>NC_060144.1:233144258-238144258 GCF_021461385.2 Schistocerca piceifrons | reverse complement strand
ACTGATCTGGCCTTGTAACATTAACCAAAACGGCCTTGCTGTGCTGGTACTGCGAACGTCTGAAAGCAAGGGGAAACTACAGCCGCAATTTTTCCCGACGACATGCAGCTTTACTGTATGATTAAATGATGATGGCGTCCTCTTGGGTAAAATATTCCGGAGGTAAAATAGTCCCCCATTCCGATCTCCGAGCGGGGACTACTCAAGAGGACGTCGTTATCAGGAGAAAGAAAACTGGCATTCTACGGGTCGGAGCGTGGAATGTCAGATCCCTTAATCGGGCAGATAGGTTAGAAAATTTAAAAAGGGAAATGGATCGGTTAAAGTTAGATATAGTGGGAATTAGTGAAGTTCGGTGGCAGGAGGAACAAGACTTTTGGTCAGGTGATTACAGGGTTATAAATACAAAATCAAATAGGGGTAATGCAGGAGTAGGGTTAATAATGAACAAAAAAATAGGAGTGCGGGTTAGCTACTACAAACAGCATAGTGAACGCATTATTGTGGCCAAGATAGACACAAAGCCCATGCCTACTACAGTAGTACAAGTTTATATGCCAACTAGCTCTGCAGATGAAGAAATTGATGAAATGTATGACGAGATAAAAGAAATTATTCAGGTAGTGAAGGTTGACGAAAATTTAATAGTCACAGGTGACTGGAATTCGTCAGTAGGAAAAGGGAGAGAAGGAAACATAGTAGGTGAATATCGATTAGGGGGAAGAAATGAAAGAGGAAGCCGCCTTGTAGAATTTTGCACAGAGCATAACTTAATCATAGCTAACACTTGGTTCAAGAATCATAAATGAAGGTTGTATACCTGGAAGAATCCTGGAGATACTGAAAGGTATCAGATAGATTATATAATAGTAAGACAGAGATTTAGGAACCAGGTTTTAAATTGTAAGACATTTCCAGGGGCAGATGTGGATTCTGACCACAATCTATTGGTTATGAACTGTAGATTGAAACTGAAGAAACTGCAAAAAGGTGGGAATTTAAGGAGATGGGACCTGGATAAACTGAAAGATCCAGAGATTGTAGAGAGTTTCAGGGAGAGCATAAGGGAACAATTGACAGGAATGGGGGAAAGAAATACAGTAGAAGAAGAATGGGTAGCTCTGAGGGATGAAGTAGTGAAGGCAGCAGAGGATAAAGTAGGTAAAAAGACGAGGGCTAATAGAAATCCTTGGGTAACAGAAGAAATATTGAATTTAATTCATGAAAGGAGAAAATATAAAAATCCAATAAATGAAGCAGGCAAAAAGGAATACAAACGTCTCAAAAATGAGATCGACAGGAAGTGCAAAATGACTAAGCAGGGATGGCTAGAGGACAAATGTAAGGATGTAGAGGCTTGTCTCACTAGGGGTAAGATAGATACTGCCTACAGGAAAATTAGAGAGACCTTTGGAGAGAAGAGAACCACTTGTATGAACATCAAGAGCTCAGATGGCAACCCAATTCTAAGCAAAGAAGGGAAGGCAGAAAGGTGGAAGGAGTATATAGAGGGTTTATACAAGGGCGATGTACTTGAGGACAATATTATGGAAATGGAAGAGGATGTAGATGAAGATGAAATGGGAGATAAGATACTGCGTGAAGAGTTTGACAGAGCACTGAAAGACCTGAGTCGAAACTAGGCCCCGGGAGTAGACAACATTCCATTAGAACTACTGATGGCCTTGGGAGAGCTAGTCATGACAAAACTCTACCATCTGGTGAGCAAGATGTATGAGACAGGCGAAATACCCACAGACTTCAAGAAGAATATAATAATTGCAATCCCAAAGAAAGCAGGTGTTGACAGATGTGAAAATTACCGAACTATCAGTTTAATAAGTCACAGCTGCAAAATACTAACGCGAATTCTTTACAAACGAATGGAAAAACTGGTAGAAGCGGACCTCGGGGAAGATCAGTTTGGATTCCGTAGAAATGTTGGAACACGTAAGGCAATACTAACCTTACGACTTATCTTAGGAGTAAGATTAAGAAAAGGCAAACCTACGTTTCTAGTATTTGTAGACTTAGAGAAAGCTTTTGACAACGTTAACTGGAATAATCTCCTTCAAATTCTGAAGGTGGCAGGGGTAAAATACAGGGAGCGAAAGGCTATTTACAATTTGTACAGAAACCAGATGGCAGTTATAAGAGTCGAGGGGCATGAAAGGGAAGCAGTGGTTGGGAAGGGAGTGAGACAGGGTTGTAGCCTCTCCCCGATGTTATTCAATCTGTATATTTAGCAAGCAGTAAAGGAAACGAAAGAATTATTCGGAGTAGGTATTAAAATTCATGGAGAAGAAGTAAAAACTTTGAGGTTGGTCGATGACATAGTAATTCTGTCAGAGACAGCAAAGGACTTGGAAGAGCAGTTGAACGGAATGGACAGTGTCTTGAAAGGAGGATATAAGATGAACATCAACAAAAGCAAAACGAGGATAATGGAATGTAGCCAAATTAAATCGGGTGATGCCGAGGGGATTAGATTAGGAAATGAGACACTTATAGTTGTAAAGAAGTTTTGCTATTTAGGGAGCAAAATAACTGAGGATGGTCGATGTAGAGAGGATATAAAATATAGACTGGCAATGGCAAGGAAATCGTTTCTGAAGAAGAGAAATTTGTTAACATCCAATATAGATTTCAGTGTCAGGAAGTCGTTTCTAAAAGTATTTGCATGGAGTGTAGCCATGTATGGAAGTGAAACATGGACGATAACCAGTTTGGACAAGAAGAGAATAGAACCTTTCGAAATGTTGTGCTACAGAAGAATGCTGAAGATAAGGTGGGTAGATCACGTAACTAATGAGGAGGTGTTGAATAGGGTTGGGGAGAAGAGAAGTTTGTGGCACAACTTGACTAGAAGAAGGGATCGGTTGGTAGGACATGTTTTGAGGTATCAAGGGATCACAAATTTAGCATTGGAGGGCAGCGTGGAGGGTAAAAATCGTAGAGGGAGACCAAGAGATCAATACACTATGCAGATTCAGAAGGATGTAGGTTGCAGTAGGTACTGGGAGATGAAGAAGCTTGCACAGGATAGAGTAGCATGGAGAGCTGCATCAAACCAGTCTCAGGACTGAAGACCACAACAACAACAACCCCTCCTTCCTTATATCTTAACCCAATTTTAATCATAATATCAAACATCTTGCTTCATTTGACATTGACGAACTCCTATCCCAGGTCAACAAATCCTATGAACGTGTCTTGATTTTTGTTTAGTGTTGCTTCCATTAGCAACCGCAAGTCGGAATTGCCTCTCTTGTGCCCTTACCTTTCCTAAAGCCAAACTGATCGTCATCTGCAACACCCTCGATTTCCTCTTCAAATGGCTCTGAGCACTACGGGACTTAACATCTGAGGTCATCAGTCCCCTAGGACTTAGAACTACTTAAACCTAAATAATCTAGGGACATCATACACATCCATTCCCAGGGCAGGATTCGAAAGCGACCGTAGCGGTCGCGCGGTTCCAGACTGAAGCATATAGAACTGCTCGGCCACAACGGCCGGCGATTTTCTTTTCCATTCGTTTGTATATTATTCTTGTCAGAAAGTTGAATGCATCAGCTGTTAAGTTGATTGTACTATAATTCTCGCACTTTTCAGCTCTTTCAGTCTTCGGAATTGTGTGGTTGATATTTTTCGGAAAGTCAGATGGTATATTGCCAGAATCATACTTCTGTATCGACTGCTATTTCTTCTTCTATCTCCACATCACGACATAGAAGACTTCAGTGTACTGTTTCCAACCATCCGCTCTGTATTTAACTTTGGAATTCCAATTGATCTCTTAATGTTACCACCCTTGCTTTCAATTTCGCCGAACGTAGCTATGCCGTTACTATATGCTGAGTCAGTCCTTTCAACAATGATTTTATTTTCAGTTTCTTCACATTTTCCGTGTAGCCAATTCGCCTTAGCTTCCTTACACTTCCTACTTATTTCATTCCTAATTGACTTGATTTTCTGTATTCCTGAATCTCCCTGATCATTTCTGTACTTCCTCCTCTCATCGATCAACTGAAAGATTTCATCTGTTACGTATTATATCTTCGCAGTTACCTTCGGTATATCTATGTTTCTCTTTCCAATTTCTGTGATTGCCCTTTTTAGAGATGTCCATTCCTCTTCAACTGAAATCCCTACTGATGTATTCCTTATTGCACTATCTATAGCCTCAGAGAACTTCAAGACTTCCTCTTCATTCCGTAGTACTTCTGTAACCCACTTTTTTGCCCATTCATTCTTCCTGACTAGCTCCTTAAGCTTCAGCTTAGTCTTCATCACTACTGAATTGTGATCTGAGGTTATATCTGCTGCTGTGTACGCCTTACAATCCAGCATCTGATTTCGGAATCTCTGCCTGGCAATGATGTAAACTAACTGAAAACTGAAATCTTTCCGTATCTATCGGCCTTTTCCAAATGTACCCACCCTTTTGCTTTTATTGAACACAGTATTTGCTATTATTAGCTGAAATATATTGCATTAGTTAATTAGTATTTCTCCTCTCCCATTCTAAAACCAATCCATATCCTTCGGTAAATCTTTCTTCTTTCCCTTCCCCTACAACCACATTCCAGTCCCCCATGACTACTAGGTTTTTATCTCCCTTCACGTACTGAATTACTCGTTCAGTGTCTTCGTATACTTTACCTCTTCATCTTCGGTTTTTAACCTGAACTGTCGTGAGCTATTTTAGCATTACATTGTGCCTTATCATCCAGCACATTTGAAATTCCCACTTGGTGCACAAGCAGTGCGCTGTCATCGTCGTGTAGCGACATCGCCTGATGTCGGTGAGCGAAGTCAGCCATCAGCTTAGCACGAGAGTGTGCATCTGACGGCAGTTCGGCGGGTATCCGTCAGCAGCGCACAGGCTGGCACCACGCCCAGAGGGACGGCTGAGCGTTTGGGCAAGAAATGACCGTTTAAAACTGCTAAAATTCTAGTTCACCAGTCCGACCGGTATATACATGGCTTAGACAAAAATATGGAAACAGCGCGTATAATCTATCGTTGGAAATAAAAGCAGACGTTAAAAAAGCCTGCAGGTTGCGCTGTTGTAATTGAAACCGAAAGGCACCTGTGCAATGTCCACAGCACGATGCAAGTGTCAGTCGCGGTCAGTACAGCGTTCTGTGTTGCTGGAGTGCATAATGTTGCAGCCAAGTCATTCGAACGTGGGAAAATTATAGGCGATGGTATGGTGCGTGCTCCCTTAACCAAGGGAGCCAAAGGGCTTTTAGAGACATCGTATCGATGAATTTAAACCGCACGCAGGGAAAGAGGATAAACATCATCCGTTAAGTCACAACGCGGACGAAAGTGTGTACTGCATGATCGTGCCAGTCTGTCATTGAACGGGATTGTGACAAATAATATGTAGGTGACAGCTGCAAAAGTCACTGCAGAGTTTAATTTCACACCCACGAAGCACAGTCAGCACTGTTGTGTTCTTCAGTTCAGAGACTGGTTTGACGCAGCTCTCCACGCTACTCTATCCTGTGCAAGCTTCTTCATCTCCCAGTACCTACTGCAACCTACATCCTTCTGAATCTGCTTAGTGTATTCATCTCTTGGTCTCCCTCTACGATTTTTACACTCCACGCTGCCCTCCAATACTAAATTGGTGATCCCTTGATGCCTCAGAATATGTCCTATCAACCGATCCCTTCTTCTAGTCAAGTTGTGCCACAAATTTCTCTTCTCTCCTATTCAGTACCTGCTCATTAGTTATGTGATCTACCCATCTAATCTTCAGAATTCTTGTGTAGCACCACATTTCAAAAGCTTCTACTCTCTCCTTGTCTAAACTATTTATCGTCCACGTTTCACTTCCATACATGGCTACCTCCATAAAAATACTTTCAGAAACGTCTTACTGACACTTAAATCTATACACGATGTAAACAAGTTTCTCTTCTTCAGAAACGCTTTCCTTGCCATTGCCAGTCTACATCTTATATCCTCTCTACTTCGACGATCCTCAGTTATTTTGCTCCCCAAATAACAAAACTCATTTACTACATTAAGCATCTCATTTCCTAATCTAATTCCCGCAGCATCACCCGATTTAATTCGACTACATTCCATTATCCTCGTTTTGCTTTTGTTGATTTTCATCTTATATCCTCCTTTCAAGACACTGTCCATTCCGTTCAGCTGCTTTTCCAGGTCCTTTGCTGTCTCTGCCAGAATTACAATGTCATCGGCGAACATCAAAGTTTTTATTTCTTCTCCATGGATTTTAATTCCTATTCCGAATTTTTCTTTTGTTTCCTTTACTGCTTGCTCAATATACAGATTAAATAACGTCGGCGATAGGCTTCAACCCTGTCTCACTCCCTTCCCAACCACTGCTTCCCTTTCATGCCCCTCGACTCTTGTAATTGCCATCTGGTTCCCGTACAAATTGTAAATAGCCTTTCGCTCCCTGTATTTTACCCCTACATCTTCAAAATATGAGAGAGAGTTTTCCAGTCAACATTGTTAAAAGCTTTCTCTAAGTCTACAAATACTAGAAACGTAGGTTTGCCTTTCCTTAGTCTATTTTCTAATACAACACAAACGGATCTCTATAAGCTGGAAACTGCAGGACGATCTGTAATTCCAGTTCCTCTCATTAGCGACACAAATAACCATAACGGGAGAACGTGCTACCGAAGCCATAAAACCTGCACTATGAAGGAATGGGACGAAGTCGTTTGGTCGGATGAATCTTATTTAATACTTTCTTCAGCGTCTCGCCGACCTTAAATCCCAATAGTGAGACATAATGGAGGTTCGATAATGATTTTGACAAGCTTAAAAACATTTTTTCTGGAGTCATTAATTATTCTCACTGGTTTCCACTCACGAGTATCTATCCTGTAAGACGCCTACTACAGTAGTACAAGTTTATATGCCAACTAGCTCTGCAGATGAAGAAATTGATGAAAGGTACGATGAGATAAAAGATATTATTCAGGTAGTGAGGGGAAACGAAAATTTAATAGTCATGGGTGACTGGAATTAGAGAGTATAAAAAGGGAGAGAAGGAAACATAGTAGGTAAATATGGATTGAGGCTAAGAATTGAAAGAGGAAGCCGCCTGGTGGAATTATGCCCAGAGCATAACTTAATCGTAGCTAACACTTGCTTCATGAATCATGAAAGAGGGTTGTATACATTGAAGAACCCTGAAGATACTAAAAGATAGATTATATAATGGTAAGACAGAGATTTAGGAACCAGGTTTTAAATTGTAAGACATTTCCAGCGGCAGATGTGGATTCTGACCACAATCTTTTGGTTATGAACTGCAGATTGAAACTGAAGAAACTGCAAAAAGGTGGGAATTTAAGGAGATGGGACCTGGATAAACTGGAAGAACCAGAGGTTGTAGAGTTTCAGGGAGAGCATGAAGGAACAATTGACAGGAATGGGGGAAGGAAATACAGTAGAAGAAGAATGGGTAGCTTTGAGAGATGAAATAGTGAAGGCAGCAGAGCATCAAATATGTAAAAAGACGAGGTCTAGTAGAAACCCTTGGGTGACAGAAGAAATTTTGAATTAAATTGATGAAAGGAGAAAATATAAATATGCAGTAAATTAAGCAGCCAAAAAGGAATACAAACGTCTCAAAAATGAGATCGACTGGAAGTGCAAAATGGCTAAGCAGGGATGGCTAGAGGACAAATGTACGGATGTAGAGACTTATCTCACTACGGGTAAGATAGATACTGCCTACAGGAAAATTAAAGAGACCTCTGGAGAAAGGAGAACCACTTGCATGAATATCAAGAGCTTTGATGGAACCCCAGTTCTAAGCAAACTAGGGAAAGCAGAAGAGGATCTATACAAGGGCGATGTTCTTGAGGACAATTTTATGGAAATGGAAGAAGATGTAGATGAAGATGAAATGGGAGATATGATACTGCGTGAAGAGTTTGATAGAGCACTGAAAGACCTGAGTCGAAACTAGGCCCCCGGAGTAGAGAACATTCCATTAGAACTACTGATAGCCTTGGGAGAGCCAGTCCTCTCAAAACTCTACCATCTCGTGAGCAACACGTATGAGACAGACGAAATACCCTCAGACTTCAAGAAGAATATAATAATTGCAATCCCAAAGAAAGCAGGTGTTGACAGATGTGAAAATTACCGAACTATCAGTTTAATACGCCACGGCTGCAAAATACTAACGCGAATTCTTTACAGACGAATGGAAAAACTGGTAGAAGCCGACCTCGGGGAAGATCTGTTTGGATTCCGTAGAAATGTTGGAGCACGTGAGACAATACTGACCCTACGACTTATGTTAGAAGAAAGATTAAGGAAAGGCAAACCTACGTTTCTGGCTTTTGTAGACTTAAATAAAGCTTTTGACAATGTTGACTGGAATACTCTCTTTCAAAATCTGAAGGTGGCAGGGGTAAAAAACAGGGAGCTAAAGACTATTTACAATTTGTACAGAAACCACATGGCAGTTATAAGAGTCGAGGGACATGAAAGGGAAGCAGTGGTTGGGAAGTGAGTGAGACAGGGTTGTAGCCCATCCCCCATGTTATTCATTCTGTATATTGAGCAAGCAATAAAGGAAACAAAAGAAAATTTCGGAGTAGGTATTAAAATCCATGGAGAAGAAATAAAAACTTTGAGGATTGCCGATGACATTGTAATTCTGTCATAGACAGCAAAGGACTTGGAAGAGCAGCTGAACGGAATGGACAGTGTCTCGAAAGGACGATATAAGATGAACATCAACAAGAGCAAAACGAGGATAATGGAATGTAGTCGAATTAAGTCGGGTGATGCTGAGGGAATTAGATTAGGAGATGTGACACTTAAAGTAATAAAGAAGTTTTGCTATTTGGGGAGCAAAATAACTGACGATGGTCGAAGTAGAGAGGATATAAAATGTAGACTGGCAATGGCAAGGAAAGCGTTTCTGAAGAAAAAAAAATTGTTAACATCGAGTATAGATTTAAATGTCAGGAAGTCGTTTCTGAAAGTATTTGTATGGAGTGTAGCCATGTATGTAAGTGGAACATGGGCGATAAATAGTTTGGACAAGAAGAGAATAGAAGCTTTTGAAATGTGGTGCTACAGAAGAATGCTGAAGAGTAGATGGATAGATCACATAACTAATGATGAAGTATTGAACAGAATAGGAGAGAAGAGGAGCTTGTGGCACAACTTGACTAGAAGAAGGGATCGGTTGGTAGGACATGTTCTGAGGCATCAAGGGATCACAAATTTAGCATTGGAGGGCAGCGTGGAGGGTAAAAATCGTAGAGGAAGACCAAGAGATGAATACACTAAGCAGATTCAGAAGGATGTAGGCTGCATTAGGTACTGTGAGATGAAGAAGCTTGCACAGGATAGAGTAGCGTGGAGAGCTGCATCAAACCGTCTCAGGATTGAAGACCACAACAATAACAACAAGGCGCTATCTCATTTACCTTAACCAAATGTGCATCATGATCAGAGAGAGCATTTGTTACTGGTAACAGTTATTTCCTTAATTTGAGCATCATCAAAGAAAACTATGTATTAGGGTCCTACTGTCTTGAACGACACGTTTCGGAAAGTTAGTGAGATTAAATGGTAGGATCCAAATAAGGCTTCCACATCTTTTTTCCTACTAAAGTCCTTTACAAAATCTGCATTGAAATCATCGTAGACTGTAAACTGCTTGCTGCTGTCTGGCAGGTACCATAGAAATGAAACCAAATTTCTGATAAGTGGTTCTAAATTTCTTCGTGGGGATTTATATACACTTATATTTAAAAGTGAACCATTTTTCAGTATTAATTCACAAGCACGTACTTCTAAGCACTGATCACTACAAATTATCTACTTGCCTCAATATTTTGAAACTTTTGTTCTGTTTTAATATATGTAGCAACTCCTCCTCGTCCCATATTTGTGCCACACACTAAGATGATAGAGTACAATCTCTTATATTTAACCTCTCTAGCACCTTGGTTATCAGGTGCTAAGATAGGTGCAGGATCTCTATCCTCTTAATAGAAGTGTCTCTCACTGAAACACCGAGCGAGGTGGCGCAGTGGTTAGCACACTGGACTCGCTTTCGGGAGGACGACGGTTCAATCACCCGTCTGGCCATCCTGATTTAGGTTTTCCGTGATTTCCCTAAATCGCTCCAGGCAAATGCCGGGATGGTTCCTTTGAAAGGGCACGGCCGACTTCCTTCCCCGTCCTTCCCTAATCCGATGAGACCGATGTCCTCGCTGTTTCGTCTCTTCCCCTCAAACAATCCAATCCAATCTCACTGAAACAAATATGATAAACAATTTCTGTGAATAATTTTTTCATTTCCACAGAGAATGCGTCACAAGAGTAGGACGTTTCAAATTCATTCAATCTCATCCAAATGCCAACGGTTGCAGAATCGAAACGACTTTGTATCGAAGCGTGTTAATTTGTGCGTCTTTGCAAAATCCTCCGTAACACTATATATGATAATTACTGACATTAACAAGCATTAATATAGTGATGAAGATTACTAAATAAGTTCCCGTATTTATAATTTGCAGTGCATGCTCCTTCGTTGATCAGTTTTTCAGTCTGTCGTATTTCTTATGCTACTGTAGGTTACGTTTATTTCCGTTCCGCAAACAAGTCGTGCCGGAGGTAATCTCCCAGCTTCTGGAAATACGTACTCGCTCTCAAACTGTTCCTGACGGAAACGATGCTGTGATTTGCTACCTTCGTGTGGAGAGCAGCAAATCTACTATTGCGTAGGTCGCCCCCTCATAAAGCGAGATTGTTTCCGAGATAGTTTCTACACATTTTCTGAAATTTCTCCCCTGCACTAGACTAGTTATGTTGACTGTAGCTGAACATAGCTGCAAACGACGGCAGTGCGAACTGGGTCACGTGGATGAGCCATCCACACAACTTGGATGGCCTCGCCAGGGCCCGCACCGTTTCAGCTGAGCAGCATTCAGCCTCTGCGAATTTACGATGTTATATAACACGCACTGCCGTATTTTACGACGCCTCTATAAAATATCCGATACACCCTCGAGGCACTCCGAAGCCTAGCTGGAATTTACGGACTTAAAATTATGTGCTGCTGCTCGCGTCTAAACTTTCTTAATTTCCATAACTATTTATGAACCCATATATTTACTATAACGTTTCGCGACATATTTAGAGACGCCAGCAGACACACTAGACTCGTATCTATTTGAGAGGTTTATTAACTACTCGTACATTTTGTTTTGAGTGAAAATATACCGTGATGCCGGTCGCTGTGACCGAGCGGTTCTAGGCGCTCCAGTCCGGAACCGCGCTTCTGCTACGGTCGCAGGTTCGAATCTTGCATGGATGTGTGTGATGTCCTTCGGTTCGTTACGTTTAAATAGTTCTAAGTCTAGGAGACTGATGACCTCAGCTGTTAACTCCCGTAGTGCTTAGAGCCATCTGAACCATTTTATACCGTGTTAGTGAGTATTCCATAAATTCATTCTTTAAGGTGAAGTCTTATAATAAACTAGCTACAGTGAAACTTCACATATTCGGACTAACTTGGATGAGTCTCAGTCCAAATTACTGTAAGGCCTAATTACAGAAATTTTTTTCAAAAATATTTATCTTAAGTAATGTTGAGGTATATAATATGCAGTCTACCAGTGAGTAAATAAAAACTAGATGAACTGTAATATCAAGTGAAATACTATACAGCTTATTTAATTTAAGAGAAGCTAATATAATGGTATCACAATAGTGAATAAAACGATTAAATGATGTGACAATAAGCATTAATGGGTTACACTGATCATGTATATATATTACACAGAAATAGTACTAGCTGTATTCAAAAACGAAAGTCTACACTGTACTGGAAACTTGTATGCCACATGTATTGCAGAATTTTATGTACTTTACTAATTAATTTATTTGCTGATGTCCACAGGATCTACAATGATTTGGTCCACAGCAACCAAAGGGAAACTTATATTCCTTGATGTTGGTATCTTGGCGTTATAATCATCCCCAGTGTCTTCTAGACTTAGCGCTTTAGATTTTTTATTAACACTCATGTTGCTTATATACAACTAATACAATTTGAAACGATCATGGAGATGGACTTTAACACTATTCGTCATGTTTTTAAAAAAGTGTCTTCCATACTCCATGAGTTGCGCTAGAAATGTTTATTTGCCAGAACTCGTTTCCGGGTTTAGAAACAAGCGTTAGTATCTTTTAACGTAGAAGTGAAATGCGTGTCAGTTAATACGATAGGATCTAAAATGTGACCTATAACACGATTCCATAAAGAAATAATAAACTCTGTAGAAGATAACTATTACAAAACCAATCCCAAGAACTACTACAAAATCTTTGGGAAACAACTGCAAAATCATGGGCCCCCTACGCTAATACTGAAAGATGAATATGGGAGGATGGCACACAGTAACAAAGAAAATGCTGAAATCATGGCAAACGCATTTAATAAACTTGTGTAGAACCCAACGAACTCTTACAAATCAACGTAAATATCCCAATAAAAACCGAAGCTAACAAATTAGTTCCTGAAAGAACCAAAAAATAATTATATATGTGGAGAGGAGCAGGCTTTTGTTGAAATGTGAAAGTATTTAAGTGACACAGTCAAGACTTCCTTACATAACGCTCTAACAAAAATTTGGGTAACACTTTACAGAACATTGGATCATGGTGATCATCCACCTATGATGCAAGAAGGGGGATAAGAGCAATATGGACAACTATAGAAGGCTCTCTCCTAGGCTCCACAAACGCGACTGTATCCAAGATACTATATGGAAAAATCGTAAAACAACTGAAACAGAAGTTAGGAGAATATGGCATAGTGCATGAAACAGAAGAAAACTCTGGAAATAACATTTGTAGATATTAAGATGGCATATAACCTTCATTATTATTAAGAAATCTGGGACTCCATCCAAAACTAATTAAACTAGTAGAACTTGCTCTGATCGAAACCAAACCGAAAGTAAATTTAAAGAGGAAATTTCTGAACCATTACTCACAGAGATAGACTTAAGGTGACTGTCTATCACCATTATTGTTCAACTGTGCAGATGAATTATAATGGGAGAATGGTACAAGGACAACACAAAGAACATAAGAATTGGAAGTGAAAAAAAGTTTAAACAGCTTGGAGTACGCTGATGATCTTGCTCTCCTCACCAACAATGTTCAAGAGATTAGCCAACAAGTTAAATCACTACAAAAAATAGCACAGAAAATTGGTCTTATGATGTCATTGGGAAAACAGAGATTATACTAACGGACCCACCAATTGCAAGGAGAATTACAATAGAACATGTATTTTAATTGTTGATAAATTTAAATGTTTCGGTGAAATCGTAACATTCAGTCTAAATGAGAAACCATCATGGCAAAACGGAATAAACTGAACCAAGCAAATTGCATTAGCAAAGAAAAAACATAACTGAAAAAGCTTAGCCTTAGATCCAAAATTAAAAAGTTATAAAACAGTTCCACAACCAGGAATAACATATTCATCTGTATCCATCGTCACAACAACTGATGTAGAATAAATTGACGAAATATTAGAGATAGAAAAACATTAATTCGGATATGTACAAATAATCAGTATTAAGAAAAGGGGGATTAGAGAATAGCTTCAAATCGAACAGCATACAAGAAAATATAATCAGTAATGAACACAATCAGAAAGAATCGTTCTCATTCTTTGGACACCTACTGAGAACACCAGCAGATGACCTAAAAAAGAAAACAAAGAAAACTTGAGTAATGTAAGACACACAAACCAGACTAATAATGAAGATATACAAAAGAACTGCAGGAAGAGTAATCTCAGATGAAGAAAGAAAGAAAATATTTTAAATAAAGAGGAAGTAGAGGGCAGACAGGAGAGTAAAAGCCCCTTCATATAATAATAAATTATAATAATCCTTGTATAACAACTGTACTGTTGAATTCTCTTATTCAGTTATTATTGAACTAAATTGTATTATTGAATAACAAGAACTTATATAAGTTTGTAGAACTGACTCTATTGATCCAATGAAGGTCATCAAATAAAAGAAATAAATACATGTTGCCATATATGTTACTGCTGTCACCTTAGTCAGAGACAAGACTTGATAACATCTGACGGATCTGTCAGATTTCTGATCCTATCGTCTTAACTGGCACACATATCATTGCTATAGAAGTACATAATATGCCACCGGTGATGGGCTGCAAGCCTGTAAACCAGTTTCAGCAGTTAATCATTTCTAGTGCAGCTCGTGATGTGTAGATGTCCTTTAACAAATACCTGAAAGATGCGGAGCACCAAGCATTCAATAATTTTATATAATATGACATGTCGGTATCAGCAAAAGAATAGCGCATATTTAGAGTTTTGTGCGTGTTTGGGACCAACAATGATACATTGTTCATCAGCGACCACTGATCAAGCGAATAGAAGGAAAATGATTGTGTTCAATGTTTTACAATAAATAAGTTTGTGCCGAATAAGACCCAGCGTTTTACTTCATGATGGAAACCCAGTCCGAATTTTCGCAACAGATAAACTGACGTTAAATTTGTACCTAATACCTGCAGGAGGCAGCGTATCTCTTTCTTTAGGCTGCAGATAGCACACTGAACCCAGAATTTTTACGTTGTCCGCAGAGTCATAAATGTGTTCAGTTACGTGGAATATGTATAGAAACATACAGATGATCTTAAGTTTTCAGTTCTTCTGTCACTTTCAGTATAGAATTAACAACATGAAACTAATGAGATCCAATAAAAGCAATACTTTTCCTATGACATTACTCTCTAAATTCGCCACAAAATAAACTGAATAAAAAATCAAGTTGGTGAATAAAACCTCAAGGAAAAAAGACGACAGGCGCGCCAGGAATAAATTGTTCGAATGGGACTGATATCGGTAGAAGTAATGTACATGTAAGTAGTAGGGTACTGGGGGTTCTGGCCCATTTTGGTTTCAAATTGGTATGCAGATTAAATTGTGACAGCTGATTGATTTATGACCTTAACCTATTGTTCTGTCTGGGGGTTGATTTGTGATTTGAAGGGGATAATCTTCCTTCTCAGAAAGCCCTAACTCCTCCCTCTTTCAGCTCCCCCACCCGTCTGGGAAACCCCCTTGCTGATACAAGGACACATTTGATACCAAAGTAATTGACAAATTAATTAAATAAATAATTTAACTATTATCTGCGCTCCTGGGAAATCCCTCAACCCTCCTGGCCCCCCCTCCCCCTTCCCTCTCCCACCTGGAAACTGATGGGAAAAGGACTTAGCCTGTGCTGAAGAGGAAGGGTCTCAAGACAAGAAATTCAAATCAATGTCAATTACACAGCAAATGATATACAGTTTATTTACAAACAGTTCACAGGTACTGGATCTCTCTTTTATTTGATGAGGAAAGCTTATCATTATTTTCTGTTTTGGTTGCAGATCTTGTAAAACATATCGAAAAGAGGTAATTAAATAAGTCGCTTTTTTCCGGTCATGCAAGGAATATTATCATGAAATCGACGTTAAAAATTCACTGTTAAAAATCTTTTGGTTACATCTTCACACTGACCACTGGGCAGACAAGCTGGCCACTCCACATTATCCTGCACATACTTATGTACCAGCTGCCACGCATATTACCAAGCACTCGGATTGGGAGAGAGACACACAGACTCACAAATTTTCCGCTGCCACAAACATCAGACATGAGGTCTTACTGTAATTACAGTGCTACAGATTGGCGGTAGGGATAACATACCACAAAAAAGCCATCGCTAATAAAGAGCTAAGCATTTTACAAGGATCACTAAAAAACCCCAACCTAACATGTATTCTAAAAATAGACTCTATAAACACACGCCCACCAACAACTCCAAATGTCCAATGCTAGAAAAATAACTGCTTTACTGCACTTTGCAGAGTCCACTGCACCAACACGTCTACTTCTCATGGTGTCTGAAAGCCTTGTGCCCCAGTCAGGGTGACATTGGTGGGAACTACTTACTGGCAATCACACCACAAAGAGTAATGAGATCCATCCCCATGTGTATAGAGAGACAAAAGCAGATCAAGTAACTAAAATTCAAGAACACAGAACATATATTGTAGGGTCTTGTATACAGAGACACTTTAGTACACAACCACACACCTCCACACTCTGTCCATAACACACATAGGAATGAAGGCAGCCAAATGTGTACTGAGTAGTAGTTCACTACTCACACACTCGCTGGGTGTGCCTTGCTACGTGCCTCGAGCATTGCTACCCGTACAGTTCAGCGACCTCAGAGCACAAGTCGGCGTCTCTTTGATATCTGGTACCTGGGAAACTATCTCTGCTCTCTCTCAAGTGTTATATCCTGTATATGTGTGCATGAACCAACCTGTACAAACATGCTGACCAAGGTATTCCCCTAGCAGTTTTTATTTGGAAAAAAAGCATGGCAGTAGCAGCAGCGGCAATGCCAGTGGCGGAAAACCTTCAAGGCAATGGGAATTACCTGATGAGTTAATACTAATATCAAAAACTGTAGCTGCAGTTTCGTAGTATTAAATACATTTCGTCTTATTGTTTCATCATACATCCACCAAATGCTGAGAAATAAATGCTGAGACACATAAGCAGCAGGAGCAGAAGCAACAGCATTGTAAGTAGTGTATATATGACTCGGTTTTGTGTGCTGTCCTTAGGTTAGTTAGGTTTAAGTACTTCTAAGTTCTAGGGGACTGATGACCATAGTAGTTAAGTCCCATAGTTAGTGCTCAGAGCCATTTGAACCATCTTTTTAGTGTATATATTTTTCTTCTTTTATGTAATATGCTGGTGTTATTTAGTGGTCAGTGAGTAAGTCTTTGCTGTTGTGGTATGAGTGTGCGTAGGACACAATATTTTCGGCAATCGACCACGTTGCGATCATCAGGTGCACTGATGTACTGACCAGTGGCGGGCCGGTGCCATGTATATATAGGCCAATCCCGCCGCCGGTCAGTGCATCAGCGCACCTGATGATGGGAACGTGCTCAATTGCCGAAATATTGTGTCCTATGCACACTCATACCAGGCTGTTCACCCGAGATTTATTTCGCCATAAAATACGCCTGGAGAAACTGAAGAATAACATCTTTTTTAAAAAAGTTAATGAGTAATTCAGTTTTCGGTAAAACAATAGAGAATTCGAGGGAATGGCGTCTAATTTTGATTACAGCCGAAGGGGATAGGTGTTTGAGCATAAGAAATTACGTCACCAGACCAAATTTTAAACAGGTCCCCATATTGAACAAGAACTTTGATGCAGTGGAGATGGAAAAGACTGCAGTACAATTTACGAAAACTATTTATGTGGGGATGTGCATATTATACCTATCCAAACGCCACATGTACTGCTTTCATTATGAGTTTACGAAAACTCATTTTGCAGATCCTGAATTACTTTATATGGATACGGATATCATCGTCTGTTGGGTGAGGAACTGCAATCCATATGAAGTAATGAGGTACCATGGTAATGAATCCGACACATCCTTGTACATACCAGATAATCATTATGGTACTGTTCCACAGAACAAGAAGGTTACTGGCCTTATGAAAGACAAGGCGAAAGGATTCCCGATTGTGGAGTTTGTAGGTCTGTGATCAAAAATGTATGTGTATCACACACTGGAAGGCAAGCTAAGGATGTGCATCAAATGGCATTGAGAGCTGTCTCCATCGAAGATTATTTGCAAGGCTTGTACAGTGTTGCTTGCGGTGCTACATCACAGTCGCCGCATGTGGTAAAGCAAACTAATATTCGGTAGAGAGGATGCAGTCTGTGTGTCGCCTCATAACGGTAAAGATATCATTTGTGATGAAGGATTGAATCTCTCCCGTACACTACTCACTTGTAGCGAGAGAAGGGGTGGGGGATTCTGATTTAGTGAGAGGGAGAGAATGAGTGAGTGAGAAAGAGAGAGAGAGAGACAGAGAGTATGTGTGTGCAGACTAGTATGACCCTTTTATCATAGGGAAAATAATTTTATGTCATGAAAATATTTATGTATTTATTTATGTATGCGAGAAATGTGATCTGTGTACATACATTTGTTAACATATATGTGTGCACGATGTGTGCCTGTATGCTGTGAAAAAAGTAAAAATGTTTAAAAACTGCAGAAAAACCATAAACAAATAAGTGTCACTTAAATATTTCTTTATTCATACATGGAATATGTGTACTGTATACACACATGTGAATCTATCTATGGATCATGTAAATAAAACAGTTTTTGAGTTTTACCTGCAGCTATGTGTTCAAGACTTATTAGTTTTTAAGAGTATATAGCTCACAGTCCATCAGAACTGGTTTTCAACCTATGCTATTGGGACTGTGGAATTTAGCTGTAGTAAAAGAGTATCTTTGCATTAGTTTTTAGCGCTGATTTTTTTTTTAAATTATAAATATTCTCATCCAGTGCGACTGGAGAAACTGTAAAAATATTCTCAAGCAGTGTTAGTGTTGGAAGGTTCTTTTTTTCTAGTTATTAGTAATATTGTGCAAGTTAAAAGTGTGTCTACTCTCAAATATCAGAGTCAAATTGTATCCCAATAACTGCACTATACGTCAAGAACTGAACTGTATCTCAAGAACTGAACTGTATCTCACAAATCAAATTGTGTTTGTGTGAATTATAAAATGAAAACTTTGTTACCATGTGTCTCTGTTGTTGTTATTCACGAAAAAGGAACCTATCCCTTATTGCATTGTGTATATAAAGGATGTGCATGACACGAACGACATTAATTTTACTGAAGGAGGACATTAAGATGGAAGATAACAAAATATATAGAATTGCTGCAGGGATTACGCCTATTGTGCAGCACGAATTGGTTTAGGGGAGCAGAAGGCACATGATGTGTCTGCTTTAACAGACATACAGCAAGCATGTCTAAAATTATGTTTATGAGGTAAAAAATTCATTTACTTCTCATCTAACTTAAAAGTAATTTTACATTTTCAAAAGCAGAAACAGCAGCACATTTTCACACACCTTTTTCTTCAGTCGATGGGTAGCAGGATACCCATAGAATTCCCTGTCTTTAATAGCAACAAACTTGAAGATTTAATACATCCCTGTGATCTTCTCCTTCCCCTTTGCGTAGATGATGGTGTCCATGTGGTCGAATAATCGAAGCGACATCACCATATCTTTATGTGGTATGCAAAGATCATCACACTGAATTCCATGGTAGAAATGTGTTATCTAGTCTGTACTCTTCCCTGTTTTAGCGCACCTCGCATCCTTGAAAGATCTGGGTGATGCAATGTTTGCTGAGAATTTCTCCATTATAGCTGCGTCTTCTGTGTTCACTATGAATGCAACATCTTTAAATAAGAACTGTCTTCGCTCATCGTCATAGAAACCCTGGGCATCTGTAACGATGTTCACAGCTTGAGGTACCATCGTGCAATGCTCTGGGTATGGAGCAGCACCTATTCATTTATCCAGCTCATTGCACAACACCAGAGAGCGGACAGTAGTTCATCATATGGACATGTAAAACGGGGCCATTCACTGCAGTGTTTTATGGAAAATTTGCCCATGATTCCAATTCAGTTCGTAGATCTATAGCTCCAGATTTAATTATCTCGTTTTTATCTGAAAAGTCTACTATGATGATTCGCCCCAGCTCCTTGAATTTCCATCGACTGAGTAGACATCTTTCCCCCTCATAGTATGAAGCACAAACTTTTTGCATACATGTCATACGCTAGACTGTAGAATACATTTTCATCCTACTGCAGGTGTGAATTATCATACAGCTAGAATTCGGAGTTCAGGCAGACTCCGGCTTTAGTTAACATGCAGTTATCAAATTTGGTGGAGCCATTTGCTATATTCCCTCATCTATTGGTCTGAAATGCAAGTATGATGAACCTGAGCGTTTCCAGTTGAGCAGAGGTCTTAATAGACCACGTTTGTCTGCTTGCAGCTGGTGGCACTGGGTATTCGAAAGCCTCCCATGAACAGAAAGATAACGGTAGAAATAAACCAGCATTCAGAACTTTTAAAAGCTCCAAACGCTGCTCATCCAATACTGTGATGTGTGGTATTTTCCACATTATTTTATTGATAGAGATGTAATTCTCGTCTCGAGCTCCTTGAATGTAAGAGTTGTTATCCATTGTGCTCCACACCATAATAAGTTCCTGTTTAGCATTCAGAACAATTTGCCACATGTCCTCAAAGTCTGTTGTAAGTAATTTTAAAAGTATGCACACAGAAAACTCCTGTACTCTTCTACAGTTCTATCCACTGGTTCGTCTATGAACCATCCAGTATTTTCTAAATTGTTTAAATCTGAGGGAGAAGCAGATACATACGTTTCAAGAGTTGATTTTATGCCTGCATTGTGTGTCTGGTCAATCTCGACCCCGTTAAGCTCATTTAGTACCTCATGAAATATGAGAGCTAAAACATTACGTGTAAGGTTTGATGCCACTGTAGCAGTGCCGCCCCATTCGTAAATGAATAATCAAGATGTATGTAACTCTTGCATAGGACCGTTGAGGTGTCTTGATGTTTGATGACAATCTTAATTTCATCACGCTTGTTAAATGTGATTGATGAATAAGGTTTATGCAAGAAGTACTCCTGGCATATAATACACTCGTCATCTTTCACCATATATTATATCGAGCGACGTCATTGCGCGGCTTCAGACCTACTGATTTAAGAAACTCTTAGTTTGCGTATGTTATCACCTTGCTGTTCTATTGTGGCCGGCTGGGGTGGCCGAGCGGTTCTAGGCGCTACAGTCTGGAACCGAGCGACCGCTACGGTCGCAGGTTCGAATCCTGCCTCGGGCATCGATGTGTGTGATGTCCTTAGGTTAGTTAGGTTTAAGTAGTTCTAAGTTCTAGGGGACTGATTACCTCCGAAGCTACGTCCCATAGTGCTCAGAGCCATTGTTTTGTTCTATTGTGAAATGTAGCGCTGTGTGTTGTGCACTTTCGTTTTATACCTTACACCCATCCTACCTTCTTTGACTATATGGGCTGCTGTGCCCCCTGACTGGTTGAAGCTCGCCGCCAACGCCTCCGGTCTGACAAGTAAAAGGTCATCGATTCTGCCTCCAACAGGTCCCGGCTGGTTGAAGGCCTCTACTACTGCTGGGTCTCTGCACGTTCAAGGTCACTGCTGGTTCCGCTTTAGATGTAGCCGTACAATGATTTCCTCATCGCGAAAATAAAGAAGTTCATTATTGTGGTGTACAATGCGCAGGTACAACTAGTCCAAAGCCTGAACTGTTACCGAGAGGTAAATAGCGTTGGTAGGGGTCTCAACGATATTATACCCTGTTCACACTGATGGGAAGAATCCGTAAGTTGCCTAACTCAATCTGTTGTTGAGATAATAATTTGTTGCAATGTTACACTCGGATTGTAGTGACAGGGACTATATCCACTGACTGGTCGTATCTGTAGAATTTATTAATATCCTTCTTCAAAACCCTTCCTTTTGTGAAATCAAGTAGCTCTCCTAATGATCCAATCTGCTCAAAGTCAGTCGCTGAATTCGTTGTCTTTATTTCATATTTAGGTGGGTTGATGTTTCCACATTGCGCAACCCCTTTTCCAGTCCGTTTGTAAACTTCGTTTAAATCGTCACTATGAATGTATTGGGTTCTATTTCCACAATTTCTTTTCCACCATTAATTTCCAGATGAAGTTTATTGTTAGTCTCTCTGATATTTGGAATGCTCCACTCCAATCGGAGCAACGCTCCATTCCCTGTTGCTTAAATCAATCGATTGGAAGAAATTTGCACGTAATACTGAGGATCATTTTTTTAAATCAGAGTATAAGACACTGCATATGAACCTATACAGACAGGTTGATGCTTAATGTATCTCCTTATATATATATATATATATATATATATATATATATATATATATATATATATATATATATGCTTCTCTCTAAACGTTAGGAGGAACATGACGCACAGATGCATTAAATTATTGGTACTGATAAAAATTGTAGAACACACGTCTTCTGTCGGCGAAGTACCGTTGTAACACTTCTGGCAGCTGCACGTCTCCAAATGACTCGAAATAGTTGACGTTATTTGTATTTTTATTAACCCAGTGGGTTTCTGGTCCCCCAGCATACACATTGTCCGGAGCTCCACTCAGTCTTCGGTAATGTATCCTGCATAAATAAACCACGGAATCTTGGAATGCTGAATTTTTTCCTAACAAACATGAACATATCTGTATTTGTAAGCGGTCTGTCCGGTAGTGTAGCTAGCAGACTTCTTTATTTATGAAGAGAGCTAATCCTTGTATGGTTTCAGGTATTCTCATATTCCAATGACTACTGTTCCATCATGCATATGTCTTCTTGCTTCCTTTAGCTGCTGCTGGGAGTTCTGTGCGTTCTTCGCTGTTTCGCTGTTCTGACAATAGCCCCAGCACCACCAGCCAGTGTACCCATTACTGAAAGACATGCGAAGATAGTAATGAAGAAGGGGTTAATTCCACCTGATGCCTTGGACATTGCCAGAAACCTAGGTACTTTAACCAATCCTCTGTTCTTCAGGGCACTTTTAGCTGCATACATCGCTATAAGCATATAGTTTTTTAAATACCCCTACAATGGCTGCATCTTTCTGATCATTATCTTCTTCTTCTTCAGTGTACGATGTGCAGCGTTCATAGCTTGTCTGAAATGCACAACCAAGCACAACTCAGTTTTATCATGCATGGTTTTATCAACCAACAAACTGAGGAGCTACTTGATTGAGATGTATCGGCTCCTGTCTCGGAACCTGACGTACGGCCGGGAGAGCGGTGTGCTGACCGCATGCCCCTCCATATCCGCACCCAGTGACGCCTGTGGCCTGAGGGTGACACGGCGGCCGGTCGGTACCGTTGGACCTTCCTGGCCTTTTAGGGAGGAAAAATGGTTTCCTCAACTACAAATGCTGTAATGCGGTGTCCTATACCAATATCCTTTCTCACATCCATGCCTTGGCTTTACCAACTAAAATTCGATTTGCAGGAACACGTGCTGGGAAATCTTAATGTTTTGTGTATGCAACGTTGTGTTCCAAATAGGCCTCGTCAAGCAGGTTAATCCCATTATCACCAAAAGCAAAGCGTTTTTGAGGCTTTGTATCAGGTCCACAGAACTATACCTCGGAATTTGCTATTCGATAGGCAGACCCAGAAGAAGGCCGCTGCAACCTTGGCCTAAACGTTGGTTTATCCCTAGCAGCTATAGGTTTCGTGACGCGGCACCATACCCAGAAAACTTTTACGTCGACTGACTCTGGCAGCGGAAGCCTACGCAATTAGATAAGAAGTTCCCAGGATGAGATTTTCACTCTACAGTGGAGTGTGCGCTGATGTTAAAACTTCCTGCCAGGAGTGAAAACCTCATTCTGGAACATACCCCAGGCTGTGGCCGAGCCATGTCTCCGCAATATCCTTTCTTTCAGGAGTGCTAGTTCTGCAAGTTTCGCACGAGACTTCTGTGAAGTTTGGAAAGTAGGGGACGAGTTACTGGCGGAAGTAAAGCTGTGAGGACGGGGTGTGAGTCGTGCTCGGCTAGCTCAGATGGTAGACCACTTGCCCGCGAAAGGCAAAGTTCCCGAATACGAGTCTCGGTCCGGAATACAGTTTTAACCTGCCATGAAGTTTCAAATAAGAAATTACTTAAAAGGAGATGAAAACTTGATACTCAGCAGGGGATGCTATATAATTCGACACCAACCACTCAGCATAGCAGCGGAGAGTGGCAGGTTGCCGGCCTACAGGTCTAACGCTGGCGTCACAACGCGGGCCGATATACACCAATGTAAATAAACACTTTGGCCATATGTATAAATTGTTCATTTTACAACTGCCGACGGCAGAATGGCGCAACTGAACTTTGTTTATGTTCTGATGGGACCGAATGTGTCTGACATTACTTGACATTACACGACTGACGCACGTAGTGTTGATAAATAACGTAGTTCAGTTTTATTGAAACGAAAAGCGGAAAGGTTTGCTAATACCGTCAGAAAAAGGTAAGGAGGGAGCAGCAGCAATAGTAAGAAAGACTGTAAGCACAGTGCGTAATGTTGTGACGTAGGCTTCCGCTGCCAGAGTCAGTCGACATAACAGTTTTCTGGATATGGTACCGCGTCATAATGTATAAAAATACTGCTGCTGGAGAAAAACCAACGTTTCGGCCACGGTTGCAGTGGCCTTCTTGTGGATCCACTGGTGAGACCCAGAAGAAGACCAGTAGACACAGAAGAAGGCGGCTGCAACCGTGGCCAAAACGTTTGTTTTTCTCCAGCAGCAGTATTTTTATCCATTGTGAAGCGGTACCATACCTTGTGAACGACGTTGAGAAAGCCAGACGGAGTTACCAGAAAACTGTGACCTCAGGGAATAAGAGATTGAGGAAGGAAACGAAGCGAGCGGTCTAAAGCACTGCAGTCATGGACTGTGCGGCTGGTCCCGGCGGAGGTTCGAGTCCTCCCTCGGGCATGGGTGTGTGTGTTTGTCCATAGGTTAATTTAGGTTAAGTAGTGTGTAAGCTTAGGGACTGATGACCTTAGCAGTTAAGTCCCATAAGATTTCACACACATTTGAACATTTTGAAGGAAGCGAAGTGTCTCGACGACTGTTATAAGTATTTAGTGAAAAGCAAGTTCTTAGAATACTACGGCTTTATAAGACAAATAGCCACCTTTCGAAAGCCTTACAGTTGAGTGAAGGAGAATACAGACATTACTTTCACAACGAAAGGAATCACTTTCTGGAAAATTGTGAAGGATGTAGGGTTTCGTTTTAAATGTAAGAATGGAGGAACATTACTGGTTAAGAGAGAGGAGGCTGTAGAATGGACTGCACGCTTTCTTAGAACAATTGGAGAAAATGAGAACGGTGTGCAGAATCCAGTCAGGTTAACTGATGGGTGCATGCACGCTACATTGTCAGTAAATGTTGGTAGCATGGCTACATACCAGGTGTGCGGAAAAATGAAAGTTCTGGACAAAGAGCAGTAATTTGTGTTGGAGGAGAAATGAGGTTTTTTGAGGGTGCAGAGCTCATCTTTAAATATAAGGTGGAAATTATATAAAACGGTTGCAACGGGGCTTAATACCAAATATTCCAACTGGAGATATTATGGTATTAGACAATGCATTCTACCATTGTGTACGCACAGATAAAGCGTCTAACACATCTTCTCATGAAGCTGATAAACAGTGAAGCCTAACTAACCATAAAATTCCATTCGGTGCGGGTTTAACACGGAACAAGCTCTTCGAAGTTGTAAAACGTTACAAGCCTGAGCCAGAATACATAGTGGATAGTACTGAAAGAATCTGGTGAAGCACTTATAATGTTATGCATTCCATCCTACAGCTATGATCTGAACCTCACTGAAGCTGCTTGAAATTTAATGAAACAGAATTTCATGGAACAATGTCAGCAGCGTGACAGTTTCCCAACTTAAACAAATGACTACGGCTACAATACACAGCATTACGAAAGACGACTGGAAGAAAGCGTGCGATGAAGTGAAAAAATTATATACGAATGCAGGCATAGAAACGCACTGATGGAGGGAACTATTGAGAGCGTAATTATTAAATTTGAATCAGTGACAGTGAAATATCGTCGCTTGGTTCTGGGGATGTACCTGACGCGGCAGAGTCAAACTCGAGAGAGACATCAGCAACAGCTCTACTAAGTCAGTAAATGCAGCAGAATTGTGCGCAGAGGAGCTAGGTGTACAACCCTCACATATGGATTAAGGGTATTGTGCACACTTATGATGCAGGATCTTTACCTATAAACTATCTGATTATAATACACATTGTATTTACTCACACGTGTTCTCACATATCGTATAAGATACCTCACTCTCAAAATTTTTTACAGACAAGTCATGGTGATAACTACCTCGAGAATCAACAAAGTCACAATCAGCACTTCTTACCGGCGCTCCACTGTACACTGACCAACGTCTCTTGGTAAAGTGGTAACGTTTGCGACAATTACCAGCCAGAAAGCCACTTGTAATTGTTGCAAACGTTATCCCTTTGCCAGTAGGCGTCGGCCAGTGTAAAGTGGAGCATGCGAGCTCTTCCCACGCTGCTAGGAGAAAGGAAGGTAAATAAAATATTATTCCTTCAATTTTGAAACCGGTTTCCGTTTACTACGTGTCATGCAAGTACAAGAGTCATGTGTTTAATAATTGAAATACAGATTTACGCTGAATTTGGTACTTTAGTTCTTTACTATACGAATCTAAATATGATTGACAGCAGAGACTGGTGTTTTGTGTTCACTTGCAAGACCACAGAGATGAAATTTTCAGCTCTATTAAATCAGATAGAACAAGAACACTCTGAATTTGAGTTTCAAGATCAGGAGACGACTGTGAAATAAATGTCAGGCCGATACAGATAAACAGTAACTCCTCTTGGAAACTTCAGATGAGAAATCTCTTAGCCAGTTGCAGCAAATTAACAAACCAGTACGGGGAAGGACTAAACAGAATTCATGCAGGTACAAATATAAGTAAGTTTAGAACTCTTATAACAACGTTTTTAATAATGAGGAATTGCAGAGTTGGGATAATGGATTGTAGAAATTACAACTTCTTTTAATTTTCTCTCAAACAGATTTCCACCAACCCAGATTTTTGTACAACAGACAGTGCCTAATCATTATCTTTGGAAGCCCTTTGAATTCTTTTAAGACCGTCTAAATGATCTTTTTTGCCACAGTAGCTAAGTCTGCTAATTTAAGGGACGTAAAATGTTCAGGAAAATCGTTTGAAACAAGTTTAGATGAAGTGAAAGCATTCTTTGCATGTTGAATTTACACAACATTAATTAGTTATCCAGGTTTTAAAATATTTGGCCTCAAGGAAAGTTTTGAGAAACAAGTTCTTCCTTCTTCGAGTCAGCCTGAAAGTCGTTGTTGATAATCCTGTCTCTCAACAGTATAGACAATCTGATAGTTTCTAGACAGTGAGGCCTATGCTAAATATGGTTCGTGACTCTTGTTTAAGTACCCAATGACCTAAAAACATTTGAATTGATGAAGAAATGATCCCACGTCAGCAGTGAGCTGCAGAAGAAATGTATTCTGGACTACCTCCAGTTCAGAGTGGATGTGGCAGAACATGGTCTACACACAAAACTCATTCCCCAGTTCGGAGTGATTCAGGTGAAGAGACCACTGAATCAGAGGCTGCAGATATGCGAAAACGGAGAAAACTGGCATCAGTAACACATATAGCTGCAAGAAAACATTGTGCAAAGCATTTAACAGAAAGTACGCTAGAAATACAAAAAAGAGATCAAAGTGCCGACTCTCGTCCTGCAACTCGTTGACATTTGTGAGATGTTTGTCAAGTCAAGTGTTACTTTGTTTTAATAATGACAGAAATTGCTTCAGCATATTTCACACACAACTTTATGACAACTGTATGGCTTAAGACCCAAAATATCGTATACGATACTTCCCTTTAGGTCCTTCTAGCCACAATGAAATATTTCTTCAACTTTACATATCATTCTTGTCAAATTTCTTGTACCTCTAAGGCAATAACAAAATCATGTTCCGTTTCCATGTCAACGTGTGTATTGCTACTGGTCTAAAGAAGTCATGCAGCGCTACCCCATACAGTGCTTTACATATTAACTATCGGATTATAATACAAATATTGATTTCTCACACGTGTCTCTAAAATGATGCGTTAACAGCAAATGCAGTTTTATGTTACTTCCTGGCCTTAGTTATCAGATCGTACACCCAGCTTTCTATTTCATCCTCATTTATTGTGCTTTCCTGCGCAATAATGTTCCATATTACCAGCGAATATATTTTTATATACTACTCGTCCAACACAGATTATTAGATCGTAAAACAACTGTTTTATTTCAGTTTCGTAAGCTTTTGTGAATATGAATGTATTAATAGCAAATGTATTACATGTTTGCCTCAGTTATTAGGTGATAACACAACACTGTATTCTTTTTTTTTTTTGTTTCCTGTACTTTCATATAGTAGAATATACAAAAAGCGAATGTTTCATTGACTCTTACACGAACAGCTCCATTGCTCAAGCGAAAAACAACAGTTTCATTTTCCTATTGTTCATTTCGATTGTTCTTCTCTATAAGCATGTGTTAACAGGAAATATGTTTTGTCTGCTGCACGAGTACCTAGTACAGTTCAGGAATAGAGTTGTATGTTAATTAAACTCAATTTTAGCGCGCATTCATTATTTGAAACAACCAGTACCAGAACATGTCAACTGTTCGCAACGGACTCAGCTAAAATGGAAATTGCAAACTGAACAGATTATACGCCACGAAGTTTACAAGCTAGCTTAAGGATGTGGGAACACTGAAAATCTGAATGCCGGTATCGCCATCCACGGCATATGCATCACCATAGGAGGCATCGCAGTGCAGAACTACAATGACGGATAAAAATCACAACACTAAAGAATAATTAATGTAGAGCAATGAAATTTCGAGAATACATTTATCTAGATAATATATTTTAAGTGATCAACGTTGTAAGATCACAGATTAATGTAAGGGCGAGGTAAGCCATTGAAAAAGTGAAATGCTGGTACTTTAATAACTGGTATCTTCGCTAAAATGTTGAAGGTAAGCATGCAAACGTGCATGCATTTATACAGGTAGCGGATGTCAATTGGCGGGATGGAGTTCCGTGCCTGTTGCACTTGACCTCTCAATAGCGGGACGGTTAATGCTGCTCACGGATGACCGTAGAGTTGTCGACCAATGATGACTCATATGTGCTCGACCGCAGATAGATCTGGTGATCGAGCAGTTCGAGGCAATAAGCCTACACTTTGCAGTGCATGTTCCGTTACAACAGCGGTACGTTGCCCAGCGTCATTCTGTTGGTAAACAAGCCCTGAAATGCTATTCATGAATGGCGGCACAACACATCGAATCACCAGACTGACGTACAGATTTACAGTCGGGGTGCGTGGGATAACCACGACAGTGCTCCTGCTGTCATACGAAATCGCACCCCAGGAGTTCTTCTAGTGTGCCCGGCACGCAGAATGGTTGGTTGCACGCCGTTGACTGCTCATCTGGCCTCCTCCCAATCAACCCACTGCCACAAATGGCACCAAGGTAGAACCAGCTTCGATCAAGAAACACAACAGACCTCCACTCTGCACTCCAATGAGCTTCCACTTGACACAGCTGAAGGCGCAAATGGCGGTGGTTTGGGATCATTGTTATGCGAGTTACAATTCTTCTGCCTCGGTCTGTTCTAGAAGTAACACTTCGTTGTGTCTCTGTGGTGCCAACTGCTGCTCATATTGCTGCTGCAGATGCAGTACGATTCGCCAGAGGCATACACCGAACACGATGGTTTTCCCACTCGGGTAGTGCCGTCCAGAGCCCGGTGTTCCTGACACCGTACACCCTCGTGACCACCGATGCCAGCAATCGAGTACAGTGGCTACATTCTTGCCAAGTCTTTATGCAGTATTGCAGAAGGAATATCCAGCGTCTCGTAGCCATATTGCAAGACCTACTTCAACCTAAGTGAGGTGCTGACAATGCGTCTTTGTCGCGTTAAGGCATTCTTGACAGACATCAACTCACTACGTCCAATCTCAAAGGTAACCAACGATCACTACCGCTACAGCGTATATGTAAAGCAAACTTGATTTTCATCCTCATAGTGGCGCTACTAGCACTACTCTTATGCGACTGGCTCGAAATTTGAACTGACATCGTCTTTCAGATGCAGATACACCCCACCATCTTTCGTTTATATCGCACGACTCCTTCTTCGTGGTGAGGTTTTTTTTCGTTCAGTGTATTTTCCTTGTGCTGATCACATACCCATCATTCACGTGGACCATGTGCCTGGCTTGAATTTAGGGGACTGCCTCGCACCAGAGCGGCCAAACGTAACTGAAGCTCCAGTCCTAGATGATCAACGCAGAGCCACCACTATGAACAGCCCCCGCCATCGAAGTCATAATCTCCTCCGACCCGTGCCTCTTTGGACTCGACCCAGATGGGCTTGGAATCAGAGTGAACATTCCTTAGCTACAGTCAGTGCTTTATATGCTGTGGGACCTTGACTGTCAGAGCTAATTTATCATTCTTTGTAAAACTAGTAGAGAGGTCACTTTCCAGTTCCCTTGTGGAACTGATTCAGAAACTACTTACCCTACGAATCTTTCAGACTTGCTAGGACTTGTGTCTCCAATTATCTGTTTTATTATATGTTCAGAACTATGAATCTTAATAAGTTTCTTTCTGCTTTGGTCACCTAAGAAAAGGAATAGAAGAAGAACTTACAGTGCAATTTGGGTTCGGTGGGTTCAGCAGAAGACAAGTGAGCAGTTGGTTGAGTTCTGTAATAAACTTCAACTAATGATAGGAAATGTTCTGTTCAAATATCACAAGATGGTTGTTGCAAAAAACTGGAGACCCTAGATGATTCCAGCTGCATTACATCAATGTCAGACGAAATCAGAAACCAGACATCGAGTTGTAAGGCCTGCCTAGGAGCAGAGTAGGCTCAGATCACAGTATAGTGACGAAGAAGAGTACACTATTTAATTGATATAATCGTTCTGGAAGAATCAACGTGGAAGGGAGTGGCATACTGAAGTGCTGAAGATCGATGAGACCACAGTAGGCAGTTCAGTTGAATAAAATCCCTAAAAACGGAAATCGAAGACCTTGGACAGTCAAATGTAAATAAAAGGAAGCTACACAGCAGAAAAGTTGGACAATAGAAGAAATACTGCCAATCACATTAATTTGACTCTGTGTCAAATACCTGGATAACCATCTTTTGCAGCACAGACCGCTGCGAAACGCACAGGAAGAAAGTCGATGTCTCCGCCCCCAGTAGCTGAGTGGTCAGCGCGACAGACTGTCAATCCTAAGGGCCCGGTTTCGATTCGATTCCCGGCTGGGTCGGAGATTTTCTCCGCTCAGGGTCTGGGTGTTGTGTTGTCTTCGTCATCATCATTTCATCCCCATCGACGCGCAAGTCGCCGAAGTGGCGTCAAATCGAAAGACTCGCACCAGGTGAGCGTCTACCCGACGGGAGGCCCTCGTCACATGACATTATTATTAGAGTCGATGTGGTTCTGGAACATACGTTGCTTTGTCGTACTGGTAGATGCCACCATGAAAACGAAAAACTAACTGCATGTAGTGGTAGACATAGTCCCCAAGAACAGATGCGTACTTGTGATGATCCACTGTGCCTTCCAGAATGACGAGATTGTCCGGGGAATGCCACGAAAACATTCCCCAGACCATAACGCTCCATCCGACGTCCTGGACACTTGTAACTGTCGCAGGGTGTTTCTTTTCAGACGTTCCACGCCGTGCACAGCAACGGCCATCTGACCGATGGAGCAAGAACAGCAGTCAGCATGGGTGCATGAACCACGCGCATGCTGCGGAGACACTTTTGGCAAGCCCTTCTTAGTTCACCTGGGCTCAACAGTTGTATATCTGTTCGCTGTACACATCTCTGAAGCCGTCCTTCACCCCTGTCATTTACGGCCCTTGGTGTACAACAGTTGCTCGGCTCCAGGTTTGAATAGCACCACTTTGCCATTCACAATATGCTTTAACCACAGCGGCTCATGAACCATTTAATAACTCAGCCGTTTCGTATAGGCTTCCATCCTGGACCCAGGAGCTTATGATCATGCCCTTTTGCACAGCAGATATGTCGCTCTGTTTCCGAATTACGACAACGGTTGCACTGCTTTCCGCGCCACCTGAACAAGAGTTATTTACCCTTCACTGCTAGTGCTGCCACCTGACCTCTGTGACTGCTTATTGAGCTTTGCCATCGAACATAGGCGATGGTCACATTAATGTGATTGAACTGTTAACTTCAATCGTTCAGTGGACAAAAATGTTAGGGCTGCGTAAAATTACTGCTTTATAAGTCACACGAATAAAATGAATAGGAGGTGTACAGAGCGAAGGCGAAGTGCAAGAAAATCGAGATGGTCGTCGGAAGGACTCATAAAGCATAAAGGAAACGCAAAAATAACCTTCGGTGAACTGAAGAGCAATGCGACGACATTATGAGTGCTAGAGGAATTATTCTCTTAAACGCAGAAGAAAGAGCGGATAGGTGAGACGAGTACATTGAGACATCTACGAGCGGAAGGAACTATCTCATTACATAGTACAAGAAGAAATGGGAGTTGGCATGGGAAGTATCATGTATCGAGTATTAGAGTTTAACAGCTTTGGAATACTTGCTACGAAATACGACGGAAGGCATGGATAACATTCCTTCGGAATTTCTAAAATCACTGTAGGGAGCGACATCCAGACGATGGCACCCAGACGACTATTCAATTTGGTGTGTAGAATCTGTGAGACTATCACACCACCGGGAAAAACTGAAAGTAGCCGGCGTAGATAAGTGCGTGAACTATCACAAAATCAATTTAACATCTGAAGTAACCAGGTCACTGCCAAGAGTAATCTACAGAAGGATGGAAAAGAAAAGTGAGGATCTGTTAGAAGACGGGTATATGAAAGGTAAAGGGCCCAAAAAGCATTTCCAACGTTGCGCTTGATAATGGAAGGAAGCCTTAGGAAACACCATGACAGGTTCAGTGGGTTTGTTCACCTAGTAAAAACGGTCGACGGCGTAAGATATACTGCCCACATTGAGGCTGACCCCTCACCCGTGGTAGAGTGGGAGGTCGTCTCGAGGTGTGGCAGGGGGCGAAAGACATTCCGGAGAGCTGAACGGAAGGCCTCTCCAGTTTGTCTGACGAACCAGTTTCAGGCTCTGTCTCCGGCTGATAATGATCTTCAGCTGGACATGGCTGCTGGTCCTGTTCCAGAGGTTGCCCCTCAGTCTGCAGGATCCGGGCGGTCGCAGAGGGTGGGCTTACTGGTAGTTGCGAGCTCCAACGTCAGGCGCGTAATGGGGCCCCTTAGGGATATGGCTGCAAGGGAGGGGAAGAAAACCAATGTGCACTCCGTGTGCATACCGGGGGGAGTCATTCCACATGTGGAAAGGGTCCTTCCGGATGCCATGAAGGATACAGGGTGCACCCATCTGCAGACGGTCGCTCATGACGGCACCAATGATGTGTGTCGCTATGGATCGGAGGAAATCCTCTTTGGCTTCCAGCGGCTATCTGATTTGGTGAAGACTGCCAGTCCCGCCAGCGGGATGAAAGCAGAGCTCACCATCTGCAACATCGTCGACAGGACTGACTGCAGACCTTTGGTACAGAGCCGAGTGGAGGGTCTGAATCAGAGGCTGAGACGGTTCTGCGACCTTGTGGGCTGCAGATTCCTCGACTTGCGCCATAGGGTGGTGGGGTTTCGGGTTCCGCTGGATAGGTCAGGAGTCCACTACACGCAGCAGACGGCTACACGGGTAGCAGGGGTTGTGCGGCGTGGACTGGGCGATTTTTTAGGTTAGGTGGCCTCGGGCAAGTACAGAAATGGCAACAGCCTCAAAGGGTGCGGAGCAAAGTGAGGACATGCGGGGACCAAGCAGTAGTCGGTATTGTAATTGTAAACTGTCGAAGCTGCGTTGGTAAAGTACCGGAACTTCGAGCGCTGATAGAAAGCACCGAAGCTGAAATCGTCATAGATATGGAAAGCTGGCTGAAGACAGAGATAAATTATGCCGAAATTTTTGCCAAGGCACAGACGGTGTTTAGAAAAGATATATTGCATGCAACCGGTGGTGGCGTGTTTGTCGCTGTTAGCAGTAGTTTATCCTGTAGTGAAATTGAAGTTGATAGTTCCTGTGAATTATTATGGGTGGAGGTTATACTCAACAACCCAGCTAGGTTAATAATTGGCTCCTTTTACCGACCTCCCGATTCAGCAGCATTAATGGCAGAACAACTGAGAGAAAATCTAGAATACATTTCACATAAATTTCCTCAGCATGTTATAGTCTTAGGTGGAGATTCCAATTTATCATATATAGACTGGGACACTCAGATGTTTAGGACGGGTGGTAGGGACAGAGCATCGAGTGACATTATACTGAGTGCACTATCCGAAAATTACCTCGAGCAACTAAACAGAGAACCGACTCGTGGAGATAACATCTTGGACGTACTGATAACAAACAGACCCGAACTTTTCGATTCTGTAAGCGCAGAACAGGGAATCAGTGATCATAAGCCCGTTGCAGTATCCCTGAATATGGAAGTAAATACGAATATAAAAAAGGGAGGAAGGTTTATCTGTTTAGCAAGAGTAATAGGAGGCACATTTCAAGCTACCTAACAGATCAAAACGAAAATTTCTGTTCCGACACTGACAATGTTGAATGTTTATGGAAAAAGTTCAAGGCAATCGTAAAATGCATTTTAGACAGGTACGTGCCGAGTAAAACTGTGAGGGACGGGAAAAACCCACCGTGATTCAACAACAAAGTTAGGAACCTACTGCAAAAGCAAAGAGAGCTTCATTGCAAATTTAAACGCAGCCAAAATCTCTCAGACAAACAGAAGCTAAACGCGATGTCAAAGTGAGCGTAAGGAGGGCTATGCGTGAAGCGTTCAGTTAATTCGAAAGTAAAATTCTATGTACCGGCTTGACAGAAAATCCTAGGAAGTGCTGGTCTTACGTTAAATCAGTAAGTGGATCGAAATAGCATATCCAGACACTCTGGGATGATAATGGCATTGAAACAGAGAATGACATGCGTAAAGTTGAAATACTAAACACCTTTTTCCAAAGCTGTTTCACAGAGGAAGACCGCACTGCAGTTCCTTCCCTAAATCCTCGCACGAACGAAAAAATGGCTGACATCGAAATAAGTGTCCAAGGAATAGAAAAGCAACTAAAATCACTTAACAGAGGATAATCCACTGGACCTGACGGGATACCAATTCGATTCTACACAGAGTACGTGAAAGAACAGCGATGTACCTCAAGTCTCTAGAGGAACGGGAGGTTCCAAATCTCGTGGTCGTGTGGTAGCGTTCTCGCTTCCCGCGCCCGGGTTCCCGGGTTCGATTCCCGGCAGGGTCAGGGATTTTCTCTGCCTCGTGATGACTGGGTGTTGTGTGCTGTCTTTAGGTTAGTTAGGTTTAAGTAGTTCTAAGTTCTAGGGGACCGATGACCATAGATGTTTAGTCCCATAGTGCTCAGAGCCATTTGAACCATTTGAAGGTTCCAAATGATTGGAAAATAGCACAGGTAGTTCCAGTTTTCAAGAAGGGTCGTCGAGCAGATGCGCAAAACTATTGGCCTGTATCTCTGACATCGATCTGTTGTAGAATTTTAGAACATGTTTCATGCTCGCGTATCATGTCATTTCTGGAAACCCAGAATCTACTCTATAGGAATCAACATGAATTCCGGAAACAGCAATCGTGTGAGACCCAATTCGCTTTATTTGTTCATGAGACCCAGAAAATATTAGATACAGGCTCCCAGGTAGATGCCATTTTCCTTGTCTTCCGGAAGGCGTTCGATACAGTTCCGCACTGTCGCCTGATAAACAAAGTAAGAGCCTACGGAATATTAGACCAGCTGTGCGGCTGGATTGAAGAGCTTTTAGCAAAGAGAACACAGCATGTTGTTCTCAATGGAGTGACTTTTACAGACGTTAAAGTAACTTTGGCGTGCCACAGGGGAGTGTTATGGGACCATTGCTTCTCACAATATATATAAATGACCCATAGATAGTGTAGGAAGTTCCATGCGGCTTTTCGCGGATGATGCTGTAGCATACAGTGAAGTTGCAGCATTAGAAAATTGCGGCGAGGTGCAGGAAGATCTGCAGCGGATAGGTACTTGGTTCAGGGAGTGGCAACTGACCCTTAACATAGACAAATGTAATGTATTGCGAATACGTAGAAGGATCCTTTATTGTATGATTATATGATAGCGGAACAAACACTGGTAGCAGTTACTTCTGCAAAATATCTGGGAGTATGCGTGCGGAACGATCTGAAGTGGAATGGTCATATAAAATTAATTGTAATGTAAAATTAGAGAGATTAGAGCGCGCACGGGAGCTTTCCGGCAGTCGTTCTTCCTGCGAACCATACGCGACTGGAACAGGAAAGGGAGGTAATGACAGTGGCACGTAAAGTACCCTCCGCCACACACCGTTGGGTGGTTTGTGGAGTATAAATGTAGATGTAGAAGATGTTCTAAATTCTCAGGGAAAGGGAAATAAGCTATAGGAATAGAAGGGTAATGTACAATGTGTAGGAGGATCAAGAGATCTGAGATGTGGTTTTACAGAAAAATGTTGACAACTAGGTGGACTGGTAAGATAAGGAATAAGAAGGGTCTCTGCAGTAGTGGCATGGAAAGGATCATGTGGAAAACATTGACAAGAAGTGTTGCGGTGTAAAGTCAAGCACCAAAACGCAAGTCGGTAACGAGAGAGCAGAGAGGGCTGCGAAGGAGACTTTAGCCAGTTGCACGCTGACCGACTCCTCTCCAGGACGACAACACGACAGCAGCGGCCTCTATGTAAAACAACATAAGCGCCGGCCCCGACCTGTCGTGGCCCACTTCTACAGCAGCTTCAGGACCAACTTCTTACGAACTGCATATACTGAAGAACGTTGTATATTTGCCTGTCGTCCTTTGCTTGCGACTCTTCTGTCTTATTCTCAAAGTTAAGTATTGTCATTGTTCATTTTGTAATAAAGCTCATTAATACGATTTCTTTGAATGTTGTCTAGTGATCCGAGACGGTAGGTTTCCTAGACCCCACATATTTGACGCTATGGCAGAATTCAATATTGGTGGCTACAAGGCAGGATTCAACAAGAAGGGACTGAGTGATAGGACATGTGTTAGGATATCAGGGAATAACTTCTATGTTACTTGAGGGAGCTATAGAGAGTAAAAACCATAGGGGAAAAATATATATTGAAATACATCCAACAAATAACTGAGGACGTTAGGTGGTGTCAATGATACTCTGAGATGAAGTGGTTGACACGAGACAGGAGTTCTTGGCGGATTATCTAAACAGACAGCTGACTACACCCCACGTTGATTTCTGCGGCTGTTTCACGCAGTTTTGCTTGTCTGTTAGCACTGAGAACCCCTGCCCAGACGCCGCTGCTCTCGGTCGTTAAGGGAAGGAGGTCAGCTAATGGGTATTTCGTGGTCGTGGGTAACACCTAAAATTTGATATTCTCAGCAGACTCCTCACACTGTACGTTATCGAACTGCCTAACGATTTCCGAAATGGAATATCCCATGCGTCTAGCTCCTATTACCATTCCGCGTTCCAAACCTGCTAATTCCCGTCTTGCGGCCACAACCAGGTCGAAAACCGTATGAATTACCGGAGTGCAGGTGTCAGCTCCACCTATGAACTGACCTTCTATACCTTGCGTACACCGTATCACCGTGACTACAAGGCAAGATTCAAGAAGAAGGGTCTGAGTGATAGGACATGTGTTAGGACATCAGGGAATAACTTCCATCTTACTTGAGGGAGTTGTAGAGAGTAAAAACCATTGGGGAAAAATAGATATTGAAATATCTTGTATTATTATTATTATCTTATATTGTTATACTATTATCTTATTATTATATTATTTATTATTATTATTATTATTATTATAAATATCTTATGTTGTTTATATTGCTTATCTGCACAGCGCTATTCCAAGACTTTTGTCACCTCAGTCCTAATGAAATCCGTTTATCTCTTGTAAAGTATGCCTTCCCCTCTCCTTTCCCATAAATTTTTGAAGTAAACGAAATTCACTTTACCACAATTTCCACGTTTTAGGAAAGGCACATAAGTAAGTGTGTAGCGTTCTGTCGACGACGGGGTTATTGAAAAGGATCGCACAAGCTCGGAATGGGAAGGGGTACGGAATAAAATCGCCCTAGCCCCTTTCAATCACAACTTCCTGGTATTGTGAATTAGAAATACCGTCAGGATCACGGACATTTTTTATTAATGATGATAGTTTGGATCTGACTAGCAGATCATCTTCTTATCTAAGATGGGTAAAGGAAGACTGAGGTGTAACAACACAAAAATTTGGTGAAGTAATGCCGACAATGATACCACGAATAACATTAAATCATCATAAACGTATACCTACCCAGTGCTGCAAAGTACATTCAGTCAGTAGTGGTAGGAATGTAACATAAACTGCACGTGTGTACCGCAAGGGGAAATCTGTCAGAAGTGTAAGAATGTAGATTATTAAACTGTCAGACTGCACCTTGCTTCAGTAAGTATAAGTTCATGATCTTTTTTCCCGTTTGCATTACCTTTGTCCATATAACTTATAGTAATACGCTGATGTGACTTTTGTACTGTCTATTTCCCAAACAGATCCGAAAATGATCTAGTCAGATCGGAACGGACCACCATTACTGAAAACAATAGTGATCTAGACGCTGATTTCCATTCATTATAGCAACGTGACACGCCAGAAGCGACTTAGGTAAATCGTATATCTAAATCTGTATGACTGGAAAATAAATGGTAGCGCTAGCCTCCCAAGTGTGAGTTGTCTCACGTCCAGAGTTTGGTAATGATATTTAGATTGCTGTCGATACAGCTATTGATTAACTAAAACATCTAATTGTCCAAAGACATTTCACCCTTGCCGTAATCTTTAGCACATAAATAAGCGTGATAGGAAAAAGTAAGGACTGAGGAGCTGATGCTATTATAGAACTACCGAGTAGCGTGAAGAGGGAGGCAGGAATGTATTTTGCTAGCCGGGTTCCCATGGAGACCGCCGGGAGTGTACACAGGATCACGGCAACTTCCTTGTGTCAAGCTGGCTCCGGTAGCGCGAGGTGGCTAGACCTTCCGGTAAACAGGCAAGCGCGGCCGGCTGTGGTGGATGTTTGATCTGGCCGCGGACCGCAGTCAACACCGCCTTCCGGCGCAGTGCTAGCAGAAGCGGGCAGCTCTTTGCTCAAGATCACGGCAGGCCGGAAGGTGTGTCTCGCCGAGCGGATACGGTCCCCAGGTGCTGTCACGATACAGCGTACACAGCCGGAGTAAGCCGCGAACGACGTCTTAACAGTCAATACTCCTAGTCAACAGCGACTCTATATACAGCACGTCATTGTAAGATTATGTCTGTACATTGTGTTCCGCAGCAGACATAAATTTCACGATAGACATTTCCTGTTTCACAGTAACTGCGCTATATTTTATTTTTCTTTGAGTAACCACTTTAGAACGAAATTCATAGTAAATTTAAAATCAAAAATCAAACTACAAGACAGGAGGGCAATAGCCATGAAACCAGACGTAAGTAACACTTTAGTGCTCATGGATAAACAGGAATCTCTATATCTTATAAAAATGAATATATATATGTACGCATGTAAGTCTGTATCTGTGTATATTCAACACCTCCTCCTAAACTGCTGGCTCGATTTCAATTATATCTGGTACACATATCTCTTGCTATCAGGGAGGAGCATTCTTTGGTTTAAGAGGCACCCACATGCCTTGCTCATACTGTGGCATCTAGCAGTCAAGCCTGCAAGATGAGTGGTCTGCCAAGCGAGTGGATTTACTCATATTTCTAGAGTAACATCAATGACTCACTATGAGCTCTAGTACCCACAATTAAGCTACAAATTATTCTCCTGTTTGAATATTATGCAACGGAAACTGGTAACGCACATCTGACTATTTGGAATTTACACAACTCTGATTGTTCACTACATTCTGGCAATACCACATTTTCTTTCCTACCCAACGGCTTTGATCAACACGTGGCCATCGCACTGAATATGAATGGCGCAGACATTATAAATTCTAGATATCATGACTACACACTATTCGAAGAACAAGGTCACCAATCTTTTTCTTTTCACTATATTTTTTATTGCGATAAATTCTATTATGATTCAAAAATAACCTAAACACACCATCACATTTTATACAACAATTACACATGAGAAACCCTGTCCAGTGGGCATGGCTTTACATTGGTGATTCCCTATCTTATGGTCTCGTAATTATCTAACGCTACAGTGCACTTTCTGTATAGGATGGTGGATCTTTTGCTATATCTCACACTTCGACTCTCACACCCGTCATCAGGAAAATTTACTCCAGACCGAGCGGTACCTAAAGGAACATGCATAACCCACTGCCTCTGAACCTATCTTGCTACTCTCCCATGCAAACCACACATACCTACATGAAATACATCACACTGGCAACATAGAATACATCACAAAGGATAGTCACAACGTTAGAATCACTTCACTTTCAGCTTTCCGACTTCAATTAGTATTCGTCCCAGTTTCACTTCGTAACTTTTCTTTCCTACTGCGAACTCTGGAGGATATCTGCACGTCTTCCTGTGCAATTCAAGCCAAGTGGCGTTGTTGGATAGACGGCTAACTCACCTTGTTTCTCTCTCAGAGTATTAGAGTTTGAATCTAGCGTCACACGGAAACATAACACGCAAAGTAATATTAAGATCATATTCGTCACACACACGAGTCCTCAACTGATACTTTGGACGAGTACTTCTCTTTATCCTTTGTCTCATACACCGACTGAGACTTACACAGTACTCACCACGTGGAGGTGCTCGTCTCTAATTTCAAGTCCTGCACACGTCATTTCTTAAATATTTCCAACTTATAGTACACACGCCAGTAATTCAGCTTAACTTTAGCTCTCGGAAGTATTTCAACTTAGTGCTAGCACTCGCAAGTATTTCAACTTAGTACTAGCACTCGCAAGTATTTCAACTTATTGCTACATGTGGTTTCATTGTGGCCGTTGGTCACTTCCGAAGATTACTACGATCCCTTAATATTACCTGCCTGTCACCTAAGATAGGTCTTACCAACACAAGATCCAGCGCCAGAGTGCTGAAACATGGCCGTTCTTCAGGTCATCTCGCAACCCAGCCACATTTCAGGCACTGAAAGCTCAGGTAAATTTCATCTCTTTGGTTCCACCAAAGGACCGTCTCAAAGATGATCATATATATCACATTCACTATCTGCAGTTAGCAGACGACCATACATTGATTCATTTCACAAATCTCACCAAATTGGATGTAGGGATTTATTTTGTGGGAGTGCACATGTGATCAATTAAATAAATAAATTGTCCTTCTTTCTTACACTGGTATCCGGCTTCGGTGTATTAAGTGAAATTGAGTTATTATTACAAAAAATATGTTGTTCTGACAAGAATAACGAAGAATGTTGTACCTATTTTCAATGTCGGGCGGTACTGTACCCTTTCAGGGTAAAGAGCACCTACCTCTTAAAATGAGTGGAACTGCGGGTGAAAAATATGCATTACGCACCGAGCACAAATACCTACACTGTATTCGTACTGTATTTGAGAATGAGATCACTTAGTGATTTGCAGTCAACTTTACATGTTATTCTACACCTTACTAAACTATTTCTTGCCCCTCCCCCCCCCCCCCCCCACAAGAAATAATGAAGGGAAACATGTTAAATCGTTTACTGCCTTTCACTGCTCACGTAATTTAACTGCCGTATTCACTCCAAATGGTTCAAATAGCTCTGAGTACTATGGGACTTAACTTCTGAGGTCATCAGTCCCCTAGAACTTAGAACTACTTAATCCTAACTAACCTAAGGACATCACACACATCCATGCCCAAGGCAGGATTCCAACCTGCGACCATAGCGGTTGCGCGGTTCCAGACTGCAGCGCCTAGCCGGCCGTGATGGCCGAGCGGTTCTAGGCGCTTCAGCCCGGAACTGCGAGACTGCTGCGGTCGCAGGTTCGAATCCTGCCTCGGGCAGGGATGCGTGAGATGTCTTTAGGTTAGTTAGGTTTAAGTAGTTCTAAGTTCTAGGGGAATGATGACCTCAGATGTTAAGTCCGATAGTGCTCAGAGCCATTTGAACATTTTTTTTTCTTTGTCAGCGCCTAGAACCTCTCGGCAACTCCATTCGCAACACATTTAACAGATATCCACGTATACTACTAAATGTACCAGCAATATTACTCGTATATCAGTGCACGATACATAGTTCCGGAGATTTTTTTGAGTCATCAGTCTTCCGACTAGTTTGATATGACCCGCCACGAATTCCTCTCCTGTGCCAACCTCTTCATCTCAGAGTAGCAACTGCAACCTACGTCCTCAATTATCTGCTGGACGTATTCCAATTTCCGTCTCCCTCCACAGTTTTTATTTCTGAAGGTCCCTTTTGTACCATCGAAATTATTACCTGATGTCTTAACAGATGTCATATCCTCCACTCCCTTCTTCTTGTCAATTTTTTCCACGTATTCCTTTCCTCGCCGGTCTTGCGGAGAACCTCGTCGTTGCTTATCTTCTCCGTCCACCCAATTTTCATCATTCTTCAGTAACACCGCATCTCAGAAGTGTCGATTATCTTTAGGTTTTCCAATTTTTGTATCCCGCCTGGAAGGCGGCGCGTGGGTCTGCTCCTGAAAACTGAAAGGGTGGCCGAATGAAGGAAGCGAGTTGGAGCAGGTCAGGTAAAACACGTCGGTACTGCAAGTAAGTAAAAGTGGTTTACTGGTGCATGAATATAGACAGAGGCATACATAACTTTGTACAGATGAGCACGTAGGTGCGAAGCCTTAGACCCGTCGTAAGTAGAGCAAAGTCTTTGTATGAAGCGAAGCTGAAGCGAAGTGTCCCGGCCGTCCAGTCTTGATCAGATGCGCTGAAGCTCGAGCGACGCTCGTATAGGTCTATAGCGCCGGCTAGAGCGTGCTGTCGTCGGTGTCTGTCGTAGTGCCAACCTAAGAACTTGCACCTACGCCGTGGCATCGTAGCTATCGATACCACACCAATAGCTAATATTTCATTACCATACAATGCTGTGCTCCAAACGGACATTCTCAGAAATTCCTTCCTCAAATTAAGGGCTATTAAAAACTTATCTTGACCGGGCATGCCCTTTCTGCCTGAGCTAGTCTGCTGCTCATGTCTTGCTTCGTCTGCCACGGGTTACTTTGGTTTCACGGAACCAGAATTTCTTAAATTCGTCTCCATCGTAATCCTCAATTCTGATGTTAAGTTTCTCGTCGTTCTCATTTCCGCTACATCTCATTGCTTCCTTCTTTCTTTGATTAATTCTCAATCCATATTCTGCACTAATTGCACTGTAAATCCCATTCAACAGATCATGTAATTCTTCTTCTCTTTCACTGAGGACAGCAGTGTTATCATGGATATCCTTTGACCTAGAAATTTAGACCTACTCTTGGATCTTTCTTTGAATGCCGTAATTGGTGCTTCCTCATACCCTTTGTAATCTGACCACTTCGTTCTTGGTCTTCCTCTCTTATTCTTCCTTCTTTGTTCTTGTACATATCCATCTTTTCCTATACCTTATCCCAATTTTTCTCAGAATTTCGATCTTACACCATTAAACGTTGTCGAACTATTTTCGCAGGTCGACTGATTATATGAACGTGTCTTGATTTTCCAAATGCTCAAATGTGTGTGAATTCCTAAGGAACCAAACTGTTGAGGTCATCGCTGCATAGACTTACACACTACTTAAACTAACTTAATCTAACTTATGCTAAGAACAACAGACACACAGACCCATGCCCAAGAGAGGACGCGAACTTCCGGCGGGAAGGGCCAGCAATCCGTGACATGGCGCCACAAACCGCGCGGCTCTTGATTTTTGTTCAGTCTTGCTTCCATTATCGACTGCAGCATAATAATTGCCTTTCTGGTGCCTTTACCTTTCGCAAAGCCAAACTGATCGCAATCTAACACAGATATGTCATCACAAATATTTATTACGTAGCACTAGCTCTATTCGCGACATGCTTCGCAGACACTATCGTTGGAAATGAACGGAAATGCAGGTGAATATTGCCAGACGTCACATGGCGTAAGGTCGTCGTGACGATAGTGCCAAACGGGGCTGGCTCCGCAATATGAGGCAGTTGTAGAAACTGTAAAAGACAGTGTGTGTCAGTCAGCGACCAGCTACGGAGTATTGTGGTTGTGTTCTTCATTACAACATGAACCGGAGGGGAAATTTGGATGATTCCACACGGGAAAGAATCATCAGGAATATTTAAGGAAGACGATGTGTGACGAGTGTAGCCTTGCAATTTGGTTTTGCTCACAGCATTGTTTCACGTACATAATCGCTACATTGTGCAATAGGCAAGAAGTGATCCACGTCAAATACTGAGTACTATTGCAACCACATTCAACAGGACTGCGAGGCACGCAATGTCACAGTGACACGACGACTGCATTGGGATGGTCTCTTTCCCCTGCGACCACTACACTATTTTTCGTTATTTCGTTGACACCCGCAAATCGGTGGCGCCCTTTCTGATAGTACCAGTAGTGGAAGGGACTGGACCAACGACGGGCGCAGTCATGTGCTCTTTCGAATAAGAGTAGATTCAGTCTGATTTTTGATTCTGGACGTACCCTCATATGGCGAGAGGTATGAACATTTAATACAACCAGGAACATAGTCGTACATTATTGTTTTGGTGGTGTAAGTGTTATGATGTAAGGAGGCATAATTTTGCATCGGCGTACTGTCCTCCATACATCGGAACACGGTTCACTCACTCGTCAAGATTATTGTGACACTGTACGCCTTCCGCATGTGTGTCTCTTCAGGGGTGGATTTAGCCCTGAATATTTTTATGGATGACAATGAGCGACCACATCGAACAGTGCTGGTTGAGAAGCTCTTGGAACGAGAAGATATTCGTTGAATGGGTTAATGTGCCCTCCCCCCCCCCCCCCCTCACCCGACTTAAATGCCATCGAGGACGTCTGTGATGATTGGGTCAGGGGGGAGGGGCAGGGGGGAGAGACGAACTGCAGCACATCTATATGCATCAATGACCATCCAGGATTTGTCAGCCCACCACAAGAATTCCTTACCTACCTAGTTGCCAGGGTGGGGCAAATTGCAGAGCATACATTGCCGTCAGAGGTACTCATACACCCTATTAAGAATCATGTCCCGCCTTTTGTAATATCCAGGAACAATCATAGATCACGGTGACTGCACTATAATTATTGTATCTGAATAATTTCCCTTCATCTCATTCAGTATTTGTTTCAGTTAACTTCTGTACTGCGCTGCAGCAGTTCGTTTCATGTAATCAAGTTTTATTGAGCTATTTATTTGGCAGGATAGAATATCGAAGCTCACTTTCGTCCTTAAATTTTGCACACGAATATACCTGCAGAATTATATCATTCTACGAAACACTGTTCAGAAGATAAGTAGCCATACTGATATGTGCACCGGGAGTGACGTTATAATTTATTGCTTATTTACTACTAATATTGCCACGTAGAGAAAGGTGTAAGTAGATGAATGACGAACACTAACTTCACTTAATGAAGGTTTATTCAGCACTTGTAGATACAAGAGCGCGGAGCGAAGTGCATCCGGCCAGGACACATACAGTATATATACAGCTACAGAACATTCCAGTGCAATGCTTCTTGACATTTGTGGATACTTCTAGAATGTACTCGAACTGAATATAGAAATTCAAGTTGTACAGTCCAGGGGAGATTTCAACTCACGACCCTTCATGCAACGGTTCAGTATCATAACCACTACACCACGGTGCTACTCGGCTTCTTCTGTGACAATATTGTTGGCAATAAATTTTGCAGACAGCATTCAAATATAGAAATAAGTTGACGTGCAAAATTATATCATTGTACTACACATAACTCAGGCGATATAACTTCATAAACATTGGGGTATGTGAAACACTAGGTTTTCTAAAAACAGAATGCAAGTTACCCAGAGTGTACTCATCCACTGTTAGGTAATGAGTACACTTAGCAACTTCCTCTAAACTTTATAGATAAATTCGAGCCATTTCTAAACATTAGACTTTCTCGGCGAATCGCGATGATGAAGTCTTCTCGGATTATCAGCCGAGTCAAGGCGTCGTTTTGCGGCAACGTTTCGACAAGTTTCCTACTTGTCTTCACCTGAAGGTAATAAGTAGGAAGCTTGTTGAAACGTTGCCGCGGACGACGCCTTGACTCGTCTAATAACCCAAGAAGACTTCATCATCATTTGTAAACTTTTTGCACTAATATGCTTCGCGTCAAATATTTAACACATCAACTCAGTTGTAGTCAGACGTTTGAATCTGTCTTATGCATGGGAATTGCAATCTTTAAAGAATCTGAGGTTTACTGGTTACTTACTCTCTGGAAAGAAGCAATGTGGGGTTAAGAACCACCTACATCCCACAGGGGTGGGATTGAAATGGGGTTGACATTGTAGCATACATCGGCATCACCTGGATCAATTTCAAGCAAATTTGTTAGATACGTGACTTATTATTTGTTTAAGAACTCCGTAGGAGTAAGATTCCCTACTACCAACATGGGTGTGAATGAGGGTGAGATGGGATAACAAGAATGTTTGTTCGAAAACGACCTGTTGGTATTTATTTCCCGTATTTAGTTGACTTTGTGTGCTCATGGTTCTGCCCTCCGATGTTTTTGAAATACCGCCTCAGGCCCCCTGTTGTCATAGTGACGCTCTCTGGCTGCTATATGAGGGGTTCAGCAGCCACTGACCTGTAGGAGTGCGGAACTAGCAAACAGTACTGGGAGCCTCTTGCAGCTGTAATGGTAGCTTTTCCTCGCTGTATCGCCGAAGTGTGGAGTTACGTACAGGGTCCAGTAGAAAGACCTTCCGCATTTGGACAGGCCACTGTCTGAGTTGTGGTGAGGTTACTGATGTGGAGGAGGTATCGATGGATAGCAATGTTCGTGCAATTTTCAGCAAGCGCAGTGGCTTCACTACGTAAGCATCGTCCATTTGTTGTGGAGGAGTATGTTTGTAATTGTAGACCTGTCATTACTACTCAGCAAGCATTTCGCGTTCGGTTCCAAGTCGACCACCATGGTTCTGGTCCTGATAGAATAACTATTCGAGTTTGGGTATCAAACTTAACAATATCACGGAAAAGAACTGTAATAACTCCGGAAAAAGAGGTGCGTGTGATAGCGTCCTTCCAGTAATCTTCAAAGCGTTCAGCACTTAAACACGACGTAGCCTCAGATTATCTTCGTATGCACCTGTACAAAATGAAGTGATAAAGATTTGGAAACTTGCAGAGCTGCGTGTGAAGAAATGCTTCAGAACATTCCCCCTGGAGCTATTTTGATTTTTTCTGATGAGGCCCACTTCCACATATGAGACACTGTGAACAACCAAAATTTCCGATACTGGGCAATATAAAATCCTTAGAAACTTCACTAACGACCTTTTCACAGCGATTGGGACACGGCTTAGTGAGGCATTGCTGTTTTAGGTGCGTGAGGTACGTATTTTTTCTAATAAAAGCTAAATTCAAATTACTACTGTCGCATGCTAGAGACCTAGGTTAAACCAGTTTGATGCGGACTATAAAGATGGAAATATCTGGTCCAACAAGACGGAGCCACAACTCACATCATTCGGTGAACTCTAAAAGCTTTAAGAGAGTTGTTTCCTGGACGTCTTCCCTCTTCATGAGAAGACATCGCCTGGTCCCCCCAAGGTCACCTGATTTAACACCTTGTTTTTCTTTGGGGACACACAAAGGCTGACTGTAACGGGAATAAGAGTAAAAATCTGTCCAAAGTGCGAGCATAAAGCTTTGTTCATTAAATTGTTCCTTCCTTATTCATTTCATTTTTTCAGATTACATGATATAAGAAGTTCTCTAAGCAAAGAAGGGAAAGCAGAAGGGTGGAAGGAGTATATAGAGGATCTATACAAGGGCGATGTACTTGAGAACAATATTATGGAAATGGAAGAGGATGTAGATGAAGAAATGGGAGATACGATACTGCGTGAAGAATTTGACAGAGCACTGATAGACCTGAGTCGAAACAAGGCCCCTGGAGTAGACAACATTCCATTGGAACTACTGACGGCCTTGGGAGAGCCAGTCGTGACAAAACTCTACCATCTGGTGAATAATATGTATGAATCAGGCGAAATACCCTCAGACTTCAAGAAGAATATAATAATTCCAATCCCAAAGAAAGCAGGTGTTGACAGATGTGAAAATTACCGAACTATCAGTTTAATAATCCACAGCTGCAAAATACTTACACGAATTCTTTACAAACGAATGGAAAAACTAGTAGAAGCCGACCTCGGAGAAGATCAGTTTGGATTCCGTAGAAATACTGGAACACGTGAGGCAATACTGACCTTACGACTTATCTTAGAAGAACGATTAAGGAAAGGCAAACCTACGTTTCTAGCATTTGTAGACTGAGAGAAAGCTTTTGACAATGTTGACTGGAACACTCTCTTTCAAATTTTAAAGGTGGCAGGGGTAAAATACAGGGAGCGAAAGGCTATTTACAATTTGTACGGAAACCAGATGGCAGTTATAAGGGTCGAGGGACATGAAAGGGAAGCAGTGGTTGGGAAGCGAGTAAGACAGGGTTGTAACCTCTCCCCGATGTTATTCAATCTGTATATTGAGCAAGCAGTAAAGGAAGCAAAAGAAAAGTTCGGAGTAGGTATTAAAATCCATGGAGAAGAAATAAAAACTTTGAGGTTCGCCGATGACATTGTAATTCTATCAGAGACAGCAAAGGACTTGGAAGAGCAGTTGAATGGGATGGACAGTGTCTTGAAAGGAGGATATAAGATGAACATCAACAAAAGCAAAATGAGGATCATGGAATGTAGTCGAATTAAATCGGGTGATGCTGAGGGAATTAGATTAGGAAATGAGACACTTAAAGCAGTAAAGGAGTTTTGCTATTTGGGGAGAATAATAACTGATGATGGTCGAAGTAGAGAGGATATAAAATGTAGACTGGCAATGGCAAGGAAAGCGTTTCTGAAGAAGAGAAATTTGTTAACATCGAGTATAGATTTGAGTGTCAGGAAGTCGTTTCTGAAAGTATTTGTATGGAGTGTAGCCATGTATGGAAGTGAAACATGGGCGATAAATAGTTTGGACAAGAAGAGAATAGAAGCTTTCGAAATGTGGTGCTACAGAAGAATTCTGAAGATTAGATGGGTAGATCACATAACTAATGAGGAAGTATTGAATAGGATTGGGGAGAAGAGAAGTTTGTGGCACAACTTGACCAGAAGAAGTGATCGGTTGGTATGACATGTTCTGAGGCATCAAGGGATCACCAATTTAGTATTGGAGGGCAGCGTGGAGGTTAAAAATCGTAGAGGGAGACCAAGAGATGAATACACTAAGCAGATTCAGAAGGATGTAGGTTGCAGTAGGTACTGGGAGATGAAGAAGCTTGCACAGGATAGAGTAGCATGGAGAGCTGCATCAAACCAGTCTCAGGACTGAAGGCCACAACAACAACAACAAGAAGGTCTCGAACAAAGTTGACAAGAAGTGGAAGCGCAACTATATTCATTTCCAATTGCAGTTATTGTAAATGCTGACTATTTCTGCTTCAGATGAAATTATATTAATGGACGTTAACAACGTGAACGAAAATTAACTTGCCGAAAGATCATTGTTGGTTTACGGCGTACTTCGTGACGAATAATCGTGTAAGTAGTTAATATTCATACATAAGAAATTATTTTGCAAACGTTAACCGGATTTAGAATTAAGTAGCAGGTTCGACTTCTTAATAATAAAATAACTAACGATATAATAATTATGGAGCTCAATGGTTTCGCATCAAGCAAGGTGCTTCCAACTTAATTTCCATGGCCAAAAATTAACTGCCTGATTTGATTGAAACAGGACAAACGAGAGGTTTCCTATTTTACAGAATAAGAACAGTTGTAAATGTAATATTCCAACCCTTATTGGCAAAAAGATACATCTAGTGCTACTTAAGTCCGTATCGTGTAGATGCCAGAACAAGAAATAAAAGATAATCTTGTGTCGCATATTTCCCAGACCAATTGTCGGAGAACAAAGACTGGCATAACATCAGTGTGTCAAAAATATTCATTTTGCAAGGACTTTTCTTTTCACACAATTACAACCAAAAGCAATATTTTCTTGATGTTCGTCCAGTAGAGTTAATGTAACTTCCAAATATTTCAACCGAAATAATATTATTATCTGTTATGTGGCAATCCAAAAGCAGGACTATGATCTGACATTGTTAGCATAATGTCCCTTCAGGATTATTTATATTCTTTGGATACCATGTGGTGCCGACATTGTAGTTTTACATAAACTATATGATCAAAAGTATTCGGACACATGGTTGAAAACGGCTTACAAGTTCGTGGCGCCCTCCATCGGTAATGCCGGAATTCAATATGGTGTTGGCCTACCCTTATCCTTGATGACAGCTTCCACTCTCGCAGGCATACCTTCAATCAGGTGCTGGAGGGTTTCTTGGGGAGTAGCAGACCATTCCTCCCGGAGTGCTGCAATGAGGAGAGGTATCGATGTCGGTCGTCGATGCCTGGAATGATGTCGGCGTTCCAAAACATCTCAAAGGTGTTACATAAGATTGAGGTCAGGACTCTGTGCAGGCCAGTCAATTACTGGGATGCTACTGTCGTGCAACCACTCCTCCACAGATCGAGCATTATCAACAGGTGCTCGATCGTGTTGAAAGATGCAATCGCGATCCTCGCATTGCTCTTTGCGAGTGGGAAGCAAGAAGGTACTTAAACATCATTGTAGGCCTGTGCTGTGATTATGCTATGCAAAACAACAAGGGGTGCAGGCCCCCTCCGTGAAAAACATGACCACATCATAACACCACCGCCTCAGAATTTTACTGTTGGCACTACACACGCTGGCAATGACGTTCACATGGCATTCGCCATACCCACACCCTGTCATCGGATCGCCACATTGTGTACCGTGATTCGTCACTCGACACAAAGTTTTTCCACCGTTCAATCGTCCAATTTTTACGCTCCTACACCAAGAGAGGCAGCCTTTGGCATTTACCCGCGTGATGTGTGGCTTATGAGCAGCCGCTCTATCATAAAATTCAATTTTTCTCACCTCCCGCTTAACTTTTATAGTACTTGCAGTGGATCCTGATGCAGTTAGGAATTCCTGTGTGATGGTCTGGACAGACGTCTGCCTATTACACGTTACGACCCTCTTCAACTGTCAGCGGTGTCTGTCAGTCAACAGATGAGGTCGGGCTGTACGCTTTTGTGCTGTACGTGTCCCTTCACGTTTCCGCTTCACTATCACATCGGAAACAGCGGACCTAGGGATGTTTAAGAGTGTGCAAATCTCGGGTACAGATGCATAACGAAAGTGACACCCAATCACCTGACCACGTTCGAAGTCCGTGAGTTCGGCGGAGCGTTCCATTCTGCTCTCTCATGATGTCTAATGACTACTGAGGTCGCTGATATGGAGAACCTGGCAGTAGGTGGCAGCACAATGCACCTAATGTGCAAAATGTATGTTTTTGGGCGTGTCTCGATACTTCTGATCACATAGTGTAAATCACATGAAGTATCTGTAAGGCGTTAATGAAGTTATAAATCTTTTCATATTAGTTATGATGAGTGATGCCTTTGGATCGCACTGAACCTTCATGAAGAGCTTGATTTTATTATTATGGTCTCACCCGATGAGTGCCACTTTAAACTAGTTGTGGGAATGTAAATGAAAGAAATTACAGCTATTGCGGAATAAAGAGATGTCATTCTAGACAATCTAATAGACTCGGATTGTCTTATAGGGACAAATACTAACGACGTAAAATAACCTCGACTTTGAACAGATTTGTTGTCATTAATACCCTGGGCTAGGAGACTGAGAGATAGAAGACGTACTCAATGAATTATTGAGACACAAAAACCGCCTCACCAAAATTAAAGTAGTGGACCCTGAGGAGGACGATATCATTGTTATCACTCCGCTGTAGAGTGAAAATCTCATTCGGGATTGTTATCACTGTTATTATTATTAGTATTATTAAATATGTATACACGTCCGCACAAATGGCCATTATAAATCATAACCGAGAGAACATAAGTGAACTGATTTGTGATAAATGCTATTTGTCACGTGATGTTACCCCCAAACGTCACTGCAACATATGCTGAATTCAAAGAAGAATGTGAATGTTTCTGCCCAAAAACAGGAAACTTGTTTCATAAGGTAACCCTCGCTACAGCGGACCAGGAAACTTATCCAGAGAGGAAAAAGACAAATACTGACGTGCTTTTTGGATTTTTAGTTTTCACATTCTCCTGCTGAACGCAAATGAAAATAAACATAAATCTCTATCCAAAAATTGTTCAGGGATTGGATGAAAATAAGGAAACACCAAAAACACAACGCATAGCCATGCCTAATATAGTGTAGAAAAACCCGTTGGAATTCAAAACAGCTTCCTGCTTTCTCGAACTGAACAAATACAGGTCCTACATGATTTTCATGGGAATCTGCACCATTCTTCCTGCAAAACAGTCGCACCTTCAGTTAAGATCATCCGTTCCTCCAAAGTAGACTGCCAGAGGAGATGCATAAATTCATCCTCGTGTTCTCAAAATCAGTCTTTGAAAATGCGAGCTGTATTGCAATACAGCATAATCACTCGGGTCAAGAATTGTACTGTGGTATGGACCTGATCAGACAAAATGGTCACATAATCACGGCTGTAATAACACCTTGAAGGGTAATCATGGGGTCCACAGAGCCTAAAGGATACCACGATACGGCTGCCCAACTCATCACCGAACTCCCGCCATGTTTCACTCTTGACCCGTAAGCGCGAGAAGTTGTTAGGAAGAGTGTAAACAAGATTCATAGGACCGAATGACATTCTTCCATTGCCAAATAGTCCAGGTTATATGATTTCGGCACCACGTTTCCTGCTACGGGCACTTGCGTCATTGATGAGTAGTTCTGGAATTCTAGCTCGTTCAGCATTCCCAACTTAAGGAGCTCCCTTCGCGTTGTTTCGGTGCTGACAGGATTTGCGAATGCAACATTCAGTTATTCAGTGACTTTTGCAAATGTCGTCTTGAAATTTTTCGTCAACCCCCCTTCAATGGCCGTCTATCACAGTCACTCAACACACACTTCTGTCCGCGTTGTGATTTAGTGGAAGATTGTTTTTACGCCTTCCCTGTATGTGGTATAAATCTTCAATATGGTGCCTCTTGAAACACCAAACACTTCGGCTACCTTGGCAGCAGAAGCTCCAACAATACGAGCACTACTTTACTGCGTTATAATTCAGTCAGCTCCGACATATGAACTCACAACTACAAGTACACTACTGTGAGCGCGACTGACATTTGCAAACTGTGGATTACGTTGCATAGGCGCCGTTCGTGAGCAAATACGATAGTGCAGGCTTGGTAATAATCCGCAGTTATGTTCTAGCATGCATTTCTCTCTCAGTTTCCATATTTTTGTCCAGTCCCTCTCTGTGCAGCTCAATCCTAATGTCTATTTGAAAGGAGTAAATTCACAAATAATAATAGTTGATGAAGTGAAACAATAGAATTTAGTATGAACAATACTCTACCTTACCTAGACTTGTCAATTACACTACTGGCCATTAAAATTGCTACACCAAGACGAAACGCAGATGATAAACGGGTATTCATTCATTAGACAAATATATTATACTAGAACTGACATGTGATTACATTTTCACGCAATTTGGGTGCATAGATCCTGAGAAATCAGTACCCAGAACAACCACCTCTGGCCGTAATAACGGCCTTGACACGCCTGGACATTGAGTCGAACATGGATGGCGTGTACTGCCCATGCAGCTTCAACACGCTACCACAGTTTATCAAGACTGGCGTATCGTGACGAGCCAGTTGCTAGGTCGCCACTGATCGATGTTTTCAGTTCGTGAGAGATCTGGAGAATGTGCTGGCCAGGGCAGCAGTCGAACATTTTCTCTATCCAGAAAGGCCCGTACAGGACCCGCAACATGCGGTCGTGCATTATCCTACTGAAATGTAGGGTTTCGCAGGGATCGAATGAAGGGTAGAGTAATGGGTAGTAACACATCTGAAATGAACTTGCACTGTTCAAAGTGCCGTCAGTGCGAACAAGAGGTGACCGAGACGTGCAACCAATGGCACCCCATACCATCACGCCGGGTGATACGCCAGTTTGACGATGACGAATACACGCGTCCAATGTGCGAGCACCGCGATGTCGCCAAACACGGATGCGACCATCATTATGCTGTAAACAGAACCTGGATTTATCCGAAAAAAATGAAGTTTTGCCTTTCGTGGACCCAGGTTCGTCGTTGAGTACACCATCGCAGGCGTTTCTGTCTTTGATACAGCGTTAAGGGTAACCGCAGTCACGGTCTCCGAGCTGATAGTCTATGCTGCTGCAAACGTGGTCGAGCTGTTCGTGCAGATGGTTGTTGTCTAGAAAACGTCCCCATATGTTGACTCAGGGATCGAGACGTGGCTGCACGATCCGTTACAGCCATGCGTCTAAGATGCCTGTCAGCTCGACTGCTAGTGATACGAGGCCGTCGGGCTCCAGCACGGCGTTCCATATTACTCTCTTGAACCCACCGATTCCATATACTTGACCAACGCGAGCAGCAATGTCGCGAAACGATAAACTGCAATCGCGATAGGCTACAATCCGACCTTTATCAAAGTCGAAAACGTGATGGTACGCATTCCTCCTCCTTACACGAGGCATCACAACAACGTTTCACCAGGCAACGCCGGTCAACTGCTATTTGTGTATGAGAAATCGATTGTAAACTTTCCTCATGTCAGCACGTTGTCGGTGTCGCCACCGGTGCCAACCTTGTACGAATGCTGTTCTTCCAGTTGGTTAAATTTCGCGTCTGTAGCACTTCATCTTCGTGTTGTAGCAATTTTAATGGCCAGTAGTGTACTTAACGCGACGGCATTTTTCAACTTGAAATTTACCGTAAACCCGCAACCACGGACACGGTTGTTAACTTTTCTTCAAATCTTAAACTATGAGGAGGCAGTTTTTCGGTCATTGCTTCAGCGTCTTCGTAGTGTTCCCTTATCAACCTCTGCATTTGATCATGGGGTAACACAATGTATCCCACTTTCAAATAGTTGTGACTTGGACTTATCCCACAAAATAAATACAAAAATCGTTTTTCCACTATACAACAATTGTCATCCTTTTCTGTACTATGACTTCTTCTCTCAAAAGAAGTAAACAAAAGAAAAGGCGCAACACAACTCTAGCTTTTTCTGCTCTACAGAATGTAGGAACCAATACAGACACAGCGAACAATTAACTAGTCAAAAGGCAGAATATATTACCTGTAAGGACTTTTCAGAACAATACATAGGACGGGTAGGATGGGCGTTTAATGTACGACTGAAACAACAACTTAAGGCAAACAGCACTAGATCTACATTAGCCATGCACCTACGAGACAAACAACATTATTTTAGATACACTCATAAAACTTAGAAATACTACATACAGAAGGTAAAGGTAACATTTTAACTGCGCTGGAAGGAATATACATGAAAAGGTCCTTCGTACAGTCACCAGATGATACGTTAAAGGGAGCTTAAACATAACGAATCATTATCGAGCTACGATTACTTACAATCAGTAAATTAGGATGTCCTATAGTTTAAAGTTTTGTATTATAAAACTTTATCACGTTCGTTAGCAAAAATGTTTTTAAAAATTCTGATGACAATTGTAATTTCGTTGTAAAAGACGTAGAGTATTAATAGCTCGTGCCATACGTTACTTTCAGCCGATTTAGGTGCAAATTACAGAGCATTTTTAGTTTCTCTAATTGTACTGTATTTAGTCTACTCAGTTTATTAATTGATGGTGTAATACGAGAAACTGTGTTTCATGGTTCCCGCTGTCGCCGCAACCTTTCAGTAGGTCGCTCATTGCACCGTCCCAGACCCGCTAGCCAGTCTGTTCAAAAGACAGCAACAAGCCAAAGTGTGTTTAAAATTTACAAGAAAACTAGCACCTAATGCAGGTTTATAAGAAAATCACTTCCGTAAATTATGTGTAAGTATTTTAACTGTGGTTGCCCTTCGTTTAAAATTATCTGAAATGAATTCTGACGTCAGTTACAATTTGGCTTTGAAATGAATTCAATGATAACAAGTGAAATGTACAGGATGGCGGGTATGGGCAGGCGGTGGGCGTTATGGAATAACAGTGTAATTTTTAGAGAAAGGCCATTTATTGGCTAAAGCATGATGAAAGGGGCTACATAGGCCTAGGGAGGTGAGGGTGAGCCAGAGCTTGCAATTTGGCGAACATTGTTCGCGAAGCTACCGAAAGTGGTTGTCTGCCAAAACTAAGTCCACAGTGCCGCAGCACCGGGAGAAGCGGGAGATGTTCAGTGCTACAGGACGCGCATCCGACTCGCGGGTGAGCAAGAATACAAGAGAGCGGGCCCGGCGACGGGCGGCCGGGTATGTTCGACGCACCACGCGGCTTCCTCCACCCTGATTGGTCAGGACCGAGCAAACCGTGCGGGCGGCATGGAACTTTCCAGAGCGTTGCCTGCTAAGCGACGCCTGGGACGGCGTTACCTCGTCAGCACACGAGAGAGGCGCGTGAACAAGGTGCCCTTTCTCGGTGCTGACTTCCTGTTACTAGACCGTGGGACGAAAGAATTTACAGGCAGCTAACACTGCCAGCCGTGGCTTGGCCGCAATGGAAAAATGAAGTTACTGGTTGGAGGCTCATATAATAAAGTAAAATCTCCTATTGTCTGGCTCATCCTTTACATTCCTCCCCCTTCCGTGGGAGCGGAGAACGTATGTGAATTCGCTCAATGTAATTAGCATTTAAATGTAAACAAATTTAGCTTGCAAAACAAAGTAAACATTACTTGATTAAGTATGGCCCTCACGGAAGACGGCAGGGGTCTTAACCTACGGGAGGATATAGAGACTCTAAAGACCTCCTAAGGGTCGCAAGGGGACTTAGATCAACAATATTGTGTGCATGCAAGAATCATCATAAGACATCAAATCATCATAGAATATCAAAACATCATAAAATATCAAAACAAAATTAGAACAAAACATAGCAGTGTGAATTAGACAAACATGTCAAGTGTTCTTGTTGCTAAGTTGAAGTAAAAATGTCTTTTTTTTCTTTTGTTGGAATAAGTTGAAAATATAAACACATCACCACTGATGAGTCACGGCGGGGGCGCCTGGGGCGAGGCGGTGTGGTGTGTTGTCCTCAGCGGGCAGCGCGCAGGCTGTCGGCGGGAAGGGGGCGTGGCCGTGGCCAGGTCCGTGCACTGGAACTCAGCGCAGGGGGGTATGAGGGGAGGTCCACATGTTTCAAAACACAGTTGAAAAGGGAGTTATCACTAAGGGAACACATCACTACACTACGCTAGTTTTTCCACATTAACTGATATCTCAGTTTCACTCTTAAAACTAAGGGAGGGCACATGCCTGATAGGTTCTTGTTTTCTCTTTATTGTTGAGTTTAGTTCGTGGCTGTTTACCATTCATTTAAGTGCCAACAGGCGAACGTAAGAAATTTGTCCTTTTTCATGTTTTAGCAAATCATCAATTGACGTTAGGATGTGATTATTTGATTTTTTAGGTAAAACTTGAACGTTAGCTGACAAGGGAATCATGAATGAGCTTTCAGGTATAAAAGCATAATTAAAGGGGTGCGAATACTAAGTAAGGCGTAGTGGCATGAAAGGTTATAAGTGGTGTTCCAACGGGGACCGTTTGCTAAAGACCTGCGCGGAGGCTACGTCAGAAAGGCGCGCGGCAGATAACTTCACAAGCCAGCGCGTCGTCAGGGCTGCACGCGGCAGCTGAGGGGTCTATGACTGTCAAATGCAACAAAATAGAAGTGGGATTACGCGTGACATAAAGCTAGATGAGCTGTTACAGTGGGTTCTGTTTAAAATTACATTATGCATCAGCAAATTGTTTCATAACATGAAAATGTAAAAGTGAAGTACACATATATCATATTAAATTTACTGCATATTCCATATCGGTAAACAAAGAAAGTTAAGTGCGTCTTTGGGCTGACCCTCTACGTGTAATAACATTTACATTGTGAGAGGAAGTTTCTCATACATCAATACATTTGCAAAACACCATAAAGTGAGAGTGACAAAGAAAAGTGACACCAGTTTGGTGCAGGTGGGACATAGATTGTGTCGTAGGATGTCAACGCTGTTGCTAGCGAAAGGAGAGAAACAAAACTCGAAGGGAATCTAGAGATTTCCATAGTGGGAACAGAAAGTGTAAGGATTTAAATTAGAATCAACTAAGTTGAGCGTAATTTCTGAAGGACTTTCCCTTTATGAAGGTATAGTGCATGGCGCATCGTTGACACGACGTTGTCGCCTACTTAACTGTGTAAATGACAGTTCTGCGACTCCAAGATAGCTGCTTCATACTTGTTCCTCAAACTCTACTTCTCTCACATAAAAAAAACTTTACTGGCGACCAAATTCGCCTTCTTTATCCTTTCAACATTTTGCGACTAACTTTACTTTGCGACCAAATTTGCCGTCTTTATCCTCTCAACATTTTGCGACTAAACTCGCCGTCTCTGTAACTCCGTAGTGCTGGCCTCCTCGGGCCCAGCTGGTTGCTTAAAACTCCGTCTATCCTTGCTTGTATCGCAGTGTCCTGGGACACGTCATACAGTTAAATGCTACTACTTCAATAGTCGGTATTCCTTCGGAAAATACAACGGGAAAACAAAGAAGGCTCAAGGTTTTGAACAGAGATTTCCGCTTACTGGCGTTTAGCTGCGGGCTAGACGCGGTTAGCGTCTGACGTTGCCTGATCAGCTGTCGTCAGAGAGCACGGAACACTGTTCTCGTGAACTCTTCTTCGAGATGGAAGATCAAAGTCTGGGCTGAATAGTTTTGTGTGTTGAAAGTTGACAGATCAAAGTGGGTAGAACGGACTATGCCGCGAAACGGAAAAGTGAAGGAACGACACAGACAGCTAAGGGACCGCGCGGGTGCCAGCCGCGTCACGTAAGGTACGTGCCCTTGCGGGTGGTGCATGACCCTTCAAGGGTTGTTCTGTTGATAGCGGAAAGATGAAAGTGGGTAGAATGGACTATGTCGCGAAACCGAAAAGTGAAGAAACGACACAGACAGCTAAGGGTTCGCGCGGGTGCCAACCGCGTCACGTAAGGTACGTGCCCTTGCGGGTGGTGCATGACCCTTCAAGGGTTGTTCTGTTGATAGCGGAAAGATGAAAGTGGGTAGAATGGACTATGTCGCGAAACGGAAAAGTGAAGAAACGACACAGACAGCTAAGGGACCGCGCGGGAGCCAGCCGCGTCACGTAAGGTACGTGCCCTTGCGGGTGGTGCATGACCCTTCAAGGGTTGTTCTGTTGATAGTGGAAAGATGAAAGTGGGTAGAACGGACTATGTCGCGAAACGGAAAAGTGAAGAAACGACACAGACAGCTAAGGGTCCGCGCGGGAGCCAACCGCGTCACGTCAGGTACGTGCCCTTGCGGGTGGTTCTCTTGTCCATCCAACAGACTAGGTATATAGCCAAAAGCTTGCTCGTTCTGTGGGCGTGATTCGCTCTGTTTATGTTACCTATCACGGCGGCAGGCATGTGGTATATCCCTCCAGATAAACATTCAAATACAAATCAAAATAAAGCATGGTTACATCCTAAACTACTCTTCTAAAACAATTTATCACCTAAGACATCCTTATTATTAAACAAATAATTGGCAGTACTCGGGGACTTACTCTAGCATACTTGAAATCCTACAAAATGACTATCCTCATCAATATAGTAACACAGCGACACATGGAAACACTAGGTTGATACAAATACTAAATTACTGGTGCTGGCAAAACTTTAGCAAAATTCTCTAAATATGTAGTAATAAAACAGTCAAAATGAACAACAATAAGATAATACATGGACTTAAGTAATTGGACACAAGTAATTAGACATAAGTAATTGGACGTAATCAATTAGACACAAGCAATTTGACATAAGTAATTGGCAACTCGTCATAGTGATATAAGCGGTGGCAAAACCGTAACAAAAGCAAAAGTTTAAAATATTATTTCCTTCAAACAAAACTTCCTTACTCTCGAGTTACATTTCGTAGCAAAATGAATGTAAGCATCCCCTGGTATTCCTTTAAGCTCTCGTTTGTATTTTCATTCCAACCGATCTTTGGTACTTCTACCCACAGGAAAACTGTCATTAAGCAATGGCAATGTTGTGTGTAATGCTGTGGAATAGTGTAGTGTCACGTTAATACTTCCTTTAGCAAGATTCTGATGAAAAATGATTTTATGTCTCCTTCAATGGACAGACCAATAATTATTAAACGTGTGATAAACCGTTTCCTGTGTTGATTTGTTTTTGCAAATATTTGTGATTATCAGTCACCCAGTCAATCGTTCAAGGATATGATTGATGTTCCTTTTGTTAATTTTCTCACCTAGCTGCTTCCATATAATCATTATTGGCGGCTCGACGAAGCTAGTTGCATCTCGGAAGACGTCGATATGACTTACCTGTCGGTGCTTTGGTTTTTTATAAAATTAGAGTTCATCTGTCATATAAAGAGTGTGTAGGGAGCAAAGTATGTTCCTTACTATTGAAAATGTGCGCAAGGTTATTCAAAGGGTTCGTTATATAATGGTTAAGAATTTCTGTGTTAAGATTCAGTGCAGCTTGAGGTGCTAAGGTGCGACACGCGTCGCGCTCGTGAGATTGTAAAGTTGCTGACAGCACAGCTGACAGTACGGCTGCGTCCGGTTTCACTGGCTGGGCGGCAGAACTGGCGTTCACGCTGGGTCCGTCCTCTTGCTACGCGTGGAGTTTATCTCTCGGTACAGTCACAAAATTTCCTTCCAAAGTTATCTTATGTTGTTCACGACAGTTATGCGTGGAGGATGTTCTTTTCTAAAGGACTCTAATAACTTCAATCACTAGAGGTCACAAAACTATCGGCTTACAACTATTTTACTTAAACACTCTGTTCTTCAAAATTTAGGTAAATGGCAGGTGTTAGGCTTCTATATAAACTATATTTTGCAATGGCATTCCAAACCCAACTCCTTGGCTAACGCGTTCCCCACACAGCGGTCGTTTACAGGACAGATATAGCGGCAAGTGCCGGCTTTCTTGACGCCATATAGATCCGTTTATTAACCGTGGTGGTGATACAACATAGCCGGAGGTCGATCTGAAATTCCTACATTTACTAATCCTGATGGTTTAGACAATGCGTACCAGGAAAAGTTCTCTCTCACGATTTTTGTTCCATACTGAAAATTCAAATAGACAATACACATGGATTCCCGTCTTTAGATAAGACTAATAAAATCTGTAGGGCAATATTAAGCTGGTGATTTTATTTTTATAACCATCCCTTTAGGTTTGCTGTTTAAACTGCAACGTACGAATATACGAATGTGTAGCGTGGCTGAGGCACGTGGCCTGCAGGGCGATGGTTGGGTGGTGAGGAGGGGCGAGGGAAGAGGTGCAGATGCTGCACGCACCAAGGACAGAGGCGTTGGGTGGGGAAAGGGGGAACTGCAATGGCCGCTCTCTCGGCAGGCCGGTGGATGGGGAGGGGATGGGGCCGCGTCGCCAGCTGACAGGGAGGGGCGGGACTCGGCGCATGTGAACAGCTGTAGACCACAGTGGAGGTACTTACGCACTCCTTCCGTGGCATTTAATATACAGAAATACGTGGTACCAAAAAACTTACCTCGTTATCTGTTCAACATCGCATCATGAAAACAATAAAATAGCACTTCAGGAAGACTCCTTTTACTTTAGAGTAGCCTATTTATTGTTTAACTTGGACGTATTTATTCTTGTTATTATCGTTGTGTGATCATTTTGCAAAACATACATGTAATAGGGCGTCTTTCAAAGTACAGGTAGACGGCTGCATGTAGTCACTGATCTACTGGCAGTTACGAACGCGTATTAGTATCATGTTTTTATGGTAAAGCTTTAATACCTGTGTTCGTGCACTATTCACCAAATTAACAAGTGAAATGTGAATCTCTTTGAAATATACAAGATTAACTGATTCTTTCTCTACGTGTTCTTTTGACAAGGACAACTTTCCCCTTAATTCCATGATTAAAGAATGTTTGTGGTTTTAATTCTCGACTGCTACGATAACATGACTGGAGACGTTAAATGACAAGACAAAATGATTACATAACTTCAGTCACTTCCATTAACATGTGACGTCATAAATTCTATTACCAGTTACCAACAGTTGCCAATTATTACGTCTACTTATAACTAACATGCACAATTTAATTAAATGTATAGTAACTACGGTGTTTTCCGTCAATTAATTCTCTTGCTGCATGCAGGACTTTGTCAGCTGTTTACATACCATTCCAGACCTACTTTCAGGAACGCAAATCATAGGGGTTTGACCTTAGAGCATATCTACGTTGCTGTCTAGGCGGTTGTATTACCTTCTTTCTTGCTTTTTTGGGTGGAACTACTGGCGTAATAGGCCCGGTTTCACTGTTAGGTGGGGGTGGCTCGGGTCCTTTATACAGTTTCAATCTGTCAAAATGAACGATCACTGTGCGTTCCGCTAACTGAATTTCCGCATTTACCGGTGAAGTAAGCCGGATGATACGGTACGGTCCTTCATAAGTAGGTGTAAACTTTTTGGTTCTTCCCTTTTTTACTACTGGATTGCTCAACATAACTAGGTCTCCTACCTTGTACTCAGGCATTTTTGCTTTTTGATTACTTCTCTTTAGCTGTTGGGCGGTGGCTCGGGCATTGTTCCCTCTTACTTTTTTCCAAATGGATTTTAGACGTCGAGCTAGACCTTTCACATCTTTGGATTTAATTCCAGGGGGCAGTTTGTCAATTTCAAAAGGCGAATTCATAGGGCGGCCATATACTGCTTCATAAGGTGAGTACCCTGTAGCTTCATGGACACGGCTGTTATATGCTGACGTGACGTATTGAACATACTTATCCCAGTCAGAGTGATGTTTATTAACATAGTAAGACAGCATGCGCATAACGGTGCGGTGGACTCGTTCCAGGCGACCGTTTGCTTTTGGGTGGAACGGTGTCGTTCGCCACTTTTTAATTCGCAATAACCGACAAACTTCGGTAAATACCGCAGACATGAAATTCGTACCCTGGTCTGTGAGTACAGCTTCAGGGCTTCCGTATGGTAACACCAAATGGGTGACAAAAGCACGCGCTACTGTTTCAGCGGACATATCTGGTATAGGAATGAGAATCAAGAACCTAGAGAAATGATCTATAAGGGACAGAATATACCGATTATTTTGGGGGCTCACAGGGAAAGGACCGACAATATCTGCTGCTACTACTGCCCAGGGATAAGTGGCTTCTGGTACCTGCTGTAAAGGCACTTTCGTTCGAGGTGGTAAGGACCTCTTAACACAAGGTAGACAATTTTGTATGTACTTTTGCACGTCTTTCCGTCTTCCTGCCCAGAAATAACGGGCGGCTATTCGGCAGTTTGTGGCGCGAAGGCCGTTATGACATGCCTGCAGGCTATCGTGACACTGTGCGATAATCTTGGAACGTAATTCTTTCGGGATTACTGTCTGTTTACCCAAGTGGGTCTTTCGATATAAAATTCCATCTTCAACGGAAAATTCAGGCAAAGCCACATATTTCTGACATTCGACGTCTCTTTGCTGTGCCTCCCTTAATTCTTCAATAGAAACGTCATTAGCTACGATCACTCTGACCTTTCGGCTTAATGCGTCGGCGTTTTGGTGTAACTTGCCCGGTTTGTGTTTCACCTCATACTCAAATTCGCTCAATTTCAAAGCCCAACGAGTTAGTCTACTACTAGGGTCTTTTAAGCTCAACATCCACTGTAACGCGGCGTGATCAGTGATGACAGTGAATTTTCTCCCATACAAATAACATCGGAAATAAGTTACACCAAACATGAGTGCTAGTAGTTCCTTCTCAGTTGTGCTGTAATTTGACTCTGCTTTATTAAGCTGTCGAGACGCATAACCAATTGGTCGTTCTTCGCCATCTATCTCTTGTGACAGGATGGCTCCTACAGCATAATCTGAGGCGTCCACTGACAGTATGAATGGTTTTTCAAAATCCGGGTACGCTAGTACAGGGGCTCTAGTTAAAACATGTTGAATTTGTTGCATAGCTTTATCACATTCTTTGGTCCAAATAAAACTAACTCCTTTTTTCAATAAATTAGTCAGGGGCTTAGCAAGGGTGGCATAATTATTCACGAAACGTCTGTAGTAGTTTGCAAGGCCTAAAAATGACTGTAGTTCTTTGACATTTGTCGGTGTTGGGAATTCCTTTACTGCGGCGGTCAAACGGGGGTCCGGTTTGACACCTTCTCCACTTATTATATGACCTAAATATTGTACTTGTGACTGGGCGAAAGCACACTTTTCTAATTTTACACTCAAATGAGCTCCTTTTAACCTTTGCAAAACATCCCTCAGTCTTTCTGCATGTTCTTTTATCGTTTTAGAAAAAATAATAATGTCATCTAAATACACCAAGCAGGTTGTAGGTTTCAACCCACGCAGCAGCAAGTCTGCAAATCTTTGAAAAGTGGCAGGGGCGTTTCTCAATCCAAATGGCATCCTTACAAATTCATACAATCCTGTAGGTACAACAAAAGCAGTTTTATGGCGGTCCTGGGGTGCAACAGGGATCTGATGGTACCCAGAACGCAAATCAAGGGTGGTAAAATACTTACAGTTGCCCAATCGGTCCAATGTTTCATCAATGCGCGGTAACGGATATGTGTCTGGTGTCGTTACCCGATTTACTGCCCGCATATCGACACATAGGCGATAGGCTTTCTCCCCATTTACTGATTTCTTTGGCACAACGACCACGGGGGACGCCCACGCACTCGAGGAGGGTTGTATGATTCCTGCTGCTAATTGCTGCTGAATCGTATCTTCAACTACAGACTGCAAATGATATGGTATACGGTAAGGTTTTTGTGCAATTGGCCGAGCTTCTCCGGTCGGAATTTCGTGCTGAACCAAATCCGTAGCCGGTAGAAACTGCCTCTCTTCAAACAACCACGAAAATTCCTCTAATACCGGCTGCAACATCCTTTTCTCCTCACTGTTTAAATGACCTAACTTCTCTGCTAACTGACTCCTTATCGTCGACGCGACATATCGCACTTCTCTAACTGAACATTTCTTTCCTTTCCTTCCTTTCTCATCTTTATTTCGCTGCTTCTCAGCTCCTCTTATTTCCTCAAAAATTTCCTGACCACTGGCAACAATAGTACCCTTCGGTATCACAACATCTTCTACGCCAAAATTATCTATACTTACTGGTATCGCAAAACCCTTCTGTCTCCTCTCCGGTCGGCAGATACTTCTCTTTATATGTACTGACTGACGATCTAAAACATCATTCTGGGTGAGCGGGTCAACCAGAATGTCTGTATTAGGCTGTTCTTGATTTTTGACATCTATCCAGAGAATCTTTCCACTTCCGCCTTTTATCCTCACAGGGTCAGTGGTTTTTATCGCCCACATCTGCGGTTTTATAGGAGACTGTGAACGGCGCCTTTCGCAGCTCCCTCGCGTCTGACGGGGGTGCGCACTGCCAAATCGGTGAATTGCTTCGCCGAACTGCACAGTTCGCGTTCGATAATCCACTATCCCCTGATAACGGTGCAGGAAGTCATTCCCTAGTATGATGTCAAATTCACCCTTCTTTAGCCTTACTACCTCCATCATCTGACTGTATTTACCCTCGTCGATTTGCAGGTTCACTACACACGAACCTGCAGGGACAATTACTTCCTCTCCAAGGCCACTGATATGGTACCGGGGTGGCTGTAACACCCTTCGATCATTTTTCTCCACAAACAATACACTAACTTGAGCACCAGTATCAACTAAAATTCTAACTGATTTGTTCCCGAGTACGCCAAATAGACTAACGTGTTCCACCTCTTTACATTTTTCGGTCCTAACTGGGTGTATTATTTTTGTCGGGGGCGCGGGTGGGTGGCGGAACCTGCCCCCCAAGCGTTTCCCTGATTCGACCCCGCGTTGCGGCGGTGGCCGCGCATCTGATTTGAAAATGGTGACTTTGTGGAGCAAACATTATTAGCATGACCTACTGTCTGGCAAATAGTGCAATACGGCGCGCGACAGCGCATTGCCGTATGGTTAGGCTTCCCACAACGCTGACAAAATACTTCTTTTGCTGGGACCGGTACTGGGTCCGATGGGCGCGGGGCGGCAGCGCAAAAACGCAACACCTCTTCGCGAAGCATTGCCAAACGAACAGCTTCAAACAGAGAAGTGGGGGAGGCAGCTTTGACTTCTCCTCCGATGCGGGGGTCAATACCGCGAACAAATGCATCAATTGCACGCGCTTCGGCTTCTGAGCGCAAAATTCTGTTTTCACTGGCATTTTCACCTAGCTTGTAGGTACGACAAGACACTGCTCGTATGCGATCTGCAAAGGCATCAAAATCCTCATTAGGCTTCTGCCTAAGGGTTGATAATTGATCTCTGTAATATGTGGTACCTCTGGTATCGGTATAACGCGTAGTCAATCCGCGGGCCAATACTTCAAATTCGTGCGTGTCACGCAATTCGTCCACTGTTTCTATGAACATTCGGGCTTCCCCTGTCAACTTGAGTCTGGCTACATTGACCAATAGATCATCCGGCCAGGCACACGTGCGACCCACATCACGAATATTTTGTAAGAACATAGCTACATTTTCGTGGGACTTCCCAGAAAAGGTGGGAATGAAATCAGCCGCAGGAAAATTTCTTACAGTCGCCATGTTAGCAGAAATTGTGGCGTTTGTATTAGAGACAGAATTAGTGTTAGTTGCCTCTGTTTGAGCATTTGTTACAAAGGTGGAGCTAGCCACAGGTATGGAAGTTCGCGCACTAGCTTCCAGCGTCTGTTTCAAGACGCGGTTTTGCTCAAGTAGCTCCTGATTTTGTGCGAATAACTGGCGCATTTGTGCATTTATGGCCTCGAGTGGGTCTTGCGAGGCAGGTGCCTCTACGGTGGTATCCCGTACCGTCGCTCGTGTTCCCATCGGCATGTTTACAAATTTATGGGACGCTAGTGACCAGAAAAAAGTAATGATTGTTACAAAAAAAAGGACGGCCACAAAGATTCTCAATCCAGCGGCGGAAGATCGTCGAAGATATAGTTGTAAGCATCGCGGCGACTTACATGGTGATGGCGATGGTGCGACGCATTGGTGGCGGCGACGGCATGGTGCAGTGGCGGCGAGAGGTGGTCGGCGGGCGGCGGCGACGGCGTCCGGACCCGTGGGCGGCGGCAAATGTGTTGGCGGCGGACGGCGCTGGCTCGGCCGGTCGGCGATGGCGGCAGCCCCTGGCGCGTCGTTGACAGCGGCGGGCGACGGTGGGCGGCGCGGCGACGGCGGATGACGGCGCCCCGGCCCCGTCGCGCAGCGCAGGCCCCTCCAACTCAGGCAGCGGGCAGCGCGGCGGCGTGCGGCTCACGTGGCTGACTAGCGTGGGCTGCCTCGCTGCAGCGCGCGCCCTGTGCGTGTTCACTGGCGCAGCCACGGCCCACGTGCAGCAAACGTGGCGGCCGGTTGGCGCATTCCATGCGCGAAGTGTACGGCGTTTTGCCGGGAAAAATTTAGTGTAGCGACAAAGTCACTACGGGTACGGATCCAAACTTCTGACACCAATTGTACAGGATGGCGGGTATGGGCAGGCGGTGGGCGTTATGGAATAACAGTGTAATTTTTAGAGAAAGGCCATTTATTGGCTAAAGCATGATGAAAGGGGCTACATAGGCCTAGGGAGGTGAGGGTGAGCCAGAGCTTGCAATTTGGCGAACATTGTTCGCGAAGCTACCGAAAGTGGTTGTCTGCCAAAACTAAGTCCACAGTGCCGCAGCACCGGGAGAAGCGGGAGATGTTCAGTGCTACAGGACGCGCATCCGACTCGCGGGTGAGCAAGAATACAAGAGAGCGGGCCCGGCGACGGGCGGCCGGGTATGTTCGACGCACCACGCGGCTTCCTCCACCCTGATTGGTCAGGACCGAGCAAACCGTGCGGGCGGCATGGAACTTTCCAGAGCGTTGCCTGCTAAGCGACGCCTGGGACGGCGTTACCTCGTCAGCACACGAGAGAGGCGCGTGAACAAGGTGCCCTTTCTCGGTGCTGACTTCCTGTTACTAGACCGTGGGACGAAAGAATTTACAGGCAGCTAACACTGCCAGCCGTGGCTTGGCCGCAATGGAAAAATGAAGTTACTGGTTGGAGGCTCATATAATAAAGTAAAATCTCCTATTGTCTGGCTCATCCTTTACAGAAAATTTGTGGCAGACATGGGCTGGAACCAGGGTATGCCGCTTAGCTTTATACGAGTAGTCACCTTAGGGAATTCTTTTTTTTTTTGTTTTTTTTGTTTAGAAAAGGAAAAGGAAGTTGAGTAGTCAGCTTCATACCGCTGGAGACAGAATGGGCAGGGTTCGAAACCTGAGATCTGGCCAAGATGCCTCTCCCTTCCCATACATGAACCACTCCCTGGCGGAACTAACATAGACACTATCAGGATGTCCATGGATCCTTCTGACCTGCCATCAGGGCCGGGCACGTCTTTATGGAGAAAAGATTCGTATGGTTCTGTCATTTATTTAGATCCCTTTCATGAAATTAAGATGCACATAAGGTTATCTTCTCATACCCGGCAATCCCCAAATGTGGGGAGGGTCCAAGAAGACACCACATAGATAATTATCAATTATCGGCGGCAGCGTGGGTGACGTCGTAGACGAGTGAAGTGCTCTAGTAGGAAATTCCAAAAATCAAGAAAGTGTTTGTCATCATCCCGGTAAAGATACAACATGCAAACCCTTGACACATATAATTGCACTCATCTTCGTACGTGGATAAAACGTAATAAGAAGGAGTGTCGGACTTACTGCTGTAGGGGTCGTTCGCCGAATGAGGGTCAACATCAGTCTCATCAACCTTCACATCTTCACGGCAGACGCACATCCCAGACAGTGTGCATCTGTATCTGGTACTAGGGACGTAACGGAGAATCTGCCATAGGTATGGAATGGAATCTCTGGCGATACATATGTTGTTGACCACCAAATACTAATCCGCTCTGGCGCCACGTACTGATCGCCAGACCTCTGGCCTTGTAACAGAGGGAAGAAGGCTCTCAGTCGGATTTCGGCGATGGCCTCACACCATCTAGCAATAAACATCACGGTCCCTCTACAGCCACTCATTCATCAGGTCAGTGTTGGCATAATTATAAGGTAGTAGACATCACAAGCCCTCTGCACCTCTCACTCGGCAGGTCAGCACTGACATAATTGAAATTAACAAAAAAACTCGTTAAGGTGATGTAGTGTCGGTGATATATGTGAAATATATTAGTGGATCGTTTGAGGCGGCGGCCAGTTCTTCGATAAGGGTTCTCATGAAGCTCCACTGGCGGTGATTCCACATCTTCATCATCGTGCCGACACATAAAGGAGCTTCTTTAACGCGCACATTCACCATTCTGAGACAACCCTTTGTGATGAGGAGGGTGAACATATCGCATCACACTTTGACGATCATTCCCGGACTGCCAAAGTAACCAAAGTCTTCCTATAAACTGCATGTTATTGTCTTTGGCACTGTTAAAGCCGTAGCCAGATGGGGTATCCAGGACGCCAGATAGATGTTGATATATGCCACCTGCTGGACCATATTCAAATTTCACAGAAATTTTCTATGAAAATCTGTATGCATGTCTTGTAGAAGACGGGTATATGGTAAAGTGTACCATATGGTGACCGTCACGCATAAAGAAAACCACTAAATATTTGATCCGCAGTGGGTAAGGGGCCAAGCCCTCTTTCTGGAGGTCTTCCTCTACAGTCTTCCTATCTCTTAAAAGCAGCTTACTCCTCATCATAGCCGGCCGGAGTGGCCGTGCGGTTCTAGGCGCTACAGTCTGGAGCCGAGCGACCGCTACGGTCGCAGGTTCGAATCCTGCCTCGGACATGGATATGTGTGATGTCCTTAGGTTAGTTAGGTTTAATTAGTTCTAAGTTCTAGGCGACTGATGACCTCAGAAGTTAAGTCGCATAGTGCTCAGAGCCATTTGAACCATTTGAACCTCATCATAACTAAATTGTGATCTGAGCCCCTATCTCCTCCCGGGTATGCTCCACAATCCAGTATTTCATTTCGGAATCGCTCCCTCATCTAACTGGAGGCTTCTCGTGCTTCCCGGCCTTTTCCATGTATTGAATTACCGTGCAGCAGCAAAACTCCAGACGTCAGAAGTCCACGTCGCTAATACTGTACTGCACTTCCAAGTTCAGTCAGGTTAGCGCAGTAAGCAGCGACGTTCATTGTTGTCTCTTTCTGCGTAAACTCGACTAACTGGGCTCCATGTCTATCCCAAAACATGGTTGCCATAACATTGCGTGCTGACATTGTCTGCTTTGTTTTGAGTTTAACTGGTGCTGTCGTATGACGCCAGTCCATTGAATGATGATTAGATTCTGGAATCATGTGAGAAATCCACGTCTCGTCACTTTTTCCACTTTTCTCTAAGAGTTTGTCATCTTCCTTATGATAGCGGTACAAGAAATCAAAAGCATAAACCATAATTTCCAGTTTTTGTTTCTCAGTTATCTGACTCGGAGCCCTACTTGCCCACTGTGTGCGAAATTGGTACTTTTTACAGACAATTTTGTACAAAGTTGTTTTACCCACATTCGGAAATTCCAATGCTCGGATTGAAACTGTGAATCAGATCTTTTTACGAATCTTTTTGTCCGCGGCAATTCTTCTGAGGTCACTGACGGTTGGTCTGATAGCGCTTCATCATGGACATTTTCCCATCAGTCTTTTAAAACTCTCACCCACTTAGGAATTGTCAACTGGCTGTTGAATATCGAGTGAAAACATCCAAATAAGAAATTAACTCAGGAAGCAATGTCCCTTGGCAGGTGAGACAGCAGCTGATATTCTAAATCACCAAGAAATCGTTTAAACAACCGATAAATCTTTCTTATACTAAGCGCTAGATATCGACCACTTCACTTGCTCATAAATCACAAAACATAGAAAATAGTGCATTCACCTTCTGTATCAATATAATTACCGTTAAGCTGTAATGGTTCAGTGAAACTGTTTTCAAGCCACGCAAGAACAACTTACTCCCGATACACGGTGCAGCTGCTTCTGAATAACGTGTGTCCTGTGGGTTCAGTACACGTTCCCACTCGCCATCGGAAGCCGACTCACAGCAAGGTGTGCCCACACCGTCATCCTCGTTCGAGCGGTCTGAAAACGTTGAAAGCTAGACAGGAATTTTTGACTGACGAGAGCGCACTGCTGCAGAATACGGAGTACAGAGAATGGAATCTCGGCTTGAATCCGTGTGCCAAAATTTAGAACACATGCGTGAAGTCTATCCGTACTGAAATCGAGTAAACAGTTATGTTTCAATCCAAAGGCGAACGGATAACTTTAGTTTACTTCATTAACTGTGCAATTCAGCAGCTGGGCAAACAGTTATTTGATGATCTATGAAAGTTAGAAATATGTAACGAGGAGTGCAGAGAAAAGATCACTCGGTAAACTAACGAGTGGTTGTCACGATGCAGCAGATAGCAGTTCACGAGAAAAATTAGTTTTTCGATTTTCTAGCTGTGAACAACAAAACTTCATTGAACTGTAAAAAATAATGTACGTAATTGAAGCAAAGCTAAATCAACGTCCGCAGTTAGTTTTCTGGTAGAAGTTCTTCTTTTAGTTTGAAAAATTAAAAACTACTTGTTTTCTTCACTGCTATATACGAGGGGCTGTCACTCGTCGCATTGAGGGCGTACACCTCACATATCTGTCGATGAACTTCCACTGCTGCAACATTCCTTTCTATCAAAATTTTATTCTCTGGTCGGTATTTCACAGTCGTCGGGCTGTTCGATTGTTCAAATGGTTCAAATGGCTTTGAGCACAATGGGGGCGATCAGTCCCGTAGAACTTAGAACTACTTAAACCTAACTAACCTAAGGACATCACACACCCATGCCCGAGGCAGGATTCGAACCTGCGACCGTAGCGACTGTAACCACTCCGGCCGGCCTCTTCGATTGTTTTTGACCTGATACTGTAAACAGCAAGCTGCGACAATACCAATGCAAATTGCAGAAAGACATGCCGGGAGTCGAAGCGCATGCGCGTTCCGATGTCCGCGGGACATTCGATTAGCTACCGCGATTCGGACCTTACTTTACAAACAACCTTCAACCAAACGTTTAGGCACAGTACCTACATAGTTCTAAGACATTAGCACCTAGTAGAACCAAATGGTGGACAGGGCCAAACTAATCGATAGACGGATTACATAGAAACGGCTGATGTACACTTTCTCCATAGAAACCGACAGATAAAAAGGAATTATAAATGCGTCCGAACGCTTGCCTGGTCCGCTAAAGCCACTACATTGTGAGGAAGCTTAGCCGTGTAGTGGAGTTACTCGCCTGTTTCCCCGCACGTAGCGAGTGTTCGCACGTGTGATGGCGAGTGGTGCAATTGCCTGCCGAGTGCAGTGCAAGTGATTAGGAACAAACGCCGCTCACACCGGTTTACTACGCGGATACAGTACTCTAGCGTGTGTGTGTGTGTGTGTGTGTGTGTGTTGGTGGGTGGGTGTGTAATAGTAGCGCAGATACAAAATAGAAAGCAGGTACTGCATCATTTAGAGGAACTACGACACTGAATTATCGTCATATTATCCGCAGGGCCGAAATGGACAATAATACCACAAAGAGAAAGTACAGTAATAGATTACCGACATATTGTCCGCAGGGCCGAAATGGCGGCTCGACACTGGTACTCCGTGTGCATCGACTGTTCGGCGTCTTCTGTTGCGAGCTCCAAATTTACCGCTTTTGTCGTTGTGTCGCTTCCCATTGTCCAGAAACCATAAACGCATCGAACTGCAGTGACCTCGTGAATACCACCCGTCTCTACAATGATGATCGCGTGCAGATACAACCGTAGTTTTCTTAATAACTAAAATAATAAATGCCACCACAGTGAACAAACGCAACCGAGCTGTTGAGTGGCAATTTGAGCTAAACCTCTCGTGATGGTCTATGAAGGAAGTCACACTCAGGCTGGTCTATGGCCCACGGTCGGCCTGAGTTACTTCTCCAGGTAATTCCACATTCCGTATTACAGCGAGACAACCCTCTGTCTGAGGTGGCGTGGGGCATGCAGTGTTTATTCAAGTAATGACGGGAGCCATTGATTCCCTGCTTTGGAGGTTTGACTCACTCGGCGCTTAGTGAATGTGTCTAGGTTACATTGGTTAATTTAGTTAAACTGTTCACCTCAGTTATTTCCTGAACCATTTCAGCAATCATAATGTAGTTTTCACCCAAATGAAATGTGAAAAAGTCTTTACTAAATGACGTATAGTCTCTTTCATTGTTAAATTAATTACAAAGATATCAGTATTAACTTTCCTATTGAAAATGAACTGTAATAATTACTTTTGCTGGGCTCAGAGTTCGAAAGGATCTAAAGGATGTGAATTCATCAATGTTTTACTCTTCAAAATCCAATTAGCTGTGCCGGAATTTAGAACTTAGGATTTATTTGTTTTAAGCTTGAAACTGATCAATACCTTATGTGAAATCTGGTGTTACTATATGGAGCTGTCTCATAAGTTGATAAGGTGCTCAAGTCTAACGCAGCTGAGCGCCTCTACTTACGAAAGCAGAATAGTGGAGAGAAGTTTTGTTAAAGGCTAACACTAATCGCACGTGGCTATATGTGGTAGGACCAACACATCAACTGGAAGACAGAGAATGTGGCATCTACGGATGATTCACATGTTAAGTACGGTAACAACTTTGCTCTTGTTTCTGCCAGAGCCTTGAAAAAAACGTGCAAGTCAAAAATTGTATGAATTTGTAAAAAAGGGAGTTGAGTTTTAAAGATACTTAAATAAAAAGTTCGCGTCATGAGTTTAATGTCAGGACACACAAATTGCGAAACTCCGTTATAAACAGTAACAAAAAGGAAATCATAAATGAATGTGGTCGTAAACTCCTCCTCGTAAGCCTTCCTTTAAACAATTTTACGTAATTAAACGACTGCAGTAGCTGATGCGGGGACTTCTAGACAGCCAGAAGACGTTCCTTTGATATCATTGCACATGCCGTAACAATGCGAAGTTTTTCCTCCAGAAGAGCCAGTAGCAATACGATAAGAGATTTTGCTTACTGTTTTACCTATTAAGCTTTCTTCAGTGAAGTACGTAATGACTAATCACGTAGTCTCCAATAATCCCGCACCAAACATTTACACTGCACCGAGAGACATTTCATGCGTGTTCTGCAATCTCGCTTTTTAATCTGCTGGTGGATTAACACGTAACACGGATGAAACCGCAAACTGCGAACAACATTGGGCTCGTGTACTCCAGAGGCATTGTTATTTCTCTGGAGCTAACATGAGGATTATGAGGAATAGCTGGCAGAACATGTGCACGCCTCCGAATTTTTTATGTGAAAACTCATAAACCTTTTTTAATAAAACACACTGTATTAACATTCTACGTCTTTATTCTTCATGTCTACATGTTTATTTATCAACGTAGTCACTCTGTCGACGAACACATTTTTCCCAAAGAGAATTGTTTATAACGTCCCTGTAGAATTTAAAATTGTTTAATTCAAATATTTGTAATTATTATTGTTCTCATGAAAGACGTTCGGAAATGTGTAGAGCTCTAACTCTGATTGAGAACTAAAAAAAATTATTACACTTCCTATAAATCACGAAAAACTCAAATTCTCTTGTATCTGACTGCGATTGTAAAAAAATGTTCTGTAACATCTCCTAACATTTAATACAATAATGCTTCTGCACGCAAAAGAAAACTTGCCACGTCTTGCCGTTGTAACTTCGTGAATATTCTGCAACCAGGAACACACTAACTAATTCAAAAGAAGTGGTGCGATCCACGCAAAATGCAATGCATGGCCACAACCACTAATACAACTGTAAGTAGGCTGTTTATGTTTTCTTTACGTAAGTAGGCTGTTTAGGTTCTTATATTGGTAACGCCGCCGCCACGTAGCGCTCTCTGTATGAAAATGAAATCACTGGCTGTGCTGTGGCCAGTCTGTGGCTAGTTTGCATTGTTGTCTGCCATTGTAGAGGGGCAGCTGGATGTTAACAGCGCGTAGCGTTGCGCAGTTGGAGGTGAGCCGCCAGCAGTGGTGGATGTGGGGAGAGAGATGGCGGAGATTTGTAATTTGTCATGAACTGCTATATTTATACATGATGATATCAAGGTAAATACATTGTTCTCTACTAGTATCTTTCATTTGCTAACTATCCCTATCAGTAGTTAGTGCCTTCCATAGTTTGAATCTTTTATTTAGCTGGCAGTAGTGGCGCTCGCTGTATTGCAGTAGCTTGAGCAGCGAAGATTTTTGTGAGGTAAGTGATTTGTGAAAGGTATAGTTTAATGTTAGTCAGGGCCATTCTTTTGTAGGGATTTTTGAAAGTCAGATTGCGTTGCGCTAAAAAATATTGTGTGTCAGGTTAAGCACAGTCATGTATAATTTTTCTAAGGGGACGTTTCATATGTCGACCCTTAGCCTAGGATACCTCACTGGAATCTTCTGATTCTTTTCTTGTAGTTTGTGTAATTAGTGTAGCTATTGTTTATTGCTAGCGCGTAATTATAGAGAGAATTTCCTTTGTAGTTGTAGTTTTTCATTGTTGTACAGTAAAACAGTTGTGGCATGCATGTAGATTTGCACCAAGTATTTCGCAGCTGCGCTGGCAATTAAGTAGACATTATTTCCATTGCTATGTTATTTTATTTTGCTCTTCAAATTGCGCTTTTCTGTGTTATCGTGTGAAATACTGTGACAATAATGGCGTGTGAAAAACGTAATACTAGGCTCCAAAGTAAAATGAGAAATGACAGTGAAGACGAAAGCAGTGTGTTAGCGCCGCAGAGTAATGAATTAACTAATGTTCAAAGTAGTAATTTGGTAATTGCGCATAGGGAAATGGAGCGGGCGGCAAACAATGGTGGAGACAGTGAAACAGGTAGTGAACAGGGAAGCGTTATCGATCGATTGGTCGGCAACAGCTCGCCTCAGGAATCGGGAATGACAGAACACAATATTGCAAATACTGCAGACTCAGGTTTTGGGTTCTCAAATGAGTCAAGACACATTTTCCACTTGTCAAAATGTGAATGTTGCCGGTGCAACTTCACTGCCGAAAAGCACTGAGGAACATGTTTCAGACACCAGTGCATTGTTATTACAATTACTGCAACAAATGGGACAAAAGCTTGAAAAGTTAGACACAATGGAACAACGTCAGAGACAAACACAGCAACAGTTAGACACAATGGAACAAAATCAGAGACAAACACAGCAAAAGCTTCAAAAGTTAGACACAGTGGAACAAAATCTTAAAAAGTTAGACTCATTGGAACAAACACTTGAACAAACACGTGAAGATTTAACTACTGAGTTACATAACATTGAATCGAAATGTCAAAAAGTCTGTAATGACGTAAAAAAACAAATTTGTGAGCATTTTCAACCTATTTTTTCGCGGCATGAAAATGCATTACAGAATCACGAAGCAGCCATAAAAGAACTGCAAATTATTGTTCATGAAAATCATGAGACCTTACAAGCTAAATTTGACTCAGTTGCATCTACCGATTCGGTTACGCAACTTGCAAAAACTCAGGAAAACTTTAAGGACACAGTAGATACTCTGAAACTTGGTTCAGAAAAACACACTGAAGAAATAAGTACACTATCGGAGAAAGTAGCTGAACTTTCGGATCAGGTCACTAACTTATCTACAAAGGTAGATGATGATCTGAATGACACAAGACCCGTAGCCTTCACTGACACAGAAGAGTATGAACAAATAAGAAAATTCAAACAAAATCAGAATCAAATTAATACACAACACCAAAGAGAAATCCGGGAAGTACAAGATCAGCTGACACAGGTAATACAAGAATTACGTATTTCAGAGGACACTGGCGCTCCAACACGGGAAGAGGGACTTAGAAACACGGAAAAGCCGCAAAATAAAAACACAGGGCATTTCGGAAGTTATGAAAGAAATTGGCAATGTGCACCGAATTTTGAGATGGAACGGCCGACACGACCTAACAATGACCGATATGCGACTCGCCGACATGATGATTTTGACTATAAGCTGTTCATTACTACACGTAAATTCAAAACATTCAAGAATTCCGGCAACGACATTCATCCACAAGCATGGCTCCATCAATTCTCTCATTGTTTTCCTCCCAACTGGTCGTTGGAACACAGATTAGAATTTATGTGTGGCTACTTAGAGAATGAACCAGCTGTAAGAATGCGATCGGTCATTCACGATTGCCACAGTGAAGGAGAATTTTACCATGCCTTCCTCTCAGCATATTGGTCTCAAGCCACACAAGACCGAGTAAAACATGGTATCATAATGATGAAACATTTCGAACAATCTGAATTCTCCAGTATTGTGAAATATTTTGAAGACATGTTGCACAAGAATCAGTACCTGTCAAACCCATACAGCCCCTCAGAACTCATCCGCATTTGCTTAATCAAATTACCTGAACATTTATGGCATATTATTTTAGCAGGACGTTGCAAAGACGACATTGAAGCTTTTCAGGGACTGTTACAAGAACTAGAAATTGACACCGATAATCGCGGAACGCGAAAACAAGGACACAACAATTACAGGTCACATCCGTCACAATTCCGTGACGACAGAAACAATAACCGGACACGACTGGTCTATTCTTACAACGCAAATCGTGACCAAAATAGACACCACCCGTACGACAACCACTGGCAGAGTAATAGTTACAGAGAAAGATCGCATTTCCGTAGTAATGAATATGACAGAGACAATCATAGAAACAGACAATTTGGCAATCAGAACTATTATTATCACGGGAGACAGAATAGCTTCAGACGCAACGGTCCACTGTGCAGTGATAATTCAGGGAGAAATTCTACACCACTTAACCGACAAGAAAGAAACTACAGGAACTACCGACATGACGACAGACGATATAATCATAACGACAGACCTGAATTTCATCAGAACTGGCGGGATTTAAACAGGGCTGGGCCCTCTGGGCAAGGTGAATTTGTAGAAGTTAGACCTCCAAATCCCAATAACGACGCGCGCCAACAAAGGAACATACAATGACTCGCACCGCAGGCAGCCGCGTGCGCCGGCTGGGTCAGAGAAAAATAACATAGACGCTAACCTTGAGAAAAATTTTAGCACTCCTCACCGACGTATACCGCATGATAATTCCGTTCAAGTTGAAACTCTGAGTACTAGGAAGAGTAAAGGACTGCACCACGTTTCTCATGTAAAACCGTTTATTGAAAGATAATCTGCTTTTTAACTTTGTCTTTGCCATAAAACTTTTCACTTCACATTTCTAGTATGCTTTGTCAGACTTAAGAAACTGTTAACATGCAACAATGTTTGAAGTTAAATATCCAGTCTAGAACCTAGGGAACATTTTTAAACAGAAATTACGAATGCATTGTTATAGTGAACAGACGACACAGTGTTGTATTTGTACATTCTTGCTTGTTAGTTGCACGATTACGTAACGACTATCAGGCTTACATACTTAGGACACATACTGGTACTGCTAATGAGATTTTAATGCAACATTTTGGTTTACTTGAAAATACATTCTGGGTTTAATGTACTTTCTGTGAGATACCAGAAGACACAGTGGTTAGTTTAAGTGACAACTACACGGTTTTATCACGACACTTCTAATGAGTGACAATTTACAATGTTGCTTTTGTAGTGTTTCTGTTTTATTTCTGCACAGTTTTTCTGTTTTATTCTGCAAAGTAAAACATGTTTTAGTAGTAACTTTTGTGGTATAGCTACAATGAGATTGCCTTTTCCGTAGCACAACAATACGTTACAGCGCAGTACTTTCTTCATCATGGCAATAAGCGTAATAACTAAGATATCTATACATAAAGCATTTCACTTTTGTTTATCATGAGGTAAGTACATTGACTTCTGCAGAACTTAGCTTTCGGAGGACGATAAGTACGACACTTCCACAGAATTATCTTACAGCAAGACGCACATTTAGCGCTACAGGACACGCATTTGAGTGATTAATTTTGTACTTAAAACATTTATTTTTAAAGATATTTGAAGTACAATGATACAAAGGTTTTCAGTGATACATTTCATTTCATTGCAGTAATCTGCAACACCTGAAGGTATAATTACATTAATCCTCAGGGGGGTACACGCTTACTTTGTGTACCATGTGTGTGGCAACCACAAGGAACTCTAGCTAATATGGTATTTTTTTATACAACTTTACACATCGGTACCATATTTCTCTAACACACAAATTACCCAGCTATCTGATCATTTAACTGAGAGATAAACATTTTTTTTACTACATCAGTGACACATGTTTACGCAATACACAGTTGGGTAACTTCACACTTATGAAACTGTATTTTGTCTGTACTTTGTAAACTGTTCATATTTTTTCGAAATCATTGTGATACTATGAGAGCTTTGAATGATATATTTGGTAAGGGAGCATGATTTTAAAGTACGTTTGAGGAAGATGACACTATTGAAATGAGCAGAGAATTTTTTTTAGGTTTTGAAATTATTGCAGAAAGCTACGACGTTTTTGAGATTTGACTGAGGTGTTATGATGTTATTATTACGACGACGATGTGTACTATGCTGTTGAGATATGTTTATGATCAATAAGATGATGCTACCGTATATGAAGAATAAGAAGTATGTTGGAAACCAAGAATCGTACTTTAAGAGTTATGAAATGTGCGTAAATGCGTGACTGTATCACAATGCTGACAAATATTTTATTTGGACACTTATATTTATAGGATTTTCTTTCTACAGATTGCAACGCTAATTCTTGACCTGTGAAATATTTTTATGTGAGACTGTCACTGTAGCGGAAACTGTTGTCGTAAATATTTCCGTAAGAAAGTTAAGTGACCACCTGCACGTAATGCGTTGTGAGCACGCAGCTGTGTCAAACACCTGGAGAACAAGCCATTAGGGTGTGCCTTTCCGGAAGCACAGGTAGAAAAAAAAAAAAGGAAAAAGGCAGGCCTTTATCCTCGCCATTGACATTCCTTTAGAGAAAATATTGCAAATGCGACACCCTCATTACTTCCATTAACCTTGCTATTGACATTCCTCTGTAGAAAGCATCGCAAATATTACACGCTCATTACCTGAAAACATATGGTTACTCGTACTTTCTGCTACATACTGAAATGCTTATAAACTGATGGGAAATATTCTTACATCTGCAAACCTGATAATGACAAGTGTCTTTCTACGAGAGTTGAGAGCTACTGACTTACGAAATGCCACATACCTATTGAATGATGTTTTTATGCTTTGGTTTGCGTAATTGCTTATTTCATTTGATACCTGTTTTCCAGCTGTGTTACAGCATTAGTTTTATAAAATAAACTTAGATGCATTTGCTAATGTGAACACTTTCTGTCAACAGATCTATTAAATGATAATTTTGTAATCCACATTCTTTAAAAAAAGGAGCACTTGGAAAGGAAAGAACAATAAGAAGGGACTAGTAACAGTAACTGGACACATAATTTTCTTTTCAAGTACATGGTAATGTTTTTTTTACAATAAGTTGTTGTGGTGCACCACTTTAATTACTTAGACATTAAGATGTGATTATACATTTCCCTTATCTGCATTGTTATCTTTACTGTAATATTTTTTCTGCTTGAGCTATGTCATGTTTAGATATAAGCTGCTGTTTGCCAGGCATAGTGCTACTGAACTTTAATTTGTGTTACTCTGCTACGCCAGATTTATTTTTTGTTTGCTGCGCATTGCCTCATATTAGTTGTAATGTTGAATTGCTTGGTAATTTAGATTTACTGTAGCTTGCTTTGCGATTTTCCATTTTTTTATTGCTGTTTATATTAATTGTTTTATGTGCTGCTGCATTGCCTCGTCCCTTGGTTTAGCATCTGAGCTCAGTAGATTTAAGTTAGCTTAAGAGGGGGTAGACTATATAAGAAACTAACTATTATAAATTTATAAGAAATAGGATACTGTACAGTGGAGAAAAACTATTATTGACAGAGGATGTGAACAAAATACAGAAGGCAGGCTTAGATAGGACTTTTTGGGAATAATGATGAACAAAGGGAGATCTCCATGCAAAATACTGCAGTTAAACAAACCCTGTCCTTTCCCTTTTGTGTTATCCCACTATATGTTTGTGTACCATTGTGTATTTGTTTTCTTCCTGTCTCTGTGTAGTTTCATAGAATTTTTTCTTCTTTTAATATTAAGCTACATTCACTATGATGAGGAATACTGTTATCCTCGAATATAATTGGTATTAATAATATGTTATTTACTTTGTAAAGATGTTAGACATTATTAATTCCGTTCTGTTTAATGCTCATGTGTGAAGTTGATGTTCCAAAAGTTATTCTGATCTTTTATGTATCTACTTATCTCATAATTCCTGTAACACTGATGTATATGTTTATTTCTATTCTTTTGTAAAGCCTGTGTTACTACAATTGTTATCTATATTGCTATGTTCTTTAATGATGTATTTTGTACCTTTGTAATTATATTCTTATGTTATAAAATTGTAATTGTCACCAGTTCATGATATTATTAACTTGTTAGTTACATTTCACTGCACACGTTTCTGTTGGTCATAGTATATGGACAATATGTGAGAAGTAGGGACTGATAGTGTTTGCACGTGTGTTACTAATTCAGCAAGGGACTGGATAACAGCATTGCTGGTTCTAAGGACAATTTCAAAAACTTTGTGAGTGCACAAGTGGTGGTTTATGGACTTGCTATATTCTCCGCAAGACTCTTCGATGGTGAATGTGCACCTGCACAGTCGCAACAGATGGCTGCTGGCCATCTCTACAAGGACTACAGTGGGTCTGCATCTTTGATGGCCCACCAATTGCTACAAGGACTGCAGTGGGTCTGCACCTCTGGTGGCCCACCAGCACCGTAATTTCTACCAGGACTACAGTGGGTCTGCTCTGTGATGACCTAATTACCAATATTCTTCAAAACGTCGACTGACTCTGCTGTGGGTTTACTCTGTTGTGGCCCATTACCTGTCTGCATGTCGAGTCAGCACTGTCTTTCCGTTGGAAGGACAACACTACTTCTTCAAGACTGCATGGAAATCCACTACGTCCATGTGCATTGTCTCTTACTGCTCAGACTTCGAGAAAAACACTGCTATATTATTATGATGAATGATCAGGACTATCTTTATGGACTGTGAGAAAATTTTAGCTTTTGACCAACATTGTATCAATAAGTGTGTGCATTTTATATCTTTGTTACTGTAATTGTGAAAAAATTTTGTCAAATCTGTATTGGCCAGTGCCCAACACCATTTGTAAAAATTTTTTTGTGGGGAGCATGGGGGCTATGTAAGTAGGCTGTTTATGTTTTCTTTATGTAAGTAGGCTGTTTAGGTTCTTATATTGGTAACGCCGCCGCCACGTAGCGCTCTCTGTATGAAAATGAAATCACTGGCTGTGCTGTGGCCAGTCTGTGGCTAGTTTGCATTGTTGTCTGCCATTGTAGAGGGGCAGCTGGATGTTAAGAGCGCGTAGCGATGCGCAGTTGGAGGTGAGTCGCCAGCAGTGGTGGATGTGGGGAGAGAGATGGCGGAGATTTGTAATTTGTCATGAACTGCTATATTTATATATGATGATATCAAGGTAAATACATTGTTTGTTCTCTACTAATATCTTTCATTTGCTAACTATCCCTATCAGTAGTTAGTGCCTTCCATAGTTTGAATCTTTTATTTAGCTGGCAGTAGTGGCGCTCGCTGTATTGCAGTAGCTTGAGCAGCGAAGATTTTTGTGAGGTAAGTGATTTGTGAAAGGTATAGTTTAATGTTAGTCAGGGCCATTCTTTTGTAGGGATTTTTGAAAGTCAGATTGCGTTGCGCTAAAAAATATTGTGTGTCAGGTTAAGCACAGTCATGTATAATTGTTCAAAGGGGACGTTTCACAACTACTGCCATTTTTATATAGAAATTGAATGATCAGGAGGGGTTTGGTCAATAAACCTTAAGCGGTATAGAAAATGAAAGAGAGCCGGCTGAGGTGGCCGAGCGCTTCTAGGCGATACAGTCTGGAAGCGCGCGACCGCTACGGTAGCAGGTTCGAATCCTGCCTCGGGCATGGATATGTGTGATGTCCTTAGGTTAATTAGGTTTAAGTAGTTCTGAGTTCTAGGGGACTGAGGACCTCAAAAGTTAAGTCCCATAGTGCTCAGAGCCATTTGAACCAAGCAATGAGAGAAATCTATAATCAATAATCCCGTACCTAGCCACAACAAAGATACTAATATTACTCTCAATGTATGCATATACAAATCTGACAAAATCCCTGCAGTGCGCAAGCAAGAAACAGTTACTCAACAAGTGCGAAAGCCTCCTACGGAGCTACTAGCACGATCACATCATGCGGCTTCTCTCCACCGCAGGCTGCGTCCGACTATTCTCAACAACTGTTCGCTCACCACCACTCAAAATAATATCTCAGATTCAGAGTTTGTGTATGTGCACCACAGCAGAATCACTGGCCAACTTTCCGAAGAAGTATTAACGTCCAAGTTTCAGAATGTCAGAATGTCTGACTTTGTTGACGGGGCCAGAACTTTATCTCTGCTTGCACCGCTTTATCACTATCACAAAGTGAAGTGCTCGACGATTTGGAAGCAGGTGAAGATCGGATGGGGCGAAATCGGGACTGTAAAGGATGATCAATGACGTGGTCTGTTTTTGTCATGTTGAAGGAGGGCATGTGGACGAACTCTTCGAATTCGAAACTCACGCATCGACATACTTTCGTTACACTCCACCATGTTACACGCTACAGTTCGGAGCCCACTTGCAGCATACGGCTGTAAACATGTAGGAATGGAGAAAAAAGATGGTAATAACGTTTGTTTTATACAAAAAGCTTTAAGAGTTTTCACAGAATAAATTCGAAGGCACAAATTTTCAGTACGCCGTCATGTTACGCTCGCTCCGCCCATGGTAGATTTGCTCCTTACCCTCTGCGTAGTGTTTTGGTATCCTTCAAAAATAAATTTTTTTCACATTCGCTGAACTCTTATTCATATTGGACACCGTCTGTTGCGCGTAACCCATCTCTTCTCTGCATTCTCCGAAATTCATTTCTATTTCCTATTCGTTTTGAAAGTTATTTAATTTTCCATGCTTACTAGTACTCGGTCCGCAGCTCGTGGTCTCGCAGTAGCGTTATCGCTTCCTGAGCATGGGGTCCCGGGTTCGATTCCCGGCGGGGTCAGGGATTTTCGCCTGCCTCGAGATGACTGGGTGTTGTTGTGTCGTCTTCATCATCCTCATTCTTTCCTATTACTGTCGGAGGAAGGCAATGGCAAATCATCTCCACTAGGACCTTGCCTAGTGCGGCGCTGCGGGTCTCCCGCGTCGTTTCCCTACGCTTTGTCAAGGAGTATGGGGATTCATCATCATCACTAGTACTCGAGAAACATGAAAGGCACACACTGAATGAAATCTGCATTACTTTCCTGTTCTATATACCGATGTCCTGCTGGTGCAACACTCTGTGGCCATATCCCACAGTAAGTCATACACAGGGGCCATTTGTAGTAAAAGATATTACAGTGGAGGAGCACAGTCGATTGTGGGCAGGTAATCTCCGTAGACAGATCTTTTGGAACGAGTAATGAAACGACAAACACGGTGACAGTTTGAATGCCACATTGGAATATCTTACTAACAAATGTTAAACAAAATAAATAACAGCCGATTTATTGGCCAGGAAGATAAATCTCCTTATGCGCTTTGAAAGCGAACGTTAACAATACGCGCATACCCCTGAATCGATAAAAATATATAGAAAATGAGGGACAAAAGGGAAGGAAGGCAGTAGTCGATGTACGAGTATGTTTAGCTTGAGATAGCGGCAGTTGTGATTATTGTCCAGGTTGAAGAGCAATTATTAATAGAGATCAACATACCGCAGTGACATGTTTGCTTTTAGTTTATTGTTAATACACACATCATTTGCAGAGACGTAATTGTTAAGAGACAAGTTAAGTGGTTGAGCACAAAATGACTAGTTCGGTTTAATTGTAGGACAGGGAAATCAAGTTGCAGCCACTGATCCTATGATTTTCCTGACTTCAAACTTTCCGGAACTCTCGAGAATTTGCGTTTAGTGAATCCAGCTAATTGATTCTCGTGTAATCTCCATGTGGTTGTGAGTTTCTTGACGGGACAGATAGACAGTGTCAGTATGTGGGTGTTACGTTGATGAGTTGGGCAACAGATTGATCTGATAAGTACCCTTTGGCTCCTGCAAGAAGCAATTTCCACCCCACACTACTACAGAAGTCAGACGGACGCTCCTACCGTGCCAAAAAGAAATGCCTGAAAAACTTTCAGCAATACATATCTTTTGGAGTCGTCCACTGTAAGGATAAGACACAAAATATTCTATTTTCTTATGTAACTGGTGGGATACTTGGGTACTGGAGAATTGCTAGTTAGTGTAAGAAAAACATTAAACGAACGGAAAATATTATTTATTGCAAAATTAAAGAAATATCAAATGAAACCCTTATTTATAAACTGATACACAAATTTCCGGGTTCTTTTCGGAGTAGGAGGTTACCTCTCATGGATAGGAATCCTGTTAATGACATTTATATACAAAGTGTGGGAAAGCTCTTTTCTCTTTTCTTAGAATGTTATTTACACGGCAGAATGGCTAAGAGCCATTACTCAACTTGCATAATCATCCGATTGAATTTTCCTAAGTACGGTCGAGGCTGTCGCGTGAGAAATGTAATGGAGTGATGTGAATGAAGTATGTTATTTCTAATGGAGGAAAGATGGGGGTCGCCTACACTGTAGCGCACTCTACCGTGAGCTGCGACGACTGCTGCCTGCGTCGTTCGCCGCTGAAAAATAACAAAACTATCTCTTTCTATCTGGATTGACCTTCGCCAGTTGAACTCTCACTACGCCTTGATGAAGTCAAGGACTCCTATCTGCCCCTAGTCTAACTATTGGCGTGGTACACTGGTCACATAAACAGTCCACCGCGATGCCACTCAATGTTCGCTCGCAGGAGCTAACTAATACTCTGTCTGTGTTCACATCGCACATTAAGTGTCGCGGCGAACATAGTGAACAAACGCTTAATCGCTAGCGACAGAGCTGCTCTCTCAGTGCAGTACTGAGTAGAGACCTTGTTCCTTGTTCTCTGCGTACACGCAGGAGCGCACTCGCTCCCGCTAGGTGTTCCCGCCACAAGAGCGTCACCGGCACGGCTTCCCTCCACGCAACAAACAAAAGGGTATATCATCCGGTGTCTTTTCCTCACTACTCCAGCTCATTGCATCAGAAATAGTCCACCAATCAGCGTTACTCTTAGAAATGGGAGAATGGCTAAGCCGACCAATCCGGAAATGTATAGCATCCGTGTTAGGCGTTTACTGTCCACTTGTGAGAACTCTGATATTGCGCACTAGATCCATCAAAAAATGCTTATGCTGGGGCTCTGCCAAACAATACCGCGGGTTTTGCTTTTAAGGTAAACACCCAGGCCTTTATCCCTTTTCTTTGGTAAAAGCTGTTTAGGTCCGTGGGCGGTCGGCCATCCGGTGCAGCTGCATGCTAACTCACCCTCCTACAGACTTTCTAGGGGGCTGGTTGCGTCCGTCGGACAAAAGCTCCTGTGGCTGTCGCGTCTTGAATGTTTGTGTACGCCAGCCTCGGCTTTTTAATCTTGGTACGTACTTGCGATTTGTTTATTAGATTTGCCGGCCAGAGTGTCCAAGCGGTTCTAGGCACTACAGTCTGGAACCGCGCGACCGCTACGGTCGCAGGTTCGAATCCTGCCTCGGTCATGGATGTGTGTGATGTCCTTAGGTTAGTTAGGTTTAAGTAGTTCTAAGTTCTAGGGGACTGATGACCTCAGCAGTTAAGTCCCATAGTGCTCAGAGCCATTTGAACCATTTTTTTGCACATCAATTACATGGAAATATGTAAAATTGACTCTGCCCTATCGAGTTTGGGCTCGAATGAAACGTCTTGATACGCAGAATACGATGGTGAGGTAGGAATATGTAAGAAATGAAGGTCAGAAGACCATGCCACCTTACAACAGGAATCAAATAATGAATCTTCAAGACAACATGCTGATCGAGAATGTTTGAAAAAAGTTCCACTTAACAAGCTTGAAATTCTCATAAGAGCATAATTCTTGATTTTTGATCATCAATTTATTAACAGCGTAATTTGAGAATACTCAGGAGATAAATATTGAGTACTTTTTTGTTTACTGAACCTTCAATTCTCTTAACAAATATCTGCATGTGTGTTTTTTACTTCCATGAACATACTTGTGCAACTGTAGCTTGCTGTTTTCTTTTGCGTGTAATTATTCGTATTTGTGTGCTGCGATTAGAGTTGGTGTGTGCATGTAAATCAAGTATTATATGTTGACAACTGATAAGGGAAAGCAAGGTTTTACCTATAGGCTAAATAACTATCAAATATACGAGGGCCTGCTGAAAAGCAATGCCCCTGAAATGTTCACTCTGCTCTGAATATCGTTTGAGGTATTACGTGTCACGCATATCACCTGTTTGACTATCCTGCTTCGCTGACGGAAAGTGTAACCCTCTGCCGCTAGTGGGTCCCGAAATGTAGCGTGTAACATTTCGGTTTGTAACATAATTATGTCGGTGAGTGAGAAGCAGCGCGATGTAGACGAGTTTCTAACCGAAAAAAGTTCGCCCACACAGGGAGCACCATCTCCTTCAGCATGACAAAGCCGGACCACACACGATTTTCATCTTCCGAAACGCCGTCGAAGACCTCACTTTGATAGTGATAGTGCAAGCAGAGGTGAAGTAGTTACAGCATTGTAAACAAAGTCAAACGTTCTACAAGGACTGTGTCAACGAAACGGTCTCTCGTTGGAAGAAATTTGTTCGTTGCGTGGGTGGCTATGTTGAGAAACAAATATGAAGACAAGAACACTACCGATGTAGAATTTAAAAATGTCTGTTTCATTCAAAAAGTTTTAAGAGTTTTCAAGTAAAATATTCGGTGTCATTACTTTTCAGAGATGTATCAACTTGTCTTTTGAAGTATTACCTGGCGAACGTTTAGACCTAGCCTCAGTTCGTTGTGACATAACAGTTCCCTCATTTTTACGATTTCCTACATCACACTTACGTTGGTTACCGGAAAATTTACCGCTGCAGTTAAACTTTTCGTTTATGGCATTTCACGGTGTAAAACGATTGAAATACGCAGTCTCAACGGCAAGTATGTCCTCGGTGGCTCAGATGGATACAGCGTCTGCCATGTAAGCGGGAAATCCCGGGTTTCCCGGGTTCGATTCCCGGCGGGGACAGGGATTTTCTCTGCCTCGTGATGACTGGATGTTGTGTGATGTCCTTAGGTTAGTTAGGTTTAAGTAGTTCTAAGTTCTAGGGGACTGATGACAATAGATGTTAAGTCCCATAGTGCTCAGAGCCATTTTGATCACGGGTTCGAGTCCCGGTCGGGACTCACATTTTCAGCTGTCCTCATCGAGGTATATCAACAACACCTGTCGGTAGCTGAGGGTTTCAATTAATTATCGTTTATTCTAGAGAAGCTGCAGTCATCAATTCTATCTCTTCTTTTGAGAACAGTTACTATTTTCATATATCATCTGCAGATCTTATCAATCATATCCTTTTACATTGATTGAATTTTAATTCCAGTTTTAAAACCTTCATTAACTTCTATCATTGCTTGTTCGATGTTTAGAGTGGACAGTGAAAGACTACAATTCTATCTTACACCCTTTATTAACCGAGCACTTTGTTCTAGGTCTTCCACTCTTTTTGTTCTCTCTTGGTTCTTTTACATATTGTATATTTTCCGTCGTTGTCTACAATGTACCCCTACTTTTCTCATAATTTTGAACGGCTTGCACCATTCGACACTTTCGAACGCTTTTTCCAATTCGACAATACTATGAACGAGTCTTGATTTTCAAAATATTTACTCTCGAGCATTTTTTTGGGTCTCATCGAACTGCAATAGATGAGGAATGCTCCAGGATGAGTCGAATCTGTTTTTTGTAAGCCACTTCTTCCACGGATCGATTGCATTTCGTTAAGATTCTCCGCCAATGAATCGCAAGAATTTCAGCCATGCATCTGCCTTTGCTCTTTTTACTTGATTTTTCTTTATTGCAGCTTTTGTATTTACTTATTTTCTTGTGGTCATTCCACTTTAGATGGTACAGAGGGGTCGAGCGGATGACGCCTGTGCACGACGTCACGAATCTTCTGGAAGCGCTCGTAGCGCTACGAAAACATGATTATTAAGTGAATCGTTCATTTTGACAACTTCTACAAAGGGTGGCGCACTGTTGGGCGTAGTTGCCTCCTTCCCTGGTCAAGGACACACTCTAGGTGTCGGAGGGTGCGCCAGTCCTTGCGCCTGCGTCCTAGCGAGACGTCGTTCCTCTTGCGTCGATACGGATGCTTAGTCCAGCCTGGTACAGACAGCATGGATGGCTGCTACCGGCTGAGGGAGTGTACTCGATCCCACTCCGTGGCTATTCTTCTCTGGACCACCCCAGTGTGCTGTTGGCGGCAGGCGTTGAAACCAAGACTGCCGGCCCGGTAGGCCCCAGACCCGGAGGCGCTTGGGCGTCCTGGACGATGGTTCGTCAGGAACCCTGGTCGTCGTCTTCCGTCGCACAGAGTACGGCACCTGTTACTACACTGGTGCTGGTAGTTCATCAGCTCTCCCATCAGTAGAGGTAGAGGATGAAGTTTGTCAGTGGAGTTCAGCTCTGTGGCATTCCACAGCTGGCTGGTGTAGTGCTGGTTGATCTGAGACAAGACTTCTTGAAACAATATGGTCATGGGACGGAGCACTAGCCGTGTCTATTGCTTCTTGCGGCATCCCGCAGCGCGAACGACAGTGCGTGTTATTTTGCTTAGTCGATATCCTTCTGTGTTTTCCCGCTGCCCGTGCTCTCTCTCACCCAACTACTGCAGATTTGTAGACTGCGGTGCTCGTCTGTCTTACATCACCGTGCTTCCTGGTCCGCCACTAATCGTGGCGTAACCAACCTATCTTACGTCAAAGCGGAGGAACTTCGTTAAAAATTTTATAACTTCGAACATATATTACTCTGTGCCGTAACATTAGATCTGGACAGTTGTTCCTAAGTAGCTTACGACTGTTTATATTATTTTGCAATATCTCTGGAGTTGCAGTCCTTTCTGGACCCACATTTCGTGTTTGAACAATGAAAATTTGTAAAACATCACTAAAGTTTCGAGGCAGTGTCTCCAGCGTAGATCTACTTCAAAAGTTTGTTTCTACATTCTTCAGATATAGCTTAGTATACTGAATAAGAAACAGTTGCTTTACTTAAGCGGCCGCCGGCCGCGGTGGCCGTGCGGTTCTAGGCGCTTCAGTCCGGAACCGCGGGAGTGCTACGGTCGCAGGTTCGAATCCTGCCTCGGGCATGGATGTGTGTGACGTCCTTAGGTTAGTTAGGTTTATGTAGTTCTAAGTTCTAGGGGACTGATGACCTAAGATGTTAAGTCCCATAGTGCTCAGAGCCATTTGAACAATTTGAACCAACTGTAGCAGTCTGGTCCCGTTAATCCCACAAACAAACCACCTTTACTTAAGCCTACTTTATTTAATGGCAGATGATGTACCATCATGAACTGCTTACTGTAGCATTACGACACACAAACTTTCTAGGAAAAAATTGAAACACCTGGAGAAATGCATGCTTCAACAAAAACGACGATGCTATCCGAGACTCCACATGGCGCTGTTGTGTTCACCGCGGGAAGTACTTATACAGTGTCCTCAATACGTTGCAACTCTTACTCGTAGTGAGAATAGTGTCCCGTATAGTCGTGAGAGCATTACGCCGGAGCTAACTGATTTCGAACGTGGGCAAATTGTTAGTATTCGTATGGTGGGTGCTTCAGTAGCCAAAGCAGTTAGCGCCGTATCGAAGGTTTGTACCAGAAACAGGGACAGCAAGAAACCATTATTCGCCAAGTTGCAACAAGGACGAAAGTGTGTGTTGAGCAATAATATCAGACGGTCACATTAAGGAGAATTGAGACGAAAAATGAGACGACGACTGCTGTAAGTCATCGCAGAAGTGAATGTCGCGCTCGTGGACCCTGTTAGCACAAAAACAATACTAATGGAGCCTCATAAGCAGCGAAAAGGCAGTGGGAGCTGCAATTCCAAAACCACTCAACAGTGATGTAAATGACAGCAAAAGGACCGCCGTGCTGAAGTATGTATCTTGAACTATGGAGCAATGGGAGAATATTATTTGGTCAGCTAAGTTTTGTTTCACATTGTTTCCAGCTTATGGCCGCCTTTACGTCCCAAGAGTGACACATGGCGGGGCTTGGTGATGATATGTGTGGTGTCACCGCCAGACACCACACTTGCTAGGTGGTAGCCTTTAAATCGGCCGCGGTCCCTTAGCATACGTCGGACCCGCGTGTCGCCACTATCAGTGATTGCAGACCGAGCGCCGCCACATGGCAGGTCTAGAGAGACTTCCTAGCACTCGCCTCAGTTGTACAGCCAACTTTGCTAGCGATGGTTCACTGACAAATTACGCTCTCATTTGCCGAGACGATAGTTAGTATAGCCTTCAGCTACGTCATTTGCTACGACCTAGCAAGGCGCCATATTCATTTATCTTCAAGAATGTATTCTGAACAGATAATATTGTGAATCATGTACCGTCAAGAGCGACGTTCATCATTAATGGATTAAAGTTAAGTATCAAACTAATTACGTCCACTTTCTGAATTCTAAATCTCCAGATATACTGTCCGAATTTTATCGCTTACAGAATCAGCAAACGCATGCATTACTGGATGCCCTTGGACAGCTCGTCCAGGCTCAACGTGCAATGCAAAACGATGCGGCAGGCGCCGCTCCACCGCTAACGCAGCCACAATAAGCAGTTGCACCGACCGTAAGACCTTTTGATGCTACACTGGAAAGCTGGACGGAGTGGTCACGCCAATTTGGTATACATCTCGCCGCCTACAGAATTCAAGGTAACGAGCGGCAGCCTTTTCTATTGTCGTCCGTCGGTGTGCAAACCTACGGTGTGATAGTCAAATTATTTCCCCGATGCGACGTAGCAACTCTGTTCTAGGAAGAAATTTTGTCTGCATTAGATGCATATTTCAAACAATCAGTCGATGTAGTTGCAAAACGGTAACCCTTCTTTCGTTACAAAACGTACGGCAGGTCAGACTAATCGGGAGTGGGTTGCAACCTTGCAAGGCCTTACTAGGGATTGTGCTTTTGAGTGTCAATGTGGACTCCCATATTCAGATACTATGGTACATTATGCAATTGCACAGAACGTTTCTGATGTTCGTATAAGTGAACAGATCTTGAAACTAGTCGATCCCTCCCTTCAACAACTGATGGACATATTGGATCGACAGGATACTTGACTTTACTCACAAGGGAACCCACCCATTGCACCCCCCTCAGATTTAGTTATAAGTTGGCACAGCGGATAGGCCTTGAAAAACTGAACACAGATCAATCGAGTAAACAGGAAGAAGTTGTGTGGGACTATGAAAAAAATAAGCAAAATATACAAACTGAGTAGTCCATGCGCAAGATAAGCAAGCGAGCTCAGGGCGCCGTGGTCTCGTGGTTAGCGTGAGTAGCTGCGGACCGAGAGATTCTTGGTTCAAGTCTTCCCTCGAGTGAGAAGTTTAATTTTTTATTTTCAGACAATCATCAAAGTTCAGGCGCTCACACATAATCAACTTAGCTCTCCAAAATTCCAGGACATGTTCAGATTTTCTTGGACATATGCGGGATTTGACGGTCTACACACGGAAAAATCTGAAAACGTTAAAAACATATGTTTTGACAGAGCACAGGGAAAACTGTGCGACTGTGAAACTGTTGCATTCATTTGTTGCAGTTTATGTTACAAACTCTTACGTTTTCATCACTTTTTTGGGAGTGATCATCACATCCACAAGAAAACCTAAATCGGGCAAGGTAGAAGAATCTTTTTACCCATTTGCGCAGTGTACAAGTTAGGTGGGTCGACAACATATTCCTGTCATGTGACGCACATGCCGTCACCAGTGTCGTATAGCATGTATCAGACGTGTTTTCCTGTGGAGGAATCGGTTGACCTATGACGTTACGATCAAATGTTTTCGAGTCCCATTGGAGAGGCACGTCCTTTCGTCTACTAATCGCACGGTTTTGCGGTGCGGTCGCAAAACACAGACAAAAAACTTATTACAGTGAACAGAGACGTCAATGAACGAAAAGATAGATCATAACTTCGCGAAAATAAGAGAGTAAACTTTCACTCGAGGGAAGACTTCAACCAAGGACCTCTCGTTCCGCAGTTGCTCACGCTAACCACGGGACCACGGCGCTCCGGAGCTCACATTATCCTTGATGTTGCCTATCTTGCGCATGGACTACTCAGTTTGTTTATTTTGCTTATTTTTAATAGTTCCACACCACTTCTTCCTGTTTTCTCGATTGATCTGTGTTCAGTTTTTCAAGGCCTATCCACTGTGCCAACTTATAACTAAATCTGAGGGGGGATGTGATGGGGAGGCTCCCCTCTCAGGAATCATTTGGAGCTTCGCCAGCCGTGTGTCAGGTTAACCGGCCCGCCGGGCGAGCTGCACGGAGCAGCAAACAGCCCTCGCGCCCAGCTGCACCGCTGCCGCCATGCTCTCAGCCACGTGCCGGCAAGCAAATCTACTGCTCAAATCATGCCCGCGGTGTGCTACTAAACATTCGCGTGAGACTTGCCTGTCACGCCAAGCTATTTGCTTTTACTGTAATAAAAAAGGACATGTACAGAGTGTTTGCCAGAAAAAGCTCAGATCAGAAACTTCAAACCATTCCAGGCCCTTTGCTTTGCGCCGGAATTGGAATCGAACCATGGATATTAAGGCTCGCGAAACTTCGCCCATGGAAATTCATGTCGTTCATTCCACTCCGCCCAGTGCCACTCTCTCTAACAGTGACTGCATTCGTCCCACAAATAGTGTGCATCGACATCGCCGGAACTCCAGTCAAGTCGCAAGTGATTTTGTACCACAGTCAGTTCACGTTGCATGAGACAGTCGTGCTTGTCGTCAGCAGTACAATAAACTTTTTGTAGACTTGGACATCAACGCAAAGTGATACCATTCCAGCTCGATACCAGAGCTGCGGTTTCACTGATCAAGCAAGACACTTACAAACTGCTGGGCACACCTCCGTTGAGTGCCGAAGATGTTAACTTGCTATTCAGGTCAAGAGATCCCTGTGTTCGGACAGTGCAGCCTTCTTGCAACATACAAAGGACAAATAAAACTAGTGTCATTTTACATCCTTCGTTCTTCTTCTGCAGTGAACTTGTTGTTTTCGATTCATTTCAGTTGTTTAACTTGTCTATAGTAAATCAGGTCCTATCAGTGAACCAGACTGTGCCTTCAGACAGTGTTTCTCGTCTATGTGAAGAATTTGCAGACATTTTTGCACCGGGCCTCAGTTGCGCTAAGAACTATAAGGCACATTTGGAACTGAAAGTAAACGCCCAACTGAAATTCTTCAGAGTGAGCAATGTTCCCCACGCATTGGGTGATGAGATTGCAAAAACATTACACGATTTGGAATCACAAAGTGTAATTGAACGTGTGCAGGCTTCCCTCTGGGCATCACCCTTAGTAATTTTGCCAAAACCTTCGGGAAAATTGAGACTTTGTGTGGACTTCAAGGCAACAGTGAATCCACAACTGGTGATTGCAACTTTTCCTTTACCCCGCCCGGAAGATCTTTTTGACAAACTGTGCCCGGGCAAATATTTTTCGAAGTTGGACCTAGCACATGTGTACTTGCAAATACCGGTGGACAAAGACACCGAGTGCGTTTTGGTGGTTAACACGCATCTTGGTTTGTATGGATTCAAACGACTGCCATTCAGGTGTGCATCCGCCCCTGCATTGTTTCAGCAATATCTACAAACTGTTTGTGCGTCGGTCCCTACTGCAGCAAACTATCTGGACGATCTTGTGATCTCCGGAAAGACGGAAGAAGAACATTTAGCCAATCTCAGAACATTATTTCAGGTCTTGTGACAAAATGGTCTTCGCTTACGGAAGGACAAATGTGTGTTTTTTGCTCGTGACTTGCCATACCTGGGACATGTACTCCATGCCCAAGGCATACATCTCAGTCCCACGCACCTCCGTGCCGTACAAGACTTGCCTTCGCCGCAGAATTTGAAGCAGCTACAGGGTGTGCAGGGAAAAATCAACTATTATAACAGATATGTGCCGCAGGCCTCTTCCATTTCAGCTCCGCTTCATCGCTTACGCCATAACGGTGTTTCGTTCGTCTGGACGACGGAATGCGAACGCGCCTTTCGCCGGTTGAAATCGGCGTTGCTTTCCAATACTTGCCTTACGCCATTCGATCCCCAGAAGCCCCCTTTTGTTGATGATGGAAGCAGCGGATTTCGGGATCGGTGCTGTGCTTGCGCACAAAGATGGATGGCACGATCGCCCTATTGCCTTTGCTTCCAAATTGCTCTCCTCAGCGCAAAGAAACTATTCACAGACCGAGAAAGAAGCATTGGCTCTCGTGTTTGGTGTTATAAAGTTTCATTACTTCTTGTATGGTCGTCACTTTACCACAATTGGATTGAAGAGTTCCTAGATAACAGAACGCAGCATGTCATTCTCAATGAAGAGGAGTCTTCGGAAGTAAGAGTGATTTCAGGTGTGCCGCGGGGGAATGTCGTAGGACCGTTGCTATTCACAATATACATAAATGACCCTGTGGATGACATCGGAAGTTCACTGAGGCTTTTTGCGAATGATGCTGTGGTATATCGAGAGGTTATAACAATGGAAAATTGTACTGAAATGCAGGAGGATCTGCAGCGAATTGACGCATGGTGCAGAGAATGGCAATTGAATTTCAATGTAGACAAGTGTAATGTGCTGCGAATACATAGAAAGAAAGATCCCTTATCATTTAGATACAATATAGTAGGTTAGCAACTGGAAGCAGTTAATGCCATAAATTATCTGGGAGTACGCATTAGGAGTGATTTAAAATGGAATGATCATATAAAGTTGATCGTCGGTAAAGCAGATGCCAGACTGAGATTCATTGGAAAAATCCTAAGGAAAAGCTATCTGAGAACAAAGCAAGTAGTGGGGTCTAGGGGCAGTCTGCTTTCCGCAGCGCTGCGGCGAGGACGTCTTGTTTACGTCCCGTCCGCGCGGTCGCGAGTGCCCGTAGTTGTTTACTACTTCGTCGCCGCTAGTTTAGAGTCCATCACTACCGACGCAACATGGCACATTCATACAGACAAACCACCATCAAGATCAGTTTTCAAACCGATCATGCACGACCGCGAGCTTTTGAAGTGCAACGTTTTCTACGTGACGACGTTAAAATTGACCCGCGAGACATAATTGGTATCCATCTCTCTATCACGAGCAGTGTTGTCTACGTCAAGCTAGTAAGTGACGAGGTGTGCAACAGAATCGTGAGCGCACATGCGAACGATCTTAAATTCAAACATTCTGATGGCCATATTGGGGCGGTCTCTATCGATCACGCGGGGCTTGGCCTCCGTACGATACGCGTCTTCGAACTCCCTTTCGAAGTACCACCGGACGTAGTCACCGCGGCTTTCCAGCCCTACGGCAGAGTGATCAGCCATATGGCCGAAAAATGGACCACCTTTACAACGTACCCCGTTCTTAACGGGGTACGACAGATTAAAATTGAACTGACCAAACATGTTCCGTCATATCTTGTCATCGGCGGATGTAGGGCGATCATTATGTATGACGGTCAGCCACGCACTTGTTCTGGTTGTGGCCAAGAAGGGCACGTCCGGTCGGATTGTCTCCGACGACGGCTTACTCAAATCCCGACAGGTGAATCTATGACTGCTCCTACGGTGACGACCCTTCCTCTCAATTACGCCGAAGTTACACGGGCAGCAACTCTTTCCGATGCTGACGACAGTAGTCCGATAGCCGCCCCCGATGGAGAGACCAAAATGGCTTCTGCAGTACAGGATCCGGCCTCTACAACGGCGCCCCCACCTGAAGATAATCACCGATCGACCTTGCAAGAAGGCGTGGATGCCAGAATGGACATTGACCCACGGGTTGTGCCGACAGCGGCTTTTCTTCCAGACACCGGAGCAGCTGACGAAATCCACCCACATTCAGATACTGAAACACACGTCCGTAAACAGCGTTCCCCGCGAAAACACAAGAGACGGCGGCGTGCTCCATCGGACGAGTGTTTGCAGCGATCGTCTGACATGGACTATGGAAATTCCGACGACGGTACCGGCGGTACAGAGGCCGCTGTAACTTCAAACTCAACAGATCGCCGTGGTGACGGCTTCAGCCCCTCAGACCCCACAGCACAGCAGGATCACAAGCAGACATCCGCTGCCGATTCCCAGCCAGCAGAGCCGATGGAGTCAGCGCCGAGTGCCGCAGCAGCCACTAACAGCCACCAACAGCCGATGGTGTTTCACGGCGACTGGGCGGACGACTGTGAGGAACACTCCTTGCCCATCGTGTCGGACGACACGGGGGGAAATTTACCCCACCAGTGTTGATCCTTTCCCGCCGTCAGTTACAGTGACGAGACAGCCTTACCAGGGTATTGATGGCCAACACGGATGCTGTGGATAGACCTCAAACTTATCGCGTTGCAACTATAAACATTAACACTATACGGACGCGCGCTAAGTTATCCTTGCTTCAGGATATGTTGAACTCTGCTTCCATCGACATAGCCCTTCTCCAGGAAGTGTACGTCGACGACTTCCCAGGCATGTACGGTTACGATGCTTGCGTCTCTCCAGCTTCCCCAACAGGCAGCGGTGTCGCTGTACTTCTTCGGGAAGGGATAGTGGCGGACGATATCCTGTTTCTGCCTGGGGCAAGAGGAATGGCACTCACAGTACTGGGTGTCCGCCTTATCAATATCTACGCACCTTCCGGGAAGGACAAACGTCGCGAACGTTCACGATTCTTTGCGGAAGACGTCGCCCCGCTCTTCCAAGGCCGCCACGACCATCTGGTGTTTGGAGGTGACTACAATTGCGTACTGGCGCCCAGAGATCAACTCCCACGACATAATCCGTGCCCGGAACTCGGGACGCTAATTCGAAACCTGCAGATGGTGGACACTTGGGAACATCTTCACGGCCACCGACCGGGATTCACGCACTTCACGAGTCACTCTTCCAGTCGTATCGATCGGATTTATGTCTCACGCTCTCTCGCCGCTGGAACACAGGATGCGGAACTGTGGCCTGCAGCATTCTCGGACCACTCCGCTTACATTTGTGCCGTCACCCTGCGGCGGCAACAAGTGTGGAGAAGCCGCAGCCCGTGGAAATTAAACATCGCTCACCTGTCGTACCCGGATTGCCGCCAAGCCGTTGAGGATACGTGGCATTCGTGTGAAAATCGCCTCCGTGCATATCCCACAACGATCCGCTGGTGGTTGGACTGCGCCAAACCGGCACTGAGGCGAACGTTGATAACCTACGGTCGTGACCACGCTACCTGGCGAAGACATACACTCGACTTTTACTTCCGGGTCCTGCGCGACTGCGATGCTATGGCGCCGTCTCCGGAACGACAAACGGCGGTCCACCGTGCTAAGGCTCAGATCCTCGCTCATATGCGACGCCACCTAGAGGGGGTAGTCATCCGCTCGAGGACGCAGGATCGGATACCGAGCGAACGCCCGTCAATGTTCCACGTCCTTCGTGAACGTAAACGACGCCAACGAGCGCTGATACGCTTCATCGACACGGAGGACGGTCATCGCCTCACCACGCAACAAGACATAAACACAGCGTTCTACAATCATTATTCCCAACTCCATTCCGCTCAGACCCCTGATCCGACAGCACTGGAGGACGTCTCTCAGACGATTTACGGCACCGTCACCCCGGCAATGGAAGCGGCCTTGATGGAAGAAATTACAGAAGAAGAAGTGATCGACGCCTTTCGAAAAGGTGCTGTCAACAAGTCTCCGGGTCCTGATGGCCTCCCCTTGGAATTTTACCGGACTTTTCAATATTTATTAGCCTCCCGATGGACGGACATCTGTCGCGAACTCCTATCCCCGGACGTGCCGCTCCCTGCGGCCCTTGTGGAAGGAATGATTATTCCTATTCACAAACCGTCCGGTGGCTCACGACTGCAGGACTACCGCCCGTTGACGCTATTGAACTGCGACTTTAAGATCTTTTCTCGACTGTTGGCGGCGCGGATACGCCAGACCCTACGAAATGTTATCTCACCCGATCAAACGTCATTAGGAGGCGAAAATAATATTCAAACAGCACTCAGTGAATATCGTGACTTGATCTCACTGGCGAGGGCATGTCGTCTGAAGGGTGCACTGGCGGCAATCGATTTTAGTCAAGCTTTCGACCGAGTGGACCACAACTATTTGGAAGCGGTCCTCCAACATATGCGGTACCCACAGCCATTCGTCACTGTCGTCATGCGACTCCTCCGTGGCGCGACGTCCAAGGTGATCGTCAACGGCCGACCTTCGCAGCCCCTCACCATTTCTCGATCGATACGCCAAGGGTGCCCTCAGTCCACTTTACTTTACGCTGTGGCCATGGAACCTCTCCTCTGCGGCCTGCGCCAACGACTAACGGGTATGACGTTACGAGGCCACACTTTCCGGTGTAAAGCGTACGCTGACGACCTGGTGATTGTCATCCGCCACGGTGACGACACCGCTAGCGCACTAAATTGGATAACGAAATATGGCATGGCCGCTGGTAGTCGTATCAACGTCGCAAAATCGGTGGCGATGAACATCGGGGTCGGATTGTCTGAGAACAGTGTCACCCCCTTACAGCTCAGAGATAGTTTGAAATGTCTCGGCATTGACTTTACAGACGATATACGACGGACCGCTGCTCACAACTTTCGACGGCTTTTACGGAATGTTCGGACTGGAATTGCCAACAACCGCCTACGAGCCCTGGACATCGTCCAACGGACCCAGTATGTTAACTCACATTTAGCGTCACGCATTCCGCACATCGCCCAGATATTACCTATACCGGTGATGTTAGCACGCCGTATACATGCGGCTTTTGGGTCCTTCGTGAGTTCAGGAATGCTTTTCAAGATCAAATATGAGACTCTCACCCTTCCTCCGGATCGGGGAGGGCTTGGCCTTTATCACGTTTATGACAGAGCGGTCGCCCTATTTGTGAGCACGTTAGTCAAACTACGGCACCGCCGTCCGGACAGTCTGACCAGTTTGTTAATAGAAGAACTAGCACCGCCCTCCCTGTTGCCGCCTGTGCCGATACACCACGTCCCCTCCTCGCTCTTCTACATCGGTGTCTTTTACCTCGAACTCAGTTACGTTCGACTTGCCTTACCAGCGACTCAACTGGCGACGGCAAAGACGGTTTATAGAGTCCTACAACGTGGACGACCCGATAACGTCGTGGAGAGTAAGCACCCGAACGTCAACTGGCGAGTAGTGTGGAGGACAATTCACCACGTAACACTGGACACTGACGTCACGTCGATGTGGTATATCACTGTCAACGGTAAGCAGGTGACCAGATCAAGACTACATGTGATCCACATGGTGGACTCACCCACGTGCACGTACTGTGGCGTTCAAGACGACGATGAACACCGTCTTAGCTGTGGCGAGTCTACGGCAGTGTGGCACTTAGTGATGCAAATGTCAGCATACTTCCTTCGGGTAACGCCGAATCATATCGACCCCAAGACTATCTTATTTCCGGATGAAACGTATTACCCACGCACTAAAACTAATGCAATGACGTGGCTTCGTGGACATGCAGTGCATTATTTGTTTCAAGACGGCACTAAGGACACTTTAGACTTTTGGAACTACTTGCAGGAACGACATTGCAAGATCCTCCGTAACCCTAAGTATCGACAATATTTTTCCAATTTTTTGTGGAGTGCGTTCCACGACCCTCCACGTAGCTGGAACGTCACGGGTAAGAGAAGCTAAAATTACAATACGATGATAGAACACTACACGGTACGACGTGGGATCTACTTTCATCATTACGAGAAGTCATACCTGGATGATACAGCAGATGGAGAGTTTCGTTGTGAACCCTCACACTCTGTAGCAGTATTTGCCCCATTTCCTCTTTTTGTCCCCGGTGCGAAAAGGTCTTCGCAGTTTTAGTTTCCCCATCCGGTGCAAGATGTAGCACTGGTTAATGGTGGTATGGATTACACCCTTCAGTTTTGTTTCATGGTTTCCTTCGCCCCGCACTTTGTTCTCTTTCTGTATGCCTTTTTCTACAACTATTAGCATGGTTTTAGTTATGTGCGTCCCCAACTCGACGCAAAGAGTGCACTTACTAGTTTTCAGTTCCTTATTGTTAAAAAAAAAAAATTTAAAAAAATGAAAAAAAAACAAAAAAAATTTTAAAAAAAAATTCAAAATAAATAAATGAATAAATAAAATTAAAAAAAAATCACAATAATACACCAACTGCATCCTTTGTACCACTTCACATCCCCAGGATGGGAGGGGGGAGACATCGTGGACAGCCCTCGGGTCGCGACCCCTGCCCACCTTGCCTCCTCCAGCCCACTACCTGATACAAAAAAAAAAAAAAAAAAAAAAAAAAAAAGGGGGTAGCATCTTTGATTCATAATCGAAACGTCTTTGGTCCCGGGTTCGATCCCCGGCACTGCCTAAATTTTGATAAATAATCAGCATTTGCGGCCGAAGACTTCCGGCATAAGAAGTCAGCCTCATTGTGCCAACGGCCTTTTCAAAGAGGGCGGAGGAGCGGATAGAGGTTCAGGGCACTCTCTTGTCCTAGGGGTGGGGAATTGCCCCTAAAGGCGGAAGAATCAGCAATGATCAACGACATGACGATGCAGAAGGCAATGGAAACCACTGCATTAAAGACACGTAACGTGTGGCCTGTAATTGAAGAAGTGTCATGATGGTCTCTCCATTGGCAAAAGATTCCGGAATAGCTCCCCATTTGGATCTCCGGGAGGGGACTGCCACGGGGGAGGTTACCATGAGAAAAAGATTGAATAATCAGCGAAAGGATAACGTTCTACGAGTCGGGACGTGGAATGTCAGAAGCATGAATGTGGTAGGGAAACTAGAAAATCTGAAAAGGGAAATGCAGAGGCTCAATCTAGATATAGTTGGGGTCAGTGAAGTGAAGTGGAAGGAAGACAAGGATTTCTGGTCAGATGAGTATCGGGTAATATCAACAGCAGCAGAAAATGTCATAACAGGTGTAGGATTCGTTATGAATAGGAAGGTAGGGCAGAGGGTGTGTTACTGTGCACAGTTCAGTGACCGGGTTGTTCTAATCAGAATCGACAGCAGACCAACACCGACAACGATAGTTCAGGTATACATGCCGACGTCGCGAGCTGAAGATGAACAGATAGAGAAAGTGTATGAGGATATTGAAAGGGTAATGCAGTATGTAAAGGGGGACGAAAATCTAATAGTCATGGGCGGCTGGAATGCACTTGTAGGGGAAGGAGTAGAAGAAAAGGTTACAGGAGAATATGGGCTTGGGACAAGAAATGAAAGAGGAGAAAGACTAATTGAGTTTCAGCTAGTAATAGCGATTGCCCTGTTCAAGAATCACAAGAGAAGGAGGTATACTTGGAAAAGGCCGGGAGATACGGGAAGATTTCAATTAGATTACATCATGGTCAGACAGAGATTCCGAAATCACATATTGGATTGTAAGGCGTACCCAGGAGCAGATATAGACTCAGATCACAATATAGTAGAGATGAAGAGTAGGCTGAAGTTCAAGACATTAATCAGGAAGAATCAATACGCAAAGAAGTGGGATATGGAAGTACTAAGGAATGACGAGATACTTTGAAGTTCTCTAACGCTATAGATACAGCAATAAGGAATAGCGCAGTAGGCAGTAGAGTTGAAGAGGAATGGACATCTCTAAAAAGGGCCATCACAGAAGATGGGAAGGAAAACACAGGTACAAAGAAGGTAGCTGCGAAGAAACCATGGGTAACAGAAGAAATACTTCAGTTGATTGATGAAAGGAGGAAGTACAAACATGTTCCGGGAAAATCAGGAATACAGCAATACAAGTCGCTCAGGAATGAAATAAATAGTAAGTGCAGGGAAGCTAAGACGAAATGGCTGCAGGAAAAATTTGAAGACATCGAAAAAGATATGTCGGAAGGACAGACTCAGCATACAGGAAAGTCAAAACAACCTTTGGTGACATTAAAAGCAACGCTGGTACCATTAAGAGTGTAACGGGAATTCCACTAAATGCAGAGGAGAGAGCTGATAGGTGGAAAGAATACACTGAAAGCCTCTATGAGGGTGATGATTTGTCTGATGTGATAGAAGAAGAAACAGGAGTCGATTTAGAAGAGATAGGGGATCCAGTATTAGAATCGGAATTTAAAAGAGCTTCGGAGGACTTACGGTCAAATAAGGCAGAAGGGATAGATAACATTACATCAGAATTTCTAAAATCATTGGGGGAAGTGGCAACAAAACGTCTATTCACGGTGGTGTGCAGAATATATGAGTCTGGCGACATACCATCTGACTTTCGGAAATGCATCATCCACACAATTCCGAAGACGGCAAGAGCTCAACAGCTCATGCATCGAAGCTGCTTACACGAATAATATAGAGAAGAATGGAAAAGAAAATTGAGAATGCGCTAGGTGACGATCAGTTTGGCTTTAGGAAAAGGGGTAAGGTATAGGGAGAGACGGGTCATATACAATATGTACAACAACCAAGAGGGAATAATAAGAGTGGACGATCAAGAACGAAGTGCTCGTATTAAGAAGGGTGTAAGACAAGGCTGTAGCCTTTCGCCCCTACCCTTCAATCTGTACATCGAGGAAGCAATGATGGAAATAAAAGAAAGGTTCAGGAGTGGAATTAAAAGACAAGGTGAAAGGATATCAATGATACGATTCGCTGATGACATTGCTATCCTGAGTGAAAGTGAAGAAGAATTAAATGATCTGCTGAACGGAATGAACAGTCTAACGAGTACACAGTATAGTTTGAGAGTAAATCGGAGAAAGACGAAGGTAATGAGAAGTAGTAGAAATGAGAACAGCGAGAAACTTAACATCAGGATTGGTGGTCACGAGGTCAATGAAGTTAAGGAATTCTGCTACCTAGGCAGTAAAATAACCAATAATGGACGGAGCAAGGAGGACATCAAACCCAGACTCGCTATGGCAAAAAAGGCATTTCTGGCCAAGAGAAGTCTACTAATATCGAATACTGGCCTTAATTTGAGGAAGAAATTTCTGAGGATGTACGTCTGGAGTACAGTATTGTATCGTAGTGAAACATGGACTGTGGGAAAACCGGAATAGAAGAGAATCGAACAATTTGAGATGTGGCGCTATAGACGAATGTTGAAAATTAGGTGGACTGATAAGGTAAGGAATGAGGAGGTTCTATGCAGAATCGGAGAGGAAAGGAATATGTGGAAAACACTGATAAGGAGAAGGGACAGGAAGATAGGACATCTGCTAAGACATGAGGGAATGACTTCCATGGTATTAGAGGGAGCTGTAGAGGGCAAAAACAATAGAGGAAGACAGAGATTGGAATACGTCAAGCAAATAATTGAGGACGTAGGTTGCAAGTGCTACTCTGAGATGAAGAGGTTAGCACAGGAAAGGAATTCGTGGCGGGCCGCATCAAACCAGTCAGTAGACTGATGACCAAAAACAACAAAGGTTACAGTACGTTTGTTCGCCCACTGCTTGAATACTGCCCACCATTGTGGGATCAGTACCAGATAGGGTTGATAGAAGAGGTAGAGAAGATCCAAAGTAGAGCAGCGCGCTTCGTTACAGGATCATTTAGCAATCGCGAAAGCGTTACGGAGTTTATAGATAAACTCCAGTGGAAGACTCTGCAGGAGAGACGCTCAGTAGCTCGGTACGGGCTTTTGTTGAAGTTTCGAGAACATATCTTCACCGAAGTGTCAAGCAGTATATTGCTCCCTCCTACGTATATCTCGCGAAGAGACCATGAGGATAAAATCAGAGAGATTAGAGCCTACACAGAGGCATACCGACAATCCTTCTTTCCACCAACAATACGAGACTGGAATAGAATGGAGAACCGATAGATGTACTCAAGGTACCCTCCGCCACACAATGTCAGGTGGCTTGCGGAGTATGGATGTAGATGTAGGTGTAGATGTAGATAATGACAGACCACAAAACTTTGACATCACTTTTTCATCCGAACAAGCCTGTACCTCCACGTACAGCGCCGAAATTCATTGGCTAGTCTATTTTCCTCTCGCAGTATCGCTACGATCTCTAGCATCGGTCCACTGCTAAGCACGGCAACGCCGATGCGTTGTCCCGTTTGCCTGTTGCTGAGGATAGAGCATTCGATGAACTTGCTTGCATGTTCATTAATTCGGAAACCGAGGACGTGTCGACTCGTTTCCGATTGATTTTCGTCGTGTCGCTACAGCCACAACTGCCGTCCCTGTCCTTGCTACCGTTCTGCGTTTTGTTGCTACGCAAAGTCACGGATTGGGGACCCGCTGGTTCGCCGAATTTTTGCTCACAAGGAGAGACTATTTGTTCGACGTGGTGTTTTGCTTTTGCGTTTTGATAATGATCAGTCCAGGGTCATGGCCCCACGTTCGTTACAGTCCTCTGTCTTAACGCTTCTCCACCAAGGACATTGGGGTATAGTGAGAACAAAACAACTTGCTCGTCAGCACTGTACTTGGTTCGGAATCGATGGCCGGCCACGGTGGTCTAGCGGTTCTAGGCGCGCAGTCCGGAACCGCGCGACTGCTACGGTCGCAGGTTCGAATCCTGCCTCGGGCATGGATGTGTGTGATATCCTTAGGTTAGTTACGTTTAAGTAGTTCTAAGTTCTAGGGGACTGATGACCACAGATGTTAAGTCCCATAGTGCTCAGAACCATTTGAGCCATCGGAATCGATGCCGCGATTACGACTATGTGCTCTTCCTGCATGGTGTGTGCCGAACAACAATCAGCACCACTCCGGAAATTCTTTGCATGGCCAAAAGCCACTTTCCCTTGGCAACGCTTACACATCGATTTTGGTGGTCCAATCTGGAATGCTCGATGGTTGGTTGTGATAGATTCCTTCAGTAATTTTCCTTTTGTTGTCTGGATGTCTTCCACGACATCATCTGCCACCATCCAAGCACTATCTGCTATGTTTTGCATTGAAGGTCTTCCACAGACAATTGTTTCCGACAATGGCTCACAATTCATGTCCGCAGAATTTCAGTCACTCTGCAAGGCCAATGGTATTCAACATCTGACGTCCGCGCCGTTTACGCCACAGTCACACGGTGCTGCTGAACGATTGGTCAGGACTTCCAAGTCACAGATGTTGAAGCTGAAAGAGTCGCATTCTCGGGAGGACGCGTTATTACCCTTTTTGTCCTCGTTTCGCTCTCAGCCCCGAAATGGTCACTCGCCGGCTGAGTTGCTCCATAGTCGCCATCATCGAACCTTGATGTCTTTGCTACATCCGCCGCATCAGGTACTTGGGCAGCGGCAGACACCTGCGTTGGCTCGAGGGGCGCGTTCTTCACTGCCTCGGACGCGCTATATATCTAGTTTTTGGGGCCTCTGGTGAGGTGCGCCGGCATCTCAATCATCTGCGCCTCTGTCGTCGCACGGGATCTGCCGCTCGCCGTTTGCTTTCAGCGACGGTGCCGTCCGGTCAGCGCCCCGGGCACCCATCTACTGGCTCGGATTAGCCCCAGATGTTACCGACGCTGCCTTCCATTTTGCCCCATGACGACGCGCCGCCTCCACCGCCGCCGCCGCCGCCGCCTGTTCTCCCGCCGGCGACGCCCGCAGTGGACGCGTCGCTGCAGCCACCGGGCGCCCCCCTGGGTCACGCGCCGCCGTTCGCTCCCTGGGACCAGTTGTCCTCCGACATGGAACTCTTGCCCGCTCCGCACCATATGTCGTCTTCGCCCGTCGGGTGCCCCGCCCCGAGGGAGGTCGACCCTTCGGCCCCTCCTGTCTCTCTACGGACGCATACTTCGCATGTTGGCGTGCACCCTGGAGTAAGTTTTCAGGCGTTCCCTAGCTCCCAGAGGTCCGAATGGCAGGGTGCGGGTGGCACAGCCTCGCTTCTTGTTAGGCTCCCCACCTCGTCGCATACGTCTACATGCGGTCCTCCGCACGGTGGGCGGAGGCCTTATACCACAACCGCCCGCCGATTTGCGGGGGAGGAATGTTGTGTCACGCGCCAGACTCCACACTTGCTAGGTGGTAGCCTTTAAATCGGCCGCGGTCCGTTAGTATACGTCGGACCCGCGTGTCGCCACTATCAGTGACTGCAGACCGAGCACCGCCACACGGCAGGTCTAGTCTAGAGGGACTCCCTAGCACTGGCCCCAGTTGTACAGCCGACTTTGCTAGCGATGGTTCACTGTCTACATACGATCTCATTTGCAGAGACGACAGTTTAGTATAGCCTTCAGCTACGTCATTTGCTACGATCTAGCAAGGCGCCATATTCAGTTATCTTCAAGAATGTATTCTGAACAGATAATATTGTGAATCATGTACCGTCAAGAGCGACGTTCATCATTAATGGATTAAAGTATCAAACTAATTACGTCTGCTTTCTGAATTCTAATTCCTTGTCATGTTCCAGATCTCACGTCAGTACAGTTCTTCCTTCCTCACGCCACCTGTGTGAGCTAAAACGCGTGCATTTCGGCCTCCACTAGTTAAACGGTGTTGGCTCTTCTGCCAACACAACAATATGAGCTGCTATATTGTGGTATTCCATGGGCACTATGGTTACTCTACGACACCACATTACTTCCGAGGACTACTTGTCCATTTTGGTTGATTAGTTCCAACACATGGCTGTGTTTTAGCAACCGAGTGGTGATGCCGTGTTCCAAGACGACAGGGCCCAAGATGACAAAACTCGCGTTGTACAAGTGTTGCTTTAGCAACCACGAGGATGAAATGTCGCGTCTCTCCTGAATGCTACAGTCACCAGACCTCAATATTATTGAGCCTTTGTGATCTACTTTGGAGAGATTGGGTGCCTGATTGCTATCCAGCTTCACTATTGTTATCGGTAATTGCCACTATTTTGCAGGAAGAGTTGCATAAGATTCCCTTGAAAACCCGTTCCGAGACAACTGCCAACGGTTTCCCTACATTAGGCAGCTTAATATACATTTCAAACAAAATTTTTGCATCACCCCAGCTCGCAGAACTCCTGAAGATAGAAGTTGACTGTGGATATTGTATCACAAACGCAGTCCCTTTGACTGTTCAGAGATGTCACAAAACGCCCCCAAAGATCTAAACAACCACGCATCAGCAGCGCCTATTAGACCGAGGGGTTCCGACAGCCGATCACTCCCAGTCATTGCACCAGGAAGGAGGTACACGGCTAGTGTTGTCTGTAATTCTGCCATGCCTAGACGGTCAATGCCGTGGTTCGATCGCGTCCGCACTGTTACTTTGTGCCAGGAAGGACTCTCAACAAGGGAAGGGTGAACCAAAGCGATGCTGTTCGGACATGGAGGAGATACAGAGACAGGAACTGTCGCTGACAAGCCCCGCTCAGGCCGCCCAAGGGCTACTACTGCAATACCAAAGGATTATGGCTCCGAGGAATCCTGACAGCAACGCCACCATGTTGAATAATGCTTTTTTTCATGCAGCCACAGGACGTCGTGTTACGACTGTGCGCACTTGGCTGCATGATACGCAACTTGACTCCCGACGGCCATAACGAGGTCCATCTTTGCAACCACTGCACCATGAAGCGCGGTGCAGATGGGCACAACAACATGTCGAATGAACGCATGAACGCACAGGATTGGCATCACGTTCTCTTCACCGATGAGTGTCGCATATGCCTTTAACCAGACAATCGTCGTAGACGTGTTTGGAGACAATCCGGTCACGCTGAACGCCTTAGACGCACTGTCCAGCGAGTGCAGCAAGGTGGAGGTTCCCTACTGTTTTGCGGTGGCATTATGTGGGGCCGACGTACACCGCTGGTGGTCATGGAAGGCACCGTAACGGCTGTACGTTAGGTGAACGCCATCCTCCGACCGGTAGTGCAACCGTATAGGCAGCATATTGGCAAGGCATTCCTCTGCCCCGCGACAATTCGCGCCCCCATCGAGCACGTCTTGTGAATGACTTCCTTCACGATAACGACATTACTAGATCAGAGTGGCCAGCATGTTCTTAAGGCATGAACCCTATCTAACGTGCCTGGGTTGGATTGAAAGGGGCTGTTTATGGACGACGCGATCCACCAACCACTCTGAAGAATCTACGCCGTATTACCGTTGAGGAGTGAGACAATCTGGACCAAAAGTGCCTTGATGAACTTGTGGATAGTATGACACGACGAATACAGGCATGCATAAATGTAAGAGGGCGTGCTGCTAGTTATTAGAGGTATCGGTAGTTTTCATTAGCAATAAAAAGGGCAGAAACGATATTTATGTTGATCTCTATTCCAATTTTCTTACAGATTCTGCAACTCTCGGAACCGAGGTGATGCTAATCTTTTTTTGATTTGTGCACATTGTGGTTTTGGTGTTTCCATATTTTTGTCCACCCCTTATGTCTGTTGAAAAGTTTACCAAGCTACGCAGAAACTTCGCATTTATGATGGGATGGGTATTTCGTTATAAATAATTTTTCTTTTGTGTCAAAAAACTGAAAAACTCAGATAGGTCTCTCCTTCACAGCTCACCTCTAATTATCGTTCGGTGTCTGCGGCAACAGGCCCAGATTAGACAAATATATCACCACATAAAAGTAAAACTAAATCCCATGTTAAAAAATTTCATGACTGCACTTTTCTCTCAACAAAATCCCTTTGGTTTATTAGTTCGATGGCCTCTACTTTGTCCATGAACATGTCGATTAATATTACCTTGCCTAAGCACTCTCAGCGCTAATGACCACAAAATGTAAACGCACCCTTAAAACACTATAATTTGTTCTACATCTGCACCTACATACATACTCGGGAAGCCACCATGTGGTGCATGGTGGTGGGTACATTGTGCCACAATTAACCACTTTCTTTCTTGTTCCATTCGCAAAGAGAACTGAGGAAAGACGACTATATATGCCTTCGTATGGGCCCTAATTTGAATTATCTTATTCTTGTATTACACGAAAGGTAAGTTGGGAGTAGAATTGTGCCGCAGTCAACTCCAAATGCCGCTTCTCTAAATTTTCTGATTATCGTTCCGCAAAAGAGCATCGTCTTCCGTCCAGGGATTCTTATTTGAGTTCACGAAGCATTGCCGTAATACTTGTCTATTAATCAAACTTGTCAGTAACAAATTTAGCGGCTCGCCTCTGAGTTGTTTCGATGTCCTCCTTTAACCCAACCTGATGGGGATCCTCAATAATCGAGCAGTACTCAGGAATGGGTCGAACCAGTGTTCTATTCGCAGTCTCCAATATAGGTGAGCTATACTTTACTTAAATAATCCCAATAAACCTAAGGTGACCATCTTCCTTCCCTACTGTCGACCGTACGTGCTCGTTCAATTTCAAATGGCTTTGTAATGTGACTTCTGGATATTCAATCGGCGTGACTATGTCAAGCAACACACTACTATTCGATCATCATAGGACTGTTTTTCCTCCTCGTCTGCATTACCTTATATTTTTCTGCATTTAGAGCAACCTGCCAGTCATCATACCAACTAGAAATTTTGACTAAGTCATTTTGTATCCTCCTACAGTCCTACACTTCAGTGTCATCAGCAAGCGGCCGCAGATTGTTGTCCACCCTGTCTGTCAGATTATTTATGTGTGTGTAGACAAGGACCGGCCAGAAATTCTCCACGCGTGCGGTGCTCCTGCACATGTGCAACTTCCGGGTCACAGCGTGCACGCCGCAGCCGTCAGCGTTCATGTAGTGCATGTTTCTACGCACAGATGTCGCTTTATCCACTTGCTGGGATACTCTGTACCGGCGCATTCTAGTGCTCTTTCTACAGCTTGCAAGCCTACGATGCGAAGCTATTTCACGTATTAAACATTTAAAATACTGTCACAGTCTACTCATTGAGACGTCTACTGTTATGTTAACAGTTTAACCCAGTAAGACAAGTAATACAGTGAACAACCGTGGGGTTTTATTAAGGTAGCTTGACGGACGGCACGTAAATACGCGTAATGTTTTTGATCTAGTATTTAAGAAAGAGAGCAATTAGCGACTTCGAACGAACCTTATTCATGATTTCAAATAACATTAAACTAATGCAAGGATTCCTATAACTAATTCTCTGTGCCTTCAGTCACACCCACATATTTTCTGTCTCAATAAATTGTGAACAGAATGATAACCGCAAACTTCTCGACGATCACCTGTTATTTCAATACCATTATTGCTAAACTTTCATCAGTTCCGTCTGAAATCTGCATAATAACCGACAATTACATGAATGTTATGTTTTATCGACTTCAGTTGAGCGTAGCCCTTCACACATTAAATAAAACCCTAAATCTAAGTATACATTGGAACAATCGGTTTAATGACCAATTTTCCTAATAATAAAGTAACATGGAGCAGAATGAGGCAATAATGCACAGTTAGTAAACAATAATTTGTAATTATGAAAGGAATAAATCCAAACACTGGTCATGAGAAATGATATAGTTAATAGCGGGCACAAAAGCACGGCTCATTGACAAACGCAAGCAGTTACGAAGGTTTTCCTCACTTATGCTTGATAGAGTTCTTGATTTATTCATTTTCATCACCGAGAAATATCTTTCACAAATATACGTCGACCACAACATGGACATAACTCTCACGGCTTCTCGGTGCAGTCGTGGAAATTCTTGTTGTGAAAAGTTTTCGTAGAATTCTTTTGTACTTCGCACTGAAAAGAACTTGTCCTTCAGTCTTGTATTGCACTGTAGGTCGATCAGTTCCATCTGTAGATCATTCGGAGCATCTGCAACTGACGACGAGAACGGTCGAGCAAAGAGGCGAATGACAGGACACAAACTCGTAACTTCTGCAAATCGTGCTCGAAATTGTTCCTTAATTTTTACAATTATTGACAGGTATTCATGAAATCTAGCACTTTCATGCACCAGTCCAAGAGTTGGGAAATGTGCAGTGTTTTCTGTCCGCAAAAGAGCATCCCAAAGCGCAAGGTTCCTTTAAAAGGCATTTACTTTTTCCAGCATGTCAGAAATTAAATTACTTTCACCTTGCAAACTGACGTTCAGGCTGTTCATGTCCACGAGAAATGCAAGGTCTGATATCCAACAAGGGTCTTCCAACATAGGTTCAGTTTTTCCCTTCTCGTGTAAGAATGTTACTATGACCAAACGTAAATCAAAAAATATTTTCAGCATTTTACCTCGACTGAGCCAGCGTACTTCGGTATAGTAAGGTATATCGCCGTACTCCGCTCCCAATTCCTCTAAGAACCGCCGAAACTGGTGACGCGTAAGCCCATGTGTCTTGAGATAGTTTACAGTACGCACAACAATTTGCATGACGTTTGCTAATGTACTGATTTTGCACAAAGGTCCTCACGATGCAGAATGCAGTGAATTCCATACAACGTCTCGTCTGTGCGCCTTAGCTTTTAGCGCATCCGTACTATGAGTCCTCTCTGATGGCCTTGCATTTATGGTGCTCCATCTGTGATCACTGAGACTAACCGATTCCAGTCCATACCAACACCATCAATCGCTTGCTCGACAGCTTGGAGTAAGTCCGCACCTGTAGCAGTCCCTTTCAAAAGTACTGAGTCCAAAACGTCCTCTGTTACACAAAGTACGTTAGCGACATCTCGTATATATATCACAACCTGGGCTTTATCTTTAAGATCTGTTGCTTCATCGCCGGCCGGAGTGGCCGAGCGGTTCTAGGCGCTTCAGTCTGGAACTGCGCGACCGCTGCGGTCGCAGGTTCGAATCCTGCCTCGGGCATGGATGTGCGTGATGTCCTTAGGTTAGTTAGGTTTAAGTAGTTCTAAGGGGACTGATGACCTCAGAAGTTAAGGCCCATAGTGCTCAGAGCCATTTGAACCATTTGTTGCTTCATCGAGCGCAACAGAGAAAGCAACAAAGTCTTCAGCCTTATTTATTAGCTGTCTGTGCACATCGCCGGCCCTAGCACTGATACGTCTTGTCACTGTTTGTTTGGACAGACTGATTCCTTGAAACCTGCTAACGTTCGTGGGACACACAAGTTCTGCAGCATCTATCAGACACCCTTTCACAAACTCCCCTTCGGAAAAGGTTTTCCCAGATTGTGCAATTCTTAATGCGATTTTAAAACTTACTCGCAGTGAAGATTTAGTGTGGTTGTCATTCTGGAAAATTGAAAACAGTACATTGTACAGCGTACAGTATAATAGACATAAATGTAACACAAGAAACTAAGAGTTTAAGACGTATCAGTTATTTTGACGTACAGTAAAATCGAGTTGATGTGTCTCATCCATTTTCTTAAGGACATTTAATTTTGCTTGCCGTTCTTCACTGTTGAGTAGACTACACTCGTCTTTGCGATATGTTTGTAGCGTCTTTCAATTGAAAACTTACGCTGGCGCCTATTATTCGGTGGCACAGCAAACGCTGTGAGTTTTTACCAAAGCTATAAAAATGAATTGCAGTTCCCAGTCATTTTTAAACGACTGAGAACATAGATCTCCCGTCCTTTGCTTTTCCACAGTACCTGCCATTTCTCAGTACTTCTGTGTCAAGGTTACGATCACCAGGGGTAAACAAGACTGGGTATGTTGCGCTCTTGCTTCTACCACATAAACAGGGAAGTGGAGCCGCCGCCGTTCATTTATGACACATGTCTAATAACAGATGTGGCTGTCGCTCGCTGCCGCACACGTGCGCACATGTGCAGCACTTCCGCACGTCTGCACACTGTGCAGCGTTTGGCCGGCCCTGGTGTAGACAATATGAACAAGGGCCACTCATGACGATACCTTCGTCACTGATGAACACTCGCCGTCGAGGATAACATGCTGGTTTCCATTACATAAGACGAGCCACTCACCTCATCCGTATGCTAGGAACTGCAATAACGATTTGCAGTGGGACAAAATACATCAATCGCTTTCTGGCAGTCTAGGAGTACGGAAGTTGTGTACTGCCCTTCGTTCATGATTCGCAAGTTATCGTGTGAGTTTCGCATGAGCTGTGTTTTATAATGCTTGCTCATTTCTGGACAGAAGTTCCTCCGTTGTAATGAAATTAATTACGTTGGAACTAAGAATGAAGTATTCTGCAGCAATCCGATGTTAAGGATTCTGCAAATTTCGTTTCTTTCACCTTTTTTACACGCTCAAAAACAAAGAATGACGCACCACCAAGGATTTATTTGAATAGGACAGAAATCGGTAGATATATACATACACAAACAAACAAATCATTACATTTCCAGAAAGATTGGAGATTTATTCAAGAGGAACACCTTCACAAATTGAGCATGTTAATAACGCATTGATCCACCTCTGTCCCTTATCCAAGTAGTTATTCGGCTTGCCATTGATTGAAACACTTATTGAATATCCTCTTTAGGGATAGCGTACTAAACTCTTTCCAGTTGGCACACTAGATCATCAGTATCCCGAGCTGGTTGGAGGGCCCTGCCGACGATGCTCGAAACGTTCTCACCTGGGGAGACATCCGGAGAGCTTGCTGGCCGAGGCAGGGCCTGGCAAGAATTGCAGGGCTTGCCTTATGTGACGGGCTTTATCTTGCTGAAATGTAAGCCCAGAGTGGCTTTCCATGAAGGGCAACAACCTGGGTGCAGAATATCGTCGACGTACCACTGTGCTGTAAGAATGCTGCGGATGACAACCAAAGAGGTCCAGCTATTAAACGAAACGGACCCTGAGACCATCACTCCTGGCAGTCGAGCCGTACGGCGGGCGACAGTCACGTTGGTGTCCCACTGCTGTCCAGACACGTCTACGGCCTAAAGCTGATTGACAGGCGTACAGCTGTCTTTAGTGATGAGTCCCGCTTCGAATTGGGCCCTGATGACCAGCGAAGACTTGTCTGGAGACGCCCCGAACAGCAGTGGAATACCAACTTTACCCTACGAAATGAGGCATTCCAAGTCATCTTCATGGTACAACTGAAATGTACTTGTGATGTTTCTTACTGTGGCACCGCCGAAATGTAAACCGAGAGGCAAAAAGTAGTTTTAGAACTCCAATTGACCACTCGTTCCATTTGGTGTATTCACAAAATGTCCAGAAGCATTGGTGAATTAGCATCCCTCGATTCGGTTTATCAGACTACAATAGATACAGAATCACACGTTAAGTGTTGAGATTTAGTCGGATGTCGCAGAACTGCAATGCCATGTCTTGCTTAAGCTTGTCGTTCAATGAAATCGGAGCCGTCTAATGTAGGCTGCGAGTATCATACCATATGAAAAATAAAATGCTCGAGTCAATCATCAACTGTCATTCTGCCATTCACAACATTTATTTGCCAAGTTACAAATTTTTTTATAAGTGGTCATATGAACCTTCTTACGTAAAAGTACCAAACACCTCAACATTTTTCACTATCTTTTTTTACTTTATACCTCACAACAACACATCAGCGCGTTGGTGGATATCACATATCACCGATTATGATTTTAAATGTTTCGCATTTGTCTTTCGAGTTTTCTTTAATTCCGCATACTTTTGATTCTCCTGATCAGGACAGTAAAGTCGAAACTCATCCCAGTACTGTTTGGTTTGAACTTAACATGAGTCAACAGAATCATATATATGACAGAAGAAAGCTTGGTGCTGGAAAGACTTGCGTAGCATTTCAAAAAATGCATTTTAAAAAACGAGAACAATCACTCAGACTGACAGTTACTGCTCGGGCATAAAGCTAAAGACTCCGATTTATTGCTTTTAAATACATGAAATTTATGGCCGGTTGCGAGATACTTTACAGGTTACGAGTAACAACAGGAACTACATTAACCGTCTGAGGTTAGCCGAATGTCACGCAATCCAAATCTTTATTTCTACGAAATTCTTCGGGCTGCAGAGACCGTCATAATCCAAAATGGTGAACCGACATTTCTGTCACCAGGGTATGTAATACTGTAATAACATAGCCTGAATTAAATTTGCTACAGAAAAGGTCCTATTAACTTTTTGTCTGGGACTAACAGTTTGCGCGGAGAGATCGCGAAAACATTGAAAATGTCGAGCGTCGCCCTTTTTGTAGGCCAGTTTGAGGTAATCTTCCGACTTTATGTACCACTAACGTCCTGTATCAAAATGATCGTCACAACTTCCTCTGTATTACTGTGGTACTTTGTAAACAATGACAATTTACAATACAGAAAAAAACACAAATGTACATTAAAAGTGTTCTATCTCGGCAACCATTCGGAATCGGACATACGTCGACATCGTTCAGAATAAGTAATGTCATCACCCGTCAAAACACGTACCCTTCCACCTGACTCACCCTGTATATATACTGATCAGCGAGGATATGACCACCGATCTATTGCTGATATAAACCCGTACAGGCGATAGCAGCTTCACCTGGCAAGGAATAACTGCTGGTCAGACACACGTACGGTGCATGTAGTACCAGTGAACGTGCCGTCCGTTTGTAGAATGTGGAAGCGCAAGATCTATCCAAGTTTGACCGACAACAGATTGTGATGGCCCGGAGGCTCGTCGGGGGTATGAAACTGGACGACCTGTCGGGTGCCTTCAACACGTGGCGAACCAAGGTAAATCCACGTCCATAAGTAGTGGGGTTGGCCGGCCACTCCTCATTACAGTGGTTAGACGTCGTAGGCTCAGAGGAGTGGTAAAATAGGACAGGGGAAGAACTGTGGTGGATCTAACATCTCTCATTAATGCTGGGCAGAGTACAAGTGTGTCAACGCACAGTGCACCGAATACTCCTAACGATGGGCCTCCGCAGCAGAAGATGCTTGCATGTGCCAATGTTAACACCATGACACCAGGAACTCGGACTGAAATGGGCACTTGAACATCGGCACCGGACGTTGCGGCATGGCAGAGCGTTGCATCGTCTGATAAATCCCGATACCTTCTTCATCATGCCGATTGAAGGACGCGAATCCGTCGTCTTCCAGGGGAACAGCTCCCTGACACCTGTGCGACGGGATGGAGACAAGCTAGCGGCGGCTCCATTATGCTCAAGGGAACATTGAGTAGGCATCCATTGGTCCAATGGAGTTCGTGAAAGACATTGTGGTGGCTAATGAGTGGTTGCAGACCACGTACACCCCTTCATGATCATCATGTTTCCCAACGGCAGTGGCATTTTTCAACAAGACAATGCGTCACGTCAAAAGACCAGGAATGTGATGGAGTGGTCCGAGGAACACAGTGGCGAGTTCCAATTGATGTGCTGGCCCTCCAACTTGCCAGATCTGAACCTCATCGAACACATCTGGGTTGTGATTGAACACAGCGTCAGAGCTCATCGCCCTCCTTCCCGGAATTTGAGAGAATTAGGTGACTTACGTGTGCAGATGTCGTGCCAGCTCCCTCCAGCGACCTATCAAGGCCTCATTGCTTCTATGCCACGGCGCGTCGCCGCTGTTATCCGTAAAAGTCTATTAATTAGGTGGTCGTAATATTCTGGCTGATCAGTGTATAATTGTGGTTGCTACAGTTCCGAGTTCAGAGAAATTCTTTATAAAACAAGGAAAGAATTTTAATGAAAAGAAATAAAGCCGCTCCATTGTATCCTCTCCGCAAGAGTCGCTACAACATCAACTAGGCAGCAGAGGTAACAAATCGTACGATATTCTGAATCTATGAAATCTCAAATTATGAAAGGGGGCTAAATGACGTACCCTTTCAATGTAACAGATAGACATCACGGTTGCCTGCGAAGGCAATCACTTTCTGTGCTTGCTCTGCAAGGTAATAGCGATCACTACTTTCTAGTGGAACGGAACTATACCTGGTGCTACGTTCACGAATGAACAGAATGAAGTAATGTACATTAATAACACCGGACCTTGCATTATTCCATGGCTTTCATATTTGAAACAGTACCGTAGCGAGGGTGAGCCTACCTACATCAAACAATGTCAACCACGGTCGGAAATGGAAGATGCGATTGATCTGAGTGGCGTGTCTTTGGCAAATAGGCATCTTAACGTAATGCCATGAATAATTAAATGGAAAAGACGATGGAAGAAAGATACATTGTTCTCACGTTTGTGAACTCGGAAGTTACCGCAAGTAATTTAATCACGAAGCTCGTAATAATTATTTATGCCAAGGTAGAAAGTTTGGTAGGGGAAACGATTCCTCCTGTTTGCCTAGTTTGTACCACCTTTCTAGGGAGGCAGAGACGGAACGTTTCGAACGGAGGGAACGATCACTATGCTGATATGAATGGAGAAGGATGTGCTTAAGATCGAAAATGGAAGTGGAAATTTTATGCGTTGACTTAGTCTTTTTTGGGCTGATGATTTTAAGAGCTTGTTCCACTCCACGCCTGACGATTATTTTCATTATGGCTTACTGCATTAAATATTTAGTGAGTACGTCCATAGTAAATGCAACGGTTCAGATGTATCCCAATGACGCGCTTGATACGAATCTAATGCGAGTATTTCTTGACATCGTTTCCTCCACACCTGCACTAGTAACATGTCTCGTTACAGTTTGGTCTACGGTTTGCTTTATTGAGTAGCAAAACTCACCTTATGCTCTTCAGGAATCGATGTCTTCTTAAAACAAATAGAGGACCACACTGATTACACATGTGTATTCTTGTAGTTCAGAAATCACCACATCATTCAATCAAAACCCCGGAATTCCATCGGAGTTGACCAAAGCGCACATTCAATTTCGCCGACAGCGTTTATCGCTCGTCGCAGCTCCGCCTTACTCCGTTCCCTCAGAGCACACAATGCAGTATCCCAGAAGCTGAAATCCGGCTGTGCTATTATCGCGCACGTTGTTCCGTTCGCTGTGGAATTATTGCCCCGGTCTGTTGTTGACACTCGGAGAATAACGATGTGTGCTCGGTAAGCAAAACGCCACTGATTTAATCACGCAAAAAATATGTATACCTATTGGATTACAAGTGCATTAACGAACTGCTAAACGGGTAGTTTGTTTCTCGCTTCATTAATCCCATTACGGAGTTCTCATTAAAAATAATTTGAAAATGCTCTTTATTTACAGCCAGACATTATTTACCAAGGGCATTTGTGTCACTGGCGAGGGCACGTGCTGAAACTACACCTCAAATAAATACTGTAAAAAATGGCTACATATTAGCCTCGTCAGGGAGGGAATGGGGCCAAGCAGGAAACAAATGGGAATTTCAGAATTAGTAGCAGGAAAATTCGAAAGTAGATAAAAACTGGGCTCACAGCTGCGATAAAAAACAAATCGCTAATTCAGTAGATATGTTAGTGTTTTCGCATAACTGCACTGTTATCAATGCAGCTTAAAATGAAAAATATTTTGTTTTAAGGAAACAGTGAGAACGTGTAATGTGTACTACCATTGCATTTCGGATCTTCGACATTATCCTTCCCGTCTGCTTATCAAATGCCTGTGACGTCAACGGTTTCATCCGACAAATGAAAATGACACCTCTCGATCAAAATGAATTTAATATTTTTTTCTTATTGATGAATAGACAGTTATTGGACTCTCATACCAAAGATTAATGTGAAAAGTATTTAACACTGATGGGCAAAAGAAGATTTACGCTCTTCGTCTATTACTTTTAATATTAGTTACCTTTTGTTGTTCTCCTGTCCTGGTGATAAGACGTGTTGTGTAATATTAAGGTGACATGGTGTTATACAATGAAAACAATTCATAGTCAATATGATTTTTTGATTGACCGTACCACGGATCCCAGCTCCTGTAACTCTGGCAGATTATTATTTTACTTTTATATGGAGAATTTAGATATAGGCGATGATATTCACGACGACGCTGTTCAACAATAGACGTACGTGAACGTGTTCATCTCTTTCCCTTCGTGACCCCCAATGTCAATTTCGATGTCTTACTTTTTATTTAATTTGGAAGTTCTATAATTTTTCCTTTTTTTTTTTTTTTTTTTTGTCATCATTCTACTGACTGATTTGATGCGGCCCGCCACGAATTCCTTTCCAGTGCTAACCTCTTCATCTCAGAGTAGCACTTGCAACCTACGTCCTCAATTATTTGCTTGACGTATTCCAATCTCTGTCTTCCTCTATTGTTTTTGCCCTCTACAGCTCCCTCTAATACCATGGAAGTCATTCCCTCATGTCTTAGCAGATGTCCTATCTTCCTGTCCCTTCTCCTTATCAGTGTTTTCCACATATTCCTTTCCTCTCCGATTCTGCATAGAACCTCCTCATTCCTTACCTTATCAGTCCACCTAATTTTCAACATTCGTCTATAGCGCCACATCTCAAATTGTTCGATTCTCTTCTATTCCGGTTTTCCCACAGTCCATGTTTCACTACCATACAATTCTGTACTCCAGACGTACATCCTCAGAAATTTCTTCCTCAAATTAAGGCCGGTATTTGATATTAGTAGACTTCTCTTGGCCAGAAATGCCTTTTTTGCCATAGCGTGTCTGCTTTTGATGTCCTCCTTGCTCCGTCCGTCAATGGTTATTTTACTGCCTAGGTAGCAGAATTCCTTAACTTCATTGACTTCGAGACCATCAATCCAGATGTTAAGTTTCTCGCTGTTCTCATTTCTACTACTTCTCATTACCTTCGTCTTTCTCCGATTTACTCTCAAACCATACTGTGTACTCATTAGACTGTTCATTCCGTTCAGCAGATCATTTAACTCTTCTTCACTTTCACTCAGGATAGCAATGTCATCAGCGAATCGTATCATTGATATCCTTTCACCTTGTATTTTAATTCCACTCTTGAACCTTTCTTTTATTTCCATCATTGCTTCCTCGATGTACAGATTGAAGAGTAGGGGCGAAAGGCTACAGACTTGTCTTACACCCTTCTTAATACGAGCACTTCGTTCTTGATCGTCCACTCTTATTATTCCCTCTTGGTTGTTGTACATATTGTATATGACCCGCCTCTCCCTATCGCTTACCCCTTCTTTTTTCAGAATCTCGAACAGCTTGCACTATTTAATATTGTCGAACGCTTTTTCCAGGTCGACAAATCCTATGAAAGTGTCTTGATTTTTCTTTAGCCTTGCTCCCATTATTAGCCGTAACGTCAGAATTGCCTCTCTCGTCCCTTTACTTTTCCTAAAGCCAAACTGGTCGTCACCTAGCGCATTCTCAATTTTCTTTTCCATTCTTCTATATATTATTCTTGTATGCAGCTTCGATGCATGAGCTATTAAGCTGATTGTGCGATAATTCTCGCACTTGTCAGCTCTTGCCGTCTTCGGAATTGTGTGGATGATGCTTTTCCGAAAGTCAGATGGTATGTCGCCAGACTCATATGTTCTACACACCAACGTGAATAGTCGTTTTGTTGCCACTTCCCCCAATGATTTTAGAAATTCTGATGGAATGTTATCTATCCCTTCTGTCTTATTTGACCGTAAGTCCTCCAAAGCTCCTTTAAATTCCGATTCTAATACCGGATCCCCTATCTCTTCTAAATCGACTCCTGTTTCTCCTTCTATCACATCAGACAAATCTTCACCCTCATAGAGGCTTTCAATGTATTCTTTCCATCTATCAGCTCTCTCCTCTGCATTTAACAGTGGAATTCCCGTTGCACTCTTAATGTTACCACCGTTGCTTTTAATTTCACCAAAGGTTGTTTTGACTTTCCTATATGCTGAGTCTGTCCTTCGATGTCTTCAAATTTTTCCTGCAGCCGTTTCGTCTTAGCTTCCCTGCACTTCCTATTTATTTCATTCCTCAGCGACTTGTGTTTCTGTATTCCTGATTTTCCCGGAACATGTATGTACTTCCTCCTTTCATCAATCAACTGAAGTATTTCTTCTGTTACCCATGGTTTCTTCGCAGCTACCTTCTATGTACCTATGTTTTCCTTTCCAACTTCTGTGATGGCCCTTTTTAGAGATGTCCATTCCTCTTCAACTCTAGTGCCTACTGCGCTATTCCTTATTGCTGTATCTATAGCGTTAGAGAACTTCAAAGTATCTCGTCATTCCTTATTACTTCCGTATCCCACTTCTTTGCGTATTGATTCTTCCTGACTAATGTCTTGAACTTCAGCCTACTCTTCATCACTACTATATTGTGATCTGAGTCTATATCTGCTCCTGGGTACGCGTTACAATCCAGTATCTGATTTCGGAATCTCTGTCTGACCATGATGTAATCTAATTGAAATCTTCCCGTATCTCCCGGCCTTTTCCAAGTATACCTCCTCCTCTTGTGATTCTTGAACAGGGTATTCGCTATTACTAGCTGAAACTTGTTACAGAACTCAATTAGTCTTTCTCCTATTTCATTCCTTGTCCCAAGCCCATAATCTCCTGTAACCTTTTCTTCTACTCCTTCCCCTACAACTGCATTCCAGTCGCCCATGACTATTACATTTTCGTCCCCCTTTACGTACTGCATTACCCTTTCAATATCCTCATACACTTTCTCTATCTGTTCATCTTCAGCTTGCGACGTCGGCATGTATACCTGAACTATCGTTGTCGGTGTTGGTCTGCTGTCGATTCTGATTAGAACAATCCGGTCACTGAACTGTTCACAGTAACACACCCTCTGCCCTACCTTCCTATTCAAAACGAATCCTACACCTGTTATACCATTTTCTGCTGCTGTTGATATTACGCGATACTCATCTGACCAGAAATCCTTGTCTTCCTTCCACTTCACTTCACTGACCCCTACTATATCTAGATTGAGCCTTTGCATTTCCCTTTTCAAAATTTCTAGTTTCCCTAGCACGTTCAAGCTTCTAACATTCCACGCCCCGACTCGTAGAACGTTATCCTTTCGCTGATTATTCAATCTTTTTCTCATGGTAACCTCCCCCTTGGCAGTCCCCTCCCGGAGATCCGAATGGGGGACTATTCCGAAATCTTTTGCCAATGGAGAGATCATCATGACACTTCTTCAATTACAGGCCACATGTCCTGTGGATACACGTTACGTGTCTTTAATGCAGTGGTTTCCATTGCCTTCTGCATCCTCATGTCGTTGATCATTGCTGATTCTTCCGCCTTTAGGGGCAATTTCCCACCCCTAGGACAAGAGAGTGCCCTGAAACTCTATCCGCTCCTCCGCCCTCTTTGACAAGGCCGTTGGCAGAATGAGGCTGACTTCTTATGCCGGAAGTCTTCGGCCGCCAATGCTGATTATTTATCAAAATTTAAGCACTGGTGGGTATCGAACCCGGTATCGATGACGTTTTGATTATGAATCAAAGACGCTACCCCTTTTTTTTTTTTATTTAAAGTGTATATCATTGCTAGGCTGCCGTAGCGCAATAGAAGAAATGAAATGTCTTCTTGAGGGCTTTTTTTTAACATTTGTGCCAATTTGTAATAAGAATAGAATGAACAAAGTGTATATCATTGCTAGGCTGCCGTAGCGCAATATAAGAAATGAAATGTCTTCTTGAAGTTTGTTTTTTTTTTGTTTTTTTTTTTTTTTGTTGGGCCAAGTAGTAAACAGAAATTTTTTATGGTGCACAAAAGACTATCACTTCATAATTGAAGGAAGGTTGCTCCGCCGCTCTGCGAGAGAAAGGAAATGTGAAAGCGAAAATGAGAAAGAAAAAATGCCTTCTGCATTGGTGAGCATCTGAATAGTATCGTAAAATTCCGACAAGTACTAAAATCCCAGGAAGCAAATGGGATTCATACATACAGGTCACTGGCAACCTCTGCGATCCGAAATATTGTATTTGAAGCATTTAACCGTTAATTATGATGTTCAGCATATTTCCAAATATCCTCCTGTAGTCACAGTGTTGTCTAATTTTAAAGTGTTCAATTTCTATGTAAGAATAATAGTCGAGGAAAGTAGCATGCCTATTCTGTATAATAAACGATGCTGTGTGGCCCATGATCCACGTTGCAGCGTTGTTTTTTGCTCGTGGATATCTCAGTTTTTGTGGCTGAATGATCTCTAAAAGATCTACACCACAGGGCGTCGTACGGCCTATCACCGACAATCGTTGACGAAGAAATGTAGTAATTTCTTCTGCATGTCCGCACGTGAACCTATGAAGAAGCGTATCGACCCTTCCGCATGCGTCACAGTTGGGCGTTGGATGAAGGCCAACTTTATGCAACTTTTCATTCGTTGCTACTTTATCGTTGACTGTTAGATACCAGTCGGCTATGACGCGTGACGGTAACACGTCGCTGTGCACATTCCGCCATACTATACTCCAATGTGTATGTGGATGTTTTTCTTCGAGACGATTCCTGTGGTTTGTTGTCGTGAGAAGGCCATAAAGCTTCCTGTTCGTCAGGCTTCCGTTATCGACGATGTTGTGTCGAATGTAGCTCATTTCCATGTAGTACAGTCGCACATGCCGGTAAGAAAGTTGAATGCCGGCGATATTAACGGGTGGGTCAAGGCTATGAGGCTTCCACCGCTGAATGAGGTTTGTGATGATACTGGTCCTCCGGGTACAGAACTCCTTCCTGATGCGATTTAGGAGCAGGGTGACACATTTTTTGTGTACTTTAATGAGGTTAAGGCCACCTTTGAACGAAGGTAAGGTTAAGGTATCGAATTGAACTTTGAAAATGTGCCCCCTAAAAAGAAACCAACATAACGCTTGTTGTATACTCTTGGCTAGATGGTCGGAGATTGGAAGAATTTGCGCCAAATAAGTCATCTTGCTCGTAATGGCGATCTCGATGGTCTTAACTTTCTGTAGTATGTTCAAGTCACGGTCGGACTGAAGTATCAAAGCAGCACGTAATTTATTAAGCATGTGTGACCAGTTCTTCGTCAGGAATTTGTCTGGTTTGGCCTCAAAAGTAACACCGAGGGTTGTGTGAGAATCCTTGACGTTGCACCAGGTAACATGGGATATGTCTCCGATACCGCCACCGATCTGCAAAGCTGTGGTTTTAGTTCTATTGAGTATTGCTCCTGAAAGAAACGTGAATGTTTGTAAAAGAGTTTCCGCTGACAGAAGTTGTTGCGATGATGACACAGTTACGCATACATCGTCAGCATACGCAATCCATGGGATAGTGACAGAATCGACGCTAAGTCCGATCCCGCTATGCGCCAAGTTGTTCAGTAGCGGCTCCACTGCAATGGCGTACAAAATCATTGACAGAGGACATCCTTGGCGGACGGATTGCTCAATGGAAACTTCTTTTGTAAAATGGCCATTAATGAGAATCCGTGAAGAGGCGTTTGTATTAAGTTTGCGAATTAATTCTATGAGATGAAGTCCAAAACCTAGTTTCTTCATGCTTTTAAAGAGGAAGTCATGACGTACACGGTCATAAGCCGTCTCAAAATCTAGAAAGATCAGAGCGCCCTGTCCTTTGATTTCATCATACGAACAGATGAAGTCCCTCAAATCGGAAGCAGCTGAGATTGCACTTCGGCCTTGCACTGCACTGTACTGGTAACTGCCCAAAACCTTGTACATGACGGTTTGCATCCTTAGCTTAATTGATCTGGTGATGATTTTGAAATCGGCATTCAGGAGTGTGATGGGTCGCATGTTTTCGACCTTCCTGCTGTTCCCTTTTTTCGGTAAGGGCAGGATGATACCTTCCGTAAATGCCTTGGGTATAACTTCCAGGTGCCAGAGTTCATTCGCTATCTCGAGGAGTGTGGGACCGAGGAGGTTCCAGTAACGCTGGTAAAACTCAGCGCTGAGACCGTCGGGTCCTGGTGACTTCCCTTTCTTTGCACTGTGGACCGCCAGTCGGATTTCGTCCTCTGTGAAAAGAGATTCCAGATTTGCAGTATCCTGTTGTGACAAGCGACAGCTCAAGGTCCTAAGAAAATCGTCGCACGAGTGTTCATCAACGGCTTGCTTCTTGTAAAGTTGACTATAATAGTCGTAGACGTGCGAGATGATGTCACGTTGCTTCGTGATGGCATTCTCAGCGTCATCAACGACGGCTTCAATCAACATGGCTTTACACCGTGTCGTCGTTCTCAGGATGTGGTACAGAGAGGCCCGTTCTTCGGCGGCAACGTCCTTGGGGTGGGCTCGCACGATGATGCCTTGCATTCGTTGGCGTTGTATCGCCGTGATTTTCGCTTTATATCGTTTGATCTTTATGTCGATATCGCGAGAAGGATTATTAGCGCGACTGTACAGTTCTCTCAAACAGCGATAATAAAACTCAATAGTCTGTTTCTGCCAAAAGCTTTTTTGTCGGGCGTAACTCATGAGGGTGAGGCGTAATTTAGGCTTAGCACACTGAGTCCACCACTGGAGAGCGCTATCGCAACGACGTCGTTGCCGCTGGAGCTGTTGCCACGTTATGTTCACCTCCTCTTCAAGTTGGGCATCCTGCAGAAGGCTGACATTCAATTTCCAGTAGCCTTTCCCGCGGTATATTTGCTGGCGGTGTAGGTTAAGGTAACACTGATACGCACAATGGTCGGAGATGTTGACAGGAGCTATGTCACAGTTCACAGCGTGTCGCTGGAGGGCCTCGGACACATAGATCCTATCCAGCCGACTGGCAGAATGACTGGTTACGAAGGTGTACGCTACCCGTTCACCGCGCAGTTGTTGCCATGTATCGTGAAGACGCATGCCATGAATTAAATGTTCAAGTTCGATACATCTGTTCGTGTTAGGAGTTTGGTCTCTGTCGTTAAGCACACAATTGAAGTCACCACCGAGGATGAGATGTGCACGATAAGCACTAAGAAGAATGGGAACCTCGTTTTTATAAAATGTTGAGCGATCTCTCTTATGAGTGCTACCTGAGGGAGCGTACACGTTAACAATCTGCACACCATTCACTCGAAGAGAAATGCCACGACCACTAGGCAGCCGCTGCACATCCGTAAATGGTATACCGTCGCTCAGAAGTATGGCAGTGCCTACAGCATCCTGGAGATTGATGTTATCAATGAGAACGTAACCGGGCACTTCTAAGACTGTGACTACCTCCTGTAGGAGGGCAATGTCAACCCTGGTACCATACAAGAAATCAGTTAGCGAACGGAGTTTCACCGCACTTTGAATTCTACTGACGTTAAGTGTGGTAACGTTGTAGGTTTGGCTATCGCACATGATGGTTCAGAGGACAATGAGCTCTGTGTTGGATCGTCCTTCTCGACGTTTTTGAATCAAACTCGTTGGGAACGTCTGGAGTACTCAGAGAGTGGAAATGTTGCAGCGCGATGGTCATGCGCGAGAGCAGCTACTGCTGCATCTCCTCGTCCTGCTGCCACCACGGCTCATTGCTGTCGGGGTGCTTCGCGGTGCGCGCGCCGCCCTGCCCGCCACCGCCGGCTGAGTCTGTCAACGTGGTCGCATCCGCCTGACCAACACGCGGGGCTGCGACTGACGTCAGCGAGTTCCTGCGAGAGCGCTGCTGCAGCTGCTCGCTACTCTGTTCGCTCTTCCTCTTAGCCGTTACGGTGCTCTGTTCCCTCTCAGCGCTCAGTAGTGCCTTCAGGTGTTTGGTCTGTTCACGAATGCGTTCTTGCCTTGCGGTGTCCTCGCAGCGCACGGAGCAAGAAGGTTGAGGTTCAGTCTCGCTGCCACTTTCTGACATGTGTACGGGTCTCAAATCATCCAACTTTTCCTCTTTGCTACTATTCCCTTTGCTTCTCCTTCGGCGGCCTTTCTTCGTTTCTGCTGCAGTCTCTACCGATAGGGGCGGTTCAGGCAAACTGATCTGCACCCGCTCCTGTATCTCACACGGCTTAGTTTCAGAGGTGGCTGGCGCATCGTTGTTATCCAGCGGTAACTGCCCCGGTGAGGATGACGGTGCCGGATCGACGTCCGTCCTACGGCAAATGTCTTGGGCACTGCATTCCACCTGAACTGGCATCTCCGCCTCGCTAACACGTTCCGGCTGCCGAGGTGGTGGTACCGTCCCCGCGTCTACCTCACTCAATAGCGGAATAAGCTTTTCACTACCGTCTGCAGGACGTTCCCGTGGAAGTTGAAATGGACGTCGACGTGTACAGTTCATCCGCAGATGTTCTGTTGAATGGCAGATCGAACAGGTAGGGGGTTGTCCAGTGTAAGTTACCTGTGCACGACAGCCGCCAATGGCAACATACGAAGGTATATGCTTTTTTAAGTCCACACGTACACTTCGCACCCCGCTGTTAACTTGGTAGCGATATGCAGTCGACCATTTTTCATTGGTAACCGACAAAACAACGCCGTACAGTGACAGGGAACGTGCTATCAGGTCATTAGGGCACTCAGGTGGCACATTAAATACCCTGACGGTTCTCACTCCGTATCCCGAAGGCACGATTTGGACATTGCTAATACTGCCATCATTATGACGAAATGGTCTCACACCAGCATGCTCCTCAACGAATTTCTCATAAGTGTCACTCGAAATAAATTTGATAAATAACGAGTACTGCACAAAGTCCAACTGGAACGTGTCGACTATATCTTCCGGCAATTTCAGATCCTCAAAAATCCACTCATGGATTTCGAAAGCCGTCGGTCGCAAGGCAGCACGATCGAAGACACACTGAACGCTGTTCGCTCTGTTAATTGTCGACATCTTACTTACAACAGTGGTACAGAAACAAACGTTAACAGCGCTCGCAACACGCTGCTCAGCTCTCCACCGCAGCACTGCTCGCGACGTAAACACTGGCCCGCGCTACCGCCGGCCACCGCGCGATGTGCACTGGCCGAGTGCCTGAGCACGACTGTGCCCTAGACCACGGGTAAATACAATTTAATCATAATTCTTTTTATTTAGGCCTCGGGGAAAGATAGTACCTAGAACTTATGTGACTTTATCCCGATCGTACGTTCGCATACAACTGAGCGTGTACTGACGGAACTATATTTATGACCCATTTCCTTTACGGTATTAATTCTTATTTTGAATCACTCACTCTCGAATGTACGTGCTCTCTTATTTTGTGGAGTCAGTCGGGCGTTATCTATAATACCGTTACTTGTAATATCCAGTGGCTTAGTTTCCACAATTGTGTCGCAACGGCGCTTCACGCGAAATACTTACTACGCGACCACCGTAACAACACTAATTTAAAAATTACGGCACCCGGCTGACTAAGCTTCCAACAATTTAACGGGGTGCTTACAGACGCAACATCCGAAACCTGTGCATGTTTGTTATACTCATTACCCCTAAAACAGATTTCCCCGTGACTCAGACGTTTCGTCACAAAATGTTTTAGCACCATCAATCATGTGTTCATGAATAAATTACTGCTGTTCATTTCAGAAGTTCATCATTCATTTGGATTAAGAAACGTTCGTAACATAGTCATACGAGATGTTTTTAAGTTGACTTCAAGGCACGAAATTTTCCGAATGCTTAACAACATAGTGGCATCAGTTATGCAAAAGAAAGCACTCTATTGAAAGATGAATAGAAATTAATATTTTCATAGGTGTGGAGGAAGGACCCCCTGCATTCATGTACAGGCATTGTTCTAGAACTACAAATAAAACGGAATCAAATAAAACTCATACTTTACACTTACGCCAACTCAGCAATTCCACGTACTCATGTATTCACGACGTTTTCAAGAAATCAAACCTCTAGTATCTGATACTTGATAGGTGGAAGGTGAAAGTAGAGGAATGAATTACTTACTCAACCGGCACATCCAACATTATGCAACGTTGACCTCGCTGTTTGGTCGCCTCCCCCAAATCAACCAAACCGACAACAACCATCAGTCACGTGTTATTTTGTTTCCAGGATAGCGACGTTCCTTCACTTCGTTTACTTCCTGGTTCCCACTTTTGACCTTAAGTATGTAGCTAGTATAATTTCTGCAGCTTTAATTACCTTCCACATTCTTCGACTTATTCTCAGTCCAAAGTGCCTGATCATTAGATTCTTCATTCAAATCAAGAGGTCTTTTAATTCCCCTTCACTCTCATTGAGAACAGTAATGTCAACAGCGAATCTTATCATTGATATCCTTTCACCCTGAATTATAATCCCACATTTGAAGCTTTTTTCCGTCATTGCTTCTTCGATGTATAAACTGAACAGTAGTTGCGAAAGATTGCGTTCCCGTCTTCAGCCTTTTTGAATCGAGCACTTCGTTCTAGGTCTTCCATTGGTTCTTGTACATACAGTAGTACACTAGCGAACCCAGCAATGGCCGGCCGTAGTGGCGTGCGGTTCTAGGCGCTACAGTCTGGGACCGCGCGACCGCTACGGTCGCAGGTTCGAATACTGCCTCGGGCATGGATGTGTGTGTTGTCCTCAGGTTAGTTACGTTGAAGTAGTTCTAAGTTCTAGGGGACTGATGACCTCAGAAGTTAAGTCCAGTAGTGCTCAGAGCCATTTGAACCATTTTGAATCCAGCGATGCTTCCAAGTAACTAAGAATGTATGGGAACTGGATATACACTGAAGCCCCAATGAAAGTGGTATGGGCACGCGTATTCAAATACAGACATATGTAAACAGGCAGAAGACGCCGCTGCGATTGGCAACGCCTACTTAAAACAACAAATGTCTTGTGGAGTTGTTAGATCGGTTACTGCTGCTACAATGGCAGGTTATCAACATTTGAGTTTGAACGTGGTGTTATAGTCGGGGCGCAAGCGATGGGACATCGCATCTCTGAGGCAGCAGTAAAGAAGGGATTTTCTTGTACGACCATCTTACAAGTGTACCTTAAATATCAGGACTCTGGTAAAATATCAAATCTCCGACATCGCTGCGGCTGGAAAACGATCCTGCAAGAACGCGACCAACGACGACTGAAAAGAATCGTTCAACGTGACAGAAGTGCAACCCTTCATCAAATTGCTGCAGATATCATTGCTGGGCCATCACCAAATGTCAGTATCTGAACCATTCATCGAAACATCATCGGTATGGGCTTTCGGAGCCGAAGGCCTTCTCATGTACCCTTGATGACTGCACGACACAAAGCTTTGCGCCTCACCTGATCCCTGTTGATGACTGGAAACATGTTGCGTATAGTCGGACGAGTCTCGTTTCAAATTGAGCCCTGCCGATGGACGTGTACGGGTGTGGAGACAACCTCATCAATCCATCCCTGCATGTTAGCAGGGGACTGTTCAGGCTAGTGGAGACTCTGTAATGATGTGAGGCGGATGCAACTGGGTTGATATGGGACCCATGATACGTCTAAATACGACTCTGTCAGGTTAAACGTACGTAGCATCCTGTCTGATCACCTAAATCCATTCATGTCCATTGTGCATTCCGACGGACTTGGGCAATTCCAGCAAGACAATGCTACTCCCAGACGTTCATAATTGCTACAGATTGGCTCCAGGAACATTCGTCTGAGTTTAAACACTCCCGCTAGCCACCAAACTCCCCAGACATGAATATTATTGAGCATATCTGGGATGCCTTGCAACATGCTGCTCGGAAGAGATCTCCATCCCCTCGTACTGTTACGGATTTATGGGTAGCCCTGCAGGATTCATGGTGTCTATTCCCTCTAGCACTACTTCAGATATTGGTCGAGTCCTTGGCACGTCGTGTTGCGGCGGTTTCGCATGCTATCGGGAGTCCACGATATTAGACACATGTACCAGTTTCTTTGGATCTCCAGTGCAAGTCCTAATCTCCTCCTTCCCCATCTCTCCATCCATGACTTCCTCTTTCTCACCCTGTTTAGTTCCTCCTCCTCACTCTCTATTTCCATCTCTCTGACCCTCCCCTCCTTCTCTTTCTTTATGTCCACTTCCTCCCACTCTTTCTGCCCGTCTCCTCTCCCTCCCCCCTCCCTCCTCCGATTGTGTCTGATCTTGAGCCTTATTTGTTGGTATTTGCAATCGACACCCGACTGGGATTTCAGGTCGCTGAAAATGAATGGTTGGGATCAATGGTATACGGCTGGGGTATTCAGCTAAGCGGGAACGCGGAGCCGCGAAGAATTAGGCAGAGCGACAGGTGACAGCAGCGGGAAGAGCTTGGACTGTGACGGCATTCAGTCTCACCCGTCAGCGTATTTAGACATGGCAGAAGCAACAAGCAGTCTAACAGCAGACATTGAGCACCACCTTGTTTTAATGCTGCATGGGAGGATCTATAGCTTTTTGCTCAACTCGGTGGTCTTCTAAATGTTAAGTACGTCACAAAGTATTACACCATATAAAGAAATTCAATATGTCATAATGCAGTAAAACACGCGGCAGAGTATGACAATTATGTCGACCACGGACGAAAGGCAATAATCCTTGAACTGAAAGCCAGCTATTCAAGCGAAGTAAGTTACCACTTAATAATACGTTTTGTTTCAAATAGTGTGGTAATGGAAGGAATGTGGCAAAACTGCCTCGTTCCAACAGTTAGCATGTCAGTTTTGAGAGCTCGTGCAGCTGATTATTATTACATAAAATATTTCATGTTATGTGCAGAAAGTTAATCATCCTGAAAGAGATTCTACTTTGAGAATTAGCTGCAGAATTTCTCATCAGATGGCTGCCCACTTGAAGCCATTTGCTGACAGTGAATTTACTGAAAAATTCCTTGTAATAGCGGCGGAAGAACTGTGCCCACAACTGGTTCTTCAGCTACAGTCCTTGACGCTTTCTCCAGCCACTGTAATGCGGCGAATTGAAGAATTAGTAGAGTACTGGGAGTTCAGCTGACAATGAATATTAGAGACAGAATTGCATTTTCCTTCTCTTTGGATGACTCTCTTGACTTGTCAGACACTGCACAGCTGGTAATTTTTATAAGGACAGTAAACCAAAAGCTGTAAGTTCGAGAGGAGATGTTATTATATCTCACCCCATTAAAGGTCTCAACACGTCTGAGGCTCATGAATCGGCTATAAAAAAGTTTGGTCTGCCATGGGAATTATTAATTTCCATAGCAACAGACGGTGCTCCGGCTGCGATGGTGAAATCAGTGGCTTAGTAGGGCGCGTCCAAATAAAAATGGAGGATCACTATCTTTTGGTTATCCTATAGATCACCTGTTTCATCAACAACATTTGTGTTCCAAAAGCGTAAAGCTGAATAATGTAATGAGCTTGGTTGTAAAAACTAGTAACTCTGTTCGAGCAAAAGGATTCAATCATTGCTTGTTCAAAGCGTTTCTGGACGATATCGGTTGTGAATATGGAGATTTACCTCCTTGTGAGGTTCGCTGGCTCAAGAAATATCGCCATTCATGGAAATGAATGGAGAAAGTATTCCTGAACTGTCGGATGATAGACGGATTTGTGATTTAGCCTTTTTAACTGATGTGAAAGGGCACCTTCGCGACTTATGTGAGTCACTTGAAGGGAAGGATATTCTCATCATCGATTCCCGTGACAAAATAAAGGCATTCCAGATGAAACTGTCGCTCTGGGACAGACAGCTGGAGACTAGAAACACCTGTCACTTTCCGAAGCTGTCAGCATTAACAAATCGTTACCACTTCTGCTGATTTTGGGGAGTATACAGATCTTTTAAGAAACTGGTGTACTGAATATGAAACAAGATTCACTAATGTTTCGTGCTCCGAAACAATTTTGGGAATTTTTGCTACTCCATACTTTGCGGACGCCGATTCCGTACGCCACCCTCTCCAAATGAAAATCATAGATCTTCAGTGCGATTCAGAATTGAAAGATAGATATCTGAGCAGAAAGACTTTAAAATGACTTACAAACATTTGTAACAGAAAATTTAACCGAAACATGCAGCACAGATGCTTAGTCTGTACAGATCAATGTGCAGTTGTGAACAGTTCTGTTCCCTATGAAACTGTGTAAAACACAACTAAGATGCTCTACAAAAGGCTATCATCTGAAATGTGTTCTGTGACTGATCTGTGCCGAATCAGTCATTCGCAACATTGAAGCTCTTACAAAAACAAAAGTAAATAAATGTAAAAAGTAGCAACAGAAAACTGAGGTGTATTAATTTCGTATACTTTGTGTTATTCTGTTTCCTAGTTTAGCCTTCCAGTTTGCTGTCGTCCATTAACTTTCGTATTTAGTACACATTTACATTCAGTTCGTCCTTAATTATCTACTGTCAAAGTCTTCTTGAAAATCTGTTTGGCATTAAGACTATTGTTATAAGCAATTTCATTAAATGTTCACCATGTTTAATCATAATTATGGTTCCTTTTTACATTTAGTATGCATATCCTCAATTGGTCACCAGAGTACTGATTCACTTTTGGCAAAACAATTTCCCCGTGCTGTGTTCTATTTACGACGCCACAGTCTTCCACCGAGGGAGAATTAGCCAGCTTTCTGCAGTGCCTCTTGGCTGCCAACGTCAAGCGGACAGAGTAATGCCCCGCCTTCCCACTCGTAGATTTCTGTCGGGGCCGGAGCAAAGGGCGGAATCGTGCTGCTCCACAAAGCGGTACCTTGACCCTGGTAGAGTACGCGCAGAATAGCATGGCCGTTACATGCGCAGATTGCAGGGCATGCGTGGGAGTTGCAGGTAGGCGCTGTAGTGGAAATGCTGAGCCCTAGATGGGAAGTACACTTCTAAACTGAAATACACTCTCACATTTTTTTTGTAAATGGGGCCCCGCCAAGCTCACAGTTGTGTGGTGACCATTCAGAACGATCAGTCATTTCTGCTTTGGATTGTATCTGAAAAAAAATCCGCCGAAAACCGAAGAGATTTATTTTCGCCTGTGTTGTTAACCGTTTGTAACTTTCAGAGATGCTTCATGACTGGCGAATTTTGAGTAACACCTACGTATTTCTCTTGTTGCCACGTTAAAATATTCTTCTTTTCCGAAAACACAGCGGATTTTAGACAGTTTCACCTCACTAAAACGTTATCCAGATGCAACTATAAGACAATTCTGAAACATGGTTTATTATGTGAGGAATTGAGTAAAAGTGATGTTAGTAGCTTACGGAAAACTACATCATTGGTACGAAAATAAACGTGTAATGTTTTCACCTATGCTGTACCAAAACCCATAGCATTCTCGTTTCATCAGCTATCGATGGCCCTTGAAAATTACGTTCTTTCGTCTAAAACATCTGTAGTTAGTGGAACAATATGGTAAACGAGGAAGTTTTGCATAATAACCATATGGCAAAATACTCTCCTCTTTCCATGCCGTCATTTTCCAAAATCGCAAACCGTATATGAAATACGAGGAATGTTGTGGCTTTATCACTGGCGCGGCGCAATCACAAATGAGTGTGCTACGTCAGATCAGTTTTCCCGAGATTGGTAACAGATAGAGACCTCAACCCAAATCTGAATAAAAATTCAATATGTTGTCTTAATTTCATACACAGCAACATATTATTTAATATGCACCAAACGCAAAATCATAGCGACCCTTATTTTTCATTGAAAACCTTTTCGAATTACTCACAGTATCTTACTTCCACGTAAATATCGCAACAGCTATGACCATTAACGAAATGATGGGCACCTTATCGTGCATCTGACATATACAGCTATAAGCAATGTAATTTATTTCTTATACCGACTGGTTTCTGTAAAATTGTATCACCCCACCCGTCACTTATCTGGTTTCGCAAAGAAAGTAATTAGGCCCTGTGACTCCTGACTGAACTGCAGTGGCAGTGTTGACATTAATTGATTTAGAATTGATCACTTTTAATTAAAATGGGGTGCACATTGATGTTATATTCAGCTATTGAACACCAGATATAAATGTTGAACATAAAATTAAGAAAGTGACTTGGGATTTCTACTACTTGATTGAAAGCAGATGCAATCGATTAGCACAAATTTATTTTAACTCCCGACCTTCAATCATCACACTACATGACTCTCCTAACAGGCAGTGGTAATAAATTGTGTTTACATTGAGTAAATCGCGATAAATCAAAATTAATTCCTATCGACTGACCCAGGCGTAATGCGAAGTGTGAGAAGGATTCCACAATACACGGCCCATGAAACCCTCGTAGAAACTTTGCCAACGTGATCCAACAAATTAATCAGTGGCCTAACTCAAGCTAGAATGGGTGCAATATCACCGAAGTCAGCGTGGCGGGGCGCCGTCGTTGTGCGGACGTCGGCCGGCCTAGTGGCGCTGCAAGGCTGCGCTCATCTAGTCACTCCTAGCTATCTTGCTCAGTACATAGCTGAACCAAAACTTTCTATCTCCAAGCTCAATCGTTCCGTTTGCTAAGTCCTAAACTGCGGAGATGCTCACTCTGTCTCAGGCAAGCTGAGTAAAGAACGCCACGTCCGCACTCTAGGCAAGCTGGGAACAGAAGACCTCTACAGAGACTTCTGCCAGTCTGCTCTTCGCCTCAGTTTCCCCTCCAGGTAAATCATTTACGCATATTGCAGTGCAAGACGCGCTAATTACACCTTGCTTCCAAGCGCCTGCTCTGGGAAGTGAACAAATTCCCCCAAAATTTCCCTTCCTCTCAACTTCTGCTATTTAGCTCCTCCCAGGCCACCCATGAAGGTTAGAGTCTGCACAAAACAATTTTTCCGGAATTCTGACTCCCAGGAGAGTACTTGAAATTCCTTGGTCCTACATTCCCATCAGAGGCTCGTGTATTTCATTCTGTCGCTCTTCAACTGATTTACTTCAGACTCCGCAGACCGTGAATTCAGCGTGAAGTTGCTATAGTCATGAACATGCATATTTTGGCCTCTGTTGACCGCTCCACCGTAGCTTTGCGCAGCTTACTCGCATGTTTAACTGAAAATGGGATGACGGACATTTATCAACAGGCATACAACTTCTCTGTCTGGTTCCCGGTACACCAGCATGGGGTCAACCACCCACTCACTGTTACTCATCTTAAGGCAGCTAGAGGCCGCACCCCGTTACCGCTTTCTCAGAGCTTGAGCCGCCCTAAGCTGCCTATTGTCGCTTCCCTTCGCCACTCCCCAGCTGCAAGCGCCCCCGTCTGTGGTCAACTCTGAATACTTCCCTGGGATAAACTAGCCTCCAGTAAATCGACATGTTTCCATGAAGTTTTCATGTCGCATGAATTACTTTAAAACCATCACCCAACATTAATTATTCCAAATCGTCCATACTGTACCCTCTATTAGATGCATTGTGCCTTGTCAGTCATTTTTGTACAGCCCTACTGTTCGCTCAATGTGATTTCGGTGATCTTTAATGACTTCATGTAAGGGGCATAGTTCTTGGCATCTTACAAAATCATTTGAGGAATATTCCAGGGCGTGTGCCTAGGTTCTGTCATTGCCAACAGCCTGAAAGGTGGCAAACACTGTCGACCTCCCCTTCTGGACAACCGAATAAACTCGACCATCGCTTTGAACGAAAACTGGTCACTGTGCATCTAGCACCGTACCCTGCATGGACTCTATACGTGGTATGAAAGAGACTTCTCTATCTGCTGTTATGCATTCTATGAGAATGGTAGCTGCAATGACAGTATTACGCTTAGCTGTTATCAGCAGATGAGCAGGATTACAAAGTTAGCCATATATACAACATTACTATTTTCTGTTAAAACCGAATACAAGAAAGATAACACAACAGCACATTTCTGTATGTACAATTTTTATGTAAAATTACATATAAGGAGAATATATATATATATATATATATATATATATATATATATATATGGGAGAAACTATTTATATAATGATTTAAATGTACTATTGTTGTCGTTAAAACATTCATAGAAAGAAATCGAAACAGCACATTTTCTCAGCAGGTTTCATTGTGTTCAACAATATCTACGTGTTTGGAGTTAGGGAGAACTATCAGTCATGTATTCAGTATTCTGATTAGGCCTCCCTCTTTTAAATTAGTTAAATTATAGTTTATTAGGGATTCAAGAAAACAAATTCTTCAATCGGAAATATTTTACAGAAACAGTCATTATGGAATATGACAATGCAGAGACAGAAAGAGAATGCTGATTCTTCATATTAGTTGGAATTCACTTTGGTATCATTAAAAGAATTTAAATATCGTACTTCTCTTTCTCATTCGTAACTACTTCACAAAGTATATCCCCACTGTTCAAAACAATATGTTTGGTAAAATTTGCATTGTCAGGCCTTGCACTATTGCATGAACATTAATTAATGACTGGAAAAGAGAATCAAAAACTAATTTGCTAAAACATCAGCATTAAAGAAATAACAATACGAAGAAAACTGCTGCATAATGATTTATTTCAGTTCATCATTTGCAGTACACCCAGAGAAAGTCGATTCATCCATTGTAAAGAAAGAATTTGTTGTAAGATCAAAGGAACATTTTGACAGAGTATTAGGAAGAGTTTTCAATTAGTGAAATTTCACGTAACGTCAGCAGATGCGTGTTTTGTAGTAGGGCACATTTAAATTACGTAAAAGTTAGTCATTGCGAACATTGTTGTGAATTGTTTTTTTACATACTCTAATTTACAGGCCCTCTGATTCATTTCAGATTGATTAAAATCACATCCCTGAAAGTAATTTTCATAAATAATGTCATGTTCAGTGGTAAGCTAGCTGCGTCAATTCTAGATCTGAATGTGTAACTGGAATTTAGAAGTCTGCAGTTAGCAAAAAATTCAGTTACACATTGTTTTAGCATACCATTCTCAACTATACAGGTAACTTCCAATAGTTCCTAAAGGAGAGGGGCTGACTGCTCAGGACCCAGCCGACAGGAGTAGCTCTAGTCAATTGGGCTGCAGGTTCTCAGGCAACCAGCATTGTTCAGCTGGCTACCGTTCCAGGAGCCCTGTAAATATTGTTCCATGAAGCATACGCGGACAGCGCACGCAGCACAGATCCAATTAAAACGCGAGAATAATGAACCAACGAGTGATATGCGCTTAGCAGGTAAATGGTCATTTTACTACCAGCTCAAGGTCAAATGGCTCTGAGCACTATGGGACTAAACATCTGTGGTCATCAGTCCCCTAGAACTTGGAACTACTTAAACCTAACTAACCTAAGGACATCACACACATCCATGCCCGAGGCAGGATTCGAACCTGCGACCGTAGCGGTCACGCGGTTCCAGACTGAAGCGCCTAGAACCGCACGGCCATACCGGCCGGCGCTGAAGGTCAGTCAAAGCATGTTTAGCAGAGGGCATTGTACTCAGCACAGTAACTTCTCGGAAGGCAGGTGGAATGGAAATCGTTTGAGCAAGATCCCTATCTCCCGCTGTTAAGAAGGAAGCGATGTTTCCTATCTCTCGGTAAAAACGAGTTGCGTCAATCAGTGGCAGCCAAGTGGCTTGAGAATTTCTTATACCAAAAGGTGACAGATGTTATTGGGCATTCATTAACAAATACTTGAGAGAGAGGGAGAGCTGACGTTCAGGAAATTTTTACCTGGGAAAAGCACGGATTAGTGTACTAAACAGGATATGATAGGAACGGACATTGTACGGTGCTCCTTTTTTATTGGAGGAGATTGCTTTGTGGCGCAGTCTATGTGCAGAGCATGATGTCGAGAGGAGGTTTTTGCAGACTCAGAGCAAAGACTGGAGACTTCGCCCGACCTCAGGGCCAGGATGCAGCAGCGAGCGAAACTTCTGCCCTGGAGAGGCAGCCCGTGCAGTCTGTGGCAGGCAGCCGCACCATACACAACTTGAATTCTCACTCAGGAATTATGGTCATTATGAGAATTGCTGTGAATTGGTTGATTAGAGAGCAGTGAAGTTAGGCGTTCTTTGACAATTAAATTTGTAAGAGCTCATGAAAGTGAAAAAGAATTAGAGTATCTGCTGAATGGATTGAGAGTAAATCGAAGAAAGACGAAAGTAATGATAAGTAGCAGAAATGAGAACAGAAGAAAACTAAACATCAAGATTGGCGATCACGAACTAGATGAACTTAAGGAATTCCGCTACCTATGCAGCAAAATAACCCATGACGGCCGGAGAAAAGAGGATACAAAAAGCAGACTAGCACTGGCAGAAAGGGCATTCCTGACCGAGAAAAGTCTGCTAGTATCAACCAAAGACGTTAATCTGAGAAATAAATTTCTGATAATGTACATTTAGAGCACAGCATTGTGTGTTAGTGAAAGATGGACTGTGAGAAAGAGAATCGAAGCTAGATGTGGTGCTACAGAATAATGTTGAAAATTAGATGGACTGATAAGGAAAAAAATGAGGAGGATCTCCTCAGAATTGGTGAGGAAAGGATTATATGGAAAACACTGACAAGAAGAAGGAACAGGATACTAGGACAATGGTACTAGAGGGAGCTGTAGACGGTAAAAATTGTGGAGGAAGACACAGAGGGGAATAAATCCAGCAAATAATTGAGGACGTAGGTTGCAAGTACTGCAGCAGGATAAGAGGTTGGAACAGAAGAGAAATTCGTGGCGGGTAGCCTCATACCAGTCAGAAAAATTATGACACGCGCTTAAGTTGTTAGGATGTTAACTATTCCTGAAGCCACCGATTTCGTTTTTGAAACTTTGCCAAGTTAATTGATGTTTGTTGACTCTCATTTATTTCTTCTAATCAAGTGTAGCTTTTGTCATGTACTCAGTTTAGATCCATGTTAATGTTATTTTTTGGCTCGTTCAGTCTGTGAATGATTGTAATAAACTTGGACTCAGTTGGGCCAAGATTTTAATTCAGTAGTTAATGAATTAATTTCTTCCCGCACAACATCTTTATTGATTTTTGTCACGCCCAGCCCCCAGTACTCATTTATAAAAGCCTCTGCTTTGATATCGTCAAATCCGTCACTCACCGTTCTTAATTCAGTATCCGAGTTCTTTGGGCGCGATCTGCCTCTCAGAATCACAGCCGTAGCTGATCCTTACACCAGCAAAAAAGCTCGTGTTCGTAACTCGGCTGGCGCTTGGCAATTGGATCAGCTTTGGATCTTGCATTACAGTACTTTAAAATATTTATCGATAGTTAGAGAAATACGGCGCATTTAATATATACTGTTCTTGAGAACATATGAAAGAATTCGTTAGAGCAATTATAATATTTGTGAACTGTCTTGGGTATTAATAACCGCTTCAACTATATATAGTCCTTTATTATTGGGTCACTACTCGTTTCGTGGCACTAAAACCCACATCTTCAGTCAACATATGGCTAAAACATAAGAGGGGAAAAATGCCACGAAACCGGTAGTATACCAAAAATAAAGGACTAAAATCAGCTGAAGCGGTTTTAAATACTCATAGCTGTGAATACTCATAGCGGTGTTTGCCCCACTTGCAAGGTTATTTGTGATTTGTAGTTCGGAGTACTGAAGAGGTAGTATATTCCAGTGTAACTGCCGATTATTAAGCAGCTACACACTTTAATTTAATATGTGAAAGCAATTACGACTGGTGAGAGCCAGTTATTCCTTTTGAAGTCCTAAGCATTCTTAGAGAACTGAAACTTTTGGGTAACATTCATCTCACAAAACTTTCTGCAAATATAAAGTCATTTTGACAACATACGCAAATTGAAAATCAATGTGGCAAGCGCCATATTCGTCATATTTAGCTCTTTTGTATTACAACTTGGGGTATGCCGTTTCAAGGCAACGGCGCACTGAAAATTTATCACAACCTCGTCACCCTGATCATTGAATGTCAACTAATGACACATCAAAGATTAAGTCTTCAAGAGATTCTATGATAACTGAGATATTTTCCTACATTTTATGAAATAAAACAGAGCGTAATGGATAATGTCATGGTGAACAGAGTCGAAGGATGTAGATTCGCATCCCACTACACACTAGTTTTTGTGTTCATCTTAGCGTTGTTAACACATTCTAAGATATTGTTCTGAATGCAATACAACTACGAGGGCTATCCACAAAGTAAATTAAGTTTTGGAATTAAAAATAAATAAAGTATTGGAATTTTTTTTTATTATATACAGATAAAAGCCACACTTCAATACTACTTTTCTACATAGTTGCCATTTAAATTAAGGCACTTATCGTAGCGATGGATGAGCTTGGAAATTCCTTCGTCGTAAAATTCGGCCGCCTGCGCCTTCAACCACGTGGTTAATCAGTAACCCGGTAGAAATACGATTTTTGTGGATTTCCTGGAAAGAGGCACCACAATAAACTCTCAAAGGTATTGCCAAACTCTGCACAACCTCAGAAGAGCAATACAAAACAAGCGCAGGGGAAAGTTGGGCTCAAAGATCTTGCTGATTCACGACAACGCCCGGGCCCACACGGCAAATGCCACTCGTGAAGTTCTCGAATCTTTTAAGTGGGAGTTGTTTCCTCATCCGCCGTACAGTCCCGACCTGGCACCGAGCGACTTCCACTTATTTCCAGCAATGAAGAAGTGGTTGGCTATGCAGCGTTTTGATGACGACGCACAGCTTCAAGAAGAGGTAACCACGTGGTTGAAGGCGCAGGCGGCCGAATTTTACGACGAAGGAATTTCCAAGCTCGTCCATCGCTACGATAAGTGCCTTAATTTAAATGGCAACTATGTAGAAAAGTAGTATTGAAGTGTGGCTTTCATCTGTATATAATAAAAAGAATTTCCAATACTTTATTTATTTTTAATTACAAAACGTAATGTACTTTGTGGATAGCCCTCGTATGTTCTCTAATATTCGATGTTATTTAACATTTCCGTCTGATTAGAAAAAGAAGGCTGAAATAAATGTTTGGCTGTTTATTTCCGAATATATGGCGATTTCCGAGTGTGTGGTTAGACAGGAACCTAACAGATCAGCTTATATTGCTGCCAGTGAAACGATGAGCAATTACATTCATATTCTTCCTTGTCATAAATATTTCGCTGGTAACGCTTATGTCAAAAGACTTCCTGCAAACTACTGACACTTCCGGCTGGTACTTTCCTCCGCTAGCGACATGTGTGAGCCCCGCATCCAATGCTGACGAGGGTCGATAGCAGTTCCTGTGGTTGTCGATATTTGGAGATATTTCGGGTGACGTCAGGGGATATGATTTCATAAATCACTGCACATTCACTAGGTCCCTACCTCTGGTGATCGCATCTGGACGGGACATAATATTCCTTAAGTGTGCAGGATCGGGAGAGTGTGAAGATGGACGGACCGAGTAATAACATTCAATAGTCACCTGGCAGACTGCCACACACTTTCGCCTTTCCACCTATTATTGTCTCTTGTGAACCACTGTAATTTTAACTTTTCATAGTCGGGGTTCACAGTCATGCAGAATTTTTTAAAGATAGGGTGGATATGACGTCCTTTAAAAAAAAGTTGTAATTTAGATACAACAGCTACTTTCAAGTGATTCATTAGCATCGTATAATAATAAATCACTTGAAAACAACTATCGAGCCGAAATAACAGTGGCATACGGAAGGAAATAAAAGTACAGTCAAATGATGAACTCGTTACCGTCGAGATGATAAAGTTCTTGGACTGTTTAGAAAGTATAACAGAAATGTTTCACATTTTTACTTGGCAAATACTCGCAGACATGCGCTTTTTATCTCGTTAGACCCTGTTTAAAAATTACTAGAAGGAAACTATGAGCAATGTTCAATCTATAGATCCTGCAGAGATCATGCAGGCTGTAACATCTAGCTCGTACACGCACAGTCAGTCTTCCCACACTGCATGATTAAAGGTTTGCCACGGGAAACATACGTCACAAATGCGGTGACACCATGCGGTAACTATTGTAACGCACATCAGTAAGTAAGCTGTTACCTTGTTATATTGTACCACCCTCATTGTATTTTGTAGTCCATCGCTTATTATCTTTCTTCTGATGCAACAGGCCGTGGTGGCTATTGTACATCATCATTGCTTGATAGCTTTTTGAGCGTCAGAATGTTAAATTGACTTCCTCGTAAAAGGTGGTAATAAGTATTAGTTTGGAGTTTGCAGAAAAGAATATGCAGGTTCGGCTTTTTTAAGAATGTAGTAATTAAGGGATACGACGCCATAAGCTTTAGATTATTCTCCCTTCAAACAACATGCACACAGTTCCTGACAAATTCATCTGTAACAGAAAACTCATTCAATAAAATTAATGTCATTACTGAAATGTTTTAACAATGAATGTAAACATATTTACAGTCAGTAGGAGAATTATTATTAAATAAATGATATACATTACAGAGTCCAACACACGTACCTCTTATAGGTCGTAGACAACATCTGAAGTGAGTTACAAGAAGGTTTTACAAAAAATTCAGGAATTTTCTTTACCATTTCTCATGTATACTGTCTTTGAATTACAGTCAATAATCATTCTCTAGTCTTTGATATTATATACATATTTTATTACACGATTCTCTAACAGGTCGATATTATTTCATCAAACGAATTTTTAAAAAATCAAAAATAATACAGGTTTTACACCCTACGTTTCAAACCACAATACATGGTACAACAGAAACTACTTTTACCACACTTATCGTGACTCGCATTGTACAGTGTGGACATAGGTTAAATTAATGAAGTCTTCATTGCGGCCTACTCTTGGTTTGGTGGGAGTTTACTTTCGCTTCACGCGGGACCACTGTGTAGTAGAACCTTCTGAAAGACATTTCCACCTTTTGTAAATTTCTTTCTATCTATTTCTCACAGTCATGATTTCGACTTTATAGCCATTCTCAACTGAAAGTTGAAATGTCACAAACTGTCTCACCTGCGTAAATGACACCGTGGGAATGACATGTATCTGGTCTTCTAAAGTAGTCGTATTATAGGGTTTGAATACATATCAAAGATACGTGATGTGCATGACGTTGTGCTACGCGAATAAACGTTAACAAGTCATACTACGTATTTGACAGCCAATGCATTGCTGTGACTGTTGCTGTCAAATGCGATATACAGCCTGTCAACGCTTATTCTCCGTGCACAATGTAGGCCATATTATCTCTCTTTGATAGGTATTAAAATTCTGTTATACGACGACTGTTTCACAAGAGCAGTATTATTTCGACGATGTTTCATTTAGGCAGGACGGACATTTGTGACAAATCAATTTGCACTTGAGAATGGCTGTCGAGACGAAATCATGATTGCGTAAAATTAAATGAATAGTAATTTACAATCAAATGGCGGATAATTCTTTTAAAGCGACACTTAAGGACTTCCTTCTTCTTCACACAACCACGACGAGATGACTCTTGCAAGTTTCTTCCAACGCGCTGACACTTTCGTAGAAGCGTGTAAGGAACACCACGTGAAGCATCCCGCGCAGGTCAGCCGTCCCTCAGCTGATGATAAAACAACCGCAGGCCTGTAGTTCTCTGTAGAGGTCCACACATCGCCGACACAGCTCGGTCATACTGCAACATGGGCACTAGACTCCATCTTCGCGACCGCCTGTCTCCCCGACCGGCCAGAAAGAGGAATATTCTACTATACCGGCTCGAGAACCTAGACGGAAAAATAGAAATGGAAAACCGTAAACGAAGCTCACATTAGAGACACAAACTGAAAAAAGACGAAAGTGACGAGGAATATTGGAAACTAAATCAGTGACAAGCTTAAAATAAAAATTGGGATTCACGAAGTAGATGAAATGAAGGAGCTCTGATACCATGGAAGCAAAATAATGCGTGGTTGACGAAGCAAGGACGGAAAAAAAAGAGACTAGCACGGGGATACAGGGAATTCGTAGCCGAAAGATGTCTACTACACACATCAAAGAAAGTTTTGAATCGCATCGGTTCCCAGAACTCCTGAAGATGGACGTTGACTGTTGATATTGTATCACAGACACAGTCCCTTTGGCTGTTCAAAGATATCACTAAACCCACCCAAGGATGTAAACAACCATGTATGAGCAGCACCTATTAGGCGGAAGGGGTCCGACAGCCGATCAGTTCGAGTCAATCCACCAGGAAGGAGGTACACACTCGTGTTGTCTGTAGTTCAATACTGCGATTCGATCACGTCCGCATTGTTGCTTTGAGCCAGGAAGGGGCCTCAACAAGGGAAGTGTCCAGGCGTCAACGGAGTGAACCAAAGCGATGTTGTTCGACATAGAGGAGATACAGAGAGAGGAACTGTCGATGACTTGCCTCGCTCAGGCCGCCCACGGGATACCACTACAGTGGATGACCCCTGACTACGGATTTGGCTCGGTGGATCCCTGACAGCAACGCCACCATGTTAAATAATGCTTTTCGTGCAGCCACAGGCTGCATGATGCGCAATTTCACTCTAGACGTCCACGGCGAGGTCCATCTTGGCAACCACGACACCATGTAGCGCTGTACAGATGGGCACAAAACATGTCGAATGGGCCTCTCAGGATTGGCAGCACGTTCTCTTCACCGATTAGTGTCTACATCTACATCTACATCTACATCCATACTCCGCAAGCCACCTGACGGTGTGTGGTGGAGGGTACCTTGAGTACCTTTATCGGTTCTCCCTTCTATTCCAGTCTCGTATTGTTCGTGGAAAGAAGGATTGTCGGTGTGCCTCTGTGTGGGCCCTAATCTCTCTGATTTTATCCTCTTGGTCTCTTCGCGAGATATACGTAGGAGGGAGCAATATACTGCTTGACTCCTCGGTGAAGGTATGTTCTCGAAACTTCAACAAAAGGCCGTACCGGGCTACTGAGCGTCCCTCCTGCAGAGTCTTCCACTGGAGTTTATCTATATTCTCCGTAACGCTTTCGCGATTACTAAATGATCCTGTAACGAAGCGCGCTGCTCTCCGTTGGATCTTCTCTATCTCTTCTATCAACCCTATCCGGTACGGATCCCACACTGCTGAGCAGTATTCAAGCATTCGGCGAACAAGCGTACTGTCGCATATGGCTTCAACCAGACAATCGTCGGAGACGTGTTTGGAGGCAACCCGGTCAAGCTGAACGCCTTAGATACACTGTCCAACGAGTGCAGCATAGTGGAGGTTCCCTGCTGTTTTGGAGTGGCATTATGTGGGGCCGACGTACGCCGCTATCGGTCATGGAAGGCGTCCTAACGGCTGTACAATAAGTGAACGCCATCCTCCAACTGATAGTGAACCGTATCGGCAACGTATTGCCGAGGCATTCGTCTTAATGGACGACATTTCGCGCCCCCATTGTGCACATCTTGTCAATGACTTCCTTCAGCATAACAACATCGCTCTACTAGAGCGACCAGCATGTTCTCCAGACGTGAACCCTTTTGAACATGCCTGGGATATACTGAAAAGGGCTGTTTATGGACGACGTGACCTACCAACCACTCTGAGTGATATGCGCCGAATCGCCGTTGAGGAGTGGAACAATCGGGACCAACAGTGCCTTGATGAACTTGTGGTTAGTATATATCACGACGAATACAAGCATGCATCAATGCAAGAGGACGACGTGCTACTGGGTGTTAGAGGTACCGGTGTGTACGGTAATCTGGACCACCACCTATGAAGGTCTCGCCGTATGGTGGTACAAATGGTGATACAACATGCAACGAGCAATAAAAAGGGTGGAAATGATACTTATGTTGATCTCTATTCCAATTTTCTGTACAAGTTCCGGAACTCTCGGAGCCGAGGTGAAGGAAAACTTGAGGATGAAATTTCTGAGAACGTACGTTTCAGCAAAACATTGTACGGGAGTGAATCATCGGCTATGGAAAGACGGGAAAAGAAGATAATGAGGCGTTTGACATGTGGTACTTTAGAAGGACTTTGAAAATTAAGTAACTGGTAAAATAAGAAATGAAGAATTTCTCTGTACTGTCGGAGAGGAGAGAGCAAAAAGCAAAAGAAGATGGCACTTGATGACAGTAAATATGCTGAAAATGAAATTTTCACTCTGCGGCGGAGTGTGCGCGTCTATGAAGTCCGTACGTTCTTTCTACGCAATAAAGGCAAAAAAAATGTTGAACATCGCCTGGTAAGGACGCAATCTAAATACCTGTGCCCAACCCCAATACCTGGAGTTAAAGTTGGCTGCCACCTTAACCTGAAAACAACAACATATAGACACCAGACAGAAGGTGTGCACAAGGAACAGTTTTATCGGCAGGCTGACAATCACCATTTGGGGACGGAAGCCCAGCATCCTCCGCACATCTGCACTTGCTCTGTATTCGTCTTCTGCGGAGTACGTAGCACCAGTCTCGAGGAACTCTGCACGTGGTAACCAAGTTGATGTTGCTCTTCATGAGAGTGGCCGCATAGTCACAGTGTACTTACGACCAGTTCAAGCCAGCAACATATTACCACTCATTGGAGTATCACCTCCAAATGAGAGAAGTCAGATAGTAGCAGAGAATGGAAAGAAGAAGCAAGAAACAGATCCAAGGCATCCACAGTTTGGAACTCACAAGTCTGAAATCCAAAATAGGCTTCCTACTTACAACTGCATCAATTCGAAATCCAACAGAAGCGAGTCGAACTGAGCTGTATAAAGTCTCCTGAAGGATTCTACACAGCAAAAAAGAAGCTACCATCAGGCTGTCATTTACAATACGAGATCTGGAAAATCCTCAAAAGATTGAGAAGAGGTGTGACAAGGCGCAAGACTAATTCGAAGAAGTGGGGTGAATAACAGTGCCTTCTGATTGCTGACCACTGGACTCATAAAGTGTGAAATTTTCTGTAATTAATTTTAGATTATAGTTTTGTTGTATTGTATTTTCGTTTTCTTTGAACTGGGATAAATGCACAAAATTAACAAGAAATAAACAACATCCCATACAGATCAGCAGCAGGAAATTGTATAATGGGAGTTCGTTGTGAGTAAGGAGGTAGGGCATAGAGTGTGTTACTGTGAAGAATTCAATGATAGAGTTGTTATTATCAGAAGAGACGGCAAATCAACACCGACAATGACAGTTGAGGTATACATTCCGACGTAGCAAGCCGAAGATGAAGAGACAGAGATAGCATATTAGGATATTGAAAGGATATAGTACGTAATGGTAGATGAAAATCGAAGTCATGGCCGACTGGAAAGCAGTTGTAGAGCAAGGAGTAGAAATAATGGTTACACAAGAATACGGGCTTGGGACAAGGAATGAAAGAGGAGAAACACTACTGAGTTTTTTAATAAATTTCTGCTGGTAATAGCGAATACGCTGTCCAAGAAGCAGAAGAGGGAGAATTTGACTAGGAAATGGTTGGGTGGTACAGGAAGAATGGCTGGTTCAAATGGCTCTGAGCACTATACGACTTAACTTCAGAGGTCATCAGTCGCCTAGAACTTAGAACTAATTAAACCTAACTAACCTAAGGACATGACACACATCCATGCCCGAGGCAGGATTCGAACCTGCGACTGTAGCGGTTGCTCGGCTCCAGACTGTAGCGCCTAGAACCGCACGGCCACTCCGGCAAGCGGTACAGGAAGAGTTCAGTTAGATTAAATCATGGACAGTCAGAGATTCCGAAATCAGATATTGGCGTACCCAGGAGCAGAAATATACTCAGATCACAATGTAGTAGTCATGAAGAGTAGTTGAAGATTAAGAGATTAGTCAGCAAGAATCAATACGGAAGTACTAAGGAATGACGAGATACGCTTGAAGTTCTCTAATGCTATAGATGTAGTAATAATGAATAGCTCAGAAGGCAGTACAGCTGAAGAGGAATAGACATCTCTATAAAGGACAATCACAGAAGTTAGAAGGAAAAACATAGGTACAAAGAAGGTAACTGCGAAGAAACCGTGGGTAACAGAAGAAATGCTTCAGTTGACCGGTGAATGAAGGAAGTACAAAAATGTTCACGGAATTCAGAATACAAAAATACAAGCCGCTGGGGAAGAAAATAATTAGAAAGTACAGGGAAGCTAAGACGGAATAGCAGCTTGAAAAATGTTAAGAAATCGAAAAAGGAATGATTTTCGGAAGGATTGGCTCAGCATATAGAAAAGTCGAAACAACCTTCCGTGGAGTTAAAAGCAAGGGTGGTAACATTAATAGTACAAGGGGAATTCCACTGTTAAATGCAGAGGAGTGAGCGGGTAGGTGGAAGGAGTACACTGAAGGTCTCTAAGGGGGGGGGGGGGGGGTAAGATTTGTTTGATGTGTCAGAAGAGGAAACAAAAGTCGATTTAGAAGAGACAGGGGACCCAGTATGGAAATCAGAATTTAAAACAGCTTTGGAGAACTTAAGATCAAATAAAGCACAAGGGATATATTATCGAGTATTCACGACGGTGCGTAGAACATATGAGTCTTGCGACATACCATCTGACATTCGAAAACATATCATCCAGACAATTTAGAAGACTGCAAGAGCTGACAAGTGCAAGAATAATCCCGCAATCTCCGTAACAGCTCATGGATCCAAGTTGCTGACAAGGATAATACACGGAAGAGTGGAAAAGAAAATTGAGGATGTATTAGGTGACGATCAGTTTGGCTTTAGGAAAGGTAAAGGCACTAGAGAGTCAATTCTGACGTTCCGGTTGCAAATGGAAGCAAGACTAAAGGAAAATCAGGACACATTCACAGGATTTGTCAACTTGGAAAAAGTGTTCGACAGTTTAAAACGGTGCAAGGTGTTTGAAATTCTGAGAAAAATCGGGGCTAGCTATAGGGAGAGACGGGTAATATACAATATGTACAAGAGTCAAGAAAGAAGAATAGGAGTGGGCGACCAAGAACGAAATGCCCGGATTAAAAAGGGTGTAAGACATGAACGTAGTCTTTCACCCCTGCTGTCAGATCAGTGCATCGAAGAAGCAATGATGGAAGTAAAAGAAAGGTTCAGGAGTGGGATTAAAATTCTAGGTGAAAAGATATGATACGGTTCGCTGATAGCATTGCTATCCTCAGTGAAAGTGGAGAAGAATTACATGATCCGCTGAACTAAACGAACAGTCTAATGAGTATAGATTATGCGTTGAGAGTAAATCGAAGAATGACGAAAGTAATGAGAAGTAGCAGAAATGAGAACAGCGTGAAACTTGACATCATGATTGACGGTCACGAAGTAGAAGTTAAGGATTTCTTCTACCTAGGCAGCAAAATAACCAACGCCGGATGAAGCAAGGTGAACATCAAAAGCAGACTAGCACTGGCAAATAGGGCATTCCTGGCCAGTAGAAGTCTACTACTATCAAAGAATGGTCTTAATTTGAGGAAGAGATTCCTTAGAATGTGCATTTGGAGCACAGCATTGTATAGTAGTGAAACATGGACTGTGGGAAAACCGGAACAGAAGAGAATCGAAGCATTTGAGACGTGGTACTACAGACGAGTGCTGAAATTAGAGAAAGACAGAGATTGGAATACACCCAGGAAATAACTGAGGGCGTAGGCTGCAAGTGCTACTCTGAGATGAAGAGATTGGCACAGGAGAGGAATTCGTTGCGGGCCGCATCAAACCATTCAGTAGACTGTTGACAAAAAAAAAGTTATTTCGGATATCAAGTGTATATCAGCATGACTTGCTTTCCAGTTATACCGGGTATCCATCCGGTGGCACTCCTCTAATGCTCATCAAGGTCATGTTCCATCTGTATGGATGTTACATGACAGACATGTCTTCATGTTTGTATGCGAGCCGACACGTTGCACGACAAAGGTAGGCAGTGAACACTGACACACATACTCGACAATGACATCCATGCAGTCCCTGTCCTCAGCTGCTGTTATAGTGGGAAAGGTCAGCAAAACATCCAGCGTATATTTCATTCATGTACCTCGTAATCGACTTTCTGTCGTGTTTACTTTAGAATGAAGGTCGTTCGATAACTGAACCTTTGATTATGAAGCCATGCTCTCAAATGGAAGTTGATAAAGTAAAAACAGCATTGATAAGTGAATAGACAAATTTTGTTATTAAATTTTCCATTCGTTTTTATGTCTCTGTTTCACCAATAATGTATTTGGGTTTTCTGTGGTTTCCCTCAACTTCTAAATCAGACTCTCTGATTGTTCCTTTGAAAACGACACAAGCGACACCCTCTATTATCCTTCTTCAATCTTAGTTTGTGCCTCTAATGATTTCATTGTGAACCATAAATTAAACTCTTTCTTTTGTTAGATTTGGCGAGCTATACTCAATTGACTTGGACTTGCAGGTAGCTCTGCTACTGAAGATGAGCCACTCAGTCAGCAAAACCCACACAAATGAATCACCCATGTCTCGCAATTAGGCGTCTGTAACCGAAGAAGCATTAGCTGGTACATCCAGTAACCCCTTTAACCAGAGGTAACTCTGTAGCTGCTCTGTTTCTGTGACGTCGCGGTCGTGTCAGGAGACAAATGACCGTATGCTGGGGAACGGGAGACAGATGTAGTGGGCAGCTGCTTAAAATTAAATCCTGTGTCCACAAAAGGGATAAAAAGAATACTGTAATGAAAATTCTCGCTAAATCGCGCGAACGCACTGGGCTCATCATTCCAACATGAAACACTTTTGTATGTGTGTGTGGGGGGTGGTGGGGTGCGTTGTTTCAAATTGGTCTGCAGCTATGTCATTCCAATAAACCAATAAAAAAGCAAATGACGCGCACCGTGGCAATCGGAGTGATAAATTCAGAATTGATTCTGATGGGGAAAAAAAAAAAGCGAGAAAGGACCCAACCGGAACGGAGTGACCACAGCGAATCACCGGCTATTAAATTACATTTAATGCTTTGACACGCTTTAAAGGGACACCGAACGTGGCGGAGGATGCCGCTGGATCGAATTAAAGGCAGCAACAAAGCACTGTGGAAACTTCACCCTTGTGGTCTGACTACGCCACGAGCAGGGACACGGAAAAATATCTCCCTTTTCAAAGAATTCCTCGTCGACAGATGGCCTCGCAGACAAAAGCGAAAACATTTTGCGGCCGAATACTGAGCTCGGATTAAACGCATGTAAAAGTAGAAGGTGGAATGCCTTTACAAGGACCGATAGTCGTATCTGAATTTTTCATTAAACTTCCTGTTATTTATGTTCTCCTGATACGTATCATTACGTTTGGGCCACAACAGAACAAAGCTGAAGTCACCGAGGTCACATACTTAAACGGCTTCCCACACACTTTATCGGTCTCTGAGGTTCATTTTAGCAAATATTCGTTTGCTCATTTACAGGTATTCTACTCTGTGATACTTTCTTGTTATGTCCCCCTCTATAAAAAATTATATGAGTATCTGAGAGTACAAAATGGGTTGTCAAATATCACATATATTCTTTGAAGTGGAGCACATAGAAATGTCATTACAGTAATACTTCTGAAAGCACCCAACCGTTGTAAATATGTTCGAAACAACCACATTGCAGAAGTAGGACATTTCTCTTGCAGTCTTTCTACGCTACCTAAAAAAAGGCGATGAATCCAGAAGGGGAGGAAGAAACAAAATGATACTTCACCAAATGAGAGGGTATGTGATGGTTTTCACTGATTACAATATCGAGTCAAAATTACAAAGAACTTGGGAGTATAAGACCGCTATCAGGACCTTGCAACACGCCGTCTGCCATGGATACATGCACTGATTCTGTGGAGAAGGGTCATAAAGCCGTTGTATCCTCTTATGATCCAAGGAGGGACACAACTGCTGGGCCTGGTCCTTCAGACCCTCCGTAGTTGCACTGGGAGGGAGATGGTCTCCGACCTGCCCAGACTTGTTTGATCAGGAAAAATTTGAAAAGACCCACTATATGCAGTTCAGAACCTGTAAGAGATTTCCTTCCAGGATGTGTATAACATATGAAGCCCTGCAGATCGAACAGGATAACAGTGTTAAATTTCGGGGATTACTACTAGATAGAAAATTCAGTTGCGAAGGGCATACCACAGCGTTGTTGAAGCCACTAAACAAGTCTGTATTTGCAGAGAGACTGATGACAGATGTAGTAGATACAAATATAATAAAATTTTCATATTTGCTTACTTTCATTCTATTAAGTCATACGGGATGATGTTCTGGGGTAACTCATCAAACCAAGCAAAAGTTTGTAGCTGCAAAAGCGTGTAATTAGACTCATTTGTGGTATAAATTCAAGATCATACATAAACCCGTTCAAGGAATTTTTTATTCTAACCACCGCATCTCAATGTATTTACTCGTTAGTTAAATTTGTTGCAAGTAATATATCTCTATTTCCAACCAATAGCTCAGTACATAGTATCAATAGAAGAATAGGAACATTCTACATAAAGACCTAACATCGCTTAACTTGGTTCATAAAGGGGTCCTATATTCAGGCATACACATTTTCAATAAATTGCAAGCATCTGTGTGATCGCCGTAAGCTTATTGACACCAGTGCTTACTAATTTAAGTTATATATTACAGCACTGAAGATGGTCACTAAGTGACCGAAAATCGATTTTGCGATAGTAAACAAAAATATACGACCAATGCTGTCTCTCCATTCAAAAAAAATCCATTAAAAACATGGCTTCAGTTATAGAGCATTTTAACCAGAGTTCGAAATACTTTTTGAAAGGCCACACTTCTACTCTATGGATCAATATCTTAACAGGGATCGTTAGACCAACTTTAGTGAAAATGTCTGTTAGATTTCAGCTTTAACAGCACTTGTTCACACTAGTCAAAATTAGGTACTTTGTGTATGATAAATTTATTAAAATAGCATACCTATGTTTCATTCTGACAGTGTACTAACTCTGTAAATATTAGCAGTTCTATTTTACGTAATGTATTCGCCTATTTTGACAATCTCCTAACAAATGATCAGGATAGTGAGTATTATATTCAAATGTTTTATGTTTTTATGTTATACTTGTTCCACACCCACGGTAATCATCTTATTTTTGTGTCTATTGAACACAAACTGAATCTGGTCTAATCCAACCTGAAAGTAAAAATCTGGGGATCTCGCTGGCCATTGGAGTAACTCAACACCACGCAAACAGTTCATGCAGGTACTTGCCACGTGGGACGAGCATTTTTATTTTCAAAAGAGGCACCAAGATATTGTCTCGTGAGAGGTAACACATGAGGACGCAGGATGACCGTGGCGTACTGTTATGCAGTCAGAGTTCCCTCGATCACCGACAGCAAAGACCTAAAGTCACATTCTATGGCTTCTTACACCGTGACACCAGGAGTGCCTGTCCGGTAGATTGTTTACCCTCATGTTCCCATGCAGTCCATCATCGGGTCACTGTCGCACTCACATGCCCGCCAAATCTGGATATTGCACGATTCGACCAGCGCCCAAATAGGGGCACAAAATGAGGCCCCTTTCAAACTCGACAGAGTGTCCACAGCGCTGAACACGGCACCTCCGTGTCCTTTACAGTGATCACTAAACGTCTAACGCTGTTTACACTCCTTATATACCCTGCAGCGCCTGGTAAAACACTAAATACGAACAACGCTAATGCACACTTTGGCCGTTCTACAGAGGTTTGCAGCTCTAATCATTTACATACCCGCTACCCATGTGTACGTGCCCACAGTCACACTGACAGCCGACATTGCCATCTGGGTGCTTCACTCATTCTGTCAGGCAGTGTAATCGCAATTTTGTATTATCTTCTGTTCTTCCTTACGGCAAGAGGCAAAGAAACTATCTTGTAATTATTGAACAAACCGGGCTCAGCATTTCGATGAGCTCTATGGTTTCTGCTCTGATAATTTTCATGTGAGGCATCAGGTTACGTTTTATAATCTCAACAGTTTCATTAATGTGAAGATTTGTATGTCAGGTGACGTCAAAAGTTCATCTTTAGGGATGTAGGATTGTTATGTCTTTAATGGCGTTTACTAATTTGCTGCTGTTCTTAACTTCAAGGTTTTCCTGAAATGTGTATGCTGCTTTCAATTTCACATTTAATACTAGGTCACTTCGTCCCCCACCGCATGGAATTCTAGCTTCTGTGCCATGTTCAGACTTCTGACATTCCACGCTCCAACTCTTAGAATGTTACCCCTCCGTTAGACTTTCATTCTTTTTTTTTTATTGTCATCTCCCGTTCTGCAGCCCCCTCCCAGCAATCCAGCTCCATTTACATTACTAAACGGATAAAATAATCACCTGCTTACCAGGTGTCAGCGGTGGTTGCCTGTCTAAAGGCTGACAGGAGGACCAAAACTTAGATTTTCAGTATTTTATATAATTATCACCCTAGTTTAAACATTTTAAATGCTTTATAACCTACTCATTATTCATCGTATGTTTGACAATGAGAGCACTTAGCGACTTTCAACAGACTATACACATAATTTCAAGCCGTTCGAAATTTTTGCTCGCTTACACACTCCACAAAAAATGATACGAAAAAATGTTTCCTTAATACATTTTCGCTGTTCATGCAGTAAAACTTCAGCTTTTTTTTCACTTCTTCACTACCAACTTCATTCGCAACATGTTTTGCAGGCAGTATTCACACATACAGTTGAATGTATCTACAAAATTATGTCAATGTGCGATACTTAACTCAGGAGACATAATGCAATACAGACTGAGATTAATTGAAAACTACTTTTTTTTAAAAACAGAGTGTAAATTATCCAAATAATACTCATTCAGTCTTTACCGATTTCCCACAAACTAATAAAACCGACATAATTCAAGATATGCATCTTTAACTATAATGGTTTTACATTCGTAACGTCAAATAATTAACATATTAACTCATTTGCAAAGTAATCAGACGTTTGAATCTGTTTTATACATGGGAGTTCGATTCGTAAGTTAAGTTACTCGTGGTGGACTAATCTGGAAATTTTGACAGAGGAAAAATCATCATGTTCCTTAGTCAAAGACCTTATCCCTCAACCACGTTTTTCTCAGTACTTATTGTCACTACTTTCCTTTCAATCGTCTGTACTTCTTTAGAAATGAGGCTAAGAAAGAAAAGTGGCAGTTCGTGAAGATAATTAAATGCAACATCAGTGCGTATCCTTCTTCTTGTACGACTCGAATGGTTTTTTTTAACTGAATTAAAATTCCATTCTTCAAAGTGAATAAATTAAAATTCTTTTGCTAAGTAATCTTAAAAAACTTAAAATTGACTTCCACTTGACGAGTTTTATACATTAAAGTTTTGTAACAAACTTAGTGCAGTTGATTAAAACATCTGATGAACAGAAACTGCAAATCATAACTGAGCCTTCTATAGTAAGTATAAATCTCAATTACAATTTTGTATGGTCTTTGCTTGTTAATCTGAAATGCATTTTGCTGTTCAGTGAGAGTTATTTACGTGTTAAAGTTGAGAGTCTCACTTTTTTAGAATTTCTTTGAAAGGTTTCTTTAGAGTTTTATGATTACTGTTGATATATCTCTTTGTTATTGGTTCTGCATGGCTGCTTATATGAGTGATTATGTTCCTAGTTTCGGATTTGTAAGTTTTTTTCCATACATCTTTCTTCTGGTGGTCTTGAAAACTCTTGTATGTCGGTTCACTAAGTTTAGTACTTCGTTCTGTTACACGGAGCAAGCCATTAATGCTATATCGTCTATCATTCTCCATCAAATTATCTTTACTTCCTATTTCGCAGTCGAATTTGGGTTAAATCCGGTGGCTCAACTGACAAGCATACAATATATTTCTTCCTAGCCATCTTTATTTTTATTTATTTATTTGTTTGTTTGTTTATTTTTTTTATTTTTGCAGCTCATGGAATACTATGTCATGCACACAGATTTTTTATTGTTCTTCTTTCTATATGCATGGAGTAACGGATGTAAGTGAAGATATTTTTATTTGTGAGTGAGGACAGTGTACCGAGCAACATTAGACCAAAATTTCCTTCTGTTGCGGACTAATAATTTTAGGAATTAGAAGCAGTTGCTTTTATGTAGGTCAATACCTCCAAGTATATGTGATAAAAGCAAGCCATTAATGCCTTGAATGGCAGGTCACGTGTTGAAATGTTGACACGTGGAAGTAACACGGTTTGTCCATACTGACAGGCGTAGTCAACTTAGTGATGCAGTTATGCCCATCCAGAGAATATCAAGTCGTGAAGTTTGTGATGTGTTTGTGGGAAGACTGTCCGATGTAGAGCAAAAAACAGGCAATACGCTGATGTGTGTATATATTAAGATACCACTTGTAAAAGTATCTGCACTTATATCTGCTATACCTTGTATACACATTGACGGAGAAAAATCTCAACATCAAAAAATAATTAATGTAGCATAATGAAATTTCAGGGGTACATTTGTCTAGGTAACATATTTAATTGATTAACATTGCGAGATTACAGGTTTGTAGGAGCGAGAGAAGTCGTTCCAAATGTGAAATGCTGGTACCTATAACGGCCAGAATGTTTAATGCAGACATGTATGCATTGCGACGTACAGGTAACTGATGTCACTATGTGGGATGGTGTTCCCTGCCTGTTGCAACTGGTCGGTCACCATAGGGGTACTTAATGCTGTTTGCAGATGATGCTGGAATTGTCGTCCGATGATGCCCCGTATATGCTGGTGATCTAGCAGGCCAAGGGACATGTCGAAACTCTTGTAAAGCGTTTTGGGTTACAACAAGGGTATGCGGGCGAGCGGTATCCTGTTGGAAAACACCCCTCGAAATGCTGTTCATGAAATGGCAGCACAGCAAGTCAAATCACGTGACTGATGTAGAAAATTGGCAGTCATGGTGCATTCGATAACGATGAGAATGCCCCTGCTATCGTACGAAATCGCACCCCAGATCATAACTCAATGTGTAGGTCCATTGTGTCTAGCATGCAGACAGGTTGGTTGCAGGCCCTGAACAGGCCTCCTTCTAACCAACCACACGGCCATCACTGGCACCGAGACATAACTAGCTTTCAGCACAAAACACAACAGGCTTGCACCCTGCCCTCCAATGAGCTCTCACTTGACACCATTGAAGTCGCAGGTGGCGGTGGTTTGTGTTCAGTGGAATGCACACTGAATGGCTGAGAGCTGTCCCTGAAGTAACCGATTTCTAATAGCTCGTTGTGTCACCGTAGCGCCAAGTGCTGTTGAAATTGCTGCTGAAGATGCAGTACGATGCACCAGAGGCACACGCTGAACCTGATGGTGTTCCCTCTCGGAAGCGCCACGTGTCCGCCCAGAGCCCAGTCTTCTTCGTACCGTACATTCTCGTTACCACTGCTGCCAGCAGTCAGGTAGAATAGTTACATTCTTGCCTAGTCCTTTTGCAATACTGCGAAATGAACATCTAGTTTCTCGTAGCCCTATCACATGACCTCGTTCGAACTCAGTGAGTTGTTGATAATGGCGTCTTTGTGGTATTAGAAGCAGTCTTGACTAATATCAACCTATCATGTCCAATTGTGACTAACGCACACGACCATTACAGCGTATATTCAAAGCAAACATGATTTGCATCCTCACAGTGGCGCTAACAGCGCCACTCTTATGCGACTGGTGCGAAATTTGAATAGATATCATCCTTCAGATGTAGAAATACGCCTACCAAGTTTAGTTTATGTCGCCCAACTCCTTCTTGGCGTTGCTATATTTTTTTTCGTCGGTGTGTATATATTCAAGAAAGGAGTTCGCATTATTTTTCTCATCAATCCTTCTTGGCGTTGCTCTCTTTTTCTTCCTCGGTATGTATATATTCAAGAAAGGAGTTCGCATTACTTTTCTCATCATATTCGCTGCTTGCCTTGTTTGTTTTGAACAAGGTACTGTTACTGTTCTTTGCTTGCCAATGAAAGTTTTGAAGACTGTCACAGTATGAAAGAGACATTGTTTTTGCGTCAATTTCCCACGGATTTTTCCAGGATGATACCTTCATCGGACCGAGATTCGCCCTCTTCCACTTCCACAGGCTCATTCTAACGGTCGTGAACCCATGTGCTGTAAGCGACGTTGTTTGTACGTTAGTTGACTGATTTGCTTTTATAGTCAACTTTATGGATCCCTCTTCTGTTACCTTGTTCTTTGGGGATCGTTTCTGTAACTTGCTCATTCACACTCTTCTCAGATCCAATGTAGCTATACTGGGGTCTGTCCGCCGTAATCGGTTGCATATGACATTTCTACCGGTTTACTTTTTCCTATAGGAAACTGTACAGGCCATCTACCATCAAAGTTTTCCGTCATGCGTCCAGTTAAATTGCATATGGAACATGTGCGGGGTTATTCATGTACAACATACATCCTATGACAACATTCAGTTTTCATAGGAGGGTACACGCTTTTGTAAATCTACTTCGGCTGTTAGATTGCCATTGCGTTTGTCATTCCAGAAGATTTCAGACCACACTCCTTCTCTAATACTACAAACTGTCTCTGATTTTTTCGAATGGACCTTTGTACTCTCACAGACCGCAAGCCGACCTCTCTGTATGCTATTAACAGACTGGTAACAGAACCATGGTTATGCTTAAATTTTTCCCATACCATCATTGTTCCGGTCTATTTTCTCACAAATTTCATTATTTGTACATTTACAATATACATAACTTACAGCGTTGTTAATCTCAATACCTATGCCCATCACTTAATATGACATAATCTGTTAGCCGTTTCAGAATAGTAAGGGAGATACGTTATCTGTGTTACATTATATTTTATTTTTATTATTATTATTTTTTTTTTTGACTCGTCAGTCTCCTGACTGGTTTGATGCGGCTCACCCCGAATTCTTCTCCTCTGCAATCCTCTTCATCTCAGACTAGCACTTACAAAATATGTCCTAAATTATTTGCTGGGTGTACTCCAATCTCTGACTTCCTCTACATTTTTTGCCCTCTACAGCTCACTCTAGTACTATGGAAATCATTCTCTGACGTCTTAACAGACATTCTGTCATCCTGTCCCTTCTCCTTGTCAGTGTTTTCCACATATTCCTTTCCCCTCCGATTCCACAAAGAACCTCCTCATGCCTTATGTTATCAGTCCACCCAGTTCTCAACACTCGTCTGTAGCACCACATATCAAAAGCTTCGATTCTCTTCTGTCCCGATTTTCTCACAGTCCATGTTCCACTTACGAAACTAAATTAAGGATTTCTCTTTTAGAGAAGGACATACTGCTTACAGGTCACTTCTCACCTTGTTTGAGCACAAACGACACCCCGCAGCACACAGCCACATCGTAAGGCCGCACCAATGATCTACAACCTTCTACCGCCCATCCTAACCTACGTCATCGTTGCCTGTATCCTTGCCTCACCAAAATTCTGTAAGTCGCTTGACATCCTGGAAAGACATGTACTCCTCCTCGCCTTGGGCATCCGCCTACCCTCCGCAGCTTCCCATACAGTCTTCTCTTCCTAGAGCAACTTTTAATCCGATACATTATCCGCAAAACCTAGTCCCACAACCCCGTTTCCCACCCACTGATAATAAATCCAGGTACCCTGTGGCGCCACTAGATCCATATCCTACCTTCCATGCATCTTTACACCTACAACATTCTCTCCCTCCGGAGTTTTCACCAGCTGCCAGTCCCCAAAAGTGAAACCTAATTACAAAGCTCCACCTTACTCCATCCTTCCATTTTCTCCTTCATCCATCGTTCTGACACTTTGGTCATACTCATCATCGCACCTTCATCATGAAATTATTATCATGCATCTTGCGTCGTGCATCATGCATCATTCACATTCATCAGTGACTACATTTCAAATATAATATAAAAGCGTATAACATGTTTTACAAACCATCAATAACCTCGTTTATTGTCATTTGTTTTTATGTAAAAATCGTAAATATCGTCCATAATTTTTTTTACAAAATCATTTGTAATCATCATTTTTTACATATTGTAACTATCTTTTAAATACAGTTAATGATCCTTCGGCTGAAGAACGGTTTTCATCCGCAGCCAGCTCTCCCCTTTATGAGGCATTGAAATAACAATAAAGAAAAAATCTTAGCACACTTCCGCATGCTACAGCCCCATATACGAATGCGGTCTCACCTACTGCTGCCTGGAAACAGCAGATAGTTTGCTGTCAGCTAATCAGACAGCTCATCTGAATGCAATTACAGGCGAATTTTTCTGTCGCTGAATGAGGGCCGTAGACAGGCTTTGAACGGAGACCCACTTGCTGCGGAAATCGCGCGACAGCCGAGCGCTGAAATTGTGTCCTCGGCGGGGCTGCCGCCGGTTTCCCCAGGGCGTCGTTACCCGCGACCAGGCTCCCGCCTCTCCGCAGATGGAGCGGCGGCGTTCTTTTTAATTAAGGCCGCTGTTTATTATAATTAAAATTGCCCCCGCTTTAATTAAGACCCCGGTAAGCGGCGCCGACTGCACAATGAAGCGCACCTCCCGCGGCGCCTAGCCGGAGCAGCGCGGAACAGCCGGCAGCGAGCCTGTCTCTTGACCGCCGCGCCATTCTGCCTCCGCCTACCTGCTGTGTCTGCAGGTGGCGGCTGCCTCCGCTGGAGGCGGAGAGTCCACAGCGTAAGCCCAACCATCTTGTCTGACGACACTTTGGTGACGCCTTCCCCAGCTCTCTGGCGGTCTCAGAGTTCGAAACAGTTTGGTTTAGTAGAACTACCTGCTGCAATCTGGCTTCATTAACGTATGATGAATATGAGGTGTGTCTCTGACCTATCATGCTGGTCAGGTACGGATCGATCCCTCCATTCTTGGGCCAGAGGGGTAGAGACGGTCATAGTTAGTCACTATCTCTGTCTCGAATCCTCCAAATCCCACCCCCACATACCAAAAAAAAATACTTTTAATGTGCCAACAGATATGTCGAATAACAGTGTTACATACACAAAGTAGAGTGTATGCATGTAAGTCTTGGATCTCCTCCATAACCGTTGAATAGATTTCAAACATGCTTGGCACAGCAGGACTCATGAGTATAAGAACTCCCAACAGGAGTGGAGATGTGCTTTTTAGCCCCTGGCATTTAGAGTGCCCTGCATGACAGGCATGTTTTTGGGAATGCTATCAGCCTGCCAAATCAAACTGCTTTGCAGGATAGCCGATATGTCAAGGACAAAAAACTGTTTTCCAGGCTCCAACATATAGGCTGACCTGTCTGACAAGCATCCCCTTTGAAGCAAGAATTAGACTGCAAAAAGCATGCATACCAGTGAGTGAAGCGGATCGCATCATCGTGGATGAGTGTCAGTTGAAAGTGAGACTTCGAAGATTTGGCAGAAAGCCGAAGACGCTGAGAAACATGTACAAGTGCTTAGTGCAAAGGTGAATCATTAGGTAGAAGTTCGAATCAGAATGCCTCGCTCAATTTTGATAGGCTTACCTCAGATCTCAGAAAGGTAACCATTACAATCTTCTCTAGTCAGTCTCAGAAGGGGCCTGAGACGTGGTACTTAGGGAAGGCAGTATTTGGTGTGGACGGAGCCTTACTCAGTTACCGTTGGTTGCTCAGTTTAAAAAAAAAATCACATACACTTTATTTGAAACCAATTGCAAATGAAATTGACAATAAGGAACAATTATCAAATTTGACTATTTGGACACAATGGCTAATTAAAAAAATTCTTAAACAAGTTGCACTCACGGCTGAAAGCCTTATTGACCAGAAATTCAAATTATTTGCCGGCTGAAGTCCTTGACAGAAAATTCTTAAGAACAGTTAAACTTCTCCAAGAGATACTAAAATAGTTTTCTTTAAACACAATCTTCAAAATCTCACTATTAAGAGACAATATCCAATTATAAATTTTCTAGACAAATTGCATTCACGGCTGAAGGCCTTATTGACCAGAAATTCAAATTATTTGCCAGCTGAAGGCCCCACTAGTAATAACTCAAAAAAACAATCTAACGGCTGAAGGCCTTGATAACAATTCTTAAGAACAGTTAAACTTCTCCAACAGACACTAAAATATTAAAAAAAAAAACAATCATCACAATATGATGAAGCCAAGAGAAAAGTGGGCATCTGATAATGTTCCAAGGATAAGCCTGGGAAAAGTCGCTCAGCTTCGTAACTGACGAGACAGGCAGCCAAGAGTTGTATTCACTTAACCGGATGGCAACTCAAATTATTGACAGTTTAAACGTAGACCAACACTCTTGCAAAATCTACCTAACGTGTGGTAATCAACACAATGACGTAATAACCCAGGCCAGCCGGAACCAGCGGACAGCACTGCGTCTTCAGAATCCAGTATTTAGAACATCCAGAAGCAGAAGGAACCACTTCGACCAAGGTAGTCCAAAAGCACAAAATATCCGAACCACAGTCAAGGAGGCTGTCGAACTACACGTCTTACTGGACAGCAGCAGCAAGGCGAGGAAATGTACACTGCCACGAAAATACGCTAACCTCCAGGACAAGTAACTGGGATGTTAGCGGTCACTGGGAAGAAAAATACCGCTGGTTGAACTTCACCAATAAACACAAGGAATTCAATGATTAATAATAAGAAGTGGAGGACAGCTAATTAATTTCGCCAACTCCAAACACTCCACTCATTGCTCTTCGTGTCAGCGACCTTGCGAGCTGCAACGCACGAACCAATTGCGTGATCACAAAATAGTGGTGGTTTCGTTAAAGGGTTAATGTTCACTCAACTCAAAAGCCCTGGGTCCAGTGGACAACGAGATTGTGGCCCTCGCAACTATAGACCCTCGATCTGGCAATTCCTGCTCCGTCCTAACCGAACTACCGACACACCCGACCGGAAAACACTTAACTTCGTTCCAACGATAGTACCACAGTAGCACACATAGTTAAACGCTGGCCAGCTGGAGTGGCCAAGTGGTTCTAGGCGCTACAGTCTGGAACGGCGCGACCGCTACAGTCGCAGGTTCGAATCCTGTCTCGGGCATGGATGTGTGTGATGTCCTTGGGTTAGTTAGGTTTAAGTAGTTCTAAGTTCTAGGGGACTGATGACGACAGCAGTTAAGTCCCGTAGTACTCAGAACCATTTGAACCATTTTTGATAAACGCTGCTGCTGCCACTCACGGACAGACGACGCTAGCAAACGTAGAAGCGCCAGTAAACACAAGAAGAAAACGAGACGCTACTGTCCCTATTACACGGTGCGAACCTACCAACGACACCAACGCGAGCTGCACACGGGTCAGGGCCTAAGTGCTCTTTCAATCAGGGATCTGGAAGTCCGTTCATCGGCTCCCACCATATAGATGTATCCACCAGCGAGATACATGTATATGGAAATGGGAAACGAGCGTCGCCCCATTGACATGTCCAAATTTGTTAGTCGTAAATTCTGTAAATTTTCCGGGATTTTCACGGCGTTGCCGCGGGAAGTCAAGTTTTGTAAATTTGCAGACAAGGCCAGATGCATTCAAGGGAAAGACTGCTACAGAAATGAGATGTTAGATTCGGTACATAGAGGTAGGTAACATACAATACATTGTTGGAACTTGCCCACTAATCACTCTTGCAATCATCACCAGAGGTTCAGGGCACTCTCTTCTCCTGGCGTGGGAAACTGCCTCTAAAATGGTGAAGAATCAGCAATGATCAGTGGCACGAGGATGCAGATGGCATTCGAAACTACTGCATTAAAGACACATAAAGTGTATGTACAGGAGACGTGGTCTGTAATTGAGGAAAAAAAGAAAAGAAGAATGGTATCATGATAATCTCTCCACTGGCAAAAGTTTCCGGACTAGTCCCCCTTTCCGAACTCCAAGGAGGCGACTGCCAAGGAGGATATGAACATGAGAAAAAGACTGAATAACCAACGGAAGGGTAAAATTCTACCAATTTGGGTGCGGAACGTCAGAAGTTTGAACGCGACAGCCAACCTAGAAAATCTGGAAAGTGAACTTCTGAGCTAGATGCTGTGGGGGTTAGTAGAGTGAAATCGAAAGGATACCAGGATTTCTGGTCAGACGAGTATAGGTTAACATCAACAGCAGCAGAATATGCTGTAACGGGAGTAAGATTCATTATGAATAGAAAGGTAAGGTAAAGAATGTGTTACTGTGAACAGTTCAGAGATTATTCTCATCAGAATCGACAGCTAACCTACACCGACAACAACAGTTCAGGTATACCCGCCAACGTTGTAAGCAGAGACTGAGGAGTTGGAGAAACTATAAGAGGATACTGAATGGGTAATTCCGTACGTAAAGGGAGATAGAAATCTAATAGTAGTGGAGGATTGGAATGCGGCTGTAGGGTAGGGAGCACAAGTAAAGGTTCCGCGAGAATATGTGTAGGCAGGAGGAACGACAGAGGAGAAAGGCTAATTGAGTTCTGCAATAAACACCAGTAAGCAATAGCGAATGTTCCGTTCAATAATCACAGGAGGAGGAGCAGTAATTGGAGAAGGCTGGGAGATGTGGGATGACTTCTGTTAGATTACACCGTGGTCAAACAGAGATTCCGAAATCAGATGCTGAATTGTAAAGCTTACCTAGGAGCAGATATAGACTCAGATCAAAATTTAGTAGTGATGAAGAGTAGCCTGCAGTTTAAAATTTGTCAGGAAGAATCAGCGCACAAAGAAATAGAATACGGAAGTACTAAGGAATGAAGACAAACACCTGAATTTGACTATAGATACTGCGATAATGAACAGCCCAGTAGCCAGTTCAGTTTAAGAGGAGGGACATCTCTAATAAGGGATGTCAAATTACTAGAAAGAAAACCATATGTACAAGGAAGGCAACTGGGAAGAAACCATGGATAACAGATGAAATGCTTCAGCTCATCTATGAAAAAAGGAAGTAAAAAAAATGATCAGGGAAATTCAGGAATACAGTAATACAAGTCACTTATGAACGAAAAAAAAGGAAGTGCAGGGAAGCTAAGGCAAAGTGGCTACAAGAAAAATGTGAAGAAATCTAAAAAGGAATGGTTGTTGGAAGGACAGACTCAGCCTATAGAACAGTCAAAACAACCTTCGCAGAAATTAAAAACCGGGGTGGTAACACCGAGAATCTAATGGGAATCCACAGTTAAATGCGGAGCAAAGAGCGATAGATGGAAGAGTACACTGAAGGCCACTATGAGGGGGAGGATTTGTCTGGTGCCGTGATAGAGGAAGAAACAGAAGTCGATATAGAAGAGGCTGGGGCATCCAGCATTAGAACCAGAATTTAAAAGAGCTTTGGAAGTTTTCTGATCACATAAGACAGAAGGGATGAATAACATTGCATCAAAATTTCTGAAATCACTGGGGGAAATGGTGGCAAAACCACTATTGATACTGACAAGTGGAATGCATGAGTCTGGTGATGTACCATCTGATTTTCGGAAAAACATGATCCACACCATTCCGAAGACATGTGCTAGAATTTCTGACAAGAATAACCAGAGTGTGTGTTCTGACGTTATGGGTATTAATAGAAGCAAGACTGAAGAAAAATCAAAACATTCATTGAATATGTCGATGTGGACAAAGCCTTTGGCAGAGTAAAATAGTGCAAAATGTTCGAAATTCTGAGAAAAGTAAGGGTACCTATAGAGGAAGAACAGTGATGTACGATATGTACAACAACCAAGAGGGAGCAATATGCCTCTAAGACCAAGAATGAAGTGCTTTGATTAAAATGAGTGTAAGGCAGGAATGTAGTCTTTCGCCCCTTCTGTTCAGCCTATCCATCAAAGCAGCAATAACGGAAATGAAAAAGAGGTGCAAGAGTGGGACTAAAATTCGGAGTGAAACGATGTCTATGATCAGATTCGCCGATAACATTACTATCCTGTGGGAAAGTGAAGAAGAATTACAAGATGTGTTGAAAGAAATGTACGGTCTAACGAGTAAAGAATATGGATTGAGAGTAAAGTAAAGACAGACGAAAGTAATGAGAAATAGCAGAAATGAGAAACCGAATATCACAGTTGGGGCTCACGAAGTAAACGAAGTCGAAGAATTCTGCTTCCTAGGCAGCAACATAACCCGTGACGGACGGAGCAAGGAGGACATAAAAAGCGAACGAGCACTGGCAAAAATATCATTCCTGGCCAAGAGTAATCTGCTAGTATCAAACATAGGTCTCCATTTGAGGAACAAATTCCTGAGAATGTACGTTTGCAGCACAACATTGTATGGGAGTGAGACATGGACTGTGGGAAAATCAGAACAGAAGAGAGTCCAACCATTTGATATGCAATGCTACAGAAGAATGTTAAAAATTTGGCGGACTGATAAAGTAAGTACTGAGGACGTTCCCCACAGAATCGGCAAGGAAAGGATCATATGGAAAACACTGACAAGAAGAAGCGACAGGACGATAGGACATCTGTTACGACATCAGGGGAAAACTTCCATGGTACCACAGGGATCTGTAGAGGGTAAAAACTGTAGAGGAAGACAGATTTGGAAAAAAAAACAGTTCTGTGCTTGTAACTGCCCTGCATGTACCTAGTCTGAAGTAAATCTCCTAAAAGACACATCCTGGTTGGCAGGCTCACAACGGCTCGTCGTTAATCTGCAAGGCGGATTCATATAATCCGTCAGGCTCAGCTATGCAAATCCCATTACTAGTGGGTTAACGTGCTCGGTTATCCAGGTGTGTCAATAAAAAATACCAAATTTTTAATATAAAGATATTATAATAATAAATTGCCTAGTTATCATAAAATTTATAAAATCTTGTTACGGAAATGGAAGTCATTTGCTGTTGACATCTTTCGTGGCGTGGCTACGTAAGTATATCCGTAAACGCTCGTAAGTATCAGAGAACATTTCTCACACAGCGGTCTTCTAGATCAACTTATCTTCTGTCCGAATTGCGAGGCATATCTTAAGAAAGTTACTCTGATGGAGCCAGCCAATAGTATTATTGCTTGGGAGGAGTCTGCGTTAACAATGCCACGTGACTAGTGGACCAAGTTAGACACTCTGTCCTTAGGCCTGATATTTGTATGGACGTGCCGACCTGTTTAGTGTAAACGCTGTGGCTTGTGGTGCAAACAATGGACACACTGAAACGACGCCGTTCTGTGTTAAGGGGAGAGAATCTGTTGCTGGCGCTGTCTTCGCACAGTGAAATGTTACGTGGTTTTTCAGATTTCTCTACGTGAGGTATTTTGCAGTTATTTTTCACATAGGTCTTCGAGTTGATGTTTCCGTTAGAACACGTGGGGACCAATATCCAATTTCCATTCATTCCCATTGCCTGCAGTTCCATCTATACAAGCAATAATGGAAATAAAAGAAAGGTTTAAAAGTGTGACTAAAAGTCAACGTGAAAAGATATCAATGATAAGATTCTTTGATGCCATTGCTATCCACGGTGAAAGTGAAAAATAATTGCGGGATCTGCTGAATGGAATGAACAGTGTAATGAGAACAGAATGTGGACTCAGAGTAAATCGTAGAAAGACAAAATGTTACTGGATAAGCTGTAGAAGATAAAAACTGTAGAGGAAGACAGAGTTTGGGATACACAGTTGAATAGAAGAGATTCACACAGGAGATGAATTAGTCTCAGGCCAAACCAGATGAAAATTGATGACTCAAAAGAAAAAACGATATACGATATGTAATTTGCACTGAAATGAGGAACACACATGGAAAGTGAGGAACGGCAAGCAGAACAGCTTAATTCAGGTTAATTGGATGGTGGTTTGAACCTTGCTCGACTGTGCCCCTTCTCTCCCCGCTCGAAGAGTATTAGCAGTCGTAGGTAAAACATGTGTAAGGTCAAGTTGTGTGGGCAGTACTGAAGGGCTGTGTATATGAAAATGAAAGTAATGAGATTAAATCAAGTAGTTGTCACGCCATTTTCAGTAGCTTACACACCTTCAGTTCCAAAGCGTGTCGAATGGGCTACATGAAATAAACTGTTCTTTCCAGCTGTTTGTCGAAAATATCTATCTTCAACAATCTTCAAAATTCATTCTCGAAACAAAACAATAAGTACATTTTTTGAATAAATCTCGTGCTTAGTATAGAATTCAAGTCGATTGCTGCACTGCGTCACGACAAACCCGAGGGTCACTAGAATGGCGACTGCATATTAATAAGACACGGCTTTCTATTTACCTCTGCAAATTAATTGCCATCATTGTTAATTATGGACGCCGCCCAACATAATATATTCATCTGGCGAAATTACTGATTCCTGACGTTGATGAACACCTATTAGGAGAGAACAAACATGCTTAGCTGTGTATCTTGGATCCGCCAATCAGGGACACTGACCCCGCTGAACCAACGAAAAGCGAACCTTATCGTCGTTTCAGAAGATTTTCTGCACAACTTTTTCCATGATCGAATTTCGAACCAGGCTTCCCCCCTCCACTTCAAAGAAAAAACAGGAAAATATGTGCAGAAATTTAACTCATTTGATCAGTTGAGGCCCTGCATTTAAAAATCGAACAACTGAAGCATAATATACACTGGAGAGCAAAATAAACTGGTACATCTGCCTAATATCGTGTAAGGCCCCCGCAAGCAAGTATAAGTGCCACAACACGACGTGGCATGGACTCGACTAATACCTGAAGTAGTGCTGGAGGGAACTGATTGCAGAGGTGCCCATAAATCCGTAAGAATACGAGGCGTTGGATACTTCTTCTGGGCAGCATGTTACAAAGCAACCCAGATAAGCTCAATAACGTTCATCTCTGTGGAATTTGGTGGCCAGTGCAAGTGTTTGAACCCAGAAGAGTGTTCCTGGAGCCACTCTGTAGCAATTCTGGACATGTAGGGCGTCGCATTGTCCTGATAGAATTGCCCATGTCCGTAGGAATGCTCATTGGACACGAATGTATGCAGGTGATCAGACAGGATGCTTATGTACGTGTCACCTGTCAGAGTCGTATCTAGACGTATGAGGGGTCCCATATCACTCCACCTGCACCCGCCCCACACCATTACAGAGATTACACCAGCTTGAACAGTCCCCTGCTGACGTGCAGGGTCCATGGATTCTTGAGGTTGTCTCCATACCCGTACACGTCCATCTACTCGATACAATTTGAAACGAGACTCGTCCGACCAGGCAACATGTTTCCAGTCATTAAGTCCAATGTCGGTGTTAACGGTCCCAGGCGAGGCGTAAAGCTTTGTTTCGTGCAGTCATCAAGGGTACATGAGTGGGCCTTCGTCTCCGAAAGCCCATATCGATGATGTTTCGTTGAATGGTTCGCACTCTGACACTTGTTGATGGCCCAGCACTGAAATCTGCAGCAATTTGCGGAAGGGTTGCACTTCTGTCACGTCGAACGATTCCCTTCAGTCGTCGTTGGTCCCGTTCTTACAGGACCTTTTTCCGACCGTAGCGATGCCGGAGATTTGATGTTTTACCGGATTCCTGATACTCACGATACACTCGTGAAATGGTCGTATGGGAAAATCCTCACTTCATTGCTACCTCGGTGGTGCTGTGCCCATTGCTCCTGCGCTGAATATAAAACCACGTTCAAACTCACTTAACTGTTGATAACCTGCGATTGTAGCAGCAGCAACCCATCTAACAACTGCGCCAGACACTCGTTGTTGTATATAGGTGTTGCCGACTGCAGCGCCGTATTCTTCCCGTTTACATATCTCTGTATTTGAATACGCGCGCCTGTACCAGTTTCCTTGGCGTTTCAGTCTATAACGTTGACGGTTCTCTAGCCGTGTCAGAATAGGAAAAACTAGCTTCATGCGCTCGATGGCTGTTTCCATTGTCTATCCTTGACCTGCAGAACATAGAGTGAAAAATACATTTAAGTTTTTCTTTGGTATACCCAGTTGTCAGCTAACTTTAAAATTCAAATATTATGGCGTACTCGTGGTGAAACATAGATTGTATCAGCGTCTGCGATGTCATTCGTCATCAAATTTAAGCCCATTTTTTGAAAGACCCCAGACGATAAGTGAACAAACGAAAATACGCATGACCATGTCCCAAAGATGTTTCATGAGTCTTGCGAGGATGTGTTAGACACCTGCACCCTGATGATACTGTAAGATCGTAACAGGTACTGGCAATAAAGTATTGTACAGAATAGCAGCTGTGATATTAATGAGTTTATTTTAAGTTCTCAACTTTGGTAGCACACTTTTGCAGAACATCCATAAAATTCTTCGGACAGGTTTCTACACTGTTACAAATCCATCCTTTAAATATACTATATGAGGGGGTCCTCGGAAAGAACGACTTACTGCTCGCTTCCATGTAAGTCCGATTCGTCTAAAATTGTCGCCATAACGATTAGGACTAACTTCGTGGGGAACGGAGAAAGGAGGGGCAACTAAATGTTTCGTGGCTTGTCATACAATGTACTCTTTTGGAAGGAGTGAAAGAAGGAAGTAAGAAGATTGGGGTTTATTGTCACATCGATATCGATGTCATCAGAGTCGGAGTACACCGAATATTCAAGGACAGGGAAGGAGATCGGCCGCGGATTTCCAAAGCAACCATCTCGGCATTTGCGTCGAGCGATTTAGGGAAATTACGCAAAAACCTGGATGGCCTAACGCGACTTTGAACCATCGCCCTTCCAAATGCGAGTCCACTGTTCTAACTACGCGCCACCTCTCTCGGTTACTTTCTTGGAACCTTAATAGTAATTTCAACTCCCCCCCCCACAAACACGCAAACACAGACACATACACACTATCCGAAAAACATACTCGGACATAGAAGTGTTTTGCAGGCAACCAACTTCGTCGATCAAATTCTTTCATCTTGGGCTTGTCTTACTTACAAGTACACGGTATTCGGAAATCCCCGTTGAAAACTTCTAGCACTTGTAAAGGGCAGTGAGCACGTAACATTTTGAATAGGAACACATGTCTGAAGCTTCATCCATCGATTCTACAGACGTTCGAAGCTATAAGCACCGGTGCCTGTAAATGTATGTATATGCCGAATGATTATGTGATGATTACAAGCTTTTCAGGACGATGGATAAATGCACCAGTTTAAGGTAACGACCCTGGTTCGGTAACGAACTAGTCGAAAGTTACAAACGAAAATCGTTATGATACCTCAAACCCGCTGTTACCGTTAAAGGGATGTAAAGCGAAAGGTTAGGGCTCATGTACCATCATGTATCATTTTCTGTTACTACCTTACTGAAACAAATACCTCTGAAACAGGTAGGTCTCTGGCAATCTCAATTTCACTTAATTACAACTCAGACTGAGTAACATATCAGATCTCAATAACAGGTCAATAAAAACTGGTAGGCCTTGATTAATAAGAGTTTCAGCTAACCCAAATTATGAAATGGCCCTTAATTTAATTAAAAGGGAAAAGGCAAGCCTTTAATAATAACAGCTTCAGATGAGAAAAATTATCAAGTCCTTCAGTAAAAACAGCTTCAGTTAATGAAAATTACCAAATAAACAACAGGCAGACCTTCAATAATAACAGCCTCAGCTAAACAAACTTACCAGATAGAAAACAGGCACGCCTTATTAAATAACAGCTTCAGTTAAACGACATCACCAAAACAAAAAGCAGGCAGCCCTTTTTTACTAACTGCTTCAGTGGAGTGAAACTACTAAATAGAAAACAGGTAGACCTTCTTTAATAAGAGCTGATAACAGTTTCAGTTAAGTAAAATTACCGCATGGCATAAATAACAGCTTCAGTTAAATGAAATCACCCGCCAACTCGCCACGCCACAACACGCCCGATCCCCATCAACAACCTCGAGCAAAGACCTTAGTGGTCTCAAACCAGAGAGACATCACACGACAGATCGACCTAGTGGCGCCAGGAATTCGAAAGGCAACGTCAGCAACTCCGCCACGCCAGTACCTGTGACAGTGGAATACACATACCGCTACTGTTGTTGCTAATAATGTATACAACTTTCAGAAGTTTTAGTGTAGACCAAAACAAGAACAATGAGTAGTTAACATGTTTTGTAAAATGCGTGTCTTAAGATCTATGACGCAGTGGCTAGCACACTGGACTTGCAATCGGGAGGACGACGGTTCAATCCCGCGTCCGGCCATCCTGATTTAGGTTTTCCGTGATTTCCCTAAATCCCTCCAGGCAAATGCCAGGATGGTTCCTTTGAAAGGGCACGGCTGACTTCCTTCCCCGTCCTTCCCTAATCCGGTGAGACCGATGACCTCGCAGTTTGGTCTCTTTCCTCAAACAGCTCAACTTAACCCAAGACCTATGAGCACTCGTTCAATAGAAGATATGTGTTTTACAGAAGTGAAGGGGAACAAGTGCTCATAGCTCTTCAGGTGTGAATTTCAGGCCCCTGTTTATGGGACTTTTTTCCTTATTTCGGCCCATAACATCACCTCTGAAAGTTGCATACCCTACATTCCTAGCAACAACAGTAGTGGCACATGTTTTCACTGATAGAGGCATCAGAACGATTTTCGCTAGTAACTTTCGAGTCATTCGTTTCCTTTACAAGGGACACTTACCTCACACTGATACATTTATCCATCTGCATCATCCTAGAAAGTTTGTATCATCAGGCAATCACTGTGTCCAAAAACATTCAAATGTGTGTGAATTCCTAAGGGACCAAACTGCTGAGGTCATCAGTCCCTAGACTTACACACTACTTAAACTAACTTATGCTAAGAACAACACACACACACCCATGCCAGAAGGAGGACTCGAACCTCCGGCGGGAGGGGCCGCGCAGTCCGTCACATAGCGCCTTTAACCACGCGGCCAATCCGCGCGGCTCACTCTGTATACACGCGCATTTGCAGGTGCCAGCGACTATAACTTTGACATTCTGTAGCATCTTTCCATAACGTTTCCGGATATCGGTTCCTTCTCAGAATACTATGTACTCACTTCCCCCTACAGATCCTACAGGTCTGTAACAGTAATTTCCGAATACCCTGTGGATACCCACTTCTGAGCCCAAACATTACGACAGTCGCCCACAGCGATATGAAAAGTCGCCTGCCATTGATTCAGACACGTGAAACAGTAAGAAAGGTGTATAAGCGGAGTAGAGACGAATGGGGAATTATTCTAGTGATGATACGGTCCGTATATGGTAAATCCACTGATATACGCGATTTTCACCAAGAGCAGATTGTTAATGGGCAGCGCCTGTGGACGTGGATCTCTGAAATGGAGGCACTGGTTGGCCGTTCGCATGTTACTGACGTGAGGATTTACGCCAGTGGTTCCCAACCTTATTGAGACCATTACTCCTGAGTGCAATCAGATGTTCTATTACTCCTCCCTCTCCCTTCTCCCCCCCCCCCCCAAAATTCCTTGCCCCATCGTCAACATTAGTGCCTACTTAAACTTTACAAGTAAAAAGAATTTCCTTTGAACACTTTTACTTCCAAATGATGAATGTTAAGTAATATTTAGTTTTTTTTGCGTGTGTTTATTAAACCACTAACTGAAAATTCATTGGTACAATTGATGCCGCTTATTCCTAACAACCTGTTTCTATAGAATTATGAAGTAATTCTAAGTGCATCACGAGTGTTACCTAGAATTCCTCCTCAGAACCATCCACACTGAAGTTAGACCTCCTCGTACCACTCAGACATCTAGCATCTCTTCCTACATCCAAAATCAGTCAGTTTAAAATGTGTGCACTGCGCTTATTGTTTGTAAATCACTTAATTGCCGGGCTACTTCCTTCTGAGCTTTCAGAAACTGGAAATCCTTCAGGCTGCCAATGCCTTGTAGCTGACTACTCCCACTAATAATAATAATTAAAATAATACTATTTATGCCCTACAGCAGTGTAGTAGCATTACTTACTTACTGTTGTATTGTGTTACCATTTGTTCTTTTGTCATTGTGAAGAAGAAACTTCTGTTCCATTGGAGGAACTGCCTACAACTCAGAGAAGGAATATATATATATATATATATATATATATATATATATATATATATATATATATATATATATATATATTTCTTGTGTGTGTGTGTGTGTGTGTGTGTGTGTGTGTGTGTGTGCCAATTTTACTGTCATAAATGCATGGTTTGAAGTATGTGTGTAGTGGAGCAACTATGTGAATGAGATGTCTACACATTCATTTCACAAGCTGTAACCCCCGCCACACTGTGTTACAGTACGCGTTATTGCTAGAATTTGAAATAAGAAAATATAATTACTGGTAAGGAACGTAATCACTATTAGAGCGTTATGAAATAGACATAATATTAATGATCTCTTAGAAACAATTTAGTGTCGTGACTGGAGCACAACTGAACCCCTTTGTCTTTACACCTGAGAAAATTTCATTTAATCCCTCAGAGGACAATTACCCACAGGCTGGGAACCATGATCTGCTCAATGGTTGAGGGACGTTGAAACCATGTCACCACCTCGCCAGAGAACGTGGCGGTCAGAGGTTTGCGCGCTATGTGAATCTTGATAGGCGGCACATCTGGCGACAGAGTGCAGTGCTGGTGTTCGGAACACGTCGTTCATTGCACATTGCTGGATATGTCATTCCGCAGTAGGTGACCCTTACGTGTTGCCATATTAGTTCAACACCGTCGTTTACGACTGCAGTGGTCGCACGGCCATCAACACTGGACCATGTATCAACTAAAAACGTAGACATCTGGCTCCACGAACCAGCGAAAATCTGCCAAGGACTTGACTTTCTTCACCCTAACCAGCATGGATTCCAAAAGCATCGGTAATATGAAACCCATCTCGTACTTTTTGCACTGGTAATCAGGCGGATGTCGTATTGCTCGACTTTCGAGAAGCATTTAACTCAGCACTACATCTACCTATTGTCAAGTACAGACGTATCAAAATATCAAACGAAATGTGTGACTTAGTCCAGGATTTCTGTGACTCGGTCGAAGATTTCTTGCTAGAAAGGGCGCAGAGTTGGAGAGTCATCGACAGATGTACAGAGTGGGTGTAATTAAACTGTCGCTTCTTGAACCAATGCAGACGGAAAACTATTTACGTTATGGGTAGCAAACTTTATAGGAATGACGTTCAGACTGTGCGCTGCGGGATTTGCTTTGCGAGCAGTGTTGGTGTCATGACTTGCCGTTAGGCGCAGTGGAACGTAAAAATGGCACGTAATAAACAAATGTTACCCTCTCACGTTGAAGTTAAAGCGATTTAAGTGTGTTCCTTTCAATGGTTTATTCGTTATTTATCTTCCGCATAACCTCACAAATATTTCCATGAAATTTTTTTATCCTACTATCACACATTTTTCATGGGAAACCTCTCAAGCAGCGAAAATCTAATTACAGTGAGGTGCAAGAAGTCATGGGATAGTGATATGGCCGGCCGGGGTGGCCGAGCGGTTCTAGGCGCTACAGTCTGGAACCGCGCGACTGCTACGGTCGCAGGTTCGAATCCTGCCTCGGGCATGGATGTGTGTGATGTCATTAGGTTAGTTAGGTTTAAGTAGTTCTAAGTTCTAGGGGACTGATGACCTCAGAAGTTAAGTCCCATAGTGCTCAGAATCATTTGAACCATAGCGATATGCACATATACAAGTATAGATGGCGCTAGTACTGCGTACACAAAGTTTAAAAGGGCACTGCATTGGCGGAAGTGTCATTTGTACTCAGGTGATCCGTGCGAAAAGGTTTGCAGCGTTATCATGGGAGCACGATGATAATTAACAGACTTTGAACGCGGAATGGTAGTTGGCGCTAGACGTATGGCACATTCCATTTTGAAAAACGTTAGTGAATTCAGTATTCCGAGATCCAAGGTGTCAAGCGTGTGCCGAAAACATTAAATTTCAAGAGATTACCTCTCACCACGGACAACGCAGTGGCCGACGACCTTCACTTAAGAACAGAGAGAGGCGGTGTTTGCACAGAGTTCTCAGAGCCAACAGCCGTAGAAATCAATGTGGGACGTACGACGAACGTATCCTTGAGGACAGTGGGCTATGGCAACAGACGACCGACACGACTGCCTTTGCTAATAGCATAACATGGCTTGCAGCGTCTCTCCTGGGCTCGAAAACATACAGGTTGGGCCCTAGACGACAGGAAAATCAAGGTCTGGTCACATGAGTCCCGATTTGAGTTGGTAGTAGCTGATGGTAGGGCTTTGTCTTGCAACCCATCCTAGAATATTGCTGAATTGCGTGAGACCCGTACCAAATAGGAAAAAATGGGTATACAGAACATATACAAAGAAAGATAGCACGATTGGTCACATGTTTGTTTCACCCAAGGGAGAGGGTCTCGTAGATGATGAAGAAATTGAAATGGTAGGCTCTTGAAGCCCACTTGCTGCTTTTAGATTAATTACAGCGCGAACAGAGGTTTTTGAGCACTCAGTTTTCCCCTGCTTCATACATGAATGCAACGAAGAAGCTCTATCAACAGACACGCTGGTAAGTACCTTCTGCCATGCTCTTAACAGTGCGATACCTCAGTGCCTGTGTAGTTATGAAGCACGATGCAATGTTCCATCGGACATGTTTCCATATCCAAAGAAATAGGCACTGCGGCGGCTACAGACGTCATGAAATATCTGAAAAGTGTTTGCAGTTGAGAATACGGACTACCGTCAGCTGTGTAATAAAATTACAATGAAAATTTGTGCCGGACCAGGACTCGAATCCGGATTTCCGGCTTTATGCGAGCGGTCGCCTTAACCGCTTTGGCTATCCTCTCATGCTTCCATATGTTGTCAAACATGTATTTATAATCTGCACTTGTACATCCATTATGTCTAGTCCCATACAGGGGAGACATTTTAATTGACTGTCGCTTGCTCGGTGTAGCCGGATAAATACGATATTGCAGTGCCTGTGTTGCTGACGCCTGTCCGAAGGAACATTTGCATCGTACTTCTCATCAACGCAGGCATTTCAACATCGTATTCATCCGCTGATACCAGACGCCGGCTTTCAATTAAAATGTCCTCCCCCTGTACGGGAACATACATAAGGTGTACGAGTCCAGGTTGTAGACATAACGTTGACAACATATGGACGTTTTGATCTGGCCGTGAAGCATGCACAGATACTCAAAGTGGTTAAGGCGACCGCTGCCATTAAGCGGGAAATTTGGTTTCGAGTCCCAGACCGTCACAAATTTTCATTGTAATTCCATTATACAGGGTGAAAAGTATTTAAACCGACAAACTCTGGGAGGTTGTAGGGGACATCAAAACAAATATTTTTCCCTAATGTCATTTTTTCCTATGAGGTGTATTTAAACCGGTAGACGAAGGTTTCTCTGGTGGCAAATTAATTAAACCAATAAACACTTTTCCATTTTTTATGACAAAGAGACAACACATTAACACAACCCAATTTCAATTACAGTAGATTTTCAAAAATGCCTTCATTGACACCTAAACAAAGGTTACACCGACGGATCATGTTCTGTCTGACACGGGCAAAAACCCCAGCAGTATCCTGAATTGTTCCTGCTCCTGCTGCTGTCCGGGCAACCAGATCCTCTTTTGATGCAACAGGAGATGCGTAAACAAGGTTGCGCATCTCTCCCCACTCAAAAAAGTCCAGAGGGGGCATATCTGGGGATCGAGCAGGCCATGGTACAGGACTACCTCTGCCAATCCACGTTTCTGGGAACCGTCGGTCCAGGAATCGACGCACACGACGACTGAAATGTGCCGGCGCCCCGTCATGTTGGAACCACATGCGTTGTCTTGTAGGGAGCGGGACGTCTTCCAGCAATTCTGGCAATGCTCTGGCGAGAAAATTGTAATATTGCCTGCCGTTTAAAGGCCTAGGTAGCACATACCGCCCAATTAAACAGTCCCCAACAACACCGACCCACATATTAACGAAGAACCGCACTTTGGTAAGTGCTAGTAACAGTGCCATGTGGGTTATCCTCACTCCAAACATGCGAATTGTGCATTTTGAAGACTTCATCACGCCCGAACGTTGCTTCACCGGTAAACAACACAGAGGATGGGAATGTAGGATGCATTTCACAATGTTCCAGGTACCACTGCGAAAACTGTGCTCTGGGTGGATAATCAACTGGTTCCAGGTTGTGGACATGCTGTAAGTGAAATGGACGTAATAATTGCTCTCGAAGGACTGTTCATACATTCGTCTGATTCGTCCCCATGTTTCGTGCAATTTCACTGCTAATTGAAGGATCCCCCCCACATGCTGCAAGAGAGCTTCCTCAAATTGCAGCGTTCTTACCGTACGACGGCGTCCCTGTCCAGGTAATCTGCTAAATGACCCGGTCTCACGCAGACGTTGGTACACAGCAGCGAAGGTCGTATGATGCGGGATACGGCGATTAGGATATTGTTGTTGATAAACCCGCTGTGCAGCTCGTCCGTTGTGGTGCGCTATGTAGTACACACCAACCATATCAGTGTACTCACTCCAGGTGTATCGCTCCATTATCAAACAGAGACAATGCACTACTACACTGGTGAACAGCAGTTGCCTACAACTGAAGAGCGTAATACGCCCTCTAACAACTGAAGAGCGTAATACGGCCTCCACCGGTTTAAATAATCCTTATAGGAAAAAATGACATTAGGGATGTCCCCTGCAACCTCCCAGAGTTTGTCGGTTTAAATATTTTTCACCCTTTACAGCTGATGGTTCTCTGTATTCGCAACCGCGAATGCATTTTCCGTAGCTCTTCACGGTCATTTGCAGATGTAGATGACAGACGAAGGCGAAAATAGCAAAAATAAGAGAAAAGAGAGTAGCTGTCTCCAATTGTCGAGTTATGTTTGGTACATTTATTCTGAATTTCCGAGAGTATTAGATAATAGTTTCGTTACCCACTCTCTATTCGAGTATGAGTACCACACTATCAAAGCAGGTTTATTATCGTTCCATATTCAGCGATAGTTGAATACGATATGCATATTCATAACAAGTGCCACAGTTCCTCAAAGACCAATGCAGTCACTTTCATCCTAGTGATCCTTCAGATGTTGATAATCAATTTCTGCTACTAAAGTAAAAGTTCTCACTTCAAGAGTATGCCCATGGATGCAGTTGAAGGTGCTGAACATGTTGCACAGTAATTGTCCCTGACTAAATGCTGCCACCGAGGACAAAATTCATCTCAGTCAGTGTATTTAACTGACCCCGATCATCCTTCGCAGTTTCCTGACAGATAAGTTTGTCAACAAACTCACATTTCCTCATGTTCGTGGCAGGGAGAAGTTCGCTTTACAGTAACTCCTGTAGTAACAAATTAGCTATTTCCACGTCAGAAATAATTTGCTTAATTTTTTCCTGTTTCTCAAAGTTTTGGGACACGATTACTTCTAACGGAAGCTGAAAACGACTAAGACCTAATATACTTGCGTTATATTGCCACGTAAACCACAATAGTAGTGAAGCGGCATATCTGTTGCATTTGTTGCAAGTGTACAATCGACGCTGTAAAGACTACATATTGTAGGTTCTTTGGTATGCAAGCTCTTTCTTTTTAATTTACATGTGTGCTTCCAATATCCGAAGATATATAATTCAGTGAGCTTACCAAAGACGTTCCTATTAGCTTTGTGATATTGTACCATCTCTGTGCTTTTTTTCTTTGCCTGGGAGCGATTCCCGCACTGAAATGCCGAGCGAGGGCGAGAATAGCTTTTGCTTGGGGTCTGAAATCTATTAAACAATGCGAAGGCGAGAAACAGATGAATGAGGTTCCAGCAAGTACACGCACTATATTCCCGAGCCTGGCAGAGCACCAAGGAAGGCTGGCACAACTCACAATATGAGCGCCATAAAATGAATCTTCCACCTCCCCCAGAAACTTGGGCGGCGTTCCGGCCCGTCGGGAAAGATCTGCGACCAAGAGGATTAGGTACATCATAATCGGGAGAGACGTGTTTTAACAAACTGTCGCACACAGGAGGCCAGGAAGAGAATATGTATACTAATCGATGATTAGTACACATATTGATTGGTGACTCCATAGAGTGCTGTGTGCACAAGGCCATTGGATAAATAAAATTAGAAGGAAGGTCAGTGTATGTTGGCAAGATGTGCATTTCCCCTTTCCTTTCTGCTATCCGTTTTTAATGTACAATTTAAAATTTGAAATATATAATTAATGATTTGCAAGTGCACATTTGGTATTTTGTGATAATCTCCTGCCAAATAAAATAATGTTAAGTCTTCACGTGACACATGTCACATACAGGGCGATCCATCACCCTGTCACACCGAGGTCTGCTCTGTAAGCCGGCCGGTGTGGCCGTGCTGTTCTAGGCGCTACAGTCTGGAACCGCGAGACTACTACGGTCGCAGGTTCGAATCCTGGCTCGGGCATGTGTGTGATGTCCTTAGGTTAGTTAGGTTTAAGTAGTTCTAAGTTATAGGGGACTGATGACCTCAAAAGTTGAGTCCCATAGTGCTCAGAGCCATTTGAACCATTTTTTTCTGCTGTGTAGGTGAATGTAAACAGCGGCTTCAGTTATTGTGATCGTTTCATAGCTTCTGTTAGTGCTAACAACTAGACACCTGTGCCTACGAGCTTTAATTTGTACGCTAAAGGTATGTTCTTACCAACAGTTGGTTTATACTCAGGTGCATTTGTGGCCTTTTGTTTCTTATTCACTGATCGCTTTGTAAAAATTTTTAACTTCCAGCACTGAAGATGATGATTATGTGATCGAAAATCGATTTTGCTGCTAATAAATCATCAAAATTACGGCCAACGCTGACCTTCCTTCTAATTTTAGTACACATATATTTCTATGTTCGTTATGCAATTTTATACGCATGCTGATGAAATGCTAGCAAGAGACTTCCAAGCCGTTAGTTATTAATTCACAATGAGAGAAGTTATCACAGTGAAGAGAAGACAACATAAAACGGAATCTTTTAGTTTTTCAGCATACACAGAGCACGTCTGAACATAATGAAACAGACGGGTTTTGAATATTGCTCAGTGTAACCAATACGCAGCTTTTTTCACAAGTACTTTCAGTGTTTCAAAAGCGACTCCATGAGAACTACAAAACATACGGGAAAATGACACGTATCAGTGAACAGAGCATCTCCGTACGTTTTTAATTGACAGGTGTTCAAAATGGACACGGCTAACGACAATATGTGAGTGTCGTTCACTGAATTTGCTATATAAACTGCGGGACAGCAGCCTGTATCGGAACTTCTTCGTTGGGTTGCCTATTTGCAGGTGCCAACTACGTAATTCGGTGAAGCAACAGGGAGCATGAGATTTCTCAACATGCCAGCCTCTCCAGTGAAACGATGCCATGGCGCATGTAACCCAAATAAACTTTGTGAAATGGTCTATCCACTCATACAGGGCAGTTAAAAACTGTAAGACAAACAAATGATTACAATTTCAGAAACATTGGATAATTTATTCAAAAGAATGAGCTCCGAAAATTGAGCAAGTCAGTAACGGCTTGGTCCATCTGTGGCCCTTACACAAGCAGTTATTCGACCTGATATTCATTCATGATTGAGTTGTTGGTTGTTCTCCCGAGGGATATCGTGCAAAGGCTGACCAACTGGCACGTCAGATGGTCAAAATCCCAAAACTGCCCATAATGCTCCAAACGTTGGTGGTTGGGGTCAGATCCGTCTTCCTTGCTGATAGTGTTTGATAAGCTCGAAGACAAGCATTAGAAACCGTCGGTGCGTGCGATCGGGCATTATCTTGCTGAAATGTAAGACGACGAGGTTGCAGCGGTTGACAAACGAATGTGTCCTGCTATGAAATGAAATGGCACCCCCAGACAATCACTCCTGGATGTTTGGCCTTATGGCTGGGGGGCAGCCAGAAAGATATCCCACGCCTTCGCTACGAAGCGGGACTTACATCGTTGAAGACAATTCTCCACTAGTCAATGAGATTCCACGCCGAAGTCGTGTCTGGAGACGCCTCGCACATTTGTTCGATGCCAACCTGACTGTCGCACGCCATACGGCCTGACAAACAGTTGTAGTGGTCTAGAGCGCTATTTCTTTTCATAGCAGGGCCACTTTGGTTGTCATCCACGGCGCCCTTACAGCACAGTGGTACGTCGACGATACTCTACGCGCCTTTATGTTGCCCTTAGTGGCGGTCATCCTGGGCTTACGTATCAGCAAGATAATGGCCGCCCACACATAGCAAGAGTTTCTGCTGTTTGTCTTCGTTCTTTCCAAACCCTATCTAGCCAGCGAGCTAGCCGGATCTCTCATCAATTTAGAACGTTTGGAGCATTATGGGCAGGGCCTCACAAGCTCGGAATTGGACAGAAGTTGGTACGATATCTCTCAGGAGGACATCCAGCAACTCTATCAATCAATACCAATCCGTATGACTGCTTGCATAAGGGTCAGAGGTGGGCCAACGAATTAATGACTTTCTCAGTCTGCGAAGCTCATTATCTTGAATAAATCTTCCAATATTTCTGAAATTGTAATCATTTGTCTGTTCAATACAACTATCGATTTCGTCTCATTCAGATTTTCTTTTTTTGGCTCAGATTGTGTCCGAGTGCTGCAGTGCTGGCTGTATACATTGCAGGACGCAAATACATCGTACGTATGTTCACTAACTGTTGGTGGCCTCGCAGAGTATACCGAAAAATTAAGTATACCGAAAAATTAATAGCTCCACTTTCTTTCACCAGCAGGCTATATTGCACTGTGAGTAGTCATAATGAGGTGTGAGTGCAAGAAAAGTGGAGGAACGATCCAACACGCGATAATGGTGGTTCTGATAATTTTATAAGGTTATGGTCACTGTGGTGTCACGGCCAGACACCACACTTGCTAGGTGGTAGCCTTTAAATCGACCGCGGTCCGGTAGTATACGTCGGACCCGCGTGTCGCCACTATCAGTGATTGCAGACCGAGCGCCGCCACACGGCAGGTCTAGAGAGACTTCCTAGCACTCGCCCCATTTGTACAACCGACTTTGCTAGCGATGGTTCACTGACAAAATACGCTCTCATTTGCCGAGACGATAGTTAGCATAGCCTTCAGCTACGTCATTTGCTACGACCTAGCAAGGCGCCATGTTCAGTTACTATTGATATTGTAAATAATGTACAGACAAGAGCTACGTTCAACATAACTGGATTAAAGTTAAGTATTCCACCATCTGCGTCCGTTTTTCTAAGTTCTAATTTCCTTGTCCTGTTCTAGACCTCACGCCAGCCTGCGTGAGCTAAACGCGTGCATTTCGGCTTCCTCTAACATTAGTGGGTTGGTCTCCTGCCAATCCACAACAGTCACAATTTACAACATTTGATCAATATGGTCCTCCGACGCAGCAACATGCAGTATTCGTAACACGACATGGTCGACAGTTGCTCGCAGTATATCCGGTGTAATATAAGAGTGGTATGTCACCGTATGATTTCCTTCAGGAAGAGTCCGGATAAATCCCTGACGGACACGATCTCTCAAAGTAGAAATCATGCATTTAGGTCGGGGGATCTGGATGGTCGTACATCTTGAAATTGCCTATAAATGATGCGGTTGCTGCCTAGGATTTCTCAAAGCAAATCTTTCACCTCGCAAGCGACATGTGATGTCGCCCCATATTGCATGAAAATAGTGGTGTGGACACAGATACGTTCTTGCGAAGCTGTAATGAAGTGGTGCACAAGGTGACCCTTGTGACTTGCAAATGTCAGTTTAGACCTAACAAGTTCGTGAGGTGTTATCTCCTCGAAGAAAAACGGAACAAGGATGAAGGAGCTTGGGAACCATACCACACAGGCATAAAATGCTGAATGCAGTGGGTGTTCCTGCACAACATGTGGCGGGATAGAACCAGCAGGACCCGATATGCAACAGTTCTATGCATTCACGACATCGTAAAGTGTGCTTCGTCCTCATCCAAAGAATATTCACCATTATCATATCTTCCCTTTCCATGCATGTTCGAATACGAAGGGCAAAGCCACGGTGTTCTAGCCTATTACCTTGGGGCTTCATTTGGTGCACATTCTGAACTTTGTGGGACTACCAGTTAAAATATACCGCATAATCTCATGAACTGTTGACCACGGGAAAGGCAATTCCCGTGACACAGCTCGAGCACTGGCTTCAGAATTTGAAGCGTGTGCTAGACGCTCGGCTATAACTACAAGAACTTCATCAACAACTGCCATTGGAATAGGCCGCCTTCCTCTAACTGCTGCACCACCCAATTCACATCTTTCTTCACATTTCTTGATCATATTGTTTAGTGCATTTATTGACATGAGGCCTCTTCGCAGCTGTTTCTGTCGGCGATATTCTCGTAATGCAGCGCTGCTATTGCTGCCTTTCTGATGAAACAATTTTACCGACAGTACTCGGTCTTTTTTCCCATTACCATTGCGTTTCGTAGGGAAAATATAGCCCTTCTTAACCCTTTACGCCAACAGTCGCGTCACAAAAGTAATCAACACGCGTTACCAAACAGCAAACAGCATACTGTCGTCAAAATGGAAACATTTCACATTCTGACAGCCTACAGCCGCATATTTTCACCTGCTTGCACAAAGAGGAACTATTATTTATTTTCAGCACATTCCAAGAGCTCGCCGAATAATGAAAATACCTACGATGTACCAGCGTCCTGCGATGTATATTTCCCGCATCGGAACACCGTCAGTTCAGTTATAACCAACTAGTGTGTGTGTGTCATCTTTCTGTATTCCTTTTAGTTTCATGCAATTGTTTTCTGAAATCCCTGACCTACTTACGAGTGCCCCTGCGGCTACGTTAACATTAATTAGCTCTTCTTACAGAATTTATAAAGAGAGTAAACACATACCACAAGATTTAACTGCATCATCGATCAATACACCTAAACTTTATTGTTGTGGCGAAAAACGAAGTAATCAGACACATAAGCAGTAGAGTATAGAACTCGTGAAGAGACGACATATGAAACAAAAAGATGTAGAGTCTCCAGAAATCGATTTTCTTCGCAGGGCGTGCTCAATAGCTATTCTGGAACATGCAGCAGTGAAGAAGTAAAGAGAAAGCAAGAAGACAAAGAATTCCAAGATAATATTTGTGAATAAAAGAAAATTACTAGATAAAACTAACGTACAGGAAGAGAAAACCAAGCATCGCATATTACCATAAATGCTAGAATTAACACACTCCTTGGTGAACACAGATATGAGTGGACTGGTATGAAGGGTTCATTGACGATGCTGGTGGTGATTGTAACATTATTCTGTCGAGTTTCCCCGTTTTTTAGTCAATCTAAGATTAACTGAAAGTACTGGCCGGATTGTTCTTCGTTCATTATATTAATTATAGGTCAAATTTCCCCATAATGAAAGTTTCTTGTGATGTAATTTAAGTCAGTTTGGACTACAAAATAAAATGCTGAAATTATCCGTCTCTTATTTTTATATTAGTCTTTTTACTTATACCGACATTATCTGCTCTTGCCATGTCATTCCAGTTATCGCACTTGTTTTCCTGTTTAGAAAGTATTCCCAGCATTACTACCATTTATTCTAGGTCAGAACCATCTTTTATTCGCAGTGACGCAATACGTTTTGTGGAATACAGCGTCCTTGAAGAAATCTCACAAAGGCTGACGTCAGAGCACTGATAAATTGCATATTTTTTTTTAAAAAACTATTTCATTGAAAAGCATTCTAAAGCATCTGAGCCATTGTACAAAGTCGAAAGACCTCAATACAGCTACCTTGTTCCACATGAAAGACAATGTATACGTTAGCTGATTAAAAGATCGATACATTAATTGATGACTCTCGATCACAAGGCCCCAGGCTCGATTCCCGACCATGTCTGGGTTTTCCCTCACTCGGGACTCAGTATATGTGTGTTTTCTCCATCATCATTTCATAATCATCAACGTGCAAGTCGCCGAAGTGCTGTCAAATGAAATGCCTTGCACCAGTCGGCCGGACATGCCAGTTAAGGTCACCGGGCCAATAAAACCACACGCGCATTTCATTTTAACTTTTACTGTTTTCTCTTGTCAGAATGCAGTTCCAACAAAATCAACAAAGCAAGTGCAGTAATTTTATAAAAACAACGATCACACCCTCTTTAGATTTTATTTTCGCATTTTTATATTAAATTTTGTTTTATTTCTTTTAAGCCTTTCTGTCCCGATGTAAAGAAGAGCCAGTCAACACATAACACATTAGAAACATTTATGCGTAAGATGGTATTGTCGAAACTGCACAATGTTTCCACCGTTGTGGCTCGCCAATTTAGGCAGTTGTTCACTAGACAGGGGCAGGAACGAACGAAGGGGGGGGGGGGGGGGGGGAGATGGTCTGTAACGTCACGGTAGAGGACATTGGCAACCAATGTTTCCTGCAGGAGAAATGGGCCACTGACTCTACATGCACAGTACAGGACAGCCGGAACGCAAACCACAGACGCCAATGCACAAGCATGGGGATGGTGTTGATCCCCGGCTCAACCGTCTTTGCTTCTATCACCTACCTCTGTTAACTTCTTGCATTCACCTGTCTGTGGGTGATGAAAGTTTACAGCTGCAAATCATGGTTCCCACACCTTTCTGAGTTTAAATCACATATGTCTTAAGTCGATAGCTATATGTATTTCGACTGCTTCTTTACTGCTGGAATACCAATAAACAGAGGCCGACGATAGGAACTCTGTCTCTCCGTAGAATACGCCCTGTCCTCTATCACAAAAGCGTTCGACAATAGGACATTTTTTGGCTTACTCGAATTCGTATGACGTCTATGTTTATCGTATCTTTTTTTAAATTTGTTGAGACGTATGGATAATATAAGATTTTCCACAGTGTCGTGGGTTTCTGTATACACTCTAAGGAAAAAAAGAAATGATGCAACACGATGGAATTCTCCGAATGGGACGGAAATCCGTAGATGTGATTTACATATCCAGACAAACAAATGATCACAATTTCAGAAAAACTGGATGATTTATTCAAGAGAAACAGCACTACAAATTGAGCAAGTCAGTAACACATTGGTCCACTTCTGGCTCTTACCTAAGCAGTTATCCGGTCTGGCATTGATAGAGTTGTTAGATGTCCTCCTGAGGGATATCGTATCAAATTCTGTCCAACTGGGGCTTTAGATCGTCAAAATACCGACATGGTTGCCTATAATGTTCCAAACGTTCTCAATTCCGGAGAAATCCAGCCATCTTGCTCGCCAAGGCAGAGTTTGACGAACACATAAATAAGCAGTAGAAGCTCTCGCCGTGAGTGACCGGGTAGTATCATGCTGAAATGAAAGCCCGGAATGGCTTGTCATGACGGGAAACAAAACGGGGAGCAGTATAATGTCGACGTAAGGGTGCTGCAGATGACAACGAATGGAAAGGAATGTCACCCCGATCCACCGTTCCTGGTTGTAGGGCCGTATGGTGGGCGATGTCAGGTTGCTATCTCACTCCTATCCGAGTCGTCTCCAAAGACTCCTTCGCTCGTCTTCTGGGCTCAGTTCTAAGAGGATTTTATTCCTAAAGACAGTTCTACTCTCGTCAACGAGACTCCAGGTCGAATTCCCCTCTGGAGACGTCCCACACAGCGGTTGGATACCAACATGACAGTCACCGACCGTGCTGCCTGCCAACCATGCATGACGGTCTGGGGTGCCGTTTTTTTCCTCAGCAGTACCCTTTTGTTTGTTGGTCGCGGCACCCTTACAGTACAGCTATAGGCCAACGATATTCCACGCCCCGTTTTGTTCCCCTTCGTGGCAAGGCAACCTGGGTTTACATTTCAGCAAGATAATGCTCGGCCTTGTGCAGCAAGGTCGTTGGCTCTGTCCCCAGTCGAAACGTTTGGAGTATTATGGACAAGGCCCTCCAGCCAGCTCAGGATTTTGACGATATGACGCGCCACTTGGACACAATAATAGCACGACGACATCGAAAGACTCTATCAAATGGTTCAAATGGATCTGAGCACTATGGGACTTAACATCTTGGTCATCAGTCCCCTAGAACTTAGAACTACTTAAACCTAACTAACCTAAGGACGTCACATACATCCATGCCCGAGGCAGGATTCGAACCTGCGACCGGAGCGGTCACGCGGTTGCAGACTGAAGCCCCTAGACCGCACGGTCACACCGGCCGGCGAAAGACTATCAATGGAGGTGAAGGCGAATAACTGCTTACATAAGGGCTAGAAGTGGAACAAAGCGTTATTGACTTGCACTTCTCTTGAACACATCATCCATTTTTTCTGAAATTGTAATCATTTGTTCATCTGTACATATACGTCACACCTGCCTATTTCCGTCCCATTTGGATAATTCCTTCCTTATGTCTTTTTGCTTTTATTTCTTAGGGTGTATTTAAACGTTTTACTTGCCTTGATTTACTGGCCTTCTCCTACAAGGTTCCGTACATTTTGTGCACAATATCGTCGCTGAGAGACTAAATAGTTATTTCGATCCCCTTTAGACTCTACATTAGACCAAAACGTCTTAGGGTCTTAGTCGTTGGTGAAAGCCGAAGTAAAATCCGCTTGAGCTAATTTCTGTATTTTTTTTCTTTTTTTTTCTTTTTTTTACAATCGTATTGACCAACTAGGATCACGTTAACAACTTCAGTTCCTCTCCTTCCTTTGTTGTTGTTTCCTATTTTTCCAGTATTCCCTCATTTTCTCCACATGAAGTCTCTTCCTTTCTTCTGTCCATGTTGGTTCAAATGGTTCAAATGGCTCTGAGCACTATGAGACTCAACTGCTGTGGTCATAAGTCCCCTAGAACTTACAACTACTTAAACCTAACTAACCTAAGGACATCACACACATCCATGCCCGAGGCAGGATTCGAACCTGCGACCGTAGCGGTCGTGCGGTTCCAGACTGTAGCGCCTTTAACCGCTCGACCACTCCGGCCGGCTTTCTGTCCATGTTGTTCCGGATTTTTTATTTCTTCTGCTTTGAAAGCCTTCCAAATTTAGTATTTTCTTTTTAAAACGGTTTCTTTCTGCTATTTCTGATTCTTTGACGTTGTTTCTTTCAAGATCTTTTCTTACTTCTGTAATCCATGCTATTGTCGATTCCTTCTTCCAGAAATATAGGAGTATTTGTTTTGTTAGTCTATTTCCATCCATTCGGTAGAGATGTCCAAAAAAGGTTAATCTTCGTTTGGCCATTACTTCAGATATTTTCTCTATATTTTTGTAGATCTCCTCATTACTTCTAATATTCCAACCATCTGCAGGTTTCATTGCACCCATTATTTTTCTAATAATCCTTCTTTCCAGTACCTCTAGTTTGTCCATCTTATAGTTCATCGTTAGGCATTCAGATCCATACAAACATTCTGGTCGTACCACTGTGGTGTAGCTTTTTAGTTTTGTTTTTCGAGATATACATTTTTTGATGTAAATATTTTTGGTCAACCCATATGCTCTTTCCATTTTGTTAATTCTTACATCTATTGCAGATTTTTGTAGTCCATTCTGTCGTATAGTTTCTCCAAGATATTTAAATTTATTTACTCGCTCTGTTTTACCTATTTGTGTTTCTATGTATTTTGTTGCATTTTTATATCTGTCATGAATTTTATTTTTTCAGCTGAAATTTTGAGACCAGTTCTGTTTGCTAATTTCTCCAGAATGTTTATTTGAGTAACTGCTTCTGTCAGGTTTTCTGAAAGTATTGCGAAATCATCCGCAAAAGCCAAGCACTTTACCTTAATTCCATTTATTTTCCTTCCCAGAGTTATTGGTTCAATTTTGTGATTTTTTAGCTCCGAATTCCAGATCCTTACAATTTTTTCTAGAACACAGTTAAACAGTAAAGGTGATAAACCGTCACCTTGTTTAACACCAGTTTTTATTTCAAAAGGCTGAGATACTTACCCCATAAATTTGAATTTAGATACTGTACCTGTTAGTGTTTCACGAATTATGTTTGCTAGTTTTGATTTAACACCAAATTATCTAATTACCGTATCTATAGTTTCTCTGTCTTTACAGTCAAATGCTTTCTTGAAATCTATAAATGACACTAGTATTGGTTTGCTGGTTAACATTCTATGGCGAATTATTGACTTTAAGTTGAAAATTTCTTCTGCACAGGATCTTCACTTTCGAAAACCACCCTGATATTCTCCTAGTTGTTTGTCTAAAGTATCCACCACTCTGTTGAGGAGAATTTTTGATAATATTTTGTATGCCACTGGCAGAAGTGACACTTTAATTACTGACATTTTGTTTGTCTCCCTTTTGATGTAGCTGGTGGATTAATGCTGTTTCCCAGTCAACTGGAATCTTTCCAGTTTTCCAAATGTTCTCAAAATTTCTGTTTATTATTTATTATGTTTGTATTATACGCTTATAATATTTCGATAACCGTATTATGTCCGCCATTTTTCTGATGTCACGAGTCAAAACAGAGGTTGGTATCGGTAGGTTCCATACTTTTCATCTTGCCTTAGTCAGGAAAGAAAGAAGCAAAACTTGCTCGTCGCGCTACATGTGCGCCGCGTCCAGTCGTTCTGCTGTCGTCCCAGCTGCCTCGTTTCGACTAATTAGTGTCAGTACGGCGACAGACTACTCGCGACACCCTCCCTCCGTCGCACTGCTCGCAACCCGCGCGAGCTCCACCCTTATTCCTCCTCGCTTAACGCATTAAACGCGCAGCGCCATGTATCGGTTCCTGCGCGTTAATAAACCGCACGCGTCGCGAAGCGCCAAAGCGAAAGGCGCTAATTGAATTAAATTGACGTCCGCCGGCCCGGCGGCGGCTTCATTAGGTCGCGTGCTCACAAAGGGGTGCCGCTTGGCGCTCCCTGTCCCCCTTCTCATCCCCCCACCTCCACCCCCACCCCCACCCCCACCCCCACCCACCACGCCAAGATTGCTCGCGAATAGCCGAGCCGGTGCCCGGCGCCCCCCGACGTGTAGGGTCTGAGGGCTGCGCTGCTCTGCGCCTTTCATAATTTAACATTTTATACGGATATTTTGCGGAGAGCGCGGGGGCAATATAAAGAGATCACGCGCTGCATATTAAATGCTATCTCGCTTCCCTTATTACGGCGCCGAACAACCGCTAGGACCGGCGTGTAGCCAAGTGAAATACGGCCTCGTAAATACGTGCTCGGTGTGCTAGCAGCGGCATTCCTCGGCTACGCTCCCTGTCCGAAGGGCCTCTTTCCTCAGCGAACGCCCGTTGTAAAGTAGGGAGGCGCTGAGGGCACGCGATATAGGAGGAGCAGATTCCTCTCCGTATAACAGCGAAAACATAAGCTGCAGGGGGGAGTGTTCGCTAGTCTGGGAACTACATCCAGCGCAGGGCGTGGGAGAACATCAAGACAAACAAATTTAACAGAGCTGCGTAGTATAAGCTGTAGGAAGACGGGTCATGTACATAGGTACAAGACTAATAATACAATAATAAGAATGTAAGACCACAGAAAGAAGTACTCGTAGTTTAAAAAAAGATGTAAAACAGCCACTTAGGAATGAAATAAAAAGGAATTGCATTGACCGCTTTCCTTGCGGATATTTGTATCTACGGAATGTAGGTGAATATAATGGACGTGTTTGCAGTGCAATGTTATGTGTGTTTCGTATAAATATGAGAGAAGGAAGAAAGCGAACTTGCTGCTGATGCAGTGTCGGTCCAATGGCTGTGCCTTGCGCACGTTCCCCACTTACCAGGCCGGCCGCGGTGGCCGTGCGGTTCTGGCGCTGCAGTCCGGAACCGTGGCACTGCTATGGTCGCAGGTTCGAATCCTGCCTCGGGCATGGGTGTGTGTGATGTCCTTAGGTTAGTTAGGTTTAAGCAGTTCTAAGTTCTAGGGGACTTATGACCTAAGATGTTGAGTCCCATAGTGCTCAGAACCATTTGAACCACTTACCAGCTCTGTTCTCTCGCCACCCACGCACACACTTGGCAGTTACCATTTTGCATCCTTCAACAAAGTCCCTCTGACAGTCTTCTCACGATGCCTGAGCATTCAACTTCTCCACTCACCAGCCAACAGGTTGGCTGCCTCAGAGTTGTTAATAATAATTTTCTGTCTTTGGTGTACCTGTTCCCCTGCTCTGCAAAACTGAAGACACGATCTTTGTGTGATGCCCTGGCCGTTCCGTTCTTTATGCCTTTGCGACCTTTGGGATAATTGAAACGACGGGAAGATGCATATTCAATTGGACCCCTGTTATCGTGGTAGTTTATTGTAGTTTTAGAGCTCTCAGAATTCATTAAACTGGAAGACTAAGCCGCCTGTACACATGCAAACTCTGTCAGCTTACTTTAAGAATAGAAATAAACGGTCGTCAGTTGCATAAATTTTTATTAAATAACTTCTTGATTAGTTCATACAAATTAATTCGTCATCTTCAGAAGATACAATTAAGCTTACATCGGAAAGCAATCGTGAAGCAAACTCTGGACGCTACAGTTCTGGAGAAAATGGGTATAGAATAATAATTTAGTGATTACCAGAGATGGATCACGATTAACAGCATATTAATAACAATAAGTGTACAGTTACAAAAAAAATTATAAACGTACCTTCGTTAAAATTTTTCCAAAGTATTCTCAAGCTGCTAAAAAGTAACGTAAAAAATGCGAAGATATGGTGACCAAAAAAATTTGCACCATAAGTAAAATGTTAAAAACCACGTGACATATGATGATTAACAATTACAGACTGACTATAAATGAGTACCCTTATATAAGAAGCAACGAGCATTAGAGTGCCTATAAGCTTATGAAGACTTAGCACAATGAGGGCGCTCGTTTTTGTAACGTAAGTCAAACAAAATTGACATCAGTCTCAAAGAAACGAAACAAAATTAAGACCTAATGTCAAGAGCTAAGAAAGCGTATAAATTTTTACACCAAAATGACATAGCTTTTTAAAAAGGCTGTAGAATGGGTACAATGATCATCTTTCTTTAATAACCAGCTTAGGGTGGCGCCGTGGCCCGATGGAGTAGTGGCGCTGCATTGAACTTTCCAGTATTTTGACACAAAAGCCTGCCGCTGGATACGAGTTTTCAGCGACGCAAGTAAATGGGCCCGTTCCGGCTGAGACATCCGATGGCGATCGCGAGGTCCCAGTAGGCATGTACAAGCTGCCTTTCCGTTTAGGACCTCTATCTACAGCTTTTATACATAAATACTACACTAATGGCTATTAAAATTGCTACACCACGAAGATGATGTGCCACAGACGCGAAATTTAACCGACAGGAAGAAGATGCTGTGATATGCAAACGATTAGCTTTCCAGAGCATTCACACAAGGTTGGCGCCGGTGGCGACACCTACAACGTGCTGACATGAGGAAAGTGTACAACCGATTCCCATACACAAACAGCAGTTGACCGGCGTTGCCTGGTGAAACGTTGTTGTGATGCCTCGTATAAGGAGAAGAAATGCGTACCATCACTTTTCCGACTTTGATAAAGGTCGGATTGTAGCCTATCCTGATTGCGGTTTATCGTATAGCGACATTCCTGCCGCGTTGGTCGAGATCCAATGACTGTTAGCAGAACATGGAATCGGTGGGTTCAGCAGGGTAATACGGAACGCCGTGCTGGATCCCAACGGCCTCGTATCACTAGCAGACGATATGACAGGCATCTTATCCGCATGGCCGTAACGGATCGTGCAGCCACGTCTCGATCCCTGAGTCAACAGATGGGGACGTTTGCAAGACAACAACCATCTGCACGAAGAGTTCGACGACGTTTGCAGCATCATGGACTATCAGCTCGGAGACCATGGCTGCGGTTACCCTTGACGCTGCATCACAGACATCCTACGATCGTGTACTCAACGACGAATCTGGGTGCACGAATGACAAAACGTCATTTTTTCGGATGATTCCAGGTTCTGTTTACAGCATCATGATGGTCGCATCCGTGTTTGGTGACATCGCGGTGAACGCACATTGAAAGCGTGTATTCGTCATCGCCATACTGGCGTATCACCCGGCGTGATGGTATGGGATGCCATTGGTTACACGTCTCGGTCACCTCTTGTCCGCATTGACGGCACTTTGAACAGTAGACGTTACATTTCACATGTGTTACGACCCGTGGCTCTACCCTTCATTCGATCCCTGCGATCATTCAGCAGGATAATGCACGATCGCATGTTGCAGGTCCTGTACAGGCCTTTCTGGATACAGAAAATGTTCGACTGCTGCCCTGGCTAACACATTCTCCAGATCTCTCACCAATTGAAAACGTCTGGTCAACGGTGGCCGAGCAACTGGCTCGTCACAATACGCCAGTCACTACTCTTGATGCATTGTGATATCGTGTTGAAGCTGCATGCGCATCTGTACCTGTACACGCCATCCAAGCTCTGTTTGACTCAATGCCCAGGCGTATCAAGGCCGTTATTTCGGCCAGAGGTGGTTGTTCTGGGTACTGATTTCTCAGGATCTATGCACCCAAATTGCGTGAAAATGTAATCACATGTCAGTTCTAGTATAATATATTTGTCCAATGAATACCCGTTTATCATCTGCATTTCTTCTTGGTGTAGCAATTTTAATGGCCAGTAGTGTAGTTGCAACATCCCACATCTAATTTAGTAACTTAAAATCTTAGGCAGATAACGGCGTAACAAAGGAAAATGTATTAGGCGTACTGACCACTATTCAAGTAGGTGGCCCGCGGCTCTGACTAGCTATCACAGTTAAAACATATTTAAAAAATTATAAAATATACGTAAATCACTAAGACATTCTCACTAGATAAAGTTGAGGAAAAATTGAGCAAACATGCAATAAGAAGCATTGACCAAATAGGGATGTTAAGAATTATTTGAATCGTCAGGTATAAATGGTCGTCTTTACTATGTGGTGTAAACCATTGGTTACGCAAATAGGCACGTTACATTCATTTGAAGAGAGAGGAGATAAAATAAAAAAACAACCTGTTTCTAACCTGATTATTCACCAGGTCTTTGGAGTCTTGACGGGAACGCTTAAAAATTCCATTCTCTAGATGAGATGTACCCTTTATCCACTAAGTGCAAGATTTTCATATTAAGTAACAAAGCGATAGGTGTAGTGCTTTTCAGCTTTAAGATGTTCTGCGGACGTTGACTTATAACCGTTCTCACCGTCTCTGTTCAATAAATGTTCACAGAACCAAGTCCTTCCTATTTGTCCTATGTAAAAGCCTGGGCATACGCTGCACTGAATTTTATATATCGCAGAATTTAGATATTTATCAATAGGAGGTCTCCCGCTATGTGTGAAAAGAAACTTAGTGATATTATTAGGGGGAACGCCATATTGAGGTTAGCTTACTTGCAAATTCTTGAGGACGCTGGCTGCAAGAACATCCCATACCACCTCGTTTACTTCTCCTGCTTGTTGTTTCCTTCTGAATTCCCAATGTATCAGTCGCTTCACCCCTTATGTGCCAGGTAGAACGTCTTTGCCTGTGGATAGGTTTGTGGCGACCGATAGGCTGCGTGTCGTGCATCGTTGGTAGGACGGCGGCGGCAGCGGGGACGGTTGCTACATGGGGGACCACGGAGCGATAACAAGCACGCGCGGGCTCTGTGTGGGGCACGACGTAACGCAACGTGTGTCTAACAGATGGTGCTACGTCAGTCGGCCTTCTGTGACTGTGGAAGTTTGCAGTGATTACTGTGGTTAAGTCTGTGGAGACAATGACTCAGCATCTTCAGAGTGGATTGAGGCGCGTGTAGCATGGACATGATGCTATTTTGATTTTATGGAACATCGTAGATGGTACTAGTTTCCTACGCTGTAGTACGCATGGTCTGTGTCAAGGAACTGTTACAGGGTGTTTCAGAAATGACCGGTATATTTGAAACGGCAATAAAAACTAAAGGAGCAGCGATAGAAATACACCGTTTGTTGCAATATGCTTGGGACAACAGTACATTTTCAGGCAGACAAACTTTCGAAATTACAGTAGTTAGAATTTTCAACAACAGATGGCGCTGCTGTCTGGGAAACTCTATAGCACGATATTTTCCACATATCCACCATGCGTAGCAATAATATGGCGTAGTCTCTGAATGAAATTACCCGAAACCTTTGACAACGTGTCTAGCGGAATGGCTTCACATGCAGATGAGATGTACTGCTTCAGCTGTTCAATTGTTTCTGGATTCTGGCGGTACACCTGGTCTTTCAAGTGTCCCCACAGAAAGAAGTCACAGGGGTTCATGTCTGGCGAATATGGAGGCCAATCCACGCCGCCTCCTGTATGTTTCGGATAGCCCAAAGCAATCACACGATCATCGAAATATTCATTCAGGAAATTAAAGACGTCGGCCGTGCGATGTGGCCGGGCACCATCTTGCATAAACCACGAGGTGTTCGCAGTGTCGTCTAAGGCAGTTTGTACCGCCACAAATTCACGAAGAATGTCCAGATAGCGTGATGCAGTAATCGTTTCGGATCTGAAAAATCGGCCAATGATTCCTTTGGAAGAAATGGCGGCCCAAACCAGTACTTTTTGAGGATGCAGGGACGATGGGACTGCAACATGGGGCTTTTCGGTTCCCCATATGCGCCAGTTCTGTTTATTGACGAAGCCGTCCAGGTAAAAATAAGCTTCGTCAGTAAACCAAATGCTGCCCACACGCATATCGCCGTCATCAATCCTGTGCACTATATCGTTAGCGAGTGTCTCTCGTGCAGCAATGGTAGCGGCGCTGAGGGGTTGCCGCGTTTGAATTTTGTATGGATAGAGGTGTAAACTCTGGCGCATGAGACGATACGTGGACGTTGGCGTCATTTGGACCGCAGCTGCAACACGGCGAACGGAAACCCGAGGCCGCTGTTGGATCACCTGCTGCACTAGCTGCGCGTTGCCCTCTGTGGTTGCCGTACGTGGTCGCCCTACCTTTCCAGCACGTTCATCCGTCACGTTCCCAGTCTGTTGAATTTTTTCAAACAGATCCTTTATTGTATCGCTTTTCGGTCCTTTGGTTACATTAAACCTCCGTTGAAAACTTCGTCTTGTTGCAACAACACTGTGTTCTAGGCGGTGGAATTCCAACACCAGAAAAATCCTCTGTTCTAAGGAATAAACCATGTTGTCTACAGCACACTTGCACGTTGTGAACAGCACACCCTTACAGCAGAAAGACGGCGTACAGAATGGCGCACCCACAGACTGCGTTGTCTTCTATATCTTTCACATCACTTACAGCGCCATCTGTTGTTGAAAATTGTAACTACTGTAATTTCGAAAGTTTGTCTGCCTGAAAATGTACTATTGTCCCAAGCATATTGCAACAAACGGTGTATTTCTATCGCTACTCGTTTAGTTTTTATTGCCGTTTCAAATATACCGGTCATTTTTGAAACACCCTGTATGTGGTAGGCCTTCTGAGCAATTCCGTATGGAAGGGAATTTGCTGCTATGAACTGTTATTCATTGCTCGTGTTCTGGCGTAACCTCAAGCGCCGGAACAAAGATGCGGAACGCAAGACCAGAGAAGGCGGTGAGGAAACGTCGGCCAATGGTGTGCGGAATTGGACCGCACCGCACCAAGAGTGACACCTGGAAAAAGTAAATATAAACGCCACTCCTGCTAGCCTCGGCCGCTCAGAACGCCCGAGGCTGCAACGGACATTAGTGCTACGCTGTCAGTTCGCCGTGGCAACGGTCTTGCCGCAGTGGATACACCGGTTCCCGTGAGATCACCGAAGTTAAGCGCTGTCGGTCGTGGCCGGCACTTGGATGGGTGACCATCCAGCCACCATGCGCTGTTGCCATTTTTCGGGGTGCACTCAGCCTCGTGATGCCAAATGAGGAGCTACTCGACCGAATAGTAGCGGCTCTGGTCATAACGACCGGGAGAGCGGTGTGCTGACCACATGCCCCTCCTATTCGCATCCTCAACTGAGGATAACACGGCGGTCGGATGGTCCCGATGGGCCACTTGTGGCCTGAAGACGGAGTGCTGTCAGATCGCCGTATCCGTATCAAGTGCTTACTTGGACTAGTAAGAACTTACTGTTTTCAGGTCGCCCTGCGCTTTGACTACTACTTGTAAATCTCCAGAGTCAAGTATTGTCAGTTTGCTTCCTAGAAATAAAACTACTAGTGTTATTTGTTTGAATTAGTGTATAACATTCCGATGACGCAACACCCTCAGGCACCCTATAAGCAACGAGTGGTCAAGACCTCACAGCTCGTGTCACTGTGTTCTGCCACAAACTCATGGGCGGTGTAGTTGGTCTTTGCCTTGTGGCCTCCAAACTATTATAGAATTTACTCGACGGAACAGACATTATTGGTGATTGTTTGCCTCTCGTGTTACTGTGTATGCTGTGTTCCGAGTATACAGTTCACAGTTCGGTGATGTCGGGCTGGGTTGTAGTACATTTTTGGTAACAAATGGTTTTCACCTAACTGTGGTGTGGTAACAATGTCATCGGAACTCACGTAGATTTTCCTGTATCTTGCTGGACATCAGTAGCTGTGTCGTATAGTATCTCTGTTCCATATGAATCTTATGTGTGGTAACTACTCGTTGTCTGTGTGGACAGTAAACAGAAAGGCCCAAGCAAGTAACGGCGTTTAGATGAGTGAAGATGTGCCACGCTGATGACAAAAGATGCAACTGCATGAGCCACTTCGCAGATGTTCATAAGTTACGTAAATTTACGTTTTGTATCTTAATGGTACTAACGTTATACGGGGTGTTCAAAAAATCTCTCCGCAGTGCCGTATGATTGCTAACCGCGCGTGCCGTATGATTGTTCGCCTGCCTGGGTTACTTCCCTTCAAGTGGACTCTCCCAGCATTCCACTGTTTCGTTTACCTCAGCCAGCGTCAGAAGTATCGTTGGTGTGCATCGTTACGTGTTGACGTGAACGTTTAAGTTTAGTTCCTTTGTTCGTTTGTTTCGTTTTTGTCACTGTTAAAATGCTAACCATTGAAGAACGTGTGTTTTAGTCGACCAAGTGTTCAAAGCTGGCGCTAAATACACAGTTTCAGTTCGTCAAACATTTAGTTCGGTTTTCCCGGAAACAATACTCCCACATCGCGATAGTGTACGAGATTTGATTAACAAATTTCGAAGTACGGGTTCAGTGACAGATGCACCGAGAAGTAGTCGTCCTAGCGTTTTGTCCGAGGATAAACTACCCGATATTTCCGATAAAATGTCCATGAGTCCGAACAAGTCAGTAAGAAAAATCGACCAGGAAACAGATGTTAGGGTCGGAACGGCCCACACAGCTGTAAGGAAAAAATTAGCACTTTTCCCATACAAAGTGACAGTCGTGCAAGAACTGAAAAATACTGATTATGGCAAGAGATGCATTATTGTCAATGGTTCAAAAATTTTGTTCAATAAAATTGAAGGCATATTCTTATTGAAACGTTTTTCACTAATGAGGCGTGGTTTCATTTTCCGGATACATGAGCTCGCAAAATTCTCGTATGTGGAGTACTGCAAATCTATTGTGTATTCATCATGAACCAATTCACTCTGTGAAAATAGGAGTTTGGATTGCAAGTTCTAGAAGTCGGATTGTGGATCCCATATTTTTCAACGAAACAATAAACGCGCAACGGTACTGCAGTGATATTCTGTGCCCATTCATAGGAGAACTTGTGTTAAGTGAAATACTGAACGGTTATTTTCAAAAAGGCGGTGCAACCGCGCATACAGCTCGCGTTTCAGTGTTACTGCTTGCTGATGTTTTTGGTGATCACATAATTTCACGGGGACTTTGGCCTCCACGATCGCCTTACCTAATACCACCTCACTTTTTCTGGGGCGCAGCGAAAGCAACTGTCTATAAAAACCGTCCAAAATCCATCGATGAATTGAAAACTGCAATACCCACTTTCACTGCTTCTGTTACAGAAGAAATGTTGCAGCTTGTGTTTGGTAACATGATTAGACGAATTGTGTTTTTAACAACAGGGAGGACACTTTCGACATTTAAGGTGAAAATTTGTAAGTAAAAATGAATATTCAATCAATTAATAATTTGTATTTCACTGAGTTTCATTTCGGTATATTCACTGCGGCATACGACACGCGTGGCTAACAATCATACCGCAGACTTTTTGAACACCCCTTATATTATGTTCTTTCAAATTTATTAACGAATGAATTAGATGGTAATTTTGTATTTGAGGAGTGCTATTGTTGATTTCAGAATTTAGTAATGCTATTACTGGTATTAAGAGACAATTTTCAAATAAGAGTGCCCAGGGCCATCTGTAGAAAATTATAGTGATATGTGTATATACAATGACTGGGAGTATATGAAACGTTCACACTAAAATCTGTGTTGAAGTAATACTGAGCTGGGCGCGTTTCGGCGGGGTGAAATAAGTGTTAAGGAACTGGTGTGGTGCTGCTTTCGAATTCAAGTGGAGTTTATCTTTCTGTGACTTCACCGAGCGAGGTGCCGCAGTGGTTAGCACACTGGACTCGCATTCGGGAGGACGACGGTTCAATCCCGTCTCCGGCCATCCTGATTTAGGTTTTCCGTGATTTCCCTAAATCGCTTCAGGCAAATGCCGGGATGGTTCCTTTGAAAGGGCACGGCCGATTTCCTTCCCCATCCTTCCCTCACCCGAGCTTGCGCTCCGTCTCTAATGACCTCGTTGTCGACGGGACGTTAAACACTAATATCCTCCTCCTCCTCTGTGACTTCTTATTTTTGATAAACTGGTCCTGCTCCTGAACCTAATCCAGTCATATTTTCTGTGGGGGTTTTGCTATTAGTATTTTGGTAGCATACTGGATAAATGTAATATTAATGTTTTAATAAACGTCACTCTGTACTCCTTTCCCGACTTCAATTTGAGTAGTTGAAGTTCCACGGCTCACTTATACAGGAAACGTGATCTATTACATATTTGTTAATAGTCTGTTTACGTTTATGGACTTCGTATCCCATTCCTTATGCACTGGTGACCACTGGCTGCCGCCATATTGCACGTTGCTGGTGGCGTAGCGGGCGTGTGACGCAGTACGGAAGGTACGTAAGCGGAACAGAGCCTAATGGGGAATGATACTAGCGACGATGCGAGCCGCAATGCGGAAGAGCACTGATATAAGCGACTGTGAAAAAGGGGAAGACAGTTACAGACCGATGCCTGGAAGCAGCATCTCGGAAACGTCGAAGCAGACCGGCTGCTTGCGAGCTTCTGTCGTGAGTACCTACTGAGTATGGTTGGAGCTGATGCCATGAGTAGACAAAAAAGCGTTGGCTCTTGAAGGATCTTGTTGGTCGGCGCCTTGCCCGTTTTCTGAAACCAGATAGCCGGCGATGTGATGACAGAGAACAATATTGGTTGCGCGCACAAGTATTTCGAAAAACACCATTCATCATAACGGTGTTTAATATGGGGTTCCACAGCAAAAAAATGTTCAAATGTGTGTGAAATCTTATGGGACGTAACTGCTAAGGTCATCAGCCCCTAAGCTTACACACTATGTAACCTAAATTATCCTAAGGACAAACCCCACACACACACCCATGCCCGAGGGAGGACTCGAACCTCCGCCGGAACGAGCCGCACAGTCCATGACCGCTCGGCGAATCCCACGCGGCGGCTCCACAGCAGACAATCCCTACTTGTTCCCACGTTAACCCACGTTGAATCCCATGTTGAATCACGTGTCGCCCTACACCAGGTCGATAGTCGTGTCCGAATAAGCTTTCAGCAGCACAATGAATGGTTGTCCGAAACATGCGCCGCGTCACGGACACGACGTTGGACCTGTGATAGTAATCGAAGGACCGTGACAGGTATGAACTTCTTCCTTTTTTGGGGGGGGGGGGGGGCAGGAGGAAGTGTCATCTTTCTTCTGGTCTTCTGAATCGTTTGATGCAGCACGCTACGAATTCCTATATTGTGCCGTCCTCTTCATTTCAGACTAGCATTTGCACCCAACGTCCGTAATTAACTGTTAGATGTATTCCAGTCTCTGTCTTCCGCTACAGTTTCCATCCTTCTCAGATCCCTCTAGAACCTTAGATGTGGTTCCCTGATGTCATAAGACACATCAAAGTCTGTCTCTTCTTCTTGTCATTGTTTTCCTCCCCGATTCTGCGGGAAAATCTTCAAATTCCTTACCTTATCAGTCCACCTAATTTTCAAAATTCTTCTGTAGATACACAACTCAAACGCTCCGATTCTGTTTTGTTCCGATTGTCCCATCGCGCACGGTTCACCACCACAGTGCTATCCGTCAAACGTACATTCTCAGGACTTTCTTCCTCAAATTATGACCCATGTTTGATACCAGTAGACTGCTTTCGGCCGCCAACGGCCTCTTTGCCTGCTTCTTACATTTTTATGCCCTCCTTGTTTCGTCCGTCTTCGGTTATTTTGCTTCGACTTGTGGACTATGTGAACATTATTGAGGTGCATCTGCAGGTGTTCATGCTTAACATCTTCTCGATAGCGACGGTATCTTCCAGCAGGATAACTGTCCATGTAAATCGTACTACAGTGGTTTGAGGAGCGTGAAAGTGAACTCACGTTGATGTCTCGGCCTCCAAATTCGTCCCATAATTTACAAGAACTGCGCAACCTGTGCATAAATACCCTTTGTCACAAGCGTCCGGATACCTGCCAAGCACTTGTCGATGCCATGCCCCGAAGTATCACTGCTGTTTTGGGTTTAAAAGGTGAACCAACACGCCACTAGGTAGGTGGTCGCAAAGTTTTGGATCATCAGTGTAGATACCGAAAAACAACACTAATTATTCCCAATGAAACAGGAATACAAATAGTAACTACACACTGTAGTTTGACAGTCCACTTTGCAGCACTCATCGTAATGTTTGCAGTGCAAGTGTTGCTACTGGGTAAGTTGTTTGTGAGTTTTTCACAAGGTCGCAGGTACGAATGTATGTATGTATGTATGGCTGTGTGGGATGTCCTTAGCTTAGTTAGGTTTAAGTAGTTCTAAGGGGACTTATGAACTTAGAAGTTGAGTCCCATAGTGCTCAGAGCCATTTGTACCATTTGAACCAATACCACTGGCATATTAAACGGGGTCAATTACATATTATAATGCAATGGCAAAAGCTCAAATTAAAATATCTCATTTTCCGGTGGGTCAACACTTCAACTGAATCTCTGTTGATCCGTCATGGACATAGGACGTTGGCTGGGCAACTAATTATCAATGGGGTTGTTTGGGGAAGGAGACCAGACAGCGAGGTCATTGGTCTTATCGGATTAGGGAAGGACGGGGAAGGAAGTCGGCCGTGCCCTTTCAGAGGGACCATCCCGGCATTTACCTGGAGCGACTTAGGGAAATCACGAAAACCTAAATCAGGATGGCCGGACGCGGGATTGAACCGTCGTCCTCCCGAATGCGAGTCCAGTGTTTAGCCACTGCGCCACCCCGCTAGGTCAAATTATCAATGAAATTCGCCAACAGATCTGTAATTGACTACCAGTTTCGGCATGCTATCTTCAGGACCCATATGCGTCTCTCAAAAGTAAACGATATTGTCATACAGTGCCATACATTCCTGGATGCCGTGAATTCAAAACCATATCCCAAGTGCAATCAAGTCTTCGAATGAAGCACTTGGTATACAGTTTTTGAATTCACGACATCCAGGAATATATGGCACTGTATTACAAAATCGTTTATTTTTGAGAGATGCATATGGGGCTGTTGGCGAATTTAATTGATAACTATATCTGTCTTACAAGCGAGTTCTGAGGGATCTATCCGGATCTATTAAGTTCACATTACCTGACTGGTATCAACCTCCAACTCCCTCCCAGAACGTATCCGTGTGCTCCTGCCATCCTCATACAAACCAATGAGTCTTTATAAGGGTCATTAGCATCCAGGTGATTACAAATAATTACAGTTTGCGAGGCGTTCCATTAAAATTAACACTGCCTAAAACTACTCCTGTTCAATGGGAATGAATGAAAACTGACAACGGCCGGGAGAGCGGTGTGCTGGCCACATGCCCTCCATGTCCGCATCCAGTGCCACCTGTCGGCTGATGATGATACGGCGGTCAGTCGGTTCCTCTGGGCCATCCGATCCCTCTTCGAAGTTTAGTGTGAAAGATACTGAGATATTTCCGTCTCTCTCTTCTCTCGGGTCACACAGAAAATTGATAGGCTAGGTTTCTTTTATTTTAGTTTATAATTTAATTCCATAACAAAATACTTCAATATGTATTATATCCTATCTGTAATGACTAAGCCGTGCGCTGCTTGAGGTCATGCCGTTTATTGCTCGTCATCTTTTTTTATGGTTCTGTCGCCTCGTTTTCTTCTAATTAGATCTACTCGCGTCACTAGTTTGCTTGTTTGCTTGCCCGTGAGTGGCAGCAGCAACTCTTATCGATAAGTGCACTGTCGTACTATCTCTGGAGCGACCGCTAGTATTTCCGGGTCGTCGAGTGTCTGGAGTTCAGTCGGGGACGGAGCGCCAGTGAGGCACTGATAGCCAGTACTTCCCGACCGCTGGGGACACGCATGCACTGTCCGACGGCAGCAGCCTTGAGCTGGGCCGACCGTTGGTTGGTCGTTCGGTTGGTCATCTCATCAGGTGACGTGTAGTTGGTCTTCCGATCGCTTCTGCGCCCCTTCAGTTGATCAACTTGCTGGACTTTGGTCGGTTCCTAACCTTGTGTAGAGATGTCGGGTGGCCAATGGGCCGGTGTTCCCTCTGCATGGTTGGGTCAAAGTCAGTGTCTCCGTGACGTCGTCCATCAGAAGGGAGTCGGGGACTGAGCGCCAGTTAGGCGCGCACATCCAATACCTGCCGACCGCTGTCCACACACGTGAACTGTCCGACGGAAGGAGACTGGAGCGGGAACGACCGTTGGTTGGTCGTTCGGTCTGTCGTCTCATCTGGCGACGTGTATTTGGTCTTTTGACCGTCGTCAGTTGGTCATCTTGCCCGACGTGGGTCAGTTCCTTCCTCGTGCAGAGATGTCGCCGATGCGCTAGAATTACCTCTGCATGGTTGGCTCTGAGCCAGTGTGCCCGGGTCGCCGTGTCTCCGAGCTCCGAACGGACATCGAGTTGAGTCGGGTTGGAGCTGCAGTCGGCTCCGGACAGCCGAAACTCGCCCGACCGTTGGTTGGTCGTTCGGTCGGTCGTCTCATCGGACGACGTGTATTTGGTCGCCGACCGCTTATGGAAACTCTGTGTGTGTGTGACTTGTCATTTCTCATTGTTGTTCTGCGGTGTTTGGTTTTAGGATTGTCGGAGTGGTGTAAGTGTTTACGTGGAACTGTGTGTAGTTTCTGTGATTTCCACTGAGCAGATGAATGCTGTCTGCATACTGGAGTAGCCAGTCGGTCGGTTGCGAGAGTGTGCCTTGACAGTGTTTATATGCCAATTACCAAGACGTCGTGCTGCTGCTGTCTTCGTCCTCGCTGGTACTTTCGGTTGTCGTGCCGTAGGTTGGGAGAAAGGGAATCGGTTAGGTAGTTGGTTGGTTCTTCAGCCGTCCCTAGGTCGTACTGCCACCCGATTATTTAGTGTTATGCTTGGCTGCCTGTCTCACCTAAACTGTTGTTAGAGTTTCCTCTCCAGGCCAACCCTTGGAACACTTCTGAGCACCACTGATCTGTTGTTTGTGATTGTGATTTTCTTTTGTCGTAAGTACTGTGCCAGACCTTCGGCCGTGTATTACTTTTGTCTGTTCTACATATGGCCTTCAGCCGAACCTTATGTGAAGTATTTTAATATTAAGCCTTCAGCCGTGTTTGTTTTAAAATTTGTTGCTTTCAGCCGTAATGTGTAAATTCCTGTATGTAAGGTTTCTCTTTAATTATCTTGAACTACTAAAATGGCCTTCAGCTGTACTGTGTAAATGCTTATCTTAAGGTTTGTCTTTAATTATTTTGAATAATTTTTTGGGCCTTCAGCCGTTAAGATGTTTCAAGTTTTCTGAAGATGGTTTTCTGTTCTATTGTGCAAATCCTTGTCTTTACAGCTTGTTTTTGATTATGTTGAAATATTATTGGGCTTTCAGCCGAGGAATCAATACAAATTTTCCTTAATATGGCTTTTAGCCGAAATTGGTAAATGATTGCCTTTTAAAGGACTTCCTTTGTTGATTTGAAATATAAATTCGGGCCTTTAGCTGAGAAAATATTTTAATTTTATTTAAGTAAGGCCTTCAGCCGTTTGTCTAAATTCTTGTGCCTTAAAAGGAAATATTTAAGGATATTTTAATTTTACTTCAGTAAGGCCTTCAGCCGTTTCTCTAAATCTTTGTCTTTTAGAATGAATTATTTAAACCTTATTATTGAGAAGTTACTTCAACCCTCAGCCTTAAATTGATCCTTGTTGTTTTAAAGAGGACACTGTGCAGTGTTTTCGAGGAATAAAGTTCTGTGTTCTTGTGTAACTAACAGTAAATGATCTTGGCCCCTTTCCACAACGTGATCCGCTCTGTCTGCGAAATCAGATTTCAATGACCTTGCTCCTTATGTTCCTTTTCTCATCACATTTACGATATGAAACTCTATCCACTCTGAATAAGAAATGACATGAGATCATAATACATGTCATAAAACCCTGATAAAGTTCTTCCACCAATGTTTGAAATTAAAAAATTACGTTAACGTTTGCCGACTGCGGCAGTCAATTACATACAGCTCTCCTCACTTGTTAGTTCACAGGCGTCGTTATAAGCAGCGCCATGGAGTGTTCTCGGAAGTCCAACGCCCTCTCTTCCACCCGATGAACAAGTTGAAGAAGTTAGCTTCTTAGAAGTGAGAGTTATTAGCAGCCTGACCTTGCGCGCATCGAGTTCCGTCTGTTCTCAGGCTGCAGACTCTTTCTCTCGCATTCGATGAAGGTGAAGGGGTTACCTTCTTAGAACCGACAGTTATAAGCAGTCTGACCTTCCGACATCCAGCATCACCTTGTTCTCGGAACGCCGAAGCTCTCTCCCCCTCGCATCCGATGAAGAGGACTGACAGTCATCATGAGACTGACCTTGAATCTATACGGTTCCGTCACATTCTTGTTGCAGTTAAGCAAATATATCGATTACGTGTGGGCAGTAATAGACACTCGCACAGAGTAGATGCTTTCTCTTTCTCTAGGTAAAGCTTTCCACACAACACGCTCAGTAATTATGCCCAACTAACGACACCGTTTTAGGTTGGCCTCCCTACTTTTAAACTGCACATATGGTGCTTCTCCTACAAAACGAGGCGTTGTGCTGCCCAGAGCTTCTCCTACGATTAACGGTACTTTTCCAGTCCAGAACCAGTCTCTCTTTTTGTAACAGTGTAGCGTAGGATTTCGGTGGAATGTGAGATGAATTTCGTGCAGGCGTGGGCTTGCTTTAACAAACAATTGTATTAAACACAAAAATGTCTTCTTTGACAACTTTATTAACAAACTTGTTTCATTCTCGACATGCACGGTACAAGAAATATTCCAAAAATCCGCGAGCAAACATGCGACTTTTCAAAGGGTCATAAGTAGCTCTCTTTGGACAACTCAGGGGTCAAGTGTTTTGAGTAGCCCTTGGTCTATGGGAACAACGGGATTAGTGTACCTGTCCTACACTACGGGGTCAAATTTTAAGTATTACGTATCTCTTCTAGTCCAGGAAAATTGAGCAAATAGGTTCATCCCTCTGCAACAGGTATGGTCTAAAATGGGCCTTAAAGGACTTATAAAAGCAACAGGTATGGTCTAAAATGGGCCTTAAAGGACTTATAAAAGCAACATTTTGGGTAGCAAAAGTACCAGTTGTGGGAATTTCTATTCATGGCAGATCATAAAGATTATTACCATGTGTTCTTAAGATGATGTCCTCCGGGTGAGGGGGGAGGGGGGGGGGGGAGGCGTGAAATGAATTCGATTTCATTATCCGTTATCGAGATCCATCGGTTCAAAGTTTCCGTAACCATGCGTATAAAATACTCACGTAACATCCGGTCGTAAGCGTAAATGTAGTTTTAAAACGTCGCAGTGAAAACGTGGCAAAGGTCCTGGGATCATTGCAAAGACTCTGAGGTCAGGAAACTACTGTTGGAACACAAAAAGGCGAATATGCTCATTTTTAAAAGTTTCTGTCAGAAAAAGGGGGATCCAGTTGCCTCGGTCCTCATTCCTCCTCCCTCAGTAAAAAGTTTTGGCATGCAAACATATCCATGGTTTTTATGCTGAAAGAGTGTAGTAGAAAGATAGTAATGGTGGAAGAGTGAGGAGACAGTGCCAGTGGGAGTCAAAGAGAGTAGAAACAGTGTTAACAGGACAGAGAAAGTGGCAATGAAAGAGGTGGAGAGATTGATGATGACAGTAGCAGCGGGAGCCAAAGGAGAGGAGATGGTGATCCTCAGTAACAAACAGTAAAAGAGAGATGGGTGGAGATAGTAGCAATGGGAGGAGAGAGAGAAGACAGTAGAAATCAAAAATGGTTCAAATGGCTCTGAGCAGTATGGGACTTAACATCGGTGGTCGTCAGTCCCCTAGAACTTAGAACTAATTAAACCTAACTAACCTAAGGACAGCACACACATCCATGCCCGAGGCAGGATTCGCACCTGCGACCGTAGCAGTCACGCGGTTCCGGACTGAGCGCCTAGAACCGCTCGGCCACGGCGGCCGGCATATAAATCAAAAAGAGAGATGAGACCATACATGGGCTTGGGGAGTCTGTCAAACTCTAACTGAAAAAAATTGTCAGTTTATCCCTATGCTCACACGTGTGAGGAGAAGAGACAATGTTGGAAAAAGTCAAAGACAGCAGACTGAAAGCAAGAAACTAAAAGAGTGGCAATGAGGGAGAAAATAATACAAAGGGGACAGCAGAGGGACAGACAGACAGTGAAAGAAGTAGAGAAGGAGGTAGAGATAAGGAAGAGCGACAGAAAGAGAAGAAGGCAGTGACAGTGGTAGAGACGGGGAAAACTGCCAATGTGAGAAGAAGGAGAGAGTGGGAGAGGGGAAGAAGACAGTGACACTGGTAGAAACAGAGGAAAGTACCAATGGGAGAAGAAGGAGAGAGTAGGAGATAAATGTACAATAGTGCTAGTGAGAGAGAGAGATGTGGAGTGTGAAGGTTTGACTACAAAGAAAGATTTAGGATTTTCTGCGTTACTAGAGCGCCAATGTAATTGCATGCAAAATTTCTTGATGAGGAAGGCGGAATGTGGATTGAGACAGATAGTTCTCAACTTTTGTGTCAAATAATTACTATTAAAAACAGTCTTGATCACAATTTATTTTATAAGGTGACCACTGCTGTGGTCATCTTCAGACCATTGAGTGGAAACCCCTTTCTGTTGGAGAATCAAAGTCTTTAAAGAGGGGCTTTAGTAATACAACTGAAAATCTGTAGTTCAACTGTTGTTCCTGAAGCCAGGACATAAAAACAACATGCTAAAAGAATGATATTCCCACAGTACAACGATAACAAAATTGAAATTAAAACCTGTCTCAGTAATATTAAAAAGGGCCAACAACAAAAAACAAAAAAAAACAGCTCAAAATATACGGCTCTCACGAACGACTATACCTTCAGCTTACAGTTACTAGTACAACCAATGAATCACAAAACACACCCTCCGACTTGATTGGGCTCTCTTAAATATACACTCAAATTAAATGTAAATCTACCAACCACTTCCATCACCAGCTGCTCACAAAGCACCACTAATATCAACCCACTAAAAACACTAGCTTTGCAAATACAGTAGCTTCGATCTCTGTACAAAGGCATACACAATTTCAGTTGCACTCACAGCACAGTTGTAAAATGTAAACTTCCACCGCCGGAAGGGTCACAGTTAATAAAATGTTCCGGGCTGGTATGCCGTGGTCGACCGGACTTCACATTTAAACCCAACGTTCCTTCCCCATCTGTGGAGGACATTTTCAGTCTGAATTATAAAGAAATAATAGTGTAGAAGAAGGCATTCGTAGTGTGGACACTGTTACAACCGAAGAAATCCGTATAGAAGTTGTGAGAATATTGGCTCGCGTAAAGCCTCCAAAAATTAATTTAACTGTCGTTGAGAGGAAAGCCATAAAACGCCTGAATGAGGACGATAGTTATCATTCTCCCCTCTGACAAGGGAAATGAGACAGCTATTTTTATTGAGACCAACTGTCATAGGAAGATTAACGACTTATTAGATCCGCGAACAGACAGGAATCTGAGTAAAGACCTCTCTGACAGAGTCCTTAGAACTGTTAAGCGGTTGATAAAAAAAGCAATCTGCCGAACAGAGTGCACAGAAAATGCTGTTCATTTTAGTTGCACTAAGACCAAGGCTTTATATGCTGCCGAAGGTGCATAAAGAACGTGTCCCTCTAAGACTATGTGAGTGCCATTGGTTGGCCCATCTATTCGATGGCCATGTTCTTGACAACGTTATTACGACCGTATTTGGGCCGATCTGATTCATATATCAAGAACTTGGCACATTTTATCACTAAATTAAATGGTAGAGTGGTCCAGCCGGAGATTGATATGGTATCGCTATTTACTATGGTTTAGCGCAATGAGGAGCTGCAGCAGCTGAATCGGATCTTTCTTCCCGAGATTGCTGAACTGTTAAAATGTTGCCTCACAGTCTCGTATTTCAAATGGAACGATGTGTGGTATGAACAGACTCATGGCTTGGCTAAGGGGAGCCCCTTAAGCCCAGTAATAGCGAATATGTTTATAGAAAAATTCGAGGAGCTGCCATTGGAAACTGCCAAAAAAATTCCAAATATCTGGTTCCGATACGTGGATGATACGTTTGTTTTGTGGAGGTATGGAAGAGAGGAACTTGGTATTTTCACTAAAATCTTTTTTTTTTTTTTTCGTTCGTTGCATCTGCTCGGAGCGGACGTCGCGAGACACCCGTTTCAGTTCGTCATTGATCCATTAACTCAGTTTTTTTTGTTACAGAGGGCAGCTAACCCTCTGACCGAACACACTGAGTTACAGTGCCGGCATAAGAATGTCGTGTGACTAGGGCCTCCCGTCGCCACTTCGGCGACTTGCGCGTCGATGGGGATGAAATGATGATGATTAGGACAACACAACACCCAGTCCCTGCACATCTCAACAATATCAGTGCGAAGAATCAGTTTACAACGGAGGAGGATGCAGGAGGAAGATCAAATTTTCTTTATATGCTAATTTTCCAGAAAGAAGATGGCTTCTTAGGCCACACTGTTTACCCAAAATCCACGCAGACAGACAAAAATAGTTCAAATGGCTCTGAGCACTATGGGACTTAACAACTGAGGCCATCAGTCCCCTAGAACTTAGTACTACTTAAACCTAACTAACCTAAGGACAGCACACACATCCATTCCCGAGGCAGGATTCGAACCTGCGATCGTAGCAATCGCGCGGTTCCGGACTGAAGCGCGCCTAGAACCGCTCGGCCACCGTGTCCGGCGCAGACAGACAGTTACCCCCACTGGAATATGAGCGATCTATAATGCAGATGTGAAAAGGCATGTTAGCAAGTTAACCGATGTTGAATGAGGGATAATACATCCTAACCTATCAGAGACTATTCCAGAATTAGAGCTTACGAGGTCAATTCCTTTGATGTTGTTTTTCCCCAGTATTCTCGCAATTTTGGCTGACGGGGGCCCAATGTCGGGGATAAAGGCGAGTTTCGTCTAATGTGCGCTTCGCTGTAACCATTCTGACGAAACACATCCTTAAGGTGCTGCAGCTCAGCTGAAAGGCTGTCTTTGTCACAGATGGCTCTTGCTCTGTGAACCAGCGTCGTTAGAACAGCGTGCCGTTGCGCTGGGTGATGGCAGCAATTTTTTGACCACCTCCAAAAACCAAAGAGTTACTTGGTTCGGTGAAGGACAAATTGCAGCCAAAGTTCCCGGTATATATAGTATAAGGACAATTGGCCATGGAGGAACACTGCCTTGATGAGGGACACACCTTCCAATTTGAAGAACCGAAAATGTTTTGCCGAATCAGTGGCTTCTGGGAGAGCATCATCAAGGAATCAGTCGAAATAAGATTACATGACAATCTCGTCAACATGGCGAGAGCTACCGTTTAAGTTCGGGGTGGAACCCTGCAATAGCAGCTATATGCCGGGAAGGTGCTCAGCTGCTAACGCTCCACGATTCTTAGCTCGACTACTAGACTAACACGGCAGGCGGCTGGCATCGGCCGGCCCCGCGCGGCTTCCCCCACCCCCACCCCCCCACCCCACCCCCCCGCCCCATCAGCCCTGCGCCGGCAGGAGGGGGGGGAGGCACGGTCGCCGCGCGCCGCTGGCCAGCTATATGTAGAGGACGGCAGCGGTCCATCGACACTTCGGCAGAAGATAATGAGAATGACACTCATCGAAACGTCGCCGATTATCGACGCAGCTACCCACATGGAAGCCCAAAAAGATTTCATCAGCAGTATACACCGGGAAAGCCTACATTCACATGTGTACAGACCGTCGCCAGTCTCTCTCTTTTTGGATATCCGATTGCGCCAACTACTCAACTCCTCTGTCGTCTTCTCAAGCAGTGCCTCGCTTACAACTTTGACTTTAATGCCGTATTCCATCTCTTAATACTGGATTTCATGACACTGAGAAGGACTTGTGCATAGCGCTTGCGACGCGTTACAGATTCCTTCATCATTGTTTCTAACACACACCCACACACACACCCACACACACAGACACACACACACACACACACACACACACACACACACGCACACACACACACACACAAACACAAACACACACATGCATGCACACTAAATAACATTCGTCTTTCACGTCTTTCATCATTTTAAAAATAAAAGTGTTCCAAGAAAAATCTTTCGTTCTACAGTTTAGTTAGGTGCTAAAGTCGGTTACAGTGTGGGGGAGATGAAGCAGCTGATGGCAGGGAGGGGGAAGGAGGGGGGAGGAGGGTGAGTGTACTAGCTAATAAAGGTTGGGAACCACTGAACTAGGGCGAAACTTCAATGTCGCCGTCACAATGTTCCCTCATACAGGGTGCCCATAATTAGAGATCCAGCTTCAAAACGCTGTAGAAAGAGATCCACTGCTCAGAATGACGTGAAATTTGAACAGCATGTTATTGGCGCTGGGGGAAACGTCATGGAACAAACAAAATATTACCATAATCTCACTAACAGCGGGCGCTACGAGCGTCAGAATGCGCACATCGTCCGCAGCTCGTGGTCGTGCGGTAGCGTTCTCGCTTCCCGCGCCCGGGTTCCCGTGTTCGATTCCCCGCGGGGTCAGGGATTTTCTCTGCCTCGTGACGACTGGGTGTTGTGTTATGTCCTTAGGTTAGTTAGGTTTAAGCTGTTCTAAGTTCTAGGGGACTGATGACCACAGATGCTAAGTCCCATAGTGCTCAGAGCCATTTGAACCATTTTCAATGCGCACATCAACAGACGCGCGGCAGACGACTGCTACTTCTTTTGCATCCGAGATTCTCAACATGATTGTCTGCATGAAACATCGTGCGTTGTTGGTAAAACTCTTTTACGATAATGATGATTGTGTGCCAGTAACGCAACAGTTCTCCTGGACACTCAGGGGTTTGATAAAAGGCATTGGTCCGACGTCTGCCAAAGGTCTGCAGAGAATGAGTATAATATTCTTAAGTGCAGAGGTGTATTGTGACGGAGGGACTGTCGCACGTCTGACGAAGATGTGACCGCACCATTGCAAGAAGGGACAGAGCAGTGCACGGGGAATTGTCCGAACGCTGGACATGAATACGAGCACGGTTCATAACATTCTACCAAATATCCTGCATTGCTGCCCATACAAATTCGCCCGTGTTCAGGAGTTGCTTCTTGCTAACCTACTAGCCAGACAAACGTTCGCTCGGGAATTTCTTTCTCGTATGGAAGCGGACAATGAGTGGTCATGGAACATTTTTGTAGACAGACGAAGCCTATTTCCATCTTCAAGGACATGTCAATGTCAATACGCAGAATTGCAGAATGTCGGCAACGGGAAACCCGCAGGCATATTAACCAGTACCACGTCATTCTGCAAAGGTGCTATGCTAGTTAGCGGCATCTTTTATCCTATTCTCCTCTTTTTTCGAGTAGACGAGTCCTGCGGGTCCTGTTACTTTTACCGTCTCTGGCAAATGCTATGAGGGTCTTTTGCACACCAAAGTCGTTCCGAACCCTTCAGACAGCGTGGAAGTGTAGAAAGGATCATATTTATGCAAGATGGTTCTTCTCCGCACTTTGTGCACCCTGTGGAACGGCTGCTGAGAGGTATTTCGGAAATGCTAGAATTATCAGCAGACATTTCTCTACAGCCTGGCAGCCCAGATCATCTGATCTTAATTCGTCTGACTTCTGACTGTAGGATTATCTAAAAAAACTTGTGTTCAGTGTTCTAATTACGAGCGTAGCTCAACACACATTGCACAACGCATTCGGAACGTGACCCTCGAGACACTCCGATCTTTTGAACATCCTATCACTCGGTTTCAACTTGTGGCAGGAAACAGCGGACACCTTATTGAACATGTCTTGCGCCAGTCTAACGAAAATTAGAAACCGATGCGGTGTTTTGGACCCATAAAAATTAAAAACTGATGTCATTTCGCTTTTCATGCAGTTTTTGGCTCCAGGACAGTTAAGAACCGGTCATTTTGTTTGACGCGGTTTTTAAATTAGGGACAATTATGAGCCGATGTTTCCCATCCGAAGTGATGGGACCTTGCTATGGTGAATGGGCTTCCCTAAGTAACAGTGCCACATCTGTTGACTGCCGAGCTTGTGCAGTCACGCACAAATGGTGTAATGAACAACTCAAACCATACGCGTTGTATTCAGATTCCGAGTCCATTTACGTTAAGTCGCTTACAAAGCCTTTTATTTGAAAAATTTTCGTTCAATTTTTTTTTTTTAGTTCCATGACGTTTCTGAAACTTGGCAGGTAGGTACTCAGAGAGCGTACAGGATAAGGTTATGATTGTGGATGGCGCCATAAACAATTACTGTGAGTTGCACAATCAAATACACAACTTTATTTTTGTAAGAACTACTCATTTACACATTGCTTTAAAAGATCACAGCTTAAGGCCTAGTTAAAGAAAACTTGAGATGCTTTCTGGGCTGAAGGCCCAAAACCACACCAAAAACAAGAACGGCTAAAGGCGTGGCTTAGAAAGCAAAACAAAAGCAATTAAAAATAGAAGGTCAAAAACATTTTTAAAAAAATACATGCAATTGAAAAACATTAGCGACTGAAAGCGTACACTACACGTCTGAAGGACAACTATAATCAAAACACATTAATAAACAATTTTTTCTAACCAAGACGTTTCTTTTTAAACTTACAACACAACGGCTGAAAGCCTAATCAAAGAAATATTAACTTATTGCGCAGCAGAACGCCACCAAAAAATTTGAAACAACGGCTGAAGGCCTGAACAACAAGTCCGACAAACAATTTAAAATAAAGCCCTTCTTTCTTATAAAATATTTTCCTTTAAAGAATTCACACGACTGAGGGCCTTATTAAAAGGGTTCAAAATGGTTCAAATGGCTCTAAGCACTATGGGACTTAACTTCTAAGGTCATCAGTCACCTAGAACTTAGAACTACTTAAACCTAACTAACCTAAGGACATCACACACATCCATGCCCGAGGCAGGATTCGAACCTGCGGCCGTAGCGGTCGCGCGGATCCAGACTGAAGCGCCTAGAACCGCAGGGCCACTGCGGCCGGCTATTAAAAGGGGTTCACGTAAATTCTCTGCTGAAGGCCACACATAACACATCGAACAACTAACGGCTTGGGGCCTGGATTACAAACAATTTCAGATAGAACCAATTTTAAGGAAAAAAAATTCTTTTTTAAGATAAAATCAGTCTTCAAAATTTTAATTTAATATGGCTGAAGGCCTTTATGTAAAATTTAGAAAGAACTGAATTAATAGACGGCCGCAGACCTCGCACAATACTTCAAACTAAAATCAAAATCACAATCTAAAACAAACAGAACGAGTGGTGCTCAGAAGCGTTCCAGGGGTCGGCCTGAGAAGGTAGCTCAAACGTAAGGTGAAGTAAGACAGATAGCCAAGAGTTGAATTTAAATAATCGGATGGGAACCCAAACTAGGGATGGCCCAAGGACCAACCAACAATTTAACCCATTCCCTTCCATCTGACCAACGGCACAACGATGGTAAATATCGGCCGAGGACGAGGATACGAACAGCACTACATCTTCAGAAATTAACGTTTAAAAACAGCCAATGGAAAAATTACCACTCTAAGCAAATATGAACCAAACAACTTAAATGGCTGTCGAACTATACACAGTGCCAGACAGCATCAAGAATATAACAGCACACTGCCGGAAAAGTATGCTAACGACCAGGGCAGGTAACTGGGATGTTAACGGCCAAAGGGCAGAAAATGCCGCTGGTGCACAACACTGGTAAGTAACCGTCAATTTAATAATTAATCACAATATAGGAAGACAGCTGCAAGATTTCGTCCACTCCAATGCATCATACATTGCTGCTAGCCCAAATGGCCCAGAGAGCAACAATGGGCAAATGAACGAAGAGATGTCACAACAGCTGAGATTTCATAACAGGTTAACTCATCACTCAACTTCAGTGTCCAGGTCGGTGGGCAACGAACTTTGTCGCTCTCGCAGCTAGCGCCTCACGGTCCGACAGTGCATGCACACCACCAGCGGTCCCGGCCTGGCCTCGCGCTGTGGAGACTTGCTCGCTGCTCTGTGCTAATCGACTGACTCAATCCATACGCAGACAGCATTAAAATAACTGCTCAGTCAAAACCACACAAGCTATACAGCGTTCCACAAAAACACTTCCACAAACAGCTCGAACAGTGCTAAAACCAGTCACTGTGAAACAACTAGGAGGAATCACAAGTCGACACACACAGAGGACCTGGAAGCGGTCGGCGACCAAATACAGTTCGTCTGATGACCGATCAAACGACCAACCAAGGTCGTCCCCACTGAAGGAATGTGTGCCCGCAACGGTCGGGGAAGTCATGGCTGTCCGGACCTCACTGCTGCTCCGTCCCAACTCGATTCCCGACACACGACATCCCAGAAACACTAGCGGTCACGCCATCGCTCTCATCGATAAGCGCTGCTGCTGCCACTCACGGTCAGGCAAGCCAGCAACTTAGTGACGCCAATAAATCGAATAAGAAACGAGACGGGAGTACCGCCAAGACAAAATGTCAAGCAATAACGGCACGCCCATGGCTCAGTTTCCTCCTGCGTCAGTAAAATGCTGCTCAAATTTTACGTCAACCGCAGAACCGTGAAGACTTCTGAGAAAACGCAGCTCAAAACGGTAGCGTGGAAGACTCTGTAGAATACCTTCTACACACCAGACCGTGAGAACTTACGGTAAACTTGTTCCGAGTATGAAACTTGAGTGATGAAACGGACTCTGGTGAGACGCAGTAGCTAAGGTCACAAGCCACTTTGCATTATGCGTTTTTGAGCTGCCGAGAGCGCGGTTGGGAGATGCCAACTCGTTGAAGCAGGTGCAGAGACTGTCTCTCGTGGCGGTTAAGAGCTCGTGGCTTCCCTATCAGGAACAAGACAATGGTACGCTGGCTGATAGGAGCTATGCTGGGCGCCGATGATAGGCGAGCGCAGCACGTCTTCTGTTATTGTCAGTCGCCACAGAACTATCAAGCAAACAAAAAATAGTAGTTAGCTAACTGCACTGCAGGGCTAACTCATCTGTTACAGATACGAGTGTTAGGTGTATAATTTTGAAAACGTAATTGTGGCTCAATTAAGAACTATTACTACTTTGTGCCATACATTGCACTTATTTTTGTTTTAGAATTTGTTAGTTTGGTATGGGTAATCCTATCCCGAGCTAAACTACGTCACTTAGCACCAATCTGCTTGGGGAAACCGAATAACCTTACTTTTCAAAACTATAATTTAGGGAAACAGTTCTGAGAGGGTTTGTAAACATCGTTCCACTTCCCAACCCAACCGATTCGAGAGCTCGCAATAGTATCATTAGGGGGTTGTGACTATGGAGTGACAAGCAGAGCATAGATGGTAACATCGGAGCGGAAAGCGAAACTGTGCGCGCACGTTTGTGTCAAGAAGTGTGTATGGGTTGCGTTTCGTTTTTCGTATTTGTGTGAACAGAACACCCAGACGAATTCTGTAATAACAATTATAAGTACTAAAATCATTATAAAATATTGTGTTTTTGTCTTTCTGTAAACACTGTGTCTCAACTGCGTGTTCTAAGGAAATGCGAGACAGCCTGTAACTGTTAATCTTTGTTAGCGACATGGTGTAAAATCCTTCGGCCTCCGGATAAGTGCTTTCGGCACTGTTCATACAGTTTACGAATATATTAAAAGCGTTTCTTTTATGGTGGGACAAAAATTTCGGCAATGGTGGTCAAATCTACGTCGTTAGTGACCACTGAAAAAGACATCAAGTAAATATGTAAGTCTTCCGACGTACGCTTGCAAAACGGGAGCATGAATCCCGTCTTTATTCATAGTACAGCACATTTTCAACTGAGGGGATCCTGCTGGTATTCAACCGTACTCAAGGTTACTGAAACGGCGCCTCAGCGTAGTTACAAGTCTTTTATTACCTAAAATTTACACAAGGAAGTAAAGCTTCTTCGCATTAAGTCCACAGAAGCATTGCTCACTAAAACTGCATTGTGTTGCTTCTGTCATTATTGGTGAGAGCCCGAAGAAACTGGAGTCTGCATGCCCCTCAGTATCGCTCAAAGTCTCTCAGTATCTACAATTTACACAAGGAAACAAAGGTTCTTCTCGTTAAGCTTTCTAAAGCATTGCTCGGCAAAACTGCAAGCTGTTACTTTGTCATAAAGAGTAAGCGCATGAATAAAAGGTACTCTGTACCGTTTCATCTTCACACATATTCTCAGAACACCACTAACAGTGAGTGAGTTGAACTGGTGTTACGTAGAGACATCCATTGGCTCCACGTAGCTTCTCTAGCTATCTGCTAAGTTTTTCTCTGAGATTCCCGGTTGTCTAGTACATTCGCCTTCATAAAACCTCTCATTGCATTGGAACTATCATAACTACCGTCGAATATTCTCGTAAGAGCTACTGTATTAACACGCCTTAAAAAAAAATAATCCCTCTCTGTGGCTATAGAAATCATTCTAACAAGTTCGGTACTAAACCTATTACAGAGACGTTGCCTTTTAGACCGTAACGAGCAAATGGGACAGTGCTCGGTTGGTAAACAGCAACAGCGAAAGAGAAGAAGATGTACGAAAGACATTCCTTGATGTAAGCGCCACAGATCAGTGTAAACAAATTTCACACAATGTTAGTATGCAATAAAATGTTGGGGAACACATTTTATAAACTGAGGTAACCCCGTTTCCATATATTATAAGCCCATCTAGGATGAAACTAGTTTGATTATCTTGTGACCATTTCGTCTTCAATAAATTTTACCACAAAAACTTTTGTCATCAAACATATACCTCTAGTTTTATAGCAAATACTAAAGTGGGACACCCCGTGTATGGCCATCTAAAATGTCAAGTAGAAACCCAGGGGCAGTACGAAGGTGGCATACGAGAGTGACTACTATCTACTGAGCTAAGTAACATATTAAGCTATCTGTGTAACCAGTCGTTTATCAGTGGAATATTTCCTGAATGGCTGAAATATGCTGAAGTTAAGCCACTGTTTAAGAAGGGAGATAAAGAAATAGCATCAAATTTCCGTCCAATTTCACTGTTACCAGCATTCTCAAAAATTTTCGAAAAAGTAATGTACTGTCGTCTTTATAACCATCTTATCTCAAATAACATACTGTCAAAGTCACAGTTTGGATTTCTAAAAGGTTCTGATATTGAGAAGGCTATCTTCACTTACAGTGAAAATGTGCTTAATTCATTAGACAAAAAATTGCAGGCAACTGGTATATTTTGTGATCTATCAAAGGCATTTGACTGTGTAAATCACAATATCCTTTTAAGTAAACTAGAATATTATAGTGTAACAGGAAATGCTGCAAAATGGTTCAAATCTTATATCTCTGGCAGGAAACAAAGGGTGTTATTAGGAAAGAGCTTGATACATGTCTATCAGGCATCATCCAACTGGGAACTAATTACATGTGGGGTCCCACAAGGTTCCATTTTGGGGCCCTTACTTTTTCTTGTGTATATCAATGACCTTTCATCAGTAACATTACCAGATGCCAAGTTTGTTTTGTTTGCCGATGATACAAACATTGCAATAAATAGCAAATCAAGTGTAGTCTTAGAAAGATCAGCCAATAAAATATTTGTGGACATTAATCACTGGTTCCTAGCCAATTCTTTGTCACTAAACTTTGAAAAAACACACTACATGCAGTTCAGAACTTGTAGTCTAACATATGATGACAAGAAGATAGAAGAAGTGGACAGTGTTAAATTCTTGGGATTACAGCTTGATAATAAATTCAATTGGGAGGAGCACACCACAGAACTGCTGAAGCATCTTAACAAATCTCTGTTTGCAATGCGAATTTTGTCAGACGTAGGGGATATAAAAATGAAAATGCTGGCATACTATGCTTACATTCATTCCATAATGTCATATGGGATTATTTTTTGGGGTAATTCATCAAGCCAAGCTAAAGTTTTCCGGGCACAAAAACGTGCAGTAAGAATTATATGTGGTGTGAACTCAAGAACATCCTGCAGAAGCCTGTTTAGGGAACTAGGGATACTAACTACAGCTTCCCAGTATATTTATTCCTTAATGAAATTTGTCATTAAAAATATATCACTTTTTCAAACCAACAGCTCAATTCATGGAATCAATACTAGAAATAAGAATAATCTTCACAAGAATTTAAAGTCACTTAGTCTTGTACAAAAAGGTGTGCATTATTCAGGAACACACATTTTCAATAACTTGCCAGCAGCCATAAAAAGCTTAACAACCAATGAAATTCAGTTTAAGAGAAGCCTAAAGGATTTATTGGTGGCCAACTCCTTCTACTCCATTGATGAATTTCTTAGTAAAACCAACTGATTTGTATATAAGTACAACATAACTTCTGCACAATTTCAGTGCAGTAATGTGTTCACTGAAAATTTGTGTGTGTGTGTGTGTGTGTGTGTGTGTGTAAGTATAATCTAACTTCTGCACCATTTCAGTGCAGTAATGTGTTCATTGTAAATAAGTATTACAGTAGTTGTATTACATGTTTATTACCTTATAAATAAATAAAAAAACGTTTTTTATTTTAAATTCAGTGCATTAGTATTTGTAAAATGACTCTTAGTGTTCATTAAAAATGACGATCATTCCACTTGGGACCTGTGGAATGGTACATTACTTTATTTGTTTTAGTTGTAAATATTTGTCATGTATTGTTGTTTTTCTGACATGTTCCACATCCAGGAGGACCTCCTCACTACGGATCAATTGGAATGAAAGTAAATCTAATCTAATCTAATCTACTCCTGTAAATCCATTTCCCTAAACAACAGCACCCGAGGAGGTTAGGAGAACTATCGTAGGAACTGTAAGGGTCAGATAGATATCTAGCAAAAATTTTTGGCCTATATGGACGAAGAGAAGCCAAACACTGAATAAAAAAGAACATTTAATCATTTTCAGGCACAAATTCGCTTAACCACATCATTTACTCAACGAAAAAAAACGGACAGGGAATACACTGGTGCTCTTAATGCTTTCAAAAAACTTCGGCTGATACTATCCTTCCCATAGTCCTTATTTCATCTTAGCTTGTTGTTTCCCTTCAAAACTAATTAATCGCAAATATTAATAACTTGTAAAAATACTCTGTACTTCTTTTCAGTATGATTGACATAGATTATGACAGTAGCATGAAAACTAGTCTTTGCCAGTGGTCTTGTTGATCCAGTATACCGTATCTACAGAACAGGACTACTTTCATAAAATACCTTTGGTGACACAAGTTGTTTCAGCTAAATTCTTTCTTACTTCCGTTCTTTAAGAATATATCTGTGCAACGAAATCTAAAATTCTTGAGGGGATTTCTGCATGTATTACCCCTGAAACAGAATAAAATCTTCTCAGATTTCAGGCAGCTTTCTATTTTCGATGGGTGTCTTCGCCATGTTGGTCAGGAGTAAGCAACCACTGACTTCTGGGGCTGTGCTGTTTTTTTTTTTTTTTTTTCATGATTGTTATTTCATCCTCTTCGCCCGCCCATATGGGCGGCACAATATTCCGCTCTTCAGCCAAGGCAATTAAAAAATATAACAAATATGAAAAAAGATTGTGCCTGTTTTTCCATTTTAAATCAAAAACCAGTGACGAAAAGCTAAAAAAACGAAAATATATACATATTAAGAACACATTGGAGAAAGGTGAAATTCAGAAGCACTCCACTTTCACTTAAAAGTACTGTGAGAAGTATTTCAGTAGGAGAAAATATGTCGCATAGGCTTGAGGGCTGGGCACCTGTTGTCTAGGGGTATTCCTTAGTCCTAGGTTCGACCTCTGTCTACGCTTCAATTTTGACTAAAAATCAGCATTGGTGGCAGAAAACTTCCAGCGGAAGAAGTCACCCTCATTCTGCCAAAGGCCTTGTCAAAGAGGGCGGCTGAGCCTACACACTCTCATGCCCATGGGGTTGGAAACTGTCCCTAAAGGTGGAAGAATCAACAATTATCAACGGCATGAGGACACAGAAGGCAATGGATACAACAGCATTAAAGACATATAACGTGTATCCACGACGCATGATGATCTCTCCATTGGCAAAAAATTCCGAAATAGCCCCGCATTGGGATCTCCAGGATGGACTGCCAACGGTGTAGGTGACAATGAGAAAATGATTGAATGGCCAACGACAGTATAACGTTCTACGAGTCGGGCGTGGAATGTCAGCAGCTTGAATGTTGTAGGGAAGCTAGAAAATCTAAGAAAGGAAATGCAAAGGCTCAATCTAGATACAGTGGGGGTTAATGAAGTGACGTTGAAAGAAGACAAGGATTTCTGTCGGTTAAGTTTAGGGTAATATCAACAACAGAAGAAAATGGTATAACGGGAGTAGGATTTCTTATGAATAGGAAGGTATGGCAGAGAGCATGTTACGGTGAACAGCAAACGAACGCCGACAACGATAATTCAGGCATACACGTCCGAAGCTGAAGAGGAAGGGCTAAGATATGCTAGGATACTGAATGGGTCATTCAGTATGTAAAGGGAAATGAAAGTGAAGGAAACGAATGTGGTTGTAGGGGAAGGTGGAGAAGAAAGGGTTACGATAGAAAATGGGCTTGGTACTAGCAGTGAGACAGGAGGAAGACTACTTGAGATCTGCAGTAGACTACAGTTAGTAACTGCGAGGTATGATGACAGCGCTATGGTCGCTTCTTTGTTTTTTCGCGGCAGAACGAGCGAGGCAGTCATGTGGAGGTGTTTAACCGTGTGCTCGGTGTGAAGATGTTAAGGAAACAGGCTGAGAGAAGAAGTAAATTTTGTGACTATAAAGGTGTTTGATGCTGTGTAATCATTCGTGTACCTCACGAGAGGTGATCCGCGATTCGCGAAGTCAAAGAACTACGAGAACAATCGCGAGAACATGATCAGATGCCGCGAGCATCTCATCCGCGCCGGTAAATGAAACTCGGATTACTTATATTGCCACGAACGCCGCATCTAGATAGCAGTGTGGGATGATGTATTGTGGTGTAGTGTTACTGTATGTATCAGTGTATCAACATATTTGTTACTTCGTGAAGCGTGTAACAGTGCAGCCCTGCGTAGTGCAAGTGCTAAAAAAATACATCAATGAATTATACTAAGCTGAAACATAAATTTCGGTAATTGGCACTCCATTATTCCCCTTGTTAGTTATCATTTATTACAGCAATACTCCAGCTGCTGCTCCTTGACCACAAGGGAAGAAGCGAATGACGATTGGATTTACGAGGCGAGTGGATAGGAATAGCAAAAACAGACGAAACTATAACCCCCACCCAATTCGCTTGCATGGCACTGCGTTTTAGGACTTGCAATCTTTGGTTAGGAGTGCCGAAAGCAGTAACTGAAAACTAATTTAATCTTCAATTGGTAGTGATGTCACACATGCTTTAGTGTGTGATGAACGAAAACGGGAATGCGCAGTGATGCCATCATAAGATAGTATTACGGCAGTGCGGTACAAAGAGCGTGAGGTCAGAGAAGTGGCAATGAACTATACCAACTACCCACGACAGTAGTCGAATAAGTGACAGTCATGGCAGTTGGTAATACTGCATACAGCAGTACCACAGTGAGCTGACGTGTGAACAACTGAGCGTCGTGAACCATACTATATCGCCACCACCGACTGAAGCTGCATGTTGACAAGTGAAGGTGTACCCGTTCAGTTATCGCTCGTACTGCAGCGCCACTGAAGAGCTGACATCCAGACAGCAGAGCAACATGGGCTGTGTTGTAACCCCACCACTGATGCAAATAACGGAAGATGTGTAATTCAATCATCGTTCGCGGTGCAGCGCCACGGAAGAGTTGACGCAGAGACAACGGAATATCGCAAGTTGCAGCAGCGCCACATCCCCGTTAACAGCGGAACCAAGCATCGGAGATCATAGCAGTTCGGCGAAGTCTCGCGCTGAGGCGTGGAGATCGAGACAACGGAGAGTCGCGCGTCGCATTGCTTCGCGTCATCTTGGCCGCGCGAAGTAGCAACAGCGCCGACAGCACTACAGCAACACGCAGCAGACACACAATATAGCAGGCGTAAGTGTCGCTATGTGTTCGTAACGAAACTAACAAAAGTAGCGTACCCAGTAACTAGGATATGATTGAATTCAACTGAATTGTTGCATGTAAATCGTTTATTTCCCATAAGGAAAATTGTTTATAGCTGTGGTCACGAATGCTTCAAATGGCTCTGAGCACTATGGGACTCAACATCTGAGGTCATCAGTCCCCTAGAACTTAGAACTACTTAAACCTAACTAACTTAAGGACACCACACACATCCATGCCCGAGGCAGGATTCAAACCCGCGACCTTAGCGGTCACGCGGTTCCAAACTGAAGCGCCTACAACCGCAAGGCCACACCGGCCGGCCAACTGTGGTCACTCCCAAATAGATCTGAATTTAATTGGTTGTAATATAATTGCTTAACATGTTAACGTTTCAAGGACTCTTACGCTGCTACTGTGCATTTACTATTTGTTAAGGAATATGGTGTTAAGTTTCGGCATTGCCAACGTAGGTGCTATTTGAGTTGTGTTATTGTTATATGTTTGAATAGGCTCTGTCAGATAAATTAGTTACAAAAGGTACCAATTTGTTTTATAGAAGTAACAAGGGGAATAGATGTCAGAATGGATGGTGCCGGCCGCGGTGGCCGAGCGGTTCTAGACGCTTCAGTCCGAAACCGCGCGACCGCTACGGTCGCAGGTTCGAATCCTGCCTCGGGCATGGACGTGTGCGATGTCCTTAGGTTAGTTAGGTTTAATTAGTTCTAAGTTCTAGGCGACTGATGACCTCAGAAGTTGAGTCACATAGTGCTCAGAGCCATTTTTTGATGGTATCTCAGGGATGTTTAATGAGGAACATCTGAAGAATAATATAAAGGGGATAAATCTGAAAATAAATGACAATGACATGTCAAGTGATTCTGATACCATGATGTCACTTAAATCTGAATCTGAGGAGGTAGATGTAAAGAAGGTAAAGATGGAAGTGGTGAGTGATGTGGTGTTAAATGGTTTACCCGCATCACTGTATAGTGAAAATGAGATATCGAAGAATGAGACATCAGTTGATTGTAGTTTTGCTGATGCTACTATGGTAGATGGTGTAGAGAATTCTAGTGCAGATATGCTTTCAGATTCGGATGCAGCCAAATGAGCAAAACAAGTTCAAAATTTAAACTTGTATGGCCTATTTGGTGTCTAGTAAGAAAATTGAGGCATCTAATAGACAAACTAATGAGCAGATTAAGCAACTTAAGGCATCCAATGAGCAGAGTAAGAAAGAGATGAAACAGAGTAATAAAACTCAAAGGTTCCTGGTAGAGGAGATCAAAAGGATCTGAGAAAATTTCAGTGCAGAATTGAAAGGGTTAAACTCCAGAAGCAAGATGAAGAGCTGAATCGAGTGACAGATGAATTTAGAGATGAAATACGTAACACAGACGAGGAATGCAAAAGATGGATAGATGCAGAATTGGTAAGTGCCAATATGCAAAGGGAAGAAACGGAGCAATGGCATCAGAAGATTACTAATCAGACGACTGATGTTAAGAAGTAGGCAAACAAGCAGTTGAACTTCGTGAAAATGCTGGATGAAAATGTTTCACAGTTGGAGTTAGAACAAAAGCGATGTGTGAAGCGAGTAAATATTGTAAGTAGTGACATAAAAACCATGGAGCAAGAGGTAGGGGAACAGGTGGAATCCAAGGTTAGGGCACTATTGCGTGATAGTGTTGTAACTAACAACAATTTTGTAGGAGTGCAAAATGTAATGGAAACTTTCAAAAAATTCAGTCCTAATGCGAATTGGCATCCATGTGATTTCTTGGATTAGTTTGAGGATGTATTACCAGTACTGTGGGATGACCGCAAAAAAATTTGATTTGTAGTGTCATATATGCAAGCAGAAGCAGGCACATGGGGATTAAGAGTTGGACGAGAATGTGAGACAAGTGAAAGTTTTAGGAAGGCATTCTTAAATGAATATTGGACAGCAAGGGAACAGAATGAGGTTCAGAATGAAATCTATCAGCATACAAATGTGATAGAGGATTAAAGAAGTTTTTTCGAAAACTATATGATAAAAGCATGTACCTGGATGAGCCAATAGGCAAGGAGGCATTAGTATCGTTGATCATTAGTAAGATGCCAACAACACAGGAGAAGCTACTGTCTATATCAAGGGATGGAAATGGAAATGAGCGTTTGGCGTCATTGGTCAGGAGGCCCTTACAGGGCAGGTCTGGCTGCCTTGGTGCAGGTCTTATTACATTCGACGCCACACTGGGCGACATGCGTGCCGGATGGGGATGAAGTGACGATGAAGACAACACAACACCCAGTCCCTGAGCGGAGGAAATCCCCGACACAGCTGGGAATCGAACCCGGGCCCCTTACGACGACAGTTCGTCACGCTGACCGTTCAGCTATCAGGGCAGACATCAAGGGATGATGTGGATGCAATTAAGCTAGCACTGGGACAACTATACAACTTGGAAGAAAGAAATCATGAGGTGGAATCTGAATGAAGACAGGCAACAGGGACAGACCAATAAATGACAGAAGACATGATGATCAACGGTGGTACAATTATGATCGAGAATCACATGGGCGCGGATTCAGAGGAAGACATAGTGACCACAGAGGTAGAGGTGGTTGTGTTGCACTCTACAATGACAGGTATCAGAGAACAGGGTTCAGTGAACAGACTGAACTGGAACAAAATCATGAACCACAAGGAGAGGAAAAGTAGGTGTGGTTCCTGATGAGGTCCAGTTAGGAATCCCAGAAACAGGACCACAGCCTTGGGCAACAGTTCAGGGCAATAAACTGGGGAGTGCTAGAGTAAGGAGAACTGGAATTAAATGTGAAGAGAATGGAGCAGGTAGTTAAACATCAACGAAGAATAGCAGAAATGCAACAGGTAGTGAAGGAATATGCAGGATGGCTCATTTAAATTATGTACAGGTCACTAATATTCAAAATGGAGATGTAGAGGAGACTAAATGCCAAGGAAAAGATCTTGAGCAGTTAAAGGGAGATGATGTTCTGAGTAGTGGTGGGTTAACAGGTAGAGAATCATGGATGGCGCAGTTTGTTAAAACGTATGATGGTCAGGTACATAGGGAGAAAGAGTATGACGCTAGAAAGACGAAAAGAGATAGAGGAATATGTGCACAAGAGAGTAAGCATGGCGATTTTGATGCAATTGTTAGTTATGAGGAAGGTAGCACTACAAAAACGTTGTGTGGTGCCAATGAAAATTGTTCTGGTACCATGAAAGACTGTCAACCCAGTCACATTAGCGGATATGGTCAGAGGAAGGGAGGAATGGTTGGTGTGAAGATGGTGACTGTGTACGTCTCTTAGAAGATCATAAGGATTTTAGTGTGTATGAAGTCACAGGTGATGTTGAGAACACTGACTATGCATTCTGAAATCAAATCTCCAATGACAGTGTTGCCATTAAGCCAAGAATATGATGAGAGTTATCAGAGTGAAAAGAGACTTACAGAAAGGAATGCAAATTTGCAGCTTTGGGATAAGCATGTAAGGAGTGTTAGCAGTACAAGGAAAGGGAAGCCACTTGATGGAGCTTTGCACAAGCAATGTGCAGTAAAGCTTGAAGAGGATTTCGTGGCTGATAGAAGTAGAGAGTCAAGAGTGCCGACCATACGAAAATTAGAAAAAAGGGATGAAGTATTAAATGACTTTCTTAAGGAAGATGCTGATGTTCTGGAGGAAGCTGTGCAACCATTTGTAGCAGGAGAAATTTTCAGTGTAAAATAAGACATTCTTCTAGATTCTGGAAGTCTAGTTAATGTAATGTCACAAAGACTGTATACAGCATGGTTGGAACAAGGTAGAGAAATACCGAATTTTCCTGTAAGTGGTGTGTCCATTGTGGGTGGTGTTGGTACAAAAGGTAAAAATGTAAAGGAGCAAATCCTGATTACAGTAAAGCTTAATGGGAAGACTTACGAAGTTTCAGCACTGGTTGTGCCTGGACTGGCATTGCCTTTCACATTTGCATAGAGTGGTTAGCAAACCAGCAAGCGTACTTAGATTTTAGAAATGGGAATGTGAGGATAGTTAATAAAGGAGAAGAGGAGGTTATTGCATTCAAGGATGCCATGAAGGAATGTGAAGAAATAGGATTGGCTAACATTCAAATTGGCATGGAGTCAGAAGCTATACAAAGGTGACACTGCAGGATTGAATATAAGGCAGTAGAGATGGGAACATCAAATTAGAATGGAAGACTCTGAGAGAGCGCTTAAGAACCAGTTAGCCTTGCTACAACAGGATGGGCATAAGGAAATCAAAACCCTTGCAGATGTTAAGAGGAGGCATAGTCAAGTTTTTGCAGATGAACCTGGAGTAATCAAGGCAGCAGAATGAAAGCTGCAGGTGAAGGAGCATGAACCCTTCTTTGCAAGGCCATATGCTACTCCACAAGCCAAATGTGAAGCTGTCGATGAGAAGATTAGCAAAATGTTGAATATGGGAATTATTGAACATTCATCAAGCCAGTATAATAGTCCCATATTTCTTGTGGAGAAGAAAAATGGGAATGTTAGAATTGTGCAAGGTGCTAGACCAGTGAATAAAATCATACTGCCACAGAGAGACGGGCCTCAGAGTCTGGAAGAGTTGCTTCAAAAGTTTCATGGGGCAAAATTATTCAAAAGCATCAAAAAATGGTTCAGATGGCTCTGAGCACTATGGAACTAAACTTCTGAGGTCATCAGTCCCCTAGAACCAGACTGTAGCGCCTAGAACCGCTTGGCCACTCCGGCCGGCTCAGTATCATCGATCTGAAATCTGGATACTGGCAGATTTCACTGCATAAGGACTCAAGACAATATACGGCATTCCCACATGGAGGAAAAAGCTACCAATACTGTGCTCTACCTTTTGGGCTCAACATTTCTACATCAGCCATCATTCAATCATTAGACAAGGTGTTAGGAAAGCAGCTTCTAAAGAAAGTTACATGTTATGTTGCTGTCATTCTTATTGCTATGACGACATGGGAAGAACATGTGCAGACTTTGGATGGTGTCTGGACTGCATTTCAGAGTGCTGGTGTAACTGTGAACATAGATAAATCAGAAATTGGAAAAGACATGATTCATTTCTTGGGATACATAATTAGTGAACAAGGGATTGAACCAGATGAGGCAAAGTTGCAGGCTATAAAAGATTTTTCCGTGCCTCGCTGCAAGAAACAATTAAGGGTATTCCTTGGATTAGCTGGATTCTACAGAAAATTTGTGAGTGATCAGTCATTAAATAGTCCTCACTTACTGAATCTTCTGAAAGCTAAAACACCATGGCAATGGACCGTAGATTGTCAGAGGGATTTTGAGGATATCAAGAAGCATCTGTGTAATCCACAAATTTTGTCACACCCATACTTAGAAAAGGTATTTTACATGGCTTGTGATGCATCAGACTATGGACTTGGCATGCATCTATATCAAATTTATGACAAAATTGAAGGAGGAATAAGGACAATAGCTTACGCGAGTCGTGCACTGATGAAGTGGGAGCGCCAGTATACAATTACATAATGAAAAGCATTAGCAATTCTTTGGGGATTCAATAAATTTCGGTATTACCTGGCAGGTAGAGTGACAAAGGTGATAACACACCATAAGGCACTTTCCTTCCTGACTGAAAGTAAATTGTATCCTAGGAGATCAACTAGGTGGGATATTGCACTTCAGGAGTATCAATTTGATATTATCTACAGAGCAGGCGACCAAAACATTCTACCAGATGCCTTGTCCAGAATTCCACCTGGTATGGAAAATTCATGTAAATGGACTGCAATAAAATATATTGCTTGTTAGTCTTATGAAAGGTGTTCCACATGAGACCTATGTGAAGAATTTTATTAAGAATGTACGGCGTGAGCAACGTGGATCCAGCACTGAAGCTAGTTAAGACTAGGTATGGTTCTGTGGGTCAAGAGAAACTTCGTAAATACTACCTGATTCATAATAATGTCTTATACAGACGTACTGATGAAACAAAACAAGAATGAAGGGTCTGTATTCCAGAGCACACTATGGAGCAGTTGACTTGGTACACCCACTATAGTAATGCACACTTTGGTGCCGACAAATGCTTTGAGAAATTAAGAAGAGAGAGTCTATTCTTTGGCATGATCAAAAAGGTAAGGAGGTTATTATGAACTTGTGATGCCTGCCAAAGGGCAAAGACTACAACAATTAGACATGAAGGCCCTATGCATCAAATAATTTCATATGACACTGAGAATGTAGTTGCAATTGATCTCCTCCACCCTTTCCCAAAGTTGCAAGGAAATTTTACTCAGATTGTGGTGGTACTGGATGTAGGATAAAAATAGGTAAAATTTTACCCACTGAAAAGAGCTGTTAGCAAGATGATGGTGAAGGAGTTGGTTGATGACTATTTTATAAACGTTTATAAACTGAAGTGGATTCTTATATGCAATGGTCCACAGTTTATCTCCAAAGAGTGGAAGGAGCTGCTACATCAAAATAACATTGAACAAGTCTTAATTGCGAAATATAGACCAGCCTCAAATCCAGCAGCATGGGTCATGAAGGAGATTAATCCTATGTGTGGAACCTACTGTCATCACAAAAATATCGCTGGAGGGACTATTTGAAAGACTTTGTGGATGTATTTAACAGATGCCACATATGTCCACAGATTTTGCACCTTGTGAGCTGTTGTTAAACCAGGAACCAGAGTAAGTATTTACTGAACTCATTAAGAATGTCACCAAGACCAACATGACCTTGGATGATAAAATACAATTAGCAATGTAGACTCTAGAAGCTAAGGCAAACCAAAGAAAAGATCATCATGATAGAATTGTTCATCCAGTCTCATACAAAGTGGTTGATTTGGTGTTGATTAAGATACATACAAAATCGAGTAAGACAACAGATGAAATAAAAAAATTCAACTTAGAATATAAGGGACCATATAAAATAATTTGCATTAAAAGACCAAATACAGTGGAACTGGAAGTATTACTTTCTGGCAACTATGAAGGAAAACATCATGTGGAAAATATCAAGCCCTACTATAGGAGTGACTAATGTAAACAGAATTTTATGTCACTGCATTCACTAAAGACTGTGATGGAATCAGAAAATGTAGTGTAAGCTGTTAGAGTTATATGTGCTCTAATGTATTACCTTAGGTTGTAATGTGATATCCTTTATCATTCTAATTGTTGTCTTACTCATCATTTAACGCATATTGACACACCATATTGATTTAAGGACAAATTTTTGCTGATTGGGTCTCAAAAATTATGTCAAAAGTTTGTATGTCACATTCACGTAAGGGTGGCCACAGGTGTCTCCCTTTTAACTTTAACTCAAGATATAAGTAGGTTGAATTGTCATGGGGCGCTCACTGTTTGTTTCATGGCCTGAGGGAGCTTAATGTTGCTGTACAAGATGAGGTTAGCAGATAATTTTTACAACAATGCACGTCACACATGATGTTGCCAGTATCTGTCCAAGCCTTCCCTTACAATTGCCATCCTGGAGCAGCAACCTCCCCCTTTCCAGGTAGTGTTAAGTGTGTTAAAGTTAATATTAATCATTAAATGAGCATTCTTGAGATTTCGAAATCAGCTAGGGTGTTACAAGACATACTCAGGAACAGATATAGACTCAGATCACATGAGTGATGAAGTGTAGGCTTAAGTTTAAGAAACTGTTCTGGAAGAATCAGTACGAAAAGAAGTGAGATATGGAAGTATTACAGAATCAAGAGATAGTCTTGAAGTTCTCTGAGGCTATAGATACAGCAATAAGGAATAACTGAGTGGGCCCTATAGTTGAAGAGGAATGGACACCTCTAAAAAGAGCAATCACAGAAGTTGGAAAGATAAACATAAGTTTGAAGAAGATAAATGTCAAGAAACCATGGATAACAGAGGAAATACTTCAGTTGATCCATGAAAGAAGGAAGTACAAAAATGTTCAGAGAAATTCAGGAATACACAAAAATACAGGTCACGTAAGAATGAAAGAAAATGGAAGCGCAGGGAAGCTAAAGTGAAATGGCTGCATGAAAAATGTGAAGAAATCGAAAAAGAAATCATTGTCAGGAGAACTGACACAGCATATAGAAAAGTCAAAACAACCTTCGGTAAAATTAAAAGTAAGGACGGTATCATTAAGAATTCAGTGAAAATTCCAGTGTTAAATGCAGAGCAGAGAATGGTTAGGTGCAAAAGTATGCTAAAGGCCTCTATGAGCGGGAGGACTTGTCTGATGAAATGACAGAACAAGAAACAGGAGTCAATATGGAAGAGATAGGGAATCCATTACTAGAATCAGAATTTAAAAAGGCTTAGGAAGGCTTAAGATCAAATAAGGCAGAAGGGATAAATAACATTCCATCAGAATTTCTATAATAATTGGGGGAAGTGGCAAAAACCACTATCCACGTTGGCGCATGTATGTGTCTGATGATACACCATCAGACTTCCGGAAAAATAGCATATACACAGTTCTGAACACTGGAAGAACTGACAAGTCTCATAGTCAGCTTAACATCCCATGCATCCAAGTTACCAATAATAATATGGAGTAGAATGGAAAAGAAAACTGAGGAGCTGTTAGATGACGATCCGTTTGGTTTTAGGAATTGTAAATGCATCAGAGAGGCAATTCTGGCGTTGCAGTTGATAACGGAAGCAAGACTAAAGAAAAATCAAAACACCTTCGTAGGATTTGTCGACCTGTAGAAAGAGTTCGACAACGTCAAATTGTGTACAATGTTTGAAATTCTGAGGAAAATAGCGGTAAGCTATAGAGGGATAATATACAACATATACAACAGGCAAGAGGGAATAATAAGAGTGGTAGACCAAGAACGAAGTGCTCGGATGAAAAAGGGTGTAAGACGGACGTGGAAATAAAGGAAAGGTTCAGGAGTTGAATTAAAATTCAGTGTGAATGAATATCCACGATACTGTAGTGTCGTAGGCACTGCATGCACCACCAAGCAGCATCACAAGCGTCGATAGATCGACAAACCACTCCAGAGATGGTGTATAGCTCAGTGAGTTCTGCACCAAGAAGTCGCAGCAGTGGCGCCGACAGAGAAGTGATATACGCGCGGACCACAGCGAAGCGGGCAGTTACAAGTCAGCTCGACTACTGAAGAGCCGGCCTTCTACTTGCGTACTTCGCGCTACATCGTCTGCTTTTCGTTAAGTCCACGCCAGCCCGTCTCCAGTGAACATTCTAGCAGGACAAGAACTGCTTACTATGCCGCCTTAGCTTCTGGAATAGTAGCTGAACTTTAGGATCTGATGCCTGAACCGATTTGCACAAAGTTGAGCATTGAGTGTGCTGTTGTCTCTAATCCTTATCAGTGTTTCAGTGTTCTCCTCGTCCCCCTCTTACAGCGTTTCCATCAACGCACTATAAATATTTGAGAGTGGCGAGTAGTAAAATTTCCTTCTGTGATTGTATGAAAAGTACGATACAACAGATACGATTAACTGATGACATAACTATCTTCAGTGAAAGTAAAGAAGAATAACATGTTCTGCTGTGTGGAATGAACAGTCTAATGAGCATGGAATATGGATTGAGAATAAGTCGAAGAAAAAAGAAAGTAATGAGAAGAGCGATAAACGTAACATCAGCATCGATGTTCACGAAGTAAATGAAGCTAAAGATTTTTGATACCTAGGCTGCAAAGTAACCAATAACGGACGTAGCATGAAGTACATCAAAAGCAGACAAGTTTTAGCAAAACGGATATTCCTGGCCAAGAGAAGTCTACTAGAATCAAACATAGACTTTAATTTGAGGAAGTAATTTCTGAGAATGTACGTCTGGAGCACAGAATTGTATGGTGGGGAAGCATGGATAGCAGGAAAGCCAGAACAAAAGAGAATCGATGCATTTGAGGTGTCGTGCAACAGAAGAATGTGGAAAATTAGGTGGACTGATAAGGTAAGGAATGAGGAGGTTCTGTGTATAATCGGAGAGGAAAGGAATATGTGGAAAGTGCTGACAAGCAGTAGGGACAGGATGATAGGAGACCAGTTAAGATATCAAGGAATAGTTTCCGTGGTGTCAGCGGAAGCTGTAGAGAGTAAAAACTGCAAAGAAGACAGAGATTGGAATACATCCAGCAAATAATTGAGGACTTATGTTGCAAGTGCTACTCTAAGATAAAAAGATCGGCACAGGAGAGGAATTCATAGAGGGCCGCATCTAACTAGTCAGAAGAAAACTGAAAAAAAGGGCCTAGGGGTACGGGTAGAAGAGATAATGATCAGTTAGGGAAACCTATGGAGATGAAGGGGAGGTTTGGGGTAGACAGTGAGAATACGGAAGGTGGGAAAGATAGAGGGTGACGATGAGTTTGGGGTGTCTTTCGGGCAGTGGTAACAGGAGGAAAGGGATGGGAATGCATGGAGAAGATAAAGGAAAGAGCAGGCCTGAAGTGGAGGGGGATGGATGGGAAGAGTTAAGGTTTGTAGGAGGGACAAATATCTCGGCGGATTTCATTCTCTGGGAGAGGGAACTAGTTGAAGTTCCGTTCGAATAAGATATGGAATGTGAGTGTAAGTGTAAAGCTGGGATGTGTATGTGAAGGCGAGGCAGCATAACACGGTTGGTGATAGAGGGGCCGGGACTGGCGCTTCGGTAAGCAGGATTGCAGCGTCTGGCACCAACAAGTGCTGAAACGACGCATGTGCGGAAGGTGGGTTGAACAGCTCATAGCAGCTCCGACCTGCCGCGAGAACCAGTGACGTCAGACGGCGCGAGTGCCTGGCACCACGTTTGAGACTGCCACTCTCGCCTGCCTGCAAGCGTCAAGCAGCAATTCCTTCCTTCTTTCGACATCCAGGGCTCGCCCCTAAGCCCTACAAAGTGCGTACCCTTCTATTAAATTGTTGCTGTTTATTCTAATCCGGCTCCTGTAAATGGGAACAGCAATACGTTGACCGATGAGCCAAGATACTTGTCTTTTTGAACTGTATTTTGTGTTTTCTGTCCGTTTTCCGGGAAATTGTCAGACATGACCGACTTGCCAAGCTCCATTTGTTTAATATGTCGCTTATGCTCCCCCCCCCCCTCCACCCCACCCGCTACAATTCTGCGAATTGCATTCACAGTGGACACCATACACACCGGGTACACGAAGAGCTATATTGTCTTCGACAGGGCGCAACATATCTCGTATCTTAGGGAGCGGGCCGGAACACATGTCTTACTTCATGTCTCTGCAGCACACAGCCTAAATTGCTGCTTGTTGCCCCAAAGTATGGCAAGAAAGCAGCCAGGTTATCCTCTCCTGCTGTTTCTACTCCTGAAGAGATACCAGAGATATCGATAGAAACCTCGAGTGTCCTATTCGAAATGACGCAACATGAAAATTAAGAACATTTTATTCATGCGTACGGCCGCGAAAGACCCCGACAACTCAACCAATTTTTCTCAGAGTACAGGTATTTTATAGTGCTGAAGAATCTTTTTACTTCTGCTCAAACATTTATCCATATCTGTAACAAAACAATATCCACCACGTGCGACTGCATCGCCAAGTCATGACGGATAACCTTGAAGAAAGCTTCAATCCTTGACGAAGGAATTTTCACTTTATAGTACGTATCGGAAATCGAATTACGGACGGTCGAGAGATACTGTTTTTTCAACAAATCCATAAATGTTTCATGAGTAACACAGAGAAAAAGAAAATAACAAATTCAATTTTTGCTGTATGTGTTTGTGTCATACAATTTTTAAGTGAATTCCAAAATTTAGCATTATAAACACTAGACGATGTTACAGAAATTGTGCCCCCTGGAATGCTTTTACGGGGGTTCTTCACGAATACAGTCATTCAGGGATTCAGCGTAGGGCACAGGATTTCTGTAGGTATTTGGAAGATGTCTACAAGTCGGGCTGTCGAATGTCAGATGTCTGGAAGTGCTAGGGGAGACACAATATCTGAAAAGGGAAGTGCTAAGGCTCGTTTAAGATGTAGTGGGGGTCAGTGAAGTGAAACAAAAAAAAGACAAGGATTTCTTGTCGGATGAGCATAGAGTAATGTCAACAACAGCAGAAAATGGTAATACAGGAGTACGATTGGCTATGAAGTGGAAAACAGCAGAGAGTTACTGTGAACAGTTCAGTAATAGGATTGTTCCATCAGAATCAACAGCAAATCAAAGCCAACAACTAAGTTCAGTACAACGTGCCAAGGTCACAAGTAGAAGATGGAAAATGGAAATGAGCGTTTGGCGTCATTGGCCCGGAGGCCCCTTATGGGGCAGGTCCGGCCGCCTTGGTGCAGGACTTATTACATTCGACGCCACATTGGGTGACCTGCGCGCCGGATGGGGATGAAATGATGATGAAGACAACACAACACCCAGTCCCTGAGCGGAGGAAATCCCCGACCCAGCCGGGAATCTAATCCGGGCCCCTTAGGACGGCAATTCATCACGCTGACCATTCAGCTATCGGGGCGGACAAGCAGAAGATGAAGAGATACAGAAAATATATGAGGAGACTGAACGGGTGATTCAGTACGTAAAGGGAGATGAAAATCTAATAGTTATAGCGTACTTGAATGCGATTGTAGGGGAAAGAGTAGAAGAAACAGTTATGGGAGAAAATGGGCTTTGTACTAGGAATGAGAGAGGAGAAAAACTACTTGAGTTCTGATATAAATTACAGCTTGTAACAGCGAATACTCTGTTCAACTATTACAAGAGGCGTAAGAAGACTTGGAAAAGGTAAGAAAATACGGAAATATGTCAGTCAATTTGCGTCGTGGTCAGACTGAGATTCCGACAACAGCTACGGGATTGTAAGACGTACCCTCGAACAGATATAGACCCAGTTCACAAAGTAGTAGTGATGAAGAGTAGGCTGAAGTTTAAGAAACTATTCGGGAAGAATCAATAGACAAAGAAGTGGAGTACTGAAGTACTAAGGAATGAAGAGATAGTAATGAAGATCTCTGAAGCTAAAGATACTGCAATAAAGAATAGCTGAGTGAGCCGTACAGTTGAAAAAGAATGGACATCTCTAAAAGAGCAGTCATAGAAGTTGGAAAGAAAAACATAGGAATGAAGAAAGTAACTGCGAAGAAACAATGAGTAATGGAAGAAGAACTTCAGTTCATCAGGAAGTACAAAAATGTTCAGAGAAATTCAGGAATACAGAAATGTAGGTCACTTAGGAATGATATAAATGGAAGCGCAGAGAAGTTAAAGTGAAATGGCTGCATGAGAAATGAAGAAATCGAAAAAGAAATCGTTGTCGGAAGAACTGACTCATCATATAGAAAAGTCAAAACAATCTTCTGTAAAATTAAAAGCAAGGATGATAATATCAAGAATTCAATGGAAATTCCACTGTTAAATCCAGAGCTCAGAGCGGTAAAGCGGAAGAGTACGCTGAAGACCTCTGTGGACTTGTCTGATGACGTGACTGAACAAGAAACAGGAGTCAGTATGGAAGAGATAGGGGATCCAGTACTAGAATCAGAATTTAAATAAGCTTTGGAAGTCTTAAGATCGAATAAGGCAGAAGCAATAGATAACTTTGCATCAGAATTTCTAAAATCAATGTGGAAGTCGCAACAAAACGATTATTCGCGATGGTGTCTGTAATTTATGAACCTGGCGATACACCATCAGACTGTCGGAAAAATATCATCCACACAATTCCGAAGAGTGTAAGAACTGACAAATCGCACAGTCAGCAGCTCACTACATCGGGCTGTCTGGATACTTTTTATCGGATCCGTAAGTGCTGATAAGCATGCGAATTATGGCACAGTCAGCTTAACATCTCACGCATCCAAGTTTCTGACAGGAATAATATACAGAAGAACGGAAAAAAAACTGAGGATGTGTTAACTAACGATAAGTTTGACTTTACGAAAGGTAAAGGCACCAGAGACGCAATTCTGACATTACGTTTGATAATGGAGGCAAAACTAAACAGAAATCAAGAGACGTTCATAGGGTTTCTCGACTAGGATAAAGCGTTCGACAATATCAAGCGGTGCAAGATGTTCGAAATTCAGAGGGAAATCGGGTAAGCTGCAGGGAAAGATCGATTTAGACCAAGAACGAAGTCCTCGGATTAAAAAAGGTTGAAGATAGAATTGTAGCCCTTCGCCCTTACTGTCAATCTATACGTCGAAGAAGCAATGATGGAAACAAAAACAAGTTATTGAGTTGAGCCGGCCGTTGTCGCCGAGCGGTTCTAGGCGCTTCAGACTGGAACCACGCTACCGCAACGGTTGCAGGTTCGAATCCTGCCTGGATGGGTGTGATGTCCTTAGGTTGGTTAGGTTTAAATAGTTCTAAGTTCTAGGGGACTGATGACCTCAGATGTTAAGTCCCATAGCGCTCAGAGCCATTTGAGCCATTTTTTATAGAGTGGAATTAAAATTCAAGGTGAAAGAATATCAATAACAAGATTCGCTGATGACATTGCTATCTGCAGTGAATGGGAAGAAGAATTACATGAAGTGTTGAGTAGATTGAACAGGTAATGAGAACAGAATATGGATTGAGACTAAATCGAAGAAACACGAAAGTAATGAGAAGTAGCGGAAAAGATAACAGCGAGAAAAGAGCAGGATTAATGGTCTCGAAGTAGATGAAGTTAAGGAATTCTACTTAGGCAGTAAAATAACCAATGACGGACGGAGCAAGGAGTAGATCAAAAGCCGACTAGCACTGGCAAAATGGTCATTCCTGGCCAAGAGAAGTCTACTAGTATCAAACAAAGACCTTAATTTGAGGAAGAAATTTCTGAGAATGTGCGTTAGGAGCACAGCATTGTACGGTAGCGAAACATGGGCTGTGGGAAAACCGGTACTAAAGAGAATCGAAGCATTTGAGATGAGGTGCTACAAACGAATATTGAAAATTAGATGGACTGATAAGGGAAAGAATGTTAATGTTCTCCTTAGAGCCGGCGAGGAAAGGAATATACGGAGAACACAAAGAAGAAGATGGGACAGGATGGTAAGACATCTGAACAACTTCCTCAGTACTGGAGGAGTTGTAGAAGGTAAAAATTGTAGAGGAAGACAGAGATTGAAATACATCCAGTAAATAATGAAGGACGCAGGTTGCAAGTACTATTCTGAGATGAAGAGGTTGGCACAGGAGAGCAATTCGTGGCGGGCCGCATCAAACAACTTAGAAGACTGATAACTCAAAAAAAAAATAAATAAATAAATAAATAAAAAAAAGATGTAAGCTACGTCATGAAATCTTGAGTGAATGAGAAGACATTCTAGTGAGCCGAGACAGAATGGAACTTTTAACCGCACCTTTGTTCTCCCACAATAGAGAAGGTGAAAGGGCAGCAAGGTCTACGAACTGCCGAACGCAAGTGAACTGATAGGAAGCCGTGCTGCCGCGCTCTGCGGAACGCACCGGCCTTTCACAGGGCTCAGCAATTAATTAAAAACAGCCAGCAGCGAGGGGCTCCTGTCCACAGATTTGTGCGGCTTCATTAGCGGAGGCCCAGCCAGGGAGTTTCCCAAGGATGCGCTACACGCCCAACTTTATTCCGACCTTAACGCTTCGCAGCGTCTTTGCAGAAGCCAGCAGAAGCAAGGTCAAAAGCTTTCGTAGGAGACGGTACTGAATTCCCCCCCCTATGGATTTCCTACCAATATTGACTGAATCTTCTTCACTCTTTTTCCACTAGTACGAGAATGTTGCAAATACTAATAATTCGAAAATATGTGCACCAGTCATTTACAAAATAAGTCTGTGTCACATCGTGACACTCGTGTTTTCGTTTTCCACTCCACGTCACGCACTTTATTACAAGCCGTGATAGTTTTACATTTCTTCACATCTTAAAGTTCGCAGAATCTATCCACCTTTCGTACAAGATATGAGATTTGTGTTTATTTACACTAACTGTCAAAAGTGTTACTTTATCTCAGTCTACAAATACACTGTGGAAACACAGTAGATCAAGAAAATAAATATTTACTCTCTCTATCATTAAATACAATACAGTATGGTTTAGAATTTAGTCTCTTCAAAGCATCCATCCTTTTCTCTCAGAACAGATGCATGAACCCCTGACATTGTGGAGATAAGATTTTGTAGTGTTTTTGGAGAAACCGCAGTCCAAAACGTTTCTAAATTATTCCGTAGATCTTCAGCATTAGACGGATCTTCAGCATTAGACGGCCTGAATTTTCTAACTTGCCTGTCAAGTTCATTCCATGAAGAGTTCAATGGGATTTAAGCCAGGTGAGTGACTTGGCCAGATCATATTCTTCAGTTACCCACACTTCACTTTTGTACTGACATGACTTATGCACAATTCAGAAGCAAGGATGGGATCGTTTTCCTGCTGCAGAACAAACACACAATCAGTACATTGAGATGGCAGAAGTCATGGGATACCTCTTAACACCGTGTCGGTCCTCCTTTTGCTCGGCGTAGTGCATCAACTCGAAGTGGCATAGATTTAACAAATCGATGGAAGTCCCCGGCAGAAATATTGGGCCACGCTGCCTCTTTAGCCATCCGCAACTGCGCAAGTGTTGCCGGTGCAGGATTTGGGGCACGAACTGACGTACTTCATGCCCCCCAAAAATGTTCAAAGAGCTTCTTATGGGGCTATCTGGGTGGTCGAATCAGTCTCTCAAATAGTCCATGATGTTTTTCACAGCAATCGCAAACTGTTGTGGTCTGACGACATGGTTCATTGTCACTTATAAAAATTCCATCGTTGTTTCGAGCATGTCCGTGAAATGCAGAAGATGGTCTCCAAAAATCTGAACGTAACCATTTCCAGTCAACGCTCGGTTCAAACATCCCACACCGTTATGGAGTCACCACCAGTTTGCACAGTGCCTTGTTGACAATTTGCGTCCATGGCTCCGTGATGTCTGCGTCACGTTCGAACCCTACCAGCAGCTCTTACCAAATGAAACCGAGACACATCTGGGCAGACCACGGTTTTCCAGTCCTCTAGGGTCCAACGGATATGTTCACGACCCGAGTAGAGGCACAGCAGGTGATGTGCCGTCAGCAAAGGCACTCTCGCTAGTCCTCTGCTGCCATAGACCATTAACGTCAATTTTTGCAGCCCTGTCCTAACTGATACTTTCGTCGTACATCCCACATTGATTTCTGCGGTTATTTCACGCAGCGTTGTTTGTCTGTTAGCACTGACAACTCAAAAGCCGCTGCTTTCGGTCGTTCAGTGAAGTCCGTCGGCCGCTGCGTTGTCCGTGGTGAAAGGTAATGCCTCAAATTTGGCATCCTCGGCACACACTTGACACTGTGGATCTCGGAATACCGAATTCCTTAACAATTTTCCGGAATGGAATGTCCCGTGGGTCTAGCTGCAACTACCGTTTCGATTTCAAAGTCTATTAATTCTCATCGTGTGGCCATAACGACGTCGAACACCTTTTCACGTGAATAACCTGAGTACAAATCACAGCTCCGCCAATGCACTACTCTTCTATATCTCGTGTACGCGACGCTATCACCATCTGTATATGTGCATTCGCTGCTCTATGACTTTTGTCACCTCAGTTTAAGTCTCTTACCAGTAGGAACTCTCTGGTTGATCAGTATTCTGTGATGTACTTCCTTTATTAACATTCCAATAACCCTTATTAGATTACCGACTTTATCAAGCGCAAAACATCCTCACACGACGTCCGAACCTCCGCCGTTCTTCACCGTTGGTGGACACACTGACTCTTCATACGTTCTCCGCGAATTCGACGAGCACACATTTGAAGACTTAGATTCGTCCGTGAATAACACCTTGGATCATTGCTATGGGCTCCAGTTTTTATGTTGCTGTGCCCATTGCAATGTTTTCACCGTATATTGTTTCCGTAATAGATGTTTTATGACCGCAATGTACCCCATTAAACCTTGTTCACAAAGACGATGTTGCACTGTTGGGACAGAGATTAGAGCTCTTCGGATACCATTCCTTTCCTCGAGAATTTAAAGTGTAGTACGAGTACAGTGCAGTTTACTCAGAACACATTTGAAAATGTGATTTCCTGTGTAATACTTCTCGGGGTCTTCCAGATCGCGGAACACTTGCATTTGCATCAGTTAGCTTGACCTGCTGCAATGTATAAACCATCGTAAATTGGGCTACGCCAAATTTCGTTCATATTGTCGTTTTGGAATTGCCTTCGTAATGCAGAGCTACAACTGTAGCTTGTTTATCAATGCCAGTCTCCTGCTTCCTTCGAATTAAGAGGTGATATGGTATGAGCTAGATCAGGTATAGAAACACACTGTTAGATGCACACAGTGATCTGTAAACTAATGCGAATTGATTGTTACACAGACAGTTGATAGACTGAGGCCTATTCGAATGGAAACAACTTAGATAAAGGCATGTTACTGTTGTTGTAAATACTTATCAGCGCTCCTGGCGCCTAGAAGTTACAAGCGTATATCACGAGACCACCATGGACCTTCCACATGATCAGAAAATGCTACTCTCTTTTCAATGCGTCTCCGGCCTGTTTGTGTCCATCTGGAAATTCCCCAACGCAATTTTCTAAAGAATTTCTTCGTCGCAGGCAGCGCTGGTCCGTTTCCTGCTCCCTTCGATGTATCACCTGGTGCATTCATTGTCTCGCTCACTGCGGGTCACCAACCCCTGTTAGAAGCCTTTCGTTGTATGCGAGTCTGTCCCAAACTAAAGCATTTCTTCTAGCAGCTTTTTTCACGTACTGTACATTTTGATAGGCAAATCTGCTCACTATCACCAAAGTATGTCAGTGACATATCCATCTACTTGTTATGATGTACAAAATCTCATGTAAGGTGCGAAATTAACATTCACCCAGGCTGCCACCTTACACAACTTACTGATGAAGTCTGGACTACAAACGCTCCACCTGCAGTGCGACATGTTATTGATCCTCTGCAGAGACCCATGGGCTTCAAACTCCCATGGCTGGAGTGGAGGGACATAAATTGCATCCAAACAGGACGCGGAGTGTGAGGATATAACCTGCTTAAAAGGGAAGCAGCCTATCCAGAGCTGTGACTGAGGAGCAACGAAGAAGACCATCTGGCACATTTCCGAGGCGTGTAAACTGAGAGCTTACTTGGGTGACCCAAATGACTTTTTCATGGCCGCAGCATCAATCTTGACTGGATAAGTAGATTGCACATTAGAATACAACACCAGTTTTAAATGGGTTACCTATATTTATGTCTCTTTGTATATTTTCATGTATTATTTACTTATTTTATGTGTAGTGCTATACGCTAAATAAATAAATGTGGTTCACAATACTGGCGTAAGGTTGCCTGGGAGTGGAAGGACCGAGCAAAATAAGGACTGAACATCATTCGTATCAAGATTGTTATTAACATTCCTCAGTAAAAGTAATTTGACCAATTAGGTCAACAGGACCTTGACATATTAAGACAAAACCATGCAATTAGATAAAACAATTTAAGAGCAATTACTGATAATCGATAAAATAATCTCTTCAAAGGTTCTTTTTCTTTGTTAAAAGGATAAATGATTAAGCACAAAACTCAAGAATGCCCCAAATAACAGGTTTTTTCACAAGTGTATGATAGGAAACAGGCAGTCAATAAATATCTTTAGAATGTATTTGACTAATATACAAGTAATAATTGAGGTTTATCTGAAAGCAGTTCATTAGAAGGTGAGAAAAGCAATGAAAGCTGCTTTATATGACATCACCACACATCGGCAAGTGTGGAACAGACGAACTTAGGGCAGGTCAGGTATGCTGCTCACCACACTCCTTTTCTAAGCAATAAGCGAATACAGGACCGAAGGCCAAACATGCAATGATAGCTTCATGAACAGAGGAGTAACTTTTAAGAAAAACGAGTAAATACTTAAGTCGCCACTTTACACACTGGCAGCACAGACAAAACAGTTGTAACAAGTCACTAGAAGATAAGGTAATTAACCACCCCCCACCCAAATTACACCTGATTTTAAAGAACTTCAGCGTCCAACCGAGATTCAGCTTCAAAACATGCTACGAAGTGGAAACGATAAGTACATATCCGTCGGTGGGGACGGAAAACATAGGTAGGAGGAAGACGTGAACGGTTGGCTGACGAACATCACCTACAGTGTGTAAACTTTTAGATGGCAGACCTCTCCCTAGTTCTGAATCGGTAGAAGTCGGTAAACGTCGGGAGGCTTCGGTAGGCACGCAGTTTCGACTGCTGCCAACATTACGTAGCTGACTGTGTTGTACAAGGTAGCCATTGTCGTCTGCTTTGTTATTGTTTTGCGCTGTACTGTTCTGCGTGTTTTTATTGTGCAGTTGTGCTAAACATTATCAAAATGAGTGATGAGGCACTTGCTGGCCCATCTCGGGAGTCGCCAACAACCCCTACCGGTAGGCCTACGGTTAGAAGGAAACCAGTATTACGTAGCGATGCTCGCAAAGTTATATTGCGTGTGATTGAATGCTGCGAACGGGAAAGGGAGCAGATAAAATTGCTTCACCCCATTTACAAATCTTCAGTGAGAGCTGCTACATACACAGGACAAAGCACGCGCAGCATTGAAAGATTCAAACAGTTTTCCAAGAATCATCCTGCCGTATCACCACAAACGCCTGGCAAGAAACGGCGAGTTTCCATTTCAGATATTTTGTTCGCGATCACTTTGAAGGAGCCCCCTATTTAGTCCGAAATACCTTATATTTCATTTTTCCTTGCTACCGTATTGCTTTGTATGAAAACACCACTGGTTACTGTATTATTTCGAAACACATTCATATTACAGTACATTTCCAAATTCAAAAAAATACATGCAGTGCAGAAGGCATTCTCTTATAAATCTTTCTCTCTCTTCTAACTTAGGAAAATAAGTGGAGGAATCGAAGTAATGATCGATGATTTCAACCAGCGAGTCATTCGCGACACGATAACGGAATTTTATTCAGTGCGGAAAATTGTGCTGAGCCTGCGAACACTGCTTCCAGTTTTGCACGACAAAATAGGCTGGAAGTGGAGTATTGTCTCGCTGAGAAAAGTACTTTTGTCTAAGGGATTCATATGGCGTAAGGTGGAAAACAAGAGGAATGTGTTGTTAGAACGTCCAGACATTGTGCACTGGCGATCTCGTTTCATTGTTGACATGACGAACTTCAGGGAAGCAGGCAGAGAAATATTTTATCCCGATGAATCGTGGATCGATAATAACTTAACGTTTAATAAATGTTGGCAGAGGAAGGGTGACTTACGTGAAGAGAGAGTCGTTGGTGTCACTGCATGGGGGAGCTCATCGAGAAGACAGATAGTTGCAAGTGTCAGATCCAAGAGTGGGTTCGTCAAGGAAGGGCAACTTATGTTCTGGGCAAAGTCGATAAAGGGCGATTATCACGGTCAGATGAATTCGGCAAACTTTGAGAAGTGGTTCGGAGAGAAGGTACTGCCAAATCTCCCGCCTAATTCAGTAATAGTTATGGATAACGCTCCTTACAGGCAAACAGAGAGAACTCCAACAAAGTTTGACACGAAAGTGCGAATGCTGGAGTGGCTGCAACGCAGAAATATCCCCTGTGATGAGAGTATGAGGAAGGGCAAGCTGTATGCAAAAGTACGAGCAAATAAGCCAGCTGAGAAGTCTTTTGCTGTAAACCTGTTGGCTGAAAGCAAAGGCCATCAGGTCGTTCGCTCGTCACCTTACAACTGCGACTTAAACGCAATAGAATTAGCGTGGGCGAAGATAAAAAGGCATGTTAGGGAGCACAACATATCAGGGGACTTGGCTGCCACAAAAATGCTGAATCTTGTGGACGCAGCTTTCCAGTCGGTCACTGCCAATGATTGGAAGGGATGTTGCAAGAAAGTTAAAGAAACAGAAGAAGAATACTGGGCACGTGATGGTGTCGTCGAAATTGCTGTGGACGAAATTGTCATTAACACAGCCACATCAGATGCAAGAGAGGAAGACTCAGACACACAAACGGAAGACAGTGACAGTGAAAGCTATTGATCACATGACGTGACATGTTTCCACAAAAGATCACAGCTTGAATAAATAACAAAAACAATCTCCAATTAGTTTGTTGTAAATTGTATTTCTATTCTATTTTAATCAAACACAGAAACGGAATATAGTGACAGTGAAAGCGGTGGACCACATGGCTTTAAATGTTTTTACAAAAGTTTGACATCTCGAATAAATTCGAAAAACAATCTGCCATTCATTGCATGGTAAATTTTATTTCTGTTTCAGACTGTTTCCTTTCCTTGCCATAAGTGTACTTCATTGCTGCAGTTAAGATATTTATTAAACACTAGCTGTAAGCCCGTGCTTCGCAACGGAAGATATCTCGGAAAGTTGTTGACCGATTGATTTAAAATTTTGGCACAACGTTTTTTTAGGAATACGCCCGTGGTTTTATATACTTTTTTTTTTAAACACGTTTACGAAACGTGCTGCGAATAGTGTTAGTAGTGAAGAAATAATAGAACAAAACGTCATGCCTGACGCGGCACTTTTTCACGCATCTGAATGTTTACCACGTCATATCTCCTGAATTATATGTCGTAAAGAGACATAAATTTTCCGGCGCATTTGCTGATATATGTGGATACTATATGCGAAATATGTTGCGATTAGAGTTTATTAACGAAATAATACCTTAAAACGTCATGCTTACTGCGGCAGATTTACGGTATGTACTGAGAAAATGTTGTAAGCGACAACCTTTTTACCTTTCATTATTTTGTGGGGGAAGTCAGCGAGAAAAATTTTCGTAAAGGTTTGAAATTGTATGTAACGTTTGTTGCTAGTCGCTAAGTGTTCTCATTCTCAAATAGTGGATGCATAAATCTGGGTACTTTCCCGCGGTGGCATCTCTTTGTTTATGACGTCATATCTCCTCAAGAATTTTTTTTTTTTTTTTTTTTTTTTTTTTTTTATTTTTTTTTTTTTTTTTTTTGCTAGGAACCTTCGTGGGCGTACAGAGAACAAATCACCAAAATTTCATTGCAATCGGAAGAATGGTTTGTGAGCGCATAGTAGACAAACATACATACATTCATAGATTTTAGTGTACATGACGATTTCAGTTTCGTTTACGAACAACATTTAAAGCGAGTTTTACTTCCAAGCCTTTCGTCTGCTTTCGTGGAAGCATGACGCGCAATTTGTAGTGCCAGCACTGCAACTGGTAGGCGTGCCTTGTCCCCTCACCCCCCCCCCCCCCCATCGGCTCCTCTCCCCTCCCCTCGCCAACCAATGCTTGCTTCCTCCTCTCCCCACATTCCCCTCACAACTCTGCCATCTTACAGTTAACACACTTACCTTAAAAACAAACTTGGCTTGGAAGTGTAACCCGCCAAAATACATGCAACAATATTTGCCCTCGTTAGACACATAACCTTGTGGGTTCCAAATAACCAAAGATACCGAACTGATGATTTAGTACACAACGTAGCAGGATGAATAATGACGCACTGAACCAAAAAAGTTACATAACCCCAAGCAGTCCAAAATCCCAGTAAATTAAAACAGACAGTCAAATCACAGCTCTATGGCAATTACCAAATTGAAGTTATTATGTTGTCATACGAGCGACACGCTCCTCAAGTTCCCTGGCCAGACGCTAGAATAGGGAACTACAACAGGAGGCTGAACCGAGTGTGATGTAAAGGTAGCAAGGCACAAACAAACCCATGAACCGAACCAGTGACAATTATCACGCTCACAGTAGGGAGCAGGATCAGTCTTTAAGAATGCCGCGTGATCTCGCCCCGCTGAAGCAACAAACTAAAATAGTTCACCGAGCACCCAAAGCCGCTGTGCGATGACAAACAGTGACAAAATCTTGGAGCCACCAGGATATGCGTGGATGACGATGACCACCACCAGTCCCCAGAAGTGGTCGGCCAAAGGAATAATGTGTCCATTCGCGTTTCCGGCCCATGTCTCTAGTTTCCAGAAGATACTCAGCCACAAAACTTTGGAGTCACACGGGTGGTAGAACAAACAGTCAGCCCGCTATTCCACAGACTTGCTCTGTTCGTACAGCTCCACACACACTTCCTCTACCGGAAAATAGCCTCAACGCCACTCGCGGCAGAACGTGACACACCCCCTTTACGCCAAATATCATGTTTTAGGAGACTGGGTGCGAGCTGTCTATCACGCAGCGGTTCGAAATGCTATTGCAAAATGAGTATTTCAATACTATCTGCTACACCACTCCGCTAAGGACATAACAGTTTACAGTATAAATTATAACTGAAATAGTCGTTTCTCTGGAGATGAGAGGAGGGAATATTAGGGTTTTAACGTCCCGACGATGGCGTGGTCATTACAGACAAGTATCTAGGAAGAGCACTTCAAGTCTACTGGTTTTTCTAAAAACACGAGTTCTAGTAGAGCGCGACCAACGCTTTGAAAGAAGAAGAACGTACTTCGCCTGACAATACACATCAGAGGATCTGTTACCAAGACGGTCAACAAAATCGGCAGAGCCTCTGGTTTAATCTCTCAAACCAGCTCTGAACTGGAAGACAGTGTTACTTACGATAACTTTCAAGGAATCGAGTGGAAAGAGTGATAGAAACTGTTATGCGCGTAGGTAAGGCACACGGAATTTCTTGGGAGGGTCGACATATATTCAAGTTTTATGCAGGAAACAGCCAGGCTGGAAAATTCAGTCTTTTCATTTAATTGATGACCGACTTCAACGAAACAAAACAAAATGAATTTCGGAGCTTTGACTGTTTTCTACATCAATCCAGTTAACACAAGTTATTGTCCTGTCATTTTCCCAACATGTAGAAATAGCCCACATAGGAGATGGTTATAGTTACAGGCTTTGGCGTACAGTAATAGTGAGACGGCGACAATGCAATTCGATTACGTCACTAAATCGTTTAAAATAGGAGAATTTTATCATTAGAATTACAAAAAGGAAAAGGCGTGAAAAACCATATTAATGTTTATTCTGATTAATGATGCATACATTACCATCACTTACACAATCTGCAGTTTACGGCTGTTGTGTGATGACTCGGCACACCCGCCACACATCAATGCCCTGTGGGCTGCCGTCTCGCCATACTCTTGCAGCTGACTCTGTTCGACTTCACTGTGCCATCCGCTGCACTAACGAGGCGCCACAGTTACCGGACACAGCCGGCACTATTTCACATCCGCGAAGCCGCGTGATGTCAGCCGCTTTCTGGTATCCTGCGCTTGGCAGTCTTTATAAGACACGAAGACAACGCTAGGGTGTCGTCAATCGTGACTTCAGTAGTTTCCGATCTTAAAGAGTAATCTATGGTGACAGAGTGTGTGCTTTCTCTCGCATTCTGTAGAACTATAAGACCAAGGTACGTACAAAAGTTCGCTTAGTTCCAGTTGTACAAATTTACAAAGGAATCAACTGTTAAAATGAATCAAATATAGTCACGAAATGTCGGCTATAATCTTACAGCACTACTAAAAATGGCCGGCCGCGGTGGCCGTGCGGTTCTAGGTGCTTCAGTCCGGAATCACTGACCGAGCGAGGTGGCGCAGTGATTAGACACTGGATTCTCATTCGGGAGGACGACGGTTCAATCCTGCGTCCGGGCATCTTGATTTAGGTTTCCCGTGATTTCCCTCAATCGCTCCACGCAAATGCCGGGATGGTTCCTTTGAAAGGGCACGGCCGACTTCCTTCCCGTCCTTCCCTAAACCGATGAGACCGATGACCTCGCTGTCTGGTCTCCTTCCCCAAAGAACTCAACCCAACCCGGAACCGCGAGACTGCTACGGTCGCAGGTTCAAATCCTGCCTCGGGCATGGATGTGTATTATGTCCTTAGGTTAGTTAGGTTTAAGTAGTTCTAACTTCTAGGGGACTGATGACCTCTGATGTTAAGTCCCATAGTGCTCAGAGCCATTTGAACCATTTGACCTAAAAATGTATTTAACACAGCAGAGACAGAAAAATCCTTAATCACATGCGACTGGCCTCGAGATATTAACAGTCCTTGAGCCAACGAACGCTCTTGGCAGCCAAATTGGTCTGGCATCAATCAGCCTCAAGAAGAAAGTTCCGTTTTTTACCTCGCACGACGCACGACGCTTTCTCCTCCGCAGTCTTTCCCACCGAAAACCAATAGTTTGCATAACATGTGATCCACTACTACCCCCTCGATTACAGCTGCTTATCCTCCATTGCAAATTGGTGGGGTTAAGGAAGGTTGCTAATGGAGTGCATTAACTAATGTTAAAATAACAAAAGTAAAAAAGTGAGGAAAACATGATTTCAACATACGAATGTCAGTCATTTCTCCACTTACAAGGGGTGGACAGAAAAATGGAAATGCCCAAAGACATAACTCATTACCATGCCTAATACGTTATTGGAAACTCTAAATTCACAACACCTCCAAGTCGTCTTGGAATAAATTTTTCATGACAATTTTACACCATTCTTGCAAAATAGTGGCAGGTTCGTATAACGATTATGGCTGATGGCGACAACGCGTTCTTCTCTCAAAAGTTGAACAACAAGGCTTAATATGAACTATTCATTCTCCTGCTCACAAAACCAGTGATGGACGACGCGAGGTGTGTGAACAGGGCTCCTGTTGTCCCGGAACACAGCGTCATCACTGGGGAACAAACGTTGTACCATTGGATAGTTCTCACCAGCCAGAACAGTCACAGAATCCTCGGCAGTAATGTGACCTTTCCGAATAAGCATAAGGTCCAAGAAACAACACAATATGGTTGCCCAAATCATCGCCAAAGCGCCGCTCACTATTGGGACATAAACTCGACCAGTGTTTGGAAGCAGGATGAAACAAGACTCGTCTGACCAAATGACTTCCTTCCACTGTTCCATAGCCCAAGTTTTATGGTATCTGCACCACGTTCTCCTCTTATGGGCATATGCATCACCGATTTGTGGTTTTGGAATTCCAGTTTGCCTTGTACTTCGCTACTTATGGAACTCCCTTCGTGTTGTTTTGCTGCTGACACGGTTCGCGAGTGTGACATTCAATTCTGCCGTGACTTTTACAGCCGTCTTATTTTTCCGCAGAATCCTCTTCAATGGTCTCCTGTCACTACCACTCCCGTCCGCATTGTGTGTTAGGGAAAGATGTTTCTCCCCTTCCCACGTATGCGGTATATATCTTCGATATAGGTGCCACTTGAAGCACCAAATACCTCGGCTACCTTTGTTATAGAAGCACCCACCATGCGAGGACCAACTATTAGCTCCCGTTCGAATTCACTTAGCTCCTACATAATGCACTCACAACTACACAGAACACCGTTCTGATCACTACTGACTCTTACAGCGTTTTGAGGACGTTGCACTGGTGCCGATCCTAATCAAATGCATGAGAGCAACCTGCGGGCTTCGCTACCATCGGCGTTTATATTAAGGCATGCATTTTTCGCGGTGCTTCCATATTTTTATCCAAACCCTGCACCCCATATTTACTCCTTTAACGGAAAAGGAGGCTTGATATATTTCGACTCACAGAACCTGTCGGCCTAATATTCGACCGAAGCCTTCAACCTACGATATGCTACAGATCAGGAGCTATGCATCCACCCCGCGCGCGTGGCTAACGGGTGTGACTTCTGAACTCAAGTGGCAGCCGTCATTGTTGCCAATGTGGGCCACAACAGGCACTTAGCTTCACCCTGTACGTTCAGCCTCCTCCGTAGCTAACGTGAACTCCTCCCGTCGACTTACTCCTCTCCCACCTTTCACACTATTGTATGCAGACTAAGTGCCCTTTCTGTCATGACTGCTGTTTCAGTGGAAGGCGGAAACCGCAATAAACAACAATTCCGGTAAAACTTCCTGATATATTAAAACTGTGTGCCGGATAGAGACTCGAACTGGGGACATTCCCTTTCGCGGCCAAGTGCTCTACCAGCTGAGCTACCCAAGCACGACTCACGCCCCGTCCTCACAGCTTTATTTCTGCCAATACCTCATCTCCTACCTTCCAAACTCTCCTGTGAACCTTGCAGATCTAGCACTCCTGGAAGAAAGGATATTGCGGAGACGTGGCTTAGCTACAGCCTGGGGAATGTTTCCGGAATGAGATTTCACTCTGCAGTGGAGTGTGCGCTGATATGAAACTTCCTGGCAGATTAAAACTACTTCCAGGAGTGCTAGTTCTGCAAGGTTCGTAGAAGATCTTCTGTGAAGTTTGGAAGGTAGGAGACGAGGTACTGGCAGAATTGAAGCTGTGACGACGGGTCATGAGTCCTGCTTTGGACGCTCGGCTGGTAGAGCGCTTGCCCGCGAAAGCCAAAGGTCCCGAATTCGAGTCTCGTTCCGACACACAGTTTTAATCTGCCAGGATGTTTCATACCAGCGCAAACTCCGCTGCAGAGTGAAAATCTCATTCTGGAAACATCCCCCAGGCTGTGACTAAGCCATGTCTCCGCAGTATCCTTTTTTCCAGTAGTGCTAGTTCTGCAAAGTTTGCAGAAGAGTTTCTGTTAAGTGCCTTTTCAACTTGTCGCGGCGTAAAGATTACTCCATTAAATTTCGGACATGCAGCCGCGCAAACAGAATTTCCTCCACTGATATTTCGGCCGCGTATCGTCCGACCATCCTCAGCATGCCAAGCCCGGCCTTATATGCTCCACAGCGGCGGTAATGTGCATGCGGGTCACAGATGCTGGTCGGCGGCAAGGAAATACGCTTCCAGATGCGCCGGCTGTGGCGAAGGCGTACAGACATCCACCTCTCCCTTTTGGGAATCTGTCTTCAAGGAAGCTATAGAGATAAGATTAGCTAATAATTTAATAAATGTAGATAATGGTTTCAATTTAGACAAAGCGTGGAATCCGGCTCTTGGTGTAATTAAACTACAGAAAAGTCGTCGTGGTATCACCGCCGACGAACATACATCGATAAGTGACTTCTATTTGCACGGCTGCTGCCCGAAATTTAATGGAGCTTCTGTGAAGTTTGGAAGGTAGGAGACGAGTTACTGGCAGAATGGAAACTGTGAGGACGGGTCGTGAGTCGTGTTTGGGTGGGTCAGCTGGTAGAGCACCCCGCGAAAGGCAAAGGTCCCGAGTTCGAGTCTCGGTCCGGCACACAATTTTAATCTGACAGGAAGTTTCATATCAGCTCCAGAGTGAAAACCTCATTCTGGAAACAATTTCGGTGTTTTTGTATGGTGAACCTTCCGGGAAGACCGGCTACAGTCCCTACAAATTAGGTGACTCGTCCCAGATTTGAGACAAAAATGACAAACTGCCTGTTGGCTTCTGTCTCGGGTTCTTTGCCCGACGTTTACTTGATGATTTTTCTGACGTTTCACCAGCACGAGTGGCTGACATTGTCAAAGTTTCACCAACCATTGCTGGCGATGGACTGGAGCCGAGCTCGCGGACGCAGACTGTATGTACCTGGCGTGCCAACGTCCAGAGGCTTATCTGAGGTCATTTCCAGTGCGACTCTCTTGCTACCTGCGACGGTTTTTCAATGCAGCACGGGATATTTATTCTTACGGATCTTAGTAATCCATACAGCCGAGGGGGAGGGCGTCTGTGTTGCGCAGGTTCCTCTGCATGTCCTGCGCAACACAGAAGCCGTACCATCTCGGCTGTATGTATTACCTACATCCATAAGAATAACGTTCCACTAAAACCGACAATTAGTGCTCCTGGATCACCTACGTATAAAGTGGCAAAACACTTGGCCTCTCTAGTCCAACCGCACGAGGGGAAGACTAACAAATACATTAAGGACTCAGGACATTTCATTGAGAAGCTGAAGAAACTAAAACTTGCATCAAACGACATCCTGGTCAGCTTTGATGTTGTTTCTTTGTTTACGAAAGTGCCACTCAGTGACTCTATGGAGCACATCGGTTCCATTTCCCCACAAGACATCACAAAACTCTTTCATGCATGTCTCACCAAGAGCTATTTAACGTGGAATGGCAACTTCTACGAACAGCTGTAAGGCGTCGTGATGCGTAGTCATCTCAGTCCAGTGGTGGCCAACATCTTCATGAAAAATTTCGAAGCACAGGCACTGGAATTGGCGCCACGTAAACCTAATGTGTGGTACAGATATGTCGATGATACCTTCGTTTATGGAGTCATGGTGAAGAACAGCTTGATTGTTTCCTAAGACACTTGAACAGTCTCCATGCCAACAAAAGATTTCCATGGAAGTAGAAAAGGACAAAAACACTAACATTTCTAGATGTGCTGGTCACAAGGGATGGTGCAAACCTGGTGGAAACATAGCGTGAATCGGAAACCGACACACACGTTGTAAAGTTGATGCATTAAGTTGTTCTGGAAGCAGTGCTGAAATTCAAGACAACAGAAGCGGGTTAAAAGCTGTGAGCTATCTGGGGAAGTTAACCTTGCAACTGTTTCACCAGGTATCCAGTCTAGCTTACCAAATTCCCATCCACACTAACATTAATTATAATCTTTTAATAGTAATCTTACGACAACCGGTGATATATATATAAAAAGACAATTTAAATAAAAAGAAATAAATCAGTTTATATTTGGACATTTATTTTAACATTGATCATCGTTCCGTTAAAATTTCAGCGTATCAAACTCGATTCATAGCTAAACTGGTGCCTTATTTAGGATTGTGAAAATGTGAGTTTGTAATCTTACGGAACACGTCAAATAGGGAGCCAAGATTGGGAGACTACATTCAACACTGCTTTCATAAAATAACACACGAAGAACGTTGAAACGTATCCAAGAGGAAATTAACCACAACCAACCGATTCAATTTTCACCCAAAGAAGTTACGGTCGTAGCGCAATCCTGTCCGTCGTGAAATTACCACACACTGGTATACTAAATTCATACTAACTCTCGGTGAAATCTTCTCGAAAAGAATAGCTGAGGGCTACTTTGATGCTTACACCACATGCTTCACGTGGTCAACTTGGTTTACACAAAGAGTGTAACTCCACAATAATTTTGATGATTAAAATAAATTACATCGAAACGCAATTTACAAAAGAAAAACCTCAAATTGGTTACTATCGTCTTACTATTAACCTGATGGGTCAAACAATTGTATAAGCACGTGGTACTGGTCTCACAAAGTACACCCAATGTGGGTTGAACATGCAGAAAAGTTGCTATATTGAAAAATATTGTCAAGACGAGACGTTATAATCTCACGCACATTCGCATTTAACATTGATGATCTTAGTTAGAGTTACTGATCAACACGTGGTTCCACTTTAATCACAAAGTAGTGACAAAGCAACTACCGGAAGACATTCTGAACTTCACACTCGAATTAGTTTGTGTTGCAATTTAAGATAACATTAGATATTTTAGAGCTAAAGATGAAATAAAGACGATTAAATTTTCAGTTAGGCTGAACTTAAGAAATCCATTGTCCTACGGACTTAGCAGACACGTGCTTAGCTGGAGTTCTTACCACTTCAGACACTCGCCGCGGACAGACTGACCTGGGCCCCTACCGAGCGTGCTTAACAGATACAAACGGAAGTGACCAGAGAGGTAGCTTCCCATACCAACATGACAAGGGATGGACAGGACCATACTAAGAATAGAAACCTCTCTGCTTTTAGAAAACCTAGCTACCTGTTCCGACGTTGGTCCTACTGTTCTCTAGCAGACAGGCTTGTCTGCTACCCTCAAGCATGCAACTAGAAATACATTTGCTCATTCATCCTCTCACACAGAAGGGAAGGGGGATGACAGTATCTTATCATATACAGTATATAAAAGAAAGCGGATGTAGGTTCCGTATGAGACTGTGTGACATGAATTACATAAAAACTGTGTTTTAAAGTGTAGTAGTGTGACAGATAGTTCTTGTTTATGTGTAAAAGAAACACGTTTGACTGCTCAGTCTCCTCCGAGATAGTCAGAAACACCACAGTAAATTTAGAAGAGGAATTTATGCCGTAAATGACAACAGATTTAAGAAATTAACATGAAAGGAATCCAACAGAGACCTTTCAACGTACCAATACCTCCACAAACTATCAAATCCCCACCCGAGCCAGAAAAGAAGCATGATTAGTACGCTCGTAATGGGAGTAAGACGAATACATAAGCCGCAGCACTTCAGGCTCGAAATAAAACTCTTGGAAAGTGTTCTGAGGAGCACTGGGTACTCCACTCGTTATATTAGAAGTATAACAGAGCCAAACTCTCGGCGAAGTGACAAATCAGAAAAAGAAATATCGGATATGGCCTTTCTCCCATATATTCCCAGTGACGGACAGAATGACAGAATCGGCAGTATATTACCCTAACGTGACGTAAATACTATTTACAAAGACAAATAAGATCAAAGAGTGTCTCGGATCGGCAAAGGAGAAAAGGGACCCACTTTCAATGACGTGAATATACCGCATAGCATACAAATGCGGAAAAGCTTATGTTGGAATGACCGGACGATCCATCAACACTAGGATCACGGAACATAAGCAACACGGCTGGTTGGGACAGGTGGAGAAATCGGCTGTGGCAGAGCACGCGCTCTGTGAGACCGACCACGTGGTGAAATTCGGCGACACGTAAGTTCTGGCTGTAGGGAAGAACTATCACACCGGCTTTTTCAGAGAAGCTACAGAAATACGCAAACATGAGAAAAACTTCAACAAGACAGAACAAAGCCTCAGAGTAAACGGATCCTGTCTTCCCGTGCTGCAGCGGACGACCGTCGCAGGTACTAAGAGAGCCGCACCGGATATGACCGCGGAGAAGCCTTTGGACGTTGGCGCACCAGCTACGTATAGTCGGCGACCGCGATCTCGGCACCAGTCCACCCCCAGCAATGGAGGGCAAAACTTTGACAATGCCAGCCGTTCGTGTTGGCTAAAAGTCAGACAAATCATGAGATGAACGTCGGCCGAAGAACCCGAGACAGAAGCCAACAGGCAGTTTGTCAACAAGTGGCCACGAAAGCCTCAACAATTTTGTAAAACTAAGAATGTGGCGCAGCTTTATCAGAGCAGTTCGCCAACTGTGTGCAAATTGCTCACCACCTCACCAGTGTTATAAACAAACAAGCTTTTGTTTCGAAGATGTTCGCAGTATAAGTTACATTTTAACTTGAAGATACGTTCATCAGTCCGACACTAACGAAATATTTGTAATATTTTTGAGGCTCTAGGCATCCATCTTCTCCGAGCACAACATTAGACATTAGAACATCCCTTTCAACGTTCAGAATTTTATTTGCTTGTTTATTCCACGATTTTCAGTTTGATATCCAATATCGTATCTGTAAGATTTTTGTTACTTTCGGCAGTCTTCTGACTGCTTCGAGGCAATCCGCCGTGTTTACTCTCCCGTGTCAATCTCTTCATTTCAGATAACCGTCTGCGCCCAACATCCTCTCAGTTATTTGTTGGATCTACTCCATTCTCTGCTTCCCCTATAGTTTTTGTCCTCTACGGCGCCCTCATATACCATGAAAGCTATTCCCTTATGTCTTTATACATCGCGTCCCTTTATACATCGCCTCCCTTTTTCAAAGTGTTTTTATATATTCCTTTCTTTGCGATTCTGCAGTGCACAACTTCATTTATTACCTTATTCACCCACTTAATTTTCAGCATCCTTCTGTAACATCACATCTCAAACTTTTACTATTTTCCCACTGTCCATTATTCTCTACCTTTTACTTGAATCGTACGTTCCCAGAAATGTATTCCTCAAATTGTGGCCAGTATTTGATGTTAATAGATTTATTTTACCTGGCAATGCTACCTTTGCCTGTGTAAGTCTGTATCAAAAGTTATTATTCCTACGTCTGTCATGAGTTACTTGCGTCCAAAGATTTTTGACCTTCTGCTGAACCACAATGTTTTCGTTTTTCTTCAGTTTACTCACATGGCCTGTGCTGTGTTAAATAGGTTGTCAACCGTTCCTGCAATTCTCTTAGCTTTTATATTGGATGATAAAGTAATCATCGATTTTGTCACAATGAATTTTGGTCTCACTTCTTTTATATCCGTCATATCTTCTTGAACTGAGGTTGAACAATAGAGGAGCAAACCGGAATCCCTCCCTTTCACCATTTTAAATATGACTTTTCTTGGTCTTCCATTCATATTGTTTCTCTTGGTTCTGTTACCTATCCTCGTAATAATTTTAAACATTTTTGAGCATTTTACAAAGTCGGTCGCTTTTTATAGGTCGACAAATCCGACGAAGGAGTTTTTATTTTTGTAAGTATTGCCTCTGTTATGAAGCACAATGTCAGAAATGCCTCTCTGACAGGTTTGCTTTTCGTAAAGTCAAACTGATTGTCATATAACAGAGGCATTATTTTATTTTACATTTTTCTGCAATTTGGATGCATGAGCTGCTAAGCTGATGGTACGACAGCTTGGCATATACCTACCTTTCAGATCTTTCAGACTGAATTTACGAAATATGTCTCCAGGTTCACAGATTTCACACACTAACCCCATCAAGCGGTTGGATGTCACTTACCCCAATGATTACAGAAATTCCACGGGAATCCCATCTATATGTTCTGTCTTGTTTGATGGCAAGTCGTCCGAAGCTTTATCAGTCTCTGAGTATACTGGGTCGCCTACGTCTGCCCGCAAGTTCTGCTAACCCGACAACAATCAGGAGATTGCTGTGGTGTCCCCACGTCACTCTATACCGCATTCGAATGACGCCATGGTCTGAGGATGACGCGGCGGTCGGTCGAGCCCGATTGGCCGTCTGTGGCCACAATAGCGATGCTTTTTCCTCTTCTTCTTCTATTTCTTCTTATATGTCTTCTTGGCTGGCACTCATTTCTTCCTTTATCATGTCAACAGAGAGTTTTCTTCCTCTTACAAGTTCTCAGTGTATTGTTTCAACCTACCCCCGCCCCCCTCGTGTACATTCCTGGAATCCCTCTTGCACTCTTAATGTTGACTTTATTGCTTTAATTACACTGAAAGATATGTAGACTTTTCTGTTGAGCTCAGTCTGCCAAGTAACTCCATTACCACATACATGTAATGGTAGAAAAGACATTAATACTCTATTGACAATTATTTTTCCTACCATTTTCAAAGGGGAATGCAGTACCAGGTAATAAAGCAAGTATTTGCGCCGAGGTGCAATTACTTCACGAGACAATGTCACCGCAGCTGAACTGGTATTTCGTAAAATGTTCGTGCAGAGGTGCAATTACTTCACGAGACAATGTCACCGCAACTGAACTGGTATTGTGCACTCCCAAATACCGACCTGGAAACAACAGTGGAGCCGGCTAAGGCGGAGCATAGCCTTGTAATTCGCCGGAACAAAGGATATCCACCCTCGCTATTATCGACGTCGAGGACGAAATGGCAGCATAATTAACTGCCACTCTGAAGTGCGAAGTTGGAACTCGCGCAGATAAACCTGTCGTTATTCTATACTCCACCCTGCAATTTCCCAGAACAAGTAAGTTCCGAATAAAAGCGAAGCTATCAAACAACAATGAAGAGTCTTCAAGCAATCTACTCTAATAACTGTCAGAATTAACATACGTACAAAGAGAGTCACCTGCCATATTTAAAATGTTCATTTAGCGGTCAGAAATTTAATCAAGACCATCGTAATTTATTTATTTCAGAGCGAAGGAGCTACATTCGGATGAAAAAGGGCGATTAACTGCTACGACCGTGTACCTATTACGTCCTCATTTTCGAACTTTTGTCGTAGTTTGCAACATTAATTCATATGTCACATACATTGCATACATATATATTGATTCTCTGCTCTTTCATACCATACGACTCCATAGATGATTTTTAATTTTTTCGGTGGTATTCAGCCATATGGCCCGAAACTCGTTGACAAAGTTATTTACTCGTTGCAGTGCCAATTCTGTCGGCATGATTGGCACACTGAACAGCTCAAATAAGAGACAAATCGCATTTCTTGCTTTTAAAAGTATTCTAAGTCAGTAAGTACACAAGATAAATACCAACAGATCGCTTTACTATAGTTTCACAAGTCACGCCTTTCTCATTCCCATCCCCAACCCTAGGAGTAGTGGGGGTTACTTCCACAGTACTTTTATACAAACACTGAGTCATGTGTGTAATAAAATTGGTTGAAATTGCTCCAGGCACCGCTGAGATATGCCCAGTGTAGCAGACATTGCGTCAGACATTACAGAGATAGGATAATGTTTCACTGTCTTTGTATTTCCTTCCCCCCTTCCCGCTCCTTCCCCTCCAACCACAGCTAGGGGTGAAACATGAGCAGATTAGTTACAACTGTCTTCATAGGCAACCTCCGAGTGTGCTGGCAACCCGAATAAAAGATGTGCTGGGCAGCTTGCCTATACTGTTTCCCACATTACACATCAATCCTTCCTGTCACCCCATCCCCACCCCTTACGAAATTTGGTGATTCGTACCCACTCCCTCGCCCCTGTGGGAAGTAGATGTTTCTTACTCCTGAAGTGCTTCTTTACAGGTAGCAAATGATATGGGCACCAACTTTGGTTGAATTCAATCCATTGGTTTATTAGGAGAGCTGCAATATGCAGATACACATTTTGATAATATGCTAGGCATTTACCTGCAGTTATATCAACACATTCACATGACACTATATGGCACACATCTCTTCATCCATCGTCTCTGTTTCATGTCCTCCTCCCAATCTCTGTCCATCTCCTTCATTTTCTCCGCCTCCATCTCTCGGTGCACCTTCTTTGCCCCTTTCTCTCTCCATCTCCTCATGCCCCCTCTCAATATCCATTCCCTCCTACCCCTATCTCTGCACAGTCATGCCTTTCTGCGCATACACACAGAATGCATTCTGATACTTCCTCCACAACATGCCAGTCCCATACGGAAACCAATATTGGACAGATGGTGCACTGCACACATCATAGTATGGAAGAACTATTTTTTTTCACCTGCCCCAACACCTATGGGAGGTAGGTGTTCTTACCTCACAGTGATTCTTTCTAGGCAGTAATTAATGTGTGTACCAAGTGGTTTAGGAGGAAATATTGAACATATGTAGATACATACACACATTTTTATAATATATTAAGATGTAGTTTTCAATATATATATAGAAGATATAGATAGGGATAAGTGCTCCAGTCACATTAATGTGACCACCGCCGTTGTTCGACGACAACATGCAATAACCACTCACAGACGGCAGCACTAACGTGTCAGAGAAACATGGAAAACAGCCCTGTCGTTTGTATAACTCGGAAATGTCCAAACGGGAATGATTATTGGCCTTCAGGCCAAGGGTGGAAGCATTTCTGAAATGTCTAAGTTTTTAAACTGTTTATGTACCGTCATTGTTGAAGAATACCATGCATAGCAAAAATGGCGCTATCCAAAACCAGAGCAGAGCCAACAGTGGTGCAACACGGTCCACAGATCACAAGGGTGGACGACATCTTTGTGGATGTGTAAAGGCGAAGAGGTGTGCAACTGTTGAGCGCCTAAACACCCAAATGAACGAAGGAAATATCAACAATGTCTCCTCAACGACCGTTCAGAGAACGTTGCTGCGTATGGACCTCCACAGCAGGTGCCTGGTTGATGCACCCAAGCTGTTCATCCGTGAAGGACGCTGGAATTTGCACTCCAATACCGCGACTGTATGTTTACTAAAAGGCGACAGGTGGCGTTTCCAGATGACAGATGGTCGCCGACGTCTACGGCGTGAAACGTCTGAAAGCCAACACACGCCAACTGCGTCGAAAGCGTCTAGGTTGAGGAGTGAGCGTTACGGTTCAAGTGGCTCTAAGCACTACGGGACTTAACACTTGAGGTCATCAGTCCTCTAGACTTAGAACTACTTAAGCCTAGCTAACCTAAGGACATCACACAAATCCGTGCCTGAGGCAGGATTCGAACCTGCGACCGTAGCAGCAGCGCGGTTCCGGACTGAAGCGTCTAGAACCGCTCGGTCACGGTGGCAGGCGTGAGCGTTATGCCCTGAGGAATGTTATCATGGCATTCCCTAGTTGATGTCGTTATTCTCGAAGGCACAATGGATCAACATATGTATGCATATATCCTGGGGGGGGGGGGGGGGGGGCGCACCACAATACAAGCAGTTCGTTTTTATTCGGCAATACGGCATCTACCAGCAGGACAATACAACGTGTCACATGGCTCGCAATGTACGTACAAGGATCGAGGAACGCCAGTATATGTTTACCCTATTCCTCTGGCCGCCAAATTCCACAGGTTTAAACCCAACCGAGAATCTGTGGGACTACTTCGATGAGGCTCTTCGTTCCATGGCTCCTCAACTGGGAAACCTAGGGCACCTGGCTGAGGCACTGTGGATGACATGGCTCCACATCCCTGTCAATACCTCCCAGAACCTTATTAATCTCTTCCTGCCCGTCTCGAACCGGTCTGAGCTGTAAAAGGTGGTTATTCTGGGTTTCTACAGATGGTCATATTAATGTGACCGCACAATGTAGAACGTCCTTGGTTATTGAGCCATGGTCGGCTCACGATAATGTCGTTTTTCCTTTGGGGCATTTTCACACCATTAGGGGGCGTCTTATTCCTCCCTCAGTTACTATATGAACAAGTTGCTCACTTGCCTCCGTCAGTGGCAGCAGCAGCGTTTATCGATACTAGTACTGCTGTAACTTCTTTGGTGTGGCAGTTATGTTTCCGTGTCATGGTGTGTGGGGCAGTTGGTCAGTTGCAGCAGAGCAGCGAGGTAGTCTCTGTGGTGTCTGATCAGGCTGGGGCCGCTGGTGGCGTGCCCGAGCGGTTGGATTTGTGTGGCACCAGCTGCAAGAACTGCTAAGTTTGTCGCCCACCGCACCTGCATACAGGAGTTGAGTAATCAGTGAACCTGTCATGAAAGACCAACCGTTGTGACATCTCTTCGTTGATAGCTGGTTGTTGCATCCTGGGCTGTCTCCGCAAGCAGCAACATGATGGTGTGTTGGAGTCGGCAAAATTTTGCAGCCGTCTCTCTGTATGGTGTTTAACCTTTGAAATGATCATAATTTAATAGCGAAGTGCACCTGCGGTATCTCCTGCCTTGTGGCCGTTAATGTTCCGGTTACCTGCCCTGGTCGTTAGCGTCGTTGTGGCAGTGTGTTTTCCTCGTTGTGTTGATGCTGTCTAGCATGGTGTGTAGTTCGACAGCTTAGTGTTGTTCCCCTTTTCTCTTTGAGTGTTTATTGTGCCTTGACTGTGTTTATACATCGATTATTAAGACATAAGAAATCACTTTTTATTGTACAAGAGATTTAGTGTACCATTACTTCATTCCGACAAAATCGTAGTTTTTTTTTCAGCACTAGTTTCATTCGGGTGACCGTACTCTGGAATACTCCCTATGTACCATTTTTCATTGTGCACTCGAGGGTGTCATTTTTTAATAGCTGAACCACTGAAATTCTGATGCTCATTCCTTCGTGTAGTATATTATTTTTCCCTGTGTTCCTTAATTATTATATCTCTTCTTACCGTTTGTTGCCTTTCGTCAGTCTTAATGATTACAGTATTCAATATAAGTTGGTTTGGTACACATTCTCTATGCCTCCCGTCGCACCAGTCCTTTTCCATCTGCAGCTGGATAAAATCATCTTCCTAAACTCCTCACATATTACGATTTGCGGTTACAAGTACCCCAATTGGCTCTTTTATCACAAAGTTACTCATAACTCATTAACTGTTAGTGTTGGGCTTTTTAATCATGAAAAGGCAAGAAAATGATTTCCTTATTCCATCTCTGTCACCCGGTCGACTGCCTTACTACGACCGTAGTCACATCAGGCCTTCTACCCATTTCCTACCACATCACATGCTTTTCGAGGTGATATAGTCTACCGACTGTTTCTCAGGTAATTGTGTTGACTACAACTATGGATGAGTGAGCTCTGACAGTTTGTTGGGTGTTCCATCCGTTCAGACAACCTCGTATGTAAGACGAACAGTTCACTGGAAGACCATCTGTTTATATTTAAAATAGATCTTGCCGTTACTTTCGACAAAACACTGGCTTTAATATCACTCTGAAGAAACTTTTAATATCCAAGATCGCATTCGGTACTGTTTATTCCTGACAGGTTTCAACAGTTCAGACTGTCATCTTCTGATCTTCAAAAAACTTGTTACACAATCTGTTCCATTATGTCTGTATCACATATCCCATGCTGACATAATGGTGTTCAGTATATAGCATGATCCACACAGGTTTGTTAAATATAAAAGCAGGTTGGGGACAAATAAAAACAAACAGTTGCATAGAACACACATAACATTCCAGTGATGCTTGTTAGATGTGTAATGTTATGTGTGTGAATATCCCTTGTAACAAAAGGTGCTTTTTAAGTCTATTGTTTTTATTTGTGACAAGCCTGTTTCTATTTTTAACAAAACTATGTGGAATGTCCTACATACTATACACTATAACGTCAACGTGGCATATGTGATACAATCATAATGGAACAGAATGTGTAACAACAAGTTTTTGAAGATCAGAAAATGGTAGTCTTAACTGTTCGAACCGGTCATCAGGAATAAATAGTATCGAATGCGATCTTCGTTTTTAAAAGTTTCTTCAAGTCATATACAGATCGCACCTACCAACCTCTAATTATGAGAAATTTGAATTTAACGTCGCTGTTTACACTGAAGTGTATACATTAACTTCCTTCAAGCTCCTTAATTAATAGTTTCCTCTGAAATCATAAACTTCCTGCAGATGTATCGATTTCCAGATATTCTAGAATATGAGTACAAATGCAGATTACGGAGAACGTATAGTAATAGTACCACAACGTCATTCAAGATTACCAATTACAGTTGGGTAGAAATGGCTGTAAGTGCCTGCACGCCACTCATTCGACATGAATAGAAACCAATAACATAAAAGTGCTGTTACGGTAGCAGCATTTCAGCAATCCTAGACATTGGTCCCTGAGTTTGAGGCTGAATGAATTAATTGTTAATAGCTCTTTTACTAGCAGTCCAAGTGTCATTTAATCTGCAGATAGGAAGAGCCGAAGTACTACCGACACTGCAGTAAGAATATAAACGTAGAACTAAAAGATGTGGCATGTGCATATAAAGGTGTGCAATTGACGCCGCAACCTATAATTTTAGCGACTGATGTTTATTTATTGATTTTCAGTGAATGATAAAATACAGAGTGATTCCGTGATGTTGTCACAAACTTTCAGGGATGACGAAGAAGGGTAAATTTATCAATTTCAAACATACAGTTGATTGCTTGGTGATATTACAAACTTTCACGGATGATGGGGACGGGTAAATGTATCAGTCCGAGGTAAGCGTCCCTGAACCGGAAACGACCGAGCCGAAAGCCTAAGCGAAAATCGTTCTGACACCTCTGACGGTGGGCCTTTTCTACAGCAAGCCCTTTGCTTTCTATAATACGTGACGAGATAGTCTGAGCTAAATCAATAGGAAATTTTGTAGTAAAAATAGGCTCCAAAATGCACACCTTCAGAGCTATGAGCACTTTTCCAACAGAAGGGATGTGTTTCGCAGTAGCAAAGATGAATCAGTGTTCAAACCTCTTAAGGTATGTAGAGCTTATCTTTACTGGGCGGTCTTTTCTTGTTTTGGTCCACACTACCTTCTCCCAAAATATGGAAAGCAAAGAGTTTGCAGTAAAAGAGGTCCACTATCAGAAGTATCAGAATTACTTTAGCTTGTAGCTTTCGACTCTGTCGTTTCCGGACCAGAGTCGCATACAAAAAATTGATATATTTACCCCTTTCCACCATCCACGAAAAGTTGTAACATTATCATGGAATCACCCGTATATTTGAAGTAGGTGAACCTTTTTTTATTCCAACTTAACCTCTGTAGCATGCGTGATAATAAGCAATCTCATTTTCAGCGTCTGAATCTTCTTCATCGGTCTGCTGTGAAACCCTGCCAGTGTCTACAGAGTCAATCAAACACCGCTTTCTTTCACTCATATGGTAAAGCACAAGTCTGTCTTCTTACTCCAGCATGAAACCCTAATAAATTACGAACAGGATTGTTAAAGATAAAAGCAGGTTGGGGACAAGTAAAAACAAGCAGTTGCATAGAACATACATAACATTCCAGTGAAGCTTGTTAGATGTTAGATGTGGAATGTTATGTGTGTGGATATTCCTTGTAAAAAAAGATTTCCTGTAACCATTTCTGTCATGTATTTTATCTGCGGAAATGCCCATCTGCCGTTGAGAGCTGGGTTTCTCAGGATGGAACAGACTAAGGTTACGATTGCGGACGGGGCCGTCAGCAGTTACTCTCGGTTGCACAACAAATACGTAAACTTTATTTAAAGAAATTAAAAGTTTAAAACAATCTCTTAAAAAAACACAATTGACTGTATGACGGCTGAAGGCCTGAATTAGAAATCAGAACAATTTCAAATAGCACGTATTAAGATAAATACTTCGTTTCAAACCAAACTATAACAGGGCTGAAGGCGTTATTATAAAAAAGGGAGATTATCACTCGGCTGAAGGCCTGAACTAAAAGTCAGAAGAAGACTTCCAAATAGCACACATTTTAACAAATACTTTGCTTTTAAAACAAGTTTGCTTAACAAAAACTTATTGTAACACGACTGAAGGCCTTATCACGAAAGAAGTAAAATTATTGCTCGGCTAAAGGCCACACGAACAATAATTAGAAAATTACAAATATCCTTAAAACAAACATCACAATCTAAGGAATCAGGACAAGCGGTTCTCAGCAAGTGTTAAGGGTCGGCCTGGGTGGGTAACTCAAACATAAGGTAAGGTGAGACAGGCAGCCAAGAGTTGTGCTCACGTAACAGGATGGCAGTTCAAACTAGTGGCAGCTGCCGACCGACCGACTAATCAATCGACCTAACGTCCGATCACCGGTACAACGACTGAATATTTTTAGGCAAGAACGAAGAGACAGACAGGGCTACGTCTTCAGAAAACACCCAAGGCCGAAGGACACACTAGAACCAAGGCAACACTCGCAACAAAAAAAATTCACAGTTCAATACTAGAGGCTGTCGAATTACTTGCCATGTCGGACAGCATCGACACGATGAGGAGAGGTACACTGCTGGAAAAGTACGCTAAACTCCAGGGCAGGTAGCTGGGGCATTAACAGCCACTAGGCAGAAAATACCGCTGGTTGCACTTCACTAAATACTAAATTCAATGATGAATAAGAAACAAAGAAAGACGGCTGCAATATTTCACCGCCTCTAAACACTTCACTCTTTGCCACCAGGCTCAGTGGCCCTGGGAGCAACAACCCGCAGACCAAAAGCGAGATCTCAGAATAGTCGAGGTTGCATTAGCAGTTAACTCTTCACTTACCTTAAACGTCCAGTGTTCGGTGTTCAACGACGTCGTCCCACTCGCAGCTACGCCTCCTCGATCCGGCAGCGGCAGCACGCCGCCAGCGGCCCCGGCTTGCCGACGCGCTGCACGGGCCTGCTCGCTGCTGCGCCCCCGACCGTTCGCAACTATCCCTCCAAATCCAGTACACACACAGCATTAAAATAACTGCTCATTCAAAACCACATGATGCACACGGATCCAACAATTCACAATACTAAAACCAGTCACTGTGAAACAACACGGACGACCCGGGTTCGACTCCTGGCGGGGTCAGGGATTTTCTCTGCCTCGTGATGCCTGGGTGTTGTGTGATGTCCTTAGGTTAGTTAGGTTTAAGTGGTTCTAAGTTCTAGGGGACTGATGACCTCGGATGTTAGGTCCCATAGTGCTCAGAGCCATTTGAACCATTTTTTTGAACACGGACGAATTATAAGTCGGCACAAACACAGAGAAACCAGAAGCGGTCGGAAGACCAAATGCACGTCGTCCGCTGCTGCGACCGACCGAACGACCAACCAACGATCGTCCCGACTCAAGTCAGGCACGGGAAAGATCCCAGTATAAATCGTCGACTGACAACTTATTGCCATGAGGTCACTTCGACGGGCACACACACACACACACACACACACACACACACACACACACACACACACAGGTGAAAGTTGCACTACCCGAATATCACGGTCCATTCAACTAAAACTCGCTGCATCCGGTCCTTGACATGGCCGCGCACTCTCACGACCACATCCTTCCGTCAGACAGTGCATGTGTGTCGCCAGTGGTCGAGCGAGTACTGGCTGTCTGGACCTCACCGCTGTTCCATCCCAACTCTCCTCACTCGATGACACGGAAATACTAGAGGCCGCTCCAAATATGGTACCACAGCACGGGCTATCAATAAGCGCTGCTGCTGCCGCTCACGGACAGACAAGGCGAGCATACGTAGTGGCGGCAGTGAACACACTAAGAAACCGATACGCCACTATCGCTATTACAAGATGCCAACCTTTGAATGGCATCAACGCGATCCGCACACAGCTCAGTTGTAGATCTTTCTAACAATATATTGTCTTTGTGAGACAGAAGATGCGACCATAACGCTGTAGCCCTCTCTTTTCAACTGTCGATATTGGTTCCATCATCTGCACACTTCTTTATTTCATAACAGTCGAGCCTGTCCCTCAACCTATCTGTTGCCTAAGTTATTACGTAGTGTACTGTCTTCTCCTGTAATTAACTGTTCAGCCTACTCCTTTTACTTCATATGCAGGTTCTCGAAGTACGCAAATATTCTGGTTTTACAACAGTTGTGTAATATCTTAGGTGGTGCTATAGTCAGTATCACACATGTTTTTGTCTGTTGGTACTTTCCAACCCTATCATTAATATTCATCGTGTAATTCGTCTTCTCAAAGGAGATGTCTCCCTCTCTCTCTCTCTCTGTCTCTACTGTCTCTTTAGAATGGTTTATCTCCACGATTCTTGAGCTGATGTTGTTGATAAAAATGATCAATCATCAGTCGGTGAAAACCAGAAGGTCAACATATGCCGCTTCGGCTACGAAGCCTTACTGAAATCGACCTTCATTGCCTTCTTCTCTGTCCAGCATTATTCTCCATTCTAGAACGATCTTTCCCAAGATACAATAGAAAAATTTGGCACGAAAGACGCTAGAATCTGGTTTTTCAATTTCACCTTCGGTAATTTGTTGGTGACAGTTGTGACTTAGCGAGAAGATACCCTCGTTAGACGAAAATTAGGTATGTACAAGCTGTATGACACCAAAATTAAGCGGCCAACTGGTGGTATGTTTATGAGCGGCAGAGGTGCTGTCGCTCCAATAGATGAGTTGTCATTGGCTGGCGGATGGAAAATCCCAACCGCTGTGACCAGCGGGCAGCTATCGAGAACGTGGGATTGCGGACCAGCAACAGATAAGTTAGAGCAGCTAGCAGCTTCGCTATTGTTTTTGTAGACTTTTGAAATCGTTATTCTTGGCTGATGGTATCAAGGCGTCGAATGGTGATAGAGGAAGTCAAGAACAGGTTGGGCATCTGGCTACAGAGAACTCATGAATGGCTAGTGGTAATTAAGCTGTGATATTAGGGAAACGAAAACTACCCGAAGGAGTGAAACTGGAAATGCAGATTGGGAATGTAGAGGATAAAATTGGGAATGTATAGGATAAAACAGGGAAGTTAAAAACTGATATGAGTAGTATGTGAACAGAATATGAGACAAAATTCAATGAACACAAATCATTATCACAGGTAACTAATGTCAGAATTTCAGAAATAGAAGGACGGGAGGATTCATTTATGCACTGGAAATTAAATGCGAGAAACGAAAAAGGGAGAAGGCACTGATTTCTCAAGCAGTCAATGTTTGGATAGCTAACTGCAAGAGAAGCTTCACTACTAGTTCAGCGCGTATAAACACTCACGCAGTTAACTCTGAGGAAAGAACAAAGGGGAGAGTTCGAAGAATCCACAACGCAGGTTCAGAAGATAGGTAGATGATAAATACCGCGTATATGGGAGAACTTAGCACTTCAGTGGGGAGCGTTAAACCTCCATAAATTTTCCCTAGTCTAGTAACTAATTCGTAGAAAGTGGTATAAGCCAAGTGCAGAAAAACTGATGATTCGTGTCCACTAGAAACTGCAAAATTTAAGTTAACACTTTACAGGGTAACCTTTGTAAATCGACGTGTAGGACTTCCTCTCACGTGTTCTGTGCATTGTCCCTTGCAGCAGATCTTGTAGCATACTGGAATCGTTTGGATTTGTGGCTAGTTAATCGACTTTAAATAATGCTTTGAAGTACCGTTGCGATGCTTGTGTTATTATGAAGGACAATGAGTGAGCCTGAAACAATTACTCTCAATATTGCGGAAAATTGCGAGCATTAGTTACAGAGATATATTCTAGATTCCATCCTAACGCCGACTGAAAAGTCTGGCGTGCATCAGAAATTCAAGTACACACCATATAAATTTGGAATAATTCGTACGCTGTCGGCAGAATAAAACCAGCGTTTTTTCCCGATATAAATAGTTTACGACATAGTGGTTCAAATGGCTCTGAGCACTATGGGACTTAACGTCTAAGGTCATCAGTCCCCTAGAACTTAGAACTACTTAAACCTAACTAACCTAAGGACATCACACACATCCTGCCCGAAGCAGGAGTCGAACCTGCGACCGTAGAGGTTGCGCGGTTCCAGGCTGTAGCGTCTAGAACCGCTCGGCCACTACATAGTGGAATTAGGTAACAAAGTCTTGATGGTTCGTAGGCTCTCCCCAGCACTTGTTGTGTCAACGGTGGCTTTAGTAACAAATATTTGATATACAAACGTTCTCAGTTTCATACCTAAATGTTGGTATGTCGCCCGTCATTTAGAATGGCCAGCTCACGTCTCTCCATCCCACAGGCATATTTTCAGCACCACCGGCGAACGAAGAAGAAATTAAAACTGTTTCTACCGATGGCAGCTTATCTGGATAACGATGTCGCAGAAGGCAAGACGTATTTTGTAAATACAGCTCTCATCCACTATCGATTTAAAAAAGAGTAGCTGTGTACGTGAGAACATCTGAGGAAAAACGTAATAAAATAAAATACGGATTGACTCAGATTTTAACATAACTTTGGTATATTATTCATTACATAGACAACAGAATTCAGTAACATGGTTGCATATGTCCTGCAACAGATCACGTGGCATACAAGACAACGAAGCTTCAAATATAGAATAAAAGGAACCCCAATACCATTCCTAATCTCTGTTACGTACGAAATCATCTACATACTCGGATGAATAACTGAAAGGCTAATACTGGTCCTTGAATGTGTAACACTCAGCGTTGACAAAGAAATTGCATGTACAAAACTGAAATTTCTGTAAACGAAATATTACGGCCAAGCAGCTTTCTCACTACGAATTCTTGTGTGTTGCAGTGTAGAAATGGCCATAAAAATTAAAAACAGACAAATCGTAGAATACGAGACAGAAAAATTGCAGGCAGCATCCACGCGATGCGTCTAGCCCCTGCGGTTCCGGAAAGCCTATAGCGATCTCATGACGGATCTCATAGGAGAGAAGCAGATGAAGAGGAACAAGAAGAAATCGACGACTGGCCTTCAACAACACAGCCTTGGACGACTGAAAAGAAGATACCATAGCCTAAGGTAGTGCGGGCGAATTGTCGCAATACTTCGCTCTAAACCTGTGTGACTTAGTTAAAGTAGTAAATGACAGTGGATGCATATAGTTGCCAAGATGCCTTATAAACATGTAAATGCACCTGGAATAACACTGGTAGATAAGTAGACTACTAATAATACATTAACCAGTACACTGCTGCGTTATCAACCATACAGTCGCCGCACAGTGTCCCTTCTGCTATAATAAAAGGCTAACCAATACACTGCTGTGATATCCAATGTAAAATCACTACACAGAGCCTCTTTTACTGTTGACATAATTTTGCGAACAGCAACTACCGATCAAGGGCTCGGAGCAACATTTCCTAGATATTCACTCCCAGTCACAATGTTAGTGGCAATACCTCACCCATCCTATTTTTTATTCTTCTTGAAACTCGAAACATTAATTATGCTCCAAAATTTTATGTTCAGTTATCCGGTTTAAAAAATTCTGCAGGAAAACGCTGCCTTCATCCCCGTGGTGGGGCTTGGGCAAAGCTAGGCGTAGAGGTGGGTACTGGAGAGACTTACCGTTAGGAACAGTACTGTTCGAAACAAGAACAACCAATAGCATAGCATTTCACGGTACCAGAAGTCAACAGAATTGTTTCATTTCGGATTAGTCCGTGTACGGTCTGGCCTAACAGTTGTGTGTGCAGGTCCGACGAGAGGGGCAGTGGTCAGCGTCAAATGTTCAGATCCAGCAGGCGACCTGCAAAATAAATTTTGCATCATATATATGCTAACAATACAACTATAAAATCGTCGTGTTTGTCTGTTTGAACGCCCTAATCTCCAGAACTACCAAATGAATTTTAGATAACTTGAGCTTAACATGGGGCAAATTATAGGTCTTGTTTCATCAAAATCGATCACAGGAAGAATGGTAATGTAATTTAATTTTTTGTCTAAAACCGTCGTGTCTGTATGATCGTTCTTTTCTTCTAACACGGTAATATCCAAAATTACTAAACGCATTTTCGGGGTTTTTTTTACAGGTAGCTTGAGCGTAATTAAGCTCAAAATATAAGCTTGATTTAATTACAATTGGATAGTGAAAAAAAAGATATAGTTATTTAAAATTGTATCTAAAATGCCGGGAGGTACAGGAAGATATCACATAGATTACGCAATGGTCATGCAGAGTTTCCGAAAGCAGATACTGGTTAGTAAGGCATATCCATGAGCAGATAAAGACTCAGATCAAAATCGTCATGTCTGTTTCTTATCTGTTGAACACGTTAAATCTGTAGACGATTTTCATGGAGTTTTCACAGGTAATTTGACCACAGCTTAGGGCAACGTATAAGCTTTATTTCATAAAAATTTTGTCTAAAATTGTCTGTTTAGCTTAGCCGTCTTGCCGACTCACTGATGAGTCTTCCGGACTCAGACTCAGTGTGACCAGGAGAACCACTGGAAATGTCCAATGCAGCTCTAGACAGGACGTCAGGAACCGAATAGCTTCTACGACCTTCGCCATATGTTTCTTCGGCTACAACCATACAACCCAGAAGACTCATCAGCAACTATGACATCTGGTCGTGAAAGCCTTCAGTGTATGATCAGGATAGAAACCTGTGTCAAGTGTTATATTATAACGTGTAACTAATATTTCTAGGGAGGGGACGGGACATTCCTCCAGGTGTCCGGAGGTCTTCTAAGCCGTGTCCAGGAGTAGGGTTGCGTTCACTGCAGAGTATCTGTTGGATGTTTTGTGTTATTAATGGAGTATTGAGTTCTGCCTGTGTGCCGACGTACTGGAAATTAGGAGTGAGGGTGTAGTGGGACGACATTAAGCGTCACCTATCCACCAAAGTCAGCCCAGTTTGCAGGTGACTATAAGTTTAATTTAGTTTTTGTTTATGTGTTTTCTTATTATTTGTAATAAATGTGAATTATCTAAAAGTTTGTATTTTTTTATGTGTTTCATGTACGGAGAGATCGGCGCAACGAACGGGGACAGCATCTTCGTTGCCGCGACCAGAGAGGAAATTGCTGGCCGCTATACGTCGCGGGTCGACAGCCAAGGAGCAACAGAAGATCCTGGAACCGAGTTGTTGCGTCGTGTTTCTAAAAAATTAAAAATGAATTTTTATACTCTTTTTGTACAACAATGACATCAAATAGAGCTGAATCTTATTGAGATGTTAGTCACTGTCTGTCAACGCTCAAGTTCACATCTGTATGTGTAGGAAGCTAATAAAATAGTGTATGTTACTAAAGTTGAAACACGTGTCGTGAAGATTTATTTATGAAGAGTTATGTGAACGGATTAATAATATATTTGACAAGATTATTGATTCAGACAGCGTTGGCCGAAACTTTGAATCTAAAAGGTTTATTTAATGTGTGATTCTGATATCGATTAGATCAAGATAACGTGTGTCGATATAATTTTCTGAGGAGAAACAAACGAACTTTAAATTCGAAAAAGTTACGAAAACCAATTGGCCCAAGTGATGTAATTCTCTGCACACGACTCAACTGATGTTTTACAGTTTCGTTCAAGAACCATCCTATGACAATTTAAAAGAATATGAATCATTTTTGAAAGTGGGTTGTAACTGACGTAGGTGACGAAGTCTGCACATGGTCATACATATAACAAACGAAAACCTAATAATACGTAACGTTACACCGCACCGTGGCGACCTTAGAAACAGGACTTGTGTGCAACTAAGGCACACAGGTACGAAACAAAACATCAAGAGTCCTTCGGAAGTCAACGCGAGTTTTCGTGGAGCCTTCACCAGCCAGCGGCGACTTCGTGGGTGTGGGCATCTGACGGAGCCGCAGCCAAGCAGTACGGTCACGCAGTTGTTCCACGAGAAGGCGCATCTGTTGGGCAGCAGCTGAACGCTGCAAACCCCGACAACCTTTTTTCTCCCAAAACTAATAGGCCCAGTACGTCAGCTGCGGGGTGTTCCTCCGGCTGGTATTAGAGGTGTTGCTGAGGGCTTCGCCTGTCTACGGCGGTGCCGGGCGTGGTTGCAGCCAGCGACGTTTCCGGTGTTCGACTCAGCGTCCTGCCGGTTGCGGAAGCGGGGTCGCAGCATCTCAGCGGCCGCATCGACGGCTGTTACATCTGCAGCCCATAGCAGCACACTGATCATCGAGAACTACAAATTACAATATTAGTGTCCGGTGAGTTTGTTTCAAGTTGGAAGTGGAGTGTTGTATATAGGAAGTGTGCTTTTATAGGATTGTTGATTCCAAGTCTGCGTGTGTAAATAGTTAATATTTTACAATAATGTCGGGAAGTGAAACGTCAGACGAAGAGCAATCTATGTCCGATAGGAGCATGAGAGCCCTTTTTAGGGCGATCGCTAAATTGAAACAATCTAACGAAGAATCTACTGCTAGATTAAAAGAGGAATTAAAACAGGCTAACGAGGAATCTACTGCTAGATTGAAACAGGAACTAAAACAGGAATTAAGACAATCTAACGAGGAATCTACTGCTAGATTAAAAGAGGAATTAAAACAGTCTAACGAAGAATCTATGGCTAGATTAAAACAGTCTAACGAGGAATCTACTGCTAGACTTAAAGGGGAGCTAACAAAATCAACAGACAGGTTGCAGGAATATCTTAATGAAACCAGTCGAGAATTAAGTGATAAAATAGAGTCTTCTAAAGTTGAAATGCAGGAAAAATTAGTAGGACTTAGTAATAAGATTGCTGATAATTGTAAAAGGTTAGAAGAACATATCCAGGAATCGCGCGAGGAAAAAGCTCGCATGCGACACGATATTACTGACTTATCCGAGAGACTAGATAGTGTCAATATCTTAGTTGTAAATGAAATACAGAAAAATAACGATATGTTACGAGATGAATTTTCTATGCAAACAGAAACTGTTCGCAGAGAATTATTGAAATCTATTAAAGAGGTCTCTACCAAACCTGTAGAGATTTCTTCAATAGATAATGTAGAATTAGAGACATTAACTCATCAAGTAGAAAAGGACCATACCGAAATCGAAAACATGAAATTTTTAATTACTGAGATATGCAGTAATCTTGAGACTGCCAAAGATAATAATATTGACGAAGGTACAGAGCGTTCACATCGTGAACACAGTGAAGAATCGATATTAGCTAATCGCGTATCCAATACAGAAATGCGGATACAGGAAATTACTAAACGGTTATCGGAATTAGATAATAACGAGAACATTTCAGGTAGCAGAGGTAATAACATAATCAGAGACAACAGTCGCATCGAATTTGCTAGCACGGACGACAACAATATGAATAAGGCAATCACGGCAAGCCAATCCGATGCAACTCCGTCTCTGCAAGCTAAACAAAATCCGACTATTTCTCTCGCAGAATGTCTGGATGACATAACAACAAATTCAAATGTAGCAAGTCGATTTCCTGTATTCAAACCAGGAGGCGAACTGCACCCTACAATCTTTATAAAAGCTTTTGAAACATCATTATCTCCTAAATGGAGTAATGAAAAACGCATTCAATTTGTAATAGGACATTTAGAAGCAGAAGCTGCGGAATGGGCAGAACTGCATAGAACTGAATTCAGGGATTGGGATGATTTTGTTAAGCAGTTTAAACAAAATTATTGGTCAAGAGGAAAACAACAACACTTAACCCTAGAGTTGTTAGACCCTCCTCCATATTCTAAACGGTGGGGAGGTTATAGGAATTATTTTGAATGGAATTTAAACCGTGCTAAATTAATTGAAGAACCAATTATTGACAGTCATCTAATACGAGTCCTAAGTAGTAGGTTACCGTATTACATAAGGGAAAGAAAAATGTTATTCTACGAATTACACAAAACCTTAATAATGGGGACGAAACAGTTAACACCCGGGGTGTGTGGTTATATTTTAACGACTTGTTGTATTGGAAAGCACAGAGGGAACACCAGAGATGGAAAATCTGCATTCCGAAAACTGTTGTGGACGAGTTAATTACCTATATTCATGAAGGTTACGGGCATTTTGGAATTCATAAATGTATTAAACATCTAATGAAGTATTATTATTTCAAAAATATGTCCCGTATTGTGAGAAGTATTATTAGGGCTGGTGAAACCTGTCAAAAGGTTAAAGTTAATAACAAATCCAAGCGTTATAAATTATATGCTGTAATTCCTCGAGGTTTGTGGGATCTACTGTCATTAGATTTTTTCGGCCCTCTGCCTCGGAGTTCAGGAGGATTAACATATGTGTTTGTTGTAATGGAATGTTGGTCCAAACATGTGAAACTGTATACTTTGAAACGAGCGAATACAGCAAGCGTTATACGCTGCCTCACCCGAAATTACTTTGTTAACTGGGGCATTCCTAAACGACTTATGTCTGACAACGGTAGTGCCTTTATTAGTCAAAGATTTCAAGATATGATAAGACAATATGGAATCAAACATATCTTAATTTCGAAATATCACCCTCAAAGTAATTTAGTAGAAAGAGTCATGAAAGAATTAGGACGATTATGTAGAACTTATTGTGCACATAAACATACTCGGTGGGCCAAACTAATGCCTGAATTCGAAAAGATATTAAATGAATTGCCTCACCTAACGACGGGATTATCACCTATAGAAATTTTAGGCAAATGAATTATAGGTGAGCCTTTACTAGCTGCTTTACCTTGGCCACCAGTAAATGAGGTACAACAATGCATTCCAGACGAAAAAGTTTGCGAACAGATTGTAAAAAGTGCCGAACGGAGAATTAAAAGTTATAATCAACAGGCTATAGAACCCTCATTTCAGGTAGGAGATCTTGTGTTAGTACGATCTCATCCTAAAAGTTCTAAGATCGATAAGGAATGTAGAAAATTCTTCTTTATCTTTGAAGGTCCATATGTTGTACATAAGATTGTACATCCCAAAGCATTACTTCTTATGGAACCTTCATCAGGTGTAATTAAAGGATTATATAGTGTTGATCAAATGAAACCCTTCATTCCTAAATAAGTTAATATTTAGTATATGTTACACACGGAAGAGCGTTCATAGTTTATTCATGTGAAGTTTTTCGTGATAGTTACGTGTTATTTTAAATAAATGACAGAAAGCTTAAACATGTGTTCTACAATAATCTACTGGTACTTCAAAAAGAGAAAGATAACCCAAAGGGGGATTTATATGGAAGAAATTTTGCTCTTAGGTCAAAAGGAATTTTGCATATTTTAAATTTACTCGGATAGTAGGAACCAAAGGGGATGGTTAATAGTTTTAGGGACCATGGGCGTCCAGAGCTATATGGCTCACGAGAACATAGCAGAGTGCCTTTAATAGAGGTTTGCAATAGTGTTAATATAGAACACACCAAACGGGGCTCTCTCGCTTGTTTCTCCTAAATAAATGGCCATTACCCAACAAGGTGTCCGAAGGTAAAGGAAGCCGTGCCGAGATTCCAAAGAAAGTTTTGCTTGTTTTCTTCTTGACCTCAGGCATAAATAAGGTATTAGGGAAGAGGATGACGTAAAGTAAATAGTACTATTAGTTATTGTGAGAAACTTATTAGTAATATACATTCTTGGAAAGAATAACTCTAGTAAATAAAGGAAACTGAAACTAATCTATCACAATTTGAACGCTCTGTCCTAATGTACAACGTTAAAGAACGTACTAAATTAGTATTTATTAGCAACTATTAACTGAAGAGGAGCAATCTCCCTATATTCGGTTACGAATTACCATAAGAGCACAATTAAGAGTAAATGACAAATAGTCACCACGATATCGTATTAAAAGGATTAAATCTATCTAATAGCAAGGACTCTAGGTTACGTAAAATGTGAGGAAAATGTATTAACAGTTAAATATTGTATATTGAACAGTTTTAATTCCGGTTAAAACCTGACAAACTGAGCTTGTGGGTGGGGTATGTAGTGGGACGAAATTAAGCGTCACCCATCCACCAAAGTCAGCCCAGTTTGCAGGTGACTATAAGTTTAATTTAGTTTTTGTTTATGTGTTTTCTTATTATTTGTAATAAATGTGAATTATCTAAAAGTTTGTATTTTTTTATGTGTTTCATGTACGGAGAGATCGGCGCAACGAACGGGGACAGCATCTTCGTTGCCGCGACCAGAGAGGAAATTGCTGGCCGCTATACGTCGCGGGTCGACAGCCAAGGAGCAACAGAAGATCCTGGAACCGAGTTGTTGCGTCGTGTTTCTAAAAAATTAAAAATGAATTTTTATACTCTTTTTGTACAACAATGACATCAAATAGAGCTGAATCTTATTGAGATGTTAGTCACTGTCTGTCAACGCTCAAGTTCACATCTGTATGTGTAGGAAGCTAATAAAATAGTGTATGTTACTAAAGTTGAAACACGTGTCGTGAAGATTTATTTATGAAGAGTTATGTGAACGGATTAATAATATATTTGACAAGATTATTGATTCAGACAGCGTTGGCCGAAACTTTGAATCTAAAAGGTTTATTTAATGTGTGATTCTGATATCGATTAGATCAAGATAACGTGTGTCGATATAATTTTCTGAGGAGAAACAAACGAACTTTAAATTCGAAAAAGTTACGAAAACCAATTGGCCCAAGTGATGTAATTCTCTGCACACGACTCAACTGATGTTTTACAGTTTCGTTCAAGAACCATCCTATGACAATTTAAAAGAATATGAATCATTTTTGAAAGTGGGTTGTAACTGACGTAGGTGACGAAGTCTGCACATGGTCATACATATAACAAACGAAAACCTAATAAAACGTCGTTACACCACAAGGGGTGGGAGGGACGTATTGGTACGCTCATGGAATGTCGAGGATAAGAAGAAATCGAAGTGGGGGTCGTCTCGGACGGTGAAGGTATTAGAAGAATAGGATGTAGAGTTGTTGTCTTAGCTTAGTTTGTCGGGGAGCGGCGATTATCGCGCAGAAGTGAGTAGGGGTGAGCAAGGTCTTGCCAGTAAGACGGTGAAATGCCTTCCCGTATCTGAAAGAGGTTACGGGCAGCGTGGCGTTCAGGTTTGTCCGTTTTGACGCCAGATGCGGCGTTTCTTTATGTTCAGCAGACTTCGGATGCGTCGTAGTTGTCTTAGTCACAGGTCTACAGGAAGGATCAGTAAAGGTGATGGGGTTCATGGAGGATCAGAGGGGTGGGGGGAGGGAGTTTGGGATGTAGTGGATAGACAGACTTCCTCGGAATGTGGTGAGTTATGTCGTTTGATAAGATCTATTGTTGAAAGGTGGCAGCGCTGTAGATGTCATTGATGCGATGGAAGGAAAAGGGGTGGTTTCCGAGTTTGATGGCAGTGGATTCCCTGTCGGCATCCCAGTTGGTACAGCAGTACTCCTGGATGTGTTTAGAAGAGACAAAAGGAGTGGTTGCACGGGTAGGGTGTGTGGTGTATGGGATGGTGAGTAGTACAGGGAGATGGTCGCTCCCAATTTACATCTCTTCGGAACATTCTTATTAACATATATACATACCACCAATGCAATAAGAGCACTTTCCACTCATACGTAATGACATAACACTGTTTTGTCAAACACATAAAATGAACATATAAAGTATCCATTGCACCAATTGTGTGCTCAGGAGTGTAGGTGAACATATACAAAGTCCATTCATGTCTCAAGCACATCACAGAAAAAACTGAAGCAGCATAAGAGCAAGCCGTTACATGAACGGTAATCAGGGGGGATATGAATGCACATATTGATGCTCCACATTCTTAAAGAAGTACATTGGAAACTCATTAATTCACCTCACTACAAAAACTACATGGGAAAATCACTGCACCATGGGACCCAAAATATACCATATGATGCACCAAGTATGTGGTATCCACATAGATATTAGTTAAGGCAAATGGTGCCAGCTCTAGTGTGTATATGCAGAATGCACATTGCATGTCAGTACAGTTGAAAGTTCTCTGTTGGGTTCCTTTCATGTTAATTTCTTAAAACTGTTGTCATTTACGGCATAAATTCCTCTTCTAAATTTACTGTGGTGTTTCTGACTATATCTGGGAGGAGACTAAGCAGTGGAACGTGTTACTTTTACACATAAACAATAACAATCTGTCACACTACTACACTTTAAAACACAGTTTACATGTAATTCATGTTACACAGTCTGATACGGAACCTACACCCCCTTTCTTTTATATGCTGTATATGATAAGATACTGTCATCCCCCTTCCCTTCCGTGTGAAAGAATGAATGAGCAATGTATTTCTGGTTGCATGCTTGATGGTAGCAGACAAGCCTGTCTGATAGAGAACAGTAGGACCAACGTCAGAACAGGTAGCTACGCTTTCTAAAAGCAAAGAGGTTTCTATTCTTAGTATGGTCCTGTCCGTCCCTTGTCATGTTGGTATAGGAAGCTGCCTCTCTGGTCATTTTCGTTTTGTATGTGGAAGCACCCTTGGTAGGGGCCCACAGCAGTCGGTCTGCAGCGAGTGTCTGAAGTGGTAAGATCTCCAGCTAAGCGCGTCCCTGCTAAGTCCGTAAGACAATGGATTTCTTAGGTTCAGCCTAACTGAAAATTTATTCACCTTTATTTCAGGTTTAGATCTAAAATATCTAATGTTATCTTAAATTGCAACGCAGTGTAATTCGAGTGTGAAGTTCAGAATATCTTCCAGTAGTTGCTTTGTCACTACTTTGTGAGTAAAGTGGAACCACGTGATTGATGATCTGTAACTCTGACTAAGATCATCAATCTTAAACGCGAGTGTGTGTGAGATTATAACGTCTCGTCTTGACAATATTTTTCAGTATAGTAACTTTTCTTTATGTTCAACCCACATAGGGTGTACTTTGTGAGATCAGTACCACATGCTTATACAATTGTTTGACCCATCAGGTTAATAGTAAGACGATAGTAACCACTTCGACGTTTTTCTTTTGTAAATTGCGTTTCGATGCAATTTATTTTAATTATCAAAATTATTGTATAGTTACACTCTTTGTGTAAATCAAGATGACCACGTGGAGCATGTTGTGTAATCATCAAAGTAGCCCTCAGCTATTCTTTTCAGGAAGATTTCACAGAGAGTTAATATGAATTTAGTATACCAGTGTGTGGTAATTTCATGATGGACCGGATTGTGCTACGAACGTAACTTCTTTGGGTGAAAATTGAATCGTTTGGTTGTGGTTAATTTTCTCTTGCATATGTTTCAACGTTCTTCGTGTGTTATTTTATGAAAGCAGTGTTGTATGGAGTCTCCCAATCTTGGCTCCCTATTTGATGTGTTCCGTAAGATGACAAACTCACATTTTCATAATCCTAAACAAGGCACCAGTTTAGTTATGAATCAAGTTTAATATGCCGAAATTTTAACGGAACAATGATCAATATTAAAATAAATGTCCAAATATAAACAGATTTATTTCTTCTTATTTAAATTCTCTTATATATATATATATATATATATATATATATATATATATATATATATATATATCACCAGTTGTCGCAAGATGACTATTAAAAGTTTATAATTAATGTTAGTCTGATTGTGAATTTGGTAAGCTAGACTGGATACCTGGTGAAACAGTTGCTCAGTAATGCAAGGTTACCTTCCCCAGATACCTCACAGTTTTTGACCTGCTTTTATCGTCTTGAATATCAGCGACGCTTTCAGAACAAATTAATGCATCAACATTACACAGTTTAATACCATGATTCACACCAAGTAATTATACTAAAAATATTTTGAATCTTTCTGTAATCGCAAATTTTAATGAATGTGACATACATGGACATGTACCCAGCATACTGATTGTTATCACCCAGACTACTCTCTACTGATATGGTTGTTTTGCTGCAAGGAAGGATCTTCCATATATGTATTTCTGGTCTGTGAGGCCACTATTTTTTTTTTGTCACCTAAATGATGTTATCTTTCTTTATTTTTATTTCATCCCCCCACACTCAATATGGGCAGGATGGGGGGGGGGGGCTGTCAGCAGTATAGTCAACCTGCTCTTCAGCCAATTGACAAAATAAAATTAAAAGAGGCGAAATTTTAAATACTTTTTAAAGGTGAAAAATAAAATGGAAGTCGTTACATATATGATGTATGATTTTTAGCACTGGTAGTTAAAAATAGTAATTATAAAAGGTAAAACGAAACATGTTACCATTTATTGATATTTAAAAGAAACACCTTACTGTCACTGGAGACTGGAAGGAATTGCCATGGGATAGGGCGTCAGTTGGTGAAGAGGACAAAGTTAACTAGTGAGAAGGATAGAAACGTGGTGGTACAAAGATGGACTAGCAGCCATTGGAACCATTAAGGGGTGGGGGTAGAGGGGGGAATTCTTTGTCACTAATAGTTGTTGGGAAAAGTGGGATGGGGAAAGTAAGGCATATGGGACAAAAGAGGATAAGGAAATATGTGAAGTGGGGGGTGTGGAAGCCTTGGTAAGGTGCATTGGGTGAGGGGACCTTTAGCTGGTATGATGGATAAAACTTCAGCATGGCTCGAGCAATTTGAATTCTGCCTTCCCCCCGACTGGGCAAGTTCACATAAGATGGAATATATGTGTGGCTATTTGGAAGGCGAACCGGCGATTCACATGAGGTCGGCAGCGCGACACTGCAACTCCACTCGGGAGTTTCGACAAGCCTTTCTGTCCGCCTATTGGTCGGAAGCGGCACAAGATATGGTCAAATGCTGCCAAATTTGAACCAGTGTGGTTTCGGCAGCCCAGCACGCCTATTCGACCACATGCTGCAGGCGAATCAATTTCTATACGACCCATACGGGCCTGCGGAACTAATTAGGATATGCATCACCAAATTGCCGATGCACTTGCGCCACGTCATTCTTGCGGGACGATGCAAAGAGGACGTGTAAATGTTTAAGACGCTTCTCCAAGAATTGGAATATAATACAGGAGAATGCCCGCCTAACCAAGCACAAAGTTATTACGGGGCACAACAGCGCGACCGCTTTCGTGGCCGTAGTACTAATCAACGGCGTGACTGGTCGTCGCGACGCGAACGGAAGAATAATCGGGACCGGCCGTATAGAAAATAGGGTAACAGTCGCGAACACAGGTGGAACAACGGAAATGATCGAGGACGTGGACAAGATCGTGAACGCAACCGTTACGGCAACCAGAATCAATACTACGGTGAACGCGGTGGGAATATTATTGAAGGCGGAGCACCACATGATGTTGAAATTCGGCCCGCTAACCCTAGACATAATCCAGCAAATGGAAATGAACAAAACCGGCAATGACAAACGATCAGCACAGAAAGCGCCCAATCAGAGAACAAATGAGTGACATGGCAAATGAGTACATAGGCTGTATAGAGAGGAGAATGAATTGATTAGTTTACGTTTGTGACATATGAATTTTGAATAATATGTTGGTAAAAATAATGATAAAGATCCAGAATGAGATTTTCACTCTGCAGCGGAGTGTGCGCTGATATGAAACTTCCTGGCAGATTAAAACTGTGTGCCCGACCGAGACTCGAACTCGGGACCCTTCCCCTTCGCGGGCAAGTGCTCTACCAACTGAGCTACCGAAGCACGACTCACGCCCGGTACTCACAGCTTTACTTCTGCCAGTACCTCGTCTCCTACCTTCCAAATTTTACAGAAGCTCTCCTGCGAACCTCTCTTGATAAAGATGTTTCTCTGTGATTGATTGAAGTTATATTTGTAATTTTTTTCTTTCCTTGTGCAATTAGGATTTAGGTTGGTTCAAATGTGAAGATAAAAGGTTTCTTTGTGAACGAGTGAAATGCTGTCTATGGTTTTTTTCGGTAAATTGAAAAGAGTCGCTCCTGAGAGAAGCAAGATCTGTGTTGAATTAATACAAAACTCAGGGGAATATCCGATCTGTGGGTGTTATGGGTCTGGCAAACCCAGGTCCCCAGCTGTTAGTAGCCTTGTTTCCGATTTTCTGCTTTCAGTGCTACTATCTATCTATTACTGTTCTATATCTGTCAGTATAAATGAGGATCTCTTACTATAGTATGCGTGCTGTATGAATATTTTAAGATAGGAGAACTCTGAGAAAGGAATGAGTAAGTTTAGAATCTTGAAATCAGGATGAAAAAATACGATTGTTTAACCATTGGCTTCCCAATATGCGATGATATGTTAATATTGATAATATATGTCTTTTTTGTTCTTTATAGCCGAGTATGTAAAGTGCTGTCTGTGGATTTCGTCAGTATATTGATTCCCTTCAAGGTGAAAGAAGAATTGTGGTTTGTGTAATTTACGTGGCCCTGAAATATTATTGTGGTAGTCAAATACGAGTAGTTTTTCGGCGAATGGAGAATGGAACAGAAATATGGATCCTTTCTGTAGTCTTGATTGATGTTGAGCCAGAGCCTGAAAAATTATTCTGCGTTAATGCTTGTCCTAGAAAAGCGACGTTTATGTGTTTTGCTGATGCTGTGAGCATTACAGTTTACTGTTTTCGCTGGTGCGGGATGCACTGCAGCCTATATGAGTTGAACTGAAGAAATTTCCCTCTTGAAGGTAGAGGAAGATTAAATAATTTTGATTCTGGGACCGAAGGAAAGCTTGGTTTAAAGTAATAAGGATGAAGCAAAACTTTTGTCATTTAAACTACAGGAGGATTCGGATCTTTTGTGTCAGTTGTAAGTTCAATAGGATGTTAAGATGAAACAGTTTTACAGAATAGAGGAGACCACAATTTTGCCATTCATGAGAAATGAATCCAGAATAACCACCACAGGCGAAATAACTGATTTGGAAGTGAAAGATAACTTAAAGAAGGAACGAAATTGGAGCAAAATGGGTAGGAAAATGTAGTACAACCTGTATGATGAAAATATTTTTACCCTTCTCAGAGTCATCTGTGTGATTAATTCTTGTGATAACGTAATTTTAGATGAAATTGTCTTATTGTTGTATGTATAGACATATGAATATGATAAATGTATTGTTGCGAGTCTCTTATCGGGTGTGTCAACTGGTATAAATGTTTTTGCGTGTAAATAACCATTGTTCTTTTTACTATGTATGTTTAAGGAAAGTTTCTCCATATTTATCATATGACAAGACATATACAGCGAGCGTCAAGAAGAGGACGAATTAGAACAATGTTGTAGTGGTATAAACACTGTGTTGAAGTAGCATTGAAGTAGCTTGTTGGATTAACTAGTAGTGGATTGAAGTAAAGTTTTGAGTAATTCATGTTTAGGGGTAATTAGTTTGTAGAATAGAAAACAGGTATGCATGTGTGTGTGTAAATAACATGTGACCCCTATGCTGTCCTGACCTACACTTGCACAAGGCATAGTCCTATTCATTTTAGTGGATTAATAAGTAGCGTTTGATTTATTAAAACGGAAGTAAATTGTCTAAATTTGAATCATACCACATTAGTGATGTGGATTTAGATATTATATTGTCAGTTCATTTAATTTTTATTTTTATACTGTCAAGTCATTTAACTTTTTTTTATATTGTCAAGTCATTTAACTTTTATTTTTATATTGTCGATTCATCTAACTTTTTCATTTGCAAAAAAAAAAAAAAAAAAAAAAGAATGCCCTGTAGACACGGCTGCGGGTCTCCGGGTGTAACAGCGAGTACGCACGCAGCCGGGATTAGATCCATTGGTAATTATCATGAGACAGATGCAGATGATAACCGACAGCATGAATACTTTAAAAACCGACATTAATGCGAAATTGGCCTCAGTTACTGAAGGGCAAAATGATTTGAATACAAAATCAGCCTCAGTTACTGAAGGGCAAAATGAATTGAATACGAAATTAGCCTGTCACTGAAGAGCAGGAAAATCTGAAAAACGATATTAAAGCACAATTAGTGACAGTCACTCAAACTCAAGAAGAGATGAAATTAGTCCAGACTGAGATTAAGCAGCAGTTACAAGACAGTTTTTCCGAATTAGAGCAGGGGATAGAGGCGAAGACCAAGGAGCTCAAAGATCAGGCCAAAGAGACGGAACGAAAATCAACTGCACAAATAGAATTGGTGAAAGCACAATGTGAGGAATCTACTCAGCGCGTACGTGTCGAAATGAAGGATTATGTGGCTATTAAGATAGATACCGTACGGGAACATGTGTAAATGGTTCCGCAACTAGTACAAAAGCAAGACGCCATGGCATGTGCAATTGCGCCACTTCTTGAATTGGCACATACACAGACTAACCTAAAGGAAAGCGTTGAACATCTGACAGAGCGTCAAGACGTTATAGACCACCAAATTAACGTATTAACGGGTAAATTATCCGAAATCACATTAGAAAACAAAAGGCTAATGTGTGAAAACGTTGAGCAAAATGTTAAGGCAGCATTCCAGAATTTATCTGGCAAACAGGAAGAGAATTTGTTTGCGAAAGGACTTGAGGAGGTGCGACAGCAGTTAGGTGCTGATTTGGAGCATTGGAAACAAACAAACGATAGAAGGGTCGATGCGCGCTTCACAACAAAGCTCAGAACAAATGAATACAGGGCAGCAGCAGAAGTTGGCAGCGACTATAGAGCCAGTTACTGCCCATTCGCGTACAATACCGACTTGTGCAAGTAATTCAAACATTAAATTGCCACAAGCTGGTTGTTCGCGTGAATTCTTATCTACCAGAGATTACGAAAGCCTTTGCCATGCCGAAGAAAAAATGATAAAGCATCGGCAATTCCAGATTTTTAATCCTGACAAAAGGAGGGTCCATCCAATTGTTTTTATTCGAAGTTTCAGAGGAGTGCTACCCAGGAATGGGTCGGAGTGGCAGAAGATCAGTTTTGTTACAGGATATATACGAGGTTCGGGGGCGATCTGGGCCTCGGACATGACTTCTGTTTGCCAGACATATGACGATTTTGAGAAGGCGTTTTTAGCGAAGTTCTGGTCAGAAGGGGTACAGGAACGCCTAAGGCAAAAGGTGCTCTACCCGGAGCCTTTCTCCTTTTCGAAAGGAAGCCTTAGAAGATATTTCGAAAAAATATCTAAATAAAACGAGATACTGGGACAGACCTATGCCCTTGCCAGACATAATAAATATACTTAAGGCAAGACTACCAACTAGCATCCAGAATCAATTCATTTACGGCAACGACAAAGACTTGGAGTCGTTCCTCACGACGTTAGACCATATAGATATTATCGAAGAGAACAACCAGAAAGCTCGTAATAACAGATCTCAATATAGGCAGATAGAACCTCCGCCAAACGGTAGGCAAGGTGGAAGTATGTGTTATACCAATGGCGATCAATCGACACTTAGAAGGAATGAACAGAGATCGTTAAATAATGGAGGAACCCCTCAAAATCTCAATAGTAATCCCCGAAATGGTCTTGCGAGGGGCTATTCAAGGAACAACAGGAACGGGAGAAGATACAACTCCGTGTGTGGGAACGAAAGAAATTTCAGACCCAAAGCCTGGAATAAAAACAATAATAGAAATAGGAATCAACCGGGAGGAATGAATTCAAATAGCCATCATCAGTGGGGACGGACATCTCCGAATCAACCGGTAATTACCGAAGTGACGGATGATGTCAACCAAGACAAATCAAAATCCAACAAACTTGTAAGGACCCACTCGTGCCCCGGAGGAGCGGTCAATAATTGGTTGAGGGGCAACAGGATATGTGTACCCATGCTAACGTATAGTGATGGACGATTACTGGCAGATAAACTGACCGAGGACTTAGAACCACAAGATGAGGATAAGGAACAGGTGGCAGTAGCCGAAGTGCAAGTCATTATATAGACCGTACCTATAGTGGCGGTTTTAGACACAACTGCAACCACAAATGTTATTTCGGAGGCACTATTCAACAGGATCAGAAATATAAGACGAGTGCTAGTTTTTCCAGTTCAAAATTGCAGAATAATAGGCGCCGTTGGGGCTCGATCGGCTAATGTAAAGGTGCAGTCACTACTTGGTGTGGAATTCGGAAATGTAGCAATATTAAGCACATTGCTTGTTGTGAAGAATTTGGTGGTAGATTGCATTATCGGAGTCGACAGCCTATGTCAATACGGATGCAGAATAGATTTCAAAACAGTAAAAATTTGGTTGAATGTTAATAAACAAGAAATTGAGTTGGAGTTGTTGAAAAAAATGCCTTACGAGAAAATATAATTGTGGGATCAGTGTGCAAGTAATCAGGACGGCCCAAAATTCTAAACAGCACGTAATTAATGAGTTCCAAGTCAAAGAAGATTTCGGTCAATTAGTGTTTGAAAAGTTAAATGAATCCGACTGCATTATCGGAGATCAGAAGAAGCAGTTCAATGAATTATTATTAACGTATGAAAACGTTTTTGATGAAGGGGCAGGAGTTATTAAGGGATACATGTGCCATCTCTACGTTAAGCCGCACGAAACGTATTGTAGAACTTTCTATCCTGTTCCCTGGAGGTTAAAGGCTCAAGTTCAAAAGGAAATATTGAGCAGATATACAACAACATGCCCCACTCCTCCACTGGTTATACACCTCATGAATTGATGTTCGAGGCAAAAGAAGAAAACTTCTGGACTGAACATATGCTCAAAACTCAGGAAACTGAGATGCCTTGGGAAGAGAAAATAAGACAAGCCATCATAAATATGACGCAAAAGCTGATCAGAGAAAACAACAATATGACAAATTAATCAAGAGGGTACAGGCGTACCAACTCGGAGAGAAGGTACTAGTCAAAAGACATACCAAATCATCCTTAATAAAGAAGAGTATAAAGAAATGGGAGTTATTATATACTGGCCCATACATCATTCTACAAATTCCGAATCCTGGGGCTTATCTGTTAGCATACCCGGGATCTAACAAAATTAAAGGGTTATTTTCCCATAACGACTTGAAAAAATTTAATGAAGATTAGAAGATAGGGATGAATGGTGTTGCCAGTGACAGAGATGAACGCTCGTACAAACATAACAATAAGCTGTGTGCGTTTAGTTTTAGAAAACTTTAAACTGAAATAATTAACCAGTGACACAGATTGTAGAAATAGTGACTAACTATAACTATTGAATGCTGCAAAGAAGATAGTGGAGATAGGCTGCACCTGTGTTTGGGTAAACATAGAACTTTAGCATTTCTAATGTCATCAAGAAGTACAAAGGATCTGAATGACCTTCAAGAAGAAAGAAATATTTCCCGAAAATGACGCTGCATAATCAAAAGAAGTTCCCAGCGAATGTTCATATATAATTTCAAGTGCACGCTTAGATGTGTAAATGTGTGAAGTGAAGTTTTGCGGTTAAGTAGTGAATCATGAGTGACGGTTAACGCCGCAAAGATAATTTCCCGCGCAAAACAATTGACGTCGGCGCGAGAGTTAGAATCGATATAGACGACACAGATATGCTTTGTAAGAGACTCACATCAAACGCGAGGGGAAACTGATTGATGTTGAACTTCAAAAAAGTGTCATAATTAGAGGTTAAGAGTTCTTGATTTATTGTTGAATGTCAAAAGAAGTTAATACTCATAGAAATAGTAGTTATTTAATGGGTCTTGTTCACTTTAGAATTTTGTTTGAAAATCCATTTCCATGTATGTGCATGTATGAATGCCGGATGAATCAGAGAATAAATGAAAGAAGTGAATCCACATTCCTCACTACTAATAACTTTTACATTACAGTAATCAAGCGGAGAAATATATGTATTTAGGATAAAATTTTATGAGTATAGATAAATGACATGACTTTTCCAGGAAATGATGGATTATGTCTTTGTATAAAATGAACCACACTTTCCATTATTCGATGATTTGAATCCAAAATCTACTACAATTTGCATGAATCCTTTAAATTACGAAGAATAAATCATTGACAGAAAATGTGTCAGAATTTTTGGACTTATAAGCACAAGTGGTGATGCGAAGTCCAAAAGAAAATTCAAACTAGAGTAAATATTATGATGTTTTCGGCAACAGCATTAGTCAATGGATAAATGGAAACCTTAAGTCAATGGTTAAATTCCTTGCAGTACGTCGTAAGAAAAAGGATGCATGAAGCCATAGGGATTTTGTTTTCAAAAAGGAGAATCTTGGACGGTGCAACCTAACCAGTTCTTTTACAGGAAGAGTTTCCCTTTCGGTCATTGCTAATTCTTTTGGAATGAATGTTGCATGTAAAATCTGGTATCCCTGTCTCTTCTACTCTTCCCATTGTGGGCCGCGTAGAACACCGACTACAAATTTGGACGTCAGGGACATGCAAGATCCGGGGGAGTTTCAGCACCGTAAGATATTGTCCTGGGAACAAGATACTAAAAATAAAAAAAAATAAAAATAAAAAAACTTGGGTTATTGATTGTAAATTTTTTTTAGCTAGAGACACAAATCACTCTTCTCCAAATCGTTATATAAATCTATCCCTATCTTTCCTTTAGAGATCAATTTCAAAATTATTTTTTCTCTTCTGTAGGCTTTCCTATCTTCTATGTACCGTAGGCTGGGGGTCTAGGCATAAGAGGTTTTCCAAGGTTTCCCTGCTTAAGAAAGTTCCCGAATGGGTAGACCCTGAAAATAGTTTCATGAAAGATCATCTTCCTTGGTTGTGCACAGCAGACATAACACCTTGATGCACGTAAAAGCAATATAGCCGCGGTACCTGTCTCCTCATTTCTTCCGTTTCCAAAGTTTCTTTTCTTCGTCTGTCTTATACATATTTTTTTTTCAGTCGGAGGACTGACACTCATCACTTCCGGGTTACCCACATTACTAAATAGCTCGCGAAGTGTGTTCGGTAAATCAAAATTAGGCTCACAAACTTCGCTCGCTGCGAGGGGCATTGTAATGTCCCCACAGCAAATACCCTCTACCACGCACCAATTAATCATTTTCAATCAAACCATCCACATTCATTCACTTTGGAAAAGTTATCTGATCTGATTTGCTCTTAATATATGCGGCGACAGCTCGTCGACGCCATTCTAGTGCATTTATTCTTTGAAATAACAGAGATGCATATATGCATTCTCCATGGTTGTTACGAGTGATAACTAGGACAGCTTCTGGAGTATCTGTTGAGGGATTGACGTGTTTCTGAGAGATACATATTCTGCTTTTCTTCTCGCTAAAGCGAGCCAATTAACATTTGTGCCGCTAGCGGTTTGTTTTGAAGTGGAAGAGACTGTAAAAGGAAAATAATTAAGGCGTGGAATCACCGGAGATCTGGACATGTATTGGAGATGGATTTAATACACGATTTCCTCCATAAATAAGGTTTGTGACTTTTTTGTTCTGGAGTGAATGAACGAATGAGTTTTTTCTGAATCATTTGTTGATCACGTTGGCCCTGTAATTAGTGGAGAAGTTTCAGCTGTGTTGAAGAGAGCCTGCAATCACTGAGTCTGTGTTAAATCGCCCAAAAAGGCTTCGTACAAATCTGGAATTCGCAGTCTTTCGTAAAAGGAACAAATTGTCCAAACGATTGATTCTCCCGACTGACTGCAGTGTTTAGCAGTAATAATAAAGGTAAAGATCTCTTACAGCAAGCCAGCCGCTGATTACCAAGACGAAGGACTCCACCAAAGATTCTATTTGGCTGATTCCTTTTATCCCCACACCACGTAATGAAATCTTATATTAAAAACTGTACATAGATAAAGGAGAGAAAGAGAGAGAGCGAATGAAAATAGAGATAATACTAATAATCCTCCATTAGTCTAATTTTTCGCCTGTCTTATCATGGATCAGCCGAGAACTGGGAAGGCCTTACTTTACTGTATAGATTTATGTGTGAAGGTGAAGGGACCTTAAAGGCAACAGATACACGTCTATACAGACAAGACATTACACAGAGATAGCGGCTAGCTGCAATCATCATCTATTCTTAGATAAAGAGACGGCAACTTATTATCCGAACATTTAAAAATTTTAAAGTCTCACTTTTGTTCTTAAAAATTGTAAACGACAATACTAAGTAGTATTACGTATGACATTTTGTAATCATATAGCTATGATGAACAATTTCTGTGAATGCAGTTGAGAACGTGAAAGCGAACCAGCTAAACTCTTATGAGACAGCGGCGGCAGCGAGGAGGAGGACTAGTTATAAACAGGCGGGTTTCCCAGCAGGACACACTGTCAGCTGGGCCACTTCTGGAGCGCTCTCGACAACAAAAGAAGGATGCGGGGCAAACACTTTCCCTTGCACCTGGAGCTAATGGCCAGCTGCACCAGTGCGAACCTTCGTGGAGGCGATGACCTGAGATGGCCGAGCGGTCCACCGCGCAGAAATCCATATGCTGGCAACGCACAACACGCACGCGACCGTTACGAGACGGCCGCGGTGAAACGAGAGAAGAAAGGGGATAAAGGGGCGTGGAGCCTTTTGACTCGTACTGTCCAGAGAAACTGGCAGACTTCAACGATGCCTGTCAACATTTCCTGCCGGATGCCCACTGTCAGGCGACAGTAAATCATGGTTCGATGTTCTCTGGTCGCTAAGGGTGGCACAAAGAAGAGCCATTAAGTGTCATCCTTGCCCAGGAATATCAACCTGCCAAGTCAGACGAGGATACCGCACGAATCTGAAAACACAAACAAGGAACCAAATCGAGATGTACGTGACACGTGTCACTAACAGAAACTCCATGAGAGTGCAGAGACGGCGGGATTGCACTCAACAGATGGACAAAAATCCCTACTGACAGCTGAGGTGACGAGCCCCCCCCCCTCCCCCCTCCTTTATACTGTGCCTCGGAACAGTGGAATTACTGAGTGTGCCAGTGAACAGTGATTATACGGTTCTTAGTCCAATGCATATACATGTGTTTCTTTCAGAGAAACTTTGACTCATGTCTTTTGCAGGGCTTCGATTTATTGGTGTTTTTTTTATTAGACTGACTTGTGTATTTTGCAGGTGTTTTTATTTATTGGTGTTTTTGTTTTTTTGTTTTTAGATGTTGACTACTGTACTTTCAGAGCTGTTTTATTTCTCAATGTTTTGTGTGGTGTATTAGATTTGTGATATTTTGTTTCGTAAGTTCATTCCTGTGGCATTGCTTCGTTTATTAGCCAGATAGCTATTCATTCTCATTGGACTGTGATCTATTAGCCTTTGGATGGGGCATCATTATAGTGAGGAACCCCATAAGGGTAACAAACACGTAATTGATTGTAGTTTCAGTATAACGACACAGTGATCATTGTTTGCTAACTAACTGAAATATGGTAGAGTGATTAAATTAGTGCCACAAAAATATTTTAATTCCACAAATTAATTAGTGAATAAATTTAGAATTTTTTGCGATAACCACTTTCTAAAACATGTTTTTCTCTTGTTATCATTTTTTTGCTTTTGCGGATTGTGCATTGTAATGTTCTGCCTTATAATACTGATATTATTTTCATGTTTTTTTTAATTGCTGTGCATCTTTGCTGTTTTCATAAATTTTACTTGTCAATAAACAGTCATAAATTTTCCTGTGATCAGTTGGCTCTTGCAATGAGCAAATACTGCTGAACTCCATAAGGGTAACAACCAGAAATTGTTTTCATATTAATGACACAGGAACCATTGTTTTCCCTGCTGACCGAATTAGGTCAACACTATCTTTCAAATAGGTGTCACAGATTATTTTCTTTTTCTCTTTTAAATAGGTAGATTCTGAAGATGTGTTGAAATTATTGTGTTTTAGCAAATAGCTGGTGACCTTTTGCCTTTTCTTTACAATTTTGGTTTAAGTTTGGTGTGAGAAGCCTGCTTGCGAATGCCATAGCATGGCCAGAAAATTCCCTGCTCAGTGTTTTCCCGGAGCGTTGGGGTTATGAAAGGTCTCTGTTGGATTCCTTTCACGTTAATTTCTTAAAACTGTTGACATTTATGGCATAAATTCCTCTTCTAAATTTACTGTGGTGCTCCTGACTCTATCTGGGAGGAGACTGAGCAGTGGAACGTGTTACTTTTACACTTAAACAATAACAATCTGTCACACTACTACACTTTAAAACACAGTTTACATGTAATTCATGTCACACAGTCTGATACAGAACCTATGTCCGCTTTCTTTTATATACTGTATATGATAAGATACTGTCATCCCCCTTCCCTTCTGTGTGAAAGGATGAATGAGCAATGTATTCCTGGTTGCATGCTTGATGGTAACAGACAAGCCTGTCTGATAGAGGACAACGTCGGAACAGGTATCTACGCTTTCTAAAAGCAAAGAGGTTTCTATTCTTAGTATGGTCCTGTCCGTCCCTTGTCATGTTGCTATAGGAAGCTGCCTCTCTGGTCATTTTCGTTTTGTATGTGGAAGCACCCTTGGTAGGGGCCCACAGCAGTCGGTCTGCAGCAAGCGTCTGAAGTGGTAAGATCTCCGGCTAAGCGCATCTCTGCTAAGTCCGTAGGACAATGGATTTCTTAGGTTCAGCCTAACTGAAAATTTAATCACCTTTATTTCAGGTTTAGATCTAAAATATCTAATGTTATCTTAAATTTCAACGCAGTGTAATTCGAGTGTGAAGTTCAGAATATCTTCCAGTAGTTGCTTTGTCACCACTTTGTGAGTAAAGTGGAACCAAGTGTTGATGATCTGTAACTCTAACTAAGATCATCAATCTTAAATGCGAATGTGCGCGAGATTATAATATCTCGTCTTGACAATATTTTTCAATATAGTAACTTTTCTTTATGTTCAACCCACGTGGGGTGTACTTTGTGAGACCAGTACCACGTGCTTATACAATTGTTTGACTCATCAGGTTAATAGTAAGACGATAGTAACCACTTCTTTTGTAAATTGCGTTTCGATGCAATTTATTTTAAATATCAAAATTATTGTGGTGTTACACTCTTTGTGTAAACCAAGATGACCACGTGGAGCATGTTGTGTAATCATCAAAGTAGCCCTCAGCTATTCTTTTCAGGAAGATTTCGTTGAGAGTTAGTAATTATTTCGTATACCAGTGTGTGGTAATTTCATGATGGACAGGATTGTGCTACGAACATAACTTCTTTGGGTGAAAACAGAATCGTTTGGTTGTGGTTAATTTCCTCTTGCATATCTTTCAACGTTCTTCGTGTGTTATTTTATGAAAGCAGTGTTGTATGGAGTCTTCCAATCTTGGCTCCATATTTGATGTGTTCTGTAAGATCACAAACTCACATTTTCATAATCCCAAATAAGGCACCAGTTTAGTTATGAATCAAGTTTAATATGCTGAAATTTTAACGGAACAATGATCAATGTTAAAATAAATGTCCAAATATAAACTCATTTATTTCTTTTTGTTTAAATTCTCATATATATATATCATCAGTTGTTGTAAGATGATGATTAAAAGTTTATAATTAATGTTAGTCTGATTGTGAATTTGGTAAGCTAGACTGGATACCTGGTGAAGCAGTTGCTCAGTAATGCAAGGTTACCTTCCCCAGATACCTCACAGTTTTTAACCTGAAAAATAAAATGGAAGCCATTAAATATATGATGTATGATTTTAGCACTGGTAGTTAAAAATTGTAATAATAAAATGTAAAATGAAACATGTTGCCAAAACATTGATATTTAAAAGAAACTCCTTACTGTCACTGGAGACTGGAAGGACATGCCAAGGGATAGGGCGTCAGTTGGTGAAGAGGACAGAGTTAACCAGTGAGAAGGATAGAAACGTGGTGGTACAAAGATGGACTAGCAGCCATTGGAACCATTGAGGGGTAGGGGTAGAGGAGGGAATTCTTTGTCACTAATAGTTGTTAGGAAAAGTGGGGTGGGGAAAGTAAGGCATATGGGACAAAAGAGGATAAGGAAATATGTGAAGTGGGGGTGAGGAAGCCTTGGTAAGGTGCATTGGGTGAGGGGACCTTTAGCTGGTATGAAGGATAAATCTTCAGGGCGGAGTTCATGATCTGGGAGGGGGAGATGGTTGAAGTTTCTTTGAGAGAGCACATAGAGGGTATGTAAGTGATGGGTTGGTGGGGTGTCTTAGTAAAGTAGCAGCATGACATGAAGATTGAAAAGAAGAGGAGAAAATGAAAGGATATTGAAGTTTTCAGACAGCATAGACTGTTCAGAGGTGTTCAGTGTGAGTGAGGAGAAGCGAGAATTTCATGAGTTCGTAAAGGATCCTTGTGGGTGAAAGTAAATGGATGCAGGAAGTGAGGTGAAGTGCATGATATTCCAGGACCTGGAGAACTAATAGAGCTTAGGCGCAGCAGAGATACAGGCAACATTTGCATAAAAAAAGGGTGGCATGGCTCAGGTATTTATAGATGTGGTGGACAGTGGAGTGGTGCAACCCCTAAGTTCGTCCATTTGAAAGTTTGAATAGTTTTAGTCGGTTGTTGTCGTCCTGCTGGATGGTTAATAGATGAGGTTTCCACATCAGTTGCCTATTGATTGTTAGTCCAAGATATTTTGGTGTATTAGTTAATAGGATAGGATGATCATAAATGGTAAGGTAGAAATCACAGAGACAGAAGTTGGAGGTTGTGCGTCCTGTAATTCATACCTGGGTTTGGAAGTGTTGAGCTTGAGGAGCAATTGCTTACACCAGGAAGTAAACTGATTGAGTAGCATCTGGAGGGCTCGTTGGGATTTCTAAAGTGTAAGAAAGAGACCAAGGAATGCAGCGTCATCAGCATACTGAAGATGTGGGCTGGTGGAGGTGGTTTTGGGTATATCAGCTGTGTAGAGAAGATAGAAGAGACGAGCTAGGATAGAGCCTCGGGGCATATCTCAGTGGGATGGAAGGTGTGGCAGTTGGTGCTGTTGATGGTGACAAATAATGGACGATTAGAGAGAACGGATGCAATAAGGTGGACATATTAACTGAACATGGTATGTCTGGACTTTGAAAAGAAGACTGCAATGCCATACATGGTTGCAGGCTTTCTCCAGGTAGAGTGAGACAGATACAGCAGATTTACAGGCACTCTGCTGGAAGGATAGGAGATGGGTGAGATGCAGGAGCTGTTCACCAGAAGAGAAGGTGGGACAGTTAATGGGAAGAGGGTGGTGTTGGTTCAGGTGATGGTGGATACGTCAGGAGGCAATGCATTTGTCGACCTTGCTGAACACTGATGTGAGGGAGATAGTGTGGTAAACGAAGGTATCAGTAGGATGTTTCTGTGGTATTGAATGTTTTTCATGGCTGACGATAGTATACCTGTGGACATAATAGTGGCATAAATAGTTACAAGAGTGACGAGAAGGAAGAGGGGGCATTCTTTAAGGTGAGAGGTGGCTCTTATGGAGGAACAAGCAGTGAGGTAGGGGTTACTGCCAGTGAGTCAATGCAATGCATTGCAGTACTTGGAAACGTTGATGGGGAGTGTATCATTGAGTCTGGTGCATGGCTGGTGCCAGTCCCCACATTTTTACTATTGAGTAAGTTCCTGATCTGTCTCCTGCTGGTTGTGAATCAGTTTATCCAGTAACACATCCTTATGTAGGAATGGTATAGGTGACCATATACTCACAGAAGGAGTAGGCTCATGGGGAGAGAATGGTGTAATAAGGATATGTGGCCTTGGTAAGGACATATTGCGTCCTACAAGGTCTGACGTAGAAAGGCCTTAGCATGGGACATATTGTAAGGTTGCTGGAAGGTTGGGGTGGGGGGGGGAGGGGAATTGCTTCCAATCTGGGTATCTATAGATGCCCAGTAGGCAGTCCAGGTAATGCATGAGTAGTCATGGATAACTTTTGGATGGAGAGTGGGGTAGGGTGCATGGGGATGAAGCTGTGTGTAGATGATGGTGAGGAGAACAGGTAGGTGATCACTTCCAATTGGATCAAGGACTTTTGCAGTGAAGCATCCAAGGAGTTTGGGAGATGCTCAGATGATATTGGGGGTGCTGTTGCTTTATGGGTGGGTATACTGTGGGACAGAGATAATGTCACCTTGGAGGGATTCAGCAAAATGATGGCACTGCTGGAGTTCTGCAGGAGATCTACTACGGATGCTGAAGTCAGTGGCAATAATATGGGTGAAAAAGATATGATCAATGTAGGTAATGGGAGTATTAGGTCAGATGTATATAGTAGATTAGGTAACAGCATTTAAGAAGAGGCTATGGGGTTACAGAATAAAAGTTTTGACCAAGCAGGGAAGTTTCTGTGGTGCACAATTTCAACTACATCTCTGGGTGGAGAAAGAAGATTATCTGTACGGTGGATGAAACAGGTTGAAATTCAGATGGTGTGATATGGTTGGAGAAATGTTTCATTAAGGATGAAGATATCGAGATTGTATTGTCACAGGGTCTGCACAAAAAGGGGTTTGTTCATGGCTAGCAAGTGAGGTCTTTTGTATAGGATGCTGAATTGCTGTCGCACCATAACTTGAGCCTAAGGAGTAAGTTCTGTGAGCGAGGAGATTGAGGGGTTTAAAGAGGGTGTCAATATGCTTGAAAAGGGAGTACATTTGATTTTTGGAACAGGTTAACTGGGTCTTGAGGTGGAAAACAGAGCAGCTGGCAAGAGAAATTTGCTGTAGGGTATGAAGTTGTTAGTAGGGGTGGATATTTTGAAGAACAATGGTGAGGAATCTGATGATGTCTTCCGCAGTGGTAGATGGGTAGAGTGAATTATTATGATGGATAGGATGATCAGTAGGACAGACAGGAACTGTTAGTTCTGGTCTGGCAGGTGGCAGATTGGACTTCCACTTGGCAGAGTAGGTAAGGTGGGAATCATTGCAAGTGCTACAGGTGGAAAGGCAGGCGAAGTTGGGACACTGAGTAAGTGGGAGTCCTTAAGGTGAGGACGGGTGGGGACATTTTTATAAAAGGGAGTGAGATAGTCATTATGAACAAGATATTCTTGGCAACAATAGGACAGAGAGAAGGGCAGAGGAGAGGGCAGAAGTTCTGGGAAACTGCCCTTAAGGTGGAGGGATCAGCAATGATGTATGACATGAACATGCAATGGAAATCTTTCATTTAATACACATAGTGTGTATCCACAGGCCTTCCACATTCGCATCTCTTGGAAGATGTTGCCAAGGAAGAGGTGACTATGAGAAAAGGACTGAATGACTAACGAAAGTATAACGTTATACGAGTTGGGTCGTGGAATGTCAGAAGTTTGAACGTCTTGGGGAAGCTACAAAATCTTAAAAGGAAAATGCTAACGTTTAGTCTAGTTATAGTGGCGATCAGTGAAGTGAAATGGAAAGAAGACAAGGACGTTGGTCAGATGAGTATAAGATAATATCAACAACAGCAGAAAATAGTATAGTGGGAGTAGTATTCATTATGAATAGGAAGGTAGGGAAGAAAGTGAGTTACTGTGGACGGTTCAGCGGTAGGGATGTTCCCATCAGAATCGACAGCAAACCAACACCGACAACAGTAGTTCAGGTACACATTAGACGTCACAAGTGGAAGATGAAGAGAAAAAAATGGTTTAAATGGCTCAGAGCACTATGGGACTTAACATCTATGGTCATCAGTCACTTAGAACTTAGAACTCCTTAAACCTAACTAACCTGAGGACATCACACAACACCCAGTCATCACGAGGCACAGAAAATTCCTGACCCCGCCGGGACTCGAACCCGAAGATGAAGAGAGAGAGAAAGTATATGAGGATATTGAAAACGTAATTCACGTAAAGGGCGATGAAAATCTATTAGTCATAGGGGATTGGAATGCGGTTGTAGTGGAAGGAGTAGAAAAAAGGGTTCCACGAGAATACGGGCTTGATACTAGGAACGAAAGAAGAGAAAGACTCATTTCTACAGTAAATTTCAGCGAGTAGCCGCAAATACTCTGTTCCGAGTCCCAAGAGGATGAGGTATATTTGGAAAAAGCCAGGAGGTACGGGAAGATTTCACTTAGATTCCATCATGGCCATGATGAGAGTCCGAAATCAGTGACAGGATTGTAAGGTATATCCAGGAGCAGATACAAACACAGATCACAATTTAGTAGTGTTGAATAGTAGGCTGAAGTTTAAGAGATTAGTCAGATAAAATTAGTGTACGAAGAAGTGGGATATGGAGGTACCAAGAAATGAAGTGATACGCGTGAAGTTCTCTGGGGCTATAGATACTGAGATAAGGAATAGCGCAGTAGGCAGGTCAGCTGAAGAGGAATAGACATCTCTAAAAAGGGCAGTCATAGAAGTTGAAAAGAAAAAGATGGACACAAAAAAGTAACTGCGAAAAAACCATAAGTAACACAAGGAATACTTCAGTTAATCAGTGATAGAAGGAAGTACAAAAATGTTCAGGGAAATTCAGGGTTACAGAAATACAAATCACTTACAAATGAAATAAACAGGAAGTAAAGGGAAGCTGAGGCGAAATGATTGCAGGAAAATGCGAGGAAATCGAAATGAAAATGATTGTCGTAAGACTGACACTCATACTGAAAAGTAAAAACGACCTTCGGTGAAATGAAAATCAAGAGCGGTAGCATTAAGAGTGCATTGCGAATTCCACTGTTAAATGCAGAGGAGAGAGCAGAAGGTGAAAAGAGTTCATAGTAGGCCTCTATGAGGGAGAAGACTAATCTGATGACGTGATAGGAGAAGAGACAGGAGTCGATATATAAAAGATAGGAGATCTGGTATTAGAATCAGACTTTAAAAGAGCTTTCGGAGACTTATGATCAAATAAGGCAAACGGGATAGATAACATTCCATCGGAATTTCTAAAATCATTGGGGGAACTGACAACAAAACAACTATTCCCGTTGTTGTGTAGAATTCAGGAGTCTCGTGGTATACCATCTGACTTTCGAAAAAACCTCATACACACAGCTGCGAATACTGAAGAGCCGACAAGTTCCAGAATTATCGCACAATCAGCTTAACAGCTCTTGCATCCAAGTTTCTGACAAGAATAATATGCAGAAGAATTGAAAAGAAAACTTAGGGTGTGTTAGAAGAGGATCATTTTGGCTTTAGAAAAGGTAAAGGCACGAAAGAGGCAATTCTGTCGTCGCGGTGGATAATGGAATCAAGACTAAAGAAAAATCACGACGCGTTCATAGGATTTGTCGACCTGGAGAAAGCGTTCAGCAATGTAAAATGGTGCAAGATGGTCGAAATTCGGAGAAAAATACGGGTAAGTTATAGGAAAAGAAGAGTAATATACTGAGTGGGCCACATAAATGTGGCCTGGAGAACCGAGTTCAAGGGTACAAAGAAACACAGCAGAAGAAAGGAAATACAGTACTAACCTGACTATACAGATGTTGAATCTGACCACCATTCATTTCTCGGCACTTTTAGGCCCTCGTCAGCAAGTTACTGATGGCAGATCGAAATGGACTGCTGGAATTGCTGCATTCTGATCAGAAACGCTCTGCTGCAGTTCTTGAAGACTTGAGGGCTCCCCATGCAAAGCAATGGCTCAATGACAGATCAGGTGGTCTGTGTGGCCGGTTAGGGCCTTGACCAGATTGACTGCTAAAAACACTATCGTACGTGAAGATTGTGTAAATTTGTTCCAAGGTTTGGCTGTCTCTATGGGCAGTTGTTCCATTCTGTTGGAAGTAACTGCGCCGGCCGGAGTGGCCGAGCGTTTCTAGGCGCTACAGTCTGGAACCGCGCGACCGCTACGGTCGCAGGTTCGAATCCTGCCTCGGGCATGGATGTGTGTGGTGTCCTTAGGTTAGTTAGGTTTAAGTAGTTCTAAATTCTAGGGAACTGATGACCTCAGAAGTTAAGTCCCATAGTGCTCACAGCCATTTGAACCATTTTTTGGAAGTAACTGCAGGTCTTTTCCTCTTCCGTTAATGTTGCCACGACGGCCCAGTCGTATCCACCCGTCCAGGCCACTTTTATTTGCCCCAGCCTGTACAATATATACAAGAACCAGGAGGGACAATAAAAGTGAAAGACCTAGAAGTGCTCAGGTTAAAAATGGTGTAAAACCGGAATGCAGCGTTTCACCCAAAATGATCAAGCTGTCCATCGAAGAAGTAATGATGGAAATAAAAGAAATTTTCAAGAGTGGGATTGTAATTCAAAGTGAAAGGATATCCGTAACAAGCTTCACTGGTGAGATGGCTATTCTCAGTAAAAGTGATGAGGAAACACAGGATTTGATGAATGGCATGAACAGTCTAATGACTACAGAATATGTACTGAAAGTAAGCAGCAGAAAGACGAAAATGATGACGAGTAGTAGAAATGAGAACATCGAGAAACGTAATATCAGGGTTGGTGAACACGAAGCAGGTGAAGTTAAGGAATTCTGCTACCTAGGCAGCAAAATAACCCATGATGGTCGGATCAAGGAGGGAACCAAAAATAGACTAGCACTGGCCAAAAGAGGTTCCTGCCCAAGATAAGTCTGTTGCTATTGAACATAGTCCTTAATTTGAGGAAGAAATTTCTGAGGATGTACTTTGGGAGCTTAGCACTGTATGGTAGTAAAATATGGGATGTTGGAAAACCAGGAAAGAAGAGAATTGAAGCATTTGAGATGTGATGTTATAGAAGAATGTAGAAAATTAGGTGCACTCACAAGGTAATGAATGAGGAAGTTCTGGTATATACATGCAGAAAAAAGTCTCAATGACACAAGAAAACTGCAGGGACACAAAGCACTGCATAGATAAACAGAGATGGACGCTAATCATAGGGGAGCGGTCCCTACCAATCTATGCACAGCAGGAGTAGCAACAAACGAATCTAGGGCCAAGGACTTCTAGTCGGTTGTGTCGATGCCCCCACGTTATGGTGTGCCAATCAGGATATACTGTCCTAGCAAATGATGTGTTCTGCTTATTCAGACTAGAGCTGGAAGTATCTGACTTAGGTGCTTTATATGGTATAGTGTAATGATTCTCTAATGTAGTTTTTGTGGGAATGTCAATGATTGTCCAGTGTATTTCTGTAAGAATAGCAAGTATCAATATTTGCACACATGCACTACCTTTCGACCATTCATGTAATGACTTGCTCTGCCGTGCGCTGCTTGCTCTCTCAGTTTTTTCTGTGACTTGCTAGGGCCACAACAACTCTTTGTATTTGTTCACATCCACCTCTGGGCACACAGTTGCTGCAGTGGATATTTTATGTTCTTTATTTTGGTGTCTGTCAAGCCAATGTGATGTCATTTCCGATGAGTGGAAAGTGTTCTCGCTGCATTGGTGATAGGTATGCATATTAACAAGAATTTTCCGAAGATATGTAAACATCCGCATTGGCATCAACTGACTTGAAGTTTCTTGCTACTCTTGTGCATAGACTTGTAGGGGCCACTCCCCTATGCTTTACATTCGTTCAAAAATGGTTCAAATGGCTCTGAGCACTATGGGACATAACATCTGTGGTCATCAGTCCCATAGAACTTAGAACTAATTAAACCTAACTAACCTAAGGACATCACACACATCCATGCCCGAGGCAGGATTCGAACCTGCGACCGTAGCGGTCGCGCTGTTCCGGACTGTAGCGCCTAGAACCGCTCGACAACTCCGGCTAGCCTTGACATTCGTGTCTGTTTTTCTACATAGTTTGCTTGTGTCATTGAGACTGCCTGCTGTCTGTGTACATCATATCCTTATGTGTTATCGTTTTCTTGTCACTGTCGCTGTTGTCATCGTGTCCAGCTGTTTTCCCATTGCCATAGCCATCGCCATTGCAGCATTCATCTCTCCACTTCTTTCGTCACTGCAGTTTACTCGCCGCTACCGCCGCCGCTACCTACGACTTAGTCTTCACTGCTGCCACCAGCCCCCTTATCTGCTGACATTACATCACACTGGACGTCACTGTCGTCACCCCCTACCATTCTGACGACGCTCTGCAGCCAGTAATTGTCATCGACCTTCTGTCTCCTGCTTCCACTGACACACCACCTCTGTCATTTACACTACCCCACCCCACGCTTCCACCACCAATAGTCCTCCACCCCCTCCTCACCGTTTCTTCCCTATGTGCAATCATATTAACTGCTTATCCTCCCCCCTCCACACACACACACACACACACACACACACACACACACACACACACACACACACACACACACATCATCATCATCATCATCATCATCATTTGCCCATTATCCGCTCCCAACTTCACCACACTCACCACTGCCCCTGCAACACCTGCACGAGTTTACATCTCGCCACGCCACAGTTGGTGCACCAGATGCCACAACTCCAAGTGCCAACAGCTGTACTGGCTCCACCCCATTGGAAGGAATTGCCCAGTACCATATCCAAACCCACCCCATAGTCACCAAAAAGCCCAGAAGAGCCAGCACTACCACCAAAAAACCTCAAACCAACCCAGATTCCACTGAACACAATTCCCTCTCCTCATCCTCTACCCACCTGTCCACACCTTCCCCCAATCCAGCCTGTCCCTCAATTCTTAAACGCCTAATCCCTCACCCTCATAATCGTAGCATCGAAATCATTCCCAGCAAAGACTCAGTCCTCATCAAATTGACGAATGCCAACTTCCATGCTCTCATCACAGACTGTCTCTTCACTTAAGTGACCCTATCTACAACTGCTATCACAATGTCGAACTGATCAAATCTTCACCCCGAATCCTATAGGTGCCAAAAATGTTTCCTCTATAATGATTACATCACTATTGATTGTATGAATCCTCCCACCTACGCCCACTATAAGAAACCCGCTTGCGTAAGCAATGTTCCAACGTATGTGTCCTCCCCCATCCTCACCTGCAACACCTGCAATAGTGCTCACCCTACTTACTCGGCCAAATGCAAGGCCAAACCCCTGCCCATCAAAACTGAACTAACTGTACCTGTCACCAAATTTACCATCCCATCCATCGAAGCAACTCCATCCCCCCCCCCCCCACAATTGAGGATGTCATCTATTTCCTTACCACCATCGTCAAAAATTTCCATCCATTCCAACGACCACCACCAAGCAAATCTCCCTTGCTGTCCACTCGTTATTCCACCTGAACACCAAAGCAACATACTCCTGAAACCAGGTACACTTCGTTTTCACCCATCTCAACATCCTCATGTAAACCTCTCCACCCCTAACACCTGCAACCCACTTCCTAGCTTTTCATTAGGGTGAAACATCACTACAGTTTCCTATATAGAAATCCGATTTCTCTCCACCAATTCTTTTTATGCATACCTTGTCTCAACACAACATCGACACCTACATCTTCACTGAAAAATTCCTCAAACCACACCACACCATCTCTACATCTCTGTACATGCTCCACAGCACAGACAGCCCTCTCCCCCTGCTCAGAGGTAGAGTATCAATTGGCCATCACAGAAAATCCCCTCTTGGCCATAACACTCACTTAACAATTCCTTACCGTCTTCTACAAAACACTCACTGTTACCTATGCTACTATATACATCCGATCTAATATTCTCGTCCTCTACAATTTCTTGACTCACATTGACCATACCTTTTGCACCTATATTATTGCCAGTGACCTCAACATCCATAGTAGATCCCCTCCAGAACTCTAGCAGTGGCGTCTGATAACCAAATCTCCTCAAGGTGACATTGTCACACCGACCCTGAAAGCATCACTACCACCAATGTCGTCCTAGCTAGCATCTCCCAACCTCCTTGGACACCTCAATTCCGTAGGAAGTGACCACCTACCCGTCCTCCTCCCCATATCCTACACACTACCCCACCCCATGCATCTCATCCCAAACTCCATCCAAAAGTTTTCCACAACTACTCTTGTGCAATTGGAATGCCTTCCAGGAATCTATAGGCACCCTCCACGGAAGCCATTCCCTAACTTTTCCCCATGCCACAGCCTTCCCGCAACAGATCTTATCAGATGCTCATTCTGTCCACTCCCCTGCTAAAACCGCATATTCTCATTGCGCCACTCCCCCATCAAAAGTTGTACTCTTTATCCATGAATCCCATGGCTTATATCATTCCTTCCTCCAGACATGTGACTGGGATGCACTCAAACTCTAACGGTAAATGGTACAACACATTAGAAATTTACTTAATGCCAAAAAATGCCGGAATTCGCTCCAGACATGCACAAGACCTAAAGCTATACTCCCCGTTAGCTTTCTCCAGTACTCGAAAGCATTCCATTGGCTTAGTGGCACCCATCCCATCCCTCGCTAGCTGATCTTTCACAACAACCTTACCTTACCTGACGACCTGAGCAAAGCCAATCACTTTGCGTCCTGTCTCCATCTTCTTCACTCCTGAAAACCCTCACTTTGATTACTCCCAATTCCTTACTGTCCATGAACACACAGATACACCAGTCCAAACCCTGACTCCCAACCTCCTGTACCTGAACAAGACAACAAGAACAGAATTAAAAACTCCAATCAAAGCACAGGACATAAAACAAGTACTTCATAGAAAACGCAGCGCATCCCCTGGTCACAATCGTATTACCTATCGTCACCTCAACAAATACCCTATCCCCTTGCTCATCACCCTTGAAACACTGTCTCCACGCTTTGTATCTCACCATTTATCATAATACTGAACAAACGACATTCTTCTTCTGTTACATATACTTCAAGACGGAAACTGATAAATATAAAATAAATGTACGGTTTTTGGAAATCTTAGATTGTAGGCCGAAAACAGGAGTTGCTATAGCACACTTGTGAAACACTCAGTTCCTACCAGAAAATGCCAAGGACAAATTTATGATGACAGAAGAAATATTAGAGCATTTGCCAGACCTACAACAGAAATTACATATAATTTCAAACCTTAAAGAAAATTTTTCTCGCTGATGACCCCGTTAAAATGATGAAAGGAACAAGTTTGTTACTTACTACATTTTCGTTGTTCATGCAGTAAAATTGGCGTATGACGTTTTAATTTATTATTTCTTTACTCCTAACTGTGTTCTTGATACACTTTGCAGACAGTACTGACATATTGACATTATCATCCAAAATTACATCGTTGTTCGACACTTAGTTCAGGACATACGACGTCATAAACAAATGCGTGAAAAACTAATGCATCACACAAGACGTTTAAATTTATTGCTCTCTCGCTGCAAACTCTATTAGGAACACTTTTCTCCACATTTGCCACGGAATGTATCTGCACAAATACATCACTGTACGACACATACTTCAGGAAAATTGACGTCAGACACTGACATGCGAGACAAAACTACCGCATCTTGCATGACGTTTTAATTTTCTGCTTCTTTGCTGCTAACTCAATTCACATTTCGCAAACAGCATCCATGTGTGCCGCTAAATGTACCCAGAAAACTGTATCACTTCACGACATATAGTTCAGGAGATATGACATCACGTACATTGAGATGCCTGAGAAATTGCCGCGTTACGCATGACGTTTCAATTTATTACTTCTTTACTGCTAACTCTATTCACAACCATTTCGCAGACAGGTGGCACATATACCACTGGATGTACCTGGAAAATTATGTCATTGTATAGAACATAGTTGAAGAGATACGACATCATAAAAATTAATTTGTGTCAAAATTGCAGGGCAAAATTCTGTAGACATACAGGTGAAATATGTGTAAAAGTACATGTGAAATACATTAAATTTGTGTGAAATATATTTGACATGTGCGTATGTGATCAAAGCCACGGGTGGAAACCGCTTCCTAAACGCCAAGTACTATTTCAATCAAATTTGGTACACATACAGAGTGAAAAGTGTTTAAACCGACAAACTCAAGGCTGTAGGTTGTATGGGACATCAAAACAAATATTTTTTCCCTAATGTCATTTTTTCCTATGAGGATTATTTAAACCGGTGGAGGCCGTATTACGCTCTTCAGTTGTTAGAGGCCGTTTTATAATCTTCAGTTGTTAGAGGGCGTATTACGCTCTTCAGATGTAGGCAACTGCTGTCCACCAGTGCAGTAGTGCATTGTCTCTATTTACTAATGGAGCGATACACCTGGAGTGAGTACACCGATATGGTCGGTGCGTACTACGTAGCGAACCACAATGGACGTGCTGCACAGAGGGTTTATCAACAACAATATCCTAATCGCCGTATCCCGCATCATACGACCTTTGCTGCTGTGCACCAGCCTCTGCGTCAGACCGGGTCATTTAGCAGATTGCCTGGACAGGGACACCGTCGCACGGTAAGAACGCTGCAATTTGAGGAAGCTGTCTTGCAGCATAGGGAACGGGATCCTTCAATCAGCACTCCTACAATTGCACGTAACATGGGGACGAATCAGACGAAAGTAAGAACAGTAGATCGAGAGCAATTGTTACGTCCATTTCACTTACAAGGTGTCCACAACCTGGAACCAGTTGATTATCCACCCAGAGCACAGTTTTCGCTGTTGTACCTGGAATAGTGTGAAATGCATCCTACATTTCCAACTTCTGTGTCGTTTACCGATGAAGCAACGTTTGGGCGTGATGGAGTCATCAACATGCACAATTCGCGTGTCTAGAGTGACGATAACCCACATGCCACAGTTACTAGCGCTCATCAAGTGCGGTTCATCGTTAATGCGTGGGTCGGTGTTGTTGGGGATTGTTTAATTGGGCTCTGTCTGCTACCTATGCCATTAAACGGCAGGCACTGTTACAATTTTCTCGCCAGAGCATTGCCAGAATTGCTGGAAGACGTCCCGCTCCCTACAAGACAACGCATGTGGTTCCAACATGACGGGGCGCCGGCACATTTCAGTCGTCGTGTGCGTCGGTTTCTGGACCGACGGTTCCCAGAAACGTGGATTGGCAGAGGTGGTCCTGTACCATGGCCTGCTCGAACCCCAGATATGTTCACTCTGGAATTTTTTGTGTAGGGAGAGAAGTGCAACCTTGTTTACACAATTCCTTTTGCATAAGAAGAGGATCTGGTTGCCCAGATAGTAGCAGCAGCAGGATCAATTCAGGATACTCCTGGGGTTTTTGCCCGTGTCGGACAGAACATGATCCGACGGTGTAACCTTCGTTTACGTGTCAAAAGAGGCATTTTTGAAAATCTACTGTAATTGAAATTGGGTTATGTTAATGTGTTGTCTCTTGGTCATAAAAAAATGGAAAAGTGTTTGTTGTTTTAATTAATTTGCCGCCAATGAAATCTTCCTCTACCTGTTTAAATACCCCTCACAGGAAAAAATGACATTAGGGAAAAATATTTGTTTTGATGTCCCCTACAACCTCCCAGAGTTTGTCAGTTTAAATACTTTTCACCCTGCATTACTTACTGATGGAAAGACTGTAGGGGTAAGAACAACCAGTCCTCTATGAGGGTGAGGTGGACTGTCAGCGAGGGGGAAGGAGGATATAGACACAGATAGGAGGAGAGATAGGGGAGTGGTAAATTAACAGAGAGAAGGGAGAGGAGGCGATGGACAGAGAAAGAAGAGGAGATGTACAGAGGCAGAATGAGGAGGACAGGTAGAGAGATGAACAGACAGAGAGGGAGAAGGAAATGGACAGAGAATGGAAGAGGAGGAGATAGGTAGAGGGGAGTGGCGGAGATGGATAGAGAGAACAGGAAGGTTAAGATAGGAATAGGGCAATGGAGGAGATGGATAGAGGGAATGCGAAGGAGAAAATGGACAGAGACGGGGGGGTAAGGAGATGGACAGAGAGAGGGGGGGGGGGGGGGAAGGAAGAGATGGAAAGAGAGAGGTGGCGGGAGGAGATGGTCCAATACAAGACTGGATTAAATAAATACCCAGGCAACGCCGGGATTCTCAGTTAGGGGTCGATAAAGTAAAAGGTGATTTAATTTTTTGTTTACAATTTTGAGACCAGCTCCTATCTAGTGCAGGTGACTGCCATGCGAAGGACTCGGATTCAGTTGATACTGAAAGGTCTCTGTTGGATTCCTTTCACGTTAATTTCTTAAATCTGTTGTCATTTACGGCATACATTCCACTTCTAAATTTACTGTGGTGTTTCTGACTCTATCTGGGAGGAGGCTGAGCAGTGGAACGTGTTACTTTTACACATAATCAAGAACGATCTGTCACACTACTACACTTTAAAACACAGTTTATATGTAATTCACGTCACACAGTCTCATACGCAACCTGAACCCGCTTTCTTTTATATACTGTAAATGGTAAGATACTGTCATCCCCCTTCCCTGCTGTGTGAAAGGATGAATGAGCAAATGTATTGCTGGTTGCATGCTTGATGGTAGCAGAAAAGCCTGTCTGCTAGAGAACAGTAGGACCAACGTCGGAACACGTAGCTACGCTTTCTAAAAGCAAAGAGGTTTCTATTCTTAGTATGGTCCTGTCCGTCCCTTGTCATGTTGGTATAGGAAGCTGCCTCTCTGGTCACTTTCGTTTGTATCTGTGAAGCACCCTGCCCACGGCAGTCTGCTCGCATCGAGTGTCAGAAGTGGTAAGGTCTCCGGCTAAGCGCGTCTCTGCTAAGTCCGTAGGACAATGGATTTCTTAAGTTCAGCCTAACTGAAAATTTAATCACCTTTATTTCAGGTTTAGATCTATCTTAAATTGCAACGCAGTGTAATTCGAGTGTGAAGTTCAGAATATCTTCCAGTAGTTGCTTTGTCACTACTTTGTGAGTAAAGTGGAACCACGTGTTGATGATCTGTAACTCTAACTAAGATCATCAATCTTAAATGCGAATGTGCGCGAGATTATAACGTCTCGTCTTGACAATATTTTTCAATATAGTGACTTTTCTTTATGTTCAAACCACGTGGGGTGAACTTTGTGAGACCAGTACCATGAGCTTATACAATTGTTTGACCCATCAGGTTAATAGTAAGACGATAGTAACCAGTCCGAGGTTTTCCTTTTGTAAACTGCGTTTATGCAATTTATTTTAATTATCAAAATTATTGTCGAGTGGTTCATGGTGTGGGTTCCTGTAGTCATGTCCTACTTCATGAACCATGGGCAACGTATGAGTGGCCAAGTAAGTGGTCCCGACAGTGGGGATACCAGTTAGTTTGGAATAAGGCTGGGCATCTCGAACATATTCTGAGTCGTGGTCACCTTTGTGCTCATACGGCAAAGACTACCAAATCCACCGGTTAGTCCCTCTCCCGTTAGGGGTAAAACCCAATGGGACTCGGGGCAAGTAAGGCTAGCAACCTGCTTCCCTGGTACTTTAAATATGATGTTGGCAACAATCAGAGCAAAATGCCTCGCACCTGTGGAGGTGACGGAGTCCCACCTCTAACTGACAAACCAGGGACTCCTAAGATACGTCTTGGCAAACAAATGGTAATGAGATGGGAAGCTATTAATATCAATGGGGGCTACTCTGGGAAGAAGGTAGAGCTGGCAGAGGCTACAAGTAAGATGGGGCTGGACGTTTTAGCTGTTAGTGACATTCGGGTAAGGGGTGAGAAAGAAAAGGTAGTGGGAGAATACAAGGTCTACCTGTCAGGAGTCAAAGCAGTAATAGCGCAATGGGGTGTAGGGCTTTACATCAGGAAAGAAATGGAACCCAGTGTAGTTGCAATAAGGTATGTAAACGAACGACTGATGTGGATAGATTTGACAGTGTCTAGCAAGAAAATTAGGATTGTGTCAGTATATTCGCATTGTGAAGGGACAGATCAAGATAAGATGGATAGTTTTTATGAGGCACTCAGTGATGTAGTTGTTAGAGTAAAGGACAAGGACAGTATTCTGCTCATGGGTGATTTTAACGCCAGGATTGGAAATCGAACAGAAGGGTATGAAAAGGTTATGGGTAAATTTGGAGAGGATATGGAGGCCAACAGGAACGGGAAACAACTCTTGGATTTCTGTGCCAGTATGGGCTTAGTTATCACAAACTCCTTTTTTAATCATAAGAACATTCACTGGTATACTTGGGAAGGCAGGGGAACCAGATCTGTCATTGACTATATAATAACAGATCAGGAATTCAGGAAGGCTGTGAGGGACACACGTGTATTCAGGGGATTCTTTGATGACACTGATCATTATTTAATCTGCAGTGAAATTGGGATTGTGAGGCCGAAAGTGCAGGAGGTCAGGTCCATATGTAGGAGGATGAGAGTGGAGAAACTTCAGGATAAGGAAATCAGGCACAAGTACGTAACAGCGATCTCAGAAAGGTACCAGTTAGTTGAGTGTAGTCAATTACAGTCATTGGAAAAGGAATGGAAAAGGTACAGGGACACAGTACTAGAAGTGGCTAAAGAATGTCTTGGAACAGTAGTGTGTAAAAGTAGGATGAAGCAAACAGCTTGATGGAATGATACAGTCAAGGCAGCCCGTAAAAGGAAAAAGAAGGCGTATCAAAAATGGCTACATACCAGAACCCAGGTAGACAGAGAAAGTTATGTTGAAGAAAGAAACAAAGCCAAACAGATAATTGCAGCATCCTAGAAGAAATCGTGGGAAGACTTTGGAAACAGGTTGGAGACTATGGGTCAAGCTGCTGGAAAACCATTCTGGAGTGTAATTAGCAGTCTTCGAAAGGGAGGTAAGAAGGAAATGACAAGTATTTTGGACAGGTCAGGAAAACTGCTGGTGAATCCTGTGGATGCCTTGGGCAGATGGAGGGAATATTTTGAAGAGTTGCTCAATGTAGGTGAAAATGCGATCAGTAATGTTTCAGATTTCGAGGTAGAATGGGATAGGAATGATGATGGAAATAGGATCACATTTGAGGAAGTGGAAAAAATGGTCAATAGATTGCAGTGCAATAAAGCGGCTGTGGTGGATGAAATTAAGTCGGAACTGATCAAATACAGTGGAATGTCAGGTCTTAAATGGCTACACAGGATAATTGAAATGGCCTGGGAGTCGGGACAGGTTCCATCAGACTGGACAAAAGCAGTAATCACACCAATCTTTAAACATGGAAACAGAAAAGATTGTAACAAGTACAGAGGTATCTCTTTAATCAGCGTTGTGGGTAAAATCTTCTCAGGTATTGTTGAAAGGAAAGTGCGAGTATTAGTTGAGGACCAATTGGATGAAAATCAGTGTGGGTTTAGGCCTCTTAGAGGTTGTCAGGACCAGATCTTTAGCTTACGGCAAATAATGGAGAAGTGTTATGAGTGGAACAGGGAATTGTATCTATGCTTTATAGATCTAGAAAAGGCATATGACCGGGTTCCTAGGAGGAAGTTATTGTCTGTTCTACAAGATTATGGAATAGGAGGCAAACTTTTGCAAGCAATTAAAGGTCTTTACATGGATAGTCAGGCAGCAGTTAGAGTTGACGGTAAATTGAGTTCATGGTTCAGAGTAGTTTCAGGGGTAAGACAAGGCTGCAACCTGTCTCCACTGTTGTTCATATTATTTATGGATCATATGTTGAAAACAATAGACTGGCTGGGTGAGATTAAGATATGTGAACACAAAATAAGCAATCTTGCATATGCGGATGACTTAGTTGTGATCGCAGATTCGATTGAAAGTTTGCAAAGTAATATTTCAGAGCTAGATCAGAAATGTAAGGACTATGGTATGAAGATTAGCATCTCCAAAACGAAAGTAATGTCAATGGGAAAGAAATATAAACAGATTGAGTGCCAAATAGGAGGAACAAAGTTAGAACAGGTGGACGGTTTCAAGTACTTAGGATGCATATTCTCACAGGATGGCAACATAGTGAAGGAACTGGAAGCGAGGTGTAGCAAAGCTAATGCAGTGAGCGCTCAGCTACGATCTACTCTCTTCTGCAATAAGGAAGTCAGTACCAAGACTAAGTTATCTGTGCACCGTTCAATCTTTCGACCAACTTTGTTGTATGGGAGCGAAAGCTGGGTGGATTCAGGTTACCTTATCAACAAGGTTGAGGTTACGGATATGAAAGTAGCTAGGATGATTGCAGGTACTAGTGGATGGGAACAATGGCAGGAGGGTGTCCACAATGAGGAAATCAAAAAAAAAAAAAACTGGGAATGAACTCTATAGATGTAGCAATCAGGGCGAACAGGCTTAGATGGTGGGGTCATGTTACACGCATCGGAGAAGCAAGGTTACCCAAGAGACTCATGGATTCAGCAGTAGAGGGTAAGAGGAGTCGGGGCAGACCGAGGAGAAGGTACCTGGATTCGGTTAAGAATGATTTTGAAGTAATAGGTTTAACATCAGAAGAGGCACCAATGTTAGCACTGAATAGGGGATCATGGAGGAACTGTATAGGGGGGGCTATGCTCCAGACTGAACGCTGAAAGGCATAATCAGTCTTAAATGATGATGATGATAATTATTGTCGAGTTACACTCTTTGTGTAAACCAAGTTGATCACATGAATCATGTGGTGTAAGCATCAAAGTAGCCCTCAGCTATTCCTTTCGCGAAGATTTCACAGAGAGTTAGTATGAATTTAGTATACCAGTGTGTGGTAATTTCATGACGGACAGGATTGTGCTACGAACGTAATTCTTTGGGTGAAAATTGAATCGGTTTGTTGTGGTTAATTACCTCTTCCATATTTGATGTGTCCCGTAAGATTACAAACTCACATTTTCACAATCCTAAATAAGGCACCAGTTTAGTTATGAATCAAGTTAATATGCTGAAATTTTAATGGAACAATGATCAATGTCAAAATAAATGTCCAAATATAAACTGATTTATTTCTTTTTTTTTTAAGTACATGTTTCACCAGGTATCCAGTCTAGCTTACCAAATTCCCAACCAGACTAACATTAATTATAATCTTTTAATAGTCATCTTACGACAACCGGTGATATATATATATATATATATATATATATATATATATATATGTATATATATATATATATATATATGGAATCAAGATTGGGAGACTGCATACAACACTGCATTCATAAAATAACACACGAAGAACGTTGAAACATATGAAAGAGGAAATTAACCACACCCAATAGTCATCTTACAACAACCGGTGAGATATACATATATATATATCACCGATTGTCGTAAGATGACTATTAAAAGATTATAATTATTAATGTTAGTCTGGTTGGGAATTTGGTAACCTAGACTGGATACCTGGTGAAACAGTTGCTCAGTAATGCTGCAAGATTAACTTCCCCAGATAGCTCACAGCTTTTAACCCGCTTCTATTGTCTTGAATATCAGCACCGCTTCCAGAACAACTTAATGCATCAACTTTACAATACTTCTATGGACGTTTCCTTGGTGAGAGGTGTGCGCTCAGCCTCTACACCAATTGAGATGTTACTTGACTGAGCAATCACGAGAACTGACTATGAGCGAAAGAACGGTGGGCCGATTCCACACTCCTTCATATCGCATCCAAGAGATTATTGCCAGATGGTGACACGGCGTTCGGTCGGTACTGATGGGCCCGCCAGGGCAGTGGACAGAGTTTATGTTTACATTTTTATTCACAAGTTTCTTGCGAATACCCACATTTTCAATTTTAATTTATTTTGCACGCAGCAACCACACTGTTGGGTGTAGAGAATTTCTGCAGCTTCAGAGAAAAAGGAATCGCGAGCCAGCTCGATGTGCCCAGGCGGACACGTGGCGCCTTTCAGTGGAGGCCATACCTCTGCACACTCGCCCGAGCTCCTGGCGGACAGCGGCGTACAAAGGACGCGGGAGGAGAAGCGACGGGAGGCCCTTAAAATGCCGGCGCGGCTCCTCCGGAGTCTGTTAAGTTCCGTAAAAGGCAAAGGCATGAGGCGAAGGAGTGGGGGGAGGGGGGGAGGGAATGGGACGGGTGCCTCCGGAAGTAGGCGTTTGCCGGATGGCGCGGCGGATGAAAGGCACCCTGGTGCCCGTGACTTCTGTGGCGGCGCAACAGCGTCGAGGCTGTTGCTGACGCCGAGTCGGCCGCAAAAGCACCTGTAGTACGAGGGGGGGGGGGGGGGGGCTAGCCGCACTGAACTTCCCGAGGAAGGTGTGTGATATCACGCTAACGACGAGAACTCACTTTGCCGTCTGTGCAAGAGTCGCTCATAAGGTAATACCAGAGGCACCAGCCACCGACACCAAAACGTTTCAAGCAGAGCGAACAACCTGAAGGCTATACCTCTTGCCATACAGGGTGTCCATTGTCACGTGTGGAAAAAGTGATTTCGAGAAAAACTCAACAGTTAACATTTTAGTCGGCCCCTCGAAAGAAGAAAACACCTGTCACTCCGAAGCGCTGTAGATGGTAAAAAATAATGTCGTGTGACGAGGGCCTCCCGTCGGGTAGGCCGGCCGGGGTGGCCGAGCGGTTCTAGGCGCTACAGCATGGAACCGCGCGACCGCTACGGTCGCAGGTTCGAATCCTACCTCGGGCATGGATGTGTGTGTTGTCCTTAGGTTAGTTAGGTTTAAGTAGTTCTAAGTTCTAGGGGACTGATGACCTCAGAAGTTAAGTCCCATAGTGCTCAGAGCCATTTTGAACCATCGGGTAGACCGTTCACCTGGTGCAAGTCTTTCGATTTGACGCCACTTCGGCGACTTGCGTGTCGATGGGGATGAAATGATGATGATTAGGACAACACCCAGTCCCCGAGCGGAGAAAATCTGCGACCCAGGGAATCGAACCCGGGCCCTTAGGATTTACATTATGTCGCGCTGACCACTTTTTTTTGTTTTTTTTTTTTTTTGTTACAGAGAGTATGCAGCCCTCTGACCGAACACGCTGAGCCACCGTGCCGGCACCACTCAGCTACTGGGGGCGGACGCTGTAGATAGTGTAGGAATGGTATCAATCTGCCATGGAACCCTCCAACATAGACCGTCGACCCTTCCACTTCTTTCTCATCTTCTAGTATTCCTTCCACTTCTTCTATAGTTGAATTCTTTTATCTTGGCGGCTCGCGCATGCCCGCCCAGACGCGGGAGATTGCTGCGTTGCCAGTTGCACACGACACACGCGCCAATAGAAACAGCGCCATAGTATAGTATAGTTCGCAAGCTTACGTTTAGGGGGGAGCGCGCAGTTTATGAAGCCACCACGGCCTCATTAACCCTTTCGCTGCTACAGAGACGTGCTCCCCGCATTCCGCGCTGTGCGCGATTTTGTCACTGCACTGCTCGCCTGTGCTAACACATGGTGTTTCCGACTGCTTTGACACACTTATCATTCGATTCCACAAAAACTATTGGCCCAAAAATTAGATTTTTACACATCTTCTTGACTGATACCGTCCCCCCACTTCCTTTGACTGACTGAAGTGCTTTAAAATGAAGCCAAACGGGCCCGGTGTAAATAAAACTTTTATTACAGTCGCGAAAGACGGAATATTTCTCAATATTACATACGACACCTATGTGGCACTTAAATTAAATGAGATATTGTTATACAGTAAATTTTATATGAAATTTAGGTACCTTGTCCACATTTCATTCTCAACATTGTGGCAACTAAAATCGACCATACGGAAAGTATACGCTATGGACTTTTACCTCTGCAAACTCAACAAAATTTCGTGCAATGGTTTACTACATTTAATGCTGCACAATAACTGGGTTAAACATCGAAACAAAATTAAGTCTTTTATGGGGGGAAGGTATCAGTGAAGATGTGTAATAATCTAATTTTTGGGCCAAATAGTTTTTGTGAAATCGAATGATAAGTGTGTCAAAGCAGTGGGAACACCATGTGTCTGCACAGGCGAGCAGTGCAATGATGACAAAATCGCGCACAGCGCGGAATGCGGGGAGCACGTGACTGCAGCAGTGAAAGGGTTAATGAAGAGACAAAGCACTAGAAATTTCAAAAAATTGCATTCAAACGAATAAAATTCATGAAGTAAGACACTTCGATATTGTTTTAAAATAAAAAAAAATATTTAGCATCGCACAAGGTTTGAACCCAACGCCCTAAGCGGTACGCTAGCGCAGCTCGTCCTGCAACGTCTCTCAATAAGGACTCTAACAGGTCACGCAAAATTCTAACAAACACTGTTGGTATGCCTATGAATTACTCGCACTTCGTCGAAGTACAATAGGAAATAAACAATTATCGCTGTTCTCTATTGCGAAAAAGCGGTTCGTGAAATTGATACAAACACCTTTCCTTGCTATCGCCTGAATTAAGAGTCTTATTGCTTGTTTGGTTTAATTAATTAATAGAAAATGAAGCAATTGGTATAAAGAATGGTTTTTCCAAACTTTCAAAAAACAAATTCTGCTATCAAGACATTGCTTTTGTTCTATTACTTTGTTTATGACTGAACGTTTCTAAAACTGAAGGCACTCGTCCGTGCTCTGCTCTGCAGTCGAGATCTGGCAACGTCGTTCTCTGTTCATTGGCTGACTGTATTTTTTGACGTCAGATGCGCAGAACGAACCTAAACTCGGCCACCAACAAAAATGACGCGCACTTTAATACCATGCTAGCCTTCTAAAGAACTAAACTAATCAATATCATACTTATGCTTCCATTATTTTATTATTATTGTTAGTATTATTAATATCATTACCATTATTATTGCCAGTGCAAATTACTCGTATTGAGCTTTTATGTAATTAGTAATCAGTATCATTCTTTATCATCATATTAGTGTGACTCTCATCCCTTGTGAGGACAGTCGAGGAGATATTTGGTTGAGAAGTTGAGCCTCCGATCAAGTAAGCTGCCAAAGGCCGCGAGAGCGGTATGCTGACCTAATGTCTCCCTCAATATCCGCAGCCAGAGATGTCTTTCGACACAAGGTGGTCGTTTGATACAGTTGGGCTTTCCATAGCGTCTTCGGATGGAGTTAAGTGTTTTATTGTGAATGTTATGTAATATTTTTGTTTGTTCCTGATTAGATGTAGGAGAGGGCATTAAGGCCCTGATTTTGTCAAGCTAAAAAAGCAGTAAATAAACAAATAATGCTGACAGGGAACTGCTGTGAATGTATTAGACGGTTGAATGGAATCAACACAGTAAGATGATTCGAAGTATAGGCGGGACACAATGGAGCTATGTGTTACGGCAAGTCCGTGGCACGGCGACAATGAAGTAGCCGAATCTCTTGGTGTTGTATTCACCAAATATATAAATATGGCGTCAGGCATACAGGATGTAACGAAAATGTATGGACAGACCTCAGGAAACGTTCCTCACACGTAGAGGAAGAAAATACCCCAGGGAACTTTTATTTCCATGTTAAAGCTTAGTTGCTTCAACTCTTCCACACATTAATCATCTACTTTGAGAAGTTGCCTCGCCAGTGAACAGCACGTTTGCACTAAAGTGAGGGTTCACACGTTGCTGAACGAACCATTTGCAAAGCGTACCTGTGCAGGAAAATCAGTTGCTGATAGTGCCTGCACACGCTGTACATGAACGATACATCAGGTTCCCATCTAGCGCTCTCCAGATGGTCATATGGTCAACATTATGTGCTGCAGCTAATTGTTTGACACTGATACTAGAGCTGTCGCGAACAGCTGAGGTGTCCTCGTCCTCTTAGGCCTCCCCCAGAGGCTAGCAGTGGACTTAAACGTACCATTCTCCCTGAGGCGACGATGAATTGCTTTAAACGTCTTCCTGTTGAGGGATTATCGTTCTGGTAATCTCCCCCGATACATAAGTTGAGCGTCATAGCCATTGCCACCTGCTAATCCCTACAGCAAATGGGTAACTGCCAATCCGAATTTGAGTACATCTTCATTGCACTGTACTGGAAACCAACTCATGAAGTACACTAAACAGTTTATGCTACGTGCTTGACAACGCGAGCAATGAAGTGAGTCATTTGCCAACATTACCTTCGTTGAACTGAAACAACAAATATTAGCGGTGAACCTAAAAGCTACAACATTTTAATCAAACATAAATAAGAGGGTACTCGAAGCATTTAATGTAAGAAAACGTTTCATGTAATGCTCGTATGTTATGTTTCTGTGGTTTTCCAATGACTTATTATGAATTTTTATTTTTTCGTTCGGCATATATAAGGCAAATATTACAGTGTCATTAAATCCACCAGGAAATTACAACACTACACAATGCTACTTATAGTTTTGAGCCAATCTATGGCTAAGTCAGGCAGGTAATGTATGTCCTTCGGTTCACCACTACATCCTACCACTTCACACACCAGTAGGTGGTCCATTGTCTGGATTTCACCACATTCACACACGGAAATCTCCGCAAGTCCCCACTTATTCATTAAATGTTTGCATCTTCCCACGCTTGTTCTAAGGCGATTTAAGGCAACCCAGAGCTTCCGAGGGAGATCAAAACCATTTATCTTCTTGCTGGGGTCATCGATAAGCTTTTGGTTCTTGTGTGTCCCTTTGCGCCATGATTCCCCCCAGGCTAGCTTTGGGTCGAAGTCCTGTAATTGCCTGCCAATCTTCCAAAAGGGGGACCTAGATTTTAGCCTGTTGATGGGTGATAAGTCTTGGTGTATAGGGAGTTCTGGATTGTGTACGATCTTCCTATATATTCTTGATGTCGCCATGGAGCGCCTTATATCAGGGGGTTCTATGTTGGCTAGGACTGGGAGCCAGTCACATGGGGTAGCCCTAAGTTTGCCTGAGATAATTCTCATCGTATCTTTCAGTTGGGTGTCTACTTTATTTACATGCGCACGTTTCGCCCAGACTGGTGAACAATATTCAGCCACGCTGTACACGAGGGCTAATGCTGACGTCCTTAGTGTATTAGCTCCGCACCCCCATGAAGTTCCGGCCAGTTTAGACATAATGGCATTTCGAGATTTTAATTTCTGTTTGGTGTCTTCCAGATGGGAGCTAAACGTTAGTGTGCGGTCTAATTTTACTCCCAGATATTTGGGCTTATCTTCATGTCTGATATGCCGGTCATTCAAGGAAAGCTGTAGTTTCCTGCTTGAAGCTCTGTTATTAAGGTGCATTATGGTACTGGTCGTTTTATTGGGGTTGGGATGCAAATGCCACTTAAGGTAGTAGGTGTTCAGCGCTTCAAGGTCCGCATTCAATGTTTTTTCAAGATCTTCGAAATTTTTGCTTTGGTATGCGATGGCCAGATCATCCGCATACGCAAATTTACGCGACCTGGTGCTCGGCATATCAGATATGTATAAATTAAAAAGGGTCGGCGCCAGGGTTGACCCCTGCGGCAGGCCATTGTTTATAACCATGCTTTTGCTGCTCTTTCCATGGAGATATACCTTGATCTTCCTGCCTGTCAGCATATTTTTTAGTAATGTGTACGTCTGATTGCATTTGATAATTCGAGTAAGCTTGAGCAGTAGTCCTTTGGTCCAGACAGTGTCATAGGCTGATGTAAGATCTATTAATACCAGGCCCGTTTTCAGCTTGTTCTGATAGCCTTTCTCTATATATTTTGTAAGGGACAAAACTTGTTCACAGCAGTTCCTTCCCACATGGAACCCTGCTTGATAGTCCGGGAGGTTTGCCTCAATATATGGTGCTAGTCTGGTCAGTAATATTCTCTCAAATAGTTTGTAAGAGGTACAAAGGAGTGAGATTGGTCTATAGTTCTTTGTATTATCTCAATCTTTCCCTGGTTTCAGTACCGCCATTACCTTAGCTTCTTTCCATAACTTCGGGAGTGCACCTGATTTAATGCATTCCGTGAAGAGCTTGGCCATCCATTTCCTCCCAATGGGTCCCAGCTCCCTCAGAAATTCTGGGAGGATTTCGTCGGGTCCGGCTGCTTTCCCTGTTTTCATTAGTGTTAGGGCCTGGATAATCTCCTCGACGTCTACTGCTTTGACAATATCTAGATTAGTTAGATTATTGGCTAATTCCTTGGTTAGGTTCCTGGAGATCCTTCTCCTCAGTCTTCAGGCGTATTTTGGAGGTCTATTTCACGGCAGTCGCTATTTCGGATGGGTTCACACCCGTGGCCGATCTTCGTGGTGTTGTGTGCTCCCCGGGCAACGCTGCAGTAAAATGCAACGGCAAAAGGTCTACACAATTCCAGCGACTGGACGCTCAAATGCCTCCCGGTCCACAAGAAGGCAAACGATTCAGAAGCGGAATTACTCCACGAAGATGGTGAGAGTGTGCCACTTCAATATAGAAGGCTACACAAGGACGAAAGGAGAAATCCTTGAAAAAATTGTAACAAGAGAAAGAGTAAGTGTCGTACTCTTGCAGGAGACACACCTGACAGATGAAAACATCGAACGATTATGCATACCAGGATTCACCAATGTGGGATACTCAGGACACGACAAGCATGGTATGGCGACCCTGGTGAAAAATGAGCTTCTAGGAAACCTCGAGAACAATGTGGAATCGGTTCCACACGCAATAGGCATTAAACTGGGAGAGATGACAATCTACAATGTCTACAAACCACCTTCGCAGCAATGGCCTATAGGAATCTTACCGCAGGCTAATCATCCAGCAATCTATGCCAGCGACTTTAATTCCCAGCACACCAGATGGGGATATCAGAGATCCACTCCGGAAGGCGTTGGACTAAGTGAGTGGGCTGACAACCGGAACCTACACCTCCTGTTTGATCCCAAGGACAGAGCGTCCTTCAATTCAAAAGTATGGGGCACAAAGACGACACCTGACCTGACCTATGTCACACGCGGCGCAAAGGGCGTACCAACGCAAGCTACAAGAAGAGTCCTCGAAGCTTTCCCACGGAGCCAACACCTCCCGATTATTGTGGAGATCGGCCTTTCCATCCCGATCATAAAGAGCCCCTCGATTCCACGGTGGAATCTGAGAAAAGCAGACTGGGGGAAATATAAATCTTTTATTGACAAGACAATAAATTGAATATCACCAAGTCCAGAGAACTACCAAAGGTTTGTAAACCTGATATATAAAAGGGCCCTAAAGGCTATCCCCCGAGGGGCCCGGAGGGAATACATTCCTTGCTGGTCAGAGGAGTGCGAGTCATTGTTAGAGCAGTATGAGAGGAGTGGGGAGGACGAGACTGCAGAACGACTGATCAACACTATGAACGAGGAACGTAGGAACTGGTGGAAGATGGCAATGGAGAATCTGGACTTTACCCATTCCAGCAGGAAGAGCTGGGGTCTACTACTTATTATGAAGACAAGTATGAAATGAGCTCTACCATGGAAATAAAGCGTTTCCAGACCCACATCCATGAAACACATTTCAGTCCTCTATGTGCGAAGAATGTTTACTGAAAGTTTGGCCATATCTTTTCATTACACTCTGTATATGTGTGGCTAGAAGATTGGCATTTACCACCGAATAGTTATTATTATGACATGGCTCGCTTCCAAGCGGCATCTATACAGTTTTTTCAGAGGGCCTCTGATGTAAGGAAATATTATGATTATTATTCTTTCCTTTCTCAAACGTTATGTCTGGTTAAAAATGGAAAGTAACGTGGACCTTGATCAAGCGTAACTTCCTTTTAACTATACGGCATATGTTACATTGCATTTAGGAACTTTCGGGTAATTGAACCTGTATCAATAATTACATATTTCTGTAGTTGTATATATAAGTTTGGATGTAGCTGTATTGCGTTGATGTACTGGTGAATATTGTGTGGTATGACTCCTGTAGTTGGTAGTATAATTGGTATAATGTCAACTTTATCCTGTTGCCACATGTCCTTGACTTCCTCAGGCAGTTGGATGTATTTTTCAATTTTTTCTCCTGCTGTCTTCTGTATATTTGTTGTATTGAGTATGGATATTTCGATTACTTGTGTTAATTTCTTCTTTTTATTGGTGAGTATGATGTCAGGTTTGTTATGTTGTGTTGTTTTATCTGTTATAATGGTTCTGTTCCAGTATAATTTGTATTCATCATTCTCCAGTACATTTTGTGGTGCATACTTGTATGTGGGAACGTGTTGTTTTATTAGTTTATGTTGTAGGGCAAGTTGTTGCTGTATTATTTTTGCTACATTGCCATGTCCTCTGAGGTATTCTGTATTTGCTAGTATTGTACATCCGCTTGTGATGTGATCTACTGTTTCTATTTGTTGTTCGCAAAGTCTGCATTTATCTGTTGTGGTATTGGGATCTTTAATAATAGGCTTGCTGTAATATCTGATGTTTACTGTTTGATCCTGTATTGCAATCATGAATCCTTCCATCTCACTGTACATATTGCCTTTTCTTAGCCATGTGTTGGATGTGTCTTGATCGATGTGTGGCTGTGTTAGATGATACGGGTGTTTGCTATGTAGTGTTTTCTTTTTCCAATTTACTTTCTTCTTATCTGTTGATGTTATATGGTCTAAAGGGTTGTAGAAGTGGTTATGAAATTGCAATGGTGTAAGCAATGTATTTATATGAGTGATTGCTTTGCGTATTTTTCTAGTTTCTGCTCGTTCTATAAAGAATTTTCTTAAATTGTCCATTATTATTATTATTATCTTCTTTCCTTTCACAGACCTTAGGTCTGGTTAAAAATGGAAAGTGACGTGGACCTTGATCAAGCGTGACTTTCTTTTAACTGTACAATATATGTTATATTGCATTTAGGAACTTTCAGGTAATTAAACATGTATCAATAATTACAGATTTTTGTAGTTGTATATATAAGTTTGGATGTAGCTGTATTTTGTTGATGTACTGGAGGATATTGTATGGTATGACTCCTGTAGTTGATAGTATAATTGGTATAATGTCTACTTTATACTGATGCCACATGTCCTTGACTTCCTCAGGCAGTTGGATATATTTTTCAATTTTTTCTCCTGTATTCTTCTGTATATTTGTTGTATTGGGTATGGATATTTCGATTACTGCATGGGGGCTTAATTAAATATTATTGATTGATTGAAAATATTTTTAGTTTTTGTATGTCCGTCCGATTACGCTGTGTCTCGTAATCGGTTGGCCCTGACTAGAATTATTACGCTATCTGACTGCAACAAACAATGTAAGAAAATTTTCGTAAACACAGTTAATTAATTAAGTCCCCAGCAACTATAAAACCTACAACACCAATAAGCACAAGAGTAACTGTTCTGTATGTGGGAGTGTGACTCAACGTCCACATCTGGCACGGTTCTTTTCCAACAAGACAAGAATTTTTAAATACCAACTATGCTGACGTGACAAAAGAAAATTAGAAAACTATAATTACGCAAGAAAACCAGAATTCACTCTAATACAAGAACACAAGCCAGATGCTTTGTTGACTGAACCTGTAGTGACGCATTATTTCAGACACACAATTAATAAAAGAACATTGTAGTTTTTACCTTCATATATATTGACGAAATGCACTCATTACAATAACATCTGCTATCTCTCCCATCAAATAACTGCATACAACATGGAACAACACTCTTTACTACAACATATCCCTCCGATTTCACGACAAGCAGTGCCCACTAGCACATCTCGGCACGAACTCTTAACACGCACTGTCCTCTACGATCTCATAACAAGCACTGACTGCTACGAACTCTCGACAACCACTGTCTACTACGATCTCATAACAAGCACTGACTGCCATGAACTCTCGACAACCACAGTGGAGGCGGCTTAATAGTACTCTTTGGCGCAATCTCTGGCGCAGTGGCACAGTGTAGCCACCTTTCATATGCCCCTCCTCCACAGGCCAGAATTTGATGGTATTTTTGCCAGCATTGGTGGTGAAAATACCACCAAATTCGTCCAGAAAAATACAGACAAAAATAAAAGATAATATTAATACCTAAATATCACATAATTAGTTAAAAATTTTTGGCTTTGCACTGACCTTTCACTAACCTAATATATGAAATACAGTAAGCAATACAACTTCTTTTCATGCATGTGGCTTTACATAATAGTTTATACAATATACAAAAAATCAGTTTATACAAATGTTCACATAAAATGCTTTCAATGATTAGTTTATACAAAAAAAGACACTAACAGGTGACATCTTTTCAGTAGAAGCAGTCCATCAGTTGCACCCAGTAAAGTTTAGCAGGTACACCCAGCAACAAGTAACATTAGTTCAGTAGAAGCAATCCATCAGAGGTACCCAGCAATGTTAAGCAGGTGCAGACACCAACAAGTGACATCATTTCAGTAGAAGCAGTCCATCAGAGGCACCCAGCAATGTTGAGTGGGTGCAGACAGCAAAAAGTCACATCTCTCAGCAGAAGCAGTTCCAAAAAACTCACTAGCACTGATCACACTGTTCATCAGAGTTTATGAGCACAAATTAAACATGTCCTAGTGGCACCAATCATGTAGAAAAGGTACCAGTAACAGTCCATGATTTTTTTTACAATCACTGATCACACAGTTCATCAGCAGAAATTAAACACGACCAAATGTCACACATTATGTTGAAAAGTGCAGGTAACAGTTCAGAATATTTATCTTCACTAATCAGACAGTTCAGGCATGAACAATAGTTTGAATGCACATATAAATGCTTTTACAGTAACATACAAATCATAACAAACACACAAATGATATCAGATAATTGTCCTATTAACTATTACAATACACAAATACCAATAAACCTATAATATTTATGGGTGTCAGTGCAAGCCACTACCAACAAATAAAATAATATTTAGGAGATAGGTGGGTAGGATTAGTAAAGGAAAACACACAGAACACACTCACTCATCTCTCATCCACATTAAGTACTACTGTGTAATTGAATAGTGTTAACTGTGTAAATGCAATTCTGTCAAAATTTAATGTTCATCATGTGTATCAAGTAGTACTGGCAGCAATGTATAACAGTCAATAATAGTTAGTCAACGTCATAGTCATCATGTCAAGACCAATGTTTGCCAAGCCAGATCAAAATGTACTGTTGTTGAACAACTGTCAGTGAGCCAAGATATGCAATTACTTCCTCTCTCCAAAAAAAAGTATATACTGCTTAGTGATTTAACAAAGTGTGTGTATAGACTATCTTCCTTCTATTTTAGTGTTCTAGTCTGCTCTCTTCATCCTCCTTGTTCCATAAGACCAACAAAAAAATATGCTCCTCACTTACTTAACCTCTTATACACCAAAACTCCAATAATCATCAACTTAATCTCAATACGTCACTAATACTTCTTCAATACGTCGATACATATAACTCTTATCATCAATATCATTTACCTTACCTCTTGTCCACAAAAACTCCAATAATCATCAACTTCATATACTCTCAATACCTATAATAATACGTCGATAAATGTGAACCTTATTGCCAATATCATCTCACTTCCAACACAACTCTTTCCTCTAGTCAGTCTCCTCGAACAAGTACAGATAAAATCCTAATGCAACTTCAATTCAGCATCCCATACAATCCGAAGACACAGTGTCCACACACAACCTCTGTGTAATCCATCTGACCCAAATTTTCTACTCATTATAAATTATAAACAAAGAAATGCATACATGACCTCTAACAGACTTAGTTCGAATAACTCTCAGTAATTAGGTACGATTACGGAGCGTGAATGATCATAATATTTCACAGTGTGTACACCACTTCAAGAATTATGGCAAACAGAAGCAAACATGTGGAGTATTTCTTGTGTCAAGTGTCACTTCCTATTTCAATTGCTCACGAAAAATGCAGTGTAATAACTGTTAATGGTCTGAACCTAGTATTGGTATGTCATGTCGTTAGCTTCCTTCCTATTAGCATAAATTTATACAGCTTCCATAAAACCTCAGCTCATGTGACTTCTATGACTTTCTTGTACTAATGTCGTTCGTCGAATTATAGCAGTTAATTTTCCTATCTTAAAAATATAAGGCACTGAGCGTAAGCAAAACATGCAATAGCGAGTAAATATACCAGTAGAGAACAGAATGTCAACAAGTGGATGCAGCACAATTCCTACAACGAGGCTCAGCCAAGCGAACAATCTATAATTAATCCAATAGTGTGACCTAAACTCTATGTTTATACACAGTATATCAGCATTTCTATATTCTAAATTGAAGAGTAGTTATGACAACAAAACAGAAATGTGTAAATATGTAATCCATACAAAAAGCAACAAACATATATCTTACATAATAAACAGGTCATTATCATCATATCAGCATACGCAAATAAATGTTCATATGTAATCTTAATAAGTAAACATGAAGGCGCAAGCAAATAAATGACAAAGTACAACATACATACATAATCACAGTCAGCACAATTAATCAGATAACAATTATAATTTAAATAAATAAGCACAGCAGGCACATAATAGAAAAATATGACATCAGTGAAAAAGCATAGCAGCCAAGCGATGCATAATATACACAAGTTACAACCCAGTTCATTAATAATCATTGTCAAATTCAGTTAACGTACGCAAGCGCGTCGCTTCACGCGTAAATTCATAGAACATGAAATTAGCACAAAGTATGAATCACGTAATCGCGAGCAGCAAATTACGTCTAAAGTACGTACCTAAGTGGAAATTTGTTACCTGAAAAATGAACTCAATTAACAGTTACCTTTTTTAGTTTATTAGTTTCTTCTTCGAAATTACATTCTTCCTGAAAATTTCTCGATAGCAAGTCGTCTTAACGTCGGAGACACACAGAATTTACCTGAAGTTCTCAAATATTTTACACAACCGTATCCTGGAAAATACTGAATGTTAATAACAGAATTTATCAAGTCACTATAGCTTTATACTGAATTTAGTCGGAGAAATTAAACTGTGTATTTGTTTACGGCTGTCAGTGCATTCGCACTGAGCGCTCGATCAGCTGTGGGCGCGTGACGTAGGAAGCTATTGTTCGCGGTCAACGACTGCCTTGTGCGGCGCGCAGACTTGACTGTTGCTTTGAGTATGTGCCGCCGCCAAAACACAGCGCGGTATCCTTGTACTCTCCGCATGTTTACATGTAGCTGTTAGTTTTCCAAAGTATGTTATTCCACAAAAATTTTAACGTTTGATATATGATGTATTCCTTTAGAGCGTCGAGATTTAAGAGTTTCTACTTCGACAGTGTTATCATGAATAATTTTGCGAATTCTATATGGACCGTTATAAAGCAGAAAAAATTTGCGACACAAGCCTTTTCCTTTGTGAGACAAACGGTGGGACTTAATTAACACCTTCTGACCAACTGACAAGATTTTTGAACGACCAGGACGTTTGGCTGATTTCTCTCTTCTAGCAGCCGCAGATGCAATATTTCGTAGAGCCAGGTTGACAACTTCAGAATGCCGCAGTTTCCGTGAAGGCGGAAAAGGAACGATTTCAGAAATGCGATTTGTTGGTACTTTATTTTTTAATATCAATAGAGGCGGTAAAGAAGTTGAGTCATTAGGAAGTTCATTCAGAATGTTTTGAAAAATATGAAGATACTGATCCCAAGTTCTGTGATTCTGATGACAATAAAGACGACACAATTTATTGATTTCCTTCATCCATCTCTCTGAAGCGTTGGATTGAGGGTGAAAAAGTGAAATGAAGATTGGTTTAATTTTACGACGCTGTAGAGTACGAAGCCAAATTTTAGAACGAAACTGTGATCCATTATCTGATATAACCTTATCAACATGACCAACTTCTTTAAGAAAATGTTTGAGGAAAGCATTAGATACTGAACGAGCTGTTGCTTTGCGTAAAGGTGTAAAACACACATATTTTGATGTCAGTTCCACTGCTACGAAAATGTACGCAAAACCATTAGTAGAACGAACCACTGGACCAAACAAATCGACTGCAGCCATCTCCTTTAATTTCGCTGGAATGATGGGAAACAACGGTGCTCTGTGAGAAATCGTTGGAGGCTTAGCCATTTGACATAATTTACATTTGGCAAGAACAGATCGAATACGTTTTTCCATATTACTGAAGTAACAATTTTCTCGTAATTTATAAAAGCATTTTCTGGGACCAAAGTGTGCATAACTGAAATGCGTATACCAAATCAATTTATTGACCCACTCATCAGGAATACAAACTAACCAAACGGAGTTGTCGACCGATTTTCGTTTAAAAAGAATGTCATTGCGAACTGAATAGCATCTAGTTTCTCTGGATCAGGAAGAATACCTTCTGTAGAAATAATGTGACCGAGAAATTTCATCTGAGAACGACCAAATTCAGATTTTTCCAAGTTTACTGTAATGCCAACTTTTGCAAAGATACGTAATAATGAATCCAAAATTTTGTTGTGCTCACTCCAAGAACGTTTAGCAATAAGAATATCGGCAACATATGAAGTAATATTGTCACGAAGATAAACAGGTAAAATTTCTTTTAAGCTAAGAATGAATGCTGCTGAAGGTACAGTAACTCCACATGGTAATTTCCGAAATCACTTTTGGGTAAATTAGTCAAATCCGGTTATTGTTTACTTACTCTCTAGATAGATTGATAGTCGAAGAGTTGGTTTGACAGATGCAAAGAATAGTAAAAGAGTAGGCAGCGGTACAGAAAACTAAAAGAGAAATAGCACCACTACAGCTCGGGGCCCTATGCTCGCTACGGCACATATTCACTTAGAGTAGTGAATCCCCTGAGGATAGTGAATCCCCTGAGGACGTTAATAGCCGCACATAATTTCTAGTTTGTGACTTTGTGGCAAATCTGGCGGAAGTGCGTACATAATTTGATCTAACCATGCACATGGATGTATGTCGTTCTTCGAATTGCGAAATATCTTAATCTTCCGAACAGTTAAGAAGTGTTTATAGTCAATGTTTGCACCTCGTGGCGACAAAGACCTACCGCGTCTGTCCCAGTCACAGTGACGACTATTGTTAAGTTCGCGCGCCTGGCGCTCTCTTGTTGCATCCCGTAAATGAAACAAATTATTTTCTTCACATCCTTCTGCTAAACTAACACTTGGCAATTTATTTGAGATGTCCTCAACTCTTTCCGATGAGTCATTTAATTGTCCTTTCTGTTTATTTACGTCTTCTGTAAATGTCGCGACTCGGGTTTCGGTGTTGTCACATTTGGCAGTCAACTGTTCACACTGTTGCGTTAAGTTATTCATTCTGTCATTTGATACGGACTCCTCGACTCTCTCAAGTATTTCTTCCTTATCTTTTGCACGTTGTAAATTTAACTCTGAAAATTTCTGTACTATCACGCGATCTTTTCCTTCCCGTTCTCTGTCCTGTTCCTCTTGTCTGATTTCTGTTGAAATTAAGCTATTATTGTGAGCCTTCAAAATCGGTTGTACTTCTTCTCTAATTTCTTTATTTGATTCGTCATTCGTGTATTTGAAAAATGTCCCTGTTCGTGAGCCTAACCGAGTTTCCATTGTTCCCCTATCAGTTTCTAATTCAGATCGTAACTGTGATCCCACTGCTTTCATCTCGGTTTCAATTGTTCCTATTTCTGTTTCAATTGTTCCTATTTTTGAGCATAACCGTGTTGTCATTGCTTGCATCTCAGTTCTAATTATTTTTAATTCAGATCCCACTGTTTTTAATTCAGATTCCAACTGTGATCCGACATTTAATATTGCACTCATTAATTGCTCCATAGTAACTGGTTCGAAACTCTTTTCACCCTTAACGTTTCCCGCGAAATCGACTTCGTTCGTCATAGCTGTAAAGCTATCTTTGTTCGATACTATTACAGAATCTTCCATCGTTAATCTCGTATTCTGTGAATTTTCTGATTGAGAAAAATTTTGAACTGTTTCCGGACTATTGTCCTTGCTTATTAAATTGTTTTCCAGTTCATTATTCATCACACTGTTTTCCTCTGTTGGCGAGTTCGCCATGTTAACAATTTCGTTATTCTGACTATTCATCAATTTTGCCTGTTTCATCGACCGCGTAATCATTTACAAAACATAAAAAAATTCGTCACTGTTCGAAAATCACACACAATGACTCCTTATCTCCAACAATACCATTCACATGCAATGTCTCCCTCAAACACGATCAATCGAACAATATAAATAATTGCACTAGATTGTTAAACGTGTATACAAAACAACAAATCAAATTCTGAGAAAAAAAAATATCATTAGAAGAATGCCAATTACCAAATCTACACATGGAATATAACCTACAATTACTAAACTACAAATTACTACAACAATACTACAGTCTACAATTTTCACAATCAGAAGAATCCAAGGGACGATCCGAAGCAGCGGTCGCCACGTGCATGGGGGCTTAATTAAATATTATTGATTGAAAATGTTTTTTTTTATTTTTTGTTGCTGTATGTCCGATTACGCAGTGTCTCGTAATCGGTTGGCCCTGACTAGAATTATTACGCTATCTGACTGCAACAAACAATGTAAGAAAATTTTCGTAAACACAGTTAATTAATTAAGTCCCCAGCAACTATAAAACCTACAACACCAATAAGCACAAGAGTAACTGTTCTGTATGTGGGAGTGTGACTCAACGTCCACATCTGGCACGGTTCTTTTCCAACAAGACAAGAATTTTTAAATACCAACTATGCTGACGTGACAAAAGAAAATTAGAAAACTATAATTACGCAAGAAAACCAGAATTCACTCTAATACAAGAACACAAGCCAGATGCTTTGTTGACTGAACCTGTAGTGACGCATTATTTCAGACACACAATTAATAAAAGAACATTGTAGTTTTTACCTTCATATATATTGACGAAATGCACTCATTACAATAACATCTGCTATCTCTCCCATCAAATAACTGCATACAACATGGAACAACACTCTTTACTACAACATATCCCTCCGATTTCACGACAAGCAGTGCCCACTAGCACATCTCGGCACGAACTCTTAACACGCACTGTCCTCTACGATCTCATAACAAGCACTGACTGCTACGAACTCTCGACAACCACTGTCTACTACGATCTCATAACAGGCACTGACTGCCATGAACTCTCGACAACCACAGTGGAGGCGGCTTAATAGTACTCTTTGGCGCAATCTCTGGCGCAGTGGCACAGTGTAGCCACCTTTCATTACTTGTGTTAATTTCTTCTTTTTATTGGTGAGTATGATGTCAGGTTTGTTATGTGGTGTTGTTTTATGTGTTATAATGGTTCTGTTCCAGTATAATTTGTATTCATCATTCTCCAGTACATTTTGTGGTGCATACTTGTATGTGGGAACGTGTTGTTTTATTAGTTCATGTTGTATGGTAAGTTTTTGATATATTATTTTTGCTACATTGCCATGTCTTCTGGGGTATTCTGTATTTGCTAGTATTGTACGTCCGCTTGTGATGTGATCTACTGTTTCTATTTGTTGTTTGCAAAGTCTGCATTTATCTGTTGTGGTATTGGGATCTTTAATAATATACTTGCTGTAATATCTGATGTTTATTGTTTGATCCTGTATTGCAATCATGAATCCTTCCATCTCACTGTATATATTGCCTTTTCTTAGCCATGTGTTGAATGCGTCTTGATCGATGTGTGGCTGTGTTAGATGATACGGGTGCTTGCCATGTAGTGTTTTCTTTTTCCAATTTACTTTCTTCTTATCTGTTGATGTTGTGTCATCTAAAGGGTTGTAGAAGTGATTATGAAATTGCAGTGGTGTAGCAGATGTATTTATATAAGTGATTGCTTTGTGTATTTTGCTAGTTTCTGCTCGTTCTATAAAGAATTTTCTTAAATTGTCTACCTGTCCATAATGTAGGTTTTTTATGTCGACAAATCCCCTTCCTCCTTCCTTTCTGCTTAATGTGAATCTTTCTGTTACTGAATGTATGTGATGTATTCTATATTTGTGGCATTGTGATCGTGTAAGTGTATTGAGTGCTTCTAGGTCTGTGTTACTCCATTTCACTGCTCCAAATGAGTAGGTCAATATTGGTATAGCATAAGTATTTATAGCTTTTGTCTTGTTTCTTGCTGTCAATTTTGTTTTCAGTATTTTTGTTAGTCTTTGTCTCTATTTTTCTTTTAGTTCTTCTTTAATATTTGTATTATCTATTCCTATTTTTTGTCTGTATCCTAGATATTTACAGGCATCTGTTTTTTCCATCGCTTCTATGCAGTCGCTGTGGTTATCCAATATGTAATCTTCTTGTTTAGTGTGTTTTCCCTTGACTATGCTATTTTTCTTACATTTGTCTGTTCCAAATGCCATATTTATATCATTGCTGGATACTTCTGTTATCTTTAGTAATTGGTTGAGTTGTTGATTTGTTGCTGCCAGTAGTTTTAGATCATCCATATATAGCAAATGTGTGATTTTGTGTTGGTATGTTCCAGTAATATTGTATCCATAATTTGTATTATTTAGCATGTTGGATAGTGGGTTCAGAGCAAGGCAGAACCAGAAACGACTTAATGAGTCTCCTTGGTATATACCACACTTAATCTGTATTGGCTGTGATGTGATATTATTTGTTATTTGAATTTGTTTGGATATTGAGTGTGGTTTTCCAATTTTTCATTACTATGTTTAGGAACTGCATCAATTTAGGATCTACTTTGTATATTTCTAATACTTGTAGTAACCATGAGCTTTTTGGTAATCAATGCATGCATAGTGTAGTGACCTTTGTTTAGTTTTAGCTTGATATGTCACCTCTGCATCTATTATCAGTTGCTCTTTACATCCTCATGCTCCTTTGCAATAGTCTTTTTGTTCTTCATTTATAATTTTGTTCTGTGTTGTATGTGTCATTAATTTCTGTGTAATGACTGAAGTTAATATTTTGTATATTGTTGGTAGTCATGTTATGGGGCGATATTTAGCTGGATTTGCTGTGTCTGCTTGATCTTTAGGTTTCAGATAAGTTATTCCATGTGTAAGTGTATCAGGGAATGTGTATGGGTCTGCAATGTAACTGTTAAATAATTTAGTTAGATGTGAATGTGTTGAGGTGAACTTCTTTAGCCAGAAATTTGCTATTTTATCTTTTCCAGGGGCTTTCCAATTGTTCGTGGAATTAATTGCTCAGATGACTTCATGTTGCAAAATTATCACTTCAGGCATTTGTGGTATCATCTTGTATGTGTCTGTTTCTGCTTGTATCCACCATGCATGCCTCTTATGTTGTACCGGGTTTGACCATATGTTGCTCCAGAAGTGTTCCATGTTTGTTATGTTTGGTGGGTTGTCTATTTTAATGTGTGTGTTATCTATTGTCTGATAAAATTTCTTTTGGTTTGTGTTGAATGTTTGGTTTTGTTTCCTTCTATTTTCACTTTTTTTGTATCTTCTAAGTCGTTTGGCCAATGTTTGTAATTTCTGCTTCTTTTCATCTAATTGCTCTATTGCTTCTTGGTGTGAGATTTTACCTAACCTTTTTCGTTTTTTGTCTGATATTTCATTTCTTATAAATTGTGTTAGCTGTCCGATGTCTTTTCTCAGTTTTTCTATTCTGATCTGTAGCCTGTGTTGCCATGCTGGTTTTGTGGGTTTCTTCTGTGTGATGGTTTGTTTTGATCTCTGCCTAGTGTGTATATTTAGTGTAGTGAGTGGTCCTATATAAACCAGTAGTTGTAACTCTTCCATAGTTATATTTTCATTTATTTTGTTCTGTATAATTGTGTTGATAGTTGTTATTGTTGTTTCGACTTGTGGGTTATTTGGTGATCTATGCAAGAATGGTCTAATGTCTGTATTTGTGTCTTTGTATTCTATATACGTTAGCTGAAATTTTTCTTCTATATCTAGCTTGTATGTCACTTCCTGTTCTATTTGTGCTTGTTCTGGTGGCTGTCTTAAGATTTCGTTTTCCTCTGATTGTTTAATTGATACGTGGGGTTCTTTGTTTGTTTGCTCTCGGATGTTCGAGTCAATTACTGTATTTTCTTCTTCTTCTGATTGTACATTATTTTGTTCCAGTATTCTTGTACTTGTTGTTTGATGTTTTCTTCTTCTTCTTATTATTATTATTATTATTATTATTATTATTAAGCATCAGATTGAGAAGGGGAAGCAACATATACTTGCGTGGCTCCTTTTCCCGCTTAGAAAGTGCCACGTACCATTGTGGAACAGTGAGGCTTTGTGTGAGCGATGTGCGGTTGGAGAAGTTAAGTTTGCTAAGAAATTTCCGGATGTCACTCGCAATGAAAATGTACCTAAGGGACAGTTTAAAACGGAGTTTGAAGAATATTACAAGGGGGGAATATAAGTAGTATGTTAAAGTCGGCCTCGACTATTCTGTCGGCTCAGTGAGACGTCGGACACGGTTGGTCTGTAAAAAAATCTTGGCACATAGAAAGTAAATGATTAAGCAAACACAAATTTAGAGTAATTGACACTATAATTAACAACCTGGACAGAGCTTGAGTGGTTAGAAAAGTTTAGAAATCACGTAGAAAATTACACTACTCTGTGTTTTTCACACATACTAGTCTCACATGCAACAAAGTAACCGTATTTCTCAATAGATTTAAACAAATTACAAAACTTATAATGACGCCTATGTAATGTTGCGTCCGTATTATATAGGAGATAAAAAGAGAGTGATATCGTCCGGCAGTGGATGATGGGTTGCGCGCTTGTTTTTTGTAATATTCAAATGTCTTCAGAGCCTGCTTTTAATATCGATGTTTTTACATGCGCGTTGAATTAGTCTATAGTCTCTTAGGTGCGTTAGTGGCACTGGATTCATTTCTCCTTCTAAATTTGTCAAAATACATCAATACAATGTGTAGTTAAATATTACACAATGGTAAATAAATGGCTCTTGGCCTCTTTCGTTACTCAAATCAGTTTTTTATATGACGAGATGTGGCGGTGTGAAAATACAACATCTCAGGTCAAACAGTTTAATTCAACAGGTATTGAAACATAGATTAACAACAGCTTCCAATGATTTATTAAAAGCCGGCCGCGGTGGCCGAGCGGTTCTAGGCACTTCAGTCCGGAATCGCGTGAGTGCTACCATCGCAGGTTCGAAACCTGCCTCGGGCATGGATGTGTATGATGTCCTTAGGTTGGTTATGTTTAAGTAGTCCTAAGTTCTAGGGGACTGATGACCTCAGATGTTAAGTCCCATAGTGCTCAGAGCCATTTGAACATTTATTAATAGATGAGTGGAATATGAAGATTGACGTGGCAATATACATGGTTGTTCATTAGCACTGATCTATCTTTATACCTTGGTAAAGTCCTAGATCCAATGAAATGTGAAATGTCGTGTGACTAGGGCCTCGCGTCGGGTAGACCGTTCGCCAGGTGCAAGTCTTTAGATCTGACGCCACTTCGACGTCTTGCGTGTCGATGGGGATGAAATGATGATGATTAGACAACACAACACCTAGTCCCTGAGCGGAGAAAATCCCCTACGTAGCCGGGAATCGAACACGGGCCCTTAGGATTGACGTTCTGTCGCCCTCACCACTCAGTTGCCGGGGGAGGACCCTAGATCCAGTGAACGATGACTAACGTAAGTTGTGTCATGTTCAGTTTCGCTTCTTGGCAGTGACTGTAGACTAGTAATGAGACAAAGTTCTGCGTTGAGGTACTCTACTAATTGCTTTTTTTTTCTTTCCTGTAGACCATACAGCGTGTTTTAGCAAATTTCTGGGATGTTACACTATAAGTTTTCATTTAGATCAAATTTTCATAATTATTTTTAAAATTAATATACACTCCTGGAAATGGAAAAAAGAACACATTGACACCGGTGTGTCAGACCCACCATACTTGCTCCGGACACTGCGAGAGGGCTGTACAAGCAATGATCACACGCACGGCACAGCGGACACACCAGGAACCGCGGTGTTGGCCGTCGAATGGCGCTAGCTGCGCAGCATTTGTGCACCGCCGCCGTCAGTGTCAGCCAGTTTGCCGTGGCATACGGAGCTCCATCGCAGTCTTTAACACTGGTAGCATGCCGCGACAGCGTGGACGTGAACCGTATGTGCAGTTGACGGACTTTGAGCGAGGGCGTATAGTGGGCATGCGGGAGGCCGGGTGGACGTACCGCCGAATTGCTCAACACGTGGGGCGTGAGGTCTCCACAGTACATCGATGTTGTCGCCAGTGGTCGGCGGAAGGTGCACGTGCCCGTCGACCTGGGACCGGACCGCAGCGACGCACGGATGCACGCCAAGACCGTAAGATCCTACGCAGTGCCGTAGGGGACCGCACCGCCACTTCCCAGCAAATTAGGGACACTGTTGCTCCTGGGGTATCGGCGAGGACCATTCGCAACCGTCTCCATGAAGCTGGGCTACGGTCCCGCACACCGTTAGGCCGTCTTCCGCTCACGCCCCAACATCGTGCAGCCCGCCTCCAGTGGTGTCGCGACAGGCGTGAATGGAGGGACGAATGGAGACGTGTCGTCTTCAGCGATGAGAGTCGCTTCTGCCTTGGTGCCAATGATGGTCGTATGCGTGTTTGGCGCCGTGCAGGTGAGCGCCACAATCAGGACTGCATACGACCGAGGCACACAGGGCCAACACCCGGCATCATGGTGTGGGGAGCGATCTCCTACACTGGCCGTACACCACTGGTGATCGTCGAGGGGACACTGAATAGTGCACGGTACATCCAAACCGTCATCGAACCCATCGTTCTACCATTCCTAGACCGGCAAGGGAACTTGCTGTTCCAACAGGACAATGCACGTCCGCATGTATCCCGTGCCACCCAACGTGCTCTAAAAGGTGTAAGTCAACTACCCTGGCCAGCAAGATCTCCGGATCTGTCCCCCATTGAGCATGTTTGGGACTGGATGAAGCGTCGTCTCACGCGGTCTGCACGTCCAGCACGAACGCTGGTCCAACGGAGGCGCCAGGTGGAAATGGCATGGCAAGCCGTTCCACAGGACTACATCCAGCATCTCTACGATCGTCTCCATGGGAGAATAGCAGCCTGCATTGCTGCGAAAGGTGGATATACACTGTACTAGTGCCGACATTGTGCATGCTCTGTTGCCTGTGTCTATGTGCCTGTGGTTCTGTCAGTGTGATCATGTGATGTATCTGACCCCAGGAATGTGTCAATAAAGTTTCCCCTTCCTGGGACAATGAATTCACGGTGTTCTTATTTCAATTTCCAGGAGTGTAGTATGTTGATGAAAGAGAGCTGATATATTAGTTGATAATTATTAGTGACATCTAATTAACTGTTCTATGAAATCGATTTGCTTGTTTGCATGTAGTATGCATTCGAAGAAATTATTATTGATATCTCCTACTGTTACTCCATCACATTCACAACAAGGATTATTTCAACGTGTATTCGATGAAAGTGGTTCAGGAAGGATCCATGGTTAAATTTCATGCAATTCATACACCTTAATAGTGTGGAACCAGGGCTTCGAGGGAATAGTTGGCTTTATTGGTCTACAATATTTCCCTTTACAGTGCACTGATGCTTAGGATGTCTCCTTGGCAGCTACTGAGTGACGCAAGACGACAGTGTAACATAATCCTTGCGTTCTCTCTGTAGTCTTACTACATCTATATATACAGTCATGACACTCTCTGGCGTGAAAGTTGGCTGGCTCTGAGCACTATGCGACTTAACATCTGAGGTCATCAGTCCCCTAGAACTAAGAACTACTTAAACCTAACTAACCTAAGGACAGCACACAACACCTAGCCATCATGAGGCAGAGAAAATCCCTGACCCCGCCGGGAATCGAACCCGGGAACCCGGGCGTGGGAAGCGAGAACGCTACCGCACGACCACGAGATGCGTGTGAAAGTTGTTACCATTTGACAGCTGGAACGACACTAGCGCTCCAAGCGGTGAGAAAGCAGTCAGTCATATGCATCGTAAGGATAATGTTTGTTTTTAATTATTTTCTAATTAATTAACGGGATAGTTGTTATATTTTTGGGTTCCATGCGTTAGAGAGTTACCAAGATACATGAATTATCGTGAAACAGATGTGAAAACAGCCGCATAACAGTGATTCAGTGACATAAGTTACAACTCATTCATGAAGAAGTACACACCTCAGAAAAGTTTCGAATATCATAGAGTTTACTACAGTGACTTCTTATAGTACACCGTAGTGATTGTGTGTTGAAGTGTCTGTCCTTGGTACAGAAGGGTATCAACATAGACGGAAAACTTCTCAATCGTCTTCGCTTTGTAGATTCCACGACTACGCACGCTCAGTTTTGATGTTACATTTATCGCTGATCTTATTTTTACTACTCCTCATCACTTGCGACTTCCTTCGGTTTCCTCTCAATGCATATTAGGTGCTCACTAGACTATTCATTCCATTTAACATGCATTCGCACTTCTTCCTCACTTCCACTGACGACAGCAATGCGCGAACGAATCATCATTGATATCCTTTCATCTTGATTTTTAATCCCACTATTAAACCATTATTTTCTCTTCCCACTCTTGTTTTTCAGAGCCCGTGCGGGTATTCCGTTAAATGCACATTCGCTCAGCGTTCCCGAGCTCTGGTAAACGTTGTGGCCAGAGATATCTTAATAAATTGAGTGCCCAACCTGAGCCCTTGTTTAAATTGAAATGCTGTCCCTGTTTATTCGATTTTCCGTCCTTTGTATTTCGATAGACTCTTCTACCGCACAGTCACAGACACTTAGCGTTTGCACCATGATGCTGGCCTCCTCGTATTTCATTTCATGAACATATTCGATGACAGACCGTAGGTTTGTGGGTCCACGCAAAAGGTTTGCGTACGTTGCACATTATTACCGTCAATTATTGGAACCAGTTACGTCCAGAGCGAACGAGGTGTCTCACTTGTGGTAGTGACCACGGTATTGCACATTGCCGACTTCTGCCCTCAACACATTTTTCAAATAAATAATTTCCACACCTGAGCACATTTTCGCTGTTTCTATGCAACTGCTAATGTAGTGCTTTAAAATTATTTTCAGAGTGGTACATTATAAACACTAAATAAAAACAGCGTAGTTAGAGGATGATTTTTGATCCTGCGAATGAGGTGTGTGACTTAAAACACGAATAAAAATATTTCTGCTTCCTATGATTTCAAACTTCTATTACAGCAGCTCATCATATCACTGACGCAACAAATCTAAACCACAGCTGAACTAGGTAATGAGATACTATGTCTTGATACAAACAAAATACTGAGCCCAACAAACACTGAGGCATCAGTTACATTTGCGTGGACTATAAATAAATTTTTTAATAGTACAGAAGCATATATTATATTTCACATGTAAAAACACAGTTAAAACTATTACAAACTTTTCGTACTGTTTCTATATGACTATATCTCAGCTCTAATATTTGTACAGCTGTTCGTAAACATCGAGAATTACACAGAAGTTTGTAGATAAATAAACAAATAAATAAATACATGTTTTTATTGATGGTTTGTTACATATAAATTTATTCCAAATTTAGTGCTAACATATATATACTACTGGCCATTAAAATTTCTACACCAAGCAGAAATGCAGATGATAAACAGGTATTCATTGGACAAATATATTATACTATCCTGAGAAATCAGTATCCAGAACAACCACCTCTGGCCGTAATAACGGCCTTGATACGCCTGGGCATTGAGTCAAACAGAGCTTGGATGGCGCGTACAGGTACAGCTGCCCATGTAGGTTCAACACGATACCACAGTTCATCACGAGTAGTGACTGGCGTATTGTGACGAGCCAGTTGCTCGACCACCATGGACCAGACGTTTTCAATTGGTGGCCAGGGCAGCAGTCGAACATTTTCTGTATCCAGAAAGGCCCGCACAGGACCTGCAACATGCGGTCGTGCATTATCTTGCTGAAATGTAGGGTTTCGCAGGGATCGAATGGAGGGTAGAGCCACGGGTCGTAACACATCTGAAATGTAACGTCCACTCTTCAAAATTCCGTCAGTGCGAACAAGAGGTGACAGAGACGTTTAACCAATGGCACCCCATACCATCAAGCCGGGTGATACGCCAGTATGGCGATGACGAATACACGCTTCCAATGTGCGTTCACTGCGAGGTCGCCAAACACGGATGCAACCATCATGATGCTGTAAACAGAACCTTTCGTGCACCTGGGTTCGTCGTTGAGTACACCATGGCAGGCGCTCCTGTCTGTGATGCAGCGTCAAGGGTAACCGCAGCCATGGTCTCCGAGCTGATAGTCCATGCTGCTGCAAATGTCGTTCAACTGTTCGTGCAGACGGTTGTTGTCTTGCAAATGTCCCCATTTGTTGACTCAGGGATCGAGACGTGTCTGCACGACCCGCTACAGCGATGCGGATAAGATGCCTGTCATCTCGACTGCTAGTGATACGAGGCCGTTGGGATCCAGCACGGCGTTCCGTATTACCCTCCTGAACCCACCGATTCCATACAGTCATTGGATCTCGACCAACGCGAGCAGCAATGTCGCGATACGATAAACCGCAATCGCGATAGGCTACAATGCGACCTTTATCAAAGTCGGAAACGCGATTGCACGCATTTCTCCTCCCTACATGAGGCATCACAACAACGTGTCACCAGGCAATGCCGGTCAACTGCTGTTTGTGTATGAGAAATCGGCTGGAAACTTTCCTCATGTCAGCACGTTGTAGGTGTCGCCACCGGCACCAACCTTGTGTGAATGCTCTGAAAAGCTAATCATTTGCATATGACAGCATCTTCTTCCTGTCGGTTAAATTTCATGTCTGTATCACGTCATCTTCGTGGTGTAGCAATTTTAATGGCCAGTAGTGTAATTTGATTACACGTCATTCCTTACATTTCTAAATAAATGATCTTTATGTATGTTTCTTGTTGTTTCTAAAAGTTTATTCATAAGCTAACGGAAGAAGGCATATCTTTCATTCAGGAGCAATTATTAATGAGACTAAAATTTAATAGACTAAGACCTGTAATAACACTAAATCAGTTTAAAACAACTAGAATCATGTAGCTGTGCTAGCGTAGTGGAATGAATTATTTCCTGGGAGTACATTGTTGTAAGTGTGAAATAATACACCCGATATCGGGTAGTGTATTAATGAGGAATGGTAGTATTTAATCACAATCCGTATGGACAGTTACATCACAGCAAACAGACAGGCGCATATAGCTTGACACAAAATAAAAGAACACTCCGCTTTACTAATGACGTATTTGTCGTGGCGTAATACGGCGCAACTTTCTTTTGACGTCGAACTGTGTACATCAAAATCGTTAACCTGAGAGCTTGTGGATGAACGTCTTACTACAAACTACTGAAAAATGACGCAGACAGCGTCTTATTCTAAGAAAGAATGACTGATGCTGATAAATTTGTGTACTTACTAAATATGTTCTGGTTTTGGCGATTGCCAATTTGCATTCATCTACGACTAAAAATCGACCCTTTTTAAATATTGTGTATTGCATCTTTGGTCGCGGTATGACGTCACTGCTCAAAGCTAACGGCTGGAACCGTACACTAGAATTTCAAAAGTGTTTCGGTCATTGTCAAGAGCGAAGAAAAGTTTGCTCCCTCTGGTAATCGTGTACAGGCAATGTGAGTACCAGGGGAATGAAAAGAGAAGAATAAGCGGACTGAGTGGTAGAGGGACGTTGGAGGAGGGAGGTCGGACCTGAGGCGCCCTCGTAGCGCGCGGTGAGGAATTCCCCGGGCGGCGTCCGCCGGCTTAAGCACTCGGCCTCGGCTCCTGATGAACGCGGCGCGGCTTAAGTTGGTTCCGCTGTTCGCAGGCCGCGTTAACGCCCGCCTTCCGCAGCGAGCGGCCCATTCCGTGGCCGCTGAAGAATGCCGGCCTCCCTTTAAATAACAGCGCCAAACCAGGCCAGCCAACCAAGCCGCCCCATAAACCTTACACAGCGGCGGCAGCGCAGACTTTGAGGCGGCTTCTACCAAGCCTGGGAGTTTCCTACGTGTTGCTCAGTATTTCACCCTCTACATAAAATCGAACTGAAATAGAAGTGGAATTTCCTCAACATGAAAGTTACGTAACATAGTATGAGAAATATGGCTTAAAGTGCACCCTCTCACAAGGCCATAGAACATGAAGAACCACACACGTGAAATTCTTAAACCCGGAAGAAATCAGTGGCACTGCTGCGTCACCGCTAGAAAGGAAAAAGTTACGAAGTCCCAAGCCTTACGCAGTGCATTACGAAAAAGGAACTTGACTTGTCAAATGTCGCCCTAACCTGTTTTAATCCTTCGTCACTATTCTAATTACCTGCAATCATGACGATTACAACACTAGTACCAGCAATCAATTGCCGAAATAAAAGAGTAGCAGCATGCACGTGTGTTTATACTGGAATTACAATGACCATTTGTATCTTCCATTAACATGTCATCTGGAAATGAAATTAGTGTCTGGTTTTGGTAATTAAATAAAGAAAACCAATGGATATAATAATTTAAAACGCTACAAAACTGATAAGATTTTGTAAGATTTGCGTTTACTGACAGTTCTACACATAGGTATCCAAACTGACCGTTTTTTGGATTTCATTTTTTAAATGTTGTACAAAATGAATTCTTATTTGCTCCTGTCATATACTTATGTTTCTACAATTAAAATAAAATAACATTAGGTTGATAATTTAGAACAATGCAACTTAAGTTTATTTGATTAAGAAAGGAAAAAAAGAAGGAAATATAACAGAATGTGGAAGATCCGACCACCTGTGTCATTCAAAACGCTATGACGTCGGTACTAACTTCAAGCCAGTTGCCTCTGCGTATCATACTGATTTCTAATCCTAGTGATAGACTATGTGGAAGCATCTCTGGATGGAGGAGGAGACGCTGCCTCAACTCTGTATTCTATGCTGTTCTGATTTCTAATTACCGTACTATTCTGTTCTAATTTAATCTATTTCCATGTATCGTTCTATGTGACTCGTTAGCGTGTATCATTTACACACCATGACGAAAAGAATGGCAGACTTGGCGGTTGGTGTGCGATTCCTCATCCCAATTCAAGACCACCTTTCATTTAGAAACACTACGCCACTCGCTGGTTCATACTTTGCTGAACCCCTCATTACACAGGAACATCCACCATTGCCGAAGCTGCATGCACTCGAGCTATAATGTCGTGCGCATCCATGAGTCGAGTACAATAAAGGTGTTATATTAAGTGACCCCACAAATAAAATGGTTCAAATGGCTCTGAGCACTATGGGACTTAACTTCTGAGGTCATCAGTACCCTAGAATCCCTAGAATTTAGAAGTACTTAAACCTAACTAACCTAAGGATATCACACACATCCACGCCCGACGCAGTATTCGAACATGCGACTACAAATAAAAATCTAGTGCACTAAGGTCCCGAGAACGTGGAGACCAAAATGTTGATCCTTCACGATCAGTTCATTTTCCTCGAAACGCTTCATTCAAATAGTAATGCACACTCATTCCAAAGTGCGACAGTGTACCATCAAGCTGAAACCGTAGCTGTCGGTGAACACAGAGTGGAAAGTTTTCCAAAGCGTAAGGCAAAGTATTGCTAATAAACGTACGTTACAGGTGCATTGAATTTGTCTGGCAATAGGTAAGAGACCAAAAGCATTCCTCCCACGATTGCAGCCCACAGGTTTATGCCAGCCCTCCTTGAAAGCCACGTTCACGGGTGATACGTAGGTTGTGTCCCGACCAATAGCGGCTGTTGTTGAGGTTGCAAATACCTTCACGAGTGAAGCTAGATCCATCAGTATATATCACATTATTTATTTTTTCGTTATATTCAGCGCGGTGCAAAACCCATCCACAAAACTGCACTGTGCGGTCTTCTGGCCATGGTGTTGAGTTAATGTGTAATGATATGGATGCAGTTGTTCGGCGTGCAACACTTCAACGACCAGTTTTTGAGATATCTGGAACTACCCTGCAATAACACAGGTACTTCACTGAGGCGATTGGTGAATAGTTTCAAGAATCGCGTCCTCTTTGGAGTACCTGTAGGCCTTGGACGACCCCTGTCCATTACTTGCGAACAAAAATTACCGATTTCCCGAAGGCGGTACTCCACGCGACGAAAATCATTCTCACTGGGATGGCGCCTTTGAGGGTACAGTGCAACATACGCACAAGCAGCAGCGGCAATTTGGTTAACGGATGCAACCAGCACCAAAAGCATGTCGACGTAGTTACTGTTTGTGTGCTACCCTACATGAAGCTGACAGGACCAGTTATGGGTGTGCACTGTGCGGTTGCAGACACATGCGTGCAGTCAAATGGATCCCACTGTCATGTGACAAATGATGTCTTGCTTATAAGAGACGAGAAGTGGGGAACGGACTTCTAAAAATTAGAAAAAAGGGATTTATTATTAATGGAAACGACCAATTCTCTATCATTATGCGTCATGTTATGAATAGGGGCTGTATTTTTCATGAAAATAAACTTAAAGAAGTAGAAGCCCTAATTACTAAGTCAGACAAAGGGTGCTCTTTAGTTATTGCTTATAACTGTGAATATATTTCCAAAACCTTAGATTTCTTTAACGAAAATAATATTTCGGAACTGCACGAGGATCCGACTCCAGTTTTACAAAAAGAGGTCAGGACAACCATCAACAGCGCAAATTTCCTACTCAGACCGTTTCAGAAGAAAATTCTCATTAACATGAACCCTCAGCCCCCAAAACTACGGTCTCAATTTAAAATCCACAAACCAAATCATCCGATACGCCCGATATCTAATGGTATGAATAGTGCATACCATGATCTGGCCAAATTTCTACATGAAACTCTGAGAAAAACATTCGTTTTTGTGAACAATTTTTCGTCACAAACAGTCAAACCTTAGTCCAAAAAATAAAAGATTTAGAATTCAGTTCAGACACCAAATTAGTTTCTTTCGATATCAAAAATCTTTATACTAACGGCCCCGTACAGGAAACGCTTACAATTGTAGCAAAAAATTTACGATGGTTCAAAAAAGATATTTCAGGTGAACAAATCACAGACTTTATGAATCTCATCTCAGACGTAGTCAAGTACAACTATTAAGAAATTAATGGACATTTGTACCAGCAATCCGGCGGTCTCGCTATGGGAAATCCGTTAGCTGGTATCCTCGCTGATATTTTCATCAACTCCCTAGAAGAAAAACTTTTTGTTTTCCAGCTGCGTCACTAGGCATTCTTTCTTATTCCAGATACGTTGACGATATTCTAATCATCTACAAATGACCCGCTGACGGTGTTGATCGTATCTTCAACCTATTCAATGATCTTCATGAGAAAATTTCTTTCACTATCGTATTAGAAAATGAAGCCCGTCAATTAAATTTCCTTGACTCGACACTTACTATAGAAACAAATAAAATTTCTTTCAACATTTTTCGTAAAGTAACATATACCGACCAGATCGTTCCTGCATCTTCTACTCACCCACAATCGCATAAAAAAGCGTTCTTTCATTCTGTTGTTCAACGAGCCATTTTCATCCCACTTTCTAAAAAAAAGTTCAACGACGAAATCCATTTACATAAAACAATAGCAGTTAACAACGAATATAAACCTAACATAGTAGATGACGTCCTTAAAAAGAACACTGCTAAAAGAATTACTACCTTAGTCACTTCTGTTATCGAGTCTAACTCAAAAAAATATTTCTCTATTCCTTTTGTGGGGCCTATGTCTTATCAGATCCAACGCATTCTTCGAAAGAAATACGATTGCAACGTTGTTTTTTCTACTAATAACAATTCGAAGAAAAAAACCTTATTCATAATTTACATTCTGTTCGTCCCCCTTTTAGAAAATTCTGGTGTCTACAAAATTGTCTGCGATACTTGCTCCTCTTACTATAGAGGACAAACTGGACGTGCCTTCACTACCAGATAAAGAACACTTGCTAAGAAAAAAATGGCACTACCCTCCAAAATTCGTCTTTTGCCGACCATCTTCTAATTACAGGTCATTCACCTAAAGCCATCTGCGATAGCAACATTTTGCACACCGAAAAGACAGGGCGTAGACTAGATATTCTAGAAGATTTAGAGAATTTCAAACATCTTACTCGAAAGGATAGACTCATCGTTAACGAACAGCTATAGCTACCAACAAAAAAATTTTCAACTGTATAAAGCCGTTACTCGATATCTGACTGCGCGTCTCCTTGTGCAGGTTGCCGAAATGTTCTTTTCCTTCTAAGGTAGTCCTATGTTTTCTAATAAACAAATGTTTCTAGGCTGTATTTCATGTCAATATTGGTTTCTACAAGTTGTCATTCAGTCCTATCTAAATTTTCATAACGATGTTTCCATGTTTTATCTTACTGTTATAAGCTTCGATGTAGACAAAATGTTATGTTGTATGCTACTATCAAACAAACATTGCTTCCATTATGTACCTAATACCAATCATTTATAATCAAATGGTTCAAATGGCTCTGAGCACTATGGGTCTTAACATCTGTGGTCATCAGTCCCCTAGAACTTAGAACTACTTAAACCTAACTAATCTAAGGACATCACACACATCCATGCCCGAGACAGGATTCGAACCTGCGACCGTAGCGGTCACGTGGTTCCAGACTCAAGCGCCTAGAACCTCACGGCCACACTGGCCGGCCTCATTTATAATCATTTCTGCTTTTATTTCAATGTAAAGTAGCCTAATTGTATCTACGGTTACTAGATGGCGCGCTCGTTGCAGTGCCATGTTCACCTGGCTGCATTTGTTAATGTGGGCATCTCAGTCCGTTTGCAACCTGTAACCGCGTAAGTAGCGAGCAGCCCTTAGTAGCTCGCCATCACAAATTTTTTATATTAAATGTCTTTGTGACTAATGCCCTTTTGGCATATTTATTATTTTATAAATGACATATAAGTACTGCCAGTCTTTCATGATGATTCTCTACTTATACTCTGTATCATACGTTTTTAGTCATATTTCTGTGACCATGTTACAGACGATTCTTTGATTTGAATTCTGAGGAAGACACTCCTAGAAGTGTTGAAACCCGGTTAATTCGTTAAAAAATAGTGACCGAGGGCTGTTTTCTTTCAATTGTAACTATTCACGGTCTCAGAACGTGCAGCCATGTACAAAATTTTGCAACACGTTTGCATTAATTCACAGTCCAATGATTAATGACCGTGTGCCAACTGCAATCATAACTGACGATATCGTTGAGTCAGCACAGGAACATGTAGGGGTCGTCTAACGAGGAGCTGCTTGTTCAACAATATGTGCTGAACGGTGTAGTTCGAAACACTTGTGCCTCTACTAGTGTTGTTCTGTGTCGTGAAATCTGTCACAGTCATCGCGTATTCTACTTTATAGAGCGGGCAATCCTCCATGCTCCATGTCCTATGGTGAGGCGTGGGAGTCCAACAAGAGCTCTTGGTTGCAGCATCCTCCAATAAGATTCCAAAGACGGTAACGGTAGTCTGACGCAAAGGGGCCGACTAGCTTCGCCGTTTCCGAGATACTTATTCCCAGGCGTCGGGCCATAACCATCCGTCCTTTTGCCAAAGACGCTTACTTCAGTGGATTCCCCCACTTGAGGCCCGTATTGCCACTGGAATGATCCCCATTTGTCTTTGCTCCGCTGGTGTCCCTTCCTCACAACGACACGTGGCTGCAACACCAACACGCGCCATTCAGTCTCACGATGAGCAGTGGTCACCGGTACACAGGATACAGCGTGCGATATTCCAAAACGCCGTGTATAAAACAGGTTTTTCCGAGGCGTTTAACTTGGGTTCTATTGGTGCCAGAAAGATGGGGTCAAATATTTTGTATAGCCCTTGGTACAGGGACCATTCGTATCCCCTACAGGAGGATGGTCTCACTGTAACTCTCTTACAGCAGAGTATCAAAGTTTGAATATTACACACTTCCTCCAGCGTAGGCAAATGGAGGAAATCAGTTGGTTCTTTTTGCTTTATGTGTGGTCTATGGTAGGCCTTAACCGGCTTGTAGAGGCGCCATTTAGTTCATCGGCAGCTCCTAACTCGAAAAAGATGCTTTTTGGTACCAAAACCGAGCTGTTGATTCCAAGAGAGCCATGCACAGCAAATAGCTGAGATTTTTACGACTTGAAAAATTATGTGATATCTTTATCCGTTTCCAAGCTACAGAAGTTCAAAGTTATCCTAATTACACACGTAAAATACGCTTGTAAAATCGGTGTGAGGCGAAAACGTAGTTTATGAAGCGACGTAAAGCGGAGAAATATGTGAAGTGCTTCTGTTATCATCAGAAAGGTTCTGGAAACACAATGTTGTAGTACTAAAGCACATGTTAAATTTCTGTGTGCGTAAAATTAGTTTTACATATTTCAATTTCACATAAGTAAACTTTCAAAATTTTGCTGATCCATAAAATCTAGAAAGCGTGAAGGAGACAATGGCAGTGTGAGAGAAAGAGAGGGACACAATGGCAGTGGAAGATAGTTGATAGTGACAGAACAGTGCCAGGAAAAGGGTGAAGGAGATAGTGTCAGTGGGAGATGAATAAAGAGGAGGAGAAAGCGAAAGGCCAAGGATAATGAGACAGTCAAGGACAGTGACAATGAAGAAGAGATAGATAGTGATGGTGAGAAGAGGCAGAAGCAGTGGGAAGGATTGAATAGGGCAGTAGAAGTATAGTCTGTCTGTAAACTCAAGAGCGAGCAGCGCTTTTGGTGGTGGAAGTGGCCTTTCTCGGAAGAACCCTGCCACTGGCCTACAGGGCAACCCAAAATCAGTTGCCCGTTACCTATCTAGCGGTGTAGTTCCGCGTGCAGTGATATACGTCGTTTCTGTTCATGGGATCTTAGTTGCCAATCTCAGTCAGTTGACATTGTGTGCTCACTAATATACACTCCTGGAAATTGAAATAAGAACACCGTGAATTCATTGTCCCAGGAAGGGGAAACTTTATTGACACATTCCTGGGGTCAGATACATCACATGATCACACTGACAGAACCACAGGCACATAGACACAGGCAACAGAGCATGCACAATGTCGACACTAGTACAGTGTATATCCACCTTTCGCAGCAATGCAGGCTGCTATTCTCCCATGGAGACGATCGTAGAGATGCTGGATGTAGTCCTGTGGAACAGCTTGCCATGCCATTTCCACCTGGCGCCTCCGTTGGACCAGCGTTCGTGCTGGACGTGCAGACCGCGTGAGACGACGCTTCATCCAGTCCCAAACATGCTCAATGGGGGACAGATCCGGAGATCTTGCTGACCAGGGTAGTTGACTTACACCTTCTAGAGCACGTTGGGTGGCACGGGATACATGCGGACGTGCATTGTCCTGTTGGAACAGCAAGTTCCCTTGCCGGTCTAGGAATGGTAGAACGATGGGTTCGATGACGGTTTGGATGTACCGTGCACTATTCAGTGTCCCCTCGACGATCACAAGTGGTGTACGGCCAGTGTAGGAGATCGCTCCCCACACCATGATGCCGGGTGTTGGCCCTGTGTGCCTCGGTCGTATGCAGTCCTGATTGTGGCGCTCACCTGGACGGCGCCAAACACGCATACGACCATCATTGGCACCAAGGCAGAAGCGACTCTCATCGCTGAAGACGACACGTCTCCATTCGTCCCTCCATTCACGCCTGTCGCGACACTACTGGAGGCGGGCTGCACGATGTTGGGGCGTGAGCGGAAGACGGCCTAACGGTGTGCGGGACCGTAGCCCAGCTTCATGGAGACGGTTGCGAATGGTCCTCGCCGATACCCCAGGAGCAACAGTGTCCCTAATTTGCTGGGAAGTGGCGGTGCGGTCCCCTACGGCACTGCGTAGGATCCTACGGTCTTGGCGTGCATCCGTGCGTCGCTGCGGTCCGGTCCCAGGTCGACGGGCACGTGCACCTTCCGCCGACCACTGGCGACAACATCGATGTACTGTGGAGACCTCACGCCCCACGTGTTGAGCAATTCGGCGGTACGTCCACCCGGCCTCCCGCATGCCCACTATACGCCCTCGCTCAAAGTCCGTCAACTGCACATACGGTTCACGTCCACGCTGTCGCGGCATGCTACCAGTGTTAAAGACTGCGATGGAGCTCCGTATGCCACGGCAAACTGGCTGACACTGACGGCGGCGGTGCACAAATGCTGCGCAGCTAGCGCCATTCGACGGCCAACACCGCGGTTCCTAGTGTGTCCGCTGTGCCGTGCGTGTGATCATTGCCTGTACAGCCCTCTCGCAGTGTCCGGAGCAAGTATGGTGGGTCTGACACACCGGTGTCAATGTGTTCTTTTTTCCATTTCCAGGAGTGTACTTCAGTATCCGGAAGTGATGGATAATCGCCCTGCATTGCAAGAAAATGTGCAGAATACGAAGGAGATATTTGTGCAGAACGAGCATTCGCTCGTCTCTAACGTTATTACAGCTTGTGTTAAGGAGGCTACACAAAAAGAACTGTTGGCTAGTATTACCAGTCCCAATCAAAGGGCTGCAGTTTATGTAAACGTCAGCCTCGCCAAAATAGGACGCATAAGGACGGAACGCGAAAACAAGGCGCATGGTTTACTGGAATCGCCGCGAAGGAAAACAAATAATTTAGGGAGGAAACCCATCGTTATTGATAGTTTCACAAAATCGGTCATTCGACAAACGATGGAGGACTTTTACATAAACCAAAAAAATGATGCCCACATTACGGAAATTACTCACTGGCATGAAACAAAAAATACATTTTCGTTGCAGAAAAATATTTTACACAAGACAATGAGTGAAATGGGATTTACCTGGAAATCTTTTCAGACATGTTTACGAAAACAATGAAAAAAAAGCAGTGCGAATCGAACTAATACAACACACGTAATTATAATTATCTGGTTACTTTTTAAACACTCTTCGTGTTGCAAGAATTGTTAAGTTTTAATGCAGCCTTTCAAAGAAAACTTCTACCTTTTAGTAGAAACACAAAGTAAGAGCAAGCCTTACATTCTTCAGACTGATTGCACTATATCTGGTTCGTCTTACGAATAGAGGAACGTACATTCATATGAATAGGCATTCGGTTCTATGTTTGTAGTAGAATCCTGATTTCCGTTCTTATGTTCAAATGGTTCAAATGGCTCTGAGCACTATGGAACTTAACATCTGCGGTCATCAGCCCCCTAGAACTTAGAACTACTTAAACCTAACTAACCTAAGGACATCACACACATCCATGCCCGAGGCTGGATTCGAACATGCGACCGTAGCGGTCACGCGGTTTCAAACTGAAGCGCCTAGAACCGCACGGCCACACCGGCCGGCCCGTTCTTATGTTAATATTATTTACTCTATAATGTTTTGTTTCAAAGAAGCTGTCGTCCTTTGTTTTCCTTATACTCTTAACGCATTTGTCTAAAAATTAACGCAGGCGGGACGTATCTGTACACGGCGTCGTCGCAGGTTTAAAGCGCGCGCCGCGGCAGGGACTGTACTACACTGTGGAACAGCCTGTAGAAGCGCCCTGTGATGTAGCAGGGTAGGCAGAGTGGGGACTCGCTCGCTCGCTCTTCAGTTTACCGACAGACTGCAAGAGAGAGCAAGAGGAAGACAGCGAGAGGAGACAGATGTAGTAGTACAGAACGAAGGAGACTGGCTATGACACAAGACACAGCGGCAGTTAGAGGAATGTTCTTTTGTTGTGGTCTTCAGTCCTGAGACTGGTTTGATGCAGCTCTCTGTGCTACTCTATCCTGTGCAAGCTTCTTCATCACCCAGTCCCTACTACCACCTACATCCTTCTGAATCTGCTTGGTGTATTCATCTCTTGGTCTCCCTCTACGATTTTTACCCTCCACGCTGCCCTCCAATACTACATTGGTAATCCCTTGATGCCTCAGAACATGTCCTACCAACCGATCCTTTCTTCTAGTCAAGTCGTGCCACAAACTTCCCTTCTCCACAATCCTATTCAACACCTCCTCATTAGTTATGTGATCTACCCACCTAATCTATAGCATTCTTCTGTAGCACCACATTTCAGAAGCTTCTATTCTCTTCTTGTCTAAACTATTTATCGTCCATGTTTCAAAAATGGTTCAAATGGCTCTGAGCACTATGGGACTTAACATCTGTGGTCATCAGTCCCCTAGAACTTAGAACTACTTAAACCTAACTAACCTAAGGACATCACACACATCCATGCCCGAAGCAGGATTCGAACCTGCGAACGTAGCGGTCGCGCGGTTCCAGACTGTAGCGCCTAGAACCGCTCGACCACACCGGCCGGCCGTCCATGTTTCACTTCCAGACAAAGCTGCACTCCATACAAGTACTTTCAGAAACGACTTCCTGACACTTAAATCTATACTCGATGTTAACAAATTTCTCTTTTCAGAAACGCTTTCCTTGCCATTGCCAGTCTACATTTTATATCCTCTCTACTTCGACCATCATCAGTTATTTTGCTCCCCAAATAGCAAAACTCCTTTACTACTTTAAGTGTCTCATTTCCTAATCTAATTCCCTCAGCATTACCCAACTTAATTCGACTACATTCCATTATCCTCGTTTTGCTTTTGTTGATGTTCATCTTATATCCTCCTTTCAAGACACTATCCATTCCGTTCAACTGCTCTTCCAAGTCCTTTGCTGTCTCTGACAGAATTACAATGTCATCGGTGAACCTCAATGTTTTTATTTCTTCTCCATGGATTTTAATACCTACTCCGAATTTTTCTTTTGTTTTCTTCACTGCTTGCTCAATATACAGATTGAATAGCATCGGGGAGAGACTACAACCCTGTCTCACTCCCTTCCCATCCACTACTTCCCTTTCATGCCCCTCGACACTTATAACTGCCATTTGGTTTCTGTACAAATTGTAAATAGCCTTTCGCTCCCTGTATTTTACCCCTGTCACCTTCATAATTTGAAAGAGAGTATTCCAGTGAACATTGTCAAAAGCTTTCTCTAAGTCTACAAATGCTAGAAACGTAGGTTTGCCTTTCCTTAATCTAGCTTCTAAGATAAGTCGTAGGTTCAGTATTGCCTCACTTGTTCCAGTATTTCTACGGAATCCAAACTGATCTTCCCCTAGGTCAGCTTCTACCAGTTTTTCGATTCATCTGTAAAGAATTCCTGTCAGTATTTTGCAGCTGTGGCTTATTAAACTGATAGTCCGGTAATTTTCACATCTGTCAACACCTGCTTTCTTTGGGTTTGGAATTATTATATTGTTCTTGAAGTCTGAGGGTCTTTCGCCTGTCTCATACATCTTGCTAACCAGATGGTAGAGTTTTGTCAGGACTGGCTCTCCCAAGGCCGTCAGTAGTTCTAATGGAATGTTGTCTACTCCCGGGGCCTTGTTTCGACTTAGGTCTTTCAGTGCTCTGTCAAACTCTTCACGCAGTATCATATTTCCCATTTCATCTTCATCTACACCCTCTTCCCTTTCCATAATATTGTCCTCAAGTACATCGCTGTTGTATAGACCCTCTATATACTCCTTCCACCTTTCTGCTTTCCCTTCTTTGCTTAGAACTGGGTTTTATCTGAGATCTTAATATTCATACAAGTGGTTCTCTTTTCTCCAAAGGTCTCTTTAATTTTCCTGTAGGCAGTATCTATCTTAACCCTAGTGAGATAAGCCTCTACATCCATACATTTATCCTCTAGCCCTCCCTGCTTAGCCATTTTGCACTTCCTGTCTGTTATATCCTAGCCAGTAATGCCACCCGAGCCCGCTGCCAAAAGGTTGGCAGCATCAAAGTCGGGACGCCGTCCGCATAAGCAGCGCCAGCGAGACAGGAAATCGCCGCAAGTCTGTGCGCGCCACCGCTGGCTTCTGGTTCTTAAGCGCTGGAGTCGCGAGCGCTAGGACAGTTCTGTGTTCGCCGCTCAGTTGTATACTCGCCACCGAATTGAGTACTTGCTAGTCAGTTGTGTGTTCATCGCAGCAGAGTTGTTGTTTGTCGTCAGCCGACGCTGACCAAGCCGCTCCGACTCGAACTAGACAGATTTCTGTAGACATGGAGTTCACTACTGTGTTTCGGTATCTTCGTTAATAAAGATAAGTACCGACTTTTATTTAATCAGAGTGTTTGGGTTTTTCACCTTTCTGTTCACTGTTCCAGCGGACCGGTCGGCCCGCTATTAAAAGTGTGGCGGTGACTTCGTAAGCCGTTTCTACAGCGAATTGTTTGTCGCTACGAACGCCGCCACAAAACTGGCGACGAGGACTTCCGAACTCGTGTGCAGGGCTGGTTCAACTTGTTTCTGGTTATACTAATTATAGCGATAAAATTTTGGGGACTGGTTTAATTTGTGTTCACTATGTCTGCCGACTTACAACAGTTGATCTTGTTACAGAGTCAGCAAATACAAAGTCTGGTGGAAGCAATCGCCAAACAAGCGGCTAATCCTCCAACACAAAAGGAACAAGCACAGGCAGCACCACCTTTCCGTGCTTTTGATGCATCAAGAGAAGAATGGAGAGAATATTTCGCGCAGTTGCAGGCGCACATGACAGTCTACAAAATCACAGGTACTGAGCGGCAGCTTTATTTAATTTCCACTGCAGGTGTGGAAGTCTATCGACTACTTTGTAAGTTGTTCCCGGAATCCCAGCCAGAAGCTTTAGACTATGACGTTGTTGTTAACAAGCTTGCTGAGTATTTCGAGTCGCGAGTTCATGTGGCAGCAGCCAGATTCAAGTTCTTCAAATTAAAGAAACTGCCACATCAATCTAATAAACAGTGGTTAACAGATTTACGGGGCCTCACCCGTCAGTGCCGATTCAATTGTGTGTGTGGAGCTTCCTACAGTGATGTCATGCTACGAGACGCTATTACTCAAAACATTGCAGATTCTCGTATTCGTGCTGCTATCTTAAAGTTGCCTGACCCGTCATTAGAGACTGTGATGAACATCATTGAAGCCCAAGATACTTTTGACTATGCTGAGTGTGAGTTAGATCAGCCATGTATTTCTCAAATGCCTGTGCTAAGCAAGTTATGTCACGCCCGCGGCCCCACCGGCAGAGTCAGACTGTACACACTAGCCGGCCGCGTCATGTTAAACACATTCGTCAGCCGCGTGTGCAAAATGATAGAGTTAAGTCTTGCCCTAAGTGTGTTCTTGCTCATCCTCGTGAACGTTGCCCGTTACGAAACGCGGTTTGTCAATTTTGTCAAAGGAAAGGACACATCCAGACTGTTTGTTTGCGTAAACGCAAGAACAATTCTAGTGCTGCCCAGTCCATGGATATTCATGTTCTTCAAAGCCAGCCCGCCCAGAAGGTCGCGTTTAAAGACTCTTCCACGGTTCGTGTGGGTAATAAACTTGTTCGCAATAAGCCACCCACCCAGCCCTCTGCTATGCGACCCAGGCGTAATTCAAACGCTGTAAAAAGTAATGTACAGACTGCAAGTGAAGCGGGAGTTGTTGTTCCACCCGCCCAACCCACGAGTTGTCGTACGCAGCGAACACGCGCTAAACGCGCTGATTTTGTGTCTTCCGCCTCCACTGCACCGATCCAGAGACAGTGTAATAAACTATTTGTGAAGCTACGCATCCAGGATAAGACCTTCAATTTTCAATTAGACACTGGTGCGTCTGTGACTCTCATAAATAGTGCTACGTATGCGGCTATCGGCCGCCCTAAACTTTCAGCGGCAAAACATTCTTTGGCTACTCATAGTGGAGAACAAATTCCTGTGTTAGGTGTATGTAGCGTGCCAGCCACATTCCGTGGCAATACAAAAACAGTTTCATTCACAGTGCTCCGCGCTACAGACAGTGTAAACATTTTCGGATTAGACTGTTTTGACTTGTTTGGCCTGTCTATCCAAGACAATGTGTTGCAAATTAATTCTGTTGTTGTTCCTCAAGACAGCATAACCGATTTGTGTAAACGATACAGTGACATATTTAAAGACGAACTAGGTTGTGCTGCGAACTTTGCCGCTCATATTACGTTAAAAGATAATGCTCAGCCTCGATTTTGTCGTGCTCGTCCAGTGCCTCACGCCCTCCGGGCACCTGTAGAAGATGAACTTCGTCGTTGGCAAAACAACGGTGTTATTCAACCCGTTACAGCGAGCCAGTGGGCTTCTCCCTTAGTTGTTGTAAAGAAACCGTCTGGCAAGTTACGTTTGTGTGCTGATTTTGTCGACAGTTAATCTTCAGACTGTCATTGATTCTTTTCCTTTGCCTAGACCGGACGAGCTGATGGATAAGTTAGGGGAAGCTCGTTTCTTTTCCAAAATTGATCTCCGTGAAGCATATTTGCAATTGCCCCTCGACGAGCAATCACAACAGTATTTTGTTATAAACACGTCGTTGGGGTTGTTCCGTTTTCTGCGTTTGCCTTTTGGTTGTGCGTCAGCTCCAGCTGTTTTTCAACGTTTTTTGTCACAACTTCTGGCTAATGTGCCATCGTGTTGCAACTATTTAGACGATATTGTTGTGTCCGGTCGGACGCCTGCTGAACATTTCCGTAATTTGGAGTGTTTGTTTAAAGTGTTGTCTCAGGCAGGCCTACGTTGCAACATCGATAAATGTTCATTTTTCCTTACGGAGATGGAGTATCTGGGACATGTTATTAATGCTCAAGGCATTCATCCCTCCCAGTCACATTTAGCAGCTATTCGTGATTTGCCCGCCCCTCGTAATCTGCATGAATTGCAAGCAGTTCTTGGCAAATTGACGTATTATATTAGGTTTATACCTAATGCATCACAGATTGCTGCACCGTTGCATCGTCTCCGCCGTAAGAATGTTCCGTTTGTGTGGTCAGCTGATTGCCAATCAGCCTTTCAGCAGCTTAAAGAGGCTTTATTGAATGATCGTTGTCTGGTCCATTACGACCCTAACAAGCCTCTGGTGTTAGCTTGTGATGCCTCTTCTTTGGGCCTCGGTGCTGTGTTGTCTCACCGAGTCGGTAACACCGAGCGTCCTATTGCGTTCGCATCTAAATTGCTAAACAAAGCTCAGTGTAATTATAGCCAATTGGACAAGGAAGCGTTGGCTATTGTGTCCGGTGTCACAAAATTCCATCACTACCTCTATGGTAGACCATTCTATTTAGTCACAGATCACAAGCCCCTGACGTCACTGTTTCATCCGTCTAAACCAGTTCCTCAGCGGACAGCTCAGAGACTACAACGTTGGGCTCTTTTGTTATCACAATACCAGTATGAGATACTGTATCGCCCTACAGCTCAGCATGCAAACGCTGACGCGCTTTCTAGATTGCCGATTGCTGCGGATGATGTCTTAGATTCCTCTGACGACTCTTGCCATCAAATTGACGCCGATGAGCATCAATCCCTCCGGGATTTTCCGATTGATTATCGTCAGGTGGCACGTGAGACAGCTACGGATCCTCATCTGAGTTTACTATTACGTTTTGTTCAACGTGGTTGGCCATCCAAGGCAAAGGACATATCGGATCCTGTGGTTCGTCGCTATTATCCGCAACGTCATCTGTTGTCTGTTTCGCACGGAGTTTTGCTGTTACGCACCGCAATGACCAGCTTCGTGTAGTGGTTCCCCAAGTGCTCCAATCCAAGGTCCTCGACTTGCTGCATCAAGGTCATTGGGGAGTGGTCCGCACCAAGCAGCTTGCCCGCCGTCATTGTACATGGATCGGCATTGATAAGCAGATTACGCAGATGTCTACAGATTGTTCGACGTGTGCCGAACACCAAGCTACTCCGCCTCAACGCTATTTTGAGTGGGCACGCCCTGCCGGTCCCTGGCAGCGAATACATATTGATTTCGCTGGTCCATATTGGAATTCTCGTTGGCTCATCGTGATAGATGCATTTAGTAATTTTCCGTTTGTTGTGCCCATGCAGTCTACAACGTCTGCACAAACTATACAGGCGTTGACTTCAATTTTTTGTATTGAGGGTCTTCCAGAAGTTTTAGTGTCTGACAATGGTCCACAATTTACCTCTGCTGAATTTGAAAGTTTTTGTTCTGCCAATGGCATTCGCCATGTTCTTACTCCGCCGTTCCACCCTCAATCGAATGGTGCAGCGGAACGTTTTGTACGCACATTCAAGGATCATATGGACCGCCTTCGTGCTACGCACTCTCGTCAGCAGGCCCTCATCACGTTCCTGTCGTCGTACCGGACCACGCCACGCGACGGCCCTTCGCCTGCGGAGCTTCTCCACGGCCGTCGTCATCGCACCCTACTACGGTTGTTGCACCCCCCGGATCGACCCGCCGCTTCTGAGCATCGCACGCGTTTTCAGCCCAACGACGCCGTTTTTTTCAGAGTTTATCACGGTCGCCGTCGTTGGGAACGTGGTACCGTGATAAGTGTCCAGGGTCGCGGTTTTTATACTGTTCAAGGTGCTACTGGGGTGCACAGGAGGCATCAGAACCAGTTGCGCCGCGCTGGCCGCCCGGATTCTGCCGCTCGTTCTTTGTCCACAGATTTGGTCCGCGGCGGGTTCCAGCCGCGCCTTCCGACTTCGCTGCCGCCCCCAGGGCAGCAGCAGAAGCCGTCGCCGCTACCATGCCGACAGCCCGTCCCGTTGATGACTCCCGCGCAGCTTCATCCGGGAGCGCCCCAGGTGGTCGCTCCGGCGCCTGCGGTCCCTCTTCAGTCGCCACCGCCTTCGGAGCTGATGGACGTCGACCCCTCAGCCGGGCCGCCTTCCCAAGCGGTGGCTGTGCAGCCTGTCCTGCAGCCGCTTTCCTTGGGCACCCCCAAGGAGTCTGACACCGCAGCGCCTTGTCCGGCGCCCACTCAGCAGCCGTCGACGCAGCGTCAGGAGACGCTGCCTCTCTTCGTGGGTTCCGACGCCCCGTCGCGTCCAGTACCAGAAGCTGCGCTCGTGGTCACAGGCGTGCACCCTGACCTCGGTTTTCCGTCGGTGTTTCCCGAGGCCCCGCGCAGCCAATGCTGGGGTGCGGACCGGGGACTGCCACCGACAACAGTCTCCGCCCCGGTCTCTTCAGCTACGCCTGCGGCCAGACACCTCCCCCGCCGTCGACGCTCGCCACGTCATTATTCAACGACGGTGCGGCGATTTGGGGGGGAGGAGTGTTATATCCTAGCCAGTAATGCCACCCGAGCCCGCTGCCAAAAGGTTGGCAGCATCAAAGTCCGGACGCCGTCCGCATAAGCAGCGCCAGCGAGACAGCAAATCGCCGCAAGTCTGTGCGCGCCACCGCTGGCTTCTGGTTCTTTAGCGCTGGAGTCGCGAGCGCTAGGACAGTTCTGTATTCGCCGCTCAGTTGTATACTCGCCACCGAATTGGGTCAGTTGTGTGTTCATCGCAGCAGAGTTGTTGTTTGTCGTCAGCCGACGCTGACCAAGCCGCTCCGACTCGAACTAGACAGATTTCTGTAGACATGGAGTTCACTACTGTGTTTCGGTATCTTTGTTAATAAAGATAAGTACCGACTTTTATTTAATCAGAGTGTTTGGGTTTTTCACCTTTCTGTTCACTGTTCCAGCGGACCGGTCGGCCCGCTACTAAAAGTGTGGCGGTGACTTCGTAAGCCGTTTCTACAGCGAATTGTTTGTCGCTACGAACGCCGCCACAAAACTGTCGATCTAATTTTTGAGACGTTTGTATTCCTTTTTGCCTGCTTCATTTACTGCATTTTTATATTTTCTCCTTTCATCAATTAAATTCAATATTTCTTCTGTTACCCAAAGATTTCTACTAGACCTCGTCTTTTTACCTACTTGATCCTCTGCTGCCTTCACTACTTCATCCCTCAAAGCTATCCATTCTTCTTCTACTGTATTTCTTTCCCCCATTCCTGCCATTTGTTCCCTTACGCTCTCCCTGAAACTCTGTACAACCTTTGGTTTAGTCAGTTTATCCAGGTTCCATCTCCTTAAACTCCCACCTTTTTGCAATTTCCTCTGTTTTAATCTACAGTTCATAACCACTATATTGTGGTCAGAGTCCACATCTGCCCCTGGAAATGTCTTACAATTTAAAACTGGTTCCTAAATCTCTGTCTTATCATTATATAATATATCTGAAATCTGTCAGTATCTCCAGGCCTCTTCCATGTATACAACCTTCTTTTATGATTCTTGAACCAAGTGTTAGCTATGATTAAGTTGTGCTCTGTGCAAAATTCTACCAGGCGGCTTCCTCTTTCATTTCTTAGCCTCAATCCATATTCAGCTACTACGGTTCCTTCTCTCCCTTTTCGTACTACCGATTTCCAGTCACCCATGAATATTAAATTTTCGTCTCCCTTCACTATCTGAATAATTTCTTTTATTTCGTCATACATTTCTTCAATTTCTTCGTCATCTGCAGAGCTAGTTGGCATATAAACTTGTACTACTGTAGTAGGCGTGGGCTTAGTGTCTATCTTGGCCACAATACTGCGTTCACTGTGCTGTTGGTAGTAGCTTACCCGCATTCCTATTTTTTTATTCATTATTAAACCTACTCCTGCATTACCCCTGTTTGACTTTGTATATATAACCCTGTATTCACCTGACCAAAAGTCTTGTTCCTCCTGCCACCGAACATCACTAATTCCCACTATATCTAACTTTAACCTATCCATTTCACTTTTCAAATTTTCTAACCTACTTGTCCGATTAAGAGATCTGACATTCCACGCTCCGATCCGTAGAACGCCAGTTTTCTTCTTTAGAGGAATACAAAGAGATAATGACGATGAGCTTGGGTCAGTAAGAGGGTGGTAATGAGCAAGTGGAACTGTGTGGGTATGAGCGATTTACTGCGATATGAGTGGAGCGAGTTACTGTTAGGGAAACTTGTGAGAGTGAGAGCTAACCTGCATGTTAAAGAGTGCAAGGACATGCTGGTGTAGAACTGCGCCAATGGATTGCTGGCTAGCAACCACAACAATGGCCTGTCGCGCCTGAGGAACCGGGTGTGCCAACATGATTGCCGACGTAGACACGCCTTGGTCTTATCGAATGCCATCGGTGTCTCTGGTGTCCACTGGAAAGGTCGTTTGCTAACTGAGTCCATGCCGGCTAGTGCTGACTTCAAAGGTGCTGGATGGCCACCACATTAGGCAGATGTTGTCAGTGGAAATTAACTGCTCCGAGAAACCGGCGTAGTTGATGATAAACGACGGGGCGAGACATCTCATTGACAATGGCAAGTTTCTCTTGCAGTGGGCTGATGTCGGCTGCTGTCACTGAGTACCCCAAGAATAGCACCTGATGTCGTCGAAATAAACACTTTGATTCATTAACCGAAATTCAATATGCATCAGTGCGTTGGTAAACAGTGTTTTGAAGCAGTTCGCGCAATTTCTCTGATGCCGAAAAGACCAGGATATCAATGAGATATGCGAAGCAGCACGGTAAACCTCTTAGTGCTTCATCAGCAAACCGTTGCCACGATTGTGCCGCATTTTTCAAATCAAACGGCATACAGAGGTATTCGAATAAGCCGAATGATATCGTCACTGCCTTCTTACGTACATCAGCAGGCGCTGCTGGTGTCTGGTGACATGCTTTCCGCTAATCAATGACACTAAAAATGGTCGCGCCTGCCAGCACATGCGTAAAATCCCTAATATTTGGTATCGGATAGCGATCGGTGATAGTACGGGTATCGAATGCCCGGTAGTCTTCACATGGTCTCCAGGTCCCGTCTTTCTTCTTTAGTAGATGAAGTGGTGATGACCACGGGCTGTCGGATCTACGGACGACTCCGGAGCGCAGTAATCCTTCGAATGCTCCCTTCGCTGCGGCGAGACGATCAGGAGCTAACCAGCGCGGGAGCTGAGACTGGTTGACCGGGTGTAATCCAGATGTGATGGACCGTGTTGTGTTCAACTGTCTGCGCACACTGCACGGATTCGCAGTTTGCTGTGTGTGGCGTCACTCCGTGTCTGTCATCAACCGTAGGCAGAGAACCTCGTCCTAGGGTGCCTTTAATGCACTGCTTACGCTTATGGATGCTTCACGAGCCAGTATTTACCTCACGTGCACAATGAAACAAGAAATCCGCACCCAATATTGCATCTGACACATCAGCAATCACGCAAGTTCAAGGTAAACTATCTTGGAAACCAAGGTCAACGTCTACCTGGCATTTTCCATAAGTCAGTATTGAAGTCTGGTTTGCTGCTGTGAGCTTTGATGGAGATGGAGCAAGCTTCACATCACAACTTCTAACAGGCAATGCATTGACGTCCTAGCCTGAGTCGAACAGATAAGCGAGGCCGGATTTAACGTCTTTGACGAAAAGTCGGTGCGATGATGAGGGCAAAGTAGAAAGGCTACTCACCAGTCGTTGTCCATCATCGCTCACATCCAGTAGTGGTAGGCGCTGGTGCTCGAACTCGCGACCGGTAACGCCTATCGTCGGCCGCTGTGGCCATTTGGGTGAGTGCACGCTGATGTCCGTCGCGTCGCCTTGTATGTGGTTCCGAGCAATGTGATGTCTGTCGCCGCAAGTCATCAATGCGATCTCGTCTAGTTGTTGAGTAACGTCCGTTTGTTGGCGCCACTGTATCGCTGCAGCTTCCTGAACGTCTGTACTGCTCCGTTCAAACGCCACAGACGACTTATGCCGTGCATCTAACGAGGCATAGACCTTGTCAGCTAGTGGGATCAACTATGAAATATCGTGTTCGTCGAAAAGCGCCACAGCCGTTCTAACTGCCTCTGGCAACTGTACGCGTCATACATGTTGCAGTGTCGTATCTGGCAACTCGGTATAGTCGAGTAAGCTTCGCAGCTGCCATCATAATTCGGAAGTCGAGTTATCTCCTCCCTTTTCACCATGTAGTGCTTGTTGGATACGTTGTTCCAGTGGCCGACGTACGAATAGTCGCTCAAGCAGTAGCTGTTTGAAACGGGTATACTTCTTCGTGGCTGGCGGGCGGAGTATTACATCTGCTGTGGTCGTTGCTGTTTTATTGTCGAGCGCACTAACAGCGATCATCAATTTGGCATCTTCGTTTACAATGCCGTGGTGCAAAGTCAGATCGAGCATTGCAAGCCATAATTCAGGTTTATCAGGAATTAACTTCGTTAGGCGTACCTTCGTCTTGTTGGTGTTATCCGCCGAATGGCCGTTCCTTGATGCAAGAGAAAAGTTCAACGCAGCATTTTCCTTGTTCTCAATATCGCATCGTAAATCTTCGATGTGCTTCAACAAAGCGTCTCGCCGATCCGTAGCCGGACGCGCCGGCTCAGGGGTAGACGATACCGAACGTTGCTGCATCTGCTCGTCTAAAATGGAATTCAGTCACGTCGGGGTCACCACTTTAACCAACTACAGTTTATCTCCGTCTGCTAAAGACATACTACGAAGTAGTCAGACAATAACTTTTTATTTCATTAAGCTTTAACACCAACCAGCTGAAAAATCTAAGTCAATACAAAAACACAAATAAAGATCAAAGAGCAAAGCAGAATAATACTGCGTTTCACTATGCATTCACAGATGTTCTTCTGGCGACTCCCACAGCTCTAAGGAGTATATCCTGTGCCTCAAGTATGAAAGCGATACAGAAAAGAAAGAGTAGTATCTGTTGTTGTTGTTGTTGTTGTGGTCTTCAGTCCTGAGACTGGTTTGATGCAGCTCTCCATGCTGCTCTATCCTGTGCAAGCTTCTTCATCTCCCAGTACCTACTGCAACCTACATCCTTCTGAATCTGCTTAGTGTATTCATCTCTTGGTCTCTCTCTACGATTTTTACCCTCCACACTGCCCTCCGATGCTAAATTTGTGATCCCTTGATGCCTCAAAACATGTCCTACCAACCGATCCCTTCTTCTAGTCAAGTTGTGCCACAAACTTCTCTTCTCCCCAATCCTATTCAATACCTCCTCATTAGTTACGTGATCTACCCACCTTACCTTCAGCAATCTTCTGTAGCACCACATTTCGAAAGCTTCTATTCTCTTCTTGTCCAAACTAGTTATAGTCCATGTTTCACTTCCAGAGTAGTATCTAAGACTTTAAATTCATTAGTGATTGGACTTCGATTACTTTTACCTTGCAAATTTTGTGTGTTGTTTTACTTATACTTTTTTCATTGTTCCAGTCCACTATTGTAAGTGATTATGATGTCATGATAGACAATAGTTCAGGTGAAAAATCTAGAAATTATTTATAGTTAAAACCTGACAACAGTCCTCAAAGTTCAAAATTTTATTTTCCCACAGTCCTCCAAATTGCATTTCGATCGTTATTACCGTGTACACAGATTTGCCCACACACCACGTCGAAGAGTCCCTGGTGCTATTGCAGCTTAATTAGATAGCTTCCTGTCTCCACCAGCCGTCATTAATGTTGTTCTTCGTCAACGTCTAAACATATTCTCGTTGCACTTCGTGCTGTTTTTGAGCAGTTCTCAGTGGTCACCAAACGCAAATGCTTTGCTCTTAGTGTTTCCGGCAAACTTAAAGTAACAGAACAATTGAATAAAGGTGCTACAGGATCAAGTTTAGCTCGGTAAATGAAACCTCATCGGACATTAAAAAGAACGGTGATACGATTATAATATCCGCGAGTGTAGATGCAAACTTGAGCGATGAAACTTCAAAAAACTTGGCATTAGATGCTGCAGTTTACACATGGTTCATGCATATATGACCCTTTGATTTGTGAAAAGACCCTTGAAATCAACAAGAATCAATTATTCATGGATGGCGAAATGATTGCCAGTGGTGCCGATTACTAAGACCCTTGCGACGATGAGAAAGAGGTTAACGACAACGACCGTGCTAAAGACGAATATCCAGTGAAATAACTTCTCGCTGTCTTCAGACTGTTGTGGAGTGGTTAAAACAAAATGAAGTCTGTGCTTAAAACAGTTACGATACTTCGCTGGAAAAAATCTCAGCTTTGAACCAAAAACAAATCTCTATTGCATAAAAGGCAATGTCCTGACTAACTGACTGACACATCACCACACAGCACAAACCGCTAAGAATGGAACATTTTGGAAATTTGTGGTAAGTTCCTATGAGAACAAACTGCTGAGGTCATCGGTCCCTAGGCTTACGCTCTACTTAATCTAACTAACTTACGCTAAGAACACCACTCACAGCCATGTCCGGCGGGAGCGGCCGCGCAATCGGTGACATGGCGGCTCTAACAGCGCGGCCACTCCGTGCGGCTAAGAATGGAAACTTGAAGTTTGGAGAAGGTGTGGATCTCATACTGTAGGCATCATTTAAGAAAGAATTCTCCGAAATTCCACACCTAAATTGGTGAAATAGGGGATTAAAGTTATTTTTGTAAGTGTCGCTATTAAGGGAATTTCTAAGCTAGATCTACGAAAACTAGTATTTGGTTTCTCACTCAGAAAACAAAAATTACATGTTTCAGCATTTTTGGAAATTCTACAAGTAACGGGGTAAAACAGAGGGTGAGAGGTTTTTTTCGAATAAATAATTACTAAAGAACTACCACAGGATTTTTAAGGTTACATCTGTGACAACTGGTATCTGACTTCTCGTATAGGAATTTTAAAAAATGTGTTTCAATGTTTCTGGAAATTCAGTCCTAAGCGAGTGCAGTAGGGAATGAAAAATTTTAAGAAAATATTTCGTTACATTAAAAAAATTAAAGCTAAATTTATAAACAATACTATTTCACTTCTCGGTTAAATATGAAGAAAATGGTTCAAATGGCTCTGAGCACTATGGCACTTAACATCTATGATCATCAGTCCCCTAGAACTTAGAACTACTTAAACCTAACTAACCTAAGGACAGCACACAACATCCAGTCATCACGAGGCAGAAAAAATCCCTGACCCCGCCAGGAATTGAACCCGGGAACCCGGGCGCAAAAAGCGAGAACGCTACCGCACGACCACGTGCTGCTGACAAATATGAAAAAATATTTGGTAGATGACGAAAGTTGCTATGGTAATACAGTATGTGATCAAAAGTATCCGGATACCTGGCTGAAAATAACTTAAAAGTTCGTGGAGCCCTCCATCGGTAATGCTGGAATTCAATATGGTGTTGTCCCACCCATAGCCTTGATGACAGCTTCCACTCTAGCAGGCACACGTTCAGTCAGGTGCTGGAAGGTTCTTGGGGAATGGCACCCCATTCTTCACGGAGTGCTGCACTGAGGAGAGGTATCCAGGTCGGTCGGTGAGGCCTGACACGAAGTCGGCGTTCCAAAACATCAAAAAGGTATTCTATAGGATGCAGGTCAGTGCTCTGCGCAGGCCAGTCGATTACACGGATGTTGTTGTCATGTATCCAATCCACCACAGGCCGTGCATAATGAACCGGTGCTCGATCGTGTTAAAAGATACAATCGCCATCCCCGAATTGCTCTTCAACAATGGGAAGCAAGAAGGTGCTTAAAACATCAATGTAGGCCTATGCTGTGACAGTGCCACGCAAAACAAAAAGTGGTGCAAGCCCCCTCCATGAAAAACACAATCACACCATAACACCACCGCCTACTGTTTACACTACACACGCTGGCAGATGACGTTCACCAGGCATTCCCACATCCTGCCATCGGATCGCCACTTTATGTACCGTGATTCGTCACTCCACACAACGTCTGCCCACTGTTCAATCGTCCAATGTTTACGCTCTTTACACCAAGCGAAGCGTCGTTTGGCATTTACTGGCGCGATGTGTGCGTTATGAACAGCCGCTCGACCATGAAAGTCAAGTTTTCTCGCCTGCCGCCTGTCATAGTACTTGCAGTGGACCCTGAGCCACTTTAGAATTCCTGTGTGATGGTATGGATAGATGTCTGCTTATTACACATTACGACCCTTCTAACATTCTGCGTGGTGTCTGTCTGTTCTATATCTTGTCTCCCTACCACTTCCGCGCAACGACGCTCTGAGCGTGGTTTTTAGGGAATTGACTAGTTTGAACCTGGGACCTGTTGCTGGTAAGAAGATGGCAGACCACACATGACATGTAGAGTTCAGAAGAGTTCAGTGAGACTAGCGATGATATAACCAAATATTTAATGATTTCAGCATCAGCTCCACTACACTCCCTGTAAAAGAATCTTATTACTAACTAAATTTACTGGAAGGGGTTCAAGGCTTTCCTATTTTTAGTTAACTGGTAAAATAACGTCGAAAAAGCAGTTAAGTTTACCATTGGAAATTTTATTCTACTCACAAAACATTGTTTATAAATTGCACTATTGATAAAAGGAAATGTTTTAATACAGGACGGTAAAAACCAACTGCGTTCAACAAAAATGTGAACGAATATTCCCTGAATGGGTTTCCAAGTTCTACAATGGATCGAAGGATGACCTATGCCATATCACATCTATAATCTAGGTTTAAGTTAAGTTTCACAAAAGAGAATACTATCAAAATGGTCTACAGTGACCCTCAATTATCTTTAATTACTTATTTAACTTGTCGTAAATTACAGTGGCTGATGTGGCTTCTCAATAACTATATAACAGAAAAATCATCGCGTTTCAGATTCTTACTTCAAGTGGCAAATGTGAACACCATGAGCTTTAATTGACGATCGACACTAGTATTACGCAAAAAGGGAGTGTAACAGATGAGACTTCTGCAGTTCTGAGCGAAGCTTTATGCGCTGTTATGCGGCATCGCGTGCGTTCTTTTCATCTGACCAATCAGAGTCTCAATGTTAACTTTAAGCTCCGCCTGCAAAAATTCTGTCCATCCAATGAGAAACGTTATACTTTTCGTGGTGGGGCAATGTTTTTAAAGTTTGCAACGTAACAGAGACGCGAAAAAGTCTCATGCTAAAACTTGCAGCTGGTGTGGTCCTTTTAGTGTTATCGTAAGATCTATACTGTTCTTCTGGAGGGCTCTATCATTTAACATGGGCTGGGGGGTGGTATTGACGTAACACAGATGCGAAAAAGTCTCACGCTAAAAACTTGCAGGTGGTGTGGCCATTTTTGTGTTATCGTAAGATCTATACTGTTCTTCTGGAGGGCTCTAGCTTTTAACATGGGCTGGAGGGGTGGTCCTAGCGGTTAGCTGGCGACGTGGGTGTCCATCCCTTATCGTAGGGCCTTCCAGCTTAACACAGTTCTGCTCTCGGCTTCTGTTCTCGTTTCTCCCCTCAGAACTGAGTCTGTCTCACAGTGGGAAGGTATGATATGCATTTAGGCATTATTTTGTTAGTCTGTGGTATACCATATGCTCACTCGTTACTCGTATTACTTTGGTTAATTTAATGTCACGATTTATTCGGAGCTATGTGACATACTAATGGATTTGCTTATGATGTCAGGGTTTTCATGGAAGGTGTTGGATTTCAATGACACCATACATATCACCACCCTTCGAACTTAATTTTTGCACTGAAGTTAGGCAATGAGTGAATCGTTGTCTAAGTCAGTCAAAAATTATTCCGTTATCTAAATTTTGTTGCCTACTATTCAGCCACGATATTCTGTTCTATGCTAGTTTGTATTACTAATTTATATTTTTATATTCTTCCACATTATTATCAAAAATATGTTTATATTGACAACGGAGGAATATTTTTATTCTATTATAACTATTATCTTTAATTATTTTCTTTCTTTATTTAATTGTGAAGTTTGTTTTTTAAGAAGTTTGTTATTGAAAGTGAGGAGTCTTTCACATCGATTTTCTTAGAAATATTGTTTTTATAAATGTGGTAATTAAGTAAAATCTATTCCTAACACATTTTCCAAATATCATGTACAAGAAAAATGTTTTTGTTTCTAGACACTCATTTCACCATTGTTACACTAACAAATAAGAATTGTTTCCAAGAATTGCTTTGACAAAGAAATATACATACACAAGTATTGAGATATTATCCTAACAAATGGTAAAAATGTTAAAAAAAGGGAAAACATCCAACAAGATAATTTTTATTCTTTGATTTTATAAAGAGAAAATAAGTAAAATATAGTTATTCTTTTATTTTTATGAGGAGTAAATTAGTGGCATATGGTTTTAGTGTTTATCATGCCTTACTTTTGTTCTTTATATACTGTCCATTTCAGAACTAATGACTTATTTTTATCGATAGTCTATTTTTTACTTAAGTCCATAGTCAATGACTGTTATTTTGTAGTTTATTAGCTGTCTGGTGTGCTTAACTTATTTAGTTTTTCACGCGTTTCTTTGGCACAATTCCTACATCACATAAATTGATTTCACACATTCACACAATCCTATGAATGTTTAAGCATGAGGTTGGCGAATGTTTTTTGCACGAAGGTGATGGACTTGAGCGAGATGGATGTGGGCAAGTATTTGATGTACAGCTTCGTTCATCATTCCTTGTTGGCTTTGCAAGTGTGTGTTGCTGTTGTGGAGGTCCCATAATGGAATGGAGCTGTGAGTGCAGAATCTCGTGGTTTACTGGCTTTGTATGTGTGAAAGTCATCGTTATGTGTCGCTGAAAGCGGTCGTTTTTTGTTGTAATACTTCGCAGACGACTAGTTTACAATAGGATAGGGATTTGGGAAGGTATGTCGTCTATTCTTCACCCATCTTCTTTCTTAGTCTCAACCTTGCGAATCTTCAACTTCTGTTCTTCCTGCTTTTTCTCTGCTTCTTACTTGCTTCTTGGTTCTTCTCTGGGCAGGATATGGAAATATTTATTGATAACTAGTCGCTTTGAAGTTCTCCTCTTAGTAACAGTTTGATAAATTGTTTGGGCGTGTCATTTATACTTTGTGGAAGTTTTCTTCAGTTTCGTGCATCAGTCAGCTGTTTAATAGCAGTAGTGTGACTTTTACACATATTTTTTTGCCAGTGGTGGCTTGCCCAAGCGGTCTTCTCGTCGGGCCGTTTTTCATTCCCTCTGCTGAGTCGGGGCGTTCAGAGACCCTTCTGGCGTTTGGTGTCCTGTCATGTCTCTGGAGGATTCCACCACTGTGTGGTTCTGTGTTCTGTCCCAGCAGGGTTCCGCCACCCTGTGGTTCAGCCTAGCAGCAGATTTATTTACTGCCCACTTTGGCTACAAGGGCCTTCTGTTGGCCTCGCAGTCCTTTCCCTTCTCTCAACATTTCTGCCTTGTAGGAATTGTGTCTTGCTAATTACGTCCTTTCCTTTCTTGGTACTTCTCACGTTGCAACTTGTGGGTCATTGCATCTTGTCCTTGCTGGAGTTTTTACAATGGTTCTTACAAAAGTTTTACTTATAATCATCTAACATATGTCTAGTACCTACATTGTTTTACGCCTTCTTAAAAGCTTTACAAATTTCGGCGCCCTTTCCATGTTACAATTCTAAGATATTTTGAGTCATAACGTCTACAAGAATTCTCAAATTCGTTTTTCATTTTTGTGTAGTGCTGTGGTGTATAGCATTTTAGTATTTCATGCTGTTAGACTATCTATGCTTTATCCCTTCACCTTAATCTTTGGTACTATTGGTGTTATTTTTGTTTTTGTTTTTATTGAAACTACTTTCTTTTTCCCACCTTCCTCTCTCTTCATTCTTCTTTCTCCTGATCATCTTATCTGCAACATAATCTTGAAATATTGTGCTTATTATTTATCAGCAATAAAATTAATCTTCAAACTTTTTGATATGGCTCACATGGTGAAGTCCTAAGGTTTTGCCTGTTTTTGGGTTCATTAGTTCCACAACATTATCATGAGCAATTCGGCTGATTATGACAGGTCCTTTGTATGCAGCATAAAACTTATATATTTTGTGTTTCTGTTTGCTGGAGAGATGGTGTGTTTTTACAAATACTTTCTGGCCTACTGAGAATGTTCTTTTGCTGTTCTATCTCCTCTTTCTTTTCTTTTAATGGCTGCCTTTCTGATATTGGAGAGTGCTGTTGCTATGACTTGTTTGTGCTGTCTACGTGGTACAGTAGGAAATCTAACATTTTCTCTGGTTATGTTTCGGGGTTCAATATTTTTAAGTACAGTAACTGGAGGTAGTAGTGTGGTGCTATGTGGCATTTCATTTATTTCTTCTTGAAAATCTTTAAGGTATATATCCCAAGTGTTGTGTCTTTTGCCTGCATATAATCGGCATAAAGTGCCTATGTCCTTCATAGATCGTTCTGCTGGACTTACGCTAGGTTTGTACTTAGATATGTAGATGGGTTTTATTTTGTGTTGTTTTAACGTGTTCTGCCATTGCACTGATTTGTATTGTGGGCCATTATCCGAAATTATTCGTTCCACTCGACCTACTTGTCTGAGAAAATCTTGTCTAAATGCTTTACTTATGGTAAGACCTGTTGCTCGTTTTAATGGTGTCAAGGTAACATATTTAGAAGTAAGTTCCAAAACGTCAAATATGAAAATATATCCATTTTTTGTGCGTGGGAGGGGCCCCATACAATCTGTTGCAGCTATTTGTTTTAATCTTTTAGGGATAATTGGAAACATAAGTGGCTTGGTTTGGAAAGTGATGTTTTTAGCCCTCATACATTTTTTGCATTTGACTAATACTGTTCTAATTCGTCTTTCCATATTAGGAAAATGGCTTGTTTGTTTTATTTTTAAAAAGCGTTTCTTTGGTCCAAAGTGGCCATTACTTAAATGTGTATACCATATGTACTTATTAATTAGTTTGTCTGGAATATAAATTAACCATTCATTCGTTGCAACATTTAGTCTAAAAAATAAAACATTGTTTTTTACGAGATAGTGCTGTCGAATGTCTGAAAAATCCTTACTTCTCCACTTGTGTTTGATTCCTAGTATTTCGTGATCCTTGTCCTGTTCTTTGCCTATGTTTTTCAATGCTGTCGTAATGTAGTTTTCGAAAGGTACTTGTTTCATATAGTACATTGTAATCCGGTCTTCTGCTGCTTCCAAACCTATGTTACTGGATGCACCCTGTGGACATCGTGATAAAGCATCTGCTAATACATTCGCTGGTCCTGGTATGTGTGTAATAGTGAAGTCAAATTCTTGTAGTATTAACATCCATCTGGCTAACCTCCCATTAGTTAGTTTGGCGGATAACAGAAATTCTAATGCTTTGTGATCAGTGTATATTTATGTTTTTCTTCCGAATAGGAAGTATCGAAAACGTTGGAAGCCCCATACAATGGCCAATGCTTCCAGCTCCGTGACTGAATAGTTTTTCTCGCTTTTTGTGAGTACCCGACTGGCAAATGCAATTGTTCTATATGATCTTAGCCCTGCCTGTTCGTATTCTTGGATAGTACAACTCCTTAACCTGTTTTCGCTCTATCAGTGGCCATACAAAAATTTTGTGTTAGATCAGGATGTGCTAAAATCGGTGCTGTTGTTAGTGCGTTTTTCACTTTTAAAAATTCTTCATTGGCTTGTTGATCCCATACCCATGGCGTGTTTTTTCCAGTCAATGCACACAGGCGTGGTGTTGCGAGAGAGTCGATCCCAACAAATTTTTTACAGAATCCGGTGAGACCTAGAAATCCTCTGAGAGTTTTCTTATTATATGGAGTACAGAATTATTTGATTGCCGTTAGTTTCTCTGGCTTGGGCATTACCCCTTTCTCGGAAGTTGTGTGTCCTAGAAATTTGACCTCTCGCCTTCAAATTTGGATTTTGTTATATTTACTGTGACCCCATGCTCTTTCATGACCTGTAAAAACTGATTTAATGTGTCGTTGTGATGTTCCCAAGAGGGTTCTGCTATAATCACATCATCAACATAACAAGTAATTTTTTGTAAAATTTCAGCGCTGAGTATAGTATTAAATCCCCTAATAAACGCTGCTGATGATATGTTTAAACCAAATGGTAATCGTTTAAACTGGTAACATCTACCGAATACGATAAATGCTGTAAATTTTCTATATTCTGGGGCCAATTCAATTTGCCAGAAACTACTCCGTAAATCAATTGATGAAAATATCTTAGCACCGTGGAAGTTTTGTATCAATTCCTCTAATTTTTCTGGGCGATCTGTCCCAGTGATTATGATTGTGTTGAACTGTCTGGAATCAAGCACTAACCTGATGCTCCCATCTCGTTTTTGCACAATACGGAGCGGGCTGTTATATGTGGAGGTAGCTGGTTCAATAATATCGTGATCTAACATTTTAGATATCTCCTGGAATACTTTATTCCTGTAGCTTAATGGGATTGCATAGGGTGGCACTCTAAATGGTTTGTGCTGTTTTACTTCAAACTTGTACTGAAGGTGTTTACTACTGCCAGTCTTAGGTAAAAATACCTCTGCTTTATCTCGTAAAATACCCTCTAATTCTATTTTACTGTGTTCCGAAATACCTTGAACTTCTTGCAATTTTTCGTCGATTTCTTTATGGACTTCTAACATGAGTTAAGGCGATTCCCTCTTTTGTGCATACCATTCTAATTCTTCATCCTCTTTATCTCGCGTCATTCTTAATTGTTTGTTTATAACTGGTATTTCTTCTAATTTTAGCTTTTGCTCAAAGAGAAGTGTGACATTCCCGAATGTTACGCTACCTTTCCCCATATCTATTATAGCTCGTCTCTCATTTAAAAAATCTACACCTATAATCAAATCTACAATTAGTTTAGGTATAATCACGAAGTTGGCTTCGATCTTTTGACCTTGACACGAAAGAGTTAAACTTGTTTGTCTTATAACTTCCGCAGCATTGTTTCTAATAGGACCTCTTACTTTAATCTTACGTGACTTCAGAACTGCCAATTCCTCATTGGCATTACACTGCATGAATAAATTTTCTGAGATCGCAGTCAGTTCACTTCCGCTATCAATTACAATAGTGACTGGGATATGCTTTACCATGGCCTTCACAATTGGTTGAATTTGAAAGGGTTGGTTCTGTTCTTCTTCTTGCATCAACGAATCCTCCACTGAATCATACATGAGTCTTTTTAGGAATTTCCCTTGTGAATTCCAACTTTCTGTAGGATAAGCATCGACTGCTACTTCTCTCTTTATTATTTCCTCTTCTCTATTTCTTCCTTCATTTACGCTTTCTTCAACATCCACTACTTTTTCCTCATCCTCGTTTATCTTCCCCTTCTTCGTCGCTACTTCCACATAATCGCATCTAAATGCTCTAATTATCGCTTCATAACTTCCTTCATTATATACGTTGGGTTGTGTGCCCACTTGTAACTTATTTTCAACTTCTGTCGACTGCGCATTATCCTCATTGAATTCGCTTTCCCTGGTTTCCATCTCAAATAGCTCTGCAATACTCATTACTTCGTCCTTTCCTCCTACATTCGTTGTGCATGCCTCTTGTAATTCATCTTCCTCGTCAGTATTCTCCCAATTAATTTCATCCCAACACGATATTGTTATTTTTCTGTCTTCGTTTTCATCTGGTCCCTGCGGCTTTGTTTCTTCCTTCTTCTCTTCTCGTGATAAGGTATTTACTTCTCTGTTCAAGGTGCTGCAATTATCCTGGGTCGGTGCGTCATCCTCTTTGGCATGGCCGCTTAGCTGTCAATTCGAACGTTTATCGGGGTTTGGTGGTCTTACCTCCACCTCTTCTATCTGTATTCCCTTTTCTTGTTAAGCTTGTTGATAGTGGTTTCTTTGTTGATACTTTGTCGGTCTATTGGTTCTCCAGTACCCGTTCTGGTTGTCGTTTTTACCTCTGTAACAGTTGTTGCCGTTCCTGGGTGAATTTTAGTTATTGCCATATTCTCTTCTAAATCCATAACCGGTACTTTGTTGAAACTTGTTGTCGTTTCTTTGTGCGAAGTTATCACATGGTTCGTAATTATTGTTTCTTCGTACTGTGTCTTGTGGATTCCACTGCTTTTTGCTTTCGTTTTCACGTGTGCTTCGTCTTTTTCTTTCGTCATCTTCCGAAAATATGAACTCTAGTTCCCTTAGAATACCTTTAAATCCTTCGACGTCATTGCCTCGGCGAACTACTAATGATTGCTGATATTTCAATGGTAGCTTCATCGCGCATAATTTAATCAACTCTCCGTCACTGTATGGTACATCTAAGCATTGACTTTTCTTTGCCATTAATTCGAAAAATTTCACGGGACTCTTCTCTCCTGAAATTTCAAAATATGAGTTCTGTAATAATTCGTACTTCACTCTGTTCTGTGCTTCGCTGGACCAATATCGTGAGAGAAAATTCTCTCTGAAATCTTCGTACGATCGGCATGTCGCTACAACATTCTGCATGGTTTCTGCGACTGTTCCTGACATGTGTGCACATATAAAGTCTAATTTGTGGGCTAGCGTCCAGTGTTCTGGTAATCCTACTCGGAATTGATCAATAAAAGTTCGTGGATGTAATGAGTTTCCTTCTCGAAAGTGTTGAAATTTCTGACTGTGAGGAAATGATCGTTGTCGTACTTCGTCATAGTTCCATATGAAATTCGCGATTCTTCGCCACTTTTGTTTCTGACCATTTCTCCCGTCGTCCTTTCCGGTTGTGGTAGATCCATTGGAAATTGTCCACTGTAACTTTCGCGTACCCGCGGTGCAGGTTGTCTGATTTCACGTATGTTATTTTCCGCCTGTGATTGGAATCGCAAATGCATATCTTCGTTAATTGCTTGTTTTTCCGGTGCTGTTACAGATACGGATGTAGTTGCAGAGTCAGTGCTTGTTCGATCCTGTTCACTGCGCTCTTCAATGGTTTGCAACAACTCTGTTCGCAATTTCTGAAATTGTCGCTTCGTTTGCACTTCTGACTATGCGGTTATCATACCTTTTTAGCGCTGCTTTTGTGATACGTTTGTGTAGCACACTGTTTTCAACAATTTTACGCGCTGTACCTGCCGCTTGTCTAGTAATTACGTTTATCTGTTTCTCTAGTTTCTTGACTTCTCCCTTGGTGTTGTTACGCAATGTTTTGATCTCGTCCTGAATGTCATTACGCAATGTTTGTACGTCCACTTGTACCTTGTCAATGTCTGTTTTCAATTGATTGTGACCCGTTATTAAGTTTCCTATCACTTCTCGAGATTCTTTTGCCTTGTCTTCAATACGACTTAGGTGTAACTGAATTTTTTTGTTTTGTTCTTTAATCTTACGCATTTGTCTCGTGGTTTCTGCATTCTGAATTTGAATTTGGTTCACTATGTCTTTGTTTTGCCTTGTCATGATTTCCGCAATTTGTTGTAAAAATTCTGCCAGATTGGTGGGTCCTATTGCGTTTTCTTCCGACGTCCTACGCTCTGTGTTTTCGCCCAAGTGTTGGTTCGCAACCGATTGCATTGAACTGTGCTGTGACACGTTTCTGCTCGTATTCCTTGTACTCTGTGGTGAGGGAGCTCTGATTACTTGTACTATGGGTTCTACGTATTCAAGACACAAGTTAGAATCTCTGTCCATTTTCATGCTGGGTCTCTACCTCAATTCGGTCAAGGTCTCGATCTGCCATTGCTAATCTTTCCGAATCCCTTATTTTCTGTTTTAAAAGCAATTCAGGCGCCCTACTTCGCGTCAACATGCGCTCATACGATCCCACGTGCTTCATAAACTTTTTACACACATGACTTGACAATCCATTCATTTACTTGTTGGGTCAGAACCAACTTGTCAACGATGTATCCGCCACCTGTGCGCTTGCATTGAGGAGAAAATTTAATTCTAACAATTTTTAAAATTCATATCTTAATTATACTATTGTCTCTGCTAGAATGTTCACTATCTATCGCTGCAGCTACTGTTTTCAACTATTTACGCCTTTCAAAATAAATTTTTTTTATTACGAAAATTTTTTAACACGATATTTTTCTGACCTGGTTAGGCATCTGGTCGACCTTCAATCATGATATATTACCATCCTGGCAGGGTCGCCATTTCCTAACATTCTGCGTGGTGTCTGTTTGTTCTATATCGTGTCTCCCTACCACTTTCGCGCAACGACGCTCTGAGCGTGGTTTTTAGGGAATTGACTAGTTTGAACCTGGGACCTGTTGCTGGTAATAAGATGGCAGACCACACATGACATGTAGAGTTCAGAAGTGTTCAGTGAGACTAGCGATGATATAACCAAATACTTAATGACTTCAGCGTCAGCTCCACTGCATTCCCTGTAAATGAATCTTAATACTAACTAAATTTAGTGGACGGGGTTCAAGGCTTTCCTATTTTTAGTTAGCTGGTAAAATAACGTCGAAAAAGCGGTTAAGTTTACCATTGGAAATTTTATTCTACTCACAAAACATTGTTTATAAATTGCACTATTGATAAAAGGAAATGTTTTAATACAGGACGGTAAAAACCAACTGCGTTCAACAAAAATGTGAACGAATATTCCCTGAATGGGTTTCCAAGTTCTACAATGGATCGAAGGATGATCTATGCCATATCACATCTATAATCTAGGTTTAAATTAAGTTTCACAAAAGAGAAAACTATCAAAATGGTCTACAGTGACCCTCCATTATCTTTAACTACTTATCTAACTTGTCGTAAATTACAGTGGCTGATGTGGCTTCTCAATAACTATATAACAGAAAAATCATTGCGTTTCAGATTCTTACTTCAAGTGGCAAATGTGAACACCATGAGCTTTAATTGACGATCGACACTAGTATTATGCAAAAAGGGGGTGTAACAGATGAGACTTCTGCAGTTCTGAGTGAAGCTTTATGCGCTGTTATGCGGCATTGCGTGCGTTCATTACCTTGTCGGTGTTCGACAGGGAGCAGCGGGGAGCACAGCTCCACTCACCTCGCCGTCTCGGAAGCAACTCTCTCCTAACTTCTCCTTACTACAATTTACCGAAGTTGGTTTTAAAAAACTATCTGGCTGTGTTTTCATCTGACCCCTCAGAGTCTCAATGTTAACCTTAAGCTCCGCCTACAAAAATTCTGTCTATCCAATGAAAAACGTTATACTTTTCGTGGTGGGGCAATGTTTTTAAAGTTTGCAACGTAACAGAGACGCGAAAAAGTCTCATGCTAAAACTTGCAGCTGGTGTGGTCCTTTTAGTGTTATCGTAAGATCTATACTGTTCTTCTGGAGGGTTCTATCTTTTAACTTGTGCTGGGGGGTGGTCCTGACGTAACAGAGACGCGAAAAAGTCTCACGCTAAAAACTTGCGGGTGGTGTGGCCCTTTTTGTGTTATCGTAAGATCTATACTGTTCTTCTGGAGGGCTCTGGCTTTTAACATGGGCTGGAGGGGTGGTCCTAGCGGTTAGCTGGCGACGTGGGTGTGCGTCCCTTATCGTAGGGCCTTCCAGCTTAACACGGTTTTGCTCTCGGCTTCTGTTCTCGTTTCTCCCCTCGGAACTGCGTCTGTCTCACGGTGGGAAGGTATGATATGCATTTAGGCATTCTTGTGTTAGTCTGTGGTATTCCATTTGCTCACTCGTTACTCGTATTACTTTGGTTAATTTAATGTCACGATTTATTCGGAGCTATGTGACATACTACTGTATTTGCTTATCGTATCAGGGTTTTTACGGAAGGTGTTGGATTTGCCTGACACCTTACACCCTCTTCAACTGTCGGCGGTCTCTTTCAGGCAACAGACGAGGTCGGCCTGTACCCTTTTGTGCTGTATGTGTCCCTTCACGTTTCCACTTCACTATCACATCGGAAACAGTGGACCTAGGGATATTTAGGAGTGTGGAAATCTCGCATACAGACGTATGGCACAAGTGACACCCAATCACCTGACCACGTTCGAAATCCCTGAGTTCCGCAGAGCACCCCATTCTGCCCTCTCGCGATGTCTAATGATAACTGAAGTATCTAATATGGAGTACCTGCCAGTAGGTGGCAGCATAAAGCACCTAATATGAATGTTTTTGGGGGTGTCCGGATACTTTTGACCATATAGTATATTTAGCGGCCGCCCGACGCGACGACGTCGGGATCAAAATATTACTATTCATATGAAACTTAAAGAGGCAACACATATTATTTATTTTTACAAGTTTTTTGTATCTTTTCCTTAATTTTATTTTAAATTTTATTTCATACTTTTTAAACTTTATATTTTACTACTAGACAGTACGATCGAGGCTCTATCCTCATACTGACGCAAGTACTTTCCGAGACGAAACACGAAATTGCGGCGCGAGATCTTGCCTCGGCGCAGGCTGCGGATTCCGACAATGTATGTATTTCCATAAGTGTCATTACGGTTGCAAGATTTTGGCAATGGAATATCACACGTGCGATTTTGAGTTTCAACCTGAAATTATTATTTCCATTTTTTCTTTTCTTTGATATTTGTTCCCCTTTACAATTTACGTGTTTCTGATTTTGACTTATACATTTATTCATTGACTGTGTTGTACTGTGTATTTAGCTAATTTAGGTAACATAAGCAATGGCGATAATTCTAAATCAGGTCGGAAGAATGTGTGCTGCCGCTTCGCTCTCTTGCAATAGGCTGCCTAAACTATTAGGGCAAAATCATTTAATCTAGTACTGAATTTTAGACTTCAGAAAGAACTACAAAATATTCTGCGGGAGCATATGTTTCTCTTTTACAGTTGAGTCACCGTCACCGTTTGTAGCTGCGAAACTGGCGACTTCAAAACAAGAAAAATCGTCATTGTTGGTCAACCGTAAGACGTAAACAGATTATCTTGAGGGCTTTTATTTGGATCTTTTTGAGCTGTACAATCTCATACTACGTATATTTAGCTTTTACGTTTTACGTAGCCTATATCATAAGAGCTAGTTGGCGGGAAGCATTTGTAACTAATTTGGCAGAGGAAATTTAAATGCCTGAACAGACTTTCGTGGGACATAGCTAAGAACCGTCCCAATTAAACCAGCTTTCAAATTTTAAAAAAAGCATTAAAATCGGACCTTTTGTTTCTCATCTACGATGTCACAGACATATACTCAGATACACACGTTAAACTTAACACACACCCTCTGTTTGCGTGGGGGAGGAGGTGAAAAACGATTGTCATTCAAAGGTCATGTGTACACATGGATTGGTGATTTACACATCCACACATAAATTAATCCGCATACGTAAGTAATGAACTTTTCATACACAAATGAATATAGATTCAACTTTCTAATATGTAATAAGTCTGCGTTGCTTATTGACTCACAGTACTAAATACACATTTACTGGTTGCCGGTAACTCTTAACTCCGTCCGCCTAGCTCGCCAATACACAATCTGACTGGCTGTCGGCAACAGTGGAAACCTCTTGACAGCCAGCGAGAAATTCACCCATGGGGCATCATTCTTGATAACACGACAATACACAAGGCGATTCGAAGTGTTTATTAATTTTCTTATGTTTCAAGTAGAACTGTCAGATTATTTTCGGTAGTCTCTCATCAGTGTAATCACTATGAAGTGATAATGACTACACTGATTAGAGACCGTTTCCACGTATTCAGATTCCTATTTCGCGGCTTATTTACCAAATGAAAAGTAATGAAGTTATAAACTTGGCACTGTTGCAGCAGCCCAGTAGCCAATCAGTGTGTAGCATCACTGCGTCTCTGCCAAGTCAGTTAAATGACGGCGGCCACAAAACGACACATGTATCTTTCCTTGGTCGTATTCAGCAGTCTATTCTTACTAATGACGTCAGTTGCACCGTGCAGTACGTAGGATGCTCTGATTGGCAATTCAGTACGAGGTCGCGGCGAAAAGTAATCCCTTCCAATCTTTTATATGAAAACTCTTAAAGTTAAAAAAAAACGTTGTTAGCATTCTATAGCTTTATTATTCAAGACTACATATGCCCAGTCCTATGCCGCTGTGAGGACTCCGAATTGCAGCGTGTAATATGGCGGTGGGTTACGTAACTATGTGAATGCGCAAGACACGGGGTGCTGTAACCGGTTTCGAATTCGGTTTCATCCACACATGGAGCATCCTGTCCTTCAGCAGGACAATGCCAGAACACACACGAGTGCTGAAACATCTGCAGCAATATACTCCTTGGGTTTATTGACATCGATCATCCTCCATGTAGTCCCGACTGTTTCCAAAACTTAAGGAACACCTTCGACAACTTCACTTTGACAGTGACGAAGCAGTGCAAGGGGAGTTGAGATTGTGGCTCCATCAGCAAAGTCAAACATTCTGCAGTGACAGTATCAACAAACTGGCCTCTCGTCGGGAAAAAAAGTGTTCGTCGCCATGATGGCTATGTTGCGAAATAAATACGAAGACACCGAGAATAAAAGTGTAGAATATTTATAAAGTGTGTTTCATTTAAAAAGCTTCAAGAGTTTGCACATAAAAGATAAGCAGGCTATACTTTTCAGCACACAGTCGTATTCATGGCTCTAAATGTCACAAATGTTACGCCGGTCACTACCAATTGTTTCCGATATTCGATGCTCTTCTGTATTCGGTTTAGGAAAGATGGAGCGACAACATCGAAGTAGATTGAGGGATAACGAGGGAAATAGGCTTTAGCTTAGGAATAGAGGAAGGAGAGGTATGATTAACGATGTTTCCGTAAACATTGTCAACAATCGGTGACCCCTTAAAGCTCACCATCCTATTTGTTTTACGCTGTTATGTCTGTGGCATGTCGCTCACATTCAGCATTCACGACGAGATTAAATTCTGTGACTCATGAAACGTGATCAAACAATTTTCATTTCGACGAGAGGAAAGGTATGGTTATGAAGTGCAGATGAAGAGCAGAAAAAAATTTGGAGTGGATTTGGGGAGGGGGTAGAACCAGGGAGGGGGGTTGGAGGGAGGGGGTGGAGAATTGCAGTAACTGCTGTACGGTCGGGACCCCGAACAGAAATGGAAACTGACGCACAGCACTCCGGTGGACGGCGCAAACGAATATTTGGAGTGCGGCAAAGCCGAGCTGGTGGAGCAGCGTGCAAAACTGGATTTAATAACGGGACGAGTGGTCAGCTCTCGGTTCCACAGGAGGGCTCGACTCAGCGCAACCTGCCACGGGGGGACCGCCATTGCAACTTTCCCTTTTTTTTCATTTTTTGGCGGCACAGTTTTTATCTTTCTGAAGCACTTCTGTGTAGTGCGGGCGAGCGTACCCGGAGAGTCACAAAGAGAGCGAGTGCGCGGAAAAGCGGGGACACACGCGATACTGGAGGTGGGCGCTAGAGGTTGCGTCCGTAATGAGTGCCACTCTCCCAACTCTCCGCAGGCACGCGAGGCGGGGCTGCTGAGTAGACCGTCCTTGTAAGCGAACTAGCGTAGGTGGCAGCGACAGGAGACAAATCCCACTGCTTGTCAGAGCAGCAGACAGAACTCGTGCCATTGTTGTTCGAGTTAGTTGTGGGAGTGGGAGGGGGGGGGGGGGGGAGGAGGGAAAGGGCGGGGGTCCAGAAGCTTTCGGCACTGTAAGAAGGAAATAGTAGCTATAGTACTTTTATTGAAACTTATTGGCAAATTATAAGGGTCTTACCCAAAGTAATGCCTACTATTTTTGTTCATGGAAACTACAAGAGATATATAAATCACAACAGCTCACATAAATAGAGTAATAATTCAGCTACAGACTGTCATTTTCACACATAGTCACCACCATTCGTTATGCACTTTTGTCAACGATGAACCAGAGCCTCCTTGCCGCGCTGGTAGAGAACGTAACCAGCTGAGGCTAACCGCTTCCTTACAGCTTTGACAACAGCATCCGAGTCTTGAAAATGTTCGCCACGTAGTCCTTCTTTTAGAGGCCCAAAGAGATGGAAGTCTGAAGGCGCTAAATCGGGACTGTACGGTGGATGTGGTAAGACAATCCAGCCGAATTTTGCAATGAGTTTTGTGGTTGCTAAACTGGTGTGAGGCCTGGTGTTATCAGGCTGCAAGTGAAAGTTGATCTTCTTCTCTGGTCTTCTTCTCGGGTCTTACCCTGGAAATTCGGGCGTTCAGCTTAGTCATTGCCGTCTTGTAGAGTGTTGTATTGACCGTTTCTCCAGGCTCCAGGACATCCAACCGAACCCTACCCGGACTATTACGGAAGACTGGGCACATCACTTTACCTCCGGACGGTTGTGTCTTCTTTGGTGGAGAAACAGAACGTTACCTTTCGATGGACTGTCTTTGGATCCCGTAGTGGTGACACAACGTTTTATCTCCGGTGACGATGCTATTCCGAAAATTGTCACCTTCTTTGTGGTTAAAAAGAGACTAAAGGGAGAGATTCTTCAATACAAGCTAACGAGCATAAATGCCCTTAATGATCGTGATTCTGTTACGCAAGCGTTGTCTGTTTGTCGTAGATCTGACTATCCTAATTTGCACACGCTGTACAAAATATATGCTTGTCTACCTGCATCTATTGCTACAGTAGAAAGAAGTTTTTCAACATTGCAGCGTACAAAGATATAGCTGAGGTCGACAATGAAGGAGGATCGACATAATGACTTACCTCTGTTGAACACTCACCCTGACATTGACTGTCCTATTGACGATGTAATTAACCAAATTGACGGGAAGAATAGGCGCATAGAATTTATCATTTAAGGAAGTGAACCACAGTTGTAACTTTTTTTATATTATAAGATGGCATTGTCATATGTATGTGTATAATCAATTCAAATAAAACTTTCTTAAGCTTTGCATGTGACTTGATTATTTTTTATTACGATGAAAGTAAAGGTAGCTCAAGTTATTTTCAGCTCCCGCTCCTTGAGGTTTTACTGTATCCACCACTGCCTTCAACTTCATATTGGTCCAGCAGGTCCCGACAAATTCCCATTCGACGAGTTTTTGTTCTTCTCTAAGCATCTGTGGGACCCTTCTCACACAGACTTTTCGATAACCAGTATGTTCCAACATTGTTTCCATGGCAGTACTGCCGACATTCAGCTTCGCACACAATTCTCTGGTCGTTATCCGACAATCAGCACGGATGAATTGATCAAGACGCTCTTAATTGTGAGGGATGACAGCTGTACAGGATCGACCGGTCCGTGGCTTGTTGTGCACACCCTTTTCACCACCTTGAAAATGCCATACCCATCACCTCACGTTCCTCACGTCTATTCTATAGTCTCCATGCACCTTTAGCAAGCGTCGATGGATTTCAATCGCCGCAATTCCTTCAGCAGAGAGGAATTCAATCACACATCGCTGCTTTATACGCGCCTCCATATCAGACTATTTTGGAACACTCCTCCGCTGGCTCGAAATGCCGCAGAGAAACGGAACCACCTGCAAATGAAAAAGGAAGGTTCAAGCATTAGCACTAGTTCAACGACATCTGGCGCGGATATACAATGTCATCACAGAAAGATAGGAGGCATTACTTTCGGAACAACCCTCGTAAAACTGTGTGCAAGACCGGGATTCCAACCCCAGACAGTTGCCTTTCGCGGGCAAGTGCTCTACCGAGCTACCCGATAATGACTTAACAGCGCACCCACACAGCTGCACTTCCGCCAGTACCTCATTTCCTACGTTTGAAACTTCACAGAAGTTCTTCTGACTAACGTGCAGGACAAGCACTCCCGGAAGAAAGGATACTACAGGGTCCCGTTCTGACATACAGTTTTAATCTTCCTAGAAGTTTCATATCAGCGCATACTACGCTACAGACTGAGTATTTCATTCTGGAAAAAATCCCGTAGTCTGTGGCTAAGCCATGTCTCTGCAACATTACGTGGAAGGTAGGAGGGGTGGCGCTGGTGAAATTAAAGCTCTGCAGACGGTTTGTGAGTCGTGTTCGGTTAGGTCACTTGGTAGAGAACTTGCCCACGAAAGGCAAAGGTCCACTTTCGAGTCACGGTCTAGTACATAGTTTTAATCTGCTAAGAAGTTTCATTTCGGCGCACGCTCCCCTGCAGAGTGAAAATTTTACTTCGGAGTAGCTTTACTCTTCCGCTGATCGCTTTTACAAGGGTTTCGGACATGCCATGCTGTTACATATTAAAGGCAAATAACATAACACATACGCTATTGTTCGTTAAAATTGTAACACCAAGAAGCAGAGCAAAGAACTAAATTTTACTTATTGGGTGTATTCATCGTAGTGGGGCATAATTAAATCTGTAGATTATATGGCGGAATACAAGGTGCCAAATTTATTGCACGTTGTCTCAAACTCAGCAGAGCATCGAACTAACTGACCTTGAATGACGGATCCATGCTGTTTTGACTCTACGCTAGAGTTCATTACTCCTACGCGTACTCACACAGAAACTGGCTGCCAGAAGAAACTTAAGGCTTTGGTAGTTTTCATTGACCTGCCAGCAAGTTATGACACGGCGGGGCTCAAGGGCCTAATGTTGAAATTTGTGAAAACAGCACACTGCAAAACTCGAGGTAACGTAGTCAGCAACGTGTTGAGCAATCGGCAGTTCAAGGTACACCAAAGCGAAAAGAGGAGCACTTACTGATGGGGTGCCTCGATGCTCTGTTGTTCCTCCTGTGTTATTCAGTTTCTGCACTGCACACTTGGCGAACTTGACCCCCGGAAATTCCAGCATCCATATGACATTGCAATTTCATACCATAGCGAAGATCTTTCTAAATCCGAAGAACGCCTAACAAACAGACTCATTAAACTCTATGAATACTTTAAGACATGTCAATTTAAACTTTTTATAAAATATAAATACGTCTTTTCCACCGCTCTGATAGCCTAGCGTCGGGACGATCATCCGCCAGTTCGGCCCTCTTCGTACAGTCAAATACAACTAAACCAGAATACCTTGGTGTCACATTAGGCAGAATGCTGACATGCCGTAAACACCTTTCAATCACAGCTGAGGAGGTGCAAACAGGAGTGAACCTGGTGTGCTAGCTGACGGGTAGCACATGGGGTGGACAGCATATACATCAGTTCTCCAGAAGCATCCCTTGGGTTTATAAACTGTGCTTCAGAATATTTCGGATTTGTTTGCCTTTGCAGCGCTCATATGAGGAACGTTGTTGTTTATTTGAATGCAGCCATGAGAACTGTTGTGACTGACAATTCGCAATTCTTCACAAACACAACTTTTATTGATGTAAGTTCACAAGGTAGATGACTGAATAACAAACAAAAGGTAACAATAACGATGCCATTAAAATTCTCCTAATTGAGGCAAACAAAAGTTCACTTCCAATTTTCCACAAAGGTTCGTGGTAACACACACACTAGTAATAGTCCAATTCAGAGACGAAGACGTAATCTTCAGCGGTCGAAGTACACGAGGTCGGCATCCAGAGTGAACTAAACTTCAGGGCTGGTTCTAGCCCCTAAATAGCTGTCTTCAGCCAATCAGGTTTTGGCGTAGTGATACTTCCTGCAGGTCGTGAATCGAGCTTCCCCTGCAGGAAGTAGTGCTCGGAATGTCTGTTTCCATTATCTTGTACGTAAATAGCTAGTGTTTACCATGATTCTTTTGGTACGCCTTGGAAATAGACAACCTCGTCCTCTGTGGTGTAATATGGGTTGCCGGCCCTCAGGGGCTACTTTGGTTCCTGCATAACAAGAACCAAGAGTGTCACAGTCGGATACATAAGTACATGCTGGCTATCCATACAGCCCATTTTCGTCGAGGTCAGCACCCTACACCAGCTAGTTTCTTCAAGTAAATTTGCTATCGCTGCCTTGGAAACTCATCAAATCCTGAAGACCAGCATGTGAAGAAGCAATCCAAATGCTCTCCACTGGCTTCGGGCGGGACACTCAATGGAATCGCGAGTGCCAACCCATGAAAATCTGGAACCACGAAATCACTGACAAAACTTTTTGCACTAAGAGTACGTGTCACTGCTGTGATACTCAGACAATGAGCGACATTGCTAATGAGTATTCTAAGATGCTTTTCTCTGGGAGGATCAACAGTCTACATGAATCATCCGTCGAGATGCTCCACTAGATTGAGCCCTCAGACATTCGTGTATAGTCTGGATCGTTTATACACTGTCCAGTCAGTTATTGAGACCACCTGTTATAAGCCTGAATAACGAAATTTTGGAGAGGGACAGCTGCGAGACGTACAGGTAGAGAGACAGTGAGGTTGTGGAACGGACCGAAAAAGTTTTGAAGCCATTCCGACACCAGCGCCATGGTCAGTTGCGCTAGATTTCTCGGTTGAGGATCAGTGGCGCAAACGGCCTGATAGAGGTGTTGCCACAGATTCTCCTCTACTTACTGAACAGTCACTGCCCATCCGATCTCTTCTCCTCCCTCTCATTCCGGTTGATCAATGTCATCCCCCGTTTAACTGATCTCACAGCTGGTCCTACTTAGTAGTTTTGTGAACAGTGCACCACTGTGTCCTCTACGATGCTAAATTTCCCATTGTACCATCTGTGTCATTTACTGGTTCCGTCTGAAATCTCTCCAAATGAATGATCAACAATACGCAACCACACCACCCAGTCTTCGCTTAGGGTGGCAAAATTTTTCTTTCTTGCGGTGGCTAGCATGTAACCTAGAAAATTCCGCATCACACTGGCTCCTTCTCGTGGCACCTCCCATCGTCGGCTGCTCGCTCCCTAGTGGACTGTACACCACTAGAAAGTGCTTCAAGTGTTCGTATGCATTTTTGAGACTTCAAGGAGGTGGCAATTCAATAATAAACCTGCTTGTTTGTAACAGGAATGCCTGGGCTTCATTCAAGTGCCCTCAGACCTTTGGGACTCGGCATCAACCCTCTTGCCGTCAATGAGTCTTTAAATGATGCTCCATTTGAGAGTGAAGCAATCATTTCACTTGAACTGTACCTATCTGGTTTTTGGGTAAGTTTCAGATGCACCTGCAGCCTAAGTGGATCCCTCTTGAGCTGAATGCCTGGTGGCGAACTGCAGTGATAAATTGTGGTTTGAGTCCACATCTGATCCTGCGTACATCTTAGAATCCAAATTTCTGATTTCACAATCTCTATCAGACAATGGTGTGATTGAGCTGGAATCTTTCCACGTCTCCAGGTCTTCCCCTAGTACACTCCTTCCTCTTTAGATTTTTGAAATATTTATTCGTTATTATTATCTGAAATTTATTGCAGAATGCCATTAGTCTTCCTAGTACAAAGCCCATACAGCCCCATAATTCTGCGTTCTATCCCTGCCACTGCCTACCAATCTCCTATGGTTATCTTTTCTTCCCCTTTTACGTACTGAGTTACCCAGTGAATGTCCTTTGCTGCCTTTGACATCGGCAATTACAACTGAACTCTTGTTGTTTGGCATGGTTTGCTTTTGGTTATGACAAACTGGATCCTGTAACTCAGACGTTCACTGTAATACGCTTTCTGCTCTGCCTTCCTATTTGTATCAAATCCTACTCCCGTAATACCATTTCCGCTGATGCTGAAATTACACTATATTCATTTGACCAAAAATCCGTATCTTCTTTTCATTTCTTTTCACGGACCACCAATATATTGCGCCTCTGCTTTTCCTTTTTAGATTCTCTAGGTTTCATAAGATATCCAGCAGCTAAATATAATGTGTGTGATGGAATCAAAGAGTAGAATGAAAGTACAGGGGGAGTTCTCAGAAACATTTGAGGTAAAAATAGGGATGAGACAGGGAGATATTATATCATCAACGCCATTCAATTTGGCACTCAACAACATACTGAGGAGAGTAACACAATAATCTACAGCAGTCACCATAGGGATTAAGATAAATATCCTGACTTTTGCGGATGATACTGTGGTGATAGGAATGAGCATGGAAGACCTCGAGAAAATGAGAACTGTACTCGTGGAAGAAGCTAAGAAAATAGATATAAGTATAAATGAAAATAAAACAAAGTTCATGGTAATTGGAAGAAAATCTCATTCAGGGCCAAATCATCTAACAATCAGGAAGCTAACAATACAGTAGACAGACAGAATCACCAACAAAACCTTATAGAATGCGAGAATTCAAGTGGGGGGATGGCGTGTAGGAGCTGTACATAATACAAGATCTAAGTTACTATCCAGGCAGACAAAAATAAGAATGTATCAGACCATTATCAAACTAACAGTGTGCTACGCAAGCGTGACACGGACCCTGACCAAAAAAAACTCATGACTTCTGGAAATAAAGTACTGAGAAAAAATTATGGGCCAGCGAAAGAAAATGAACAGTGGAGAATAAGGAAAAACAGAGGACTCAGACAATTATACACACTACCGGAAAGTGTAACGAGTGTGAAAACTAAAAGACTCAGGTGGTACAGATATGTAAGGCGGAGAGGGAAGAACACTGTACTAAAGGCAGTGATGGATGGAGAAGCCGAAGGAACGAGACTACTAGGAGCGCCGAGAACGAGGTGGAAGGATAACACCGTGGGAGACATGCAGATACTGTATCTGGAAAATGATGAGTCAGCTGACAGGAAGGTGTGGAAGGCTGGAATGAGTGAGGCCAAGGACCGGCTGTGGTTTGTGTGGTCAGTGTAAGTAAGTAAGGTTTCATAACATATTTAGAATTCTGGCACTCCAAGCTCCGACTCGAAGAATTTTGCCATTCCGTTAATTACTCAATCTTTTTCTCAGGTTCACATCTTTATCTGCTATCCCATAGACTTAAATGTGTGGCTAAGTCTAAATATAGCCAACCGATAAATCATTATGACACTTTTTCAGTTACAATCCACATGCCATGTGAATAATTGCTGAATCTTCGGCCTTTAGGGGCAGTTTCCGTCCCCAGGGTCAAAGAGGTTGCCCCCAAACATCTGCCCACTAAAAAAAAATGGTTGAAATGGCTCTGAGCACTATGCGTCTTAACATCTGAGGTCATCAGTCTCCTAGAACTTAGAACTACTTAAACCTAACTAACCTAAGGACATCACACACATCCATGCCCGAGACAGGATTCGAATCTGCGACCGTAGCGGTCGCGCGGTTCCAGACTGAAGGGCCTAGAACCGCTCGGCCACACCGGCCGGCAATCTGTCCACTCCTCCATCTTTTTGACAAGGCCATTGACAGATCAAAGGTGAACTTTTATTAAAAATTTAAGCAGTGGCTGCCATCGAACTTACGACATTTCGAGTTGTAGTCAAAGACGCTATATAGTTACGGTTCGAGAAAGTGTGTTTTTTAGCAGTTTTTACTCCAAAAATGGAAACCATTTTGCCTAGAAAGCTCATTGTTCAATCATTTCGTGGCAAATTTCGTTGCCTTGACATATGCTAATCCAGTTTTTAGTAGAACTAATAGATTTAGTGTTTGTTAAAATTCTTATGTCAAGTCTTGAGGAGGATACCTCACAGGGTTTGACGAGCTCTGCGCAGTTGTATACAATCATTCGCTCACAGAAAGATCCGTACCTGAAGACTGTAAAATTGCTCAAGTCACACCATTACCCAAAATCCGCTTAATTTCAGGCCTATATCACTAACGTCAATTTGCAGTAGGACTTTGGAACATATACTGTATTCGAACATTATGAAGTATCTCGATGAAAACTATTTATTGACGCAGAGTCAGCACGGATTCATAAAATATCGTTCTTGCGAAACACAACTAGCTCTTTATACTCATGAAATAATAAGGGCTATCGACAGGGGATGTCAACTTGATTCCATATTTTTAGATTTCCAAAAGGCTTTCGACACCGTTCCTCACAAGTGTCTTCTAACCAAACTGCGTGCCTACGGAGTATCGCCTCAGTTGTGCGACTGGGTTCATGATTTCCGCCGGCCGGTGTGGCCGTGCGGTTAAAGGCGCTTCAGTCTGGAACCGCGTGACCGCTACGGTCGCCGGTTCGAATCCTGCCTCGGGCATGGATGTGTGTGATGTCCTTAGGTTAGTTAGGTTTAATTAGTTCTAAGTTCTAGGCGACTGATGACATCAGAAGATAAGTCGCATAGTGCTCAGAGCCATTTGAACCATTTCATGATTTCCTGTTAGGAAGGACACAGTTCGTAGTAATAGACGGAAAGTCATCGAGTAAAACGGAAGTAATAGCTGGCGTTCCCCAATGAAGTGTTATAGTCCCTCTATTGTTTCTGATCTATATTAACGACATAGGGGACAATCTGAGTAGCCATCTTAGATTGTTTGCAGATGATGCTGTCATTTACCGTCTTGTAAAGTCATCAGATGATCAGAAAGACTTGCAAGCTGATTTAGATAAGATATCTGTATGGTGCGAAAAGTGGCAATTCTCCCTGAATAAAGAAAAGTGTGAAGTTATTCACATGCGTACTAAAAGAAATCAGCTACATTTCGATTACGCGATAAGTCACACAAATCTGAAGGCTGTAAATTCAGCTAAATACTTAGGGATTACAACTACAAATAACCTAAACTGGAACGATCACATAGATAATATTGTGGGTAGAGCAAACTAAAAACTGCGATTCATTTGCAGAACACTTAGAAGGTGCAACAGGTCTACTAAAGAGACTGCTTACACCACGCTTGTCCGCCCTATTCTGGAGTATTGCTCTGCGGTGTGGGATCCGCATCAGGTGGTACTGACGGATGACATCGAAGAAGTACAAAGAAGGGCAGCTCGTTTTGTATTATCGCGAAATAGGGGAGATAGTGCCACGGACGTGATACGTGAATTGGACTGGCAATCATTAGAACAAAGGCGTTTTTCGTTGCGACTGGATCTTCTCATGAATTTTCAATCACCAGTTTTCTCCTCCGATTGCGAAAACGTTCTGTTCTCACCCACCTACATTGGGAGAAATGATCATCACGATAATATAAGAAAAATCGGGGGTCGTACAGAAAAATTTAAGTGCTCGTATTTCCCGGTTACTGTTCAAGAGTGCAACAGTAGAGAGACAGCTTTAAGGTGGTTCATTGAACCCTCTGCCAGGCACTTTATTGTGATTGGCAGAGTAATCACGTAGATGTAGATAATACTACAGACTGAAGAGTGAGGAAAACAGTAGTTCAACACAACCATTTGATGACAATAAATAAAATACTTCACAAGTTGACTAGGGCAACCTTTCTACATTGTTGCCAACCGCAACAAACCACAGTACAAGAAAAAATGTGATATGCAGTGATATCAAGTTCGTACGTAATTTGACATCATGTGTTCAGTAGTAAAACTTGTATAACAACACATCTTTAGATGGTCATAGCAGCACAATTGATTCATATTTTTGATATACGTCTATCTCTGTTTTGAACGGTACCTAATGTATCATTTTCATTTGAATATTTTATTGTAGTATAACACTGTTTGCAGTAAAAAGTTTATATCCAAAGAAAACATCCAAAGTGGTAAATACCCAGCTAACGTAGCAGTCCAAATGTATTGTTAGATGGCGCTAGCTTGCACTAAACAAAAGAACAATCCGGTCCACTATTTCTTTGTTGGGATCTTCAGTATAGAGACTCCTTTGGATTGATCTTTCCCCGTTAGTCTGTCTGGTGCACGCCTCTTATCTCTGTAAGACAGCTGCAAACTATATCCATTGTAAGGTGTCAGGCAAATCCAACACCTTCCATGAAAACCCTGACATGATAAGCAAATCCAGTAGTATGTCACATAGCTCCGAATAAATCGTGACATTAAATTAAGCAAAGTAAAACGAGTAACGAGTGAGCAAATGGAATACCACAGACTAACACAAGAATGCCTAAATGCATGTCATACCTTCCCACCGTGAGACAGACGCAGTTCCGAGGGGACAAACGAGAACAGAAGCCAAGAGCAGAACCGTGTTAAGCTAGAAGGCCCTACGATAAGGGACGGACACCCACGTCGCCAGCTAACCACCATGACCACCCCCCAGCCCATGTTAAAAGATAGAGCCCTCCAGAAGAACAGTATACATCTTACGATAACAGTAAAAGGGCCACACCAGCTGCAAGTTTTAGCGTGAGACTTTTTCGCGTCTCTGTTACGTTGGAAACTTTAAAAACATTGCCCCACCATGAAAAGTATAACGTTTCTCATTGGATCGACAGAATTTTTGTAGGCGGAGCTTAAGGTTAACATTGAGACCCTGATTGGTCAGATGAAAACACAGTCAGATAGTTTTTTTTAAACCAACTTCGGTAAATTGTAGTAAGGAGAAGTTAGGAGAGAGTTGCTTCCGAGACGGCGAGCTGTATGGAGCTGCCCCCTGACGAACACCGACAAGGTAAAGAACGCACGTGATGCCGCATTTTTGAGCGCATAAGGCTTCACTTAGTACTGCAGAAGTCTCATCTGTTACATCCCCTTTTTACGTAATACTAGTGTCGATCGTCAATTGAAGCTCATGGTATTCACATTTGCTACTTAAGTTAAAATCTGAAATGCGGTGATTTTTCTGTTATATAATTACTGAGAAGCCACATCAGCCACTGTAATTTACGACAAGTTAGATAAGTAATTAAGGATAATTGAGGGTCACTGTAGACCATTTTGATAGTTTTCTCTTTTGTGAAACGTAATTTAAACCTAGATTATAGATGTGATATGGCATAGGTCATCCTTCAGTCCATTGTAGAACTTGGAAACCCACTCAGGGAATATTCGTTCACATTTTTGTTGAACGCAGTTGGTTTTTGTCATCCTGTATTAAAATATTTCCTTTTATCAATAGTGCAATTTATAAACAATGTTTTGTGAGTAGAAGAAAATTTCCAATGGTAAACTTAACTGCTTTTTCGAAGTTATTTTACCAGCTAACTAAAAATAGGAAAGCCTTGAACCCCTTCCACTAAATTTAGTTAGTATTAAGATTCTTTTACAGGGAGTGCAGTGGAGCTGACGCTGAAATCACTAAGTATTTGGTTATATCATCGCTAGTCTCACTGAACTCTTCTGAACTCTACATGTCATGTGTGGTCTGGCGTCTCCTTACCAGCAACAGGTCCCAGGTTCAAACTAGTCAATTCCCTAAAAACCACGCTCAGAGCGTCGTTGCGCGAAAGTGGTAGGGAGACACGACATAGAACAACAGACACCACGCAGAATGTTAGATCATTTTAACTGCTTATTGTAGTTAAGCCTTGGTCTCCCTCTACGATGTTTAACTCCCACACTGCCTTCCATTGCCAAACTGCTGATTTGTTGATGCCTCGAGTTATATCCTATCAACCAAACCCTTCCTTCAGTCAGTTTGTGTCTAATTCCTTTCCTACTCAGTTCGATTCAGTACATTTTCATGAGTTATACGATTTACCCACCTTAGCTTCAGTAATATCCTGTAGTACCATATTTCCAACACTTTAGTTCTCGTGTTGACTGAACTGTTACATTCCACGTTACACTTTAGTACAAAATACTCTCATTAAAGACTACCGAACATTTAGATTCATGTTCGACGTCAACAAATGTATAATTTTCAGAAACACTTTTCATGCTATTTGCAGTATGCATTTTATATTCTCTTTATTTCTTCTGCCGTCTCAACTCCTACTTCTTCCCTTTCAAATCATTTAACTATTGTAACTGGAATTGAATTATACCAGCTGTCTTCAGAATTTAAGAGTATATTCTTGTCAAGATTTTTAAAAGATTTTAGAACTATCTTTCCACACAATCTGTTAACAGTCAAGAATACAAATAGAAATATATTAAATGATGAGCCGTTTCGGCTGCTCATACAACCATCTTCACACCTGAAATAATAAACATAATATAAAATTCCTTTAAAATAGCAATGACATAACGGACTGCAGGAAAGTACACATAATCATGTAAATAAATCACTGACATATCAACTATAATATCGAGCGCCGTGTCAGCTGGTAAAATGAGGCTAGGACACAGTGCCTGTAAATCGGGGTACATTCTTATATAACAGTCGGTCTCAATAAACAGTAGTGAAACAAAGCGCTAAGTATTCAATACCTAAGAAAATGAAACAGAGAGATGCGTTAATATATAAGAGAAATATAAGGAGAGACAATCCTTTCTTTAAACGTCCATCGTTAGTATACAACTTTTGCATAGAATATAGTTACACAAGTAACTTGTCTACCATAAAAATACAGGTTGGAAGTAGATTATTTGGGAATTTTTTTAACTTTTTGAAAATAATTAGATCGCTTGCTCCATCTCCTGATTAGTCAGAAACTAATATCAGTCAAGACTGTCGAAAGTTTTCACTAAATCTACAAAAGCTATAATCATAGGTTCACCTCTCTTCAGTCTGTCTTCTAAAGCCGGAGGATCGCTTGTACAGTTCTCCTATATATTCCATTCACCTTCCAGCCTTCTTTGCTGCGTTCTAGATTGCTATCTTATCTCTTGAAATTCTTACAGCTGCTTTTGTCACCTCCACAGATTATTTTTTTTTTATTTTAGTTTCCCTATATGTAGTACCGTTCTTATGCATGTATGTTTCTACAGCCATTCATACTTTCCCATTTTGTACTTTCTGCCACCCTCAGTTTTAGACGGCAGTATTCCATCTTGGCATCTCCATCTGATGCATTTTTATATTTCCCCATTTGTCAATTAAATTTAGTTCCTCGTGTGTTATCCAAGTGTTTATACCGTCACACTTTGATACTTTGCTGCCTTTACTATTTCATCTCTCAAAGCTACCCATTGGTCTTGGAGTTTACACCTTTCCCCTGTTTCAGGCAGTCGTTGTCTATCGCTCCCTTTGATATTCTCCGTTATCTCTACTTCTTTTAACTTAACCATGTGTCACTGTATTAATTTTCTAAATTTTTGCAGTTTTATCGTTTTTATCTGAATTTCACCACCAATAAAGTACGATCAGTCCACAGCTGCCACTTGAAAAATTTTTGGTATTTAAAATCCGGGTTCAAAAACTCTATCGTACCATTACGAAATGGCCGGCCGAAGTAGCCGTGCGGTTAAAGGCGCTGCAGTCTGGAACCGCAAGACCGCTACGGTCGCAGGTTCGAATCCTGCCTCGGGCATGGATGTTTGTGATGTCCTTAGGTTAGTTAGGTTTAACTAGTTCTAAGTTCTAGAGGACTAATGACCTCAGCAGTTGAGTCCCATAGTGCTCAGAGCCATTTGAACCATTTTTGAACCATTACGTAATGCATCTGAAACCTTCCAGTGTGTCCATGTACTCAGTATTCTTTCATGATTGTTAAACCAGGAGTTAGAAGTGATTAAAAATCCGCTTTGTGCGAAATACAAAAGATGACTTCCTCCTTTATTCCTTTTCCCCAGTTCATGCTTATTATTATTTCCCTTATTCTCCTTTTGCTACTACTGAACTCCAATACCCATGACAAATCAGTTGTTGATTCCCTTAAGGATCAATATAAATTCTTTTATCCAATCAAACTTTCTTTCAATCTTTTCATCATCTTTGTGCTCTCAGCCTCGTGAGGCCAACTGAGGAGCTACTCGATTGATTAGTAGTGGTTCCCAGGTCAAGAAACCCGACAAACCACATGCCGCTCCCTATCGCATCCGATGACCCCATCGGCAGTCGGTCGGCTGCGATTGTACCATCCAGGGCAAGGACGATGAGCTTTACCTACTTTAGCTTAATTGCAGTATAAGAGTTATTCTTCTCCGAATGATCAATTTTCTAAATATTGTTGACCGCGTAACGACATAGAGCACAATCATAAACGGGTAATTGATCGAGTCTGTTAGCGGTAAAACAAGAAAACACGAATAATGAGCCGGCCGGAGTGGCCGTGCGGTTCTAGGCGCTACAGCCTGGAGCCGAGCGACCACTACGGTCGCAGGTTCGAATCCTGCCTCGGGCATGGATGTGTGTGATGTCCTTAGGTTAGTTAGGTTTAATCAGTTCTAAGTTCTAGGCGACTGATGACCTCAGAAGTTAAGTCGCATAGTGCTCCGAGCCATTTAAACGAATAATGAAATACGTGAAAGAATACATCAAAAAGAGATTAAAAGTTGGTATGTTTTCACCCAGCTTCGTCTTTCTCTCGTACAGTTTCATGGTATAGTTAATAATATCCACTACCGTACTTACAGCAGTCTAATATTCCTCGGACGACATGGAGGCGTTTAGAGTTACCGGAACTGCATACTCTAAATTCACAATCCGAGCCGTACTGGTGTGTTCACCACTGTTCGGGGTGCCAGTTGTTAAGTGCGTTTCATTGATTTCCCATTGATTACTCTGCCCTGTCTGTTATTGGTTACCGCTGGCTGCTGCCGCTTGGGATGGGAACACTTAATTTTGCGTCAGCCCTGACTCCACATGAACAATTGCCGCTGCTTCTGCCAGGTACACCAGGGAGCGATAAAGTGTGTGCATCGCAGCCGCCGCTGCTGCTGAGACTTCGCACAACGCCATAGAAGTCTCGACGACGAACGAAGGAGACTGTTCACAAACTAATCCTAATGGAAGCTGTTACTGTTACTGTTTTTCTCCATATCACAGGAATATAAACGATAGTTGCAAGACGTATTCATAACTGTAACATCGGCCTATCCCCACGAGCAGCGCCAAGGATGGAAAGAACAGAACGGTTAAAACAGATACTCTCAATAATCGGTGTTTTCGGTGTTTCTTGGGTCTCGATTATAACAGTTCTTTTTTTACTAATAAATAGTTGAAAACCGGTACATCAGTTGCTCATAGTAGTGGAGATAAACTTCTTGATTGCTAAATGCAACTTTATTAAAAACAAGTATTATTTCTTTTAAAAATTTCCATTGCATTGAAATACTGGGTAATCGCAGAAAACAGAAAAAGCAATCAACACTATTTCAATAACAACACATACAAATACAAGACATAAGAACCATTAGAGCATTGCTGAGACAATAACGTACCTGTTGTTCTTTTCAGTACAGAAGCAGTGATCCTTTCGTTTCTTGGGATCAGAGTGGAATGTGTATGCCAGGCTTCTCATTTGTTGCCAGAAAATATTTATCTTTGCTAGGAAGTTCTGTGGCTTCTGAAGGACTGGTATCATCTTTGAACGATCTTACTTCTAATGAAAGGAGTGGAGTTGCAGATTCCCATATTATGAAAAGATTGGACAGTAAATATTTCCCAAAGGATTAATTCATTACTGAGATTTTAAGTGTTGTCAAGCAATTTTTCATGCTAAATATTCTATTTTACCTAATACCCTAATTATTCATTTGAATTTTTTGCAGGAGAATTTCCAGTTTTGTCATCAAAAAGACAGTTGCACTCAATTTAGTGCTAAAAATAAATAAATAATAAGTTCGACACAAAAATGTGTTTCCATTCCAAATAATTAAAGACAAAAACCGCTACAAATTTTACAAAAAAGCTTATAATTTGTCTGTCATTTCTATGAAATAATGAAAGAGAAAGGAAATTAAGGTACAGTAATAAATTAAAAAGTTAACAATTCATTCATTGCTTATAAAGGAAATAGAAGGCAACGTATCTGCTGAATGTGTCTCCATAGTACACAATTATCTGTCTGTAGCCCTTGGAAATAAAACGACATAACACGGAAAATATTGTTCTCCAATCGCAGTTTTCACCCATTACGTAGACTACTCGTAATGCCCAAATAGTTGTACGATCCTCGTTTACAACACGTTTTTTGAGCAGAATTTCAAAACATTTGACATCAAAAGAAGAATACTGGCAATTTTTTGTAGTATTCAAAACCTCATAACTTTTCGAGAAAAACAGCGAATAGTACACGGACTAAGTTGTCTTTTATTTACCTGTTTTGTCCGATATTTTTACTCTAGGCATCTTGAAACATACTATTTTTCAATCATTGTTCCATGTCGGCAGAAATAATAGCAACAAAAAATCGAAAATCGATTTTTTTTTCAGAAACCGCTTTTAACAGCGAGACTGTTGTAACGATAACCGCCATCTGTCTGCAGTGCCCCGACAAGTGATTGGGCTAGGCATGGCGGTTATCGTTGAAACAAACACTTTTCGGTTATATCGGTTCTCTTTCCGCGCAAGTTCGAACTGGCTGCTTAAACCGTCCTACGTAACTGGTTACTCAGTTAATCGATTTCCGATTTTCGTTCCTGTTATTTCCTGTAATAAACGTAGAAATCAAACAAAGAGTGAGAAATTTTGACTTCCTCAGTTTCAACATACATAGAATCAGAATATTAAATTAAATAGGCAAATGAAAGAAAACTTAGAGCGTTCACTATTCGCTGCTGTTTTTGCAAAGTTATAAGAAGACGAATACCTCAAAAACCACCCGTATTCTTCTACTGATCGTAATTTTTTAAACTCTGTTCAAAAATCATGTTGTAATCGGGGATCGTACCACTATTTAGGCATTATGAGTTGTCAGTACTACAGGGTGAAAAGTGAGGTTGAGGACTCTGTTTTTCGTGTTAATTTGTCCATTTTCAAGGGCACAAGACGATAAATGTATATTGTGTAGGGACAGGCAACAGATCAGCTATTTTCTGTTTTCATTGTATACTACGAACTGTATACTATGAACTGTTGTTTCTTTTGTTATTTCAAAGAAATGGCCGATAAATCATTAATCTTTTAAAATAATTGTACTTCATTGCTATTGTACTTTGTTGCTACCTCACTTCGTGAAAATATTTTCAGACGAGTGTTGGTGGTAGCCTGCAGTACAACAGGAGCCTGGCTACGACAGCAAGAAACTGCACTATAGACGTGCATGTCTTGCACATTAGTCCTACAGGCATACCTTAAGCCGCGGCACACGGCAACAGAAACACCGTTGTCTCAGCAATGCTGTACAAGTTCTTTCGCCACGTGTCGTTTATTGCTCGTTTCTGTCGGTGTCGTCATTAAAATAGCACTGATTCCTTGTTCCAGTTTGTATAACAACGGAATATTTCAAACAAATGCAGATTTTAGGACTTCTCTTCTAAAACATTTTCATTTAAGAACGAAAAATTTTAGCACTGCTGCTGTGGCTAATCGATGTTTCGGGGTTTTACTCAGTTATTAGTAAAAAATAATAATACCTTTTATAAACGAGAGCGAACAAAGAGCGAAAAATAGCGCTTATTCAGAGCTAAAATTACAGTATCGGTTTTAACCGGTCGTGTTTTCCCATCCCTAGTTCGGCTGCCAGCGGAGATGGTCGGGTGGCTTCGGCAGCTGCCGTCGCTCTTCGGCCGGTGACGTGACTGCTGGCGCTGCACTCGGCGTTGTGCATCCGCCTCCGCCTGCAGGCGTATCACAAGACGGGTGGCTTCCGCGCCATTTGTCGCTGGCCTCGCGCGCCGCGCCTTGTTGGCTGGCCGGATCTGTTTATTTAGCAATTCCAAGGAGCCCCCGGAGATGTATGGAGTCGGCCCGCTCGGACGTCTTCCCTTCCACTCTTCGCCGCGCTTCCTCCGACTGTAATTTAATTTGGCTGTAAGATACGGCTGCGCGGCGCCCGGCCCGGATGGCCAACGTTCCGTGCAGCTCGTAAATAGGGAGTCCGTGGGCCGCCCGCCGGAGTGGATTGTTGGCGCTGCTGGCCGGCCAGCCAGCGCATTAAAATGAAGTGCTCGGTTTATCTCAGAATTACGCAAAACAACGCGACCGCCCCGTGAAAAACTGCCACGAAAAATTTTATTTTCGGCATCTGGGACTGAGCTCCCTGAAACACCTCCAAGACATTAGTTCAGCACGTGCTTTGTATTTTTCGTGCATCCATTGTTGTGGTGCAATATACCTTTGCATCTGCAGAGAAACAGGAAGTCGTGCTGTTACCCCCCCCCCCCCCCCCCAGTACTGCAAGGGTCGGTGCAATGTACTGTAAAATCTACTGTGGCGCTGTTGCGGTAAGCATTAAGGAAATGAAATGCTGCAAACAAACTGACTATTCTCATTGTCAACTTTTGTTTCTGTTCTTCTTCTCAGACGAACCCCACGTATGATCAACATACGTCGTGCTACAGTGCCGAGCAATGATCTATGCTTATACAACAGAGAAAGAAGCCAACAGTGTTCGGACCTATGGAAAGGCTGATCTCGAAGTCAGATAAAAGCCCCTGTCCCCCTGACACCAGAAACTGGCACTAATGTCCATAACAGTGAACAGAATAGGCACACAGAAGTAAACACAATATATCACGTACGATCTGTAATGAAAACATAAGGTTTCAGCAACTTATGACACTAATAGTAAGTTGCTTTTTTTATGCGGCCCATCACGAATTCCTCTCCATCACAGAGTAGCACTTGCAACTTACGTCCTCAATTATTTGCTGAATGTATTCCAATCTCTGTTTTCCTCTACAGTTTTTGCCCTCTACGGCTCCCTCTAGTATCATGGAAGTCATTCCCTGATGTCTTAACAGACGCCCTATCATTCTGTCCCTTCTCATTATCAGTGTTTTCCACATATTCCTTTCCTCTCCGATTCTGCACAGAACCTTCTCATTCCTTACCTTATGAGCCCACCTAATTTTTCAACATTCGTCTAGCACCACATCTCAAATGCTTCCATCCTCTTCTGTTCCGGTTTTCCCACAGTCTATGTTTCACTACCATACAACGCTGTGCTCCAGACATGCATTCTCAGAAATTTATTCCTCATATTAATTTCTCCAGGTCAAAAAATCCTCTGAATATGTCTTGATTTTTCTTTAGTCTTGCTTCAGTTATCAACCGCAACTTGAGAATTGCCTCTCTGGTGCCTTTACCTTTCCTAAAGCCAAGCTGATCGTCATCTAATACGTCCTCCATTTACTTTACCATTCTTCTGTATATTATTCTTGTAAGCAACTTGGATGCATGAGTTGTTAAGCTGACTGTACGATAATTCTCGCACTTATCAGCTCTTGCACGTCCGATAGAAATTATCCAGACAGGCAGATGTAGTCCGCAATTGACACTGGAGGCCGACCCACTAGTACAGAGGAAGGAGGGGACTGTTAGAAGAGCAAGAGCAAGAACAAAAGGGGTCTCTCAGGAGAGCTCAATGACTTCCAACACGGACTTGTTATCGATGTAAGGTGAGTACGAAAGTCATCAGGGACAATTCAACCCCTCTAAAACTATTCAAATCGATTGTTGGTGCTGTGAGTGAGATGTGAAAACGCGAAGAAATAACCACAATTAGACCAAGAGGAGGCACACCTCATGTACTGACATCGTCGGGCAATGCAGAGAGTGACTGTGAAAAACTGCTACCAGCAGACCAGTAAACACAATGACTGTGCGTAGGAAGTTACAAAAGAAGGAGGTACAATAGTCGAGTAACTCTTCATACGCCACAAATTTCTGAAGTCACTGCAAACCGAGACTCTCATGAATAACTCCACTGGACGGTGGATGACTGGTAATGAGAGATTTGGAGTGATGAAGCACGTTGTACCCCATGGGAATCCTATGGAAGGTTTCGCGTTTGGCGGATACCTCGAGAACGTTACCTGCTATAACTTCTAGTGCCAGCACTGAAGTACGGAGGTGGTGGTGCGACGGTATGGGGTTTTCTCGTGGTTAGGGTGTGGTCCTCTTATTGCGCTTCAGAAACGCTGAATGTGGATGGATTTTACATCATTGTGTATTGCGTACGGTAGGCGAATATATAACTCTGCCTTCAGGATTTATTACAAAAGATGTAAAATTATTGAAAATATGGCTGTGAAGACATCAGACCAACCAAAACCGAGTTATAACGAAATTTCAACACTGTCAGTTTGTAATTAAGATTTTAGAGCTATTACAAATAGAAGGCCTAGAAATAGCAGGTGATGAATTTTGTTGTATCACTAAATCATATAACAATTTACTAACGTAAAAAAGAAAGGATATATCACTAAGGGTAAGACAGATACTACCTACAGGAAATTTAAGGAGGTCTTTCTTGAAAAGAGAACCACTTGTAAGATGTAAAACCAGTTCTAAGCAAAGGAGGGAAAGCAGAAAGGTGGAAGGAGATATGAAGAATTTTACAGAGCGCTGAAAGACCTAAGTCGAAACAAGGCCCCGGAGTAGACAACATTCCATTAGAATCACTTATAGCGTTGGAAAAGCCAGCCCTGACAAAACTCTACCATCTAGTGACCAAGATGAATGAGACAGGCGAAATACTCTCAGACTTCAAGAAGAATATAATAATTCATATCCCAGAGAAAGCAGGTGTGTGTGTGTGTGTGTGTGTGTGTGTGTGAATTCTGAAGGGACCAAACTGCTGAGGTCATCGGTCCCTAGACTTACACACTACTTAAACTAACTTATGCTAAGAACACCCAAAACACCCATGCCCGAGGGAGGACTCGAACCTCCGGCGGGAGGGCCGCGCAGTCCGTGACATGGCGCTTCTAACCGAGCGACGGAAAGCAAGCGTTGACACGTGTGAAAATTAGCAAACCATCAGTTTATAAGTCACGGCTGCAAAATACTAACACGAATTCTTTACAGACGAATGGAAAAACTGATAGAATCCGACCTTGGAGAAGATCAGTTTGGATTGCTTAGAAATGTGGGAACATGTGAGGCAATAGTGACCCTACGACTAACATTGAAAGATAGATTAAGGAAAAACAAACCTACGTTTCTAACATTTCTAGACTTTGAGAAAGATTTTCGGAATACTTTCTTTGCCGGCCGGAGTGGCCGTGCGGTTCTAGGCGCTACAGTCTGGAACCGAGCGACCGCTACGGTCGCAGGTTCGAATCCTGCCTCGGGCATGGATGTGTGTGATGTCCTTAGGTTAGTTATGTTTAATTAGTTCTAAGTTCTAGGTGACTGATGACCTCAGAAGTTAAGTCGCATAGTGCTCAGAGCCATTTGAACCAATACTTTCTTTCAAATTCTGAATGTGGCAGGGGTCAAATACAGGGAGCGAAAGGCTATTTACAATTTGTACAGAAACCAGACCGCAATTATGAGAGTCGAGGACCATGAATGGGAAACAGTGGTTTGGAAGGGAGTGAGACAGGGTTGTACCTTATCCCCGATGTTATTCAATCTATATATATTGATCAAGCAGTAAAGGAAACATAAGAAAAATTTGGAGTAGGAATTAGAATACGTGAGAAGAAATAAAAAATTTGAGGTATGCTGAAGACATTGTGATTTTGTCAGAGACAGCACAGGACCTGGAAGAGCAGTTGAACGGAATGGACAGTGCCTTGAAAAGAGGATATAAGATGAACATTAACAAAAGCAAAATGAGGATAATAGAATGTAGTGTAATTAAATCAGGTGATGCAGAGGGAATTAGATTAGGAAAAGAGACACTTAAAGTAGTAGATGAGTTTTGCTATTTAGGGAGCAAAATAACTGATGATGGTTGAAGTAGAGAGGATATAAATGGTAGACTGGCAGTGGCAAAACAAGCGTTTCTGAAGAAGAGAAATTTGTTAACATCTAGTATAGATTTAAGTGTCAGGAAGTATTTGAATGGAGTGTAGCCGTGAATGGATGTTAAACATGGATAATAAATAGTTTAGACAAGAAGAGAATAGAAGCTTGCGAAACGTGGTGATACAGAAGAATGCTGCAGATTAGATGGATAGATCACGTAACTAATGAGGAGGCACTGAATACAACTGTGGAGAAGAGGAATTTGTGGCGCAACCTGACTAGAAGAAGAGATCGGTTGGTACGACATGCTCTGAGGTATCAGGGGATTGGAGGGCAGCGTGGAGGGTAAAAATCGTAGAGGGAGACTAAAAGATTAATACACTAAGCACATTCAGAAGGATGTATGGTGTACTAGTTACTTGGAGATGAAGACGCTTATAGGATAGAGTAGAATGGAAAGCTGCATCAAACCAGTCTCCGGAGTGAAGACCACAATAACAATAAGTACAATAGTCATTCACTCCATCATACATCAACATTAAAATGCTATTCATGGAATAATCAATATAGACATATGTTCTTCCTTAGGAATAATCGAAGACACTTTAAAAGAATAACTTCATTGATAAAACGAAACCCAATTATAATGTCATCGGATGAATATCCACCCAACAGAAATGTCTTCCTCATGACGCTGTCTGTGATGTGTCTTCACAACGTGGTAGAAGGCGGCGTGAAGACCTGGGAAATTACCGGCCCCATGCTCCCGACGTGTGATGGCCAGGACGAAATGGTCCGGGTCTGGCAGCATGAAGCGTTTACATGAAACTGCTGGTACTGCTGGGACTGAACTGTTGATGAGGCCGGGCGGCACTTCTGGAACTGACGACTTGAGGCGTAGGGTGTAACTGACTTCGCAAGGTCCGCCAGTGGATTGAAATCTGCGTGACACTGCGTGACCTGGCGTAGGACAGTAGTTTCCTGACAATAGCGCTCTCTTCTAAGACAGTACACTACCTGTCGGCGAGTTTGGCGTCCCCATACGTTATAGAGGCGATGCGTAACTCCGTGGTAAACGGTCGAGGCCATATCTCCGTGTTTATGAGCGCCATTTACACAGGCCCCCCTGGTGGGGCGGCTGCCCGCACCGCGAGCCTGTTATGCGAAGAAGTCAACTACCAGGCGGATATAAGAAATGTAATAGCAGATAATGGAGTGCAATGACTAAACTGAACATGAGGCTCGTTCAGCAAGTAATGCCCCACATTTCTGTTTTCTCAGCACGTATTTATTGTTAAGAGTCAGATCTGACTAACGTGAATACAAGTGTCGTTCAATATGTAATGCCCCACTTTTTTTCTCTGCACAATTTTACTGTTAAGTGGCAGAATTTGCTGACGATATACATCAACATGTATTGTCCATGTCCTATTTTTCTACTTAGTCTCCATCACTTTCTATGGGCGTACGTCAACGTTGTGGAAAAGCATGTATTCCCTGCTGGTAAAACCTCTTGTCCTGTAGGAGTAGCCTTGTTTTCACTGCGTGACTGATGCTCTCGGCATCTTCAAAGTGTGTTCCCCGTAGAGAATCTTTAAGCGCCCCAAAGATAATGGAAGTCCGAGTGTGCCAGGTCTGGACTGTAGGGTGGATGAGGCAATGATGTCCAGCCCAATTAGTCGATGTGTTCCCGGGTTCTCAGATTTGTATCGTGTTGCAGCAAGATTTCTGCTGGATTCTTGTCCGATCGAACACGTCACAAACGGTTCTTAAGTTTATTCAGAGTCTTCACGTATGTGTCTGAATTGATGTTGACCCTCTTGGCAACACATCCACGAGAATGCTGCCGTCACAATCCCAGGAGACTGTCACCATGCATTTTCCGGCAGCGGGGGTTGTCTTGAATTCCTTCTTTTGGGATGAATGAGGATGATACCACTCCATGGACTGATTTTTTGTTTCAGGCACAATGTGGTGTATCCAACTTACATCCCCTATAATGATCCGTGACAGAAAAGCCTCTGTGTCGGTCTCAGAACGCTCCAAAAATTCAGATGAAATGGCCTTTCTTTTAATCTTGTGATCCTCAGTGAGCATTCCCAGAACCCGTCGTGAGCACCTCTTTGAATATCCGAGAGTTTAGTGGCAAATAAGTAATTTACACATCCTTCCTCATTCCTTTATTGCCATGGTACATTAGTTATCCCACAGTGTCACACTTCTTCCTGTAGTATCTCCATATATAACCACACTATAAATATTCCTCCATGTCTATTCCATGGATCATCACAGAATGCTCACGGTTGTACACAGAACACATACCATTAACACCTAGAACAGATAACCACGTACTATTTCTCTCAAAGTTGTTACGATAAAGAAAGTCTCTCACTAGCTGCTGCAGCCATCGTACAAGAACGATGAACACTTCCTTTCCTTTTTTTCTTCGAGTCTTCGGTCTTCTGACTAGTTTGATAAGGCCCGCCGCGAATTTCTCTCCTGTGCAAATCTTATAGTTTTTACAGTCTACAGCTCCCATTAATACCATGGAAGTTATTCCCTGTCATCCTGTCCCTTCTTCTTGTCAGTATTTTCCACATACCTCCTTATTCTTTACCTTAACAGCACACTGAATTTTCAATATTTTTCTGTAGAAGCACATCTCAGACACTTCGATTCTCTTTTGTTCCGGTTTTCCCACAATCCTTTTTTCATTACCACATAATGCTGCATTTAAAAAGAATATCCTCAGAAATTTATTCCTCACATTAAGATCTATGTCTGATACTAGTAGATTTCTCTTTTCCAGGAATGCTCTTTTTTACAGTACTAGTTTGCTTTTTGTGTCCTCCTTGCAGCGTCCGCCATGGGTTACATTGCTTCCTCGGTAGCAGTATTCCTTAACTTCATCTACTTCATGATCCCCAATTCCAATGTGAAGTTCCTCTCTGTTCTCATTTCAGTTGCTTCTCATTGCTTTCGGTTTTCTTCGATTTTCTCTCAGTCCATATTCTGTACTCATTAGATTAGACTGTTCATTACATTCAATAAATCTTGTAATTCTGTTTCACTTTCAATGAGGATAGCAATGTCATCAGAGAATCCATTGATATCCTTTCGCTCTGAATTTTAATCCCACTCTTGAACCTCTCCTTCATTTCCGTCTTTGCTTCTTCTACGTATAGATTGAACCCTAGGGGTGAAATACTACATCCCTATCCTACACCCTTTTTAATACGAGCACTTCGTTCTTGCTCTCCCAGTATTCATTTTCTCTTTTGGTTCTCATAAATGTAGTGCATTATCCGTCTTTCCCTGTAGCTTACCCTAGTATTCTCAGAATTTCGAACATCTTGCACCATCTTACTTTGTCGAACGCTTTTGTCATGTCGACAGATCCTTGATTTTTCTGCTGCCTTGCTTCTATTAACGACTGCAACGTCAGAAGTGCCTCTCTGGTGCCTTTACCGTTCCTAAAGCCAAACTGATAGGTATGTAACAGATCTTCAACTTTCTTTCCCATTATTTTGTTTATTACTCTCGCCAAAAGCTTGGATGCATGAGCTGTTAAGCTGACTGTGCGATAATTTTCGCTCTGGCCGATTATTGCTGTCTTCGGAACTGTTTGGACGATGTTTTTCCAAACTATGATGATACATCGCCGGTCAGTGTACTGTTCCCATCTATCCACTGTCTCCTCTGCATTTAATAGTGTAATGTTCATTGCACTGTTGATGTCACCGTACTTGTTTTTAATTTCACCGAAGGCTGTTTCGACTTGTCTGTATGCAAAGTCGGTCTTTCCGACAATCATTTCTTTTTCAATATTTTCGCATTTTTCTTGTAGCCATTTGGACTTAGCTTCATGACACTTGCTATTTATTTCCTTCTTAATTGACTTGTATTCCTGAATTTCCGTGCAAATTTTTGTCTTCTTTCGTTTGTTAGCTGAAGCGTCTCTTTTGTTTCCCATGGTTCTTAGCAGTTACTTTCCTTCCATATTTTCCTTTCCAACTCCTTATTGTCCTTTTTTTAAGATGTCCATTCCTCTTAAACTGAAATGCCTAGTAAGCTGTTCATTGTCACACTATCTATAGCTTCAGAGAACTTCAAGCATACCTCTCCGTTCCGTACTGTTCCAGTTCTTTGCGCTTTGGTACTTCCTGGCTAGACTCTAATCCAATAACTGATTTCGAAATCTCTGTCTCACCTTGATGTAATCCAGCTGGAATATTTCCGTATATGCAGGTCTTTCTGAAATATATCTCCTCCTCGTGTGATTCTTGAACAGCGTACTCGCTGTTACTAGCTCAAATTTATTGCAGAACTCAGTTAATCTTTCTCCCCTCTCTCTGCTAATGCGAAGAACATATTCTCCCGTAACACTTTCTTCTGCTCCTTCTCCCACAACCGCTTTTCTGTCCCCCATGACTATCAGATTTCCATCTCAATTTACGTACTGAATTACCCGTTCCATAACCTTATACACTTACCGTGTCTCTTCATCATTTACTTGCGACTTTGGCATGTGTACATGTACTATCGTTGGTTTGCTGTCGAATCTCGTGAGAACAATCTTGTCAATGAAATGTTAGCAGCTCACTCTTTGCTCTCCTATTCACAACGAATCCTGTCCCGTTGCTCCTGTTTATACACGCTATACTCCTCTGACCAGAAGTCTTCCTCTTCTTTTCATTTAACTTCACTGACCCCTATTATATATTGAGCCTAAGCATTTCCCTTTTCAGATTTTCTAGTTTTCCGAACACGTTCACACTTCTAACATTCCACTCGCCGATTGGTAGAATTTACCTTTTCTTTCGTTATTAAAACTTTTTCTCATGGTCACGTCCCCCTTGGCAGTCCCTTCCCGGCGATCTAAATGGGGGAGTTTTGCCAATGGAGAGATCATTAAAACACTTTCTCAATTATTTGCAGAGCACGTGTCCTGTGGATACACATTATGTGTCTTTAATGCAGTGGTTATCGTTGCCCTCAGTACCCTTATGCCTTTGATCACTGATAATTCTTCCGCTTTTAAGGGGCAGTTTCCCATCCCAGCGGCAAGAGAGTACTCCGAGCTCTGTTCGCGCCTTGGCTCTTTTTTGACTAGGCTGTAGATTGAATGAGGATCACTTATACTATAAATCTTCCCGGTCACTATCTCTGAAGATTTTCTGAAAATGTAAATAATGACGAGGTTCGAAATCGGGACTCAGGGATATTTGATTACTAGTCAAAGACCGTACACCATGGGTGCATACTTTTAGTAATTCATTACACAATTCATATTATTCTCAAATACTGAAGTGTTCAGACAGAAATGACAATATTTGTGCAAACAATTCCTTACACTAACATCAGACTACGTTACTGGTTACATCTTCAGAATAGTGGCGCATACTTTAAAACGTTGCAGGGATTATTATGAACAGAAATTAATAAACTCACAAATAAAATTTATGTTTCAGAAGAGAGCGACTTTACGTTCATTTTACTCTCTTGACGTAAATATGTTATTATAAACAATTCAGAGACGATAATTGTATTAGCATGACAATGCACACTTCCCTTAAGCAGCATCAGTGAGGCAATAGTTTGTGGACAGTTACATTCCTGAAAAGGACTGGTCTATCCAGAACCCTAACCTGAAACCAGTGGAACGTCTTTGGGATGAGTCAAAATGTTGAGTCTGCTCCAGACCCAAGATTCCAATATCACTGTGTTCCCCAGTTTCGGCTCTTGAAAAAGAGTGGGCTGCCATTCCTCCCCAGACTTCATTGAAAGTGTCCCCAGCAGAGTCATAAAGGCGAAGAGTGGACACACCCCACATTACTGTCTAATAACTGGTATCCAGATGCTTGTGATCAGGAGTGGCTCAAGTACTGAAATATATATGAAATACATGTACCTAAAGGAAGAAGTTAATAACTTCATGGAACAATACTTCTCAAGGATCTTTTCCTGCTCGGAAGTACTAAATTACTGGGAACCTTGAAGCCCCTTTCTCCGTGCATTAGCTGTAGGGAGATTCCTTCCACACTAACGGTGACACGGCAGCTCGTCACATAGGGAGTCCCAGCGCCTCAAAATTCATGCAAACTGAGGACATGGGATGCGGACTGGATGGTGCACTTGTGAATTCGTCTTCTTTCACTAAATCTGATGAGTGTTTATGTCAGGAAGTTTTCCATGAGCTGCTTATTTCTCGTGGACTAAGAGATTGATGAACTTCAAGATAAGGCCTTGTGTTTAGTTATAATTTGTATCATCATACAATAGCACAGCGAATTTTCGTGAGTCATATTTACCTGTACATTATCCACCAGAATGGTAGCACTGTTCATGCAGACATAGAATGCTTCCCATTATCGCTTTCTATTTAAACAAGGCATTTTGTGTTGACGAAAAGTTTAAAAATATACAAAATATAATTAATCCTGTACGCATAGATAGTTTTGTTCCACTAATTTTAATACTTTGTCTTATATTAGAAAGAAGTCGTTCTGCGTTTTAAAAAGAAAAACTTATAAATTCATAAAAATAAGTCAACCTGATACGATACTGTTGGTATTGAAGCTTTTATTCCGATGTATCGAAATGGTTTTAGGTAATAGTATTGACATTAGACATTGTATCGAATTTGGTGCTGGAGTGTCCCAAGGTGAACCTAAAATGGAGGCTTCACTTAAATCTGAAACACTGTCTCCAGTGTAGTTTCTAGATACTTTTGGACTGCTGATGTTGCCAAAGTTTTGCAAACGCAGAGCCCTAACTACCGTTAGGCCTGACGCTATAGGAATTATTGATCACGCATGGATGCCACTCACCAGGTAGTGCCTTAGCATGGAGCTAGTGTTCGTTAATCTTGGAACACAGGAATTTCATGTACTTTCAGTAGTTTTTTACTTGCTGTTTTGTTAATTCAATATGGAGTCATCAATTAAGCAAACTGTATGTCATCTGGTTACCTACCAACATTAGAACCAGAGACATTGAAGCGAAACCTTCGTCACTGCTGACATTCGTAAAGCAAAACAGAGTACAGTAATGAGACCGGAAATGACACTTACAGATCGACTTGTTTCAGTTTCCAATAGACGCATTTTCTAGACATGAGCCGAAGTGAATTAAAGTAACAATGGATGAAGAGGCCGGCCGGAGTGGCGGAGCGGTTCTAGGCGCTACAGTCTGGAGCCGCGCGACAGCTACGGTCGCAGGTTCGAATCCTGCCTCGGGCATGGATATGTGTGATGTCCTTGGGTTAGTTAAGTTTAAGTAGTTCTAAGTTCTAGGGGACTGATGACCTCAGCAGTTAAGTCCCATAGTGCTCAGAGCCATTTGAACCATTTGGATGAAGAGATACACCAGTTCATACCCGCCACAATGTCCATTTATATTCGCTCTTCACTCGGATCTTTGACCTTTTCTTCTTTTTTTCCAACGGTACAGTTACTTGTGGACTCTCAAAATAATGTACGGACCCTTGAAGACGAGACGATCAATTAGATAGTTGTTTGTGACTTTAATTTAATTCATATTATAAGTGTAACATACATTTAATAACAAATTTTATTGCCGTACTACACGTGCTACTATTTAAGAAAATAGTCGTCCATAGAATACGAATCAGAGAAAAGAGATGATTTACAAATATTAAAAGTTCGCTTTTCCAAGCATCAGACACTTTATCTCATCAATCAACTGATCAAAGATGTTTTCTATTGCAAATGGAACTCATTTTGAGTTTTAGTAATGACTTATGAAGATCCATTTTTCCTGTAGTTGTTGTACTGTGGACATTACTAACTTCTCGAATTATAATGGATTATTAACGGCAAATTTCACTTGCAAGTATGTACATTGTAAGTGTGATTTTAGGACGCGTATGTCTCTGAGGAAGAGTCTTCAAGATGACTGTATATGAAAACAATATATTATTCTCACAGTTGTATTTTTCTGTATGATGTGTTATCCCAAATATTCAAGCAATATGTGCACCTAAAGTTTAGGATCATTTGACCCTAGGCGCTGACTCCTGTTAATGTGCTACATTAAGGGTTTTGTCATTCTAAGTGATGCACATAAGCGAATGTACTGTGTGTCTCTGAAATTAAGTGAGAACACGTTTGCAAAGAAGCACTTCTAAATTGCATGAAAAACATTATTGGTAATTACTAACGCTATCCTGTACGTCGTTAAATGTTTTCCTTTCCTGAACGTATGGAAGCAGACGATTACAAAACTACCACAATTTTTTCCGCCAATTGTTACGTGGACGCCAGTAATGAACACATTTGCAAAAGGTAACGAAAAGGATCGACAGAAGTGCTGGCAACAAGATCAGTGAACTGAAGACATAGTTTGGACAGAACTTAAGGCAAGCGCATATTATACTGAAAAGAATCTTTTGCAGATAGTTCTAACACAAACTTTCTGATAAAATTACTTTAGTATTCGTATGGCTATTGTATTAGTAATATGGTGTCCTCTTCCCCTTTGTTTGCCGTGTAAAAGGTGGCTACGTTATGTTTAGGAGGTAACGGACTTTTGTTAAGCGATGACCCTAGTAATTACTATCAAATCGTTAGTTGTGTCTTATTGTCAGTTTCCTTTTACAGTTCATAACTAAAATTGTAGAGCAGACGGTGTGACTTTCGCTGTGTTGCTAATTAACTATTACGTTCTTGTTTAATGTGAACAGAAGCATTTAAAACAGGAGCATCCATGGAGCAGAGAAATGCTTAATGCGCTGAAAGAAAATTGTTTGCAGTTAACAGTTTACGTCTGTTGCTGTGGTTTCCTCTAAAATTATAGTCACATTGTAGGATACAGTATAAAAGAAAGGTATGAAAAGATCATTGAGGTCCTGTTGTAAAAACCAAGTAGCCTCTTTTTTTATTTTTGTGTAAATTTAGCAAATAAATCTCCTCAGTTCTCCAAAAATAACTGGCAAATCATTTGTTTGTTCTTTTCTCCACCGTATAATATTCTATTCTAAATCACTTACGTAATAAAAAAAAAGAAAGAAAGATCGCTGAAAGACATTTACCTCTCACTCCTTTAGCAACACTTGCAAACAACAGTCACACACTGCCATCAAACAATCCCTCTAGTACACAATGTTTAAGTATTATCAACACACAAAACAAACTTATTCACTTTCCTTGCAAGTTATCTTACAGGGTTCAGTAATCTTCACGTCACTTAGTTATCCTCCTATTTCATTTTCTAGTTTATTCATTTAAAGAAAGTGTACTATATCTGTCTACTTATTTTCATTACTTCATTTTCAGTTGTATGGCATATACAGTTCACTCTATGCAAATGTTCATCACTATAAAACACACAAATGTTAGAAGCACCCCATTACTGAAACTAAATAATAATATTCTGCATCTAAGTTCCTTCTTCAGCTTTACAGTGGTATGCGTCTCTTCCTGTTTTATGGAAAGACATCTGCCCATTCTCTTTGCTATTCAGTTTTACCTTTCCTTATCAAATACACAAATTTATTCCATTTTTTGCTAACTAATCCAGTCCCAATACAATTTCCACACTCATGTTAGAAATAACACAAATTGCACAATCCACACAACTTAATCGAAAATTCCATCAGTGCTTCCTTCTTTGTCTTAATTTTGTTTCGTCCTTCTCCCATTATTCAAAGGACTCCTTTGCTTGCAATTCGCAATCTGTTCTGGAAAAAATCTACTACCCCAGAAAAAGTTTTCAATTGTTTTCTCATATATCGAGGTGAGGACTTTTCAATGGCTGTCACCTTCCTATGGTCCCTCCTATGTCTTAGTTGCTATTAATAATTCAGTTGCATATAAAATTATTCTTTCTAGAATCTTCATCCCAAGTACTTAGTCCAGAGCTCATGGAAACTCTGAGACTGGAACGTCTAAGCCAAAAGGCAGCACCTTAAACTTATAATTTTACTCTTCAAATAAAAAGGCAGCGTATTTTCTGGATTCAGCCATTAATGACGTCTACCTGTAATCTGCAGTAATGTCCATAGTACTGAAGCACCTCACCCCAGAAAATGTTGCTAATAGCTCCTCAGTATTCCGTGGTCGATCTCCTTCTACTTCAAAATGTTGATTTAAGTTCCTCACATGTAACACCAACTGAATATCACTATTTGCTTTCCTGACTGGTGTAATAAAGCAGTTGTCTGACCTCAACAATCCCCACATCAACGTTTTATCGATTCCTGCTAGTACTTGTTGTGTAATACCCAAATGTATAGAACATGGAATTTTGTAAAACATTTTGTGCTGTTTTCATTACCTTTCATTTTTAAACTTTCATTTGTATTCTGCGATAAATCCAGGCCATTCCAAAAAACCTGCTGCTTTTGTTTTAACGCTTTTATTTATTTTTATTAATTACTGTCACTGTACTGGTTTTAACTTTTCACTTTCCTCAAGCTTTGTTGACCATTTTTCACCTGCAGTTACATCATTTACAGCCAGTTCCTCTGTCTTGTTTACTAAATCGCCAACGGCCTTGCCGCAGTGGTAACACCGAAAGTTAAGCACTGTCGGGCTGGGCTAGCACTTGGATGGGTGACCATCCGGTCTGCCGAGTGCTGTTGACAAGTGGGGTGCACTCAACCCTTGTGAGGCTAACCGAGGAGCTACTTGATTGAGAAGTAGTGGCTCTGGTCTTGTAAACTGATATACGGCTGGGAGAGAGGTGTGCTGATCATATGCCCCTCCATATCCGCATCCAGTGACGCCTGTGGGCTGAGGACGACACGGCGGCCACTCGGTATCGTTGCACCTTCCAAGGCCTGTTCGGACGGAGTTTAGTTTAGTTTTATTTACTAAATTGTTATGCTGGCCAGGTGCTGCTACAGTGACCTGCCATACATCCTTCTCTGAAATCTCCTCCAACGCTATTCATCATACAACATTTTTACTTCTTCTCTATTTCTCTTATAAGATAAACTTATTTTCTAATCCCAATAAAGAAATTGACTTTTTCTCGAACCAAGATCATTCCCAGAAAAATTTCCACTCCAAATCCCACTACTACATACACTGTTTGGTGGAAGTCTATTCGCTCAATACAACATTTAATTACATGACGTTTTGAAGTTTTCCACGTCGGTTGTTTTTCATAAGTGTTCAGTTTATTATACCTTGCACGATTAGCCAATTTCAGCTTTACGGGCCATTTTCAAGTAGAGTGGCTGTCGATATGTTGCATAATTAACCTGTTAATAAACGGCGATATAAACTGTCTGAAAGCGAGCACATAATGTGAAAGCGTCAGAGAGCTTACTGCGTGCAGTAATACTCGTATTTTCATCTTTACATCTAATGCCACGTTATAGTACACTATATGTACTCGTATTCGTTGTTGAACAGCAACTGTGACTTCTGTCGACGTGTTCAACAACGAAAGCGAGCACATATAGTGCAACTGCACGCATCACCTATGCCGTACACACATTGCTTCATAATAGTACACACACTACACGTACTATCAGCTGATGTCAGGACCATTCTATACACCACAGCCCCATTTGCTAGCCTGAAAAACTGAATCAGCATTCCTCTATAATGAGTGAGATGTTGAGTTCATAAAAAAAAAAAAAAAATGTTGTGTGACTAGGGCCTCCAGTCGGGTAGACCGTTCGCAGGGCGCAAGTCTTTCGATTCGACGCCACTTCGGCGACTTGCGCGTCGATGGGGATGAAATGATGATTATTAGGGCAACACAACACCCAATCCCTGCGCGGAGAAAATCTCCGATCCAGTCGGGAATCTAACCCGGGTCCTTAGGGTTGACATTCTCCTTAGGGTTGACATTCTGTCGCGCTGAGCACTCAGCAAGTTGAGTTCATAAAGAGAATAAAGTGTTAGTATTAAGCACTGCATAGATTTGCAAGTAAGTTTTTCCAGAAAAGGATGTTGTTGTTGTTGTTGTGGTCTTCAGTACTGAGACTGGTTTGATGCAGCTCTCCATGCTACTCTATCCTGTGCAAGCTTTTTCATCTCCCAGTACCTACTGCAACCTACATCCTTCTGAATCTGCTTAGTGTATTCATCTCTTGGTCTCCCTCTACGATTTTTACCCTCCACGCTGCCCTCCAATACTAAATTTGTGATCCCTTGATGCCTCAGAACATGTCCTACCAACCGATCCCTTCTTCTGGTCAAGTTGTGCCACAAACTTCTCTTCTCCCCAATCCTATTCAATACTTCCTCATTAGTTATGTGATCTACCCATCTAATCTTCAGCATTCTTCTGTAGCACCACATTTCGAAAGCTTCTATTCTCTTCTTGTCCAAACTATTTATCGTCCATGTTTCACTTCCATACATGGCTACACTCCATACGAATACTTTCAGAAATGACTTCCTGACACTTAAATCAATACTGGATGTTAACAAATTTCTCTTCTTCAGAAACGCTTTCCTTGCCATTGCCAGCCTACATTTTATATCCTCTCTACTTCGACCATCATCAGTTATTTTGCTCTCCAAATAGCAAAACTCCTTTACTACTTTAAGTGTCTCATTTCCTAATCTAATTCCCTCAGCATCGCCCGACTTAATTAGACTACATTCCATTATCCTTGTTTTGCTTTTGTTGATGTTCATCTTATATCCTCCTTTCAAGACACTGTCCATTCCATTCAACTGCTCTTCCAAGTCCTTTGCTGTCTCTGACAGAATTACAATGTCATCGGCGAACCTCAAAGTTTTTATTTCTTCTCCATGAATTTTAATACCTACTCTGATTTTTTCTTTTGTTTCCTTTACTACTTGCTCAATATACAGATTGAACAACATCGGGGAGAGGCTACAACCCTGTCTTACTCCCTTCCCAACCACTGCTTCCCTTTCATGTCCCACGACTCTTATAACTGCCATTTGGTTTCTGTACAAATTGTAAATAGCCTTTCGCTCCCTGTATTTTACCCCTGCCACCTTTAGAATTTGAAAGAGAGTATTCCAGTCAACATTGTCAAAAGCTTCCTCTAAGTCTACAAATGCTAGAAACGTAGGTTTGCCTTTCCTTAATCTTTCTTCTAAGATAAGTCGTAAGGTCAGTATTGCCTCACGTGTTCCAGTGTTTCTACGGAATCCAAACTGATCTTCCCCGAGGTTGGCATCTACTAGTTTTTCCATTCGTCTGTAAAGAATTCGTGTTAGTATTTTGCAGCTGTGACTTATTAAACTGATAGTTCGGTAATTTTCACATCTGTCAATACCTGCTTTCTTTGTGATTGGAATTATTATATTCTTCTTGAAGTCTGAGGGTATTTCGCCTGTTTCATACATCTTGCTCATCAGATGGTAGAGTTTTGTCAGGACTGGCTCTCCCAAGGCTGTCAGTAGTTCCAATGGAATGTTGTCTACTCCGGGGGCCTTGTTTCGACTCAGGTCTTTCAGTGCTCTGTCAAACTCTTCACGCATTATCATATCTCCCATTTCATCTTCATCTACATCCTCTTCCATTTCCATAATATTGTCCTCAAGTACATCGCCCTTGTATAGACCCTCTATATACTCCTTCCACCTTTCTGCTTTCCCTTCTTTGCTTAGAACTGGGTTTCCATCTTAGCTGAGGATAGAAAACGGAAAAAGTATAGTGTGAAAGTGTGATGTGGAATATTAGAAGTCTTATTATCCTTATTATTACTTGTGTTACGTTTTGTACCTTAAGTACATAGAATATCTGGGCTAACTGGTACTTTTAGCTGCCTTTTTAAATGAGTATGTTTTAACAATTTCTTTAATCTCCTTTGGTAATTTATTGAAGAGTTTTAGTCCTTGGTAGAAAATGCTGTTTTGAGTTTTATGTTCATACTTTCTTGGTGAATGTAAGTTCAGTATAGGCCTTGTTCCATGGTCATGGACAATGCTGTTTGGGTATTAATTAGAAATGTAATTTTTGATGCGCACGACTGTTTGGTAAATGTCTTGTCGATGGACTATGACATAGCTGCTAAACATGACTTCAGTGACATAACAATGAGCTTGCTTTGCTTAAAACAAGGCGGGGGGGGGGGGGGGGGGGGGGGGGAGCGTGAGTGCAACTTTGGCAGGTTCTGTCACGGATGTAAAAGCACCACAGTATAGCACATCATCTATACAAATCAAAGTCGAAAGGTCGAAGAAGTGTATAGAGGTTCTTCGACCTTTCAACTTTTCTTCGTACAGATTTTCCATCTGAGCTCTTGATATTCCTACTGCTGTTTCTCTTTCCTCCAAAGGTCACTTTAATTTTTCTACGTGTGGAATACACGACTCTAGAGCCATGCATTTCACCTTTGCCATTCCTGCGTATCCATTTTTCACTTACTATCAGTTTCATTCTTATACTCCCTATTCACTTTCACCTTCGTTTACTGCATTTTTATATTTTCTTCTTTTATAAATACAAATCATATATAAATTATTTCCTGCTATGTGATCTTAAACTGGAAACCTCGATTTCACAGAAGAATTAATAAAGGAAAACACAGTTAATATTAAATTTATTGGGATTCATCTATTAAAATCCAACTAAATAGGAAACACATAATGTTTTCAAAATCCGCAAGTGAGCTCATATTTCCTCTTTGTTTTTTTTTAAACCAGCCAGATTAGAGTAAGTTATCCATTGCCTTATTTCAGCCAAAGTCAGTCAAGGTAGGAGGGGTGTGGTTGGCAGCAAAAGTTCTTTGGAAAAGTCTGTATTTGAATCAGTCTGTGACACAATATTTGTAGACCATCATTATGTCATTGAACAATAGCTGATAGGCAAAAAACTGCAAGGTGTTGAAATATTTGTGGCGGCTTAATTTAACGCAATGTTTAGGTCAGAATTCTTTGCCTGTAGATCGTTGTCAATACATAAGTTAACTAATCTATATATTTAAAAAATTGTGTAACTAACTCTTTTGAATCTTTGTTTTAATGACATAATCCGAAAAAAATTCGAGATTCTTCCTTCACCGGATATCTGAAATTGTTTCTCTGCTACCTTCGCCATTCAATTGGACAATGATTGCGAAGGGAAGAGACTGTAGAGTTGTTATATAAATCCCGACAGTAGCCTATGTAGTGACGGCCGAACAGGCGCTCGAACCCTGTGCCTCGAGACTAAGCGCCCAGTATCACGCACAAGGCTCCTCTTCGTTCGATGAGAAACAGAGGAACAAGTTTCTTTAGTGCTGCGCTGTTCTTCTGGCATAGAGGCACTGAGCGCCCTGAACATGGAACGGTGAATGTCTAGTTGTACTCCGTCAGAACAGCTCTGTCTGGCGAGTCTTATCTTACGAAGTGGTGCCAGAAAGCGAAAAATGCAGCGCGCTTCGTAGTTGGTGAGAACGCCACCGAATGGCTCCTCCTGATAGCGCTTATCAGCGGTCCGGTATGACGAGGGCTCAGTTTTGTAAGGAGGCAGAGCACGCTGCACAGAGCGAGCGCACTTGGTCCGCTCCGTGCGATAACCTCACCGACACAGCGGGCGACCTGAATACACAATCGTCCGCCATCCCGAAGACGATACTCAGGTACGCGATCTAACAGCATCGCTGCCGTATCTACGAACGCTTCTTCGTTCATTGGTCCCTCTTTTATTTTTAATTAAATTTCCTTACAAACTTGTGAGCCTACTTTTAAGCACAACTGTGTATTGCATTTCTCAGACTAAGTGGATACAATGTGGTGTGGATTTCCTCGGTGACCCCAAATTCTCTAAAACAAAAAATGAGCAAGATGTAATTCAATATATGAGATTGTTTTCTTCTCGCCACAAATATACTTTTGTTCTCAATCACATTTCAATCCGATACAATCAACAAGTTATACGTATGTTTCACTTCATGCTTAATTGACAGGAAGCGATCTGTTATCGTAAATAGTTGATCCGATTTTCATCACAAATGTTCTTCTGACAGGGGACAAATTGTTGGTGGTGTTTCCCAGAGTTCGATATTGCGACATCTCCTGTTCTTGCTATACGTGGTATGAAGGCTGTCCAGTTTATGATTGGCCACCCCAAATATTTTTTTGTGTAGCAAAATAAAAAATGTATCAAGCAAATGTTGTTTAGTTGTCAAGGGTAACATTAACAAGACTGACTGCCTTTTCTTAACTTTGATCGTTAAGAAGCATTACAACAAGTGGGCGAGTTACGTTATCACTAGCACCTGCGCAGTGTGCTGTACAGGAAAATCAAAGCCAGTATTGTGTTACGTTTTTAACAACATCATAAGTACTAGAATGTTACATTGTGATAAGTTTATGAACAATTCATGACGAGAGGAATTGTATTACGTAATAAATAATACACTTATCAACCAGAACATTATGGGAATCTACCTAATAACCGGCATGATCACCTTTGGCACGGATAACAGCGGCCACGTTTCGTGGCATGGAAGAAGTGAGGCCTTGGTAGTTCGCTGGAGGGAAAAAAATGTTCAAATGTGTGTGAAATCTTATGGAACTTAACTGTTAAGGTCATCAGTCACTAAGCTTACATACTACTTAACCTAAATTACCCTAAGGACAAACACACACACCCATGCCCGAGGGAGGACTCGAAACCTCCGCCGGGGTCAGCCGCACAGTCCATGACTGCAGCCCCCCAGACCACTCGGCTAATCCCGCGCGGCCGCTGGAGGGAGTCGGCACTACATCTGCACACGAAAGTCTACTGATTCCCGTAAATTCTTGGAAGGGGAACGATGAGTTTGAAGCCACGTTCAATCACATCCCGGAATAGTTCGATCAGGTTCTGATATGGCGATTGTTCGATCAGGTTCTGATTTGGCGAGATGGGGGGGGGGGGGGGGGTCAGCACATCAGTCGGAAGCCGCCACTGTGTTCCTATAACCAGTCCATCACACTTCTGTCCTTGTGGCATGGCGCATTATCTTGTTGAAAAATGCCAGTGCCGTCGGGAAACATGATCGTTATGAAGTGGTTCACGTGGTCTGGAGTCAGCGTACGATACTCCTTGGCCGTCATGGTGCCTTGCTGGACCCGGGAGTAATTGTTCCCTAGTGAACAATTGAGCCGCCGCCAGCCTGATTCCGTACCGCAGTACAGGTATCAAGGAGCTGTTCCTATGGAAGATGGATTCGCGCTCTCCTATCGGCATGATATCGGTATTCATCAGACCACGCAACGCTCTGCCACTGCGCTAACATTCAGTGCCGATGGTCACGTCCTAATTTTTGTACTAGTTACCGATGTCATCGTGTTAACATTGGCACATGCATGCGTCGTCGGCTGCGGAAGCACATCATGAGGAGTGTTCGGAGCACTGTGTGTTCGGACACACTTGTACTCTGCCCAGCATTACAGTCTGATGTTAGTTCCGCCACAGTTTGCCGCTTGTCCTGTTTTATCAGTCTGCTCAGCCTACGACGACCTACATCTGTAGTGAGAGGTGGCCGCTGAACATCACGACGTCTGAACGTGTGTTCACCTTGGTTTCGCTACGTCATGAAGACACTCACTACAGTAATCCTCGACCGTAGCGGTCGCGCGGTTCCAGACTGAAGCGCCTAGAACCGCTCGGCCACATCGGCCGGCTGTGGCAAGCCTCCAGCCCATTATAATCTGCCACCGGTCAAACCCAGATAGATGGCCCGCCTTCCCCATTCCACAAATAGCACTCTCGCTAATACTACATGCACCGTGCATGTGTCTGACTAGCTATCATTCCTCGCCAGGTGACTCCACTATCGTTTGTACGGGTCTATATTCATGGTAGGTCGGTGTTCATAATGTTCTGGGGGATCAGTGTATTAACGAACAAAAAGGCTGATCAGAATATTAAAGAAAAAAAAGGCTATCAGGCTGGTTAATATGCCTCTGATAGCTAAAAACATTTGCTACATACATTTTTTTCTGTTTCTGAACAAAAAGTAATTTGGAATGGTCGAAGAGACACTCTTGACACCCTGTATGCAGGGTATTTGAAGAAAAAAAGGCTCCAATATTTACAGGGGATGTAAAAAATGGCTCAAATGGCTCTGAGCACTATAGGACTTAATTTCTGAGGTCATCAGTCCCCTAGAACTTAGAACTACTTAAACCTAACTAACCTAAGGACATCACACACATCCATGCCCGAGGTAGGATTCGAACCTGCGACCGTAGAGGTCGCGCGGTTCCAGACTGTAGCGCCTAGAACCGCTCGGCCACCCCGGCCGGCTACAGGGGATGTAGTAAGCAACAAAGGGAGAAAAAATGTTCCTACAAACATTGGTCATAGATCTCATATCTTCAGAGTTATGGTCTAGTACTACTACAGTGACTGATCCCATGTCTCTGCCCTACTTTCCACAACATTTTCTCCATTTGACTGCCGCCTATTGCAATTCATCCTTGGATCCTACGTTTCATGGAATCACGCATTCGTTAGAAGACCCCTAGCTGTTGCCGGATCGCGTCACAAGTACGTACACGCGTTTTCGCAGTGTATCCACATCATTTATTGGAACAGCATACACCAAGGTCTTTACATGTCCCCAAAGGCAAGACTCCACGAGGTTAAGCTCAGGGGAACGGGCAGGCCGAGGTATTGACCCTCCCCGACTAATCAGTCGCTCTTGAATGAGTCGTGTCACGTGTCGCCTCACCCGAAGTTGAATTGGGCCGATGTATGACCACGTTTTCAGTCGTTCATATACATTCTCCAGCAACACATGTCGTTCAATGTGTCGTGTAGTACGTAGGGACCCAGCAATCTTTCACCGTGGACGCTTGTCCAAACGTTGATACTAAATATGTGTTTGTGTCGTCTGTCTGTAAGTGCGTGCGAGTTGGCATCGGCCTATTAGTGCGTACTATGGTAATTTACGATACCGTCTCTCGCCAAGCCCGCTTCACCAGTGAACAACTTAAAAAAACCTTCCCAGTGAACTGCATATCATCAGCGCACATCTGGAGAAACATCTGGCAAGCCGATCGTGTGGCAGCAGATGTTGGAGACAGAGCAACTGTTCAAGGTGGACCGTCCAGTCGACAGATCTGGCAATACCTTCCGCTGTAGCTATTCTTCGGACACTGGTTCCAGGGTTGTCCTCCACATGTTCTGATATCCGTTGCTCCATATCAGGTGTTTGAGTTGTTAAAGGTCTCCCATGATCCCTTGTTAGTGGTGCAAAGGATCCTCTCTCTGAAAGTCGCTGGAACAATAAGCTTAACATCTTTACAGACGGTGTACCGCGTCGTGGATATTTGGCAACATATGGGTTACATGTCCACAGGCTGCTTTCATTTGCTTACCCGTAGCAGAAGACTATGTCTGCCATCTCCTGTGTTTAGTAGGTCTCCTTTGCGAGCTGTACGTCCGGTGACGGGCCCGGAGGAAATTACGATAATGTACTGCTGTGCCACAACAAACAGGGTTCCATATGAACACCATGGGTGCTCCAGGTGCAAATGACGTTAACCGACCGATACACAACGCAATTTAGTATTCTGTGGAATAGGTACGTGTTCCTGTGTTTTGTGCTTGCTTGGCGCCAACACAAACACGTTTTGTTGCACGAACATCTAGCATGTATGCTGTTTCCTCATTTATCTCGTGCCAAACTGATCGTTGTGCAAGATATGCTCCTCGTAGACACGTAAGACATGACTCCGAAGATATGAGATTTACGACCAATGTTTATAGGCACATTCTTTCTTCCCAAGATGCATACTAATTCCTCTGTCAATATTGGAACCTTTTTTCGGACACCCTGTATAGTGCTCTAAGGCGACGACACGAGTACCATAATTAATAGAAGGACGACAACAGAAGCAACAATAAATTAACTTTTCAGAAAAATTATTCACTGCTTCTCTGCAGATTTATTATCTTTAGAAAGAAAAGACCAAAATCCGTTCCTTAAATTGCCTTTAGCACAGGAGATATCGTCAACAACAACAGAGCAATGACTTATGGAAATATGTACAACTGAAAATTCAAAATTACTGGATGTCCGCACTGATTAGTACTTGAAATAGAAATCGCATATCGAAGACGGTTTTAAACTCTTGTGTTCATTATTTTCTCCAAGCCTAACCGCTAGTTTTTTGTGATGAAAGCATCAGAAAGTTACCTTACTTTACATAATCCATTTACTGATTTACATATGGAGTACTTCTCTCGTACAGTTCGACATGTAGACGCGAAGACTACATTGTGTGAAAACATCCTGTAGTGACAATGACTGGTGCCAATTCTGGAGCCTCATGTGGAGAAATGTTGGAAAAACTAAGCATATGAGCAACAACCTCGCAATATACTCTCTGATGAAGTTTGCTGTGAAAAATCAGGAACAATCTGAGAATAACTGTAGCGTAACACTAGAAGCCCCCCCATGAACCATGGACCTTGCCGTTGGTGGGGAGGCTTGCGTGCCTCAGCGATACAGATAGCCGTACCGTAGGTGCAACCACAACGGACGGGTATCTGTTGAGAGGCCAGACAAACGTGTGGTTCCTGAAGAGGGGCAGCAGCCTTTTCAGTAGTTGCAAGGGCAACAGTCTGGATGATTGACTGATCTGGCCTTGTAACAATAACCAAAACGGCCTTGCTGTGCTGGTACTGCGAACGGCTGAAAGCAAGGGGAAACTACAGCCGTAATTTTTCCCGAGGGCATGCAGCTTTACTGTATGATTACATGATGATGGCGTCCTCTTGGGTAAAATATTCCGGAGGTAAAATAGTCCCCCATTCGGATCTCCGGGCGGGGACTACTCAAGAGGATGTCGCTATCAGGAGAAAGAAAACTGGCGTTCTACGGATCGGAGCGTGGAATGTCAGATCCCTTAATCGGGCAGGTAGGTTAGAAAATTTAAAAAGGGAAATGGATAGGTTGAAGTTAGATATAGTGGGAATTAGTGAAGTTCGGTGGCAGGAGGAACAAGACTTCTGGTCAGGTGACTACAGGGTTATAAACACAAAATCAAATAGGGGTAATGCAGGAGTAGGTTTAATAATGAATAGGAAAATAGGAATGCGGGTAAGCTACTACAAACAGCATAGTGAACGCATTATTGTGGCCAAGATAGATACGAAGCCCACGCCTACTACAGTAGTACAAGTTTATATGCCAACTAGCTCTGCAGATGACGAAGAAATTGAAGAAATGTATGATGAAATAAAAGAAATTATTCAGATTGTGAAGGGAGACGAAAATTTAATAGTCATGGGTGACTGGAATTCGAGTGTAGGAAAAGGGAGAGAAGGAAACATAGTAGGTGAATATGGACTGGGGGACAGAAATGAAAGAGGAAGCCGCCTGGTCGAATTTTACACAGAGCACAACATAATCATAACTAACACTTGGTTTAAGAATCATGAAAGAAGGTTGTATACATGGAAGAACCCTGGAGATACTAAAAGGTATCAGATAGATTATATAATGGTAAGACAGAGATTTAGGAACCAGGTTTTAAATTGTAAGACATTTCCAGGGGCAGATGTGGACTCTGACCACAATCTATTGGTTATGACCTGTAGATTAAAACTGAAGAAACTGCAAAAAGGTGGGAATTTAAGGAGATGGGACCTGGATAAACTAAAAGAACCAGAGGTTGTACAGAGATTCAGGGAGAGCATAAGGGAGCAATTGACAGGAATGGGGGAAATAAATACAGTAGAAGAAGAATGGGTAGCTTTGAGGGATGAAGTAGTGACGGCAGCAGAGGATCAAGTAGGTAAAAAGACGAGGGCTAGTAGAAATCCTTGGGTAACAGAAGAAATATTGAATTTAATTGATGAAAGGAGAAAATATAAAAATGCAGTAAGTGAAACAGGCAAAAAGGAATACAAACGTCTCAAAAATGAGATCGACAGGAAGTGCAAAATGGCTAAGCAGGGATGGCTAGAGGACAAATGTAAGGATGTAGAGGCCTGTCTCACTAGGGGTAAGATAGATACCGCCTACAGGAAAATTAAAGAGACCTTTGGAGATAAGAGAACGACTTGTATGAATATCAAGAGCTCAGATGGAAACCCAGTTCTAAGCAAAGAAGGGAAAGCAGAAAGGTGGAAGGAGTATATAGAGGGTCTATACAAGGGCGATGTACTTGAGGACAATATTATGGAAATGGAAGAGGATGTAGATGAAGATGAAATGGGAGATATGATACTGCGTGAAGAGTTTGACAGAGCACTGAAAGACCTGAGTCGAAACAAGGCCCCCGGAGTAGACAATATTCCATTGGAACTACTGACGGCCGTGGGAGAGCCAGTCCTGACAAAACTCTACCATCTGGTGAGCAAGATGTATGAAACAGGCGAAATACCCTCAGACTTCAAGAAGAATATAATAATTCCAATCCCAAAGAAAGCAGGTGTTGACAGATGTGAAAATTACCGAACTATCAGCTTAATAAGTCACAGCTGCAAAATACTAACACGAATTCTTTACAGACGAATGGAAAAACTAGTAGAAGCCAACCTCGGGGAAGATCAGTTTGGATTCCGTAGAAACACTGGAACACGTGAGGCAATACTGACCTTACGACTTATCTTAGAAGAAAGATTAAGGAAAGGCAAACCTACGTTTCTAGCATTTGTAGACTTAGAGAAAGCTTTTGACAATGTTGACTGGAATACTCTCTTTCAAATTCTAAAGGTGGCAGGGGTAAAATACAGGGAGCGAAAGACTATTTACAATTTGTACAGAAACCAGATGGCAGTTATAAGAGTCGAGGGACATGAAAGGGAAGCAGTGGTTGGGAAGGGAGTAAGACAGGGTTGTAGCCTCTCCCCGATGTTGTTCAATCTGTATATTGAGCAAGCAGTAAAGGAAACAAAAGAAAAATTCGGAGTAGGTATTAAAATTCATGGAGAAGAAATAAAAACTTTGAGGTTCGCCGATGACATTGTAATTCTGTCAGAGACAGCAAAGGACTTGGAAGAGCAGTTGAATGGAATGGACAGTGTCTTGAAAGGATGATATAAGATGAACATCAACAAAAGCAAAACAAGGATAATGGAATGTAGTCTAATTAAGTCGGGTGATGCTGAAGGAATTAGATTAGGAAATGAGGCACTTAAAGTAGTAAAGGAGTTTTGCTATTTGGGGAGCAAAATAACTGATGATGGTCGAAGTAGAGAGGATATAAAATGTAGGCTGGCAATGGCAAGGAAAGCGTTTCTGAAGAAGAGAAATTTGTTAACATCCAGTATAGATTTAAGTGTCAGGAAGTCATTTCTGAAAGTATTCGTATAGAGTGTAGCCATGTATGGAAGTGAAACATGGACGATAAATAGTTTGGACAAGAAGAGAATAGAAGCTTTCGAAATGTGGTGCTACAGAAGAATGCTGAAGATTAGATGGGTAGATCACGTAACTAATGGGGAAGTATTGAATAGGATTGGGGAGAAGAGAAGTTTGTGGCACAACTTGACCAGAAGAAGGGATCGGTTGGTAGGACATGTTCTGAGGCATCAAGGGATCACAAATTTAGTATTGGAGGGCAGCGTGGAGGGTAAAAATCGTAGAGGGAGACCAAGAGATGAATACACTAAGCAGATTCAGAGGGATGTAGGTTGCAGTAGGTACTGGGAGATGAAAAAGCTTGCACAGGATAGAGTAGCATGGAGAGCTGCATCAAACCAGTCTCAGGACTGAAGACCACAACAACAACAACAACACTAGAAGGAAATAGCCTCTCTCTTTCACGGAATAGGAGCACAATACAATGTCTTAAAAATATTTAACCACTTCCCTTTACAGGTGCTGGCAGGTAAGGAAAACAATTTCAAAAAGAAAATGAAATCATTTCGGTTTCACAGCACTTTGTACACCACAGACAAACTCTTGGGTAGATAATATCTTTTTTTTTTTTTGTATTTTCCGTCGTTCCTGAGTTGCTTTTATGTTCTTGGAAATGTGGTTCGCCAAAAGCATTTAATTGTATTAGACGAACCAAGTCTCCAAAAAGAAGATAATATCCGTATGCGGTTAAGATACCTTTATTATATTTTATTACAGACTGAAATTAAAGTAAAAATCCAATTACGGCGTGATCAAAACGTAAAACTCTGTAAACGTTGAGAATATATCTGTAATACCAAATCGTATTTATTGTACCATAACGAGTTATGACAGATATGACTCACGACTTATGCAAAACAAATTAACTAACTTCCGCATTGTATGTTAGGTTCCAGAACTATCCGGTAACAGTATTATTAAATAATTGCCTGACAAACCTGGCACTGCCTTCGTATTCGTTTTGCCAATTTTCTACTGTAAACGAAAACGAAAACGAGCTGTCTCTGCAGCTTAAAAGATGAAAAGTTTGAGTTCGATGTATTCGTGAAAACACCTTTGAAATTATGAAAACGACGTACAAAGAAATGTGCATAATGTACAGTCGTGGACAAAACGAGCGAGACCCCTCGCATTTTCGTTATGCTGATCAGCACAGCTTTAAAGTTTGCTACACAGCATAACAGGCAAGGCGACCAAGTGTTACCAACGTACTATGCACAGGTGTGAAATTGAAAAACCATCCGAAATTTGTCAGACTGTTTTCAATCATGTGTAAGACTATATTAATGCTGATTAGTGCGTTAACCACAACAACTAACTATAAGATATAAATGATAGAAGAAACACTAATTAGTATGAACTGTACTAATAAAAGTGAGTTTCAGCTTATCGAGATAACATAACTGTTTCAGTAAGGCAAAGTACCCCAGATCGTTACGAATTAGCAAAATATTATGCGCATTCGGCCGCGAAACCGTCTCTGTCAAGGTTCAGACCTGTCATACTGGATTACCGCTGCTGACCTACCATGAAAGTGTGCAAATTCAGTAATGCGTGAAGATTCACAACGGAAGTCAGTTAAAAATCATTCATTGCCACATTTAAGTCAACTCAATTATTAACTGAAGCGGAAAAAGTAGGCAGTAACAAGTATGAAATTCTACAACAGTTTCATATCGACACCCACAGGGCGCCTGTACAGAATAAAGGTAGCAATAAAACGTATTGGGGGCGAGAGAATTTCTTAAAATTCCTTTTCTGATAGTCTATCTGCCTCCACCGAGATTATAACCGAAAACAAATCAGACCTCCCTTGCAGTAGCAAACACCTTTCACTATGCTAGCAGACAACCCAGGCAAACAGCTCTCTATTACTACCCCAGACATGAATAAGCTGCCAATTTCGCAATGAAAATATCAAAATGATCTACAGTTTCTGTTGCATAGAGCTTTTTGGACTCAAAAACATGAGTTGTCTACATTTATGTCACCGCTTATGTGACAATCATTCGGGATGTTTATCGAAATAACAAAAAAATGTTATCAGCGAGTAAATTTAGTACGATAATTCTGCACCATCCCAGGAAATAAACGCGACGTAGCTGCCAAACGTATTCTACAATGTTTCGAATTCTCCATTAGACGTGCCCCAGCCAGAAAACGTTCATTAACCGAAGTGTTCCTTAAGGTAGCTAGCAATGGGAATGCTCGCACATCTAAAACGCGGTGGCATTAATAGTGGGATCTGAATTACCACGTGTACAGGCAAATGGATTTTATTTGCGTTCCTGTAAACGTGATTTAGATCGAAAGCGTAGCTAGGATTAATATACTGATGTATCGACTGCAACTCGGACATTTCGAATAAAGAGTGGGGGAAATTATTATGGGGCCCTCATCTTCAGTAACTGTGGTAGCTATTTCCGTTGTTAGGATTTCGTCACGTAAATCCGTAAAAATGGAACCGTACTAGTCTCACTTTCTTGACCGTCTATCTGTCTACCCAACCCTTAAAACTTTTTACCTCGGGTACGAGTGGACATAATAAGCGGAAATGTATCGCACGTCCTGAGGTATACGGTCCCTTGGTGGTGTAAAAAAGTGAGCTATGTCAACGAAATCTAAAGATACGGCCGTTTATGTAAAGAAAATTATTGCGAAAGGTCTAAAAATGGCTCTAAGAACTATGCCACCATACTGCTTACGTCATCAGTCCCCTAGACCTAGAACTACTTAAGCCTACCTAACCTAACACACATCCATGCCCGGAGAAGGATTCGAACCTGCATGCTGTTGCAGCATTCTGTGCTCCACGTCTGTAGTGTTCTGTAATGTCTGAAATGAAAATAAAAAACTAACGCCGTCCAAACAGGCCTTAAAAGGCGCAACGGTACCGACCGGCCACCGTGTCATCCTTGAACCCACAGGCGTCACTGGATGCTGATATGGAGGGGCATGTGGTCAGCACACCGCACTCGCGGTCGTATGTCAGTTTAAAAGACCGGATCTGCTACTTATTAATCAAGTAGCTCCTCAATTTTCCTCCCAAGAGCTGAGTGCACACCGCTTGCCAACAGCGCTCGACAGATGGTCGCCCATCCAAGTGCTGGCCCAGCCCGACAACGATTAACTTGGGTGATCTGACGGGAACCGATGTTACCACTGCGGGAAGGCCGTTGGCCTGAAATGAAAATAGACTCATGTTAAAGGATGGTAAATTTGAAATTCCAGTTTGAATATTCTCGTTCAGGTTATCTAAAGTTTCACTCCAGGCGAATGCCACTCCAGTCCATCTCCAGTGAATTAGATATCGGCAACGCCTAAAATATTAGTGCCTTTCCCTCTTGAATTCTGATAATTCTCAACTAATATCACCCATATATTAAAATCGAGAAAGATATGCGAAATGCAGAGATCCATTCACAAGGAATGTAACAGAGTAGGCCCGAAAACGGCTTGTTTTTAATTGGAGACCTGTTGCCTAATTGTTTTTCAGCTAACTCCACATTCAAAACAGCAGTTTAGAACAGTATCACACAGTTAGTATCTGTGGCGAAAACAGGAAATTTACAAACAATCTGGTGTTTCATGAAGCACAAACTAACTATGTCCAGTTGCTTATTGAGCTTGGTTCTAGGCAATATCAGTGTTTTGTACATAGTCTTTACCAATTGTTGACAAATATCCAGCCGGCCATGGTGGCCGAGCGGTTCTAGGCGCTTCAGTCTGGAACCGCGCGACTGCTACGATCGCAGGTTCGAATCTTGCCTCGGGCGTGGATGTGTGTGATGTCCTTAGGTTAGTTAGGTTTAAGTAGTTCTTAGTTCTTGGGGACTTATGACCTCAGCTGTTGAGTCCCATAGTGCTCAGAGCCATTTGAACCATTTGACAAATATCCTTTGCACCGTCACCGATGTTCATGGACTGTTTTTAAATACTAACGCAGACCCCGATTTCGTTTACCCGCGTGGTGTGTCGAGAGGCTATTGAGTCGCGTGTGAGCCTACATTTTTCTCCAGTGTAATGCTGCGTTGTGGTTTTTCTGTTGTCCGTGTAAATGCAAGTGAAAGGAAAGAAGAATGGCCAACACATCCAACGATATTGGCGTCCTCATCCAGGGAACGTATCACTTTCAGCGGTGTCATGTACATTTATACCATGACACAATGTGTAGAGAGGTTTGGGATTTTGAACAGTTTACGAAAACAGCAATTCATTCGAAGTTGTCGTATGTTTAATGATGCTACTCTTTCAATTTTCTACTGTTAAAAAGTGTGCAACTGAACTTAATTGTGGATAACTTCTCTTGGAGATAACAGTAACGAAGAACCTCGCAAAGCTTGCAACCAAAGTCGAAAACACCCGGAAAATATTCAACATGATGCTCCTAAATCAAAGCTTATAGGCGTATGGTACAGCCGATGGCATAGGCCTACCTGAATTAAGACTGCCGTACATTATACATGAAGAACCAACCACCAGACAACCTGCAAGATGGGAACGGTATATGTTGTATCCTTAACAGTCTCATATACAGAGAAAAGTGTTTCTGAGCTACTTTTTAACCTTATCAAGGATAATCCAGCTCATGGTTTGCGCTCGCCGGTTTGTTGGTGCGAACGAGATAAGGAGTGGATTTATAACTTGCTGAAAACACAACGTCAACAAAAGCAATCTGTAGAAACCAGTAGTCCTGTAGCAAAATGTGACAAAGTCGATTTCATTAACCGTAAAGGTAGTGATCAGTGATTTCTCTCCTTGATGCAATAATTTATCAATAGCCGTATGATTTGTAGAAGTTTATTTTACTTTATGAACTTCTATGTGCTACCAGTTTCGGAATTACATTGGTGCCATCTTCAGGTCCCACTCGTCATAGTCGTAAAATCGCTATACACGGAAGGAGCCATATAACTGGATCCGTGAATCAATCGTCCTGCAACAGCTCTTGGTGGCCAGGTGACACAGACTGAGCAGTCTGTTAGTTTAAGTAGTGTGTAAGTCTAGGGACCGAAGACCTCTGCAGTTTGGCCCCTTAAGAACTCACACACATTTGAACAGTTGCACATAAATTTTAGGACCTTGATCAACGAATTAAAAGTTGCGAATGTATTCACTTTGTTCGTCAGATTTGCCGTCTTCCGACTTCCGCTTATTCACACACCTAAAGAAATTCGTGGGTGGTTCAAAATGTTTCAAATGGCTCTAAGCGCTATGGGACTTAATGCCTGAGGTCATCAATCCCATAGACTTAGAACTACTTAAACCTAAATAACCTAAGGACATCACACACATCCATGCCCGAGGCAGGATTCGAACCTGCGACCGTAGCAGCAGCGCGGTTCCGGACTGAAGTGCCTGGAACCGCTCGGTCACAGCGGCCGGCTTCCCGCGTGGAAACTGTTATGAGTCCACTGAAGACCCCATGGGAATCGTTAATGTGTTTTTGGTTAAAGTTACAAAGTCGCAGCTCACAGATGAAATGTATTTACTCAGAAACATTTTACAAAGAATACTGACATAAAATTGAACTATATCAATGTGTATATAGTATTAAAAAGTCGTCTTTCTATGCCAGGTTGATAATTATTCTCCTTCTTCATGCATACTATGTCCCACCACGTCTTCTCCCCATTGTGAACAAATGCTGGCTACTATTATTTCTTAAACAACCGGAATTAGAATAGTGTGATCGCGATCTGTTATCACGTCTATAACATTACTAAATTTAACGAGCGCGTTCTTCGTTCCAATACAGATGATTGATACACAGGTACCGTCGAAGAGACAGAATACTGCAATATCCTTTCAACTGTTATTTAACGCCTACGTATGAAGAAACGTGGCCCATTGCGTTATGAAGTGGAAAGAGGAATGGCCACAGATAAGGTGCGTATCAGCCACAACTAGATACGTGGAATACGCCAAGAGGTTTGCAGATAAGATTCTGAACCACATGTACCTGCTGAGATAAATGATGCTTCATTCACACGTAGTCTCAGCACCAGTACGGTAAACAGTTTCAGTGAAAGCTCTTTTCCGTTTATCACTTTCAAGAGGTGGATCAAGTTTACGACCGTTCCTAACTCCAGCTTCTGTAAAAGGTACGGTAGTAATATAAAATGGATACTGCAGCAGATCGTCACTCATTAGCTCACTTATTCTGATAAGTGCCCGGAAATCAACCAGTATGACGTCTAATAGATATATCAATACAGAAGTCAATACCGCAGACCCAATGAGAAGTCTGAGATATTGTTCCTACCTATTAGACTATTATCGCAAAACAGCTGTAAACACTTGTTCAAGTGGTTCAAATGGCTCTGAGCACTATGGGACTTATCATCTGTGGTCGTCAGTCCCCTAGAACTTAGAACTGCTTAAACTTAACTAACGTAAGGACATCACACACATCCACGCCCGAGGCAGGATTCGAACCTGCGACCGTAGCAGCTGCGCGGTTCCGGACTGAAGCGCCTAGAACCGCTCGGCCACAATAGCCGGCTTAAACACTTGTCCTTTGCCATAAAATATGCAGCATATGTTGACTAAATGGCTGCTTAACCATATAATTTAGATAGTAGTGATTAAGACAGTAACAGATATAAAAATTTCCGCTCTTCTTCTCTTTATATCACCATATACACTACTGGCCATAAATTGCTACACCACCAAGATGACGTGCTACAAACGCGAAATTTGACCGACAGGAAGAAGATGCTGTGATTTGCTAATTATTAGCTTTTCAGAGCATTCACACCAGGTTGGCGCCGGTGGCGACACCTACAACGTGCTGACATGCGGAAAGTTTCCAACCGAATTCTCATACACAAACAGCAGTTGACCGGCATTTCCTGGTGAAACGTTGTTATGACACCTCGTGTAAGGAGGAAAAATACGTACCATCACGTTTCCGACTTCGGATTGTAGCCTATCGCGATTGCGGTTTATCGAATCACGACATTGCTGCTCGCCTTGGTCGGGATCAAGTAACTTTTAGCAGAATATGGAATCGGTGGGTTCAGGAGGGTAATACGGAACGCCGTGCTGGATCCCAACGGCCTCATATCACTAGCAGTCGAGATGACAGGCATCTTATCCGTATGGCTGTAACGGATCGTGCAGCCACTTCTCGATCCCTGAGTCAACAGATGGGGACGTTTGCAAGACACCAACCATCTGCGCGAACAGTTCGACGACGTTTGCAGCAGAATGGACTATAAGCTCGGAGACCATGGCTGCCGTTACCCTTGACGCTGCAACACTGACAGGAGCGCCTGCGATGGTGTACTCAACGACGACCCTGGGTGCACGAATGGCAAAACGTCATTTTTTCGGATTAATCCAGGTTCTGTTTACACATCATGATGGTCACATCCGTGTTTGGCGACATCGCGGTGAACTCACATTGGAAGCGTGTATTCGTCATCGCCATACTGGCGTATCACCCGGCGTGATGGTGTGGGGTGCCATTGGTTACAAGTCTCGGTCACCTCTTGTTCTCATTGACGGCACTTTGAACAGTGGATGTTACATTTCAGATGTGTTACGACCCGTCGCTCTATCCTTTATTCGATCCCTGCGAAACTCTACATTTCAGCAGGATAATGCACGACCGCATGTTGCAGGTCCTGTACGGGCCTTTCTGGACTCAATGCCCAAGCTGTCATGGCCGTTACTACGGCCAGAGGTGGTTGTTCTGGGTACTGATTTCTCAGGATCTATGCACCCAAATTGCGTGAAAATATAATCACATGTCAGTTCTAGTATAATATATTTGTCCAATGAATACCCTTTTATCATCTGCATTTCTTCTTGGTGTAGCCAGTAGTGTAATATCATTGGAAAATTAGAACAAGCAGTTTAAACAGCTCGAAACACTAAGAAGATTACGGATAACACAGGCCTTATAATCAAGACCAAAGCCGCTTCCACAGCCTATAGCGCTCGAATCGAAAGTATCCGGTTCGAATACTGGTTTTTGTTGTTGTTGTTGTGGTCTTCAGTCCTGAGACTGGTTTGATGCAGCTCTCCATGCTACTCTATCCTGTGGAAGCTTCTTTACCTCCTAGTACCTACTGCAACATACATCCTTCAGAATCTGTTTAGTGTATTCATCTCTTGGTCTCCCTCTACGATTTTTACCCTCCACGCTGCCCTCCAATACTAAATTGGTGATCCCTTGATGCCTGAGAACATGTCCTACCAACCGATCCCTTCTTCTAGTCAAGTTATGCCACAAACTCCTCTTCTCCCCAATTCTCTTCAATACTTCCTCATTTGTTTTGTATTCTACCCATCTAATATTCAGCATTCTTCTGTAGCCCCACATTTCTAAACCTTCTATTCTCTTATTGTCTAAACTACACTCCTGGAAATTGAAATAAGAACACCGTGAATTCATTGTCCCAGGAAGGGGAAACTTTATTGACACATTCCTGGGGTCAGATACATCACATGATCACACTGACAGAACCACAGGCACATAGACACAGGCAACAGAGCATGCACAATGTCGGCACTAGTACAGTGTATATCCACCTTTCGCAGCAATGCAGGCTGCTATTCTCCCATGGAGACGATCGTAGAGATGCTGGATGTAGTCCTGTGGAACGGCTTGCCATGCCATTTCCACCTGGCGCCTCAGTTGGACCAGCGTTCGTGCTGGACGTGCAGACCGCGTGAGACGACGCTTCATCCAGTCCCAAACATGCTCAATGGGGGACAGATCCGGAGATCTTGCTGGCCAGGGTAGTTGACTTACACCTTCTAGAGCATGTTGGGTCGCACGGGATACATGCGGACGTGCATTGTCCTGTTGGAACAGCAAGTTCTCTTGCCGGTCTAGGAATGGTAGAACGATGGGTTCGATGACGGTTTGGATGTGCCGTGCACTATTCAGTGTCCCCTCGACGATCACCAGTGGTGTACGGCCAGTGTAGGAGATCGCTCCCCACACCATGATGCCGGGTGTTGGCCCTGTGTGTCTCGGTCGTATGCAGTCCTGATTGTGGCGCTCACCTGCACGGCGCCAAACACGCATACGACCATCATTGGCTCCAAGGCAGAAGCGACTCTCATCGCTGAAGACGACACGTCTCCATTCGTCCCTCCATTCACGCCTGTCGCGACACCACTGGAGGTGGGCTGCACGATGTTGGGGCGTGAGCGGAAGACGGCCTAACGGTGTGCGGGACCGTAGCCCAGCTTCATGGAGACGGTTGCGAATGGTCCTCGCCGATACCCCAGGAGCAACAGCGTCCCTAATTTGCTGGGAAGTGGCGGTGCGGTCCCCTACGGCACTGCGTAGGATCCTACAGTCTTGGCGTGCATCCGCGCGTCGCTGCGGTCCGGTCGCAGGTCGACGGGCACGTGCACCTTCCGCCGACCACTGGCTACAACATCGATGTACTGTGGAGACCTCACGCCCCACGTGTTGAGCAATTCGGCGGTACGTCCACCCGGCCTCCCGCATGCCCACTATACGCCCTCGCTCAAAGTCCGTCAACTGCACATACGGTTCACGTCCACGCTGTCGCGGCATGCTACCAGTGTTAAAGACTGCGATGGAGCTCCATATGCCACGGCAAACTGGCTGACACTGACGGCGGCGGTGCACAAATGCTGCGCAGCTAGCGCCATTCGACGGCCAACACCGCGGTTCCTGGTGTGTCCGCTGTGCCGTGCGTGTGATCATTGCTTGTACAGCCCTCTCGCAGTGTCCGGAGCAAGTATGGTGGGTCTGACACAGTGGTGTCAATGTGTTCTTTTTTCCATTTCCAGGAGTGTATTTATCGTCCATGTTTCACTTCCACACTTCATACAAATACTTTCAGAAACGACTTCCTGACACTTAAATCTATACTCGATGTTAACAAATTTCTCTTCTTCAGAAACGTTTTCCTTGCCATTGCCAGTCTACATTTTATATCCTCTCTACTTCGACCATCATCAGTTATTTTGCTCCCCAAATTTTGTCATTTGGAGATAATGAGTGCAGCCGTGGACGCTAGAAGCTGGAGTGCCAAGTGGAGAAATCGGGATATTTCCGACATAGTCTCCTTTACTACTTTAAGTGTCTTTTTCCTAATCTAATTCCCTCAGTATCACCCGACTTAATTCTACTACATTCCATTATCCTCGTTTTCCTTTTGCTGGTGTTCAACTTATATCCTCCTTTCAAGACACTGTCCATCCCGTTCAGCTGCTCTTCCAAGTCCTTTGCTGTCTCTGACAGAGTTACAATGTCATCAGCGAACATCAAAGTTTTTATTTCTTCTCCATGGATTTTAATACCTACTCCGAATTTTTCTTTTGTTTCCTTTACTGCTTGCTCAATGTACAGATTGAACAACTTCTGGGAGAGGCTATAACCCTGTTTCGCTCCCTTTGCTACCACTGCTTCCCTTTCATGTCCGTCCACTCTTATAACTGCCATCTGGTTTCCGTACAAATTGTAAATAGCCTTTCGCTCCCTGTATTTTACCCCTGCCACCTTCAGAATTTGAAAGAGAGTATTCCAGTCAACATTGTCAAAAGCTTTCTCTAAGTCTACAAATGCTAGAAACGTAGGTTTGCCTGTCCTTAATCTATCTTCTATGATAAGTCGTAGGATCAGTATTGCCTCACTTGTTCCAATATTTCTACGGAATCCAAACCGATCTTCCCCGAGGTCGGCTTCTACCTGTTTTCACATTCGTCTGTAAAGAATTCGTTTTACTATTTTCCATCCGTGACTTATTAAACTGATAGTTCGGTAATTTTCACATGTGTCAACATCTGCTTTTTTTAGGATTGGAATTTTTATATTCTCCCGAATACTGGTAGTGGAGGAAATCTTCACCTCTAGTTTTCTGAAGGCAGGAAAGGTGATTGCGTTAACTCCCTGACCACTGGATATTGAGTTAATGTCCCGGACTGAATTCAGAACGTCACTGCAAACGTCTCATAATGTGAGGACATACGACACTGTTGATGGTGATCCGAGCGTCGGAGTGGTCTTATTGAGAGAAATGTGTGCCGGGAACGGTTTTCTCCTTCTCCCCCCAGTTTCATCGTCGTCAGTGATACAAACACACCACTACATTTCACACACACTTCAGAAATCACCAGTAATAAACGCAAACATATTGGACATACCTGTTCTCAAAGAAAACGGTGCGCAAAATGGGCGACGACTCCGATTTGAATAAATGTGCGAAGACTTTCCGATTTTAGATACTGAACCTCCAGGAGATATCACAGCCATCAATGACGAAAAATAGCGAAAATTTAGTTATAACAATCCTGTATATCACTAAATACGGAGTGTCTCAAAAAGAATTGCCCGATTCTGGACGGTAATAAGACCCGCCTGGACCTAAAAATATTCGTCGTTGGTATCCGCAGTTTGAAGATACAAAGTGCTTGTGCAAAGATGAGAGTCCAGGTCGGCCTCGCACGTCTGATGACGTGGTGGAAAGGATTGGGCACACGTCTGAGCGGAGTCCCCGAATATCTACTCACAGCACAGAGAAGTGGGAATGCCTCATACGACTGTCTGCGTCGTTTGGTCGATAAACCATAGAAACTGCACTTAGCGCAAGCTCTTCGGGTTTTTGATAAAGGAAACTGGTTTGCTTCAGCAATTCTCTGCTGGGAAACATGGAAGAAAATACATATTTACAACGGTTAATTTTCAGTGACGAAGCAACATTTTATGTTAGCGGTAAAGTAAACTGATATAACGTGCGCATATAGTGACTCCACAACCCTCAGGATATTACTGAGAACGAGAGAGAATCAACTAAAGTGAACGCCTTTTGTGCCATTTCTCGCGAAAAAGAGAAAACACAGTGACTGGAATGAGCTATCTTCATATGTTGAAGAATTGGCTTTTTCCACAACTTCAGGAGGAGTCCAACGACTTCATTTCCAAAACAATGGAACTCCACAACTTCAGGAGGAGTCCAATGACTTAATTTCCAAAACAATGGAACTCCATCGTACTGGTACAACAATGTACGTCGGTCTCTCAATGACCCTCTGCCTCAACGCTGGATAGGGAGCACGGAAGACACTGCCCTGCATTTTTGGCCTCCAAGGTCGCCACACATGACTCTACGCAATTTTTTTCTTGTGGGGATATGTGAAGGAAAGGGCGTTCATCTTCCCTTTAGTTTTTGACGTAGAAGAAGTAATTTCCATAAAAGCAGATATACTGTGAAAAGTTTATGGCGAACTAAATGCTCGTGCTGCTGTAATAGCATAGCACTTGTAATAGCGTAGCTAATACTTTAACATTTTGTATTTTGCGGCTTATCTCGTGTTTGTAGTTGTTTTTATCAATAAATATGGAGTTTTGAAATCAGCTCACTCTTTTTGTAACATTCAGTATACTAACCAAAGTAATTGACGCGGAGAACTACGAGGAGAATCACACAAACAGCATCGATGTAAATGACCTCACGCCGCACTAAGCCGTTAGACAGGTAACGGGAAACTGATTTTTGTTGAACCTGTTCTGTAGTTGCACGGCTGTTCCGGGAAAATCCACTTCCTCCGCTAAGAGTTTACCGCCAAATAGGCCGCCTAGTCTAGAGAGCCAACTTGCTGCACGTGATGCTCGCTCCTCTCATTCTATTTGAAACATTCAGTACACTAAACAAACCCACGCTGGGAACTACGAGTAGAATCACACAAACAGCATCGATGTAAATGACCTCACGCCGCACTAAGCCGCTAGACAGGTAACGGGAAACTGATTTTTGTGGAACCTGTACTGTAGTTGCAGGGCCGTTCCGGGAAAATCCACTTCCTCCGCTAAGAGTTTACCGCCATACTACAACAAGCCGCCTAGTCTAGAGAGCCAACTTGCTGCACGTTGTTGCTCGCTCCTAGCAGAAGGTCTTTGTAGGGCAGCTCCGTCGGCTCGCCACGTGAGCCGCTGGCGGAAGGGTGGGGGCGACAGACGGGGTGGGGCTGGACTGCTAGATCTAGTTTAGGCGCCGAAACAAGAGAGAACCGCAGCCGCGAGGGATGCGCCTCGAAATGGAGAAAAAGTTGCGCGGCGCGCGGTGTTGGGTGTCGCTCCGGCCCGCCTCGCCTTGCCGTGCTTCTCCTTGTCCTCCTTCCCGCTTCTTTCGGCGCGTTCTTTTTGCTGCGCTCCGGAAACTTAAGCCTAAACTTGTGCCCGGCAGCGGTATCATGTAACGACAGCCGGGAGAAGCACTGCTCTTGTTTGTTATTTTCTGATACCCTAATTATCTGTGAGAAGCGTACACTTCGCAATTTTCTGTCGATGCAGGTTTCGTGAGCTCCCTTTTACGCTCGTAGTTAATCAGCGTGTGGGTGTGATCGACTTTCCCGGGAAGAACGTAGATGTTCTGTGTGAGTTACCAGATGATACTTTGTACTCCGTCGTGCATAAATTTTCTACTTTATTTCACACGTCTTATTTTCTGTCTCTTGCGACATTTGTAGGTGTTCTAAGGTTTGTAAGAATTTTTAAGGTAGTGTATATCTATACATCTTTGACAAGGGAATTTGTATGACGTTTTTGATAATCCGAAGAAAAACTAAAATCCGTGAATGGGTATCAATTCAACCAACATATCGCACTGTGTAAGGGTTTTACGTTACTATAGACGATGATTCAGTTGCCTCTGCGGATTCGTTTAAGCAACCTGTACTACATCTGTATCAAGAACAGTATCCAGATAGGCGACAGCAACGTAAACGGTATAAGAGATCAGAGGGTGCCAAATTGTCTTAGGCACCCGTGCCGAACCCTTAGACAATGAGGTTATAGCAGTTAGATTGTAGGTATTTGAAAAGTATTTTCGGGTTCCTGGGTTTTATTTCTACGAGGGTTTTACTGTGGAGAAATACACTGTTTAAAGTGGGTTGTTTAGTTTTGTTTCTTGCGGTTAGGTGTTTGTGTTTATCACACAGTGGGGTAATAGAGAACATAGTATTTCAGGCCTGGTGTATTTGGTTATTCAAGGGTACGTAGTTAACAAGGGTTTTGAGACGAAGACCTTATCAGTTCTTGGAGATATATTGTCACATAATTGTGTAGTTCATGTACAGTTGCAATGGGTCTGTGATTAGCCTCTACCAGATTGGTTTCACTTTTACCTTTAGGTTCTTACATCACGTTTATGACTTTGGCATACTTTAAACATCAATGAACATTTTTAGTTGGATCATGTCTGATATTTGGGACCAGTTGTCAAATTTATACCGTTGTACATTGTATTGATTTAATGGTTTGGTTTGAAAGAAGCGAAACTGTCTTTCTAAATGTCCATTGTGTTTACATATGATGACAGTCATCTGTTTTGTGACTGTGATTCACGTTCATTCCCTGTTTATGTTTCATACTCTTATATATTTCTGGACTAGAGAAAAAAAAGAGGTTTTGACATATGTGCTCTATTGGTACTGCGTGAAATATTACCTTAATGTTGCTTTAACTAATACATTAGACTACCACAATTTAATTTGTTCGTTGTTTTATAGTTGTCTAGTTTTCATAGGTTGGCATTTGTAATTGTTCTTTGGTAAACAGGGTCTGAGGATGGCGGTAATGTGTCGCCGAAATTAGTCGTGTGATAGAACAAAGACATTCTCAAAATACAGCTGTGTTGGTACTTTTTGTCATTTATATTAGCTGGAGTTCCTTATCCCTGTAATAAGATGGGCATCCATAAATTGATACTAGTTCCATGTCACAGATGTAGGCGACTGCTAGAAAACGGAATCGTATTGTAAAAACCTCAAGTGAGGACTGGGCATGAGTTACAACTTATTTTTGTACCTAGATGTACCTTACTTCTGCCACACTTATCCAAGTGTCTCCAATCGTTCTTTGTGTTATTAGTGGTCTAGTCAAACAGGTTTTGGATTTCCCTGTAAGTCTATTCCGTTTATAGTACTTAATTTTCTGTATATAGTACAGAGATTATATACCTGAAAGTTGTTACTATGACGCTCACCATTTTGATATCTCCTGTTAATTTAGTTCTTTCCAATGCTGAAACACGCTTTATAAGGGAACGTTTCTGAATTATTTACGAAGGATTAATTACTATAAACGTAATAAACTTACAGAGACACTCAAAACCTGTAGTCACTGCGCCGCTAATTACACAAAGAACGATTGAAGGCACTTGGATATGAATGGCAGAAGTAAGATATGTCTCGGTCCAAAAATATCGTGTAACTCATGACCAATCCCCACTTGAATTTGTTAGTATGATTCCGTTTGTTAAGTCTTCCAAAGCTCTGACGGGAACTTTTATCGACTACGTGACTGTCGCCTGTTGGATATCGTTTCTAATACGGACATAGTGCGGGCTGCATAAAACGAACAAGTATGGGCAGCTGAATTGTCACGTATATTTTCTATGCATCTTTGATATTGAATTTCCGCGAAGCATTTCATAATGTGAAGAGAAATAAAATTACCGTGCCTCGAAAGAACCATTAACTGTATCAATTCGACGAACATACCACACAATGTGAGGGGAAGTTTCACAGGGTGGTTATAATTATTAAACATTCGCTACTTGAGAGGGTACCCATGGTAAAAGAGTGATGATAAGGCAATGAAACTTTGTGGAAACATTTGCAAGAGCAGTCGGAGGTGACATAACGAATAAACCATTGAAAGAATTAAGTTTTAATTTCCACATTAGAGAGTAACATTTGTTTGTTACATATCACGTTGAAGTTCCACCGGCCGCTGTGGCCGAGCGGTTCAAGGCGCTTCAGTCTGGAACCGCGCTGCTGCTACGGTCGCAGGTTCGAATCCAGCCTCGGTCATGGATGTGTATGATGTGCTTAGGTTAGTTAGGTTTAAGCAGTTCTAAGTTCTAGGGGACCGATGACCTCAGATGTTAAGTCCCACAGTGCTTAGAGCCATTTGAACCTTTTTTTTTAGTTCCTAATTTCGTAAACGACGACCAACTGCATCCGCTACAGCCTGTAACCGCACTAGAGATTGCTCTACTGCTGCTCGAAACATGTCACGTGGTATGATCCCTGTCTCCATCGCTATGCTTATCTTTAAACTCGATCGTGTGTTAGTATTCCTATGATAAACCCTGTCCTTTAGATAACCTCACAGCCAGATACTAAACGGGTTTAGACATGGTGATCTTGCTGGCCACGCAGTTTGCAACGATCGGCCAATGATTCTGTTTTCTCCTACAGTGTTACGGAGGAACAGAGTAACCTCATGACCATTGTGTGATGGAGCTTAATAGTGCATCAAAATATCAAAATAGTTGAGTTCTACGCACCTCCGTGCTGTACAGCAGGAATCACGTGTTGGCGAAGCAGATCACAGTAACGTGTGCCATTCAGGATGTATGTCCTTGGTATCAGCGTTCCTCAAGGAAAAATGGACCAGTCATGAATTGTGCCGTGAAGCCATACCATACAGGGACTCGTTCACTATGCAGGGGATCCTCATGAACGTTCGCTTACGGTGACGATCGCCAAAAGCGACAACTGTTTGTCTTAACTGTCCCAGTGAGCGTAAAATGTACTTCACCAATCCACAAAATGTTCCAAGATAACATGTCGTCAACTTCAACCCCTTCAAGAAACTGAGAGCAAAGTCTACTCAAAAGTTTACGTCAAGTTTGTATGGATACCATTACACAATTGCTCGCAGCACTTGTCGAACGTTGAACTACCGTGACACAGCTCGTGCACTGCTTGGAGATCGCGTCCAGCATTCACGGCCGTTGCAACTTCTTCAACAATTTGTAGAGTAACTAGTCGTCGGCTTCTTCCAAGAGCAATTCCCAAATCGCTAGTTTATTCGAACTTCCGAATCATGCTCCTCAACCCGGTGCGGAAAGAGAACCTCTTCGTATTCCCTTGCCGGCCGTTGCGGCCGAGCGGTTCTAATCGCTTCAGTCCGGAACCGCACTGCTGCTACGGTCGGAGGTTCGAATCCTGCCTCGGGCATGGACGTGTGTGATGTCCTTAGGTCAGTTAGGTTTAAGTAGTTCTAAGTCAAGGGGACTGCTGACCTCATATTTTAAGTTCCATCGTGCTCAGAGCCGTTTGAATCATATTCCCTTAGGGTGTTGATACTCACAAAGAGCAGCAGCGCTATTGCTGTTGTTTTGATAAAACAGCTTTACAAGTAAAGCCCTGCTCACCTTGTCCAGACCCGTGCTGACTGTCTGCAAATGTAATGCAGAATGACGCTCGTGTTGCGACCGTACGTCCCTATACCAGTACCGGTGCCTAATGGCAAATCATGACATTAACTCTACTAACAAAGCAAGTCCTGCAGCGCACAGTCTGAGTATCATTCCTATGAAGCTGGCAAACCATATGGTTATAAGTTTTCTGCCTACACTGGCTCAAGTAAAGAAAGTTTAATTACAAGCACCATCTATATTACTCACAAATTGATACTCATTTCTCAGAGTCCTTGATTGTAGAAAATTTTAGCTTCCAAAGAAAAGACATCACGCATTCATATAACCTAATAGTGAGTTTGTTTAGCTGGTTTACGTATTCGTTTACTACTGGGAGAGAAAAAGCAACGATTATAACACTGAATTGAGATTCGATTAGAAAGCGGCCCTTTAATGTTTAAGTCTTTAAGGATATCCCTAAGAAACTTAAAATGAATATCGGAATAGGTCTGAACGATATCACATCCTTATTTGCATCACTGTTATTTATAACGTTAAGTCTCTAATGACACCAGTGTTGGAAGAAGCGAACAACTATTTACCTTTGTCGCCTAACTGTTACTTAGCGACAGTAAAATGTAAATAAAATATTACCTAATGATCGAAGCAGACGAAATGAATTAAAACTTGTGTTGCGGCAGGGACTCAAACCAGGGTCTTCTTGCTTGCTAGGCAGATATGCTAACGGTTACACCATCGCAGTACGATGGTCAACATTGCTGCACGAAGTACCTAAGATGAATGTCCTCCCAAACACAAACTAGCGAGCCAGTGGGTGTGTTGGATCTTCCATCGAGCTACAGACCCCCTTGAAGATGTCTCCCGCAGACGGGGACGAAACGTTGGAAAACAACACAGAATTCATCAACCGACCACGGCATAACAGCCCGGACAACTACGTATATTGGTCATGGAAATAGGGTTCCCACTCGTTTCACATCCCCCCTATTCTCCAGACTTGGCTCCCTCCGACTACTATTTGTTCCCCAATTTGAAGAAATTGCTGGCAGTACAAAGATTTTATTCAAACAAGGAGGTGATTGCAGCAACTAGTAGCTATTTTGCAGACTTGGACAATTCCTATTATTCGAAAGGGATCAACAAACTAGAACAGAGTTGGACGAAGTGTATAAGTGTAAAAGGAGATTGATGTCGAAAAATAAAAAAAGATTTACCCCAAAAACGTAAGTAGTTTTTACAATGAAATGAACACCCTTAGCTGCTTACAGGCGTTGACATACGTCAACGTGGACAGATGAAAATCTATGCCCCGACCGGGACTCGAACCCGGGATCTCCTGCTTACAGGGCAGACGCTTTATCCATCTTTTTCTTTTTTTGCATTTTGTTCATTGTTGATCGTTGTGTTCGGTCGTTGCGGACGTCGCAAGACATCCTGTTCAAGTTCGGTGGTTGATCCTTCCACTCAGTTTTTTATTACAGAGGCCAACCGGCTCTCTGGCCGAACACGCTGAGCTACCGTGCCGGCGTCCGAGCCACCGAGGACACAACGTATTGTGCCCCGCCCATTATACTTATTATTCGCGGCGCGTTGCCGATTCCCGCAAGAATTCGGGCTCTGTTTGTGCATTCGCACAGAAGAAGAAGAGGATGGTCAAGTGGCCGGTGAGCCTGAAATACATATATACTAAGATGGTATCTGTTCTTTCGGAGCCGGCCGAAGTGGCCGTGCGGTTAAAGGCGCTGCAGTCTGGAACCGCAAGACCGCTACGGTCGCAGGTTCGAATCCTGCCTCGGGCTTGGATGTTCGTGATGTCCTTAGATTAGTTAGGTTTAACTAGTTCTAAGTTCTAGGGGACTAATGACCTCAGCAGTTGAGTCCCATAGTGCTCAGAGCCATTTGAACCATTTTTGTTCTTTCGGACATGACCGAAAGAAGAGATACCAGCTTAGTATATATATTAGTATATATAAGAAGTTTTTATTTTTGCTTAGACTTTTCAAACGCCTTTGTAGGTCGATATTTCTGACATACCGACGTTGTTTCGATATACCGAAACCGGCAACGACATTAATTAAATATCGATTTATCGGATCCCCAATATTTTTAAAAATACCAGCGGTCCTACTGCCTGGGTTACCGCTAGGTGCTGAGCGGCGCTCGTTCCCGACTGCGATGGAGGTGCTGAACGCGAGTGCGGCGGCGGCGGCGGCGCCGTGCGCCACGTATGGCGTGCACGCGGTGGTGTACTCGGCTCTGCTGTCGGCGCTGGTGCAGATGACGGCGGCTCCGGACGAGGCGGCGCGCCGCAGCTACCCAGTGGACGCGTGGGCGGCGGGCCGGCTGCAGGAGGAGTACGACTGGCTGGTGGTGGGCGGCGGCGCCGCGGGCAGCGCCCTCGCCGCCAGGCTGGCCGACCACAGCCCCGCCTGGAGCGTGCTGCTGCTGGACGCGGGCGGCGACCCGCAGCCCGAGGCCGACGTGCCGAGGCTCTTCCCCAGGCTGCACGCCACGCAGGTAGTATTTTACTTGGAGGATTCTTTTTATTTTTTTTTATTTTTTGAGACATCGGTCTTTTGACTGGTATGAAGCGGCACGCCACACATTTCTCTCCTATACCAACCTCTTCAGCTCAGAGCAGCACTTGCAACCTACGACCTCAATTACTTGCTGGACGTCTCTGTCTTCGATTTTGCCCCCTACAGCTCCCACTGGTACCATGCAAGTTATTCCCTGACGTCTTAAGGGGGGTAGGACATCAAACGGGCCGACTTGGAGCAGGAGAGGCATCTCAGGACATTTTGATTTCCAGTGTCTATACTTTTACAAATAGATTCATAAAACTTTGTCAGCATCACCACGAAGGATTCACGATTCACACCCATTGCAGTGGAAGTTCGAAAACATAACAAAATAAATTTTTTTACGTGCGAAATTTCATCATTTTTTCACTTACAAATGGCTGCATTTGTTGCTATAGGTGCACTTTTCCTCATAAGTTAGAGAGATTCATCGATTAAATTTGTGCAGCATACATACCATACTCACAGGTGTATGTGTTGTGTACATAGTTCCGCGTAGTCAGCGCTTACACAACTTTCCCACTAGAGCACAACCCGCTAAGCACAACAGCGCAGGCGCAGTGCTCGTCCGTCTCCGCACTACGAGATGGTGCTGCCTTTGAGACGGACCAAATTCTGCTTCCGCCGATCCGCGTATTAATATGTAACGCAGCCAATGAGATTGCTGCTAACGTAGAACCTTTTCTCCTCGCGGATCATACTCGCGCAGTGATACCTGAACGTGCGAGGTATTATAATGAGTGTACAGACCTCCGATTATTCAGTCTGCATTAGTCTGTACCAGTCTGCATTTGTCTGTACCAGTCTATAGTCAAGTTTCAGTCTGCGCCTAATAATATTATCATATTCCTGTACATAGCCATGAAGAGAAATGTATAGACACTTTGTCAAGTATCAGAGATATGTGAGAATAAGATTAACGTACCAAGACTAAAGGAACTTCAGATTGTCAATTGTAAATGTGGTGTCACCGCCAGACACCACACTTGCTAGGTGGTAGCTTAAATTGGCCGCGGTCCATTTAGTACATGTCGGACCCGCGTGTCGCCACTGTGTGATCGCAGACCTAGCGCCACCACAAGGCAGGTCTCGACATACGAACAAGCACTCGCCCCAGTTGTACGACGACATTGCTAGCGAGAATACGGACGAAGCCTTCCTCTCATTTGCCGAGAGCCAGTTAGAATAGCCTTCTGCTAAGTCCATGGCTACGACCTAGCAAGGCGCCATTAGCCTTACATAGTTTGAGAATTATAGTATAAATGTCTCAAGAAGAACGCTGTAGTCATCAACTAATAAAGTTAAGTATAAAGCAGCTACGTACTTTTCTTACTACCATTCAATAGTTATCCTGTTCCAGAATTCACGCCCGTCGGCGTGTGTGTACGCGTGCCTTTCTTTCGGCTACTTCAGTGTGGCGTAACAGTCTTGTTACGTCACAACAGTAAACAGCATCCAGAATCAAGTTACGTAATGTCTGTGCTTTTTATTATTTTAATAAATGTGTGTAAAAATTAATCAAGTTCTGTTTAAAGTTGGTCACCGTCAATCTGCTACTCTAAGCGTGCAAGTGGCATTTCTATCGTCTGACCTAACGACAGAAGATGAACACGCCACGATAAGACCACGAGACATATTGGTGACACTCGCCTACTCGTTAGAGCGACAAGTCAAATAATCTGATGGTGTGTGCACCGAAGGTCTTGCAGTACGCACACCACAGTATGAAACTCTAGAATTTATTTAATTTATGAAAAAACGAATGAACTGTTATATTTTAAACTTCACGTTTAGAAAAAACACGAATTTTGTAGTTAATTACCTCAATTTTTACCACAGTTTTTAATAGATTTGGAAAGTTCTAGAGTTTCGTACACCTTTAAGTATGGTTTGTATGCTGTGCAAAATTCATCGAAGAATCTCTCTTACTTACGAAGAAAAGTGTACCTATAGCAACAAATGCTGCCATTACTAAGTGAAAAAACGATGAAATTTCACATGTAAAACAATTACTTCGTTATGTTTTAGAACTTCCACTGCTATGAGTCTGAATTCTAAATCCTTCCTGGTCATGCTGACAAAGTTTTATGAATTTATTTGTAAAAGTATAGACACTGGAAATTGAAATGTCCTGTAGTGCCTCTCCTGCTCCAAGTCGGCCCGTTTGACGTCCTACCCCCCTTAACTGATGTCATGTCATCCTGTCCTTCCTCTTTGTCTGTGTTTTCCATTCATTCCTTTCCTGTCCGATTCTGCGCAGAAGCATCTCATTCCTTACCTCATCAGTCCACCTAATTTTCAACATTCGTCTGTAGCACCCCATCTCAGATGCTTCGATTCTCTTCTCTTCCACTTTTCCCCCAGTCCATGTTTCACTGCCATACACAAAGGTTCTTGCAGACAGAATGTCGTCAGCATGTTATGCCCTTAGAGTCCTATCATCAGTGTGTAACATGCAGTGTCTTTTAGTTACATACTATTCACATGTACACTCAGTTCTTAGCCATCACATTCCTTTGTGGGTACAAATGCACAAAATATGAACACAATTTCCAAATTTCCAAACTCTATAAAAGAGCCATAACAATAATAACCAAAAATAGTAGTCGAACTCATTGTAAAGATCTGTTCAAAACACTGGGGATTTTAACTGCTCCGTGTGAATGCATTTACCAGTCAGTTGTACACATAAAAAAATTGGTAATTTCTGCACAAACAGCTCTGTCCATGACCATGGAACAAGAGCTAGACTCAACTTACATATACCAAGAAAAAAATAAACATAAAACTCAAAACAGCATTTTCTACCGAGGCATGAAACTGTACAATAAATTACAAAAACAGATTAAAGAAATTGCAAAAATACACTTATTTAAAAAGGCAGCTAAAAGGTACCTGTTATGTAATACATTTTGTATATTGAAGAATTACTTAGACAAAACAGAGTAGGGGTTTGGTTAAAAAAAGTTATACAAATAAATAATAATAATGATTGTAAAACATCCAACATTTCACATAAAAACCTTCACACTATGTTTCTTTCTTTCTTTTTTCCTTTTCTAGAAAAACTTACCCCCAAGCTATGCATAGCACAATACTAACATATCTTCCTCTTTCTGAGCTCAACATCTCACTCATTATAGAGGGATGCTAACTCAGTTTTTCAAGATAGCAAATCAGTACAGAAAATGGCCCAGAGATCGCTAGTGTGTGTGTGTGTGTGTGTGTGTGTGTGTGTGTGTGTGTGTGTGTGTGTGTGTGTGTGTGTGTTTGTGTGTGCGCAGTGAGTGAAGTGCTATGAAACAATGTGTGTATAGTGTGTGCAGTGATTGGCAGTGAGATATGAGTGAGTAGTGTGGCATTACATTATGTAATAAGTTATTTGTAAAATAGGTATTGTATGCCAGGAGTATTTCTAATGATTGTCTCTAACTAGGACTCCGTAAGTGTATGTGTATATAAATTAGTTTATTTTAAATTGTTTTAAACTTGTAAATACTTTGGCATGTCCTATATCTTTGTAAAAAGAGATCTATGGATGAATGAAGCTACTACTACTACTACTACTACTACTACTACTATAATGCTGTGGTCCAAACGCGCATTCTCAGAAATTTCATCCTCAAATTAAGGCCTATGTTTGATACTAGTACACTTCTCTTGCCAGTGCTAGTCTGCTTTTGATGTCCTCCTTGCTCCATCCGTCATTGGTTATTTTGCTGCCTAGTTAGCAGAATTCTTTAATTTCGTCTACTTCGTGGCCATCAATCCTGATGTTAAATTTCACACTGTTCTAATTTCTACTATTTCTCATTACTCTCGTCTTTCTTCAATTTACTCTCACTCCATATTCTGTGTTCATTAGATTATTCACTCCTTTCAGGAAATCATGTAATTATCCTTCAGCTGCTCAGAGAATAGCTACGCCAACATCGAATCTGATCATTCACATCCTTTCACCATGAATTTTAATTCCACTCTTGGCCCTCCCTTTTATTTCCATCATTGCTTGTAGCAGTTCAGAGGCGGACTGCTATGTTACTGACGGGCTCAAACAACACGCATGTATTACGGAGATGCTTCGGGAACTCATATGGGAATCCCTGGAGGAACGTTAGAGAAAACCAGCGAATGGTGGACGGATTTTGTTTAATTTTATTTGCCTATTTAATTTAATGTATTGATTGTATGTATCTTGAAACTGATAGAGTCAATTTTTTCAAGCTTTGTTCGATTTCTACGATTATATAGGATATAATAGAAATTTAAAAAACCAATATCGGTTATTTCATAAACAAAAAAAGTATAACCGGTAACCGGTTGTTTCGGTCATAATAGTGTGGTGATACTTGTAAATTATTTGCGAAACATTAAAATTTGGCTCGACCTCATTAAACTCATGATAAGGTCACCAGTCACACGATGCGTTTACGAGATCTGCTCTCATTACAAGTTGTTTCTTTTCTATGTTTCCTATTCAGGCCTAACATCCACGGTAGTAGAAAATTGAATTCCTACATGGGTGAATAAAGTGGGTGACAGTTTTCTCGCAAATGTTTTCAAATTATACACCAGCTTGACAGGGTGGCACTAGAACAGTAATGTGGCAACACAATAAGAAATAACCAGTAACATTTACTAAGAGTGAGAGCTGGTTTATCAGGATGGGGAAGGATAAGGGTACGATTGTGGATGGGACCGTAATCAGTTACTCTCGGTTGCACAACAAATACGTAAACTTTATTTAATAAAATTAAAAATTTAAAACAATCTCTTAAAAACACAATTGACTGAATGACGACTGAACGCCATATCACAAAAAAAATTCCACAATTTTAGGGCCAAAGGCCACCAACAATAACTTCAAACAACAAAAGGCTGGGATCCTGAATTAGAAGTCAGAAGAACAATTCCAAATGGCACATATTAAGATAAATATTTAGTTTTAAAAGAAACTGTAACATGGCTGACTACGGGTGCAGGTTCGAATCCTACCTCGGGCATAGATGTGTGTGATGTCCCTAGGTTAGTTAGGTTTAAGTAGTTCTATGTTCTAGGGGACTGATGACCTCAGAAGTTCAGTCCCATAGTGCTCAAAGCCATTGTAACACAGCTGAAGGCCTTATTATAAAAGAATTGAAACCATTACTCGGCTGAAGGCCACACCATCAGTAATTATAAAATTATAAATATCTTTAAAACAAACATTGCAATCTAAGGAATCAGGACAAGCGGTTCCCAGCATTCCAAGGGTCGGTCTGGGAAGGTAACTCAAACATAACGTAAGGTGAGACAGGCAGCCAAGAGTTGTACTCACGTAACAGGATGGCAAGTCAAACTAGGGGCAGCTTAAGAGTCGACCGACCGACTAACCAATCTGCCTAACGTCCGATCACCAGTACAACGATGGAATATTTTCAGGCAAGGGTGAAGAAACAGACAGCACTACACCCAAGGCCGAAGGAAACACTAGAACCAAGGCAAACTTCCCAAAAAATATGCACAGTACAATACAAGAGGCTGTCGAATTACACGCTGTGTCAGACAGCATCAACACGACGAGGAAAAGTACACTGCTGGAAAAGAACACTAAGCCCCAGGGCAGTTAACTGGGGCGTTATTGGCCACAAGGCAGAAAATACCGCTGGTTGCACTTCACTGATAAGAATAATACTAAATTCAGTGATGAATAACAAATAGAGAAAGACAGCTGCAATATTTCACTGCCTCAAAACACTTCACTCGTTGCAGCCAGGCTCAGCTGCCCTAGGAGCAAAAACCCGCTGACCAAAGGCGAGATCTCAGAATAGTCTAGGTTGCATTAGCAGTTAACTCTTCACTCAACTTAAACGTCCATGGTTCGGTGTGCAACGAAGTCGTCGCTCTCGCAGATACCCCTCCTCAACCCGGCAGTGGTAGCACGCCGCCAGCGGGCCCGGCTTGTCCTCACGCTACACGGACCTGCTCGCTGCTGCGCCCCCAACCGACCATGTCTGTTTGCAACTCCTCACTCCATATCCAGTACGCAGACGGCATTAAAATAACTGCTGATTCGAAACCACAAGATACACACGGATTCGGGAAAACAATTCCACCAACAACTCACAATACTAAAACTAGTCACTGTGAAACAACACGGATGATTTATAAGTCGGCACAAACACAGAGAAGCCAGAAGCGATCGGAAGACCAAATGCACGTCGTCCGCTGCGACGACCGAACGAACGACCAACCAACGGTCGTCCCCACTCAATATCCCAGTATAAATCGTCGACCGACAACTTATTGCCATGAGGTCACTTCCACTGGCATGAGCCATTTATGTTTACGTAATTTCCTGCCAGCAGCTGGTGAGGTGGAAACAACACATAGCAGTGTAAACGAGGGCCGACGGGTGGAGTCTCAATACGACAACATTTTTATTTTCAATTTTTACGTTACTTACACTGCAAATAAACAGAAATAATGCTTAATAAACTGTTTGAATTAATATTTTCACAAAATGAAATGAAATGATCGTATGGCATTGTTGGCAGGGAGGCCCCATGCGGGGAAGTTCGGCCGCCGTATTGCAAGTCCTTTTTAGTTGACGCCACTTCGGCGACTTGCGAGTCAGTGATGATGAAGAACACACAACACCCAGTCATCACGAGGCAGAGAAAATCCCTGACCCCGTGCGTGGGAAGCGAGAACGCTACCGCAAGACCACGAGCTGCGGACAATATTTTCACAAAAAGCATAGAAATGGAATGCAAAGGAAAACCTGAGATTGCAAATAAATTTTCATGAAGGGATTGTTGAGCCTATAAAAAACTTCGGATATAAAATTAAATACTTATATTATTTTTCAGTTAATGATTCACACGTCCTTGAGTGATATTCTTCATAAAAACAGGACAAGCAGTAATTTTTTCGGCATCTGGCACATGCTAGAACTGTCACTAAAATTTCTGTAGGAAAACAAATGTCGTTTACGTTCATAAAAGGTTCTTTCTCAATGGACAGTTTGGGAACAAACAACGCACAACGCAATCCCAACGTTTGAATAAAAATTCTCCTTGGAAATATAATTTCAATATCAAATTTTCCAGTGCCTTTCCCTTTCATGCCATATATACATACATTGTTGGGTTTGTGTAGAGAAGGGAGAGGGCGAAACCTGGTCCCAACATATAGCCTACTCCTCTTGACAAGTGTAACCCAGGACGTTGGCGAGAGGACTGTGACCAGGAACTTTACGCTATCACCTCTCCTGCCCTTTGCAGCACAATACTGACACTGAAAATTTCATACATCACCTGAATTCGAATCAGCTTACCTCCACGCCGAACGCCCCTGCACAGTCATGTGTTAGCTACATCAGCAACGGAAACGTGTCAGATACAATATACTGAGCACTATTTCGGTTTATATGCAGCATAAGTAGCGTAAAATCTGAAAATAATGAAATGAAAAAAGTGTTGTCACATAGTAATTCGACCTCCACAACACTCCGATTACCGTTCTATACAGTTTCCACAGTGTCAACTGCTGCCGGGAAACTGCGCTAGTATGAATGGCTCACCTCTGGTTCGATTCACGCCATCATGCTATTTTTTCGAAGCTCTTGGCCATCTGGCGCTCCCATTTCTCTCATTTTTGTTTCTGGTCAACCCGTGCACGTAACGTGAACTCCGAGGAAATTGATGATGACGAGTAGGCATGGTACCCTAGTGAGCTGCCCATAGGCGCTTAACTGAATTAAGTGTCCGCCCTGCCTCATCTTTTCCGCCTGTTGATGGAAGGATCTCCATCTCCACCAATACAAGACGCAAACAAAATAGTCCCCAGTTGACAGCGCTCTCCCTGGCGGCTGGTGAAATGCTGATGGACTTGGCGCAGAAGCAGGAAGAGGGACCGATTAGCGATCGCCATCCGGAGGCTGCTGCTTGGAACTCTGAGGCACCAGGCGAGTCGTCGTGCGTGTGTGGTGGAGGCCTGTCACTATATAACTGTTTAGCTCTTGACCCGTGTTCACAGTAGTTAATTGCACTACCGGCCATTAAAATTACCACGAAGATGGCGTGCTACACACGCGAAATTTAACCGACAGGAAGAAGATGCTGTGATAAGCAAATGATTAGCTTATCAGAGCATCCACAAAAGGTTGGCGCCGGTGGCGACACCTACGACGTACTGGCATGAGGAAAGTTTCCAACCGATTTCTCATACACAAACAGCAGTTGACCGGCGTTGGCTGGTGAAACGTTGTTGTGATACCTCGTGTAAGGAGGAGAAATGCGTATCATCACGTTTCCGACTTTGATAAAGGTCGGATTGTAGCCCATCGCGTTTACGGTATGGCGACATTGCTGCTCGCGATGGTCGAGATCCAATGACTGTTAGCAGAATATGGAATCGGTGGGTTCAGGAGGGTAATACGGAACGCCGTGCTGGATCCCAACGACCTCGTATCACTAGCAGTCGAGATGACAGGCACCTTATCCGCATGTCTATAACGGATCGTGCAGCCACGTCTCGATCCTTGAGTCAACAGATGGGGACGTTTGCAAGACAACCATCTGCACGAACAATTCGACGACGTTTGCAGCAGCAGGTACTATCAGCTCGGAGACCATGGCTGTGGATACCCGTGACGCTGCATCACAGACAGGAGCGCTTGCGAAGATGTACTCAACGACGAACCTGGGTGCATGAATGGCAAAACGTCGTTTTTTTTCGGATGAATCCAGGTTCTGTTTACAGCATCATGATGGTCGCATCCGTGTTCGGCGACATCGCGGCGAACGCACAATGGAAGCGTGTATTCGTCATCGTCATACTGGCGTATCACCCGGCGTGATGGTATGGGGTGCCATTGGTTACACGTCTCGGTCACCTCTTATTCGCATTGACGGTACTTTGAACAGTGGACGTTACGTTTCAGATGTGTTACGACCCGTGGTTCTACCCTTCATTCGATCCCTGCGAAACCCTACATTTCAGCAAGATAATGCACGACCGCATGTTGCAGGTCCTGTACGGGCCTTTCTGGATAGAGAAAATGTTCGACTGTTGCCCTGGCCAGCACATAGTCCAGATCTCTCACCAAATGAAAACGTCTGGTCAATGGTGGCCGAGCAACTGGCTCATCACAATACGCCAGTCACTACTGTTCATGAACTGTGGTATCGTGTTGAAGCTGCATGGGCAGCTGTACCTGTACACGCCATCCAAGCTGTGTTTGACTCAATGCCCAGGCGTATCAAGGCTGTTATTACCGCCAGAAGTGGTTGTTCTGGGTACTGATTTCTCAGGATCTGTGCACCCAAATTGCCTGAAAATGTAATCACATGTCAGTTCTAGTATAATATATTTGTCCAATGAATACCCGTTTATCATCTGCATTTCTTCTTGGTGTAGCAATTTCAATGGCCAGTAGTGTATTAAAACTGTTGTACACACCGCCTGGGGAGAGCCTACCCTCGAAATGCGTAGTGTGATTGTTTCAGTTCTACGTTGTCCAGTGCTCCATCTGACATTCTCAGCAACCTATTGCTTCTTCAGTTTATCAAGGTTCAGCCTTCTTAATTTTCTACGTTTTGCAGCAATAGTCTGTAGTTCATAATCAATAAATTATAACCGGAGTCCACACATGCCTCTGGATATATATTGCAGTTTAACATCTGGTTTGGACGTCAGTGTCTCATCATTATATAATCAGTGTGAAACTTTATATGTATACTACCTTCTTTCTTGCTTCCTAAAATTTCTCTGTGCCAAATTCTGTCACCCGACACCCTTTTTCATTTCTTGTACCAAGTCTTTGTTCTCCCACTATTTCTCCTCATCTTCCCTTTTCTTTTAAAGCATTCCAATCTCCCATAACAGTTAAATTTTTCTCTCCCTTAATTATACGAATACTGTCTTTCATCGTATATTCTTTCCATCTTTTCATCGTCTCTGAAGCCAGTTAGTACATAAATTTGTACTGCTGTGATGAATGTTGGCTTCATGGTTCTCTCTTTGCTATGACAATGTGTTCAATGCACTATTCACAGTACCCTACCCACTTCAGTATTTTCTTATTTCTTATTAGATCTACTCCCGCATAACCCCCATCTGCTTTTGTATTTATATCACTGTATGCATCTGACCAAATGTCCTGTTCAATATCCCATTGAACTTCACTCATTCCCAGATAAGGGATGATCCCACACTCCAACCGCCTAGAAAGAGTTTTGTATTTCATGATGAAAACATCCTTCTGAATAATTCCCATTCAGGAAGGTGAATGGGAGAAAATTTAACCTCAGGAACATTTTACCCGAGAGGATGCCATCATCATTTAACCACACAGCAGTGGTACATGCTATCGGGAAAATAACGGATTTGGTTTTCAGTGGTTCACAGTGCCAGCACAGCGAGGCCATTTTGGCTGATGTTACAAGTTCAGACCAGACAATCATCCAGTCTGTTGCCTCTACAGTTACTGAAAAGGCTGCTGCCACTTTCAGGAGCCACATTTTTGTCTGGCCTGTCCACAGATACCCTGCTCGTTGTGATTGCGCATATTGTAACGTCGAGAAACGGAAGCCTCCTCCTCTTAACATCTTCTGTGTAACAACGGCCTTTCATTTTCTGGATTCTCACTGAAATGAAATATGAATTAGAATTTCTTGACAATATTTACATTTATAAACGAATCAAACTGATTTTATGGGACAATATATTACTTCATCCGCGAACTTGGCCTACAACTTGGTCCACAACTTCCAGACAGAGAGAAAACAGCAACCAGAGATGCGAGAATTTCATCTACCAAATTGCATGGCGAGATTCCCCTGGGATACGAAATGGGTCCTACATCTCTGTTATGTTGCAAAATAAAAAACACTACTGTTGAGTACTCCACAAGCTTTCACATATGCGGTCTTCGTGCCCCGCCATAGCACCTTAATACTGCGGCTTGCCCCTCAAGCAACAAATAGTATTTAAAAAGACTACAGTGCTCTGTTGACCACCACCGTCGTACACGAAGGTTTTACAGTCCAAAAATTTTCATTGTGCTACTATACTTTCATGACGAGTGTTTCCACACACATAAATATTGAAAGAAAATCTGAATGTATTTCAACAAGTTGCATAAACGGCCAAGAGATGGCATCACAGACCTGTCAATTAGCATATGTTCACAGTCAATGCAGAAAATGTAGTTCGCAAAACATAAGAAAAAACTACTAATACGTACATGTATTTCCCTAGTGTTACGATAACATGATTCCCCAACACTCTGAGCAACCGCTTGTTCCACCAGCCAATGCATGTCCAATTTTAACTTTTTCCCACCTGCAACCAGTAGGATATTAAATATCACTTCATGCATGAAATCTAGTTGCTGGGAAAAAATGTATGTCATACTTCATTGACGTAAAATACCGGTATATTCCATAGAAAAAATTATAAAATTAGAACATCGCTGTCGCTGACACACCGAAATATTTCCACATTCTATTTATACAGTTCAGAAAGCGCCACCCGTCCGACACACGGACTGCCACGCTTTGCCTTTTTTTTTTTTTTTTTTTTTTTTATCCAGTTACTGACTCTGAACAATCTAAATTCCTATATGTTGAGATAGAATGTAATCTGTAATGTTCAGGAGGTTGTTCCAAAACTGTATGCTGTCATATATTTTCCCCTAGAACAGTATCTGCAGTAAGTGATAGACCACTACGAAAATAGTTCTACTTTAATTATTACACATGGATTTACATTCTGCGATAAATCTTCTCGTACACAAAGGGAATTTTTGGCGCAGAACCGGGCAGTTTGGGGAATATACGGTGTAAGTTCGCGAACCTCTTGTCTACTCCTCTTCAGGAGTCTGGCAATTCTGACTCTGAACTATCTCAATATATATTTTCTGTAATGACACTTGTTGTTATTATTCCCAAGAACTAGCAGATTTCACTATATTAATGTTAGGGAGAAATCCTGTCTGCATTTTGATCGCACCTCCTTGAATCATGTATAGAAAGGCGTACAGTATCTACATCTACATGGATACTCTGCAAATCACTTTTAAGTGCCTGGCAGAGGCTGCATCTACTTTTAGCAAACTACCACAAGACTGAAGGATTTCCTCGTGGTCAACGCCTATACTGTAGGGGCGTTCCTGAAAAAAAATTGAAGCAAACTCCGGTGTTATACAGTTGATTATTCAAATATATACCCAGCAGTTAGTCGTCTGTATACACCAGGCGTGTCAGCAGTGCCAACAGAGACGTCCAGTAGAGCAGCGAGGTGTTTCATTGTGATCCGTCGATCACTACGGATGAAAGCGTCCGCATGTTCCAACATTGTAGGAGTCACAGCTGTGTGCAGCCGACCGGCACGAGGAAGATCGTCCAGGTTCCGATGATGACGGACGCCTCGTCCAACGACTTACCGCGAGTTTCTTCATTTCCTAGTCTCCGCAGACATTCTGCAAGCAATTATGAATGTCTTCCATATTTTGGTGCGCTGTCAAAAGAAACTCAATAACAGATCTGTTTGGAACGCACCGCCGTTACAGCCGCCATTTTGAAAGCTACTTATAGGGCCGCCAATTACTGGGACTTCACGAAATCGGGATGCTCCAGGGTGTCCCACAACAAACTTCTGGCATTACTTGTTGAACGCTACTCATATACAAATTCCGCATCTCCTCTAAACCACCGACTTTGTTTCAACCAAATTTGGTACACATATCGGTTACTGTCTGGAAAGAACCACTGTGGGGGTAAAAAGCTCCTATCTCTCTAAGTGGTGGGAGTGGCAGTGAAAATGGACAGTAGCTCACGACGCGCAAATAGCCAGATTATATTCATCAAGTATTTGAGAATGAGAGCACTTAGCGAATAGCAACCAACTTTAGGCCATAATTTAAAACCTTTACGATACAAGACCTTCCCTGTCTGACGCCCCAACCCGCCCCTCTCCCCCAAAATTCAGCCCACAAAACGATGAAATGAGAAAAGTTTCGGGTTTAGTATAGTTTCGCTGTTCATGTTAAAGTGTCACATCAGGCATTTTCTTTCAATTTATTACTTCTTCACTCCTAATTCGATTTGCAACAGATTTCACACGCAGAATTCACATACACCACAGAATGTTCTTGCAAAAATATATAATTGCCCCGGTGCATAGTTCTGGATATACAACGTGATAAACATTGAGCTGTTTAAAGATTAATCTGCAGCGCGAAATTCGCTAAAGATATAAACATGCGTACAAAAATGTGTGAAATGTGTTAAGTATATGTGAAAGTAGTGACATATGAGTATTCGAGCAAACCCATAGATAACAAAAACACTTCTCCTAAACCCCTGTATCGATTTCACCTAACTTGGTACAAATACAGCTTACTATCTAGGAGGAAATACGAGTATTGTGACAGTATGAACAAGTAACGTCTTTTGGGGTGGGGGTAATCAGATGGAGAAAGAAGGGGAAGGAGGAACTGAAAATAGCGTGAAGGAGGAGATGGCCACAGAGGGAGGAAGAGACAGAGAGAGGAGAATAGACAGAAAGGGAAGAGGAGGAGATCAACAGATAGTGGAGAGGAAGAGATGAGCAAAGGAAGGGAAGAGGAGGAGATGGACAGAGGGAGAAGGGAGGAGGAGATTGATAGCGTGAGGAGGTAGAGGAGATGGACAAAGGGACACGGAAGAAGGTCTCAGAGAGTGTGAAGGAGAGGTAGTAGGATGAGGAGGAGATGGGTGAAGTAGAGGGCGGACAGTGGGGAAAGGGGTCAAATGGATAGAGGGGAGAGGGGGAGAGGAGCAGATGGAGAGAGAGGACCAGAAGAGACGGACAGAGAGTGGAGTGTAGGGGACGGGGAAACAGGAGATAGCTAATAGAAGATTGGAATAAATATGTACCTGGTTAATGGCGAGTACTCAGCTAGTAAATACAGAGTCCGCCAGAAAAATGGGTACACGCTTTAAGGAACGAAAAGTACTACTTACGAGTTTCTTTTACGGCAGTAATTGATCGCACATGTTGTATAGTCTTCAGTTTAGCGCACGGTAACTTTAAATATTCAAAATGTTCACCTTTGGCGGCTATAAACATAACACAACGACTAGCGGTCACCGCAACTATGTCAGTCGGTGTTACAGTGGAGATCGCTGCACATATAGCTGTAATCTCCTGGCGAAGTTTCGCCAGCGTGCGTGGCTTACGTCGATAGACGTTATCTTTCACAGTTCCCCACAAGTAAAAGTCCATAGGGGTTAGATCTGGCGACCGTGGAGGGAACTCAATGGGCCCTCTTCGTCCAACCCAGTGTGCCGGAAAATTGTCATCCAGGAAAGCTCGTACGGCTAGCTAGGGGGTAGTGTGGTGGCGCCCCATCCTGTTGGTGGAAGACCTCTTCATCAGCTCCATCGGCGACCACCACGGCAAGTAACCACCTCTTCATCGGCGTAAACCTGGAAAATTGATGTGCGAAACATTTCCAGGCACACTTCTCCAGTGACAGTAGCATCAAAGAAAAAGGGTCCTACTAAGCCCCTAGATGATAGTCCACACGGCACATGAACTCCTGGTAGATTTACCGCTTTACCCACATAAATATGCGGATTTTCCGGTGCCTAGTACATAATGTTATGCCGATTCAGGGTTCCATTAAGTTTAAATTATGCCTCGCCACTCCACATTACCTCCGTCACAAATTCTTCGTCATAAGTTACCATTTTCTGATACCATTTTCAAAATTGCATTCGGCTATCAGGATCGCCATCATTAATCGCGTGCAGTAATCTTGGAACGTAAACTTTCCACCTTGCAGCTTTCAGAATTCTTCGTACACTTGTACTGCTAACCCCCACTTCGCGTGCACTTTACGTAGCAGACTTCTGTTGAGAATTAACAAACGTCTCCAACACGAGAGCCTACGAAGCAGGTATTGTAGCTGTATGCTGTCTTTCTGATCTTCCTTTGTGACTATCACAAATCGTTCCATGCAATCCAAACTTGCCAATGATGCGTTCAGTTGGTTAGGCAGGTTCTGTTAAAACTCCCATCTCCACTGACGTTGCACTTCGACGGCATTATCAAACTTGAAAAACCACTTCACCGTACATTTTCGTTGCTCGAATGTCAAGCGTGCTCCAGCCATCTTGTTTTCTCAATACCGAGATGAAAGTACTAACATCTGTTGAGCCAAAGACCGTACTACAACACACTGGGAACTCAAATCGAACGCTAGGTGTTTTCTTTGATTTAACGAAGGCTTTTGACTGTGTTGACCACAAAATATTACTGCAGAAGTTGGACCATTATGGAGTAAGGGGAGTAGCTTACAATTGGTTCGCCTCTTACTTTAAGAACAGAAAGCAGAAGGTAATTCTCCGCAATATTGAGAGTGGTAGTGATGTTCAGTCCCAATGGGGCACTGTTAAGTGGGGCGCTCCCCAAGGATCGGTGCTGGGGCCACTGCTGTTTCTTATTTATATAAATGATATGCCTTCTAGTATTACAGGTGGTTCAAAAATATTTCTGTTTGCTGATGACACCAGCTTGGTAGCGAAGGATCTTGTGTGTAATATTGAAACAGTATCAAGTAATGTAGTTCATGAAATAGGTTCGTGGCTTGTGGAAAATAATTTGATGCTAAATCACAGTAAGACTCAGTTTTTACAGTTTCTAACTCACAATTCAACAAGAACCGATATTTTGATCAGACATAATGGGCACATTATAAGCGAGACGGAACAGTCCAAGTTCCTAGGCGTTTGGATAGATAGTAAGCTGTCGTGGAGAGCCCGTGTTCAGGATCTTGTTCAGAAACTAAATGCTGCTTTATTTACAATTCTGTATCTGAAATAAGTGACAGTTCAACACGAAAAGTAGTCTACTTCGCATATTTTCATACGCTAATGTCGTATGGTATTATCTTTTGGGGTAATTCTTCTGATTCAAAAAGGGTATTTTTGGCTCATAAACGGGCTGTTCGGGCTATATGTGGTGTAAGTTCGAGAACTTCTTGTCGACCCCTATTCAATAGTCTGGGAATTCTGACATTGCCCTCACAGTATATATTTTCTTTAACGTCGTTTGTTGTTAGCAATATTAGCTAATTCCCAAGAGTTAGCAGCTTTCACTCAGTTAATACTAGGTGGAAATCAAATCTGTATGTGGAATGCACTTCCTTGACTCTTGTGCAGAAATGAGTGCAGTATTCTGCTGCATCCATTTTCAATAAGCTACCACAAGAACTCAAAAATCTTAGCAGTAGCCCAAACTCTTTTAAGTCTAAACTGGAAAGTTTCCTCATGGCTCACTCCTCCTATTCTGTCGAGGAGCTCCTGGAAGAGCTGAAAAATTAAGCAAATTCCAGTGTTACATTGTTGATTTTCTTTATTTAAACTTACGACTAGCCGCCTGAATATGTTTCTTATATTTCATTTTATCTGTTTCTAAAATCGTGTTATAATTTCATGTATTGACTCGTTGCATGACCGTGGGGACTTCTCCTTAATTTAGTCCCACGGAACAATAAATAAATAAAAACAAATAAATAAACGACATTATTGATACCTCGATAGAGCCTGAAAAAGAATGTACACATTTTTCTGGCGGAGTCTGTGTATAAATAAGACGCACGGGGCGACTGTGTGCGCAGATGGACTGGCAGCTGCGCACCGACCCAGGGCGCGGGTCGTGCGAGGCGTACGGCGAGCGCGGCTGCCCGTGGTCTCGGGCCCGCGTGCTGGGCGGCAGCAGCACGGTCGGACCCGGCCTCTACCATCGCGCCAGCCGCAGGGACTTCGACCGCTGGGCGCAGCCGGAGGGTTGCCAGCACTGGGCCGCCGAGCACATGCTGCGCGCCTTCAAGGACGTCGAGGACTACCAGCCCGCAGACGCCGCCGGCGACCACCACGGCAAGTAACCAGCTGGCTCAGACACAGGAATCCCTGGCGCTCTTATACTGGAACAGTCGAAAATAGCCCTTACTAGCTTATACACTACTGGCCATTAAACCTGCTACATCAAGAAGAAATGCAGATGATAAACGGCTATTCATTGGACAAATATATTATACTAGAACTGACATGTGATTACATTTTCACGCAATTTGGCTGCATAGATAATGAGAAATCAGTACCCAGAACAACCACCTCTGGCCGTAATAACGGCCTTGATACACCTGGGCATTGAGTCAAACACAGCTTGGATGGCGTGTACAGGTACGCTCTCCACGCAGCTTCAACACGATACCACAGTTCATCAAGAGTAGTGACTGGCGTATTGTGACGAGCCAGTTGCTCGGCCACCATTCACCAGACGTTTTCAGTTGGTGAGCGATCTGGAGAATTTCCTGGCAAAGGCAGCAGTCGAACATTTTCTGTATCCAGAAAGACCCGTACAGGACCTGCAATATGCGATCGTGCTGAAATGTAGGGTTTCGCAGGGATCGAATGAAGTGTAGAGCCACGGGTCGTAACATATCTGAAATGTAACGTCCACTGTTCAAAGTGCCGTCAATGCGAAAAAGAGGTGACCGAGAAGTGTAACCAATGGCACCCCATACCATCAAGCCGGGTGACACGCCAGTATGGCGATGACGAACACACGCTCCCAATGTGCGTTCACCGCGATGTCGCCAAACACGGATGCGACCATCATGATGCTCTAAACAAAACCTGGATTCATCCGAAAAAATGACGTTTTGCCATTCTTGCACCCAGGTTCGTCGTTGAGTACACCATCGCAGGCGCTCCTGTCTGTGATGCAGCGTCAAGGGTAACCGCAGCCATGGTCTCCGAGCTGATAGTCCATGCTGCTGCAAACGTCGTCGAACTGTTCGTGCAAGTGGTTGTTGTCTTGCAAACGTCCCCATCTATTGACTCAGGGATCGAGACGTGGCTGCAGGATCGGTTACAGCTATGCGGATAAGATGCTCGTCATCTCGACTGCTAGTGATACGAGGCCGTTGGGATCCAGCATGGCGTTCCATATTACCCTCCTGAACCCACCGATTCCATATTCTGCTAACAGTCATTGAATCTCTACCAACTCAAGCAGCAATGTCACGATACAATAAACCGCAATCGCGATACTCTACCATCCGACCTTTATCAAAGTCGGAAACGTGATCGTACGCATTTCTCCTCCTTAGACGAGGCATTACAAAAACGTTTCATCATGCAACGCCTGTCAACTGCTGTTTGTGTATGAGAAATCGGTTGAAAACTTTCCTCATGTCACCACGTTGTATGTTTCGCCACCGGCGCCAACCTTGTGTAAATGCTCTGAAAAGCCAATCATTTCCTTATCACAGCATCTTCTTCCCGTCGGTTAAATTTCGCGTCTGTAGCACGTCACCTTCGTGGTGTAGCAATTTTAATGGCCAGTAGTGTATTTATCGTGAATTTCTCGCTCAGTGTCAAGTCCCAAGCAACTGGAAAAAAAAACGCTTTTCACTAGAAGACTGCTCTACATTGAAGGGTGAACAAACGGGCCCACAAAATTACAGTCCAATATTCTTAACATCGGTCTGCTGCAAAATTCTTCAGCATATTTTGAGTCGATTATCATCAATTTCCTTGAAAGACAAAAGATTCTGACCACAAATGAGCATGGATTAATGAGGGCTCGCTGAAAAGTAATTCCTCTGAATTTTTATGTGAAAATCTGTAACATCTTTAAATAACACAAACGTTATTAACATACTACATATTTATTCCTGATGTCTACATATTTATTTCTCATCATACTCACAATGGTGAGGAACACATTTTTCCCACGAGAGAACAGTTTGTTGTAGAACGTTCGACTTTCTTGACAGAGCCACAACATCACCTATGCCTGCACCACATCACTATTAAAGTGAAGTCCTCCAAGATGTTTCTTATGTTACGGAAATTGAACTAGTTGCGATAGCGTAAGGTATGCTCTTTACAGCCCATATTTATTGGACATTTTTTTCTCGTTTTGGTGCACACTACCTCAGCCACAAACACGGAAATCAAAGAGCTAGCGGTAGATGTAGTGCTCATAGCTCTTAAAGTATGGATACCACCCCTGAAAGTTTCCTACCCTGCAGTCTTAGCAGCAGCAGTAACGGTACATGTATTTCAGTGTCAGAACGATTTTCACTTATAACTATCGACTCGGTCGTTTCCAGAAAAGGGTACCTTACCTGAAGTTGATACATTTGCCCGGGAACACCATTCCTGAAAGTTTGTAACATCACCTGCAATCATCCTGCATAGCTGTCAGTTCTTCATTACCGTTATTTTTTATAGCACCACTGACTTAGAGTAAAAAACCTAGTCTGTGCTACAGTCTGGAACCGCACCACCGCTACGGTCGATGGTTCGAATCCTGCCTCGGGCATGGATGTGTGTGATGTCCTTAGGTTAGTTAGGTTTAAGTAGTTCTAAGTTCTAGGGGATTGATGACCTCAGAAGTTAAGTCCCATAGTGCTCAGAGTCATTTGAAGCTAGTCTGCGAATGTTTGTTTCACATACAACCTCAAGCACCATGTCTACGTACAGCAATCGCTCCTGTATATCTGATGGTGGATAAATTCCGAAACTTGTCATATGAACAATGAAGTCATTCCTTGTCTGATGTTTGACTTTTACCACTCGACCCAATCAGCCTGAATGCACAACTACTAACTGTAGTCGTATACTCCTAGCTCACTCGTTTGTTACATAGTTTAATTCTTAATTTCTTTGCGTGTTTTTGGTACTTGCATTGTTTAATTCATAAATTTCGGGCGTATTATAGTATTTGAGAGTTGTAGCATCGCGTTTTAGTACCTGAATAGTGTAAATTCGCGTAGTCGTTTGTCTACTGTTTTTGTTTTGAACGGCCAGTGTCGGTTGGTCACAGTCAGTGTGCTCCCTGCCGCCGTTGGATAAGCAGCTGAGCAGCAAGTCGTATACTCCTAGCTCACTCGTTTGTTACATAGTTTAATTCTTAATTTATTTGCGTGTTTTTGGTACTTGCATTGTTTAATTCATAAATTTCGGGCGTTTTATAGTATTTGAGAGTGTAGCATCGCGTTTTAGTACCTGAATAGTGTAATTTCGCTTAGTCTCCTTCCGCCGCCGAGCAGTGTCAGCAGTGCGCAAGTAGCAGCATTACTGCATTTACTAGGCAATCTTGTATTTTAATAACCGTTTAAATTTTATCGATTTGTTTGCGCTCTCTGTAGATTAGTTCAGACGTTTTTTGCAAAACAGTTTTTAGCATGAATAGGGACTGCAACTGCTGTGTTCGGATGCAGGCTGAGTTGGCATCCCTTCGCTCCCAGCTTCAGGCAGTGTTGGCTTCGGTCAAACAGCTTGAGGCTGTTGCCAATGGGCATCACTGTGGGGGTCCGGATGGGGGTTTGACGGGGACGGCCAGCTCGTCCCACGCATCCCCTGATCGGACTACGACTGTGGTTGCCCGGGATACTGCCCGCATTGAGGCTGATCCTTCACCTGTGGTAGAGTGGGAGGTCGTTTCAAGGTGTGGCAGGGGGCGAAAGACATTCCGGAGGGCTGAGCGGAAAGCCTCTCCAGTTTGTCTGACGAACCGGTTTCAGGCTCTGTCTCAGGCTGATACTGATCTTCGGCCTGACATGGCTGCTTGTCCTGTTCCAGAGGTTGCCCCTCAGTCTGCAAGATCCGGGCAGTTGCAGAGGGTGGGCTTACTGGTAGTTGGGAGCTCCAACGTCAGGCGCGTAATGGGGCCCCTTAGGGAAATGGCAGCAAGAGAGGGGAAGAAAACCAATGTGCACTCCGTGTGCATACCGGGGGGAGTCATTCCAGATGTGGAAAGGGCTCTTCCGGATGCCATGAAGGGTACAGGGTGCACCCATCTGCAGGTGGTCGCTCATGTCGGCACCAATGATGTGTGTCGCTATGGATCGGAGGAAATCCTCTCTGGCTTCCGGCGGCTATCTGATATGGTGAAGACTGCCAGTCTCGCTAGCGGGATGAAAGCAGAGCTCACCATCTGCAGCATCGTCGACAGGACTGACTGCGGACCTTTGGTACAGAGCCGAGTGGAGGGTCTGAATCAGAGGCTGAGACGGTTCTGCGACCGTGTGGGCTGCAGATTCCTCGACTTGCGCCATAGGGTGGTGGGGTTTCGGGTTCCGCTGGATAGGTCAGGAGTCCACTACACGCAACAAGCGGCTACACGGGTAGCAGGGGTTGTGTGGCGTGGGCTGGGCGGTTTTTTAGGTTAGATGGCCTTGGGCAAGTACAGAAAGGGCAACAGCCTCAACGGGTGCGGGGCAAAGTCAGGACATGCGGGGACCAAGCAGCAATCGGTATTGTAATTGTCAACTGTCGAACCTGCGTTGGTAAAGTACCGGAACTTCAAGCGCTGATAGAAAGCACCGAAGCTGAAATCGTTATAGGTACAGAAAGCTGGCTTAAGCCAGAGATAAATTCTGCCGAAATTTTTACAAAGGTACAGACGGTGTTTAGAAAGGATAGAGTGCATGCAACCGGTGGTGGAGTGTTCGTCGCTGTTAGTAGTAGTTTATCCTGTAGTGAAGTAGAAGTGGATAGTTCCTGTGAATTATTATGGGTGGAAGTTACACTAAACAACCGAACTAGGTTAATAATTGGCTCCTTTTACCGACCTCCCGACTCAGCAGCATTAGTGGCAGAACAACTGAGAGAAAATTTGGAATACATTTCACATAAATTTCCTCAGCATGTTATAGTCTTAGGTGGAGATTTCAATTTACCAGATATAGATTGGGACACTCAGATGTTTAGGACGGGTGGTAGGGACAGAGCATCGAGTGACATTATACTGAGTGCACTATCCGAAAATTACCTCCAGCAATTATACAGAGAACCGACTCGTGGAGATAACATCTTGGACCTACTGATAACAAACAGACCCGAACTTTTCGACTCTGTATGTACAGAACAGGGAATCAGTGATCATAAGGCCGTTGCAGCATCCCTGAATATGGAAATTAATAGGAATATAAAAAAAGGGAGGAAGGTTTATCTGTTTAGCAAGAGTAATAAAAGGCAGATTTCAGACTACCTAACAGATCAAAACGAAAATTTCTGTTCCGACACTGACAATGTTGAGTGTTTATGGAAAAAGTTCAAGGCAATCGTAAAATACGTTTTAGACAGGTACGTGCCGAGTAAAACTGTGAGGGACGGGAAAAACCCACCGTGGTACAACAACAAAGTTAGGAAACTACTGCGAAAGCAAAGAGAGCTCCACTCCAAGTTTAAACGCAGCCAAAACCTCTCAGACAAACAGAAGCTAAACGATGTCAAAGTTAGCGTAAGGAGGGCTATGCGTGAAGCGTTCATTGAATTCGAAAGTAAAATTCTATGTACCGACTTGGCAGAAAATCCTAGGAAGTTCTGGCCTTACGTTAAATCAGTAAGTGGCTCGAAACAGCACATCCAGACACTACGGGATGATGATGGCATTGAAACAGAGGATGACACGAGTAAAGCTGAAATACTAAACACCTTTTTCCAAAGCTGTTTCACAGAGGAAGACCGCACTGCAGTTCCTTCTCTAAATCCTCGCACAAACGGAAAAATGGCTGACATCGAAATAAGTGTCCAAGGAATAGAAAAGCAACTGGAATCACTCAATAGAAGAAAGTCCACTGGGCCTGATGGGATACCAATTCGATTCTACACAGAGTACGTGAAAGAACTTGCCCCCCTTCTAACAGCCGTGTACCGCAAGTCTCTAGAGGAACGGAGGGTTCCAAATGATTGGAAAAGAGCACAGGTAGTCCCAGTCTTCAAGAAGGGTCGTCGAGCAGATGCGCAAAACTATAGACCTATATCTCTGACGTCGATCTCTTGTAGAATTTTAGAACATGTTTTTTGCTCGCGTATCATGTCATTTCTGGAAACCCAGAATCTACTATGTAGGAATCAACATGGATTCCGGAAACAGCGATCGTGTGAGACCCAACTCGCTTTATTTGTTCATGAGACCCAGAAAATATTAGATACAGGCTCCCAGGTAGATGCTATTTTTCTTGACTTCCCGAAGGCGTTCGATATAGTTCCGCACTGTCGCCTGATAAACAAAGTAAGAGCCTATGGAATATCAGACCAGCTGTGTGGCTAGATTGAAGAGTTTTTAGCAAACAGAACACATCATGTTGTTATCAATGGAGAGACGTCTACAGACGTTAAAGTAACCTCTGGCGTGCCACAGGGGAGTGTTATGGGACCATTGCTTTTCACAATATATATAAATGACCTAGTAGATAGTGTCGGAAGTTCCATGCGGCTTTTCGCGGATGATGCTGTAGTATACAGAGAAGTTGCAGCATTAGAAAATTGTAGCGAAATGCAGGAAGATCTGCGGCGGATAGGCACTTGGTGCAGGGAGTGGCAACTGACCCTTAACATAGACAAATGTAATGTATTGCGAATACATAGAAAGAAGGATCCTTTATTGTATGATTATATGATAGCGGAACAAACACTGGTAGCAGTTACTTCTGTAAAATATCTGGGAGTATGCGTGCGGAACGATTTGAAGTGGAATGATCATATAAAATTAATTGTTGGTAAGGCGGGTACCAGGTTGAGATTCATTGGGAGAGTGCTTAGAAAATGTAGTCCATCAACAAAGGAGGTGGCTTACAAAACACTCGTTCGACCTATACTTGAGTATTGCTCATCAGTGTGGGATCCGTACCAGATCGGTCTGACGGAGGAGATAGAGAAGATCCAAAGAAGAGCGGCGCGTTTCGTCACAGGGTTATTTGGTAACCGTGATAGCGTTACGGAGATGCTTAATAAACTCAAGTGGCAGACTCTGCAAGAGAGGCGCTCTGCATCGCGGTGTAGCTTGCTCGCCAGGTTTCGAGAGGGTTCGTTTCTGAATGAGGTATCGAATATATTGCTTCCCCCTACTTATACCTCCCGAGGAGATCGCGAATGTAAAATTAGAGAGACTAGAGCGCGCACGGAGGCTTTCAGACAGTCGTTCTTCCCGCGAACCATACGCGACTGGAACAGGAAAGGGAGGTAATGACAGTGGCACGTAAAGTGCCCTCCGCCACACACCGTTGGGTGGCTTGCGGAGTATCAATGTAGATGTAGATGTAGATGTATCGGTTTCAATTTTGACGGTGGATAAAAAATGATAAAGGAAATTTTTTTGGTGCGACACAACTACAGATTTACAGTTTTCGAACTTTTTTCTTTGGTTTCACGATGAAACATTCAATTCTGTCAATTTCATGATTCCAGGCCAATGGGAAGTACCCTATAAGTTTTGACGAGTAAGTCTGCTAGTATTATAATATATGACCTAGAAGTCCGTATGTTTTGATTGCGTTTGCAAAATTTTACGTCACCAAGGAATCATAGACCTCAGTATGTGATACAAATTGCAACTTGAGACATCCCAGAGAAAAAGGGCTTTTAACAGTTGGACAGACAGATGAATAACAAAGCTATCCCCTAAGGACTGTGCCGGCGTTTCAGTCTGGAACAGCGCGACCGCTACTGGCGCAGGTTCGAATCCTGCCTCGGGCATGGATGTGTGTGATGTCCTTAGGTTAGTTAGCTTTAAGTAGTTCTCAGTTCTAGGGGACTGATGACCTCAGATGTTAAGTCCCATAATGCTCAGAGCCATTAGAACTATCTGAACCCTAAGGACTCTGTTTCTACCGATTGAGGCACGAAACCCTAAAAAGGATGGCGATGACCGACCTGCGAACAGTTACAAAAGTTAGGATTACCAAAGTGGAAAAGATGGAAACTGGTGCATATGTATTGATGAAAAGTACAAGTAAGGGAGTAAATCACTACATGTGGAATTCTATAAACTTTGCTTCTATTAAAAGCACTAGTGTATGTGTCGAGTTAATGAAGTGTTGTAAACGCTTGCAGCTATGAGCAGTCCTACCAAAAAATTATTCCCGCCCAGATAAATCTCATTAATACTGTTTAATACCACCTTTATGGCCAGAATTCGACGAGGAAGAGAGCCCACAACTCTTTTTCGGGGAGGACGTATCGAAGTTAGGCCACTGATTAACTGTAAGAGCCACAAAATTGCAGGGAAGTTAATTATTAGCTTTCAACTTATGTTCCAAATATTCCATGACTTTTTCTGTGGGATTGAGATGGGACAGTTTACTGGGCCAGTGGAGGTGCGAACGGCTGCCTGCTCGTTCGTCAAACCAGGAATGTATGCATGGAGACCTGTGAAAACGGCTGTTATTGCCCTCGAATATGAGAATGCCCTCAGCAGACCTATCCTTCAAAAAATCTATGGCAATACTACATGGTCCAGTCACATTAATGCGACCACCATCTCTGTCCGACGTCAACGTTCAATAACCACTCACAGACGGCTGCTGGCAGCACTACCAGGAACGGAGAAAAAAAGTGCAGCCGTTGTCATAATACAGAAACTGAGCGATTTATCTCATGCCCAAAATAACATGATGTTTCCCTTTGGGGCCAAAGGAGGAAGCATTTCTGGAAGGATGAGTGTGGTAAACACCATGATTAAATAATACCGTGCATGGCAAAACAGAGCTATCCAGAACCTGGGCTGGGACAACAGCGGTGCACCTGGGCCCATAGCTAACAGGGGTGAACTACGGCTGTGGAGATCTGTACGAGCGAATAGACGTGCGACCGTTGAGCAACTGACCGCCCAGCTGAACCAAGGGGTTCAGGACCGTTCAACGAACGTTCCGTCCACTGCAGGCGCCTGGTTCGTACAACCGTGATGATTGCTGTTCATCAGCGTCGTAGGTAGGAATTTGGATGCCAACTGAACGTCCACTTGTTTGCGACAGGTGGCCTTTTTCAGATGAATCACATCTTATGCTCCATAGGACAGAGGGCTCCTGACGTGTACGACATGAAACATCTTAAAGCGAACGCCCTGCAACAATCATCGGAAGTGTCCAGGCCGAAGAAGTGAGCTTTATGGTCTGCGAAATGATTTCGTGGCTTCCCCCAGGTGATGTCATCGTATAGAATGCACAATGGAACAACACAAGTATGAAACTCTCCTTGTAAATCATATCCATCTCTACACGCAGTTTGTTATTCCTTGACACGATGGCATCTACCAGCAGGACTAAGTAACCGTTCACACACTTTTCGGTACACATGCATGGTTTGATGAGCACCAGGATGAGTTTACTATTCTCTCCTGGCCACCAAACTACCTGGATTCAACCCAATCGAGAATTTATGAGATCACCTCAGTAGGGGGACATCCTTCATATGGCTCCACTGTGCATTGTTAATAAATTTATTCAAGATGGCGTCGATAGAAGTGTCAACGACGCAAAGACGTTGAAATGCCTGGGCTAGCAACACAGAGCGGATTAGGTTGTGGAAATGGGCCAAAATGAGTTCCTGTCAGTTGCACTCAACATACAAACTTTATTTACTAACACACAATATTACAACAAAGATGCAAAACACACAAAATTTTAATCGACCTCCTTTGATTAAATTTAGATCGGCTGAAGGCCACATTCAAAATCCAACACAAGGCTTAACCAAAATTGAAATACAAGGTTCTACTGGAGCTTTCACCCAAGAATATTTTCTAAATCTTCAATCTAATCGGCTTAAGACCTTAACAATTTAATTTTAATGGAAGTAGGCTGGAGGTTGCATGTTAAGCAGTAAGAGGAGTTTCCATCAAAAGGCAGAAGGCCTTATCTTAAAACATTTCATGCACATTGGGCTGAAGGCCCTATTCAAAAGCATAATAATCTTATGCCTTAAGGGCAAGAGGAGAAGATTAATTTAAGAGATGTTAAAACTCGGCTGAAGGCCGCTCACCAACAAATAATTTAACGGCTTAAGGCCTAGAAGAAGAGTTTCAATTTTAAAAGGTAGAAGACCATATCTTAAAACATTTCAATTAAAATAAAGAATAACAATCTCATGCCTTAAGGGCAAGACAAGGACATTAATTTTAAGAGATATTAATACTCGGCTGAAGGCCACATATCAACAAACTGTTTTAATGTTGAAACCAGCTTATCAAAATGACGCTATGGAAAAAACTCAAGTTCATGAATCGTTTGCTCAATTTGAAAATGGCGACATATCGATTGATGACAAACCTCGATGACGAACTTGCCCGAATCAACGAAAATACTGAAAAAATTCGAGAGCTTGCGCTCACAGACCGTTAACAGACAATTGATCAACTGTCGGAGATTAGTGGGTTGTGTTGGAGTTTGGTTCAGAAAATTTTAATGGAAGGTTTGGAAATGAAAACGGTTGCTGCCAAGTTTGTTCCTTGGGTTATAACTGACATTTAAAAGGAACGTCGAGGTGAAATATTTCGTGCTTTGAAACAACAGCTTGAAACTGATTGAGATTTTCTGTTAAAGGTCATTACTGGCGATGAGTCATGGTGCTATGGTTATAACCCAGAAACAAAGCAACAGTCAAGGCAGTGGAAGACGTCGTCATTACCCCGTCCAAAAGAATGTCATCAAGTCAAATCAAATACATAAAAATGTTATTTTGCATTTTATATTGCAAGGTCGTAGTTCATTCAGAGCTTGTTCCCCCAGGCCAGACTGTCAATCAAACGTTTTGTTTGGAAGTTTTAAGAGGATTGCGCAACAGTGTTCGTCAAAAATACCCGGGCAGACAGGAGAGTTGTTCTTCCACCACTACAATGTATCTGCGCACACAGTCATCTCTGTTAGACAGATTTTGGCTAAAATGACACGATCCCGCTCCCCTATGCACCTTACTCGCCTGACCTGGCTCTGAGAGAATTTTTCTTATTTCCACACATGAGAAGGTGCACGATAGGACACCGACTTGACAATGTCGAAGAAGTTAAGAAAGAAAACGAGGGAAGCGCTGTCGGCCATTTCTAAACACGACTACAAGTAATGTTTCAGTAGAGGGACCTGTGGAACAAACGCCTTAGCTGTAATGGAGAGTATTTTGAAGGATAAAAGGTTCTTTTGTAAACAATCTGAAAATACATAGATTTTAAAAAATAATTCGGTTTCTTTAAGTTTAGTCGTTTGAAAAAATCAATAGGTTTGTATGAATTCTGAAAGTTTTATAGCCCTTTGAGGAACACTCTGTATTGTGCATATACGAGGGTGAGACAAATGGAAACCTTAAATTTGTAATAACAAATCGAAATTTCGTGCCGTTATCCTGTAAGTTGATAAGCGTGCTGCAAACTGCGTGCAGAATGACCTCTAGGTGGCAGCATAGTGCAGATGCACACATACCGTCGCAGTATCAGTATAAAGATGGCCGCCCCACTTGCGACTTGTTCCAGGGAAGAACAGCGTTCTGTTATTCGGTTTTTGCGTGGTGAAGGTGTGAAACCTATTGAAATTCATCGACGAATGAAGGTTCAGTAAGGTGATGCATGTTTGTCACGAACGGAGTAGGAAGTTCACAAATGGTGTGACTTCAGTGGCAGGTGCTCCTCGTCCAAGTCAGGCACAACGAATTGTGACTCCACAGAACATTGCAGCAGTTGAAGCCGTAGAGAAGGAAAACCGCCGAGTGACACTGAATGACATTGCAACATGTTTACAGATTAGTCATGGGCCAACACACCAAATTGTGCATGGTGTGCTCCAGTTTCACAAAGTGTCTGCAAGATGGGTGCCACGGCAGCTGACTCCTGAAATGAGAGAACGACCTGTTGATGCTTGTGAAGAACTTCTTCGGCGCTTTGAACGAAAAGGTGATGGATTCCTTGCAAGAATCATTACTGGGGAGGAAACCTGGGTTCACTTCCACCAACTGGAAACGAAGAGAGCGAGCAAGTAATGGCGCCATTTCTAATCACCAAAACCAAAGAAGTTTCGAACAGAACTATCAGCAAGGAAGGTTATGCTGACTCTCTTTTGTTACGAAAAAGCCGTCATTTTGGAGCATTACGTGCCTAGAGGGACCACTTCACCAGTGCATCATACACAGATCTCCTAAAAAATCATCTGCAGCCTGAAATCAAATCAAAGCGACGTGGATTGCTGTCAGCAGGTGTCCTTTTGTAACATGACAATGCAAGGCCCCACACTGCCCGTAGAACAGTTGTAACAATCACAGACCTGCATTTTGAGTGTCTTCCTCATCCACTATACTCACCAGACCTCGCCGCAAGTGATTTACATGTGAAACTTCCTGGCAGATTAAAACTGTGTGCCCGACCGAGACTCGAACTCGGGACCTTTGCCTTTCGCGGGCAAGTGCTCTACCAATTGAGCTACCCAAGCACGACTCACGCCCCGTCCTCACAGCTTTACTTCTGCCAGTACCTCGTCTCTTACCTTCCAAACTGGCGGAAGTAAAGCTGTGAGGACGGGGCGTGAGTCGTGCTTGGGTAGCTCAGTTGGTAGAGCACTTGCCCGCGAAAGGCAAAGGTCCCGAGTTCGAGTCTCGGTCCGGCACACAGTTTTAATCTTCCAGGAAGTTTCACACTAGCGCACACTCCACTGCAGAGTGAAAATCTCATTCTGATTTCCATATGTTTGGACCACTCAAGGACGCAATGGGAGGAAAGAAGTTCCGTTCTGATGAAGACGTACGCCACGCGGTGCGTGAGTGGTTGCGCGGACTACCAGAAGAATTTTTTTCTAAAGGAATTTATGCACTTTGTAAGCGCTGGAGGACTTACGTTGAGCGTGGGGGAGTTTATGTTGAAAAGTGATACAGCTTTGTACCACTTCTGCACAGTAAATAACATTTTAAAAAATATTTAAGGTTTTCTTTTGACTCACTCTCGCACTACGTGTCATATATCGTAAGCTATATGCGTTGTGGGACTAGGGGGTGACACCGATACGCACAGGTGTGGGCGGCGAGCTGGCAGTGGAGTCGTTCGCAGAGGAGGAGCCGCTGCTGGGCGCGCTGCTGGAGGCGGTGGCGGAGCTCAACCAGTCGCTGGTGGAGGACTTGAATGCGTGGCCGGCCGGCGGCGGCGGCGGCGTCCTGGGCTTCGGGCTGCTGCCCGGCACCGTGCGCAACGGCACCAGGTGGAACGCCGCCAGGGCCTTCCTGCGCAAGCCGCGCCACAATCTGCACGTGCTCAAGAACGCCCAAGTCACCAAGGTAAACGCCCGCGACGCTGAAATCGTACTAGGGCTTCCGCTAACACGAGCCCAGTTCTCTGCCGGGCCACTTGGGGCTCTGCAAGTTTATGTCCATCATGTTTTCCTGTTCGGTGATTTAAAGTCTTACATATCTGCATTACTTTCGTAGTAAAAAGCAGCCGGTTTCATCGCATTGTGTTGCTGGTTACGACTTCTTGTAAGAGTTGCACGCTCTAAAGTGTACTGCACATATAAGTAGCGATCAAAAAGTTTCCGCAGAGGGCGTTGCTGTAGTATACGAGGGTATTTCGGAAAGTAAAGATACACCGTACGCCAGAGGAACAGAAGAGTTTTGGCGAGCTAGTTGGCAACACTGGTGTTAACCTTGAACAGTTAGCTTTCTCCTCGCGGTCGTTCGGCAGTTGAACGTTGCTTTTGGTTGGAGTAGGTCGTGTTTAAAACGGCTGCGCCGATTCAGAATCCCGCCAAATGCGAAGTGCGCTCCTTCATACGTTTTCTTCATGCAAAAGGTCAGCGACCAGCGGATATTCACAAAGAAATTGTTTCTGTTTATAGGAACATCATGAATCGACAAAATGTAACGAAATGGTGTCGTCATTTCTCTGAAGGTAGGACCGATGTTCATGACGAACACAGAACAGGTCGGCTATCTGTGATCTCTGATGCCCTTCTTCAGCGAACGGAGGAAGTAATTCGTGCGATTAGACGTCTCACATTGAAAGAATTGCATCAGATCATACCGGACGTGTCAATGACAACTCTTTATGACGTTGTGACTGTCAAGTTAGGGTACAGGAAATTGTGTGCGCGCTGGGTTCCAAAACTGTTAACGGAAGAACACAAAAACAAAAGAATGGGCTTTCCACTCGACTTCCTCACACGCTATGCTGAAGTAGGTGATGAGTTCTCTGATCACATTGTGACAGGTGACGAGACGTGGTTTTACCACCATACACCTGAATCCAAGCAACAAACAATGCAATGGCGCCATTCAAATTCACCAAAAGCCAAGAAATGCAAAACGTCGATTTCAGCGAAGAAAATCATGGCTTCTGTTTATTGGGACAGACAAGGCATTCTTCTGTTTAATTTATGCCTCCTGGAACGACAATTAATGCTGCTGCATATTGCCAGACTTTGAAACGTCTTCGAAGGGCAATTCAAAACAAACGCAGGGGAATGCTGACAAGTGGAGTCCGCTTGATTCATGACAACGCTCGGCCTCACACAGCGTTCGTAACCAAAGCACTATTCAAACAATTCAAATGGAACGTATTGGACCATCCGCCATACAGCCCGAACCTTGCGCCCACCGACTTCCATGTTTTCCGTTACCTGATCTTGGTGCTAAATCATTCCACGACGATGAAGAGATCAAAGATGAAGTTGAAATGTGGTTCCAACAACAGGCGCAACCTTCTATGACTGTGGGATACAAAAGCGTGTGTACCGACTTAACAAATGTTTGGATAAGGGGGGTGATTATGTCGAAAAATAACAAATAATCCAGTTAATAAGATGTAACTGACGTTTTCTAAATAAATGTTCTGTTTAAGGACTGCGAGCCATTGTATCTTTACTTTTCGAAATGCCCTGGTATATGCAACGTAGCGCGAATACCATGCGGGTGTACAGGGTGTAATGCAGTGGTTCCCAACCTGCGGATAACTACTCCTGAGACGTAAACTGAAGTTTTCTGAGGGGTAAAGACTAAACGATTCTATTCTGTTTCAATCATGAAACTAAATAATTTTCAAAAGCTCATTACTATTATCACAGTTTTTTAAGACTCTAATACTGGTTATACCAGTTATCGTTTGGTAGCTTTAATGCGATGGAGGTTACAAGTTCCTCACATACTCCACCCACTGCACACACACACAGATATGTTGTACTTTGTCCCGAACATCGCTGATAATGAAAGTAAACAACATACGTAAAAAATGCTAAATATCTCAAGAAAATGTCTGCTCCAAGTTGTAGATAGTACCTTTGGAAGTCCAGAAATTGCATCATTACTTGCTTCGAAACAGATAAGTGAATTGATTGACAGTACGATATAGCAGTGACTACATAAGGCCTACTATAGTATTGTACACAGTATTATTATTATTATTATTATTATTATTACTAATAGTGGCTCTGATCAGACACAAAACATTAACAGTTGAAGTCTTCCAATTTCTGTACATCCAGAAGTAATGAGCGCAGCAATCAAGTGATTTGCGAACAGTAAGTATAGTGCACACATTTTAACTTTGAAGGTTTCAAATGGAGTTGCAATATGCTGGTCAAGCAAGTGCCACAATGGAAAGGATTGAGGCAGTGGAAGTATGTAATGTAACAAGTGTGTATCCTCACTGTGGACAGTTAGCTTTCTTATCTGAGAAGGAGTTGTGTGTAGCACTTCCGATGCACCACGAATTCCTTTGTGTTTCATTCTAACCCACTCACCCAGCCGCCTCCCGCCTACACATAAAGTAAATATCGTTCATCTTCCATCATTTTAAAAATAAAAGTGTTTCAAGAAAAGTCTTTCTTACTACAGTTAGGCGCTAAAGTTGGAAGGAGTGAGAGGCAACAGACGCAGGAGGGAATTGGGGAGGGTGGCAGGGAGGTTGTACTAGATAATTTTTTATTGAAGTCATGCGTAATGGTCTAAGAAAGGTTGGGAACCACTGGTGTAACAGGCACAAGTGCAGGTGTTTTTATGTGTGGTACCTTAATACATACTGTGGTGTCACCGCCAGACACCACACGTGCTAGGTGGTAGCTTTAAATCGGCCGCGGTCCATTAGTACATGTCGGACCTGCGTGTCGCCACTGTGTGATCGCAGACCGAGCGCCACCACAAGGCAGGTCTCGAGATACGGACTAGCACTCGCCCCAGTTGTACGGACGACTTTGCTAGCGACTACACGGACGAAGCATTGCTCATTAGCCGAGCCAATAGTTAGAATAGCCTTCAGCTAAGTCAATGGCTACGACCTAGCAAGGCGCCATTAGTAACATTGCATGTATCTATGGAGTCTCACTTATATCGTCAATAGCGATGTACCAAGGATGGATTAAAGTTAAGTATTACGGAAGCTACGTACTTTTCTTTATAGCATTCATTACGTATCCTGTTACAGACCTATCTCTTGCCTGCTAAACGCGTGCCTTTCGGCTTCCTCTCATTGTGTCTAGGCTGTCTTGTCTAGACACAACACATACAAACATGAGTGCGTTGGCTGTTTTCTTCTGTGCTGAACAGTCTTGCTACAAGAATGAACAAAACTTGAAATTTTGTGGACTACGCCTGTCAGTATAGATCAACCGTTTTGAGTATACGCGTCCACACTTCGACACCTGACCTGCTGGCCAGAAAAATAAGCATTAATGGCTTGCTTTTGCCACATGTACTTGGAGGCACTAAACAACCTAAAAACATACGACTTGTAATAGTTGGCGCTGATAACCACGCAGTTGAGCGCCCCGCAAACCAAACTTGTAATAGCTATAATTATTAGTCTGTAAATGAACTAAATACTGATGAAATGGGTGTTCAGTACAGTCCTCAGTCAGCAGTCTGTATAAGCAGCAACATCTAGACAAGAGATTAGTGTGACGTTCGTGTCTCTCCGATGGGCATGCAGTGAATGCGGAAAGGTGAACTATGGTGACGTCATTAACAATCGCATCCAAGCAGGACTAACATACTATTGTTCCTTTCATGGCTGCAGTAGAATAAACTCCGGCAGACATCCATCGGAGAATGAGCAATGTGTATGAGATAGCATATGTATCGAAAATCACATTCGGGAAAACTACGACAAGGGGTGCTGCTGCTACACGATAACGTACGTCCCCATACCTCAAATTTCGTAATGCAGAAGCTACGCCAACTCACATGGAAGACACTCGAGCAGTCGCCCTATAGTCCTTATCTCTCCCCATGCAATTATCACGCCTTCGGTCTCTTCAAGAACACTTTGGAGGGTCGACGATTCCTGCATGACGAAGATGTGCAGCAGGAAGTTACGAACTTCTTCACACAGCACGACATGATGTTTTATCAAACGGATATCTTCTAGTCGGTGTGTCGGTGGGGTGATTGCCTCAACGCTCACGGTGATTTTGCCTGACTAGCATAACGGTTCTGTATTGTACGGTCTTCGAACTGCAACTGTTTGATCGCCCCTTATACGTTACTCGTGTACTGCTTGATTCCTGCTCGCATCCATAATACTGCGTGGAGTGTACGATTCTGTACATGTTTTAATTTCATGTAAAATAGTAGCTGGTCTCATCATATGATGTTCTGTGGACTTGCGTATATTTGTTGCTGCTTACAGATCCGTGTGCGAAGTGCTCGATTTAAACACATTATAAGAATATTGCTTTCGTTATACTGCATTTTTGTTTGCATCCACAAACCGTACTTTCACGCATTTTATAGAGAACTCCATGTTAGCAGCTTTTGACAGAACTACTTTTCAACATTATTACATGTTCGGCACTGAGAACGTCTTGCCACCAATTGCCAAATGGGTGACATTTTTAGCGCAGTATGTTTCGGCACTACGTTACTCCATCATCAAGCGCTAAAAACAAGGAACCCAATCAATAAATCGTCGCCGGCCGAAGTGGCCGTGCGCTTAAAGGCGCTGCAGTCTGGAACCGCAAGATCGCTACGGTCGCAGGTTCGAATCCTGCCTCGGGCATGGATGTTTGTGATGTCCTTAGGTTAGTTAGGTTTAACTAGTTCTAAGTTCTAGGGGACTAATGACCTCAGCAGTTGAGTCCCATAGTGCTCAGAGCCATTTGAACCATTTCAATAAATCGTCACACTACAAGTAATGGCCACCATATAAAAAATATGTATATCGTCCTATTGTACCATATTCCTTTAACCTTCTACGCCAACGTAACAGTGGCGCTAGTAGCGCCACTATGAGGATACAAAACACGTTTGCTTTAAATGCACTCTGTAACAATCGTCAGTGTTATTGAATGGACGTGGTGAGTTGGTGTTACTCAAGAATGCCTTTAAGATGACAAACACACCATTATAAACAACTCATTCAATTTGAACTTCTGCAGTATTGCAGAAATACTTAGCAGGAATGTAGCCATTGAACATGATTTCCGGCAGCGGTGATGATGAGAATGAAAAGTCGCAAGAAGACAGGACTCCGGACGGCCACGTGGCACTGCCAAAAGGGAAGACCATCGTGTTCGGCGAATGGCTGTGGCGGGACCTACTGAATCTGCAGCGCTATCTGAGCAGCAGCTGGCACCACAGTGACAGCCGTGCTGCGGCTCGCTTTGGTGCTGTTTGTAGGTTACCGCCAGGCGGTATCGTTTAGTTGGCGTGGTTGCGGCTGTTTGTCTTCTTCTCGTGTTTCATGGCGCCACTTGGTTTCGCAGGCGTGTCCTGTCCGCTAGTGGCAGCAGTGGCGGTTGTCGATATGTAGTAACTGTTGCCCTATCTTTGGGGCGATGTCGTCGTTTTTCCGGATTGTGTGAGTGGGCCAGTTCGGTTGGGGACTCAGGAGGAGCCAGGTCCGCACAGTGCCAGAACGAGCCGGCACCGCTGGTGGCACTCATGGACTGCCGGATGGAAGCGCTGTGGTCACGAGGGTGCCCGACCTCGTCGTAAACCGGACCCAGCAAGCTTTATGATGAGTGCATTTCAATTCAAGTAGAGAAACCTCCACCATAGTGAAATCTCGCGATTCTCCAGTGACTTGGATTCGCGTTGCTGCTCGTGGTGTCACAGAGGCAAAGAGCAGCGAGTGGAGTGCTTGGGGAAGGCGAATCTGATTAGCTTTCCTAGACTTCTTATTACTATTTACTGCGTTCAACTTGTTACAATTTGTTAAGTTCAACCAGCGGTAATTTTTCTCCCCTGGTGGCAGCTAACGCCCCAGTTACCTGCCCTGGGGGCCGGTTGGTGGTAGTCTTTCTCGTTCCGAGCGCTCTAAACATAGTATTCTGAGGAAGCAGTGCAGATCGCCGGTTCCAGCTTTGGCGTATTGTTCCATCGTTGCATTTGGTTTAACGGACGTCACGTAGCTTCAGCAAGGTTATCATTAGTCATTCGTTAGACTGCCACTAGTCTGAGTTACCATCTTGTGAAGTGAATGCAACTCTTGGCTGCCTATCTCATCGCTCGTGAAAGTGTTTGTTGCCGGACCTTCTCAGAGGTCGATTCCTGGAGCACCGTCTGTGGCCCCTTGGTTCTTGTAAGACGTGTGTTCTAAAAGGAGGTCTGATGGTCAGTAGTTCAGTGTAACGATCCTGTAGTCCACACCTTCTGGGGGTATAATCTACCTCTGTACCCTTTAAGGAACTTACGTACTGGTCCTTGTGTTTTATTATTGTATTGTTTATTATTATACCTTGTAATGCCTACATTAAAGGTTATATATGTCTAGTTAATAGTACTGGTCGCCTTCTGGAATAAGTCTAGCAGTTTAGTGTTCAGTAGATGTTAAGGGTGGTGTTACAAAGTTTACCATCATCTTATTTGACCCGTTTGCTGATCAGTTGCTTTTTTTTTAATTAACCTTTGCTATTGTATTTGCTGTTTTACAGCAGGTTTCTCAAGTTTTTATATTATTGCCGTTCCAGGCGTGTAAGGCCTTCTGCTGTGTTTGTGGCGACTTGCCTTTAATATATCAATACCTGTAATTTGTAAATTGCAGCGAGTTTCAAACAATTCTTAATTAATTGCCATTCCTGGCATGCAAGGCCTTCTGCCCAGATCACAGTGGCTTGCTTTTAAAACATTATCTGCTGTATCTGTATTTAATGGTAATTTGCTAAGTTGTATCTCACTGAAAACACTATTATTTGCAGTTGTTTATTCCTTCATTAATAACGTGTGGTATTTTTATTTACTGTTGAGTCTGGAATTACTGGTTTAAAATTAATTGTGTGCAACTGTAAAAAGCAACCAATAGTAACTGATTACGTCCCCGTCCACAATCGTAACCGAATCCTGTCTTCCCTTCTTCCCTTAACTACCAGATTTCACGAACTGTTACGAATCAGTTACTTCAAGGACATCTCCGAGCCAGACGCCCTGTAGCGGACATTCCAATGACCCCAAATTAATGCCATTTGTGATTTCAGTGGTGTTAAGCGAAATTCACTGGAGGGCATGGAGGAGGGAGAGGTCTGTTGCGTTTTCTCATGAAAGTTCGATCTCCTTCGGTGCCAATTTTCGCCGTGTGTTGATTAGGGGACCAGCTGAGAACCTGCAACTAACCTGTCTGCTTGCTTACACGTTGGACCTACAGCTAGGTTTATGGTCTGGGTTAAGATTTCATATAACAGAAGGAGCACTCTCGCGGCTATCCCACGCACTCTGACTGAAAATTTATACGTCAGTCTGGTAATTCAGTCTCTTGTTCTGTCGTTCATGAACAGCATTGCAGAGGGTGTTTTCCAACAGGATAACGCTATCTCACATTCCGCTGTTGAAACTCAACATGCTCTACAGAGCATCGAGTTGTTCCTTAGGCTGCTCGATCACCATATCTGTCTCTAGGGGAGCACATTTGGGACATCACCGGACGACATCTCCAGTGTCATCCATAGACATGATTAACCGTTTCGGTATTGACCAACAAAAGGCAACTAGCATGGAACTCCATCCCACAAATTGACATCCGGCACCTGTACAGTACAACACATGCGCGTTTTCATGCTTGCATGCGACATTCTGGGGGTTACATAAGTTTTTAATTTACCAGAATTTCACATCTGCAATGGTTTATCTAGCATTCGTATTAACGTGTAATCTTGCTATGGTAATCATTAAATACGATACCTCAACAAATGTATTCCTGAAATGTCATTTTTGGTGCTGCGATTTTTTTCCGTCAGAACGGTCAAATATAAAACATAAAATCTAACGCTGCTAATTCGAATAAGTTGGTGGCTGCTACCCAAGGAGGATGTCGGTAAAATCTGCCCCGAATGGCCCTTTGACACTTTTGTCTTTCCATTTAACTCGCTGATGCAGCCCCGTCTTGAAGCGCAAAAACTCCGCACTGCCCTTTATCCTGAAAGTGCAATATCCTCATGCTGTCTGTGACGTTACCCAACGAATGCTGTTCACTATTGAAGTTTCGCCACTGCCGATGACCCAATCTCCTTATTATTATGCTCTTTAAACCTTACTTTAAACTTCCTTCCCCTTTGCCCCACGCCTTTCATTTAACAATCTAGACCATTTCATAAACTCCGGCTAACCAAACCTCACTTGTTCCAGGCTTAACGCTTCAGCATCTGTTCCAGGTGTCCGTCCAGAATGCAATTTTCACCCATTTGTTGTTACGTAACCTCACCAGTTTGGCATTACTCTAAACTTTTTTCGATTTTGTTGGTTTCTGTGCTCTAAGGCTAATTCTATCCTATCTGTTATACCTGTATCAAACCGCTATTTGTGTAATTGTTTTCATTTCTTCACACTTGTTCTGAGGACTGAACGGGATGGAATTATTTCTGTGCACGGCATTTTTGAAGAACGCTAATTTGTATTTATAGGTATTGTCTTATCAATTACTGCGCCTGTGAACGTATGTCTACCAAAAATCCCTACCTCAAGCTTGTGATTATAGCCCATCCTCAAACCTAGATAATTTAAATCTCCCTGTTGCCCATGCTTTACTGTGTTCCAACCCCCCCCCCCCCCCCCCCCAAGATACGAGATATGTTGCTCTTCGAGTGTCCGACGTGAATGATGTACCCTGTGAATGTTGCAGCATGTATATCGGACAAACAATTCGCACGATTGCGGAGCGTTGTACTGAGCACAAGCACCATATAAAACAAAGGGAGCTTGACAAGTCGGCCATAGCGGAGCATTGCCTAGAAAATGGACATAAAATACAGATCGAAAATACAAAAGTGTTGGCTGATGCATCTACATATTGGGACTCCGTTATAAAGTAAGCGGCCGAGATTCGTTTAAACAACAACCATTTCAACAGAGACCAGCGGTACACACTCAGCAGGGCATAGGGGTGGGCGTTGGACACCAAATGAAAGCAAAGACAGATGCACGACAAGGGAGCGGCAGTTTCAAACGTGGCGCCTGCCCTTTTCACCACCTGACGTCATCGGTGCTGCCACAGGCAATAGCTCCGTTAGCTGCTGATGATGTCATCATGCCTATATAAGCGAGCAACTGTAGCAGCCCCGGCAGTCAGTGAACTCCTGACGACGACGGCGGAGATGGTCATCGAAAGCTCGAAGATTATATTCGAATTGACGCGGCTTGAAAACCGAGAACTTTTATTCTTATAAAAGGCTTTACGTTTTTAAATATTTTATCGATGACAAACCTTTTATAAGTTGCTGATTTTTATCCAGCTGACACCTTGTGCATGAGGTTCAGCGTAAAATGAACATTTTTTACAACATAAGCTGTTAAGACCTGAAGATGAAGCAAAGTCTGTTGAAACCGGTTGTCTTAAATAAAAAATATTTTTTGCGATCTTGGCTGCTGAATGATTCTTTTTTTTTTCAATTAAAACAGATCGCCTTTCATTACTCTAAAAATGAGAAAATTCAGTTTCAGTGTCGGTTTGGTATTAACGTGTGGGCAGCTATTCTGGACGATCATATGATTGGGCCATACGCCGTTCCACTCAAGATAACTGGTTTCGCATACAAGTTTCTACAAAACGCATTGGACCCGTTTTTGGAAGCTGTTCCATTGAATGTCCGTCAGGAAATGTGCTTTCATCATGATGCTGCACCACCTCACTTCTCACGTGTGGTTCAAAGACATCTCAACGGACGCTATAGTGACAAGTGTACAGGCCGAGGTGGTCAGACCGCGTGGAGCCGCGATCGCCCAATTTAACTCCTATGGACTGATTCTTGTGGCGTCTTATGCAATGGTTGATTTACGAGACTCCTGTAGCGACAGAGGAAAATCTACTGGCACGAGCTCTGGCAGCTGCACTACAAACTGAAGAGACACCAGGTGGTAGAGAGAGTGTGTACCGGAACATGTTTCGTAGGTACAATGTCTGTAGCAAGGATCGTGGTCGCCTCATTGAGCTGCTGCTGTAATGCATCAGTGCTGTTCCATACTTACAGTATGCTGGGATCTGTTTTGTTTTGGAGTAATGTAAACACGTACTATTGAAGTGTTAATACAAACAAATCAGCTTAAGTTCCCTAATAATTGTACTGCGTTACACCTAATTCCGTTCCTTAAGCAGAAGCTGATGAGTTACACATTTGAACTGAAACTGTCGTAGAACTGAAACGGCACGTTTCCGAACATGGGTCCCTATTCAAAACATTATGTACTCACTCCACGCCACAAGTCCTAGAAGTTTGTTACGGGAATTTCCGAACACTCTGTATATACAGAGTGTAACAAGAAGAGCCCAACAAACTTCAAAGGCTGCAGAGAGAGTTTTTAGGAACAAATTCAGGATAGGAATGCGTGTGCAGAAAGGTCACCCAGTTACGTCACACGCCGTAGTCGTTATATGGGTCAACGTTATGTGTCCGCTTCGGGATCAAACGTGAGTTAGTACGCCGACACAGAGTTCTGCGCTAATTTTGGAGTGTTAGACAACATCCGAGTGTTGTCAGCCCCATTTGTGACGACTTCCGTTTGCGTTTTATCAGCGAAAAAATTCAATTTTTCTTTCGAGTAGATGACAAAACAGCTTGTGGCCTCATTGGATGATGTTCGAAGACAGGGTTGCCTATTGCCAATTTGTTCCTCAAAACATCATCCAGGACGCTCGAAGTCTAGCGGCATCGTTTTATCACACTCTGTATATAAAAATGGATGTATTTATTTGTGTATTTGGTGTATATATATTCATAACACTAGGATGACGAGAAATTTCAAATGGTTCAAATGGCTCTGAGCACTATGCGACTTAACATCTGAGGTCATCAGTCCCCTAGAACTTAGAACTACTTAAACCTAACTAACCTAAGGACATCACACACATCCATGCCCGAGGCAGGATTCGAACCTGCGACTGTAGCGGTCGCGCGATTCCAGACTGAAGCGCCTACAACCGCTCGGCCACACCGGCCGGCGGAGAAATTTCTACCCAACTTGGTAGACATATTAGCAGAAGCCAATGGGCGAGGGAGTAATACGCCGCTGCCACTCCCACGTAGGAGGTTTGATGGTAAGGAAGTGGTAATATTTAATTTTGGAAAGTATGGAGTTATTTCACCCAAAATTGATAAATACCTGACTTGCTACGTATGTTATGTGCTATGATGATACAACAACCGCTGGTAGCCTTAGGAACGGGGTGACGGTGTGAAGAAGGTGATACGTAAAAAAAATCGAAAAATAATTACTCTGTCTGACCAAAGATAATGATAATAATGCGTAGCATCACGTTTCCGACTTTGATAAAGGTCGGATTGTAGCCTATCGCGATTGCAGTTTATCGTATCGCGACATTGCTGCTCGCGTTGGTTGACATCCAATGATTGTTAGCAGAATATGGAATCGGTGGGTTCAGGATGGTAATATGGAACGCCGTGCTGGATCCCAACGGCCTCGTATCACTAGCAGTCGAGATGACAGGCATCTTATCCGCATGGCTGTAACGGATTGTGCAGCCAAGTCTCGATCCCTGAGTCAACAGATGAGGACGTTTGTGTGACAACAACCATCTGCACGATCAGTTCGCCCACGTTTGCAGCAGCATGGACTATCAGCTCGGAGACCATGGCTGCGGTTACCCTTGACGCTGCATCACAGACAGGAGTGCCTGCGATGGTGTACTCAACGACGAACCTGGGTGCACGAATGGCAAAACGTCATTTGTTCAGATGAATCCAGGTTCTGTTTACAGTATCATGATGGTCGCATCCGTGTTTGGCGACATCACGGTGAACGCACTTTGGAAGCGTGTATTCGTATTCGCCATACTGGCGTATCACCCGGCGTGATGGTATCGGGTGCCATTGGTTACACGTCTCGGTCACCTCTTGTTCGGAGTGACGGCACTTTGAACAGTGGACGTTACATTTCAGATGTGTGACGACCCGTGGCTCTACCCTTCATTCGATCCCTGCCAAACCCTACATTTCACCATGATAATGCACGACCGCATGTTGCTGGTTCTGTACGGGCCTTCCTGGATACAGAAAATGTTCGACTGCTGCCCTGGCCAGCAATTTCTCCAGATCTCTCACCAATTGAAAACGTCTGGTCAATGGTGGTTGAACAACTGGTTCGTCACAATACGCCAGTCACTACTCTTAATGGACTGTGGTATCGTGTTGAAGCTGCATGGACAGCTGTACCTGTACACGCCATCTAAGCTGTGTTTGACTCAATGCCCAGGCATATCAAGGCCGTTATTACGGCCAGAGGTGGTTGTTTTGGGATCTACGCAGCCAAATTGCGTGAAAATGTAAAGACATGTCAGTTCTATTATAATATATCTGTCCAATGAATACCGGTTTATCACCTGCATTTCTTCTTGGTGTAGCAATTTTAATGGCCAGTAGTGTATTTTCGGTCGGCTGAATGCAGTATAACAACTCCCATTCGTTCCTCGGACAAATAAATTACCAGCTATATGTTCTCTGAGATTTCCATGTAGTCTTCTCGAAAGCCTTATGAGAGATTTTTGGGATTAACGACTTTGAGAAACGCCCGTAGGGACGAACAGAATGTTGAGCATCTCATTCCATGGAATATTCTGGAAACAGGAGCAGGCCTTTACAACTTCAGAATATCGAAGAGATACCGGTAGTCATTAAAACGTACTACGTTAAATACAACGTTCAAAATTAAATTCTTTTATACAGATAAAAGTTTTTGGAATCACGCCGGTGAACTGGTAAGAAGTTAAAAATCTGGCGGAAAATGTAAAAATAAAAATAGTTTTGATTAGTTAGTTATTGGGGCGAATCGATGTTTGTATGATCTTATCATGTGTTTCTTGTGTGGTTGTGATTGCAGTTTGACCCCTCACGAAATTTACTGTCTCAATCTATGCGTTCCTCTAGAAGGTTGCTCGCAGAAAACTTTATTGCCAAGCCCTGCAGTGCGTAACACAAGCCCTGAAGTGCGGAACACAGCCCTACAAAAAAAAAAAAAAAAAAATTCTTGCTGCCAGGAATATTTGAACGTATACTGGGTATATTTGGTACGCTGAATCTGAATCTGAAAACGGATTTGCCCAATTGGCCCTTGTTTCTTAGATCAGGCTATCTCTAACATGCAGCGTTTAATCGTTAAATTATCAGTAAATCGGTTGTGAATTCCATAATTCTGTGTGCCTATCCATTTTACATTTCGTGATTGGGTATGTACAAATGTAACATCTTATATTTTACACGTTATAGAGGAAAAGGTGAGATTATGGGACGTGGTAGTAATTTGAGACGTCCTCTTGTGTCTCACAATTTCTAGGAATGTGTTCTGCTATAGTTTTTGGAGAATACCTTTCGCAAGAACAACGGAAGAACATTATTAACTTTGTGAAACAGGTCTATCTTGCGTATTTTGGGATTAAACTGGGAGACCAAGATAAACATGGGATTCATAAAGTTTGCGAAAGCTGTATCGAGTCTTTATGACTGTGAACTAATGGTAAACGAAGGGATTTAAACTTTAGAGCACCAATGGTGTGGCGAGAGCAAAAAAACCACCATAATGATTGTTATTTTTGCGCTGTCAATGTAAAAGTTTTCAATCGCTACAAGAAGCGTAAGTGGGAATGTCCCCGTTTACAATCAGCAAGGAGACCTGTGCCACATAGCGATGACATTCCTGTACCAGTGTTCACCACTCAGCCAAAACTATTTTCTTCAGATGCTGATGATTTGCAGGACTTGAAAACTAGTAGTAGTGAATCTGAATTCTATGTGGTAGCGTTCTGGCTTCCCGCGCACGGGGTCCCGGGTTCGATTCCCGGCGGGGTCATGGATTTTCTCTGCCTCGAGATGACTGGGTGTTGTGTGTCCTTCATCATCATTGACTCGCAAGTCGTCGAAGTGGAGTCAATTAAAAAGGACTTGCAATACGGCGACCGAACTCCCCCGCATGGGGCCTCCCGGACAACAATGCCATACGATCATTTCATTGTGAATACGAAGGAAGTTCCACAAGACATCAGCTCTTCAGTCAGGAAGAGCTTAACGATTTGATAAGAGACCTCGGTCTTCCTATAGAGTCTTCTGAATTGGCATCTAGACTAAATGAGAAGAATTGTCTACAATCAGGAACAACAATCACAGTTTACCGGACAAGATAAGAAGATCTACTTCCATACTTCAGTCAAGATGTTGCACTTGTTTACTGCAGTGGGATTACCAAAATATCAACCTCGAGACTGGAGGCTTTTTATCGATTGCTCAACCAGAAGCCTAAAATGTGTCTTCCTGCATAATGGTAACTGCTGTGCATGCATTCCAATTGGCCACTCGACGAAATTTCATGAGGAATACTTCGTTATAGTCAACACCAATCGCCTATCTGTGTTGATTTAAAAACGGCTAACTTTTTGCTTGGACAGCAAAGTGGATACACAAAATTCCCTTGCTTTATTTGCATGTGGGACAGCAGAGCAAAGCATGACCACTGGGAAAAAGTTTCATGGCCATCAAGAGTTAGCTTTACTGCAGGAGCAGCTAATATCCTACAAGAAACATTAGTTGACAAGGACAAAATCATTCTTCCACCACTACATATCAAGCTTCGTCTAATAAAGCAATTCATGAAAGCATTGGACAAAAATAGTGACTGTTTCAAATATATATGCAAATCATTCCCTGGACTCAGAAATGAAAAATTAGAAGCTGGTATATTTGATGGTCCCCAAATTCGGAAGCTTATACTTGATTTGGAATTCATTAAGGTTATGAATTGCATTGAAGCGTCTGCCTGGAGCATTTTTGTCTCTGTTGTCAAGAATTTCTTAGGTAACCATAAAGCACTTAATTATGTGGAACTGGTGCAAAACACGCTCAGAAACTTAAAACGCTTTTGGACTAATATGAGCACTAAGATTCACTATCTCCACAGAGGCTCAGCCATCTTGATAGATTTCCGGACAATCTTGATGACTACAGCTAGGAACAAGGTGAAATATTCCGTCAAGATTTTCAGGTGATGGAAGAACGATATCAAGGTAGATGGGACAAGCACATGATGGCAAACTACTGGTGGAATCTTCAGCTGACTGTCCTGACGATCACACAGGCGGAGTTGTCCCATATGCTAATTGTAATGTTTTTAAGAGACTGTCTGTTTTGTCCTGTCTTCTTCTATTACATGCTGAATGAACAATGAAACTGCATTTTTGTGAACCTTTTCATATGTTTTTCTCATTTTCATTTGACTGTGTACACAATGTATCTCAATATTTTAAATTTTTGTTTATCTCGTATTGTACGTTACAATAGTAAATGGCGCCGATCTAGCAAAACGAGTGACGTATTCGAATACAGGGCCATAAAGTTGCCCTAAATTCGGTGTCAATTAATTGCCAACAAAATCACTGTTGACCAGTGTAATGCTTTCTCCTGGAGCTCGTTTGGTTTGCTTGTTCCGGAATGCTTCGCACCGCATTGTCGTCTTATTGTTTACTATTCTTGTATAGAATTTTGTTCTTGCTATAGAGCCTGCATTTACTGTCATGAAGATAGGTTCGTTATCAACTTATGATTCTGTCATTATTTTTAATAACAGAAGAAATGTTAGCCTGAGAGCGCTTCACAAGTAAGGTTAAAGCGAATGATAGCACTGTAATAAGAAATGTGTAAAACAATGCTGATATTTTGCCTTAAAATATGTCAAAAGAGACTGAAACATGAAAAATGTTTTACTGAACTATGGTATCAAAGGTGATTTTTTTCTGCCACATCTTTTACGTATATCTTCAATAATAAGGCTGATGCCACGCTTTCTTGAGGAACACGGAACGCTACTTTCACTATCACGCTCTAACACTATCAAGATTTCTTAGACTAACGATGGAGTAAAGACGAAATGATGAGCAATCTGTGTTACTAAACGCTTATTCCGGTTCATGGATCATGATTCACGGTTCACATTTCCAGTTGCAAGTCGACTATCTAGCGGCTACCAGAGACAACGAAAATTTTATTTTCAAAATTCGCACAGTTATTGACCGAATCTAAAAATCTATAAAGTTGTCATAATCTACCCATTAAAAGGTAAAATCTTATGTTAAACATTTAGCACAACAAGACAGCGTTAGTGTCAGAAACTATGTGTATTTACTTTCGCAACACATTTTTAGATGGTATTCGCATATACTACTGAATGTTCCTGCAAAATTATATAACCGTACGCCACATAGTTCCGGAGATATGATGATATAGTCATTGAAATGTGTGAAAAATTAGCTTTTGTTTAAAACGAGGCCTAACTTACCCAGACTATACTCATCTGGCATTCGATAATTATAGCACTTCGCGACTTTCAACAGACTTAAAACATAATTTCAATCCTTTTCCATAGTTTTTCACGATGCTTGAGTTAACCCATTCGTAAAGTAATTAGATGTTTAAAGAATCGGGGTTTTATTGGTTTAACTAACAGACACTCGAAGAAAAAAGAAGAATATACTTAGTCTATGTCTTGTTGAAATCTACTTAGAAAATCGCTGGAATTGTTATTCACAGGGTTGGAAGAGGGGTCTATAAGTACTCTCCCTCCAGTACTTATTATGATTGTGAAATTACGCTACCTCCTACACGCACAAAGACGTAATGGCAGTTACTCGTCCCACGATCCGTTAATGCCAAGGGAAGCAACTGTAATACGAGGGTTGGAGCTTAAATAGTGACAACTATTTATTCACAACCGATACAAAAGTGTTACATGTTTGCAGCTTCAAAGTAGTCACCAGCGCTGTGTAGAACACGTTGCCAGCGACGTGGAAGGCGTAGTATACCGTTAGCAGAGCCTGTTCTGTTGATGGTGCGAATAGAGCGGTCTAAAGTTATGGTGATGCTCGTGAACGACTGGTGTTATCCTAACCCATTACGTTCCTCCACGGCAGGCCATCAATGCACAGTATTACTGTTCGTTTTTGGAGCATCACCTGCGACCAGCTTTGCGAAAGAAGCGGCGACACTTTCTGCGCAACCCACCCATCATTTTGCACGACAATGTGCGGGCGTATACAGCGCAAGCTGAGGCTGCCCTGTTCGGTCGTTGGGACTTGGAGGTACTGTACCATCCACCATACTCCCCGGACTTAAGTCCTTGTGACTTTTATTTGATTCCGAAGATGAAGGAACCACTTCGTGGCATTCGCTTCAGAACTGTTCCGGAGATTCGACAGGCAGTAGACCACTCCATTCGCACCATCAACAGAACAGGCTCTGCTAACGGTATACTGCCGCCTTCCACATCGCTGGCAACGGGTTCTACACAACGGTGGTGACCACTTTGAACGACAGTAACAGGTGCAAACATGTAACTCTTTTGTATCGGTTGTGAATAAATAGTTGCCACTTTAAGTTCCAACTCTTTGTATGTAGTACGTTTGGAGGAACCGTCTACCACGCGCTCTAGGGATACCATAGATCACAGACGTAGAAGCGCCTGTTTGTACTGTGAAAATGAAAGCGTTGACAGATAACTGTATAAAAGAATGTGCAGCATTGAACAGTAGTAAATACAAATAAAACAAAAGTCAATATATACGAGCAACAAACAAACCAAAATGCTGGAGGTAAACAGAACGGAAGAACGTGGTATGTAGTGAATATGAAACACAAATTGCAGTCACTTAAATAAATAACTTTTGGATTTATATGAAACAAAAATGTATGCAGTACTGATTAAATTCAGACATTCATCATGTTTTATTTGGGTAAAATAAAACATGTGTAATAACGAGAAACGCTCACTGGCAGTTTCCTGAAACAGAGATGAGAATTTGAGGCGTTATTTGTACAGAATAAATATAATTATATTATAGCCGAGGACGGGCGTTAGCTTTTAGCGGACCAAAGAACGAGTTCGCACTGCTTAACCAAACAGTATGGCCATATGTCAATTACACCAACTGTTTGTGAGGATCAGTGTTTTGACATTCTAATGTATAAGTATTCGACGTTTACGGAACACCGCGTCGTCACCTTTTGCTCTGAAAGCTTGGTTTAGTACCTATTAGTGTAATTACCTATTTTTCTGTGCGAACTAATTGCAGGTAACACAGCACAATCACTCAGTAATTCAGAATGAAAACACGTTTTCACTTAGCAAAACAACCACACAGAAATGACTAAAGGATAAAAGTAAAATAGTATAAATGGATTTAGATCCGAAACAAACTTGCTCGAGCTGCGGAAATAACTAACATACTTTAATTTGCAGTTGTTTCCATTTGAGATTCTTGGAATACGGAAAAGAAACGTGAACCAGTAGCAAAGAACACTTTTCAAAAAATAGAATAACTGTTTTTTTCGTTCTGGAGACAACGCACAGATTAGGAGTAATTCATTTTCCGCCCTTTAAATTTGCGATGTGTTAGTGTACAGTAGATCTATGCAGCGTTGAGAGACGAGCACAGGCGTAGGGAGAAATCGAAGTGTTTATTCGTACCATAAGTGTCCTAAAAAAATGGTTCAAATGGCTCTGAGCACTATGGGACTTAACATATATGGTCATCAGTCCCCTAGAACTTAGAACTACTTAAACCTAACTAACCTAAGGACAGCACACAACACCCAGTCATCACGAGGAAGTGTCCTCAAATAGCTCTATTATAACCGAAAAGCGAATGGCAAGACCTGTAAGTTTAGTTACGCCGCAATGCTTCACATTGGCAAAGCTTTTCAGATCCAAAATAATCGAGATTACACTGTGAAAGTACTTCCGTAAACAAATCTTGGAGTACTACATGAAGTAATCTGAAGTTGTCCTCAGTCAGTGTGTATATAAAACAGTGGGGAATGTTAGCAGTCTTCCAGTGTAGATTACGTTTGTTAATTGTAAGCCGGCCGCGGTGGTCTAGCGGTTCTAGGCGCTCAGTCCGGAACCGCGCGACTGCTACGGTCGCAGGTTCGAATCCTGCTTCGGGCATGGATGTGTCTGATGTCCTTAGGTTAGTTAGTTTTAAGTAGTTCTAAGTTCTAGGGGACTGATGACCACAGATGTTAAGTCCCATAGTGCTCAGAGCCATTTTTGTTAATTGTAGTACACAAATATCTATAACATTCACTTTTATTTTATAATTTCATTACACATTTTAAAATATTATATATTCGTCACCAGACATAGTTTCATGTATCTGTTCTGTCTCTGAACTGGATAGCGACCACAAATTCAGAAGTAAAAATGAAAAATCACTGTAGTGGGTGGCTGACTACATAGTGAAGGGATAATACAAATATAATTCACTGCTCACATGCTGCTTTTCAAGATAAAATAGACGTTCGTACCATAGATGGCTTATTGCAGAGGCACTGAACTAGGAAATATAATGAAGTAGAAAAAATATTTTCCAATATTTTACAGTATACTCTGTAGGAAAAAATATGAGTTAAACTACAGCACTTTCTCTCTCTCTCTCTCTCTCTCTCTCTCTCTCTCTATCGCTGCCGCTGTCGCTGGGAAAGATTTACTTAATTGTTGTCGTCTTAAGTCCGAGGACTGTTTTGAAGCAGCTCTCCATTTTACTCTATCCTGTGCAAGACTCTTCACCTCTGAATAACTATTGCAGCTCATCCTTTTAAAACTGATTGTTATATTCATCTCTTGTTCTTCCTCTACAATTGTTATCCCCAAGACTTCCCTCTAGAACTAAACTGGTGATCGCTTCTATCTCAGAACATGTCCTGTCAGTCGATCCCTTCTTTTAGTCAAGTTACGCCACAAAAATATCCCCCCCCCCCCCCGCCCCACCCCCACCACCACCGCCACCACTATTTCACCATTTCTATTCAGTATCTTCTCATTGGTTACGTGATCTACCACTTTATCTTCGCCGTTGTTTGTAGCATCACATTTCAAAAGTTTTTGTTCCCTTCTTGTCTGAACTGTTTATCGTCCACGTTTCACTTTCGTACGTGGCTACAAACCATACAAAAACCTTAAGAAAAGACTTCCTAACACTTAAACCTATATCGATGTTAACATATTTCTCTTCTTCGAAAACGCTTTTCATGCCACCGCCAGTATACATTTTATATCTTCCTTACTTTGGGCATCGTCAGTTATGCTACTGCCGAAATAGCAGAACTTATCTTCTGCTTTTAGCATTTCGTTTTCTATTTTAGTTCCCTAAGCGTCGCTTGATCTCATTCGACTACATTCAATTATCCTTGTTTTGATTTTGTTGATGTTTGTCTTATATCCTGTTTTTCAAGAAGCGTCCATTCCTCCCAAATGCTCTTCCACGTCCATTCTCTCTGAGATATTACAACATCATTGGCAAACCTCAATGTTTTTATTTCTTCTCTGATCATCGATTCCTTCACTAAATTTCGCTTTTGTTTCTTTCCCTTCTTCCCTGCTTGCTCAATGTAGAGATTTTATAACATCGGGGTAAGCTACAACTCTGTCTCACCGCCTTCTCAACCACAACTTCCCTCTCATGTCCCTCCACTCTTATAACTGCCGTCTGATTTCTGTACAAGTTGTAAATAGCCTTTCGCTCCATGTATTTTACCCCTGTTACCTTCCGAAATCAAAAGAGTATATTTTAGACAACATTTTAAAAAGCTTTCTCTAAGTCTACAAATCCTATAAATGTAGGTTTTCCTTTCGTTAAGCTATCTAAGACGAGTATTAAGGTCAGTATTGCCTCGCATGTTCCATCATTTCCCCAGAACCCAAACTGATCTTCCACGACGGCGCCTACTACCAGTTTATCCATTCTTCTGTAAATAATTCGTGTGGATATTTTACATCCATGATTTATCAAACTGAAAATCCGATAATTTATTTAGACAGGTAATAAATGTCTTTAAAGTCAGTACCGCCATTAGACTGTTGCTTATTTACACTGTTACATTTACACTTACACGATCATGATTTCGGCTTCAAAGTCCCATTATATATAAATTAAGATGGCATACTGTCGTATTAAAATACAGTGTATTTCCTTTAACAGTGTATTTCCTTTAACATATTACTTAGTAAGTAATAGAAAAAAAACACCGTATTTGAAACCCCCTGTGCGCTGAATAGTAGTGGTCCAATAATATTGCCTTGAAGACAACCTTAGCTCATCTGAATATTTCTTGCTGCTAAGAATCACACGCTGTGTTCTATTTATTAGGAAATTTTCGATCCAATCGGAAAGCTGACTCGATATTCGGTATGTTATTCGCGAGCCTACAGTACGGAACTGTATCGAACAAGTGAGGCAACACGGCAACAACTTGGGTGCCGGTATTTACTGTCTGTCTCGGAAGGGGACATCAATTAAACCACACTCGAAACTCCTCTCCACACAGTGAGTGGGTGGCGGAGGAAACTTTGAAATCTTCGATGGGAATCCCCGTTTTCTATAGCAGATTACGAATCTACGGAAAAATCTAAATACGTTTTGCCTGAGGCATTTTCTACGTTTCACCACAAATGACCCTAAAATCGGAGAAATGTAAATGGGTATTCAATCGTAATTTAGGACATGTTACTCAATGGCCCTTGAATCTTCAATGGCGCGTGGGACCCAACCTCCATGCTGAGAGGTAGGGACACGCCAGTATTTCATACGAGGGCCGTTCAGTAAGTAATGCCCCACATATTTTTTAAAGAAAAAAAGCTGTTAATATATATAGACAAACGTCCTTGTTGGTGATTCACATTTGATGTGCGCCGGCGAAGTTTCGAACCGTTCTGGCAGATGGCAGAGCCGTAGTACAGCGTCAAAATGGCGTCTACACATGACTCACGTTACGAACAGTGTGCTGTTATTGAATTCTTGTGTGCAGAAAAAAGAAACCGTGGTGAACATCCAAATACGTTTGTGTACAGTGCATGGCGATGCAGCAGTTGATAGGAGTACAGTTGGGCGATGGGTACAGAAAGCTACAGCCTCAGGAAATGCAGAAACGCAGCTCCATGATCAGCCACGCTCGGGGCGTCCTGTCACAGTCATTGCTCCAGACATGCTGAATCGTGCGGATGCTATTATTCGTGCCAACCTGCGCATCAAAACTCGACAATTGGCTCTACAGTTGTCAGGGTTGGAAGTGCGTATGAAATGATCGAGACTGTCAGTCAAGCAGTGAAAACATGCCTACGCCTACATGACAATAGCTTGTACCAGCAGGGAATACAGGCTCTTCCACAGCGTTTGCGCACAACCATAGAACGTGATGGAGACTACGTAGAAAAATAGGACATGGACAAGACATGTTGATGTATATTGTAACCAAATTCTGACTCTTAACAATAAATACGTTCTGGGGAAAAATGTGGGGCATTACCTGTTCGACGACCCTCGTAATTTCCAATTGGAAACCCCATTCGTAACGTTGTATTCTTCCGACATATTGAACAGGGGAATGCTCGAACCGCCACTGTGGCCGTGACTCTAGACGAACGCCACTCTACTTTTCCAGTTAGAGTAAGTGTTCAAATGCAGTATCGGCAAATTCAATACACTTAGTGATACGCTTTTCAAATGAGCGTACACAGGACAGAAGCCTATCTGTAGATATGTCAGCACAGCGTTTCTGATGCGGTCGGCCATGTCTTTACGGCCTATTGGCACTTGCTGGTACATCTTATGTTTTAAATATCTCCACAGATAGAAATCCAGTTACGTCAAATCCGGCGACATAGCGGTCCTACTCCTCGACCAGTGTAAACACGGCTTAATACCTCCCGTGCTTCAGTTTCGTAATGTGCTGGGCAACCGTCATGCTGAAAACACATACGTTATCGAACGTCCACCGCAACATCCTACGGTAGTACCTGTAGTTCTCACACGAAAAACCTTCGATATTTGCGTCCGTTCAACGTAACGTCGAGAAAATACGGACCAACGAGTTTGTTCATCACGACAACCATACGTTAACTGACAAAAGAGGTTGATAGTCAACTTGCCGTAACGAGAGGGGATTGTCAACACTTCAGTAAGGCATGTTATGCCGATTAACGCTACCATGGTCTGTGAATGTAGACTCATCGGGAGATAGTACATCTGCAAAGAACGTGAGGATCGTTTCCATTTGCTGACGTGCTCATTCACTAAATACTACCTGGTTGTGGAAATTGGTGCCATTGAGTTCTTCATGCAGTGACACGTGGTATGGATGATACATATGACAATGCAGTATTGTGACAATACTAGCTACGGACATGTCGGAATCGCGGTGTAATTTCAGGGCGCTTATCCGTTGGTAGTGGTATACTGCCGCTAGTACAGCTATTGCACTAGCTTCTCCTGTATGACGTTTGCCTCGTTTCCTTTTGACGGTCTGTACGCTGCCATCAAACATAAACGCGTTCACAACCTTGCAAAAGAACGAATGAGAGTGAGCTGTCTCTGGGAATAGGTCGGCTTACGAGGCAACATCTGCCTCAACGTTTCTCCTACATTCTCCGAAAATCAGAATCATTTCAATTTTTTCTCCTGAGGTTCACCATTCATCGTCCATGTGCACATCTGTTCTCCAAATGATAGATGTGCAGGCAATAAACACTGCGCAAGTATTGTAATGTTTAGAGCCGCTATCTGTTGTACGTCTGCACGATATGTGAACTCCGGTCGCAGGGCCTGCCTGTTATGATACGTCGTAGTTTGCTACACGGCCACGGTGGCGCTTCGTATAGTACCCTGTTCGATATGTCGGAGGAATACAACCGTGCGAATGGGGCTTCCAATCAGAAGTTATGAAATACTGCTCTGTCCTACTCTCGCAGCATGAAGGTGGGGTCCCACGTATCACTGAATATTCAACGGCCACTGGGTAGCCTGTCGAAAATTACGATTGTGTGCCCGTTTCTATTCTTCCAATTACAGCGCCGTCTGTGGCGAGACGAAGAAAATGCTTCAGACTAAACGTATGTAGATTTTCCGTACAATAGTAATCTACAATAAAAAAATTGGGAGTTTCATTGAAGATTTCAAAGTTGTCCCCTCCCTCCATCCACCCACGCACGGGATTGCATGGCGGGGTATATTTTTCCGTAGACTAATAATGTACAATAAAAAATGGGAGTTCCATTGAAGATTTCAAAGTTACTCCCCACTACCCAAGCACGGGGTTGCTTGGGAGGTCGAGTGTGATATCGCTGGGGGTATCCCTCCGAGAAAAACATATTGGAGTTATAACTTTTTTAGATCCGATGTGTAGTTTTCAGTTAAAATGAACACCTTGTATTTTAGCTCATAGTCCATTCATTTGATTTTGAATCATCATTTTATGTATTTATGATGTGCATATGCTTTTCTAAAAATGCTTCATTCATTTGCGGACGATTTATGTGACATAGTGATAAGCGATGTGCCTGAATGCGGGCTTTGTGATTGAAAATAAGCTACAGGATAAATTTTTTCTAATAATGTGAATATAATAATTTCCAAAAGTCAGTAAAAAGTTTTTAAAAATAGTTTAATGATGTTTATACTCCAGTCTCTAGTTCTTATTATGTTCATAAGAGTACATAACACAATGTAAGTGCACATTAAACTGACATATCTTGGTGTTACAAAAAAAAGAACTTTCTTTACTCTTGAAACTATACGAATATTGCGAGCAGGAAGTGGGACTCCCATTGAAAACTGCAATGTATCACACTTCCTGCTCGCATTATGCATACAGTATTAAAACTAAAGAAAGTTTTTCTTGTAATAGCAAGAGATGTCAGCTTAATGTGCACTTATATTGTGTTCAGTACGAACATAGTACGAACTACACACCGGAATATAAACTATTTTTAAAAACTTTTGTTGACTTTTTATAAATTATTATATTCACATTTTTGCATGTAAAGTGCAAAAAAAGAAAAGGAAAATAGTTGCACTATGGATCAATATTATATGATATGAATGTACGTCCAAGTGGTGCTTAAAGTTGCTTTGCTCAGTCTGTGCTGCATAATAAACAATTATAATTTTTTCATAACGGTGAGAAAGAGCAGTAGAGCACATACCTGTGAAAGGCAAAGGTCACAGCCTTGAGTCTCAGTTCGGCAAACAGTTCTAATGTGCAAGAAAGTTTCCCTGCAGAGTGAAAATACATTCATGAAAATCCATGGCTGTTCTTCTATTTCACGCTTGAAAGCTACAACATGTGCGTATGTTTCTTTGTTTTGATTGAAAATCTCAAATTACATTAATTGTGAAACTGAATTCGTACAGGTCGGCTTGCGTGTATGTCTTTTGATGACTTGACTGAAAGTCAGCTGCAAAATAGTATTTGCTTAAAGAGCCATTATTTTTAAACACCTTTTTTCGAAAGTAGAAGTTGTGTATGTCTTGTACACGGTGACCAATCATTAAAGCAAGAGCTTCTCCGGCGCTGGTGACGGGAGGTCCACAGTAAACGTAGCACTACTTGTCGCGTCAGCTATTTCTAATATACATAACATAACCACTTAAAAAGAAAGTACTCACAGCCCTCTGAGAAACTTCAGCAACTTCTTGACGAATGTTTGTCTTAAGTTCATCTAAAGTGTGTGGAATTTATTCGCACACTTTCTCTTTTAAGGCATCCACCAGCAGACAAAACTCGCAGCGGCTAAAGTCAGGGGAACGAGGAGACCATATGTTGTTAATGAAAACTCTATCTTTAAACACGTCGTTAATTAGCTGTAATTGTAGAAGTTGACTGTATGTGATGTCACAGAGTCCTACTTAGAGATCGGGAAAGCACGTTCTCTCTCAGATAATTGGCCAAAAAAGTCGCAAAATGTTTTCCACATGCCGCTCACTGTTAATTGTTTCCTGAAAGAAAATTTTCGAATAGCGCATCACACTCCTATATTTTTATCAGGCAGGGGTGCCACGCTTTCCGTAACTCCAGTAATGGTTATTCTGTAAATTAACTTATCCACGTAGGTTGAACCATGGTTCGTCGGAAAAGAAATTTAAGAGAGGATCAATTTCTCCGTCATGCGCCCTGTTCAAAATCGATTCACAAAACTGCAACATTTTAGCAGCGTCATCCAGTTTAAGTTCCTGAATTGCAGTTATTTTATAGGGCTCTAACTTCAGTAACTTTTTAGCCGTTTGAACAGAGCCATAGGAAATTCCTATTTACTGGAAAATACGTGGAATTGATTCTCTAGTTGACCTTTCCAGAGTATACACAGTTTTATCCAGAGTTGCTTCTGTGGTTACTGTATGTGGTTGTCTATGTTTACTTGTCAAGAACACTCCCCGTTCAACAGAATTTATTCGTCAATCGGCGAATTGTACTCCAATTAGGAACCTGAACATCAGGAAATTCCTCTTGAAATACTCTCCTTACTGCACGCGCTGATTCTATAATACACACTTATGAACCATACATGAACACTCTTTGGTGAATAGAGTACTTGTATTCCGCCATTTCACTTGAAATGCTTTAGCTCAATACACCGCACTGCGTCGCCTAACGGACACGTGCTACCTACGTGAGATTTGTGAAATGATTCAAATGGCTCTGAGCACTATGGGACTTAACTTCTGAGGTCATCAGTCCCCTAGAGCGTAGAACTACTTAAACCTAACTAACCTAACGACATCACACACATCCATGCCCGAGGCAAGATTCGAACCTGCGACCGTAGCGGTCACGCGGTTCCAGACTGAAGCGCCTAGAACCGCTCGGCCACTCCAGCCCTCTGATTTATGAACAAACGCCTCACAGTGGAGTGGAAATACGATGGCTATTCGGAAAGTAAGGTCAGAGGGGGTGCGAAATGGAAACCACAGTGAAAATCCGATGAAGCTTTGCACAGTTGTGTTGTGCAGTGCTTGTAGTATACTCGTCTATCGCGTCACGTCGCCAAGTGTGAGGGTCTGATCTGAGATTTCGCCTGATGTCATGCAGCCCACACAACATAAGTGTCATATGTTTCCTTCTGCATGGCAATTCTCAGTCGCACTCGTAAGGCGCTATGAATAAGCTCCTGCAATGTTTTCTATGGGAAGTGATTGATCATCCATAATGGTTTCATCTCTGCTCATATGAACAGCTACCTATGAAGACAACATTCTGGCACAGACAACGAGCTATAGATCAGCATAGAGAATTTGCAGGAAGCACAGGCGGCTTGCTTCTATGACGAGGGTATTGGAAAGTCGGTACAACGCTACGACAAATGTGTAAACAGGAGCGGCGACTATGTAGAGAAATAGCTGGAAGTGGTAGCTAACTATTGCAAATAAAACATTTTTGATTTTCACAGTGGTTTTCATTTTGCGACCGATGGGACCTTACATCCCGAATAGGTGTTGTACGAGTATATTCCCCGCCAGCGCTACCACAGACGGGTTGACAGGGTGGGGGGCGGGGTGACCAAAATATGCCTACCAGGTGGGGGTTGCGTTAAGAACGGACCCTCCTGTATTTACGTTTCGCATCCTCTTGTACATCTTTAGTGTGACCTTGTTTTTGGTTTAATTACATATACACCCTTTAAACCTTACTATCGTTATGAACCAGTGGTCTATTGGTAGCATCTTTGATTAATAATCACAACGCCCTCGGTCCCGAGTTTGAGCCACAATACTGCTTAATTTTTGAATAAAAATCACCATATTTGGCGGGCAAAGACTTCTAGCAAAAGGAGCCACTCTCATTCTGCCAATGGCCTTGTCAAAGAGGGCGGGATAGGAAAATACCCATAAAGGCAGAAGAGTCAGCAATGATCAACGGCATAAGGATGCATAGACAATGGAAACCACTGCGTTAAAGACACATAATGTGTATCCACAGGACATGTGTCATGTGACTGTAAAAGTGTCATAATGATCTCTCCACTGGCTAAACATTCCGAAGCAGCCCTCATTCGCATATGCGGGAAGAGAATGCCAAGGGAGGTGACCGTGAGAAAAAGACTGAATAACCAACGAAAGGATAACGTTCTACGAGTCGGGGCGTGGAATGTCAGAAGCTTGAACGTGGTAGGAAAGCAAGAAAATCTGAGGAGGGAAATGTAAAGGCACAATCTAGATATGGTGGGGGTCAGCTAAGTGAAACGGAAATAAGACAGAGATTTTTGGTCAGACGAGTACATGGTAATGTCAACAGCAGTGTGTAATGGTATAACAGAAGTACGAATGTTATGAATACGAAAGTAGGACAGGGAGTGCGTTACTGTGAACAGTTCAGTGACAGGGTTGTTCTCATCAGAATCGACAGCGCACCAATACCGACAACAGTAGTTCAGGTATACATGCCGACGTCGGCAAACCGAAGATGAAGAGATAAAGCATATAGGGATACTAAGCAAGTCATGGGGGATTCGAATGTGGGTGTAGACGAAGGAGCAGAAGAAAGGGTCACGGGGGAATATGGGCTTGCTTACGACTCCCACACTCTTCGGAAATTACTATATTCCAAAGGGCTTACAATTTTTCTTAACAAATGAATTTCTACTAGTTTCCGTTACATTATTAATTTCGATTATTATTTCATAATTGAATCCGGAAATAAATACAATAAACAGTACAGGATTGTGTAATTAATAATAGAAATTTTAAGTGTGCCAGTACTTCGTAATTTCAAGTGTTTCTAAAAAATTAATTTTAACTGTACATTCAGAACTAGTACTTATCGGTTATAACATCGAAACTGAAATATTTTGAAAGTAATTCCTTTTCATAAATTTTAGCTTGAAATATAACATACTGTGTATCAAATTATATGAAAGTCTTCAGAAAAACAACCGAGATAATACTGACCTGTCCAAAACTCGAAAAATAAAACTGGTATCGACCGTTGAAGAAAAGTAATGCTAGAGGAGGATGTCCCGTTACAACTTTCATGATATTAGAGAGAGCTGTAGATGGTAAAACTGTAGAGGAAGACAGAGAGTGAAATAAATCAATCAAATAAAAAAAACTGGTATCACAAGTTGTAAAACATAAAATGAATTTCGAGAAGAGGTTATATTGCCATACTCATCGAGCGATGCTATGGTATTGTCGCTGCTCAGTTGTTCGTCGTTGTGTTTCTTTCTGGGGGGGGGGGGGGGCTGATCTGTATGCTTTTTTGGTTCATCGGCTGGAGCCGAACTTATCTCATTTGTGTGTGTGTGTGTGTGAGAGGGAGAGCAAGAGAGAGAGAGAGAGAGAGAGAGAGAGAGAAAGGGAGACAGAGAGATCAAGTGGGGTCGGAGGCTGGGAGATGGGGGAAGAGGTCTGAGAAGCAGAGAAGATTTTCTGTTTCACAGATTGTAAATCTAAACAGTGTACATATCTAACGTTAGACAACGACTTTGTGAGTGTTTTGATTCCTGTAATGTGTGTCGGTGCAGGTTCTGATAGACCCGGAGACGATGACGGCGCTGGGCGTGCAGTACGAGAGGGACGGCGAGGTGGGCGTGGTGCGCGCCTCCCGGGAAGTCGTCCTGTCAGCGGGGGCGGTGGGCACGGCGCAGCTGCTCATGCTGTCCGGCCTCGGGCCTGCGGACCACCTCCACGACGTGGGCGTGCCCCTGCTCAAGGACCTGCCCGTCGGGTACGTGCACCACTCTGGCACCAGAAAAAAGGCTGGATAAGTGCTGCAGTTTGGCGTCGGGCACTCCCCTTTATCACTTCAAGCATGTCCTTCAGGAAGGTCAAAAACTTCCCTCTAACACGTCATAAAACTGAATAGCGCATCAGTTTCCTTTTCTTGGAAGGAGAGACAGCATTGGTAGTATTTTTTTGATTTATTAACCGCAAAATCGATTTTCGGTCACTAAGTGACCATCCTCAGTGCTAGAAGTTAAAAATTTTCACATAACGATCAGAGAGTATAAAATAGAAAATCACAACTATACCTACATATGAACATAACAGTTGGTAGGAACATACATGTAATATACAATTTAAATTGGTAGGCACTGGTGTCAATAAGCTTAGAGCGATCACATAAACTGAGGCCGCTGTTTACATGCACCTGTTCAGCAGACCTCGGTGTGACAGGGCTTAGAACGCCCTCTATGTGACATGTGTCACGTGAAGACTTAATATTACTGGTTTTGCGAGATATTAACACTAATGTTATGTGAAAATTTTTAACTTAATAAAACAAAAAAATACGACCAATGCTGTCTCTCCTTTCAAGTCTATCCACTATTTTAAATACAAGAAGTTGAAAATCAAGCTGGCGATCACAAGCCAACATATCCAGTTCAACAAAGAGTGTATCAAGAAAAATGTTACCCCACGGTATGTACAAAGTTACTTCAATAGACGATGACAAATCGGCGCAGTAACAATGAAAAAATGCGAACTGGTTTTGATGAGAAGTCTGCCGTTCGAAGCACACGCCAATTTGGCTGAACTTGTTTCTCCTTTGACCTTAGATTTGTTACTCTCAAGAGTGAATGAGATTGTGTATAATGCAGTTAGCAAAGTAAGAGCTAAACATGTCAAAAAAATAGCTAAGCTAATGGGACAAATGAAAAGATAAATATTAAGGGGCGAACATAAATATAACTTCTATCCTGGAGTTAAAAATTTAACCGATATAGTATTTAATCAAGAAGAAAATGAACTTTTAAGTAAGGGTTTAAAATACAACGTACATAAACAATTGGATAGTAGGGCAATTACGAATACACTAGTGCAGGTAACATTCGCGATGGATAGTTGTAAAATAAATAAGGTAGAACAGACTAAAATGGCTGTAGCGGTAGAAAAGCTATCAAAGAACGAAGTAAAAAAAGCAAATAACCAAAACAGGAGGGATCATTTGACAGTGAAAAGCTTGAATAATAAATTACAAGAAAGTAATGCAAGTGTCACAAAGGCAGACAAAGCTAATTCTGTTATTATTGTTACAAAAAAAAGTGTATGTAGAAAAAACTTTACAATTTTTTCAAGAAAACGGTATTACATCAATTGCGAGAGACCCAACGAATGAGATTCAAAGAAAGTTAAATGAGAAACTTAAATCACTTTCAAATGTCATAGCACCTCGTGATATACAGTATCTCAAGGTAATGAATACAAAAATTCCTAAGCTACGATCACAATTCAAGGTTCATAAGGAGTCTAACCCCATTAGGCCTGTAGTTGATGGGAGAGGGGGCCCTTTGGTGAATATTGCGAAAAAATGCCTAACTATTTTGAATAAGCATTATAACTTTGAACAACAGTTCTCGATTAAAAATAGTGCCCAATTAGTAGAGAAAATAAAATGTATACCTATTACAGACACTATGACGTTTCTTTCGCTAGACATTGTCAATTTATATACCAATATCCCGATTGAGGAAACAATACAAATTATTGACGCTAATCTCAGAAACCACAGTAATATGTCCAGCGTGGAAATCAATGAGTTCATAGAACTGTTATCATTCTGCTTAATGTATAACTACTGCACATTTGATGACAAAATTTATGTCCAAAAGGACGCATTCAGCATGGGAAACTGTGTCAGGGATTATGGCACACATCTTTATTAACTATCTTGAACTGAAATTACTAAAAGATTTTCCCACATTAGCTGAAAAGATCGTATGCTACTATAGATATGTGGACGACACGCTATTGCTAATTAATGGCAGTCAATCTGATATTGACGAATTCGTCAGTACATTTAATAGTTTACACAAGAAAATTACTTTCACAGTTGAAAAAGAACAGAATGGAGTCATTAATTATTTAGACCTAACCATTAGAAGGGAAAATGGAAAACATACATTTGACATTTACAGAAAATCAATATTCACAGATATCATCTTAGATTATGGTTCACAACACCCTGACCAACACAAGAAAGCGTTTTTCCGTTTTGTATTTCATCGTATGTTCCGATTACCATTATCTAATGAAAACCATGAGAAAGAGTTAAACATAGTCAAAAAAATTGCAAGAAATAATAATTACCCGTTGAAATACGTCATGGACATTCATGAGATGGTATCCAAAAAATATAGTAAAGACAATTTAAGTCAGAATGAGACAAGCGAAACTAAAAATCAAAAATTTATCACTTTGCCTTTCTATGGTCCCATTAGCAATAAAATTGCCAGAGTATTCAAGAAGAGGAATATTAATGTAGGTTTCTCGACGACGAACAGACTAGGCGTGCTTTTAAGGAATAACATTCATGAACGCAATGTCTTACATGAATCAGATGTTTACAAACTTACGTGTGCCACGTGTAATGCAGGTTACATAGGGCAAACGGGAAGAAAATTAGAAACAAGGTTTCGTGAGCACGTGGCACTTGAGAGGAAGGATATTGCGGAAAAATCGAATTTCGCAGCCCATCTGGTAGCTACTGCTCATACAACTCCAGATTTGACATAGCAATTGAAGTTGTTGCACAAGGGTAAAAAAGGATGCTTTCTCGACCTTATGGAAGAGATGGAGATCTTTTGCCATCATAATCTCCAGAAATCGCGCTACTTAACGAGCAAACGATATCGAGAAGCACACATTTTTGGGAATGCTTCTCCGATTTCCTATGAAAAAAGTCAACAACTTGTTGCCAATTATCACAATTAGCAATTTGTAGTCAGTTGCTTGCTATCCACTATATACAACGCCTCAGTCATAGTTGCTACGAGAACACTTACAATGACCGCTATTCCAACTATCTCAACACATAGACACACATGTTTCGGTTTGTTCTAATAACATTACTAATTTCGGTTTTTAAAAAGTATGCTCCCTTTTGTTCCGTAATTTTCAGAACTTATGGACGCCTACTGAACATAATTTTACTACAGTCGACATCTCTTAGGCGTTGACACAAAGTAATATGAACCGGTTATCACTTTACGTAATTATTTTTAATGTATGTTAACAATTCCTTTTCTGTTTGAATAAGTGCTGGATATTGTGCATAGCCTATGTTTAATTTCTCTAAAGTACGATGTATATTTCTGGTATAATTGGCGCTATTACCTGTCCTTCCTCATGATGGTTTCTCGATGTTTGATGTATACTACTTGTTCGCACCTTATATTTTTAAATTTATTTCAATAACACAATTAGAATTATAGGTACTTCTTAAGTCTGCTTTTATTTCATATGAGTCCCACTGCTATTATAAGTTATGTAAAATCAAATTATTTTATTAATATTCAAAACCGGTTGATTGGCAATTTTATTACTGTTTTATCAACGTGTGAATGTACGTATGGGTTCTGACCCAGTGCTTATGCGGAAGCGTACAACCAGTGATAGGACGAATGATGTGTACATTATCACGTCGTTAAATATGATAACAAAATTGTTACTCTACACCCTCAAACCTTTTTTGTTGTTGTAATGAATATTGTTTAATGGCATTTGAATTGCTACTTAGTGGCATTTTCGTACTATTACTATCTTTATATATTTGACTTCTCAGTTTTAACGTAATATTTACGTAAATCAAGAACGATATACTTCTAACTTCCCACGCCAAATGGTGGGTGCTATGTTTTACAGTAAGCAACCGTGTATATTTGATGTCATGTATGTATGGGTTTTGACCCAGTGCTTATGCGGAAGCCTATAACCACTGTTATAACAATGCTAGCTTGTCCAAAGGGACAAACGAGACGTACATCAGCATGTCGGTTAAATATGATAACAAAATTGTTTATCCACACCTACAAACCTTTTTGTAATGAACATTGTGTTTCACGGCGTTTTAATTATTACATGATGGCAGTTTCGTACTATTACTATTTTTTATATATTTGACTCCTTAGTCTTAACGTAACATTTTACGTAAATCACGAACGTTGTACTTCTAACTTCCTACGCCAGATGGTGGGTATTATGTTATTTAAAACCTATGTTATACCTCATTTCATGTTATTCATATATTATTCTTTTTCATTGTCTTTTTCTCTTTTACCTGTCCTGCACTCTGACGACGTATTACCGATCTTTTTTATGTTTTGTAAGTTTGTTTTTTAAAAACAATACGCCAATGTATTTTAGATGTTTCCTTCCCCCTTCGTCTGCTATGTGTTTTACGTACATTTTAAATTTGCATTACTTCATGATTCACAAATGCACAAGAGTTATTCAGTGTTAATATCTCGCAAAACCAGTAATATTAAGTCTTCACGTGACACATGTCACATAGAGGGCGTTCCAAGCCCTGTCACACCGAGGTCTGCTGAACAAGTGCATGTAAACAGCGGCCTCAGTTTATGTGATCGCTCTAAGCTTATTGACACCAGTGCCTACCAATTTAAATTGTATATTACAGATATGTTCCTACCAACTGTTATGTTCAGATGCAGGTGTAGTTGTGATTTTCTGTTTTATACTCTCTGATCGTTATGTGAAAAATTTTTAACTTCTAGCACTGACAATGGTCACTTAGTGACCGAAAATCGATTTTGCGGTTAATAAATCAAAAAAATACGACCAATGGTGTCTCTCCTTCCAAGTACATCCACTATCTGGTCGTGGTGCACAGGAGACTCCATAGAGTCGCCAATCAATAGTTTCCTTTTCGTCTCACTCTATTTTAGTGGAATGTTGATGTTATCCCATAACATAGTTCAGTGGCAAAACTGCATTCACGACACACAAATAAGGTTTATGATTGTATACAACGTTGAACATCTGTATGGTTTACAAAACATTATACGTCCTTCTTCTTATTCTTCTCATTCTTTAGCGTTCGTCCTGCCCGGTGGAGGATCCTTGAGGAGATTTTCTGTCTCTCTCACTCTTTCTCTCTCTCTCTCTCTCTATCTCTCTCTCTCTCTCTCTCTCTCTCACACACACACACACACCCTCTTTCCAAGCATTAATCCCGACGTTTCGGGGTCTGCTGTTATGGTTAAACGGACGTGGCATGTTAATGATAAGGTGTTGCCGGATACACTGCCTGTCGCCAAGGAGATTTTCTGTCTCTATTTTGTCTAATCGTGGACCACATCTGGATGAATATTTACAGCCTTCAGGTCGTATAGAACATCGGTCCATCGCCGTCTTGATAAGTCCTTAGTTCTCTCTCCTATGACTTTCACTGTGTGGACTCCAGCATAGTGCAGAAACTAGACGTGAGATTGACTCGATAAATCGTTGGAAGTCTTCTGCAAAAGTACCGATCCATTATGCCTCTACAACTGTCCATAATTGCCAAAGTGTTGCGAGAGCAGGATTTAGCGCACGAATTGACGTCTCGATTATGTCCCATAATGTTCGATGGGATTCATGTTAGGCGATCTGGGTAGCCAAATCATTCGCACAAATTGTCCAGAATGTTCCTCAAGCCATTACCGGATAATTGTGGCCTGGTGACACAATGTCATTCATAAAAATTCCATACTTGTTTGGGAACATGAAGACTATAAAAGGCTACAAATGGTCTCCAAATATCTGAACATAACCATTTCCAATCAATGATAGCTTCAGTTGGACCAGTGAACCCGGTCCATTCCATGTAAACACGGGTCATGCCATTATGGGGCCACCACCAGCTTGCATAGTGCCTTGTTGACAACCTGGGCCCATTGCTTCGTGGGTCTCTGCCGCACCCGGACCCTACCATCAGCTTTTCCCAACTGGAATCGGAATTCATCTGAACAGTCCACAGTTCTGCAGTCGTCTAGGGTCCAACAGATACGGTCACGAGCCCAGGAGGGACGCTGCAGACGGTGTAGCAAAGGAACTCGCATCGGTCGTCTGCTGTCATAGCCCATTAACGTCAAATTTCGCCCCACTGTTCGTCATGAGTCCTTCATCGATTTCCGCGGTTATTTCACACAGTGTTGCTTGTCTGATAATACTGATAACTCTAAACAGATGGCGCTGCTCTCTGTCGTTAAGTGAAGGGCGTCGGCCACTCTGTTGCCCGTGGTGAGAGGTAACGCCTGAATTCTCGGCACATTCTTAACACTGTGGACGTCAAAATATTAAGTTTCCTAATGGTTTCCGAAATGCCATTCCGCTTTCAGTCTATTAAGTGCCGTCATGCGGCCATAATCACGTCGTAAACCTTTTCACTTGAATCACCTGAGTGCAAATGACAGCTCCGCCAATGGCACTGCCCTTTTATACTTTGTGCGAGCGATACTACCAACATCTGCACATTTGCATATCGCTGTCCCATGACTTTTTGCACTTCAGTGTCGTCCCCTGCCATAACACATCTCCAAGCCATTGCAGAAGACTTTCTCGTATTTGGCGGTGTGGCCCTAAAACTGTTTCCTGATAGTATCGTTCGAAACTTGTTCCAGTGGAGTGAAGCCACTTGTCCATCTAAGCATCTTCCTCTCAATGGCCCCCCGTCCTCGTTCTGCCTCTTTGGGTAACGGTACTGCAGAGAGCGATTGGGTGGATGACAGCCTGGTAGATATCTGACTTCAGATGGTCATTCATCCGACGATCGCAGGAGACTCCTGTTGTCACTCGACACTTCATCCAGGCTGCCGCCATCCTTGCGTTGTCATCGTCTGTAGGTTGACCATCTCTGGAGAATTTCCAAGCGAGATGCTTAAATTTTGAAACTCGTAGTACATCTTCTCAGCCAACGTTGATGATCCGAACTTATCGTGGATTTGATATCATGTACTCACATTTCCTTTTTTTTTTTTTTACCGCAGGCCGTATCGTGCAGCTTTTCCGTTTGGCTCTGGAGACAAAGCTTTTTCTCCGCAGATATAACACCATCAGCATAGAAAGTTTTCATTGATAATGGAATGAGCAGGTCTGATGTGACAGCATCCATCACAAGAACGAACAGCAGTGGTGATGAAGCCGAGTCTTGGTGGATTCCTAGCGTGATGTGAAAAGTCATTCGACGCTCCTACAGCCGCTTTGTCCTAGCTCCTCTCTTCAACATACGGAAGCCGTACCCACTTAACTAGATACTTTGGAATGGCAAGTCCTCGAAGCGCTAACCAGATTAAGTCATGCGGCACCCAGTCGATAGCCATTTCGAGGTCTAGATACGCGAGGTGCTGTAGCTTCTTCTTTTAACTTTTATAATTGTAGCCGTGCATAGGTCCTCAATGGGAAATTTTCAGCTATTTTTGAAAAACTTGGATTCTTTGTTGTACTATCTTTCAAACAGAGGGAAGTAAATTATTGTTTGTGGTGATTTCAATGTACATTTTCTGAAAGACTCCGATAGAAAGCTTGACGTTTAAGTATTATTTGGTTCTTTCAATTTGACGCCAATTATTTATTTTCCTACTCGGGTGGTACAGGAAAGCACCACACTGATAGATAATGTTTGTGTAGGTCAAGAGAAATTTAATCAAATAAAAACTTTTCCTGTTAAGAACGGTCTGTCTGATCATGATGCACAGGTAGTTACAGTACATGACACAGCTCCACACAGTAACTCAGAACAGTCCTCATAAATAGTGCGTTAAATTAACAATTTAACTATCGAAAATTTAAAGGGAAGCTTGCTACAGTTAGACTGGGATGAAGTCTACAGGGAACGTAATGCTAAATTTAAAATTTAACCTATTTCATGATACCTTTGTGAGTATATTTGAGAAGTTTCTATAAGAAAACAGCGAAATATAACTGTAAGAAACCATCTAAAAAGCCATGGCTTACTAAAGAGATAAAAAATCTTGTAAACAGAAAAGGAAAAAGTATCTTATAGCTAGGGGGACTAATGATCCAGAAACAGCGAAACATTATAAAAACTACTGCACCGTATTAAGAAAAGTTATTAAAAAGTCCAGAAGTATGTGCATTATGTTTGAGATTAGTAAATCTGATAATAAAATTAAAACAATTGGAATATTGTTAAAAGGGAAACAAAGCAACTGGGAGTGCAGGAAGACTGTATTTCTATCAGACTCAATGAAAAGTTTGTTAACAAGAAGTCAGAAGTAGGAAACATTTTTAATAATCATTTTTTGTGTTGTAGAGACAATAGGATCCAGCTATTCATTAGAAAATGCAAGGTAGTATATGGAAGAGGCAATACCCATGCAATTTGATAAAACTTAAATTCAACCCACCTCTCCTACTGAAATTGGAATAATAATAAATTCACTCTAAATAAAAGCTCACATGGAATTGATGGCATTTCCAACAGAGTACTAAAAGCTTGTTCCCAAAAGATAAATATGATGCTCAGCCACATATGTTGTAGCTCACTAAAACAGGACATTTTTCCAGATAGACTGAAATACACTATTGTTATACCACTGCATAAAAAAGGGAATAGGTATGATGCTAACAACTACTGCCCGATCTCACTTCTGACAGCTTTATCCAAAATTCTCGAAAAAGTAATGTATTCAAGACTAGCATCACATGTTTGTAAAAATGAAGCACTAAGAAAATGTCAGTTTAGTTTTCAGAAAGGCTTTTCATCAGAAAATGCTATATATACTTTCACTGTTCAAATACTGAATGCATTGAACAACGAAACGTCACCAATTGGAATTTCTGTCGTCCCTCAAAGCCTTTTGATTGTGTGAATCATGAAATCTTATAGATAAGCTCAAGTACTGTGGTATGAGTGGGACAGTGCACAAATAGTTTAATTCACATTTACCTGGAAGAATGCAGAAGGTTTAAATTAACAGTACAGATAGTCTGCAAAAGTCAGCAGAGTCCTCTAAGTGGGGAGGTATCAAGAATGGTGTCCCACAGGGTGCAGTTTTGGGTCCCTTATTGTTCTTAAAATAAATTAATGACTTGCCACTCTGTATTCATGAAGATGCAAAGTTAGTTCTTTTAGCTGATGATACACTTATAGTAATCACACCCAACAAACAACTATCAGCTGGGGAAGTTGTAAATAATGTCTTTCAGAAAATTATTAAGTGGTTCCCAGCAAATGGACTCTCATTACATTTTGAGAAAACACAGTATATACAATTCTGTACAGTAAATGGCATAACAACATTGATAAATATAGACTACGAACAGAAGTCTGTTGCTAATGCAGAATATTCGAAATTTCAGGTTGTGTGCACTGATAAGAAATGGAATTGGAAGTAAAACATTGATGATCTGCTAAAACGGTTAGGTTCAGGTCCTTATGCTTTTAGGGTTATTGCAGGTTTTGGTGATAAACTATTAGTCAATTAGCCTACTATGCTTATTTTCGTTCACTGCTTTCGTATGACATCATATTTTGGGGTAATTCATCATGAAGAGAAAAAGTATTCATTAATAAAGGTGTGTAATCATTATAATAGCTGGAGCCCACCCAGTATCACCTTGCAGTCATTTATTTAACGAAATCGGGATATTCACAGTATCTTCGCAATACATACATTCGCTTATGAAATTTGTTATTAATAACCCATCCCATTTCAAAAATAACAGCGAAGTGCATAGCTACAACACTATAAGAAAGGATGATCTTCACTATTCTGGGTTAAATCTGACTTTGACACAGAAAGGGGTGAATTTTACTGACACAAAAATCTTTGATCATTTGTCAAATATGATTAAAAGTCAGACAGATAGCCATCCAATGTTTAGAAATAAATTAAAAGAATTTCTGAATAACAACTCCTTCTACTCAGTAGATGAATTTTTAGATATGAAGTAGTAACTGTATAAAAAAATTAGTTATTTTGTGTAAAGAAAAGTTATTTTAAGATGACACGATCAATATCATTACGATATGTCGTATTCATGATCTAGGGAACAAGTTTTAATGTATGTATGTATGTATGTATATATTAACGCTATTTTTCAACCTGCAACCGTGCAACATAGATTGCGTCAGTCTTGCCACAATTTTTTACAAATTCGGCTTGGTCTATATTGATTTGGGTTATTTCGCAAATCGTTTGTCGATTATTCGTTCGAAGATCTTGGCTCAGTAATCTGATCGGGCGGTAATTAGAACACCTTATTTCTGAAGACTGGTACAGGGATAATCCGTTGCCAATCTGCTGGTATTTGACCTTCTCTGATGAGCTGGTTGAAATGAACTATAAGCCGTATATGCTAACCAGTCGCATTCCAATGCTGACAGAACCATAACTCGATGATGTTTGGTTTGTGGGGCGCTCAACTACGCCTTCATCAGCCCCCGACCATAACTCGACTGGAACATCGGGGCAGTGGATTTTTTCTCTCTTTAGCTCCTTCAGAGCAATCGCGACTTCGGCACTGATACTTTCTGCTAATCAAAATTATATTATTGCGTGTCATTAATTTATTACTGGTTACAGATTTGTTCCTTTCTACGTGAAGGTTTTCGTGAAAGTTATGAATTGTGATTGTGGCCTTTCAAACACCGTACTACGACACAGCCAAATACAAATCGTCCAGTTTATTTCGCCCTCGTGTTTACTTCTGTTTCTTCGGTAGCCTTTGAACTAAACGTTAGCTTTTACTGTGGACACGTTACGCAAAGTATTTTATTCACTTTTTATGTAAATTGCCGAAGTTTTTTGATGACGGAAGATATATGCAAAGACGTTACTCCTACCCCGTGACGTACGAAAACGTTGTGTGATGCAGAAATCTCTGCCTTCGCTACTTTTGCTATGATAGCGTGGCGCTTTTCCTGATTTTAAGTGAACGCACACTAAGATGATTAATGATATTCCTGACTGATGAACTATTTTGAATCAAACACCGTTTCTGAATGGTATGAATAAATTCTGAACACTACAGGAAAGGATATCCAGGTGAGACTAATGTTTTCGGTTTACCCACAACATTGGTTCACAACGACCGACATATTACAATTGTATGGATGCGATCCTTTATTAAAAAGAAACGGCACATAAAGCAATTAGATGTTCACAGAAGTATTAATTGTCAATCAGTAATTCCTCTGGATAATTCAGCTCCTGTCATTTATATCTCACACATCAGCTCTTCTATGCTAGTAAACAGCTTTAATCACTTGGAATTACACGTTCTTTACTCCACCATTATACACTTTTTTCGATAACTCTTAGTCCTTGGGTCGTGCTAACCCTCATTCTTAAATATTCAGTGCCCAGAAAATTTCACTGCAACCGTCCTTTTCTCCCTCCAGTCACCTTCCATCAATTGACGGATCGTCTGATTTTATGCAGATACTCTCTCTGGGCATATCACCAGTACAACATAAAACATACATATATTACAGTTACATACATACAAATCAACATTAAATAGAGGTAATGAATGTGATACTTATTGATGCTTCTTTCTGATCTAAGACGACGCAGGATGCAGCGCAAGTACCTGTGAACCGAAAAACAAAAGGAACAGCAGGATTCATAGCTATACGCTCTTTATTTAAGTTCAGAACTCGATTAACAATCACTCAATTTAACTGGTTGTAATGACCACAATAAATAAATGGTTCAAATGGCTTTGAGCACTATGGGACTTAACATCTATGGTCATCAGTCCCCTAGAACGTAGAACTACGTAAATCTAACTAACCTAAGGACAGCACACAACACCCAGTCATCACGAGGCAGAGAAAATCCCTGACCCCGCCGGGAATCGAACACAATAAATAACAAATTTCATATAGCAATCAGTGAGAATTGCAACAATTGATATCAGCCGCCAGGGAAAGTAAATATGGATACTCTGTCAGCCCCTTTATGTCAAAATTACTATAACATTGCATCTCACAGACAGTATCAAATTCAACTTGCAAATAAAATTTACAGCGAACCACAGTCATGCTGAGACTGCACTCACTTACGGGGCTCAAATAATGAATGTTCTCCATGTACAAATAATTAAAGTTCATAAAAGTCCTCTAAAAATTTAAAAACGAACATATGACAGAACAATAAAATAGTTAAATACACCGAAACAGCGGGGTGACATAGCTGCTAATTTCCCCACGGGGTGATATAGTTGCTAATTTCCCCACGCCTATGATCAAGTTATATAGGATCAATTTAAAAGTAGTTTTGCTCCTGCAAGGCAAATAAATGCAATTTCTCCCAAATTTACCTAAACTGTAAATACAGGAATAGTAAAACGATTAATAAACATTAACACTAGAAGCAGCCATAGTAAAACGATTAATAAACATTAACACTAGAAGTAGCCAATCTCAAAGGCAAACTACTATCATGTCTAAATGAGTCTTATCACTAGCATACCTAAAACATGAGACTTCAGTTCGTACAATTTTCCTGGCCACGGCAATGAGTAACCAAACTGTGATTCTTGAAGTTTTCGCGATGTACTGAATATTCTACGAGGTTTCGGGATTGCAGCCGGATAATGTTTACTTCTTGCCACAATATTTCCGCTAGTGGCGGACACTCACCTCAGCATGGCTGTATGGTTGCCAGTTGAAATATTGTGACGAGAAGTCGAAATGAACCGGCTGCAACCCCAAACCCCATAGAATGACCAAAATACTCTGACATTCAGTGTGAGGGTGAATTAGCCATGCACAATAGGACTAAGACATATTAATTTGCCCTTTCAGGATTCAATCACTCCCATCGAATTTAAAAAAAAATTACAGGAAAATGTCACAAGGTATAGAAATTTAGGCTGCCTTAATGGTGGGCCATTAAGGTAGAATAATCACTCGCTTCTTCAGGAATGATTCCGTGATGGCGCCACACATAACAGCCTATTGGCGGTACAAATCGAAGTATCCACCTCTATAAGAGACTAAGATTGGCAATAAGCAAGCGGTAACAAACTGGATAAAATTCAGTCACGGACATGCATAACAGGACAACACATTTATCACGCTTTGGTGAGTACCTGAGAAAATCCAGGGCGGGAGTGGACACAAGCGTTAGCGGACACAGCCACGCGGCAGCCAGTCACGCAAACAACTAGCGGGCTGTAATGACACGAGCACACAAACGCAGCGCAATGGCTCAACAGCGCGAATAAACAAACCGGGCAGACCGGTTTAGCTAACACAGGAAAGACCTAAGAGCCAACAGCAAGCCCATTCATGTACCCAAACCAACGTCCGAATTCGAAAATTTTTGGCAAACATTACATTAAAACCCTCAGATTCACTCTTGCCATTTAAAAAAGACTATAAGGTAAAATTGCCACAGCTCTGCTAAGAATTCATCATGCATGACACAGATAACTGCATGAACAGTAACCACTCTTCAGCTTATCAAATAGTCTTTAATTCAAAACATACCCTCACTCGTGTTGCATACGTTGATCCTTTTATAACTGCTGGAAACTTTGATTCATTCGTAGGATAGCCACGCAGCAACAAGGGCAATGAATATCTGCCATTAAATTAACAAAGTAACACAATGACAGGCCGGCCGAAGTGGCCGTGCGGTTAAAGGCGCTGCAGTCTGGAACCGCAAGACCGGTACGGTCGCAGGTTCGAATCCTGCCTCGGGCATGGATGTTTGTGATGTCCTTAGGTTAGTTAGGTTTAACTAGTTCTAAGTTCTAGGGGATTAATGACCTCAGCAGTTGAGTCCCATAGTGCTTGGAGCCATTTTTTTTAACACAATGACAACAGGCAGCCCAGCACCGTAGTTTAGCACAACGAGTTCACTTTAAATTAGGAACGCATAAATAAGGAACACATAACACCTTCACTTCATGTTTTTTCCCCTTCTTCTTTCCTTTCTAGAAATTCTTACCCCCAAGCTATGCATAGCACAACCTGAGCGCAACATCGCACTCATTATGGAGGGATGCTGACTCAGTTTTTCAGGATAGCAAATGTGAAGTTGCGATACAGAAAACGGCCCAGAGATCACCAGTGTGGTGTGTGTGTGTGTGTGTGTGTGTGTGTGTGTGTGTGTGTGTGTGTGTGTGTGTGTGAGTTTGTAGTGAGTGAAGTGTTATGAAACAATGTGTGTATAGTGTGTGCAGTGATCGATAGTGAGATATGAGTGATCAGTGTGGCATTACATTATTTAATAAGTTATTTGTAAGACAAGTATTGTATACCAGGAGTTAATCTAATGATTTTCTTTAACTAGAATTCTGTAAATATATGTGTATACGAATTAGCTTATTTTAAATTGATCTAAAGTAGTAAATACTTTGACATGTCCTATACCCTTGTAAAAGAGATCTACGGATGAATAAAGCTGCTGCTACTACTAATACAGCCTGCTGCGGCACGTGGTCACATTAGCAAAATGGTTCGAATGGCTCTGAGCACTATGGAACTAAACATCTGAGGTCATCAGTCCCCTAGACTTAGAACTACTTAAACCTGACTAACCTAAGGACATCACAAACATCCATGCCCGAGGCAGGATTCGAACCTGCCACCGTAGCAGCAGCGCGGTTCCGGACTGCAGCGCCTGGAACCACTCGGCCACAGTCACTTGAGAAAAGAACCAGCCATTAGCAACTGTCGAGGTAAGAGAACACCGTCCGGTGCAACGCATTAGCCTCTTCTCAGGGAAGACGCGGTCAGGCCCCGCTGTATGTCCACAGCTTAGCCGTGGCGATACGACCCCGCAAGAACACTCTGGATCTCGTTGCACGCGCTGCCAACTTGTGCTGAAACCATCCCAGACGTTGCAGCAGGCAGGAGACGTCTGCTGTTAACCGGTGTCCGTTCCGAACTACCAGTGGCTCGGATCCACACCTCCCGTCTGCGCGAAAACGGGCAGCAGGTGGCGATCACTGTAAAAATATTTGCGACTGCATTCGACCTTTCTGGTCCTCACTGACTGGCCTTATTACGCCAATAGCTTATGCAAGCGCTTGAAAATTGTAAAACTGACATTCTAGTAAATTCTACCTTACAATTTTGTGAGTTTTAACAGCAGAAAACAAACAGTTACATCATTGTGTTCGTCTGGCCTTCTGACGAAGAAACTACTGCGCTTCTAACGCTTACATTTGGATCGAACTGCCAACGTAATTACTTTTAGTGCAGTGTTTACAAAAGTCGTTTTTCGTTATTTACCCTGGCAGGCACTTTTAAACCGATAATGTTAATACCGTAGCTGACTATGCTGGTGGCGTAATAGTCCATTCAATGGAGACCAAAAAAGCTCGAATATCGGGAATATTTGATCTGGTCGGAACAACATACTAGAAAATCTGACTAGTGAGGGGTCAGTATGAGGTGGAGGTGCGTTAGAAAGTCACTTTGCCGGCCGTGGTGGTCAAGGGGTTCTAGGCGCTTCAGTCTGGAACCGCGCGACCGCTACGATCGCAAGTTCGAATCCTGTCTTGGGCATGGATGTGTGTGATGTCAGGTTAGTTAGGTTTAAGTAGTTCTAAGTTCTAGGGGACTGATGACCTCAGCTGTTAACTCCCATAGTGCTCAGAGCCCTTTGAACCTTTTTTTTTGAAAGTCACTTTTGAACGTTTTTCTTAGTAACTTGAAACCCGTGGCCTGCAGCGAAAACGTATACCAGAACAAAATTTAACTACATTTCCTACAAAAAGGTCCTGCTCATTTTTTTTCTGTAGGACTAACAGTTCGCGCATAGCGTGGGAGAAAATATGAAGCTCGTGGTTTATGAAGGCCAGCTATAACATTGTGGGCTGCATAAAACGACAGCGGTAGGGGCTGCTGAATCGCCCTATATTAATGAAGACGCCACGAACATTCCATCACACCCTGCCCTACCTCCTGACCCCTTTCGCGCCCTCTCTCTCTCTCTCTCTCTCTCTCTCTCTCTCTCTCTCTCTCATACACACACACACACACACACATACACACACACACACACACACACACACACACACACACACAGACGCGCTCTTTCCCACTTTTTCATCGTCTCCTGACGGGTTTGATGTTGCCGCAACGATTTCCTCTCCTGTGCAAATGTCTTCCTCACGGAGTGGCAATCGGTCAAAAAGTCAGCGATTATTGTTAAATATATTTCAAAAACTGCCTTCCCCAACAGTTTTTGCCCTCTACGACTCTCTCTAATACCACTGAAATCATTCTCCAATATCTTAACATATCTATCATCCTATCGCGCAGGGTAGCCGAGTGGTCTAGGGCGCCTTGTCACGGTCCGCGCGGCTGCCCACGTCGGAGGTTCGAGTCCTCCCTCGGGCATGGGTGTGTGTGTGTGTGTGTGTGTGTGTGTGTGTGTGTGTGTGTGTGTGTGTGTGTGTTGTCCTTAGCGTAAGTTAGTTTAAGTTAGATTAAGTAGTGTGTAAGCTTAGGGACCGATTACCATAGCAGTTTGGCCTCATAAGACTTATCACAAATTTTTTCCATCATCCTGACTTTTTTCTCACCTTTTCCACTAATCCTTTCTCGTCGATTATGCTGGGTCTCACTTTATTTTTCACCTTATTAGTCCCTCCAATTTTCCAGTATACTTTCGCAACAACATATCCCAAACAATTCGCTTCTCTTCTTTTTCGGTATTCCGACATTCCATGAGTAACTTCTGTTCCACCTGTGAATACTTTGACAAATTCAGGTACATGTTTGATACTAGTTGATTTCTTTTGCCTAGGAATATTCTCTTTGCATCTTATAATCTGCTTCTTAAGTCCTGCTTACTTCTTGGAGATGTGGTTCGTCTAACGCAACTAAATGACAGGCTGTTTGCATCGTGTCACGCAAGTTTCTCTTCTTTTTATTTGTGAAGCTTCCTCAGTGGCCTGTAATGCATGATTGTATTATGTATATAATAACTGCGCTATACACTAATCACAGATTTGTTATTACATTACAGTTTTGCGTTATTCTCTTCTTCTTGCGTAAGAAACAAATCTTTGCGGCACAAGTATCCTGACGTTAAATTACTATTTGGTTTTACTTACGATCTGCTATCTTATCAGTACATATGTCCTACACTGGGGACATTGAACTTAGTTAATCTTTGAACGCCAAGACGTCCAATATTCTGTGTTTTTCGGACATATTTCAACTGAACACTTCACTTTCACTGTTCACTGGATTTTGATTTGATATGTCTACTGTAACTAACCGCTGTGGCCGAGCGGTTCTGGGCATTTCAGTCTGGAACCTCGCTGCTGCTACGGTCGCAGGTTCGAATCCTCCCTCGGGCACTGATGTGTGTGATGTCCTTAGGTTAATTAGGTTTAAGTAGTTCTAAGTTCTAGGGGACTGATGACCTCAGATGTTAAGCCCCATAGTGCTTAGAGCCATTTGAACCATTTTTTGTCTACTGTGCGTAATAGGAGCCTTCGTTAGGTAATGCATTTTTTTCTCGGCCAGTCTCGGTTGAAAAAGGGGGGTATTTCTTGTGGGACATCGTCGAATATTCCTGCCTTAGCCACTATAGTTTCATGAAGTTCCGATGGGCGACAGTGCAATAAGTAGCCTTCAAAATGGCGTCTGTAACGGAGGTGCGTCCACGCAGAGAGCTGTCATTAAGTTTCTTTCGATGAAAACCACAGCAACTCAGATCTGCATAGGCGCTTACAGAATGTCTACGGAGAGCCGTCAGTGAACAAAGTCACTCTTAGTAGTCGGGTGAGGCGTCTGCCAGCATCGCAACTAGGTTGCGCAAATCTGTCGGGATCTCCCAAGTGCCGGCCAGCAGCACACTGCTCTAACTCCTGCAGTACGGGAACTGCGGACAGTATCATTCGAGGTGATCGATGGATCACAATCAAAAACGTCGCTGCGCAACTGGACGTCTCTGTTCGTAGTACTGACAAATTTGTCTAACATTTGGCGGACTGAAAGATGTGTGTCCACTGGGTTCCTCTCCGCCTAACAGAAGACCGTAATGCACAACAGAGCACCAGCTGTGCGGAGTTTGTAAGGTGCCTCTCACGTGAGGAAGACATTTTTACCAGTTTTAATAAATTATTGTCTATTATTGATGTATTCACGATAGTTTGGAAGTGCTGTAGTCCGTAGCCGGCCATGAGTCGGAGAGCATTTCCCATGCTGGCTGGCTAGGTGGCGAAGCGACCGTATGTCGCGCGTAGTGGGGTGGGGCTCGGCACTAGACCATAGCAACAAGCGTCAGCCTGGGAAATATACATGACGGGAAGTGCCGCCATCTTGATGCCAAAGTCACCGATTTTGTTTATTCGTATTTAATAATTAAAGTCATTTATGACAACATGAATACTAGGAGTAGCCTCTGGATGTTTAAATCTCTTTATCATAATTTTGCATCGTTAAAATTTACACCCGTTCATTAACAAATGCATATCTTTGTAAGTACGAACTTGATCGGAAATCCACGAACTGTAACTAAACTAGTAAGAGATACGCACTGCATGCCAAAGTCGGCAGTCAGCGTTGAGAACTCTTCCTGTGTTTTTCGATGGTAGCCATGCTCTCAGTTACGAGTAGTCTGTGACATGAGTGTTTCATTATTGATATAATAGGAGTAAAAGTGATATTACGGCATTCTGAATGTTAATTTAGAGTAAATAGATACCCCAAAATTAATCGACAGCAATTTCAGGTAATTAGCTTCCACCGACAGAGACATCCAATGCGCCAATGAAGAATCTGCACGGGACGACATTTACGAGAGCTGCACCGCTCACAGGTAGGAGGAAATCCGACGACACGACCCACGAAGGCGGGTCAAGGAAGGTCCGACTTACACTCGCAAATTCCGGGTAGAAACGCTGACCAGTTATACTGTACGTCACATATACCACCCTCTACGGACTCGCGGCTAAGCTGAGTAATAACAGTATCAGTTTAGAAGCGAGGGGATCTTGCAAGTTGTTTGCGCTTTACGAGGCTGATGATGACGATGTTTTATCAAACATAGTCGCGGGCGATGAAATATGGATTCATCACTTCGAACCGGAACAAAAAGGCAATCAATGGAGTTGAGCCACACCACCTACCCTCCGAAGAAAATGTTCAAAGCCGAACGCTCAATCGGTAAAGTCGTGACAACGGTCTTCTGGGGCTCTGAAAGGATAATTCTGTTTGATGATCTTCCTCATGCCGCAACGATCGACTCTGAACTGCAGAGTGTTCGTTGCCACAAAAATGCAAACAAACTTCTTCTCCATGACAATGCAAAGCCTCACGCAAGTCTCCGCACCGGAGAGGAGCTCACGAAACGTCATTGGACTGTTCTTCCTTATCCACCCTACAGCCCGGATATCGCACATTCCGACTTCCTGCTGCTTGACCCAGTGAATGATGCACTCCGCGGGAAGCAGGTCGTGATGATGAGAAGGTTATTGGCACAGCAAGTCAGCTCTGACGTCGACTAGTAGAGTGTACCACGTGGGCATACAGGTCCTCACAGTAACGTGGCGCAAGGCCACCACATTGAACGCAGACTGTGTTGAAAAACAGGGTATCGTAGCCAGAAGAGTTGGGAACAGTATGGTGTGTTGGAATCCTGAATAAAGTTGAACGCTCCTAGTAATATTGCCAATTGTCGCAGTGTATTTCGTTCATCTTTTGTTCGTGTCATGGTGTCAGTAAGCAGTTTAATACTCTTTTGTTTGTTACGTGTGTGTATGTGGTTTTGTATGTAGGAGGGCTTGGGAAATTAAGTTAATTATTTAGTCTGTTTGTTACTGTTTTCGAGGATAACAAGATCAGTGAGTTGTTGCTGATATTGATTAGATCTTTCATTTCTTTCTTATTCATTGCAAGGGCACTGTGTGTAAATGCTTTTTTGTAATGTTAAGGGTTTTCTGCTGTCATTGTTCATTCTAACAATTTCCGTTCCTGTTTCATGTTGGATGACTCATTCCCATGCTTTATTCGGTGTTCAGTGAAAGTGGAATGGCTATTTTTATATTTTAAGTGTCTTACGTGTTCTTTACGTATAGTTTTTGAAATTTCTGACTGTCATTCACTTGCTTCATCTGTCATGAATTGTTTTCCGTCATTGTCATTAAGTTACCAAAGAAGAAACCACATCATATGTGGGTAAAACTATCGAAAGATCAGTCTCAAATAAACATGTCAACTTGTGATCAAAGTAATGTGCAGAAGAGAAGAAACAACTAAATTGAACGAAGATCCATTTATGTTACTACTAATGTGTTCTACTTTATACTTTCATTGCCCTATTTTTCTATACGCACGATAAATTCTGTCTTAGTTTAATCCTCAGTCCGATTATTATGCCTCTAAGGAAAGAATAAATATTAGTGATCAACGTCGCGTCGACAGTGGGGTCATAGACACAGAACTGGTGTCGAGTAAGGAGGGGAAAGGAAACCGGTCGTGCCCTTTCAGAGAAACCGCCCTGGCATTCGCTTTAAGTGATTTCGGTAAATCATGGAAAAGCAAAATCTGGATGACTAGACATAGGTGTGAGCCGTCGTCCTCTCGAATGCGAGTCCAGTGTGCTAACCACTGCGCCTTCTCGCTATGGTGCACCTCTAGACCAGTGGTTCACAACCTTTCTTAGACCATTACTCCTGAGTGCAGTCAGACATTATTTTATACTCCCGCCCTCCCACGTCACCTTCGTCGTCTGTTGCCCTCCCCTCTCTCACATTATCACCAACTTTAGCATTTAACTAAACTGAATTCGTGGTGCATCGCAAGTGCCACCCACAACTCCTTCTCAGATAAGAAAGCTAACTGTCCACAGTAAGGACAGACACTTGTTACAAAACATACTTCCCCTGCATTACTCCTCTTCATTGCGGCACTTGCTTGACAGCACACTGCTACCCCACTCACAATCAAGCAAGTTCAAATGTACACGCCATAGTGAATTACTTCATTGCTGCACTCCTGGCAGAAATTGAAAGAGTTCTGGCTCTTAATATTTTGTGTTAACAACACTGTGTACAGCCCTATAGTAGCCCTTTTACAGTTAATGCTGTGTCATGGTGTCTATTAATTCATTTATCTGTTTCCAAACCAGTAATGAAGCAATTTCTGGACTACTGCAGGTACTATCTACAACTTGAGAAGACATCCTCTTGAGATATTTAGCATTTCTGACGTATAGTCTCACTTTTATCATCAGTGATATCCCGGACGAAGCACAACATATCTGTGCAAAGGGTGGATTGCGTGAGGAATCTGTAATCTCCATCTCATTAATGGTACTAATTGAGAAAAAGTAATTATTCATAGATTATATAATCAACATTAGAGTCTTAGAAAATTGTGATAAAAACAATGATCTTTTGAAAATAATTTAGTCTCGTGACTGAAACAGAATCTAATTGCTTCTTTTTCTTACCACTCAGAAAATTTTATTTTACCGCTCAGGAGGTAATTCCCCCATATTGGGAACCACTGCTCGAGACTCTCTACTCAGTTAAATAAATGTATCAAGTATTCCTTTATTTCAACTGGAAAGCCACTATTACCTGCTGACTTCAATACAAGAATCTGCCCTCTTTACATTTCTGCTTCTTTTTACAAAACCTTCAGTCTCTTACTTTATTCGACAGACAAGTTGAGCATATCGCTTTCTCTTCTTTGGTTTTTTTAGACGTACCAATGAAATATCTATGGTTGTCAGTATTCTGACTTACTCTGACTGTTTGACACTGCTCGCAAAGAATACCTCTCCTGTGCCAACCTCGAAGAGTAACACTTGCCCTCAACATCGTGAATAATTTGTTGGATATATTCCAAAATCTGTCATCCCCTATAGTTTATACCCTCTACGGCTCTCTCAATTACTATGGAGGTTATTCCGTCTTAACAATTCCTTTTATTTTGTCAATGTTTTCCACATATTCCTGTCCTCGCCGATTCTGTAGGGAACCTCCTTATTCCTTACCTATCAGTCTGCGTAATTATCTTACAAAGCACTAAATCTCAAACGCTTCGATTCCCTTCTTTGCCGCTTTTTCACAAGTGCGTGATTCGCTTCCATACAGTACTATTCTCCAGACGCACATACTCAGAAATTTCGTCCTTAGTCATGGCCTACGTTTGATACTCCAGGAATGCCCTCTTTGCCAGTGCTAACCTCTTATGTCCTGCTTGCTTTATCTGTCACGAGTTATTTTATTTCTAACATAAGAGAGTACCTTCATTTCATCTAGGTCTTGGTTCACAATTATAATGGTAAGTTTACAGCTAATCTCATTGTGCTACTCCTCATTACTTTCATCTTACTTCGGTTTACGCACAATCCGTAGTGTGAACTTAACAAGGACTTCATTCAACTGCTCTTGCAATTATTATTCACTATCAGCGAGGAAAGCAAAGTATTCGGTAAATCTTATCACTGATAATGTTACACAGTAAATTTCATTTCCGTCTTTTCTTCTTCGATGTAAAGATCTAATAGCAGGCAGTAAGTCTGCATACCTATCTTACACTTTTTTAATCCAAGCACTTACTTCTTGGTCTTTGCTCCTCATTTTTCCTTCTTGGCTCTTGTACATATTGAACATAACCCGTCTTTCCCTAAGTTTACTCGTAATTTCCTGTGAGTTTTGAACATCTCGTATCCTTTTACATCGTTGAACTCTTTTTCTAGGTCAATAAATCTAATGGGTTGGGTTTTCTGGGAGAGGAGACCAGACAGCGAGGTCATCGGTCTCATCGGATTAGAGAAGGACGGGGAAGGAAGTCCTCCGTGCCCTTTCAAAGGACCCATCCCGGCATTTGCCTGGAGAGATTTAGGGAAATCACGAAAAACCTAAATCAGGATGGCCGGACACGGGATTGAACAGTCGTCCTCCCTAATGCGAGTCCAGTGTGCTAGCAATAAATCTAATGAACATATCTTTATTTTTTTCCTTGCTTCCATTATAAGCGCAACCTCACGACTGTCTCTCGGGCGCCTTTACCTTTCCTGAAGCCAAACTGATAGTCATCTAACAGATCCTCAGTTTTTTTTTTAAATACTGTGTCCATGTCTCAGTAAATACACATTCCAAACAGAGCCCCAAAACTATCCTCATGCGTTTTTGTACATATATTTATGTGAGATATTACTGCCCTCGTTACAGGTACAACTTACAGGACCATGTGACCTACCGCGGCCTACTCCTTGTGGAGGAGTTCGTCGGCCGTAAGGAGTCCTCGGACGCGTTCCTTCATATGGCAGAGGCGTACGAGTACCTGCTGTACCGAGCCGGCCCCCTGTCCTCTCCTGGGTACCACAGCCTGGCTGGCTTCATCAGGAGCGGCGAAGACGCAGACGACGACGCCCCTAGCTACCCCGACGTCGGCATCTTCCTCTTCGGGTAAGCAGTTCGTTTCAGTTTCTAAGTTTCAGCTTATAAGATAACAAAATAGAGTGACTAAATCGTGCTCTTGAAGCAAACTTACGGAGGTCAGTGGCACAGTCAGTAACAGCAAATTAGTTATCTATGGTCGATCAGTAAAGTGTCACGAATGCCTCCATAATAGCTTGTAGTGAACGAATTGTTACACCACATTGAGAAACTGTTATGCGTATTATTACTTTTGCAAACCACACTTTGGGAAGTTACTTTATGTGGTGATGAATCTTTTGTGCTCTTCAAATCAAGAAGCTATTAAGTACAACAATTACACTCAATGAAAATGTAGAAATTAGGTGCACCAGCTGCAATAATTAAAGTATATCAGCGTAACTGCTTTTATGTGCACCAGAGCTAACTTGACTCTACTTAATAATGGGTTGTGAAACTTTCAATACCTTCCATCCATGTTAAAAAAGAAAACAATAACATTCAAATTATGGTAGTATTAAACATCGCCGTTTACGCTTACGCTTGTGAAGTATATTTTATTTATTGCAACTTTAAATATTACTCACTTCGCACGCGCAATTTCAAATGCAAATAAGTTCTCAGGCATAGTCGCAAGTAAGGAAACTGTGGGCCGAACGCGGTGGCCGAGCGGTTCTAGACGCTTCAGTCCGGAGCCGCGCGACTGCTACGGTCGCAGGTTTGAATCCTGTCTCGGGCATGGATGTGTGTAATGTCTTTAGGTTAGCTAGGTTTAAGTAGTTCTAAGTTCTAGGGGACTGATGACCACAGATGTTAAGTCCCATAGTGCTCAGAGCCATTTGAACCATTTTGAAGGGAACCGTGGTCATTCAGTACTAAGCGTGGGCTGATGGACATGTGTTTATTAATTACCTTTATTACAGGATAGTCCATCTTATTTATTCCCTAATTGTAACATCAACATTTTTGATCTCTGGAAACTGAGATATTTTGTACATTCACTAGTTTAAAATCGTTGATCCAACAAATTTTCACTGCACCACATACTTATCTTTGTATCTGATGGTGGCGTAACAACCGAAAACCGGTCCGTGTAATAAATAATAAACACTGTAGAATATTACACCAGTGTTATGTCTTTCAATCATAACGAAAAATTGGATAACAATTCACAGCTTTAAAAGGAATCGACCGTGTTTGATAATTACATGAAGGCTGTGAATCCATCCCACTGTAACTCACTGTATTAACGATAAATCGCAGTGTCAATTACCATGTGTTGGTTATTATTTTGAGAGAATGGGAACATTAGCAGGTGGACCATTAGAGTAATTGTGCTTGTTACCTAACAATGCACAGCAGGTGCCCTAGAATGGAGGAATTGTGGTTTCAAGTGAGGTGGCAGGCAATAATAGTTGCATGTCTGTGGCCCACCTGAGCTGGTCTAGGAGCTTGCGACAGTGACTGTAACAAATGGCCATCGTTTACAATCATCAATCTCTCTACCATCATTTTCTTACATTTAATTGGCCAGTTAGTATTCTTCGAGCCACTAGTCGAATTACTAGTTAGCTATCCATTCCTCTTTCTTAATGTCCTCTTTTCCTATACTAAATTAAGCATAGATTTGTCAAAAACTTTCCTCCTGAAACCATTCCTGAATAATGTTCATGTCCTGATAGCTTCTCTCAATCTGGAAACACCGTGTCCTGTTGGGTAGTAAGTTTGAGTTCACCTCGGTCGTAGCAGTGACCTGTCCCATGAGTATTATCAGTGGCAATCAAGCTGGCGCTCCTTCCACATCTATAATGCCTTGCTATGAAAGAAGTCTACGGTGTCATTGTTTGGTGAGACGCTCTGTTTCCAGTCTTCAAGTGTGCTTATGTACCCACACTCTACGAGTTGACATACTAATACAGCCACCAGTAGTTTACTAACAGTTTGCAACATTGCGCTATTAATTAGAGTATCTAAAATGATAATGAATGTTCACACTGGTCTTACAGCTGATCCCTGTCAGAGAATAAGTGTGTAATGGCAAAGTTAATCACTGTTGCTTCGAACAAAAATAACTTGACAGCCCTGATATACATCTGAACGAATAAAAAAATTGACTAAAAGCAAGAAAAAGTGCTATTCTTACGGCCTCCTAACACGTGGCAGGAATACAAATTATTGGCTACATCGCTACCCAGCGGCCAACGAACGCATTCATTGCATTAACCGCGAATGAAGTCAGTCACAAGTTTAATAAATGCACGCAGGAATTATAGATGAAATAATGTTCTCTTCACTCAATGTTCTAATTTTTTTAAAACTGAATTTATTGTAGAAAATTAAAATATTCCATGTTGCATATGTTATTCTTGGACCGTTCACTTTTGCTATTTTGTTTCTTTTTTCCACTTCCCACTACACCGTCTTCCTGTTTTCATGCCTGATCTGTTTTCAGTTTTGGACGAGCTACCCAATGGGCCATCTTACCACTAAACTGAGGGATGGGGAGTTTCCCTTGTAAGTTCACACGACTTAAAAATGTTTCAGATCCCTCATGATCGTAACACGCGAAATTTTTACAAGTCGACTACCAAATATTTAGAAAATATTTCTGATACACACACGATAGTCGTCCAGCCACACATACATCCGGTCTGCTCGCGTATCCCACTCCATCTGACCGCCGAATACAAAACGCCCCAGCACTAAAATGGGCGCCGTTACTTATAGCCTCGCACTGATGTGAGTCAAAATTGCACACTTCCCAAAACGTACATAAACTATAAACTTAATGTTATATATCATATTACACATCAATCTGGACACATATTACTTTTTTCCTGTATCTTTATGGTTTGGTCACAAAAACGGTTTTTGTTCCTAAGGACGATATTTTGCGTCGTTATAGCATCCATAAATATCAAACAGTTAAACTAATTACAGTCGTACATCTCTAATTACATCTACACTCCTGGAAATGGAAAAAAGAACACATTGACACCGGTGTGTCAGACCCACCGGACACTGCGAGAGGGCTGTACAAGCAATGATCACACGCACGGCACAGCGGACACACCAGGAACCGCGGTGTTGGCCGTCGAATGGCGCTAGCTGCGCAGCATTTGTGCACCGCCGCCGTCAGTGTCAGCCAGTTTGCCGTGGCATACGGAGCTCCATCGCAGTCTTTAACACTGGTAGCATGCCGCGACAGCGTGGACGTGAACCGTATGTGCAGTTCACGGAGTTTGAGCGAGGGCGTATAGTGGGCATGCGGGAGGCCGGGTGGACGTACCGCCGAATTGCTCAACACGTGGGGCGTGAGGTCTCCACAGTACATCGATGTTGTCGCCAGTGGTCGGCGGAAGGTGCACGTGCCCGTCGACCTGGGACCGGACCGCAGCGACGCACGGATGCACGCCAAGACCGTAGGATCCTACGCAGTGCCGTAGGGGACCGCACCGCCACTTCCCAGCAAATTAGGGACACTGTTGCTCCTGGGGTATCGGCGAGGACCATTCGCAACCGTCTCCATGAAGCTGGGCTACGGTCCAGCACACCGTTAGGCCGTCTTCCGCTCACGCCCCAACATCGTGCAGCCCGCCTCCAGTGGTGTCGCGACAGGCGTGAATGGAGGGACGAATGGAGACGTGTCGTCTTCAGCGATGAGGGTCGCTTCTGCCTTGGTGCCAATGATGGTCGTATGCGTGTTTGGCGCCGTGCAGGTGAGCGCCACAATCAGGACTGCATACGACCGAGGCACACAGGGCCAACACCCGGCATCATGGTGTGGGGAGCGATCTCCTACACTGGCCGTACACCACTGGTGATCGTCGAGGGGACACTGAATAGTGCACGGTACATCCAAACCGTCATCGAACCCATCGTTCTACCATTCCTAGACCGGCAAGGGAACTTGCTGTTCCAACAGGACAATGCACGTCCGCATGTATCCCGTGCCACCCAACGTGCTCTAGAAGGTGTAAGTCAACTACCCTGGCCAGCATGATCTCCGGATCTGTCCCCCATTGAGCATGTTTGGGACTGGATGAAGCGTCGTCTCACGCGGTCTGCACGTGCAGCACGAACGCTGGTCCAACTGAGGCGCCAGGTGGAAATGGCATGGCAAGCCGTTCCACAGGACTACATCCAGCATCTCTACGATCGTCTCCATGGGAGAATAGCAGCCTGCATTGCTGCGAAAGGTGGATATACACTGTACTAGTGCCGACATTGTGCATGCTCTGTTGCCTGTGTCTATGTGCCTGTGGTTCTGTCAGTGTGATCATGTGATGTATCTGACCCCAGGAATGTGTCAATAAAGTTTCCCTTTCCTGGGACAATGAATTCACGGTGTTCTTATTTCAATTTCCAGGAGTGTATTTACTAATGCTGCCGCTAATTTCCCTGTTTCATTTTTTATTTAAGGGAAAATTCACTTTTTCATGCACTGAATTTACATTCTGGCCTGTAATTAAAAATACATAACATTCACAAAAAATATGCACTAATATTTCGATGATACTAAGATCTAACAATTGACACTAGATTTATCTGAATCTCGTGAGGTGTTAGCAAGTTATTAATTTTTAAAGGTCATTTTATATCCAAAACATTTAATACTAAATAACTTGAAACATATACTAAATAACTTGAAAGTTTATGTCGTAGCTAGGGCGCTTCTTTACTCACGCACTTATCTAATTTTTGTCTTTAAAACCATGTAATCCGGCCTTTGTGACCGAGTGGTTCTAGGCGCTTCAGTCCGGAACCGCGCTGCTGCTACGGTCGCAGGTTCGAATCTTGCCTCGGGCGTGGATGTGTCTGATGTCCTTAGGTTAGTTAGGTTTAAGTAGTTCTAAGTCTAGGGGACTGATGACCTCAGGTGTTAAGTGTCATAGTGCTCAGAGCCATTTTTAGCCAAAACCATGTAACTTGTTTCTTTTTACAAATTCACTTGTTTAATATTTTCCTTATTACGTCAGTTCGGCTATGACTGCTGCCCTCCCAAGTCGACTCAAACGGTCGGATTATTCCCACCACGCGGCCTGTGTCTTCTACTAGCTGGCCTGCACTCAAGATATCTCATATTTTGAGGCTTGCTAATAACGCACCTCAGAGATGTCGCCACCTATTGACGTCACCACAAAACTAGTCCGGCCTAGCATTCCCTCCTCCCATCCCATCTCCGCCACCAGCTGGCCAATCACGTTCTCTTGGCTGTCACAACATTTCCTGATTCGGCTGCTAGCGTTACAACATTTCGAACGCGAACTTCTGCGTCTGTTGTTAATATTTCTCATATTTCTGGCATGTACCGTTTCAAGTTGTATACAGTCAAAATGATTTCGAGGTGTTTCGACTGACTTTCAGTGGTTCTTACCACAATACTAACAAATGATTCGTCGCTGCCATCTCCACTTCAGTTCACCAAGATAACTGCCTAAGTATTGTGAAGTAATGCCAATTTTAGTGAGGATATGAATGATAGATTTGTCTAGTAAATTTGTTACATATCATGCCGTGTATATTCCATAGAACAGTGTCTTCGTCTCGAAATTTCGTGTAAAATCTCAACCCAGCGTTAACTGGGAAGCATAATAACACCGATGTATCGGCAAAGATTTGTAACAAGAGGTACGTCGTTCCGTGCAGTCTGCAGCCAGCCCCCTGATTCAGTGAAAGTGCGTAATGGAATTGTTTTTTATATGCGTTGCCTTTTCATAGACGAAATCTAGACCACGCTGAAATTAAGAGGGCCTTAGAAAACCTTTGTTTCGAGAGCTGTGAGTTTGGCGTCAATAAATCTTGTTATGATGTAAATGAATGTTCGGTCTGTACGAGAGACTGATAATGCTGTTAATTCACACAACGATAACTGTGCCGTTATTCCTATTGTATGAAATAGTTTTGAAAATACTCTTTTATGTTTGCTAAAAGCCATGCCTAAATTTTCTCAGGGCGCTTTCGCCAGAAATATCATACGTATCCCAACGTGAAGACATCCGTCTTACCCGCGATGGATTAAAAATCTTTCTTTAATATTACGCGATACTCCATTAAACACAATGCTTAATTTTTTTCTGTGAGGCTTGATGCTCCAGGATAGCTGCTTATATGGAATGGCAGCGTAAGCATTTATTGAAATTCCTGTTAATAAAAAAACTGTACCTTTGCTCTAACATGAAATGGAAAATATTACAAGAATCCCTTTTCCATTTATTGAGATTATTCCTTTTAATACTTTTAGCATGAAGTGACTATTAAAAGAGCTTATATCATTTTTATCATTAATAGCGTCGCTACAACAATTAGCCTACACAAAAATGGCCAGGGCTACATTTAATTATTACGTAACTAAATCATATTCAGGAAAGGTACTCGCTACTGACAAAAACACATTTTATAACCAGTAGTTTCATATATATTCAAACAAATTCTAATATTGCAACAGATAATTGTATGGATTACAGACCGTGAACAATAAGCGTCCGTCAGCTAGAACAACAGAGTCGATAACACAATGAAAAAAAAACGCTCATTCTTTTTATACAAATGGTCAAAGATCATAATTATTTCGATTCGGAGAGCGCAGATCACGCTTCGTTATTGTTACCTATTTATATTCTTTTTTTTTTTTTTTTTTTTTACAGCAGGCTATACTACAACACTAGTCACGGAATCGCTAGAGATAAGTTAGTTATTAATCGTCACAGATGACTGCTTAGGCTACTGTAGAAAGTGGAACGCAAAGATACAAGAGTCTGCCCAGCCGTTTGCAAGAACTGGTTTATTTTATTTCAAGATCCCAATCTCAAAAATGGTTCAAAGGCTCTGAGCACTACGGGACTTAACTTCTGAGGTCATCAGTTCCCTAGAACTTAGAACTACTTAAACCTAACTAACCTAAGGACATCACACACATCCATGCCCGAGGCAGGATTCGAACCTGCGATCGTAGCGGTCGCGCAGTTCCAGACTGAAGCGCCTAGAACCGCTCGGACACTCCCAGTCTCATTAGTTACATAAGACATACAACGTCAGTATTACAAAGCTGTGTTCTGCAGCTTCAAAAAACGCCGTGTCGAGCCGAAGAATTACAGGCATTGGGCAACAGGTGGGAGCTCCAGACTATCAACTTGCTGCAACAACTTGTGAGCGTATTCCAACACATACAGCTTAATTCTTAGAAACTTATGCCTTTTAAAATCATTTTAAGCTCTGGCTGCTACTTAGTCCATACGTTTTGCCACATTTGTCCCCTAAGGAACACACAGTTATTGAAAATGTGGAGACACCTGTCTAAAACTGCTTTTACGTAATCCTAAAAAGTTAATTCGTAACTCAGGAATATATTGTTGCTTCGATAGCATTGGAAGAGATTGGGACGTCAGCTGACACAGTTCTTATTTTAGAGAATAAAAACTATAATTAATGGTCCAGTCAGCATTATTTATTGTTTCTCAATATTTTGTCTCGATTTCGGAGCATAAAAGGCTCCATTGTTAGTCGCATTTGCAAATGTGTGAGGTAACATAAGGCAACATTGATAAATTACCAATTATGGCAAATTGATAACAGTTCCTCTGTTTGCAATGCACACAAGTTAACGTTGCTCGCTATTATTTATTTAATACTAATGACTCTTAATTTGCCTTACGAAACACCATCGTCAATAAATGTGTGCTCTTAAGAACAGCCGTCGCTATAGTATCATCGCAGTTGCTAGCATCTCCCTACGCTAATGGTTTTCCAAAGCTGTTACAGGAGCTATAAAATTCTTCCCTCTCGTTAGGATGCCACGACGAGATCAAAGAGGTTATAGGAAAACGCTTTCAGAATATCTCAAACTGCTTTATCGCATAGGTATTACACAACTATTACTCATGAAAATGTAGCTCTCCTAATAATTACCTCACAAACAATTGTTTGATACTTCGAATTCAAGGTACTTCTTTATTATTTTTCGCGTGTCCATTATAAGGGAACAAAAATTGAACAAATTCATCAAAGTGTCAAGATGGAGGCTTTACGCAGACGACGCATAAAACGTGTTTAGGGTAGTAATTACATCTAATTACGAAACCAGTCTGATGATGAAAAACGTTCTGAGTTAACATAACAACGCGTCTTGTAAAGCGAAATGAAGGCGTAGTCTATGGCAAATGTGCCAGTGTCATTCATTACCCTGGACAAAAAGGAAAGATCCCATAAAACTTTCAAATTTAAGTCCCAGACATACTTTTGGACGGGTTTACGTAATAGAGTGCTACTTTCAATGCCTAACAGTGATATTTGCGTCGAATGCAACACCAATGTTGTTAGTTGCCTCAGGAAACCGGATTACAGTCTCAGTGTTGCTATTTCAGAGCCTTGGATGTTAAATTATAATCCTCCCCTACCTGTCCCATTACAGTTTTCAACATCCTCGTGCGGAGTTTCGTCAAAGACGTCATGCGTTCGCGGTCTGGCAATTTTTTTTTCAGTTTCTCATATTTAATACTTCTTCGTGATCTTTGCACGTGAAGCAGTAGGCTTCCCATGTGTGTCTGTGTTGCAATGGTTGTAATTTCCATACTTTTTTATTATTTCTTACAATCTTCACCCAATTTTTCTTATTCAACATTATCTTCTACATACTTTCATAGTTTTCAGAATTTGCAAATATTGAATGAGTGCTCTAGTACTTCATTGCCCCTTCTGTGACTTTCCAACAATTTTCATTTCCCTCTCTCTGCTTCTCACACTTTTATTTGTATTTTTTTAAAATTTGATCCTGTTTCCTTCTCGAACTTCCCACCATCAATTTATGTTTAGCTGCAATTCTCGAAATTACCTTTCCAATCTGTATGTTGTGACACTTTTTTTTCAGAACTGCGTTTGCTACCTCATCTGATCGCAGTGGTGGCAATTTCAAAGTATTTTTGGGCGTTTCTGTAGAGTATGCATGTAGAGTCGTTAGAAAGCTCAGACCCTGTCCTGACGATGGAAACTTCCACATCTTCTGCACCGATGTAGTTGAACTTACACGTATCATGATACAGCTCTGCCACTACCGAGGGCAATCGCATTTTCTGCTCTACCGCTCACAACCTGTCTACCAAAAAGTCTTAGAATAGTGTCAACCAGTGCGGCACTGTAACAGAAAAGTGACTAAGCAACAATCCGACGTGTCTATGCGGGAATGGCCAGTCTTCTGCGGAGCCATTAAGTGACGAATGCAGCAAGATAAGCCCTGTCCTCCACAAACAGACAGTGACAACTCAGTGCCACGCTCTGAATTGCAAAAGTTCAGTAACTTTTCTTACGTTGTAAGTAGCGCAAAAATACGTCCCATCAGTCTTTCTTAACGTTCGCGAGAAGGTACACACAACAACATTTCCACTCCAGGGGAAGTCTTGTGGCGAACTGAGATTTTAGTGCAAGTTTCTTCAGCATGGCTATACTTCCGCTTGCGGTTGTAGATGCGTCCTCTGTTACAGTATGTGGCAAACGAAATACCTCAACCACTCCAGTCTGTTCTTCTAATCTGAACAAGCTACTCAAGATCACCCCCTCCAAACGTTCAAGAATCCTCCGTTTTTTCCAATGTTTCCGACATGCATAATGAAGGAGTTGTTATATGCGTTTTTTAATTATTCTTTTATGGTATAACGACATGAACTAGTGTTAGGCACTAGCGAATGATGTCAGATACGTATAGCGGAAACAGTATGAATTTAGCGCGAATATCCATTATTGCGTGGTATATTTAACTAAATTTCTTGATTTTTGTGGATATTAAGATCCAGAAAGAGTCGAAGTGTTCGGTTAACGAAATTAAACTTTTCAACTTCTTTAATGGATTTATTGTTTTGAATAATCAAATTGCATTGAGCTGGCAATCGGTCAGAAAAGGAACTGGATTTTTTTTCTTTTGACTCTGTTATATTAGGAAATTATAGATTTCTAAAACTTTCAGTAGTTGTAACTCATCTACAGAGTTCGAATTTTTTTTTATCAACTACAAACATGAGGTTTCACATGAAAATATCAGTACCCATGTATGTGAGCGTGCTGAAATATGTTTCCGGTTTTTTATGTGATAAGTCTTAAAGCTTTTTAAATAAAACAAACGTTATTAACATTCTACATCTTTCTTCTTCATGTCGACATTTTTGCCGCACTCTGCCGTTAGAGGGGTCCGAAGTATGGCAGTGTGTAATGTAACTATGTCGTTCCGTGAGAAACAGTGCGCTGCAATCGAATTTCGAATTCGAACAGTTGGTCCATACATGGAGCACCCTCTCCTTCAGCATGATAATGCCAGACCACAAAGCAGCGCTACGACATCTGCAAAAATACGATACGTTGGATTCTCTGTCATCGCTCATCCTCCGAACAGTCCCGACTTGCACATTTCCGAATTCCATCTGTTTCCAAAACTTACAGATCACCTTTGAGGATTTCACTTAGATAGCGATAAAGTGGTGCAAGCAGAGGTGAGGTTGTGGCTCCCTCCGCAAAGTCATACATTCTACAGCGACGGTATCAACAAACTGAACTCTCGTTGGGAGAAACGTATTTGTCCTCACTGTGACTATGTTGTGAAATAAATATGTAGACATGAAGAATAAAGATGTAGAATGTTAATAACGTTTATTTTATTTAAAAACCTTTAAGAGTTTCTACACAAAAAATCGGAGGTGTTACGTCGCCGTACCTAACAAATCCTTATTGTGAAAGTGTTCACTTCCATTACTGGACGGCTCAGTGTTTAAATAAAATAAAATTGGTGAAATAGGACAGACGTGTGGAACATTCATGTTACTGAGTTCTAAAATCATCAATCCCTGACATTTTCTGACATACTAATAAACCCGATGCATTTTGAATGCCTACATGTAATGTTTTGAAACCAGATAGTTAAATAGCGGTTCGGCAAAGAAAATAAACACGTGCCTTCAAAACGCAACATAGAGAAAAAAAACATTGTCATAATAAGTAACACTGTGCGCCCCCGGTAGCTGAGTGGTTGGACATACCTCAATGACCGTCATTATGTCGTTGTCTGTCACCCAAAATACAGACAATTTTTCTCGAACTTCCTTGGGAGTGCTTTCCACGACCTGCCTTGCAGCTGGAATGTGTTAAGCCAAGAGAGGAGAAGGTTTCCTGTTTGAACCAATGAACATTTCTGAACAACTGAACGGAACACATCAATTTCGAGAAGACGTGACTCAACATATTACCAGCGGGGCGCAGAAGGCCTCTGATCAATTACACAACAAACCTAAACAATAAAAATAAAAATAAAATTCAGAAAAAGGAAGATTTTGTTTTGCTTGTAAGGATATCCCTAACCTTGATTTCCCATATTTCCCCTGGTATATAGGCAGCTCTCTGGGGTAGGTTTAGTCAGGAGCCAACGCCTGAAGTGGACCAGATTTTTTTGTTATAGGATGAAAAGTGGCGGTGGCACTCAGTTTTTTTTAGTTCCATTTTATTAAGGGGCTTTCTAAAAATTGAAAAAAAAAAGTGGTTAGCGTAGTGGGTTCCTAATTTTGCTCCCCGAGTTAGAAACCAGGTTAAAAAAAAAGTAACTGCCTGGGAATCGGAGAACCCGGGTTAGAATCTCGAAGAAACCTTGCGGAAGTTATTCTTTTCGTTTGTAAAAAAGTAAAACAAAAAAAGCGGAAAGAAAAAAGTAAAAAAATAAAAAAGGAAGAAAAAAGTGGTCAGCGCCACAGAATGTCAATCCTAAGGGTGCAGGTTCGACTTCTGGCTGGGTCGGAGATTTTCTCCGCTCAGGGACTGGGTATTGTGTTGTGCTAATCATCATCATTTCATTCTCATCGACGCGCAAGTCGCCGAAGTTGCGTCAAATCGAAAGACTTGCACCCTGCGAACGGCCTACCCGACGGGAGTCCCTAGTCACACGACATTATTATTATAAGTAACACTTATATTGTTCGTAGTGATATTTACGTTAAACAGATTAATTAAAATTCGAAAAGTCACTGTAACCTCCCAATTTCCGAAAAATTGTTAGCATGAGTAAAACATGTGTGTGATAGAAAAGAAGAAGCTCTAGAGAAGAAAATCTATGGAGTGCGGGAGCACAAGAGCGAAACATCAAGTATTTGCTACAACGATGCGGAAGTGAACTGCACGAGAGCCAATTCTGGTTCTCGCCGTTCCTGGAATATACCACCACTACACATTGCATATTCTGCTACTCTGTCAGAGTTATTAAAGTGTAATCTGAGAGATTCACGTATCGAACGGTGTTACGTCGTGGCGTCCATTGATTTAAAGTTCTGTAATGTAGTTCATTTACGTCGTTGTGCCTCACGACCTCATACAGTTCATTACTTGAAGTTCAACAGTTTACAGTACCCTTTTTCTACACTGAAACAATCTATGAAAAGTTATTTCGAAGTATTTAAAGTGATAACGAAGTGTGTGTAACAAGGTAGATGAGTCTTCACGTCAGCCGCCTCTTTATGCACTGGACTCGTTATGCACTCACCTACAGCGGATTGATACGTGGAGCGCAGTAATATGGTGCACAGTAACACGCAACAGAAAACAGCATTCACGCTAGTTTTCGAACATTAGCTCTTTTCAGCAATGGTACAAACATTCACACACACAACCACACAGCGTGTGCCTTTCCCTTATTTTAGGTGCCGGGGATTGCGTGTGAAACTTTCGCACTTTTATAGTTGTAAGTAATGACAGTATTTGGAATAAGTTCAGTCGTTGGGATTGGGGTACTTGTGGGGATGAAAAGAAAACAGCTTTAGAAATGAATTGAAAGACGAGAAATAATAATCATGAATTTATAATACATCCTTGTATACACATTTCCGTGAAGACAATTTTGATAAAAATTCTTTACAGAGCATTACAAACATCGGAGTAATTGATATATGACGTAAGAATGTAATCTTCTCATGACAATATTCGGTTGTCATCAGTCGCTTGTAATTTCTAACTTTCGAGCGTTATATTTACATTATTTGTTGTTGTAGAGAAGTTTAATGAGAAATACGAATGTAAAATACAAAGAAGTAAATAAATGTGAAATGTATCGTTTGAAAATAGTGTTCATTTCTTACCTGGTATAGTACTAAGGCCACAATAACCACTCGCTGTATTTTTTTTTTTATTTTAACTGCAGTTCATACATTACGTATGCACGTTAGGCCGTAGTAGCAATAGGCAAAGCGTAATTCAAGACGACAGTGACAAGTATGTTCGTTTAGAAATGTCAACTTATGCGACGGGCAGAACTCAAAGACAACCGCATTGTTCATGTTTATTATCTATGACAACGCTGTATACAAATTGTCCAATTAGTAAGTGTTTTGAAACAAATAAAATCGTATTTTTAATAAGACAACATGAAAAGAGAGCCTCTTGTTCGTAACTAATAAGTTACCTTCGTAAAATACAGGTATAAAGCTGAGTATCCATGATACCCTTCTCACTATGATAATTAAAAATTTCTTTTATGTTGAAATTATCCACAAATCGTAAGTTTTACTGTGAAAAGGGTATGCAGCATCAAAAGCCGTTTAAAAGACCTTCGTCCCAGAGCGATTACTATGTGCTGAAAAAAAGGGATGTTAACTTGAGAAATAATATATATGATTGCTCCATCCAGGAATTTCCATTATTTTTTACATTTGCTATACACATGTCCACAGCAATAAAAACGTTGTTAATACAACATACATACACTCTATTGGTTATGAAATGTAGATTAAAACTGAAGAAGCTGCAAAAAAGTGGGAATTTAAGGAGATGGGACCTGGATAAACTGGCTAAATCAGAGGTTGTACAAAGTTTCAGGGAGAGCATAAGGGAACAATTGACAGGAATGGGGGAAAGAAATGCAGTAGAAGAAGAATGGGTAGCTTTGTGAGATGAAATAGTGAAGGCAGCAGAGGATCAAGTAGGTAAAAAGACGAGGTCTAGTAGAAATCTTTGGGTAACAGAAGAAATATTCAATTTAATTCATGGAAGGAGAAAATATAAAAATGCAGTAAATGAAACAGGCAAAAAGGAATACAAACGTCTCAAAAATGAGATCGACGTGAAGTGCAAAATGGCTAAGCAGGGATGGGTAGAGGACAAAAGCAAGGATGTAGAGGCTTATCTCACTAGGAGTAAGATAGATACTGCCTACATGAAAATTAAATAGACCTTTGGAGAAAAGAGAACCACTTGTATCAATATCAAGAACTCAGATGGAAACCCAGTTCTAAGCAAAGAAGGGAAAGCAGAAAGGTGGAAGGAGTATATAGAGGGTCTATACAAGGGCGATGTACTTGAGGACAATATTATGGAAATGAAGGAGAATGTAGATGAAGATGAAATGGGAGATACGATACTGCGTGAAGAGTTTGACAGAGCACTGAAAGACCTGAGTCGAAACAAGGCCCCAGGAGTAGACAACATTCCATTAGAACTACTGACAGCCTTGGGAGAGCCAGTCCTGACAAAACTCTACCATCTGGTGAGAAAGATGTATGAGACAGGCGAAATACCCTCAGACTTCAAGAAGAATATAATAATTCCAATCCCAAAGAAAACAGGCGTTGACAGATGTGAAAATTACCGAACTATCAGTTTAATAAGTCACGGCTGCAAAATACTAACGCGAATTCTTTACAGACGAATGGGAAAACTAGTAGAAACCAGCCTCGGGGAAGATCAGTTGGGATTCTGTAGAAATATTGGATCACGTGAGGCAATACAAACCTTACGACTTATCTTAGAAGGTAGATTAAGGAAAGGCAAACCTACGTTCCTAGCATTTGTAGACTTAGAGAAAGCTTTTGACAATGTTAACTGGAATACTCTCTTTCAGCGAAGGCTATTTACAATTTGTACAGAAACCAGATGGCAGTTATAAGAGTCGAGGGACATGGGGAAGCAGTGGTTGGAAATGGAGTGAGACAGGGTTGTAGCCTCTCCCTGATGTTATTCAATCTGTATATTGAGCAAGCAGTAAAGGAAACAAAAGAAAAATTCGGAGTAGGTATTAAAATCCACGGAGAAGAAATAGAAACTTTGAGATTCGCCGATCACATTGTAATTCTGTCACAGACAGCAAAGGACTTGGAAGAGCAGTTGAACGGAGTGGACAGTATCCTGAAGGGAGAACATAAGATGAACATCAACAAAAGCAAAGCGAGGATAATGGAATGGAGTCGCATTAAATCAGATGATGCTGGGGGAATTAGATTAGGAAATGAGACACTTAAAGTAATAAAGGAGTTTTGCTATTTGGGGAGCAAAATAACTGATGATGGTCGAAGTAGAGAGGATATAAAATGTAGACTGGCAATGGCAAGGAAAGCTTTCTGAAGAAGAGAAACTTGTTAACATCGAGTATAGATTTATGTGTCAGGAAGTTGTTTCTGAAAGTATTTGTATGGAGTGTAGGCATGTATGGAGGTGAAACGTGGACGATAAATAGTTTGGACAAGAAGAGAATAGAAGCTTTCGAAATGTGGTGCTACAGAAGAATGCTGAAGATTAGATGGGTACATCACATAACTAATGAGGAGGTATTGAATAGGATTGGGGAGAAGAAGGTATCGGTTGGTAGGACATGTTCTGAGGCATCAAGGGATCACCAATTTAGTATTAGAGCGCAGCGTGGAGGGTAAAAATCGTAGAGGGAGACCAAGAGATGAATACACTAAGCAGATTCAGAAGGATGTAGGTTGCAGTAGGTACTGGGAGATGAAGAAGCTTGCACAGGATGGAGTAGCATGGTGAGCTGCATGAAACCAGTTTCAGGACTGAAGACCACAACAACAAACAACAGTACAACGTACCATTGCAGCCAAATGAGACAGATCTAAGGCAGCTAAATGGGGTAATAAATTTCAAGAGTGATTCGCTGCACCACTAAATTAGAGTGGTTTTCTTCCTCTGCACTTAGTATTCATGCTCTCTACATCTGAAAATCTTGCCCGTACAAATAGCCATTTCCCTTATTCTGATGAAGTGTGAAATCGTCACAATGGAGGTACCTTTGATGCAGATAACTCAAGTTACCGTACTGCACTCTAATTGATACGGTAACTATCTTCGATCAGTGATGGGTACCTTCAGACCAGTCTGTTTTAACAGATATTCATCACGAAGTTAACGCAATTTTTTTTGTCCGTGTATGTTTTCAGATTCAAATAGCTGTAAGCACTATGGGACTTAACATCTTAGGTCATCAGTCCCCTAGAATTAGAACTACTTACACCTAAGTAACCTAAGGGCATCACACACATCCATGCCCGAGGCAGGATTCGAACCTGCGACCATAGCAGCAGCTCGGTTCCGGACTGAAGAGCCTAGAACCACTCAGCCACAGCGGCCGGCTTGTATGTTTTCAAATGAAGATGTTTTGAAAGAGGATTGTGCCTTGAGAGGCAATTCTCCTTTTACACTCAAACACGTTTCGGTAAAATTTCACCATCATCAGTGTGCTCATTTTATTTTACTATTGAACAATAAAAAAATTTTCAAATGTGTGTGAATTACTAAGGGACCAAACTGCTGAGGTCATCGGTCCCTTGTCTTAAACACTACTTAAACTAACTTATGGTAAGAACAACACACACCCCCATGCCCGACGGAGGACTCGAACCTCCGGCGGGGGGGCCACGCAATCCGTGACATGGCGCCTCAAACCACGCGGCCACTCCACGCGGCATGTTGAACAATAGATAAGTATCTGCATGATAATACTTGTATACACAACTTGTGGTCATTATATTCACAACATTTCAATTAAATATTTGCCTTAATAGCACATACTTATGTTCGTGTAGTTGACAGTCATCTGCAGCACTGCTGATATTCTGGTACAATTTGTCATCTGCAACTAATTGAGGATTTCTTCACAGTACATTACTTATACTGAGAAAAATGTTGGCCTAAAATAATTACCGTTTTTTATTTTGCGCTTTGTTAATGCTCGATTTATATTAGTGGAATTATTTATATGTTACATTCTGCTGTCAATACTACTTCTTTGTTATCTTTTAACGTTGTTTACCAGGTTGTTGTAATTGCTTTCGGAAATATTTCTACTTATTGGTTGTGAGAAAATGTTACTTCTGATGGGCTTTATAAATTGGTGAGTGAAGGCGGAACGGAAAGTTACTACTTTCTGTTTTCACTTACTAGTCGTCGTTTCCAAGTTTATGTCTCTATGAAACTGTGGCACCACTTTGTTTTGTTTGTTCTGGTAATTTAGATCCTTGTATTCACAGCCGGCTCTCAGGGTGTGTGTGTGTGTGTGTGTGTGTGTGTGTGTGTTCGGGAGCGCGCGCTTCTATCTCTCCCCCCCCTTCCTCCCACTCCCTCTCACTTTCTCATTCTCTCTCTCTCTCCTCTCTCCCCTCACTCTGTGTGTGTGTGTTGCTTCTATCTCTCCCCCCCCCCCTTCCTCCCACTCCCTCTCACTTTCTCATTCTCTCTCTCTCTCTCTGCTCTCTCCCCTCACTCTGTGTGTGTGTGTGTGTGTGTGTGTGTGTGTGTGTAGGAAAAAGAGAGAGAGAGAGAGAGAGAGAGAGAGAGAGAGAGAGAGGGAGAGAGACTTAGTTCTTTTGTGTGTTTGAATCTGCTGATAGTTCCTTGAGAGCAGAGAAACGATTTCCATAGCAGAGAGCTGTGTATTCATTTTATTATTTGTTTTCCGTCTCCTACTGATGCGTGTTGGATACTTGTACATGGTAATTTTCTTCAATAGCTAGCTACTCTTGAAGGCTGCTGCTGCATGTTACAATTTGTAGGTCATTGTTATGTCTTGAAGGCTATGGTCCACATTCTTATGGTGGTCCACAAATGTGGGAGTGAGTTTTACAGATTTCCTCCTCACTGTGTGCAACAACTTCAGCGATTTTACCCACATTGGTTTGCTTTAATGGACGTAAGAGCGCTGATAACCTCCGTTGACTGCCTATAAATTTCAAACACACACACACACACACACACACACACACACACACATATCAAAAGATTCGACCTTCTGGGTACTAAGGAGTAGTCTCTTATTCGACTCACTTTCGGTTAATTTTAATATCAATGTGTTATTTCCTTGTTTCTTGAGATACATCCTATTATCGGACCCTTCTTCTAGTGTACCCCCCATCCCATTCCACACCGATTCTCCAGAAAAATCCTTGTTTCTTGTCTGATCAGTCCATATATTAATATCCTCCTGTTACACCCATCTTAAAAGTGTTTTATTAGGGTGATGGGCTCACACATGTTTTTTGTAAGTGGTCAGCCAGTCACATATCCGTGTGCCTTTATTTTAGCTCTTCTATGGTCTTACATATGTTCTAACTGCACGCATAGGACCTACCACGCTTTCTCAGTTGTCTTCAGACGTGTGAGATCCAGTGACTGTGTGGCTCAACGTGAGTGAGGTGAGAGTGAGTGAATGAGTGGCATTTTACAGATTTCCTCCTCACTCGTATGAGAGCAAAAGCATTATGGGTTGCCGCCAAAGTCGAAATTGCGTCAGAGCCCCAGTATGGTGAAAGTTATGGTGATTCTCGTGTACGGCTGTGATGGTGTTTTCCTAACGCATTACGTTCCTCCACGGCAGACCGTCAATGCACAGTATTACTGATCGTTTTTGGAGCATCACCTGCGACCAGCTTTACGAAAGAAGCGGCGATACTTTCTGCGTAACCCACCCATCATTTTGCTCGACAATGCGCGGGCGCATACAGCGCAAGCTGTGGCTGCTCTGTTCGGTCGATGGGACTGGGAAGTACTGTACCATCCAGCATACTCCCCGGACTTAAATCCGTGTGACTTTGATTTGATTTCGAAGATGAAGGAATCACTTCGTAGCATTCGCTTCAGAACTGTTCCAGAGATTCGACAGGACAGGCAGTAGACCGCTCCACTCGCACCACCAACAGAACAGGCTCTGCTATGTGCATACTACGCCTTCCACATTGCTGGCAACGGGTTCTACACAACGCTGGTGACTGCTTTGAAGGACGGTAACAGGTGCAAATATGTAACTCTTTTGTATCGGTTGTGAACAAATACACTCCTGGAAATGGAAAACAGAACACATTGACACCGGTGTGTCAGACCCACCATACTTGCTCCGGACACTGCGAGAGGGCTGTACAAGCAATGATCACACGCACGGCACAGCGGACACACCAGGAACCGCGGTGTTGGCCGTCGAATGGCGCTAGCTGCGCAGCATTTGTGCACCGCCGCCGTCAGTGTCAGCCAGTTTGCCGTGGCATACGGAGCTCCATCGCAGTCTTTAACACTGGTAGCATGCCGCGACAGCGTTGACGTGAACCGTATGTGCAGTTGACGGACTTTGAGCGAGGGCGTATAGTGGGCATGCGGGAGGCCGGGTGGACGTACCGCCGAATTGCTCAACACGTGGGGCGTGAGGTCTCCACAGTACATCGATGTTGTCGCCAGTGATCGGCGGAAGGTGCACGTGCCCGTCGACCTGGGACCGGACCGCAGCGACGCGCGGATGCACGCCAAGACCGTAGGATCCTACGCAGTGCCGTAGGGGACCGCACCGCCACTTCCCAGCAAATTAGGGACACTGTTGCTCCTGGGGTATCGGCGAGGACCATTCGCAACCGTCTCCATGAAGCTGGGCTACGGTCCCGCACACCGTTAGGCCGTCTTCCGCTCACGCCCCAACATCGTGCAGCCCACCTCCAGTGGTGTCGCGACAGGCGTGAATGGAGGGACGAATGGAGACGTGTCGTCTTCAGCGATGAGAGTCGCTTCTGACTTGGTGCCAATGATGGTCGTATGCGTGTTTGGCGCCGTGCAGGTGAGCGCCACAATCAGGACTGCATACGACCGAGGCACACAGGGCCAACACCCGGCATCATCGTGTGGGGAGCGATCTCCTACACTGGCCGTACACCACTGGTGATCGTCGAGGGGACACTGAATAGTGCACGGTACATTCAAACCGTCATCGAACCCATCGTTCTACCATTCCTAGACCGGCAAGGGAACTTGCTGTTCCAACAGGACAATGCACGTCCGCATGTATCCCGTGCCACCCAACGTGCTCTAGAAGGTGTAAGTCAACTACTCTGGCCAGCAAGATCTCCGGATCTGTCCCCCCATGTTTGGGACTGGATGAAGCGTCGTCTCACGCGGTCTGCACGTCCAGCACGAACGCTGGTCCAACTGAGGCGCCAGGTGGAAATGGCATGGCAAGCCGTTCCACAGGACTACATCCAGCATCTCTACGATCGTCTCCATGGGAGAATAGCAGCCTGCATTGCTGCGAAAGGTGGATATACACTGTACTAGTGCCGACATTGTGCATGCTCTGTTGCCTGTGTCTATGTGCCTGTGGTTCTGTCAGTGTGATCATGTAATGTATCTGACCCCAGGAATGTGTCAATAAAGTTTCCCCTTCCTGGGACGATGATTTCACGGTGTTCTTATTTCAATTTCCGGGAGTGTAGTTGCTACTATTTAAGTTCCAACCCTCGTATTAACAGCCGCTTACACAGTTTATTCAGTGTGAGCATCGTCGACGAGATGCTGTACTGCTGCAGATTTGCAACTGTAACCAAAATCGTAATTAATTTTTTTCCAGCCTAAGTCGGTTCCGTATTAACGCATTAGAATATTTACCAAGCTTCGACCCCATACGATGATCCTCCTAGTATCGTGTAGCGTAGTACGGCAGCTCAAGACTCAGTAAGTCGTTGGGAGTCCCCTGCAGAATATTGAGCCACTCTGCCTCTGTAGACGTCCAAAATTGCCGGTGTAGGAGTCTGAGCACGAATGACCTCTCGATTATGTGCCATAAATGATCGCGAACAATTTTGGCCCAGTGACATAGATCATTGTCACCCATAAAAATTCCATCGTTGTTTGGGTATATGAAGTCCGCGAACGGCTGAAAATGGTCTCCAAGTAGCCGAACATAACCATTTCCAGTTACTGATCGGTACAGTTGGACCAGAGGGCCCAGACTATTTCATATAACCACAGCCTACATATTGTTGACAAGGTGGGTCCATGGATAAGGTCACGAGCCCAGGAGAGGAGCTGCAGGCGATGTTGTGCTGTTAGGAAAGGCATTCCGGTCGATCGTCTGCAGCCATAGCCCATAATGCCAAATTTCGCCGCACTGTCCTAATGTGTACGTTCGTCGCATGTCCCATACTGACTTCTGCGTTTATTTCACGCAGTGTTGCTTGTCTGATAACACTGACAAGTCGACGCGGGACTGCTCTCAATCGTTAAATGAAGACCGTCGGCCACTACGTAGGCCCTGGTGAGAGGTAATGCCCAAATCTGATATTCTCGGCACACTCTAGACGCTGTGGATCTTGATTTATTGAATTCCCAAACGATGTCCCATGCGTCTAGCTCCAACTGCCATTCTCGTTCAAAGCCTGTGAATTCTCGTCGGAAACATTTTGACATGAAGCACTTAAGTACAAATAACAGCTCCGTCAATGCACTGCTCTTTATACCTTGTGTACGCGACACTAACGCCATCTGTATATGTGCATATCACTTTCCCATGGCGTTTGTCATCTCACAAGGGGAGACCACGACGTTTGGGACGCGGATTTACTGCTCAGTTGACTCAATTGGCTCTGAGCACTATGGGACTTAACTTCTGTGGTCATCAGTCCCCTAGAACTTAGAACTACTTAAACCTAACTAACATAAGGACATCACACACATCCATGCCCGAGGCAGGATTCGAACCTGCGAACGTAGCAGTCGCGCGGTTCCGGACTGAGCGCCTTAACGCGGATTTACTGCAAACTTCGTACACTCGTAGTACTCCATGAGGACAACAAAATGTGTAAGCAGTAGCGCGTACTTCTCAAGCGTTATTGAGAAAATCGTAAGATAATTTCGGTCGTCAGAAATATATCTGTGCGTGGACATTTTTACCATGAAGCGGCGGCAGCCGAGTGGTGATCCTTCGCGTTCATACAGGACATGATGATTGGGATTAACATGATACCTGCATTCATTTGTTACGACGCTGCAGGCAAAACCCCTCTGATCCAGTCTGCCGCCGGCAGTGCTGCGAGGCGGTCACGCGCCAGAGCGCTGCGGGCGAGGCGCGCGCGGTGTGTTTGTGTTTACTTCGGCCGCTGTACGTGCCGTTTTCCTTCTAGACCACCATGGCGCACAACTATCGGAAGAAGACATTACGTTTCAACTTTTGTTCCGACTTCGCCCGACCCAAGGCCCTGGAGGTAGAACGGTTTATACGCGATGAAGTTAAAATACCACCAACGGATCTAATTGGTATCCAGTTGTCCATAGTTAGCAGTACCGTCTACGTCAAAATGATCAACGATGCGGCGTGCGACAAGGTGCTTCAAGAGGCAAAACGTGGACTGCGCTTCTGTCACTCCGACGGCAACGTCGGACCCGTTACCGTCGATCACGCAGGTCTCGGCACACGGACGATAAGGATCTTCGAACTGCCGTTCGAACTACCTGCAGACGTCGTCATCGAGGCGCTCCGTCCCTATGGCAACGTTCTGGAACATGTTGCCGAACGATGGGTCCAATTTCAGACCTATCCAGTTTTAAACGGTGTTAGACAGGTCCGCATCGAGTTGCAGAAACACGTGCCTTCCTATCTACGTATCGGAGGCTGCCGTGCCATTATAATGTACGACGGCCAACCTCGGACCTGTTCCGGTTGCGGGAAAGAAGGTCACCTACGGTCTGAATGCATTCAACGACGTGTCGCGCAGCTCCCGTTGTCGGAAGCGTCCGTCACACCCACGATGACCGCCCTACCGGTCACTTACGCAGCGGCTCTTGCCACGTCTACAGTTTCGTCCAGTCCGTCGCCCGGTCCTTCCGATCGGCACGTCCCACCGTCCCAGTCACCAACGGACGGTACAGACGTCCCACCTGACAACCTTGCCGCCGAACAGGCTCCCGCACCGGATGCTGAGGAGACCAGTACATCTTCACAACACCTGTTTGACAATTTCATTGTACCCACCGACGCCTTCGAACCAGGTCGACGCTCCTCCTTGCCGTCGTCCGACACTGAGGAACACGTGCGCAAACAACGCTCGCCACGTAGGCGCAAACGCCGTCGCCGTTCACCCACGGGCTCTCAGAGTGTTGCCACCCGCGGCGACGAAGACGACACCCAAGCAGCCGACATTTCCACGCAGAGGTCGGCGGACAACTTTCACGATGAACAAGACGTTTCGCAGGATGGGACCACTATGGAGGTCGCCACGCACAATGTAACAATCGGTGCGCCGGTTGAGACGCCTGTCTCCCCGCCGACAACTCCAGATCTCTCTCACCACGACGCAATTCCCATGGACATTGGACAGACCCACGGCACAGGAGCATGGGCCGACGACATTGAGGAAGGTACGCCCCCTCCTCCGGATGAGTTACCTCCGCCGGACGAGGCTACCTGTTAACATCAAAAGCGAGGCATTGCAGCTGATGGGACGGGACTTCCTGTCGGTGCCCTCCTCTTACTTCCCTTGGTGATGGTAGATGCGCGTCCACCACCACTGAAACAAACATACCGGTTTGCCACACTGAACATCAACATGATCGGCACTGCACCCAAGCTGCAACTCCTATGTGACATGCTTCGGGCCTCTGACGTCGACGTCGCCCTTCTTCAGGAAGTACGCGTTGCCACACTACCACCAGTCTACGGCTACGACTCATACACGTCCACATGTGATCAATCAGGGCGTGGAGTGGCTTTCCACATACGCGAAGGAATCCCACTCACGGACACGACAATCCTTCCCTGTGGAAGAGGCATGGCTGTTACCATCTTAGACACGCGCGTCATCAATATCTACGCTCCGACTGGCTCCACGAACCGTCGGCAGCGGTCCACTTTCTTCGGACATGACGTGGCGCCCCTGTTTTCTGGACGCTATGATCGCCTTGTCATGGGAGGTGATTTCAACTGTGTCCTCCATCCGCAGGACCAAGTACCTGGTTATTCGCCATGCCCGGCGCTGCTCACCTTAATCGAAGATTTTCATCTAGTGGACGTTTGGGAGAAAATTCATGGCAATACCCCCGGTTTTACCCATTATACAGCACATTCTGCGAGCAGACTGGACCGGTTTTATGTCTCTGCTCACCTCGGCAATGAAGTCGCCCAAGCTGAACGATGGCCCCTTGCATTTTCGGACCATTGCGCCGTCATTTGCTCTCGGCTCTGCCACCTCAGTCAGTGTGGCGCAGCAGAGGTTACTGGAAGCTTAATACCTCCCTCCTTAATGATCCACACTGCCGACAATGTATTGCCACTACATGGGCGTCTTGCGAAAGACGCCTTGCGCAGTACACATCCACGTTCCATTGGTGGCTCAAATGTGCCAAACCTGCGATCAGAAAGACCTTCATAAAATGTGGCAAGGAAGCAGCAGCATGGCATCGAGACACCACAAATTTTCACTACGCCGTCCTCCGTGAGCTCGATGCGCTCCCTCCATCACCTGGCACCCACAGGGAACGACAACGTACTAAAGCTCGTCTCCTCTATCTTCAACGTGCACGACTGCATGGTGTCGTGGTGCGTTCCCGACGACAAGACCTCCTCCACGACGAAACCCCATCCACAATCCATGCCGCATCCGACCATAGTCGTCGACGTCGGCTTTTCGTCCCCAACATCACGACCTCCGATGGTGTTCACCACACAACACAGGCGGCGGTCGTGTCCGCCTTTGCTGAACATTATCGCCAATTTTATGATGATGAACCGATGGCGACGCCCATTCCTGATGATCTCCGTCCTTCCCCTGATCGGACTCTCACCGTAGCGGAGTCAACGTCCATGATGTCTGCAATCACCGCAGAAGAGGTGGTAGATGCGATCAACAAAGGGGCCAAGAACAAATCACCCGGACCAGATGGTCTCCCAGTGGAATTTTACCGGGCGTTCACCACGTTAATGCTTCCTCGCTGGACGGAAATGATTCAGGAACTCTTTACTCCGTCCTTCCCAATTCCACCTGAATTCGTCGCTGGCATTCTTCTACCTGTGCGTAAACCGAAGGGAGGGTCTCATGTCTCTGCATATCGCCCCCTTACACTACTGAATGCAGACTAAAAAATCTATGCACGCCTCTTAGCAGCGCGCATACGCTCCGTCTTACCTCCGGTCCTTTCACCTGAGCAGACTGCACGTGGTTGTGGGGCCACCTTACAAACAGCCCTAGGAGAATGCCGTGATCTCATTGCACTGGCGTCGGTTTGTCGCCTTCGTGCAGCACTGGTATCCGTCGATTTCACGAGTGCCTTTGATCGCGTTCGACACCCATTCCTCCTCATGGTGGCGACACGTATGGGGTTCCCTTTGCTTTTTGTCGATGCCATTCGCCGGTTACTCCTTCCCGCGGTCTCGATGGTACAAGTCAATGGCAGGCTTGTAGGACCGATTCCTATACGCCGCTCTGTGCGTCAAGGATGCCCTATGTCTACTTTACTATATGCCATTGCACTTGAGCCCCTCATCACTGGAATTACCTCTAGACTGCAGGGCCTCACTTTGCGTGACCACACCTTTCACTGTAGGGCTTATGCGGACGATCTCCTCTTTCTCACCTGCTCCTCCACGGAACTCAATGACGCCATCCAATGGATCCACCAGTATGGACGTCTTTCTGGTAGCATTCTTAATGTCAGTAAATCGACTATGATGCACATTGGGCGCGGCCTCCCGGCTATGGTGCCGACCCCACTCCCAGTTCGTGCCACCCTTCGTTACTTGGGTATCGAATTTACGAGCTCCACACACCGCACAGTGGCCCTGGCTTACAGGCGGCTTTTGCAGTCGATTCGGCACCATGTTCGCGGTCAAGTGCACCGTAACTTAAACCAACTCCAACGTGTGTCCTATGTCAACATCTATGTCGCCCCTAAACTGGTACACGTCGCCCAGATCCTCCCAATGCCGTTACTCCTTGGCCGCCGCATCCAATCAGCCTTTGGATATTTCGTGTCAGCAGGGGCACTTTTCAAAGTCCACTCCAACACTCTAACACTGCCTCCTGCAAAAGGTGGCCTCGGACTCGTCAACGTGCGGGCACGATCTTCTGCACTCTTTGTCCACACTCTGTTGCGGCACTGGCAGGGGCCGGTCCCGTCCTTAACACGCAGTCTCTTAGATATCCTCCGACCAGCTTCTCTCGATCCACCGATCAATGTGGCACCTATTTCTCCATTATTGTACTACGTCGCGAATTGTTTCATAGAACTCAGCTACGTTCGGGCCGATCTTCCAGTCACCCGTCCTCCCCGTACAAAAGATTATTATCGTTTGTTTATGCTGTCCAACCCTTGCGACCCCATGGTTCTACAACATCCTGACATTCACTGGCGCACGGTTTGGGGGTGTGTGCATGCACCCTTTTTACCGTCGTCTGTGTCTGCACTCTGGTATGTTTTAGTCTATGGAAAATTCCCGACTAATAGTCGACTTTATCGCATAGGACTGGCCACCTCCCCACTCTGCCATGACTGTCAGCTCGAAGACACCGACGAGCACCGTCTTACGTGCCCCCTGAAACAAAACGTATGGCTCCTCATCCAACGAATCGTGGGCTTTTACCTCCGTGCCCCGCCAACGACGGTAACCCCGGATTTCCTGTTGTTGCCCCAGTCATTTCACTACCCTCTTGCTAAGCACCATACCCTAATCTGGTTTCGAGGACAGGCTTTAGAATATCTCTTTCGGAGTGGTCCGCATACAGTCCTTGACTTCTGGTACAAAGTTGTGACCGCGCATAGCACCCTCACCCGAAAACCATCTTACCGACAAACTTTTGCCGGTTATCTCCGCAGCGTCTTCCTTGACCCCCCTCAAAGTTGGGGTGTACCATGCCTACCTGTCACATGATGCAACACCCTTATCCACGTTCTCATGCATCGACCAAAAACACAATTTTTTTTTTTTTAGGAAGAAGACAGAATATGTTATATTTTGTTGTATTTAAATTTTTTTTTTTTAACTAACAGTCATTTGTATATTTTTAAATGGTACCTTGAAGAACTTTTGCATAGTGAATATATATGTACTTTTAGTTTGTTCAATACAAATTTTTAAACAAAAACAAAACAAAAAAAAAGGAAAACAGGATATGTTCTAATTTGTTGTATTTCATGTTATTCTAATAATTTGTTTACCTAACACTCATTTGTATATGTTTAACTGGTACCTTGAAGAACTTTTGCTTTGCGTATATATATATATATGTACTCTCCGTTTGTTCAACAATAAAAAAAAAAAAAAAAGTGGTTAGCGTTCAAGCCCCATAATCACTGGATCGATACCCGTTCGTCTGCTTTTTTTTTCATTTTTCAACACAGTCATTTTCTTTTATATTTATATTACAATTGATATAATGGGGAAAATACGTGTAATCGGATGAACTTTTATTAAATTTACAATGTTATTTGGCAGTCTACTAATTTTTATTGTGACAAATAACGTAATATTCATAACTATCGACTAGTAAACTATCGACTAGTCTACTAATTTTTATTGTCACAAATAATGTAATATTCATAACTATCGACTAGTAAACGACCAAACGCATGAAGTGATACTGAAAATGTATGCTTGTCCGTGATTTGAGAAATCCCTTAGACCTAGAAGAAGCCCGAAACGACTTGTTAGATCCAAGTTTCGATCGGCACAGACGGCTTTCGAAAGATGTACAATTAATCGTCGCTTTCGACATTACGAGTACAAGTTGCAGGATGGTATTTTTCGTAAAAACATGGAAAACGTAAAGTTAAACGGCACCAGCTGCATTGAATAAATGCTATGTTTCTGCATACGCAAGGTCTTTTGACGTTTTCCGTGGAAAAACAAACGTCGTTAACATTTTCAAAAACGCCTCTTTCAAACGATAATTTGGAAGCAAACCATGCATAACGCAGTATTTCCTTAAAAATAGGCGCTGATGATTGGTTATGCAGTATCGATTGTATTGTAATAGCGTCTTCCAAGAAGCAATTTCTCGTTCTCTTTCGATTAAATACGAACAGTTTTGAAGACACGGACAAACATACATTTTTCAGTATCACTTTATGCGTTTGGTCGTTTACTAGTCGGTAGTTATGAATATTATATTATTTGTGATAGCAAAAATTAGTAGTCTGCCAAATAACATTGTAAATTTAATAAAAGTTCATCCGACTACAAGTATTTTTTCCATTATATCAACTGTAATATAAATAGTAAAGAAAATGACTGTGTTGAAAATAAAAAAATAAAACTGGCGAACGGAACTCGATCCAGCGATCCAGCGGCTTGAACGCCAACCACTTTAAAAAAAAAAAAAAAAATTTTGTTTTATATTGTTCGTTGAATTTGTCCAGGGTGGATGTCCGATGACACCCGTTCAGTTCGTATGTTGATCCGCTCGCTTAGTTTTTTTATTAGAAAGGGTAGCTAACGCTCTGACCGAACATGCTTTTCTTTTTTAATCTCATTTTGTTCGCCTTTGGTCGTTGCATCTGCTCGGGGGGGACGTCGTAAGACATCCGTTTAAGTTCGTTGTTGATCGATTAGCTCAGCTTTTTTTTTTTAATTACAGAGGGCAGCTAACCCTCTGACCGAACACGCTAAGCTACTGTGCCGGCACCACTGGGCTGCAGCCGCTTCATGGTAAAAATGGCCACGCGCAGATATATATTTGACGACCGAAATTATCTTGCGATTTTCTCAGTAATGCTTGAGAAGTACGCGCTACTGCTTACACATTTTGTTGTCTTCATGGAGTACTATGAGTGTACGAAGTTTACAGTAAACCCGCGTTCCAAACGTCGTGACCTCCCAGTGTCAGTGTATAACTACCCAGTAGAGCTACATAGGGACCAGTTTCAACTCTTAAGATTCAACAAAGCACTTGAATTTCGGAAATAATTCAGTGGCGCAGTACAAAGAAATAAGTTTTACAAACATAAACGCTATTAAGCTTCAGAAGGTAAGGGTCATTACTGAGTGTCCGTCTGCAAGAGGGGCCGCTCTGTAAGAGATGAAAGGAAGTGTCGTAGTAAAGATCTGAGATGAAACGAGTGACAACATTTTCAAAGCAAGTGTGGAACTTGGTTAGGAGAGGGTTTATCTGACATACTGTGGTCTTTGGTAGGTTGTGCCAGGCACTGCGGATAGCTGCACTTACGAATTATCCTTGGAAATCAGCTTGGTAAAGGATCTTAATACGACGAAATGCTCGCGCTTAAACATTGAAACATTAAACTATCAAAAAAAATTGGTTCACTAAAACTGGCCTCAAACTCTGGCTATTTTTAAAAATATGATTCCTCCCGAACAGGCCTCGAAGGGCCAATAATACCGACTGACCGCTGTGTCATCCTGAGTGGATATGCGTCACTGGATCCAGATACAGAGGGGCATATGGTCAACACCCTTCTTCCGGCCGTTGTCAGTTTTCGTGACCGGAGCCGCTACTTCTCAGTCGAGTAGTTCATTTGGCCAGAGAATGCATGAGTGCACCCCACTTGCCAACAGCGCTCGGCAGTCTCGGACGGTCACCCATCCAAGTGGCAAATAAGCCCGGCAGTGCTTAAATTCTGTGATCTGACGAAATGGTGTTACCCTCGTGCCAAGGCCGTCGGTTGCAGGCTGTTTTTAGATGCGTCTAAATTTCAAGTAGGAGAGAAAATTATAACTGTGTGCTAGAAAACTATGTAGTATCGTTTCTAACAACTATTTCTAGTAGAGGGAATATTGCAGTATTGCAGCATGGAATGTGTATTGGATACGGTTTAGAAATTTTCCAGAATGGGGCTAGGGAGGGGTTTAAACATTATTTATTCTCTATCTATAACAGCAAGAAATATTTATTTAAGCTTACTTTGTCGGTAAGCTGCCTCCTATTCCTGTATAACCGCAAAGTCCATTTTGATGTTTCGCAGGAATAAACGAGTAAACTGACCGCTACTGGCAAAAATGCGCCAGCACATTATAACGAAGAATAAAGTCGTTAGATATTTTGTAATTACTGCTTTCATAGCAGCGAGACATTAGTTACGGAACGAGACAAAAAGGTGGAAAGAGCGACGCGATCTTTCCCTGCAATTTTCATCATGGAGGCATTACGGTAAATCGCATAAATCTCGACGGCTAAAAAAACATACAACGTACAAAACAGCCTTAAAACTGCCACGCCGCCGGCGAATTGGAGACGGTGGCGCGGGCCCGTCGTAATGGAATCGCCTGCACAGATACATGTGAAAGCACGGCGAGAATAAATACGCGCAGTAATGCTTGTGCCGAGCGAGGCGGCTGCGCGCGCGTCCCAGATGATGTATTATGATTACGCCGGGCATTACTCTGAATAACGCTGCCATAACTTGCCGCCGCTCGCCGCGCCTCTCCGGAAAGCGGAGAGGGCTGGCCAGAGTTAATCGTTGCCCAACTCTCTCCCTGCCTCCCACACTCACACACACCAACCCTCAACCCTCCGAACCCTTCCAGACGGCAACACACTGGAGTCCTGGAGAGGGAGGTGGCAACCAGCAGGCACTTCCTGCACTAGTTGTCCCTACTCTGGCCAAGGCACTTCCGTTGCTAACAAAACAGTTGAAGCAAGCTACCACCCACACTCCGCCTCGTGACGTTTCTCATGCATTTTTATTTGTGGACAAAGTACGAGTATTTAACAATATCAATAGAGACGAAATTTCTGTATCTGATAGAGAAGGAAACTATTCTATAACACCTATGGAAATATCAGCTGAGGAGATTACCGTAAGTGCAGAAGCATGTAGACTTTTTTTCTGTCATTACTACATTCATTTGGCACCTGGCAACGGTTCGTAATTTTATATTCCGATCTTGATGAAGTGGTGCGTCCGCAGCTCGTGGTCGTGCAGTAGCGTTCTCGCTTCCCGCGCCCGCGTTCCCGGGTTCGATTCCCGGCGGCGTCAGGGATTTTCCCTGCCTCGTGATGACTGGGTGTTGTGTGATGTCCTTAGGTTAGTTAGGTTTAAGTAGTTCTAAGTTCTAGGGGACTGATGACCATAGATGTTAAGTCCCATAGTGCTCAGAGCCATGAAGTGGTGCATCAAGAGGAAGATCAGTGTATACATAAGGTTTCGTAGTCTTACATATACGAGGCCTGTTCAGAAAGTAAGCTCCGATTGATTGCCAAATTGAAACCACAGTGAACATCAGAAATGTTTTACTTGTAACAATTAGCTACACCTTTCAGCTACTTCTCTGCGTAGTCGCCGTTCTGACTTAGACTTTTGTCATAGCGTTGTACCAACTTTTCAATAGCCTCATCATAGAAGGCAGCCGCCAGTGCTTTCCGCCAATTCTCCACGCTGGCCTACACCTCGTTTTCTGTGTCAAAATGTTGTCTTCAAAGACAGCGGTTCATGTGACCAGAGATGAAACTCAGGGGGAGACAATTGCGGACTGTCTTGTGGGTAATCTCACATTTCCATTTGAAAACGATGCAGGAGCATCTTCATTGCCCCTGCAGAATGCGGCTGAGAATTGTCTTGAAGAAGAAACAGCACGACAGTTATGTAATGTTAGCTGCATAGCTTCAGGCGAAATTTCTCACCAGGCCCTCGTACTTGGCGGCAGACACTATTTTCTAGACATCTTTACGCACTCACTGCGAGCTCAGAAATGAGAAGAGCGACGTGATGCTAACTGGGGTTATACTAGAGACACTACCCAACACATCTGTGCAAAGCTTTATCGGATTTTCATAGTCGTTTCCATTTCGCGACCGATCGGAGCTTACTTTCTGAACGCCCCTCGTATGTATGTAATATATAAAAGGGAAAGGTTTATCAGAAGTCCCTAGAAGTTCTTGGGCAATTTACTTCAAATTTCTACACGATCCCCTAATGAACATTTGGGTGGACATCGGCTATGCATTTTTTAATATACACTATATATATATATATATATATATATATATATATATATATATATATATATATATATATATATAAAGTACATGTTGTTACCAGATATCTCGAAAAGTTCTTGACTGATTACTGCAAATTTCTTGATCGAATTACTTCAAATTTCTTCATTCACATAAAACAATGAAGAAAATAATGAAAAAATAAATGGCGAATACCCGTTGAAAAAGATAGGATAAACTTCAAATACTATCAGCCACTCCAACGTAAGCACCTCCCCCCCCCACAAACTCCCCAATACCATGACTACCCTGTTGCAAACCTACCCAAACATGCTTTCAAACGGCTGAAGCACAGAAACTGTATGTTTCCGGACATGAGTCGCTGTTCAGAATACTATATACTCACTCCCCTCTACAATTCCTAGACGTTTGTAACAGGAATTTCCGAACACTTTGTATTTGCAAAAGTCAGAACGGGAAGACGAGAACCTGACTTTAACTAATGTCGCAGGTGAAGACGTATTCATTCGTCGTATTCCGTTGACACCCAGTGGTTCAAATACGCCTTTTGATTTAAAGCGACTACCGTTTCCCATACAACAAGGCTCAAGGCCACTCACATTGTGTGGCAAATATTAAACCTCACGGATAACGCCGGGAATTACAGGTAGTAAATAATACAGGGTGATTCAAAAAGAATACCACAACTTTAGGAATTTAAAACTCTGCAACGACAAAGGCAGAGCTAAGCACTATCTGTCGGCAAATTAAGGGAGCTATAAAGTTTCATTTAGTATGAACGTGACTCGCCTAAGGTGAACGTTTTCTGTGCCATTTCAGCCAATAAAGTTTTTGGTCCCTTTTTCTTCGAAGGTGCTACTGTAACTGGACTACAGTATCTGGAGATGTTAGAGAATTGGCTGTTCCCTCAGCTCGAACAAGAAGCACAACAATTCATATTTCAGCAGGATGGAGCGCCACCACATTGACACTTATCTGTCCGTAACTACCTGAACGTCAACTACCCAAGGCGATGGATCGGCCGCCAGGCAGCCCGTGACAGAGCACTTCATCACTGGCCTCCAAGAAGCCCTGATCTTACCCCCTGCGATTTTTTCTTATGGGGGTATGTTAAGGATATGGTGTTTCGGCCACCTCTCCCAGCCACCATTGATGATTTGAAACGAGAAATAACAGCAGCTATCCAAACTGTTACGCCTGATATGCTACAGAGAGTGTGGAACGAGTTGGAGTATCGGGTTGATATTGCTCGAGTGTCTGGAGGGGGCCATATTGAACATCTCTGAACTTGTTTTTGAGTGAAAAAAAAAACCTTTTTAAATACTCTTTGTAATGATGTATAACAGAAGGTTATATTATGTTTCTTTCATTAAATACACATTTTTAAAGTTGTGGTATTCTTTTTGAATCACCCTGTATTTCGAAGTTACACAATTTCAGAGACTTTACTGGTCTCACACAGATACGATAATATACATATATGTTGCAGTAGTAAGTGAAAATCTGTACCAGAGCTGGGAAGCGAACCAGGGTCTCCTGCTTACTAAGCAGGTGCCTTAGCCACTAAGCCACCTTGGCTCAGCGCTTCACAGAACTGCACGGATTACTCTGGTTTGCCTCCCTCCTCGATCTAAATTCGCCCTTATGCCTGGACTGAATTGCCGAGGCTCTCCACGTTCTGGAACAGCACCTCAGCATCCAACGTAAATGGGGGATACAGCCTGAAACCAAGGCGCAGGTATTTACACAAATGAAATGACACTATTTTAGAGACTTCACTGGTCTCATACAGATATGATTTTATGTATATAGACTGTAGCAGCGAGTGAAAATTTGTACCAAGGGCGGGAACCGAACCCAGGCCTCTTGCTTATTACGCTGGTGCGTTTACAGGGGGAAGCGTGCCAAGGTAATCCGTGCAGTTGTGTGAACCGCTGTGGCAAGGTGGCTTAGTGGCTAATGCACCTGCCCGGGTTCGGTTCCCGGCTTTGGTACAAATTTTCCGTTACAGCTTCAGTCTGTATACATAAAATCATATCTGTATGAGAGCAGTAAAGTGTCTGAAATTGTGTCACTCCATTTGTATAAGTACCTGCGCCTGGGTTTCAGGTTTGATCCCCCATTTATGCTCGATGCTGAGGTGGTGTTCCAGAACATGGAGAGCCTTGGCAATTCTGTTCATGTGCAAGGGGAATTTAGATCTAGGAGGGAGGCATGCCAAGTTAATCCGCGCAGTTGTGGGAACTACTGTAACAAGGTGGCTTAGTGACCAACGCACCTGCTCGCAAGCAGGAGACCCGCGTTCGGTTCCCAGCCTTCGTACAAATTTTTACTCTCCCCCTCAGTCCAAATACATAAAATGACATTGACAGCACATGAGGAAAGTAATTTCTATTTACTCTTGGTGTTATGTTCGCCCAAGCACCGATGAAAAACTCAGTTAATGACGAAGCATTTGTGTACAAGCGAGGAGTGTTGGGAGTATTTTGGATAAGGATTTTATTGAGAGGTAAGGAACAGCAACAGGAACAGGCATTTGACCTTTGTGATAATATAAGGCACGGCCTCGTCTTATAACTAATGATCATTCTTGAAGACTGTCTTGTCTGTCAGTTTGTCTGAACAAGCTTCTCCAAAACTACTGGGTGAACTATCATGGGGTTTTTGGAGGTAACTTGAGCATATCTTGGGGCATCGTATCGATTTTATTTCATCAACATCGTTTCGCAGCAAAAACGTATGGTGATTTAAAGTTTTGTCTAAAACCATCGTACCTGGTTGATTGGCCGACACGCTTATCTCTTTTCACACGTACCTAGAGCATAGCTTGGGGCACTGTATAGGCTTTATTTCATGAAAATCGGGCCGCAGAAAAGAATCTATCGTTACTGAGTTCTAGAAATGCGAAAGTAACTGTACCCGATACATCTTGACTGAACCCATTTCGATGAAATTTCGTATGGAGATAGCATGAACCCTTAGGAACAACATGGGCTACTTTAGAATGTATGTATTGATTTGAAGAATATTACGTGAATCAGGGAAAAAAGTTTACTCTTTTACTTTTGATCTTTATCACATTTGTGAAATTACTTTTATTTATCGATATGTGCTACGTGATATGATTCAAAGCAATAAATGTCACGCTTATACTATCTTCAATGTGTTTAATCCATAATTGCACGTTATTTTTTGCACAGTATACCCATTGTATATTTATAGCTACTTTAATAGCACGACGCATACTGCCCATGCCCTCTGTACGCACTGCTCAGGTAGCGACGCATTGTGGCGTTGCGAGGGTGAAGGGAGAGACGCACATCATGAGCTATTCTTACCCGAAGGCATCCGATTTACTTATTCACCATCACTCAACATAACAAAGCTACTGATAAGAAAGTACAATCCCGGATAACAGCTAGCTGTAAATATAACTGATAGTTCAAAGAATTAGCACCTCCATGCTGACCAGTACGGATTTTGAAAGCATCGGCTATGTGAAACTCAGCTCAGTTGACATCATAAAAGCAATGGATCAAGACAGTCACAGATATATAGTATTTCTTGACTTCATAAAAGCATTTGACACTTATTAACAAAGTTGTGTCGTTAGCTGAACGTGGTGACACAGACCCTTCAACATTTATTAAATGGTTAAGGTATATTTATGTACACTACTTACAGGACAGATGTGCTTAAACATTACTTTTCTATCCTTGACAGTAACTGTTTCATACTTTTCAGCTCAGTGCTATGGAAAGCAGGTTTGCTGTTACAAAACACAATCCCTTGCTATCTGTTGTCAGATTAGTAGCGTTGCACAGTGAGGTAACTCGCTTTAAAACCTAGACACAATAGAAAAATTGGTTTACAAAAATGCGTTCTTTTTAGATTTTTAAGGTCAGTTATTACGAACCCTATCTCGGAATTACAAAATTCAAAATGTTGGATCTAATTTGACAGAGGAAAATTAGAAATTTAGCACATTCGAGTAAAACTTTGGGTATAAAATATTTTGAGGTCACTGATAACGAATTAGAAGAGGAAATTGCCTTTTTGTAATGTTCTATTTGGTATTTTACATTTTTCAATCTAAATCGTACACATTCGTCACTTCCGTCACGTCTCTATCGAAAGGGTCGCTGTCTCGTTGTCCAGATAGATGGTTCGAAAAGCAGACCTTAGGTGCAATCTGTTTATCTTCTGCACAAACACTGTCTCCACGTACGCGCAAACCGTACTTACTCTACCACGCAAAAACATTTGGGGTTGCACTCGTCTGGGATGAGACGTTCTCGGGTGGTCTACTGGTGGCCGAAACGCACAATAACCCTGGATTCGGTGTGGGGCGGCGGTGGGTTGAGTGGACTGCTGAGTCTGTTGTGGGATTGTGTACCGCTGCGGGCTACAGCGGTGACGAAGCCTCTCCGTCGTTTGCAGGTCCTCAGTACCAAACAATGCAATACAAGTTGGGTCTTGGGGAATCCCAGTCCAGCACACATTTCCTGTTGTCGCTGATTCCTCATCAAGTCTTGAGGTAGCTGACACCAATAATTCCTTTTTCCCCCTCCAAACTCAGATATATCACAGGTGCGGATTCCGCGTAGTATCTGTTCTACTTACATTCTGTCCAGGTTTTTAAGTGCGCGTCGTTCTAGATCCCTTTAGTCTCACTGCGAGAGTCCCGAGATCTGTGTGAAGCTCGGTGTGCGACTTCATAAAAAGGCACGCTGGGGGCTACACGTGCATGCAATGAGCCGCAGTGAGAACCCAGTCTTATGGTGACGTCCGTGACGCTGAACGATGGCGAAATCTGGAGGAGCGAGGAGAGCAGTGGTTCTCTGGTAGGCTACGCAGTGTCCCCCCTCCCCAACGCAATCTGACTTCGTTTACATGAGTCCACTGTGAGACCCAATTCTATTCAAATGGAACCAACTACGACCCATTACACCACAGACTGTGGTTCACCAGAAAACAGGGAGCTGTCAGTATCATTTACCGTGCGCCGGTGCAGGAATAGTTTACCCTTTCGCCTTGATTCAGGAAGGGCAGCAGAAATCAGCGCGCTGTGGGCGAGGAGCGGCGCGCTGCGGCAGCTTTAATGTTCTGGTGCGTCCACGAAAATTTGCAAACTATACGGTCTGGCGTTCTAATTATCAGAATGCGGGAAACTTCCCTATCAGAGCCCTGAAATCCAGGCAGATTTCAGTGTGAGGTGCACACGGTCGCTGGTGTGACCAAATCGTTCAAATGGCTCTGAGCACTATGGGACTTAACTCCTGAGGTCATCAGTCCCCTAGAACTTAGAACTATTTAAACCTAACTAACCCAAGGACATCAGACACATCCATGCGACCGTAGCGGTCGTGCGGTCCCAGACTGTAGCGCCTAGAACCGCTCGCCCACTCCGGCCGGCTGGTCTGGCCAAACCAATTTGACTCACCGGTATGACAGTGCTTGCTGGAATTGTCAAACGCCCGATGGCTGACTCAGGATGAGTAAGTTCAACATTATGACACATAATATGTCTCAGATGATATGCAACTCCACTGATGCTACAGCTGCAAACTGTCGCTGACTCTTTGTCCAGCACAAAACGATAAGTCTCACCCAGTAGGGAAAGACCTGAATGTGCAGCAGCATGTTAGGGTGATGTTTTAGAGCCTCAATAGAAAAATAATGGGAGAAGCTGAGTTCCTAACTCGCTGCTTATTAACGTTTCATTTTTGTTAGCTAATGTTGTCGAATGAAGAAGGAACTGTTGCCGTGATGTGGTATTGTTCAGTGACGAGAAAGACAAACACAGTGCGGTGCGCCATGTTTAGTTTCGCTCCCCTGGGCTTGCTCGTGTTACGTAACACCCAGAAGCCCGCTAGCTGCCTGTAGCTGTACGCGCAATTGCTAATCATGTTGACACACTGAATCGCTGTCTAAATTGCCATTCGTAATGTACTGCTAAAGGTAAATGAATGCCCCGAATATATGCGGGGGATCGACATAAATATGGAAACACCAAAAACACAACATATTACCGTGCCCAATTCGGTGTTGGAGGACCGTTGGCGTTCAAAACAGCTTCCAGTTGTCTCGGGACGGGTAGATACTGGTCCCGTATGGTTTTCAAGGGAAACCTATACTATTCTGAAGAGGTTGAAAAATCAGCCAACCAGTTGCAAACACATGTTTATCAGCCCTTGAACCAGGTTTCGATATTTGTAAAAATAACGTCTTCAGAAGTTGTGGGCCTTGTTACATCTACACTGCTTCTGAAGAAGATATTTTTACAAATATCGAAATCTGGGTCAAGGGCTAATAAACTTTTGTTTGCTACTGGTTGGCTGATTTTTCAACCTCTTCAGATTTACTCAGTTGCTGTTTCGCAGCCGTGTTTAAGATTTCGTTATAGTGTTCTTCCTTCAAAGTAGTGGCAAGTTCAAGCAACGATGATGGAGGTGGATATCGATCGCGCCCTCCTCTCCGAGCCGGCAGCTGTGACCGAGCGGTTCTAGGCGCTTTAATACGGAACCGCGCTGCTACTACGGTCGCAGGTTCGAATCCTGCCTCGGGCTTGGACGTGCGTGATGTTCTTAGGTTTAAGTAGTTCTGAGTCTAGGTGACTGATGACCTCAGATGTTCAGTCCCACAGTGCTTGGAGCTATTTTGAACCTCCTCTCCGACTTCGATCACAGAGATCTGGCAACTGGGGTGGCCAGGGGAGATGCGATAATTCGTTCTCCTGCTCACAAAACCAGTCCTGGACGACGCGAACTGAGTGAACGGGGCCTCTGCCCTCTTGGAAAACAGCATCATCATATGACAAAAAATATTGTACCATGGGATGGATCCGATCAGCTAAAACGGTTACACAGTCCCTGACAGTAATACGACCTAGCAGAGTAACCATGGAGCCTGTGGAACACCACGATGTGACTGCCCAAATCATCACCGAAACACCCCCCCCCCCCCCATATTTCACTATTGGCAGCAAGCAGTCTGCATCGTGAGCTTGGGTCGACGTACACCAGACGTAAACTCGGTCAGAAGTTGGAAACAGTGTGAAACAAAACTCTTCGGACCACATGACTTCCTTCCACTGCTCAGTAGTCCAGATTTTACGGCTTTGGCACCACGTTCTCCGATTACGGGCATTTGCATCACTGATGAACAGTTTTGGATCGGAGTTCCAGCTCGTCCCGTAATTCGCCGTTTATGGAGCTGTTTTGGGGTTGACAGGATTCGCTAGTGCGACATTGAGTTCTGCGGTGACTTTTGCAGCGGACTTCCTCTTATTTTTCGTCACAATCCTCTTTTCATTGACCGTCTGTCACTATTACTCAGCACAGACTTCCATGGGCGTTGTGACTTGGTGCAAATGGTTTTCCGCTTTCCCTGCATGTTGTATAAATCTTCGATGAGATGCCTCTCTAACACCAAACACTGTGGCTACCTTGGTTACGGAAGCACCCACCATAAGAGCACCAACAACTTCCCATGTTCGAATTCACTTATCTCCGACATACGTAATGCAACTACGACTACACAAAACACAGTTCTGACCACGAGTGAAAATTGTAACGTACTGAGGGTATTGTGCCGGCCGGGGTGGCCTTGTGGTTCTAGGCGCTACAGTCTGGAACGCCCAGAATATATGCAGGGGATCGACAAAAATACGGAAACACAAAAAACACAACGTATTACCGTGCGTAATTCGGTGTTGGAGACCCACTGGCGTTCAAAACAGCTTCCAGTCGTCTCGGGATGGATAAATGCATGTCCTGTATGGTATTCCGAAGAGGCTGAAAAATCATCCTACCAGTTGCAAACACAGAATATATGCTGGGGATCGATGTCCTTAGGTTAGTTAGGTTTAAGTAGTTCTAAGTTCTAGGGGACTGATGACCTCAGAAGTTAAGTCCCATAGTGCTCAGAGCCATTTGAGGGTATTGTACAGGTTCCTTTCGTGGTCAAATACAGGATATATCAAACAGAATCATACTATTTGGTACGCCTATATTTCTGAAACTAATAAACGCATACAATGAATTTTGTTCCTCGATTAACGGGAAACTCAAAAAGTTTTTTTTCATATCTTTTCATGTGTGTTCAATATACCACTCCTTGAGATGCATGGCATATGTCAATGCGGTATTCAAACTGTTGCCACACTGCAGCGAGCTTGTCTTGAGTTACAGCATCTCCAGCTCCTGGTATGGATTCATTGTTGTTGGTGACGGAGGCACGTAAACAGATTATTTTATAAACCCCCACAAGAAATAATCACATACAGTCAGGTCCGATGACCTTGGAGGCCAGTAATGTAAGGCTGACTCATTTGGTCCGGTGTGACCGATCCATCATTCGGCAGTTCTTTGATCCTGGAAGACTCTGCAGGAGAGACGCTCAATAGCTCGGTACGGGCTTTTGTTGAAGTTTCGAGAACATACCTTTTCCGAGGATTCAAACAGTATATTGCTCCCGCCTATCTATATCTCGCGAAGAGACCATGAGAATAAAATCAGATAGATTAGAGCCCACGCAGAGGCATACCGACAATCTTTCTTTCCACGAACAAGACGAGACTGGAATAGAAGGGAGAACCGATAGAGGTACTCAAAGTACCCTCAGCCACACACCGTCAGGTGGCTTGCGGAGTATGGATGTAGATGTAGATAAGGAAGCAGATTTAAAAATTCCCGCTCTTCCAGGTGCAAGTGAGGCGGTGTCCCATCCTGTTGGTAAATGAAGTCGTTCGAATCAGTCTCCAACTGTGGGAAAAGAAAGTTCACAAGTATATCTAGACACGAGTTTCCTGTAAAAGTGCTCTTGGCAAAGAAAAGTGGACCATAAACCTTTTCCCGTGAAACTGCACAGAACACATCAAATTTTGACCTGCACTGCGCCAAACGTTGAACGCAAAACGTTTTCTGTTGTCCCGACGCCATTTTTACTAGAACAGAAGTAGGCGTACACTGCTGCTACCTAGCGGGAACCATGTAAAACTGGAGAGTTTGCTCTTTCCAACAGAGCATTGTTCACGCACATATCTCAAATAATATAATTGGTATGATTTTTTAATCGGATGATTCTTTTTGATGCACCCAGGCACCTGCCTGCACAGCGCCACCTGTGGACTTAGCTATAATCTACACTTACGTTCAAGCATGTATTTCTCGCGGAGTTTTGTCCACACACTGTAGCTTCGGCAGATTAATTTCGATGTTCTGCCATCGTTTGCTTGCTATGTTGTCCGAGCTGCATTTACCTCTACAGCAAAATTAGACGTGTTATAATAGATCATACCAACTCACTACCGTAAAAGTCATATTTGAAAAGTACCATCAGTCACAAAAAAGTATTCGCTAGGAGAATTATTGTTGCTTTCGGTTTCCTACAAAGACCAATTTCAGACTTATCTACATCTACATCTACATGACCAATCTGCAATTCATACTTAAGTGTACGGCAGTCGGTTTATACAACCACTTCCAGATTACTTCTCTACCATTCCTCTTCCAGTAACATGTGGGAAAAATGAACTCCCAAATTTTACGGGCAAGCAATGGTTTCTCTTACTTTATCACGATTATCATTTTCCCTACGTAGGTGGGAGTTAACAAAATGTTTCAGCGTTTGGGGGAGGAAACTGGTAACTGAAATTTCGTGAAAAGATCTCACAGCATCGAAAATCGCCTTTGTTTTAACGATAGTCACACCAATTCGCTTATCATATCTGTGGCACTCTCCCCTATTTCGCTATAATACAAAGTTAGTTTCCCTTCTTCGAACGTTTCCCACGTCCTCCTCCAATCTTTTCTGCTAAGGATTCCACGCCGCACAGTAGTACCAGGGAAGCGGATGGACAAGTGTAATGACGGCAGCGTTTTTAGGAAATTTTTTGCCTCTCCTAAGTTTACTGCCAATAAAACGAAGTCTTTGGTTAGCCTGCCTAGCAACAGTTTCTTTGCGATGGTTGCAGTTTAAGTACTTCGGAGTTGTAATTCCTAGGAATTTAGTTGAATAGACAAGTTTTAAATTTGTGTAAATTATCGTGAAGACCGCACATCTTTGTTTAGGGTCAATGGCCACTTTTCACAACATCTTGTTAAAGTCATTTTCATTTCGATTTTCTGAAGGGTTTACTAGACTTTCAAAAAACTAAGAGAATTGCAGATTGAACAAATGATTGTACGTACACATTGGTGGTGCATATTAACAAAAAAAAACTCCGTTTAAGGGTCCAGGTAACTTACATGTACAATACCAGAGTATGTAAGCTGAAAATGTTGCCTATGAAAATGAAAATTTATCTGAATTTCAGGTCACTGGTGGCTCCTTAAATAAATTGAGACGATACGCGTCTGTCAAAAGAAATATTGAGTTGCATACAGATGGTCATAACTTAAAAATCACTAATAGCAACTGACGATTGACACATCAACAACATCCAAGGGTATTTTTGCTTTAAATTGTAATTTCCTCTAATTTACTAATTTATATTTTCTGATCTGACATTGAAGTTCAGTTCCTTGCTGCTTCTTAGAAGGCTGACATTCATCTGACTATTTACTAACAATGTAAAACGTACTAATGGCGCAACTTTTCATCTTCCCTTTTTCTAAAACCATGTCGTCCGGCATAATGGCCAAATCATGAACGAGTAAGGCATGAAATGTTGCCGCAGTGGATACACCGGTTCCCGTGAGATCACCGAAGTTAAGCGCTGTTGGGCGTGGTCGGCGCTTGGATGGGTGACCATCCAGCCGCCATGCGCTGTTGTCATTTTTCGGGGTGCACTCAGCCTCGTGATGCCAATTGAGAAGCTGCTCGACCGAATAGTAGCGGCTTCGGTCAAGAATAACATCATAACGACCGGGAGAGCGGTGTGCTGACCCCATGCCCCTCCTATCCGCATCCTCCTTTGAGGATGACACGGCGGTCGGATGGTCCCGGTAGGCCACTCGTGGCCTGAAGACGGAGTGCTTTTTTTTTTTTAAAGGCATGAAATGTAGTGCTTTCCGGACTGTACTAACCCCTTGTTTTCAAGAGTTCATAGGGAAATGCTCTGGCTTCAGTAGTGGAAACACTGATCACCAACGATAAAGCTTCTTTCAAACCAACGACAGGTTGTATCATATAGTTGGGATTCTCTTTGCAATGAATTAAGTTTGACGTCAGCTTTGCAAGCAATGCTTGCATTCCATTTCCAGAGCAGTTAGTGATGTCCACTATTAGTAAGTGATTTGGTACTGAAATAAACTACTGTACTTCTAAGCTCAATAACGCTCATTAGAAACGAAGTTTGTCTTATAAGGCAGCTACATGACGTAAATTACCCTTCAGCGTCATTTCTCATGAAGTTTTGTTCGTCTGTATGGCAGACAGTTACGACGCAAATGTAGCAGTTTTACGGAACAAAAGTAACATTTGATTTGACTCTTATGAAATCGAGTCGGGACAGGCAGAGGAGCGTCGAACAGTAACATTCTGTAAATTATTCAGACGACATAGTCGCGCACTAGTGAAGGAAAAGGGACGAATAAATGTCGTGGTAATGTTGAAATACGAGTACATGAAACCGTATACTGGAAAGGAATAGCACGACAACGCCTGCACGTGAAAAGAGAGCTAACGTAGAGTGTAAGTTTAGAGCTCTATCGCAGCGTCTGAATAGCCAGTAAAAATGGGAGCGTAACATTAACGAAACTGCAGTAAGACGCCTTTTGCACAATTTGACAGTCGTAACACTTATGTTACTGCTAGCCTTATGAGCTCTATTGTATAATTTACTTCAGTCGTTCTTTTTTATCATCAGAAGCAGTTTTATGGATTACATCGTCTGGCTTGCTCCATCTGAAGTCTTTCTGTGTTCTTCCATGACCTTAAATCCTGAGGTTGCATAATACATATCTAATGTAGGTATGCGATTTCCATTCACTCTTATTATATCGGAACGTACAGTTCTTTTTCTTTATATGCCGGCCGCTGTGGCCGAGCGGTTCTAGGCGCTTCAGTCCCGAACCGCGCTGCTGCTACGAATCCTGCTTCGGGCATGGATGTGTGTGATGTCCTTAGGTTAGTTAGGTTTAAGTACTTCTAAGTCTAGGGGACTGATGACCTCAGATGTTAAGTCCCATAGTGGTTAGAGCCATTCAAACCATTTGAATCTTCTTTATATGGTATTCTTTTCAGGGTTCCGTTCCTCAGTCGGTAAAAACGAAACCCTTATGCGATCACTTTGTTGTCTGTCCAACTGTTAAAACCATTCCTCTCAGGAACGGGTAGGCGTGTCAAGTTGAAATTTATGGCACATATTAAGATCTACGGTCCCTTGGCGATGTGTAAAAGTGAAGCTTCTGAGAATACGATCAAAAAATACGGCCATTTATGTCATGTATTTTGATACTCGCAAACGCACTCTTTAAAATCTATAAGGTACTTCCCCGTGACGTATAATCAAGAAATTTCACAAGAAGAAAGGTTTCGTTGTACATGTAAAGATAATTAATCAGAAAATTGTTAATTTGTATTTCTTACCTCATTTGTCATCCGACTTCAAACTTGAAATTAAAACACTTGCAATCCCTGGGGCCGGTATCTTGCCAGAGTAATATCGATAACAGGCAACAATCGTCGAGATCCTCGATTCCAGGAGTGAATGAACTGCCCATACAAACACCATTCTGTGTGTGTAGCGTATTGAACTGGGGACCTAGAAGCGACGGAGAGGCTTCGTCTCTGCTGTAGCCCTCAGTGGTTCACAACCCCACAATAGGCTACAGCAGTCCACTCACCCCACCGCCGCCCCACACAGAACCCAGGGTTATTGTGCAGTTCGAGCTTCCAGTGGATCCTCCTTCCCCCCCCCCCCCCCCCCCCCCCCGAAACGCGAAACGTCTCATACCAGACAAGTGTAACCCCAAATATTTGCGTTGTAGCAGAAGTTTAACAGCGAGACAAATCACTTGACGTCACTGCTCGAGAACAGGCTGACGGACTAATCACTTTCTTTATCCGTTGCAGTATACTCTATTCAGAATGCTGTGATTATATTAGGGAGTAGTCTCTGCTGTTGCGTAGTATGAGTGCGAGAACACATGTTACGAGAAACACAAGCAATCACCATCTCCTAAACGTGTGACTTTGCCCCACATACGGCAGTCTTATTGAAATCAACAGCAGTCCTTCGGTGAAGTAAGCTACCAAGCAAACAAGCTACCCTGCTGGACTCACAGCAAATAAGCAACTCCCCTTTCCCTCTCTCCTCCCCCAACCAAGGAGCGATCCGCTTCCCCACCCTCCCAGTTATCAACTCTCCTCGTCATCGCGAAGGGGGCCTAACTTTTAGCTTCCCCCCCCAATCGTCGCCAGAGCGCACCAACAGCCGTCTACCACGCCCTCGTGGACAAACCAAGCACTTAGGCGAGGAATCATTAGCTAGAGAGTCGTAATGGCTCAATTACTTACAAAAACCTAAAAACTTATGGCATAACTAATGTCAATCTACGTAAGCAAAGTAGCCTGCTCTGACACACGAACATGCTGCTCGTAGATGCAGAATGGCATGGCATGCCATAGGTCGTTTTTCCAAGTAGTTTAATATCTTCATCCCAATACACTCTAAAGTCAATGCGTATAGAATTCTTCAGTCCAGTATTCATCATATTTCGGTAACTGTAATGTAAAGTATTGTCCTAATTTTAAAATGTCTTGAAAATATTTGTGTCAGGTGAGTAATGTTAACAAAATAGCCGCGGACCTCACCTTGAGCTTCGAGACAGTGGTTGTGTGCTTGGATCTTAGCCGCCCGCGTCAGCCCTGTGCATGTATCTGCGTGGGTTCCCATAAATCAAATCACACGGCGAGTTCGTTGTTTTTCCGAGCTTCTGTTCCCCAGTTGTTACCGAGCCACCGTCGGTCCACGAAGTACCCTCGCCGATACTGCTGATTATCATGCCTTCCGCATATATTAAATCTTTATTTCTGTGGGAATAACCGCTCAATGCTTTTCCATTACAAACGTCTAGAAAGTGGTAGTTTTTTGCGTAAATCTTTATTGAATTCGCAAACACCATTTTTGTCACTTTGATCTGCGATATACTTCGTCGGCTTAGTTCCTCAGTCCCTCATCCTGATGCAACACAGCTGTGTAATCCTTTTCGATTTGTGAAATTTAAGTTGTGCTTCACGGCGTTCTATAGCCGTCGGTGGCTAAGGTACCTGTGGGGTCACCCATGCCCGAAAGGTCTTGAGCCTGACGAAAACACCAGGTTGTGACCCATCCACTTATTCTTCCATCGTCCTCAGGAGACTCTCGATGGATGTAGTAGCTCTAGAGTTGTAAAACTACCGTAAACTATCATAAGTAGATAAAGTTTGTTGTAGTTTTCCTAGTAGCTTTGGTCAGTTAAGGTCGTACCCACATTACCTATATGTCAGGTGAATTGCATACCTATTGGGCGTTACCTCATAATTATCTCTTTCTTTGCATATGCGATCAGTGTCTTCCTGTATTCCCTAAAAAGTGGATGCAGTGATGAGTCTAGAAATTGAATGAGGATATATAAAAGGCCATGTAACCAGTGGCACATTTTTTTTCTATGTAGTTATCCTCCTGTCATCAACTAGCGGTAAACAGAATTTATAGCAAAATTGAAGTGGTCGATGTTTAGGTTTTATTCAAAAACTGTTCATCTGTAGCGTGAAGTAGAGGGGAGTTGTAATAAAAGTAAACAAAACAACACAGATTTATCATACAGCACCAGAAAACGCAATTTCCTCAACAAAATTAAAATTAAATATTCTGTAAAAATATTACATCAGACACCGCTTCAATACATCATCGAACCTATGTAATACATGTTCCTGTTATTCATTAACAACTTCTGCATTTATCAATAATAACAGGAAATTCTTGCTTCTATCATGATGAAGAACTTTCTATTGAGGGCAAAATAACAACAGTCTATATATAATTTTCTATGTTTGTGCATGTAAACTGTACTGCCATCAAAAGTAATTGCTTTGGTTACATAAAAGCGCAGAAGTTTCGCTATCAGTTAACTTTTATTGCTTTTAAAATGTAATTTATATTCTGTAAAAATATAAAATACACTCTGGGACTAACACTGTTTGACGTGTGGTTTCTAACTATGTGGCAAGACAAACAACCGAACAAACAAAAATAAAGAGAGGTCGCTGGCTCTTACACATCCATTTATTGTTTCAGTAATCTAATCATTTACTACATCATTTATGTAGTGTACTAAAACTACTGAACCGTAGTTATGGTACAGTGTAACTCTAGGTAGCTTTCAAGAAGCTGTGCATAATGCTGTCCGCGTCCTTTCTTATGACAGAAGGCAAGGACTCATTACATGGTAAAGACGATAGCAAGTCGAGGGAAAAATAGCTGGATCTCGAATCTTCCTCATTCTACATTTACAGCAAGCAAGCCATTCATCACACCATATAGAAATCTGTGTAAGTCATCCTGTAGCACCTCACAGTCATACAACGACGACGTTTTCCCGTGCATTCAGCATAATTAGCAATCTGACTGCTTCTCACCTGTCCAGCAGATCTTCTATGTATATACAGAACAAGATCGATCCTACCACACTTCTTTGGGACACTCCTGTCAATAACTTTTTCTCTGATGAACAATCGCCGTCCAGGATAATTGGGTACTACTAAGCCGTTATTACACGACATTTCTGTCGTATACAAGTCGGGACCAGTATCTCAAGTGTACACCTCGCGAACTGCTAACTTTTTCGTTTTCCCTATTGCACGATACACCTAACATGTAAGTCCTGCACTAGCCGTACGAAAGGAGCATATTCGGAACTGCGGGATTGTTTACGTCCGTTGAACGTGAAAAATGGCACTTTTGTAAAGTCACTATTTACTCATACTGAAACTTCTGAGAGGTCTAGGTTCTCCATTATTAGGCAATTATTTTTATGTTGTGCATCTATAATGAAATTACATTATGGTTACATAGCGTTTCACAATATTTTGGGCATGAAGGACGCAATTATTTATGCAGCACATCCCGTGGCGTTGGTCGCCGTAGTCGTTAGGAAAAGAGAAGAACGACGACGTAATGCCAGGCGAAGGAATTGGGTTCTACCCCGGCTGCGAAGAAGGGGTATAGGGAGGGACGTATTCCCCCTGTTAACGAAAGAGATCCACGGGAATTTTGGAACTTCATCAGAATGGATGTGTCATGTTTTGACCAGCTTCAATCGATTTACGTGACAGGAACTGCGCAAATAAGACAGTAATGAAGGAACCGCCACACACTCGGTTTAAGCAGATTTATCGCTTCTGTGTCACTCCTTTCAGCCTCTCTTCTCAGCCCGGCAGAGTAATGCGACCACAAATTTGCAAAACACGTTTTACAGTCCTCACTGGACGCGACCGGCACAGCTGTTCCGATTCTTGTGGCAATTCTCTCAGCAATATCCTTCCTGGCAAGATGAAATAATACAAAAGATACAATTAAATCAAACACGTACAGCACTTTCACGAATTGAGGTGACATGTATACACATAGAAAGTATGTATATTCACGTAAAACTTATAAAGTCAGTATCAAACATTTGTAGACGTACCTTGTTATGGTACAGCTTTTCTAGGGGATCAGACGGACATTTTTCCTTGCTGTGTGGCTCCGTTTTTTTTTTTTTTTTTTTTTTTTTTTTTTTTTTTTTTTTTTTTTGAGTCATCAGTCAAATGTTCAAATGGCTCTGAGCACTATGGGGCTTAACTACTGAGGTCACCAGTCCCCTAGAACTTAGAACTACTTAAACCTAACTACCTTAAGAACATCACACACATCCACGCCCGAGGCAAGATTCGAACCTGCGACCGTAACGGGCACGCGGTTCCAGACTGTAGCGCCTAGAACCGCTCGGCCACTCCGGCCGACTAGTCATCAGTCTTCTGCCTTATTTGATCTTAAGTTCTGCAAAGCTCTCTTAAACTCTGATTCTAATACTGGATCCCCTATCTCTTCTAAATCGACTCCTGTTTCTTCTTCTATTACATCACATAAATCTTTCCCCACTCATAGAGGCCTTTAATGTGCTCTCTATACCTATCCGCTCTCTCTTCTGCGTTTAATAGTGAAATTCCCGATGCATTCTTAATGTTACCACCCATGCTTTTAATTTCGCCGAAGATTGTTTTGACTTCCCTATATGCTAAGTCAGTCCTTCTGACAATCATTTCTTTTTCGATTTCTTCACATTTTACATGCATCCATTTCGTCTTAGCTTTTCTGCACTTCCCATTTACTTCACTTTTCAGCGGCTTGTATTTATGTGTTCCTGAATTTCCCAGAACATTTTTGTACTTCCTCTTTTCATCGATCAACTGAAGTATTTCTTCTGTTACCTATGGTTTCTTCGCAGTTGCCTTCTTTGTACCTATGTATCTCTTTCAAACTTCTGGGATTGCCCTTTTTAGAGAGATCAATTTCTCTTCAACTGTACTGCCAACGAAGCTATTCCTTATTGCTGTATCCTTAGCCTTACATAACTTCAAGCGTATCGCGCCATTCTTAGTACTTCTGTATCCCACTTCTTTGTATATTGATTCTTCCTGACTAATCTAAACTTCAGCCTATTCTTCTTCACTACCACATTGTTATCTGAGTATGTATTTGCTCCTGGATACGCCTTACAATCCATTATCTGATTTCGGAATCCCTGTCTGACCATGATGAAATCTAACTGAAATATTCCCGTATCACCGGCCATTTTCAAGTTATACCTCCTCCTCTTGTGATTCTTGAGCAGAGCGTTCGCTATTACGAGCTGAGATTTATTACAAAACTCAATTAGTCTTTCTCCTCTCTCAATCCTAGTTCCAATCCCATATTTTTCTGTAACTTTTCCTTCCTGCCCCACAACAGCATTCCACTCCCCCATGACTATTAGACTTTCATCTCCCTTTACGTACTGTACCACCCTTTCAATATCCTCGTATACTTTTTCTACCACTTCATCAACAGCTTGCGTCGTCGGCATATATACCTGAACAATCGTTGTGTTGGTTTTCTGTCGATTCTGATAAGAACAACCCTATTAGTGAACTGTTCACATTAACACACTCTCTGCTCTACCTTCTTATTCACAGATAATCCACTCCCATTATACCATTTTCTGCTGCTGTTGATTCTACCCTATACTCATCTCACCAGAAACCCTTGCCTTCTTTCAGATTCACTTCACTGACTCCTATCACATCTAGACTCAGGCTCTGCATTTCCATTTTCAGATTTTCTAGCTTCCCTACCACATTCAAGCTTTTGATATTCCACACCCCGACTCTTAGAAAGTTATTCTTTCGCTGGTCATTCAATGTTTTTCTCATTCCCCCCACCCCTCGGCAGTCTCCTCCCTAATATCTGGATGAGCAACTATTCTGGAATATTTTGACGATGAAGAGATATTCATGACACTTTTTTTCTTTACAGGCCACATGTCCTGTGGATACACGTCATGTGTCTTTAATGCAGTGGTTTCCATTGCTTTCTGCATCCTCATGCCGTTGTCAGTCCTTATTCTTCCGCCTTTAGGGACAGTTTCCCACCCGAAGGACAAGAGAATGCCCTGAACCTCTGTTCGATCCTCCGCCCTCTTTGACAAGGCTGTCGGCAGAATGAGGGTGACCTTATACCAGAAGTCTTAGGCCACCAATGCTGGTTATTAATCAAAATTTAAGTGGTGGTGGGTTTCGAACATGGGACCTATGGCGTTTTGATTATTAATCAGAGACTCTATCCCTAGACCACGATATAAAGCCCTAAAAGTACCTTCTCTTTCTTTGTTCCACTGTTATTCTACAATAACAAGCTATCATTAGGAAGACGGCCTTTCTCAATGGTAATACAAAAACAAAGAATTTTCCTCTATTACTGTGGTTATGAAAAATTACTCAATGAAAAATCTGTAGACTGTCTCGCGCAATAGCCAAAAGAGTCCTCCAGAACTCACGTATCTACATCTTCCACTGCCAACTGGTGTAAACAGTAAAAAGCAGAAAGCCCGTGCGAAACGTTGTGTACACACCTCATCTACTGTGCAAGCACGGATCCATGGCAGAATAGAATGGCTCCTACTTCTCCCTGGTGGACAAACCGTCTGCTAAAACCGTCGCCTCACCCATTCTACCAGAAGGTGGCAGGCCACCTAAGTCTGACTTGTACATGTTAGGTATGGCGTGTAATACTGGCTTTGGCTTTAATGCAGCGACTCACATCTCTGCGAACCTTTTCCGTGTGCTCAAACACTTCGCAGAAGTCTAGAAATATGGATCTACCAATTGCCCTTCATTCATGGTGCCTGATACCTTGTAAGAAAAGAACAGATAAGCTAAGTTTCACATGTGCGATGCTTTCTAGGACCGTGTTTATTTGTAGACAGAAACTTATCTACCTCAAGGAAATTAATTACACTATTGGAAAAAATTGGTACCCCCTTTCAGAAGTTTCCACTTCAGTCAAGATTTATTGTGCGTAAGGAGTATACGAAAAGATTACATTTACACATCAATAAAACAAGTAGTCCTGAGGTACCAGGTATAGATCCACGCTGAAACACCCATATTAGTAAGTGGTGTAACCTCCAAGGGCAGCAATGCAGGTGCTGATTGTGGGATCCAGTAAATCTCACAGATGGCGAATAGTCTCCTGGGATACGTTATGCCACGCCCGCTCGACCTGTTCACGTAGTTCTGTAAGAGTTGTTGGTTGACGATTTGCACGACTCGCTTCTCGTCCCATATATCCCATGTGTATTCGATTCGAGACAACTCCGGTGACCGTGCTAGCCAGGGAAGCTGCTGCACGTCTTGCAGAGCACGTTGAGTTTCATGGGCAAAGAACAGGTGCGGTGCTCTGTAACAACGGACATGCTGTTCTCTTCAGTTTCTTGAGGTGCTGCCAACCTACACGCGGAACATCGAACAGGTCTGAGCGACCTTGTTGCAGGGATGACAGTACCCTCGCCCAACGACTCACCGTGCTTTTGCCAGGTCTCCGTAGGCATTCTGCAAGCGCCTATGAATATGTGCGGTGCTCTGGTTTTCCGCCATACGAAATTAGCTATAGCTATCCGCTTGGAACGCTTCGTTACTGTCATTTTTAAAGCTACGTATAGCGCCGCCACCTGTCGGAACTACCTGTGCAGTAAGCAGTCTTCATCTGACTGGGAATTAATTACATGTGGTGTTCCTCAAGGTACCAGTTTAGGCCATTGCTCTTCCTTGTGTATGTTAATGACCTCTTATCTATTATATTGCCAGACGCTAAGTTGTTTTGTTTGCAGATGGTACAAACATTGCAATAAGTAGTAAGTCAAGTACAGATGTGATGTTTAAAGCTTTCCCGGCAGTTTATGGAACAGGTCAAGTACAAATTTACAAATAGCTTCTAATCAAATTTTCACTGACATTAATAAGTGGTTTAAAGCTAATTATTTATCATTAAACTTTGAGAAGACCCACTATATGCAGTTCAGAACCTGTAATAGATTTCCTTCCAGCATGAGTATAACGTATGAAGACATATAGATAGAAGAGGTTGACAGTGTTAAATTTCTGGCATTACTACTCGATAATAAATTCAGTTGGGACGGGAATACCACAGTATTGCTTAAGCACCTAAACAAGTCTGTATTTGCCGTGAGAACGAGGTCAGATGTAGGAGATATAAATATAAAAAACTTGCATACTTTGCTTATTTTCATTCTATTACGTCATATGGCATCATATTCTGGGGCAAGTCATCAAACCGAGCAAAAGATTTTAGGGTGCGAAAGCTTGTGATAAGAATCATTTGTGGTGTAAATTCAATAACATCTTGTAGAAACCTGTTCAACGAACATTGTATTCTAGCCACTGCTTCCCAGTATATTTACTCCTTAATGAAATTTGTTGCAAGCAATACATCTCTATTTCCAACCAATAGCTCAGTACACAGTATCAATACTAGGAATAAGAAGAATCTACATAAAGGTTTAAAATCACTTACCTTGGTCCAAAAAGGGATCGAATATTCAGAAACACACATTTTTAATAAATTGCCAGCAATCATTAAAATCTTGGTTTCAGATAAAGCACGGTTTAAACAGAGTTTGAATGACTTTTTGATGGGCAACTTCTACTCCATAGATGAATATCTTAACAGGGCCTGTTAAGTCAGCTTAAGTAAAAGTATCTGTTAGATTTCAGTTTTGACAACACTTGGGCACAACAGTCAAGATTAGGTATTTTGCGTATGATAGTGGATAATAGTGTTTCATTCTGACAGTGTGTTAATTCTGCAAATATTAGCTGTCCCAGTTTACTGCACTGTATTAGCTTATTTTCGACTATCTCCTGACAAATGATCAGGGTAATAAGTACTATATTCAAATGTTTTATGTTTTTATTTCATACATTCTGACATGTTCCACACCCACGAGAATCATCTCATTTTTTGGGTCTTTGGAACGAAAACTGAATCTAATCTAAACTGATTTATTGGGGATGAAGCGGGAATATTCCACTATGTCCCATAACAGACTCCGCAGTTTTTCAACCGAAATTGGTCAAGAAAAAAATGTGTGCATTACCTACTGAATGCGCCTATAATTTTATTTTCAATACGGTTTTCAGAGGGTGGACTTCCATCATCTCGTGGACTTACGTGAATAAATAAACGTGCTGTGTGAATGACAGTGGGATAACCTATGGCCCAGTCTAGTAGAAGAAGACAAAAATAAAACACTATTTTAGTATATGCCTCCAATTTTTATGGAGACTTTTGGTTGCAAAGACGAACTGAAAAATAAATTATGTAGCCTCAGTGATCACAGGTTCTCTTCCTGTCGTGTTTGTATCACATACACTTTGTATATACTTCACTGAAATTAGCAAAGACGACATACTAGAAACAACGAAGCGTAAAGAACAAATAAAATATTAATTTATGTAACAATTTTTATTATTATTATTGTTATTATTATTATTATTATTTTGCAATAGTTACATTAAATGTTCTCTGTGTGTGTGTGTGTGTGTGTGTGTGTGTGTGTGTGTGTGTGTGGAGGTGCCGGGGTGCCGGGGTGCCGGGTTCAATTCCCGGCCGGGTCAAAGATTTTATCCTCTCAAGGACTGGATATTGTTTTGTCATCTTCGGTTCATCATAATCGAAGCGTAAGTCTCCGAAATGGCGTCAATAAAAAGACCTGCGCTAGGCAGCTGGACAACCCCAGATGAGGTCTCCCAGCATGGATGGCATGCGTTACCTCGTTTCAGTCCTCTGGATATTTCTTTCTTGGAATTGAAGTGTGCAACACTCCCTTTGATACGACTGAAGAATTAGGTCAGCGATTTGTACGTCCTGACAAGATTTACGAGATGATCAGGTGGTGTTGGAAAGAATTCGTAACTCACTGCAGAGATATGTGTGGCATTGCAACCAAATGCGGATATTGTACACCAAGTTTATAAAGGAAAACTGTTTTAATCTATAAATAGCAAGCTGTAGAAAGTTATAATGACCACGGAAGATGGTTTATAAATAAAAGGGAAACGCATCTGGTGGGAAACACTCTTAAACTGTAGTAAGCTTAAAACGAAAACACAAAAAAATAGCAATTGATAGTCTCCAAGCTGTTCCCAAAATAGCGCCGCTGTCGAACTGCACGAAGCACAATTAACAGAATAAAAAATCTGCTTCAGTCGCCAGTAATTATTTACTGCACGACCGGCTTCGAAGCATAACGCTTCATTTTCAGCTGCCACCAGTTGCGCACAAGAGGAGGAGCTACTAGCACACAAACTCTGTGGGGTGACAAACCAGAATGAAAGGTAAAGACGTGAAAAGTGGTGTACATACATAATTATCGAGAGATAAATATGTGGCGGTTCGATCATTCAGTCATGAGACGCATGGGACTGGAACAAAAACGTTGACATAGAGGGAGGGATCTGTACAGAAAGGAACTCGATAGTTAAAAAATGAGTAAGTAACTGCAGTCGATTGTTGGACCAGCAACCGTGGCGCTCACCTCGACAGCAACACTCGGAAGTGCCCAGTGCAACGGACAGAGAGCCAGCTGACCGCGGTGGTGGAAGCGACTGTCGTAGGAGTCAGTGAGGTGGAGAACCGAAACAGACAGCCGAAAAGGTGCAAAAACAGTGGCGGACTGGTCCGTACGTAAGTGTGGTTTACAAGTTCGATACAAAATAGAAGAGAAGAGAAATAACTAACAGCTACGTTTGATACAGCATTGAATGCAGTATATCTTCAAGTTTTATTCCCGCCTAGCACAATTAGTTCCTGACGTTCCCGCTTGGTGGCATGCGCGAATGAGTTATTCCAAGAGACATCGTGGAGTCGTATAGCTGTGTTGTTTACGGTTTCATGAATACAAATCCGCTACAGTTCAGAGACAATTCAGGACTAAATATCGCAAGCCACCATCTCAAAGACAAGCTGTTGCTAACTGGCACAATAGTTTCGCTGAAACAGGCTGTGCATCAGATAGGACACCACGCCAGTGTCAGCCAGCGGTCTCTGATGCGCATTTGAAAAACTTCAGCAGCCTTGCTTTCGTCGTCCAGATAAACCAACGAGACGTGTCAACTTAGAATTTAATATGCCATCCCCATTTCAGGGCACGATGAGAGGTAGTCGAAACCATGGCAGAGAATGGTGGTTTCCACTAGCTCTAGTCATGCCCTGAAATGAGGAATATTCTACTCATGGTTCTCCCACATTGGTATTCAGCCGCCCACCGAACCTATACAATATTCTCGTCCATCTCTACGCAACCCTAGCTCCCAACCCCTTGTCTCCTGACTCATATCCCCATAATAGACCTAGATGCAAGACCTGTCCTATACTTCCTCCCAGCACCACCAGTCACAAACATCACTTATCCCATCAAAGCCAGGTATACCTGTGAAACCCGCCATGTGATCCACAAGCTAAGCTGCACCACCATGCTGCGTTCTACATGGGCGTGACAACCAACAAGCTGTCTATTCACATGAATTGCTGACAAACTGTTGTCTAGAAACAGCTGGACCACCCTGTCGCTGACCATGCTATCGAACACAATGTTCTTCATTTCAATGACTGCTTCACAGCCTCTGCCATCTGGATCCTTCCCACCAACACCAGCTTTTCTCAATTGCGCTGGAGCAACTCTCCCTGCAATACATCCTACATTCCCATAACCCACCAACCTTCATTAGTCATTGTCTTTACCCATTTCACCGCTTCCCTGTTCCCATTCCAGCACCACACTGCCCTCAACTCCACCAATACAATGTCAGTCTTTTTTGCTTCTCTCTTTTTATGCATGCTTCCCTCTCACCCACCCTATGTCTGACATCCTGACTGCACCAAGCTACCTACCTCTCTCCACCTACACCCTGTATGGCCCCAAAAGCAGCACGTTACTGTCCCCCACCCTTACCCTGCTATCCCTCCCTCTCAGTGCCCCACCACATGGTTGCCTCTACCACGATGTGCTGCGGTTTGCAGTCTCACTAGTAGGCAGAGCCGTTTACCTGTGTGTGTGTGTGTGTGTGTGTGTGTGTGTGTGTGTGTGTGTGTGTGTGTGTGTGTGTTCTATGAAGACATTGTTAGCCAGCAGTTCACTTTCTGACAGTCTTTTTGTTGTGCCTATCTGCGACTCAGCATATCCGCTATATGGTGAGTAGCAGTTATCCTTTTCAAAATATTGTTATATTCCACTCCATTCTTTGATAAATACATACACTATGTGATCAAAAGTATCCGGACACCTGGCTGAAAATTACTTAAAAGTTCGTGGCGCCCTCCATCGCTTATGGTGGAATTCAGTATGGTGTTCTCCCACCCTTAGTCTTGATGACAGCTTCCATTCTCGCAGGCACATATTCAGTCAGGTGCTGGAAGGTTTCTTGGGGAATGGCAGCCATTCTTCACGGAGTGCTGCACTGAAGAGAGATATCGATGTCGGTCGGTGACGCCTGGCACAAAGTAGGCGTTCCAAAACATCACAAAGGTGTTCTACAGGATTCAGGCCAGGGCTCTGTGCAGACCAGTTATTGTCGCGTAACCACCCCGCCACAGGCCGTGGGTTATGAACAGGTGCTCGATCGCGTTGAAAGATGCAATCGCCATCCCCGAATTGCTGTTCAACAGTGGGAAGCAATAAGGTGCTTAAAACATCAATGTAGGCCTGTGCTGTGATAGTGCCACGCAAAACAAGGGGTGCAAGCCCCCTCCATGACAAACACGACATAACACCACCGCCTCCGAATTTTACTGGTCACACTACACACGCTGGCAGATGACGTTCACCGGGAATTGACCCTGCCATCGGATCGCCACTTTGTGTACCGTGATTCGTCACTCCACACAACGCTTTTCCTCTGTTCAATCGTCCGATGTTCACACTCTTTACACCAACCGAGACGTTGTTTGGCGTTTACCGGCGTGATGTGTGGCTTATGAGCAGCCGCTCGACCATTAAATCCAAGTTTTCTCACCTCCCGCCTAACTGTCATAGTACTTGCAGTGGATCCTGATGCAGTTTGGAATTCCTGTGTGATGGTCTGGCTAAGATATCTGCCTATTACACATCACGATCCTCTTCAAAGGTCGACCTGTACTCTTTCGTCCTGTACGTGACCCTTCACGTTTCCACTTCACTATCACATCGGAAACAGTGGACCTAGGGATGTTTAGGAGTTAGAGTGTGGAAATCTCGCGCACAGACGTATGACACAAGTGACGCCTCATTCTGCTCTCTCAAGATGTCTATTGACTACTGAGGTCGCTGATATGGAGTACCTGGCATTAGGTGGCAGCGCAATGCACCTAATGCACCTAATATGAAAATCGCATGTTTTTGGAGCTCTCCGAATACTTTTGATCACATAGTGTATGTAACATATAAATGGAAAACGTTGTTAACAAAAGAAAAAGTTCATCATCAACTTATTTCAAATTTTTACGTGCTGCTGATGATACTTTACTAACCAATAAATGGCTTTATGCAACAAATTGTCAGATTCTCTGTTAAAACCGACTGCGTGGAAAGCATGCTTTGCTGTGAAAATACAGGTTTTGTTTTCCTTCTCACAGTAGTATTAACTTATATACAAGGGCATTTGAACCATTACACAGATTCCAGAATGAGATTTTCACTCTGCAGCGGAGTGTGCGCTATCAGCGCACACTCCGCTGCAGAGTGAAAATCTCATTCTGGAAACACCCCCCAGGCTGTGGCTAAGCCATGTCTCCGCTATATCCTTTCTTTCAGGAGTGCTAGTTCTGCATGGTTCGCAGGAGAGCTTCTGTAAAGTTTGGAAGGTAGGAGACGAGATACTGGCAGAAGTAAAGCTGTGAGTACCGGGCGTGAGTCGTGCTTCGGTAGCTCAGTTGGTAGAGCACTTGCCCGCGAAAGGCAAAGGTCCCGAGTTCGAGTCTCGGTCGGGCACACAGTTTTAATCTGCCAGGAAGTTTCATTACACAGATTATTTCTCCTGCATATATTCTTTCTCCTTACAAATAATTTCAAACTAAAATTCTATATTCTTCGTCGCATTCAGTTTTGAGAGGAATGTTGAATTTATGGTTTATCATCTTGAATGGGAAAATGCTATGGAATCCGAATCATCCGAAACTTTGCAATCTTGTCCATTCACATATTAAAATTATGAGAAATACTTTCATTGACACTATTATCTTCATAGATCTAGCATCTGGAGGAGTACCCCTTATATTAATGATCCCAAACGACCTACCCTTTCATTTCAATTGACTTTATTTTCGAATCAAAATTTCGTTTGCAATAACAATAAATAAGTGTCAAGGACAGAGAGAGAGTGTGTAAGAGAATATGAACAGAAAGACGGAGGGGGAGAAAATGTACACAGAGGGGAGGAAGGAGGAGATGGACACAGAGAGGGTAAATGAGCAAATGGCGAGTGGCTGGATGGGAGCAGGAGATGGACAGTGAGAGAGAGAAGGAAGACGAGATGGACAAAGAGAGGGGGAGAAGGAGATAGACAAAGAGAGGGGAGGAGAAGGATATTAAGACATCAATTCCTATGCATATTAACAATGTCAAAGCGTTTCTGGGTTCGCTAGTTTAGAATAAACTTGCGTTTAAGCATAGTTTATTCATCTAACTTAAACTCAGGCTTCTGGTTCAGACTGCGCAATATTTCAAATTACTGGAGGATGCCAACGATACCCCCTTAACGATAATGGTGGAGGATGGTTAGATTTTTATTAATATCAGTTACTGAATGTTTACAGGCCTTAAGTTAGCTGTTTAAAGCAGATTTTGGTTTGCTTAGATCCTGATGTTCTTTAAACCTGAAAGCACACCTCCATGCTGTGTGACCTAAGTATTGGCGGTCACAGTCCCCACACTTAATTTTACAGATGCCCGACTGTGCGTATGGATTTTTGTTATGGGTTTCTAGCCACCTGAATTGAAGGCCCACTTTTATGTTGTAGCGCGTCCTTCTGAAGTCTTCGATCGATAGCTCATTTGTAAAGCCCTCTCCTCAATTAGACGTCCAATGGGTGGCCAGACGTGGCTTTTTTTATACGAATCACGATTGATGTTCCATCGGACAAATGGCCTTTGACGTAAACGGCCCTGTAACACTCGTTGGAAGGGTCTAGGCCTGAAGAGGGAGCTGGGGAATGTTTTCATGGCATTCCCTGGGTGATCTCGTCATTGTGGAAGGCACAGCGGATCCACACAATTATCCCTGGGGACCATTTCCTCCTCCACACGCAATCTGTTTTTCCTCGGCATCATGGCATCTATCTGCAGGACAACGCAGAGTATCACACCACTCGCCGTCTACGCACGTAGCTCGGAGAGCACCAGGATGAGCTGACCGAACTTTCCTGGCCACCAAACTCCCCAGATTTAAACGCAGTGCAGAATCTGAAATAGAATCTCGATATTTTCTCTCTATGGATCGTCAGCCAAGAAACCTAGCGCAGCTGACCACGGCACTGGAGTCGGTATGACTCCACATCCCCGACAGTACGTTCCAGAACTTCATTGACTCTCTTCCTGTATGTCCGCACTGCAAAAGTTGGCTAATTAGGCCTTTGACTGATGGTCACATTGATGTGACTGGACCGTGTATTTCGCAATTTAGGATACATTATTTTATGCCCTAGTTTCTTCCCACGGTTCCTCTGCTCATTCAAAATCTCCTTACCTCTCTCAAGTTGGACAGGGGGTGGAGGAGGGAAGGAGTTTGAGGGAGTGGGAGAGGCCCAACGCTTCATCGTTTCTGGAACTTAACGGTCCGAGTTTCTCAGGCTGGACAGAAGACCCCCCACCCCCACCCTTGCCAGGTGGCACGACTGGTATAGACTGTTACAAAAAGGCTATAGTTTTCAGTTTTCTTGCAAACTGTTGTCATCTTGTTAGTGTATCTCAGAAAGGGACTGGTAGCAGGTTTCCGTTGGTTGTAAAGTGAGAGTGTGTGTTCGTGTTTGCAGGCTGGAGTCGCGGCACCGTCAGTGGATCCTGCAGCGACAGCGCGAGCTGGGCTGGTCGGAAGAGGCGCTGTCAGGCCTGGAGGAGCTGCTGGACAGAGGGGACGCCCTGGTGGTGGCGCCGACGCCGCTGCGGCCCTTCAGCAGGGGGCGCGTGCTGCTGCGGGGCGCCGACCCCACGCTGCCGCCGCGCATCCAGCCCAACTACCTGCAAGACCCCAGGGACGTCGACACCATGCTCGCGGGTATCAGGTATCGAAGCATTGCATCACCAAAGATACCAAACGCATAGAGATGCAACACCGCTGTGGCACTGAAACGAGCTCAGAAATCCTCTGGCATGTCTTCTGTCGTCAAAACAAGGGTGTCTCCGCAAGTCCATCCATAAGGATGGACTTTTATACAGGATGGTTGCGGGACCCCGGCTGTTAACACAAAATGTCAAAGCAAAAGACCTTCAGTCGTCTAAATGTCCAATTTTATTGTGTTTGTGCAACGTTTCAGCGATACACACCTGACTCACCTGTATCAAGAATACCACCTCTTGTAGTTTCGAAATGGGGGTGTACAGTCACTGGTATTCGTAGCCTTCTTTTTGACAACGCGATCCCTTCGACTGTCAGAGAAATGCTTATGCAACAGTCTAACAGTCTGCGAGGGAAGTTCGAAGGAATCGTGTTATCAAAAAGAAGTCTACAGATACTAATGTCTGTCGCTGGCCTCTATTTGTTTTGTACAAAAGGTGAGATTCTTCCTACATGTCGGTCAGGGAGTCTGAAGATGCCGCAGCGTAACGCTGAAATTTGTTGTTGTTGTTGTTGTGGTCTTCAGTCCAAAGACTGGTTTGATGCAGCTCTCCATGCTACTCTATCCTGTGCAGGCTTCTTTATCTCCCAGTACCTACTGCAACCTACATCCTTCTGAATCTGCTTAGTGTATTCATCTCTTGGTCTCCTATGATTTTTACCCTCCACGCTGCCCCCCCCCCCCCAATACTAAATTGGTGATCCCTTGATGCTTCAGAACATGTCCTGCCAACCAATCCCTTCTTCTAGTCAAGTTGTGCCACAAATTTCTCTTCTCCCCGATTCTGTTCAATACCTCCTCACTAGTTATGTAACCTACCCATCTAATCTTCAGCATTCTTCTGTAGCACCACATTTCGAAAGCTTCTATTCTCTTCTCGTCCAAACTATTTATCGTCCATGTTTCACTTGCATACATGGCTACACTACTTACAAATACTTTCAGAAACGACTTCCTGACACTTAAATCTTTTACTCGATGTTAACAAATTTCTCTTCTTCAGAAACGCTTTCCTTGCCATTGCCAGTGTACATTTTATATCCCCTATACTTCGACCATCATCAGCTGTTTTGCTCCCCAAATAGCAAAACTCCTTTACTACTTTAAGTGTCTCATTTCCTAATCTAGTTCCCTCAGCATCACCCGACTTAATTCGAAACTTCTAGCAAAAATAAAATAAAATTGGAAATTGAGACGAATGAAGGTCTTTCGATTTGACATTTTATAAGGGTGACTGCACTCTTGTTTGATGCAGCCTGCTACGAATTCCTTTGTTGTACCAACCTCTTCATTTCAGAGTACACTTACACCGAGCGTCATCGAGTATTTCTTGGATATTTTCCAATCTCCGTCTTCCCCTACAGTTCTTACCCTCTACACCTCGCTCTGGAGCCATGAAAGTTACTCTCACATGTGTTAATACACGTCCTATCATGCTGTCCCTGCTCCTTGGCAGATTTATCCATACGTTCCTTTCTTCAGCGCTTGTGTGGAGAATCTCCGTATTCCTTACTTTATCAGTCCACCTAATTTTCAACAGTCTTCTGTAGCACCAAGTCTTAAACGATTCCATTCTCTTCCATTTTCCTACAGTCTATAATTCACCATCGTACAATACTGTGGTCGAAATGTACATTCTCGGAAATTTCTTCCGAAAATTAAGGTCTATGTTTGGTTCTCGCAGACGTCTTGTGGCCAGGAACGACCTCTTTACCTCGGCCAGTCCGCATTTTATGTTCTTCTTGCTTTGTCCGCCATGGGTTATTTTGTGTTGTTTGAGACTTCCCTGGCGTAATAACTTCGAGGAAAAATCTCATCAGTCAGCGGTATTGAAACCTAAATGTTTCGGGTGGTTTGTGGACGACACTTTTGTAGTTTGGCCACATGGAGCAGCAACGCATCATGCATTTTTGGAACACCTTAACTCCCTTCACCAGAGCATCTGCTTCACCATAGAAGTGGAGAAAAATGGAGACCTCCCTTTCTTAGATGTCTGGGTCCGCAGAAAATAAGACGTTCCCTTGGCTAAAAGTTTGTTTTGTAAACCGAGTCACACCGACCTATATCTACGAGGTACGAGCTTCTAACACCCATCTCAACGCAGTCGCTATTACGGACTTTCGTTCATAGGACTAGAATTACCTCAGATGCAGGGATCTTATCAGCGGAGCTTAGCCATCCTCGGTCTATGCTTATACAAAATCGGTACTCTGATAAACAGATCAGTAATGCATTTCAACCTGCTCGCACTAAAGCTCACGAAGAAACGGAGAACACCACGAGGATGATTTTTCTACTCTATGTTGGCGGAGTGTCCTTTAAGATTGGAAGGCTGTTCAAGGAACATGCGTCCTCCAGCGCAATAGCAAATTATGCTTGGTTAAATTAAGGACAACCTGGTCTAAGGAGACCAGGGATGAATAAAATCCCGTACCAGCATGGAAAATCATACATTTGCCAGACGTGTAGCACTGCTGAGGATAGATGCGTTGAACATAGACGTCAGACCAGATTGCGTCAACCAGAAAAGTCTGCTGTGGCTGAACACCATCTTGAACGTGACACACCATGAGTTACTGAGAGACAAAGATCCTTTCGTCCGCTTTCACGTACTGGGAAAAATGGTTCAAATGGCTCTGAGCACTATGGGACGTAACATCTGAGGTCGTCAGTCCCCTAGAACGTAGGACTACTTAAACCGAACTAACCTAAGGACATTACACACATCCATGCCCGAGGCAGGATTCGAACCTGCGACCGTAGCGGTCGCGCGGTTCCAGACTGTAGCGCCTAGAACAGCTCGGCCACCCCGGCCGGCTCTACAGTTTTATTGCATTCGCTAGGAGCGTGGGTAATACAGGCAGAACCATATTTATGCTGTGTGTACCTAATGTGTTATCGGCATCCTGCAATCTTACGCGCAGAATTTCGTCTAGATCATAATTTCTTTTATTATTTGGTTTTAATTAAGATGCATGTCAGCAATACGTACCATAAGCTCAAAGGAACACATGTAAGGACATAAAGTAAAATAACACAATGTACAAGACTGGTTCCCACATGTCATCGTAATGAAAATCATAAAAATAATGAAACAATGAATATCATCATGACTAACCAGAGAGTCATTAGATAAGTCATACTCTTCTCTATTTCTTTCAGAGGAAACTTTATGGCGCATCCTTAGCTGACACTATTTCAGCAAATAACTCATCCAGAGTTACAATATATTACTCTTTCCATTTAATTACAAATAGTATCTAGGAGGAAGTCTCATTTTCGATTTCTGACGCTCGTGGAAACGAGGCAGAAGTTGTCTTCTTATTAATTTGCATATAAAGGAGTCATATGTAATAATTCCAACTCCAAAGTCGGCAGGTGCTGACAGCTGAGAATACTACAGAACCAGCAGTGCATAAGTCATACTTGTAAAATAACGACACGAATAATTTACAGAAGAATGGAAAAACTGAAAGAAGCCGATCATGAGTCAGATTACTTAGGGTTCAAGAAAAATGTAGGAACGCCGAGGCAATACTGATACAAGAAGATAAATTGAAAAAAGGTGCGCACGCGTTTACAGCATTTAAAGACTTAGAGAAATCTTTCGGCAATTTTAACGGGAATACAGTCTTTAGAATTCTGAAGGTAGCAGGGATAAAATACAGAAACCAAATGGTAGTTATCAGAGTCGAAGGACATGAAAGGGAAGCAGAAACAACGGAGTTTTTGCTATGGCTTATGTTATTCAATCTGTACGAAAACAAGTTTTAAAGGAAACCGAAGACAAATTTAGAATGACAATTGAATTTTAGGGAGAGGAAATAAAAACTTTCAAGTGTGCTAATAACACTGTAATTCTGTCACAGACAGCAAAGGACTTGGTACAGCAGTTGAACGGAAAGGATAGGGTTGTTGAAAAGATATTAAAAGATGAATGACAACAAGATTATAAAAAGGGTAACGGAATGTAGTAAAAAGAAATCCAGTGATGATGAGTGAATTAGATTAGTAAATGAGACAGTAATTGCAGTTATGAGTTTTGCTCTTTGAGTTACAGAACAACTGATAATAGCGAAAGTAGACAGAATGTAAACACAGACTATCAGTAGCAAAACAAAGATTCCAAGAAAAAAATTGCTCTGAATACAAATTTAAATGTTAGAAATTCTTTCCAGAAGTCATTTATTTGGATTGTAATGCTCTCAGAAAGTTAAACTTGGATGATAAACAGTTCAGACAAGAAGAGACTACATTTTTTTGAAATGTGGTGCTACAAAAGAATGTTGAAGATTTTATGGCCAGACAGAATAATTGCTGATGTGGTACTGGTCTTAAATGGAGAAAAAAGAGATCTGTGGCACAATTTGACTAAAATAACGGATTAGTTGATAGGACACATTCCGTGGCGACAAATCAGTCTTCGGACTGAAAATTACAACACCAGCAGTCACATTATACAGTCAATACCAACATGTGATATCGCAAAGATTTGTTCTAAAGCATTCTACTAGAAGTCTGTCTACTATCGTTCCATTTAAGTCAATTCATTCAGAACTAATTCTCAATAAGTGGTCCTAAGACTGTCATTATTATGATTAATACATTATTGATTTAACGTCTTATTTCGTGGTGGATGGATAACCGTTGTTTCAAATTAACTGCTTCAAACTAAGGTATTAAGTAGAATGAGATTTTCCCTTTGCAGCGGAGTGTGCGCTGATATGAAACTTCGTGGCAGATTAAAATTGTGTGCCGAACTGAGACTCGAACTCGGGACCATTGCCTTTCGCGGGCAAGCTATGTCTTCTCAATATCCTTTCTCCCAGGAGTGCTAGTTCTGCACGGTTCGCAGAAGAGCTTCTTTGAAGTTTGGAAGGTAGGAGACGAGGTACTGGCAGAATTCAAGCTGTGGGTTGTGCTTGGGTAGCTCAGTTGGTAGAGCACTCGCCCGCGAAAGGAAATGGTCCCGAGTTCGAGTCTCGGTCCGGCAAACAGTTTTAATTTGCCAGGAAGTTTAAAGGTATTAAGCTTACAAGTGTAAGTCTAGCTTCTGTTCAAAATTGATTATTCATGTCACCACGTACCTTAATTATATCCAGCAGATAAGTGATGTCATGCCTACTTACTAGGGACTCAAACATTAGAACAATTCTCTAGGACTAGTCGCACTACTGTCGGGGATGTGATTCTGTTTTGTAGCACATTGCATTTCATCAGAACGCTTCCAACAAATCTATGTCTTCCATTTGCCTTCTCTAATACTGATTTCTCTTAATTGTCCCATTTCATATCGTTTCTTAGTGTTACCAACAGATTCTTATACGAAGTGACAGGCTTGAAATGTTCACCACTGATCTTGTAATCAGATACTGTAGAGTACTTTCCATTTGTTACAGGCATTATCTTGCATTTATCCGCGTCTGACATTGCAAACGTTTCCTAGTACTTACATAATTATGGAAATATAACCCCTACATTGTTAGAATGATATCTTCATCAAAAATATTATTATCGTAAACAACACACAGGTATATCGCAAAGCTTGGTTCGCTGTAATGCTGCTGCTTACTACGAAGTGTGGCGAACGCTTTTCTGACTTACAATCTCAGATTATTTCCTGATTATCATAGATCAGGACGTCATGACGTCCCTGTTCGTTGATTCCTGAATGGTTTAAAAAAAGCGCAACATCGCTTGTTCAACCCTGAGGCAAACAGTGTTTTAATGGTTGCCGTTCAGTCGGCACTTCTGCACTTTCCGTTTATTTTTCAGTTATTCTGAGGAGCCCCCTACCCTCAACTGTAGCTGTGTGTGGGCGTTCGCAGAACGTCGGCTAATTATCGCACCGCTCGTTACTTCCGCTAATCCTGATGCCGTAGCTCGGATTTCAACCTTTAGAATCCCAAACTGCGTGAACTTCCAGTATAAAAAGTGCGTTAGCAGAAATCGTTTTCTCGTTTAGTCGTGAGGGAACCAAAAACAAGCAGGAAGCGAAGCGTATTTTAAACGTTGCTCGAACAGCACTAGAATTGGTTCAAACAGCAGAATCGGTTGGGCGAATGCGAAGATGTAAGTATCAAATGGTACTGTGAGCACAATCGGCTGAAGGTAAAATATTAACAAAAACTCTAGACTAAACACTGGAAGGCATATGATTCACACTTTCATAATCTACCAGAGGTTTTGAAATTCTGCGCTAAGCATTTTTGTAACGATTTGTATATTACCAGTTACATTTTTCACTTGCACAGCATTCCTAGAGAATGCCAGTTTTCTCGTTACTATCCACAATAGTCACTTTCCTCTTTCACAAGTGCACAACATTAATATACCAGTTCACTTAACATCCTCTGCACTAACCCACACTCCAGTGATTTTATTATTAACGTGCAAACAAATTTATTCTAGTTTCAGTTTTAATTTTTCTTGTCGACTATTTCCATGATATCATTTCTAAACTGGTCGAATACTGTCACGACTACGTTAAAAGACCCAGACCCGTAAATCCCTTATCATAATAGTAGACATCCAACAACAACGAATTAATTTCTGGCCATTTATTCAGACGTTACGTTTATTCGAGCTATCAGTTTACATCTGTTCTTTAGAAACTGAAGAAAGGTCGCGCACACACACACACACACACACACACACACACACACACACACACACACACACGCACGCACATGCACATCTTCTGTAAATTTGACAATATTAATACGTTTAGAATTTTGCAATGTTTCTCAGCTTAATGAAACAGTATAATCTAACAACGAACCACTGGCCTCACTGTAATGGTGCGTCTTGCGTGCTTCGATACAGACAAACGGACTATTAGATCACTTAGTCTTGAGAAGAGAGATATGTAGACGTTGGTTAACTGTAATTAAAATTAGCGAAGTGAGGTGGCAGGAAGATCAACATTTCTGGTCAAGTGAATACAGGGTCATCAACACAAACTACAAAACTGACAGTTCCCTGTTTAATTCTATTTCAAAATTTCTCCTTGCTTTCCTCCACAGTGTGCTCATGTACAGATTGCATAACATCGAGGATATGTCACAAAGCTGCCTCACTCCTTCCTCAACCACTGCTTCACTTTCACGCCCTTCGACCCTTATAGTTGCCGTCTGTTTTCTACACAAGTCGTAAATAACTTTTCGTTCCCTGTATTTTTACCCCTGTAACCTTCAGAAATATAAATAGCGCATTCCCGTCAACACTGTCAAAGCTCTTTTCCAAATCTAAAAATACTATAAACATAGGTTCGCGTTTCCTTTCCTGTTGTACAATAGCTGTCTTAAAAACTTCCGTTGCAAAATTCTACAACATCGTTAGTTAAGAAACAATACTCATGACAAGTACATAAATAAAAACTTCTGAAAAGGGGATGATAGGCATCTTGAAATTCGCCGGCCGCCGTGGGAGAGCGGTTCTAGGCGATTCAGTCCGGAACCACACTGCTGCTACGGGCGCAGGTTCGAATCTTGCCTCGGGCATGGACGTGTGTGATGTCCTTAGGTTAGTTAGTTTTAAGCAGTTCTAAGTCTAGGGGACTGATAACCTCGGATGTTGAGCCCCATAGTGCTCAGAGCCATTTGTACCATTTTTTTTTTTTAATTTTATCTTGAGAAAACAAAAGCCTATAAGAGTAACCGGTTCCAGCTAGTAGTTTGTAAATTACTCCCAATTTCAATGGTTGCAGTGTTCTAATATATGAATAACGAATAATAATTATTTGTTAATGTTAATGCGAGAAAGAAAAGAAAAACAAAATACGGCAATGACATAGGCAACTCCAATCGTCAAGCGGTTAGTATCTTCGCTATTTTTGGCCACAGGCAGGACATTCGGTTGTTTTAACTTTAGTGTGGTAATGTCCACAGATACCAGTAGCGAGCACTTTTTAAATATTTGCCGAAAAATAATGTTCACGGCTGATTACGGAAATATGAGAAAATGCATTCCGGATGGGGTCCAATGCAAGCGCCTCGCTCCTCCCTCCCACTCTTTCGTGGACCAGATTGAAACCAATCTCGGCCCGGGTCCGATCCGCCGGAGCCAGCTGCCCGCGTGCCCTATAGATCATGCGCGGGCAGAGTCTTACGCCTCTACAGCTGCACCTTCGTTAGCCTAAAGACGTTTCCCAGATACAAACGTCTTTAAATGTTGGAATAGATGTAATTCAGAGAATCGCAAATCAGGTGACCACAGTGTATGCTGCAACAGTTCTTACTCTAAATACCCCCCATGCCACTGTCAAAGTATCTTTGTTTGCAGATGTTCTCTGCCTGATGAACAATCCAGGCTTATCCTGTGACAGCTGCGGCCAATTACGACAACAGTCACATGAAGACGGTGTGCAGCAAACGTCAAATCAGCATATTCAAATCATCCACAACCGTACAACGTAGATGGCAGTGACACTGTCTACATTCTGAATAGAAGGAAAAATTATGCAGCGTGATTCTCATTCAGAAATAGCATGAGAACGTTGGTTGTTGAGTGAAGACCGTGTTATGCCTCGCGTAAGAAGGATAAACACCTGCTAGCGCGTGCAAGCGTTCGACTTCGACAGCACTGTAGTCTGTCAAGCCTGCGGTCTATCTTTGCACTACATTGCGTTAGTAGGTATCCTACGACTGTCATGCGAATATGGAATTTATGAGTTGAGGAGGGCCATACTCAACGCCATGCACATTCTCAGTGGCTCGCACGACTAGCGCCCGAGAGGACAGACATAATGTTCACTCGGCCGTGCAGAATCTTACAGCCACGTCATGTACTTTACATCAGGAAATGGGCGTCTTCTCAGCAACACAAGAACCCACACGTCCAGTACAACGATGTCTGGAGCACCACGGACTGCCAGCTCGGAAACCATTGTTGTGGCTTCCAACGATACGGCAGCAGGGAGAGCCGCGCCAATCACACTGAGCACAGGAGCCGCACCACAGTATATCATCAGGCGTGTCATGGTTCTGTGTACGGTACAACGCTGGTCGTATCAGCGTGAGGCAGCTCCGAGGACACCGAATTTCACCGTATTACGTTCATCATCGTCATACGGGTAGGATGGCACTGGTTGTCGTCGGATGTATGACACGGTCACCATTGGCTCGCTAATTTGACCAGCGGCTGATGAGTTAAATCCAGTGTACTTTCGGATTCTTTCAATTTTCCCTTCTGCAAGTAATAACGGAGGTTCACTCGTGGTCTAAGTGTAGCGTGTTTGACTAATAATCAAAATGTCCTGCGACCTGGGTTCTAAAGACGACACTGCTTAAGTTTTGAATAAAAATCATCAGTGATGGCAGCCGAAGACTTCCGGCGTAAGAAGCCATACTCGTTCTGCTAAAGGCCTTGTCAAAGAGGGCGGAGAAATGGATAGAGGCCTGTCGCTGTCTTCCCCTTGGCGTGAGAAACTGCCCTTACAAGGCTATACAATCATGATCAAAGACACGTAAGAGGCATTGGAAACCACTGCATTATAGACACATGTGTCTCCACAGGACATACAACCAGTAATTGAAAATGTGTCATGAAGAACCCTGCATTGACAAAAAGATTCCCCACCAGTCTCCCATTTTGATCTCCAGGAGGGGACTGCCAATTGGGAGGCGACATGAGAAGAAGATGGAAGAACCAACGACGGAATAACATTCTACGAATCGGAGCATAAATGTCAGAAGTTTGAACGTAGCAGTTAGTAAGTGTGAAAAGAAAAATGCAAAGTCTTAATTTAAATGTAGTGTCAAATGGAAAGAAGATAAGGATTCCTGGTCAGACGAATATGGGGTAATATCAACAGCTGCAGGAAATTGTATAACACTAGTAGGATTCGTTATGAACAAGAAAGTAGGGTACAAAGTGAGTTATTGTGAACAGTTGGGTGATAAAGTTATTCGCATCAGAATCGACAGCAAACCAACACCGACAACAATAGTTACGGTATCCGTGCCGAGGTCGTAAGCAGAGGATGAAGATACAGAGAAATCATATGAGGATATTTAATGGGTAATTCAGTACTCAAAGGGGAATTAAATCTAATAGTTATGGGCGATTGGAAAGCGGTTATATGGGGTAATATCAACAGCTGCAGGAAATTGTATAACACTAGTAGGATTCGTTATGAACAAGAAAGTAGGGTACAAAGTGAGTTACTGCGAACAGTTGGGTGATGAAGTTATTCTCATCAGAATCGACAGCAAACCAACACCGACAACAATAGTTACGGTATCCGTGCCGAGGTCGCAAGCAGAGAATGAAGATACAGAGAAATCATATGAGGATATTTAATGGGTAATTCAGTACTCAAAGGGGAATTAAATCTAATAGTTATGGGCGATTGGAAAGCGGTTGTAGGGGCAGGACTAGAACAAAGGGTTACGGAAGAATATAATCTTTGCAGTAGGAATGAGAGAGGGGAAACGACTAATTGAGTTCTGCAATGGTAATAGCGAATTTACTGTTCAAAAATCACAATAGGAGGAGGTATACACGAAAAAGATCTGGGGAAACTGGAAGGTTCCAGCTAGATTATATCATGGTCAGACAGAAATTCCTATATCAGATATTGGATTGCAAGGCGTATTCAGGCACAGACATAGAATCAGATCATAGCAATGATGAAGAGAAGACTGAAGTTTAAGAGAATCGTCAGTAGGACAATGTGGAAGAAAGTGAGATACTGAAGTACTGAAGAATGACTAGTTTGCTAAGGATGCGATAAGGAACACCACAGCTGGTAGTTCAGCTGAAAAGCAATAGACATCTCTAAAAAGTGCAATCACAGATGCTGGATAGACAAACATAGGAAGGTAACTGCGAAGAGACACTGAGTGACAGAAGGAGTATTTCAACTGATCTACGGAAGAAGGAAGTACAAAAATTTCAGGGAATTTCAGGAATACATAAATGTAAATCACTTAGGAACTAAATAAATAGCAAGTACAGGGCAGCTAAGGCGAAATTGCGGCATAAAAATGTGAAGAAATCGAAAAATGTTACTGTCGAATGGACTGACCGCCTAAAGAACAGTCAAAAGAACCTTCGGGGAAATTAAAAGCGAGGGCGGTAAAATTAATAGTTCAATATGATTCCACAGTCAAATGTAGAGACGAGAGCGGATAGATGGAAAGAGTACACTGTGGGACGACTTGTCTGATGATGTGATAGGAGAAATTGAGGTCGATATGGAAAAGATAGGAGATTCAGTATGAGAGTCAGAATTTAAAAGACCTCTGGAAGACTTGAGATAAACTGAGGCAGAAGCGATAGATAATATTCCGTCAGAACGTCTCAAGTCATTTGGGGAAACCAAACGACTACTTACAGTAAGTTGACGTGTAGAGTCTATGAGACCAATGACGTACCATCAGTCTTTCGGAAAAATATCATCCTCACAATTCACGAGATAGAGAGGGCAGATAAGTGCGAAAAGTACAGTGTAGTCAGCATAATAGCCCATGAAAACAAGCTGCTGAAAATAATAATACAGAAGAAAGGAAACGAAAATTAAGGATCTGTTAGATGAGGTTCACGTTGGCTTTAGGAAAGGGAAAGGCACCAGAGAGGTAATTCAGACTTTGTGCTTAACAATGGAAGCAAGGCTGACGAAAAATCAAGACAGGCTCGTAGGATTTTTCTACCTAGAAAAAGCGTTCGACAATGTAAATACGGTGTAAGACGTACGAAATTCTGAGAAAAATGGAGATAAGTTACAGGGAAAGATGGTTATATGCAATATGAACAAGAACCAAAAGGGAAAAATAACATTGGAAGACCAAGATCGAAGCTCTCTGACTAAAAAGGGTGTAAGACATGGATGCAGTCTTTCGCCCCTACTGTTCAATCTAAACATCAAAAAAGCAATGACGGAAGCCAAAGAAACGTTCAAGAGTTGGATTACAAATCAGGGTGAAAGGATGTCAACGATAAGATTTGCTGCTGACATTGCTGTCCTCAGTGAAAGTGAAGAAGAATTACAGAATCTTTTGCGTGGCATGAGCTGACTAATGAGTACAGAAAATGAATTGAGTAAACACGAAGTGAGACGTGATGAGATGTTGGATAGCCCCTGCAATACGGAAAGATACTGCACGAGACGCAGCTTCGCCCAGAGAGGTTGCAGTTAACACTAAGAATGGAACGATAGCAAGTTAAACGCCGAAATATAAAACTATCAGTCCTGAATGAGTATTGAATTTTCTTCACTTTTATTTACAGAAGTATTTATGCGTGTGATCCGTCCATACATCAGTGTATTAAAAAATATGTATGTGTGTACATATGTTCCACAACTCCTCATAAACCACTCGACCCATATCAACCAAACTTGGCACACGTATCATTTACTGTCGGAAAAAAAATTCTATCTGGGTAAGAATCAATTACTATCAAAGGGATGGGGGCCAAAATCGTTGTAGCCCACGACCCGCGAATACTCACACTTCAGTCATCCAATATTGGAGAATGAGAGCACTTAATGACCTGCAACAAATTTCACGCATAATTTCAAACCTCTACGGAACTTTTTCTTGCTGACAACCTCACAAAATGATGAAAAAAGTTTATCGCTTACTACATTTTCGCTGTTCAAGCAGTAAAGCCGGCCATATGAAGCACGACATTTTAATTTATTATAAATCTACTATTAATTGTATTCGTGACAGCTTTTGCGGACAGTAGTCGCATACACCACTGAATGTACCAGCAAAATTATATCATCGTACGATACATAGTTCAGGAGAAACGACTTTATAAACACCAAGATGAGTGAAAAAATGCCGCAACATGCCAGACGTTTCAATTTATTACTTCTTTACTACTACTTCTACTCACAACACGTTTCGTAGGCAGTATCTCCATATGTCGCTGAATGTACCTGCAAATAAATATCACTGTACGATGCATAGTTCAGGAGATATGACGCTAAGTACTGAGATGCGAGAGAAATTGCTGCATCACGTGTGGCGTTTTAATTTATTACTTCTTTACTATAGTTTCTATTCATAACACACTTCGCAGACAGTATCCACAAACCTGGGACACATACTACCTACTATTAGAAAAAAAATATTGGGGGGGGGGGGGGGGTTAAAATCCACCAGCCTCTTACTGGGGTGTGCATGGTAATGTGGTAAAGCGGAGAGGGAATGAGGCCGGGGGGCGGGGGGGGGGGGGGGGAGATGGATGGACAACAAGATGGACACTGATAGGCACAGATAAAGGAAAGAGGAGGAGATGAGCAGGGATACGGGGAAGGAGGAGATGGCAGAGAGAGAAGCGGGGGGGGGGGGGGGGGAAGTGGACGGAGAAAGGGAGCAGGAAGAAATGGACAAACAGGAGAGGGGTGAGATGAATTAAGGGGAGGGGGAAGGGGCGAAGGAGGTGGACAGAACAGAACAGGAGAGAAGGGGGAGGAGCAGGTGGCGGAGGTAGACAGAGACAGAGTGTGGAGAAGATGGACTGGTTAAAGACTGGAATAACTGCAAATTACGCAGGCAATACGCCTATGACCTGCCGCTAGAATTAAGCTACCTCCAAAGAGTTTTCCGAGAAAATGCCTACCATCAACACCACGAATCACAGGCCATTTCTGGTGAGACTTAGGGAAAAACACTATCAAAGAAGAAAGTTAGATTTCCGATTTTGCACTTCCCTGGCACGGTGTCGGGAGAGATTAGCCGGCACGGTAACTCAGCGTGTTCGGTCAGAACGGTTAAATGCCCTCTGTGATAAAAAACTGAGTTAATGTATCAACGACGAACTGAAACGGGTGTCTTGCGACGTCCGCGCCGAGCAGATACAACGAACCAAAGCGAACAAAATAAGATTTAAAAAAAAAATGTTCTAGGCGCTTCAGTCCGTAACTGCGCTGCTGCTTCGGTCGCAGGTTCGAATCCTGCCTCCGGCATAGATGTGTGTGATGTCCTTAGGTTAGTTAGGCTTAAGTAGTTCTAAGTCTAGGGGAGTGATGACCTCAGATGTTAAGTCCCATAGTGCTTAGAGCCATTTGAACCATTTTTTTTATTTTTGTGCAACACCAAAGGTGCCTGCGCCTGCACTATGCGGAAAAATCCTCCGTGGCAGAACACGCTTTAGGAAATCGACAATGAATCAATACGAGAACAAACGGATTTTGGGATAGCGCCATAAAACAAGACACAGATATAAAAATATCTGAAAATGTCATCAATGCGACGTCGGTTCTAAACTCAACACATCCTGGAATCCGACCGCTGCGAGTTTGAAGGTGAGAGGTATGCGGGACGAAGACATTAACATATTTGGCGAGAAAGCGAGCACCATTCACGTCACAACTAGCAGCGCGGCTATATAACGACGAGGCCACGGCGACGCGGGAATCTTTTAGCGTCTGACAATGGCCTAGGAGATTCCGGTCGGAAGAACGTGGGATTCTGACCACCTGATGCATCTGCGAATCCAAGAAGATTTTACTAATTCACATCGACAGGAGATGGTGCGTTCATACATAACATTTATGGTGGTGATAAGTTCCTATTGGACCAAACTGCTGAGATCATCGGTCCCTAGGCTTACACTGTACTTAATCTAACTTGAACTAATTTACGCTCAGGACAACACACACACACACCCATGCCCGAGGGAGGACTCGAACCTCCGACGGGGGGAAGTCGCGTGAACTATGGCAAGACACCCTAGACCGCGCGGCTACCCCGCGCTGCTAACATTTATGTTGTAAATTCATAAACAAATGACTTACTGGACTCTTGACTTTTATATTCGGCTTCTGTCTTCTCTAGTAGCTAGTAATCGATTCCACAAATGAACTCCGACAGGCCCTTCAACTTTTAGTTGTTCGGAAATTCGTTATCCTTTACAATAGCTACTATAGTTCAAGCAATAGCATGTGCTGTGTAGAAATTATTGTCACTTTTTTAATGAACTCTGTTTATTGTCGCTTATCAACGTCGAAGGATCTTCGAGATTGCCTTTAATGTTGACATAAAGATTCTAATTCAGGCACACAGTTTCCCAGCTTGAAACATCCCCTTAGAAAAATTTATAAATGACAGGAACACCTGAAGATTTAACTTCAGAGTTACTTAAAACTGAATCTAAATGTCAAAAAGTCTGCAATGACGTAAAAATACAAATTTGTGAGCATTTTCAACCTATTTTTTCGCGGCATGAAAATGCATTACAGAATCACGAAGCTGCCATAAAAGAACTGCAAACTATTGTTCATGAAAATTACAAGACCTTGCCGGCCAAAATTGACTGAGTTGTAGCTACCGATTCGGTTACACGACTTGCAAAAACTCAGGAAAACTTAAAGGACAAAGTAGATACGTTTTAAACACAAATAGACACTCTGCAACTTGGTTCAGAAAAACACACCGAGGAAATCAGTTCACTATCGGAGAAAGTAGCCGAACTTTCGGATACAAAGGTGGATGATGATCTGAATGACACAAGATCGGTAGCCTTCACAGACACAGAAGAGTGTGAACAGATTAAGAATTTTAAACAAAATCAGAATCAAATCAATACACAGCACAAAAGAGAAATCCGGGAAGTACAAGATCAGTTGACACAAGTAATACAGGAATTACATATTTCAGAGGACACTCGTACTCCAATACGGGAAGAGGGACATAGAAATACGGAACAGCCACAAAATAATAACACAGGGCATTTCGGAAATTATGAAAGAAATTGGCAAGGTGCACGGAATTTTGAGATGGAACCGCCGACACGACGTAACAATGACCGATATGCGACTCGCCGACACGATGACTTTGACTATAAGCTGTTCATTACTACATGTAAATTCAAAACATTTAAGAATTCTGGCAACAAAATTCATCCACAAGCGTGGCTTCATCAATTCTCTCATTGTTTTCCTCCCCTACAATAGCGAATATTTCAACAATGCCAACCAGCCACAGACTGCACACAGCACAGCCAGTGATCTTCATACAGAGCGCTACGTGGCGTTACCAACATAAAAACCAAAATAGCCTACTTACAAGCTTCTGTGGCAGAACTCATGTCTTTTCTCAATAAATCGTCAGTTTCCACATAGCTAGTATGACAGTTGGACGCAATTGCAAAAAGAAAGCCTGCAGCCAATCGGGACCAACCGATCTCTGTGTCATCCTCTTCCAGTGGCGTCATTCGATACAATATGGAGGGTCGTGGTGTCGGCACACTCCTCTTCTGGACATTGTCAGCTTTCTTCATCTTGCAGTCGCTACTTTTCACTCAACTAACTTCTCAATTGAGCGTCACGAGGTCAATTGAGCGTCAGTCCCCTAGAACTTAGAACTACTTAAACCTAACTAACCTATGGACATCACACACATCCATGCCCGAGGCAGAATTCGGACCTGCGACCGTAGCATTCGCGCAGTTCCAGACTGAAGCGCCTAGAACCACTCGTCACAGCGGCCGGCATGGCAATATGTATCGGTGTCTGAGGAAGGAAGAGATTCGCGTCGCTGCGGTACGATAGCTATTATATGGTCTTCAATATCAGTAAGACTCTCTTGGGGTATCCTTGTGAACTTCGAGAGTAGGTGTGTCCAGTTGTAAATCATGTTTGCGGGTGGCACCGCCGGTGAAAAGGTACTCTGACGCCTCCGAAAATATCAGTCCTTAGAGACCCCCATGAACTGCGTCTTGTGGGGGTTGGACGTGCAGTGTCGGCGCATAGGTGATTGCAAGGGCGGTTGTGGTTCAGTCGGTGTTCGTGTCACCGTTCCGTAGTTGTGTGATGCGTTGTTGCTGGCATTCATTACGGACGTGGCATTCTTTCCACAACCAGAACATGTTAGAGGTTGTCCGTCGTAAATTACCACTTCTCGGCAGCCGCCTACATTGATGTATGGTGAGACCTGCCGCTTGAGATCTATTCGGACTTGTCTCATACAATTAAGTATCGGATACGTCGTAAATTGTGCCCATTTTTCGGCTACATGACTGTGGATTTTTCCATAAGGGCTTAGCGCCGCTATGACTTCCTCTTCATCAAACCTCGAAAGGCCGTTCAAATACACGGACAGTTCGGAGGGCTTGGATAATATCGTTGCAGGCAGCGTCAGAAGTCATCTTAACGAAAACGAGGCTGCTAATGCTCAGTAGGTGTATGCCGACCAAATCGGCACGGGGGTTCTTCACATGTAGGGAGTGCTCGACGGCCAGTGCTGTGGGTCATGGGCATTCATTCGAAAACATAGACTAAGGAGTATTCTTCTTGTAAGAGTTGGTGATGACAGTTTGTTCAACTGACAAGCGCAGTGAGGTGGAAGTAAACAAACACTTGGCTGGCGCAGCGGCAGGGACGGCGGGTGCATTCCGCATTGCTGCCCTGCCAAAGGCTGACTGCAGCGCTTCGGCCATCCGTGCACGAATCGCAGCCAGACTCAAACTTCCATACGTCCTCGTCCGTATATCACAGCCTGCACTCGTACGTTACTTACTGGTATTGGCGTATAGATACGAAATAGCAGACACTGCTATTTCGTATTCGTGCTAAATAAGGGTATCCTATGTGAGACCTGAGTTTCTCCTGACCTATACAACTTTCAAATAACATGTCGTTCCTGACGCTGAGACTTTGCCAGCTGAGCTGTCCCATCTTGAGGTTACATTTCGTCAAAATGGTTATAGTGATAGACAGATTGAACGTGCGTTGCGCTATCGACCAACTGTACATCGGGTGATTGATGATAATTCTGGGTCAACACCTAAGTCTACTGCCTTTTTGCCTTACGTAGGAAACACGTCCAACAAGATCGGTCGTATTTTACGGAAATACGATGTGAAATGTGTTTTCCGACCTCCATCTAAAATTAGAGCACTTTTGAGTTCCGTTAAGGATGATCTTGGACTGCGTAAGGCGGGTGTATATCGTATTCCTTGTAGCTGCGGCATGGCATATATTGGTCAAACTATCAGGACCGTGGAGGACAGATGTACTGAGCATAAACGGCACACACGATTACAGCAGCCAAATAGATCTGCTATTGCCGAACATTGCTTGGATACTGGTCACCCCATGTTATATAATAACACCGAGATATTGGCATGCACGTCCAGCTATTGGGACAGTGTCATTAGGGAGGCAGTTGAGATTAAATTAGCGAGCAACCTCGTTAACAGGGATGGAGGTTTCTGTTTAAACTCTGTTTGGAATCCGGCTCTCTCCCTCTTCAAAAAACAGAGGAACAGAGTCAATGCTGCCTCACCTGCGAATTCATAGTCTCACTATCGATAGCTCTGACTTTGGTCATCTTTGGTGGCACTAGTGTTCAGTGTGTGTGTGTGTGTGTGTGTGTGTGTGTGTGTGTGTGTGTGTGTGTTATCTTTCCTGCTTCTGTCGGAGAACCGAGGTATTAAATTTGCATGTACGCCGCCTGTCCGTTGCAGTTTGCCTTGAAAATGGCGGGGTGTTCTCCCGCCGAAATATCGGCGGTTGCTGAAAGTGTTACCTGGCTGAATTCCCGGAAGTTATTTGAAGGGGTATCCTAGTACACACCACTCTTGAGCCACTGGCTCTCTGCTCCTCAGGTTCGCACTGCAGCTGGGCCGGTCCAGAGCAGCACGCGCGGCGCAACTGCGCGTGCGCGACCTGCCGCTGACGGCGTGCAGCGACCACACGCCGCTGTCCGAGTCGTACTGGCGGTGTGCGCTGCCGCTGCTCAGCGAGTCGCTGCACCAGCCGGCGGGCACGGCGCGCATGGGCGCCCCCGAGGACCCGGAAGCCGTCGTGGACTGCCGCCTCCGCGTCAGGGGCGTCAGCAGGCTGCGGATCGCCGACGCCTCCGTCATGCCCACCATCGTCAGCGGGCCGCTCGACGCCACCAGCATCGCCATCGGGACCAAGGCCGCCGACATCCTCGCCGAGGACTGGGAGTAAACGTCCGCCTCCGATCGCAATAAGCTGTCCAAGCCACACTGCTTGCTTAGCTTCCTCAGTACTGAGCTGAGATTATATGAATGAAAATTTATATTCGTGGTTAAAGCATTGTTGTGGGACAAAATAAGATAAATGTACGAGGAGCGTTCAGTAAGTAATGCAACACATTTCTTTCTGAAAGCAGATTGGCTTTATACAGGATTCTAATAAACCATATTATTCCTCACTCTTCTACACCATCTTTTTGCATAATCCATAACCTCCATTTAATGCGACAGCCTTACGCCACCTTACTTGGAGAGACATTGTGCTCACATGGTACCAGTCTACTGGTCGACATCTGAGCCAACGTTTTGCCGCATCAATATCCATCAGACATCCAGTTGTGCAGCGAGGTGTTTAATTGTGATCCTTTGATCACCTCGAATGAGAGTGTCCGCACGTTCCAACGTTGTGGAGTAACAGCTCTTTATGGTCTTCTGTTAGGCGGCGAGAAACCCAGCGGGCACACACCTTTGAGTATCCCAACTGGTGGATGAGTGTGCTACAACACCCTCACTGGCACTGTAGCGAGAAGGAAGTGTTTCTCTGGACGGTTTCACTAACCTGGTGTCTTGCTGCTTCGGTAAGTCCCTCGTCGCGCAGTCGCCAGGTTCCATTTAGGTGCTGATCCTGCTGAAGTGGGGTGTTTAGGGATGCCAGTAGTTAATTGTCAACAACGTTCGTACTATACTTGTTTTGGCGGCCGGTGTGGCCGTGCGGTTCTAGGCGCTTCAGTCTGGAACCGCGTGACCGCTACGGTCGCAGGTTCGAATCCTGCCTCGGGCATGGATGTGTGTGATGTCCTTAGGTTGGTTAGGTTTAATTATTTCTAAGTTGTAGGCGACTGATGACCTCAGCATAGTGCTCAGAGCCATTTGAACCCAATACTTGTTTTAATACAGAAATTGCTTTATTACACACGTCACAGAATCAGCATTTGCAATATGGCGGCTCTGGAATACACAGTTATATTCGACCGTTTACACACGTTAACACCGTTTTCTGACTTTACATAATGATAGACACTGCCCACGACACGTGGCGTTCTGATAACTAGTAACTTCACTTTATATCTTGCTTAAAAGCTGAGATATGCACTCGCGAGCGCTCTTTTAGAGCCGCCCCGGTTACTCGACCGTGCATTTTGAGTGGCTCCTCGCGGCTAACTCACTCTGTCTTCCCGAAGGACAAGAGAGATCACCCACCTTTCTCCTTCAGCCAATAAGGACACTTCTCTCGTTTCCTATATATATATATATATATTATATATTCAAACCTTCAGCCAATGGGCGTTCAGATCGCTGTTGCTAGGCGGAACCTATGTCACGTTTGCGGACATTGTGACGGAAGTTTGTCTCTCAATACTGTCTCAGATTGTAAGATCCTACTCCCGAATAGTCGGATCTTGTCCCTACTAAGGTTGCACAACATTGCCTCCTGTGATTTCATCACTAATGCTCCTTGCTGACGCTTAATTGTTAAATGTACATGTAGCCTGGCTGTTACTGAGCATTCCCGATCTCATAAATGCGCGTAATACTTGCCTTAAATACGTGAAGGGAATGCATATCTGCATTACAGTGTCAGCACGCGCAACAGAGACGTCCAGCTGTGCAGTGAAGTGTTTGAGTTCTGTCCAGCAATTTGAATGAGAATGTCTATACGCTCCAACATTGCAAGAGTCGCAGGTGTGTAGCCGGCCAGCACGTGGGATACAGGACAGGTTTGTACGACCTTGTTGAGATGATGACAGACGCCTCGCTCAGCAACTCACCGTCCTTTCGTTCACATTCAGATCTCCGTAGAAATTCTGCAACCGCCTATGAATATCTGCGCTGCTCTGCTTTTCTGCTAGTGACAGCTCTCTGCTTGAAACGCACCTCCGTAGTACACTCTATGTTGAAGGCTACGTACAGCGCCGCCGCGTTTCAGAACTTCATGAAACCACAGTGGTTGAAGCGGCAATATTCCAAGACGTCTCGCAACAAATTCGACATTTTTTCAAGCGAAATTCGCCGAGAAAAACAATGTGTTGCATTACTAACTCAATGCCCATCGTATTAAATTTAAAAAATTGGTTGATTCTCGAAAATTGTAGATCTTGATCAAAGTGAATACTGTTTATTTTGGAAAATAACTGAAATACGTGCAATACTCAGAAAACACAGTATTGAACACCTAAAATTACAGAAACAATGCAACTAGAAAACGAAAGTATTGGTCATTTCCGGTTGTTGCAGCAGAATTACATTTTAAAAAATATATTTCAAGCTGTTGTTGTGCTGAATTGTTTGAATATAACTTCAACGCATACAGTACTCAGTAAACTCGACAATAAAACCTCCAAATTATGAAAACATTGTCACTGGTCATTGCTGAATGTAAGCCCAGCGCTGCAGTGAAAAATATGTATCACTGTAGTGTTGTGATGGATTTTTGGAAAATAATTGAAATATGTGCAATACTCAGAAAACTTAATATTGAACGCCTAAACACATTGCCAGTGGGGTGTGAAAGTATATTTCGTGCCCCAATATAGTCCCAGTTCCACATTGAAAGAAATATTTCGCTTTATTGTTCTGCTGAAACAAACAGTCACATACTACATAGTGGATATTACATTAGCGTAATACAGCGTGTTCTAAACACATTACAGTCCAAAATTAGTAACAAACAGAAATTTATTCCTCGAAGACATGCTTGCACTGCGATAAAAAATGGTTCAAATGGCTCTGAGCACTATGGGACTTAACAGCTTAGGTCATCAGTCCCCTAGAACTTAGAACTACTTAAACCTAACTAACCTAAGGAGATCAACACACATCCATGCCCGAGGCAGGATTCGAACCTGCGACGGTAGCGGTCGCGCGGTTCCAGACTGTAGCGCCTAGAACCGCTCGGCACACTGCGATAAATAGCTTTCCTTAAGCAGATGCTGCCACCTGCTGAGGACAAGCAGAACTGATAACAAGTGCTGCAGTGAAAGCACGTGTTGTAAAGTACGATAGACACAGTGAGTTTAATCTGTTGCCTGATCTAGAAAAAAAAATAAGATTTGGATAATTTATGTAAGCTGCATAAGGACTGAGAAGGTAACAGACTCAAATTGCACGTAGACAATAAAGCTCTCTTACTGGAGTCATTACAGCTCAACGGACAAAAAATTCGTCACCCCAGTGCGAACACGCAGATCAATTCTTAAGCCTTACAGATGACACAGTGATCGCGTCACGTGCTCAACTGCGCGCGCACTGCCCCTACGGGAGCATAAGGCAATAGCGATCAGTGAGACGCAAGCATGGGTTAATGTAAGGACGAGACAGAGTGGCAAAAAGGGACAATTGTGTTTGGCCGTGCTCATGGCCAAAGGGCGTGTTAAGTTCGGGATTTGTTGGTGTTTCGCGACGGACTGTTCATCGAACTTACAAGCAGTGGTGTGACACACGTGGCCACAAAACATGACGTCAAAACTGTGGCCGGAAAGTGATGTTATAGGGGGACTGGATACGCGTTTCACGGCTTGTGAATCAAAGTCGCTTCCAAAACATGTCAGTAAGAGAACATTGCGATAGGAACTGCATACTATGAACATTTGGAGTTAATCACCTTGCAAGAGGCCATTTCTCACACAGGCACATTAAGAAGACAACAGCAAAGTTCATCGGGCTGGAAGGAATATGGCTGGTGTTCTGAACATTCCCACACTCTATTATGTAGCGAATGCATAAAAAGTTCTCCGTTTACTTGCCGCGTCAAATTTGGATAAAATCTCGAGCTTTCGATCACTACCTCCGTCATCTTTCTCAGGGGTAAAACTGTCTGTCGTGGACCAGTGAGGCTTCCGCTTTTATAAGCAGTGGACGGCTTCTCATTGGCTGGATGACGTCACGGTGAAAACGGCGCGAACGGAGTTGGCGGTCTCTACGTCCATAGATTTTGTTTGCGCGTGTTATCTAGCGTTGCTTGCAGTGCCATCCATCGCAACAGGTGGAGAACTGCGAGGAATGTAATAAGTCTCCCTCTGCGTTCTTTTCTTTTGTTGATCATTTGAATGCTATACACCAGAACATAAGATATACAGTGTAAGTGGAGAAGGATGTGCTGGTGGAGCGAAAATCAGATGGACGTCTCGGACATTCTGTGTACAGAAAACCGACGCATACAGATTTATATCTAAATGCACGTAATTTTCACCACCCAGCCCAGAAGAGGGCTATGCTGAATACCTTGGACAACAGAACAAGGACTATTTCGGACAAGGATCGTCTCGGCTCCGAGATCAACCATCTGACGACGGTTATAAAAAAAAATGAATGTTCTGATCGTGATATCAGATCTACTCTGGCGAAGAAACCTAGGAAGGACTCTGTTCGAACAGATCAAGAGGACCAACACATCATGCGGGTACCATTCTGTGGTGCAACGACCAGCAAGTTCGGTAGAGTCCTGAGCCGGCAGGGAATCAGACCAGTCTTCCGGCCGCCCAGGAAGATTAAGGAAATGTTGCGACCGTTGAAAGACAATCTCGGCCTGAGAGTACCGGGAATTTACAGCATTCCTTGCGAGTGTGGCAAAAATTATGTGGGCCAGTCTATAAGAACTGTTGCCGATCGCTGTGTGGAACATCAGCGTCACCTGAAATACAGGTATCTAGAAAAATCAGCGGTGGTTGAGCACAGTTTGTTAAATAAACATAAGATTTTATTCTATGAAACAAGACTACTTGCTCACGCTTCAAACTATTGGGACTCTGTCATCAGGGAAGCAGTTGAAATTAGACTATGTGAAAATAATTTCAACAGAGAGTCCGGATATGCACACAGCAATGCATGGAAGCGCCCAGTAGATAAAGAAGGAGCGCAGAGGAAGACTTCTTACATTCCTCGCAGTTCTCCGCCTGTTGCGATGGATGGCGCTGCAAGCAACGCTGGATACCACGCGCAAACAAAGTCTATGGACATAGAGACCGCCAACTCCGTACGCGCCGTTTTCACCGTGACGTCATCCAGCCAATGAGAAACCGTCCACTGCTTATAAAAGCGGAAGCCTCACCGCTCGACGACAGTCAGTTTTACCACTGACGAAGATGACGGAGGTAGTCATCGAAAGCTCGTGATTTTATCCAAATTTGACGCGGCAAGTAAACCGAGACCTTTTTATGCAAGGACTCCGTCGCCTAAGACTTCATAGTCATGTCTCGATTGGCCTGCAAAACTGCCTCACTCCAAACCCACAGAAAATCTGTAGGACAAGTTGGAACAGCGGGTGAAACATCGACATCAGGATTCCCACAATGTGGTTGAATTGCGCGAAGAGATTCTCAGCGAGTGGCTTACCCTGGATGCGACGTACTTGAACAACCTTGTGGACTTACTCCCTAGCCGAATCCAAGCTTTTATCAAGTTCAGAGCCGGGATTAACGACATTAAATGATGCTTGAAATGATTTTCCTAGGGGTGATTAATTGTTTGTCCAGTGAACTTATTTAATCTGTGCATAATGAAGTGTTATACTTTCAGTTAGGCCCCCCTTTGGCGACATTGAACTCATGTTCAGGAAAAACACAACAGCTCAAATAACTAGATGTAGGACGTTCATATTCACAAGACATGTACATTAGTATGTTCCGCAGTATTTCAGTCACCTTGGTTCAGTATGTTTCCTTTTGCCTAGTAGGCACAGGTCTACCATAGGCCCTGATTACTTGTTCCATAAGTGATGACATCGATGCGAATCTCGTCCTGTGGTATAGCCATCCATGTTGCACTCTCCTGGTTCCAAAGTTCATCTGTGGTGGTTGGCGTCGGGTCATGGAGCTGCACCCGTCATTTCACCATATCCCACACATTTTCGACAGGCGACGTGGTGGTCTGGCGGGCCAGGGCAAAAGGCTGATATCCTGTAACACCAAGAAGGCACGTGTTCGTGCAGCAACATGTGGTCGTGCATTGTCTTGGTGAAAAATGGCATCTGGGGTGATGTGCGAAAGGTATGGCTGCAGGTCGCAGGATGTCATTCACGTAGGTCACACTGGTCACAGTGCCCTGGACACGCACCAACTCTGTTAGTGGCTGTACCCAACAGCACCCCGTATCATAAGGCCTTGAGCTGATACTGATACATCTTATGCGAATGCAATCACTGTGATGGCGCTCCCCCTGTGTGCGGCGAACTGAAATGCGGCCATCATTTTCATACGAACAGAATCTGGAGTCGTATAAAAACAATATCTAATGTCGTTCCTATTCCCAGTGATGTCGTTCTATACACAATTGCCGCCTAGCATTTTTCTACACATACGTCAAAGGTAGGCGGAGAAATGGACGACAAGCACGTAACCAATGTCGTAATAAACGACGACGGACTGTCACCCCCTGTGTTCCACTGTTCCACTGCTGCGCCAGAGCCGAGGGGGACGCAGATCTGTCCTACAATGCCATTCGGATGAGTATCGATCTTCTCTGGGGGTGGTCTGGATGGTGTGACCAGACTCATCTCGTCGTGTTCCACGGCCTCCGTGAACCATTCTGCACACACCTGTTGCGCTGCCAAACACTTCGTCCCACACTATCCGACGCCATTCCTGTCCCCAGTGATGTAGTTCTATACACAATTGCCGTCTAGCATGTTTATGCACATTCGTCAAAGGTAGGTGGAGAAGTGAACCGCGCGCACGTAACCACATGAGCAGCAATTTCCCAGATGGATGCATCACATTCTCTCACGCCAAAAATCCGCCCTCTTTCAGACCGTATGGTTCGCGTATACTGCTGTAAGGCATTATGCATTACTTTCGGTTGATAGCGATAACGAGAGGCACAGCCTCATTTTACCGGTAGATGGTGTTGCATCGCGATGTCGATGCAGAACGTACTAATGTACATGTCCTGTGAATATGAACGTAATATCTTTGGTCACTCATTGTGCTCTGTTTTTTATGAACATGAGTGTAGATCAGTAAAACTACACGTTCTTTCAAGCAATTGTTAATGAAGTGCGGATGAAGTGCTGGATGCCAGATGTATTGCGCTAGCATCGATAACTTAATATTTATGGCTACTAAGGCCTGATAGTCTTTCCTGTCTCGGCGGTTTTTTCTGACCCGAGTTGGTCACACAGTGTCTGATCGATTTGAGCTGGAAAATGATGTCCCCCAGGGCAGTGTTTTAAGCGTTACCCTCTTTGCCATAGCCATCAACAGTGAGGAGTCCAGTACAGTGCTCCTTATTTGTGGACGACTTTGCTGTTTCCTGTTCCTCCTCCAGTGTTGCAACGGTGAGATGTCACTTTTGCAACTCACAGTGCGGCGGTTAGAGGAGTGGGCTACAAAGACGGGTTTTCAGTTTTCTGCCGGTGAGTGTGTGTGTGTGTGTGTGTGTGTGTGTGTGTGTGTGTGTGTGTGTGTGTGTGTTCATTTCTCGTCGTCCTTTTGATTTGTCTGCCTTGATATAGGGGACGCTATCCTACGTTTTAGAGACGAAGTGCGGTTTCTGGGCCTCATTTTTGACTCCAGACTGTCATGGTTGCCACACCTGCGAGACTTGAAAGCCAGAACCCTGTAGGCACTGAACATCCTCAAGTGCCTCAGCCATAGGTCTTGGGGAGCGGACAGGGCGCGTCTCCTCCAGTTTATCGAGCTTCTGTGTATTCGCGGCTAGACTATGGGTGCACGGTGTATGGGCCAGCCAGACCCTCTTATTTGCGGATCCTTGACGCTGTCCACCAATCCACCAAGCGGGGATTCGACTGGCCACGGGTGCTTATCGGACTAGTCCCATAACCAGCCTCTGTGCTGAGGCGGCAGAACCGCCACTTACCACCCGGTTGCAGCTCCTCCTGGTGCGCCAGGTGTGTAAGTTTCTTGCAGCTCCAACCTCACCCGCGCACCATATTGTTGCTCATCCGCCTCTGGACCGTCTTTTTTCCCACCATGCCGTTTGGGATACGTGTGCAACGTGTGCTGGAGTCCCTCGGTGTGGAGCCCCTACGGCCTCAAATCCAGAGTTTTAACCGCCTTCCACCCTGGTTACTGGAGAGGCCTAGAGTGATTTTAGATTTGGTGCGGTACAAGAGAGATTGCACTCCTACTTCCGATTTTAATGCAACATTTTCTACCACTTTATCTGAGCACCACGACTATGTAGCTGTTTTTACGGATGGGTATAAACAGGGGGATTCCGTTGGTTTCTCTGTTATTTTTCCGGATAGTGTCCTCAAGATCCGACTGCCTCACGCGTTTACTGTCTTTGATGCAGAATTGTCTGCGATCTTGTGGGCGCTGCAGCAGATGAGACGTTCTGCCCGTCCTGAATTTCTTGTCTGTACCGATTCACTAAGTACCTTTCACTCATTGTAATGTTTGTATCCAGCGGATAAAATGGTCAAGACCATCGAGGATGCCCTCCTCCAATTACAACGACTGGGGAAGCAGTTGTCTTTCTGCTGGGTTCCAGCTCACGTCGGCACTGCTGGGAATGAAAGGGAAGATCTCGCAATCAAGGAGGCTTGTCTCGATACACAAGTATTTCAGTGTGCCATCCCTCTGCACGCACTCACCTTGCTGTTGAGTTCACGAGTCATGTGTCGGTGGGAGGGTGAGTGACTGGAAATGACTGACAATAAGCTCCGTTTAGTCAAGCCGACCAACGCGTGTGTGGTGTATTTCCTTCCAGGCACGTAGAGTACAACGAGGTTCTCCTCATTCGTCTTCACATAGGCCAGAGTCCTGTGACACATGCCTACCTGCTCCGGCTAGAGGACCCTCCAGTGTGTGGTACTTGTGGCGTCCAGGTCACAGTGCGCCACGTTTGATTGGATGGCATTTTATTTTCTGGCCAGCGTGCCGCTGCTGACTTGCCGGCGGATCTGCCATTTCTTTTAGGAAACACTCAAACGGATGTGGTTAAAGTTTTAAAGTTCTGTAACATATCTAGTGTTTTTAACTAGATTTTAGGGAGAGGGTCTTAATTTGTTCACAGGGTGACTGGCTCGCCCATATTTTACGTAAATGGTATTGACTAAGGAAACTTAACTGGATATTTTAGATTTGGCCTGGTTTGTGCAGCATGATACAATGGTAAATTCGCTGCATGGAACCTGACAACGTGGAGCTTTTGGGCAGCATTCTAAGTTGCTATCACGCACTGGATCCGGTAACGTGAAAGGACACCCAGGAACAAGTTTCAGGACTCGCATTTGTCGCTTTAAGTATTCTGTTACATGGAAATGAGGCAAATTCTACCTTCTGATTGGCTCGTGCTAGAGATCAGTGAACTGCTGTGCTAGTTGATAACCCAGTCAGAAAAACACGGAGTGGAATGACAGAGGCGCTTGGGTTCAGACGTAGTTTCGTGGCCATGGTGCAGATGTTTATAATCAGGAGTAATTTTACTTATGTAGTGTCAATAGTGCATACAGGGTGTTTGACTATTACAGTTAGCTGTTTCAAAATTACAACAAAATAGTACACTCAATTCAGTAGTGGTAAGGTATTAAACGTGCGTACCGCGAAATAAACACGCTCATTGTTTACATAATTTTATTTTATCAAAAAACTCTAATAAAAACATAAAGTTTAAAAATTTGAAAAACAACTATAGAGACCTCCAACTGGAATAACAATACGTTTTATAGTTTTAAAGACATGGGCAGTTTAAAAATTAAATTAGATGCAGTCCCTTTGTGGAGTACAACAATTCACAACATCTTCAAAAATAACCGCCAGGTCCTGCCTTCCAAACTGTTCCATTCCAAACAAGTGAATTATGATACAGGGGGGATCATATTCTTCAGTGATATAAAACACACATGAGAAGCAATTATAGCACACATGCGTTAAAATGCAATAAGCAACTACGCCCTTTACACTCTAAAAGGAGGAGGAAAACTTTCTTGGATAATCTGATATGAAGACCAAGTCAAGTTGCTAAAATAGATCTTAAATCAGCGGCCCCATTAAAATTAATTCTGCTCTCAGCTAGGACTTAAATGACAAAGTTTTACCACTACTTGGACAAAATATCAGCCAATAAAAGATTAAAACGACGTTCTCACAAAATAATTTCAAAAGTACCTTACGTGAAATAAACCACAGGCTAGGCAAAAATCTCTCCCTCTTTAAGTAAATCAGGTGACTAATCAACTAAGAGCAGAGCTTCCAAAATATATCTGCTTTTAAAATAATTTTGAGAAAACATTTAGCGAGAGTTAAGGTGCCAGTAAGCATCAACATGAATACATAAAACCTAATGGCACTTAGCCAAAAAGAAGTATCGTCTGACGACACTTTATGCTACTCACAATATAGACGTGAACACAATGCTCTCAAACGCCGTCAGACTACTAAACAAGATATATCGGTGGCGTACATTAATACCAAAGATGACAAGTGATGGCGTATCAAGCTGTAAAGCTCCCCGTTTATTCGACTGCATTCTCCTTTCTTTTGGTGTAATTGAAAATCCACAAGGTAATATGGTGAAACCCAGCCAAGTTATCAAATGAAACCAGCCGTACTTGTCCCGCCCGTTAAGATTTAGGTTAAATGGACAGCACTTTCAACAGCGCATAAAAAACTCGTTATCTCGAAATGGGAGTAGCTTGGACAGCAATCATAACTTTTTCATGCCAATGCTCAGTTTACACTCGAAACGTAAGTCGAACCCCACTTGAGTGCATGACCCTGCAACCATCCACTATAAATACTTCCACTGAGCTTCTGTCCAAAGTTACATTGTGCCAATCCCACCGCATCAACTCCACAAGCGAAGAGCTCCACCATTGTTCCACAAGATACACTAGCTATTACATTCGCTGGAGGTGATAAGATCACAGCTCGATCCGCTTACAGCGCTTTGAAACCTCATCCCATGACTCTGCTGCCGCCTAGCGGGACTCAGGAGAAGGCGCTGCCTAGGCACGCGGCCTCGTATCTTTTAATATCGACAGCGGACCAGCTCGATAGGTACAAACGAAAGAAGCGAATAGAGGACAATGAAACAAGCAACTACCCACAAGAGAAATAGGTCCAAGAAGCCAATGGTTTCTCCAGTATGACATATTAAGATTGAGTAGATGAATAGCTTAGAATCCCCGAGGATCCTGTAACCTCCCAACAGTTTATTATTATTATAACATTCACATTTAGTGTAACCTCCCAACAGTTAAATTCCGTAACCTCGGAATAAAAATGTGACCAACCTCTCAATAAAATCGTGGTTCACATATAACTTCTCAATAATTAACTTACTGTGAATTTAAACTGGTAAATTTTGGACGTCAGCAGTGCAGCGTCACGGCCCTGAAAGATCATTCTGAATAAATTGAAAATTCTTACCTCAATGAAGTCGCCGGATAACGCGTATATATCTGCTCCTATAAGAAATTTTTCTAGCACAGCCCATTGCAATGCTGGTCACTAGATTTGTTATGTATAAAAAGAAACAACTGATTTTTCTTTATGATAATGAGGATGACCATGGATAGGAAAAATTAGTAAAATTTTTAAATTCAGATGAATGATTGTCAAAAGTTATTTTTACAAGAAAGATCATTATTAAAAGATTTTTTAAAAACATTTACATGGGACTTGATATAACAATAGTACAAAATCAGTTGTTACAAATTACATATGCGTGCGGGTATAATTAGTAATTTTTGGTTTTCCCTTATACTATATCACTCAGGCACCACCATCGCTCTCCACGACCGGCCCCGGCAGTTCCATACGAGACACAAGTGCTCTCTGTGAGCTGTACAACTAGACATCTGCTCTCTACGAGCGACCTGACCCAACCGGCCGACTGCAAGCTACTACTACTACTGCTGCCAACACTGCTCTCTGGTCTGCAATTCTATTGTAGCTTACATATTACAGGCAGAGCGTGAGCAATCCATCGAAAGTACATCTGCTCGAGTGCGCTAGCAATAAATTCCTTAGTCATGGACCTCTTACATAACCCTTCACTGGGGGGGTAAAAATTTGGCAGCGGTGGTAAGTCAACTGAACTTGCCATATGCAACAAATTTTTCTATAACCTATTTAGTTTACTAAGTCTACAGTCACAGATAAATACTATAAGTACAGAACATATTAAGAAATTGACATGAAGTGTACACACACAAGTACAGAACATACTAAGAAATGAAATAGAGTGCACACGCCCTGTATACGTCTTTAGCATTTTTACAAGAACTGAACACATTTAGAAATGAAATAAAGTGCACACGCACTGTAAAAGTCTTTAGCATTTTTACAAGAATTAAACATATTAAGAGGTGAAATATAATGCATATACACTGTATAAGTCTTTAGCATTTTACAAGAATTAAACACATTCAGAAATGAAATAAAGTGCACACACACTGTAAAACTCTTTAGCATTTTTACAAGAACTGATCATATTAACAAATGAAATGGGTGCACAAGCACTATATAAGTCTTTAGCATTTCACAAGAATTTAAACACATTGAGAAATGAAACAAAGTGCACACGCACTGTATAAGTCTTTAGTATTTTTACAAGAACTAGGAAAAGAATGGGAAGGATAGCATCATGATTGTAGCACAGTGGGTTGCACATAGCTGCACTAAGGATCCATATCTTTCTACAGAAGCACAACACCAAGTGAGACTATCTGAAGTTCTCTTCCCTGAAGTATTTATCAGTGTAGCCAAGACACTGAAATATTGTATGCTATCATTTTGGTAGTACATTATGTACACCAAACAGTAGGTCCACAATAACATCTCAGTCGTTCAAGGTGGTTACAGCTTGATATGTCAACACCACATTCTTGTAGAATCCATAATCTTACATCAACGTAGAATTAGTGCAAAAACCAAATAGACTGCTACGTGATCATGAGGATGGACAGGACATACGGATATCGCAGTAATTGGTGGTAATTAGGTCATAAGGTGATGAATACATTAAGTCTTACGCTAGTCATCATTCAGAACTACACTACTGAGTCATCTGATTTGAACTCATCTCATTACAGTAATTATAGGCACTCATTGGCCAGTTACAAAGCATGTATGGAGTATTACAAAGCATTATTCATAAGTTATCTCATTGCAGTAATTATTGGCATAGCATTTATGGAGTATTACAAAACATTATTCATAAATCATCTCATTGCAGTAATTATTGGTACTACAAAGCATTTATTATGCGTTATTCAGAAGTCATCATTCAAAACAGGAGTTATTGCGTGTAGCAACAAGCTGCTAGTGACTATATTCGATATCATGCAAGTGACATAAGACATATTTTAAATGTAAGACATTGGAACTAGTACTCAAGATGTTTAGTCCAATAATACATAGACATAATGGGATCAATACATCAGAAAAAATTTGCATTATATTTAAGACTAGAAATATATCTTAAACTGGTAGCATTATTTAGTTGTATACTAGTAACAGTTGGGACTAGTAACAATTTTTTTGTGCTAGCAATGCAATACATTGGGATCAATAGTCAATTGCTACGGCATGAAAATATTTGCGTTTGACTTATTGCTGGCAATAACGTCATTCGTCATGAGTCAGCTGTAGAAAGGTTACTAAACAAATATAGTATGTGTGATCACATTCATGAACGATAGAGACACCTGGGTAAAAACTAAATGCAAGTACTAGAACAGGTTTAATAACTAAGTGCTTGTAGCATATAACATAACTACATATTTCAGAAATCATTTTAATGTCATGAAAAGCTTCACCTGGAAAAAATACAGAGTGGATTATTGAGCTGAAAGAAGAAATGTATAGTATGCTGAAAAGTGGTAAATTTCTAATTAACAGATAATGACACATCTGCTTAACATACAGGTACTCTAGCCGTCTCTTTCCAAAACATCCAATCATTATACTACGCAATATACGACATACTGTCAAATAGTACTATCACAAATACTTAAATTACTACATGAACTTTATCATTATCCTCACCTGCAAAAAAGAAAAAATACTTCGTTTTTCATTACCTTTTTGTTTATACAACTAGACACCATCATTTATTATCCTCTGCAAAAACAGTTCATTATTCATTATCTTACTTATCAGCATCATTCATCAGCATCACACTTCATATATTACTAAGTTTCTAACTTCTAGCATACTTCATCACTAAAATTAACATACACAGCTCTGCCGCAACTGTGTCTATGTTGCTATCACACGGTGCAAATACTATATTTTGGCAACATTTGTTAATTCTGGTCCATTTACTCTTCATGACAAGGTATTGCATTTTCTTTCGTTCATTCTGATGGTGAAATTTCCATTTCATAGTAAACCACTGTGGTTGTTTAATTTATTTCTTTTACACGTTATTGATTTCTGAAAATGATGAATATGGCTAAATATCTTGCATTTAAATCATATTCCCATTAAATGAAAACTTGTTTCTGGTGATATGGCTAAGCATACTGCATAGCATGACAGAAAATGTATTAGGTCAAAACCATAGACAATTTTCAAGTGCAAAAATGTACACACAGTATCATAATGTAGTAGCAAAAAATTGTAGAACAGTCAAGTTATTGGGATATCATAAGGCAAAATGTCAAAGTCAACTGGTGTTTGTTATATCTTAAAGATTTCATAGTGCATACATAGAAAATTCTATTTTCGATAGGAAAACCCTCGTATATACATAAAAAATGGAAAATGTGCACGGTCTGATACATAACGACAAGAAATGCGACCTGCTAACCTTACCTTGCGAGACACGTGCCAAGAAAAAATATAATCATCATCAATAAGTGGTCATATTGTAACGCTGGAAATGCATATCCTCCTATTTCCATCTATTGCACCGCAAATATTTTTCTTATTTTGTCACCTGAAGATATGACATTTCTGTCTCTTTATATATTGTAATTGTTTTACTGTTTGTATATATATTTTTATGCATTTATGTTGGTTTGTTTTGTGACTATTATTTGTAGCAGGCCGCGGTGGTCTCGCGGTTCTAGGCGCGCAGTCCGGAACGGTGCGACTGCTACGGTCTCAGGTTCGAATCCTGCTTCGGGCATGGATGTGTGTGATGTCCTTAGGTTAGTTCGGTTTAAGTAGTTCTAAGTTCTAGGGGACTGATGACCACAGCAGTTGAGTCCCATAGTGCTCAGAGCCATTTTTATTATTTGTATTTATACGCTGGGTCTGGCCTAGGAAAACTATGCTATCGAACGAATACATCGATAGGTCGTGTGGAGAACCAAAGTGTTTAGGATCTTTGGTAGTGTTAACTCTGTCGCGTGGAGCGCGGGCAGAGCAGATGGGGTCTGGCTGGGGTGGTGCAGTGGAGCAGGTGTGTTGTGTGACGCTCCCGCGAGTTACCGCGTTTTCGCGGTTTGGCAGCATGTAATTGCGCTCGACTTGCTATGTTAGTTTTCTGACATGGTGTCGCGGACGGGAAGCGTTAGCTGGCACACATCAAGAGCCCGTTTCGGCTGGACACCGTGTCGAGAAGAAGGCGCGCCAACATCCAGCTTCTGCAACAGCGACGGCCGACAATGAGTGACTGTCGCCACCTCCTCGATCGACGGCTTCAAACCTTCAATCAACCAACAAGGAAGACTGGAAGCACGTAAAGTTTTATAACTGTATGGCAGACCTCAGCTTTTCAAACTGTTCCAATTTCGTAACTATAATTACAGCAGCTTAGCATGAACATTTGTTGCTCATTGCACCAATTGCCTTACCAAGCAGGGTCCCTTCCTTTTCCGGAATGAACCCGAGTGTCTTTGAAATTCAAACGCCAGCATTAAAGTAATATTATTCCATTTCACTGCTTTAATTTCAAAGTTCAGTTAAAGTATTCATAGCTGGCTACAATATTTAGATTACACAAGCACAAATTATGAGTGCGAGTTTTGTTACCATATTTTAGCTTAACTGTGACTACAGCTCAGCTTGGTACGTACTAAATTTTACTATTGTTAATTGTTCAGAATCATTAAATTCAAGTTCAAAGTTAAATTTCTTGTTTCTAAATTGCGTAGATTCAAGTAGCTTTTGAAATGATTGTTGAGGTAGCCCAAGACTAACCTTATTTTATTGAATTTCGTAGTGCTTCAGAAACAAAGCTCACTATTAATTTCAGTCACTAAATTAACTTTCAATTTTCCGGTTTTATTAATTCTTTTGTCAAATTAAGTCGGAGTGTAGCGAAATTTATTACTTCTGACAAACTTTCAGTTTTCACACTACACGTGTCAACCTTCAGTTGCCACACTTCTAGTGCTAATTATATGTGCAATAACCTTTCTTTTTCAGTTACTATAGTAATTGTCCATAGGACTGGCGACCGTAATTTTCCCCAAATCTCAAATATCTAATTACCGCTAGTTAATTGTTAACGTAACGGCCGCACATTTACTTTCTTTATTAACTTTACCCCTTTTGAAAATTAATTTCCACCAGTTTCATTTGCATTTTTCCTTTAATTAAGATGTAACCCTTTCCTCCCTCTTTACCGACAGATTAACTTCGGTGACGATTGCTTTTCCCAAATTTCCATTAGGTACACGCGGTTTAATTTTTCGCTGTCATTAAGGTCGATAAGTGAGGGGGAGGTTACAATATAAATATCTGTAAATGGCATTACAGTGTGATAAATCATAAAGTATGTTTATTCAATAAGGTTTAATATTGGAGATATGGTGATTGCCCTTGGTTTTCTCGTTCTCAAAGTCTCGACATGTACTACATTGGGGTGAGGAATGCTGTGAATTCTATATGGACCAGGTGTATAGAAGCTCAAATTTACTGCATCTACTCTTTCCACTGTTGGATAAATAGTGTGTGCGTACCAATATCTTCTGTCCTATGTGAAATTCAAGGCGTGTGCAAACCTGTTTCTGCTGCCTTCTGCGGCGTTCTGCGGCTCATTTGATGCTGTTGAGCGCAATGTCAATTATTTCATGGTGGCGTAGTCGATGAGATGTAGGAAAAGATACTAATGCTTTAATTTTGCTGGGTGGTTCAACATTTTTTAATATAGCAGTCGGAGATAGCATAGTAGATTCATTTGGTATGGCGTTAATTACATCCTGGAATGAGAGTATGTGTCTGTCCCAGTCAATATGTCTTTTATGGCAGTATATTCTACATAGTTTACCAATTTCTTTCATCAATCGTCCAGATGGGTTCGAAGAAGCGTGATACCTGGATATATAGATCGGAGAAATGTTTCTAGCTCGTAACGTACGTGTCCATATCGTAGATCTAAATTGTGGACCATTGTCGGAAATTACTTTCAGTACATGCCCTACATGAAATATAAAATGTTTTAGAAATGCATTCGAAATAGATTTAGCAGTAGCTTTCCGTAATGGAGTGAAGGTTACAAATTTCGAAGTGAGTTCAACAGCGACAACGATGTAACAAAAACCTCTATTAGATCTGAGAATCGGTCCAAAAATGTCTACATCGTCCATATCTCTCAATTTAATGGGTACAATGGGATGTAATTGGGGAATATGTGAAGTCGTGTCTGATTTATCTTTCTGGCAGATTTTACATGACGCTAAAACTCGTCGAATACGTTTCTCCAAGTTGTCAAAATAACAGTTCTGTCTCAGTATAAGAAAACATTTTCTGGCTACGTAATGTGCGTAACTTAAATGAGTATACCAAATTAATGTGTTACCAAGTTCGTCAGGAATGCATAATAATCAGTTGTTGCTGTCAGGGTGAGAGCGGCGAAACAGAATATTATTGCGTGCAGTATAATGGTTTCTAATGGTAACATTATTCCTATCTTGCCAGAGATGTCTAATTTCTTTCCATACGTTGTCTTTGCTCTGCTCTAGTGCTATGTCTCGTAATGACTATGAAATGAAATTTTCAAAGAAACTTGTTGAATGTACATGACACTGAAATTTGCTTTGCAGAAGTTGGTTGCGATGTCTTGCTGATTGTTGCTGAGAGAACGGGATAGTGCGTCTGCTGCAATATTTTGTGTACCGGGAATGTGAACAATTGGAAAATTACATTCCTGTAAATAAAGCTTCCATCTGCTTAACCTGTTATGAGTAAATTTAGCGGAAAGTAAAAACTGTATAGCTCTGTGATCTGTATAAATGTCTTCCATAAAGAAAATACCTAAATGTGGTAAATGCCCATACAACACACAATGTTTCAAGTTCTGTAACAGAATAACTGCGTTCAGCAGGTGACAAAATGCGACTTGAAAAGGCGATGTTTTAATTACTGTAGCAACATCTTCTTCAATTTCCTGAAAAATGTGTACGCCTAGAGCGGTGTTAGAACTGTCGCTGGCAATGGAAAAATTTCTGGTAGGATCTGGGTGTAATAAAAGTGTTTCGTTCAACAAGGCTGTTTCAGATTAACAAACTCAGACTGTGCTTGGCTATCCCAGGACCAAATAGCGTTTTTACCCGTCAGCTGGCATAATCTAGGCGTGTCTAAAGCAGAGTACTGAATAAATTTACGGAAATGTTAATTAATCCCAGAAAGCTGCGTAGTTGTTTCTTGGTCGTTGGAACAGTAATGTCACGTAAAGCTTGAAGTTGTTCTGGGTCAGGCGCAATGTCTTCTGCTGAAATTACATGTCCAAGAAATTTTATGGAAGTTTTGCCAAAGTTGCTATGATTAACTGCCATGCCAGTCCTTGTGCACGAAAAGTTTGCAACAGTTGTTCAATAATCAAATTGTGTTCAGACCAGTTAGCTTCTGCGATAAGGCTATCGTCTACATACGTTGTGATTCCGTATTCAAGTTCTGTTGGAAGTATAGTATTCGAACAGCGAATAAATGCTGCTGAAGAAATTGTTAGACCGAACGGTAATTTGCAAAATTGATAACAATCACCAAAACAGAGAAATGCTGTGTACTTTCTGCAGTTCGGATGGAGTTGAATTGCCAAAACCCCGATTTTAAATCTAATGTGGAATAAATAGCTATACCACGAAATTTCTGTATAAATTCTTCTAGTGTTTGAGGGCGATCTGTTTCATTAATAATAATGTCATTGACCTGACGCCAATCAAGTACGGGGCGAAGTGAGCCATCCTTTTTCTTAATATGGAGAGGGTTTATGTACGGACTAACTGCCGGTTCAGTAATACCTTTGTCAACCATAGCTTGCAATTCTTTCTTGACTTGTTCTCTGTAGATATACGAAATGGGATAATGTTTGGCTTTAAACGTGTCATGCTATTTAACTTAAAATTCATACATAAAACCAGACATAGTACCAGGGATGTCAAAAACAAGAGCTTGCTGTAAAAGAATATTGCTTAGTTGAGTACGTTCGTCATCTGTATTTGCGTTGCTCTGTTTTACTTTATCAGAAATCATTTGCATGACGTCATAGTCGGCTTTGTCTGGTGTATTGTAGTTGTGTACATAGGTATCTGTGAGCAATGTGGAATGACAGTCTATGTTACGCGATGTATAAATGACCTCTGTTCGATTAATTGCCTGTTCTTCTGCAGATAAAGCGAGCTGAAATTCTAATGCCAGTTGTACCTTTCCATCCTTTAACATTAAATACGAACTTCGAAAGTCAATAATTGCGTCGTGTTGTACCAAAAAATTGTTACCTAAAATAACGTGTTGTCAATAAAGGAACAATCCAAAAACTTGTGTGGAACGCATGACCTGCAATACAAAATGATAAGTGTGTCTGTAATGTTACATTTACTCCTTTACCAGATACTGTTCCTTCTACTCTAATTTTGCCTAATGGTTACGTAGGATAGGTGTTTTCTTTGTTACATTCGTTGAAAGTTTCCTCATTTACAACTGTGTCTCGGATGTTGTCAAAAGTAATAACATTTTCGTGAACAAGATTCTGTGTATGGAAAGTATTGCTTACGTTGTTGGAAGATGCAACCTGTACTGTATCTAATCAAATTCTTTCTGGTGTGCTGTTATTTGCAGGAGGATGCTGTGGCATTTCGACTATTTGTACTATTCTGTTATTTCGTCCTGACGTATTAGGTTAGGGATGATATCGGCTGTCTGGTTCATTCATGATAATCTGTTGTTGTGGATGATTCTGCTGCAGATAAGACCTACTGTTATTAAATGTACGCTGAAAACTGTGCTCATTACTCTTACGTCTGTCATCATAATCTTTACTATACGGCGCGTTGCGATAGGAGTTGAAATGATGTGTCTGCTGTACGTAGTGATTTCTTTGTTGCTGTGGGTTACTATTTGGCGGAGCCGACGCTATACATGTAGGCGGCGAAACATTAAATCTTCGTTGACCTTCCACATTACATTGTTGGTTAGGTATGCTAACAGGCTGCTTTTGTTGCTGTTGTGGGGAAAAGCCTCTATTGTTGCCAAAATGTGTTTGCTGTTGCTGATAATTTTGACGATACTGATGATTAAAAAAGTGGCTCTGAGCACTATGGGACTTAACTTCTGAGGTCATCAGTCCCCTAGAACTTAGAACTAATTAAACCTAACTAACCTAAGGACGTCACACACATCCATGCCCGAGGCAGGATTCGAACCTGCGACCGTAGCGGTTGCGCGGTTCCGGACTGCAGCGCCTAGAACCTCTCGGCCACACTGGTAGGCTTACTGATGATTAAAATTTTCTTTGTTATTAAAATTATGATGGTAGTTGTTGTGTTGTCAGAAGAACCAACACCGTGTTACTAGAGGAGGCCGAAATGCTCGCGTTTTAGCTCACGCAGGCTGGCGTGAGGAGGGAAGAACTATACCGACGTGAGGTCTGGAACATGACAAGGAATTAGAATTCAGAAAGCGGACGTAATTAGTTTGATACTTAACTTTAATCCATTAATGATGAACTTCGCTCTTGACGGTACATGATTCACAATATTATCTGTTCAGAATACATTCTTGAAGAATATGGCGCCTTGCTAGGTCGTAGCAAATGACGTAGCTGAAGGCTAAGCTAAACTGTAGTCTCTGCAAATGAGAGAGTATGTAGACAGTGAACTATCGCTAGCAAAGTCGGCTATACAACTAGGGCGAGTGCTAGGGAGTCTCTCTAGACTAGACCTGCCGTGTGGCGGCGCTCGGTCTGCAATCACTGATGGTGGCGACACGCGGGTCCGACGTATACTAACGGACCGCGGCCGATTTAAAGGCTACCACCTAGCAAGTGTGGTGTCTGGCGGTGACACCACAGTTGTTGTCATTTCGGGAGTGTCTAATGAAAATTGTCACTTTCAGGTAAAACTTGTCAAATCAAATTTTCTTTACTCATTCCTAATCCTAGATAGATCGATAGTTGAAGAGTTGTTTTGATAGATATAAAGGATAGTAAAAGAGTAGGCAGCAGTGCAGAAAAATAAAGAAGAAATAGCACTACCACGGCTCGGGGCCCTGTGCACGCTACGGCACATATTCATCGAAGTGTAATGAATCCCCAGACGTCAAAAGCTGCGAATAAATTTTAGTTTCTGCGTTACAGGCCAAGCCGGTGGAAAAGCAAAACTAAATTGTTGTATCCAGTCCAAGGGCTGAATCTGTGTTCTATCATTTTTAAATACCTTAAATTTCGTAACGGATAGAAAGTGCTTGTAATCAAAATTATCGTCTCTGAATGTCTGAACAGATTCAGGATTGTATGAAAATCTGTTTGTCTGTGTTTGTTCGGAATCTAAGTCACGTACTCTCTGTAAATTACCAAAGCTACACTGGCTGTGTGAGCGTGACAAATGTTCAGAATGTGGCATATGCTGTGACGTGTTAGAAGCTGAAACATTTTTCATTTCTGTCACTTCTTGCTGTAAAGATGACAATTTTCTACACAATGTATGTAAGTAGGCTGTTTATGTTTTCTCTATGTAAGTAGGCTGTTTATGTTTTCTTTATGTAAGTAGGCTGTTTAGCTTTTTTATTGGTAACGCCACCTCTGTATGAAAATCACTGGCTGTGCTGTGTGCAGTCCGTGGCAGCTTTGCATTGTTGTAATACTCGCCATTGTAGTGTTAGGCAGCTGGCTGTGAACAGCGCGTAACGTTGCGCAGTTGGAGGTGAGCCGCCAGCAGTGGTGGATGTGGGGAGAGAGATGGCGGAGTTTTGTAATTTTTCATGAACTGATATATTTATATATGATGATATCAAGGTAAATACATTGTTTGTTCTCTATTAATATCTTTCATTTGCTAACTATCCCTATCAGTAGTTAGTGCCTTCAGTAGTTTGAATCTTTTATTTAGCTGGCAGTAGTGGCGCTCGCTGTATTGCAGTAGCTTGAGCAGCGAAGATTTTTGTGAGGTAAGTGATTTGTGAAAGGCATAGTTTAATGTTTGTCAGGGCCATTCTTTAGTAGGAAATTTTGAAAGTCAGATTGCGTTGCGCTAAAAATATTGTGTGTCAGTTTAAGCACAGTCCTGTAAGAATTGTTCAAAGGGGACGTTTCATATGTCGACCCTTAGCCGAGGATACCTCACTGGAATCTTCTGATTTTTTCTTGTAGTTTGTGTAATTAGTGTAGCTATTGTTTATTGCTAGCGCGTAATTGTAGAGAAAATCTCCTTTGTAGTTGCAGTCTTTCATTGTTGTACAGTAAAACAGTTTTGGCATGCATGTAGATTTGCACCAAGTATTTCGCAGCTGCAATTAACTAGATATTATTTTCAGTGCTATTTTAATGTGTTCTCTTATTTTTGATCTTCAAATTGTGCTTTTCTTTGTTATCGTGTGAAATACTGTGACAATAATGGCGTGTGAAAAACGTAACACTAGGCTCCAAACTAAACTGAGAAATAATAGTGATGACGAGCGTAGCTTATCAGCGCCGCCGAGTAATGAATTTACTAATGTTCAAAGTAGTAATTTGGTAACTGTGCACAGGGAAATTGAGCGGGCGTCAAACAATGGCGTGGACAGTGAAACAATTAGTGAAGAGGGAAGCATTATCGATCGATCGGTCGGCAATAGCTCGCCTCAGGAAGCCGAAATGACACGACACGATCTCGCAAATACTGTAGATTCAGGTTTTGGATCCTCACCGTCTTCTCAAATAAGTCAAGACACATTTTCTGCTTGTCAAAATGTGAATGTTTCCGGTGTAAATTCACTGCCGAAAAGCACTGAGGAACATGTTTCAGACACCAATGCATTGTTATTACAATTAATACAACAAATGGGACAAACACAGCAAAAGCTTCAAAAGTTAGACACAATGGAACAAAATCAGAGACAAACACAGCAAAAGTTAGACACAGTGGAACAAAATCTTCAAAAGTTAGACACAATGGAACAACACCAGAGACAAACACAGCAACAGTTAGACGCAATGGAACAAAATCTTCACACCACGCTTGAACAAACACGTGAAGATTTAACTACTGAGTTACATAACATTGAATCGAAATGTCAAAAAGTCTGTAATGACGTAAAAACACAAATTTGTGAGCATTTTCAACCTATTTTTTCGCGGCATGAAAATGCATTACAGAATCACGAAGCAGCCATAAAAGAACTGCAAGCCATTGTTCATGAAAATCATGAGACCTTGTGGGCTAAAATTGACTCAGTTGCATCTACCGATTCGGTTACGCAACTTGCAATAACTCAGGGAAACTTAAAGGACACAGTAGATACGATTTCAACACAAATGGACACTCTGAAACTTGGTTCAGAAAAACACACTGAGGAAATGTGTTCACTATCGGAGAAAGTAGCCGAACTTTCGGATCAGGTCACTAACTTACCTACAAAGGTAGATGATGATCTGAATGACACAAGACCTGTAGCCTTCACTGACACTGAAGAGTGCGAACAAATTAGGAAATTCAAACAAAATCAGAATCAGATTAATACGCAACACCAAAGAGAAATCCGGGAAGTACAAGATCAGCTGACACAGTTAATACAAGAATTACGTTTTTCAGAGGATACTCGCGCCGCAATACGGGAAGAGGGACTTAGAAATACGGAACAACCACAAAATAATAACACAGGACACTTCGGAAGTTATGAAAGAAATTGGCAAGGTGCACCGAATTTTGAAATGGAACCGCCGAAACGACATAACAATGACCGATATGCGACTCGCCGACATGATGACTTTGACTATAAGCTGTTCATTACTACACGTAAATTCAAAACATTTAAGAATTCTGGGAACGACATTCATCCACAAGCATGGCTCCATCAATTCTCTCATTGTTTTCCTCCCAACTGGTCATTAGAGCACAGATTAGAATTTATGTGTGGCTACTTAGAGAATGAACCAGCTGTAAGAATGCGATCGGTAATTCACGATTGCCACAGTGAAGGAGAGTTTTACCATGCCTTCCTCTCAGCATATTGGTCTCAAGCCACACAAGACCGTGTAAAACATAGCATCATGATGATGAAACACTTTGAACAATCTGAATTTTCCAGTCTTGTCAAATATTTTGAAGACATGTTGCATAAGAATCAATATCTTTCAAACCCATACAGCCCCTCAGAACTCATCCGCATTTGCTTAATCAAATTACCTGAACATTTACGGCATATTATTTTAGCAGGACGTTGCAAAGACGACATTGAAGCTTTTCAGGGACTCCTACAAGAATTAGAAATTGACACAGACAGTCGCGGGATGCGAAAACAGGAAAACAATCACTTCAGGTCACATACGTCACAATTCCGTGATGACAGAAACAATAACTGGACACGAAAAGGCTATTCTTACAACGCAAATCGTGACCAAAACAGACACCATCCGTATGACAACCGTTGGCAGAGTAGTAATAACTACAGGGAAAGATCACCTCTCCGTGGTAATGACTATCACAGAGACAATAAGAGAAACAGACAATATGGGAACCAGAATAATTATTATCAAGGGAGGCAGAATAAATTCAGGCGCAACAGTCCGACGCACAGTTACGATTCAGGGAGAAATTCTCCACCACGTGACCGACACGAAAGAAACTACAGGAGCTATCGACATGACGACAGACGATGTGATCGTAACGACAGACCTGAACTGCATCAGAACTGGCGGGATTTAAACAGAGCTGGGCCCTCTCGAGGAGGTGAATTTGTAGAAGTTAGGTCTCCAAATCCCAATAACGACGCGCGCCAACAAAGAGACAGACAATGACTCGCACAGCAGGCAGCCGCGTGCGCCAGGTGGCTCAGAGAAAAATAACATAGACGCTAACCTTGAGAAAAACTCCAGTATTCTTTACCGACGTATACCGCCTGACAATTGCATTCAAGTTCAAACTCTGACTACTATGAAGAGTAAAGGTTTACACCACATTTCACATGTAAAACCGTTTATTGAAAGATAATCTGCTTTTTAACTTTGTCTTTGTCATATAACTTTTCACTTCACATTTTTAGTATGCTTTGTCAGACTTAAGAAACTGTTAACATGCAACAATGTTTGAAGTTAAGTATCCAATCAAGAACCAAGAGAACTTATTTAAACAGAAATGACGAATGCATTGTTATAGTGAACAGACGTCACAGTGTTATTGTGTGTGTACATTCTTGCTTGTTAGTTGTACGATTACGTAACGACTATAAGGCTCACATACTTAGAACATTTACCAGTACTGCTAATGAGATTTTAATGCAACATTTTGGTTACCTGAAAATACATTCTGTATTTAAAGTGCTTTCTGAGAGATACCAGATGACACAGAGGTTAGTTTATGTGACAGCTACACGATTTTTATCACGACGCTACTAATGAGTGACAATGTACAATGTTGATTTTGCGGTGTTTCTGTTTTATATCTGCACAGTTTTTCTGTATTATTCTGGAAAGTAAAACATGTTTTAGTAGTAACTTTTATGGTATAGCAACAAGGAGACAGCCTTTTTCGTGGCACAACATTACGTTACTGTACAGTACTTTCTTCATCACGCCAATAAGCATAATAACTACGACATCTATACGCAAAGCATTTCACTTTTGTTTATCATGTGGTAAGTACATTGACTTCTGCAGAACTTAGCTTTCGGAGGACGATAACTACGACACTTCCACAGAGATTATGTTGTGACAAGATGCACAGTTTAGCGCTACAGTACACGCATTTGAGTGATTAATCTTATACTTAAAACACTTATTTTTAAAGATTTTTTTTTAATTACAAAGAAAGTTTCCGTGATACATTTCATTCCATTGCGGTAATTTGTAACACCTGGGAGTATAATTACATTAATCCTCAGGGGGGTACATGCCTACTTTGTGTACCATGTGTGTGGCAACCACAAGGAACCCTAGCTAATATAGTATTTGCTTATACAACTTTACACATCGGTACCATATTTCTCTAACACACAAATTACACAGCTATCTGATCATTTAACTGAGAGAGACAAACATTTATTTTTACTACATCAGTGACAGATGTTTACGCAATTACACCATTGGATAACTTCACACTTATGAAACTGTATTTTGTCTGTACTTTTTAAACTGTTCATATTTTTTCGGAATCATTGTGATACTATGAGAGCTTTGAATGATGTATTTGGTATGAGATCATGATTTTTAAAGTACGTTTGAGGCAGCTGACACTTTTGACATGAGCAGAGAATTTTTTTAGGCTTGGAAATTATTGGAGGAAGTTACGACGATTTTGAGATTTGACTGAGGTGTTATGATGTTATTATTACGACGACGATGTGTATTATGTTGTTGAGGAATGTTTATTATGCTACGTATTTCTCATGATGAAATATTGAAGAAGTGTCGACGAATATGTTTATGTATAATGAGGTAAGGAATAATGAGTAGTGTTTAGGGACTCTGATTTGTGGAAAAGGATGTTGGAAACCAAGAATCGTACTTTAAGAGTTATGACATGTGTGAATCATGTGTGAATGTATCACAATGCCACTGAACATTTTTTGGACACTGTTATATTCATAGGATTTTGTTTCTACACATTTGCAAAGTAAATTCTCGACCTGTGAAATTTTGTATATATGACTGTCACTGTAGCGGTAAATATTTCCGTACGAAAGTTAAGTGACCACCTGCACGTAATGCGTCGCGGGCACCCAGCTGTGTCAGACGCCTGGAGAAAAAGCCATTATTGCGAGCCCTTTTCAGCGGCACAGGTAGAAAAAAAAAGGGGACGTGGGACGTGTCAAACACCTGGAGAACAAGCCATTAGGGTGTGCCTTTCATCGCTAATGCGACACCCTCGTTACTTGAAAACATATGATTACTCGCACTTTGTGCTAATTACTGAAATGCTTATGAATTGATGGGAAATATTCGTACATCTGCACACCTGATTACGACAAGCGTCTTTCTACGAGAGTTGAGAGCTACTAACTTATGAAATGTCACATGACTACTGAATGATATTTTTATACTTTGCTTTTCGTAGTTGCTTATTTCACTTGATATCTGGTTTCCAGCTGTGTTGCAGCATTAGTTTTATAAAATGAAATGCATTTGCTAATGTGAACACTTTCTGTCAACAGATCTATTAAATAATTATTTTATGATCCATATTCTTTAAAAAAGGAGCACTTGGAAAGGAAAGAACAATAAGAAGGGACTAATACCAGTAACTGCATCTATAATTTTCTTTTCAAGTACATGGTAATATTTCTTTTTACAATCAGTTGTTGTGGTGCACCACTTTAATTACATAGACATTAAGATGTGATTATACATTTCCCTTATCTGCATTGTTATCTTTAGTGTACTATTTTTTCTGCTTGAGCTATGTCATGTTTTGATATAAGTTATTACATTTGCTGCTGCTAGCTTTGCCAATCTGTATTTTTTGTCATTGCTGCTTGTGTTAATTGTTATGTGATGCTGCATTGCCTCGTCCCTTAGTTTAGCATCTGAGCTCAGTAGATTTAAGTTAGCTTAAGAGGGGGTAGCCTCTAAGAGAATGAGTTGCGATGAGTTGGAAGAAATGCATTGAGAAAACAGGTTTAGGTAGGATTTTCTTGGAAATAAATGTTGAGGTAAGAAATGTGTGAACATATAAATACAGAAAGCATGCTTAGATAGAATTTTTTTTGGTGGAAACAAAGGATGAAATAAGAGGAAAGATATATGAAGTTTTGGGTTGGACTGCAGTACCAAATGTTACACTGAAAACGAACCCTGTCCTTTCCTATTGGTGTTATACCACTATGTGTGTGTGTACCCTTGAGTATTTGTTTTCATCCTGTCTCTGTGTACTGTTTCATAGAATTTTTTTCTCTTCTAATACTAAGCTATATTCACTATGAGGAGGAATACTGTTATCCTCAAATATAAGTTGCATTAATAATATGTTATTTTCTTTGTAAAGTTGTTTACAATTCTGTTCTGTTTCAATGTTCATGTGTGAAATTAATGTTTCGAAAACTATTCTCATTATTTTATGTATGTACTTATGTCACTATTTTTGTAACACTGATGTATATGTTTATTTCTATTCTTTTGTAAAGCCTGTACTACAAATGTTATCTGTATTATTATGTTTTTAATGATGTATTTTGTACCTTTGTAATTGTATTCTTATGTTATAAAATTGTAATTGTCACCAGTTCATGACATTATTAACTTGTAAGTTACATTTCAATGCACACGTTTCTGTTGGTCATAGTATATGGACAATATGTGAGAAGTAGGGACTGATAGTGTTTGCATGTGTGTTAATGATTCAGCAAGGGACTGGATAACAGCATTGCTCGTTCTAAGGACAATTAAAAGAAAAACTTTCTGAGTGCACAAGTGGTGGTTTATGGACTTGCTATATTCTCTGCAAGAATCTTCGATGGTGATTGTGCACCTGCACAGTCGCAACGGATGGCTGCTGGCCGTCTATACCAGGACTACAGTGGGTCTGCACCTCAGGTGGCCCACCAATACCATTATCTCTACAAGGACTACAGTGGGTCTGCATCTATGATGACCTACCAACGCCATTATTTCTACAAGGACTGCAGTGGGTCTGCACCTCTGGTGGCCCACCAATATCGTAATCTCTACCAGGACTACAGTGGGTCTGTTCTGTGATGACCTACCTACCAATATTCTTCCAAACTACGACTGACTCTGCTGTGGGTTTGCTCTGTTGTGGCCCATTATCTGTCAGCATGTCAAGAGTCAGCACTGTCTTTCCGTTGGAAGGACAACACTACTTCTTCAAGACTGCATGGAAATCCACTACTTCTGTGTGCATTTTCTTTTACTGCTCAGACTTTGAGAAAAACACTGCTATTCTCCTGTTATGTACGATTAGGACTGTCTTTATGGACTGTGAGAAAATTTGAGCTTTTGACCAACATAATATCAATAAGTGTGTGCATTTGATTTCTTTGTTATTGTAATTATGAAAAATTTTATCAAATCATTATTGGCCACTGCCCAAAAAAAAAATTTGTAAAATTTTTTGTGGGGAGCATGGGGGCTATGTAAGTAGGCTGTTTATGTTTTCTCTATGTAAGTAGGCTGTTTATGTTTTCTTTATGTAAGTAGGCTGTTTAGCTTTTTTATTGGTATCGCCACCTCTGTATGAAAATCACTGGCTGTGCTGTGTGCAGTCCGTGGCAGCTTTGCATTGTTGTAATACTCGCCATTGTAGTGTTAGGCAGCTGGCTGTGAACAGCGCGTAACGTTGCGCAGTTGGAGGTGAGCCGCCAGCAGTGGTGGATGTGGGGAGAGAGATGGCGGAGTTTTGTAATTTTTCATGAACTGATATATTTATATATGATGATATCAAGGTAAATACATTGTTTGTTCTCTATTAATATCTTTCATTTGCTAACTATCCCTATCAGTAGTTAGTGCCTTCAGTAGTTTGAATCTTTTATTTAACTGGCAGTAGTGGCGCTCGCTGTATTGCAGTAGCTTGAGCAGCGAAGATTTTTGTGAGGTAAGTGATTTGTGAAAGGCATAGTTTAATGTTTGTCAGGGCCATTCTTTAGTAGGAAATTTTGAAAGTCAGATTGCGTTGCGCTAAAAATATTGTGTGTCAGTTTAAGCACAGTCCTGTATAATTGTTCAAAGGGGACGTTTCATGTATTGTTGGACGTACCTATTTCACTGATTGTAACGTATCGTCTGATTTGGTGTCATTGTTATTTTCGATAACGTCAATACGACTGGGCAATTCATCAAATTTTTTAGTCAGTGATTTTACCTGATCGTCATTTATAGTGTCACAAGCATTAATTTGTTTTTGCATTTTATGGGTGGTTTTGTTTATGTTCTTAACGTCTGCTTAAATGGCATCGGGATCCTGTATTAATTCCAATTGTTCAAGTCTGCTGGTCACTGTCTGAAAGTCTACTATGTATTTATTTTCCAAAGTCTGAATATTAGTGTCTGTTTTTGTTTTTAGATCGGAGATTTCATCATGCAATTCAGTGTTCAACTGTTTGATAGTACTGATTTCGTCTGATACTGTAGCAATGTTGGTGTCTACGTATGTTTTTGATTTCGTAAACAACTTACGCTTGTCTACCTGTCTCTGTATAGTAATTGTTTCCATGACTTGTTTCTTTTCTTTGTTCTGTTCCTGTATGAATTTACGGTAACGCATCTCACTGTTTTGTAGGTGGTGATTAAAACGTTCGTCAATTTGGCTGTTCTGTTGTTCAAATTTCTTGTCTACTTTCGCATCTAGTGTGCGTGAAAGTTCTGCTCACATTAATTTAAACTCCTCGCGTAACTGTGTTGCGTTTTCTAAACATTGTTTAGCAACTGCACTAATTTCATCTCTAAGTAATTTTGTTGTGGCTGCATGTGTATTGCGTATCTCTTCACTACTATTCCTGGCACAGGCCTTAATTTCCTCACGTAATTGTCTTTTAGTTTCATTACATTGCTCGGCAACCGCTGTAATCTGTTCAGTAAGCTGTTCAATAGGGGTTTGAACCATCGTTCTCCCGAATGCGGGTCCAGAGTGGTAACAACTGCGCCGCCTCGCTCGGTTTGCCTGCAGTAGTTGATGCTGTTTATTATAAACAGTGTGTTTGCAGCAGTTCTTGTTGCAAATGCCACCGACTGGAATGTTTCCACAGTGGCCAGAAATCTTAAAGTAACTGCCACTATATGTCAGAAAGCAAACAATAGTTACACATTAGAAGTTTTTGATATTATGAAACGTTCTCGAAAATACACACATCAAAAAAAGTTTTGCATCACCCAGTTTCCCAGAACTCCCGAAGACAGACATTGACCACGGATATTCTATCACAGACACAGTCCCTTTGATAGTTCAGAGATGTCATTAAACCCGCCCTAAGATATAAACAACCATGCTTGAGCAGCGCATATTAGACGGACGGGTTCAGACAGTAGATCAGTGCCAGTCATTCCACCAAGAAGCTCGTGTTGCCTGTAGTTCAATCATGTCTAGTCGGTCAGTACCGCGGTTCGATTGCGTCCGCTTTGTTACTTTGTGCCAGGAAGGGCTCTCAACAGGGGAAGTGTCCAGGAGTCTCGGAGTGAACCAAACCGATGTTCGTACATGGAGGAGTGACAGAGAGACAGGAACTGTCGATGACATGCCTCGCTCAGGCCGCCCAAGGGCTACTACTGCAGTGGATGACAGCTACCTACGTATTATAATTCAGAGAAACCCTGACAGCAGTGCCACCATGTTGAATAATGCTTTTCGTGCAGCTACAGGACGTAGTGCTACGACGAAAAATGTGCACAATAGGCTGCATGATGCGCAACTTCACTCCCGACGTCCATGGCGAGGTTCATCTTTGCAACCACGACCCCATGCAGCACGGTACAGATGTGCCCAACAACATGCCGAATGGACGGTCAGGACTGGCATCACGTTCTCTTCACCGATGAGTGTCGCATATGCCTTCAACCAGACAATCGTCGGAGACGTGTTTGGAGGCAACCCGGTGAGGCTGAACGCCTTAGACACACTCTCCAGCGAGTGCAATACGCTGGAGGTTCCCTGCTGTTTTGGAATGGCATTATGTGGGCCCGACGTACGCCGCTGGTTGTCATGGAAGGCGCCGTAAAGGCTCTACGAAATGTTAATGTCATCCTCCAGCCGATAGTGCTACAATATCAGCAGCATATTGGCGAGGCATTCGTCTTCATGGACGACAATTCGCGCCCACTTGGTGCACGACTTGTGAATGACTTCCTACAGGAGAACGACATCACTCGACTAGAGTGGTCGTCATGTTCTCCAGATGTGCACCCTGTCGCACATGCCTGTGATATACTGAAAAGTGCTGTTTATGGACGACATAACCCACCAACCACTCTGAGGGATATACGCCAAATCGCCGTTGAGAAGTGGGACAATCTGGACAAACAGTTCCTTGATGAATTTGTGGATATTGTGCCAAGACGAATACAGGCATGCATCAATGAAAGAGGAAGTATTACTGGGTATTACAGGCACCGGTGTGTACAGCAGTCTGGACCACTACCTCTGAAGGTCTCGCTGTATGGTGGTACAGCATGCAATATGTGGTTTTCATGAGCAATAAAAAGGGTAGGAATGATGTTTATGTTGATCTCTATCCCAATTTTCTGTACAGATTCCGGACATCTCGGAACCGAGGTGATGCAAAACTTTTTTTGATGTGTGTATATACAGCTATCTCTTGGTTTTATGGACTGCCTCCTGTTTGTATCCTGCCGATAAATATCATTTCCGCTGATGGTAACCAGTTCTTCCTCTTCCGTTCACATGAAACTACGAGACGAATCTCTATCTTGAAATCTATATGATGAATTGCAGTACTTCAGAGTTCCCGTAGTCAGTGCAACATCCAGCATGCATATATCATGCACGCACAAACTGACATTAGACACTATGCTTTCACTATATCCAGTTTAAAACAAAATGGGATAAAGATTCAACAGAGTTAACGAATAACTTCTACTAATATGTATGTCAGATCGTTGTGCAGCATTATGTAGCAATTCGCTGATCCAGCCATCGACAAGTCCAGAAATTTCTTCGCGATTTCCTCAGCTTTTCTTCGGCAATCGCTAACAGAGGTAATGCAGCTATTTTGCGCGCGTCTATTTTCGTAAGAAAAATGTATGACTTACGTGCCAGATGCTGCAGACTACCGCTGGAGAGTGGTGAGTTAGTAACTCACGACTTGGAGTACGTTCCGTGAGTGGTGAGTTAGTAACTCACGACTTGGAGTACGTTCCGTGAGGTGTGGCAGGTCGCTTCAGAGCGCGCGGCAACACGACGGACACCACATCTGGCGAGCCTCGCCATGAGAAACCATAGAGTAAATATCTCTGGAGCGAGCATTGCGTTTTGCGCATGTTGTCAACATTAAACCAGGATTGTCACGTGTTTTCGGGACTTCGCTGTGCGTGTGTGCTTTCCGCAGAGTTTGAAGTTTATAATATCAAGTGTTTTTGTTTTGTTTTCACCGTATGTTGTTAGTGTAATAGCGATGGTGAATTACTGTTGTTGCTACGGATGCAAAGGAAAATAAGTGAAAGGAGGGATAGTAACTTTTCATGAGTACTATGTTTAAAAACTTCGAGACGCATTATAATTAAGGCTTGATTCTGTAGACCTATTTTTCTACGATTTTATGACCATATGACAGATATTATGGCTCGTACAAAAGCTTACATACAATCGCTTCCTCTCATAAATTTGCTGGTGGAACAGGAAGGGAATGGTTAGTTGTTTCAGCAAATACTATCCTCCATGCATTTATCAGCGACTTGTCGATTATGTATATAGATTTGAAAGACGGGAGAGACATAAATTCAATAGAGTGGGAGTCTGTAATTGTCTTCGTATAATATGTGTTTCCAAACCCTTATGTTTACTATAAAGTTACAGTCGGAGACCATGTTAAGTGTGCCTAGGACATGGAGAATGATTATGTGTGATCTATATTTTAGTTTCCCGAAGGATGAACAACGAGTAACGATGTGGCTCCAGAAAATAAGGAGGAGTAATTTTGTCCCCACAAAATATTCCAAAGTATGTTCAAAACACTTTGAAGAGGAATGTTTAGACAGAGAAAAATTTGGACGTGTGTGGCTGAAAGTAGATACTATACCAACTATTTTTAATTTTCCACAGCACCTTCTACCAATTTCTGCATTCAGCTTAAATACATTTTCTGCACAAATCAAATAAAAAACACAACAGTGAAGCTAATCAAAGTACACATTCATCTTCTTTGGTGTATTTTGCCTTCAATTTATTTTCTTCACCATTAAGAAGCGTAAAATATTACTAAACATGTCGCCAAACTCTTTCATTTGTGTCACTTTCCACTTCCGTTAATGGTGTTATATGGGTTGACTGTTACATGACCAACTGCATTTGTTTTACAATACATTTATTCTCCGATCGCCCTTTTTCCCACTTCTTACTCAGTCTACTATTTATTTAATAAACTGGGAGCAAGTATGTAAAATGCGTTAAATAAACACTTCAAAGTGTCACCAGTAAGAAAAATTGTGCTTTAGTTCGCAAAACAAAAAATGAATACGCAGAAATAGCAGAAAAAAGGACGAATTAGCAGGGATATAATCGCTAATGTGCGGCAAATTTGGTGTTTTTCAGACACTTGCAAAAGTACTAGCGTACTGTCAAGTCGTTTTGCAAGACTATCACTGCAAAAATGTACGTCAGGCTCTGTAATACTATAAAGTGCCGTATCACACCGAAAACAACCAAAAATCGAGTGCATCTGAACTGTGAGACCTATCGCAAAGAAGCAGAATATAATATCAGTTGCCCTTAAAAGTTACGTAACTGTTTTATTCCCGGTATCAAATGGATACTGTTAAAATGTCTGCGCAACACATATAAATAATCCACGACACGTACGAAAAGAGTCCGTCTGCACTATGGATGTAGTGACATTCGAAATATACAGGGCGCTATACGGACAAACACACGATGTCCCGAGAACACGTGACCAGGCCGGCAATGTATGTTGACAACACAAAATCTGTTCTGCGCATGTGAATGCTCACTCCAGAGATATTTATGCGAGAAACACGTCGCGTGTGGGAACGGCATTAGGAGAAGCTTGCAGCCGTTCCAAACTCACGAAGGCACTCCCTGATAACCATCAACTCAATCTCGACTTCTCAATCGTGTCGCTGTTTTTAGGTTGTCACTACGATATAAATTTTCTGATTCTGAATGAATATTTCGTCCTTCAGGGACGACATTATGAGGGCTGCGACTGTTGATCAATAAACAGTTACTGCGTCAGTCACTTACTTATTTTGTCACTACGTGTTTCGATGGTTCACACCATCATCTAGGGGTCGATAATTGTTTATTTACATGGCTGCTGTTGGTAAAGATTACAGACGCCTTTTCACAGTCGCAAACCAAGGACAGTGTATGTTATTTTGCGTCTTTTCCAAATTATAAAAATTGTTGATTTAGAAAAGGCTTTTTAGAGGTTAAAAACATGAATTTTTGTCAGACGTCAATGAGAGTGCACAGTAGAATTGTTGATCACTTCCGTCACCGTTCTTGTACAGGGATGTGACCTGAGATTTCTTCCACTCACTGAAGTGACTGGACACTGTTTAATGTTCATGGAATCTACGGTGTAATGTCGTTAAAATGGGAGCTTACTCAGATGTAAATTCTGTATAGAATGAGACAGTAATTATTACGACATATTTGTACTGGGTGAGTACATTCATTTCTTCGAATAAGGAGACACATAATCTCACCAATTCATCTTTTATCCTTTTCCCATAATTCTGTCTGCAAATAAAACGTCGCCCGTCTGCTTAATATTGATTTCTGAAGCTAGCTTCACAGTTAACGTACAGGCATTCTCTCTCGCAGACTACAATTGTCGATAGTAAAAGCAGCATGTCAGCTGAAATACATATAGTTGAAATGGGAGAGCGGTCGCTGCTGACATAGACTGTGTGGCTGGTCCCGGCAGAGGCTCGAGTCCTCCCTCCGTCATGGGTGTGTGTGTTTGTCCTTAGGATAATTTAGATTAAGTAGGTGTAAGCTTGGAAACCGATGACCTTAGCAGTTCAGTCCCGTAAGATTTCACACACATTTTTGAACATAGTTGAAAAGTACAAATTTTTACTGCGATTCGGACGTATGTTGTTGCATAATATTCGCAAGAAGTGCATGTTGTGGCATCGAGTTATGGTACGTAGTAAATTGTAATTGTAAACTTATGGATAAGACGGTCGGCAAGACGGGTACTTATATTTCTCGATCCAAATTACACGATATTTTCAGCAATTTTGAAACACTGCCCAATTAAAAGCTTCTAAATTTCAGAGCAATTTAAAAAGCATTGTAAATGTACTCCAATGGGACGGAAATAGTTAGATCTGATGTTCATTTACATATTAACAAATGATTACAATTTCAGAAAAATTGGATGATTTATTCAAGAGAAAGAGCTTCAGATATTGAGCAAGTCAATAACGTGTTGGTCCACCCTTGGCCCTTATGCAAATAATAATTAGGCTTGGCGTTGATTGATGGAGGTGTTGGATGTCCTCCTGACGAATATAGTGCAAAATTCTTTCAAATTGGAACGTTAGATTGTCAAAATCTCGAGATAGTTGGAGGGTCCTGCCCATAATGCTCCGAAAGTTCTCTGTTGGGGGGAACCCCCAGGATGGCTTACCACGAAGGAAACAATATCGTCGGCCTACCGCTGTACAACCAAAGGAGTTCTGCTACGAAAACAAATGGCACCCCAGACCATCACTGATGAGTCCCGCTTCGAACTAGGCTACGAATTCGGATAATTCCTTCATGCGTCGTCCTTTTTTTTTGTTAGAGTGTGTACGTGTATTTTTCATGTAGCGTTATTTCGTACTTGCTTGTTTGTAACGTAAGCGACGCACCGTCATTGCAACTGTCATTCGTCATATGAAACCGAAAAAAATGCAAATGGAGCGAAAGGAGAAAAACTAGTTCAGAAACGACGAGAATTTACGAATAAGTGGATGTACGACAAACGTTTTCACCGTCAACATCCGCTAACAACGAAGAAAAAAGGCCGTGGACTTTAGAATATGTACACAAGAAAGAAAATACTGTAAGTAAATTGTAGGGCAATGTTATAAAGAAATCCTGTTTTCAACCTATAAATACGAAAATAAAAGAGGCATATTACGTGTCATATTTTCGGTGGAATCACAGAAGATGCTTAATAAATAAATGCGAAACGCATCTGGTGAAAAACTCTTTAATTGCAGTCAGCTTAAGACCTAAATAATAATTTATTTAAATTTGCAGCTGCGGAAGATTGTGCAAACAAACATATCTTTCCTTGCACTTTCCCGCATATTTTATCGGTTAGGGGCACATCAGTCACTACGTTTGGATATTAAAATGGCGAATGGCCTCCTTTATCTTCATGGTGGCTTGCACTCTGCTAGGGACACTTTCAGCGAGGCGTATGAATGTTGAACAATGGCGGCCTAGTCTGTCCCAAGAATCAGAACTAGAGCTGATAGCGACGTTGGAAGCTGGCCTCTAGAGTAAAGTCAAAGTTCCAACTGATCCCAGATGTTTTTCATTGGTTCAGGTCGGAACTCTGGGCAGAATAGTCCATTTCAGGAACGTTGTCCATAAAACATCGTCTCATACGTGCTGTCTTATAACATGATGCATTCTCGTGCTGATACAATCTCATTTCTCAAATGTTCCTCTTCTGTATACAGTACACAACGCTGTAAAATGTCTTCCTATCCTTCCGAGTTTACCGTTTTCTGAAGCGCAATAAGGGAACCACAACCTAACCACGAAAAACTCGGCCATGCCTCAACGTCACCTCCTCTGTACTTCACTGTTGGGACTAGCACCACACATGGCAGGTAACGTTCTCCAGGCATTGGCCAAACCTTTATCCTTCCATCGGATTGTCACAGAGTACAGTGTGATTCATCACTGATAATCATTTCCCATCATCCAGTGGCGTCGTTCTTTACATCACATTAAGCGTGGCTTCGAACTGCCTACAGACAGGACCGGTTCAAGAACATTTTCACACAAGCATCTCATCATTTAGCGCCTACTTCCCCCTTCTCTCCTCTGCCCCCTCCCCAGCCCCCCAACACATACAAACATTTCCCTTGTACACTTTCATCCATATCAGTCTTCGCTGCTAGTTGTGATACGCACTATAGACAAACCTTGCACTTGGGCGCCCTCCTCAGTTTCGCACCCCAAGTGGCCGCCACTATTGTCCGATTAATATTACTTGATTGTCGACACTTCACTCGCTGGAACTGGTTTCCTCCAATCAGTGCGCTCAACATCACGCCTGAACCGTTCGCTCTTGACAAACTTCCACAACAATTGGTCACTTCACATTGTCCGTCTCTCTTTCTTGTTATGTTTGAATCTCGAATCCTGAATCTGACCGTTTTATTTTGAATTTCATTACACATGATAACCATACAGAAACAACACACACACACACAGATGGTTCGTATGGCTCTGAGCACTATGGGAATTAACTTCTGAGGTCATCAGTCCCCTAGAACTTAGAACTACTTAAACCTAACTAACCTAAGGACATCACACACATCCATCACATCCATGTCCGAGGCAGGATTCTAACCTTCGACCTTAGCGGTCGCGCGGTTCCAGACTGAAGCGCCTAGAACCGCTCGGCCACTCCGGCCGGCCACACACACACACACACACACACACACACACACACACACACACACACACACACGCACACACACACACACACACACACGCACAATGATGCTAACGAAGTACACGTGTTTCACGCTCAGCACTAACCAAACGCTACTGAATCCTCCTGTACTAGATATAATTCAGCGTCATGTATTCATTTAAACGCAGAGATCGGCATACTCGTACATTAGATAAGTTCTGCACGACTTTACGTGAACACGAATTTTTTAAGGCTGTGATTTATCGTTGTTACTGGGGCACGAGAGGCGTAAATGTAATAGATTTACGCCACATAGTGTCAAAGTGCAGTGGTTAGCGCATAAACAGAAGTTCATAGGTTCAAACCTCGTAGAAATATAACGAAAATTTTATTTCTACATCTAATCAAAAGACTTTCATCAACATTTTTATTCACTTAACTGATTTAAATGTTTCTTTTTAATTTCTAATACTTGGCTGCATCATGTACATTATCATTTTGACTTTGTAATTTGCTCTTATTTTACGTCCTGTCATTCTTTTTTGGTTTGGAATCTGCCTGTACCGTCTACAACCATGTGCCATCCAGGATTGCTCATCTGTTGGTAAAGTAGCAGTTCTTGTAGCCCGTGTGAGAACAGTTTCAGGTAACCAATGAAAGATAGCGAGAAGTAACAGTTTTTTTTTAGCGCAGATACTGAAAGTTTTCTGTCTTGAGTTTGCCACTTCATGTGTACAGCTTGTGTGGGCCACGGGCGGATCAAGGCCCGGCGGCGTATCACTTGGCGTTGCTCGGTCCTTCTGCGAAGTACAGTGCGACATTTCATTTAGCATTGCGGTGCGGCATTCTTCGGTCGGCGCAACTCTCTGAGTTCAGCAGAATCGTGACATCAGCGCCTTTTAACCTTCGCTACTTGTTCGTGGTATGAAGGACGTTCACAGGCCCAGTGGCTGTTTGCACAAAAAGAGGCAGTCCAGGGCTCTATAGTACAATCCTTCAAAACGAACGGAAATGACACAAGAGAGTGATGAGAACTCTCATTTCGCATAAGGGACTGGTATTGCGTATTTCTAGGAAACGACATTACAGTACCTAGCAATTTTGTTGACAATGATGCGAAGTGCCGGGGTGGAGAAGAGTTCGTACCTCTTTAATTCTGTCGAATTTTGCATGAGAACGAGACATGCACTCGACCCCCTCCTTACCTACCACCTAAATAATTAAACGCACATCGGTGGACCCTGCTAGTTAGTAAAATAAGGAGTGCATACTCACAATAATTTAATAAAAATCGTAATCTACTCATAGAGAAAAAAAGAGAACTTTATCATAATAAACAACAGAAAATGGGATTCTGCATATATCTACGAAATAGTATGCGTCTCAAATATTACAATGAGATTTATTATACATCAGAACATAAAGACACATGATTATCGACACAAACAGTAGATTTAAGGATAGGGTATTCTGAACTATTATGCGAATAAGAGTTGGCTCGAGAACAAGGGCTCCTACTCTCTGTGATGCAATAGCTTGATGATAATGACTGGAGGTCCTAATCAGTCAAATATTACTCTCTCGAGTATATTGCAATATCGCGATTAGTAGTGAGAGCTCACATAGGATCGCGTGCAGAAACAAGCAAGGTGGACTTGTGGCAAAGCGAGCGCGAATGCTGCTGAGGACTTCAGTATAAAATTGATAGGTCCTACAATGCCGCAACCGCAAAATACTTTACCAATCCTGAAATTTGTAGCAGGTAGTCGGTAGGCAGCTTTCCGATGATGTAGGCGCTGACTTCTGGTATGCAGCAACACTTTTTCAACCCGTAGCCTCGAAGACTGTCCGAGACTTCTAAGTTCCGCCGAAAAAAGTGCGACTAATTCGCAAGACCGTCCGACTCCGACGAAGATCAGATCCCGAACCCCAGCGCCCACACAATGCAAGAGCGGAGCCAACATTGCTCAACTCTCTATCATCCTTGGAAACAGCGAATCAGCATTCAGTTCTGATTCCAAAATTACCCCACTCTGCCTCAGAAGATCATTCGCGCCAATAGAGATCATTCCCTCCCATTTCGAGCAGGGCTATATGACGTCAATGAGCCTCAGTTTAAGTTGACCAATCATGCCTCTGCTATTCAGCGAGGGCACTGAACTTGCCGTTTGACTGGCTATGAAAACAACATGCCCAGACCGCCGGCCATCCGGCGCCAGACAGTCGTACCCAGCAGGGTACGGTCAGTTGGTGCCAGGAGTCTTCGTTCCGGACGCTCCGGAACGGTAAACACATAGACTGTGGCGACACTAAGATATCTCGCAGGTCGTTTTGCTCTGCATAGAATAGGCGAATCAACCGACCCGTGGTCTAGGGGTAGCGTCTTTGATTCATAATCAAAACGTCTTCGGTCCCGGGTTCGATCCCCGCCACTGCCTAAATTTTGATAAATAATCAGCATTGGCGGCCGAAGACATCCGGCATAAGAAGTCAGCCTCATTCTGCCAACGGCCTTCTCAAAAGAGGGCGGAGGAGCGGATAGAGGTTCAGGGCACTCTCTTGTCCTAGGGGTGGGAAATTGCCCCTAAAGGCGGAAGAATCAGCAATGATCAACGACATGAGGATGCAGAAGGCAATGGAAACCACTGCATTAAAGACACGTAACGTGTAACCACAGGATATGTGGCCTGTAATTGAAGAAGTGTCATGATGATCTCTCGATTGGCAAAAGATTCCGGAATAGTCCCCCCATTCGGATCTCCGGGAGGGGACTGCCAAGGGGGAGGTTACCATGAGAAAAAGATTGAATAATAAGGATAACGTTCTACGAGTCGGGGCGTGGAATGTCAGAAGCTTGAACGTGGTAGGGAAACTAGAAAATCTGAAAAGGGAAATGCAAAGGCTCAATCTAGATATAGTAGGGGTCAGTGAAGTGAAGTGGAAGGAAGACAAGGATTTCTGGTCAGATGAGTATCGGGTAATATCAACAGCAGCAGAAAATGGTATAACAGGTGTGGCTGGCTGGCTCTGAGCACTATGGGACTTAACATCTATGGTCATCAGTCCCCTAGAACTTAGAACTACTTAAACCTAACTAACCTAAGGACAGCACACAACACCCAGCCATCACGAGGCAGAGAAATCCCTGACCCCCCGGGAATCGAACCCGGGAACCCGGTATAACAGGTGTAGGATTCGTTATGAATAGGAAGGTAGGGCAGAGGGTGTGTTACTGTGAACAGTTCAGTGGCCGGGTTGTTCTAATCAGAATTGACAGCAGACCAACACCGACAACGATAGTTCAGGTATACATGCCGACGTCGCAAGCTGAAGATGAACAGATAGAGAAAGTGTATGAGGATATTGAAAGGGTAATGCAATATGTAAAGGGGGACGAAAATCTAATAGTCATTGGCGACTGGAATGCAGTTGTAGGGGAAGGAGTAGAAGAAAAGGTTACAGGAGAATATGGGCTTGGGACGAGGAATGAAAGAGGAGAAAGACTAATTGTTCTGTAACAAGTTTCAGCTAGTAATAGCGAATACCCTGTTCAAGAACCACAAGAGGAGGAGGTATACTTGGAAAAGGCCGGGAGATACGGGAAGATTTCAATTAGATTATATCATGGTCAGACAGAGATTCCGAAATCAGATACTGGATTGTAAGGCGTACCCAGGAGCAGATATAGACTCAGACCACAATATAGTAGTGATGAAGAGTAGGCTGAAGCTCAAAACATTAGTCAGGAAGAATCAATACCCAAAGAAGTGGGATACGGAAGTACTAAGGAATGACGAGATACGTTTGAAGTTCTCTAACGCTATAGATATAGCAATAAGGAATAGCGGAGTAGGCAGTACAGTTGAAGAGGAATGGACATCTCTAAAAAGGGCCATCACAGAAGTTGGGAAGGAAAAAATAGGTACAAAGACGGTAGCTGCGAAGAAACCATGGGTAACAGAAGAAATACTTCAGTTGAGTGATGAAAGAAGGAAGTACAAACATGTTCCGGGAAAATCAGAAATACAGAAATACAAGTCGCTGAGGAATCAAATAATTAGGAAGAGCAGGGAAGCTAAGACGAAATGGCTGCAGGAAAAATGTGAAGACATCGAAAAAGATATGATTGTCGGAAGGACAGACTCAGCATACAAGAAAGTCAAAACAACCTTTGGTGACATTAAAAGCAACGGTGGTAACATTAAGAGTGCAACGGGAATTCCACTGTTAAATGCTGAGGAGAGAGCAGATAGGTGGAAAGAATACATTGAAAGCCTCTATGAGGGTGAAGATTTGTCTGATGTGATAGAAGAAGAAACAGGAGTCGATTTAGAAGAGATAGGGGATCCAGTATTAGAATCGGAATTTAAAAGAGCTTTGGAGGACTTACGGTCAAATAAGGCAGAAGGGATAGATAACATTCCATCAGATTTCTAAAATCATTGGGGGAAGTGGCAACAAAACGACTATTCACGTTGGTGTGTAGAATATATGAGTCTGGCGATATACCATCTGACTTTCGGAAAAGCATCATCCACACAATTCCGAAGACGGCAAGAGCTGACAAGTGCGAGAATTATCGCAAAATCAGCTTAACAGCTCATGCATCGAAGCTGATTACAAGAATAATATACAGAAGAATGGAAAAGAAAATTGAGAATGCGCTAGGTGACGATCAGTTTGGCTTTAGGAAAAGTAAAGGGACGAGAGAGGCAATTCTGACGTTACGGCTAATAATGGAAGCAAGGCTAAAGAAAAGTCAAGACACTTTCATAGGATTTGTCGACCTGGAAAAAGCGTTCGACAATATAAAATGGTGCAAGCTGTTAGAGATTCTGAAAAAAGTAGGGGTAAGCTATAGGGAGAGACGGGTCGTATACAATATTTACAACAACCAAGAGGGAATAATAAGAGTGGACGATCAAGAACGAAGTGCTCGTATTAAGAAGGGTGTAAGACAAGGCTGTAGCCTTTCGCCCCTACTCTTCAATCTGTACATCGAGGAAGCAATGATGGAAATAAAAGAAAGGTTCAGGAGTGGAATTAAAATACAAGGTGAAAGGATATCAATGATACGATTCGCTGATGACATTGCTACCCTGAGTGAAAGTGAAGAAGAATTAAATGATCTGCTGAACGGAACGAACAGTCTAATATGAGTACACAGTATGGTTTGAGAGTAAATCGGAGAAAGACGAAGGTAATGAGAAGTAGTAGAAATGAGAACAGCGAGAAACTTAATATCAGGATTGATGGTCACGAAGTCAATGAAGTTAAGGAATTCTGCTACCTAGGCAGTAAAATAACCAATGACGGACGGAGCAAGGAGGACATCAAAAGCAGACTCGCTATGGCAAAAAAGGCATATTTGGCCAAGAGAAATCTACTAATATCAAATACCGGCCTTAATTTGAGGAAGAAATTTCTGAGGATGTACGTCTGGAGTACAGCATTGTATGGTAGTGAAACATGGACTGTTGGAACACCGGAACAGAAGAGAATCGAAGCATTTGAGATGTGGTGCTATAGACGAATGTTGAAAATTAGCTGGACTGATAACGTAAGGAATGTGGAGGTTCTACGCAGAATCGGAGAGGAAAGGAATGTGTGGAAAACACTGACAAGGAGAAGGGACAGGATGATAGGACATCTGCTAAGACATGAGGGAATGACTTCCATGGTACTAGAGGGAGCTGTAGAGGGCAAAAACTATAGAGGAAGACAGAGATTGGAATACGTCAAGCAAATAATTGCGGACGTAGGTTGCAAGTGCTACTCTGAGATGAAGAGGATAGCACAGGAAAGGAATTCGTGGCGGGCCGCATCAAACCAGTCAGTAGACTGATGACCAAAAAAAAAAAAAAAAGAATAAGCGAAACTCGACCGACGACAGTCGTTCCGCCAGGCGATTAAACCCATTGCACGACCACCTCAGTATTCGGAGAAGTGCAGCCCCCAACCGGAAACGCAGTGGGCCGCGTCCTCCGATGCTTGCCTCGCACAGGGCACCCAGGGAAGTAACCCAACATGCATAGGAATCAAGTGAAAAGTATTTTGAGCTCTCAGTACAAATACTCTCGTTACAATAACCTTATTTGGTCTGTTACCACCGTCGAATGACATAGAACATTAATAAAATTGATGAAAATGAGAGGCGACATGCAAAAGAGGGCATAGAACCTCAAAAAAAAGAGCAAAAAGTTGCAACGATCGACAGACGGGGTTCATTGTTCTCTACATAAAAAAGTACTTTGTGCTAAAGATACAGGTCTGGAGCACGCGAAGAAATTCGTGGTACATAGCCGCCCACGTTATTCCATTGGCAGTGGCAACAGTTTTCAATAGAATTTAAAAAAGAGTATGGAGACTTCGTATATTAGTGCAGAGTATGTTGGTTACGTCAAGGGGCATGCTAGGAACGATTTCTCGGTTTAAAACTCGCTATCGTTGGATTTATGAAGGGGAAAGGAACGCAGATGTGAGAATTAGAACACCCAGAACGGAGTGCAGACTTCGCATTTTAAGTGAATATGACTGCACACTGTCCACCGGAAGACATAGCAAGGTAACATCTTTTTCATTTGACAAGGACGCATTTAAAAAGAAAATCGCATTGTAGGAGGGGTACTTTTCACAAAGACAGTCCAATTTCCTAAGCTCACTGGTGTGAATGGGGGATTTTCCCGTACGACTATTTCACGAGGGTAACGCCAAAATAGACATCGCTGCGGCTGGAAAAAAAACCTGCAAGAACGGAACCAACGGCGACTGAAGAGAACCGTTCAATGTGACAGAAGTGCAACCCTTCCGCAGATTTCTGCAGCGTTCAATGCTGGGCCATCAACAAGTGTCAGCGTGCGAACCATTCAACGAAACATCATCGATATGGGCTTTCGGAACCGAAGGCCCACTCATTCAACCTTGATGACTGCAAGACACAAAGCTTTAGGCCTCACCTGGGTTCTTCAAAACCGACAGTGGACTGTTGATGACTGGAAACATGTTGCCTGGTCGAAAGAGTCTCGTTTCAAAGTGTATCAAACGCATGGACATGTACGGGTATGGAGACAAACTCATAAACCCATGGATCCTGCATGTTAGCAGGGGACAGTTCAAGCTGGTGGAGGCTCTGAAGAAAATGCAAGATCTGAAAAACTCTTTGTGGAATTGAAACAATTACAAGGATAGTTTTTTAACTATTTTGAGGACACTGTCAACTTTACAGCTGTTCCCAAGCTTGTTTGGACACCGTTTGCCGTTTCAGTTGAAATCGCTCCTGTGCATATGCAGATGCAGCTGATTGGTGTGCAAGGTAATTCCAGTTTTAATGACAAATATTTTTACGTTAAAACTGTCCAGGTTGTGTACATTGGTTTCCTCAGATAGAGTTTCCAACTATCCACAATGAGGTTGCAGAAGTGCTACAATGTTTCGATCGACTATTTGTGAAAGACCTTTCTTTCTATTATGAAACTACATAAGTTACGATTACATGACAAATTAAGTGTGAAACTCTGTGAAATTTCTACGTCTGTCGAGCTACCGTAAGTTTATACCAGATAAAAATTATAATATGTATCCACCGCGCCAAAAATAATTAAAGAACACTGAAAATTTGATTTGTTTGTGATCTATATTGTTGAGAAATGTGAAATATAAAACCAAGTAGTGTGCAGTGCGCCTGGACTGAAATTTAAATGCAGCGCGTGTGCTATTTACCCCTCTTCCCCCTCCTCGAGGAAAGACAGCATTGCGTGGCGATGGGGGAAATGTGAACTGAGGCTCTGAGGCCGAGTACTTTGGCACTCGTTCCGCGGGAATGACCGGCGAGCCGAAATGTTGGCACCCCCTGCTGTAAAAGTTAGCGTTAATCGCCGCGAACAAAGCGATCGTGATTTTAGTTCTGCAGCTGACTGTTGACCGCCGGTTTTTCGGATACATTGAACATCTCCAGGTTGTGGCTTGGTTAAGACATACCTTTAAATTCAGCGGTACGCAACGCATCATCTGCCATTGGTCACACCAAATCAGCTGTCGATAGAGCATCTCCAGTTTCCGTCGTACGTCGCGACAGCCGCTTCCAAGACTGCTCTGCACCACACATTAACAGCATTTGTGAAATGACCTTCCGTGTTTGTGTGTCAACTACACTGAAGCACCAAAGAAACTGGTATAGGCATGAGTATGTAAACAGGCCCTTATAAGACAACAAGTGTCTGGCGCAGTTGTTAGATCGGTTACTGCTGCTACAATGGCAGGTTATCAAGATTTAAGTGAGTTTGAACGTGGTGTTATAGTCGGCGCACGAGCGATGGGACACAGCATCTCCGAGGTAGCGATGAAGTGGGATTTTCCCGTACGACCATTTCACGAGTGTACCGTGAATAGCAGGAGTCCGGTAAAAAATCAAATCTCCGACATCGCTACGACCGGAAAAAATTCCTGCAAGAACGGGACCAACGACAACTAAAGAGAAACGTTCAACGTGACAGAAGTGCAACCCATTCGCATATTGCTGCAGATTTCAATGCTGGACCATCAACAAGCGTCAGCGTGCGACCCATTCAACGAAACATCATCGAAGGCCCACAAGCGTAACCTTGATGACTGCACAGCACAAAGCTTTAGGCCTCACCTGGGCCCGTCAACACCGACATTGGACTGTTGATGACTGGAAAGATGATGCCTCGTCGAAAGAGTCTCGTTTCAAATTGTATCAAACGCATAGACGTCTAAGGGTATGGAGAAAAACTCATAAACCCATGGATCCTGCATGTCAGTAGGAGACTGTTCAAGCTGGTGGAGGCTCTGTAATGGTGTGGGGCGGGTGCAGTTGGAATTATTGGGACCCCTGATACGTCTAGATTTGACTCTGACAGGTGACACGTAAACATCCTGTTTGATCACCTGCATCCATTCATGTCCATTGTGCATTCCGACGGATTTGGGCAGTTCCAGCAGGACAATGCGTCACACGTCCAGAATTGCTACAGAGTTGCTCCAGGAACACTCTTGTGAATTTAAATACTTCCGCTGGCCACCAAACTCCACAGGTATGAACGTTATTGAGCATATCTGGGATGTCTTGCTGCGTGCTGTTCTGGAGCTCCCCGTACTCTTACGGATTTATGGACAGCCCTGCAGGATTCATGGTGTCAATACCCTCCAGTACTACTTCAGACATTAGTCGAGTCCACGCCCGTCGTGTTGCGGCAATTTTGCGTGCTCGCGTAGGCCCTACACTATACTGAGCAGGTGTACCAGTTTCTTCGGCTCTTAGGTGTATAACCGGGCAGTAGCCGGCAGCCCATGTGGCAATACTGCTGCAGCAAGTGACAGACGTCAACTATCAAGTAATTTTAATCGGACTATAGCTGTGATACCTCATGTATATATCTTACAACTGTCGATCTTCTCAACCTGGAGCCCCAAGTGGCGGCTTATGTCACTTGGCCCTTAAGCTGGCCCTGACTACAGAAATGTGTGGCTTCTTAGAGCCTGTTGGACCCTTGTACCCCATCCTCTGTGACTGCCTACGCACAATCACTGTGCTAGCTGGACTGCTAGTAGCACTCTGGAACTCACGTGTTGGCCCTTCTGCAATGCTCGACGGTCATTTTCTGTCAGTAAGTGAGATCTCCCCGGTCTTGGTGTACATATGGTCGTTCCTTCGCATTTCCACTTCGCAGTATAGCCACCAACAGTCGGAATGTGCAATGCCCTGATGGATTTGTCACTCAAGTGACATCCAGTGACTTTCTCACGTTCGATAACACGGATCGACTCATTCTGTTGTTACTGTTTTCTACTGACAACCCAATACTTTGCGCTTCCTTTTACACTTGTGGATCTGACTCTCGTGACATCTAGTTCTGCATTACTTGGAGGCTGCCCTATACTTTTGATGAGAGTGTGAACACACACACACACACACACACACACACACACACACACACACAAGGTCTGGCAAACGTGGCTCGCGACACATTCCCCTCCAGCAAGAGCTTCGCCGTCCAACTCGACTCGTCCGGTTGACCGGAGCCGCCACGGTGCCACCAGAGCCACGCCGGCTTATTGTAGGGACGACCGAAAGGCTGTGAGACTTACCTAGTTCCTATACGTAAACGTCATAAAACGTAGTCTACTAAAACTTACATTTTTACTTATTTGTCTCGTATTCTTGAGCTTACATTAACGAGATAATCAAATATAAATGAACATCAACAAAAGAAAAACGAGGATAATGGAATGTAGTTGAATTAACTCAGGTGATGCTGAGAGGGTTAGAATAGGAAAAGAGACACTTAAAGTAGTAAATGACACCTACATGGATACTTTGCAAATCACATTTAAGTGCCTGGCAGAGCGTTCATCGAACCACCTTCACAATTCTCTATTATTCCAATCTCGTATAGCACGCGGAATGGAATGAGTTTTGCTGTTTGAGAAGCAAAATAACTGATGATGGTCGAAATAGGAAGGACATAAAATGTAGGCTGGCAATGGTAAGAAAAGCGTTTCTGAAGAAGATAAATATGTTAACATCGAGTATAGATTTAAGTGTCAGGAAGTCCTTTCTGAAAGTATTTGTATGAATTGTAGCCATGTATGGAAGTGAAACATGGACGATAAACAGTTTAGACAGGAAGAGAGTAGAAGCTTTTGAAATGTGGTGCTTCAAAACAATACTGAAGATTAGACGGGTAGACCACATAATTAAAGAGGAGGTACTGAATAGAATTGGGGAGAAGAGAACTTTTGTGATACAACCTGATTAAAAGAAGGGATCGGTTGGTAGGATACTTTCTGAGGCATCAAGGGATCACCAATTTAGTACTTGACGGAAGCGTGGGAGGTAAAAGTGGTGGAGGGAGACGAAGAGATGAATTTATTACGCAGATTCAGAGGGATTTAGTTTGCAGTAGGTACTCGGAGAAGAAAAGGTTTGTACAGGATAGAGTAGCATGGAGAGCTGCATCAAACCAGTCTCTGGACTGAAGACCACAATGAAAACAACACATCTTCTCACATGGTCGACCAGCCAGTGGTCGACTTCAAATAAAAAACACATTCTGTTAACGGCTTCCTTTACGTTGCCCACAATAATGATTAAGCGACAAGCATTATGGACAACGCAACGGAAACCGCTGGCAGAATGTGCATTCAATTTAAAATTGACCACTGGCTGGTCGAAATCGGTTACAGCATTGTGAAAAGTTAGTGTAAGTGTGCCGTCTCTAAATATAAAAGTAAAATAAGAAAACTTGTCCATCACTTATTCTCCAGTACAGTAGGTCAGTTTTTTTCCAAACTACTTGTGTTTCTGGGTCATTTGTTCCCTCTGAACTCTAGAGCAATTTCAGGAGCGAGTAACATAGCACATTGGCTCAACAAATCCTCTAAACAAGGTGGTAGGAGAATCAGTGTCCAAACAATTTACGCAAGTTCTCTAATACTTCCTGCACACGAGAACTACTAAAGTTCATTTTAATTCGTATCATGTACGCCTTGCATTTAATTTTTTCGCCTTTATACAGGGTGCTCTAAAATTCCCCTTACCAACTTCTAGGCTTTGTAGAGGGGGCTGAATAGAAAATATTTTGAATTGGAATCTACTATTTCAAACCACGTTGGTGACACGACAACTTTTACAGTTAATTTATTAGACGTGTCCCAGTATATCGCTTGTTTTACAGTTCCACTCATTAGTTACCAAAGAAACAGAAAGGAGACTTAATCCGTTTTTTTTTTCAAACAATTCCAATCCCTATTCGGACGTGCTGCCTTTCCTTGGACCACCCGTCACCCCTGCTGAAGGTGAAAGTACCCATTTCTTGGAGCTGTTGCGTAAGTGTGGCGAAAAGAGTATGTGTTGGAGTCAGACATTGCGGATAACAATCTTGATAAAGGCGAAGAGCAGCTCTTCCATTACCTTGAACTTCGCCATGCAGAAGGATCATGTCGGTGTATTCTGCAAACGTGTACTCAACCCTGTTGCTCTAACACGGACGTGTGAAGGAGTCTCGAACCAGCTGAGAGAGGTAGGACAGACGTCAAAGACAGACGTCAAATTACATCAGCAGATCCGACGTAAGTACCCCATCCCACGACCATTCTGTTGCATCCCTATCTGGCGAACATGTTTCCAAACGGCTGTAGCACGGTGTAATGGTACTTGAATTACATAACCATTACGGCACCTCACCTCAACCTCTCGATACCAGCAATATTCTACTGTGTTTCTGTAAAATAGTTAACGTATTTCTGTGACAACATTCAGATTTGATTTCATTAATGTAGAGGTACTTCGATACATCGATATGTATATATTGCAATGATATTATTCTTATGTGTATTCTTTCTTTTGTCACTATGATTTTGACGTACTTGTAACTCTGATTTTTGGGCGCGTAAGCGGTTGGTTATTAGAGAGTCAAGCTTTGGTCGTCATGTTAAAAAGACGCAAACTGTAGTCAGTTTATGAGATGTGAACTTTAACAGTGAGGAAGATATTTTCAAGTATATTTTATATTGTGAAGTGATTTTCTGGAACGAGTTACGCGATACTGCAACAAAAGTAATAAAAAAGAAGTGTAACTTAATTTCGGAGCGCTGATTACTTTTTTACATCACCATTGTCCTAACTTGCAAAAGTTTAATCTTCAAGAATGGTTTATGAAACACATCTATAAAACTTTTGAATATCGCAGAATAACACCTAGGCCTCTTTGCATCCGAGCTTGGAATCATCACTACCTAGATTTTCGACGATTGAGCCATGAGTTCACAACGAGACCAGCGTGGGAAACACGAAAAGATGAGTGCATAGTTTATCCATTATTTAAAGAAATGACTTTATTAACTGTGCTCTAATGACACCTGCCCCATAATATAACTTTGTTGTTGCCCGAAAATGCAATATTTAGCAGCGTGAGCAATACTACAATCATAATTAATTTTTGACTTTTGTTGTGGTAGGGTTGTTAGAACGGGGACGGTACGTTTCCGGACATGTGTTCCTGTTCAAAATATTGTCTACTCATTCCCCTCTAAAAGCCCTAGAAGTTTGTAAGGGGAATTTCAGGGCACCCTGTATAATAAAACTATATCACATCTGCAGTTCTAATTTTACATTTCCTTCAAGACAGTTATTCATTAGGAATATTCATCTCAATATAAGCTTCACACGTAAAATCTCTAAACGTTAGAATACCTTTCTCTCATGTGAACCCTGACTTATTGCAAAATCATTACAATGCGAGCTCCTGGAGCTCGCAGTTTTCCAGTTAATGGTCTTAATTTGATCGAGCAGAGCATCCAGTTTAATGGCCACGTTCGGAGAGAATCTTTCTGTTTGCTCTATACTTACGTGTTGTGTGCTACCAATGCCTTCTTTTTGAAGCAACCTGCTGCTTTTCCTGTCTGTTACTATATAGTCTATGTAGCCATTAATTTCTTGGTCTAACAGGCTTATACGTGAAGTACTTAGCGCCTGTTGTGCGATATCTTCGACCGCACGCTGCCGGCGGTCTCTTTGTTGTGTGCAGACAGCTCTGTCGATAGTTGATGGCTCTTGCCACCTTCTGTCGATGACGTAGTTTCCATAGTGCACTGTCGGTGACTGCCAGCGTCGTGAAATAACTTCGAAATCCCTGTGAAGTTCCCAAGACCGTTCGCTCCTCGATAGGAAACAGGTGATTACCAACCCACAGCAACTTACAGCACAGAAACAAGCACACTTCCTGATAATATTGTGCAGTAAATTATATCCTGTATTGGATGCGTGATGGAGGGTAACACGAACTGGCTTCGATGGTGTGGGAGTGAGAAGAGAGGGGTAATGGTTGGTAGATAGGAACAATGAAGATCTCCACCAGTCACATTAATTGTGGGTCTGTAGGTCTGAAGCTGCATCGTGGCGCAGCTGTGACCAGCCTCAACGACCCAACAATCTAAAAACCAGGCCATGGATCTTTACTTAAGGCAGTAAATTTGTGCAACGAACTATAGTCTCATTTCCCCAGATTTTACTTCAGTATTAATTACGTGATCGTTTCTACTTGCATTGTTCGATTTCTGTTAAGGAAAGTCGGTTAAGATGAACGTAAGTTTTGGATATTTTTCCTGATCTTGGTGTCTGCTATTTGGACTAGAATCTTAGCAGACTTTTTGTAATAGTATAGTTTAAATTAATATTAAAAAATCATTTTCCATATTTGTGACTCAGAAACTACGATTGTTGCGGTAAACTGTCATGTAAGGTCACATTAGATTACGAACTATGACAATGATTTATTTCAACATTTAGTAATACTAATCGTGTGTGCTTCCACCAGGAACAGTGTGCTCCACGACTGTGTTAATGAGATTCCAAGACAGGCAAGGCAGCATAGTCGTAAATTTTTAATCTGTTTATCGTAAATCGATTTCAGCTACTGTGTAGATATCTTCAGTGCAGTTATGTCCAAGTCATGATGAGTCATCGTAAATATAATAGGACATGGTACCACTGACTTAACATCAGTTGAACTTTCAGAATAGAAACAATCTTGGTTGCAAAGGTGTTTGACATCAATAACACGTTTCATCCTTTTGGGGCATCATCTAATTGTCTATAAAACAAGAAACCAATCTATTAGCAATAAGTAGACGAAGGGGCATGGTCCCATCTTGTACGACCTCGCAGGTAAAATGAACTAAAAGTAACGGAAACTTATGTAAAAGTATCTGGATATGTAGCCCTTATAAAAATAAAATGGACACAAAAGTAACTGGATGTGTAGCCCATCCGTCATAAAAACATATAAAATGGAAAGTGGACTTAGTTAAAAGGAAAGAATATCGCCAGTATATCATGAGGAAGATACATGAAGGTGGTGGCAAAATTTCAGCGTCTATCGCATGTTATCTTAAGCTTGGTTCAAACCTAACTAACCTAAAGACATCACACACATCCATGCCCGAGGCAGGATTCGAACCTGCGACGTAGCGGTCGCGCGGTTCCAGACTGAAGCGACTAGAACCACTCGACCACAGCGGCCAGCTATCTTAAGCACACCGACTGAATCCGCCATAGCGGCACAGAATAGGACCATGCTTACGAAATAAACACGGTACAAGCCGCACACGGCACAACGTCCGTTTGGTGCACACAAATGTTACTATGGCAGATCAGGATGCAACCACCGCGTACAGTGTGGTAAGAACTGTCCACGTAGTGTGCATGACCGGTATTAGGCACATTTACGAAATACAAAAACTTCATAAAACAAATAAATTAAGGTACATATACGCAAACCATTGCAATCACATGAAACCAAAAATAGTTTAAGGTACCCCTACTTAAAATAGGTAAAATGATACCAAGAACAGCGTTTCAAAATATCAAATTAAACCTTTGCAATACGGAGTAAAATAGCTAAGTTTTTAAGTGCATTCAAGATCAACAAACCCAAACATCAGGGTATCAGCATCAGGAGCAGCCGTCGTAAATAAACAAGTATTTTCAATTACTGAAAATAGAGACATACAAATAAGTAAAGTCACCTAGGAGAAAATAACGCCACTAATAAGGGCCCCCCTTGAAAAATAATTCCTCTGACTTCCCTCATAACAGAATGACCAAGTTAAAAAAAAATTCTGTCAACAAAAAATAAAAGGTATCATTGCAGCAACATTCTAAACACTGGTAAGATTGTTTCATAGTATACTTGGTTTGTACTAACCAGTTGATCCTTTAGCAATTTGTCTTTATCAACATAGAGATTTTTAACAATTTCCACCTCCTCAAGCAGATTCAGCTTTTCCCCTTCCGAACAAGGTGTAATATTCTCAAGTTTTCTAGTGTGGGAGACTGGTGCCCACTTGACTTAAGACGCTGTCATAGTATTGAACTCCCGGAAGATTTCCGTGTGAGGTACACCCATTCGCTGGTGTGGCCAAACCCATCTGATTCACAAGCTATCTGGAATTGTCAAACGTCAGACGGCCCACTGAGGACGAATAAGTTCACCCCCATGACACGCAATATGTCTGAGATGATATGTATTTCCACTGTCGGTACAGATGGAAAGTGCCACAAGCTCTTAGTTCACCACAATATACAGACTCCGTTAAGACTCCATCTGTCACCCACTTGGGAAAGATCTGAAGTTCTTCGCAGGCGAAGACCTGAAGACAAAGTGCCTCGAATAATCACATCCACATTCCACCAAGCCTCGGTACACGAGCCGAATTAGCAAAATGTTACGTCCCCCATATTGCACAGACCAATCGAACCACGCTCCACTCCTTCAATCTCCTTCCCAAGCTGAGGAGCAAGCCTCTACATAGCGTGTACTGAGAGGAGCTCATCAGCATCTTCAAATATCTCTTGTATGAAAAAAGAAGATTTTAGACTAGCTGTGGCCATGTTTTGGCAAAACACTTCTACCTAGTTGGGACCACAGTCCTTCATTTACAGAGTCATCTAATCCTTCTGGGCTGACCATTTCCAGATTCTGAAAGAAGGCTGGTAAGCCTCCCAGACATGAAATACATGATTTTGACATTCACTAAAAGCACCTAGCGACTTCCTGGCGTCAGGGGCGTTATGGTCCCACCTCCACTTGATATGTACACCAGCCATTCTGTCCGTATCATCCCAGCTTCTAACATAAGAATGCACAGAGTCTTATAACCTTCCCACCATTTGCTCGGAAGCTCAGTTTACAGCAGACTCTCTTAAATGGCTTCCTCAACCCACTTCCAGCCATTCAGCCATCTTCCACAATGGACTGGCACCTGGCCCATGTAAAATGTTTTGGGAACAGGCACACTTCTGTCCGACCCTAAGCAGAAGGAGTAGGGAGCTTCGGCCAGAGGTTCCTCTGCAGGTAAGAACCACTAAACATTGTTTTCCAGAATCGCTCACATGGCCAGGTGGTGGCACTGAGCATTTATGGTCCCCAGTTTTGCTCGTTCTGTATTGTTTGTCGTCTCCACTGTGGCTCCCGATTCACAAGCTCTCTACAGGTTACACATGCAGTTATAAGCACATTCTGGCCACAATTTCCTCACGTAGAAAGAGTCGTTAACTACACACTGCAAGTACCAAGGAACACCAAGATCATGACCTAAAATATGAATGTCAAAGTGGCTGACAATGTTGTTAAAGTGGGAGAGTTGCGTGCTTACTCTCAACGTCAATATAATTCTTGTAGGCAAAGCATCTAAATTGCACACGGATTCACCCCAAAATTCTGGTGGTATAATACCAAATGCAATGTCGCATCGAGTCATAATGAAATAGTACCACCAATTTAACCAAGCTGTGCGGACGTGGGTAATGCCAATCGGGAAGAAAGGCCATCGAAATCGAACAGAGAACGATTTCCAGGGAACTGGGGAAGAACATCTGGGGGGAAAGCGGTTTTCCAAAGAGTAAGACGTTCACGCAGCGGTTCTCGAATGTCCCCACTACAAAGGAGCGGTCTGTTAGTCTCCAAGTATCGAACGATTGGTAAAACGTTTCAGAGGTTGTTTGCAGAGACTTAGTTATGTACATGTATACTGGAGCCGGTTCGAGAACATTTTTCACAAAAGTAGCTTATCATTTGGCGACCCTGTCCCCAAATTATTTTTTCTCGTACACTTTTGCCGCCAGCCGGTGTGGCCGAGCGGTTCTAGGCGCTTCAGTCTGGAACCGCACTGCTGCTACGGTCACAGGTTCGAATCCTGCCTCGGGCATGGATGTGTATGATATCCTTAGGTTAGTTAGGTTTAAGTAGTTCTACGTTCTAGGGGACTGATGACCTCAGATGTTAAGTCCCATTGTGTTCAGAGCCATTTGAACTATTTTTGAACACTTTTGCCCATGTCAGTTTCCGCTACTAATACTGATATGCACTGTTCATAAATCTTGCACTAGGACGCCTCTGGCATCTCTCTCACCCTGGCGCTCCAAGCGGCGCTTCGAGTCGCTTGGGCGTTAAAATGGCTCTTGCATGTCATTTTGAAGCGTAGTGCACCGTTTATAGTTACTTGGTAGACATAACAACATGTAACACCCTTACTGAAATTCCCCTGTATGTGTTTCCGCTGAATAAATGCTGGCTGGAAGCAAGCACTATTGTTCTACTTACGTTCCCACTTGAAAATGCAATATTTTCGCCACATGAGACTGTTACTCTGGCCTCTCACCTTTTGTTGCAAACCTGCTGAATATTACAAGGAAGTCGCCAGTTTGTTTTCTTCCGCACTTGCCACACCACCTAGCTGTCTGGCAACCACGTCTCTGCTCACACACTGTCACAGTGCCTATTGCCTGATATTTTACCACGCTCTCTCCCCTGTACAGTAATTTTAATTATGTGTTACATTTATCTGAAATATTATAAAGACACATGAAAAGGGGATACTGCACACAAGGGACTAAACATTGCACTAATAATAATACCAAATATGTTCTTACCATAAGGCAGATGCATAGCTACACGTCTTTCGACGAAACACCACATAAACTGGGAAAGATAAACAGGGTCCAGTCACATTAATTTGACCACCATTAGGCTCGACATCTAAGTGTAATAAACACTCAGAGATGGCAGGTCGCAGCACTAAGGCATATAAAGCGTGCCTGGGGGACGCGGAAAAAGTGCAGTCGTTGTCACATGTTTTATCTGAAGACCAAAAGGACATGAACATTGGATTTCGGGTCAAAGGTGGAAGCATTTCCGGAACTAAGCCAAGTTTGTAAACTGTTCTCGTCCTGCCGGGCTTGAACATTAGATTTCGAGTCAAAGGTGGAAGCATTTCCGGAACTAAGCCAAGTTTGTAAACTGTTGTCGTCCTGCCGGGCTTAAAGTACACGGTGCATGGCACAATGGCACTATCCAAAACCGGTACGAAGACAACTGTGGAGCACCACGGACCATAGATGGCGTGGGCGAGCGACGGCGGTGTAGATGATCACCCAGACGAAATAAGGAGGCTACCAACAGTGTCTCCTCAACGATCGTTCAGCGAACGTTGCTGCTTATGGACCTCCGCTGCAAGTGCCTGGTTTATGTACTCATGTGACCGCTGTTCACTGACGACGATGGCTGTAATTTGCTGGCATATACCGCACTCGATATCCACTGTGTGGCAACAGGTCGCCTTCTCCAATGAATAGCGCTGTATGCTCCGTCGGAGAGATGGCCATTAACGTGTACCCTGAAACGTCCCCTTAGAAAAATTTATGAATTACTGTCCTGATAGACTTCTATGTTATTTGATTTTCAAACAGTTCAGCAAAACTGAAGGTACTCAGACATTCATCTCTTTACTTATTCCGATCATCACTAAACTGACACACAATATTTCTAACGCAACGCAATCTGACTTTCAATAATCCCTACAAAAGAATGGCCCTGACTAACAATAACCTATACCTTTCATCAATCACTTACCTCACAAAAATCTTCGTTACTCGAACTACTGCAATACAGCGAGCGCCAATACTGCCAGCCAAATAAAAGATTCTAGCTACCGATGGCACTAACTACTGATAGGCATGGTTAGCAAATGAAAGATTTTGATAGAGAAAAAACAATGTATTTAAATGTATTTACCTTAATAGTGTTAAAAAGTCATCATATATATATATATATATATATATATATATATATATATATATATATATAAGGTGAGTCACCTAACGTTACCGCTGGATATATTTCGTAAACCACATCAAATACTGACGAATCGATTCCACAGACCGAACGTGAGGAGAGGGGCTAGTGTAAATGTTTAATACAAACCATACAAAAATGCACGGAAGTATGTTTTTTAACACAAACCTACGTTTTTTTAAATGGAACCACGTTAGTTTTGGTAGCACATCTGAACATATAAACAAATACGTAATCAGTGCCTTTTGTTGCATTGTAAAATGTTAATTACATCCGGAGATATTGTAACCTCCGACGTTCAGTTGCGTGTTGTAACAAACACGGGCCACGGTCGGCGAGCAGCGTCTGCAGGGACATGTTTACGATGACGACCGTGTTTACGAGTGTGGCTGTAGTGTACAGTTGTGGTTTGGTCTAGCTGTCGGAGTGTACGCATGTAGCGCTTGCTGCTATTGTTATTCTGCATTCGTCTCCGTACGCAGACCAACTGTAGTACACCGTGTTACCAGACGTCTGTGATAGTGTAGTGTTGTAGGAACTGTGACCATGGTGTATTCGAACTCTGAAAAGGCGGAGATGATACTCATCTATGGCGAGTGTCGACGAAATGCAGCTGAAGCCTGCAGGGTGTATGCAGAACGGTACCCGGACAGAGAGCATCCAACGTGCCGCACATTGCAAAACATCTACCGCCAACTGTAAGCAACAGGTATGGTCGTAGCACGCAAACGGGTCCGTAACAGGCCCGTCACAGGAGAAGCGGGTGCAGTTGGTGTGTTAGCTGCTGTTGCCATGAACCCACACATGAGTACACGGGACATTGCGAGAGCCGGTGGACTGAGTCAAAGTAGTGTCATGCGCATACTGCATCGTCACCGCATTCACCCGTTTCGTGTATCGCTACATCAGCAATTACGTGGTGATGACTTTAATCATCGAGTGCAATTCTGTCAATGGGCATTAACAGAGAATGCGTTGCAGTTCTACCTGTTTACCGATGAAGCGGGTTTCACAAACCACGGGGCAGTGAATCCACGGAACATGCATTACTGGTCCGTGGACAATCCTCGCTGGCTCAGACAGCTAGAGCGACAGCGACCGTGGACTGTAAATGTATGGTGCGGAATCATTGGCGACCACCTCATTGGTCCTCACTTCATTGCAGGGGCCCAAACAGCTGCAACATACATCGCGTTTCTACAGAATAATCTGCCAACGTTGCTCGAAAATGTCCCACTGGAAACGCGTCGACGTATGTGGTATCAGCATGATGGTGCACCTGCACATTCCGCAATTAACACTAGGCTGACCCTTGACAGGATGTTCGACGGGCGTTTCAAAGGACGTGGAGGACGCATAAATTGGCCAGCCCGTTCTCCTGATCTTACACCTCTGGACTTCTTTCTATGGGGTACGTTAAAGGAGAATGTGTACCGTGATGTGCCTACAACCCCAGAGGATATGAAACAACGTATTGTGGCAGCCTGCGGCGACATTACACCAGATGTACTGCGGCGTGTACGACATTCATTACGCCAGAGATTGCAGTTGTGTGCAGCAAATGATGGCCACCACACTGAACATCTATTGGCCTGACATGTCGGGACACACTCTATTCCACTCCGTAATTGAAAGCGGAAACCACGTGTGTACGCGTACCTCACCCCTCATGGTAATGTACACGTGCGTCAGTGAAATAGACCAATAAAAAGGTGTTAGCGTGTAGACGTAATGTGCTGTTCCAGTCTCTTCTGTACCTAAGGTCCATCACCGTTCCCTTTGGATCCCTACGTAATTCGGTGCTCTCCGATACACACGATCGAACAGCGGAGGAGTGGTACTCAAGTGTCAACTTTAGTTTACAATATCTCCGGATGTAATTAACATTTTACAATGCAACAAACGGCACTGATTACGTATTTATTACGTATTTGTTTATATGTTCAGATCTGCTAATAAAACTAACGGGGTTCCATTTAAAAAAACGTAGGTTTGTGTTAAAAAATACTTCCGTGCATTTTTTTATGGTTTGTATTAACCAGTTACACTAGCCCCTCTCCTCACGTTCGGTCTGTGGAATCGATTCGTCAATATTTGATGTGGTTTACGAAATACATCCAGCGGTAATGTTAGGTGACTCACCCTGTATATCAATTCATGACATCCATCTTTACAAATATCCTTTTTCTGGCGGACACACGACCAGATCGTCCGCTTATAGTAACCTCTCAAAACCCTGACATCTCTCTCTCCACATCCACCACTGCTGGCAGCTCACCTCCCACTGCCCAACGCTACGTGGTGTTCACATCCAACTGCCCAACACTACAATAGCGAATATTACAACAATGAGTCCAACCAGCCACAGACTGCAAACAGCACAGTCAGTGATTTTCATACATAGTGCTACGTAGCGTTACCGACAGAAAAACCTAAACAGCCTACTTACAACCCTTCAACAATTGTCGGAAGGGTCCAGGCCGCAAAAGGAGCATTTTGATCTGGATAATGTTTTCGTGGCACTCGCTGGATGACCTCGTCATTCTTGAAGTCACAATGGATCAACACAAGTATACATCTATCCTTGGGGACTATATCTACCCCTATGTGCAGGTTGTTTTTCCTTGGCACGATGGCATCTGCCAGAGGGGAAATGCAACATGTCACACAGCTCACAGCGTACGTGTGTCGTTCGAAGAACAGTAGGATGAGTTCAGCGTACTCCGCCGGCCACCATACTCCCCGGATTTAAACCCAATCGAGAATCTATGGGAGCATCTCGATACGGTCATACGCGCCATGGATCGCCAACCGCAAAACCTATTGCAGCTGGCCACAGCACTGGAGTTGTCATGGTTCCACATCGCTGACGGTACCTTCCTGATCTTCACTGACTCCCTTCCTGTACGTCTCGCAGTGGTGTGCGATGCAAAAGGTGGTTATTCAGGCTTTTGACGGGTGGTCACCTTAATGTCACTGGACAGTGTATACAGGGTGGCGCACGAAAATGTGTTGCCATTTTGTTTTTGAATATAAACTTTATTGTCAATATAATCTGAAAGGAACACATACTACAATGAAGAGCCGTTCATGGAGATTTGTTCTAACTCATCACATGCTCAATATGTCCACCATTTCGTTTCCTAACTTCCTTCAAACAAAAACTGAAGTTAGTGATTACCCTACGGCACATGTCTTCCGTAATTTCACTGCAAGCGTGAAGAACAAGTCTTCTGAGCTCCATTAAATCACGTGGACGTTTCGGGAAGGTTTTTTCCTTTAGGTACCCGCAAAGAAAAAAGTCACATCGATTAAGGTCTGGACTATTGGAGGGCCAATTTTGTCCGTCATTGAAGCGACCTGAAAACCTGAGTGAAATGATCCGCATGTCGAAATGCTCGTGTAAAAACTCCAACACAGTGTTTGCAGTATGTGGCCTTGAAGGGCAAGGCAGTACAAGAAGCTGTGGAATGAAGCTATTGCGAAGCATGCTCAAATTGCGCTCGCTGTTCACAGTTTCTTCAAAGAAAAAGGGTCCAGTAAGTCCGTGAGTGGAAATTGCTGCCCACGCTGTAATCCCCGGAGCATAATGTTGTCGTTCATGAAGCACTTGTGGGTTTTCAGTGGCCCAAAAGCGTACATTTTGTTTGTTAACCAAACCGTCTAAATCAAAATGCGCCTCGTCTGAAAACCAAACGTTGTTGAGAGTTTCTTCCCTATCCTCCGCCCACTGAGCAAACAGTAATCTCTGCTGCTTGTGTTCTTCAGTGAGCTTCCGTGCACAGGTCATCTTGTATGGGTACATATGGAGGTCACTTTTAAGAATGTGTTAAACGGAGCGTCTGGATATTCCCAGTTGCACTGCTTCCTTTCTACACGATTTCCTGGGACTTCTGTGTACAGCAACTCGTACCGCTTCAATATTCTCCGGCGAACAAACAGGCTTAGGCCGAGGTCGCTTCGCTTCCAATACTGTTCCTTCCTGTACAAATTTATCGAACAACCTGTGGATGGTCTTGCAAGGGACCCATCGTGTGTTAAACTGTTGTCGAAAACGCCTCTGAGTCACAACAAGGCTTTTCGTTTCATGAAAAAGTAACACAATTGCCAATCGTTGCTGTGTCGTCAGTCTTCCATTGTCAGCCATTGCTGCTTACTAGTCTCCTAGCGGAAGTATCGTGAATTACACGTCATTTCGTAACTCATTTGTTTCTCCAAGCTCTGCTGGTAGTGCTGTAGAGATCCCAGCGGGATATCTAATGTGCGTCGTAAATTGTGAAAGAAACAATTGGTAACACCTTTCGTGCGCCACCCAGTGTTTTGTCACCATAATTCATAAATATGAAGGGAGGAGGAAAAATAATACTACCTGGTACGAGCAACGTGTTCACAAACTTCGCATTTAAAATCATTCCACTTTCATCTTAGCGTTTTTCCTTTCTTAAATTTGCATGCTGCAGCTAATAATTCTTGCATAGGTCTGTACCATTTTTGAGACATCAGTTTATTTTTCTTACTATACTTTCTGCATCATTTTATTCCTAGAGAGTTGAATGCGTGCCATTCTGTTCTGTTGCCTTGTATTCGAATACAGTACATATTTTTCCTTCTTACTGTTATCTATGTACCTTTTATCTGTCACTACTAAATATCCTATCCGCCTCATTCGTGTGTCCTAAGTCTTTCCAGTTTCATTCTGAAAGGTAACGTCATCCACAAACTCTGGCGCTAGCGTTCTTTTCCTTTGGAACCTTGCATCTGCCCGAGCACGATATTACAATACGAAAACCATTAACAGCGACAATTACGCTCACGTTAATGTCGAACGCAGAACTACCGATTCTCACGCGTTCTGCACACGCGCGATAACTCCTTCTAGCACTTTATGCTTAACCATACTCGTGCATGTCGAAATACTTGTAATAAAAGATAACATGAAGATCGCTCGGAAAGCGAACAACGCTGCTTCGTGCCGGCCAGTCATTAATTCTCGATGCAAAGCGTGGTGCAGAGGTTTAACCCACTCAGATCTGTTCACAGTGATGGCAGACAAGCTGCAATTTTCAGCCACACATGTAGGCCGCGCAGAGTGGAGGGCGTTTGGCACTGCAGTTGGCAGAGCACAAAAAGGTTAAGGTTTAACGTCCGGTCGACTGGAGACAGAACACATGTTGCCATCGGAAAAGGAAGGATATAATTGTATAGTTATTTTCAGGACCGGTTTCACTCTTTGAGTACCAGTGGTTTCTCCCTGAAACCATCATTTTATTAATTCTGTTTTAAAGTACTACTGCCTTTAGCATGAAACCACCGATGCTGTAGCAAAACATACAATTTTAGTGGTACACTGAGGAAGTTCTACGAATGTAGCAGTCACGTTCAGTTTTCAAAACAACTGTCGCGTGGAAATTGTGCTACGTGAATGTAGGAGATTGTTACAAGCGTCTTTTTTGTGGTAGCCATATTGAGGATACGAATGACGATGAAAGTGAGTACTTCTGAAGTTATTTTAATGTAAATTTGAATATTTACTTCTACTTTTATGAGTGGTTTCCAAATGAAACCACTGGGCCGCTGCTGTATTAGTACAAAAGCTATTAAATTTTAGACCCAGTTTTGCTTGTTATTTAGGACTATAATGTTTTTTGGGAATTATTAGTTCATTGTAGTTACGAGAAGTGGGACTGAGTCTAGAAAAAACGCGAATTTGCTTTCAAACATAATACATAAACTAATGGGAGGTTGAAAACTGTATCTCCCAGCAGTTTCAACGTCAAACCACCACCTTAAAAAAACTGATTGTTTACTTTTTGCCAATTTGTTCTTGAGTTCGTTACTCAGTATGATAATAAAGGTTAATTTCGTGAAAAATTTCAAAATTATATTCCAAAGTGAAACCACCTCCTTAAAGGAAATTTTGCCAATTTCTTCAGGTATTTTCCCTCAGTGTAATAATAAAGGTAAATTTTGTGAAAATTTTGAAAATGATATTCTTTTTCATATTTTTGAGACTCAAAGGGTTATGGCCCAAGCGGCATAAGCCGCCGCCTGGTAAGCAATGCTGAGAGGATGGTCTCAAGTGCCCAACTGTAAGATTTCTGTACAGGGCATATCACATGTGGTAGCTGCTACTTCCAGTGCCATACTGAGAGAGGAGCCAAGGCACTCAAGTGCAAGACTTGTATACAGCGCGTATCACAATTGGTAATGAAAGCTGACTTGGTTGAGGGTGTGCAGTGTGAGAGGGGAACGACGGCGCGCCAGAGCGAGGACGCGCCAAATGATAAGTCGTTCGCATGGACAAACATTCTCGAATCGGCCTTGGGTATTTTTATTTTATCTCCTTCCTGATGTCCTGCTACTACGTTGACAGGATTCCATTCGCAACATGCATATTGGCATTGAAATACAGGACACTGACACGTGTGAAGTTTTGGAAAAATATAAGCATTTCTACTAAATTCTAATTATAAAGAACGATAATTAGGCTTCTCTTTATTGTTACATATATTGTAAGGTGGCGTGGTCTCCTGACCTTCATTTGTTACGTATTCCGTCCTCACAATCGTATTCTGCACATCAAGACCTTCATTCGAACCCAAACTCCATAAGGTACAGTCAATTTTGTATGAATTCATGTAAGCGATGTGCAAATCTAGTAAGTAAATTGCAAGTGCGCACCGAGGTTGAAAAAGACGAGGCTGGCTTACACAACATGACGGCCACAGGAATTTTCGTTCTAAAGAGGCAACCAGCCTGCTGGGAGGCCCAGCCCTTCAAAGGGGTGCGTCAACACACACCTACTTCGGCTGAGCGACCGCCCAGAGAGAGGACAGCTTTTGCCCGAGCGAAGGGATAACGACCCCCGTGTTCGACTTAAAAGCATATTCCGCTACATTGTGTGGGAGAGCCCAGAAGACGCATTTTTTGACAGATTGACTGTGCAGTTATGGAGTTCTCACAGGAGGACAGTACACACCTAACAGAGATGCTACATATTTCCGCATTGGTCGACTTAAACGAAATGTCATTCTCCCATTTAAAAGAGCAATGCCGATTGGCGGAATATTTCTGACGCAAAGAGCCAGAGGAGTGAGGGAAACAGCAAATGATACAACCTTGCAATTTTTCCAGAAAAAGGAGCTGTTCCTTGTCGCTCTTGGAGCGGGAACACGTAACAAGAGCGAGTGCGCTCATACGTGTATGCAAAGAGCGAGGAACAAAGTCTCTCCTTCAGTACTTGACTGGGAGAGCACCTCTGTCGTTAGCGAATGGGAGTGATACTCTATATTGCGTCGCTCGCGATTAAGTGTTGTTCACTGTGTTGGCCACCACACTTATTGTGTGGTGTGAACACGGACAGAGTACTAGTTAAGCGCCTGCAAGCGAATATTGAGTGGCATCGTGGTGGACTGGTTATCTGACCGGTGTACCACACCAATAGACTAGGGGCTGGTAGGAGTCCTTGACTTCATCAAGGCATAGGGAGAGTTTGATTGGCAAAGGCAAATCCAGACAGAAAGAGACAGTTGAGTTATTTGCCAGCAGCGAGCGACGCAGGCAGCAGTCATCGCAGCTCACAGTATTGTGCACTACAGCGTATGCGAGCCCCATCTGTCCTGCATAACAGTACGCTCCATTACATTTCTCATGCGACAGACTTGACCGTACCTAGAAACGTTGTTCAATTTGTGTGGGTGCGGCTCTCAGCCATTCTGCCGAGTAAATAACATTCTTAAAGAAAAGGGAGAAGAGAACCTTTGCAATCTTTGTAAAATAATAGCATTCCTATCCATAAGAGGCAATCTACTGTTCCGAAAACAACCCAGAAATTTATTAATCTATAAGAAAAAGTTTCACTTAATTTTTCAGAATTTTTTTGCAATAAATAATATTTTTCATTCGTTTAATGTTTTTCTTACATTAACTAACAACAGTACCCAAGTATTCCACTAGTTACATAAGAATATAGAATATATTTGTGTCTTTTCCTTACAGCGGACGACTCCAGAAGATATTTGTTGCTGAGTGTTTTTCAAGCAGTTCTTGTTGGTACATTAGGAGCGTCTGTCTGACTTCTGTAGTAGTGTGAGGTGGAAATTGTTTCTTGCAGGAGCCAAAGGGTACTTGTTGGATCAATCCATTGTGCAACTTGACAAAATAAAACCCACACACTCACAACATTATTTCAACCTATGGTTAACTACAAGGAGGGTATGTATTAAAATTACACCACCACCATATTTTAAACAAACTAAATGAAAATATCTAGTGTCCAATTACTTTCAACTGCCAGTTTGCTTCTAAATAATTTGCTACATATAAGAAGAAAGTATCCTAAACTGTATGTTGGTGCTTGTTGGGTCGACAACCTAACATCGTCGCGAAAAATGTTGCTAAATTTTAAATTAAGACTTGGAAACGAGTGGTATCCGAATTTTCAGCCAGTGTATAGGCATGATTCCCTGATAATGCAGTCTGACGCAAAAAATCTAATCACAACGAGTATTGCCGTCACTAGTGCAACGCGAGTTTCATTTTAAAGTTTCTTAAAGAAAACAATAAGTTTCAATCAGGCTGTTCCATTAATGCATAGCTGTGTAATGAGCTTCATCTTGTAGGTAAAACCTGTGCAATATAATGCACCTGCAGTCTGTATATCACGAAAGTAACTGAAAGCGCTCAGAACAATACCTTCCAAATCCTAATAGACAACGGCGAAGAGACTGAACCGCCGATGTTGTTGCTTGGAAATGCGTGCATCAACAACATTTATATATATACAGGGTTGTCCATTGATAGTGACTGGGCCAAATAAGCGTCAAACGAAAAAACTACAAAGAACGAAACTTGTCTATCTTGAAGGGGGAAACCAGATTGCGCTATGGTTGGCCCGCTAGATGGCGCTGCCATAGGTCAAACGAATATCAACCGTCTTTTTTTAAATAGGAACCCCCATTTTTTATTACATATTCGTGTAGTACGTACAGAAATATGAATGTTTTAGTTGGAGCACTTTTTTCGCTTTGTGATAGATGGCTCTGTAATAGTCACAAACACATGGCTCACAATTTTAGACGAACAGTTGGTAGTAGGTAGGTTTTTTAAATTAAAATACAGAACGTAGGCATGTTTGAACAATTTATTTCGGTTGTTCCAATGTGATACATGTACCTTTGTGAACTTATCACTTCTGAGAACGCATGCTGTTTCAGCGATTACCTGAAAATACCACATTAATGCAATAAATGCTCAAAATTATATCCGTCAGCCTCAATGCATTTGGCAATACGTGTAACGACATTCCTTTCAACAGCGAGTAGTTCGCCTTCCGTAATGTTCGCACATGCATTGACAACGCGCTGACGCATGTTGTCAGGCGTTGTCGGTGGATCACGATAGCAAATATCCTTCAACTTTCCCCACAGAAAGAAATCCGAGGATGTCAGATCCGGTAAACGTGCGGGGTATGGTATGCTGCTTCGACGACCAATAGACTTGTCATGAAATATGCTATTCAATACCGCTTCAACCGCACTCGAGCTATGTGCCGGACATCCATCATGTTGGAAGTACATCGCCATTTTGTCATGCAGTGAAACATGTTGTAGTAACACCGGTAGAACATTACGTAGGAAATCAGCATACATTGCACCATTTAGATTGCCATCGATAAAACGGGGGCCAATTATCCTTCCTCCCATAATGCCGCACCATACATTAACCCACCAAAGTCGATGATGTTCCACTTGTCGCAGCCATCGTGGATTTTCCGTTGCCCAATAGTGCATATTATGCCGGTTTACGTTACCGCTGTTGGTGAATGACGCTTCGTCGCTAAATAGAACGCGTGCAAAAAGTCTGTCATCGTCCCGCAAGTTCTCTTGTGCCCAGTAGCAGAACTGTACACGACGTTCAAAGTCGTCGCCATGCAATTCCTGGTGCATAGAAATATGGTACGGGGACAATCGATGTTGGTGTAGCATTCTCAACACCGACGTTTTTGAGATTCCCGATTCTCGCGCAATTTGTCTGCTACTGATGTGCGGATTAGCCGCGACAGCAGCTAAAAGACCTACTTGGGCATCATCATTTGTTGCAGGTCGTGGCTGACGTTTCACATGTGGCTGAACACTTCATGTTTCCTTAAATAACGTAACTATCCGGCGAACGGTGCGGACACTTGGATGATCTCGTCCAGGATACCGAGCAGCATACTTAGCACACGCCCGTTGGACATTTTGATCACAATAGCCTTACATCAACACGATATCGACATTTTCCGCAATTGGTAAACGGTCCACGTTAACACGAAGCAAATACCGTCCGCACAAGCGGAATGTTACGTGATACCAGGTACTTATACGTTTGTCACTATTACAGAGCCATCTATCACAGAGCGAAAAAACTGGTCCATTTCTTTACGTACTACACGAATATGTAATAAAATATGGGGGTTCCTATTTTAAAAAACGCAGTTGATATCCGTTAGACCTATGGCAGCGCCATCTAGCGGACCACCCATAGCGCCATCTGTTTTCCCCCTTCAAGCTAGACGAGTTTCGTTCTTTGTAGTTTTTTCGTTTAATGCTTATTTCGTGAGATATTTGGCCCGGTCACTATCAATGGACCACCCTGTATATTGCAACAATCGCTAAAACAATACATAAAGTTTAAAAATTTCCTTTTAGCAACACCATCAGCGGAAGGCCCACAAGAACTCGTAAAATCTTTCGGAGGAAATTACAATAACGTTTCAAGAGCACAAGGCGATAATGTTTGGACTTGAAGGAAACTCTGAGAACATGTTTCCAGGGCTTAAGGCCCACAACTAACCTTGCCAAATTAAAAATATAAAATACAGCTAAATTACAACGACATTAACACTGCCTAAAGTATAATTAAGAGAAAGGCACTCAGGAGTCTCCAGTGGATCGGTCTGCCCTCGTTCACTTAGGCGAGACACGTGGTGAGTCCAACTACACTTGATTCGTGGGAACCCAACCAAGGGACAGTCACGGACCGACCGACCCACCGCTTGCTTGTCACAACGGAGTACATGAGAATTCAAAGCCCCCCGCCACCCCCCCCCCCCCCCAAAAAAAAATTACAAGTATCACTATCCCAAAATAAACGCGTATGTGAACTGAGCTGCCAAAACTACACATGTTGGGCAGCAACAACAGGTGAGGAAAAGACACTGACTAAAAACTACATTAGCGATCAGGGCAGGTAACCAAAAGACTAACGACCACACGGCAGAGAATTCCGTTGGTGCACTTAACTATGGATAAATTAATCTGATCAATTCCACCTGACGGCGGCTATCTCGAACACATCACTAGTTGTTGCTCACAGGAAAACCTCCCCAACAGCAACGCCGGAACCAACAACGTAATGCTCAAAACCACTCAACCTTCACGTCGTGGGTCGGCGAGCGACGATGCTCGTACCGATCGGACAGCTCTAGTGGGCCCAGTCGACCACGCCGCACGGAGATGTCCTCGGACCAACCGACCGACCGACAACCCACCAAAGGTCAGGCCCGGCTTAAGTGATGCGTGGAGGTCAGGCTGGCGATTTCCACGCAGGGCTCACTGCTGCTGCAAGCCGGCGACTGGCTGGCGCTGGCTGCACTCCAGACGAATTGTAACTCCCTGGTAGAGCCCGATTCAAGACCCGAACTCCGTCGTGAACTCTCCTCCTCGCACGTTCCGACTCACTCCACGACAGATGACAACATCTAAAATAGTCGTAAGTGGAAATAACACCAACTACACGCACACTATGACAAGCACTTGCACGAAACCTGAACGATACCCAACAGTAGCTAAGCAGGCACGAAGACAAATCGGGAGTCGATACACACACACACACACACACACACACACACACAGCCGACTAATGAACGATCGGCGAGCCAAAACGCGTCGTCCTGTAGGACGACCGACCGATGATCCACCAAGACCGTGGCTCCGCTCAAGTGGTGCGTGGCTGCAATGGGCGGGCGAACCATGTCGAGGCAGACCTCACTGCTGCTCCAACCCGACTGCACTAGTGCCGCATTGCAACTCCCGACTGATAGGTTCGGACTGCGGTCCAGACGCGTTCCAACTCAGTGGCAGACGCGAACTCGCCATCCGCCCTGGCTTACGACAGACAACGACTGGGAAGTACCAGCAGTTGAGTAAAGGGCGATATATCGATACGCGCTGCTAGCGCCGGTCACGGTCAGGCAACTCAGTAGTATTTTAAATTAACGTAGTGAGGTGGAAGTACGTTAAAACAGGGTGCAAAATATATGATGGCGGGAACATGAGCCACGCACGGCTCAATGTGTGTACATCCAGCATCTCCTCCTAAACCACCAGATCGACTTCAACCAGGTTTGGTCGTTGCTATATGAGAATTAGCAATGTGGAGTTAGAAACTCCTAGCTACCAGAGGAGTGGAGATATGGGCAAAACAGGGTTTTTCTACCCCTGACACTTAGGGTGCCATGTAGGTCAGGTATATTGTGTGAGTAGTATCAGCGTGCCTTTCAGGGGCTACTTGTGCGAATGGGAATGGCTGTGCAGAGAATGTGTGTGAGGGGATGGATAATGAGAGAGGGTGAGGATGAGCTGGTCAGAGAGAAGGAGATGAGTTGGACAGTTTGGGAAGGAGACGAAGGACAGAAGGAGGAGGATCGAATGGATAACGAGGGGAAGATGGGATGGACAGAGGTAGCGGGTAGGAGAAGATGGACAAAGAGAGAGGAGGAGATGTGTGTTGTGCAGATAGCATCAGCAAGCCTTGAGGGTTCCACATATGCAAATGGCCATGGATGAGCGAAAAGAGGGCAGATGAGATGAACAGTGAGAGAGGGAGGGAGGACGAGGTGCAGAGAGGAAGGGGGAGGAGGAGAGGGCGATGACGTGATGGACAGATAGATGGGACACACGGGATGGGCAGGGGGATTGTTGGGAGGAGATTGTCGGAGGAGGAGGAGGAGGAAGTGGAGATGCATAGAATGTGGAGGTACGGGACGCAGGTGGAAGGTGTACAGAAATGTGAACTGGACGAAAAGAAAGAGGTGGAGGAGGAGATGGGCAGACAGAGGAGGCAGGAAGATATGGTTAGAGTGAGGGGTTGGAGGAGGACAAAAAGGGGGAGGAGGAGATCGAGAGACAGAAAGAGGGGGGGGGGGAGGAGATGGGCAAATAGAAGTGGGAGAATGAAATTGACAGTAAAAGGGGGGGGGGGGGGGGAGGAAGAGATAGATACAGAGAGCAGGGAAGAGGAGGTGTCAACAATTCAACAATACATGTGTCGAACTCGTATGCAGGTGAAGCCATGGGGAAAGGCATGCACAGGGTGATCACAAATGACCTGAAAAGCTTATAAGGATGTTGCAGAGTAGGTTTTGCTGAGATATAACTGTTAAGAAAAAATTTCGTTACTTGGCGCTGTTTCCGAGTTAATTAGCATTGAAGTTAGCCGATCAGGGCGCTGCTGGCGCAAATTCAAGCGGCCCGCCAGAGATGGTGTCGCCAAACGTGTACTCCGTTTTATTGTTTAACACCGAACAAGAGAGCGATGAAAAACTGGACATGGGACGGTAGAAAGCTTTGAATTCGAGCCAAAGGCTGAGCAGTCTCGTGTGCTATCACCTACGCTATGAGAACAACTGACACTAACTGTGTCTGGCCGGCTGTTGGAATCTGCGTGCGCAATGATCTAATTGGATAGCTTCAATGCTAATTAACTCGGAAATGGGGCAACGTCTCAGTTTTTTCTTAACAGTTATTTCTCAGCACAACCTACCTGTAACATCCTTATAAGCTTTTAATTTCAGCCAGAACGCACTGGAACGGCGTCCCGTCACCTCCAAAGGAAATTTCTATTTTTAACTCACTGGAAAAGTAGGCACCGGAGATTTAAAATAGTATGCATCTATTAAATCGCTAGGTAACGTAACTATAATTTACTGCTGAGTCCTATTACAGGGACATTCTTGTGCGAATGTGTGGTTTATTTATAATAACGTATACGAATTTACATCGGTTCTGCCGTAATAAAACTCAATGAGTAGAAGACAAATGCCATTTAAAGTACTTAATAAACATAGAAATCAGTGTTTCACGTCAATGTTTTTCCTAACTCGTCGGAAAATCGAAATTACATGTGAAACGATGGACCATAAATAATTTATCAAAAGAAAATGGTTCAAATGGCTCTGAGCACTATGTAACTTAACATCTGAGGTCATCAGTCCCCTAGAACTTGGAACTATTTCAACCTAACTAACCTAAGGACATTACACACATCCATGCCTGAGGCAGGATTCGAACCTGCGACCGTAGCAGTCGTGCGGTTCCATACTGAAGCTGTGGCGTCGCAACTAGTGCGCAATCGCCCATTTGTCTATTAAAAGCTTTACTTCAGAATGTATGTGGGCTGCAATGTAAGCCGGTAGAGTCTTATACGGTCTGTAACGGACGAGTTGTGTCCTGCAGACTAACGTCACAACCATCTGTTGCAGCTGCGCGTGTGAAAGCAGTGGAGTAGTGCTGGCAGGCCACTTACATTATACGAAACTAAAAATATTAATAACTAATAAAGGAATAACCCGAGGAACGTCATATTTGATGTACAACCTTCTGTTGTGAAAAGAAACAATATGTCAAAGACTGAGATCAAAAATAGTTGTATTTTGGAAGTTAGTAAAATTCCATAAAAAAAACGTAATTTTCCGACAGTCATGAATTTAAATAAATACACTGATGTAATAGTTCACCTTCAGCGACTATGTACGATGTTCTGATAACACTTTCAGTGTTCATATATAAATTTTGAAAGTTTTTAGTTTCAGAAAACCTCTGTAACTTTTCTATAATAATAATTTCAAGAATTCTAAGTAAATATGTGTATTGTGTATTAGGGTGCGTGTGAATGAGAATGCGTGCGTGAGAGTATGTGGGACGTCGGCATTATTAAAAATCATTCATGTAATTCTCTACAGGAACTGGCAAGTGTTCTAACTCTGTAACGTGGTAACGAATCCACTAGTGGTTCCCTTACTAGTGAATGTCGGATGTCCAAGTATGTATGCTTATGTATAAGACAGCCAGAACATTCGCGACTACATAATAAATTTCCAGATGTAGAGTAAAGCTTATAGTTCATTTTGTTTTGTTTATTTAATTAGAGAGTTTTGTGTTACTTAATTTGATGACGTCAATGAGCCTAGAGAAATGGTTGGTGCTTGCTAGATTTTGGCGCTAGCCGCGCCCTAGAAGTGAGTTCTCATTGGTCGTAAGTGCTGACAGCCAATGAGAAGCGAGACGGTTGGCCGCCTAGCGAGCAGATATAGTTTTGAGTGTGGGAGAGTGAGTGGGCGTCGCGAGCTAGCTTTGACTGGAGGCGGTTATGCTGGATGTGACTTTTCGCATTATGTGTAAGATGAAGTCTTGGGATGACTTCCGCGTTATGGTACAGTGTTAATGGTATCTGGTAGTGACCAGAAACTGTTTATGAAAACTTTAGCGTGTTGTGATAATTCGTTCCGACGAAAATCGCGAGTGAACTTTGAATTATATAGCATGGCGGTACTGAGTATATTCTTACTGAGTATTTTATGGCGAGCATAAACTTTTACTAAAGACAACCACTGAATATCGTGTGCAGAAGTAATTGGCCGATCATTGACTGTGTTACAAGTAACTGGTTCCGGAATTTGGGAAGGTAAAAGTTCTGGCTGTTTTAGGTATGGTGATAACTGTGAGCAGAAACTTAAGTAGGTTTAAATTTGAACCTCATGTTTAAAGTACGAGTGACATCCCCTTTCCGAATCATTTCTTTAAAGTAAATAGAAAATTTTCAGCAAATATTACTTACAGCGGCCTCCGGCGTGTAGCTATGAGGTTACAGTTTCCTCAACACTGCTTTTCTGTGATCTCGTAAGTAGCTGCAGTCAGGAGTTTTACGTGCGAACATCTACCGCTGTAAAGAGGTAGGTGAACAAAAATTATAAAAGAAATTGCATTGGAGCAGCAACGAATAATCCGTCGCAATTGGTGCATCGCACGCACGCACGTAAAAAATCCGTCGCAAAGCGCCTAGAACCACTCGGCCACCGCGGCTGCCTGTAATTTATCGACGTCATCGCTAAATACTAAATGCTCTATTAATCAATACTGGACACAGGTTCACCCCGCAGCCGTAGTGCAGCTGTTTGAACATTTCTACTGGCAGCACTTGATAACATGACTTCATAGTCAGGTCATTTGCATAGAGCAGAACCACAGAGTAAAGTGACACAGCTACGTGACCCCTGCTGTTTATATTAACCCTTGTGGTTTCGTTGTTTCTGTTATAAGAAACTATGTTTTAAAAACCTGAATTTCAGAACGGTAGTGTGTAAAAAATGATTTCCTATTGTAAGTTTAAGCAAAAGTTTTCAGAAATCGAAACTTGAGATTCTTATGGCTGAGGCGAGGAGGAAGGAGGTTCGAATCATTGAAAATGTGTGTTCATTGATATATATATATATATATATATATAGGGTGTTACAAAAAGGTACGGCCAAACTTTCAGGAAACATTCCTCACACACAAATAAAGAAAAGATGTTATGTGGACATGTGTCCGGAAACGTTTAATTTCCATGCTAGAGCTCAATTTAGTTTCGTCAATATGTACTGTACTTCCACGATTCACCGCCAGTTGGCCCAATTGAAGGAAGGTAATGTTGACTTCGGTGCTTGTGTTGACATGCGACTCATTGCTCTACAGTACTAGCATCAAGCACATCAGTACGTAGCATCAACAGGTTAGTGTTCATCACGAACGTGGTTTTGCAGTCAGTGCAATGTTTACATATGCGGAGTTGGCAGATGCTCATTTGATGTATGGATTAGCACGGGGCAATAGCCGTAGCGCGGTACGTTTGTATCGAAACAGATTTCCAGAACGAAGGTGTCCCGACAGGAAGACGTTCGAAGCAATTGATCGGCGTCTTAGGGAGCACGGAACATTCCAGCTTATGACTCGCGACTGGGGAAGACCTAGAACGACACAGGGTGTTACAAAAAGGTACGGCCAAACTTTTAGGGAACATTCCTCACACACAAAGAAAAAAAAATGTTATGTGGACTTGTGTCCGGTAACGCTTACTTTCCATGTTAGAGGTCATTTTATTACTTCTCTTCAAATCACATTAATCATGGAATGGATACACACAGCAACAGAACGTGAAAGGTGGCTACACTGAGTCACAGCGCCAGAGATTGCGCCAAAGAGTTTTATTCCGCCGCCTCCACTGGCAGTGCTTGTTCAGAAGTTGTGGTGGTTAGTGCTTTGCTGAGAGGATGTTGATAGCTGTATTATTTGAGGCCATGTCGTGTGCAGTTGTTTTGATGGGCTAGACAGCAGATGTTGTTCGAATGGAGATGTTGTAATGATCAGAGTGTATTTTTAGTCAATATATATGAAGGTAAAAAACATTTTTTTATTTTTTTTTAATTTCCTAACTAACAATGCCTCTTGGTCACAGGTTCAGTCAACAAAGCATCTGGCTTGTGTTCATGTATTAGACTGTAATTCGGGTTTCTATGTGCAATTATAGTATTTCAGTTTTATTTACTTAATTCAGTGTAAATGGCGATTAAAGCATCTTGTCGTATTGAGGAAGAACCGTGCCAGATGTGTACGTTGAATCACACTTCCACACACAGAACAGTTACACTTGTGCTTTGTTGTTTCGCAGCTTTTATAGTTGCTGGGGACTTAATTAATTAATTGTGTTAACGAAAATTTCCTTTCATTCTTTGTTGTTATTCTATGCAGTCAGATTGCGTACTATTACTAGTCAGGGCCAACCGGTTTCGAGACTGCGTACCGGACAGTCAGCTACTAAAATTAAAAATATTTGCATTATATTTAATTAAGCCCCCATGCACGTGGCGACCGCTGCTTCGGATCGTCCCTTGGAATTCTTTTGGGAGTAAAAATAGCAGACAGTAGGATTGTTGTAGTAATTTGTAGTTTAGTAATTGTAGTCTATATTGCATGTGTAGATTTGGTAACTGAATATTTGTAGTTGTCTTGTCTTTCTTCTAATGGTATTTTTGCACAATTTAATTTTTGATGTCTTGTATACGGGTTTGACAATTTTGTGCAATTGTGAAGGTTTTAATTGTTCGATAATCGTGTTTGTCGGGAAGCATTTCGTGTGAATGGTATTGTTGGAGATAAAGTGTCATTGTGTGTAATTTTCGTATAGTGACGAGTTTTGTATGTTTTGTAAATGATTACGCGATCGATGAAAAAGGCAAAAATGATGGATAAGGAGAATGACGAAAATGTTAACATGGCGAACTCGCCAACACAGGAGAACAGTATGATGAATAATGAAATAGAAAACAATTTAGTAAGTCGGGAAAATAGTCCGGAACCAGTTCAAAACTTTTCACAATCAAAAAATTTTCAGAATCCGAGATTAACGACAGAAGATTCTGGAATAGTATCGAACACAGATAGCTTTACAGCTATGACAAAGGAAGCTGGTTTTGCAGGAAATGTTAGGGGCGAAAATAATTTCGAACCAGTTAATATGGAGCAGTTGATGAGTGCAATATTAAATTTGGGATCTGAATTAAAAACAGTGGGATCACAAATAGGAACAATTAAAACAGATATGGCAACATTGGCAACACGGTTAAAAACTGATATGGGAACAATGGAAACACAGTTAGACTCACTGGGATCACAGTTAGGATCTGAATTAAAAACAGTGGTGACACGGTTAGAAACTGAAATGGGAACAACGGAAACACGGTTAGACTCACGAATAAGGACATGCTTTAAAAACATGAAAGATGAATTGAAGAGAGAAATTAGAGAAGAACTACAACCGATTCTGAATTCTCACAATAATAGATTAATTTCAATAGAAATTAGACAAAAGGAACAGGATACAGAACAGGAAGAAAGAGATCGCGTGATAGTACAAAAATTCTCAGAGTTAAATTTACAACGTGCACACGATAAGGAAGAAATATTTGAAAGAATCGAGGAATCCGTACCAAATAACAGAATAAATAACCTAACACAACAGTATGAACAGTTAACTACTAAATGTGTCAATACCGAAACCCGAGTCGCGACACTTACGGAAGACGTAAATAAACAGAAAGAACAGATAGGTGACTTATCGGAAAGAGTTGAGGAGATTTCAGATAAACTGACAAGTCTTAGTTTAAATGGGGACAGCGATTCAGATGATACAGCTCCATTGCCATTTGCAGAAACCGAAGAGTACCAGAACATAAATAAACATGTTGAAAATCAGGGAAAATTTAATGAACGCGTTAAAAGGGAATTTGAGGCGTTACGAAAGCAAGTCAAACAAATTGAAAGCGAAATCGTAGGAAAAGACGATAGAAGAAATTTGGAATCACCGATAGCAGCGGGTTTTGAAGATAATAATGTATTTCATTTACGAGATGCAACAAGAGAGCGCCAGGCGCGCGAACTTGACAATAATCGACTTTCGGACTGGGATAGACGCGGTAGGTCTTTGTCGCCACGAGGCGAAAACTTTTGACTATAAACACTTTTTAACTGTTCGGAAATTTAAGATCTTTCGCAATTCTAAGAATGACATACATCCATGTTCATGGTTAGATCAATTTATGTACGCACTTCCACCAAATTGGCCACTAAGTCACAAACTGGAATTTATGTGTGGATATTTAGAAAACGAACCGGCGACGCGGATGCGCGCACTTATTAGAGATTGTAATAATTTAAATGATTTTTATCATGCATTTCTATCGGCATATTGGTCCGAAAACACGCAAGACAGAGTCAAACATAGTCTTATTATGCAGCGTAATTTTAAACAGTCTGAGTTCCGCACGCCAGCAGAATACTTTGTAGACATGATTCGAAAGAATCAGTTCCTTTCCAGCCCTTATAGCCCGACTGAATTAATTCGCATTTGTTTAACTAAGCTGCCACAATCGATAAGACAAATTGCCTTAGCCGGAAGATGTAAAGACGACATTGAGACTTTTAAGACTTTGCTACAAGAACTTGAGTATGACAACGACGACGGGACTTCTTGTAATTTTTTCAGTAACGGTAATCACAATAGATTTTCAGAGAGAAGGGATAATGATCGGAACGTACGTTATGTGGGTAATTTCGAGAATGACAGATGAAACAGACAGGACAATAGATACCAGCCTTATGACAATAACAGACGTTCTAACAGAAATTACACAGACAGTTATAATAACGGTAATTCCTACCGGAATGATCAATCATACGGAAACAGTAATCGGTATCATCAAGACAGAAATTATTCATACAATAATAGAAATTCTTACTACAGGAATAACCAGGGTAGTAGATCTAACAGTAATTTCAGAAGTGACAGTCGAAATTACACAAGAAGTAGTCATGCAGATAGACAGGAAAACAGAAATTTTTATAACAGGCACAACCAAGAATTTACATCTAACAGACAGGAGGGACCTAATTGGCATCCTCCGCGTGACAGAAATTCCGAGAGACAAGTGCAAATCGTAGAAATTGATCCGCGAAATGACGCGAATAATCAAAGACGTGACGCAAACAATCGACAATGACTTGTAGCTTCGGCTTATGGCAGCAATATAGACGGTTCAGAAAGTAATGACACTACGACTTTACACTACGTACGCCTGGAAGACATGAGAGACATTTTGCTAGACGAAAAGGAAAATAATGTAGACGCATTTTTACATCCTGTTATTGAAGTATGTGTGGGTCAGAATAAGTTCACTGCGGTTTTAGATTCTGGGAGCCCATTGAATGTTATTAGTGAATCAGTTTTTCGTATATGTGTAAGAACTATTGCTTGTCCTGTGTTACCTGTTTCTAAAACTACAATTCGAGGAGCTATTTCTGGAAAAAGTGTCGAAGTCAAACAACAGACCAACCTAAATTTCCTTTGTCAAGGATACGAATTTTCTGCTAATTTTATTATTGTTCCATTACTCAATACACAAATTATATTAGGTATGGAGTTTCTTAACACACATAAGGCAATTTTAAACTTTAAAGAAGGAAGTGTGAATTTGACTGTTGCCGGAATGCCGAGATGTTTGAAATTTTTCGAGTGTTTAACAAAATCTGAATCAGACATAAAATGTTTAAGGTTACTTACTTCTGATGTTTTCGCTGAGTATTATGACGACAATGTATTTATTCACGACAACGACAATAGATACAGAGACGCGATGGATGATATAATTAATAGCGAAGAATTAATTAATGAAAAGGTTAAGGAAGCTGAAGTGCCAGATGACGTTGCAAGAGAAGAACTGCACCAAATTTTGACTTCACATGTTACAGTATTTAGTCATCACACAGGAACTATACAAGGCTTACAATATTTATTTAAAGTAAAAGAACACACACCATTTCGAGGAAAAACGTACGCTATTCCTTTGGCTTATAGAGACAAGGTTAAGAGTGAACTTCAATACATGTTAGATCAAGGCATTATTGAGCCAGCAGTCAGTTCTTATACCAGCCCATTACATGTTGTTCTTAAAAAGGATGGATCAATTCGTTTGGTTCTGGATTCCAGACAGGTAAATAATATCATCATTCCTGAAACTGACCGTCCACAAAATTTAGATGAACTTCTTCAACATTTCCATGGAATTAAAGTTTTATCCACGATTGATATGCGCGCAAGTTTTTGGCAAATAGAACTCCACCCTGATTGTGGAAAATACACTGCCTTTTTAGCCTTTGGTAACTGTTACCAATTTCGGAAATTACCGTGTGGACTTACTGTATCTTCAGCAGCATTCATTCGTAGTTTAAACGAAATTTTACCTGTTTATCTTCGTGAAAATATTACTTCATATGTTGACGACATTCTTATTGCTAAACGTTCTTGGAGTGAGCATAACAAAATTTTGGATTCATTATTACGTATTTTTGCAAGAGTTGGCATTACAGTGAACTTAGAAAAAATCTGAATTTGGTCGTTCTCAGGTGAAATTTCTTGGTCATATTATTTCGACAAAAGGTATTCTTCCTGATCCAGAGAAACTAGATGCTATTCATAATTATGCTGTTCCTACTACAAAACGTGATGTTCGTAGCTTCCTTGGTGTCTGTAATTTTCTTAGACGCTTTGTTAGATTGGACGATTTGGCCACACCTCGTTTATGTGAACTATCTCGAAAGAATTCTAACTGGTGTTGGGATGAGGAAGCTCAATCAGAATTTGAACAACTTCGTGATGCTTTAGTTGCTGCTCCACTTCTTTCACATCCGGATTTATCTAAAGATTTTTGTTTGGCGGCGGACTCATCATAAAAAGGCCTAGGTGCACATTTATTTCAAGAGATAGAAGAAAACAGCGTTGTAGTACAGAAAACTATTGCATTTGGAAGTCGTGTTCTCTCTAAATCAGAAAAGAATTATTCTATTACGGAACTTGAAGCCTTGGCTGTTGTATGGGCTTTCACAAATTTTGGATATTTTTGTATGGGAGACATACTAAGGTTTACACCGATCATCGAGCTCTGGAATTTCTTATGTCAACAAAATTAACTCATGGAAGATTGTCACGATGGGCGCTGTATCTACAGGAATTTGATTTTAGTATTGTTTACACACAGGGTTCTTCAAATATTATTGCTGATGCTTTATCACGTGCACCTGTGGGTTTGAAACAAAGTGCTGAAGAGGACTGCAAGAAAACAATTATTGTTTGATGTATATTCAAAGTGTTGCGTTTGAAAATTTTATTTCGTCTTCGCTCCAGGACATCGCTAAGGAGCAAAACAAGGATCCAATCTGGAAAGACGTTAAGGAGAAGTGGAGGAGAAAGGAAAGCGTAGCGATTAGATAGTATTATTTAGTTCGCAATGATATTCTTTTTAAACGAAAATCGGTCGACAACTCTGTTTGGTTAGTTTGTATTCCTGATGAGTGGGTTAATAAACTGATTTGGTATACACACTTCAGTTATGCACACTTTGGTCCCAGAAAATGCTTTCATAAATTACGAGAAAATTGCTACTTCAGTAATATGGAAAAACGTATTCGATCTGTCCTTGCCAAATGCAAATTATGTCAAAAGGCTAAGCCGCCAACTATTTTTCACAGAGCACCGTTGTTTCCTATCATTCCAGCGAAATTAAAGGAGATGGCTGCAGTCGATTTGTTCGGTCCAGTGGTTCGTTCTACTAATGGTTTTGCGTACATTTTGGTAGCAGTGGAATTGACATCAAAATATGTGTTTTACACCTTTACGTAAAGCAACAGCTCGTTCAGTATCTAATGCTTTCATCAAACATTTTCTTAAAGAAGTGGGTCATGTTGATAAGGTTATATCAGATAATGGATCACAGTTTCGCTCTAAAATTTGGCTTCGTACTCTACGGCGTCGTAAGATTAAATCAATTTCCATTTCACTTTTTCACCCTCAATCTAACGCTTCAGAGAGATGGATGAAGGAAATCAATAAATTGTGTCGACTTTATTGTCATCAGAATCACAGAACGTGGGATCAGTATCTTCATATTTTTCAAAACATTCTGAATGAACTCCCTAATGATTCAACTTCTTTACCGCCTATATTGATATTAAAAAACAAAGCACCGACAAATCGCATTTCTGAAATCGTTCCTTTTCCGCCTTCACGGAAACTGCGGCATTCTGAAGTTGTCAACCTGGCTCTACAAAATGTTGCGTCTGCGGCTGCTAGAAGAGAGAAATCAGCTAAACGTCCTCGTCGTTTAAAAATCTTGTCAGTTGGTCAAAAGGTTTAATTAAGTCTCATCGTTTGTCTCACAAAGGAACAGGCTTGTGTCGCAAATTTTTTCTGCTTTATAACGGTCCATATAGAGTTCGCAAAATTATTCATGATAACACTGTCGAAGTAGAAACTCTTAAATCTCGGCGCTCTAAGGGAATACATCATATATCGAACGTTAAAATTTTTGTGGAATGACATACTTTAGAGAAACTAACAGTTATACGTAAACACACGGAGAGGACAAGGATACCGCGCCGTGTTCCGGCGGCGGCATATCCTCAAAGCAACAGTCAAGTCTGCGCGGCGCACAAGGCAGTCGTTGACCGCAAACAATTACTTCCTACGTCACGCGTACCTACAGCTGATCGAGTGCTCAGTGCGAATGCACTGACAGCCGTAAACAAATACTCGGTCTAATTTCTCTGATTAAATTCAGTATGAAGCTATAGTGGCTTGGTAAATTATGTTATTAACGTTCAGTATTTTTCAGGATACAGTTGTATAAAATATTTAAGAACTTCAGGTAAATTCTGTGTGTGCCCAACGTTAAGAGGACTTGCTATCGAGAAAATTTCAGGAAGAATGTAATTTCGAAGAAGAAACTAATAAACTTAAAAGGTAACTATTAATTGAGTTTATTTTTCAGGTAACATATTTCCACTTAGGTACGTACTGTAGACGTAATTTGCTGCTCGCGATTACATGATTTATACTTTGTGCTAAATTTTATGTTCTATGAATTTACTTGTGAAGCGACGTGCTTGCGTACATTAGCTGATTTTTGTCAATGTTCTATTAGTGCACAGGGTTGTTACTTGTGTATATTATGCATCGCTTGGCTGCTATGCTTTTTCACTGATGTCACATTTTTTTATTATGTGCTTGCTGTGCTTATTTATTTAAATTATAATTGTCACCTGATTAATTGTGCTGACTGTGGTTATGTATGTAAGTTATACTTTGTGATTTATCTGCTTGCGCCTTCATGTTTACTTATTAAGAGTACATATGAACATTTGTTTGCTTATGCTGATATGATGCTGATGACCTGTTTATTATGTAAGATACATAATTGCTGCTTGCGTATGGATTGTATATTTACACATTTCTGTTTTTTATCATAACTGCTCTTTAATTTGGTATATAGAAATGCTGATATACTGTGTACGAACATGGAGTTTAGGTCACACTATGGTATTGATTATAGATTGTTCGCTTGGCAGAGCCTCGTTGTAGGCATTGTGCTGCATCCACTTGTTGACATTGCCATTCTGTTCTCTACCGGTATATTTACTCGCTATTGCATGTTTTGCTTACGCTCAGTGCTTTATATTTTAAGATAAGAAAATGAACTGCTATAATTGTACGAACGACGTTGGTACAAGAAACTTCATGAGCTGGAGGTTTTATGGAACCTGTATAAATTTATGCTAATAGGAGGGAAGCTAACGACATGACATACTGTAAGTAGGCTGTTTATGTTTTCTTATTGGCAACGTTACGTAGCGCCCTGTATGAAAATCACTGGCTATGCTGTGTGCAGTCTCTGGCTAGTTTGCATTATTGTCTGCCATTGTAGTGTTGGGCAGCGGCAGCTGGATGTGAACAGCGCGTAGCGTTGTGCAGTTAGAGGTGAGCCGCCAGCAGTGGTGGATGTGGGGAGAGAAATGGCGGAGTTTTGAAATTTGTAAGACTGGATGTCATGAACTGCTATATATATTATGACTTTTGAAGAATATTAAGGTAAATACATTGTTTTTTCTCTATCAAAATCTTTCATTTGCTAACTATGCCTATCAGTAGTTAGTGCCTTCAGTAGTTTGAATCTTTTATTTAGCTGGCAGTAGTGGCGCTCGCTGTATTGCAGTAGCTTGAGTAACGAAGATTTTTGTGAGGTAAGTGATTTGTGAAAGGTATAGTTTAATGTTATTCAGGGCCATTTTTTGTAGGGATTATTGAAAGTCAGATTGCGTTGTGCTAAAAATATTGTGTGTCAGTATAAGCACAGTCGTGTGAAGAATATTAAGGTAAATACATTGTTTTTTTCTCTATCAAAATCTTTCATTTGCTAACTATACCTATCAGTAGTTAGTGCCTTCAGTAGTTTGAATCTTTTATTTAGCTGGCAGTAGTGGCGCTCGCTGTATTGCAGTAGCTTGAGTAACGAAGATTTTTGTGAGGTAAGTGATTTGTGAAAGGTATAGTTTAATGTTATTCAGGGCCATTTTTTGTAGGGATTATTGAAAGTCAGATTGCGTTGCGCTAAAAATATTGTGTCAGTGTAAGCACAGTCATGTATAATTGTTCAAAGGGGAAGTTCCATATATCGACCCTTAGCCGAGGATACCTCACTGGAATCTTCTGATTTTTTTCTTGTAGTTTGTGTAATTAGTGTAGCTATTGTTTATTGCTAGCGCGTAATTGTAGAGAGAATCTCCTTTATAGTTGCAGCCTTTCATTGTTGTACGGTAAAACAGTTGTGGCATGCATGTAGATTTGCACCAAGTATTTCGCTGCTGCGCTTGCAATTAACGAGATATTATTTTCAGTGCTATGTTAATGTGTTCTCTTATTTTTGCTCTTCAAATTGTGCTTTTCTGTGTTATCGTGTGAAATATTGTGACAATAATGGCGTGTGAAAAACGTAACACTAGGCTCCAAAGTAAACTGAGAAATAATAGTGACGACGAGTGTAGCTTACCAGCACCGCTGTGTAATGAATTAACAGACATTCAAAGTAGTAATTTGGTAACTGTGCATAAGGAAATGGAGCGGGCGTCAAATAATGGTGTAGACAGTGAAACAGGTAGTGAACAGGGAAGCATTATCGATCGATCGGTCGGCAACAGCCCTCCTCAGGAATCGGGAATGACAGAACACAATATTGCAAATACTGTAGACTCAGGTTTTGAGTTCTCACCGTTTTCTCAAATGAGTCAAGACACATTTTCCGCTTGTCAAAATGTGAATGTTTCCGGTGCAAATTCACTGCCGAAAAGCACTGAGGAACATGTTTCAGACACCAGTGCATTGTTATTACAATTAATGCAACAAATGGGACAAAAACTTCAAAAGTTAGACACAATGGCACAACACCAGAGACAAACACAGCAACAGTTAGACACAATGGAACAAAATCTTCAAAAATTAGACACAATGGAACAACACCAGAGACAAACACAGCAACAGTTAGACGCAATGGAAGAAAAGCTTCAAAAGTTAGACTCAGTGGAACATACGCTTGAACAAACACGTGAAGATTTAACTACTGAGTTACATAACATTGAATCGAAATGTCAAAAAGTCTGTAATGACGTAAAAACACAAATTTGTGAGCATTTCCAACCTATTTTTTCGCGGCATGAAACTGCATTACAGAATCATGAAGCAGCCATAAAAGAACTGCAAACTATTGTTCATGAAAATCATGACACCTTGCAAGCTAAAATTGACTCAGTTGCATCTACCGATTCGGTTACGCAACTTGCAAAAACTCAAGAAAACTTAAAGGACACAGTAGATACGATTTCAACACAAATGAACACTCTGGAACTTGGTTCAGAAAAACACACAGAGGAAATAATTTCATTATCGGATAAAATAGCCGAACTTTCAGATCAGTTCACTTACTTATCTGCAAAGGTAGATGATGATCTGAATGACACAAGACCTGTAGCCATCACTGACTCAGAAGAGTATGAACAAATTAAGAAAATTCAAACAAAATCAAAATCAAATCAATACACAGTACAAAAGAGAAATCCGGGAAGTACAAGATCAGTTGACGCAGGTAATACAAGAATTACATATGTCAGAGGACACTCGCGCTCCAGTACGGGAAGAGGGACATAGAAATACGGAACAACCACAAAATAATAACACAGGACACTTCGGAAATTATGAAAGAAATTGGCAAGGCGCATTGCATTTTGAGATGGAACCGCCGACACGACGTAACAATGACCGATATGCTACTCGCCGACACGATGATTTTGACTATAAGCTGTTCATTACTATACGTAAATTCAAAACATTTAAGAATTCTGCCAACGACATTCATCCACAAGCATGGCTCCATCAATTCTCTCATTGTTTTCCTCCCAACTGGTCGTTAGAATACAGATTAGAATTTATGTGTGGCTATTTAGAGAATGAACCAGCTGTAAGAATGCGATCGGTCATTCACGATTGTCACAGTAAGGAGAATTTTACCATGCCTTCCTCTCAGCATATTGGTCTCAAGCTACACATGACTGAGTAAAACATAGCATCATGATGATGAAACACTTTGAACAATCTGAATTTTCCAGTCTTGTCAAATATTTTGAAGACATGTTGCATAAGAATCAGTATCTTTCAAACCCATACAGCCCCTCAGAACTCATCCGCATTTGCTTAATCAAATTGCCTGAACATTTACGACATATTATTTTGGCAGGACGTTGCAAAGACGACATTGAAGCTTTTCAGGGACTCTTACAAGAATTAGAAATTGACACAGACAGTCGCGGGATGCGAAAACAGGAAAACAATCACTACAGGTCACATCTGTCACAATTCCGTGACGACAGAAGCAATAACTGGACACGACAAGCCTATTCTTACAACGTAAATCGTGAGCAAAACAGACACCACCCGTATGACAACCACTGGCAGAGTAATAGTTACAGAGAAAGATCGCATTTCCGTAGTAATGAATATGACAGAGACAATCATAGAAACAGACAATTTGGCAACCAGAACTATTATTATCACGGGAGACAGAATAACTTCAGACGCAACGGTCCACCGTGCAGTGTTAATTCAGGGAGAAATTCTCCACCACTTATCCGACAAGAAAGAAACTACAGGAACTACCGACATGACGACAGACGATATAATCATAACGACAGACCTGAATTTCATCAGAACTGGCGGGATTTAAACAGGGCTGGGCCCTCTGGGCAAGGTGAATTTGTAGAAGTTAGACCTCCAAATCCCAATAACGACGCGCGCCAACAAAGGAACAGACAATGACTCGCACCACAGGCAGCCGCGTGCGCCGGCTGGCTCAGAGAAAAATAACACAGACGCTAACCTTGAGAAAAGATTTAGCATTCCTTACCGACGTATAAAACATGACAATTGCTTTTCAGTTGAAAGTCTGCGTACTAGGAAGAGTAAAGGTTTACACCACATTTCACATGTAAAACCGTTTATTGAAAGATAATCTGCTTTTTAACTTTGTCTTTGCCATATAACTTTTCACTTTACATTGCTAGTATGCTTTGTCAGACTTAGAATCTGTTAACATACAACAATGTTTGAAGTTAAATATCCAATCAAGAATCAAGAGAACTTATTTAAACAGAAATTACGAATGCATTGTTATAGTGAACAGACGTCACAGTGTTATTGTGTGTGTACATTCTTGCTTGTTAGTTGCATGATTATGTAACGACTATAAGGCTTACATACTTAGAACATTTACCAGTACTGCTAATGAGATTTTAATGCAACATTTTGGTTTACTTGAAAATACATTCTGGATTTAAAGTACTTTCAGTGAGATACCAGATGACACAGTGGTTAGTTTATGTGACAGCTACACGATTTTATCACGACACTACTAATGAGTGTCAATTTACAATGTTGCTTTTGCGGTGTATCTGTTTTATATCTGAACAGTTTTCTGAATTCTTCTGGGAAGGAAAACATGTTTTCGTAGTAACTTTTGTGGTATAGCTACAAGGAGACAGCCTTTTCCGTAGCACAACAATAAGTTACAGGACAGTACTTTCTTCATCACGGCAATAAGCGTAATTACTAAGATATCTATACGCAAAGCATTTCACTTTTGTTTATCATGAGGTAAGTATGTTGACTTCTGCAGAACTTAGCTTTCGGAGGACGATAACTATGACACATCCTCAGAGATTATCTTACAACAAGACGCACAGTTTAGCGCTACAGTACACGTATTTGAGTGATTAATTTCACTTAAATCATTTATTTTTAAAGATTTTTGAAGTACAATGATACAAAGGTTTTCCGTGATACATTTCATTCCATTGCTGTAATCTGTAACACCTGAGGGTATAATTACATTAATCCTCAGGGGGGTACACGCTTACTTTGTGTACCATGTGTTTGGCAAGCACAAGGAGCCCTAGCTAATATGGTATTTGCTTATACAACTTTACACATCGGTACCATATTTCTCTAACACAGAATTACACAGCTATCTAATCATTTAACAGAGAAAGAAACTTTTTTTACTACATCAGTGACACATGTTTACGCAATTACACAGTTGGATAACTTCACACTTACGAAATTGTATTTTGTCTGTACTTTGTGAACTGTTCATATTTTTTCGGAACCATTGTGATACTACGAGAGCTTTGAATGATGTATTTGGTATGAGATCATGATTTTTAAGATACGTTTGAGGTAGATGACACTATTGAAATGAGCAGAGAATATTTTTTAGGGTTTGAAATTATTGCAGAAAGCTACGACGTTTTTGAGATTTGACTGAGGTGTTATGATGTTATTATTACAACGACGATGTGTATTATGTTGTTGAGGAATGTTTATTATGCTACGTATTTCTCATGATGAAATATTGAAGAAGTGTCGATGAATATGTATATGTATAATTAGGTAAGGAATAATGTGTAGTGGTTAGGGACTCTGATTTGTGGAAAAGGATGTTGGAAACCAAGAATCGTACTTTAGAATTATGAAATGTGTGTACATGTGTGAATGTATCACAATGCCACTGAAAATTTTTTGGACACTGTTATATTCATAGGATTTTGTTTCTACACATTTGCAACGCAAATTCTCGACCTGTGAAATTTTTAATGTGAGACTGTCACTGTTGTGCAAACTGGTGTCGTAAATATTTCGGTAAGAAAGTTAAATGACCTTCATGTAATGCGTCGTGGACACCCAGATGGGCGACAGTCACCTGGAAAGAAGTCATTAGTGAGTGCCTTTCAGAGGCACAGGTGGATTAAAAAAAGAGGCCATTATCCTCGCTATTGACATTCCTATGTAGAAAGCATCGCAAATACGACACGCTCAAACATGAAGACATATGATAACACTGTGGATCTCTTAATTTATGATACTGAAATGCCTAATGAAATGATGAGAAATATTTTATGTCTATACATCTGATTATGACTACTGTCTTTCTAGTTGAGAGATTTTTTTTACTACCTTACGAAATGCCTAATGGCTAATGAATGATGTTTCATGCCTTCCTTTGTACATATTTGCTCATTTTCTTTAATATCTAGTTTCTAGCTGCACTGCGGCATTGGTTATTATAAAATTTAATAGATGTACTAATATCACTATTTTCTGTCTACAGACCCAGTAAAGAATACGTTTCTCATATACTTTCTTAGAAAAGAGAGCACAAATAGACATTTCCCTTCACAGGAATTGCATAAATAATTTTTTTAATGACTTGGTAACTTTCTTGCAGAGTAAGTTTTTGTGATGCATCACTCTAGTGTTAAGATGTGAAATAGGTATTAGACATGGCCATTTTTAGTGTAATATTTTTTCTGCTTGAGCTATGTCATGTTTAGATATAAGTTATTGCATTTGCTGCTGCTGTTTGCCAGGCATAGTGCTACTAAATTTCACTTTACATTACTCTGTTAAGCCAGTTTTACTACGAATTTGTTTTTCTTGTTTGCTGTGCATTGCCTTATATTAGTTGTAATATTGCATTTGCATGCTGCTTGCTTTGCCATTTGTATTTTTTATCATTGCTGTTTGTGTTAATTGTTTTGTGCTGCTGCATTGCCTCGTTTCTTAGTTTAGCATCTGAGCTCAGTAGATTTAAGTTAGCTTAAGATGGGGTAGACTATATAAGAAACTAACTATGATGAATTGGAAGAAATGCATTGAGAAGCTATAAGAAACAGATTTGGCAAAAATGAGTATTGTACACTGAGAAATAATTATTTTGAAAGAAATATGAATAGAATACAGAAAGCAGGTATAGATAGGACTTTTTGGGAATAATGACGAATGAAGGGAGATCTCCGAGAAGTAAAGAAAGTTTTGTTTGCAAAATACTGCAGTAAAAGAAACCCTGTCCTTTCCTCTTGTGTTATTCTGCTATGTGTTTGTGTACTATTGTGTATTTGTGTTTTTCCTGTCTTTATGTGTTTAGCTATTGAGAGCTATGTTGTAGAATTTTTCTAATACATGTTATTTATTTTGTAAAGATGTTTAGACATTATTTATCTGTTCTGTTTTGTTGCTCATATGTGAAGGTGATGTTTCAAAAGTTATTTTGATCTTTATGTATGTACTTATGTCATTATTTTTGTAACACTGATGTATATGTTTATTTCTATTCTTTTGTAAAGCCTGTGTTACTACAAATGTTATCTGTATTGTTATGTTCTTTAATGATGTATTTTGTACCTTTGTTATTGTATTTTTATGTTATCAAATTGTAATTGTTACCAGTTCGTCAAATTAAGTATCACTTCACTGCACCCGTTTCTGTTGGTCGTAATATATGCACAGTATGTGAGAAGTTGGGACTGTTAGTGCTTGCACGTGTGTTGATAATTCAGCAAGGGACTGGATAACAGCATTGCTGGTTCTAAAGAAATTTCAAAAAAAAATTTTTGTGAGTGCACAAGTGGTGGTTTATGGACTTGCTATATTGTCTCCAAGACTCTTCGATTGTGATTGTGCACCTGCACAGTCGCAACAGATGGTTGCTGGCCGTCTCTACAAGGACTACAGTGGATCTGCATCTTTGATGACCCACCAATACCATTATTTCTACAAGGACTGCAGTGGGTCTGCACTTCTGGTGGCCCACCAATACCACAATCTCTACCAGGACTACAGTGGGTCTGCACCTCTGGTGACCCACCAATACCATACTCTCTACCAGGACTACAGTGGGCCTGCTCTGTAATGACCTACCTACCAATATTCTTCAAAACGTCGAATGACTCTGCTGTGGGTTTGCTCTGTTGTGGCCCATTACGTGTCTGCATGTCAAGAGTCAGCTCTGTCTTTCCGTTGGAAGGACAACACTACTTCTTCAAGACTGCATGGAAATCCACTACTTCCGTGTGCATTTTCTTTTACTGCTCAGACTTTGAGAAAAAAAACACTGCAATTTTACTGCGATGAATGATCAGGACTGTCTTTATAGACTGTGTGAAAATTTTAGCTTTTGACCAACATTGTATCAATAAGTGTGTGCCTTTGATTTCTTTGTTATTGTAATTATGAAAAACTTTTTCAAATCTCTATTGGCCACTGCCCAAAACAATTTGTAAAATTTTTTGTGGGGAGCATGGGGGCTGTTTATGTTTTCTTATTGGCAACGTTACGTAGCGCCCTGTATGAAAATCACTGGCTATGCTGTGTGCAGTCTCTGGCTAGTTTGCATTGTTGTCTGCCATTGTAGTGTTGGGCAACGGCAGCTGGATGTGAACAGCGCGTAGCGTTGCGCAGTTGGAGGTGAGCCGCCAGCAGTGGTGGATGTGGGGAGAGAAATGGCGGAGTTTTGAAATTTGTAAGACTGGATGTCATGAACTGCTATATATATTATGACTTTTGAAGAATATTAAGGTAAATACATTGTTTTTTCTCTATCAAAATCTTTCATTTGCTAACTATGCCTATCAGTAGTTAGTGCCTTCAGTAGTTTGAATCTTTTATTTAGCTGGCAGTAGTGGCGCTCGCTGTATTGCAGTAGCTTGAGTAACGAAGATTTTTGTGAGGTAAGTGATTTGTGAAAGGTATAGTTTAATGTTATTCAGGGCCATTTTTTGTAGGGATTATTGAAAGTCAGATTGCGTTGCGCTAAAAATATTGTGTGTCAGTATAAGCACAGTCATGTATAATTGTTCAAAGGGGACGTTCCAATACCAACACTAGGTTTAGACCATTGATAGTTATTACACTGCATTCTTCGTGAGCAATTGAAATAGCAAGTGATACTTGACACAAGAAATACTCCACATGTTTGTTTCTGTTTTGCCGTAATTCTTGAAGTGGTGTACACACTGTGAAAAATTATGATCATACACACTCCGTACTTGTACTTACTGAAAGTTATTCGAACTAACGGCTGTTAGAGGTCATGTATGCATTTCTTTGATTTAATGATGGACAAGGAAACCAAATTGTATTTTATGATTCATAATGAGTAGAAGATATGGGTCAGATGGGTTACACAGAGGTTGTGTGTGGACATTGTGTCTTCGGATTGTATGGGATAATGAATTGAAGTTTGCACTAGAATTTTATCTGTACTTGTTCGAGGAGACTGACTAGAGGAAAGAGTTGATACGGAAGTGAAATGATATTGGCGATAAGGTTTATATGTGTCGACGTATTGAAGAGGTATTATTGAGGTATTGAGATTGTGTGAAGTTGATGATTATTGGAGTTTTGGTGGACAAGAGGTAAGGTAAATGATATTGATGATAAGGTTTATATGTATCGACGTAAGAGGTATTATTGAAGTATTAAGTTTATGCGATGCTGATGATTATTGGAGTTTTGGTGGATAAGAGGTAAAGTAAGTGAGGAGCATATTTTTTTGTTGGTTTATATGGAACAAGGAGGATGAAGATGGCAGACTAGAACACTCAAGTAGAAGGAAGATTGTCTACACACACACTTTGTTAAATCAATAAGCAGTATATACTTTTTTTTGGAGAGAGGAAGCATTTGCATATCTTGGAACACTGACAGCTGTTCAGCAACTGTACATATTGATCTGGCTTGGCAAACATTGGTCTTGACATGATGACTATGACGTTGACTAACTATTATTGACTGTTATACATTGCTGCCACTACTACTTAATACACATGTCGAACATCAAATCTTTGACAGAATTGCATTTACACAGTTAATGCTATTCAAATACACAGTAGCACTTAATGTGGATGAAAATGAGTGAGTGTGTTTAGTGTGTTTTCCTTTCCTAATCCCAAATAATTGGTACCGACCTATCTCCTAAATATTATTTTACTTGTTTGTTGTGGCTTGCACTGACACCCACAAATATTATAGGTTTACTGTTATTTGTGTATTGTAATAGTTAATATGACAAATACCTGATATCATTTGTGTGTTTGTTATAATTTGTTTGTTTAGTGTAAGAGCATTGAGAATAACTTTGTAAAAGCAACTGTGCGTGCATTCAAACTGTTGTTCATGCCTGCACCCGTTCAACATTAATGGGTGCCCCTTAGAAATGTTTAATTTCTGCTGATGAACTCTGATGAACTGTCTGATTAGTGATAGTGAATATTATGGACTGTTATCTGCACTTGTTCAACATGATGGGTGCCACTTGGAAATGTTTAATTTCTGCTGATAAACTCTGATGAACTGTCTGATTAGTGATAGTGAATATTATGGACTGTTACCTACACTTGTTCAACATTGATGCGTGCCACTTAGAAATGTTTAATTTCTGCTGATGAACTCTAATGAACTGTCTAATTAGTGATAGTGAATATTATGGACTGTTACCTGCACCTGTTCAACTTTGCTGGGTGCCACTGATGAAACTGCTACTACTGATGAGGTCACTTGTTGCTGTCTGCACCTGTTCAACATTGCTAGGTGCCACTGATGGAACTGCTTCTACTGAAATGATGTCACTGGTTGGTGTCTGCACCTGCTCAACATTGCTGGGTGCTACTAATGGAACTGCTTCTACTGAAATGATGTCACTTGTTGCTGTCTGCACCTGTTCAACATTGCTAGGTGCCACTGATGGAACTGCTTCTACTGACATAATGTCACTTGTTGGTGTCTGCACCTGTTCAACATTGCTGGGTGCCACTGTTGGAGCTGTTAAAATACTGCTGATGAAATGTTATGAGACTGCTATTTGCACCTGTTGACCATTGCCAGGTGCTACTGTTGGAACTGTGAACTACTCTGTGGAGTGCTACTTGTTTATTGAACTATTGAAAGGATTTTATGTGAATATTTGTATAAACTGATTTTTTGTGTATTTACTGTTTATGAAATGTTATGAGACTCTTACCTACACCTATTCATCATTCCTGGTGCCATTGATTGAATGATACTTGTGTAAACTATTATGTAAAATCACATGTATGAAAGCATTTGTATTCCTTACTGTATTTTATATATTAGATTACTGAAGGGTCAGTGCAAAACCAAAATTTATCTAGTTATGTGATATTTACTTATTAATATTATCTTTTATTTTTGTCTGTAATTTTTTTTACGAATTTGGAGGTATTTTCACCACCAATGCTGGCAAAAATACCATCAAATTCTAGCCCATGGAGGAGGGGCATATGAAAGGTGGCTACACTGAGTCACAGCGCCAGAGATTGCACCAAAGAGTTTTATTCCGCCGCCTCCACTGGCAGTGCTTGTTCAGAAGTTGTGGTGGTTAGTGCTTTGCTGAGAGGATGTTGATAGCTGCATTATTTGAGGCCATGTGGTGTGCAGTTGTTTTGATGAGCTAGACAGCAGATGTTGTTCGAATGGAGATGTTGTAATGATCAGAGTGTATTTTTAGTCAATATATATGAGGGTAAAAAACATTTTTTTTTTAATTTCCTAACTAACAATGCCTCTTGGTCACAGGTTCAGTCAACAAAGCATCTGGCTTGTGTTCATGTATTAGACTGTAATTCGGGTTTCTATGTGCAATTATAGTATTTCAGTTTTATTTAATTAATTCAGTGTAAATGGCGTTTAAAGCATCTTGTCGTATTGAGGAAGAACCGTGCCAGATGTGTACGTTGAATCACACTTCCACACACAGAACAGTTACACTTGTGCTTTCTTGTTTCGTAGCTTTTATAGTTGCTGGGGACTTAATTAATTAATTGTGTTAACGGAAATTTCCTTTCATTCCTTGTTGTTATTCTATGCAGTCAGATTGCGTACTAATACCAGTCAGGGCCAACCGGTTACGAGACTGCGTTACCGGACAGACAGCTACTAAAATTAAAAATATTTGCATTATATTTAATTAAGCCCCCATGCAAACGTACCAGCGTGACTTCACTTTGTTACAGGAAATGTTCAAAATGTCCTCTGTTAGCGAGGATACGTGCATCCACCCCCCGTCGCATGGAATCCCTGATGCGCTGATGCAGCCCTGGAGAATTGCGTATTGTATGTGGTTGCGTAGACAAGAGCTTTCAAATGGCCCCATAAATGAAAGTCAAGAGGGTTGAGGTCAGGAGAGCGTGGAGGCCATGGAATTAGTCCACCTCTACCAATCCATCGGTCACCGAATCTGTTGTTGAGAAGCGTACGAACACTTCGACTGAAATGTGCAGGAGCTCCATCGTGCATGAACCACATGTTGTGTCGTACTTGTAAAGGCACATGTTCTAGCAGCACAGATAGAGTATCCCGTATGAAATCACGATAACGTGCTCCATTGAGCATAGGTGGAAGAACAGGGGGCCCAATCAAGACATCACCAACAATGCCTGCCCAAACGTTGACAGAAAATCTGTGTTGATGACGTGATTGCACAATTGCGTGCGGATTCTCTTCAGCCCACACATATTGATTGTGAAAATTTACAATTTGATCACGTTGGAATGAAGCCTCATCCGTAACGAGGTGGCGCAGTGGTTAGACACTGGACTCGCATTCGGGAGGACGACGGTTCAATCCCGCGTCCGGCCATCCTGATTTAGGTTTTCCGTGATTTCCCTAAATTACTCCAGGCAAATGCCGGGATGGTTGCTCTGAAAGGGCACGGCCGACTTCCTTCCCCATCCTTCCCTAATCCGATGAGACCGATGACCACGCTGTCTGGTCTCCTTCCCCAAACAACCAACCAACCTCATCCGTAAAGAGAACATTTGCACTGAAATGAGCATTGACACATTGTTGGATGAACCATTCGCAAAAGTGTACCCGTGGAGGCCAATCAGCTGCTGATAGTGCCTGCACACGCCGTACATGGTACGGAAACAACTGGTTCTCCCGTAGCACTCTCCATACAGTGACGTGGTCAACGTTACCTTGTACAGCAGCAACTTCTCTGACGCTGACACTAGGGTTATCGTCAACTGCACCAAGAATTGCCTCGTCCATTGCAGGTGTCCTCGTCGTTCTAGGTTTTCCCCAGTTGCGAGTCATAGGCTGGAATGTTCCGTGCTCCCTAAGACGCCGATCAATTGCTTCGAACGTCTTCCTGTCGGGACACCTTCGTTCTGGAAACCTGTCGAGATACAAACGTACCGCGCCACGGCTACATTGCACTGGCTGCAAAACCACGTTCGTGATGAACACTAGCCTGTTGATGCTACGTACTGATGTGCTTGATGCTAGTACTGTAGCATGTCAACACAAGCATCGAAGTCAACATTACCTTCCTTCAATGGGGCCAACTGGCGGTGAATCGAGGAAGTACAGTACATACTGACGAAACTAAAATGAGCTCTAAAATGGAAATTAAGCGTTTCTGGACACATGTCCACAAAACATCTTTTCTTTATTTGTGTGTGAGGAATGTTTCCTGAAAGTTTGGCCGTACCTTTTTGTAACACCGTGTATTCATTCTGGCCAGGGTTCTACAAATCTGGATCAGCAAATAGAGACCAAGCGGAATGCTCCAAACTCTTGTCACTCTTTCTAAATGGCAACTCACTGTTGACACTGTCCTCGACAACACAAGTAGTTTTAATGTGAGAGTAATTTAGCATGGAACACATATCGACGTTACAATTTTAAATGGTAAAGCTGTTGTTTATGTCATTCAAAGGAAATGATCGTTTACAGAGTTTCGGCTTAAGTTTATCGGCCATGGCTTTAGATGTAAAAGATAGTTGAGTCATACTGTCTAGTAACACTCTGTAAGATTGCTGTTTACCCATTCTGTCCTTAATGTTGACAACGACTGCTGCCAACAACGTTTCAAAACTGTCATCTGGTTTCCCCGTTAGGGCCCGATGAGACAAGGAGCAGATTCTAGCTTCACTATCAGACTGCAGCTTGTATCAGCAGATTTATGGAACAATAAGCTGGACTTAATTAAATAGAATGCAAATAATTTTAATTTTAGTCGCTGTTGTCCGATTACGAAGTCTCGTAACCGGTTGGCCCTGACTAGTATTACTCCGCAATCTGACTGCATAGAATAACAACAAGGAATGAAAGGAAATTTTCGTTAACACAATTAATTAATTAAGTCCCCAGCAACTATAAAAGCTACGAAACAAAAGCTACGAAACAACAAAGCACAAGTGTAACTGTTCTGTGTGTGGAAGTGTGATTCAACGTACACATCTGGCACGGTTCTTCCTCAATAAGACAAGATATTTTAAACACCATTTACACTGAAGTACTTTAAAAAAAAAACAGAAATACCATAATTGCACATAGAAACCAGAATTACACTCTAATACATGAACACAAGCCAGATGCTTTGTTGACTGAACCTGTGACCAAGAGACATTGTTAGTTAGGAAATTTGAAATAAAAAAAAATTTTTTTACCTTCATATACAGTATATTGACGAAAAATACACACTGATCGTTACAACATCCCCATTCGATCAACATCTGCTGTCTAGCCCATCAAAACAACTGCACACGACATGGCCTCAACTAGCACAGCTATCAACATCCTCTCAGCAAGCACTGTCCACGCCAACTTATGAACTACTACTCCCACGGCAACTTCCGAACAAACACTGCCAGTGGAGGCGGAATAAAACTCTTTGGCGCAATCTCTGGCGCTGTGACTCAGTGTAGCCACCTTTCAACGTGTCCGTCGATCGTCGATAGCTAGTGCTTGAAATCTCTTGCATGTGGTGACAGCATTATGTTCGATACAAAACGTACAATTTTCTTTTTTGGCAGCGTAAGTTACACATGCTTTCCTCACATGTTTCGCTTGACTTATGGTACTGAAATTCCCTTTCAAATCTTCTGAAGTGTTATTTCTGAATGTATCCAACTCGAGATCTTGACATTCTACCTCGAAAAAATTCACCAGTTGATTTAGAGAAATGAATGTAGACAGCGACGTTTTAACCACTATGACGATCCGTGAGTCACTAACCAGCTAGAATTTCTTCCTAAACATTCGCTTCATCAAATGAGACGTTAGATTTAAAAGACTCCAAGGCCTCAGTTGGCTTCATACTTGATTAATCAAGTGCCTAAAATCGCTGGCAACGATATGCCTTACTGTAGGTAACATTAACAAAGCCTTTCCGTGCCTGACTGCAGTTTTTTTTTTTTTTTTTTTATTATCATACCTCTGCATGATAAGTCCTCACACAACTGTCAGGTTTTCTGGTGGGAAAGATATAAGTCTCAACAGGTCTTTCCCTTCACTTTTCAGAGTAGAATCGGGACAGCGGAGTTTGTGTATACTATCAGTTGATTTATTGCTTTCGTTCGTGTGAAGGTATCAAGACTGGTCACATCCGTTTCATGCCTCGTTGTGTGATCATTGTGATCGTCATGAAACCTTTGCGTTACTCGAACGTATATTTGGGGTGTTTCGTAAATTGGCCACCTGTAGCGCGACGTGACACCTCTGTTTTCTTTACGTTGCTCAGACGTTTCTGATTTGAGTAATGAAACATTGCACCAGGGGTACGTATTTTTTTCTTACTTAGCATTAAGTGTTTTGAGTATTATCATTGTCAACTGAAATTTTTGCAGAAGAATTTCGTGTGACGTTAAGACAGTGTGAAATTTCACAAAGAGTATGAGTGATGCTTTCCGTGTGTATGGTTTTCTGCAAAATAGGGGAGACACAGTGTCTTATAACCTCGAATAGACGACTGCGTTGCAAGAGAAACAGAACAACACACAAAATACGTGTGTAAATATTTGCTCATGACAGCGAGAACAAATTCTCGAAATACGTCGTGCTTAACATGAGAAAGATACGTAACTGTTACAGTGTCTTATTATCTAAACGAGTAACACAGTTGCAGACTTTCCAAAAATATCGATTATTATGAATGAAATTGAGTCAAACGTTCTGCCTCCCGTTTGTGATCGGTACTCACTGGAGCAACAATGATACAAAATGTTAACTGAAGAAGTTCTAAATTATTCCTGACGCTTACCACATTCCTCATTAACATTCTGTTTTGTCGCATATTTCGATTACATATATACAACGAAATATTAAGAGAGTCTCATGGATTTTGGTAACATAATAAATTTTGTTTCTGCTTAGTACTAATTACTTGCTATGTATTGTCAATATTAATAAACTACGAAGTAGTAAACCCGAAACATTATAAATACTGGAAATTGCGCTGGTTAAGTTGGTAGGGAGCTGCAGTGTGTCCAATGATTATGAATCTGGTATTCAGCTTCATTTCAACAATATATCTTTAACGTTATCGGATGCATATTTCTGTTTATGCCATCTCCCATCTATGGTGAGCCAAGATAAGTAGTGCATGTTATTTATAGCAATGAGTACAGCACGTGACCTTCAATTATCGGGCCTCGTGATCCGATTTTTACATGAAAGCGGCAAAATTAACTCATTTTGAAAGTGAAATTAACAGAGGGTAGTGAGACCCTTTTCGTTTCGGTACCCCATGATTCATACATACAACATATTTCTGCAGAGAAATCCCTCAAGGGAGTAGTATTGCGCTAGGATGTATTCAATTTTCGTAAGGTTGAAATTTACAGTCCTTTTAAAAGGTTAGCAGCAAAAAAACACCTTAAGGGAATAAAATTACAGTAGGATGGATTAAATTTTCACAAGATTGAGATATTCCGTCTCTTTAAAAGGTTAGCAGGAAGCTAGTTCTTGTTTTCTTCAAAAAGAAAAAAAAAGCTACGAGACAACACAAACAGCTTTACAGCAAGGTTATTAAACGTTACAGAGACACCAAAAGAAATTCCTCTGATCTGTTGAGACTAGAGGTGAGCATCCGTGGCCGATACTCTAACAGCTTTCGGAACTGTAAGAACATCTCGCAGAACGCATTCGCGTTATCATGGCGCTTGTGATCGTTATTCGAGCGAATCTATTAAAAAAAATGGCTCTGAGCACTATGGGACTTAACAGCTGTGTCATCAGTCCCCTAGAACTTAGAACTACGTAAACCTAACTAACCTAAGGACAGCACACACATCCATGCCCGAGGCAGGATTCGAACCTGCGACCGTAGCGGTCGCGCGGTCCCAGACTGTAGTGCCTAGAACCGCTCGGCCACTCCGGCCGGCGAACCTATTCAATTCAAAAATGCATTCATGTAGGAAGGCTACTTAAGGCAATCCCCTTGAAAGGCTGTTAAGATAATAGATGGTTGCCTGACGGATTCGATGGTTTCATGCGTTGTAATAGTGAGCGTGCCTCTTCATTAAACCCTTTATGGTTCAGTCAACGAAATTCGAGAAATCCTGAAATCCACTCTATCGTTACTATGATCAACGGATTCGTCTTAAATGTAGCTGTACTTTAGACGGCTAAAATCAGTCTAAATCCATGTCAATGTACTTAATTTATCTTCCAGCATTTCAACGCTAGGTCTGTCTGCAGCCTGTACAAAACTCCAGATGGGTGTCAGAGTGACTTTTGCAGCACATCTCTGATTAACCTACACTGTACTCCGGCAAGAACCCATTTTGGGAGTGGGCAGATGATATCATGAAGCCAACAGCTGCACTTACCAGATTGCAGCTGGCGCGACAAGGCAGTACGGACTGGAATAGCAGTGACGTCACGGATGCTGGCAGATAGCAGCCGGCGCGACAGGGCAGTACGGACTGGAATAGCAGTGACGTCACGGACGGGGGCAGCTGGCGCGGTCCGGCGCTGTAACCTCCGTGGCGCAGTTTCTGCAGATTCAGGTGGCGTCACAGAAGGTGACGGTTGGCACCGTCCGTGTCTGTATATCTCGTGTCTGGACTTCAACAGGACATATTAAGCATCGGCAAAAAAATAGCACCAAACAGTGGTGTTAAGGCCCTTGTTTTCATAGCCCCTAACAGGCCTTTAAACGCTTAGTAGCACTTAAAGGTGAAGCCAATAACATATGCAACTCGCACGTGCCTGGTTTCCGCTGTTTTTTTTTTTTTAATTCTGATATAACGGAACAAACTAACACATGCATGCACGCAATTATTCCGCGCATTCAATACACTATGTGATCCAAAGTATCCGGGCACCTGGCTGAAAATTACTTTCAAGTTCGTGGCGCCCTCCATCGGTAATGCTGAAATTCAGTATGGTGTTGGCTCACCCTTAGCCTTGATGATAGCTTCCACTCCCGCAGGCATATGTTCAATCAGGTGCTGGAAGGTTTCTTGGGGAATGGCAGCCCATTCTTCACGGAGTGCTGCACAGAGGAGAGGTATCGATGTCGGTCGGTGAGGCCTGGCACGAAGTTGGCGTTCCAAAACATCCCAAAGGTGTTCTGCAGGACTGATGTCAGGACAGTCCATTACAGGGATGTTATCGTCGTGTAACCACTCCGCCACAGGTCGTGCGCTATGAACAGTTGCAATCGCCATCCCCGAATTGCTCTTCAACAGTGGGAAGCAAGAAGGTGCTTGAAACATCAATGTAGTCCTGTGCTGTGATCCACGCAAAACAACAAGGGGTGCCAGCCCCTTCCATGGAAAACACGACCACACCATAACACCACCGACTCCGAATATTACTGTTGGCACTACACCGGCTGGCAGAAGACAATCAACGGGCATTCGCCATACCCACACCCTTCCATCGGATCGCCACTTCTTGTAATGTGATTCGTCAATCCACACAACGTTTTTCCACTGTTCAATCGTCCAATATTTACGCTCCTTACAACAGGCGAGGCGTCGTTTGGCATTTACCTGCATGATCTGTGGCTTATGAGCAGCAGCTCGACTATGAAATCCAAGTTTTCTCATCTCCCGCCTAACTATCATAGTGCTTGCAGTGGATCCTGATCCAGTTTGGAATCCCTGTGTGATGGTCTGGATAGATGTCTGCCTGTTACACATTACAAACATCTTCAACTGTCGGCGGTCTGTGTCAGCCAACAGACGAGGTCGGCCTGTTCGCTTTTGTGCTATACGTGTCCCTTCACGTTTCCACTTCACTATCACATCGGAAACAGTGGACCTAGGGATGTTTAGGAGTGTGGAAATCTCGCGTACAGACGTATGACACAAGTGACACCCAATCACCTGACAACGTTCGAAAGCCGTAAGTTCCGCAGAGCGCCCCATACTGCTCTCTCACGATGTCTAATGACTACTGAGGTCGCTGATATGGAGTACCCGGCAGCAGGTGGCAGAACAATGCACCTAATATGAAAACGTATGTTTTTGGGAGTGTCCGGATACTTTTGATCATTAGTGTAGATCTGGCTCGACTACACTTGAAGGGCTCTGTTTCTTGCAGTGGCGCACTTACTGTGTGGTACGAGAGGACTCACTGATCGCTCCTTATAACCTGTCAAATAATAAACAAAATATTTGATACAAAAACCGCCTTTGTTATATCAGATCACAACACATAGTTTTCCGCTAACAGCGAAGCTTACAGGCAGATACATACCAGCGCTGCGGATTCTCGAGGCTCTCTGAGGTCTATAATAAAGGGCCGGATGGTCTATGTAAGCGCCGGCCGGTGTGGCCGAGCGGTTCTAGGCGCTACGGTCGCAGGTTCGAATCCTGCCTCGGGCATGGCTGTGTGTGCTGTCCTTAGGTTAGTTAGGTTTAAGTAGTTCTAAGTTCTAGGGGACTGATGACCTCAGATGTTAAGTCCCATAGTGCTCAGAGCCATTTTTCTATGTAAGCCAACCTAACACAACTACAAGATTTTCCGATAGGGAGCAGATATACTCTACTGGTTGACCTGTCCCATTGTAAGATGCAGCACTGACACCAGAGAGGCAGAAGTGAGTGACTGTACTCAACAGAGACGGTACAGCCATCTCTTTTGTACTTAAGGGCTCTCAAGACCGTCGTAAGCTCTACCGTCATTGTTTTCCTGTTCTTTGATGGCCTGTGCTTAAATTGAGATTTCGATATCGTGTTCCCTCCTAGTACTTTGAGCTGTCATGTTGAGTATTCTTACCCGTGGGTAATTGGTCGGGGCTCGTGTAACGTGTGATTTGAAATAACTGATTCAACTGGCACATCAAGCATCAAGTCAGATTCAACAAAAGCGCAGACTCTACATAGTCCTTTGCTAGTGAAGACAGATTCTTTCACAATCGATAATGAGACGTGTAACATATTACAGAAAGTTTTTGGACGCGGGATAACAAGGTATCCTCTAAAAGTTTGACCCACTCATTAACACTTTTCTCATTAAATATCTGCGCCGCAAATGTAAAGGTGGTTTCGTTAGTTTTCACAAGCAGCGAGTTTGTTGGGGATGACTTCATGGCACTAAGATACGTTCTAAGCGTTTTGTATCGTATTTTATTAAGGTTTTTGTAACTAAGTGTTCGTCGCCGATTTCTCGTACAGGATGGTTGTACTTTAACTTTCACTAACTGAGAGAGCGGCAAAAAAAAAAAAAAAAAAAAAAAAAAAGAGAGTGATCGTAGGACAACGAAACTTTGTGGTAAGATTTTGAAGGAGATACGGAAGGGGAATAAAGAATAAACCATTGAAACAAACACATTTTAATTTCCACATGAAAGGATAGCGTTTGTTAACTGTGTACCATATTCATGTACTAGGTTACAAATGTTGTTTAATGTGACGACCATCCGATTACCTGGAACCGCACTGGAGATTGCCGTACTGCTGCCTCAAACAGCGGTGGACCATTGAATGTTCAGCTGTCGTGGCACACTTCGTGCACAGCTTGAAGACCGCACACTGATTCCAGCATCCTCAGCAGTGTCAACAGTAACGTCTCCAACAATTTGTGACGGAACTGGTCGTCGGCCTCTCCCAGGAGCAATTCCCATATCGCCAGTTAATTCGAAGTTCTAAGTCATGTTCTTCAACACCAGTCCTGAAAGATGACCTCTCGGTATTCCTTTACTGTTTCGATGCTCTCGACGAGCAGCAGCACAACTGCTGTTGCTTTGATAAAATAGCTTAATGAGGACAGGACCTGCTCACCCAGTCCAGACCTGTGTTGACTTTCTGCAACTGTAATGGAGGCTGATGCTTGTGTTTCAACACTACGTCGCCGCACTGTTGCCGGAGCCTAATGGCAAGTCATGACACTGACACTACTAACAACGCAAGTCCTGCAGCTCACAGCCTGAACATCAGTCCCACAAGGTTCTGTACTCATATAGTAAATAGTTTTACGTCTACAGCGGCTCAAGTAGCGGAAGTTTAACCATAAGCGCAGGGTATATACTTCCGTTGTCCAGGACTATGCCACAATACAAGTTCATGTAGGTGCCGTAATCCACCCCCCCCCCCACCCCCCACATTAGTCCTGCCACTGCTATTAGCACGTAAATGCTTATCTCATATTTTGGTTCTATTTGATTTGTACGCTGAAGAGCCAAAGAAACTGGTACACCTGCCTAATATCGTGTAGGGCTCCTGTGAGCATGCAGAATTGCTGCAAAACGACGTGGCATGGACTCGACTAACGTCTGAAGTAGTGCTGGGGGGAACTGACACCATGAATCCTGCAGGGCTGTCCATAAATCCGTAAGAGTACGAGGGGGTGGAGATCTCTTCTGAACTGCACATTGCAAGACATCCCAGATATGCTTAATAACGTTCATGTCTGGTGGCTAGTGAAAGAGAGAACAAGTTGCTTTCTCACCTGTTTTTCGTATATGGGAAATTATTAAAGATTTTGTTACAACATGACGCATCTTGAACGAGACTCTTGAAAGTTGTGTGACTAGGGCCTCCCGTCGGGTAGACCATTCGCTGGGTGCAAGTCTTTCGATCTGACGCCACTTTGGTGACTTGATCGTCGAAGTTAATGGCCTGAGCAGACATTGATGAAGCCTGGTAGGGCGCTAAAAGCATGAGGTAATTTTATGGTTCTTGGCTCATAGAAACGGCATGTTGGGAGTTGGAAGCAACTGGCGGCGACCCCATCCGTCAGTAAATCTTGCCAGACGGGCCCCACAGCCTTACAGAGCAGACAGTGCAGCCCCTTCCTGAGACAGTTCTCCAGCAGAACAAAGCTGCAATACCTGCATTGGCGCCAGCTGGACTCGGGATGATGGCCGGCCGGAGTGGCCGAGCGGTTCTAGGGCCTACAGTCTGGAACCGCGCGACCGCTCCGGTTGCAGGTTCGAATCCTGCCTCGAGCATGGATGTGTGTGATGTCTTTAGGCTACTTAGGTTTAAGTAGTTCTAAGTTCTAGGGGACTGATGACCAAAGCAGTTAAGTCCCATAGTGCTCAGAGCCATTTGAACCATTTTTTTCGGGAGGACGGCCTAATGGAATGTGTCTACGCAGTGAAGTCATAAACCGGGCATTGTGTGCAGAGCCAAATGTAATAAAAATTCACAAGTTTTCGTGTTTGCCGATACTGCAAATAGGCCTGTGAACCACTTCCATCAGCTGCCTCAGTTGCACAAGAAACTTCGACGTCTGAGAAACGTTTGGAGCTCTTTATTTTACTTTTTATTTATTTATTTATTTATTGTTCCATGAGACCAAATCAAGGAGAAGTCTCCATGGTCATGGAACGAGTCAATACATGAAATTATAACACGATATTAGAAACAGATAAAATGAAATATAAAAAAAACATATTCAGGTGACAAGTCGTAAGTTTAAATAAAGAAAATCAACAATGTAACACTGGAATTTGATTAATTTTTTAGCTCTTCCAAGAGCTCCTCGACAGAAGAGAAGGAGTGAGCCATGAGGAAACTCTTCAGTTTAGATTTAAAAGAGTTTGGGCTACTGCTAAGATTTTTGAGTTCTTGTGGTAGCTTATTGAAAATGGATGCAGCAGAATACTGCACTGCTTTCTGCACAAGAGTCAAGGAAGTGCATTCCACATGCAGATTGGATTTCTGCCTAGTATTAACTGAATGAAAGCTGCTAACTCTTGGGAATAGGCTAACATTGCTAACAACAAATGACATTAAAGGAAATATATACTCTGAGGGCAATGTCAGAATTCGCAGACTATTGAATAGGGGTCGACAAGAGGTTCTCGAACTTACACCACATATAGCTCGAACAGCCCGTTTTTGAGCCAAAAATACCCTTTTTGAATCAGAAGAATTACCCCAAAAAATAATACCATACGACATAAGCGTATGAAAATATGCGAAGTAGACTACTTTTCGTGTTGAAGTGTCACTTATTTCAGATACTGTTCTAATGGTAAATAAAGCAGCATTTAGTTTCTGAACAAGATCCTGGACATGGGCTTTCCACAACAGCTTACTATCTATCCGAACGCCTAGGAACTTGAACTTTTCCGTCTCGCTTATAATATGTCCATTCTGTCTGATCAAAATATCGGTTCTCGTTGAATTGTGAGTTAGAAATTGTAAAAACTGAGTCTTACTGTGATTTAGCATCAAATTATTTTCGACAAGCCAGGAACTTATTTCATGAACTACATTATTTGTTACTGTTTCAATATTACACACAAGATCCTTCACCTCATAGCTAGGACTAACAAGCTGCGAGGCACAGACGATTTTGACAAAGATCTTTAAGACTGTACCTGTTCACTTGTTGGCGTGGGAGGCAACACGACTTCGGAGAAAATCATTTCCCCCTCTTCAAAAACTTAAAAAAGCCAGTAATTGGCGATTTCTTTTTTTTTCAGAAATGCAGGTTTCTTAACTCTTGACCTGGTTCGACAGGAGTTTATGCTGTTATGTGGGATGGGAGATTTAGCGCCTCTAGAGCCCTGTGACTGTCTCAAGAGGGCGTGAAGGAAGTGTTGTTCATGCACTTTGCGGGAAAATGGATTTTTTTCTTCTGAGAGGCGCGAGGTACTCGGGTGCTGAACTTTGGTCTGGTCGATCCTCTGTTATGTGTGGCTGGTACATAGGATCTGTCCTGAGACTGACTTCACTTGCGAGTATTTTAGGTGGGGGAGCCTGTGGTGAAGTTCCTACAGTACGAGTAGTGTGACTTCAAATGTCTCGGATCACTCGTTTTCCGAGGGCACATTTATTCTTGATGTTTGGTACCCTTGTGTGCTCTGTCATATAAGTGAGCCAAATTGGTCCTTGGTACGACCAGTGAACGGGTGTGTCACAGATTGAAATCTACCGTGATTTCAGGGCTCTGGTATAGAGTAAATTGCGATCCGTCTGCCTGATTGCTAGACCGTGAGATTTTTGCATTTTTTCCGTGGCCGTCATCAATTCACAGGTGCCGCCTCACGTCTCGCCTCCGCCGCACACATCTCGCCACTTACATCGCCGCACGAAGCAAACAGGATAACGTACTGCCGCTCCGGGCCTTGCCAGGGCGTATAGATGTCAGTCGCCACTTGCTCCCAGCTCTACCTATATAGAGAAACTTCTGTAGATTTGAACAATCGAAGTCTGCTCAGCATTAATCAATTCAGTTAGCGTTATCCAAATTTTTAAGGCCAGAGAACTTGACTCACTTCTGCCATCCAGGATCCTGGTCGACTGTGGTCTTAAACCACGTGTTATTTGTTTACAGTATTCAATCAATAACGTGTTTAGCATAATGTATGTCCGTTATTTTTTGTTTTGAAAAAAAAAATGTTATTAGAACTCTTGTAAATTTTGCTTCATTCTCAATCATTTTATATAATAGACCCACAGGGTTACCTTTCAAGCGGAAGTGTTAAAACTAAAAAGAGTGTTCCTGTAGCAATTCTGGGCGTGTAAGATGTAGCATTATGTGGCTGGAAGTGCCCAAGTCCGCCGGAATGCGCAATGGACATGAACAGATGCAGGTGATCAGACAGGATGCTTACATACGTGTCACCTGTCAGAGTCGTATCTAGACATATCAGGGGCCCCATATCACTCCAACTGCACACGCCCACGCCATTACAGAATCTCCAACAGCTTGAACAGTCCCCTGCTGACATGCAGGGTCCATGGATTCATGAGGTTGTCTCATACCCTTTACACGTCTATCGGATCGATACAATTTGAAACGAAACTTGTCCGACCAGGCAAGATGTTTAAAGTCATCAGTAGTCCATTGTCGGTCTTGACGCAGTTTGCAGAAGGTTCGCACTTCTGTCGCGTTTAATGATTCTCTTCAGTCGTTGTTGGTCCCGTTCTTGCAGGATCTTCTCCCCGCCACAGCGGTGTTGGAGATTTAATTTTTACATTCCTGATTTTCACGGTACACACCTGGAATAGTACTACTGGAAAATCCCCGCTTCATCGCTACCTCGGAGATGCTGTGTCCCGTCGCTCGTGCGCCGACTATAACACCACATTCAAACTCACTTATATCTTGATAACCTGTCATTGTAGCAGCAGTAACCGATCTAACATCAGCGCCAGGCACTTGTCGTCTTATATAGTCGTTGCCGAACGCAGCACCGTATTCTGCCTGTTTACATATCTCTGTACTGGTTATACCAGTTTCTTTGGCTCTTCAGTGTATGTGATGTTCATCATAGTTTACAGAAGACGGGACGGCGCTGCTATGAGTTGTCGAGCTCATCTTCGGTGCACGCATCGTTTCAGCCCTCTCTGATTAGTGCCAAATGCTACAATCGTGCCTATATATCTCCGGCAGTCAGTGTTTTTACTCCCGATGAGGATGGCGGTGATAGCCACCGAAATGTTGAGTCTTCTATTCGAATTGACGGAATCTGGAAACCGAGATGATTTTATTCAGACATGCCGCCACTGAAGACCACGAGTACAGGTATCGGCTTCGAGTTTTTGTAAATTTCTAGCAGAGTATGGCACCCAACGGTATTGGCTTGGTTTTCGCAAATTTCTGACAAAGTATCGCACCTAATGCTATTTTGCTAAACTTGAAACTACACTCCAGGAAATTGAAATAAGAACACCGTGAATTCATTGTCCCAGGAAGGGGAAACTTTATTGACACATTCCTGGGGTCAGATACATCACATGATCACACTGACAGAACCACAGGCACATAGACACAGGCAACAGAGCATGCACAATGTCGGCACTAGTACAGTGTATATCCACCTTTCGCAGCAATGCAGGCTGCTATTCTCCCATGGAGACGATCGTAGAGATGCTGGATGTAGTCCTGTGGAACGGCTTGCCATGCCATTTCCACCTGGCGCCTCAGCTGGACCAGCGTTCGTGCTGGACGTGCAGACCGCGTGAGATGACGCTTCATCCAGTCCCAAACATGCTCAATGGGGGACAGATCCGGAGATCTTGCTGGCCAGGGTAGTTGACTTACACCTTCTAGAGCACGTTGGGTGGCACGGGATACATGCGGACGTGCATTGTCCTGTTGGAACAGCAAGTTCCCTTGCCGGTCTAGGAATGGTAGAACGATGGGTTCGATGACGGTTTGGATGTACCGTGCACTATTCAGTGGCCCCTCGACGATCACCAGTGGTGTACGGCCAGTGTAGGAGATCGCTCCCCACGCCATGATGCCGGGTGTTGGCCCTGTGTGCCTCGGTCGTATGCAGTCCTGATTGTGGCGCTCACCTGCACGGCGCCAAACACGCATACGACCATCATTGGCACCAAGGCAGAAGCGACTCTCATCACTGAAGACGACACGTCTCCATTCGTCCCTCCATTCACGCCTGTCGCGACACCACTGGAGGCGGGCTGCACGATGTTGGGGCGTGAGTGGAAGACGGCCTAACGGTGTGCGGGACCGTAGCCCAGCTTCATGGAGACGGTTGCGAATGGTCCTCGCCAATACCCCAGGAGGAACAGTGTCCCTAATTTGCTGGGAAGTGGCGGTGCGGTCCCCTACGGCACTGCGTAGGATCCTACGGTCTTGGCGTGCATCCGTGCGTCGCTGCGGTCCGGTCGCAGGTCGACGGGCACGTGCACCTTCCGCCGACCACTGGCGACAACATCGATGTACTGTGGAGACCTCACGCCCCACGTGTTGAGCAATTCGGCGGTACGTCCACCCGGCCTCCCGCATGCCCACTATACGCCCTCGCTCAAAGTCCGTCAACTGCACATACGGTTCACGTCCACGCTGTCGCGGCATGCTACCAGTGTTAAAGACTGCGATGGAGCTCCGTATGCCACGGCAAACTGGCTGACACTGACGGCGGCGGTGCACAAATGCTGCGCAGCTAGCGCCATTCGACGGCCAACACCGCGGTTCCTGGTGTGTCCGCTGTGCCGTGCGTGTGATCATTGCTTGTACAGCCCTCTCGCAGTGTCCGGAGCAAGTATGGTGGGTCTGACACACCGGTGTCAATGTGTTGTTTTTTCCATTTCCAGGAGTGTATTTACGGTTTTGGAGTAAATTTACCGATTTGTTAAGACAACATTCGAAAGAAGAAATGCGAGTTTCATTGCTATTCTAGCGATTTTCCCCGCTTTTTAAGAAGACGCACGCACATACTGTTTGGGTTTTGGAGTAGTTTTTCAAGAATAGACACATAAACACTGGACTGTGAAGGTTCAAAAATTTCTACACCGTATTAGTTAGCAACAAATAAACTCCTGATACGTGCCCTACCACTGTACGGTTTTACCGATTTTTCCTCAAGTAGCCACTTTATTTCAGGAAGACAAGCGTACAAATATCGGTCAAACAACTACAACAACACGTTAATTTAACAAATTACACGGATATTCAGAGTTAAACCATTTTTATTTAACAACAAATGTGCACCACTTCTACGTTTCGCCTAAATGAACTTATCCCATCTTGCTATTAGTTTGTGATATGACTGTCAGATGATCTAGGAGCATATTATTCTGACTTATCAAAAACGGCGAGAATGCTTTCACATCGCAATCGAACCGCTACCACAGGGCCAAGAAGAGGAGAGAGAGTGCCCTTCATTTAAGAACAAACAAAAAATGTAGCTTCAATACCCCGAAAAGTGTATTCCTGTGGCACTGTTGACCACTCTGTTTCTCAGTGAGTCGCCTTGTCTTTATCACAGCAGCGTGCTATTGAATATGAGACGCCATCTCGACCAAGGGCAGCCAGTAGCAGCACCGCATAAAACAACACAAGCGGTACCCTTCCGTCTCCCCGCAAGCACAGGGCTGCAGTAGGCGTCCCCGCCGCCTGCTGCTGATGGAGGAACCATGTACGCTAATCCTCTGAAAGAATTTACTCTCATTTTAGCGATGTGCAATCTGATCGAAAGTAAACGAACACATACTAGCATACATTAACCTTACATTAACACGAGATCCGCCTACTGGTCAAACTGCAAGCTGTCACAATTAAAAAAAAAAAAAAAAGAGTAATGATACCTTCGACCACGTCCTTCTGTGATTCTCTTAAAAAATCACGTTATTTTCACAGTGCCCCTAATACCTAATACAAATGGCTCTGAGCACTATGGGACTCAACTGCTGAGGTCAGTAGTCCCCTAGAACTTAGAACTAGTTAAACCTAACTAACCTAAGGACATCACAAACATCCATGCCCGAGGCAGGATTCGAACCTGCGACCGTAGCGGTCTTGCGGTTCCAGACTGCAGCGGCTTTAACCGCACGGCCACTTCGGCCGGCACCTAATACATATTAAACAAATAATGTTACATAGCCATATGTTGAACGACAGAGCGATTATAACACCTTTTACCTTAGCGGAACACACATTATCTAGCAATTAGCGAAAACTCTACAGGCCAACCCAGAGACGCATAATACAACCGAAATATATTCTAGCATCTTAATAGTGTGGTGGTATACCGTCTACGCCGAATACAACATCAGTTCTACATTACACAAAGCATTAATATGTTTCCAGGCAACGCTGGCATAACAGAGGATAGGACGGATGAGGGATTTGTAGGTGTGGAGGATGATAGAAGGATGCAATCCCCATGTCCGGCCAGACAGCAGTTTCAGGAGGCGGAGGCGGGAATGGGTTCTCTGCTTAATGGTCTGGTGGTGAGGGGTCCAGGTGAGGTGACGATCGAGGGTGAGGCCAAGGTATCTCAGTGTGGGGGTGAGCTGGCTGGGACGACCATAAAGGGTGAAGTAGAAATCATGGTGACGAAAGGCGCGGGTGGTGCGGCCTATGATGATTGCCTGGGTTTTGGAGGCGTTGAGATGGAGGAACCACTGGTTACACCAAGTGGTGAACTGGTTAAGGTGGGTTTGGAGGGTGCGTTGGGACCGTTGAAGGGTAGGATAGAGAGCCAGGAAGGCAGTGTCATCAGTGTGCTTAGCTGAGTGAGGGGCAGGAGCTTATATACAGGATACGGTACGTCGCTGCCGGCCGAAGTGGCCGTGCGGTTAATGGCGCTGCAGTCTGGAACCGCAAGACCGCTACGGTCGCAGGTTCGAATCCTGCCTCGGGCATAGATGTTTGTGATGTCCTTAGGTTAGTTAGGTTTAGCTAGTTCTAAGTTCTAGGGGACTAATGACCTCAGAAGTTAAGTCCCATAGTGCTCAGAGCCGTTTGAACCATTTCTTTTGCCACGGTACGTCGCTATTGGCTGCTGGGACCACGTGCTCCATCGTGGTGCCCTCACGTTGTACGCGGGCCAGGAACGTGTGCAGCCATTGCTTACGGCGTGACAGTTGTACAGACCTCTAGTGGTAATTGAGGCCCATGCCGTCTGGCGCGGATTCGAAACCCACGGCGCTCTGTACCCGATAAATTATAGGGCATTGACCGTTCGCGACTATTATTTTCTACATTCTGCACTGAAGGTGATGATGATGATGATGATTTTTGGCTTGTGGGGCGCTCAAATGTGCGGTTATCAGCGCCGTACAAGTTCCCAACTTTTTCTCAGTCGAATCTCGCTACGTACATGAATGATGAAATGATGACGACACAAACACCCATTCCTCTCGAGGCAGCTGAAAATCCCTAACCCCGCCGGGAATCGAACCCGGAATCCACACTGAATACGGAACTTCCACTCTTAGATTTCTTCCGTACACCTGGGAGAAAGAATGTCTCTCTCGTTGTAATCATTTCGTGAGCCACATGTCGGATCCTATGACCAGCTTAAAGCGTGCCTTGTATATCGTTCCTCCACATTCTCTCCTTTAGCAATTACTCCATTGAGTGCAGCAGTATTATCGCCTTTCTTTCCTATCCCACCCTAACATATTTATCGAGTATTATATGGAACCTCTGCCGCTAAATCTCTCAGTAAATTCTTGGTATTAGCCCCAATTTTCTCATTGCAGTCATTTCACGAGACGTGTGTGGGAGGAACTAATATGCTTCCCATCACTCACGAATCTTCCAATCTTCGATATGTAGGATCTGCGTCTACCTCATTTTGAAATACATCGGTTTATAGTCACCAGCACTTCTAGAACCGTTACATTAAAATTCAGGGCGATCATCCAACAGTGTACCCGCCCCTAGTCCTACATTCTACGACCAGTCAGAGCTCAGAACAAGATTAATTTGATACCGGCAGACAAGTCCAACATTCAATTACGGAATTTCCGATCAGAAGCTTAGCTGAATGCAGTCTCTTTAGCCAGTATCGTTTCACCGGAATATGAATTTTTTCTACCAACATAAAACACACATAAAAGGTGGATGGGAAGAATGTCCTTATCGTTCTAGTCATTTCGTGAGACACGTGTATGGTACTGTAATCAGTTGAAAACGTGCTTTGTACGCCGCTCATTCGCCTTCAACACTTCCTCCAGTAAAGCTTCAGCCATCGATATAGAGCTGTACATCATAGAGGTATACCGCCTATATTTCATATCCCACTTTAACAAATATATCGAGAAGCAAATTAATTGCCTATATACTACATATCCCATCTAAATCTCCTCTATGAGGCGCTACACCAGATATAGTTTTTTAAGTGTGAAAATATAGGGGATAATTCCCCAGAGCAGTCACTGAAGAACCCTTGCTGCTCCAATTTTAAGATGCGTGGTCTATGGCAAGAAAATCAGAGGGATAACACATGCAGTTCATCGATATCGAATGATTATCTACATATGTCTCTGTACTTATTCTAACCCCTTTTGACGTATTCACATGATCACTACGCTGGATATACGATGGTGGCAGGATAATATCAACAGAGTCTTAGTGGAATGCACAATGCACATCGTTTTTGTGAGAGGTACGTAATCCTTTTTTTCCCAAAAGGGATATTACTAAATAATACGATCATGACAGTGTGACGTACTATCTGTCGGATCATATATACATTGGTGCAGCTACTCAGCAGATCAGATACAACCACGCAAAATTAAGAGGTACTGTAACAGTACAGAGAGTTTCGGGTTTAATCACAATATCGTACATGTTTTGCTCCTCACGTGCTGTTCGAGAGTTGTCCGAGGACTATATTCTTCTTTACCCGCTTGGACAATACGTATGTGTGTGGTGTTAGTTTCTCAATTAGAAACAAACTCAGTATTTACACTTTTATCCGACTGTCATACATGCAGGTGGGATTTTGCAGCCACTCAGCTGCTACACATAAGTCAACCTGACAGTTATTATTGAGTGAATTACATTCTCCCTTAAAAAAAGCCTTGCAAATGAATTTGAACCCAAAATATTCTTCCGCTTTGTCTCTCTCCTAGATACCTGTATGGTAGTTAATGTTTTCTGGCGACAGTGTACATGATTTCTGGTTCTGTTTATGTTTAATAGTTGGATTTATCTAAATTCAGGTCAACTACCACCAACTCCGATTCCCACACAGATCTTCCTGCGTTCTTGTAGACAATTCCAACCCTTTCTCTAGCACTAATCGAGTAAAAAATTACTGTCTATATACATTCATATATACATACCCTAATCCACCCTTATTTTTTCGGGAGAATTACGTAGTCTTTAGCAGACCTTTCCCTTCTCTTACATAATCCAATGAAGTATACCAACCTACATGATCCCAACAGCACTTATATGGTGTGCTTACTTCACCGATCAGCCATGTAGATGATTGGTAGATAGCACCTGTGTTTGATGGGGGTAGATATATATCGACCCAGCAGTCCAACACTGTAATTAATATGGAGCTGTCGAGAAAATGATAATGTTCGCTAGTATGTATCATTTAACCACCAAGGGGTCTATCTGTGTTAATGTTGGGAGAGCAATTGACACTGACCTCAAAGCTATAGTGGAAACTGAGAAAGTACGGCGGGTTGCGAAGCTGACACTCGTTCAACTAGAGTGGAAGAAGCTGTGCAAATGGCTCTGAGCACTAAGGGACTCAACTGCTGAGGTCATTAGTCCCCTAGGACTTAGAACTAGTTAAACCTAACTAACCTAAGGACATCACAAACATCCATGCCCGAGGCAGGATTCGAACCTGCGACCGTAGCGGTCTTGCGGTTTCAGACTGCAGCGCCTTTAACCGCACGGCCACTTCGGCCGGCGAAGCTGTGCAGCAAACAGGCATAAAATGTTTTGGAAATTTGTGGTAATGACTATGGGACCTAACTGCTGAGGTCATCGATCCCTAGGCTTACACAGTACTCAACCTAACTTAAACTAACTTACACTAAGGACAACACATACACCCATGCCCTAGGGAGGACTCGAACCTCCGACGGGGGAAGCCGCGCGAACCGTGACAAGGCGCCCAAGACCGCACGGCTACCCCGCATGGCGAACTGGCGTATATTGAGGGTCACTTGACGACTTAGTACAGCGCATTCTGTCTCTGCATTCCCATCTTCAACAGCAGCAGAGTCAGTGCTTCAATACTCATTGAGTTTGGTTTTTCTACATTAATATTAACAGCGTCAGAGCCGTCGAAGAGCGTATTTCTAAAGTATCCAAGTGTGGTTTGTAGGATGCAGTATGTGCTACAGTAGACAGACTAAGTCAATGGCGAGACGGTGTTAAGACGCTTTTTGACAGTATTGTAAAGTATATTGGAATTTAATTGCGTAGGCTTCCGCGGCCAGAGTCAGTCGACATTTGACTGATGACCATAGATGTTAAGTCCCATAGTGCTCAGAGCCATTTTTTATATTGGAATGTGCAGTTGATGAAGACTATGTTGAGTTACTGAGTTGTATAGGCCATCATGTATTTTATACGCTGTTTTAAAATACTTCCGCCGGCCGGTGTGGCCGTGCGGTTCTAGGCGCTTCAATCTGGAACCGCCCGACCACTACAGTCGCATGTTCGAATCCTGCCTCGGGCATGGATGTGTGTGATGTCCTTAGGTTAGTTAGGTTTAAGTAGTTCTAAGTTCTAGGAGACTGATGACCTCAGACGTTAAGTCCCATAGTGATCAGAGCCTTTTGAACCATTTCAGTTGTATAAGTGCATGCATCGAAAGTTCAAGGCAAGAGGCTGTACCTACTCCAACAAATTTTGGGTGCAATATATGTGGAATTCAGAGCATCATACAAAAAGCTGTTATTTTCGAAACACGTCGTATATTGAGTGGAGGCTGATGTGGAATTCCAATATGTATGATCATTCGGATCTCCGGGAGGGGATTGCCAAGGGGGAGGTTACCATGAGAAAAAGATTGAATAATCAACGAAAGGATAACGTTCTACGAGTCGGGGCGTGGAATGTCAGAAGCTTGAACGAGGTAGGGAAACTAGAAAATCTGAAAAGGGAAATGCAAAGGCTCAATCTAGATATAGTAGGGGTCAGTGAAGTGAAGTGGAAGGAGGACAAGGATTTTGGGTCAGACGAGTATCGGGTAATATCAACAGCAGCAGAAAATTGTATAACAGGCGTAGGATTTGTTATGAATAGGAAGGTAGGGCAGAGGGTGTGTTACTGTGAACAGTTCAGTGACCGGGTTGTTCTAATCAGAATCGACAGCAGACCAACACCGACAACGATAGTTCAGGTATACATGCCGACGTCGCAAGCTGAAGATGAACAGATAAGAGAAAGTGTATGAGGATATTGAAAGGGTAATGCAGTATGTAAAGGGGGACGAAAATCTAATAGTCGTGGGCGACTGGAATGCAGTTGTAGGGGAAGGATTAGAAGAAAAGGTTACAGGAGAATATGGGCTTGGGACAAGGAATGAAAGAGGAGAAAGACTAATTGAGTTCTGTAACAAGTTTCAGCTAGTAATAGCGAATACCCTGTTCAAGAATCACAAGAGGAGGAGGTATACTTGGAAAAGGCCGGGAGATACTGGAAGATTTCAATTAGATTACATCATGGTCAGACAGAGATTCCGAAATCAGATACTGGATTGTAAGGCGTGGTGGTGGTGGTGGTGGTGGTTAGTGTTTAACGTCCCGTCGACAACGAGGTCATTAGAGACGGAGCGAAAGCTCGGGTTAGGGAAGGATTGGGAAGGAAATCGGCCGTGCCCTTTCAAAGGAACCATCTCGGCATTCGCCTGAAACGATTTAGGGAAATCACGGAAAACCTAAATTAGGATGGCCGGAGACGGGATTGAACCGTCGTCCTCCCGAATGCGAGTCCAGTGTGCTAACCACTGCGCCACCTCGCTCGGTTGTAAGGCGTACCCAGGAGCAGATATAGACTCAGACCACAATATAGTAGTGATGAAGAGTAGGCTGAAGTTCAAGACATTAGTCAGGAAGAATCAATACCCAAAGAAGTGGGATACGGAAGTACTAAGGAATGACGAGATACGTTTGAAGTTCTCTAACGCTATAGATACAGCAATAAGGAATAGCGCAGTAGGCAGTACAGTTGAAGAGGAATGGATATCTCTAAAAAGGGCCATCACAGAAGTTGGTAAGGAAAACATAGGTACAAAGAAGGTAGCTGCGAAGAAACCATGGGTAACAGAAAAAAATACTTCAGTTGATTGATGAAAGGAGGAAGTACAAACATGTTCCGGGAAAATCAGAAATACAGAAATACAAGTCGCTGAGGAATCAAATAAATAGGAAGTGCAGGGAAGCTAAGACGAAATGGCTGCAGGAAAAATGTGAAGACATCGAAAAAGATATGATTGTCGGAAGGACAGACTCAGCATACAGGAAAGTCAAAATAACCTTTGGTAACATTAAAAGCAACTGTGGTAACATTAAGAGTGCAACGGGAATTCCACTGTTAAATGCTGAGGAGAGAGCAGATAGGTGGAAAGAATTCATTGAAAGCCTCTATGAGGGTGAAGATTTGTCTGATGTGATAGAAGAAGAAACAGGAGTCGATTTAGAAGAGATAGGGGATCCAGTATTAGAATCGGAATTTAAAAGAGCTTTGGAGGACTTACGGTCAAATAAGGCAGAAGGGATAGACAACATTCCATCAGAATTTCTAAAATCATTGGGGGAAGTGGCAACAAAACGACTATTCACGTTGGTGTGTAGGATATATGAGTCTGGCGATATACCATCTGACTTTCGGAAAAGCATATCCACACAATTCCGAAGACGGCAAGAGCTGACAAGTGAGAGATTTATCGCAAAATCAGCTTAACAGCTCATGCATCGAAGCTGCTTACAAGCATAATATACAGAAGAATGGAAAAGAAAATTGAGAATGCGCTGGGTGACGATCAGTTTGGCTTTAGGAAAAGTAAAGGGACGAGAGAGGCAATTCTGACGTTACGGCTAATAATGGAAGCAAGGCTAAAGAAAAATCAAGACACTTTCATAGGATTGGTGGACCTGGAAAAAGCTGTTCGAGATTCTGAAAAAAGTAGGGGTAAGCTATAGGGAGAGACGGGTCATATACAATATGTACAACAACCAAGAGGGAATAATAAGAGTGGACGATCAAGAACGAAGTGCTCGTATTAAGAAGGGTGTAAGACAAGGCTGTAGCCTTTCGCCCCTACTCTTCAATCTGTACATCGAGGAAGCAATGATGGAAATAAAAGAAAGGTTCAGGAGTGGAATGAAAATACAAGATGAAAGGATATCAATGATACGATTCGCTGATGACATTGCTATCCTGAGTGAAAGTGAAGAAGAATTAAATCTGCTGAACGGAATGAACAGTCTAATGAGTACACAGTATGGTTTGAGAGTAAATCGGAGAAAGACGAAGGTAATGAGAAGTAGTAGAAATGAGAAGAGTGAGAAACTTAACATCAGGATTGATGGTCACGAAGTCAATGAAGTTAAGGAATTCTGCTACCTAGGCAGTAAAATAACCAAAGACGGACGAAGCAAGGACGACATCAAAAGCAGACTCGCTATAGCTAAAAAGGCATTTCTGGCCAAGAGAGATTGGAATACGTCAAGCAAGTAATCGAGGACGTAGGTTGCAAGTGCTACTCTGAGATGATGAGGTTAGCACAGGAAAGGAATTCATGGCGGGCCGCATCAAACCAGTCAGTAGACTGATGACCAAAAAAAAAAAAAAATGATCATTGGTGTGAGTATGTCAGAGCATTGTGTATACAGGGTGTAAGTGCAGATACTTTTGTATGTGGTATCTTAATATGTACACACATCAGTGCGTTGGTTGTTGCTCTCTGCATCAAATAGTCTTCCCACAGACACGTCACAAACTTTATTTAGGACTCAATGTTTTCTGAATGAACGTAACTGCTCCATTTGTCTGTCAGTATACACTAACCGTTTTGCGTCCATGCATGCACACTTCAACACCTGACCTGTCGCACAGGGGAGAATAAGCATTAATTGCTTGCTCCTGTCACACATACTTGGATGTACTAATCAACCTAAAAACATACAACTTGTAACAGCTATAATTATTAGTCTGTACATAATGTAAAAAGTGATGTAATGTTGTTCAGTACACTATTCACAGTCAGCAGTAGCAATGTCTCCAATAATGATGGAAGCTAAAGAAATGGATTAAAACTTGTGCCACAGCCAGGACCTGAACCTAGGTCTCCTGCTTACGAGGCAGATGTGTTAGCCATTACACCACAGTGGCAGAATAGGTAACTGAACTGCACGGGCTACTCTAGTCCAGTACCCTCCATAACACAAACTTGAATTCACACCTCCAGCCTATTTTCCCTCTCTTAAACTGTCAGTATATTTCCATTAAAAACTTGTAATAATTTAATACATTTTACAAGCTACAACATCTGTTTCTAAAAAATACGCCATCCAGTATATCAATGGGATCAGATGTCTGTAAGATAGATTTTTTCTGCGTGGTTTCCATATGTCTGTCAGTCTCATTTAAGTACAGTAACGGCGAGTATGGTACTCCCTCACACCATTAACAAATGTTTTAATAGAACTACAGTCTTCCACACTATATACATTTATAAATATCTCATACCGATTTTGAAATAATTTGTTTATTATGAATAGTCACTTACCCACTCAGTCCCGCCATTAACAGATCCAATTCCCATCCCAAATGTAGCACTTGGTGGATCCATCTTCGAATACTATCCCAGACTTACACTGGACTCCAGGGGATCCCGTGCAACAAACTTATATACACATACACAGAAAAATAGCGTAATTGTGCTAGGTGTTTGCAACTGGACTGCGTTTACAAGCAGATGTAGAATACTGACCAGAAGTGACATGATCACAGGAAAGGGAATGTCTGAGGGTGTTGGCGAGGCATACTTGTGAAAGTGTATCTGTGCTGGGTAAAACCGTTTTTTGTACAATACTTCCAATCACTCAGAATCCAAATATGCCCACATTCATTTCCTAAATCAGCGTCGTTGTATATCACGTGTGGAATAGGTGATTGGGTTAGCTAACCCTAAAAATAGAACATATGATACGAGGCTGGCATCTTTTAGTGCTTTGTCGTTAGCTATTATGCAGTGTCCTGACTAACTAAGTGAAACTGGATACTTTTATACCACAAACAGAGATTAAACCATCTGTTTGTATTGTGCTGGTGGGTTACGTTCCTGGAAAGAAACGCATAACCCATGGTTTGAACGTGCTGTTTGTTGTTCCAGATGTGTGTGTGTCGATTCTTACGGAGGGTAATATTTTGTAGATGATATTGTCAGAACGGAGATGCGATATTTACTGCAAATGATGCAGCAAGTCTTCTGAAAGCAGCATCAGAACACTACGTGAATATGAGGGCTTCCGACAACGCTCGCCTGTGTAAATTATGATTCCGGGAAGAAACTGGAGTGCTATTACCTCCATGCATGTGTTTAATAAATACCTTCCCATGTCTTTTTTACTGTCAATAGCCTGCCTCAGCTAAAGCAAGAGCTTTTATGACGAAAACTTCGTTTTTGTAGAGAATACTATTATTTTAATGTTTATTTTTCTACGCATTGTTGATACACATTGTAGAAAATAAAGCACTATCATTGAAAATCTTTCTTTTTTTCCTACATCAGCCACACTTAGGTCCGCTCTTAATATGACAGCCATGATTACACTATGATCTTACTACTGTTTGTCAACGTATGTAGTCTTCCATAGGGTTAAAAAAAACATCTTATTCCCAGCAGAGTGCTGTTTCAAGACATGTGCTATACATTTCCATATAATTCGATAACAAGTGCTTTACGATGAGAGAATAATACGGCATTTAGAGTGACTTTCAACTCAGTAGCCCTTCCCACCACTCTGAGTTGATGCAGGACTGTTTTGATTGGTAGACTGCAGCTGGGATAGGAACGGACAACATCTGTGTAAACGCACCAGTTCACCTAGTCATCAGTGCACTGTTACTGTTGACGTTTTATTTGACCGAGTGTGGTTCGCAGTATATCAATGTGCCGAAGTGACTAGGGTAACCTGTTCTAGAGAAGCGGTGCATCTGGGTTTGAGTCCCGGTTTGGCAAAAATTTTCACATGTCGCCATTGCCTCTAATGCGTTTCTCGTATGCAGCTAGAATTTCTCTTTCATTGTATATGCGGTACATACGGCTGTTGAATCGCAGAAGTGGCCTCTGTTCTTTCAGACATGTCCGGAAGAATAGATACCACACATATAAATCTCAAACACTTCAGACATTGAAAGCAAACGTACAAAGAGCTTCCTCCCCTCCCATCGTATTCCATATATAGAAACTTAGTTTAGTCTGTATTGGGACTTTTCTGTTATTTATTGGAACAAAGTTGTTCGAAATATTATCTCTTAATGAATATGTTCGGTGAAAAGTTTCACTTTTATTACAGGTATGCTGCACTGGATAATTACCGATATTTCCTCTGCAGACAATGTAACGCAAGCCTCCATGTTATTATCCTGAAAAATCTATCCAGGACTAAAACATTTGCAGCTTCTTCAGAGCAATTTTCTGCTTTTACACCATTGGTGCCTTATGATGTCATTTTGGTTACATATTTATTTATGGCTTTGGGCTCACGATGTAGCAGCTTACCCAAAGACAAAGAGTGTAGCCGACCGACATTCTTATCCTTGCTTTCAATAAAAATCTGAAACGCGCAAACATCAGAGTCAGCTCCCACAGTTAAAACTTGCTGTACATGCTGAGCTCTGCCACTTACCGATACCGCATCTGGCATGTGCTGCTGCAGCATTCGTGTGATGTTTCGCTGTATCAATAGAAAGGTATCCGCTCTCATTTTCTGCTTCCACACAAACACATAATATCGAACCTGCTCCTTTGCTGTTCGTTATCGCTGTAGTTTATCAACCGCTTCTGTGAGTTCCTCTCAGGGCTTATCGTCTGGTTACCTTAATCTTGGACTGGAATATTGTCAACGTTGTTCACAGTATTTAAAGCGTCCATTATCAGTGCTCTTAATACTGTTGAAACGTATCTTTTAGATTCGTTTCTTAGTATTTAACTCGTATTTCGTACTGTTACGCTCAGTAATTTGTAATTTAGTTTCGTACTTCGTGTTTGTCCCCACTCAATCGTACACAGTTACATTAAAGAATCAGTTTTCCTAGTAAGCACCTAATCCTATGTACATTACCTACATTTTGTGCTTACAAAGTCCTTTTCTGCTTTTATCATCTGCATGAATGTGTGAGTGAGTGTTTATGTTAAATTTGTCTTTTATATGGTAGCATTACAGTATCTAGCTGTCTGCTGTGGTAGCAACAGTGCTGCCAACGTAACTTTCTAAGTCAAGGCAAAGAGATTTTACCTTTGTGGTAGTCATTCGAAAGTAGTTCAGTTGGTGGCGGAAAGGACCCCTCTGATCTCTTCCGTCTATCTGGGGGAAGTTCGTTGCAGGGAGAGCGTGCTGTCGGCACTCGGGACTGGAACTTTGGTGAGTGAAGGCGGTACTCTTAGGAGAGGCTTGAAGCTGTTGAGTGTGTTCATGTGTGATGGTGTGTAGCTATTCCAACCGATGTACACTTTTGATCTGATAGTTCATTTTCAAGTTCGGTAGTCGAATTCTTACATTTTTCAGAGTATACTTTTCTGTATGTAGTAACTTTTTCCGGTTCTCGCTTTCTGTAACCATAACTCGTGGTTAGGAAGTTCGTTATTCCAGCACAGGTTTAGAATTCAGGTGTCTGACCACTCTTTAAACTAGAATGTGTGTGTGAACTTCTCTCGTGTGTGTGTGTGTGTTTTATTTCTTCTACTTTTCATTTCGTTTCAATTTTATAGTGTGTAGCTTTTTCCACACCGCATGGTGGTAATTTCATGGTGTGTAATTTCAGTACCATCTTGAATAAATTTTGTTCGTGTTTCCTCTTGAAATTTTATTGCTACTTGTGTCTATACGGTTTACGTCTGTGTTCTTGAAGTTTTCACCAGTCTTATGTAATTTTGCTTTGCTCATAAATATTCACGGCATTTGAGGATGTTTCACGATAGCGTACCTTAGTTTCGTGTGCAAGGTGATGCAGATAAATTTCTTTGTCGGAAAGTTTTCCATAGTATTCTTATTCCCTATAAGTCAGTCACAGCGATAGGGATGGACCTCTGAGCCATTGACTTATTGTGATGGTAAAATTCTTTTTAGCTCTGTTCTTGTGTGCGTCAATCGTGTATGTTTGTGTGAACTTTTCCCATGCGAGCCTAAGACTTCCTTTTCATTTATCAGCGCAATGTATCTCGGCCCTCAATATAATAATAATATAAGTGAGGTAATTAATTAAATAACAGGCAACGACAGATCATAGTTTAAAATTACTTTGTGAATTTTTAATATGGCGTTTTATTTTAATAAACTACGTTAAACTGTGATGACCTTTTCTCACACAAACCCGTCTCCTTTTGTAAGATTATTTTTAATGCATCCCACCTGGAGTTTCTGAAGTGCAAAAGACAGGCCTTGTATTTTTAGACTTTTGTCTGATTGTCTTATTCATTTTGTTGAGGCTCTAGCTCCTGCTTGCTCTGAATCATTTGATTTAACGTTTATACTTAAAGTGTTTCCATATGCTCTTTCCATGTATTCACTTGGTTTTTTTTTAATATTAACGTTAGTAATGCTTACCAATTCAGTGATTAATTTAGTTCTTATATTAAAATTTTCCCATTTTAAATAAACTGGGTGGCGACCCAGAAAAATTTTGTGGCACACGAAACTTACAGTTGACTGCAGAGCTCCACACAGGCTAATTTCCTCCAGTTTCCGTTTACTTTGGAGGCAATAAACTTAAATTTTTCTGTCTTCACTATAAACAAAGTAAACAGGAAATCTGAGCTGTTGACGCTAGCAGTGCACCCCTCTTCCACGTCCGTAGTCACCGAAGGCGCAATGACTGGGTCAATATAATAAGCGTGAGTGCTGTCCAGAGATACAGGTGACTGGTGCATAAAATTTTGTTCAGTTACTACTTGCAGTCAGAATTCTTATATCATACCGCCACCATAGTGGAAAATTTACTTTTTTTTACACGGCTGCCAAAGTAACAGCAAATAACTGACTCGCGTCAAGGGCGCGCTAGGACGCTGATCAACGTGCCCCGTAAACTCGCCATACGAGGTGGAAGGAGTCGAAGTGCAATTGGAAACAAACCTATGAGATCAATAGTGCCAGCGGGTTATGAAGAAGACTGAATATAAAGTAAGACGGAAACTGTTTTACCTGGTGGTTTTAATGTTTTCTTTATGTTGTCAAGGTATTTGTCTTAATCTTGCGTGAAGATCTACATCTACATACAAATTCCACAAGCCACCAGATTGTGGATGACGCAGAGTGCCTTGTACCACTACGACGGACGGTGCCTTGTACCATTACTAGCCATTTCCTTTCTTGTTCCACACGAAGGTGGAGCTTAGGAAAACGACTATCTGTACGTCTCCGTAAGAATCCTACTTTCTATTGTCTTCGCGGTCCTTCCGTGAGATTTACGATGGCGGCAGTAGAATCGTTCTGTACTTAGCCGCAAATGCCAATTCTGTATATTTCTTCACTAGAGTTTCGTGAAAATAACGTAGTCTTCCTTCCAGGAATACCTATTTGTGCTCGGATAACATCTCCGTAATACACGTGTGTTAATTGAAACTACCAGTAACGAATGCCTCTAAGCTGCTTCGATGTCTTCCTTTAATCCGATCTCTTGGGGTCCCGATCACGGAGCAGTACACAAGAATGGGTCGCACTTGTGTTCTGTTTTTGATGTGCTTTGTAGACAAACTACACTTTCTCAAAATTCCTGTAGTAAACCGAAGTCAAGCATTCGCATTCCCGAATACCATCCTTACGTGCTCATTCCATTTCATATCGGTTTCCAATGTTATACCTAAGCGTTTAATGGACATTTAAGGCAAGCTGCCATTCATCACACCAAACAGAAATTCTGTCTAAGTCATCCTGTATCCTTCTACAGTCACTGGCCGCACGGGGACCCGTCGGATACAATGCCGCGCGCCCGCTGAGCCACACCTTCACCAAGTCCATCTACGAGTGCCCCCTACCACTGCAATATAAGAAGACCGGCAGCAGCTACACAGACCAGTCTCAGTCGCAGTCTTTGACAGTTTTCTGTCTTAGTCAGCCTTCGACAGTTCACTCTTGCATTAATAGTGGGAGCCAGGCACTGCGCCGGCCGTTGTGGCCGAGAGGTTCTGAAACGTCCCCTTTGAAAAATTATACAGGACTGTGCTTTAACTGACACACAATATTTTTTTAGCACAACACAATCTGACTTTCAATAATCCCTACAAAAGAACGGCCCTGACTAACATTAACCTATATCTTTCACAAATCACTTACCTCACAAAAATCTTCGTTACTCGAACTACTGCAATACAGCAAGCGCCACTACTGCCAGCTAAATAAAAGATTCAAACTATGGAAGGCACTAACTACTGATAGGGATAGTTAGCAAATGAAAGATATTAATAGAGAACAAACAATGTATTTACCTTAATAGTCATAATATATATAGCAGTTCATGACAAATTTCAAAATTCCGCCATCTCTCTCCCCACATCCACTACTGCTGGCAGCTCACCTCCAACTGCGCAACGCTACGCGCTGTTCACATCCAGCTGTCGCTGCCCAACACTACAATGGCAGACAACGATGCAAACTAGACACAGACTGCACACAGCACAGCCAGTGATTTTTATACAGAGGTGGCGTTACCAATAAAAAAACCTAAACAGCCTACTTACATAGCCCCCATGCTCCCCACAAAAAATTTTACAAATTGTTTTGTCCAGTGGCCAATAATGATTTGATAAAATTTTTCATAATTACAATAACAAAGATATCAAATGCACACACTTATTGATACAATGTTGGTCAAAAGTTAAACTTTCTCACAGTCCATAAAGACAGTCCTAATCGTTCATCACAGTAAAATAGCAGTGTTTTTCTCAAAGTCTGAGCAGTAAAAGAAAATGCACACGGTAGTAGTGGATTTCCATGCAGTCTTGAAGAGGTAGTGTTGTCCTTGCAACGGAAAGACAGTGCTTACTCTTGACATGCAGACAGGTAATGGGCCACAACAGAGCAAACCCACTGCAGAGTCAGTCGAAGTTTTGAAGAATATCGGTAGGTAGGTCATCACAGAGCAGACCACTGTAGTCCTGGCAGAGATTGTGGTATTGGTGGGCCACCAGAGGTGCAGACCCACTGCAGTCCTTGTAGAAATAATGGTACTGGTGAGTCAGCAAAGGTGTAGACCCACTGTAGTCCTTGTAGAGGCGGCCAGCAACCATCTGTTGCGACTGTGCAGGTGCACAATCACCATCGAAGAGTCTTGCGGACAATATAGCAAGTCCATAAACCACCAGTTGTACACTCACAAAATTTTTTTTTGAAATGTCCTTAGAACCAGCAATGCTGTTATCCAGTCCCTTGCTGAATTATCAACACACGTGCAAACACTATCAGTCCCTACTTCTCACATATTGTCCATACTCTATGACCAACAGAAACGTGTGCAGTGAAATGGAACTTACAAGTTACTTAATTTGATGAACTGGTGTCAAGTACAATTTTATACAATAAAAACACAATAACAAAGGTACAAAATACATCTTTAAAGAACATAACAATACAGATAACATTTGTAGTACAGGCTTTACAAAAGAATCGAAATAACATATACACCAGTGTTACAGGAATTATGACATAAGTAAATACATAAAATATCAGAATAAATTTTGAAATATCAACTTCACACATGAGCATTAAAACAAAACAGAATTAATAATGTCTAACATCTTTACAAAGTAAATAACATAGTATTAGAAAAATTCTACAAAATAGCTCTCATCAGCTAAACACATAAAGACAGGAAAAACACAAATATACAAGAGTACACAAACACATAGTGGGATAACACAAGGAAAGGACAGGGTTTCTTTTACTGCAGTATTTTGCAAACAAAACTTTCTTTACTTCTCGGAGATCTCCCTTCGTTCTTCATTATTTCCAAAAAGTCCTATCTATACCTGCTTTCTGTATTTTTTTCGTATGACTTCTCAATGCATTTCATCGCAACTCATTTTCTTATATAGTTTACCCCTGTTAAGCTAACTTAAATCTACTGAGCTCAGATACTAAACTAAGGATCGAGGCAATGCAGCAGCACAAATCAATTAACACAAACAGCAATAATAAAAAATACAAAAGGCAAAGCAAGCAGCATAAATTACAACTAATATAAGACAATGAGCAGCAAACAAGAAAAATAAATCAGTAGTAAAAGGCTTAACAGAGTAATACAAATTAAAATTCGGTAACACTATGCCTGGCAAACAGCAGCAGTAAATGCAAAAATTATATTAAACATGACATAGCTCAAGCAGAAAAAATATTACACTAAAAATGACCATGTCTAATACCTATGTCACATCTTAACACTAGAGTGATGCATCACGAGAACTTACACTAGCAGATAAGTTACCAAATCGTAAAGAAATTATTTATGCAATTCCTGTGAAGGGGAATATCTATTTATGTGCCCTCGTTTTCTTGGAAGTAGATCATAAATTTCTTATTGACTGGATCTGTAGGCATAAAATAACTATATTAGTACATATATTAAATTTTATTTTAACCAATGCTGCAGTGCAGCGAGAAACTAGATATTAGAGAAAATGAGCAAATATGTACAAAGGACGGCATGAAACATCATTCATTAGCCATATGGCATTTCATAAGGCAGTAAAAATTCTCTCAATTCTCGAGAAAGATGCTTGTCATAATCAGGTGTGCAGATGTAAGTATCTTTCCAAGTAATGAGCGTGCCGTATTTGCGGTGCTTTCTACAAAGGAATGTCAATAGCGAGGATAATGGCCTCCCTTTTTTTTTCTCCCACCTAATGGCTTTTTCTCAAGGTGGCTGGCACACCTGGCCGCTCACAACGAATTACGTCACGGTCACTTACCTTTCTTACCGAAATATTTACGACAGCAGTTTTCGCTACAGTGACAGTCTCATATAAAAATTTCACAGGTCGAAAATTTGCGTTACAAATGTGTAGAAACAAAATCCTGTAAATATAACAGCGTCCAAAAAATTTTCCCCAGCATTGTGATACATTCACGCATAAACACACATTTCATAACTCTTAAAGTACGATTCTTGGTTTCCAACATCCTTATTCACAAACGAGAGTACCTAACCACTACTTATTATTCCTTACCTTATTACATATATATATATATATATATATATATATATATATATATATATATATATATATATTCGTCGACACGTCAATCTTGCGATGACACTTCAATATTTCATCATAATAAATACATAGCATAATCAACTTCCTCATATAGCATCAGCTTATTGATCATAAACATACCGCAACAGCATAAAACACATAGTCATCGTAATAATAACATCATAACACCTCAGTCAACTCTCAAAATCGTCGTAGCTACCTTCAATAATTTCAAAACCTAAAAAATATTCTCTGCTCATGTCAAAAGTGTCATCTGCCTCAAACGCACTTTAAAAATCATAATCCCATACTAAATACATCATTCAAAGCTCTCATAGTATCACAATGGTTCCGAAAAATATGAGCATTTCACATAGTACAGACAAAATACAATTTCATAAGTGTGAAGTTATACAACTGTGTAATTACGTAAACATCTGTCACTGATGTAGTAAAAAGAAAAGTTTCTTTCTCTGTTAAATGATCAGATAGCTGTGTAATTCTGTGTTAGAGAAACATGGTACCGATGTGTAAAGTTGTATAAGCAAATACCATATTAGCTAGGGCTCCTTGTGCTTGCCAAACACATGGTACACAAAGTAGGTGTGTACCCCCCTGAGGATTAATGTAATTATACCCTCAGGTGTTACAGATTACAGCAATGGAATGAAATGTATCACGGAAAACTTTCTTTGTAATTCAAAAACCTTTAAAAATAAATGTTTTAAGTATAAAATTAATCACTCAAATACATGTACTGTAGCGCTAAACTGTGCGTCTTGTTGTAAGATAATCTCTGTGGAAGTGTCGTAGTTGTCGTCCTCCGAAAGCTAAGTTCTGCAGAAGTCAATGTACTTACCTCATGATAAACAAAAGTGAAATGCTTTGCGTATAGATATCTTAGTTATTACGCTTATTGCCATGATGAAGAAAGTACTGTGCTGTAACGTATTGTTGTGCTACAGAAAAGGCAGTCTCATTGTAGCTATACCACAAAAGTTACTACTAAAACATGTTTTACTTTCCAGAAGAATTCAGAAAAACTGTGCAGATATAAAACAGATACACCGCAAAAGCAACAAGGTAAATTGTGTCACACATTAGTAGCGTCGTGATATAGTCGTGTAGCTGTCAAATAAACTAACCACTGTGTCATCTGGTATCTCTCAGAAAGCACCTTGAATCCATAATGTATTTTCAAGTAAACCAAAATGTTGCACTAAAATCTCATTAGCAGTACCAGTACATGTTCTATGTATGTAAGCCTGATAGTCGTTACATAATCATGCAACTAACAAGCAAGAATGTACAAATAACAACACTGTGTCGTCTGTTCACTATAACAATGCATTCGTAATTTCTGTTTAAATAAGTTCTCTTGGTTCTTGATTGGATATTTAACTTCAAACATTGTTGCATGTTAACAGATTCTAAGTCTGACAAAGCATGCTAGAAATGTGAAGTTAAAAGTTTTATGGCAAAGACAAAGTTAAAAAGCAGATTATCTTTCAATAAACGGTTTTACATGTGAAATGTGGTGTAAACCTTTACTCTTCCTAGTACGCAGACTTTCAACTGAAAAGCAATTGTCATGTTTTATACGTCGGTAAGGAATGCTAAATCTTTTCTCAAGGTTAGCGTCTGTGTTATTTTTCTCTGAGCCAGCCGGCGCACGCGGCTGCCTGTGGTGCGAGTCATTGTCTGTTCCTTTGTTGGCGCGCGTCGTTATTGGGATTTGGAGGTCTAACTTCTACAAATTCACCTTGCCCAGAGGGCCCAGCCCTGTTTAAATCCCGCCAGTTCTGATGCAATTCAGGTCTGTCGTTACGATCATATTGTCTGTCGTCATGTCGGTAGATGCCATAGTTTCTTTCTTGTCGGTTAAGTGGTGGAGAATTTCTCCCTGAATCGTAACTGCGCGCTGGACCGTTGTGTCTAAAGTTATTCTGTCTCCCTTGATAATAATTGTTTTGGTTCCCATATTGTCTGTTTCTAAGGTAATCTCTGTCATATTCATTACTACGGAAATGCGATCTTTCTCTATAACTATTATTACTCTGCCAGTGGTTGTCATATGGGTGGTGTCTGTTTTGGTCACGATTTGCATTGTAAGAATAGGCTTGTCGTGTCCAGTTATTGCTTCTGTCGTCACGAAATTGTGACGGTTGTGACCTGTAGTGATTGTTTTCCTGTTTTCGCATCCGGCGACTGTCTGTGTCAATTTCTAATTCTTGTAGGAGTCCCTGAAAAGCTTCAATGTCATCTTTGCAACGTCCTGCCAAAATAATATGTCGTAAATGTTCAGGCAGTTTGATTAAGCAAATGCGGATGAGTTCTGAGGGGCTGTATGGGTTTGACAGGTACTGATTCTTGTGCAACATGTCTTCAATATATGTCACAAGACTGGAAAATTCAGATTGTTCGAAATGTTTCATCATTATGATGCTATGTTTTACTCGGTCTTGTGTAGCTTGAGACCAATATGCTGAGAGGAAGGCATGGTAAAATTCTCCTTCACTGTGGCAATCGTGAATGACCGATCGCATTCTTACAGCTGGTTCATTCTCTAAGTACCACACATAAATTCTAATCTGTGTTCTAACGACCAGTTGGGAAGAAAACAATGAGAGAATTGATGGAGCCATGCTTGTGGATGAATGTCGTTGCCAGAATGCTTAAATGTTTTGAATTTACGTGTAGTAATGAACAGCTTATAGTCAAAATCATCGTGTCGGCGAGTCGCATATCGGTCATTGTTAGGTCGTGTCGGCGGTTCCATCTCAAAATTCGGTGCACATTGCCAGTTTCTTTCATAACTTCCGAAATGCCCTGTGTTATTATTTTGCGTCTTTTCCGTATTTCTAAGTCCCTCTTCCCGTGTTGGAGCGCGAGTGTCCTCTGAAATTTGTAATTTTTGTATTACTTGTGCCAACTGATCTTGTACTTCCCGGATTTCTCTTTTGTACTGTATATTGATTTGATTTTGATTGAATTTCCTAATTTGATTGCACTCTTCTGTGTCTTTAAAGACTACCGGTTTTGTGTCATTCAGATTATCATCTACCTTCGTAGATAAATTAGTGAACTGATCCGAAAGTTCGGCTACTTTCTCCGATAGTGTACTTATTTCCTCAGTGTGTTTTTCTGAACCAAGTTTCAGAGTATCTACTGTGTCCTTTAAGTTTTCCTGAGTTTTTGCAAGTTGCGTAAGCGAATCGGTAGATGCAACTGAGTCAAATTTACCTTGCAAGGTCTCATGATTTTCATGAACAATAGTTTGCAGTTCTTTTATGGCTGCTTCGTGATTCTGTAATGAATTTTCATGCCGCGAAAAAATAGGTTGAAAATGCTCACAAATTTGAGTTTTTACGTCATGACAGACTTTTTGACATTTCGATTCAATGTTATGTAACTCAGTAGTTAAATCTTCACGTGTTTGTTCAAGAGTTTGTTCCAATGAGTCTAACTTTTTAAGATTTTGTTCCACTGTGTCTAACTTTTGAAGCTTTTGCTGTGTTTGTCTCTGATTTTGTTCCCTTGTGTCTAACTTTTGAAGCTTTTGCTGTGTTTGTCTCTGATTTTGTTCCATTGTGTCTAACTGTTGCTGTGTTTGTCTCTGATTTTGTTCCATTGTGTCTAACGTTTCAAGCTTTTGTCCCATTTGTTGCATTAATTGTAATAACAATGCACTGGTGTCTGAAACATGTTCTTCAGTGCTTTTCGGCAGTGAATTTGCACCGGCAACATTCACATTTTGACAAGCGGAAAATGTGTCTTGACTCATTTGAGAAAACGGTGAGGACGCAAAACCTGAATCTACAGTATTTGAAAAATTGTGTCCTGTCATTTCGGATTCCTGAGGCGAGCTGTTGCCGAGCGATCGATCGATAATGCTTCCCTGTTCACTACCTGTTTCACTGTCTACGCCATTGTTTGCAGCCCGCTCCATTTCCCTATGCACAGTTACCAAATTACTACTTTGAACGTCTGTTAATTCATTACAAAGTGGTGCTGGCAAGCTACGCTCGTCGTCACTATTATTTCTCAGTTTACTTTGGAGCCTAGTGTTACGTTTTTCACACGCCATTATTGTCACAGTATTTCACACAATAACACAGAAAAACACAATTTGAAGAGCAAAAATAAGAGAACACATTAACATAGCACTGAAAATAATATCTAATTAATTGCAAGCGCAGCTGCGAAATACTTGGTGCAAATTAACATGCATGCCACAACAACAATGAAAGACTGCAACTACAAAGGAGATTCTCTCTACAATTACGCGCTAGCAATAAACAAAAGCTACACTAATTACACAAACTACAAGAAAAAATCAGAAGATTCCAGTGGTATCCTCGGCTAAGGGTCGACATATGATATGTCTCCTTTGAAAATTATACATGACTGTGCTTAAACTGACATACAATATTTTTTTAGCACAACACAATCTGACTTTCAATAATCCCTACAAAAGAACGGCCCTGACTAACATTAACCTATATCTTTCACAAATCACTTACCTCACAAAAATCTTGGTTACTCGAACTACTGCAATACAGCAAGCGCCACTACTGCCAGCTAAATAAAAGATTCAAACTATGGAAGGCACTAACTACTGATAGGGATAGTTAGCAAATGAAAGATATTAATAGAGAACAAACAATGTATTTACCTTAATAGTCATAATATATATAGCAGTTCATGACAAATTTCAAAACTCCGCCATCTCTCTCCCCACATCCACCACTGCTGGCGGCTCACCTCCAACTGCGCAACGCTACGCGCTGTTCACATCCAGCTGCCACTGCCCAACACTACAATGGCAGACAACAATGCAAACTAGACACAGACTGCACACAGCACAGCCAGTGATTTTTATACAGAGGTGGCGTTACCAATAAAAAAACCTAAACAGCCTACTTACAGTTCTAGGCGCTTCAGTCCGGAACCGCGCTGCTGCTACGGACGCAGGTTCGAATCCTGCTTCGGGCATGGATGTTCGTGATGTCCTTAGGTTAGTTAGGTTTAAGTAGTTGTAAGTCAAGGGGACTGATGACCTCAGATGTTAAGTCCCATAGTGCTCAGAGCCATTTGAACCATTTGAACCAGGCACTGCACGATGTACTTTAGTTGCTAGACTTTATTGCTGTTTGTTCTTTTGTAAAGTTTCTTCACAAAGCTATAAGTAAAACTTCTGTTTACTGTGTTTATAAGTTCACTAATCATTTCTCCTCCCATCCAGTTTCCCTACAACGACAACTACTGCACCAGTCTATAGCCCACCTCTCCTTACCGTTGTGCATGAAGTTGTACACATCTCGCAGGATGTCATGTGAGAAACGGGTAAGCTGCCTGGTCTAGAAAAGCGTCTTGTGGGTTGTGATCTTATCACGAAATTTATGTTACCAGACATACTTTAAAATTTTATGACATAAAAAAGACAAGTTTGTCGCGAAAGGTGGACTGCTATTATCAAGCAAAACAATGTTTTTTTTTTTTTAATCCAGGATCGATCATTAGGAACGGGGGCAGTAAGAAATACGTACAAATAAAGCAAATTACGAAAGTCGGTCAGGGGGTCTCTCAGGCGTGCCCCAAGTTGGCCATATCCGTAAACGCGCGACGAGGCCTTTGGCTGGAGCACGGCTAGCGTCATCGACGTGCCGTTTTTGTGCAGCCCTGCAGCGCGGCGCGGTAATCGCATTACGCCCCGTGGCGGCGGCGCCACATTTTTGCGCTCGCAAAAGTGGATTAGTGCGTTGTTTGTCGTGCGCGGCGCGCGGCGCCCGGTGTAATATTCATAATTCCCGGACGTTTATCGCGACGAATGGGCGGCAGGCGAGCGGACGCCGGCGCCGGCGGTAGCGCTGCCGAATCTGGCCGCTAAAGACGGCCTCCCTCCCCTGGGTAATGGTGATTCACGGCCTTATTACCGGGGCTTAACAGCGGGGGCGGCCGGGATTACGCGCGTCTCAGGGCGCGGCCGCAGGCAGCTGTTGGGCCCGGAGCGGTCCTCTCGGTGACGTCACACTTCCGAGCAGCTCCTTTCACTGCGCGGGGAGCTTACACCGTACAGGTGCGCACGGGCTGCGTCGTCCTATTCATTTCGTAAACGTTTCAAGAGATCGAAATGAGCTCTTTGGTGAATGATAGTAGGCAAAGGAAGCACGTAACTTTGTCGAAGAAATATACACTGAGGGAAAAAGAATCACGACACGAAAAATAATGTTGTTGTTGTTGTGGTCTTCAGTCCTGAGGCTGGTTTGATGCAGCTCTCCATGCTACTCTACCCTGTGCAAGTTTCTTCATCTCCCAGTACCTACTGCACCCTACATCCTTCTGAATCTGCTTAGTGTATTCATCTCTTGGTCTCCCTCTACGATTTTTACCCTCCATGCTGCTCTCCAATACTAAATTGATGATCCCTCGATGCCTCAGAACATGTCCTACCAACCGATCCCTTCTTCTAGTCAAGTTGTGCCACAAACTTCTCTTCTCCCCAATCCTATTCAATACCTCCTCATTAGTTATGTGATCTACCCATCTAATCTTCAGCATTCTTCTGTAGCACCACATTTCAATAGCTTCTATTCTCTTCTTGTCTAAACTATTTATCGTCCACGTTTCACTTCCACTCATGGCTACACTCCACAAAAATACTTTCAGAAACGACTTCCTCACATTTAAATCTATACTCGATGTTAACAAATTTTTCTTCTTCAGAAACGCTTTCCTTGCCATTGCCAGTCTACATTTTATATCCTCTCTACTTCGACCATCACCAGTTATTTTGCTCCCCAAATAGCAAAACTCCTTTACTACTTTAAGTGTCTCATTTCCTAATCTAATTCCCTCAGCATCACCCGACTTAATTCGACTACATTCCATTATCCTCGTTTTGCTTTTGTTGATGTTCATCTTATACCCTCCTTTCAAGACACTGTCCATTCCGTTCAACTGCTCTTCCAAGTCCTTTGCTGTCTCTGACAGAATTACAATGTCATCGGCGAACCTCGAACTTTTTATTTCTTCTCCATGGATTTTAATACCTACTCCGAAATTTTCTTTTGTTTCCTTTATTGCTTGCTCAATATACAGATTGAATAACATCGGGGATAGGCTGCAACCCTGTCTCACTCCCTTCCCAACCACTGCTTCCCTTTCATACCCCTCGACTCTTATAACTGCCATGTGCTTTCTGTACAAACTGTAAATAGCCTTTCGCTCCCTGTATTTTACCCCTGCCACCTTCAGAATTTGAAAGAGAGTATGCCAATCAACATTGTCAAAAGCTTTCTCTAAGTCTACAAATGCTAGAAATGTAGGTTTGCCTTTCCTTAATCTTTCTTCTAAGTTAAGTCGTATGATCAGTATTGCCTCACGTGTTCCAACATTTCTACGGAATCCAAACTGATCTTCCCCGAGGTCGGCTTCTACCAGTTTTTCCATTCGTCTGTAAAGAATTCGCGTTAGTATTTTGCAGCCGTGACTTATTAAACTGATAGTTCGGTAATTTTCACATCTGTCAACACCTGCTTTCTTTGGGATTGGAACTATTATATTCTTCTTGAAGTCTGAGGGTATTTCGCCTGTCTCATACATCTTGCTCACCAGATGGTAGAGTTTTGTCAGGACTGGCTCTCCCAAGGCTGTCAGTAGTTCTAATGGAATGTTGTCTACTCCCGGGGCTTTGTTTCGACTCAGGTCTTTCAGTGCTCTGTCAAACTCTTGACGCAGTATGATATTTCCCATTTCATCTTCATCTACATCCTCTTCCATTTCCATAATATTGTCCTCAAGTACATCGCCCTTGTATAGACCCTCTATATACTCCTTCGACCTTTCTGCCCTTCTTTCCTTAGAACTGGGTTTACATCTGTGCTTGGAACGCTCCTCCATTACAGACGCCATTGTGAAGGCTATGATAACCCCACCTCCCGTCTTAACTTCAGGAAACTATACGGGCTGAAGTGAAAATATTCCACGATGTCCTACAACAAATTCTGCGTTTTTTCAACCGAAATTGGCCGAGACAAAAAGTGTTACATTACTTATTGAAAGCACCTCGTAAGTTGAGCCCAAACTGAAACTTATTCACAAAGTGGAGCATACTCTTCTATTTCAGTGAACATTTAACTTGTATAAAAGCGTAGCACTATACTTTCATAAGGGAAAACTGTTTATCATTGTATTAATCATAATTCTTCAGCGAGAATTAGGCTAACTATGGAACGCAACATGAATGATCATGTGTTCACACACAAAGATTCGAGCATGCAAAGAATAACTGAAGGCAGAAATCACCATTTTCTAGTGAAGGCTGAGTCATCAAAACTGGCTTGTGACTCACAGCGAAAGGAAGCACTAAATTTAATCGGTATCACGCTGCATCAGGTGAATCACGACTGGGTAAACGACAGCTGCTCCTATCTGCAACTTATTAAACAATAACAAAGTTATCACTTGCGAGAATTCCATGATGCTTCAGACAAAAGACTTTAAAAAATCTAGAAAGTTCCCAACATGAAAATCTCAACTAACTTCCATCGCAAATCACTTTCCAAGAGCGCACAAAAACAGTGAATCATATTCACCAGAACCCAGCACAGAAACTGTTACTCATAACAGAATCCAACCAGCCTCATCTTCGTGGACAGAGACAGAAAGAAAATTGGAGGGATTAACTGACCAATCGACAAGACGATCTTCCCAGAGATGCCAGGCGTCTCCTAGAAACAGAAGATAGGAGACACGACGCCTGGTTCCTTTCCCCAAAATATTCCAAGGTTCAACATCTAAAATTTGAACAAGCACTTGGCTCGTGCGTAGGTCTGAGGGAACCAATCACGAGACCATATGTTAAGAAGCGTCTCGACGAACTGTCGCCCCAACCCTGGCTCAAAAAGTTAAACTCAACGGCCATTCTCAGGTCCTACTACAAAACTGAACCAAGAAATCCCTCTGAATTTACCAATGTACATGCGTTTGCAGTTGCACGTACAGTCATGTAATCTAGCAATCATCCTTGTTGGGGTAAGGTTCTTAAAGCTACATCCGATGCTGAATATCAGATACAATACAAATGAAGATAAGTAAAGCAGTTCAGTCCACAGTGTGATCTTCCCTCCTGGCATGACAGAAGTATGAGAAAATACAAGCACCCTACAGAGCTTGATAAAATTGCAAAATCACATGGAAACTGGGTTGTCTGCCGCCATTCAGTAGCAGTATACATGACCATCATGAGTCCTCCAATTTCCATTAGGATGCTCCTCCTCTTTGCTGAACAACAGAATCACAACAGAAGTTTACCACTTACTGTGGACGAAGAAGATCCGTGATCACTTGCTGATTCCACCGGCATTCGGCCTCGCACGGCAGAGTTACTCTAGCGCTCTCTGAATAAAACACGGCAGAGTTACTCAAGCCCTCTCTGGATAACATTACCATTCTATACTGCAGGTGTGAACATTTATACACTGCACAACACAATTAAAGGGCTACGTTTTCGAAACCACTTAATTCTCTCCCACTGACCCATAAGTTTGAAATGTGGTTCAAAGGTATCTACAAGGTTCTGGCGACCCTTTTGATGCTCTCCGATTACGAATGACTTCAGCAACCATTGCGGATGGCAATAGCAGCATCATGGCGGCTCAAGAGCGGCAGCGTAGCCTGCCTGCAGGCGGCTTGGACTTCGTCATGGGTTTTGTCTGTATAGGTACGTTTTTAAGGCGCTCAACAAAGGCGTGAGGGTGGCACCAAGGGTATTTCCGAACTGGGGATCTTAGAAGGACACTTTGCTGTTTTATTCACGCATGTGTCAATGTCACATCTCTCTGTGATCACTCCACAGGAGAGTGCGAAACAGGTGTGCTGGAAAAGCACAAGAACTCTTTGTTGCTTCAGCTCGCGTTCAAATTTTGTTGACTGTTTTTAGACGGTTCCTAGAGGTTTCACCCCATACACCGGCGCAAAAGTTGCAGTCGGTGCGATCACATTCGATCGTGTTACTGTCTCACGAAGTCCTTAGAGAAGGGTTGAATCGTTCGAGTGGTGTCAGCAGTGTCAACGGTTGTTAAGAACGTCGCCCTGTTGCTCTTCACATCATGAAATGTAGTTTCCGACCGCTAAATGTGTGAGATTCAACACTCCAAGAAAAGAGGAAGTTTCACTGAAGCCCTCTATGCCACCATCCAAGGCCTCTTAGTGTCGATTCTGAGCAGCAGTGTGTCTGAAATGTTTTTCTCGGTCGCCAATAAGATAACCGCTTGATTTCAGCGCTGGGTGTTGCAATTGTGACGCCTATGGCAGAGGAGTCAAAAGAAGGGGTGAAATGTGGTTGCCGGCTGGTGTGACCGAGCGGTTCTAGTCGCTAAAGTCTGGAACCGCGCCACCACTACGGTCGCAGGTTCGAATCCTGCCTCGGGCATGGATGTGTGTGATGTCCTTAGGTTAGTTAGCTTTAAGTAGTTCTAGGGGACTGATGATCTCAGAAGTTAAGTCCCATAGTGCTCAGAGCCATTTGAACCTTTTTTTTTAATGTGGTTAAGAAGGGTGTGAAGACGTTCTCGTCGAGTGACACGTTCATCGTCGCATTGGGCAGAACTGTAGTGAAATTTGGTGCCAAAGTGACATCATTAATCCACATCATACCTCACATGAGTTCTGGTCCTTTAAGATAATGCCGTTTTCTACAATAGAAGAGAGGGAAAAAATTATAAAATAATTGATCCCAGCCCCATACAGCCCCATGCAGATGAATATTTGTGCTTATAATTTTTAATAGCTATAAAAATACTTTTAAAACGATAAAAGCGAGATGCGTGTGGTGTATAATAGTAAGAAATGTAGAGAAAATCACATAACAGTTCATATTATTTGTAGTGCAAGAAAATTTTTAACACCTAATGTTTGAATGGGGCAAAGCAAAAATGACATCAGTGATCTGTTGCAGACGTCACATGTTTTTCGTTTAAAATTTTAGAAGTATTGTCATAGCTGTTACAAATTCACAAGTACAGATTTTCAATATTACCTATGCAGGGCTAGAAATCCGTGTGGGGTTACGAGAATTTATTTTATTCTTTTTAGTCCGTTTTAAAAACGTGTTACATTGAAACGTTTTTATTTAAATAATTATTTTAAGTTTATTCCCTGTTTCTACACTCTTTGTTGGTGATTTTAGTTGATATCCAACAGGATTTTCTCAGTCCTTCTTAATCATTATATTTCAGAGTTTTAATTTCAGTGTCAGCTTAATGCTGTTGGAATATAATAAACTTCCTGCGAATACTTTCTATTTACATTTCATCACTCATTGGTTGCCCTGGATGTAACGATATGATGCTTAAATTTCAGATTTTTGAATAAAAAAACGTAGCTTACACATTGATATTAATAATTTGAAAATATTGCATACAATGTTGCTACACGCGTACTGTTTATGTGTCAAAATAACGTACTTAATAGTGCTAAGTATATAATCGTCAATGGTTTGGAATGCATTCAGTGTTTTATACTTTTATTGACATCTGTTCCTGGAGTTCGACACGTTTTCAAACTCACTGAATCAGCTATATCAACAGAGACAATTTTAGAATTGTACTCCCTGTTGGATAAATTTCTGTGGACGTCCATGAACCAGTCACCTTTCTTGTAACTTTATCCACGGTTCTTGGAATACACGGTAGTGATTAAAGGGTGCGTGGGCAGCAGTAAGCTACGACGCTGACGTCACAACCGACTATGCCACTGCTCAGTAGCCTGCCGCTGTTATAAACTATTGTGTTGTCATCGCGTATTTGAGTGAATGCAGCGTTGTGTACGTGAGTGTGAGTTATTTTCGATGATAGTCCATTAAGTGGCGAGTTACGCTACAGTTATCATTGTATTGGGCGGTTCTGAGAATATTTTTGAAGAGTTTTCAGTGAAAAAACAATAGTTTACTGTGAAATCACAATTTGTACTTGGCGCACTATTTTGGCCGGAATGGAGGCAGGCTGGTGGTTGTGCAAGCGTGGACTCTAACCAAGTACTTTGATTTATTAATTTGAAACATACACTGTCACAGCGCATGCATAAAAAACAAGGCAAGCACTTGCACCCAATCTTGCAAATTAGTTAATTTCTGATATAACAATAGAAATTTGATAAAAATTATTTCTTGCCCCACAGTAATGCACTAATTAAAAGTAAAAAGGGTATGAAAGAACATACCATAAGATACATCTCATACGTAAGAAATGTTGCCTTTCCCTACCCAAAGTTCCTTACAGAGGGGGCACTGAAATAATTCTGCAAGAATAGCACTTGCGCACCAGATAGTACAACAACACCAAACTACAACCAATACCATAATCATATACCAGACAAGGCAGGCGACACTGACACAACAAACATACAATAAACTATGAAGGTATGTCAACTGATAACGGACTCACTAAATCTTATAAGTAGGAGACTAATAGCTCATATCACGTCCTCTCCGTCCTTCATTAAGTCAAGTACCGGTAGGGCAGAAATTTAATAAAATTACAATAACAACGGTTTCGCCGTGCCTGTTCAAGGCAAGTACCACTATATGAGACACTATTCCACCAATGAATCGATGAAGATGCAACAGAGGTCCCACTATGTTTTGAACACGACTCTTTGTCAACACTGATGCAATTAAGAACAGCACTCAATGGCGCAAGTCACTCCTATGCACCACTTGCCACCCGTCGTTCAGGAAATTCTCTTACATAATTCCTTCCTGGTTTCCATCTGCCATATCTTCTGGATGTACGGAAGTAAATGCTGTCTGCTCCTGCAGCTCAATGGTGTCTCACACTACAGCCAGCGACACCTTGTGTTGAATGTTGCAGTACAACTGCTCTGCTGCCTCCATGCTTCCTCTCCGACTCCGTGGCGTTGTTGGTCTTGTCCAGGGTCTGTATACCTCCATTGGCATATCCCAAGTTTCCTTCCTTCAGACTCCAGACCCCATCCCCACTATTGCTCCCTCCTTAGTCGACAGCGACCAACCCCTGGGCCAGCCACAGCAGAATACAAGCAAAGCAGGCCGACACACATACATGGCCTCGGCCCCAAAACAAGCCTTGCCTGCAACGGGCCACAGCGCAGCAGCATTGGTTCCAAGTTGATGTCGTCACTTTTGTTTGGTCCCTCCAATTGACTTTTGCTCTGCCAGCATGCCACTTCACTCCTGACTTGGCACTACAACCGCCCACAAGCTGAAACAAGCGCTCTCAGGGCCACTGGAGTGCATGGCATGGACTGCTAGACAGGTTGGAATTCAGACGTGCTGTGAAATAACTGTTTCATGTATAATGTAAACAAAAATTTGTAAATGCTTGTAAATATGCCAATTCATTTTCAGTTGCCAATGCTTGTGTCTTCACAAAACACTTTGCTGATTTAGGTTGGGAAAGAAATTTGAAAGTTAATTGTTGAATCTTTTTTCAAAACACAATTTGTAACGATGCTCTTCCAACTCCTTATCTTCCATCCTCCAGAGTTAATTTATGGAGTAGTAATGATGCTAATAATGAGAGAAAGATTCAGATACAAAAAAGAAGTTACTGCAAAGAAGTGGAACAAATTTTACAAGTGAATATATTACCAATGAAGAAACTTATAATAGGAAAAACTGTAACTACAAAAACATACGATGTTATAAATGCAAAAAATGCTAGTTTGTGCCAACAGTTAGAAATTATAGAAAAAGAAATACAAGAACTTGGGTAAAAAAATTCAGATTTACAGGATCGTTTCTCTTGCTGTTACAATAAAAGATTTTCAAAATGTGACTGCAAGTTCTTTTTCTGACTACTATAATTTTTATGCTATCTTATCTTGGCATGGGATGACAAATTTAAGCTGGCCGAAGTGGCCGAGCGGTTCTAAGCGTTACATTCTGGAACCGCGCGGCCGCTACGGTTGCAGGTTTGAATCTTTCCTCGGGCATGGATGTGTGTGATGTCCTTAGATTAGTTAGGTTTAAGTAGTCCTAAGTTCTAGGGGACTGATGACCTCAGAAGTTACGTCTCATAGTGCTCAGAGCCATTTGAACCATTTGACGAGTTTAACATGACCCTTCCTTGTATCTACTTATTCTGCTATGATAAGACAAGTATTCTATGTCTACTTACAATTTCCTAAAAAAATGTTAATCTTTAGTTGCAACGGAATTTATATGTCTATCCATATTATTGAATCTGACTGCATGTTTAACGGAATGTGACTGCATTTATGAACGGAATTTGTTTAGAGACTGAGACATGCGAACTACACTAATATTACCCAGTCCATCTTTTGGATAGATATATTCACCATCTGAAGAACTATGCTGCTATTCAAGCAATACAAATCAGTTCTTTGTTATATTAACATGAGTTTGAACTGCGAAACAGTCCACCGATCATTTCTTAAGGTAAATTTGTAGGTAAATTTATTGAAAAAAGTTAGAGTCGCAATCATTCCCTTTGTACACAGATCAAAAAAAGTTTTGTATCACCTCGGTTCCTTAACCTGTATAAAAAATTGGAATAGAGACCAAGACAAACATCATTTCCGGCCTTTTTATTCCTCATGAAAGCCACACATGCTGTACCACCATACAGCGAGACCTTCTGAGGTGGTGGTCCAGACTGCTGTACCCACCGGTACCTCTAATACCCAGTAGCATGTCCTCTTGCATCGATGAATACCTGTATTCGTCGTGGCACACTATCCACAAGTTCATCAAGGCACTGTTGGTCCAGATTGTCCCACTCCTCAACGGCGATTCGGCGTAGATCCCTCAGAGTGGTTGGTGGATCACGTCGTCTGTAAACAGCCCTTTTCAATCTATCCCAGGCATGTGCCACAGGGTTCATGTCTGGAGAACATGCTGATCACTCTAGTCGAGCGAAGTCGTTATCCTGAAGGAAGTCGTACACAAGATACGCACGATGGGGGCGCGAATTGCCGTCCATGAAGACGAATGCCTCGCCAATATGTTTCCGATATGGTTGCACTATCGGTCGAAGAATGGCATTCAGATTTAGTAGAGCCGTTACGACGCTTTCCATGACCACCAGCGGCGTACGTCGGCCCCACATAATGCCACCCCAAAACAGCAGGGAACCTCCACCTTCCTACACTCACTAGACAGTGTGTATTAGGCGTTGAACCTGACCGGATTGCCTCCAGACACATCCCCGACAATTGTCTGGTTGAAGGCATATGCGACACTCATCGACCAAGAGAACGTGATGCCAATCCTGAGCGGTCTATTCGTCATGTTGTTGGGTCCATCAGTACCGCGCTGAATGGTGTCGTGGTTGCAAAGATGGACCTCGCCATGGACGTCGGGATTAAAGTTGCGCACCATGCAGCCTATTGCGCGCAGTTTGAGTCGTAACACAACGTCCTGTTGCTGCACGAAAAGCATTATTCAACATGTTGGCATTGCTGTCAGTGTTCCTCCGAGCGGTCGTCCACTGCAGTAGTAGCCCTTGGGCGACCTGAGCGAGGCATGTCATCGACAATTCCTGTCTCTCTGTATCTCCTCCACGTCCGAACATTATCGCTTTGGTTGACTCCGAGACGCCTGAACACTTCCCTTGTTGAGGGCCTTCCTGGCACAAAGTAACAATGCAGACGAGAACGAACCGTGGTATTGACTGTCTAGGCATGGTTGAACTACAGCCAACAAGGGACATGTACCTCCTTCCTGGTGGAATGACTGGAACTAATCGGCTGTCGGACCCCCTCCGTCTAATAGGCGCTGCTCATGCATGATTGTTCACATCTTTGGGCGGGTTTAGTGACATCTCTGAATAGTCAAAGGGATTATGTCTGTGATACAATATCCACAGTCAACGCCTGTCTTCAGGAATTCTGGGAACCGAGCTGATGCAAAAATGGTTATGATGTGTGTGTTATGAATTATTATCCCCACTGTTATATTACGACAAGAGTGTTACCATACAATGTCATTACTTACTCCACCACTTGTTTTTGTCATGTTGCACTTCGTTAAAAATAATCTTGTTGGAGTATCGTTATATTTAATATTGAGCACTATCTTGCACCCTCAGTGTTCCGCGTCAAAACTGTTCATTATCTCACTATTTTTCGGAACTGATCATTATCTCACTATTTTTCCACACTCGCCAGTGTCCACTCACGACGTTCAACTCCAGTCCCTCTTCTAGTCAGGCCCATTCCCAAGTCTCGTACTTGGCGTCAATCTCTAGGGTATACCTTCTAGGATGACATCATTTTGTAACGCCCCTACGCCATTTGTGAGGATCGCCGTTTAGTATAAAACATGGCTTCATATTGTTTAACGATCAATTCAATACCCTTTCCATAATTTCGTTTTCAGAGTAGTGATTTTTTTCTAATCAAACTGATTCATACTCTAGGGTGTGAGTTAAGGGTTAAATTACATGTTACTTTACATATACAAATTATAATCGTTCGTTCGTCACTGAATGAAATATAAGCGGATATCGGAGGTTTCTGCAGATATTGTTGTCACACTGTCAACAACAAGCGGTCATGAAAGGACAGTATACTAATAGACTCTCCAAAAGTATTGTAAGGGCTGCAATTTTACGCTGTGTATCTCACAAAGTATAATGTTTTATCAGGGATGTTTTGAAGTTTGCTCTTTCTAGCGCCATCACTATTAAAGAGTGCAATTTATAGTTCCACCAGGTTTTATTGATTTAAGTCTGAATATTATGAAAACCCAGTCAAAGTTACTACCTAAATTTGAACACGAAAAATATTGACTGAAATCAAAATAGTGTTTGAGTGAAACAGCTGTGTGGGATATGCCTATAAGCTTCTGTGCGGTGTGGCGAGGCGAGGGGGTCAGCGGTGACGTCATCGCTCACAACACATCAGCTCGTGATGTTCATCGTGTACTCTACCTAGTAACCGTAGACTTACCTATACCAAAAGACGCAATTCGGACTTTCGAACATCTTCAGCTGCCTTATTACGTTTGTACGTTCATCGGTACGTTTCCATTGATTGCATTTTGAACGGCGCAGCTGCCGTTTGATCTGTAATTTATGGCTCTATTTTCCACTTTTATATGATAGTGCTGTGTCCTCGAGGAGATACGAAACACATGATTTTAACAAAGACAGTTGGTTGGAATGGTCAGCGAGCTTACTCGTCATAATTACTTATGAAGAAACAGTCACGATCGCAAAACAGTTATTTAAAATGACCCGTTTCGGCACATACACTAGGCCATCTTCACATTCATGGCACTGTAAATATTATAAAAGTGCATAGTAATTAGGGAAGTCAGGTTTGCATAAAGTGTACAAAGATTAAACTAAAAAGGGGTGATGTTTTACGCCTTTGCAGGAGCTGGCGACGTGCTGAACAACTGCTTGTGGGTCTAGTGAAGCAGGGGATACAACCCCTCGACTATGACCAATGACATCATACATTACTCATAGATAACATTGTCTTCACTTTCAGCCACAGATAATAAAACATATCTGTGTTTCGGATAAGCGCTATCATTGTACATCAAAATAACTGAATGTGGTTTTAAAAGAGATCGCTACATATTGCTCAAGATATTCTTCGTGTGCATTTATTTAAATAATTGGTTGTTTGCAAATCATTCGGTACTTCATTTCATTCTTAGTGATATTGAGGTAATCTGAAATATTAGTTTCTTATTTTAGGACAATTTTTAGTATCTCATTTTCGTTTGTAGGTATGGATTTATCTGTCCGATGAACCTGGATGATTTGAGAGAGGTTATGAGCGTAGACATGTTGGCCACGATTTGTTTTTTTATAAATGTGTGGTCTCGTTGCCGAGTATGTTCGATGTCGTGAGTGCGGCGAACATATGCGCCTCACAAGTGTATCTCGTCGCCGTACTCACGACTTATTCGTATGGTGCTGCAGCAAAGATCGGTTGTGGCGGTCTATTAGAAGAGGGACGTGGTTCGAAAAATCTTAGCTCGCTTGATAGACATTATGAAAATCACGTACTGTGTGTCCATGAATGTCGTGTGAGTAAGCGTACAGTTGTAGATGGTACTCTTTTTGTAGGGAAGTTTGTGGGGAATACATGAAATATAGGGGTCCGTTGGGAGGGGGGGGGGGGGTGTTATAGTCGAAATGACGAGTCACATTTTGGCAAAAGGAAGTACAACAGGGGAAGGGGGGGGGGGGGAACCTCCGGTGGGAATATGGGTTTGGGAAGCTGTAGTTTCAGGTCAAGAGTGTGACGATGTAGTGTTTAAAGTAGTACCCAATCGAAGGAAGGAAGTTTTGGTAAGCTTAATTGTTGATCACGTTGCAGAGGGTTCCATTGTAATTTCAGAATTTCAGACGGTTTTTCTTAATATGGATATTTAGGGAAAAAGGGTTATCAGCATCTCGTAGTTAACCACAGTATTGAGTTCAGATCATTATCCACAGGGGCTTGCACAAATTGCATAGAGGGTTATTGGTCAGCGGTGAAATCTCTTGTAGGGAAGGGGGAACGTCGGATTTCCACACTTCAAAGTCACTTAGACAAATATTCATAGAGGCGTAGTATTCCCCAAACATACTGCCCATTTAAGTGTCTTGTTAAATGCGTTGGGCAAATATACCGCCCGAAATATGTTAGCTAATTTCACTTCACGTTAGGATGGATGGTGAGAGGCGAATGTGTGTGTCTGTGCATGTATGTGTGTGTGTGTGTGTGTGTGTGTGTGTGTGTGTGTATTCGTAATGTTTTGTTTGTTGTATATGTGGGTATTTGATTTTGTTGATGTCTTTCTAGGCGAGCTTCGGTTCTTTTAAGAAGTTCCCGTGTGGTAAGTTCAGTTTTCCGATTTTTTCACTTACTGCGTTTGACTATTTTGACGTATTTCATTGTTGTATTACACCATTACGTAAGTTTTCGTGTACTCCAGTACGTAATAGAAATTGAGCAGCTGTCGTTCTTCTTTCGTTTCCCAGCACTAGTATTGTGGTATCGATAGCGACGATGCCACGGCGTATTAAAGTTTTTATGTTGGCACTACGACAGACACCGACGACAGCACGCTCTAGCCGGTGCTGTGCCGATCTACGAGCTCCGCTCCAGATTCAGCCCATGTGATCAAGAGCAGTCGGCCGGGACACTTCGTGCCTCATTGCAAAGTTATGTAACCATTTATTAACTTGGTCTTTGCCTATAGTAAACATCTATAATTTTAAACGCAGTACCGACGTGTTTTACCTCTCCTGCTCCTACTCGCTTCCTTCATTCGGCCAACCTTTCAGTTTCCAGGAGCAGACCCACACGATGCCTTCCAGGCGGGATACAAAAAGTATCAGTAAGATTTTTTTCGAATCTGTACTAGCAATATTAAAGGCGAAACGCCCGACACAACTAAAGGTTGTATCCCGTAATTCAGTTGACCTTTAAACTGACACTACCTATTCGAAAAGAACGACATACGTAACATTGATGAGACTTACCTATATGTGTCAACAGGAGAGCAGGATAGATGTGTTGTGTATAGCTATATTTCTCAACTAAAGAATGTGATACTATTGTCACTGGTGTGATCAAAACTATAACTTTCAGTCGATACTATTAGCATCGAAGGCGAAAATAAAAAAAAAAGCTGTAGCCCATAGAGAAGTACGGGATACAAATTGAATATGTGTCGTCTTATTGCCTCTTCGCGTAGTTCAACTGAGGTACAGGTTGCAAATGTAACGTAGATCCATTTCCACGTTTGCGTTAGCAGTGTACATATATATAGGTCAACGGAAGTATGGGATACAAATATTATGTACGTAGCTCCTTCTGGCATCGGTAGTACTACTATCTACGTAAGAACAGACTATTAGTGGTAGCGGAGGCGAAAGAAACAACACGTGTAAAATTTGTATCCGGTGCTCTAGTTGACCTATATAGTTCAACTGAACAACAGGATATTAATGCTAACGAAAACGAGAAATCGACGTACGCTAAACTGCAGTTAACCAATACAGTTCGAATGAGGTTCGAGATACAACCCGTATATATGTGACGTGAGGTATTCTATGCTACCAATATTTCCATCCATTTTTTCCCCTTCATTTTCCACAGAAATGATGTGATACAAACACGCGACATCCTTAACGTAAAAATACTACTTGCCTTGATACATGTCAACTGTATTTTTCGTCTCTCGTATTCCTTTGTTTCTCAACATTGTCAGCTCTTTCATCTGTGTAATAAATGCTCTCTGGCCAATTCTGACGACATTGGACAAAGCCGACGGGTTGTATCCCCTGCTTCACTAGACCCCTGCATCTTGTCAAGATAATAATTGCTGCTAGTGGCTGTACTGGGAAGCGTTAAGTAGTCCTTCATAGCGCGCCAATTTGCTACATTACGGCAACTGCAGCCAGTGAGATCTTACATTACGTAAAAATATTTATGGCGCGCAAATAAAGTATAAAACTAACAATACAGTTATATGTATACCATTATACAGGTGCTGCCGTTCAAATAAATAGTGCAGGGCTACTGTTCAAATAAATAATGCAGGTCATTAATAAAAGTACTTAACTTTAAATAATCTTTAATTACAAGCGCACTAATACAAAAGGTTGTGCGAACGTTGAACGCTGCCTGGTGGTGCTTTTTGGTACTTCAAGAAGCTATACAACGTCGTCTAGGCAATAGCGTGCTACAGCATGCTCTTTGGCAAGCAACGACCAAAACATCGCCATTTCCATGGATACGGCATCGCTTTGAATTACTAACCAGCAGTTACCATCTTGACAACACACAGCTCCAGAAAATGGGTAAAATATCACGTCTTTTCAGTTTAATCTCTGTACACTTTATGCAAGCGTGACTTCCATAATTACTACACACTTTTATAATCTTTACCATGCCACCATTCTGAAGATGGCCTGGTGTATGTGCCGAAAACAGTCATTTTAAATAAATAATATTTTGCGATCTTGACTGTTTCTTCAGAAGTAAATACAAAACACATACATAGAAGTGTGTCGAGCTACATAGTACTCAGGTGCAACTGAATTAAGGCTAGCCTCCAGTAAGAACTGTTATATACATTCGCCATGTGTTACCCAAATATTCGTCACGTGGTTAATATGTTGGTTATAGTCATCCAGATGCATGTAAGCAGGCATGCGACTCTGCTGAGCGGGCAGCATCGCATAGTATCAACAGTACCTCAAGACAGCGACAGAGCCGTGTCTAAAGTCGCCACCAATAAGATACACTGTACCATCTATAAGTGATCATAGTTATTGTTCACTGCATTCAGGACTAGGCGAGAGATAAAAACATCACTACAAATGAACATTGAATTATTGCCGCATCTTATCTCCATACTACAGTTAAGTATTGTAAAGTTCCTATTAGCAAACCACTGTAAATTGTCGCTAATTTCTTTTGCTAATCAGTCGCCATAGATGGTGCACTACCCAGTTTTGCCCTGTATGAGGTTGTATAGTTGCTGCAGTCAACCAAGACACTTCATAACAGCAACTACCTTCGTTTGTAAGAGCCCTGTTCGTGTCACATTTCTATGTTTGACACCAAGTACTTCTCGTGAACACAACACAAAGCTAAAAACACTCTTAGGTTCACTGTTGTACCTCGGCATTCGTCTTGTGGTCGACCCAAGTTGGCCATATTACGAATGCCGCGCTGCATCTGTGAATCTAAATGATATTCATGACTGATAACATCCGTTACAGTTAGAAATTATGAATAATATAGCTGATGGAGTGCTGAAAAGTAATGCCTCTGATTTTTTATGTGAAGCTTCTTAAATAAAACAACATTCTACAATCTTATTCTTTACGTCTACATATTTGCAATCCCCTGCCGTTAGAGGGCTCCGGATTGTAGCTTTAACATGGCTGTATGTAACGTGACTATGTCGGTGCGCCGGAAACAGCGTGCCGAAATCGAGTGTAGAACTCGAAGTGTTCTTCCAAAGATGGAGCACTCCCTCCTTCAACTCGACAGTGTCAGTCCACATACAAGCGCTGCGACATCTGTAGCAATCCGACGCCTTGGGTTCACTATCATAGATCGTCTTCCACACAGTCCCGACTCACATTGTCAGCCTCATCTGATTTTCACCTGTTACAAAAACTTAAAGAATACTTTCGAGGACATGACTTTGATAGTGATGAAACGGTGAGGTTGTGGCTCCGTCAGCGAAGTCAAACATTCTACAGTGACGATATCAAAGAACTGGTCTCTCGTCAGGGAGATGTATTCGTCGGCAAGGCGACTGTGTTTAAAGGTAGATATTTAGACATGAAGAATAGAAATGCAGAATATTAATAACGTTATTTAAGAGTTTTCACATAAAAAGTTGGCTGGCATTACTACTCAGTACGCTCTCGTAAAACAGAAGTGGATGTTCTTTCAAGCTCTGCTTGGCGGTGTTTGCACCTCTAACGCCATTTCCGGCCACTGTATTCTCACATTCTACGACATTTCTCGGATTCTTTTTTACGACAGATTTCAACGTCAACATTAACAAACGCTATATCACTGTAACTGTCTTCTCAAGAGATATCGAATGCAGTTATAAAAAGTATACGGTTCTGTTTGAAAAAACGTACTTACTTCAATACCTCAGTTCAAACCAGCGCTAAAAACATTAACCGACCACAAAGATACGCGTCCCTCAACGCTCTAAAATTGGCTGAAAACCGCGTTTCGATATGTGTGACCGTTCACGAAATAAAATGGGTGTTACGTCTTACAATCAACCTGTGTATTGTAAAAAATCCCTAAATTTTCTGTTACATAATTTCATTTTTTGAACATCATGAGGACTGTTGTGTTGTGCCAGACACAGCATTGACTTGTATTTACATTGTTAAATTCAAATGTATTCTGATTATTTAATGAAATGCCGGTTACACAGATATTTTTATGTAGTGAAACTATTTGGTTTCAGAGACCTCTTCAGTAGTTTTGTTTAATTCAAGCAGCTGCCCCTGGTTTTCAAGCGGGATCCCCCATTTCGTTCAATGCTTAGGTACTATTCGAATATTGTTGAGAGCATCTGCAAAGCTGTTCGTTTATGGGGAATACCAAGTGGGACGAGGCGTGAATGGGAATTTGTATTGAGAGGAAGGAGGCGTAATAGGTTAGACCTTGCAGTTGTGCAAAGCCACTGTGCCAGGGTGACGTAGTGATTAGCACATCCGCCAAGTGAGCAGGAATCCCAAATCCCTACATTGGTACAAATTTTCATTCATGACTTGCCTGCATGAATCCTTTAACGTAAGCTTTGTAGAATTCTTAATGCTTCACGGTATGTGATGACTGCGTCTCATAGCAAACATTACGTCAACCAGGAGATGATTATCGAAGCTAGTTGTTTCAGTTTGCCGGCCGGTGTGGCCGTGCGGTTCTAGGCGCTACAGTCTGGAACCGAGCGACCGCTACGGTCGCAGGTTCGAATCCTGCCTCGGGCATGGATGTGTGTGATGTCCTTAGGTTAGTTAGGTTTAATTAGTTCTAAGTTCTAGGCGACTGATGACCTCAGAAGTTAAGTCGCATAGTGCTCAGCCATTTGAACCATTGTTTTGTTTCAGCTTCTGGATGTGATGTCTCCTGTTTTTCAAATTCTGTTGATGTTTCTATGTTTGTTCAAAATTCTTGGCGGCGTGGATCAATACCTCAAACCATGTGGAAAAAAAGGTCCCCACTTTTCACACCCACTTACGTCGCAAAGAACATGAATAAGCTACCCCACTTACACTTACACTTTTCAGGTGCTCCTTTCAAATACGGAGCACGCAACACACGTAAACAGAAAAATGTCCAGAGAGTTTTATTCCTCGCTTCAAGTTTTAACACAGTATTGGTCGTTTGTATTGGTCGTCTTCTTTGAAATCACCATATTGTGCAACAAAGTACACTAAAATAACCACGAAAGTCATTAAACTGACTAAAATTAAAACAAGTGTTTTCTACTGAAATACAAAACTCAGTGACCATTCCTCTTAGTGGATCTATATTTACAATTCCCTCTTAAACAGACCTATACATTTCGATATGGTATACAGTGCTGATTTGTTCCAAATACGAGTCGTATTTCTTTTTTTTTAAATCAAGGTTCGAGCAGCGAGGAAATGGTAACTACAGTGAAAATCAAATTTGTTTGCAATATTTAAGTACACCTTCCAGCTAATTCAAATGGTTCAAATGGCTCTGAGCACTATGGGACTCAACTGCTGAGGTCATTAGTCCCCTAGAACTTAGAACTGGTTAAACCTAACTAATCTAAGGACATCACAAACATCCATGCCCGAGGCAGGATTCGAACCTGCGACCGTAGCGGTCTTGCGGTTCCAGACTGCAGCGCCTTTAACCGCACGGCCACTTCGGCCGGCCCAGCTAATTCCCTAAACAGTCGGTGCTCCGACTTGGACATTTGTCGCAGCGTTGTACCAACTTCCCCACACCCCCATCCGTCGCTACAGTCGCAGGTTCGAATCCTGCCTCGGGCATGGATGTGTGTGATGTCCTTAGGTTAGTTAGGTTTAAGTAGTTCTAAGTTCTAGGGGACTGATGACCTCAGAAGTTAAGTCCCATAGTGCTCAGAGCCATTTGAACCCCATCCGTCAATTCTCTATGCAGGTCTGCAGCTACTTTTCCGTACCAAAATGCTGTGATCATAACCATCATTTCATGTGGGCAAAGTGATGTAATTCAGAGGGAGCTGTATCCGGGATGTATAGTGTGTAATCAAACACTTCTGATCGAAATCGCTGCAGGAACGTCCTCGTTGTGGTTGCAGTGTGCGACCGAACATTCTCACGAAGGACGCTTCCAGATAATAACATTCATCTTCGCTTGTTCTGAATTGTCCTCCGTAGACGACTATCTCGAATCGCCTGATGCACTCGCTGGACAAGACTAGCGGCTGACACCCGCTCCCTTCCCTGAGCGCCTGCATCATGAACGTCTCTACGTCCTGCTTCAAAGTTCCTGCACCATGGCGCACTTTCGTCATCCATGGCAATTACGTTATGAGGGCTGCATGAAATCAGGCGAACTCCTGAGCATGAACAAATCGAATGACAGCACACACTTCACACATGGTGGGAGCCTGTTCTTCTAGGCATCTTTACTTCGCACTGTGCACTCAGAACTGAAAAGTGCGACGTGAGACGATCAATGGGAATGCTAGAGACACTGCGCAACCCATCTGTGCATAGTTTCATCGGATTATCGCAGTGGTTTTAACTTCGCGACCGATGAGAACTTGGAAAAAAGTAGTCCTCATTCAGATAGGTAGTACTTCATATTGAAATATCTTCTTTTTCCGACTGATCCCTCTTAAACAACCTCCTCTCCTTTTTTCTTGTCAGTGTTTTCCATTTGTTCTTTTCCTCATCGATTCTGCGTAGAACCTCCTCATTCGTTACCTTATCAGTCCACCTGATTTTCAAAATTCTTCTGTAGCACCATATCGCAAATGCTTCGATTCTCTTCTGTTCTAGTTTATCCACAATCCACGTTTCACTATCATACAAATTCTCAGAAAAAGTATCACATCATTAAGATCATATTCTGCTTTTTTGTCATCACTCTTCTTTTTCATCTCATTGTAGCACTTGCAACCTACATCTTCAATTATTTGCTGGATATATTGCAACTCCTGTCTTCGTCTATAGTTTTTACCCTCCACAACCTCCTCTAGTTGCATGGAAGTTATTCCATCCTGTCTTAACACACGTACGATCATCCTCTCCTTTCTTCTTGTCAGTGTTTTCCATTTATTCTTTTCCTCGTCGTTTCTGCGTAGAACCTCCTCATTCGTTACCTTATCAGTCCACCTGAGTTTCCAAATTCTTCTGTATCACCATATCGCAAATGCTTCGATTGTCTTCCGTTCTAGTTTACTCACAATCCACGTTTCATTATCATAAAAATTCTCAGAAATACACTCCTGGAAATTGAAATAAGAACACCGTGAATTCATTGTCCCAGGAAGGGGAAACTTTATTGACACATTGCTGGGGTCAGATACATCACATGATCACACTGACAGAACCACAGGCACATAGACACAGCCAACAGAGCATGCACAATATCGGCACTAGTACAGTGTATATCCACCTTTCGCAGCAATGCAGGCTGCTATTCTCCCATGGAGACGATCATAGAGATGCTGGATGTAGTCCTGTGGAACGGCTTGCCATGCCATTTCCACCTGGCGCCTCAGTTGGACCAGCGTTCGTTCTGGACGTGCAGACCGCGTGAGACGACGCTTCATCCAGTCCCAAACATGCTCAATGGGGGACAGCTCCGGAGATCTTGCTGGCCAGGGTAGTTGACTTACACCTTCTAGAGCACGTTGGGTGGCACGGGATACATGCGGACGTGCATTGTCCTGTTGGAACAGCAAGTTCCCTTGCCGGTCTAGGAATGGTAGAACAATGGGTTCGATGACGGTTTGGATGTACCGTGCACTATTCAGTGTCCCCTCGACGATCACCAGTGGTGTACGGCCAGTGTAGGAGATCGCTCCCCACACCATGATGCCGGGTGTTGGCCCTGTGTGCCTCGGTCGTATGCAGTCCTGATTGTGGCGCTCACCTGCACGGCGCCAAACACGCATACGACCATCATTGGCACCAAGGCAGAAGCGACTCTCATCGCTGAAGACGACACGTCCCCATTCGTCCCTCCATTCACGCCTGTCGCGACACCACTGGAGGCGGGCTGCACGATGTTGGGGCGTGAGCGGAAGACGGCCTAACGGTGTGCGGGACCGTAGCCCAGCTTCATGGAGACGGTTGCGAATGGTCCTCGCCGATACCCCAGGAGCAACAGTGACCCTAATTTGCTGGGAAGTGGCGGTGCGGTCTCCTACGGCACTGCGTAGGATCCTACGGTCTTGGCGTGCATCCGTGCGTCGCTGCGGTCCGGTCCCAGGTCGACGGGCACGTGCACCTTCCGCCGACCACTGGCGACAACATCGATGTACTGTGGAGATCTCACGCCCCACGTGTTGAGCAATTCGGCGGTACGTCCACCCGGCCTCCCGCATGCCCACTATACGCCCTCGCTCAAAGTCCGTCAACTGCACATACGATTCACGTCCACGCTGTCGCGGCATGCTACCAGTGTTAAAGACTGCGATGGAGCTCCGTATGCCACGGCAAACTGGCTGACACTGACGGCGGCGGTGCACAAATGCTGCGCAGCTAGTGCCATTCGACGGCCAACACCGCGGTTCCTGGTGTGTCCGCTGTGCCGTGCGTGTGATCATTGCTCGTACAGCCCTCTCGCAGTGTCCGGAGCAAGTATGGTGGGTCTGACACACCGGTGTCAATGTGTTCTTTTTTCCATTTCCAGGAGTGTATCTTCCTCACATAGAGGCCTATGTTTGATGCTGAGAGATTTCTCTCTGCCAGGAATGCTTTTTTTTTTGTCAGTTCTATTCTGCTTTTCATGCCCTTTCTCTGCCCGTTATGGGTTATTTTGCTGCCCAGCTAGCAGTATTCGTTAATCAACTCTAAATCTATATTCTGTACTCTAGATTGTTCATTCCATTCACCCTGTAAATCTTTCACTGAGGATAAGAATGTCATCAGCGAATCTTATCTCCGATATTGTTTCACCTTTAATTTTAATCCACTCTTGAAACTCTTTTTTTTATTTCCGTCATTGCTTATTCGATGTATAGATTGAACAGCAGGAACGATACATTACAACCCTGTAGGAAGCCCTTCGTTCTTGATCTTCCAGTCTTATGGTTACCCGTCTCTCCCTATACTTAACCCCTATTTTTCTCAGAATTTCGAACATCTTGCACCATTTTACATTGTCGAACGCTTTTTCAAGGTCGACAAATCCTATTAACGTGTCTCGACTTTCCTTCAGTCTTTCTTCCATTATCAACCGCGACATCAGAACTGCCTCTCTGGTGCCTTTTCCTTTCCTAAAGGCAAACTGATAGTCATCCAAGTGATCTTCCATTTTCTTTTCGATTCTTCTGTATATTACTTTCGTCAGAAACTTGGATGCAAGAACTCTTAAGCTGACTGTGCGATAGTTCACGCACTTGGCGGCTGTGTCTTCGGAACCGTGTGGGTGATACTTTTCTGAAAGTCTGAGAGTATATCACCAGTCTCTATTCCGCTTATAACCTGTGAAGCACTACGTGGTTGTTAATATCAGATATCGCAATTGGAGCCGCAATTTCTCTTCAGATTGACTCCTTGGGCTAAGAGTGTTCTGTCCAACTCCTCCCATCAAGGCGAACACATCCATATCCACACGGCCAGGATAAACACTCTGGCCGGCCGAAGTGGCCGTGCGGTTAAAGGCGCTGCAGTCTGGAACCGCAAGACCGCTACGGTCGCAGGTTCGAATCCTGCCTCGGGCATGGATGTTTGTGATGTCCTTAGGTTAGTTAGGTTTAACTAGTTCTAAGTTCTAGGGGACTAATGACCTCAGCAGTTGAGTCTCGTAGTGCTCAGAGCCATTTGAACCATTTGATAAACACTCTACCTACGTTTAAAATTGGAACGCCACGAACAATGACAAATAAAGCAATTTCTATAGAGCTTAGAGAAAGAATATATGATTAAATTTGTACTCTGTGGCGGAAACGGTTTATAGTATTTCGTGCCTTTAATTACTTATAAACGATATTTCAGGTAGATGAAAAAAATATAAAACCAGTTACCTATTGTCAGCGTAACAATTCGTTTGATCTGAAAAATGATTATCCCGGCTAAGATTTGTCACTCTGCTAAATAAATCTCCTCTTAACGCTGTGTAGAAATGTTGTCTGTAAAGTCTTGTGAGTGGCACTAAATTGCATATCATTTATCAAATTTTACACAACTGTTACTTAAGATGGAAGCACTTTTCTCTAGCAAAGGGAACATTTAGTCACAAAATACTACCCGCGCACAACACTGACGTATGTCTTCTATCAAAATATTTCATGTAAATCGTCCGCAATAATTAAGCTTGATACATCAACAAATAAGAAATTGATATTACGTAACGTGCTGTGAGCACTGTATTTAAGGAATCAATCTGAGTTGAATTCTGTCTTTTAAAGTAGATTGGGGACCACCAGTCCACATTTACTTCCATTCATTTATATCCAACTACATTTATGTTCGTTAAAATTCTCGATTCAAAACTGCCGCGGAGATATTTTTGCTAAGATAGCGGCAGACAGACGATAGTCAATTTGTCTATTGTTATTCTCAATTTATTTTATATCAAGGTAATATATTTAGATAAAACTCTTTAAGCCTTTTATCCCTATTCGTTACCATTTAAAATCATTTTCAATGATAAATACCGTCATAATTTTTATACCAGCTGCTAGTAAACTCCGCTGTAAGTTACTAGCAGAGTTGCTACCTGTGGCACAACAACGGCTCTAAGCCCACTGGGCGTCGAGATAAGATTGGATGACACGCCATTCCGAATTGCTTCAACTCTGTGCGACAGTTCATCAGTCGTAGCGACTGGCAAGTGGAGGCGTACTGGCTTCAGGGCAAGTCATGCTCTGATGCTCTCGCTGCTGGCCAGGGCAACAGTGGAACAGTCTCTGTGTTAAGGTAGGTCAGGACAGCACGGGCAACATGTGGTCTTGCGTTGTCTTGCGATAAACAATATGTTGGAGACTTTGTTGTACACCTGCTGTCCAAATTACCGGTTATGCGATCGAGATGAGGTCGTGTTGTGTACCAAAGTGGTCCCCGTGTCCTCAGGCACGGTACTAGGTCTGTGCGAGTGTGACGAATACAATGTTCTTTAGTCTTGGAGTCTCTGCCCATGAGTACGTTCGTCGTGATGCTGTACACAGAAGCAGAACTCATCTGAAAAGACGATATGTTTCCGTTTATATAGCCAGCGTTATTGTTGGGCACACCACCGTCGGCGCATCTCTGACTGCTAACGCAACGAGGGAAGTTCTAACAAAGGTCACCGTACTTATAGTCTATGGCGATCCAGACATCTTCAAACTGTCCGTGTGGATACTTGTCTTGATGCAAGCAAGCAGTTTCCCGTCTCAAGCTACATGACGTGGCAGTACAACCCTGTACAGCCGAGCGAAAAATCTGCAAGTTGCGTGCAGTTGATGAGATCCTGCATGCAGGTGGATATGGCCCTCCAAAACCTATCAGTTCCATATTCGCCAAAGCGAGCACCAATACAGCGCAAAGATAAACTGCTACGCTAGTTTCCTGCCGATGTCGAGTTCCTACATGCGCTGGTAGACGTTCTTCTTAGACGAGGTCTTTCCACAAACAAGCCACATTCAGATGCTGTTTCTACATTAGCAAAATATTGCTTAATCTTTTATTTTAGACGGTGTATGACTCTTAAAGATACAAACTTAGAGGGCTAGTAGAGTACACTGAATCAAACAAATGATACTAATAACTGTCGATACAGAGAGTTTTGTAGGTACAAGCGAAACGGGCAATTACAGGGCTATGAAACAAGCAAAAACCCTCATTAAACATAGAACCGGAAACCGGTGGATTCCCCGATTTGATGTATCACAACTGAGTATATGTACAGCTTATAACAGAGACCCCGAGGATCGAAATTGCTGATATGCACATGAGGACAAACAAATGCTCCACATGGCTACCGTACATGTTGAGGTACCCCGCCCCCTTAAATGCTGGATTACGATGTTAAGCATCTGTCTTCTTTCTTAATACACTTCTCTGCACACCATCTTGACCATGTGTGTCATAGTGGGCCTCTCTCGAAATCTTTTTATCTTTGCTTGGGCATAAAGTTAATTGGAAATTTTACTCCGGATTGAATTGACTAAACTTTGAAGGATCGCTTTTCGGACCTATAGAGAATGGGAGGTTCAAACTGTGGCTTATATTGCGTCACCGTATGTCTTTAGCTGTATAATGTGACGTTAAATAATGTAGCGTCGACTTAGCAAAACTCTGGCTATCAGCGATTTTGTTTAACTGCTCTGTAGCGTAACGATTAACTCCCAATGTTCAAACACCATTTATCGTAAATATGTAGTCGCTCTAACTTGATTAAACAGAGGTTTATGCCTTTAATTAGTGTTGAAAGTCCCTTCTGATTTGATGTAATATCTAAAATCTTGAGAAACGAAAGAGAAAGTTATTGTACATAGCTTGTAACTGATAGATAATTAGTCACTACGTAGATCAAAATTGAACTTAAGCACTTTTTGATAATTAAGCTCGCCAATTATTTATCACAAAGCAATTTCAAAAATTCTGACTTATATATTTTTGCCTTTCTGATATCACTGCACTTTCCCTAAAAATTGTCCCTCAATCAGACTCATGTAAATATTCAGTATGCTTCGACTTCGTGAATTGCATGATACGAAACTTTTCAGAAAACACAGTTTAATTATGAGAAATGTCTTCAACACTCTCTGTAGGCCTCTGTTTCACGATAGATCTCAATATTGCCTTTCAACTTGAAGTTACTGCAGACACTTCAGCAAAGTCAATGTTAAGAAAAATACTTCTTCACTACCTTAGCCAAATAAAGATGATGTGAGAGTTTTATTTTTCACAATACAACGTACAGCCGTGAATGTTAACCTCTGTATAGTTTTGCAGTTGAACTAGAAGATTTTACGTTGTACAAAATGTTTGTGATAATTTTACTACATTCTTTGTGATACAGTTCTTTAACAATAAATTCGCAGAATTTTAACAACCGTCAGCTGTATCGTATGGAGTCCCCCGCACCGTCAGACGCTGATTCGGGGAGAACACTGCCGGAAGACCTTGTGGGAAACTTCCTTGAATACATGCAACAAACACATTTTAGCTTACATTTTTTATCATAAACTGACCACAAAAATTATTCACCTAAACAGGGTGTACCTAAGTCCGCTTAGACATAGAAGTAAGGACAGTGCGCATCCAAATTGGCGCACTATAATGTGAAAATATGCTTCAGTATACCTCTTCACCAACGCCAGTACACGTTCAAAAATCCCAGGAGTGTTGCGAATGTATCGACAATCATCCACAATGCATTCTCAGAGTTCAACGACACTATCAACAGGGCTGGAATACACCGAAGCTTTTAAATATCCCCGCAGAAAAGAATCCAACGTGTTGAAGTTAGGGATTTGGATGGCCCTGGTACTCGCGAGCCACGATCAATATACATGTTGCTTTATATAAGCGGCAGTCAAGTTAAACTAGACAGATTGGAAAAATATGAGTAAACTGTTTATTACTTCAGAAGTAATCGCCATAACTGTTAATATGTTTATGCTGTTGTGGACAAAGCGGTCAAGACCTTCATGGAGAAACGTTTGCGATTGCTTACAGAACCACGATTGTACCGAAGAGTCCACCCCTTCGCCTGAAGGAAATCGGTGGTAACGAATATCTTTCCTTGGGGCTCCAAAAATAAAAAATCGGGACTGTGTGAACGATGAGTAAAAACTTCCGAGGGAAACTTCAGCAACGTACTCAAAAATACTTTGGCAACCTGTGGGTGGGCCCACATTTTCGACTATGGTGGGAAACCTTTACGTATCCTCCATACAGTCCAGATCTCTGCCCATGCGAGTTCTATATTTACGGAGCCTGTGCCATCCCCATGACGTTATTGTGAAAATTCACAAAACTAGTGCGACGATATAAAAACAATCGTAATAACGAAAATATCGATAAAAGCCATAAAGACGATGTGTTGTAATTATTGCAGTGAAATATTGTAAAATAATATAGAAAAAGAACAATGAAAATTACTATTAATACGAAAACTATGTATTTCAAGGATAATCTGTGAACAAAGATAAAAATGAATACATAGTCCTCTATCGAGGAAGAAAGAGAAAAAAACTAACTACTCTTCGGTTTGTTATTGATTGTAGAAGAGCGCCATTGACGACTTGTGATGAGAATGATATGTGTTTGTTACTAGTACTGTAAGAAAAAGCATTCTCATGATCATAATCATTAATTCTACGAATGTGTTAACTTGTGTTTTCCTTTCAGTATTGTAGGGAAAGGCATCCCATAATTATTACTGTATAATACTGCAGTTTCCATATATTGAGCTGATTTTGTTTCAATGACGCCATTGCGGGCGAGAACATAATTTTAAGTTTTTCATTACGCCGCACGGCTTAAAATTTGGAACTCACTCGCTGATAATTATCTGCCTAAGAGTTTCACTTGAAAGTGAATTAATATTTCATTGTAGAAACAGTTTTTGTGTTAGTCTGGACCAGTCAGCTCGGATCAGGTCTCACGCGATTCACTACATAAAAAATAATTGTAATTCAGTTGTAAATAGAAAATAGCTTTAAAGAATTTTAATCAGTACTATAACAAGATTTCAATGCGAACTAAGAGAAAGCCCAGAGTGTCTTCTCTTTAAGAGAACAATGAAGCTGGACGCATTTTAATGTGCGCGACATTTAGCATTGCTACATTTCATGTCAGATACGTTAAACACAAACATGCGAGACTGCTTAAACTCGCAGTTGGAAAGAAATTAACATTATTCACGTAACAATCAAAGCCTTTCACGTACCTGTCAAGATTTTGGTGCACTTTAACTGAGCATTTCAGCTTCGTGTTGCGGAGCGGCACTGCGCGTCTGCAAAACGACGAAAGGTACGTGAAACATAATATTCTAATAACGACAGGCCGTCAGAAAACTAAAGTGCGTGGGACCAAGGCGCCCAGGAAAAGAACATGTCTTTTTATTGAAAACAGCAAAGCTCAATTAAGGTGGCTTTAATGGTGTTGCACTTTCTAATTTGCAACCTTTCATATCAGTGAACATCATTACGTGTTAGTGGTATTGAGTATCCTGCATTTACAACTGCATTTACCATTGATACTGAGAATAAGTCATCGTAATTATTTCATTGTGCTACACGAACATTGACAATAACATTATACAGTACTGAAAGTAGTGCAAGCCCTGAGGAAAGACCTTCATTGTCATCGACATGCTTTGGACAAAGAAGTGCACGCCTGGATAGAATCATTCTTCCGTAAGCAACCGCAAATATTTTGCAATGAAGGCATTGACCGCCTCGTCTTACAACGGGATAAATGTAACTATTAACAGTTACGGCGGCTGTTTTCGAAGTACCATACAGTTTACTTGCTTTTTTCCCACATATCTCGTTTCAATTCGAGTGTTCCTTATATTTTAAGCTTCAACTATGTTTCGAAAGAAACATAGCCTTAGACATTAACAGAGCTGTAGCTCTGGCGTAATGTAACATTGAAATCATTGGCTTCCCAACCTGTGTTTGTTAGGGTTATTCGCTTGTTTCATTGTCGTCGTCACTTTCGTTTATGCCCATATTAGTGGAGCACCACTGTATACAGGAACCGTGTAGTGTTAATACTATACAGTTCATACTGTTGCACTGTAATGCATATCATTGACGTATACACGCATGTAAAACACCTCAACCCAGTTTGACATTTGTCAGACGCTGACCCAATGACGTGGCAAATATTGGAGTGCAGCAGTGCAGCCACATTTTTAGTCAGTTACTTATTTTTTTCCCATACTGCCACAATCTCACTCTGCCACAGCAAGGACAAAGTTCACTCCGTGAAGCACAGAAAGGCCTAGCGCCGAGGCGTCTGCAACCCACCACGGGCAGAGACGGTACCGTCTGCCCGCGAAGTGTCGTCTGGAACTCGACTGCGCGCAAATAATGGACCGATTCTTGTAATTTGGTTAAAAGCCCGCCAGCCCCGGCACCGGAATGAATTAAAAACTTTTGCCGGCCGACGTCTGCTAGCAGGAGCGCAGCTGGCGGGAGTAGGGCGGCATCGGCGGCGGCGGCGGCGGCGGCGGTGCGGAACTGTGTCGTGGGAGGGGGCGAGGGAGGCGGGGGAGGTGTTGTGACGCCACGGGCGGCTGGCAGAAGGTGGTTGCCGTAGCTCCGGAGCCTCACTGGTTCGTTTTGTTTCTGCCGCTATTTACACTTCCTTCGCCGGCCGCAGGAAATCTCTGCGGCGGCATTTAACTTTGTAATTAATGACGTAGCAATTACGTGTAATGTACAGGCAACAGATTTTAATTAACGCGCTGTATAGTCGAGTTATTCAGCACTTCTACGGCCGGCTGACGGGAGAGAAAATTGCGGAACAGCCTGAGGAATCTGAGCGCTTGGAATGCAAGTCGAGTCGGCGGTGGGCCGTAAAAACGAATTACTTTTCCTTCGAAAGGCGGTGGTCTTTTAGATATTCTGACACACGTGCATTTGTTGTAATCGGATGTTCTGTCTTTGAATAGAGCCTGAGAGAGACCACTGGCGTCTTTTACTGTTCTTCTTTTGTGAACACTTACAGAATTTCTAATAGTCTTCCTTTTTCTGCTTGTTTCTTTCCTGACCTCTACAAAATCACAGCGCGAACTGCAAATGACAGTAGTTACACGATGTGATAGGAGGCTGTTTCACTCCTTACTTCCTACGTCGAGCTCTTTTCATCGTCTACAGATAAACCTAATGATGTCGTTCTAATGAGATGATGACGCGAATATGCAGCCCCTCTGATCCTACTGCCAACCTCACCTGCCAGTGGTGCACACTGCCAAGCAGACGAGGCTCTGACGTTTCGAGTATTGGCCGTATAACCGTAACATCGAGTACACAGGAAACTATGTACCATACTCACTTACGTGAGTAAGAAGCTGTGGCTGATAAAGCTCAGAGACGGCAATCCCATCACCAATGTTACCGGCAAGCGACCAGTATCCCATTCAGGCGCTAAATAAACGTACTTGCAGTACTCAGTCTAGCCTCGGAAACATGACGGATTACCGGGATACGACATGGGCAAGAAATAGGAACAACAAGACTAGATGTAATTTTACATGCAGTAGAGCTAAATCTGATTACAGAGAATGAAGGTGACCTTCAGACAGGAGTCTGTAGTTGCAGCAGACAGCCTCAGATTACAACCTAACATTATCAGCAGATACAACTAAAATGATGGTATTTCAGGCCTGACTACCAGTAAGATCTAAAATAGTCTTCATTAATAAGATCTTGTAGCAAGTGAAACATTTTAAGTATCTAGGATGCGACATTACTACGAATATAACCATAATGTGGACCAAAAATTAAATAAATTTACTTCCATATGTTAAACACTCGTAAAAGGTTTGCAGAATAAAGCCAGGAAAGACATTCAGCCGAAGTTTTATGAAAAAACAGCAGTACCACACTATACTTATGGAAGTGAACCATGGGTAACAACGAGAAGCCAAGAAAGTAGAACAGAGGCTCAAGAAATGAGATTTCTAGAAAGAGTGTAAGGATGTACAAGGGAAGATCAAAAAAGACATGGAGATATAAGGAAAGATATAGGAAGCTAAAACCCAAATGAAAAAATTAAGGAAATTAGGAGTAAACGCAATTAATATGTAGGCCGTAGGGGTGGAGAAAGATTTCCGGTAAATTCTCTCAATTATAAATGTGCTGGAAAAAGAAATGTAGGAAGACCACACAAGAGATGGAGCACTGTAACAGGCAGTTTGCCTAATACATGAGGTAAAGAAGAAGAAGAAGAAGAAGAAGATGTCGTTCCCCTTGTCTCTTTCTCAGATACGTCGCGCTATGTCAGTATCAACTGAGTTCACGTTAAGATCTTTGAGTGACCAGAAGCCATCTCTTGGCAAGGTAATCTCTGGCTGGTTTTCCGTACAGAAGTACGGCTCACAGGGGTCAGCGAACATCCCCTCATTCACCGTGGTACCTCTGGTCAGACAGAGGTTTCGCCAGACGGCGCACTTGTTTTGCACACAGGCTGTGGCGTCAAAAACAGACATCCGCGCTCTAGGAAGCAGAGTGCAGGGCGATGCACGAATTGTCAGTATCGAAGGAAAAAAAAAAAAAAACAAGCGGAGAAGCAAGGACAACAACGCAAGACTAACCAAGAATGCCATACACAGAGTTTGGAGGGATAACTGCGAAGTTTGGACTCCACAGATGATCGGGCTTTCCGACATCCCTGTCACCTGTAGTGCCTGGCTGGTCAGTGAACATTCCACTTTCTCTCCTAATTCAGAATGCATCTGCCCGTTGAAAATGGCGTGGTGATGTCCTGAGTTGACAACTATCCGGCAGTTTATTAATGCAGGCTGTAGAATTTCTGATGCTCGCTCAGACTCTCAGTTGGTAACTATTTGTTCGTTTATTAATGTCAGTTACCCATAATATAGTTCGGAATCATGGAGTACTTGAGCACAGCTTGTAACGGATACAACGCAAGACTAACCAAGAATGCCATACACAGAGTTTGGAGGGATAACTGCGAAGTTTGGACTCCACAGATAATCGGGCTTTCCGACATCCCTGTCACCTGTAGTGCCTGGCTGGTCAGTGAACATTCCACTTTGTCTCCTAATTCAGAATGCATTTGCCCGTTGAAAATGGCGTGGTGATGTCCTGAGTTGACAACTATCCGGCAGTTTATTAATGCAGGCTGTAGAATTTCTGATGCTCGCTCAGACTCTCAGTTGGTAACTATTTGTTCGTTTATTAATGTCAGTTACCCATAATATAGTTCGGAATCATGGAGTACTTGAGCACAGCTTGTAACGGATACAACGCAAGACTAACCAAGAATGCCATACACAGAGTTTGGAGGGATAACTGCGAAGTTTGGACTCCACAGATAATCGGACTTTCCGACATCCCTGCCACCTGTAGTGGCTGGCTGGTCAGTGAACATTCCACTTTGTCTCCTAATTCAGAATGCATCTACCCGTTGAAAATGGCGTGGTGATGTCTTGAGTTGACAACTATCAGGCAGTTTATTAATGCAGGCTGTAGAATTTCTGATGCTCGCTCAGACTCTCAGTTGGTAACTGTTTGTTCGTTTATTAATGTCAGTTACCCATAATATAGTTCGGAATCATGGAGTACTTGAGCACAGCTTGTAACGGATACCATTGGTCTGCCGTTTCTCTTTTGACAAATATGCATGTAAATAGCAGAGTAAGTTTCTTTACTAACTCAATGTTGGATTTTTCTTTTATCTATGCAACATGTCATTATTAGCGAATAGCGACTCACAAGTGATCCATTGCGTGTGTGTGTGTGTGTGTGAGAGAGAGAGAGAGAGGGGAGGGGGGGGGGGAAGAAGGAAGAAGGAGAGAGAGAGAATTAATCTGTAATCGCTACCATACTTGGAGCTGTAATCTCTTGTTTTTACGTAAAGTGTGCAGACTTCAAATTCTTTTGTAGCAACATTATGTCTAGAGTACTGTTTTTGTACATAGTGCTGCTCACGCACATGATCAGGTTAAAAAGACTGCACTGAGCTTAGGTCTGGTTCTATGTCACTGTCTCCAATTAGGAGTGCCGGTTGCATATTGTATCGTTGTATGAAGATTAATGTACCCAGGATTGAACCCACTGGAGTAACGGTTTTGGCCGGCTAAGCTACAAGAGACGATCAAGATGATTCTGTTTTTATACTAAACTAACTCCTTGTCTACATGTCATAGTTAATACACCCACATCGGAGTCCCACTGGGCTGCATGTACGCTGCAACATCACCCACAAACGAAAACGTTTTGATCGCCCCTTGTATATTCGACATAGGGTACACATGTACAGCTGAGCGGAGTTCAAACTAATCTTGATTTAGGAGATTTCTTGATTATTGCCTGTAGAGGTCGAGACGGCCCTCCGAACAAACGACGGTTGCTTCCTTCCCCATCTATAGTCAGTTTAGTTTGTTTTCCGCCTTAAATGATCTCAACATCGACCTTTCTAAAGTCATACTTTGAAACAGTGTTCGTCCCGTGTAACATTAACGGTATTTTTATCTTTACAAAGTGGTTCAGTTGTTTCTCTCATGTTACTGGCCGTACATACTCACTCAGTCGCTAATGAAGGATAAGCAGAGAATATTTTGTAGCGACGAAAGAAGAAGAAAACTAGAACTTGAAGCAAAATACTAGCCAAGAGGATGTGTGAACCACTATTAATGGTAATCCTGAGCTTGTGATGGCTAGTACTTAGTTATGCCGAATTAAAAAAATTGTGTACATAATTTCCATCAATACACTTATAATAGATAAACTGCTGGTTTTGTCATTATACTCTTTGGTCCGGAGGTTGGTTTGATGTGGCTCTTCACGGTAGTTTATCCTGTGCAAGCCACTTCATCTCTGCATAACTACCGCAACTTACTTCCATTAAATTCTCTGCTCACTGTGTTCGAGTCCCACTCCCCCCTGCCCCCCTCGTCACCACACACACATTTCCTCCATTTCAAACTGACGGTTCCTCCACGTCACAGGATGCTTCGTATCAACAGATCCCCTCTTCTAGTCCAACTGTGTCATATATTTCGTTTTAGCGCAGTTCGATGCAGTACCTCCTCATTAGTTACTCGATATACCCCCATAACCTTCAGCATTCTTTTACAGCATCACAACTCAAATGCTTTTACTCACTTCTTGTTTGAAATGTTTATCGTCTACATATTCTTCCGTATAAGGCTACTCGCCAGAAAAATACCTTCAGAAAAGACATCTTGACGCTCAAATTTATATGAGATGTAAGAAGCCCCTCTTTTTCAGAAACGATTTTCTTGCTATAGCCAGTTTGCATTTTATATCTTGCCTAAATCGTCCATCAGCAGTTATTATGCTGCCCACATAGCAAAACTCGTCCTCTACTTTTAGTGTGTCGTATGCTTATCTAATTCTCTCAGTATCTCCTGTTTTTTCGACTATATTCCACTTAACTTGATTTACTTTTGTTGATGTTCATCTTATAATCTCATTTCAAGACGCGGTCATTCTGACCAGCTGCTGCTCCAAATCCTTTGCTGTCTCTGACGGAATTTCAGTGTCAGATCTCAATTTTTTTTTATTTATTCTCCTTCAACTTCAATTCCCTATTCAAATTTCTCCTTGGTTTCCTCTACTGCCTAATCAATCAGCAGATTGAATAACATCTGAGATAGGCTTAATCCTCTCATCTAAACCACTGCTTGCCTTTCAAGCCCCTCGCCTCTTGTAACTGCCGTCTGCTTTCTGTACAAGTTGTAAATTACCTCTCACTCCCTGTGCTTTATTTCTGGTACCTTCAGAATTTCAAACAGAGTATTCCAGTCAACATTGTCAAAAGCTTTTCTAAATCGAAATATGCTGTAAATGTAGATTAGCTTTCTTTAACCTGTCCTATAAGTTATTCGTTGGGTCAGTATTGCCTCGTGTTTCCTTCATTTCTCCGAAATCTAAATTGATAACCCAAATTTATCCTCCTCATGTCAGCTTCTATGCGTTTTTCCACTCATCTGGAAACAACTCACTTCAGTATTCTGCAACCACGTGTTACTAAACTAATACTTCGTTAATACACTGAGAGGACAATAGTCATGGGATACCTCACAATATCGTGTCAGACTTTTTGCCTGACATAGTGCAGCACCTCGATGTGGCATGGACTCAACAAGTCGTTAGAAGCCCCCTACAGATATATTGAGCAGTGTTGCCTCTACAGCCGTCCATAGCTGCAAAAGTGTTGCGGGTGCAGGATTCTGTGTAGGAAATGACCTCTCGGTTATGTCCCATGAATGTTCGACGCGATTTATGTCGTGCGATCTGGGTGGCCAAATCATCCTCTCGAATTGTCCAGAATATTCTGCAAAGATCCGACTCTTTCAATTGCAATCAAGGTAAAATGGGAAAGGTAATGTTAATCAGAACACTGGGAGGAATTGTGGTCTGAAGAACAATATATTTATCCATTTTAATATCATAACAAAAAATGGCTAAATAAATGCCACACAAATATTTTTATTTGACAAACACTTTCAATGAAATGCGGTCTATGGTTAACAAAATGATTAGATGCGGATCAACACACCACACTAACCAGAACTAATCGTTTTATCTGACTTCATAAACGTGAATACATGGTATAGCCCAAAAACTACGCTACTATCAAGCATCTACACTCTGCTACTCCATAAAGAAAAATATGGTTCCAGAAACAGGGTGCTGAGAAGCATATATTGGAGCCCTACGCCGTAGCAGCGAATACTTTGCCCTTCTGCAGGTCAGAGTGGCACACCACGATGTGCTCGGTGACTGCAACCTTACATAGCAGCAATCTCTTATTAACGTTGCGCGCCCGGAAACATGCAAGTACGCGGTCTCGCATTTGGCTGATTCGGAACGCAGATACTTCCCCATGAGCCTCTGATACCCCGGTGGATTCAAGTGTGCAGGTGGACTCGTTTGTTGGTCTGCCAAACCAATGTGACTCCGTGACACAACTATGCGTGACAGAATATGTCAATACTAAAATGTAGACTTTCATGGCCGGAAATGTCATGTCCATTATAATTATCTGGGGTGTTATGCAGTGGTCGGTTGATGAATTCTGTGTCAATTCCCAACGTTTCGTCCCCGTCTGCAGACGACATCTTCAAGGGGGTCTGTAGCTCGATGGAAGGTCTAACACACCCACTGGCTCGCTACTGCAGAACAGGCCTTAGGTACTGCCAGCAAAAAACCAAATGTATGGTTCCGATACGTGTATGACACGTTTATGTTGTGGAGACATGACAGGGAGGAACTAAGCCGGTTCCACGAACATCTGTATAGTATAAACTCGAGAATTCAGTTTACAATGGAGGAGGAGGTAGACGGCAAATTACATTTCCTCGATGTGCTTGTTTTTAGAAACGAAAATGGTAGTTTGGGCCACTCGGTATACCGCAAACCCACGCACACGGACCGTTATTTGCACCGGGATTCGAACCACCACCGACAACAGAAGCGGGGTGTTATCAAGACGTTAGCGGACAGAGCTAGAAATATTTGTGAACCTGAATTGCTCGACACTGAGATGGAACATCTTCACAATGCACTAATGAAGAACAGATATTCGTCGGCCGAAATAAAACGTGCGTTGAGATAGCCACGCAGAAACCATAGTGACGTACAGGCTACTGCAAAATCTAAGGTTTTCCTGCCGTTTGTTAAAAATGTAACGAAAAGAATAGGGAGGATCTTGACGAAGCGGAATATTACCGTAGTTTACAAGCCCACCAGGAGGATACAAGAATACCTTAAGTCTGCTAAGGACGCTCGCAAAACATTGGAAAAAGCTGGAGTGTATAGGATCCCACGCAGCTGTGGAGATGTTTATGTGGGTACCACTAAAAGAACTGTTTCAAAACGTTTGGAAGAGCACAAAGGCAATTGTAGAAGAAGAGAAACGGAACGATCAGCTTGCGGAGCATGCTTTCCAGCCGGGTAACCACCATATTCGTTTCGAGGAGACACAAGTACTAGCGGCCACAAGCGGATATTACGAAAGGCTCTACAGGGATGCAGTCGAAATCGCCAAACACCCTAATAATTTCAGTCGAAAGGAGGAGGGCGTGAAATTAAACAGTATATGGATGCCGGTGTTGAAGAAGATGTGTACCGCCCGTTCACCACTAGGTGATAGCAACGGCGATCGACGGCAGCGGACAGCGGCCAATTGCACTGACGTTTTCAAAACATGTGACATCACGCCTCGGCGCGGGAGCGCGCGGACACGGAATTTAGCGGCAGTCAGTAGCGAGTCAGTGGGTGTGTTGGACGTTCCACCGAGCTACAGACCCCCTTGAAGATGTCCTCCGCAGACAGGGACATAACAGCCCGGATAATTATAATGGACAGAATATATCAAATGTTTAGACGGCCAACTCAAATTAAATAAGTACACCCACACATCACTCGTTGTGTGGGTGATGCAAGAAGGAGTACCTCTGACGGTTCAGATGGTAACTGGCACAGGATCTAAGTGGCACACTAGCAAAGGACACAAGTCTCACCGTTTAGGTAAAGACCTGACGTTCATTACTAGCAAAGTGCCAGTACAAGAGAGTGTTCCCTTTCTCTACAGCTTTCCTCCCCAATTCAGTAGCATAACACATTTACATGCTTAGAGTACACCCACTTTAGCGTAAACCAATCACGAGCTGGAGCACGGCATTCGAAACTGGGAGACTGCCCCCTGCTCTGAATACACAGATTTGACCAACCAGCGACTTTAAAAATTAGCTGGGAGAAAAGGAAAAAAGATTCAGCTTCACGGCCTCTTTCCCATGCGTTTACGCTGTGTCTTTGCTAAAAACATGACCTGGATGGAACCACAGCCCTCTATAAAAAGATCGTTATCTCTTCTGTTGCGTCTATTTCGAACTTTCCAAAGAACGGCCATAAAGTTGGTAAAAGCCCTGTGCCTTCACGAATATGTTTTGTAGCAGAGTCTGGACGCCTGGGTGCCTGGGTGCCCTGTCCCACGGAAATTTGCAGAAACTCACAGCCGTCTCATCGGCTTCCTACCTAACAAGGGCCCATCCTCTGCTTTATTGCCAGTCATCAAATCGTACAAAGCTCTGCTCATAGATGCAGTGACTCCTCGGCGCTAGTCAGCCTACCTGGACGCGGCCCCCTACCGACCAGCGCCACCCAATGTGTCTGCACAATGAGACCGAGGGACTTTTTGCAAACGTTTTCTCACAGGTTCTGCAGAAAAAAAACGTTCCCCTCAGCCACCGTTCGCTTTTACTGCAGTAAATTAACTCGGCACCCTCTTCCTTTGAATGCAGGTAAAGCTTGCCGCTATGCCTTCACTAGAGCACACAAGCAAGAACGTTAACTACTGCCAACCATTTCATCATACGAATGAAGTCAGATCATATCAGATATAGCAACCAAGTAATAAAGATCATCTTCCCTAAGAACATTAAGCAGCATGACACCATATCAAAAGTAAGAGTGCCCTGCAATCTCTCAAGTCTTCAAACCAATCGTGAACAACCGTGGCCTGGTGACATTATTGTTTTGGAACATGAAGTTCATCAATGGCTGTAAATTGTCTCCAAGCAGCCAAACATAACCACAGGATCCAGTGCATTCCATGTAAACACAGTCCACATTATTATGAAGCCACCACCAGCTTGCACAGTGCCTTGTTGACAACTTGGGTCCATGGTTTGGTGGGGTCTGTGCCACACTTGAACCCTACCACCAGCCCACACCAACTGAAAATGGGACTTATCCAGCCAAGCCAGGGTTTTCCACTCATCTGGGGTCCAACTGATTTGGTCACAAGCCGAGGAGAGGCACTACAGGCGATGTGCTGTTAGCCAGGCATTCGCGTTGGTGCCGTAATCCGTTATCACCAAATTTCGCTGCACGTTCGTTGAACATCCCCCACTGATTTCTGCAGCTATTTCACACCATGTTGCTTGTTTGTTAGCACTGACAACTCTTTGTTAACGCCGATGCTCTTGATCATTAAGTGAAGGACATCAGCTACTGGATTGACTGTGGCGAGAGGTAATGCCCGAAATTTGGTATTCTCAGCACGCTCTTGACAGTGTGGACCTCGGAATACTGAATTCCCTGACGGCTTCCATAATGTAATGTCGCATGGGTCCATCTCCAACAACCAATCTGCGTTCAGAGTCTGTTAATTCCCGTCGTACACCCATGATCACGTTGGAAATCTATTCAATGAATCACTCGGGTACAAGTAACAGCTCCACCAGTGCACTGCTCTTTTATACTACCGCTATCTGCTCGTGTGCATATTGCTATCCCACGACTTTCGTCACCTCAGTTTATTTACACCTGCCAGCATGTTCATGTTCATGTGAGTGAAATATTATGGAACTGCTAAGGTCGTCAGTCCGTAAGCTTACACACTACTTAACCTAAATTATCCTAAGGACAAATACACACACCCATGCCCGAGGGAGGAGTCGAACCTCCGCCGGTACCAGCAACACAGTCCATGACTGCAGCGCCCGAGACCGCTCGGCTAACATCTGCCAGCATCTGCCTTCTTTGGAGCTGAAATTATTAAATTCTTCTCGAAGTCTGAGAGTATTTTGCCTGTCTCATTTATCTTGCACACTAGATGGAATAGTTTTCTTATGTTTGGCTCTCCCAGGTATCCCAGTAATTCTGAGGGTATGTCGTCTACTCCAGACTACTAAAGTCTTTGAGAACTCTGTCAGATTCTTCTTGTGGTTCACATCTCCTATCTCATCCTCACTTATTCCTCTTTCGTTTCTATAACACTGTTCTTAAGTTTGCTTCCTGTATATATTCTTTCTCTTACATATTCCTTCCATATTTCAGTTTTCCCTACTTTGCTTACTGCTGGCTTGCCATGTGAGCTCTTGATACTCACACAACTGTTCTTCCTCCAAAGGTCTCTTGGTTCCTCTAAGCATGCATGTTTCTACAGCTTTGCATTTGTCCTCTACTCATTCCTGTTTTGACATTTTACATTCTCTGTCAGTCTTAGTTGCAGGAGGCTGTATTCCTTTTAGCCGGCCGGAGTGGCCGAGCGGTTCTAGGCGCTACAGTCTGGAGCCGCGCGACCGCTACGGTAGCAGGTTCGAATCCTGCCTCGGGCATGGATGTGTGTGATGTCCTTAGGTTAGTTAGGTTTAACTAGTTCTAAGTTCTAGGGGACTGATGACCTCAGATGTTAAGTCCCATAGTGCTCAGAGCCATTTGAACGATTTTTTTTCCTTTTTCGACTGTTTCATCCGCTGCCTTTCAATATTTCCTGTGCGATCCACTTCTACCAAACTTTTTACTTGTTTCGTCCTACCTTTCTCTTTCATCTCTCAAAACTACCCAATCGTCTTACATTGTATTCCTTTCCAGTGTTTCAGTCAATTGTTGCCTAATGTTCCATCTGAAGTTTTCAAAAACCTCTGATTCTCTCAATATATCCAGGTCTCATCTCCTTACTTTCCAACTTTTTTGCCACTTGTTCATTTTAATTTACAGTGCGCAACAAATAAACTATCGTCAGGGCCCACATATGCCCCTGGAATGTCTGGTTTAAAATCTAATTTATAAATGTTTACCTTACGATTATATAATTAGTTTTGTAGTGTTGGCAGAAGAGCCAACACTGTTTTTCTAGAGGAGGCCGAAATGCACGCGTTTAATTACACGCTGACTGGCGTGAGGTCTGGAACAGGACAATATCTTGAGAATTGCAAATAAAGTACGTAGTTGGTATAATACTTAACTTTAATCCACAATTGTAGAACATCTCTCGTTACGGTACATGCTTCATAATATTAATTATCAATTGAATACGGCGCCTTGCTAGGTCGTAGCAAATGTAGCTGAAGGCTATGCTAACTATCGCCTCGGCAATTGAGAGCGTATTTGTCAGTGAACCATTGCTATGAACGTCGGCTGTACAACTGGGGCGAGTGCCAGGTCGTCTCTCTAGACCTGCCGTGTGGTGGCGCTCGGTCTGCTATCACTGACAGTGGCGACACGCGGGTCCGACGTATACTAATGGACCGCGGCCGATTTAAAGGCTACCACCTAGCAAGTGTGGTGTCTGGCGGTGACACCACGTTCCTCCCCCACAAATCGGCGTACGGTTGTGTTATAAGGCTTCCGCCCGCCGTGGGGAGTACCCCATGTTGACGTATGCGACGAGGTGGGGACCCTAACAACAGGCGAGGCTGTGCCACCCGCACCCGGCCATTCGGTCCGAGGGGAGCTAGGAAACGCCTAAAAACCTAGTCCAGGGTGCACGTCAACATGCGGTGTTTGTGCCCGTAGAGAGACAGTAGGGGCCGAAGGGTCGACCTCCATCGCGTCCGGGTACCCGACGGGCGTAGACGACAAGTGGTCCGGAGCGGGCAAGAGTTCCGTGTCGGAGGACTGCTGGTCACGGAAAGCGATCGGCGGCGCGTGACCCAGGGAGGCGCTTGGCGGCTGCAGCGAAGCGTCCACTGCGGGCGTCGCCGGCGGGAGAACAGGCGGCGGCGGCGCGTCGCCATGGGGCAAAATGGAAGCCAGCGTCGGTAACACCTGGGGATGAGGCGAGCCAGTAGATGGGTCCCAGGGCGCTGACCGGACGGCACCGTCGCTGAAAGCAGACGGGCAGCGGCAGAACCCGTGCGACGACAGAGGCGCAGCTGATTGAGATGCCGACGCACCTCACCAGAGGCCCCCAAAACCAGATACATAGCGCGGCCGAGTAAGCGAAAAATGCGCCCTGCGAGCCAACGCCGTGAACCTCGATAGTTGCGATAGTATACAACGTCGCCTGGAGCAAAAGCAGGTGGCTGCCGCCGCACAAGAACCTGATGCGGCGGATGCACCAAAGACATCAAGGTTCGATGAGGACGACCGTGGAGCAACTCAGCCGGCGAGTGACCATCTCGGGGCTGAGAGCGATACGAGGACAAAAAGAGCAATAACGCGTCCTCCCGAGAATGCGACTCTTTCAACTTCAACATCTGTGACTTGAAAGTCCGGACCAATGGTTCAGCGGCACCGTTTGACTGAGGCGAAAACGGTGCGGATGTCAGACGGTGAATACCATTGGCCTTGCAGAATGACTGAAATTCTGCGGACATGAATTGTGGGCCATTGTCGGAAACAATAGTCTGTGGAAGACCTTCAATGCAAAAGATAGCGGATAACGCTTGGATGGTGGCAGATGACGTCGTGGCAGACATCCGGACAACAAAAGGAAAATTACTGAAAGAATCGACCACAACCAACCATCGAGCATTCCAGAATGGACCAGCAAAATCTATGTGCAAGCGTTGCCAAGGGGAAGTGGCTTTCGGCCATGCAAAGAATTTCCGCGGTGGTGCGGATTGTTGTTCGGCACACGCCATGCAAGAAGAGCACATTTTCGTAATCGCAGCATCGATTCCGAACAAAGTACAGTGCTGACGAGCAAGTTGTTTCGTTCGCACTATACCCCAATGACCTTGATGGAGAAGCCGTAAGACAGAGGACTGTAACGAACGTGGGACCACGACCCTGGACTGATCATTATCAAAACGCAACAGCAAAACACCACGTCGAACAAAAAGTCTCTCCTTGTGAGCAAAAAATCGATGAACCAACGGATCCTCGATCCGTGACATTGACAAGGGCCATTGCGTAGCAACAAAACGCAAAACGGTAGCAAGGACAGGGTCAGCAGCTGTGGCTGTAGCTACACGACGAAAATCAATCGGAAACGATTCGACCACGTCATCTGTTTCCGCATCAATGAACATGCAAGCAAGTCCGGAAGAATCGAATGCTCTATCCTCAGCAACAGGCAAACGGGACAACGCATCGGCGTTTCCGTGCTTAACAGTGGACCGATACAAGATATCGTAGCGGTACTGCGAGAGGAAAATTGACCAGCGAATGAATTTCTGCGCTGTACGTGGAGGTACAGGCTTGTTCGGATGAAAAAGCGATGTCAAAGGTTTGTGGTCTGTGATGATGGTAAAGTGACGACCATACAAGAAATAGTGAAACTTAGTAACACCAAATACGAGAGCCAAGGCTTCTTTCTCTATCTGTGAATAATTTCGTTGCGCAGACGAGAGCAATTGGGACGCAAAGGCAATAGGGCGATCATGCGATCCATCTTTGTGCGCAAGCACAGCACCGATCCCGAAATCCGACGCATCTACCATCAACAAAAGGGGTTTCTGGGGATCGAATGGCGTAAGGCAAGTATTTGAAAGCAACGCCGATTTCAACTGGCGAAAGGCGCGTTCGCATTGCGTCGTCCAGACAAACGGAACACCTTTATGGCGTAAGCGATGAAGCGGAGCTGAAATGGAAGAGGCATGGGGAACATAGCGATGGTAAAAATTCATTATCCCCAACACACTCTGTAGCTGCTTCAAATTCTGCGGTGAAGGCAAGTCCTGTATGGCACGGAGATGCTCTGGACTAGGATGTATGCCTTGGGCATTGATTACATGTCCCAGATAGGGTAAGTCGCAAGCAAAAAACACGCATTTGTCCTTCCGCAAGCGAAGACCATTTTGCAGGGGCGGATGCACACCTGAATGGCAGTCTTTTGAATCGATACAAACCAAGATGCGTGTTAACCACCAAAACTCGCTGGGATTCTTCGTCCACCGGTATTTGCAAGTACGCATCGGCTAGGTCCAACTTCGATAAATATTTACCCGGGCACAGTTTGTCAAAAAGATCTTCTGGGCGGGGTAAAGGAAAAGTTGCAATCACTAGTTGTGGATTCACTGTAGCTTTGACGTCCACACAAAGTCTCAGTTTTCCGGAAGGTTTCGGCAAAATTACTAAGGGTGATACCCAGAGAGAAGCCTGCACACGTTCAATCACGCCTTGTGATTCCAATTCGTGTAATGTTCTTGCGACCTCATCGCGCAATGCGTGGGGAACATTGCGCGCTCTGAAAAATTTCGGTTGCGCGTTTACTTTCAGTTCCAAATGTGCTTTATAGTTCGTAGCGCAACCGAGGTCCGGTGCAAAAATGTCTGCAAATTCTTCACATAGACTAGAAACACTGGCTGAAGGCACAGTCTGATTCACTGATAGGACCTGATTGACTATAGACAAGTTAAACAACTGAAATAAATCTAAACCAAACAAGTTCACTGCAGAAGAAGAACGAAGTACGTAAAATGACACAAGTTTTGTTTGTCCCTTGTATGTGGCAAGAAGGCTGCACTGTCCTAACACAGGGATATTCTGACCAGAATAACTATTTAATGTAACATTTGCGGCACGCAACGGAGGTGTGCCCAGTTGTTTGTACGTGTCTTTATTGATCAATGAAACTGCAGATCCGGTATCGAGCTGGAATGGGATCACGTTGCCATGAATGTCCAAGTCTACAAAAAGTTTAGTGTCCTGCTGACGACAAGAGCGACTGTCTCGTGCAATTTGAACAGACACTGGTACAGAATCACTTGCTAATTGTGATTTCCGGCAACGACGACACACACTTTTTGTGGGAGGCACACAGTCACTTTTAGAGAGAGTGGCACTGGGCGGAGTGGAATTAACTACATGAATGTCCATGGGCGAAAGTTCACGAGCCTGAGTATTCTTGGTTCGATTCCAATTCCTGCGTGAAGCAAAGGGCCTGGAATGGTTGTGAGTGTCCGTTCTGAGCTTTTCCTGGCAAACACTCTGAACATGTCCTTTTTTATTACAGAAAAAGCAAATATCTTGGCGTGACGGGCAATTCTCACGCGAATGTCTAGTAGCACACCGCGGGCATGATTTTAGCACTGCATTTGCGTGCTGGCACAGGACACGTGGCTGCGCGGACGTGCGCGAGGGCTGTTTACCGTTCTGTGCAGCTCGCCCGGCGGGCCGGTTAATGTGACACACGGCTGGCGAAGTTTCAAATGATTCCTGAGCAAAGTCAAGTGTGTCTTGCCTATCCAATATGTCTATCACTTGTTGAAGGGAGTGATTGACTAGTTTCAAAATTTGCTCCCGTATACGGACATCAGAAACGTTCTGTGCAATTGCATCACGCACCATATTATCTGAATAAGGGAGTCCACATTCACACTCAAAAGCACAATCCCTTGTAAGGCCTTGCAAAGTTGCAACCCACTCCATATTAGTTTGACCGGCCGTACGTTTTGTACGAAAGAACGTATACCTTTTTGCAACTACATTGACTGATTCCTTGAAATATGCATCTAATGCAGACAAAATTTCTTCGTAGGACAGAGTTGCTACGTCGCGGCGGGGAAATAATTTCACTATCACACGGTACGTCTGCACCCCTACACACGCCAATAAGTGAGGCTGCCGCTCGTTACCTTGAATTCTGTGGGCGGCGAGATGGAATCCAAATTGGCGTGACCACTCCGTCCAGCTTTCCAGCGCCGCATCAAACGGACGGAAAGGTGGTGCAACTGCATGTTGTGGCTGCGGTAGCGGTGGAGCGGCGGCTGCCGCATCGTTCTGCATTGCACGTTGACCCTGGACGAGCTGTCCAAGGGCATCCAATAACGCCTGCGTCTGCTGATTCTGCAAGCGATAAAATTCGGACAGTACATCTGGAGATTGTGGCGAAGCCATGACACAAGTAAATTAAGCAAGTAGAAAAAAGAAGACCCTTTTGAGACTCGTCGCCAATTTTGTAGTGTTGGCAGAAGAGCCAACACTGCTTTTCTAGAGGAGGCCGAAATGCACGCGTTTAATTATACGCTGACTGGCGTGAGGTCTGGAACAGGAAAATATCTTGAGAATTGCAAATAAAGTACGTAGTTGATATAATACTTAACTTTAATCCACAATTGTAGAACATCTCTCGTTACAGTACGTGCTTCATAATATTAATTATCAATTGAATACGGCGCCTTGCTAGGTCGTAGCAAATGTAGCTGAAGGCTATGCTAACTATCGTCTCGGCAATTGAGAGCGTATTTGTCAGTGAACCATTGCTATGAACGTTGGCTGTACAACTGGGGCGAGTGCCAGGACGTCTCTCTAGACCTGCCGTGTGGTGGCGCTCGGTCTGCTATCACTGACAGTGGCGACACGCGGGTCCGACGTATACTAATGGACCGCGGCCGATTTAAAGGCTACCACCTAGCAAGTGTGGTGTCTGGCGGTGACACCACAATTAGTGTGGAGTATTTCCGTCGTATTAGGTCTCTTCCAGGTATACAAACTTCTTACATGATTCTTCAACAAGTGTTAGTTGACGATTAACTTAAGGTCTGTACAAAATTCTACCACGCGGCTTCCCCTTTGACTCCTTACCCCGGTCCGGTCTCCTGCTAGTTTTAATTCGTTTCCTTTTCCTACTATCAAATTTCGGTTCCAAATCACAAATAAATTTTCGTTTCCCCTTAACTATCTGGATATTTTTTTATCATATTACACATTCTTTCAATCTCTTACGCAGCTTGTTGGCTTATAAATTTTTACTACTGTGGTTCCTGTTGTCTTCGTGTCTGTCTTGGCTACGATACTGAGTTCACTAACGATTAAGAATTACAAACCGTGGCAACCATATTGTCATGTAGATTTTACATAAATCAAATTGTATTTCATACGATATAAAGATGCATTTCTCCTTGATTATCATTTCCTGTTAATAATACAGTGTTACGTCTTCCTCTCAGCTGGAGTCTATCATTCCGAGTGTAACAAGAAGATGCTCAAGTATAACAACAAAACCCACAGTCGTCCCCTCTCTTCACATATATCCGTGCCAAACTATAGGATTCAGAATATCATGTAATATCGAGAAATAACGGACAAATAATTCGCTGGTGGCTCAATTACAAATTTAAACTGGAATTAATAACAATCTTTGACGTGATTTATTTTTAGAAAGAAGGTAACAAAGTGAAAAGGTACACTCTCTTTGTGTCTTCCTTCTACCTCAAAAAATCAGTTACTGACGAAAATAGTAATCCCTCTGGAACAAATCACAGCCCTGCTAAATTAATAGCACATATTATCAGTAGTTCGTTATTAAAACAACGTCTTAGTCTTTTTTAGAGCATTGCTCACCTTTATTATAATTTTCTCAGTAATAATTACATTACGAGTAAGGTTTTTTTCTCTGACAAAATGACATCTCGCTACAAAAGAAAAAATAACAATCGTCTTCATCTACGACCCCACAGAGGGCTACCGAGAAGAGATGCGAAAGTTAATTGCAATGTAAATTGTCACTTGTATCTTTGTGCTAGTAAATGTTCGCGATTTTATCGGAGATGAATTTTTCCCGTAGGTGGGCATCGTGTGTTAATATTATTCTCTTAGTAACGTCACATCCTCCACGCTCACATACAGTAACAGTAGCTACTGTAACCTCAGAATTTCGCAGTGTGTCATTCGACAGTCATGCATTAACTATGTTCATGCCTTTCAGTAGGTCTTTTTGTAGAGGGCCTACTACAGCAATGGTGCTTTTATTGGGAGACATGGTCGAAAGTGAAAGTACGAAAGAAGTGTCAGGGTTGTAATTAGGAGATGTGAAAACCGAGTAATTGTACATATCGTTATCAAAATTTTAACAGTAAGTGAGAAGGCGCTAATGACTTACGCTGTTGAGCACCGTGTGTCTAAATAAAGAAAACACACCCGAGTAAAAGTCTTCCTTCCCATTTTCCTTTTGTAAGTCGTAACCAGCAACCAGGAATGTGGCCCTGAGTTTTTCATTAATTTAATAACATGTTACTGTTTTCTTTTTAAGCTTCATGTGTGATACGTTATGTAAAAAAAATTCGAAGTAATTTGACTGTGGTACAGATTATGATAAAATTTTGTTGAAATAAAAGCAACTATAATGCACATTGATATAAATACATGCCCACAATCTCCTTTGGTTTGATACCTGTTGAAAACACTACCCTGAATTTAAATTGTTGTAGTTAACAAATAACATGTTCATCAGTTCTTGTGCTACCCATGTTATATCCGTCTGTGCAAAAACAGGACTCCTAAATTTATACACCGGAAAATGCATCTATACAACGTCTAGGTATGATAGGTCAATAGGTCACGTCGTGGGAAGCAACTTTTGTTGGAGGCAAAATGTCCGCTGACGCTTCCTAACAGTGTTAGCCGTCTTTCATAATCGGCTGTGTCTCTGAAATGTGTCAGAACGTAGGCTCTCTGTGACGCTCATGCACTGTGTGCTGCTAATAATCCAGTCATCTACTCCACGTGAAAGGCGATAGACTGAGCTTCAGAATAGGTGACGTCATCTCTTCAATGAAGAACGTTCGGGGACACTGTATATCTATTACGTTCCGTAAAATATCTGCAAACTATTTTAGTCATTTTAGTGTAATTCTGATTTTCACACTGGAAGTAAGAGAGTGCTCGAAATCAACATCCCCGATTTTTGTATGTGAAAACACTTCAAGCTCTGTAAATAAAGCAAACGTTATGAACATTCTATATCTTATTTCTTCGTGTCTACATATTTATTTCTCAACATAACCACTCTGACGACGAACACATTTCTCCTAATGAGAAACCAGTTTGTTGATACCGTCGCTGTAGAATGTTAGGCATAGATTATGGACACACGATGTCGCCTCTGCTTCCACCGTTTCATCATTGCCAAAGTGAAGTCCTCGAAGGTGGTTGACTTTTGGAAACAGATGCAAATCGGCTGGGACCAAGTCGAGACTGTATCGAGGATGATCGATGACAGTGAATCCAAGGTGTCGGATTGTTCCAAATGTCGCAGTGTTCATGTTTTCAGGCAATCTCATGCTGAAGGAGAGCTTGCTCCATGTGGGGAAGAACCCTTCGAATTCGAAACTAATTTACAGCACGCTGTTTCTCACGCACCGACATAGTCGCGTTACACACCACTACGTTACACGCTACAATTAAGAGTCCGCTAGCGGCAGAGGGTTGCAGATATGTAGACATGAAGAATAAGGATGCAGAATGTTAATAACGTTAGTTTTATTTTAAAAACCTTAAGAGTTTACGAAGAAGAAATTCGGGGGAATTATGCCCTCGTAAGATGTAGAAGTCTGGAGATGAGGAACTATATGCTTCTTTGTGTCTGCTATTAAAATGTGATTGTGGTTATTTATTTCGTTAGAAGGATTCGAACGTGCTTCCTATAGATCGAGCACTATCGCACGACAGTGCTCCAATTTCAGCTGAATGCCTCTATCAGTTCTAACCCCTCGTATTGCTACAAACTTGCCGTTACATTCCGAACACTGATTTTCTGGTTCACAGGGCAACTTAGTAAGTGGGGTATAGCTTCGTGACAACTGCGCGCTCCAGCTTTTTACGCTTGCACACTGCAACTCGTATGGACATTCAACAATAGCTCTGCTGCAGTATGTTCTTGCATAGTAATGACATTGGTAACGGGAATTATAAGTACGTGTGCTACACTTCAGTTAATCAGAAAACTTATTTGTTTGCATGTGGGAAAACGTGTTTGTAGATTTCTTGGAAACTTTTTTCTACTGCCAATCAATTTGAAGAGCTGAGAAACTGAAAGTAATTATGTATAAATAAATTATATGCATAGATCTTTCTACAAATGAATTAAATTTTATAAAACATTTTCTTCGGTGATTGGAAAGCGACAAATGTTATTTCCGTCGATTATTTTTTATGACAGTACATATAACTACAGAAATAAGTGCAAACAACTGAAATTGTAGATTAAACAAATTTCATTCATGAAATTAGGGATATTTGTGAATGGATTAATCAAAAAGAAAATAGTTTTTTTCGCATCGTATCTTTGTTTCCATGTATAACACATAGTTCCTCAGAATATTGTATTAAATTCTTCATGACTATTTTTTTCTCATACTACTGAAGTTGTACGTAAATGTCTAACAGATTGAGCTAATTACCTTGCTTAGAGCATCTAGTGTTAAAAGTGAGTCTTGTGATCTGTTTTTTTCTGATACGATTCCACTGAACAGATTTGTAAATACACGTGTAAAAGTGTAACGTTCTTTTAAAAATTAAGGTGAATGATCGTCTGATCTGTGGAATGGGTAATGCACTCGAAATCATCGTGCAGCGTGTTGTAACTGCATGTGGTGTGCTTACTCTGTGTTATTGTTAACAAAACTTCAGACGAATTGATTGGGCAATGCAACTCCCAACACCAATAAAGAAATACAGTCACTGTAAAATATATTCAGCCCCTTAGATACTTAATCATCTTGCCCTGTACAAAAATGATAACTTTGGTCCCTGTGCACATAACAAATAAATTAAATTGTCTTATCTCTGAAGCAGCAACGGTGGAATGCGATATATTCTGGTCTCTCATGATAAAAATATAAATATGCTAGCTACTGGCTCAACTATTTGCAATGCTGGCTGTAATACTCTGAACTGCACAAGAAATCCTTTTGGTTGATAAACGAGAACATTTATGAAAAATCCAACGTCCTTGAATAACAAATGACCTGGACAGGGAGGCGGTATTGATTGTGGTGAATTACTAACACTGAGATTTTTTAGGAAAATTATGTTACAAGTTAAGTTTGTCTTTTCAAAAACATCTGACAATTGAAGTTACATTATTCAAAATTGAATCACAAACGATGAGATTAAAACAGCAAGTATTATCTAACCTCACAAACTCAAAATAAATGAAATATATCAAATTACATATAGCTCTCTTAACAAATCATAGAAGTATTACAAAAGTGAAATATCTATACGTAACAAATCAGGTTGCTTATATTCTGGGGTTACTCAACAATTACAAATTATCGGCCAACTCATCTATATTAACGCGCTGGCAAAACGAAAATCAAAATTGTTTTACATCTTTACCTTGATTGCATGCAGACTTCTGCTTAGATGTTCTCGTAATTCCTACATTAACCTAACAATTGGTGGCTTTACACAGCACATTACAAAAACTGCCTACTCTATCGTCTTGCAATCACAGACAGCAACCTACAAAATGGTTCAAATGGCTCTGAGCACTATGGGACTTAACTTCTGAGGTCATCAGTCCCCTAGAACTTAGAACTACTTAAACCTAACTAACCTAAGGACATCACACACATCCATGCCCGAGGCAGGATTCGAACCTTCGACCATCGCGGTCGCGCGACTCCAGACTGTAGCACCTATAACCACTCGGCCACTCCTGCCGGCTAGCAACCTATAACTGTGCGCCAAGCGCTCCCTTACTCCAACACTATAATAATCTCAGATCAGAAGCAGTATCTCTGGGTCTGTGGTCTTCCACAGTCAACGATCTAAAGCCTATCAAAGACATCCTTTATAAAATCATATTCGGGTGCCACTTACAAATGTACTCCAGTAGACTCCTTTCAAAAGTTTTATTTAATTATCTTGATTAGTACAGTTTAGTTTTTCGATTCTTATTTGCTTCAGTGACGTTAGGCCTACGACAATTTTGATTTTAAGTTAGTTAGCAAAATAAGTCTCGCGAAACTGACAAAGTTTGTGACAAACATTTCTCTTTATTTGGATAGAACAAAACTCATAAAACTGTGCAAAACACAGTTATAGCACACTTATAACTGTGTGTCATGTAGAAACAGTAGATCAGACCGCCTTTGAGGCAGATGAATTTTACTTTCCTCTTAGACATCAAGTCACTATGTCGTCATGAACTAAGGGGGATACCTTCGTGGTAATTAATGTTCTATATTCCGAAGACGCACATAAAAATTTCATCGATATCAAATTTAAAGGCTAAAGATTATAAAATCCCATTTACATGGAAAACATACGAGGGGCGTTCGATAAGTAATGCAACACATTTTGTTTTTTCTGAAGGCAGGTTGATTTTATTCAGGATTCCAGTACACGAAATTTACCCTCACTCTTTTGGTTACAAAACACTGTTTGTCAACATAATCTCCGCTTAACGCGACGGCCTTACACTACCTTATTTGGAGGCCCTGTACGACTGCGTGTTACCGCTCTACTGACAGACGCCGCAGGCAACGTACTGCTGCGTTAATAATGTCCACACCACTCACGGGCTGCTTCCCGCTGAGTGCATCCTTCATTGGGCCAAACAGATAGAAGTCGGAAGGTGTACCATCCGGACTGTAAGATGGATGAGGGTGAACAGTCCATTGAAGTTTTGTGAGCTCGCCTTAGCGAGGCCTTGCGTTGTCATGGAGAAGGAGAAGTTCGTTTCCATTTTTGTTTTTGTTTTTGTGCCGATGAACACGTTTCTTCAGTTTCTTGAGGGTGGTACAGCAGAGTGCGGCCGGCTGGCACGCGGCAGATGGGACAGTTTTGCGCGGTCTTGTTGCAATGATAACAGAGGCCATGCACAACGATTCGGCGTGCTTTTGTTCACTACGACGCTCTGGCTTTCGGCAAAAAGAAACTCAATAATAGCTCTCTGCTTGGAATGCATCTGCTTTACAAACGCATTTTGACTTTTACGTACAGCGCCGCCACCTTTCGGAATTTCATGAAAGTATAGGGGCTGCAACTGGAATATCTCACAGTGTCCCACAACAAACTGCATTTGTTAACTGAAATTTGCTTAGGAAAAACAGGGTATTGAACGTCCTTCGTATTTATATATGACAGTAGTATCTGTTCCCGAAAGAACAGTTACCGTGGATGGCCATGCAGCTTTGCTAGAAATGAAATGATAATTAAATGGACACCCTAGCTGCAAACATGCGTTGATGTACTTCATTGGGGACACCGGGTTCGAGTCCCGGTCGGGGCACACATTTTCAACATGTCTCCAATGAAGTACATCAACGCATGTTTGCAGCTAGAGTGTCCATTTAATTATCATTTCATTTCTAGCAAAGCTGCATGGTCATCCACTGTAACTGTTCTTTCGGGAACAGATACTACCGTCATATATAGTTAAAATATGGCTTCCCGGCCATTGACCTTCTTGTGCGAACGCACACGCTATGCCCGAACTCGTATGGGACTTGGTAGATTAATCTGCCACGAGTAATGAGTATGATGGGCAAACAGCTATTAGGCGCACTACGAATGTAGTGGTGTGGACATGTTGCGAATGTGGACCTCATGGGGAGCGTGCAAGGGATAAGTCCCTGCAGACGCACTATACTCTGTGCCCGCGGTGGCTCAGATGGATAAAGCGTCTGCCACGTAAGCAGGAGATCCCGGGTTCGAGTCCCGGTCGGGGCGCACATTTTCAACATGTCTCCAGTGAAGTACATCAACGCATGTTTGCAGCTAGAGTGTCCATTTAATTATCATTTCATTTCTAGCAAAGCTGCATGGTCATCCACTGTAACTGTTCTTTCGGGAACAGATACTACCGTCATATATAGTTAAAATATGGCTTCCCGGCCATTGACCTTCTTGTGCGAATGCACACGCTATGCCCGAACTCGTACGGGACTTGGTAGATTAATCTGCCACGAGTAATGAGTATGATGGGCAAACATCTATTAGGCACACTACGAATGTAGTGGTGTGGACATGTTGCGAATGTGGGTCTCACGGAGAGCGTGCAAGGGGTAAGTCCCTGCAGACGCACTATCCTCTGTGCCCGCGGTGGCTCAGATGGTTAGCCGGCACGGTAGCTCAGCGTGTTCGGTCAGAGGCCTGTGTGCTCTCTGTAATAAAAAAACTGAGTCAAGGATTCAACGATCAACTTTAACGGATGTCTTGTGACGTCCGCCCAGACCACACGCAACGAACTATATCGAACAAAATGAAAAAAAAAAAAAAAAAAAAAAAGATGGATAGAGCGTCTGCCATGTAAGCAGGAGATCCCGGGTTCGAGTCCCGGTCGGGGCACGCATTTTCAACATGTCTCCAATGAAGTACATCAACGCCTGTTTGCAGCTAGGGTGTCCATTTAATCATCATTCCTTCGTATTTGTTACAAAAATTGCTTGAAACATTACAAAGTGGCCCAGTTTTATGGTATCCTAACACTGTTACATACTAAAAGGGAACCAGCCGAGAGCGCTAATATAAAAGTTTTAGTCGTCTGAGCGGTTTATGCTCTGAGTGTGTCTGTATGTAGAATCTCAGAGCGAAACGACGCCTTGCGGCAAAGACTGAGTTTGACTGTAACTTCTGAAGAAAAGAACTATTTCTTAGACAGTAGATCATAACGACGACGTAAGACTCATTAAATCGGAATATTCAGAAACTCTACCTGGATGGGAGAAGCCATCACAGGCCAGTATCTCTCTCTCTCTCTCTCTCTCTGCTTCTACGCCGCACTTGCACGGAGTCGTATTACTGCCGCACTGGACTGGAAGGGGGAAGAGCCTGAGAAGGAGCGAACATTCCGATATCTGCTCGTGTGCCGCCGTTACCAATGGTAATCTGCTTGTACATCTTCATTTAAATGGCAGATCAGAACAGGGGTGAGCGAGGCGCCGGCGGGGAGGAGGGAAGGGGCATTTCCGACATCGGCAGGGGTCTGGCAAAGGGTCGCGGGGGTGGGGAGAAATAGGAAGCGAGATCTGCAAGTTCTCGCCTGAGGGCGCGCCAGGGAGCAATTCAAACGGCGCGGAGGAGCGTTCGCCGGTCTGAAGGCCTCGTCGAACGATCCGCCAAGTTTTAGCTCGCTCACTGGTGTCCCGATAAGGCAGCGACACGCTGGCAGGTCCTCGACTGCCGACTCGACTTCTCGACAGCACTAATTGCGTTCGGGGGGGCGGCCGAAAGCCGAGGAAGCGAGTGCCCGACGCATGAAAACTGCCGAAGTCTGCGCGAGGGTTGTCTCGCGCGCCGCGCCGCATTCTTAGGCGAGGCTTCGCCGGTTAGCGAGAAGCTCCCGCCGGAGAGTACGTGTGTGTGTGTGTGTGTGTGTGTGTGTGTGTGTGTGAGTGTACAGTGTGTGTGCCCTCCTCCGCGGGCTCGCTTGCCGCCCTCTGCACACGGAGCGACTAATGGGCAGCGCCAGACGTCGGACGCCTTCCTTCCAGCCGGCTCGGCGCTGAATCATTTATCAGGCCTAAAACGTCTTTCATTAAGTCGTCACCGCGGGCAAACAGGCCTGGCCGCTAATGCGTTCCCCGCGGCTTTTATAGCCCCCCCCCCTCCCCTCCTCACTCCTCGCACAGCCACGGCAGTTTACTCAGGCTGTTTGTAGTGCCATTCGCGGCGCCTCTCGCCCGTGTAAACACTGCTGCACCACGCTGCACAAACGCCGATGCACCTGACGGCTCGTTTTCTTCTGCGTCACCTATATGCAACGGATTGCAGGGGACAATGAGGCTCTGCCCCATAATTTACGAGGGCCATTGAATAGTTAAACAGTCAAATATGTGTATTGCGGAAGAATAAATATTTTTTAATGATCGTGTTTATCAACTACGGTCACATAACAACTTCAGTTCCTCCTTATTTCCTATTTAGCACTGTTCCCTCACCTTCTCCCAATGTCGTCTTCATACACAATGATTTAACAACCCCTACTTAAGCGTTTTGTGCAACCTGCAACGCCTTCAAAAACCACACGCGAGGTTTTCACAGACTCTCACTCGTATGCACAAACTTTTAGTCATACTGGGTAAATGAACAGCACATTTTCGCAGGAAAATTTTATCTAGTTAAATTTAGCACTTACATACATTTTCGCTGGAGTACATGGTTTTAGAGTTATTTAAGAAAAACGGATTTGAAGGTCGCTTTTGTGCGTTTTTCTTGAATAATTCGAAAACTACAGGCTCTAGAGAAAATGTATCCCAGTACAAAACTAAACTGCATTAAATTTCCTACGAAATGGTTGTGTTTTTTTTTATTTTTTTTATTTTTATTTTTTTTTTTTTACTACTAATAGTTTGCACATTGCACATAGAGAGCAGGAGAATATGAAAATATCGTCTTGCACATGGAATTTGAAGGTGTTGCAGGTTGCATAAAAAACCCATAGGTAGTGCCAGCTGAATCACCCTGTACTTATTCCGTCCATGTAGTTCCCAATTTCTTATTTCTTCTGCCTTGAAAACTTTCTAAATTTAGTATTTTATTCTTAAAGACGTTTCTTTCTAATATTTCCTATTCTTTTACATTTCTTTTGAGTTGTTTTTCTCGTTTATATAATCCATGCTATTGCTGATCTGTTTTTCTAGAAATATATGGGAAAATTTGTTTCATTTACCTTTTGTTATCCATTCGATAGATGTGTCCACAGAAGATTAATCTTTGTATATATTTTGGTAGATGTCCTCATTACTTCTCATCTTCCAACCACCTGTAATTTGTATTGGACCCATTAATTTTCTAATAATTCGTCTTTCGAGTATCTCTACTCGGTCCAGCATATAGTTCATTGTTGAGCACCCACAAGGATATAAATATTGTGCTCTTATCACTGCAATGGAATGTTTTAGTTTTGTATTTCAGGTATGGAATTCTTGTTGCGGATATGTTTTGTCCGACCATATGCTCTTTCCATTTTGTTAACTCTTCATGCTATTACAAATATTCCTGTTCCTTACTGCTATATGGTTTCTCATAGCTGTTTAAATTTTCTAACTCGCTCTATGTTGCATTTGTGTTTCTAAGTGCTTTGAGCATTTTTTTAAATATTTGTTATGATTTTTGTTTTTCAGCTGAAGGTCTGGGACCAGTTCTATTCTTTATTCTTTCCACAAGATTTGCTCGAGTAACTGCTTCTCTCACATTTTCTAAAAGTAATGCAAGATCATTTGCGAAGACCGGGCATTATTTGCTTCCCATCTGATTTTCTTTCCAGAAGCGTAGTTTCAATTATGTGTTGTAATTTAGCTCCAAACTGAAAATCGTTTTAATATTTTCTGGAGCAAAGCATACGTGATATGCTGTCGTCTTTTCTAACAAAGTTAATTAAATCAATACAGTAGCAGAATATTTGCAACATGTGAATTACGAAGCGTAAAAGAAAAAGGAGCAAAATATTTTTATACAAGTAGCGCAAGCTGTCCTGTAGATTAAGGCAATCGAACAAAGTCACCCCTCAAAGAAAGCTGAACTTTATTTACACAACATCAAATATTATAGTATATACTTGTATTAAACTAATAATATGGTATCAGAACCTAATAAGAACGCGAATGTTAGGGAAAAATAATTGGAAGGGTCAAGACGCGAACCACAGCCCCACCAAACATCTAAATACAAAATATTGTCGCTATTCATTACGCTTTTTTTAAAAAAAAATCTTATTTTGTTCGTTTTAGTTCGTTGCATCTCCTCGGGGCGGACGTCGCAAGACACCCGTTACAGTTTTTTTTTTCTTGTAATCTCGTTTTGTTCGTTATAGTTCGTTACAATTGTTCGTGACGGACGTCCCCTGACGCCCGTTGAAGTTCGTTATTGCTCCATTCACTCAGTTTTTTTATTGCATAGGGCAGCTAACCCTCTGACCGAACACGCTGAGCTACCGTGCCGGCATTAACCCAACTACCCTATGTTGATGACAAATCACATTATCACATTATCTTACCCTTCCTGAAAACCTTAATCGTAGATATGTTACTAATTGAAATTTAATTATAACAAATTGTACCAAGAACAGCGCGTTTTGGGTGGATCTTCAGTGAGTCCTTGCCTTCAAATAGGCTACTCTCATAATACGCAAGTTACAATAATTCTTTTGCCACGAATATGATGTTTCTCATTATTTTATTGGAAAGAATCACACAGTTAACAACGGGTTTTCAAGTGATTCTCAACTTCCTAGTGCTCAGAAATATATACATATAGGCTTGAAATGAATGCCAATATGGCGCCTCACAACTCTGTAGTGAAGGGAGACGGCGTGCGTGTGACGTTGGTGGCGTTGTGCCATCTCATTGGCCAACGGTCAGACGCACGCTCAGAATATCTGACATGCCAGATATTGCTCTGCACCTTCGGGAAGATTCCCGAACGTGCTGTTCCACGCTATGACGTCAGAAACTCGGCACGCTCAACGCTCAACGTTCGGATGGACGGTCCGTGTGCCGACGGCTTTAGGCTGCTGGTGGCTTAGCAACGGCGGCTCGCTACGCGGTTGGCCCTCTGAAATACGTGGCTATCGCGCGTTTGACACGAGCCATTGCGCTGTTACGCATCCGGCTGGCTGAACCTCTGTGGGGTGAGCTGCGTGCTTGACCGAGCCAGCTGCGAAATGGATTCTAACTAGCATCTGTTGCTTTTTGCTGTGTCACTGAGGCCATAATACAGACAGCGACGATACCACTGATGCATTGGTTCCACTCAATGTTAACGAAAGAATACGGCTTTTTTGCATAGTTTATAATGGATCAAAATTTTTTGACTACACTGCTGGTCATTAAAGTATCTGTTAGAGCGGCGGCAGTGTTGTCTGCTGAAAGGTGTCACGATCTTGGCTACTATTTGCAAACGTATTTCTTTTTTAAATCAGGAAAAGTGAATACTAAAATACGCCAACGCTGAAAAACAACAACTTGTGAGTGAAATACTACTACCATTTTAGCAACGGTGACACGCAGCCTACAGAAACCTACGAGGCAGATTAAGTGTGCGAGTGGAATCAGCCAGATGAGTGTTTGCGAATACGGCACTGCATCCTTTCCACATTTAGCCAATAAGCAGCCTCATGGTTATGACTTTCAAATTCTTTACGATTCTCTGGATGGTGTGTGCGAGAACTGCAAAGTGCTGAAACGTTTCATTGGAAGATTCTGACGCCGCTAAGATAAGCTGATCCTTCTTGGTACACAAAACGGGCTTGAACACTGGTGCAGAAACGACGAAAAAACATGCCAAATGTAAACAAACGCAAAATCCACAAGATTGGCAATCTTTCACAGAAGCTCGAAATTTAGCGCGGACTTCAATGCGAGATGCCTATAACAGTTACCACAACGAAACTTTGTCTCGAAACCTGGCACAAAATCCAAAGAGATTCTGGTCGTATGTGAAGTATGTTAGAGGCAAGAAACAATCAATGGCTTCTCTGCGCGATAAAAATGGAGATACTATCGAAGACAGTACTGCCAAAGCAGATATACTAAACACAGCCTTCCGAAATGCCTTCATAAAACAAGGCGAAGTAAATATTCCAGAACTCGAATCGAGAACCGCTGCCAACATGAGTAACGTAGAAGTAAATATCCTCGCGGTAGTGAAGCAACTTAAATCACTTAATAAAAGCAAGTCTTCTGGTCCAGACTATATACCAATTAGGTTCCTTTGGGAGTATGCTGAGGCATTAGCTCCATACTTAACAATCATATACAACCGTTCGCTCGACGAAAGATCCGTACCCAAAGACTGGAAAGTTGCACAGGTCACACCAATATTCAAGAAAGGCAGTAGGAGTAATCCACTAAATTATAGGTCCATATCGTTAACGTCTATATGCAGCAGGATTTTAGAACATATATTGTGTTCTAACATTACGAATTACCTCGAAGAAAACGGTCTATTGACACACAGTCAGCATGGATTTAGAAAACATCGTTCCTGTGAAACACAACTAGCTCTTTATTCACATGAAGTGTTGAGTGCTATTGACAAGGGATTTCAGATATTCCGTATTTCTGGACTTCCGGAAGGCTTTTGACACTATACCACACAAGCGGCTCGTAGTGCAATTGCGTGCTTATAGAATATCGTCTTAGTTATGTGACTGGATTTGTGATTTCCTGTCAGAGAGGTCACAATTCGTAGTAATTGACGGAAAGTCATCGAGTAAAACAGAAGTGATTTCTGGCGTTCCCCAAGGTAGTGTTAAAGGCCCTTTGCTGTTCTTTATCTATGTAAACGATTTTGGAGACGATCTGAGCAGCCGTCTTTGGCTGTTTGCAGATGACGCTGTCGTTTATCGACTAATAGTCATCAGAAGATCAAAAGAAACCGGAAAACGATTTAGAAGAAATATCTGAATGGTGTGAAAAGTGGCAGTTGACCCTAAATAACGGAAAGTCTGAGATCATCCATATGAGTGGTAAAAGGAACTCGTTAAACTTCGGTTACACGATAAATCAGTCTAATCTAAAAGCCGTAAATTCAACTAAATACCTAGGTATTACAATTACGAACAACTTAAATTGGAAGTAACACATAGAAAATGTTGTAGGGAAGGCTAACCAAAGACTGCGTTTTATTGGCAGGACACTCACAAAATGTAACAGATCTACTAAGGAGACTGCCTACACTATGCTTTTTCATCCTCTTTCAGAATACTGCTGCGCGGTGTAGGATCCTTACCAGATAGGACTGACAGAGTACATCGAAAAAGTTTAAAGAAAGGCAGCACGTTTTGTATTAAAGCGAAATATGGGAGGGAATGTCACAGAAATGATACAGAATTTGGGCTGAAAATCGTTAAAAGAAAGGCGTTTTTCTCACGAAATTCCAATCACCAACTTTCTCCTTCGAATGCGGTAATGTTTTGTTGACACCGACCTACATAGGGAGGAACGATCACCACGATAAAACAAGGGAAATCAGAGCTCGTACTGGAAGATATAGGTTTTCTTTCTTTCCACGTGCTATACGAGATTGGAATATTAGAGAATTGTGAAGGTGGTTCGATGAACCCTCTGCCAGGCACTTGAATGTGATTTGCAGAGTATTCATGTAGATGTAGATGTAGATGTTCTATCAATGTATGGTGCGGATTTCCCAATAACCACACTGCCATTCACATACACTGCCATTCACATTAATGTGACCACCGCTTATGTTCGACGTCAAACTTCAGTAACCAGTGAAAGACGGCAGGTGGCAGCACTAGCAGTGGAGGACACGGAAAACAGTGCAGTCGTTGTCGTAATGCGGAAACGGACCGATAATCTAACATCCAAAGGGGCATATCATTGACTTTCGAGCCAAGGGTGGAAGCAAATCCGAAACGGCTAATTCTGTAAAATGTTCACGTGCCGCCGTGGTTAAAGTATACAGTGCACGGCAAAATGGCACTATCCGAAATGGCACCGAGGCAACTTTGCTGCACTACGGGCCATAGATGACAGCAGTGGACGACGGCTGCGGATATGTGTACGAGTAAACAGACGTGCAATTGTTGAGTAACTGACCACACATACGAACCATGGGCAACTAGCTGTGTCTCCTCAGCGACCGTTCAGCCAGTGTTGCTGCGTTTGGTCCTCTGCAACAGGCGCCTGGTTCTTGCACCCGTGCTGATTGTTGTTCATCGTCGACGAAGGCTGGAATTTGTACACCGATACTGCAACTGGACGTCGCCTGTTAAGAAGAACCAAAGTATATGCTCCGTCGGACAGATAGGTCGTATGTAGTGAAACGTGTGAAAGTAAACACCCTGCAATCAGGGTCTTAGCCATGTTTTCCTGGCTTTCGCTGGTTAATCTCGTCATTCTGGAAGGCATAATGGATGAACACACGTATGAAGCTTTTCCTGGGGACCGTGTCCGCCCCTGCAAACAGTTTGCTTTTCCTCGACATGATGCCATCTACCAGCAGGACAATGCAACGTGTCTTAGCTCGCAGAGTACGTGCGTGGTTCAAAGAACATTAAGATGAGTTTACCGTACTCCCTGAGCTGTGCGTGGCTCGCACTCATGCCTGCTTTTCTCGTGCTGCCACCTCGTTATGTTAGTTTCAGTTTCTGTTGCCACTGAGTTGCTGCTTTGTCTGCCCATCAGCGTCAGCAGCAGCGCCTATCGGTATAGCCCTCATGTGTTATCTTTGCTGCACTGCTGTTGCTTCCCAGTTGTCGTCTGTCGTGGAGGGAGTTGGAACGTGCCAGGAGGGCAGTTCGGACCTACCAGTTGTGGAGTTGGGACACGGCACTAGTCCAGACGGGTTGGAGCAGCAGTGAGGCCTGGATGTCCATGGCTCGCCGACTGTTGCCACCACGCATCACTTGAGCCGGGGACGGTCTTCGTGGATCGTCGGTCAGTCGTCCTACTGGACAATGTGAATTGGCTCGCCGATCGCTTATGTGTTGGCTGTGTGTGTGTGTGTGTGTGTGTGTGTGTGTGTGTGTATCTACTCCCGATTTGTCTTCGTGACTGCACAGCCACTGCTGAGTGTCGTTCAAGTCTTTGTGCAAGTGTTTGTCAAACTGTGAGTGTAGTTCGTGTCATTTCCACTGACAACTTGTTTCAAATGTTGTCGGCGTACTGGGAGTGAGTCGGTTGGTTGGAGCGGATCAGCAATCAAGTGTCTGTGCGGCGCAGTCGGCCGGGCCCGTTGGCGGTCTCTATGCAGTGTCGGAGCGTGTGGGGGCTGGTCCGCGGTCCGTGGTGATTTAACTACCGAAGCCACGTCTATTCACGTTGTCCCCTTGGTTGGTGGTTCGCTATTGGCGGTATTCCTGGGAACAACAGCGAGTGTTCGAGTTGATGCAGATATAACTGCCGTGTGGTGGAATTAACTATATTTGTCGGTTTGAAATTCAAGTGCACCAGCGGAATTTTCTGCCTTGTGGCTGTAAGTGTTCCAGTTACCTGTCCTGGTCGCTGTCCAACATGATGTGTAGTTTTTGACAGCTTAATGTATTTTTGTTGTGGGCGACTTTGTCTGTAACGTTTTGGCTTTGGAATTCTCGTTTACTGGTCGGTGGTTAGCAAGTCGTCTTGTCGGTGGGCCCTGACTGTCCCTTGGTTGTGTTGCCGGCGGATCGAGTATAGTTGGGCCGACTTCTTGTCTCACCTAAGCGAACGTTAAGATTTCAAGGGCAGACCGAGCACCCTGGAAGCTTCTGAGCACCACTGCATATACTGCCTTTTCTTGTTGGCGTTTAATTGCGTATTTTTAATGGCTCATAGCCGATGATTGGAATTTGTATTATTGTAACTGTGTTTTTAAAATCAAGGGCCTTCAGCAGTTTTAAAAGTAAGTTTTTCTAAATTGGGCAAGTCTGAAGACAAAGCCTGGGCCTTCTGCCTGTTGAAAATTTATTGTTGTGTATTGTTTTAAAGCACCGGCCTTCATCCGCTTTAAGTTTTAAGGATCCTACTTATCAAGTATTACCTTTTGGAAGATAAAACTGTGGGCCTTCTGCCTGTTGAAAATTTATCGTAGTTGTATTGTTCTTAAAATGATAGGCCTTCATCCGCTTTAAAATTTTGGATTCTTACTTATCAAGTCTTACATCACTTGGGCTTAAGTACTGTTTAAGGTTAAAGGTTTGGGCCTTCTGCCTTGGAAAATTGGCTGCAATTTTTTTTTTAACAAAGGCCTTCAGCCGTTTTGCAGTAAGTTTTGTTATTGGTCATAAAGCTAGGGCCTTCTGCCTATTGAAAGGTTACTGTAGTTATGTTGTTTTAAATTTATCGGCCTTCAACCGCTTTTAAAAAACTTAATCTGACTATTACTTTTGAATGCATTATGGGAACAGCAGTGATCAATAAAATTGTAAATAATTACTATTAAAAACAGTCTTGATCACAATTTATTTTATAAGGTGACCGGTTTCGACCACTGCTGTGGTCATCTTCAGACCTACAAGATGTATACAAAGCACTAATTAGAGGGCTACATGCATTAATGAAAATACATAGAGTTATACGGCTATAAAACGTTGAATTACCATTGAGTGGAAACCCCTTTCTGTTGGAGAATCACAACTGGAGAAACCAGTGCACGTCTTACTTTATATAATGGAGGCTCCACCCACTTCTGACTGCATGATGTCATTATTAACCAATGAGTTATAAGTCGAATTACAATTTAAAATTTCTTAGTTAAAAGAACATTGTCAAGAATTAGAAATAAATATACATTAAACTTTGCTTATTTAACAGCTATTGTCAATTAAAAAGCGTTAAAAATATTTAAAAATGTAGGAAAATGAACTTCAGTTTGGCAGTACATGGGTTGCCCTCTCGTGGCCTGTCAGTGAACCATTTGAAACCACTGGTTGCTATGGTGAAGTTAGACGCCGTTACAAAGATGAAGGAGCAAGCTTTTTCCACTGAAGTTGTTGTAGAGTCGATAGTTGAACTAGTGGTTGCCATGGTGAGGACAAACGCCAATGCAAAGATGTGGCAGCAGGCTTCTTTCCAATGAAGTTGTTGCAAAGTGGAATGGAAAAGCCTGTGGCGTCAGACGATGTGTTATTGAGCAGCAACTTGTCTTTATTGAAACGAAAAGAGTAAGCTACAATAATCTGTAGCTGATATATATAACTCATGCTGCACAAATACACTATGAAGTAGTTGACTGTATATATGAAATATTATCTATGAAGTTAGTATGTAGATTACCAGTGCCATTTTTTTTATAAGGCATTGCTATTCTTCAAGTTACATACCAGTCATATAAGCAATTAAAATTGAAAGAATTTAAAATTATAAAATTATTAAATGAATTAAATTATGAGCCATTGTCAATAATAAAATAAAACGATGTGAATTATCAGTCTAAAAGCATAAAAGCAATAATTCTAAAACAGGTAGTCAATCATAAAATAATGTTTGGTAAAATACAATTACAATGTAAAGATAAAATTATTTGCTAAAAGTCTTAATAATCAGAAAGACCTTTTTTTTAAAACAAATACAGAAGAGTAGACATTCTAAAGCAGATCATCGAAAAGCTCAAAGAAATGTTTGTCTTTGAACTGAAGTTGTTCGTTTAAAACAGATAATGGATTACTTTTGTGAAGTGAAAAAATTTCAATTTCTTCTAAGGTATTTAGCAGTGGTCCTTTTGGCACAGTATGTAATATTTTCAAATTCCTAGAAATGCAACCCTCAGAATGATTGTATTCATCAAGATGTTGACCGAATATTGATTTGATACGTGCAGCACCAGTAGTATGTTCTCTGAAACGTGTTAAAAAGTTTTGGCCAGTTTGGCCAATATACTGTTTCTCACAGTCATTACATATTATTTTATAAACACCTGACTTTTGGTATCTATTTGAGTCTCCAATTGTGTGTTTCAGTTTCATCTGTAGGGGGTTATTAGTTTTAAATGCTATTGCCACGCTTGTGTTCTTAAATAATTTATTTATTTTATCTGAGATAGGTCCCATGTATGTCATTTGTGTAAATCTCTTCTTGGAATTTATAACGGCATCATTTTTTTCCTGTAATTTTTTATATAACAGATCAACCTGATGGGAATTATAATTGTTAGCAACTGCTATCTGTTTTAATGTATCAACTACTGGTGCTGCACGTATCAAATCAATATTCGGTCAACATCTTGATGAATACAATCATTCTGAGGGTTGCATTTCTAGGAATTTGAAAATATTACATACTGTGCCAAAAGGACCACTGCTAAATACCTTAGAAGAAATTGAAATTTTTTCACTTCACAAAAGTAATCCATTATCTGTTTTAAACGAACAACTTCAGTTCAAAGACAAACATTTCTTTGAGCTTTTCGATGATCTGCTTTAGAATGTCTACTCTTCTGTATTTGTTTTAAAAAAAGGTCTTTCTGATTATTAAGACTTTTAGCAAATAATTTTATCTTTACATTGTAATTGTATTTTACCAAACATTATTTTATGATTGACTACCTGTTTTAGAATTATTGCTTTTATGCTTTTAGACTGATAATTCACATCGTTTTATTTTATTATTGACAATGGCTCATAATTTAATTCATTTAATAATTTTATAATTTTAAATTCTTTCAATTTTAATTGCTTATATGACTGGTATGTAACTTGAAGAATAGCAATGCCTTATAAAAAAATGGCACTGGTAATCTACATACTAACTTCATAGATAATATTTCATATATACAGTCAACTACTTCATAGTGTATTTGTGCAGCATGAGTTATATATATATCAGCTACAGATTATTGTAGCTTACTCTTTTCGTTTCAATAAAGACAAGTTGCTGCTCAATAATACATCGTCTGACGCCACAGGCTTTTCCATTCCACTTTGCAACAACTTCATTGGAAAGAAGCCTGCTGCCACATCTTTGCATTGGCGTTTGTCCTCACCATGGCAACCACTAGTTCAACTATCGACTCTACAACAACTTCAGTGGAAGAAGCTTGCTCCTTCATCTTTGTAACGGCGTCTAACTTCACCATAGCAACCAGTGGTTTCAAATGGTTCACTGACAGGCCACGAGAGGGCAACCCATGTACTGCCAAACTGAAGTTCATTTTCCTACATTTTTAAATATTTTTAACGCTTTTTAATTGACAATAGCTGTTAAATAAGCAAAGTTTAATGTATATTTATTTCTAATTCTTGACAATGTTCTTTTAACTAAGAAATTTTAAATTGTAATTCGACTTATAACTCATTGGTTAATAATGACATCATGCAGTCAGAAGTGGGTGGAGCCTCCATTATATAAAGTAAGACGTGCACTGGTTTCTCCTGTTGTGATTCTCCAACAGAAAGGGGTTTCCACTCAATGGTAATTCAACGTTTTATAGCCGTATAACTCTATGTATTTTCATTAATGCATGTAGCCCTCTAATTAGTGCTTTGTATACATCTTGTAGGTCTGAAGATGACCACAGCAGTGGTCGAAACCGGTCACCTTATAAAATAAATTGTGATCAAGACTGTTTTTAATAGTAATTATTTAATCTGACTAGTCATGTCTTACATTGTTTGGCTTTAAATGCTGTTTAAGGTTAAAGCCTAGAGCCTTCCGTCTCAAAAAAAAAAAAAAAATGATTATAGCAGTTGTATTTAATTCATGAGCCTTCAGCCGTTTTAGAATTAAAGACGTTTTCTGTCGATAGTCAAGCTTAGAAGTTGCGCTGTAATGTTTGGCCAACTAAATAAAGTGTTATGTTTGGAGTGTAACTGACAGCCGTTCATTCTGGTCTCTTTCCACAATTCCTACTTCTTGTCCTGTCCTACGGGTTTAGCAGGGCGTATCACTCCCTTTACCATAAAACTCCCCGGATTTAAACCCAATCGAGAATCCTTGGGACCACCTTCATCGGGCTGTTTGCTCCTTGGATCCTCATCAAACACCAATCGCAGCTGGCCACCGCATCGGAGTCTGCATGGCTCCACATGTTTGTGGGTATCTTCCAGAACGTCATGGACTCTCTTCCTGCGTGTCTCGCGCTGCGAAAGGCGGTTATTCAGGCTTTTGACATGTGGTCACGTTAATGTAACTGGACAGTGTATATACAGAGTGGACCAGAACCCCGCTGGCAAACTTTCAGATGTGATAGTATGAACCAAAATAAGAAGAAACTGCCTAGTAAAATGCACACCTTAAGAGCTATGAGCACTTGCTCATTACAGAAGATATATGTTTCACAGCAGCGAAGATAAACAAATACCCATAGTTCTTAATGTATGAATTTTCGAGCCCATATTTACTAGATATTTTGTACTTTTTTGTCGTCCATACTGCCACCTCTGAAAATTTGCCGGTGGTGTTCTGTAGGGTGTTCAAAAAGTCTCTCCGCAGTGCCATGTGATTGTTAGCCGCGCGTGTCATATGCCGCAGTGAATATACCGAAATGAAACTCAATGAAACACAAGTTATTAATTTATTTCATATTCATACTTACTTACAAATGTTCACATTAAATGTTGAAAGTGTCCCCCCTGTTGTTGAATACACAATTCAATTCGTCTAATCAGGTTACCAAACACAAGCTGTAACATTTCTTCTGTAACAGAAAAAGTGAAGTGTATATTGTAGTTTTCAATTCATCGATGGATTTTGGACGGTCTTTATAGACAGTTGCTTTCCCTGCACCCCGGAAGAAAAAGTCAGGTGGTGTTAGGTTAGGCGATCGTGAAGGCCAGAGTCCCTATGAAATTATGCGATCACCAAAAACATCAGCAAGCAGTGACATTGAAACGCGAGCTGTATGCGCGGTTGCACCATCTTGCTGAAAATAACCGTTCAATATTTCACTTAACACAAGCTCTCCTACGAATGGGCACAGAATATCACTGCAGTATAGTTATGCATCTATCGTTTCGTCGAAAAATATGGGATCCACAAACTGACGTCTAGAAATTGCAATCAAACTCCTATTTTCACAGAATGAAGTGGTTCCTCATGAATACACAATGGATTTGCAGTACTCCACATACGAGAATTTTTGCCAGTTCATTTACCCGGATAAATAAAACCACGCCTCATCAGTGAAAAAAATTTCGTTAAGAATACCCCTTCCATTTTGTTGAACGAAATTTTTGAACGATTGACAATAATGCAGTCGCTTGCCATGATCAGTATTTTTCAGTTCTTGCACGACTGTCACTTTGTATGGGAAATGTTCTAATTTTTTCCTTACAGCTGTGTGGGACGTTCCGACACTAACATCGATTTCCTGGGAGAGTTTTCTTACTGACTTGTTCGGACTCATGGACATTTTATCGGAAATATCGAGTAGTTTATCCTCACACAAAACTCTAGGACGACCACTTCTCGGTGCATCTGTCACTGAAACCGTACTTCAAAATTTGTTAATCAGATCTCGCAGAGTATCGCGATGTGGGAGTGTTGTCTCCAAAAAACTGAATTAAATGTTTGACGAACTTAAACTATGTATTTACCGCCAGCTTTGGACACTTGTTCGACTAAAAACACACGTTCTTCAATGGTTAACATTTTAACAGTGACAAAAACGGTGCATCTGTCACTGAACCCGTACTTCAAAATTTGTTAATCAGATCTCGCAGAGTATCGCGATGTGGGAGCGTTGTCTCCGAAAAACTGAATTAAATGTTTGACGAACTTAAACTATGTATTTACCGCCAGCTTTGAACACTTGTTCGACTAAAAACACACGTTCTTCAATGGTTAATATTTTAACGTGACAAAAACGAAACAAACGAACAAAGGAACTAAACTTAAACGTTCACGTCAACACGTAACGACACACACCAATGATACTACTGACGCTGGCTAAGATAACCGAAACAGTGGAATGATAGGAGAGTCCACTTGAAGGGAAGTAACCCAGGCAGGCGAACAACGGCACGCGCGGCTAACAATCATATGGCACTGCGGAGAGACTTTTTGAACACCCCGTAGTTCACGCTGTATTAATAATCGATTGAAACGGTCAATCGGTCACCCATTCGCAGTTGTAGGCTGCCTGTGTAACGGCTTGTAAAGGCATCAAATGTTTCGTTTCCAGTATTTCATATAATTATTGCCCTAATTTAAAAATTTGAATTGTTGTACTAATCTGTTAGTAAGATGTATAATCTTGCCTTAAACGTTTGAGTTAGGTACTACAGTTACATCTTAGGGCAACGTAACCCAAGCCGTGCAAGTTATACAGGTTGTATTCTTGCAGTATTTCATAATGAGAATACTTTACATACTAGTGTCGTTCGGAAAGTAATGCTTCCTGTATTCATTCATGGAAACTACAGGAGATACATAAATCACGACAACACAGTAAATAGAGTATTATTTCAGCTACAGACTGTCATTTTTCCACATAGCCGCCACCATTCGTTACGCACTTTTGTCAACGATGAAGCAGAGCCTGCATGCCGCGCTTGTAAAAATCGGAACCAGCCGAAGCTAATCATTTCCTTACAGCTTTGACAACAGCATCCGAGTTTTGAAAATGTTCGCCACCTAGTCCATCTTTCAGAGGCCCAAAGAGAGGCAAGTCTGAAGGCGCTAAATCGGAACTGTAGGGCGGATGGGGTCTGACAGTCCAGGCGAACTTAGCAATGAGTTGCGCGGTCGCAAAACTGGTGTGGGGCCTGGAGTTATCATGCTGCAGGTGAAAGTTGGTCTTCTTCTCTGGCCTTGCCCTGGAAATTCGGGCTTTGTCGGTGTCGCCTTTTAGCGTGCTGAATTGACAGTTCCTCCAGGCTCGAGAACATTCAAAAGAACAACACCCTGGCTATCCGAGAAGACTGCACATCACTTTGCCTGCAGACGGCTGTGACAGCTGTGTCTCGAATTTCTTCTTTGACGGAGAATTTACACATCGCCATTCCATGGACTGTCTTTTGGACTCCGGTTCGTAGTGGTGACACCACCTCACATCTCCGGTGACGATGCTATTCAGAAAATTGACTCCTTCAGCTTCGTAGTGGTCCAGCAGGTCCCCACAAATTTCCATTTGGTGAGGTTTTTGTTCTTCTGCAAGTACCCACGGAACCAGTCTAACACAGACTTTGCCATAGCCAGTACGTTCCAACATTCAGCTTTGCACACAATTCTCTGGTCGTTATCCGCCGATCAGCACGAATGAGTCGATCAAGACGCTATTCATTGTGGGGGGTGACAGCTGTGCAGGGTCGACCGGGCCATAGCTTGTCATGCACACTCTTTTCACTACCTTGAAAATGCCGTACCCATCGCCCCACATTGCTCACGTCCATTGAATCGTCTCCATACACCTTTAGCAAGCTTCGATGGATTTCAATCGGCACAAATTCTTCAGCGGTGAGAAATTCTGTCACACATCGCCACTTTATACGCGCGTCCATATCAGACTCCATTTTGGAACAGTCCTCTGCTGGCGCCAATTATTGCAGAACAACGGAACCATCTGCATATGAAAGAGGAAGGTTCAAGCATTAGCACTACACCAACGACATCTGGCGCGGCATTATTTTCGGAACGACGCTCGTACGATTTCAAGTATTTTCAAAATTTTTCTGGCTGATATCCCACGAAAAATAACGAAAAAAAATGTTGATTACTCACTACCGTTTCGCTGCTTGTACAGTAAAACCTCAGCATCAGACATGACGCTTTACTCTATTACTTCTTTACTACTAATTCTATTCACAGCACTTTTTGCTGACAGTATTCACATACTCAACTGAATGCACCTGCGAAATTATAAGGGGCAGGCAAATGAAAACTGGACACCCTTCACAACGGGACCATGGAATGGTTCCATTCATAACTAACCACCACACGCGTGAATACATGTATCCCAGTGGGAGACGAGACGATTAATTCCTGTTTAGTATAACGTGGTCGGCCGCTGACAGCTCCACAGCCGCATTCTTGCACTTCCTCGTCCCAATGAAACTGAAGTTTTGTAGGCGTTTTGATTTTCTGGCGCGTCGCGGTTTCTGCAAAGTATCTTCATTGTGGTATGCATTGATCGTGATTCCACTTAGCGAATGCCAAATAACTTTAATTATAATTTAAAGCTATTTTAAGGGTGGGAGTTCGATTCTTTAAATAGATGCTTGGGGGACGGGGGGAGGGAGGACCTTGGTTAGTTCCTGTTTTATTGGCGGGACTCTAAAGAACAATAGGCATCCAGAGTTCTCAAGAGAGCTGCTGCATTTACAGGAAGACATACCACTGGATCCATGTGAGACCAAGATGGTGGATGCTTCGCCGGTTTCACTCAAATAAATATCGAGACGCTTAACAGAAAATCCGTTCTCTTCCATAGATGAGTGGTCAGCGCGGCTGACGGCTGTTTTGGGGACCTTGTCAGATTCCCAGCACTTTCCTTGGTGGGAGGGCTCGAACGGGATCGACTCAGCCTTGTAATGCCAACTGATGAGCTACTTACCGAGTAGCAGCGATACAAAGTCTGATAATCTGACAACGGCCAGGAGAGCAATGTGCTAACCCCATGCCCCTTCATACTGCATCCACTCAACGCCACTGGCTGAGGATCACACGGCTGTTGGTCTGTGGCCAGAACGGCAGTACTTAATAGGAAAGTTGGAAATTGATGCATCAGTCGCCAGGATAACACAAAGTATGCAGAACGGTCACCGGACTCAACGTCTTTGAACCTTCATCTGTGGCAAAAGTCAAAGGAAGAGGTGCACAACGAAACTCCGATGATTCTCAAAGATATGAATTCTGTTTAACGTGGGCCTGTGCTGTTATAAGCCCTTACGAAATTCAATGTACAACTCTGTCTGGAATCGCTTTATAACGTGTATCAGTGAGGTGGACGGTTTCATCATTTCTTATGTCAATCCTCAACATTAAACACACGAACTTTTTCTGAGTTAAGGGGTTGCTTACATTCTGAACAGCAGGACAGACTTTTGAGGGACTTCTTCTCCTGACGGCATGACAATGGTTTGCAGCGCTATTGTGTTTTGATCACGTTCACGCTGATTATGAAGCTGACGTCCTCTTCCAAGGCTATTTCCAACGCTAGAAAACGTTACACAGGTTTTTACCAAGCCTGCATCTCTTTCAGAAAGCACGAGTGAGATTTTCATATTCTCTCTCTCTCGCTATCCACAAATTATTAGCTCTTCAGAAAAAATTAACAGGACATTTTTGTACCATATTTAATATAGTTACATTCAGTACCGGACACGCTTTCGTTGCAGGCTACGGTTTTCGAGGTATTCCAGAAAAACGAGTTTGAAGGTCACTTTCGTATTTTTTCTTGAATGAATCGAAAATTGCGGCCTCTAGCAAAAACGTGTCCCACTGCAAAATTTAACTACATTAAATTTCCTACAAAAAGGTTCTGTTAATTTTGCTGCAGAACCAATAGGATGCACGTAGCGAACGACAGAATATGAAAATTAGCACGAGGTATTTGAAGGCGTTGCGGAGCAGCTGAATCACCCTACACAAGTATAGTTCCATGTAAATGGGATCATCATATTAAATGATTACTTTTTAGAAACCCCGTAACTGTCTACCATTGCGACACAGAGGTTTTAAATTCGGTTCAAGGAAGCCTACAACCTTCTTCTGTAATGGTGCAAAAGCGTGGCGCCCTGCGAGGGCTGAAAAAGCATGAGCGCCCTTCGCTGCTTTCGATCGCGTTCAGATTTCGTCGAACGCCTGTGAGCAGTTCCTGCTGATTCCGTTCTGTGCAACAGAGTAAAAATTGTAGTCGTGCTGCACTCCAAAGGGGCTCAATCGCATCCAGCAGGGTTGCAGCCCCGCGATGTCTTAGAGAAGGGCTGAATCGTCCAGGCGGGCGTCAGGAGCGTCAAAGATTGCTCGTTGCATGACGAAATGTCGTCTACGAGCGCGAAATGTGTGGGAATCAACGCCCTAATAAAAGTGGTGATTTCATTGACACCCATTATGCCATCCTCTGAAGCTTTTTCGTGACCATTATGAGTGGCGGTGTGTCTGAAATTTTTTCCTTGGCCACCCATAAGAAAGCTGCATAATTTCTACTCTGGGAGTCGCGGTTCTGACACCGGTTGCGAAGGCGTCTAAGAGGGGGTAAAATGTGGTAAGATGGGGGTGCGACGACCTTCCCACCGTGTGATGCGACAAAGTGGCGTTAGGCAGACTTATAGTGAAATTTGGTGCCAATGTGACGTCATTAGCCCATACTACACCAACATGAACTTCCGAGCTCCTACTTCATTTTCGCATGTGTCGACACGTTGCTGTTTGAAGCGTCGGCGCCGAGGGTGTCGTCGCAGGGCGCCACGCCTTTGCACCTTTACACAGAAAGGCTGTAGGCACATTAGAGCCAAATTTCAAACTTCTGAGTCGCAATGGGAGGCAATTACGGGGCTTCGAAAGTATAAACCCTTAAATTGTGTTGTGTATTTTAGATGCCGAAGTATGACCCCCTTGAAATGGAACTATATAACGTTTTCTAGCATTGGAAACAGCTTTGGAAGAGGATTCAGGAACAAACCAGAGTCAAACGTGATCAAATAATAACAAGGCCATAGCGCCGCAAACCACTGGTACGACAACGGAACAAAAAGTTCCACAAAAGTCTGTCCTGCTGTACAAAATACAAGCAAAGACGTAACCCAGGTACGGTTCGTGTGTTTGTTATTACTTGCGTACATCCGAAAATTTGCCATTCTGTCCATTACAATTTAGCGAATACGCTACCTCCATAAATTTCGTCGATCTGGAAGTATTTTAGCTGGCCTGGCTTAGATGGCTCATGCTGTGTGTGCGCTTCGAGCAAGCGACGCTACCACCGATCACTTGTACCGGTTGATTGATGTTCTCTCGCTCTCTGTTCAGCTGGGTATACTCGGAACTCGGGCTCGAATGACACGAAAGCTCCATTTCCGGAAAAATCGGTCCGAGACTTGCACTAATACATAGTGAATAATATCGCTGCACTGCAAATGATGGCTTCCGCTGGGAACTTAGTATTGAGCCAAAACATTATCAACGGAGAAATACCAAGGCCAACCGGCTGCATATAATTTTCAATACACTGACCTAGATTTCGACACCTCTAAAGACGTCTTCATCAGAACGAAATTTTAACAACCGTACAGTTACGTTGCGAGGAGCCAATAGTCAAAATTACGAGCAAACATAATTTTCGGCTTGATCATGTCTGCTCGTAATTTGGATGTTGCCACCTCGTAATGTAGCTGTATGGTTGTTAAAATTTCATTATGATGAAGACATCCTTAGAGATGTCGGAACCTAGGTCAGTGTATTAAAAATTATTTGCAACCGGTTGGCTGTATCTCCGTTGAAACTTATACACGGTTGCTGAAAGATAGCCATGTTGAAAACTCCAAAACATAATTACCATCAAGTGTCACGCTGAGTTGTAGGCATGTCAAGCGGTGAGGAAAGTTGGAAGCAGAGACGAGTAGCGAATAAGAGCCTCAAACGAGGAAACCAATTTATAAGCGACTTTGAGAAAAGGCAGATTGTTACGGCCTGACACCTGCGATCGAGCATCCCGGAAACGGCGAGGCTGGTCGGGTGTTCGCAAGCTACTGTCATGAGCTCCTATGGAAAAATGGTTTGAACAGTGGTGAAACCACGGTAAGCGACAGAGTATTGGGCGTCTACGCCTCATCAGGAATGAGGAGATCGGAGGCTAGCCCGGTCACTAAAGCTGGATAGTCGGCAACCTGTGGCAGATCCTATAGCAGAGTTCATCGCTCGTACAGGCATAAGTGTTTCGGTCCACGCCGATCAGCGAAATTTGTTGAACACTGGGTCCCACAGCACATGACTCTATGTGTTCCCATGTTGACCCAACTAAATAATCAGTTACGATTGCAATGGGCACGGGATCATCAGGACTGGAAGAAGGATCAACAGAAACTTGTCGCCTCGTCGGATATACCATATTTTGTTTGCTGCGACAGATCTCGTCATCCAAGCGGGCGCAGGCTAGTGGAAGTGTATCATGCTGCGGAGCACTTTCGCTTGTGTTTCCACTGAACCGGTTACAGTTTCCCGTTGTGGGTTGCTACATGCAGAAAGCAAGAAGATGCCTAGGTAGCAACGAACAAGAGGAGTTTATTTCCACACAGAAAGTGTATAAGAGCATGAACAATAGAAACAGTTTCTCAGTAAAAGGACCGTAAAGATCGTCCTGATCTGTTAGAAGAAGTATCACGCTGCAGTTCTGTGAAGCTGCAAAATGGAACTCATTCATAACTAGTAGCAGTACCGTAGGCAACTTCGAGATCGTTGCACTGTCCTTGCCTGGAATCTGACATGTTGAAACGTCCCTTTAATTTATGAATTACTGTGCTGGTAAACCTCTTACGTTATTTGATTTACAAACAGCTGAGCAAGACTCAACGTACTCAGACAGTTTTCTCTTTACTTATTCTGATCATCACTAAACTGACACACAATATTTTTAGAGGAACGCAATCTGACTTTCAATAATCCCTACAAAAGAATGGCCCTGACTAACAATAACCTTTACCTTTCATGAATCACTTACCTCACAAAAATCTACGTTACTCGAACTACTGCAATACAGCGAGCGCCAGTACTGCCAGCTAAATAAAAGATTCTAACTACTGAAGGCACTAACTACTGATAGGCATACTTAGCAAATGAAAGATTTTGTTGGGAACAAACAATGTATTTACCTTAATAGTGTTCAGAAGTCATAATATATATATCAGTTCATGACATCCAGTCTTACAAATTTCCTTTTTCTGACGGACACACGTCCAGATCGCCCGCTCTCGAAACTCTGGCATCTCTCTCCCCACATCCACCACTGCTGTCGGCTCACCTCCAAATGCGCAACGCTACGTGCGTTCACATCCAACTGCCCAACACTACACAAGCGAATATTTCAACAATGCCAACCAGCCACAGATTGCACACAGCACAGTCAGTGATTTTCATACAGAGCGCTACGTGGCGTTACCAACATAAAAACCTAAACAGCCTACTTACAATGTTGTATCGGAGTCTTGTTGTAACAGAGGCCGGATTCGCACTCGTCAAGAGCTTTCTTTATTTTTTTTTATATTTCTCATTCCCATTCCTGATGAGAGATGGCAGGGCCGCTGGAGAGCTCTTGGCTCTATTTAGGCCTTAGCTTAGCAGGGATTTATTTTATTTTCATTTTTTTGACATTCGTCTTAATGCTAACTTATCTATTAACGTATCAGCTAACTTATTTTCTAATTTCACGTTTATTTTGTGGTAGCAAAACAATAGTGGCATGAATAAGGCGGCAGGCAGTACAAGAAGGTTTAGTACTTAGATTTTAATACGTGTAGTGTGAATTTTTGAGTTGTTGATCAGTTTTACACAGTAGTATTGCTTAGGGGTAAACAAAGGTAGCCGGCCAGGGTGGCCGAGCGGTTCTAGGCGCTACAGTCTGGAACCGCGCGACCGCTACGGTCACAGGTTCGAATCCTGCCTCGGGCATGGAAGTGTGTGATGTCCTTAGGTTAGTTAGGTTTAAGTATTTCTAAGTTCTAGGGGACTGATGACCTCAGCAGTTAAGTCCTATAGTGCTCAGAGCCATTTGAACCATTTTTTGAAACAAAGGTTTCTGTGGTCTTGTCCACTGTGAAGTCGACTTCAAGTGGCGTGTGGGTAAAGCTTGGGGACGGTATGAGATGGGGTTCATTGGGACCTGAGGTTGGGGTCTGGGTCGGGGTCCAGTGCCAGGAGGTGTGGCGGAGTGGGTGTGTCGCTGTTTTCTGTTGTTAGTAGTTCTGAGTTTCCGGGTTCGTGCTTGATGCTGGTGAATGCTGTGAGGGTGTTTTGTATGACTGTGTCTGGGGCGTTTGTTTCTGTGTCTATGTTGGCGAACAGGCGTGCTAAGTCTGGGTGGCTGGCGAGTGCACGACGGCCGTAACGGGCTCTGAGGACGGAGGGTCTTGTCTGAAAGATGGGTAATTTTAGCTTCGTCGTAGGCCTCTTGTCTGGAGGTGGTGGTCGGGGAGTCTGAGAAGGCTGCGAAGTATATGTCTCTCTGAAACTTCCTGGCAGATTGAAACTGTGTGCCTGACCGAGGCTCGACCTCGGGACCTTTCCTTTCGTAGGCAAGTCTCTCTGTCTGGTAAAGTCTTTCGGTTTTGACTGTTGTCATGACAATCAGGGGGACTGCTTCGTGCCCGAATAGGGGTTTAACAAAGATTTTGTACTTTTTGTCTCTGCAGCCGACCTGATTAACGATTCACGTTGTCTCGTCTTGTTAAGGATCTTTTTGACGCGTTCGCCGAAGTTCGGGTACTCATTCAAAGTTACTCCCAGGTATTTTACCTGCTCAGTGAGGTTGAGTTGCGTTTCCCCACAGTGTGAGAGTGATGTTGTCGGGTCGCTGTTTTTCTTTGGGATGCCTCTGTGTCTGAAAATTATGAGTTGGGTCTTTGTGGGGTATCTAGTCGTGTAGTGTGGTCAGGTAGGTCGTCGTTTGTCTGCTGATGGTGACTGTGGTTGGTCTGGAGTTCCAGTACACGGTGTCGTCAGTGTGTAATTGGATTTGTGCTGCGGGTGGTGGTCCTGTAAAGGCCGCCCAGCGTGTGAATACCAGCAGGTTGGCTGGAGTCATGTGGCTTGCCGAGACAAGCTAGTGCTGACTGTGTTCGGTGATCGTGGCGCCCTCGTTACTGCAGCAGATGGCGCAGAGAAGTGGAGCTGCGTTAACCACAGGCATTCGAGAGCTCGGCAACCCGCAGGACTCCATTGAATGGCGTATTTCTCGATCATCAGGTACCAGCCGTCCGCTGCACCTGTTGTAGTAATAACAGGCACCATAGCAGCGTGAACACTATTGCGGACCACCTACTTCCTTCCATGCCTCGTGATAGTTCTTTTTTCTTTTTAAAATGATCACACCACCATTTGACTGTATTGTTGTTTATTTAATTACGACCCAGGTTTCGGCCTTTTATGCCATTTTCAAGTGATTGAGTTTGGAAGGGGTTTGTTTTCAATAAATGATGATGAGGGATCCTAGGCGGGTTCGCCAAATGTCGGGGGTTTTTAACAAGAATACTTTTACTTGTTCACTTTCCCTACTGGATCGGGTCGTTCGCTCTAGCTGAAGGCCTGTTATGAAACCCAACCTGTTAATTAAAACTGCCCCTTTACTAATTTTGATTAATATTTAATAACTAAATAGTGTTCAGGGAACTGATCACTACTAAACAAACAAGGATGGCATTGAACATATTTATTGAACAATAATCTTCCTAACATCAAACTGAACAATGACATACATTTATAAGTGATAAAATCAAGCTAGTAATGGCAATGGCCCTTAGATTCCAAAACTAACTCTTAAGGTCGGATAACGCATCTGTACTTGTTATTTTCTACTCTCTCCCCTTGTCAGACGGCATAAAATACGTCAGACAAACCTACTTCAATTACCAAATTCTCAATAAGAGCGTGGCTGGAAAACTGAGCTCGTAATCACAGGCGTGCGTAATATCGGCTTAAATGTCGAAGCTGAGCATCACGTTACCAAATGCAGCGTCGTGGACAGGTCAGCAAGCTGCCGATGACGTCTGCGTGGTCGAGGAGCCTCAATTGTAACAAAAATGAATTTATTTTCGCGAACAGGCTTCCTGTTCGTAAACTCCTACTCAAAAGCTAATTCTGCTTTCCTTCTAATCGTCTCACACTCGTTAAGACGGAACTCACCAGCCCAAAAGCGGAATTCAGTAACGTCTTAAATAAAGTGAGGCTCAAGGAAATTGCTCTGCTCCTGTCTGCTTTCTGCGAGACAGTATTCCCAACCGTAATTGGCGGAATCAGCCTGTCTCTAACAGTAAAACACGGCAGTTCGCCTAACTGAATACTAGTTCCGGTTGCAGCTGGCAGACTTATTCAAAGTCCTGCACAGCACACAGAAAAGAATTTATTCTCCTACAGCAGTGCCGAAAGCACGACGTCCGCTCGCTACAGGAGCTAAGACGCTTCTCCTCGATAACAGCTCCAAAAGCTTCCCTCTGCAAAAATCAGCACCCCCACGCTATTTTTCGAGCTGGCCAATCCCGTGGCTGTAGACCAGCACAGTTCGCTCCCACTATTATTTCTTGGCTTCTTCCAGCGAATCAAAACATTCCGCGCCTTACTGCGCCTAGAATGTTCTGGAACAAACTGAAACTCCGTTCAAAATTGAACTCACCAGTCGTGTCTCTCTGTTCGCCCTCACGCGGGAAAAGGTCATTGTGCTACCTTAACCGCGTTTCTTAGAAAGCCCCAATAAACGTTAAGACTCGTGGGAAGGCTCCCTTAGGCGCCCCAGCTCGACTCGACATAGTGGCGTCGGCGTAACGTCCAGCGCCAACGAGGCGCCGTCCCTCGAAGGCCTGCCTCTGTTGTCCACACAATGGGAGCCTACCTGCACCAGCGGCGCGTCTCCCCCAGTGGGACGGGCCGAGCGGTTCTAGGCGCTTCAGTCTGTAACCGCGCGACTGCTACGGTCGCAGGTTCGAATCCTGCCTCGGACATGTATGTGTGTAATGTCCTTAGGTTAGTTAGGTTTAAGTAGTTCTAAGTTCCATGGGACTGGTGACCTCAGATGTTCAGTCCCATAGTGCTCAGAGCCATTTGAACCATTTTTGAACCCAGTGGAACGCTTTCGCATGCCGACTCGTAATGGTCGGTTGTAAACTTCGCCACCCCTCTGAACTGCCTTTGGGCAGTGCCGCTCGTCCGCTCCAGCCAAACTCCCGGATAATATCACGTGAACCCCGACTTCATGCAAAATGCGAATTTATTAAAGTTAATACGCCTCTTATGGCGTCTGATACTCCCTACATTAATTTCAATAGGCTGATTGCCTGATAAATAACATAATAACCGATATCCAACTCGTCTTTGCAACAATTATTATATTACAGTAAGGTGCAAAATACTGCTACCTTACAAGTTTGTCATTAACATACATTGCAGGACATCAAGCTCAAAATTGGCCATAAATTAAAAAAAATATTGGCTTTTAAGAAAATATTGGCTTTATGAGCAATTTCTTACTTGATGTCCTACAATATATGTTAATGACATAAACTCAATCACTTGAAAATGGCATAAAAGGCCGAAACCTGGCTCGTAATTAAATAAACAACAGTACAGTAAAATTGCGGTGTGTTAATTTAAAAATTATTGTACGAGTGTTGCTCAGAAACCTCAAACATTGTTTACTTCGTGATAGTGATTGCACCCTGCAGCAGAGTAACCGTCCATATCACAAGGCTAGACTCGAGCTCCATTGGTTTGAGTAGCACGGTAGAGAAACCACATTGATCTACTGGTTGCCAAATTCGCCTCATCTCAACACTTGGGACGCTATAGGGCGTCAGCTCCATGCCCACAAACCACCGCCCCGTATATGATGCGAATTGCGTGACCCGTGTGTAGACATTTGGTGCCATACACTTCCGAAAACTTGCCAACAACTTGTCGATACCATGCAGAATTCCTGCTGCAGTGCGTTCCACAGGTAAACTAACACGCTCTTAAACAGGTGTTCGGAATGTTTTGGCTCATTGTCGTATACTAAAATGTTCAGGTACAAGGGAGTGACACGTATTATCGTCATGCTGCAACTAGACCAATACTTTTGGAACGTCACTACTGTGTAACTATTTGACTGTAAGTGTGTTATTTAAATATCAGATAAGTCATTGAACTCCTTTTTTACTACGATCGAAATACGTAGGTACAACACGCTAACCTTAATTGTCAGAGTCTTACGAAACCTTTATGGTGTAATACAGTTAAAAATAGATCGCCGATTTTGATTTTAAGGGCATTTTCCACGTGCATTAAGGCAGTATGACCTACATTAATTAGACATATGGCTTCCGCTGGATGTTATTTTTGGAGCGTATCTCCAAATGAGGCTCTTGAAACTTTCATTCACATTTTTAGTGAAACCGTCCAAACAACGCTCCAGCTAATCAGGTTTACTCGAATCAGTATAAATAGGGTTCATGGCATCAATAACGACTTGTAGCACTGGTGTCACTTTTCCTAGTTTTCGCTATTCTTCTAGATCCTTTCCGATCGATTTTTGACGACCTAAATGTAAAAAATAACAATCAAAACTGATTTTCACTTTACGCCGAACAAAAATACACTCGTCTATGAAAGACGCCGACTGACGCTAACAGCGTCATGAAACAGTTGACTGAGCGTTTATCAGGGGGCCAACATGAGAAAAGTGAAAGTCTGCTACGTGTTCGAGACATTGGTAAACATTTGTACCATTAGAATCAGTTCTAAACATCTCACGGACGCAACGAAAGGAGCGTGAGCGCGGAACCGGTTCTCTAACGCCGAGGCATGCCGTGCAAGCTTGGCTTCAAACGCTCACAGAATCGTTATAATTTGGTGTTCGCGCATAGTATTTTGGGGAATAATTCTTCAATGCATACACATTTGAATTCGGTAAAAAGAAAACTTCGAGTGTTTTCGACCGTCATCCTGTCGTTCCCCCTTAACGACGAGGGTCGGTATGCAGACCAGCCTGGATGTCGTTTTTAGGCGGTTTCCCACATTGCATTAGGTGAATGCTGTGCTGGTACCGAAGCCCCGTCTCAGTTACACGTGTCTCAAACTCCGCGAAACTTTCAGTCACTTGCACATGAATAACACTAAATAGAGACAATTGGGGTACACATATTCCGTGCCAGGGGATAACGGGGTGGCGACAGGAAAGCCATCCGGCCACCCCTTAAACTAACCATACCAAAGCCGTTAACAACCATGCCGACCTTACGTCGATGGCGGACAAAGTCACAAGAAAAAGAAGAACAAGATTGACTTTCAAAACTATTTACAGTCCTGCATTTACTGAATATTTAGCACTAACTATCTTTGAACACTCACTTTCAATTTCAGTTTCATGATTTTGAATCTGCATCTTTTTACACCACTAGGTTTCGTTGACAGGACTTTAGAAAGAAGCCTGAAATAGGACAATCACCGATCACTCACATAAAATTAATCTTTGATGTTTAGTATGTGCATCATGATAATACTTATCTACTTATCTATGTATTTACAGTAATCATAATAACGTGCCTCGATGTGGTGTGAAGTTGTGCTGAGGCAGCAGTCGTTCTGGCATCTACATATTTCTATATATGGCTCACACAAAGCACTTTTGACGGGAAATAGGCTCTTCTTTCACAAGCAAATAAGGATATTTGATCCAACTGCGTACACTACGCTGATCTGCATTCATACACGTTTCTTCCAAGATAACCTTTGCCCGAATGCTGATGGATCTTGGTTGGCGCGCACACAACTCTCCTTCCACCGTTTCCTTTGGCGGATCAATATCTTTCATACTGCTGCTGATTTTGTCCCACCGTGTCTCTACGTACCCCTGTACAGTGAATTTTAACATCCCACAAAGCCTGACAACGACAAAATGTAGAAGATGAAATCGCAATAAGTATTTTAAACAGTCATATGTGGAATCACTGCCTTCAATAATTAAATTAAGGCTGTGGACCCAGTCCTCATCAAAATTCTGGGTATAAAAACAAACGTGAAGAGATGCGTGAGCACGAATAAAAGTGGTTCGCAAATACAGAGATGAAAGTGAAATCAAATCACGAGAATGTCAACAAACTGGATATTGCCGTTGGCGGACAAGAAAATAATACGAAGATGAAGTTGTATCGCATTATATCAGGTTATATTGAAACAGCTGGAGCAATATAGCATCAGAATTCATTCGTCGATAACGCTCGTTGTGCATATCCCATATCAATACATGGGACAAACAGACTGGATCACTAGCCGGCCGGAGTAGCGGTGCGGTTCTAGGCGCTACAGTCTGGAACCGAGCGACCGCTACGGTCGCAGGTTCGAATCCTGCCTCGGGAATAGATGTCTGCGACGTCCTTAGGTTAGTTAGGTTTAATTAGTTCTAAGTTCTAGGCGACTGATGACCTCAGAAGTTAAGTCGCACCATTTGAACCATTTTTAGACTGGATCACTGCCTGAAAAAATACTAAACCTCATCTCTGCCTTCTTGCCACACTCAACGTCGTTAGTATTTTTTTTTATATCGATATGGTGGCTGTTCTTTTGGACATGTCCGAAAGAGCAGACACTATATCCATATAAATATATAGTTCTGGCAATACCGGCCATGACCCTCTTCTTCTGTGCGGATACACACATATTGCCCGAACTCTTACGGGACTTGGTAAGAATGTCTTCCATGAGTAATGAGTGTGTTGGGTAGGGACACTACAAATGTTGTGTGTGGACATATACGGTGAGAATGTGGGTCTCAAGGGAGGCGTGAGCGAGATAGCTCCTGCAGTCGCACTATCCTCTGTGCCCTTGGTGGCTCAGATGGATAGAGCGTGGCACACATTTTCACCTGTCACCAGCTGAAGTCTTCTAAGTTTCCCCCTCTACTGCGCTATTCAATATCATGAAAATATTTCCGGCTGTCCTCGCATATATATTACTAAGCTATCCCTTCTTCTGGAAAGAATTTTCCATAGATTTTCTTTCTCGCCCTTCTTTACAGATCCCTCCGCGCTTCACACTGTGTACAACAAAACTTCTAATAGACTACTGTAGCATAAAATTTTCAGTATTCCAGTTTTCACAGAATGCCTTTCAAAGATCCAGTTTTTCTATGCAGCATCAAAATCTCTATTGCTGTTATGTGATGTCAGCGGTAAATGACTCGTGGCAACTCGAGGACGCAGCCCGACTCCAGAAATCTGTTTTCGATGGTCCATGGTGATTGCCTGTAACTTCTGCTGTCGATTCTCACACCGAGTCGAACCAATCCTACTATTTTCTCACGATGCAGTCTTTCTGGACGGCAACGTGCCTGTTCTTCTTGCCACGCTGCGTCCTGATCTCATCTCGTCGTCACTCGCTCTGCATCCGTTTCATTACCCAGTAGTGTCTGCGAGTGGTCGGTATGATCCTCCGGTGTCCCTCAAGCCAATGATTTTTCGAAGCCGGAAAATAACGATAGGCAACACTTGCCTTCCTCTTGCAAACAGTAACGTTGGCCCCGTCCAATGACATACTTCAGCAAACCCTCTGACACTGTCGACTTCTACATTTTACTTGCCAAACTTAGCAGCCGAAATTTCTATCCAGGTGCGGTGCAATGTTTCCGCTCATACCTGATGTCTCGCCAGCAATACGTTATGCCCGGCCCCACTAGTGACAATGGAGACAAGTAGTACCAGGCGTCTCCCAGTGTTCGGTATTAGGTCCTACACTCTTTTCATTGTATGTCAATGACGTGCCATATGTTCTGTCCTACTCCAAATGTTACACGTACACCGATGATCTCTAGTCACATCTAAACTCAAAACCAGTAAACCTGAACACAGCTGTCGAGAATCTCAGTATCCTGTGTGCACTATCACAATGAACGCAGGAGGGTTAAAACTCAACCCATCCAAGTCCTCGGCAGTATTGGTTGGTCGTTATAGGCTCACTACCTCGACATATCTGGAATCCCTCCCATCTTTAAGTCTAAATGGGAGAAACGTCAATACTCTCCTTCAGAAAATAGTCTAGGAGTAATAATAGATGAAAATCTAAATGGGATTGAGCGCTCAACAGCAACGTGCAATAAGGCATCAGCATCTCTCCATACCCCACAAAAGTCTGAAAACCTCTTCTACATCTACATCTACATGGTTACTCTGCAGTTCACACTTAAGTGCCTGCAGAGGGTTCATCGAACCATTTGCATACTACTTCTCTACCATTCCACTCTCGAATGACGCGTGGGAAAAAAGGAACATCTAAATATTTCCGTTCGAGCTCTACCTACGTAGGTGTGTGTGTCAACAAAATATTTTCGCATTCGGAAGAGAAAGTTGGTGATTGAAATTACATAAATAGATCTAGCCGCAAAGAAAACCGCCTTTGTTTTCAGTAACTGCCACCCCAACTGGCGTATCATGTAAGTGACACTCTCACCCCTACTACGCAATAACACGAAACGAGTTGCCCTTCTTTCCACTTTTTCGATGTCCTCCGTCAATCCTACCTGGTAAGGATCCCACACCGCGCAGTAATATTCCAGCAGAGGACGGACAAGTGTAATGTAGGCTATCTCTTTAGTGGGTTTGTGGCATCTTCTAAGTGTTCTGCCAACAAAGCGCAGTCTTTGTTTTGCCTTCCCCACAATATTACCTATGTGGTCTCTCCAATTTAAGTAGCTCGTAATTGTAATTCCTAGGTATTTAGTCGAACTGACAGCCCTTAGATTTGTGCGATTTATCGTATACCCAAGATTTACCGGATTTCTTTTAGTACCCATGTGGATGACCTCGCACTTTTCTTTGTTTAGTGCCAATTGCCACTTTTCACACCATACAGAAATTCTCTCTAGATCATTTTGTAATTGGAATTGATCGTCTGATGATTTTACTAGACGTAAATTACAACGTCATCTCCAAACAATCTAAGGGGGCTGCTCAGATTATCACCCAGATCATTTATGTAAATCAGGAACAGCAGAGGGCGTATGACACTACGTCGTGGAACGCCAGGTACCACTTCTGTTCTGCTCGATGATTTACCGTCTATTACTAGGAACTGTGACCACTCTGAGAGGAAATCACGAATCCAGTCACACAACTGAGACGATACTCCATATGCACGCAATTTGATTAATAGTCGCTTGTGAGGAACGGTATCAAAGCCTACTGGAAATCTAGGAATATGGAATCGATGTGAGACCCCTTGTCGACAGCACCCATTACTTCATGGGAATAAAGAGCTAATTGTGTTGCTCAAGAACGATATTTTCTGAATCCATGTTGGTTATGTATCAATAAGTCATTTTCTTCAAGTTGATTTATAATGTTCGAGTACAGTGTATGCTCCAAAATCCTACTGTAAATTGAGGTAAGTGATATTTGTCTGCAATTCAATGGGTTACTCCTTTTTCCTCTTCCCTCTTGATCTGAAAAAAGAACTTGTACAAAAATTTATACTTACACTTATTGATTACAGTGGTGTTAAGGCCTTTCTCAGGATATCTCATGACACCTGGAACTCGTTAAGAATGCCTTTGATCGTTATATCTGGTATGTTCGACTCTTTGATAATATTTCACGATTATATGCACAGCTATCCTGGCTGCTTGCAGACAAGCTCAGAGATTTCCAGACCGCCGGCCGCGGTGATCTCCCGGTTCTAGGCGCGCAGTCCGGAACCGTGGGACTGCTACGGTCGCAGGTTCGAATCCTGCCTCGGGCATGGATGTGTGTGATGTCCTTAGGTTAGTTAGGTTTAAGTAGTTCTAAGTTCTAGGGGACTTATGACCTAAGATGTTGAGTCCCATAGTGCTCAGAGCCATTTGAACCATTTTAGATTTCCAGACCCAGTGTCTTCTCTACTGTCTTCAACGTACACTCTCTCTCATACCTCTCCTCAACTTTAACGCTCCTCTCTGAACAACATGGCATAGACACCCGTTCCTATGAGAGCAATAACCTTTCTGCCCCACTCCGTGGCTCAGCCATTTCCTCGAAGAAGTCGCTATATCAGAAAACATCCATTTTGTACACCTATAAATTCCCTTTATATCTGCTACTATCATTATTCTTATTAGTGGCATTATTATTATCATTTTTATTATTATCGCTATTGGCGGCAGCAGCAGTAGTACAAGTGCTTTATTAGTTCATAGTCAGTATAATTTACTCATATGGTCACTTCACACACTCAAATCATTTTAATACTATTTGTCATATTACAATTGTTATTTACAAGGTAATTATGGTGTTATAAAAGGTACCGTATATGTGAAACCCTGGTCCGATGAAAGAGAGGGCCTGATGGGCCTAAACAGATCGGGTTAAATAAGTAAATAACAAGCACCTACAATGATGGCATTCGAATCATCATGCCCGCAAGCCTGAAAATACTTTAGTATCAGTTCGAAAGCGTTCGATCAAGGTATGCATGACATAACATCGTCTATTTCCGTCAGAGTAAAATACAGGAAGATGACATGTACCACTCTGGCCTACGAAATACACTTTTCATACAGGACTAAGAAGAAGATATATAACACCATCTATGGCGCAGAAATACGGATAGGCAGGAAGGTAGATGGAGTGGAAAGTTGAAAGAAGGATGATGAATCCTAGGTCCAGTCAAAGTTGGTGAAGAACGAAACAGGGGTCAAATTAAGAGCTGTATGGTGTATTGATAGATTAACGAATCACATACGTATTGAGGAGCATCCGTACCTAATGAGATATGCAAAAAGGTATGCAAAAAACTGGTGATTTCTCAAACTGGGAAACAATCAAGAATGGGGTGCCGCAAGGTTCGGCCTTGGGTCCTCTGCTGATCTTAATATACGAGTATATTAATGACTTGCCATTCTATATTCACGAAGATGCAAAGCTGGTACTTTTTGCCGATGATACAAGTATAGCTATCACACCCAATAGACAAGAATCAACTGATGAAATTGTAAACGATGTTTTTCAGAAAATCATTAAGTGGTTCTCTGCAAATGAGCTCTCATTAAACTTTGACAAAACACAGTATATACAGTTCCACACAGTAAATGGAATGACAAGATTAATAAATGTAGACTTCGATCAGAAATCGGTAGCTAAGGTAGAATATTCAAAATTTCTAGGTGTATGCGTTGATGAGGGGTTGAACTGCAAAAAAACACACTGAAGATCTGCTGAAACGTTTGAGTTCAGCTACTTATGCTATTAGGGTCATTGCAAATTTCGGCGATATACGTCTGAGTAAATTAGCTATTTTCATTCTCTGCTTTCGTATAGCATCATATTGTGGGGTAACTCATCATTGAGTAAAAGAGTGTTCATTGCACAAAAGCGTGTAATCAGAATAGTTGCTGGAGCTCATCCAAGATCATCCTGCAGACGCTTATTTAACCAGCTAGGGATCTTCACTGTAGCATCACAAAACATATATTCACTTATGAAATTTGTTATTAACAATCCGAACGAATTCAAAAGTAATAGCAGTGTACATGGCTACAACACTAGGAGAAAGGATAATCTTCACTACTCAAGGTTAAATCTAACTTTGGCTCAGAAGGGGGTAAATTATGCTGCGACAAAAGTCTTTGGTCACTTACCTAATAGCATCAAAATTCTGACAGATAGCCATATAGCATTTGAAGGGAAATTAAAAGAATTTCTGAATGGCAACTCCTTCTACTCATTAGATGAATTTTTGGATATAGTAAGTGGGTAATTTCCCCACCCCCACAAAAAAATTAAAAATATTAAGTGTCATGTAATATTTTGTGTAATGTAATATCTTGTATGGTCACCTTTTATTAACCTGACACGTTCCACATCGTTACGAAGTGTCGTATTCATGATCTATGGAACAAGTACTATTCTAATCATAGTTAGCCAAGTGGCAAAAAAATGACATTGTGCGCTAAGCGCACATCTGTACTGGAGGGTTAACCACTAAACGCCGTCCACTCGACAGATGAAGAGTCCGCTTGTGCCACGAGAGGGCAAGTTCAGGAGAGTGGAAAAAAAGAGGTTTGAAATTAACGTAGCTGGACGCAACTTGTTCAATCAGCACGCCGTAGTGCCGTAGTTAGGTCGGTGATCGCTGAATAACGATGTTGCATTGTGATCCTGACATACAGTTCCGTGAATGTGTACGTCAGTTACTGTTATCAGTTGAGCCCTTTCAGGGGATAAAACTTTTTTTCCTATAGCAGTTTGCTTCGTCTATGTTTCATAATCTTATTTCACTTCTTGTTCCCATCTTTGTCAATTACCAAATTCAGAAAAGTCACTTGTCACCTTTCTACTAAATGTACTTCCATTCTTGCTTTGTTTATCCTCAACTGATTTTCTGTGATACGTAGCTGTCCGTTTCACGAAACTTTTTTAAGTCTCTTTCCTTCAGCCAGAGGGACTGTGATACTCGCAAAAATGTTCTTAATCGTGCACTTTTGTTCCTCTATGTTGATTTTCTTTCGTTTTATTCATTAATATTTAACATCGGCGATAGGATGAAATTATTACTTATATTCTTTATAGAATTGGTAAGCTTTATTGACTTTCTGCCTAAAATTCCAAGAGGAAGGAAGAAAGACTATGATCTCACGTCCTTTCGGGAATGGTAGCATTAGAGATTGGTCCAGAATGTGGTAGGATATCGTCTCGGCCTTTTCAAATTAACCTTCCCTTTTTATGCCTTTAACAATTAACAACTGCACCAAAAGCTTAAATATCGATAACCTAATGGATATTTAAAGTCTGCTCTACCAATATAAATCGATTTCTATACCCACCGTAAAATCTTACTCGATTTGTAGTTTTCAAATGTGATATTTGTAGAGATGCCTCTGTACTTCTGTCAATTCCTGTTAGGATTATTGTTACGACGAATAAATCACTCCAAAATTATTTCACAGATAGTACTACGCTTCGCTGCCCTGCCCTCCACTCATCGGCTTTAGATCCTACATGTCTGTCATATTCTACAGAGACAAAAAAAAAAAAAAAACCGCACCACGAGTGAATTATCCCAATTGTCGGAAATCCATATATGTGATGTACACCCAAAGATAAACAAATGGTTACAATTTCCGAAAAATTTGATAATTTTTCCAAGAAAAACACCTTCACATATTGTGCAAGTCAATAACGCCTTGGTCCACCTCTGGCCCTTATGCATGCAGTTGTTGGATGTCCTCCGGAAGAATAGCGTGCCATATTCTGTCGAAATGGCGCATTAGATCGTCAGAATCCCGAGATTGTTCGAGGGCCCTGCCCATAATGCTCCAACCATTCTCAGTTGGGGAGAGATCGGGCGACCTTGCTGGCCAACGTAGCGTCTGGCAAGCGCGAAGCAAGTAGTAAGGGCGCACATTATCTTGTTGAAATGTAAGCCGAGGATGGCATACCACTAAGGGCAAAAAAACGGGATGCACAATATCGTCGACGTTCCCTTATGCTGTAAGGATGCTGAGGATGATAATCAAAGGGACCCTGCCATGAAAAAAAAATGGAAGCCCAGACCATTATTCCTGGTTGTCTGGCCATATGGCGAGGAACAGTCAGGTTGGTATCCAATCGCCGTGCAGGTCCTTTCCAGAGACGTCTTCGCTGATCATTGGGACTCAGCTCGGAGTGGGATTCATCTCTGAGGCAATTCTACTCCAGTCAGTGAGACTCCAGGCCGAAGAAGTGTCTGTAAACCCCGGACAGCAGTGGGATACTAACCTCACTGACTTCCGTCATAGAGCCCGACAACCAGAAGGGATGGTCTGGGGTCATAGCAGGACCCTTTGCAACACCAAGATACGTTGACGATATTTTTACGCCTCGTTTTGTTGCCCTTCATAGCAAGCCATCCTGGGCTTACGTTTTAGCACGATAATACTCACCCGCACACGTCGAGAGGTTTTACCGCTTGTCTTCGTGCTTGTCAAAAGCTACCTTAGCCAACAAGGTCACCCGATCTCTCCCCACTTGAGGACGTTTGGAGTGTAATGGACAGGGCCCTGATATCATCTCGGGATTTTGACGATAGAACGTACCAATTGGGCAGAATTTGTCGCGATACCCGTCGGGTTGGCATCCAACAACTCTACCAACCAATGACAAGCAGAGTGATTCCCTGCATGCCGGCCGCGGTGGTCTCGCGGTTAAGGCGTTCAGTCCGGAACCGCGCGACTGCTACAGTCGCAGGTTCGAATCCTGCCTCGGGCATGGATGTGTGTGATGTCCTTAGGTTAGCTAGGTTCAAGTAGTTCTAAGTTCTAGGGGACTGATGACCACAAAAGTTAAGTCCCATAGTGCTCAGAGCCATTTTTGATTCCCTGCATAAAGGCAAGAGGTGGACCAACGCGTTATTGACTTGCCCAATTTGTGAAGCTCTTTCTCTTGAACATATCATCAAATTTTTCTGAAATTGTAGTCATTTGCTTGTTTGTAGACGTATATCACATCTACCGATTTCCGCCTCATACGTATAAAATCCCGCCCGGTGCGTCGTTTTTTTTAATCTTAGAATTTAATTTAGGATGTTTGAAGGGTTAATCAGCACTGATACAGAAACCATTATTAGAATCACACAACATACTTTCTGTAATTTCATTTAAGCCTAATTCCCGAGTTTCCTATGCTACTTTTAACTTATATTTATGAAACGTCCCCTTAGAAAAATTTTAAATGACTGTGTTGGTAAACTTCTACGTTATTTGATACAAGGACAGCTAAGTAAAACTGAACGTACTCAGACAGTTCTCTCGTTACTTATTCTGATCATCACTAAACTGACACACAATATTTTTAGCGCAACGCAGTCTGACTTTCAATAATCCCTACAAAAGAATGGCCCTGACTAACAATAACCTATACCTTTCATGAATCACTTACCTCACAAAAATCTTCGTTACTCGGACTACTGCAATACAGCGAGCGTCAATACTGTCAGCTAAATAAAAGATTCTAACTACTGAAGGCACTAACTATGGATAGGCATAGTAAGCAAAGGAAAAATTTTGATAGAGAACAAATAATGTATTTACCTTAATAATGTTCAAAAGTCATTTTATATATATATATATATATATATATATATATATATATATATATATATATATCAATTCATGACATCCATCTTTATAAATTTCCTTTTTCTGGCGGACACACGTCCAGATCGTCCGCTTATAGCAACCTCTCAAAACTCTGGCATGTCTCTCTTCACATCCACCACTGCTGCCGGCTCACCTCCAACTACCCCACGCTACGCGCTGTTCACATCCAACTGCCCAACACTACACGAGCGAATATTCGAACAATGAGTCCAACCAGCTACAGATTGCACACAGCACAGAGCGCTACGTGGCGTTACCAACATAAAAACCTAAACAGCCCACTTACATAGCATAAAAACCTAAACAGCCTACTTACACATTAAATTTAAATTCTGTCAAGAAGACTTCGAGCCAGTCACATTTCTGAGAGCCTATCCCGTACGCACGTACCTTCGTTAACAGTCTGCAGCGGCACACTGTGTCAAATGCTTTCCTGAAATGTGTAATCTGCCTGTTACCCTTCTTCCATAGTTCACAGTACTGTATATAATGTGAGAAAAGGGCAAGCTGAGTTTCGCACGAGCGACGCTTTTTAAAACCGTGCTGATTCGTGGTCAGAAGCTTTCCGGTTTCAAGGAAATTTATTATATTCGAGCTCAGAACATGTTCAAGAATTCTGCAACAGATCGACGTTAAGGATATTTGTCTGTAATTTTTCGGCTCCGATTTTTTACCCTTCGTATATACCACAGTAACCAGCTCGTTCTCCAATCGCTTGGAACATTGTGCTGGGCGAGAGATTCGCGATAAATGCGAGCGACGTAGGGACCTACGACGTAGAATAAGCTTTGTAAAACCCTGAGCTGGGATTCCATCCGGACCTGAAGACTTGGTTTTCAACAATTTCAGTGCGCATTAGTGTTGTTTGTTTCAAATGGCTCTGAGCACTATGGGACTTAACATCTGAGGTCATCAGTCCCCTGGAACTTAGAACTACTTAAACCTAACTAATCTAGGGACATCACACACATCCATGCCCGAGGCACGATTCGAACCAGCGACCGTAGCGGTCGCTCGGTTCAAGCCTGAAGCGTCTAGAACCGCTCGGCCACACCGGCCGGCCCATTAGTGTTGTTTATGTTAAGTATTGTTATCAGGTCTAGTATGGTGTAACAATGCCGCGTGCAGCGTCAGATTTTGTGTGATCACTGTGAAGGACGTGGAGGTGCCGCGTACATGTGTGAGACAGCGTTATCAGTACCTGGTCGAGTTTGAAAACGACTTATTGTGGGTCATCATTTGGCCGGTTGATCGAATTGTGCAGCACCCAGATTTGGAGCGAGGGTGGGGGGGGGGGGGGTAATTGCGATTTTGAACTGCGTGGGAGTGTGAGGACAGGCTTACTCGTAGTCGGTTTTCCGGTCGATCACCTCTGACCACCACAAACGATGATTGCCGTACGGTGAAGCAAGTACATCGTAGCAACTTGTAACCTCCCCACTATATTTTGTTTCCGTTTGGAATGTAGCCTAACTTTACCTACCACACTCTTAAAATCTACATATTACCAAAAACGGTCACCACAAACTGTTATCCAGCTTACACTCGTACGCTAACCTTTGACTAAACAGAACCTAATCTGAACTGAACTGTAACTGATCTAAATGCAACTTCTCTTAATATTAAATGTGCAACGGAAGTAAAACAATTATCTGGCCCTCATCAAAATTTCCACTTACCTCGCGTATTGACAACATTGTTGCAGATTTCTCGAAATCACCACAACAAACAGCAATCAGGCAGCGGCTAAGCTAGATCTCTGTTTCTAAATACATATTCAAACTGCTGCATATGATTATGCTTAATGATAAACAGTAGGATAGAGGAGTAACTATTCCTCTGAAATGATATACCAAGACAGTGAAGTATATAATCAAAAAGAAAGAGTAAAACTTCCTGTGATCTTCACATATAAAATAGGTCTGAACAATACTATGCTTAACAAAGTGAAAAATGATATACAGAGGGCACAATCTTAACAGAGAATTTCTATGAAAATTAAACAGCCTAATCAGTTAATATGTTAATGCATGACTCAGGAAAGTGAGGTGGTCTTTCTCTCAGCTCTGAGCATGTTAACTACACTTATGCTCATAAATATAGGATAATTGCAAAGTGCGGTACCACACAACGTGTCACTACACAAAACTGGCGCCAATAGCATAGGCACTTAGGGAACACACTCGACACAGATATGTAAGTCCACGGTATTGGTGATAAGTTGAGAAAACCGTCCCGAAACACATGTGCTACAAAACGCCACTGTTTCCTGCGCATGTACCCCGACATCAATATGGGATATGATCACCATGCACACGTACACAGGCCGCACAATGGGTTGCCATACTCTGGATCAAGTGGTGCCTGTCGGAGCTCCTGAAGTGTCGTAGGGGTTTGAGGACGTGCAGCTTTAAGGAACTTACGTACTGATCCTTGTGTTTTATTTTTGTATTATTTATTATTATGCCTTGTAATGGCTACATTAAAGGTTATATATGTCTAGTTAATAGTTCTGGTCGCCTTCTGGAATAAATCTAGCAGTGTAGTGTTCAGTGGATGTTAACGGTTGTGTTACAAAGTTTACCATCATCTTATTTCACCCGTTTGGTGATCAGTTGCTTGTTTTTTAATTAACCTTTGCTATTGTATTTGCTCTTTTACAGCAGTTTTCTAAATTTTATATATTATTGCCGTTACTGGCGTGTAAGGCCTTCAGCTGTGATTGTGGTCATTTGCCTTAAAATTCTAATTTGGTATTTGTATTTTAGCAATAAGCCTTAAAACCTTATTTACTGCTATTCCTGGCGTCTGATGCCTTCTGCTGTGTTTGTGGCCACTTGCCTTTAATATTTCAATACCTGTAATTTGTAAGCTGCAGCAAGTTTTAAACAATTCTTAATTTATTGCCATTCCTGGTGTGTAAGGCCTTCTCCCCTTGCTTTTAAAACGTTATCTGCTGTATCTGTATTTAATGGAGATTTGCTAAATTGTAACTCACTGAAAACGCTATTATCTAAACAGTTGTTTATTCCTTGATTAATAACGTGTGGTATTTTTATTTATTGTTCAGTCTGGAATTACTGGTTTAAAATAAATTGTGTGTAAGTGTAAAAGGCAATAAAAAGTAACTTATTACGGCCGCGGCCACAGTCGTAACCGAATCCTGCCTTCCCTTGACTACCAGGTTTCAAGAGATGACCTGACGATGCCTCGATTGCAGAAAAGCCAGTACTAGTCGAAAGAGTGTGAAGTTGCAGAGAAAACTGTTCATATCGAAATAAAAAAGGAAGCCTGAAAAACGCAGATAAAAGGGCAAATGAAGTCCATCATTTTCTGGCCTGCAGTGACCTAAAATGAATATATATTTCACGGAGTTCTGTCTTTTAAGACTCGAGCAAAAAATTACTTTTCATCAATTTAAGAACCTTACACATAACTCTACAATGAAAGCTTACAGAATAAACTGCTACGAAGCGTAGCACAGCTGAGAGGCAGGCAGGCAGGCAGGTAGGCCACACTCCTCCAGCCTCCCTGGCGCAGCCTACCTTGAATGGGAATAAAGCAGCCTGCCCATTGTGCTCGTAAAGTGCGGCCGCTTGCCCGTCTGGCTAACAAACAAGCGTAGGCAGGTTTAAAGCGGAGCGTGTACGCCTCTGGTTTCTGGTACGAATCAAGGTTAAATACATGTGGACAGGCAATATTCTATGGAATTACGAGGCACATTTTACGCTACAGGGTGGAGGGAATACACAGAACTGCCGAATTTTGGGCACTGTTAAACCGCGTGCTATTCACCGAGAGTCATTGCACTCGCTGTATGTGACTGTGTGGTGTGAATTCTTTCTTCTCAGTCCGTTTTTCTTTCAAGACAATTCTCCCAGAGGGCCTGTCAGGTGGACCGTGACGTCTGCACGTTTTCTAGAGCTCCTTGTACAGAATGTGATTCCTACTTTGGAAGAGTACAGCTGCGTGGAAGCCAATATTTTCATGCAAGATGGGGCAAAACCTCACTCCTTCACCCAGTGAAAGATCTGCTTAATGCATGTGAGCCGTGGCGGCTGGCGCTAGGATGCTCCACTTCCATCGCTGATATCGATATTCAGCTGCCGTGCTATCTTTGACTGCTCCACCCGGCGGTTTTCCGGGTGAACGTGTGACGAGTGAGTCTGCGGTCGGCGTTCAACGAGCCAACTTGTGTTGAAAATAAGCCCGCGTCCCTAACCGTGATGCATTGTTCTCGCTGTGCTCGCCGCCCTTGTCTTTTGCCGCGCACCAGATGCGAGCAAAATGGTGGTGGGTTCGTCGTCTCACGCTGAAAAGTTTCCCAGCTCGTAATCTGCAAGCTCCAAGTTACGTATGACTTTTATTCTGTGTTTAACTAAGAAGATTGTTGAAACATATTGTGGCATGGGTAGCTGCCGGAGATGGTTCTGAACTTGGTTCCACAGTGGCGATTTTAAGGAGGCTGATGTTCCTCATTCCGTTTTTGATCATCCGTGGAGTGTGTGTTTTAAGTGGTTTTCATGCAAATTTTAACTTGTTTTAGGACATATTATCGGCTTTGGAACTGGCTGCGGTTGTGTACGTGCCCGGCAGCCGTAGAGATAATGGTTTAATCATTTGCCACGGCAGCATTTGGTATGTTTATTTAATGTTGAAAGTGCCTTGAGGCAACTGGAACTGGTCCCTAAGTTTCCTGCTAATTTACTGGGAGACGGGTAATGTTAGAGTATTACTCCTTAAGAATTTGGGGGCGTGCTTATTATATATTTCAGTGTGGCTATGATTTGATCTTGTTTTCATTGCAATTGTGCTGCAGGCCATTTGTTAAAACTGCTCGTTCCCTGGCGTCGGCGAGGTTATGGATTCTTCTTGTCAGGACCGCTCATTGTGGGGCCGGTCGGATTACACATAAATATATATCGCCTGTTATGTGAGCCTGTGCACAAGCCGTGGGGAGTGAACGTAGCGGCCGGCCGTAGCGTTATTGCTTCCAAACACTGCCATCGGCGTTAACGCTGTTCTCTAAAGTTAAGTGCAATTTGGGAATCCTTCTGAGTCATTATGTTCTTTAGTTAAGTGAAGCCACCTTGTTAATAGTGGCGTTTCTGTAAGTCATTTTACTGGTTGAGTTATTACTAGCCCTTCTTAGTGTAAGTAGGCTGTTTATGTTTTCTCTATGTAAGTAGGCTGTTTATGTTTTCTTATTGGCAACGTTACGTAGCGCTCAATATGAAAATCACTGGCTGTGCTGTGTGCAGTCTGTGGCTGCTTTGCATTGTTGTAATACTCGCCATTGTAGTGTTAGGCAGCTGGCTGTGAACAGCGCGTAGCGTTGCGCAGTTGGAGGTGAGCCGCCAGCAGTGGTGGATGTGGGGAGAGAGATGGCGGAGTTTTGAAATTTGTCATGAACTGCTATATTTATATATGATGATATCAAGGTAAATACATTGTTTGTTCTCTATTAATATCTTTGATTTGCTAACTATCCCTATCAGTAGTTAGTGCCTTCCATAGTTTGAATCTTTTATTTAGCTGGCAGTAGTGGCGCTCGCTGTATTGCAGTAGCTTGAGCAGCGAAGATTTTTGTGAGGTAAGTGATTTGTGAAAGGTATAGTTTAATGTTAGTCACGGCCATTCTTTTGTAGGGAATTTTAAAAGTCAGATTGCGTTGCGCTTACAAAATATTGTGTGTCAGTTTAAGCACAGTCATGTATAATTGTTCAAAGGGGACGTTTCATATGGCGACAAAAAAGGAGCACTTGGAAAGGAAAGAACAATAAGAAGGAACTAGTAACAGTAACTGCATACATAATATTCTTTTCAAGTACATGGTAATATTTCTTTTACAATAAGTTGTTGTGGTGCACCACTTTAATTACTTAGACATTAAGATGTGATTATACAGTTCCCTTATCTGCATTGTTATCTTTAGTGTACTATTTTTTTTGCTTGAGCTATGTCATGTTTAGATATAAGCTGCTGTTTGCCAGGCATAGTGCTACTGAACTTTAATTTGTGTTACTCTGCTAAGCCAGATTTATTTTTTTGTTTGCTGCGCATTGCCTCATATTAGTTGTAATGTTGAATTGCTTGGTAATTTAGATTTGCTGTAGCTTGCTTTGCGATTTTCCATTTTTTTTCATTGCTGTTTATATTAATTGTTTTATGTGCTGCTGCATTGCCTCGTCCCTTAGTTTAGCATCTGAGCTCAGTAGATTTAAGTTAGCTTAAGAGGGGGTAGCCTATAAGAGAATGGGTTGCGATGAATTTGAAGAAATGCACTGAGAGGCTATACGAGAAAAGTACGGGAAGGAGGTATAGATAGGACCTTTTGGGAATAATGATGAATGAAGGGAGATCTCCAAGAAGTAAAGAAAGTTTTGTTCACAAAACACTGCAGTAAAACAAACCCTGTCCTTTCCTTGTATTATTCCGCTATATGTTTGTGTACCCTTGGGTATTTATGTTTTTCCTGTATTTATATGTTTATCTGATAAGACTTATGTTGTAGAATTTTTCTAATACTAAGCTACATTCACTATGATGAGGAATACTGTTATCCTCAAACATAATTTGCATTTATAATATGTTATTTTCTTTGTAAAGATGTTTAGACATTATTTATTCTGTTTTGTTTTAATGCTCCTGTTTGAGGTTGATGTTTCAAAAGTTATTCTGATCTTTTATATATTTACTTATGTCATAATTCCTGTAACATTGATGTATATGTCTATTTCTATTCTTTTGTAAAGCCTGTTTTACAACAAATGTTATCTGTATTGTTATGTTCTTTAATGATGTATTCTGTACCTTTGTTATTGTATTCTCATGTTATAAAATTGTAATTGACACCAGTTTATCAAACTAAGTAACTTGTAAGCATTCATTTCACTGCACACATTTCCGTTGGTCATAGTATATGGACAATATGTGAGAAGTAGGGACTGATAGTGTTTGCACGTGTGTTAATAATTCAGCAAGAGACTGGATAACAGCATTGCTGGATCTAAGGACAATTCCAGAAACTTTGTGAGTGCATAAGTGGTGGTTTATGGACTTGCTATAGTGTCCGCAAGACTCTTCGATGGTGATTGTGCACCTGCACATTTGCAACAGATGGCTGCTGGCCGTCTCTACAAGGACTACAGTAGGTCTGCATCTTTGATGACCCACCAATACCATACTCTCTACCAGGACTACAGTGGATCTACTCTGTGATGACCTACCTACCAATATTCTTCAAAACGTCGAATGACTCTGCTGTGGGTTTGCTCTGTTATGGCTCATTACCTGTCTGCATGTCAAGAGTCAGCACTGTCTTTCCATTGGAAGGACAACACTACTTCTTCAAGACAGCATGGAAATCCACTACTTCTGTGTGCATTTTCTTTTACTGCTCAGACTTTGAGAAAAACACTGCAATTTTACTGTGACGAATGATGAGGACTGTCTTTATGGACTGTGAGAAAAGGTTAGCTTTTGACCAACATTGTATCAGTAAGTGTGTGTATTTGATTTCTTTGTTATTCTAATTATGAAAAATTTTATCAAATCATTATTGGCCACTGCCCAAAAAAAATTGTAAAATTTTTTGTGGGGAGCATGGGGGCTATGTAAGTAGGCTGTTTACGTTTTCTCTATGTAAGTAGGCTGTTTATGTTTTCTTATTGGCAACGTTACGTAGCGCTCAATATGAAAATCACTGGCTGTGCTGTGTGCAGTCTGTGGCTGATTTGCATTGTTGTAATACTCGCCATTGTAGTGTTAGGCAGCTGGCTGTGAACAGCGCGTAGCGTTGCGCAGTTGGAGGTGAGCCGCCAGCAGTGGTGGATGTGGGGAGAGAGATGGCGGAGTTTTGAAATTTGTCATGAACTGCTATATTTATATATGATGATATCAAGGTAAATACATTGTTTGTTCTCTATTAATATCTTTGATTTGCTAACTATCCCTATCAGTAGTTAGTGCCTTCCATAGTTTGAATCTTTTATTTAGCTGGCAGTAGTGGCGCTCGCTGTATTGCAGTAGCTTGAGCAGCGAAGATTTTTGTGAGGTAAGTGATTTGTGAAAGGTATAGTTTAATGTTAGTCACGGCCATTCTTTTGTAGGGAATTTTAAAAGTCAGATTGCGTTGCGCTTACAAAATATTGTGTGTCAGTTTAAGCACAGTCATGTATAATTGTTCAAAGGGGGCGTTTCATTAGTTAACACTTATGTTAATCATTTGTGCATCTTTAATGAACGTGCAACTTGTTATTATTCCTGTGTGCAAGTTTTGCGACCTTGGTTGGCCCACTTTGTATTTTTAGTATAAGCATGTTTCACTATGGACCTTTATGTGGGCGGTTCAGTTTTATTAAGCTGTAAGATCTCTTTGTTCTCTATGAAGTTGTGGTATTATGTGGCTGTGTAAGCAGCGGTTAATAATAAGTCGTCTCTTGTGACATAGTTAAACAAGAGCGATTGTTTGTGATTGATTATTCACCGTGCCTACTATCAATGATTTTCGTTGCGGATGCAAAATAATATGATTCTTATTCGTGTTTATGTAATTCAATCAAAGTGAAGATTTTTATATTGCATCAGTAAGATGGCAAATGTCCGAATTGAAGTATATAATAAAGTCTGTTTTGAATGAAATTGAAAGTGTAAAAGAATCACAAGCTTGTCCATCACCAGTGATCCCAGGCTTCCTATTTCCATTAAATGACGGTGGTGAGACTGTGATTCTGATATTCTAAAGAATTGGATAGTACCACGGTCCAGCAAACTTCCACGAACGTGTTATCTGTAGAGGATTTAGAGGTGCAGGGCCTACAAGATCACCTGATCTGAATACAGATGACTCTTGGCTCTGGGGGACATCTGTCGTAAAACAACGCGTTTACCAGGAACACGTTCGGTCTCCACGTGACCTCAGGGCCAGTATACGGGAAAACGTTGCTCAGATTCCACTGGAATTGGCTCAAATGGCTCTGAGCACTATGGGACTTAACTTCTGAGGTCATCAGTCCCCTAGAGCTTAGAATTACTTAAACCTAACTAACCTAAGGACACCACACAACACCCAGTCATCACGTCACTGGAATTGTAGCCAACAACCGTTTGTCGTGTCAGTTTACGGACGCATCATCTCATCGATGTCTCTGGTGCTCATACTGAACAAATTGTGTAAGCAGCGGTTAATAATAAAGTCAACAGTATGCCTTCCTAACTTTTTCTGCCACTGTCCCGTTCCTAATCACTTAAATTCGGAAACATTTCCGTACGTCTTCCTTGCATTCACGGCGGAAGATTTGCACCTTGTGCTCAAAATTGGAACTAACTTTTTTCCAGCGTCAATCGGCCCCGCATTATCGCATTAGAACATGTACGAGCCGCGCGTATTGCCCGGTCGGTGTGATGCATCATGTTACGGATTGCGCGGCCCCTCCCGCCGGAGGTTCGAGTCCTCCCTCGGGCATGGCGATGTGTGTTGTTCTTAGCATAAGTTAGTTTAAGTAATGTGTAGGTCTAGGGACCGATGACCTCAGCAGTTCGGTCCCTTAAGAATTCACACACATTTGTACATTTGAACATCTACGGAGCTTCGCTGACATACGATAATTGCATCCCACACTGGACCTCCTGCACTTCAATTATAACTATTCGGCAGACATTACTCCTAGCCACTCCGTGCGGTTGATCTGAGATGTTAATCATAATCTACTTCATGCAAGAGTGATGTTTGTTACAACCCGCCTTCATGATGATGTAATTTTAATGGCTGCTAACGAAATTGCAACAGTACATTAATTTTCTACTGTTCCTCTGATTCGTTTTTTTCTTTTTTTTAATAACTGAATGTCGTAAACTGCTCTGATACGATAAAAGATTATCGAGAGAGCGCAGACCGTTTTCAAGAGAATTAGCAGAGAGAACAGAAATGTCGTTACACTGATTCGCGCAGGAGGTCAGTGTACCTGGAGCTGCGAAAGCGAGAATGCCTCTTCTCCGTCGTCTGCAGTAGCCATTTAGAAAGAGCGTTGCAATTGCAATCCGTTCAGTAATACGGTTATCAGGGAAAAACTTGAAATTTGTTGACATCCGTCGCTATATTTGTGATTTATACCACCTAAATGCTGCGAGTAATTGTGCGCGTTGTTAATGGAGTCGCTTTTTAGGTGTAAAAGGACTAATGTTCATGAAGATAGCTGACCACATGGAGTCAGCATCGAACTGGTAAAGAAAACTGACAAAAAATTCGTGAAAACCGACCTTTGACGACCTGTCAAAAGCCGAGCAACTATGCGCAGGATTCTCGGCGTGACTAAACGTTTATGTTGCCACTCGTTCTGTGCTGCTGATGTTCCAAAACTCGCAGGCAGAAAAATCTTTTCTAGAGAAAATTTATTTGTGGAAATAAATGCTTAAATCTGAGCAGTGATTACATAAATACACAATGAAAATGTATAAATTTAAGATTTTTTTTCGAATACACTCTGTTAGCCCAGAATTTTCTTTATAGCCAAACACAGATGACATTCCGCATAGCCCTCACATTACCCAAGTTACATATAAAATGCGCTTTATTGGGAGGAGCGAGGAGCGTTTAACAGCTTGGTGGGAGGGGAAGGATCAGGAGCGTTAAATATGGTTGTATTTCAAAAAAAAATAAAAGAATGATACAATTTCACAAGAATCAGTTGACGTTAATATCGGGTGCGTCCACCGTTCGCCTTCATGGCGGCTCGAGCTCTGTTGGGGACACTTTCAGTGGGGTGTGTGAATGTCTGAGGAAAAATGGCCGCCCATTCTTCCTCAATAACCGAAACCAGTGAAGGCAGTACTGTTGGACGCTTGGGTCTCGTGTGAAGTCGACGTTCTAAATCATGCCAAAGGTGTTCCACTGGTTCAGGCTAGGAATCCGAGCTGGGCACACCAGGAATATTGCCCTCGACGGACTATCGCATCACATATGCTTCTTTGTGGCAACGTCTACCATCATGCTGATCCATTCACCGTCTCCGAACTGTTTCTCTACTGCACGCATTTAGGATACGAACACTAACCACGAAAAACACCCCCATACCCCGTAACAGCTCCTCCTTCCTATTTCACTGTTGTCGCAACGCATGATGGAACATAACGTTTTGCAGGCAGTCGCCAATCCCAGACCTTCCCATCTGCTTGCTACAGAGTATGACGTGATCCCAAGTCACTCATTTCCGGTCATGACTGTCGAGTGATACGTTAAGCGTCCCTTACCGTTGACTACAGAAATGTGTTACTGTTCAACCGATGTATCCCACTCATTTAAGTCGCCCCATACAGTCACTGTGCTACACTCATGCTCATAAATAAGGATACTCGCAGAATGTGGTGCCACAAAGCGTGGCGCTACACAAAACTGGCACTAATAGCATAGGCATATAGGGAGAACACACGACATATCTGTAAGTCAACGGTATTGGTGATAAGTTGAGAAAACCGTCCCGAAACACATGTGCTACAAAATGCCACTGTTTCCTGCGCATGTACCCCGACATCAACATGGGATATGATCACCATGCACATGTGCACAGGCCACACGACGGTTTGGCAAACTCTGGATCAGGTGGTCTAGCAGCTGCTGGGGTACAGCCTCCCATTCTTGCACCAGTGCCTGTCGCAGCTCCTAAAGTGTCTTAGGGGTTTGAAGACGTGCAGCGATACGTCGACCGAGAGCATCCCAGACATGCTAGATGAGATTTAGGTCTGGAGAACAGGCAGGCCACTCCATTCGCCTGATATATTCTGTTTCAAGGTACTCCTCCACGATGGCAGCTTGGTGGGGCCGTGCGTTATCATCCATCAGGAGGAAGGTGAGACCCACTGCACCCTTGAAAAGGCGGACATGCTGGTGCAAAATGACGTCCCGATACACCTGACTTACAGTTCCTCTGTCAAAGACGTGCAGGGTTGTACGTGCACTAATCATAATCCCACCCCACACCATCAAACCACGACCTCCATACAGGCCCCTTTTGGACATTAAGAGGTTGTTACCTGGTTCCTGGTTCACACCAGACGAAAAGCCGGCGAGAATCACTGCTCAGAGTATACCTGGTCCACTGTTCCAATGACTGTGTTCTTGACACCAGGCTTTACGGGCTCTCCTGTGACAAGGGGTCACTGGAAAGCACTTTGCAGGTCTCCGGGCGAATGAACCATGTCTGTTCAGTCGTCTGTAGACTGAGTGTCTGGAGACAAATGTTCCAGTGGCTGCGGTAAGGTCCCGAACAAGGCTACCTGCAGTACTCCGTGGCCGTCTGCGGGCACTGATGGTGAGATATCGGTCTTCTTGTGGTGTTGCACACAGTGGACGTCCCATACTGTAGCGCCTGGACATGTTTCCTGTCTGCTGGAATCGTTGCCATAATCTTGAGATCACACTTTGTGGCACACGGAGGGCCCGTGCTGCGACCTGCTGTGTTTGACCAGCCTCCAGTCGCCCCAGTATTCTACTCCTCATAACGTCATCAATATGTGTTCTTTGAGCCATTTTCAACACACAGTCACCATTCTCACGTCTGAAAATGTCTGCACACTTACTCGCTGCACCGTACTCTGACATGCACCAACACACCTCTGTGTATGTGGACTGCTGCCAGCACCACCGTGCGACGACCGCAGGTCAAATGCACCGCATGGTCTTACCCCGAGGTGATTTAAACTTGCAAACCGCGCACCAGAGCGTTGTTCCATCATGTATCAGCATTATCCGTAATTTATGAGCATTAGTGTAGATGCACTATTGGTGGCACTGTGGAACTCATGACCGATTCCTTCCGCTGACTTTAGCGACTTTTTACAGGCACTCTCTGCAGTGCTTCGCGGTTCATCTCCGTCAATACATGAGGTCCGCCTGGTCCTTATTTAGCTGTGGTTGTCCCTTCGCGTTTCCACTTCACAGTCACATCACGAGCAGTAGACTTGGGCAGCTTTAGAAAGACTGAAACGTCCCTGATGGATTCTTCTATTTACTGAGCTGTGGAAAAAATTGCTGTTTTGAAGAGCGCGCCGCAGCGAGTTGTGTGAAGCAGTCGCCCTCCGTTTCTGGCGGTGGGGCCGCTGTGGCAATAGCAGCTTTGCTGTCTCCTTCTGGAGGAAAAGGGGAAAGGTTGCCTGTTCACGTGCATTTAAGGGACGCTACAAGCTCGCCAGTCGGTCAGTTGGTCAGTCGGAGTGAGTATGGGTCAGTCACTCGTCACCAGTTGCTGGTCAGTCTCTCGTTCGCATTTATGCGGCAGCTAGTGTCCGTCTGTCGTTCGGAGTGCTAGTATGTCTGTCGTTTGGATCAAACTTTAAAGCCGGCAAAATGAGAGTCTTGTCACTCCGCCAGTAACAGAACTCTGCTAGTGGTCGCCCAGTCGCGGCTGAGTTCCTGCATCTGAGTCTGCGCGTTAGGCCGCCAGTCTGCTCGAGTTGCTCAGGCAACGGTTGTTGGCGGTTGGATCGATCGGTTGGTCGGTCGCACACTGAGACACAAGATGACTTGTCCGCCTTGAGCGTCGGCTCATGTGAGGTCGCCACGTGAGTCCAGTGGGCCACGCCGTATAGCGAGGGGTACTGACTTCGCGGCTGACACGAGAACAACAGGAGTCAACCCACGACATCGGTCTGGCAGGTGCGAGCTGCGACACCGAGAGACGGGAGATTGGAGCGCCTTCCTGCGTCCGTTGAAGCGGCTAGCAGCAGACGGTTCGGGAGAGCGTTTTGGGGGTGCTGCGCCAGGTCTTCGCCAGAAATCGCAGTTTATTAGAAGTCAAGTGGTTGGAGATACAACATTTACTTGTTGTTAAATTCTACTTGTTTTCTTGGTGAGGGCACCAGCCGCTTTGTTTTGGGGTCGTCCCACCATTCTTCTCCGTTTGCCCACCCGCGGGAAGGTGGTTATTTATGAATTGGGTGATCCATTTTTCCCTTGTGAAGTAGGGGCGGGTTAGAGCAACCTGCGGTTCGGGTTGTTCGGTAATCTCCCTGTCAGACTGCCATACGTAATTAGCTGCCTCTGTCATGTTTGTCGGATTCGGTGTTAACGAATTTATTGCTTGAAGTGTAACGGCTGAATTCCTGAAATATGTTTTTATCTTGCCTATCATCTTGAGAGGCGAAATATGTATAATGTAGAGCATGTTTGGCCAACCTTGGATATTTTATGTAAGACTGCATTTCATGGGTTTTTATTGAAATGGTCATTTTAGTATATAAAGTTGCCACCCTTCTACCATAAGAGGTTTTTTTTTTATTTATTCAGGTTGCACCTTCGGTGGCAAGTTAATCTTATAAACTTATAGACTTCTTCAAGAATACTGAAACTATAAATATTGATAATTCAATAAATTACCAAGAAATAAAAATATCTTTAGAAAAATTATATAATAGACCAACATTCATTATTACAATAACAATAATTTATTTATTTCTAGTACTATTAGCAGTAGTTAATGTTTTGTACCATTTCTATCCCTCCTACGGGGTGCATAGTTTATAAGCTTGTGTGAGTTCTTAAAATTTTTAGTTTAAAGTATTCTGGTGTGTTGCAGATTTGCACCAGTGTAGTCTTTCAGAGGTTGCTGTGAACGGTCGTGACTACGGCCGAGTCAAAAGGGAGTGGGAAGGTTCTCAGCCCGAAAGCTCATACAGTCAAAAATTTTTTCTTTCTCCCTCTGAATAAATTGTAACTTGATATTTAGAGGGTGCTTTCTGATTATAATTTTAAATCAGTTTAAAAAAAAGTCTTTTAGGAATGAAATTTCCATTTGTTGAAAGAAATTTGATTTGTTTTCATCAGTTACCCACTGGCAATTACTTCCACGCTCACGTAGTGTGATAAATGTGTTAATGTTCTTGATGAATCGCTAGTAAATAAAGCAAATTCTTAAAAAAAAGGTTTTAAAAGTAAATTCACGGTTCATTTAACTCAGGTAACATTCAATGACTAGTCCACGTATGAAGTCACTGGACTCTTCTGACTGAACAATTCTGCTGTGCTGCTTCTCTGCTGACAACACAATGTTCCCCGCCCCCTTTTATAATGACGGGTCCGCCTCTAGTGTCATCTGGTCAATTCGGCATTACATTATGTTTTCCACACGATTAAAGACTAAAACTTGAATATCACTACTAAAAGTTTACTTTGGCGCCAGTTGTGAGTTTCCGGTTCCTTTGGTCACAGATAGGAGTCGTCCTGGAGAACTAACTCCCTCCCTCGCTCATTCTTTACCTAACACATTTCGAGTCGATATGACGACACCATAGCAACATAAGCCGTTTTCCGTACTCCTCATGAGATGTAATTCAGTTACAACTGAGCAGTGTTAGTTTTTGAAGACCACGGCACTGCACTCCTACAGTCCAAAACATTCGACGAAAGTACTACAGTTTCACCACACTGTTTGATTATGTAAGGAGAAATCCACATGGAAAACGTGAAATTCATTCAACAGTATTTTGCACATATTCTATAGAAGCCTACTCGTAGTTCCAGTCGAGAGTTGGTCATTTCTCTTGTGTATTTCTGGCGTGTTTTTCGGCGACGTTTGTGTTTGAAACCATACTGGATTCAGTTGCTATAGACACTCCATCGTCATACGTAAAAACGCCTAAAGTTTCGTGAAATCATTTTGTGCTTGGAACATAACAATTTCGTTTCATGTTTAGTGTTCAGCGATGGCGTTACATTCCATTTAAGTGGAATACTGAAGCTCCCTACAAATACTGTAGAAATTTTGGCGCCCTGAACGAATGATGTATAGTGTCTTTCAAGAAGATTCATCGCATTTCAAAAGCCTATACTTGCTACAGGAAAGAAGCTAGAAACTTGAGGTAAATATTGTAACATACGCATATGACTAGAAAGTCAAACGGGAGCCTGTAATGATTGTCAGCCTAAGTCCAGGGTGACAATTATCGAACTGTATGAAATAAAATCTTCATAACTTCTCCACGGTTTGCGCTACGACGTTCCAACTGCACTGTTGGCCACGGGCCATAGAATTAGTATGCGCTGTATAGTTCGGTTTAGCGACGAAGCCCACGTTCATTTGTAAGAGTCCGTCAATAAGCAAAATTGACGCATTTGGGAAACTGAGCATCCGCATTTCTCGAAGGAGAAGTATTTTCACCCTCAACGGGTGACGGTGTGGTGTGCAATGTCCAGTTACGGAATAGTCGGTGGGATTTTCCTTGATAGCACGGTGACTACCGAACGGTACGTGATGGTTTTGGAAGATTATTTCATCCCCATTATCCAAAGTGCCCCCAATTTCGACAAGATGTGGTTCATACAAGACGGAGTTCGACCCCATACAATCAGAAGAGTGTTTAATGTCTCGTAGGAGCACTCCGGGGAACGCATTCTGCCTCTAGAGTACTCAGAGACCACTTGCATAGGCCTCGATTGGGCGCCATATTCTCCGGGTCTGAACTCATGCGACTCCTTTTTTGTAGGGCTATATTAAAGGCAAGGTGTGCAGCAATAACCCAAAAACCATTGCTGAGCTGAAAACAGACATTCAGGAGGTCATCGACAGCATCGATGTTCCGAAACTTCAGAGGGTAATGTAGAATTTCGCTATTCGTCTGCGCCACATCATCGCCAATGATGGCAGGCATTTCGAACATGCAATAACCTAAATCCTAATGTCTGTAGTGCGTTTAGATGTTGATTAAAGTTTCTGCACGCCGTGGTTTGTAACTAATTTAAGTTTATTTTCATATACACACGTCAAAAAAAGTTTTGCATCACTTCGATTCCGAGAGTTTCGGAAACTGTACAGAAAATTGGAATATAGATCAACATTAACATCATTTCCGCCCGTTTTATTGCTCTTGAAAAGAACACGTTGCGTATTGTACCACCATACAGCGAGACCTTCAGAGGTCGTGGTTCAGATTGCTGTACACACCGCTACCTCTCATACCCAATAGCACGTCCTCTTGCATTGATGCATGCCTGTATTCGTCGTGGCATACTATCCACAAGTTCATCAAGGCACTGTTGATCCAGATTGTCCCATTCCTCAACAGCGATTCGGCGTAGATCCCTCAGAGTCGTTGGTGGGTCACGTCATTCATGAACAGCCCTTTTCCAGCTATTTCAGGCATGTTCGATAGGTTTCATGTCTGGAGAACATGGTAGCCACTGTAGTCGAGCGATGTCGTTATCCTGAAGGAAGTCACTCACAAGATGAGCACGATGGGGGCACAAATTATTGTCCCTGAAGACGAATGCCTCGCTAATATGCTGCCGATATGGTTGCACTATCGGTCGGAGGATGGCATTCACGTATCGTACAGCCGTTACGGCGTCCTCCATGACCACCATTGGCGTACGTCGGCCCCTCATAATGCCACTCCAAAACAGCAGGGAACCTCCACCTTGCCGCACACCCTGGACAGTGTGTATAAGGCTTCCAGCCTGACTGGGTTGCCTCCAAACACGTCTGGTTGAAGGCATATGCGACACTCATCGGTGAAGAGTATGTGATGCCAATCCTGAGTAGTCCATTCGACATGTTGTTGGGCCCATCTGTAATGCGCTGCATGTCGTGTTTGCAAAGATGGACCTCGTCATGGACGTCGGGAGTGAAGCTGCGCATCATACAGCCTATTGCGCACAGTTTGAGTCGTAACACGACGTCCTCTGGCTGCACGAAAAGCGTTATTCAACATGTTGGCGTTGCTATCAAGGTTCCTCCGAGCCATAATCCGTAGGTAGAGGTCATTCACTGCGGTAGTAGGCCTTGGGCGGCCTGAGCGAGGCATGTCATCGACAGTTCCTGTCTCTCTCTATATATCTCCTACATGTCCGAGCAACATCACTTTGGGTCACTCTGAGACGCCTGGACACTTCCCTTGTTGAGAGCCCTTCCTGGCACAATGTAACAATGCGGACGCGATGGAACCGTAGCATTGACCATCTAGGCATGGTTGAGCTACGGACAACACGAACCATGTATTTCCTTGTGGTGGAGTTACTGGAACTGATCGGCTGTCGGACCCCCTCCGTCTAATAGGCGCTGCTCAAGCAACGTCTATCTTCAGGAGTCCTGGGAACTGGGGTGATGGCAAACTTTTTTTGATGTGTGTAGTTCAGTAATTGTCTCCCTGTATATAGGCCACACAGGAAAGTCTTTTGAAGTTGGGATTAAGGAACATATTTGCGGTTCGGATCCCAGTTCTGCCTTGAGTTCACATTTCTACGAAACGGGCCACTCAGTTTCTAGTATTACATCTCGTCTCACAATGTCTGGATCATTCGCCCTTTTTGCCTCACAACGTCCTCATTGGTGCCGTTACTATGGCTATTCTTCTTTTTGAAATTTAAAAAAAAAACTTGTTTAATTTTTGTAAAGAATTTTAAGAAAGTTTAAGATTCTTTTTACATTTTAAATTTATGTTTATAAATTGCCCGCAACAGATTCTTGCCTTTTCTCTCTATATCTAGGAGTTATTCACTTGACATTTGCTACGTTTATAATATGTATACTTTTGCACGCCCCGTTTCCAACCGTTTCTTTACCGTTTATAGGTTATTATTTACGCTTCCTTGTATGCGCCTCTCACCTCGGGAGATATCAATCCTGTCAGTTCGTTTATGACAGTCGCAATGTCCCTTCCTGGCGCGGCTAAGCTGAGGTACTGTTTATACTTCGTTTTTCCCTCCTCTCCCCCCCCCCCCCCCCCTCTTTCTTGCGCTTTTCGTAATCATTTCTCTCGTCTCATTCGTTCAATAGGTTTCAGTTATATTGCCGCGTTTTAATCCGCTTTTTATGAAATTTCCCAAATTTCAAGGAAAAGGTTGGGATCGGACTGTAAATGCAACTTGACCACTGTAATGTAAGTATTCAGTCATGTAGACAATTTTTATTGCTGTCAGCTGCCTACGACACAGTCTGGAGAGAAGGCATGATTTATAAGTTCCTCCGCATAATCCCATGTAAACTAACAGCTCGCCTACTAAACAACATGCTGAATGACAGAACGATCCAAGTCACCATGGGTTCAGATATTAGTTCACCGAGGAAATTAAAAAATGGCCTACCTCAAGGATCGGTGCTTGCACCACTCCTCTTCAATCTCTACATTGCAGACATACCGGAAACAAGATCAAAGAAGTTTGGCTACGCCGATGACTGGGTCCTTGCAACGAGAAGTCAGACATTTGAAGGGGCAGAGGAGACCCTAACAGCTGACTTGGAGAAGATGGGAGAATATTTCCGAAAATGGCACCTGCAACCTAACCCCAACAAAACAGAAGTATCATGTTTTCACCTAAACAATAAAGCGGCTAAGAGGGAGCTCAGAATAAAATTCGAGACCACATGGCTTACCCACAATAAAACCCCAAAGTACCTAGGTGTGACCCTCGATAGAACACTCTCTTTCGAAGGTCACCTAATGAAAACAGCAGAGAAACTAAAAACAAGGAATAACATTATACAGAAGCTCTGTGGAACGACATGGGGAGCGGCAGCTACTACGTTACGGACATCAGCCTTAAGTCTCGTCTTCTCAGCTGCCGAATATTGTGCGCCGGTATGGCTAAACAGCCCCCACACCCATAGAATCGATGCACAGCTCAATAACACAATGAGAATGATCGCTGGTGTAATAAAGACTACACCCGTGGAATGGCTCCCAGTACTAAGCCACATACCACCCCCTAACCTACGCCGCACAAACGCTCTTATAAGAGAGTACAAAAAGATAATGAGCAATCGGAATCTACCCATCCATGAGAATTTTGAAGATGCCACCCAAAGCCGCCTCCGCTCCAGAAGGTCACCCATCAGAACCGCAATAGCCACATCTGCAACAGAGGAAGAATTCAACATAACCAGCGCCTGGCACCAAGAATGGTCCTTAAAGAACATCAGCAAACTTCCATGTATCTCCCAGAAGCCTCCAGGTTTTGACTTATCACGCAAAACCTGGGCAACTTTAAACAGAATTAGAACTAAACATGGCAGATGCGCCAATTCCCTCTACCAGTGGGGCATGACAGAATCGCCGCTATGTCAATGTGGAAAAAATCAAACTATCCAGCACATAATAGAAGACTGCCCCAGGACAGAATATGATGGGACTCCAGAAGATTTCCTGATGGCGACTCCAGAATCAATTGCATATATTAACTCATTAGATGTTTGTTTGTAATTACTTCCAAACTACTATAACTTTGTATAACTACTGTAACATGTGTATTATGTGTAATTTTGTATAATTTTGTATAATTCTGTATAACTATTGTAATAACTGTAAGAATATCTAATGCCAAATTATTACAATTTTGCATATTGATTGTAATAACAATTGTGTCTAAATGCCATACGCTAAATAAATAAATTATTGCTATGTGCATAATACTGTTTACGGCCTCTTTCTTCTTTTTATTCATATTTGCACCTGATGGTGTAATTTAAATTACGAAAGTGGTCGTGCCTTTAATAAAGGATTTACAATGGCTGCAGCGGCGTGGATTCAATATGTTCGATTTTCAGTTATCTGTGATCCCATCATCTTGAGTCGATTACGTGTCATGAAGTTTAGGGGCTGTTTTATCAAAAACAGGGATGTATTGAGCCAAAATATTTTAGTCTTTCATGTTACGTTGTACACAAGCGAGGTGCCAAATATGAGCCGAATCGGCTGGCCGTGTCGGATGCATTTCTCTGGTCAAAGGTCAGCTGGTTCGAATCTTGGTGGTAGATGAAATTTTCACTGCCAGGTTTTTAGCTGGAAAGAAAACGAGAGATGGTGACGCGAAGTACTTGATCACCAGTCCTCTGAGTCAATGTCCTGGATTAAATTCCCAACTTGTTAGCTGTGTCTCATGAAGTGCGGGCCCTTTGGTGCTCTTCGAGAGGAGTAGCATATGTGCCGGCATCGGGGATATACACTCTCTTTTCTCTCATCATCATCATCATCATCATCATCATACAACCCACACATAACACTGCACTATACACTCATTCACTACACTCATACGACACAACTCTTACATATCCGCTAGGAGAGGGGCCAATATGCGCACTGGAAAAACAGACTTTCTGACAGGCGGCTGAATCACCGTGCGATATCCTAGCTAACAATGCTACATGACAGTGAAATGCCTCAACGACAGCTTCGCCGTAATGGGTCTCGCACCACTGAATTTCGAGATCACCTCATTTCACAGTATGTGAATGTTTTTTTGGGGTTTGTGAAAGACTCCGTGTATATGCCATTTTTCGAACAATTTGGACTGAACTGTCTCACTGCACGGCAAGAGCAGTGAATGCTGAAACTCGAGAAAAACTCGCAAAGACATGCAGCGACTTGACTACCGTCTGGATATTTTTGGGCATCTGGTGGTGGGACAGAGCACATTTGTGAAAGATAAATTAAGTCTTTGGTTCTCAAATTGATTGTAAAATATAATCCATTGTTGTTAGTCAATGTCTGTAAAAGGTATACCCCTGTAAACTAGCATGATTCTTTCGAAAATAAAACCTTTGTACTCCTATGCGTAAGTCACAATTCACCCGAAGTTTCTAGTTTCATTCGTGTAGAAGATACAGGTTTGTGAAATGGGACGCCAAAATGTCTGCAGCCGTCTTGGCACCGAACAACTGTAAATCATATCACTATGGAACCTTCAACGAAATCGTTTACGGAATGGGTGTTAACAGTACTAATGAAAACTTTTAACTGGAAGAAACATATTACACAGCAGCTCAAACAATTATGCTCAGTTACTTTTGTTACTCGTGTACTTGATAGTCTTGAAAACAAACGAATCTAGCTGCTAACATACACCGAAGCGCTAAAGAAACTGATATAGGCATGCGTATTCAAATACAGAGATATGTAAACAGGAACAATACGGTGCTGTGGTCGGAAACGACCATACAAGACAACAAGTGTCTGGCTTATTTGATTGATCGGTTACTGTTGCCACCATGGCAGGTTATCAAGATTTAAGTGAGTTTGAACGTGGTGATATAGTCTGCACACGAGCGATGCGACAAAGTATCTCCAAGGTATCGATGAACTGTGGATTTTCCCGTACGACCACTTCACGAGTGTACCGTGAATATCAGGAATCCGGTAAAATATGAAATCTCCGACATCGCTGCACCTGGAAAAAGATCCTGCAAGAACGGGACCAACGGTCACTGAAGAGAATCGTTCAAGGTGACAGGAGGGTAACCTTTCCGCAAATTAATGCAGATTTCAATGATGGACCATCAGCAAGTGCCAGCATGCGTACCAGGGCCCACTCGTGTACCCTTAATGACTGCACGACACAAAGCTTTACGTCTCTCCTGGGTCCGTCAATACATACATTGGACTGTTGATGATTGGAAACATGTTGCCTGGTCGGAAGAGTCTCGTTTCATTTTGTATCGAGCGGATGGACGTGTACGGGTGTGGAGACAACCTCATGAAGCCATGGACCCTGCATGCCAGCAGGCGATCGTTCAAGCTGGTGGAGGCTCTACAATGGTGTGGGGAGTGTGTAGTTGGAGTGATATGGGACCCCTGACACGTCTAGATACGACTCTGGTAGGTGACACGTACGTAAGCATCCTGTCTGATCACCTGCATCCATTAATGTCCATCGTGCATTCTAACAGACTTGGGCAATTCCAGCTAGACAATGCGACACCCCACACATCCAGAATTGCTTCAGAGTACCTCCAGGAACACTCTTCTGACTTTAAACACTTTCTCTGGCCACCAGACTCCCCAGACATGAACATTATTGATCATATCTGGGATGCCTTGGAACGTGGTCTTCAGAAGAGATTTCCACCCCCTCGTACTCTTACGGGTTTATGCACGGCCCTGCAGGATTCATGGCGTCAATTCCCTCCAGCACTACTTCAGACCTTAGTCTAGTCCATGCCACGCCGTGTTGCGGCACTTCTACGGGCTCGCGGGGGCCCTACACGATATTATTCAGGTGTACAAGTTTCTTTGACTCTTCAGTGTAGTTTGCGTATTTCCAATCAAGGATGCCTTACGTATTAATTTTCTGGGATAGTGTATCACTTATAAAGAAAGTATTGATTGCATAGAAGCGAACAGTAAGAATAATATATGGCGTTCACCCGCAGTTATCTTATAGGTACTTCCTGAAGGTTCAAAGAAATGGCGCTGAGCATATGGGACTTAACATCTGAGGTCATCAGTCCCATAGAATTTAGAACTGCTTAAACCTAACTAACCTAAGGACATCACACACATCCATGCCCGAGGCAGGATTCGAACCTGCGACCGTAGCGGTCGCGCGGTTCCAGACTGAAGCGCCTAGAACCGCTCGGTCTTCCTGAAGGAGTTCGGTATTTTGCATCTGCACTGAACATAAGAAAAGAGATCAATATGCATCGACATAAACTTTTGATCATTTGCTCAATAACATAACATGTCTGACTGGTGGTAAAGCAAGCTTTCAATACACACATCTTGTAAAATGACTCTTGCCACATCATTTTCATTAGAAAAGACGTTCATGTGATATGTTGAAAACGTACAGGGGGTGGAAAAAACGTAACACATTATCATGTCCAGTACGATACAGGAAACCTGCTTGAATTCAAAACACCTTCCATTCGTAATGATAAATATAGATCCTGTATGGTCTACAAAGGTATCTTATCCTGTCTGCAAACTAGTTCCACGGAAGGTAACGATCGTAGAGGTGGATAGCCATCACGCACTCTTCTCACCAAAACACACGACAAAGACTCAGTGATATTGAGGTCCGATACTTTGGTGGCCAGAGGTGTTGCGACAATTCATTCCCATGCTCACAAAACCAGTCCTGGGCGTTCCGTCCTTTGTGAATAGGGCTCCCTCTCCTCTTGGAACACAGCATCACCATTGTGGAGAAAACGTTGTACCATGGGATGAACAACCAAAATGGTCACATACACGTAATGCGACCTTGGGACCCATGGCAGCACAAATCATCACAGAACCCCCGCCAAGTTTCACTCTTGGAACTTGGTCAGAAGAAGGTGTCGCCACCGGCGCCAACCTTGCGTGAATGCTCTGAAAAGCTAATCATTTGCATATCACAGCATCTTCTTCCTGTCGGTTAAATATCGCGTCTGTAGCTCGTCATCTTGGTGGTGTAGGAATTTTAATGGCCAGTAGTGTACTTAGGTCCGACATAATGTACCCACAACTACACAGAACAGTGTTCTGACCACGACTGTCACTTGCGACGTATCGAGGATGTCGCACGGGTGTCGATTGTCGTCAAATATAACAGTGCAACCTGCGGGCTTGGCTAGCATCTGCATTTTTGTTCAAACATAAATTTCTCGCAGTTGTTTCCATATTTTTGTCCAACCACTGTAACTAAATAACAAAACTTTTTAATAGTAAATTACCCGAGTTGTCAAACTGTTATCGTAAGTTTACTATCTAAAATTACCTTGCAAACATGTGACTATAAATGTGAGTGGAAAAAAGTAATGCCGTCGATCAATATCACGCTCTTTGCTGGGAATCTAAGGGCTGCAAATGAAACAAATCTCCTCTTGCATATATCGCAGGGAACCAAATATGCCTCTTTCTAAAAGAGCTGCCCGAAATTCTGCATAAACGCACCGTTTGACCAATATGCGGAAAGGCTCACACACACACACACACACACACACACAAGCACACACATAAACAGGTTCGTGTGCGCGGGCAGCTAGCTAAAGGGTCTGTGCTCTGCGTGTTGTCATCCAAGACGGGCGCTGTGCCTGCCACAAATGAGGTAACTGGATGCCACCCCTTATTAAGTGACCGGCGGCTGTTGTGGGCGCCTCACCCCTCACCCCCGCCCCCCCCCCCCCCCCCCCCCGTGCTGCTGTAATATCAAAGCGAGCCGCCGTCCGTGCATGCGGAGGTTCGTTACTGGCGGATCTCGGCGACGACGAGACGGATTTGCCGTGCTGCAGGTTGTCGGGGGCCCAGTACACAGCAGGCTAGCGCTTTTCGCGTCTGATACTGTTGGCTAAAGGGCGGAGGCAAACATTAAACGAAGATGCCAAGGAGCTCACAAACAAGCTCGAGCACAAAAGCTTTGTGTAGGTTCAGTTGAACTTTAGGCCTACATTACCAGTGTCGTCACACAAAGGGGATGTCCCCTTTGCTTCGTTTACCTCGTTGGAAATTTAATTTCTACAGCTCTAGACTATCCGATTTCATTGTTACGCTAAGGATGCTGGACAACGGCCACCGTTAGGTGTGGTTTAGCATTATTTGGGTCACAAACAAACAAATGGAACAATTCTTGATGGTTCAAATAAAACAGAATAACCTTCGAAGCAAGCAAACCAGTACCACATGCAATTCGAGATACAGAAATTTTGATACTGACAGAGGATTCGAAGTAAAGAGAGTAAAATTTTTCTTTAAGGTTATTATTGTTTCGTTTATGAGGATGATCCCCATCGGAGCAGCTGTAATTAGATTATAGATCTACATACACGGTCCACTCACATTAACGTGACCACTTCCTATGTTCGACTTCAACGTGCAATAATCACTCACAGACAACGGCAATTTGCAGCACTGGCTGCGGAGCGTGGTCAAACCGTGGAGTGGTAATGCGGAAAAATAGTGCAGTCTCTGTCGTAATGCGGAAACGGAGAAGTTTATGCGACGTCCAGAGAGCATGATCATTGGCGTTCGAGCTGAGGGTGGAAGCATTCCCGAAAGGGCCAAGTTTGTAAACTATTCGTGCGCCACTGCGATTAAAGTACGTCGTGCATGTGAAAAGAGCGCTATCCAAAATCATCATCGAGGCAACTCTGTTGCAAAATGGCTCTAAGCACTATGGGACTTAATATCTGAGCTCATCAGTCCCCTAAACTTAGAACTACTTAAACCTAACTAACCTAAGGACATCACACACATCCATGTCCGAGGCAGCATTCGAACCTGCGACCGTAGCAGCAGCACGGTTCCGAAGCGCCTAAGACCGCTCGGCCACAGAGGCTGGCAACTCTGTTGCACCACAGGCCACAGATGACAGAGGTGAACAATGGTTGTGGAGATGTGTATGGGCGAACAGACGTGCAACTGTCGAGCAACTGACGCTCCAGATGAACCAAAGGGCTACCAACAGTGTCCCCTCAACTAAGTTCAGCAAACGTTGCTGTATATGGGCCTCCACAACTGGTTGTGTTTCAAGCCCCCATCGGCAACGAAGGCTGGAATTTGCACCCCATTACCGCAACTGAACTTCCACTGAGTGGCGACAGGTGGTCTTTCACGTTTTATGCTCCATTGGACAGATGGCTGTTGGCGAGTACGGCGTGAAACGTGAAAGCAAACACCCTGCAACCAGGATGGAGTGCTATGATGTGGGGAACGTTTTCGTGGCATTCTCTGGGTGATCTCTTATTATCACAATGGACGAACAAGAGTTTGCATCTTTGGGGACCTTGTCCACATGTACATGAAGTTTGTTTCTCCTTGAGACGATGGCATCTTCAAGTAAGACAATGAAAAGTCACACACAGCAAGCAATGTACATGCGTCGTTCAAAGAATACAAGGAAGAGTTTACCGAACTCTCCTGCCCACCATAATTGTAACAGTATATAGGTCCCCTTCAGGAAACTTTCATTTATTCCTGGAAAACTTGGATGCCTTGTTGTGCTATCTGTCAGATAGGGGAGAACAAATTATTATTTGTGGGGACTTCAATGTTGATTCACTGAAAGAGTGTAATAGGAAGAATGACCTGGAAGTCTTGCTCAGTCCTTTCAATTTGTCATCTGTCATTCATTTTCCTACTCGGTTAGAAAAGGACAGCAGCACATTGATACATAACACTTTTATAGACCAAGATAGGTTTAAAAACATAAATTCTTGTCCTGTTGAGAATGGGCTTTCTGATCATGATGCTCAGCTAGTTGCAGTATATGACATAGCTCCATTCAGTAATTCAAAACTATCCTCCAAAGTTATGCGTTCAATTAATGACTCAACAATTAGAAATTTCAGAGAAAATCTTTAGCAGTTATACTGGGATGAGGTGTTCAAGGAACCCGATGCTAATTTAAAATATAACTTATTTTATGATACACTTGTAAGAGAATTTGAAAACTGTTTCCCCAAGAAAGTAGTTAAACCTAATTATAAGAAACCATGCAAAAAACCTTGGCTTACTAAAGGAACAACAAGGAAGAGTAATGACCCAGAAACAGCTAAATATTATAAAAACTACTGTGCTACATTAAGAAAGGTTATTAAAAAGTCCAGAAGCATGTGCATCATGTCTGAGATTAATACCTCTGATGTTGTTGTTGTGGTCTTCAGTCCTGACACTGGTTTGATGCAGCTCTCCATGCTACTCTATCCTGTGCAAGCTTCTTTATCTCCCAGTACTTACTGCAGCCTACATACTTCTGAATCTGTTTAGTGTATTCATCTCTTGGTCTCCCTCTACGATTTTTACCCTCCACGCTGCCCTCCAGTACCAAATTGGTGATCCCTTGATGCCTCAGAACATGTCCTACCAACCGATCGCTTCTTCTAGTCAAGTCGTGCCACAAACTCCTCTTCTCCCCAATTCTATTCAATACCTCCTCATTAGTTATGTGATCTACCCATCTAATCTTCATCATTCTTCTGTAGCACCACATTTCGAAAGCTTCTATTCTCTTCTTGTCTAAACTATTTATCATCCATGTTTCACTTCCATACTGGCTATTTGTATGGAGTGTAGCCAATACCTCTGATAACAAAATCAAAACAATTTGGAATATTATTACAAGGGAGACAGGGCAACCAAGAGTACAGGATGATGGCATCACCATCAAAGCGAATGGAAACTTGATAAACAACAAGCCGGAAACATTATGAATCATCATTTTTTTAAATGTTGTAGAGAAAATAGGACCTAAATGTTCATTAGAAGAAGCAAGGCAGTTAATGGAAGAGGCCTTACCCACACCATTTGATACAATTGAAATTCCACCCACCGCTCCTTCTAAAATTAGGAAGATAATAAACTCTCTCAAGAATAAAAGCTCACACGGAATTGATGGCGTTTCCAGCAGGATAATAAAAACTTGTTCCCAAGAAATAAGTGGGATTCTTAGCCACATATGTAATAGCTCTCTGAAGCAGGGTATTTTCCCAGATAGACTGAAGTGTGCCATTGTTAAACCACTGCATAAAAAAGGGGATACGTCTGATGTCAACAACTACCGCCCATTCTATCTTCTGACTGCCTTATCCAAAATTCTTGAAAAAGTAATGTATTGTAGAGTAGCTTCACACCTTTGTAAAAATAAAGTTTTAACAAAATGTCAGTTTAGTTTCCAGAAGGGTTTTTCAACGGAAAGTGCTATATATACTTTCACTAATGAAATATTAGATGCTCTGAGTAACCGGAAGTCACCTGTTGGGATTTTTTGTGATCTATCAAAGGCTTTTGATTGTGTAAATCATGCAATACTTCTAGATAAGCTCAAGTACTGTGGTATGAATGGGATAGTGCTCAAATGGTTTAAATCATACCTAACTGGAAGAGTGCAGAAAGTTGAAATAAACAGTTCACATAATATGCAAAAAACTGGTGATTTCTCAAACTGGGGAACAATCAAGAATGGGGTGCCGCAAGGTTCGTTCTTGGGTCATCTGCTGTTCTTCATATATATTAATGACTTGCCATTCTATATTCATGAAGATGCAAAGCTGGTACATTTTGCCGATGATACAAGTATAGCTATCACACCCAACAGACCAGAATTAACTGGTGAAATTGTAAATAACGTTTTTCAGAAAATCATTAAGTGGTTCTCTGCAAATGAGCTCTCATTAAACTTTGACAAAACACAGTACATACAGTTCCACACAGTAAATGGGATAATACCATTAATAAATATAGACTTCGATCAAAAATCGGTAGCTAAGGTAGAATATTCATAATTTCTAGGTGTATGCATTGATGAGGGGTTGAACTGGGGAAAACACACTGATGATCTACTGAAACGATTGAGTTCAGCTACTTATGCTATTAGGGTCATTGCAAATTTTGGCTATACACAACTGAGCAAATTAGCTTACCACGCCTATTTTCATTCTCTGCTTTCGTATGGCATCATATTCTGGGGTAACTCATCATTGAGTAAAAGAGTATTCATTGCACAAAAGCGTGTAATCAGAATAATTGCTGGAGCTCATCCAAGATCATCCTGCAGGCACTTATTTAAAGAGCTAGAGATCTTCACTGTAGCCTCACAATATATATATTCACTTATGAAATTTGCTATCAACAATCCGAACGAATTCAAAAGTAATAGCAGTGTTCATGGCTACAACGCTAGGAGAAAGGATGATCTTCACTATTGAAGGTTAAAACTAACTTTGGCTCAGAAGGGGGTAAATTATGCTACCACAAAAGTCTTTGGTCACTTACCTAATAGCATCAAAAGTCTGACAGATAGCCATGTAGCATTTAAAAGCAAATTAAAAGAATTTCTTAATGACAACTCCTTCTACTCATTAGATGAATTTTTGGATATAGTAAGTGGGTAATTTCCCAACCCCGACAAAAAAATACTGAGTGACATGTAGTATTCTGTGTAATGTAATATCTTGTATAGACACCTTTTATTAACCTGACACGATGTATCGTATTCATGATCTATGGAACAAGTACTAATCTAATCTAATCTCATCCAAACCATACTCCCCAGATTAAAGCCCAATCGAGAATCCGTGGGACCACCTCGATCAGGGTGTTTGTGCCATGGATCTTCAATCGAGAAACGTAGCACAGCTGACCTGGGCACTGGAATCGGTATGGATCCACATCCCTGTCGGTACAGTAGAGACACTCATTGACTCTCTTCGTGCATGACCACACTGCAAAAGGTGTTTATTCACGCGACAGGTGATCACAGTACTTTGATTGGACAGTACGACAAGCGCTACATCTACATGCAGGCTACATAGGCTGAAACCTATAGTAGAGTCGGCGAAAGAAGCTCCCTGGCAGTTGCATTGGACTAGACAGGGCTGTATTACTCATCTCCCACAACCAGTCACATAACACGATTTTGTATACAGCCCAGTAACAGCACCTCAGTCTCTGTAACACTACTGTTTTCGCCTACAGCCGTTTGCGCTCAGCAGTTGAAAGTTGGCAACAGCGCTCCTAGCTATCGGGGAACTTCTTTCGCTGACTCTGCTGTAGGAGCCCCACACTGCAAAGGATCTCATACGACAAATATTTAATAGAAAAACGTATTTATTTTCATACTGTAGTGCAGAGGCAAGGTGGCTTGGTTTTCAAACTACAAGGTGAGCCTAGCAAGTGTGCCAGTAATATTAGTGCTCCCCCCCCCCCCCCCCATGATGACTGTAAAAATTTACGACTACTAAATGAGACACGAATCACAATTATTTTGATTTATTCTGATAAAATTATATCCAAACAAATGACAAACAGTGACAAAATTAACACAATAAGCCTTAGCATATGTGGCATAGGTGCTATTAATCGCGATAACTGCGCAAGTGAATTAATTATAACCACGGAACGCCCTGTTATTGCCACCGAGCGAGGTGGCGCAGTGGTTAGCACACTGGACTCGCATTCGGGAGGACGACGGTTCAATCACGCGTCCGGCCATCCTGATTTAGGTTTTCCGTGATTTCCCTAAATCGCTCCAGGCAAATGCCAGGATGGTTCCTTTGAAAGGGCACGGCCGACTTCCTTCCCCGTCCTTCCCTAATCCGATGAGACCGATGACCTCGTTGTTTGGTCTCTTCCCCTAAACAACCCAACCTAACCCCACTTACTGTCACGCTCTTAATTGAAAACAGGTAGTGCTACAGAAGGGAATACATCTCGACTGTGATCAGAGTTGAAAGCAGACTATTCATTGGCCTTAAAACAAAAGTTAAGATTTACTGTAAAATGATTTAAATGTGCCTTCACATCATCTCGTGGTTACGGCTCGATCTCACCATAGTATTGCTGGTGGAGGCTGAAGTGGCTTGAGAATCTATCATTGGCAGTACCAACGACCCTCGCCAATGTTGAGTGCAGATCATCAGCTCCGGACGACAGAGTCATTGGAAGCTCTCAGCATGGAAGTCTGGTGCAAGGGGCTCTCTAACATCGAGTGATTTCTGATTGAATGTTAATTAAAAGGAAAATTCAAAATGCCGCAGTTTGCATCTCTTACTAAATTCAGGTTGACTGAGCTCGAGATATTCCAAAAGCCAACTGATGAAAATTTTCCTTAGCAAACACTAGTCCCCTTACTCTAGCTGGTTAAATACGTCCTGTCATCTTCCACAGAAAAAATTCACTTTACTGTCTCTCTCTCTCTCTCTCTCTTTCTCTCTTTCTCCCTCTGAGACCAATTAGGCAGTCTGCGTCACCACTGTCGTGTTTCTTTTTCTAATCAGTAGTTTACATATTTACGTTAGCCAACGCTGGTGGTTCTTACCAAAAAAATTAAAAATATTACGTGTCATGTAATATTTTGTGTAATGTAATATCTTGTATAGACACCTTTTATTAACCTGAAACGTTCCACGTCATTACGAAGTGTCGTATTCATGATCTATGGAACAAGTACTAATCTAATCTAATCTAAGCATCAACATTCGCTTTTTGCATAGTCAGTACAATCATCAGTGTGAGACCCCAATCCGTTTTTGACATGTTTCTCTCTGACATCTGATGTATTTTTTGGAGAAACAGTCAATTTTCTACATTTGAGCATAATAGTGCCTTCTGCTGGAAAGCGATCCTCGTCATTCCACTTCGCCAGGAGTTTGCACCATGGGAGATCCTATCTGTGTTCATTCAGAAAAAAAGATGGACATCCCACAAACGGATGGTTGACGGCCAGCGGGCTATTGGTCTTCGCCTCTCCCTCGGCAGGTCTTCTTCGAACTGATTGTAGGGGTGGCGCCCAACTCTACCATACCTTGTGATGCGCGTGCTTTTTCCACCGCTCACAATGCTTTAGATGTTCTCTCACTTCTACAATGTATGCAAATCTGAATCGAGAGTAAAAGAAGAGTGAGGTTGCGCCAGCCAGTTACTGACAATCAACAGTACTTATGACTATCGTGTTTCTCAGAATCAGTTTAATATTCGATCAAATGGGTCTTCCATTATGAATTTGCTGAAGTTATATGACTGTTTCTAGAGAAACAGCACTAGCTCTCTTATACTCGTAAGAGACGAAGGCATAATTATTTTTCAGCTGTCTCAGTGAACAGCCTTCACCGCTCGAACAACACGTCATATTTGTTCAGATGCAAGATGCATATCACCTGAACTGGGGTCCGCCCCCGGTAGCTGAGTGATGTGCTACAAAAAAAAAAAAAAAAAAAAAAAAAAAAGAGAAATGCTGCTGATGGTGAGACTGTATACTCATTTATGTTAACAAAAAACATACAAATACAAAAGAAGGCCGTTGCGGAAATATAGCTACCTTTTATGTTTTACGTTTTCAAAGGATATTGTGTTATTTTATGAAGAACGTCGTCTTTTATTTTCATACCCAAGAGGTTTTTATTTGTTTTCTTAAAAAAATGAGTAGAGCACTTATATAAAAAAATGAAATAAAAAAAAGAAAAAAAAGTGGTCAACGCGACAGAATGACAATCCTGAGGACCCAGGTTCTATTCCCCGATGGGTCGGGATTTTCTCCCCTCAGGGACTGGGTTTTGTGTTGTCCTAATCATCATCGTTTCATCCCCATCGACGCCCAGTGGGGCCCAATCGAAAGACTTGCACGCGGCGGTCTACCCGACGGGAGGCCCTAGTCACACGACATTTACCTTTATTTACCTGAACTGGCAAACTGCCAACACTTTTAAAATAATAGCTGATAGAATGTTTGCCAGTTTGAAGTTGGTTCGATTTTGCAGAAAGAAAATTCGTTCCATAAATAATTTCATCCAAATAATGAACCATGAAAAAATTTTACTTCATGTCGCAGAACACAGAAGCTAGTGATAAGTTTGGAATCACAGATGCACATGGATAACAATATCCATTTGTACTTTCTTCCTTGACAGCGAGTGTTCATCGGAGACAAGGGTATCGCCAGGAGTGCTCTGGGAAAGTGTGATAGGACTGCTTTTATTCTCTATATGCATCAACGACCTGACAGACAGGATGAGCAGAAGTTTACGGCTCTTTGCTGATGACGCCGTGGTGTACGAAGAGTTGCAATCGTTGAGTGACTGTAAGAATAAACAAGGTGAGTTAGACAAAATTCCCTACTTGGTGCGATGAATGGTAGCTTGCTCTAAACGTAGAAAAATGTAAGTTAATGTAGGTGAATAGGAAAAACAGTCCTGTAATGTTCGAATACAGCACTAGTATGGCGCAGCTTGACGTAGTCACTTCGATTGAATATCTAGGTGTACGTTGAAAAGCAATGTGAAATGGAATGTGGACGTCAGGTTGGTAGTGGGAAGGGTGAATGCTCGACATCGTTTTATTGGGAGATTTTTGGGGAAGTGCACGCCATCCACAAAGGAGGCGGTATATAGAACGCTAGCGCGACCCGTTCTTTAGCATTATTCAAGTGTTTGGGATCCCCACCAGGTCGGAGTAAGGGAAGACATCGAAGCAATTCAAAGGCGAGCTACTAGATTTGTTACCTGTAGGTTCGATCAGCATGCAAGTATTATGGAGATTCTTCGAAAACTCAAATGGGAAAACCTGGAGGAAAGACGATGTTCTTTCCGCAAGGCAGGCACTATTGCGCAGTTTTAGAGAACCGGCATTTGAAGCCGATTGCAGAACAGTTCTACTGCCGCCAACGTACATTTCGAGTGAGGACTATGCAGATAGGATACGAGAAATTAGGGCTTGTACGGACGTTTGCGGACAGTTGTTTTTCTCTCGTTCTGTTTATGAGTGAAACAAGAGAGGAAATGACTAGTAGGTTAGTGGTACCAGGTACCCTCAGCGTTTGCTGAATAAGTATGTAGATGTAGATGTAGATCAGTTGACATACATGGCTTTCAATCCTTCTCTCACTCAGCAACATGTGATCAAATTACTTTGGTAACATTATTTGTGAGAGTACTGTAAAAACAGGGTAGATTATGGTCCTTTCTTAATGACCTGGAATCTTTACACTCACCTATACACGGCTGCCTTTTCTGTATCTAAAATTTTGAACATTGATCTGCTTATTATGTTGAAATTTCGTTTGCACTTGGAATACGTGGATATGTATATACATATCCTGCGCTGATCAGTCATAATTCCTTGTGCTATTTAACGGCTCTGTTATAATGCATTCGTATCATAGCGCTTCATATTATTATCATAGTTTACGTAATATTTCAGCTTCCCGGTAAGTATTTGTGTCACAGTGCACTGATGAATGCACTTTGGCCTCGAGTCTACTATCATATCAATTCACTTAATAAGTTTGTCGAAAAACCACTAGAATTCAGAAGTTAACGCTTGTGGTGCGCAATTCAAACCTCAGTGCTGCTGCAGCTCGCACAGACTGTATATATACATGCAATGCACGAGTATTTGTGTACAAGACGAACCTCTTTACGTGAGCGTCCAATCTCTTTTGATATCATTAACCGATCTGCTTCCCTCTGCAGTTCATAGACAAACCTGACATATTGCATTCTGTTCCATTATGGAATGCAGCACAGTAGATAAATAATTCAAATGAGTAAACAGTCTCTGCTGCGATTATGTAATTGTTTATTAATTTCAATTACGAGAAACCTTACCTTCCAGAAACCTTTGAACAAGAGCTTCCAAACTTGAGACGCATTATCAGGACCAGTGAATGCCATACCACTCTGGCCTACCGAATAAGCAATAAAAAATCTATGAAAAATATCATCTCGCTCGTCCCCACGGCCAGTGCTTCAGAGCGCATCCGTGTCCCTTACCTTTTCTAACAGGCCTGTCTTATAGACTTTCCAGCCTTCTTAAAGGTCAGCACGTGAAGATAGTTTTCACAACTGGTGATAAGGTCCAATATCATTCCTGTCATAGTTCTTGAAAAACCCATATTCTAATTCACTGGCCGAAACATTTTCCTCTAATAGCATGACAGATTTCCCTTTTCTTTACCACAACATCGCCGTCTATCGCACAGGAACCTCACGTCACAGCATTTCCCCTTTTATCACACTCTTTTATGTCCTCATTTTCCCCGTTCCTTCATATTAGCACATAAGGTTCCACGTATACGTAACCACCTGCTGTCTCGCTCCCTCTCCATTTCCCACACGGTGTTTATATTCCCGGTGCTCTAAAGCCGCAGCCCTCGACTCAGTCATTTCCTATACCGTAAACTCGCTGTACCACGATTGTGCTTTCGGTTGGCTAGAGCTCATTCAGTTTAATGGTTATAAACGTTTATTACCGTAAAGAAGACACCTCAAGTTGCAGACAGGCACAATTAAAAGTCACTCACATATAACTTTCGGCCACAGCCTTTGTCAGTGAAGGAGACACAAACACACATACACACACACACCTCGCGCACACACGACCTCCATCTCCAGCATCTCGGGCCGGAATGCAACATCACATTGGGTGTCATATACATACACTGCGCCTTGCGGGCGGCGGGCAGCAGGGTTGTATCAGCAGACTTATCCCTGCCGACAACAACTACAGCCTTCAATGTTTGCTGCAGTGTTTCGCCGATTTTCAGAGACAGGGTCGTTGCAGGAAGCAGGCAATTATGAAGGACATATCCGAAATGTTCGGACACCAGACTTGGAGGAAAATGTGACTCACTCTGTGAAAGGCGACCAGCGTGTCAGTATCAGGCAGTTGGCCCGACAGTACAGGGTAAGCCAGACGACCGCGTGGAACATTCTCCATGACAGCGGCTACAACCCTTATCACTCACAGCGTGTGCAGGGATTACTAGCGACACACTTTCAGACTTTCCACATCCTGAGCAGTTTTGTCACTGATTTCTTCATCAGGCAACCACGATTCCGGGACTTGTGTCATCCATCCTATTCACAGATGAAACCACCTTTACGCAGAGTGATATCTTCAATTTCCATAACAGTCATCTGTAATCATGTAGAACCCCCATGGTATGGTGACAGCGAATCACCAGCATCGGTGCTGCCGGAATGTGTGGGACGGGTTAATTTGCCACCGTATTTTGGGACCAATCTTCCTTTCACGTCCCCTAACAGGCCCGAACTATCGGCGTTCCTTGCGCGTCACTTTGGCACCCCTGCTGTAAGGTGTGCCATTGATATTCGAAGAGTAATATGGCTGCTACATGATGGTGCCCCAGACCACTTCGCCGTTAACATCTCAATCGTGTCTTCCCTGATCGATGGATCGGACGAGGGGTTTCAGTTCAAATGGCTCTGAGCACTATGGGACTTAACATGTGAGGTCATCAGTCCCCTAGAACTTTGAACTACTTAAACCTAACCATCCTAAGGACATCACACACATGCATGCCCGAGGCAGGATTCGAACCTGCGACCGTAGCGGTCGCCCGGTTCCAGACTGGAGTGCCTAGAATATCTCGGCCACACCGGCCGGCAGGGTTCAGTTGGATAGCTTGATCGTTCACCGGATCTCAAACCGGGGGATTTCTGGCATGGCATATACAGAGCCCATTCCAAATGCGAGACACTGGAGGAGCTGCCTTTGACACTGTTCGGATGTAGTCTGGCCGATGTGAACGTATGAGACAGAACATGGTATGGCGCGTGCACGCATGCGTAGAGGCACATACTGTAACTGTGGCTGCATGCTACAGCGCAGTCTCTGTAACAATGTATGGCACAATAAATGGCCTCTAGCACAGAAACCTTTTTTGTTCCGTATTCTCTCATCTATCAATCCCTAGAGTTTGTACACGGTGGAAAGAAATCGCCCTGTATACATTTAAGACCAGAAAAACGTCTGAATATGCCTTCCCGACACGGTTTTATTCACGAAAGTAGTGTTATATTTATTATTTAAAACAAATGTTCTGTGGACACACGAGAAATTAAGATCAAGAAGCAACTGTAAACAGTAGTCTGCTAATGTTTAGCACCTACTAATATGGCGGTGCGTAAGTCAGTAGCACCACCTCCCCTTATTATATCGCCATGGATGCGGTATACGTTTTGTTTTAGGGCGCAAAAACAACTAGGATCATACGCACTGCGATATATGTCACTTCGTTTGTGTCGTATTTCGGCGTTTTAGCAGTATGCCGTTTCAAGTCAAAATTCACTGAAGACTCATCACACACGTCACCCTTGATACCATTTTTTTATATTTAAATGCCAGCTAATGTAAGAATTGTAGAATTTTGGAACACGTATTATGTTCGAGTATAATGACTTTTCTGGAGACGAGAAATCTACTCTGTAGGAATCAGCATGGGTTCCGAAAAAGACGATCGTGTGAAACCCAGCTTGCGCTATTCATCCACGAGACTCAGAGGGCCATAGACACGGATTCCCAGGTAGATGCCGTGTTTCTTGATTTCCGCAAGGCGTTCGATACAGTTCCCCACAGTCGTTTAATGATCAAAGTAAGAGCATATGGACTATCAGACCAATTGTGTGATTGGATTGAAGAGTTCCTAGATAACAGAACGCAGCATGTCATTCTCAATGGAGATAAATCTTGCGAAGTAAGAGTGATTTCAGGTGTGCCGCAGGGAAGTGTCGTAGGACCGTTGCTATTCACAATATACATAAATGACATTGTGGATAACATCGGAAGTTCACTGAGGCTTTTTGCGGGTGATGCTGTAGCATATCGAGAGGTTGTAACAAAGGAAAATTGTACTGAAATGCAGGAGGATCTGCAACGAATTGACACATGGTGCAGGGAATGGCAATTGAATCTCAATGTAGACAAGTGTAATGTGCTGCGAATACATAGAAAGAAAGATCCCTTATCATTTAGCTACAATATAGCAGGTCATCAACTGGAAGCAGTTAATTCCATAAAATATCTGGGAGTAGGCATTAGGAGTGATTTAAAATGGAATGATCATCTAAAGTTGATCGTCGATAAAGCAGATGCCAGACTGAGATTCAATTTAAGAATCATAAGGAAATGTAATCAAAAAACAAAGAAAGTAGGTTACAGTACACTTGTTCAGCCACTGCTTGAATATTGCTCAGCGGTGTGGGATCCGTACCAGATGGGGTTGATAGAGGAGATAGAGAAGATCCAACGGAGAGCAGCGCGCTTCGTTACAGGATCATTTAGTAATCGCGAAAGCATTACGGAGATTATAGATAAACTCCAGTGGAAGACTTTGCCGGAGAGACGTTCAGTAGCTCGTTACGGGCTTTTGTTGAAGTTTCGCAAACATACTTTCACCGAGGAGCCTACGTATATCTCGCGAAGAGACCATGAGGATATAATCAGAGAGATTAGAGCCCACACAGAGGCATACAGACAATCTTTCTTTCCACGAACTGTACGAGACTGGAATGGAAGGGAGAACCGATAGAGGTACACAAAGTACCCTCCGCCACGCACCGTCAGGTGGCTTGCGGAGTATGGATGTAGATGTAGATCGGCGGTAAAAGCCTTCAGGGGATACTAAGATGAAAAACACTGACATCGAGCGTTGCCTATGTTTGCCGGAGAGCAGTAGTAAGTCGGTGGATTACGGCCTCAAAGAAAACAGATTTCCTTTTTTTTCATTTTAACGTTTTTGACGTATTTATGGACTTTCTTTGCAATGTAATTGTGGTATTGTCCAGTAACAAAGACAGGAACACGAAAAGATATCACAGACATCACTCCCTGCAATCCTTGTCGACGTGTGGGAGGCTCTCCAGAAGACCCGGTCTCCTTTATCAGCAACAGCAGGGCCCTCACGCAGAGGTCAATATAGCGTCGAGCTAGCAAGAGCGTTGCCCCATTTCGAAACCTCAGTTACAGCATTCAGCGTGACTGTTAAAGTTTCTGATGGACTTGTTCATTTAAACGTGGAACATTGCACTGCAAGAGAACAGTTTGTTAATCTGGACTTCAAGTGATTCTTTAATAGTCAATAACGCTTGAAACTTATCAAGCAATCCTGTGGCAAAGATCTGAGCCAAAGTTAAGTAAATCTTTTATTCATTTATATAAAAAAACTAAACTAATATTTCATGTGTTCTAGTTCAAACGACCCACAGTTGAGGCTGGACGATTATAGTTTCATCTGCTCACAACAGTAAAAGAAGTATATTTTGCAATATTCGATATTATTTAAATATGAGAGCGCTCTCTGTTGGGGATGGATTTCTTCGATTTCGTGACTTTCGATTGATTAGAAAGCAAACGAAATTACTGCAAGGGTAACGACACAATAACACATTCCTTGCTTGCCACAAATATTTGCCTGTTTTTCAGAATATTTCACTATATCCGAGAGTGTGGTCAGCCTGGAACCTAGGAGGACAGCTTAAATTGCTGCGAGTGAAATGAGCAGCAATAAAATGCATATTTTTCCTTGTCACAAATATTTGGCTGTTTGTTTCAGAATATGTTACGATGTCCGAGGGTGTGGTTAGGCAGTAAACTAAGAAAACAGCTTAAAAGGACAGCTTAAATTACAGCAAGTGAAATGGTTCAAATGGCTCTGAGCACTATGGGACTTAACATCTGAGGTCACCAGTCCCCTAGAACTTAGAACTACTTACACCTAACTAACCTAAGGACATCACACACATCCATGCCCGAGGCAGGATTCGAACCTGCGACCGTAGCGGTCGCGCGGTTCTAGACTGAAGCGCCTAGAATCGCTCGGCCACACCGGCGGGCGCTGCAGGTGAAATTTTTATGTGTTGTTTCTGCAATTTCCGAGAATCCACTCACATACGGGAGAAGATGGTGTCACTGTCACACCCGGCGTACTCGAAATATGCTGCTGGTCACGTAATATTGACTCACTTCCGAGCAAGATGGGTGTATGAAGAGCTTCTCCGTATAATTTTCCGCGCATGACAGTAGTGGTGTGACTTCAAGGACGGTGGCCGAGGTTAACGTTCGCGGCGCGATTTTCGAAACGGCGGCGTTTCAGCTGCTGCGAGCAAACGCAGCGCAGTGACAGGCCATGCCGGGGAGACACATGTGCCTCGTTAATGGAGGCAGCTTAATACTTGCGTAACAGCTGGCTAATAAATCGCCCGCTAAGCCGATAATTGCGGCCCGTAAGCTCTCGGAACGGCCGGCATCGGTGATTCGGACGCGCTCGGGGCGCAAGTTTGCCGGGCGCCGTCTTGCGCGTCCGCTGCGGCTATTTGCTGTTTGCCGCTGAACTCATTCGGCCGGATCGACGTTGAAGCCCATCAGAACTTGCAGCCACGGAAATGGCAAAGGTTAAGTGCAGTACTTAGCGTAATAGCTGTTGCGTGCCCGAACCTTTTCTCCCGTCTGCCCCTCTATCCGAAGCAGCTAATTTGAGCTGAAGGAATATGGTTCGATTCCTAAGCGTGGTAGAAACTTTCGTTCTGGCCGAGTAGTTCAAACTCTATTTTAGGGGCCCTTACTAATAAACTCAGCATACAAAATGCGACCGTGAGTCAATTGAATACGTTAAATACTGGTTTGCTGCATAAGTTCGTAGCGTTTTCGTTTTGCATATTGGTATACCGGTTTCTATGGGTTTAATTATCCTTTGTCATTATTAGATGTAATTCACTGTTGCTGTTTGAGTTTACAAGTTGACATTTTGTCATTATGAGATAATGAGTGGAGCTGTGGACACTAGAAACTGGAGTGCCAAGTGGAGAAATCGGAACATTTCTGATATATTCTTCCGTTTGAATTGAATAGAGGGGTGACAGCAGCGGAGACAGTAAGAAACATTTTCTCCGTGTATGGGGATAGTGTCATTGGACTGAGCATGGTAAGAAAATGGTTTTCTCGCTTTAAGGAGGATCGTTTTGACATTTGTGACTCTCCACGTTCAGGAAGACCTTCGGGGTTTGATGAATATCGTTTAAATGCATTAATCCTCAGTGATCCATGTCAGTGTACTCGAGAACTAATAAATGCGATGAACTCTAATCATTCTACCATCGTGCGATATTTGTATGCAATGGGAAAAGTTCAAAAATCGGGTGTATGGGTACTGCATGCTCGAAGCCAAAATCACAAAAACCAGCGGCCCGTCATCAATTGTCTCCTGAACAACACCGACTGTTCCTGTGCCGTATCGTTACTGGTGACAAGAAATGGTGTCTTTATGGTGACGTAAGGTAAACAAAAGGAATGGCTAAGCCCAAACAAAGCAGCAACTCCCGGTACAAAGACGTGCGTGCTTCCATGAAAGATAATTCACATATATCTACATCTACATCTATATCCATACTCCGAAAGCCACCTAACGGTGTGTGGCGGAGGATACCTTGAGTACCTCTATCCTCCCTTCTATTCCAGTCTCGTATTGTTCGTGGAAAGAAAGATTGTCTGTATGCCTCTCTGTGGGCTGTAATCTCTCTGATCTTATCCTCATGGTCTCTTCGCGAAACATACGTAGGTGGGAGCAATATACTGCTTGACTCCTCGGTGAAGGTGTGTTCTCGAAACTTCAACAAAAGCCCGTACCGAGCTACTGAGCGTCTCTCTTGCACAGTCTTCCACTGGAGTTTATCTATCATCTCCTTAACGCTTTCGCGATTACTAAATGATCCTGTAACGAAGCGCGCTGCTCTCCGTTGGATTTTCTCTCTCTCTCTTCTATCAACCCTATCTGGTACGGATTCCACACCGATGACGAGTATTCAAGCGGTGGGCGAACAAGTGTACTGTAACCTACTTCCTTTGTTTTCGGATTGCATTTCCTTAGGATTCTTCCAATAAATCTCAGTCTGGCATCTGCTTTACCGACGATTAATTTTGTATGGTCATTCCATTTTAAACCACTCCTAATGCCTACTCCCGGATAATTTATGGAATTAACTGCTTCCAGTTGCAACGTGCTATATTGTAGCTAAATGATAATGGATCTTTCTTTCTATGTATTCGCAGCACATTACACTTGTCTACACTGAGATTCAATTGCCATTCCCTGCACCATGCGTCAATTCGTTGCAGATCCTCCTGCATTTCAGTACAATTTTCCATTGTCGTTATGGTGGAACAGCGACGGTTTGGTGTACTACGAATTGCTTCCCCGAGGTGTAACCATCGCTGCCAACATTAGTTGTCAATAGCTGACTAGGAAGTTTGCGTGAAATGATGCTACGCCACGATTATGCCCGCCCGCGTTCTGCTAGACTGACAAAAAAACACTATACAGGAGTTGGGTTGAGAAGTCATTCCGCATCCACCTTATTCACTTGATCTTGCGCCCTCAGATTTTCATCTTTTCCGCTCTCTCTCTCTCTCTCTCTCTCTCTCTCTCTCTCTCTCTCTCTCTTTCTCTCTCTCTCTCGAACAACCTTCAGAGAACCGGAGACAACGGCTTCACAGGGGCAAGAATCATAGGGAATTTGGATGTGGGACAAATTGTGATGACTGTAGCCAGGAGTTTGACATTGGCCACAGCACTGTTTGACGAGCATGGGGAGCGTTCGGAACCACAGGCACTGCTGCCCGAAGGAGAGGAGGTCGCCGACCACGGTCAACTAAAGCAGCAGATGACCGTCACATTGTGCAAGGACCCACGTCAATCAGTGGGTGCAAATGAACTACATTTAACAGGACTGCAAGGCAAGGACTCATAAACTCCACACTAATACGGCTAACGCAAGTTCTTTTTTCCGACGACCAGTACATCGTGCTCGGTTGACATCCGCGGGTAGGCGGTACCGTTTGCGATGGTGTCGAAAGCATAGGGACTGAAGCAACGAGGAATTGGGGTAGCATGCTCTTCGCTGATGAGAGTAGATTCCATCAGAGTAGTGATTCTAGACGTACCCTCTTATGGAGAGACGTGGATATGCGTAATGCACCAAGGAACATTGTCGAGGATGATCGTTTTGTTGGTCTAAGTGTTACGGTTTGAGGAGGCATAATGTTGCGTGAGCGTATTGGCCTCCAAACTTTTTAACACGGTACATTCACCAGTTAAAGTTATTGTGACACTGTATTCTTTCCCTTTGTGCGTGTTTCCCGAGGTGCATTCGGCGCTAACTTCATTTTTATGGTTAGTAGTGCGGGACTGCATCGAACAGTGTAAGTGAAGGTGCTCTTGGAACGAAAGGATATTCATCGAATGGACTGGTCTGCTCGTTCCCACTACTCCAGAGTTCAGTCCCATCAAGCACGTGTGCGATGCTAGAGAGATGTATTCCAACGCGTCCACATGAACAAACAGACTATCCATCAGTTGTCAACTGTGTGGCAAGTATGGCTGCAGCTTGCAAAGCATACACTGCCATGGATGGTGTTCGCACACCCTATTCAGAACCATGTCCCAACTTTTATAATATCCAGGGGACCATCATAAATCGTGGTGACTTAAGTACAATTATTGTGTTTGAATACTATAGTAGTTCTTCCTAAGTATGGCCCAAATTTAACAGAGCTATATTGCTTGGTTGTTACACATCACGCGAAAGTTTCTTTCGTCCTCCAGTTTTGCACATCAGTGTATATTTGTTGTATTGAACAAAAGCGGAACACATTGTATCGGTTTTCGACATAGTGCCCCTGATGCTCAACACTCTCGCTCCAGATCACAGCAACTGCGCGGATTACTTTGAAAAAGAAAAAAGTTCTTGTGAATGAGTGCCTCTTTGAATGGTCCAGACATGTGGCAAACATCTGGAGCTACGCCTCGTGAATTCGACGGATGTGCAACAACATCAAAGTGAAGTCCAGTGATGATTGCAAATATTGCACGGGCAGTGTGAGCACGAGCATTGTCTTGCTGTAAAATGACACATGCTTGGGACGCGCACGTCGATTTGATCTGATTGCAAGCAGATCATTTTTCAACAAGTTGGTTTACGTTGTACTGGTGATGGCTTTTCCCCTACATGAGTGGAGCAGAGAGAGGGGAGGGGGGGATAAGACTTTGGCGCGAATAGTGCCCTCCGCCACACACCGCTTGGTGGCTAGCGGAGTATCTCGTAGATGTAGATGTAAGGTTCCAAAATAACGCCTCATTCATCCCAAAAGAGAGTCAGAATCACTTTCTCTGCATATGACTGTCACTGGAGGATTTTGGGTTTTCGTGATGACGAATGGCGCCGTTTTTGCTTGGTTCAAAAAATGGTTCAAATGGCTCTGAGCACTATGGGACTTAACATCTGTGGTCATCAGTCCCCTAGAACTTAGAACTACTTAAACCTAACGAACCTAAGGACATCACACACATCCATGCCCGAGGCAGGATTCGAACCTGCGACCGTAGCAGTCGCGCGGTCCCGGACTGAGCGCCTAGAACCGCGAGACCACCGCGGCCGGCGTTTTTGCTTGCTCTATTGGTTTGTGGTGTTAGTGGTCGCTGGTTCATCACCAGTAACGATTCTCGCAAGAAACCAATCCCATTATACTTAAAGAACATGAAAAAATTCTTTACAGACACCAACGATTCGCCCTTTCGGTCCCGGAGTGAGATGCCATGGTACTCACCTTGTAGACACTTCGCAAATTCTAAGCAAGACATGAGTAATATGTTGCCGTGAGCGACGATTAACCCATTAAGTGACAAATTCTTATACACTGCTCTTAAATGCTATTTATTATTTTACTTCCTGAAAACAATCGATTTAATTGGTGTTAATATATTCAAAATAGTTTATCCAATGGGTATGAATAACGTTTTTATGTTTCTAAGCCGTTAGGCTTGATATATAGACGAATTAAAATTCACCGACAGCCTTTTAGGCGTCTTCAGAGATGGTTTTGTGTTCAGCTACCATTTGTCACTTATGTATTTACTCTTCTGATATAAAAGACGGTTGGTACAATTCACACTAACATTTCATACATTATAAAGCTTAAAACCAATATGGTAGCACATTTACAGATAGTTTTCCTCCGCGTCGTACATGTTAAGCAAATAGGCTGTCGTGAATCCAATTCCTAGTTACATGCAGTTTTACTGATTTTGTACTCTGAAGTGTTTCTTGTATTGAAGACTAAACATTGCAGATAATACTGTCTCACAAATTATCTCGAAAATGTTAGCTGACCAGTTGATGTAAATTATTTCCTCTGACAGTGCACATGTAGGAGGATAACTGAAATTTGCAAACACGACGTAAACAGTTCTCCACCGCGTCGTACATGCTAAGCTAATAGGCTGTCGTGAATTCAGTTTCTAGTTGCATACTAGTCACGCATTTTTGTTCTTTTGTTTTTATAGTTAGAGGCATCATGCCGACATTCATGAATATTTCTTTTCAATCTGCTGGGTGGTTATAATTGAAGTGCATATACTCAGGAAGTTGTAGTATCAGAAATAGTTATCGTATGGTAGCGGTAAACTTGTCACATATGCTAACACGTTAATGCGGAAACGATTTACTCTTAAAAAGTTAGTTTCAGTTTAGGCCACCAGGTGTAAACATGGCGCTGTGAACGTAAGAAAGACGTATAGAAATGTTTCCATTTGTAAAGGATTAGGAAAGGGACGTGAGTAGAAAAGGTGAAACAAGTGAGAAAGACATAACGTTGATTTTAGTATTAACCGCCGCTTACATAATTTGTTCAGTATGAGCGCCGCAAACGTCGACAAGATGCTGCATCCGTAGACTAGTGTGAGTAACAGCTGCCCACAGCAGATCCGGTGGAATCTGAGCAACGAGTTCCTGTGTACTAGTCTTCAGTTCAGGTAGAAACTGAACGTGTCCCTGGTAAAAGCGTTCTTTTAAATATCCCAGAGCCAAAAGTCACATACATTCAGATCAGGTGATTCTGCAGGCCATGCATCTGGAAAACATCTGGACATAACAAGTTGTGGAAGCTCGCATTAAGCAGATCTTTCACAGAGCGAGCGACATGCAGTGTTGCCCCATCTTGAATGAAAACAGTGGTTTCCACACAGTTGCGCTCTTCCAAAGTAGAAATCACAGGCTTTACAAGGAGGTATCGATAATTTGCAGGCGTTACGGTATACCTGACAAGCCCTCTGGGTGTATTCTCTTCAAAGAGGAATGGACCGAGAATACAGGTGCTTCTAAATCCACACCACACTGCCACATACGGTGAGTGCAACAGCTCTTCGTGCACAACACGCCGTTTAACAGTACCACAAATCCGACACCCTGTAGTGTAAAGTATACCTCCTTACCCGATAGAATATTGTCCAGCCACATGTCATCAACGTTGATCCGTGTCAGAAACCAAAGAGGAAATTCTGAACGTTGCTGCGGATCGTGGTGTTTCTGTTACTGAAACGTCTGAATCTTGTACGGCTACAGGTGTAATACAGACCCCAAAACTTTCCGTACTGTTGACAGTGTGACAGTTCGCATTACACTGCACGTGCATGTGCAGCATGTGGGGCATGTGCAGTATGGCTAGTTGCAGCAACAGCAAACTCGTCAAAAACTTCCACCGGAATAGGATACCTTTCTCTTCCAGACCCACACGAAGCTCACCCGTGTTTCAGAATTTCGTTATCATCTTTTCTAAACCGTTTAATGACATTGCGTCTTCCCTCACACATGTCAGCTAGTGACACTCTCTCAGTGAAGTATTGTAATTGCTGCCTTTCACATGAAACAGTTTCACTAACAGCACACTATCTCTGTTCTCGTTAGCCATACCGTTCACTCACGATATAGCTTGTCAAGTGACAGCATGGATGTCATACCGTAATGCAAATAGTGTGGCCAAAATTGGAACTAACTTTTTTCCAGTGTAAATCGGTTCTGCATTAACGCATTAGCAGATCTACCAAATTTCCCTGCCATACGATAATTACACTCCACACTGGGCCTCCACGAATAGCTACACTTTGATTATAACTACCCAGACTAAGAACGTCTTCAAAAGGTGTCGTAGTTCCTTGACAGATGAGAATCTGGCTGATCGTGTAATGACCTGCTGGGAAGCGGCTACAGAAGAGCACACACATGATTCAGAATTTGGAAGAGACTCTGATGCAAATTATATAGGCACTGTTTCTACAGCTTCGAACACTACTTCAGTAACTGATGGTAGTCTGGGCAACACACTTTCAAGTGGAACAGTGCATGAAACATTTAGTACAGATGCAGCAGGTTGGCTAGACTGCTTGCCTGTGCTTAAAGAAGCATTTCATGAAAGTTGTGAAATTGATTTGATACTGAAGTGGTTGAAAATGTGTATCTATATGAGTGGTTTACAAACTCCAGTCCTTTGGGAAATAGCTTCCTATCGTGGGCATATGTTTACTAACAGAAGTTTACATTCCTAATTACCTGCATGTTTTTTTTTTTTTCAAACTTTATCAACAAAGATTTTGTGCTCTTGATTCAGTGGAATGAATATCTACCGCCACATAATACTTTGTGGCTTTAAAATACTTAACAGTTTCAACAGTTTTATTGATTTCTGTTACATTACATTTATCGTTTTCCATGAATCCCTTGGAGTGGAGTCTCTGGGATGTGGAAAGAGTGAAAGGTTTTTTTTTGTCTCAAATACATGGATATTGTACAATTTTAATGCAGACAGAGTTGTGAGCTATAATCCTTGTGAAGATATTCATCGATGGAGTAGAAAGAGTTGGCCAACAGGAAATTCTTTAATTCACTCTGAAACCGATCTTTATTACTTCCAAGACCTTTGATACGCTCTGGTAAGTTATTGAATGTATGAGTACTCATGCATTTGACTCCTTTTTGTACTAATGTTAAACTTTTATAGTCCTTATACAGATTTTCTTTGGTTCTGGTATTATAATCATGTTTTGCACTATTTTGTGTAGAAAGAGATATGTTGGAAATGACAAAGGACATCAATGAGTATATGTGCTGAGAAGTAGTAGTTAGAATACCAAGTTTCTTAAACAGGTTTCTGCATGATGATCTAGGACTGATACCAGATATAATTCTAATGACTCGTTTCTGAATTTTGAAAATGTTCTCTTTGTGGGAGGAGTTTCCCCAAAAGATTATTCCATAACTCATTATTGAATGGAAGTAGGCGGAATAAACTAACTTCTTCATTTTTAAGTCACCTATTTCTGCTATCATGCGTACTGCAAATGTAGCTGAATTAAGGCGTTCCATTAAGTCTAGAGTGTGAGTTTTCCAATTTAGGTTGTGGTCAATTTGTAGCCCTAAAAATTTGACACTGTCTACAGCTTTAATTTCATTGTTTGACTACATTATACTTATAGGATCAGGTCTTCTTTGTGAGGTATTAAACTGTATGTACTGGGTCTTGTCAAAATTCAGTGACGATCCATTTGCTGTGAACCACCCATTGATACAAATATTTCATTATCTTATTATTCAGCGAGATCACGGGTACTGTTTCTTATACCAGTACTTGTATCATCTGCAAATAAGACAAATTTTGCACTTTGTGACACTGCATATGGAAGGTCATTAATATATAACAGGAACAACAAGGGACCTAAAATAGAGCCCTGGGGCACCTCTTGTCTGATGGTTTCATATTTTGAATGACTATTGTTATGTGGTAAGCCTGATACAGACACACACAGTTTTCTATTAAAAAGATAGGATGAGAACCATGAGCCTGCTACTCCTGTTATCCCATAATATTTTAACTTTTGTATAAGGATATCGTGCTTAACACAACGCTTAACACAATCAAAAGCCTTAGCCAGATCACAGAATATGCCAAGTGGTAATAACTTTTGATTTATTGATTCTAATATATCATCTGCAAAAGTGAATATAGCTTGATCAGTTGACAGTCCTTTTCGAAATCCAAACTGATTGCGAATGAGAATATTTTTCTGTACTAAGTGTTTATAAGGTCTATTGTACATAACTCTTTGTATATAACCTTTTCAAACACTTTTGAAAATATTGCCAATAATGAAATGGGACGGAGTTTTCCACTGATGATTTGTCTTCTTTTTTGTGTAATGGTCTGACAATAGCATTTTTAAGCCAAGTGCTGATTTCATCATAACCACTGGAACATTTGTTTTTAAGAGAGCTAATAATATTAGAAATCTCTTTCGGTGAGGTAGGATATGGTAGAATTTTGTCAAACTTCTGCGGAAATGAATTTTTTAAATATTTTAAGCTGTCTTCTAAGGAACTATGCAAACCTAAGTTGTCTGCTACTGAAAGGAAAAAGTTGTCGAAAGTGTCTGCAACTTTGGAGGTATCTGTAATCAACTCATTATTTACACTTAACATAATTTCCTCATTTGCCTGATTACTTTTTCCTGTTTCACTTTTTACTATGTTCCATATAATTTTTATCTTGTTATTAGAGGCATTTATTTTTTCTTAAAAATAAATACATTTGGAGGTTCTGATTACTTAGTTTAGAATGATACAATATGATTTGTAATGTGATTTAGCTCTGTAGTCAACGTTTTCCCTTAACATTAAGTAAAGTCTTCTTTTTGTTTTGCAAGATACTTTTATTCCATTGTTGACATGTGTTTCATTCTTATTGTCAGTTAAAGTCTTAATGTTCAGATCGATGGTTATTTCATCCACCGTCACAAGGCGATTGTCGATCGTAATGGCTCCAGCTACTGCAGTAGACTCTGGTCTTACACTGCAGTGTACCTGATCCAGATGGGGGCATCAGTCCAGCAGTTGCGACGTTACTGAATTTCCTGCTCTACTTGTAGACTTGCTGCAGTGATAAACACGCCTCAGTATTCATTCGCCGATGGATTTCAATAAGTTTCGTACCTTCACTGGTCAGAAAACGAATGGCGGAAGGCTGTTCTTTCTTGGTACACGTCACAAGTGGGACAGTCATTTCAGACTAGTATTGTGACCTCGTTTCGCTTGCCTGCAGTATACTCTCCCCTGTTTGGCGTTCTTTAAATCACTGGTGGCTGTACTGAGTACTTACAACTATGACTGGCGGTGTACCGAGCGCTGTAGCGCGGGCTGTATGCATCGCAGAAAGCTGAAACATCGTAAGTATGTTCATTAATAGGTGCACTCGTGGAGTATACTCAAAAAATAATAGTTCCACTTTCTGCCACCAGATGGCACTGTAAGCAATCAGAAAGTAGTGTCGGTGCAGGAAAAGTGGAGGAACTATCAAACACGTGATAACAGTTGTTCTGGCATTCTATTCAGGATATGGTCACAAGTTACAACATGGAATCAATATGGTCTCGCGACTCAGCAACGTGCTGCGTCCATAACACGGCGCAGTCGGTAGCTGCTCGCAGCATATACGGTGTAATCGGAAGGATATGTCGTCGTATATTATCCTTAAGATAAGGAAGCAGCTGTATGCATCCCTGATCGACACGATCTTTCATACATCCCCACAACCAGAAGTCATAAGGATTTAGATGGGAGGATCTGGAAGGCCATACATCTTGAAATTATCTAGAGATGATGCGGCCGTTACCGAAGGTCCCTCGAAGCAAATCTCCTGGCGAGTGACAAGTGATGTCGCCCCATCTAGCATGACAATAATGGTGTGGCTTCAGTTACATCCTTGTAAAGATGGAATTTCGTCTTGAACACGGGGGTGCTTTAACGTGCAGACGTCAGAGTACACCTAAGAGGTTCAAATGGTTCAAATGGCTCTGAGCAATATGGGACTTAACTTCTGAGGTCATCAGTCCCCTAGAACTTAGAACTACTTGAACGTAACAAACCTAAGGACATCACACACATCCATGCCCGAGCAGGATTCGAACCTGCGACCGTAGCGATCGCTGGGTTCCAGACTATAGCGCCTAGAACCTCTCGGCCACTCATGCCGGCCACACCTAAGAGGTCTGCGAGGGGTCATCACCTCGAAGAAAACGGACCGAGAATTAAGGAGCTTATGAAAACACGCCACACAGTCACATTAGCTGATTTCGATGGATGTTCCTAACAACACGGGGTTCAAATGTGTGTGAAATCTTATGGGACTTCACTGCTAAGGTCATCAGTCCCTAAGCTTACACACTACTTAACCTAAAGTATCCTAAGGACAAACACACACACCCATGTCCGAGGGAGGACTTGAACCTCCGCCGGGGCCAGCCGCACAGTCCATGACTGCAGCGCCCCGGACCGCTCGGCTAATCCCGTGTGGCTCAACACTGGGTGGAGCAGAACCCCATATGCGAATTCTGCGTATCCGCGACACCGTGCAGAGTAAAATGGGCCTCGCCCGTCCGCATTTCCATGCGTGCCAAAAATCGAAGGACAATATCACGGCGTTGTAGCCTGTCTTGGGGCTTCATTGGGGCACATTCTGAATCTTGTAGGGTTAACAGTGCGACGTGCGTCACAAAATGTTCTGAACAACTGAGCAGGGGAAAGACAATTCGCACAACGCAGCTCGAGCAGTGGCCACAGAATTTGTGGCATGTACTCCCCTCTCGGTTATAGCTCAGCAACTTCATCTTAGCTGCCAAGGAAATGGGCCGCCTCGCTCCACTGCTGCACCACCTATTTCACCTGTTTCTTCAAATTTCGTTGTCATATTCATTAACCCATTTATTGACATAGAGCCGCTTCACAGCTGTTACTGTCAGCTATGTTCCCGCAATACAGCGCTGCTCTTGCTACCGGGGGTTGGTGGCGACATGACGAAAGAGAGTCCAGGGTATTTTACTGTGTTACATGTGCGATACCGTTGCGAGCGAGCTCACTCTTAACAGGTGTAAGTAGTCGTAGTCGCCTCTCATCACACTGACGTCAGCAAAATGCTGGGAAGTAAGGAATTTCTCTTTCAGGAGCAGTTCCGTCCCGAGACCCCATGAAGGAAACGCGGGTATGGATGAAAAATTGGTCGCCATCGGTGCCACCTGCGCCCCTGACGAATCGTTATTCCGCCAGCAGCCGTCGCATCTGGTAGCGTGTCCGTAGCGCAGGCGTCTACACGTTTTCCGACACGATGCTCTACGCTGCTGTACACACCCGAAGCGACAGACTACATTGAATGGGTTTGATAAATAGCTCCCCAATTTGAGTGTTTATTTCGCTCTCCCCAAAATTCTCTCAATCCTATTTCTAAGCGCCATCTCCGAAATAAATTTTTATTCCGCAATGTCCAACCATTTTGCATTTTCTGATTAATTTATTATTTATCTTGTAATGCAATTCATTTTCTTTAACTCTGCTTTACATAATATCTGCCCACTGCTGAATTGCCGAGAGAATTATTTCCTCCTTAGCACTTAGTTCCGTACTTTTATTTTGTGTTTCACCCTGTCCGAACAAATCTATTCTTTGTCTCCCCGTGCCTGTGAAACCAGAATCACTCAACAACTCCGTTCTACTGTCTTTTCTACACTGTTTGCTGTACGGTAGCATTCACTGTAGTTATCACAACTTTGTCAAATGTGAACTCGTAAGTAATATTATTCTGTGCTGATAACAGCAGTGGTCGTCGAGAAGCCAGAACCTGTCACCATCTGTAATGTTACCATGGAAGTTCATCTTTGGACAAGTCGGGTCATAGTATGGCGTAGTCTATGATCAAGTGCGCTTTCAGAAATTCGTGTCTTTCTACATACACTATGTGATCAAAAGTATCCGGACACCTGACTGAAAATGACTTACAAGTTCGTGGTGCCCTCCGTCGGTAATGCTGGCATTCAGTATGGTGTTGGCCCATCCTTAGCCTTGATGACAGCTTCCACTCTCGCAGGTATACATTCAATCAGGTGCTGGAAGGTTTCTTCGGGAATGGCAGCCCTTTCTTCGCGGAGTGTTGCACTGAGGAGAGGTATCGATGTCGGTTGGTGAGGCCTGGCACGAAAACATCCCAAAGGTGTTCTGTAGGATTCAGGCCAAGACTCCGTGCATGGCAGTCTACTACATTGTTGAACAGAATGAGATTTTCACTCTGCAGCGGAGTGTGCGCTGATATGAAACTTCCTGGCAGATCAAAACTGTGTGCCCGACCGAGACTCGAACTCGGGACCTTTGTCTTTCGCGGGCAAGTGCTCTACCAACTGAGCTACCGAAGCACGACTCACGCCCGGCACTCACAGCTTTACTTCTGCCAGTACCTCGTCTCCTACCTTCCAAACTTTACAGAAGCTCTCCTGCGAACCTTGCAGAACTAGCACTCCTGAAAGAAAGGATATTGCGGAGACATGGCTTAGCCACAGCCTGGGGGATGTTTCCAGAATGCGATGCTGTGCTGTGATAGTGCCATGCAAAACAAGAAGGGATGCCAGCCCCATCCATGAAAAACACGACCACACCATAACACCACCGCCTCCGAATTACTGTTGGCACCACTCACGGTGCTAGATGACGTTCACCGGGCATTCGCCATACCCACACCCTGCCGTTGGATCACTACATTGTGTACCGTGATTCGTTACTCCACACAACGTTTTTCCACTGTTCGATCGTCCAATGTTTACGCTCCTTACACCAAGCGAGGCGTCGTTTGGCATTTATCGGGGTCATGTGTGGCTTATGAGGAGCCACTCGACCATGAAATCCAAGTTTTCTCACCTCCCGCCTAAATGCTATAGTATTTACAGTGAATCCTGATACGGTTTGGAATTCCTGTGTGATGGTGTGGATAGATGTCTGCCTATTACACATTACGACCCTCTTCAACTGTCGGCGGTCTCTGTCAGTCAACAGACGAGGGCGGCCTGTACGCTTTTGTGCTACACGTGTCCCTTCACGGTTCCACTTCACTATCACATCGGAAACAGTGGACCTAGGGATGTTTAGGAGTGTGGAAATCTCGCGTATAGACGTATGACACAAGTGATACCCATCACCTGGCCACGTCGAAGTCCGTGAGTTCCGCCGAGCGCCCCATTCTACTCTCTCACGATATCTAATGACTGCTGAGGTCGGTGATATGGAGTACCTGGCAGTAATTGGCAGCACATGCACCTAATATGAAAAACGTATGTTTCTGGGGGTGTCTGGATATTTTTGATCACATAGTGTAGAAATGTGTCTAGATAGGTCTCCTGCGTGACATGATAGTATGTGTCCTTACACTGGGGCAATGCGTGACGATTACAACTGGCAGGACGGCAACCGCAACCGTACTTGTTTTGCCTTAAGCTACACTCTGTAGGCAACTTTATGGTGGGTCCAGTGGGCTACATAGCGTGCCAGAATCTTTTCCTGTTCCTCCTGTTCCAGTTGGATTCCTTACCCAAGAAGAAAGGATGTTACCATCTCTCATTACAAGCTGGAGTTTCTCGTTTTTCTTTTTTTTTTCTTGAGTCATCGGTCTTCTGGCTTGTTTTATGCGGCCCGCCACTAATTCCTGTCCTGTGACAACCTCTTCATCTCAGAGTAGCACTTGCAACCTACGTCCTCAATTATTTGCTGGATGTATTACAATCTCTGTCTTCCTCTAGAGTTTTTACCATCTACATCTCCCTCTACTACCATGGAAGTCATTCCCTGATGTCTTAACAGATGTCCTGTCATCCTGTCCCGTCTCCTTGTCAGTGTTTTCCACATATTCCTTTCCTCTCCTAACCTTATCAATACACTTAATTTTCAACAGTCGCCTGTAGTACCACATCTCAAATGCTTCGATTCTCTTCTGTTCCTGTCTTCCAAGGGTCCATGTTTCTCTACCATACAATGTTTCATACTAATAGACTTCCCTTGGCCAGGAATCCCCGTTATGCCTTTGCTAATCTGCTTTTGATATCCTGCTTGCTACCTCCATCACTGGTTATTTTAGTGCCTAGGTAGCAGAATTCCTTAACTTCATCTACTTCGTGATCATCAATGCTAATTTTAAGTTTCTCGCTGTTCTCATTTCTGCTGCATCTCATTACTTCCATCTTTCTTCAATTTACTCTCCGTCCATATTCTGTGCTCATTAGATTGTTCATTCCGTTCAGCAGATCATGTAATTCTTATTCATTTTCACTCAGGACAGCAATGTCATCGGCGAATCGTATCATTAATATCCTTTCACGTTGAATTTTAATTGCACTCCTGAACCTTTCTTTTATTTCCATCATCGCTTGTTCAAAGTGCAGATTGAACAGTAGGGGGAAAGACTACATCCGTGTCTTACACCGTTTTTAATCCGAGCACTTCGTTCTTGGTCGTCCACTCTTATTATTCCCTCTTGGCTCTTGTACATATTGTATATTACCCGTCTCTCCCTATACCTTACCCCTATTTTTCTCAGAATTTCGGACATCTTGCACCATTTAACATTGTGGAAGGCTTTTTCCAGATCGACAAATCTTATGAACGTGTCTTGATTTTTCTTTAGTCTTGCTTCCATTATCAACCGCAACGCCAGAATTGCCTCTCTCGTGCCTTAACATTTCCTAAACCCAAACTGATCGTCATCTAGCACATCCTCAATTTTCTTTTCCGTTCTTCTGTATATTATTCTTGTCAGCAACTTGGATGCATGAGTTGTTACGGTGACTGTGCGATAATTCTCTCACTTGTCAGCTCTTGCAGTCTTCGGAATAGTGTGGATGATATTTTTCTGAAAGTCGCATGGTATGTCGCCACAGTCTTAACATTCTACACACCAGCGTGGATAGTCGTTTTTTTTGCCACTTCCCTCAACGATTTTAGAAATTCTGCTGGAATGTTATCTATTCCTTATGCCTTATTTGATTTAAGCTAGCCAATTCTACATCTACATCTACATCCATACTCCGCAAGCCACCTCACGGTGTCTGGCGAAGGGTACTTTGAGTACCTCTATCATTTCTCCCTTCTATTCCAGTCTCGTATTGTTCGTGGAAAGAAAGATTGTCGGCATGCCTCTATGTGGGCTGTAATCTGATTTTATCCTCATGGTCTCTTCGCGAGATATACGTAGGAGGGAGCAATATACTGCTTGACTCCTCTGTGAGGTTATGTTCTCGAAACTTCAACTAAAGTCCGTACCGAGCTACTGAGCGTCTCGGCTGCAGAGTCTTCCACTGGAGTTTATCATCTCCGTAATGCTTTCGCGATTACTAAATGATCCTGTAACGAAGCGCACTGCTCTCCGTTGGATCTTCTCTATCTCCTCTATCAACCCCATCTGGTACAAATCCCACACCGCTGAGCAATATTCAAGCAGTGGGCGAACAAGTGTACTGTAACCTACTTCCTTTGTTTTCGGATTGCATTTCCTTAGGATTTTTCCAATGAATCTCAGTCTGGTATCTGCTTTACCGACGATCAACTTTATATGATCATTCCATTTTAAATCACTCCTAATGCCTACTCCCAGATAATTTATAGAATTAACTGCTTCTAGCTGCTGACCTGCTATATCGTAGCTAAATGATAAAGGATCTTTGTTTCTATGTATTCGCAGCAGATTACACTTGTCTACATTGAGATTCAATTGCCATTCTCTGCACCAAACGTCAGTTCGTTGCAGATCCTCCTGCATTTCAGTACAATTTTCCATCGTTACAATCTCTCGATATACCACAGCATCATCCGCAAAAAGCCTCAGTGAACTTCCGATGTTATCGATTTATGTATACTGTGAACAGCAACGGTCCCACGACACTCCCCTGTAGCACACCTGAAATCACTCTTACTTCGGAAGACTTCTCTCCATTGAGAATGACATGCTGCGTTCTGTTATCTAGGAACTCCTCAATCCAATCACACAACTGGTCTGATAGTCCATATGCTCTTATTTTGATCATTAAACGACTGTGGGAAACTGTATCGAACGCCTTGCGGAAGTCAAGAAACACGGCATCTACCTGGGAACCCATATCTATGGCCCTCTGAGTCTCGTGGACGAATAGCGCGAGCTGGGTTTCACACGATCGTCTTTTTAGAAACCAATGCTGATTGCTACAGAGTAGATTTCCAGTCTCCAGAAAAGTCATTATACTCGAACATAATAGGTGTTCCAAAATTCTACAACTGAAATTCTCAGGATTATGTGAGGGCTCCGGTGGTGGGGTCCCTTGGTGCGCCCGGACGCCGATGAGAAGTCATTCAATTAACAGAATCTCCCAGAGTCTCCTTCCCCGTGCTGTCTAGCAGTGACCGTGCTCAGCCTCTGTTGCACGGAGGCGCAGGGTAGCACGTCAGTGCCTGGCGAGGAATTTGTACTGTAGGCGCACGTTCTGGCATTGTCTGAGGTCAGTCCTTGGCGCCATCGTATGGGGGTCCAGCGGCAGCAGTGGCGCTGCAACCCGGCATGTCTGTGAGCATCTGTTGAAGCCTCAGCGCTCTCACTGAAAGCCGCAGTTAGGGCATTAGAGATGGGTCGAACTCGTTCATTCCCGTGAACTACACTCCTGGAAATTGAAATAAGATCACCGTGAATTGATTGTCCCAGGAAGCGGAAACTTTATTGACACATTCCTGGGGTCAGATACATCACATGATCACATTGACAGAACCACAGGCACATAGACACAGGCAACAGAGCATGCACAATGTCGGCACTAGTACAGTGTATATCCACCTTTCGCAGGAATGCAGGCTGCTATTCTCCCATGGAGACGATCGTAGAGATGCTGGATGTAGTCCTGTGGAACGGCTTGCCATGCCATTTCCACCTGGCGCCTCAGTTGGACCAGCGTTCGTGCTGGACGTGCAGACCGCGTGAGACGACGCTTCATCGAGTCCTAAACATGCTCAATGGGGGACAGATCCGGAGATCTTGCTGGCCAGGGTAGTTGACTTACACCTTCTAGAGCACGTTGGGTGGCACGGGATACATGCGGATGTGCATTGTCCTGTTGGAACAGCAAGTTCCCTTGCCGGTCTAGGAATGGTAGAACGATGGGTTTGATGACGGTTTGGATGTACCGTGCACTATTCAGTGTCCCCTCGACGATCACCAGTGGTGTACGGCCAGTGTAGGAGATCGCTCCCCACACCATGATGCCGGGTGTTGGCCCTGTGTGCCTCGGTCGTATGCAGTCCTGATTGTGGCGCTCACCTGCACGGCGCCAAACACGCATACGACCATCATTGGCACCAAGGCAGAAGCGACTCTCATCGCTGAAGACGACACGTCTCCATTCGTCCCTCCATTCACGCCTGTCGCGGCACCACTGGAGACGGGCTGTACGATGTTGGGGCGTGAGCGGAAGACGGCCTAACGGTGTGTGGGACCGTAGCCCAGCTTCATGGAGACGGTTGCGAATGGTCCTCGCCGATACCCCAGGAGCAACAGTGTCCCTAATTTGCTGGGAAGTGGCGGTGCGGTCTCCTACGGCACTGCGTAGGATCCTACGGTCTTGGCGTGCATCCGTGCGTCGCTGCGATCCGGTCCCAGGTCGACGGGCACGTGCACCTTCCGCCGACCACTGGCGACAACATCGATGTACTGTGGAGACCTCACGCCCCACGTGTTGAGCAATTCGGCGGTACGTCCACCCGGCCTCCCGCATGCCCACTATACGCCCTCGCTCAAAGTCCGTCAACTGCACATACGGTTCACGTCCACGCTGTCGCGGCATGCTACCAGTGTTAAAGACTGCGATGGAGCTCCGTATGCCACGGCAAACTGGCTGACACTGACGGCGGCGGTGCACAAATGCTGCGCAGCTAGCGCCATTCGACGGCCAACACCGCGGTTCCTGGTGTGTCCGCTGTGCCGTGCGTGTGATCATTGCTTGTACAGCCCTCTCGCAGTGTCCGGAGCAAGTATGGTGGGTCTGACACACCGGTGTCAATGTGTTCTTTTTTCCATTTCCAGGAGTGTACTTCATTCATTTCACTCTTTGCCGTGAAGCGTTCAAATGAAGTACGGAAGCCTGGCGAAGTTGCCCAGTTCGCCGCGACTACGCTCGCTTCGCCTCTCTCGTACAATAAAGCTTCATAATTTTACCAACAGATGGCCGAACTATGCAGTAACGTGCACGCAACGTTTTACACTCTTACAGAGTCTGAGCTAACTTAAATAGAGCATGGTCGAAGGGGACAAAGGAAAGATAAACAGAGAAGCCTGTCACATATAAAGAAGGTATTACATTTAATTTTGCTCGACATTTTCTCATGAAGCGCCCAAAAAAGTCTTTATCTGAAAAGTGAAACATTATTTGTCGTATTCATGGACTGAAAACTAGGGGTACCAACGAAATGCAGTCCAATTTTATGTTCCTTTTAAAATTTAATCCAAAATAGAATGAGTATGTTTACCACTGTCACAAAGTCTATATATCTACCTTAAGTAATGATTCACAAGTTTTCCTGTAGATTTTATTTTTGTTGAGAATAATAAATAACCCTCCAGATTCAAAACGTAAACTGTCACCTGTAGTCATTAGCACGATTTCAGGTAAAATCCCTCTTTGAGTGTTATTAACAAACCTTTTATTTTTATGTTGGCTGTGCGTGCTCACACAGTCAGCCTCTTCATTTGTATCTGTAATATTCATTTGTCCGCAAGCGCTGCCAACGGTAGGCTACCGGTGAACGCGAAGTACAACTGAACTGCACAAATAGTCACGGGTAATGATGTCAGTACTGCAGGAAGCAGCTGACGGTGCCTTCCCCTCGCCCCTCACATCCACAACCCATCGCAAACGTATCGTTTCCCACAAACGCCGCGCGATTCGTCGACAGGTAGTAGAGGGGAGAATGAGTGACGTAGCGCCGATGTAATGGGATGAGGGGGAGGGGAAGAGAATGAGTGAACTAGAAAAAAGTGTGGAGTGTGTTATCTGTGAAGAGTTTGAAGTACCAGTTCATTGAAATTGAGTGGTTAGTTCACACTTCACTGGAGTGAAGCGTTCATTTGAACGACTCATTCGCGAGCTCCCCATCACTATAGGGCATGTCTGTGAGCATCTGTTGAAGCCTCAGCGCTCTCACTGAGAGCCGCAGTTAGCCTCAGTCGCAGGATCTACATGTCTCTCTTATCGGCTGTCAAGATGGCCTGTAGGCCGGAGATCCAACAGCGACATGAAGGGCAGCCCGAGGCGTTGTCGCGAGTCAAACCGCAATAGCGTTTTATTGCAGTAAGCTACCTTGCAGTACGGGCTTGTAGCTTTGGAGTCGGTGGCGGTGACAGCCGCTCGTATCTCGGCGTGATTCACCCGCACCTGTCGCTAGCACGACCGTGGGAAGCGCTACTTTTGTCAGTTCCAGCTGCAGAATATTCAAACCTTTAAGAATCTAAATAAAATATAGTAAATCTTGTCCAATTTCGCAAAAACTTTGTATTTAGCCTTTTGTTATAAAAAAAGCTAGTTGAAAATTCTCAGCTTTCTGCCTGGGATACTTTCAAAGTTAGAGAAAAGTACCAGAAATACCAAAAACTGACACTAGTAAGATTAAAGTCAGTTCGGATGCATAACAGTTTGCCCTTTGCCATCAGTTGGAATCATTACTGAAGTTTACAAGATGTTAGGTCAGTATGTTCGAATTTTTATACGTAAATAACGTTCACTATTTTTCGTTTTCGTAATAGAGAATTCAGTAAGAATTAATATTCATTTAATAACTATTTGTTTCGTTGTGTAAATAAATGAGAGTAAATGAGAGTGTGTATGTGAGACATACGTAAAGATTCAATATTGTCTCCTGTTAAACATTATGTAACTTGGTCATGGTAAAGTGTGCAACGAAAGCTGTAATGCCCCTTACTTGCTGATGACGTATGTCCAAGTGTGCTTGTTTTTGTAAGAATGCAGCCAGGATAGTTATTTGCAGAGTAGTATTTTCCTAAAGTTAGTTCAAGATTAGTTTTCGTTTCGTTTGGTTTGGTGGAACATTTCATTAATATTTGCAGCATAAAATGACGTAAATACATCTGTGAGTGTTGATTGGAGTAGAACAGTTTAGACACAAATATGATCTTGAAAGATTGATCTGATTGGTTGTTCATTTGATCAACCAATCAGAGTGAAGTATTTACCACGCTCTATCAAGTAGTATATGCGCTGTGAGCAACGGCATTGAGGCAATCATAGTCTCGCTATGGGACGCGCAGGTCATGTTGAATGTGTCCGACAATGTTATATTTAAAGTGAAGAAGGTACTGTTATTTCGCGTTCGGTTTATATCGCCGTGAAAGCAGATGCATTTGCGGACAGATTGTGAAAATTTGAGCTTTGTGAAGGAATTAGTTGGAGAGATAAACGCGTATGAACTCTCGGCCTTTGTGGAGAATTCCGCGTGGCGTGTTTCGTAATCGTTTACGGAATAGTTGGCGAGCAACTTCTTTTAAAGAAATCCACTGAAAAGGACCGAATGTAAAACTCATGTTGTAGCTGAGTACAAACTGTGAAAATCGCGTAACAATTCGGGTTGAAATTTGGTACATTTATGGCTGTCTTGCTTGTGTACTAGATGGTATGAGCTGTGAGATAAGGACAGTGATATTACCTGTTAGTTATAAATGCAGGCTGATGGCACCTATTTCATTTGGCATCTAAAGCAAATAAAGAACTATTTGCCGAATTATGACATTTATCTAAGAGCTGAAACAATCGTCCTCCACCCGAAGATTTTTACATGACGTTTGTCTACAGAGTTAATACGGACTGTGCTAACGTAAGTATTGATGATGTTTTTCTTCAACGCTGCTTTTAACATCGTCTGAACAGTATCTACGTTGCACAGAAGCGGGCTGGTAACCAGACGCTGTGCTGAGGTAGCTGGAACTTTTGTGGTTGACAGTACGACGAAAGACAGTTAAGCAGTAAGCAGTTACGAGAATTTTAACCCAGCAACGTCGCAAGGTGCTCTCAGCACACAACCCTTAAGTTGGTACCTGTATCGCCCAGGAGGGGTGGCTCGTAAGATTAGCAGCTCGCAGATGGGCAGATTGGTTCTTCACCCACAGAAGGTCGGCTCGGCCCTCATCTTTAGTCATAACAGTGGCTGGCATGAGCGCATCTCGCTGAGTTCACTCCATAACCAGATGGCTGCAGACTCGTAGCAGCCAACTCCAAGACAACTGCAGCTCTAGACACTCCATTGTATTCACCAGGGCATCATTCATCTAGCAGAGCTGACCTTCCATCGGTATCAGTGATGCTGATGGAGTGGCCTAGCGCTGAGTGCGAGAGGAAAGAAGGCGAAGGTTTGATGGTAGTCAGTGTAGCGATCCCTCTGAACAGTTGACTGAACGTGCTCCCGTTTTCATTCAGCGCTCTTGTCTGGCCTCATGTTTAGCTTTAAGGCTTCAGAGCGTTCGTCCATGCAAAGTTGCAGCCTTAAAGGCGTTCTTGTGCTTCCATAGGTGAATTTAATACACGTATCCTCATTATAGATGAGCGTTCTGCCTGCTCTGCGGTGTTGTCTAAGTTATGAATTAGGTGTTCCTGGCGTTCTCCTTCGCACACTATGAGGCACCTAAAAGACAGTAGAATCTTAATAAATGGAACAAATTGTGACACAGCCAGGACAACATTTCGCCTGCCAGCCATAATTATGGGTACAAGAATTATCGGGTTAAACATGCCTGTCCGAAACCTAATACACTACTGGCCATTAAAACTCCTACACCACGAAGATGACGTGCTACAGACGCGAAAATTACCCCCCCAGGAAGAAGATGCTGTGATATGCAAATGATTAGATTTTCAGAGCATTCACACAAGGCTGCCGCCGGTGGCGACACCTACAACGTGCTGACATGAGGTAAGTTTCCAACCGATTTCTCATACGCAAACAGCAGCTGACCAGCGCTGCCAGTTGAAACGTTGTGATGCCTCGTGTAAGGAGGAGAAATGCGTACCATCACGTTTCCGACTTTGATAAAGGTCGGATTGTAGCGGTTTCTCGTATCGCGACATTGCTGCTCGCGTTGGTCGAGATCCAATGACTGTTAGCAGAACATGGAATGGGTGGGATCAGGAGGGTAATACGGAACGCCGTGCTGGATCACAACGGGCCCGTTTCACTAGCAGTCGAGATGACAGGCATCTTATCCGCATGGCTGTAGCGGATCGTGCAGCCACGTCTCGATCTCTGAGTCAACAGATGGGGACGTTTGCAAGACAACAACCATCTGCACGAACAGTTCGACGATGTTTGCAGCAGCATGGACTATCAGCTCGGAGACCATGGCTACGGTTACCTTTGACGCTGCATCACAGACAGGAGCACCTGCGATGGTGTATTCAACGACGAACTATTCAACGACGAACCTGGATGCACGAATGGTAAAACGTCATTTTTTCGGATGACTCCAGGTTCTGTTTACAGCATCATGATGGTCGCATCCGTGTTTGGCGACATCGCGGTGAACGCATCGTCATACTGGCCTATCACCCGGCGTGATGGTATGGGGTGCCATTGGTTACACGTCTCGGTCACGTCTTGTTCGCATTGACGGCACTTTGAACAGTGGACGTTACATTTCAGATGTGTTACGACCCGTGGTTCTAACCTTCATTCGATCCCCGCGAAACCCTACATTTCAGCAGGATAATGCACGAACGCATGTTGAAGGTCCTGTACGGGCCTTTCTGGATACAAAAAATGTTCGACTGCTGCCCTGGCCAGCACTTTCTCCAGATCTCTCACCAATTGAAAACGTCTGGTCAATGGTGGCCGAGCAACAGGCTCATCACAATATGCCAGTCACTACTCTTGGTGAACTGTGGTACCGTGTTGAAGCTGCATGGGCAGCTGTACCTGTATACACCATCCAAGCTCTGTTTCACTCAATGCCCAGGCGTATCAAGGCCCTTATTAAGGCCAGAGGTGGTTGTTCTGGGTACTGATCTCTTAGGATCTATGCACCCAAATTGCGTGAAAATTTAATCACATGTCAGTTCTAGTATAATATATTTGTCCAACAAATACCCGTTCATCATCTGCAGTTCTTCTTGGCGTAGCAATTTTAATGGCCAGTAGTGTATTTCTAAACGATTCCCAAACCCAGATATTCTTTACTCGTTAAACCAACTATTATCATCACAGAAACGGTCGATTTCCGCAGAATAGACGTTGCAACACAACCAATAGCACCACGAAAAACAGGATGACCAGGTTATGAACATGGGCATTTCAGCTACTAGTACTGCAGCGATTCTGGTCGCCATATGTGTAAATTATGTTTGTTGCAAGAGAAGAATGGTACAACATCCAGAAGTATCTGTGCGTCCGTTACCTGTTGCCTGGTTTAGCAATATGACTGGAAATGGTGTGGAGTAATGAAAGTTGAATTATACGTTTAAGCACTTAGAAGTAAGAGTGAAGACTAGGTTATGAATAAGTGTGATAGTTCAAGGAAATTACGATTTACGAAATTATTTTGGATTAAAAAGTAGAGATATGCCATGGAAGGATGAACTAATAGAAAATGCATGTTAGTTAGTAAAATGCAAAAATTCAGGGTGAATACTATAATGGACGGGGAAATGTTGCACAGCAGGAATAACGTTTTGTTCGAACCGGCTGGGACGACGCTAAGTAGAACACGTCCGCAGGGTACGCAACTGTGGCTGAGGCATTAGCGTTGTCTTAGTCAGTATCGTAGGTTCAGTAGCCGGCGTATCACTACCGCCCAACTTAGCTAAGGACATGTATCAACAGAGTCTGTGAATTCCCTGCCAGGTGCTGATGTGCTAGCCTGCACATTCATGCAACGTGGTTTCAGCATGGTTGCTACTAGACAGCTCTGGTAAGAAGGCAGAAAGAATGTTAAGCTTAGAAATAAATATCTGTTAATTAAATGATGACTCATCAGCGCCCCAGTGCTCTACAGGACCCACCACCGCACCTCCACTTGTCTAGCCTACACTCATGTAGGAGGCTGCATCTAGCGGACTCCTACAAATTTGGTGTCAGAAGAACCTGCAGTCCTACAAATTGGGGGAGGGGGGGGGGGCAGAAGTTGTGATTTCTGACGTCCTACAAATTGGGCTCCATGAATGCTGACACTGGCTACCACTGCCACTGAGGTGCCATACCTGCATATCAGCAGTCATCGACATCTGTCACTATGCTGTGCAGTGAGTGACTGGATTTCGTTGGTGTGCTTTCTGTTTCCTTCTACTTTTCGGACCGTATTGAGTCGGAAGGATCTCCTTATGAACTTGGAGGTGATACTGTACAGGCTAAAAGAACCTGGAGACCTGGGATAACTGTAGGCAAGAGTACTTATGGCTGACTAGGTGCTAGAACTGTAATTTATCAGGTCGTGAATTACTGTGTACTAAGGCGTTGCCAGTAATGTTTGAAACTTGTAGAAGGTTTGACCATGAAGCACGACAGTCTAGTGAGTCGTGTGGGGGTATGATACGTAGGAAAGTTTAATATAGTTGTTTCTTGTTATTGATAGCGTGCCGCTATTCTAGGATCCGACTTTTCCGTATTATAATTCAAAATGGAGGTTACACAACAACCAGAAACACGCGTGCCACAAGTGAAACAGTAGGAGATTTGGAACGTCAGGTAGCCGCGTTACTCCAGGAGAAAACAGCACAAAGCCAGGCTCACGAAGAAATGCAGAGAGAACTAGAAGCTTTACTTGCCATGAATAGGTTGACGCAATCGCAGGGAGGGGATACCAAGACCGTAATATACATATCAGTGCCATCCACTGATCCTACGGCAGCTAATTTACCAAGTTCCGAAATGCATCCGAAGATGTATCAGCCTTTCCGGAAGATGTGAGGGAAGCATCTGGGTTAGGGAATGGGTTCGATATGACATTTCTTTATATGGCTAAATCACGGTTGATGGATGACGGTAAAACGTATGCCACATACCACGAAACCGTCGGTAAAACAAAGACGTTTGACTAGCTAGCCGAGTGGCTTACGCAACGCTATCTCAAGCAAAATAGTGCAAGACTTCTCAGGGAAAAGCTCCTGGGATTAACACAGAAACACAACGAAGCAGTAGAGACATTTTCTGACAGAATTTGTAAGTTAACTCGCAGACTTACGAACTAGTGCACAATGCAGAGACTCCAATGGAGTCCTCTTGTGGGAAGCAGAGAATAGGGTCTCAGACGTATTCGTAATGGGATGTGTCATTGTGGGTAAGGATGGAAAATCCTAGTGATTTTTCCTCAGCTATCAGAAATGCCACACAGCTGGAAGAGAGAGATTTTGCGACTCCGAAACAGAGTGACCTTGGTGAGGTGTTTTCTCCTCTGAGGTCAAGTGGTGCAGGTGTGGATGAGTGGGTCACATGAAGAAACAATGCCTCCAGCTACAGTGCTCTGAATATGGTGATAGGTGGCATAAAGCGAGTGACTGCAAAAGTGGACACAGGATAGGCGCCATAGAAAAAAGTATGCGTTAAACGCAAACGGGGTTGCTTTGACCGTCAGAGATCATTCCCAGTAAAATAATACACTGTAAGGAAGTGTTCAGAGAGGATTGTTGTGGCCCAGTGAATAATAAGGAATATAAATTCTTGGTAGACAAAGATGTACATATATTAGTTGTTAGTATGGACCTTTCGAGTAAGAAGAGACTTCAGTCTCTACGGCATAGGTTACGTGGAGTGGGGAAAAATGAGGTGAAATCACTGGGGACAACAACGCTCACTTTTAGCATCGGAGTTGAAAGGGGGATATGGATGTGTTGCCACACTTTTTGGGGGATACTGTGTAATTCTCACACCCGATTTTCTGAATAAACTCTTTCTTTCTTTCTTTTGCTTGTGCCTTTGTCCCGCAATGACGCAGGGTCGGCATGGCTAATCGGATTTGGCAAGGTCAATTTAAGGGGTGGCCGGATGCCCTTCCTGCCGCCACCTCGTACCCCCCAGGACGGAATTAGTGTACCCCAACTGTCTGCGTCCAATGTAATCATTTGAATAGTGCAAATGTGTTCAGATGTCTGCGAGCCGTGTAGCTGAGGCGGGACGTGAGGACCAGCCCAGTATTCGCCTAGTGGGATGTGGAAAACCGCCTAAAAACCACATCCAGGATGGCCGGCACACCGGCCTCCGTCCTTAAGCCGCCGGGTGGATTCGATCTGGGGCCGGCGCGCCTACCTGAGTCCAGGAAGCAGCGCATTAGCTTTCTATGCTAACCTGGTGCGTACGATTTTCTGAATAAACATGGGACTTATGACCACAGCAGTTGAGTCCCATAGTGCTCAGAGCCATTTGAACCATTTGAATAAACATGGCGCTGTAATTGATCTTTCGCAGTGTATGATTAAATTTGATAGAAATTCGTTTCCGCTATGGGAAAGAGCTGGTAGTGACTCAATGTCGCAAGATGTGCGTGCCATGAAGGTGTTACAAACTAAACTGCATGCACGTACATGAAGGTTAAATCGCGGCATAACGCACCGGTAATTACAGGAAAATTGATCTGGGTTAGTGGTAAGTATGAACTTACCGAGAGAATCTTTATGCTTGGTTGAATCATTGGCCTGCAGCGAAGATTTAGGTAAGTTGCACTGTAAGGTGTGCAAGGGTTTAGTACATGTTACAGATACAGATGGAAAATTTATGTTTCCCATGAGTCTGGACAGTTTTGGCATGGACAAGGTTAGTTTGCCAAAGGGCTTAATGGTTTCCTGTTAGACTATCGTGGAAGGAGATGATACTGATAGGTCACGTGATGACCACAGCCACAAGCATACTGTTAACAATTCTGCACTACGTGATAAAGTCAGACACATGGAAGACTAAGTGCCATGTGCACAAACGGCAGATCTTATTCACAGGCTTATGGCGCTGTAAAGGTTGTCAGAAGCGACTAAACATTTTGATATGCTTGATTTGCATATCATTGCACCATTTAATAGGACAACAGCTGGAAGTAAAAAGATTGTAATGACAAGAGATTAATATTAGCACACATATAACTTCTAGTATCCTTCAGGGTGGACAGGTATCTTGCATCTATTAGGAGATAATCGATTTGGCTAAAAGTATTTTCATCCAGAGATTTAACCTCATTTGATTTATATTTTTGTGTTTAAAAGTTGCGCTATCCATTGTCATTTTTCTCAATAAAGAAAAATGTACAAGTCTGGTCCCATTATTAATTGAGTTCTCCTGTAGACTGTGTTTGCCAATGAAACACTCATATTCATTTCTTTTCATGTTTTAGTATTCGTATCTCCAAAAATAATCTTACAGTCTCCTCTCCGACTTACATGGTATACTTCAGCTAACTCTTAATAAAGAACATCCTTTTCTTCGTCATTCTTATCTTCGGCTGAAGAGTTTCCTCTGATCGTGAGTCTGCAGAGACTGTGTGATTTCACCTATTATAAGATTTTTTTCCTCTTATTTACAATAAAACCGGTCCGAAACATGTGATACATCTTTTGACAGCTATAAAGCATCATGTGGTCTTTCTTCTATCACTACTTTACCTAACCATCTCACCTCTTTGGTAGTGGTAACATCCCATCTGTACCCATCCAACTATGTGTGATGTCCTTAAGTTAGTTAGGTTTAAGTAGTTCTAAGTTCTAGGGAACTGTTGACCACATATGTTAAGTCCCTTAGTGCTCAGAGCCATTTGAACCATTTGAACCCATCCAACTGACCAAGTAATTTCCTAAAAGTCCATCTTCATAGATAGTTAGATGTTCCTCGATCCCTGTCTAAACTTCTTTTGACGTGTGCCAGTTTGTTGTGCACAGGTCAGGATGGCTATTTCGTCATTAGATTTTTTACCTCTTATTTACAATAAAACCGGTCCGAAAGATGTGATACACCTTTTGACAGCTATAAAGCATCATGTGGTCTTTCTTCTATCACTACTTTACCTAACCATCTCTCCTCTTTGGTAGTGGTAACACCCCATCTGTACCCATCCAACTGATCAAGTAATTTCTTAACAGTCCATCTTCATAGATATTTAGATATTCCTCGATCCCTGTCTAAACTTCTTCTGACGTGTGCCAGTTTGTCGTGCACAGGTCAGGATGGCTAATTCGTCATTAGATTTAGTAACTTTTTTTTTATTTCTGCAGGTAGCGTCGTCACCCCAAACCCGACTTCCAGCGACTTTTGATTCCTGGTGTTTTCTGTTATGGTCGACTCCTTTAGTTCGTGGATCGCCATTTTCGTGTTTGGAACTCTCTTTTCCGCCTTGCATGACTTAGCCTTGCACACCAAGGGTAGGAATTGTAGCGTGGGTGTACATGCATTAGACCTGGAAGAATACATGATATTTGAACATTTTCATCAGTAGGAAACGCATCCACATGGGCACATACTGCACTTTCGCCCCCATTGACTAAGTTACCATGGATTAAAACAACAAAACCAGACTCGTTGCAAATTCGTGTCCTCACGCTGATAAGCGATCGACAAAAGCACAAGTAGCAGATCATACACATATAATAAATATGCATTCCTTACACCACTGAATAGTGGGTAAAAAGCTTCCTAGCATTTAACTATAGTAAGTCAAGGTCCCTGACAGTTGCAGTGAGCTAGGCACGGTAGCTTCGTGTGCCTACTTCACGAAATCACATAACGCGACTTTGTAAACGCCTCTATCGCAATGCTTCACTGTTGCCGGAGTTTTATGGAAGGCTACTGTTTTCGCCTGCAGCTGTTTTTGCTTCACGACTGAAAGCTGGCCACCATGCTGCAAGCTGTCTGGGATCTTCTCGTGCTAGCTGGACTATAGTTTGCATTGCTCACATACTGGCAGCACGAAATACATTTCTACAGACGGCCGACGAAATTACAAATCTAACTGCCTCGCTCGCCAATACTCCACTTTATTCGCTGCTGTCAAGATATGAACTCACTGCCAGCGTCCATCACTCTTATAGGGCATCATTATTAACTTTTCTTAGATTGTAAACGCTACTGTTAGACTATTTCCATCAGTATTTTTAATAACATCATTTGTGCGAGATCCTCTGTGCGTGTACAAATTCCTGTTTGACGCATTACTTAACATACCATAAGTAATGAACTATTGGCTCGCTTGCAGCACCCCAGCAACCAATCACAGATTAGTAGTGACCCGCAGATGCCACGTCAGCAAAAGAAAGGCAGCCACAAAGCTATGGTGCCGTGTGCAGATGACACATATTGCGCTCCTCGGTCGCGTACACTTATCAACACTTTCTAACGATGTCAGCTGTCTGGTACAGCGCAGAGCGTACTTTGGTTGTAAATAGTTATTCGTAAATTTAGACAACATAGTCTATGCAGAGTAGCGACCTCATGCTATTTTTAAGTTAAAATGAACAGTTGAGATCGCAATAATCTTTGTATATTTAGCGGTTTCGGCTTATGAAAAAGCCATCTTCAGAATTTTCGGCCCCCTATGGTTGGTGCTGGATGCTCCTCGGTTTTCTCGTGATACCACGTGAGCAAGCAGTAAAGGAAACAAAAGAAAAATTTGGAGTAGGAATTAAAATCCATGGAGAAGAAATAAAAACTTTGAGGTTTGCCGAGGACATTGTAATTCTGTCAGAGACAGCAAAGGACCTGGAAGAGCAGTTGAACGGAATGGACAGTGTCTTGACAGGCGGATATAAGATGAACATCAACAAAAGCAAAACGAGGATAATGGAATGTAGTCTAATTAAATCAGGTGATGCTAAGGGAATTAGATTAGGAAATGAGACACTTAAAGCAGTAGATGAGTTCTGCTATTTGGGGAATAAAATAACTGATGATGGTCGAAGCAGAGAGGATATAAAATGTAGACTAGCAATGGCAAGAAAAGCATTTCTGAAGAAGAGAAATTTGTTAACATCGAGTGTAGATTTAAGTGTCAGGAAGTCCTTTCTGAAAGTATTTGTATGGAGTGTAGCCATGTTTCACTATGGAAGTGAAACATGAACGATAAATAGTTTAGACAAGAAGAGAATAGAAGTTTTCGAAATGTGGTGCTACAGAAGAATGCTGAAGATTAGATGGGTAGATTACATAACTAATGAGGAGGTACTGAATAGAATTGGGGAGAAGAGAAGTTTGTGGCACAACTTGACAAGAAGAAGGGATCGGTTGATAAGACACATTCTGCGGCATCAAGGTATCACCAATTTAGTGATGGAGGGAAGCGTGGAGGGTAAAAATCGTAGAGGGAGACCAAGAGATGAATACACTAAGCAGATTGAGAAGGATGTAGGTTGCAGTAGTTACTCGGAGACGAAGAAGCTTGCACAGGATAGAGTAGCATGAAGAGCTGCATCAAACCAGTCTCAGGACTGAAGACCACAACAACAACCACGAACGGTCACTTAATGCTCGTGGTATCACGAGAGAACCGAGAAGCCGCAGCACCAGCCGCAGGGGGCCAGAAATTCTGAAGATGACCTTTGCATAAGCTGAAACCGCTAAAATATATATATTATTGCAATCTCGACTGTTCATTTTGACTTACAAGTAATTAAGGCTGGAATGGCCCAAAATGCTATATATAACATGCAGAGCCTTGTCAAGCTTGGCAACGCTGTCCCACGCCGCTGCAGTCTATCGATTACAAAGTTATTTCACGTGAGCTATAAAACTTTCGGGACACACTTTTTTGAATCACAATAACGAGCGCCATTTGGGTCACAGACTACCTCAAGGTGAGCACTAAAAACATTCTAAATGCGTGTTCTGGAACCGGCCGACAGTTTACGTGATTACGTACGCTCCTTCTGCGTCTTTTGAAGTTTACGCGACCCGCCGTAATAATGAAGCAGCGATACGGAGCGACGTGGCGGCCGGAGAACACGCGACTTTATTTCTTCGACCGCAGCGCCGCGGCGCGCAGCTCGCCAAACTCTGGTAGACGCCCGCTGCAGGAGCGTTCATCACCCTCGCACCAAATATCTTGCCAAGAACAATACATTTTTCATTTCCGCCGCGTCCTCGGCGACACTGCGAGCGGATCGTAACATATTTCACAAAGGAGCGTCGACGGCGCCTTCCAGGACCGCCTTAATGTCCATCTACGTCCTCATTCCCACCCCGCGCCACACCGCTGCTCCAGATGCGGTCGGTCTCCCCAGCACGCACTGAAGGGAAAAAAAAGTGGAGACACAGCAGAGTGCCGAAGGAGCAGAGCAGAGGCAGAACCGGCGCCGCGGGAGAGGTGGCTCGTAAAGGGAGCAGCAGCTTCTATCGCAATAGTATTAAAAGTAAATTCCGCCTTTTTGTTTCTCGCCGGGCACGGCTGCAGATTAAAATAATGACTGCAGATCTCTGCTCGGCGCCTTCTGCTCCGTTGCCTCTGCCGCAGGGCAGTATAACACTGGCGCCCGCCGAAGAGAACCGTAAGCGACCGGCAGCAGGAAAGAGGAGGCTGCGGTGCCGTCTTTTCCGACCGTGTGCGCAAAGTACTGGGTGGTTATAATTAAAGTGCAGTTACTCATGGAGGTCAGTGTGGGCTGTAATTATCGTGGCGGAACGAAACTTTGTAATGCGTTAATACGGTAGCCTTTTACGCTGGAAAAATTAGTTCCAATTTTCGCCACCAGGTGAAAATCTGGCGCTGTACAGGATCTCTTCGACCTCTCCGGTTCTCATACTAAACAAATTGTGTAAGCGGAAGTCACATTATGCCTTTCTCTCTTGTTTGAACTTTTCTGACCACGTCTCATTCCTAATCCATTACGAAGGGAAATATATCTATACATAATTAAGTAAGTGGAGAGGGGTAAAAGGAAAGGAAGGGGGGAGGGGACTGATGATATCAGCTGTATCGGCACTTTATGCGGAATCGACGGCGAGGAGTGAAAATGTGTGCCAGAGTGGGTCTCGAACCCAGGATCTCCTGCTCACTAGGCAGTTGCTTTAGCCACTGAACAGTCCAGTGAGAGTGTTCGTCACCAACGCAAAGACTATCCCGGCATGCATCCCAGCTGATCCACGTTCCCACCTAGTACCACCAATCCGCAGTTCCCGTCCATGTCCTCCACGCTCGTTAATTTTAGATTCCCACTGGAGGTCGAATGATTTTGTGCCTCTGCAGTGAAGGCTGCCCGGAAGAATAGAACCCACACATTCACATAATTGGTTCGCTTCGATGGGCAATGCATCCACCTCCTTCATTGTAGGTGCACAAAATCGTTCGACCTCCAGCGGGAATCTCAAAAAGCGAGCATAGATGACATGGACAGAGACTGCAGATAGGTGGTGCTAGGTGGACATGTCCAAAAGACAAGACACCACGCATTTATGTAACTGATTCGCCTCGATGGGCAAGGAATCCACAACATCCACTGCTGCTCTTTAAGAATTGTGGTTCAATCGGGGAACGTGAAGAGATAGTCCGTACATTTGCAATAAAGACCGTGTACGGATGGTGCAATGGTTAACACAATTGTCTAGTAAGCAAGAGATACCGGGTTCAAGTCACGATGCGGCACACCTTTCCATTCGTCGCTGTCGATACCGCATAAGGTGCTGATGCAGCTGATATCTTCAGTTCCTTCCTTTTGCTCTCCCTTCTCATCCTTTCACCTTCAACGTACATAATATACAGCACAGCTGTGGATTTCGCGTGGTGCCTGTTCTTTCGGACATGTCCGAAAATCTAAAGTTAGCCAGCATGGAAGACATGGGCAGGGACTGTCGATAGGTAGCACTAGGTGGGAAAATGGATCGGCCAGGGAGCGTACTGAGATAGTCTGTGCATTTGCGATAAACACTGTGTGTAGATGGCGCAATAGTTAACACAACCGCCTTAGTAAGCAGGGGATCCCGGGTTCGAGTCCCAGTCCAGTACTCATTTTCACTTCTCGTCGTCGATTCTGCATAAAGTGCCGAGGAAGCTGATATCATCAGTTCTTCCCTTTCCTTTCCTTTCTCCCCCTCCATCTTCAATTTACATAATACACTGTGTGATCAAAAGTATCCGGACACCCCCAACAACACACGTTTTTCATATTAGGTGCATTGTGCTGCCACCTACTGCCAGGTACTGCATATCACCATCCTCATTACTCAGACATCATGAGAGAGCAGAATGGGGCGCTCCGCGGAATCACGGACTTCGAACGTGGTCAGGTGATTGGGTGTCACTTGGGTCATACGTCTGTACGCGAGATTTCCACACTCCTAAACACCCATGGGTCCACTGTTTCCGGTATGATAGTGAAGTGGAAACGTGAAGGGACATGTACAGCACAAAAGCGTACAGGCTGACCTCGTCTGTTGACTGACAGACACCGCCGACAGTTGAAGAGGGTCGTAGTGTGTAAAAGGCAGACATCTATCCACATCATCACACAGGAATTCCAAAGTGCATCACGATCCACTACAAGTAGTATGACACTTAGGAGGGATGTGAGAGAACTTGGATTTCATGGTGGAGCAGCTGCTCATAAGTCACACATCACGCCGGTAAATGCAAAACGACGCCTCGCTTGATGTGAGGAGCGTAGACATTGGACGACTGAACAGTGGAAAAACGTTGTGTGGAGTGACGGATAACGATACACAAAGTGGCCATCCGTTGGCAGGGTGTGGGTATGGCGAATACCCAGTGAACGTCATCTGCCAGCATGTGTAGTGTCAATTCGAAGGTGGTGCTGGTATGGTGTGGTCGTGTTTTTCATGGAGGGGGTTTGCACTCTTTGTTTTGCGTGGCGCTATGACAGCACAGGCCTACATTGATGTTTTAACCATCTTCTTGCTTCCCTCTGTTGAAGAGCAATTCGGGGATGTCAATTGCATCTTTTAACACGATCGAGCATCTCTTCATAATGCACGGCCTGTGCGGAGTGGTTACACGACAATAACATCCCTGTAACAGACTATTAATAGACTATCCTGCACAGATTCCTGACCTGAATCCTATAGACCACCTTTGGGATGTATTAGAACGTCGACTTCGTGCCAGGCCTCACCGACCAACATCGATACCTCTCGTCAGTGCAGCACTCCGAGAAGAATGGGTTGCCATTCCCCAGCAAACCTTCCAGCACCAGATTGAATGTATGCCTGCGAGAGTGGAAGCTGTCATCAAGGCTAAGGATGGGCTAACACCACACTGAATTCCAGCATTACCGATGGAGGGCGCCACGAACTTGTAAGACATTTTCAGCCAGGTATCCGGCTACTTCACGTAATGCATGTATCACGGCTGCGGATATCCCAAAGAACAGACACCATGTATTTTCGTTTCTATACATCTTAATTGCATTCACAGCGACAGATTTGCACCCGGTCACCAAAATTGGAACTATTTTTTTTCCAGCGTCAATCGCTTCCGGATTAACGCATTAGAATATGTACCAACTTGCCCTGTCACACTGGACCTCTGTGGATAGCTGTACCACCTGATACGTCGCCGACTGCGCTGAAGGAGAAACGGTAGAGGCATTGCGTGTGTATCATCGCTTCTGCCCACACTTCGAAACATTTAAGGATCCATTCTCCTCAGACAGCCCATAAAATAAGCGATTTTTGCCACTTGTTTTTGGAAAAACTAACGAAGCAACCAACGTAAATCTTTTTACATGTTATTTATTGATCCTTTTCTGATTTTTTAAAGAAATTCAGTCGTCGGTAAGCTCCGTGTGTCCATGGCAGAAGTCCTGCACGTGCTTTTATTTTATTTCTGACCGAGAAATCAAATACCAATTTTAATAGATTTAGATTTAATAATGCTATACTATAGTTCAATTCTTTTATCTTGGCGGCTCGCGCATGCCCGCCCAGACGCTGGAGATTGCTGCGCTGCCAGTTGCACACGACGCACGCGCCAATAGGAGCAGCGCCATACTATTGCATAGTTCGCAAGCTTACGTGTAGGGGGGAGCGCGCAGTTCGTGAAGTAAGGCCACCACGGCCGCATTAACCCTTTCGCTGCTACAAAGACGTGCTCCCTGCATTCCGCGCTGTGGGCGATTTTGTCACTGCACTGCTCGCCTGTGCAGACACATTGTGTTCCGACTGCTTTGACACTCTTTATCATTCGATTCCACAAAAACTATTTGGCTCAAAAATTAGATTTTTACCTATCTTCTTGACTGATACCTTCCCCCCATAAATGACTTAATTTTGTTTCGATGTTCAACGCAGTTATTATGCAGCATTAAATATAGTAAACCTTTGCACGAAATTTTGAAGAGTTTGCAGAGGTAAAAGTCCATAGAGTATACTTTCCGTATGGTCGATTTTAGTTGCCACAATGTTGAGAATGAAATGTGGACAAGATACCTATATATTTCATTTAATTTAAGTACCACATAAATGTCGTATGTAATATTGAGAAATATTCCACCTTTCGCGACTGTAACAAAAGTTTTACTTACACTGGGCACGTCTGGCTTTATTTTAAAGCACTTCAATCAATCAAAAGGAAGTAGACAAAATACATTAAACAAAACTGTGGACTTACAAAAACATTAGGACATGAATATACTGTTTGTCAGTGAAGTGCTCAGAGCTATGTCAAATATAATTTTGTGTGTGGCACACACAAACAGCATTTATTTGCTAAAACACTGATGAGCCAACACAAACGTAGAATATTGTGCTACCGCAGCACAAAACTACGAAAGGTTACTTGGCAATGGAGGACACAAAATACAGTCCTCTTATGATGCTTCAAAAGAGAGAAACGCGTCTGGTCTAAATAAGTCGCTTATTACAGTTGCAGAAGAGGGATATATTTCAATACCATTGGTAAAACTGCGACTGTGGAACAAAAACAGGAAATAGAACATGAATACCATTGTGTATGTGGCATACCTTTCACCGATGGAAGTGCTTGAAAATAAAGCCAAACGCGCCGTGTGTATATAAAACTTTTATTACAGTCGCGAAAGACGGAATATTTCTCAATATTACATACGACACCTATGTGGTTCTTAAATTAAATGAGATATTGTTATACAGTAAATATTATATGAAATTTAGGTATCTTGTCCACATTTCATTCTCAACATTGTGGCAACTAAAATCGACCATACGGAAAGTATACGCTATGGACTTTTACCTCTGCAAACTCTTCAAAATTTCGTGCAATGGTTTACTACATTTAATGCTGCACATCAAAACAAGATTAAGTCATTTATGGGGGAAAGGTATCAGGCAAGAAGACGTGTAAAAATCAAATTTTTTGGCCAAATAGTTTTTGTGAAATCGAATGATAAGTGTGTCAAAGCCGTGGGAGCACCATGTGTCTGCACAGGCGAGAAGTGCAGTGATGACAAAATCGCGCACAGCGCGGAATGCGGGGAGTACGTGTCTGCAGCAGCGAAAAAGTTAATGAAGAGGCAAAGCACTAGAAATTTCATTCAAACGAATAAAATTCGTGAAGTAAGGCACTCCAATATTGTTTTTAAATAAAGAAAATATTAAACACCACACAAGGTTTGAACTCATAACCTTTCACTTGACAGCCCAACACCTTAACCGTTCCACTATCTCAGCTCACGGAGCAGAGTAACTCTATAAGGACTCTAACACCTCACGCAACTACTTATAAACACTGTTGGTATGACTATGAATTACTCACGCTTCGTAGAAGTACAATAGGAAATAAACAATTACCGCTGTTCTTTATTGCGAAAAAGCAGTTCGTGAGATTGAAACAAACATCTTTCCTTGCTATCGCCTGAATTAGGAGTCTTATTGCTCGTTTGGTTTAATTAATTAATAGAATATGAAGCAATTGGTATAAAGAATGTTTTTTCCAAACTTTCTGTAAAAGAAAGTCTGCTATCAAGACATTGCTTTTGTTCTATTACTTTATTTATGACTGAACGTTTTTAAAACTGAAGACACTTGTCCGTGCTCTGCACTGCTGTCGAGATCTGGCAACGTCGTTCTCTGTTCATTGGCTGACTGTGTTTTGTGACGTCAGATGCGCAGAACGAACCTAAACTCGGCCGCCAAGATATATGACGCGCACTTTAGTTCTTAAATAATGATTTATTTTCAAAATAACTTCCACCCAGTATTTTACCGTCTTGAAAGAACGCAAAAACCCCAGAACGGTGAAGTTTTACAGAAGCTCGAAATTTAAAGCCAACTTCAATGCGAGATGCTTTAATAGTCTCCACGACGAAACTCTGCCTCGAAATCTGGCAGAAAAATCAAAGATATTCTGGTCGTATGGATAGTACATCAGTCGCAAGACGCATTCAGTACCTCCACTGTGCGGTAGCACTGGTGATGTTATTGATGAGAGCGCCACTAAAGGAAAGTTACCACACACGATTTTCAGAATTTCCTTCACAAAAGAAGACGTAGTAAATACTCCAGAATTCGAATCAAGAAGAACTGCCAACGTGAGTAACTTAGAAGTAGATATTCGCGGTATAGCGAAGCATCTTAAAACACTCAAGGAAGGCAAGACTTCCGGTCTAGATTGTATGGGCATACCAGTCGAGCACCTTTCATAATTTGCTGATACAATAGCTCAGTACTTATCAATCATAAACAACCGCTCGCTCATAGAAAGATCCGTACCCAAAGACTGGAAAGATTCAGAAGTCACACCAATACCCAAGAAAGGAAATAGGAGTAATCCGCTGAATTACAGGGCCATATCATTAACATCGATATATAGTAGGATTTTGAAACATATAGTGTGCTCGAACATTATGAATCATCTAGAAGAAAACTACTTATTGTCGAGTAGACAACACGGATTCAGAAAGTATCATTCTTGTGGAACACAACCAGCGCTCTATTCTCATGAAGTAATGAATGCTGCCGACACGGGGCGTCAAATTGATTCCATATTTTTAGATTTCCAGAATGCTTTTGATACTGTTTTTCAAAAGCGACTTCTAATTAAATTGCTTGCCTATGGAGTATCGTCTGCGTCGTTTCCTATCAGAAAGGTCACAGTTCGTAACAACTGACGGGAAGTCATCGAGTAAAACAAAAGTAATATTGGCGTTCCCCAAGGAAGTGTCATAAGTCATCGTTCTTGATCTACGTGAACGATTTAGGAGACAATATGAGCAGTCCACTTAGTTTTCAGATGATGCTGTCATTTAGCGTCATTTAAAGCCATCAGATGATCAAAACGAATTGCAAAATGATTTAGATGTGATGTCTGTATGATGCAAAATTAGCAACTTTTGTGTGTGTGTGAATTCCAAAGGGACCAAAATGAAAAGTAGCAATTGACTCTAAAGCAAGAAAAGTGTGAAATTATCCACATGAGCACTAAAAAAAACTGCTGAATTTCAGTTACGCGATAAATCACACAAATCTAAAGGCAGTAAACTCAACTACATATTTAGGGATTACGATTAGGAATAACTTAAATTGGAACTATCACATAGATAATTTTGTGGGGAAAGCAAACCAAAGACTGTGATTTATTGACAGGAAACAATAGAAAACACGACAGGTTTACTAAAGAGACGGCTTGCACTACGATTGTCCTCCCTCTTCTAGAGTACTGCTGTCCGGTGTGGGATTCGCATCGGTCAGGACCGTCGGAGGACATCGAAAAAGTTCAGAGAAGGACAGCTCATTGTATTATCGCGAGATAGGGCAGACAGTGCCACGGATATGATACACGAATTGGGGTGGCAGTCACTAAAGCAAAGGTGTTTCCCGCAGCGGCAAGACGTTCTGACGAAATTTCAAGCACCAAAGTTCGCCTTAGAGTGTGAAAATATTTCGTTGGCGCCGACCTACATAGGGAGAAATGATGTTCATAATAAAATAAGAGAAATCAGATCTCGCACGGAAATATTTAAGTGTTTGCTTCTCCAGTGCGCTGTTTGAGAGTGTAACGATAGAGAATTAGCTTAAAGGTGATTCGATGAACGCTGTGCAAGGAACTTAATTGTGAATTACAGGGTACTCATGTAGATATAGATGTAGATGTTAGTGGCAGAATTTCCAAAACTGCTGAAACAGGTATTTTTTTATTTCTGACTGAGAAACCAAATACCAGTTTCGTAGTTCTAGCTTCAAAATTGCTACATTTTCAATAGGCCTCTCATTTCCTATTTAACACCGTTAGGAGTGGAATTTCGAACATTCCCTTCTTAAACGATGCCACGACGTCTCCAAATTTGTGCTTTCTCCCCCTTAGGGCTTGAATTTCCAAAAGCAATGAAAAACATGGTTTTTCATTTCTAACCGAGAACTCAAACAACAGTATTCAAAGATTTAGCTTTAAAAATGCTTTCACAACGAAAGTTGTAAGTAGGCTGTTTATGTTTTCTTATTGGCAACGTTACGTAGCGCTCTGTATGAAAATCACTGGCTGTGCTGTGTGCAGTCTGTGGCTAGTTTGCATTGTTGTCTGCCATTGTAGTGTTGGCAGCTGGATGTGAACAGCGCGTAGCGTTGCGCAGTTGGAGGTGAGCCGCCAGCAGTGGTGGATGTGGGAAAGAAATGGCGGAGTTTTGAAATTTGTAAGACTGGATGGCATGAACTGCTACATATATTATGACTATTAAGGTAAATACATTGTTTGTTCTCTATTAAAATCTTTCATTTGCTAACTATGCCTATCAGTAGTTAGTGCCTTCCGTAGTTTGAATCTTTTATTTAGCTGGCAGTAGTGGCGCTCGCTGTATTGCAGTAGTTCGAGTAACGAAGATTTTTGTGAGGTAAGTGATTTGTGAAACGTATAGGTTAATTTAGTCAGGGCCATTATCTTGTAGGGATTATTGTAAGTCAGATTGCGTTGCGCTAAAAAAATTATTGTGTGTTAGTTTAAGCACAGTCATGTATAATTTTTCGAAGGGGACGTTTCAAAGTGTACTTTTTTTATATTTCAAACACCGAAGCCAAATACAGACTGTCACAGATTTAGCTTGAAGAACGAAATAATTCCATAAAAATTTTCATTCCTTATTAAACTCCCGTAGGCGTTGAATTTCCAAAAAGAGTGAAATACGTACTTTTTTAGTTCTAACCGAAAAGCCAAATTCCAACTTTCGTAGGTCTAGCTTTAAAATTGCTTTCACAATGAAATATTTTCATAAAACATTTAATCCCCTATTTCACGCTCCTAGCGGTTGAATTCTCAAAAACTCTGAAAAACAGGTATTTTTTAAATTTGTAATACCAATATCAATTTTAATAGATGCAGCTTTAAAAATACTTAAGTACTTATTTAATAATGATTAATTTACAAAAAAACTTTCACTCACTATTTCACCTACATAGGGAAACAATTTCTAAAAATATGGAAACACATATCTCTTTATTTTTGACAGAGAAACGAAATATCAATTTTCGTACTTTTGCTCAAAAACAGCCTTAATAGCGACGTACTTTCATCCCTTTCATCCATGTTTCATCACATTAGGGGTATAGTTTCGAAATTTCCTTTCTGCGGTATAAGATCAACGCCCTCGCCAAATATGAAGTTTCTACCCTTGGCGGTTTGGGCTGGGCGATCTGACTCAACCAGTCAGGACATTGCCTTTAACATACAAGCATTGCAAACTGAGTAATAGCAAGTTTTTTTTTTAATTTGACAAAATAAAAAATTATGTACTTTTGAAACAAAGTAGTTTGTCGTGTGTTTTTGTTACGATTTTTGATGACTCCTTGTAGACATGCCCGAAGAGTAATTCAACCAAATTTCAGAGAGAAATTTTTGGTGCCCCCAATCCATTCCATCAGCTTAAATATTGTATATTGCATCGCAAGCTGACGGAATGGATTGCGGGCGCACTAATAAAGATATTTTTCTGATATTTGACTGCATTCTTCCTCGGGCACGTCCGTGAGAAGTACTACGCTACTTTTTTTTTGTTTTAACTTATCCGTTATAGCAAGAAACGTAACCAAAAACATAAGACAAAACTACATCTTTGTATCAAACATTAATCATTTTATTATTTTGTCAAATTAAAAAAAACTGTGCTATTGCTATGTGAGCAATATCCTATACATTACGAAAATTGTTTGTTTCCTTATTTCAGATAAGCAGAGACTGTAGGACTTCCGTCATGGACATAGCTAATTTTAGACAGAACATCTCTTGGGGGGGCTTAATGATGACTTAATTTCTTTAAAAAATTAGAAAATGTTGTCCAAGAATCAACAGCTGACTGCTTCATTAGTTTTTCCAAAAACAAATCGTAAAAATCTCTTATTTTATAGGCTAACTAAAGAAAACAGGCCCCTACCCCTTTTGCAGAGGAAAGTTTCCTTTTTTCAGTTTTCTCATCTTAACCATCTGGAAATAAGTGAAATAAGACCAAGGGAAACAGACAGCAGTGCTAAGGTTCTTAGACGACACGGCCATTCTGTTCAGATGTAAGAAAGACTTAGAAGGTGAAAAGAACGGACGACATACACTGCTGGTCATTAACACCTAATGTAGCACTGGAATTGGGTAGTCCATGGCGAAGAAATGGACTGGTGTAATGGTCAACATTCCTGCCTAGTATGTCAGGAGACCCCGCTTAAAGCCTCGGCTACAGCGCATTTATTCAGCTTCCATCATTATCGTAGGTGAAGGTGAGACTTAAATGTCTCGACGAAAATTTAATTATAAAAACTCCACGAGGCAACATACAGACATTTTTCCCTAATGTCATAATTACCTGTAAGCAGGTTATAATCCGGCTGAGAGCATATTCGCACTCGGCACTAGTGGAATTGAGCGTAACTCGGGCACAAATCAGACGAATGGACACTACTGGCCATTAAAATTGCTACACCACCAAGATGACGTGCTACAGACGCGAAATTTAACCCACAGGAAGAAGATGATGTGATATGCAAATGATTAGCTTTTCAGAGCATTCACACAAGGTTGGCGCCTGTGGCGACACCTACAACGTGCTGATATGAGCAAAGTTTCCAGCCGATTTCTCATACACAAACAGCAGTTGACCGGCGTTGCCTGATGAAAAGTTGTTGAGATGCCTCGTGTAAGGAGGAGAAATGCGTACCATCAAGTTTCCGACTTTGTTAAAGATCGGATTGTAGTCTATCGCGATTGCAATTTATCGTATCGCGACATTGCTGTTCGCGTTGGTCGAGATCCAATGACTGTTAGCAGAATTTGGAATCTGTAGGTTCAGGAGGGTAATAAGGAACGCTGTGCTAGATCCCAACAGCCTCGTATCACTAGCAGTCGAGATGACAGGCATCTCATCCGCATGGCTGTAACGGATCGTGCAGCCACGTCTCGATCCCTGAGTCAACAGATGGGGACGTTTGCTAGACAACAACCATCTGCATGAACTGTTCGACGACGTTTGCAGCAGCATGGACTAACAGCTCGGAGACCATGGCTGCGGTTACCCTTGACGCTGCATCACAGACAGGAGAGCCTGCGATGGTGTACTCAACAACGAATCTGGGTGCACGAATGGTAAAACGTCATTTTTTCGGATGAATCCAGGTTCTGTTTACAGCATCGTGATGGTCACATCCGTGTTTGGCGACATCGCGGTGAACGCACATCGGAAGCATGTACTCATCATCGCCAAACTGGCGTATCACCCGGCGTGATGGTATGGGGTGCCATTGGTTACACCTCTCGGTCACCTCTTGTTCGCATTGACGGCACTTTGAACAGTGGACGTTACATTTCAGATGTGTTAGGACTGGTGGCTCTACCCTTCATTCGATCCCTGTGAAACCCTACACTTCAGCATGACAATGCACGATCGGATGTTGCAGGTCCTGTATGGGCCTTTCTGGATACAGAAAATGTTCGACTGCTGCCCTGGCCAGCACATTCTCCAGATCCCTCACCAACTGAAAACGTCTGGTCAATGGTGGCCGAGCACCTGGCTCGTCACAATACGCCAGTCACTACTCTTGATGAACTGTTTTATCACGTTGAAGCTGTATGGGCAGCTGTACCTGCACACGCCATCCAAGCTCTGTTTGCCGGCCGGAGTGGCCGAGCGGTTCTAGGCGCTATAGTCTGGAACCGTGCGACTGCTACGGTCGCAGGTTCGGATCCTGCCTCGAACATAGATGTGTGTGATGTCCTTAGGTTAGTTAGGTTTAAGTAGTTCTAAGTTCTAGGGGACTGATGACCTAAGTAGTTAAGTCCCATAGTGCTCAGATACATTTGAACCAAGCTCTGTTGCCGGCCGGTGTGGCCGTGCGGTTCTAGGCGCTTCAGTCTGGAACCGCGTGACCGCTACGGTCGCAGGTTCGAATCCTGCCTCGGGCATGGATGTGTGTGATGTCCTTAGGTTAGTTAGGTTTAAGTAGTTCTAAATTCTAGGGGACTGATGACCACAGATGTTAAGTCCCATAGTGCTCAGAGCCATTTGAACCATTTTGAACCAAGCTCTGTTTGACTCAATGCCCAGGCGTATCAAGGCCGTTATTACGGCCAGAGGTGGTTGTTCTAGGTACTGATTTCTCAGGATCTATGCACCCAATTTGCGTGAAAATGTAATCACATGTCAGTTCTAGTATACTATATTTGTCCAATGAATAACCGTTTATCATTTGCATTTCTTCTTGGTGTAGCAATTTTAATGGCCAGTAGTGTAGCTTGCATAATAGTCACTGCCATTGTACATCAGAACCACTATGACATTACATGTATTTAATGCTCCTCTCTAATAAGCAATATATTAGACAGGCTATAAGCAAGAAGAAGAAAAACAAAGTTAGATCAATAAGTCGCTGAGATGTTGTAACTACACAGTGTGATTTTTTAGTTCAGAGATGTGGACCATCAAAAACAAGCGCAAGAGCCTTTCAAGCAAAAGCAAAATATTTTCTTTTATTGCAGTGTAATGAAAAAGAAAACGAATAGTAGACCCTGGCATTTGGCTGAGGCGAATATATTCGTTGTTCCGTGTTCAGGGTCAGCAAAAAATTGCCAGTATCGTGAGAGTTTCATCAAAGAGTCAAGTCGTTGCTGTAAGAATGCCTAATAGTCGAGCATATCCTTTGTACGTCACAGTAAAATGTATCGAAGTGATAGACCTTTGATCCACGTCAGAGCGTGGGATTTCGTAGATGGAAAATACACGTCTTCCGGGCAGAGTAACATCGGAGGCTCGATCGCGTGTGGCGCAGTTCGAAGATAAAAGGCGAGGATCTTCCGTACCAGCAGCCACACGTCCGCTGACGGTCCACGCACTGTCTGATGTTCGTCCGTATCCATCAGGTGACACTGAATCAACCGCACTGATATTCTGCAGTCGAATCCACGTCTCGTGTTTCCCATTAACGGAAAGGTAACAGGTGTAAGGTGGCTATAATTTCGCATCTTACAAGCTCTCATCTACATACTTTGCCGTGATTTACAACCGGAATTATGTATCATTTGATAGGTTGTACATCGCATATATACATATATTTAAAGAAGACTGACACTGTCACGTACACCATGTAAATAGTTGTTAACGCTTATTGCATGAAAGGTGACGGAGTTTCTTATCAAAACGGCATCACGAATGATTGCCTATTGAGCCGTGCGCGGCTCGTGTTCATGCCATTTTTTGTTTGTCATCTTCTTTTAAGGTACTGCCGCCTCGTTTTCTTATTCCATTTCCTGGCGTCACTAACTTCTGCCTTACTTGCCCGTGAGTGGCAGCAGCAGCGCCTATCGATAAGTGCACTGTCGTACCATCTCTGGAGCAACTGATAGTATTTCCGGATCGTCGTGTGTCTGGAAGTCAGTTGGAGACGGACCAGGAGTGCAGTCGGGCTCGGAGCAGCGCCGGGGACGGAGCGCCAGTGAGGAGCTGACAGACAGTACTTGCCGACCACTGGGGACACACCTGCACTGTACGACGAAAGGAGACTGGAGTGGGAGCGACTGTTAGTTGGTCGTACGGCCGGTCGTCTCATCGGCCGACGTTATTTGGCCTTTTGACCGTTTCCGTGTGTGAGGAGTCGGTCGGTTGGTGCAGAGCAGCGAGGAAGTCTCCATGGTGCGTGGTCAGGCCGGAGCCGCTGGCGGTGTGCACGCACAGTTTTAGTTGTGAGGCGCTTCTTGCTTTGGTCACGAAGTTCGTCGCCCACCGATCCTGGACACTAAAGTTGAGTGCTCACTTAACCTACTATCAAGCCTCCACTGTTACACATATCTTCGTTTGGATCTGGTAGTCGCTTTCTTGGAGAGTCCCGCGAGCAACAACGTGTGTGCATTGAAGTCAGCTACAGTTGCAGCCGTTTTCCTGTGTGGTGTTTAACTTAATTTAATTCTTCCTTCATTAATGAAGTGTACCAGCGGTATCTTCCGCCTTGTGGCCATTGATGTTCTGGTTACCTGCCCTGGGCGTCGACATAATTTTTTGCAGTGTATTTTCCTCGTCGTGTTGATGCTGTCCAGCACGGCATGTAGTTCGACAGCTTAGATGTATTGGTAGCTTTGGGCGTTTATTCTGACTGGGCTGGATTGGGCACCAGTATCCAGAACGTTGTGCTATGTTGTCGTTTTGCTGGTCGGGTGCAGCAAAACTGATCTGGTTGGTTGGTTTGTCCGCTGGCTTTCGGTTAGGTTGCCATCCTATAAAGAGGTTGTCGGTCTGGCTGCCTGTCTCACCTAAACGTGCATTAGTGTTACCTTCCCAGGCCAAGCCTTGGAACCTTCTGAGCGCCGCTCCTTGTGTTTTACACAGTGATTTTCTTTTAGTCTTAAGTTCTCTGTGTAGCCTTCAGCCGAGTTTTAGCTTATTAAAATTGCAAGGCTTTTCTTCTTAGGCATTAAACCGTAAAAAAAAAAAAATTGTTTCTTGTTTGGTATGTGGCCTTCAGCGGAGTTTCAGCCTTTCAAAATTAAAATTGAAAATTCCTTGTACCTAGGCCTTAAGCCGTAAATTGTTTTCAAGTTGGTATGTGGCCTTAAGCCGAGTTTTCAGCCTTTTCAAATCAAAAGTTGAAAAATTTTGTCTAGGCCTTAAGCCATAAGAAATATTTTCTAGTTTTTATGTGGCCTTCAGCCGAGTTTTGCAGCTTAAATTAAAAATTGGAAATTTCTTTTTCTGGGCTTTAAGCCATGAGATTGTTTGGGTTTCATATGCAGCTTTCAGCCGAGAGTTATGTGAAGCATTTTAGGATAAAGCTTTTAGCATATTTTAGTTGAAATTTAGAAGCTCTTCCCTTTAGGCCTTAAGCTGTAAATTGTTTTCTGCATGTTGTGAGACCTCCAGCCGAATTTTACACGTAATAGTTTAAGATAAGGCCTTCAATCTTTTCACATTAAAAGCTCCTCTTTCTAGACCTTAAGCCGTTAAATTGTTTTTTTGATATGCGGCGTTCAGTCCAGTTTTCAGCCTACTTAGATTGAACATTGAAAATCTTTGTCTCAGCCTTAAGCCGTAACACTGTTCTCGATTAATGTATGGCCTTCAGCCGAGTTCTACAGAAAAAGTTTAAGCTAAGGCTTTCAGCCTATTTATATTGAAGAAAAAAAATTTTTTTCTAAAGAAGTGAAACCTCTAGAAGAACTCCTGTACCTCAATTCTTTGTTTATGCCTTGTGCCTTGGATTTTCGATGTGGCCTTCAGCCGACATAAATTAAATCAAAAGAGGTCTTTCGTTAAAACCTTGAGAGTTTTTGATTCTTGCTTGTGTGATTGTGTGTTTTGACAAATAAAGTTTATATGTTGAGTGCAACTGAAAAAATGTAGCTCATTTTGGCCCCTTTTCACAAATATAACCACATCCGCTCTGTCCTGGTAGCCCAGGGATTTCACGTATACTAGTAGAGGTTGGAACGCCAGTGGAACTGAAACGGCAGGCGTAACTCAAACCCTGGATGGAAAATCCCGCACAGGTGTGTTGGTCCTGCTTGACACAGGAAGTAGCCAAGACAGGCGGTCGGGGCACCTGAGCGCTGAAGCACAATTCAGCGGCGGCCGGCCAGTATTGTAACAGGGACGGAAGGATAACAGGACAATACTTCGTAAACTCTGAAAATCTTGGACGCAGCAGAGAGGAACGAGGAAGCGTTACCTCGGAAATCACGCAGGCTGGGTTATTTCCGAGAATATTTACTCTGAGAAGCGTACCATTGTACGTATTCCTAATTAACGGGGATAGGTATTTCCTCGCAAACTTTCCGCGCTGGACGACAAAAGATTAAAATATGGTTGGTCGGCGTTCGGAAGAACCTGTAGAGAGGAAGAATATTCCGTGGTTTCGAGAATCCGATTCGCTCTCTGCAATTACGAGGGAGAGGAGCCGAGCTTTGCTGGGAATCAAGCGGTGGAGAGTAAGAGGGCTTCCGTTTTGAATGCCCGTGTTTGACGGTCGCTGAGTATCAGCTTTTGTTGGTACAGACGGACTTGCTGTCTTTGCTCTCAAGAGATTTTATAGTTAGAACGGTTAGACACTGCATTGTTGCGAATTTATACGATTCTGGACTTCGCCTCCGGGTAGGGGAGTCGTCGTTGAGTACGCAGCGTTCTTCTGCCTGTAATCACGTAGAGACGTTACCAAAAGTCCGCCCTTGTGGCTGGGAGTTCGCGTTTCTTGTCTGTAGAACACAGAGAGGAGAAGACAGTGTTAGGTTATACTAGTCAGAGGACCGCCTTCTGCCGCCCTAGTGTTTGAAAGCATTTTTATTTGTGGCTATAGTTCTTCCATCGTCACAGATGTGTACGAGAACCCCCACTCCGACGCACCAGACGCAGTACATACCCCGGTAATATTGCTAATTGCTTCGGCTTATTAGGGCTATAAAGCTAAATAGCTGTGATCACGTAAATTTTATTTCCACTGCGGTTGCACACCACCGTAGATCATCCTTGAAAGTAGCGTCTTCTAGTGTTCGGTACGTTGATGATGTCAGGCATCTCGCGTCATATTAGATCGCACAGCCTTAAAAATGGCAGATTTGGGCAACCGATCAATCGTATTAGTTAGGAAACTCATTTGTATTTCTTTGTGTCCATTGGACATTGACATATAAATATTCGTAATACACTCCTGGAAATGGAAAAAAGAACACATTGACACCGGTGTGTCAGACCCACCATACTTGCTCCGGACACTGCGAGAGGGCTGTACAAGCAATGATCACACGCACGGCACAGCGGACACACCAGGAACCGCGATGTTGGCCGTCGAATGGCGCTAGCTGCGCAGCATTTGTGCACCGCCGCCGTCAGTGTCAGCCTGTTTGCCGTGGCATACGGAGCTCCATCGCAGTCTTTAACACTGGTAGCATGCCGCGACAGCGTGGACGTGAACCGTATGTGCAGTTGACGAACTTTGAGCGAGGGCGTATAGTGGGCATGCGGGAGGCCGGGTGGACGTACCGCCGAATTGCTCAACACGTGGGGCGTGAGGTCTCCACAGTACATCGATGTTGTCGCCAGTGGTCGGCGGAAGGTGCACGTGCCCGTCGACCTGGGACCTGACCGCAGCGACGCACGGATGCACGCCAAGACCGTAGGATCCTACGCAGTGCCGTAGGGGACCGCACCGCCACTTCCCAGCAAATTAGGGACACTGTTGCTCCTGGGGTATCGGCGAGGACCATTCGCAACCGTCTCCATGAAGCTGGGCTACGGTCCCGCACACCGTTAGGCCGTCTTCCGCTCACGCCCCAACATCGTGCAGCCCGCCTCCAGTGGTGTCGCGACAGGCGTGAATGGAGGGACGAATGGAGACGTGTCGTCTTCAGCGATGAGAGTCGCTTCTGCCTTGGTGCCAATGATGGTCGTATGCGTGTTTGGCGCCGTGCAGGTGAGCGCCACAATCAGGACTGCATACGACCGAGGCACACAGGGCCAACACCCGGCATCATGGTGTGGGGAGCGATCTCCTACACTGGCCGTACACCACTGGTGATCGTCGAGGGGACACTGAATAGTGCACGGTACATCCAAACCGTCATTGAACCCATCGTTCTACCATTCCTAGACCGGCAAGGGAACTTGCTGTTCCAACAGGACAGTGCACGTCCGCATGTATCCCGTGCCACCCAACGTGCTCTAGAAGGTGTAAGTCAACTACCCTGGCCAGCAAGATCTCCGGATCTGTCCCCCATTGAGCATGTTTGGGACTGGATGAAGCGTCGTCTAACACGGTCTGCACGTCCAGCACGAACGCTGGTCCAACTGAGGCGCCAGGTGGAAATGGCATGGCAAGCCGTTCCACAGGACTACATCCAGCATCTCTACGATCGTCTCCATGGGAGAATAGCAGCCTGCATTGCTGCGAAAGGTGGATATACACTGTACTAGTGCCGACATTGTGCATGCTCTGTTGCCTGTGTCTATGTGCCTGTGGTTCTGTCAGTGTGATCATGTGATGTATCTGACCCCAGGAATGTGTCAATAAAGTTTCCCCTTCCTGGGACAATGAATTCACGGTGTTCTTATTTCAATTTCCAGGAGTGTATATAAATGGGTTTTAAACTACAGTAAATGTATAAACACAAACAACATTTATCTTTTTGTAGTTACTAGTTCCCTTTATCATTCATTTATGTTTATGTTGTAATTTATATGTTAAAGAACAAGCAGGAGGAGATAATATCACCGTTAAGAGATCCTAAGATCTGCTTCAGGGGGTATTCAGACAGGGCCAAATCTTCATTTTCGCGTTGAGTATTTTCCCTTGTGCACATTCATTTTACACCCACCTGGAGTAGCATCCTGAGCAGGAGGCGCCCACCGCCGTACCGAGATAGCCACGGTGGACGGTGCGCCACACCACAGGTCATAGAGCCCTGGGATGGCGACTCTGTCACATTCCCTGCTTTATTCCCCGTCATTAGATGATTGATGCCCCTCTGGTACTGGGGAAGTCAGCATACACACAGCTATATTAAAAGAAAAAGGTCTCGATATATGAGAGAGATGACGTGATGTGTGCAACGGTAATGGGCGGAAGGCGTGACTCAGGCATGCATCACGAGACCAGTGACACTATTGCAGTGATGCGTCCATAGCGTAACCATTGTGCTGGCATGCAGTGCTGCTGCCCTCGTATGGACACTGACAAGCCGTAGCTGACCGTCGCGAGTTGGGAGAGAGAGAGTGTCGTACCGTATCTTGAGGATACGTCCACCACTGATGAAATAACCGGATGCGGCCACTAGTTGTTGTCCCATGACGGCATTCTGGATGCAAGGAAGGTTATCCATTGGATCATATCCAACGCTCGTAACAAGTGCCTCCTGAAGCCCATTCAGACTGCTTGCAGAAGGCGTCAACAATTAATCGACGCCTGCCTATGGTGGACGTCGTAGGTAAAGAGAACGCCCAGGAATTTAAGCGCGTCCATCGATTGCAGGGTCGCTACACTGTCCTCGCCAATGTTCATCGACCCAGACTTGTCAATGTTCATACAACTACCAGCCACTGTACGGTATAGCGCGATCCTTTCCAGTGCTGACTTCATCTCATTGCCCGAACATGTCAGAAAGACCAGATTATCCACATATGCCTTACAATGCAATGTATGCCCCCTCAGGGTTGTCACTGACAGACAACAGTTCAATCCATAGATAAGTGGTCCGAGATCAACTGTATAAGATCAGTGAGAGTGGGCAATCCTGACGGACCTATCGCAAAATTGACAGGGGGCCTGCTACATGTCCATTAACCAGCCATTTGGATGAAGCACCACAGAGAAGTCGCAGGATGACGACGTTGCGTGTATGAGATGATCTTTGCCTTGAAGCGTCTAGTCTCTATATGTCGATCAAGGGACGGTGGGCTTGCCGTGAGTTCTCGGAGCAGCGTAAAATAATATTCCGTCGTGTGGAGATACCAAAGGGACTGCTATCTACCATATTGCATCATCGAGCACCCTAGAGGCGATTTGTGTCATTCTAGCTACTATTTTAGCCTGGAGGGATATCAGCAGTTATCTCCAAAGGCAGTCCGTGTGTGTCTACATTGAGTCGACGTCGTCGACGTTCCGGCTCCTGAAGGGGCGCTACATTCATTTTCCAACAACCGTGACTCATCCGTACTTTCTGACAACGGAGAGGGACAATGCAGATGTACGTGCTATGATCAGAAAAGGCTAACGGCCGTCGTCCTGGGTCCACATATCCTGGGCGGTCGCCTTGCATACTTTCTCAGTGTTTAGTAGACGTAACTAGTGCACCAACAGACTGAGTTCAGGACATGTGGTGTAACTGAGGTACTGAACTTTCGGGTAGAGCATGCTGTCGAAGCCGCTACCAACGATACAGTTGCTATAACGTCCCAAGAAGAGAGGCGAGATGTCCTCCAAACAGAAATGTGACTGCAAGTGCCTCAAGGTCCTCAAACGAAATTCTTACATGAGCATAATGTCCACATCTTACATACATAACACATCACACAGCAAAATTTAAAATTTTCATGGCGAATCAACTGTTCAAAGAGATTTCGGGATTGCAGCAGGTCGTCGTAAACTTCATTCCACGATATTTCGTCTGGACAACTGCCAGCCATTTTCAGGTGAGCCGAACGAGGACTGACGAAGACGTTCTCCGCTCCGTCTTATATGGTGCGCTGATGGTACTGCCGCGCATGCGTTGAAGTCGCAGAGACGGAAGGACCTCACCGCCCAGCAGCAGCGCCCTCGCTGGTGGAACTGCAAGACTCAGCGGCCATCGGTATTGTCGCTAGCCGCAGCTATCCAAGTCATCTGGCGTCTTCGTCTCGAGCAAATTTCGGAAATGACGGGATTCCACGCGTTATTCAATTGGTAACCACTGTCACGGTTTATTAGATTTTCCGCAATGCGTATTTCAACGGGTTCTTTGATAATGGAGTCCCAAAAGGTTGTTGCTGTGGCCAAAATCGAAGTTTTGTCATACTCCATTTTTGCTAAAGCTAGAGGAGGTTCTTGGTTCACTTTATAGGAAATACAAAAAGTTGATTATATGTGGTGACTTCAATATTAATTGTATAAGTGATTGTGCAAGGAAAAGGATGCTGGTAGACCTCCTTAATTCATATAATCTTATGCAAACCGTATTCTTTCCAACGAGAGTGCAAGGGAACAGTAGAACAACCATAGACAATATTTTTGTTCATTCGTCATTATTAGAAGGGCATTCTGTTAGCAAAAAGGTGATGCACAAATTTTAAGTCTAAAAGATTTTTGTGCTGCAACACATGTTAAATATAGTTACCAACTTTTTAGGAAAGCTGATCCAGTTGCTGTACAGAATTTTGTAAACCTTATCAAGGAACAAGAGTGGCAAGATGTTTATAGTGCTGATACAGTAGACGATAAATATAATGCTTTCCTCAAGACTTTTCTCGTGCGCTTTGAAAGTTGCTTTCCGTTAGAAAGTTCAAAACAGGGTACTAGCACAAACAGGCAGCCTGGGTGGCTGACTAAAGGGATAAGAATATCTTGTAGAACAAAGTGGCAATTATATCAAAACGTTAGAAACAGTCAAAATCTAAATGCAGCAGCCCATTACAAACAGTATTGTAAGGTGCTTAAAAAAGTTATTAGGAAGGCAAAAAGTATGTGGTATGCAGATAGCATAGCTAAGTCTCAGGATAAAATTAAAACCATATGGTCAGTCGTAAAGGAAGTGGCTGGTCTACAGAGACAGGTCGAGAATATAGAATCAGTGCGTAGTGGGGATGTCCCTGTTACTGATAAGTCGCATATATGTACAGTACTTAATAATCACTTTCTGAATATAGCAGGTGAACTAAATAGAAACCTAGTCCCAACAGGGAATCGTATAGCGCTCTTAGAAAAAAGTGTTCCGAGACTGTGACCTGAAATGCTCCTCCATGATACTGACAAGAGGGAGATTGAGTTAATAATTAAATCACTAAAGACCAAGAACTCTCATGGATATGACGGGGTATCTAGCAGAATACTGAAGTATTGTTCCACGTATGTTAGCTCAGTACTTAGCCATATCTGTAACTTTTCCTTTAGGAGTGGTCGGTTTCCTGACCGATTAAAGTACTCGGTAGTGAAGCCACTTTATAAAAAGGGAGACAGGGGTAATGTTGACAATTATAGACCTATTTCTATGCCATCGCTGTTTGCTAAAGTTATCGAGAGGGTTGTATATACAAGGTTACTGCAGCATTTAAATTCACATAATTTGCTGTCAAATGTACAGTTTGGTTTTAGAAATGGCTTAACAACTGAAAATGCTATAGTCTCTTTTCTCTGTGAGGTTTTGGACGGATTAAATAAAAGGTTGCGAACGTTAGGTGTTTTCTTTGATTTAACGAAGGCTTTTGACTGTGTTGACCACAAAATATTACTGCAGAAGTTGGAACATTATGGAGTAAGGGGAGTAGCTTACAATTGGTTCGTCTCCTACTTTAAGAACAGAAAGCAGAAGGTAATCCTCCGCAATATTGAGAGTGGTAATGATGTTCAGTCCCAATGGGGCACTGTTAAATGGGGCGTTCCCCAAGGGTCGGTGCTGGGGCCACTGCTGTTTCTTATTTATGTAAATGATATGCCTTCTAGTATTACAGGTGATTCAAAAATATTTCTGTTTGCTGATGACACCACATTGGTAGTGAAGGATCTTGAGTGTAATATTGAAACATTATCAAATAATGTAGTTCATGATATAAGTTCGTGGCTTGTGGAAAATAATTTGATGCTAAATCACAGTAAGACTCAGTTTTTACAGTTTCTAACCCACAATTCAACAAGAACTGACATTTTAATCAGACAGAATGGGCATGTTATAAGCGAGACGGAACTGTTCAAGTTCCTAGGCGTACGGATAGATAGTAAGCTGTTGTGGAAAGCCCATGTTCAGGATCTTGTTCAGAAACTAAATGCCGCTTTATTTACCATTAGAACAGTATCTGAAGTAAGTGACATTTCAACACGAAAAGTAGTATACTTCGCATATTTTCATACGCTTATGTCATATGGTATTATTTTTTGGGGTAATTCTTCTGATTCAAAAAGGGTATTTTTGGCTCAAAAACGGGCTGTTCGAGCTATGTATGGTGTAAGTTCGAAAACCTCTTGTCGACCCCTATTCAATAGTCTGGGAATTTTGACATTGCCCTCACAGTATGTATTTTCTTTAATGTCGTTTGTTGTTAGCAATATTAGCTTATTCCCAAGAGTTAGCAGCTTTCACTCAGTTAATACTAGGCAGAAATCAAATCTGCATGTGGAATGCACTTCCTTGACTCTTGTGCAGAAAGGAGTGCAGTATTCTGCTGCATCCATTTTCAGTAAGCTACCACAAGAACTCAAAAATCTTAGCAGTATCCCAAACACTTTTAAGTCTAAACTGAAGAGTTTCCTCATGGCTCACTCCTTCTATTCTGCCGAGGAGCTCCTGGAAGAGCTAAAACATTAAGCAAATTCCAGCGTTACATTCTTGATTTTCTTTATTTAAACTAACGACTTGTCGCCTGAATATGTTTCTTATATTTCATTTTATCTGTTTTTACAATCGTGTTATAACTTCATGTATTGACCCGTTCCATGACCATGGAGACTTCTCCTAAATGTGGTCCCACGGAACAATAAATAAAAAAATAAATAAATAAATAAATACACTGTTCCGCATCTGTAGACTTACTGGGTTGAAGTAGGCGACTGCAACGCTGATGTTCCGTACAAGACTCTTCCACTGTACGCGTTGTCTGTCCTATATAGGGCATACCACATTGACACGGTGTTTTATAAATTCCCACCTTCCGCCGTAACAAATCATCCTTCACCAAACCCAGCAGATCCGAAATCTTAGAAGGTGGGCGAAAAACCACTTTCACATGAAAATTATTAGGAATCCTCGCTATTTTGAAGGAGATATTTCCAACGAAGGGAAGAAAAGCTAGAGACTTGGTTGACGCGTTCTCCTCTTTATCCACTTCCCGGTTTCTGGCTTTAGTTGAGAAGGTCCTGTTAATTTGCCGGGCCGAGTATCCATTGTCTCTGAAACCGTCCTTAAATGTGCAAGTTCCTTAGGCAAATTCTCTGCATCCGACACCGTATTGTGCCCTCTGTACAAGGGCTTTAAGCACACTCATCGTTTGGGATGGGTGATGGCAACTTGAAGAATACAAGTACAAATCAGTGTGAGTGGGGTTACGGTAAACAGAATGTCCCACCGACAGTGTCACGCTGACATCAGATGGTGTCCTCTGTCTCCTGTTGCGTTTCTTCAGTGATCGTTGTTTACGTGAGTACACTTCAGAGTCAGATGATGCAAAGAATCACGAAGGTAGGGCACGATGTGTGTCAACATTAATGCCTCCATTGGTATTTTCATCATGCGTCGGCATAGTTGTCAAGGCAGGAGAAGGGGCTGTAGCGAGAATGGGAGTCTCCTCTTCCCTCTGTAGTACCTCAGTCACGTCAGAGGCAGCAACATGCCAAAATGGTTCTTGAGCGCTGCCACATATATCACAGCTATGGACGTGGGCGACGGTGAAGGGATCGGGTCTGCAGTTAGCAGTTGTGCTACCCTCCTTTGCAGGCCTTCGGACCGGACGTGGCCTTCTTTGCAACATTCCGAGCACGTCTTCGGCTGTCCGTCGTAAATGATGATGGCTCTGCATCCTCCAGTGTATAAACGAAACGTGCTTTTTTTTAAAAAGTAACGGGATATGTGCTGACTTGACCCCATTCCTCATCAACATATCCGTGTACCGTCCCGTAAGGACGAAGCACAGTTCGAAAAGGAGTTCGAAAATCCGAATCTTCTGCAACCCCAGCCCAGCATGGTCATCTCTATAGCATATGCATTACCAGTGGGCTGGTAAAAGTTCAGCCCGCGTTTAGTCTGTCGCAGACTGCCTCGTTGAGAAGCTCGACATACACTACACTACTGACTAAGGAAAGGTGTACGCCAATTAGTTCGTCACTCGGGACCTTTACTTCATCTCGAAGGAAACCTACCTCCAGAGCTTGTGGTAGAGCAAATTCACTCCTGCAACTGAGTTTGGCAATTCTAATCGTGAAAACGCTGCGACGCGCGAAACGGCCGAAGCAAGTAGACGAACACCGAGCGGGCGCTCTATGGCAGGTACGTAAACAGAACATCCGCGCTACGTTAGCCTATCCGAGAACGACTTGCGGCCAAGTTTCCATATATCGTCAGCCATGTGTCCACAACCTGCACTCGTATACCCATTGTATATATTCCCGTTTAGTGTAAACATTTTAACTGATAGTCGCTTGTCCGCTGTCGGCGAATAAATGCGATATTGCAGTGCCTATGTTGTTCATAAATGCTATGCAGTGTTCCTTCGGACATGTATAGATGTAGACACATGGCTGGTGACATATGGAAATTTACGTGTGGCCATGAGTCGTGCACGGATAGCCTGATAATGAAGCGACTGCTCGCGACAAGTGGGAAATCCGGTTTCGAGTCCCGGTCCGTCACACATTTTCATTGACGTCATTTAGTTATACAACTGATGGTCATCCATATTCACAACTGTGAATACATTTCATTTATTAATTAACTTTGTATCGGATGTGATACAATCTACTTAAATTACGAACAAATCATGCTAAATGTGGTTCTATATGACGTTGTTGTAAATGGAATGTCTTGTACTATTATATAATTTTTACACATTAGTGCCGATTGAGCTATTATTATTTAATACGAGTATTAACATTTCGATTTTACACGTCATCAGAAGTGCTCTCTCTAGCGATACGCTTACGTTATGGCTCCGCAAGCTGCGTGTTGACAAATGGTTCAAATGAATCTAATTACTATGGGACTTAAAACCCGAGGTCATCAGTTCCCTAGACTTAGAACTGCTTAGACCTAACTAACCTAAGGACATCACACACATCCATGCCCGAGGTAGGATTCGAACCTGAGACCGTAGCAACAGCGCGGTTCTGGACTGAAACGCCTACAACCGCTCGGCCACAGCGGCCGGCACCTCTAATAGCACTTCAGGTCAGCTCTACTACTGCGATCCTCTTTTTTTCACTTTCCCCTCAGCCCAAGTCTCACAACCTTACAATGATCTGCTCCAAACGTTCATTCTAATACATTTCTTCCTCAAAGGCCTGTGTTTGGTACTAGTAGACTTCTTTTGGACAGGAATTCTATCTTTGCCAGTGCTCGTCTGCTTTTTACGTCCTTCTTGTTCCGTCCGTCATGGGTTATTTTGCCTCCCAAGAAGCGGAATTCCTTCATTTCGTCTGCTTCGTCGTCTCCAGTTCAGATGTTAAGCTTGTTGTTAGTGTAATTTTTGATATTCATCGTTACTTTCGTCTTTATTCGATTTATTCTCAGTCTGTAGTAGATCATTAAACGGTTCATTCCATCCAGCAGGTGCTGCAACGCTGCCTCAATTTCACTGAGTATAGTAATGTCACCAGCGAAACTTATCGTTGATATCCTTTCACCCTGAAAATTGAACCCACGCCTGAATCTTTCTTTTATTTCGACATTGTTTCTTTGGTTTATAGATTGAACAGTAGGGGTGGAAGTCTACATCCCTGTCTTATGCCCTTTTTGATGGGAGAACGCCGTTCTATGTCCTCACTCTTATTGTTGCCTGTTTTTCTTGTACATATTGTATACAGGGTGGTCCATTGATCGTGACCGGGCCAAATATCTCACGAAATAAGCGTCAAACGAAAAAACTACAAAGGACGAAACTTGTCTAGCTTGAAGGGGGAAACCAGATGGTGCTATGGTTGGCTCACTAGATGGCACTGCCACAGGTCAAACAGATATCAACTGCATTTTTTTAAATAGGAACTCCCATGTTTTATTACATATTCGTGTAGTACGCAAAGAAATATGAATGTTTTAGTTGGACCACTTTCTTCGCTTTGTGATAGATGGCGCTGTAATAGTCACAAACATATGTCTCACAATTTTAGACCAACAGTTGGTAACAGGTAGGTGTTTTAAATTAAAATACAGAACGTAGGTACGTTTGAACATTTTATTTCGGTTGTTCCAATGTGATACATGTACCTTTGTGAATTTATCATTTCTGAGAACGCATGCTATTACAGCGTGATTACCTGTAAATACTACACTAATGCAATAAATGCTCAAACTTATGTCCGTCAACCTCAACCCATTTGGCAATACGTGTAACGACATTCCTCTCAACAGCGAGTAGTTCGCCTTCCGTGTGTTCGCACATGCATTGACAATGCGCTGACGCATGTTGTCAGGCGTTATCGGTGGATCACGATGGCAAATATCCTTGAACTTTCCACACAGAAAGAAATCCTGGAACGTCAGATCCGGTGAACGTGCGGGCCATGGTATGGTGCTCCGACGACCAATCCACCTATCATGAAATATGCTGTTCAATATCGCTTCAACCGCACGCGAGCTATATATCGGACATCCATCATGTTGGAAGTACATCGCCATTCTGTCATGCAGTGAAATATCTTGTAGTAACATCGGTAGAACATTACGTAGGAAATCAGCATACATTGCACCACTTAGATTGCCATCGATAAAATGGGGGCCAATTATCCTTCATCCCATAAGGCCGCACCATACATTAACCTGTCAAGGTCGCTGATGTTCCGCTTGTCGCAGCCATCGTGGATTTTCCGTTGCCCAGTAGTGCAAATTATGACGGTTTACGTTACCGCTGTTGGTGAATGACGCTTCGTCGCTAAATAGAACGCGTGCAAAAAATCTGTCATCGTCCCGTAATTTCTCTTGTGCCCAGTAGCAGAACTGTACACGACGTTCAAAGTCGTCACCATGCAATTCCTGGTGCATAGAAATATGGTACGGGTGCAATCGACGTTGATGTAGCTTTCTCAACACCGACGTTTTTGAGATTCCCGATTCTCGCGCAATTTGTCTGTTGCTGATGTGTGGATTAGCCGCGACAGCAGCTAAAACACCTACCTGGGCATCCTCATTTGTTGCAGGTCGTGGTTGACGTTTCACATGTGGCTGAACACTTCCTGTTTCCTTAAATAACGTAACTATCCGGCGAACTGTCCGGACACTTGGATGATGTCGTCCAGGATACCGAGCAGCATATATAGAACACGCCCGTTGGGCAGTTTGATCACATTAGCCATACATCAACACGATATCGGCCTTTTCTGCAATTGGTAAACGGTCCATTTTAACACGGGTAATGTATCACGAATCAAATACCGTCTGCACTGGCGGAATGTTACGTGATACCACGTACTTATACGTTTGTGACTATTACAGCGCCATCTGTCACAAAGCGAAAAAAGTGATCCAACTAAAACATTCATATTTCTTTACGTACTACACGAATATGTAATAAAAATGGGAGTTGCTATTTAAAAAAACGCAGTTGATATCCTATTGATCTATGGCAGCGCCACCTAGCGGGCTAACTATAGCGCCATCTGGTTTCCCCCTTCAAGCCAGACGAGCTTCGTTCTTTGTAGTTTTTTCGTTTGTTGCTTATTTCGTGAAATATTTGGCTTGGTCACTATCAATGGACCACTATGTATAAAATGAATTACCGTTTTGATGTTTTACGACCAACGCATAGTGCTGATGAGTGTGTCGTATAGTGTTTGTACGGACACGAAACTAGGAACCTTTCTCTATCCCGTGACAAGGAAATCTGTTCTTTGTTTTTGAATCACGCTGTATTTTTCACATGTTCCTCTCTTCGCCGATTCTGCGGAGTACCTCCTAATTTCTTACCAGTCCATCCAATTTTTAACATCCTTCTGCAGCAGCACATTTCAGACTCTTCGATTCCCTTCTTTTCTTGCTTTCCCACCATCCACGACTCACTTCCATATAGTGTTCTGCTACAAACGTACATCCCCAGGAATTTCGACCTCAAGTTAAGGTCAGTGTTTGATACTAGTAGACTTCTCTGGGTCTGGCATACCCTCTTTGCTAGTGTTAGTCTGCTTTTTATATCCTCCTTGCTCCGTCCGCAATGTGTTATTTTGCCTCCCAAGTATCAGAATTCCTTCGTTTCATCTACTTTGTGGTCCCCAATTTATTGTCAGTCTCATTTCCGCTACTTCTCGTCTTTGTTCGATTTATTCCCAATCCGTAGCGTGTGATCATTAGACAGTTCACACCATTCACCAAATCCTGCAATCTTTTCTCACTTTCACATGTCAGTAGCGAATATCATCTTTGACATTCTTTTACCCTGAATTTTGAATCCACTCCTGAATATTTCTTTTCTTTCCTACATTTCCGATACGGTGTTTACATTGAATACCTTATTCGCTTCTTAATCGAAGAACATCGTTATATGTCTCCTATTCTTATTGTTGCCTGGTTTTTCTTTCACATATTGTAAGTAAGCTACGTTTCCCTCTAGTTACACCTATTCTCCTAAGAATTTCGAACATCTTGAAGCATTTTATGTTATCGAACTTTTTTTCTACATTGACAAATCCTAGGAACAAGTCTCGATTTTTCGTAAGTGTTGCTTCTATTGTCAAGTGCATCACCAGAACTGCCTCTCTGGTGCATTTAAGTTTCCTAAAGCCAAATTGATTGTCAGCTAACAGTGCGAAACCCCCACTTCATCGCTCTTAAAGAGAGCGAGGAATGATGCTAGTTAGTTATCTGTCTAGATCTCTCCCCAACGAACCACGATAATTAAACTTTGCGCAAATGAGTTAATGAAAGCTAATTTTCGGCCTAGCAATGGACAAGTGGGTAGGGGTAATTACATGGTTTTAATTACGCACAGCAGTGACTATGAAACAAAATTCAAATGTACGAATGATTCCTGAGTTTACTAGCACAAGTTTATTTCGTTAAAAGCATTGCCAAATAACTCAGTAAACGTTACTCCGGATGCAACGGCAATAATGATACATACAAAACAAGAAAAAAATCGAAGTGATGTACGGTTGACAAAGTTCAGGAAGCGAAGAACGTGATGGTAAGTTCAGCTCATTAACATATCAAATTTTAACTCTGCGACTAGGCAACAGTGATTGCTTTCATGACTTGGAATGTCACTGAAGTTGCGCAACTGCGCCAGGCCCAGTGGCCAGGTATAACCTAATTGTGAAATTACTGACGGCTATTAAATTCACCGTGAAGTACACCGCCGGTGCTGCCCGTAAATCTCACCATCGTTGGAGTGTGAATGCGCTGGTTGCAGGAGGTGCCGATGGTTCACTAAGCGCGGCTGTGTGGGCGCAGCTACCGCATCGCCCTCGAAGGGGTCGGACCCAGGAGCCTGATGGTGAAGTCTCCGCCTGTAGCGTCGTGACTTCAGTCTGAAGTGTTCCTACTGCGTCTATAACGCGGAGTGACCCTGCTACGAGCAGAGGTCGAAATTTCCCCTCTGAAAGTAGAGCTTGAAGTCGTGCTACTAAGAGCGAAAGCCAAAGTGAAGTTAAAAGTTCAAGGCGCGTCAGCTCTTTAGACGTATCCCGCGTCTCAAGATCATCTGCCAATCAGCTGCCCATCAATCAGCTGCCCATCAATGAAAAATCAAGCAGACGCCGCTGTACTCGCACCACCGTAAGAAGAAGACGGATCTTCCAATCACACGTACTGAAACCCCTCTTCCAGAAACTTGAGTCTGACTTGTAAGTCACGATGCTCTAGCTAATCCAGACGTCTTATATTTGGCGTCTTTTTTGCTGGATGTTTTCTGGCGTGGGAATATAAAAAGAGAAAAAAGAAAAGAAAATGAAAAAATGTTGGACCAGACGCCGCACAGGCAGTCGAAGTGTGTGACCGTCGTTCCCACAGACTGCCCGTGTCGTTTAGAAAGCTTTCGAAATTGGTATCTCACCTAGAAACTTTCCTCTTAACAACAGCTCAAAAAACTAGTCATGTTTTTTACCAAACCCTCTTTCCACCAGGGAAACATTTTGCAGACGTTATTAGCAGAAAAATGTTGCAGAATGCCCCTGGCTGACAAGTCACTCCAGAAAGCCGATGTAGCACAACGCAAGGCTATCTCTAGCATCCAACCCCCCCTCCCCCCTCCATGAGTCCGGCACCAAGAGGCTGATGCAAACCAGCGGATGTTGGGACGGTTCTTCTGTTGAACTGCCCTTGCTGCTCTGCGTCTGGCACAGCTCACAGACATCGCTTTAGCCCATAGTCAGTACATGCATTGGAATAGCTACAAGTGCCTAAAAGGACGAAAAAGGAAGAAATCACCTACGCAATCGCTGTTGTTGTATTGCAACTCAATATACACGTGCATTTCCGCAGTCTCCCCGATTTCGACTGGATTTAATTTGAAATGTAATTGATTTAGATGTGAAATTGACTGTAATTTCCATATAAAAATGTGGCTAATTTGCATAAAAACATATCGCCGAAATGAAAAGAGGCAAGTCAGTCTGCTTTGAGGCTTTTCAATAGAACCTCAATTTTCTTTTACATTCTTCTGTACATTATGCTGGTCAGCAACTTGGATACATGAACTGTGAAACTGATTGTGCCGTAGTTGTCGCACCTACCACCCTTTCCTATCTGTGGGATTTTATGAACTATATTTCTCCCTAAAGTCTGATCTCATTTTTTACAAATCAACTTGAATAGCCATTTGGTTGCCATTTGACCCAGTGATTTTAGAATTTCAAGAAAATAGTATCTATGCTTTCCACCTTATTTGATCGCAAGTCATTCAAACTTCTGTTTAACACTGACTCTAACACTAGAGCCCCTATCTTCCTTATAGACTCCCATTTTGTCTTCTATCACGTGATCAGACAGTTCCTCCCCCATCTAGCGGCCTTCAATGTACTCTTTCCACCTATCCATTGTCTTCTTTGCGTTTAACAGCGGAATTTCTCTTGCACACTTAATACCTTTCCTTTTAATTACACCGAAGGTTGCTTTGCATTTTCTATATCCTGAATCAGTTCTTCTGACAATTTCTTTTTTGATTTCTTCACTTTTTTCTACAGCCCCTTCACCTAGGCATCCCAGCACTACCTCCCTACCTATTTACTTCACTGTATTTCCAAGTGATATGCATTACTGTGTCGCTATCTTTTCCTGAACATTTTTGAATGTCCTTCTTTCGTCCATCAACTGAATCATTTCTTCTGTTATCCAAGGTTTCTTTGCAGTTTGTTTTTATGACTTCATTTTTTTGCTCACTTCATTAATAAATATTCTTCTCGTTGTCGATTACGGTTTCGTCATTAGCATTATTTGATGCTTGGTTGGATGGTGTTGATGAAGCACAATGCACCGAAACGTCACTATTAGTTATTCTTTGATGAAACCTATTATTGTATTCAAGGACAGGATTGTTAAAGTCACTCTTAAAATTGGAGGCTCAACTACCTTACACAAAGCTACAGTAATAAAACTGACTCATTTCAAAAAAGTAAGCATTCAACAACAGAATTATTACACAAGAATCTATAAATGCGGTAAAGATACCAACATTTTAGGATGACATGCTTACAAGGAAAGTGACCACCATATTTTAATACACTTATTAATGTTTATGTCTTCATTACTTTTATAGATTTCTCCTTCGATAAGCCGGCCGCTGTGGCCGAGCGGTTCTAGGCACTTCAGTCCAGAACCGCGCTGCTTCTACGGTCGCAGGTTCGAATTCTGCCTCGGGCATGGCTGTGTGTGATGTCCTTAGGTTAGTTAGGTTTAAGTAGTTCTAACTCTAGGGGACTGATGACCTCAGATGTTAAGTCCCCTAGTGCTTGGAGCCATTTGAGCCATCTCCTTCGACACACATCAACTTCAGTCCTTTTGTACTGTGAAAGGTAGCCATTTTTCTTTAAATGATAATAGCAAATCACGCCACGTAATTCGAATAAAATGTTAGCCTTCACGAATGTTTTAATCTTGGACAGCATTTCGTACTTGCGAATTATTGTTCAATATTATTCCAATACACGACTGTCAAATTCAGTACTATACTTGGCCACCATTCGAGTACTTCTTCCAGGTGACCACATCTTCCAACCCAGCTTTTCCCATCCTGAAGAGTATGGCGAGGCCTACGACTGCTGCGCTGGCCTACGTTCAGAAACAAGCACGTGTAAAACTCATTGTTGAGCCCAGATACGCTTAATCATATATTGTCGCACCTCATAGAGATTGTATTTGTTCTCTTATCGATCGAGATGCAGCAACAGTGGTCACATCCCTAGAACTGTCCGTCCTAGGTAGGTGAGTAGTCAGCGCGACAGAATGTCTGTCCTGAGGGCCTGGGTTCGATTCTCGGCTGGGTCGGAGATTTTCTCCGCTCAGGTACTGGGTGTTGTGTTGTCCTAATCATCATCATTTCATCGCTATCGACGTGCAAATCGCCGAAGAGGCGTCAAATCGAAAGACTTGCACCCGTCGAACCGTGTACCCGACGGGAGGCCCTAGTCACACGACATTTATTTATTTACCCCCAGAACTCTTAAATTTTCGTCCTTGGATTCTTCATGCAAACGAAAAATTCAAGGTCAAGAAACCCAAACAAAGCCACGATTTAAATCATCTAAACCCTCTAAGAAAGCTCACAAAATAAGGTTGAATTAACGTTAACTTTGTGGCATTTCAGGAACCAATATAAAGTGTGCGTACCTAAATCTAACCACTGTAAGGGTGAAGGTGATAGTATGATCCGTGTTGCTTACAGAACGTAAATATTTCTTCTGTGGCAGAAATCCTCTTCATGTGCGCCAGTCCTTTTCATCAGCGTCAGTCACCTTTAGAGCATGAGTGAATATGTCTAGTATTAGTAAGTACCGCAGAATTTCTGTAATCTCCCTAGGCATAACATTCCATTGTATATGGATGAATGTGTCGTGTATTAGGAGTGATGTATCACAGGACATCATCTAAGACTTACTCTCAACCAAGTCTTGTGTAACAACTTAGAAACTTAATAATATGTTTAAGTACCAGTGAATGTAATCACAGGAACAGACACAATTTTCCTTACCCATATTAAGTGGACAGTGCGAGAACCGAAAAATAATCCTGTAGAATTTGCAAGCTTTCCTAAATATAATAAAAAAATGACTCTTTCCACATCATTACGATCAATCACACAAATGATCCATGGAATACGAAGAAAACTAACTAAAATAGTGTATCACTTGAACAATACTAATACAAGCACCTAAAAATCATCACATATGTCCACATGAAATAGATAAGAAACACACAAAAGTAGTAAAGCAAACAAAATATTTTGCAGATTATATCTTTACATGGAAAATTCACTCGTAGTACTAAGAGAACACTGTTCATACTGAAATTTGTTTAAATCACAACTATTTTCGATGTTTTGCTCTGAGATGTCACACATGAAATCTGAAGATCATTGAGGGTAAGAGAGTATGAAGCCTTAGGAGACCAGTGTTCTGCTGTGGTGTGCACCCGTGCAAAGACTGTGTGGCAGTGAGTTTGAACTGCACTCCTGCTGTGGCCTGATATAATGGGCATTAACTACTTAACGCAAAGCACAAGTGTCTGTGTAATCTTGATGGGTAGGCAGTGGGGCCCGGAAGTGGTGGGCGGGCGAGGGGGAGGGGGAGGTGGGGGGGGGCAATTTTGTGCCACAACTTTTAAGTTTAAAGCAGCGTAGTTGGCGTCAATAATAATTTCCGAACTGTCATTCTTTAGTGTTACTTAGGTGTGTTTACCACTATCAATAAAAAAATTAAATGAGCATGTCAGAAAATGGTATTCATAAAATGTGCTTGATGCAAGTCTGTACTATGTTTTCCATGCTTTTATAACAGATACCACCCTAGATACCAAAGACAACAAAGAATCATAAATTTATGACTTTGCTGTGATAAGTTATCAAAACCTGCATGAACGAATATATAAATAGATGTTCATTTCATCTTTATTCCTTATCATACGTCTCCAGTAAAGTACCACTAAGTTCCCGTTATTATTATTGTGGTTGTTCAATGACACATGATTCGTTGTTACATACAAGCGTTGTTACATACAGGCCGGCCGGAGTGGCCGAGCGGTTCTAGGCGCTTCAGTCTGGAACCGCGCGACCGCTACGGTCGCAGGTTCGAATCCTGCCTCGGGCATGGATGTGTGTGATGTTCTTAGGTTAGTTAGGTTTAAGTAGTTCTAAGTTCTAGGGGACTGATGACCTCAGATGATAAGTCCCATAGTGCTCAGAGCCATTTGAACCATTTTGTTACATACAACCGAACAAGTGCAAGTAGGTTTCATGCTGCGAGAGTCCCGTACAAATGTAATTATACTGTATATATAGATACTTCATCTACCCCGAGAATCGAGAGTAGCAACGATTTTTGACTATTATTGGTATCGATACTGGCAAGATATCAGTCTCGGGAATTCCGAAATGTTCGAGAATGTTACAAGTTGTAAGTTTAAATTTTTGTGTAATTTCGCATTTGTTACTGTTATTCTTCATTTATTTTTAATTTTGGATTTCTGTTAACGTGCTACGCTAATTAGCAATCGTCTGCTCTCGTCCCTGTTGTGGTTACTGATAAAATTTGAGGGAAATCTCCAGAGAAGAAAACGGTACAGCCGGCAATAGACTATTGTAGTTGTGCAAATGAATTCTTCTGTGGAATGCTTCAATGGATGTTTTATGGGTTAACGGAACCCCATCCCGAACATTGCAAGTTCAGTCCTACGACAGTTACCAGTATTACTTTGTTCTGAAACATTACAGATGCTGTGTCCTAGGCACGCACTGATAGGGAATGTAAGTGGATCTAGCATTTTTTTTTGAGGAACTGTAATGCTAGTGCTGGCAGGATGATGTAGTCGGGTCGCCTTACGACTATCACCGCTAGATGGCAAAGGCAACGTTTCCAGAGTGACATGAAACTTCATTTCATGGTAGCTCAGCCAGTTTGCACGAAATACTTGTAAATTAGGTACTCAAACCTCCCTTATGAATCACGCTACCCAATACTGAAAATCAGATGAGGTTCCTACATTAGTTCCAGAGATTTCTGACAGATTGCGAATATAATGTAAATTTTTAATAGCAAAAATATGTTTTATGTGATATAATTACAAATTAACAATTTTCGGATTTTCTCTTTACTTGTACTGTAAAATCTTGTTTCTTGCCAAATTTTCTTGATTAAATGTCAACAGAAAGTACGCTATTCGTTTTGCCAATTGAGTTTGTAAATGTCAAAAAATGGTCGTCTCTTTTGATTTCATTGACTTAGAAATTTACGTTTTTGAATCCCCCAAGCGACCATAGTAAATGACATAAATTTAAACTTGATCCCCCTATCTGTTCCTGAGAAAATTGATGTTAATAGTTGGATGGACAGACACACAGACAGACAAGCAAGTGACTTACAAGGATTCCTTTATTGTCGATTTAGGTAGGGAAACCTAAAAAAAAGATGACTCGGACACAGTACAAGTAAACTTCTCTTCTGACGTTACATATAAATATTTACTATAATGTTTATACATCTGTAACCAGTCGGGTGAATATTGACTATTCCCGACACTGGTGGAATGGCGCATTTAAACTTCCTGGCATATTAAAATATCTGCGAAACGTAGGAGAGAGGTACTGGAGGAAGTAATGTTGTGAGGTTGCATCGTGAAGCTGGTCTGGACACTCGTTCTGAGACCTTCGTCTTTCCCACCAAAATGCTCTTACTGATTAAGCTACAACATCACTACTCAGCAGCGTCCTCGAAGCTTTCTCCTACTTTCCAAACTTCACAGAAATTTTTGGGGTCAGGCGCAGTGGGACCAGGGGGGGCGACGAGAGAGTTATCATGAGGATCATGAGCCTCCTCCCCAACAAAACTTAAAAATGCTGTACTAAACAATGATGTAAATAACTTATTATGATTATAGCAAAATATTTTATTTTTTATTATTATAATAATCTCAGGCACTTGTAGCACGTTAAATATGGGGTGATGTTAAGTTGCATTTGGAGGGGGGGCCGCAGTAAAAGACGTTGATGCCCCCAGTACCGAACCCTGCTGCGTGCGCACCTGATTAGCACTCTGAGACTACGGAGGAACGACTTATCCATAACCTAGGGCAGTGATTCCCCATCTTTCAGAGGCCATAACCTGTGAAAGAGGTCAGATGACACCCAATACTATGAACAAACTTTGGAACCTACTTAAAAACTAGACTGTAAAAAAACCTCTTTTAAGGTGAGATATAGTTTGTAATACATACAGCAGAAAACGTTTTCCATCATCCCTTTATTTCGAAATTCATTCCACAGAAAACAAAAGTTGGCTCTGAGGCCTGTATATATATTCAGCTGCAAAGTTTACAGATCGCCTATAAAGTTGGAAGAGGGGTCCTCACTGGCTAACCTATACAGATTACAGGATGGGGAAACCCAAGAAGGCAATTTTTGAGATGTGCGTACGTGCAGAAAACTGCATTGGCTAAAACACTGAACAGGCTGGTGAGCGGGAGAGAAACTCGGAAATGTTTTAGAGTTTCTTTCCCGGGTGTGTAACAATTAGTTGATGTTATAAATTTTTTGCTTCATGTTGGCTTGCTAACATACATTTGTCGTGTACTTTAAAGAGCCTTTGCCATTGGCGCTTTAGAACTGTGTGGACTTGCTGAGTAGATAACGAACTCGAATATCGATTGAAAACAGGAGGAGATTTGATATCAGCTCTTTCTAGTGCGGTGTTCGGGAGAGAGCACAGGACAAATCGTCATGGTTCTCTATAGAGAGAAGACTTCACTTTGGTTCTCAAAGGAGAATGTTTGATTTTGAGACTTCAGTTGATGTGTTGCAGTCTGCATCAGAGCACGGCAGACATTTCACGCATCGCAAAGCTCATTGGCGAGCAGGGTGCGAGAATTATCGTTCGTTTATGGGCATGCTATTAGGACTAGGCACATTTCAGAATCTAGTATTCTGACAAACATCTGGAGGATCACCTCGAATCAATCCAAAATGTTGGCTGCAATTATGATTATCTCTTTCTTTTTTTCGGACATAGCCAACCAGTGCACACTCACAGCAGATTTATCCATAAATTATGAACGGAATCCAGCCGTATCCCACCCACCTGAATTGCCCAGTCTTTGCCAAGGTATTCACGTGTCACATTTACAGCTATTCAATTTAACAGTTAATAGTTTTCTCATTGTTTGTATTGATTTTGATCGACCCGATCCAATAGTAATTTGTTGTTCGTGTTTGTCTGCAGAGAATATTGTAATAATCGGGGATAAATGTAGACCACTGTTTCATTGTGCAGTCAGATGAATACCCTGTTTTTTATCTTGTGTGAGTTACAGCACCCAGGTCTGACGACTGTTCGGACCACCCCTGTCTCAATTACCCACTGCGTGACAACTTTTTTGTTAAATGCATGTGAGTCCATGGAGAGCGAACTATCAGCGATGTCAACCGATGGGGATCATTCCGACATCCACAGGGGTATGTATAACACTCAGCTATAATCTCAAATTTTCACTCACATAAACTGGTCTTTTAATCCAGTTATTTACTTGTCAGTTTTCGAAATCATAAAAATACTGATTATCAGAATTTATTAACAATGACAAGAGAGGACTACTACCTCTGGATGGACAGCAAAATAGATAAATAGAAAAGCAAAAATGGCCTTGAGTGTTCTTGATAAAATAATAAATTTTCAAATCGAAACTTTTATTGTGCGTGGAACTGAAGGTTTACATTCAGTTTGAATGACCAGTTTTTACTCTTGACAGTGAGCCTTGGTCTTTTAACACTAAGATCATTCAAGTCTTAACGGCGACTTAACGACCAATGGCGAGATGCATGTTGCAAATCACTGGGAGAGATATGAAAGAAAGTAAATGGGTTTGAGAAAAAACTAGAATGGAAGATGTAGCCACGATAGTGGTAAAAAAAAGTGGAGATGAACTGGACAGTGGCAAAGTAGATGGACAGTACATGGCCAAAGGACATTCTTTCCCGTGTTTCAAGAAATAACAGAAGACTGAGGAGACAAAGTAAAGGAAGGTTTGTAGATCTTCTTTCTTTCTTCCTGGATTATCCTGTATCTTCAGAAAGTAATTGCGTTAATCTGGATTTGGCACTGTTAGAGATAGAGGGTGGTCAGATGCCCTTCCTGTTACCACCCTTTCTAATCTCCCTCCCTTCCACACTCCTGGGATGGAATTTATGCGCCCCATCTGTCTGTGCCTAGGGTTATCCCATGTGCAAGTGTAAACACGTGTTCGAAATGTTTCTCAATCATGTAACTGAGGCAGGACATGAGTACATGCCCAGCACTCACCTAGTTGGATGTGGGCAGCAGCCTAAAAGCAACTTCCAGGCTGACTGCCGCAGCGACCCTCATCCTTAATCTATCGGGCGGATTCAGTCCGTGATCGGTGCTTCTCCCCGATTCCTGAAATCAACACACGGATTTCTGGGCGCGTCAGAAAAAGGTAGCTAGATAACGTTATAAAATATGGGGGAATTCGTATCACTAAAGGTCCCATTGAAGTCCCATGCTTCTTGACAGAGCGTAGGGGAACGACCGCCGTACTAGGCAAGGTCCTAATGGAGGTGGTTTGCCGTTGCCTTCCTCCGACCGTAATGGGGATGAATGATGATGAGGAAGACGACACAACAACGCCCAGTCATCTCGGGACAGGTGAAAATCCCTGACTCCGCCGGAAATCGAACCCTGGACCCTGTGCTCGGGAAGCGAGAACGCTACCGTGAGACCGCGAGCTGCGGACTTTTCTTTTTTTCTTAATGTTCCCATTGCAAGGAAAATACCTAAAGGTGGTCTTTATCCAACAGAGGATGTCAAATGGTTGATTACATATTACATTTAGAGTCTGCTGTAACAGTATTAATAATATTTACAGTATTAATAGTCAGCCAGTCAGTCAGGCAGCAGTAGTCGACGGCGACAGACGCAGCAACAGATAAGTAAACGCTTTTGTGTCATTTCCGAGTTCCTAACCAGGAGCGAATTTTATTGTATCATCTGTGTGCTTTAATAGTTTAGTTTCTTGTGTTTCTGCGCGAAAATTTAACATCTAATAGCCACAGTTCTCGCGTTTTCGTTTGTCAGTAAGTAAACCGGTTTTGTGACGTATTAAAAGTTCCTAATCAGGGGAAAATTATTTAGTTTCACTTGAGTGCTTCGGTAGTTAGAGTTTTGAATGTCTGCGTATTACTAGACACAGTTCGTGCGTTTTCGCCATGGTCTACAGTAGAGCTGCGCAGCACGTGCCGATAGTCCGTTTATCTGAACAGTTTAGTTTTCCACGGTCTTTAGTATGGACAGGGACTGCGATTGTTGTGTGCAGATGCGAGCAGAGTTGGTGACACTTCGCTCTCAGCTTCAGGCTGTGATGGCTTCGGTTACACAGCTTAAGGCTGCAGTGGATGGGCGTCACTGCTGTGGGCTGGCCGTGGGGATCCAACGGACGTCCAGCACGTCAGAGTCCTCCGATCGGTCCTCACCGGTGGCCAACCCAGTTACTGCTCGCACTGAGGCCGACCCCTCACCTGTGGTCGAGTGGGTGGTCGCCCCGGGGCGAAGCAGGCGGCGAAAGACTTCCCAGGCGGCCGCACGTAAGGCCTTCCCGGTTTGTCTGACAAACAGGTTCCAGGTGCTGTCTGTGGCTGACACTGTCGCTGAGCCAGATGCTGTCGCCTGTCCTGTTTCAGAGGAAACCACTCAGCCTGCAAGATCCGGGCACGTGCAGAGGGTGGGATTATTGGTAGTTGGGAGCTCCAACGTTAGGCGCGTTATGGGGCTTCTTAGGGACTTGGTTGACAAGGAGGGTAAGAAAACCAATGTGCACTCCATGTGCATACTGGGTGGAGTCATTCCAGATGTGGAAAGGGTCCTCTTGGATGCCATGAAGAGCACAGGGTGCAGCCAACTGCAGGTGGTTGCTCACGTAGGTACCAATGATGTGTGTCACTTTGAATCAGAAGAGATTCTCTCTCGTATCGAGTGGCTAACAGAAGTGGTAAAAGTTGCAAGTCTTGCTTGCAAGATGAAAGCAGAGCTGACCATTAGTAGCACAGTCGACAGAACCGATTGCCGAGTGGAGGGTCTGAATCAGAGGCTCAGATGGTTCTGCGACCGTGTAGGCTGCAGATTCCTCGACTTGCGCCAAAGGGTGGTTGGGTTTCGGGTTCCGCTGAATAGGTCAGGTGTCCACTACACGCAGGAGGCGGCTACACCGGTAGCAGGGGCTGTGTGGCGTGGACTGGGCAGTTTTTTAGGCTAGAGGATCTCGGGAAAACACAAGAAGGGCTTCAGTCACAAAGGGTGTTGGCTGAACACAGGAAGAGCGTAGGTACAAGAACCATTGGTATAACAGTTGTAAATTGTCGTAGCTGTGTTGGGAAAATACCAGAGCTCCAAGCGCTAATAGAAAGCACTGATGCTCAGATCGTTATAGGCACTGAAAGCTGGCAAAAGCCGGATTTACGCTCAGCCGAAGTTTTTGCGAAGAATCTAACCGTCTTCCGAAAAGAGGGGCTAAGCACGATTGGCGGTGGCGTGTTTGTTGCTGTCACAAGTAGTTTAACTTTTCGCGATATTGAAGTAAATACTTCCTGTGAGTTAGTATGGGTAGAGGTCATTGTTGGCAACCGGAATAAAATAATAATTGGATCCTTTTACGGACCTCCCAGTTCAGATGATACATTTGCTGATAGGTTCAAATAAAACTTGAGTTTGATTTCAAACATGTACCCGACTCATATGATAATAGTTGGTGGTGCCTTTAATTTACCCTCGGTATGTTGGCGAAAATACATGTTTAATTCCGGAGGTACATGTGGTAACCAAATCCAACTGAAGGAACGCCTTGGACTGCGGATCGGAGCCGCCAGGCGGGAAAGCCGCCGGCGGTGGAGCACGCACCACCGGGTAGACGCAGGACGAGTCGGTCGACAGACCAACAACAACTGACAACAACCGACCACGACCGTCTATGACAGACACAACAAGGAAGAGATACACAACGGAGACTTGTGGAAACCACAACACCAAACACCAACATTAAATCCACTCAGAACGAGAGCCAGGCAAATGTCAACAACGAGCAACGACCAGAACGCAGTACTGCAGAGATATAAACGAAATCCAGAGCGAGTACCAGACTGACTGGACTAGGGCAGAGCGGGACCCTAAGAAACCGGAAGGAGCGGCTATTGGCCGCTGTCTGCACGTGGCGTAGTGGTGGCGCCCTCGCTGCGCGAGAGCAGCTGCGCGGAATAGCCGACGCGGAGGCGGAGCCCTCCATGGGCTGACCACGTTCATTTGTTCTGGCGCGTGTTCGACTTCCGCGGCGAAAGGTACTAGAGTACGCATAAAATATCATCCAAAATTGTGCTAAACGCATTCTCTGATAATTATTTCGAGTAGCTAGTTCATGAACCCAGGCGAATAGTAAACGGTTGTGAAAATAGGCTTGACCTGTTAGCAACAAATAATCCTGAGTTAATAACGAGCATCAAAACCAATATAGGGATAGTGAACACAGGTTTGTCCATCTCCGGTGGTACTCCGAAAGGATACCGCTCTTCGAGTGTGCCATTCCAGCACTAATTGAAGCGTTAGGGTTTCAGGTGCCTGCCTGCCAGCCAGCAAGCAAGCAGCGTGGAACTCTGGTCTCTGTCCGTCTTCGTCCGTCCCGTTTTTTCTTCTCCTTTTCGTCCTGTGCTCTTTTCGTTCATCCCTGTCGTCATGTCAGCCCCCCCCCACCACTGCCACTACTACCACCACTGCCATTGTGTACACTTCGCCCTCTGCCACCACCACCACCATTAAATGGTGTGCCCAGTCACCCCCCCTCTTTCCATCCCTCCTCTTCTAACTCTCCCTTCGCCCTCACTCTTTGTCGCCCCCTCCCCAGCTTCTTCCTCCCGCTCCTCTCCCTCTGATCCTTTCCCCCCACTCCCCCAGCCTGTCACTGCAGCTCCGGCTAGGGTGGTGGCCCGTCGGGCCACTGCCCATGCCCAGCTCTACCGTCGCCTTCGCCGTCACCACCATCGCCGTCGCCGTCACCGTCACCTTCACCATCACCATCTCCAGCGCCGACTACTGCGCCCACGCCGGGACCTCCCTCTAGCTCCCGTCCCTCATGTCACCACCCACCCTTCTGCCGCCGTTAAACGCCCTAGTGTCACCACCACCTCCTCCGCTCCCAAAAAGGCCCTGCCCCGTCCTCCTTCCCCCCCCCAGGATGCCATGGATGTCTCCCCGCCAGGCCCTGCTCCCTCCGCATCCTCCTCCTCATCCTCCCCCCCTCTTTATACAAATACCTCCTCCCCCATCCCGATCCTTCTCTTCTCGAGGCCCAGAACCTCTCCCTCCTCCTCCACCAACATTTCCCTGGTGCCCCCATCTCACTCCTCACTCCCAGACAGGATTCAGTTCTTATCTCCTCCCCCAGCACCACCCTCCATACTGACATCTTCTCCCACCTCCCCATCACCCGGTTTGGCCCTAATGCCTTCCTCACCCCTGTTCCTTCTCCATCTCCTACCTGCCAACCCCAACGCCCACGCCACCTGCCGACCCTCACCGCCATGATCACTCAGCTTAGTCCGACGATCACAGAGGAGGAGGTGTTGGCGGAGCTCAAGGTGCATCCCTCGCTGGAGGTGCAGGCGGTCCGCCGCATTTTTAACTCGGCTGGCCCCACCCGCCTTATGCGGGTTTTCTCCGAGGACACCCCCTCCATTGACCGTCTCCTGAAGGAGGGTGCCCTCCTCTTCAACCAGCGCTATAAGGTCGACCCCTCCTCAATCCCTACGCTGCCAGAGGTGTCTGCGCTATAACATGCACCCAACAGCCAAGTGCCACGAGGCCCCCACCTGCCCGCATTGTAGGCAAGCGCACTTCCTCTGGCAGTGCCCTAACTGTCAATCCCCTCCCTCCTGTAATACCTGCAATCTCCCCCATCCCACCTACTCCCAAAAGTGTAAAGCCCGACCCCCTCCGACCACTCCTGAACTCACCGTCCCTGTCCGTCCTCTGGACACACCCACCCCTCCTGGCAATTCCCTTCGTCCCCCCCCCCACCGCTGAGGACATCATCAGGTTCCTCACCATTGTCCTGCAAAACGTCCACCCTTTCCAGCGCCCTCACACCCTCCAACAGGTCTCCCTCACCGCCCGTTTCATCTTCCACCTAAAAATGTATGCCACCTACTCCCACAACCAGGCCCATTTCACCTTCTCCCGTCTCGACACCCTCGGCTAAATCCCTATCATGGCGTGACAGCACCGTATCCTGTTCAACAACATCCGTTCCCTTTTCGCCAACAAGAACCTCTTCATGCACACCCTTGCAACCCACCGCGTGGATGCCTTCCTCCTCAATGAAACCTTCCTTCAACCCCACCACACCGTCCACACTCTGCCCTACCTTCTTCACTGCTCCGGTAATCCCCTCCTGATTGCACGTGGTGGAGTTGCTATTGGCCACCACTGCCAGATCCCAGTTCGGCTCCAACCTCTCCTTCCCATCCCCACCGAACACCTGATCCTTAGTCTCTTCTTCCCCGGCCTTACCGTCACCTGCGCCACCATCTATGTCCGCCCTAACACCCCTATTCCTTTCGACTTCCTCTCCCACATTGATCTTACCTTCTCCTCCTACGTGATCACCGCTGACCTCAACATCCATAGTTGCTCCGCCACCCAGTTACGGCGTTGGCATCGGTTCCTCTCCACCCTCAAGGGGCGGCCTCGTCCCCATTCCCCAGCACACCCACCCCGAATCCAACTCCACTCCCGATGTCATCCTCTCCTCCCCCAACCTCCTTGGCCGCATAGCGATGGATGTCCTGGACCCCATGGTAGCGACCATCTCCTTGTCCTCCTCGCCGTTTCAGACTGTCGTCGCCCCCACCCCGACCCTCGTAATGACCCTCCTCCGAAGTACGTCCATGATTCTTCCCGTGCCAACTGGAATGCCTACCGGGATACCCTCTCCACCCAGGTCGAAGGCCACCCCTTCACCTACCACCACCCCGACGATGTTACCCATGCCGCCTCCTTTCTCCAGCAGACCTTGTCTGAGGCTGTGGAGGCCCACGTCCCTACTGTCGCCATCCACCCCCACTGTCCTACCTTACCCCCACAGGCCGTCCTCCACCTCCGTGAATCCCGCCATCTCTACCATGCCTTCCTCCACACGCGTGACCCGGACACACTACGACGCCACCGGCAACTCCAGCGACACATCCGAAACTTGCTCACGGCTAAGAAACACCGGGACTGGCAACAGACACGCACCCGTTTAAATGCTACCCTACCTATTAACTCGTCCAAGTTCTGGTCAGCCTTCCGTCGCCTTACCGGAACTAAACCCTCCCCCTACTATCCTCTTCTCCATGATGATCACCCCTTCCCTGACACAGTAAGGCCAATCACTTTGCCTCCTACCTTTCCGATGTCTTTTCCATCTCCGATGATCCCCAGTTCAATTACTCCCTCTTCCCGGATGTCTGCGATCAAACTGACACCTCTGTCCCTCCCCTCACACCTGGACAACATTGCACACACGGAACTCAATGCCCCCATCACTACACAGGATCTCATTGCTACACTCCGCACAAAATGCAACACCGCTCCTGGTCACGATCATGTCACCTACTGCCACCTTCGTGAAGCTCCTGCTGTCTCCTCTCCACCCTAGCCAGGCTCTACAATGTGGTCCTGTCCACCGGCTACTACCCTAACCTGTGGAAAACCTCCCATATCCTGATGTTCCTTAAACCCAGTAAACCGCCGTCCGCTGTCTCCTCCTACTGTCCCATCAGCCTTACATCAGTCTTCAGCAAGGTCCTGGAATCCATCCTCACCCGACGCACCCACCAGCATCTCCGCCAGCACTGCCTCCTTCCCGTTACCCAATGTGGCTTTCGATCGTCCTGCTCTTCCAATGACCTTCTCCTCCACCTCACTCATCTCCTTTCTGAACAGCTAAATTCCCATCGCTCCGCAATCTTCCTCTCCCTGGACCTCAAACGTGCCTATGACCGCATATGGCATTCCAGTCTCCTCTTCAAGCTCCAAACCTTCGCCCTTCCCATTAACTACGTCCATGTGATCGGCTCCTTTCTCTCCCACCGTCCTTCCTACATCACCATCCATAACACGGATTCCTACACCTTTTATCCCTCGGCCGGTGTGCCCTAAGGCTTCGTCCTCTCCCCCGTTCTGTACCTTTTATATACGGCGGACATGCCGCCGCCGTCACCCCCCCCGTCCACCTTCTCCAGTTTGCCGATGACACCGCCTTCCCTGCCCTCGCCCCCACCCTGCAGCGTTCCCAATACCTTCTCCAATCCCATCTTGACCGGTTCAACACTTGGTGCAACCAGTAGTTGCTCAAGGTCAATCCCCCCAAAACCCAGGCGATCATTGTAGGCAAAACCACCCCTTCCTTCCACCTCCTTGATTTCTATCGCACCATCCATGGCCAGCCTATCGCCCTCACCCCCACCCTTAAGTACCTTGGCGTCACCCTCGACCGTCACCTCTCCTGGACCCGCCCGCTCTGGACAATCCAAGCCAAAGCACGCTCCCGACTCCATCTCCTCAAGCTCCTGTCTGGCCGTACGCGAGGTCTGGACCCCTCCACCATCCTCCACACCTATAAATCCCTCATCCGCCCTATCCTCTGTTACGCCCATCCTATCTGGATCTCTGCCCCCCCTACCTTTTACAAATCCCTTCAGATCCTTGAACGCTCTCCGCCTCACCTATCGCATCCGTCTCCCCACCCCCACGCGGATCTTGTACGACCTCATTCCGTTCCCCCACCTCTTCCTTTTCCTTGAACGGATATGGCTCCTATACACCTCCCGAAAACTCGATCCTCCTCACCCGCTTGTCTCTCCCATCCTCTCCCAACCCCGCCCGCTGCCGCACCTGTATTCCCAGGTCCCACCCGGTCTCCGTCTCTTCACCCTCCTTACCCTCTCCCAAGGTGGCTTCCGCCAGCTCCCCCTCCCTGATGATGCCCTCCTCCCCTCCATCTACCCCTCCTACCAACTTTGATCCTCCCTCCCTCTTCCTGTGCTTGCTCCTTTGAGCACCCTCCCTCCCTTCTCTCCCCCCTTCCCTCCCTCCTCCATTTCTCACCACTCCTCCTCCGGGCTTCCCCTCCCCTGTCCCTCCACTTCTCCTCCCATCTCCTCAGCCATTGGCATCTTCGTTCTCCCTCTCCCCCCCCCCCTCACCCTTCTTCCGCTCTTGGCAGGTCCCCAGGCTCGCACATGCTACGTGGACATTCGCGCGCCGGAGATCATCGCCATTAGTGTCTCGTGTGTGTCGTCGTGTTTAGTGTTCAGTGTTCACCGTCACACTCCATTGTTCACCAGTGCCATCGACATCTTCAGTGTTTGTGCGTCGTGTCAACAGTTTGTAGTGTGGATTGTCATTGAGTGTGAACGGCTTCATGTTTTTTATGTTCATGTGTCTACTGTTTTTTCCCCGCCGTTTTGTTCCAACTCATGTGTCTTCTCTGTTTTCTCATTGTACTATCTTTGGCTGAAGAGCGGCGTATTGTACTGCTGCCAGCCTACCTGTTTTTATATGGGTATTAAAATCACAAAAAAGAAAAAAAAGAAAAAAAACAGGGTTGTCGTAGCGAGATTGAACACAGTAATCCCCAAATCCTCGGAAAAAAGCGAAAAATATACCTATTCAAAAAAGCAGATAAAAATTCACTTGACGCCTACCTGAGGGACAATCTCCACTCATTCCAAATTAATAATATAAGTGTAGACCAGATGTGGCTTAAATTCAAAGAAATAATATCGGCAGCAATCGAGAGATTTATACCAAATAAATTAACAAACGACGGATCTGATTCTCCATGGTACACAAAAGGGGTTAGAACACTGTTGCAGAAACAACGAAACAAACATGCCAAATTTAAACAGACGCAAAATCCCCAAGATTGGCGATCTTTTACAGAAGCTCGAAATTTAGCACGGAGTTCAATGTGAGATGCTAATAACAGTTTCCACAACGAAACTTTGTCTCGAAACCTGGAAGAAAATCCAGAGAGATTCTGGTCGTATGTGAAGTATGTTAGCGGCAAGAAACAATCAAGGTCTTCTCTGCACGATAGCAATGGAGATACAATCGAAGACAGTGCTGCCAAAGCAGAGTTACTAAACACAGCCTTCCGAAATGCCATCACAAAAGAAGACGAAGTAAATATTCCAGGATTCGAATCGAGAACAGCTGCCAACATGAGTAACGTAGAAGTAAATATCCTCGGAGTAGTGAAGCAACTCAAATCACTTAATAAAAGCAAGTCTTCTGGTCTAGACTGTACACCAATTAGGTTCCTTTCCGAGTATGCTGATGCATTAGCTCCATGCTTAACAATCATATACAACAGTTCGCTCGACGAAAGATCCGTACCCAAAGACTGGAAAGTTGCACAGGTGACACCAATATTCAAGAAAGGTAGTAGGAGTAATCCACAAAATTACAGGCTCATATCGTTAACGTCGATATGCAGCAGGATTTTAGAACATATATTGTGTTCGAACATTATGAATTATCTTGGAGAAAACGGTCTATTGACACACAGTCAACATGGGTTTAGAAAACATCGTTCCTGTGAAACACAACTACCTCTTTATGTACATGAAGTGCTGAGTGCTATTGACAAGGGGTTTCAGATCGATTCTATATTCCTGGATTTCTGGAAGGCTTTTGACACTATACCACACAAGCGGCTCGTAGTGAAATTGCGTGCTTATGGAATATCGTCTCAGTTATGTGACTGGATTTGCGATTTCCTGTCAGAGATGTCACAGTTCGTAGTCATTGACGGAAAGTCATCGAGTAAAACAGAAGCGATTTCAGGCGTTCCCCAAGGTAGTGTTATAGGCCCTTTGTTGTTCCTTATCTATATAAACGATTTAGGAAACAATCTGAGCAGCCATCTTCCGTTGTTTGCAGATGACACTGTCGTTATCGACTAATAAAGTCATCAGAAGATGAAAACAAACTGCAAAACTATTTAGAAAAAATATCTGAATGTTGCGAAAAGTGGCAGTTGACACTAAACAACGAAAAGTGTGAGGTCATCCACATGAGTACTAAAAGGAACTCGTTAAACTTCGGTTACACGATAAATCAGTCTAACCTAAAAGCCGTAAATTCAACTAAATACCTAGGTATTACAATTACGAACAACTTAAATTGGAATGAACACATTGAAAACGTTGTGGGGAAGGCTAACCAAAGACTGCGTTTTATTGGCAGGACACTTAGAGAATGTAACAGACCTACTAAGGAGACTGCCTACACTACGCTTGTCCGTCCTCTTTTAGAATACTGCTGCGCGGTGTGGGATCCTTACCAGATAGGACTGACGGAGTACATCGAAAAAGTTCAAAGAGGGGCAGCACGTTTTGTATTATCGCGAAATATGGGAGACAGTGTCACAGAAATGATGCAGGATTTGGGCTGGAAATCACTAAAACTAAGGCGTTTTTCGTTGCGACGGATCTTCTCAAGAAATTCCAATCACCAACTTTCTCCTCCGAATGCGAAAATATTTTGTTGACACCGACTTACACAGGAAGAAACGATCACCAAGATAAAATAAGGGAAATCAGAGCTCGTATGGAAAGATATAGGTGTTCATTCTTTTCGCGCGCTACACGAAATTGGAATAATAGAGAATTTTGAAGGTGATTCGATGAACCCTCTGCCAGACACTTAAATGTGATTTGCAGAGTGTCCATGTAGATGTAGATGTAGATTACTTTCAAAAAATAATTTAGAGTGGCCACTAAATCATCATTTAACCCATTTTGTTTTTATCCCTCAGATCGTTTCATTTTACCTCTCAGAGGTAATTTACCTCCACGTGAGAACCGTTGGCCGAGAGGATTGTTCCCGGAATGATCTTTCATTCTTCAGGCTCTTTTTATTCTGGGAAAAATCCCCTAGGCCCTAGCTAAACCATTTCTACGCCGTATCCTTTCCTCTAGGAGTGTTAGTCCCGCGGGATAAGCGGCAGAACTTAAATGAAGTTTGAAATCGAGGTGACAGGTACTAGCACTAGTAATTCTGTAAGGGTGGGTCGTGAGCCATGCCTCTCTACAGAATAAATATATTCGTATATCGAACGTTAAAGGGTGTGGAAGAAAATTAACAACACAGTCTTATAACCAACTGAGGTGGCAGTATTTTTTTCTTTTTAGTCATCATCCGTTTTCAGTCTGATTTGATGTGGCCCACCACGAATTCCTCCCCTGCGCCAAGCCAACCTTTAAATTTTAGAGTAGCACTTATACCTTACGTCCTCAATTATTTGCTGGTTCTATTCCAGTCTCTGCGATCCCGTACAGTTTTTATCCTTAGCACATGTCCTATCGTCGTGTCCCCTCTTCTTGTCAGTTCTTCCCGTGTGTTCATTTCCCCGCCGACTCTGCGTCGAGGCTCTTGCCTTATCTTATCTTATCTTTTTATCTGTAGCACCACTTCTCATACGCTTCAATTCTCCTTACTTTCCCACTGTTAGTTTTCACTACCACGCAACGCTGTGATCCAAACGCACATTCTCAGAAATGTATTCCTCAAATTAAGGCCTACGTTTGATACCAGTTGACTTCTCTTGGCTGAGTATGCCCTCTTTGCGTGTACTACGCTGCTTTTTATGTCCTCTTTGCTTCTTCCGTCGTGGTTAATTTTGCTTCCAAGGTTTCAGAATTCCTTAATTTCGTCTACTTTTTGCCAGCAAATTTTGATTTTTTTCTCCCAACTCTCATTTCCGCTGCTTCTCCATACTTTTGTCTTTTTCTGGTTTACTCTCAATCCATATTCTGCACTCATTAGATTTTCATTTCTCCCAAGAGATTAACTCTTCTTCACTTTCACTGAGAACAGCAAAATCGTCAGAGAATCATATCAGTGATACCCTGAATTTTAATCGCATTCTTGAACCTTTCTTTCATTTACGTCGTTGCTTCTTCGATATGTAGGGGCGAAAGACTGCACTCCTGTCTTACACCGTATTTAATCCGAGCACCTAGTTCTTAGTCTTCCAGTCTGTTCCCTCTTGGTTCTAGTAAATATTGCCTACCACCCATCTTTCGCTATAACTTACATATATTTTTCCCAGAATTTCGAACACTTTGCACCACTTCATATTGTCGAAAGTTCTTTCTTGGTCGACAAATGTTATGAGCGTATTTTGATTTTTCTTCAGTCTTTCTTCTATTGTCTAGCGCCACGTCAGAAGTGCCTCTCGGGTGCCTTTACCTTTCTTAAAGCCAAACTGATCCTACGGGGTGGTTAATGAAACCATACCAACCAAAGAAAAGCTCCATTAGATGGACTTCTCACAAACACCCGCACGCAACGCATACCAAATCTTCCAATACAACAGATTTGTTTGCAAGACACAATTCGAAACGTGTCTGTGGACCATAAGAAAGGGGAACAATACTGCAAACATGAACCGCTCATTAATTACAACAGATTTCATCATTAAACTGGAGTAGTACTGGCGCCTCCAGACCTAGAAACAATGGCGTTCACTCGGTTCCTAGGATAACTCGTGGACTACAAATAGAAAACGAAGCTCTCTCATACCTCGATAACATGCTATTTTTAATCATAGAATATTCCACGCTAAAATAAAATCCAAAATACGGAATGTAGGCAGTCGATTGCCTCGATGCACCATACCGACCATAAAAGTTTTCTACACAAAGTAATCTTCAGAAAATAACAAGCCAAGCTAAGAGCAGAGGTGGTAAAAGAAAACGGTCGCTGGGTCACACCGAATAGCTCCTAACTTGCATGGAGTGGAAGAGGTCTTTATTTCAGCACTGCAACAAATCACCTCATTTTCTGAGATGTATCTTCCTCATGACTGAGAAAATGTGAGGATATTTTTTAAGAAGTGTATCTTGATTTAGTAATTTTACAAACAAGATTTTGGCTTCTCAGAGAATTTTAACATTTTTTCTATAAAGAATGTTTCTATTCCATTAAGAACGTTTCTAAACTCATTTTAATTGTGAGAAACTCTTTGTGTGAAATTTTTTCCGTACAAGTTAATTAGATTTAAGTAACAACATAGGATATCAAGAGTTCAGGAGAAGTTTAGGAAGGCTTTAATTTTTGATGATCAGTTTTTACTCACCAAGAATAAATGTTTCAAAAGAAGAAAAGATAGAAGTTCCGAATCTGTATCCCGTACCGGCAATCATTTTTAATCTGCGAGGAGGTTACTGATCACCGCACTCTCTCCTGCAGAATGAATCTTCATCCTGAAAATGACAGATACCTTAACAATTATTTGTTTTCTGACACTGTTTACAGATATTTTTTCTATATTTGCCCAGTATTATCAACTTAACAATTGAGAACCACTATTTCTAAACACCATGCTTACAACGCTTTCCGATAGGCTAGCGGCTTCCGGCATCATTTGAGAGTACAATGCTACCGTCATCTGTAAACCGTTCTGCAAGAGAAAAAAAGAAAAAGTACAAGAGTTGATTAAAAATATGGAAATACCTCAAAAAAGGCATGCTTGAACATAAATGCGGATTCTAGTCAAACTTGCGGTTTGTACTGTTGTACACTGAAGAGCCAAAGAAACTGGTACACCTGCCTAATATCGCGTAGAGTCCCAGCGAGCACGCAGAAGTGCCGCAATACGACGTGACATGGACTCGCCTAATGTCTGAAGCAGTGTTGGAAGGAATTGACACCATAAATCCGTAAGAGTACGAGGGGATGCAGATCTCTTCTGAACAGCAAATTGCAAGGCATTCCAGATTTGCTCAATAATGTTCATGTCTAGGGAGTTTTCTAGCCAGCGGAAGTGTTTAAACTGAGAAGAGTGTGCCTGGAGCCACTGTGTATCAATTCTGGCCGTGTCTGGTGTCGCATTGCCCTGCTGGAATTGTCCAAGTCTGCTGGAATGCACAATGGACATGATGCAAATGATCAGACAGGATACTTACGTACGTGTCACCTGTCAGAGTCGTATCTAGAAATATCAGGGGTCCCATATCACTCCAACTTCATACGCCCCACACCATTACAGAGCCTCCACCAGCTTGAACAGTCCCCTGCTGACATGCAGGGTCCATGGATTCATGAGGTTGTCTCCATATCCGTACACGTCCATCCGCTCGATACAATTTGAAACGAGACTCGTCCGACCAGGCAACATGTTTCCAGTCATCAACAGTCCAATGTCGGTGTTGACGGGCCCAGGAGAGGCGAAAAGCTTTGTGTCGTGTAGTCACCAAGAGTCACAAGTGGACCTTCGGGTCCGAAAGCCCATATCCATGATGTTACGTTGAGTGGTTCGCACGCTGACACTAGTTGAAGGCCCAGCATTGAAATCTGCAGCAGCTTGCGGAAGAGTTGCACTTCGGTCACGTTGAACAATTCTCTTCAGTCTTCGTTGGTCCCGTTCTTGCTCGATCATTTTCCGGCCGCAGCGATGTCGGAAATTTGATGTTTTACCTGATTCCTGATATTCACGGTACACTCATGAAATGGTCGTATGGGAAAACCCCCACTTCATCCCTATCTCGGAGATGCTGTGTCCCATCGCTCCTGCGGCGACTATAACACCACGTTGAAACTCACTTAAGTCTTGATAACCTGCCCTTGTAGCAGCAGTAACCGATGTAACAACTGCGCCAGACACTTGTTGTCTTATATAGGCGTTGCCGACCGCAGCTCCGTATTCCGCCTGTTTACATATCTCTGTATTTGAGTACACATACCTATAGCAGTTTCTCTGGCGCTTCAGTGTATTTGACCGCGAACAGCACCTGTGCAGTGTTCCCAATAAATTGGTGTTCGTATGGTGAATGCTTCCGAGAACCCAGAGAGCCGAAGTCTTTGTTTTTTCAAGAGGGAACTTGACGAATATTTATATCGCATACAGGCAAGTGGAAAAACATCATGTACTAAGAGACAGCAAGGACGAAAGTGTGTGTTGAGTGATAGTGACAAATGGTCATTGAAGAGAATTGTGAGGAAAAATAAGCGGACGCTGCAAGACTCACTGCAGAACTTAATGTCGCACTCGCGAACTCTGTGAGCACCAAAACAACGCGAAGGTAGCTCCATAAGTATGGACTCGCAAGGTGAGCTAGAACTCCAAAAACATTCGCCAGAGATGCAATTGCCCATTGCAGGAAAACGGAAAGCCGAAGCCATAAGACCTGGAGTCTGGAGTAATGGAAGAAAGTCATTTGGTCGGATCACTCTTGTTTCGCACTGTTTTCAGCTTCTAGCCGAGTTTACAAGAGTGAAACATGGCGGGGGTCAGGTCGTAATCGTGGTATTCCTTGGGCCCCATATTTACTCTGGGAGGTCGCATTACTGCCAATGGTTATGTGACCTATTCCGCTGATCAGGTAATGTTTGTTCTCCAAAGGCGATGCTGTGTTCCAAGACGACAGCGCCCCTGTTCACACAGCTCTCATTGTCCAGGACTTGTTTTGCAAGTACAAGAACGAGGTGCCGCATGTCCCCCGGACACCACATTATCCGCATCTCAATGTCATCGAGCCCTTATGGTCTACTTTGGCGTGAAAGGTGCGTGATCGGCATCTACCTCGATCATCGTTACAGGATCATGCCGATAGTTTGCAGGAATAATGGTGTTATATTCCATTGAAAACCACAAAGGACCTACACTAGTAGCCATTAAAATTGCTACACCAAGAAGAAATGCAGATCATAAACGGGTATTCATTGGACAAATATATTATACTAGAACTGACATGCGTTTACATTTTCACGCAATTTGGGTGCATAGATCCTGAGAAATCAGTACCCAGAACAACCACCTCTGGCCGTAATAACGGCCTTGATACGCCTGGGCATTGAGTCAAACAGAGCTTGGATGGCGCCCACAGGTACAGATGCCCATGCAGCATCAACATGATACCACAGTTTATCAAGAGAATCTGGAGAATTTGCTGGCCAGGACAGCAGTCGAACATTTTCTGTATCCAGAAAGGCCCGTACAGGACCTGCAACATGCGGTCGTGCATTATCCTGCTGAAATGTAGGGTTTCGCAGGGATCGAATGAAGGGTAGAGCCACGGGTCGTTAGACATCTGACATGTAACGTCCACTGTTCAAAGTGCCGTCATTGTGAACAAGAGGTGACCGATACTTGTAACCAATGGCACCCCATACCATCACGTCAGGTGATACGCCGGTATGGCGATAGCGAACACACGCTTCCAATATGCGTTCACCGTGATGTCGCTAAACACGGATGCGACCATCATGATGCTGTAAACAGAATTTGGATTCATCCGGAAAAATGACGTTTTGCCATTCTTGCACCCAGGTTCGTCGTTGAGTACACCATTGCAGGTGCTCCTGTCTGTGATGCAGCGTCGAGGGTAACTGCAGCCTTGGTCTCCGAGTTGATAGTCCATGCTGCTGCAAACATCGTCGAACTGTACGTGCAGATGGTTGTTGTTATGCAACCCCATCTGTTGACTCAGGGATCGAGACGTGGCTACACGATCCGTTACAGCCATGCGGATAAGATGCCTGTCATCTCGACTGCTAGTGATACGAGGCCGTTGGGATCCAGCACGGCGTTCCGTATTACCCCCCTGAATCCACCGATTCCATATACTGCTAACAGTCATTGGATCTCGACCAACGCGAGCAGGAATGTCGCGATCGATAAACCGCAATCGCGATAGACTACAATCCGACCTTTATCAAAGTCGGAAACGTGATGGTACGCATTTCTCCTGCTTACACGAAGCATCACAACATTTCACCAGGCAACGCCGGTCAACTGCTGTTTGTGTATGAGAAATCGGTTGGAAACTTATCTCATGTCAGCACGTTGTAGGTGTCGCCACCGGCGCCAACCTTGTGTGAATGCTCTGAAAAGCTAATCATTTGTCTGTCACAGCATCTTCTTCCTGTCCGTTAAATTTCGCGTCTGTAGCACGTCATCTTCGTGGTGTAGCAATTTTAATGGCCAGTAGTGTATATTTATCCATTCCGAAACGACTGAAACTGTTTTAAATGTCAACGGGTTTGCTACATGGCATGGTAATGTGTCGTGTTTTCGGTGTTTCCATATTTTTGTTCAAACCAGTAAGGCTACATCATAATTTCTCGTCGACGTTGAAGCCTTTACAAATGAGAATCTGAAGCCGCTGGACTAGGAAGTTGGAGATAATCAGGATGAATGGACTGGGACGAGAACTCCGCACCTCTCGAGTTCGATCCTGTCGGCGAAATCACGGCGACGCCTCACCGGCGGCAGGGGACGACAGGAAGAGGGTGGAGGGCAGACGCTCCGGTGAGTGGGAGATGTGAGGCCCGAGGGAAGCCGCCAGTGACTGAAGGGCAGAGCATCGTTCCGCATGAGCGTGTAGGCGAGGGGGAACGCCAAGCATTTCGCAGCGGCAACGGCGGCGGTCTGCCTTAATGAATTTGGTCACGCGGTGAGCCCCTTGCTCGACGTTTCTTGCAAATTGCTTCCTGCTCTGGTGCGCTCCGGCACGCCGGGTGCGGAAGCTAATTAAATTAACAAGCGAAGCTGATCCTGCAATAACGAGAACCGGGAGAAGCCGCCGCCGCCGCCGCTGCTGCTGTGTGGGCGTACGTGTTGTAGGGCGCCGACGCTCGCCCTGGGGCGCGACGGTGCCGGCAGCACGTGGATTTAGTCCGCAGGACCGTGGAGCATGTTCTTCCCAATTACACGCGGATCCGACGTTACATTTGTTTTTAAATCGTCTCTGCGACTGTGTCCGCTCCTACTGAGTCGTTACCTCGTCTTGACCCACACTAATGAGCAGAAACGTTACGAGCACTGCCCATCGAGATATCGAACGCCATCTGGTGGCGATACCGGTACCTGACGCAGTAAGGAAACTACACTGGTGTGCAAAACTTTTGCATCGTGTGGTCACTACCAACACAGCTCGATGGCACTATGACCACCCACACAAAGAACTTCTGCAGCATGGTACAGAAAGTAACAAAGAAATACGCAGTGAGACGAACAGAAATGACGTTTCAGAGACAATTATTACAGTGAAGTTACCGCGATTTATGGTGATTCCCTGGATATTTCAAAAGGCAGGAGTTGGTTCTTAAAATGATGTGTGATTACCACGGACGGTAATGCATTTTCTGCAACGTCCTTTCACGCTGGCGACAAGCTGAGTTCTCTTGGTGTAGAGCATGATCGTTTATGTGGACCAAGTGTTACGGTATGGATAGGCACAACGTTGCTCGGGTGTACCGACCTACAAATCTTTGAACACAGCACGCTCACTTGTCAACGTTTCTGTGACAGTATACTCCTTCCACTTGCGCGTGTTTCAAGGACGCTTTTGACTTCATTTTTAGGGCTGACAGTGCCCGACCGCATCGAAAAGCGCAGGTGAAGGAACTCTTGGAATGAGAGAACATTCGGCGAATGGACTGGCCTGGCCGTTCCACTGACTTAAATCACGTCGACCACGTGTCGGCTGCGTTGGGGAGACATATTGTAGCTCGTCCACAAGCACCAACGATCACCAGCAGATGTCAACCGCGCCGATATAGAAATGGAATGCCCTACCACGAGAGCTCCAACCTTGCGGTCAGCGTGGGAACACGTTCCAGAGCATGCAGTGCCGTACGTGGTGATCACACATCATAGAACAACGTCCTGTCTTTTGTAACGTCCACGGGCCCATTATGAATCGCGGTGAGTTCAGTGTAATTATTGTCTTTCAAGGAAAACATCATTTCTCTTCGTTTCATCGCGTATTTCTCTTTACCTTCTGTTCTGTACTGTACTGTACTATACTATACTGTAGCAGTTCTTTCCATGTATGGTCCACGTTTCATCCAGCTATGCTACTTGGCATTGACGCATCACGCACACAAGCGCGGATAAGCGGAATAGAGCAGAGTATGGAATCATTCCAGTGACAATACAGGTTGCAAGGGGCAGAGTCTACTGACATAAACGACTTTGAGAAAGGGCGGATTGTTACGACCTATGGCCTGTGAACGAGCATCTCGGAATCGACTAAGCTCGTCGGCTGTTCGCACGCCACTGTCGCGATCATCTATGGAAAATGATTCAAAGACGGTGTAAGCGTGAGTAGGCGACAAGGTGTTGCACATCTACATCTCATCGCAGAACGTGGGCGTCGGAGGCTTGCTCGCTCTGTGTCGGAGGACAGGCGGCCTACTTTGGCTTATCTGACGACACAGTATAGTGCTGGTACAGGTACAAGTTTTTCGAAGCACACTCTTCAATACTCCTCGTAGAACATGGGGCTCCGGAAGGGGCTCCGCATGGGGCTCGTACATGTTCCCGTTGACTCAATGACATCATTGCAGTGGCCACGAGAACCTCGAAATTGGACCGTGGATCAATGGAAACATGCTGCCCAGTCGGGTGTATCACGCTTCTTTTTCAACACCATTTCGATACTCATGTCTGGATACACCAGCATCCACATGAACAGCTGATCGAAAGATGCACCGCGCCACGCACACACCACGGCGAGGACAGCATTATGCAATTGAAGACACTCATTTCGGCTTCCGTAGGACCTGTGATTGTAATCGAAGACACAATGGCAGATGTGGACATTATTGCAGTCCCCCTGCATCCCTTCATACTTGATGGCTTACCCGACGTCGATGGCATGTTCCAACAAGATAACTGTACGTGTCGCAAGGCCAGATTCACGCTACAGTAGTTTGAGGGTCATGATAGTGAACGCACGTTGATGTCTTGATCACCAAATTCATCTGGTCTGAAAGCTATGGAACACGTATGGGACATCAGCTGTGCGCTCACAAACCACCAGACCATATTTTATCGGAACAGCATGAACTGTGAGTGGAAGTCAGGTGCCACGTATTACATCCGGAAATTTAACAAGGACTTGTCAAATCATGCCACGCAGTGTCGCTGATGTACTGCGTTCACTAATAAGCAGTTGATCCTAATGTCTTGCATCAGCAGTGTATGTGATTTGTTAGAACGTTGGACGTTCATACGTCTTGGAAAGTTGGCCACTGATTCTGCTGTTGCGTGCATACAGAAACTCTGAATCTGAGATATTACTACCGCGAGTGGTAGCGAGCGAACAGTTGTTGAGAGCAATCGCACGCAGCCCGGCGTAGAGAGAAGCGGTGCTTCAGGAGAGGTCGCAGCCTGCCATGACCGTGCTAGTAGCGCCGGAGGAGACTTTGGTATTAATAGAGGAATTCTGGCCATTTGCCTTTTTGCTGCACGTAGTTGTTGCTTGCTTGCGGACTGAAGGGAAAAAATGGTTCAAATGGCTCTGAGCATTATGGGACTTAACAACTGACGTCATCAGTCCCCTAGAACTTAAAACTACTGAAACCTAACTAACCTAAGGACATCACACATATCCATGCCCGAGGCAGGATTCGAACCTGCGACCGTAGCGATCGCGCGGTTCCAGACTGAAGCGACTACAACCGCTCGGTCACAGCGGCCGGCCGGACTGGAGGGATTTTGTCATATTTGTGTATCCATACATTGAGAGTAATATTCGTATTTTTGTTGTGGCCAGACACATGATTATTGATTATAGACATTGTGGAATAATTGAACATTTCAAACTGTTCATGAAAAGAAAGGTCTAAGTAAAGTTTGTCAATGCATGAATCTTCACTTTCAGACTATAGTTAATTAAACGTTTTTATTGTTGCCTTTCATTTTTACACAGCTTGTGGTATGTCGACCAGACGCCTCCTGGTCATTCAATATATATACAAAAAAACATAGGAGTAGTTACATCAGTAGTTGTCACCATGCATTGAACTCTGCGTGGATCACAGTATTTCTTTTGAAATATTTTAGCGTGTTACTGGTCACAAATTTGCAGCGGCAACACGAGGTAAGCTGTGTGGTGCGTACAGGAGCATTTCAGTATAATTATTAGGGGACGTTAAAAATTTTGAAAGTTGCAGCCAGGTATTAGAGAACAGATTTTTTCATGATTTGTAGAAAAAGTAATTTATTTCTGTTTTTGTTCTCCATCAGAATGCTGACAAGTTCGATAGCAAAAAGTTCCAGTTAATTTTTGAATGCTGACATTTCGGAATAAGGGTTTTCATCATACAAGTTGTACGGCTACATATCAGATTTTATGATAACGGTATTAAAGTGTCACTAGTTGTCTTGCAATTTTTAGAGAAAAGTATAGATAACGATTATATTGCCAGAGCTGGAGTTTTATACATTTCCATTCGTCTTTCACCAGGCTAATAATAAATATTACAGTTTGTTACTAACAACTTTCATGCTTACCTTTACAACTTTCCGTTTGAGATCCCACAGACGTTCCTTAGAAATGGAGCTGAAGCTCAGATGGACGAAGTTGGGTGAACGATTTGTATGTGGCCTCGTTCATTCACTTCAAGTTATTAAATAACATCATGGGCAAGCGAAATTTGGAGTGCCAGAGGGGGATTTTAATACCACACTCTCTCCCCTCTCCATTCCGTCCGAGGTATTATAGTGATGCATCTCCCTTTAAAACTACATACTGCGTTGGATGGGACAGCAAATTCTCAACTCATTTGCATGAGTCATCGAAATTTCCTTAAGTTTGTACTTCATTGATTTACCAATATGACAGAACTGCAGTTGGAGAATTTTAAAGGTTAAACAACGCGGAATCACCTGAAAAGCCCTACCTAAAGCACTGTGGATCTCTTTAACAAAATGAGCGAACCACGTTGCACACAGTCGTTGCTTCCCAACTGGGATCACAGACGATTTGGTTCGCAACAGCCTAAATCCACTCTATTATCCAGCATTGCTCTGTTGGTTGAATGCATGATTATGCTGTTGGCAGATACACAACCATGAAATCTCAGATGTTGTCATCACATTCTAATAAATGCTGAAATATTTTAAAGACACGTTAAGTTAAGGGGACCACACCCTGCCTATCTAATCTATGTTAATTTAGATAAGTATTTGACCCATTTCTGAAAAAAACTATTTGATGCAGGACCTTAATATTTATACTGTATGTTACATGATGCTAATAGAGTCAACTGTATTAAAATCTATCCATTTTATAGGTATTAAATTTATTAACTAAAAATATTAAGTTTTTTCTGCAGAAAATTTCATTCATTTATCTATGATAGTTTCTGATATAATGGGGTATATGTTCCGAAAATTTTAGTTTGCGGAAAATAGACTTTAAAGAAAAAACTTTTGAAATTTGTTTTACAGTTAATTAAAACAATCCTGCTGCATATGATGGCCCTTCTTTGGTTTCTAGCAGGTCTTCCAGCTTCTTTTTCACCTCCCTGGATGTTTGTCTTGCTTTCTTGGCCATATTAGATGCAGACCTGTCTGCATAGGCTATCCTCAGTTTATCGCAATGTTGCGGCCCAGTGATCATATTTTCACCAGGATTAATTTCCAGCTTTTTCAGTACCCAACACTTTCCAATATTACCACAACTGAATGTAATAACAGCATCATGAACTCCTAGTTTCATTGTATGCATGCCTACAAATACAGTTATGCTGTTGAAACATTCATTTGGGTTCTGTGTTTGCCAATGCAGACATTTCCTTAGAAGGTCAGGATGAGCCAAGTCCCTGAAAATAGGTTTCATTGCTGTAATAACAGCAGCAGTAAGAGAATGCTGGTGAGAATAAGATTCTTCAGTTGCCTGAGACCTATTGTATTTGCACCACGAATTTTCTCCTGTTGGACACAATCCATGACATGGCTTATCATCAGTAGAGGACTTATGGAAGAATAGGGCCCAAACATCTCTCTTCATTGCCTCCAGATTTTCTTTATTTCTCCTAATTGCCTGCCCATAGTATACTTTCAAGTTTTCTGTTTCAATTTTAGTTAACCGACCCTGTCGGGTCAACGATTTTCCATCTTCTAATATTTTTCCTCTCATATCAATAGTTAGTTTTCTCAGCCTTGTCCCCAAACGTTTTTGAACATGGCCTACACATTCTATTTTGCTAATAATGGCATATCGACATGCCTTAGCGTTGACAGCGGGTGGGTTGACAGAGGGTGACAGAAAAGTGGGCGTGGTAGGAAAATGCTCTTTAAATGCTCGAAAAAATGTTTTTCAGAAAAATCGTTTTCAAAGTACTTAAATAAAACCTTAATCTATCGAAATATGATGAAAACCGAAAATCGATTTTAGGTGTGGCAAATTTGGGGACAATTTTTTTAATGTCTTACAGAAATTAAAAAATTCATATTTACACACCTAAACGTTATTAGGTCCACACAAACAATTCAAATGTAATTCACCACTCAGACAAATTTTTCTACAATATGCGTAGTCGGGTTTGGTTGCGGCGCTGGAACGAGTGACATGACTGTTAAGTGTATCTGGACGAATTGTGTGCACGAGCGCGGCGTCGCCGCCACAGGAGCCGAACCGTGGTCGTGCTGTTGTCGACATAGGCCGCGTGGTAGCACTGAGTCGAGAGATAGATATAGAGCGGCTATATAAACGGGAAGTCCCGCGATAACTTGACGATTCGAGCGGTGGCTGCTGGGAACGGACTTACACCCACATTAAAGTTGTCGAGGGGGGAGGAGTGGTAAGGGGAAGGTAGCGTCTGCTGCTTGTTAACAGGGCTAATTAAGCATAACAGTGTGTATAGCACCACGTCGCGGCTACTGGCGGATTAACGTTGGCAGCGCTCGGAGACAAATGAATATCTTTCTGATAATGCCCCGATTTTCTCCGCTTGTGTCAGCACAAGCGCAATCGCCAAGTGGCCAGATAGCACGAATGAATATTTCTCTGGTACATTTTACTGGTTGTGTGCTGTAATTTTCAATGTGTTTCGTGGACTGTATGAATAATTTCGTAACATATAATCGCCGGTCCGTACAAACTTATAGCACGAGGGGCGTTTGAAAACTCCGTGCAAAAATAAAATCTACTTACGTGTTTAGTGTAAACATGTTTTACTTTTCGACATAGTCTCTTTTTAGACGTATACACTTCGTCCAACGCTGTTCTAATTTGTTGATCCCTTCCGAATAATAGGAATTGTCCAAGTCTGCAAAATAGCTATTAGTTGCTGCAATCACCTCCTCGTTTGAATAAAATCTTTGTCTCGCCAGCCGTTTCTTCAAATTAGGAAACAAATAGCAGTCGGAGGGAGCCAAGTCTGGAGAATAGGGGGATGTGAAACGAGTTGGAATTCTGTTTCCATTAATTTTGCGACCACAACTTCAAAATGGTTCAAATGGCTCTGAGCACTATGGGACTTAACATGTGAGGTCATCAGTCCCCTAGAACTTAGAACTACTTTAACCTAACATACCTAAGGACATCACACACAACCATGCAAGAGGGAGGATTCGAACCTGCGACCGTAGCGGTCGCGCGGTTCCATACTGAAGCGCCTAGAACCGCTCGGCCACTGCGGCCGGCCCCGCTCACAATTGCTGAGTGAACCGTGTCGTTTGCCACGGTTCCTGCTTTTCCCTTAGTTTACTCCTGTTTGGAATTTCTGTGCTTTCCTTGAGAGCGTTGCGGAGCTTCCGCGGGCGCGCTGCTAACGAGCACACGGGGAGGAGGCGCTGTGTGCCGTGCCCAGGCAGCGCCAACTCTCTAGGTGGCGTTGGCCCAGGGCGGAGGAGGCAGTTGAGACGAGTGTTTGGTCCTGGACGACCGATCTGCAGCGGGACGCTCGGTCCATCTATGCTAAGTCTGGATGCGCCCAAAAACCCGGGGCGTGAGGACACAAGGAGCCGTAAATCTGTGGACAACGTATGGTTTCCGTTCATGGGCTGGGGAAGCTATGAAGTCCGTCTGCGACTGCCAACAACCTCCAGAAGGTAGTGTCGTCACTGAAAGTAAGATTTTTCATCTAGTTAGTGCAACGGCCGTCGTCTGGAGGGGCCAGTCCCCCGATATTGTGGGAGCTATTAATAACTGCTTTGAATTTGTGATCGGAAATTGCCTTGCGTGTGTGTTACTGCCCCCTTGTATGATCGTGCATTTGTACGCCATACTGACTTAAGGCGCGCGTCGTAAGGAAACAAAAAAAGAATTTTTTTTTTTTTTTTTTTTTTTTTTTTTTTTTTTTTTTTTTTTTTTTTTTTTTTTTTTTTTGCTGTGGACCTTCTGCAAACCGTTGTTATTCCATGGACGGCGTAGGTCGCTGTTTGGATAAGCACGTTGTAAAATGTTAAATAACCTTGTACTGTCTGGCGGGAAGATAGAGCCAATTTTATGGATGTCTGAAATGCGAGATTATGTTAATGTTCGCCAATATCTGTTGCGTTTTAGTACAACGGCATATTTAACTTTAGTCGTTATTGTGTATATATTCTTGTCTTAAGAAGTTTAGTCCCCGTGGCATTTAAGTGCTCTATTTAATTATATTTAAGGTAGTGCTAGAGTTTCTATTTGGTAATCCGCCTAGCCACGACTGACGTCGGTTGCTCGGTCTGACTGAAATGTTGGGCCTATTGGGTAGAGACCGTTGTTGACTTACTCTCCTCAGCTCCGAAGTCCCGTATAGATACTATGGCGGTAGTTCTGCTGGCATCTCATTTGCAGAAGTTATCAAATCTTGTGAGCACAAATAAAGCTACCTTCGCTTCTGTAATTTTCGTCCGCTGGCCAGCAAGCTTTGATTAATGATTAAAAATCGCCAACTGGACTTCGTGCAACCTAGTGGCTCGTGTTAGACGAGTTCCCTTTCCAGTTCGAGTAAATGTTTCCTCCTCCTGGTGGAGCCATCCTCTTTCCCGAGCCACGCTGGGTTAAGATTTTCCCGAGTGTCTCTGCCGTGCTAACCTGGACTCCGCAGAATCCGAATATCCAGCTGCCGCCTGTCGACAGGCGGGTTGTATACCAGGAGAATGAAATAAGAGGTTAATTATCTACTCCACCGTTATGGCCAAGAAAGGCGAATTGTAGTGGTTCTGGATAACATAAGTATTGTACACTATTAAGATAGTTCTAGGTTTTGGAGAAATTACTGTTTGGTAAAATTTAGCCTTCTGTGTCGGTAATCCGGTGTATTCAAAGATCCAACATTGTTATAGAACTCAAAGACTTGGTTTTGATAAATTTGCTGAGACGTGACTTAATTATTTGCTATTGATGTTAATTTCTTTAAATGAATCTTCTTTAATTTGTGGTTATAATTCTTAATGAGTGATCGTCCTTAATGGTGTAACATTTAATGTACAGTCTTAGACATAAAAACTGACCGCCAGCCGGCCGCCACAGAGACTAAGTCCGAGTCGTTCACTTAAGGTGGCCAATAAAACTGACCGCCCCTGACAACAATCATGCACAATATGTGATAGATTACCAATTTACCATCATGCGACATTTGCATTCAGCAGGCAAAGTTCAGAAGTCTGGTGCAGGAGTACTGCATGTTGTAATTCGAAACAACAAAAATCAACGGAGTGACTATTATTGAACGTCATCAGGTCGCTCATTGAGCATTCCTATGCAGTACTGTTACTGGTGACATGTTATGATGCCTTTATCGTTAACTTCCTAAGAAGAAATGAAAGGCTGAGCCCCACCAAAAGACGTAAACTCGAGCAAAGAGTAGTGTGAACATAATATTTTACATGTGATAGCTCCAAAAGTGTGTTTTGGGCTACGAATTCTGCCCCAAGGGGTGTGTGCAACACAGCTGGAATTTGTTGCCAACAACTGAGACACCTTTCGGTCGCAGTGTAAGAAAATCGAGCAACAAAACTACATCACCTATGCTACTGCATGATAACGAACTATGTTGATTTGAGAAACAAAATTATCCAGGCGATTGATAAGAAAGTCGTCTCCCAGGCGCTTGTATTGATAGGGAAGTCCTCTCTCAAGCACTTGTCCCTCTCGTCATATATTCGTAAAATTTTACCTTTCCCGCTCTTGATCGATCAACCGTCAAGGCAATTCATTTCTAGACGAAAATACTCTTAAAACTAAACTGGTTTAATGACATCGTTAGAACCAGTAGGTTTCTACTGGCGTAGAATTTGTAAACAACTTTAGCATTGTCAGATCGTTTTAGATATCGTGAAAGAAAATTCTGCTGCTGATTAATTCCTCTTTTATGATTACTGTTGCGTTTAGTAAACCAATGTAAAATGCAATTAAAATATTCACTGTACTAATACAAATTAAATTCGGCTTATTACAGAAACATCACGACGGCAGTCTGTCTTAATAAAGCATTAAGTGTCTGTAAGATGTTTGAGCCTATTTTAACACGAATTAGTAGGATATTGCCGACTTTTGACTTCGAAAAGATCTGTATTTACTTCATTTCCTGTATCATTCGCAAATATTAGGAAAATCTGGCAATTCATAGATAAAATTATGTATTCACAACAACAAAAAATATGTCGGCAGAAAACAAAAGTGGCGTTATGAATCTGGCAGTACCGGAAGGTTTTCGCTCTGACGCTAAGTGTTACTGAAAGTAGCAAGATGAATTTTGCTCGAGCGTTGTCTTACGATTCCCTTATTGAGTTTGTATCTGCCTGCTTGTAGCTCTGCTACAAAAGAATTAAAATACTGGCTTTCAGAGAGTCTCGAAAGGCGAACGAAAGCAACTTGCATCTGGTAGCCAAGCATGTTACCTGGGAACTGGTTTTTTTCCTAAAGTGGGAAGACATCCTTTTGTGGTTGAATTGTTGGCAAATGTCAGTCAGACGTGTGCCGTTGGTCTAAGCGTTTCGGTGTGTTGAATTTGTACCAATGATTTATCTACAGGTTTTTTCTGTCCCAAATAGAGAGTTGAAGTCTCCCATTAGTATTTTCACGTCATCTTGGTGAATTTTGCTCACAGTATTTTCGAGTGTGTTCCAGAATTTTTCGAAATTTTCGGTGTCTTCCTTATTTTCGATGTTGGTGGGGCATGTGCATTGATGAGTGTATATTTTTTACTGGGGCTCTGAATGAGCGTAGTCATAAGACGATTGTTGATGGGTGTGATTTCTTTGACAGAGTTGATGATAGATCTGTGTTCTAGAAATGTAATGCCGAAGATTGGTACGCCTTTCGCTACCTTTTGTTTTATTTTGCTCCTGAAGATGCAATGGTTTCCGAAATGCAACATTTCGTTGTCAATTAGTCGTGGTTCTTGAAGAGCAAGGATGAGAATATTTTGTCGATTTCTTTTATGAGATTATTTAGTTTTCGTGTTTGGATCAATGTGTCGATGTTTAGTTTTCAAATGCATGTTTTCTGCTTGTAGAGAAATTTCGGAGCTGGAGGGGTTTTGCCAAATCAGAACAGTTCTGATTTTAGAACCAACGTAAAAGAATATTCCAGGAATAAAAAAAGTGAAAGAATAGTATTCTGCTTCTAATCAATAAAACTGTCCACCTCTTTGTAGCCCACATAAAGCAATAGATAAAAAATTTTTAAACCAATCCTTATATTTATTATTCTTCTTCAGATTAAAATGTTATTCTTTGCGGACGGGTAACATTTCCAGTCGGGTTGTAAAGCTTAAGTTATCGGTGTATGACTTTCTGCGGTTCTGTTGATCGAGCTAATGTCTTCCTAGTCCAGTTCCAAAATCTTATTCTATTTTCACATAAGAAGGAGTGCGCTACCGTTTCTACAAACTGACATTTGTCGCAGTATGGAGATGGTCTCAATTTGATTATCCATAATCGTTCCGCTGTGGGTATAATTTTATTGTTCATATTTTTCCAGACGTTTCTACAGTTTTTTGTAGGTCAATTTACCGGAATTTGTTTGTGAAGACGATGTCTGGTAATATAATCATAGACGGTTATAGTGTTGGTTTGTGCTGGTGGAAGTCTTATACAGCTCCAATCACCATAGTACTTTCGGTCGTAGTCTAGGCTGGCGTGCTACATTAACAGGAGCGTTCCTATCCCCAGGACCTAACGAGAGGAACAGAAGTTTCGTGATGCCTGTCTTAGTGGCATGTATTAGTTTAAAAGCATGTCTTTAATTCTAAGTCCTCCGTTTTGCCTCTGCAAAGTCGCCGTGTGGAAGGATACTTTGTTTCCACACAGAATGGTTCAAATGGCTCTGAGCACTATGGGACTTAACTTCTGAGGTCATCAGTCCCCTAGAACTTAGAACTACTTAAACCCAACTAACCTAAGGACATCACACACATCCATGCCCGAGGCAGGATTCGAACCTGCGACCGGAGCGGTCGCGCGGTTCCAGACTGTAGCGCCTAGAACCGCTAGGCCACACTGGCCGGCTTTTCCACACGTACCAAGAGGCTACAGCTAATATTTTATGAGCAGTGACCTGCGGTATCGGTAAGACTGCTGCGACATGATATATTTTGCAAAGTATGTATGTATTTATAAACTGAACATTCTGTAGTCGGTCTAACGATCACATGTCATGGTCCTTCAACAAGGTTCCGATGGCATTAATTTTTCCGCTCCCAACTGTTCGTGGCCACGCGCTTGGGATTCGCACTTGACCACAATCCGAGCTGGAGCCTCTCTTCAGGTACATCTAACCAGTGCGTACCTATTGCACTATTGTAAGAACCGATATGCAGTATTTGGATTTAAAATTTTGTAAATTTGTGGTAAGAACTTATGAGACCAAGCCCGGCAGCCACTATTCCACTCGTTCGCGGCCACACTGTATTCCCGCGAGGGTTCGGGCGATGTCGTGCGTCTAGCACTGAAAACTTTCGATGACCCTTCGAGACCCAAATAATTATACAGGATCTTTCAGGAGGAGTAGAAAATATTGTATGAGGTGGTAGTATGGACTAATTCTAGAAAAATGTCATATAACGTGTGTCCAGTTTTTATTGCGTACATATACCTGGGTTCAATGCATTTTCGTTTCGTATGTTGGTCCTTGCAGAACCCAGTTGTCTACACTTCCTTGAAAATGAGCTTCCAGCGTTATTGGAAGAGGTTCATTTGGCTACAAGAATGCGTATGTTCCTCCAGCATGACGGAGCTCCTGCACATTCTAGTCGTCAGGTGACACATTATCCAAACCTAACATTTCCCGGAAGATGGATCATTAGACATGGCCACTTTTCTTGGCCTTCAAAGTCCCCGGACCTTATCTCTTTGGATTTGCACCTGCGGGGATGGTTAAAGGCGAAGTCTACAAAGAAAAAGTAAACCCAAGAGCCGATTTGATCGTTCGGATTATGAATAGTGCAGCCATTATATAAGAACGCAAAGACGACTTCAGAAGAGCTACACGTGGTGTTATCAAGAGAAGTCAAATGTTCATTGAAGTTGGTGGGGGAATTTTTGAAAATCAACTTTGAACGTCTTCATTTGGCTTTCCTTTGAGTTTGTTAGGGTTTCGTACTAACAGTTGTATCTCTGTAGTCAACAATAGCTGGACGCATTTATATGGGATTTTTTATGCAGTTCGTCTGTACTACCACCTGCTAAAATATCGGTTATTCCTCCTGACACATCCTGTATATGGATATATGTGCGGTGTCTGTTCTTTCGGACATGTCCGAAAGAAAAGACACTACGATCTCGGGTTTGAACCTGGTGAGGCACAAATTTTCATCTGACGCCGTTGTTTAATTTTAATGCCAATGACAGCCTGGGCATATGTCCAATCTTTAATTGATTAGCAAGGCTGTCTATTTCGATTCGTAGTGCCTGTTCTTTCGGAAATGTCCGAAGGAGCAGACGCACACACACACAGACATTTTTATCTTAAGGGGAGTTGGAATGCCCTATCTCGCCAATGTTAAATTTGCTAACTTTGTGTACCTTTTTCTTTGGAACTATTATCTTCAGAACTTTGAAATTCTGGCAGAGGTTTTCAGCATATATTGTGAGCCCACTGAACTAGAACCAATGTTTTCTTTTTGTTGGTATAGTATTTATGAATTTTTTACCATTAAGCCATTTTTTATTGGAAAAAGTATAACATAAACTTCCCTAGTTCAGAGAATAAGCCAGTTCTTGTCATGATTCTAGTTCAGTGGCCTCTTTGAACTGTTTTGCAGCATTTCTGAAAATTTGAATGTTGTTGGTTGAGTGGTTTATGAGATAAAGGTACATGTAACACTAAAAATGTCAAATGCCAGAAAATGCGATTAAAGTAATTTATTATGAAAATTCACAAATACCTTTTATTCTATTATCAAAAGTGTCCAGCAGAGTAATCAGGGTCATCTTCTAGTTCTTCTTCTTCACCTAGAAGCTTTCTTCTCCTTGCTGCCCTTGCTTTTTTTGTATTAAATTCAGCTGCATACTGAGCCTTCCTTACTCGCACGCTGTCCAGAAGCTGAAGACCTCTGATGGTGTTGATACCAGGAGCAATGCCGAGCCTTGCCATGACCTTTAGCCTACCCATATGACCATCATTGAATGAAATAACAGCATCACTGACTCCCCATTTCAATGTTTTTATCCCAACAAATACATTCTTAGGTACACGAGTCCAAATGAGGTTGTTGAACGACTCGTTTTGATTCTGGGTACAACCATGAAGACATTTTCGCAGAAGATCAGGATGCCCCAAGTCTCTATATATTGGTTTAATTACTTCCATAACAGCCAATGGAATATAATTTTTATGGTGATAAGGATCCCCAGTAGCTTGAGATTTTCTATAATTGCACCATGACTGAGGACCATCTGGACAAGCAAAATGTTGAGGATTATCATCAGTTGATGATCGATGTAAATATGTGGCCCATACAGCTTGTCTCATTTCCTGCAAATTATTTGCATTATTTCTTATTGCCATACCATAGTATTGTTGTAATTCATTTATAATTTTATCTGACAGGCGACCTCTAATGGTTTTACCATCTGACAAAATTTTGTCCTTCAGATTCTGTTTCAGTTTCCTTAGACGAGTGCCCATTCGTTTCTGAACATGACCGACACATTCTAGTTTAGTTATTGTCTTATTGACATATGGCATGGATTCTGTAACACTTTTGTATGCCTTGGAGTCCCCATCTCCAAGGAATTTTGTGTAAAATACTCCCCGTTCTTTTTCTGATCTGCTAAACATTTTCACAGCAGCGGCAGCCTCCATGCCTCCACTCGTACCTTCATAATTCTTGCTACATATGTGAGCTGCTTCTATCTTACCAGATGCACAATGGTAACAATGTTTAGTGAGCACTTCATAGTCCAAAACTTTACCGCTGTCCACACTAGTAACAGTAGCAACAGCATTTTTGGATGTGTGACCCCTTTTCTGCCAGGTTCCATCAAAAGCAACAGGGATATCTGGGTTTCCTTCATTTATATATTTTGCTTCACTGGCAGCAGCTTTCATTGATAAATCTGCTACAGACTGAACAGCATCTCCTATCACTTCAGTGTAATTGTCAATTTTAGCAGGTGGAGGTGGAAGATTCATTATGGCACAAAATGTTTGAGCAGCAGTATGTCCTTTACCAATTGCTCTCATTGCATACATTAGCCTGATATTACTCTCAAACAAATTGCTACTGCATGTTTTAGAGCTCCAAAAACAGGTCTCATTTTCACAACTGGCACAAACTATAGCAATTTTGCAGGAAAGTCCTATAGATTTTGTTATGTTCATATCAAAAGAACCTCCACAAAGATTACAACACAAACATTTCTTCATAAACTCAGTAAAAACAGGAAAGTCGACTAAAACATATTGTTCATTAGAAGCTTCATCTGTAATTTCACTTGCACAGTTTGATAACTTCTTTTTTGATGCACTGGTGGGCGTGTCTCCTTCACACATCTCAGCTGTACAAACGTCAGAACTTTCACCAGCATCAACAGGTGCTGAAGCAGAATCACTTGAACAAACGTTATTTGTAAATCTATTACCGCGAAACTTTCGCTTTTTAAATAATGATGCACTCCTAGGCATCGTAGAAACTACGCACTCACCACTGAAAGTCAAAACAAGACAGATAACAAACTCCAAATGAGCGACAAACTAAACTCGAGGCTCAAAACAAACACTCACAGATCAAAAACTGAACAATAAACACAGCTAGTCGTAAAAACAATGGTACCTATGGAAGGATCAAAGATTCTACAACTGAAGAGTGAAATCCACAGCCTTCTATATGTAATGTTTTCGGAAATGCGAAGATTTAAATGTGTACAAATCACAAGATGGGTAACTTTGCTGGGCGCACATGTAATTTTGAAAAATTAAATAAAAATACTTCCAATTGGAATTTCTTAACAAATTTTGCACCATTTTAAGCAGAAAATTTCAAATTAAGTTATAAGGTTAAAAACTGAAAATGTGAATTTTTTCCATTTTCCGGCATTCCAACTCCCCTTAAGTGCTATTCGGAAAATGGTTGGCAACTCAGTGATAGTTGCGGAGTGGAGCTGCATCAACCTACTCATTTCACTAGATATAGTTGTAATTTTCTGAACAAATCCTGTTTAATAAGTGACAGCGACAATGTCTCTCATCGTTTACTTTGTCAGAAACCTGCTTCTTTCTGCTCTAGCCTGTACTTCAGCAATGAGTGATTGCTCACATTCTTTATACCTCACTGGACGTGCAACTGCAACTGTAGCCAAAGATACAAATCCCGCTGGAAAGGTATGTTTCAAGTCAGATGGTTTTGTTCCTCACCTACTGTCATTGCAAACGATCACAACGAAATTAAGTATAGCTATCCTATGAAACCCTTGAGTTCATACTGCGGTGCTGTGAAGATGAGAAAAGTAGTTTTTCACAATTATCGAATGAAAGATGGAATTTGTCAGATTGCACTAATTATGATTGCATTACTAACTGTTGGTTCACAGGCGCTTTTCTGCCGCTTATTGTAACTGTTATTTGAATGATAGAGCTGGAAGAACAGAAACATCAAATTTTCGCCATATGGAATGTTCGAATTCTCCTTAAGTCTTCACGTTTCGAGCAAAGGCAGAATATCCATCAGGAAAGCTGACAACAATAAGCCAGGCAATGCCTGTCTTCTGGCGGATGTGCCAATGACAGTGATCTCAATAACAATATTGTACAGCAAAGATGCAATGCCAACTCAACCACTGGAGAAGCTCCAAAATTGTGAATCGCGTCTGGTGAATACGCTTTCAATGTTTCGGTCCGATTAAGTCAGTAAAACACAAATAATTATCGCAGTTATTAATTTATGACATTTAGTTTGCATTCAGTGCATCGATGTATTACAAGTAATTGCACTCTAGCCCCTAAATTTTGTTATAGAAATGCGAATAAGACTCATTGACATATAATGAGGATCTTGTGGCCCTTGCCACCCGCAACTTTGAGATGAAGCTATAGTCATTTCCGATGTCACTCACAGAACACATCAGCTGGTATCCTTCCTGGCAGTATAACTGAAACTTGGCAACAGCGCAGAATATGTTTGGCATCTCTGTGACCGACGAGTTACTTCCTTGATGGCACAGAACCATCTTGCTAAATTCACTTGATATTATCGTGTCATTTCAATTGAATACTGTGAGTGATTTTCTCTTGAGATGTGACATAAGGATATCAGTTAATGCTTTTGAGTCAACGAAAGTGTTTCCACACGGGAAATACAACTACTCTCGTATCTTATGTTGCGATTTATCTGCCATAGCAGCTACTGAGTCAATAAATACGCCAAAGACCCGCACCTGTTCGCTAGCTTCTAGCTAACGTGCTTGCTTCTCAGCTACACACTGCCTTTGTTAGCCCAGGTAACATGCTTGGCTACCAGGTGCAAGTTGCTTTCGTTCGCCTTTCGAGACTCTCTGAAAGCCAGATTTTTAATTCTTTTGTAGCAGAACTACAAGTAGGCAGATACAAATTCAATGAGGGAATCGTAAGACAACGCTCTAGCAAAATTCGTCTTGCTACTTTTAGTAACCCTTAGTGTCAAAGCGAAAACCTTACGGTACTGCCAGATTCATAATGCCACTTTTGTTTTCTGCCGACATATTTTTTGTTGTTGTGAATACATAATTTTATCTATGAACTGCCACATTTTCATAATACTTGCGAAGCAAATCACGTGAAGTAACACTTCACCAACTTGTAGGGAAGGTGGAAAATGCACTACCCTTTCTGGATGCTCTCTTTATCTTCCTGGATGTCGAGGGAGTTCTAGTAATACGTAATACGACCTTCGAGTAAATGGTTAGAGATGGAGAACCTAGTGGTGAATGAACTCATAGATGAGCTGAATGCGAGAGACTACTCTTGAAACGAATAAGTAGACGATTTATTCACAGTAAGACTTAGAAAATTTGATAGTACTGTTAAACCTATGTACACTGAACATTGTGAAAAAGTATTTAAAGACGACCCTCACGAAAATTGGTGTACCATTATTTAGGGGAAAACATGTCCAGCACACATACTGAAAAATTGTGTTTCTCGATGAAACTTTAGAGAGGGGTGTAGTGTATCTAGGGGTAGCTTCAAAAATAGTTCAAATGGCTCTGAGCACTATGGGACTTAACATCTGAGGTCATCAGTCCCCTAGAACTTAGAACTACTTAAACCTAACTAACCTAAGGACATCACACACATCCATGCCCGAGGCAGGATTCGAACCTGCGACCGTAGCGGTCGCGCGGTTCCAGACTGTAGCGCCTAGAACCGCTCGGCCACTCCGGCCGGCATCTAGAGGTAGCCCTGGATGGAAAACTATTATGAACACCTCACATAAAGAATATGTTCCACTGCGAAAGATATTCTTATAAGCACTAGAAGCTGCTGTAGGGTAAATTGGGGTCTAAACCCAGTACGTACTGGATATACACCTCTGCAAAAAGACCAATGATAATATATTGGCCTATAATATGAATAAAGTCGAAAAGAAGGTGGCTGCTAGGGAGTCTGGCAAAGTGCAGAGACTGGCCTGCTTTCACAAACAGATGGAATTAGCAGGACATCCACTCTTGAGATGGATATTATGCTAGCCATGCCCGCCTTACCTGCGGCTTAAAATGGAGGCAGCGGCAGGGACATAAAGGCTAAAAATTGGAAATAACTGGATATAGTTAGAATATACGGAATCCAAAATCAGTAAGGCGATGGCTGGGGAAATGCCGACTAATTATACAATAACTTCCAGCGATAAACCTTGCCATGCAACAGTTGGAAGTGGAAAAACGAACGAATACACCGTGCAGGAGACATAATAATGTGGTTTACTGACAGGTCGAAAACAGATGAAAGTACCGGGTCTGCTGTACTGCCCAGAATCTCTTTAGGGAAGATGGCCACAGCATTACATGGTATCTTCTATCAGCATGTGCACGAAGGAGAATTAGAGTAGACCCTACAAAAATCGTAGCATCTACTTTTATTGAGACAGCCAAGCAGCTCTGAAATCTCTGTCAGCCCCTGCAACTAGATTGAAGGTCGTTGCGGAATGCCATGAAGCATTTTCTTTCGGACATGTCCGAAAGAACAGACACCATACATATATCCATATACAGGGTGTTTCAGGAGGAATAACATATTTTAGCAGGTGGTAGTACAGACGAACTGCATAAAAAAATTCCATATAAATGCGTCCAGCTATTGTTGACTACAGAGATACAGCTGTTAGTATGTAACCTAACAAACTCAAAGGAAAGCCAAATGAAGACGTTCAAAGTTGCTTTTCAAAAATTCCCCCACCAACTTCAATGAACATTTGACTTCTCTTGATAACACCACGTGTAGCTCTTCTGAAGTCGTCTTTGCGTTCTTATATAATGGCTGCACTATTTATAATCCGAACGATCAAATCGGCTCTTGGGTTTACTTTTTCTTTGTAGACTTCGCCTTTAACCATCCCCGCAGGTGCAAATCCAAAGAGATAAGGTCCGGGGACTTTGAAGGCCAAGAAAAGTGGCCATGTCTAATGATCCATCTTCCGGGAAATGTTAGGTTTGGATAATGTGTCACCTGACGACTAGAATGTGCAGGAGCTCCGTCATGCTGGAGGAACATACGCATTCTTGTAGCCGAATGAACCTCTTCCAATAACGCTGGAAGCTCATTTTCAAGGAAGTGTAGACAACTGGGTTATGCAAGGATCAACATACGAAACGAAAATGCATTGAACCCAGGTATATGTGCACAATAAAAATTGGACACATGTTATATGACATTTTTCTAGAATTAGTCCATACTACCACCTCATACAATATTCTCTGTTCCTGCTGAAACATTCTGTATAATTATTTGGGTCTCGACGGGTCATCGAAAGTTTTCAGTGCTAGACGCACGACATCGCCCGAACCCTCGCGGGAATACAGTGTGGCCGCGAACGAGTGGAATAATGGCTGCCGGGCTTGGTCTAATAAGTTCTTACCACAAATTTACAAAATTTTAAATCCAAAATACTGCATATCGGTTCTTACAATAGTGCAATAGGTACGCACTGGTTAGATGTAACTGAAGAGAGGCTCCAGCTCGGATTGTGGTCAAGTGCGAATCCCAAGCGCATGGCCACGAACAGTTGGGAGCGGAAAAATTAATGCCATCGGAACCTTGTTGAAGGACCATGACATGTGATCGTTAGACCGACTACAGAATGTTCAGTTTATAAATACATACATACTTAGCAAAATATATCATGTCGCAGCAGTCTTACCGATACCGCAGGTCACTGCTCATAAAATATTAGCTATAGTCTCTTGATGTGTGTTGAAACAAAATATCTTCAAAGTATCCTTCCACACGGCGGCTTTGCAGAGGCAAAACGGAGGACTTGGAATTAAAGACGTGCTTTTAAACTAATACATGCCACTAAGACAGGCATCACGAAACTTCTGTTCCTATCGTTAGGTCCTGGGGATAGGAACGCTCCTGTTAATGTAGCACGCCAGCCTAGATTAGGTCCGAAAGTACTATGGTGATTGGAGCTGTATAAGACTTCCACCAGCACAAACCAACACTATAACCGTCTACGATTATATTACCAGACATAGTCTTCACAAACCAATTCCGGTAAATTGCCTCCAAAAAACTGTAGGAACGTCTGGAAAAATATGAACAATAAAATTATAAGGAATGGTTTAAAATTTTTTATCTATTGCTTTATGTGGGCTACAAAGAGGTGGACAGTTTTATTGATTGGAAGCAGAATACTATTCTTTCACTTTTTTTATTCCTGGAATATTCTTTTACGTTGGTTCTAAAATCAGAACTGTTCTAATTTGGCAAAATCCCTCCAGCTCCGAAATGTCTTTCATTTATTGAAAAATATATGGTTTACTTACAGACCTCATATGCATCCAGTGCATAATAACTTAAATTGTGAATATATTTCAGAATGAATGTTTGTTATGTATTTTTCCGTCGGCCTTTTCACTGTTATAAGTTCTGATCCATAAGAAACGCACGCTATTGGAGGCGGCAATCTGTAATTTATTTTACCTTAATTACTACTTCAATTTTGTTCTACAATTTAAAAGAATATATGGTGCAACATGGAATACATGGGAATAATGCAGCTGCTCAGTGACAGGTATGGGGGAGGCATTGTGGCTAGGCCTCGGATCTTCGACCCTTGCCCTCTTTGCCTCCGCCTACCTGGTGCTGAAAGTCTTCTCAAACTTTAAAAAAAAGGAATAATAGTGCAGTGGTCAGCACGTCTGTCTAGCAAGCAGGAGGTCTAGGTTCGAAGCCCAGTCGGTCACAAATTTTCATCTGCCGTCGTTGCAGTATTTCAACGCGCTGTGACAGTGTGGACGTCGGTCCTTCGATATTTAAGATGCAATTGTTTTTTGAGGCAATAGAGGTGATTTGCGAACATTTGTCTTTCTATCAATGTAACGGGACTTCAACGGAATCCAACCCTTAGTCATACCATTGTGCCTGCGCTAACCCATGTCATATACCCGCGAATTAGATTGTAGTTCATATTTAGTCAAATAACGAATGGTCAGTATACAAGTATGCCGGCCGGGGTGGCCGAGCGGTTCTAGGCGCTACAGTCTGGAACCGCGCGACCGCTACGGTCGCAGGTTCGAATCCTGTCTCGGGCATGGATGTGTCTGATGTCCTTAGGTTAGTTAGGTTTAAGTAGTTCTAAGTTCTAGCGGACTGATGACCTCTGAAGTCCCATAGTGCTCAGAGCCATTTGAACCATTTTTGAAGTATACAAGTATTTACTAACAGTAGAAGCAGGATTGCAGCGAACTGATCTCCTAACCAAGTACAACATAGAGTACCTGTGTAATGAGTCATTCCAGCTGCATATCTGAGGGTTATATTTGTTAAGCAATTCATTGCAGAATTAATGTAACACCCGCACGATGTAGTCTTACTGCATCATTAGCAGCCCACGAATGGAGTACTATGTTCGTTAAATCGGATTACTCAAGCTGAGGCCAAATAAAGACAAGCGACGACGCCACAACACTATCTTTACTTAAGTAGGTAGTCAGCGCTAAATTACGTGCGCCACCATTAACGTTACTGTAAGCAGTTTGACAGTATAACACCATCACAACTACTGGCAACCTGAACCAGTTGTAACTCGCAGTGATTAAGAGTTGCTTATGTTCGTCAAGAATAGCGGAAAGCGCCTCTGAAGTTCCACTTGCATTACGCCTAGGACGGAGAGAATCCTAAATAACAGTAACAGGTCACCCAGCGAAGAGAAGAGCCCACGTATTAAGTTCTTGCAGTTTGATATCAATGCAGTTCCCGGTGGTTTCACACTAACGGGTTCTTTTGGCTATCGGAGTACTCATATGGGAGTTACAAAAGTGTAACTCCTAGAACGCTCAACTGCCTTAATAACACCTCATTCTGGATTGAATACGACTCGGAAAGCGACGTTAATTTGACGTTTCCATCCATCTCATGACGTCTTACTGAATGAAGTCTGAAGTGCACGCACAGTTGTGTTGCCTCCCGCAAGGATTCTGTGAAGTGTTGTGGCAGCTGGCAGTCATTGCTGAATACAGACATGTCCAAATCTCCTCACTGCTCTAGGGGAACTCGTCTTTGTTGCATTTTTTTCCATACCGTAATTAGCACAATAACACAAGGCTTATTCTGCTGAATAACTTGATGCCCACAAGCCCTTAAATAAGAATCTCCTAGCGGGAGTAATGCATGAAAGGAAACAGATTGTTTGACAAAAGAATGGACAGCTTCCTGCTTTTTGCGTTTCCGATGGCGCCTACGATAAGAATCTGGTGTCATATTATGTTTCAGAACCCTAAACTGTTTATTTTTTTACTTCATACTAAAACAGAAGTTATGATATGAGAAGAGGAAATGACTTATATGCTTCTCAGGAACTTTAGTTTTTCGTGTTTATTTTCTCACTTCATACTAAAACAAGGGCGTTAATATGAGAAGAGGAAATGAAATATACGCTTCCAAGATATAATATTTCCTTGTGTGCTACTACTGCATACGTGAAAGCCCTGCAGTTAATTTTTGTATGTTGGATAAATTTTGATATCACCTCACATTCCTTTGTGAGAAGGTTCGTATTTCCTTGGGATTCAGATAGAGTGGACATTTCATCACTGGTTAATATTCTGATGACTAATGACATGATACCCGTTGCAACTGCTACATGGCACGTGTGAGTAGTGTCGCACGTTTGTTACTATAAGAACAGGCAGGCAGTGATATCCGCTCACTGCAGTCAGAGCCAAGGTGATTTCTTTCTGTTTATGGCGAAGCGTCTGCTGCAGTGTCCACGCTCAGCCAACATAAACAAATCGCGGCGGCATTGGGCACTGCTAATCGCTGCACATGTCGCGAGCCTCGACGACAAGAGCGCACTGTCTCTGCTAACGATACTACGGAGTTAATACAGCTTACTTAACGTAATACGCAGGACGTGGGTTGCGTAAAAATTCAGTTTGTAACTTCCCATCGCATTAAAATACCTTACAGTCATATCTGATGCAATATTTATTGTTGGTTGTCTCTCCAGTGTTAATGGTATTGATTCAGATTGTGCGTGAACACGAAAACACACACACACACACACACACAAACAGTCATTGATTCCAGTGAGGGTGACAACTACTGTGTGTTGAACAACACATGCACCAGTCAATTCCTCAGCTGGCGTCGAGTGGATGAGAGTTTTCAATTACCTTGCATTGCAAGAATTGTAAGGAGGAGACTGAAAGTAAATGGACATGTATGCTAAAGAGCTGCGACAAAGCAAAGCTTAACCGATTATCAGATAATTGTCCACATGGGTTTTGTGGACGAGTATACTTTTAGTAACCAACCCACCCACGATCATTACGTAAGATTTCTCGAAGGCGCAGGGGCATTGATTTCATTAAGTCGTCGACAGTGTAGCGTGATGGTTTACTTCTCACCATACGTTTTCTATATTCGTCCAAAGGGCGCTTGCATTTGTAGGTCCACATGGCAATGACGTTGTTACCTGTGCCCACGTGTTCTCTATCTGGTTGATGTTCGGTGATCGTGGAACAAATGGCAACAGCTTTATCCTCTCTTGGCCCTGAAACCAATCTCGCACTGCTCTGCTATGATGGATGGGGCCCTGCTCCTGTAAATAAACTGTTATCTCGTTAGTTATATTTAAATAACGTATTTGTAATAAGCACATTGTATTATTATTTTCCACAGTGTTTAAGAATTCAGGCCCTGTCACAGATAAGTGATCTAGATTCAACAGTCCAATTAAGAATGTGGTTTACCCAGTCTATCATACGATGAGAGTCGTAGTCGGATATCCACTTTAAGACTGGCTGGCTGAATCCGATTAGAACGATCTGGTATCGAAATGAAATTCCAGAAATCGGATAATTTGAACGTCTGTATTGCAACAATGCTGCGCACATAAATTCCTGTGATGGAGGAACAGGTAGCAACTGCCTAAGAAAAAGTGAGAAATATGTCCGCTAGCTGAAATGTAACGTAATTATAACTCATATTTATGTGATGGAAATACTGAATCGAACAATACACATCTATTTCAGTGGTGGGAAGATACACCATATCGAATTTGCTGATGACATAATGACAATAATATTAATAATAATAATAATAATCCCGTGTGGCCGATAGGGGAAACCCCTCCCCACATGGGTGGTACCGAGGAAATCAAATACTTGGGGTGAACCAAATACTAACACAATCCTGAACGGCTACTCAATCCGTTGAACCCAAAATCCAGACACGTCTGAGTGAAAATCACCGCTACTCTGGTCACCGTCTGTTAGCTCAGTGAGCTCGGCTGAAAATATTTGCTTCAACATCCTCTGGTCCTGTCCGGTCCTAGAATCACCCAGGCCAAACCAATGAAACACAGACAAACATGAACTGTGCAAACAAAGTCAACTTTACCCCAGGTGGTACACAACCCGCCTGTCGACAGGCGGCAGCTGGATTTTCGGATTCTGGGGAGTCCGGGTTAGCACGGCAGAGAATATCGAAGATCTCTGGTAAATTTCCCTACAAGCAGAAAACATGCATTTGAAAACTAAACATCGACACATTGATCCAAACACGAAAACTAAATAATCTCATAAAAGAAATCGACCGACAAAATATTCTCATCCTTGCTCTTCAAGAACCACGACTAATTGACAACGAAATGTTGCATTACGGAAACCATTGCATCTTCAGGAGCAAAATACAACAAAAGATAGCGAAAGGCGTACCAATCTTCGGCATTACATTTCTAGAACACAGATCTATCATCAACTCTGTCAAAGAAATCACACCCATCAACAATCGTCTTATGACTACGCTCATTCAGAGCCCCAGTAAAAAATATACACTCATCAATGCACATGCCCCACCAACATCGAAAATAAGGAAGACACCGAAAATTTCGAAAAATTCTGGAACACACTCGAAAATACTGTGAGCAAAATTCACCAAGATGACGTGAAAATACTAATGGGAGACTTCAACTCTCTATTTGGGACAGAAAAAACCTGTAGATAAATCATTGGTACAAATTCAACACACCGAAACGCTTAGACCAACGGCACACGTCTGACTGACATTTGCCAACAATTCAACCACAAAAGGATGTCTTCCCACTTTAGGAAAAAACCAGTTCCCAGGTAACATGCTTGACTACCAGGTGCATGTTGCTTTCGTTCGCCTTTCGAGACTCTCTGAAAGCCAGTATTTTAATTCTTTTGTAGCAGAGCTACAAGCAGGCAGATACAAACTCAATAAGGGAATCGTAAGACAACGCTCGAGCAAAATTCATCTTGCTACTTTCAGTAAACCTTAGTGTCAGAGCGAAAACCTTCCGGTACTGCCAGATTCGTAACGCCACTTTTGTTTTCTGCCGACATATTTTTTGTTGTTGTGAATACATAATTTTATCTATGAATTGCCAGATTTTCCTAATATTTGCGAATGATACAGGAAATGAAATAAATACAGATCTTTTCGAAGTCAAAAGTCGGCAATATCTTACCAATTCGTGTTAAAATAGGCTCAAACGTCTTACAGACACTTAATGCTTTATTAAGACAGACTGCCGTCGTGATGTTTCTGTAATAAGCTGAATTTAATTTGTATTAGTACAGTGAATATTTTAATTGCATTTTACATTGGTTTACTAAACGCAACAGTAATCATAAAAGAGGAATTAATCAGCAGCAGAATTTTCTTTCACGATATCTAAAACGATCTGACAATGCTAAAGTTGTTTACAAATTCTACGCCAGTAGAAACCTACTGTTTCTAACGATGTCATTAAACCAGTTTAGTTTTAAGAGTATTTTCGTCTAGAAATGAATTGCCTTGACGGTTGATCGATCAAGAGCGGGAAAGGTAAAATTTTACGAATATATGACGAGAGGGACAAGTGCTTGAGAGAGGACTTCCCTATCAATACAAGTGCCTGAGAGACGACTTTCTTATCAATCTCCCGTATAATTTTGTTTCTCAAATCAACGTAGTTCGTTATCATGCAGTAGCCTAGGTGATGTAGTTTTGTTGCTCGATTTTCTTACACTGCGACCGAAAGGTGTCTCAGTTGTTGGCAACAAATTCCAGCTGTGTTGCACACACCCCTTGGGGCAGAATTCGTAGCCCAAAACACACTTTTGGAGCTATCACATGTAAAATATTATGTTCACACTACTCTTTGCTCGAGTTTACGTCTTTTGGTGGGGCTCAGCCTTTCATTTCTTCTTAGGAAGTTAACGATAAAGGCATCATAACATGTCACCAGTAACAGTACTGCATAGGAATGCTCAATGAGCGACCTGATGACGTTCAATAATAGTCACTCCGTTGATTTTTGTTGTTTCGAATTACAACATGCAGTACTCCTGCACCAGACTTCTGAACTTTGCCTGCTGAATGCAAATGTCGCATGATGGTAAATTGGTAATCTATCACATATTGTGCGTGATTGTTTTCAGGGGCGGTCAGTTTTATTGGCCACCTTAAGTGAACGACTCGGACTTAGTCTCTGTGGCGGCCGGCTGGCGGTCGGTTTTTATGTCTAAGACTGTACGTCTGATTGTCCCCTATGTCACCTACTGACTTCATTCAGAGACTGAAAAGGTGATCCTTGCTCAAGTTTATGGGACTTTATTAACCGTTGATCTTTATTGTTTATGGTCTTAAAAATGTTTGTTATAAAAGACTAATTTTAGATTTCTACTGTTTATTAAGTAATTCTTAAGTTATATAGCGAATATTACGAGTGAAAATATTCTCTCATTGTTACACTTGCTTGTTCTGTGGTTTACACTGAAGGGTGTGACAATAAATGCAAAATCGAAAGTGAAGCATTGAAGCGAATTAATCCTTTCCCTAATCATTACCGTTGAAGATAACTGATTGTTTGTCGCTTGTTATGAAATTGGTTGGGAGAATAGTTTGATTGACCCCGTAGAAAGTGTCCATCTGAGGTGTGTGCTGGTGCACTGTCGTGATGGAAAAAGACTTTTTGCGGTCCAATCGCCGGCGTTTTTCTTGCAACTCGGTTTTCAAACGGTCCAATAGCGATGAATAATATGCGCCTGTAATATTTTTACCCTTTTCCAGATATTCGATGAGGTTTATCCCTTGCGAATTCCAAAAGACAGTCGCCATAACCTTTCCGGCCGAAGGACTGGTCTTCGCCTCTTTGGTGCAGATTCTCCCTAGATAACCTATTGTTTAGATTGGTGTTTAGTCTCAGGAGTATAGTAATGTGTCCATGTTTCATCCACAGTGACGAAACGACGCTTAAACTCCTGCAGATTCTTCCTGAACAGCTGTAAACCATCCTTGCAACACTTCACACGATTCCGTTTTTGGTCAAGCGTGAGCAGTCGCGGAACCCATCTTGCGGATAGCTCTCTCATATCCAAATGTTTATGCAAAATATTATGTACCAGTTCATTCGAGATGCCCATAGCACTAGCTAGCTAACTCACGCACCTTAACTCTTCTGTCACCATCACAATATCATGGATTTTATCAATGATTTCTGGAGTCATAACTCCCACATGGCGTCCAGAACGTTCAGTATCAGTTGTGCCCATATGGCCACTCCGAAAATTTTGAAACTACTTGTAAACTGTTCTAATCTAAGGTACAGAGTCACCGTAATGTTTATCAATCTTCTCTTTAGTCTCCTGAGGCGTTTTGCCTTTCATAAAGTAATGTTTAATGACCACTCGATATTCTTCTTCGTCCATTTTTTGACAATCACTCGACTTCCTTGATTCACACTAATGCCAAACACAAAGAAATAGACCAATATGGCTGAAACTTGGTGTGCGTTCTTTTCAAAGATGCTACTAACTAAACATGACCTCGATACGCGTCGGTGTTGAAATCTCTCGGACTTTGCACGGAGTTTTCAAACGCTCCTCGTAGGTAAGTAATCATAATACTTTACACTATATCGTCCGTAGCGAATCAGTAATTTGATAAATAGGTGTTTCGGAAGATATACAAAGAAATTTAGATTTTATTGTTACATCATTCTTAAAGAATTTCTTGTACTTACGTTACGAAATTGTTCAATGTCTAAAGTCTGAACAAAGGACACGGCTAATTGCGTGCGAGAAATAAAACTCCCAATGTTATATTTTTTATTTCATTCTTGGACAAAAAATTGTTAGGATGAATGATGGGAGAAAGCGTCTTAGTAGAGCTGAGTATAACAAGAACACCAAAATGAAAAGAAAAAGAACAAGAAGAGATTATCCGTAAACAATAAAAATTCACAGTTTTTTCTCAAAATGGGAAGTGGAAATAGCGTTGAAAGACCAGGAATTTCAAGAACATGCTCTGACACTATACAATCTGGAAAAGATGAAACGGATTTGAATTCTGTGGCCCAACAACGACAGTCATCTGTTGAACAATCTACTTTAGAAAAACGGGTGTTTAAGCTTTTGACGAAGAGGCGGTAGAGGAAGTATAGAAATTAAAAAAAAAAAAATAAAGATGTGTCAACTATACCTTAAGGGAGAATATCGCAAGGTGCGGCTTTGGTCAAAACAGGTCTTGTGACTTCTCTAAAAGTGAAAAAAATATATGCTGGCCAGCATTGTTTCTTGCCAGTGCGTACCTTCCAAGGAAAAATGAAAAATAATAAAGTGAATGACACAAATTGGCTGGTTTATTCTGAAAGTAAGAAATCTGTATATTGCGGGTCCTGTTTGGCATTCGGCCCACTGGAGAATAAGACTCAGTTTGAGAACGAATGAGTAGCTCAGCATGAAAACTCTGCGCGTATAAATCTTGCATCCTTAGCCTGAAAATTATAAGTGAGATTGACGGCCGACTCGACAATTTACTGTTTATCCAAATTGATGAAGAAATTACTTATTGGGGAACGTTCTGAAGAGTGTTGCTGCCGTAGTGAAGCGACTGTGTTTAAGAGGGCTCGCTTTCAGTGGATAAAATGGAAACTTCGGTGATCTGCGTAACGGAAATTATTGTAAGATTTTGGAACTGCTGGCTGAATTCGATCCTTTTATAGCCAATCAAATTTAACGATTTGGGAATCGAGGATCTGGAAGTAGCAGTTACTTATCAAAGACCGCTTGCGATGAGTGTATTCGCTTGATGGGTCATGAAGTCTTAAAACAGATAGGAGACAAAATAAGAAGGGCGAAATAGTTTTCCTTAATCATCGATTCAATGCCAAATATAGCACGTGTGGACAAACTTACGCTCGTCATTACATACGTTTTGGAAACAGAAGAAACCCGCGAAAGATTTCTCTCAAGTTTTTGCTCTCAGTGGGCTATAAAGCTGAAGAAATGTTTTCTTCCATTGTTACGAAACTCAGAACACTGGGCATAAATATTGAAGACTGTCGTGGAAAATCACATGATAATGCCACGAACATGTCTGGTGTGTACAAAGACTTACAGGCTAAAATTCTACAGAACGCTGGCAAAAATTAATGACTGAAATCGAGGAAAGGAAAACGCTAAAGAGAGTAAATCTGACACGTTGATCAGCTAGATGACACATGTAGAAATTTAAAAGATTCCTGGCACGAAGTCCGTAAAACTTTGGAATAAATCACGGATGATTGCACCGAAAAGCCTGTAACGCCAAACGAAGCGACGGGAATCGTTGTTGCATGTAATGGTTGTTTTTTTTAAATTATAAACAAAATGAATGTTCAGATTCAGGCTTCTACCGTAGATTTGGTCACTGCTGCCGATCTTTACGAATCTCTTTGCAAGTTTTTCGTAACTGAACGAAAAAATTTTAAGTATTTCGAAGAAAAGGCGATGGAGCTAAGCATTTCAAAGCAGTATACAAAATACTTGGGAAAAAGACAACCGAAAAGGAAAGAAAATTTATGATGAAACACCCGATGAAGAAATGAGAATGACTGCGAGTGATACTTAAAGGGTTAACACATTTCTCGTTCTCACTGATAGGCTCATATTCGAATTTTAAAAACATGGCATGAGGCCTACAATAGGTTCAATGAAAAGTTTTAATTTCTGGCCAAAATGAATGAACTTTCATCATCAACACTTCCGGAAAAATCCCTTGTCTTAGAAAAATTTATTCTAATGATTTATAGATTGGCTTACTTCAAAAATGCGTACATTTACAGTGCCACCTGTCTTCTGAAAAAGTTTTGGTGAAATCAGATTCTGGATCATTGCAAAGTCTGTCTTCGTTCCTTCGAAAAAAGAATTTGCAAAACGGTTATCCAAACTTGGGTATAGTAGTTTGCATGGCTCTATGTACACCAGCGACAAATTGTTCGGGTGAGAGAAGCTTCTCTTACTTATAACGAATGAAAAATTATCTAAGCTCTACCTTAAGCTAAGAAAAGCTTAACACCTTACCTCTTTGGTAAGGGTAAGATTTAATGAACAAGATTTCATACGATGGTATAATTGATTATATTGCGAATAGAAAATCGGGCAAAAGGGTATTGTAAAACTTTCATAACTTAATTAATTGAATTTCGTAGTCATCATCAGCCGAACTGTTACCCGATAATTGAATATATTATTTTTAAACTGTAAGTAAGCGCATTATAAATTAATTACGTTTATCGAATGTACATTTTTGTGTAACTTGTATTAAGGTACACCTTACTCCGCCTTATTAATGTTACATGACTGAGCTTTTATTAGCTCAAAAATATACCCAAAAACGATTTCTTGTGTAATCTCAACTAAATCGTTGGGTTGCAAAAATAATCTAGGAACTGACACATCAATCCCCTAGTTAACAATCATTGTAATTACGTAATAAAGTGCTGTAATCAGGACGATAGTACACAAATCATAAAGTTACAACTTCCTTGACAAAATGATTGTAATTAATATGATTGTGAAGTAAGTTATCGAATTGTAGAGCTTGGTAGGGGCGGTAAAAGTTGAGTAGCCTACTAGTGGCAAATGTGTAAATCCGCCTCTGAGCAAGATCTGAAAGCAGTCCAACAAACAATCATTACACGAACAGAACTCGAAGCTGCTCTAACAACCGAAATATCAAATGCAGATGTTGAAGAAGCTATCCTTAGAAGGAAAAGCAGCGCCTCGGGAATGGATAGCATAAAACGTCAACAGATCTTCCTACCACCTATGGAAAAACTATTACCAGCCTAAAAACACTATACAATGCAACCTTGAACATAGGCAAAGCTCGAACAAAATAGAAACAGGCCAAAATTGTGAAGCTTACCAAACCAGGAAAACCACCTAGCCAGCCGCTGTGGCCGAGCGGTTCTAGGCGCTTCAGTCCGGAACCAGGTGGCTGCTACGGTCGCAGGTTCGAATCCTGCCTCGGGCATGGATGTGTGTGATGTCCTTAGGTTAGTTAGGTTTACGTAGTTCTAAGTCTAGATGACTGATGACCTCAGATGTTAAGTCCTATAGTGCTTAGAGCCGTTTAAACCATTTTTTGAAAAGCACCTGAAGACCCACGATCCCATCGTTCAGTCACTCCGGTCCACGTATTAGGAAAAGGATTCGAAACAATAATAAACAATAGACTCAACACTTTCGCAGAAAAAAATACCATAATACCAAATTGCTAATCAGGTTTTAGAAAGCACCATTCCACCAAAGATCCTATTGTACAGTTATGCATTGGCGTGACGAAAGGCCTAATTCTCATGGACTCTGCATCCGCAATATTTCTATACATTGAAAGGGTCTTCGAAAAGTGTGGCATACAGGACTATACTACAAGCTCCCTATACTACAAGCTCCTCAAGATGGATATACCAGCAAAATTCACAACACTTTTGTCGAACATCCTTGATAGTCGCTCATCCAAGGTAGTCATAAAAGAAACCGAATCCAAGTCCTTCATACCAAAAGCGAGAGTACCACAGGCAGCCATCCTCTCTCACCTGCTACATGCTTGATACACAGTTTACATCTCAAGCCCAACCAGATGTAACGTGGGTTTAACGCTCTACGCCAATGATAGAGCATACTGGTGCCTTGCACCTACAACAGAGGAAACGAACGAATAATCACACGACTACTTAACTCGTCTAGAAGAATGGCTCAGCAAGTGGAAAACTAAGCCCAGTGCATTTAGAACGCAAACAATCCTTTTCAAACGCGAACAAGCCCGTAATCCTAAAAAGAACCAGAAGTCAAACAAAACTTTAGGCATTAAACAGCACCGACAAAGAAAATGCAAAACATCTTGGGTTCACTCTCGACAAATAGTTGTCATGGGCCCAACGTGCAAAAGACATCACAGTAAAAACAACAATAAGACTAAACTTACTTCGTCTACTAAAAGGCCGAATAAATGGTGTAAACAATAGAAACGATGTTACACATACAAAACTTTAGTTCGCCCCGTCGTAAAGTACGTCGCACCAGAATGGATGTCAAGCAAAACAATAGCGGAAAAATAATTCAACAGAAAGAAGAATATTAAGGATTACAGAAAGACGAGTCCCAGGTCCAAAAACAACATAATCTATCAAAACGCAAAGGTAAACAACTAAAGAAAAGATGGCTAGAATTAACAGCCAAAATTGGCAGTAACTGATATCAGAATAAAACATCGACAAACGAACCTCTAGATCTAATACACACAAAAACGAAATATCCCTATCTGCCCATAATCATTAAAACATGCATAAAGGCAACTGATACGCCAACCACAACAAATTTTGTCCACCATAGACATAGAAGAGGACAAGTTAAAACACCTGCTAGACGATGAACCTGAATACCAAAATGTCTCATATCACTGAATTTTAATAACCTGCAGTTCGTATCGCCAGATAAATAGTTGCAGACGTAGTCTTACAGAAGTGACTAGCAGAAGAAAGGCAGTCAAGGTATGATGTTAGGTTACACATGACTTCGATCAATCGGATAATTTGTTGATATTAAATATTTTATAACAATTCCTGTAGCACAGCTGTTATGATATTCTTTGAATAACCTATATTTTTTTAACAACGAAACAGTTCCTCGTTTATTCCCTTTACTAGTCACAAAACTGTGTTGTGTCTACTGGATGACGAAAACAGATGTTTTCCGTACTCCAGCACACCTAATAAAAGAAAAATTGGTGCATTCAGGCACTCCGCAATAATTACTAATTTCATTTCGACAGAACTGGAATGGAGCAAGAAATGATCGTGCCCGTTGTTCTGCATATCGTACGGCATACCGGACACAGTCTAGTTCGTAAAATGTGGTGATGTAGATTAACAATGCAGAAATGACTGAAGGTTAACAATACTGTTCCGCTGATAAACCTGAAATGACAAAAAGCTATGGAAAATTACATTGTCCAACAGTTATCTGAAAAATGCTTTGCACTGTTGAAAAATTTCTTATCGAAAGGGCGAATCACTGTATTAGTTCCGCATGGAATTCGAATTTATTAACAGTCTTTTCGTGATCCTCCAAACGACAGAGGTGCCGTTATGTCCACGCCAAAAGTCCAATAATAATAAATTCATCTCTACAAATGGTAAGAGGACGTTTCGGCTTATTCCCTCCCATTTTTCCAGATTTTGTTACTTCGATTACAAGAATCGAAATGATGTTTCTGAAGACAGAGATGAAGTTGCAGAAACAGTAATCTACTGACACTTATCATTGGCATTGTTGTATACGTATGTGTCATCATTTATGAACTGCAGAAACGACTCCATCTTTTTTCACTCGAAATGATAAAGTGCGGTGTGCACGAAACCTGATGACTGGCCTTATACGCAGCTTTCAGAGGATAATAGAAACTTTAGACTTCACCTCAGCTATGAATTTCTCTATAGTATTACCTGTTAATGACATGTCAACCGTTAAAGTTGTACTGCTTCAAAATATCTGATAGAACAATAAATGAAATAGAAAACACACGTTTAACGCACCATTTCATCAGACATTAACTTCCTGTAAGCAACGCCTTAAATCAAAACTCTGTTTCCCATCTCGAAAAATGTGGAGTTGATTTTGAAGTCGAATATAGCAGAAACGGTGATGCAGCGGATTTAATTAATGAAATGGCTGCTTTCCAGGTCCATTAGAAAGCTGCTGCTGCACCTGATTAAGCGCTTAAGAAGACCGAAAGAGGCAGTGTACACAATCTGTCTTTGTACGGAGTAAATTATGTGTGCAAGTGTGAGAAAGTATAAGATATGTTTGCAGAGTGCGTATCTGAGGTGGAACATGGGAACATGAGGCAGAATCCTGAAAACCTGGCCGAAATTTCAAAACTGCTCCAGTGTGGCCAAAATGGGTATAATGGGGTTTCAGACCATACTGATAACGATTTTTATATCAAAATTGAAAAATTAAAAAAGGCGGACCAAATATGGCGCAAAGGATTTGGAAAACATTAATGAAGTGAAAAAACAATGTTTCCGGTGAATACTTATAATTTTAATAATAAACTTCATTAAAAATTGCTGTCTTTATTACGAAAAATATGTATTAGTAACAAAAATTGAAACTTTTATAAGTCTTCTTAATCTTCTTCCTTTTCTGCTTCTTGTTCTTCATTATTTCCATCTTCTTCCTTACCATTATTTATAGCCTCTTCATCATCCTCAGCATATGATTCCTCGTGATCCGCTACAGCAAGTACCAAGAGGCAACAGCTTCCGAGGATAAATCTTCACTTTCCTTGGAAATGATTTCCACAAAGAAGAAATACAGGGATCGGTTGTTTCCAGAATTCTCCCGATTACATTCTCCATATTTTTCACGGGAGAAGATTTTCGGGCAAAGCTTTAGGTTCCAAAATGGCTCTGAGTACTATCGGACTTAAATTCTGCGGTCATCAGTCCCCTAGAACTTAGAACTACTTAAACCTAACTAACCTAAGGACATCACACACATTCATGCCCGAGGCAGGATTCGAACCTGCGACCGTAGCGGTCGCGCGGTTCCAGACTGTAGCGCCTAGAACCGCTCAGTCACAACAGGCCGGCCAAAGCTTTGCCTTATTAACTTGTTTTTCGATTCCTGCACACCTTCTGACAGCTGACTTATTGGTAACATTGTAGTCATTGCATTATTTATTTTGTAATAGCTTATCAGCAACGTTATCAACGTCCTTTCTGCAGTGGTAGCACCGGTTCTCGCCAGATCACCGATGTTCCACGCTAGTGGGCTTGGCTAGCGCTTGGCGTTCTACGGATCGGAGCGTGGAATGTCAGATCCCTTAATTGGGCAGGTAGGTTAGAAAATTTAAAAAGGGAAATGGATAGGTTGAAGTTAGATATTGTGGGAATTAGTGAAGTTCGGTGGCAGGAGGAACAAGACTTTTGGTCAGGTGAATACAGGGCTATAAATACAAAATCAAATAGGGGTAATGCAGGAGTAGGTTTAATAATGAATACAAAAATAGGAGTGCGGGTAAGCTACTACCAACAGCATAGTGAACGCATTATTGTGGCCAAGATAGACACGAGGCCCATGCCTACTGCAGTAGTACAAGTTTATATGCCAACTATCTCTGCAGATGATGAAGAAATTGATGAAATGTATGATGAAATAAAAGAAATTATTCAGGTAATGAAGGGAGACGAAAATTTAATAGTCATGGGCGACTAGAGTTCGAGAGTAGGAAGAGGGAGAGAAGGAAATATAGTAGGTGAATATGGATTGGGGGAGAGAAATGAAAGAGGAAGCCGTCTGGTAGAATTTTGCACAGAGCATAACTTAATCATAGCTAACACTTGGTTCAAGAATCATAAAAGAAGGTTGTATACATGGAAGAATCCTGGAGACACTAGAAGGTATCAGATAGATTATATAATGGTAAGACAGAGATTTAGGAACCAGGTTTTAAATTGTAAGACATTTCCAGGGGCAGATGTGGACTCTGACCACAATCTAATGGTTATGAACTGTAGATTAAAACTGAAGAAACTACAAAAAGGTGGGAATTTAAGGAGATGGGACCTGGATAAACTGAAAGAACCAGAGGTTGTACAGAGTTTCAGGGAGAGCATAAGGGAACAATTGACAGGAATTGAGGAAAGAAATACAGTAGAAGAAGAATAGGTAGCTCTGAGGGATGAAGTAGTGAAGGCAGCAGAGGATCAAGTAGGTAAAAAGACGAGGGCTAGTAGAAATCCTTGGGTAACAGATGAAATATCGAATTTAATTGATGAAAGGAGAAAATATAAAAACGCAGTAAATGAAGCAGGCAAAAGGGAATACAAGCGTCTCAAAAATGAGATCGACAGGAAGTGCAAAATGGCTAAGCAGGGATGGCTAGAGGACAAATGTAAGGATGTAGAGGCTTTTCTCACTAGGGGTAAGATAGATACTGCCTACAGGAAAATTAAAGAGATCTTTGGAGAAAAGAGAATCACTTGTATGAATATCAAGAGCTCAGATGGAAACCCAGTTCTAAGCAAAGAAGGGAAAGCAGAAAGGTGGAAGGAGTATATAGAGGGTCTATACAAGGGCGATGCACTTGAGGACGATATTATGGAAATGGAAGAGGATGTAGATGAAGATGAAATGGGAGATAAGATACTGCGTGAAGAGTTTGACAGAGCACTGAAAGACCTGAGTCGAAACAAGGCCCCGGGAGTAGAGAACATTCCACTGGAACTACTGACGGCCTTGGGAGAGCCAGTCCTGACAAAACTCTACCATCTGGTGAGCAAGATGTATGAGGCAGGGGAAATACCCTCAGACTTCAACAAGAATATAATAATTCCAATCCCAAAGAAAGCAGGTGTTGACAGATGCGAAAATTACCGAACTATCAGTTTAATAAGTCACAGCTGCAAAATACTAACGCGAATTCTTTACAGACGAATGGAAAAACTGGTAGAAGCCGACCTCGGCGAAGATCAGTTTGGATTCCGCAGAAATGTTGTAACACGTGAGGCAATACTGACCCTACGACTTATCTTAGAAAATAGATTAAGGAAAGGCAAACCTACATTTCTAGCATTTGTGGACTTAGAGAAAGCTTTTGACAATGTTGACTGGAATACTCTCTTTCAAATTCTAAAGGTGGCAGGGGTAAAATACTGGGAGTGAAAGGCTATTTACAATTTGTACAGGAACGAGATTTCAGTTATAAGAGTCGAGGGGCATGAAAGGGAAGCAGCGGTTGGGAAGGGAGTGAGACAGGGTTGTAGCCTGTCCCCGATGTTATTCAATCTGTATTTTGAGCAAGCAGTATAGGAAACAAAAGAGGAATTCGGAGTAGATATTAAAATCCATGCAGAAGAAATAAAAACGTTGAGGTTCGCCGATGACATTGTAATTCTGTCAGAGACAGCAAATGACTTGGAAGAGCAGTTGAACGGAATGGACAGTGTCTTGAAATGAGGATATAAGATGAACATCAACAGAAGCAAAACGAGGATAATGGAATGTAGTCGAATTAAGTCGGGTGGTGCTGAGGGAATTAGATTAGGAAATGAGAAACTTAAAGTAGTAAAGGAGTTTTGCTATTTGGGGAGTAAAAATAACTGATGATGGTCGAAGTAGAGAGGATATAAAATGTAGACTGGCAATGGCAAGGAAAGTGTTTCTGAAGAAGAGAAATTTGTTAACATCGAGTATAGATTTAAGTCAGCAAGTCGTTTCTGAAAGTATTTGTATGGAGTGTAGCCATGTATGGAAGTGAAACATGGACGATAAATAGTTTGGACAAGAAGAGAATAGAAGCTTTCGAAATGTGGTGCTACAGAAGTATGCTGAAGATTAGATGGGTAGATCATATAACTAATGAGGAGGTATTGAATAGAATTGGGGAGAAGAGGAGTTTGTGGCACAACTTGACAAGAAGAAGGGACCGGTTGGATAGGTGACCGTCTGGATATGCCGAGTACTGTTAGCAATCGGGGTGCACTCAGCCCTTGTGAGGCCAATTGAGAAGCTACTTGACTGAAAAGTAGCGGCTCCGGTCACGAAAACTGACAACGGCCGGGAGAGCTGTGTGCTGACCAGATGCCTTTCCACATCTGAATCCAGTGACGCCTACAGACTGAGGGTGACACGGCGGCCGGTCGATACCGGTGGGCCTTCCGAGGTCCGTTCAGACGGAGTTTTATTAGCAATGTTACAGAACTAATAACTGTATAATTATGTGAGCAAATGTGTTTTACTCTATTTTAGTAAAAGTTTTAATTCTATTTTCTCAGTGTAAATATTACAATTGTCGCTTAAATATAGCTCAAAGCCGGTGTTGCGGCTAGTAGCTGGATTTTAAGGCTGAATCGCAGGGATAATACACTACTTGCCATTAAAATTGCTACACCACGAAGATGACCCGCTACAGACGCGAAATTTAACCGACAGCAAGAAGATGCTGTGATATGCAAATGATTAGCTATTCAGAGCAATCACACAAGGTTGGCGCCGGTGGCGACACCTACAACGTGCTGACACGAGGAAAGTTTCCAACCGATTTCTCATACACAAACAGCAGTTGACCGGCGTTGCCTGGTGAATCGGTGTTGTGATGCCTCGTGTAAGGAGGAGAAACGCGTACCATCACGTTTCCGACTTTGATAAAGGCCGAATTGTAGCCTATCGCGATTGCGGTTTATCGTATCGCGACATTGCTGCTCGCGTTGGTCGAGATCCAATGACTGTTGGCAGAATATGGAATCGGTGGGTTCAGGAAGGTAATACGGAACGCCGTGCTGGATCCCAATGGCCTCGTATCACTAGCAGTCGAGATGACATGCATCTTATCCGCATGGCTGTAACGGATCGTGCAGCCACGTCTCGATCCCTGAGTCAACAGATGGGGACGTTTGTAAGACAACAACCATCTGCACGAACAGTTCGACGATGTTTGCAGCAGCATGGACTATCAGCTCGGAGACCATGGCTGCGGTTACCCTTGACGCTGTATCACAGACAGGAGCGCCTGAGATGGTGTACTCGACGACGAACCTGGGTGCTCGAATGGCAAAATCTCATTTTTTCGGATGAATCCAAGTTCTGTTTACAGCATCATGATGGTCGCATCCGTATTTGGCGACATCGCGGTGAACGCACATTGGAAGCGTGTATTCGTCATCGCCATACTGGCGTATCAGCCGGCGTGATGGTATGGGGTGCCATTGGTTACATGTCTCGGTCACCTCTTGTCCGCATTAACGGCACTTTGAACAGTGGACGTTACATTTCAGATGTGTTACGACCCGTGGCTCTACCCTTCATTCGATCCCTGTGAAACCCTACATTTCAGCAGGATAATGCACGACCGGATGTTGCAGGTCCTGTACGGGCCTTTCTGGATACATAAAATGTTCGACTGCTGCCCTGGCCAGCACATTCTCCATATCTCACACCAACTGAAAACGTCTGGTCAGTGGTGGTCGAGCAACTGGCTAGTCACAATACGCCAGTCACTACTCTTGATGAACTGTGCTAACGTGTTGAAGCTGAATGGGCAGCTGTACATTTACACCTCATCCAAGCTCTGTTTGACTCAATGCCCAGGCGTATCAAGGCCGTTATTATGGCCAGAGGTGGTTGTTCTGGGTACTGATTTCTCAGGAGCTATGCACCCAAATTGCGTGTCAGTTCTAGTACAATATATTTGTCCAATGAATACCCGTTTATCATCTGCATTTCACCTTGGTGTAGTAATTTTAATGGCCAGTAGTGTAGTAAGAATAAACTCCATTTCAAAACATTTTGGTCTGACTTCTGTGTACAAAAATATTTCTCCCGAATGATGAAGTTCTTTCCTAGCCCGATTAGCTCCGCGCAGCTCACTAATGAATTGGACCGAAGGATGGCAGTTATTGCCGAAACAACCGGTTTTCGGTTATGTCGGTTTTTCAGCTCCATTTTAAAGGAACTATTAAAGCCGCTGATAATAATGGTGCTGTGCCGTCCGAACAAGACACAGCCTGGGCAAAACCACCACAGGCGCAAAAATGCGAGCTGGTGTCAGAGCCATATACTCGCCACTTGGGCGAGTTCCACCAGCGCGACGGGCGGCGCTGAGGACGAAGATGTCGACTTCGCCTCGGCCAGTTGCCGGATGAGTACAATCCGCCGGTGACCGGACGACAATGGACAGAAGCCTACTAGGAAGATTAGAAGAGCAGCTCTCGGCCACTTGGTTATAGATCATCGTCCAGGGCTGACTTAGACAAGTTAGACAGGGTATGTCGCTTAGTGATCTCTTAGAAGTGAACAGGAAGTTCTTGTAAATTGCATTTGCTATATACTGTGAAGTTTACCCGATTTTTTTCACTTAGCCACTGATGGCCTTTGTTTGTTATATTACATGCAGTGTTGCAGACTTAATCATTCAACAAAAAATGGTTCAAATGGCTCTGAGCACTATGGGACATAACTTCTGAGGTCATCAGTCCCCTAGAACTTAGAACTGCTTAAACCTAACTAACCTAAGGACATCACACACATCCATGCCCGAAGCAGGATCCGAACCTGCGACCGTAGTGGTCGCGCGGTTCCAGACTGTAGTGCCTAGAACCGCTCGGCCACACCGGCCGGCCAATCATTCAACAAATCACAGAGATAAATAAATCTTTCTAAGTCGTTTGCGTGACTTCGTTACTTCTTTGTTGGAGCGTTGTAGAACCTTCGTTCTCCTATCCTGTTACTTGACCGTGTGGCATAGCTGTGTAAAAGTGGCATTGAGAAATTGTTTTAGCGGTGTACTGCACCAGATCCCGTTTCACGAATTCACAAATTCGGCCAACCGTAACAACAGTGGCAACTCGGCCTGCACAGCAGTAGCGACGAGGCATTTACAAAACTGGCGACGAAGGTTTACAAAAGATCGATTTCTGAAATAACCGATTTTCGGTTTTTTATTCCTATTACTTCCTGTAATAAACGTATAAATAGAACAAAGATTGAAAAATTTTAACTCCCTTAGTCTCAAGATACATAGAATCAAAATGTTGAATTAAATAGGCAAATAAAAGAAAACTTAGTCCGTCGACCACTTGCTGCTTTTCTGGAAAAGTGATAAGTAGTTGACTACTATAAAAAAAATAGCAGTATTCTCCTACTTATTTTAATTTTTTGAAACTGTGTTCAAAAATAATGTAATCGCGGATCATACCACTACTTGGACAATACGAGTAATCAGTGCTAAAGGATGCAAACTGAGGTTCATGAATTCGTTTTTTCGTGTTAATTTGTCGTTTTCAAGGGCTACAAGCAGATAAAGGCATGTTATGTAGAAAACTGGCAGCAGATCAGCCGCTTTCTGTTTTTATTATATATAATCTATGAATGAACGGTTAAATTTTACCTTTTCTCCTTATATTATGTCACAAGTTGGTTGTGGCTCGTCCAGTTTTTAATCTTTTAATGCAAATGGAGTATTGTACCTCATTGATACAGCACTTCGTAACATACTTCCGGACTAGGGACAGTGACATTCTGTAATACAACAGATGTCCGATAACGACAGTGAGAAACTACTGTATTCACGGGAGGTGCAAGTCCTGCACAATGCATGTTCACACGTACCATGTACTTGGCCGCTCCACATTCTTGTTTCAGCAATGCTGTACCAACATTCATCCCATGCGTTTGTTGCTGGTTTCTGTCGGCATTATTATTTAAACAGCACTGATCGCTTTTCCCATTTTCTACAATAACGCAATATTTCCAAGTAATGCTAATTTTACGATTAAAAATAGCTCGTTCCTTAAAAAAGGTTTATTTAAAAACGAAAAATTTTAGCACTGTTGCTATGGCTAATTGATATTTTACCAAAATAAAAATACCTCCTATAGCCGAGACCAAGTAAATACGGAAAAATACCGGTTATTCAGAACAAAAATGCCGGTATCGGCTTTAATCAATCGGTTTTACCCATCCCTAGTTGGACCTGAAATTCAACCTTCCGAAGAAATAGTTGGTCGCCTGTACGACCGGGATTGAATAGTACCAACATTATTCTAGCCAAACTATTAAACGAAACTTCTTAACTCGGAACTTTTTTTTAATTTAAGGCAACTTTTTCAGGATTTTGGCCCACTGCGCGATGGGCGGATTCGATTCGGTACCAGCATGTCTCCCAGTCCCGGAAACGGTCGCGTTAACAAGCGCCGCTACCCAGGCGGGTGGCAAAGAGCTGACGAAAGAGCATTTAACGCCTTCCATTTCGATATTTTGAACGATTTTCAAAATTATGGATTAAGAATTGTGTATTTAACACTGAAATACCTTTGATGATATTCATGACGATACCAGTGACTTTAATAAATTAAAGAAGATAAGGGTCGAGTAAGAGCGAAAGCAAACTGAAAAATTACTGTTTTGTTGACAGAATGTGTTTTCACTGACGACATAATGCTTTTTTTTCATTCAAAGCAAGGAAATACAATGTAAAATTATAATAAAAGCACAATTGCTGGAACGGAGAATTTTCTCCAAAAATACATTTTAAAGCAAACAAAAAAGACGCACCACGAAGGAATTATCCGAATGGGGTGGAAATCGGTAAGCGTGATGCACATGTACAGACAAACAAATGATTACAATTTCAGAAAAAATGAATGATTTATTCCACAGAAAGAACTTCACAAACTGAGCAGCTCAATAACACTTTGCTTCACCGCCGGCCCTTGTCCAAGCAGTTATTCGGCTTGGCATCAATTAACAGAGTTGTTGGACATCCTCCTGAGGTATATCGTTTCAAATTCTGTAAAACTGACGCCTTAGATGGTCAAAATCCTGAGCAAGGTGAAGGGCCCTGCACTTAACGTCCACAATTCCGGAGAGATACTGTGGTCTTGCTGGCCAAGACAGAGTTTGACAGGCACGAAGACAAGCAGTAGAAACTATCGTCCATGTGTGTGCGCAGTCATTATCTTTCTTAACTGTAACCCCAGGACGGACTGCATTGAAAGTCAACAAAACGGGACGTAGAATGTCGTCGACGTACCGATGTGCTGTAAGGGTGGCGCGCATGACGACCAAATGATCCTGCTATGAAATGCTATGAGACCCCAGACCATCACACCTGGATGTTGGGCAGTATGGTGTGCGACAGTCAGGCTGGTACCCACCGCTGTCTGCGACATCTCCAGTCACATTTTCGTTGGTCGTCAGAGCTCAGTTTGAAGCGGAACTCTTCACTGAAGACTATTCTACTCCAGTCAATTAGATTCCAGACAGAATGTGCCCGGCACCACGCAGACGGGCTTGTTGGTGTACAGAGGTCAATGGCTCCCGGCGAAAATGGCGCTGTCAGCTCTGCCCCCTTCTGTGAGCCGTCTATTAACGATCCGTGTGGTTACTGAAGCACCAACTGCACGTCAGATCGATGATAACGATCAACCCGGGACTCTGTGCCTGATATGCCTGGGCTGGCAGGACAGAGCGGATTAAGTTGTGGAAAGGGGCCAAAATAAGTTGCTGTCAGTTTCACTCAACATACAAACTTCATCCATCAACACACAATATTACAAGAAGGATGCAAAACACTCAAAACTTTAATCGGCCTCCATTGATTAACTTTAGATCGGTTGAAGGCCACACTCAAAATCCAAGACACAAGGCCTAAGCAAGAAATTGAAATACAAGGTTCTTCTGGAGGTTTCACCCAAGAATATTTTCTAAATCTTCAATCTAACGGGCTGAAGGCCTTAGCAACTTAATTTTAATGGAACTTGGCTGGAGGCCGCATATTAAGCAATGAGAAGAGTTTCAATCAAAAGGCAGAGGGCCTTATCTTAAAACAAAAGCGTAACAATATTATGCCTTAAGAGCAAGACAAGAGATTAATTTAAAAGACATTAAAACTCGACTGAAGGCCGCACATCAACAAATAACTTAAGCCCTAGAAAGAAGAGTCTCAATTTTAAAAGGCAGAAGGCCGTATCTTAAAATATTTCATATGTAATTCGGTTGAAGGCCCCAATGAAGAATAACAATCTCATGCCTTAAGGGCAAGACAAGAACATTAATTGAAGAGATATTGATACTCGGCTGAAGGCCACACGTCAACCAAATAACCAAAATCCAAACAGGGAAATTATTATGTAACACACAAGGAACGGCGCTCAGAAGTTTCCAAGGGTCGGCCTGGGATTGTAACACTAACGCCCGTTTAGATGAGACAGGCAGACTGTCCAACTACTTCTTCATCTGAACACAACCCAACCGTCAGACAGCCGACCGACCAATGAACAAGATCAGTTCCGCTCCACGCAACCAGCAAAAAGACCACAAGATTTCAATACAACGACACACCGGATATTGGCGCCCACAACGACCAACAACACCCCAGCTGCCGAACTACACGCCGCGCTGGACAGCAACAACACGACGAGGGAAATACACTGCCTAAAATTACGTCAACGACCAGGGAAGGTAACCGAAACGTCAACGGACACAAGGCAGAAAATACCTCTGGTCAACTTTATTCATCAAAACAAATATCATACGACATAACCCGCCACCTAAGACGTTAGTGGGTCGAGGTTACATACAAAATTACAAATTTCCAGCAGCATTTACCAAAACTCTATCTACTTATTGTTAGTATCAACTACAGGATTGGAAATTAGTTCTATGGGTGTTTCTACTCTTTGACCTACTGTTAGTCTACCATGCTATCTACTCTATCCTACTCTACTAACAACTACATCCTGCAGCGTTACATGTGTGCCAGTAAGAAAATACAAACCTACTATCTCCTGGCCTGGCCCACCGAGCTAAACCCAGTGGGCATGCCCCTGGCACTGGGCTGGCCTTAATGAAAATCGCTGCAGGTCTTTAAAAATATCCTACTATCTATTTCCTACAAGTAATTCTATCTACTAGGTCGTAATCGGTGTGCTGTGTCTATAGCCCTGGACGCGACGGATCCCGATCGTCACGGCGGTCGGCCAGTGCGCATCCTGGCGGAATGGGATGGTGCGTAATGTCACGTTTTGGTACTTTCACTACTCAATCTCCCTATGATATTCTCTCAGGACTTTGGCGGATACCTCGCTGGAAATTTATCGATGATAGTATAGGTGATTGGGTTCCTAATTAGATGGAAGGTATCTGTATTTGGCAGTGAGTTCCTTAACTCAGCGGCAACGTCGTCGAAAAGGGGACACTCGTAGACCACGTGGTCCGGTGTACCTATCCCGGCACCACAGCCACACGAGGTTGTCGCTCTTTTCCCGAAACGGCAGAGATATGCCAGGTACGGGCCATGCCCAGTGAGGAAGTGCAGCAGTCCCTTACTAGGCTGAAAATGCTTCATTCTCAATCGTTCTTGGATGTTTGGTAATAGTTAGTATGTTCTTCTCCCTGTTTCATCCCCATCCCAGAATTCTTGCCAAAGTTCCATCCCCCTTCTTTTGATTGATGGTTTATCCCCCACTCTGACCCCCATAATGTCCCCGGTTTTTTCGATCTGCCCCTTTTTTACCCAGTACCATGCGGCCTGCTCCCTGATTTTTACATCTAGGGGGCACAGCCCCATGAGAATCAACAACGCTCCCCAGGAGATGTACGGTATGCCCAGACAGAGCGCAGTAGCATGTTCGGCTGCACTCTCCTCACGACCATAGCAGGAACGACCCTCGTGAGCCTGTGAGCCCAGACTCCAGACCCGTAGCCCATGATGGAGGCAAGGATTGTGTTGTGGTACAATTTGATGAGGTTTGGTGGGATATGAAATCGCCTAAGCCCTATCGTAAGCCGGCCGGAGTGGCCGAGCAGTTCTAGGTGCTACAGTCTGGAGTCGCGCGACCGCTACGGTCGCAGGTTCGAATCCTGCCTCAGGCATGGATGTGTGTGTTGTCCTTAGGTTAGTTAGGTTTAAGATGTTCTAAGTTCTAGGGGACTGATGACCTCAGATGTTAAGTCCCATACTGCTCAGAGCCATTTGAACCATTTTCAGCTCTATCGTAATGAGGTTATTTAGTACTTCTAGTGATCTATGTGCTGTGACTTCTATGTGCCGGGCAAAGCTTCATTTCTCGTCTAGTACTACTCCTAAGTATCTTGCTTCCCGACGACATATTACTGGTGTGCCATCTATCCTGACTGTAGGGTTTCTGGCCAATTGGCCTTTTAAGAGTAAGTAGGTAGATTTATTTCTATATTCTGGTTAGTTCTGTGGCACCATTGTGATAGTATTGTCATGGTTCTATCTATTTTCGGTTCTAATTCCTCTCGGCTATGGCCGCCAACCAACAGGAGGAGGTCATCAGCGTAGGCTATCACCTCTAGCACATCTGCACAGTTCTCCAGGGTGTCAAGGAGAGGCTCCATATTGACATCCCAAAAGAGTGGCCCCAGGACAGAGCCCTGTGGACACCCCTTCATTATCTTTTTGCCCACTCTCCCGCTAGGGAATGATAGCCAGACCTCTGTATCCATACAACAGCTCCTGAGACATCCATATAGCGGCCCTGGCCACTCCTTCTCTCGCAAGCGGGAGAAGAGCGAAGACCACCACAGGTTGTCGAAGGCGCCAGTGATGTCTACCATGATGCCAACTATGTACTTATGCATGGATGACCCGCAGACCTCGGCAGCCATGGCGATTGCGTCAGACGCAGAACACCCAGGCCGGAAGCCAAATTGCCTGCTGCTCATCCCACAGAGCACCCGGTGTGCCATCAGCCTGTCACCCAGCAACCTCTCCAGCAATTTTCCCAGCAGGTCCAACAGACATACATGTCTGTACAACTTAACCTCTTTTGGATCTCTATCCTGACCTTTTTTAATGATTACCACATTAGCCTGTTTACAGATGGTGGGAAACTTCCTGAGGCTCAGGGCCTCCTTGTAGATTCTTGCTAGACGTGTTACTAGTTGAGGAGCGAGGTATTGCACCACCTCCGCTATGATCCCGTCTGATCCTGGGGCTTTACCTCTTTTGAGTGACTTGATGTGCATCGCCACCTCATTCCCTGAGAAGGGGTACACTGCAGTATTATTTTGGTACTCTTCTTGCAGAGCCTGCCTAATTAGGCCTTGTTCTTCAGTGTCCTCTTCTTCCGTGTATCCGGAAGCAAGGACCAGAGAAGGACCTCCGCAGTTTCCTGCCATGATCCTGTCATCTGATTCCCATCCCGGACAGTTGACAGTACCATGGGTGACCAAATCTTTTCTCTAACTATTTTATATGGTATGCTCCAGGGATCTATAGCCAATTGGCTCTGAACGTATTTTTCCCAGCTTTGAAGTCTAACCCTTTTGAGTTCCCTTTGGAACACTTCCTTGGCATTCCTGTAAGTTTGTAGCCATCTCTGTTTCTCTTCCCAGATTACACTTCGCTGGTAGTACCTCCTCGCCCTCCTGACCGACTGACGCATCTGCCCTAGTTCGACGGACCATGGTGACGGGGAGGCCGCCACGGCCCTCCTCCTGGTTGGTACTGCAGCCTTCACCACTTTAGTGATGGCACTAACTTCGTCTTCAGCGTGCTTGTCGACGTCTTCATCACCTTCTGGCCATGTCGGGGTGACAAACTCTCTTGGGAGACGCTCTCAATCTGGTTTGTTGTAATTAAGCTGAAATTCCCAGTGGTACTCTCTATCAGTGAGCTCGAAGGTGATTAGATTGTGGTCACTTGTCGTGACTTGGTTTCTTACTGTCAAATTATTTAGGTGACCAGCAATATTTGGTGAGACTAATGTTATATCAATATTTGTTCCTTCTCCTCCTCCGCCCGTGTAGGTGGGGGGATTCCCTGCTCTGTTGGCAACCAAGTACTGCAAGGACATTATTGTTTCCTCCATCTTCTCCCGTCTTCCAACCCAGGTGCCACTGTGCCACATGGGGGACTTCGCATTAACATCTGCCACCACCACTATCCTTCGACCTCTCAATGCTGTGGTTATTTGTACTAGTTGGTCTAGGTACATTTCAGTTTCATCACTGTATTGGAAATACATATTTACTAGATGTATAACTCCAACGGGCGTCTGAATGGTGTGCAAGCACTGTGACTCTTAGGGCTTTATTTATTATTACGATGGTGGCTTTAGGGTCGTTTCCAAAGCATACTATTCACCAATTAACGGCAGCAAAAGTTATGTTTCCCGCAAGAGAGTATGGCTCCTGTAGACAGAGTATGTCAAGACTCATCTCCTCTACCACCCTTCGGAGCTCCTGCATGACTAGTCTGCTGTTGTGTGCATTGAGTTGTCCTAGCTGTATCATGGCGGTCATGGAAAGTATGTGTGAACGTATGAGTCTGGAAAGGTTTTTCTCCAGTCATAAGCTATCCTACCATTAGCTAAGACAGCCTGATTGTAGATCTCATCGAAATCAAATTTCTCATTCCTTCTCTGGAAAACCTTTTTAACAAGGTCACGCAGGGCGCCAAAGTCAGTGGGGAGATTCATGGTCTTTAACTGTATTCTATCGACAGCCTCCATGGCCGAGAAGGTGACTTTACGGCGATACTGATGTCCTACCTGCACTATGTGCCTTAATGCTGTGGTCAGGACAGCCGGCTCCTCCAGATGGGATAATTGCAGAGCGTGTTCTAAGTTTGCGTAGATCCTGACGGGATCCACCTCTAGGCGTTTGACTAGTGGTTGATCAGAGGTAGATGTGGTATTCGTGCTGCTAACTGCGTTTACCTGGAGTGGTTCTTCAGATGTGAAGCTAGTTTCTGCAGATGTTATTTGGCCCGTTATGGCAGGACGCCTAGCTTTTAGTGCCCGATCTTCTGGCAATCTCGAGTTCCAGGGGGAGGGGGAAGCGGCGACCACCTGTTCACACGGATCCGTCTGGACGCACATGTCCACCATTCCTTCCCTTCCTGTTTTGCTTCCTGCAACGAAGGCCAGGAATTGCTTAAATTTGGCAGCCCTAGCCACATCCCTGCACCTCTTCCCCGGAGAAAAAGAATGGATCAAATGGCTCTGAGCACTATGGGACTTAACTTCTTTGGTCATCAGTCCCCTAGAACTTAGAACTACTTAAACCTAACTAACCTAAAGACATCACACACATCCATGCCCGAGGCAGGATTCGAACCTGCGACCGTAGCGGTCGCGCGGTTCCAGACTGTAGCACCTAGAACCGCATGGCCACTACGGCCGGCTCTTCCCCGGAGACTTGCTTTTTGGGATCCTACACACTACTGCAGCTTCAGCCATAATCTGTTCTCGAAATCAGTCTCTGCTCCAACATCCTATAGGTTGGGCAGTTCCTTCCTGAGGCGTTACAGGTCTTTTAACCTCTCTTGACACATGGAATACAAATTCCAGATCTTGTGCAGTTCTTTTTTATGTGGTCTTCTGCCTGTCACAGTACTTGTGGATATGATGAAGGTGTCCACAATTGTGGCAGCGAGGCACCACCAAATAGTCCCGCACGTTGATAGCATGGAATCCTACGTATATCCTACCCATAGATGTAAGTTTCTTCCACATGGATCCAGATACTTCTGCTACACGGTGTACTACGTTTCTATCTCTTGGGCCTGTCCTGAATCTCGGTTTGAAGTCATTTTTGAATTGTTCGTCATCAAAGTTTTGGTTCTTAATTGTTTCGCATAGTTCATTGTTATCCATTGTAACCGGTACAGCGTACATGATTACAAGTGGGTTTCTCTTATTGGGAGGTTCGCATCTGACTGCCTTACACAGGTTTTGATTATTTAAGATTTTGTTTCTATCCTCTTCGGTGGCTACGTCTACAATTACTACATTTTTGGTTGTTTTTAACTTATTCACTTTTATTTTCTCCTTAATTGGGTTTACCATAGTAGTGAATATCTCCTGTACCTTTTTTGTGTCTTGGCCGGGCAGGGGTCTTAAAAAGACCGCCGTGCCCGGTTTCTGTGACACCTTCGCAATTGTTCCTTTAGTTGTTTGTGTCTTAGGGGCAGCCTGAGCTACTACACCTGCCTGTGTCTTAGTTGGTTGTCTTCAGAGCTGAAAATTTTCACGTTTCAGTTCCACAACTCGCCCCTCAAGCCTTGCGTGAGCAATCGCCCAGAAGGCGAGCTCATTTTTTATTGATAATATAGCTGTCTGGCTTATCTTTCCGTTTTTTACTTTGGACTCCAACAGTTGAGTAATTCTGTTGTGTCTCTCGCTTACGCTTTCATCTATTTCCTCCATGTCCTACGATGGATCAGGAGCAGACAGCATTGAAGCTCTTGAGGACGCACACGAATCGCTTGTCTCTGGTTCGGCCATGATTGACAAGCGATAAAAAGAGGGTTGGGAGCCCGTCTCTAACCCCGGACCGGCTCCTCTGGCATGGGGGAGGGGGGTGGGGTGGGGGGGTACTAAGATGCAGCTCACCCACCACCCACCAACCTCATCCCTAGGTCAAGGGCACCCCTGAGCCACCGGGTTCAGCACACCGTTGTCAGTGTACTGGTCCCCTTCTCCCAGTGTTCACCAGCAAGTGCACCCCACACTCTGGAGAAGCGGATGCACCCCTGGTCGTTCGCCACCCACTTGCCCGAGCTTCCACCTAAAGGCCTAGGACCCGCTCCTACTCAGGTGGCGGGCCGGTCATCCAGTCGTTCGACGGTGTGGGCCCAGCTAACCTGGCCCAGGCGATGTCACCACCCCCTGGGTTTGGCAGAACATGCCCCAGTTACCCACGGGCGCGGCGAAGCACGCTTGCCAACTCGCGCCGAGGTCTCACGCCGACAGACGACGTAGCACCTGCTGGTCTGTGCCCTGCGAATTGAGAGAGGGACAGATGGCCAGTCCCTCAGACACAGCTCCCCCTGTGCCACGCACCCTTCGCTTTCGCCTTGCGTTGGGGGCGTTTAACGTCCTACCTTGACGGGAGTTTAACGTCCTACCTTGACACAACGATAAACCTCACCATTCCACAGCCCGGAGGTGTTATGAAATTGATGATGTGATGATAATGATGGTATGGCCCGGGTCTTATGTTGTGGAGTTTGACATCATCGAGACGGTGCGGCACTTAAACCCGAGTTACATTCCACGGAGGGCCTCCACACGTACTGGGGGATCATGGCCGCCCATGATAATTCACGGTGGGCCAGTGCGGTTCAGTGAGGATTGCACCCAGTTAAGGGCTAGCCTTTTAACGTCATGCATGGACGGCCCTTCCCGTGCTAGCTTCACCCCATCTAAGGGGGTTACTGAGCGCCAGGGCCACATCAAGGCCACGGGATAGGACATTACGGTCCCTGCCCCCCTCAGGTTCCTCTGAGCCACAAGAGCACTTCAGAAAAATCTGAAGATTCCCGGGAATCAGAAGGTCTCCTGGTGGGTTTAACCCAGTTACGGAAGGCAACATACCTCCCCCAGGTGGCGCCATGCAGACCGCTTTCCCGTGCACTCTGGTCAACTTCAATAACGGGGAATAAATTAAGTTAAACTCCACAGGAATATGGCTGGAATCTTAGCCGAATTGAAAACACACATGTTGTTGCTTGCGGAAATGTCCCAAAAGCGACAACCAGGATCAAACGAAGAAATGAAAACAGCTGAGGCTCGGTAGTAGGTAAAGTGAGGACTCAACTCTCATGTCCAAGATCGGTGAGCGATGAACGTCGTAGCACTCGCAAGCAGCACCTCACACTCCAACCGCGCGCACACGCCGCCAGCGGCTCAGGCCCGACTCTACGCGACGGGGACTTCCTTGCTGCTCCACACCAACCGACCATCTGGTCACACACTGCCCATCCGGAAAATATATCCGCCACACCCAAAGATAGTACAGCAGCACTAGTATCGATCCACGTTGCTGCTGCCACTCACGGAGAGGACAGCAACATTATCGCGATAACCGCAGAAGATATAAAACCACAGGGCTGCAAACAAGGTTTAACCAAAGACAAGCATAACGCGAGCCAGCCACGGCTCAGTCCCTTTCTGACGATTGCTCGATTCTCACACTCTGTCATCTCTCTAGGTCGACTGCTTCTTGACAATGTGTTCAGCCATGGTAAACCCAGTCCTGCCAACATCTCAAATAGTGACGTAGCTCCTATTCCAATGCCTAGAGATTCGCTAATTACTTCGGCCGGCTTCCTTGAGTCCCTACACGTCCTCTCTGAAATGTTCATATCTATGTACATTCTTCAAGCTTCTGTCTGTGAGTCATAGATACTGTCCAGCTGAGTACACGGAATGAAATTCGCGAAGACTTTATGTCCTGGTATCGACATGTCCCCTATTTACTATCCCTGCCAGCCACCCGGTGAAATTGTGCTGCAGTGTCTCACATTCATCGACCGGCCACCAAAGTTAACGATTTACCTTTTTCTGTCGATACCAGTATGAATATTACTTTGTGACCAATTTGCATAATTCCTTCGTGGTGCGCCGTTTTATTTTTTATTTATTTACTTATGTATTTATTTGTCTTAGAGTGTAATTTATGCACTACTAATAATTTACGACGAGCAAATGAAATATGTAGTTTATTATACACTGTCTGATCAAAAGTATCCGGACACTACCATGTAATACAGAATTGACCACTAGATATCACGATAAGCGCCTAGCCAGTATAAAACGAGCAGAGAGTATTACTCTGTTGTTAGTAGAGACACAGTAACAGCAGAATGGGTTGGCCAGGAGAGCTCAGTGACTTCGAACGTGGACTAGTCATTGGATGTCACGTAAGAAACAGATTCATTAGATGCATTTCAACCCTACTAAAGTTACTCAAGTCGCACTCCTCTTCAGGCCACGAGTGGCCTACCGGTACCATCCGACCGCCGTGTCATCCTTGGAGGAGGATGTGGATAGGAGGGGCGTGGGGTCAGCACACCACTCTCCCGGTCGTTAGGATAGTATTCTTGACCGAAGTCGCTACTATTCAGCCAAGTAGCTCCCCAATTGGCATCACGAGGCTGAGTGCACGCCGAAAAATGGCAACAGCGCATGGCGGCTGGATGGTCACCCATCCAAGTGCCGGCCACGCCCAACAGCGCTAAACTTCGGTGATCTCACGGGAACCGGTGTATCCATTGCGGCAAGGCCGTTGCCTTTACTCAAGTCGGCTGTTGGTGATATGATTGTGAAACGAAAACAGCTAAACAAGACGAGACAGACCGCATGTACCGAGGGACAGGAACCATCGAGCACTGCAGAGGATGCCTGTAAAAAATCACATGAAACCACTGGAAGGAATAGTAGAGACGATGATAGTATCAGCATGAGGATGAACCCCCTGATAAAACAGCATTTGTGTGGCTATCGTTTGTCGAGAATAAGATCCTGAAATGGACTGACCTGCCCAGAATCCCGACCTGACCCCAATGGAACAGCTTTGGGACGATTTAGAATGTCGACTGCACTCCAGACATCATCGTCCAACACGAGCGGCCATTCCTCTATAGACATTCAGCCAGTTCATTGAAAGAGTCCTGTCAGAGTTCAAGCTGTCATAATGGCGCTGGAGGGACATACCCCATATTAATATCCGCTGATAGTGTACCGAGCACCATAGTTGTGGCCTGTATGATTGCCAGGATGGCATGGAACAGAGTGCTGCGGTGAGGATCTGTCAGACCCCAAAGACGCTGGTATGACGTTATTAAAAAAATACGTACACCGCTTGACAGTTGCTAAGGAGCAGAGACATTGCTGGACAGGAATAGTTGCTGGCAATGATGTACAACACAAAGCGCAGTGCATATGTAATAGAGATAGAGTGGTACATTTAAAACGAAAAATGGAGGAGATTTCACCACATAATAAAGCAGAATAACAAACATAAATAGCGTTCACATTTGACACAGGTCAGATTTCCAACATAAACGTCAATATCAGGCTCCCAGTAAGGAACATGCCCTCCTCGGCCACTAATGCACATTTTGCCCCTGTTATTCATGTCACCTACCAATCCGCTGAGGACTCCTTGCAGGATATGATCCTCTATAATCACCCTGCAATACCGCTGTGCTGTAGCGACACCTCACACAAAGATATGCAGCAGTGTTTGGTCATTGTGCATAATGCCTGCGCACACCGTAACTCCTAGGCCATACCAATGACGTTGATGAACATTCTATGGTGTGTAACGTGTTCCCCTCTCTCTCCACACTAACTGGTAGCCAAAATCATTTCCACAGTGAAGTGGGATTCACCAGAGAACATCGCTCTGGACGACTGTTGCTGCAGCAGTGTTTGGCCATTGTACATAATGCCTGCGCACACCATTACGCCTAGGCCGTACCGATGACGTTGATGAACATTCTGTGGTGTGTAACTTGTGCCCCTCTCCCTCCATACTAATTGGTGGCCAAATCACTTCCATAGTGAAGTGGGGTTCACCAGAGAACATCACTATGGATCACTGTTGCTGTCCCCAGCCAAAGTGCTCTCTACAGCAAGAAACTCTTCCTCGACGATGGTGTGGTTGAAGTGGGATCCATTTAACAGCCTTGCGTACAAACCAGCCTGAATTAATCACCGCAAAATGGTTCAGGAAGAGAAACATGTACTAGAAGCGGTTGCAAGGTCTATAGCGATCAGCCTAGGGGTCGGATGTCTGTTCCTCTTCGCCGCTAGGGCTCTGTATCGATCCTCTTGCATCTACGACCACTAGCATGCTTTTTCATATAATTTCCGCCTTCTGTGGCCTTTTTTAATCGTGAGATAACACTTTTGGTCACACCGATTACTGTGGCCGCAATAGTGACACTTTGACCAGCTTTGAGCCGTGCAGCTGCTCGTCATTGATCATAAGCACTCAAATGATGTCTTGGAGACATGTTGCTAAACCACAGGGAATATCGCACTAATCGATTCCACAGCAACATTCGTCAGACATCATACTGCATGAATTGTAGGTATCACTACAGTTAACATGTCCCACCCTTCACATTTCCCTTTGCTACTATCGGTTGGGTGTTCCATTGTCTGTTGTTCCAATGCAACTGGCAGATGTTCCTTAGCAAGTGTCAGTTGTTCCTTAGTGGTTGTCAAGCAGAGAATTTATTATTCATGGATATACAGATCTTGTCTCATATCTGACAGCAGCCAGGCGAGCAGAAGGGCGCCGGTATGGGCTGATGCCTGCACATCTTGCATTTTTGGTCGCCACAGTGATGGGGCTGAGATGCACTGTGGACGCTGCCCACATGTCCCGGTGGCCAGCAGCATGGGTAGCAGACTACCAGGGCACTGTGGTTGACATTGTAGATGGCGCCCTGGGAATGACACCCAACAGCTGTGCACGAAGTGACCATAGTCGTGAAAAGTTATGTCATAGCCTCATAGTGAGAGCATAGCAACCGACATCAATGTCTGCCCGTAGATGCAGGGTGAGAGGGGAGGCGGCAGATATTGCGCCCCTTCTCCCCCCCCCCCCCCCCTCTCTCCTACCGACACACAGTCATGGAAAGTTACGTCATAGCCTCACAACGAGAGCACAGCCACTGACGTCTTTGTCTGCTAGTAGATGCTGGGTGGGAGAGGAGGGGAGGCAGCAGCTATTGCTCTTCCCCAGTCTCCCAGGATTATGGTAGTTTAGCAGCTCACCAATTGCCATTCAAGGCCTCCGGGGGGCCCGTTGGTAGGAGGCACTCAAGTCTCCTTATTAGCGAAGGCAAAGACGAAGCGACAGCAGCAGCTCACAGCAGCCAAGTCCTTCAGGCTGAGCTGGCTGTTGCATTGTCATCTCGGCAAACTGTGGACGGAGTGTCACAGGTCCCACCTCAGGATTGCGTAGCTGCAAACTGAGAACTGGGCTTTAGATGTCAGAGTAGTTGTACTGTTTGGTCTGTGCTAATGACATTATCATGTAGTATGAATGACTGAACTAGTGAGTTTTCTGGACCCGTCAGCACTCTGTATCGCACTGCAGTGTCCCAGCTCTCCTCTTCAGGCTTTCTCTTTAGTTATTTGTGCAGATTCTGTATGCTTGTGTATGACTTATGGATTATAACTTCATCATGTAAGGCCAAATGAAGGACGTTATGCTGCCTTCTTCATGCCACATTGGCACTTTGCTCATGCAGCTTAGGTGATGTGTAGCATTTAGCTCAGTGGTGTGTTCTTGCTACTTGTAATATCAGCTGTTCTTCCTTGTTGGCATTTCAATCTAGATATCGCGTACTAGTCTGACTTGGTTTCAGCTCTGGCGCTGGTGCTGGCCAGAGAAACCTTTAAAAATTTTTCACATCTGCCTGGAATATCATTTTGGGGCACAACACACTCTCTTCCTTCAGAAAATTCATCTCGAATTTTCGCTCAGGATGCACCTGGAGCAATCTCATCACATATATTTTACATCATTATATATTTTGTTTATCTTTCTGCTCCCATAGAGGTGAACCACAGACCGCATGTTCCAAACCTTAATCTTACAACACTATATTTCATGTTCTGTCTGTTAAACTTAGCCTGTTAAACCCGTATACTGTCTCGAATTTATGTCTTAGACACTAGAACAATCTTTCACAAACTCACAATCTTATCGAATAATTTAACACATAATTTTTCACCTTAAGTTTCACTTATTAATTCTTTGTTCTATTAGTAAACCAATCTATGGGTATCCAGTGTACAAGTAACTCAAAGAGGTACACAGATCTTCATTTAAAAGAGAAATACATTGCACTAATTGCAGTCAGAACTGTTGCAGCACTGGAAGTCATAACACTTATGATCATGATATTGTGACTCTATTTGTCCAGATATTGTTGCACATGTCAAAGCATTTTCTCCGCTGGGATTCGCCCCCTCTGTGGTGCCACAAATTCATGTAGTTAATGTACAAAGTGCAGGTTCAGGGTAATAGTCAGGAAAGTTAGGTTTTGGGTTGGCACCACCTCTAAAAACTTTTGCTGCCAGTACAACTGTTATGGTTCAAACACTGACAGCCGGGACAAAAGTCCAGCAACCCATATCAGGTCACACTTACCTGCCAATGCCCTGCCAGTTCAGCATAATCAGCAACGTGGCTTCTGCAACCGGTGCTTCTGTGCGAGGGACGTCACATGGTCTCCCATCAATTGATTGACCGACCTACCTATTATGTCACACCAGGCCATCAAAACATTCCACAGCTGTTAGTACATGGAAATGGGATTTAAAGTGCCTGGACCAGCTCATCAGCAAGTCATCAAAGTTGGTCCATCTGACAAAGCACAGCCTGTGTTGATCATCATCGCATCTATGACGCTGCCTCCGCTGGGCTGTGAACTAACGACCACTACTTGGCTGTCCAACTTGGGCACCATGACATTGCCCAGCTGCTGTCTTGCTACCCCACAGCTGTCAGCCACATTCAGCCAGCATGCTGTAGTATAAACTCTTAATAACCCTTAATATAGGCACCGAGCGAGGTGGCGCAGTGGTTAGACACTGGACTCGCATTCGGGAGGACGACGGTTCAATCCTGTGTCCGGCCATCCTGATTTAGGTTTTCCGTGATTTCCCTAACTCGCTCCAGGCAAATGCCGGGATGGTTGATGGTTCCTTTCAAAGGGCACGGCCGACTTCCTTCCCCATCCTTCCCTAATCTGATGAGACCGATGACCTCGCTGTCTGGTCTCCTTCCCCCAACAAACCAACCAACCAACCTTAATATAGGTAATCTAGGACAAAGACAGTCAATACATATAATAACCTATATAATAAATGACTTAAAAATTCTGTCAAATTTCTATTTATTAACATGGTCTAAGTGCATAAGACCTCCTGTCTGCACCTTGATTATTATTGGCTTGTCCTTTCTTGACTCTTTCAGACTGAACACTCTGTATTGAAGATGATGATGGAACTCGTGGTAAAGCATTCACAGTCCTTTGAATGACTTAAGACACCCCATGTGAATAATGGAAGTTTTTGTCCACATTTCTGTATTAATGTTGATAGGCAAGTTACTTCCAAGACTTGGAATGTCCCTCACATTGAGGGACCCTCAGGTACCCTCAGGTGTATTTGGATTTGTTACCAAAACACATTGGTCAACTCTATATTGTGGCAATTTACCACACATTGTCCCATCCGTTCCTGGCATTCTAAAGCTGTTGTGTTCACTTATTTTACTGTCTGCCAAATGTTGCACTACCTTTACAAATTCTTTTTACCTATTCACCATTGGTTCCAAGTCTTGCTTTTATAACTTAGTAAGGTGAAGGCATTTTCCTGCTGCATAATACCTCATACAGAGAAACACCAGCAGCTGCATGCACCTTATAATAGTAAGCCACAGTGACGTACTGAAGGTGCACATTCCAATTATTATGATTGCTGTTCAAATACCTGCTTAACATAATAGAAATTGTGTGAGGTACTCTCTCCATTCTACTGTTTGCTTGTGGGTGGAAAGAGCTTGTTCAAAGCTTGCAAATGCGAAGCAATCAGATTGGACATAAAAATTAATGCCCTGATTTGTGATTACAGTGTCTGGAGTGCTTAATGCGTGAAATCAATTTTTCACCGTTGGTTATGCTATTATATTTGCTAGTCAGGAACAGCAATCATCCCTACAAGCCATAAAAAATGATCTATTATGGGCAGCATGTAACTATTACCTGCTGGTTTTCAATTAAATCAATCTAAAATGTCCAGTTCTATCATTCTGAATTTGTTTTGTCAGCTCGTTGAACACATGGTATACAGTTCCCAATATAATGATACACATATATGTTACCTACATCACCACTAAAATTTTTCATCTACCTGTTGGGCAATTGTTCTGGTCATTTGGTTGTTTCAAAACTTCATCTCTGAATGCCATGGGTATGACTATATGTGATTGTACTTTGTTGTTCTGCGCAATAAGCCTTTATGCATCACACACTTTGGCTGTGACCTAAATGCCTAAAGTCAGTATTAGCTTGTGTTCTCTGCCACTCATCAATTCTCTTGCCCAGTGCTTGTAAAATTCCAATTTTTCTGCTTAAACTATTGGTGTTAATATGCTTTTTCCTTGGTTTGTTCATTACCTCATAAACAAATGTGATCAACTTCACTGCCAACCGTGTCAATATACTAGAAGGACCTTTCAGTCCCAACAAGCGTTTCATTGTGGCATGATCCACCACTATTTCAAACTTTGGTCAATACAAATAACAACTGAAGTAATAAATACCATAGATAACTAATAACATTTCCTTCTCCTCAGTGGAATAATTCGTCTGTTTTATTCAATTGTCTGGACATGTATGCCACTGGGTGTTGCTTATTCTCTACCAGGGCATGCTGAAAAGTAGATTCTCTGAATTTTTTATTTGTTCTCAATAGCAGTTGAGGTATTCTATGTCATGCATTTACTTGGCCGACTTTCACACTTCACTGACACAAGCTGCTTGAGGGCTCCAAATTGTAGTATGTAACATGGAGGTGTGCAGTGAAGCTATGTTGGTGCATGAGAAATGGTGTGATATAATCGAAATGTGCCTCAACTGAAATTCGCAGAAGAATGAGAGGTGTGCATGGCAATGACTGTATTGACTTCAGAATGTGTGTCATTGGGTTGTTCATGCTCATAATGAAGGAAACGATTGTGCTGACCTCAATGTGTGACACAGCTTCATCTGTTTCTAAAACTTAAAGAACTCCTTTGAGATCTTTACTTTTGTAGTGATTAACAGTGCAAACAGAGGTGAGCTTGTGTCTCTGCAAGAAAATCAAATATTCTATAGTGACAATACTAGCAAAATGGTCTCTCACCTGGCTGACTGTGTTGAAAAATAAATATGTAAACATAAAGAATAAATATGTACACTGATCAGCCATAACATTGTGACCACCTACATAATAGCTGGTATGTCCACCTTTGGCACAGATAACAGCAGTGACACATTGTGGCATGGAAGCAATGAGGCCTTGGTAGGTCGCTGGAGGAAGTTGGCACCACATCTGCACACACAAGTTACTTAATTCCCATAAATTCTGGAGAGGATGGCAATGAGCTCTGACACCACATTCAATCATATCCCAGATGTGTTTGATCAAGTTAAGATCTGATGGTTTGGGGGACCAGCACATCATCTGGAACTCACCACTGTGATCCTGAAACCATTCCATCACACTGCTGGCCTCGTGACGTGGCACATTATCTAGCTCAAAAATGTCACTGCCATTGGGAAATACGATCATCTTGGAGGGATGTACGTAGTCTGTAACCAGTATATGACACTCCCTGGCCATCATGGTGCTTTGCATGAGCTCCACGGGACCCATGGATGCCCACATGAATGTTCCCCAGAGCATAATAGAGCTGCCACCAGCTTACACTATGTGATAAAAAGTATCAGGACACCTGGCTGAAAATGGTGCCCTCCATTGGTAATGCTGGAATTCAATATGGTGTTGGCAACTCTTAGCCCTGATGACAGCTTCCACTCTCGCAGACATACATTCAGTCGGGCACTGGAAAGTTTCCTGGGGAATGGCAGCCCACTCTTCATGGAGTGCTGCACTGAGGATAGGTATCAATGTTGGTCATGAGGCCAGGCACGAAATCTGTGTTCCGAAACATCCCAAAGGAGTTCTATAGGATTCAGGTCAGGACTCGGTGCAGGCAAGTCCATTACAGGGATGTTATTGTCATGTAACCACTCCACCACATGCCGTGCATTATGAACAGGTGCTTGATCGTGTTGAAAGATGTGATCACCATCCCCAAATTGATGTTCAACAGTGGGAAGCAAGAAGGTGCTTAAAACATCAATGTAGGCCTGTGCTGTGATAGTGCCAAGCAAAACAACAAGGAGTGCAAGCCCCCTCCATGAAAAACATGACCACACCATAACACCACCACCTCCGAATTTTACTGTTGGCACTACACACGCTGGCAGATGACGTTCACCAGGCATTCGCTGTACCAACACCCTGCCATCGTAACGCCTCATCGTGTACCATGATTCTTCTACTGTTCAATTGTCTAATGTTTGTGTTCCTTACACCAAGCGAGGCATTGTTTGGCATTTACCAGCATGATGTGTGGCTTATGAGCAGCAACTCAACCATGAAATCCAAGTTTTCTCACCTCCCGCCTAACTGTTACAGTACTTTCAGTGAATCCTGATGCATTTTGTAATTCCTGTGTGATGGTCTGGATAGATGTCTGCCTATTGCACATTACGACCCTCTCCAACTGTCATCAGTGTCTGTCAGACAACAGACAAGGTCAGACTGTATGCTTTTGTGCTGTATGTGCCCTTTACGTTTCCATTTTACTATCACATTGGAAACAGTGGACCTAGGGACGTTTAGGAGTGTGGAAATCTTGCATACAGACGTATGACACAAGTTACACCCAATCACTTGACCACATTTGGAGTTTATGAGTTCCATGGAGCGCCCCATTCTGCTCTCTCACAATGTCTAATGATTACTGAGGTCACTGATATGGAGTACCTGACAGTAGATGGCAGCACAACGCACCTAATATGAAAAACGTATGTTTTTGGGGGTGTCTGGATACTTTTGATCACATAGTGTATTTCTCTCCCACCTTAGAGATGTCAAGGAGCTGATCCCCTAGAAGGCAAGGGATTTGTGCTGTAGAGGTGTCAAGGAGCTGTTCCCCCGGAAGACAATGGATTCGCACCCTCTGTTCAGCATGATGAAGAAAGTTTGGGATACATCAGACCATGCAATGCTCTGCCACTGTGCCATTGTCTAGTGCCAATCGTCACATGTCCATTTGAGTCATAGTTGTCGATGTCATGGTGTTAACATTGGCAAATGCATCAGTCGTCAACTGCAGAGATCCATTGTTAGAAATGTTCAGTGCCCTGTGTATTCAGACATACATACTTTACTTGTACTCTGCCCAGCATTAAAGTCTTATGTTAGTTGCGCCACAGTTAACCACTTATCCTGTTTTAACAGTCTTCCAAGCTTACAACATCCGACATCTGTAATGAGGGGTGGTTGCTCAACCCTATGATGTCTGGACATGGTTTTATATTGGTTGGATCATGTGTTGAAGACACTTACTGCAGCACTCTTCAAAGACCCAACAAGTCATGCAGTTTCTGAAATGCTCATGCCAAGCCTCTGGGCAATCACGATCTGCCCTCAGTCAACCTCAGATAGATTATGCATTTCCCCATTGGACACATGGGCAGCACACTCACTGGTACTACATGTACTGCACATGTGTCTGACTAGCAGTCATTCCTCACTAGGTGATGCTGCTACCGCTGGGATGGGTTTATATTGACAGTAGGTCAGTGGTTATAATATTCTGGCTGATCAGTGTAGGATATTAATTTGTTTAATTTAAAAAACTTTATGTGCTTTCACATAGAAAATTCAGTGCATTACTTTTCAGCACATCCTCGTATATTCAGGATGGGAACACATTCGATTGCCACATTTCTCACATCACAGGAAAAAATGAATTCATCTTGAAAGTTGGGAAATATTAACACTTGAGCTGATATCAGTGTCTGTTTCAAGGTGTCAAACATTGTCTGACAGTGAGACTATTCAAATTTTGCTCCTTTCTTTAGCAAACAGTTCAGAGGCTCAGGAATTTCAGTAAAATTCTTGATGTATTTTCTTTAGTAATTGAAAAGGCCAAAAAGTGATTGCAACTGTTTCACTGTCTATGATTGCAAGAAATTACAAATTGCTAACACTAACTGTGGATCAGGTTTTACACCTTCCTTACTGATTACATGCCCAACTTAGTTTACTTCTGTTGCTGCAAATTGATATTTATGAACAATCAGCATTAGACTTGCTGTTCATGTCTTTTAAACACCTTTTCCAGTCATTATACTTGTTCCTTAAGTCCTTCAAAAACACTATGATGTCACCCAGATACACCATGCATCATTTCGGTTTTTGCCCTTAAGCAGTCCATCCTACAGTAGCCAGTGCATTTTTGAGACTGAACAACATTCGATAGTACTGGTGACAGCGCCATAGGATGGTAAAAGTGGTCTTTGGCTAGTCCTAGAGCACTACATCTAGTTGGTGAAAGCCACTCTTCAAATCCAGAGTTGAAAAATATTTACACTGACCCAAGTTGTCCTGAGTTTCAATTCTTATGTTAAGGTGATGATAGTCACTGCAAAACATGTACTTCCTAGTGCCATATAAAGACTTTTTGAGGACAAGTCCCATGATTGCACCCCATGGACTGTCACTATGTTCAATAATCCCATCAGCCAGCTGCTGTCAATAAACTCTTTCACGACAGTTGCAAACCTTCTTGAACCCTGTACAGTTTCCTATTCAAAACTGAAGCACACCATTAAATCTTAATGCCCTGTAATGTTGGCGGACAGCATCATTCTATTGCAGGATAATGCCCTCCCATGTGTAGCCAAGGTTGTTTTGGCTACACTGCAGAAGTTTTTCTGGGAAGCCCTTCCACATCCTACATACAGTTCCAATCTCTCCCCATGCAATTTCCTTATTTTTGGTGCCATTGATTTGCTTTGGGCAAAGAGATGCATGCCTGGGTACAATCACAGCTCTGTAAGCAACTGCAAACATTTTTCCATCAGGACATTAACCATCTAGTCTCACAGTGAGATAAAAATGTATGAACAGTTATGGTGATAACTTCTGAAATAATAAACAGTTCACTTACTTTTTCCCATCTGTGTCATTTTCATTTGATTGCCCCTTGTACATGTACTATCAGCTATTCTTCCTAGTTAGCAGTCCGGTACAAATATTGCATACTAGCCTGCCTTGGCTTCAGTCCTGGCACACATGCCAGGAAGGGGACACTTACAAAAGTTTTTATATCCACCCAGAATATCATTCTGCAATGCAAAAGATGTGCAGATACTTCTCGTCAGATAGTGCACAACACAATTAAATATAGGTTTTTTTTTTTACTTTCACTTTTTATAAAGTTCATACAGTTTGTAGCTTATTTACTGCAACAATACATTTAATCTGTTCTATGAAATGTTTTCCATCAGTGTAGTTCATTTAAGTAATCTTTAGTTATGTTTCATTTTTCATAAATCTACTTACAAAATTATAAAATACTCTAAAACTGCATAGGAAATTTGCAGGGGGAGGGGGGGGGGGGAGGTGGGGACAGCTCTGCCACAGGTGCAGAATCACCTCAGTATGGCCCTGGTGGAGGGACTTTCTCTTCCTGTCCTCCCTTCAGGGCCAGTTCAAGACCATTTTTCCACACAAGAAACGTAATTTGGTGCCACACTCCATCCCTTCCCCATCCATCACTGTTCTATAAGATATTAATTACTTTTCCTTGGGCTCTTACTCATTTTGTTAATGTCATGAATATAACACAGCTACCACCAACCTCGAGAAGAAGCTGTCAGTAATCACATGACAGATATGGGAGGCAGTCTGTTTCCTCGAGCCGCCCACTGGAAAATTTTTAAAAATTAGAAGCCTGATTTAGGCCTTTAAAGGCTGTATTTGGAACACTTTCTGACCCTAAAGAAAGAAGATATATTTAATTCATCATATACTTATTTTTATTTTCATATTAAAATAAACCAAAATTATTGCTTTTTGTTTTCACTGCTCTTTCATATGGCAGTAGCTCACTTCACTTACTTATGACAAATTTTCCAAAGTCAGATAACAAATCCTGTTGTCTTTGTTGTTGCTGCTGCGAACTTAAATTTTTTTATCTATGTCACTGCTGTTGGAGCGAAGCAAACAGCATTTTTTGAAGGGAGTCACGCTTCTATTCACTATGACTCCAGAGGCACTCTTTTGTCTCATAGAGAGTGACACATTCGTAAATTTTGCTTCTTGTCAACTCCACTTTGTCTAAGGAAACATAAAGACAACACGCAACACTAGTGCTGCGTAGTGGCATTTGGTGGTAGCAGGCCAGGAACAGTGTTCCTTTGACCTATACTGACAAAGCTGTGGAACACTGCTTTTGTGTTGCCAAGATACTGACAACATGTTGCAGACATCAGTAGTCCAGTACTATAGTTGGAGTCATGAATGATGGCAGTCGAATTTAGACTTGTTCCATGTACCTACGTCAGGTATTCTCCAACAGCCAGTGAGTATTCAGTAGTGTTCTGAGCACTGTGCTCTGAATGCTGTAGCTAATGCAAGCATTAAATGTTATGGTAGTGAATTGTTTAATGAATTTTTATTCCATTTGTTGCGAGATGTCATCACTGATGTTGATGTTAAGTGATACATTCTGCATAAACAGGCAAGAGACATAATTTGCAGGATATATGCTTCCTTCAAGTGGAAAGCATGTGTTTGCATGTACTGCAACTATCGCTTGGAGTAGTCAACAACACAATCCTTGTCCATGCTTGACATGTGCAAGCTACCATTGCTTGTGGATCGGACTATAGCTGCAAGCAATGTTGCAGAAAATGTTTTGAATTCAATGTAAATGCCTTTAGTAAGCAGTGGTGATGGGTTTACTACATTACCATGAAGGAAATCATTGCAGTCTATAAAACATTTTAGTAGCAAAATGTGAACAGCACCTTTTCTGGCTTCTTTTTTAAAATATCAAAATGCAAAATGTCAATTTCCATAAATTTTTAATAACTTCCCACAACTCAAAATTAAGGCAATAAATCTGCAACAGCTACAGACAACCCTTAATAGCTGGCAGCCATGATATAATAATCTCCCCCCTTGCTGACTGGTCACATTTACACATTTCTCACAGCGGATGTGGGTGAAATTACTGCTGACAGTACCAGTTTAAACTGATCCACTGAAATAACATCAGATAGAAATATTTGCAAAAGCCGTGAGTTTCATGAGATTCATTATTTGTTCATCTCTATAAATATTATGATAAAAATTTTGTTATTATATATACGAGGTGGATTCCAACTAACAGTGAAAGCCGGCACTTGTAAAAGTATAACAGAAGCAAAGATGTTCCATTAAACATGGACCTGCAAAAATGTGATTTGTGACATCACTGTAAAATGTGATTATGGACCACCACTGATTTCAGTATGAAATTTTGTCATAGCTAGTACGATACAGGGTGATCAGTTATTAATGCAATCACTTTTGCTGCATGTGGTCGACAGGCAAGGCTGGTTGTCGTGACCACAGTGTGGGTGGCAGGAGGTCCACAGTAAACACATTGTCAGAAAAAAAAAAATACCAACACCAAAAAATAATTAATGTAGAGTAAGGAAATTTCAGGAATACATTTGTCTAGGTAACATGTAAGTGATTAACATTGCAACATCACAGGTTAATTTAAGTGCAAGATAAGCCCTTTGAAAATGTGAAATTCTGGTATAGTAATAACATATGCAACCGCCAGAATGTTGAAAGCAATGGTATAAATGTGCATGTATTGTGTTATACAGGTGCTGGACGTCACTTTGTGGAATGGAATTGGATGTCTGTTGCACTTGGTTGGTCAATACAATGACAGTTAATGCTGGAGTTGTCCAATCATATGTAATTGGTTGGAAACAGATCTGGTGATAGATGAGGCCAAAGCAACATATTGACACTCTGTAGAGTATGTTGGGTGACAATAGTGGTATGTGTGTGAGCCTTGTCTTGTTGGAAAACACCCCTTGGAATGCTGGCAACACAACAGGTCGGAACACCAGACTGACATACAAACTTGCAGTCAGGGTGTGTTGGATATGCATGAGAGTGGTCCTGCTGTCATATGAAATTGCACCCCAGATCAAAACTCCAGGTGTAGGTCCAGTGAGTCTAACACGGACAGGCTGGTTGCAGGCCATCAACTTGCCTCCTTCTAACGAACACATTGCTGTCACTTGCATCGGGGAGATCCAGATTTCATCAGAAAATACAGCAGACCTCCACCATGCACTCCAATGAGCTATCGCTTGACACCACTGAAGTTTTAAATGGTGGTAGTTTGGGGTCACTGGAATGCATGCTACAGGGCATCAACTTGCCTCCTTCTAACGAAGACATTGCTGTCACTTGCATTGGGGAATCCAGATTTCATCAGAAAATACAGCAGACCTCCACCATGCACTCCAATGAGCTATCACTTGACACCACCGAAGTTTTAAATGGTGGTAGTTTGGGGTCACTGGAATGCATGCTACAGGGCATCTGGCTCAATGGTGTCCTTCAAATACCTGATTTGTAAAAGTTATTTGTGTCATGTAGTGCCTACTGCTGCACATATTGTTTCTGTAGATGCAGTACTATGCGCAATAGCCATATGGCAAAGAGGCTGGTCTTCCCTCTTCACAGTGCCACATGGCCATCCAGAGCCCGGTCTTCTTGCGACCATACATTCTCTCGACCACTACTGCCAGCAGTCATGTACAGTGGCTACAACCCTGCTGAGTCTTTCTGCAGTATTGCAGAAGGAGCATCCAGCCTCTCGTCACCTTATTACTCAATCTCGTTCAGACTCAGTGAGGTGTTGATAATGGTCTTTGAAGCCTTAAGAGCGTTCTTGACGAAAATCAATTTACCATGTCCAATTTCAAAAGTAACTAAGACCTCATGGCCGTTACAGCATGTATTTAAAGCACACCTGATTTTCATTCCCATAGTGGCACTGCTAGCGCCATTCTTGTGCTACTGGTGCAAAGTATGAATAGACATCATCTTTTTGATCCAGGAACATGCCTACCAACTTTCATTTATGTCGCATAACTCCTTCCTGGAGTTCCGACATTTTAAGTCTGTTTGCATATAATACGGTTTTTTGTGTAAGTTATTTCTAACACACATAACATAAACAGCTAAAAAGAATAGTAAATTACTCACATATATTAAACAAGGAGGTGCTGGAACTGCTTGCCATCAGTGTTGAGAAATGACAGCAATTTCTTGACGAACATTAGTTTTAAGTTCAGCTTAGTGTGTGGGTTTAATTTATACACTTTCTTTCTTAATGCTCTCCAGAGATAAAAATTGCAGAGGGTTAAATTGGGGGAATGAGGAGGCCGTTATGTTGTTACTGATAACTTGAAACTCATCATGAATTTCTAGTAATGAGAACTTGATTCTATGTGCCATCACAAAGACTTCCGCGAAAGGTTGTGGAAGCACATACTCTCTCAGTTAATTGGTAAAATGTTTTCCATATACCTCTCACTGTTGTTTCCTGAAACAGCACCTAACAATGCACCACATTCCTATAATTTGATCATACAAGGGTGCGTCGTGTATGTTGTTAGGTTTTTCAGAGCTCCAGTAACAGTTATTTTGTGAATTAATGTATTGCCTAAGGTGGAACCATTATACATTCGAAAAAAAAGTAAGGTGAACGTCAATTTCTCCAACATGCATCCTGTTGAAAATCCATTCACAAAGCCGCTATTTTTCTGCAGTGTCGACCGGTTCAAATTCCTATACTATATTTATTTTACAGCACTGTGACTTCAATACCTTTGTAGCCATCTGAACAGAGCCATAGGAATTTCCCATTTGCTGAGAACAATGTGGAACTGATTTTCTGGGAGACCTTTCCAGAATATGCCCAGTTTTATCCAGAGTTTACTGTATGCGGTTGTATATGTTTCCCGTCAAGAACCCTTCCCGTTTCTCAAAATTTGTTTATCAATCGATGAACCGTACCCCCATTAGGACATCAGGAAATTCTGGTTGAAATTGTTTCCTTGCTGCATTTGATAATTCTGTAGAATGTATGAATCATACATGGATACTCTTTGGAGAATAAAATAATTGTATTTCGTCATTTCACTTGCAACACTGCACTCAATTCACTGTATTCTGTCGCCTAACAAACCTGTCCTACCTTTCTATAAAACCAAAGGCCTCACAGCGGACAGAAAATGTACTCCCCGGCAGCGGAATATAAAACCTGCCAGGCAGCTGCGGTAAGGATTGATCCCCCTGTACTTGAAAGGCAAACTTTTTGATTTAGTCTCCGTCCCACTGGTCTCAAATTTCAACCATATTCTACCATACCTTACGCACTGCTTGGGGAATGTGTTACATTTATGATGGAGCACCGACCAGTACAATTTGCTGCTCATATAAGACTACATCCAAAGTGCCAGTATGGTTCAGGATGGACAAGTCAAGCACAGCCTGTACTTTGCCCCCCAAGGTCACCTAATATTAATCCCCTATCTGAAACCACCTCAAAAGAAAGCTCTCCCATTGGTACATTTGCTGAACTCGAGCAGTGAATTGTACAGTTTTGTCAAGATTTGTCTGATGCTTAGGGATGCTTGAAAGAATTCGCAACTTACTGCAGAGACAAGTGAAGTATTGGCTCCAAATGTGAGGGCAAACATGTGCAAGAAATCCTTCAACAAGCAGGAGTGCACAGTATACTGTAACATGTAATGTGCCGAGGTAGAATTGTATTTTTTGTTAAGGTAGGCCTCAGGTGCAATTTGAACCCAGTTAGATGGGGACCTAATTAGAAAGCCTACATTTCAAATACATATATACTAACTAGAGCAATGGTTTATAATGAAGTCAGTGGTGGCTTGTAACCACACATTTGCAGTTATCCCACATACATCTCATTCACAGACCCAAGTGTACTGAAACATTTCTTGCACTATTATCGTATACTTTTACTCATGTCAGTTTTTGCTACTAACTACAGGCACTACATTTTTTTTTTCTTTTTGCTCCAATCAGTTGCAAAATTAGAACCATAGTGAAAGTTCAATGAAGTTTTGCACAGTATCTTTATTATGCCTGTTGATCACATCAAGTTGTACTTTTCAGTTCTGAATGCACAATGAGCACATAAAGACACCTAGAGCGATAGAGTTTCTCCCCAAGTACTGTCATTCAATTTCTTCAGGCTGGAAAGTTTCAAGTGATTTCATGCAGTCCAAATAATGTAACTGACATGTGTGTCCTTCTTCATTACAATACTCAGCTGCACACTGCAGGTGCAACAAAGACACTCCTGAAGCTTTTCGATGGGAACACCCACCTTACAGCCTGCACTTTGCTACCTCTGATTTTCGTCTATTTGTCCACTTGAACTGCTGCCTATGAGGACAGTGTTTTGGCACAGACAGCGAGCTGCAGGCCAGTGTAGGAAATTTGCATAAAGCACAGCGGCTGCCTTTTATGATGGAGGTACTGAAAACAATTTACATACCCACCGATGGTATGTACATGTACAAAGTTACATTGACATCCACCTACATCTTCTGGGTGCTTCATATTTTTGTCAGGCACTGTAAAAAAAAATTTTAAAAAAACAACATCTGTTTCTGGAGTGAGGTTAAAATTCCTGGGAAAAGATATCAATGATAAGATTTGCTGATGACATTAATATTCTCAGTGAAAGTGAAGAAGAATTACAGCACCTTTTAAATGGAATGAACAGTCTACTGAGCAAAGAATATGGATTGTGAGTAAACTAAAGAAAGGCTGAAGTAATAGAAGTAACAACAGTGAGATAACAGCAACCTTAATACTGAAATTGGAGACCATGTAGCAGACAAAGGAAAAGGATTCTCTTATCACCGAAACAAAATAAAGCATGATGGGTAAGCAAGATGTGTATATGACTTAGAGTAGTACAACCAAAGAGAGCATTCCTCACTAAAAAAAAATATGTCTATTAGTATCAAAGATAGCCCTTAACTCAATCTCGTTCAGACTCAGTGAGGTGTTGATAATGGGTCTTTGAAGCCTTAAGAGCGTTCTTGACTAAAATCAATTTACCATGTCCAATTTCAAAAGTAACTAAGACCTCATGGCCGTTACAGCATGTATTTAAAGCACACCTGATTTTCATTCCCATAGTGGCACTGCTAGCGCCATTCTTGTGCTACTGGTGCAAAGTATGAATAGACATCATCTTTTTGATCCAGGAACATGCCTACCAACTTTCATTTATGTCGCATAACTCCTTCCTGGAGTTCCGACATTTTAAGTCTGTTTGCATATAATACGGTTTTTTGTGTAAGTTATTTCTAACACACATAACATAAACAGCTAAAAAGAATAGTAAATTACTCACATATATTAAACAAGGAGGTGCTGGAACTGCTTGCCATCAGTGTTGAGAAATGACAGCAATTTCTTGACGAACATTAGTTTTAAGTTCAGCTTAGTGTGTGGGTTTAATTTATACACTTTCTTTCTTAATGCTCTCCAGAGATAAAAATTGCAGAGGGTTAAATTGGGGGAATGAGGAGGCCGTTATGTTGTTACTGATAACTTGAAACTCATCATGAATTTCTAGTAATGAGAACTTGATTCTATGTGCCATCACAAAGACTTCCGCGAAAGGTTGTGGAAGCACATACTCTCTCAGTTAATTGGTAAAATGTTTTCCATATACCTCTCACTGTTGTTTCCTGAAACAGCACCTAACAATGCACCACATTCCTATAATTTGATCATACAAGGGTGCCTCGTGTATGTTGTTAGGTTTTTCAGAGCTCCAGTAACAGTTATTTTGTGAATTAATGTATTGCCTAAGGTGGAACCATTATACATTCGAAAAAAAAGTAAGGTGAACGTCAATTTCTCCAACATGCATCCTGTTGAAAATCCATTCACAAAGCCGCTATTTTTCTGCAGTGTCGACCGGTTCAAATTCCTATACTATATTTATTTTACAGCACTGTGACTTCAATACCTTTGTAGCCATCTGAACAGAGCCATAGGAATTTCCCATTTGCTGAGAACAATGTGGAACTGATTTTCTGGGAGACCTTTCCAGAATATGCCCAGTTTTATCCAGAGTTTACTGTATGTGGTTGTATATGTTTCCCGTCAAGAACCCTTCCCATTTCTCAAAATTTGTTTATCAATCGATGAACCGTACCCCCATTAGGACATCAGGAAATTCTGGTTGAAATTGTTTCCTTGCTGCATTTGATAATTCTGTAGAATGTATGAATCATACATGGATACTCTTTGGAGAATAAAATAATTGTATTTCGTCATTTCACTTGCAACACTGCACTCAATTCACTGTATTCTGTCGCCTAACAAACCTGTCCTACCTTTCTATAAAACCAAAGGCCTCACAGCGGACAGAAAATGTACTCCCCGGCAGCGGAATATAAAACCTGCCAGGCAGCTGCGGTAAGGATTGATCCCCCTGTACTTGAAAGGCAAACTTTTTGATTTAGTCTCCATCCCACTGGTCTCAAATTTCAACCATAATCTACCATACCTTACGCACTGCTTGGGGAATGTGTTACATTTATGATGGAGCACCGACCAGTACAATTTGCTGCTCGTATAAGACTACATCCAAAGTGCCAGTATGGTTCAGGATGGACAAGTCAAGCACAGCCTGTACTTTGCCCCCCAAGGTCACCTAATATTAATCCCCTATCTGAAACCGCCTCAAAAGAAAGCTCTCCCATTGGTACATTTGCTGAACTGGAGCAGTGAACTGTACAGTTTTGTCAAGATTTGTCTGATGCTTAGGGATGCTTGAAAGAATTCGCAACTTACTGCAGAGACAAGTGAAGTATTGGCTCCAAATGTGAGGGCAAACATGTGCAAGAAATCCTTCAACAAGCAGGAGTGCACAGTATACTGTAACATGTAATGTGCCGAGGTAGAATTGTATTTTTTGTTAAGGTAGGCCTCAGGTGCAATTTGAACCCAGTTAGATGGGGACCTAATTAGAAAGCCTACATTTCAAATACATATATACTAACTAGAGCAATGGTTTATAATGAAGTCAGTGGTGGCTTGTAACCACACATTTGCAGTTATCCCACATACATCTCATTCACAGACCCAAGTGTACTGAAACATTTCTTGCACTATTATCGTATACTTTTACTCATGTCAGTTTTTGCTACTAACTACAGGCACTACATTTTTTTTTTCTTTTTGCTCCAATCAGTTGCAAAATTAGAGCCATAGTGAAAGTTCAATGAAGTTTTGCACAGTATCTTTATTATGCCTGTTGATCACATCAAGTTGTACTTTTCAGTTCTGAATGCACAATGAGCACATAAAGACACCTAGAGCGATAGAGTTTCTCCCCAAGTACTGTCATTCAATTTCTTCAGGCTGGAAAGTTTCAAGTGATTTCATGCAGTCCAAATAATGTAACTGACATGTGTGTCCTTCTTCATTACAATACTCAGCTGCACACTGCAGGTGCAACAAAGACACTCCTGAAGCTTTTCGATGGGAACACCCACCTTACAGCCTGCACTTTGCTACCTCTGATTTTCGTCTATTTGTCCACTTGAACTGCTGCCTATGAGGACAGTGTTTTGGCACAGACAGCGAGCTGCAGGCCAGTGTAGGAAATTTGCATAAAGCACAGCGGCTGCCTTTTATGATGGAGGTACTGAAAACAATTTACATACCCACCGATGGTATGTACATGTACAAAGTTACATTGACATCCACCTACATCTTCTGGGTGCTTCATATTTTTGTCAGGCACTGTAAAAAAAAATTTTAAAAAAACAACATCTGTTTCTGGAGTGAGGTTAAAATTCCTGGGAAAAGATATCAATGATAAGATTTGCTGATGACATTAATATTCTCAGTGAAAGTGAAGAAGAATTACAGCACCTTTTAAATGGAATGAACAGTCTACTGAGCAAAGAATATGGATTGTGAGTAAACTAAAGAAAGGCTGAAGTAATAGAAGTAACAACAGTGAGATAACAGCAACCTTAATACTGAAATTGGAGACCATGTAGCAGACAAAGGAAAAGGATTCTCTTATCACCGAAACAAAATAAAGCATGATGGGTAAGAAAGATGTGTATATGACTTAGAGTAGTACAACCAAAGAGAGCATTCCTCACTAAAAAAAAATATGTCTATTAGTATCAAAGATAGCCCTTAACTTGTTTTCTGACAATATATCATATATCTGGAGCATAGCATTGTATAGAAGTGAATGATGGACTGTGAGAAAACTGGAAAAGAAGACAATCTAAGAGTGTGAGACGTGTTTTAAGAATAATGCTAAACATTGTCTGATATAATAGGCAGGGAGCTGTCTTTCCACACAGAATCAGGAAGGAAAGATAACTGATACATGAGGAAATAACTTCCATACTGCTAGAGGGAGCTATAAAGGGCAAAAACTGCACAGGGAGTTAGAGATTGGAATATATCCAACAAAGAAATGCAGATGTTGCAAGAATATGCTACTCTGAGATGAAGAAGTTGACGCTGTAGGAAGCCAGGATGGGCCACATCAAAACAGTCAGATGATTGATGCCCAAAAAGGAAAAAACACAATGTGTTTTATGTAGATTACTGAAGTTCACATCAAGCCTTAGTCCATATAAAGCCAACTGACAAGCAACAATATCCACACTGTGACAGCTGCCACCCCTTCTTCATCAAACGTTCTCTTCCTAGAAATTCTTGAAAAACATATCTGCTCCACCATCAAATCCCTCAACATCTCCATCTATAATGACATCCTAGCTGTTTTCCTCCTGCAACTACCCCGCAAACCTTATTCAAAGACAGATCTACTGGGCATTATACCCCTCTCAACCTGATACAGCTCCTACTTGCATAACCTGATATGCATTACCTCTCTCACCCAGTACCACCCAGGCCCTTTACACCTAAAAATGTTATTGTGCCAAGGCTAAGACTTAGTCAAGTCAAGAACCGAAATGCGATTCTCTGTCCATTATATCCTCTTCACACCACCCACTGTCATTTTCTGTCATCCTGCTGATCTTGATAACATCCTTTCAAAACATATGACTTTCCTGGCCATTATGCCTACCAAGGGGTTCCTACCCCAGTAATCATTCCCGCTGTGAAACCTACCCCTTCCACCCACCCACTGCCTCGTCGCTGGAAAACATTAAAATATAAAAGGCAGAGCAACTTGCAAAATAATAAAACCAACACTAAATTGGATAAGTGCATGAAAGGTCATAGAGCTAGTTGCCTTGGGGCTATACTAGTTTCCCTGAATTCCACAGATGGGAATTCACCCTCCAACCTATTCTTGGATCCTAGCACCATCCTGGACTTTCCCTTCATTTATGTACACTACCTCTCTCCCTCCACCCTCCAATTTCTTTCCATTATTGTGTATGGACAGTTAAAAGAAAGAAGAAAATTTTTCAGTTGCAATAAATGTACCTCTAGATCCCAAGGAATAAGGAGGTCATGCCAGCTTTAGTGACCCAATATGTGAGATGAAACCCATGTCTATAGCAAATACAAAGCAATAAAAATAGCAAAACCAAGTAAACTTTAGTATATCCAACTCCAGATAAAGGAATTCTGTCCAAAGTGAGTGAAACTAGCTTTTGTCTGCCCGCCAAGCATGATAGTTCTCTGATGAGAGTGCATCATGCACACTATACCACATTTCGTACTGATGTTCATTAACTGGGGATACTCCTGCCACAAATCAAAGAAAGAATATTGCATGATGCCAGTGTGTTGTACCCAAATCACCCTATAAAAGAAATGATTTCCAATCCATTATTCAATTGATAGCTAGAGAAGTTGAAAGGAAGGCTCTGCAGACCTACGTCACATTCGAAGGAAGACACTGTAAAAATGAACGGATACTGAACTCCTAATTCAAGATTAAAACTCAAACTATAGACAGACAATAAATGTAAAGTCTCCACCAACCTAGAATATCACTGAAAGGTACAAAACACACACACACACAGACACACACACACACACACACACACACACACACACTCAAATGCAACTCACACATGCTGACTGCAGTCTCAGGCAACTGAAACCACACTGCAAAGAGCAGCACCAGTGCATGACGGGAGTGGTGACTGGGTAGGGGTAAGGAGGAGACTGGAGTGGGGAGGGGGAGGGATAGTATGGTGCGGGTGCTGGACAATGAAGTGCTGCAAGTTAGACTGAGGGCAGAGGAGTTGCGTGAGGGGGGAGGGGGGGGGGGGAGTAGCGGAAAAGGAGAGGAATAAAAAGAGAGGATGTGGTGGTGGAATCACGGCTGTGTACTGCTGGAATGGGAACAGTGAAGAGGCTAGATGGGTGAGGACAGTGACTAATGAAGGTTGAGGCCAGGAGGGTTACGAGGAATGTAGGACGTATTACAGGGAAAGTTCCCATCTGTGGAATTCAGAAAAGCTGGTGTTGATGGGAAGGATCCATATGGCACAGGCATTGAAATGAATGATATCATGTTTGGCAGCAACAGGCTTGTTCCTCCCGTTTCTTGGAAACAGTTTGTCGGTGGACTTTCATGTGAACAGACAGCTTGTTGGTTGTCATGCCTACATTGCAACCGAATGTCATGCCTACATTGCAACCAAATTACATTCTCTGCCAGGGTGTCGATTACCTCTCGTCGTGCCCTCAAATGAGAAATGTCCTGCCCACTATCCTTCCCACCCCTCCCACAGACTGTTCACCAAACCTACACAATATACTCGTCCATCATTACACAACCCCTGCTCCCAATCCCTTACCTCATGGCTCATACCCCTGTAATAGACCTAGATGCAAGACCTGTTCCATACACCCTCCCACCACCACCTATCCCATCAAAGGCAGGACTACCTGTGAAACAAGTCATGTGGTCTACAAGCTAAGCTGCAACCAATGTGCTGCATTCTATATAGGCATGATGACCAACAAGCTGTCCATTCGCATGAATGACCACCGACAAACTGTGGCAAAGAAACATGTGGAACAACCCTGTTGCTGAACACGCTGCCAAACGTGATATCATTCATTTCAATGACTGCTTCACAGCCTGCGCCATATGGATCCTTCCCACCAACACCAGCTTTTCTGAATTGTGCAGGTGGGAACTTTCCCTGCAATACATCCCAACCTTCATTACTCACTATCCTCACACATTGAGCCCCTTCCCTGTTCCCATTCCAGCAGTACACAGCTGTCATTCCACCACCACACTCATTCTTTTTATTTATCTCCTTTTCCACTACTGCCCCCCCATCCCCACCTCTCCCCTGCCCTCAGTCTAACCTGCAGCACTTCACTGTCCAGCACCCCCACCATACTATCCCTCCCCCTCCCCACTCCAGCCTCCTCCTTACCTCCACCCAGTCACCACCCCCATCAGGCACTGGTGCTGCTGCTCGCAGTGTGGTTGTGGTTTCCATTGCCTGGGACTGCAGCCAGTGTGTGAGTTGCAATTGCATGTACATGCGCATGTCTGTCTATTATTGACGAAGTCCTTAACGACTGAAAGCTATAATTGTGAGAGTCTTTTTGTTGTGCCTATCTGCAACTCAGTATCCCCACTATATGGTGAGTAGCAACTTTCCTTCTCATAATATTGTTACATTTCATCATGGATTTTCCACTGTTTGTATGGTTCAAAGTGATTGAAAAGTCATTCACATGAAAATAGAGGAATCTGTATACATAAATTGGAATGTAATTGCACACATTCTACCAGCCACAAGTATTACTGAAAACAAATGAAGAATCCAAAGTAATGGGTACACGTCACATGATGTTCGTAATGTTCTGCAGTTCATTGCTTAACATGTCGTTTTCCCAAGAGCAGTGAGTTTTTGTTGCTGAGCATCATTTTGCAAGCACCATAAATGCATTTCCATGATAAATATACAGCTGCCACAGTGACAAACAACTTGACAGTAATGGGATTATTGTACATTTCGAGGAATGTGGATAAGTTGCAGACAAGAAAAGAAGTGAGACCAGTCATTTTGACAAAAGCCAACTGGCTAACATAAGGAATGTGATGCAGTGCTCACATTCAAAAAGTTTGAGGAAATATTTATCCAATCTCAGATTTTTATGTAGTGCTTGCGAAGTGATTCAGAAGTTGAAATTTTGTGTGTACTATGTTTGTAGCATGCAGCAATTGAAGATGCTGGATAAAGACAGGCATCAAGTGTACTGCGCATGGTTTCTGTCACTGATTGACACCTGTTGTGGCAGCACCATGATTTCCAGGAAATTTGAGACATAGTGTTCCAGTTACCCTGCTGAAGGCATGCAGCTGATGACACAGTCAACAGGCAGAATGTGGCACACATTACGTAAACATGTAGCAGGGCTCTCATAACAAGCCATCGACGCAGCAATGCACCAACCAGTGCTGCATTCCTTCACCACTAGACAGGCAAATAAACAATCACCGAGGCATTATTTAAATGCAGTGTTTGAGTCACAAGGCAGAGGTTTCAACATCTGACTGTAACCAGTAGCTGCCATGCTCCCCAGCATTGTAGGCTTCATCGGCCAGTGCCAACCACTGCTGCAGGAGCCGTGACTCCCAGCTACCAGCTCAACACTTAATAGCGTCAGCACCACTGATCTGTCACACTGCCACACAGACAACACACCAAACTGCGGTGTCACTTCATTGTGGACCTGTCCACACTTGTGGAACACTGATGATGTGGGTCATCACCAGACCATAATATCAGCAGATGATGGCACACACCTGTCATTGCTGTAACTTGTCAGAGTCTGTCTTGCTGCAGCCATCTTCTCATACCAGCCTCCTTACCTCTTGCCAACCTATCAAATTCACAATGCCAAGGTGGGAGAGCCATCACCTTCCTGACCACTAGAAGAATGGTCTCTCCATCCCTCCATAGCAGTCACTGGACCCCTGACCTGCTACATTTGGGCACATTGCATAGGGCACATGCAATCATCCTTGCTGCACCACTAAACATCCATGGAATCACAGAAATGGATAATGTTTTCTTCACTGACAAGATGTGGTTTCAACATAACGGATATGTAAGTAGTCAAAACAAGAATATGTTCAACCGAAAATCCACGTTTGTCATGAAAACTCCTTGCACAGTCAGAAAATTGGAGCAGGGGGTGCCATTTCAAATTGTCGAATAGTGAATGGGAAGTATTTTCTTCAAAACTACTATGAACAATGTTGTGCAGCCAAACATCCTCAAACAGTTTCTTGTGGTTCTTGACGCAAATGAATGTATTTGTTGGCTGCAGATGGAGAGTGCCACTTGTCACACACCTAATGAAACAATTCATTTCTTAACCAGATATTTTGGTGACAAAGGATTATGGCCCCCTGATTCTCCCGATTTAACATCTGTAGACTGCTTTCTGTGAGGCCTACCTTAAAGGATGGGTCTCCAAAGAAGCAGTCCGCACACATTGGTGCAACTGAAGATTAGCATAGCAATGGAGATTAACATCAGCAATGTCAACATGTTCCACAAAGTGGCCTCAAACTTGGTAAAATTTGTTCATGCATGTGTTACTGAACAGGCCAACCATTCTGAGCATTTTTATAGACAATATATGTGAGGTTTTCCAGGCGTACTGAATACTCTACAAGGTTTCAGGATTTCAGCTGGATCATGTCTTCTTGCCACAGTATTTTGGTTGGCAACCATCCAGCCATCTTCAGTTCCCGGTCCAGACCCTCACTTCAAGATGGATGGACTGCTGCCAGACAAAATATTGTGGCAAGAAGTCAACATGATCCAGCTGCAATCCCAAAACTTCATAGAATGTGTGTGAAGTTATGAAATAAAATACATATTATAAAAACATACTTGCTACATTGCTTCGATGTGCACGACTTTTCAGTGACCATGCAGTTAGCATTTTGCAGTAAATCGATGATAAGGACTTTAACTTCCAACCAGTGAGAAAAGCTTTCAGTCAGCCCATGTTTCTAAGAGAGATTCTCCAGTTACAGTTTGACTTAAGATGGCAAAGAAGTAGTTCCACTGAGTTGTCTGAGGATACATAGATATTTGTCATTACTTACCTGCATAAATCTATCACAACCAAGATCTGCAAAAAACAATCTCATTCTGGTGTTTCTTCTAATTACCCTCCCAAATAAGACCCTGCACTCCTGTGGTACTGGAGACTCTTCAACACCTGCCAGCTCTGAAGACCTTGCTGAATTACACATCAGTCGAACCTAGCTACCTAACTTTACCTCATATTAAGATGCAGCTTAAACTCGGACTACAGTGATTTGTTTTCAAATTTATTCTTATATTTAATTTAGCCATGGGAACCCATTCAGGAGAAGTGAACAGAAGTGTGCCAGCAAGGGTTTCACACCCTTTCTTGTTTAATATTAACAAGAATGCTAAAGCACGTGGCAGCCAGCACTGCACACGGTGTACAGATTCCTCTAATATCATTTTTACTGGCCAGTACACTCTCTAGCTCTCTGTAACGCCCTACCTTCTTCATTGAAGTATTTCCTTCAGTTGGTGTTTGCAACAATAGGCTCTCTTACAAACGATGCTTAGGTGTACATTACAATACTGTATATCAGTTTTCTGTGTAATGCAGTTTATTTCCCCACCATCTGAGCTGTGCTTGCATGAGTGTAAAACGTATTGCTGGTTTTTCTTATATGGGCTGCTCTTAAGTGTTTGCATTAAGCCCGAACCAGTGTGTCCAGACATACTTCATATTTAAATGGTGCTCAAATGTGAGATTAAAAGCCTGCAGAGATGAAGAAGTTAAAAAGATAATGAAAATACGACCTTACAGAGATCTGCTACATGCTCAGTAAAGATATGTACTAAAAGCAGTAACAAAAGTGAAATTGGAGAAAGCTCTGGCTATTTAAAAATTGAAAGTAGCCATTGTGAATTTGAAATGAGGGACCTCCTCCACAGTTAAAACATTGTATTTAAGAGTGGACCATAAGTGAAATCTAACTATAGCTATTCTTCTCATGTATTATAAGCACAAACCAATCCTCCTCCCTCCCTCCCTCCCTCCCCCCCCCCCCCCCCTGTCAATGCTGAATTCTTCCAGCGTCTTGCAGAGCGCTACTCTGTCTATTGAGTCGTAGGCCTTTTTAAAATCTGCAAAGTGACCACTGTGTTTCGGGTGTTTCTCATCTGGAGAATCAGTTTCAGATTTCAGATCTGCTCTATGCATGATCGTCCCTTGCGAAAACCAGCCTGGTATTCTCCTATTTGTGGGTCAGCTTGTTCTTTTAATCTATTCATGAGAACTTTTGATAGGATTTTATAAGTGACTGGTACGAGTGAGATACCCATGTAATTATTTGGTTCAGTTTTGTCCCCTTTTTTGTGGAGTGGATGGATGAGTGCACATTTCCATTCAGAAGGGATCTGTTCTGTTTCCCAAATGTTTAATATGATTTTGTGAATTTTTCCTGTTAATCTTCCATCATTTAGTTTCCATAGTTCTGCAATAATTCCATCTTCTCCTAGGGCTCTATTGTTTTTCAGTGTCTTGATAATTTCTACTTTTTCGTTGATGGTCGGCGGTTTAGCGTCAGGATTTGGTGTAGACATCTGGTAGTGAATATCGTCTGTAGGTCTTTCACAGAAGTTTGTTGAAATAGTCTGCGAGGATTTGGCAGTTATTCTTTGTGTTAGTTTCTAGTGAACCATCCGGTTTCTTGAAGCAAAAATTGGGTGGCTGGTATCCTGCAATATGTTCTTTAAACGTCTTATAAAAATCCCTGGTGTTGTTCTTCTTAAAGTCTTGTTCTATCTCATCTAGTCGCCATTTGTCATAATTTCTTTTTTCCCTCTGGATAATTTTCGATGTTTGTTTTCGGATTACTAGAAATTGTTGCCATTTTTCTGATGTTTTGTGACTATTGAAGTTTTTCCAGGTGTTGGTCCTTTCTTCTATTGCTTGGTCACATATTATATTCCAGCACCTGTGTTTTCTCCTTCTCAGGGGTTGACCCAATTTCGTCGTGGATTTGAGGACGTCCACAAGTTCTGTCCAGTTTGTGGTGTTTGTCTGACTAAATTCCTGTACGATACTTTCCTTGTTGAGTTTTATGTATTTGGGTTCTGGTCTCAGCACTTTGTTTAGTTTTGGCTTTTTTCTGTTGGGTTGTAATCTGGTCTTTACCTGTAGAAGATGGTGGTCTGAGTCAAAAAATGCTCTTCTCGTTTTCACATTCAGAATTTCTGCTGTGTTACTCTTGGAGATGGCCACATGCTCTATCTGGAATTCACACAACATTGTGTTGGGCAACTTCCAAGTATACAATTATTATTATTATTACTATTATTATTATTTTCTTTTCTCAGACGTTATCTCTGGTCAGAAATGGAAAGTGACGCGGACCTTGATCAAGTGTGACTTCCTTTTAACTGTACGGTATATGTTACATTGCATTTAGGAACTTTCGGGTAATTGAACATGTATCAATAATTACAGATTTCTGTAGCTGTATATATAAGTTTGGATGTAGTTGTAGTGCGTTGATGTACTGGTGGATATGGTGTGGTATGACTCCTGTAGTTGATAGTATAATTGGTATAATGTCAACTTTATCCTGATGCCACATGTCCTTGACTTCCTCAGCCAGTTGGATGTATTTTTCAATTTTTTCTCCTGTTTTCTTCTGTATATTTGTTGTATTGGGTATGGATATTTCGATTAGCTGTGTTAATTTCTTCTTTTTATTGGTGAGTATGATGTCAGGTTTGATATGTGGTGTTGTTTTATCTGTTATAATGGTTCTGTTCCAGTATAATTTGTATTCATCATTCTCCAGTACATTCTGTGGTACATACTTGTATGTGGGAACATGTTGTTTTATTAGTTTATGTTGTAAGGCAAGCTGTTGATGTATTATTTTTGCTACATTGTCATGTCTTCTGGGGTATTCTGTATTTGCTAGTATTGTACATCCGCTTGTGATGTGATCTACTGTTTCTTTTTCTTGTTTGCAAAGTCTGCATTTATCTGTTGTGGTATTGGGATCTTTAACAATATGCTTGCTGAAATATCTGGTGTTTATTGTTTGATCCTGTACTGCAATCATGAATCCTTCCATCTCACTGTATATATTGCCTTTTCTTAGCCATGTGTTGGATGCGTCTTGATCGATGTGTGGCTGTGTTAGATGATACGGGTGCTTGCCATGTAGTGTTTTCTTTTTCCAATTTACTTTCTTCGTATCTGTTGATGTTATGTGATCTAAAGGGTTGTAGAAGTGGTTATGAAATTGCAGTGGTGTAGCCGATGTATTTACATGAGTGATTGCTTTGTGTATTTTGCCGGTTTCTGCTCGTTCTATAAAGAATTTTCTTAAATTGTCTACCTGTCCATAATGTAGGTTTTTTATGTCGATAAATCCCCTTCCTCCTTCCTTTCTGCTTAATGTGAATCTTTCTGTTGCTGAATGTATGTGATGTATTCTATATTTGTGGCATTGTGATCGTGTAAGTGTATTGAGTGCTTCTAGGTCTGTGTTACTCCATTTCACTACTCCAAATGAGTAGGTCAATATTGGTATAGCATAAGTATTTATAGCTTTTGTCTTGTTTCTTGCTGTCAATTCTGTTTTCAGTATTTGTTAGTCTTTGTCTATATTTTTCTTTTAGTTCTTCTTTAATATTTGTATTATCTATTCCTATTTTTTGTCTGTATCCTAGATATTTATAGGCATCTGTTTTTTCCATCGCTTCTATGCAGTCGCTGTGGTTATCCAATATGTAATCTTCCTGTTTAGTGTGTTTTCCCTTGACTATGCTATTTTTCTTACATTTGTCTGTTCCAAAAGCCATATTTATATCATTGCTGAATACTCCTGTTATCTTTAGTAATTGGTTGAGTTGTTGATTTGTTGCTGCCAGTAGTTGTAGATCATCCATGTGTGATTTTGTATGAGTATGTTCCAGTAATATTGTATCCATAATTTGTATGATTTAGCATGTTGGATAGTGGGTTCAGAGCAAGGCAGAACCAGAAATGACTTAAGGGGCTCCGGAAAGGCTCAAAATCATGAAAAGTTCAATTTTTACTTTTTTGCGTTTTCTTAATCTGCAGACTATTACCTTTTAATAGATATATAATTTATTCAATTCCGAAGACTACAACTATTTTTAAATTTTTTTTGAAATGTGTTCTACATGGGCGTGGCCCACTGTGGCGCTGTTAAACTGCTGTCAAATGGTGTTATTATTAACGTCCGTGTTCATCAGGTACATTTTAGTGATGTGAGATAAAGTATGTGTTGTGGCTAACCTGTGATGGTTCAATATATATCGCTGGTGTGATTGTCGATTGTTTCATGTTTATTTACTCTGTCGTTATCTCGAAAATATTCGTAATTAATTCTGTTTCTTGAGTCTCTGTTTCGTTGAAGTATAATAATGAGTAAAAGTAAAGTTATTAGAAATCCTCTGAAGGGTTTTAAGAAAAGGAGAAATGTTGGAAAGCCAAAGGTATGTGTTATTAGTGTAAACAATAAAGACGATAACCAAGTGAGTGAACCTAACCTCTCACGTACACCTGCCCATAGCAGTCAAAGTGGGAAAGAAAATACTTCACAGAAGAAGCTTGGTTCAATGAGTGAAAACTATGAATGTTTTATGGGCGAATCAGATGTGAATGAAATATTTGATATGTCGGTTCTCAAAGGAATTTTTTCAAACTGTGTAAGATGTATTCATTGTAGTGAAGATGGTCTGGAACTCTCCATAATAAAGCACGTAGGACTTGCTAGTGAAATACAACTGAAATGTGATAAGTGTTCATACATGACCACCTTTTGGAACAGTGTTGCAGTAACTGCAACTGAAGAAAATGGTAGCAAAATCTACAAACACAACAACGAGCGATGCTTGCTTTAGACAAGGAACGCCTTCGGTCTGCAGACAGGGCTGTAAAGAGTCTAGAAATACAAGTAAGAGTAAACAGGAGGAGGAACAAGAGGAAGCTGGAGGAGGAGTTTGCAGAGGATGAAGATAATCCATCCTATGGACCTGGAATGCACTAAAAAGTTAATCCAATCTTTGTCGCTCGATTCCCAAAACTTTTATTTTCTCATACTAATTACATGTTTTCTAAGGATCTTCCAAACATATTTGTTTCAAACTTTCAGTAAATGTTACACAGTACCTTCTGCATAATTTAACACAGCCTTTTTCCAAAAAACTGTATATTTTTGAATATATAAATAAAAAAATTGCAAAAAAATGTTGTGAATTTTCATTACAATTGAAAAAAAATCATCTTTAATAACTGAACTAAAATTTTGTAAAATCCCTGTGTTAAGTTGTAGCCCATATGCCAATAAATAATCTGTAAAAAGTTCAACTTCCTACCTCAAATACTTTGTGAGGAAAGATGTAATTTATAAGCGTTATTTTAACATTGCAAGTATAGTGCGTTCCGGAGTCCCTTAATGAGTCTCCTTGGTATATTCCACGCTTAATCTGTATTGGTTGTGATGTGATATTATTTGAATTTGTTTGGATATTAAGTGTGGTTTTCCAATTTTTCATTACTATGTTTAGGAACTGTATCAATTTAGGATCTACTTTGTATATTTCCAATATTTGTAGTAACCATGAGTGGAGTGCACTATCAAAAGCTTTTTGGTAATCAGTGTATGCGTAGTGTAGCGTCCTTTGTTTAGTTTTAGCTCGATATGTCACCTCTGCATCTATTATCAGTTGTTCTTTACATCCTCGTGCTCCTTTGCAACAGCCTTTTTGTTCTTCATTTATAATTTTGTTCTGTGTTGTATGTGTCATTAATTTCTGTGTAATGACTGAAGTTAATATTTTGTATATTGTTGGTAGGCATGTTATGGGGCGATATTTAGCTGGGTTTGCTGTGTCTGCTTGATCTTTAGGTTTCAGATAAGTTATTCCATGTGTAAGTGTATCAGGGAATGTGTACGGGTCTGCAATGTAACTGTTAAATAATTTATATCTAAAAACACAGATGATGTGACTTACCGAACGAAAGTGCTGGCAGATCGATAGACACACAAACACAAATATACACACAAAATTCTAGCTTTCGCAACAAACTGTTGCCTCATCAGGAAAGAGGGAAGGAGAGGGAAAGACGAAAGGATGTGTGTTTTAAGGGAGAGGGTAAGGAGTCATTCCAATCCCGGGAGCGGAAAGACTTACCTTATGGGGAAAAAAAGGACAGGTATACACTCGCGCGCGCACACACACACATATCCATCCGCACATACACAGACACAAGCAGACACTTCAGGCATTTGTGGTATCATCTTGTATGTGTCTGTTTCTGCTTGTATCCACCGTGCATGCCTGTTATGTTGTACCGGGTTTGGCCACATGTTGCTCCAGAAGTGTTCTATGTCTGTTATGCTTGGTGGATTGTCTATTTTAATGTGTGTGTTATCTATTGTCTGGTAAAATTTCTTTTGGTTTGTGTTGAATGTTTGGTTTTGTTTCCTTCTATTTTCACTTTTTTTGTATCTTCTAAGTCGTTTGGCCAATGCTTGTAATTTCTGCTTCTTTTCATCTAATTGCTCTATCACTTCTTGTGAGATTTTACCTAACCTTTTTCGGTTTTTTTTCTGACATTTCATTTCTTACAAATTGTGTTAGCCGTCCGATGTCTTTTCTCAGTTTTTCTATTCTGATCTGTAGCTTGTGTTGCCATGCTGGTTTTGTGGGTTTCTTCTGTGTGTTGGTTGGTTCTCATCTCTGCCTAGTGTGTATATTTAGTGTAGTGAGTGCTCCTATATAAACCAGTAGTTGTAACTCTTCCATAGTTGTGTTTTCATTTATTTTGTTGTGTATGATTGTGTTGATAGTTTTTATTGTTGTTTCGACTTGTGGGTTATTTGGCGGTCTATGCAAGAATGGTCTAATGTGTGTTTGTGTCTTGGGTCGACAGAAGCGTCCGATCCCACGCGTCGGCTTTGACCCGTGACGTAAGGGTGTTGTGTGTGACGTCATGACGGCGCGGAGTTTGGTTTGAGTGTGGCTGTCTCCAGTTCTGTTTTATCTTATTTTATTTACTTTTCTGATCTGTTCATTCTATCTCGTGAGATTTTTTTTTTTTTTTTTGATTTAAAAACACTTATTACTTATTTTAAATATCTGTTTCCTCGAATTTCTGTTTTAGTTTATTATATTTATCTTTCTGATCTGTTCGTTCTATCCCGTGAGATTTTTTTTAAAAAGACAAAAAACACTAATCAGCTACTGAAGCATCTTTATCTTCTATGGGTTGCAGGGGTTACGACCCCAGGGGAGGTGGGTGGGTATTCATGCATGGCTGTCTTCACTTACACGTTGTAGCTACGCAAGGCGTCTAAATTTGTTTATATTTAGTTTGCCCCCCACCCAAAACACCCCATTTCCCGCGCTTGTCCCATTAGTGTCATTAGGCTTCTTGTGGAAAGTGTGTGCGTTTGTTTTTGTTTCCGCCATATTTGTGACGTCATGGGTCAAAGCAGACGGGTGGGATCGGACGCTTCCGTATTTCCTGTGTCTTTGTATTCTATATATGTCAGCTGAAATTTTTCTTCTATATCTAACATGTGTGTTACTTCGAGTTCTATTTGTGCTTGTTCTGGTGGTTGTCTTAAGATTTCATTTTCCTCTGATTGTTTAATTGATGTGTGTTGTTCTTTGTTTGTTTGCTCTGGGATGTTTGAGTCCATTACTGTATTTTCTTCTTCTGATTGCACATTATTTTGTTCCAGTATTTGTTGTACTTGTTGTTTGATGTTTTCTAATTCCGACTGGGGTATCCTGTTATTTTTTATTATTACACGGATCTGATCAGCTAGTCATTGTTCTGTTAAAAATTTTAATTCTGGGCATCTGGTAATAAATGTTGTGTATACTTGTGATCTGTATCCAGTTGTGTTGGTTCCTAGGTTTGTTGCTTGGTAATAACAGAACATGAGGTGCCAATTAACTTCATCTGACCATCTCATCCTCTGTCTTTATTTTCCTTCTAGGGTGGTTGCAGGAAGCATATCCTGCAAAACACCTCTATTTGGATTTGAATCCTTTTCCAGTTGGCTAGCAGTGTCGTTACTATTGTGGGCGGGCATAGGGTTCAAGCGTCGTCCCCGACCATGACGGCGCTTGTCCGAGGCTTCTTTAGTTCTGTCCTGAACCAACTAATCACACTAACAGGGGGGTTAGCCCTATTAGTGGTTTGTTCTTTTCGTCGCCTTTTACGACTGGCAGAACATACTGGAGGCCTATTATTATTATTATTATTATTATTATTATTATTATTATTATTATTATTATTATTATTGGATAAGTGCAGAGGTCACAGATGGTGCTAAGTCTAGAAGTTGCAAAAACATACGTTTGCAGTCACAAATTGAAGTACAAGTCCCAAATACCAAGAGTAAACATTGTTCAAGAGTAATATTTTCGCCACTGAATGATTCTGTCATGAATATAGCGGAACTGCAGAAGTCTTGGGTGAAAATAAAATGCATTTATGTTTTCTTTAGAGATTCTGCTGTTTGATGGTGACAAATAAATGAAGCTGTTGAAATTCAGATGTGTTGCAATGACTCTGCATAAACTGTACCCAATTAGGTCTTCCAGATTTGAGTAATTGTTATCCATCGAACAGAATTTCTACAAATTTTGTAGGGACTATCCAGTAACATTTCAAAAGAGTAAGAAAAAAAGAACAAAGGAATGAAGCTTCAAATCTGGTAAAAATATTTCAAAACTTAATTTTGTCTTACTCTAGAATTTCAAAGTAAGATTTTGGAAAATATTAACCTAGTTTCCAAACTACTACAATCCCCTAATGCTGATGCAGAGAATGCCTTTCAACTTCTTTAAACAGCAAGAAACAACCAAATCACCTTAAGAAACAATTTTGAAGTTGTGGTAGAATAAGCGAAAGTACTAGTGAAAGTTTGGAGCAATGATCAAAAGCTGACCTCAAAACATATTGGTACCCATAAAGTGAACAAATTCTTTGATGAACTTTCTGCAGATCACAGAATTGTAGGTACACTACGGTCTTTTCAAGTCAGTTTCAGGAGCTTCTGTTGGTATTTTAATCCAAAAATTACATTTTACCAGCATACTGGATGTTAACAGTTATTTTCCTTTCTTACATCCTGTTGATCTTTTTAAGTTAGAAAACAAAGATATTCAGGAAAAGAGCAGAAAGATTGGTCAGAAAGTACAAATCAGATTCTGCCATAAATCTTTCACGTGAATTCATTATCCCAGGTTGTGCTATGTACAAGGTTGCCTTTACCTAATCACTGCACTTAGCCAGAAATCTTTAAATATATTTAAGTCTTCCATTTCCCTTTCTTACTACTTTGGTCATGTACTCACTCTGTTCAACAGTATATTGCTTCGAAGTATTATGGCTAGATATCTAAAAGAGTGACAGGCTCCCGAAGTTTATTGCAATTTGGTGCTATCGGTTTCTTTCTATTTGTTATGGGCATGGTCTTGCACTTAACCTCCTGACATTCAGTATAGAAAACGAAAATATTAACCAAATGATTTAGCATTTCACTGTAAACCTCCAGAGATGGTTCTTTACTGTAAGTAACAGCAATGCTTATGAATACCCAGTGCTGACCTGTTTGAAATTCTTCACACGTATCGAGAGCATTCGTGACAATGTGTCCGATGTATTAGGACGATTACCGAGTTCAGCAGAATCCACTGTTTGCAAGACCGTGAGTGAAGCACGTAGTCATATACACATTTGTGGTTTGTTTTCCCTCTAGAGGTTATGTCAGTCCTTTCAGAGAAGATCTTTTGTTCTCCTGTAATCTCTGTGAAAGTTCAGCAACAGAATATGTTATGATTCTACAACAAATGGGTATTTGTCTCTAATTCCATACATCCTTTTGCCATTTTTAGTGTATATAGTTGTGTTCTTTGTCTTTTGCAACCCTGTTGAACTACTCACTCCTTACGTAAATAGTTGATAAACTTGAGTACACATTAACTATAAGCATTTAGTTACTGTCAAATTGTTCCCTGCATGTGTGCATAATTCCACGTATGTGCACATATGTAACAGAAAGAAAGGAAAAGAAATTAAGGAGGGGGAGGGGGAACAAAAAGAATTACGTGAGTGACCAGTGGTCCCGAACTTTGTATATATTTCTCATTAGAATTTGTTTTATAAACATGTAACACTGTAAAACATCACTCACAAAATAAATTTATCTAAAACTGTACTTCGTTATTAGGTTTTGTCAACAGCACCTTACTGGAATTATTTACATCCCCAGTGACAAGGTTCATTAAATGATAAATTACCAATGCCACATATTTAAAATCCTGTTACCCATTTACAATGAATAAGGAAAATTTTCCACCAGCTGTTAAAGTATCAAGGCCACTTAAAACACAAAATTCATTAAACACATCATTTTCCTTTAGCAGCCAAGTATTCAGTAAGCATCTTCTCAAGTTTCCTGGAATCCTCTGCAAATTTTCGGATGCCCTCTGACAGTTTTTCAGTGGCCATCTGGTCTTCATTCAACATCCAACGGAAGGCTGCTTCATTAAGGGTCACTTTATCAATATCCAACTTTCGTGCTGGAAATGAAAAAGATTTACATTTAAAAATAATCAAAATTCACTACAAATTCAGCATCGTTGTATATATTGAAAGGCAGACATCTTTGTATTTTAAGCTTCCTGAGGTCACTGCTAAAATTCTGCTGAGTATAATTTAGTTATCTTTAAGACTAAGACTTACAAAAAATGGATTTACATGTAGACGAGACCTGAGGGCACTGGAAATTTTCAGACTGATTATACTCCACAGTGTATACATGGACAAGGAAAAAAAAATTCCCAGATTTCCCGGTTAAAAATACACTTTTTCCGTGTTAAGTGACAGTATACTCTTCCTCGGCACTGTAAAAGTCATGAATCCTTTGAATGTTTATGGTTTTATATACCGACGTAGAATTTCCCAGCACTTTAGAAAATGAAACCCAGGGGGAAAAACACGTTTTGAAAGACCTTTGATGTGCAGCAACATGTACGCCGCATATTTTCACATTACGAAGGTATAAATTTGAATTCCACCAAACAACGCATGTCACTTTCCGAAGCATTGAAATCGAGATTTTTATGTACTTTTGTAAGTGTCATAGCTCATTCACGTGATCTCGCCAGCTGATGACAGCAATACGATCATTCTTAAGTAGCGCGAATACACAAATAATAAAAGTTAATGGCTCAAATTAATATACATAGCATTCACATATAATATTGGTCACGAAGATTAATAGGCTGGAATAGAAGGTAAGCTTCCACATATAATGTTGATCTTTTTTGTGCGTGTTACACTTTAAGAGACATCACACAAATATGCCAGTAAAATTTTTAATAATGATGCAAATGTCTCATCTTCTGTGTTCGAAATTCTTCTAAATGGTCGTCCTCAAAGAGTTGATTTTTACATGAGAGTCAAACGCTTTGCGATTTAAGAAATTCATCTTACATTCTCGCACGTAGTTCATGTTGCGTAAAAGGAAATCTGCGATGAATGTAACGCTTTTCAAATCACCATTCGCAATATTTTCCTCGACCTGTTAGAAATGGGTCCGTTTCAGTAGTTGCAAGAGAGCTCCAGAAAACTGGCATCACTGCACTTGCGCAGCTAGGATGACGAAGGAAGCCCATATGTTCGTACATGTAAAACATTAAAAGATCTTACATCATGTCATAAAAGAAACAAGACATCAAATGATTCTTCAAGAGCGTCGGGATTTCGCGAACCATACTCAAATGCGCAATTCGGCTTAAAATACACATCCGTATGTAAATTTTCTTGGAGTACCAGTACTCATATTTGGTTCTTTATTATAGCATAATGCCAAACGTGCACTTGAAATGCAGCGAACAGTTGAAACTAGCCAATAGTGTGAAATTAAACACTTCGTTTCAAATAAATTGACTGCCTCAGTAGAAAGGATTAATAAAAGCCAAATCTCTTTAGCAAACGGGCAAAAATAACTTAATTTTTCTGTAAGGCAATTAATGCTTGACTATCACAGGTGGAAATAAAATCTGAAACTATTAACACATTTTAGCCTGCCGTAATTATGCGAACGTATTTTAATTCATTTGATAGCTCCCAGCCACAAAAATCCATGTTGTCATCATTTAACGTGAGAGCAATAAATGAAGAGGAAACAACAAAAAATTATTCAACACAGGTCATGTGGAGACGACCCACCTCCCCACCACAACTGACTGCTTTGTGCATCAGCCCAGGATCTACAATATTTCTGAACAGGGGCAATATTAAGTAGTGGCACCCAGCCACACTTGCGTAACCAGAAGCGGGAGAAGGTGCTACTCTTACGCGACTCAACTGCGCATGCGCAAGAGCCCGCTCGCAAGCGCTCAAACGAATCTAATTTAAACAGGTGTCACGCCATGCTCATTGGAGGCAATTCGTTGTTATAAAGCATTGCATAGTGTTCCTAAAGCCTTTGACACACTTTATTGTTGGCAGACGCTTGTATGAGCACTGTTTTGTCGATGTATACGGCGCATTTCCTTTGCAACTTAAGCTTTTTTTCGTTTTTTTTTTTTTTTCCCCCCCCTTTTCTTTTTTCTCTCCCGTTCATGTTTTGTTGCTGCAGTATCATTCTGCAGTAGCGGGATACAAAAAATATCCTTTGTTAGAGTATTGGTTCTTACTAGTCAAAATCACAAAAATTTAACTGAAAACTGAAACAATTAAAAATTACTGGAATTCTAAACAATTCCTGGGTTTTTCCCAGTTTTCTCCAGGAGGAAAAAATTCTCGGGAAAGATAGAAAATTGCATTTACCAAGTAATGACCATACCTCTTATCAAAGTAGCACCCTTGGCTATCTGTACAGTTGCCAATGTTTCTGGAGATCTTGGAAGCAAGCAGGGAAATTTTCAACTGCAATGCTTGCAAGTTCATTTTCCATCATCTCGTTGGACATCTGTGGTATCAAAGCAAAAGGTTGGGTAATATGGTGATAACAGAATGTCTGGCCAGATACTTGGCACCAGATAAAGCAGTATGGTGTCTTGCATTGTCATGCAATAAGAACCAGTCCACAGAATACCATGAACGAGGACGGTGATGTCAAATGGCTTGTCACAAATGTTTCAAGACTTCGATATAAAGAGTATGGTTCACCGTTTGACGTGGAGGAACATACTCATGATGAACTAATCCTTTACTATCAAAGAATGCGATCAACATGTTCTTTGTTCTGGAAGGTTGTAGTTCGACTTATCAAGGCTGGTGATCCAGGACTCTGCCATTCAGCACTTTCACACCTCTTGTGAAAGTCACACTGGAAGCACCAACTTTCGTCCCCAAAAATAACCTTGACAACAATGTAGGACAAATTCTAGCTCTATCCAGGAGTTCAGCAGAAATTCTTCATCTTTACTCTTTCTGTTTGTCTGTTAGTGTGCACGGGAAGAGTTTTGCATCAAGTTTCAGTTTCCCTAAACCTTTGCGTAAAATCTTGACACACATCACAATTCAAATTAAGTTCTTCCAATATCGCATGCACAGTTGCATGATGGTCTTCTTGCAATAACTGCCTTACACATTTCAAATTTGCTTTTGTACAGGCTGTAGACGGGCGACCAGCTTTGGGAGCGTCTTGCACTGAATGTCTGCCTTTACAAAGCCTTTTGTGCCACAAAAACATGACATCTTGAAAATGCCTTGCCAGCTTATGTTTGTTTAACCATTGTCCATGTTTCATTAGGGGGGTTTTCCCCAAGTTTAATGTAGAACTTAACATTAACCCTTTACTCACAACCAGCATCCATTATATTACCATAACTAATGCAACAAGAATCCAATCCTTGAGTGACTAAGCACAGCTCAGCTACCTAGTGAGCTTGCACAAAAACATGTCCAAAATCATTTCAAGGACGCACAAATACCTAGTAACATAAAACATTTGTTCCTTTTTAGTACTGCAAACTCAGAAATAAAAAAACCCTGTCCTGGAATTTTTCTGACAAACGGCATGTAATAGTACAGCAGATTTTGGAATTAGATTCTACGTTCCAAGGCAAGGGGCACATGCGGGTTCTGACAACAATTTACTGGTTGTCAACTGCAACTGGTAGAAACTGCAAAAAGATAGGAAATTAAGGTGACATAATCTTGGTTAAAAAAAAAAGTTATTTAGAATTTCAAAGGGAGCATTAGGCAAGAATTGGATGGAACAGGGTAGCATTGAGAGACGAAATAATGAAGGCAGCAATCTATCACATAGGAAAGAAGAAAAGGCTCAGTAGAAATCCTTTGCCACCACAGGATATATCTAATTCAACTGACAAAAGGAGAAAATACAAAAATGCAGCAAATTATGCATACAACACGAAATACAAGCATTTTAAAAATGATATTGGCAGGAAGTGCAAAACTGATAAACAAGTGAGAGTAACACAAATGGAAGTCCATAGAAGCATGTATTAGAGGAAAGATAGATGTTACCTACAGGAAAATGAAAAAGGCAGTTGGAGAAAATAGAAGCAACTGTATGAATTTCAAGAGCTTCAACGGGAAACCAGTACTAAGAGAAGAAGGGAAAGCTGGAAGGTGGAAGGCATACTCACAGACAGAACACAAGGAAAATGAACTTTAAGGAAATATTACAGAAAGAGGCGAATGAAAACATGACGATGAGATGGGAAATACGAAATTGCAAGAAGAATTTGCCAAAGCCTTGAAATACGATAAGTCCAAAGGTGGCCATAGGAATAGGCGACATTCCATAAGAACTACAGATACCCTTGGGAAAGCCACCCATGACAAGATTCTTCATCTGGTGTTCACGATGTACGAGACAGATGAAATAACCTCAAACTTCATAAAGAATGTAATGATGTCAGTTCTAAAGAAAGCAGGTGCTGAAAGGTGTGAATATTAAATAACTATCATTGTAATAAGTCATGGTTGGAAAATACAGGGATGAATTATTTACAGAAGAATGGGGAAACTGGCGAAACCAACCTTAGGGAAGACAAGTTTGTTTCTGAAAACATTTAGGAAACACGAGAAAATAGATTTCCAACTTAGTGTCTACACACTACATTTGTAGTGCTCCTGTCCACTATACTCATTACTCGCGGCAATCAATCTACCGATTCCTGTACGAGTTTGAGCAATGTGAGTGCATTCGCACTGAAGATCATTGGCCAATAGGCCTTACATATATGCAGATACCACCTTCATACATATATCAGTAAGGCATGAAGATGGTGTGTGTGTGTGTATGTGTGTGTGTGTGTGTGTGTGTGTGTGTGTGTGTAATCCCTGCAGTCGCACTATCCTTTGTGTCCTCGATGGCTCAGTTGGACAGAGCGTCTGCCGTGTAAGCAGGAGATCGTGGTTCGAGTCCCAGTGAGGGCACACATTTTCAACTGTCCCCGTTGATATTTATCAATAAGTAGCTAATGGTCTAGATTTCATTGTAATTTATATTTATAGCATTTGCACACTTACAGATACCTTTTGAGAATGTTGACTTGAATACACTCTTCAAAATGTTAAAAGAGGCAGGCATAAAATGCAGGGAGAAAAAGGTTATTTACAACTTGTACAGGTCTCAGACAGCAAGTATATGAGCTGAAGCCTATGAACGGGAAGCAGTGGTTAAGAAGTGAGTGAGACAATGTTAGTCTGCACACTGAGCAAGCTGTAAAGGAAACCAGACAAAAATTTGGATAAGGAACTAAAGTTCAGGCAAAAGAAATAAAAACTTTGGCAGAATTATAATGTCCTTGGCAAAGATGAGAGACAGCAAAAGACTTGAAAGAGCCTTTGAACAGAACTGACAGTGTCTTGAAATGAAGATATATGATGAACATCAACGAAAGAAACCAAAACAATGGTAATGGAGTGTAATCTAACTGAAGCAGACGAAATTGAGGGAATTATATCACGAAATGAGACACTGCAAGTACTAGATAGTTTTGCTGTTTGGCAATTGAAATAGCTGATGATGGCTGAAGTACAGAGAATCTAAAATGCAGACTGGCAATAGCAAAGAAAGCATTTCTGAGGAAGAGAAATTTGATAACATTGAATCAAATTAAAGTGTTAGGAAATCTCTTTTGAAGGTATTTGTGTTGAGCTTTTCTTAAATGGAAGGGAAGCGCCAATGAAAAGCAGTTCAGGCAAGAATAGAATGGAAGGTTTTAGGATGTGTTGCTACAGGAGATTGATGAAGATTAGCTGGATAGATTCTGTATCTAATGGGAGGTACCGAATTGAATTGGGAGAAGAGAGATCTGTGATAAAATTTCTGTAAAAGAGGGGAGCAGCTGATAGGTCGTAGTCCGAGACATTTAGTAGCGCAGGGAAGTATGGACGTAAAAGGTAGAGGGAGACCCCAAGTCCTAAGCAGGCTCAGGTGGCTGTAGGTTGCAGCAGTTATTCACAGCGGAAAAGATTTGCACAGGATAAGAGTAGCATGGAGAGTTGCATCAAAAACAACAGCAAAGATCTTATTGGTAAAATCGTATTCAAGGTTCAAGTCCTTGTCTAGCACAGAGTTTTATTTGTCTGGAAGTTCCAACACACTAGCACACATGTGTTTAACGGCACCATAACATTACTGTTCTTATTCCAATTGTCTTTCCCGTAACCAAGGGAAATGGGTGCTTTCCTAATGGACAACCTATTACTTCCGTTTTCTCCAATACCTTCCCCAGACGGATCAAGGAACCAATGGTTCTGCAAGTGATTGGGACTTTATGCCTGTCTACTACCAGTATGTAATGTGAAAACTAGGATGCCCCCTAAGTTGAAAAATGTTTATGGTTTGGCAAATGCAGAATGGGGAAAATAAATGTTGGCTGTGGAAAATTGTAGCACGAAGTACAGCTTCAGGACAGCGCTGTTTTCACATGCTAACTGTGCTATTTCTACATTATTACCTGCAGAATAAAACTCAGCACCACACAGTTCATTGGGCCGGATAATGGAACTCCACTGCTACATTACAAAAGCTCTCAATTTTAAAAACAAAGTTATTAACAAACACACATAAAGACTCAAAACACCATCAAATATTCTGCCACCTCCTTTAGAGAAACATAATTTTATTGCCAGTTAATCAGTGCACAACAAACAGCTTCTAATAGAACTTTCCAAACACTTTTTGTCATGCACAAATGCTGAAGCATTTGGCTCATAACTTACTCTACTGCTCTCCTAAGACTCACTAAAGAGAAAGCTTGTTGTTGGTGGGGGAGTTTTTTACCTGCCTTTTCATTAATAATATTGAAGCATTTAGGTAACATGCACTGAACATTGAAGTACTGTATTTGAAACTGTGTGCTTTACTCACCAGATTTCTCCGTCAGCATCTCGTGGACCTCATCTGCGTTAGAATCAAGTTCCTGTAGAAGTTTGGGGCTAATTGTCAGCAAGTCACAGCCAGCAAGAGCTTTCACCTCACCAATATTTCTGAAGGATGCACCCATCACTACAGTTTGGTAACCAAATTTCTTATAGTAGTTATAAATCTTTGTGACTGATTGCACACCAGGATCTTCCTCTGGTTCATATTGCTTCTGTGATGTATTTGCCACATACCAGTCAAGAATACGGCCAACAAAAGGAGATATTAGGGTAACGCCAGCCTCAGCACAGGCAACAGCTTGGCAAAATGAAAACAACAGTGTAAGATTGCAGTGAATGCCGTGTTTTTCTTCTAGTTCCCTAAAAGTCAAAAAAAGTTAATATTTCGTAAACTATATGTGCATACATTAAATAGCTGCAAGATTCAAATTATAAAGCAAAACTTATTAACGAGACAGTCATAATATATTTTCACAGAAAGCTCAAATATTTGAGTCTCAAGAATAATGAGCAGTACTCAAGAACTGGTTGAATAAGGATTTTGTAGGTTGTTTCCTTTAGAGCTTCTCCAAACAAGTCCAAATCCACCCACCCATTTTTCTAACAACTAGCTTTCTATGGTCATTCTACATTACATCTCAACAATTGGTATTTTGGCCTATTTATACACAGTAATAAGTTTACTGAAGTTGAGGATCAACAGCGAGTCTTCTCCATAGGTATGTTTTGTAAACTTTTTTAACTTATTTACTGCATTATACTATAACTCCACCCAACACCTCACTGAAATAGTATCAATAAACAGAACCAACCCCCCCCCCCCCCCTCATTCTACTACTCCCAACCAGTTCTTCTCATCTTTCAGATGAATGTCTGCTAAAACAGTTGTGGGAAATTTAATCTTACAAGTGGTTTTTGATGGAGAGCTGAAAAGGGACAGTGAACAATTATTTTCACAAAGTAAAATAATTGAATTTGTGTATTAATACTTTATATTCTTTCCACATACACTGACATGCCAAAGAAACTGATATAGGCAGGCATATTAAAATAAACACATATGTAAACAGCCAGATATGGCACTGCGGTCGCCAATGTCTATATCAGAGAAGCGCCTGGCGCAATTGTTATATTGGTTACTGCTACTACAATGGCAGGTTATCAAGATTTGAGCGTGTTTGAACATGGTGTTCTAGTTGGCGCACAAGCGATGTAGCGATGAACTGGGGATTTTCTCATATGACTATTTCACGAGTGTACCGTGAGTATTGGTTATCTGGTAAAATATTAAATCTCAGACATAGCAGCAGCCGGAAAAATATCCTGCAAGAACGGGGCAAACGACGACTGAAGAGAAATGTTCAATGGGACAGAAGTGCAACCCTTCCGCAAATTGCTGCATATTTCAATGCTGGGAAACCAACAAGTGTCAGTGTGCAAAACATTCAACAAAACATCATCAATATGGGCTTTCGGAGCTAACGGCCCACTTGTGTTCCCTTAATGACTACAGAATACATGACACAAAGCTTTCCGCCTCACCTGGGTCTGTCAACACCGACATTGGACTGTTGATGACCGGAAACATGTTGCCTAGTCGAACGAGTCTCATTTCAAATTGTATTGAGCGAGCGGATGGGCATGTAGTGGTGTGGAGACAACCTCATGCCTCCATGGACCCTGCATGTCAGCAGGGGACTATTCAAGCTGGTGGAGGTTCTGTAATGGTGTGGGGCATGTGCAGTTGGATTGATATGGGACTCCTGATACGTCTAGATATGATTGACAGGTGACACATACTTAAGCATTGTGCCTGTTCACCTGCACCCATTCATGTCCATTGTGCATTCCGACGGACTTGGGCAATTCCAGCAGGACAATGCGGCACCCCATACATCCAGAATCGCTACAGAGTGGCTCCAGGGGCTATTCTCTTTGCCTTTAAACACTTCTGCTGGCCACTAAAAACTATTATTGAGCATATTTGGGATGCCTTGCAATGTGCTGTCCAGAAGAGATATCCAGCCCCTCGTACTCTTATGAATTTATGGACAGCCCTGCAGGATTCATAGAGTCAATTCCCTCCAGCACCACTTCAGACACTAGGTCGAGTCCAAGTCACCATCGTGTTGCAGCACATCTCCGTGCTCGTGAAATCCCTACACGATATTAGTCTAGTTTCTTTGGCTCTTCAGTGTGTGTGTAAAGGAGTTATAAAAAGAATTTTCTAGTAGCCATTCTTACTTTGCTGCTTGTATGCCTTCCCATGTGGATGCTAGTTTAATAAGAATGCGATCCTTTTTTATACCTTCTTCCTCATACAGTTCAATGAGTCGCCTTGCTTTTTTTATGCTTGCTTCCTTGTCGAAAGACAACCTGAAATTTAACAAATGTTTCATTAAGAATTACATGTGTAGTCATAACGTATTAAGTGCCTACATCCCTCTTTTATTTGGTTATAGAATTATTAAACCAACAATATATGGATCTCTCACATTCACCCGATTGTAAGGTGAATACAGACTTTTGTCTAATCACAACTAAATCAAGAAGAAATTGCATTAAATATTTTGTAGGTTACATGTTGTGAACTCTATATCAAACAAATTGTTTTTAATAATGTTTTTTTGTACGACTGTCACCGGGAATTTACTATACTGACATTTTCATTTTACACACTAACATAAAAATGTTATGAGGGCATATGGGAATAAAATTGTTTTTGGAAACAGCTTCAATGATTCAGTGACACTATTTTCTCATTACATTTAAAGACTGTAGTTGATTGAGCATTACAATATTAAGTTTTAACAAATTTTAGGGAAGCACTCAAACACAAGAGCTAAATTTCATAAGATCACAGTAAAAATATGGCAAAAATAATTTGAACAACATATGTTGAAATGACTATTACCTTGCATCTACTTCCGTGGAAACACGTCCTGGTATGATCTTCAAAATCTCTGCACCAAATAGTACAAATAATTTGTCCACTGCTGCTTCAACTTGATCTTTTACTGACCTGAAATATCAAGCATAAATTAAACCTGTGACAGACCTACTGAAATTTTACACATGTCACCATGTCTGGAGGAGGAAAACAAAAAAGCATAACACAATTTAGGATTCCACTGATTACAAATATCTAGGGCATTGGTGACTTCAACATGAATGTGGTACCCACATTATCCTACATCCAACAAAATAAATGGATCTCAGTAAAACAAAATAAAAGGAAAAATTTTAAGTACCACTCAAAGCTTTTTGTAATTTCTTCTGCTCCCCGACAACCCACTAATTGTCGCCCAGCAGAGAAATTTGAAAGACAAAATATGCTGTCATCTTGCCTCACTGAAATCACAACTATTTCATGTAGTCAAACCACGTATTCATCCCACCAGGAGACAACAGTGACCACAGGTGGGTGTCACAATTGTTCGCAGCAGTTATCGAACAGTGGATCACATAGAATGTTCAGCTGTAGTGACACATCTAGTGCACTGCTTGGAGATCAAACACCGTGTCCAGCATTCTCAGCCACATCAATAGTAACTCTCAACAATGTTTGACACAATAGGCCATCAGCCAGGAACAATTACCAAATCACTAATTAATTCAAACTTCTGAAGCACGTTCTTCAGTCCTGGTGCGGAAAGAGGAACCACTCCATATTATCTTAATGCAATGATACTTGGTAAGAGAAGGAGTACTGTTGCTTTTGTTTCGATAAAACAGCTTTATAAGTACAGTAAGGAATGGAAGCTGCAAGTGAGATGGTATGAGCAAGACTCAGTATCAGGGGGTGGATCCTATCACCCACTCAATTCACCTCCTGATGTAACCGCAAACTTTAGAGTAAATCTCAGTTCACTTGTACGTAAGTTCCCCAATCATACCGTAATCACTGGTAGAGACTTCAATAATCCAACAAGTAATTGGGAAAAATGACTTATTAGCAGTGGGTGTGATAAGACATCCTGTGAAACATTACTAAGTGCCTTCTCTGAAGACCACCTAGAACAGATAGGAACCCCACTCATGGCAGACATTTATTGGATCTAATGGCAATGGAAAGACCTGACCTCTTTTGAGAATGTCCACATTGAAACTGGTATCATTGGCCAAGACACAGTTATGAGAATAATGATTAACCAAAGTACAAGGGACAACAAAAACATGCAGAAAGATACATACATTCAATAAATATAATGAAAAATCAGTACTGTCATATTTCAATGAGAAACTTGAAACTTCAAGCACAGGGCAGGAGCATATAGAGGAACTATGGCCCAAGCTTAAAAAAATATTTGTGGCACCAAAGTTATTGTCCAGTCCCTAGTAAATGAGACAGGAACAAACTGGGGGTAGCAAAGCAAAAGCTGAAATTCTTAATTCCGTTTTCAAATGTTCCTTTACAAAGGAAAACCCAGGGGAACTGACCCAATTTAATCCTCGTATCACTGAAAAGATGGCTGAAATAAGCATTAGTGGCAGTGGTGTTGAGCAACAAATTAAATCGTTAAAATTGAACAAAGCTCCAAGGCCCATTAGAATCTTGTCAGATTCTTACTGAATTTGCACCCAAGTTAACCCCTCTTCTAACTGTAATCTGTCAGATTCCGTCAACAAAACATTGTGCCCAGTTCTTGGAAAACAGCACACCTCACACCTGTCTACGGAATGTGTAATAGAAGGGATCTACAAAACTACTGTTCAATATCATTGTCATTAATTAGTTGTAGAGTCTTAGAACATATTCCGAGATGACCCCAGGGAAATGTGTTGGGACCCTTCCTATTCACGTTGTATATTAATAACCTTACAGACAATAGTAGTAAAAAAAAAAAGCTTTTTGCAGATCATGCAGTTATCTATAATTAAGTACCATCTGAAAGAAGGTGCATACATATTCAGTCAAATCTTGATAAGGCTTGAAAGTGGTGCAAAGACTGGTAACTTGTTCACAATGTTCAGAAATATAAAACTGTGCACTTCACAAAATGAAAACAAATGTATATTCAACAACAGTATCAATGAGTCACTGTTGGAACTGGCCAACACATGCAAATACCCATGTGTAACACTTTGTAGGGATAAGCAATGGAATTATCACATAGGCTCAGTCGTTGGTAAAGTAGGTGGTAGACTTTGGTTTCTTGGTAGAATACTGGGGAAGTGCAATAAGTCTACAAAGGAGATTTGCTTACAAATCACTCGTGCAACCCATCTTAGAATATTGGTCAAGTGTCTGGGATCTGAACCAGATAGGACTAATAGGGGATATTTATTCTATATATAGAGAAGGGCAGCATGAATGGTCACAGGTTTGTTCAATCCACGAGAGCGTGTCACAGAGATACTGGAGGAACTGAACTGGTACTCACTTGAAGACAGATGAAAACTATCCCAAGAAAGTCTATTAATAAAGTTTCAATGACGACCCTGGGAATATACTACAATCCCCTACGTATTGCTCATGTTGGGATCATGAGGGTAAGATTAGAATTATTACTACAGGGACAGAGGCATTCAAACAATCATTCTTCCCACACTCCATACGTGAATGAAACAGGAAGAAAACCTAATAACTGGTACAATGGGATGTACTGTCTACCATGCATCTTCCGCTAGTTAGCAGAGTATAGACATAGCTGTTGAGGTCACACTGAACCAGTACGAGCATCTAATGGTAAAGCACAACCCCAACACTAGTAATGACACAAATCCTGCAGCAAAAAGCCTGGTCATCATTCTTATACAGTTGGGTACCCACACGATAAATAGTTTTTTGCCAACACTGGCTCTAGTAGCGAAAGTTTAATTATGGCCATCCTGCATGTATCAACAATCTCACATGTACCAATGTGTTCACTCAGGCAGCAGCAACAATTTCAAACCCACTGCAGGACTTGAGGAGTCACTCTTCTCATTCCTACATAGCCCCTATTCTCCCACTACTCACTTTCTACTGTAGTAGTTAAATCTCTCATTATTTAGTTTTTCCATCTCTTACCCGAGTCACCTGCTTAATCTCTCTCTCTCTCTCTCTCTCTCTCTCTCTCTCTCTCTCTCTCTCTGCACTTGTAATGTCAGCATGGGTACCAGCGCCCAGCGCTATTCCTGTCAGCTGTGGTTCAATCTCATTTCTGATGAGAGTCTTACTCACTGACTTCTTGATACAAACTCTTTATAGCCTACCTAACTATTTGTAACAGCTTGTTCTTCTGTTACTGTTACTGCTACTGTTGATTTCCTAGGTTTCTTTCCATTTCACTTCACAGACTCTTGCTATCACTAGATTGAGTATTTTCTTTCCCCTACTCGTTTTCTAGCTTCCCCCTATTACACTCAAAACTTCTTGGACAATCTATGCCCATGGAATCCGACCTCCTAAAGATAAAATCGAATCTATACTCTAGTATTCCCGTCTCAGTTCAGGAGCCACATCATTTTCTCAACATCATTAATTTTTATGATAGATTTGTACACAGTCAACACTAACACACGCAGTCTACACTAATAACAGCTCCATTGAATGAGCTTCTGAAGGGAGCACCGAAGCAGGACACAAGGGTGCAATGTACAAACAAAACAGATACTGCTTACCGAACTGTCAAAACAGCAATAGCAGAGGCTACACAATTAGCTCAACCAATATGACAGGCACCACTTGCACTCTTGGTAGATGCCTCAGCTTCCACTATTGGTGCTGTACTTCAGCAACACGTTGAACTTAGTTGGCAGCCACTCACATTCTTTTGTCGCAAGCTGTCACTGTCACAGCAATCCTGGGCAACTTACGATATAGAGTTTTACACTGCACATGCTGCAGTTACGAAGTTTTAACACTCATTTGAAGGTCAATACTTTACCATACACATAGACCATAAATTAGATTAGATTAGATTAGATTTACTTTCATTCCAATTGATCCGTAGTGAGGAGGTCCTCCAGGATGTGGAACATGTCAGAAAAACAACAATACATGACAAATATTTACAACTAAAACAAATAAGCTAATGTACCATTCCACAGGTCCCAAGTGGAATGATCGTCATTTTTTAATGAACACTAGGAGTCATTTTATAAATACTATTGCACTGAATTTAAAATAAAAAAGTTTTTTATTTATTTATAAGGTAAGAAACATGTAATACAACTACTGTAATACTTATTTACAATGAACACATTACTGCACTGAAATGGTACAGAAGTTAGATTATACTTACACACTTACACACACCCAAGCACACACACACACACACACACACACACACACACACAAATTTTCAGTGAACACATTACTGCACTGAAATTGTGAAGAAGTTATGTTGTACTTATATACAAATCAGTTGGTTTTCCTAAGAAATTCATCAATGGAGTAGAAGGAGTTGGCCACCAATAAATCCTTTAGGCTTCTCTTAAACTGAATTTCATTGGTTGTTAAGCTTTTTATGGCTGCTGGCAAGTTATTGAAAATGTGTGTTCCTGAATAATGCACACCTTTTTGTACAAGACTAAGTGACTTTAAATCCTTGTGAAGATTATTCTTATTTCTAGTATTGATTCCATGAATTGTGCTGTTGGTTTGAAAAAGTGATATATTTTTAATGACAAATTTCATTAAGGAATAAATATATTGGGAAGCTGTAGTTAGTATCCCTAGTTCCCTAAACAGGCTTCTGCAGGATGTTCTTGAGTTCACACCACATATAATTCTTACTGCACGTTTTTGTGCCCGGAAAACTTTAGCTTGGCTTGATGAATTACCCCAGAAAATAATCCCATATGACATTATGGAATGAAAGTAAGCATAGTATGCCAGCTTTTTCATTTTTATATCCCCTATGTCTGACAAAATTCGCATTGCAAACAGAGATTTGTTAAGACGCTTCAGCAGTTCTGTGGTGTGCTCCTCCCAGTTGAATTTATTATCAAGCTGTAATCCCAAGAATTTAACACCGTCCACTTCTTCTATCTTCTTGTCATCATATGTTAGACATATACTCTTGGGACACCCCTTACAAGTTCTGAACTGCATGTAGTGTGTTTTTTCAAAGTTTAGTGACAAAGAATTGGCTAGGAACCAGTGATTAATGTCCACAAATATTTTATTGGCTGATCTTTGTAAGACTACACTTGATTTGCTATTTATTGCAATGTTTGTATCATCAGCAAACAAAACAAACTTGGCATCTGGTAATGTTACTGATGAAAGGTCATTGATATACACAAGAAAAAGTAAGGGCCCCAAAATGGAACCTTGTGGGACCCCACATGTAATTAGTTCCCAGTTGGATGATGCCTGATAGCTTGATACATGTCTCTTTCCTAATAACACCCTTTGTTTCCTGCCAGAGATATAAGATTTGAACCATTTTGCAGCATTTCCTGTTACACTATAATATTCTAGTTTACTTAAAAGGATATTGTGATTTACACAGTCAAATGCCTTTGACAGATCACAAAATATACCAGTTGCCTGCAATTTTTTGTCTAATGAATTAAGTACATTTTCACTGTAAGTGTAGATAGCCTTCTCAATATCAGAACCTTTTAGAAATCCAAACTGTGACTTTGACAGTATGTTATTTGAGATAAGATGGTTATAAAGACGACTGTACATTACTTTTTCGAAAATTTTTGAGAATGCTGGCAACAGTGAAATTGGACGGAAATTTGATGCTATTTCTTTATCTCCCTTCTTAAACAGTGGCTTAACTTCAGCATATTTCAGCCATTCGGGAAATATTCCACTGATAAACGACTGGTTACACAGATAGCTTAATATGTTACTTAGCTCAGAATCACATTCTTTAATTAACTTTGTTGATATTTCATCATACCCACTAGATGTTTTTGATTTTAAAGATTTTATGATGGACGTTATTTCTGTTGGGGTAGTGAGGGTCAAATTCATATTATGGAAGTTACTTGAAATGTCTGGTCTAAGGTAATCCATAGCAGCATCTACCGAACCTGACAACCCCATCTTTTCAGTAACAGTTATAAAATGTTTGTTAAAAAGTTCTGCAACACTATACACATCTGTCACCAATGCATCTTTTACTCTTAATGCTATTTGTTCCTCTTCATGTCTGGTTCTACCGGTCTCCTCCTTCACTATATCCCATATTGTCTTTATTTTGTTATCTGATATGACTATCTTTTCCTTGTAATATATTTGCTTTGACATCCGTATTACAATCTTTAATATTTTGCAGTATTTCTTATAATGTGCTATAGCATCAACACTGGAAATGTTTCGGATTGACAGATACAGTTTTCTTTTTGTTTTACAAGATACCCCTATTCCTCGAGTAATCCATGGCTTCTTTGTAGACTTTGCTCTAACCTTGGTAAGTTTTGGGGGAAAGCAGTGTTCAAATAAGGTTAGCACTTTATTAGCAAAAATGTTATATTTTTCATTCATGCCATGAGCACTGTAAACATCAGTCCAGTGAATGTCTCTGAGGAGTGTCCTAAAATAATCAATTTTTGGCTTACTGATTACCCTCTTGAGCTCAGATTTAACAGATTTTATATCCTGTTCAGTATTAACATTTAACAGAAGGAACTGCATGTCATGGTCTGAGAGGCCATTGACTATTGGTTTTGTAATATAATTTTGTTCATTTGACTTTTCTATAAAGATATTATCAATGGCTGTTTGTGAGCAAGTGGTTATTCTAGTGGGGAACTTTACTGTGGGAATTAAGTTGAATGATAGTGTTACTAACTCAAATAGGTTCTTATTGGGAGAGTCTTTAAGGAAATCTACATTGAAATCACCAGCAACCACTATTTCTTTGTTTTTGGTTGTTAAATGGGCCAGTACAGCTTCAAGGTGGTTTACAAACAGATTAAAGTTACCTGCAGGTGCTCGATATACACTTAATATTATGAAAGATTTTTTGTGAAAATCTAATTCTGTTGCACATGCTTCCATATGCTGTTCTAGGCAAAATTTATGAATGTCTATGTTCTTAAATTTATGACAGTTCCTGATGAATGTGGCAACTCCTCCTTTCTCCATTTCTGATCTACAAAAATGAGATGCTAACCTAAACCCTGTAACACTTAAAAGTTCTATACCAGTGGTCACATGATGTTCAGAGAGGCAGATTATATCAGCTGGGTTTGAAGACTAATTCATCTATGCAGATAGTTAATTCATTAATTTTATTTCTCAGTCCTCGAATATTTTGATGCAATAAAGATAGCTGACATTTCACATTGACTGGCTTAAAATTGGGTGGAGTTAAAATATCTGCTGACAGTTGAAAATTCTTAACCAATGGCTGTTTATGTTGATGTAATAAGCTGGAATTATGGTTTTTGATTTCTTTCTCAAACTGAAGGTTTGTCTCAGTTCTAACCTCTCTTAAAATTTGTTTTCTTTCTGTCCTCCCTACCCTAAAAAAGGGTCTTTTCTGAATCCTATAACCACTGGTATTTTACCACTCATGACAGTGCCTCCCCCCTTTAACTTTCTTGCTATTTCCCCAGCCAATTTACCCTTCCCCTTCCTGTTGAGGTGAAGGCCATGCCTAGTATAATCCCACCTACTGATAGAATCAACATGAACCACACCAATGTGTGACCCCGCACCCGACATGAGCAGCCGTTCCAGCTCCAAATTAACTCTCTTGACAGAAGAGTTCAAATGAGGTCGGTCATGGCGCCCAAGAACAGATACAAACTCAACACTGGTATGCCTCGATGCTGATGCAATCTTCGCCAGGTCACACTCTACGCTGTACCCAGGATCTCTGTCAATACTGTTACCTGCCCCACCCACTATAACCACGGTGTCTTCCTTAGTGAAATCTTTGCAAAGTGATCCTAAATCCTCTGTCACCTGCTCCAGACCAGCACTAGGTTTAAAAAAATTGGTGACCTGGTATTCTGATCCTAGTTCATCCTGCAAGAGTTGGCCAACACCTCTTCCATGGGAACTACCTAACAACAACACTTTCTTTCTCTTTACTGATTTCCCTACATTCTTACTTTTCAATTTGCTGCTGAAAGTTTGTTGTGCCCTGTCTACACCTGTAACTGCTTGAGGCTCACCAGCTTCTAACTGAAGCAACAGGTCAAATCTATTTTCCACATTCACCATAAAGCTGTCAGACAAAGTTCTAGGCCTGTTCCTCCTGTTGCCTGTTGCCACTTCCCACCTCTCTTTACCCTTCTCCCTCCTTAACCTGTCAAGATCTCCCCTGGCCTTGTCTAACTCAGCCTGAAGGGCAGCAATTTTCCCCTCCTGTTCCAGTATCTTCCTATCTCTACTACAAATCCTACAAAACCACTGATGAGTCTCATTTACTTCCCCTATTCCCACGCCACTACAGTCACCCACATGGAAAAAACTACAGCACCCATCACACCAAAGCCCCGACCTAACAATTCTACGGCAAGTCAAGCACTTTTCACTCATGATAAACGTAATAATTTATTAAGAATAAGTCAGTTAAATTACAGATAAACACGAAAATATGGTTACACAAATTTGGCCTATACGCAACTGTGTGTAAACAAAAACAAAAGTGCAAAGTTTCTGAAACAACAAGTTAAACTTTACGCTACTTACCGGAAATGCTAGTTAAATAATGAAGAGGTACGCTAAGTTAAATTGCTGGAGAGAGCAAGGAACAACTAAACGAAATTCTATAGATTTGCTGCAGCAGAACGTAAACAGAAAATACGACTGTACGGTCTTTTCGCGTTTTCTGCTATATTACGTAAACAGAAATGAAACCTTTAATGGTACACTTAAACGGCACACTAATACACTTATTTACCACGTAATTAGTACTAATCTATGTGTTTTATAATCTAAAATAACTTATCTTTACGAGAACACCAAACCTCGCGCTAGTCGCTTGGCTGCAGGGCTGCTGACATATGATTTCAATATGGACCCAGAGAAAGTATCATCAAGACTACTTCAATATTTGAACTGAATCAGTCAGACTCACTTAGCCCAAGTGCGAGGAAAGCTGAATGTACCAGCAGACACACTCCTGTGTTGAAGCTATAACCCCTGCATTTGATTACATTGTCCTTGTTCCGTTCCAGCAGCATGATTATTAACTACACATATTACTGGGTCACCCAACAGGATTAAAGTTACAATGTGTGACTATACCAGCAACAAATGTCTTCTTGTACTGTGACATGTCTGAAGCCAAAGTAAGATTGTTCGCACCTCACCAGTTTCAGTCACAGGCAATTGCATCAGTGCATAATTTGGCTTATCCCGGGTCCGAGGCATGATGAAATTAGTCAGAGTTTCATCTGGCCAGGAAGGCATTTCGACAGACATCTGTCAGACACTGCATAGTGGGTCAGAAAAATAAGATCACCTGACACATCAAGGCACCATTAGGCACATTTCTACCACCAAGCCAGTGCTTAGAGGGCATGCACACAAACATTTTGGGGCTTCTTCTGGAGTCAGAAGACTACAGCTAAGAGACAGTAGCATAAACATTTTTCCACATACGAATTGCCTGGTTTGGCATACTAATACACAATATAACAAATCAAGGATGCCAATGTGAGGCGTACTCATTCAAAGTAGTGGCCGAATTGTTGGGCACTAAGCACATTCGCTTAACTGCTTATCACCCAGCAGCAATCAGAATTTTAGGACAACTGCATTACCAACTCAAAGCAGTTTTCGTGTCACGTTACACAAAATTGGATGGAGACGTCACTCACCATGCTTCCTGGTCTCCGTACATCATTTAACAGCAACCTGAAGGCTACAGCAGCTGAACTAGCGTATGGACAAACACTGTGCCTGTGCCTACCAGAGTAGTTAATGCTTTATGTGATGGGTGATACAGTCGATACATCAGAGTCTGTCACCAAATTATTATCGCACATCTGACAATTCTGATCAATGACACAGAGAACAAATTTGACAGCATAGTTTCACATTCGGAGGCCTCTCTGGCTGCAATCATATATTCAAACAAAAAGACATAGTGCACAAGCCACTGTGAATTCTACATGAAGGGACTTATACAGCACTTATACACATCAGGCAAGTGCCTACCACGATATCCACTGACAGATGCAAACCTCCTTCCACGATACACAAGATGCGATGAAGACAGCCGGCCATTCTATCACTGAAGATAAAGATGCAGTACCTAATCATGTCCAACATGATGCCAACAAGATAAAACACTTGAGGGAAGGGTTATGGGTGATTAAGGTATCACGACATGACAAGCACAGTGGAAGTGTATGCAAATATTCCACTACACTCATAATTCTGTGCGTCATTCTTCGACTCTTGATTTAGTTTTAGTTTTCTATGCTCCATGTTTTAGAGAACACAACATACTCATACGTGGGAGTATTAATGTAATATATGTGGAAATAAATGATTGTCAACAGATATCCACGTATTTTCATTTACTTAACACTGTCCTCAGCATTTTATACGTAACTACGCAGTGGCCTGTAAACAGAATAGGCCATGCCAGATCAGTTGTCTGGCCCCAGATACTTAATGCTACCTGTGTGAAGCTGGGCCAGGTTGCTACTCTTACCTAGGAAACTCAAACAACCAATCCAGCATGAAGTACAATCTTTAGAAATACATGAACATTTTCAAGCACACCATTAATTAAAAGTGCTTGCTTTTTTAGACACTACAATACATCATCATTATAGATGCCTTTCTTCGTACCAAGCCGTTATAAGCTAAGAGAGCTCATTTCTTTTTACAGTGTGAATATAGTATGAGGGATGTTGCACGGACGAAGAAGTAGTGGAAACTACTTCAACCTATTAACTGTTCCATCATGGCAATGATCATGTCAGGTTGCATTATCATCCAACAAAAAATGTATCTGATATGAGGTGCATAATTAATACAGACAAGGAAGCATTAATTAGAAGAACATTCACCTACACTGCCTCAAACCCATGGTCCTTACAGAATGTGCCACAAACTTTGATATCTAACTGACCAATTCATCCATAGCTAGATATGACATTTCTTGGCAAGATGAAGTCTTAAAGTGGTTAAAAAAAAAAAGCATTGAAATTAGTATACTGTATGTGCTTAAATTATTAAAGACCATAAAAATGATACATAAAGACCTTACCAGGCTGATAGGCAATGCTTCGACAGGTTGAACTCTTCCCACATGTTTCTGCAGTAGCTGTGCTGCATGTTTTTACAAATCTGGTGTTACTCATACTTCTTACTTGGCACCATTACTTGTGTTAAACCCCATTTCTTTTCATCTTTCTCCCTGAGAAATGTGTGTTCTGTAGAGTTCATTACTATTCAACCAACTGTTCCACTATTTTTCTTAATTGTTTTTAGTTTATGTAAAGTCGATACCGTTGCTATGAAAGCAATGGTCTCTACTACTTTTCCATACGGCTGTGGGTAGTAACATTTTGAGTCCCACATCACATTTTACACACGTACCCCACAAGGCACCCTACAGTGTGTACCGCTACCACTCATTTCCTTTCCTGTTTCACTAGCAAAGAGGGTGAGGGAAAAATGAGTGTGTTTGTCCCTCTGTATAAGCCGCAATTTCCTCTTATCTTTATGGTCCTTATGCAAAATGAACATCGGCAGAAGTAAGTTCATTCTGCACTTCACTTCAAATGTTCAGGTGCCGGTTCTCCAAATTTTCTCAACAGTGTTTCGCGAAAAGAAGGTCTTCCATCCAGAGATTCCCTTTTGCATTCTTTTATACACAGTCTCCTTTACAGACAAGTTACACTTTCCTACAATTCTCCCAATACACTGAAGTCTACGATTTGGCTTACCTACAACCGTCCTTATGTGCTTGTTCCATTTTGTATCACTTTGAAACATTATTCCTAGATACAGAATTGATGCAACTATGTCAAGCAGCACAATGCTAATGCTGCATCCTGACTTTATAATATTGTTTTTCCTACTCACCTGTGTTAAATTATTCTACAATTACAGAAACCTGGCGTTCTCACACCAAATAGAAATTCTGTCCAAATCATCATGTACCCTCCTACAGTTACTCAACGGCGACACTTTCCAATACGCTACAGCTTCATCAGCAAACAATCACAGATTGCCGCTCACCCTATCAGTCAGGTTCTTTATGTATGTAGAGAACAAGTGTGGTGCCATCACACTTCCCTTGGGCACTCCAAACAGCACCCTTTTCTCTGATGAACATTCACTGTCAAGGACAACATACTGGGTTCGGTTACTTAGTAATCTTCTAGTCTCTCTGAGCTGGGACCTTATTCCATATGACAGTACCTTCATTAACTGTCTGCAGTCGACATCATTTTAAACACTTCTCATAAATTTGTATATTGAATTTGCCTGCTGCCCTTCATGAACAGTTCACAGGGTATTGTGTGAGAAAAGGGCAAGCTGAACTTCACAAGGGTGATATTTTCTGAATCCATGCTGATTTGTGGACAGAAGCTCTTCCCAATCACAAGGACACTTATTATATTTGAACTGAGAACATGTTCAAGAATTCTGCAGCACCCTGATGTTAAGGATATTGGTCTGTAATTTTGCAGGTGTGTTCTTTTACCTTTCTTTTATACAGGAGTCACCTGCACTTTTTTTTTCCAGTCACTTGGGACTTTTGCACTGGATGAGAGATTCACAGTAAATGCAGGTAAAGTACAGGGCCAATGTCTGTGAAACTGAATTGGGATACCGTGCGGACCTGTAAGAATTTATCTGTTTCCAACTTTCAGTTGCTTCTCTACATTAGGCATGGTTATTGCTGTGGCCTCCATGCAGATTCTATGTAATGGTCAAATGATCAAATGATGCTATGTCCATTCCTCTTGTGTGAATGATTCCTTGAATGCAAACTTTAAAACTTCAGCTTTGCTTTTGCTAGCTTCTGGTGCCACACCAGACTGTGTCAACGAGCAACTGGATAGAAGCCTTTGACCTGCTTCACAATTTTACATAGGGGCAGAATTTTCTCAGGTTGACAGCAATATCTTCTGCTTAGGTTATGACAGAAGTAGTTGTATGCTTCGCACATTTATGTTTGTACAGACAAGTATTTCTATCAACTTTTGGCGATTGTCATTTGCATGCTCTCTTTCAGTTTGAGACTACAACAGTCTCTGCTTCAGTATTTTGCTAATTTTGTTACTGAGCTACAGAGGGTCTTTTCAGCCCTTAATCATTTACTCAGCACATTCTTCTCCAACACACAATGTACAACCAATTTACAATTTGCCAAAAATTTCTTTGCATCCATAATACTGTAACTAAATGATGTCCATTCATTGTCCAAGTGGTTTGCTGATAACTGCTTATCTGCACTATCTAGCAAAAAATCTCCTAGCCTTCTTGATGGACTTATTAACTATAGTAACCATTGTCACTATGATGACATTGTGATCATATCCCTGTCTCTAAAACAACACTGTTGATAAGATAAGGCCTGTCTGTAGCCAGAAGATCTAAAATATTTCTATTGCAGGTGGGTGATCTAACTAGCTGCTCAGGACAGTTTTCAGAAAACAGTGTTCAAAAACTACTTCATAACACTGCATGTCTGCAGCAATTGCACTGAATCCATAGATGTCCCAGTCTATGCTCTGAACATAAATCTCATCTCCAACCAATACTGTATAATCTGGTTATTGCCACGATACCAAGTGGTATTCTAAAATTGTCACTGCTTAATTATTGAATCCCCCCCCCCCCCAAGTCATCTGATTAAGTCTAGCTCACCTAGACCTGTTAAGGCCAATTCAAACTGAGTGTCATATCACGGTGTATTCACACCGTCTATCATGTCATGGCACTCAAGTGAATTGTAACATGATCTCAACTCGCATGGCTGTCTTCAACTTTTTTAAACGCAGGAACTGGGATCTTTGCAAAATGTTTTCAACTGATTTTGTGCAAATACACAATGTGGTAGCTTATACAGTATATAAGGATGCTGGAGTGCAGACTTGTAAGGAAATGACATTTTTTGGACTCAAATGTTTTGCAGCTTACGGGGTTATCTTGTATATTAGTGCACGAAGACTGAAGTGCAAAACGACATAAAAAAACAACTGAGTGTGGGTCCGAAAAATGTACAGAAGTAGCGTTACACATACATTGTACAAGGAGCTTGAGGATAAGGAATCTGTATTTTATATTTTAAGAGGTGGAAGCATCAGTTTCTTTCATTTGTTATGTTAAATTGCACCCACAATTACTAAAAGGAACAGTGTTATAAGCTGCAATCATACTCCGTAAATAACTGATTTGAGGTTAAGTTCAGTTGCTAGTCCAGTGCAAGTTTTTGTGCAATGGTCACATCTCTCTCAATACCATCCCCATTCAAGATTTATAGGTTTCCTTTATATCTTTTATTTGCCTTTCAATAGTCTGAATACCTTATTTGTATTGGGGTTAGCTAGTGAAACCACATAACTATTGGTCACTGATGCTTACAAAGCTGTTTCAAACACAATCCAGAAGGATACTTAACAATAAATAAGCCTGGCACAAACACACATTTAAGACAAACAACTTGCTGTGTCTGAAGGTTTCAGTCCACTTCTTTATGGAGCACAGTGTTAAAATAAATTCCAACTACTAATCAATCCGATGCTACCTACACTGCTTTTCTCACTTCACAAGTTGCAGCCACATTGCAGTCCATTTCATTGTAAAATATGAAATAAGGAACCAGTATGTATAAAAGTCCACTTTCTACATGTAGTAGAGGGCAAGTAATTTAGTATGTTCATACCGTACAATTCAGACTGCTACACACTGCTTCGATTAATCTTTCAACATTTAATATAAATTTTAAGAAAATAATAATGAAATGAAACTATAACAAATAATGAGCAACAAACAACTGATGTCAATCACGAAAAGCGTGATGAAACTAACTATGGAGATCTGCATATGGCCATGTATCGGGAGGAAATGACCTTGGGGTTCACGTGATGAATGGGTGGATGACATCAACTGTCAAAACTTTCTTCCCAAGAAACCTTGATGGAGACCTGACAAGATGGCCAATGTGGATGGCACCATTTGAAATGCATTGGAGGAAGTTTTGATGAGATGGGACATGACGTTATGGACAGTGATATCTGGCCTTCACAAGTGTCCAGATAAATTCCGTCACACTCAATTTCAGCCTCAATTTTTTGCACTGCAATGAACACTACCCTCCTGTGGTTTCCAATCTGTGTGTTTTGATACACATTTCATGTCTCACTCAATATTTCAGAGCTTTCTACTTCTGGTTTCAGCCAGCACCGAGTTCCAAGAATAATCTGAGCATGATAACTTTCCCAGATGGCAGCAAATTCAGCGACTTTGTTACAAATACTTCGACAGTTAAAAAAAAAACATGGACACTCACAGGCACTCAGCCACCCAAGTCGGTACTTCCTTGGCATAGTGCAACCCTGACCTATCAAGGTGAGTCTTACAATTTTGCAAGTCACAATGGAGAGGTCCAGAAATCTGCAGCCAAGACCATCACAGACTCAACAGACACTGAATGAGGCCCTCCACTCCAAATTGAAGGACCCCCAATCAATTCTGGCTATTACAGTGCAAACTGTGAGCTCCACTTGCACACTGGGTGCAAGACCAGTCAGCCACCTTTACGAACTCAGGACAGCCTCAGAAACCAAGCCGCAGACATCATTTGGTGTCTGCCTACGCCACAACTTGCAGAGGACTGCACCCTGTACCCTTGATCACAGGCCCGTTCCACATCTCTGACGAGGCTGCCAGAAGGCATGCCGAGTGCACACTGGACTTTTTTCCAGTCCCGCACACTATTTCTCTCTAAGGGCCTCCAGCACACATTAAACCATTGGAGATCCTGATAACTAGCAGTCCCCTGTCCCTGTGTGCTTGCTCAGACTCAGGTCTTGAGCAATGTAAACATACTACAACCGACCACTCACACTGCGGTTCCCCCCCCCCCCCCTGCTCTTGATCAAAAAGATATGACCAGTTCCAGCTCCCTTATAACATAACTGCTCTTCCACAGCCACTGTGTAAATTAATTGAAGATGAGGGAGAAGTTAGTGTAATTTGTTTACTGAAACTGGTAAACATATAACATGTTATTTTCATACATGCATTTCCTTGAGATGATTCTGAACTATTGATTCTGAATCCTTGGAAAACAGTATGGCCTGCCTTTTTGTTATTTCACTGCTGAAGTTTATGAAGTCGTCAACACCTTTAAATTCTTTGAAAGGTTAGCAAAAATTTCTGGTTGTTTGGATATAGATGATAGTGGTGTATCTACATGTTTGTAGAATGCCAGTGATGCTGGTGACAACATCACGACTGATGTCTACTTTTGTACCACCACCTGCTGTACTACTAGGAATGACAATGACTGCACAGTGGACAATAAAAATGGTGTTTCGGGGAATGAAATTATGCCTCTTGCAGAGGCAATGGCACACATGGGAAAACTGATCTTTATTTAGAACATAAACTGCAAACAAGTCCAACCAGACTGATGTGGGTGAAACATCTATGCGACTTAGCCATCTTAAATGCCACATGAATTTGAATCAATATACACTTACACAATATTTCAGTAAATAAACTTGAATAGTCTGCAATACTGGAGTTTAAGTGGGAAAAATAGTGTTTCTTGTGAGCGCCAAAATAAAATATTTGTATATTGTGGTGATAATTAACAATCTTTGCATTTTGTAGAGTACTTGCCTGTTATCCAGATTTTTGGTAGTTTGAATTATATCCAGTCCCACCCATTTATTGTGCAGTGTGTACAGATCATTGTGCTCAGACTGTGACATGTCATGTCATGTCATATCATATCATATCTGAATATTTGCACTTGATTCTGGTTGGATGTGGTGTTTGGTTTGCACATGCTGTGGTGTGGGGACTGGGTGAGCACACATCAGATGGGGTGGGGGGTGGGGGGCCTTTAGGCATTGACAGTCCCGCACTTGCTTTTTTTTTCGGAATCTGAATACCCTGAAATGGGGTATCAGTTCTGCCCGGTAGCGAACACAAAGAGTAGATTTATATTGTTCAAGTTTGTATGTATTCAGTGCAAACTATTATGTATCTACATACTCTATAATGTGGTATGTCATGTTAAAGAGGAAGCAAAGATGATTCTGTTGATATGCAGGTACACTCTGCGTACAAGTTTAATTAAGATCCAGTAAGTAATTAATAATAGTTTACAATTTTTATCACACAAAACCGTTGTACACATATACCTGTAAGGTGACAATTGTTGCAGGAGTAAGAGCTACTTACCTATCAGAGTAGTGGGGATGGAAAAGAAGTGTAGCCCAGGACGCATGAATTCCCATACTTTATTCATTCAATACATGAGAATGAGAGCACTATGATTTGCAACAAACTTCACATACAATTTCAATCCTTTACAAAATTCTCACTAGCGACCCCTACAAAATGATGAAAGGAAATATGTTGATCACTTACTACTTCTCTGATGTTCATGCAGTAAAAGTACAGCATGAGGCATGATGTTATAATTTATTACTTCTTTACAATTAACTGTGTTTGGGACACATTTTACAGATAGTATGCATATATAAAGTGAGTCACCAACTATTGTCACCTAGAATAGGTCCGAAAGTATGATAGGCGCTGAAAAGTTTGTGGGACAAATGTTGCATGGGACAACGGGGGCCATAATACAACATTGACTTTTTGTTGCTCGGTGGGGTCACGTCAGAGATATGAAGGTCAACATTGTTTTCTTTTTTTCTTTCTTTTTTCTTAAATGGGATGCTATAGTTTGGTACTTATTTTCTGATAGCAGCTACGAGGACAAATTCAATGATGTGTAACAGTAAGGTCTTTCTACACCTCCATCTACGTGGATACTCTGCAAATCACATTTAAGTGCCTGGCAGAGGGTTCATCGAACCACCTTCACAATTCTCTATTATTTCAATCTGGTATAGTGCTCAGAAAGAATGAACACCTGTATCTTTCCAAACAAGCTCTGATTTCCCTCATTTCATCTTGGTGATTGTTCCTCCCTATGCAAGTCGGTGTCAAAATATTTTCGCATTCGGAGGAGAAAGTTGGGGATTGGAATTTTGTGAGAAGATTCCTCACACTTTTCGTTATTTAAGGTCAACTGCCACTTTTTTGCACCATTCCGATATTTCTTCTAAATCATTTTGCAGTTTGTTTTGATCTTCTGATGATTTTATTAGTTGATAAACGACAGCGTCATCTGCAAACAACTGAAGACGGCTGCTCAGATTGTCTCCCAAATTGTTTATATAGATAAGGAACAGCAAAGGGCCTATAACACTACATTGGGGAACGCCAGAAATCGCTTCTGTTTTACCCTATGACTTTCCGTCAATTACAACGAACTGTGACCTCTTTGACAGGAAATCACAGATCCAGTCACATAACTGAGACGATATTTCATAAGCATGCAATTTCACTACGAGCCGCTTGTGTGGTACAGTGTCAAAAGCCTTCTGGAAATCAAGAAATACGGAATCGATCTGAAATCCCTTGTCAATAGCAGTCAGCACTTCATGTGAATTAAGAGCTAGTTGTGTTTCACAGGAACGATGTTTTCTAAACCCATGTTGACTGTGTGTCAATAGACCGATTTCTTCGAGGTAATGCATAATGTTCGAACACAATATATGTTCCAAAATCCTGCTGCATATCGACATTAACAATATGAGCCTGTAATTTAGTGGATTACTCCTACTACCTTTCTTGAATCTTGGTGTCACCTGTGCAACTTTCCAGTCTTTGGGTACGGATCTTTCGTTGAGCGAATGGTTGTATACGATTGTTAAGTATGGAGCTAATGCATCAGCATACACCGAAAGGAATCTAATTGGTATACAGTCTGGACCAGAAGACTTGCTGTTATGAAGTGATTTGAGTTGCTCCACTACTCCGAGGATATTTTCTTCTACATTACTCGTGATGGCAGCTGTTCTCGATTCGAATTCTGAAATATTTACTTCGTCTTCTTTTGTGAAGGCATTTTGGAAGGTTGTGTTTAGTAACTCTGCTTTAGCAGCACTGTCTTCGATGGTATCTCCATTGCTATCATGCAGAGAAGGCATTGATTGTTTCTTGTCGCTAACATACTTCACATATGACCAGAATCTCTTTGGATTTTGTGCCAGGTTTCGAGATAAAGTTTCGTTGTGGAAACTGTTATAAGCATCTCATATTGAAGTCCGCGCTAAATTTCGAGTTTCTGTGAAAGAGTGCCAGTCTTGGGGATTTTGTGTCTGTTTAAATTTGGCACGTTTGTTTCGTTGTTTCTGCAACAGTGTTCTAACCTGTTTTGTATAATGAGGAGGATCAGCTCCGTTGTTTGTTAATTTATTTGGTATAAATCTCTCAATTGCTGCAGATACTATTTCTTTGAATTTAAGCCACATCTGGTCTACACTTGTATTATTAATTTGGAATGAGTGGAGATTGTCTCTTGGGAAGGCGTCAAGTGAATTTTTATCTGCTTTTTTTGAATAGGTATATTTTTCGCTTATTTTTCGAGGATTTGGGGATTACAATATTCAATCTTGCTACGACAGCCATGTGTTCACTAATCCCTGAATCGGTTTTGATGCTCGTTATTAACTCAGGATTATTTGTTTTTGAAGGTCAACGAAGGTCAAAAAGGTGGCATGAATGTGCATTTACAGAAGGTGTTCAAAGTTATGACCACTGGGATCAGTGCAGAGCTGCAATCTTCTTATCATGGATTCAGTGGTATTCTTTATCATATCAGCACTTATCAAAGCACATGCTCTGGCAATTCTCTGTTGTATATTGTGCAAATAGTAATTATTCGCCAAATACAGCGTATCCATCTAACGTGCCATTGACATCTTAACACCATTCGAAAGTTTCGCAATATAACACTAATAGGAACGGTAAGACTAGTATCGTTGAATCAAGCGAATGCGAATGATGTATTCCTTTGAAGAACAAGTCGATATGCTTCTCGTTTGCCAACAAAATTCAGTGAGGTACTTACAAGCTGAAAGATATCATCAACATACTCACCTTACACATCATATATTTAAATATATGTAGGATAAATTGAGAACAACTGGATCTTAAACGCACCGTAAACATATCCAGCGAAGGAAAGTTACTAATGATGGAATGGAAATTGGTAGTCTTGGCAATGTGATTCAAGATCCTTGTGTTAGTTTGCATCAAATCGCAAGGGAATCTGGCACAGAGTAGTGTTGTTCGTGTTCTGCATTACCATAAATATCATCCTTACCATATCAGTCTCCACCAAGAATTAACTGGTACAGATTGCATGCATCGCATAGAATTCTGCCGATGGGCTCTACTTCGGATTCAGAGGGATGACATTTGATTTTAGTTACTAACGAGGCTACATTCACGAACCATGGAAATACTAATCTGCAGAACGTGCATTATTGGGCAACCAATAATCTATGTTGGCTGCAGCAAATTGCACACCAAACACTGGTCAGTGAATGCATTATGTGGGATTCTGGAGGACAGAATTATAGGCCCCTATTTCATTTAAGGAAATTTTAATGGTACGAAGTACACCACATTCCTGCAAGAAACATTAGGTCCGTTATTGGAAGAAATACCTTTAACAACAAGGAACAGAATGTAGTGTCAACACGATGGGTGTCTGACAAGCTTTTGCTGATTGTCTCTGCAACTCATTTCTAGCAATTCCCAAATCGGATTGGATGCAAAGGGTATGTGTCGGGGCCAGCTCACTCGCTAGACTTGGTGCCTCTGGATTTTTTTTTGTGGGGATTCGTAGAAGACATTGTTTATAAAGAAGTTTTAACTACACCTGAAGGTATGCCAGAGAGAATTGTCAGAGCATGTGCTTCGATAAGTGCCAATGTGGTAAGGAATACCACTCAATTCCTCATAAGAAGACTGCAAAACTGCCTTCATACCAATGGTCACCACATCGAACACTTTCTGTAAATGGACGTTCATGCCACCTTTGTGACTTTCGTTGACCTTAAAGACCTTACTGTTACACATAATTGGATTTGACTTGATAGCCGCTATTGGAAAATAAGTACCAAACTATAGTATCCCATTTAAAAAAAAAAAAAAAGTTCACCTTCATATCTCTGACGCAACCACACCTAGCAACAAAACACCAAGTCATATTATAACCCCCGTTGTCCCATGCAACATTTGTCCCATAAACTTTTCAGCTTTTATCATAGTTTCATAGTTATTCGTGGTGGCAATAGTTAGTGACTCACCCTGTATACCACTGAATGCAAGTGCATAATTGTACCATTTTATGATTCTTATAAGATATGTCATAAACAGTGAGACATATGAAGACCTGCCACATCACCCACGACATTTAAATTCTTACTTTGTTGCTACTAACTCCATCCGCAACATTCCGCAGACGGTATCCACATATGCAGATGATTATGATGTCCCACACTCCAAGGAGCGTAGGGGACGATGCGGGCCCCACTGCGTTTCTCAACTAGTTGTTTATAAATGTGCATACCGGTAGTTTTGCCAGCAATTAAAAACAGATTACAGCTACATTAATCATGATTGTGGCAGTGGAAAGAGCAGGTAATTTCCTGTACGACAGAAATGTCATACATTTCTACCCTAAGTAGTGAAGGCACAGACCTTGTGAAACATCATGGAGTACTGTTGCAAATTTTAGCAACTGTTTATAATTAATTTATGGGTGAACTACTGCACACAGAATTAAGCATGACAAATAAATTCTGTTTAGATTTTTGGAGTGCATCTAATAGCCCATTCAGACGAAAATCACTGACAACACCTTTAACAGAGACAGTGAACAACAGCTCAGGCAGCATCAAATTCAGCAACCGCAAATCTGAAGGTGAATCCACCACAGAGTCAACATAGACCAATTATGCGAACAGCAGTTATGACACAGCTGGCAGCCAGAGTATATAAGGATGTAACCATAACCCATTGCCAGTTATTCCATTTGACAGTAGCCAAGGACTGCTTGGTCAAAAGCTCTTTGCTTTTTAACCACTTGACGCAACTGGAAGCCTAAGCACATTTTATTCAATGTCACCACCACAACACTATTTTTGGAATATTTTATACTATTTATTTTTATGTGTGTCTGAAGATGTGGATTGTTGCTTCACAAGCCTGCAAAAAGCAAAATCCTGTAGATGCAATCACATCTGCTTCCTCAATAACATTTTATGCAACTGTAGGTTCTGTGTCCTGTGACACAAAATGGAGTGTCTCTTTGCTTTAAGGGAATGCTCTCTTCTACACTGTCAAAAAATATTTAGTGTAATTAACATCCTGTATCACTACTTCCCCACCCCACAGGTTTCTAGTTATCCAAGTTCCTGTTTTACTTCCTCCCTGTATGCTATTCAATTCAACTAATCTTTTAAGCCATTTGACATCTAACAGAATTACAGCATCCTTCTTGGCTTTTTTTTTTTTTTTTTTTTTACTGCTTGCTCAGTGTACAGATTGAATAAAACTGGGAACAGAATATTTCATCAAACGTATTTAGGCAACCCTATGAAATGTGGAAATTATCAAATGTCACAAGAAGTGGACCCCACCAGCATAAAAGATGGCCGAGAGTAGTGTGTTTTATGCAGAGAAACTGTAACAGTAAAATGGATCAGTCAGGAGAGCTCAACGAGTTCAAACAAGGACTAACTGGACCTCACCTGAGTAACATATCTATTAGAATCAGTTCAACCTTCTAAAGCTGCCTAAGTTGACTGTTGGTAATGTGACTGAAGTGGAAACTAAAAAGGAATGAAAACAATTAATGAAAACATGACAGACCTCGTGTACCAACAGACGCAGACCAACAAGCATTGTGGAGGGTGGTTGTACAAAATCACATGAAATATGCAAAAGGAATCATTTGTTACTTCCAAATTTCCACCATAAGTTCTGCTAACACAATGACTGTGCAGGGAGTTAAAATAAAAGGGTGCGGCCAATGGTTGAGCAGGTCCTTATGAATCACACTATTCCTTATGGCAATCTAATGGAAGTGTTTGGCTTCGGTGAATAGCTGGAGAAGGTTGCCTATCATCAGTATGGGGGCATTTTTCATGGTTATGGTGTGGCCGCTTCTTATGCTCCAGGAAATGCTAAATGTGGAAGGATATTAACATATTTTACAGCACTGTGTACTGCTTACAGTAGATGAACAGTTTGAGGACAATGGTTGTGTGAGCATGACAATGAACTGTGTCATAATGCAACATCTGTGAGGCAATGATTTGTGGACAATAACATTCCTGAAATGGATTGTCCAGCCTCGAGTCCTGACCTGTAGCCAATGGAACACCATCAGCATAAGTTAGAACATCAGCTTCACTCGACATCCCAATATCAAACATCACTATCTTCCCTGATTTTGGCCCTGAGAAGAATGGGCTGCCATTTCTCCAGAGACATTCAGGCACTTTACTGAAAGTGACCCCGGCAGAGTTAAAGCCATCATAAATGTGAAGGGTGGACACACCCCATACTGATGCCAGCCATAGATGCACAGATACTTTCGACTGAATAGTGTAGGCTACAACTGTCTCATCTTCACAATTAGAGCCTCACTTATCACCTTCCACTCTTCTAACTTTTGTCTTGTTTTCGTACAAATTGCAGATAACCTTTTATCCCTGTGTTGTATCATGGCAATTTCTAGATTCTAAAGAGTATATCCTAGTCAGAAATGTCGTTTTCTGTATCTAAAAATGCTGTTAAGATAAGTTCATCTTTTCTCAATATATTTCCTAAGGAAAAATCATATGGGCAGTACTGCTTTGGCTTTTCCAACAATTTTCCAAAAGCCAAATCGATCTTCTGCTAGGCCAGGTTCAACCAGTTTTTTCTCCAATTCCTCTAAATATTTTGTCAGTATTTTGCAACAATGACTTATTAAACTGGTGTTTTAGTAGTATTCAAACTTGTCAGCACCTGATTTCTTTGAAAGTGGAATCATTTCATACTTCTTTACATCAAGGATCTTCATTTGTCTCATATCCCGTATACCTGATGGAACACTTGTTTTTGTTGGTTCTTGTTAGGATCTATCATTTTCTATTCTTCTTCCACAATATTGCCTCTAAACCTGCAACACATCATGGGAAACAACTTTTGTTAGAGACAAAATTATTGCCCGCACTTCCTGGCAATGCTAGGTGCCCTATTGCACTGGTCATGCCCCTAAGAGGCAGCAGGGTGTAGACACTCCACAGCACTTGTATGCCTTTTGTTTTGCCCATAATTTCAACATGAAAGGGGATAAACCCAGCCAACTGAAGTAACAGATTTACTTCTGAACCATCTTTATTCACTTAAACACATCACTTACCATTTCCTTATTGAAAATCACTATAAAGTTACTGGGGAAGGTAGTATGCAGCACACCTACTTAACAGACTGTGGTAGTTCAGTGAAATCTCAACATCCCAGGACCAGCAAATACCAAAGGGTAACTAGCAGCATCACAGGGAAGCATAAAAAAAAGGGGCAGAGTGGGGAATCTCTGTTCATACAGCTGCTTTTTTTCCCCCCCCTCCAAAAGCTTCCAAATGTCCTACATCTTCTATTCATAGTCAATCATGTTTATACATATCCGCAGTTCTACCCCTGCCTGCCCTGTTTTGCAATTTTGTTCCTTCCACTTATTTGATTTGCTGAATGTACGTATTTCTCTTTTCATTAATTAAATTCATTATTTCAGTTGGGTTCTGTTCATTGTAGGGCACGAGTGACCCGACCTTCCTCTTCAGTCTTCATCAACCTTTGCCTCTCTCTGCCCCGACGAAGAAGGTGTGGGTTTCAAAATTTAAGCTAGTATTACCACTTTCGTGTATGTCAGTAATACTAAATGTTTTGAATCTTTAAGATAAGTACTAGGCAGTTATTTTGTCTATTTATAAAGTCAGTATCGAATGTGCTGTTATTCTTACCAGGACTTGTCATTTTGTCAAGTTTTTTCCTCTGCTGCTTTCACTACATTGCTCAAAGCTCCCCACTTTACTGTATTTCTTTTGCTGACCATATTTACTAGATTATGAGAGAAGCTTTTTCCCCAAAGACATCACTCGGGGAATACTTTCAGGGTCCAGACTACTACGAATTTTGCATGACACTGTGAACCAGTGAATATTTCAATCTACTTTGCATTAAAGTAGATGACTGTACAGTCTCTACACTAGACATTGAACATATTTACTTTCTAAAATATAACATTTAAGTTTGTGACTGAGTACAAACATACACAAAAAAGTTATTTTGCAAATTTTATTTGTGCATATTTATGAAACCAATTATTTGTTTAGTCCCCCCCCCCCCCCTCCCTCTAGGCATGGTGTGAATGGTTTGTTTAAATGTTTAATTTAATTCCAGAGCTACCATTCTTAAATTAAATGTGGTAAAAATTTCAAGTAATTGGCCGATAACATTAATAACTTAAACAGCCAGTGTAAGTAACAGAATTACTAGCATATAGACGTAAAATACTGTACACTTAACACCTGAATTTTCAGCAGCCAGCAAATTACAAGTGATGGTTGAAAATGATAACCATGTAGTTCGCAAAATTAATATGGTCTCTGAGGCCTGGAAATGTGGATTATTTAAAGTTCTGTGGAACTACTTATATATATTTAGCACAATGAAGAATTTAGAAGACAAATCTAAATATTCTAACAAAAAAAAAAAAAAAAAAAAAAAAAAAAAAAAAAAAAAAAAAAAAAAAAAAAAAAAAAAAAAAAAAAAGGAAAAGCAGGTCTTAATTGTTTCATACATGTAGATCTGCAAGGATATTACGACATTATGATCATAATCCTCAACAGCACGAGCACGTTTGAATCACGTGTAGATTATTTCTCTCCTTTCTCATATTAGTAATGCTATCACCCTGAATGCTCACACTCTGGAGATTTGAAGTCTGATTACTACATCTGAGGTCAAACAGTCAGTCTTTCACATTCTTATCTCTAGGTCATGCTATCATTATGCAACATTGCTTGCAAGGTCAAATAGCTTACCCGCCAGCCTTCTTTCCATATTCCACTGCCTTTTCTATTAGGTGCTTATACTGTGGCATGTTGGCCGCCGAAAGCATCAAAGAGGGATTTGTTGTAGCATCTGTTGGTTTATACTGCTTCATGGCTGTAAATGAGATTTACTGAATAATACCATCAATTAGCATTAAATATTCATCATAATAAGTGTTTGGAAAAACTACAAAATAGAAATAATAAATCAAAATACTTAAAACAAGGAATTTATGTGAGGAAGCAGAGAAAGGGACACTAAATAACACAAGTACCAGGAAAGGATCCAGGGGTTTGAAATCTGGACCACAAACACTAACACCAAAAGGAATTTCATTTTCTTAACTTATAGTAGCAAGAAAATGAACATCAATAACAAATAATAGCATGACAATAGTGGTTTCCACCATGTCGAGTAGACTTGCACCAATGCAAACAAAAAAGCTAAGTCATCCTTCTCTTGTCAACCTGAAAATATATACATATCTAAAAAGAAAGATGATGAAACTTACCAAACAAAAGCGCTGGCAGGTCGATAGACACACAAACAAACACAAACATACACACAAAATTCTAGCTTTCGCAACCTATGGTTGCCTCGTCAGGAAAGAGGGAAGGAGAAGGAAAGACAAAAGGATATGGGTTTTAAGGGAGAGGGTAAGGAGTCATTCCAATCCCGGGAGCGGAAAGACTTACCTTAGGGGGAAAAAAGGACAGGTATACACTCGCGCGCGCACACACACACACACACACACACACACACACACACACACACACACACACACACACACACACACACACACATATCCATCCACACATACACAGACACAAGCAGACATTTGTAAAGGCCTTTACAAATGTCTGCTTGTGTCTGTGTATGTGTGGATGGATATGTGTGTGTGTGCGCGCGCGCGAGTGTATACCTGTCCTTTTTTCCCCCTAAGGTAAGTCTTTCCGCTCCCGGGATTGGAATGACTCCTTACCCTCTCCCTTAAAACCCATATCCTTTTGTCTTTCCTTCTCCTTCCCTCTTTCCTGACGAGGCAACCATAGGTTGCGAAAGCTAGAATTTTGTGTGTATGTTTGTGTTTGTTTGTGTGTCTATCGACCTGCCAGCGCTTTTGTTTGGTAAGTTTCATCATCTTTCTTTTTAGATATATTTTTCCCACGTGGAATGTTTCCCTCTATTATATTCATATCATGAAAATATATACATGCACAATAACTATCTTAGATTTTATCCAAACCTGTGATAAATAAACCACAATCCTGTCAACTATAAAAGCACTGCAGCAGGTAACGGCAGAAAATATAGCCATTAAAGGAAAATTGTGATGAATACTTACTGAAGCTCCTTCCTGTGTAACTAGGACATATTGTTTTCTTAGTTAACTTATACTTATGTCCAAACAACAAACTGCCTGGTTATTGGTTTAATTGCAGATTATTTTTTCCTTCATAAAATGCATATGCACCACAAGCATTATTAATGTTGCAAAACTTTGATTATCCGAGTGTCTCCAAGTGCAGTTACATTTTCACAAAATTGCACATCAGTGTTGTAAAAGACATCCAATGACTAATCTACCACAGAATACATATACAAATGCAGAGACATCTAGAAATTACCATACAATACTTTCCACCTCCAGATGCACCTGGCTGTTTAGCACGTTACTTTCCTGTAAAGGGACACACACACACACACACACACACACACACACACACACACACACACACACACACACACACACACACACACACACACACACACACACACACACCATGTGGATTCAATCCGGGGCCGGTGCGCCTACCCAAGTCCACGAAGCAGCGCATTAGCGCTCTTGGCTAACCTAAATTGGATAAATAGTATTTCTACAAAAATACATTTGTGTAACTGTATTCGCTAAATAGAAAGAATATTTGTGAAACATACAATGAGTATTTGTAAAGCTAATGAGATTCATGAATATGACCCTAAGCAACGTCAACTGCAAAACAGAAGCTAATGGCAACATTTTTCTGATATTTCAAGGACTTAAGCAAGGAGATTCTGTATTACCAGCTTTATTTAACTTGGCTCTGGGAGCTGTCATGCAAAAATTACCAATTCAAAACAGGTAGTACTATTTACAACAGGAAAACTCTGAACATGGCATTTTCTGATGACAGCCATGCTTAGGAGAAACAGCAGAGAATATCAGCTGGAAAATCATATAGTTTTGGAATGCAAAGTGGCTGTCCTTGGCCTGGTCATAAGAAAGGAAAAAACAAAACATGATCAGAACATAAGTTGCTGAAGGAATCTCATTAAATAACACTAAAGAAAGAGAAAAATCATAGTTGTTTATAGTGTTATTAGTTACATAAGGGAGGGGGAGCGGGATATAATGCACAAGGTAAAAAGGCTCAATTTATTCCGTTAGAAATATTGTTTGGTGTGTTTGTATGTAGGCCTATATATTTTTCATAGCAAATACATGTCAATATTGTTAAATTTTATTTTATTTCTCACACACACACACACACACACACACACACACACACACACACACACACACACACACACACACACTCTCTCTCTCTCTCTCTCTCTCTCTCTCTCTCTCTCTCTCTCTCTTTACCACACAAAACTGATCAAGAAAGTATGTTATGAAGTTTGCTTTGACAATTAATAAACTTTATCACTGTTAGTTCCTCAATTTTTGTATCACAGATAGTAGTTCAAGGCACTTGAAGATTAAACCCGTTTAAGTGTGTTGGAGCAATGGGTAAAGATAAAAAACAAGAACAGCTGCAGGTAACAGGTACTATTACAGCTCCCTTAACAAGTAGCTATCTTCCAGCATTTCAAGACAGCTGAAGATGACAGTTTATGAAGATTATAAAACCAACTATTAAGTATGGGTCCAAAATGTGGACAGTAACAACAGGTCAGAAATGCCTTGGAAACATGGTAACAGAAAGTACTGTGCAAGACATATATGGGTAGTATACGAAAATGGTACTTGGAGAATTAGGACCCATGCAGAACTATATGAATTCTACACAAATCCATCAATCACCACAGATGTAATGGCACAAAGGCAGCAATGGTTTGGACTTGTGCAGAGAATGGAGTGCTGAAGAAGGTGCTAACTGTAACACCAGAGGGTAACCACTCAATGGAGAGACCAAAACTGTGCTGGCTGGATGATGTAGAAACAGAACTGAGACAGCTAGAAGAAAGGAGAAGGGTGACTGAGTCGAGAGAGTGCTGGAGGAGACAGAAGGTTGACGAGGCCAGTGCCCATCTTGGGCTGTAGCATCAGAAAAGAAGGATGGCTGGCTCATTCACTCAAACATACGAGTTTGTCAAATTATGAATGTTTACGATATAGTAGGTATATGTTGGAACTTCTTGAGTAATTTCTATAACTGATTTCTCGAATTTCTTCCGAAAAATTTAGAATGAGGATTGTTTGTAACATTGATTGGCGACTAGAGCCGAACACAAGTAATTCATTGAACATCGGAAAGTATCCCTCAAAATATCCGAGGTGGGGCGTTCGATCCAATTCCCGTATCGCGCAATATATCACTTCACGCAACCTAGTTATAAAATGTACTTTCACTGGCGCGCCCAGGTATTTCGAAAGACAGCATGACCGCAGGAACCTGCTGGCGCCCTCAGGGCATTAGTGTACTTTTCCTTCTGCTACAAACGAAAAAAAAATGTTGTAAATTTCTTCATAGTCTAAAATGTAGAAAAGTTTTCAGTATCACTTAAGTGTTCGCTCAACGCAAAAGAACAGAGTCATTCAGAGTGCATTTGAATAACATGACATGCAGTATTGCAACTGAATTACCTTCAAAATCACCAGTGTCAGCAACCACAGTTGTATATTTCTTCAGCTGTGCCAGTGAACTTGCCATCTTCGCTTTCTTTGCTTGCGGTTCTGACATTTTCCCCAAATACCGGCACTTAAATATTACGAACTTCTCACCAACGCCACCTCGGTGGATAGCAACAAGTAGGGGAACGGCAAGGTAGTGGGGGTATCATAAATCATGACAGCGATAACGCCCCTGCGAGCTATCGATATTCGAAACAATATAAGACGTTTGGTATCCAGTAAATACAAAGACTTGTTAATTATTACTAACTCTTTTCACGCTTCTATGATGTATCGTACAAAAGATCCATCCAACAGAGTGTATTGCACCCAGATTCTATTTGCACAGTTTCTCCAGACACTGCTAATTAACTAGCTCGATTTGAAGATCGATTCACACTTGAGAGAATAAAGTGGAAACTTAAAATATTTCACAATGCATTTCAGACGGCGGTATTACAGGCCGTCAACGATGTCGGACGTCAACGTCAAAATTTCTCACAGTAATCTCTAGGGAGTGTCTCCCGACAGTACGCACTTGGCTGTTTTGACGTTTGGCTGCCGGAAGTCACGTGACTTGGCTGCGAGGACGGTTTTCATGCAGTTGCAACCGTGAAGACAGAAGGAATTAGTTAAGCTTGAAGTAATTTCTATCTTATGTTTTAGTCCTTCATGTTCAATAAACAGAATAGTATAAAAGTTCCGCAGTAGGCCCATATTGAAATTTACGTAATTGATATATGTGCGTACAGATACGCCGCAATATTCAGTCGATTAGTGTCGGTTTTTTTTTTTCTGTGGATCTTAGTTGTTGTAACGAAATGTGCGTTAAATATGAAAAATAAATGTGGTTAAAAATTTAACACAAGGCTATACTGCTCGTAAGTTTGCTACCTCGGTTTATTTCGCATTCACATGTAGGGGGACCAAACCGGGGAATATGAAGTATTTTTAATATTTTGGACGACGAAAAGCGGCTTTTAAGTAGCCATAGTATAGTTCCAGCCCTGTTGAGAACCTGCATAAGGAATGCTGTATGGTGAAAAAAGATCATGGCTACACCTGAACAGTCATTAGCTTCCAGCAAAACAAAAAAAACTTCCGTAAACATTACAACTTGACAGTTGAAAAGCTTGAAAGTGTTTACTCTGAGCTTAGATATAACGTAATGGATAATGCTACATGGCCCAAAAATACTGTGATCTATCGTTCTATCGTTTTTTTTATTCCAGTGAAATAATCTTTTCTGTGACAAACAGAAAGAAGAATTAAGTGTAAACGGATCGCATACTGCTCAGAAAGTTACTCCCATAATCGCAAGCAGTGCCTGTGTCTTAGAACTAAGTGTGATATCACTCTTTATAGAAGTGAAGCCAATTTTACTGTGCCTGTGTAAACATTGGTTATCAGCACAATAAACATCAACATGAATGGCGTCTTCGAACAGGATGCCTCGTCACGTGAGACCAACTTCCGGTCAGTAAACGTCAAAACAGCCAAGTGCGTACTAGCCAGTAAAAGACCTGAAAAAAGGGTGGGTGGCGCGTTGACGCAGAATAACAGCATCGCTAACGAAAGGACTCATAGAATAGAATTTTCGTAGCATATCAACACAAACCTGTTTCAAATGGCGGCATTCACACAGGTCGTCAACGGATGAGCAGGTCACGTAACGTCACGTCAAGGTTTCTCGGTAAGAAAGTTTTGACAGCGGCGTCATCTGTTAACATCGGATGTTAACCGATGCTCGCCACATTCGAATTATTACACACATCAAAACAAGTTTTGCATCAGCCCAGTTCCCAGAACTCCTGAACGCAGAAGTTGACCGGATATTGTATCACAGATGTTAATGATATACTCAGATGTTAATGATATACTCAGAGAAGTTACAGCTTGGTTTTCAATAAATTCTCTTTCAGTTAATATTAAAAAAACTAATTTTATACAGTTCCACACAAAAAATAAAACTCTAGAAAGTATAGTAATTGCTCATGACAACCAGGAACTAGAACAGGTGCAATCCACTAAATTCCTGGGGGTTCACATTGACAGTAGGCTCAACTGGGAACAGCATGTGTCCCTTACTCTAAAAAGGCTTTCATCAGCAACTTTTGCTCTAAGAATAATTACTCATTTTGGGGACATCAACATTTTAAAATCGTCTTACTTTGGGTACTTTCACTCATTAATGAGTTACGGAATAATATTCTGGGGTAATTCACCAGCCTCAAAAAAATCTTAATTGCTCAGAAGAGAGCAGTCAGAATCATGTGTGGGGTTCCTCCACGAACCTCATGTAGAAAACTTTTTATACAGTTAGGTATTCTGACCACAACATGTCAGTACATATACTCTCTGATGAATGTAGTTAATAAAGACTATGCTCAGTATGAAACAAATTGTTCATACCATAACTACAATACTAGAGGTAAAGATGATCTACATGTTGAACTAAAAAATTTAACACTTGTACAGAAGGGAGTAAAGTATGCAGCTATAAAGACTTTTAATGCATTGCCTAATTATATTAAATGTACAATAGAAAATGAAACGCTGTTCAAAGATATGTTAAAAAAATACCTGCTCGACCATCCACTGTACTCGTTAGATGAATTCTTTTCTAGAAGTAATGCCCTCCCTTAATAATAGATGTATTTAGTCTCTTAGTTATTAGATGGATGATACAATATTATGTTAATGTTATAGTGTTAATGTTATAGTTATAATGTTATATTGAGAATTGCTATACTAGTTTAATGACAGCTTGTAATATCTATATCATTGAATTATATTACTATTCTGTAGCATTAATTGTATTTGTACAATTGTATTGACACGTTCCACAACCAGGCGAATCACTCGCATGTACGGATCTATGGAATATGCATACCAAATAAATAAATAAATAAAATAAAAGACACAGTCCGTTTGACTGTTCACTGTTCAGAGGGTCACTAAACCCGCCCAAAGATGTAAACAACCATGCATGAGCAACGCCTATTAGACGGAGAGGGTCCGACAACCGATCAGTCCCTGTCATTCCACCAAGTAGGAGATACACAGCTCGTGTTGTCTGTAGTTCAACCATGCCTAGACGGTCAATACCGCGGTTCGATCGCGTCCGCATTGTTACTTTGTGCCAGGAAGGGCTCTCAACAAGGGAAGTGTCCAGGCGTCTCGGAATGAACAAAGCGATGTTGTTCGGATATGGAGGAGATACTGGGAGACAGGAACTGCCAGTGACAAGCCTCGCTCATGCCGCCCAAGAGCTACTACTGCAATGGATGGCCGCTACCTAAGGATTATCACTCGGAGGAACCCATCACGTTGAATAAGGCTTTTCATGCAACCACAGGACGTCGTGTTACGACTCAAACTGTGCGTAATAGGCTGCATGATGTGCAACTTCACACCCAACGTCCATGGTGAGGTCCATCTTTGCAACCACGACACCATGCAGCGCGGTACAGATGGGCACCGCAACATGCCGAAATGACTGCTCAGGATTGGCAACACGTTCTCTTCACAGATGAGCGTCGCATATGCCTTCAACAAGACAATCATCAGAGACATGTTTGGAGGTAACCATGTCAGGCTGAACGCCGTAGACACACTGTCCAGCGAGTGCAGCAAGGTGGATGTTCCCTGCTGTTTTGTGGTGGCATTATGTGGGACCGACGTACGCCGCTGGTGGTCACGGAAGGCGCCGTAACGGCTGTACGATACATGAATGCCATCCTCCGACCAATGGTGCAACCATATCGGCAACATATTGGCGAGGCATTCGTCTTCATGACCGAAAATTCGCGCCTCCATCGTGAACATCTTGTGAATGACTTCCTTCAGGATAACGACATCGCTCGACTAGAGTGGCCTGCATGTTCTCCAGACATGAACTCTATCAAACATGCTTGGGATAGATTGAAAAAGGCTGTTTATGGACGATATAACCCACCAACCATTCTGAGGGATCTATGTCGAATCGCCATTGAGGAGTAGGACAATTTGGACCAACAATGCCATGATGAACTTGTGGATAGTAGGCCACAACGAATACTGGCATACATCAGTGCATGAGGTCGTGCTGCTGAGTATTAAAGGTATAGGTGCTTACAGCAATTTGGACCACCATCCTCTGAGGATCTCGGTATGTGGTGGTACAACATGCAATGTGTAATTTTCATGAGCAATAAAAAGGGCGGAAATGATGTTTATGTAGATCTCTACTCCAATTTTCTATATAGGTTCCGGAACTCTCGGAACTGAGATGATGCAAAACTTTTTTTGATATATGTATTTACGCCCTGTATTCCTGCTAAACTGCAAATGTTCCATGGGGAATTAGATATTTTTCTCATTGAGTGTTCTGAAACAAGCAGAATCAGATATCTCAATACGAAAAATTATTTAGATTATGTAATAACAGATTAGAGCTGACGCCCTTCCAAACTTTACAGAAGCTCTCCTGTGAACCTTGAAGGTAGGAGACGTGATACTGGCAGAAGTAAAGCTGTGAGGACCGGGCGTGAGTCATGCTTCGGTAGCTCAGATGATAGAGCACTTGCCCGTGAAAGGCAAAGGTCCCGAGTTCGAGTCTCGGTCGGGCACACAGTTTTAATCTGCCAGGAAGTTTCATATCAGCGCACACTCCGCTGCAGAGTGAAAATCTCATTCTGGAAACATCCCCCAGGCTGTGGCTAAGCCATGTCTCCGCAGTATCCTTTCTTTCAGGAGTGCTAGTTCTGCAAGGTTCGCAGGAGAGCTTCTGTAAAGTTTGGAAGGTAGGAGACGAGATACTGGCAGAAGTAAAGCTGTGAGGACCAGGCGTGAGTCGTGCTTCGGTAGCTCAGATGATAGAGCACTTGCCCGCGAAAGGCAAAGGTCCCGAGTTCGAGTCTCAGTCGGGCACACAGTTTTAATCTGCCAGGAAGTTTCATATCAGTGCACACTCCGCTGCAGAGTGAAAATCTCATTCTGGACTTTTATGTACTTCACAGCGCTGATTTCAAAAATGCAATCCATTTTTTTTTTATATCACGTCAGGTTTTCTCACAAAAAAGGGAGTATTTTTGGCTATAACAACAAAATTTAAGCAATTTATCACATTTTTCCAAGGTTATAAAATTTTATTTCATTCATAAATCATGTTCTAAACTACATTTCCAGTACACTTCCATTTCTCTTTCAGCTCATAAGTCCTTATAATAACACTTTCACTTTCTGTCGAAGCTTCTTTTATTGCTTTTCCGGCTGTTGACCCTTTTCAGGATCATCTCTTTTTATCATCCAGCAGTAGTCCACTATCATGTTGATGTTCCATCTTCCTTGATATCTTCTTTCCATTTCTTCTTGGTGGAATCATTCGCCCTGCTCTTCACTTACATCACCAAGGTTTGCAGGGAAGTAGTCAAGATGTGAGTGGAGAAAAAGTACTTTAATGGTCATGTTACAGCCTAGTTTCTTAAATTTTTCGAGCATGTCTGCAATGATTGTCTTGTAGTTTGGATCTCTTTTATTTCCTAGGAAACCAGAAACAACTAATTAAAGAGTTGTCCATGCTGCCTTTTCTCTTGTTTCCATTTTGTCAACAAAGTTGGGATCTGTCGTTAGTTTTCTAATGTCTGGTCCGACAAAGATTCATTCCTTTAGCTTTGTGTTAGATATACCAGGAAACTGTTCACAAAGATATCTGAAACACTCCCCTTCTTTTGGCAATGCCTTAATAAATTGTTTCATCAGCTCCAACTTAATGTGAAGTGGTGAAAGTAACAGTTTTTGGGATCCACCAGGCTTTTCCTCTCAACATTTTTAATCCCTACCTGTAAGGTTTTTCTCAAGGGCCAAACTTTTTTATGTCATGTTGCTTTCTGTCGCTACTGTCCCAAGCAGCATTTAAATCACTTTTAAAACACCACATAGTGTCCATTTGTGGTCTGAATAGTAGAGTTTGCTTAAAACCAGTTCAAGGTTTTTGTAACATTCTTTTAAGTGAACAGTGTCCAACTGGTATAGAATCATACTTATTGCCATTGTGTAGAAGTACTGTTTTAAGGCTTCTTTTTGAAGAATCAATAAAAAGTCGCTACACATCAGGAGCATATTCTATTTTGAAATGCGCCATAAGTCCAAGAACATCACTGCAAAACACAGGTCACCTTCTTGAGAGAAGAAAGATACAAACTCCTTTTCCCACGTTCGATACCAAGAAAGGGATGTACCTGGAGCCAACTTACGTTTATCTTTCAATCCAGATCCTAAAACCTCTGCCAATTCTTTAGAAAAGTGTAGGTCTCTAACTAAATCGTTCAGTTCAGATTGTGAGAATGGAATGGGATCAGCTGTGCCAGGATCGAAGTAATCTCTGTCTTCTTCACTATCACCTTTCTCAGCCAATGGCTCATGATCATCTATATCATCCAAAGAATCTGGAGGAGAGGGTATTGGTACTTCAGATCCATGAGGAATGTTAGGGTAAAAAATATCCTTTTTGTTTTCAAATTTAAACCTGGTACATTGCAAGAACAAAAATAGCAGTCATCACTATGATTTTTGGGCTCCCTCCAAACCGTTGGTATTCCAAAACGTAAGGACTGCTTTTTATGTTGAAACCATTGCCTCAGCTCTTCAACACACACTGAACAAACTTTGTGGGGGACCAAGGCTTATCTTGATCGCTAAACTTTAAACCAAAATAGGCGAAATATACTTTTTCAACAAAATCGGAAATGTTTCTTTGTTGATTTTTAATGGTATAGTTACCACATATGTAGCAGAAGCAATTTGGTGAGTTTATACATCCTCTGGTAGTCATTGTCCATAAAACAACTTCACAACACAAGAAAACAGTCACTACTTTAAAGCAGTAGTAAGAATAACACATGAACAGCACAGAGTGAACAGGTACTGTGAATGGAAAGACAATAGCAGAAGGTCACTGCTTGGTGATGGCAGGGGAAGGGGCTGCACGACAGACAGGCACTGACAGGAAAATACTGCTGGTTTCTCCTAATTACTCTTTATTTTACCTATATCTAGTATAAAATGGCTAAATAAGAGTTTATGGAGATCCTAAAAACCAAAATTCAAACGCACTAGAGCGCCAAAATATCGAAAAAAGCTAGAACTAGACAAGCAGTTAGTGAAATAACTGTATGTGGTGGAATTTTTCACTATTTTTCCCGAAATCAGAGTTGAAAAACACTATAAAAATCACTTAATAGGCTTGAAAGAATTTTTATGTCGCAGACCTGTGTAATTAATGAGAAATGCTCTGTGGTGGGGTTGGGTAGAATGGTGGGGATGTATAATATTGTCATAACGTGTTACTCTTGTCCGTCCCACCAAAATGAATTTCCCCTGCTCTTAATTTATGCTCTTTCTATTGAGTTTAACACATTTGCTTACACCTGTCGCATGTAAGGTATCGCTCAATTTGTGTACTGTTTCCACTACATCTTTGGAGTCCAAGCTTTGTTTCTGCATTGCTATCCTGCCAAGAAATACACCGGTTGTGGAAACAACTGCTGCAAGGACTGGGGCTTGACAACATTGTAGATAGCATTTGGAAACCGTGTGATGGTCGAGATACTTCCTGGAGTGACACAGAATTGTCATACTAAATTCACTTGATTTGGTCGCGGCATTTCAATTAAATATTCGGAAAGATATTCACTTATGGTGAGTCATATGTCAGTCGTAGGTATCTGCTACAGGACGATCATTCCACATAGGAACTACAGCTAATTCATCTTCATTGCGATTTATCTGCTTTAGCCATCACTACGAGAGTGCACTGAATGGTGCAGTCAGTCCATAAGTGGATGGGAACGTCATACCGCAGTGAAGTCAAATTTGCTTTGGTTCTAGGTTCCAGTCTCACAGGAGACAAATGTTTTACCTCCTATGTGAGAGAGTTACTACCACTTGTCTTCCTGAATGTGGCAAATAATTCACATTAAAATGATCCTTCTTCGATAACACTTACCCCATACAATGTACAGATCTTCGAGCTTCCTGCCTTCACCCTTCTATTATATCCGAAATCGCCACAGACTTGTGCGCCAATCTCCTTTTTCAGGTGAATTTTTCCCCGCAATTGTAGATTACGTACTTACAATTCCTCACATCACATGCTGCATGAATACTGCTTACAACGTTGTTGGTCTGTATAGTGCACATATAGTTAATAGAAAATATTTTACCCTGAAAATAAATCTACAATATTGAATATCCTTAAGATCGCCAATATGAGTGCAGAAACGTGCACTGTAGACCATAGATCAAGGCGCGATCCGTCGCGATCACCTGGAACATACGCTGGCTAGTGTCAGATGGGCATAGGCCGGTGGAGCAGGCAATGTTGTGGTCATGAGAGGCAGCCACGAGCTCTTCACAGAAACGTTTATTCACGGTTTTGATTTTACTGGCGGTTTAGAAAATGAATTGAATCATTTCTAAGTTTCCAACAGATTGATATTGTTAGCAGGCCGACGAATTTTTGTTTACTAAATTGTGGAAGAATTGGGTTAAATAACTCGGCTTCTTTTGCCCTGTGCAACGTTTACCATGAATGGATAGTGCAGCAGAGTAGTTCCTGTCGAAACTCCACATCCTATAGTCTTGGTAATTTGTGAAGATGGTTGTTATGGAGTTTTATTCCAGTGATTACAAAATTAAGTTGAATGTATACGCTCCATAGCTCAGGCAGCTGGTTAGTTGCGATTCGATCAAACAAGAAACGAATATACAGAACAGACTGTTATCCACTCCAAGGAATCAGTAAGTCAAAATTTTCATCCAGTGCGGCCTACTTGTGCTACGACAAAACCATGACCCAGCCATATTATCATTTCAGTAGTCATGGGGGCCTGATGCTAGGTTTGTATGCGTAGTGACTGTGTTCGATTCCCATTTCAAGGGGCGAATTTTAATAGGCATTAGTAGTTCCTATTTACTCCTGGTTACGCCAAACAAAGAACACACGATTCCACCATAGTTCAAAATGCACATTAAAAATGATGTGCCTGTCCTACTGACTACAGGTCAGGTTTGGGCCATGAGATAGGCGTCAAAGTGGTAGCTTGTAGAAACTCTGTTACCAGCAACCTTTATTACCCTAGTATTTTTATTTTAGTTAAAGAACCAAACAGCGTTTAAGGTTATGGGGGACTTATTCTACCTTTTATTTCAGCCTGAGATGTAAATATATATTGCTTTTGGATTGGGTTTCGAACTTGGGTCTCCCCTTTCATGGGGTTTTATCACTTAGTGGCGACATAGCTCCATCAATTAGTTGTTTGCTCAAGATTCCAAACTCCTCAAGGTCACCATCTAAGGTGTATGTCAGTGCTCAAATCCTTGTTTGACACAAAAATGTTCATGATATCCCTTCAAGAGTTAGCATGTGCACACCTAATTGTTGGTAGCAAATTATTTTCAGTTTCAATGCCTCTTCATTCATTGTCAATAACGATGTGCGATAGTTTCGATTCCTAAAGGGACACAGATCTTTCCTTCACATCATTTCAAGTTCAAACATGCCACTCCTAGCTACTTGTAAAAAAGAATTCGGTAGTAAAAGTGTCTTCATGTATAGTCAATACTGATACGTGTGGTGTTTGGTTCCCGGTCATCACTGTCCTCTTCATCTCGTCAGTTTTAGTTCAAACATGCGCACATCTCGCTACTGGTGAATCATCATCGTCATCATTGGGTTGTCTGCCTTGTGGCAGGTTTTGACTGCATAGCCTTCCATGCTTCTCTGTCTTCTACGTTCCTCTTCATTCTTTGGAAAACTCCTTGTGGCCTGCTGACATCATCCAGCATCTGGAACCTTCTTCTGTCCTTCCCTCTCTTTCCCGGCACGAAACATTGAATTGCCTCTACTAGAAGGCAATCTCTTCTTAGATTGTGGCATATCCAGCTTAGTTTCCTGTTCTTCACCATCAGCAGCATCCTCTGTTCTTCTCCAACTTTCCTCAGTACTTCTTCATTTCTGACTTTATCAGTCTAGCTGATCTTCTCCATTTTACGCCATATCCACACTTCACAAGCTTCAATTCTCTTCTCGTTCTACTTTCTCAAAGTCCATGTTCCTGCTCCATACGAGGCCACGCTCCACATTAAGCAATTAACCGGTCACTTCCTTAATACCTTGTTTAAACAACTAGTTTGGAGTCTTCTCTGCTTTTGAAATGCCTCTTTCGCCGAAGCCATTCTCACTTTGATATCTTGTTGGCAATCCATGTATTCTTCAATCTAACTTCCCAAACACTTGAATGCATTTGCCTGCTGTATGATTTCTGATCCCAACTTAATTTTCACTTTTCTTTTCTTTAGACCTATGGCTATGCTTTTGGTTTTCTTTTTATTAATTTTCATACCACAGGCTGCACAGGCTTCATTTGGGTCATTTGGCATTTGATTTTCTGCGAGGATCGCCATCTCATCTGCAGGTCTTATACATTCAATTTTCCACCCACCGATCCTGACGCCTTTTGTCCCATCCAAACAATTTTCCAGTACTTCCTCTAGATAGATGATAAAGAGGATCGGCGAGAGACAACAGCCCTGTCTAAAACCTCTCGCAATCTTGCTGTCTTCAAAGATCCTTCCACTTTACTCCTTTCTTTTTTTAAGAAATCTAATAGCTTATCCCACTGCACTCTATCGAAGGCTTTTCGAGGTCTATGAAAATAGCATACATTTCTTTGCTCCTTTCTATGTATCTTTCACCAATGGTTCTTAGAAGTCCAATGGCATCTCGTGTTCCCTTTCCCCTCATGAAACCAGATTGTTCTTCACAAGTGTTTCTTCCAGCGTTCAATATAGCCTCCTATTCAGAATTCGAAGAACTTCTTTTGCTGCCTGCGACATTAGGCTGATTGTCCTGTGGTCTTCACACTTTTTGGGCTTATTAGTCTTTCGGATTGATACTATTATACTTACGAGACAGTCATCTGGCCATTCCCCTTTGTCATAAGGGAACTCAATTCAGATCATTTGAATACTTTTGAGCATGATAGTACATTTGTATGGCCACTTTCGAAGTGAAAACAGCATCAGATAACCTTTTCCAATGCATTACTGGTGGTCCCTAAACTAGACACAACACCCGATGAACCTATCTTTGTCATTCGTGCAGCCTGCTTTTGCCTTTGCCTTTGCCTGTACAGAGCTGTTCTGTTGTCACACAGATGCAGGCAAATTTAAAAGAATGGAGCACGTTTTTTTTTACCTTTTGCTCGCCATAGTACTGAAAATATTCTCTGAAATGTACATTTGGACTACAAGCGAAGGCTATGTGTATGATCTTTTAATGTTGTTCACCTTATGATTTGGCTTGAAGCACGAAACCAGTCATGTTTTAATAAACAACAATTTTACCAGCTCCAAGCCGAATTCTTCCTAACATCAGGGGTTGGTAGGTCGCTGGTGGGGGTTAGCACAATGTCTGCACACCCGAGTCACCTAATTCCCATAAATTCCAGGGAGGAAGCCGATAAGCTCTGGCAACACATTCAATTACATCCCAGATGTGTTCGATGGGATTCAGATCTGGTGAGTTGAAAGGCCAGCACATCAACTGGAACTTGTCACTGGTTTCCTTGAACCACTCCATCACACTTCTGGCCATGTGACACGGGGCATTATCTTGCTTAAAAATGCCACTGCCATTGGGAAACATGATTGTCATGAAGGGATGTGAGTGGTCTGCAACTAGTGTACAATACTCCTTGGCCATCATGGTGTTTAGCACGTCTCCACTGGACCCATGGATGCCCACATGAATGTTCCCCAGGGCCTAATGGAGCTGTTGCCAGCTTGTCTCAGAGTCCGCAGTACAGGTGTCAAGGAGCTGTTCCCCTGGAAGACGATGGATTCGCAGCCTACTATCCACATGGTGAAGAATGTATTGGGATTCATCAGACAGTGCAATGTTCCGCCACTGTGCCAATGTCCAGTGCCAATGATCATATGCCATTTGAGTCATAGTTCCCAATGTTGTGGTGTTAACATTGGCACATACATGGATCAGCAGTTGTGGAGACCCGTCATTAGGAGTGTGCACTTTGTGTTCAGAGACACTTGTTCTCTGTCCAGCATTAAAGTCTGATGTAAGCTCCACCACACTTCACTGCCAGTCCTGTTTTAGCAGTCTGGGCAGCCTATGACGTCTGACATCTGTAATGAGAGGTGGCCACCAACTCCATGATGTCTGAACGTGTTTTCACCTTGGTATCGTCATATGTTGAAGTCACTCACCATGGCACTCCTCAAATACCCAAAAAGTCGTGCAATTTCTGAAATGCTTGCATCCTGCCTCCAGGGCATTACAATCTGCCCTCGGCCAAACTCAGATAGATTGCGTGCCTCCCCCATTCTAAAGATGGACAGCACAGTCACTGATATTACATGCACAGTGCATGTATCTGACTAGCAGTCATTCCTCTCCAGGTGATGATGCTATCACTAGGATAGGTTTACATTGATAGCAGGTCGGTGGTCATAATGTTCTGGCTGATCAATCTTTATTCCCTGCTCTTCTGGTTTCGTAATTTCTACACATATGTATTGGCATTCCAATGTAATTGAAGTATAGTTTGTTCATAAGGTACTTAATGAATTCTCATGGGGATACAGGTGAAGAGAAACTAAGCTCCATTTTCCAACTCCCAGTGCCGAGACAGCTGAGAGGGAGAGTGGAAGTGCTTAATCTTTCGGCACAGCATAGAATGTCAATCACTTCGTAACGACTACGGTACACATGAGTATTGTATTGTTAGACTGCCAATGTTGCCAGGAGCCGGACATAAAACATTAGAGGGCTGAATATTGCCAACTGCTACCAGACCATAAATAGGACGACCTGGTTGAGAACTTTGTGAACAATTGGTAGTATTATTCACATCTTTACTTCTACAGAGAAAATAAACGAAACGAATTAATTCGGTTGTGTATGCATAATTGTATAACTGATCCACCATAGGGGGTAATGAATTCACCATTTTCAGTACAGATGCACAATTACGTCTGACCTCCTGTGGGAATATAAAAGTAGTGAGCACGGAGGACGTGGATGGGGATTGTGAATAGGTGGTGCTGGGACTGTGGATAGTTGGAATGTGGATCGGCCGAGGGGCGTGCCAGATAGGCCGCGCATTTGCGGTAAACACATTATTTGGGTGGCAAAGTGGTTAAAGCACTGGCTTAGTAAACAGGAGATCCCTTATTCAAATCCTGGTCTGACACACTTTTTCATTCACTGCCGCTGATTCCGCATAAAGTCCTGAAGCAGCTGACATCAATAGTCCCTTCCCTTTCATTTCTCCCCTCTCCAACTTCAATTTACATAACACATTTATTTGTTGGATTACTGCCATAAATGATTTAAAAATAAAAAAATTAATTTAGTGTTCAGTTTTACATTTATTATGATTTACATAACAATTAATTTGGAGAAATTCAAATTAATGTGATAGTTTTTTTTGAGAAACCAGAAGAAATACGTGAAGGAGTTACCATTAGGACAGAAAAGGATCAAACACGTGGCTACAATTATATTCAACACCCTGTCAAGAGCACGTTGGTCATGTTGCAGATAATGAGGTATACTTTAAGACTTTAGATCGGGAAACTCTTTCTACCTCACTGAGAAGTGTTTTCACCTAAGCTCTTAATGTAATAAGTTATTTCGTAAATACGATTAGTAATGTAGTACTATAGTGCCTCGTTATGCTAAGTCATTTCATAAAACGTATGTTTTCGGGTGCTTTCTGCAGCTCAGAGAATCCTCACTACTTGGGCCGTGTAATACAACGTAAGTAATGTAGGCCTTTAATGTAAAAGACACCCACAGGTTACTTCAGTTAGTCATTTACTTCTGCGTTTAAAATTTGTGATTTCTCTTCCAGTTCTTTAATCCTTAGAGTATATCATTCAGTATTGGTAATATATTCCAATTCTGCTAATGACACCATAATCTTATAATTGTGCCTAAATATCTTAAAATTGGATTTGTGAAAGAAGTTTCTATTTAACTTAAATTACTTTTATTGGGACATGAAAATCTAAACGCCAACTATACATATTAAACTCACTTAACGAAAGAGTGAAGGCAGGAAATTATATTTTCATGAAATTGAATAAAGCATATCTCAAATTTTGCTACAAGACTGGCTATCCGTTCTCATCATCGTATTTTAAACTAACATTTCGCTTACACACGTCAACCACTTTCCGATCCATTATTTATGATTTATATTCCTTTCACTTAATGCTTGGAGTTGCTTTACTGCCAAGGCATTCTTATCCGAACCATTTTAGATGGTGCTATACTGAAAACCCTGTCATTTGGCTAGGATTTATTAGTTTAAATTGTCACGCCACTTGTTTGTCTTGTGTGTTTTGTCACGCGTTTGCTTCCCCAAGATATCTCTGGTTTACGAGGAACCTGTTGGAGATGTGTAAATGTCACATCTGTGGTGTAGTCTGCTATTTAGTTATAATTTGATGATAGAAAACTGTGTTCTACGAATTAACGTTTATCAGCCATAGATCTGAAAAGGAAAAAAGGTGTGCGTAATGATACTCTAATTATCGTCATGAATTTACATTTTCGCATGGTGACTCATTAAATCTGTCGCTATAATCTCCGCAGATGTGTTGTCAGTTGCAATGCGTGGAACTGTTAGAAAATCTCATTTAGTAAGACGTGTGAAATATGGAATGTAACATCATTTCAGGAACTGCATGGATTTGATTTTCTTAGAATATAAAATATTTAATACCGTATGTTACTTGTAAATTGTTGTGTACAGTGCAGTCAGTTATTGCTTACCCGTACAATTTTAATAACTATTCCTCAGATATTTATTTGTGTACTTACTTCATTCCGTCGAGCTTATAAGGAAAAACTCTCGCCTATTTAATGTGTGTCACGTTAGATGTTGATCAGGACAGTTAAATATTGCCTACTGTTCTTTATTCATTCCACATTTGATATTTTGAGATCCATTGGACATGTATTACAGTCTGCGAAAAAAAGAAGGGAAAAAAGTTCATGGCGTATACAGTGATTTATGTCACACGACCTGCTGCATTTTATTATTTTAGAAACTTGTTCTTCTAGGCCTGTAGAAAAGTGAAGATTCTGATGTGTGTTTTGGTGGCAGTTTTTTAATTGGATAGTTGCACTGATAATATCCTGTATATGTGCGTCTTAGAAATTATTGAACAGAAGACGCGATGGAATATGTATTCGTATTTATGATATTGCTCGTATGTCCTTCATGTTGTGTGGTTGTAATAAATAAATGTTATTTGGATTTATGTGTGTACACTAATTAGTTAACTTTCTACAAGCAGTGGCACATGTGGAACATGCCATTGAAAGATTGAAGATTTTCTTTTTTGCTGCTTTAGCTGTACAATTGAGTCTTTAACCACCCTAAATATAATAAAAGATTGTCAGCTGCTTCTGTATCTTTGTTAATTTTTACAGTCTTCTTCTTGATACAACAAACTGAATTAGAATAGTTTGCTGCTCACCATGTAAAGGAGCCATTGAGCAGCATGCAGGCACATTTAAAGGTAGATTGCTGAAATGTATCAGGTGGAGAGGAGGAAAGAACTATGCAGTTGAGATGTGCCACAAATATGAACCTGGTGTGGAGCAGGGAAGGGAATAGGGAGAGGTAGAGGACAGGGACTAGCGAAGGGTATGAGGTTACAGAAGTGCAGGATATGTTGCAGGGAGAATTCCCATCTGCACCATTCAGAAAAGCTCATTTTGATGGGAATAGTCTAAATGGCACAGGCTGTAGAGCATTCATTGAAGTAAAGCCTGTCATATTGCATAGCATGCTCAGCAACGACGTAGTCCAGCTGTCTCTTTACCACTGTTTGGTAGATACTGTTTGTGCAGACGGACAGCTTTTAGTGGTCTTGCTCGCATAGAATGCTGCAGCTAATTTGGCTGACAACATTTCTGCTTTCACAGGTGGTCCTGTCTTTGATGGTGCAAGGAAAGACTGTAACAGGACTGCATTAGGTGGTAATGGGAGTATGTATGGACAGGTCTGCGTTTTGGTTTTTAGCAGGAATGTAAGATATGGTCCAAGGAACTGGGAGCAGGGGTGGAATGGTTATTGATAAGGATATTCTAAACTCTGGAGAACATGATTCGTTTGTTCCAGTCCTGGGTGTTATGGAGTCGTGAGGAGGATGCTCCTTTTTGGTCGGTCAGTGGGTATGGTGGTGACTGGGAAGACAAAGTTTGGGAGATCTGTTTCTGGACAATCAGGGGAGTGTAATTTCAGTCAGTGAAATTTTGATCAGTGGAGGCATTAGTGAGAGGCTCAGAATATTTGGAGGGGGACTGCTTGTCACTACAGATGCGATGGCTATGAGTAGCTTGGTTGCATGGAAGGGAAGGTTTGATGTAGACAGAGGTACTGATTTAACCACCTATGAGGTGGAGGTCAACATTGAGGAGGGTGTTTTTTTTTTTGGGGGGGGGGGGGGGAGGGTCAGGCAAAGTGAATGAGGGAGAATGTTTAGGCTATCTTAATCCTCTGTCCAAATTGTGGCAATGTCATCAGGGAATCTGTCTGAGGTCAGGTATTTGGAATTTTCGGGTGGCTAGGAAGAATTTCTGTAGATTACCCATGAATAGGTCACCAGAAGATGGTGTGATGGGGGTGCCTGTGGCTGTGTTGTCGATTTGTCTGCAAGTGATGCCTTCACATAGAAGTCATTGTGGGTGAGGATATAATTGGTTATGATCACCAGCAAGAAGGTTGTTGTTCTGAAATCATTTGGGTGCTGAGGTACATAGTGCTCAATGGCAGTAAGGCCATGGGCTTTTGAAATGTTGGTGGAGAGTGAGGTGGCATTGACAGTGATGGGCACGGGTTCAGACAGTAAAAGGACAGGAACTTTGGAGAGACAGTGGAGGAAGCGTGTAGTCTCTTTTATATAGGAGGATAGGTTACATTTAACAGGCTGAAGGTGTTGGTCCACAAGGGCAGAGATTTTATCTAAGAGGTTGCAGCATATAGCGACAGTGATGTGCTCTGAATTGATGGAAGCAGGTAGATGTATATGGGGGGGGGGGGGGGGGGATGAGCAGAGAAATCTGGGGGAGAGGTTCTAGGATGGACATAGGGATTTGAGGAGGGACTAGAGATCATGTTGTACTTCTGGAATGGGGTCACTGTAGCAAGGCCCATAGGTGGTTGTGTCTGACAGCTGGTGGAAGCCTTCAGCATGGTAATCCCTGCAGCTGATAACAACAGTGATGGAGCCTATTTGCAGGTAGTCAAGAAAATTTTTTAGCTAATGGATTGCATTTCTTTTTGCATATATGACATTGGTTTTTCTGTTGAGGGATATGAGGAATGATGTGCAGCATGGTTTAAGGGTAAAAAGTCTGGAAAGTTATGAGGGGATGATTTGGGATAGATTATGGTTAGGTGGAGGACTAAATTGAGTAAGGCAGGTTTCAGTATTTTTTCAATTTGAATCTGATTTGTAGGATTGGCAGCAAAAATGTTCGCTGTGTAGGGACCAGGAGGAGAGAACGCCCTTAAGAAGTCCAGCATGCTTAAATTTGGGGGTGGGGTGAAATAAGAGGTCTTTTGAATGGTGGCTTTTGTGGTACTGAGGCTTTCAGAGTGCATTGATTGTAAATAGTTTTAGTCTTATTACTAGCAATTTTCTGTCATGTTAATTCCTTCTGCATTTAGGTAATTAGTACATCACCCTCAAAACAATGACTTTTCAGGTAGAGTCATTAATGTATTTGCCAGGTTTCTCATGCTAGCCTCAAAACAATGGTGATTTAGATAGATTCAGTAATGCATATGCTGTGTTCTTCATACCAGTTTGTGGATTTGTAAATTTTGTTTAGGAAATAGTTTTACAGGTGGAGTGTCCTTGTTTGGCTCCTCTTTCAGTTGAGTGCCCTGCTACGCTGATGAACTCTAATGGGAATCAGTATTGTTTCTCCAGGACCATTTATACAAATCTTATTGAAGCCAGTGCAAAAGTTTTTCAAAATGCAAGAATCCTAGGCAAAGTAGTAGTTGATAATACATGTTCCATTTTTTAATATTTTTCACAACTTATAAATAATCTATTGTGCTCTATCTACTTCTAAAATCATTTTATTCCTTAAAGCCACCATTTTCCTGTGAAATTGGTGATAGAACAGAGTATGAGGGGGGAGAGGGGACCACTGAAATAATAAAGTTGGTGTAGCTTAATGAATAGCATTTAAATTTAAAGTGCATTGGGAGCGGAGTAAAAGGTGCGGGGCCTGAGGTGGAGATGGGTGACAAGTGCTATTGGAGATTGATGTCAGGAGGATTGCGAGATCAAATGATGAATGTAAAGAATTATACTTGGGGGGGTGGGGGGGGGGGGTACCTGAGTAGTCAACTGTGCCTGCAGTCATACTTTGGTAGTGTCAGTTCTCAGGTCCACATAAAAGGCTGTGCTTGATGGGTAATACATGCATATGATGAAAGTAGAATGAAAATTGCAGTGTTGGTATGTAGGGCAAGTGTTGCACCTGAGGTGATGTTATTAGGAGTTGGAGTAACCATGGTGTAAGAATGGGCAGTTAAATTTCATAGACTTGGTGACTGGTGGACTACCAGTTAGGAAGGGGGGGGGGGGGGAGTTAAGACTTTTGAAAGGGATGGTCCTTATTTCAGGACACAGTGCAATTTCACCTGCAAAGCAAAAGCGTTAGAGATATAGTTAAATCCTTGTCCTTCATACCAGTTTAGACGTAGTCAAAGCTCTGTCAAAGGACGTGGTTAAGTTCTTAAAATCTGCGGGTGGTATTGGATATTAGGTGTTGGAGGGGAATGGGGGAGATGCTCTTTTGCAGCTGGTTTCAGGGGGTGTTTTGAGAATTAGAGGTGTGTGGATATAGCAGGGGAATACTTATGTGAAAGGGGCACTCAAATGAAAATGAAACATGTTGAAAAAAAAAAACGCTAACTACTCATTATTTAAAAAGTAATTGCCATAACAGTTAATATTTTTATCCTACTGTGAGACAAGATGGTAACTATCTTCATGGAAAAATATTTACAGTTGCCTGCAGAACCATGATTGTCTTCGTCTGAAGCAAATTGACAGCCATGGATGTCTTTCTTCAGGGCCCCAAAACTGGAAATAACATGGGTGAGATGAGTTTTGTATCGAGGATGTGTAAGAGGGAACCCTTACACATTCTCCCTGCAGTCCTGATCTCTCCCCATGTGGTTTCCATATTTTTGGAGCCCTGAAGAAAGACATTTGTGGTCATAAATTTGCTTCAGACAAATGGATGCACGTCTGGGTACAGTCAAGATTCTGTAGCAACTGTAAACATTTTTCCAGGAAGGTGTTGCACAGTGGACGGAATGTATTAATAATTAAGGTGATTACTTTTGAAATAATGAAGAGTTTACTTACTTTTTCCATTTGTCTCATTTTAATTTGACTGACTGTATACCAGCAACTCGAAAAGTTATGTATATGGAGTGGGTTTGGAGGATAATGCCTGCATGTGAAGGCCTTAGTGGAATTGCTCGGTCTTTGACAGCATTGATACCTTCTTGTCAAATGACGTGGTTTGAGAAGCAAGGTCTCATCCTCAGATTCGTTATTTAAGAGAATCTTCAAGTATTAAAAGTTAACAGATGTTAGATGTCGAACTGAATGGCCTCTGTATTACTTTAAAACTGGTCTCTTCATGCCCAACTGGCTCCATCAAATCCATCTGCATGTGTCTTCCTATGCAAAGACAGGTAATCAAATTTTATGGAGCCTACATGGAAAGTGTGGGTGGATTTGACAGAGTTGTTGGGGCATGAAGACAAATGTTTTTAATGTGAGACAAAAAAACAGTTCAGTCTGGCATTTTAGCGTTTAATGTTCATTCAAACATTCATTCTTCCTGAATGGAATGGGAACAAGCCTTAATAACTGGTGTGATGGGACATATCCTCTACCATGCAGTTCACAGTGGTTTGCAGAGTATAAATAGAGAGCTGAATTAAACCAGTCTTTGGACCGAAAACTATGATGATGACAAACAACAGATGTAGATGTGGATGCTGACCACACTGTTGACTCTGCACTAACCTATTGTCTTGACCCAAAAAAAAGAAAAAATTTAAAGTGAATGAAAAGTAAGTGTGTTGGTTGTCTGGGTTCATGCACAGTTTCTTTTTTAAAAAAATTCTGGAAACATAATTGCAACTATGTTCCAAGTAGTTGTCTGCTTCTGTAGCTGAGTAACTGACTGGTCAGCATGGCTGAATGACATGTGAGGGTCCTGGGTTGAATTCCCAGCTGGGTCAGAGATTTTCTCAGCTCAGTGGATGGGTGTTGTGTTGTTTTTATCATCAACATGCAAGTCACTTAAATGGCATCAAGTAGAGACACTTGAACCCGAGGGCCAAATTTGCCAAAAGGGGACTTTCGGCCAAAATATACAGTACAGGCACTTTTTTTCCAAGCACTGTTCGAGGGTGTGCCAAAAAATGTTGCCTCGGAACATTTTATGTGAAAACACTTACTTTTTTAAATAAAACAAATGTTATTAACATTCTTATTTTTATTCTTCATATCCATGTATTTATTTCTCAAATTGTTCACCTTGGTGATGAACACATTTCTTCCAACAAGAGACCAGTTTGTTGGTACTGTCACTGTAGAATGTTTGACTTTGTTGACCAAGCCACATCAACTCTGCTTGCACCATTTTGTCACTTCCAAAATAGAGTTCTCAAAGTCATTGTCTTACATTTCGGAAGCAGATGAAAATCAGGTGGAGCCAAGTTGGGACTATATGGAGGGTGATTGATGACAGTGGTACCTAGGTATCAGATTGTTGTAGATGTCACAGTTCTCATGTTTGGCTTGGAATTGTCATACTGAAGGAGATGGTGCTCCATGTGGAGGCAAACGCTTTGAATTTGAAACTCGATTACAACATGCTGTTTCCCATACACTGACATGTAAGGAGAAGTTGGTTGGTTGATTCGGGGGATGGGACCAAACAGCGAGGTCATCAGTCCCATAGGATTAGAGAAGTATGAGGAAAGAAGGTGGCCATGCCCTTGCAAAGGAACCGTCCTGCCATTTGTCTGAAGCGATTTAGGGAAATCGCGGAAAACCTAAATCAGGATAGCTGGACTGGGGGTTTGAACTGTTGTCCTCTCGAATGCGAGTCCTGTGTGCTAACCGCTGTGTCACCTCACTCGGTAAGGAGAAGTCAAATGAAACCAGTACCGACCACAATGGGTCATGCAATGGTTCCATTTACAAGTAATCACTACATACTTTAAGACATTTATTTGACTGGAAATCGAGACAATCAGTTCCTGTTTTGTAGAATGCGGCCAGGTGCTGGTGGATACATAACCACACACACTCTGACTGAAACCAATGTCCATCCCTGTTTTTGTTCAGATTACCAAAGGTGTGAACAACACTTTGTGAAAGTTCCAAGCTGTATTGAGATTGCTGCAGTATTTCCCAACCAAATTGCTGAAGTGTAGCCTTCGGCATTTGGGGCCAAGTGTTATTGTGCAGTAGGGTGATTCCATCTGGCAGCATTCCTGGGAATTTTGCTTTATGACACACTGCAGGTTCTGCAAAGTGTCTTCACAGCACTGTGCATTGATTGTGGTGTCATGCTCGAGGAACTTGGCGAACAGAGGACCCCCGCAGTCAAAGGAGGTGGTCATCAGACCTTATCAGAACTTGTGTGAACAGCATTGGATTTATTTGGTGGAGGAGATATGGGATATTTCCACTGGTTGACTATGCCATTTGCCCTCAGGCTGCAAGAATGCTGTCAAACAGAACTTTCCTGTTGCACAATAATACCTGCCAACTGCTATCAGTTCAGCGATTTGGTTGGGAAACACTGCAACATTCTCTGCACAGCCTGGGTCGTTCACCATGTGATTTTCATATCTTTGGCAACCTGAAGAGAGACATGCATAGACATTGGTCTCTGTCTGATGTGAATGTGTGAATATGTGTGTAACTGTGGATCCGTCAGTGGCCGATTGCATCCTATGAAACAGATATTGATAATCTTGTCTGCCAGTGGAATAAGTATCATAACACATGTGATTATTACTTTGAGATGGAACTGTTCCATGGTCTCTTTGTGGTGTGTGTTTGATTTTCATTTGACTGCCCCTCATTGCATACCGTCATGTTACACACTACAATTTGGAGCCCTCTAGTGGCCGAGGGCTGCAAATATGTAGACATGAAGAATACATGCTAGAATGTAAATGTTTGTTTTATATAAAAAGCTTTAAGGGTTTTCTCATAGAAAGTTCAGACACATTACTTTTCAGCATACCATTGTACAGTCCATATATTTGCAGGACAGCTCATCTGTCATAAAACATGGAGAATTTTGAAGCTGTGAGTAATATAAAAGTTTTTAATTGTTAGTTTAAAGATTTTACAGAATGCTCTTACATGGCCAGTGTTTGCTTCCTTGGCAATCTTTGTTTTACAGCCTTTAGGCTGTGCTCCAAGGCATATTTCTGAGCGCAGTGGTTCATCACTTCATGGAAGTATCATCAGAGGCTGTGAGGACTCTGATAGCAGTTTGCTTATGCAAGTTTTAAACTGCTAGTTGAGTCTTTGTTGACCCTGACTATGTACCTAGCACTGGGAGACAAAACGTTAGCAAGAGAAATGTGTGTTAGACACTGCCTAATTCACTTAAAACAGAAGTTACCAAAGTTAGTTCTCTGTTTTCCATGTTAGTTTACTATGCACAGTGCTTTGCCAATCAAGAATCACCAAGAGAAGCATGTTGCATCGCTGCTCTCACATTTGTGTGGTGGATATTATACAGGATGTTCACAATGAGACTCCAACATTTGAACTCATAAAGTCTGAGAGGAAACACAATTTATTGACTAACAAATACAGGGAAATTATATAGCAGCTCATCAAGTCTTCATACACAGGTGGACGGTTAAGTACACTTGAACATGGGCGCCACGGGTAGCCGCGAAGAATATCAAGTCTATAATCAATTTCGTGCCATGTGTAGCGGAGCATCTGTTCCGTGACAGAGTTGATGACAATTCTTATGCGCTGTTTCAAGTCTTGCAGGTCCTTTACCGGTGTAGCATATACCCGGTCTTTCACATAACCCCACAAGAAAAAATCAAGGGGGTTATGTCGGGCGAACGTGGCGGCCAAAGAATTGGACCTCCACGGCCAATCCATCGCTGCGGGAATGTGTCATTTAAAATTTTTTAGACATCAAGGCTCCAATGGGGTGGTGCACCATCCTGTTGAAACATCACATTTGGCTGCAGGTCTGTTATCTGTGGCACGGCAAATTGTTCCAACATGTCCAGTTAGATGGCTCCATCCACAGTCGGCTCCTGAAGGAAAATTGCCCAACAATGTGATTTATCATCAAACCACACCAAACATTAACTTTCGGCTGTCGCGCATGTGTTCCCTAGGTGCATGTGAATTTTCGGACACCCAAATCCGCACATTGTGATGATTGACCGCCCCTGACACATGAAAGGTTGCCTCGTCAGTAAACATCATGCGTGATAAAAATGTCTCGTTCGCGGAAATGCAATCTAAGATGACACATGCAAATTCTTCTCGCTTTGGTTGATCATCGGCTTGATTTCTTGCACAACCTGCACTTTATATGCATACAAACATAATCTCTGATGAAGCACTTTGTGCACTGTTGAACGTTTCATACGAAGTTCTCGTGCTGCCTGTCGCACTGACTTCTGTGGACTTTGTTCGAAAGACCGCCGCACTTGTTCCACATGACGTTCGCTGATCCCAGGCTTACCACCACACTGCCCTTTTGCAACACTCCCAGTAGCCAAAAACTGATCACACCACTTCTTTAAAGTCTTGAATGACGGGGCATTTTGTTGTAAACGCGACGAAAGTTTCTTTGCACTTGGGTTGCCGATTTTGTCTCTGTGTACCACCAGACCACTTGTGCTCGCTCCTTCATATTCTCCATTTTGCTAAAACAATTGATTGCAGCTCCACTACAGCCACTTGGCGTATCAAATTTGCACGCTACAAACTTGTTGAGTTGCTCTGTCTGCCCCTTCAGGATTCACAGGTCCACCATATGAAATGAGAAAGATATAGGATATTAAAATGTTGGAGTCTCATTGTGGACACATATGAGCAGTTCTTTTTTTAAAAAAAATGGTGGGCTGTTAATTGAAATGGAATGAAGTAAACCTCTGTAGACAAGATATCATTCTCTTGTTTAATTTGTTTTTTTTCTATGCCTATTTATTGCGAACTAATATTTAATCTAAACATGTTGCAGGGAATAAATTTTCAAAGGATGGCTACTTCTGACAGTGAAGCATTTGAAAGTGCTGATGAGGATTTTGATTTTGATATTGACTCTCGTGTGTCTGCTGCATCACATAAGAAAACTCCCAGAGACAATTGTGAAGTTTTGAACAGCCTGAAGGCTGGTGGGGATGGTCTTGTTGCTAAGGAAATAGAAAAATCTGAGAGATCACAGATCATTGAAGATGATAAAAAATTGGAGGACAGTTTGAAGTCTCTAGAAATTAGTGAAACTTTAGTTCAGGTGAAAGATGACTCCAAAGGTTTTAGTGTTGGTGACAAAAGTGATAGCAGTGATAGTGATGGAGGTGGTGATAGTGTAAGAACGCTCAAAGGTGACAATAAACCAAAACAAGATCCTGTGACAGCAGTGCCAATTGAAAATGAGCTCCTTGAAACAAATACACCATCAAAGGACAGTTCTGTGCCCTCAGAAGTTAACACAAGTGATGCTCAGATCAAAACTGATGCAGATAGTGTTAGAAGCAACAGCAGTTCTAGAAAACATGAAAAGAAAAAAATGCAAAAAAGAGAGACAAAACCAAAAAGTTCAATAAAAAAGTTAGGAACAAAAATCACATCAAAGTCTGCGACACCTATCTCTGACAGTGGAACTAGTAGTGACTCTGTTGCCTGCAGTAATCAGTACAAGGAAAGTGTACAGAGTGATAGCCTGACAAACACAAGAGAATCAGAAAAATTATTAGAACCAATAAGTACAGATCCGGACAGCACAGTTTCAACAGGAATGCAATCTGAAAAAAATGAAGAGAAAATTAGCTCTGTCCTGGAGAAACTTACGGAAACATCCCATGCGAAGGTATGGCATCAGTGTTTTATTTGTTTGCTGCATTGTTGAATTTAATGAGCAGAGTTTTGTCTGTCGGTATGAAAGTTCATAAGTTGTAGTAAATTGTACTTATATTGATTTGTCCAGTGAAGAAATATACACATTGAAAGAAGCCTAAATATATTAATTATGAGAAAGTACGTGAAGTATAGTCTCATTTCATAGGTATAACAGTTAGAGGTATTGGGATTAACTTTACTTTTGTTAGGAAGCTATAGTAATTTCTGCTGTTAGTATCATAGTTGTAAGAGGTGAATTCAGTGGTGTTTCACCTTTCAAAACCTGATTACTAGTTTTGGAGCAATTACAGTATTTAGAGCTGATTATTATTTTTTGAACATGAAACTGATTGCTGTCTTATACAAAGCTCATGAATTCATACCCAAATAATGAAAACTGTAATGTCGGATAAGAAAAAGCAGTGTTTCATAGCTGCAGTACTGGTATAAAAGAGGCTCAGAGAAAGTTTAGCTTTCATTCCGCCTGTTGTTCGCGCGCCTTCTTTGCTGATTAGTTTGAAAAAATAAATGTCTTACACAAACAAAGAGAAACTAGGTAAGCTGCTACTTTATGGAGAATATGAACAAAACATGAATTGTACACACAAAGATACCGAGACAGAGGTTGTCAAACAAAATGACATTTCTTACCAAAGTGCAACTGACTCTCCCAGACAAGGTATCAGTTGAAATAAGTTGTATGTAATGGCAGCACAATGGGTGCTGGTTCACTGTTTGCTTCTGACTAGGATTGTGCTCACCCCACTCTTTCCCATTCGCTGAATAAGATGTGAAGGCATTATCAGTTGGCTTCTACATTTGCCTGATTTTATGCCACTGGACTTTTTTCTGTTGCGTAAACTCAAAGAGGAACTCTATAAACGAGTTCTGATGACCCAGGAGGATTGAAAACATGTTATTGGTGCAGAATGTACAGTAATATCAAAGGAATCTCATCAGTCTGTCCAGAAGTCCTTGCCCTGGTGACTGCAGTGGATAGTGTGAATTTTAAACACTTGATGACATAAATGTATTTTAAGTAAGTGTATATGACCACATTCATTTGTGATTTCCTCTGTGTTACTTTTGCTAGTGTAATTTTGCAGTGTAAGTGCGTGTCTTGATGTTAAACTCATGTCTCGAAGTTGTTATTTAACAATCACAGAACTGTTTGTTCCCTGCACTCATTGCTCGCTGTCCTTATGCCAGGTGTTCAGTGGAGGTTGTATCTGCTTTAACACTTTCAACTATGTCTCTTCAAGTTGACTTAGATGAAGAGACTTCCATGATATTTGCACAGTTGTTTCTGACAAGTTGTTTGGAAGGCTCCTGTATGTGTCATCTGATGATTATTATTGAATGAAATTGGTTATGATGTAATGTAACAAATATACCAAAGTACAGCTATGGTGGTTCTTATAACATTAACATGCATCAGCTGTGGAACATAAAATGGTCAAGAATGACCAAGATGAATTTTTAAATTTCTATTCCCTGTTTCAGAAATCCATTCCATTTTTGACATGTGTCTTTGTTTCAAGGCTCCGGCAGATACAAGAGCAGAACTATTACCATATTTAACTGGAAAATCATCCTTGTATAACATACCCTATGTCTTAAAGTTTGTGTGTCAGGCTAATCACATGTAGCCAAGTCTGATTAGTATCAGTTTTAAAATAAACTTTTCTCCACTATTCCACTTTTGTAAGTAGAGTCCTAGATGCATCAAGATGGAGTGCGCCATCCGCTTGACACGTCACTTCCATATAACAACATAACATTCTCCAGAAGACGGCAATAAGTCTCATATTCAGAACAAATATATCCTAAGTTCTAAATATTGCAGTTTCTCTACAACTACTAATTAGATTTTGTAAAATGAAACACCATTGAATTCATCTCTTTTTAGAACTGCTGTACTAGCAGCAGAAATTACTGTATTTCTGTTTGCAAAAGGTAAGGTCATATTGATATCTCTTCAATTAATATAACTATGAAGAGAGACTACGCATCATTGAGTGAGCACTTTTTCACAAATCATTTAGGTGAAAATAGAATTATGATTATCTGAGATGAACAGCTCAGCTGAATCACTCTGTTTCAAAATATAAGAAATGTCAAAAACTAAATCAGACTCTATAGTTGTCATACTATATCACTGTAGTCACATTTTCAGGTTTCAGCTACATATAATGACTCATAAAACAAGCAATAGAAAATAAAAGAAGTCTTGCTGAAGACTATTTTGTAACAGTTTGTGACTTCCGAGAAGGTAATTCTTACATGAGACTGCTATTTTTGACATAAACTTGACAAGAGAAATGCAAAAAATAGTTTTTCTCTCTTTGTGGCTGTTTAACAGAAAGATATGCAGCAGAAAATGACAAGGGAATGAAGAAGAAGGATTGCTAACTATTAAACTTCATAAAAAGAGTTGCTGATAGATTCGTGAAGTCTGCTGCATTCGTGACGTTGTGATAGTACGTAAGATTACTGGATTATATTGTGGCAGTTACATAAAAGTTTGCGGGAAATACGGAAGCGTCCGATCCCGCCCATCTGCTTTGACCCATGACGTCACAAATATGGCGGAAACAAAAACAAACACACACACTTTCCACAAGAAGCGTAATGACACTAACAGGACAAGCGCGGGAAATGGGGTGTTTTGGGTGGGGGGCAAACTAAATATAAACAAATTTAGACACCTTGTGTAGCTTCAACATGTAAGTGAAGACAGCCATGCATGAATACCCACCCACCTCTCCAGGGGTCGTAACCCCTGTAACCCATAGAAGATGAAGATGCTTCAGTAGCTGATTAGTGTTTTTTGTCTTTTTAAAAAGAAAATCTCACGGGATGGAACGAACAGATCACAAAAATAAATATAATAAACTAAAACAGAAATTGGAGGAAACAGATGATTAAAATAAGTAATAAGTGTTTTTAAATTAAAAAAAAAAAATCTCACGAGATAGAACGAACAGATCAGAAAAGTAAATAAAATAAGATAAAACAGAACTGGAGACAGCCACACTCAAACCAAACTCTGCGCCGTCATGACGTCACACACAACACCCTTACGTCACGGGTCAAAGCCGACGCGTGGGATCGGACGCTTCTGTCGACCCAAGTTTGCGTGCACAATCCAGTGTGCACCCTTAAATGCTTTTATTTTGGGAATACCAAATTAGTACACACTCAAATATTAGTTTGTTTCAGATGTCGCACTCTTAGAGAAATGCCAGTAAACCCCGAGTCCTTTAAAGAATCAAACTCACATGTATGAAAGAGCTTCAGACATCTGATTACTTTACAAATCACTTAATGTTTTAAATATTTTACTGTGAACAAGTAAGTGAGCAAAGGTCTAGAAAAGGTTTGAAATCATGCTTACATTTTGTTGGAAGATGTTAAGTGCTCTTATTACAAAACACTGGAGAAATGAAGTTTGGGTAATCTGCACTTCATTTTAAGCAAAAGCTGGTTAGTCACACATTTCAGTTTTTATGATATCATACCTCCTGATCCATGTGTCATACAATGATAAAATTTTTCAGATACATTCAGTAGTATCTGCGGATATTGTCTACAAACTGTGTTGCAGAGAGTCAGTAATACAGAAGTAATAATTTAAAAGTCATGCCTAATGTATAAGTTTGATCACATGGACAGCAAAAAATGTAGTAATTGGTAAACTTTTTTCCTTTTATCGTTTTGTGGGGGTTTCAGCAAAAAGTAGTTTCATAAAAGTTTGAAATTATGTGTAAAGTTTGTTGGAAGTTATTAAGTGCTCTCACTCTCAAATATTGGATGTAAAAAGTGTGAGTACTCACATGCCATCAGTTATGCTGCTTCAAGACAAATGCACAGTTTCTAACTGTAATACTTGAGTTACTGTGTTAATCTTTTAATATAAGGTTATATCTCTCAATTACTGGATTATGGCAGCATTTTAATTTTCCGGATGTAGTCAATAATTATATGAAATACTGATCAAATTATTGTTGGCTGTGGAAGCTGTTAGATAGGTAGCTTGCAATTGGTACCAGGTTCTGATATAGTCATCTAGTAATATAGATATTTACTTTAGTCAGGCCAAAAGTGACTACGCCTGGAACAACTACATGGTGTTCCATGGAGGAATAAAAATGAGAGAACTCAAAGTATGAAGGCAAATGGAATTAAATTTATCATACCATTATTTGCTTCAGCTCCAACAAAAACATATTCAGGAACTCAACTCTTCAGTATGAATGTGAGAAATGCTAAGATGAAAAAATTTATTTGTGTTTGCAGAAAAACATGTCAGATCAGAAGCATTTATTTATTTATTTATTTATCACCCATATTATCACATTCATTGGACTTGTCAAAGTACAGAACAGCATAAAATATTACATATTTACATCATGTACAAAATCTTATCATTGGTATCAACACATCTTTATAACAAAAACATTATTCTGCTTACATACATACATACATACAGATAGAAGAAAAGCTTGTGAAACCCCTTAGCTGATTTACTAAAACTATGAAATACCAGTACTTTAGTTAACTAGGCATAGTAACATGCAGCACAAAACCTAGGTGCATAATTACATACATACATGGATGAAAGAAGTTCGGTTTTATCTAGGAATGGTTGAGAATTATGAATTTTTGTTTACTGTGTTGTGAAGTAGACCTACAAATTTGAGCAAAATTCCAGGTATTTGTTAATGCTGTAGAAGCTGTTTGTTAGTAGATTTTTTTAGTTCTTTTTTTGAATGTAGTACTGTTTTTATGCTATCTGGCAATGCACTGTACAGAACTTTTGGTTTGCAAAACAGCACTGTCCTGATATATTGATTTTCTGTGCAAATCCCTATGATAGTCATCCCTGTTCCTTGTTTGATATTGGTGGATCTCACTATTCAAAGCTGAAACTTGATGCTTTTTAATGAAGCATATGCTTTCAAATATAAATATAGAGGGTAAAGTCATGATTTTTAATTCCTTAAAGATACCTCTACATTATGTTCTGTAAGCAACATCACTTATTAATCTTAAAGCATTCTTTTGGAGCTTAAAAGACTGCTTTGTAAAAGGGATATTTTCCCAGAACACTATTCCATACTTCAGTAGACTATGCATATATGCGTAATAAGCACTTAAAACTGTTTCGGTATTGCAGCAATCTTTAAGCACTCTTAATATGTAACAGTACTTGCTTAATTTTTTCTTAAGTATTTCTACATGTTTTTCCCATCTTAGATGCTCATCCACCCATAATGCTATAAATTTTGTGTGATTCTTTTGCTGAATTTGGCTATTCGATAATGTGAATTTTACATTGGTCCTATTTTTGTTCCTTATATGATTAAAGTTCATCCACACAGTTTTCTTGTCATTGAAAACTAGACAGTCATCTTTAAACCATTTTTCTGCCACTTCTGCTGTTTTGTCAATTTTATACTGCATCTCATAATCATTCTTCCCTTTTATAATGAAGCTGGTATCATCAGCAAATAATATGGGATCAGCTGTTGACAACTGTTGAGGTAGGTCATTAATAAAAATCAATGTTCCCAATACCAAGCCTTGGGGCACCTCATAATTAACTTTTTAATATTCAGAATGGTACACATTTCCATCCTGAGAAATTTGTACTCTTTGTTTCCTATCAGTTAAATATGACTTGAACCACGTGTAGGAAATACCACGGACACCATAATTATACAGTTTTAACAGCAGTAGATTATGATTTATAAGATCAAATGCTTTGGAAAGGACCAAAAACAGCCCACAGATCAGTTCCTTGTCCTCAATAGCTTTGTAAACAAGTTTTAGGAAACTGAAGAGAGCTGTCTGTGTAGATTAACCATTCTGTGCATTTACAAGAATTTTCTTTTTGTTTAGGAAGTCTAGCAACCTGTCATACATTATTGTTTCAATTATTTTTGAAAAAGCAGATAATAATGATACAGGTCTGAAATTTTTAATGTCAAACTTGTCACCACTCTTATAAACTGGTATTACTGTTGACTGCTTAAGTTTACTTGAAAACACGTCAGTTTCAAAGGAGCCATTGATTATGTCCACAGGTTGAGAGAGAACATTATCAATACTGTATTTAGTAATTTTCTCAGGGATGCCATCAAATCCACAGGCCATTTTACTCTTTAGTTTGCTGATAGCCGTTTGTACTTCTTGGGTGTTACGGGCTGTAGGTACATTGTCCTTTCGTTTATTGGAGTTGTCACCTTTGTCTTTGGATTATATTTAGTGGTGATCAGGTTTTGGGCTATATTAATATGTTGTTGTGGTCTTCAGTCCTGAGACTGGTTTGATGCAACTCTCCATGCTACTCTATCCTGTGCAAGCTTCTTCATCTCCCAGTACTTACTGCAACCTACATCCTTCTGAATCTGCTTAGTGTATTCATCTAATGGTCTCCCTCTACCATTTTTACCCTCGACGCTGCCCTCCAATGCTAAATTTGTGATCCCTTGATGCCTCAAAACATGTCCTACCAACCGGTCCCTTCTTTTTGTCAAGTTGTACCACAAACTTCTCTTCTCCCCAATTCTCTTCAATACCTCCTCATTAGTTATGTGATCTACCCATCTAATCTTCAGCATTCTTCTGTAGCACCACATTTCGAAAGCTTCTATTCTCTTCTTGTCCAAACTATTCATCGTCCATGTTTCACTTCCATACATGGCTACACTCCATACAAATACTTTCAGAAACGACTTCCTGACACTTAAATCTATACTCGATGTTAACAAATTTCTCTTCTTCAGAAACGCTTTCCTTGCCATTGCCAGTCTACATTTTATATCCTCTCTACTTCGACCATCATCAGTTATTTTGCTCCCCAAATAGCAAAACTCCTTTACTACTTTAAGTGTCTCATTTCCTAATCTAATTCCCTCAGCATCACCCGATTTAATTTGACTACATTCCATTATCCTCGTTTTGCTTTTGTTGATGTTCATCTTATATCCTCCTTTCAAGACACTGTCCATTCCGTTCAGCTGCTCTTCCAAGTCCTTTGCTGTCTCTGACAGAATTACAATGTCACCAGCGAACCTCAAAGTTTTTATTTCTTCTCCATGAATTTTAATACCTACTCCAAATTTTTCTTTTGTTTCCTTTATTGCTTGCTCAATATACAGATTGAATAACATCGGGGAGAGGCTACAACCCTGTCTCACTCCCTTCCCAACCACTGCTTCCCTTTCATGTCCCTCGACTCTTATAACTACCATCTGGTTTCTGTACAAATTGTAAATAGCCTTTCGCTCCCTGTATTTTCCGCTGCCACCTTCAGAATTTGAAAGAGAGTATTCCAGTTAACATTGTCAAAAGCTTTCTCTAAGTCTACAAATGCTAGAAACATAGGTTTGCCTTTTCGTAATCTTTCTTCTAAGATAAGTCGTAAGGTTAGTATTGCCTCACGTGTTCCAACATTTCTGTGGAATCCAAACTGATCTTCCCCGAGGTTCACTTCTACCAGTTTTTCCATTCGTCTGTAAAGAATTCGCGTTAGTATTTTGCAGCTTTGACTTATTAAACTGATAGTTCGGTAATTTTCACATCTGTCAACACCTGCTTTCTTTGGGATTGGAATTATTATATTCTTCTTGAAGTCTGAGGGTATTTTGCCTGTCTCATACATCTTGCTCACCAGATGGTAAGAGTTTTGTCATGACTGGCTCTCCCAAGGCCGTCAGTAGTTCTAATGGAATGTTGTCTACTCCCGGGGCCTTCTTTCAACTCAGGTCTTTCAGTGCTCTGTCAAACTCTTCACGCAGTATCTTATCTCCCATTTCATCTTCATCTACATCCTCTTCCATTTCCATAATATTGTCCTCAAGTACATTGCCCTTGTATAAACCCTCTATATACTCCTTCCACCTTTCTGCTTTCCCTTCTTTGCTTAGAACTGGGTTTCCATCTGAGCTCTTGATATTCATGCAAGTGGTTCTCTTTTCTCCAAAGGTCTCTTTAATTTTCCTGTAGGCAGTATCTATCTTACCCCTAGTGAGAAAAGCCTCTACATCCTTACATTTGTCCTCTAGCCATCCCTGCTTAGCCATTTTGCACTTCCTGTTGATCTCATTTTTGAGACGTTTGTATTCTTTTTTGCCTGCTTCATTTACTGCATTTTTATATTTTCTCCTTTCATCAATTAAATTCAATATTTCTTCTGTTACCCAAGGATTTCTATCAGCCCTCGTCTTTTTACCTACTTGATCATCTGCTGCCTTCACTACTTCATCCCTCAGAGCTACCCATTCTTCTTCTACTGTATTTCTTTCCCCCATTCCTGTCAATTGTTCCCTTATGCTCTCCCTGAAACTCTCTACAACCTCTGGTTTAGTCAGTTTATCCAGGTCCCATCTCCTTAAGTTAGCACCTTTTTGTAGTTTCTTCAGTTTTAATCTACAGCTCATAACCAATAGATTGTGGTCAGAGTCCACATCTGCCCCTGGAAATGTCTTACAATTTAAAACCTGGTTCCTAAATCTCTGTCTTACCATTATATAATCTATCTGATAGCTTTTAGTATCTCCAAGATTCTTCCATGTATACAGCCTTCTTTTATGATTCTTGAACCAAGTGTTAGCTATGATTAAGTTATGCTCTGTGCAAAATTCTACCAGATGGCTTCCTCTTTCATTTCTTCCCCCCAACCCATATTCACCTACTATGTTTCCTTGTCGCCCTTTTCCTACTCTCGAATTCCAGTCACCCATGACTATTAAATTTTCGTCTCCCTTCACTACCTGAATAATTTCTTTTATCTCATCATATATTTCATCAATTTCATCATCATCTGCAGAGCTAGTTGGCATATAAACTTGTACTACTGTAGTAGACATGGGCTTTGTGTCTATCTTGGCCACAATAATGCGTTCACTATGCTGTTTGTAGTAGCTTACCCGCACTCCTATTTTTGTATTCATTATTAAACCTACTCCTGCATTACACCTAATTGATTTTGTATTTATAACCCTGTATTCACCTGACCAAAAGTCTTGTTCCTCGTGCCACCGAACTACACTAATTCCCACTGTATCTAACTGTAACCTATCCATTTCCCTTTTTAAATTTTCTAGCCTACCTGCCCGATTAAGGGATCTGACATTCCACGCTCCGATCCGTAGAACACCAGTTTTCTTTCTCCTGATAACGACGTTCTCCTGAGTAGTCCCCGCCCGGAGATCCGAATGGGGACTATTTTACCTCCGGAATATTTTACCCAAGAGGACGCCATCATCATTTAATCATACAGTAAAGCTGCATGCCCTCGGGAAAAATTACGGCTGTAGTTTCCCCTTGCTTTCAGCCGTTTGCAGTACCAGCACAGCAAGGCCGTTTTGGTTAATGTTACAAGGCCAGATCAGTCAATCATCCAGACTGTTGTCCCTGCAGCTACTGAAAAGGCTGCTGCCCCTCTTCAAGAACCACACGTTTGTCTGGCCTCTCAACAGATACTCCTCCGTTGTGGTTGCACCTACGGTACGGCCATCTGTATCGCTGAGGCACGCAAGCCTCCCCACCAACGGCAAGGTCCATGGTTCATGGGGGGGGGGGGGGGTATATTAATATAATGAATATTAAATATATTAGCTATTATAATTGGATCATCAACAATTTCATTTTTGTGTTTTATAGTTATTTTATTACTTGCTCTTTCATGTTTGCCTATATGATTATTAATAACTTTCTACATAGAGTTCAATTTGTTGTTACCCTTTTTGATATATGAATTATTGTGCTTCCTTTCTGCAGCAACTTTCCTGTGCTTTTTCCTATAACACTTAACATATGGTTTCAAGATAGTATTTTGCTTTGCACACTTATATAACATTCTAAGACTTTCTGATGACTCTTTGATTTCACTTTTTATCCATGAATTTGATTTTTTGTTTATTTTCCCTCTCTTCAGAGGGAATGAAATATCATAGCAGTATTTATAATTTGACAAGAACTTGTTGAATTTTACATCTACAGAACTATTGCTTTCCATGTCTCAGTTTACATTTTTTAACATTAGATTAAAGACCTTAATGCTGTCATCATTAATTAATCTTCTCTCAATATATCTCCTGTTGTCACTTTTCTCATGAGCATAACCTGCAGATCTCAACAGTATGAAATGCACTTTGTATCCCTAGATTGTAAGGAAAAAGATACCTCGCCCTTACACAAAGCTCCTCTGATACAAGTTGTTAAGCTTTTAAATGGGCTTCTTCTCATCTGCTATAAACTTCACAACTAAATGTGCCATGAGAAAAACTTTTAATCAAGAATAGTAGTAAACATTGCTGAGAACCCATTACATGCCTTTTCAGGTATGTCGTTTAGTATGTTTGATTCATCAGCATTTTGTTATTTTCTCACCACTGGCCAGGTCTACTTAGAACACGACATTTCTGTGCTGTTCTCAACACATCTCTGTTGCTACTTTGTTAAGCCTTGGTCTCTTGCTTTCCACCTTCATCTCGCGCATTTTTCAAAGCATCTTTTTCTCAACAATTCTCTTCGTGCACTCTTGCTGTGTCATCTTTTTCCCCAATTACATTGCAGGGATTGCTCACACATTATCCTCTAACACTTTCATTTCTCATCTTTTCCATTTTTGTTACCTCTACCTGACTTCTCAAAAAATACATTTCATTCGTGTACACCTTACTTTTTGCCTTGCCTTCATGACTAAAGTTTCAGTAGTGGATACCAGAATTAGCATATAATACATCAAAAGAAAAATGCACTCAGTAAAACAATAAAACTGAGGCAGAACCGCTTCCCAGTACTTACGTTCAGTAAGCAAAGATTTTAGTATTGGCAATAAAGACACACACACACACACACACACACACACACACACACTAGCTTTCAAAACTATTTGCTTCTTCCTTGGGGAGGGAGGAGGAATAGACTGCAGAGGGTTAAAAAAGAGGGGCTAGTTACTTGATCCCAGGATGGAGAGGAACTTACCTGTTGTGAGCATGAGGCGAGACCACACAATAAAGATCACCAAATGACAAAATGTGATTGAATAGATAAAAAATATATTCACTAAGTAGTGGTGTGAAAACATAAATATAAAGGTATTTAAAATTTGCAAGCTTTCAGAGACAGTGGCTCCTTCTTCTGGCAGAAGTGTTGAAGGGGAAGGAGGAGGATTTGTGAGGTTTCGGAAATGGGGAGAGTTCAGAGAAGCCACCCGGAATCCCAGGTCACGGCAGACTTACTGGGCGAGATGAGAAGGAAAGAGAGATTGTTGGGGACTGCACCGGATGATATTTGGAAATCTAAGACCTTAAAGGTGAATAATATGCAAGACAGAGATTAGAGTCAAAACATTGTGCACAAGTTTATAAGAGCAGAAAGCTAACTGCTTTGTATGTGGTAGAAGGAGGGGGGAGGGATAGACAAGTCAGGAAATGAAAGATATATAAAAGTAAAAGGGAATGAGGAAAGGAATAGTTACTGTGAAGAAATTCTGAGAGTGAGGAAATTAATGTAAATTAAGGCCAGGTGGGTAACAAGAACCAACGTCATGTTGTAACACCAGTTCCTACCTGCAGAGTTCTGAGAAATTGGTGTCTGGGGGAAGAATCCATGTGACTTGTGTGGTGAAACACGCATCAAGGTGTATAGCAAGCTCTGCAACAAAATATTGCCTGTATACACTTTCTGCCTCTGCCCAGTAATCCTAATCCTGTGCTCACCACAGATAGGTCCCTCTCATTCTCCTTTCTGAACTTTCCCAGTCTATCACTCTTTCGTCCCCAAGGAAGCAGCTAATATTTCAGACAGCTAGGATATGCTTTATTGTAGTATATGCGGTAGTGTAATACAACATAAGGTAAATTAACAAAAGTGGAGTTGGCACTACCTAAACATTTTACGAGCACCTATTTGAGGATTCAAAAGCTTTGATTTTCTTCTTTAAGCTCAATGCATTTCCCTCTGAAAAGAAAAGAAACTAAAATAAAATTCTTTAACTTTTATTCAGGGTGATTCAAAAGGATCTGCACAAACTGAATGAATTGTTAGAGGAGCCCAAATAGAACTGCTTCGGAATTGGAACTTACTGTCTTAGAAGTAATCATGAGCCACTGGAAGCTTTAGAGTGTGAAGAACAACAAGGAAACTCTGTGCACATGCAGCTTAAGCTCTTTACTCATTAATGGTGTATATTATAGAAGGCAATCAAAATGGTGACTTCCACATTCTGTACAAGCATAACATCTATGTAAAAAAATTCTGGCACACTCTACCAAGTACATCAGGCATTGTACGAGAGTGCCACAACTTTCTACAAAGATATCGCACCTGTATTGAATGTGGTGGTTGCCATTTTGGACACTGTCTGTAATTTAGACCACTGTTAAGTAAACGTTACATTATTTTTGTTGAGCTTACGGTGCATGTGCATTGATTTTCCTTGTTGTTCTTAACACTCCAATGCTTTCACTGGCTCAGAATTACTTCCAAGACCATAAGTTTGTATTCCAGAGTAGTTATATTTCAACACATCTCTCATCTACTACTATTTGTGCAGAAAATTTTGAATCATCCTGTACAATCTCTGTAGGAAGCCGGGAGCTGCTCATTCTCCCAGCTCTCTGCCTTCGATGAGTACCTGTATTTTTTTTTCATAAAAACTGTTCCGGCCAATAGCTCATAATGTTCATGTCTCTATTTAGTTTTTCTTTCATTCTATTTATTCATTATAAAAGTCATGTCTTGATTCAGAGGCTTCATGTGCAGTCTTAATGCATTCACAGAGATAGCCAACGGGAGTGCAAAAATTCAAGCAGCCTGTGTAAAACACTACCAATGAAAAGAGAAAAAAACTTGATAAAAGCTCATCCTTATTTTATATGGAATTGTTCTGCACTTCTTTCTTCTTTTGAGTGATAATTGCCCAGAAGTAAATTGTGTCAGGTTTTTACATACAATTCAGACATTTCAGTAAATATTATTTACAGGAAGGCAGTGGATGGGGAGGATGGGGCAACTGGGGTGTTTCTTCTCTCTTGTCAACTGCTACAGAAAGTGTCTCAACTCTGACCAGTCAAGTCACTCATGGATTCAGCAGTGTTCTTGAAACAGGAATTGGAATTCCAGACCCAGAAGAACTAGCCCGTCTTGATGCAGAACGTGAGCGAAAGAGTCAAAACAAATGCAGCAGTGCAACTCATGTGTCTGAGGAACCTGAAACAGAAAGTGCACAGTCAGGTGAGTATATATGAATTGTTACAAAAAGCTTGTGTGGATTAATAAGAAAAATTAATGATAGTAATGAGCGTTGGGAAAACTGTAAAAGAGAATCTGAGTGTTTGAGACCCGCATTTTCTGTTCGAGACCCGGATGTACCGGAGGTTACAGAAAATTAGGTGGACTTTTAAGAAATGAGGAGCTTCTCTGCAGAATCTACAAGAAAATGAATACATATTGAAAACACCAGAAGTAGGGACACACATTAAGAACATTCCTTCATGTCCATGATTCCGTAGCTGTATCCAGTATGGATGTGACTCACAGCTGGAGCATTTTCCTTCCTTCAATAACAGTTGGAACTGGGATGGACTACCAAGTGCAAAATCACCCCACTGCACAAACAGTGCCATCATTCCTCTGCAGAAGCCATGACATGTTTACATGTGCATTCTTAACTGCAGTCTTGTACTTATGCGTAGCACAAATGTGCTATAATACAGGAAAATTCAGATTTATGTGCATGTGGTTGTCAGCAATAAATAAAAGACAGAAACCTTGTTATCTGTGGTGATGTTTTGTGTGAGGTGAAAGTAACGTAACTGCACAGTGTGACATTTTTGGTCTAACATCATGTTCCAAAAGATTGGTAGTAAACTGAGAAAACGTCTGGACTGAAGGCGTCCAACAAAAACTTTATCAATTCACGGACAAAGCACTGTAGTAATGTGAACTATTTCACTGGTTTCCATATACATTACTATCTATTTGGAACCTGTTCAATTATTTAACAGGTTTCCTGGACTATTACCTGATTGGAAGATGAGCATTGGATCGTATTATTTGTAACTGATGGTTTAATCTAGGCTTGGGCGAACTCTCATGACCTGTGGGCCTGATTCGTATTTTGTAATTTTTTTTTTATACATGCCTTATTGTAAAAGTAATGTGTTGTTGTTATAACAGATGACACAGCTTTCATATGACGTATCATAAGTAAATTGATTCAGTGGTTCAGTTGTTATTAATTTTATAAACTATTATAATTAAAACATTTATAACTTTTGAAGTACATGGTTTAAAATTATAATGAACTCGTCTCATCATTGCCATTTTTATGGTGTGTCATGTTTTTGTAAGGCATGTTATGTATTTTTTGTGGGAGTAGCATGATTCAGTCTCTTTTCAAGTCACTGGTGCCTCCATATTGCCACTGCGTCCAGCAAGAGAACCACTTTGCTCACCCTTGTTCTGGATTTTCCCCACTCAGCTGTCTCCATTGGTCATGTTCTGCATGCCTGGGCTACATGCTTGGCTCCTCCACCCATCTAGTTGACCCACTTCGGCTGGCCAAGTGTGCCTTTAACTATATATCCACTGTCTCTCACGTTCCAAGCCAGAACTCTGTTTAGTCTTCATCCAGTCAACTACATCATGACCATACATTACACACAAAAATTTATGGATGTTCACCATGGTTTCTTTTTTCACAACCAAGAATTCAATTACAACATGCTGCTTGTAATGAGTGTCTTGCATTGATGTCATTTTGATGGTTCACAATGATCCTGTCATCTGTTAGAATTGTTCAAAACATTTCACATGTGCTGATTTCGGGATGACACGATGTTCCACTTATACACCATCCAGTCACATTAATGTGACCAGCTATCAAAAACCTGAATAACTATCTTTTACAGTGGACTGCTGTGATACGTTCAGGAAGAGTGTCAATGAGGTTATGGAAAGTACCAACAGGAATACGAAGCCAGGCTGACTCAGTGTCATGCCCAACTGCATTAGATTTCTCAGCTGGGGGATCCATTTCACAAACAAAACAGCCCAGTAAAGGTATTCTCACAGATTCACAATCGAGTGTAAATCTGGGGAGTTTGGTGGCCAGGGGTGCTCTTCGAATAATGCACATATGCTGCAAACTGTGTGGCACTTTGCATTATTCTATTGGTAGATACCATTCTGCTGAGGAAAAGCAAGCTGCATGTAATAGTTGACATGGTCCTGAAGGATAGATGCATGCTTGTGTTGATCCATTGTGCCTTCCACAGTGACGAAATTACCCAGGGAATGTCACAAAAACATTCCCCAGACCATAACAGTCCCTCCTGCGGCATGTACCCTTCTGGCAAATGTTGCAAAGTGTTTACTTTCAGTTCGATGGAGCGTAAATCATTATTCATGTATAAAGGCCTCCTGTCACCACTCATTGGATGCCCACTTGTGTGCTGGCATGCAAATTCGAGCCTTTGTGGCTGATGAACAGTAGACAGCATGGGTGCATGAACTGGGCACCTGTTGCAGAGGCCCATAATCAGCAACATTCACTGAATAGTCATTGAGGAAACACTGTTCATACCCCCTTGGTTCATGTGGGTGGTCAATTGTTCAACAGTTACATGTCTGTTTTCCTGTACCTATCTCCTTAGCCATCATTCGCCCTTGTCATCTACGGCCCTTGGTGCACGACAGTTGCCTCGGTGCATTGTTGGATAGTGTCACTTCAGTATATTTTAACAACAACGGCATGCTAACTGTTAACAAACGTAGCCATTTCGGAAGTGGTTTAACCCTTGGCCCACAAGCTGATGATCTTGCCCTTTTGCACATTAGATAAATTGCTCCATTTCCACAATATGACCACGAATGCACTGTTTTCCACTTACTCCCCCCCCCCCCCCTCCTTGGCAGGCTTTATATATCCTCCACTGCTAGTCCTGGCACCTAGAGTTTGTGAATGGTTATTGCACATTGCTCCTGAACATAGGAGGTGGTCACATTAATGTGACTGAACCATGTGTAAATGCAGTTGCAGTATCTGGAACCTTCCACAGAGAGCAGAAGTGACAAGTGCACAGAAGTAAAGTTGGGCAGCTCATAGCACCTCCAGACCGCTGCAGGACGAGTGACATCAGGGGGACACAACACAAGGGGCTGGTGCCATGTTTTAAACTGTCGCTCTCACATCCCTTCCAGTGTCAGGCATCCATCTTCACTTTGTCAGCATCCAAAGCCTGTCACTAAGCCCCACTAAGTGTGCAGTGTGCACCCCTGGTTTCTTTTAAAATTGTTTCTGTTTATTCTAATTTCAGCCACCTCCTTTATAAAAGAATCCCAAAATGATAATACATGAACATAGACTCTCATCTTTTTAAATAGTATCTTATGTCTGTTTTCTAGGCAATGTTCAGTTTCCTTTGTTTAATATATTGTGAATGCTTAATACAATATTCAGCGTTAGTCACTCAGTGTACAGGAAATCTATGCACACTGACTGGTCCTCAAATGCCCATAGCCTTCACCACCCTGTACACATTAGAACAGAGGACAAAAATTATTTCTGATGATGCCCATCTACAGTCAGAGTTTCTGCACTTGAGAAGTGTTCAGGGAAAATGGTTACAGCAAAGGAGAGATAGCTAAAGCTTTCAGTTGCCACTGATAAGACACCTCATGAATTAATGAAAGAGACCAAGCTGGCTGCATTACTTCCATACTACAGGGCAGTGACTAGCAAGGTAGAATGTGTGCCACAGGGACTAAGGCCAGTGTCCCAGCCCACCTCCAGTACAAGATATGTTACGCCTCATTATAAAGACAATGTAGCTTTTAAGAGTTCCTGGCATGTATGGCGTATTCTGCGAATGCAGTAGCATTTATGTAGTACCAGCTATTTACACTCTTCAGAAAACACCTTAAACACCTAAAATCTGCCTGAAAAAGTTTATTACACAATGTAACAAGAAATTTTATAGACAAAATCTGAAAAATGATAAATTTTTCCCCTGTCTTACACACTGTTTCTTCGTTTCTCAGTTCCAGAGGAAAAATCGACAGAAAGTCAGTCACAAGATGGTGCAGGATTGTTTGGCTTCAGCCGTGTCTTTTCTGGTGTGTCCACAATAACAAAGCTTGTGGAGTCCACGGGAAGCAAAGTAATTACTGGTGGTCTTGACACATTGGAAACTATAGGAAAAAAGACAATGGAAGTATTACAAGAGGGTGATCCCGGTCTGAGAAAAAAGAGAGAGATTTTCTCAGAGAAAATTATCCTCTCACAGGTAAGTTTATTACTTACTTCTTAGATTTCTGTATACTTATTAGATTTCTAATGAGCAGTGCTAAAAGATGTATTCAGCACAGTTCATAATCTCCAAAGTCGTTACCTTGACATAGTCACATAGTTGACAAGCTCTGACGTGCTCTAAAAGCACTGTTGAAACAGAAGTAAGCACTGTAAGAGCACTGTTAAAACAGAAGTAAGCACTGTAAGAGCACTGTTAAAACAGAAGTAAGCAGTAAATTTGGGAAAATTAGACATTCACAGAGATATGGTCACTAAGCATGTTCTTCATATCGTGTATGTATGTGTTTCAAGAATAAACCAGTAAACCCCGAATTTTAGAGTTGATCTTCCATGAATGAAAAAGCTTCAGACTTCTGATTACTTTACAAATAATTTTATTTGTTAAATGTTTGGCATTCAGCTTGGAAGTGAGAAAAAGTTTAGAAAAGGTCTAAAACTATATTTAAAGTTGTTGGAAGTTGCTAGGTGCTCTCATTATCAAACACTGGATGTCTATTGTCCAGGTAATTTTTGCTCCACTTGAATTGAAAGCTAATTTTTCAAACGTCTCACTGTTTATGACATTCTACATCATGAACTATGTGCTGAACCATTGTATAATTTTGCTGATGCATTCACTGGTATATGTGGATACTGTCTTCAAAATGTGTTGCAAATAGAGTTAGTAATAGTAATAAATTAAAATGTGATTCCTGAGAGCAGCAGTTTGATTACATGAACAGTGAAAACGTTGTATTGATACTTTACCCCTGTTGTCATTTTGTTGGGAAGTAAGTGAAAAAAAATTTGTAAAGGTTTGAAATTGTATGTAAAGTTTATTGCAAGTCACTAGGTGCTTTCATTCTCGAATAAAGGATGAATATACTCAGGATATTTGCAGGCGGTGAGGGACTCTGCCTCAAGATATACACACAGTTTCTAACTGTAATACTTAACTTATTGTGTTAAAGCTTTAACCTAAGATTATACCTCTTAATGGGTAGATTGTGACAGCATTTTAAATTTGGTCAATAATTGTGCAAAGTATTGAAAAGCAGATTTTTTTATCCTTGGAATCCACTAGCTGGGCAACCTGCAGTTGGTACTGTGAACCAGGGTGGTCGTTTAGTAATACAAGTGCTCCTATCTTCAGGTTCTCATAATTGAGGTGTTCCATGGGACAGCTACTTAACTGAAATATATTGATAGGTTTGTTTGCATGGCTATCTTCCAAAGCAGTTGTTAAAACCGATTATTATTGGTTTCTCCGTCTTAAGCATAGTGTAATTAATTAAAGAGAATTTTACATCAGATATGTTTCACTTTTATTTACAAAGCATATTCTGTGGTCATTCTGCAAACTGGATACATATGTTTGTACATTTTTGATTATAAAGAAAACTCTGCAGCTCGGGCAGCTCAGAAATTCTTGTCTGATCTGCCAGAGTTGGCATTTGTGTGTGTGTAAGCTGTGCTTGCTTTGTGAATGAATGGTGTGTGTTTCTCTTTCTTTTTTTTAATGAAGGCTGTGGATGAAAGCTTACTGTAGGTGTCTTTTAATTGTGTCCATGTGTAACTTAATCTGTCACCTTTACAGTAAGTAGCACTTTATCTTTTCCAACAGTGTTGATATTCCAACCAGAATTTCCAGTGTTTGATTCTACATGTTTCTTTCCCAGTTAAGAGTAACATACCCTAAGCAATATACATTTTGCCATTGCACATCTAACCTATTTGAATATCACTTACTACACTACATAAACTTTAATCTAAGTAATTTAGGAGTAAAGGAGACCACTCACTGAATAGCAGAACCATTGTACACCCACAAAAGAGAATGAAAACGTGCTAGCTTTCAGAAAAATACACCGTCCTTTTTTCACCTACATTGTGCCAGCTAGGCTACAATTCTGGAATTGCAGTCAAGCAGGTGGACTAGGCTAGGGTTGGAGATTTTGTTGGGTTGGGTGATTGGGTAGATGAGAGAGATAAGAAGTAGGAAGAGAGGTTAGAGTTGGGTAGCTAATGGCTCAGAGGGCTACATCTACATCTACACCTACATACATACTTTGCAAGCCACTGTACAGTGTGTGGCAAAGTGTAGTTTGTACCACTACCTGTCATTTCCTTTCCTGTTCCACTCGCAAATAAAATGAGGGAAAAGTAGCTGTTTACAAAGCCTCCATATGAGCACTAATTTTCGTATCTTACCTTCATGGTCCTTCCATGAAATATATGTTGGCAGCAATGTAATTGTTCTGCAGTCAGCTTCAAATTCCTGTTCTCTAAATTTTCTCAGTAGTGTTCCTTGAAAAGAACGTCGCCTTCCCTCCATTGATTCCCATTCGAGTTCCTGAACCATCTCCAAAATATCTGTGTGTTGCTTGAACCTGCTAGTAAAAAATCTAGCAGCCTGCCTCTGAGTAGCTTTGATGTCTTTCTTTAATTGAACCTGGTGTGGATCCTGAAAACTCAAGTAGTACTCAAGAAAAGGTTGCACTAGTATCCTGTATGTGGTTGCCTTTACAGATGAGCCACACTTTTACAAAATTCTCCCAATAATCTGAAGTCGACCATTCACCTTCCCTACCACAATCCTGGCATGCTCGTCCCATTTCATATCGGTTTGTAACATTATGCCCAGGTATTTAAACGATGTGACATCATTGTCAAGCAGGGCACTACTAATGCTGTATTCAAACATTATGGATTTGTTTCTCCTATTCATTTGCATTAACTTATGTTTCTACATTTAGAGCTAGCTGCCACACATTACACCAACTAGAAATTTTGTTTAAGTCACTTTGTGTCCTACAGTCACTCAACAATCACACCTTCCTGTACATCACAGCATCATTAGGAAACAATCACAGATTGCTGCGTACCTTGTCGACCAGATCATTCATGTATATAGAAAATAACAGCAGCCATGACACTTCCCTGGAGCATTCCTGACAATAACGTTATCTCTGATGAACACTTGCTGACAAGGACAGTGTACTAGGTTCTGTTGGTTAAGAAGTCTTCGAGCCACTCGCATATCAAGGACCCTATTCCGCATGCTCATACCATTGTTATCAATCTGCAGTGGGGCACTGTGTCAAATGCTTTTTGGAAAGCTAGAAGTATGGACCCTGCCTGGTGCCCTCCATTCATAGTTTCCAGTGTATCATGTGAGAAAAGGCAAACTGAGTTTCACACGAGTGATGCTTTCTAAAACTGTGCTGATTCGTGAACAGAAGCTTTTCAGTCTCAACGAAATTGATTATATTCGAACATGTTCAAGAATTCTGCAGCAAACCAGTATTAAGGATTGGTCTATAATTTTGCAGCTTATTTCTTTTATCCTTCTTATACACGAGAAGCCTGCACTTTTTCTTCATTCAATTGGGACTTTGTACTGGGCAAGGAATTCGTGATAAGTACAAGCTAAGTAATGGACCAATGCTATAGAGTACTCTTTGTAAAACTGAATTGGTACTCCATTCAGACCTGACAACTTACTTGTTTCCAGCTCTTTTGGTCGTTTCTCTATGCCAGGAGGGCCTGTTACTATGTCGTCCATACGCAAGTTTGTGTGATGGCCAAACAACAGTATGTTTGTACGATTCTCCTTCATGAACAATTTCTTAACATGAAATTTAAAACTTCTGCTCTCCCTTTGTTATCTTCTACTGCCACACCAGAGAGGTCAACAAGTGATGGGATGGAAGCCTTAGAGCTGCTTAATGATTTTACAGGAGACCAGAATTTCCATGGATTCTTGGCCAGATCTTTTCCTAATGTATGATGGTGGCAGTTGTGGCCTATGGTTTGAGCATAGATCTTTTTACAGATGCACAAGCCTCTACTAACATTTGCGTGTCATCATTTGTATGTTTCTTTTGAACTGAGAGTGTAACAGCCTTTGCTTCCTCAGCCCTTTTCGAATTTCACTCACTGTGGGTCTTTTCTGTCCTTAATCCACATATTAGGCACATTCTTCTCCAGACCACAATTTACAAAGTCTGTTTAAACTCTGCCCATAAATTTTCTGTGTCTCTCATACTGGAACTAAATGGTATAATTTCATTGTCTAAGTGAGATGCTAACAACTGCTTATTTTCTCTTTCTAGCAGAAATAGTCTTGTAGTTTTCTTGACTGATTTAATAATTTTAGTAACCATAGTTACATGATCACTAATCCCGATCTCCATGTTGATGTTGTTGCTAAGGTCAGGCCTATTTGTAGCTACAAAGTCTATTTCAATTCAATTCAATTTTTATTATCACATAACATGCCTTATACAATCAAAGATTGTGACATAGGTGACTTGTCAGTTTTACACTATATATACTAATACTAAAAATAGACAATAAACTAATAATATATATGGTGTAACATCTTCAAAGAGGTATTTTAATTACAATTATAATGGATTGTTGCCATTCATGAAATCTTCTACATTATAGTATCATTTATCGTTCAGATATTTTTCCAGGTCTCTTTTGGTACCTTTTTCATTTGGGTCATACATATCTTTCCATATTTTATTTACAAATTTCATGCCCATATAGCATGGGGTTTTTTCATATGATTTTAAACGGTGGGTAGGTAACATGTAGCTTGTTCTATATCTAGTATCATATTGATGCAAGAAGAAGTAGCCCTCAAAAAGTTGAGGGTTTGTTTTCGTGAAAGTGAGAGTTTCATAGATGTATATGCTTGGAATGCTCATTAGATCTAGTTCCACAAATAAAGGTTTACAATGTTGCTTTGGTTTTGCTCCCACCATTGCTCGGATGATTCTTTTTTGTAGTCTAAAAGCTCTAAGTAAATTTGGTTTTTCAGACCCCCAGAAAATTATACTATACCTGATGACTGAAACAAAATATGCATTATATACAGTTTTTCTTACAGCTAAATCAGTAATACTATACAAGATATTCATAATATATAAAAACAAAGATGAGGTGACTTACCGAACGAAAGCGTTGGCAGGTCGATAGACACACAAACATACACACAAAATTCAAGCTTTCGCAACAAACTGTTGCCTCATCAGGAAAGAGGGAAGGAGAGGGGAAGACGAAAGGAAGTGGGCTTTAAGGGAGAGGGTAAGGAGTCATTCCAATCCCGGGAGCGGAAAGACTTACCTTAGGGGGAAAAAAGGACAGGTATACACTCGCACACACGCACATATCCATCCACACGTACAGACACAAGCAGACATCTGCTTGCGTCTGTATGTGTGGATGGACACGCGCGTGCGTGCGAGCGCACACCTGTCCCCCTCTCCCCCCAAGGCAAGTCCCCCCGCTCCCGGGACTGGAACGACTCCCCACCCTCTCCCCCAAACCCCCCCCCCCCCTCCGCCCCCCCCGACGAGGCAACAGTTCGCCGCGAAAGTCTGAACCCCGCGTGTATGTTTGTGTGTCCATCGACCCGCCAGCGCCCCCGCTCGGCAAGTCACCCCATCCCCGTCCTTATATATAATTCTTCCCACATGGAATGCCTCCCCCTACCATATATATATATATCTAAAAACAAAGATGATGTGACTTACCAATGAAAGTGCTGGCAGGTCGACAGACACACAAACATACACACAAAATTCAAGCTTTCGCAACAAACTGTTGCCTCATCAGGAAAGAGGGAAGGAGAGGGAAAGACGAAAGGAAGTGGGTTGTAAGGGAGAGGGTAAGGAGTCATTCCAATCCCTGGAGCGGAAAGACTTACCTTAGGGGGAAAAAAGGATGGGTATACACTCGCACACACACACACACATATCCATCCACACATATACAGACACAAGCAGACATATTTAAAGACCTGTCTTTAAATATGTCTGCTTGTGTCTGTATATGTGTGGATGGATATGTGTGTGTGTGTGCGAGTGTATACCCATCCTTTTTTCCCCCTAAGGTAAGTCTTTCCGCTCCCGGGATTGGAATGACTCCTTACCCTCTCCCTTAAAACCCACTTCCTTTCGTCTTTCCCTCTCCTTCCCTCTTTCCTGATGAGGCAACAGTTTGTTGCGAAAGCTTGAATTTTGTGTGTATGTTTGTATTTGTTTGTGTGTCTGTCGACCTGCCAGCACTTTCATTTGGTAAGTCACATCATCTTTGTTTTTAGATATATATTTCCTACGTGGAATGTTTCCCTCTATTATAACCATATATATATACACACACACACACACACACACACACACACACACACACACACACACACACACACACAATAGAAGGAAACATTCCACGCGGGAAAAATTATATATAAAAACAAAGATGAGGCGACCCACCGAACGAAAGCGCTGGCAGGTCGACAGACACACAAACAAACACAAACATACACACAAAATTCAAGCCTTCGCAACAAACCGCCGCCTCACCAGGAACTAGGGAAGGAGAGGGGAAGACGACAGGAAGTGGGCTCTAAGGGAGAGGGCAAGGAGTCACTCCAATCCCGGGAGCGGAAAGACCCACCCTTGGGGGAAAAAAGGACAGGCACACACTCACACACACGCACACATCCATCCACACATACAGACATATTTAAAGACAAAGAGTTTGGGCAGAGATGTCAGTAGAGGCAGAAGTGTAGAGGCAAAGAAGTTGTTGAAAGACAGGTGAGGTATGAGTGGCGGCAACTTGAAATTAGCGGAGATTGAGGCCTGGCGGATGACAAGAAGAGAGGATATACTGAAGGGCAAGTTCCCATCTCCGGAGTTCGGATAGGTTGGTGTTGGTGGGAAGTATCCAGATAACCCGGACAGTGTAACACTGTGCCAAGATGTGCTGGCTGTGCACCAAGGCATGTTTAGCCACAGGGTGATCGTCATTACCAACAAACACTGTCTGCCTGTGTCCATTCATGCGAATGGACAGTTTGTTGCTGGTCATTCCCACATAGAATGCATCACAGTGTAGGCAGGTCAGTTGGTAAATCACGTGGGTGCTTTCACACGTGGCTCTGCCTTTGATCGTGTACACCTTCCGGGTTACAGGACTGGAGTAGGTGGTGGTGGGAGGGTGTATGGGACAGGTTTTGCATCGGGGGCGGTTACAAGGATAGGAGCCAGAGGGTAGGGAAGGTGGTTTGGGGATTTCATAGGGATGAACTAACAGGTTACGAAGGTTAGGTGGACGGCGGAAAGACACTCTTGGCGGAGTGGGGAGGATTTCATGAAGGATGGATCTCATTTCAGGGCAGGATTTGAGGAAGTCGTATCCCTGCTGGAGAGCCACATTCAGAGTCTGGTCCAGTCCCAGAAAGTATCCTGTCACAAGTGGGGCACTTTTGTGGTTCTTCTGTGGGGGATTCTGGGTTCGAGGGGATGAGGAAGTGGCTCTGGTTATTTGCTTCTGTACCAGGTCGGGAGGGTAGTTGCGGGATGCGAAAGCTGTTTTCAGGTTGTTGGTGTAATGATTCAGGGATTCCGGACTGGAGCAGATTCGTTTGCCACGAAGACCTAGGCTATAGGGAAGGGACCGTTTGATGTGGAATGGGTGGCAGCTGTCATAATGGAGGTACTGTTGCTTGTTGGTGGGTTTGATGTGGACGGACGTGTGAAGTTGGCCATTGGACAGGTGGAGGTCAACGTCAAGGAAAGTGGCATGGGATTTGGAGTAGGACCAGGTGAATCTGATGGAACCAAAGGAGTTGAGGTTGGAGAGGAAATTCTGGAGTTCTTCTTCACTGTGAGTCCAGATCGTGAAGATGTCATCAATATATCTGTACCAAACTTTGGGGGAGAGGGTGGGGAGTCGTTCCAGTCCCGGGAGTGGGGGGACTTGCCTTGGGGGGAGAGGGGGACAGGTGTGCGCTCGCACGCACGCGCGTGTCCATCCACACGTACAGACGCAAGCAGATGTCTGCTTGTGTCTGTACGTGTGGATGGATATGTGCGTGTGTGCGAGTGTATACCTGTCCTTTTTTCCCCCTAAGGTAAGTCTTTCCGCTCCCGGGATTGGAATGACTCCTTACCCTCTCCCTTAAAACCCACTTCCTTTCGTCTTCCCCTCTCCTTCCCTCTTTCCTGATGAGGCAACAGTTTGTTGCGAAAGCTTGAATTTTGTGTGTATGTTTGTGTGTCTATCGACCTGCCAGCGCTTTCGTTCGGTAAGTCACCTCATCTTTGTTTTTATATATAATTTTTCCCACGTGGAATGTTTCCTTCTATTATATCAAGATATTCATAATATATACAAGGCTATTCAGTCGACCCAGTATGTTGTCCACATGGTGACTCCATAACAGGTTTGTATTGACTAATACGCCAAGGAATTTGGCACAGTCTGCAGTCTCTAATTTTTTGTCCATATACCTTATTTCTCTTATAGACTGTGCAGATTGTTTTGTGGTGAAATGAACAATTTCTGTTTTTGTAAAATTTAATGTCAAGTTATTGTTTTTGACCCATGCCTCCACTTCCCCAAGTGTTTGTTCAATATGACAAATTAGGTCTACCTCGTTTTTACAACAGACTACAGCTGTCGAGTCATCCGCATAGAAGATAGTATCAGATTGGACCTGACATGGCATATCATTGATATAATACAGAAAAAGTAGTGGCCCTAATATTGAACCTTGTGGAACACATAATTGAGTATGTTTCCAGCCAGAGAGAAATTTCTTGCCGTTGACGTTAATAAGTACTCTTTGTTTTCTGTTTGCCAAGTATGATGACATCCAGCTAAGAGATTTGCCTTGAAAACCATAGCGTGCCAATTTTTGGAGAAGCAGGTCATGACTTACTGCGTCGAAGGCTTTGGACAGGTCACAAAAGATGCCTGACACACACATTCTATCATCAAGACATCTGCTGACTTTGTGACTAATTCATTTATTGCATGGATTGTACTGCTGCCTTTTCTGAAACCATATTGATTGCCTAAGATAATGCTGTTAGATGAATTGTGATTTTCGATCTGATCACATGCAGCTCTTTCAAATATTTTTGAGAAAATTGGTAACAGTGAGATTGACCTATAGCTGCCCAATTCATCTTGTTTGCCTTTTTTATGTATGGGCCAAACTTCTGCATATTTTAATCGATCTGGGAAACATCCCTCATCAAAAGATTGGTTGATTATGAAAGAGAGTGAATATGCAATACTGTGACAGACTACTTTTATTATTTCAGTGGTGACCTCATTCCACCCCGCAGATTTTGAATTTTTTAGGGACATTATGATTTTGATGACATCTGAGATGGAAACACGAGAAAACTTAAAACAAGGGCAATTGCTGTCTGTCATATTGGGCTTTGTTTTTGGTGGTAAACAGTCACCAAATTTGTTACAGTTTATGAAAAAGTCATTGAATGATCCACAATTGCACTGGGTTCTGTAACAGCTCTACCATTTATCATTATTTGAGAAGGGCATTTTCTCTCTGCCAACTTCGCTTCTTATAACAGACCAAACAGCTCTCTTTTTTTAATGAAGTTATTATTCGCAGTATGTTTTGCTAGTTTAACTATTTTGTCAAATTTTTTTGTATGTGCTTACATACTTAAGAAATTGAGGGCTTCGATTTACTTTTGCCTCCATATGCAGTTTCCTCTTAGTAGCACTAGACACTCTAATTCCTTTTGTTACCCAGGATCTACTTTTTTGGGACCTGGTCCTCACTGTTACAAAAGGGAAGCATTCATTGAATATACCCAAGAATTCAGTTAAAAAGTTATTGTAATTGTCACTTGTGGAAGTGTGTTTGCTGACTGCCCGCTTGGTTTGGCTTAGTTTTTTGCAAAATACTTCCACATTTTCTTGACTGAAATTCCTGCAGACTGAATTTTGCTTCGGTAGTGATACAAATAGTGCTTTGTGGTCTGATACTCCTAAATCTAGAAGAAACTTTTCTTTTACATAATAATTATAACTACTTACAACATTGTCAATACATGTTGTGGAGCTTGTTGTAGTTCTTGTATACTGATCAAAATTGAGATTTAGCCCATTTGTGGCTATCAGGTTCTTTAAGTGTGAAGAAAATTTGTCATCAGTCCTTACATCTATGTTGAAGTCGGCACATATAACCCTTTTTTTGTACAGTTTCTTACTTTTTGATTTATGTAGCAATGTATTTAACTTATCTAAAAATACAGAGCTTATATGGTACTCAGGGGTGTGAGATATGCTGATAATTAATATGTTATACTCTTTAAGTTCTATACAACAACTTTCAAATGTACCTTCATCATTCAGATGGCTAAAATTCTGTCTGATATCATAGTCTATCGTAGAATGAACCTAGTATGCAAGAGCCTCCATACCCATTGGTCCTACAAAAGCTGGTAGCCAGTTTATAACCTGTAAGTTTATTCAGGAGACTGATATTTTCAGATTTTAGCCAATGTTCATTAAGGCATATTACTTTCACAGATTGTTTCACACTTTCTAGCAAAATTTCTATATCATAAAGCTTCCTGATCATTCCTTCAGACAGACCTCTGATGTTTAAGTGCATAATGAAATTACTACTCCATATATTATTAGGTAGAGGGTCTTTAAAACTAATTTGACTATAAAGTAATGGAATGTCCATGTGAGTGTTGACTGCTTGTTCTAGATTCGTTGTATTGGGCCAAATTTGGAAAGAATAGGCCCCTTTCATCAGTTTCCTTGTGTGTGAGCATCTGGATGATATTTTCATTGTGTGTGGGCTGCCAGAGTTTTCGGAAAAATGTTCAAAAGTGTTTCTCAGGACTGTTTGTCTGTACCCACTGCTGTGAATGCATACATGTTGCAGTCTGTTGCTCAGTGGGTTAAAGTAACCTCCAACTGTTATCGCATGATCTGGGTATTTACGTGCCACTTGACTGTAGACTTTCTTTGAATGATTCTGACACTGTCACCGCAGAATCTGGTGACCAGTAAAACCATCTAACAGTCAACTTTGATTAGATTAGATTGTATTTACTTTCATTCCAATTGATCCGTAGTGAGGAGGTCCTCTGGGATGTAGAACATGTCAGAAAAACAACAATACGTGACAAATATTTACAACTCAAACAAATAAGCTAATGTACCATTCCACAGATCCCAAGTGGCATGGTCGTCATTTTTTAATGAACACTATATGAAAGAATCATTTTGCAAATGCTAATGCATTGAATTTAAAATAAAAAAGTTGTTTATTTATTTATTAGGTAATAAACATGTAATACAACTACTAAATACTTATTTACAATGAACACATTACTGCACTGAACTGGTGCAGAAGCTAGATTGTACTTACTTACACACACACACACACACACACACACACACACACACACACACACATTTATTTACAATGAACACATTACTGCACTGCAATTGTGCAGAAGATATATTGTACATTCCACGTGGGAAAAATATATCTAAAAACAAAGATGATGTAACTTACCAAACGAAAGTGTTGGTATGCTGATAGACACACAAACACACACACAAAATTCAAGCTTTCGCAACCCACGGTTGCTTCATCAGGAAAGAGGGAAGGAGAGGGAAAGACGAAAGGATGTGGGTTTTAAGGGAGAGGGTAAGGAGTCATTCCAATCCCGGGGGCGGAAAGACTTACCTTAGGGGGAAAAAAGGACAGGTATACACTTGCGCGCGCGGCGCGCGCGCACACACACACACACACACATCCATCTGCACATATACAGACACAAGCAGACGTATCTGTTTGTGTGTCTATCAACATACCAACGCTTTCGTTTGGTAAGTTACATCATCACACACACATCAGTTGGTTCTACTGAGAAATTCATCAATGGAGTGGAAGGAGTTGGCCACCAGTAAATCCTTTAGGCTTCTCTTAAAATGAATTTCATTGGTTGTTAAGCTTTTTATGGCTGCTGGAAAGTTATTGAAAATGTGTGTTTCTGAATAATGCGCACCTTTTTGTACAAGACAAAGTGACTTTAAATCCTTGTGAAGATTATTCTTATTTCTAGTATTGATTCCATGAATTGAGCTGTTGGTTTGAAAAAGTGATATATTTTTAATGACAAATTTCATTAAGGAATAAATATATTGGGAAGCAGTAGTTAGTATCCCTAGTTCCCTAAACAGGGATGGCAGTAGTACACCCATGACCTGTCAAGGGGCATCCTACAATTCCTCACCCGATAAGAAGGGTCCAGAAATCTGCGGCCAAAACTGTCACAGAGTTGACAAAGCCTTTGACCCTCCACATGGCTCCAAACCAAAGGACCCAGATCAACTCTGGAAACAACGCTGTAAATTGTGAGCTCTGCTTGCACCCTACTTGTGGGGCCAGCAGCTTTCACCACCTTGGCCAGCTGCCTGTATGAACTGAAGATGGCCTCGGAACTCATGCGACAGGTGTTGGTGGTGCTGATGTGAGCCACAACTTGTAGGCAACTGCACCATGCCTGTGCTCAGTAACCACAGGCAAGGCCTCCTCAACATCATGGATGAGGGTCATGGCGGATGTTCTAACTGCACATTGGCCTGCTTTCCGGCAATGAATGCTACCTTTCTAAGGGGTTCCTTAACATGCCAAATGTTGGAGCTCCCATAACAAGCAAACACCTGCCCATGTGTGCCTGCTTGGGTCCTGCAGAAGAAATGGCCACCAGTTCACTCACAGGGCGAAAAGGTGAGGCCAGGTGCCCAGTCTCCAAATTGACCCTCCGCTTCAAGCAGTGTGAACACATTACCACTCGCCACACACAGTGCTGTGAGGACAGATCCACTGTGTCAGGTACACAAGGAGGTGCCTTGGCTACAGAGCCCATGAGCAAAGCAAATGACATCTGAGGAGTCCCATATGATGCGCCAGATGACCCACCACAGATACACACCGAGGCAGCAGCTTGAAGGTGGCTGATCATAGCCAAAAGCGTATTCAGCTGTGTGCGAACTGTGACTAGCTCCCCTGCGTCCGCACACAACATGCACACGTCCTATTCATCCTAGCAAGAGTAACTGAAGAAGTAAACTATAAGAGCAAACGGAAACCTAGATATGCAATTTGCTGCACTCCAGAAGCTGGCTTGTGGAGTATGTATGTAGATGCGATGGGGGATACGGCAGCAATTAAGGTCCCACCCATTTTGAAGAGGATAAGGATGTTTGAGTTGCTTGTGAAGTATCCTCCATGCCGAGCATTGAGATGCACCACTTGCCAAGGACACTTGCCCTGCATTGATACCTCGCTCTTCTTCAACAACCCATAGAATGTGCTCTTCGTGCTCAGACATATGAGCAAAATGCGTGCATGCTCCCAAAATGAATATCCTGCTATACCTGAACACAGGACTTTCAGTTAACCCATTACCTGAAATTCATGTACACAATGGACACATTGAAGACAGATGAATGACGATGTCGAAAAGTGTCCCTGCCAACAAAACTCCACTTAGGATACAATGCATCAGACAGAGGCATAGATAAGTGAAGTTGTTGGGTTGTACCTGGAAAGCCATTGAATATTAACTTTCATCAATAACTCAAAATGTTTATAAGAACTTTTTTCTTGTTTTACTGTAAGGAACCTGTCCCCAAAGTTTGTAGAAGTAATTTTGAAACACACTGTATATTTGGTTGTGTGTGGGCGATGTGACTCCTATGACAATATTTTCATACAAATATCAACGAATAATCCAGCAGTGACAAAACATACACTAAAAGAAATGATCACATCATTGATTACAATTCTGCAAAGGTTGTGGAAGTGAAAAGAGGAATGTCAGATAAAATCAAATAGTGAAAAATCCAGGGTAGAGTGTAACAATATAATGAAAATGATAGTTGCCACTCACCATATACCGGAGATGCTAAGTCGTAGAAAGGTAAAACAAAAAGACTGTCAGAAAGTTAGCTTTCGCCCTACAAGGCTTTTGTCAAAAGTATGCACGTTTTGTCTTTATACCACAACTGTGTTGAAAAGTACAAGTAATAAATAACAATAATTCAACCTAATGTATGTAACAGCTGACCATAGCCATGTAACCAGTTACCTGTTATAAGACAAAATACTAACTGAAATTTGTTATCTTACGAAATGTAACTAAAATTCATTGTCCTATATTCTGAAAGGGCAAACCATAGAATCTACATCACTCACTCAGATAGTGAAATGTAGAAAAAAAACTAACAAAATCAACACTGCTGTTCTTCCCTTTTGGTCCATAATACACTACGTTTAAGAAGCAACTGCACTTGTTACAGGTTTTGAGAGAAGCAAAAGAGAGAGCTGAAATGGAAGATAAATTAAATGAAGATAAAGAAGTCTTGAGGAAAGCACATTTCGAAACTCTGTTTGATGATTTTCAAGGTATGTTGTATTTTCTCAGTGTACACTTTGCTACTTTTTTATCAGATAAAAAATATAAAGATATAAAAACAGTAAAAATATCACTTAAAAATAGGCAAAGTTGAAAGAGTCAAAAACACTTCTATTTTTATGGGACTTGGCATTAATACTCCATAGCCATGGAGTGAGGATATACATTGTGGTGCATTTTGATGCATTAAAAACTTTTGTAGACCATAACACACCCAGCAAGGTGAAAACCCTGTTTAATGCAATGGTCTTGCATTTTAGAGGAACGGGGTTCAAATCCCATCTGACCATTCAGAAGTTTATCTAAATCCTTTACTGCCAATGCCAGGATGATTACTTCAAAAAATGACATGGCTGACTTGTCATATCCAAGCCTGTGCCCAATCTCCATTGACCTTACCATCAACAGAATGTTAAACCCTATTCTTATTGTGACCATAAAAAAAAGGTATTATACTGTTCTCTGTTTATTCCTGAATACAGAAACTGAAATCAGTTACATCCCAATTCAATGTGTTTTTAAGAAAAGACTGCATGTTACTTTACCATGATTAGTTACATTCTGAGGGATGGTTCCAAAATTAATTTAAGAAATTGTGACACGTTCCAGTTTTTGTATAACAGTTTCAAAAGTATTTCTCGTCATGTTGTTGTTGTTGTTTTCAGTCAGAAGACAGGTTTGATGCAGCTTTCCATGCTAATCTACCATGTGCAACCCTCTTTATATCCAAATAGCGACTGTAACGTACATCCTTCTGGACCTGCAATATTTACCCCCACTTCCCTTTAATACTTAATCGACAATTCCTCGATGATACCTAAGAATGTGTCCTATCATAGAATCCCCAGTTCAGTTGAATGCCTACTCATTAGTTAAATGCTTTCCTTGCTGTAGCAAGTCTGCATTTTACATCATCTCTGTTTTAACCTGCCCAAGTAGCAGAAATTGTTTACTACTCACAGTGTCTCAATTTCAAATCTAATCCCTGCAGCATCACCTAATTTAATTCAACTTCATTTGATTACCCTTACTTACTTTTATTGATGCTCATCCTAGAACCTCTTTTCAAGGCGCTATACATTCAATTCAACTGCTCTTACAACTTCTTTGCTTTCTCTGACAGAATTGTAATCTTTTTTAAATTTTATTTGTAACCATGAAGTCAGATACCAGTGTTGATAGATGTGTCTTCAGAAATGCTGTAGTTTTTCTTTAATAATGATACAGTGTTGTTAAAAAGAGCTTTCACACAATATTTCACACCCATAAGGTTAAACTTCCAAAAATGCTGACACAAATATTTATTTCCTTCTGACCAAGAAACCAAATACTAATTTTTGTAGGTCTAGCTTCATAATTGCTGTGATAGCAACATTTTTCAAAAAAACCCTTCATCCCGTGTTTCATCCTCTTAGGTTTGGAATTTCAAAAAATCCCTTCATAAATAACGCCTACAGTATAACATCCACACCTTCTCCAAATTTCAAGTTTCTAACCTTAGGGGCTGGGCAGTGATGAGTCAGTCAGTCAGGACATTGCCTTTAATATGGTGTATAAAAATCTGAACCATTCCAGTGTCTCCAGGTCTCTTCCATACATACAACCTCCTTATGTGATTCTTAAACCAAGTGTTAGCAATGGAATTGTACCAGGTGGGTTCTTCTTTCATTCACTTCTATTAGTCCAGATTCTCCTACTATTTTTCCTTATTTTCCTGTACCTACTATCAAATTCCATTCTCCCATCATACTCAAAATTTTCATCTCCCTTAACTATGTAAATTACTTCTTTTACATTATCTAATCAAAAGCATCTGGGTACCTATTACTGGACTTGAATACAGGTAGTCCACCCTTCATCTTTATGAAGGCTTGAACACTGCTGGGGACATTTTCAGTGGGGTATCTGAATGTATGTGGTGGAATGGCAGCCCATTCTTCCTTAAGAACCAAAATCAGAGAATGTAGCAATGGTGTGTGCTGGGCTCTGGAGCAAAGTTTACGCACTAACTCATCCCAAAAGTGTTTCGTTGGGTTCAAGTTGGGACTCAACAGGTCAGTCCATTTCAAAAATGTTATTGCCCATGAAGGATTGCCTCACAGGTGCTGCTTTGATACAAACAATTATCAGTCCAAACTGTTCCTCTATTGTATGCAGTACACAATGCTGTAAAATGTGTCCATATTGTAGTTAGTGTTTGATTAAGTACAACAAGGGGTCCACATAGTAAGCATCAAAAAACCCATGTTGCAATGTCGTAATGCAACTTCCTCCTTCTTCAATGTTGGAAATACACATGAGAATAGGTAACTTTCTCCAGGCATTCACCAAAACCATTCCATCAGATTTCCATAGAATATAATGTGACTCAACACTCCAAATCACTTGTTTCCAGTCACTTACTGTCCAGTGGTGTTGATCTTTACACCACTGCTTATGTAGCTTACCACTGCTAGCTCACTACTGCTTAGTCGTGAAAGTAGCGGAGGCGAGTCTGAAGGACCTTTCAAAAAATTGTGTCCAGCATGTTTTTGCAGACTGGCAGAAATGGTGGGACAAGTGCATCACATCCAGAGGAGACTATTTTGAGAACAACATTCCAGATTATAAATCTGAGTTGTATGTTGTCAAAAAAGAATATGACCATTCTTTATTGTACAGCTCCTGTAAAGCATGAATAGCAAGAGTCCCAACATACTTCTCTGGGGCAAGCCAGAAGCACTTCACCTGCTGCTGACACTCCTTTCTGCATCCTCCCTACCAAGAAACCCTCAAAGCAGTTACAAATTTTGTGTGGTACCCCATGTGACGGTACTTTCATCAGGAAGCTTAGGTATGATGCTGAGCCACTTGCATTTTAGAAATTGAAGAATGTTGCATCTATGTGATTACCTCAATCAGTGGCCTTCAGGCTGCCATTTGATAAAAGTGCAAGTTGGGTTTCACGTGACTATTGGTTTCAACACCCATGCTAGTTGACATGGAGGAGTTGATTCTGTTCACGACACCTCATTACGTCTGGAATAATAATTTATCCTAGGATTCTAAAGCAGTATAGTAGTTTTTAGGATCACTTCTGTCGTCTCTCTTGTAGACAGGCATAGCACGTGCTTTCTTCCAAACACTGGGAACAGTTTTTTGTTGAGGTATGTTCAGCATTTTATGCTTAAAAGGGAGTTAACTTGGCTACAAATTTGGTATTGAATCTGGTGGGGATTCCATTGGTTCCTGGAGCCTTGTTCAATTTTAACAATTTCATCTGTTTCTCAGTGTCAATGACACTAATACTTAAACTGCCGGTCAATAAAACTGCAGCATGTGGAAGGGAGCAGGCAATAAACGTCGAATTGGGATGAAGAATACTACACACTCAAAGCAGGAGTAACACCATCTACATTATATACATATGGAAAGTTATGCAGTTTGTTTATTATTCAGAAGTCACATTTGAATGTAGATTATTTGTGAGATGACTATGTTATACCTCGCGTAAGAAAGAGAAACGTCTACAAGGAAGTGTTGGTATCAGGCAACAAAAGAACATGTCCTATCAAAACTGCAGTTTCTGTTTCATTAATATTGCTCCTGTGTGGTTGGAATCTCAGCTCTGCCATGCAAATATGAAATTGATAAGTTTGGGAAGGCCAAATTAATTGTCATGAAAGTGGCTGCATGTGACTGGCAATAAAGAAGTCGGACATATTGTTCGGTCAGCTGTGCAGCCACAGCACATACCTTAAGGAACATACTTATTTAGAGAAAGTCAAGTATTCAGACACAGAGAACAACGTCTGTCACCGAGGTGACAATTGTTGTGGCTACCTTTGATGCAGAGCAGAGTTTGTGTCGACTGTTGTGCACCCAATGACATGTCAGAACTATGTTGCTGCCAAAGATGGTAGCTCTGTGTATCAGATTTCACACCCTGTATACCCTCAAATTACCTACAAATGTAATCTAGCATTGTTCCTACTGTAAGATATGTGCAAACTAGGTAAAATATCATTGTTTAATATCCTTCCTGCTGTTGCAATTTAATGACTGGTAGTGTATATCACTTATAATTGCAGTTGTGTGAAAATTAAAGTGACAGTACTCCTGTACATCTTTTTGTGAAGAAATGTTTGGCAACAGAGTTCAGAATTTCTGCTTTTGCTTTGCTACTTTAAATTTTGGTTCCTGTGTCTTCCATGAGTGCACAGAGAATAACTTTGGCACCATTAACAGCCTTTACATACAAATAGAAATTCTCTGGGTTTGTTGGAGATTGAGTTAGCATTGTGTACATTAATGAAACTAAGATGTACATGCACTGTATATAATAATGCCAACATTCAATGTGGGCTGAAGGAAAAAAATGCAATTTATAAATATTTGGCGTCTGTAGCAGGTGCCTCCAGTAGGCGCTGGGTTTTGACACTGCCTAATTTCTCATGATACTTGTTGATAATACACTCAGGTGCTATGCCACTCACTCAGCAATGAACAGTAGATATTTGGAGCAAACATTTGTGAATCTTAGTCAGAAAAGTATGCATTCTGTGGATAATAGCTGGTTCCAGGAAATGATTTTTCAGTAACCAATATCAAATGTCTCGTGGAAAATATTTCAAAAATAAATAAATTACCATTGGTTCGATTATCACTTGTCTGTAGACCCATGTGCACCTCCACAGTTTTGCAGGTGTCAGACTAAAAATGCAAAGGTCTTAAGGGTTTTCCCTTGTACTTAATATGATATGCACTTGTGTTGTTTCGTGTGTGTGTGTGTGTGTGTGTGTGTGTGTGTGTGTGTGTGTGAAAAAGAATCTAATTTAACTAGACCTTGTTAATTTCCTTGTAAGTGACTGTGTGAATCAATTTTTTGTTAAAAGAAAAACAGAGTTTGTCACCTGTAATTGGACCATTTCCAGTACTGTGGTATTCAAACCAAACTTCATGTTGAAGACAGCTTAACTGAAGCTAAATGTGTAGTGGAAGGACCACACTGTCCCATTGATGCCATATGTATTTGCTGTGATCTAACCTTTCACTTACAAACAACAGAAAGTCCAATATGGATTGTTACTTTTGCTTACAAATGCACTTGAAATGAACTTGAAGTGTAAATCAGTTAATGCCACTTATAGGCCAACACAAATAATCATAAAATTCGTATCAAACTATGGAAAATCCAGGATGGAACATGACAGTATTATGAAAAGGATAGTTGCTACTCATCATATAGTGGAGATGCTGAGTCGCAGATAGGCACGACAAAAAGACTGTCAGAAAGTAAGCTTTTGGCCAACAAGACCTTCATTGGAAGCACGCGCGCACACACACACACACACACACACACACACACACACACACACACACACACATGACCACAGTCTCTCACTGCTGAGGCCAGACTGCAAACAGCAGTGCATGGTGGGAGAAACAACCAGGTGGTGGGGGTAAGGAGGAGACTGTGGCAGGGAGGGAGAGGGATAGCGTGGTGGGAATGGAGGATGGTAAAATGCTACTTGTAGAAGCACACAAAGGTATAAGGTGGAGAGAGGATAGGGCAGCTAGGTGCAGTCTGGAGAATAGATGATGGGCGGACGGGAGGGGGGAGCAGAAAAGAAGAGAAGAGGCTGTGAATGCCTTGGTGGAATAGAGGACTGCTGGAATGGGAACAGGGAAGGAGCTAGATGGGTAAGGACAATGACTAATGAAGGTTGAGGCCAGGTGAGTTACAGGAGTGCAGGATATATTGTTGGGAAAGTTCCCGCATGCAGAAGTCCGAAAAGCTGGTTTTGGTTGGAAGGATACAGATGTCATAGGCTGTGAAGCAGTCATTGAAATGAAGAACGTCGTATTGGCTGGCATGCTCAGCAAAGGGGTGGGCCAGTTGTTTCTTTACCACAGTTTGTCGGTGCCCATTCATGCGAACAGACAGCTTGTTGGTTGCTATGCTCATGTAGTATGCTGCACACTGGTTGCAGCTAAGCTCGTAGATCACAACCACTGTGCTGCATTCCATGTGGGCCTGGCAACGAACATGCTATATGCTGGCCAGTACTTAGCTCCAAAAGGCAAAATTCCAGTACCACTGCCAGTAGATAAAACTGTTAGTTCCTTCTACAAGGGGCAAATAGGAATATGTATAGGATGGAAGAGCAGGCCACACAGACCCTAGGTGGTAAGTGGGGAAGGACCCACCTGTTCTTGTAAAAGCTAGAAAGCTACTTTTAAACATGTCTACCAGTAGTGCTGTGATTTCGTTTGCTGGAGGTAAATATTGGCCTGCTATTGAATCTGTTCATAAATGTACTGTTTTATTTTCTTTTAACTATGAAGACTTTGTGTTGTTTGCTTCTAGGTCTTGTGCACTTGGAAGCTCTTGAAATGCTGTCTAAGCAGTGTGAGCTCAAAGTGGAAGCCATTCTGCAGTCTCTAACTGGTCAAGTTGCAGTTGAACTGCAAGACAAGATGACTGCATTAAAAGAGTTATGTGAAATTCCTGATGATGATGCAGATGAGACAGAAGACCAAAGCACAAGTGATGAGTGGCTAAAAAGTCTTGCCGAATCCTCCCATGATCTTGAAGTGAATGTACCTGTTGATAAAATTGCAAATGTAAGCTTCTGTTTAATGTTCTGTTATGTCACAGAAACTTAGTAGTTTAGTAAGTGTCTAGAATGCTACCTGTTTTCTTGTGCATATATGTAGTATTTGATTTTTAGCCAGAACCTGATGTCTCATGTTGACTTTCATTTATAGTAATTGATTAACTGGAAAATCTCATACAGAAATGTGAAAAATGCACAGAGAGACAGATTAGCTGGCTAGTACTAACCTTACAAGGGAATTGTCCATTCCGACATGTTGAAACCCACCCTGAAATTTTTTATGCTGGAGGAATACAACAAAAGAAATCCACTGTCAAAATTTTAGCTGCTGAGAAGCACTGCAAGTATTTTTTAAAAATTGTTGGAATTAATCATTTTTATCATATAAAGAACCACGTATGACAACGATTTGTACAGCCACTCCTGCCTAGCACATGATTGGTCTTGACAGTAGAGTGTAGAGCTGCATAGTGCATATATCAGGAGTGACTCTGCAAGTTTGAAGTACCTAAATGATGCAAAAAAATGTCACATACTATTAAGGTTTTGAATTTGAGGTAGTTTGTATCAACAACTTAACTGTTGCATATGTAATTCTTACAAAGATGACTAGCAGAGGAAAATAAATCAATGTGGTGTTTGAAGTTACATTGCAGATGACTTCCATCAATCATGACTTTAATTTATCAAAATGAAATATTTCTTCCACATACATCATTTTACAAACAGAACAACAACAAGCATAGTTCTTATGATAATTTTTGAATAACATATATTTTAGTATCAATGAGTTCCTTGTTTATTGCCTACAATCTTTACAGTAAAGTAAACTTCATTTGAACGATGAAGCCAGCCGGAGTCGCTGTGCGGTTCTAGGCGCTACAGTCTGGAGCCGAGCGACCGCTACGGTCGCAGGTTCAAATCCTGCCTCGGCATGGATGTGTGTGATGTCCTTAGGTTAGTTAAGTTTAATTAGTTCTAAGTTCTAGGCGACTGATGACCTCAGAAGTTAAGTCTCATAGTGCTCAGAGCCATTTGAATGATGAAAACAAACATTTTCCCCTACATCAGGCATACCTGGGAAAAGAAAAATTAATGCTTTCAAGCACTTCATAGTAATTACTTGTTTTATTTGGACATAATTGTAGTGGAGGAGGAAGTGGTCCTGGTCATTGGTCTGCTTATTGTGCTGCATACGGCATATACTGAAAGCAATTTGTAAAACGTGCTGATGATACAAACTCATAATGCACAAATGACTGCGATTGAAGAGTACTGTTCTGCTGATACACCTCAAAAAATGACATGGGGCTGTCAGAAATTATATTGTCCAACTATTTCCTTAAAAATATTTTTCCCAGTTAAACAAAAATCTTTATCAATACTCACATGGTTGTTCTGGATGGAATCTGAATTGTATCAACAGTCTTTTTGTCATTGTCCTGAAAGGCAGAGATATCATTATGTGTAGGCCAAGAATCCAACAAAAACAATGAATTAATTTCTGCAACTGGCTAGAAATCATTTTGAATGAAATGTTAAAAATTATTCTTTGCCATTTTTCTAGATTTTGATACGTCATTTATAAATTTTTTTGACTAAACAGTTCTGTTTCTACCAGATGATTCAGAAAGACTGAACAGATTTCAGTTGTTTATTACAGATAAGCTACAAAAGATAGAAACACATTGTGTATGTTACTGCATAGAGGAAGTTTCAGAGATTTGACTCAGCTGCACTGTGGTTTGTTTATAGCAGCATGGTGACTACACCACAAGAGAATTTGTGTGAAATCAATTCATTGCTCAAGTGCAACATGCATTCCTCACACCTTGCGATTTCTTTTTCTTTTCTGTTGGGGTACATAAAAGACAGTCTTTGTCGAATTCGAATTGTTGAAGCTGTTAATTCAGTAAACAGGGACTTGTTGATTTGTGTGTGGAATGAAATGGACTACCATTTTGATGTTTTTCGAGCAACCCTTTGTGCTCATGTTGATTGTATGGTGTAGTGTCTGTGCATACATAAAACTTGAAGTCCTCCTTTGTCCTGTGTTGTGCAGTGTTTTTCTATCTTTCATGATTTGTGTATAATAAACAACTGAAATCTGTTCTTTCTTTTTGAATCCCTCTGTATTTTTGGTCCTAATATGCCGTAAGCTCCCTGAAGACAGATAGGAAGGTGCAGAAATAGTAATCCACTTGTATCTATCACTGCCATTGTTGTATATGAATGTGCCATAACATTAATCGACTGCACAACAAACTCTGTCTTTCTTCACCCCGAAATGACAAAGTGCGGTTTCATGGCAATTCTTTCACAAAACCTGACTAAACAGCATTAGATACAGCAATGTAACAACAAGGTTCATCTCCATGTCAGCTAAAAATTAATGGCATCTCTTCTACACATTTGCTTGGAGTAACCTTTGTTGTTTTGTAACATCCTGCACTGTATGATTTCCTGAATGTACTCAGGCAGGTCAAAGAAAACTTGAAATCAGCAGTGTTCACCACAACTGCGTTTCAGAGGGCCTAGTCTTATATATCTCCATTGGTAACGGTGCGCTGCCTCTCACAAGCAGCTCTACATGGTTCACACCTACAGAAGACTCCTCTAAAGAGCTTTTGTTCATGTTATTTATTTAAGCTTAGGGATTTATGTTGGTCATTAGTGGGGGCTAATTGGACTTTGTGGCTATCCTGTACAGTAATCTTTTGGATAGTGTTTCTTTCATAGTTTTGCATGTTCCATATTGGGGCATATTTCTTACTTTGTTTGAGTCTTTCTTCCATTTATGCAGCCCACTGTCAGATTTTATGGAGAAAAATCAGGTTTACACACTGCTTAACACTGGAATTTGCATTACAAATTATGATCACGCCGAGTTCTGTTATGTGTTCACTGATGCACGGTCAACCAAGGATAATCGCTTGTCATGTTGCGCTTGTGTAGTCCACTAAACCTACTGTAGGGGTGTATGTTTTTCCAGCTTCCCGGCGAGCTAGGAATTTGACAATTTCCAACATTTTTAAAAAATACTTGCATTGCATCTTAGCAGTTAAAATTTTGACAGGGTCTTTCTTCCGCTATAAAAAAAATTCAGGACATATTTTGAAATGTTGAATTGGACAAATCCCTTGTTTAGCTCAATACAGGTGACAGTCACACAGAATGATAAAAATAAATAAAACCTAACTTTCATAAACTTATTCGGTCCTCCAGAGGAGGGGGAGGGAAAACAAGGGACAGAGGGAAAATTGGGTGCAGGTCTCTCGTAACGTAGGTTATGAGGTAACAAAGTGGAAGGTAACCAAAGATGAAGTAAAGGTTGTCCAGGGAAAGTAAAAGATAACTTACCACGTGTGTGTCATCTTCAAAGCAAAGAAGAAAGAATGTGAAAGAAAGAGAGATGTACGAGGGCCTTTTTTTTTTTTTTTTTTTTCAACCTCCGATCATTTAGTATAGAAGCTATGCGAGTGGCAGAAAGTGGGCATATCCTGTAGGCTATTGCGCAAGTCTCGCACTACACAGTCTGCCATTGCCGACCTCAAGACAACATTCTGCGTTGCACTACAGCGAGGTAAACATGGCTGCCATCATTGTTGCTCCCGCCAAGTGTGAATTGCGAAGTATAATTTGGTTTCTGCAAGCAGAAGGGAATAGTGTAGCAGATATTCATTGGAGAATGAGCCAAGTGTATGGTGATAACTTCCTGACTGATGGTGTTGTGCATGAATGGTGCCGAAAGTTTAAAGATGGCCAAAATGATGCGCATAATGAAGGGGGCCAAGGATGCATGTATGTTGTTACAGCTAACCTTGTTGAACGAGTTGACAGAATGGTTAGAGAAAGTCATAGGTTCACCCTAACTGCTTTTTCTATGGAAATCCTGCAAGTTTCAAGATCTGTTGTAGACTCTATTGTTACTGAACATTTAGGCTACAAAAAACTTTGTGCCCCTTGGGTTCCAAAGATGTTGACGGATGCTCACAAAAATCGCGGAATAGCATCGGCTTTGAATTTCCTTGACCATTATCATGATGATGGAGAGAACATTTTGAAATCAGTTGTTAGTGAAGATGAAACTTGGATCCAATATGACACACTGGAAACAAAACAACAATCACAACAATGGATGCATCCAAATTCAACAAGCAAACAAAATTCAGACAAACATTCAACAACAGAAAGGTTATGGCTACCATGTTTTGGGACCAAAAAAGTGTGTTGTCTGTAGAGTTTATGCAGCCCGGAACCACTATCAATGCAGCTGCTTATTGTGAAACTTTACAATGTTTGCGGAGAGCCATTCTAAACAAACGAAGAGGGATGCTGACTTCAGGAATTTTGTTGATCCACGACAATGCTCATCCACACACTGCTGGCACAACCCGATGGCTTCTTGAACAATTTCAGTCGGACATGTGCGATCATCAGCCGTACAGTCCTGACCTGGCACCCAGCGACTTTCACCTTTTCAGGAACTGAAGACGTGATTAGGAGGGCAGCACTTTCAAACCAACGAAGATCTTCAAAACGACATCAATGCTCATTGGTGGCAATATTTTTTGAAGAGGGTTTTGCAAAGCTTGTCCACAGGTACAATAAATGTCTCAATCTTTTCGGTGATTATGTTGAAAAGTAACCATAAGTGTAAAAGCGCGCGCGCGCCCGCGCCCACACACACACACACACACACACACACACACACACACACACACACACACACACAAACACACACACACACAAGCGCAACTGGCACACACATCTGCAGTCTCCGAGAGCTGAAACTACACTGCGAGTGGCAGCACCAGTGCATGACGAGAGTGGCGACTGGGTGGGGGTAAGGAGGAGGCTGGAGCGGGTAGGGGGAGGGATAGCATGGTGGGAGTGGCAGACAGTGAAATGTTGCAGTTTAGACGGAGGGCAGGAGAGAAGGTGCGGAGGGGGAAGGGGGTAAGTAGCGGGAAGGAGAGAAATAAAAATAAAAAGAAATTAATAGACTGGGTGTGGCGGTGAATTGATGACTGTGCAGTGCTGGAATGGTAACAGGGAGGGGTCTGGATGGGTGAGGACAGTGACTAACGAAGATTGAGGCCAGGAGGGTAACAGGAACATAGGATGTGTTGCAGGGAAAGTTCTCACTTGCGCAATTCAGGAAAGCTGGTGTTGGTGAGAAGGATCCATATGGCACAGGCTGTGAAGCAATCATTGAGATGAGGGGTATCATGTTTGGCAGCGTGTTCAGCTACAGGGTGGTCCACTTGTTTTTTGGCCACAGTTTGTTGGTGGCCGTTCATGCGGACAGACAGCTTGTTGGTTGTCATGCGTACATAGAATGCAGCACAGTGGTTGCAGCTGAGCTTGTAAATCACTTGACTGGTTTCACAGGTAGCCCTGCCTTTGATGGGATAGGTGATGTTAGTGACCGGACTGGAGTAGGTGGTGGTAGGAGGATGTATGGGACAGGTCTTGCATCTAGGTCTATTAAAGGGGCATGAGCCATGAGGTAAGGGATTGGGAGCAGGGGTTGTGTAAGGATGGACGAGTATATTGTGTAGGTTCGGTGGACGGTGGTATACCACGGTAGGAGGGGTGAGAAGGATAGTGGGTAGGACATTTCTCATTTCAGAGCACGATGAGAGGTAATCAAAACCCTGGCGGAGAATGTAATTCAGCTGCTCCAGTCCCGGATGGTACTGAGTTACGAGGGGAATGCTCCTCTGTAGCTGGACTGTAGGACTTTGGGAGGTGGTGGGAGACTGGAAAGATAAGGCACAGGAGATTTGTTTTTGTACAAGGATAGGAGGATAATTACGGTCAGTGAAGCTTCAGTGAGACCCTTGGTATATTTAGAGGGGGACTGCTCATCATTGCAGATGTGACGACCACGGGTGGCTAAGCTGTACGGAACATTGCCTTCACAACACATAATAAACAACACACACTGAGAAACAATATTAACACACTTACAGACATGCACTCAGTCAGGTATTTATAAGATACTGTGGTGGTGTAGAACCTGAAAAACCCCCTATGTAGGCCAATCTGGGCAAGGCTTCCAAAAAATACACTAAAACATAAAAATGCCTACAATACTAGCAACTGTAATAAATCAGCAATGGCCACCCATTCCATGAAATTCTGCACAATCCTCATATATTAAATAAAACTGACATGGGACATCTAGTGGACATACATGAAGAACTGGAAATATTCATTCATGGCACAGTACAGGGAGACATGTTACTAAATGATGAACTTGAAAGTTCTGATATTAACTTCTTTAAAAACTTCTCCAACATTGAATGCCTGTGCCTCACCTAATGTGTGCCATGACATAAATATATCTAGATACAAATGTTTTCATATTCACTGTATGCTACTGTTTTAGAAATAGAAAATTGTTTACATTAGCTTTGGAGTGATTAAGAAAGTGTTAAGTTCCAGTGATAGATTCCTCAGCACATTCACCGATAATCTGTCTTAATGCTTCCATCTCCTACAACTACCCTGCAGACCTTGTCCATAATCCAATCTCTTGAGCAGTCCATCCCCCCCCCACCCCCCCCACCCCCCCACTTTCGGCAACAATGATATAACCTCCAGGCCACACAAAAGCATCCCCTTGTCACTCAATACCATCCTGGCCTTGAAAGCCCTAGCATATTACTCAGCCAGGGCTACAACTTCAAGTCGACCCATGAAAAGAGATCACCCCTTCACAATATACTCCTTACACCACCCACAGTAGCCTTTCTTCATAATTTTAACCTCTGTGACATCCTTGTGAAACCCTACAACATTATTAAACTGCCTTCCCCGCATAAAGGTTCATACCCACATAACTTCCCTGCTGAAAAACCTGCCCAATGCATCCCCTCACAATCACCTACTCCAGCTTCACCACTGCTAAAGCATGTAACATTCAAGACAGGGCCACGTGTGTGAAACAACATGTGAGTTATCAGCTGACATGTGTTGACTGCATAGCATTCAACATTGGTATGACAGCCATAAAATTGGCTGAACACATCAAAGAGCGCAGACAAATTATCCACCATGGTACCTGCTACATAACACAAGCCATTCAGATTCTCCTTACTTAGTATTATTCATCTTATTCATCTCAAATATAACTATTTATCTCCTTTGCTTTGAAACTGGTGCAGTACTTGTGACGCATTATCTTTTACTTCCTTTGGAGACACTTCACACTCCATCTTTGCTTACCTTCCCCTTGTTAAGTCATAACTTAGATTGTGAGTGACTAGTATCCATTTTCCCTTTTTTCCTCTCCCTTTTCTCTCTTCCCTGGTGAAGGAACAAGTTTTCGGAAGCTAGGTTCTACAATTTTTTTTTTTTTTTTTTTTTTTTTTTTTTTTTTTTTTTTTTTTTTTTTTTTTTTTTTTTTTTTTTTTGTGACTGTCGGCTGTACTCTGTACTGACCTGAGGAAAGTTCTGGCATATCAGCTATGATGATGATTAGAAGTTAGCTATTTTGGTATCATGGTTAAACCACATACCTCTAAGACAAAAAAAAAAAGATGCACCATGAAGACACTGATAGATGTGATGTACATGTGCAGTAGACAAATGATAAAGATTTCGGAAAAATTTGATGATTTATTCAAGAGAGAGTGCTTCACAAATTGAGCACGTCAGTATCACTTTGGTCCACCTCTAGCCCTTATGCAAGCAGTTAGTCAACTTGGCATCAATTGATAGATTTGTTGGATGTCCCCCTGAGGTATATCATGCCAAATTCTGTCCAGTTAACTCACTGGATCATCAAAATATTGAGCTGGTTTGAGGGCTATACCCATAATGCACCAAATGTTCCCAATTGGAGAGAGGTCTGGTGACCTTGCTGGCAGAGGTCAAGTTCGGCAAGCTCGAAGACAAACAGTAGAAACTCTTGCTATGCGTGCATGGACTGTGTGCTGCTAAAAAGTACGTCCAGGATGGCTTGCCATGAAGAGCAACAGAAAGGGGCTTAGAATACTGTTGACATACCACTGTACTGTAAGGGTGCCACAGATGACCGCCAAAGAAGTCCTTCTTTGAAAAGGAAATGGCACCCCAGTCCATCACTACTGGCTGTCCAGCAGTATGGTAGACGACAATCAAGTTGGTATCCCACCACTGTACGTGCTGTATCCAGACACATCTGTGCTGGTGATTGGGGCTCAGTTTGAAACAGGACTCACTGCTTAAGACAGTTGTGCTCCAGTCAGTATGATTTCTGGCTGATGATGTGTCTGAAAACACTCCATACAGCGGTGGAATACCAACTCGACTGTTGCACACCATACAGCCTGACAACCAAGAGTGGAATTTCTTTCCACGGTAGGACTGCTTTGGTTGTCATTTGTGGCATCCTTACAGCACAACTATTCTACACCCTGTTTTGTTGCCTATCCTGGGCTTACAGTTCACAAAGATAATGCCTGCCCACATACAATGAGAATGTCTGCTGCTTTTCTTCATGCTTGCCAAAAAACCTACATTGGCCAGCAAGGTCGCCAGATCTCTCCCCAATTGAGAATGCTTGAAGCATTATAGGCAGGGCCGTTCAACCAACTCAGGATTTTGACTATCTAAAGTGTCAGTTGGACAGGATTTGGAATGATATCCTTCAAGAGAACATCCAACAAATCTATCAATTAATGCCAAGATGAATAACTGCTTGCATAAGGGCCAGAGGTGGACCAATTGCTCAATTTGTGAAGCTCTTTCTCTTGAATAAGGTGTCCAGCTTTTCTGAAACTGTAATCATTTGTTTGTCTGTACATGTGCAGCACATCCACTGATTTGCATCCCATTTGAATAATTCATTCATGGTGTGCCCTTTTCTTCTTAGAGTGTATTTCCCCTGTGTAAATATAGACATATACTTCATTGCTGTAATACTTTCTTTTCCAGAGCTGGTCAGAGACAATACAATGGCTCAGTGAGTATTCACCAGAAATTAGGCCCCAAGAATTCCACCATAAAGCTATTTCATCACTAGCTAGACTTACAGCAGTGTCTGTAGAACAGTTCCACAAGACTGCAGAATTACTGTTGGTAAAGGAAGCTCGAGATCCGTTCCAAGAGGCTCACTGTCTCCAAGAGTAACTATCTAGTTCTAGGAAAAGTTGTGTTTATTAGAAAAATAATTATTTTTTCAATGGTGTTTTTAATTTTGTTTCAGAATGACTCTTTTATTGTCAGTCCACATCAGTATACTGGCTGCAAAATTTTCTGACACCCTGTCTTCTCGTGAAGAAGAAGAAGAAAGCTCAGGATTAACGTCTGTTAGTGATATAATCACAAACATTTTTCTTGAGGTAAGCATTCTCTGAGCGGCTTGGATGTCTCTGCACTTTAAAAAATTCTCATTTAGGTCTCAAGATAAAAATAGGTTAAGAGTTTGGGAAGAAGTGCCAGGAAAAATGATTAATAGATGATTTTTTAATTCCTTCTGACTGGTCTTCCTTTTCTTTCCTTTATTTATTTATCACCTGATGCTTGTGTTATGCTCAGTTTTCTCCTACCAGTAGATAAAATGTTTTTACATTTTTCCATACATTAATTTATGAAGCATTAGTGTTTTACCTAATTCTGTAATTGGAGTGTTTAGTCAACTAAGCTGTGTTTTTGGAGTTTTCAACACAACATTCACTGGAGTCACACCTGTGACTTTTGTACAGTTAGTGGACAGAACATATTCACTCATAGAAAACTGATCCATTTACATTATTGTGTCTACACCGAAAACCCTTACATATAGCACAAGTATTACCTTTTTTCTTATTATTCTCCAGCCCCAAAAAACACACTACCATTATTCTAGAAATTCATTCAACCTGCAATCCATTCTTCTGCCCAGGAAGGCGTTGTGTGAGTACTACATACTTCACTGAGAGATAAACTTTCTTCATGGAAACATCTAAACAGATCAGAATAATTCCTGACTGCAATATAAAACATTCCTGTGATAGCATTTTGTTTCAAAAGCAATTCAGTAGTATGTGCAATGTGCAAAAACACTTTGAAGAACAAAATTAACTCTTACTGATGTGCAGTTTTAAGTAGTGACAGTTCAGTAATATTTTAAGTTAACATTTTGTGTAGTTCTCACCTACCTTGCTCTAAATCAGCAAAATTTTGAAAAGTTCATAAACTATATCACCAGTATCAGCATTCAGAGTTCACTGACAACATTCTCTGTTATCATGGTAAGTTTCTTCTTCACTTGTATCATTTTTGTTGTAACATATAAGAATACTGATCTTATTATGAAAAGTATAGATTGCTATTCACAATATAGTGGAGATGTCAAGTCGCAAATGGGCACAACAAGAAAACGAATAAAGAAGTAATCTTCTGGCCAGAAGGCCTTCTTCTCCGTTAGACAACACTCACACACCCATTTGCTCAAATGCAACTAGCACATAAATGACCACTGTCTCTGGCTGCGGAGGCAAGACTCAGCAGAACCAGGGGAATCTCTGAAAATGTCTAGCACAGCTCTGATCAAAACATTAGGAATGGAAAAGTTTCATGGACCATGACCATTTAAGCTGGAAGATTTACCAGCATTAATCTTCTGCTGTCTAGTCTTCACATTAATTCATTTGTAGAGAACACTGTGTTCTCTCTACTTAATTCCTTAAAGCTCTCCTTGTGTTCTACGTCCATTCATGACATCAGCTGAATTCCTTTGTTGAAGAGGAATTGGGCAACGAACATGATGTTCATGTTGTGTAATGACTCTGCATTACTGATTCACATACACAATATTTATTTATAATCGTTATAAGGACAGAAACAACTTAAACACTTGGTGTCTCAGAAAACATTGCCCAAGGTCCAGAGATACTTTTTTTTGCAATATTCATGGGGACAGAAGCCCATAGAGCTTGTGTCCCCACAAACCTTTCTTCATTGATGCAAATATTTTTGTGGTGTTTTTCTTGCTTTGACACCTTCTGTAATCTGTCTCCTTAGATAGTAGAATTCTTTTACTAAGTGTGCTTTGTCTTCTCTAATTTTGATATTTAAAAAGTTAGTAATCTACTTTCTACTAGTCTCCATCCCCCATCAACCATGGACCTTGTTGTGGTAGGATTTCTCTCATACCTCAGTTGCATTGATAGCCATACTGAGGTGCAACCACATTTAAGGGGAATTTGGGGAGAGATTATACTAACATATAGTTCCTGAAAAGGAGCAAGTGAATGATTGATCTAATCTTGTAACATTAACCAGCATACCCTTGCATTGTTGGTACTATAATGGCTGAAAGGAAGGGGAAACTACAGCCATTACATTTCCTGAAGACATTACTGTATGGTATAATAATACAATTGACATTCTTCTCTGTAAAATATTCTACAGATAAAACAGAGACTGAAAGAATGTATAAAGCAATAAAAAATATTATTGATTGGCAACTCCATGGAGTGTTGTGTGAACCATGACCAAATAGTGGATAGAATTGGAAAGAAAATCAGCATTGGCTGTATTTTGTTGTTTTATTGTCAGCAAAATCGATTTTCAGTCACTTAGTGACCAACCCCAGTGCTGTAATATACAATTAAAATTGGTAGGCACTGGTATCAAGCTATAACCACAAGCTTAGAGTGGCGGCAACTTGAAATTAGCGGAGGTTGAGGCCTGGCGGATAACGAGAAGAGAGGATATACTGAAGGGCAAGTTCCCATCTCCGGAGTTCTGACAGGTTGGTGTTAGTGGGAAGTATCCAGATAACCCGGACGGTGTAACACTGTGCCAAGATATGCTGGCCGTGCACCAAGGCATGTTTAGCCGCAGGGTGATCCTCATTACCAACAAACACTGTCTGCCTGTGTCCGCTCCCGGGATTGGCATGACTCCTTACCCTCTCCCTTAAAACCCACATCCTTTCGTCTTTCCCTCTCCTTCCCTCTTTCCTGATGAAGCAACCATTTGTTGCGAAAGCTTGAATTTTGTGTGTATGTTTGTGTTTATTTGTGTGTCTATCGACCTGCCAGCACTTTTGTTTGGTAAGTCTCATCATCTTTGTTTTTAGATATATCTTATAATGGTTAGATAGATGTTTTTGAACTAAGTTTAAAACTGCAAAGTATTCCCATGTGGGGATGTGCATTCTAACCATAACTTGTTTCTTATGCACTGCAGGTTAAAATGTCCCAGTTGATATCCTTGGATAACAGATGTGACAATAAATTTTACTGATAAAAAGGAGAAAATGTATAAATGAGGCAGACAAATACGAGTATCTAGGTCTAAACCATGAGGTAGGCAGTTGATGCAAAGCAGGAATGGCTAGAGGAGAAACCCAAAGCTCTAGAAGCATGCATGACTTTGAGAAAAGTAGAGCATGCGTATAAGAAAAATTAAAGAAACATTTAAAGAAAAGTGAAGCACCTGTTTGAATATTAACATCAACAAAAGTGAAACGGAGATTATGGGGTCTAGTTGAACTAAATTAGATTATGCTAAGGGAATCAGCTTAGCAAGTAAGATGCTGAAAATATTAAATGAGTTTTGTGATTTGGGCAGAAAAATAACTGATTATGGCCAAATTAGAAAGGATATAAAGTGCATACTGGCAATGGAAAGGCAAATGTTTCTGGAAAAGAAATATTTTGAGAAGTAATGTAAATTTAAGTTTTACAAAATATTTTCTGAATGTATTTGTCTGTAGTGTAGAATTGTATGGAAGTGAAAAGTGTATGATAAATACTACCGACATGGAGAGAATAGAAGCTTTTGATGTTTAGTACTACAGAAGATTGGGTAAATACATGTTGCTGTTGTCGTTGTTGTTGTTGTGGTTGTGGTCTTCAGTCCAGAGACTGATTTGAGGCAGCTCTCCATGCTGCTCTATCCTGTGCAAGCTTCTTCATTTCCGAGTAACTACTGCACCCTACATCCTTCTGAATCTGCTTAGTGTATTCATCTCTTGGTCTCCCTCTACGATTTTTACCCTCCATGCTACCCTCCAGTACTAAATTGGTGATCTCTTGATGCCTCAGAACATGTCCTACCAACTGATCCCTTCTTCTAGACAGGTTGTCCCACAAATTATTCTTCTCCCCAATTCTATTCAGTACCTCCTCATTAGTTACAAAAACCTACCCGTATAATCTTCAACATTCTTCTGTAGCACCAAATTTCGAAAACTTCTATTCTCTTCTTGCCTAAACTATTTATTGTCCACATTTCACATCCATACATGGCTACACTCGATACAAATACTTTGAGAGAAAACTTCGTGGCACATAAATATATACTTTGTTAACAAATTTCTCTTCTTCAGAAACGTTCTTCTTGCCATTGCCAGTCTACATTTTATATCCTCCCTACTTCGACCATCATCAGTTATTTTACTCCCCAAACAGCAAAACTCATCTACTACTTTAATTGTATCATTTTCTAATCTAATTCCCTCAGCATCACCTGATTTAGTTAGATGACATTCCATTATCCTCAGTTTGCTTTTGTTGATGTTCATCTTATAGCCTCGTTTCAAGACTGCCCATTCCGTTCAACTGCTCTTAGAGATCCTTTGCTATCTCTGACAGAATTACAATGTCTTCGGCAAACCTCAAAATTTTTTATTTCTTCTCCATGGATTTTAATTCCTACTCCAATTTTTTCTTTTGTTTCCTTTATTGCTTGCTCAATGTATAGATTGAATAACATCAGGGATAGGATACAACCCTGTCTCACTCCCTTCCCAACCACTGCTTCCCTTTCATGTCCTTCAGCTCTTATAACTGCCATCTGCTTTCTGTACAAATTGTAAATAGCCTTTCGCTTCTTGTGTTTGACCACTTCAGAATTTGAAAGAGAATATTCTAGTCTACATTGTCAACAGCTTTCTCTATGTCTACAAATGCTAAAAACGTAGGTTTGCCTTTCCTTAATCTATCTTCTAAGATAAGTTGTGTAGGGTCAGTATTGCCTCACGTTCCAACATTTCTACGGAATCCAAACTGATCTTCCCCAAGGTCAGCTTCTACCAGTTTTTTCATTCATCTGTAAAGAATTCTTGGCAGTATTTTGCAGCTGTGGCTTATTAAACTGATAGTTCGGTAATTTTCACATCTGTCAACACCTGCTTTTTTTGGGATTGGAATTATTATATTCTTCTTGAAGTCTGAGGGTACTTCACCTGTCTCATACATCTTGCTTACCAGATGGTAGAGTTTTGTCAGAGCTGGTTCTCCCAAGGCTATCAGTAGTTCTAATGGAATGTTGTCTACTCCCAGGACCTTGTTTCGACTTAGATCTTTCAGTGCTCTGTCAAATTCTTCATGCAGTATCATATCTCCGATTTTATCTTCACCTACAGCCTCTTCCATTTCCATAATATTGCCCTCAAGTACATTGCCCTTGTATAGACCCTCTATATACTCCTTCCACCTTTCTGCTTTCCCTTCTTTGCTTAGAACTGGTTTTCCGTCTGAGATCTTCATATTCATACAAGTGGTTCTCTTTTTTCCAAAGGTCTCTTCAATTGTCCTGTAGGCAGTATCTATCTTACCCCTAGTGATGTATGCCTCTACATCCTTACATTTGTCCTCTAGCCATCCCTGCTTAGCCATTTTGCACTTCCTGTCGATCTCATTTTTGAGACGTTTGTATTCCTTTTTGCATGCTTCATTTACTGCATTTTTATATTTTCTACTTTCATCAATTAAATTCAATATCTCTTCTGTTACCCAAGGATTTCTACTAACCCTCATCTTTTTACCTACTTGATCCTCTGCTGCCTTCACTATTTTATCCGTCAAAGCTACCCATTCTTCTACTACTGTATTTCTTTCCCCTGTTCTTGTCAATTGTTCCCTAATGCTCTCTGTGAAACTCTCCACAAACTCTGGTTCTTTCATTTTATCCAGGTCTCATCTCCTTAAATTCCCACCTATTTGCAGTTTCTGCAGTTTTAACCTATAGTTCATAACCAACAGATTGTGGACAGAGTCCACATCTGCCCCTGGAAATGTCTTACAATTTAAAACCTGGTTCCTAAATCTCTATCTTACCATTATATAATATCTATCTGAAAACTTCCCCTTTCTCCAGGCCTCTTCCACATACCCAGCCTTCTTTCATAGTTCTTAAACAAAGAGTTAGCTATGATTAAGTTATGCTCTGTGAAAAATTCTACCAGGTGGTTTCCTCTTCCATTCCTTACCCCCATTCCATATTCACCAAGTACTTTTTCTTCTGTTCTTTATCCGACTATTGAATTCCAGTCCCCCATGACTATTAAATTTTCGTCTCCCTTCGCTATCTGAATAACTTCTTTTGTCTCATCATACATTTCTTCAATCTCTTTGCCGCCTGCGGAGCTAGTTGGCCTATAAACTTGTACTACTGTGGTAGGCATGGGCTTCATGTCTATCTTGGCTACAGTAATTTATTCACTATGCTGTTCATAGTATCTTACCTGTGCTCCTATTTTTTTTATTCACTATTAAATCTACTCCTGCATTACCCCTATTTGATTTTATATGTATAACCCTGTATTCACCTGACACGAAGTCTTGTTCCTTCTGCCACCAAACTTCACTAATTCCCAGTATATCTAACTGTAACCTATCCATTTCTCTTTTTAAATTTTCTAACGTACCTGCCCGATTAAGGGACCTGACTTTCCATGCTCTAATCCATAGAATGCCAGTTTTGCTCCTGTTGATAACTGCGTCATCCTGAGTAGTTCCCGCCCAGAGATCTGAATGGGGGACTATTTTACCTCCGGAATATTTTGCGCAAGAGGCCGCCGTCGTCATTTAACCATAGATTTAAAGCTGTATGCCCTCGGGAAAAATTACGGCTGTTGTTTCCCCTTGCTTTCAGCCATTCATGGTACCAACACAGCAAGGCCGTTTTGGTTAATGTTACAAAGCCAGATCAGTCAATCATCCAGACTGTTGCCCCTGACACCGCTGAAAATGCTGCTGCCCCTCTTTAGGAACCACATGTTTGTCTGGCCTCTCAACAGATACCCCTCCGTTGTGGCTGCACCTACAGTACGGCTATCTATCGCTGAGGCACGCAAGCCTCCTCATCAATGGTGGTGAATACATATGCATAACTAATGAAGTAGTACTCATTGAAAGAAATTGGTGGCACAGTTTGACTAAAAGAAGAGTTCTGTTAATGGGACACATCTTGAGACATCATGGAATCATCCATTTGGTAATGGAAGTAAGTTTGGGTGAGAGGTGGGGGTAAAAACTTTAGAGGTAGGCCGAGACATAACAGTAAGCAGGTTCGAGTAGATGCAAGCAATAGTTATGCAGAGCTGAAGAAGCTTGTGCAGGACTGATGAGCGTGGAAAGCTGCATCAAAACAGTCTGTCTACTGAAACCACAGCTACTTTCACATTGCTTAGTTTATTCTCAGTCTATTTTTTGTAGCAGGAAGTGTACCCACTGCTTTTAACATTTAGACAGTTTTCTTTGCATTCAGTGATGAGAAGTTTGTTGTTTCTGAAGCTTTGGTATCCATTCCCCATGCGACTTACACTAATTTCTTAATTTCGTTTCACTTCTTGAATTTCCTCTTTGTTGCAATGAATTACGACACTGTGTTATGTCATTGTTTCTTTCTTTTTTAGGGAGATTATCTTAATTTTCTGCTTGTGTTTCTATCACTATGGGAATACAAAATTTGAAGAGAGACCCTGTATCAGTAATAAATATCTTATGGGGAAAGAGCAGCAAGTGTGGCAGTTGAAGCGCTGAATTGTACTGAATTCATGAGATGATTCTTAAAGTATAGCAATGATTAAATTGCTCTGTGCTCAATATTACCACATAGTTTCAAATTTTATTCTTTTCCTACAGTCTGTGTTTTTATTTTTCCTTCTCTTTCTTTTCCAACTGTCAAATTCCAGTTCTCTGACACAATTACATTTTTGACTTCCTTAACAATCCTAATATTTTCTTTTATTCCATAATGAAGTCTTTCAATCTCCTTATCTCCAGAATTAGTTGACATATACACTTCTAGTACTGTAGTGGGCCTTGGCTTCGTGTCTGTCTTGGCTAGGATAATGTAGTCACTATGCTATTCTTAGTAATTTACTGTGTATTAAATTACATATGAACCAAAATATTTTAATGCAGTTTTCCAATATGATATATTTGGACCATAAAATATTTGACAGTACAATCCACATAAATACCCATGCTTTAAGACAGCACAGCACTACTTCAGAACTAAATGATGTATTGAGTAGATTAGATTAGTACTTGTTCCATAGATCATGAATACGACACTTTGTAATGATGTGGAACGTGTCAGGTTCCACATACCTGTCAACAGTTGTAGCCAGAGGCTGTTGATTATTATTTTATAACATGGAGATGACTGTTTCTGTGGAAAGGTCACATTTAAAGGTTGATAAAATTGTTAAAATTGCAACAGATAATATGAATTTTACTTTAGAGTGTACTCAAATCTTGAAGAGAAAACTATAAACAGCATAACAGCCTATACAAAATCGAATGAAGTGTTTAATGCTTGATGTGAATGTAATAGGGAACATGGGGATATGTTGATGTAACAGTATTAGGCGCAGTAAGTCCAGTTTGAGTTTAGTATTTATAAAATGCAGATGTTTAGTGATCAGTGGTGTAGATGCAGTTTCAACTGAATACTAAACTTGTGCCCTATATTTGCTGTAAAAAGAAAAGCCACAGACTGAGTGTTGTAAGACTGTTCTGTATAAATTGATGTATTTTTTTTTTTTCATTTAAAAATACCCATGATGCTATTTTAACATTTATTTAATTAGTATGCCTGTTGGTTCTGGTCTTCAGTGTGAAAACTGGTTTGATGTAGCTCTCCACACTAGTCTTATCCTGTGCAAGTGTCTTCATTTCTATCCAACTACTGCAACCTATATCTATTTGAACTGCTTGCTGTATTCAAACCTTGGACTCCCTACACAATTTTTAGATCTCACACTTCCTTCTAATTATAGCTGATGTGTACTAAATTAATTAAATTACCTAAAGTCTTTTCTTTAAGAACTTTGAACAATATTTTCACCTACTGAGTCATGGCAAGTAATATTTCAACAGTTTTTATAGGTAAATATGCAGCAGTAGATTGAAATAAAGAGCAACCAATTTTTAAATGATAGGAGGAATGGTAGCATCAGCTGTAAATTTTTAATTGTTTGTTGCAGATAGATTTCAGCTACTGTTTAGCATCTCCATATAACCAAGTTATGATGACTCATTGTAAACATAAATGGTACCATTTGACATTACAGAAAAGAAATATCAATTTTTAACTGATGTTTGTTATCTGTAGTGTCAATTGGTACCATATGCTATTACATTCAGTATAAGTCGTCATGACTCGGATGCACTGCACTGAAGATAACTACACTGCGGCTGAAATTGACCTGCACTAAACAAATAAAAAATTTGACTGATGCTGCCCTTTCCTCCTATCGTAATTCTCATCAATATGGTCATAAAGCATGCTGTTCCTAATGGGAACAAATCAGAAGAATCTGTTTTTTGATGTATCCCCTGTACACATCCAAGCATTTATCTTGACTTAAAATGTGTGTGTGTGTTTCTCTCAAAAGGCACAAGGCTCAACAGTTGAAATGTTGCTGCATACTGAGTTTAGCAGCTGAATACAGAACAGCTTCCATAATAAGCATTAATGTCTGGTGACTGACAGCAGCATTTAGTGCCAGCGTGTTCCATAGAAATAGGAAGAACATTCCTGGATAAAAAGTTGCTAATGCTATGTCAGTGATGATTTTGAATAGTTGGTGGTTGGAATGAAATGCTTTATGTTCTTTAGAATTATTGAACCTTTACATCCATGTCTCACTATCTATATTTAGTCATTACCTTATTAGTGGTGTCTCATAATCGTCTGTCCAATGCCTGGTTATATTTAGCTGTCAGTACAGTTGTACTTTATTTATTAATGGAAGAGTAAATAAAATAAGCATATACACTAATTACAGTGAGCTTTATTGAAATGTGACCAAGAGTTAAATATAAGATTGTTTACTGATCTTGATAATAAGATCTCATCAGTGTTTACTTTTGTTCCTTTAATGCATCCCTGAAAGCCTATGCATTGATTTTTGACCGTTTTTTGTTCTAGGCCTCCAATAGCAGTTCTTACATAAAAGAAGCATTTCAACTCATTATACCAGTACTACAACTGGGTGTGAGGCCATAATATGAAAATGACTTACAATATCATCACCCTAATTGGAGTAACTGGTGTACTGTCATGTTATGTGCAATAGTACTGAAACAATGTTTATTAAAACACCCAAGGAAATATTAACCTCAAGCTTTCGAGGATCCCTCTAACTCAAGATGAAAGCAAAATGGAACAGAGAAGATACCAAACAAAAAGATGGGTCACCCACTAAGTATTAATCCCAGTCCTGGTGTCCATTGTACCCTGCACTGTCATTCTCTTCATTCCCCCACCTCTCACTCTCTTGCCTCTGCAGAAGAGAGCCTGTTTTTAAAGTATTTAAGACGTCAGGTGTGCTACATTTTTCACTCTACTTGTTGACACAGCTGTATTTATGTACCGTTGCACCTAATAAATTATTAAAGTGGTTATTGTCAAAGTTCAGTGTTGTCAAAAATTGTGTTACTCTTAGTGTTACTATTTTTTAACAGAACTGTCATCTTGTAAAGTTCTAAGCATTGTAGTTTATGTTATCAAAATATTCAGAATCAAATATATGTATTTCTTATTGTTGAGAAAAGAGAGAACACAAGTTTAAATAATTGATTAGTTTTTTACCCACATTTGACTTTCAGGTTAGAGAATCTGAAAGATAAATCAATGGAAACATCGTTTCTTGCATATTCAAACTGTAAATTCGTGAATGCTATTCCGAAATGAAATGTTCAAAAAAGGGGCACTGGATAAGCAAGATAAGATGATTTTATTTGATCGTGTCTATGGCTGTTGCCAAGATGGTGAACACGACATTTGAACGCCACAGTTATATTACATCCCTAGCATTGTTATACAATAATTTATTATGTAATATATTTAACTAAATTTGTACTTATCATATGTTCCATAATCTTGGACATTTTCCCACTGTTATTCCAGGTATTTAAATTTGGTGATGCTTCTTGGAAGTGGACCAAGGATATCCCCTGGTAAATTGTTCCATTTGTACTCCTGAACCAACAAGCATACTTACTCCTATTGTTGTTTCAGGATTTCACATTTCTCTTGTACTCAAAGTACTTCTCTCCATCATATGTCCTTATGTTGTCACCTGCATTCTCACCCACATATGCTTGGTAAATTCCTTCAAGTCTGGCTGTTACCTTTCATCTTACATGGCCTTCCAGTTTCAGTTTCTTTATTATTTCTGTGGCATTGGTTGCACTGTGTATATCTGGTTGCATTCAGTTGCACTCCTATATGCTTGCTTAAGTATCTGTGCCTTATCACTACAGCATACTCCATTTGGGATTGTGGCAACATCACTAATACATTTCATCACAATAAATGAGCAAACCTATTGCTGAAAGTAACTTTGGCACAGCTTGCATGGTTACAGTTGTTTATTGTCACTCTGTTTTTTATTCGTATGTGAGTGCAAATAAATGCTGTCTGTCTGAGCAGTCTTTTTATGAGGATAATTTGTAATACTCAAGCTCCCATAGTGGTGACCCTGAACAAGGAAAATGAAAAAATGAATGTATATCGTTGGAATAAGGTATTAGTTGACATAAGCACTGGAAACTTGAATCAAGAAAGAACAATACTTACCACTAGAACCAGGATCACAATCCACAACTTTTAACTCACCACAAAATGGTACTATAGATGCAAATGCACAAGACAGGAGTATGTATGCACATAATGGATATGTTAAACTTCTAGTATTCTCCCTGACACAACCTCAACTCTGGTTCATACAGGATGAATGTGTACTTCAACAGTATAAGGTGTACAAAGACTGATAAATTTTATATAGGGGTTTCACATTTGTACTTTGAGGTTTGCAAAGGCAGGTCCAGTGTAAGACCCAAGCGTTACACGGTGTCATGTAAGTGCCAAGTTGGGAGGAGTGCTAGAGGTGCCACAACAGTAAGATTTATATACAGGACATATCACAATTAGTAGTGACCACGTAGGATGACAAGCTGTGATAGTTGCCAGTGTCAACCATACAAGATTTTTATACAGTGCATATCACAGTTAGTAACAAAAGCTGACATGGGTGAAAGTGTAAGAGGAAAAAATGGGCTGTGGAGGGTGCCAAATGATAAGTCACTTATGTAGAAAAATGTTCTAAAACTGGCCATTCATGGAGAAAATAGAAGAAACTTTGTCACAACAAAGTTACACCGCATTATACGAAGCTCTCATATAGCATTACACATTGCCACCAGAGCTGCAATTAGAAAAAAGTTCACATTTGAAAATACGGGTGACAAGTCTCCGTCACAAGTATTCAAAGCCCTACATACGTTATCAGGCCCTGAACTTCTGCCGGAACGACCTTTATGCGTATTATGACTCTGTAAACTTGCAGCTAACATTCGTGCCATCATTGAGGCACAGACTGACTTACCACTGCAAGTCTTAGCACAGAAGGCAAAAATTTCAAGTGAAGTTTCTGCATGTGCAGAAATCGACAGAGGCCATGGGATTGGTATGGTTGAGGAAGCTAACATCACTGACCACAGCAGCACGCATCAACTGAAACCACCATGGAGCAATTGGCAGCACAGGTGTCAAAACTCAATGTGGAAGTAGTTACATAGCTATCTATGAAGTGGCAGTTGTCAAAAATGGGAAAATGCCATCCCACAAGACTGGCCAGAACAATGGTTCTCGTACCACAGGTGTTTCAGCAACTCCGTCCATTAATGTACTCAGCCGTGCGACTACCCAGACTTCAAAGATATGCTTTAAAGGGCTCTAACATCCACCAGCAACAGCATAGCTCAACACAGGATCAGAGCATGGTACAAAGATGTGTAAATGCCACATTATTTTCAGTCAGCCTATCACTCCAATTGTTCATCTAGAACCAGTCACCAAAAAGAACTGGTGACATAGTGATAGCAGCAGTGCAGCATGTGCTTACTTTACTGTGGCCAACTACTCCAGAACACCTAGCTTCAGTGAAAAGCAGTTATTGTAGCTGCGATCACAAAAAATTTTTGCAGATTGAAAGTTTGGATTACAAATCTCCATCACAAGTATTCAAAGCCCTGTGTACCCTGTGTACATTAGCAGTCCCTGAAATTGTGCATGAACAATATTTATGCATATTGTGGCTTTGGACAGATCTTGGCCTGAAATTTACAATCATTGTGGCACAAACAGACTTACTACTGGAAGTCTTAGCAAAGAAGGCAGGAATCCAAACACTCTTTTCTACCTGGATTCAAATTTCCACTTAACATAGAGTTTTATGGTTGCACAGATGCCTGGTCCTAGAATTGGAGTGGGCCTTTTACTTAAATATCAACTTATACCCAACCTCATTAACTGTCGATTGTTGCCAGTATCACAGAAAGGATAGTGTCTACTGCATCTTTCACATCAGGTCAGGTGCAGTGCCAAGTGCCTTGGCTTTTTGCATGGAGATGTCTGGCACCTGTACAGTGTCATACGTGCTGGGCTATTATGATTCGATTCTGATGTCTGCGATTCTGATAGTCTGTGGAGCTCCCCATTCCACATGATCCATAAAAAGGTAATTCATGGAGAGCATGTGGAGACTTTTGATCACTCCAGTTACAGATTGCTATCTCATCACTAATTTTTACTGACCACAAGCCACTAGTAGCTGTCTTTCAGCAGGACATAGACCTCAATTCATTGCACCAATCCAGGTGCGTAAAGTATATCTCACAGTTCAAAACAGATGTGTGTGACATAGCAGGAAAAGACAACCTGGTCACTAATTGCTTATCTCAGAATTGTTCCAATTTAAGCTCCATTCATCGGGTAGAGTTAGCATCAAAGTAACAAGAAGGTCATCTTTTGAATCTTCTTAGAAAGGAGCAGCGAACAACACTGCAGCTCAGATGTGTGTCAGCCCCAGATGTGCATGACAGAATTTGGTGTGATGTATTGAAAGGGAAGCAGTGACCCTATATACCAGAAAAATATTTTGTCAGATTTTCTATGCACTGCATAATGTAGTACAACAGGGAATCTGAGACAAAGCCAAGTTTGTCTCTGCCAAGTTGTGTGGCGAGATTGCAAATAGACTGTTGTGCATGGGCATGTGTGCGCCTGACAGGCCAGCATAATAAGATCAGCGAGCATGTTTTAGAACCTATTGCTCACTTCCCAACATCATCAGCAAGGTTTTTGCATATACACATGAACATTGTTGGGGCACTACTACACACTTCGGGACAATGCTATTTGCTCAAGATTGTTGATCATATTACCAGGTGACTAGAAGACACAACACATCTGCTGAATCAGTTGCAAGTGGGATAGTGCACTCAAGGTTCTCCAGGTTTGGCATTCTGCAAGACATGACAAAGTATCAAGGGAGCCAATTTGAAAGCTAACTTTTCAGAGAACCTGTACTATAAGCTACCATCCAGTCTGCAACAGAATAGTAGAATAGTTACATCGTACACTCAAAACCTCCATAACATGTAGTTAGTCATCGTGATCTGAAGCACTGCTCCTAGTCTTATGTGGATAGGGAAAGATAGTGAATGAGGACATCAAATGCTCTTGCACACAGCTGATCTACAGCAAGCTGCTGAGGGTTCCAGGTGAATTAATCATGCCAGCATCTGCACAGCCACTTTTCCCTGAGCTATGTTGACAGTTTATGCAACAGCTCAGCATCCAAATGAGGAATATTCAGTCTACCAGCCCTGGCAGACATGGAGAGACTGGAGGGTGTTAATACAGAAAGACCTGGAAAGCTGTCCCACATGTGGTTCTTAGCTGATTTAGTGCGCACACTGCTCATTATGCCGTTCTCTCAACTCTACATGATAATTGTAAGAGGAAACCACAATTTCAGAATTGAAAAGGATGGCAAATGAGACAGTTTCAGTAGAGCAGCTCAAACCCATATACACCGATTAGGGTCACTCCTTACACAGCCTACATCACCACACCCAGTGTGGAGGTCAATACATCTACAAAGATTTTTGCTAAACCCTTGGAACCAGAAGAGGACACTAAAGTGACAACTGCAGAATAGGAGCAGTCCTTGCCTGTGGCAGCCATTTTCATGTGAACAGACAGACAAATCAAGTGAGAGTTCCCCCATACACTGGGGCACCCTTTTCAAAGGGGAGGGTGGGGTGCTAATGTGCATCTTCACTAATCAACTTCACCACAGTGAGTGAATGAACCCATTACTGACTATATAGGATATATCTTTGCCACAGTCAGACTGGTTACAGTTGTTTGCTCTCTTTCTGGTTTTGTTCTTATGAAAGTACAAATAAAAGTTATCTGTTAAATAACTGAGTATAATTTGTAATACTCAAGCTACCTTAGGGACTTACAAATGATATGTAGGTTTTTGCTTTTGTACTCTGCTCTCACCTTTCAGTAGCCTCATTCAATATGTGCAGAGACTTATTTGGCTTGTTCCCTATCTTGCCCACGTGCTGCCTCCATTGTAGTTTCTCTGCACAGAGTATCATATCCAGTATGTCATCCCATCCCAGTTTGTACTCGTACCTTATAATGTAATATTCTTGCTATCTCAGAGTGTGTCCAGTTAACTATTCTCCGCAGTCACCCATATCCCACTGTCTAGAACTGTGAATTTTTCGTGAATTGTGGTTTGTTCATCTCATAACGTACATATTCATTTGATTCTAGTACAGGAGACATGTCAAATTCTGGAAAAATTTCACCTGTCTGGGTTCTTCTGCAGTATCTCTCAAACTTCTAACTTTTTTTATTAATTTATTTTTCTATTTTACATGTTCTCCAATATAGACATAAATCAGGAGCAGCAGGGGCTCTAATTTGCCACATATCTCTGTTGTCAGTATGTTTTATGTGAACTCCGCCACCCTCACCCTGTTTTTCCTTTGGTGTACGTAACCTGTTAACCCTATATACTGTTCCATGATTAGTGAAGCTGAACAGTTCAAATATCTAGGTGTTCAGATAGATAGTAAACTGTTGTGGAAAGCCCACAATCAGGATCTTGTTCAAAGACTTCATGCTGCCATTTTTACTGTTCAAATGGTATCTGAAGTGATTGATGGTTAGACACAAAAATTAGTCTACTTTGTATATTTTCATTCACTTATGCTGTATGGTACTATATTTTGGAGTAACTCTTCCCATTCTAGAAGGATATATTTGGAGCAGAAATGGGCGGTTTGGGCAATAAGTGGCTTAAGTTCGCGAACCTCTTGTCGACCCCTGTTCACGAGTCTGGTTATTTTGACACTGGCCTCTCAAAAATTCTCTCTATCAACATACCAACGCTTTCATTTGGTAAGTTACATAATCGTTGTTTTAGATATATTTTTCCCACATGGAATGTTCCCCCTCTATATATATATATACCTACGTATATAAAAACAAAGATGAGGTGACTTACCGAACGAAAGCGCTGGCAGGTCGATACACACACAAACACAAACATACACACAAAATTCAAGCTTTCGCAACAAACTGTTGCCTCATCAGGAAAGAGGGAAGGAGAGGGGAAGACGAAAGGAAGTGGGTTTTAAGGGAGAGGGTAAGGAGACATTCCAATCCCGGGAGCGGAAAGACTTACCTTAGGGGGAAAAAAGGACAGGTATACACTCGCACACACGCACATATCCATCCACACGTACAGACACAAGCAGACATATTGGTCTTTAAATATGTCTGCTTGTGTCTGTACGTGTGGATGGATATGTGCGTGTGTGCGAGTGTATACCTGTCCTCTTTTCCCCCTAAGGTAAGTCTTTCCGCTCCTGGGATTGGTATGACTCCTTACCCTCTCCCTTAAAACCCACTTCCTTTCGTCTTCCCCTCTCCTTCCCTCTTTCCTGATGAGGCAACAGTTTGTTGCGAAAGCTTGAATTTTGTGTGTATGTTTGTGTTTGTTTGTGTGTGTATCGACCTGCCAGCGCTTTCGTTCGGTAAGTCACCTCATCTTTGTTTTTATATATAATTTTTCCCACGTGGAATGTTTCCCTCTATTATATATACCTACGTAGATATATGCCTACGTAGATCAACACCTTCAACCCATTACATGCAGTCTCCCATCCTTCATCAAAGACACCAACCACTTTCTCAAACACCTGGAATCCTTACCCAATCCGTTACCCCCGGTAACCATCCTTGTAACCATTGATGCCACTTCCTTATACACAAATATCCCGCACGTCCAGGGCCTCGCTGCGATGGAGCACTTCCTTTCACGCCGATCACCTGCCACCCTACCTAAAACCTCCTTCCTCATTACCTTAGCCAGCTTCATCCTGACCCACAACTTCTTCACTTTTGAAGGCCAGACATACCAACAATTAAAGGGAACAGCCGTGGGTACCAGGATGGCCCCCTCGTACGCCAACCTATTCATGGGTCGCTTAGAGGAAGCCTGCCAACCCAAAGTTTGGTACAGTTTTATTGATGACATCTTCATGATCTGGACTCACAGTGAAGAAGAACTCCAGAATTTCCTCTCCAACCTCAACTCCTTTGGTTCCATCAGATTCACCTGGTCCTACTCCAGATCCCATGCCAATTTCCTTGATGTTGACCTCCACCTGCCCAATGGCCAGCTTCACACATCCGTCCACATCAAACCCACCAACAAGCAACAGTACCTCCATTATGACAGCTGCCACCCATTCCACATCAGATGGTCCCTTCTCTACAGCCTAGGTCTTCGTGGAAAACGAATCTGCTCCAGTCCGGAATCCCTGAACCATTACACCAACCACCTGACAACAACTTTCGCATCCCGCAACTACCCTCCCAACCTGGTACAGAAGCAAATAACCAGAGCCACTTCCTCATCCTCTCAAACCCAGAACCTCCCACAGAAGAAACACAAAAGTGCCCCACTGGTGACAGGATACCTTCCGGGACTTGATCAGACTCTGAATGTGGCTCTCCAGCAGGGATACGACTTCCTCAAATCCTGCCCTGAAATGAGATCCATCCTTCATGAAATCCTCCCCACTCCACCAATAGTGTCTTTCCGCCATCCACGTAACCTTCGTAACCTCTTGGTTCATCCCTATGAAATCCCCAAACCACCTTCCCTACCCTCTGGCTCCTACCCTTGTAACCGCCCCCAGTGTAAAACCTGTCCAATGCACCCTCCCACCACCACCTACTCCAGTCCTGTAACCCGGAAGGTGTACACGATCAAAGGCAGAGCCACGTGTGAAAGCACCCACGTGATTTACCAACTGACCTGCCTACACTGTGACGCATTCTATGTGGGAATGACCAGCAACAAACTGTCCATTCGCATGAATGGACACAGGCAGACAGTGTTTGTTGGTAATGAGGATCACCCTGTGGCTAAACATGCCTTGGTGCAAGGCCAGCACATCTTGGCACAGTGTTTCACCGTCCGGGTTATCTGGATACTTCCCACTAACACCAACCTATCTGAACTCCGGAGATGGGATCTTGCTCTTCAATATATCCTCTCTTCTCGTTATCCACCAGGCCTCAATCTCCGCTAATTTCAAGTTGCCGCCACTCATACCTCACCTGTCATTCAACAACATCTTTGCCTCTGCACTTCCGCCTCGACTGACATATCTGCCCAAACTCTTTGTCTTTAAATATGTCTGCTTGTGTCTGTATATGTGTGGATGGATATGTGTGTGTGTGTGTGTGTGTGTGTGTGTGTGTGTGTGTGTGTGTGCGCGCGAGCGTATACCCGTCCTTTTTCCCCCTAAGGTAAGTCTTTCCGCTCCTGGGATTGGAATGACTCCTTACCCTCTCACTTAAAACCCACTTCCTTTCGTCTTTCCCTCTCCTTCCCTCTTTCCTGATGAGGCAACAGTTTGTCATGAAAGCTTGAATTTCATGTGTATGTTTGTGTTTGTTTGTGTGTCTGTCGACCTGCCAGCACTTTCGTTCGGTAAGTCACATCATCTGTGTTTTTAGATATATTTTTCCCACGTGGAATGTTTCCCTATATATATATATATAATAGAGGGAAACATTCCACGCAGGAAAAATATATTAAGAAACAAAGATGATGTGACTTACCATATGAAAGCGCTGGCAGGTCGATAGAAACACAAACAGACACATACATACACACAAAATTCAAGCTTTCGCAACAAACTGTTGCCTCATCAGGAAAGAGGGAAGGAGAGGGAAAGACAAAAAGGAAGTGGGTTTTAAGGGAGAGGGTAAGGAGTCATACCAATCCCGGGAGCAGAAAGACTTACCTTAGGGGGAAAAAAGGGTGTGTGTGTGTGTGTGTGTGTGTGTGTGTGTGTGTGTGTGTGTGTGTGTGTGTGCGCGCGCGCGCGCGCGAGTGTATACCCATCCTTTTTTCTCCCTAAGGTAAGTCTGTCCGCTCCCGGGATTGGAATGACTCCTTACCCTCTCCCTTAAAACCCACATCCTTTCGTCTTTCCCTCTCCTTCCCTCTTTCCTGATGAGGCAACAGTTTGTTGCGAAAGCTTGAATTTTGTGTGTATGTTTGTGTGTCTGTCGACCTGCCAGCACTTTCATTTGGTAAGTCACATCATCTTTATATATATATATATATATATATATATATATAGAGAGAGAGAGAGAGAGAGAGAGAGAGAGAGAGAGAGAGAGAGAGAGAGAAACATTCCACATGGGGAAAATATATTAAAAAACATGCTGTGACTTACCAAACAGGAAATCGCTGGTAGATAGACACAATAAAAAACACACCAACAACAAACATGTGGATATTTGTGTGTGTGTGTGTGTGTGTGTGTGTGTGTGTGTGTGTGTGTGTGTTTTTTAGTGTGGGGGTTTGTTTTCCTATCTACCAGCGCTTTCCTGTATATGTGGAATGTTTCTCTCTATTATATATATATTCCTTAACGTCACTCTTGTGCAGAAAGATGTGCAGTATAATGCTGCATCCATTTTCAATACGCTAGCACAAGAATTGAAAAATCTTAGCAGTAATCCACGGGCTTTCAAATCAAAACTGAAGAGTTTCCTCATGAGTCACTCCTATTCTGTCAAGGAGTTCCTTGAAAAATTAAGCTGATTCTTGTTGTATTGTTGATTGCATTTATTTAGTTTTATGGCTTGACTCTTTTTGGGTTCATAAACATTATATTTTTATACGTTATTACTTTTATGTTGTAATTTCATGTACTCACACATTTCATGACTTTGGAGATTTGCTCCTCAATTTGGTCCCATGGAATTTTGATGTGTAAATAAATAAATAAATGAAGATACATCCCATATAGTTCTGTTAACAGTACTGTATGATTTACGCCGTCAGAGGCTTTGGCAAGATCAGTTGCACCGCGGTCAAGTTTTGTACTGTTCAAGTATATTCCAATATTCCATAGATAAGTATGTCCCAGAACCAATCAAAAATTTTAATTTTAAAAGATGAATAATTGCAGTAGGCAGAAATGAAACCAGCAGTTGGCAGCCAGCATGCAACACTGTTTCCCTTCTTGCAAAACAGTGACCCACTATTTCGGTGGACTACAGCTTTCCAGATCTGGATATGGTCAGCAGCCCATTATATGGTGACAGTGGTGGATACTCGCTTTCTGGTTATGTTGTCATGTGCTCATGATCAATGTGACATTCAAACACAGTAACATTCACCGAGACATTAGTTGGATTGATCTGTGTGTTCCTGTGTTCCTTGTATTGAAATCCCCCATCATGAATCCATACTTTAGAATTACATTGTGTTGCATAGCTATCCATTCAGATTGATACAGGAAGTAGAGAACACAAAGAAAATATATTGTTACAGAAAATCAAACAAGGAAAATTCAGAGCGAAATAATAACAACAGTATGAAAAGGATAGATTTCTACTCGCCTTATGGAGGAGATATTGAATCACAGACAGGCATGTCAAAAATACTGCTAAATGTGAGCTTTCAGCCAAAAGCCTTATTCTATAGAACACACACACATACACACATACACACACACACACACACACACACACACACACACACACACAAACACAAACACACAAACACACAACACGCACGTGCACGTGCCAAAGACTGGGTCGTGTGTGAGTGTGTTTTTGTCTACTTTAGGAGGAGGCCCCAAAAATCACATGTTTAGCAGTCTTTTTTTGGGGTGCTCGTCTATGAGTCAACATCTCCTTTGAGTAGCAATCTTCGAAAATATTGTCGTATTTAGTTGTAAGTGTGGTCCCTGATGGAGTTTCTGATGCTAGGGGCAATTTACGCAGAAGATAGTTTGCATACCAATTACAACAGTGGCATTCACAGGAACTGTTTGAATACATGACCATTGGCCTTGTGCATCATAGGACCATTGATTGTCAAGTCCGTTTGAAGGTTCCTAGCATCTCCACAATGGTACCATCAGCAATAGTAATTCCAGCAATGAGGTCTTCTTCTGTTCCTACAGTTGTCTTATACGCCAGCTGCTTCATCAATACACATGAGGTCAGTAGACGTGGGTGGCAAAGTCACAGGGCCATCTTGGCTGATCCATTGATTCCCAAAAGTGACTCTCAGATGATTCCCCATAGCAAAGCTGGAAGTACATCCTACAGCAGTTTTGGCTACATATGTTCCTTGAAGGTGCAATATCTCTGTCTGTTGAGGTGGAATGGAAGTATATATGGTCCAATCAACCTCTCACCATTGTTTTCACAAGGCTTGCGAATTTGTGCACTTGCAAATGGATTGGTGTTTTTCCAAGCAGACCTCAGAGCCAACCATTTTTACACAGAGCAGCTTTTAATGTCATTTCACAGTCCAAGGTGGTGACACCAACACCGATATGACACCACCACTAACTAAATGCTCCCTAATGTTACGAGCTAACTTTGGAAACCATATGTTTCTTATTTAAATATATTTATTTTGATGTTCTGTACTCCTATAATAATGTAAATGATCAGTTCCAGAACGCCCTGTAAGGTAAGGATTAAAATAAAAGACTAGGACAAAGGTTCTGCACTTTTCTCTATTTAATGTAGGATCATCATCCTCAACATAGGTTTCAGTTAGGATAAAACAGTGCTGCAATAATTTTTAATGGCAAGACTTTCCATGCAAGTGTTTGCAGGGTTCTGGGTGATAATATGGTGAAAAGTTGTTATTCTTGTTGTATCTTCCATTTAAATATTATTATTATTATTCCCTTCCTTATACTGGAAACAATTATCCACAGGGCAAAATAACTGTGTACATTTATTGTATGAACTTATAAAACATGCTGTCTGTGTGGATATCAAGTACAACTTTCAATATTCAAACAAACTCTCAGTTTTTCTGGACAAGTTTTTACATATCCATTCTTACATGTAGTTTTCATTGTTGACCTTCCATGTGTATTATTCCAAGGTACTCCTTATAAGCTGTCCATGTGGAGTAGGAATCTGTGTGTTGTACTTGTTGTGACACAAAGATGTCTGGTGATGAACTTCAAATGCTTCATAACTCTCAAGCAGTACACCAAACAGATCAAACAAAAATCTGTAGTAACATTGATATCCAAGGGGAAAATGTGGAGCTATGCTCTACTTTAAACATACCCTTTAACCTAAGATTAATAAATGACACAATTACTCATTTATATAATATGATGACAGTACATAAAATTTCTCACTTATATCTTTTAAGGGAAAATTGCAAATTCAGCTGAGGAAAAATACAGTACCTTCACACTGTACATATCCACACTAGTTCACCTAGGTTGTAGCTTACAGATCAGTGTTGGGCTTTGTAATGATCACTGCCATTAGGCATCCAAGGTATGTGTGGATACCATTTATCTTGATTCTGCAGTTCAGATGAAAAGATGTTTGATTTAATGATCCTCAGCAGCATTAAGTTGAAACAGAAACAAAGTATCTATTATGACACAAACGAATTATAGATATTAGCTTTACATCAATGGGGCAAGCTGAAAATTTGTGCATAACTGGGATTCAGGCTCAGTTTTTCTATTTGCTGTGCAAATGTGCTGACTGCTATGCCATCCAGATAAAGTGGCCACCACAATTTCGTGGACTACCCTAGCATGTCTCCTATCAGACTTAAATTCTCAACTCATACTACATCCTACCGATGTAGTACCTCTGCTCTTTAGCCTCATTACTTACACCACCTCTCTGATTTCCGTAAGATTTTGAGCTTGGCATGCATGTGGACTGAATGCATCATTGCCCTAATTATTTATGTGGTGCCTGTTCTTTCAGACATCTCCGATAGAACAGACAACACATACATATAAAGTATTTGTTGTTGTTTCAGCCTCTTGACTACAGATGAGGAAAAACAGTGTGAAACTTGAGAACACTTGCTTTGCCATGTAGCAGGCAAAAACAACTTGACAGGAAATATTGGATTCCAGTCTTTTTTTTCCGATGCCAACATACATCAAGAGCTTATCTGCCAAGATCTTATTAAAAAAATGATGTGAGCCCATTTGTCTGTAAGTGATAGCTGTTTTCATCCTATAGACGACGACACAACATGAAATTACTTCTGATACCAGTCTTGACTAAAACCCTTTACCTCGAAGAGAGACCATTACAAGTAGTACTCAATGCTTAAAAATTATGTCCTCAGCAGGAAATGTGGCTATTTCCAGAGCTTCAGTAGTAGGTAGAGGCAAACAGCCCTGGTAACACCATAGCAAGTGAGACAGTCAACACTTCCGATTATCCCTTTATTGCTATTTGACAACCTGAGAAACTGTCCCAAGAGGTTAATTACTAGCCAGTGAAAAGTAGAAACTGCAGGAGGAAATGGTGCCAGATATTCTGAGGATAGCTGAGATATGCTTTCATTGTTAGCATTCACTAATGTGCATGTCATAAGATCTGACTGATCAGTAGAGATCTACCCAATGATACTAGTTTCCGATTTCAAGGGCCTTAAAAAATTCCAAATAAACAGTAGTCTGAGTGCCATAAAAATGCGTCTGTATGGCTGACTATAAATGATCTGGGACAATGAGCAACTATTTCTATCCCACTGGGTCTGCAATGGAATTGACTTGAATTTCATAGACTCATCCTTGGTAGAACCAATATGGATCATCCTGAAGCAGAAACTCTGAAATGAATGTGGGCTTTGGAATTGGTTTGCTCAAAGATGTATATGACACCATATTTTAGCTGACGTTAGCAAACATTTTATTCCATGTGAAGTTACTTACTAAATATGGTGCACATTTTTACACTAAAAAAGCACAGTTTTGCAGACCCAAACCAACAATGTTTAATAGTCACAGCAGTGAAGTCAAATTTCAGTTGTGGCACAAAACCGTTGCAAAACCCTGCATCTGTGTACATGAATTCAACTGAATCAGATTTACATGATACAGACACATTGAGATCTAATGTTGAATTAATATATGCAAATGGATTTATTAATGCTGTAAGATATTGTGGCCCTAGCAATGAAGGTGAAGGTGAAGAATTTGCGTATCAAAAAATATAAAATGTTATAATAAAATCAAGATTTTAATGTACTGTTTTTTTATTACAAAAGAAAGCCTTAAAATGGAAACAAATGTGAATCAGTCTCAAAATAACCAACTTTACAAACATGGGAATCAGAAAAATGGAACTATCGGTTGGCAAAGTCACTTGAAGGGTTCAGAATTGCTAATAATCACGCATGTGACTTAATGAAATTTATCTCGACCTCCCTACACATCGATTACACTGACTGACTGAATAGAAAACTGAAGAATCTCATGCATCTGATGATGCACTGATGAGCACAAGACAGTAGATCCTATCACGAATATGAACTACGAACTTTGGGTTGTCCTTACATTTCAGGACCGCAAGGTGTGCTCACCATAATCATCATCAGCCAATTCAATCATTAAATGATGTGGCCTCTTCGAGTCGTGGATTCACGTAGGCTTTCAGCAGTCTTCTCCAAGTGGAACCATAATCTCTGGCGTAAAATGAGCAGAGTGGTGTCACTGTATCTGGCTGCCATGAAATACAACACTAGAGTTGTTCTTCCAAAGCCTCAAACACTGGAATCCAGTTGGCTGTTTCAGTTGAAAGATGGCCTGTGGGGAATCAGTGTGCTCAGCACCCAGCTTCCAGTGAAGTCCATTCTAGGTTATAAGGAGCAGACTGCTTCTTTCTTCCTGTCAAGAAAAACTCAACCATCAATCCTTTTAAAACTGATTTTTGCCTGCCAATTGCATAAATTGGATAAATATCCCACCAAGAAGAATGAAATGTTAAAAAACCAGTGAGCTTAATTTCCTCTCCTCTTTTGCTAAAAAAACTTCATTCTATGTGTTACCTCCTCATGAGGTCACATCAATTTCACCAATCAGTGTCCTCTCACCCAGCAGCTCTGCCAGACATCTCAGGTTCTAGGTAGTGCTAAAGAACCGTGCTCGAGGCTGGCCACCAATTCTGCAGAATCTTCTGAAGCTGTTATATGTCAGAACTGTTTCACCAAGTTTTTTTTAGAAAGATGGGAGATGTTTATCTGCCGAATGCACTTTTCTTAAGATGGTCACTGATCCAGTCTCCTGCTGACAGAATACTGTCTTCTGGAGCAAATACTTTCACCTTGGCTGTCCATGGTGAAATTGTGCCACAAACACAATAAGGCAGCATGATGCTGGCTGAGGCAACTTTACGTGTGACAATGGTAGACCCACCATATTTGAAGCTTCCCCTGTCTGCAGTTCTGCAAACGGGCATCTTTCCTTGGGGCACGCTTGCCACTCCTGTCCTGTATCATGAGTGCTTAACAATTCTAAATCTCACCCCAAAAACAATGAATTTGCTGGTATCAGGTTAAATTAGAGAATATATATAAAAACAAAGATGATGTGACTTACCAAACAAAGCGCTGGCAGGTCGATAGAAACACAAACAGACACATACATACACACTAAATTAAAGCTTTCGCAACAAACTGTTGCCTCATCAGGAAAGAGGGAAGGAGAGGGAAAGACGAAAGGATGTGGGGTTTAAGGGAGAGGGTAAGGAGTCATCCCAATCCCGGGAGCGGAAAGACTTACCTTAGGGGGAAAAAAGGATGGGAATGCACTCGCCCACACACACACACACACACACACACACACACACACACACATATATCCATCCACACATATACAGACACAAGCAGACACATTCCAAGACAAAGAGTTTGGGCAGAGATGTCAGTCGAGGCAGAAGTGCAGAGGCAAAGATGTTGTTGAATGACAGGTGAGGTATGAGTGGCAGCAACTTGAAATTAGCGGAGATTGAGGCCTGGTGGGTAACGGGAAGAGAGGATATATTGAAGAGCAGGTTCCCATCTCCGGAGTTCGGATAGGTTGGTCTTAGTGGGAAGTATCCAGATAACCCGGACGGTGTAACACTGTGCCAAGATATGCTGACCGTGCACCAAGGCATGTTTAGCCGCAGGGTGATCCTCATTACCAACAAACATTGTCTGCCTGTGTCCATTCATGCGAATGGACAGTTTGTTGCTGGTCATTCCCACATAGAATGCTTCACAGTGTAGGCAGGTCAGTTGGTAAATCACGTGGGTGCTTTCACACGTGGCTCTGCCTTTGATCATGTACACCTTCTGGGTTACAGGACTGGAGTAGGTGGTGGTGGGAGGGTGCATTGGACAGGTTTTACACCGGGGGTGGTTACAAGGGTAGGAGCCAGAGGGTAGGGAAGGTGGTTTGGGGATTTCATAGGGATGAACTAACAGGTTACGAAGGTTAGGTGGACGGCAGAAAGACACTCTTGGTGGAGTGGGGAGGATTTCATGAAGGATGGATCTCATTTCAGGGCAGGATTTGAGGAAGTCGTATCCCTGCTGGAGAGCCACATTCAGAGTCTGGTCCAGTCCCGGAAAGTATCCTGTCACAAGTGGGGCACTTTTGTGGTTCTTCTGTGGGAGGTTCTGGGTTTGAGGGGATGAGGAAGTGGCTCTGGTTATTTGCTTCTGTACCAGGTCGAGAGGGTAGTTGCGGGATGCGAAAGCTGTTGTCAGGTTGTTGGTGTAATGGTTCAGTGATTCTGGACTGGAGCAGATTCGTTTGCCACGAAGACATAGGCTGTAGGGAAGGGACCGTTTGATATGGAATGGGTGGCAGCTGTCATAATTTAGGTACTGTTGCTTGTTGGTGGGTTTGATGTGGACGGACGTGAGAAGCTGGCCATTGGACAGATGGAGGTCAACGTCAAGGAAAGTGGCATGGGATTCAGAGTAGGACCAGGTGAATCTGATGGAACCAAAGGAGTTGAGGTTGGAGCGGAAATTCTGGAGTTCTTCTTCACTGTGAGTCCAGATCATGAAGATGTCATCAATAAATCTGTACCAAATTTGGGTTGGCAGGTCTGGGTAGCCAAGAAGGCTTCCTCTAAGCGACCCATGAATAGGTTGGCGTATGAGGGGGCCATCCTGGTACCCATGGCTTTCCCCTTTAATTGTTGGTATGTCTGGCCTTCAAAAGTGAAGAAGTTGTGGGTCAGGATGTAGCTGGCTAAGGTAATGAGGAAAGATGTTTTAGGTAGGGTGGCAGGTGATCGGCGTGAAAGGAAGTGCTCCATCGCAGCGAGGCCCTGGACATGTGGAATATTTGTGTGTAAGGAAGTGGCATCAATGGTTACAAGGATGGTTTCCGGGGGTAACAGATTGGGTAAGGATTCCAGGCGTTTGAGAAAGTGGTTGGTGTCTTTGATGAAGGATGGGAGACTGCATGTAATGGGTTGAAGGTGTTGATCTACGTAGGCAGAGATACGTTCTGTGGGGGCTTACTAACCAGCTACAATGGGGCGGCTGGGATGATTGTGTTTGTGAATTTTAGGAAGAAGGTAGAAGGTAGGGGTGCGGGGTGTCGGTGGGGTCAGGAGGTTGATGGAGTGAGGTGAAAGGTTTTGCAGGGTGCCTAAGGTTCTGAGGATTCCTTGAAGCTCCGCCTGGACATCAGGAATGGGATTACCTTGGCAAACTTTGTATGTGGTGTTGTCTGAAAGCTGACGCAGTCCCTCAGCCACATACTCCCGACGATCAAGTACCACGGTCGTGGAACCCTTGTCTGCTGGAAGAATGACAATGGATCGGTAGTCTTCAGATCACGGATAGCCTGGGCTTCAGCAGTGGTGATGTTGGGAGTAGGATTAAGGTTTTTTAAGAAGTATTGAGATGCAAGGCTGGAAGTCAGAAATTCCTGGAAGGTTTGGAGAGGATGATTTTGAGGAAGAGGAGGTTGGTCCCGCTGTGACGGAGGACGGAACTGTTCCAGGCAGGGTTCAATTTGGATAGTGTTTTGGGGAGTTGGATCATTAGGGGTAGGATTAGGATCATTTTTCTTCATGGCAAAGTGATATTTCCAGCAGAGAGTACGAGTGTAGGACAGTAAATCTTTGACAAGGGCTGTTTGGTTGAATCTGGGAGTGGGGCTGAAGGTGAGGCCTTTGGATAGGACAGAGGTTTTGGATTGGGAGAGAGGTTTGGAGGAAAGGTTAACTACTGAATTAGGGTGTTGTGGTTCCAGAGTGTGTTGATTGGAATTTGGAGGGAGTGGAGCTGGAAGTGGGAGATTGAGTAGATGGGAGAGACTGGGTTTGTGTGCAATGAGAGGAGGTTGAGGTTTGCTGGAAAGGTTGTGAAGAGTGAGTGAGTTGCCTTTCCGGAGGTTGGAAACCAGGAGATTGGATAGTTTTTTAAGGTGGAGGGTGGCATGCTGTTCTAATTTGCGGTTGGCCTGTAGGAGGATGCTCTGAACAGCCGGTGTGGATGTGGGAGAGGAAAGATTGAGGACTTTTATTAAGGATAGGAGTTGATGGGTGTGTTCATTGGCTGAGTTGATGTGTAGGTGAAGGATTAGGTGGGTGAGGGCAATGGATTGTTCAGTTTGGAACTGGTATAGGGACTGATGGAAAGAAGGGTTGCAGCCAGAGATGGGAACTTTAAGTGTGAGGCCTTTGGAGGTAATGCCAAATGTCAGACAAGCCTGGGAAAATAGAATATGGGAGCGTAATCTGGCTAGGGCGAAGGAATGTTTGCGGAGGGAATGTAAATAAAACATAATGGGGTCGTTGTGGGGGTGTTGTGAGGGTGACATGGTATTAGAAGGTGGTAAGTGTAACATGAGGCTGAAATGAAAATGAAAATAAAAATATATGGGGAGAGATAAAGGTGAACTAGAAAGAAACTGGAGATCTGGTGTGAAAAAAGGCGAAAAAGTGTTGTTCGGCTAGTTCTAATAACTTTTGCTTTATTTCCATTTCCGTTTTTCTCACATCACTGATCATTTTTAGCCGCTTCCCACAGGTTTTAACGTCATTATTTCTTCGTCAGACAATTGTTAGCCTCATTTTCATAATCTGCCACCACAAAACCACTCCTTTTAATACATTTACACGTAGTTTTTTCAACATTTTCCCAAATTTCTCCACCCTTTAACGTGTTTTGGCGGCAACACAACCACCTAACCTTTATGCACATCGTTGTCTACCTACACAAGTTCACCACAGGATCAACATAGCCCAGCTCTAACCAACACTTTTTCGCCTTTTTTTCACACCAGATCTCCAGTTGCTTTCTAGTTCACCTTTATCTCTCCCCATATATTTTTATTTTCATTTTCATTTCAGCCTCATGTTAACTTTCCACCTTCTAATACCATGTCACCCTCACAACACCCCCACAACGACCCCATTAAGTTTTATTTACATTCCCTCCTCAAACATGTCTTCACCCTAGCCAGATTACACTCCCATATTCTATTTTCCCAGGCTTGTCTGACATTTGGCATTACCTCCAAAGGCCTCACACTTAAAGTTCCCATCTCTGGCTGCAACCCTTCTTTCCATCAGTCCCTATACCAGTTCAAACTGAACAATACATTGCCCTCACCCACCTAATCCTTCACCCACACATCAACACAGCCAATGAACACACCCATCAACTTCTATCCTTAATAAAAGTCCTCAATCTTTCCTCTCCCACATCCACACCGGCTGTTCAGAGCATCCTTCTACAGGCCAACCGCAAATTAGAACAGCATGCCACCCTCCACCTTAAAAAAACTATCCAATCTCCTGGTTTCCCACCTCCGGAAAGGCAACTCACTCACTCTTCACAACCTTTCCAGCAAACCTCAACCTCCTCTCATTGCACACAAACCCAGTCTCTCCCATCTACTCAATCTCCCACTTCCAGCTCCACTCCCTCCAAATTCCAATCAACACAATCTGGAACCACAACACCCTAATTCAGTAGTTAACCTTTCCTCCAAACCTCTCTCCCAATCCGAAACCTCTGTCCTATCCAAAGGCCTCACCTTCAGCCCCACTCCCAGATTCAACCAAACAGCCCTTGTCAAAGATTTACTGTCCTACACTCGTACTCTCTGCTGGAAATATCACTTTGCCATGAAGAAAAATGATCCTAATCCTACTCCTAATGATCCAACTCCCCAAAACACTATCCAAATTGAACCCTGCCTGGAACAGTTCCGTCCTCCATCACAGTGGGACCAACCTGCTCTTCCTCAAAATCACCCCCTCCAAACCTTCCAGGAATTTCTGACTTCCAGCCTTGCCTCTCAGTACTTCTTAAAAAACCTTAATCCTACTCCCAACATCACCACTGCTGAATCCCAAGCTATCCGTGATCTGAAGGCTGACCGTTCCATCGTCATTCTTCCGGCGGACAAGGGTTCCACGACAGTGGTACTTGATCGTCGGGAGTATGTGGCTGAGGGACTGCGTCAGCTTTCAAGGTAATCCCGATCCTGATGTCCAGGCAGAGCTTCAAGGAATCCTCAGAACCTTAGGCCCCCTACAAAACCTTTCACCTCACTCCATCAACCTCCTGACCCCACCGACACCCCGCACCCCTACCTTCTACCTTCTTCCTAAAATTCACAAACACAATCATCCCAGCCGCCCCATTGTAGCTGGTTAGCAAGCCCCCACAGAACGTATCTCTGCCTACGTAGATCAACACCTTCAACCCATTACATGCAGTCTCCCATCCTTCATCAAAGACACCAACCACTTTCCCAAACGCCTGGAATCCTTACCCAGTCTGTTACCCCTGGAAACCTTATTTGTAACCATTGATGCCACTTCATTATACACAAATATTCCACATGTCCAGGGCCTCGCTGCGATGGAGCACTTCCTTTCACGCCGATCACCTGCCACCCTACCTAAAACATCTTTCCTCATTACCTTAGCCAGCTTCATCCAGACCCACAACTTCTTCACTTTTGAAGGCCAGACATACCAACAATTAAAGGGAACAGCCATGGGTACCAGGATGGCCCCCTCGTACGCCAGCCTATTCATGGGTCGCTTAGAGGAAGCCTTCTTGGTTACCCAGGCCTGCAAACCCAAAGTTTGGTACAGATTTATTGATGACATCTTCATGATCTGGACTCACAGTGAAGAAGAACTCCAGAATTTCCGCTCCAACCTCAACTCCTTTGGTTCCATCAGATTCACCTGGTCCTACTCTGAATCCCATGCCACTTTCCTTGACGTTGACCTTCATCTGTCCAATGGCCAGCTTCTCACGTCCGTCCACATCAAACCCACCAACAAGCAACAGTACCTCCATTATGACAGCTGCCACCCATTCCACATCAAACGGTCCCTTCCCTACAGCCTAGGTCTTCATGGCAAACAAGTCTGCTCCAGTCCGGAATCCCTGAACCATTACACCAACAACCTGACAACAGCTTTTGCATCCTGCAACTACCCTCCCGACCTGGTACAGAAGCAAATAACCAGAGCCAGTTCCTCATCCTCTCAAACCCAGAACCTCCCACAGAAGAACCACAAAAGTGCCCCACTTGTGACAGGATACTTTCCGGGACTGGACCAGACTCTGAATGTGGCTCTCCAGCAGGGATACGACTTCCTCAAATCCTGCCCTGAAATGAGATCCATCCTTCATGAAATCCTCCCCACTCCACCAAGAGTGTCTTTCTGCCGTCCACCTAACCTTCGTAACCTGTTAGTTCATTCCTATGAAATCCCCAAACCACCTTCCCTACCCTCTGGCTCCTATCCTTGTAACCGCCCCCGGTGTAAAACCTGTCCCATGCACCCTCCCACCACCACCTACTCCAGTCCTGTAACCCGGAAGGTGTACACGATCAAAGGCAGAGCCACATGTGAAAGCACCCACGTGATTTACCAACTGACCTGCCTACACTGTGATGCATTCTATGTGGGAATGACCAGCAACAAACTGTCCATTCGCATGAATGGACACAGGCAGACAGTGTTTGTTGGTAATGAGGATCACCCTTGGTGCACGGCCAGCACATCTTGGCACAGTGTTGCACAGTCCGGGTTATCTGGATACTTCCCTCCAACACCAACCTATCCGAACTCCGGAGATGGGAACTTGCTCTTCAATATATCCTCTCTTCCCGTTACCCACCAGGCCTCAATCTCCGCTAATTTCAAGTTGCTGCCACTCATACCTCACCTGTCATTCAACATCATCTTTGCCTCTGCACTTCCGCCTCGACTGACATCTCTGCCCAAACTCTTTGTCTTTAAATATGTCTGCTTGTGTCTGTATATGTGTGGATGGATAGTGTGTGCGAGTGTATACCCGCCCTTTTTTCCCCCTAAGGTAAGTCTTTCCGCTCCCGGGATTGGAATGACTCCTTACCCTCTCCCTTAAAACCCACATCCTTTCGTCTTTCCCTCTCCTTCCCTCTTTCCTGATGAGGCAACAGTTTGTTGCGAAAGCTTGAATTTTATGTGTATATATGTGTCTGTTTGTGTTTCTATTGACCTGCCAGCGCTTTCGTATGGTAAGTCACATCATCTTTGTTTTTAAATATATTTTTCCCACGTGGAATGTTTATATATATATATATATAATGTCTGCTTGTGTCTGTGTATGTGTGGATGGATATGTGTGTGTGTGCGAGTGTATACCTGTCCTTTTTTCCCCCTAAGGTAAGTCTTTCCGCTCCCGGGATTGGAATGACTCCTTACCCTCTCCCTTAAAACCCATATCCTTTTGTCTTTCCTTCTCCTTCCCTCTTTCCTGACGAGGCAACCATTGGTTGCGAAAGCTAGAATTTTGTGTGTATGTTTGTGTTTGTTTGTGTGTCTATCGACCTGCCAGCGCTTTTGTTTGGTAAGTTTCATCATCTTTCTTTTTAGATATATTTTTCCCACGTGGAATGTTTCCCTCTATTATATATATATATATATATATATATAAAAATTTCATGTTGTCATCAGAGCTTTCCTGCCTCAACTCTCGTCTAGTCTAATTATTTATCATAAAATAAAATGAAGAGAGACAAGCCGAACAGCTTGCTGCTTTTCATGATATCCTGCTGCACAAAAATTTTGCAAGATATTTCCGTCTAAAGATAAATATAGAGTGGCACTTAAAAGCAAAATTGAAACAGTGAGCGGTACCTGATGACGACGTCAGGTTTAACTAGATGACAACTGTTGCCATTGGCTGAAAATAGCGTAGAACAAAAATGTATCTTTCCCAACCACAACATGAAAATAAAGGTTCTAAAATCAAAAGGAAACACATATATCCACTGGGAAACGACCAGATACATCCTTAAATCTGACCTAGATGCTAAAGGCAAATCCTTAATAATCTATAATTTGTCAAAGTGAACATTCAATCTCCAGCTGGTCAAATCATTTGACATTTTACTAAGACTAGAGTTGAAATTATGTTACACTATCATTTTGCTACTCTGCCCTTTTACAAAGTGTGTTCCCTTAATAACACACACAAAAGTTCAACAATTGTACCCTTACAGCTGCCCATGTTTTGACATGTGGGAGATGTGTACTTTTAATGCATGAGAAACAGAAATGAAACAGCTAAATCTAATAGAAAGATCTGTGAAAACAGGGTGTGTTAATGATTACAGGCACTAAGTATGTCATAATACTATTTGCAAACACCATATAGTATTCATAAAATAGTTTAATATTTTCTACCAATATTATACTCTAGTGTAATATTAAGTGTAAATACAAAAGAAAACAAACAAACACTATGATCTCATTCTTACTTGTGTAGGTCCACAATTTATGTTCAAAAAATAGTATATTCATCTATTAACATAATGAGTATTGTTGATTATACAGCATACATCATTGCTGCAACACAGCAAAGAACTGCATATGTCATCAAAAAATAAAAGAGAAAACACATCTCTGAACATGAACGTGATCTGAGGCTGAAGATTCTATATTGTCAGACGAGAACTCTGGGGCATCTGCTTCGACACATGAGAGTGGTAGGAAGCTCATATCAATGCATGGTGGACAGCAATGTGTGGCTGTTTGCTGATGATGCTGTGGTATATGGGAAGGTGTCGTCGTTGAGTGAGTGTCTACATCTACATCTACATCCATACTCCGCAAGCCACCTGACGGTGTGTGGCGGAGGGTACCTTGAGTACCTCTGTCGGTTCTCGCTTCTATTCCTGTCTCGTATTGTTCGTGGAAAGGAGGATTGTCGGTATGCCTCTGTGTGGGCTCTAATCTCTCTGATTTCATCGTCATGGTCTCTTCACGAGATATACGTAGGAGGGAGCAATATACTGCTTGACTCCTCGGTGAAGGTATGTTCTCAAAACTTCAACAAAAGCCTGTACCGAGCTACTGAGCGTCTCTCCTGCAGAGCCTTCCACACGCTGATAACTACGTTTCCCTCCACTCACTCCATACTTCACTGTCAAAAGGCACAACTAATTTTAAATGCACTACAGCAAAGGACAGCCTGACCATTGCACCACGCAGCAACACAAGTGGTTATCATAAACTGATGTCCGTAATCAGCAAGTCTATAAAACCAAGAACCTTCAAGAATGTTAACACATTGCCACTTACCGTTTATTACAAAGCTCAGAAAAGTGCGCAGATTAGTGGTAGTTTCTTTAAAGAATGGTTTTTGATGAATTTGTTCTGGTTGTTAAAAATACTTTAAATCCAAAAACCTACCACCCGATGCACTTGTATTGCTAGACAATGCCCCAAGGCACCCCTTTAAGTCTAAACTTCAACAAGGTGACACAAAAGTTACGTTGTTGTCCTCCCCAATGCACATGGCTTCAATAATCCAACCAATGGATCAGGGTGTTATTGACTTGTTAAAACAGCATTAGCACTTCATTAGAGCACACAAAAGAAGGTTGTGGTCTTTTTGAGGCAATGAAAGGCCTCCACTTAAAAGATGCAATTTACAGTGTTCCTCAAGGTTGGTAACAACTTAAGAAAATCACTCAACAAAAATTGTAGAAGTAGTTTTGTTCTAGTCAGACACAGCAGACTTAGTCAATGATTTGTATACTCTTCAAAATGATATCCAGCCTGCTGATATAAAGGAATGGCCTGCAGAAGTCCGTGGTGCTGTTGCTGTTACCTATGAAAGACCTGAACATGATCAGTACATCGATCTTGTTTTGCAACAGTATACCACTCAGCAACAGGAGAGGAAGACAAAACGATCAGCACTCTGCAGCAAAGGATGCATTTAAGATTGCCCTCAAATATGTCGAACAACAGACAACCACTGTAGCTATGGGCCTATTGTAAGCAAGGAAGTGGCATGATGGAGCCACAAAGCCAAGGTTTAAGAAATTGAAACAGAAAACATTTTACAGTTTTTACACATATTTTCAATCCCTAGACTGTTCTGAGTTTTCCTTTCTCTTAATTAAAAATGTATTTTCTTTACTTAATTTTGACTTATTACATCGTTTTGAGATCTGTAAATGAGTTGCTTTATTCTCCTCTGGTTATCTGACCTTTTTAGCATTCTGACCACTCCCTGGTTGAAAAGTGACAGTTAATCAAGGTTCTACTGTAGTCAACAGTGACCACTATCATCAACACACTTCCTATGGCAGTTAACTTTGGCACCTGGGGTTTTCTCTAAAAGAGAGGTATTCACAATACCCTTGACACATAAGGCACATGAAAAACCTAGAGCCTCTACAACTCCAAGATGGAGTGTTTCATGTGTCAGACACCTATGATCTGATTGTGATCCAATATACCAACAATGAGCATCACACCAATGGCCAGTCCAAGAGCAGGTGACTTCTGAAATATGAAAGTATTCCTTCTTCTTTTGCCAAGTCAAAAAAGGTGCTCGGCCTCCCTCCCCTTCCTTCTCTCTCTTAACAGACCAGTGAGCTCTAATTCAAATTGTCAACGAGTATATCCAGCTATAAATACTGTTAACAAGTGACTGCAAAATGCTGGAACAATATTCATTAGCAATTAAATATACCAAACATGTTTCAATTAAACCCTATATGTGATAAGTGAATTGGAATAGGAGGATACAAGATGACTTGGACAGGATTTGTGATTGGTGTAAAGAATGACAGCTAACTCTGAATATAGATAAATGTAAATTAATGCAGATGAATAAGAAAAAGAATCCTGTAATGTTTGAATACTCCATTAGTAGTGTAGCGTTTGACACAGTCATGTCAATTAAATATTTGGGCGTAACATTGCAGAGCGATATGAAGTGGGACAAGCATGTAATGGCAGTTGTAGGGAAGGCGGATAGTCGTCTTCAGTTCATTGCTAGAATTTTGGGAAGATGTGGTTCATCTGTAAAGGAGACCGCTTATAAAACACTAATATGACCTATTCTTAAGTACTGCTCGAGTGTTTGGGATCCCTATCAGGACAGATTGAGGGAGGACATAGAAGCAAATTCAGGGGCAGGCTGCTAGATTTGTTACTGGTAGGTTTGATCATCACGCGAGTGTTACGGAAATGCTTCAGGAACTTGGGTGGGAGTCTCTAGAGGAAAGGAGGCATTCTTTTCGTGAATCACTACTGATCTTTTCGTGAATCACTACTGAGGAAATTTAGACAACCAGCATTTGAGGCTGACTGCAGTACAATTTTACTGCCGCCAACTTACATTTCGTGGAAAGACCACAAAGATAAGATAAGAGAGATTAGGGCTCGTACAGAGGCATATAGGCAGTCATTTTCCCCTTGTTCTGTTTGGGAGTGTAACAGGGAGAGAAGATGCTAGTTGTGGTATGAGGTACCCTCCGCCACGCACCATATGGTGGATTGCGGAGTATGTATGTAGTAGATGTAGAAATGAAACATTGTGATCTAACCTTGGAAAGGTAGGAATATCAACAATGTAGGAAAAGACAGACTGCTACTTACCTTAAAGAAGACACATTAAGTTGCAGACAGGCACAATTAAAGACACTTACACAAAGCTTTTGGCCCCAGCCTTCATCAGCAAAAGAGAAACACACACTATTCATACACACAAGCAAGCACACCCCATGCACTTGTGACTGCCAACTACAGCAGCTCAGACCAGAATGCAACTATCATGTGCAATGGAAGCAACACTCTGGAGATGGTGGGGAAGGGATAGTAGTGTATGGGTGTGGGAAGATAGGAATGCTGTGTGGCGGAGTGCGCAGGGACTTGAATGCCAACAGGCAGAGCATCAGGAGTTGTGAGGCAGTGAGGTGGGGAAAAAAGGAGAGGAGTGGGGGAGGGCGAAAGACATGCAGGTGCATTGGCAAACGGCAGCAAACAAAGAGGGTGGGAGACAAGAGAGGGGAGGAGACGATAGGACAGAGGTCGCAGAGCAGTATTTTACCATAGGCTGAGGCCGGGATAATTACAGGAGTGGAGAATGTGTTGTAAGGATAACTCCCATCTGCACAGTCCAGAAATGTGGGTGATGGAGGGAAGGATCCAGGTGGCTTGTGTAGTGGAGCAGCCATTGAAATCAAGCATGTTATGCTCAGCTGCCTGTTGCGCCACAGGTTGGTCTACTTTGCCCTTGGCCACAGTTTGGTGTGGCCGTTCATACTCTTGGACAACTGGTTGGTAGGCTGGCTGGTAGTCATACCAATATAGAAATTGTGCAGTGGTTGCATCAGAGATAGTATACAACTTGGCTGTTTTCACAGGTGGCGCAGTCTTTTATAGAGTACGATAAGCCTATGACAGGACTGGAAAGGTAGTTCTCGGTCAGTGAATTGGGCAGGACTTACACCTCGTTGTTCCACAGGAATATGATCACTGAGATTTGTTTGTAGATTAGGACTTGTGGGTGGGATGTGTTTTGAGATTGTGTATGGCTATTCTTTGAATGGTTGGTGTTCTGAGAAAGGTATGTAGGAAAGGATGGCGAGGCTAAGTTGGAGGTAAGGAATTCCTGGAAGGTGACCAGCAGGTGGGTAGGAGGGAGGTGGGGAGGATCACAGTTTGATGATGGTATGAAGTGGGAGAGGCAGGGTTTCAGTGTTGGAATTAGGTTGTTATGATTGGAGGGATTGGCAGCGTAGCATACCACATGTTCACTAAGAAACATCATTGAAAATTTGATTCCACAGCAGCATGCAAATTTTTGTTCACCCACACGTGAAAGTTATGCATGTTATTGATGCCATTGCAGGTAAATGTTAACTGATCAGTCATCAGTGAACAGAATATATGGAATACAGTGTTTATTGGCATGATCCATTGACAGAATTCCTTTTGTTTGGCACCATCTGCTACATGTAGATGTTTCACACACTGCTAATTATATGGAGGCAGACACTCCTCATGTACTGCGTGCATCTCCTGTGTTTGTGGAATAACAAGCTGTGCAACAATTCTTCTAGATGTGATAGCTGGGCTGCATTCTATATTTTCAAGAGTGTTCTCAACTTCACTAAGATCTTGTTGGCTGGGACATTTGTTTACAACATGTACGCTGGAAAGCATACCATGCTCATGCGATCTGTCAAACACCCTTTTAAGTACCCTGTCTGGTGCTCTGCAATTAGGAATTCATTGCTTGTATTCATGAACAGTAGGTCTGAAATTCCCACTGCAAAACCCTTAGACAAAGATAACCATACTCTGCATGTGTGAAGATCTGTGGCATTTTCACTACACTGGCCTGTACTGTTGTGACTGTACACATAACAACAGTGTAGTACACTGGTACAGCCACCATAGTACTGAGACATGAGGTAAATAACATGTACACTTACAGGACTCATCATCCCACCCTCCATAAGTGAAGTACTGTATGCTTTGAAATGGTCAGTAAAGACAACAGTAAGTAGTCTAATGTTACTTTGGTTGTATTCCTATGTTAATGCTGATGAAGAGGGGCATATAACTGATGCCATTGATTTGTGAACAGCTGTATGTTGGTTACAGTTAAAATAGGATGTATGTTCATTTGAAGTATTTTCTCATTCTCCACCAGACAAGCCCATGTCCTGCCGTTCCACCTTCCGTTCTTCCACCAGCTGTGAAAGTGCCTGAGCTGATGTAACCAGTTTCCATCATTGGTCTTGCTGCCCCATTTACAGCTGGGTTGATGATCACTGACACCACCTGGCCATGGCTCAAAATGCTCTCTGTCCAAGACACTGTTGCATACCCACTCCACGGTCGTGACTGCACAATCTTCAAAACCAGATCCATTACAAAATTTGTTCAAATACAAAAATAATCACAACATATTTTTAAGATCTCCAAAGTTACTTTACACAAATTTATGCAATGGTGTAATCCTATAAAATGTTATGAAAGAATTAAACATCCCCTTGTTCTCTTCCAGTAATGCTGCAGACATAATAGTATCACACTGTGTAAATTCACAAAAACCTTTAACATTCCCTAGCTTATTTCCAATATTATTATCATACAGATATTAATGTTATTACTAGACAGTGAACTTGATGAATTGTTTCCGCTATGGGTTGTCACTATCTTTCGTATTACATGGTGAATTTTTGTTATACCAGGTGGTTATAATTAAGCTTCCACTATTTAACATGCTATAACACAGAAACTAATTAATGTATGAGCACCAAACTTGGTGGAATTAATGCCAAGGACATGGGGAAGAGAAATAATGCAGAATCAATTCAACTGAAACACTTTTAATGTGCTGCTATGGTACATCATACCATTACATACCAGTACAATTGACCGCTGCAAAATGTGCTCAATATGGCGTCCAGAAGAGTCTGAAAGCACAGGATTGTATTCTGCACAGCAGAACAAAGCATGTTCATAGGTATGCTGGCTACCTCTCTTCATATGCTGCACTACAAATCAGCATATGTGTAAATGTTTCCCTGGTAAAATCTTTCTTCAGGTAGTCCCACAACCAGAAATCACAGGGAGTGAGATGAGGCGATCATGCTGGCTAAGCATTGAGAAATGGTCAGCTGATAATTCGATCAATTCCAAATGTGTTTTGGAGAAGAAGGTGAACTTCATGAGCGATATGCGGTGGGTCCCCATCTTGCATGAAAACTTTTGAGTTTAACGCGTCTCTCTTCTGTAGTGCGGGTATGACATGCTGGTGAAACATATCGCAGTAATGTTGGCCAGTCACACTGGATTGTTTTGGTCCTTGAGTGCAACCTGTTCAGAAACAAATGGGCCAATGATGAACATAGCCATGAAATGAAATAGTTGTATGGCATTGATGACCAGGAGGCCCCATTCAGGGAAGTTCAGCCACAGTATTGCAAGTTCTTTTACTTGACGCCACATCGGCGACTTGCGCGTCAATGATGATGAAGGAACACAACACCCTGTCCCCTGCCGGGAATCAAACCTGGGGCCCCCTGCGTGGTAGGCGATAACGCTACTGCTACGCTACGGAGGTGGACAACATAGCCATGAAGCCACATCATACAGTGGCACCTTCATGCACAGTGACTGGAGGTGAAGATCCCCACATTCGGCAATTCTGTGTGTTCACCTCCCCCATCAGAGAAAAATGAGCTTCGTCAGTCCATAGGTTGGTTCAGGGCTAGCCCTCATCAACTTCAGTCCTTGCGAGAAAGTGGTGAGCAAAGTCAATATGTCGTTAAGTGTCCTGTGGTAAAAGCTGCTGCATGATATGGATCTCGTACAGATTCCATGTGAGAATGGCTTGAAGCACCTTCCGTACTGGGGACCGTGGGATGTTCAACTGCATGACACAGCACATGCACTGCCTGATGATTGGAAATTGTGCGCAGTGTTGTCTGCCGAAGAAACAGCAATTCCATCAATCACCTGTGGTGAAAATGGTTGTTGGTCTCTTCCTGGAGCTACGCCCAGTTCTCCAGCTGATTTGAACTACTTCATCATGCTCCGCACAGCAGGTGGAGATAGAGGACTTTTTCTGTAATCCTTTCAGCCGGCGATGTTTTCAAAGTGCAGCTGCAGCATTACTGGTGTTTTGATAATAGAGCTTCACTAATAATGCTGTGCTCCTTTTGTCCAATCTCATGTTCATAAATCAACAAGTCAGGTGTGTGAGACTTTGAATCACGATGACTGATCACGGCACCTGGTGGTCATAGTTGGAACTAGACAGTGGCACTGTGGCTCATGGAAGTCGTGCACCCCATACTCTGGACATTAATGCTACCAAGTTTGGTACTCGTATGGTAATTGGTTTCCAAGTTGTTGTTGTTGTTGTTGTTGTTGTTGTTGTTGTTGTTGTGGTCTTCAGTCCTGAGACTGGTTTTATGCAGCTCTCCATGCTACCCTATCCTGTGCAAGCTTCTTCATCTCCCAGTACTTACTGCAACCCACATCCTTCTGAATCTGCTTAGTGTATTCATCTCTTGGTCTCTCTCTACGATTTTTACCCTCCACGCTGCCCTCCAATGCTAAATTTGTGATGCCTTGATGCCTCAGAACATGTCCTACCAACCGGTCCCTTCTTCTTGTCAAGTTGTGCCACAAACTCCTCTTCTCCCCAATGCTATTCAATACTTCATCATTAGTTATGTGATCTACCCATCTAATCTACAGCATTCTTCTGTAGCACCACATTTCGAAAGCTTCTATTCTCTTCTTGTCCAAACTATTTATCGTCCATGTTTCACTTCCATACATGGCTACACTCCATACAAATACTTTCAGAAATGACTTCCTGTCACTTAAATCTATACTCGATGTTAACAAATTTCTCTTCTTCAGAAACGCTTTCCTTGCCATTGCCAGTCTACATTTTATATCCTCTCTACTTCGACCATCATCAGTTATTTTGCTCCCCAAATAGCAAAACTCCTTTACTGCTTTAAGTGTCTCATTTCCTAATCTAATTTCCTCAGCATCACCCGACTTAATTTGACTACATTCCATTATCCTCGTTTTGCTTTTGTTGATGTTCATCTTATATCCTCCTTTCAAGACATTCAACTGCTCTTCCAAGTCCTTTGCTGTCTCTGAAAGAATTACAATGTCATCGGCAAACCTCAAAGTTTTTATTTCTTCTCCATGGATTTTAACACCTACTCCGAATTTTTCTTTTGTTTCCTTTACTGCTTGCTCAATATACAGATTGAACAGCTTCGGGGAGAGGCTACAACCCTGTCTCACTCCCTTCCCAACCACTGCTTCCCTTTCATGTCCCTCGACCCTTATAACTGCCATCTGGTTTCTGTACAAATTGTAAATAGCCTTTCGTTCCCTGTATTTTACCCCTGCCACCTTTAGAATTTGAAAGAGAGTATTCCAGTCAACACTGTCAAAAGCTTTCTCTAGGTCTACAAATGCTAGAAACTTAGGTTTGCCTTTCCTTAATCTTTCTTCTAAGATAAGTCGTAAGGTCAGTATTGCCTCACATGTTCCAATATTTCTACGGAATCCAAACTGATCTTCCCCGAGGTCGGCTTCTACTAGTTTTTCCATTCGTCTGTAAAGAATTCACGTTTCCAAGTTATAATGTGTTAAATAAGGAAAGTTTAATTATAGCCACCTAATGAACACATTAATGTTAGTACAAGGTAAGTAATTTATTGGTAGATTATTAGTACTATTCTAGTTCTCCTCTACTCATACCATCCTGTAGGATCAACAAAGTGTAATTATTTGCATCATCGCAGTATCCAATTAGTTATCTTCCAGCATACAAACAGTACGTAAGAACACTGTCATCAGTGATTCATGTAGTCAAGGTGTGGTTTCTGCTCTCTGTTCTATTTTGGCAGATTATTCTGTCCCACCTCCCCATTTTGTATTTCTATCTGTAATTTTGTTTGTGGTAGATCTATTCACTTCTTATTCTTTCACATAATGCTCTTTCTTGTGAAGCACTTTCCCCATACGTTCTCTACCTGTGAACAATATTTTAAATGAACAACACAAATTATTACATTAAAATTTAAAATTCCCATCAGAATGCCAATGAAGTTAAGCAGTAGTCCTCATGATGTTATGTAAAATGTAGTAGTTATGTACTTCTCGTTAGTGTAGTCATATCTCTTGTTATGTTCTCTCTTTTATTCATGTTAGCCTTGCGTGCACTCTTTTTGTGCCTGTCATTACTCTGTCCCAATGTGATACAGTATCCTTTCTCTCATACATCCTCCAGTAAGGAACTGACTCCTCCTTTCTTCCCACCAAAAAAACTTGACCACAGATCCTCTTGAAAGTTATATATGTCCACCAATGGCATAATTGTTTAACAAAATATCCCATCAAGAAGAGATGAAACATTTAAATCACCAATGATCTCAATTTCTTCCCCTCTTTTCTAAAAAAAACTTCCCTCTGTGTGTTACCTCCTCATGAGATCACATCAGTTTCAGCAGTCAGTGTCCTCTCACCCAGCAATTAACCTCACATCACAGGTCCTGGAAAAAGTTAAGAGACTTTGTTCCAGGCTAGCCATCAATTCTGTGTCATCTTCTGAACCTGTAGTATGTCAGAGGTGCTTTTCCATGTTGTTTGGAAAACTGGGGGGGGGGGGGGGGGGTATTTATTTCTGATTGCACTTATCTCATCATGGTTCATGTACCGACCTTCTGCTGACAGAGTTCAATCATCAGGATTTAATGCTTTCAGCTCAGTTGTCCATGGTGGAAACATGCCATAAACACTAAAATACACAGGGCATCTGAATGATTCTCACTGTGGTGACTTTCACCCCAACAACATGAGACCCACTCAACCTGAAGCTTGCCCTGTTTGTGTTTCTGTGAAAGGTCACCAAGAGGTGTTTTTGCACACATGTGACTCTTGTCCTATATTCTCAGTGCTTAATGATTCACCCAAAAAGCAGTACTATAGCCAGTACCAGGAGAAATTGGACAGTGTTAATAAGGAGATGAAGCCAGCACATACAATCACTGTAATCTCATTAACCTGTCAAAACTTTTATGTATTCACGGCTATCCTAACTCAACTCCCCTCCAGTTGAATTATTTATCATAGAATAAATTGAAGAGAGATAAACCAAACAGTTTTCCACTTTTCACAATGTTAATATGTACAAGAAAATGTCACAATTCTCAGTTATCACCATCCTGAATAATTTACGAGATAGTTTGACACTTTGGTTGTTATTTAAAACAGTCTGTGAATCTAACAATAGCTGAATTCAGTTTCACATCACAATTGAATTAAAACAACCATTAACTTAAATTATGAATATCATGTGAAAGTAATTAAATATTAAATTTCTTGAGATTTGTGGTCGTTGGAGCATGTACTTTTGTGTACTGAACATAAATAATAGTGGTGTGAGTCAACAATGAGAGCACACCTTACATTTCCTTTCATACTGCGGACTGACTATTTGAGGTTACATTCAACTGCTTTTAGATGGACATAAGAACAAACTGTTATTTTGAAAACTAAATAATACTTTAAAAATGGCTAGGTTGGAAATTGCTGTTTTTGATGAACTGCAAGAATCAATGGAAGTTTGGATTACAGAAAATATTATGGCTTATCAAGTTAGAAAAATACACGGACACAATTTTTCTTGTGCAATGTGAGTCCCTTGTTTACCCCTTTGAGTAGCAGTGTTTTCTGCCTGAAACCATTAATTTTCATTTGAAGTACCAGTGCCTTTTGCGTGAAACCAATCTTGCTATTGCAATTCAGAGACGTATAGGGGTACACTGAGGTTACTTGAGGAGAGCATTGACAATGAAAGTAAGGATATCTGATATTATTGTAACATAAATTTGAATTTGTACTGCTGCTTTTATGAATGGTTTTGAAATGAAACCACTGAGCCAGTATGTACTACTGACTTAAATTATTAAATTTCAGGCACGTTTTTTCTTTTCATTCAGGAATATAATTTGTTTTTAGCATTATGATTTCATGGATGTTTTGAGATGTGGGATTGTGTCTAAGAAAAATGGGAAGTTGCTTTAAAAAATAGATCTCATGAAAAGGTGAGTGGGTGACAAATGTATGTCGCAGATATTTCAAACTCAAATTATCTCCTTAAAACAATTGATTGTTTACTTTATGCCAACTTCTTCTTGTATTCTTAGCTTATTATAGAATGATAATAAAGAACAATTTTTAAAAAAATTTTAAAATTAAATTTTTCTCAATCACATTATGACTGAAAGAGTTAAATGATTGAGTGCCTTATTGAAAATCATTGTGAATTACATGAAATTATTAAGTAATCAATTCTGTATGGCAGATGATACAGAAAACATAACGTAACAAAAGCAAGCAGTCAATGTTCAGAATCTGACAATGATTGTGATGAAGTCTGCAATGAAAAATCTTATTATCCAGAAACTTTAATGTTAATTAGTGCAGAGGATCATTAGTTTTTAATCATTTAAAATACTTTACTGGAAAGTGAAAATGCTTACATTTCAATAAATTTTGCTGATTAGCTCATAGATAGCAAAATGTTGTGCTAACTTTAGTTAACTATAACTTTCACTTAATGGTACCCAAATAAAAACTAATTACACAAATGTAATCAAAACACTTGAAACAATAATATGAATAATGAATTTAAGTGAAATTAAGTCTAAATAGAATTTTGAAATTTGTAGATAAGTGCACCTTATCAACAGATAATCACATTGAAAATACACCGAAGTGCCAAAAATACTGGTATAGGCATGTGTATTCAAATAGAGAGATGTGTAAACAGGCAGAGTACAGTGCTGCAGTCAGCAGTGCCTATAAAAGACAGCAAGTATCTGCTGCAGTTGTTAGATCCGTTACTGCTGCTACAATGCCAGGTTATCAACATTTAAGTGAGTTTGAATGTGGTGTTATAGTTGGCGTATGAGCGATGGGACACAGCATCTCCAAGGTAGCGATGAAGGGGGGATTTTCCCATATGACCATTTTACAAACATACTGTGAACATCAGGAATCTGGGAAACACCAAATTTCTGACATCGCTGTGGTCGGAAAAAGATCCTGCAAGAACGGGACCAATGATGACTGAAGAGAATCATTCAATGTGACAGAACTGTAACCCTTCTGCAAATTGCTGCAAATTTCAATGCTTGGCAAATTTCAATGCTTGGCCATCAACAACTGTCAGCATGCAAACCATTGAATGAAACATCATCAATATAGGCTTTTGGAGCTGAAGGTCCACTCATGTACCTTTGATATCTGCACGACACAAAGCTTTACGTCTCACCTGGCCCTGTCAACACTGACATCGGACTGTTGATGATTGGAAACATGTTGACTGGTTGGATGAGTCTTGTTTCAAATTGTATTGAGCGAATGGACATGCACGGGTTTGGAGACAACCTCATGAATCCATGGACCCTGTGAGTCAGCAGGGGACTGTTCAAGCTGGTGGAGGCTCTGTAATGATGTGGGGTGTGTGCAGTTGGAGTGATATGGGACCCATGATATGTCTAGATAAAACTCTGACAGGTGGCATGTACGTAAGCATCCTGTTTGATCACCTGCATCCAGTCATGTCCATTGTGCATTCCAGTAGACTTGGAAAATTCCAGCAGGACAATGCAACACCCCACACATCCAGAATTGCTACAGAGTGGCACCAGGAACACTCATCTGAGTTTAAACACTTCCGCTGGCCGCCAAACTCCCAAGACATGAATATTATTGAGCATATCTGGGATACCTTGCAATGCTGTTTGGAAGAGATCTCCACCCCCTCATACTCTTACGGATTTATGGACAGCCCTGCAGGATTTATGGTGTCAATTCCCTCCAGTACTACTTCAGACATTATCTGAGTCTATGCTATGTCGTGTTGCACCATTTCTGAATGCTTGCTGGGGCCCTACACAATATTAGTCAGGTGTATCAGTTTCTTTGGCTCTTCAGTGTATAGTGAAATTGAGCAGAAAAAAGAAATTGGTTCTCTTGGGAGCAGAAAAACGTAACAGACGGGTAGAATCTACCCGCTTTGTCACTGGCCCTAATTCCTTTTATTCAGTGTTTCCTCTATTAGTCTAAATTTTCCTGTGACATGTTTTCCTTCTCTAAGATTAGATTAAATTAGTACTTGTTACATAGATCATGAATACGACACTTCATAATGATGTGGAACGTGTCAGGTAAATAAAAGGTGTCTATACAAGATATTACATTACACAAAATATTACACGACACTTATTTATTCATTTATTTTTTAGCTTTATGATCTTCAGTAATGCTGGATCTTCCCTTTGTTCAGCTGTAATGTTCGTGAGAGTGGGTTACCACTTGGTGTTATAATATTCTTCCAATCAATTCTGCAAAATGATGTCAGCATCCTTGTGTTGACATCCATTTTTATATACTGCGAGACTGAATTCCTGAAGCTTCATTGCTAATCTTTCTGTTTGTTCTGAGAGGTCCTTCAGGCTTTTCAGTCATCATAAAAATGGTGATAAACCACAACAGTGAATGGTCTGCTGTATAAATAAGCTTGTAACTTACTGACTATCCACACAGCTGTAAGACACTCCTTCCCAGACTTAAAGTAATTGTCCTCAGACTGGGAGAGTACTCTGGAGCCTTGACTGAGTAGAAAGACTGAACTTTCCGTATTCTTGAAGAGATGCCAGCATCTTCACCAATCTTAGCACTTTTTGGTGAGAATGGTGAGTGGAACTACATACTGATGCTAGTGGTTTCAGATTAGGTGTAGTTCCATTTCAAACTGGAAGTCACTGAAAGAATAATTGCTTAAGGCTCCAGAGTACTCTCCAAGTCTGAGGAGAATTACCCTATGACTGGGTAAGAGTGCGTTATAGTTGTGTGGACAGTCAGTAAGTTCCAACCCTATTTATACAGCAGACTATTCACTGTTGTGATTGATCGCCATTCTTTATGGTGGCTGACAAGCCTGTGGGATCTGTCACGACAAACAACAAGATTAGCAATGATGTTTTAGGAATAGTGTCACAGTATATAAAAATGGATGTCAACACAAGTATGCTGACAGCCTTTTGCAGAATCTATTGGAATAACATTACAACACCAAGTTGTAACCCACAGTGATGAACATTACAGCTGAACAAAGGGAAGATCCAGCATTATAGAAAATTGTAAAGCTTTTAGAGAAGGAAAACATGTCACAGGAAAATTTAGACTAACAGAGGTTACACTGAATAAAAGGAATTAGGGCCAGTGACGAAGCAGGTAGATTCTGCCCATCTGTTACGTTTTTCTGCTCCCAAGAGAAGCAATTTTTTGCTCAATTTCACTATACACTGAAGAGCAAAAGAAACTGGTACACCTGACTAACATCGTGTAAGACCCCAGCGAGCACGCAGAAGCACCGTAACACGACGTGGCATGGACTCGACTAATGTCTGAAGTAGTGCTGGAGGGAACTGACAACACGAATCCTGCAAGGCTGTCCATAAATCCGTAAGAGTACAAGTGGTTGGAGATCTCTTCTGAAGATCATGTTGCATGGCATCTCAGATAAACTCAATAATATTCATATCTGGGGAGTTTGGTGGCCAGCGGAAGTGTTTAAACGCAGAAGAGTGTTCTGGGAGCCACTCTGTAACAATTCTAGACTTGTGAGGTGCTGCATTGTCCTGCTGGAATTGCCCAAGTCTGTCAGAATGCACAATGGACATGAATAGGTGCAAGCGAACAGACATGATACTTACGTATGTGTCACCTGTCAGAGTGGTAGCTACACATATCAGGGGTCCCATATCACTCCAACTGCACATGCCACACCATTACAGAGCCTCCACCAGCTTGAACAGTCCCCTGTTGACATGCAGGGTCCATGGATTCATGAGGTTGTCTTCATACCCGTACACATCCATCCGCTTGATACAATTTGAAACGAGACTCTGACCAGACAATTTGTTTGCAGTCATCAATAGTCCAATGTCGGTGTTGACGGGGCCAGGCGAGGCATAATGCTTTGTGTCGTGCAGTCATCAAGGGTACACAAGTCGGCCTTCGGGTCCAAAAGCCCATATCAATTATGTTTCATTGGATGGTTCACACGCTGACATTTGCTGAGGGCCCAGCATTGAAATCTGCAGCAATTTGTGGAAGGGTTGTATTTCTGTCACACTGAATGATTCTCTTCAGTTGTCGTTGGTCCCGTTCTTGCAGGATCTTTATCGGGCCATAGCAATGTTGTAGATTTTTTTTGTTTTAATGGATTCCTGATATTCGCCGTACACTCGTGAAAATGTGCGAAATTCCCCACTTCATTGCTACCTTGGAGATGCTGCATCCCATCACTTGTGCCCTGACTATAACATCACATTCAAACTCACTTACACCTTGGTAACCAGCCATTGTACCAGCAGTAACCAGTCTAATAACTATGCCAGATTTGTTGCCGACCGGAGTGCCATATTCTGTCTGTTTAAATATCTCTGTATTTGAATAAGCATGCCTGTACCAGTTTCTTTGGCACTTTAGTGTAAATAACTAATTGTTCTTCTAACTGCTTGCCAGTAAGACATGCCTGGATCATCGTTGAAGCGAAGTAAAAATGTGATTGCATGTGTGAGGTCGGGCCTGGTTCCCAACTGTGCATACATATAATTGCCTTTAGTTTCTCTGTAGGGATTATTTCCCATGGCTTTTCTCTTTTTGACAGTCTTGGTGACCATATCGTGTGTAAGTGATTGACTGTTGTCCAAAGGTATGGACACACTACTGTAATACTCCATATTGTATTTATTTAATATTTGTCTATATAATGAGATTTATACATCCATAATATTCCCCTTTTGTGATTCTGATTGCAAGGCAAATTGGCCTTTCTCCTAGCTTGCTTTTTTTTTTTTTTTTTTTTTTTTTTAGCTTTCCGTCTCTTACGGGTTCTTACTGAAAATTAACATGTTGCCAACATAAACTGCAACAATTAATGTTAATTTTCATTATTCTTCTGACAGACACATGGGTCTGTTGTACTTCTTGGAAAGTAGCAATTTGGGTGCCTTATTTAGCTTAATAATCCATTTGCAACTATACTGTTTTAATCCATAAACTGTTCTCATGAGCCTCGTAATACATTTGTTCTTAATGGTTCTAGAATAAAAATCAGCCTCTGGGGTTTAGACATAAATCTTCTCTTTCAAACTGCCTTGTAAAAATGCAGTAACAACGTCCAAGTGATGTATATCTAGGTTGTATTTAGTGGCTGAACCAAACTGATACCTTACAATGGAAAATCGGGATGCTACCCACCATGCAGCAGAGATGCTGAGTCGCAGATATGCACAACAAAAAGACCTTCGAACAACAATCCTTTTGACCAAAAAGACCTTCATTGGAATTAGACAAAAAAAAAGACACACACTTCTGAACATGGCCACAATCTATGGCTGCCAAGGCCAGACTGCGAGCAGCAGCGCATGATGGGAGAAGCAAACTGGGTGACGGGGGTGTGGAGGAGGCTAGGGCAGGGAATGGAAGGGTTAGCAAGTTAGGGATGAGAGACAGCAAAGTGCTGCTTGTGGGAGCATACAGGGATGAGATGTGGAGAGAGTAGGGCAGCTATGTGCAGTTGACAGGTTGGACAAAGGGCAGCAGAAAAGGAGAGAAGTAAAAGGCTTGTAGGTGCAGTGGTGGAGTAGAAGGCTGTGTAGTGCTGGAATGAGAACAGGGAAGGGGACAGGTGGGTAAAGAACAATGAAAAAGGTTGAGGCCCTAAGGGTTATGGGAACATAGGGTATATTGCAGGGAGGGTTCCGTCTGCGCAGTTCAGAAAATACTGGCATTTGTGGGAAGGGCCCAGATGGCAGAAGCTATGAAGCAGTCATTGAAGTAGAGAACATCATGTTGGGCAGCGATCTCAGCAACTGGATGGTCTAACTGTTTCTTGGCCACAGTTTGTTGGTGGCCATTCATGCAGACAGACACTTGCCAGCTGTCATGCCCACGTATAATGCAGCATAGTGGTTGCAGCTTAGCTTGAATGTCACATAACTGGTTTCACAGGCCTACAATGTGACAGGTGATGCTTGTGACTTGAATGGCAGATGTAGTCGTGTGAGGATGTATGGGACAGGTCCTGCATCTAGGTCTATTACAGGGATATGAGCCATGAGGCAAGGGGTTGGGAGTAGGAGTTGTGTAGTGATGGACAACGATATTTTGTAGATTCGGTGGGTGGTGGAATACCGCTGTGGGAGGAGTGGGAAGGATAGTGGGCAGGACATTCCTCATTTCAGGGCATGAAAGCAGGTAGTCAAAACCCTGGAAGAGTATGTGATTCAGTTCCTCTAGTCATAGTTGGTGCTGAGTCATGAGGGGAACGCGCCTCTGTGGCTGGATGGTGGCATTTTTAAAGGTGGTGGATGACTGGAGGGATACGGCATGGGAGATCTTTTTTTGTACAAGGTTTGGAGGGTTAATTGCAGTCTGTGAATATCTCAGTGAGACCCTCAGTATATTTTGAGAGGAACTGCTCGTTACTACAGATGTGATGGCCATGGGTGACTAAGCTGTATGGAAGGGACTTCTTAATATGGAATGGTTGGCATCTGTTGAAATGGAGGTATTGCTAGTGGTTGGTAGGTTTGATTTGCACAGAGGTACTGATGTAGCCATATTGGAGGTGGAGGTCAACATCGAGGAAGGTGGACTGTTGGGTTGAGGAGGACTAGGTGAAGTGAATGAGGGGAAGAAGGTGTTGAGGTTCTTGAGGAATGTGGATAGGGTGTCCCCACCCTTGATCCAGATCATGAAGGTGTCATCATCGAATCTGAACCAGGCGAGGGCTTAGGATTCTGTGTGGTTAGAAAGTATTCCCCTTGATGGCTCATGAATAGGTTGGCACAGGATGGTTCCATGTGGGTGCCAATCCTTTTCATAATATTGTCAAATGGATATCCTAAACAATTGGATACATAGAAAATCTACTCACCAAGTGATTGCAGGAGAACACACATATAAAAGGTATTACGTATGCAAGCTTTTGAAGTCAATAGCCTCTTCTTCCCACAGAAGGATTGAAGGGGGAGGAAGAGGAGTGAAGGAAAAGGGATAGAGTTCAGAAAAGTCACCTGGAAGCCTGGGTCAGGAGAGACTTACTGGATGGGATGAGGAGGAAAGATATTGACTGTTGAGGACTGCATTAGATAAGTTTGAAAACCTGAGAGCTTAAAGGTGGAAGACAAGACAGAGATTACTGCTAATACATTGTGCACAATTTATTAAGAGCAAAAATCTAAGTGCACTGTATGTGATACAGGTGGGAGGGGGATGACGAAAAACAGACAGGTCAGAAAATGAAAGATGTAGAAAACTAAAACAGACTGAAGAAAGGAATAGTTACTGTGAAGAAACACTGAGAATGAAGAAATTAATGTAAATTAATGCCATATGGGTGGCAAGAACCAAGAACATGTTGTAGTGGCAGTTCTCACCTGCAGAGTTCTGAGAAAATGGTGTCTGGAGGAAGAATTCAGATGACATGTGTGATTAAACATGCAATGAGGTCATGACTGTCATGTCGTAGTACATGCAGTGCAACAGGATATTGTGTGTTGCCAGCATACACCTTCTGGCTACGCCCATTCATCTAAACTGATAACTTCGTGGTAGTCATGCCAATGTAAAATGCCAGTGCTTACATAACAGCTGATATATGAAAGGTTTTGTTTCACAGTTAGTTTCTTTCCCACTCTCACCTTATCTTGTATGCACATAGTCCTTTGTGTTTTTGTGTGTTTGTTTTTCACCAAACCGCTCTGATCAACTTTTACTGTTGTCTACTACATTGCTTTATTTGCCAAACACAGTAGTTTACACTTTCTCCTGACTCCCTCTTTATCTTTGCCCAGTTTTAAAAATTTTCTCTCCTTTCGCCAATGTTCCCTATCAATGCTATTCTTTTCCAGTCATGTTTTTGTATCATATGGGCCACTTTCCTGGTGAGAAATTTTCGCCCACTCATTACGTCTTGTCCGTTCTCTCTATTCTCGTGCAGATTTTCTGATTTTCCCATCTTTTTCCCTGTCTTTCTTCCATTTTTCTATCTTCTTCCACCCGCTGCTTCTCTTTTTTGCCTCTCCTACCATCTCTAACACTCCAAACCCTCCTCTCTTGCCATGATGAATCCCATCACATATTACATCTGCTCCTTTTGAAAACATGCTTTGGCATAATCAAAACTAAGGTCTCATATTCTGATTCTTGAAACCTGCTTGTCCCTTTAAGTTACTCCTGAAGGTTTAACACTGCAAGTCCCTGTTTCTGGATGTAATCCTACTCTACAGCAGCCTCTTCTACGGAGTCAAATACAGCCATCTCTTGCAGTTCCCCGGCTAAACTGTGACCTATATATCTAATCTGCCAGCTTCCACTCCACCAGACTTCTCTCCTTCTATAAAAATCATGCAGTTATCTGCCCCTAATGCTTCCTTGGCTGGTATCATCTGCTAAGATAACTCCAAACTGCAACAACATGCCAGACTTCACCTCAAAAAGCTATCCCACCTCCTTCTAAACAAAGTACCTCAACAGTGGTGTTTCCCTTCCTGTCTCTCTGCAGCTCCCTGAACATCCACACCACCAACCACCACCTCAGTCCTATAAACCGAGCTTGATCAACCTCCTTTACATCCCCCAACTTTCGCCACTGCCTAACAGACCAATAATAACCCATAATCACAAGAACCAGTCACAACATTACACTGTTCTCAACCTCATGTCTAAAGCACTTTCCCCTCTTGAATTATCTCTATTATTCAAAGGTCTCATTTCCAGCCCTAAGCCTCCTTTTAATCATGCTACTTTGATGAAGAACCTCCTTTCCTTAAAACGTAATGTCAACTGGAGATATCACTTTGCAACCCAATCCCAAAATATTACCAATAGCAAACTTGACACTGAACCCTGCCTTGAACAGTTCCAACCATGACCTCAATTTGATCCACCACCACTACCTCAATTTCACCCCTTTACAAGCCTTCCAAGGATTCCTCAGATCAGGATTCCTCATATCCAGCATTGCTTCCTTATCTCCCTGGAATGTGATCCTAACCTGTCCTCTGCAGAACTCCTAGCTCCTTAAAAGCCGATGACTCCATCATTATCATCCCAGCAGACAAGTGATCTACCACTGTGGTACTTGACCAAAAGGAGTATGTTACTGAAGATGTATGCCAGCTGTCTGACACCTCTACACACAGCATCGGCCATCAATACCCCATGCCTGTGATAGAAATTGACATGCAGCCCCTCCTTAAAATCTCAGGCGCCTCACAAGGGCTAGTACCTAAATCTATAGAGCTTCTTATCCCACCCAAACCACACACCCTCACCTTTTACCTTCATCCTAAAATCCACAAACCCAGTTATCATGGCTGTCCCATAGTTGCTGGCTTCAAAGCACCCACTGAATGTAGTTGGTCAGCACACGCAACTTATAGTGCAAAGTCTTCCCTCCTACATGATAGACACCAACCATTTCCTAAATAATCTGAAATCTGGCTGTTATCATTTACCATGAATCTGAAATCTGTGTCCGTCCTATTCCAACCACACACCTTGCTTGTCACAACTGATGCCACCTCCCTCTACACCAACATCCCCCACATACATGGTCTGTCTGCTACTGAAAATTTCCTCAGTCAGCACCCACTGGTTTAATGCAGCCCACAACAAATTGCTTTCCTGTGCCAACCTGTTCATCGCTGAATAGCACTTGCAATTTACATCCTCAATTATAAGCTGGATGTATTCCAATCTCTGCCTTGCTGTACAGCTGTTTTCCTCTACAGCTCCCTCTAGCACCATGGAAGTCATTGCCTGATGTCTTAACAGATGTCCTATCAGTATATCCCTTCTCCTTGTCAGTGTTTTCTACATATTCCTTTCCTCTCTGATTCTGCACAGAGCCTCCTCATTCCTTACCTTACCAGTCCACCTAATTTTCAACATTCATCTATAGCACCACATCTCAAATTCTTCGATTTTCTTCCATTCTGATTTTCCCACAGTCCATGTTTCACTACCATACAATGCTGTTCTCCAAACGTACATTCTCAGAAATTTCTTCCTCAAATTGACGCCTATGTTTGATACAAGTAGTCTTCTCTTGGCCAGGAATACCATTTTCGCCAGTGCTAGACTGCTTTTGATGTCTTCCTTGCTCCGTCCATCACTAGTTATTTTGCTGCCCAGGTAGCAGAATTCCTTAACTTCATCTACTTCGTGACCATCAATCCTGATGTTAAGTTTCTCGCTGTTCTTATTTCCACTACTTCTCATTGCTTATGTCTTCCTTCAGTTTAATCTCAATCCATATTCTGTACTCATTATATAGTTCATTACCTGCAGCAGATTATGTAATTCTTCTTCACTTGCACTCAGGATAGCAATGTCGTCAGCGAATCGTATCATTGGTATTCTCTCACTTTGAATTTTAATTCCACTTATGAACCTTTCTTTTATTTCCATCATTGGTCCTTCAATATACAGATTAAAAAGTAGGGGCGAAAGACTACATCCCTGTCTTACACCCTTCTTAGTCTGAGCACTTCGTTCTTGGTCATCCACTCTTGTTAATCTGTCTTGGACTCTTGTACATATTGCATATTACTCATCTCTCCCTATAGCTTACACCTATTTTTCTCAGAATTTCAAACATCTTGCACCATTTTACATTGTCAAATGCTTTTTCCAGGTTGAAAATCCTACGAATTTGTATTGATTTTTCTTTAGTCTTGCTTCCATTATCAACCGCAACATCAGAATTGCCTCTCTGGTGCCCTTAGGCCCAAGGCCAAACTGATCGTCATCTACCACATCCTCAATTTTCTTTTCCATTCTCCTGTATGTTATTCTTGTCAGCAACTTGAATGAATGAGCTGTTAAGCTGATTGTGCAATAATTCTCGTACTTGTCAGCTCTTGCATCCTTCTCAATTGTGTAGATGATATTTTTCTGAAAGTCAGATGGTATATTGCCAGACTCATACATTCTAAACACAAATGTGAATAGTTGTTTCATTGCCACCTCCCCCAATGATTTTAGAAATTGTGCTGGAATGTTATCTATCCCTTCTGCCTTATTTGATCTTAAGTCCTCCAAAGCTCTTTTAAATTCTGATTCTAATACTGGATCCCTTTCTCTTCAAAATCAACTCCTGTTTCTTCTTCTATCACATCAGACAAATCTTCCCCCTCATAGAGGCTTTCAATGTATTCTTGCCCCCTATACACTCTCTCCTCTGCATTTAACAGTGGAATTCCCATTTGCATTCATAATGTTACCACCCTTGATTTTAATGTCACCAAAGGTTGTTTTGACTTTCCTGTATGCTGAGTCTGTCCTTCCAACAGTCATTTCTTTTCGATTTCTTCTAATTTCTCATGCAGCCATTTTGTTTTAGCTTCCCTGCACTTCCATTTATTTCATTCCACAGCAATTTGTATTTCTGTATTCCTGAGTTTCCCGGAACATTTTTGTATATCCTCTTTTCATCGACCAACTGAGGTATATCTTCAGTATGCTCACCTTAATCCATCTTATACTTAGCAACAACCACTTCACCTTTGAGGGGAAGACATACTATACTAAAATATCAGGTATATCAGGAATATGGACAAGGGAAAGAGGATGGCTCCTTCCTATGCCATCCTTTTCATGGGTCACTTGGAGGGGGCCTTCCTGGGACCCATAAGCCTTCAGCCCCTCATTTGGTCTGGATATACTGACGCCATCTTTACCGTATGGACTCAGGGTGAGGTTGAACTGTTGAAACTCCTGGAATCTCTAAATATTTTCTCCCAATTAAATTTCACATGGTCCTATTCCAAATCCCATACCACTTTCGTTGATGTTGATCTCATCCTCACAGAAGGCCAGCTACATACTTCCATTCACATTAAGCCTACTAACAAACAACGGTACTTACATTTTGACAATTGTCATCCTGTCCATATCAAACGTTCCCTCCCATATAGCCTTGACATTTGAGGCAAAGGTTTACAGCAATACACCACCATTCTCACCTCAGCGTTCATTGGACATAATTACCCCACCAGCCGAGTACAAAAGCAGATTTCCCGGGCCATCGCATCCAATCCTTGTACTGCTCTCCTTCCAAAAAACATCTTAAAGAGTAAACCACTTGTCATTCACTATTATCCTGATCTTGAATGTATTAATCAGTTACTTCAACAAGGCTGCAACTTCCTAAAATCTTGCCCTGGAATGAGATCCATTCTGCCTTAGCTTTTTGTCGCCCTCCCAATCTCGCAATATCCTTGTCAGGCTCTATGCTCCTTCTGCACCCATCTCTTTATCCCATGGCTCCTACCCCCGCTCCAAGACTTGCACCATGCCCCTCCTACCACCACCTATACCAGCCCAGTAAATAGCAAAACATATACTATCAAAGGGAGAGCCACCTCTGAAATGACACTTGTCATATACCAGCTGTTATGTAAACATTGTTTGGCATTTTACATCGGCATGACTAACACCAAGTTACCAGTTTGGATGAATGGTCATAGCCAGAAGGTGAATATTGGCAACACACAATATCCTGTTGTACAGCATGCACTAAAACATGACAGTCATGACCTCAGTGCATGTTTCACAACATGTGCCATCTGGATTCTCCCTCCAGACACCAGCTTCTCAGAACTCTGCAGGTGTGAACTGCCACTACAACATGTCCTTGGTTCTTGCCAACTACCTGGCCTTAATTTATGTTAATGTCTTCAGTCTCAGCGTTTCTTCAAAGTAACTATTCCTTTTTTCAGTCTGTTTTAGTTTTCTACATCTTTCATTTGGAAGTTTATGCTGAGAGATTAGCAATAAATGCCAGCTAGGTAAGGGGCCAATGTCTTAGAGTACTCTCTGTAAAACTGAACTGGAATTCCATCTGGACCTGGTGACTTATACGTTTTCAACTCTCAGCTGTTTCACTATGCCAGTCATACCTGCAATGGAGTATTCGGATAGATATCTGGAGGTTAGATATAGAGAAAATTTAGATGTAAGGGCTGTAATTCAGGGTAAAGCAATGTGTAGATATACTAATACATTTGTTGATAATGGAAGCAATTTAGTAACAAATGTTACACACAGATTACAGATCTAAGTAATCTTGTGTTACGAGTAACAGGAGTATAATTACAGAGATCGACATAAATCAGGAAAGGAGCATTTCTTAGAGTAAGTATTGGTCATTTTACATGTTTTTAGTCAATCCTTGTTGTACCACATGTGTATGAATGTGCTTTTGGGTACCAATTGGATTTATAAATATTGTAATAATATAAACTTCTTTTGGAAAAGATTGTGACCTCGAAGACTGACGGTGTGGAAGTGACAGTTTCGTTATGGATAGTACCAGGAACACAATAGGTGAAAAAAAACCTAGTAAAGTACTATTTTAAGTCACTCAGATGAAGACAATAAAGAAAAAAAACATGCAGAGGTATTAGTATAAAATAGGAAATAAATTGCCCCATAATAGTAGACAGAATTGCAAATAGCATTAACGTTTTTTCTTTTGTTTGGTAATGAACATAACAGGCATCATAGTGAGGAACAAGTATGTCTCTTTAAGGGAACAAATTACATGGTATGGCTAAATTGTAGAAGTTAATCAGTTACTGAGGTAGCCAGGGGAAAAGGATTAGATGAAGGCTGATGGGTGTGGTGTATATTACCTTTTGTCAACAAAGTAAGTTGATTATGGATTAATATAATAATTATTATTCTGGAATGTTGACCATTACGAACTGCATTATTTGTAGATAATTAACAAAGAAGGGTACTAAAAAAGCTATACCTGAATAAAATCTAAAATTAGTCATAGACGAGGGAATTATTATTGGAACTGTGAAAAGGGTTCTATGAAACATCATCAACTTTTCCTTTGATATTTGAACAGCCAGCAGGAAGATTTTGTTTTCTCTGCTAGGGTTAGCAATTATTGTTATTCCACTGATTTGGTGATTAACCAATACATTCAATATAAATATAATAGCTGAAAGCAGTATCCAAAACTAGCCACTAACACCTCAAGCACGATTGACTTTTTATTTTCAAATGGAAACCACCTCCAATTTTTTTTTACTGCAGATTCAGATTCTGTGCCAAAAATACTGACCATTTATCTGAAACAGCGTTTTTTTCTTTTCCATCCATGGCAAACTGCACTGTAATCAATGCCAGAATAATGGTGGTTGGATGGAAGAACACACTGAAATCAGTCCCCCTTATGATAGCATTCTAGGAGACTTGCCGAAATCAACCCTGAAGGGGTTCTGTAAATTTGATTGTACCGTAGACCTTTTAAATTTAGACATTTAAAAGTCTGGCAAATAAGCTATGTTTAACATTACGTAGTTTCCTGTTCCTTTTGGGCTTGATTTCAATGAGCCCTCACATTATCAGGAGGGCCAATTTTGGCGAGCCCCTTGAATCTGAACATTAGTGTGACTGAATTCTGTGTGGTGTTCCATCCAACTGCCGTACCTCTCACATCGATTACAATACAATCTACCACAAATGGAAAAAAAGTATTTCAGATAAACCCTAGGTATTTTTTGGCATGGAATCTGCACATGCAATAAAAAAAGGGGGTCCCATTTGAAAATAAAAAGTTGAGTTCCCCACGAGGGAGGGTGTTGGGAGTGGCCAGTTTTAGCAGACAAATGCTCCCTTTGGAAATCTCAACTTTACATCTAGAACATTTTTTTCACACAACACGTATTTTTCAAGATATTAGTAGTTCCAAATTAAATGCTATAATCACAAAGGTATCAAATGTCATGGGATAGCGATATGCACCTATACATGTGGCGGTAATATCATGTATACAAAGTATAAAAGAGCAGTCCATTGGTAGAGCTGTCATTTGTACTCAGGTGACTCATGTGAAAAGGTTTCTGCACAACAGGAATTAACAGACTTTGAATGTGGAATGGTAGCTGAAGTTAGATGCTTGGAGCATTTCATTTTGGAAATCAGAGACTCACAGTATCAAGAGTGTGCTGAGAATACCAAATGTGAGGCATTACCTCTCGCCAGATGATGCAGTGGCCGACAGCCTTTGCTTAATGACAGAGCAGTGGCGTTTGCACAGAGTTGTCAGTGCTAACAGACAAGCAACACTGCATGAAATAATCACAGATATCAATGTAAGACTTACAATGAATGTACCTGTTATGACAGAGCACTGAAATTTGGCGTTACTGTGTTATGGCACCAGATGACTGACACGAGTGCCTTTGCCAACAGCATGACATCAGCTGCAGTGCCTCTCCTGGGCTCGTGACCACAGTGGTCAAACCCTAGACAACAGGAAAACTGTGGTCTGGCCAGACGAGTCCTGATTTCAGTTGGTAAGAGCTAATGGTAGGGTTTGAATGTGGTGCAAACCCCACGAAGCCTTGGACCCAAGTTGTCAAAAAAGCACTGTGCAAGATGGAGGTGGCTCCATAATAGTGTGGGTTGTGTTTACATGGAATGAACTGGGTGCTCTGGTTCAACTGAACTGATCATTGACTGCAAATTGTTATGTTTGGCTACTTGGAGACCATTTGCAGCCGTTCATGGACTTCATGTTGCGAAACAACAATGGAATATTTATGGATGAGAATGCAGCAAGTCACCAGGCCACAATTATTGGCAATTGGTTTGAAGAACATTCTTGACAATTTACACGAATGATTTGGTCATCCAAATCACCTGACATGAATCCCACCGAACATTTATAGCATGTGATTGAGAGGTCAGTTCATGCACAAAATCCTGCACCAGCAACATTTTTCAATTATGGACAGCTATAGAGACACCATGGCTCAACAATATCTGCAGGGGACTTACAACGGTTTGTTTCAGTCCATGCCACATCAAATTCCTGCATTATGCCAGGCAGTAGGAGGTCCGACACAGTATTAGGAGGTATCCCATGACTTTTGTCACCTCAGCATATATTTAAGAGGATGTCAAATGAAAATGAGAGAGATTGAAAAAAACAGTACATAACTGTTTCAAAAGTAATCACTGTAACTGTTAACACATTCATCCCTCAACGAGACAAGACAGTCAAAGCCTCAGTGAAAAAATGTTTGCAGATGCTTCCAGAACTACGATTGTACTCAGGCATGCACCCCTCTGTCTGAAGCAAATTGACGACTGTGAATGTTTTTCTTCAGGGCTCCAAAAACATGGAAATCACCAGGGGAAATATCAGGACTGTATGGAGGATATGTAAGGGCTTCCCATAAACTTCTGCAGCATAGTCAAAACAGTCTTTGCAACTTGTGAGTGGGATCATATGTTGTCAGGGAAGCCCTTGCATCCATCCCTGCTCATGTGACTTCCACATTTTTGGAGGCCTCAAGAAAGACATTTATGGCCAGTGACTTGCTTGGGATGAAGAGGTGCATGCCTGGCAAGGTTCCATAGACAACTACAAACATTTTTCCATTAAGTCATTGACCATCTTGTCTCTCAGCAGGATAATGTATTAACAGTTATAGCAATTACTTTTGAAATAATAAATAGTTTACTTACTTTTCTCCGCCTGTCATTTTTGTTTAAGTCTCACATTTTTATGTATATAGATAAGATAAATTTAAGTTCTGAGGATGTGACCATTATGACTGTTGGCTCATTTATGTATTTTTGAAAAACACTTGTTTTGTGCAACCTTTCAGTAAAGGAAGGTTAAAATCTACTCAATTAGTATCAAAATGTTTCCTTTCATTTTTTGTTGCGTATCTGTTTCTTACAGATCCTGTATATGATCTCACTTGTCAAAATGATGCAAATCAAATTCTACTTTCAAAAGTAGGGATGAGAGGCCAAGAGCAAATGTTGACACATTTTCTTCCTTTTACATCTGATAACATGTGAACAAATGTCGCTGCATCCTAGTGGTCCTGCAAGAGACCTATGAGTACATTTTTCTTACATCAGATGTCACAGGCACAATGTTTGAAAAAGAAAAAATTCTAGCAAAGCACTGAAAAAGCGATTAATTAATTATTAATCTCTCCACAGATGTATGTGTGAAATGTGTTTCAAAAGAGCAGATTTCTTGTAATTAGCTCTCTCTTAAGTTTAGATGTGCTGTAGTATAAAATATACTGGGACAAACAAAACATTTGCAGTAATTGTAATGATTTATTACACTGACTGAATTAAATATTCATCTTAGCATACCTTGTAAACAGCAAAGATAATTAATCATTTGAAAACTAATTGCTTTTCCAATGAATAACTGAGTGGGCACAAGTAAAGAATTTCAATTCACTTAACAGGTAACGATTAAAAAATATTTTCATTCTTACTTGGAGTAGAAAATCATTTTTTGAAATCATTAACCCTTCTTTTAGTCATTAATGAATCAAATCATCTAAAAGAGATTACTATCCATTTACAGTTTCAATTGATGTACTGACAATAGAATAAAAAATCCGTTTCAGTTATCAGTAATTTCTCATTTATTGGAAGACTGTTTTCAAAGCCTAAGGCTTCATCTTCAGCACTTCTGTGTTTAGGCAGGCACCACAGTTGCTGTTAATAAACTCCCAACTGTGTGTTTGATTTGGGTGTGACCCTTCCGTGACTCACTATCCCGACCACCACACATTTATGTTACCATGTTTATTTCATGGCACCTGAAGGTGAAGCTGTAGGCTTTGAACTAGGTCGTGTAATAAATAAAAAATTACTGGCAACTGAAAAGGATGTTTTATTCTAATAATATGTTCCTCAGTTGTTGACATTCACCTGATCAAATATTTTGTGGCATACTAATAGATGTAAGCGACTATCCTAAGATTTTTTTTTTACAAATAATTGCTGTAGCCAATGCATCTGCTGATGTTTTCTATTAATCTTACAACCATTTCAGCAATAACTAAATTGGTGGAACATTGCCTCAAGGCAAGAGGTAACCAGAGATTTTTTTCATCCTCTTACTGTTATGGTCTACCAACATCCACCCAAGAAATGTGCTACACACATTAGATGCTTTGTTTGCAACCGATCACTGAATCATTGTTTTGAGGCAATTACAAGTATCTTTGTCAAAACACACTAGCACATTTATAAGTTAGTTGCCATGGCAATGACTATCAGGAGAGAGATTTCTCTTAATCACTTTATACAATTTGATACATGAGCTTGGAACCATAAGCTATTACCTTAATTCATTGATTGATTGATTGATTGAGAGAGTATGGGGCCAAACGGCGAGGTCATCAGTCCCGCAGCTCCAAAGTGGGTTACATAAGAAAGATGGTCTGCTAAAAGTGGACGGATTCAGTCAGAGGAGTCAAATTATAAAAGACTTAACATTAAACACACACAGTAGAAGCATAAAAGGTGAGACCAAATCTAAAAACTGGGAAAAAGTGTGTGTGGGGGGGGGGGGGGGGGGGGGGGGGGGGAGGGGGCTGTCATGAGGTCACAGACCATGAAGACTGCAGGAGAACTCCCAACCACAACCAACCAGCCCCTGCTCCAAGACTAAAGGAGAACCTTATATCTGGAAATAAAAACCACTTTCACGGAGGAAACCGAGGACCAGGCCAACCACCCGTGGATCGTCTGCTAATATTAAATTTAAGGAAGCAGCAAGACTATACTTAGCACGAAGGGTCGAAATAAGGGGACATGCCACCAATATGTAAGATATCATCAGTCTGGCACCACAACCACATTGTGGGGGGTGGTTCGTTACATAGGAGGAAACAATGGGTGAGACGGGTATGGCCTATGTGTTAACGGCATAAAACAGTGGCCTCCTTCAAAGAGGGGCAGAAAGAAGTGCCCCAAACTGCAGTAGACTCCTTGATTGTGTGGAGTTTATCACTATGAGCAGTAGTGCTCCAGATGGTATTCCACTGCTGGGCAAAGAGAGCTTTGACATAGATCTGCATATCCGCAGCTGGAACTGTGAAAGGAAATGAGGGACTAAGTTATCTGCTTCTCTAGCCAAATGGTCAGCCAATTCATTCCCTGGAATTCCCACATAACTTGGGACCCAGAGAAAGATGACTGAAGGAGGCGACACACTCAAGGGAAGAGAGAAGAGAGAAGGTCATGCATGGCAAAGAGGAGTATCGATTGATAGCCTGCAGGCTGCTCATGGAGTCGGAACAAATTAAAACACTATGGAGGGAGGCCTGAGAAACAAAAAGGAGGACCCTGTGAATGGCTAGAAGCTCTGCTGTAAATACACTACATGATCCTGACAACAAATGGTGCTCGAAGCCAATAGGAGACAGGAAAGTGTATCCCACCTTATCAGTAGTCTTAAAAGTATCAGTGTAAAAGATGATGGCAACCTGGAACTCTGCAAGGATGGGACATACAAGACACTGGTAAATCATAGGAGCAACAGAGACCTCAGGACTCTGAAACAGATCGGTCCTAATCCGTGGTCTAGGCACCATCCAAGGGCGGGGGGTTTATGGGAGGAAAGACACAGGGTGCAGTCCAGTGAGTGCAGCTGGAGATCCCAGCAGAGGGTAGTGAGACACATGCCAACCGGCAATCCCACCGGTGGGCGGGTGTTAGGAGGGAGACATCCCTCATTGGCGAAGAGCACAGGGTACACACGACATTCAGGAAATTGACGAATTGTGACTGTGTAATAAACAAGGAGTTGGCTCCATCAGATGTGTAGAGAGGGAACCCCTGCTTCTGTGAGGAGACTATCAACAGGACTAGTGCAAAAGGCACCAATAGCCAGACATACCCCACAATAATGGACAATTTCAAAGTGCAAGGAGCTGCTGAGTCATAAACCTGACTAACATAAATGAGTGTGGACAAGACCAGAGCACGGTAAAGATGGAGAAGAGTGGAACAGTCTGCACCCCAAGATGTATGGGCCAGGAGGCGGAGAGCACTGAGCTTCCGCATGCATGTAGTCTTTAGGTGGCAATGTGGGGCACCCATGTCAGCTTGTTATCAAAAATAAGGCCCAAGAAACCAGACTGTGCTACAACATCGAGGGGCTGGTTGCCTAAATAAAGTTCTGGATCGGGGTATACGTGGATTGATGACAAAAATGCATAACCCATGTTTTGGAGGGGAAAAACTGGAAGCCATGGGCAGTGACCCGCGAAGAGGCCCACTGAATGGTGCCTCGGAGCTGACACTCAGCAGATGCCACTGACTGGGAGCTGCATCAGATGCAAAAGTCATCAATGTACAATGCCAGGGTAACCAGAGGCCCAACAGAGGTCACTTTATGGTAATGAGGAAGAGTGTGACACTTAGCACAGAACCCTGTGGGATACCATTCTCCTGAATCCGAGGGGGTGATGAGTGAAGAGCCAACTCGAATCCGGAAGGGCAGGTAAGATAAAAACTAGCGGATAAAAATCTGAAGGGGACCACGGAAGCCCCAGTCATGGAGGGTAACGAAAATGTGATGGCACCAAGCCGTCATACACCTTATGTAGGACAAAGAAAACTGCGACAAGGTGCTGGCAGTGAGTAAAAGCCTGTCAGATAGCTGATTCCAATCGAAGTAAATGGCCAGTTGGAGATCGCCCTCCCCAGAAGTCACACTGATACGGTGACAAAAGGTCCCAAGATTCGAGTACCCAACATAATCTGGAGTTGACCATCCTTTTGAGCAGTTTACAAAGCACATTCGTAAGGCTAATGGGGCAGTAGCTGTCTAGAGACATTGGGTTTTTCCTGGGCTTTAGTATGCGAATAACTATACCGTCTCGCGATTGTGACAGAAAAGCACCCGTGAGCCAGATGTGATTGATGCCCCTGAGGAGCTGTTGCCTATGGGGAGCGCCCAAGTGTTGAATCATCTGACTGTGAATGAAATCTGGTCATGTGACTGTGTCTCATGGAGAGCTAAGAGCCTGCACTAATTTCCATTCAGTGAAAGGTGCATTATAGGGCGCAACATGGTGCAGGATGAAATGGAGGTGGGTCTGTTCAATTCTGTGTTTCTGCTGGAGAAAGTTAAGAGGGTAGAGTAAGTGGACAACGATGCCATCACAAAGTGTGTCGCAAGGTGTTCCGCGAGGACCAATGGATCAGTGCACAGAGCTCCTTCGAGGTTCAGACCCTGGTCAGCTGACTGTTGGCGGTGGCCCAGAACGCTATGGAGCTTTGACCAAACCTGCAATAAAGAGGCATATGTCCCTAGGGAGGAAACATAGCGCTCCCAGCATACCTTTTTACTCCGCTTAATATAGTAACGAGCCTTAGCTCGGAGACACTTAAAAGTGAGGTTGGTCTGGAAGGGGTGTCGCTTAAATTGCTGCAGCACTCTTCGGCTGTCCTGGACAGCGACTGTAATGCCCTTGGCCCACCACGGTGTTGGCCGATAACAAGGGGGCCCTGGGGATAGGGGGACAGCAGTGACAGCAGTATGAAGAAAAGTGGCAGAGATGTCTTGCATGACTACATCAATGGAATCTGAGAGGGAGGTGTCAAAGTGGCCAGCAGACATGTATAAAGGCCAATTGGCCCTCGCTCAACGTGGGGGCCTGTCTGCCTGGTGGCAGTAGGGGAACGATAGTGTCACTGGAAAGTGGTCGCTGTCAAAAAGGTCGTCATGGGATAACCAATGTAGAGAAGCCATGAGGGCAGGGGAGGAGATCGTGAGATCGTTAGTAGAGAAGGTGCCATGAGTGGCACTGAAGTGGGTAGGGGAACCATTGTTGAGGAGATACAAACTGAAGTCTGTGATAAGTTGGTCGATTAGGATACCCCAACCTATTGAGGTGACACTCCCCCACAGTGGATGGTAGGCACTGAAATCCCCAAGGAGGAGAAACAGAGTCGAGAGTTGCTGGATTAAGGTAGATAGTGCAACATAAGCAGGTGGCTGACCTGGAGGGAGGTAGACATTGCAAAGGGTGATTGCCGGAGCCGTTTGCACTCTAACTGCTATCACTTCCAAGGTGGTATGTAGGGGGATCCAGTCACTAAGAACATTGGAGCAAACCAAAGTGCAGACCCCACCAGATGCTATCCCAGGGTGAACGTGGTTCTGACAGAATGCCCGATAAGTTGTAGAGTGGTCATCACGGAAATGCGTTTCTTGGAGAACAAGACAGAACGCAGAATAAGAGGAGACAAGATGTCGCATTTCCGGTAGGTAACGATAGTATCTGTTGCAGTTCCACTGGATGATCATGTGGCGTGAGTTCAAGGTAGGCATGAAGGGGCCGAGGAGGAGGTCAAGGCACTTCGTCAGTAGTAGTCACTGACAAGGATAGGGTGACATCTATAAATAAGATATCAGACTCAGATTGCGAGAGGGGAGTTGGCTCCTCTGGGGGCACCAGGAGTGCCTTGTCATGGGATTTACGTTTCTTCTTCTTCTCTTTCTGAGGTGGAGGAGGGCAGGTCACAGGGGGAGTACAGGCATCTGCAATATCGGTGATTGAAAGAGAGTGGGCAACATTGGGGCGTACAGGTGGTGCGCTTTGTGGCCGGGTGGTGGGGAGAGTCTTCTGGCCTGAGAGATGCCAGGAAAAGGGTTCCTGGGAGGGAGCCCGATCACCGGAAGATGCCAAAGAAGGGGGGGGGGGGGCACTTCTTTGGCCGGAGAGGGGAAACAACTCCCCGACGGGAGGTCCTGGGAACTGCAGGGGTGGTGGAGGGGAGAGTGGGGCGAGGCTGGGGTAAGGACAAGGGCGGAGGAGGAGAATGAAAGGACATAACAGAGGCAAAAGTTGAAGATAGTGACATCGGATGGAGTCTCTCATACTTTTTGCGAGCCTCAGCATAAGACAGGCGATCCAGGGACTTGTATCTTCTTTTCTCTCTTGTAAGCAGGGCAATCTGGCGAGTGAGGGATGTGGCGGTCAGCACAGTTGACACACACAGACAGCAGAACACAAGAACTTCCCTCTTGGCTGGGCGGCCACAGTCACCACACAAAGGGTCCGCCGTACAGCAGGAAGACATATGCCCAAAACGCAAGCACCAAAAGCACTGGATAGGTGGAGGGATGTATGGCTTCACGTCACATCTGTAGTACATAACCTTGACCTTCTCTGGGAGGGTATCCCCCTCAAAAGCCAGAATGAAGGCACCAGTAACAGTGCGGTTGTCTTTGCCACCCTTCTGCACACGTCGAACTTAATGAACGCCAAGCCACTCCAGATTAGCCCAGAGTTCATCAGTTTGCAGGATGAGGTCCCTATGAAAAATGATGCCCTGGACCATATTCTGAGATTTGTGAGGAGTGATAGACACTGGGACGTTGGCAAGACAATCACAGGCACAAAGAGCTGTGGACTGGGTGGCAGAAGAAAATTTGATCAACAGGGAGTGCGACAGCATCTTACTAATAGACTCCACTTCACTAAACTTGTCCTCAATATTTTCCAAGAAAAACAATGGCTTTGTGGTGGTGAAAGCGTCCCCATCCATCCTAGTACAGGCGAGGTAAAGGGGAAAGGGTTTCAGCCCAAGATGGTGAGCCTGGCCCTCTTCCCATGGGGTAGCCAGGGAAGGGAAAGCTGCCATGTCATACGAGACAGCCTTTAAGGATCCTTCACCATTCAATGAGATGGCCGTGTGAGAACGGCCAGATTTTCGCAGCTTGATACGCTTCATGCGCCAAGCATCCGCCCTGATACCACCCACTCCAACCAGGGGCTCTTCCCATGGGCACCACCCAGCCACAGCAAGGGCCGTCTGGCACGGCAGCCATTGCTGTGAGTTCCAATGCTCCAAGAAGACAAGCAACCACTCCTTGGCATACAAAGGGAGGGATAACTCAGGTATTAGTAGTGTGATCCCTGTGTTGTCCGGGGGCTCAGCTGTATGGATACATAACAGCCCCACCACACGGACTGGCTACAGGTGCTGGTGACATAGCAGGGCGAAGGGGGCTACAGTGGGGAATGGAGGGGGGAAAGGAATCCACACAGTAGATGCTAGGGAGGGAGTTCTTCCCCATATGTCTCACACTAAAAACAGGAAATTTTGAAGTGGAGGTGAAATCTCAAGTGGGGACTAAAACGCCAAAAGGGTGAAAAAAGAGGCAAAAGGAACAAAATTGCAACCAATACAGGAAATCAGGGAAATAGGCAGGTCGACATATATCAGAACACTGAGAGAGGGGAAAGAGGTGGCAACAGGGAAGGAGAAGGGATAGGGAGGGTGGGGCAGGGAGAAGGAAATGCAGTTAAGGAATGAAGAAGGAGCTGCAATAGCATGGGGCCTCATGCGCGCCACGCATTAACTCACAAAAGAACTGTGAGCCCCCTGGGGGGACCTTAAGGATCAGCAAACAATCTTTCAGTGTGTACGTGTTCTCTAAGAGGACTGTCCATAGCTACCTCGTCAATCTGTTCATAAAAATCATTGTATTGAAAATAGATCGTCGTGAGGCAGTGTTTGAGTAACTCCACAATATCTGCTGGAAAAATTTTCATTCTACACGAGATAGGTTCGTTAACTGGAATCATGATAAATAACAACACAGCATTAAAACTAACAAGGATATCACCTTGGCCCACGTGCCTTTCTCTATTTGTCAATGAAATGAAATGAATTTTTAATATGAGCAAATTGATCCTCTTAGTCCAGCAGTGACCAATTTTTTTATGGAGAACTTTGAACAAAGAGTGTTGAAGACTGCCAGTAAAAGACCAGCCAAGTGGTACCACTTCGTTAATGATACTTTCATAGTTTGGACACACAATACAGAGGAATTGGATGCCTACCTGACACATCTAAAGCGTAGCAATCCAAAAATACAATTTATCATGGAGACAGAGAATAATAGCCAACTGAATTTCTTGGATGTGTCTGTTAACAAGCAAGGGGATTGGATGTTGGGCCATCATGTATACAGAAAAGCCACGCAGACTGACCATTACCTGCACAAAGATTCTAATCACCAATCCATACAACAAAAGAGGTATGATTAAAACCTTGGTGGCCAAGATGAACAAAATTTGTGAACCAATTTATTTAAAAGACGACTTTAAACCTCTATGTCCAACACTCAGGAAAGCAATTATCCAAACAAGTAGGTAGATTGAGCACTTCGCCCTAGGGAGAGAATCAGGATCGACAAGGAACGACGGCTACCCAAAGGGAAAGTTATCCTTCCACTCATCAGTATGACTAAAGATTGCACTGGCAAAGTGTTGGGCAAGTACAATTTGTAGTGTTGGGCAAGTATCTTTGTCCCTTCACCGCATTTGTTCCTGGTTCTATGCGTCTGGGCACTGATGACCACGCTGTTTAGCACCCGAAAACCTCAAACCCCCCCCCGCACACACACACACACACACACACACACACACACACACACACACTTGGGCAAGTATGGCGTGGAAACTACCTTCGCATCTGTCAGAAAGATAAAAGAATGTTTATGATCGGCAAAAGATATACAACATCCTTTGGGTACACCGGGTGTGTGTAAAATTCCTTGCAGTTGTGGTCCGGTTTATATAGGAACCACAAAAAGAAATTTTAACATCCATCTGGTTGCACCCAAGAGGAATTGCCACCTGAGACATAAGGGTAACTTGGCCGTAGTGGGAAATCTTTACCAAGAGGGTGATCATGAAATAAAATTCACCAAGATATTTGTTATATCAAAAGCATCGCATTATCTTGCATTTATGTGTAGAGAGGGTATTGAGATTTATAAACACCATAATAATTTTAACAGAAAAGAGGAAGGTGTTACATTATTTAACATTTGGATGTAAACGTAACGTAAGAATGACAATCTATTACTTTCAGCCAAGAATGTTGGCACTACCAGAGATAATCTCATAGCCCACATCAAGTGCTGGACTGTGGTGCTCTCCACACTGCCCATATATTTGGCACTCCCTCAAGTTCTGGTTGCAGTTCGCCATTTTACCTCTCAAGATGCCCCTCGCAGTTGGAGAGAAAACGTTAAGAGAAAGTTTCATATATTGAGCATTGCCTATTAGCCCAGAAGTTTTAAGTGATGACAGTACACCATCACACACATTTATCTCATAGGCCCACGAACAGTGAAGCAGTAGGTGTGAATGACATCAGAAATGAAGAGAAAATACATAGTATTCCAAAAATTTGGACGAAATGGCATTCAATATCCATTTGGAGGCCAGGTATAATGCCAAATTCATTAAGGCTTGACAGAAAAAAAATCAACTAAGTACAGGGTTATTACAAATGATTGAAGCGATTTCACAGCTCTACAATAACTTTATTATTTGAGATATTTTCACAATACTTTGCACACACATACAAAAACTCAAAAAGTTTTTTTAGGCATTCACAAATGTTTGATATGTGCCCCTTTAGTGATTCGGCAGACATCAAGCTGATAATCAAGTTCCTCCCACACTCGGCGCAGCATGTCCCCAGCAATGAGTTCGAAAGCATCGTTGATGCGAGCTCGCAGTTCTGGCACGTTTCTTGGTAGAGGAGGTTTAAACACTGAATCTTTCACATAACCCCACAAAAAGAAATCACATGGGGTTAAGTCGGGAGAGCATGGAGGCCATGACATGAATTGATGATCATGTTCTCCACCACGACCAATCCATCGGTTTTCCAATCTCCTGTTTAAGAAATGCCGAACATCATGATGGAAGTGTGGTGGAGCACCATCCTGTTGAAAGATGAAGTCGGCGCTGTCGGTCTCCAGTTGTGGCATGAGCCAATTTTTCAGCATGTCCAGATACACGTCTCCTGTAACGTTTTTTTCGCAGAAGAAAAAGGGGCCGTAAACTTTAAACCATGAGATTGCACAAAACACGTTAACTTTTGGTGAATTGTGAATTTGCTGCACGAATGCGTGAGGATTCTCTACCGCCCAGATTCGCACATTGTGTCTGTTCACTTCACCATTACGAAAAAATGTTGCTTCATCACTGAAAACAAGTTTCCAACTGAACGCATCCTCTTCCATGAGCTGTTGCAACCGCGCCGAAAATTGGAAGCGTTTGACTCTGTCATCGGGTGTCAGGGCTTGTAGCAATTGTAAGCGGTAAGGCTTCTGCTTTAGCCTTTTCCGTAAGATTTTCCAAACCGTCGGCTGTGGTACGTTTAGCTCTCTGCTTGCTTTATTCGTCAACTTCCGCGGGCTACGCGTGAAACTTGCCCGCACGCGTTCAACCGTTTCTTCGCTCACTGCAGGCCGACCCGTTGATTTCCCCTTACAGAGGCATCCAGAAGCTTTAAACTGCGCATACCATCGCCGAATGGAGTTAGCAGTTAGTGGATCTTTGTTGAACTTCGTCCTGAAGTGTCATTGCACTGTTATGACTGACTGATGTGAGTGCATTTCAAGCATGACATACACTTTCTCGGCTCCTGTCGCCATTTTGTCTCACTGCGCTGTCGAGCGCTCTGGCGGCAGAAACCTGAAGTGCGGCTTCAGCCGAACAAAACTTTATGAGTTTTTCTACGTATCTGTAGTGTGTCGTGACCATATGTCAACGAATGGAGCTACAGTGAATTTATGAAATCGCTTCAATCATTTGTAATAGCCCTGTATTAATATTAGCTCTAAACATTGTAACTCATGTAGAGACAGTGCAAGTTGCTTTCATGAGTCCATTAAGAGGTCATACACACTGAGAAACCACTGCTTTTACTCAAGGTAGTGAATTGGATGTAAAAAGTGATACAGTCATGTTCCATTCTTAAGCAAACAGCCCCAAATGTTATATTATAGGGGCCCTCAGACATCTAGCAGGGCACAGTTCCAGCAAGCAGAAAAGTTCTAGCAGCCTCAGATGAACGAGCCTGCAGCAGATACTACGAGTGAGCATTATGTACAAGAACATGCCTGCACACGCCTTTGGACTATGGTTAGCAATTTCCATCGTACATTAGTCTACATATACCTACGCCTGTATTTCACTTTTATTGTGATGCATACTTGAACCAAGGGTTCAGTTAGAGCAACAGAATCTGGCACTTCCATGGTTTGTGGTCTGTAGTACCATATGTTACTGTGTACACCCAAATCTTGGCGAAGTTATAGGCCAGGGTGGCCATTTGTTCTGGTAGTTGACTGGAGAATCTAATAAGCCTCATCTATGTTTCACACTTACTTTAGTTACAAACTATAGTACAGATGGCATAAGAAGAACCCTGACTGCAGCACTGTTGCCAGCTTTCAGGTGCAAAGCACAAACAGCTATAGGAAAAAACAGCAGCCATCTATAGAGCTGTGGTAAAACTTAGGCATTGCCACAGAGACATTTACAAAATTGCATTCCATTATTGGTTGAGGTACCTCCTGGAAGATGCTGGGCCCAAAACCCTGCAACTGTAAGGGATCAACTTACCCTAGGTCAGCTATAGTGTCTGCAATCTTCTGCATGTTCATTGCAAACACATGAAGAAGCAATAAAAAGCAAACCAGTAGGCCAACCAGGAGATGCATTTCCTTATCACCATAACTATTTCCTTTGCCTATCCTCCAAGTATTTCTGTAGTCTCCAACCACACAGACCTGAAAAATCTCAGCTTGACCCCATTGCTTCGCTCCAGTACCCAGCCACTTGTGTACCAAGAAATGGATGAGCTAAAATACCTTGTCACCTCTGATCTGAGCATAGCTTCTGGGTAGGTATGTTGTGGCCCACTTTGGGTTACCACACAGGTAAACCATCAATAGATGCTAAAAACTATAGACAAATCACTATTGTGTCACTTTTATAAACATTTGACAGAACATTGCTGAATTGTTTACAGTATATGATGGAACCAGCATTCATTCAGCAACAAACAAGTTGCTGGCGAGGAAAGAACTGTACCTGTCAAACTCTTAATCTAACCCAATACATAGAGGATGCGTTTGGAGCATACAATATTACAGGTATTGCTTTCATCAAATCAACAGCTTCTTATGATACTGTTAATCGCCACATACCGACAGAGATCTATGGGGTTACCAAAGGCTATGGTTTCACTAAACTGATTGAAAAATTAATTGGAAACTGAAGCTACTGTATAGAGACTGTCAGGGATAATGCAGTGGATAGTGATGGCTGAAAAATGGATTATTACAAGAAAGTGAGTCATACGTCTGTATGACCAGTCACTTCCAAAGCGCATAAGTAGTTTTCTTTATACAGATTATCTGGCTTTCATAACAAGTGGAAGTTCACCTGATAGATGCTCTGGAGATGAATATTAATTACAACACAACTTCCTCCAAACACAGTTGAAACTTAAATTGTGCTCTCCACTTTAAACACAAAGAGGCCTATCATATGCTTTATGTCTCATGGCAAGGAGTATAATTGGTTGCCATATTCAAACTATTTAGGTGTCACACTTGCTTTTGGACCATGTTTTGGCAATATTACGTGCAAGTCATCTGAAGGTAGATAATTTGCACTACCCAGGGCTCTCAGCCACAGACTTTAAGAACAGCATTATGCCAGCTAGTCTATAGCAAACTGTGAGTGCCCTGTCTGGTACAAATCTGTACACACAAAATAAGTCAAGAGGCACTAAATGAGACATGCAAGCTTATAGTCAGATGTACACTACTAAACTAGGTAAATCTTTTGGTAGGTATTATCCCCTAGACATCCTTCGAAGTTGCTGCAAGAGTGGAAAGAACAAACCATGTCACCAAGCCTAGACACCCATTATATTATTAGGTACCAACTGTCCAGAGATGTACACCTACAAAAAGCTCCATGAAAACAAGCAACAAATCACTACAGTCAAAACAAGTATGGACATGTGGAAAAAACAGGCAGAAAATGATCATTGGCCTAAACCATCTCAAGTTTCCTTCCTAGTCACCACGAGAAGTGAACTGAACTGCGCAGTGTTCACTCAATTGCCTACAATCTGGAGTCAGAACATCCAGATCTAATCTCAAACCATCAAGATTTCCAAAGGTCACTACTGAATGTGACTCTTGAGAAGCACAAACCACTTGCTCTGCTGTCAGATCTGCACCATGGAAGACCTACTTCAAATAGCTAATGAAGTTACCCACTTTTAGTCATCCATGGTGTAATCTTCCAGGCACTTACATCCACGCATATTAACTTCAAGTTACTTGGTTTATGTATTCTGTAATTAAGCCCGTCTCACGTGCAATAAGACTAGCTGTATGCTTGCTTACTGGCTCATATGAAAACTTTGCTGTCTACTACCTGGCTTCCCTGCAGGAAGCTGTGCCTGTTTTCCTTGGTAGGTCCAGTGAAATTTTTATTGTAGGGTTGCCTGAATATTACCTGTGCTGGCCAATCAGTAGTCCTGTTTGGGAGCTAACATCTGAAGTCTCTCAATGCCTGTTAACCTTCAAGACAAAAGAGAATGTTATGCAAATGCCAGCCAACCTGCAACCTTTCTCAAATTAATTTAAAGAAACTATTTGGTAATAATAATGATAATGATAATAATAATAATAATAATAATAATAATAATGTCTGAGAAAGGAAAGAAATAATAATAATCCAGACATAATGTCCGAGACAGGAAATAATAATAATAATAATAATAATAATAATAATAATAATAATAATAGATTCTAGTGCATCTCATAACTTATTTATCAGCTTCCTGATGAGCTGTCTATCATTTCATTTCATTATTTGTCATAGTTATTGTGATATTTCAAGAATAAGCAAACTACACCAAGAAATTCCAAAAGTTTCCAATGAAAAATAGAGGTTGCTAAGAATTTGCATTTGGTACATGTTCGGTCGTAGACTGCTGCATATGAAACATATGCTAACATATTGAATTATTCTTTAAAGATACTACTATCTATTGTCAATACTGAGAAAATGGATTTATGTAAAGCAGTCTGTCCCTATAACGAGTGCCAACAAACACGCCAGAATGAAATGTTCATAACATCCCTCATACCTCAAACATTTTGAGGTATTAAAACAAGATTTTGGCAAATGATAGCACGCAAAGGGGAGTGTATTTTTGCCACATGATTTAAGTGAAATTTCCACATGCACTGCAATGTTCAAGCAACTACAGAGTTTTTCAATGAAATACTCTAATATTTAAGAGCCATCAATAGCTTGTGAAATGAGAATTGATGTGAGTTTTGCAACAATATATGTGAAGAAATTACACGTTTATTTTTATACTGAGAATGAGCTTTTTCATAAGCCATTTACTCATCTTCCCCTTGTTGCTAGTTTAATAGTACACTGTCATAATTTCAACTGCATTAGAATGTTGGTGAGATGAATATTTGTAAACTCCGCTTAGTAGATAGTGTCGGAAATTCCATGCGGCTTTTCGCGGATGATGCTGTAGTATACAGAGAAGTTGCTGCATTAGAAAATTGTAGCGAAATACAGGAAGATCTGCAGCGGATAGGCACTTGGTGCAGGGAGTGGCAACTGACCCTTAACATAGACAAATGTAATGTATTGCGAATACATAGAAAGAAGGATCCTTTATTGTATGATTATATGATAGCGGAACAAACACTGGTAGCAGTTACTTCTGTAAAATATCTGGGAGTATGCGTACGGAACGATTTGAAGTGGAATGATCATATAAAACTAGTTGTTGGTAAGGCGGGTACCAGGTTGAGATTCATTGGGAGAGTGCTTAGAAAATGTAGTCCATCAACAAAGGAGGTGGCTTACAAAACACTCGTTCGACCTATACTTGAGTATTGCTCATCAGTGTGGGATCCGTACCAGGTCGGGTTGACGGAGGAGATAGAGAAGATCCAAAGAAGAGCGGCGCGTTTCGTCACTGGGTTATTTGGTAACCGTGATAGCGTTACGGAGATGTTTAATAAACTCAAGTGGCAGACTCTGCAAGAGAGGCGCTCTGCATCGCGGTGTAGCTTGCTCGCCAGGTTTCGAGAGGGTGCGTTTCTGGATGAGGTATCAAATATATTGCTTCCCCCTACTTATACCTCCCGAGGAGATCACGAATGTAAAATTAGAGAGATTAGAGCGCGCACGGAGGCTTTCAGACAGTCGTTCTTCCCGCGAACCATACGCGACTGGAACAGGAAAGGGAGGTAATGACAGTGGCATGTAAAGTGCCCTCCGCCACACACCGTTGGGTGGCTTGCGGAGTATTAATGTAGATGTAGATGTAGATGTAGAAGAAGCAGATTTTAATGTGGCAACAAGAGAAGCTACACATTACTCAAAATCAGTCACCGATAACATGTCTCTACGGTTAGAAACTGAATAAGAGGTCTGGGGAACACAAATTGCTATTTTTGTTGAAATTTCGATGGAATCCTGGACCTCAGTGTATTGTTAATACTGAATTATTGGTACAGAAACTGGCCAAAGCATTTTATTTCTGTATCTCAATAATCTGACAAATGTGAAAACATTTAATTTGAGGAATCTTGACAACTACCCATCAAGATGTAAACAGATTATCAATATTTTTGAAGAACTAAAAGATACAATTAAATTTTTCTTGAGACATTTGAGTCTCATCTTTATCTACAATAATGATAGAAGCTCAAGAAATGAATTATATCAGATCTATGGATCACCTGCACCTGAGGTAGAGGCAGGATTTCCTCATTACACCCAATTCTGGCATGCTATTCCATTAATGGAGAGCCTCAGCAAGTGACGATCTAATGAGGAGAACATAAGATCAAGACATGAATTTAAGTTTGTGTTAGGGAGAGCATTTGACCAGGGTTCTAGTCCTGGCTGTGGCACAAATTTTAATTCATTTCTTGAGCTATCATTATTACTGAACTAAAAGAGGCTTGTGGTGAAAAAGTACAATCCTTCACTGTGTATAGATATAGAAACTAAAAGATGGTAGAGTATGTGAAACTACTTTCACATTTCTCAGACAATTGAGACATAGAAATAAATTTCTTTGATCTGTTTCAGTACCAATCATTTTTTTACTGAAAATACACTGGGTTATAGGTTTCAACCAAAATTTCAACAGAAGTAGCAATTTATTTTGCCCAGACTAATTGGTTGGTTGGATTGGAGAAAGGGACCAAACTACACAAACTACCTAAAACCAATAAAACATCACACTATAAGAGGGAACTAAAATGGCCATAAAATTACTAATTATTGACAGAGAAGTAAGGAAGAAGGTGGAAGAAGAGAGGAGGGAAAGAAAATGACTAAAGACAGGGGCATGAAGGAAGAAGCACAGGTAGACAAGATAGACACTCTAGATAAACAGACTCCATAAAGAAAGGAGTGGGAAGGCAGAGGGCAGGGGTGAACCACCAAGCCCAATCGAAGCCAGTCCAAACGGCGTGAATGGGGGGAGGGGGGGGGGGGTCAAGACGGCTTGCCCCTCCACCCACCGATAAGGTTGAAGGTCCCACTCTTAATTAAATTGATAAAAACCCCCATCATGAAGAAATCTATGATGAGATCAGCTACTGAGGCATTGTCAGCTAACGCCAGGGGTAGTGAGTCAGGAAAGCTAAAAGCCCGTTGCAGGGCAACCAAGTCAGGACAGTCCAGTAAGAGGTGAACCACAGCCAACATTTACTACGACGACAGAGAGTGGGGTCCTCATGAAAGAGGAGCTAACCATGAGTCAGCCAAGTATGGCTGATGCGGAGCCGGCAAAGGACGACAGAGGCTTTATGAGAGGACCGACACATAGTTGTAGAACACTTTATCGCCCTGAGCTTGTTTGGCGAAGAAAGATTGTGCCATTCTGCATTCCAAAGTCACAAAACCCTACAACATAATGCCAAGCGAAGGTTTATTTCCGGAATGCCAATAGCAAGAGATGGCCCGTTAGTAGCCACTTAAGCCAGTCGATCGGCAAGTTCATTGCCAGGGATCCCAACATGGCCTGGGGTCCAAATGAAAACCACTGAGCATCCACGTTGATCAAGAAGAGAAAGGGAGTCCTGAATAGCTATGACCAACAGCTTGCGAGGGAAGCAGTGGCTGATAGCTTGAAAACTGCTCGAGGAGTCACTACAGTTAGTGAAGGACAGTCCTGAGCAGAAGTGGACATGGTCCAGTGCACACAAGAGGGCTACCAATTCTGCAGTAAAAACACTACAGCCATCTAGCAAGGAACGAAGTTCCGCATATCTCGCATAGGTGTAAGGATAACCAGGTGTCCAGAAACCATGGAGCCATCAGTATAAATCACTTCTAAACCCTGGAATGAACTGAGGAGACTGTAGAATTGGTGGCAAAGGGCCTCCAGAGGGGCAGAATCCTTTGAATTGATGGAGAGATCAAGACAGAGCTGTGGCTAGGCGACGCACCACAGAGGGGTACGCGCATGAGCAGAGAAAAGAGGCAGTAATAAAGGGAAGCGCTCGAGCTCAGAAAAGAGCGACTTAATGCAGACAGCCATGGTAAGCCTACATTGTGGCCGCCGCCGCGGGAGGTTGATCTCTATGTCTGGATAAAGGAGACCATAATTAGGGTGCTGTGGGGTGCAGCGAATGCGGAGCGTGTAAGATATCAGCTGTTGTTGGCACAAAACTCACAGCCGTGGATTCAAGGATCCAAAACAGCTGCAGAATCACCACGTGTTCAAGGTGCTTGCAGAGGGTACTGGTAAGGCTAATTGGACAGTAGCTATCCAATTGAAGAGGGAGCTTCCCAACTTCTTCACTGGAATAACTATGCATCGCTGCCACTGGGTAGGAAATACCCCATCACTCCACAGATGACTGAAAAGGGTCAGTATACGACGGTGGCCAGCCACCAATAAGTGTTGGAGTATTTGGTTAGGTACCTGATCCGGTCCAGGAGCCATGTCAGGACAAAGGCGAGGGCACTGGCGAATTCCCACTCGCTAAATGGGGCATTATAAGGCTCCAAGCAGCGAGAAATGAAAGACAAAGGCAGTCATTCCAAGTGCTCTTTCAGGAGGAGGAACGTGGGCAGATACTGAGTCGATGCAGAGACTTGAGCAAAGTGCTGAGCGAAATGGTCTGCGACAAAGTCCAGATGGGTAAGGACAACACCACGCACAGAATTTCCTGCAATGCCGGTGGGAGGACAACGGCCAAAAATTTGCCTTAGTTTCTCCCAGACTTGTGAAGAAGGGGTGTGCAATCTTATGGCAGCCACATATCCTTCCCAGCAAATCTATATCTGAAGTAGACGGGTGCCGCTTGAAGCATTGAAGAGCACGGCGGTGGTCTTTTATGGCCGCAGCAATTTCTGGAGTCCACCAAGGGACCATCTTCTGAGGGGGGGAACCCAAGGAAGAAGGGATGGTTGAAACAGCTGCAGAAAGAAGCCGGCAAGGGGCCAATTTGGTTTCGACAGAAAGCATGGAACCTACGAAGTGTGTGTGAGTAAGAATTGACAAAATGGGTCTCCTGGAGAGCAATGCAAGCAGCAGAGTACGAGGAAAGAAGGGGCTGCAACCTTGGGAGGTGACACAAGTAGCCATTACAATTTCACTAGAGCATTCTCAAGCTGGAGTCAAAATGGGAAGTGAACGGACCTGAGGCGGCCACGCCGCCAAGTTGCCATCCGTCACCGATATGGATGGGGTAATGTCCATATAGGTGGGGTCAGACTCTATTGGTTCATTGGCTGGAGGAGGGGAAGGCGGCACCTCAGGTGGTACCAGAGGTGCCTTGCCCTTGTTCTTGTGTTTCTGCTTCTTCGCTTGTGAAGGGAGAGAAGGGCAGACTGCAGCGAGGTTGGCCACGGAATTACACCTGGCAATCTTGGTGCCCACTGGCCGCAGACTGGTTACTCCTATTTACTTCTTGAGAGAAACATAATCAGTGATGAGTTTTGAGTAATATGGAACCTTTTGTTGCCATTTTAAAACCTGTTTCTCTGCCTCAAACACAGCAGGGTTTACAAATATTCATCTCATTAGCATTCTAACACAATTGAAACAGTGATAGAATCATGAAACAGTGTACTATTAAACTAGCAACTGAGGACAAGACAGGTCAACAGAGTATGAAGAAGCCAATTCTTGGTACAAAAATAAACATGTAATTTCTTCACTTACATTGATGCAGAATCCATAGGCATTTTCATTTCACCAAAGCTCCATGGTCTGAACAGTTACATTAATTCACTGAAAAAGTCTGTATTTTTTTGAATATCATGGGAGATATGGAAGTTTTGCATATTAATCATATGGCCAAATACCTTCCTCTTTGCAAGATATAATTTGCCAAAATCTTGTTTCGATATCTCAGACTGTTAACAAGATACGAGATATGTTACGAATATATCATTCTGGCATTTTTGCTGGTGCACACAATCACAACAGAGTGCTTTACATAAAATCCTTCTTTTCACGATTGGAGATAGAGATATCCTTCCGAGTTTAAGGACTATTTTAATGCGTTAGCTACACTTCAGGCACAGCAATGTATGACCTAACATTTGCCATCTGTACATCCACAGTAATGCCTGTTTTTCAGTGCAACCTTTTTGAATTTCTTGCAGTAGTTTACCTAATCCTGAAATGTTATTGATTAACACCACCATAGGTTGTTCATCATGGAGCTGATGAATGAAGCTACGAGATTCTGAAGAATCATCTTTTTTATCTCTTTTTCACCAAACATTTCCTTTAAAATCATTTGAGAAAGATTGCAGACTGGTGGCTTGTGTGTCTATCCACAGTCAAGTGAGCTAATCTCCCTGCAAGCCAATAGTCAAACATGGCACCTAGCAAACTTAGGTCAAACCTTACTCTATGCAAGAAGGGCTTAAGCTTATTAGAAAAGCATACAACAGACACTGGTATACATAAAGACTCAAATAAAAGAGAAATTATACAGTTTTCTGTATTTATGTAAAATTTTAATGTTAGAGTCAACTTTTGAATATACACAGATACTTTTTCTCTATAAAATTATAAAAATATCTGTAGAGTCAAGGGATCTTTTAAAATGCTTAGGGAAGCACATTAGAAGTACATCACAGTTCAAAGTTATTATGTACATTAAAAATAATTTTGAGAAATATATACAGAAGATATAATATTTTTAAAACGAGGCACAACATTCTTGGAGGATGATAAAGGAATTACTACAGTTCCACCCACTATGTTACATTGCTGAAGTCAACTGCTCTGGGAGCATGCGTACAGCGCACCAGTCTTCTATGCCATGCATCTGGAGAAGATAAGAATCCATCTTCATGTCTATGGGTTGGCGTCAGAGTACCCGGAGTCTGCAGCTTCTTTAGGTGCCGTGTGAATGCAGGACTGGCCCACCTGTATTTTTGTTAATGAAGTATAAGTAGCAACAATCAGGCTAGTGTTTTAAAAGAAACAAAACATTTAATTAAGACAATAGCTTTATTTAACTTACAGTTCCCTCTCTTTTTCTGGATAAAGTAGGATAGCATGTCGCCACCTGTAAATATTAGGATACTTCTGTTGTAATATATCAACTCCTGCCAGAGCATGAAGGACATCCAAATCCACTTTTCCGGGAGTGTTACTGGAACAATGACAATGCACTAAGTTGAGGAAAAGAGTTATTTCTGTGTCTATAAATGGTTGACCACAGATCAAAACGATAAATGCAGTTAGTGTTAACTTATTTTAATTAAAATATTATCCTGACAGTTCGCGCGCGCGCGCTGTGTGTTTGTGTTTTGTTTGTGTGTGTGTGTGTGTGTGTGTGTGTGTGTGTGTGTGTGTGTGTGTGTCTTCTCTATTGGCTCAAAAACCAGGCACTTGACTCAAGTGTTGTTATTCCTTAAGCAATGGGCAAGATTACAAAGGGCATAGTGGTGGAAATGTGATTGAAGTAAGGATAGGTCACAACAGAAACACTCAAACACTGTCTTTGGTAATGACAATGCAAACTTGCTACACACTAGAAAGGAAAAGTAATCTATGAGTATGTGACTTCAAAAAGTGGGAAAACTCAATACTCATTTTATAAAAACCAAGATGCTATAAGCATTACAGAATCCCAGACTCTTCTGAGATCGGGATTATGACTGATGAACACATCTTGTGTGTGTGTGTGTGTGTGTGTGTGTGTGTGTGTGTGTGTGTGTGTGTATCTGGGATCTGAAGGCTGACCGGTCCATCATCATTCTTCCGGCGGACAAGGGTTCCACGACCGTGGTACTTGATCGTCGGGAGTGTGAGGCTGAGGGACTGCGTCAGCTTTCAGACAACACCACATACAAAGTTTGCCAAGGTAATCCCATTCCTGATGTCCAGGCGGAGCTTCAAGGAATCCTCAGAACCTTAGGCCCCCTACAAAACCTTTCACCTGACTCCATCAACCTCCTGACCCCACTGACACCCCACACCCCTACCTTCTACCTAAAATTCACAAACCCAATCATCCCGGCCGCCCCATTGTAGCTGGTTACCAAGTCCCCACAGAACGTATCTCTGCCTACGTAGATCAACACCTTCAACCCATTACATGCAGTCTCCCATCCTTCATCAAAGACACCAACCACTTTCTCGAACGCCTGGAATCCTTACCCAATCCGTTACCCCCAGAAACCATCCTTGTAACCATTGATGCCACTTCCTTATACACAAATATCCCGCACGTCCAGGGCCTCGCTGCAATGGACCACTTACTTTCACGCCGATCACCTGCCACCCTACCTAAAACCTCTTTCCTCATTACCTTAGCCAGCTTCATCCTGACTCACAACTTCTTCACTTCCCAAGGCCAGACATACCAGCAATTAAAGGGAACAACCATGGGTACCAGGGTGGCCCCCTCGTACGCCAACCTATTTATCGGTCACTTAGAGGAAGCCTTCTTGGTTACCCAGGCCTGCCAACCCAAATTTGGTACAGATTTATTGATGACATCTTCATGATCTGGACTCACAGTGAAGAAGAACTCCAGAATTTCCTCTCCAGCCTCAACTCCTTTGGTTCCATCAGATTCACCTGGTCCTACTCCAAATCCCATGCCACTTTCCTTGATGTTGACCTCCACGGGTCCTACGGCCAGCTTCACACGTCCGTCCACATCAAACCCACCAACAAGCAACAGTACCTCCATTACGACAGCTGCCACCCATTCCACATCAAACGGTCCCTTCCCTACAGCCTAGGTCTTCGTGGCAAACGAATCTGCTCCAGTCCGGAATCCCTGAAGCATTACACCAACAACCTGACAACAGCTTTCGCATCCCGCAACTACCCTCCCGACCTGATACAGAAGCAAATAACCAGAGCCAGTTCCTCATCCTCTCAAACCCAGAACCTCCCACAGAAGAACCACAAAAGTGCCCCTCTTGTGACAGGATACTTTCCGGGACTGGATCAGATTCTGAATGTGGCTCTCCAGCAGGGACACGACTTCCTCAAATCCTGCCCTGAAATGAGACCCATCCCCCATGAAATCCTCCCCACTCCACCAAGAGTGTCCTTCCGCCGTCCACCTAACCTCCGTAACCTCTTAGTTCATCCCTATGAAATCCCCAAACCACCTTCCCTACCCTCTGGCTCCTACCCTTGCAACCGCCCCCAGTGTAAAACCTGTCCCATGCACCCTCCCACCACCACCTACTCCAGTCCTGTAACCCGGAAGGTGTACACGATCAAAGGCAGAGCCACGTGTGAAAGCACCCACGTGATCTACCAACTGACCTGCCTGCACTGTGACGCATTCTATGTGGGAATGACCAGCAACAAACTGTCCATTCGCATGAATGGACACAGGCAGACAGTGTTTGTTGGTAATGAGGATCACCCTGTGGCTAAACATGCCTTGGTGCACGGCCAGCACATCTTGGCACAGTGTTACACCGTCCGGGTTATCTGGACACTTCCCTCTAACACCAACCTATCCGAACTCCGGAGATGGGAACTTGCTCTTCACTATATCCTCTCTTCCCGTTATCCGCCAGGCCTCAATCTCCGCTAATTTCAAGTTGCCGCCACTCATACCTCACCTGTCATTCAACAACATCTTTGCCTCTGCACTTCTGCCTCGACTGACATCTCTGCCCAAACTCTTTGTCTTTAAATATGTCTGCTTGTGTCTGTATATGTGTGGATGGATATGTGTGTGTGTGCGCGCGCGAGTGTATACCCGTCCTTTTTTCCCCCTAAGGTAAGTCTTTCCGCTCCCGGGATTGGAATGACTCCTTACCCTCTCCCTTAAAACCCACATCCTTTCGTCTTTCCCTCTCCTTCCCTCTTTCCTGATGAGGCAACAGTTTGTTGCGAAAGCTTGAATTTCATGTGTATGTTTGTGTTTGTTTGTGTGTCTGTCGACCTGCCAGCACTTTCGTTCGGTAAGTCACATCATCTGTGTTTTTAGATTATATATATATATATATATCACACACACACACACACACACACACACACACACACACACACACACACACACACACACACACACACACCGTGAACCATGGACCTTGCCGTTCGTAGGATGCTTGCATGCCTCAACGATACAGATAGCCGTACCGTAGGTGCAACCACAACGGAGGGGTATCTGTTGAGAGGCCAGACAAACGTGTGGTTCCTGAAGAGGGGCAGCGGCCTTTTCAGTAGTTGCAGGGGCAACAGTCTGGATGATTGACTGATCTGGCCTTGTAACATTAACCAAAACGGCCTTGCTGTGCTGGTACTGTGAATGGCTGAAAGCAAGGGGAAACTATGGCCGTAATTTTTCCTGAGGGCATGCAGCTTTACTGTATGGTTAAATGATGATGGCGTCCTCTTGGGTAAAATATTCGGGAGGTAAAATAGTCCCCCATTCGGATCTCTGGGCGGGGACTACTCAAGAGGATGTCGTTATCAGGAGAAAGAAAACTGGCGTTCTACGGATCGGAGCGTGGAATGTCAGATCCCTTAATCGGGCAGGTAGGTTAGAAAATTTAAAAAGGGAAATGGATATAGTGGGAATTAGTGAAGTTCGGTGGCAGGAGGAACAAGACTTCTGGGCAGGTGACTACAGGGTTATAAACACAAAATCAAATAGGGGTAATGCAGGAGTAGGTTTAATAATGAATAGGAAAATAGGAATGCGGGTAAGCTACTACAAACAGCATAGTGAACGCATTGTTGTGGCCAAGATAGATACGAAGCCCACACCTACTACAGTAGTACAAATTTATATGCCAACTAGCTCTGCAGATGACGAAGAAATTGAAGAAATGTATGATCAAATAAAAGAAATTATTCAGATAGTGACGGGTGACGAAAATTTAATAGTCATGGGTGACTGGAATTCGGTAGTAGGAAAAGGGAGAGAAGGAAACGTAGTAGGTGAATATGGACTGGGGCAAAGAAATGAAAGAGGAAGCCACCTGGTAGAATTTTGCACAGAGCACAACTTAATCATAGCTAACACTTGGTTCAAGAAACATAAAAGAAGGCTATATACATGGAAGAAGCCTGGAGATACTGACAGGTTTCAGATAGATTATATAATGGTAAGACAGAGGTTTAGGAACCAGGTTTTAAATTGTAAGACATGTCCAGGGGCAGATGTGGACTCTGACCACAATCTATTGGTTATGAGCTGTAGATTAAAACTGAAGAAACTACAAAAAGGTGCTAACTTAAGGAGATGGGACCTGGATAAACTGACTAAACCAGAGGTTGTAGAGAGTTTCAGGGAGAGCATAAGGGAACAATTGACAGGAATGGGGGAAAGAAATACAGTAGAAGAAGAATGGGTAGCTCTGAGGGATGAAGTAGTGAAGGCAGCAGATGATCAAGTAGGTAAAAAGACGAGGGCTAATAGAAATCCTTGGGTAACAGAAAAAATATTGAATTTAATTGATGAACGGAGAAAATATAAAAATGCAGTAAATGAAGCAGGCAAAAAGGAATACAGACGTCTCAAAAACGAGATCGACAGGAAGTACAAAATGGCTAAGCAGAGGTGGCTAGAGGACAAATGTAAGGATGTAGAGGCTTATCTCACCAGGGGTAAGATAGGTACTGCCTACAGGAAAATTAAAGAGACCTTTGGAGATAAGAGAACCACTTGTACGAACATCAAGAGCTCAGATGGAAACCCAGTCCTAAGCAAAGAGGGGAAAGCAGAAAGGTGGAAGGAGTATATAGAGGGTCTATACAAGGGCGATGTACTTGAGGACAATATTATGGAAATGGAAGAGGATGTAGATGAAGATGAAATGGGAGATATGATACTACGTGAAGAGTTTGACAGCACTGAAAGACCTGGGTCGAAACAAGGCCCCTGGAGTAGACAACATTCCATTGGAACTACTGACGCCCTTGGGAGAGCCAGTCCTGACAAAACTCTACCATCTGGTGAGCAAGATGTATGAGACAGGCAAAATACCCTCAGATTTCAATAAGAATATAATAATTCCAAACCCAAAGAAAGCAGGTGTTGACAGATGTGAAAATTACCGAACTATCAGTTTAATAAATCACAGCTGCAAAATACTAACGCGAATTCTTTACATACGAATGGAAAAACTAGTAGAAGCCGACCTCGGGGAAGATCAGTTTGGATTCCGTAGAAATGTTGGAACACGTGAGGCAATATTGACCCTACGACTTATCTTAGAAGCTAGATTAAGGAAGGGCATACCTACGTTTCTAGCATTTGTTGACTTAGAGAAAGCTTTTGACAATGTTGACTGGAATACTCTCTTTCAAATTCTGAAGGTGGCACGGGTAAAATACAGGGAGCGGAAGGCTATTTACAATTTGTACAGAAACCAGATGGCAGTTATAAGAGTCGAGGGACATGAATGGGAAGAAGTGGTTGGGAAGGGAGTGAGACAGGGTTGTAGCCTCTCCCCGATGTTATTCAATCTGTATATTGAGCAAGCAGTGAAGGAAAGAAAAGAAAAATTCGGAGTAGGTATTAAAATCCATGGAGAAGAAATAAAAACTTCGAGGTTCGCCGATGACATTGTAATTCTGTCATAGACAGCAAAGGACTTGGAAGAGCAGTTGAACAGAATGGATAGTGTGTTGAAAGGAGGATATAAGATGAACATCAACAAAAGCAAAACGAGGATAATGGAATGTAGTCGAATTAAGTCCGGTGATGCTGAGGGAATTAGATTAGGAAATGAGACACTTAAAGTAGTAAAGGAGTTTTGCTATTTGGGGAGCAAAATAACTGATAATGGTCGAAGTAGGGAGGATATAAAATGTAGACTGGCAATGGCAAGGAAAGCGTTTCTGAAGAAGAGAAATTTGTTAACATCGAGTATAGATTTAAGTGTCAGGAAGTCATTTCTGAAAGTATTTGTATGGAGTGTAGCCATGTATGGAAGTGAAACATGGACGATAAATAGTTTGGACAAGAAGAGAATAGAAGCTTTCGAAATGTGGTGCTACAGAAGAATGCTGTAGATTAGATGGGTAGATCACATAACTAATGAGGAGGTATTGAACAGAATTGGGGAGAAGAGGAGTTTGTGGCACAACTTGATAAGAAGAAGGGACTGGTTGGTAGGACATGTTCTGAGGCATCAAGGGATCACAAATTTAGCATTGGAAGGCAGCGTGGAGGGTAAAAATCGTAGAGGGAGACCAAGAGATGACTACACTAAGCAGATTCAGAAGGATGTAGGTTGCAGTAGGTACTGGGAGATGAAGAAGCTTGCACAGGATAGAGTAGCATGGAGAGCTGCATCAAACCAGTCTCAGGACTGAAGACCACAACAATATATATATATATATATATATAGAGGGAAACATTCCACGTGGGAAAAATTATATATTAAAACAAAGATGAGGTGACTTACCGAACGAAAGCGCTGGCAGGTCGATCCACACACAAACAAACACAAACATACACACAAAATTCAAGCTTTCGCAACAAACTGTTGCCTCATCAGGAAAGAGGGAAGGAGAGGGAAAGACGGAAGGAAGTGGGTTTTAAGGGAGAGGGTAAGGAGTCATTCCAATCCCGGGAGCGGAAAGACTTACCTTAGGGGGAAAAAAGGACAGGTATACACTCGCACACACACACTTATCCATCCGCACATACACTGACACAAGCAGACATTTTCTCCCTTAAAACCCACATCCTTTCGTCTTTCCCTCTCCCTCCCTCTTTCCTGATGAGGCAACAGTCTGTTGCTTGTGTCTGTGTATGTGCGGATGGATATGTGTGTGTGTGTGCGCGCATGAGTGTATACCTGTCCTTTTTTCCCCCTAAGGTAAGTCTTTCCGCTCCCGGGATTGGAATGACTCCTTACCCTCTCCCTTAAAACCCACATCCTTTCGTCTTTCCCTCTCCTTCCCTCTTTCCTGATGAGGCAACAGTTTGTTGCGAAAGATTGAATTTCGTGTGTATGTTTGTGTTTGTTTGTGTGTCTATCGACCTGCCTGCACTTTCGTTCGGTAAGTCACATCATCTGTGTTTTTACTGACGTAAGTGTTTAATGTAAAAACTGTAAGGATATTCCAGCTGATTTATTGTAAAAATAGATTAACCACCCACACTCATTTTGCTTTTTCTTCACTTTGCCAGTCCCTGTTCTGCTTTTCTGTGTGATGTGTTAAGGAATATATGACTGATGTATACTACTAAGGAAGATTTGCAGCAACCAATCATCATTTAAGCCTTCAAATTTATTTTATTATTTACTGATGTTTTTTTCACCCCCAACTACACGAGGTACACATTTATATTTATACTAAATAAAATAAATTGGAGCTCTAATCTCTGCACACAATATTCCTACCATCATCTTTTCATATGAATATGGAATTATATATGTTTCTTGCTGCGTATGGCTGAGCTGCTCTTTACTGATGATGGAATCAATTTTATTCACAGCACAGCTATGAGGAAGACTCAAGATAAAAATGTAGATCTCACATCTGCTAGCGAAGAATTTCATTTTCTTTATCTCATGACTTTATTTATGGAAACATTCATGTGAATATTGCTTTACCATGCTTTGAGGACAGAGCACACATTTAGTTAAGTGCAACATTAACTTAAAGTCAAGCATGCAACTACATTATATAAAAAGCGATTTTGTGAAAAGTGGTTCCAAATACGTTAAGTTTATAGAACAGCTAAATAAATGAATTACTCTATGAGAATCAAGTTGGAAGTTATAAGGCACAAGAAAACTTTTAATATACATGGGCATGCTGAGAAGTTAAGCCTCCAAATTTATGTGAAAGCTCTAAAAGCTTTTTAAATACAACAAACATTATTAAAATTCTACATATTTTTCTTCATATATACATATTTGTAGCCCTCTGGTGCTAGAGGGCTCTGTATCATAGTGTGTAACATCGCAATGTGTAAAGTAAATATGTTGGTCTGTGAGAAAGTGTGCTGTAATTGGGTTTTGAATTCAGAGAGTTTGTCCACCCATGGACCACCCTCTCCTTTAGCATGGGCAATGCCAGACCATATACAAGCACTGCGACATTTGCAACAATTCGATGCCTTGGGTTCATTCTCATTGATCATCCTCCATAAAGTATCAACTTGGCCCCATCCAAGCCTCATCTGTTTCAAAAAACTTAAAGAACACCTTGGAGGACTTCACTTTGATAATGATGGAGTGATGCAAGCAGAGCTCCATCAACGAAGTCAAACACTCTACAGAGACAGTATCAATGAACAGGTCTCTCATTGGAAGAAATGTGTTTGTCGCAAGGGTGACTATGTTGACAAATAAATACGTAGATATGAAGAATAAAGATGTAAAATGTTAATAATGTTTGTGTTATTTAAAAAGCTTCACTAGTTTTAACAAACAAATAATTGGAAGCATTATTTTTCAGCATGCCCTCATTTAGCTTAACTCGTTCCACATACCTGAGTGAGCCAAGCTAGAATCTTAAATAATGAAAGAAAAGGGGGAGGAAAAAAGAGTAATGATTCAGCCATTAACCCTGTTCAATTAATGAATGAGTTAAAATTATATTAGTTACTACAACAACATCAACAGGATTATTTATGTATCTGTTTGTCTTAACAACTGACAGTTCGATTAGCAACTAAATCTTTCTTTTTTTTTCATTTTCAACATTTTGCTCACAGGGAACCAGCAACTTTACTAAAATACTTAAAGAATTTAGTAAAGATTCTGTTAACAGTTGCAATATTTATATTAATGCGAATAACTTCAAACCTTACAGGTTTATTTTCCAGCCTGGCTTACTGAGGCTGCACTCTCAGTGCCTGATCTTAATAATAAACATCAAAGTGACAACATATGCTTTATAAAAGATTGCAGAATGAATGCCACAATCCACATGTCTCTCTAACCAAGCTGACTTTGTAAGAGGCATGTGTTGGTTGTGAATTCATTCTGCAATCATTTATAAAGTATGTGTTGCCACTTTGAAGTTTATTATTAAGATCAGGCACTGCCAGCATGGCCTCAGTAGGTCAGGCTTAAAAATGAACCTGTAAGGTTTGAAACTCCTGTGTGGGGTTTGTTAGTCCCCCATCGAGCACCTCCCAAGGTGGCAGATAGGGGAAAGCTCTCCAGATATGGAGGGTACCGGGGAAATAAAATACCTGGGATGACCAAAACTAACACAGGCAGAAGAGGCTCGCCAAGCTGTGGTGAAGGCAATTCTCCTACAGGAAGAGCATCCCAAAATCAAGACTTCTGGTCCTCCAAGTTGGTGGTTGTGCTGAGTCTACCAATCTGCTCATGTAAAAATGCTGACCAGTCGGGATACTCAACGCATGTCTTAGAAACAGGACAGAATATACTAGAACAAAAGTTGGCAAAGCTACAAGGATTTTTCTTTTGGTCCTTGGAATATCAGAAGCCTATACCGCCCTGGAAGTGCCCAAATACTAATAAATGAACTATAGAAATACAGAGTACAACTGGCAGCTCTCCACGAAGTAAGATGGCAAGGAACTGGCTCACTGATAATACAAGACATGACTCTAATTTATGGAGATTGCCATGAATTTGGAACTGGATTCTACATTCATAAATCAATAAATGACTCAACAAAGGAATTCAAACATGTTAACAATCGAATATCATACATCACGGTTCAGGCTCAGTGATTAGATATTACTTTTCTAAATGCACATGCACCCACAGAAGATAAGGATAATGATATGAAGGAAGAATTCTATAGTCAATTGGACCACACATACAACTCAATAAGTAGACGTAATGTAAATGTAGTGCTAAGAGATTTTAATGTCAATGTAGGAAAGCAGGAAATGTACAAACCAACCATTGGTAATTTCAGCTTACACAATAAAAGTTAGGATAATGGGGTTCGACTTACAAACTTTGCAATAACAAATGATCTCACACTAAACTAAAAACTCTAAACTGAAATCCTCTCGCTTAGGCCACGAAGGCCCAAAGGTACCGACTGGCCACTATGTCATCCTCAGGCCACAGGCATCGCTGGATGCGGATATGGAGGAGCATGTGGTCAGCACACTGCTCTCCCAGACGTAAGTCAGTTTACGACACCGGAGCCGCTACTTCTCAATCAAGTAGCTCCTAAATTTGCCTCACAAGGGCTGAGTGCACCCCGCTTGCCAACAGCGCTTGGCAGACAGGATGGTCATCTGTCCAAGTGCTAGCCCAGCCCGACAGTGCTTAATTTCAGTGATCTGACAGGAACTGGTGTTACCAATGTGGCAAGGCTGTTGGCGATCTCACACTAAGCGACACAAAATTTCAACACAAACATATTCACTTAGGGACATGGATATCAACAGATGGAGAAGTAGTGAATCAGACCATGTGGCTATCCAAAAACATTCCAGAACAGTACTAAGGATATTAGAACCTTTAGGGACGCCGATTGTGGCACAGACCATATGCTAGTTCTATCAAAAATGAAAATAAAATAAAAAAGAAAAATAAATGGAAGAAATGAAGAAAAATAAATGGAAACAAGAGTGGAAATTACTAGATATAACTCAGGAAATCTGGCTGAAAATCTAAAAGAGAACTTTACCAAAGAAATGGAAAGCAACCTAACAAAAACTAGACTGTCCAACAGGGAACAACAAGATGTTGAAAGCAGATGGAGACACCTGAAAGAACAGTATTTAACAAAAAGTGCCAAGAAAAAGTTCTGGAGAAAAGAAATGCAAGAAGTGTGGATTACAGAAATGAACAATATGACACCGGAGGAAAGATCTTACAAAATCCATCAGGAAACACAACAAACCCTAAGACAAGAGAAAAGGGAATACTACAACAATATGATAAAAGAAGCAGAGGATGATTTCAAGCACCACAGAGCAAGGCAGATGAAACAAAGTATTATAAAATCTTTGGGTATATTTGCTGAAAGAGAACAGTTTATAAAGGATCAGCATCGGAAAATACTGACCGACAAGAGTGATATACAAAAAAGGTGGAAGACATACTTTCCACAATCACTCAACTGCAATGATCCACATTCTTACTTTAAATTTGAAGAACTTGATACAATCGATGTAAAAGTTACCATCCTATCAGTAAATGAAATGCAACAAGCCATAAATAAATTAAAGAATAACAGGGCTTGTGGTGAAGACCAGATATAAGCTGAGTTATTAAAGAATGGAGGACTACAACTGGAAATAGAACTACATACAATGTTTAATAGAAACAATTTGGAAGACAGAAACCATACCTGCAGACTGGTAAACTGCAATTATATGCCCCATATTTACAAAGACTGATCCCCTTGTGTGCGACAACTACAGAGGAAATGCTTTACTGGATGTTGCTTATAAAATCATATCGACGCGCCTATTAAACAGACTGATCCCAAGTACTGAAGAATTAATTGGTGATTACCAATGCGGTTTTTGCAGAAATAGATCCACATTAGATCATCTTTTCACTCTAAGATAGATAAATGAAAAGCCTTGGGAATTCAATGTAGATGTATGTATATTATTTGTAGATTTCAGAAAGGCCTACGATAGCATACACTGACAGATGCTTCTAAATATAATGAGGGAATTTGAAATACCATCAAAGCTAATCAGATTAATTAAAATGTGCACCAAAGAAACTTTATGTTGTGTCAAGACACCTGTAGGAGAAACAGAAAATTTTTAGGTGTTCACTGGACTGAGACAACTTGGAGATGCTATTTCACCTATTTTATTTAACCTCATCTTATAGAAGATTGATAGAGAATTTAGTAAAACTAATCCACAAGGGATCCAAATGCAGGAGATGAACATTACTAGACTTGCCTTTTCAGATGATGTAGCATTGTAAGTAGTTTCAAAACAGAATTAACCAAAATGATGCAAAATTATTACAAAATTGCTGAGAAAGCAGGATTACAGGTTAATGAAGAAGAGACAGAATATCTGGTCATAAGTAAGAAAAACCAACATGATGCACCTTTGTTTGTAGATGGATTCACTTTAAAAACAGTTGACCGCTTCAAGTACTTAGGGAGTCTGTTTAATAACAATAATGAAATGGATATAGAAGTAGATGCCAGTCTAGCAACAGCAAACAAAACGCTCTTCAGTTTTAGCAAAATCTTACAGAAAAGATCACTTAGTACTAACTTATATCACTCGACCATTATACCAATAACATTATATGGATGTGAAGCATTAATGTTTACAAAGAAAGATGAAGAAAAACAGTTAATATTTGAAAGAAAAATACTAAGAAAAATTTTTGGTCCAGTATATGGTAAAGGTAACATGGATTGGAGCATAAGAAAAAATGAAGACTTAAGACAGCGTACAAACACGTAACATTGTAGATGTGCTAAAGAAGGGAAGGTTGTATTGGGTGGGCCATATAGCACGAATGCATTTGGAAGGACAATAGATGGAACAAAAAGAAGAGAAAGACCCAGATGTAGGTGGAGAGAGAACATCCGGGAGGACACAACTAGGATGAACACGAACACTGAATGGACAAACAGTGCACACATCAGAAGGAAATGGAAGAGTCTTATAGAGCAGGCATATGGTTGATAAGGCCTTTGCAACTTGTAAATAAATAATAAAGGCTTGAAATTAGTCACTTAATATAAATATTGCACATGTTGACAGAATTGTTAATAAATGCTTTAAGAAATTAAACCTTTCATTTCTTGTAATGCTTGAGCATTGAATTAATTCCACTGTTATGAGTTTACTCTTTTTAACAGTTATTACATTATAATGTTCCAGGAAAAACCGAGAAATTTGTAATTGTAGAAAGTGAGACATGTCAGTTCTCATCTTATGAAAAAAATATCTAAATGAATCCTGAAATTATCCTGGGCTCAACCTACAGTAATCAAATGATCCCACACCCTCCACCCAACAGTTTCTGCCCCCTTATCCTACCATATCCTCCTTTTTCATATTCCCTCAACCTCTTTGTGTGCAGGCTTCTGCCAATGTACCCACCCATCCTTTCCTTTCCCTGCTCCTCTTCTTTTCCTCTCCCTGTTTCCCCCACACTCTCCCTCCCGATGCTGCGCCAGCCTTGAGTCCCTGCACAACCTGCCAGACAACACTCTTTTTTCCCCACACCTGTACCCCGCTATTCCTCCCTCTTTCCTGCACCCTCCGGATTGCTATTTACATAACAGTCGCATTCCGGGCAGAGCTGCCGGTGGTAGTTGTCACATGTGTGAGGTGCACTTGCTCTGTTTGTTTGTGTGTGTGTGTGTGTGGGTGTGTGTGTGTGTGTGTGTGTGTGTGTGTGTGTGTGTGTGAAAAGCTATTATGTGTAACAGACTTTTCAGCCTGGAGTTTTCAGCCTGGAGTTTCCACGGTTTGATTTTGCCTAACAGCTTTTTCCAACCCACAATCCTGTGTTATTTTCCTCTGGTACTACCTCTAAAGCAGTACTCTTCTCAGTGTACGTTCTTTCTCTTCTTTCATATGTTTTTTCATCACCCTCCAAACTGCACACATTCTGACTTTGAGCCCCAATGTATCAATGATATTGTCCGCACACAACACAATATCTGTATATGTTTCTGCATATCTGTGCATGTTTCTGCATGTATGTATGTATGTATGTATGAATGTGTGTGTGTGTGTTTTTATGCATCTTTTTCTGTTATCCAGCGCCCATCAAAACCACCCAGTCTTCATTTGACCACTTCCTACAAAATTTCCCATTTCCCCAACACTGTGCCACAATGGACACTTGCACCAACTTTTTCTCTGGATTCCACACCTCCTTTCATAATGACCTCCACATTTTCAGATTCTACCAGTCCCAGCCCCTTATAAACATGGTACTGCAAAAACATTTCCATGGCACAGGCATCCCTGAACCATTTCTGCTCCCTCTGCTAGATACTGCTATTGTGCAATCCTTACTACACACATAACATCTCTGAAATTGAATCCTTTGTTGTCCGGCAGCTGGAAGAGACCACCCACCTCCGTAAGTTATCCAACCTGCTGACATCCTACTGCGATCTTGGTGCACTACTATCCAAGCCCTGTCCTACCGACAGCACTCCTCCTCCTCCTCCTCCTAATCATCATCATCATCATCATCATCATCATCAAACGCTCATAGCAACCAGACTTCATCTGGCGGACTTTTTCAACTTGTAAAATCCCCCAAAACTACCTACAAACATTCCAAACACAGAGACCAAACAATCCCAGAACACTGTTGTCAACCTTTCCACCAAAATCCTCAGCCCCACAAAGTTTCAGCCCTATCCAAAGGCTTCACCTTCAGCCTTACACCCAAATTTAACCTTGTTGGAGTTGTCAAAGACCTACTCTCCCTCTTCATCCCTGCAATGGAAATAATTCTTCACCACCACTCCTAACCAAAGCCAACCTCATACAAACATTAAAAAAAAAAAAAAGTTTTCCATCACCTTGGTTCCCAGAACTCCTGAAGAAAGACAGACGTTGACTGCGGATATTGTATCCCACACACAGTCCCTTTGACTGTTCAGAGATGTCACTAAACCTGCCCAAATATGTAGTCACCCATGTATGAGAAATGCTTATTAGACAGAGGGGGTCCTACAGCCGATGAGTTCCAGTCATTCCACCATGAAGGAGGTACATGTCTTGTGTTGTCTGTAGTTCAATTATGCCTCGACAGTCAATACAGCAGTTTGATTGCATCCACATTGTTACTTTGTGCCAGGAAGGGCTCTCAACAAGGGAAGTGTCCAGGTGTCTCAGAGTGAACCAAAGTGATGTTGCTCGGACATGGAGGAGATACAGAGAGACAGGAACTGCCAATGACATGCCTTGCACAGGCTGCCCAAGGCTACTACTGCAGTGGATGACCGCTACCTATGGATTATGGCTTGGAGGAACCCTGACAGCATTGCCACCATATTGAATAATGATTTTTGTGCAGCCACAGGATGTCGTGATACAACTCAAATTGGGCACAATAGGCTGCATTCCCAATGTCCATGGCGAGGTCCATCTTTGCAACCACGACACCATGCAGCACGATGGGCCCAACAACATGCTGAATGGATCACTCAGGATTGGCATCACATTCTCTTCACTGACGAGTGTCGCATAGGCCTTTAACCAGACAATCGTCGGAGACGTGTTGGAGGCAACTCGGACAGGCTGAACACCTTAGGCACTCTGTCCAGCAAGTGCAGCAAAGTGGAGGTTCTCTGCTGTTTTGGAGCCGACATATGCCACTGGTGGTCATGGATGGTGCCGTAATGGCTATACGATACGTGAATGCCATCCTCAGACCAACAGTGCAACCATGTCGGCAGCATATTGGCGAGGCATTTGTCTTCATGTACAACAATTCGCACCACCATCGTGCATCTCTTGTGAATGACTTACTTCAGAATAACGACATTGCTTGACTAGAGTGGCCAGCATGTTCTCCAGATGTGAATCCTATTGAACATGCCTGGAATAGATTGAAAAGGGCTGTTTATGGACGACATGACTCACCAAACAATCTGAGGAATCTATGCCGAACTACCGTTGAGGAATGGAACAATCTGGACCAACAGCGCATTGATGAACTTGTAGATAGTATGCCACGATGAATACAGGCATGCATCAAAGCAAGAGGACATGCTACTGGGTATCAGAGGTACCGGTGTGTATAGCAATCTGGACAGGAAAGGACAGCCATACACAGTCTCAAAGCAGATCCTGACCTAATCATCCTACCTGCGGTCAAAGACTCCACAACTGCTGTGATGAGTCACAGTGACTACCTCCGCCAATTGTCTGACTCATCGCCTATAAACTCTGCCAGAATGATCTCATCCCAGAAGCCCAACATGACCTTTAATCCCTGCTTAAAACCTTAGGCACTTCCCAGAACCTCTGCCCCAGAATCCATTTCGCTCCTCACCATTGCGACACCATGCACACCCACCTTCTACATGCCCCCAAAATCCACAAACCTCACAATCCTTGATGCCCCACTGTGGCTTGTTATTGTTTCCCCACTGAAAGAATCCTGGCTCTCATTGACTAATGCCTCTACCCAACTGAACATAATCTAGCCTCCTATGCCAAAGACACCAGCCACTTCCTTTGCCAACTCTCCACCATCCCCACCACTTTATCTCTTGATTCCCTAATGGTCACTGTTGATGCCACTTCCTTGTGCATCAACATCCCTCATGTCCACTGTCTTGCCACATCTGAACACTACCTTTCCCAACATCTGAACATTACCTTTCCCAACGTCCTACAGACTCAAAACCCACTGCCTCATTCCTGATTCATCCAACGTTACCCAAACATTTAACTACTACGCCTTTGAGTGGAAGGTATACAAGCAAATCTGCAGCACAGCCACGGGCACTGCCTGGCACACTCCTATGCCAACTTGTTTGTGTGTCCTCTAGAAGGAACTTTCCTAGCTTCCCAAAATCCTAAACTCCTGGTCTCATTAAGGCTCATTTATGATATCTTCATTATCTGGACTCAGTGTCAAGACACACTGTCCTCATTCCTTCACAACCTCAACACCTTCTCTTCCATCTGCTTCACCTTCTCTTCCATCTGCTTCACCTGGTCCCCCTCAATCCAACATGCCAACTTCCTTGGCATTGCCGTCCCCCTCTCTGATCGCTCCATCAGTACCTATGTCCACATTAAACCCACCAACCATTACCAGTACCTGTATTTTGACAGCTGCCATCCCTTACACACCAAAAACTCCATCCCATACAGTCTTGCCGCCTGGTGACAGCATATCTGCAGTGACAAGAATTCCCTTTCTCAGTATGCTGATGGTCTCACTAAGGCCTTCCCAGACAAGCACTATCCTCCAGACCTAGTGCGCAAACAGATCTTCCAGATCATTTCCCCCTCATACCCCCCATCCCTCCCACCACCCCCAACATCCAGCCAAAAAGAAGTGCCCACTTCATCACCAAGTACCATCCTGGACTGGAACAACTTAACCAAATCTTTTGCCAGGGCTTTGATTAGGTATCATTATGCCTTGAAATGAGAGACATGTTATCCAAGATCCTTCCCACCCCTCCCAAAGTGGTTTTTGTTACCTACCCGACTCCACAACATTCTAGTCCATCCTTATGTCACTCCCATCTCATTGCCACAGTGATCATATCCCTGCGGAAGAACCAGGGGCAAGACCTGCCCAATCCATTCACCCAGCACTTACTTTCCAGTCCTCTCACAGGCTTATGTTACCCTACCAATGGCTGGGCCACCTGTGAAAACAGCCATTTTGTATACCAGCTTTGCTGTAACCATTGCACAGCTTTTTATATTGGTGTGACTACCAACCAACTGTCCACCAGTACGAACGGCCACTGCCAAACTATGGAGAGAGCAAGGTAGACCATACTGTGGCACAACATGCAGCTGAACACAACATTCTTGTCAATGGCTGTTTCTCTACCTGAGCCACCTGCCACCCCCCCCCCCTCCTCCTCCTCCTCCTCCTCCTCCTCCTCCTCCTCCTCCTCCCCCCCCATCCCCATCCCCATCCCCATCCCCATCCTAATCCACCACCACCACCAACCAGATTTTCTGAACTGCACAGATGGGAGTCATCCTTCAAACACATTGTCCACTCCCAAAATTATCACAGCCTCAACCTAGGGTAACTTACTGCACCCACAACTTCCACCCAACAGTTTCTGCCCCATTGTCCTATCATCTCCTCCCTTTCCACATTCCCTCACCCTCTTTGTGTGCAGCCTTCCGCCCATGTACCTGCCAGTCCTAACCCTTCCCTGCTCCTCTCCTTTTCCGCTTCCCTTTTTTCCCCTGCACCCTACATCCAGAAGCTGTGTCTGGCAGTCTAGTCTCTGCATGCCCTGCCAGACAACACATTTCTCTCTCTCCATCCATACCCTGCTATCCCTTCCCCTTTCCTGCCTCACTCCAGATTGCTATTCATTTGAGAATCTTATTTTGATTGGAGCTGCAGGTGGAAATGGTCATGCGTGCTCGAGGTGTGCTTGCTTGTGTGAATGTGTGTGTGTTTTCTTTGCTGAAGAAGGCTATGGCCAGAAGCCATGATGTGTGACTGTCTTTTCGTTGTGCCTGTCTGCAGCTCAGATGTTCATCTTTAAGATGAGTAGCAATTTATCGTTTTCTCAATACTGTTGATATACCTACCTGGAGTTTCCATTGTTTGATTTTTGTTTTGTACAAAATCAGTTTTATTTACAGCAACATATAGTTTTATGATAATAGGGAGTGTAGGTTTTTGTGTGTATGCATATGGCAGTGTCTTTACAAATGGCTGGATGTCAGAGTATAGGCTAACAAAGCTAGTGTTCTGAGCAGTAACATCATGCTGCTTTCCCAAATCATCTCTGAGCTTAATTATGATCGATCTGGCAGAAACACACAAATTGTGTGTGCATACTTCATGCAAATGCCTCTAGTTACAGTTGCCTAATACACCTTTCTACTGTCCTGATCCATTTCGGAACAAACTTCAAAACCAAATCTTTATTATCAGAGAGATAAATATCATAACAAACCACTTTCACAATAGGCCTACTTTCATTACTTTACCAAATATAGAAAACAATCACTGTCTTTCAGTGGAAAATGCAATTTATATGCGGCTTAGCACATTGCAATGAATTCAAAAGAAATGAGTCTATAGTCTGCAGTAATAAAAGATTATTGACATTGCATATTCTATGCAGAAAACCAGCTTTTGTAAACTATTTACCCTTCCATCAAGGAACAAAACAAGAGAATAACTTATGTATACAAAATGTACTATTTCCATATCAACGTGTCATACAGGACTGAAAGAATCAGCATTGTAAACATATGTGCATATGTTGGGTGCTGCATATGGTAAATGATCAAATTGAACTTTCTTATCTGTTTGTAACAATAACCATATCAGTCCAAAAAGTTGAGAGACTGGATTAATGAAGAATGAAGTTAAGATGGTGGTTTTATTGCTGTGCTCCACAGTCTCTCCCCCACCCCCAAAACTGAGTACAATGCACAGAACATTCACACAATCTTGTGAAACTGTCAGAAAAGTCTTGAGATGTTGCTCAACTCGTACATTACACTAAACGCAACGTTTATTATGCTGTCAAGCTGCAGCAGGCATCCAGGCATCATCTTTTTTGTTCTCTGCACACACTTCTGTCTTCTTCAAAATATTCTGGGGACTGTCTTGATTGGTTGGTTGGTTGGTTGGTTGGTTGGCTTAAAGGGAGAGAAGGGACCAAACTATGAGGTCATTATCATCAGTCCATTGTTCCTAATAAAACAACGCCACAAGGATGAGAATAAAATGGACAAAACATGTAACACAAAACGGAAAGAAAGGAAAAGCCACAAGAATGAAGGGAAGGCATCGAATACTAAAAGGAACAAAAGAGGACAAGAAAACAGAGATTCTAGACACAGAAGAGAGTAAAACATGAAAGCAAATTAAAGTGGCTGGCCAACCATGAGAATAAAAAGAGAAAGCCAGCCACTCTGCAACACATTAAAACCTCCACCCTAAAAGCACTAGGGTGGAGAACACAGAGATACAAATGACATGCGCTAAAACTTACATAGAAGTATAAAACTCACTCTCACAGGTAAAACGTAAAACTAAAGCTGCTGTGGAGGCATTGTCGCACGACACCGAAAGCAGGGCGCTGTGAAAGTTAAAAGTCTACCGCAGAGTGGCTAAAAGTGGGCAGTCCACAGCGACACTGAGGTGGGTCCTCGCGACGGAGTAGGTAACCATGCGTTAGCCAAGTATGGCCAATGCGGAGCCGGCAGAGGACAACTGATTCCCTGGGAGAGGCCTGCATGGAAGACTTCCACACATTCATGGTCTCCTTAATGACATGCAGTTTGTTGTGCGTGCTGTTGTGCCATTCCGTCTCCCAAAGCCGGAAAACCCTGCAGTGTAAGAAAGAATGCAGGTCAGCTTTGGAGATTCCTATCTCCAGAAGTGGTTTCCGTGTCGCCTGTTTGGCCAGCCTGTCGGCAAGTTCGTTGCCGGGAATTCCGACGTGTTCTGGGGTCCACACAAACACCACGCAATGGAGGGACTGTTCCAGGGCATAGATGGAATCCTGAATGGATGCTACCAGAGGATGGCGAGGGTAGCATTGGTTGATATCTTGTAGGCTGCTCAGTGAGTCAGTATACAGGAGAAAAGACTCATCAGGGCATGAGCGGATGTACTCAAGAGCATGAGATATGGCCGCCAGCTCTGCAGTGAAAACACTGCAACCAACTGGCAAGGAGTGCTGCTCAATGTGTCCTCCATGAACATAGGTTGGTTGGTTGGTTTGTGGGATTAAAGGGACCAGACTGCTACGGTCATCGGTCCCTTTTTCCAAATACTAAAAACACCCACAGAGAATAAAAACGATCAACAGAAGAGAAGACAGACGACACAGAACAAGAGAAACTTAGACAAAGACCAGACAAGATGAACTAAAATCACACAGAGTGTGACAGTGGTTGGCCGACCATAGAAACAAAAAAGGAAAACTCAACCACCGAGAAACACATTAAAAAAATCAGACTAAAATCGTAGGCCATAGGCCAGAATCAACACAAAAACACACACACTTACATTAAGCGATAAAAGCCCCCTGCCCGAATAAAATGCAAAACTAAGTCCGCTATGGCAGAGTCGTCAGTTAAAAGCGCACGGAGCGTATCAGGCAGCGCAAAAGCCTGCCTGAGCACAGTTAAAAGGGCGCACTCCAACAGAATATGGACCACCATCTAGGCCGCCCCACAACGACAAAGAGGTGGGTCCTCATGACACAGTAAATAACTGTGTGTCAGTCAGGTGTGGCCAATGCGGAGCCGACAAAGGACGACTGAGTCCCTGCGGTTGGCTCGCATGGATGACCACCACACAGTCGTCGTCTCCTTGATACGACGGAGTTTGTTTGGCATGGGCAGGTTGCGCCATTCAGTGTCCCATAAATCGAACATTTTGCGGCGTAATAGTGCCCACAAATCAGTCGCCGAGAGGCCAATCTCCAGAGATGGTTTACTGGTGGCCTCTTTCGCCAGGCGGTCAACATTTTCATTGCCGGGTATCCCAACATGGCCTGGGGTCCAAACAAAGACCACAGATCGGCCGCAACGGGTACGAGTATGCAGGGACACCTGGATAGCCATCAACAGACGACAATGAGGGAAACACTGGTCGAGAGCTCATAAACCGCTCAGGGAATCGCTACAGATAACGAAGGACTCACCTGAGCAGGACCGGATATACTCTAGGGCTCCAAAGATGGCGACCAGCTCAGCAGTGTAAATGCTGCAGCCAGCCGGCAATGAACGTTGTTCCGAATGGTCCCCTAGAGTTAGAGCATAACCGACACGACCAGCAACCATCGAACCATCAGTGTAAAACACGCCAGAGCCCTGACACGTGGCTAAGATGGAATAAAAGCGGCGGCGGAAGGCCTCCGGAGGGACTGAGTCCTTAGGGCCCCGTGCCAATTCGAGTCGAAGGCAAGGGTGAGGCACACACCACGCGGGTGTATGCAGAGGGGCCCAGAAAGGAGGTGGAACAGGGAAAACCCCTAGCCCGGAGAGAAGCTCTTTGACGCGGACGGCAATCGGACAACCCGACCGGGGCCGACGTTCTGGGAGATGGACAACTGACTGCGGGAACAGGAGACGATAATTTGGATGCCCGGGCAAGCTAAAAACATGGGCAGCATAAGCAGCCAGTAATTGCTGGCGTCGTAACCGCAGTGAAGGGACACCTGCCTCCACAAGTATGCTGTCGACAGGGCTGGTCCGGAAAGCACCAGTGGCAAGGCGTATCCCGCTGTGGAGGATTGAGTCCAGCACCCGCAACGCAGATGGGGATGCTGAGCCATAAGCCAGGCTCCCATAATCCAGACGGGACTGGATTAAAGCCTGGTAGAGCCGTAACAAGGTAGATCAGTCGGTGCCCCAGCGGGTGTGGCTCAAGTATCGCAGAGCATTTAGATGCCCCCAACACATCTGTTTAAGCTGCCGAATATGAGGCAGCCAAGTCAACCGGGCATAAAAAACCACACCCAAAAACCTATGTGACACCACCACAGCAAGAAGTTCACCATCAAGATAAAGCCGCGGCTCCGGGTGAACAGCGTGTCGCTGGCAGAAATGCATAACGCAGGTCTTGGCCGCCGAAAACTGGAACCCATGAGCTACAGCCCAAGACTGCGCCTTACGGATAGGGCCCTGTAGCTGACGTTCAGCAGCTGCAATGCCAATAGAGCTGTAGTAAAGGCAGAAGTCGTCAGCATACAGGGAAGCAGAGGCAGAATTTCCCACCGTTGCAGCGAGCCCGTTTATTGCAATTAAAAACAGGCAGACACTGACGACAGATCCCTGTGGTACCCCTTCTCCTGAACTCGGGAGGAACTATGGGAGGCCGCGACTTGCACGTGGAAGGTACGATACAACAGAAAATTGCGGATAAAGATAAGCAGAGGGCCCCGAAGACCCCATCCATGAAGCGTAGAAAGGATGTGATGCCGCCATGTCGTATCGTACGCCTTCCGCATGTCGAAAAAGACAGCGACCGGGTGCTGACGGCGGGCAAAGGCAGTACAGATGGGCGACCCCAAGCTCACCAGATTGTCGGCGGTGGAGCGGCCTTTACGGAACCCACCCTGAAACAGAGCCAGAAGGCCCCGAGACTCCAGTACCCAATTCAAGTGCCGGCTCACCATCCGTTCAAGCAACTTGCAAAGAATGTTGGTGAGGCTAATGGGACGGTAGATGTCCACCGCCAAAGGGTTCTTGGCAGGTTTCAGAATGGGGATAAAAATACTTTCCCGCCATTGCGACGGAAACTCACCCTCGACCCAGAGACGGTTGTAAAGGTCGAGGAGCCGTCGCTGGCAGTCCACTGAAAGGCGTTTCAGCATCTGACAGTAGATGCGATCTGGCCCAGGAGTGGCATCAGGGCAAGCGGCTAGGGCACTACGAAATTCCCACTCACTGAATGGAACATTGTATGATTCTGGATGGTGGGAGCGAAACAAAAGGCTCCGACATTCCATCCGCTCTTTAATGGAGCGGAAGGCCAGGGGGTAATTCGCAGAAGCGGAACTCAGAGCAAAGTGCTCTACCAAGCTGTTTGCAATGATGTCGGAGTCAGTACAAACTGCTCCATTCAGTGAGAGCGCCGGGATGCTGACAGGGGTTCAATAGCCATAGAGGCACCGAATCTTGGCCCTGCGACGGAGAGACACGGAGGCCAATGGTGGAAACATACCATTCCCAGCACTCCTGCTTGCGTTGGCGGATAAGGCGGCGGGCCCGCGCGCCCAGCCATTTGAAGGCGATGAGGTGTTCTATGGAGGGATGTTGCTTGTGACGCTGGAGCGCCTGCCGGCAATCTTTAATCGCTTCAGCGATCTCAGGCGACCACCAAGGCACAGTCCTCCGCCGAGGGGACCCAGAAGAATGGGGAATGGCAGATTCTGCGGCAGTAACGATGCTGGTGGTGACTGAGTGAACCACCACATCAATGTCGTCATCAGAGAGGCTCAATAGCAGCAATGGAGGAGAACAAGTCCCACTCAGCCTTATTCATAGCCCATCTGCTGGGGCACCCAGAAGAGTGACGCCGTGGCAGTGACAGAAAGATCGGAAAGTGGTCACTACCACACAGGTCGTCATGCACACTCCATTGGACAGACGGTAAGAGGCTAGGGCTGCAGATTGAAAGATCAATGGCGGAGTATGTGCCATGCGCCACACTGAAGTGGTTGAAGGCACCATCATTTAAAATCAAAAGATCGAGCTGCGCCAGTAAGTGCTCAACGGTGGCACCTCGACCTATTGCCACTGACCCACCCCATAGAGGGCTATGGGCGTTGAAGTCGCCCAGTAACAAGAAAGGTGGCGGCAATTGGGCTATCAGCACAGCCAGGACATGCTGTGCGACATCACCATCCGGTGGAAGGTAAAGACTGCAGACGGTAACAGCCTGTGGCATCCACACCCGAACAGCGACAGTCTCTAAAGCTGTTTGTAGAGGGACAGACTCGCTGTGAAGAGAGTTTAGGACATAGATGCAGATGCCACCAGACACCCTTTCATAAGCTGCCCGGTTCTTATAATAACCTCGATAGCCACAGAGGGCAGGGGTTCGCATTGCGGGAAACCAAGTTTCCTGAAGAGCAATGCAGAAGAAAGGGTGAAGGCTGATAAGTTGTTGGAGCTCAGCTAGATGGTGGAAGAAACCGCTGCAGTTCCACTGGAGGATGATATTGTCCATAGCTGAGAAAGGCGTGAAGGGACTGGGAAGGCAGATTATGCCACTGGGTCACCTGCTGCCTCCGATTGAGCACCTGTGCTAGTACTATCAATGGTGTCTGAGGGACCAGTGAGATCGAGGTCTGCAGCAGACACCAGAATCTCGACCTCATCCTCAGACACGGAGCTTGTAGGAAGCGGTGGGATGGGTGCCACCACACTGTCGTGATTTTTACGAACTTTTTTCTTTTTCTGTATCTCTCTCTGTGCCTTCGGTGGTTCAGGCTGGGAGGGCTTCCCTGGTTCAGTCTCAGGAACGGATGACGACCGTGAGGCCCTATGACCAGTGACCGGTGGTTGTTTGAGCCATTTGCGGGTGTCCGCTTTTAAACCGGTAGGAACTTGCGAAGGGAGGTCCCCAAGGGACCCCTTCCTTGTGAGAGAAGCCGAAGAAGTCTTACGCTTCTCAGGCTGGGAAGGGGGAACTGATGTCCCCGATGGTTGGAGGAGGGTGTTGCTCCGGAAGTAGATGGAGCAGGAGCAACAGGGAGTGAAGTGCCCCCACCATCAAGGGGGCACGTGTGGTCCTTCGACTCTCAGAGCTGACTGGAAGTGGTGAAGCTGATGGAACTGTAACAGGAGTAACTGTGGCGGCATAAGATGATGTCATGCGCACCGGATGAAGCTGATCATATTTCTGCTTAGCCTCAGTGTACATCAGTCGGTCCAGGGTCTTGATTTCCATTATTTTCCTTTCCTGCTGCAGAATCGGACAGTTCGGCGAGCAAGGGGGATTGTGCCCTCCGCAGTTGACGCAGATGGGAGGCGGGGCACATGGAGTATCAGGATGGGATGGACGACCACAATCGCGACACATGAGGCTGGAAGCATAGCGGGAAGACATATGGCCGAACTTCCAACACTTGAAGCACCGCATTGGGGGAGGGATATATGGCTTTACATCACACCGGTAGACCATCACCTTGACCTTCTCAGGTAATGTGTCACCCTCGAATGCCAAGATGAAGGCACCGGTGGCAACTTGATGATCCCTCGGGCCCCGGTGGACGCACCTGACGAAATGGACACCTCGTCGCTCTAAGTTGGCGCACAGCTCGTCATCGGACTGTAAAAGGAGATCCCTGTGGAAAATAATGCCCTGGACCATATTCAGACTTTTATGGGGCGTTATAGTAACGGAGACATCCCCCAGCTTATTACAAGTGAGCAAGGACCGCGACTGGGCAGAGGATGCTGTTTTTATCAATACCGAACAGGACCGCATTTTGGACAAGCCCTCCACCTCCCCGAACTTGTCCTCTAAATGCTCTACAAAGAACTGAAGCTTCACGGATATAAAGGATTCCCCATCAGCTCTGGTACAGACGAGATACCTGGGCGAATACGTTGCACTTTCATTCATTGCCTTTCGTTCCTCCCATGGTGTGGCCAGGGAGGGAAACGATTTGGGGTCATAAACGTTACCTTTAAAATGAGCCTTCGAGCACTTAGAGACTGCTGGTGGCTGGCCACCAGCAAGAGAAGATGTGCCACGAGTTATTGCGTGTCATCCACCCTGATGCCACCTACTCTGACCAAGGGCCCTCCCCACGGGTGCCACCCAGCCACAGCAAAGGTCACCTGGCAGGATGGCCATTGCCGGGAGTCCCGATGCCCCAGGGAGATGGGCATCTACTCCTTGGCATATATGGGGAGTTAACGGTGCAGGCATCAGTAGAGCGATCCCTGTGTTGTCAGGGGGCTACAACCAACAGGGTACATGGCAGCCCCACCACAACGGACTAGTTACCGTGCTGGATTTTAGGTGACATGTCGTCCATGGTGTTCATCCATGCAGAAACTGGCACTACTCATCGCATGGCGGAAAGTGCACGCAGGAACGGATCCATGCCCAAGAGATGGAGAGTGGGCAGGACTGCAATGCAATGACGAATAAGCTGGGGAAAGTTCGCAACGCAAAATGGACACAATGCACCAAGTAAGGCGCCCTTCCCCAATCAGCTCACTCTTCGGAAAAAATTTTGAAATATGGAGGTCAAACATGACAGGGGACCATCACATAAGGCCGAAACGATTGAGACTCCTTTTAGCCGCCTCTTACGACAGGCAGGAATACCGCGGGCCTATTCTTACCCCCGAACCCGCAGGGGGGCCTCCATGAACATATGTGAAGCCTACGTGACCAGCAGCTATTGAGCCGCCAGTGTAGACCACTTCTGAGCCCCGGAACACGTCAAGAATCGAGAGGAAGTGACAGCAGAGACGGGGTGAATGGAGTCCTTATGGTCATGCAAAGGGTCCAGATGAAGCTGCGGCTAAGGCATACACCATGGAGGCGTACGTGAACGGACAGCAAGTAGAGGTGGTAAAGGAAAGGACTCCAGTTTGGAGAGAAGGGATGCACGCAAATTGCAATCTTTAGCCCCGATCTGGGCTGCCGATGGGGAAGATGGACTGCTGTGGGCAGGAAAAGTAGATGGTAATTCAGATGCTCAGGGGAACTATGAATGTGTCCTGCGTAACTGGTGAACAGTTGCGCACGTCTGATCTGCAGTGGAGGGACACCAGCCTCCACCAGTATGCTGGTCACCGGACTTGTCCAACCGCAGGGCCAAGTAAATGCAATGTTGAAGGCGCTGCCAAACCATAAACCACACTCCCATAGTCAATTCGGGATTGGATAAGGGCTCTGTAGAGCTGCAGCAGCAGACTGCGATCTGCACCCCAACTGGTGTTGCTCAAGCAACGGAGGGCATTGAGTTGCTGCCAGCACTTCTGCTTAAGCTGACGAAAATGAGGGAACCATATCAATCGAGCGCCGAAAACCAATCCTAGGAATTGATATGTCTCCACTACAGTGAGTGGATCATCATTAAGATAAAGTGCGGGTTCCGGCTGAATGGCACGACACCAACAGAAGTGTTTAACACGACTTTGCGGCTGAATTCTGGAAGCCGTGGGCTAGAGCCCCACACTGCGCCTTGTGGATGGCTCCTTGGATGCACTGCTCAGCAACAACAGTACTGGAGCAGCAGCACGAAATGCAGAAGCCATCTGCATACAGAAGAGGTGGGACAGAGGGCCCGACAGCCGCTGCTAGACCGTTAATGGCCACTAAAAATAGAGGCACTCAATACAGAGCCCTGCGGGACTCCATTCTCTTGGATATGGATGGAACTGTGGGAGTAACCAACTTGGACATGGAAGTTTTGGATAAAAATCGGTACTGGTCCTCTGAGATCCCACTCATACAATGTGGCAAGGATATGATGTCGGCAAGTCGTATCGTATGCTTTATGTAAGTCAAAAAAGACAGCAATCAGGTGTTACCATCTGGAAAAGGCTGTTTGGATGGCAGACTCGATGGACAAAAGATTATCAGTGGTAGAGTGACTTCAGGACCCAACCCAACCACCGACATACCATACGTTCCAGCAGCTTAGAAAGAACATTGGTGAGGCTGATGGGCCGAAAGCTATCCACATCAAGCAGGTTTTTACTGGGTTTTAGCACCAGAATGATGGTGCTCTCCTGCCATTGCGATGGAAAGATGCCATTGCACCAGATCCGATTGAAGATGGTGAGAAGATGTCGCTCGTAGTCAGATGAGAGATGTTTAATCATCTGGCTATGGATGCGATCAGGCCCAGGAGCTGTGTTGTGGCAATGTGCAAGGGCAATGAGGAGCCCCCACTCCGTAAATGGGGCGTTATAGGATTCACTGCAGCATGTAGTGAATGAGAGGACGTTCCCTTCCAGCCGCTGTTTGAGTGTGCGAAAGGCTGGGGGTTAATTCTCCGACGCAGAGGCTCTAGCAAAGTGCTCAGCATAGAGCTCGGCAGTTGCATTTGCGATGGTACATAACTTGCCATTTATGGTAACACCGGGGACAGCTATTGGGGCCTGGCACCCAAAAAGATTTTTGGACTTTGCCCAGACTTGGGAAGGTGACATGTGGCACTCAATGGTGGAGATGTATCTTTCCTAACACTCCTTCTTCTGTTGTTTGATAAGGTAGCAAACACAGGCACGGAGCTAATTAAAAGTTATGAGGTGCTCCAGGGAAGGGTGCCGCTTATGCCACTGTAGAGCTCGCTGACGCTCCTAACTGCTTCAGCGACTTCCGGCAACCATCAAGGGCTGCCTTACACCTTGGGCACCCTAAAGAGCGAGGGATCACGTTTTCTGCCACAGAAACAATTGTGTTAGTCACCTGCTCAACCATCACATCAATGTTATCGTGTGGGGGAGATTGAGTGGTGACAGCAGAGGTGAAAGTTACCCAGTCCACCTTGTTCAAAGCCCATCTGGGCAGGCGTCCATGTGCCTGATGCTGGGGCAGTGACAGGAAGATGGGGAAGTGGTCACTACCACACAGGTTGTCATGTGCTCTCCAGTGGATAGATGGGAGAAGTCCTGGCTGCAAATTGATAAATCAATGCCCGAGTAACTAACACTAGCCACACTCAAATTTGTGGCGGCCCAAGTATTTAAGAGGCAGAGGTCAAATTGCGTCAGTAAAGTTTCAACATCTCTTCCTCAGCCAGTAAGCATGGTAGCACCCCACAAGGGGTCATGGGCATTAAAATCTCCCAGAAGTAGGAAAGGTTTAGGGAGTTGATCAATCAGTGCAGCTAATACATTCAGGGCTACTGCACTATCTGGAGGAAGATATACATTGCAGACAGTTATTTCCTGTGTCGTCCTTATTCTGACAGCCACAGCTTCAAGCGGGGTTTGAAGAGGCACATGTTCACTACAGACTGAGTTTGGGACATAAACGCAAACTCCACCTGACACACTATTATAGTCATTACGGTTCCTGTAATATCCCCCATAGCCACAGAGGGCAGGGGTCTGCATTTCTGGGAACCAGGCTTCCTGGAGGGCAATGCAGATAGCACGTGTAAGGCTTTACAGTTGCCATAGCTTAGGCAGGTGGTGGAAAAAACTGCCGCAATTCCATTTGAGGATGACATCGTGAGACTGCGAAGGCATAGAACATTCAATGAGGCAGTTTACATCTCAGAGTCATCAGCTGCCACTGATTTATTGCCTGACCAGTCTATATCCGTTGTGTCTGAGGGTCTGGCGAGATCTAGATCCTCAGCGGACGCCAAAATCTCCACCCCATCCTCAGCCGCAGAGATTGTAGGTAGCAGTGGTGTGGGTGCCAGTGCAATTTCCTTGGTCTTGGGGGTTTTCTTTTTGGATTTCTCTCGCTGCTCCTTGGGTTTCCCTGGGTGGGAGGACTTCACTAGCTCAGTCTCCGGGACTGAGGATGAGCGTGAAGCCTTACGACCAGCTGCTTTTGGGCTCTTCAGCCAGTGGCGGGTGTCGTCTTTCCCACTAGAGGAAACCTGGGAAGGGAGTGACCCAAGGGACCCCTTCTTAGGGAGAGAAGCTGAAGAAGACTTATGCTTCTCCGGCTTAGAAGTGTCCCCGATGTTTGGGGGTGGGGGTGGGGGAGGGGGAGGGGAGTTTGCTCCCGAAGTAGGTGGTACAGGAGCAATAGGGAGGGAAATGTCCCAAACCATCAAGAGGGCAGGTGTAGTCTTCTGGCTCTGAGAGGTGACCTGAGTTGGCGGAGCCGATAGTGCCAGAACTGTTGTAGCAGCGGTGTAAGACAATGCCGTACACACAGGATGCAGGCATTCAAATTTACTCTTAACCTCAGTGTACGTCAGTTTGTCCAGGGTCTTGTACTCCATGATTTTCTTTTCTTTCTGGAGAATGCTGCAGTCAGGCGAGCAAGGCGAATGGTGTTCTTCACAGTTGACACAGATGGGAGGTGGGGCACATGGAGTATTGGGATGTGATAGGCGTCCGCAATCTCGGCATGTGATGCTGGAAGTACAGCGGGAAGACATATGGCCGAACTTCCAGCACTTAAAGCACTGCAGGGGGGGGGGGGGGGGGGGGGGATATAGGGCTTTACATCACACTAGCAGATCATCACCTATCACCTTGACCTTCTCGGGCAATGTATCACCCTCAAAGGCCAAGACGAAGGCACCGGTGGCAACGTGATTATCCTTCGGACCCCGCTGAGTGTGTGGTCTCAGTTCTCTGAGACTGCAGATACGTGTGCACATTGCGTTTATGTGAGTGTGTGTGTATGTGTGTCTACTGCTGACAAAGGCCTTAATGGCCGAAAGCTTTAATTGTGTGAATGCTTTTATTTTGCCTATCGTGACTCAGTATTTTCACTATATGGTGAGTAGCAACTTTCCTTCTCTGGTATCGATATGAAGTTTTAAAAGTTTTCCGGTATCAACTTGACATACTAGTCAGAATTTCCAACTGAAGTAAAACAACATTTACGGTTTAGCCAGACAACGGAACAGTTATTATATGTCAAAGAAAAGTAAATCGTGTGATACTCGATTACCGCTGGGATTTAGCCTTCATGATCCACGATTGTCACGAACATCAAAGGACACAACAATATACCAACCGCCTACATAAAATCTATTATTAGCCTCGAGTAGGAAACAGCTACACGCGATCACGAAGAACTTACAGTTAAGCCGTGTTGTCGGAAGGTGTAGTCAATGTCAGAATAGCTCATGCAAATAGTTCAAGAACCTAAATGACAGATCGGTGTGTTTTCAGTGCAGGTTTAAATAATTACAAAGTTCAATAAACTCCAATATAACCTTAATGATTTGTGTCAGCTACATCATTTAATGGAGATTTACTGTGAAATTAACTATTTCTTGAGAGAACGCAGAAGTTAAAGGTGATTTAGTGATTATTATTATTATTATTATTATTATTATTATTTATTTTATGGCCTTCATTGGACCACTCTAGTCAAAAATACAAAGTTTTAAATGAGTTGTTACACAGGGATACAATTTGGCTCAACAATAACTTAATATCACATTTAGGTAATTTTAATTATTAGAGTCTATTCTTATATGGGAGGTGTTTTGCTCTTCTGTCTACACAATATTTCTTCATTCTTTCAGATATTTTCTTTCTTTCTTCATCTGAGATCACTCTTCCTGTACTCCTTTTATTGATTTTCATTTGTAGTCTAGTTTGTGGGTCTTGCAGTATTCTGGTTTTCTCTGTCTTGTTTTTTAGGTCATCTACTGTAATTTGGAGTTCTTTTATATCTTCCTTAATTTCTGTGATCCATTTAATGTCGCTCTTGCTGTTTCACAATTTTTGTATTATTTTTTTACTAATTCTGTTTTCTGGAGTTCTCATCAGATGTCCAAAGAATGAGATGCGTTTCTTCCAGATCGTGCTCATGACTGGTTCTATTTTCTTATACACTGTTTCATTTGATGCTATTCTCCAATGTCCACTTATTTTATACTGTTTATTTATACATGTCCTAATTATCCTTCTTCCTATTTTTAGTATTCTGTCAATTTCTGCTGTATTGGTTGTTTTGAAGATAGTTTCAGCTGCATGCGTTATTTCTGGTTGTGTAACTGTTTTATAGTGTTTTAATTTTGCATCTATAGATAGACTTTTTTTGTTGTATGTAGTTTTGGTAATGTAGTTTGCGTAGTTCAGTTTTTTTATTCTATTCTGCCATGATGGCTTCTCATTTAGATTGTATGTTATTATTTCGCCTAAATATTTAAATTTATCAACAATTTTGATTTCCTTTTCTCCTATTGTAATTCTGTTTGCAAGTGTTGGATCAGTTAGCATAATCTCAGTTTCTTCAAATGATATTCTAAGGCCTACTTTCTCTGCTATTTCTTGTAGTGATTTCACTTGTTGCCTGGCTTCTTGAACGGTGTTGGCTAGGAGAGCAAGTTCATCAGCGAATCCCAAGCAGTTTAAGCTAATATCATCTTTTGCACTTCCAATTCTTATCATCTTTGGATTGTCCTTGTACCATTCTCTCATTATGTATTCCAGCACACAGTTGAACAGTAATGGTGATAGGCAAACACCTTGTCTTAAGCCTGTTTTTATGAGGAATGGTTCCAAAATTTCTCCTCTAAACTTCACTTTGGTTTTGGTGTTGGTTAGAGTGAGTTGTATTATTTTAATTAGTTTTGGATGGAGTCCTAGATTTCTTAAAATTTTTAATACTGAAGGTCTGTGGAGACATTCATATGCCTTCTTAAAATCTACAAATGTTATTGCCAGAGGTTTGTTCCGTTTCTTGTAGTATGCCATATTCAATTTTAAACTAATTATCTGCTCTGCACAGCTTCTCCATGGTCTGAAACCTCCCTGATATTCCCTTAACTCCTGTTCTAATTGCTCCTTGATTCTTTCATATAGGATCTTGGATAGAATTTTGTATGCACAATCTAGGAGAGAGATTCCTCTGTAGTTGTTTGGGTTGTTCTTACCTCCCTTTTTGTGTAGTGGGTGGATGATAGCTGTGGTCCAATGTTCGGGGAATCGTTCCGTAACCCAAATTTTTGTTAGTGCCATGTGTAAGGAGGTCTTGACTGTGTCACTTGTATATTTCCACATTTCAATAAAAACCTGATCTTCTCCACATGCCTTATAATTTTTTTGTTCTTTAAGAATTTTTTCTACTTCTTGGGAAGTGGGAGGGTCTAGTTTGTTAGGTTTTATTTTTATTGGGGTATTTATGTTGATTTGTAAGGGTTCTTTGGGTTCCTCGCAATTCAGAAGTTTGTTAAATGCTTTAGCCATAATTTCTGCATTTTCCTTATTACTGTGTGTCATTCTTCCATCTTCGTCTTTCAGTATTGTTGTAGTTGTTTCCCAAAGATTTTATAGTAGTCCCTGGAGTTGGTTTTATGATAATTACCTTCTATAGAGTTTATAATATCTTTATGGAATCCTCTCTTGATTCTTCTAATATTTTGAGTGAATTTTTTTCTTCCATTTTTTAGGTTGATGGCATTTTCTTCAGTTTTATGTGTTTGAAACCTTAACCATGCTTGGTGTCTATCTTCATGGAATTTGTCACATTCTGATGTCCACCATGCATGTTTCCTTCGTGGATTCAAGGGAGCTAGATTCTCTGCTTCTTTTTTAAGATTAGGCACTAGTTGTTCTAGATCATCTGTTAATTTGATGGTTTGTGTTATTTGTTGGTATTTATTATTTTTAATTAGCTGATGCGGGTCAAACCTCCTTTTTATTTTATTAGTTTTTCCGGTCCTCTTCTTTAACAGAGTGAATTTGATTTTAATTTTAACTATATAATGGTCTGAGCCTGTGTCTACTCCTCTCAGTACTTTAACATTGTGGATCTCCTTATGAAAATTTTTGTCCATACAGACATGGTCTAGCTGCCACTCCCCTTTCCTCCAGTCTGGATGTTTCCATGTTTTAAGTTTACTTGGCTTCCTCTTAAAGTATGTTGATTTAGATATAAGGTTGTGTTCTCTGCAGAGTTCTACAAGTCTTTGACTATTTTTGTTCGTAAATTTATGTGGACTCCATTTTCCAATTATATCTTTATATTTCCTTTCTTTTCCCAACTGAGCATTGAAATCTCCCAATAAGATTTTTACATTCTTTTTATTTACTCTGTTCACAGTCTGTTCTAGAAGGTCCCAAAATTTATCTACCTCTTCCTTTGTTTTTGTTAGACAATTTTTTTCATTTGTTGGGGCATGAGCATTTATTATTGTATAGGTTTTATTCATTGTTTTAAAGCTTAGAGTCGCAATTCTTGGTGATAGTGCTTGGAAATCCGTCACTGAATCTATTATTTTTGTTTACTAAAAACCCTGTTCCAAACTTCATTGCCCTCGGTCCTGGTTTCCCATTGTAAATTCTGTATCCTTGTGATTCGAATGGATCCTCTGTGGTGTTTCTCATTTCTTGGATCCCAGTTATTAAAATTTTTTGTTTATTTAGTTCATCTGTGAGCTCCTTGAGTTTTCCGGTCTGAAGTAGTGAGTTTATGTTGTGTGTTGCTATATAATTTATTTGCTCATGTTTAATCTTCTTTTTGTGTTTTAGTGTGCATTTTGATGGTTGCAAACGCTCCAATTCGTTGGTGTCTTCTAGTTGACTACCCACTAAATTTAACCGAATTTAGTGATTTTATTAACAGTGAACAGCAAGTTTACACCGAAATACGACACTTGCTGTACATTGTCAGAAGAGTATTTTATCTTTGGGATTACGTCATATTAGTTGTTGAATTAACACTGTAGCAACTCCTTGACGACGCTATATTAATTAATAAATCAACATCCTCTCACAACTATGATGTAGCATCGCCTTGAGTGGTGGACTTTATAATTCAAGATATCCTATTATCCATGTTTCAGCACTCATTCGCAAACCGGGCATAACAATTACAGTTATCAAGTTCGTGTAAGCTTATCAGCCTATTGCAAACACACAAAGCATATTTGGTTAGTTGATTCAGGTCAAAGGAGTTGTTGCGGTACTGAGTGGTGCAGCCACAATGTGGGTTCAAAGTAAAGAAGACCGAAAGACTTCGAACATCAGTGCTTCAATTTTAAACAAGGGCTGCTTACACATTCCGGTGTGCTGCTACATTGATATGCTGATATCAATCTAAGGGAGATAGTGTCTGAAACTAATCAACCAAGTGAGGAGTTTGTTTTTAATAGTTACAGATCGGAGTCGCCTTGATTGACGGACACTGTTCCACGTCAACCAGTCTGTGACAGCCATCACCATCGAGCCAACACAAATAAAAACACCACAGCTGCCACCATGGTTACTGTCCTGGCGTCACTTATATACCAGGAATAAAATCAGTCCCTGAACTTTTTGGAAGTATGATGTAGACTTAACATAAATCAACACTAAGTTAAAGGAGGACACTTCTTGAGGAAGAGCTGGATATACTGTAACATTATTTTTCCATTCAAATCAAAGGAGGAAGTCAGGATATATTTTTATGAATCCCTAAACTAAGATTGTCCATGCAAGGTGAAGATTTGGGTTCGCATCCTGATTAAAAACAAAATTTTAATCTTTCATGAAGGGCCAGAAGGACTATAACATTGCCTGTGTTACTGAAGAGTGAATGTTCATTCCCTCATTGTGAGAGAAAAGTGTTCACGAATGCACTGATTTTAAGTATATTTCTTATTCACAATATTATGAAAATGATAGGTTGCTACTCACCACATAGAGGAGACAACTAGTCTCAGGCAGTCACAACAAAAATACAACTAGATATTTGAGCTTTTAGTCAAAAAGCCTTTTTTTAAAACAGGAAACACACACACATTCACAAAGGCACAGCTCAGAAACACATGACCACTGTTTCTGGCCGCTGAGGCATACAGCAACTGTGCCTGATATAAGAAGCCGTATGTGGGTGGTGGGGATAAGGAGGAGGCTGGAGAAGGGAGGGGGAGGGATAGCAATGGAGGAGTGGGGGAGAGTGTAGTACTGCTTGTGGGAGCAGGCAGGGGTGTGGTGGGGATAGGGCAGGGCTGCTAGGTGCAGCTGGGTGGTTTGGGATGGGGGCGGGTGGAAAAGGAAGGAAGTGGCAATGGGCGGGGGGAGAGAAGTGACAAATAGATGTGCTGGTGGAATAGAAAGCTATGGAGTGCTGGAGTGAGATTAAGGAAGGGAAAAGGTCGACAAGGGACAGAGACCAGCGATGACTGAGGCCAGATTGAGTACAAGAATGTAGGATATATTGCAATGAGTGTCCACTTGCGCAATTCAGAAAAGGTAGTATTGGTAGGAAGGATCCAGATGGTACAGGCTGTGCAGCAGTCATTGAAGTAAAGCATGTTGTGTTTGGCAGCATGTTTAGTAATTGGATGGTCCATTTGTCTCTGGGCCACAGTTACTCAATGGCAATCCATGTGGACAGCTAATCTTTTGGTTATCATGTCCACATGAAGAGGAGCACAATTATTGCATCTTAGTTTGTACAGTATGTGACTGCTTTCACAGGTAGTACTACCTTTGATGGGATAAGTGATGCCTGTGACCGGACTGGAGGAGTAGGTGGTGGTGGTGGTGGTGGTGGTGGTAAGATGTATGGGACAAATATTGCCTCTAGGTCTTTTGCAGGGGAATGAGCCACGAGGCAAGGGGTTGGGAGCAGGGGTGTAGTAGGCATAGATAAGAATATTGTGTAGGTTCGGTGGATGGTGGAATGCCACTGTGGGACAGGTGAGGTGGATAATGGGTAGGGTATCCCTCATTTCCGGAACGACGAGTCACAGTTCAAACCTTGCCAGGAAACGTAATTCGGTTGCTCCAGTCCTATGTAGTACTGAGTTTTGAGGGGGAGTGTTCCTTTGTGGCTGAACATTGGGAATGACTGGTTGCTTGGTTCATAGATTAAAGGGACTAAACTGCGAGGTTATCAGTCCCTTTTTCCTTAATCACACAGGTCTCAGATTAAAACTATCTGTCACCTGAAATCAGGTGAAGAAACAAAATGTGAAAAACTGTGTGTGTAACCACAATGAAGGAGAAAATGAGAGTGGCAAGCCAAAATTGGAAACATTAACTAAAAGGAAAAAAGCAGTAAGTGTCGAAACAATATAGCAGATGGCCTCGGCTGGCTGATCGCAAGAATAAAAAGGGATGAGTCAGCCACTCTGCAACACACTAAAATCTCCAACCTAAAACCACTAGGCAAGAGAAAAACAGAGGGTGAATAGACGAACTCCAATTCGAACAGACAGCATCAGAGGGAATGAAAAAGAGTTAAAATGCAGGTAGTGTGAGGGCCTGGGAGAAAATGCCTGGCACTCACCCTTAGACTGAGAGATACACCCCCCCCCCCCACACCCCCCCTCACATAAAATGTAAAACCAGATCAGCTGTTGAGGCACAGTCACCTAACACCAAGGCAGCGCATCAGGAAGGTTAAAAGTCTGCCTCAGAGCAGCTAGATGGGACAGTCCAACAAGATATGGACTACTGTCCATTGAAAACTGCAGCAACACTGGGTTAGGTCCTAACGATGGAGGAGATGACCATGAGTCAGCCAATACGTCTGATGCAGAATTGGCAAAGGACAATGGAGTCCCATGGCTTGCATGGATGACCTCCACATATTTGTTGCCTCCTTCATAGCACATAATTTATTGGGCATAATTATCATGTGCCATTCGGTATTCCAGATCCTGAAAACTTTATGGCGTAATACTGATTGGAGATCAGTTTCCAGTGTGCCGATCCCCAGAGACGGTTTACTGGTAGCCTATTTTGGGCAGCCTGTCAGCAAGCACATTTCCCGCGATTCCAACATGCCCAGGGATCCAGATGAAGGCCACCGAATGTCCATGTTGTTCGAGGGCATAAACAGACTCCAGGATAGTCATTACCAAAGGATGGTGAGGATAGCACTGGTCGAGATCTTACAGGGTGCTTAAGGAGTCACTACAGATGAGGAAGGACTCACCAATGCAGGAGCAGATATGCTCAAGAGAGAGTGAAAGATGGCTACCAACTCTGAAGTGAATACACTGCAGCCATCTGGCAAGAAGTGCTGTTCAGTATGTCCAGCATGAGCATGAGCGAAGCCAGCATGACCATCTACCATTGAGCCACCAGTGTAGATACAGAAAGGGTCCTCCCAGATGCCATGAAGAGCACAGGGTGCAGCCAACTGCTGGTGGTTTCTCACGTTGGTACCAATGATGTGTGTCAATTTAGATCAGAAGAGATTCTCTCTGGTTTCAAGCGGCTAACACTAGGGTAAAGGCTGACATTCTCGCTTGCAAGATGAAAGCAGAGCTGACCATTTGCAGCATAGTCAACAGGACTGATTGCAGACCTCTGGTACAGAGCCGAGTGGAGGGTCTGAATCAGAGGCTCAGACGGTTCTGCGACCGTCTACGCTGCAGCTTCCTCGACTCGCACCAAAGGGTGGTTGGGTTTCAGGTTCCGCTGAATAAATCAGGTGTCCACTATACGCAGAAAGCGGCTACATGGGTAGCAGGGGCTGTGTGGCATGGACTGGGCGGTTTTTTAGGTTAGAGGGTCTCGGAAAAACACAAGAAGGGCTTCAGTCACATAGGGTGCAGGCCGAACACAGGTAGAATGTAGATACAGGAACCACTGGTATTATAGTCGTAAATTGTCGTGGCTGTGTTGAGAAAGTACCAGAGCTCTAAGCGCTAACAGAAAGCACTGATGCTCAAATCGTTATAGGCACTGAAAGCTGGCTAAAGCTCGATATAAGCTCAGCCGAAATTTTGCAAAGAACCTAACGGTGTTCCGAAAGGATAGGCTAAACACGGTTGGTGGTGGCGTGTTTATTGCTGTTGGCAGTAGTTTAACTTGTCGCAAAATTGAAGTAGATACTTCCTGTGAGTTAGTATGGGCAGAGGTCATTTTTGGCAACCAGAATAAAATAATAATAATAGGACCCATTTACCGACCTCCCAGTTCCGATGATACAGTTGTTGAAAGGTTCAAAGAAAACTTGAGTGTGATTTCAAACACGTATGTCACTCATAGGATAATAGATGGTGACGACCTTAATTTAACCTCAGTATGTTGGCAAAAATACATGTTTAATTCCGGAGTTACGAATAAAATATCATCCAAAATTGTGCTAAACGCATTCTCTGAAAATTATTTTGAGCAGTTAGTTCATATTAAGTGTAGACCAGATGTGGCTTGAATTCAAAGAAATAGATTTATACCAAATTAATCCTTCTCAGGTTAGAACACTGTTGCAGAAACAACGAAACAAACATGCCAAATTTAAACAGACACAAAATCCCCAAGACTGGCGATCTTTTACAGAAGCTCAAAATTTAGCGCGTACTTCAATACGAGACGCTTATAACAGTTTCCACAACGAAACTTTGTCTCGAAACCTGGCAGAAAATCCAAAGAGATTCTGGTCATATGTGAAGTATGTTAGCGACAAGAAACAATCAATGCCTTCTCTGTGCGATAGCAACGGAGATACTATCGAAGACAGTGCTGCCAAAGCAGAGTTACTAAACACTGCCTTACGAAATGCCTTCACAAAAGACAACAAAGTAAATATTCCAGAATTTGAATCGAGAACAGCTGCCAATATGAGTAACACAGAAGTAAATATCCTCGGAGTAGTGAAGCAACATAAATCACTTCACAAAAGCAACTCTTCTGGTCCAGACTGTATGCCAATTAGGTTCCTTTCGGAGTATGCTGATGCATTAGCTCCACACTTAACGATCATATACAACCGTTCGCTCAACAAAAGATCCGTACCCAAAGACTGGAATGTTGCACAGGTGACGCCAATATTCAAGAAAGGTAGTAGGAGTAATCCACTAAATTACAGGTACATATCATTAACATTGATATGCAGCAGGATTTTGGAACACACATTGTGTTCGAACATTATGAATTACCTCTAAGGAAATGGTCTATTGACACACAGTCAAAATGGGTTTAGAAAACATCGTTCCTGTAAAACACAACGGGCTCTTTATTCACATGAAGTGTTGAGTGCTATTGACAAGGGATTTCAGACCAATTTCGTATTTCTGGATTTCTGGAAGGCTTTTGACACTGTACCACACAAGCAGCTTGTAGTGAAACTGTGTGCTTATGGAATATCATCTCAGTTACGTGACTGGATTTGATATTCCCTGTCCGAGAGGTCACAGTTCGTAGTAATTGATGGAAAGTCATCGAATAAAACAGAAGTGATTTCTGGTGTTCCCCAGGGTAGTGTTATAGGCCCTTTGCTGTTCCTTATCTATATAAATGATTTGGGAGACAATCTGAGCAGCTGTCTTAGGTAGTTTGCGGATGACGCTGTCATTTGTCGACTAATAAAGTCATCAGAAGAGCAAAACAAATTGCAAAACAATTTAGAAAAGATATCTGAATGGTGCGAAAATTGGCAGTTGACCCCAAATAACGAAAAGTGTGAAGTCATCCATATGACTGCCAAAAGGAATTTGTTAAATTTCAGTTACATGATAAATCAGGCTAATCTAAAAGCCCTAAATTCAACTAAGTACCTAGGTATTACGATTATGAACAACTTAAATTGGAAGGAACACATAGAAATGTTGTGGGGAACGCTAACCAAAGACTGTGTTTTGTTGGCAGGACACTTGGAAAATGGAACAGATCTACTAAGGAGACTGCCTACACACACCTATCCATCCTCTTTTAGAATACTGCTGCGCGGTGTGGGATCCTTACCAGATGGGACTGACAGAGTACATCGAAAAAGTTCAAAGAAGGGCAGCATATTTTGTATTATCGCGAAATTTGGGAGAGTGTGTCATAGAAATGATACAGGATTTGGGCTGGACATCATTAAAAGAAAGGCGTTTTTCGTTGCGACGGAATCTTCTCGCGAAATTCCAATCACCAACTGGCACACACCTTGCAGAACCCGTACTGATTTACGAGTGAGTCAAGCACTATCAACAGAGACGTCCAGCTGTGCAGCGAGATGTTGATTGTGATACGCCAAGTGCCTCAGATAAGGCGAAAATATTTTGTTGACACCGAACTACATAGGCAGGAATGATCACCACAATAAAATAAGGGAAATCAGAGCTGGTATCGAAAGATATAGGTGTTCGTTCTTTCCGCTTGCTATACGAGATTGGAATAATGGAGAATTGTGACGGTGGTTCGATGAACCCTCTTCCAGGCACTTAAATGTGATTTGCAGAGTATCCATGTAGATGTAGACTGTTTCTGAGATCTGGAATGCACGAAGAATAGAGAAAAATTGGTGGCGGAGGGCCTCAGGATGAACTGAGTCTTGTGGGCCTAATGGTAAGTCCAGGCAAAGCTGTGGCCAAAGTATGGACCATGGAGGGGTACATGACTGAACCAGCAGGAATGATGGTAGAGGAAAAAACTCTAGACAAGGAAGAATGAACTGAACGCAGACTGCTATTGTAATCCCCGACCTGGCCCACCATTGCAGGATATGGATTACCCTGTTTGGGAAGAGGAGGCATAATTTGGATGCTCAGGTGAACTACTGTCACATGTGGCATAATTAACAAGCACTTGTTCGTGCCTGATCCATACTGGAGGGACTCCAGCCTCCATGAGTAGGCTGTTCACAGGGCTTGTTCGGAAAGCTCCTGTCCCAAACCGAACCCTGCACCGGTGTGTTGGATCCGTTATCCGCAGTGCTGAGGGTGATGCCAAACAATACGCCAGATTCCCATAATCAAGGCAGGACTGTATCAGAGCTTTATAGAGGTGTAGAAGAGTAGAGTGGGCTACAGTCCAGCTAGTGTTACCCAGGCAGCAAAGAGTGTTAAGATGCTGCCAGCACTTTTGCTTAAGCTAACAAATATGGGGAAGTCTCAAGTTAGCTGGACATCAAAGGGCAGTCCTAAAAAGCGATGAGTCTCTACCATGTTAAATAGTTGGTCATCGAGGTAAAGTTCTGGATGTGGGCAGACAGGACGATGATGACAGAAGAGCATGACAAGTCTCGGCAGCTGAAAACAAAGGCATGGGTGACAGCCCATGGCCGTGTCTTTTGTATGGCTCCCTGCAGCCGGCATGCAGCAAGACCAGTACTAGAGGAGCAAATGTGAATGCAAAAATCATCAGCATACAGGGAAGGTGATCCTGAGGACACCACAGTTGCTGCTAGACCATTAATGGCCACCTAAAAGAGAGAACACTCAATATAGAGCCCTGTGGCACACCATTCTCTTGGTTATGGGCTGAAGTGTGGAAAGCACCACCTTGAACGGGGGAAGTATGGGGTGACAAAAAATTCTCTATGAAGATTGGGACTGGGCTCCAAAGACCCCACTCATATAACGTAGTGAGGATGTGATGGCTCCATATTGTGTCACAGGCTTTTTTTTTAAGTCAAACAAGACAGCAATTGACATTGGGCAAAGGCTGTGTAGATAGCAGACTCCAGGTATACCAAATTATCAGTGGTGGCGTGGCCTTGGCAGAAATCACCCTGAGACAGTGCCAGAAGGCCCCGAGACTCAAGGAGCCAGCACAGCTGCTGGCTCACCATGCGTTCGAGCAACTTACACAGAACAATGTTGACACTAAAGGAGCAGTAGCTGCCCATCTCTACGGGCTTCTTAGCAGGTTTCAGCAAGTGGGACGAGGACGCTTTCCCGCCATTGCAACCGGAACTCACCCTCGCTCCCATGCAGTTGAAGATGGCAAGGATGTGACACTGCTAATCCACTGGAAGATGTTTAGGCATTTGATAGTGAATGTGGTCTGGCACAGGAGCTGTATCAGAGCAATGGGCAATGGCACTGACAAATTCCTGCTCACTGAATGGTGCACTGTATGGCTCAATGTGGCATGTAGTAAAAGTTAAGTACTTTCATTTCACCAGTTGTTTTAGGATAGAAAAGACAGGTTGATTATTCTCAGATGCATAAGTTTGAGCATAATGCGCAGCAAAGTGTTCGATGATTGTGTCTGGGTCAGTGCAGATAGTTCCATTTGTGGAAAACACAGGTACTCCTGCAGGAGTCTGAAATCCAAACCTGAGAAGGAGAGGTACATGAAGCAATGATTGAAACGTACCATTCCCGAGCACTCCTGCTTCCACCTCTTTATAAATTGGTGGGCCCAGGCACGGAGTCATTTAAAGACAACGAGGTGCTCCAACAATGGGTGCCGCTTATGATGGTAGAGAGCCTGCCTTTCAGCTCTAAAAGCCTCCACAATTTCTGGCAATCACCAAGGCACTATCTTCCATCAGGGAATCTTGAGCAACAGGAGATTGTCAAGTTGGCAGCAGAAACTATGGTTGCAGTTATGTTTTGAACCACCACATTGATACTGCCATGTGGTAGAGATCCAACAGTGGCAGGAGAGATGAAAGCAACCCAGTCAGCCTCATTAAGAGCCCATCTGGGCACGCGGCCAGTGGAATGACACTTGGATTGGGACAGGAAGATTGGAAAGTGATTACTATCACACAGGTTGTCATGAACTCTCCAGTGAAGATATGGTAGAAGGCCAGGGCTGCAGACTGAAAAATCACTGGCCATGTAAGTGCCACTTGCTACAATGACGTGTGCTACACATCAAGTTGTGTCAGCAGATTTTCGGCATCTTTGCCACGGTCAGTGCTCATGGTTCCATCCCACAGAGGGTTATGGGCATTGAAAACAAACAGAATGAGGAAAGGTGGGGGGAGTTCAGAAACCAGTACAGCCGATACATTTTGAGTTACTTCACCAACTGGGGAAAGATACACACTGCAGACGGTAAGATCCTGTGTTGTCCTTACCCTGACAGCCACAGCCACAGCCTCTAAAGTTGTTTGGTGAGGCACAGATTAACTATATACAGAGTAAAGGACATATATACATACTCCAACTGACACCCTGTCATAGTCATTATGGTCCTTGTACTATCCCTGATAGCTGCAAAGGGTGGGTGTCCACATTGCTGGAAACCAAGTTTCCTGAAGAGCAATGCAGAAAGCAGGTGGAGTGCTTAAGAGTTGTGGTGACTCAGCTACACAGTGGAAAAAATTGTCGCAATTCGACTGGAGGATTAACCTTTTGGTGTACTGAGAGGGCATGAAGGGAACAAGGAGGCAGTTTATGCCCCAGGGTCACCAGTGCCACTGGTTGAGTGCTTGTGGTGGTTATGTCCATTGGTTCTAAGGCACCGGGGACATTTATGTCCTCGGGGGACACTAGGATCTCCACCTCATCCTCAGAATTGGAGCCTGCTGGAAGTGATGGTGTGGGAGCCACCGGGAGCTCTTTCTTCTTTATAGGCTGCTTATTTTTCTCCTTAGGTTTTGCTGGTCAGGTGGGCTGTTCTGAGTTGGTCTCAGGAACTGATGATGATCGTGAAGCCCTATGACCAGCAGCTTGTGGCTCCTTCAGCCACTGGCTAGTGTACGGCTTCACAGCAGCAGAAACCTCAGAAGGTTGTGTCCCGAGGGACCCCTTCCAGGTGAGAGAAACAGGAGAACGTGGTTGCTTCTCCAGCTGAGGAACGCGGACAGATGTCCCTGATGGCTTGGGAGGGGGGGGGGGGGGGGGGGGGGCGGCACTGCTTCTGAAATAAGTGAGAAGGGACCAATGGGAGGAGGAGTGTCCCCAACCCTCAAGGGGACAGGTATAGTCTGGCTGCCCTGGAGGGTAGGGGGGGGGGGGGGGGGGGCACTGTAAGAGGCATAGTTGATGGGGATGCTGTTTTCATAAAGTGCGACATCATTGCCGTAGCATGATGATGATGTCAAGCATACAGGGTTAAGATGGTCGTATTTCCAATGTTGCCTCTGTGTAGAGCAGCCTGTCCAGTGTCTTATATTCCATCATCATCCTCTCTTTCTAATAAACAGTGCAGCCTGGTAAACAGAAAGAATGGTGCTCTCTGCAGTGGATACCAATGGGAGGAGGGGCACAAGGAATGGTCATGTGTGACTGTCATCATCATTCCTGACATGGGGCCGGTGTTACATCGAGAGGACATGTGCGCAAATTTACAGCATTTGAAACAACGCATAGGGGGAGGAACATAGGGTTAACGTCACACCAGTATACCATCACATTGACCTTTTCATGAAATGAATCGCACTCAAAGACCGAGATGAAGGCACCGGTAGCAAGACTGTTGTCCTTAGGGCCTTCTATACAGGGGCGCAACTCGTCATCAGACTGCAATAGGAGATCTTGATGGAAGTAATCCCCTGAACCGTGTTTAACCTCTTAATTGGAGGGAGGTGGGGGCTGATGGAAACTGAGGCATCACCCAGCTTGGCACAGGTGAGCAATGCATGTGACTGGGCAGGGGATGCTGTTTTTATCAATATTGACCCTTCTGCATTTTGGACATTCCTGCAGTTTACGCAATCTTGTTAGCTAAGATCTAGATGAAAAACAGAGGCTGGATTGTCATAAGAGATTCCCCATCAGACCTTGCACAAACTAAGTATGGGGGAGAATATGCCTCTCCTTGATCTTTACTCTTACATTCCTCCTGTATTGTAGCCACAGAAGGGAATGATGTGGGGTCGTATTCCTAGCATTACATTGCACCTTACATCTCTTAGAAGATGCTGGAGATTTTCAAACACCAGTGTCGGACAACTTCATCTGCTTCATTGCAGGCCATCCACCCTGATGCCACCCACTTCGAACAGGGGCGCTCCCCATGGATGACACCCAGCCACAGCAGAAGCCATCTGGCAGGATGGCCATTGCTGGGAGTCCCAATGCCCCAGGCAGATGAGCATCTACCCCTTGGCATACATGGAGAGTCAGCAGTGCAGGCATCAGCAGTGTGAGCCCTGTGCTGTCAGGGGGCTACAAACGAAAGGGTATATGATGACCCCCATCACAGGCTGGCTACCATGCTGGATAGTGGATGTAAATGAAGGATCCATTATTGTCATCATGGGTACAGTAGAGAACAGTGCACAATGGATGTAAATTAAGCATGCCATTAGGTGTCCTTGCCCAAAAGGCTGGGTTACGGGTGCAACTACATTTCCATTACAATAATAGGTGCAGAAGATCTCAGTGCACTTCAGATACATGATGCACCACGTGAGGTGTCCTTCCCCAAATGGCCCACACTACGGTATAATTTTGAAAGGTGGGGGTCAAATCCTAAAAGGGGACCGTAACTTCATAGGCCGAAAAGTAGGAGACTCCTTTTAGTCACCTCTTATGTTGGGCAGTAATATCTTGGTTCTGTTCTAGCCCCCAAACCTTCTAGAGGAGTTGGGAATGTGGAAGGTAGTAGGTGACCAGAGACACAAGGCTTGGGAAACTTGTCTCTGTACGAGGTTGGAAGAGAAATTTCAGTCTGTGAAGGCATCAGTGATAGCTTGATACATTTGGAGAGGGACTGCTTGTCACTAAAGACGCAGTGACGATGGGTGGCTAGACTGTATGGAAGGGACTTCATGCAATGGAGTGAGTGGCAGCTACTGGATTGAAGGTATTGCTGATGGTTGGTTGGTTGGTTGGTTGGTTTGATATGGACGGAGATACTGATTTACCCATTTTTGAGGTGGAGGCAACATGAAGGAAGTGGTCTGGAGGAAGTAGTCTGTTGGGTTGAGGATGACCAGGTGAAGCAAATGAGGGAATAGGTGTTGAGGTTCTGGAGCAATGCGTAAGGGTTAGTTCACACTCAGTTCAGATCACTAAGATGTGTGGAATTCTGGGCGGCTAGGAAGGATTCCTCTAGATTGTCCTTGAATAGGTTGGCATAGGATGGTGTCATGTGAATGCCCATTGCTGTACCACAAATTTGTTTCTAGGTGATACCCTCAAAGGTGCAGTAATTGTGGATAAAAATTTAGTTGGTCATGGCGACCAGGAAGGAGGTTGTAGGTTTGGAATCTGTCAGGTTTTGGGGAAGGTAGTCTTCAATAGGAGCATTAGAGATGTTGGTGTAGAGGGAGGTAGCATCAATTGTGATAAGAAGAGCACCATATGGTAAAGGAACAGGAACTGTGGAGAGTCAGTGGAGGGAGGGTAAGTTACAGGTAATAGGCTGAAGATGTTGGTCATGTGAGCAGAGATTCCCACATGGGGACACAATAAGTAGCCATAATGGATTAACCTAAGTGGTAGCTTCATGGACTTTAGGAAGCATGAAGAAAGTAGGAGTGCGGGTGCTTAATCTTTGAAAGCATCACCTACAAACAGATCCAGGGTACAGGAATGAGCACCCACATGGCACCGTCCTATGCCAAACTGTTCATGTCAACATCTCCTCTCCCATTTGCTTCACCTGGTCTTCTCCAACCCAACGAGCCGCTTTCCTTGATGTTGACCTTCACCTAAAAGATGGACAGACTGGTACCTCAGTCCATATCAAACAAACCAAACACTAGCAATACCTCCACTTCAATAGCTGACACTCATTCCACACCAAGAAGTCCTTTCCATACAGCCCAACTCCCCATGGCTATCACATCTGTAGTGACCAGCACTACCTCTCCAAGTATACCAAGGGTCTCACCAAGGCCTTCACTGACCGTAATTACATTCCCAACCTTATACAGAAACATCTCCAGCATCTTGTCTCTCCCCCCTACCACCTCCCACAGTCCCACTCCCCTTGTGACTCACTTCAAAGGCAGGGCTATCTGTGAAAGCAGTCACATGATATACCAGCCAAGCTGCAAGCACTGTGCTGCTCTCCATGTGGGCATAACAACCAACAAGCTGCCTGTCTGCTTCAATGGACTCTGGAAAAATGTGGCCAAGACAGCTGGACTACCCACCTGTACTTCACTTCAATAATTGCTTCAAAGCCTGTGCCATCTGGAACCTTCCTCTCAACACGAGCTTTTCTGACTTGCACATTCCCGTAACCTCCCTGGCCTCAACATTCGCTAGTCCCTGTCCTTCACACATCTATCCCCTACCCTTTCTCTTCCAGCACTTCTCTCCTTTTTCTACTCCCCTTCCCTGCACTTGCACCTAGCAGCACTAGCCTGGTTCATCATACTCCCCTTCCCTGCACCTGCACCAAGCAGCACTAGCCTGGTTCATCATGAGCCTGCATGCTTCACAAGCATACTACCATTTCCCCCACCAGCCTCTGCTATCCCTCTTCCTCCCCACCTGAGCCACCTCCTTATCCCCTGCTCTCCCCCCCCCCCCCCCCTCAATCGACAAATTGCTTCCACCATTAGGCACAGTTGCTGTACACACATGGCCTCGGCTGCCAGAGACAGTGGTCCTGTGTGTGCAAGTTTTATTGTGTGAATGTGCGATTCTTTTCTACATTAAATGAAGCCCTTTCAGCCGAAAGCTCAAAGCGACAGAGCATATCCTCTGCATGGTGAGTAGCAATCTATACTTTTCATAATATTCTCATTATTCCAACCTGGATTTGCCAGTGTTTGATATTACTTTTTATAGAGTTATTTAACTCACCATTCTGAAATGAACATAGATGCAATCAAAACGGCTTAGCAACAAAAAGTTTTAAAAGAAAAATGAAAGAAACAATGCAGTGGATATGAAGAAAACAAGGAAAACTTGTACAAAATGCAAATCCATTGTTTCAAATGACTGTAACAAAGCAACTCTTAATAACGTACTGTGATGTGTGTAACATTCACAGACTGAAAGAGAGATTTCTTACCCCTCTATAAATACATTTTCACCATCTGAAACATCAGCAAATTCTTCAATGGAATCATGAGGAGAACCCGGAGGAGTGAAGAACTTATCGTCATCACTGGGATTCCCGTCATTGTCAACATCACCACTGCCTCCACCAGCAAGTTCTACATTGCAAAACAAATGCAAAAATTAAAACTCATCTTTCCACCAAGCACAGTTTTACTAATGCAATTGTATGGAAACAAAAGCTTAGCACATTACCTTTATGTTCACAATGCTTCTCAAAGTTATCGTCACCTGCAAGAAATTGGTAAAAATTAATTTTCATCAAGTACAATTAAATGAGGCCAACTACTGGGGGCATGGTGGGCAATAGAGAGGGAAGGTGCAGGTGTGTTAGAAGGGTGCCAAGAAGGGATCAATTCTCTCTCTCTCACACACACACACACACACACACACACACACACACACACACAGTGTAAACAATAACTGTTTATATCACACAGTGGTATAGATTTATGGTTTAATATAGGACACTTCTATCAAGTCAGGAAACCACCTAAAACTGGGCTACACAAACAACCTAAGCTACAGCACATGTGTGTCATGTGACAGTTTCAATATTCTCTCACTCTCTGCAAGCAAATTATCGGTCTCAGAGAGAGAGAGAGAGAGAGAGAGAGAGAGAGAATAGGACGAATAGGACCTTTCTTGTAGGAAATTTAATCTAGTTAAATTCTGTACTGGCATACATTTTTGCTAGACACAGTGGTTTTTGAGTTATTCAAGAAAAATGTACGAAAGTGACCTTCAAATGCACTGCCACCCCTGCACTCATCCCAAATGGTCAGGATTTTTTTAGTATGTGTTTACAGCACTTCTTCCATTACCATCAGATAAAAGTTTGTGACTACATAAATTATTTCCAACACTCAACCTTTATTGGGCTTCATTGACTGGGCTGTTACACCACCAGTTTAGTCATGCACTTACAAATTGTAACACTGATGTTTGCGTAAATTTTACCTCTCAATTTTGTGGCTTTTGATAGCATAAAATTAACAAGTAAATCTTTTTTCCTCTGGTTTGTTACTATGGAACTAATGTGCATATAAGGGTTAAGTTTAGATCAAATTGAAAAAATAATAAGTTTGTGAATAATGTTTACAGTAGACATTTTTTCATTAGTCTCAAGAGAAAAGTTAAATCAGTAATCTTAACAAAACAGTTGATCAAGCCAGTGGCATAATAACCCAGTTAATGATGAACAAAAAAGGTCAAATGTCAGAAACAATTTGTGTAATCGCAAATTTTTCTATTGTTGTAGGAGGGAATGACTTGAGCAACACATTAAAAATCTTGACAGGTGGTGTGCAGATGCGGGAGAGGGTGCATCTGAAGGTCATTTTTATGCATTTTCTTGAATAACTCAAACTGCTGCACCTCTAGCATAATCGTATCCCACTATAAAGCTGGACTACATTAAATTTCCTACAACAAATGTCCCAGTAATTTTTTTTCCTCTAGGACTAATAATCTGAGCAAAGAGTGCAAGACAATATTGTTTCAGAAGTATTTGTACGCAAATTTGAGGCAATTTCCAGACACAATAGACCAGAAGTATCCTATATCAAATTCTTTATTTTGATTTCCTCTACATCAGGGGTCACTAAATTACAGCCCATGACTTCAGTTCATCCAGCACACAGACAATACTTGAATTTGTTTGATAAAATATTTGGAACACAAGATGTTATGATACAATTTAAATTTATGTACTGTGTTTAGAATGCTAGATCTTCCCATGTGCAGAGCACTCTGTGGGAAAGACTTAGATATTTCTTGTGTGCTGAAACCAATCTTTTCTGCTGTGAACTACATACTTGGACATGCACTAAATCACACACAGTTCCAGCTTTTTCTTGAATAAATTGATTCTAAATTCTGTGGCTTGCCTTATCACACAAAAGTGAGGTGGCTCATCTGCGGTAAAGTCCAGTTTCGCTTTCATGAGCCCCGAAATGAAACAGATGTTTTTCTCACTGAAAAATATGAAGCTGGTTCACAGTCATCGGATCCTACCTGACTGTCAAAGTTGTCACTTTTGATCAACATCCCATCCCACATTAATGAACTGAACTTTAAACTTCAGGAAAAGAATAAATTCATCTGTGATCCCTACAGAGTCATCAAAGAATATCAGAGAAAGCTGTCATTGTTTGAAGGGCAACTCGAAAGAAAAATCTTTTCTCATTTTTCACTATTTTACAGAATTTTGTGCAACGATCCCTAAAAGACGTCACCCTTGTTTTTCCAGGAAAAAGAAGTATTCATGTCACACATTTTTTGGAGAGATTTACAGATCTTGGAAGAACTGAGAGTGACATCCTATTCCAGAAGCCATTTGATTGTAACCTTGATAATGTTTCAACTGAATTACAGTTGGATCTCATTGATTTGTAAGAAAATGACTTGTTGAAAGAGAAGCCCAGAGAAGAAAAACTTGTTGAATTTTACCACTGCTTACCTCATGTTTAGTTTCAAAAACTGAAGAAATTTTATACTGGTATGGTATCAGTATTTGGAACAACTTACGTCTGTGAGTAAAAGTTTTCAGACATGAGATATATTACGTCAGCACATCAAAAGAGTGTGGCTGATGAACATTTGAAAACAACTCTCTTGACTTGATGCAGAAATAACAAACCAAACATTAATTACATCTTGAGAGCCAAACATCAGTTTTACAAATCTCACAACCCTTTGTTTTTCCTGCTTAGTTTGTGAAGTTTGGATACGTGCACACTTGGTCTGATTTAACTCTCTCTTTGCTATCACCACCTTCCCTGACAACTTTTTTAGTTAATAAATATGTTGGTTGCATGCCACTTGCCCAAGATAAACACTGAATGCTGAATTTAGTTTTCTGTCTTTTTCCCAGAGCTTTCGTTCTAGCTCGCAAATATTGTTCAGAATGATCATGAAGCCCACACATCATTTTGTCAGTTATCTGATCCACTATGAGAAAAGTTCGGTGCTATACACCACAGTGGTCTGTTGTAAACAGGAATAGAGACTTGGACAAATCTAAAAAACAATATGCAAGGGTGTGCTGCGAAGTAATGCCTCCAAAGTTTTTATATGAAAACTCTTAAAGCTTTTTAAATCAAACAAACTTTATTAACATTCTATATCATTATTCTTCATGTCTACATATTTATTTCTTGTCGTAGTCACCCTACCAACAAGCCAATTTATCCCAACAAGAGACCAGTTTGTTGACAATGTCACTGTAGAATGTTTGAAAATGTTGACAGAGCCACAACCTCACCTCTGTCTGTACCAAAGTTAAGTACTCAGAGGTGTTCTTGAAGTTTTGGAAACAGACGAAAATGGGATGGGGCAAGTTGAATTTAACATCACAGTTTTCATTCATTATGAGCATGAACAAACCAATGTCTCGTATTACTGATCTCGATAGAAACATCACCGAACACAGCTTTCATTCTTCTATGGATTTCAACTGGAGGCACTTTTCCACAGTTAAGAACTTAGTTACAGTACGCGCTCTCACACACACTAACACAGTTACATTACATATCATCACGTTACACTCTACAGCTCTGAGCCCTCTAGAGACAAGGACTTCAAGTTGTGTCTATGAAGTAAGGAAGTTGACTGAGTAACATGCACAACACGTAATCAATCAACCGATATGAGAACAATGAATAAATTCTAGGGCATTACTTTTCAGTACACCCTTGTACATTTTAGAAATGGATAAATATTTGGTGCCCACATAATGAAGAGAATACAAGAATGGCTCCAAAGTGAACTCCTAGAATAAACACACAAATGTAACAAGCAGTTAAATTAATATTACTGTATTCATGCTACAAAGGTTACACCGACAAGAACATGTACTCCTCATAAGAGACAATTAAGAAATTCTGCAGGTAACATGCATTTTCTTGTGAGCACACATGCCATTAACAAAGCTGTACAACCTCAAATGATGCAACAAAAAGAAAAATCTAAGTTTCAATTTATGTGAACAACTCACACTGATAGTTTCACAAATAAGATGGATATATAAGTTAACACAATAGCCAATACGGTTATAGCCACATACACACAGCCAGGATAAAAAATAAAATTCGGTATATGAACTAATAGGAATAACTCACTGTATGCACTTATTTAGGCGTAAAGGAAACATCTGCATGTAGTCCTGCTAATGACCACCTAACTGCATATCACCAACCCTGACATTGCACCCCTCATGATGCAATTGGGACTTTTGCTAGAAGACAAATGATTTCCCTAAGAAAGTGACATCAGGGCCTGTGAGTCCTCCTCCAGGTGTACTCAATTTTTAATACATGTTTTCACATTACATCTTTGTTTAAAGACCACACCATGCAGAGTCAGCTTCAGCATAATGTTGAATACAATGCTCAATATGCTACAAGGGAAAGATGAAGAGTTTTGGGCTATCACAGGGATGATGTCAAAATCAATGAAATATTGTTATAGGTATGCTGGTACATACTGAATAGCAATGTAAATACAATATCAACTTCATCTGTAAAAAACACACACACAAAAACCTGTACAATTACCTTCAGCTAGCTGAATACATTATGCCAGGACTGTAATTCAGCAGACCGTATCGGGTGGGGAATTGTGTAGGGTGGAGTGGATGCAGGGAGAAATGAGGCAGGGCGCAATGATGAAGATTTCGGGATGGGTGGCTGACAGCTTGGAAGGAGGTGACGAGTGTGTGTGAGATAGGAATGGAATAGGGAATGCCATAAGCCTGCGAAGAGACTGGAACAGGGTGTTCGGGGAGGGTGAATTGGGCAAGTCTTGCACCTGGGCACTCCACATAGATACAGCCCTGGCAGCAAGGTGATGGGAGCGGAAGTGCCATAGAGTAGACCAGGATGATGTGTAGGTTGTGTGGGTGGCAAAGTACCACCTTAAGAGGCTTGAGAAGGGTTGTGGGTAGGATGTGTGTCATTTCCCATCAAAATGATATACAATCAAAGCACTGGGCAAGGACATGGTTCAGCTGCTCCAGTCCACGATTATCATGGGTACTGAGGGTGTGCTCCTTTGCACCTGGTTCTTGAAGGTGGTGAAGCAGTTAGGAGTATGTGAGGATATGGCACAGGAAATACGATTGCCAACTACGTTTGGAGACTTTGATTATCTATCATCATGCCAGGAAATGAACATCCTACCCACAATCCTTCCCATCTCTTCTAAAGCAGTATTCCAGCACCCACCCACCCTACACAATACCCTGGTCCTCCATATGTCATTCCCACTTCTAAACTCTTGCACGTGGGTCTTATACCTGTGGAAGACACAGGTGCAAGACCAGTTTGATCCACCCACTCAGCACATCCTACTCCACTTGCATGTCTTCTCTAACTCAGGCAGGGCCACTTGTGAAAGCAGCCATGTCACACTAAATCTGCTGTAATCATTGCACATCATTTTATGTGGGTGTGACCACCAATCTGATCTCCACTTGTATGTATGGCCATTGTAAAACTGTGGCCAAGAAGAGTTGACCACCCAGTGGCAGAACACTTACTGAGCACAACATGCTCGATTTCACGTGCTTCCTCACAACCCTTGCCATCTGCATCCTTCCTCCCAGGTTAACTTTTCCGAAATTCATAAGGGGGGGGGGGGGGGGCAGCATGGGGCGGCATTAGCCTTGCAACAATGCTCCACTCCCATATTCCTCCTGGGCTCAATGTCCATTCACTGAACCCACAACCTCTTTCCAACAATCTCTGTTTCCTCTGCTTTGTTGTCACCTCCTCCCAACCCACTTCCCCACATCGCTGCCATAATGAACTGCACAAATTCTCTGGGTCCACTGCCCATGTGGTGCACTATTAACGACCACAAAGCCTTGTGGAAAACAGGTGTGACATTTGTTTAATACTGTCCAAAGCCAATTGCAAAAACAAGTTTGTGATGTTGATTTCATTTACTAGAAAGGCCGAAAGCAATATTTACTAAGACACAAAAAGGATTCTTCTCATTAACTAATTATTAAAGAGTAATACAATAACAAGCAGGAACCATACACAGCTTATGCGCCAAGTGGATGAAAAAATAATCCGGGAAATGAACATCCTACCCACAATTCCCTGAATTCCAAAAGAAAAGTATCTTGTACTTTCAGGACAATATGCTCGCCCAAAAGACACTTTGCGAAGGGTTATCTGGGTGGAGGGGTTAAGAATGAATTGTAAGAAATCCACTGTTATTAAACAAATTTGGCAGTGAATGACTTCAAATATACTATATTTAAAGAAATATGTGGCTAGAATTGTTTTGATTCCAATGAAAACGTTATGCAAATCAGTGACTGGTATTTTGCATCTAGCCAACTCAGCCACTATCTCAGATTTGGACGAAACTCTGCTTATTTGTACTCCCTATGAAGATAAGCAACCACACCAAAGTTTACCATTATTATCTCCCTTTCTCTTTCCATTTTCGGACACTTCAAAGTTCATATATTTTGTCATTTTCTACATTGTGATCCTACAGAATAACACTTGCTAACATTCTAAAAACAAATTGCCATGTTTTACTGATAATTTAACGAATTTGACATTTGGGAGTTGTGTACTCTACAGTATGAGGACTGTAGAAAAATATACCTGTTAGTAAAATTATAATGAGAGGGAGAAAATTTATTTTTAAATTTTAAATCAAACAATGGAAAATCCAGGATGGAATGTATCAATATTATGAGAAGGAAAGTCGCTACTCACCATATAGCAGAGATGATGAGTCACAGATAGGCACAACAAAAAGATTTTCACACTTAAAGCTTTTGGCCAATGGCCTTTGTCAACAATAGACAGACATACGCTCGCTCATGCAAACGCAATTCACACACTACTGCAGTTTCAGGCAACTGAAACCACACTGCGAGCAGCACCAGTTCATGATGGGACTGGTGACTGGGTGGGCGAAAGGAGGTGGCTGGAGCGGGGAGGGGGTGGGATAGTATGGTGGGGATGGCTGACAGTGAAGTGCTGCAGGAAGGGAAGAGGTGGGGAGGGGAAGTAACAGAAAAGGAGAGTAATAAGTAATAATAATAATAATAATAATAATAATAATAATAAAGACTGGGTGTGGTGGTGGAATGACGGCTCTGTAGTGCTGGAATGGGAGCACGGAAGGGGTTGGATGGTTGAGGACAGCAACTAATGAAGATTGAGGCCAGAAAGGTTATGAGAACATAGGAAGTATTGAAGGGAAAGTTCCCACCTGCGCAATTAAGAAAAGCTGGTGTTGGTGGGAAGGTTTCATATGGGTGTGAAGCAGTCATTGAAATATAGGATATCATGATTGGCATTGTGTTCAGCAACAGTGTGGTCCACTTGTTTCATGGTCACAGTCGGTGGCCATTCATGCGGACAGACAGCTTGTTGGTTGTCATGCCTACATAGAATGCAGCACAGTGGTTGCAGCTTAGCTTGCAGAACACGACTGGTTTCACAGGTAGCCCTGACTTTGATGGGATAGGTGATGTTAGTGACTGGGATAGGTGATGTCGGTAGGTGGTGGGAGGATGTATGAGACAGGTCTTGCATCTAGGTCTGTTACAGGGGTATGAGCCATGAGGTAAGGGATTTGGAGCAAGGGTTGTCTAAGGATCGACAAGTATTTGTGTAGGTTTGGTGGATGGTGGAATACCACTGTGGTAGGGGTGGGGAGGATAGTGGGCAGGACATTTCTCATTTCAGGGCATGACGAGAGGTAATTGAAACCCTGGCGGAGAATGTAATTCAGTTGCTCCAGTCCTGGGTGGTACTGAATTACGGAGAGAGTGCTCCTCTTGGCTAGACGGTGGGGCTTTGGGAGTTGGTGGGAGACTGGAACGATAAGGCATGGGAGATTTGTTGTTGTACAAGGTTGAGAGGATAATTAGTCAGTGAAGACTTCAGTGAGACCCTCAGTATATTTTGAGAGAGACTGATCGTCACTGCAGATGCGACGGCCACGGTATTTTTGTTGTGACTATCTGCGACTCAGTGTCTCTGGTATGTGGTGAGTAGCTACTATCCTTTTCGTAATACTGTTACATTCCACCTTTGATTTTCCATTGTTCAAGTTAATTTAAGTGCCTTTAAATAACTCAAAAGACAATGTGGATATTTTATAACCAGTAACATTGTCATCTCAATCAGGCACAAACCCACCTTCAAAAGTTGTTAAGTTCTCCCAGCTGATGTTTCAAAACTTTCAACAACAGCAAGCACATGAGGAATGGGAATGGGGCAAATATCCTCTCATTTGGGCCAATGGAATGGTAGCAGAAGTCCTGAAGGGTGTATAAACTATACGGTAACATTATGTTTCGGTGTATTTTGTTCAACAATTATCCTGAAGTACCACAGATTGGTACATTTACAAGCTTCATGTATTGATGTGATTTGGACTTGCTAGTTGATAACATAAACAATTTGCACCTACTAATTTCTTATAATATAGGTCCACAACACTATTAATATTTTAAATGACACCATATTCGCTTTAAGCTGTTAACGTTCTCAGTTCACTATTGATACTGGAAATTCATGCCTTCTTCAAGCATCTACAAAGAGTTGAAAACAAATGTGATCTCTCTCATAAATTCACCTAGGTACAAGGAAGAAACAAATTAAGTTTCTATCTATTCCCATGTCCATTAAATGGTCTTGGCGAAAAATTCAAAATACTGAATACTCAGCATAGCAAGCACAGAATCTATGTAAAGAAATGAGCTTCTTAGCAGAGCCAAGCCTGAAAATACAAACACAAAGCAATGAATTTAGTAATAAGTTTTTAACAAAGACATGAACAGTCTACCAATGTTGAAAAGTATAAAAGATGTTGGGAGCACAGAGGAAAAGCAATGTAAAAGAGACCAGTTGATTTTACGCAATTTGCACGAAATATATTCAGCCCTTAAAGGGATTTATTTTGTCCAAAGTGGTGTGTTTTAGCAGGTGCTAACGCTGCTTTCTCAGTATGTGCCTTCGTAATTCATTAAAGCATAATTTTACTAATGAATGCAGTACCATTTGAAGAAAGCTATAGATCTCGCAAAAAGATTGTATTTGAAACTTGAGCTGGGCAAAAGTGTTCTTTTCAGAGATCAGATCAGAACTGGTCACTCAATGGAATGAACTAGCTCTTTTTCACAACTCAGCACTCACCATTCATTCACAAAAATAAGTAAAAGGAAAGTACATTGCCTTTTTAATTCAGGTCGCTAAACCTATATTTTTATCTGATTTGGTCCTATTTTGGAAGATGAGTAACAATTTTGTGTTATGTCCCCAGTAATTTTCAGATACAGAAGTTTTAAAGTTTGTTTGCAGCAAAAATTATAAATACTACATCCAAAATCTAAATATTTTTTATAGAATAGAAACATTTTAATAATGAAGACTGATCCCTGTAATAATTTGAAACTTTTATTGAAAAGAAATATAAAAATTATAACAACTGTAACTGAAGTGTATCTGCAGTAATCATTTACAGCCAGTATTACCACGTATGTTTCCATATAAGAAAAATTAATCTATATTGTCATTTATAAATAAAATTTGACCCATTTTAGTCGACAAGAGTCTCTTTCTCTTCCTAGTGCCTACTTGTCCTGCTTTGGAAATAATTTGTTCACAGGCCACTGATGTTGATGTGATACATGATACTTTTAGAACAAATTGATACAGCACTGGCCACAGCAATTTTCTTGTTGCCCACCACTTTAAGGTATTGCTGTTTCTAGGCAAATATTCCTTCACTAAATATTTCTTTAGTTCAACAATTGGTTGGTTGGTTGGTTGGTTTGTTTGTTTAAAAGAGGGGAGATGGGACCAAACTGTTAGGTCATCGGTCCCTTGTTCCGAATAAAACAATGCCACAAGGATGAGAATAAAACAAGCGAGACTGACAACACAAACTGGAGAGAAAGGAAAAACCACAATAACGACAGAAAGGCAACAAACACTTAAATGGACAAAAGGGGAGAAGAAAACCACAGAAATGCAAGAAACAGATAGGAGAGATTAAAATGACAAAACAGATTACCATGGCTAGCTGACCATGAGAATAAACACGAGAAGCCAGTCACTCTGCAACACATTAAAACACCCACCCTAAAAGCACTAGGGTGGAGGACACAGAGGGACAAAGGACATGCACTAAAACTTAGATCAAATGATAAAACCCACCCTCACGAATAAAACATAAAACTAAATCAGCCGATGAGGCATTGTCAGATAAAATTAGCGGCAATGAGTCCGGTAACTGAAGATTTCGTCGCAGGGCAGTCAAAGTGGGACAGTGCACCGAATATGGGCCACTGTCAACGAGGCGCCGCATCGACACTGACGTGGGTCTTCACAACGCAGGAGGTAGCCATGGGTTGCCCAAGCGCAGCCAATGCAAAGCAGTCAGAGAACCACAGAGTCCCTGCGAGAGGCCCACATGGAAGACTGCCACACATTCATAGTCTCCTTAATGGCACACAGTTTTGTTGCGCCTACTGAGACTATGCCATTCCATCTCCCAAAGCCGAAAAACCTGGCAGCATCTTCTTAAGCGGTTTCCATGTAGCCTGTTTGCCAAGCCTATCAAAGCAAGTTCGTTGCCTGGGATCCCGCCATGTCCTGGGGTCCACACAAACGCCATTGAACAACCGGACCATTCCAAGGCATAGATGGACTCCTGTATGGTCGCTACCAAAGGATGGTGAAGGTAGCACTGGTCGATAGCTTGTAGGCTGCTCAAGGAGTCAGTACACAGAAGAAACGACTCCCCAGGGCATGAACGGATGTGCTCAGGAGCACAAGACATAGCCACCAGCTCTGCAGTGAAAACACTGCAGCCATCGGGCAAGGAATGCTGTTCCGTATGTCCTCCATAGACATACGCAAAGCTGATGTGACCATCGGTCATCAAGATGGCAGTGTAAACCACTTCTTGAGAGCCACAGGGTGAACTGAGTCCTTTGGGCCATGTGAAATGTCCAGGTGAAGCTGCAGCATAGGTGTACACCATGGAGGTGTACGCGAATGGACCTTGAGTATAGGTGGTAAAGGCAAGGATTCCAGTTCAGATAAGAAGGGATCAGACGCGAACTGCAATCGGAAGCCCTGACTTGGGCCGCTGATGCAGGAGATGAACCGCTGCGGGTGGGAAAAAGACGACGGTAATTAGCATGCGCAGAAGAACTACGTGTGCAACGTAACTGGTGAGCAGTTATGCACGCCTGACTTGCAGTGGAGGGACTCTGGCCTCCACAAGGACACTGGTCACCGGACTGAAGCTCCCCTCACTAGTCAAATGCCGCAGTGGGTCAAGTAAACACAACGCTGAGGGTGCCGCCGAACCATAAACCAGATTCCTATAGTCAAGGTGGGATTGAACAATGGCTCTCTAGAGCTACACCACCATAGAGCGATCTGCACCCCAGATGGTGTTGCTCAGGCAGCAGAGGGCATTGAGGTGCTGCCAGTGCTTCTGCTTAATCTGACAAAGAAGAGGAAGCCAAGTCAATCAGGCATCGAAAATCAGTACCAAAAATCGGTACGTCTCCACTACAGTGAGGGGACCATCAGTAAGGTAAAGTTCTGGTTCCGGATGAACAGTACAACAATGACAGAAGCACATAACACTAGAGCCCATGACTGCGCCTTGTGAATGGCTCCCTGTAGGCACCACTCAGCAACACCAATACTGGTGGAGCAGTACGAAATGCATAAGTCGTCTGCATACAGAGAGGGTGAGATGGACGGCCCTACAGCTGCTGCTAGGCTGTTATTGGCCACTAAAAATACAGATACACCCAATACAGAGCCCTGTGGGACCCCACTCTCCTGGATATGGGGGGAACTATGGGAAGCACCAACTTGGACACAGAAAGCACGAAGTGACAGAAAATTGTGGATAAAAATTGAGAGCGGGCCTAGGAGACCCCACTTGTATAATGTGGCAAGGATATGATGTCACCAGATGGTGTCATATGCTTTTCGTAAATCAAGAAAGACAGCAACAAGGTGTTAGCATCTGGAAAAGGCTGTTCGGATGGCAGACTCAAGGGACACAAGATTATCAACAGTAGAGTGACCCAGGGAGACACCACCCTGGCACAGAGCCAGTAGACCACGTGACTCTAGGACCCAGCCCAATCATTGACACACCATACGTTCCAGCAGCTTACAAAGAACGTTGGTGAGGCTGATGGGCCGATAGCTATCCACATCAAGTGGGTTTTTGTTGGGTTTGAGCACTGGTACGATGGTGCTCTCCCGCTAGAGCGATGGAAAGACATCATCACACCAGATCCGGTTGAAGATCACAAGATGTCGCTTGTAGTCAGACAAGAGATCATCAGATTGTGGATCCAGTCTGGCCCAGGAGCTGTGTCGGGGCAATGTGCAAGGACACTGAGGAGCTCCCACTCTGTAAATGTGGCGTTATAGGGTTCACTGTGGCGTGTAGTGAAAATGAGGACTTTCCCTTCCATCCACTGTTTGAGTGTGCAAAAGGCTGGGGAGTAATTCTCAGATGCAGAGGCGCAAGCATAGTGCTCAGCAAAGTGCTCAGCAATGGCGTTTGCGTCGGTATATACTGTGCTATTTATGTTAACACCGAGAACACCTGTTGGGGTCTGGTACCCAAAAACTCGTTTAATCTTTGCCCAGACTTGGTTAAGATGTGTATCTCCCAACACTCCTGTTTCAGTCAATTGATAAGCCGGTGAATATGGGCACGGAACTGTTTTAAAGGCTATGAGGTGCTCCAGGGAGGGGTGTGCTTATGCTGCTGTAGAGCTCGCTGACACTCCTTAAGTGCCTCAGCGACTTACGGAGACCACCAAAGGACTGTCTTTTGCTGGGGGCACCCTAAAGAACGAGGGACTGCATTTCCAGACACAGAACTGATCGTCGTTGTTACCTGTTCAACCACCACATCAACCTTACCATGTGGGGGAGATTCAACAGTGACAGCAGAGGTGAAGGCATCCCAGTTTGCCTCGTTTAAAGCCCATCTGGACAGGCATCCATGGGCCTGATGCCAGGGCAGTGACAAGAAGATGGGGAAGTGGTCACTACCACAAAGGTCATGTGCTCTCCAGTGGATAGATGGGGGAAGACCAGGACGGCAAACCAAGAGGTCAATGGCTGAATATGTGCCATGTGCCACACTGAAATGTGTGGGGGCACCTGTATTTAAGAGGCAGAGGTCGAGTTGTGACAGTAAATTTTCGACATCTCTGCCTTAGCCAGTAAGCACAGTGCCGCCCACAAGGGGTTCTGATCATTAAAATCTCCCAAAAGTAGGAAAGATTTAGGGAGTTGACCTATCAGTGCAGCCAATGCATTCAGGGGTACTGCACCATCTGGAGGAAGATACACAATGCAGACTGTTATTTCCTGCACTAACCTTATTCTGACAGCCACAGCTTCAAGAGGGGTTTGAAGGGGCACAGGTTCACTGCATACTGTGTTCAGAACATAGACACAAACTCCACCTGACACTCTATTATAGTCACTAAAGTTCTTGTAATATCCCCCATAGCCATGGAGGGCAGGGGTCCGCATTTCCGGGAACCAGGTTTCCTGAAGGGCAATGCAGAAAGCAGGTGTAAAGCTTAACAGTTGCCACAGCTCAAGCAGGTTGTGGAAAAAACTGCAGAAATTCCACTGGAGGCTAGGAAAGCATGAAGCACACAAGGAGGCAGGTTATGCCTCAGGGTCACCTGCTTCCACCAATTGAGTATTTGTAGCCATTTTTATGGTGGATGAGGCATCAGTGAGATCCAGGTCTGAAGGAGATGCTAAGATCTCCACCGCATCCTAAGATCTCCACCGCATCCTAAGATCTCCACCGCATCCTAAGATCTCCACCGCATCCTAAGATCTACACCGCATCCTAAGATCTACACCGCATCTTAAGATGCAGAATTGATAGGGAGTGGTGGTGGTAGTGGTGGTGGGGCCACCATAGGGACCTATTTCCTGGCAGACTTCTACTTAGTTTGCTTGCTCTCTTGCTTGCTGGGAAGATTTCTCCGTAGCAGCTTCAGGCACAGAAGAAGACCATGAAGCTCTTTGTACAGCAGCTTTTGGCTCCTTGAGCCACTGGCAAGTGTCCGCTGTGGCATTAGTGGAGGCCTTGGGACAGATGGGCCCAAGGGACCCCTTCTGCATGAGAGGAACCGGAGGAGGCTTTTGCTTCTCCAGCAGAGGGAAGGGGACCGACATCCCCTGTGTTTGGGAGGCCCTTGCTCCCAAAGTAGGTGCTTCCGGAGTAACGGAGGAAGATTTGCCCCCTACCACCAAGGGGGCAGATGTATTCTGGTGGCCCAGAGGGCCCACTGTTTGTGGCACAGAGTGACAAACCAATGGCACTTGGGATGGCAATGGTGACGTAGCTGCAATGTCAACCAAATGAGGTTAATCTTTCAAAGCTACGTTTAGCCTCTGTGTAAGTCAACTGGTCCAGGGTCTTTTACGCCATGATTTTCCATTCCTTTCGGAGTACTGGGCAGTCTGGCAAGCAGGGGAAGTGGTGCTCTCCACAGTTGATGCAAGTAGGAGGAAATAAACCAGTACTTGACTTTAGCAATAACCTTCACTGAACTGCAAAGAAAACATAGACTTTACTGATTATTTCGAGGAGGTAAATGATGGCAGCGGTGAAAAGTTCTTTCTCCAGCTGACAATGCTTTCAAAAAATCCTTCAGCTCAGCATTTACTGTATAGGATGAAGTCACGGTCCAAATGATCAAGCTTATTGTTGACCCACTATTGCTCATAGTAACTACTGCTCCTCAGACCTCAAAGTTCTTGCCTGGACAACGCAGCAGAAATACTCGTTCCCTTCAGAATACAAGCTCAAGAGATCCGACTGCTAATAAGAATAGCTGGGTACATTCTGTCTGACAGGAGGGCGAATGTAGATGTCAGAAAAGAACTGAGAAGGAAAAACTTAAACGAGCATATCAAAGAATACAGATACAACTGGAAAGATTATGTCACAAGAATGGAAGATGACAGATTATACCAAAATTGGTGATAATTATTACCTAAAGGGCAGAAGATATTTAGGAAGACCGAGGGACATAAACAATTTCAACGAAGAGCGCATACCAGGAAAATGCCTAATACATGCAGAGAGAAGAAGAGAGATCATATTAAAAATATTACGATTTATTAAGAAATTGTCACTTTAATGAGTTTTGTAATTACAAATAAAACTCTAGTCTAATGTAAGAGGAATCCTGAAGGCATTAATCTGTTCAGGTTACATGAATAAATAAAAAGTGAAACATAATATACAGGCTGTCCCAGGATGAATGGTCAATATTCAGGATATGTCAGGGACAATCATTTGAAGCAAAAAATTTCATGTGGACACATGCACTATTCTGAATGGTTTCTGAGATAGAACATATTTAATGTACACTGTTACTTATTTTCTTTATTGTTCAGTACATTATAATTGTTTACAATGTACCATAGTAGTGAAGACGAAGTCAAGATGAATAATTTCATGAATAATTTGGTATAGGACACATGGTCTATCACGTCGGGAAACTATTGCAAACTGGCTTACGTACACCTCAACGCATGCACACTGCACAAGATTTTCCATATTCTCTCACTCTCTTAATGCAATCTATAATTCCTTGAGAAAAAATGCACTGGACCTTTTTAAAAGAAATTTAAAGTAGTTTAATTTTTTACTCCAACAAGATTTTGCTATAGTCCGCAGATTTCGTGTTATTCAAGAAAAACGTACAAAAGTAACTTTAAATATGATCCACCTCAGAAACTATTTGGAATATGGCATACGTCCATATTTACTTTTTTGCTTCAAATGATCGTTCCTGTCGTATCTCTGAATATTGACCATTTCTCCTGAGATAACTTTTATACATGGATTATACGGGGCATTCAGAAAGAAACGAGTCGGAGGCTGGAACGCGCAAACCGGTGACAGGAGGGTAATATCCTGGTGTGTGTAATGAGGTGTGGTTCCAATCAGACCGTGGAAGTTCACAGCCTGTCACTACAGGGCACGCTTACACATAATGTGACTACACAGAGCTAGCAGCAGCATGCATCAATCACCCAACGCTGTCCCATTGCAATGATGTGGAGGTGTCAAAAGAAGAGCAAAGAGGTGTTGTTCGTTTTCTGACAGCAGAAGATGTAGGAGGAACAGACATTCATCAACAAATGTCACAAGTATACGGTGAACACTGCATGTCCCTTGCAAGGGTCAAGGCGTAGCACAAGCGCTTCAGGGAAGGAGGGTGTTGTTACCCGATGGTGCACAGTCTGGAGCACCACACTGCATTACCAAAGACATCATCCAGCTGGTGGATGCACTCATTACCCAGGACCGCCAGGTGACAGTGAAAGCCGTAGCCGCCGTGGTTGGATCGAGCGTCAGAAGTGTTCACACCATCATGAAGGAAGAACTGCACATGCACAAAGTGCGTGCCCAATGAGTGCCCCACAGTCTTCAACCACACCAGGAAGCATGTCGAATGACCCACTGTCTTGCTCATCTACAGAGCTATGCTCGGGAAGGGAATGCGTTCCTTGCACAAGTGGTGGCTGGGGATGAAGCATAGTGTCATCACTTTGAACCAGAATCAAAACGACACAGTCTCCAGTGGAAGCATCCAGGATCACCACCACCAAAAAAAGCGAAGGCCATCCACACAACTGCAGGAAAGGTTATGCTGATGATGTTCTTTAACCTAGATGGCCCCCTTCCGATTCACTTCCTGCAGCAGGGGGCAACAGTGAATACCCAGCATTACTCGCAAGCCTTGACCACCCTTTGCCAAGTGATCAAATCAAAACAACCAGGTAATCTCACCCGGAGGTCATTCTGCTCCATGACAATGCAAAGCCTCGTGTGGTCAACACAGTCGCGGCACTCCTGCAGAAATTCAAATGGGAGGTTCTCTGCCACCCCCCATATAGTCCGGATCTCTCTCCCTGTGATCACGCCATTTTTGGTCCCCTTAAAAAGACTCCGAGGGGCAAATGATTCACCTCTGACAAGGACGTCCAGCTGTATGTGTGGAACTGGTTAACATCGCAGCCCCAGGAATTTTATGAGACAGCCATTCACACAGCCTTCAGTCACAGTGGGACAAGTGTCTCAACAGCCAGGGTCAATACTTCTAACATACAGGTACTGGTTTCTGTAATTATGCATCTGGCTCATTTCTTTTTGAGTGCCTCTAATATCATGCCATTATATTTAGTATCCTATCCATCCAAAGTAATTAAAACCTGCAAAAAGGCTACCAACACACCAACTACTACAAATGCAACAGGCATAGAAGAAGGCATAATAGTAAACTTTAAAAGAATACTCACACAACAAGAAACAGAAGAGCAACAATACAAGACGATGATAACTAGAACAAATCAAAGAAGAATACAAAGAATAAAGAGCTGCCTCAGATGGAGAAGTGCTCAGTCAAGAAAGTGTGATACAAGCTGGATCACTGTACCAAGAATGCAGAGAACAGAGTGATGCTTCAAGTCACTGTGTGGTCTGCTCTGTACAATCTCGTCCGCAAAAGCAGCAAAGAGCAGGCAGCTAGCTTGCAGTCTGATCAGTTAAGAGTGGTGGGGAATAGTGCGCTAGATTCCAATCTGATTCCTGAGAGTGGTCAGGAGCAGTGAGCTAGTGAGAGGTCCAATCAGTGAAAGTGCTGGGGGCCTGAGCTATCGGGAGGGGAGTGATGCCTGGGTCGCTTTGTGATGCGCTCCGACCGCAAGGTGGCTGAAGACAGCAGCTTTTATAATCGCTTGGAACTCATTCCGGATGTGATGCTTAGTCAAAGGATAAGAAATAACAACTCACTCAAAAGTATGCAAGCTTTTATTGAGCTTCTGAAATTTTAGATATTCTTTTGAAATCAAGAGTGGAAACATGATGCTGGAAGTGTTTTCCGCCTTAACGAATTGTGCAGAAGCACCTGGAATCCATTTGCCTCAGTAGCTGCGCAGTCACTACGATGGAAAGTAAAGTGAAGGGGCCCAGGTTCGATTCCCATTGGGTCAAAGACTTCTTTTTCCACTCGGAGACTGAGTGTTGTGTTGTGATTACTTTTATATCATCCTAATTAGTATTACTATTGAGATAGCTGAATGAGTACTGACTGACAGCCAATCAATTAAAAAAAAAATCTTGAGCTTACTGTATTTTCTGTTTTCATGAATGAGGAAAGCTGCATGCACTAACAAGTTATGCAAATCCACATGTGCACATGGTCAATAACACATTTTTTTGTAGCTTGGGAAACGTTTTCTTATGGATGAGGTGCCACTGCAGTAGCCCAGTGCAGAATTTTCATCATGCTCATTACACCCAGCAGAGATGCATTTTTAAATCAGGTGAGCTACCATTCATTTTTTCTGAATCATCCATCATCCACTCTTTAGAATGATCTGGCTCTTTGAATCAATTTAGGAGCGGACTGCCAGTCTCTAGTGAAAGCCTGACCTCTGGATGTATGCTATGATCCTGTAAAGAATGACCTCCAAAAGAAACATTATTTCCTAGAAAAAAATTTTGGAAACTATAATGAAGATGAACCTCCTGTTTGTCATCAATAGATTTAAACCGACAAAATATAAATAATCATTTTTACTGCAAACATTAATGATTTTATTGAGGATCTTTCATCTAATTTGGAAAAAACTTGTTCCGCATTCTTACATCACCAAGTCTCAAGCAACATATAATAAGACAGTTATAGAATCATCCGTTGCAAATCTTGCCACAGTATAAATGGACTTTCATGAAAAATACTCTTACTAATCAGTATGAAACCCGATTATACAATTAATCACCCTTGTACTGTGAATTCTGTTATAAGTAATCTAAAAAACATTGCAAGTGAAATTAGTTAAATGTCTTCATGATGAGGTGAAACATGTCTGTGTTCGCACAAAATGGAAGAAAGATTGGAGTTATGAGCCATCGACAAGCTCGGATTGTGTCTACGATGGGGAAGGAAGTCAGCCGTGCCCCTACAAAGGAATCATCCGACATTTGCCTAGAGCAATTTAAGAAAATGACAGAAAATCTAAATCTGTATGGCAGGACATGGGTTTAAACCGTCGTCCTCTTAAATGCATATCCAGTGTGCCAACCACTGCACCTTTTCACTCTGTCCACAAAAGATAAGAACTGAATTTATCAAAGAAACATTTTTAAAAAATCAGTAGTAATGGTCATGTAGATCACTAAAAAAATAATTTTATAAACCTATGCCCCTTGTATTCAAAAGTAATCTGATAAGAAATGGATTTGCATTTTGTGAATATGTCTTGACAATTTTCATGTTTGCAACATGAAAATTTGTGCCAGATTGGGACTCAAACCCGGAGTTCCCATTTATCACGAGGGATCATCTTAACCACTTCAGCTATCTGAACACATCTTGAGGACTGACCCAAACTTTCATACAATAACTTAAATCCAGGTTCGAGCCCTGGTCCAGCACAAATTTTCATGTGTCACAAACAGCTGATATCAATCCATATTTGCAGTATGCGAATCCATTCTATAATATTTACCACTGCTGTAACTGTAACAACAGTGCCTGTTCCTTCAGAATTGGACATGCCTGAAGGACACTGTAAAGTGAAGATACAGATATTGTATAAACACATACTTGTAACCATCCGTAATGAATCTGATATGTTGGATGATTAGGAAATTGTTAGATTGTGATTGCATAAGTAAGCTTGCAGTATGCGAATCCATTCTATAATATTTACCACTGCTGTAACTGTAACAACAGTGTCTGTTCCTTCAGAATTGGACATGCCTGAAGGACACTGTAAAGTGAAGATACAGATATTGTATAAACACATACTTGTAACCATCCATAATGAATCTGATATGTTGGATGATTAGGAAATTGTTAGATTGTGATTGCATAAGTAAGCTAAGTTGATACCTTTGGAACTGAAGTAGTACGATCCTCACTTCAGCAAGGAGACTGTTTATAGGACTAGTCCAGAAGATTCCAGTGACCTGTCTTAATCCACAATGATTGACTGGGTTCAGCTATTTCCAAGTTGAATGTGATTTTGTGACAAGTCTGCAACCATAATGCAATCAGGATGAGGCCAAAGCCTGGTAAATAAGGAGGAGAAAAGTGTGAATCATGCCCCAACAGATGGGGGCAAGGAAGCAGAGTGTGTGAAGTTTTCTCAATCAGCCTAGCCTTTAGATGAGTACAGTACAGCCCCATCAGTCTCAAAAATCCAGATGGTGCAACAATATTCAAGTGACAGATAGTCACACAGTGTTCTGCGTCAGGATGAACCCTGGTACGATGACAGACTTGCACAACTTGTGTTTTTATGGGAGAGAAGGGTCCAAGCAGAGGCCCTTCGGATAGTGCCTTGGAGCTAGCATTCAGCCAAGGCTACAAAGTGAGAGCTATACCAAATGTGGGTTACCATTGGTTGTATGGTGGTCACTAACCCACTGACAGTGAAGAAGATGAGTAACACTCAGCATGGAGCCCTGCAGGACACCATTCTCTAGGTCCCAGGGAGAGCTGAGTGATGTACTAACTCTAGCCTGATACAATCAGTGGGATAAAACTCAGAAAAATCAGTAAGAAGTCTTGAAAGCCTGTTTGAAGGTAAGCAAAATGTAATGGCACGAAGCAGTGTCATATGCCTTATGTAGGTAGAAAGAGACTGCAATGACATGTTGTTGGCATCTTCAGATTGTTGATTCCAATCTATCCACAAGGTCGATTGTGAATCGTCTCTACTGAAAACAAAAATGATAGCTGGACAATCAACCACTGAGCTACCATACTTTCAAGCAGTTTGGAAGACACAAGGGTGAGGCCAATGGATGCGGGGTTTTTAGCCTCTTTAAGGACTAGGACAATACTATCTTGCCAATGCACAGGAAATATACCTTCTAGCCAAATATGGTTGAAGACCCTGAATAGACAGAGTCTTTGAGTAACATTCAGAGAGGCCGTAATGTGTGACGAGTCAAGAGCTTGAAGTAGTTCTCTGTTAAAGGTTCATTACATAATTTAACTTGACTGGGGCATGTTCACTGAGGGGGACGGGCAAAATGTAGGGGCATATGTTCAACTTGTCTTTTATGCGTTCGAATGGTAGCTGGTTAAAGAGAAAACCTATGTTGTAATTGCAAAGTGGGTCACAAGGTGTTCAGGGACAACCATCACATTAGTGAATATAACATCTTTAAGGAGGAGACCCAGCACAATACACAGCTTGGCCCACAACTGGGAGAAAAAGTCATTCTTCCTAAGGAGGAGATGTAGTACCTCCAGCATTCCTTATTCCTGCATTTAATTAGATAGCACGGAAGGAGGTCATTGTCACAAAGATCATCATGCAGTGAACATTTTAGCAAAAGACACAAATTTTAGTTAAGAGACTGTAAAGTTAATAGTGGGAAATGTGCCATGGGCAGCACTAAAATGGGTAGGGGTACCATCCATTCAGGAGCACAGGTCAAGACTGGAAAGAAGTAGGAGAAAAAGGGGGAGGGTTGTTGGATTAAGATGGTCACCTGAAGATAACTGACATGCTTGGAGGTAAATAAATATTACAAATGAAAGTCACTGGGGTCATTTGCACTCACACTACTATTCCTTCTAATGTAGTATGGAGAGGAATCCATTCACTGATGACATATGTGATAGCCAATGTGCAATGTCCTTCAAAATGGACCAGTATGCTTGTTAGAGAACACACGGTAACTTTGAAGAGTTGGAGACTGGTCATCAGTGAAATAGTTTTCTTTGAGAGCGACACTGATCACTGAACATTAGGAAATTAGTTATTGAAGTTCTGAAAAATGGCAGTAATATCCACTGCAATTCACACTTAAGTGCCCCGCAGAGGGTTCACCGAACCATTTTCATACTACATCTCTAACATTCCACTCTCGAATGGCATGTGGGAAAATGGAGCACCTAAATCTTTCCATTCAAGCTCTGATTTCTCTTATTTTATTATGATGATCATTTCTCCCTACGTAGCTGGGTGACAACAAAATATTTATGCATTCGGAAAAGAAAGTTGGTGATTTAAATTTCATAAATAGATCTCGCTGCATAGACACGCGGGGGGGGGGGGGGGGAGACAGGCGGGGGGAGACAGGCGGGGGGAGACAGGCGGGGGGAGACAGGCGGGGGGAGACAGGCGGGGGGAGACAGGCGGGGGGAGACAGGCGGGGGGAGACAGGCGGGGGGAGACAGGCGGGGGGAGACAGGCGGGGGGAGACAGGCGGGGGGAGACAGGCGGGGGGAGACAGGCGGGGGGAGACAGGCGGGGGGAGACAGGCGGGGGGAGACAGGCGGGGGGAGACAGGCGGGGGGAGACAGGCGGGGGGAGACAGGCGGGGGGAGACAGGCGGGGGGAGACAGGCGGGGGGAGACAGGCGGGGGGAGACAGGCGGGGGGAGACAGGCGGGGGGAGACAGGCGGGGGGAGACAGGCGGGGGGAGACAGGCGGGGGGAGACAGGCGGGGGGAGACAGGCGGGGGGAGACAGGCGGGGGGAGACAGGCGGGGGGAGACAGGCGGGGGGAGACAGGCGGGGGGAGACAGGCGGGGGGAGACAGGCGGGGGGAGACAGGCGGGGGGAGACAGGCGGGGGGAGACAGGCGGGGGGAGACAGGCGGGGGGAGACAGGCGGGGGGAGACAGGCGGGGGGAGACAGGCGGGGGGAGACAGGCGGGGGGAGACAGGCGGGGGGAGACAGGCGGGGGGAGACAGGCGGGGGGAGACAGGCGGGGGGAGACAGGCGGGGGGAGACAGGCGGGGGGAGACAGGCGGGGGGAGACAGGCGGGGGGAGACAGGCGGGGGGAGACAGGCGGGGGGAGACAGGCGGGGGGAGACAGGCGGGGGGAGACAGGCGGGGGGAGACAGGCGGGGGGAGACAGGCGGGGGGAGACAGGCGGGGGGAGACAGGCGGGGGGAGACAGGCGGGGGGAGACAGGCGGGGGGAGACAGGCGGGGGGAGACAGGCGGGGGGAGACAGGCGGGGGGAGACAGGCGGGGGGAGACAGGCGGGGGGAGACAGGCGGGGGGAGACAGGCGGGGGGAGACAGGCGGGGGGAGACAGGCGGGGAGGGGAGGGGAGAAGAGAGGACGGAGTGATGGAGGGGCAGGGGAAGGGATGGAGGGTAAGGAGTGATGGTGGGGGGGAGGGATGGAGGGTAAGGAGTGATAGTGGGGGGGGAGGGATGGAGGGTAAGGAGTGATGGAGACGGGGGGAGGGATGGAGGGTAAGGAGGGATGGAGGGGTGGGGGGAGGGATGGAGGGTAAGGAGGGATGGAGAGGTGGGGGGAGGGATGGAGGGTAAGGAGGGATGGAGTGTAAGGAGGGATGGAGGGGTGGGGGCAGGGATGGAGGGGAAGGAGTGATGGAGGGGTGGTGGGAGGGATGGAGGGGAAGGAGTGATGGAGGGGTGGGGTAGGGGTGGGGGGAGGATTGGAGGGGAAGGAGTGATGTAGGGGTGACGGGAGGGATGGAGGGGAAGGAGTGATGTAGGGGTGGGGGGAGGGATGGAGGGGTTGGGTGATGTAGGGGTGGGGGGAGGGATGGAGGGGTTGGAGTGATGTAGGGGTGGGGGGAGGGATGGAGGGGTTGGAGTGATGTAGGGGTGGGGGGAGGGATGGAGGGGTTGGAGTGATGTAGGGGTGGGGGAGGGATGGAGGGGTTGGAGTGATGTAGGGGTGGGGGAGGGATGGAGGGGTTGGAGTGATGTAGGGGTGGGGGGAGGGATGGAGGGGAAGGAGGAGGTTATGGAGGGGAAGGAGGGAGTTATGGAGGGGAAGGAGGGAGTTATGGAGGGGAAGGAGGGAGTTATGGAGGGGCGGCAGAGATGTATGGTGGCGAGGGAGTGAGGTATGGAGGGGCGGCAGAGATGTATGGTGGCGAGGGAGTGAGGTATGGAGGGGCGGGAGAGATGTATGGTGGCGAGGGAGTGAGGTATGGTGGGGCGGGAGAGATGTATGATGGCGAGGGAGGGACTTATGGAGGGGCGGGAGAGATGTATGATGGCGAGGGAGGGACTTATGGAGGGGCGGCAGAGATGTATGGTGGGAAGGGAGGGAGGTATGGAGGGGAGGGAGGGAAGGAAGAGAGGGAGGATTGAAAATGAAGTGCATGGTGGGAGAGAGCTGAGGGGAGGGAGGGAGGGAGGGAGGGAAGTATGATGGAGGGAGGGAAGCATGATGGAGGGAGGGAGGGAAGCATGATGGAGGGAGGGAGGGAAGCATGATGGAGGGAGGGAGGGAAGCATGATGGAGGGAGGGAGGGAAGCATGATGGAGGGAGGGAGGGAAGCATGATGGAGGGAGGGAGGGAAGCATGATGGAGGGAGGGAGGGAAGCATGATGGAGGGAGGGAGGGAAGCATGATGGAGGGAGGGAGGGAAGCATGATGGAGGGAGGGAGGGAAGCATGATGGAGGGAGGGAGGGAAGCATGATGGAGGGAGGGAGGGAAGCATGATGGTGGGAGGGAGGGAAGCCTGATGGTGGGAGGGAGGGAAGCATGATGGAGGGAGGGAGGGAAGCATGATGGAGGGAGGGAGGGTGGGAGGTAGTGAGGGAAGAGTAATGGAGGGAGGGTGGGAGGGAGGGAGGAAGAGGGAGGGAGGGAGGAACTTGTAATGGAGGGAGGGAAGAGTGATGGAGGGAGGATGTGAGGGAGGGATCAAGGGAGGGTGTCAGTGTGGGAAGAGTTAGGGAGGGAGTCAGTGTGGGGAGAGTTAGGGAGGGATTCAGTGTGGGGAGAGTTAGGGAGGGATTCAGTGTGGGGAGAGTTAGGGGGCGGCAGGGAGCGTGGGAAGAGTTAGGGGGCAGCAGGGAGCGTGGGAAGAGTTAGGGGGCGGCAGGGAGCGTGGGAAGAGTTAGGGGGCGGCAGGGAGCGTGGGAAGAGTTAGGGGGTGGGCAGGGAGCGTGGGAAGAGTTAGGGGGTGGGCAGGGAGCGTGGGAAGAGTTAGGGGGTGGGCAGGGAGCGTGGGAAGAGTTAGGGGGCGGCAGGGAGGGTGGGAGGAGTTAGGGGGCGGCAGGGAGGGTGGGCAGGATGGGAGGGAGGGTGGGAAGAGTTAGGGGGCGGCAGGGAGGGTGGGAAGAGATGGGAGGGAGGGAGGGTGGGAAGAGTTAGGGGGCGGCAGGGAGGGTGGGAAGAGATGGGAGGGAGGGAGGGAGGGCGGGAAAAGTTAGGGAGGGAGGGAGGGAGGGCGGCAAGAGGGAGGGAAGGCGGCAAGAGGGAGGGAGGGAGGGAGGCAAGAGGGAGGGAGGGAGGGAGGCAAGAGGGAGGGAGGGAGGCGAGAGGGAGGGAGGGAGGCAAGTGGAAGGGAGGCGAGAGGGAGGGAGGGAGGGAGGGAGGCGAGAGGGAGGGAGGGAGGGAGGGAGGCGAGAGGGAGGGAGGGAGGGAGGGAGGCGAGAGGGAGGGAGGGAGGGAGGGAGGGAGGCAAGAGAGAGAGGGGGAGGGAGGCAAGAGAGAGAGGGGGAGGGAGGCAAGAGAGAGAGGGGGAGGGAGGCAAGAGAGAGGGGGAGGGAGGCAAGAGAGAGGGGGAGGGAGGCAAGAGAGAGGGGGAGGGAGGCAAGAGAGAGGGGGGGAGGGAGACAAGAGAGAGAGGGGGGAGGGAGGCAAGAGAGAGAGAGGGGGGAGGGAGGCAAGAGCGAGAGAGGGGGGAGGGAGGCAAGAGCGAGAGAGGGGGGAGGGAGGCAAGAGCGAGAGAGGGGGGAGGGAGGCAAGAGCGAGAGAGGGGGGAGGGAGGCAAGAGAGAGAGAGGGGGGAGGGAGGCAAGAGAGAGAGAGGGGGGAGGGAGGCAAGAGAGAGAGAGGGGGGAGGGAGGCAAGAGAGAGAGGGGGGGGAGGGAGGCAAGAGAGAGAGAGGGGGGGGAGGGAGGCAAGAGAGAGAGAGGGGGGGGAGGGAGGCAAGAGAGAGAGAGAAGGCAAGAGAGAGAGAGAGGGGGGAGGGAGGCAAGAGAGAGAGAGAGGGGGGAGGGAGGCAAGAGAGAGAGAGAGGGGGGAGGGAGGCAAGAGAGAGAGAGAGGGGGGAGGGAGGCAAGAGAGAGAGAGAGGGGGGAGGGAGGCAAGAGAGAGAGAGGGGGGAGGGAGGCAAGAGAGAGAGAGGGGGGAGGGAGGCAAGAGAGAGAGAGGGGGGAGGGAGGCAAGAGAGAGAGGGGGGAGGGAGGCAAGAGAGAGAGAGGGGGGAGGGAGGCAAGAGAGAGAGAGGGGGGAGGGAGGCAAGAGAGAGGGGGGGAGGGAGGCAAGAGAGAGAGGGGGGAGGGAGGCAAGAGAGAGAGGGGGGGAGGGAGGCAAGAGAGAGAGAGAGGGGGAGGGAGGCAAGAGAGAGAGAGAGGGGGGGGAGGGAGGCAAGAGAGAGAGAGAGAGGGGGGAGGGAGGCAAGAGAGAGAGAGAGAGGGGGGAGGGAGGCAAGAGAGAGAGAGAGAGAGGGGGGGGAGGGAGGCAAGAGAGAGAGAGAGGGGGGGAGGGAGGCAAGAGAGAGAGAGAGAGAGGGGGGAGGGAGGCAAGAGAGAGAGAGAGAGGGGGGGGAGGGAGGCAAGAGAGAGAGAGAGGGGGGGAGGGAGGCAAGAGAGAGAGAGAGGGGGGGGAGGGAGGCAAGAGAGAGAGAGAGGGGGGAGGGAGGCAAGAGAGAGAGAGGGGGGAGGGAGGCAAGAGAGAGAGAGAGGGGGGAGGGAGGCAAGAGAGAGAGAGGGGGGGAGGGAGGCAAGAGAGAGAGAGAGGTGGGGAGGGAGGCAAGAGAGAGAGAGAGAGGGGGAGGGAGGCAAGAGAGAGAGAGAGGGGGAGGGAGGCAAGAGAGAGAGAGGGGGGAGGGAGGCAAGAGAGAGAGAGGGGGGAGGGAGGCAAGAGAGAGAGGGGGGGAGGGAGGCAAGAGAGAGAGAGGGGGGAGGGAGGCAAGAGAGAGAGAGGGGGGAGGGAGGCAAGAGAGAGAGAGAGGGGGAGGGAGGCAAGAGAGAGAGAGAGGGGGAGGGAGGCAAGAGAGAGAGAGGGGGGGAGGGAGGCAAGAGAGAGAGGGGGAGGGAGGCAAGAGAGAGGGGGGAGGGAGGCAAGAGAGAGGGGGGAGGGAGGCAAGAGAGAGGGGGGAGGGAGGCAAGAGAGAGGGGGGGAGGGAGGCAAGAGAGAGGGGGGAGGGAGGCAAGAGAGAGGGGGGAGGGAGGCAAGAGAGAGGGGGTGAGGGAGGCAAGAGAGAGGGGGGTGAGGGAGGCAAGAGAGAGGGGGGTGAGGGAGGCAAGAGAGAGGGGGTGAGGGAGGCAAGAGAGAGGGGGTGAGGGAGGCAAGAGAGAGGGGGTGAGGGAGGCAAGAGAGAGAGGGGGAGGGTGGCAAGAGAGAGAGGGGGAGGGAGGCAAGAGAGAGAGGGGGAGGGAGGCAAGAGAGAGAGAGGGGGAGGGAGGCAAGAGAGAGAGAGGGGGAGGGAGGCAAGAGAGAGAGAGGGGGAGGGAGGCAAGAGAGAGAGAGGGGGAGGGAGGCAAGAGAGAGAGAGGGGGAGGGAGGCAAGAGAGAGAGAGGGGGGGAGGGAGGCAAGAGAGAGAGAGGGGGGAGGGAGGCAAGAGAGAGAGAGGGGGAGGGAGGCAAGAGAGAGAGGGGGGGAGGGAGGCAAGAGAGAGAGAGGGGGAGGGAGGCAAGAGAGAGAGAGGGGGAGGGAGGCAAGAGAGAGAGAGGGGGAGGGAGGCAAGAGGGAGAGAGGGGGAGGGAGGCAAGGGAGAGAGGGGGAGGGAGGCAAGGGAGACAGGGGGAGGGAGGCAAGGGAGAGAGGGGGAGGGAGGCAAGGGAGAGAGGGGGAGGGAGGCAAGGGAGAGAGGGGGAGGGAGGCAAGGGAGAGAGGGGGAGGGAGGCAAGGGAGAGAGGGGGAGGGAGGCAAGGGAGAGAGGGGGAGGGAGGCAAGGGAGAGAGGGGGAGGGAGGCAAGGGAGAGAGGGGGAGGGAGGCAAGGGAGAGAGGGGGAGGGAGGCAAGGGAGAGAGGGGGAGGGAGGCAAGGGAGAGAGGGGGAGGGAGGCAAGGGAGAGAGGGGGAGGGAGGCAAGGGAGAGAGGGGGAGGGAGGCAAGGGAGAGAGGGGGAGGGAGGCAAGAGAGAGAGGGGGAGGGAGGCAAGAGAGAGAGGGGGGGAGGCAAGAGAGAGAGGGGGGAGGCAAGAGAGAGAGGGGGGAGGCAAGAGAGAGAGGGGGAGGCAAGAGAGAGAGGGGGAGGCAAGAGAGAGAGGGGGGAGGCAAGAGAGAGAGAGGGGGGAGGCAAGAGAGGGAGAGGGGGGAGGCAAGAGAGGGAGAGGGGGGAGGCAAGAGAGGGAGAGGGGGGAGGCAAGAGAGGGAGAGGGGGGAGGCAAGAGAGGGAGAGGGGGAGGCAAGAGAGGGAGAGGGGGAGGCAAGAGAGGGAGAGGGGGAGGCAAGAGAGGGAGAGGGGGAGGCAAGAGAGGGAGAGGGGGAGGCAAGAGAGGGAGAGGGGGAGGCAAGAGAGGGAGAGGGGGAGGCAAGAGAGGGAGAGGGGGAGGCAAGAGAGGGAGAGGGGGAGGCAAGAGAGGGAGAGGGGGAGGTAAGAGTGGGAGAGGGGGAGGTAAGAGTGGGAGAGGGGGAGGTAAGAGTGGGAGAGGGGGAGGTAAGAGTGGGAGAGGGGGAGGTAAGAGTGGGAGAGGGGGAGGTAAGAGTGGGAGAGGGGGAGGTAAGAGTGGGAGAGGGGGAGGTAAGAGTGGGAGAGGGGGAGGTAAGAGTGGGAGAGGGGGAGGTAAGAGTGGGAGAGGGGGAGGTAAGAGTGGGAGAGGGGGAGGTAAGAGTGGGAGAGGGGGAGGTAAGAGTGGGAGAGGGGGAGGTAAGAGTGGGAGAGGGGGAGGTAAGAGTGGGAGAGGGGGAGGTAAGAGTGGGAGAGGGGGAGGTAAGAGTGGGAGAGGGGGAGGTAAGAGTGGGAGAGGGGGAGGTAAGAGTGGGAGAGGGGGAGGTAAGAGTGGGAGAGGGGGAGGTAAGAGTGGGAGAGGGGGAGGTAAGAGTGGGAGAGGGGGAGGTAAGAGTGGGAGAGGGGGAGGTAAGAGTGGGAGAGGGGGAGGTAAGAGTGGGAGAGGGGGAGGTAAGAGTGGGAGAGGGGGAGGTAAGAGTGGGAGAGGGGGAGGTAAGAGTGGGAGAGGGGGAGGTAAGAGTGGGAGAGGGGGAGGTAAGAGTGGGAGAGGGGGAGGTAAGAGTGGGAGAGGGGGAGGTAAGAGTGGGAGAGGGGGAGGTAAGAGTGGGAGAGGGGGAGGTAAGAGTGGGAGAGGGGGAGGTAAGAGTGGGAGAGGGGGAGGTAAGAGTGGGAGAGGGGGAGGTAAGAGTGGGAGAGGGGGAGGTAAGAGTGGGAGAGGGGGGAGGTAAGAGAGAGAGAGGGGGAGGTAAGAGAGAGAGGGGGGAGGTAAGAGAGAGAGGGGGGCGGTAAGTGAGAGAGGGGGGGAGGTAAGAGAGAGAGGGGGGGAAGTAAGAGAGAGAGGGGGGGAGGTAAGAGAGAGAGGGGGGGAGGTAAGAGAGAGGGGGGGGAGGTAAGAGAGAGGGGGGGGCAGGTAAGAGAGAGAGGGGGGGCAGGTAAGAGAGAGAGTGGTGGTGGTTGTTGGGATGTTTAAGGGGGACTAAACAGCTAAGGTCATCAGTCCCCCATTCCAAAAACAATCGAGACAAAGTCGCAGAGCAGATAAAACCCCAAGGGGAAGGAGACTGCCCCCCAGGTGCTAAAGAACACAAATTAGGCAACGAACACTACAGAAAAGAAGAGTACGGACGAACACCAGACAGAAAGAAATAGAAGAAAAGAAAATGGCCGGAGACTGGTTGACTGACCACGACAACAAAAAAGGGAAAGAGTCAACCATCTCACGGCACACCAGAACAGCAACAGACACAAGGACAAAAGACACAGAAAGGGAAAGGTGCAGGACCTCCCTAAATCGAACCATAAAACGGACTACCACGGATAAAATTTAAAACGTCATCAGCCATGGAGGCATCGTCAGATAAAACCAAAGCCAAAGTGCCCGGGAGATTAAAAGATCGCCGGAGTGTGCGCAGTCGAGGACACTCCAGCAAAATGTGGCCGACCGTCAGCCGGGACCCACACCGACACAAGGGGGGATCCTCCTGACGCAACAGATGGCCGTGCGTCAGGTATGTATGGCCGATGCGCAGCCGACACAAGACTACCGAGTCCCTGCGAGAAGCCCGCAGGGAGGAACGCCACACATCGGTCGTCCCCTTGACAGCCCGCAGCTTATTCGGGGCTGTCATGCCACGCCACTCAGCAGCCCACATCCCAATCAGCTTACGGCGCAACACCAGCTGCTGGTCGCGAGCCGTAAGGCCGACCTCCAAAGCCGGGGCGTCGATCGCCCCTTTGGCCAGCCTGTCTACACGTTCGTTCCCTGGGATGCCAACATGACCGGGCGTCCAAACCAAGACCACCGAACGACCAGAACGGGCAATGGCGGAAACAGTCTCCTGAATGGAGGACACCAGAGGAGAGGAGGGATAGCAGCGGTCGATGGCCTGAAGGCTGCTCAGGGAGTCACTGCAGATGACGATGGACCCACCTGAGCAGAAACGCATATGCTCAAGAGCGCGCAAGATGGCCACCAGCTCTGCAATAAAAATACTGCAGCCAGCCGGCAAGGAGCGTTGCTCAACATGGGCAGAGTGAGCAAAGGCGTAGGCAGTGCGACCATCAACCAGGGAACCATCAGTGTAGACAGGCTCACAGCCCGGAAATGATTCAAGGAGCGCAAGAAAACGGCGTCGGAGGGCCACAGGCGGAACCGAGTCCTTGGGTCCCTGTGCCAAGTCCAGACAGACGGATGGCCGGGACAAACACCAGGGAGGCGTAGGTGCACGGACCCGGAAGGGAGGCGGAAGAGGGAATGAACCCAATTCCGACAGCAGGGACTGAACGCGGACAGCGACGGAAAGCCCAGACCTAGGTCGCCGTTCGGGCAGATGGAGGACCATGGCAGGGAAAAGCAGGCGACGGTTGGGATGGCCTGGCGAGCAATGCACGTGGACAGCATAGTCGGCGAGCAGTCGATGGCGGCGAATCCGCAGCGGGGGAACCCCGGCCTCCACCAGTAGACTATCCACGGGGCTGGTGTGAAAAGCGCCAGTTGCAAGCCGGACCCCACAGTGGTGTATGGGGTCTAACAACTTCAACACTGAGGGTGATGCAGACCCATAGGCCAGGCTCCCATAATCAAGCCGGGACTGCACAAGGGCTCTGTACAATCGCAGCAGCGTGCAGCGATCCGCACCCCAAGACGTGTGGCTAAGGCAGCGGAGGGCGTTGAGGTGCCGCCGGGCATTTATGCTTCAGCTGAGTAATATGAGGAACCCATGTGAGCCGGGCATCAAACGCGAGTCCCAAGAAGCGGCAAGTGTCCACCACTTCAAGCAGGTGGCCGTCGAGGTAAAGTTCAGGATGAGGGTGGACCGTCCGACGCCTGCAGAAGTGCATAACCCGAGTCTTGGCAGCAGAGAACTGAAAACCGCGAGTCAGAGCCCATGATGCTGCCTTGCGAACGGCGACTTGCAGCCTGCGTTCGGCGACTCCCGTAGTCGTGGAGCTAAATGAGATGCAGAAGTCGTCGGCATACAAAGAAGGAGACACCGACGACCCCACTGCTGCAGCCAAACCATTAATGGCCACTAAAAATAAGGAGACGCTCAACACCGAGCCCTGCGGGACCCCATTTTCCTGTATATAAGAGGAACTAGAGGTGACACCGACTTGCACCCGGAAAGAGCGGCGCAATAAAAAGCTTTGAAGAAAAGCCGGGAGCCGACCACGAAGACCCCACTCATGCAACGTGGCGAGGATGTGATGCCTCCATGTGGTGTCATACGCCTTCCGCAGATCGAAAAATACAGCAACAAGATGCTGACGTCGGGCAAAAGCCGTACGGACAGCAGATTCCAGCCGCACCAAATTGTCCACTGCAGACCGGCCCCGACGGAAGCCACCCTGGGATGGAGCGAGGAGACCGCGCGACTCAAGGACCCAACACAAACGCCGCCCCACCTTACGTTCGAGCAATTTGCACAACACGTTGGTGAGGGTAATGGGACGATAGCTGTCCACCGCCAGTGGGTCCGCACCGGGCTTCACGATGGGGACAATAAGACCCTCTCGCCATTGCGACGGGAACACGCCCTCGCTCCAAATGCGGTTAAAGATGGTGAGGATGTGTCTCTGGCGGTCCCTGGAGAGATGCTTCAGCATCTGCGCGTGGATGCAGTCCGGTCCTGGTGCTGTATCAGGGCAATCGGCGAGGGCAGCGAGGAATTCCCTCTCGCTGAAAGGAGCATTGTATGTTTCATAATGACGCGTGTGGAATGAGAACGGCGTCCGCTCGGCTCGCTCCTTTAGAGAGCGAAAGGCGGGGGGATAGGATGCAGTCGCAGAGCTCTGAGCAAAGTGCGCGGCTAGCCGTTCAGCAATGGCGGCAGCGTCCGTGCAGACAGCGCCGTCCAAGGAGAGCCCAGGGACACCCATAGGGGTCTGGGATCCATAAATCCGCCGGATCCAGGACCACACGAGCGAGGAGGAGACACAGGAGCCCAGGGAGGAGACGTATCTCTCCCAGCACTCCTGCTTACGCCGTGCAATAAGACGACGGGCGAAGGCACGGAGCCTCTTAAAGGCGATAAGGGCCTCCAGAGACGGGTGCCGCCTATGACGCTGGAGAGCCCGCCTACGGTCGCGAATAGCCTCAGCAATCTCCGGCGACCACCAGGGGACAGCCTTCCTCCGAGGGAGGCCAGAAGAACGGGGGATGGTAGCCTCGGCCGCTGAAATGATGGACGTGGTTAAAACACGGACCACCTCGTCAATGTCACCCTGTGGGGGAGACGCAATGGTTACAGCGGAAGTAAAAGCTGGCCAGTCAGCCCTGTGGAGAGCCCAGCGGGGCAAGCGCCCAGAAGAATGACACTGTGGCAGTGACAAATAGATGGGAAAATGGTCACTACCACACAGGTCAGGATGCACCCTCCAGTGGAGGGATGGGACAAGTCCAGGGCTGCAAATAGAGAGATCGATGGCCGAGAACGAGCCATGGGCCACACTGAAATGCGTGGGAGCACCGGTGTTTAAGAGGCTAAGGTCGAGCTGAGCCAACACATGCTCCACGGCCCGACCACGGTCATCGGAGACAGTCCCACCCCATAGAGAGTTGTGGGCATTGAAATCGCCCAGCAGCAAAAAAGGTGGCGGCAGTTGTGCTATCAGAGCAGCCAGGACATGCTGCGCGACAGTACCATCAGGTGGAAGGTAAATACTGCAGACGGTGAAAGCCTGTGGCGTCCACACCCGAACAGCGACAGCCTCTAAAGCTGTTTGTAGAGGTACAAACTCGCTGTGAAGAGAGTTCAGGACATATATGCAGACGCCACCAGACACCCTTGCATAAGCTGCCCGGTTCTTAAAATAACCCCGATAGCCACGGAGGGCGGGGGTTCGCATTGCTGGAAACCAAGTTTCCTGCAGAGCAATGCAAAGGAAAGGATGACGGCTGATAAGGTGGCGGAGCTCAGCTAGATGGTGGAAGAAACCGCTGCAGTTCCACTGGAGGATGTTAGTAGCCATGGATGGGAAAGGCGTGAAGGGACTGGGGAGGCAGATTACGCCTCCGGGGCCCCTGCTGCTACTGAGTCACCACCTGGACAACAGCCATCTACTGCATCCGAGGGACTGGCGAGATCCATGTCCTCAGCGGACGCCAGAATCTCCACCTCATCCTCAGACGCAGAGCTTGTAGGAAGCGGTGGAATGGGTGCCACCGCAATGTCGGTAGCCTTGGGGAGTTTCTTCTTCTTCTGCTTTTCACGCTGTGCCTTTGGTGGCGCAGGCTGGGAGGGCGCAACTGGGTCGGTCTCAGGGACAGACGACGACCGTGTGTCCCTACGACCAGGGACCGGCTGTTGTTTAAGCCACTTGCAGCTGTCGGCCTTTGTACCGGACGGAACTTGGGAAGGGAGGTCCCCAAGGGACCCCTTCCTTACGAGAGTAGCCGAAGGAGTCTTGCGCTTCTCCGGCTGGGAAGGGGGGACTGATGTCCCCGATGGTTGGGGGGGTGTTGCTCCTGAAGTAGATGGAGGAGGAGCAACAGGAGGTTTAGTGCCCCCCACCATCAAGGGGGCAGGTGTGGGACTTCGACTCTGAGAGCTGACGGGAGCGGATGGAAATGTAGAAGGAGTGACAGTTGCGGCATAAGAAGCGGTCATGTGCACCGGATGAAGCCGATCATATTTCCGCTTCGCCTCAGTGTACATCAGGCGGTCGAGAGTCTTGATTTCCATGATCTTCCGCTCCTTCTGCAGAATCGGACAGTCTGGCGAGCAAGGCGGATGGTGCGCACCACAGTTCACACAGATTGGAGGCGGCACACAGGGAAGATCAGGATGGGAAGGTGGACCGCAATCGCGACAGATGAGGTCGGACGCACAGCGTGAAGACATGTGGCCGAACTTCCAACACTTGAAGCACCGCATCGGGGGAGGGATATACGGCTTGACATCACAACGGTACACCATCACCTTGACCTTCTCAGGTAATGTGTCACCCTCGAATGCCAAGATGAAGGCACCGGTGGCAACTTGATTATCCCTCGGGCCCCGGTGGACGCACCTGACGAAATGGACACCTCGGCGCTCCAAGTTGGCGCGCAGCTCGTCGTCGGACTGTAAAAGGAGATCCCTGTGAAAGATAATGCCCTGGACCATGTTCAGACTCTTATGCGGCGTGATAGTGACAGAGACATCCCCCAGCGTAGTACAAGCGAGTAAGGCCCGCGACTGGGCGGAGGATGCCGTTTTGATCAACACCGATCCGGACCGCATCTTGGACAAGCCCTGCACCTCCCCAAACTTGTCCTCTAAATGCTCTACAAAGAACTGAGGCTTCACGGATAGAAAAGATTCCCCGTCAGCTCTGGTACAGACGAGATACCGGGGCGAGTATCTTTCGCTCTCAGTCATAGCCCTCCGTTCCTCCCATGGTGTGGCCAGGGAGGGGAACGATTTGGGGTCATACACATTAGCCTTGAAGTGAGCCTTGGAACGCTTAGAGACTGCTGACGGCTGGCCGCCAGCGAGAGATGATGTACCACGCTTCATTGCGGGTCATCCGCCCTGATGCCACCTACTCCGACCAAGGGCCCTCCCCACGGGCGCCACCCAGCCACAGCAAAGGCCACCTGGCAGGATGGCCATTGCCGGGAGTCCCGATGCCCCAGGGCGATGGGCATCTACTCCTTGGCATACGTGGGGAGTTAACGGCGCAGGCATCAGTAGAGCGATCCCTGTGTTGTCAGGGGGCTACAACCAAGAGGGTACACGGCGGCCCCACCGCAACGGACTGGCTACCGTGCTGGATCTTAGGTGCAAAAACGGCCACGGCCGTCGTCGCAGTTAAAAGAAACACTGCAGAGTGCAGCGTGGTAATCGCCCAAGAGATCGAAAACGAGCGGGACACCATTGCAACGACGAGAAAGACTGCTAAAGGTCTAATTGCACGAAGGATACAGTGCACCATGTAAGGCGCCCTTCGCCAATTGGCTCGCTCTTCGGAATAATTTAGATAGATGGAGGTCAAACCCGAGAGGGGACCATCACATAAGGCCGAAACGTTTGAGACTCCTTTTAGTCGCCTCTTACGACAGGCAGGAATACCGCGGGCCAATTCTTACCCCCGAACCCGCAGGGGGTTAAGAGAGAGAGGGGGGGAGGTAAGAGAGGGAGGGGGGGAGGTAAGAGAGAGAGAGGGGGGGAGGTAAGAGAGAGAGGGGGGGAGGTAAGAGAGAGAGAGGGGGGGAGGTAAGAGAGAGAGGGGGGGAGGTAAGAGAGAGAGGGGGAGGTAAGAGAGAGAGGGGGGGAGGTAAGAGAGAGAGGGGGGAGGTAAGAGAGAGAGGGGGGAGGTAAGAGAGAGAGGGGGGGAGGTAAGAGAGAGAGGGGGGGAGGTAAGAGAGAGAGGGGGGGAGGTAAGAGAGAGAGGGGGGGGAGGTAAGAGAGAGAGGGGGGGGAGGTAAGAGAGAGAGAGGGGGGAGGTAAGAGAGAGAGAGGGGGAGGTAAGAGAGAGAGAGGGGGAGGTAAGAGAGAGAGGGGGGAGGTAAGAGAGAGAGGGGGGGAGGTAAGAGAGAGAGGGGGGGAGGTAAGAGAGAGAGAGAGAGGGGGAGGCAAGAGAGAGAGGGGGGGAGGTAAGAGAGAGAGGGGGGAGGTAAGAGAGAGAGGGGGGGAGGTAAGAGAGAGAGAGGGGGAGGTAAGAGAGAGAGAGAGAGAGAGGGAGGCAAGTGGGAGGGACGGTGGGAGTGAGGTAAGAGGGTGGGAGTGAGGTAAGAGGGTGGGAGTGAGGTAAGAGGGTGGGAGTGAGGTAAGAGGGTGGGAGTGAGGTAAGAGGGTGGGAGTGAGGTAAGAGGGTGGGAGTGAGGTAAGAGGGTGGGAGTGAGGTAAGAGGGTGGGAGTGAGGTAAGAGGGTGGGAGTGAGGTAAGAGGGTGGGAGTGAGGTAAGAGGGTGGGAGTGAGGTAAGAGAGTGGGAGGGAGGTAAGAGAGTGGGAGGGAGGTAAGAGAGTGGGAGGGAGGTAAGAGAGGGAGGGGGATAAGTGGGAGGGAGGTAAGAGAGGGAGGGGGATAAGTGGGAGGGAGGTAAGAGAGGGAGGGGGATAAGTGGGAGGGAGGGAGGAAGGTAAGAGGAAGGAAGGTAAGAGGAAGGAAGTGAGGAAAGAGGGAGGGAGTGAGGAAAGAGGGAGGGAGTGAGGAAAGAGGGAGGGAGTGAGGAAAGAGGGAGGGAGTGAGGAAAGAGGGAGGGAGGGAGGAAAGAGGGAGGGAGGGAGGAAAGAGGGAGGGAGGGAGGAAAGATTGAGGGAGGGAGGAAAGATTGAGGGAGGGAGGAAAGATTGAGGGAGGGAGGAAATTAGGGAGGGAGGGAGGAAAGAGGGAGGGAGGGAGGGAGGAAAGAGGGAGGGAGGGAGGGAGGAAAGAGGGAGGGAGGGAGGAAAGAGGGAGGGAGGGAGGAAAGAGGGAGGGAGGGAGGAAAGAGGGAGGGAGGGAGGAAAGAGGGAGGGAGGGAGGGAGGGAGGAAAGAGGGAGTAAAGAGGGAGGGAGGGAGGGAGGAAAGAGGGAGGGAGGGAGGAAAGAGGGAGGGAGGGAGGGAGGGAGGAAAGAGGGAGGGAGGGAGGGAGGAAAGAGGGAGGGAGGGAGGAAAGAGGGAGGGAGGGAGGAAAGAGGGAGGGAGGGAGGAAAGAGGGAGGGAGGGAGGAAAGAGGGAGGGAGGGAGGAAAGAGGGAGGGAGGGAGGAAAGAGGGAGGGAGGGAGGAAAGAGGGAGGAAAGAGGGAGGGAGGGAGGAAAGAGGGAGGGAGGGAGGGAGGGAAAATATGGCTACGCATCACAGCAGTAAAGCATGAAGCTGACCTCCTCTGGAAGTAAATACCCCTCAAGCATGGGGATGGAAGCACCAATGTGAACTTTGTCCAGCGGGCCTCAACATACACGACATATGAGGTGAACTTCTCACTTCTCCAAGCATTCACATAGTTTTTCACCCCACTGCCTTGTTAGGTGCCAATAAAAAATTAATCCCTGTACTTTTTTTAGGTTTCTATAGGGTGTTATGGTAACAGGTACAACACCATGTTGTTTACTAAAGAATAATGGCTGAGAATGGTTAAGCATTGCAGTTTTAATTAAGATGGAAGTACTTCGTAATTTCAGTAAGAGAGTTCACGAAATACATTTTCAATATTCTCCACAAAGAACATTGGCTAGTTAGAGAGTAAAGATCCTCAATCTGTTTGGATGCAAAACAGGAACTGAAGGGAGTAAGTGTGTAAAAATTACTTGGTTTTGTTTTCCTCCAACGGCATGGCCAAGGAGGGCAAGTTGCTACGGTCATAATAATCGGCAGTAATTTTCAGTGCATCAGAGGAGACTACCAGGGCCTCACAGCTACTGTCGGATAACTTTGGCCCTTTCATGACACCAAACATACACCATGTTGTCACCTATTCTGAATTAGGACTCACCCCACAGCTGTCACTTAGCCAGAGCTAAAGACAGCTGGCATGTTGGCCAATGCTCTGAGTCCCAGCAGTCCCAAACATATAGGCACCTACCTCTCAACACATACAGGGAGGTGACACCTCTAGCATGAATTCTGAAATATGTGGAGCCAATCATGAAATACAATTTAAAGAATAAAGTGACGCACTTATGAGCAAAGAAAGTGTGATTCCATAAAGACATGCAGTTTGTAACGGTACTTTGGGACAATCATTTAACTAATACAACTGTACAATTTTTACTCCCTTCAGGAACTTTGCCATCATTCCATTTGCCCAGATGACTGGATAAATGCATGGTTCCCATTCCTCATGTACTTGGTGTTGTTGAAAGTTCTGTAACATCAACTGGAAAACTTATAAAGTTTTGGAAGAGTGATGTGCTCTATTTGCAAGGAAATATTACAGTTATAAATTACGTCCACTGTATTTACAGTTGTTTAAAAAAATTAAATTAACTTGAACTTTTTTAAACACTGGTGGTCAAGTCCATTTCTTTTATAAGTTTAATCACTTATAATTTCAATTAGTTCATAAGTATATTTTCAGGACCCTTGAAATTTAAATGGTTTATTGTAATCCGCAAGAAAAAATAAATTATTATTTGTTATAACAACAGAAAATGACAAAGGAACAAAACACCCATTAATTTTATTTTCCCAGGTGATGGCATATGCTGTTAGCATGTTGCAACAGAAGTTTTTGGGTTTGTCCCTATTTATTTCCATGATATTTGATGCAATGATGTACCACATTTTTTTCAAAATAAAATATGGAAATTTAAGAATATATTATTTCCAGTCAAAATACTTGTCTTGAGGGCACCAGATATTGTTCTATAATACTCATCCTATAGCAAACACAACCTCCAAATTTCACATTCTTTGGATTATCAATAAAAATGGTAATTTATTTTCATAATGTTAGGCACTGCCGTTTTATGCCATTACAATGTCAAGAAAAATGAAACTTCCAAATTTTGAAGTGCCATAAAATGGAAACAGACATAAAATTGTAAAATTTGGTATGATTACTTGTCTCCATAAGGAGATCAAAGAAGACAAGTTTCCTCCAAATCAGAGATGTTGAGCAACAAAATTTTCTTTTTACTCCCCTAGTTGAACAACATGGAATGACCCAGACCTTTGAGAAATAAACTTCTGGGTATGATTCTACTATCTGATAAACACTAGGCAAAGAGCATTGGACTAAGAGAGACTGTAAAAAAAAAAGTACATTTTGACATAAAAATGCCCCTGCTACAGTCAGTAATACATAGCATACTTCTCCAACATGGTATGCAACTGTGGTAAAGTAAATTAACATGAAGAATAGCTACCTCAAGATAAACCTACACAGTATAATGGACATCAAAACATTTAATCGTTGCAGCTGCAGATATGTATGATAACTGATTTTATTGTTTTCTAGTGCAGCTAAGGAGGTACAGCCACTGTTGACGAACCCACTAGTAAAGCTGTATGACAACACAATCATAGTACTAATTATTTCCTTAATATTCTAGTTTTAAAATATATGTATCTGAATACGATTTATGGCATTCCATTCCAAAATTTTTGACCTATATACTAGGTTGGATGATGCATTTTGAACATTCAGACATAGCATATCCTCCACTGATAGTTGAACAGTACAACACAGGGAAACGAAAAATACTCAGAATGAGAGAAAAAGAGCAAGAGCATGAGCGAGAGAGAGAGAGAGAGAGAGAGAGAGAGAGAGAGAAGGGGGGGGGGGGGGGCAGAGGGACAGTAGAAAGGAAAAGGAAAAGAATACAGAAGACACAGTGTTGCAAAAGATTAGTAAACAGAGAAGCAAACTGGAAAATGGGAAGAAAAGATGATATGGTGATGTGTGGAGGATTCAGTATTACATGAAAATGGGATAAAAATGATAACTGAAAGAAAAGTACAAAGTAAATAAGATATCTGGTACAAATCAAGTACTGTCAGAGACTGGGGGATGGGGGGGACAGTGGTGGCAACAGGAAAGATATCCTACTACTCTACGTCATTAACATTGCCAAATCTAGATCAACATGCCAACCGCAAGGAGATAAGGGATAAATATGAGAGGGAGGAAAAAAAATATCCAACCATTTGAGTCCCCCAAGTCACTGATGACATCAGGGAAAGCAACAGAAAATACTGCCTCATTTTTTATCATAGAAATGCCACATGTCACACAGCATCTCAAACAATTGATTATTTGAGGAAAAAATGTTTAATTATTATCTAATTGCATATATCTGATGTATCACATAATAACTTTTCTTTCTACCCTTATCTCAAACAAAAAAAAGTGCAAACCATGATTTTCAAAAGAATAAATATTAAGGACAACATTTGGAAAGAAAGTAAAATGATTCATGTAAAAATATGATTCTCTCTCTCTCTCTCTCTCTCTCTCTCTCTCTCTCTCCCCACCCCCCCCCCCCCTTATCTATCTATCTATCTATCTTGATCTGTCTCTTTGTAAAACTTATAGAGCAACTGTTGTAACAAGTTTGTCTGCAAATATTCACCATTATTGAAGGCATAGGACTGATCATAAGATGCAAAAGGCAGAAAGATTCAATTTTAACATCACATTGATGGCATGACCATTAGAAAGGCAACACAAGATGAGTGATGGGCCAACTGCCTGGTTTTCAAAACCGATTAGCCAGTCAACTGTTTAGTCTATTTTGTCCACTTGAATAAAAAGTCAAATGAAACCAGTTTCTGCAGCCATGCCAGCTATATGAATGTTTTCACTTACTCTCGCTAAGTGAAACGACCGACTAACAAGTGTCGAGCAGTTACGTCAGCTATATGAATGTTTTCACTCACTCTCCAGGTTTGAACGATTTCATTTATGTACTTTTTCACGTTACACATGAACCACAACTAGTGTTGCCAACTTTTTTTTTTACATACAAATAATGTATCTTATCTCAAGGAGAGGTGACGAAAAAGTTTACATTTAAAATGAAGTATTTTTAAAATTTATGTGCTGATTGACTTAAATACAATTTTTTTTGTACTTCTGGAGTTAAATGTGGATTTTTGACTTGTTTTAAAAGGCTAATAACTGCTACTAAATTATAAATTTATGTTTAAATAAATAAATTGCCTCCATCACTAACAACTCTATTTTTGTAAATGATGCAGTGATGTGAACAGAAAACATATAAGATGCAATTTCTTAAATTGTGTGGTTACTTAATCATTTGTTTTTTAAATATATACTGTCACTTGTCAAAAGCATTTTTTTTTTATTTTTGCGAGAAATATTTGTCATCATTCATTAATTTTCTTTGAATTTCTTTAATTAATATAGTTTCATGATATAAATCTTCCTTGCAGATACTGTATATCATATTGAATTTATGTTGAGATTCACCTTTCAGCCACTAATGTAATTTTCTTCCATTCTCATGCCACTGAGCATTTCGGCATTCTGATCCAGGCACTAAGTTCAGCATTAAGAAAAACTCCTATTCTTAAATATAGGCAAAAACCCGAAAAAAGCTAAATATTGTCACTTAATAAAAAGCAAGGATGAGAATGGCAATAACAGTGGTGACAGGTGATAATAGAGCTCACTCAACAATAATGATTTAATAAGGGTATAAAGATCAATTTTTTTCAGCTCAGTAATGAATGGATCAGACTGCATCGACTGCTTTCATCTGGTTGCTCCCACAGGGTGGCTTTACTCTAAAGAACCCAAAGAATAATAATCCCAAGGATAAGTAAAGCCACAATGGACTGGACTAATTGTTTTCCAGCAGCTGACTGAACCTACTGTATTCATTCGGCAGTTCCCAATAACTAGTTCATACTGGGGAAGAAAACGAGCAGTGTCCTTTTCAAATGAACTCTCGGCATTTGTCTTATGGAAACCATGGAAAATCTAAATCTGGGTAGCTCGTTTAAAAAAAATGCAAGAATAACTACGTCTTTTAACCACTGAACATCTTGCTTGGTCATACAGTGTCAAAAGAGAAGATGAACTATTATGTCTTGCTTCATCTAGGAATGATTAAATGTTTACTGCATCCTAATTGCAACATTTTTCATCTCTTTGCTTTTCCCATCTTACACCACCGCCTAGAGGACACACACTGCTATACCCGCAGTTGGCTGGATAACAGTGCACACATCAGAAAACTGGAGAGATATGGTGACAACGCAAGGCTGGAAGACCACCTACGGACAGGGCTCAAACCCATACCGGAGTCTAGCAAGTGGGCTGACCAAACGGTCGACCCAATACAAGAGCACGTCAGTGGCAACCTATGCAACAATGAAATGCAACAAATCTTCAACACAACAATGCCAACGGATCAAGTACAATAAACAATCCAAATTGAGACCAAAGAGGAAAACCAATATTAAAGCAAAGTCATCGACTAGTAGTCAGTAGTATGGTACATACAATAATGAAGACTAGCACATGAAGTGCAAGACTGAATAAGCGGTTGACGTGCAGCAGTATTTATGCTAGCCGTGAGGGACACTGTTGGCCAGCGTATTCATGTGGCAAGATGGTGGCACACTCACTAGATGGGTGTAGTGCTGCACCAACACTACCCTCTATTGTCCATCGAGATCCATTTGCTCCGGTAGGCATTCAAATTCCATGCAGCCTGATACCAGACACACTGTTTGGAAAGTTCAGGATTCGAAATGTTTTAGATATTTTGATTTTTGTCAGCTCCATTACAATGTTTACCTTCTTGCTACTATTTTCTCCAACACAACATTACATTACATTACAGTATCTTACGGTAGTGGCTTGTTATTGTAATTATATTATAATGTTGGGACAACATCCCAATTTATTTGTTTATTATACTTATTTTCTTCTTTATCAGATACGTTAACTACTTGCATCATTTCACAATTTCAGATTTCTTAATTGAAAACTGTTGCCCATCTCACAGACTACTGAAACTGCTTCGAGTCCATTTCTCATATATGACATATCTTTTTTGTTCTCCACTGTTAACATGAAAATCTCTTTCAAAAATGCCCATCTCATATTTTACACCTCCTCCCAATTATTGTTTAATATCATACTGTGCTGATTTTGATACGCCAAACAAAAAAGCACAATATTCTTTCCAGAGTTTGTACGTATAGTTTTTCTTAAGCCATAGTGACATCTGAGTTTTTTAATTTAAGCTATCATGTTGCGTAAAGATGATTGTCTAGCATTTCATCTCTTACAGTGGGGGACACCAATAATCATTTCCAAAAACCATTACTTTTAACTCTTTACAGTGGAGTGAGTGTGTGTGTGTGTGTGTGTGTGTGTGTGTGTGTGTGTGAGAGAGAGAGAGAGAGAGAGAGAGAGAGAGAGAGAGAGAGAGAGAGAGGGGGGGGGGGGGGGGGGGTGGGCAAGGCATTGCAACACTTTCATTTCTTGTTTGTTTACTTATTTCTCGTTTTTAACTGTAGACAACTTTCACATACAGGTTACCAAAAGGTAAGATAAATCTTTTTGCACCATTATTTGAACAAATAAAATAGCTTTAGACAGATGTCAACAGCATGGGGTAGTGATGTCTGGTAGATGTCTCAACGTGCACATACTCATATGATTTATACAAATCACTTCATGTAACCTGCTGCATCTGGCAACACTCTGCTTGAACCTACATAATAGGTGAGACAGTGAGCATGTGGAGCCTGAGAAAAAGTTGTGGTTGGTTGGTGCTCGGCTCAAACACCTGTTTTTAATTGAAGTATAATATATTATCCAACTAACGCACAGCAGAAGAAGAAAAAACCTTAAGAAATAATTAACTATGTAGCTTTCAACACTATTCATTGATTGCACTTTAGAATACTTTAAGAGAATATGTGGCAATATTTTTTCATTGCCTAATCTAACCCACCCCCTCCCACCCCCAAATGAGCGCATGATTAGAACTATTTGATGGGATACTCTGAACATTTTTTGTAAATACACTCCTGGAAATGGAAAAAAGAACACATTGACACCGGTGTGTCAGACCCCCCATACTTGCTCCGAACACTGCGAGAGGGCTGTACAAGCAATGATCACACGCATGGCACAGCAGACACACCAGGAACCGCGGTGTTGGCCGTCGAATGGCGCTAGCTGCGCAGCATTTGTGCACCGCCGCCGTCAGTGTCAGCCAGTTTGCCGTGGCATACGGAGCTCCATCGCAGTCTTTAACACTGGTAGCATGCCGCGACAGCGTGGACGTGAACCGTATGTGCAGTTGACGGACTTTGAGCGAGGGCGTATAGTGGGCATGCGGGAAGCCGGGTGGACGTACCGCCGAATTGCTCAACACGTGGGGCGTGAGGTCTCCACAGTACATCGATGTTGTCGCCAGTGGTCGGCGGAAGGTGCACGTGCCCGTCGACCTGGGACCGGACCGCAGCGACGCACGGATGCACGCCAAGACCGTAGGATCCTACGCAGTGCCGTAGGGGACCGCACCGCCACTTTCCAGCAAATTAGGGACACTGTTGCTCCTGGGGTATCAGCGAGGACCATTCGCAACCGTCTCCATGAAGCTGGGCTACGGTCCTGCACACCGTTAGGCCGTCTTCCGCTCACGTCCCAACATCGTGCAGCCCGCCTCCAGTGGTGTCGCGACAGGCGTGAATGGAGGGACGAATGGAGACGTGTCGTCTTCAGCGATGAGAGTCGCTTCTGCCTTGGAGCCAATGATGGTCGTATGTGTGTTTGGCGCCGTGCAGGTGAGCGCCACAATCAGGACTGCATACGACCGAGGCACACAGGGCCAACACCCGGCATCATGGTGTGGGGAGCGATCTCCTACACTGGCCGTACACCACTGGTGATCGTCGAGGGGACACTGAATAGTGCACGGTACATCCAAACCGTCATCGAACCCATCGTTCTACCATTCCTAGACCAGCAAGGGAACTTGCTGTTCCAACAGGACAATGCACGTCCGCATGTATCTCGTGCCACCCAACGTGCTCTAGACGGTGTAAGTCAACTACCCTGGCCAGCAAGATCTCCGGATCTGTCCCCCATTGAGCATGTTTGGGACTGGATGAAGCGTCGTCTCACGCGGTCTGCACGTCCAGCACGAACGCTGGTCCAACTGAGGCGCCAGGTGGAAATGGCATGGCAAGCCGTTCCACAGGACTACATCCAGCATCTCTACGATCGTCTCCATGGGAGAATAGCAGCCTGCATTGCAGCGAAAGGTGGATATACACTGTACTAGTGCCGACATTGTGCATGCTCTGTTGCCTGTGTCTGTGCCTGTGGTTCTGTCAGTGTGATCATGTGATGTATCTGACCCCAGGAATGTGTCAATAAAGTTTCCCCTTCCTGGGACAATGAATTCACGGTGTTCTTATTTCAATTTCCAGGAGTGTATATTTACACTTACTACAGCCTCATCAACACTTGCATTGCAAAAACAAATAATTAAAGTGGGTTTCCTTTTTTTTTTAAGTTTTCACACACTCATGCCACAGCAACGATTCTTGCATCACTTTGCTGTATTACTTAACTGAATCTTTTTCCACATGCATCATACATTTGATGTATAAGAAACAGAAAAACTATTACTCATCAGCCAAAAAAGAACTAATACATACTTTTACAACACTTACCCTGCTGACATAAGTTCGGTCTTCTAGAAATTTCTGGCATGGTTTTGAAAGTTACACCAGAATTTTTGCACGTCCTTTTGAACGATGATCCCACACGACTACGCCTAGTAAACAAATGATTCTGCAACTTGCATGAGCATGGAGAAGCATTGGACCACATGCTTTTACATTCTTCCTCTGTGGTAGCTATTGGAGAACTTAGATTATTTATGCTCGTACACACCTCACCATGTTTCATTAAGGCACTTAAAATATTTCTTGCAAAACATTTTACTTGCTGCTCAATTAAGGATTCAGTCTTGTCATTGCTAGGAATAATCTTTTGAGATCTATATTGTACAGTATCCCTGACTGTCCCTGAATCCTCTTCATCTGACGAAACTGTATCTGCGATTTTAACTACTTTAGTTTCTGACTGCAAGCAATTAAGTATGAACTCCAAGTCTTCCTGAGCAAGTGTGTTAAGTTTTGAGCAAGCTAGCACTGATATGCGAGAGTGAATACGATGAAAGTCAACAGATACAAAACGGTGATCATCCATGAAACTGCTCACAACACGCTGAATATGCTTCACTTCTGGCCATAGTGTTTCAAATATAATATCATCACTCTGCACACGATGTACTATGGATATTCTATGGCTTAAACCGTCTGCTATACGTTTTGCAAATACCTGACAGGACTTTTCAACATATAGTAATGGGCAGATATCTGGATTTTCTAATATGTCTGTAAGGGTCTCATGCTCACAGCTGGTTAGTTTTGCTTTTCCTTTATTGTCATCATCAAAAGATGCATTTTTGGTAACTATCTGCTTAACTGGTGAATGATATTCATTGTCCGTATATGCTTTATAGTTCTCTTCGAGACTACATGCTTTGAACGCTACACATAAATCTGTTATTGGACTGACAACACAGTTTTTCCCATGAGCTGATCCTTCTGAAGGGGTCTGCTCTATCCGATCACAAGCAGTATTGGTTAGTTGCATCATGTTAAAACGATCCTTGGTGTTTAGTGATGCATCATTGGAGACATGTTTACCCCAAGTTTCTTGGAACCGCTTCTTCATATATGCTTCCAGTAAGTCAAGCCCTTCTTTAGTGGCAAAATCTGTAAATGTTCCAAGGAATGGCCAGTATTCTTTCCAGCCAACTTTTGTTTCATGGGCAAGGGTCCTAAAATTAAATGAGAAACAAAATTAATGACACGTTGGCAGAACGCACCTCACAACAAAATCCCCCAATATATTCATTTCTTATGAATTTGTACACGCCACAAATATTTTAATGAACAAATTAAAATAAAAAATTTCTGCACAAAAACAACACTTCTGGCAGTGTGCTGCCATGTTTCAGGTTTCACAGCATATGCTTCAATCATACAGCGGTAACAATTATGTGAACATTAATATTTGTATAAGAGGAGGAACATTTATTCATTAGTTGTCGAAACTGGAACTACTGAAGAAGAAATGATACACAAATTTTAAAATACAGTTGACGGTAAGCTTTTGGAATTAAATGAGAAGATACATTCATTAACACTGATAAAGCTTAAGACATATGCTGTGTCCCACTTGCCAAGTCTATACCCGCTGAAGTATTTGACAGCTTCTTCGTAATTATTTGTGTTTCCTACAGTACGATTACGTATGTATTCTCAGACATTAAGACTGCTTTGCATTGATAACACATTAATTAGTTTTCATGCCACAATGTATGTATATATTTTAACATTATAACTCACTTGTTGGTTTATGCTTTACACATTTACTGCTTGTCTTTTGTTGTACTTTTTAATTTAAAAAAACTTCTATAGAGGCGAAACAGGTCCTGCATCATATAAAAATAAATTTTTGAAAAAAAAAAAAAAAACTGCCAGTGAAGACAAAACTATGGTTTTAACCTTTATCAAAATAATAATGGCTTTGGAACTGAAAGCAAAAAAGTTATATTCCTGGATCACTTACGATACTTGGTGCAAACAAAGATTTAGAAGTAGCAACAAACAATGCAACCACCTTTTCAGGGGATTGGGGGTGGGGGTAGTCAGGGGATGACGGGGTAACTTCCCACAATATGTTTTACTCATGGATTCATTGTCAATGGTGACATACTGTGTGCTCTCAAAAATGTACCAGGACCTTCAAAATTAGGATGGGGTCTAACAGGAACTTTGCACCTTCATGATGACATGTTGAGAGACATTGTACTGATCTTTAGGATGCCAGTGGTGCCTGTTGGTATGTAAAGAGCTCAGTGCATTCCATTGTTGTCTCTCAAGGTCAGGAACCAGTTTACATGCAGCACTGAGATGACAGCTGCTGTCCTAGTTAAAATTGCCACTGTACATTCTGACCTTAAGGCCTCTCTGATGACCAAGTCCTTGTAGGTTAAGGCACGTTAAAATATTTTTGTTTTATCAGATATAATTTTACATTTATTCGTGAACCTGCACTTAGCTACTGCTGGTATATCTAGGTTATGATTTTTAATGTGCTATTCTCCAAATTGTTCGAAAACTATATGGACTGATCGATCATCACAGTTGTTTCCATAGTGGCAATTCCAAGGACATTGCGATGAAACCACCTTCTAGGGCAATCAGAAAATGGGTCTTACACATTATATGGTCAGAACCCTGTCTATATCATAGACACATTCAAATAGAAAGTGAATCACCATGCGATTTTTTGAAATTTTGCATTTCTATTTTTCAAGAATGGTAAATTAATCGCAGTCTCCATATCTAATCTTTTGGAACAATTGTTTCAGTTGTTTTAGGTCTGAATTCATTGATCTTTGTCAGAAACAACTGTCACTTTCTGCACTAATGTATTTAAAACCACTCTCTTCTGGGATGAGTCTGGAAGCTCTGTGCACCGAGTTACGAATAAAAGTGTGCATCAGCCTGCAGTATAAAAGGGTGGCTAAACTACCATCTGGTTCACATTCTGTCAGTAACACAACATGACACAATAAGTCAGTCAATTGCAGACTGATTAAAAGACCATCACAGCAGCAACTTACAATAATCAGTAGTTGTTCATGACAAAAATGATGGACGTTAGGACTGAAATCTCCATTTTTGTTCTTATTTGACATGGCAATTTTAGTACCTGACTTTGCACTGATACTGCACGAGTGCATATTGGTCGGGTGAAAATTTAAAAAGCGAAATGGATAGGTTAAAGTTAGATATAGTGGGAATTAGTGAAGTTCGGTGGCAGCAGGAACAAGACTTCTGGTCAGGTGAATACGGGGTTATAAATACAAAATCAAATAGGGATAATGCAGGAGTAGGTTTAATAATGAATAAAAGGTAAGCTACTACGAACAGCATAGTGAACGCATTATTGTAGCCAAGATAGACAAGAAGCCCATGCCTACCACAGTAGTACAAGTTTATATGCCAACTAGGTGCGAAGATGACGAAGAGATTCACGAAATATATGATGAGATAAAAGAAATTATTCAGATAGTGAAGGGACTGACGTCTGTAGACTGGCAATGGCAAGGAAATCGTTTCTGAAGGAGAGAAATTTGTTAACATCGAGTATAGATTTAAGTGTGAGGAAGTCGTTTCTGAAAGTATTTGTATGGAGTGTAGCCATGTATGGAAGTGAAACATGGACGATAACCAGTTTGGACAAGAAGAGAATAGAAGCTTTCGAAATGTGGTGCTACAGAAGAATGCTGAAGATAAGGTGGGTAGATCATGTAACTAATGAGGAGGTATTGAATAGGATTGGGGAGAAGAGAAGTTTGTGGCACAACTTGACTAGAAGAAGGGATCGGTTGGTAGGACATGTTTTGAGGCATCAAGGGATCACAAATTTAGCATTGGAGGGCAGCGTGGAGGGTAAAAATCGTAGAGGGAGACCAAGAGATCAATACACTAAGCAGATTCAGAAGGATGTAGGTTGCAGTAGGTACTGGGAGATGAAGAAGCTTGCACAGGATAGAGTAGCATGGAGAGCTGCATCAAACCAGTCTCAGGACTGAAGACCACAACAACAACAACAGTGAAGGGAGACAAAAATTTAATAGTCATAGGGGACTGGAATTCAATAGTAGGAAAAGGAAGAGAAGGAAAAGTAGTGGGTGAATAAGGAATGGGGTTAAGGAATGAAAGAGGAAGCCACCTAGTAGAATTTTGCACAGAGCATAACTAAATCATAACTAACACTTGGTTTAAGAATCACGAAAGAAGGTTATATACATGGAAGATTACATAATGGTAAGACAGAGATTTAAGAACCAGGTTTTAAATTGTAAGACATTTCCAAGGGCAGATGTGGACTCTGACCACAATCTGTTGCTTATGAACTATAGATTAAAACTGAGGAAACTGCAAAAAGGTGGGAATTTAAGGAGATGGAACCTGGATAATCTGAAAGAACCAGAGGTTGTAGAGTGTTTCAGAGAGAGCATTAGGGAACAATTGACAAGAAAAGGGGAAGAATGAGTAGCTTTGAGAGAGAAAATTTGTATTTAATTGATGAAAGGAGAAAATATAAAAATCCAGTAAATGAAGCAGGCATAAAAGGAATACATACTGTCAAAAATGAGATCAACAGGAAGTGCAAAATGGCTAAGCAGGGATGGATGGACGACAAATTTAAGGATGTAGAGGCATACATCACTAGAGGGGTAAGATAGACACTGCTTACATGAAAATTAGAGAGATCTTTGGAGAATATCAAAAACTCAGATGGAAAACCAGTCCCATGCAAAGAAGGGAAAGCAGAAAGGCGGAAGGAGTATATAGAAGGTCCATACAAGGGTGATGTACTTGAGGGCAATACAAGAGGACTAGATGAAAATGAAATGGGAGATACGACACTGCGTGAAGAGTTTGACAGAGAACTGAAAGACCTAAGTCACAAGAAGGCCCCGGGAGTTAACAACATTCCGTTAGAACTACTGATAGCCTTGGGAGAGCCAGCCCTGACAAAACTCTACAATCTGGTTAGCAAGATGTATGAGACAAGCGAAATACCATCAGACTTCAAGAAGAATATAACAATTCTAATTCCATAGAAGAAAGGTGCTGACAGGTGTGAAATTTACCGAACTATCAGTTTAATGAGTCACGGCTGTAAAATACTGACACGAATTCTTTACAGACAAATGGAAAAACTGGTAGAAGCTGACCTCAGGGAAGATAAGTTTGGATTCCGTAGATATACTGGAACACATGATGCAATACTGATCCTACGACTTATCTTAGAATATAGATGAAGGAAAGGCAAACCTATGTTTCTAGCGTTTGTGGACTTAGAGAAAGCTCTTGACAATGTTGACTGGAATACTCTCTTTCAAATTCTGAAGGTGGCAGGGGTCAAATACAGGGAGCAGAAGGCTATTTACAATTTTGTACAGAAACCAGATGGCATTTATAAGAGTTGAGGGGTATGAAAGCGAAGCAGTGGTTGGGAAGGGAGTGAGATAGGGTTGTAGCGTATCCCTGATGTTATTCAATCAGTATATTGAGCAATCAGTAAAGGAAACAATAGAAAAAATTGGAGTAGGAATTATAATCCATGGAGAAGAAATAAAAACTTTGAGGTTTGCCGAAGACATTGTAATTCTGTCAGAGACAGCAAAGGATTTCAAGAGCAGTTGTACAAAATGGACAGCGTCTTGAAAGGAGGATAAAAGAGGAACATCAACAACAGCAAAATGAGGATAATGAAGTGTAGTCAAATTAAATCACATGATGCTGAGGAAATTAGATTAGGAAATGAGACACTTAAAGTAGTACATGAGTTTTGCTATTTGGAGAGCAAAATAACTGATGATGGTTGAAGTAGAGAGGATATACAATGCAGACTGGCTATGGCAAGAAAAGCATTTCTGAAGAAGAGAAATTTGTTGACATCAAATATAGGTTTAAGTGTTAGGAAGTCTTTTCTGAAAGTATTTGTATGGAGTGTAGCCATCTATGGAGTGAAACATTGTCGATAAATAGCATAGACAAGAAGAGAATAGAAGCCTTCAAAATGTGGTGCTACAGAAGAATGCTGAAGATTAGATGGGTACATCACGTAACTAATGAGCAGGTACTGGTGGTGGTTAGTGTTTAACGTCCCGTCGACAACGAGGTCATTAGAGACGGAGCGCAAGCTCGGGTTAGGGAAGGATTGGGAAGGAAATCGGCCGTGCCCTTTCAAAGGAACCATCCCGGTATTTGCCTGAAACGATTTAGGGAAATCACGGAAAACCTAAATCAGGATGGCCGGAGACGGGATTGAACCGTCGTCCTCCCGAATGCGAGTCCAGTGTGCTAACCACTGCGCCACCTCGCTCGGTGAATGAGCAGGTACTGAATCAAATTGGGGAGAAGAGGAATTTGTGGCACAACTTCACTAGAAGAAGGGATTGGTTGGTACAACATGTTCTGAGGCATATGGAGATCACCAATTTAGTATTGGAGGGCATCGTGGAAAGTAAAAATCGTAGAGGGAGACCAAGAGATGAATACACTAAGCAGATTCAGAAGGATGTAGGCTGCAGTAATTAGTTGGAAACGAAGAGGCTTGTACGGGATAGAGTGGCATTGAGAGCTGCATCAAACCAGTCTCTAGACTGAGGATTACAACAAGAACTGCATGACCAGAGGTACCCCAGAAAATGGGGGCAGTTAACTCACCTGGCACAAGCATGATGCTGCAGGGAGACAAGGCAAAGATTTCATTGGCCAGCTTAGTCACATAGGTGCCTCGTATCCCATATAAAAATAGGCCCAGTATAACATACAAAAGCATTGTTACACTATTCAGAATTCACTCTTACTCTACTTGGGCTGTTAGCAATTGTTGTGGCTGTGCTCTTAAAACTCTTGTCAACGAAGTAGCACAACCCAGTGCGATGTCCTTGATGGTGAGTGTTCATCAGAGACATTGGTATCATTAGGGGTGCCCCAGTGAAGTGTGACAGGACTGCTGTTGTTTTCTATACACATAAATAATCTGGCACACAGGGTAAGCAGCAGTCTGCAACTGTTTGCTGAAGCTGCTGTGGTGTATGGGAAGGTGCCTTCATTGAGTTACTCTACAAGGAGACAAGATGACAGACAAAATTTCTAGTTGGTGTGATGAATAGCAGCTAGCTCTAAATGTAGAAAAAAGTAATTTAATGCAGATGAGTAGGAAATACGATTCCATAACGCACAAATACAGTATTAGTAGTGTGCTGCCTGACACAAGTATTATTGATTAAGTATCTAAGCACAACTTTGCAAAGCAATATGAAATGGAATGAGCATGTAAGGACTGTAGTAGGAAAGACAAATGGTTGACTTTGGTTTATTGGGAGAGTTTTAGGAAAGTGTGGAGCATATTTAAAGGAGTCCACATGTAGGACACTAGTGCAACACATTATAATGTTGAAGTGTTTGGGATCCACATCAGGTCAGATCAAAGGAAGACATCGAAGCAATTCAAAGGCAGGCTGCTAGACTTCTTACTGATAAGTTCAAACAACATGCAAGTATTACAGAGGTGCTTTGGCAACTCAAGTTGGAATTATTGGAGGGAAGACGATGTTCTTTGCGAGGAGCACTATTGAGAAAATTTAGAGAACCATCATTTGAGGTTGCCTGCAGAGCTGTCGTCAGCGTAAATATCACCTAAGGACCACAAGGATAAGATTAAAGAGTTAGGGCTCATACATAGCCATATAGATAGTAGTATTTTCCTAGCCCTATTGACAAGTGGAACAGAAAAGGAAACAACTATTAATGGTACAGGGTACCCTCCACCACACAGCATATGATGGCTTGCAGAGTATGTTGATAGATTTAGATGTAAGTGTAGATGTACAACTGGTTTTCAAAGTGGACAGATACTCGTTACTCCACTGAATGACAGTCATTGTTCTATCTTGTAAATCATATGCATCCTGTTCTCATACCCTCAGCTCTGAATAAACAAAATCACTATGAGGTATTTCAAGCTTTGCATGTAAATGAGCAACCAGTGAAATTGATACATAATTTATCATGTCCTGGCAATGACAAATAAATCTGCAAGAGCAACAGCAGTGGCAGAAGTTTTAACAAGGCAGGTACACATACACACTGAGTACAAGGTGTTTCCACAGAATAACTGGCGTTGACCTGGTATGTATTTATTCCAATCTCTTAATGATCCATTTCCTCTTTTCTCCCTCTCTGTGGCCAGCTTTCCCTCTGCCCACGTCCTCCACCCCCCCCCCCACCCCCACTCCATCCACCTTGTCCTCCGGCACCACTCTGTCCACCTCCAACCCGCACTCTATCTGCCTCCTCCTCCCACCTTTCTTTGTCCACCTTCTCCTCCCTCCTCTCTCTGTCCACCTAATCCTCCCCCTTCTCATTGGTCATATCTTCCTCACCCTATTTTTGTCCGCTTCCTCCTCTTTCCTTTTTCTGTCCATTCCTTTCTCTTGCCTCTCTTTGTCCATCTCCTCCTGCTCCTATCTTTGCCTATATCCTCCTTCCCCTCTAGCTGTCTGTCCATCTCTCTTCCTCCCCACACATTATCACACTCACCCCTATAGTAGCTGACAATTCTTACTCCTACAGTATTTCTTTCGGGATTGTAACTAATATGTGTGCCAAATTTGATTGCAATCATTCCAGGGGCTAAGGATGAGGTTTTTACCTGTGGCTTTCTTCACATATGCACATGTCAATTATATTTCACATATATTTAATACATTTCACACATATTTCACCTGTATGTCCAGCAAATTTCCCCCTGCAGTTTCATTCTCAGGCAGGCTTATAAGATCGTATCTGCTGAACTGTGTGCTGCACAATGACAATGTTGCAGGTACACCCAGTGTTATATATGGCTACTATCTGTGAAATGTGCTGTGAATAGTATTAGTAGTAGAGAAAAAATAAATTTAAAACTCTTGCATGATGCTGTACTTCTTCAGGCATCTCGGTGTTTATTATATCTTACCTCCTGAACTAAGTGACATACAATGATTTAATTTTTCTGGTACATTCAGTGGTACACACGAATATTGTCTACAAAATGTGTCATGAATACAATAATTAGTAATGAAGTAATAAATTTAAACATCTTGATTTCTACAGAAGTCTTCCTGCATGAACAGTGAAAATATAGTAGTCATAAACTTTTTTCCTTTAATCATTGTGTAGGAGTGCAACAGAGCAACTCAGCCAATGCTGGAGTACTATCTATTCTTTGTGGTTTACTGTTCCTGTTAGTACTTACTGCTAAAACGAACACTATGCTAGACTAATTTGGGACTGCTCTATTGAATGGGCACATAAAATTCTGGTTTAAAAATATTTCTGTTAGTAATAGGAAACAAACTGAAGTTTTACGTTCACATTTAGTGTCGTATAAAACATGTTATGACCAGTATTTCTCTGGGCTGACTCCAGCTACACATTGCAAAAGCTAAATTAATACTATCTGGCAAAACACCAGAGAAAATGTACTTGATAACTCTTTGGTGAGACACCTTCAATATGTGTTATGATTAATTTTGATATAATGTAAATAAAACAAAGCACAACAGTCAGAGAACAGTAGGTATGCTATCATCAAATTAAGCAGCCTTGGGAGGTAGAATACGAAAGGTATTCTGACTTCAACCAATTTGGTGCATAGGATCATGACTGCAAGGGCTTTGTCTTTACAGCTCAATAACAAAAGAAAATTAGATACAGAGTTAGGATTACATTCAATTTCCTATTCACAAATGCCACCAGTGAACCCTGGATCTTGCTGCTATGAGGAGACATGTGTACTTCAATGACATGTAGCTGTACCACAGGTGCAATAACATTGGATATGTGCCTATGGAGAGCCCAGATTAACATGTGGTTCCTGAAGGAGGGCAGCAGAATTTCAATAGTTGCAGGGGCAATATGTGAATGATTGACTGATCTGGCATAGTAACATTAGCCAGTGTGGAGTGTGTTTGCTATGTTGTTACTGTAACTAAAAGCAGGGGGAAACTACAGCCATTATACTGTAATTCCCAAATACACACAGACTCTACTGTATGACTTAATGATGATGGCACCCTCCTGGATAAAATATTCCACAGGTAAAACTGTCCTAAAACTGGATCTCAGGGCTAGGCCTCTCATAGAAATACTGTTATCAGAAAAAGTTAATTACTTATGAAATCTAGGATGGGGCATTTGTGTGTATGTTTATCACCAGTACTGACTTTTCTCCTTTAGGTACATATGACCAGAAACTGTCTCACAGATACAGAGAGAGAGAGGGAGAGAGGGAGAGGGAGAGAGAGAGAGAGAGAGAGAGAGAGAGAGAGAGAGAGAGAGAGGGAGGGAGGGAGGGAGGGAGGGGGGGTGAGGTATTCTGAGGGTCAGAGCATGAAACGCTTGATCCCTTATTAGAGTATGCAAGTTAGAGAATATGAAAAGAGAAATATATAGGTTGGAGTTAAGATACAAAGGGATCCAATGAAGTACCGGTATGGCGTCAGAAAGAATGAAATTTCTTGTCGGATGAGTGTATAGTAGTAGTATTTCTTGTCTTCAGTCTGAAGACTTGTTTAATGTAGCTCTCCGAGCCAGTCTATGCTGTGTAAGCATCTTCAAATCTGTGCAACTACTACAACCTACAAAAATCTGAACTTTCTCACTGTAGTCAAGCAACAATCTCCCTCCAAAATTTTTACCGCCTTTACCATTTTATCTCCGTTACCAATTCGATGATTCCTTCATGCTTCAGGATGTGCCCTATCAACCAACCCCTTCTTTACTAAAGTTTTTTGTTTCTTGCCAACTCAATTTAGCAGATAATTATCAACTGTCCAATCTACCCACCTAATCTTCAGCATTCTACCATAATGCCACATTTAAAAACCTTCTACATTCTTCCTGTCCAAACTGTTTACCTCCCATGTTTCATTTTCGCACATGGGTATATTGTAGAAAAAATCTTCAGTAAGAGAAACAAGCAAGGCAATATCAACCTCACACTAATCTTAGACGATTTACCAAAGAAAAGCAAACTTATTATTACACTACTTGGCCGCGCTGGGTAGCCAAGCAGGCTAATGCACCTTGTCACGGTCCATACGGCTACCCCTGACGGAGGTTTGAGTCCTCCCTCGTGTGTGTGTGTGTGTGTGTGTGTGTGTGTGTGTGTGTGTGTGTTGTCGATAGTGTAAGTTAGTTTAAGTTAGATTAAGTAGTGTGTAGGCTTAGACCTTAACACAAATTTCAAATTACACCACTTGAAGGTCTGGAGAAAGTTTTTAAAAACTGGAGTGAACTCTATGAAATTCTGAAAGCGATAGGGATAAAATGCAGGGATGAAAGGCTATCCACAAGTTATCCATGAAACAAACAGCAGTGTCCAGGAACCCAAAAGCAAGGCAGAAGTTGAAAAAGGAGTTATACTCAATCTATAAAATATTCCATCTGTACAATGAGCAACTAGTATAGGAAACCAAGGAGAAAGCTGAAAATGAAAATAACATTCACGAAGGTCAAATTAGAACTTTGAGTTCTGCCAATAACACTAATTCTGTCAGAGGTGGTAAAGTATTATGAAGTTGAATATCAATAAAAGTAAAACAAGAGTAACAGAACATAGTCAACTGTAATTATCAGGAAACGTGACAGCAATAGCAATAAATAAAGTAGCCTCAGATTGCAGTTGCACTATTACAAGTTTTACTGAATGAACGATTTTGAGAATTCATGCCTAATCTTCAGATGCATCTTTGTACACATCTGACAGTTACATGTTAATTTTCTAGCTCACACAGGTTGTCAACTGAAATGCTGGAACTATTGGTAACTTCACCAATGTCCGCAACACCATGTAAGTGAGACTGCAATGTTTGGCAAGAGATCCCCTGTCTGGATAGTGAAGATCATGAAAATTGTTTCCTAAAGAGAAATTTGTTAACACTGAATGTGAATGTATTTTTTAGGAAGTCTTCTTGAAGATTTTTATGTATATATAGACCACTGGAACAACAAAGCACTCTGACTGATTGAACAAAAGGTGCAGATTATTCCAGGTTTCAAGAAGGGTTGATGGACTTGCAGACATCACTACAGACCTATCTTATTGATGTCAGCATGATGTCCAATTATGAAATGTTTTTTATGTTCGCATATTGTGACTATTCTGGTGACTGGAAATCTCTAATAATGAGCATCGATTTTGCAAAAAGTCCATCAAAATGATCCAGAAGACAATGGATAACAGCTCTTGGTTAATACCATGTTCCACAGTGTTGCCTAGTGAACACAATACAGGATTACAGAATATCAAAGTGGCCTGAGGACTTCTTAGCAAATAGAGCTTAGTATGCAGGTTTTCACTGCAAGAAATTTTCAGATGCAAAAGTGACTTAAAGGCTACAATGTGAGTGTTATAGTGCTACTGCTACTCAAAATTTACTTAAATGACATGAAGGATTATGTCTGAAACTTCACAATGCTGTTTGTGAGTGATATGCATATATATGAGTTACCATAATGCCCACAAAATGCAGCACGATCTTCAGAACATTAACACTTGGTCCAGGACTGAAAGGGACCCAACACTTTGGTAAATGTATTGTTTTGTGGAAAAAAGATAGGAATGCCCTTAATGTTTCACTCGCACAGTTGGCAATCTTCAGAAACAATTATTATCACTCAATTTCTACGAGCATGCATGTTGAGTGAAGTGAAATGGAATGCCCACATCAAACTAATTGTAGGAGAAGGAGGTGCCAACCAGAGTCACCAAAAAGGACTTACTTGCCAGTCTGATAACCTCCCTAAGTAAGATTAATAGGTGAGAGAGAAACTCAAATAAACAGAGACATGTTTCAAACAAGTTGTGTGTAGAATGCCTAGGCCATCATCAAAAGATGTTTATTCAACTCCAATGGCTGATTCTGCAAGAGAGACATGGGCAACATACAGAGTTAACTGTAGAAATTCTGAGAGTGTATCTTCAGTGCAAAGAGTCAAGCATGATATGTGGGTGGTCCAAGTTTTAATTACCACCTCAAAAATGAAGTTATGTAATTACTTTCTTTTCGTTTGCAGGTACATTTCTGTAATACAGATACAAATCCTAGTGTGCCACTAAAGAATCCAAAACAAAGTGTCATAGTCCACTGGTGAAGCAGAGGTGGGCTGCGCCACTTCCTTGTAGGCTCCTCTAGCAACATGTTACAGTATTCTGTCACAGGGATTTCAAGTGTACCAGGACTGAAGACAAAGATGTCACAGAAAGAAGGAAAATTCAGTCAAGTAAACTAATAAATTATGAGACAGAACTGTTGGCCATAATGTCCAGTATTGCCAATATGCATATAAAAGTGATACACTTCAAAACTTTTAGAAAAAATATTTCTTTCCTTAGGAAAGAGACAAATATGGAACAAAATTAAAAGTTATTAAAAAGCAATCATCTTACCTGCCAATTCGTTCTAACCCTTTCTCGGTGTCCATTAATCTTACTGTTGTGGACAAAGCCAAAGGCGAATCATTTTTTGTCGGTGTTCCTGCAGAACTGGACACAGATCGAGGTGGTGTCTTCCACTTCTTACGAAAAATTTTTGCTTCTTCCTGAGGCATCGGTCCAGCATAGGCATGTATATCAACAGTTGGATTGACTACATGTTGTACAAGAGCCTTCAAATGAAAACAAAATGTTAGTTGATATAGCCTCTAAAAGCTACACAGTCCTGAACGTAAAAAATCAAAATAAAATATTTATGTGGAAATTACTGGAGGCCGAGATGGGCTGAAAGGCTCCCCAACAGTGGGTGGCAGCGAGTTATCTTCAGACCGCAACACTGGGACATAGAACTGTTCCTCCAAAAGATTTCTTATAGTCTTGACATCCGTTGCATTTGAAGATGGGGCCCTGCTGCAAATCATCTGAAATTGAGAAATTGAAAAAGTTGAACATTGCAAAAGTGCTGTAATATCCGTATGCAGCAGAAGGAAAAAAAAAAAAAAAAAAAAAAATGAAAACCAGGCTATCCACACAATGAAAGAGAGAGAGAGAGAGAGAGAGAGAGAGAGAGAGAGAGAGAGAGAGAGAGAGAGATACTACGCAGACCACTGTAAATGAAGTGCATGGCAGAGGATACTTCTCACTGTACCACTTATTACAGTTTCTTCCTATTCCATTCACATATTGAGCACTACAAGAATGATTGCTTAAATACTTTTGTCTGCACTATAATGAAACTTGTCTTTATGACTCCTGTGGGAGTTATAGGTAGGGAGCCTTAACCTTAACTAAGATTCCTCGCAGTTTTTTATTGAAAATTTGTAAATAGACTTTCATGAGATGGTTTGTATCTACTTAAAAGCTTTCACCAGTTCAGGTTTTTCAGCATTCACTTGATACTCTCCAACGGGTCAAATAAACCTGTGACCATTTGTGTTGCCTTTCTTTGTATATCTTCAACACCCCCTGTTTGTCCTATTTGGTATGAATCCCACATACTTTAGCAATAGCATAGGAGGGGTTGTGCAAGTGTTTTGTAAACAGTCTTTCGTATTTTTGCCACTATCCTAACAATGAACTGAAGACTGCCACCTGCTTTACTAATGACAACACTTATATTATCGTCCCATTAGATACCCCCAAAAAATTGTTTCACCCAGTCATTTGTTCGAGTTTACCAATTCCAGTTGTGACTCACTGAAGTTTAAGTCACAAGAGACTACTAACCTGCATTTTGTAAAGTGCACAATTTTGTATGTCTAACATTTAAGGAAAGTTATCAAAATTTGCAATGATTTGAAAGCATATCTAAATCTGACAATATTTGCATAGCCTTTTTTTTCCAGAGAAGATACTTCATTACACATAACTGCCAAGTTTGATTCCATTGGAACAGTTATTCACAGTGGCTGTAGTAAATTTGAAAAGAAGACAAAGGGCTTCAGCAGTCAGTCACAAATCCACTCTGCATATTTATTGCAGATCTAAATTTCAACTGTTGAACAGCTGTCTTCAATGCATTTAAACTGAGCTGTTGACCACATGTTGTCTTTCAAAGAATAGCCTCAGTTAGAATCTGTCGAAGTATGTAGTAAAATCGTATAACAACACATGTGGTCAAAAGCTGTCTATATGATTCAATTTAAATGCACTGAAGGTAGCTATTCAATAGCTGAAATCTAGATCTGCGATAAAAATACAGAGTGGATTTGAGAGTAATTAAGAATCCCCTTTTCCTATTGTTATCTGCAAAAAGTCTGGGGTTGGTACTAATATTGTCTACCAGGTCACTAATATACAACATGAACAACAAAGGACCAAACACACTTTCTTGTGACATGCCTGAAGTTAGTTCCGCATCTGTGAATGACTCCCCATCCAAGACAACTTGCTGAATATTTCCTATTGAGAAATCTTTAATGCAGTCCAAATTTTGCTTGATACTCCACGTAATATATTTTCATTAATAAGTGATGTGTGATACTAAGTCTAAAGCCTTTTGGAAGTCAAGAAATATGGCATCTACCATGCAACCCTAATCCATGGTTTTCAAGATGCCATGTGAGAAAAGCTTGAGTTATATTTGTAAAACAATATTTTCACAATCTATACTGGTTCATGGAGGATTGGTCATCAATCCCTTTTTCCTGACACAAGCAAGGCTCAAGGTACAAAAACACCCAACACCACACCTAAAAATAAAACGAATGGAATGAACAAAAAACGGGGAAAACACACCACAAGGAAATGAAGAAGAAGATATTAAAACCATAGAGAAGATGGTCTGGACTGGGTGATCACAATAATAAAACAGGATGAGCCAGCCACTCTGCAACACATTACAATGTCCACCCCAAAGACAGAAGGCAAGATGAACATATGTAGGGAAAATATGACCACCAAGACAAACAAATGCAAATAAAGTGCAACAGAGTTAAAATGGAAGGGGGTTGGCAACCTCAGAGAGGAGGCTAAATGCCCACCCTTAGATGGTACGATAAAAACCCCACTCACGAATAAAATGTAAAACTAAATCTGCTGTTGAGACATTGTCGCCCAACACCGAAGGCAGGGAGGTTAAAAGTCTGCAGCAGAAGAGCTGAAAGTGGGCAATCCAGCAAGATGTGGACAACAGTCATATGTGAACCACATTGACACCAAGGTGGGTCCTCGCGATTGAGGAGGTAGCCATGTGTTAGCCACGTATGGCTAATGCGGAGCCGGCAGAGACCCACAGTCCTTGAGAAAGGCCTGCATGGAGGTCTTACACACATTCGTAGTCTCCTTAAGGGCACGCAGTTTGTTGTGCGTACTGAGATTACGCCATTACGTCTCCCAAAGCTGAAAAATCTTGTGGTGTAATAATGATCGCAGGTCATTACAGGGATGCCGATCTCCAGAAGAGGTTTCTGTGTAGCCTGTTTGGCCAGCCTGTCAGCAAGTTCATTTCCTGGGATTCCAAAGTGGCCTGGGGTACACACAAACACCATGGAATGACTGGACCGTTCCAGGGCATAAATGGACTTCTGGATGGTCGCTACCAAAGGACGGCAGGGGTTGCACTGGTTGATATCTCGTAGGCTGCTCAAAGAGTCAGTACAGAGGAGAAACGACTCGCCAGGGCATGTGCGGATGCACCCAAGAGCACGAGAAAAGGCTGCCAGCTCTACAGTGAAAACACTGCAGCCATGTGGCAAGGAGTGGTGTTCAATATGTCCTCCATGAACACACGCAAAGCCAACGTGACCATCAGTCATCATCAAGCAGTCAGTGTAAACCACTTCATGGTCCCAGTACATGTCAAGAATTGAGAGGAAGTGACAGCGGAGAGCCACAGAGTTAACCGAGTCCTTAGGACCATGTGAAAGGTCCAGACGAAGCTTCGGCCCAGGTGTACACCATGGAGGTTTACATGAATGGACCTCAAGTATAGGTGGTAAAGGTGAGGACTCCACTTCAGACAGAATAGATTGGACGCGAAGCGCAATCTTAAGCCCTGACCTGGCCCTTCGGTGCGGGAGATGAACCGCCTTGGTTGGGAAAAGGAGACGGTAATGGATGCTCAGGAGAACTACGAATGTGTGCAACATAACTGGCGAGCAGTTGTGCATGCCTAACCTTCAATGGAGGGACTCCGGCCTCCACCAGGACACTGGTCACTGGACTCGTCCTAAAAGCTCCTGTTACCAGTTGAACACCACAGTGGTGCAGTGGGTCAAGTAAACACAATGCTGAGGGCGCCGCTGAACTATAAGCCAGACTCTCATAGTCAAGGTGGGATGCAACAAAGGCTCTGTAGAGCTGCATCCCACTTCGTGTTTCTCAGGCAATGGAGGGCATTGAGGTGCTGACAGCACTTCCGCTTCAGCTGACGAAGATGAGGAAGCCATGTCAACCAGGCTTGAAAACCAGTCCTAAGAATTGTTATGTCTCCACTACCGTGAGTGGATTGTCATTAAGTTAAAGTTCTGGTTCCCGGTGAATGGTACGCTGCCAACAGGAGTACACGACACACAACTTTGCGGCTGAAAACTGGAAGCCATGGATTCCAGCCCATGACTGCGCCTTGTAGATGGCTCCCTTTAGGCACCTCTCGGCAATACCAGTACTGGCGGAGCAGTACAAAATGCAGAAGTTGTCTGCATAGAGAGAAGGTGAGACCAACAGCCTGACAGCTGCTGCTAGACCATTAATGGCCACTAAAAATAGAGATACACTCAATACAGAGCTCTGTGGGGCCCCATACTCCTGGATACATGGGAACTGTGGGAGGCACCAACTTTGAAAGTATGGAGCGATAGGAAATTCTGGATAAAAATTGGGAGCGGCCCCTGGTATCCCCACTCATATAATGTGGCAAGGATATGATGTCGCCAGGTCGTGTTGTAAGCCATTTATAAATCAAAAAAGATGGCAACAGGCAACAAGGTGTTGGCATCTGGAAAAGGCTGTTCGGATGGCAGACTCAAGGGACATTATCAGCGGTAGAGCCCTGGCACGGAGCCAGTAGGCCACGTGACTCCAAGACGCAACCCAACTGCCGACACACCATACATTCCAGCAGCTTACAAAGAACACTGGTGAGGCTGATGGGCTGACAGTTATCCACATCAAGCAGGTTTTTGCCATGTTTTGCCATGTTTGATCATTGACTGTGGATCCAATCTGGCCAAGGCACCGTGTCTGGGCAGTGTGCAAGGACGCTGAGGAGCTCCCACTCTGTAAAGGGAGCATTATACAGTTTGCTGTGACATTCAGTGAATGAGAGGGCTTTCCTTTCCATCCACTATTTGAGGGTGCAAAATGCTGGGGGATAATTCTCTGACGTGGAGGCTCGGGCATAGTTCTCAGCAAAGTGCTCCGCAATTGTTATTGCGTCGGTAGATAACACGCCATTGATGTTAATGCCAGTAACACATTTCGGGGTCTGGTACCCACAAACATGTCTGATCTTCGTCCAGACTTGGGAAGGTGACGTATGACACCCAATGGTCGAGACGTACCTCCTGTTTCCATCTTTCTTTCTGACTTAAGCTGGGGGCATCCTAAAGAACATGGGATTGTGTTTTCCACTGCAGAAATGATCGTTCTAGTGACCTGCTCAACTACCACAATGATGGTACCATGTGGGGGAGATTCAACACCTAGGTGAAAGCATCCCAGTCTGCCTCGTTTAAAGCCCATCTTGATAGACATCCAGGGGATTAGCACTGGGGAGTTACAGGAAGATGGGAAAGTGGTCACTATGACGAAGTCATTGTGGGCTCTCCAGTGGACAGATGGGAGAAGTCCTGGGCTGTAGAGGGATAAATCAATGGCCGAGTACATCCCATGAGCCACACTGAAATGTGTGGGGGCCCCAGTATTCAAGCGGCAGAGGCTGAGCTGAGACAGGAAAGTTATGACATCTCTACCTTGGCCAGTAAGCACAGTGCCACCCCACAAGGGGTTATGGACATTAAAATCTCTGAAAAGTAGGAAAGGTTTAGGGGTTGATGAATCAGTGCAGTCAATGCATTCAGGGTATTGCACCATCTGGAGGAAAATATATGAATTGGAATCCAAAACTTTCGGGACTGGTGCTGCAATCTGGAAAGTAGAATAGTAGATCTTTGCACCACTAGATGGCAAGAGCTGTATATCTGATGAATTAAAACAGAACAGCACGTGTGTATCAAATCCTGTGCGAATCTCGAGAAAAGTGCTACAGAGACTCTTGCACACACACTTGTGTGTTTGGGGGACAGAGTATGAGCCATACACTTGTGTTTGAGTGCATGGTCGGTTCAGGGCCAGCTGTACAGATGTCTAAGATGATGCTTACACTGGAATTGGTTATGGGACATGTCAACAAATGTTGACTGATGAATTGGCCATGCATCGTGTCACCGCAAAATTTGTGCCAAGGATCTTGACTGCCGATCAAAAGGCACGGGGAGGGGGGGGGGGGGGGGGGGAGACCGATGTTCCCTTCACTGGGGGAGCCTTGCTCCCGAAGTAGGAAGTAGGTACTCTGGGAGCAACGGAAGGAGATTTTCCCCCTAGCACCAAGGGGGCAGATGTATTCTGGAGGCCTGGAGGGTCCAGTGTTTGTAGCACAGAGTGTGGCATGTCTGGTACTTGTGATGGCGATGGTAATGTAGCTGCAGCGTATGTGGACGTCAACCAAACGAGGTGCAATCGTTCAAATTTGCATTTAGCCTCTTCGTCAGTCAACCGGTCCAGGGTCTTTTACTCCACGATTTTCCACTCCTTTTGGAGTACTGTGCAGTCTGGCAAGCAGGGGGAGTGCTTCTCTCCGCAGTTAATACAAGTGGGAGGAGGTGCACAGGGAGTATCTGGATGCAGTGGACGTCCGCAGTCTCGATATGTGGTGTTGGAGGTGCAGCAGGAAGGCATGTGCCCGAATTTCCAGCACCTAAAGCACTGCATAGGGGGAGGGACGTCTGGTTTAACGTCACAGTGGTAAACCATCACCTTGACCTTTTCAGACAATGAATCACCCTCAAAGGCCAAGATGAAGGCACCAGTAGCAAACCTGTTGTCTTTGGGTCCCCTGTAAACACGCCAGATGAAATGAACACCCTGCTATTCTAGATTGACAGGGAGCTCGTCGTCAGACTGCAAGAGGAGGTTGCGATGGAAAATAATCCCCTGGACCATGTTGAGGTTTTTGTGGGGAGTGACGGAAACATGAATATCACCCAGTCAGTCACAAGCGAGTAGCACCCAGGATTAGGCTGGGGATGCTGTCTGAATCAAGACTGCACCACTTCTCATCTTGGACAGTGCTGTCACTTCCCCAAACTTATCCTCAAGATGTTCAACAAAAAACTGATGCTTCATAGGTAGAAAGGAGTCTGCATCCATTCTGCTACAGAGTAAATACTGAGGCAAATATGGCTCTCTTCTTTCTGTAGCCCTACGTTCTTCCCATGTTGTAGTGAGGGAGGGAAATGATCAAGGGTCATATCTGTCAGCATTGTAATCAATCTTGCCCTTCTTAGAGGCTGCTGGCACCATATGGTCAACAGCAAGAGATGACTTAGTCCATTTCATTGTGGATTATCTGCCCTGATGCCACCAACTCCGATCAGGGGCTCTCCCCAAAGGTGCCACCCAGCCACAGCAAAGGCCACCTGACACGATGGCTGTTGCTGGGAGTCCTGATGCCCCCAGAAGACAAGCATCTACTCCTTGGCATACGTGGGGAGTTTACAGCTCGGGCTTCAGCAGTACGATCCCTGTGTTGTCGGGGGCTACCACCAAATGGGTACATGATGGCCCCACCACAATGGACTGGCTACCATGCTGGATATTGAGTGCAGAGAAATCCAATAGCCATGGGGGCGAAAGAGGACAGGAGACAACGGAAGAAGATGACATACCCCGCAAAGTGTCCTTACCCAAATAGTTGAATTGTAGGTGGAGATGCAAAGCCATGACAAGAGATTCAGGAGATCGAATCTAAAGGCACTATGAATAACTCATGCACCACGTAAGATGTCCTTTCCCATATGGCCCACACTTCTGTAGAATTTGGAAAGTGGCAGGTCAAACCATAAAATGGGATGTGAACTTATAGGGCCGAAAAGTGAGAGACTCCTTTTAGTTGCCTCTTACGACAGGCAGGAATACCTCGGACCTATTCTTACCCCCAGACCCACATGGAGCTTTCATGGAGGAGATAATTCTATTACAGATACCTCACTTTGTTTGAGCACAGAATAAATACTAAGATTCTGCAACAGATGAGTATCAGTGATGTTGCATGGAAGGTTTTTTTATCACTTCTGCTACCCTTCTTATAGATAGACGTGACATATTTTCTTCTAATTACTGGACACCGCTTTTGTTCAAGGGATCTATTGTGTGTAACAGCTAAAATGGGAGAGAGACCAATACTGAACAGAAGCTGACAAGTACTCTTTTGGATGCTGGTGTATTGTTTAATTAGTTATTTTAGCTGTTTCTCAACACAACTTATGTGGGCTCATAATTGCATGCTGATCCAGCCCTATGCCAGAGTTCACCAATGACACTGGGTGGCAAGGGATGATGTGTCACTCTCAGAAAGTCATGCCCCCGATGTTAAATTACACACATACACACACAGACACACACACACACACACAAACCACCTTTAGAAATGTTCAGATTGTAACCACATGCACCAACTAATTTGCAATTTGTTTGTAACTCATTCCATATCATTATGACCTATCGTGCAAAATGATCCATAGAACATGAAAATAAGTAACGTAGAGGTGATCTTATTGTGTACTTAGTGGCACCCCATACCACCACACCGGATACCACTCCGTATCACGATGAAAAATGCAATCTGGCAATTTTTCATCTCTTCAGAATTTTCATAAATGGATATGACATTATGCTGCTGTATGCAAAACTAGCTCTAGTTTGAATAGACATAGTGCCTGTCCTGTGTCAATATTGTTATGTAAATCATTGCCGATTGGCCTCCATCTGCTTTCACGTCAAGATAAACCACAACACAGGTGATTGTGCCGAGTCCACGATGCTCCATTGTTGTCACTACTGTACAGGTACTTACGTGCTGCAACCAAGCCCATTTCCTGGTTCAATGCAAAGTGAACAATATAACTGTACTCTCAGGTGCTAGGCACATGTGGCCACTGAGATCATGTATTGTGTTTGTATGTGATCTTCCGGGACCTATAAATTCCATATTTGCAAGCAAGTCATGAGAGCCCAATCACTATGACATTGCAGAATGATAAATGCAGTTTCTGGAAGGCACAGGTCTTGGACAACAAATTCAGACACGTGATGGCAGACATTTCTCTTTCTTACAAAAGACATAACACAATGTTCTCACATATAACCAACAAGCAAATGCTATTTTTTAATTAGAAACCAATGGCATAGGCTTTCCCTATATTCAGAATGTAGTTGTGTTACACCAAACTACTTTGTTCAGTTGCACTGAAACACCAATCATTTCAAACAATAGAAACTCCTGGTAGGAATACCAATAACATAGGGAAAGATATATTGCTACTTACTTTAAAGATAACACGATAAGTTGCATACAGACACAATCAAAAGACACTTACAAATAACCTTTCGATCTCAGCCTTTGTCAGATTGATAGATTGATTGATGGGGGTTAAGGGATTAAACGGCAAGGTCACCAGTCCTGTGATTCCAAAGTGACTTGTGGATGAGAGAGGATCTGCTAAAAGTGTATTGATCCAGTCAGAGGAGTCAAACTACAAAATGAAGAAGTTAAAACACACACAATACAAGGCATATAAGGATAGACCAAATCTAAAAACTGGAAAGAAAGAGCGGTCATGGGGTCCCAGATCGAGAAAACATGAAAAAGGGCCCCAACCATAAGCACCCTGCCCCTGCTCCAGGAGTAAATCAAAACCTTATATCTGAAAACAAAAACAACTTTCACAGAGGAAACTGTGCACCAGTTAAACCATCTGTGATTCGTCTGCTAATATTAAAATTAAGGAATGTGGAAGATTATACTGAGTACGAAGGGCCAAAAATAGGGGACATTTCACCAATATATGGGATACTGTCAGTCTGGCTTCACAACCAAATTGTGGAGATGGTTCGTTACACAAGAAAAAACAATAGTGAGCATGGTATGACCAATGTGTAGAAAGTATAAGACAGTGGACTCCTTCCGAGAGGAGAGGAAGGGAGAGTGCCAAACTGCATTAGACTCCTTGATTGTGCAGAGTTTATTACCGACAGCAGTAGCACACCACTTTTGGGCAAAGAGAAATTTGATGTAGATCCACATATCTGCAGCTGGAATCATGAAAGGGAATGGGGGATAAGTACCTGCTTCTCTAGCCTACTGGTCAGCCAGTTCATTCCCTGGGATGCCCACATGACTTGGGACCCAGAGAAGACAACTGAATAGGCAGCATGGCAAAGGGCAGAGAGAAGGTCATGGATAGCAGAGATCAAAGGGTGACGAGAGTAGCATCAGTTGATAGCCTGCAGGCTGCTCATTGAGTCGGTACATATTAAAACACTGTGGAGGGAGGGCTGAGTAACAATAAAGAGTGTCCTGCGAATGGCTAGCAGCTCTGCTGTGAACACACTACATGAGCCCAGCAATAAAGCTAGTAGGAGATATGAAAGTATATCTCGCCTTATGTGCTGTCTTAAAACCATCAGTGTTTAAGATTATGGCACCCTGGAACTCTGCAGGGATGGAACGTAGAAGGTGCCGGAAGTCCATAGGGGCCACAGAGACCTTATTACCCTGGAATAGATTGGTCCTGACCCATGGTCTAAGCACCATCCAAGGAGGGGGAAGGGGGTGGGGGGGGTTCATTCCAGTGAGTGGAGATGGAGATTCCGACAAAGGGAAGTGAGACGCATCCCAACAGTCAATCCGACCCATGGGTGGTTATCAGGAGGGAGACATCCCTTGTTTGCAAAGAGGACAGGGTACATGGGATGGTCAGGGAATCAGAGAATGTCAATTGCATAAGAAATCAGGAGTTGGCTCCATTGTATCTGTAGAGGGGGAATCCCCACTTTTGCGAGGAGACTGTCAATGGGAATAGTGCAAAAGGCACCAGCAGCGAGATGCACCCCACAATGTGAACAGGGTCAAGTATTTTCAGAGTGGAAGGAGCTGTGGGCCACAAGCCAGAATACTATAATCTAGCCTGGACAAGACCAGAGCATGATAAAGATGGAGAAGATAGCACAGTCTGCACCCCAAGATGAGTGGACCAGAAGGCAGAGAGCATTAAGTTTCTGCATGCATGTAGTTTTCAGGTGGCAAATGTGGGGCACCCATGTCAGCTTTTTATTGAAAGTAAGGCCCAAGAAACAAAACTGTGCGACAACATCTAGGAACTGGTCGCCTAAAGAAAGTTCTGGGTCGGTGTGTACTGTAGATCACTGACTCAAATCCATAACCCACTTTTTGGAGGGAGAAAACTGAAAGCCATGGGAGACAGCCCATGCAGAGTCCCATCGAATGGCACCATGGAGCCAATTCTCATAAGATGCTACCGAGTAGCAGCTGCAACAGGTGAAAAAATAATCAACATACAATGTCGGGGTAACCAGAGGCCCAACACAGGTTATGAGCCCATGAGCCTATGAGGAAGAGTGTCACACTTAACACAAAGCCATGTGGCATACCGTTCTCCTGAATCCAATGGATGCTGAGTGAACTGTCAACTTGAAACCGTAAGAGCCGGTGGGAAAAAATCAGAAGGGGGCCGCAAAAGCCCCAGTCATGGAGGATAACTAAAATGTGATGGTGCCAAGCTGTGTTGTATGCTTTAAGTAGGACAAAGAAGACCATAACAAGGTGCCGGCAGTTAGTAAAAGCCTGTTGGATTGCTATTACCGATTTGAGTAAAGGGCAATTCCATGTCAAATCAACAAGTGCTACAACCTGACCCTCTCAGATTTTTTTTGAAATTAAGTATGCATATATTACTCATAAATCATGACACAAATTAATTTTTTCACATTTTTCTGACGAAAAGTTACCAAGTAATGAACCTTCAAAAATTGAAAAGATGACAAATTTTTGACTCTCAGAACAATGTTGCTTTCTTTACAACTCATGTTCTAATTAAGATAGAACAATAAAATTTACTTCATTGGAAAGCTCTTTTAAAGAGCTTTTATATTATACCAAACATCACTAGTTTTATATATATACTCAAATTGTTAAAAAAAAACATTGTTGAATTTACAGAATTTTGAAAAACTATTTTTAAAATTCTCAAAAAAATATATGTGAAAGATACACTTTACATCTACATATTCTGAAAGTTTCAAATTGGGATGAGCATGGGATCACTATCAAAAGCAATTTTACATTACGGGTGGCACTTTAAAAATTTGTAAAAACTAAATTATTTTAGATATTAGGCCTACTTCTCACCAGCTGTATGTTGTTGTCAAATGTGGAAATTAAAAATAACTTATAATTGACAAAAGAACATAAGTTGTATGCTTCTGTAATTAATAAATACAAAATGAAAACTTAAAAAATAATAATAATAAATAAATAAACACAGAAAGATGAATACCTGAGATCAGAGCTAAATTCAGTTAGTAATTACTATTATTTACAAATAGGCAACCTATTAGTGCACTTCTTCATACTTCAAACTAATCGGTCTATTGCACGTCAACATTTCTGCACTGGATAACTTATACACTCCTGGAAATTGAAATAAGAACACCGTGAATTCATTGTCCCAGGAAGGGGAAACTTTATTGACACATTCCTGGGGTCAGATACATCACATGATCACACTGACAGAACCACAGGCACATAGACACAGGCAACAGAGCATGCACAATGTCGGCACTAGTACAGTGTATATCCACTTTTCGCAGCAATGCAGGCTGCTATTCTCCCATGGAGACGATCGTAGAGATGCTGGATGTAGTCCTGTGGAACGGCTTGCCATGCCATTTCCACCTGGCGCCTCAGTTGGACAAGCGTTCGTGCTGGACGTGCAGACCGCGTGAGACGACGCTTCATCCAGTCCCAAACATGCTCAATGGGGGACAGATCCGGAGATCTTGCTGGCCAGGGTAGTTGACTTACACCTTCTAGAGCACGTTGGGTGGCACGGGATACATGCGGACGTGCATTGTCCTGTTGGAACAGCAAGTTTCCTTGCCGGTCTAGGAATGGTAGAACGATGGGTTCGATGACGGTTTGGATGTTCCGTGCACTATTCAGTGTCCCCTCGACGATCACCAGTGGTGTACGGCCAGTGTAGGAGATCGCTCCCCACACCATGATGCCGGGTGTTGGCCCTGTGTGCCTCGGTCGTATGCAGTCCTGATTGTGGCGCTCACCTGCACGGCGCCAAACACGCATACAACCATCATTGGCACCAAGGCAGAAGCGACTCTCATCGCTGAAGACGACACGTCTCCATTCATCCCTCCATTCACGCCTGTCGCGACACCACTGGAGGCGGGCTGCACGATGTTGGGGCGTGAGCGGAAGACGGCCTAACGGTGTGCGGGACCGTAGCCCAGCTTCATGGAGACGGTTGCGAATGGTTCTCGCCGATACCCCAGGAGCAACAGTGTCCCTAATTTGCTGGAAAGTGGCGGTGCGGTCCCCTACGGCACTGCGTAGGATCCTACGGTCTTGGCGTGCATCCGTGCGTCGCTGCGGTCCGGTCCCAGGTCGACGGGCACGTGCACCTTCTGCCGACCACTGGCGACAACATCGATGTACTGTGGAGACCTCACGCCCCACGTGTTGAGCAATTCGGCGGTACATCCACCCGGCCTCCCGCATGCCCACTATACGCCCTCACTCAAAGTCCGTCAACTGCACATACGGTTCACGTCCACGCTGTCGCGGCATGCTACCAGTGTTAAAGACTGCGATGGAGCTCCGTATGCCACGGCAAACTGGCTGACACTGACGGCGGCGGTGCACAAATGCTGCGCAGCTAGCGCCATTTGACGGCCAACACCGCGGTTCCTGGTGTGTCCGCTGTGCCGTGCGTGTGATCATTGCTTGTACAGCCCTCTCGCAGTGTCCGGAGCAAGTATGGTGGGTCTGACACACCGGTGTCAATGTGTTCTTTTTTCCATTTCCAGGAGTGTATGTTCGCCCTGTAGCAGTTTGAGGGTTCACGATTGCCACTACTTCCCTACTGCTTATGGAAAAAATGTCTGGATGACTCGGAAATGTAAAAGATGGTGACAGTCCATGTGCATGCAAGAAACTAACTGTGATTTCATCCTTCTGATTTTTTTCAAGTACACAGGTTAACCACCAGTGTCAATTATAATCACAAGCAACATATCCTTTTATGTCTTTGAACGGTATTGTATCACTGTCAGAAACTGTCACCAGTTCAATTTTACTATCATCAGAGTTTGAATACACTTTTGTTATTATTTTGTCCTTGCTAAAAGGAATAAAAGTGTGAAGTTTTCGTGTCACTACAATTTTGCAGCATTTCTCAGATCTCTCCATAAGTTTCATTTCTTCATTTTTGTAATCTTCTTTAGTAGCATACTTGAAGTTCATTCCTTCTATGTTATCCTTGGAAAACACATAAAGTTGTTTTGGTGTCATTATTTGATCAGTGTATGGCCGTTGCAGACTTGCTCGAGCTGCAAGTCGTTTAACTGTTCCACCAACACCATCACTAGCTCCCGTCCCATGTGAGGTGGCTGAAAAATGTCATTCAGCTTCAGTTTGGAAATCATCTTCATCTTCATGATGGCACAGGTTGATAAAGTTCTTCCTATTTTTATAATGAGCTGCTGCTCCAACAGAGAAATAATATATTTTTCTTGGTTTTCTACAGAATTTAACAGTCAAGAAGTCCATCAAGTACGACTGGAACAAATGCACAGGAACAGTGTCATGTGTTAGGCATTCTGATATGATTACAAGACTTGTGTGCTCGAGTTTGTTCCCATCCTTGTAATAAGCAACAATGGGATGAATCGTTGCTTGCATGTTTGTCCAGTGATATCCTTGAACTTCGTCCTGGATGACAAAGGAGTAATTCTCAGAAAAGTCACAGATCACTAAGACCTCACCTTCTTTAAGTTCATTTCTCAGTCTCTTTTGGAAGGTTGATTGTTGACTATCAACGAATGAATGTCGTGTAAGCGATTTTCATTTATGAAAAAAGAAAAAAAAAAAAAAAAAAAAAAAATCAATAAAATTGTCAGATGATTTTTATGATTGTTTCTAGAGATGTGTGATCAACGGAAACCCATTGCTGATAAGTTACATTATCAATATCATTAGTAAAATGTAGACTTTCACAGCCAGAAATATCATGTCCATTATAATTATCCGGGCTGTTATGCTGTGGTCGATTGATGAAGTCTGTGTCAATTCCCAACGTTTCGTCTCCGACTGCGGGAGACATCTTCAAGGGGGTCCGTAGCTCGATGGAAGATCCAACACACCCACTGGCTCGCTACTGACTGCCGCTAAATTCCGTGTCCGCGCGCTCCCATGCCGCGGCGTGACGTCACGTGTTTTGAAAATGTCAGTGCAATTGGCCGCTGTCCGTCGCCGTTGCCATCACCCAGTAGTGGACGGATGGTACACATCTTCAACACCGGCATCCATATACCGTTTAATTTCACGCCCTCCTCTTTTCGTAATATCCTCCGCCTTTCGTAATATCCGCTTGTGGCCGCTAGTACTTGCGTCTCCTCGAAACGAATATTGTGGTTCCCTGGCTGGAAAGCATGCTCCACAACAGCTGATCGTTCCGTTTCTCCTCTTCTACAATTTCCCTTGTGCTCTTCCAAACTTTTAGAAACAGTTCTTTTAGTGGTACCCACATAAACATCTCCACAGCTGCATGGGATCGTATACACTCCAGCTTTTTCCAATGGTTTGCGAGCGTCCTTGGCAAGCTTAAGGTATTCCTGTATCTTCATGGTGGGCTTGTAAATTACGGTAATATTCCGCTTTGTCAATATCCTCCCTCTTCTTTCCATTACATTTTTAACAAATGGCAGGAAAACCTTAGATTTTGCAGTAGCCTGTACATCAGTATGATTTCTGCGTGGCTGCCTCAACGCACGTTTTATTTCAGCGGACGAATATCCATTCATCATTAGTGCATTGTGGAGATGTTCCATCTCAGCGTCGAGCAACTCAGGTTCACAAATATTTCTATCTCTGTCCGCTAACGTCTTGATAACACCCCGCTTCTGTTGTGGGTGATGGTTCGAATCCCGGTGCAAATAATGGTCCATGTGCGTGGGTTTGCAGTATACTGAGTGGCCCAAACTACCATTTTTGTTTCTAGAAACAAGCACATCGAGGAAATGTAATTTGCCATCTACCTCCTCCTCCATTGTAAACTGAATTCTTGAGTTTATACTGTTCAGATGTTCATGGAACCGGTTTAGTTCCTCCCTACCATTGACACTGAATTCATCAACCGACCACAGCATAACAGCCCGGACAATTATAATGGACATAATATCATTAGTATTCAACAAATCTTGTAAATATGTCAAATGTTTCTGGGCCAGGGCAGAATTTACATTCACCAAAATGACAAGCAGGTAATGACTGATTCCATACAACTCTTGCAATGCAGTCTTTCTAAGTTTTTATTGGATTATCTTCATCCTTTGTCAGCTGAGAAATGTTACATCCAATCAGCATGAGTTTGAAGTTTTGATGGGTAGTACACACACAGATACTATGTATACCACTACTTCCAGCTAAAACACAATTTTTGGGACGTAGGTCTGCAAACTTCGAAAATCCAATGTGGAGCTCTGGATGGTTGTCTTTAAAGTTCACTTAAATTTCTTTCAAATTACTTAAAATTAGCCATTTTTGTACTTGCAGTTTTTCTCTGTTATCTCTCAAAAGCACAAAATCTTTTTTCCCAGGCATTGCCCTGCTTATCTCATCAGAACAATAAAAGTTTCTAACAAAATGAGCAGTTGTTTGATCAAGAGTCTTGCCAGGTTTTGGGTTTGGTGAAGACAAAATTCACTTGGCCTTCACCAAATCCTTTACTCTTTGAGCCATGTAATTTGTTACGTTAAATTCATCTTGAAGCTTCTTCACACTCCAGCTTTTAGGTAAAATGGTAAGAATTTCCATCTGTTTACTTTGAGATGTACATGTACGAAATTTATCTTTTAGCTGACTGATCATCTCAGATTCTGCATGATCATCTCAGATTCTGCATGATCATCTCAGATTCTGCATGATCATCTCAGATTCTGCATGATCATCTCAGATTCTGCATGATCATCTCAGATTCTGCATGATCATGTGCCGCCTCTTCTTTTTCAGAAGGAAGCAATAATACCTTTGCTTGAATTGTTGAAGTTAATTTAATTAGTTTTTCCTTAGGATATTTTGCATCACACAGTCGTTTCTTCTTAATTGGTGATTCACCAACGGACTGCAAAGAAGCATTCAACCTTTCAAGGCCTCACTTGCTGCAATGTCTTTTACATCACTATCACATAAAACCTTTTGACTTTCTTGTTTCACCACAGAATACAGTAGATAATCATCATTTTCTGTGCTAGACGTATCACAAATTTCTACTTGTGCAATTTTTTTATGGCAGTTGTCACACACTTTTTGATTTAAAGTTAAGAAAAGTTTTCTTGGTATCATTCATTGTGAAACAGGCTGCAAGTTTTTCTTGTGGTTATTGTGGCCCCTTTCATTAAATGGATTACAGCACAAAGCTGAAATATTAGGCATTTTATATTTCTGAAGTGAACAAACTAATTAAAAAAAATGTTTTTGGAGTTGAATGCCCCAGCTTTCTATATTCAATACTACACAATATTACTTCTCTATTCTTTCACTTCCTGTAAAAAAAATAGCTCATTATGTTAACAGTATGAAAACATTAACTGGTTGTAGGCATACAAACTTACAGACTCTTGTGAGGTTTGTACAAATGTACCTTTAAGCTAGATTCAAAACACATTTCAGAGTTAATCACATAATTTCACTACAGCTGCCTCACAACAAAAGAATGTGTGGGTCACTTTCAACAATAGGTAAAAAATGCTGACAATATTAACCAGAGATAAAATACTGAATAGATTGCAGATAGTAACACCAAAGAATCATTTTATATATAATCTTTAAAATGAGAGATAGGTCAAGGAGTCACCCCAATCCCGGGAGCGGAAAGACCAACCTTAGGGGGGAAAAAGGACAGGTACAGGTACACGAGATCCATCCGCACATACACAGAAACAAGCAGACATTTGTAAAGGCAAAGAGTTTGGGCAGAGATGACAGTCGAGGCGGAAGTACAGAGGCAAAGATGTTGTTGAAAGACAGGTGAGGTATGAGCGGCGGCAACTTGAAAGTAGTGGAGGTTGAGGCCTGGTGGGTAACGAGAAGAGAGGATATACTGAAGGGCAAGTTCCCATCTCCGGAGTTCTGACAGGTTGGTGTTAGTGGGAAGTATCCAGATAACCCAGACGGTGTAACACTGTGCCAAGATGTGCTGGCTGTGCACCAAGGCATGTTTAGCCACAGGGTGATCCTCATTATCAACAAACACTGTCTGCCTGTGTCCATTCATGCGAATGGACAGTTTGTTGCTGGTCATTCCCACATAGAATGCTTCACAGTGTAGGCAGGTCAGTTAATAAATCACGTGGGTGCTTTCACACATGGCTCTGCCTTTGATCGTGTACACCTTCCGGGTTACAGGACTGGAGTAGGTGGTGGTGGGAGGGTGCATGGGACAGGTTTTACACCGGGGGCGGTTACAAGGGTAGGAGCCAGAGGGTAGGGAAAGTGGTTTGGGGATTTCATAGGGACGAAACAAGAGGTTACGAAGGTTAGGTGGACGGCAGAAAGACACTCTTGGTGGAGTGGGGAGGATGTCATGAAGGATGGATCTCATTTCAGGGCAGGATTTGAGGAAGTCATATCCCTGCTGGAGAGCCACATTCAGAGTCTGATCCAGTCCCGGAAAGTATCCTGTCACAAGTGGGGCACTTTTGGGGTTCTTCTGTGGGAGGTTCTGGGTTTGAGGGGATGAGGAAGTGGCTCTGGTTATTTGCTTCTGTACCAGGTCGGGAGGGTAGTTGCGGGATGCGAAAGCTGTTGTCAGGTTGTTGGTGTAATGGTTCAGGGATTCCGGACTGGAGCAGATTCGTTTGCCACGAACACCTAGGCAGTAGGGAAGGGACCGTTTGATGTAGAATGGGTGGCAGCTGTCATAATGGAGGTACTGTTGCTTGTTTGTGGGTTTGATGTGGACGGACGTGTGGAGCTGGCCATTGGACACATGGAGGTCAACGTCAAGGAGAGTGGCATGGGATTTGGACTAAGACCAGGTGAATCTGATGGAACCAAAGGAGTTGAGGTTGGAGAGGAAATTCTGGAGTTCTTCTTCACTGTCAGTCCAGATCATGAAGATGTCATCAATAAATCTGTACCAAAATTTGTGTTGGCAGGCCTGGGTAACCAAGAAAGCTTCTTCTAAGTGACCCATAAATAGGTTGGCGTACGAGGGGGCCACCCTGGTACCCATGGCTGTTCCCTTTAATTGCTGGTATGTCTGGCCTTGGGAAGTGAAGAAGTTGTGAGTCAGGATGAAGCTGGCTAAGGTAATGAGGAAAGAGGTTTTAGGTAGGGTGGCAGGTGATCGGCGTGAAAGGAAGTGCTCCATCGCAGCAAGGCCCTGAACGTGCGTGATATTTGTGTATAAGGAAGTGGCATCAATGGTTACAAGGATGGTTTCCGGGGGTAACGGATTGAGTAAGGATTCCAGGCGTTCGAGAAAGTGGTTGGTTTCTTTGATGAAGGATGGGAGACTGCATGTAAGGTTGAAGGTGTTGATCTACGTAGGCAGAGATATGTTCTGTGGGAGCTTGGTAACCAGCTACAATGGGGCGGACGGGATGACTGGGTTTGTGAATTTTAGGAAGAAGGTAGAAGGTAGGGGTGCGGGGTATCGGTGGGGTCAGGAGGATGATGGAGTCAGGTGAAAGGTTTTGTAGGGGGCCTAAGGTTCTGGGGATTCCTTGAAGCTCCGCCTGGACATCAGGAATGGGATTACCTTGGCAAAATTTGTATGTGGTGTTGTCTGAAAGCTGACGCAGTCCCTCAGCCACATACTCCCGACGATCAAGTACCACGGTCGTGGAACCCTTGTCCGCCAGAAGAATGACGATGGACCGGTCAGCCTTCAGATCACGGATAGCCTGGGCTTCAGCAGTGGTGATGTTGGGAGTAGGATTAAGGTTTTTTAAGAAGGATTGAGAAGCAAGGCTGGAAGTCAGAAATTCCTGGAAGGTTTGGAGAGGGTGATTTTGAGGAAGAGGAGGTGGGTCCCGCTGTGATGGAGGACGGAACTGTTCCAGGCAGGGTTCAATTTGGATAGTGTCTTGGGGAGTTGGATCATTAGGGGTAGGATTAGGATCATTTTTCTTCGTGGCAAAGTGATACTTCCAGCAGAGAGTACGAGTGTAGGACGAAATCACTAACTTTCACCTTTTCTTCAAATGGGGAGGTCACAACCCTCTTTGGTCATCACATGATCTGGAAGTAGCAAAGACTGGTCTAGTGGAGCCTGGGAATTTATTTCCCAACAAAACAGAGCTTTACTTTCAGTTTTCTTTATTATGAAGAGGCAGTGACCCTCAGGTTTTTTGGGAGAAGAGTAAATGGTGTATGCCAGGCTGGCTAGTAACTTGTAGCCCAAAAATATTTCTCTTTAGGGAAAACTTCTGCAGCTTCTGGAATATTAGTACGTCTTTGAATGATTCTGTGATTCTGCTTCTGATGAAAGGAGTCACCTTACAGATAAATACATTATTGAATGAGTATTAATGAACAATTTGGACAGTAAATATTTGCCCATAGCTTAATTTATTATTGAAATTCTTAACTCTTGTCATGTAACTGTCAATGGTAAATGTTATATTTTGATACTATCTAAATTGTTCATCTGAATTTCTCAAAAGAGCATTTTTACCTTTCTCATCAAAAAATCAATTGCATTTGAACTCATGTTAAAAAGTAAATAAATATATTTGACCATAAAACAGGATTTTCAGTTGAAATACTTAAAGAATGCTACAAATTTTTTTGCAGAAGCTTGTTATATATCTGCCTTTTCTATGAAACAAGAAAAGAGAAAGTAAATTATGGCAGCGGTAATAAATTTAAACACTTCATTCACAATACACACATCAAAAAAGTTTTACATCATCTTGGTTCCGAGAGTTCCTGAACCTGTACAGAAAACTGGAATAGAGATCAACATAAGCATCATTTCTGCCCTTTTTATTGCTCATGAAAACCATGCACTGCATGTTTTACCACTATACAACAAGACCTGAATAGGTGGTGATCCAGATTGCTGTACACACCGGTACCTCTAATACCCAGTCACACGTCCTCTTGCATTGCTGCATGCCTGTATTCGTCTTGGCACAAGTTTATCAACGCACTGTTGGTCCAGATTGTCCCACTCCTCAACAGCAAATCGGCGTAGATCCGTCAGAGTGGTTGGTGGTTGCAACGTCCATAAACAGCCGTTTTCAAGCTATCCCAGGCATTTCCATAGGGTTCATGTCTGGAGAACATGCTGGTCACTAGTCGAGCGATGTCGTTATCCTGAAGGAAGTCATTCACAAGATGTGCACAATGCAGGTACAAATTGTCATCCAGGAAAACGAAAGTTTTGCCAATAAGCTGCCGATATGGTTGCACTATCGGTCGGACGATGGCAGTCACGTATCGTACAGCTGTTACGGCGCCTTCCATGACCGCCAGCGCTGTATGTTGGCCCCACATGATGCCAGCCCAAACAGTAGGGAATCTCCACCTTGCTGCACTCCCTGGACAGTTTGTTCAAGGTGTTCAGCCTTACCGGGTTGCCTCAACACATATCTCCAATGATAGTCTGTTGAAGGCATATGCGACACTTATCGTGAAGAGAACATGATGCCAATCCTGAGTGGTCCATTCAGCATGTTGTTGGACCCATCGTGCTGCATGGTGTCGTGGTTGCAAAGATGGACCTCGCCATGGACATCAGGAATGAAGTTGCACATCATGCAGCCTATTGTGCACAGTTTGAGTGGTATCACGACATCCTGTGGCTGCACGAAAATCATTATTCAACATGGTGGCGTTACTGTCAGGGTTCCTCCAAGCCATAATCCGTAGGTAGCAGTCATCCACTGCAGTAGTAGCCTTGGGCAGCCTGTGCAAGGCATGTCATTGGCAGTTCCTGTCTCTCTGTATCTCCTCCATGCCTGAGCAACACAGCTTTGGTTCACTCAGAGGTGCCTGGACACTTCCCTTGTTGAGAGCCCTTCCTGGCACAAAGTAACAATGCGGACGCGATCGAACCGCGGTATTGACCGTCTAGGCATGGCTGAACTACAGACAACACGAGTCATTTACCCCCTTCCTGGTGGAATGACTGGAACTGACCAGCTGTCAGACCCCCCCTGTCTAATAAACACTGCTCATGCATGCTTGTGTACATCTTTGGGCAGGTTTAATGACATCTCTGAGCAGTCAAAGGGACTGTGTCTGGGATACAATGCCCACTGTCAGTGTCTATCTTCAGGAGTTCTGAGCACCGAGGTGAAGCAAAACTTTTTTTGATGTGTGTATACAGTAACCACAGGAAGTAGCTGATATGCTGCCTGTCTACACAATATGACTATCTGCTTATAGCCCTTGGAAATAAACAATTTAACACAAAAAATAGTGCTCTCCATCCCCTGTTTCACGCTTTATCAATGACTACTTACAATGCTCGAATAGTGGTATGAGCACTGCTAACAATATCATGTTTCGGCAGTTTCAAAAAATTAGAATCAGTAGTAATTTTCTTGTACCATTCAAACTCTCACTATTTTTTGAGAAAAGCAGTGAACAGTAGATTAAGTTTTCTCTTATTTACCTATTTTATTTGATATCTTGATTTTGTGTGTCTTGAAACATAACGCAAGTCTGAGGGAGTCTTAGAATTTTTCAGTCTCTGATGTCTATGTTTGTTACTGGAAATAACAGCAATTAAAAAAAATAAAAAATTTGTTATTTCAGAAAGCAGTTATTTTGAGCAGTTTTTAAAAGTCAGGTAAACTGGAGTTTTCAAAAAAAACTGATGTGACCAAAAACAGGCTGTTTCAGTGATAACCACCATTACTAGCCAGAGGTCTACGTTTACTTGGAAGCTAACAGCATCATTTTATGTTTAATATTTCCATCAGGTGAGAACCAACACACCCATTAAATACTTCACGAAATGCATTTTAACCACCAGCCACTTTATTTAACCTATCACCTACTGGTTTTGGTCATAGACCATCATCACTGGATGTAAGGTGAGATACGTTCATTAGTATTTCAGTGATGGGTTATGGTAGCAGTTTGAACGGCTTCACTGTGACAACATTGACATTGTATCAGCTTAAAGGAAACTGGGATATGTTTTTAACTGATCTGTTTTACCTTCATCCACTGATGAGGGCCCATGATCGAAAACGATAGATGATATATAGATTAAATAAAACAGCTAATGGTTAAAATGCGATTCCTGAAGTCATTTTACACTATTTTCTGTTTATTTGTGTGTGGAGTTCTTCAGTATACATTGACCATGACAAAAAAGTGAAGCACCCACAAGACATGGTTGGATGTCAAAGTAACATCATACATGAACTCACCTTCAGTGGGAATGTAAATGATTAGAGTAGCAATTCTTTGCGACAGGTAGAACGACCACCAAGAGTGCATTAGTGTTGTTCATGTTTAGTGTTGCCACTAGGCCTAGTGGGGTACATACAGAGTGTGAACAGTGTCAGATGTTTCGTGGTCACTGTGGAGGACATGGAGGTGCACATACATGTGTGAGTCAGCATTATCAGTAAATTAGAGTGTTTGAAAGGGACCTTATTGTGGGTCTCTGTTTGTCCATCTGTCTGAATCGTGCAACATCCAGATCTGTGGGGCACTGAGATGTGACAGTGGCCTGATGTTGGCCTGCAAGGGAACAAGAGGGCAGTCATACTTGATATCAAAGCTCCGGTCAATCAAGTCTAACTGCCACAAGGGACACTCTCTGTACAGCGCACCAAGCACATTATAATCTCCTCAGATCTGCACCTGCCATCCGAGAATAAGTAATGGACCCCCTGCAACATTCTGCACCACCCTGCACTGTTGGTCAGAGCCTAGCAGCAACTGGACTAGAAAATTACTGTCTCTTGCCTAGGCTGCTGTAAACACAACACAAACTGCTGCATTTAGAGTGGTACCATGACTAGGAAAGATGGACTGCTGAGGAACGGCATCATATTGCATTCTGCCTTGAATCACAGTTCTGCATTACCCCACTGTCAGTGGTGGTGATTGAGGAAAGGTTTCATTCTTCCAATGATTTGGGAGAGACACAGTGGTGTTATCCTGGCATCATGGTGTGGGGAGCCATCAGGTTCACCTCAGGTCATGGCTGGTAGTGATGAGGGAACTCTAACAGAGTAATGGCACGTTACTGACACAGTGTCCTCATGTGTTAGTCTCATGCAACAGTGGCTTGGTGCCATTTTTCCACAGGACAATGCCCGCCCACAATTGAAAAATGTCTCCATGAACTACCTGCATGATGCTCAGGTGCTTCCTTGGGCAGCAAGACCCTCAGATCTGTCCAAAATAGCAGGACTGGCTCGGATGTCAACTCTTACTGCCAGTATCGCGGCTGTCAAGGAGCAGCTAAAATAGGTTTTGGGCTAGCTTGTCATAGGGGATACCCTTTCCAACTGAATCAGTGCAGGAATGCAGGCCAGAGGAGGTGCACCATCATACTGGTAACTGGACTCATACTGCAAAGTTCTTTGAAAATTTGGCTTTATTTTGTACTCAATCAGACCATGAAGTTTCACTGAGTTACCTCCTTTCCTTTTGGGAGGGTTCAGTTCTTTGTCAGGCACTGTACGTCAACAAAAACACAAAAAATGTGGTAAAATCAGAAAATGATAATTCAGTATTAAATAATTTTTTACGTGTTTGTGTATTGTGCCCAGAAAAAGTGCTTTTCTCCAAAAATTCAGTTTTATTGTTCTCTAACACCTAGTATTAAGATGTTCACTACGTCAAATATTTATTTTTCCTCCATAATCTTAAAAAAAAAACATATTGCAACCTCATTAGCTATACAAATCAGCTGTTCTGCACTGTAATTTCCCACGATCACTCACGACGGGCACCGCCAACAGACGAGTCAGTCGGAAAATGGACAGATCCTGAAAGTTTTACTGAGTTATCTGTACATCATTTGATCTTCCCAACAAAGTGTTATGGGGTTGCACAACAGTTACAGCAGTGTGTGATCACAGAACTTCTTTGTGTGTACTAGCTTCTCAGTGTATTTTGGTTGGTTGGTTTTGGGGATTAAAGGGACCAGACTGCTACGGTCATCGGCCCCTTTTTCCAAATACAAAGAACACCCACAGAGAATAAAAACGAGGAACAGAATAGATCACAGACGATAGAGAACAAGAGAAACTGAGACAAAGAAAAGACAAAACGCACTAAAACCACACAGAGTGTGACGGTGGTTGGCCGACCATAGAAATAAAAAAGGAAAAGCCAACCACTTAGAAACACATTAAAAAAGCAGTTTAAAATCATAGGCCAAAGGCCAGAATCAACACAAAACAATAAGAGAAAACAGAAACACTCAGATTAAATGATAAAATCACCCTGCCCGAATAAAACGTAAAACTAAGTCAGTCATAGTGGAGTCGTCTGCTAAAAGGGCAGGGCGCGTAGCAGGCAGCGCAAATGTCTGCCTGACCACAGCTAAAAGGAGGCAGGCCATCAAAATGTGGGCCACTGTCAAAGCCGCCCCACAGCGACATAGAGGAGGGTCCTCCCGGCGCAGTAAATAACTGTGTGTCAGCCGGGAGTGGCCAATGCGGAGCCGGCAAAGAACTACTGAGTCCCTGTGAGTGGCTCGCAGGGATGACTGCCACACAGCCGTCGTCTCCTTGACAGCACGGAGTTTATTGCGCATTGTCAGTTCGCGCCATTCATCGTCCCATAGCGCCAAGATTTTGCGGCGGAAGACCGCCCGCAAATCAGTCTCTGGGAGGCCAATGTCCAGAGATGGCTTACTGGTGGCCTCTTTCGCCAGGCGGTCAACATGTTCGTTACCCGGGATACCGACATGACCGGGGGTCCACACAAAGACCACAGAGCGGCCGCAACGGGCAAGAGTATGTAGAGACTCTTGGATAGCCATCACCAGACAAGAACGAGGGAAACACTGGTCGAGAGCTCGTAAACCGCTCAGGGAATCGCTACAGATAACGAAGGACTCACCTGAGCAGGAGCAGATATACTCTAGGGCACGAAAGATGGCGACCAGTTCAGCAGTGTAAACGCTGCAGCCATCCGGCAAGGAACGTTGTTCGGAATGGTCCCCTAGTATGAACGCATATCCGACACGACCAGCAACCATCGAACCGTCAGTGTAAACAACACCAGAGCCCTGATACGTGGCCAGGAGGGAATAAAAGCGGCAGCGGAAGGCCTCTGGAGGGACTGAGTCCTTAGGGCCCTGTGCCAAGTCGAGCCGAAGGCAAGGGCGACGAACACAACATGGGGGTGTATGCAAAGTAGCCCGGAAAGGAGGTGGAACAGTGAAACCCTGAAGCCCAGAGAGAAGCTCTTTGACGCGGACCGCTATTGTACAACCAGACCGGGGTCGACGTTCTTGCATACGGACGACCGACCGCGGGAACAGGAGACGATAATTTGGATGCCCGGGCGAGCTTAGAACATGGGCAGCATAAGCGGCCAGCAAACGTTGGCGTCGGAACCGCAGTGGAGGTACACCTGCCTCCACTAGTACACTGTCCACAGGGCTGGTGCGGAAAGCACCAGTGGCAAGGCGTATCCCGCTGTGGAGAATTGGGTCCAGCACCCGTAACGCAGATGTGGATGCTGAGCCATAAGCCAGGCTCCCATAATCCAGACGGGACTGGATTAACGCCTGGTAGAGCCGCAACAGGGTAGAGCGGTCGGCGCCCCAGCGGGTGTGGCTCAAGCATCTCAGAGCGTTTAGATGCCGCCAACACGTCTGTTTAAGCCGCCGTATATGAGGCAGCCAAGTCAACCGGGCATCGAAAACCACCCCCAAAAACCTGTGGGTCTCCACCACAGCAAGGAGTTCGTCGGCAAGATAAAGCTGCGGCTCAGGATGGACTGTTTGGCGCCGGCAGAAATGCATAACGCGGGTCTTGGCTGCCGAAAACTGAAACCCATGCGCTACAGCCCAAGACTGCGCCTTACAGATAGCGCCCTGTAGCTGACATTCAACAGCTGCAATGCCAGTAGAGCTGTAATAAAGGCAGAAGTCGTCAGCATACAGGGAAGCAGAGACAGAATTTCCCACGGCCGCAGCAAGCCCGTTAATGGCTATTAAAAACAAACAGACACTTAAAACAGAGCCCTGTGGCACACCGTTCTCCTGGACGTGGGAGGAACTATACAAGGCCGCGACTTGCACGCGGAAGGTACGACACGACAGAAAATTGCGGATAAAAATCGGCAGAGGACCCCGAAGGCCCCATCCATGAAGCGTAGAAAGAATGTGATGACGCCATGTCGTATCGTACGCCTTCCGCATGTCGAAAAAGACAGCGACCAGGTGCTGACGGCGGGCAAAAGCAGTACGGATGGCCGACTCCAGGCTCACCAGATTGTCGGTGGCGGAGCGGCCTCTACGGAACCCACCCTGAGACGGAGCCAGAAGGCCCCGAGACTCCAGTACCCAATGCAAGTGCCGGCTCACCATCCGTTCAAGCAACTTGCAAAGAACGTTGGTGAGGCTAATGGGACGGTAGCTGTCCACCTCCAGAGGGGTCTTTCCAGGTTTCAAAACGGGGATGACAATGCCTTCCCGCCATTGCGACGGAAACTCCCCCTCGACCCAAAGACGGTTGTAAAGATCGAGAAGGCGCCGCTGGCAGGCCACTGAAAGGTGTTTCAGCATCTGACAGTGGATGCCATCTGGCCCAGGAGCGGTATCAGGGCAAGCAGCTAGGGCACTGCGAAATTCCCACTCACTGAATGGAGCATTGTAAGATTCCGGGTGGTTGGTGCGAAACGAAAGGCTCCGACGTTCCATCCGCACTTTAATGGAGCGGAAGGCCTGGGGGTAATTCGCAGAAGCGGAACTCAAAGCAAAATGTTCTGCTAAGCGATTTGCAATGACGTCGGAGTCAGTACAAACAGCTCCATTCAGTGAGAGCGCAGGGACGCTGGCAGGGGTCCGATAGCCGTAGACGCGTCGAATCTTGGCCCAGACCTGCGAGGGAGTGACATGGAGGCCAATGGTGGACACATACCGCTCCCAGCATTCCTTCTTGCCTTGGCGGATGAGGAGGCGGGCCCGCGCACGCAGCCGTTTGAAGGCGATAAGGTGGGCTAAGGAGGGATGTCGCTTGTGACGCTGGAGCGCCCGCCGGCGATCTTTAATTGCTTCAGCGATCTCAGGGGACTACCAAGGCACAGCCTTCCGCCGAGGGGACCCAGAAGAACGGGGAATGGCAGACACGGCGGCAGTAACGATGCCGGTGGTGACCGATTGAACCACCGCATCAATGTCATCAGTAGAGAGAGGCTCAAAAGCGGCAGTGGAGGAGAACAAATCCCAGTCAGCCTTATTCATAGCCCATCTGCTAGGGCGCCCAGAAGAGTGACGCTGTGGTAGTGACAAAAAGAGCAGAAAGTGGTCACTACCACACAGGTCGTCATGCACACTCCATTGGACAGACGGTAAGAGGCTATGGCTACAGATGGAAAGGTCAATGGCGGAGTAGGTGCCATGCGCCACACTGAAGTGTGTGAAGGCACCATCATTTAACAGCGAGAGATCGAGCTGCGACAAGAAATGCTCAACGATGGCGCCTCGACCTGTGGCCACTGACCCACCCCACAGAGGGTTATGGGTGTTGAAGTCGCCCAATAGCAAGAAAGGTGGCGGCAATTGGGCGACCAGTGCAGCCAGGACATGCTGCGAGACATCACCATCCGGTGGAAGGTAAAGACTGCAGACGGTAATAGCCTGTGGCATCCACACGCGTACAGCGACAGCCTCTAAAGGCGTCTGGAGAGGGATAGACTCGCTGTGCAGAGTGTGAAGGACATATATGCAGACGCCACCAGACACCCTTTCATAAGCTGCTCGGTTCTTATAATAACCCCGATAGCCACGGAAGGCGGGGGTTCGCATTGCCGGAAACCAAGTTTCCTGCAGAGCAATGCAAAGGAAAGGATGAAGGCTGATAAGCTGGCGGAGCTCAGCTAGATGGTGGAAGAAACTGCTGCAGTTCCACTGGAGGATGGTATTGTCCATGGCGGAGAAAGGCGTGATGAGATGGGGAAGGCAGATTACACCGCTGGGTCACCTGCTGCCTCCGATTGAGCACCCGTGCTAGTGCTATCCATGGCGTCTGAGGGACCGGCGAGATCTAGGTCCTCAGCGGACGCCAGGATCGCCACCTCGTCCTCAGACGCAGAGCTGGAAGGTGGCGGTGGGGTGGCTGCCACTGCGAGTTCCTTGGGCTTAGAGCTCCTCTTCTTTGATTTCTCACGCTGCTCCTTGGGTTTAACTGGCTGGGAGGGCTTCACCGATTGTCTCCGGGACTGAGGAGGATCGTGAAGCCCGTCGACCAGCTGATTGCGGGCACTTACGCCACTGTCGGTCGTCAGCCTTCCCACTGGTGGAAACCTGGGAAGGGAGGGACCCGAGGGACCCCTTGCGAGCGTGAGAAGCCGAAGAAGTTGGACACTTCTCCGGCTTAGAAGCAGGGACGGACGTCCCTGATGGGGGGGATGGTGTTGCCCCTGAGGTAGGTGGCGCAGGAGCAACCCGGTGGGTAGAGCCCCCCACTGGCAAGGGGGCAGGAGGAGTTGTACCACTCAGCGATCCGGCCGGAAGTCGTGAAACTGATGGGGCGAGCACAGGTGTTGTAGCGGCGGCGTAGGATGACGTCATTCGCACGGGATGTAATCGGTCGTATTTCCGTTTGGCCTCAGTATAAGTCAGTCGGTCCAGGGTCTTATATTCCATGATTTTGCGTTCTTTCTGGAAGATTCTGCAGTCTGGCGGGCAAGGTGAATGGTGCTCCCCGCAGTTGACACAGATGGGAGGCGGGGCACATGGAGTATCGGAATGAGACGGGCGTCCGCAATCTCGACATGTGAGGCTGGAAGTGCAGCAGGAAGACATATGGCCAAACTTCCAGCACTTGAAGCACCGCATCGGGGGAGGAATATAGGGCCTGACGTCACATCGGTAGACCATCACCTTGACCTTTTCCGGTAACGTATCACCCTCTAAGGCCAAGATGGAGGCACCGGTAGCTATCTGATTTTCCTTCGGACCCCGATGAACGCGCCGGACGAAATGTACACCTCTGCGCTCTAAGTTGGCGCGCAGCTCGTCATCAGACTGCAAAAGAAGGTCCTTATGGTAAATAACTCCCTGGACCATATTTAAACTCTTATGCGGTGTGATCGTAACAGCAACATCCCCCAACTTGTCACAAGCAAGTAACCGTCGTGACTGGGCAGAGGATGCCGTTTGGATCAGGACCGATCCAGAGCGCATTTTTGACAAGCCCTCCACCTCCCCAAACTTGTCCTCTAAATGCTCGACGAAGAACTGAGGCTTTGTGGAGAGAAAAGACTCCCCATCAGCTCTCGTACAAACTAAGAATCGGGGCGAATAATTGCTACTGCCATCCTGAGACTTACGTTCCTCCCACGGCGTGGCCAGAGAGGGGAACGTTTTCGGATCGTACTTTTCAGCATTAAATTGAGCCCGAGAACGCTTAGAGACTGCTGGCGGCTGGCCGCCAGCGAGAGATGATGTACCACGCTTCATTGCGGGTCATCCGCCCTGATGCCACCTACTCCGACCGAGGGCCCTCCCCACGGGCGCCACCCAGCCGCAGCAATAGTGTATTTTGATTCAGACTTTGATGACCTGCTGATGAGAGCATGCTTGGCAACACTGTATTCACTTATTATGTGCTACGTGATTAAAATATCATGAGTGGTGGTGGTGGTGGCCATCAGTTCACTGAGACTGGTGATTATGCATCTGTACTTCGTACCATCTATGACGACATGGGTCCAAAGCAACTGATTTTGTACTTCCACATTCACATCACTGGATTACTGAAACAGAACGGAGGCAAAAGTGGTGCTAGGACTAAGTGTAACATCCACAACACAAATAGTACAAACTTCTTCATATTCTTTCTCTTTGTGACACACAATGTCACCAGTATGACAAACAGTTGTTGCTAAAGCATGCCTAGAGCAGAGTGTAGTAAAGGAAAGATGGTGATGACCAACCCAAGCTAAAAAATCCAAACTTTGCTGACCCTGAACTCACTGTTGCGAAATGCAATTAAATTCCTGTAAGCTAAATATAACATTAATTTTAATAACAGTTCCAATTCAGATTTGTGAATTACATAAGTGATCTGATACTTCTTGATAGAGTAACTTGCTCACTACGAAATACTGCAGCGCAGAGAAAAAGGATTCACAGAAAAAAATTAAAAAAGTAAAGAAATTGGTTGAATGTTTCATGAAATCACTTTTCTGAAAGTAAGTAAGAAAAAAGATTACATAAAAATTTGACATGCCTTTGAATGACACTTGAAATCATGTACTTTTTTTAACATAAAAAGTGAGAGAGCAAAAAAATTAGGACCACAGCACTGATGTGTGAGACATGACTTCTTATGCACACACATTCCCTTTCCCACTATTTGGAGGCTACTTCACTAAAACATTTTTGAGACTGAAAAATTGTTGGAACTTTTTTACACCTTTGGACGTAGACGATAAAAATATGTCAAGACCACACAATAGCAGACTGCAATGTGCAATTAATCAACCAGACAAATATCATCTAGCACTCTTTCAAATTCTAAGATTGTAAGTTAAACATTGAATTTTAATTTCTCAATAGGCACCTCATTTGCTGTACACCAATTCGAGCCTCGTTCGAAGGTGTGTCAAACGTTTCTCTACTCCGTTTTATTTCTTACTTTTCGACAAATAATTTCACAAAATTTGATTTATATATATATAAACAAAGATGATGTGACTTACCAAATGAAAGTGCTGGCAGGTCGACAGACACACAAACAAACACAAACATACACACAAAATTCAAGCTTTCGCAACAAACTGTTGCCTCATCAGGAAAGAGGGAAGGAGAGGGAAAGACGAAAGGATGTGGGTTTTTAAGGGAGAGGGTAAGGAGTCATTCCAATCCCGGGAGCAGAAAGACTTACCTTAGGGGGAAAAAAGGACGGGTATACACTCGCACACACACACATATCCATCCACACATATACAGACACAAGCAGACATATACAGAGGCAAAGAGTTTGGGCAGAGATGTCAGTCGAGGCGGAAGTGCAGAGGCAAAGATGTTGTTGAAATACAGGTGAGGTATGAGTGGCGGCAACTTGAAATTAGCAGAGATTGAAGCCAGTTGGGTAACGGGAAGAGAGGATATATTGAAGAGCAAGTTCCCATCTCCGGCGTTCAGATAGGTTGGTGTTAGTGGGAAGTATCCAGATAACCCGGATGGTGTAACACTGTGCCAAGATGTGCTGGCTGTGCACCAAGGCATGTTTAGCCACAGGGTGATCCTCATTACCAACAAACACTGTCTGCCTGTGTCCATTCATGCGAATTGACAGTTTGTTGCTGGTCATTCCCACATAGAATGCGTCACAGTGTAGGCAGGTCAGCTGGTAGATCACGTGGGTGCTTTCACACGTGGCTCTGCCTTTGATCGTGTACACCTTCCGGGTTACAGGACTGGAGTAGGTGGTGGTGGGAGGGTGCATGGGACAGGTTTTACACCGGGGGCGGTTACAAGGGTAGGAGCCAGAGGGTAGGGAAGGTGGTTTGGGGATTTCATAGGGATGAACTAAGAGGTTATGAAGGTTAGGTGGACGGCGGAAAGACACTCTTGGTGGAGTGGGGAGGATTTCATGAAGCATGGATCTCATTTCAGGGCAGGATTTGAGGAAGTCGTATCCCTGCTGGAGAGCCACATTCAGAATCTGATCCAGTCCCGGAAAGTATCCTGTCACAAGTGGGGCACTTTTGGGGTTCTTCTGTGGGAGGTTCTGAGTTTGAGAGGATGAGGAAGTGGCTCTGGTTATTTGCTTCTGTACCACGTCGGGAGGGTAGTTGCGGGATGCGAAAGCTGTTGTCAGGTCGTTGGTGTAATGGTTCAGGGATTCCGAACTGGAGCAGATTCGTTTGCCACGAAGACATAGGCTGTAGGGAAGGGACCGTTTGATGTGGAATGGGTGGCAGCTGTCATAATGGAGGTACTGTTGCTTGTTGGTGGGTTTGATGTGGACGGACGTGTGAACCTGGCCATTGGACAGGTGGAGGTCAACGTCAAGGAAAGTGGCATGGGATTTGGAGTAAGACCTGGTGAATCTGATGGAACCAAAGGAGTTGAGGTTGGAGAGGAAATTCTGGAGTTCTTCTTCACTGTCAGTCCAGATCATGAAGATGTCATCAATAAATCTGTACCAAACTTTGGGTTGGCAGGCCTGGGTAACCAAGAAGGCTTCCTCTAAGCGACCCATGAATAGGTTGGCGTACGAAGGGGCCATCCTGGTACCCATGGCTGTTCCCTTTAATTGTTGGTATGTCTGGTCTTTAAAAGTGAAGAAGTTGTGGGTCAGGACGAAGCTGGCTAAGGTAATGAGGAAAGAGGTTTTAGGTAGGGTGGCAGGTGATCGGCGTGAAAGGAAGTGCTCCATCACAGCGAGGCCCTGAACGTGCGGGATATTTGTGTATAAGGAAGTGGCATCAATGGTTACAAGGATGGTTTCTGGGGATAACGGATTGGGTAAGGATTCCAGGCATTCGAGAAAGTGGTTGGTGTCTTTGATGAAGGATGGGAGACTGCACGTAATGGGTTGAACGTGTTGATCTACGTAGGCAGAGAGACGTTCTGTGGGGGCTTGGTAACCAGCTACAATGGGGTGGCCGGGATGATTGGGTTTGTGAATTTTAGGAAGAAGGTAGAAGGTAGGGGTGCGGGGTGTCGGTGGGGTCAGGAGGATGATGGAGTCAGGTGAAAGGTTTTGTAGGGGGCCTAAGGTTCTGGGGATTCCTTGAAGCTCCGCCTGGACATCAGGAATGGGATTACCTTGGCAAACTTTGTATGTGGTGTTGTCTGAAAGCTGACGCAGTCCCTCAGCCACATACTCCCGACGATCAAGTACCACGGTCGTGGAACCCTTGTCCGCAGGAAGAATGACGATGGACCGGTCAGCCTTCAGATCACGGATAGCCTGGGCTTCAGCAGTGGTGATGTTGGGAGTAGGATTAAGGTTTTTTTAAGAAGGATTGAGAGGCAAGGCTGGAAGTCAGAAATTCCTGGAAGGTTTGGAGAGGGTGATTTTGAGGAAGAGGAGGTGGGTCCCGCTGTGATGGAGGACGGAACTGTTCCAGGCAGGGTTCAATTTGGATAGTGTCTTGGGGAGTTGGATCATTAGGGGTAGGATTAGGATCATTTTTCTTTGTGGCAAAGTGATACTTCCAGCAGAGAGTACAAGTGTAGGACAGTGACCTCTCAGTTCAACCTCTTAGTTCATCCCCATGAAATCCCCAAACCACCTTCCCTACCCTCTGGCTCCTACCCTTGTAACCGCCCCCGGTGTAAAACCTGTCCCATGCACCCTCCCACCACCACCTACTCCAGTCCTGTAACCCGGAAGGTGTACAAGATCAAAGGCAGAGCCACTTGTGAAAGCACCCACGTGATCTACCAACTGACCTACCTACACTGTGACGCATTCTATGTGGGAATGACCAGCATCAAACTGCCCATTCGCATGAATGGACACAGGCAGACAGTGTTTGTTGATAATGAGGATCACCCTGTGGCTAAACATGCCTTGGTGCACGGCCAGCACATCTTGGCACAGTGTTACACCGTCCGGGTTATCTGGATACTTCCCACTAACACCAACCTATCCGAACTCCGGAGATGGGAACTTGCTCTTCAATATATCCTCTCTTCCCGTTACCCACCAGGCCTCAATCTCCGCTAATTTCAAGTTGCCGCCGCTCATACCTCACCTGTCTTTCAACAACATCTTTGCCTCTGCACTTCTGCCTCGACTGACATCTCTGCCCAAACTCTTTGCCTCTGTATATGTCTGCTTGTGTCTGTATATGTGTGGATGAATATGTGTGTGTGTGTGTGTGTGTGTGTGTGTGTGTGTGTGTGTGTGTGTGTGTGTGTGTACCCGTCCTTTTTTCCCCCCTAAGGTAAGTCTTTCCGCTCTCGGGATTGGAATGACTCCTTACGCTCTCCCTTAAAACCCAAATCCTTTCGTCTTTCCCTCTCCTTCCCTCTTTCATGACGAGGCAACTGTTGGTTGCGAAAGCTAGAATTTTGTGTGTATGTTTGTGTGTGTATTGACGTGCCAGCGCTTTCGTTTGGTAAGTCACATCATCTTTGTTTTCAGATATATTTTTTCCCACGTGGAATTTTTCCTTCTATTATATATATATATAGACACACAAACAAACACAAACTACACACAAAATTCTAGCTTTCGCAACCAACGGTTGCCTCGTCAGGAAAGAGGGAAGGAGAGGGAAAGACGAAAGGATGTGGGTTTTAAGGGAGAGGGTAAGGAGTCATTCCAATCCCGGGAGCGGAAAGACTTACCTTAGGGGGAAAAAAGGACGGGTATACACTCGCACACACACACACGTATCCATCCACACATAAGCAGACACAAGCAGACATATTTAAAGACAAAGAGTTTCAAGTTTTGTCTAACATGAAATACAATATATTTAAATCTTTATCAGTATTATACTATTACAAACATAAAGAGCAAGAGACAGCAGGGAAGTTTCAACGTACACTGTGATTTAGTATTTATTTTCTTTTTTCAATGTGAGAGAATGAAATCCACAATTTTTAATGTCATCAGAGATGGAGTTCTCGTAACTTTCTCTGCTCTTGAGACCACGACCTCCATTCTCACTGTTGTCACTGTCAAAGGGTAGTTCAATCTTGGCAGTAGGAAGTCTTTTCATTCTAAAGCACTGCTCTGCATCAAATGGTGGAAGGCCTCTTAAACAACTTCTGGTGAGGTGCAGCCATAGAATAGTCGATCTTCATCAATATCAATCAAGTGATAAGTGATATAATCTTGTGCATAATTTTCCTTCATATTTTGGCTGACAGCATCTTACAAATCCTCTTGCTACCTGTATGCCATATGAAAATAGGTGGAAACATTTGGTGATTGTAAACACATCAAGACTTGGTTAGGAAAGTATTAATGCCTGTAAGGAATTTTCTCACTACACTTTTCCATTCCCAGTCCTTCTCACAGATGTCTCACAGGCATCTCTGGTGGTCAGTCATGCTTGTGCACCCCTGATGATTCTAAAGACATTCTGTAGTTGAGTTGACATAAGAAGACCCCCAAACAGTTAGCACCACTGTCACCCACATTCAACTGTTAAGTGACAATGGCTGCAGGAGAAACAACAGTCAACTGTAGAGCAGTGACAACTCTGTTTTACCAAAGAGACATTTACAAAATCTCTTTTCTAGTGTCTTTTGTTCACAAATTGCACTGAATTTGGTACTTAGTGTGAAGGAACCCATTTTGACAGTCAAATATCACACCAATAATGACTTTTTATGCATGAAACAACTATGCCTCTAAGAGATGAACTTTGGGACATCTCATCACAACTTTCATGCAACACCTAGAGTTGGTAGAAAGTGTGTTTGCCACTACTGTAAAAATCTAATAATAATCGGTACTTCAGCAGCTACTAAGCTGTCCCTGTCAATACATATCAATAAAACAAACATCACACTAGACTAATTTGGGACAACTCTATTTGACAGACTTGTAAAATTCTGCTTTAAAAATCATTTTGTTTGTAATGAGAAGCAAACTAATGCTTTCTGTCACCACTGGGTGTATCATGAAAGACACAATGAGCAGTATTTGTCTGGGCACGTCCAGCTATACAATGTAAAAACGAAACTCGAAATACCTGCCGAAACATCAGAGAAAACAGGCCTGATGCCTCTTAGGAGGGACACCTTTTACATACAGCAGTTTTCAATGCTTTCTGTTAGGGTTTGTATATTTTATTAATTTTTTGATGGTTGGTTGTATGTCATTCTTATGTTTTGTTTGCCCTCACCCAAAACCCTCAGTTCCCTGCCATAGTTCTGTTAGTTATTTTACTTATCATCGGGAACCAAATTAATTTCAAAATGGGCAGTGCATGTTTTATCATGCCATTGCAACATGTGTTTGTGACACAATAGCCACCACCTTGTAATTTAGTTGGTGATGCATTCTGGACATTTTGATTACATCATTGATCAAGGGCAATGTGTAGCATCAAACATTACAAGTAATCTGATGCAGTGATCTACAATGGAGTACTATCTCAATGTAAATGCACAAATATGCAATCAGATCATGATACAATTTCGAAGTGGTGCAAAGACTGGCAATGTTATTACATGTCCACAAGGGAACCTCCCCATCGCACCCCCCTCAGATTTAGTTATAAATTGGCACAGTGGATAGGCCTTGAAAAACTGAACACAGATCAATCGAGAAAACAGGAAGAAGTTGTGTGGAACTATGAAAAAAATAAGCAAAATATACAAACTGAGTAGTCCATGCGGAATATAGCCAACATCAAGGATAGTGAGAGCTCAGGAGCGCCATGGTCCCGTGGTTAGTGTGAGCAGCTGTGGAACGAGGGGTCCTTGGTTCAAGTCTTCCCTCGACTGAAAAGTTTAATTTATTATTTTCAGACAATTATTATCTGTCCGTCCGTTATGTTTTCATCACTTTTTTGGGAATGATTATCACATCCACAAGAAAACCTAAATCGGAAAAGGTAGAAGAATCTTTTTACCCATTCGCCAAGTGTACAAGTTAGATGGGTCGACAACATATTCCTGTCATGTGACACACATGCCAGACGTGTTTTCCTGTGGAGGAATCGGTTGACCTATGACCTTGCAATCAAATGTTTTCGGTTCCCATTGGAGAGGCATGTCCTTTCATCTACTAATTGCACGGTTTTGCGGTGCGGTCGCAAAACACAGACACTAAATTATTACAGTGAACAGAGACGTCAATGAATGAACGGACAGATCATAACTTTGCGAAAATAAAGAAAGTAAAATTTTCACTCGAGGGAAGACTTGAACCAAGGACCTCTCATTCCGCAGCTGCCCACGCTAACCACAGGACCACAGCACTCCTGATCTCACATTATCCTTGATGTTGCCTATCTTACGCATGGACTACTCAGATTGTATATTTTGCTTATTTTTTTCATAGTTCCACACAACTTCTTCCTCTTTCCTCGATTGATCTGTGTTCAGTTTTTCAAGGCCTATCCACTGCGCCAATTTATAACTAAATCTGAGGGGGGTGCGATGGGGAGGCTCCCTTGTCAGAAATGTACATTTATGTAACTGACAAAACAACTGTGCCACTTGGTGACACACACTAGTTGTCATGAAGATGTTTAGCTCTATGCAGTGGTGCCAACTGTAAACAGTTGCATGAGGATTGCCCACAGTGGCTGGGTACAGGAGAGGGCAGGGGGGAGAGGGGCAGGGAAGTTTATTATAATAGTTGCTGATGAGTCTTCCGAGCTTTATGGCCATGATCAAAGAAACTAAAAGATACCTGATATTTCATCCACAGCTGTTCTAGACATCTTCAGAGGTGTTGCTGGCGACACTGAGTCTTGCCACCTGACAAGTGGGATGTCAAAGAGTGACATAAATATCGCGTAAAGAGAGTGTGGTCAAGTTTACACATGACCAACAGAGATAATCTTTGTCACAGATAAAACTTAATTATCGACTGTCACTTATAACAGATAAAAACTTCTCTACTGATTCTGCAAAGTCACCGTCCACATATAATTGAGTTTCGTAGCTGCTTCTTTTCTCTTAAAATTATCACTATGCTTACGTATTTTGATGGCTTCTCTATATAGTCATGGATAACAGTTTGTCATAGTAGATAAAATTTTGGTTTCAGAAAACTTTACTCCATGTTTTTCTTACTGAAGAGCATGCTCTTCTATAGATGATTTTTCCGTTTTCCCTAGTCGCCAAAAACTTCTATATGTTCTTTCAGTCAGCAAGTGGAGTATGCAAGATTCTATGAACTTGTGGAAAGGTCTATACTGGAACTACCAAAAGAAGTGCAAATACAAGACTGAAAGAACGTAAAATGTGAACAGTATGTTGTGGTGACAGGCTGATCTGTAGTTGGTGAAGTAGCATATAACGTGTCGAATAATTTCGTTAAACACTTTTAAAATATATTACTGTTTAGCTGGCAGTAACAAACCATAAACTGCATGACAAGAATGGTTTAGTATTGCTCCTGGCAATTGGCAGGGAAAACAATTCTCGACATACTTACCTTTTTGGGTAGCCAAATCAATTTTTTCCTATTGTTTTTAAGGAAATAACCTGATGATGTACTCTGCCTATCATGGCTCAGCTTGCTTTGAAATGGAGCTAGGAACACAGTATACCCAAATAGAAAACACAGTCCTCAGACAAGCATGATAAATGTAAATTTGACAATTACTCTGATAAAATTTTAGCTATATCTTGTGCTTCAGACCTGTTCATATATTCATGGCAACTTTTGAGAATTTACTATGAATGTACTCAAAGTCCAATAAATTAATCAACAATAGTACTTGGTAATACATGTAGGTGCTGGTTGCACTGTAATATGGCAATTCCATCCACACAAATTTTTTTTTTCATTAATCAAATAAGAAAACTTCTCCTTCACGCTACAATATCTTAAAAAGTGTAATCTCATCCACGAACAAGTCAATAAGATAGGAAAAGAAAGAACGAAAGAAAGAAACTAGTTATCAGTACCTCAATTCCCTGAGGATAAACTGCTCAAAAACCTTTATCTTCAATACAGAGGCTACCTGATTTGTTTACCCACTATAAAAACAATAAACCAAGTAGTATAAACACAAGAAAATTTATACTTATAAATAATTTTAGTAATGGCAGACACACCAAAAGAGAATGAAAATTTGCTAGCTTCCAGAAGAAAACCTTTGACGAGCTATAAAGGTAGCAATTTTTCATCCTCATTAATGTGTGTCCACTGACAACAATACTGCTGCTACTCAGTGAAGGGTCTCTTTCACTCTTAAATTATTTATATTCTACCAGAACTTTCCCATAAAATTGATTTGGTACTTACATCTTTGGGTGTTTGAGAAAATTTATTCTTTGGATGTTTATCACATTCACTATACGACACAAGTTTAGCAACAACAGCAGTAGCTCCAAACTTCGAAGCAAAATGTAGTGGTGTCTCATTTAGTCCTTTGTCTGGCATGTTAAGATAGAGGTCTAGTAAAATATTAGCTCTCGATTGACAACTTATCATGTCATCATCGCCATAAAGCCTTGAAATGAATGCAGGATCTCCAACAGTATCCAGAATGAACTCACAGATATCGTCACGTCGAGCTTTGGCTGCGATATGTAAAGCATTGTAACGTGAGCCTTCCTAAGAACAGAAAAACAAACAGCGTGTTTGACAGACACAAACAAACTGAGGGGTCATTCCATGTCAATTCAACCAATTTGAGAAAATGTTCCAGCTGATAGTCTCAGATTTGGCTGAGATTTAGCACACCATTGCTACCAAGTGTGGAACACTCATGTATAAAATTTTAAGTTCCCCTGCCAATTAGTTCCAAGATTATGGCTTGTGAAAGAAGGTGGCATGACCCGGAAATTGCATTTGGAACTATTCCGCACAGTCCAGTGAAATTTTTACAGCCCAGTAACATCCACTTAGAGAACACACTCTATGAACCAAAAGACCAACAACATATTTCTGAGGGAAAATAAAAAATTCCTAAATGTGATTTAAAAAATGTAATACGTTAAAAGGTACATATTGTAGGTGCCCTCTATGCCAAATATAATTCACTCAAAAAGGGTATAAATTTTTTTGTGGTAAGCTTAATGTGGCCTAAACACGCACAGAACTCATCATTCCCGTATCAGTCACAAAAATTGAGTTACATGCACACAAAAATTCGAAAAATTACCTGAAAAACATGGATTTTCGAAGCGTGGTAGCACAATAGGGACAAGTGGTATCCAAGACAAATTTCACACACTGCATAAGTAGACCATAATATAATATGTGGCAAAATTTCAACTTGTTATTGCAAGGTATTTGTGTACAATAAAAGTTGACAGATGTATTTGGTTATGTTTCTTTTAACACGATTTAGCAAGTAATAGTGATGATGCAGACAACTTGTTTCAGATAAAGCTGCAGCAATTGTTGAGAACCATCAGGCAACAGAAAGTTAAACAATGGAAGTTTTCAGGGACAGAATAAGTCATTGTTAGGCAGGAACAACGAAGGAAACAAGCAACAATTACAGGTTACTCATGTTTTTAAGATTCTAGTTCAGACTGGTCAGTACTGTTGTGGAGGCAGAAGAGTGTACTAGTGGTGCTTTTGTTCAAACAAGTTGCAGTATTGGTAGAGCACAAGCATTTGAATGTCATAAAACAACATATGGAACAAAATGTGGCATTCGTTTTGTACTGCATGATCTGGATGAATCGGACCAAGATTTGTTGCTATGGAGATCTGGGATACACCTTGTGGGCACAAGAAGTACAGTTCCAGAAAAATTTAGTGTTTGTTATCATCATATGAAAGTGTTTCTGGTTAAGTATTCTTTCCTACAAAGAAGTTGTTTTGATCCATTTTGGATTCATAAGAAGACAGTGAAGTGTAGCCTCAGAGAAATTGATATAAAATCAGTATTGAAAGTGAATCAGCACATGGGACTTAACATGAAACCAGGACAAAAGTTATGTTCCAGGTGTGTTACACTGCTAAAAAATGAACAATATTCTGATAATTTACATGACAGTGATGAAGAGTAACAGCCACCTACAACCACAGCAGATGAGCAATTAAATATTTCAGTGACTGCTCTTGGTTTGTCTCCCATGAAGACACACAAAGTCGGAAAAAGAGACAGGTCCAGCTATGGTAGAAGAAAATTACAAGAAGCTCAAATGGAATTAAAACACAAAATAGCTCACACACTAATGGTGGAAGAGGAAGAACTATCTGCTCCAAAGGAACAGAAATCATGCCAGAAATGCTCTGATTTGGACAAAATTGTGCATGATTTGAAAGAAAAATGTGCCTTATCCACACGCCAGAAAAAAGTAGCTGTTCTTACCCTTACACCTTCCAGTTGGTCTATTGACTACACTGCAAAGGAATTAAATGTTTCTACAGATATGGTAAAGCAAGCAAGGAAAATAAAAGCAACCAAAGGAGTGCTTCCACAACTTCAGCAGGCTCAGGGTAAGCAATTGAGTTCAGAAATAAAGGTGCTAGTGTTGGAGTTTTATGAAAATAATGACTACAGCCGAATAATGCCCGGAAAAAAAAGACTATGTAACGGTGAAAATGGGAAATGTACATGTACAGATGAAAAAAGACTGTTGCTGTGCAACATATCACAACTATGTGTAGAATTCAAGGAAAAGTATCCCAATACCAAAATAGGTTTATCATCTTTTTTCAATCTTTGGCCAAAATGGGTTGTGCCTTTAAGTGCAAGGGACACTCACAATGTTTGTGTATGTGAGATCCATCAAAATGGTAAGCGGATGTTTGCTGGTCTGGATTACAAAGATGCAATGAAGCTGTTAGTGTGTGACATCAGTTCCTACTAGTGCATGATACACAGGTGTGAAAAGTGTCCTGGTAAGGCAAATTTTGCAGAACATATTAATAACAAACTGTATGGTAAACTCCTTATGGATGACTATGAACTTGTTTCTTATAAACAATGGACACACATGGATCGCACAAGTCTTGAAACAAAGCAAAGTACAGTGGAAGATTTTGTTGAAATGTATTGTCAAAAAACCGACAGACTGACCACACACAGCTTCACAGCAACAGCACAATCAGCTTATCTCTAGTTTTGTAAGGATAATCTGAAACAAGATGAAATTATAGTAATGCTAGACTTTTCTGAAAATTATGCATTTATAGTTCAAGATGCCATCCAAGGATATCATTGAGACAACAGTCAAGCAACTCTCCAGCCATTTGCGATTTACTATAGAGGTGAATCAGGTGTTGTCTGTCATGAACCTGTGCGTTTTTAGTGATTGATTAATTCATGATGCCATTGCAGTTCATGCCCACATTCGCACTGTCATGGCGTATGTGAAAAACAAGCTGCCTCACATACATTTTGAGAAATACTTCAGTGATGGGGCAGCTAGTCAGTACAAAAACTGTAAAAATCTCAAAAATTTATGTACGCATTACCATGATTTTCAGATTCATGCAGAAAGGATTTTTTTTTGCCACAAGTCATGGTAAAAATGTATGTGATGGTATTGGTGCTACCATTAAGCGCATGGTATCGCGAGCTAGTCTGCAGCCTACAGAAGGTCACATTCTAACACCTCTTCAATTATTTACCTGGGTACAGAAAAATATCTCTGGCATACAATCATTCTATGTTTCGAAAGATGAGGTGAAATCAGTCGAACAGATGCAAAAAAGCAGACTAGAACACATTAAAACTGTTGCATGCACAAGGAGCCATCATCACTTCTCTCCAGCGGACTCTGACAATGTGCAGACGAGCAGACTGTCTGGTTATAACTATAGGTTCATGCACAACACGTGTCTTCACAGTGTCTGACTCTGGATTCAGAAGCAAAAGCGGCAACATACAACCAGGTTGCTATGTTATTGCTGTTTATGATGACAAATGGTACTTAGGATGTGTTGCAGAGTGCTGTGAAGCAGAAGGTGATGTATTTGTGAACTTCATGGCACCAGCAGGACCAGCAAGATCATTTCATTGGCCACATTTGGCAGACAGGTGTTGGATTCCTTTCAAACATGTTCTTATGACAGTTCCAGTTCCTACCACAGTGTCAGGAAGACAGTACAATTTGCCACTCAATGTATAGAGTACAGTAACTAAAGTGAGGGAGAACTGTTTTTTAGCAGTTAAGGTGCAGTAAACATTAATGATAGGTTGTGTTAATCTATCTATATGTTGTTGCTTAGTGATTAAACAGTTGTGGGACAGGATAAGAAGAGGCAGAACAGTTTACGATATGTTTTTACAAAATTGTGTTGTGAACAATGGCCATATCACCAAATACATGTCAACTTCCATTGTACACAAATGTCTTGCAATAACAAGTTGAAATTTTGCCACACATTATATTATGGTCTACTTATGCAGTGTGTGAAATTTGGTTTGGATACCACTTGTCCCTCTTGTGCTAAAACACACTTCGAAAACCCATGTTTTTCAGGCAATTTTTCAAATTTTTGTATTTTTGTGTGCATGTAACTCAGTTTTTGTGACTGATAAGGGCGTGATGAGTTCTGTGTGTGTTTAGGCCACATTAAGCTTACCACAAAAAAATTTATACCCTTTTTGAGTGTATTATATTTGGCACAGAGGGCACCTACAATATGTACCTTTTAACGTATTACATTTTTTTAATAACATTTTGAAATTTTTTATTCTCCCTCCAAAATATGTTGTTGGTGTTTTGATTCAGAGAGTGTGTTCTCTAAATGGGTGTTACTGGGTTGTAAAAATTTCACTGGACTGTGTGGAATAGTTCCAAAGTTATTAAGACCTGAGGTTGGGTCTGAAGATAGATTGCCAGATGCGGGTGGCAATTTCTGGGTCATGCCACCTTCTTTCACAAGTCATAATTCTGGAACTAATTGGCAGGGGAAACTAATACTTTGCACACGAGTGTTCCACACATGGTACAATTAGTTTACTGAATTTCGGTCAAATCTGAGACTACTGAGCTGGAGCCCCTGGCTGAACTGACATGGAATGACCCTGAGGCAAACGTTTCAATCACGTGCATCTCTTACCTGCAGAATCGCAGGGGTGTCTCCTATGCTTATTAGGTAACGAGGATTTTCCAGTACAATTTTCTTAACTATATCTGTCGCTCCCGTCTCGATTGCTTTTCTCAGCTGGACAAGATCCTGCGGTTTCGGCGCTTTGAACGGGCTTGGCTTTTCAGCAACTGGTCCACTTCTTTCTGGCGTTGAGGCTGTCGTCCCACATGATTCTGAACCATGTTCCGCAAACTCTTCTGCTTCTTCTTTCAATCTGAATGCCTTGAATCTTGCTTTCTTATATTTTTTAACAAGTTTCAGTGCTTCACTTTTATCAGTGTAGACATGAACCTTATCTGAAAAAAGAAAACTTCTGATAAACTTTTACGAAACAAATGTGAAAACGGGCAATATGAAGCGCAAATATGTTATTACCATTGTCCTCTCCAAGATTTGTATCATTCGGAACATATACGCCGTAGTATAAAACACCCGGATTCGGGCTTGTAACTTCGGATGTTTCTCCCACATTCGGCATTCTCATTGCGTTCCTGTTAAACAGTTACTATTTCAATATTTTCTTTGATATAATTAGTGTCATCAGAACGGAATCCATAGAATTCCACATACGTGCCAAGCACATTTTGTTGTCAAACACTGCAAATTCTCATATAACATGAACCATGAAAGAGTCTTGCACTATCTTCTTACGTCTCAGATCATTTTTGCAACAGGCTCGGATATACGGATCTTAATTTCCGATGTTTCTTAATAAAGTGCTCTTGGCGCAACGTAAATTAAACTTTCAGAAATGAACTGGCATTTCTATTCTGAGTTACCAGATATTTACGGAACAGCATCCACACAGATCCCAAAACTGACGAATTAAAATAAGAACTAAACTAACATACAATAATTTTTAACATTGTAACTTCAAACGAATTAAAATATCACAACATTAAGCGCTCTCGAAACATAACTAACTGACGAAGGCAGATTCGCACATTCAAACAGACAGCTGACTGACTCAAAGACAGTATATTTCGTGCGGTGATTTCCATGCAAAGATTATAATAGAAATGTCACTCGCGCTGTGAAGATTGTAAACATACGAACTTTACTTCGTGTTTGGGTGGTGTTTTCGATGTGTCACAAAATATTTTTTTAATTTTTCTTGATGGGGCAGTCTAATAGCACCGACAGCGTTATTCCACAGACGGTGGAAAACCTTCATGACGACATTTGCCGACAAGCAAGATTACTTTCTGAAATTGCTGCGCTTTCATACGATGATCTGCAAGAGTGCATTGAACAACTGAATCAGCTGTAAGTTTATTACTAAACATATAGACATGTTGTTACATAAGCGAAATACAATTTCAAAAACACAACACCCGAAGAGACCCGCAAACTGTACATAGTATGTATGCATTTATTAATTTTTAAAAGAAGACAAGGATAATAAGAGAGATTGCTGCAAGACATTGTAAACATCCTTGTGTTGCATTATTTAAATATGAAAGGAACATTCAAATATGTAGGAGGAAAGGAATAAATATTCTTTTTTACCTTTCTGTGTTTATTATTAAGTTGTTTAGGCCGTCTGTATACCACGGTGCATGATGTTTTTACTGTGCTGTTGTCTGCCGTTTATGGTGTTCTTAGTGAAGTTTAGTGGCTGTTTACTGGTTAGTACCTTGAGTTTTTCTATTGGCCCAGTATTTCAAATGGCTCTGAGCACTATGGGACTTACATCTGTGGTCATCAGTCCCCTAGAACTTAGACCTACTTAAACCTAACTAACCTAAGGAGATCATACACATCCATGCTCGAGGCAGGATTCGAACCTGCGACCGTAGTGGTCATGCGGTTCCAGACTGAAGCGCCTAGAACTGCACGGCCACACCGGCCGGCCGCCCAGTATTTCTTCATTTACCTGCTGAACTATATCTTCCTGCTCTCCGACTGTTTCCTGGTTTCATTGTGGTTAACTTCTGCAAAGGGTGTTAGGAAGGTGTGATCTGAAAAGATAAATTGTTGATATTTCAGTTAGTTACTAAGTCTCGCCTAATATGAAGTTCTGCAAAGCCCTGCTTCATTTGCTTGATCCACAGGGATCCAGTGGATTCACCCTTGTTGGCTACTTTGAACATTTTATAGGACAACCTGTGGGCTCCATTCTGTACAGGTGACCATAGAAAACTAGTCGTCTCCTTCTGATGTCATTAGTGAGGTTTTCTTGGTTCACAGTAGGATCCTTGATCCCACTATCTTTAGCAGGAATTTCCTTAGTTCTACTTTTAACAATGCCAGAGAAGGAAAGTTGATACTCACCATATAGCGGAGATGCTGAGTCGCGATAGGCACAATAAAAAGATTCACACAATAAAGCTTTCGGCCATTAAGGCCTTTGTCAGCAGTAGACACACACACACACACACACACACACACACACACACACACACACACACACACACACCTCTGCAGTCTCCTGAGACCACACTGCGAACAGCAGCACCAGTGCATGATGGACGAGTATAGGTCTATTACAGGGGTATGAGCCATGAGGTAAGGGATTGGGGGTTGTGTAAGGATGGACCGTGGTATTCCGCCATGCACTGAACCTACACAATATACTCGTCCATCATGCACTGGTGCTGCTGTTCGCAGTGTGGTCTCAGCTCTTTGAGACTGCAGGTGTGTGTGTGTGTGTGTGTGTGTGTGTGTGTGTGTGTGTGTGTGTGTACTGCTGACAAAGGCCTTAATGGCCGAAAGCTTTAATTGTGTGAATCTCTTTATTGTGCCTATCGTTACTCAGCATCTTCGCTACATGGTGAGTAGCAACTTTCCTTCTCTGGTATTGTTACATTCCATCCTGGATTTTCCATTGTATGATTAGTTCTACTTTTAATATTCTTATTGGGTTGTTTTTGGTTAGGGGTAGGCACTCTGCTGCTTGGGAGATTTCACAATTTTTTGGGAATGGTATATGTATTTCAGTTTTTAAGGAACTAGTGGAAGTTGCACATGAAATGAAGGATAATCATAAGTGTTTTCCAAATATAGCAAAATTAGCTACCTGAATTTCATGAATCAAGACTGGTGTAACAGTAAACACGAATGTTGTAAAATTCCTGTTAGGCATGTAACATTAATTTTTCTTTCTTCCCAATGAAAGAGGAAAATTGCCTAATTTGGTACCATGCACAGTTGCGCATAACATCTGTAAATCATTCACATTGACTGTCAACTACCTTCTTGTATATGTGGTTCTAGTCACATGATTATCAGTGTAAGTCTTTTTTCGGTGCTGAAGCTGTGGAACAATGCCTTCAGGATGGAGAACTTCTATGTTCATCATCAACTCTGCCTGAACATTCAGTTCTCATCAGATTATGTCTGTTTCTGAAATATGAGATGTAGCATTCTGTAAGTTTAATTTTGTTAAGCATATGACATGTCTGTTCTTACTCCGAAATATGACCTTTTTCCAGTATTGACTGAATATAGTGGCCAGGTTTCACATACTTGAAGAAGAGATGACAGAAGTGGAGGAAGACGCTAGTAGCTAAAGAGGAAAAACTAAAATCAATCAACAAGAGAGGGGTAGAGAGTATCACCAAAGGAAGAAAAGTACTGCAACATTGGAAAGGAAGACAACAACATAAAAGGGCTACATGAAGGAAGCATGGACAGTGAGAGTGAGAAAAACTTAAAAAGTAGCTACAAGACACAAATTTTCATAAAATTTCTTTTCAAGAACTAAGAAATGCTGTCTTCAGAGCAAAAAACACACTTCGAAAGTCACCCTACAAAGAGACATTGGTATGACAGCAAATTGTTACCGGCAAAAAGACACAAAGCTGTTGTTGGAACATCACACAAGGAGAGATTTGACAAGATAGTTCATAATGTGATGTGACTGGGGCTTTGTTTGTATGTGATGATATTAGCAGGATGCCTCCCAGTAGAAAAAATGTCAAACCTGTAGAAGTTGATAAAAAGAGAGTTATAATGTAGGAAAGATACCTCAGCATGCATATTGAAGAGGCTTAAAAATTATTGACATCAGAATATCTAACTTATGAGTATTGGTCTTAAAATTTTCATTCTTGTTGATCGACTCACGTATGTCCTACAACAGAGAAAGATCAAGAGGTCTACATCTACATCTATACTCTGCAAGCTACTTTGAGGTGCATGGCAAAGGGTACATCCCATTGTACAAATTATTAGGATTTCTTCCTGATCCATTCATGTATTGTGTGCAGGAAGAATTATTGTCTGATTGGCTCTTTGCAAGCAGAAATTATTCTAATCTCTTCCCCCACAAGCCCTAAGTGAACGGTACATAGGGGTTGTACTATATTCCTTCGAGTAATCATTTAAAGCTGGTTCTTGAAACATTGTTAATAGACTTTCTCAGGACTTTCTTCAGCACCTCTGTGGCACTCTTCCATGGATTAAGCAAACCTGTGACCATTCGTGCTGCCTTTCTCTGTACTTGTTCAATATCCCCTCGTAGTCCTGTCTGGTACATGTCCCACACACTTGAGCAATATTCTAGAGCCAACCGCATGAGTGATTTGTTAGCAATCTCCGATGTAGATTGATTGCACTTCCTCACTATTCTACCAATAAACCAAAGTCTATCACCTGCTTCACCCACAATTGTGCAACATTGCATATGCTTATATCACAAGAATGAGCAGTTACTTGTGAATTAACTTTATCACAAGATACCATAATTTCCATGCAGTGTAGGTACATTGGTTATCAGAACAGTTTGAACAACTGACATCACATGTGGAAAGCAAGAATGCCAAAGTAAATATGAAGTGAATAACAAAGACAAATTTCTTTCAGAAGTTGATGTTACTGAAGACCTCCTTCAAGTGGAAATGTAGAGAACCAGCTGCAACAAAAATGAACAATTCATGACCATCACATACATGACATGTATAACAGCTGCATATTCCGCCAGGTGTCTGCACTTTCCGACATTCTTTTTTTATGTTAGTTGATACACCATTTGGAAGTTAATGCTTCTGTTAGAAGTGAAATGTTTTGTCAAGATATTAATGTGATTAATTGTGTATAGTGTGATTCAGTAGATTTTATTAAAACACAGTGTTAGCAGTGAAGGTAGCTGACTGCAGTCATAAGTGTTGTTGTGGGATAGGAGGAGCAAAACCATGAACATCAATTGGTATGGATGAACAAACAGTAGGAACACAGACACCATTTTTGTGAGGCCCACTGGCTGCAGTTCTATCCCTGGAACTACGTGGCTGGCTCTCCAGCCAAAGCTGCTGAAAACAGCTCTTAGGTACGTTAGGCAATGGGCCTCTGTTGCTCACATTATTTTTTTCCAGTGACACAGTTGCATTAGGTGTGCTTTGAGCATGTTGTTGCCACCTTGCACTCTTGTGAACTCATAATTCAGCAGCCTTCTAGGTTTTGGAACATTCAGCAAAGGCTTATAAGTGGGTAGTCCCCACACCATTGAAGGAAAAGTAACAACAGTCAGCCCTATCCCCCACTGAATGCCCTACAGACAACAGTTGTTAATATTATTCAGACCAAGAAAGACAAGACACACTGTCTCTCAGCGAAGGTATACAAGCACACTTCAGATGTTAATAATTAATAAAAACCACCTCAGCTGTATTATTCCACATTACAACAGATAATAAATATTCTACCGACTGCCTGGCAGAAGTATGGCAAGCAGACACAGGCAGTAACAGTGGCAGTGGCATTTCTGTCTCAGGAACATCGGGTGCCTGTGCAGCTGGGAAAAGGGCAGTATGGTCCCAGGCGCTATTTGGGATATCAGATGGTGGCACTTCGGGAGCAGTGTAGGGGTAGCATTGGCCACTGCCACATCAGAAACAGCACCAGCTTCGGCAGTGTTGTGAGTTGGATTGGTGGTGGATGGGAGAACTCCAGCTCGATGGTTTTGTGCTCACTGGCCTGAGTAGCTCCATGAAGTAGGCTGGCTGTAGCCTGTCTATGGAGATAGTTGTTGCAGCCCTGTTCAGATGAATGGAGAACATCTTGTCCGAGAATTGTAACAGTAGGTGCAAGCCTGAGTACTGCAGGCAAATTGGTGGATGATATGCGTCTATCCATAGTATTATGTGGGTGAATGATGTGAGGTCATGGTGGATGGAAGTGCAGTGCTCACTGTGATGCTGCGGAAGTGTTGGTCGCAGTTGAGCAATGAAATTTTGGAGCTGTTGCACGAAGCTGCTGGAAGAAGGTAATGAGCTGACGATGTTGATGTGTTTGATGAAGTGGTGTTGCGTGGAAGGAAAGGTGGTGATGTGGGCATGTACTTCTGCCAACCTCAGTGCACTGGCATGGAATACAGGTTCAGTTCCAGTAGCAGAAGTCATGCTGAATGTTCAGCCACACCAAACGCTGTTTCCTAAGTGTGTAGCACCTGATTTTGTGATCAGAGCCAGATAAAGGGATTAACTGCCGTTTGACGCTGGAGTTAGTGTGCTGGAGGGAGTGGTTGAGGTCTGGATCATGCTCTTGTGTGGTGGCTAGAGTGTTGGAACCTAGTGGCTGAGTGAAGGTGCAGCACCAGCTGAGACAATCAGCCACACTGTTACAGATGTTGGCAACATGCCAGATGTCTGCAGTGAATTACATGACTTCTTGCATCTTGAACTGTCAGTGGGGGGGGGGGGGGGGGGGGAAGCTTGGTCTAAATCTTTCCAATAAAATCTGGTGATTTTTGGGGGGGGGGGGGGGGGGGGGGGAGTGGAGGAGTGCTCTACGAAGACCGTTAAGACATGTCCCCCAACTGAAGGTCGAAAATATTGAACTGCTTCATAGACTGTGAAGAGCTTTCACAGTCATAAGCACCCTAATGGCAGTATACCTCAGAAAGCTTGAAAGTATAAAAACCACCATTGCCCCATGAAGTATCCACACTGATTGTGTAGTGAAGTGGCATTGGCATGCGTGTGAAGATACTAAAGTGGCGATGAAGGACGTTCTTATGTGTGTGATGCTCCGTTTTCTTTCCCCATTTCCTAGTGTTGCTTGAACCACCATCGACCTGGCATGCCTGCAATGCTGCCAGGAACAATTGTGCTTACACAAGGAGCAACATCAGCTGCAGCAGCAACAGTAGTAGATGCAGGTGCTGGTAACCCAGAATGTGGGCTTTGTTTGTGACCTTATCTCACTGGTAGGGGTCCACAAGCCAGCTCTCACTGATGGCATTTACTGATTTTGGTGAGTCAACAGAAAGCTTCTTTCCCAGTTAAGGCAGCCATATTGTCCAGCAGCACAGGTTTATGCGAAGTTGTACAAAATTTAAAGCCCGCCATAGAGCGCAAGAAATTTCCCTTTGATGAGCTTTGCTAGATGCTTGTGTAGTATTTTGGATATCAAACCCACATGGTGGCAATGCAATTATAGTTTAACCACCATCACAAGTGCCCTGCGCAGTCGTATGTGATCTGGATTGCTGATTTACAGGGCCTCTTATTTTGAGTGCTACCTCTTATGCGCACTCACAAATTTGGGATGTGATTGTCAGATTAGCTCCTGATCAAAAGGTTCAGACTAGGGCTTTTACTTTGTCTATCCCTTCTTTACCTGACATTACCAAGGTTGCAGACCGCATGATCTTATGGTGGCAGCGAGGGACATGCTTTCTGATAATTGACAGGTGGCTGCATTGTGTGTGCATGGTAAACAGCCCCCAGAGTCTCATAGGATAACCCAACAAGCCCCACCTCCTACTGAGTGGCTGTGTGTTCCCACCTTCTATGAAGCTGCTGCATTGGTGTTGCGGCACTGTCTGTTCTCGCCTAGGTTGTGATTGGCAGGTTTTTGCCACTCACAGTGTTGTAATCCTGGCCAGCGGCATTTTTTTTTTTTTCAGGTCTTTGTTGTTATTTATTCCCTTTCTGCTCATTGGGCAAGCTAGCAGTCTTGCCCCAATTATCATTTGTTGCACGTTCCCCATGACTGCACTTAAGTGGATGCCTTGTGTGGGACATGCTGGCGGATAGGCTGATAGGTCATTTCACAACTGTTTGTGACAGTCAGCAAGCTCTGAGTCAGTCGTTGGACACCCACGTGTTTTCGCAAGGCTCTGGGGCTGTCTCTTGACACCCTGCACGTGTCACCGTGGTGTATTTTACTGGCATTGGTAATAGATGGGCAGTTGGTCGAATTTCAGGTAGATACGGGAGCGACAGTCACCTAATTAACTTAGATACATACAGGCTCTTTGGGTTACCAGAGCTGCAACACCTGCTATATCAGGTTGTGTGTTATGGTAAACAGCACATTCCTTTGCAGGGACACTTCTCCATCTCAGCACACTAGAAGAATGTGGAACATCAGCTTACCTTGTTTGAGGTCATCTCACCATTGTTGCAAAATAACTTCAGACTCAGGTGTTTTCTGTTTTCACCTTCCAGATCATTGACAAAGTGCATTTAGTGTCTCGGTCTATTCCTTTTCACCATTGGGACACCTTGCTGCAGTCCTACAGCCCACCTTTTGTAGAGACCTTGGGCCTAGCAGAAAATTTTGAGGGGCATGTGTCTCTTAACCTGTCAGCAGTACCCAAATTTGGACATCCCCATTTTGTTCTCTTCACCAGGCATGTCAACGTACAGGCTTTGTTGTAGCATTGGAGGGATCAGGGTGCTGTTTCTCCTATTTCATTGAGACAGTGGCCACCCTTTTGGTGGTGATTCAGAAGTCTGACAGCACTGTGGGCCTTTTGTCATAATTTTAAACAGTTGGTCAACATGAAATGTGTCACAGATTCTTATACCATTCTGGGCTGGCGGAATTGTTGGCAAAGTTGTCGGGAGACCAATATAGACGTTACTGGTCCTCAAAACCCTCTGTGGACTTCACCAGTTTAATCTCTTGCCTTTCTGAATCTTGTCTGTGCTGGAAATTTACCAGCAGTTGATACAGGATGCCTCCAGTTGCATCAATTACCTTGATGACATCTAGGTAATGGACCCTACCAGGGAGGAACATTTTCAAAATCTTCAGTTAGTTTTCCAACACTACTTGAAGAATGGACTTCTTTTCAAGCTGGAAAAGTGCAGTTTGTTGTCCACAAAGTTGCACTTTTTTGGAACATGTGCTTAGCAAAGATAGTCCTGTCCCAGTGGACAACCACATTGGAGCCATTATCAGCCATCTGGCATCCAAAAAACTGAAGGAGCTCCAGTGTTTTGTGAGTAAGATTTTGTACAATGCTCAGTTCGTTCCCCTGGCCATGTACATCTGTTAATGTCTTGATCGGCTTTACCAGAAGGGCATTAAATTTGCCTTGTGTGTGGATTTTCAATGGACTTTTCAGTCTTTCAAGCAGCATTTGTGTTCTGCTCCCTATGTTTACTCCAGGTAAACCTTTACCCTGGCCTATGACAGGTCCCATTATAGCATGGGTGCCTTCCTGTCTCATTGGAACCCAGACAGCACTGAATGACCCACCACTTACATACCAAATATGCTTTCTGCTGCATGCTGTATTTATTTACAGGTAGAAAAGGAGGTCCTAGCTATTATTTATAAGATTAAAATGTTCCACGTCTTCCTGTATGGGGCAAGATTCCTCTTCCTCTTTGAACACAAGCTGTTGGTTTCATTATATGGTCCCCATTCCAAGCTGGCAGATAGGACTGCCCACCAGTTGCAGCAGTGGACCCTCTTTCTTAGTAGCTATTGTTAAGGCATTGGTCACCACTCCACCGCTCAGCAGGCCAATGCTGATGAGTTACTGTGGCTACCAGTAGGACCCAATCCGGAGTTCGATCAGCAGGAGGCTTTTGTGTTCACATTGTATGATGCCTTGCAGCAAAGCCTGCCAGACTTTCCACTGACAGCAAGCGAAGTCACAACCACCATGACCACTGACCCATTTTTGTGGGAAATTGTTTTGGCAGTCCAAATGGGTTGGCTGGAGCGCATCACTTTGGGTGTGAATCAGGTGTGGCATACGCTTTTTCCTTTGACATGATCAGTGCAATGTTGTCCAGAGGGTTCTCATGCTTGCCATGGAGGAGCAATGCTGTTGTTTGGTTGTTCTCCTGGTGTTGTGTCCTTGCATACTCAAATTGCTACATGTGTCGCACTGTGGTTTGACTTGTATGAAACCACTGGCACAATATCATGTCTACTGACAGCTGGTCGATCATGACACTAAACATCTGGTGTGTTCTTGTGGGGCTTGTGCACAGAACCAGGCTGCACTGTGGTGCCTGTTCTCTCCTTAGCTGGTCACAGAGCATACCTGGGATAGGGTGTACATTGATTTCATTTGCCCCTTGTGGGGCAGCATATAGCTTTTGGTGGTCAAAGCATTATCAGATTTCCTGTATGCAGCCAAGCAGTCCTCCATGTAATCGACTGCCACTTCTTGCATGTTGCCAGTTATTTTTCCAATGAGGAATCACCCAAGATCCTGGTATGTGACAATGGTCGGCAGTTTGTGTCACGTGAGTATGACGACTTTTGGAAGTTGAATGCTTCATGCATACATTTAAGACTCAAATGGAGGAGGCTGTGTCTGGCGCTTACCATGATGATGCGATGTCCCAGCTTTATGGCAACATACTGTGTGGCACCAGTCAGCGTGAGCAGTCTGGCGGAACATTTGCTCAGGCGCCAGCCATGAGGTCTGGTTATGCTGCATCCTGAGTCACAGCCCATGGACCATCATGGCCCATTGCGTTTTCGTTCTGGAGCTGCCGTTTGGGCCTGGTTCTTTGGCTGGTGGCGGGGGTGGTTGCCGGGTGTCATGGTGGGCCACAAATGTCAGCATGTTTGTGTTATGGCATTAGTGCATGGGTGCCAGGAACCATTGTTCTTAGTAGTGAGGTGAGGAGCTGGGGCCCAAGGGCTTTTGGAAGGATGAAGTATGCCAGTGGTGAGCAGCTCTCTTCAAACTCATTCTGCACAATTTTGTGCTTGTCGGTGGTGAGGGGTGGGGTAGCAGAAAACTGGAGGCCAGGGGTGATGGAAATGTAATGCACAGTGTTGCACAAAAAGGCTTTGGGTTAGGCTTGTGGGCATTGTATCTTACTGAATGTAGTTGCTTCCAAGATAGTGCCACTGCAGGTGCATAGGAGTGGGAGCAACTGACCTGCCAAGCAAATGAGTTATGCCTGTGCCCTGTTCATACATCAGCACTGCGATCTGCCTGTTTGCTGGGTGGCAGGTTGGGTCACAAAGTCATTCCAGGTGAGGGCTTCCACTTAAAGGTGCATGCTACCTCAATGCCACCTACTCCCCGCACTCCACTGTCCTTCTGTCGCCTGCGTCAGTGGCCCTCTGTGAAGCCCACACCTGTATCTGATCTGCCAATGTGGAGCCCATGAATTTTGATCGATCTGTGCCAGCTGAATGCCGAGTTCTTCCTGTACTCATCTCTGCATGCGTTCAGATGCTGTGCTTCATGTAGACCAACTTGCATGGTGAGTTTGTTTGCCTCTCACAGGGTTCTGCTCCCAAGCCGTTATCGTGCCACCATCGGTTCATGAAGTATCCACACTGACTGTATAGTGAAGTGGCACTGTCACACCTGTGCAGAAATTAAAGCAGTGTTGAGCATCACCTATGCTTTCTGTAGGAGGGTAAAAACTGCTTGGAGATGTTGGGGTGTTTGTTGTGGTCTCTGGAGTAGATGAATACATCATCTAAATAGGTAAAACGACGTGGTGCACCTCAGAGGATGTTGCCTAAATATCACTGCCAGGTCTGTACAGCATTGAGGAGGCCAAACACCATAAACCTTTCGAAGAGGTTGCAGGGTGTGATTATGGCCTTTCTTTCTTTCTTTCAATTTTTTTCTGATGTCGTCGTGAGTGACCGGAATACGTGTGCAATGCGTCTTAGTGAAGGCATTTGCTTCCCAGATGGCGTCGCTGTAGGTGCATAGGAGTGGGACGGGATAATGGTTGGGAATGGTGCGAGTGTTGAGGTTAAGGTAATTGTCATATGGACGCCAGGAACCATCTTTCTTGGGGGCAAGGTGAAGAGCAGAGGCCCAAGGGCTTTTGGAAGGGTGAAGTACACCAGTTGTGAGCAGCTCTTCTAGCTGGTTCTGCACAGTCTTTTGCTTTTCGGGAAACAGGGGACAGGTGTGACAGAAAACCAAGGAGGTGAAGGGGGGTGGGGGGGAGATGGCGATGGCTATGGCTATGGCTATGTAATGCATGGGGCACTAGATGATTGATTGAGAAGGGGAAATTCTGCAAGGAGCTTGACATATGGGTCTGTGTATGCTAGCTGTTTCATGGCAAAACACATAGCAGAAAGAAAGCTGCAGTGGACGAACCTGCCTGAGTGAGGTGCTATCGACTAAACAGTGTTTTGCTGTGTTGGCAGCTAGATGGCTCTGGACAAGAAAATCAGCACTCAGAATGGCATCAGTAATGTCCACAACTACGAAGGCCCACTGGATTTCACAGTGAAGTCTTAAATCAATCAAGTAGGTTGAACAAGTAGGTATGTACCCCATAAGTAGTAAGCGCTGAGTTGTTGGTGGCAGTATCAGGAGAGGAGAGACAGGGGCCTGGGTTTGGGAGTAGTTAGTGGGCATATATGGATAGACTGGAACGTGTATTGATGAAGTAGTGAACTGGGCAAGGGAACTGGCATCATTCAAGTCCCAAATGAATAGACACTGTGAAATGATACAGCAACTGGATGCGCCTACTTCTGGGGGCTGCTGTGGTTCTGTGACCAAGAGCAAGGGGGCCGACAATTTTTAGTATTCTCATTGAACCTCTGGTGATAATAGCAAACTGAAGTAAGCTCGCTGTGGTAATCTTCCATGCCAGTGGGGGCAGCTGTTTTCTCCTGAGCTTGCATCATGCGTGTGGGGGTTGTCAGTGGCCAGCAGTGAATAAAAAAGGTGCAGTCAGGCTTGCCATTTCGGAGCTCAGGTGCATCAGAATCCAATAGAGGTCAGGGCCTGTTGTGCTGGATAGGAGGTCGCAAGCAGTGGGGGAGTGCAAGTGATGTCATACGCAGGGAGGCAGGGGAGAGTGGTGTGGAGTGGGAGGTTTGGACAATTGACCATCCTGCTATCAACTGCGTGTCAGAGACACAGAGTTATTATCAGTGGGACACATGGCAACTGCAGCCAACGAGAAATTTAAAATCTCAAACAGTTTATCAGCCAAAAGAGTTATGTTGCCCAACATTAAATGGACGTGCAACACCAGGGCAGTCTGGATGGTGAAAGTGAGGTGTACGAGCGAGCAATTCAGGGGCACACCTTTGGGGAGAACGTCGGGCTGGGTGAGCACTCTGATATGATCTAGCAATAGAGATGGGTGCAAGTCACTGCACTGCTCAGAGGATAACAAATCACATGCAACTCTGAAGATGTGAAATGGGAAATAATCTGCTATTCTAGCTCTTGCGGGGGGCAGGAGGGTATGAAATAATACCTCAGACTGGGGGTGGTAGTCAGGTCAAGGTGGCTGATGACAAACCTAAACTTCGCAGCATCTTTTGTGTTGAAGCACCCTGCGAAAACTGCCTCAAGAGCAGATGGGCTGCAGTGCAACATGGTGGTGGTTCTGCTGAGTTGCCAGAGGCTTGGCCAGTGGCACCATTGATTATCTGAGCGAAGCTTATATAGTTCTGCCATTTTGTGCAGAGTTCTGAAACATTTGAACTGCTCATGGACAGTGGGGCAGAAGCTGTGATGGGAGGCTGCTGGGTGGAGGGTCTATCGGGCAAGGCCACCACAGTAGAGGGAATGTGTGGTAGCGACATTGTGGCAACTATGAAAAAATGTATTACAGAAAAGAAGGGGGGGTTTACATGAGCAGTGTGGATCAGGGAATGAAATATCTCTTTTTGCTGCAAAAAAAGAGCTGTTCTGGTAGGCTGCATGATGAAAGAGTGCATACAGTAGTGACCAGTGGGGGTGCTGAGCATATGGGTAGCATGCTCAGAGAGCTGTAATGGAAGGGGAGCAATGAGTGGGGATGGGGTGATGACAATGAATGGATGGGGCAAACTAAGAGTGCGGGGAGGGGGGGAGGGGGCTCGCATGCGGATGATGATGCTGAGAAGGTGGAGAGTGGAGATAAGAGCGTGGGACGGCAAGCGGAATGTGTCCTGCCAACTTAGCAATAATGAAATGCAATTTTGGTGATGTGGAGCACGCCCAACAGATAAAACAGAAACCAGTGGTAGTGAACCTGGCTCCATTTTAGGGGGTGTCACCAGTGAAGGAATGTGCTTTCTTCCTTGCTCGAATGAGAAAATAAGTTACATTATGCAAGTTACTATGAGGGGGACATGTGGGTAGGTTCGTATGCCCCTAAGGGCATAGAAATGAAGCTCTGGGTTGGGTTCTACATCAGTAGTTCCACATTTATTCCGGAGTCTAGCTGATACAACAAATATATACAGAGGCAAAAAAGCACTTGAGATATTGCGGGGCCAACGCTTTACCTCTACAGTTCCAAAAATGAGACTATGAGAAACAGTCACTGTCATGGTACAGGACCTCCTACTTCAAGGGACTGGTGGAATCCTCACTGGAATACTGCGTTGCCGTATGAGGTGAAATTAAGATTGAAAGAAGGGACTCATCTGATGGTGAAGGAGGCCAGCATGGTCAGGGCACAATTTGTCTCTGGGCCGCTTGGCGGTAAAGGGGTGCCAAAACGGCTAGGCATGAGACTAGTAAAATAGATCACCTGATGCTTCTGGAACTCTCTTGTCACATCAGTGCACTGTTTATCACTACACGTTATATAATCCACCGCTGATACTTGAAGGACAAATCAGGCATCTGGCATCAGTCTTTGTAGCACTATGCAAGTCTTTTTAAGGAAGCTCTAAAGTGGTCTGCAGATGTGGCAGAAGCCCGACAGTGCATGGGAGATGTGACAGAAATCCTTCAATTAATCAGACTGAATACGATGCTTTACCATTAGAACAAACTCTGGTGAGGCACGTGCCAAAGACACAAACTACATGGCATTATGTGAGCCAAGTTGTTGGTAACACAACTATAAGGAGCTGAAACAAAGACTAATGATTGCAGTTAGAACAGTGGCTCCTGGAAAGCTTGGAAGCCAAAGAGAGATCTGCTGTGGATGTTACCAGCGGCGGTTCTAGGCGCGCAGTCCGGAACCGCGCGACTGCTACGGTCGCAGGTTCGAATCCTGCCTCGGGCATGGATGTGTGTGATGTCCTTAGGTTAGTTAGGTTTAAGTAGTTCTAAGTTCTAGGGGACTGATGACCACAGATGTTAAGTCCCATAGTGCTCAGAGCCATTTGAACCATTTGTTACCAGTGGGTGCTGGAGAAAAGCATTGGTACACTAACAGCAGCTTCTCTGGCCACCAATGTTTGGTGAGTGCAGCATGTCTTCTGCTGCTGTCAGTAGAGGTGAATGAAGGGCATCACCATATTATTATTATTATTATTATTATTATTATTATCATTCTTTCTTTCTTTTCTCAGACGTTATGTCTGGTCAAAAATGGAAAGTGACGCGGACCTTGATCAAGCGTGACTTCCTTTTAACTGTACGGTATATGTTATATTGCATTTAGGAACTTTCAGGTAATTGAACATGTATCAATAATTACAGATTTCTGTAGTTGTATATATAAGTTTGGATGTAGCTGTATTGCATTGATGTACTGGTGGATATTGTGTGGTATGACTCCTGTAGTTGATAGTATAATTGGTATAATGTCAACTTTATCCTGATGCCACATGTCCTTGACTTCTTCAGCCAGTTGGATGTATTTTTCAATTCTTTCTCCTGTTTTCTTTTGTATATTTGTTGTATTGGGTATGGATATTTCGATTAGTTGTGTTAATTTCTTCTTTTTATTGGTGAGTGTGATGTCAGGTTTGTTATGTGGTGTTGTTTTATCTGTTATAGTGGTTCTGTTCAAGTATAATTTGTATTCATCATTCTCCGGTACATTTTGTGGTGCATACTTGTATGTGGGAATGTGTTGTTTTATAAGTTTATGTTGTAAGGCAAGCTGTTGATGTATTATTTTTGCTACATTGTCATGTCTTCTGGGGTATTCTGTATTTGCTAGTATTGTACACCCGCTTGTGATGTGATCTACTGTTTCTATTTGTTGTTTACAAAGTCTGCATTTATCTGTTGTGGTGTTGGGATCTTTAATAATATGCTTACTGTAATATCTGGTGTTTATTGTTTGATCCTGTATTGCAATCATGAATCCTTCCGTCTCACTGTGTATATTGCCTTTTCGTAGACATATGTTGGATGCGTCTTGATCGATGTGTGGCTGTGTTAGATGATACGGGTGCTGGCCATGTAGCGTTTTCTTTTTCCAATTTACTTTCTTTGTATCTGTTGATGTGATGTGATCTAAAGGATTGTAGAATGGTTATGAAATTGCAGTGGTGTAGCCGATGTATTTATATGAGTGATTGATTTGTGTATTTTGCTGGTTTCTGCTCGTTCTAGAAAGAATTTTCTTAAATTGTCTACCTGTCCATAATGTAGAAACACAAACACACACAAACATACACACAAAATTCTAGCTTTCGCAACCAACGGTTGCTTCATCAGGAAAGGGGAAGGAGAGGGAAAGACGAAAGGATGAGCGTTTTAAGGGAGAGGGTAAGGAGTCATTCCAATCCCGGGAGCAGAAAGACTTACCTTAGGGGGAAAAAAGGACAAGTATACACTTGCATACACACACATATCCATCCGCACATACACAAACACAAGCAGACATTTGTAAAGGCAAAGAGTTTGGGCAGAGATGTCAGTCGAGGTGGAAGTACATAGGCAAAGATGTTGTTGAATGACAGGTGAGGTATGAGTGGCGGCAACTTGAAATTAGCGGAGGTTGAGGCCTGGCGGGTAACGAGAAGAGAGGATATACTGAAGGGCAAGTTCCCATCTCCAGAGTTTTGACAGTTTGGTGTTAGTGGGAAGTATCCAGATAACCCGGACGGTGTAACACTGTGCCAAGATGTGCTGGCCGTGCACCAAGGCATGTTTAGCCACAGGGTGATCCTCATTACCAACAAACACTGTCTGCCTGTGTCCATTCATGCGAATGGACAGTTTGTTGCTGGTCATTCCCACATAGAAAGCTTCAGAGTGTAGGCAGGTCAGTTGGTAAATCACGTGGGTGCTTTCACACGTGGCTCTGCCTTTGATCGTGTACACCTTCCGGGTTACAGGACTGGAGTAGGTGGTGGTGGGAGGGTGCACGGAACAGGTTGTAACTGCCCCCGGTGTAAAACCTGTCCCATGCACCCTCCCACCACCACCTACTCCAGTCCTGTAACCCGGAAGGTGTACACGATCAAAGGCAGAGCCACGTGTGAAAGCACCCACGTGATTTACCAACTGACCTGCCTACACTCTGAAGCTTTCTATGTGGGAATGACCAGCAACAAACTGTCCATTCGCATGAATGGACAAAGGCAGACAGTGTTTGTTGGTAATGAGGATCACCGTGTGGCTAAACATGCCTTGGTGCACGGCCAGCACATCTTGGCACAGTGTTACACCGTCTGGGTTATCTGGATACTTCCCACTAACACCAACCTGTCAGAACTCCGGAGATGGGAACTTGCCCTTCAGTATATCCTCTCTTCTCGTTACCCGCCAGGCCTCAACCTCCGCTAATTTCAAGTTGCCTCCGCTCATACCTCACCTGTCATTCAACAACATCTTTGCCTATGTACTTCCGCCTCGACTGATATCTCTGCCCAAACTCTTTGCCTTTACAAATGTCTGCTTGTGTCTGTGTATGTGCGGATGGATATGTGTGTGTATGCAAGTGTATACCTGTCCTTTATTCCCCCTAAGCTAAGTCTTTCCGCTCCCGGGATTGGAATGACTCCTTACCCTCTCCTTTAAAACCCTCATCCTTTCGTCTTTCCCTCTCCTTCCCTCTTTCCTGATGAAGCAACCGTTGGTTGTGAAAGCTAGAATTTTGTGTTTATGTTTGTGTTTGTTTGTGTGTCTATCGACCTGCCAGCACTTTCGTTTGGTAAGTCACATCTTCTTTTTTTTTAGATATATTTTCCCCATGTGGAATGTTTCCCTCTATTATATTCATGTCCATAATGTAGGTTTTTTATGTCGATAAATCCCCTTCCTCCTTCCTTTCTGCTTAATGTGAATCTTTCAGTTGCTGAATGTATGTGATGTATTCTATATTTGTGGCAGTGTGATCGTGTAAGTGTATTGAGTGCTTCTAGATCTGTGTTACTCCATTTCACTACTCCAAATGAGTAGGTCTATATTGGTGTAGCATAAGTATTTATAGCTTTTGTCTTGTTTCTTGCTGTCAATTCTGTTTTCAGTATTTTTGTTAGTCTTTGTCTATATTTTAATTTTAGTTCTTCTTTAATATTTGTATTATCTATTCCTATTTTTTGTCTGTATCCTAGATATTTATAGGCATCTGTTTTTCCATAGCTTCTATGCAGTCGCTGTGGTTATCCAATATGTAATCTTCCTGTTTAGTGTGTTTTCCCTTGACTATGCTATTTTTCTTAGATTTGTCTGTTCCAAAAGCCATATTTATATCATTGCTGAATACTTCTGTTGTCTTTAGTAATTGGTTGAGTTGTTGATTTGTTGCTGCCAGTAGTTGTAGATCATCCATGTGTGATTTTGTGTGAGTAAGTTCCAGTAATATTGTATCCATAATTTGTATTATTTAGCATGTTGGATAGTGGGTTCAGAGCAAGGCAGAACCAGAAAGGACTTAATGAGTCTCCTTGGTATATTCCACGCTTAATCTGTATTGGCTGTGATGTGATATTATTTGAATTTGTTTGGATATTAAGTGTGGTTTTCCAATTCTTCATTACTATGTTTAGGAACTGTATCAATTTAGGATCTACTTTGTATATTTCCAATATTTGTAGTAACCATGAGTGGGGTACACTATCAAAAGCTTTTTGGTAATCAATGTATGCATAGTGTAGCGACCTTTGTTTAGTTTTAGCTTGATATATCACCTCTGCATCTATTATCAGTTGCTCTTTACATCCTCGTGCTCCTTTGCAACAGCCTTTTTGTTCTTCATTTATAATTTTGTTCTGTGTTGTATGTGTCATTAATTTCTGTGTAATGACTGAAGTTAATATTTTGTATATTGTTGGTAGGCATGTTATGGGGCGATATTTAGCTGGGTTTGCTGTGTCTGCTTGATCTTTAGGTGCCGGCCGAAGTGGCCGTGCGGTTCTAGGCACTGCAGTCTGGAACCGCGAGACTGCTACAGTCGCAGGTTCGAATCCTGCCTCGGGCATGGATGTGTGTGATGTCCTTAGGTTAGTTAGGTTTAACTAGTTCTAAGTTCTAGGGGACTAATGACCTCAGAAGTTGCGTCCCATAGTGCTCGGAGCCATTTTTTGATCTTTAGGTTTCAGATAAGTTATTCCATGTGTAAGTGTATAAGGGAATGTGTATGGGTCTGCAATGTAACTGTTAAATAATTTATATATAAAAACAAAGATGAGGTGACTTACCGAACAAAAGTGCTGGCAGGTCGATAGACACACAAACAAACACAAACATACACACAAAATTCAAGCTTTCGCAACAAACTGTTGCCTCATCAGGAAAGAGGGAAGGAGAGGGGAAGACGAAAGGAAGTGGGTTTTAAGGGAGAGGGTAAGGAGTCATTCCAATCCCGGGAGCGGAAAGACTTACCTTAGGGGGAAAAAAGGACAGGTATACACTCGCACACACGCACATATCCATCCACACATACAGACACAAGCAGACATATTTCAGAAATATGAAATATGAAATATGTCTGCTTGTGTCTGTATGTGTGGATGGATATGTGCATGTGTGCGAGTGTATACCTGTCCTTCTTTCCCCCTAAGGTAAGTCTTTCCGCTCTCGGGATTGGAATGACTCCTTACCCTCTCCCTTAAAACCCACTTCCTTTCGTCTTCCCCTCTCCTTCCCTCTTTCCTGATGAGGCAACAGTTTGTTGCGAAAGCTTGAATTTTGTGTGTATGTTTGTGTTTGTTTGTGTGTCTATCGACCTGCCAGCGCTTTTGTTTGGTAAGTCACCTCATCTTTGTTTTTATATATAATTTTTCCCACATGGAATGTTTCCTTCCATTATATTGTTAAATAATTTAGTTACATGTGAATGTGTTGAGGTGAACTTCTTTAGCCAGAAATTTGCTATTTTATCTTTTCCAGGGGCTTTCCAATTGTGAGTATAATTAATTCTTTGGGTGACTTCATGTTGCAATATTATCACTTCAGGCATTTGTGGTATCATCTTGTATGTATCTGTTTCTGCTTGTATCCACCATGCATGCCTGTTATGTTGTACCGGGTTTGACCATATGTTGCTCTAGAAGTGTTCCATGTCTGTTATGTTTGGTGGATTGTCTATTTTAATGTGTGTGTTATCTATTGTCGTTGCCTTCCTCCGACCGTAATGGGCAACGACAATGGATAATGTGGCGGGCCTCCCGCATTGTTCCCCTACGCTCTGTAAAGAAGCACGGGACTTCATTTCATTTTCCATATCTATTGTCTGGTAAAATTTCTTTTGGTTTGTGTTGAATGTTTGGTTTTGTTTCCTTCTATTTTCACTTTTATGCATCTTCTAAGTCATTTGGCCAATGCTTGTAATTTCTGCTTATTTTCATCTAATTGCTCTATCGCTTCTTGTTGTGAGATTTTACCTAACCTTCTTCGTTTTTTTTTCTGACATTTCATTTCCTATAAATTGTGTTAGCTGTCCGATGTCTGTTCTCAGTTTTTACATTCTGGTCTGTAGCATGTGTTGCCATGCTGGTTTTGTGGGTTTCTTCTGTGTGTTGGTTGGTTATGATCTCTGCCTAGTGTGTATATTTAGTGTAGTGAGTGCTCCTATATAAACCAGTAGTTGTAACTCTTCCATAGTTGTGTTTTCATTTATTTTGTTGTGTATGATTGTGTTGATAGTTTTTATTGTTGTTTCGACTTGTGGGTTATTTGGCAGTCTATGCAAGAATGGTCTAATGTCTGTATTTGTGTCTTTGTATTCTATATATGTCAGCTGAAATTTTTCTTCTATATCTAACATGTGTGTTACTTCGAGTTCTATTTGTGCTTGTTCTGGTGGCTGTCTTAAGATTTCGTTTTCCTCTGATTGTTTAATTGATGTGTGTGTGTTCTTTGTTTGTTTGCTCTGGGATGTTTGAGTCCATTACTGTATTTTCTTCTTCTTCTTCTTCTGATTGCACATTATTTTGTTCCAATATTTGTTGTACTTGTTGTTTGACGTTTTCTAATTCTGACTGGGGTATCCTATTATTTTTTATTATTACACGGATCTGATCAGCTAGTCGTTGTTCTGTTAAAAATTTTAATTCTGGGTTTCTGATAATAAATGTTGTGTATACTTGTGATCTGTATCCAGTTGTGTTGGTTCCTAGGTTTGTTGCTTGGTAATAACAGAACATGAGGTGTCGATTAACTTCATCTGACCATCTCATCCTCTGTCTTTGTTTTCCTTCTAGGGTGGTTGCAGGAAGCATATCCTGCAAAACACCTCTATTTGGATTTAAATCATTTTCCAGTTGGCTAGCAGTGTCGTTACCATTGTGGGCGGGCATAGGGTTCAAACGTCGTCCCCGACCATGACGGCGCTTGTCCGAGGCTTCTTTAGTTCTGTCCTGAACCAATTAATCACACTAAAAGGGGGGTTAGCCCTATTAGTGGTTTGTTCTTTTCGTCGCCTTTTACGACTGGCAGAACATACCGGAGGCCTATTCTTTTCCCAGGCCTCCATGGGGTTTATTATTATTATTTCTTTACTTTCTCAGACGTTAAGTCTGGTTAAAAATGGAAAGTGACGCGGACCTTGATCAAGCGTCACTTCCTTTTAACTGTATGGTATGTGTTATATTGCATTTAGGAACTTTCGGGTAATTGAACATGTATCAATAATTACAGATTTCTGTAGTTGTATATATAAGTTTGGATGTAGCTGTATAATTCTGACTGGGGTATCCTGTTATTTTTTATTATTACACGGATCTGATCAGCTAGTCGTTGTTCTGTTAAAAATTTTAATTCTGGGTATCTGGTAATAAATGTTGTGTATACTTGTGATCTGTATCCAGTTGTGTTGGTTCCTAGGTTTGTTGCTTGGCAATAACAGAACATGAGGTGTCGATTAACTTCATCTGACCATCTCATCCTCTGTCTTTGTTTTCCTTCTAGGGTGGTTGCAGGAAGCATATCCTGCAAAACACCTCTATTTGGATTTAAATCATTTTCCAGTTGGCTAGCATTGTCGTTACCATTGTGGGCAGGCATAGGGTTCAAGTGTCATCCCCGACCATGACGGCGCTTGTCCGAGGCTTCTTTAGTTCTGTCCTGAACCAACTAATCACACTAAAAGGGGGGTTAGCCCTATTAGTGGTTTGTTCTTTTTGTCGCCTTTTATGACTGGCAGAACATACCGGAGGCCTATTCTTTTCCCGGGCCTCCACGGGGTTGTTTATTATTATTATTATTATTATTATTATCAATGGTGACAGTAGGACTACTACTACTACTACTACTACTACTACTACTACTACTACTTACGTGCCCAACTTGATAAGTTGCACTGATCCCTTTGGCACAATAGCACTTTTCACACTATTCTGGTATAAGCATGAATGTGAATCTTTAGAGAACAGAAGTGGATTAGTGTCATCAATCTTTTCTTTGTCTTTCTTGTGCAGCTCTCTCCAAAATGCAGAGAGAGAGACTGATCTACAGTATTACCCCAAGGCACCATGCCTGTCATCTGACCCCAACTTTGTTAGGAACATCCCCTCCCCTTGCCACACAAAAGAATCTCAATAGTAGTTTGCCTGTGGGCAAATAAGACTCATGATGGCTTGCAAATTATGCATTCAGTGTTACCTGGCAGAGACATTGCCTTAGATTGTGAAGAACTCAGTCATCTGTCCTTAATCTTTAACTCCAAATGCCTCATTTGAAACATAAAATCTCCTTTTATGCTGTAGAAGCAAGAAAAAAAGGTAAAATTTCAAGATTGAAAATGCAGGCATAGAGCTACAAACTCTGCAGTCCAGTTGGCCTGACTACACAACAGTGTGAGAATCTGTAGAGATGAAGATTGCCTTGATTCTGTCCTAGGCTGTTAAAAGTAAATTCTATCATTCAGTTTGGGGGCGTTTTTGGAAGAATCCTTATGTTCATTCAGTCGGTTATAGGCACTGGATTATGCTGAGTCACCAACCAAAAGGTGTAGTTTTTAAAACACATTTTGTTCAGTTTTAGTTATTTCAGTTAGTATCAAAAAAATAGAAAACATGTAAGTGATGAAATAAAGTCATTAATGTGATCAGTTGTTTTTTCTAAGCAAAGAAAGTGTTTTACTACCTGACATCAAATTTAAATAGTCATTTTTCAGAGTATGCAGCTTGTACCTCCACTTCATGGAGTATTCATATTGGTTATTTTTGTTGATATATGTCAGGATTTTCCCACTGTTGTTACTTTTTTCTGTTTCAGATTTTTTAGTTTTATCTCATAGCTCATTATGAGGCTATATATAAATTTTTTTGTAAACATTTTCAAATTTTATTTCATAACTTGTTGGATACGCTGGATTTAAATAAACGATATAGTCAATAAAATTCTCCTGGGTTTGGGACCGCATTGCCAACTATAAAATTCCGACGTTTCGGCGACTATTGCAAGACACCTTCCTAAGGGTGTATTGCTAACTGCTAAATGGCACTAGTTTGATTTCTTATGTACTGTGGAGAGTGCTGTCATTGGATATGAGAGTGAGGAGGAAGGGGATTAGGTGTTCTTTTATTGGTCTTTGCATTGTGTCGGAAATAGGCATTTTGCATTGGAATTTCCTTTATTGCTTGCCATTGGTGAAAATTGATGAATAGGGAATTGTGCGGCGACTGCAGTGTAGCACTGTTTACTTACTGCCTAGTATCAACTAGGGCGTGTCAGCACTCTGTGTACCCTGTGCCACTGTGGTCTACCGTGCACCTGTTGCTTTGTGAGAGCTGTCCTTCCACAAAGCTGTCACTGCTGGCAGCCAAGACACTAGGAGTCAGTAACCATCTTCTCTATTCTTGTTGTCGGGTCGCTTGGCTATTTGTACAGCCTCTCTGATCTTCCTCCTCAAGCTAAATGGCTGTTTGGCCAGTACGCGGGCCTCTCAAAATTCAGTCTTCATCCTGCACTGTTCCTGGTGTTCTGCCACCATTGATTTGTTGTATTGTTTGAGATGGGTATATCTCTTGTGTTCAGATGTCCTTGTGCTTATTGGACAATTCCCCGTCAGACAGGCATTAAGCCAATTTTCCACAGCAACAACAAAATAAAAGACATTCTGGACTCGACTAAAGATACAATTGACAAGTTCCATGTTGCCAGAGTTTATGAAATCAGGTGTGAATGTGGACTGGTGTATGTAGGCAAGACTGGGCATCCAATAAGCATAAGGTTATCTGAATGCGAGAGATGTATCTGTCTCAATACAACAAATCAACGGTGGCAGAACATCGGGAATAGCACAGGATGAAGAGTGAATTTCAAGAGGCCTGCGTACTGGCAAAACAGCCATTTATCTTGAGGAGGAAGATCAGAGAGTCTACATAAATAGCCAAGCAACCCGACAATGTGAGTAGAGAAGACGGGTACTGACTTCCAGCATCCTGGCTGCCAGCAGTGACAGCTTTGTGGAAGGACAGCTCTCGCAAAGCAACAGGTCCATGGTAGACCACAGTGACAGAGGGTACACAGAATGCTGACATGCCCTAGTCGATACTAGGCAGTTAGTAAACAGTGCTACGTTGCAGTTGCCACACAATTTCCTATTCGCCGATTTCCACCAATAACAAGCAATAAAGGAAACTCCAATGCAAAATGCCTATTTCAGCCAATGACAACATGCGATGCAAAGACCAATAAAAGAACACCTAATCCCCTTCCTCCTCCTCACTCTCATATCCAATGACAGCACTCCCCATAGTATATAAGTAATCAAACTAGCGCCATTCAGCAGTTAGCAATACACCCTTAGGAAGGCAATGCAGTCCCAAAACCAGAAGAATTTTATTGACCGTGACAATGGCTGCGGAAGCCTAGGTTTACATAAATGATATACTTTTAATATACAGTTGAATATGGTCACTGTTAAGATATCGAAGTAAACTGTTCTAAAAATACTGATTAGATAACTATCAGTTGTTTGGGGCATAAGAATTTTTGTCTGCTTCTTGTCAAAATTAGTTCTTATGGCACAACACCTTTTCTGATTCAGTAGATCAGTTGTATAAAAAGGTGGCTATTTCAGAATTTTGTCTCACTTTCAAAAAATTTCTGTGGATGTGCAAGTCTGTAGATCATTTTTGCTATAGAAAGGAAAATCCAAGGTTACTTCCCCACTTCAGTCCTGCAAAAATAAGTGATATAGATATTAGTGTCCTTGGTTTTGTGTAACACCTGAAATTACAAAACCTGAACAAAGTTGCAGGGCCTGATGAAATCTCTTTCAGATTCTATAAAGACTTTGTGACTTCAGCCAGCTCCCATGTTAACCATAGCATGCCATAACTCCCTTGAAGAAAACTCACTGTTTTCCATTAGGAACTTCTCAGTATTACATTCCAAAAGAAGATTATATTCATCCAGATATTTATAAGTTCTATTAAATGATTTAGGGGCTATTGTCCATTGCATTGTGGAAGTTTTTGACAACAAACAACAGCATATTCCAATATTCCAAGATGATATTCTGCCCCCATTCATATTGCTGGAAATATCTATTGTTTTGATGAGAATAAAATATCTTCCAATGCTTCAATAGTCACTGCATTTAAATATTATTGAACTGTTGTGTTCTAAAAGTGAAGTAAATGCGTGCTGTCCTCCTCCAGCTTTCCTCAAAGAACTGGATTTATACACATTATTACTCAGAAAGATTCTGGCTGTTTCCTTCTTCTTTGAAGATACCAGTCATGAGTGAACAACACCATTATTCACAATCACACCAAAAGACAAGTTCTGATTGAAAGTAGAATCAGTACATTCAACATTATAAATGTTTCAGTGGTAGGATGTGATACGTATTTAGATCTACATGTTTTAGTTTCGCAATGCTTTTGCTTGATTCCTCTTAGACCTCTGAGTTATTTACCGATCTGAGTGACCTAAACATATTTTGGCAATATTACAGGGTAGAGATGAAGTTTGTGCACAACTTTTTCATGATAGGCTGAAACATGTGATTCATATGGGGCGTAGGATGAAACTCAAGTGCATGCACCACTTGTGATGTATTTGACAAGGGCAATGCAACAGTCACAAGGTAATGTATGGTGCTTAACAAGGAAAACAACAGAAATTGAGTTATTTTTGAGCCCTGAAATTCCTATAAAGTGAAGAGGGTAAGATGATTTGAATTTCACATTTTGAAATGTTCTTGGGTATTCAGCTGGTTGGCATCATCACATAATGACCTGTACACTTCATTATATTCTTAAGGAATTGTCTTACCCTACGCATACCCTTTCAGTGACTTTCACGAAGAAAGGCAATGTGTATCGAGCAGATCAAACATTTTGGATAAGGTGCCAAAATGTGGATCCTGCAGCTCTTCAACTATAGCTGTGAAACTTATAATATCCCTAGGATGTGGAAAAGGCAAGGATAATGACACTGCTGCAGCCTGGAAAGGAACCGGACCTGCCAAAGAACTAGCAATCTATATCAGTTCTGTGTCACCTGTATAAATTGTATGAGAGACTCATTTTGAACTGCATGGCAGACTATCTATTTGAAACTTATCCCTCAGCAAGCTGGTTTTACACCTGGAAAATCATGCATAATCCAAATTCTGTACTTAGCAGAACATATAAAAAGACCTCTTCTTTGCACACAGTACAATCACCTATAGATTGTTTTTCCAGAAATTCTGTAACAAACTTGGAGACTAGCAGTTTGTCACTGTTGTTGCGACTCACGTACAAAACACAGTCTTACGTCATTCTTGGTGGGGAGAAAGAGCTGATGGAGACACCTAATCATAGTCAGCTTTTCCTATATGCAGATCATCTTGCAATCACAGCTTAAGGAGGACTTTAGAGGACATACAGCAGAAGCTAGATAAAACAGTGAGAAACTTGTCAGATTATTATCAATAAAGTTCCTGTAAATTGAATCCTTCGAAGGCTCAAGTAAGCACTTTCCATGTTCGATCTCAGCAAGCAAAGCGAAAGCTGAATGTTTTCTGGAATTATACACATCGGAACATTCAGGTAAACCATCCTATTTTATTTTGGCGTTGGATAGACATCTAACATGTAGACACCACAGCAAAAAGATCAGTCAGAAGGTGGCCTCCAGAAACAATATTTTGTGAAAACTCATGAATAGCAAGTGGCGAGCAAAACTCACTGTCCTTAGAACTTCTGCACAAGCACTGTGCTTGTATGTGACTGAATACTCCTGTCCAGTGTGGACCAAATCAGCCCTCACAAAGAAATTTGACATACCCTTAAGAAACCATGTTGAATAACAATGGGGTGTGTGAAGTCCATGCCCCTAACAAAGCTTTACAGAGCTGCTGGTGCAAGTCCCAGATCCCAAAGAACATCTAACAAATTCACAGAGAGAATCGGACAAACCATCAATGATCAACATCCTCTTTTTGGCACTGAGTTTGAGCCTGGATGAGTGAGATTCCATAAAAGGTTCTTAAACGTGGGAATTCAAGAATCATCATCTTAGTATCTACCAGCACACATAGTGCCTGGCAGCTCCATAAGAAGCTGTAAAACATGGAAGACCCTGAATTGTGTAAGAATAGGGGTGGCTGTGTGAAAAAAAGATGACCGGTGAGGTTCATGGTAAAGTGGATGATGATAAGTGTGACTGTGGTGCTGTGCAAGACATGGAACAACTCCTGGCCTGTCCTTACAGGTGCAACCTCAACAATTTGTGGCTGGACAAAAAAGAATCATCCCTGGATGTGGCCCAACACTGTCATGTGACATCAACCAGTGGCCTCTGGAGCAACATAAGTAGGTCTGCATAGTGAATAAACAGCAAGGCTTTTGTGTTCACTTGGTTGATGTTATTACACTACATTCTGGCTGCATCATTGACAGTGAGCATTGCATTTTTGATGAACTCACTATGTTTTACTGTGTTGTTCAGGTTCTGAGTTACTGTTTATTGAAGATTATGAGTGGACTTGTACTTTGTGTAAACTATCTTTGAGCCTTATGTTCACTAAACTAGATGTGTTTCACATCTCAACATTGGCAATGAACCTGCAGTGCTACAATATGTACGCAACTTTAATGAGAGTTGGGGGAGCTAAACAACAATAAATGCTCTTACTTCAAAAACAGTTCACATCTTGAGAGCAACTGCAGATGGCCATGCATCAGCAACAGTTAACAGTATTTTGAACTACATCATCTATGACACATGCGGTTCCACCATTCCCATTATTTCATGGTGGCACTGATGAATGAGAAATGTACCTGCATTGACTACAGTCTATTGTTTTTCCTGATCTTCAGAAATAATTCTTTTTTATTTTGATTGTCTCTGGAAGTAGTGTGTCTTCTTAGAAAACTAAACCCCACTTGAAGATACTGATATGCTGTCATTCTCCAGGATCTGTGAAGTGGCTTTTGACTGATAGTCACAAATTGCATACTGTTTTCCAGATTGGTATTCTATCACTGTTGAAAGTTGCAATCTGAATCACATTTTGTCTGGGCATCAGATCTTAAAGCTTTGAGTTGTCATTGCAATTTTGTGTGTGCAAATTAACAATACAAATAATTGTACCCTGCTTCTCTAAGCAGGGACCTGGTTACTGCTATACATTGATAAAGAAGTGCGTACTTGGATCCGTCTTTGAACGAAATTCTCAATCTTGTGCAAAATTTTGCATTCTAACAAGAGACTGAAAAGCACTGACAAACACAGTCTGAAGTTTCAAAATTGTGCGTGGCTACAAGGGACAAACAGCTGGCTCAGTCAGCACGGGAGCAGGCTGCACTTTGGAACAGTAATAGGAAACGACAGAATTCATCAAAGGGCACACTCTTGAAGCAAAAATAGTTAAACAACTTTTCTGTAGCATAGTTCAGATTCTAAATGTTCTTCAGGTAATTCTAATCACAGTTGAGCATCACATTCCCACCAAACACCGCTCCACTGCTTCCTTGTTCCAAATCTGCATGTGTTGTGAGAAATGTGGTCCTGTTACCAATGTTTGTAATTCTTGATCTTCTTGTAAGGCCACTAGTGATCCAGTGCATAAAATTCTACTTTTAGTAAAGATGGAAATGGACAAGCCACAAAAATTAATAGGTTTACAAATCTTAAATAAAACAATAGTATTTTGAATGGACATAAGAGCTTCAGCAATGCTTATCGTTTGGAATATTTGTGTAGCTCTTGGATCACTTTTATTATATTCATGTGCCAAGAAAAGTATGTTATGTGGAGCACATAACATACTTTTACAAATAAAAGGAACATTTTGAGGTGAAGTATCGTATCAATGTTTATCAACAATCTAGGAAAAGACAGATTGCTACTTACTGTGAACAAGACATGTTATGTTGCAGACAGGCAAAATCAAGACACTTACCTTAAGCTTTCAGCCACAGCCTTCATCAGCAAAAGAGAAACACACGCCATTCATACGCACAAGCAAGCACACATCAAGCGCATGACTGCCAACTCCCAGTCGTGTGCATGAGGTGTGCTTGTTTGTATGTATGAGTGCTGTGTGTTTCTCTTTTGCTGGTGAAGGCTGTGGCCGAAAATTTTGTGTAAGTGCCTGTTAATTGTGCCTATCTGCAACTTAACATTCTACCTTACAGTAAGTATCACTCTCTCTCTTCCTACACTGTTGATATTCCTACCTGGAGTTTCCATTGTTTCTAATCAGTTTATAACTAGACAGATTTCCTTTTTGATCTCTAGTCCATTGAATGTAGACAATAGCTTTGGCCTAGATGCTTTCAGTCAGTATGGATTCTCAGTTAACCACAAAATCCACTTACTGTCCACCAAGAAAATCCACTTAGTGTCCACTGAGGTTCTGTGCCAAGCAGTTGATAGCCACTAGTGGCAGTACCAGCACCAGTAGCATCACGACAAATCTTGTAACTGCTGATACTCAACAGGTGCCAATGACTGACTTCCTGCACCACAACATCAGCAGACAGATGCAGCCTTAGCTGATTCCGTGCTGTGTCCACTCGTGGGGACCACAGCACCAACACCTCACTATTCCCATTGATGCCATCACCACACTGGAAGCGGGACTCAGCTTTAACTCCTCAATGCACAGCATGAGGGACATTGAGATGGAAGAATCTCAAACAGTTACATCTGTGGCATACTCAGCAAGTTCTACCATGGGCTGCATGTAAGGAGAAGAAAGCCACCACATTGGGGGGAGGGGGTGGGGGGACACACACCACAAGTGGGAAGGAGGGTATGCATCCATTTTCTACCTACTTGAAAAATATTGTAAATGTTACGCACCTGTAATGTGAGACTGCGGCTACTCATGGGACACTGCTGTTGATAGCCATTGTCGATGTCGTACAAGATATCACTTCTACTTACATTATTACCCTCTCTGGCCTATACTTTGACAACTTTGTTCTTATTGCTGTAATGAGTGGTGTATAATAAATGCACATAAGTCTCATTGACATGTGTAACATACCTCCCACAATTTCTGTACTTCTCAGTGACTCAGAAATATTGCGACCTATGTTTGTGAACGTGTTCCTTTTTCGGTAATAATTTCCACTTTTTTGTCATTTTCTCCATCTGTATCTTAAATCATTACCCATCTTTTGTGGAACCCATTGACTCAGTCATAAAGTTCTTTGTTCTAAACTTGAAGCTCTGCTTTCATGATTCAATGTTCGCCAGGGAATAACATATTGTTCAACGAATGACCCATCTACTAGATTGGTGAAGGGGGGTAATGCTCGCTGTGTCTGTGGTATTTTCGTTAAAGCCACATGTGTTCCCCAGGTCATTCTAAATGGCAAGTGCCTCAGGAAGCATTGCCTTCACTTTCAGGGTGTGGGCTTAGTGAACCAATGTTCCCTGAGATGGGGTCTGGTGAGTGTTGCCAATTCTCTGTAAGTTTTGGGAATGCTTCAGTGACCAATGTGTGGTGTGGTGATGGATTGTTGTGCGTAACAGGGAACAAGGATCTTTGCATAACCACTTCTATCCCAGGGATGGTGTAAAACTGTAAAAATAGAAAATTTTGAAGGCATATTCTATGCCAATGAGATGAGATGCATGGCTGTTGAGGTGCAACACTCATTAGCGGACACCCTTTGCAGCACCTGCCACTATCTCTGTTGTATATGGCTCTCTCTGAGTGGACTCACTAGCTCTCGTGGAACCAAGACGGAACTATCAAACTTTTTCCAATTATTTCCCAGCGGAATGGGTGTGTCTTTGGTGGGTGTCAACACTGAACCCAGCAAGAGAGTTTGTGTATCCAGTGCTCCTGATACAGGGATAATTCCAAATACTTTAGTCTGTAGTAACAGAACACATGATATTAGACAAAATGTGTTTTAATAAATAAAAGAAAGCAAGGTAACTGTGAGAAATGTTCACTTCTTACATTCAAAAGGGTTTAGTGGGCATTCCTACTGCCCTAAAACTATGAAAGTGATTGAAAAATGGAGACACTGTTGGTTGAAATGTCTAGTTCCCAACTAGCACCAAACCTCCAGGCAGCTAAATTCTTCCGGCAGTATGCCATCAAAAAAGAGCTTTAGATTATATGTATTATGTCTTGTATAGATATTATTGGTATTTCTGGAGAAGAAATGAAAGATGAGTGGACTCAAGATGGTGCAGTTGGCGTGCAAAACAGCTGAAAAGAGCAGATAGCAAACTGCAGTAATTAGATTCCTTGATTCCTACACTCAGTAACACTATGTTTCCAGAGCATATCAACACAGGTTTCAATTGTTTAAGTAGGAGGCCTTATATACCCAACTGAATATGCTGTTTCAAATGCCGGAGCTTTGGGCACACCACTCTAGCCTGTAAGGGAGATGCCACTTGTGGCAAATGTGGTAAGACAACTCATGAAGGAGTCATCCTGTCCATAGTGTATTAACTGCTCAGGAGATGGCCCATTCTGCAGTAGAGGTTGCAGTGTCTACCTTAGAGAAAGGAAGGCACAAGAGCTAAAAACAACAAAACATATTCTGTATGGTGAGATAAAAAAGATCTATAAAGCAATGCAGCGTTTCACTTTCACTGCTTCAGCTCTCAAAAAGCCCATTCAGAAGGCTGATGCCTGTACACAAACTGAGGTTAATAGTGCCTGTGTTTGTAAGTGCAGTTGCAGCAGTGTCATCTCTAAAGCATTAGACATCAGAAGAAGGCAGGCCATAAACTGCCAGACCATGTAATGTCATTCTATCTGATGGTTGTAATGATTCTGTTTCTGAAACAGTGGAATAGGAAGTGTGCCTGAAGCTACCATCAAGCTCCATGACTAAACGTCCAGCAGTCACTGGATACCCACCCTGGTGGAGACAAGACGGGGTGAAAGAAAAACCTCACTGATAAAATGGCTCTCATACTACAGTGGAACATTAATGAGTTCAAAAACACATGTAGAGGAACTGAGATTCCTAGCAGGAGAATGTTCCTTGTGTTTTTGTTTACCAGAAACACATTTTAAACTTACTGACTCACCTGTGCTATGAAGCTATATCCTCCACCACAAGGATGACCTGACTGGGGAAATTGCCAAGCGTGGGGTCACTGTGTTTCTAAATAACGCACACCACTCCTCTGCTCCGTCCCAGGTTACTGACATGTAAGTAGTTGCAGTTGAAATTTATATGGGTCAAAGGACTAATATATACTCTGTGTACTTGTCACTACGAGATGCTATAGTTTCTCTCACAGATCTTACAGAACAACACCTAACAAGTCCTCAGTGCCCTTAATGTATTAATGGGTTCAAAAACTACTTGCTCCAGAGACTCAGCTTTAGAGAGCCTAATGATGTCTTATGAGCTGTGTATCCTCAACAAGGACAAGTCAACTCTTTTCAATGTTGTTAGTGGGTCATCTTCAGTCATAGACCTTTATTTGTGCTCTACAGCCCTTGTAGATTCAGCACAGTGGGAAGTCATATTGAACTTCATTCTGGTGCCCACTTCCCACTCAGGATCCAGCTACCAATTGCAGCAATACTTAAAAATAAATCACCAATGTGAATGAACAGCAGAGCAAAGTCGATGCTGTTCAGCCACCTGACTGCTTGAACAACAAGGCAGTGTCCGGGAATGCTGTAATGATCAACCGTGCTCCCGGCTTATGCATCCTAAAATCATCAGGTCTCCATAGAAGGCAGCCTGTATGTTGGTAGGCTGATGAGTGCTGCTCAGCAATCCATCTTAGACATGTGGCTGTGTGATGTTTTAAGTTCCCCCAACAACAGGAAATCTTACAGACTTTCACATAGTAAGAGCAAGAGCTACACACACAAGAAAGGAGAGCAAGAAAAAGTCATGGAAAGCATTCCTGCACTTTTATCAACAGCTCCACTTGTTCTAAAAAAAGTATGGGAAGTCATCAGGAGGATTTCTAGTAAATACAAGTGGGTACTTATAGCAATGGTGCTGAAGCAGGGGTGTCTGCAACAATGCCTGAAGATATCGCCAAGATGCGAGAGCATTTTGTGATGACTACTGCCCTGTTAGCCAGGCTCCAGTGTTCTACCACTACCATGTGACCATTGAGAAGGGTGAGTTGGACTTGATACCCAACAATTTTCTGTCATACACCTGCCCTTTCTCCATGTAGGATCTGTATTCAAGACTGTCTGAGGCTCGTGATACTGTGCTCAGTCATGATCAAATCCAATACAGCATGTTGCGAAACATGCAAATAGCATTTAAAAAATCACCCTAGACTGTTTGAATTCAATATGACGGACAGGACAATTACCTAACTCATGAAGAGAGGAAACTCTGATACATCTTCTCAAGTCAGGAAAGGACTAAAATTGTCCCAGCAGTTACAGAAGCATCGTCAGCTCCTTAGCCACTCGCAGATTGTATCCAGGAAATGTTGATCCACCGTTGACAACCTGACCCTGCTAGAGGTGCTATTCAGCTGGCTTTCCTATGCAGGAAGCCTTGTGTAAGGACAGGACATTTTTTGACATCAGTAAGGTGTACTTGGAGACTCAATATTTTAGGACAGTTATATCAGTGGGGCCTTTGTGGCTCCTATCAATGTTCATTCAGTCCTCCTTACCAAAGGGCATGAGTTGGTGACATGTTCTCAGATTGTTTTGAGCAGAAGAATAATGTTCCCCAGGGAAATATTCTAAGAGTCACCCACCCTCTTTGCCATAGCCGTAAACAACTTAATGTCTGCGGCAAGAAGACCTGAACAATGCTTCTTATTTGTGGATGATTTTGTAGTTTTTTGTCCCGCATATGACACTGCAACAGTCACTCATCAGGTGTAATGGAAAGGTTGGAGGAGTGGGCTGCAAAGACAGGTTTGTATGTTTTCTGCAGGTAATTTTGTGTGGGGGGGGGGGGTCGTGTTTGTTGATTTTAACCATTCTCATCGTATTTTTAAATTACCCAACATACAAACACATTTGCATTTTAAAGATTCTGTGATGGTTCTGGGCCCAGAAAGCACTTAACATTTTAAAATGCCTTAGCCACAGATCTTGCGGAGTGGACAGGGTGCATCTGTTCCAGTTTTACAGGGCTTTTGTGAGACTGCAGCTACACTATTTGAGCACACTATACAAATAGGTGAAACCTTCTTACCCGAAAATCATTTGACACATGCTATCATGATGGGATCAGGTTGACCATAGGTACTTACAAGACCAGCCCGTAGCCAGTTCTGTGGTAGGCTGGGAAGCTGCCACTCACCATTGAACAGCAACTCCTCATTGTATGTCAAGCAAATAAGATCCTGACTGTTCCCAATTCTCTAGCATATCATATTGTTGCTTTTCTGGCTGTGGAAAACTTTTTCCTCAAATTGTCCACAAGCAACCAGGCCATTTGGGATCTTTGTGAAGCATGTGCTGAGGTTGCTTGGTGTGCTGTAAGTAGAAACCCAAATCCAGGGCTGGAACCGACTGTCACCCTTGGTTACTGCTGAGGCCCAGAGTAATTTTAGATTTACTATGCAATAACCTGCACTTCTGCTCTGTTTTTAATACAATATTTTATGATGTTTTGAATGAGCACCATAACTATATAACCATATTCACAGATGGGTCTAAACAGGGGGACTTCATTGGCTGCTCTCTTGGTTTCCCTGATTGTGTCCTCAAGATCTGGTTACCTCAAAAATTCAGTGTGGTCAATGCAGAATTGTACATGGTCTTGAGGGTACTGGATCAGATGACATGTTTTCTGACTGCTAGATTCTTCATCTATTCTGACTTTCTGAGTGTGTGCAGCTCTCTACAACACTTGTACCCAGCTGGTAAAGTAGTCCAGAACATCCAAAATGTCCTTCTCCACCGGCAAAGGCTCAGGAAGGTGGTGGTTTTTGCTGCTACTGAGGTACATGGGTATTAGTGGAAATTAAATGTAGCAACTAAGTAGGCATGTCACAATAATCGTATAGTTCAGTGTGCTCTCCCATTATATGCTATCACTTCACTGTTGAGGTACAGAGTTGTGCATATATGGGAAAAAGAGTGGCTGGCAGAGACAGACAATAAGCTGTGCTTAATAAAGCCAACAGCTCTGCGATAGCATAGCTTCTTCCAGCCACACAGATGGGATGACGTGCTTCTCACTTCTCTTTGCATAGGACAAAACACTATTGTGCATGGTTTCTCATTTTAATGAGAGGACCTACAGTGTGAGGTGCTTTTGGCATGCAGATCTCGGTGCCCAATGTTCTAGTAGATTTAATATAACTGGGTCAATAAAAAATGTACTCACCAAGCGGTAACATGAGAAAACACACACAAAAGTTATGGAGATATGCAAGTTTTTGAAGCCAGTGGTTCCCTCCACCAATGGTATTGAAGGGAAAAGAAAGGGGTTGAAGTAAAAGTACTGGTGAGGCTTAGGAAATGGGGAGCGGCACGAAAAAGTCACCTAGAACCCTGGGTCAGGAGAGACTTATTGAATAGGATAAGAAGGAAACTCTTTCTTTCTCATCCTGTCTGGTAAGGCTCCCCTGACCCAGGGTTCTGGGTGACTTTCCCATAATTATCACCATTTCCTAATCCTTCACAATCCTTTTCCTTCATCTCTCTTCCTTTCCCTTCAGTTCTTCTGCAAGAAGAAGGAGCCACTAGTTCCAAAAGTTTGCACATTACCCTAACTTTTGTATGTGTTTTATCCTGCCACCGGCAGGTAAGTAGCCTTTCTTACCTGTTTCGTCATATTTTCAAAAAAAATATTATTTTCATTCACACATTTTAGTGGATTGTGTTCTAAATTCTGACAAGAGGGCAGGAGCTAATTTGCAGACAGATTTGCCCTCTATCTCAATGATACAAATGATACGACTTCAAGATTCTGCGCAATGTTCAACTTCTTCCCCAAAATTTAAGGGAACTTTGTAACGTGTTATCAGGGTGTCTGACTCATGTATGTATTTTGTAAGTTATCAGTGAGCCACATATACCTATGTCATTATTTTAGCTTTCCTCTTGTATAACTTGTGTTTTAATTATCGATTTTAGAACATCTGACTGTATTTACATTATCTTGAAGTTTGTGAGCTAGTGTGATTGTGTGAGTGACTGTGAGTGAGGCTGTTAGATGATTTAGTTTCCTTGTCATCCTGAATCCTCCCCTTCACCACCATCTTTTCTGACCTGGACAGATGGGAATTATCTTTAGAACATGTTCTCTGCTCCCAAAATTAACCCCTCCCACCCCCCACCCCAACCTGTGGTAATCTAATATCTCCAAACCCTCCACCAAAGAGTTTCTGTCCCCTCTGTCCTATCACCTCCTCCCCAAGTTATGTCCCCTCACCCTCATGGTGTGCCGCTCCATGCCAATTCACCTACCAGACTTCTCCCCTTCTGTGATAGTATTTTCCACTCCCAATCCCCCTCCCAGTGTCTTTACACTACACCTGACAACCTTGTCCGCTGCCATCAAGTCTCTCACAGACAGTGCTCTTCTCTTCCCACACCTGTACCCTGCTATATCCCTCTCCTACCCTCTCTTCTCCCCATTTCTGATCACTGATTTCAGTGAACACAACAGTTGCATTTTGACCCCAACAGTCAGAGATAGCTGTCACGTGTGCATGATGTGTGCCTGTTTGTATGAATATATGTATGTTTTCTGTTCTTAAGAAGGCTTTGACCAAAAGCTCAATGTGTAACAGTTATTTTGTTATGCCTGTCTGCAACTCAGTGTGTCATTTTTACGGTGAGTAGCAATCTATCCTTTTTATAATATTGTTGATATTCCAACCTGGCCTTTCCATTGTTAGATATGTAGTTTAATTACACAAGTACCAAATGTACAACATATTTTTTCTACTATTACTGCTACTAATACTGTTAGTGTTACTTCCATTGTCACTGTAAATGTGTAACTGTTGGTGATGTATTTCAAACATACTTATGTAGTTTTCGTATTCATTGAAAGTGAATTATATTTTATTTTCAGATGCAGTCACTGTGCTGATAGAGATGGCAAACAGTTACTCTTTCTTGTAAAGAAAGGGACTGACTCAACGTTATTATGGAAGGGAACTGTTAAAATATTGTGTGTAAAATTTGACCCTTCTACAAAACAAATCGAAGGGCATAGGCTCTTCAGCCTCGGTGACTTTTTGAAAGTAAGTGTTAGTTCAGTTTCCTTTTATTTCACTGTATTGCATTGCCTTCAGTTCACACAGAATTTACCATTACTGTTATGCAGAAGGGCATTTAAAATTTCTTCTAATGCAACTTTTTTTCTGCAAAGTATAATTCAGTGCTGTATAGCCAAATTTCCATGTCTAACAGGTACAATGTTCTGCCAACGGGCCACATTGCCAAAATGTCACACCATTGGACACAAAGATACACCCATAAATTTCTTTCATCGATTACCCTGAGAGGAAGTGAACAGTCACAACCCTTTTCTTGTTTTAGGTTTGCCGGTCTCTACAGAGTCAACTGCTAGTAGCAGAGCAAAGCAGTGATTGTGCAACCAACCAGCCAGTGACTGGAATGGAAGTTAACATAAGCCAGCATAATGGCAGTACCTCTAATACCTTTGAAAGCTCAGCATTAATGTCAGAGTCACATAGTTTGCCTACTCAGAGGTTAATTAACACATCCATGATACTGGAGGAGAGAGCCACACTTACAAGTGGTGCTAATGATTGCTGCATTTGTTTGGAGAGAAAACCAGATATAGTTTTGCCATGCACTCACAGCTACTGTGTGGTTTGTATAGAACAGTGGTAAGTTGATTGCTAATATACAGGCATTTGAATGTAGTGGGTATGGCTGTAAGTATTTTATGTCTGGTTGAAGTCACTTTACTGGATGACCACCATGCCTCTTCACTCTTCCCCAAGAAATTGTTTTTTTTCTGGAAATATGTTAAGACATTTTTATCTATCCTTTCATTGTTCTTCTACTTTCCTCTATTGTCATAAATGGTGATTATCTGGGTAGAGGGGAAAGGATTGTCACAGCAAGAGGGAGCGGAGGAAACTACATACAACTAGCCCAGCTCGGGTGTACTGCTCTTCAAATAACAGTGGAGGAGAATTATATTATTACAAGACTAGTAAGCTTTGTGCCACAGATGTTTGCTCTAAAATTCATATTTAGAAGCCTAGCTATGAAATCCACAATAACTGGATAGCTCAGTGTATGAAATAACTTACTGTCCTTACCCTACCTCTATGGTTTGCAACAAAGGAGTCCTCACATCTTACTCTTTTTTTCTAATTATTGACAAATTCTGCTCTCTGAATTTACATCTATATGTATACTCCACCAGCCATCTTATCATGTGTGGCAGAAGGTAGTTATGGTACCACCCACAACATCCACCCCCTCCTTTCTCTGATCCATTCACAAATGGAGCAAGGAGAAAATGCTTGTTTGTGGATGTCTGTATCGTTTCTAATTTCTCTGATTTTCTCATCATGATCATTTCACAAGGAATATATGGGAGGACACAATGTACCGACTGATCCTTCCTGAACTGTACGTTCTTTGAATTTTAACAGTTGACTTCTCCATACATCACAATGCTTCTCTTGTAGCATCTGTCAGTGGAGTTTGTTGAACACCTCTGTAACACTCTTGTGTTAACATAATGATCCCATAACAAAGTGTGCTGATCTTTGTTGGATATTCTGTATCTATTCTATTAATCATACATGGTAAGGGCCATAGACCAATGAGCAAGCCACAAGAATCAGTCAAAAAAGTGTGTTGAAATTATCTCCTTTTGCAGAGAAATTACATCTCTTTAAGATTCTCCCAATGAATCTTTCCTTAAAATCTGCTTATCCTGCTGTTTGTTTTATGCAGTTAGCCCATTTCAGGTTAGTGATTTATAGTAGGTACTATATCTAGTAATTTTTCACCAATAACGTAATCTAAGAGGTGCAACTGCCAGTCCCAACAGCCGTTGCCAATCTCCTGTGGGTCTTTGTTCTCATTGTTACAGTCTTCTGGCATTGCAACCAGTCATGGGGCCTCCATTGTTATATTTTTTTTTCCCCGCAGCTTCACCCGCAGATGCATTTGACACACATAGTGAACTCAACTCCTCCTCCCCCTCTGTTTCATTTCTCCTTCTGGCTGTCCACCTCATCTTCCCACCTCTGTCTGCCTTATCTCCTCCTCCCCACTCTCTCTGTCTCATCATCTCCTCCCTCACTGCTCCCCCCCTCACTGCTCCCCCCGCCTCGCTGCTCCCCCCCCCGCCTCGCTGCTCCCCCCGCCTCGCTGCTCCCCCCGCCTCGCTGCTCCCCCCGCCTCGCTGCTCCCCCCCGCCTCGCTGCTCCCCCCGCCTCGCTGCACCCCCCGCCTCGCTGCTCCCCCCGCCTCACTGCTCCCCCCGCCTCGCTGCTCCACCCCCCCCTCGCTGCTCCACACACCCCCTCGCTGCTCCCCCCCCCCTTGGTGCTCCACCCCCCCCTCGCTGCTCCCCCCCTCGCTGATCCCCCCCCTCGCTGATCCCCCCCCCCTCGCTGATCCCCCCCCTCGCTGATCCCCCCCCTCGCTGATTCCCCCCTCGCTGATTCCCCCCCTCGCTCATCCCCCCCCTCGCTGCTCCCCCCTCGCTGCTCCCCCCCTCGCTGCTCCCCCCACCATGCTGCTCCCCTCTCGCTGTTCCCCCTCCCTCCCCCTCTCCTGCCTCTCCCCTCCCCCTCCCCTCTCTCTCTCTCTCTCTCTCTCTCTCTCTCTCTCCCTCCCCCCTCTCCCTTCGTCCCTCCCTCTTTCTCCCTCCCTCCCTCTCTCTCCCTCCCCCCCCCCACTTCCTCTGTAACCATATCCTTTTGCCCCACTCTCTTTTCATCAATTTCCTCCTCCCCCTCACTCTCTCAATCCCCTCCTCTATCATTCTCAACCTATCTCCTGACATGCTCATTGGCTTTTGTAGCCCCTGCATATAGTTCAATAAAGCAGGCTGATACTACTCCCACAACACACCTGTCATGTAGGGCAGGCTACACACTAGAGGCTTGAAAATCTTTTGTTTCCATGGCAAGGTTGTACCACATCAGGTGGGAAAAATCAAAATCAAGATAAAAAAGCAAAGTGACATTGGTTTTTAATTGCCCTGGGGGCAAAGACCACATAAAAAGCAAAATTACATTAGTTATTAATTGTCTTGAAATTGGTGCAAGACTTGTTCAGTATGCTCACCCTGTAGTCTGCTCTAAGTTGAAATCTAGAAACAGTATGTTCCACAACAGATTGGAGTAAAAGATTCCGGTAGTGTTTGCAGTGACAGTACAGGTAACAAAACATACAGGACTCATCTCCTCAAAAAAATATGGCCCTATGATAAGGAATGCTGTCAAGCCACACCATACAGTCATCTTTACAGAATGAAGTGGTACTGGTTGATGTGCATGCAGATTTTCCATTGGCTATATACTGGAATTCTGCATATTGATATGTACTTGGAGATGGAAATGGGCTTCATCTGTCCACGTAATGTTCCATTACCTTTGATTGTCCACTTCCATTCAAGCCATAAATTCCAGAACAAACATTTGTCTTGCTGCATGGTCAGCCGGAAGCAGCTCCTGAACACAGATGATCTTGTAAGGATAGCAATGCAGGACATTTCATAGGCTTTTGTACACCATGCTCGCGGGCATGTCCAGCATTCAGGCAGAGCCCTGTGCACAGCACATTTGCACACCACCAGTCAGTCTCTACGATGATGTGGCCATGGCTTCAACAGACATTGGATCACCCGCTTTCCTCCCTCTTCTACATTGCACTTTTAAGAATCTGTCTCTTCGAATTTTGTAATCATTTTTTCCAAACCTTTAGCAGAAATCAAACCAATGCTTTTTCCATATCCTGGACTTCTGCAGGGCTACTGGCACCCAGTCACCATTCTTGTAAAAGACTTTTACCAGCAGCACATGATCCTTCATAGGGACAATTATCTTCCACATCTCAGATGCAAACTGAGAAACAGCTGTGTGCTGCACATCTCTTGGTGTGCATCTTCTGACACTTAACAGTACTGTTTATTGGTCCGATTTCCGTTAATTGTTTTTCTTTTTTTCATGGTATTTCCCCCTTCATCAATAACATGCTGTTGAACTTCGATGTCATTCTGGACAGTGGTTCTATTTCTACATAATTTTGGCACTGGAACTTTCATTATGGATGCCCTTATCTGCAATAGTCTCATGGAGCCTCCATTATTATCCATTAAATCATTAATTTGTTATCTGTATAAAACAGAGTGTGTGTATGTGTGTATGTCTCCTCCCAAATCCCTGAACTGAATCCAACCAAATCTGGGACAGATAAAGCAGGCAACACAAGTATCAGCACTGTGGGTTTAATAACCTCCTAGCCCCAAAAGGAGTGGAAACAGGGCAGAAACATATTTTCTCCACCTCACAGTGTATAGGCTGTTCTGCATGACAGGCACGTTGTGGAGAAAGATTTTCCATTGCCTGATTGACCTGCTTTGGAGGGCAGGCTACATGTTGGGGGCAAGAAACAGTTTTCCAGCTGCAGGCTTCCCAGTGCCAGGAGAGGGGGGGGGGGGGGGGGGGAGAGAGAGAGAGAGAGAGAGAGTCAATGAAATCTGGCACAGAAACAGCAGACCTCACAAGTATCACCAAATAGCTCTGATAGGAGTGAAGATCTGGACAAAAACGTGTTATTTCCAGCTCGTGGCATATAGGCTATTGCCTGCTTTGCATTCAGCCTACATTTCAGGGGCAAGAAATGGCTTACCAGGTCCTGAGATGTAGGCTGCCCTGCATGATAGGTTTGCTACGTAGTTTCGGCCTGCCTTATTGACCTGCTTTGCGTGGCCATCCTATACATCAAGGTGAAATAAATGAGTTTCAATCCCCTGGCATGTTGCCTGCACTGCATGACAGTTGTGTTGTGGAGTAGTATTACCTGAGCTTTATTGAACTGCACTGCAGGGACAACACTTCCTAATGAGCATGGCTGGGGACAAGTTGAGATTGATAGTGAGTGGAGGTGGGGAGGTGCATGTAGCAGGTGGATGTTGTCAAGGGGTAGTGAGCAGGTGGAAAAGGCAGGAGCTGGAGATGGAAATAGGGAGAGGAAGGTATGGTCAGAGGGAGGGGGAGGAAGATTATAGTCAATGAGAAGGGATGGAGGAAATGCACAAAGATGGAGGAAAGAGGAGATGAAGAGACAGAGAAAGTGAGGAGGAGGAGCAGACAGACAGATATGGGAGGGAGGAGGAGATGGATAGACAGAGGGAGGAATAGGTGACATTACAGAGGAGGAAGAGGAGGTAGAGTTGAATTCAATGTATGTGCTGAATGCATTCGCTGGCGAAGCCTCGGCAAAAAGGCTGGTCTATAGCTATATATACATATAACTGCACTTATGTATGTATGTATGCGTGTAACAACTCCTCCCAGTTGCCTGGACCAAAGTGGACTAAATCTGACACACAAACTCCTTGCCCCCAAGAGGAGTAACATATGGGCATTTATAATGGTCTAGCTCCAATATTTATGGACACACAGATGGGTTTTTAAGACCCCACCATATAAGGTGCCCTGTGATGTGTCTTCTGTGAGAATGGTATCAACCACCCTTATCGACCTGCTTTTCAGGGTAGCCTACACTCAGTGGGCAAGAAGTGGTTTTCTAACTCCCAATGTGTAGGCTGCCTGGCCAATAGGCATGTTGTAATGGGGTAGTATTGGTCTGCTTTATCAGCCTACTTCGTGTGACAGCCTACACATTGCAGGAAAAAGGATTTCCAAGCCCTTTCCAGATAGGCTGGCTGCTTGAAAGGTGTGTTGTGAGAGTAGTACCAGCCTGCTTCATTGAGGTCTTTTTGCAGGACTACATATACAGATGGGCCTGCCTTAGGGAAGGATGAGATAGAAAAGGTGCAGGTGGGATGGATAGGGAGAGGAGGTGCAGCAGGGGATGAGAGGAGGATGAGGTAGGAGAAGATGTAAAGACATAGAAAGGTTGGGAAGAGGAGATGGACAGAGAGAGTGGGTGTAGTTCGAGACGGACAGATTTTGGGGGGGAGGGGGGGTGCTGATGGGATGGTCAGATAGGGAGGCAAGGAGATGATGGGTGTAGAGCGAGGAAAGGAGGAGATGTACCAAGGGTACATTATATGTCATTATATGTGACACATGTATGCAGACAAAGCTGCAGGGATGGAGAAAAGGTCTGAGAGAGAGAGAGAGAGAGAGAGAGAGAGAGAGAGAGAGTGTGTGTGTGTGTGTGTGTGTGTGTGTGTGTGTACGAGCAGAGCATATGCATATAGATCAAGAACTGTCCCTAGGTCCCTAGACCAAAGTGAGCCAAATTTGACACACAAACTCCTTGCCTTGATAGGACTATCATAGGGGTGTTTATAACTTGTAGCTCTAGTATTTATGGAGATACAGGCGCGCATGTTATTTAGGGCCGTGCCAAATAGGCTGCTCTGCACGAAGGGGGTGTTGAGTGGGAATAGTATGGACCTGTTTTGTGGAGCAGCCTGCATGTCAGGGACTAGAAACTGTTTTCAAGCTCCTGGTACATAGGCTGCTGTATATGACAACCACTTTGTGGGAATAGTAACAGCCTACTTCGTTGTCCTGCTGTGCAGGGTCTATACACATGGGTGGGCACAGCTGGGGGAAGCTTGAGATGGATAGAAAAGGGGATGAGCACAGAGGGGGGAGGAGAAGATGAACAGACAGAGAGAGGAGGAGGAGGAAGAGTTGGATGGATAGAGGTGGGAGAACAAAAATGGACAGAGAGACAAGGGTAGGAAGTGGTGGACACAGAGGGGGAGGAGGAGAAGGTCGCAATTTTAATATGCCCATACTTTGATTGAATTATGTTTTATACATTCTTTGAAAATGTTGTTATCATGTTAATTATATATTGCTATTATTATTTCAGTGAAATTGTCTGTATACAGTGTAATATTGCTACAACTGATAAAACAGTAGAAACAGTCTACCAAAGCTATGCAGATTCTAAGCCACATATAATCGTATAATAAGTCACAGCTGCAAAATACTAACACGAATTCTTTACAGACGAATGGAAAAACTAGTAGAAGCCAACCTCGGGGAAGATCAGTTTGGATTCCGTAGAAACACTGGAACACGTGAGGCAATACTGACCTTATGACTTATCTTAGAAGAAAGATTAAGAAAAGGCAAACCTACGTTTCTAGCATTTGTAGACTTAGAGAAAGCTTTTGACAATGTTGACTGGAATACTCTCTTTCAAATTCTAAAGGTGGCAGGGGTAAAATACAGGGAGCAAAAGGCTATTTACAATTTGTACAGAAACCAGATGGCAGTTATAAGAGTCGAGGGACATGAAAGGGAAGCAGTGGTTGGGAAGGGAGTAAGACAGGGTTGTAGCCTCTCCCCGATGTTGTTCAATCTGTATATTGAGCAAGCAGTAAAGGAAACAAAAGAAAAATTCGGAGTAGGTATTAAAATTCATGGAGAAGAAATAAAAACTTTGAGGTTCGCCGATGACATTGTAATTCTGTCAGAGACAGCAAAGGACTTGGAAGAGCAGTTGAATGGAATGGACAGTGTCTTGAAAGGAGGATATAAGATGAACATCAACAAAAGCAAAACAAGGATAATGGAATGTAGTCTAATTAAGTCGGGTGATGCTGAGGGAATTAGATTAGGAAATGAGGCACTTAAAGTAGTAAAGGAGTTTTGCTATTTGGGGAGCAAAATAACTGATGATGGTCGAAGTAGAGAGGATATAAAATGTAGGGTGGCAATGGCAAGGAAAGCGTTTCTGAAGAAGAGAAATTTGTTAACATCCAGTATTGATTTAAGTGTCAGGAAGTCATTTCTGAAAGTATTCGTATGGAGTGTAGCCATGTATGGAAGTGAAACATGGACGATAAATAGTTTGGACAAGAAGAGAATAGAAGCTTTCGAAATGTGGTGCTACAGAAGAATGCAGAAGATTAGATGGGTAGATCACATAACTAATGAGGAAGTATTGAATAGGATTGGGGAGAAGAGAAGTTTGTGGCACAACTTGACCAGAAGAAGGGATCGGTTGGTAGGACATGTTCTGAGGCATCAAGGGATCACCAATTTAGTATTGGAGGGCAGCGTTGAGGGTAAAAATCGTAGAGGGAGACCAAGAGATGAATACACTAAGCAGATTCAGAAGGATGTAGGTTGCAGTAGGTACTGGGAGATGAAAAAGCTTGCACAGGATAGAGTAGCATGGAGAGCTGCATCAAACCAGTCTCAGGACTGAAGACCACAACAACAACAACAACATATAATCGATATCTTATGAACACAGTAAAACACAACAAAATGCACCTTGATAATTATTCATGAAAATAAATATGCTTTTAGCTGTCACTAGGCGTTATGTTCCTAATCCTATGCGGTGCTACAAATACCAGTGTTTTGCCCACAGTTCATGGACATGCAAATCGTGGCTTTCAGCATTGAAGATTTTTGTGGGGGCACAAAAAATGTCACATTTGTGATATTATCTAGGTAGCTGCTTACTTTCTGACCAATTTCTTTAATGAATGAATTCTTCTGCAGCCATTCCTGAAACCACACTGATTACGTGGACTGATGATATGTGGAAATTAAAATCTTACCCTTCCACTGTTATAATTTATTTTTTTTTAGAAAATTTATAACTGTGAGGCAGGCCTAGAGTTTTATTTGATCTTTTTACTGTTTTTACCTCAGTATATTTGCCAGTCATTAAAAGATTTAATGATTATCAAGAAGAGAGAATCTGCAAATCCATGATAGATTATTGTTATTATTTTGCTGAGAACCACATGCAATCCTACAGAAATTGAATTTCTGAGAAATGTTTAATAACATTAGAGCTTGATAAATGGGAAAATTTAGCCTGGACAGTTTCTCTCTGTCATTGTCAGATTTATTTTTGGTGTCAGGACGTTTACTGTTACCTCCATAAGCATATTCTTCATTTGTAATGTTTCACACTCAAATTCATTTTGTTATCTATGATTTTTTTAGTGAGACTTGTCTCATACTGTTATATAAGGGAAACACTCTTTACAGATAAGTTCTTGTAGTTGCCATTTTATTCATGTGTTGAAACCTGGCCTTGTGACGAAGCATTCTTTTCTCAATATAAACTCTTCCCCATTTTTGTAACCAAAATTCCTACTTTTTGAGTTGTGCAACCTCACTTTAATTTTGGTAGTGATACAAAAAGGGCGGCATGATCTGATACTCCTGCATATAGAATTTTTTTTCTGTTACACTGTAGTTAAGAGCTACTAACAGTATAGTAGTAGAGGTTGCAGCGAATGCTACTATTATGGTATGTCTGTCAAAGCTTAGATTTAGCTCATTTGTGGCTATAAGTTTGTTTAATGTGAAGTATTGTTGTCATCAGCTCTAACTTATTAATTGGAGTCAAGGGATACAGCAAATGCCAATGTTATCAGGTTGTGTTCTATTCTATATATTCACAATGAGATAACTGTTGTATACATCATGTGAAGTAGCACCGTTACAATGCTTAGGTAGGCAGCTAAATGAATTTCAACCTTTGTATTGAACAATTCCTCTGAATTGCAGATTGCAGGTAACATTCTGTCAGATATAACCGTAAACTAACATAAATTCTTACCAAGTCAATAAGTTTTAAAGTGTCATAGAATGTTGCAACTCATAATTAATTATAAATATGGAAATTTTTGAAGGAGGTTGATGATATTTCACCAGTTTCAAATTTTGAGAAGTCATTGATGTACAAAACTTATGAAAAATATACTGTTGCAAATCAGTCAGTCATGACTAGTAAAACCAAATGCCTAAGCAGTGGATATATAGCACTAAAAGAGTTGAATTTATTTAAAAATTTAATTCAACAGTACTGTCTCAGATGATAGCAGCATTTTTCGGACAAACAAAATGACTTTCACAGTCGTGAAGGAACTGTTGTATTCTAGATTGCTGTAAGACATGACATACTAAAGGCCAACACTTACTGTGTGACATTGAGATGTTGCTACTAGACTTAAGTTGTTAGTTTCTTCACTTTGATCATTTTCATTCAGCTGCATCACGTCCTCCTGTATTCATATGACAAGTGAATTACAACTCCTGAGAGAAGTTTATGATCTTTGATTTCTCTCACTTTTTTTCCATCATGCAGCTCTGTGTTTTCATATGTCATGGCAGTATTTAATCTGTGCCGTTCGTTTACAGGAATGTAAATCACAAGACATGTCCCATATGTCGTGAAGCGTGTGAAAGTACTGATGACAGCTGGGTTATTTCTGAAGTACCAGGAGCCCATGAAATAAATGAAGCAATATGTTCAGCTCTCATGGGATTGCCCTCAACATCAGGCACTCCAAAGTGATGCCTCTGACTGTCCAGCACTATCATGTCATAGTTATGAAATAAAATGCAGACAGAATACACCTGCACGTCTGTTACACGTTTTATGTGTAAGAATGATAGATATGGTTTCATGACCATGAATGGTATGGCCAGCTAGTAGAAATGGAATAATTTTAACAGGTAACTCTTGTTATATTTGACACACATACAAATTTGTAAAATCGTGTTACAGAAACCCAAATCTGAAGTGAAAAGTAAAATTATAATTAATCACTTCTGCATATGTATGTACTGCAGATCCCAAGCTATTTGAAAATTCTTAGAAAAATTGTCATGGAAAAGTGAAGAGAAACTCACTCATTGGTGTAAATATTGTGAATTTTCTGATTATAAATTATTTTGACGTCATACATGTATTGAAGAAACTACACAAGGGATAAAAAATTATTCCATTTTACATTCAATGTTTTAATTTTGTTTCATTATATTCATTATTTGCCATAAACTTTTACCCCCAGCAGTAATATTATTTACCATTTTTCTTTATTCCTCACATTTTCTTTGCCCTTCCTTTTTTCCTTGTAGTGACTATTGTGGTAGCGGTTTGCAAGTGTGTTGAGTTTCCAGATTGTGAGTCATGACTATATGTAAGAAATCAGTATTAAAAATATATATATTATTGTGATATACCCAACACTGACAATGTAGTGGATTTGTCATTTGGTGGAACAGATTATTTCTTGCCCACTGTTAATGAGATAAATAAGTGACACGAATAAATTGTATCACTGACTGTTCATCAAGAATTTTGCATATGTTTGTACAAACCTTCTATTGTAACTGCCATTTAGTGATGAAATTGGACATCATTATAAAATTTACATAAATATGTAAAAGTGTTCAAAGTAGGGTTTTCTTGAATGAGATTTTCACCCTGCAGCGGAGTGTGCGCTGATAGGGTTTTCTTCCTTTCCTTCTAATGTAACTTATGAACTTACAAGTTATTTATGGTTATGATGAATATATGTATTTTTGAGAGTACATCACTTTAGTCGGGTTTAAACAAACATTTATCTTTCTGTGTATGGTAAACAGAAACACTAATGATAAATTTTGTGAAACAGGGAGGTTGCTAACAGTAATTTTCAGAGTTTGTATGCTGCTACCTGTTCACAAGAAAATATTCTAAATACAATCATATTTGTTCGGAAAATAGATATGTTTAGTAGTAGTTCTTAAGAGGCTTCACTAAAATATTGAACAGGGAAGGCACAAGAGTGCGGTCGATGAAGAAAGTACCAGTATCCCCTTGCCCTCCTCTTTCCCCTCACCCTCGTATTTCTCCTTGCACTCCTCTTTCCCCTTGCCCTCCTCCTACTGCCTCTTGCCCTCCTCATTTCAGTCTGTCTGTCCCTATAAGACAATCAATTTTGCATTTTGTTATTGTATTAGTTAGTATCACAGCTATGATGTATTTGCCCTGACATGACTATTTGCTGTAATTGACGTGTAACATTATAATCATTCTCACCACTGCCACAGCTGTGTGAGCTGGGGAAAGGGGGGGGGGGGAGGGTGAGAGAGAGAGAGAGAGAGAGAGAGAGAGAGAGAGAGAGAGAGAGAGAGAGAGAGACTAAATTGAAAATGCAATTAATAAATGTCTGATTTGCCATCAGAAAATTCACAGAAGCATTAGTGTATGATCTTAGGGCACTCTTGAATGGTATATATTATCTACTTCTCTATTCTAAATTTGCAATTTGCTGAGAAAGTTGCATCATTTATGCAGTTTATTTATAAATTTCCTGTTTTCTTAACTGATTGTGGTATCTGCTATGGTGACACAATATTAAGGAACATGCACTCCGGGTGACTGAAAGGGCCTTAGCCATCAGCACTTTCAAGTCTTATTAAAGTTTAAATCTTAACTCCATTGGTGTTCAGCTGTTATGAGAGATGGCTATGTCAAATAAATTCACCTTCATGACTTGATGCTCTAGAAGGGCTTTGTGGCCCAAGAGTTTTGGCACCACCCCCTCACCCGCATGACATTGTCCCCATCCTCATCCTCCAAGTGCATTTTTCACAGTAAATGGCAGGTGGTCACATGGTGACTGAGGACACTTATAAATTGTGTGTCAGTTGATTTTGTATTGTCAGTAATGGTGTGCATTGAGTCATGAGGGATGCTAGTTTTGCTATTTATACTATTCTCATGCTTTCAGGAATTGTGACATTGAGAATTCTAATAATGTGGTATATTGAGATTGATGACATCTGCCCACTTTGTGTGTTGTGGAATAACAAGATGTTCCTTACTAAAAATAAGCAATATACACACAGGAATAGAAGCTTCTGTATCCTCCTCCTGAAGAAAATAGACTGGCGAGGTTTAGGAAATGGAGTGAGTTACAGAAAGTCGTCCCTTTGAAAACATGAGAGTTTATAGGTGGAATATAGGAGAAACCTAATAAACAGTATTCTGTTGAAGGTCATGAAAGTCATGACCTCAATGCCTGTTCCACCACATGTGCCATCTCATCCTTGCCCAGCCCCCAACACCAGTTTCCTGAACTCCACAGGTAGGAACTGGCGTTATAACAAGTAATTAGTCCTCACCAGCCACATGGCCTTAATTTCTGTTAATTTCTTTGGTCTCAGAATTTCTTCTCAGTAAGTATTCCTTTCTTCACTACCTTTTAGTTTTGCTTTCTGCTCTTATTAACTCTTGCATAATGTTTTGTCAGTAGTTTCTATCTTGCTTATTATCCTATCTTCCACCTTCAGGCTCTTTCAAATCTCGTCTGGTGCAGTCTCCAACAATCAGTCTTTCCTTGTGATCCATCCAATAAGTCTCCCCTGACCCCAAGTTGTGGGTGAATTTTCCAAAATTCTCATCATTTCCTAAACCTCGCCTGTTCTTTTTCTTCATACCTCTTACATCCTCTTCCACTCTTTCGCCAGAAAAAGAATAATAAGAAGAAGAAGCCACTGGTTACAAAAGCTTGTACATTTCCTTAACTTTTGTATGCATTCACTCCTGGCCCCACTTGCTGAGTATTTTTTTATTTATTTATTTTTATCTGTCCAATTATATTTTCAAAAAATGACTTTTTTTATGCACGCATGCACACATGTACACGCACGCGTGCGCGCGCGCACACACACACACACACACACACACACACACACACACACACACACACACACACACACACACTTTTCTTGTCATGCCCTGAACTAAAGAATATTTTGCCCCGCTATCTACATACACACTTATGTGTATCTTCTGCAAGCTGCTGTATGCTAGAGGAAATTACTGAATTTCTGTCCTGTTTTATTCACACATGGAGCATTATGGAAATGACTGACTGTATGATTCAGTAGAAGGCTTATAGTCGTCGCATACAGGTTTCCTAAATTTATAGATACAGGCAAGACTCTTTGAACATCTCATTTTACAGTTTCATGTCGTCTGTACTAACCTGTTACTTATTACAATCCTAGCAGTATGACCGAATTCATTTGCCTACATGATAAGAACTCCAGAAATTTAGGTGCCTCTTTCCTACTACTAAGTTCTCATGTTCATTTTGTATCACTATTTTATATTATCTTCCAGTATTCAATGTGACAGACTCCAGTAATTTACCATTAAACTTATAATCAGACACCACAGTTAGAGATCTTTGTAAATCATCACACAAACAGAAATACTGTGTGAATTTGCTTACAAACAGCCAGTAATGACTCTTTCTGTAGACAGCAGTATCATCAGTGAACAATCTTAGTGTGTCTGCAAAATCATTAACTAATATTAGAAACTTAAGAGCTGATCCTTCAGAATTTCGAGGGAAAATTTATGGCTTACAAGTTTTGGATTTGGAGCTGATTTTCTCTTTATATGATACTACAAGAAGTTCACTTTCCTTTGTCGGGAGTCGGCATAGATTTTGTTGCTGATTGGTTGGACTCCAACCATAGAAAGCAATGAGATCTCTGCTCACCACATGATAAAGACAACTATGGAAGTTGTTGCAATATCGTGTAAAGAGAAAGTGACCATGACTGCAAATGCTGAAACTACTAAAACCAACACTAGAGATGCCCTGTTGTTTCCTGACAGTGTGGCCTCCTGTGTAATGTGCTGGGTTCCGTTAGTTAAAAACTGTCTGGGAGTAGTGTGCTGACCAAAACACCCCTCCATACCATATCCAGATGCTGCCTCTGGTTGAGAATGAAATAGTGGTCAGTCAGTCCTGACAGGCTCATCTGAGGCCAAAGTGATGGAACTTTGCTTGATTTTTTGTGTTTGTTAAACTAGGTCCCGTAGTGCTCAGAGCCTTCTTGTTTGTTAAACACTGCTCAAGCCAGTCACATATCTGTAGATATGTGGTCATATTTTGGCTATCAGTCAACTGTGTACAAGTGTGATAGATGCCTATTGGAAATTCAGAGAAAAAGAACGATATCTGTTCATCTGTGTTTACATCTATTATTTGTGAGACACTTGTGTGTGTGAAAAAAATGTTTCCTTTCACAAAAGTAGTTTTACCTAAAACCTTTCCATTTCTTTGTAAAACACTAGTTTTGCACCAGGAACACTATAAATTTACAGCCTTGAATCTGCTATATCTACTATATAGAATCGTGCAACAGACAGAATTCTCTCACCTAGCACACACAAGTCCTTGCCCATTCCTTTGCCACTTTTGCACCCAACAACCCCTGTCCCATTTGGCACATTGGTGTGAAAGATGCAAGTATATGATATGTGTCATACATTTTCTGACTATGTCCTATTGAAGTCCTCTCACTGACATTTCCTACCATATTGGAACCATGGCCAATAGCCACCTGGGAGAACAGCATTATTGTATACCAACTTCACTGCAAATGCTGTATAGTGTTTCATGTTGATGTGCTCACAAAAAAATTATCCAACCAGATAAATGTCTACCTCCAAACTTTAGGCAAGGAACAACACACCCAGTGAGGTTGCTGCTGAACATAATTTGGGTGCTTTGTGACTCATTCATCTGGTTATGGCAGTAACTGAAGTGGATATATGAAGATTTATAACATTTTGGCAGGAGTGTGAAGTTGAGGCTTCATTATGAGGTATGTTATTGGAGAGTTACCGATACAGAAGCATACGGGCCAGGTCAAAATAATCTTTTAAAAAAAAATTATCCCAAGAAAATAAATCTGCTAGTGTAGTGTACCACACAGAGTAATAGTTTGCAAGAAATGAAAGTGAACCAGGCCTTATGGTATATCTCATTATTAATCTTGTATGCCAACCAGGTTTAATGTGGATTTTAGGAAGTTTCTTATACACAATAACACAAATTCTGACCTCATTCATTGTCTCAGGACCAAAACACACAAAAAGTCACCATGTGCAAACACACAGAATTTACAAAATTTGCAAACAGATAGCATATTTGCCTGTAGTTCATTTAGGGTGAGGGAGATGATGTAGCTTCAGCAAGGACTACCAACGCGCGCTAGGACCACATTGAATAATGATTCACCAGGTCTGTAACCTGCGATGAAAGCTCGGAGAGGGAAATAAAATTCCAAGAAAAAAGAAGCCAAAAGAAAGTAATGTGTGAAAAGAATAAAGAATCCAGTACTAGGACCAGATTTCAGGGAGTTGGTCTCTGGCAGTAAGACTCAGTTGTGACTTGTTTAATTCAAAACATTGGATTTTAGTTTCAAAACTTTGTGAAACAAACCATTAAGAACAACATTAATATGAGAAATACCACAGAATCAAATATCCCTCTTATATAAATCATCTGCAGATATTATTTCTGAAAAAATAAGAATAAAAATTTAGTAATCCTGCAAAATGGTATGATATGCTTTAGAAAAAAGTAGGTTAACGTTTTACCCAAGCAGTATCTATCTAAATGAAATCTAGAATTAGAACATGTATAATGGGACAAAGTCCATAGAAGAGTGTCATTAGAACAAAATTAATTATTATTATTTTTTATTATTGTTATTATTGCAATTATTTCAATCTTCTGGCACATGAATTATCATCATTCATCTTGCTTCCCAATACAGTGTTGCTAAATCTGAATTACGATCACTTAATCTTGTACACTCTTTTAAAAGTTCTTTGTTCAACATCAAACCAATCTTGTGACACAGAACACATTCTGGAGACAACAGGATGCAGATCTTATAAGGTGGGCAGACAGTGAATCGTGTCCAGTAATCAATCTGAATATGGCTACGGCTTATCTTCTTTGTCCATCAGGAACTACTGAGTCATCTGTACAGTTCTTCCAGATCTTTCCCTCCCAAGAAATTTTATTGGATGATTTTAATTCTTCTTAAAATATGTTGTTTAACTGTGTATTTCACTGAAAAATATGACATGTTAGTTTTTTCCCATCTGTTTAATTTTTGTGCCCTTTTGGCTTGAAAATCTAAGCTACAGTGAGAAGGTTACAAGAATTGCAATTGGCTTGTTCTTCTGTTATAGTGATTTAATTACTTCTTGGATTTCTTTAGATTGAATGTTTTTTGGATCTAGTGTGTCAACAACTGCTTATATTGCTACTCTGCAATCACAAACTATAACTGATTTGTTGAATGTGTATAAAAAGTTGTTTAGCTGTATTATTGCGGTTCTGATGGCTTCAACTTCACCTTCAAAATTCAAGTGATTTGGTCCTAAAGTTTGACACAAAGAGAGAATTTTTCTTTATCCTCGAACACCTACATTTCTCTCTCTTCTCCATTAACAAGCCATCTGTGTAGATGTGGACCCACTGATTTTCAGGTATTTCAGATTTATTGTTTTTTATCTCTCATTATTAATTTATCTGTTTCACGTTTTGATAACTATCCATTATATTTAATTTGTATTGTAATTGAGAAACATAGCTGAAAGGAATGGGAAAACAAATTCTCTAGCAACAACTTGCAATTATTTATACTGTGATCTCATGTCTTTCACGTTTTGGATGAAGCCAGCCTGTGTTTTCAACAGTATTTTATTTTTGTTAAATGGATTTCCACATTGTAGTCATTTAGTAGGGTTGGTATACAAATCAGTTTCTCATACTGAAACTGTGCTAACCTCTGAATACTTACTTCAGTAGTTTCTAATCCATTTAAAAATCTCTAGGATACTAAATATGTTGATTTTACTTGATGATTTGTCTTTGTCTCAGTATTGTGCTCTTCCACAGATCACCGAGCGAGGTGGCGCAGTGGTTAGACACTGGACTCGCATTCGGGAGGACGACGGTTCAATCCCGCGTCCGGCCATCCTGATTTAGGTTTTCCGTGATTTCCCTAAATCGCTCCAGGCAAATGCCGGGATGGTTCCTTTCAAAGGGCACGGCAGACTTCCTTCCCCGTCCTTCCCTAATCCGATGAGACCGATGACCTCGCTGTCTGGTCTCCTTCCCCAAAACAACCATCTTCCACAGATCCAAATGGAGGACTGTTTTAACCCCGGATAAATTTGTTTTGAGACATAATGTAAACTGCCTCTGTCTGCTTTAGCCAGCAGATGCACATTGTATAATGCAAAATGGTATGCAGTTGACGATCAAGATTCCAGGCAAAATAATAAAAAAACCACAGGAATTCTATAAGTATTGAACATGATAAAATAAGTAAAAGCAGCAAGTTAATGTACTCTTTAACCTTGTCTATGTTTAAAGTGTATATTTAAGAGGCTATGGGGATTGCATAAGAAACAGAATGAACATGAATTTGCACCAGATAAGAGTGTAGAATACTTTTCAAGTAATAGTTTAGCTTGTTTCAAGGTTACTGATAATAATGAAGAAGTGAATATGTAGCTGCTAAATGTGAATCTTTCTTTAGGAATAATTCTTGCCATATGAAGCAATTATGTGCTGATGTACATCATATGTTATTACATCCCCATCTCCTGAAGTATGGGTCCCAATTTCAGATTTTGTATGGTATTTGTGTGCATATTGTGAAATTGAACATACATGTGTGTTGTCTCACCAGCTATGTCACATTGTGTGACCATTCTGTTCCTGCATGATATATAGTATACCATTAAAAGTACAATTTGTAGATCTTGCAGCACATAGCAAATGTTAACCCATTTGTGCCAAATCGTCATTCAGTAACAATAAATTAAGACATGTAATTTGGCACATTACTGAACTACAGATAGTAAATCCTGAATGAGATGCTGTCATGTTTGGTCAAGGTGCCTTTTCTGTAATGTCCTCCAATGTATTACTGTGATTAATTCTGGATACTTTAATTAATTGTGTATGTGTTTCTTTTTACACAAAGCAAATTATGTAAATAATAAAGTAAATGGGATATTACAATTTGTCTATTTATCACAGCATAAGTTTTGTGAAAAGTTTTGATTTCAGCAAGATAGTATGCAACAATTCCTGTGTTGATGTACAATGTGACTCATTTCACATTCCTGAGGGCTCTTCTTCATGATGGGATTGACAGAACATGATGTGTGAATGAATGAACAAATGAATGTGGTAGCAAACATGTATGTGCTACTAAACAGCAAAATACAGATGCATTGTATTTACTTCCACAGCACCGTTTATATATCTGACAAACATTAGTTTCAAACGTAAAGCTTATAAGGAGATCACAAAAATCATTGTGTCCCCAAGAGGAGGAATGAGGCTAGCTGGAGTTTCTTAAAATCTTTTGTTGTTTTCATTCTTTCTGCAGCCAGTCTGTTATAGTGATTTTTTCTTAAAGGTGTAGATATGTAGCTGTCACACCCATCTATATAAAAAAAATTCACTGTCAGTTACAGACTCATTTTATTCCTGCCAGTGAAATTTCATAAAATGGTTTAAAATGGGACACTTCACTCAATTTTCACCTCATAACTGATAATTGCTCCATATTATGGCTTTCATAATATATTCTCCAAAGAAAAGCCATTCATGATGTGACATCAATGTTCTGGAAGAACTATCACCATCTTGTAATCTTGCCAAGGCCTCTGATTGTATTGACCATAAAAAAATTATACTTGGAAAACTAAAATATTGTGGTCAGATATTAATAGTGTTCTCCTTTCATGGAAGACACAATTTTATTTTCATGAAAAAAAGCAAGAATTTCACTGACAAATTGCACTTCAATCGAATTACAGTTGTGGTGAAAGAATGTAAAATGAGGAAGCTCCCATGGCTTGATATTTGATCAACTTATACATATAACCTTCGTAAGTGACCTTCTAATGACTTTAAAGGAATGCTTGAAAGTGTCAGGTTTTCAATGTACTACTGTCCTACCCAAATACAGCCGTATCAAAGATGACCATACAGGGCTAAAAATGGTTCACAGCAAGCAGTTAAAGTCTATCTCTCACAGGGATTAACATTATACTATGTCAAGCAAACAAAAAAATACCTTTTGTTGCATATCCAAGAATCTGAAATAATTATGTTCAGTAATTATGGGAGTGTTATAATCAAGCTTAATGGAGGTTCTTCGACTCTCGAAAAAGTAAATAACATTTTCTTGAAAATTAACATGTCCTCAAATGAGCTATTATTAAACAAAGATAAAACACGCACACATACACTACACCAGCAGGTGTGATTACAGTCACATTTCAAAGACAACAATAACATTGATAAGTATAATACCAGGAGGAGGACTAAACCATCCATCATTTACAAGGAACCCCCTGAGTGCGAGGTCACATGTTCAATGTTTAGTGAAGCTCATTTGAAAGTGATATGTTAACAATTACGACAGGAAAAATATTAACTGCTAAAGACTCACCATGTGTATCAGGAGAGCGACAGAAAATGAGTGTCCAGGAGATGCAGACATCAGCCTTATATGGGATGTACGTGTTACACTTCACAAAATGAACATTGTCAACATTCAAGAAATGTTCAGAACAAACCATTACCTTGCACCATGAATATAAAAAGAAAAATGGCAAGGCACAGTGATCACAACAGTTCACACCATCAAGATCAAGGACAAATTCTTTGAGAGTCACAAACCATGCAGGACATTCAGCTAGGTATCCACCCTTAAAGAATGAATATAGAATCAGTTTGGTGTAATGGGTGATGAGAATTGATAGAATGTGGTGCCATGCAACTTAACGCAAAACAGTCTGTTGAGGAGCTTATTGTGAAACTGGCTTTCCTTTAAGGCATAGCTGCAGACAGTGCAATAATATGGTTTATAGGCTCAGAAAAAAAAAAAAAAAAACAAAAACAAAAAAAAAAATAAAATAAAATAAAATAAAATAAAATCCAGAGGTTGGATTTGTCCAGTGGTCCCTGGTGGTATAAACTGCTGTGTCGCACACTTTTCTGGAGGGATAGTGCTCTAGAGGAGTATGATTTTATATGCAGACTAGGAATCGAGCAGAGCTAAGTTATTTTGACCAGCTATTGGCCAAAATCAGTGCTCATACCATAGTTGCAGTTGTTTTATGCCAATATTCCCATTCTTGTTTGCTGTGATGTAAATATTCCCTACTGCGCTTGCAAGATCATGCACACAAGAAAGAATCATAGGAGGCAGAGAACCTCCAACTTCTCACAGCCAATTTACCACCCAGATTAACAGTTGGCATAATTGCCAATTGTGTTAAAACATTGGTGTTAGTTGATCTTGATACAACTCTCTTGGTACCTCTGATTCCAGGGTTCCTTTCATATGCATTTCCTCTTCAAATCTTGATTGATCAGAGTTGAGAACATATTCCTTATTGAATGATGAGACAAGTTTGTTTATCTCATCTACATATTTCTGGATTGATTCTGCAGTTTGCTGTGCATCATCAAGCTGATACTTTGTTTGAAATTTTGTTAGCTTTCATGTTCCACTTCTTTAGTAATGTTTGAAGTTATGCAACCATCCACTGATTCCTTTGAAATCACTGCAATGTATGTTGGATGGACTTTGATGTGCACAACTTCGTATTATGCTACCATAGACATCCTGTACATTGTATGGAGCATCTTTGACCCTGAGCAAACACCAGTTTTTGTAACAAATGTGCCTTGTTCTCCCTTGAACATTCATAGTTTTTTTGTATGTACTATGTGGTCATATTGCTGGAGACTTATCAAAATATGTTCATAATTGTTTTATTACGATGCTGCAGATAATCTTTCATGCACATAATTATGTTTAGTACCCGCTACTTGGACAGTGATTGTCCTGTACTACATTTGACTAGACACAGGATTTGTGACTCCCTGTCTGACAAGGATGATGAAACTACATGGCTTGACACCTGTTTCAGTATCACTTTCACTTGTTAAGTATATATTGTCATCGTTGTACTCCTTGTGTACACTGTACAGTCGAGCATGTTCACCACCACACATTCCACTGGCTCATCTTGAAGAAATGTTAATATTTCATCAACCACTTCTTTCTCACTTTGCAAAATTCCTTGGGTTCCTTTATGATGAAATGTAAACTGTGGCATCTGTTGTTGTAGTTATAATACAGTTTTCCTTTGTTTATCACTGTCATTGCTTTGCTTTGTATCAGCACCACTAGCACTGTAGCACTGTTGTGAATTACTTGTCAGCTAAGCAGTTCAACGACACTCCTTAGCCTCACGCTGTGCTCACCATTGGATACCTACAGTCATGCCCCCTTGTTGCCATTAGAAGCCAATATTGTGGTTGTGTGTAGACAATTTGTGGAATGTCAAATGGCATAAACACCATTGGCCATTTGCAACCTTGCACTCAAGGGGTTCCTTGTTAGCCTTAAGTGTGTTACAGAAGGGAGTGAGCTGTTAAACCATAAAAGTATTTGAGCACTTACCTATCAATATGAAGAATGAAACAGATTCTAAAATTAATGTGAAACAAAATCTGAAACCACTTCTAATGTGTAATAGTGTGTGTGTGTGTGTGTGTGTGTGTGTGTGTGTGTGTTTGTTTGTTTGTTTTTGACACACACACACACACACACACACACACACACAGAGAGAGAGAGAGAGAGAGAGAGAGATTTCACACACAGTTAAGGTAAACCGCCATGTGAAAAGAAAATTGAAGAAATCTTGAGATTAATTTAATAGCCACATAAGTAATTAACATGTGCCATATTTTTTGTTGACAGAATGTAAAATTTGGAAACTAACAGGCACATTCTACATCATAGTGAGAGATCACATATATGTTCCATAAAACATGTAAATAACTAATTACTGAAGAAATTCCAGAATGAAATCGTCACTCTGCAGTGGAGTGTGCACAGGTATGAAACTTTCTGGCAGATTAAAACTGTGTGCCGGACTGACACTCAAAATCAGGACCTTTGCCTTTCGTGAGCAAGTGCTCTACCAACTGAGCTACCCATGCACGACCCACAACCAGTCCTCACAGCTTTAATTCTGCCAGTACCTCATCACCTATCTATCAAACTTCACAAAAGCTCTCCTGCGAACCTTGCATAAGTAGCCCTCCTGGAAGAAAGGATCTTCCAGAGATATGGCTTAGCCACAGCCTGGGGGCTGTTTACAGAATGAAATTTTTCACTCTGCAGTGGAGTGTGTGCGGATATGAAACTTCCTGCCAGATTAAAACTGTGTGCCGGACCTAGACTGGAACTCTGGATCTTTGTGTTTCATAGGCAAGTGCTCTACCAACTGAGCTACCTGACTTAGTCTCGGTCCGGCACACAGTTTTAATCTGCCAGGAAGTTTCATACTGGAGAAATTGTTGTCATGGTAGCTGTTCCTCATTCACCTCACTTTCTTAGTGTTTATGTGACTACACTGAGAATTGCCAAAGCATGACTGTTATCTATATCCTGTAAAAACTGAGACTTATTTACATTAAGCCTTGATATATAACCTACAGCTATCAGAGATTTTCAGTTCTCAGATATAGATACTTAAATAGGGTGGAGTGCACCAGTAGTTGACACCAAAAGTAAAATTTTTGCAGAGTTTTATATTGAGGACCTACCTGAATGCTCACTATATTTAGTAATTTTCTAGTGGCTTGCACAAAATTTCAGTACCTAAGTGGATTATAATTTTTTTAATTAGAAAATGAATATGTGAAACTTACACAACACATGTTTAATGCTAATAGCTGACACCAATGTATTTAGAAGCTGACACACTTACATATAGATATAGTGGCTGACATTTGTAAAAAAGTTATCTTTCATACTGTACTTTATTAAACTTACATTATATATTTTATGAAGTTTTTTATATTTTGCGAGTTTTTCATTTGAAATACAAACCATACCCGAGAAGATTCTTAATTTGAACCTGATTTCAGCTAATGGCTCTTTGCAGTTCACATTAAATAAGATTACTTGAAATATTAGAAAACCTGTTTTGAAATTAACATATCTTAAGATGTCACTACACAAAATGTGCTTTTAATGTTGACCTTCATTGGTGTTGACTTCATGAATAACATCATCTCTTGTGTACCACATTGTCTTAATTCTCTTTCCATACCATTTCCACTCATCTTCATCATGTTAATACATTGAATCTTTTGATTTTAATTTTTTCATCCTTACCAGAAAAATATTTGCTCTCACTTTTTACAGTAACAAAACTCCCCTTTTTAAAATCACTGTCTGTTTGTTTGCATTTACTTTGCTTTTTTCTCTCTGTATATTTTTACCTCCATTTAACTCTGGTCCTGTACAAAAAACTATTTCCTTTATATTTTGTAACAATTTTGTCTAGCCCTTCCATTTCTTCTTCATAGTCAGTTTCACTTGATAATTTATTTTCTTTCTCTTTACTCGCTACTTTTTCTTCTCCCTTCTTTTGCTGTTCTAGGTTTTGCTTTTTTTCCCCATAGCACTCTTTGTAAGCACTTGATGTCAAAATATATGTTATGCACTCTATCCTTGGCTTCTTGCTTGTAGAAGCAACTTTTTCTGGCCAAACTAACAGCCATTTGAAGGTTGAAGGCAAAATTTTATCCACACTTCTAGGTGAAATGGTTTTTGGGAATGATATTATGATTAAGTGAAAAATCATCCAAATTAGGCCTGTTGATTTTTTTTTTCTTTTCTTGGTTAATGGGGTGTTTTGATGTAAAATGTCTCTTGAGCTGTTCCCTACATTTTCATGTAAATTGTCATTATGCCTTCCATCATTACTCTCCACTGATGTCTTCTGCATTACTGAAGCACTTGAACTGTTACAATGTACACACTTTAGAATCTGTCAAATTTTGTTATAGAAAGTGAAAAAGGATCTCTTAGTTTCAGGTTCTTTCCACGCTGCATCTTTTTCTATACACTTCCTGCAGCAAGAAACTTTATCTTCAAATAGATTAAATGGATCTGAGCTGAGAAGTAACAAAATTTCCGAGTTTTCATTTTTGTTGTTACTGGTACCTTTTTCTTCTGAAAGTGAACTTCCTAATTTTCCCATGTCAATAGCCTAAACTGTGAATAGATTAAGGCTACTGAAAACAAGTCATAATATAATCGTTGAAATCAATCCTATTCAAAGCCTCTTTCAAAAATAGAGCAAAATGTTCATGACACATGACTGTAAAATTCATTTCCGTTTGGAAACTGTCAATTGTCGTCCTCCAAATCACTTTGGGTGGATGAGAGATGGCAACATCCATTGACAGTGCAATATGCATTGAGTTTATTGGAAACCAAACACCACCATTTTGTTCACACAACTGACACACTTGCAATATTAGATGAGAAACATTCATATGACCCTAAAAAAATATTGCAATTGAATCTGTTTCTCATTTAGCCATGGTATTATTGTACTAAAAACCATGTTGTGTTGGTAATGTGTATAGGGAATTCAACAGCAAGGTCATCGATGCCCTCACCCAACTAACTGGATATGTATGCGTTTTGTTTTGTGAAAAGTATTCACCAAAAGGTAAAATATAAAAGTGAATCCTCCGCCACCCTCGGACACACCCTCTCACTCTCACACACAAACAAAAAGATGTGTGCCTCAAGGCAGTTTATAATTAAAATACAAACAGCATAACTACACAACATTTAAAATAGTGTAACAGGGAACTGCGTCTGAGTGAAGAATGCAAAAATAGTAGAGAAAGCAGTTACCATGAAAATACCTGAAAATCTTGTAAGATGCTATTGAGAAGATTAGACATCACATAGCTTCTTAAAACATGGACCACATTCAATTCAGTGTCTCCTAAAATAAAAGGTTGGTAAGTTGGTTGCAGCCCCGTGGGTTGGTAAAAAATGCAATCTGTTAAAATGTGTACAGATACCTGTACCCCAGAAACACTGCATATTGGCAGATCCTCTTGCCAAAGGAGGAATATATGCGTCAGAGGACAGCATCCTTTCAGGAAGCACGTTAAGAGTACGTACACCATGGCCATGTCATAGGTTTCACTGACTACAGCTTGTTGTTCCTCAATCCTAACCACTCACCCTCTAACAGGCAAATGATACTGTGCCTAAACAGCATGGTAACTGCATGTACGGTGGTAGCAAATTGAGAAATTGTATTTTCCAAGCAGGCATTCTTAGGTGCTTTATTCACTGCTTCATTACCATGGATGCTCACATACCCTGGTACCCAGTAGAATGACACCTCTCTGCCCTGTCTTTGTAAGTGGAAAAGGGTGTTGTAGATCAGTTGAAGATACTTGTGATGGATAGCCTGAAGGAGACTCACAGAGACAGTGCAGATGAGGAATTTGGTAACAGGAAGACACCACATTTTCTCCAGCACCATCAAGATCACATGTAATTCAGTGTCGTTCACTGTGAATGTACCAGGTAAGCAAATTTTCAGAAAACATTCTGGAAATAACTCAGCACAGCTGATGTAATAACCCTGTGCAAAGTGTAAACAAAAACACAGTCACACTGCACAGATAAAATTCTGCAAAACATCGGTTTAAAACATAGCCTGGAGTAAATTTCTTTTGGCACACTGATAAATCTAAAATAATTCTGGGTCTCCATATTATCCAGGCTGGCAAATGGCTCCAACCTTGATGAACCACAGAGATATAGTCCACATTAAGAGATACTAGGTCATGTCACATGTGAGTCCCGATCGACTTTGTTGCTTGTTGCCTTTTCCTGAATAGTTACTCCATTGGAGTGTGAGCAACAACATGGAATACCAGGTTCTGTTGAGTGGAGAGTAGGCTGCTTGTATACTTGATGCATCATGTGGATCCACCATTGGACGACACATGGTGGTTCACCATCCTCAAAACAGAGGGTGGGAGTTGGGCTTGTCCTATGTGCTCCCATTGTGAACTGAACCCCCCATGGTCAAAGGTATTGATGGTCGTACGATAAGATGGCCTAGCTGAGCCATAAACACTCATCCGTAGTCAAGAGGGGATCACACAATGCTTTATAAAACTGGAACAGACATGTTCATTCTGCTCCCCATGACCTGTGGGTGAGGCATTTTTAAAAATTCAATGCCTTTAAACCTTTGGTCTCAATATTCTTCAGGTATGGTAACCATGTTAACCACCTATCAAGGGACACCATTCTTTAGCGTGAAGTGCTTGGAAGAAGCTTCACCAACACAACATTGAAAAAAATCATCTGGAAAGGAGGGACCATATGAATATTGGTAGCCATCTTTGGGAGCCTCATTTGTGAATCTCAGGACATTTCCAAGTGGTGCTATAGGCCCTCTCAAGATCGAAGAAGATACGTGTATGGTGTTGTCAGTGTAGGAATGATTTTATATATTCATCTCCAGCATGGTGGGGTTGTTCAGGGTTGAATGATATATCTCAAACCCACACTGGAAATGACTTAACTAGGTCCAATGATTCCAGGACCCAAGCCAGATGGTACATGACCGTACTTTCTATATGCATATGCAGCTAATGAGAGCTATGCTGTGGTAACTACTGGGTAACATACGGTCCTTCCCTGATTTCAGAAGGGCATCAAAATTGCTTCTTTCTCAAGTCAGGAAAGTCCCCAGTCAACCAAACTGTACTGAAAGGGATAGGAGGATCTCCTTTGCAACCTGTTTGAGGTACTGTAACATGCTGTGTGGGATTGAGTCCTTACCTGATGTAGTCTACTTGACCCAAGAGAACGCCCATTAAAGCTCGCACATAGAAGAGGGACAATTGTAGTCCTTCGAGTTGTTGGAATGGAAACCCCAAACACTGTGCTCCATAAATCAACGATGGTGGTAGAAACTGGTTCCTGGTTTTTAGTGGCCTGATTGAACGTAAGTATTCTGTCTTTACCTGTATGATGTCCCTGCAAGTGTAGACTGGAGATATCCCTACCTCAGTAGGGATATCAGATATCTTCATTATGGCTACCCATTATATTTTTGAAGAACTGTTGTAATTATTTATCAAGTCCAAAAACACTTCACCTGACCATAGGTGTCTGCAAAAACCCAAGAAGGGGTGCTTGTCCTCCTGCAATCTAAGTACAGCTTTTTTATTCATTAAAGAATTCTCTCAAATTTCTATCAGGCATTATCTGTGACTGCATTAAACCACAAATTTAACATTGCAGACAGTGTCAAGAAATACTGCAGTCTTCACAATCAATACATATCTTGGGTTTTCTTTATTGTCAATTTGTCCTTGGGAGATTATGCCAACTCCTTGGGGCAGCTGCAGTTTTGACACTGATCTGCAGTCAAGATGAATACAAACCTTTACAGAACTGGGCCAGAATAATACCTTTAATCATTTTCTTTTGCTTCCTCTTCAGCCCTTACCAAGCTGCAGAAAGGAATTGGGTAAACACTTGTCATGTGGATTTCATCGCCGATTCCAAACACGTTAAGATGGCAGCAATAGGCCTGTAAGCACCTGTATTCTATAAGGATGCCACCTACACTTTATGAACAATGAAATCACAACAGCAATTTACCGTTTGTCTGTGAAAAAAGAAAATCCATGGTGGCTTGGTGATTCTTCATTTAGTTTTATTTGACAGATCTGTTTTAATACACTCGGAAGAACAGGGCCATGTAATGTTATACTTGTGTACATCTACATTTAATTCCAAATACATCAGCCAAAAGAAAATTTTCTGCACTAGAGAGAGAGAGAGAGAGAGAGAGAGAGAGAGAGAGAGAGAGAGAAGGATGAGAAAATGTACTCTCCAATACTGGCACCTTCTCAAAGTCTACAGGTGCAACTGAATGCCACATGCAGTCACAGAGGTACAAATTTATCATTTTCATGTGACACACTGGAGAGATGGGGATTTCGTTGATGCAGATCTATGCTGCTAAAAGTTATTTCCATTGGCCAACTTGAGGATGGATTCGGGAGATTTTCTACATTCATATAGTTGTGTTGGCCTTGTACTACACCTTACATAACCAAGCAAAAAAGTAGCTTTCAAAACACATTTTTTTCAACTTCAGCTACGTCGGTTGACACTAGAAAATAGAAATTGTGAAAGTAATGTAATAAATCCACTACTGTAAACAGTTCTGAAGTTTTATAACCAAACAAAGTGTTGAAATTACATCATAGTTGAATAAGCCTCTTTAAATTTTTATTCCCTGTTTCTCAATTGTGATTGATATTAATGTGGCATTTTTGTTGATAACCAGCAGGATTTTCCTCAATCATTCTACTTTGACATTATGGGAGTGCAAATAAATTAATAAAAAAAAAGGTGGCATTCACGTTCATATTAACAACATAAAAATGTACTTTGCATATTCAGCACTCTAGGAAAAGACATATTGCTACTTACTTTAAAGAAGACACATTAAGTTGCAGACAGGCACATCTAAAAGACACCTACATACAAGCAAGCACACCTCATGCATACATGACTTCAAACTCCAGCATTCCGGCCCGAGATGCTGCAGTTGGGGGTCATGTGTGCATCAGTTTTGCTTGCTTGTGTGTATCAATGGTGTGGTGTGTGTCTCTCTCTTTTGTTGATGAAGGCTTTGGCTGAAACTTTTATGTAAGTGTCTTTCAGTTGTACCGTCTGCAACTTAACGTGTCCTCTTTACAGTAAGTAGAAATCTGTCTTTTCCTACATTGTTGATATTCTTATCTGGAGTTCCCATAGTTTACTTTGCACATATGCTTATTGTTTGGATCCCAAAGCACTCTACCTTAAAAATACTAAGTAGATAATTATCATTCTTTTGTGATACAATAAGCTTTGCATAATTCTTGTCAGATGCAGTTCATGGGGCATGACATATTTTCAAACTCACTAAATCAGTTATATCAAAACTGGCAAGTTTTGAATCTTGCCCTTCTTTGAAAATTTCTGTGGATGCCCATGGCCATGATCTCATTCTGCTCTCTTTGATTGTCCTTTGTGTCTTTGCCCTCATGAGTGAAAAGGCTGTGAGGTTCATAGCAGATGTGACTTGGGGATAGATGCATCAGTGGAAAGATGGATCATGCTAGTAGTGTGGTCCATTTGGTTCTGAACACTATCTCAGGGTTGAAAAACTGGCTGTATGGTGTCCAGTTTACTCTGCTAAGCATTCATTATGGTTGGCTTCATTTCAGGACTGCTCTGCCCGTGAGGTGGATCCAGACAGGGAAGTGGTCACTTGAATGCAAGTCATCAACCACTTCCCAGACACAAATTTACCTATTCCCCATTCATCTTGGACAAGATTAGTTACCTGTCAGTCATATTTAAAAACAATCATTGCATGAAAGATCCTTGCTGCAGCACAGGCTGTCATCATTACTGTTAAACATTCCTAGTCATCACTCCCAATTTTATGAACACAGTGTTTTCCTCTCTTTGTAAGACGATCTTAGGATCCAGTTTCATTCCATTATGCATTGTTAGTTTGGAAAAATCTTTCAAATTGTTGTCATCCATACAGTCCTCAGATTCTTCAAACAGTTAAACACTCTTCCTTTCTGTAATACTACATCTTGATTTACTCATTATCTCTTGAATTCTTTGTGTAATTCTGGGTGTCTTTGGAAAAAAAAATTTCTTTTGCATAGTTTCCTATATTTGAACACAGTATCCAATTTCAGATCTGCAACAAGTTTTTCATCACTTTCTATCAACTGACTTCTGTTAATAGGAAATCCATTCTTTTGACTCTTGAATATTGACTTATCTAACCAAGCTTCACATTCTTTATCCAGCAAATGGGAAGGACTCGTATGTCTATGAATAGTATATTTTCAATATTATGAAAAGGAAAGTTGCTACCCACCATGTAGTGGAGATGCAGAGTCGCAGATAAGCACAACAAAAAGCGAAGCCACACACAGTGGTATATTTTCCAAATTTTTGTGAATCAGAATTGTTCTGAAAATTATGTACAAGTTCTTATGAGCACCCCACTTTCTGAAGCTACGTGCATTTACTTTTCTTCATACTTGATCTTCTTCTTTTCTTTCTAATCTCCCACATTGAGTTATGGTTGGAAAATTCAAACAAAATCATGTGATAAGTAGTGTACAGAGAAACAGAGACAAGTGACAGCCCCATGTAAACAGATAGGCATCCAGAACACAAGTGGTATTGATATACCGGAAACTGACAGTGTATATGTCATGGACTGACACTAAGTGTGAGGTACTGGAAGAGTTCAGGTATGTCCATTGTGTAAAATATATGATATCAGCTTTGTTTCAGGAATTATTAAAATTCACAAAATTTTTACAGCCCTCCGTGACAAGCACACATTACAGTTGAAAAAGTAATTATCATTTTCTATTCCAAAACAAGTCTTTTTGTTACCAGGCCTGAACTTGCCAGAGTGAAAAATGTGTCAAATTTCCCTTGCAGACCTTGTAAGATGGAAGAATGAAGTACATAGTATCAGACTTTGGGTATGTGTCAGCCACAACACATAAAAAATAAAACAGTCCAAGAATAAATTTAAAACATTTTGAAATGCTATTAAACAAGAAACAGGCAAAGATAATACCACTAAAAAGCCCTCTTAGAAATGGTGGCAATTTCAAATCATTGGTTACCAAATTCAATGGTTACTTCCTCACAATGCATTGTATGCTCCAGCTTCTAATAAGCAAATAAATTAGTTTTGCTTACACAGATACCGTATGCACCAGCAACGGATAGTTTCAGATATACATATCTTAAAGAGATTATATAATTCATCCGATTATTAAAAGCAGGTAATTCTACTGACTGCTGGCAACAAATGTCAAACTGGCATGAAGTTCACTACGTGTTTTTATATGCAAACGATTAGCACTTCATTGTAACTGCACAAAGTAAGCAGGATTAGCATCATATACATTCTGTAAATAAGAAAATGTAACACAGTGGATTTATCACTCAGAAATTGCGATTTAAATGTTGTTTGTTCGTGAAAAGATCATGTTCCACCTTGTGTAAGAAACAAAAATGTTTAACCAGTATGTTTCTGAATTCAAAAATGGCAGGATTGCAATGAATTATTGTTCATGACATTATTGCTTTTGTTAGTTGGGATCTGAAATGAACCTATACTTTGGTAACACCTGTGCAGTAGTAGATAATGATACAGTTGTGTGTAATGAACACCCTGATGCAATACTTGTCCCTGCAATATTTCTTAGCATTTACTAAACATATTTTCTCTGTGTGTGTTTGGGGATCCATTTTGCTTGTTATTTTGTATTATTTCCTTTACATTTTTGCTTTTTATCTGAAAACATTAATTATCTCATGTGATCTGTCTTGCTTACTGTACCAAGTATTAGCAGCTAGACTTATTCTCAGCAAACACAAATTATTAAAAAGACCACTATTAAAAACTATATTTAAAAAATACCTAACAAATTATATTTTACAAAATATGCTCATAAGTTAAATATTATTTTTTTACATAAATGTTATATCAGTTAAACTGTATTGATATTAATGAAAGTATGTTACTTGAAATGTGATATCATTGCATTGCTTTTATATCTCTGACGCTGGTATGCAGAGGGTCACAAAAAAGGTCAGTCTGTTTCAAGTGTTGAAGATGTATAAAAAATGAATCTACTAAAGATTTGTTCTGAATTTAATTATTTGAAATATATGGAAGTGATATTTAAAAGGTGTTTCATTTAAAAATTCAGTCAGATACTTTTTGCTAATGTGAGTAAAGTTGATCATTATCTCAACTGAATGCACTACAGGGTGTTTCAAAAAGAATGATCCAATTTGGCATGTCTGGATTTCTGAAACTAATAAACATATACAATGACTTTTGTTTTTTGATGAACAGGAAACTCAAAAAGTTTTTTTTCTTACCTTTTCATAGGTGTTCAATATGCCACCCTTGAGATGCACAGCATATGTCAATGCAGTATTCAAATTGTTCCCACACTGCAGTCAGCAGGTGTGGAAGAAGACAGTCATCCTCCACCTTGCCAAGAACGAAATTACAGAACTCCACACATTGTTGTTTGTCACTTTCATGAAGAGCTTGCAGTAGCTGAATTTTGTATGGTTTCAGTGTAAAAGTTAACACAACATATGCCAGATGGATACTGAAGGCATGTTGAGCCCCAAAGTGAACGGATTTCTGCAGACTCCTTGTGAAACTATGGTGAATGCATTTAACATCCATGTCAAACACTCGGAGATGTCCCAGCAATTTGCCTTCACACAAACAACCTCTTTCTTGGAATGTTCATGCCATCATCTAATGCTCTGTGCTGTAGAAGGATCCACACCACACCTAGTACGAAAGTCACATTGAACAGTTGTTACTGACCGACACTGTTCATAATGTAGAACACAAAATGCTTTCTGTTGACCCGACACCATTTTTACCAGAACTGAAGTGGGAGCACACTGCTGCTATCTAGTGGGAACCATGTAAAACTCGAGAGTTTGCTCTTTCCAACAGAATGTTGTTCACGCACGTATCTCGAATAACACAGTAGTTATGATTTTTTAAAATTGGATGATTCTGTTTGATACACCCGTATTATGAGACATTGACTACAGGGATGCAAATTTTGTTCAGAAATGTGGCAAATCCAGGACTCTTGCATTGAGACCATACCCTGTTATATTACAGAACTATGAACAATGACAACTACTTCAACATCAAGAGAATTAAGATGAGTATAGTGTTTTACTATTGTCTTCTTCCGCAAACAACTTTGGGCATTGTTGATATGAAACCTACACTGTGAGCCAAAACATTAAGACCACCTGCTTAATAACTTGTTTGTCTGTCTTTGGAATGAAATTCAGCGTTGATTCTGGGTATCAGGGATCTGACATTTGTTGGTAGTTTTGTAGAGGTAAGTGGCATTAGATGCCTACACATAGGTCATATAACTGACATAAATAATGGGTGGCTGATTTGCGTACATGCTGATGGCACCTGTATAGTGACCCTGATGGGTTCCATGGGGCTTAACATCAAGCAAATTTAGTCACCGAGACATCAATGTAAGTTAACTATAATGCTGCCCGGCCCCGGTAGCTGAGTGGTCAGCGCAACAGAATGTCAATCCTAAGGGCCTGGGTTTGATTCCCAACTGGGTCGGAGATTTTCTCTGCTCAGGTACTGGGTGTTGTGTTGTCCTAATCATCATCATTTCATCCCCATCGACGCCCAAGTCGCCGAAGTGGCATCAAATTGAAAGACTTGCACCCGGTGAACAGTCTACCCAGCAGATGTCCACATGACGTCTACATCTACTACAATGCTCCTCAAACCACTGTAGCACAGTTTTGGCTCTGAGACATGGTAAATTATACTGCTGAAGGATGACATCATTGTTGGAGAAGACATCAAGCATGAAGGAATACAGGTGGTTCACAGCTGTCTGCGTATCTTTGATTTCTACCACAGGCCCCATGCAAGCACAGGAGAATGTCTCACATAGCATAATACTGCTCCTGCCAGCCTGTGTACATGGCGTGCTGCATGTTTCACCACCGTTCACCTCGATGACAACATTTGTAGAGACAACCATCAACCTAGTGTATCAAAAATGTAATTCACTCAAACAGCTGACAAGTTTCCGTTGGTTGACGGTCGAATCCAATGGTCCCATGCCCACTGCAGTCATAATTGATGGTGTGAACACATAAGGGTGGTCTGCCGTGGAGTTCCACATCCAACAATGGACAATGCACTATGTGCTCCGAAACACCTGTGTGTGCACCAGCATTGTGTTCTTTTGCCGGAGTTGCCACAGATCACCATCTATCCTACTTTACAGAGCAGATAAGCCTGTGAACCCCATGTTATGTGAAGACTCATGGACTTCCTACCATTTAGCACCTAGTGACAGTTTCAGTGTTATTCTAACTCTTTCCGTAAATGCTCATGACAGTAGCATGTGAACATTTGATCAGCCTCGCCGTTTTCCAAATACTCAATCATAGGCTCTGTATAATAATAATCTGCTCTTTGTCAGAATTGGTTATCTCAATGGACTTCCCCATTTGGAGTCCATATCTTCAGCAGGATTGTACCCCCGTGTGTGTCTGCTTCACTTGCATACTTTTATCACCACATAATGTGCCCACAACGCCACCAAGTGACAACCATTGTCACAATGGGCAGTGGTCGTAATGTTTTGGCTAATCAGTGTATTTCCTGCAAAAGTGTCTATTGCTGTAGATAGAAATTTTGAAGATATATTTTTAGTCAGTTAACTAATATTATTGTTTAACTGGATGGTGGGACTGGGCTGTTTAGAGATTCCAGGAATGTCATGAAAATATGGAATCAATGGTTTCAGAAGGTCTATACTCATGGCCTTGCAGAACCCCAATGGCCCCACATGATTAATGACTGAGAGGACAGAAATATTGTTCGCTCAGCCAAGCTGTGTTGAACAGTACCTTGAGTGATGAAATGGCCTTGTTTGCAGCAAGACAAGTATCCATATGGATAATGTTATGTCTGGAACTCCACAGACAGTCTGCAAGGAGACCACTGTTGTGGCTTCCCTTTACATGGGAGCAGAGATGGGTGTGCCGAGAGAGGTGTGATGACAGTGGTGTGCCCAACAATGACACTAAACACAGGAGTGGCACCATGCAATCTCATAAGATAAATGTCAGTTTCTGCATACTGCATCATGATCGATGTATCCATGTGTGAAGGCTCCATGGAGAATGAACATTGCTAGATTGCATTCACCGTTGTCATGTGTGCCGAGCAACTGAAATGATGGTGTGGGGTGCCCATTGGGTACACTACATGACCATCTCTGGTTTGCATAGACAATAATTTGGACATCAGACAATGTGTTTCCACCATATTAAGAAGAGTGGCTGTGACCTATCTTCAAAGTCTGTGACTTTATTCTGAAGAACATAATATTTGCTGCCCATACTGTCCTGACCTACCTCAGTACAGGAGGTATTTGACTGTTGCCCTGGCCAGCACATTCTATGGGTCTTTCCATCATAAGACTGGCATACCACCAGTTGATATCCTTTACAACTGATGACTTAACAATGGAAAATCCAGGAAGGGATGTAATAATATAGCAGAGATGCTGAGTCGGAGATAGGTACAACAAAATGGCTGTCGGAAAGTGAGCTCATAAGTAACTGTGTTCTCAATGTATGTATGTAAAATACGCTCCATATGTGTTGAACTTCAAGCAGTCTCAACTGTAAATAATTAATTATTTGAGTATGTGGTTTGAAAGGTTTGAAAATACCTGGCTTGTCAAGACAAAACCAGTAAGACTCTGTCTGTGATAGCTGATTCAATACTGTGTATCATAAAGGTAAGAAGTGCTGAATGTCCCAAATGTATGCACCAGACCCATGGCACAGTACAATTAGTCCACAAACCATAAACTTTCAGTAGACAACAGATATATATACATAAGTGTGCATGACATAGTGTAAGCAAAATCTTCTCATCATAACATGGCAGAAGTATTCCTGGTGAAGATATCGTAAGAGGAGTATATGTTTGTAGGGAAAGCCAAGTACATTTTCATGATCAAAGTTCCACCTTCTACAAAGTGTATGAATATCCAAACATCGAAGTTTACAAAACAAACAGTTAAGTGTTTAAACATAGATGTGCAAGTTAGAGATAAACATAGATGTGCAAGTTCGAGAAATGTGCTGCTGCAGAAGCTAATGTCACATGGTTGGGGCCCTGTGTTTTCCAGATGCATGATGCACTAATGAAAGTATATCCCCCTGAGGGATTGTAAACTGTATTACGTCATGAAATTTTAAGTAAACAAAATATTATCTATCAATCACCAGTTCAATTTGTGTTTATATAATTTCAGTTGTGTTACATTCTTAAGTCCATCAAGTTTCCTAAATTTTGGATATATAAGTCTCTACACATTTAGACGTAGATTTTGTAATTTTAAATGGTCCAATGTATATGTTAAAAAACTTCTCAATCTCACTGTGGCTTCATAGGCTTTCCCAGCATAATAAGTTTTGAAAGTCTCCGTGCTTTTGCTGTCGGTTCCTAAAATCAACTTCATTCAATATTTCAGTGGTCCAACTGTTCACCAGCTTCTGAAGAACACTGCTGCTGCTGCATCCCACTGAAAACTGTTGCCAGGGCTGCTGGTCATTGTCCTATATGGGGCTACAAACCGTACACAGTGCCTGTGCCGCCCATCGCAGTTGTTGCCCTCCAAGACTGGGTAGCTGCTACCATCCTTAGTAGCACACCAGCAGCAACGATATATCACATTCAAATAATATTTTCACACTTCGACTAGCTGCACCGAAGAATACTCTGTTGGGGACTAGCACAGGGTTCCATGTGCTGCTAAGAGGAAAGCCATTGTATCTATTAATGAAATTTTTTGCCAGTCTAATTTCAATCGCCTCTTTATAAACACTGTCCTAGAAACGGGAAGTGTTGACAGTTATCACAGTCTCATCAAATTTCATTCTGTCCCCCTCATTTAAAGAAAGTTCTACTACCACTGATATTTCTAGCTGTTGCAGTCTCATGATGGCAATTTTCCATGCTCCTGTCCTGAACTGTGTGTCATATGGCTGATGTAACTCTTCCCACACTGACACAGAATTTTACATATGCCAGGCTTCATAAGCCCTAAATCATCTTTCATGAAGCCCTAATCTTGAAAGGTGGGAACACACTCTTAATATTAAAACTCCTTAAAATTCTTCTAATCTTAAATGATATGCTCCCAGCATAAGGAATAAAGACCACAGATCTATGCTCCTCTTCTTACACCACTGTGGATGGTCCAAACTCCATAGCCTTATGAATCTGCTTCTCAGAATATCTATTTTTCTTCAGAACAACCATCAAATGTGCGAGTTCTTTGGTTAAGCTGTGGCATATGCTCTGAATCTCACTGTTTGTAAACTTTGGCTTGATACAACTCTTAGTTAACACAAGGTCTCCAATTTTAAATTTTGTAGGTTTCATTCTGTTGTTATATTTTCTTTTACAATACTGTTGTTCCATGGTCTTACTGACTATGTCCTCTCTCAGCTGCAGAAATACTCTTACAAAATGGGAATACAAATAGTTGATTGATTACGTAAGCAGGTTTCTTATTGTATAAAGTTTCATATGGTTAAAAGCCAGTTGTGGTGTATTGTAATCTGTTTAGTACATCTTTGAAGCAGCCAATATAATCTATCCAGTTTGAGTGATCTTTGCTACAGTAAGTTCTGCACAGACAGCCTGTGTCCCTCCTTTATCTCTCAATAGTATTCCAAGATAGTGAATAAACAAAAATAAATACGTGTTTTGTGTTATAATCATCAGTAAAATCCTTCCAGGTTTTTGATGGAAATTGACTCCCATTGTCAGAAAGAATAGTATTTGGAATATCAACAGTGTGGAAATAGTCTTGTGCAATCTTGTTTCTAATTTTCCTAGTAGTAATTTTTTTCAAAGGATAAATTTTAAAATATTTAGAAAATAAGTCCACCATGACAAATATTTAACCATATCCTACTTTTTTTGCCTTGTGCAATTGGCCAAATAGTTCAGTAACAACTAGGTCCATCTATTTGTTAGGAATTACGCCTTGTAAATAACCTCTACACGTTGGTTGTTAATTTTGACTCTCCGGCATGTATCACAAATGGCAAGACATTTTCTGACTCTCCTAGCAATATTACTAATTTTTTTTATTTAGTCCATCAAATTCTACTTGTACAAGATATACAAGGATATTGGACAAACTTAAAATTTTATGATACATGAAAAAAAAATTTAAGCCATAAATTACACAACACTGTTGCAAAGATTAGCTTGTGTGTTACAATACAATAATAACTGAGCACAGCACAGCTCATCAGACTAGATCACAGTTATGAAACTTAGTCAACTGTGCATGAACAATATTAAAAATTAAGAATAAAACACAAAAATGTAACAGCACAAGTCAGATCAGTTATATACTATTACAATAAACTTACCCGTACTATAGTGTAGCCACACTGTAGACTAAGAGTACAAGAACTTCTAGGACAAATTTGATTGCAGATATTCATCAACTGAATAAAAAGAATGCTTAAGTAAGATATTTTTTACCGTAGTTTATTGTAAAGCACACACCCCATATTTGTAACGCCAAGCAAATGTTTGGTTAGTCTTTGACTATTTAGATGAATGTCTGCACAAGTACAAGTATTATGATCACGAATAGATTTATGGGAACAGGATACGAGTATCAGTATACAGAATAAACTGTCCCCATTAATATCTGCAGATACATATATTTCAGCAATGATCATACACGTACACACAGTACAAGGTACAAGAACAGACTGAATTAACATTGCAGCTCGGATGAGCAATCTGAGTCCCAAAGATTATGTTGTTCATGGTCGATATGACATATCGATGCCACACAGCCCTCGTCGGTGAAAAGATGGGGAGACATCATCAATGTAGGTATGATGGACATGTCACCACCAATGTCGACTAGGAAAAGGAGCTGTGACAAAACGTCAGTGACATACAAATGACTGCTCAGCTGGACAGATGAGTGGATGGAGTGCAGTGTATGAGGATGCCTGTGAGGTTCTCTGCAAGACTCGGCGTCTTGTGGGTCCTGTGGTCAGCTTGGGTGCTGGCAAGGTAATCGGCACTTCTTAGCATTATCGCCAAAAACTTGTGGTACCAGCAGTACGGATGAGCCGGATGTGGTGGTAGTGGTGACTGCGGCAACGGAGGAGGCTTGTCCTCGTCGATTTGTTCTTGCGTGTATACCGGCACATATGGTGTGTGGATAATCCTGGAGTGCTCGGATGGTGGAGAGAGAGAGTGGATGTTGCCAGGCAACGTGGAAGGTGCAGAGGCGGGACAAGCTCTGCCTCTGCCAGCAGACAGTTGGTAAGTGGGAGCAGTAGTGCCAACTGGCGGTGAGTGGTGAGCTGGCTGGCATTGTCATAGCAATGAGTACAGTTGGTCTGCGATGCGGAGATGAGAGCCAATTGACTCGAATGAGTGCGGTAGCAGGTGGATCTGTAGGTCAGTAGGCAGCTTGGCAGACCACGCTGCCCACAGTATGATGTCTGGCATGGTATGCGGTGGTGAGAGGAGTAGATCACAAACTAAGTCCGAATGATCATGGAGATGCATGACAAGGCACAGGAATTTAGAGTTGTCATCGGACACAGGATGCAACTCAAAAAGACACTCAACAAGCGCAAACCATGACACTGGGTTGTTCTTGTATAAAGGTGGCAGCTTCGGCAGACAACCTGGGGGAGGGGACGAAGGTGGCTTCAGTGTCTCTTGGAAAACCGGCTGGTCCGCGATGGGAGAGGCTATACAGCAGGCTGGCGTGGAAGGCGCGGGTGTTTCTGTCAAAAACATCCATAGCAATGGCAGGTTGCATTCTCCTTGATGTGTCACGAAAATATGACGCAGTTGACATGGTCGGCATTGTGGGAAAGAACAGTTGCGCAGTAGGCATTGGGGTCCCATAAACTGCGCCGTAGGCTACAGGCGCTGATTTGAATTGAGCCACCCTGGAAATAACGCGGAAGGCCAGCGTGGCAGGCAGAGGCGGTGCTATGGGAGAGGCGAGTGGCTGAGAGGCCGGAACCAGGGCCCCCTGCGAATGCAGAGGGAGGGTGGGGGGGGGGGCGTTTGGTAACTCGTATGACCAAAGTTTAAGTTCTTCTTAAATGAGCATGGAGAATTTTGTGCATTAAAGTGTTCTTGATTAGTTTTCCAATGAGGCAAAACCAGAACAGGTCACAGTTGATAGTGGCCAGGTGCATTTTGCAATAATGGCAATGCTGCACGCGGCATGACAGTAACTGTTGTTGCGGCCTGTTGAGAGTCAGAGTACATGTGTGAATGTAGATTGCTTTGAGCATTATACAATCAATCGGTAGGTACACAGCTCTGAATATTATTCACTTGACACTTCACATATTGGCAAGCACAGTCCGGTGACGCGAAACCCTGGTCCATTGTTTGTGTTAGCAGTGTAGCCCTCGACCGTTGTAGAGCGACAAAGTTTGAAGTTAACATGGCTGGAGATCACAAATCACTGTGAATTAATGTAGAACCAGTCACCGGCGAAGGAATGAAGATGTTCGGAGATCGTTGTTGGGCTTCCAAATCTTTGAACAAAGCACTGGGTGAGGTGGTCATGGTGGCGTGCGCATAACCTGTTGGTTTACAACACCCGGCATGGAAGTTGCGGAAGACGTAGAAACTTCGGGGCCACTGGTATGGGAACAGGATACAAGTATCGGTATATGGTATAAACTGTCCCCATTAATATCTACACATACATATATTTCGACAATGATCATACACGTACACACAGTACAAATTACAAGAACAGACTGAATTAACATGGCGGCTCAGATGAGCGATCTGAGTCCCAAAGATTATGTTGTTCATGGTTGATATGACCTATCAACACCACAGATTTATTGGTCTGAAACAAATGCAAATTCTTATTAACAAAAGTCACAGTTTCAAATTTATAAATGCAGGCAACAGGAAGTATTTTCAGTTCCCTGAAAACAGGCTTAGAGGAGGCACATGAATACACCTGTTTCATTATCTTCAAGAGCTGTTTTTGCATTAAAAAAATTACAAATGCTGGCCCCCAAAATTAGATACCATATGAGAGAACTGAGTGTACTAAAGCAAAATAAATTGTTTTTAGGGTGGAGATATCACAGGACTGACTAAGGATATGAAAATCATAGCACAGACTACTCAGTTTCTTTAGTAGCTTTTATCCGTGACTATTCCATTATAAGGTGTTGTCTATCCACACACCAAGAACCTTTGTCTCATTGACTTGCTCTGTTATTTCATTGTCAGTTAGTAAGGTTTCCATGCAGGTAGGGTGATTTGTGGAGGCACTGAAAAGAGTATGAGCAGTTATGCTTTTGTTTAATAGTAGCCTGTTTTTGTGTACCCAAGAAATTAGTCTGTTGATAGAATCTGTTATTTCATCCTTAACAGCCTGGAGAGATGGATTATGAAAAAGGAGATTTGTGCCATCTGTAAACAATATAGGTAAGGCATTAGGCAGACTCTCAGGTGGGTCATTGATAAACAAAAGGAAAAGTAAAGGCACTAGGATTGAACCTTTAGGGACCCTACAACTGATCACAGTTCCATTGGATAGAACTCTAATGCTCTTTATTTGAGAATTCAACCACCTGACTGCTGTTAGTTAGATATTACTGAAACCACATATTGAAAGTGCCTCTGATGCCAAGAAATTCTAATTTTTCAAGCAACAGAGAGTGATTGACTAAGTTAAAGGTTTTAGTCAGGTTTATGAAAAGACCAGAGACAGACTGTTTATCATCAAAAGCACTTATACCTTGATCATGAAAGAAAATAAAGCTTCATTCATGGACCTGCCCTTCCAAAACCAAACTGATATTCTGTGAGTAGGCAATATTTATTATTTATCAAGCAATGAAATTACATAGAAACACATTACTTTTTCTAGTATCTTCAATATGGCAGAAAGAATAGAGATTGGTCAATAATTGTTGAATTCATTTGTGTCTTCTTTCTTAAACAGAGGAATAACTTCAGAAGTTTTGAAAACATCTGTGAAACAGCCTGTAACTAGAGAACTGTTAATTACATCACAAAGTGGAATTATAATTCCTAGATCAATATTTTTAACAAAAAGCCAAACATGCCATCAGTACTAGATGAATATGAGTTGCTACTGCTACTGATAATATTCAGCACTCCAGCTTGAGTTACTGGTGTTAGAAACAATCATGTGACTGATTTTATAAACTTGGTGGGAAAAGACAGTGCAGGTTAAGTAATCTGTGATGCAAGATAAGAAGCAATACTTAGAAATATTATGGAAGTAAACACTTTCTTGAATTCTCTGTGTTCATTTAAATGAACTACAGAGAGCAAAGCTTTCATGTGTGCATACCTAATGAGTATGTCAGTGCGCTGCTCAGGCCAACAAACTTTCCATCTGTCACTAACTGGACTGTGTCTACAGAATAATATATATTTATATAATAGAGGGAAACATTCCACATGGGAAAAATATATCTAAAAAGAAAGATGATGAAACTTACCAAACAAAAGTGCTGGCAGGTCGATAGACACACAAACAAACACAAACATACACACAAAATTCTAGCTTTCGCAACCAATGGTTGCCTCGTCAGGAAAGAGGGAAGGAGAAGGAAAGACAAAAGGATATGGGTTTTAAGGGAGAGGGTAAGGAGTCATTCCAATCCCGGGAGCGGAAAGACTTACCTTAGGGGGAAAAAGGACAGGTATACACTCGCACACACACACATATCCATCCACACATACACAGACACAAGCAGACATTTGTAAAGGCAAAGAGTTTGGGCAGAGATGTCAGTCGGGGCGGATGTACAGAGGCAAAGATGAAGTTGAAAGACAGGTGAGGTATGAGCGGCGGCAAATTGAAATTAGAAATTAGCGGAGATTGAGGCTTGGCGGATAGCGAGAAGAAAGGATATGCTGAAGGGCAAGTTCCCATCTCCGGAGTTCTGACAGGTTGGTGTTAGTGGGAAGTATCCAGATAACCCGGACGGTGTAACACTGTGCCAAGATGTGCTGGCCGTGCACCAAGGCATGTTTAGCCACAGGGTGATCCTCATATAATATATATATATATATATATTGGTATACTTGATAATAGCACTTTACACCCTAATAACCTTTCTTCTCCAAATGGCTTTTAACTAGTTACTGATGATCACCATGATTTTGATTTCTCTTAAATTGACTGCAAATTCTTGTTATATCTTTGTCATCTTTACTACCTTCATATACATAGTTTTGAAACTTCTCTCTTTATGTTCATTTCAATGTTCATCATGACTCACCACTGTCTGCCCCTGGTAGCTGAGTGGACAGCGTAATGGAATGTCATACCTAACGGCCCAGGTTCGATTCCTGGCTGGGTCGAGATTTTCTCTGCTCAGGGAATGGGTGTTGTGTTGTCCTTATCATCATCATTTCATCCCCATCAATATGCAAGTTGCCATAGTGGCGTCAACTCGAAAGACTTCCACCAGGCGAACAGTCTACCCAACGGGAGGCCCTAGCCACACGGCATTTCCATTTATGACTCTCCACTGGTAATCTAGATAAAGCATCAGTAACAACAATCTCTTTTCCTTTAATGTACTCTATTGTGTAATCAAACTGTTGCAAATAAGCCAGATAGTGATACCCTCATGATAAAATTTACATCTTGAATATAACATAAGGGTTTATGATCTGAATAACCTTTAATTTTATGAACGAGCAAATAATTCCTGAATTTCTTTAATGCCCAAAGTATTTCTAAAAGCTCCTTTTCTGTGATGAATTAGTTCTTCTCAGGGTGAATGCAAATGAACGATGTTCTGCAGCCCCATTTACTAACTTTTTCTGAAATAAGTGAACAACCAAGTCTGATTCACTGCTCTCAGTCATTAAACAGAATAGTAAAGAAAGATTTGATCTATGTAGAATTTTACTCTTTCTGAGTTGGTCTTTTATCTCATCAAAGGCAATCTCAAACTCCTCTCTCCATCCCCATACAGTATTCTGTTTCAACAGTTGTTTAAGTAAGGTACATTTATAACTTGAGTTCCAACATACTTTCTATAGAAACCCATACGACTGAAGAATGGTTTTAACTTCCTCTTACACTTAGGTTTAGGAAATTTTGCAGTCACTTGGATTTTCTCATTATCAGGCAAAATTTCCTCCTCTGTTATTCTGTGGCCAAGAAAAATAAGTTTTTTCACAGCAAATTTGCATTTCTATAAGTTTCTTCCCCCCAAAAAAATCCAACCCCATAATAAATACAGCTACAGAAACATTCAACCCAGATGAAACCACACAATACTGAAAACACCATTATATAACAATGCAGTATACTTTCTAGAGTCATATCCAAATTCAATTTGATGAAACCCAAAGTTAAGTCAAGACTAATAATGTATTTTACATTCTCAAATTTACTCTGTAATTCATCTCTGTTTTCTCAGTGATCAGTCTCTGTCTCTCGCCAATTACTTGTTCAAATGTCTAGAGTCCAGAACTACCCTAATCCTGCCATCTCTTTAGAAACTACCAGCAGTGGGTTGTTATACTGACTAAAACTTTTTTCCACTATCCTACACTTTTGCATTTTATATAACTTGCTTTCAACTGATTTTTTCTTCCCAATGGATACACCATAAGGCTTAAAGAAAAATGGGTCATGGGGTTTCACCTTTAGTTTACACTGATAATTCTTCACTTTACCTGGCCTCTCATAAAAATATTGTTATATTCCCATCCCCTATCTTTTTTCCTACAAATTCACTGTAAGAATCATTGGTCATTTCTCCCATCAAGAATCCTTGGCCTTCCACACTGTATCCTCTACTATCAAATTCCTCTACCCTCCATATCTGATGGCTGGTACTGTTATTTATCATCAAAATGCCTGTCTCTCCAGGAATTCCCCTCTTAAGAGGGGACAAATCATCTCATTTCAGTTAAAACCAACTTTAGTCTTGACAATCTAATTTAGTTCTAGTATTAAACTTTCATTAAAGTTCTCAGTCACTAAACATTCTTGCACAAAAGAAACAGCATTTATCTTGAAACACAATAGAGCTTGTCTGCTAATCACTTTACTATTTTTCCCATTGTCACCTTTAATTTTGACTTCAGTTATAGGAAACTCAGGAAAATTCTCCCCATCTTTTATTCTATCTCTAAGCTTTTTTTGATATTCTACAAATAGGGCTTCCAGTACCTACCAGGCAATTAGCTCTCTAATTATCAGTTTGAACACAAACATATGGACATCACAATTATGGATATTTTCATCTTCATGCAACAAATCCGCTTCTGTTTCTGTGAAACCCATACCTTACTCTTTCTCTATAGATTCTCCACTTTTCACAGGCTGTAAGCTTTTTAAAACTACTTTGTAATCCGCTGGCTCTTTGTTAGTCTCAAAATTCACCCCCCCCCCTCCCATTTTTGGTGTGTACCCTGACAAATCCCTCTCAGAACATCAAGCATTTCACTACCATTACCAACATTATCAAAATAATCACTAATAGTCTAAAATCTTATAATTAATCAGCTCATATTGTGTACTAACATCAGAATAAATGGACACTATTTCACTGATATTAACTGGTATAAACACTCATCGTGTTCTTTCCTGTCCTTCACTAAAAAGTCATGAAGACCTACAATTATACTCTGATCATCACCTTTCATCAATCTTTCCTCTTTAATATCAACATAAAACATCCCATGTAATTCTGCACCAAGGATAACATCATCATCAACAACATCATTACCTAAATCATCATATAATGGGTCACCCTCCACTAACATTACCTTTTTTTTATAGAAATAATCAGTACCATGTATACTCTGATTCTTGTACAGGTGAACATTCTCGACCGTTTAACTGAAAGAACTTCATACGATTTTGTATACAATGTATTATATTTCAGGCTAAAACGTATAAAAAGAAATTAATGTGTTATAGGTACTAACAGTTAAAATTACTCTTCTTGTAAAAATAATTGTAATTACAAAATTTCTGGCATACTTAAAATTCATATTATTAATTACACAATCTAATGCTAATTACTAAATGTATGTCTGGATTAATTTATAAAATAATGATATAAATTAGTAAAGATTCTTTTAGTGTCAAGAAAGTTTGTAAACTCTTATACTTTGTAAACTCTTTGGTATTGTGTGAGTACCGCAGAATGTAAGTAGTGGTGGGCATGCTTCTGATGGAAATGGACATATTTTGCTAAACTTGTCAACAACAGTGTAATTTTTGGTGTGATAGAAGTGAAAATTGTAAAGTTGGCGTGATTTAGAAGAATGGGATAAAATAAGAATATATTCATAGCAACAGGCAAATTTTCATCAGTTATTTCGTCTTCAGGAACCCAAAATGCTAAATCATAATTATTGCCTCAAGATTGTACCCTAGGCACAACAAGACCTTGAGTCAACAACAACAACAACAACAACAATGAGATAATAAAGATAAGTAAAAAGTTTTTCTTTTGCATATCTTACACCTCTTGAAGCTTTCAAAATTTGTGCAAAGACAGAGATTTTAAAATTGATGTGTGGGTGGATAAGATTACAAGTGTGGGCATCAGCCATGATCTGTTGACTGATAATGAAGGTTGTCTGTTTGGAGAAGAAGAAAGGACAGTGATGTGTCGCTAGGAAAATGAACAGAGACGAGGGTAGCGATGTAGATGTGAAAGCTGTAGAACCCAACCAAGACATGTTTAAACCAAGTGAAAGTGTAGTCAGCAAGGAAACAGTGAAAATCAATACTTTGCAGTTGATTGTATCAAAATTAGAAGAAATGAAAACAGAACAGTCTGAAAATGATAGTAAAATGAACAGGGTACAATAACAAATAGACCAACTAAGTAATCAGGTTTCGGAGATAAAAAATGGGTTGTCAATTGGATTAAAAAGTGTGAGTGAAAAAGTCGATGTATTAAGAGATAAATTTATTGTTTTGGAAAATGAGTTCATGGCCCAATCTCCACAACAAGCAAAGAATGTTGATGATGTCAGAGTTGAACAGAAATTTGTAGCAGAAAGAGTGAAACAGAACTTTAGTAGTTCAGATCAAAAAACTTTAAATGTATAAAACAGTATGCTAACTAATGTAAACATTTTTGATCAAAAAATTTCATTAGTTCAGCAAAATTGTATTCACAAAAATCTATATTCAAACAATGGTGTTCCATGGTCCAACACTCCTATCAAAAGTTTTCCATCAGACAATTTACATCCAGTGGATTTTCTACACCACTGTAGAGATAGTTTTGTGTTGAGCATGAGTGATGACCAAAAGATTAAATTTGCTAAAAGATGTCTTGAAGGTGAAGCTCTGTCAAGGGTAAATCTAAATTTAAGTCAGTGGGACACATATCAAAGTTTCGAATAAAATGTTTTAAATAAAATTTGGCCAGAAGGTGAACAAGGGAGAATTAAAAGGGAATTTCTGAGTGGTCCAAATTATAGGAATAGGGACGGTACCCTGAAAGAGTTCTGTAAGAATCAAATTAAAAAATTAACATATCTCGACAAACCATTTGACAAAATGGCATTAATTGATGCTCAAAAAATGGAGAGCACCAGAGAGTTTGCAGTGGGAACAATTTTTATGATATGTTGATAGGCTGGATAGGGCAGTAGAAAGAAGCATGTACCATAACAATCATAATGATAGAGATTGCAAAGGGTAATATCTACAGAAACAGAGATAATGGTAATTTCTATCAGGGTCGAGATGGTAATAGAGACAGAAACAATGGACAATATAATAGGAAAAACAATCATAGAGGCACATATTCGGGAAACAGCGGTCTGCCTCAATGAACGTCCACGGTTTCAGGGCGAGAAAATGCAGCAAGTACAGAAGCCCCAATTTACACTTAAAATTAGACGATAATAACAGTATTAATAATGTGGCACAGGCATTTGAAGTTGAACAGAAGGAACATCAGATTTCTCATTTATGTTTTTATCAAAAGTTTTGGAATACTATGTTTGATTATAGTGATGTAGGTACTAATCACAAAACAAAATGTGAGAGTAATGAGAATTTTGATGTAGTGTGTACTAATGATTTCTTCTCTAGGTCAGAAAACAGTAATATTGATGTATGTAAAACAAGTGATTACTGTATTGGATCTGAATTAGGGGTATTTTTGATGCAGATGTGAATGAGAGCTGTAAAATGAATGAGGTTGGTAACTCTGAGACTGGTAGCTTATTGCAAATGAATGTAAGTGAGTTGTGTGACTTTCATAGTAATGAGAATTGTGTTGTTAATGATGTTATTGATGAAGTAATTTTGGAAGAATATGATGATGATTATGATGATGATGATGATGATGATTATGATGATTATGAGGTTTTTGTGGAGTTTAAGAATAATGAAGTTTCATAGTTATTTGTGTATACAGGTATGGTAAGTGATGTTTGTGATGATATAAGTGAGAATCATGGAATACCAGTCCAGTCAAAGCAGTTTTTCATTAATTCCATGCAGAGCCATGATCCAAACAGAAAAGGTGAGTTGTCTATGAACCTAGAGAATAAGGGTGAACATTTTTTGAAATTTGTTTGGGACCAAATCGATGATAACGTATTATTTGCATTCTGGAATAAGTTAGCTGTGGTTAGTTAAAATTTGTATCCAAATTGGTGGAATGAGGTGAAAGAAGATCTGGGTAGGAAGTGTAATTTTGACAGTAATGAATTTTGTGTTCCTTCTGTAATAAGTGATATTAGTTGTGTTATGGAACACATCCAGTTAGTTCAATCTTTACCTGATGACATGAGTAACCAAAGTAAATGCAATTATACCAGTAAAGTTGATAAAACCCTGCAAAAACAGTGTAGATGTAGCATTCAGTGAAATTGAAAGTGATCTCTTACATTAAGTGTCCAATAACAGAGATTATGATTCAGATTTTGGATGCCCTTACATTAATATTAAGATTGATCAGTGAGAAGGGAACTGTTTGACTGATACATGTAGGCCAATTTGGGACATGTCTGAGCAATTTAGAGATGAGAACCAGTATAGTAAGAATTTTGTGGAAAAGTCCATTGCACCTGTAAAGATAGAGGAGCTACTGGTAAGTAGAGCAAGTATGTAAAGTATCAAGTACTGTTAACATTTAGTATAAAGGACAAGCCCATTAACATGAATGCATAATGGTCATTAGTCTAGAAGAAAATATTCACTATGTCTGTAGATTTTTAAGACTTCATAATTGTGTTTTATTTGCCATGAAAGTAGTATGTAAAATCAGGTAGTTTTTAGAGTTCTATTTTATCCATTAACTAATTTTAAATCTATATGTATATGTATAAGTATAATAGAGGGAAACATTCCACGTGGGAAAAATATATCTAAAAAGAAAGATGATGAAACTTACCAAACAAAAGCGCTGGCAGGTCGATAGACACACAAACAAACACACAAAATTCTAGCTTTCGCAACCAATGGTTGCCTCGTCAGGAAAGAGGGAAGGAGAAGGAAAGACAAAAGGATATGGGTTTTAAGGGAGAGGGTAAGGAGTCATTCCAATCCCGGGAGCGGAAAGACTTACCTTAGGGGGAAAAAAGGACAGGTATACACTCGCACACACACACATATCCATCCACACATACACAGACACAAGCAGACATTTGTAACTCTTTGCCTTTACAAATGTCTGCTTGTGTCTGTGTATGTGTGGATGGATATGTGTGTGTGTGCGAGTGTATACCTGTCCTTTTTTCCCCCTAAGGTAAGTCTTTCCGCTCCCGGGATTGGAATGACTCCTTACCCTCTCCCTTAAAACCCATATCCTTTTGTCTTTCCTTCTCCTTCCCTCTTTCCTGACGAGGCAACCATTGGTTGCGAAAGCTAGAATTTTGTGTGTATGTTTGTGTTTGTTTGTGTGTCTATCGACCTGCCAGCGCTTTTGTTTGGTATGTATATGTATAAGACTAGATGATTGTGTTTTGTTTGTATGGAATTTAGTATGTAAGATGATGTAATTTTTAAAGATCTGCCTTATCCATTGACTGAATTCAAAATCTATGATACACTATATAATTATGTTCTGTAATAGATTTGTGGTTTTAAAATTTGATATGTATATGCCATGAGGCTAAATGAGTAGATCTCTTTGCAATTTTGAAATGGGACAATGTTCATAATTTGTGCTGTAAAAATTAGGAATAGTATCTGAGCATATCTGTGTATTACCTTGTTGGTTCATTTTTTAATTGTATTTAACTCTGTTAATGTTTCTTATGTGAACATTTTTTAATTTCACCTGACATGAATCCTATATAATTGAGTATGCAAAGTTACTAAGGAGAACATATCTCGTTTGATGTGAAGAAGTTATTGAGCAGCTTATTTAGGACACAAAACAATGTTTCAGCATTTGATGTGATTGCTTAACAGGAAGTTACCTATCCATTGGGGTGCGTGATGAGAACTCTAGGCAGGAAACTGAAAGCTGTGGGCAGATCCACTCCCCACACTGATGTATGGCTGTACCCTGTCAACTGCACCTGTGTTGTGTCTGATATTTGCGAATTACTATCCAAGCTTGCTAAAGACAGTGTTATTCAGCATAAATGCATGGTTTTTTTTTTTTGTGTGTGTGTGTGTGTGTGTGTGTGTGTGTGTGTGTGTGTGTGTGTGTGTGTGTGGAGGGATTAACTTTCCAATCATTATGTAACTTTAAATCAGCATGTATTTTTTTCATCATTTGTAAATGAATTTTCTAGGTAGGTTAGTTGCATGGACAATTAGTAAATTGTCTATAAGACATCTCCTAGTATAGAAAATGCAACAAGATGTCTGCTTTCATACACTGATTTTGATGCTCAAGATACTGGATTGTGTCATCATTCAAAGCTAACTTGTGACTCTGTTTACTTGAATCTATCCTGAGTATTGCAATATTGTATCTGATAGGATCTTGAGTTGTGCACAGACTCATGCTTAGCTGTGTTTTGGGTACCCCTGGTCATCATGACTGTGTTTGTGTACTCAAGGAGAATGTACAACCATTGATTGAAGCTAGATGCTCCTCACAATTACTCTTTGCAGATAATTGAACTTATTGATATAATTATGAACCTTATTCATTTTGTTGTGTCGAAAGAATTTTTTGTTGTTTGTACCCGGTGTTTGGATTCATGAGTCGATCCGCACATTGTAAACTTAGGCCCTAATATTTTACATTATTTTGTTCTTACATAAGTCAACACACCCTTAAATACTACAGTTTATGTGGCAGATTGGTTGCTACTCATGGTTGACTATGTTCTTCTGGTCTGTACACGTCATTGTGAGTTTTTCAATTCAACTCACTCATTGTACACTTAGGCTCAGAATTTTTTTCTCTTCTATTTTGAAGATTTTGAATGTTTGGTTGTATAGATCTTAACTTAAAATTTATAAATTATAGTAATTTACATTCTCTCTGCAATTATTTCTATAGTTTAGTTGTGTAATGTTGTAGTTTTGACCTTGTATTATTTGTCTTGTGACAGTATGTTCCACAGATCTGAAAATCTGAATGCCATATCCTGATATATGTATAGATTATGATTGGTACAGTAGATTTTTTCTCATGTTTTCTGTAATGTGTTATGTATCAGATACTTCTATACATCCATCTGCTATCCTGGGCATTATTTTGTATACCGTTTGGCATACCTTATAGTCTGTCACAAAATATTGTAATCATTCTATTTCCATATTTTGTGAGAGGCATATTATGATGGGTCACCCACCACTAATATTACCTTTTTTTACAGAAATAACCAATACCATGTATACTCTCGATTCTTGTATAAGTGAACATTCTCGGCTGTTTAACTGAATTAACTTCATATGATTTTGTATTCAATGTACTATATTTCAGGCTAAAATGTATTGAAAGAAATTAATGTGTACTAACAGTTAAAATTACTCTTCTTGTAAAAATAATTGAAATTATGGAATTTCTGGCATACTTAAAATTCATATTATTGATTACACATTCTAATGCTAATTATTAAATGTATTTCTGGATTAATTTATAAAATAATGATATAAATTAGTAAAGATTCTTTTTGTGTCAAGAAAATTTGTAAACCCTTTTGCTTTGTAAACTCTTTGAAATTGTGTGAGTACTGCAGAATGTAAGTAGAGGTAGACATGCCTCTGATAGAAAGGCACATTAAATCATAATTACAGCCTCAAGAATGTACCCTACACATAACAAGCCATTGTGCCAACAACAACAACATCAACAATAACAATGAGATAATGAAGATAAGTAAAAAGTTTTTCTTTTCTATATCTTATGCCTCTTTAAGCTTTCAAAATCTGTGCAAAGACAGAGAATTTTAATAGTGATGTATGGAGAGTAAGATTACAACTATCAACAACTCTGTTCACAGCACCAGCATTATCAATGTCATTATTATCATATAGGTACTACTATCTTCTCTCCCTGCACGTACATGATTCTCAGCATCAATGTGTTTAACCTCAGCACAAATAGGTTCACTACTCTCCTCTGTATCTTCGTCACTCATTAACTTCATAATATTAAACTCCTCACAATCATCGCTAGAATCTTTAATCCAAACTGTGTTATTACTACAAGATTCATCAAATATGCTTGTCAAGACAGCATCATCATCTTCATCATCATCATCAAGATCCTTTTCAGTCCTCTGATTGCCATTTTTTTCGTATTTCATTTCCCTTAATATGTCTTCCCAAAATTGCCTGCTAAACTCTATCCTGTTTACCTGGTGTTAACGATGACAACCTCTACCATGGAACATCTCTGAAAATTAATTTTTCCTCTCCAAAAATAGGATAGGCTCCCCATGAGGCATAATTTAGTTTTCTGGTCAATTCCTTCTATTTTCAAAATTCCTGTTATCAAGCCTTGTATCATTACCTTCTCATTGCCTACTTCTTCGCTCATGACACCTTTCGTCATCCCTGTGTCTATCATTTCAATTATTATTTCTCCTGTCATCATACCTGTGTGTGTCATTCCAGTGGTTTCCCTCCTATTACTATTAGCATGATAGTAGTTCCTGTTATCTCTCCTTCTGCATCAATCTCCATGATGTTCACTGGGCCACTCATCCATTCTGATAAAATCGATGCACCCTTTGCCTATCCCTGTGCACCAAGCACATCATAAGCCCTTCACATCTGTGCCTGCCATTCTGTGTAATTCTATACCATTCATTAGAGACAAGCAGATGCCAGACTAGGAAATCACTGACCCACACATAGGCTACTGTTAAAACCACAATGCAAGAGGCTGCATTTGGAGTGTTGCTGAGAATGATAAGCGTGGACTGCTGATGAAGGATTACTCTGGATGTCCATCATTGGCAAGTTTGCTGGTGACATGAGAAGAGGTCCTATTCTTCCAATGTTTTGGAGAGGCACAGCAGTGTAACTCCAAATGTCATTGTGTGGGGAGCCATTGGGTATGAGCTCTGGTCATGGCTGGCAGTGATTGATGGAAATCTGATGTCACAGTGGCATGGCACACATGTCCTGCATCTTGATGTGTTACCTATCAGGTGACCATACTGTGATGCCATTTTTATACAGAACAGTGCTTGTCCACACATGGCTTGTGTCTGCACAGTGTTGAAGTATTCCTGTGGCTAACAAAATTGCCAAATCTGCCCCTGCTATAATACATATGGACTAGCTCAGATGTCGCCTTTGTCCCACTGTCAGTATCCAGGCTATCAAGGATCAGTTACAATAGCTATGGGCCAGCCAGGAGAGGATACAAAGGCTTTAGGACATCCTTCGCAACAGATAAAGTGTGTGCTTCCTTGCAGAGGGGATGCAATATTATGCTGATAAGTGGGCACATATGACCAAGTTCTTTGTCAATTTGGCTCCACTTTGTAATCGCCAAAATAGTGTCAACATAATTGCTGAACTCATGAAGTTTCATTTTGCTTCTTCTCTTCTGGGCAAGTCCTCTTCTTTTTTTTTTTAGGTATGTACAAGCAGAGATTGAAAATGTAGAAGCTTTAAGACTAAAAGACTAAAAACAAGCTATATGTAATTTGTTTGGACTATCATATAGCAAAGGTAGGGAAAGTCTGATCCTGTAATCATTTAAAATGATAGCACAGAGATTGCTAAAGAAAACAGACTTATTTTCCATCTGTTGATCACTTTTTTTTATTAATTCAATCAGACTGGTTTTGAGCAGAGTTCACCCACCTTCATATTATTTCTCATAGCTAAAGAGCAACCAGTCTTGTCAGAACTACTAGTTTCACTTTCACATACATCTCAAATTGGTCAGTATGAAATAATAAAAACATCAAACTAGAGACAGAAAATAAGTCTATTTTCTACAAATATGGATAGCAGGTAATTCCCTGTGACAATTATGACCAGTTTTGTTGAAGATTATTATAATGATTAGGGGCCAACAATGCGGGAGGGAAGGGGGGCAGCTTCTGTTGCAGTGGTTTATGACCCACATGTAACAAAGCACACCTTTCATATCTACCCCTCCCCCAGTACGTCATTTGTACTCATATCCAGAATTTTTAAACAATAATTTATTACTAAATCCATTATCTCAATGGTATAATTTATGACTCCCTACTGCCAGTAAATAAGGAAGTATTGAAGTATGGAAAGGAAAGAATGCACATGACAATTTATGCCGATAATGGGATGAAATCCTAACAGGAACATAAGGTATGTGGGAGTGTAATTTATTGGTATTACTAGTTCATAGATCAGGGAAGAAATTACACAGTAAAAAGTATTTAAAATTATTGTAGTGAGTTGAATACACACTATTTGGAATTTTACTCTTCTCTCAGCAATAACCTACCCCCATGAACCATGGACCATGCTGTTGGTGGGGAGGCTTGCATGCCTCAGCGATACAGGTAGCCATACCATAGGTAATGCAGGTGTAGGTTTAATAATGAATAAAAAAAATAGGAGTGCGGTTAAGCTGCTACCAACAGCATAGTGAACGCATTATTGTGGCCAAGATAGACACGAAGCCCATGCCTACTACAGTAGTACAAGTTTATATGCCAACTACCTCTGCAGATGATGAAGAAATTGATGAAATGTATGATGAGATAAAAGAAATTATTCAGGTAGTAAAGGGAGACGAAAATTTAATAGTCATGGGTGACTGGAATTCGAGAGTAGGAAAAGGGAGAGAAGGAAACATAGTGGGTGAATGTGGATTGGGGGAGAGAAATGAAAGAGGAAGCTGTCTGGTAGAATTTTGCACGGAAATTTTGGTTCAAGAATCATAAAAGAAGGTTGTATACATGGAAGAATCCTGGAGATACTAGAAGGTATCAGATAGATTATACAGGGTGATTCAAAAAGAATACCACAACTTTAGGAATTTAAAACTCTGCAACGACAAAAGGCAGAGCTAAGCACTATCTGTCGGCGAATTAAGGGAGCTATAAAGTTTCATTTAGTTGTACATTTGTTCGCTTGAGGCGCTGTTGACTAGGCATCAGCGTCAGTTGATGCTAAGAAGGCGACCGCTCAACAGAAAGCTTTTTGCGTTATTGAGTACGGCAGAAGTGAATCGACGTCAGTTGTTCAGCGTGCATTTCGAACGAAGTATGGTGTTAAACCTCCTGATAGGTGGTGTATTAAATGTTGGTATAAACAGTTTACAGAGAATGGGTGTTTGTGCAAAGGGAAAAGTTCTGGACGGCCGAGAACGAGTGATGAAAATGTAGCACGCATCCAGCAAGCATTTGTTCGCAGCCCAGGAAAATCGACTCGCAGAGCTAGCAGAGAGCTGCAAATTCCACAATCAACTGTATGGAGAGTGCTACGAAAAAGGTTAGTTATGAAACGTCAACTACCCGAGGCGATGGATCGGCCGCCAGGCAGCCCGTGACAGAGCACTTCATCACTGGCCTCCAAGAAGCCCTGATCTTACCCCCTGCGATTTTTTATTATGGGGGTATGTTAAGGATATGGTGTTTCGGCCACCTCTCCCAGCCACCATTGATGATTTGAAACGAGAAATAACAGCAGCTATCCAAACTGTTACGCCTGATATGCTACAGAGAGTGTGGAACGAGTTGGAGTATCGGGTTGATATTGCTCGAGTGTCTGGAGGGGGCCATATTGAACATCTCTGAACTTGTTTTTGAGTGAAAAAAAACCTTTTTAAATACTCTTTGTAATGATGTATAACAGAAGGTTATATTATGTGTCTTTCATTAAATACACATTTTTAAAGTTGTGGTATTCTTTTTGAATCACCCTGTATAATGGTAAGACAGAGATTTAGGAACCAGGTTTTAAATTGTAAGACATTTCCAGGGGCAGATGTGGACTCTGACCACAATCTATTGGTTATGAACTGTAGATTAAAACTGAAGAAACTGCAAAAAGGTGGGAATTTAAGGAGATAGGATCTGGATAAACTGACTAAACCAGAGGTTGTACAGAGTTTCAGGGAGAGCATAGAGGAACAATTGACAGTAATGGGGGAAAGAAATACAGTAGAAGAAGAATGGGTAGCTCTGAGGGATGAAGTAGTGAAGGCAGCAGAGGATCAAGTAGGTAAAAAGATGAGGGCTAGTAGAAATCCTTGGGCAACAGAAGAAATATTGAATTTAATTGATGAAAGGAGAAAATATAAAAAATGAAGCAGGCAAAAGGGAATAAAAGATCTCAAAAATGAGATCGACAGGAAGTGCAAAATGGCTAAGCAGGGATGGCTAGAGGACAAATGTAAGGACGTAGAGGCTTATCTCACTAGGGGTAAGATAGATACTGCCTACAGGAAAATTAAAGAGACCTTTGGAGAAAAGAGAACCACTTGTATGAATATCAAGCTGCTCAGATGGAAACCCAATTCTAAGCAAAGAAGGGAAAGCAGAAAGGTGGAAGGAGTATATAGAGGGTCTATACAAGGGCGATGTACTTGAGGACAATATTATGGAAATAGAAGAGGATGTAGATGAAGATGAAATGGGAGATACGATACTGTGTGAAGAGTTTGACAGAGCACTGAAAGACCTGGGTCGAAACAAGTCCCCGGGAGTAGACAACATTCCATTGGAACTACTGACGGCCTTGGGAAAGCCAGTTCTGACAAAACTCTACCATCTGGTGAACAAGATGTATGAGACAGGCAAAATATCCTCAGACTTCAAGAAGAATATAATAATTCCAATCCCAAAGAAAGCAGGTGTTGACAGATGTGAAAATTACCGAACTATCGGTTTAATAAGTCACAGCTGCAAAATACTAACGCAAATTCTTTACAGACAAGTGGAAAAACTGGTAGAAGCCGACCTCGGAGTTTGGATTCCGCAGAAATGTTGGAACATGTGAGGCAATACTGACCGTACGGCTTATCTTATAAAATAGACTAAGGAAAGGCAAACCTACATTTCTAGCATTTGTAGACTTAGAGAAAGCTTTTGACAATGTTGACTGGAATACTCTCTTTCAAATTCTAAAGGTGGCAGGGGTAAAATACAGGGAGCGAAAGGCTATTTACAATTTGTACAGAAACCAGATGACAGTTATAAGAGTTGAGGGGCATGAAAGGGAAGCAGCGGTTGGGAAGGGAGTGAGACAGGGTTGTAGCCTGTCCCCGATGTTATTCAATCTGTATATTGAGCAAGCAGTGAAGGAAACAAAAGAAAAATTTGGAGTAGGTATTAAAATCGATGGAGAAGAAATAAAAAAATTGAGGTTTGCCGATGACATTGTAATTCTGTCAGAGACAGCAAAGGACTTGGAAGACCAGTTGAATGGAATGGACAGTGTCTTGAAAGGAGGGTATAAGATGAACATCAACAAAAGCAAAATGAGGATAATGGAATGTAGTCAAATTATGTCGGGTGATGCTGAGGGAATTAGATTAGGAAATGAGACACTTAAAGTAGTAAAGGAGTTTTGCTATTTGGGGAGCAAAATGACTGATGATGGTCGAAGTAGAGAGGATATAAAATGTAGACTGGCAATGGCAAGGAAAGCGTTTCTGAAGAAGAGAAATTTGTTAACATCGAGTATAGATTTGAGTGTCAGGAAGTCGTTTCTGAAAGTATTTGTATGGAGTGTAACCATGTATGGAAGTGAAACATGGATGATAAATAGTTTGGACAAGAAGAGAATAGAAGCTTTCGAAATGTGGTGCTACAGAAGAATGCTGAAGATTAGATGGGTAGATCACATAACTAATGAGGAGGTATTGAACAGAATTGGGGAGAAGAGGAGTTTGTGGCACAACTTGACAAGAAGAAGGGACTGGTTGGTAGGACATGTTCTGAGGCATCAAGGGATCACAAATTTAGCATTGGAGGGCAGCGTGGAGGGTAAAAATTGTAGAGGGAGACCAAGAGATAAATACACTAAGCAGATTCAGAAGGATGTAGGTTGCAGTAAGTACTGGGAGATGAAGAAGCTTGCACAGGATAGAGTAGCATGGAGAGCTGCATCAAACCAGTCTCAGGACTGAAGACCACAACAACAACAACATGGGGTCCAAGCATTTGAGACAATTTCCTTAATCGCATTTATAGCATTTGATCAATGCTAGAATATGTTTAAAAAAATTATATGCTTTTTTATCCCGTAAATACTTAGCCAAAAAAGATGGTACTCAGTTAATTGTGTATTGTCCTGCTGAAGATTTAAACAAATTACAATGGCACCAAAATCAACACAGATCAGGCATACTGGAAGATTAAGGTTTAATGTTTCATTGGCTGTGAGGTCATTAGAATTGCAGAAAAGCTCAAAATGACAAAGGATGGGGACGGAAACTGGATGTTCCCTCACAACAGAAATTCTTCTTAAATAATTTAAGGAAATCACAGAAAACTATAGTCTGGATGGCTGGGTGGGGATTTAAATGCCCCTCTACCTGAAAACAAGTCCAGTACCTTACCATTGGGCAGTCTTCTTCGGTAGGTGTATTGGGACATATTCCCAAGTTAATTTAGTGTAAAATACTTAATTAAAATAATAACATTTTTAATTTGCAATTTTTTGGTTCTGCAGTGATTTTTTGGTAAGTATTGCAATGGAAGCATGAGTTGAAGCTGTTCTAACTGGTGGAGAATGCATAAAAAGCAGCATAACTGATTATAAATTTTATTGTATAATCAAAATACAGTACTGTTTCATACAAAAAATACACTGGTGTCCAAAATTAAAGGAACAAACTGAGTGTTGAAAGATTGCATTTATTTTGCCACAAAACAGTATAATCAGATGACAGTAAAGTAGAAACAATATAAAGAATGCAGCTTGTAAACAACTGCAACATCCGTAATGGCAGACAAAAATGTTGTCCATTTTTTCCAACTTAATGGATTTACACACACATTCTGACAACTTGTTAACATGCTCAGTATGGGTGTGACAACCTCTGGCAGCAATACAGGCATGACAAATGACAGGGCATGCCGTGAATGATATCATCAGTCTCATGTTGAGGCAAAAACGTCCAGTCTTCCTGCAGCACTGCTTGCAAGTCTTGGAGAGTGGTTGGTGGATGCTGACATGATGCAACTCATGGCCCTAGTGCATCCCAGATGTGCTCTGTGGGATTCAAACTGGGAGAGCAATCAGGCCATGCTACGCATGCAATATCTTCCATTTCCAAGAAAACATCAACCACACGTGCTCTATGAGGTTGAGCATTATCGTCCAGCAATACGAAGTCAGGGTGCCCAGAACCTCATCACAGCAACCGCACGTGAGGTCCCAAGATCTCATCGCGATACCTGACAGCAGTTAAACCTTGCTGATTTAACCATACAATTTCATGAAAATATGTTCGAGTGGTCAACATAATCCCTGCCCACACCATTAGGGATCATCCTCAATATGAGTCTCTTTCCACAATGGTTGGGTCCTGGAATCATGTTTCACATTCCCTCCAGATGCAAATACATTGATAACCACTGTCCAGACCAAATCAGGACTCATCTTGAAAAGAACAGTGGCCCACTGTTCGAACATCCAGGTTGCATGTTGACGGCTCTACTCTAGACACTCCCTTCTGTGAAGACGCATCAGAGGTACACATACAGCAGGTTTCTGACAATAACGGGCACTCTGCCGATGCCTTCTGTACACCGTTTGCCTCCCTACAACACATCCAATGGATGCTGTGAGGTCAGGGGCCAGCTGCAACGCAGTACTAAGATGGTACCAATGTGCCCTAACAACCAAATAATGGTTCTCTTTATCTGATATTACATATGATTGGCCTCGCCCTAGTCTTTAGGATACAGTTTTGATCTCTACAAACTGTCACCACATTAAAAAAACAACGGAACGATTCATGTTAAGCCATTGGGCCATGTCAGTTTGTTATTGTCCTGCTTCCATTCTTCCCATGGCCCTCCACTGCAGAGAGCCTGGTAGGCATCTTCTCTGTGCCATACTGCACCATCTGTGACTGTGTACACAGTTATTGTGGATGTGGGACTGGCTGGCAATCACTATCCCATTTTAGTTTTAGCATGTCTATCCTTTTGACTGCAGATCTTGGGGACCACAGCTGTTCGCTACTGTAAGAAAATGAAATACCTACAGCACTCCAACCATGATGGATGGAGTGCTGACACCACAGTTACAGATAGTCTGCGTAAACCAGTTATGCTGACCATGATTGTTGGAGTGCTGACATCTCAGCTACAGATAGTCTGTGTAAACCAGTTATGTTGACCACTGATGTAGTTTATATATGGATTCTGATAAGCCTTTCAGCATCAACTATGACCTGAAGATGCTTCATTGAAGTGCCAAAACTGGCAGCTACACAATAAATAAGATCGTAAGGATGCCTGTAGGCATTTCATTTTCTTACAATCCCATTTGATAGGTGCCTTGATGTCATCGTTGCCATGTTTGTCCATTGAGTAGAATGCCATCTTCTATGCAGGTCATGATCATATGGACATCTGTTGACAGTTTGTGTGATTATATCATGAGCTAAATGATTAATGGAAAATCTCATATAAAGATGTGAAACAAATACTAACAAAGAGACAGAGGGGCTGGCCAGTACTTACCTCAGCTCAGTACAGCCAATAGATACATAAAACAGAACAGAAAATTTACGTTCCTAGCTTCCGGAACTTTGTTCCTTCACCAGGGAGGAGAGAGGGGAAAGAACAATGTGTGTTCGTTTCCACTGATCTGGACATACTTGCTTGGTCTGGTCAACCTTTATCCGTACTTTTCTTATTTAGTGGTCTTCCTTTGGTATTGAACATTACCAACACAATTTCTTTCTCGTCCTTCCCTCCTTGTTTTCTAGTTTCATTTCCCTCCTGTTATCTTCTTCCGTTTATAGTCCACTTCTCTTTATTTATTTAACATTTCATAGTTTTAATGTTCGTTCCACTTTCCCTTCTTCCCTTTCTTTCCCCTCTCTCCTCCCTGACGAAGGAACAAAGTTCCGAAAGCTAGGAACGTAAATTTTCTGTTCTGTTTTGTGTATCTATCGGCTGTACTGAGCTGAGCTAAGTACTGGCCAGCCCCTCTATCTCTTTGTTAGTATTTGATTATATCACGAGTTAGATACAGGATGGGGAAATAGTGGTTTAGTTTTGGACAGCAGTGTAAACAAATTTTGTACTTGCAATGCAGTGATTAATAACATTGACCATAACATGCTATTTCCTATTTCGTGAGCCTTTAGTTACAGTAGTAGAGGTTTGAGGCCTCCAGTGCACTTTTTTTAACATTTGTAACATCATGTAATGAAGTCAGTGTCCTACCCATGAGGTCTCACAAAAACATTGTTTCCATCTAGAGTTACAATGGTACCTACATGTCTAAAATATGCTTCAAAATACATAAAGGGTGTCAGCATTTGAATCTGAGGCTATGTTAATGGTAGTTCATACTGTCATCACCTAACTCTTTAGAAGTTTATTTTTCTGTACTGTGTCATTTTATCATGCACCAGTTCTGTGGGGAAGAAGATAATGATCATGTTCTACACTAGAAAAAATATGACTGATGTTACTAGCAGATTAATATATGTACCACGACTGTATTACACTTTACAAGCACAATGGACCCTCAAATGAAATATTTCCAATCCAAATTGTCTTTACTACTTGTCAAATTACAGATGGCAATTCTGGAATAAATTATAATTTAGTGGGTAAATTCAATTTGATCTTAGTGTCATGCATTAAAGAAACCAAAATGCATAAAAATTGGTTCTATAACATCATAAAATGCACATGGGTACTACTGCTGGTCTAACTTAGCAGTTAAAGTGCCCTTGTCAACGATAATTACAAAAGTGTACAATGTTCTTCCCACAACGTTAGCACTGGCAGCATCTTATGCTCATAAAAAGCAGTTTTAGCTACTTCATGATACATGTTTCCTTGCCTGGAATACATTCTGCATAGAAGGATCATCTGAATGCCTACCACCAGTAGGGGCTTTTGTTCAGGCGTCAAAAGATGATTGCCATTGCCAGTAACAAAAGCCTTTGGGAAGGTGGAACTGTAGGCAGCTATGGTTGCTAGAGCATCAAACAAAAAAAAAAAAACAAAAAAAAAAAAATAATAATAATAATAATAATAAATAAATAAATAAATAAATTTTGCAGTATCATCATTTTACAAAGTCTTGGTTCAGTTGGCAAATTAGCAAGGATCCAAATTCAATGGAGTAAGTTAATTTCTATGTATTTTATTTACACTCCTGGAAATGGAAAAAAGAACACATTGACACCGGTGTGTCAGACCCACCATACTTGCTCCGGACACTGCGAGAGGGCTGTACAAGCAATGATCACACGCACGGCACAGCGGACACACCAGGAACCGCGGTGTTGGCCGTCGAATGGCGCTAGCTGCGCACAAATGGCGCTAGCTGCGCAGCATTTGTGCACCGCCGCCGTCAGTGTCAGCCAGTTTGCCATGGCATACGGAGCTCCATCGCAGTCTTTAACACTGGTAGCATGCCGCGACAGCGTGGACGTGAACCGTATGTGCAGTTGACGGACTTTGAGCGAGGGCGTATAGTGGGCATGCGGGAGGCCGGGTGGACGTACCGCCGAATTGCTCAACATGTGGGGCGTGAGGTCTCCACAGTACATCGATGTTGTCACCAGTGGTCGGCGGAAGGTGCACGTGCCCGTCGACCTGGGACCGGACCGCAGCGACGCACGGATGCACGCCAAGACCGTAGGATCCTACGCAGTGCCGTAGGGGACTGCACCGCCACTTCCCAGCAAATTAGGGACACTGTTGCTCCTGGGGTATCGGCGAGGACCATTCGCAACCGTCTCCATGAAGCTGGGCTACGGTCCTGCACACCGTTAGGCCGTCTTCCGCTCATGCCCCAACATCGTGCAGCCCGCCTCCAGTGGTGTCGCGACAGGCGTGAATGGAGGGACGAATGGAGACGTGTCGTCTTCAGCGATGAGAGTTGCTTCTGCCTTGGTGCCAATGATGGTCGTATGCGTGTTTGGCGCCGTGCAGGTGAGCGCCACAATCAGGACTGCATACGACCGAGGCACACAGGGCCAACACCCGGCATCATGGTGTGGGGAGCGATCTCCTACACTGGCCGTACACCACTGGTGATCGTCGAGGGGACACTGAATAGTGCACGGTACATCCAAACCGTCATTGAACCCATCGTTCTACCATTCCTAGACCGGCAAGGGAACTTGCTGTTCCAACAGGACAATGCACGTCCGCATGTATCCCGTGCCACCCAACGTGCTCTAGAAGGTGTACGTCAACTACCCTGGCCAGCAAGATCTCCGGATCTGTCCCCCATTGAGCATGTTTGGGACTGGATGAAGTGTTGTCTCACGCGGTCTGCACGTCCAGCACGAACGCTGGTCCAACTGAGGCGCCAGATGGAAATGGCATGGCAAGCCGTTCCACAGGACTACATCCAGCATCTCTACGATCGTCTCCATGGGAGAATAGCAGCCTGCATTGCTGCGAAAGGTGGATATACACTGTACTAGTGCCGACATTCTGCATGTTCTGTTGCCTGTGTCTATGTGCCTGTGGTTCTGTCAGTGTGATCATGTGATGTATCTGACCCCAGGAATGTGTCAATAAAGTTTCCCCTTCCTGGGACAATGAATTCATGGTGTTCTTATTTCAATTTCCAGATGTGTATTTACATGTCAACTTCCATAGGACCAAATTGAGGAGCAAATCTCCAAGATCATGGAACACGTCAGTACATGAAATTAAAACATAGAAGTAATAACAGATAAAAATAAATGTTTACGAACTCAAAAACAGTCAGTCCACAAGTTTAAATAAATACAATCAACAATGCAACAAGAATCAGCTTAATTTTTCAAGGAACTCTTTGACAGAATAGAAGGAGTGACCCATGAGGAATCTCTTCAGTTTCAATTCAAAAGTGCATGGATTACTACTAAGATTTTTGAGTTCGAGTGGTAGTTTATTGAAAATGGATGCAGTAGTATACTGCACACCTTTCTGCACAAGAGTTAAGGAAGTCTGATCCAAATGCAGGTTTGATTCCTGCTGAGTATTAACTGAGTGAAAGCTGCATATTCTTGGGAATAAGCTAATATTGTTGACAAGAAATGAACAAAGATGACGTGACTTACCATATGAAAGTGCTGGCAGGTCGACAGACACACAAACGAACACAAACATACACACAAAATTCAAGCTTTCGCAACAAACTGTTGCCTCATCAGGAAAGAGGGAAGGAGAGGGAAAGAGGAAAGGATGTGGGTTTTAAGGGAGAGGGTAAGGAGTCATTCCAATCCCGGGAGCAGAAAGACTTACCTTAGGGGGAAAAAAGGACAGGTATACACTCGCACACACACACATATCCATCCACACATATACAGACACAAGCAGACATGAAAACTATGTCTGCTTGTGTCTGTATATGTGTGGATGGATATGTGTGTGTGTGTGTGTGTGTGTGTGTGTGTGTGTGTGTGTGTGTGTGTGTGTGTGTGTGTGTGTGTGCGCGAGTGTATACCTGTCCTTTTTTCCCCCTAAGGTAAGTCTTTCTGCTCCCGGGATTGGAATGACTCCTTACCCTCTCCCTTAAAACCCACATCCTTTCGTCTTTCCCTCTCCTTCCCTCTTTCCTGGTGAGGCAACAGTTTGTTGCGAAAGCTTGAATTTTGTGTGTATGTTTGTGTTTGTTTGTGTGTCTATCGACGTGCCAGCGCTTTCGTTTGGTATATATATATTTTCTTTTATTTTTTTTATTTTTTTTTTTTATTTTTTTTTTTTTGAGGCCGATGTCAAAATACCCAGACTCGTGAACAGGGGTCGACAAGATGTTCGTGAACTTACACCACTTATTGCCCGAACCGCCCGTTTCTGAGCCAAAAATACCCTTTTAAAATGGGAAGAGTTACCCCAAAATATAACACCATATGACATAAGTGAATGAAAATAAGCAAAGTAGAGAAATTTCATGTCGAATGATCACTCACTTCAGATACCGTTTGAATAGAATAAATGGCAGTATAAGTCTTTGAACAAGATGCTGAACATGGGCTTTCAATGACAGCTTTCCATCTATCTGAACACCTAGAAATTTGAACTGTTCAGTTTCACTGATCATATGCCCATTCTGTGAAATTAAAACGTCAGGTTTTGTTGAATTGTGTGTTAGAAACTGTAAAAATTTAGTCTTACTGTGATTTAGCATTAGTTTATTTTCTACAAGCCATGAACTTAAGTCATGAACTGCACTGTTTGAAACCGAGCCAGTGTTGCACACAACATCCTTTACTACCAAGATTGTGTCATCAGCAAACAGAAATATTTTAGAGTTACCCGTAATACTAGACACCATATCATTTGTATAAATAAGGAACAGGAGTGGTCCCAGCACTGGTCCCTGTGGCACCCCCCCCCCCCCCCCCCCCCACTTGACCATACCCCACTCAGATCCCACATAACAGCCATTCTCAACATTGTGAATAATGACCTTTTGCTGTCTGTTGCTAAAGTAAGACGTGAACCAGTTGTGAGCAACTCTCCGTATTCTGTAATGGCCCAACTTCTGGAGAAATATTTTATGATCAACACAATCAAATGCCTTACGTAAATCAAAAAATATGCCAAGCACTCAAAACCTTTTGTTTTACCCATCCAGTACCTCACAGAGAAAAGAGAATATAACAATTTCAGTTGTTAAACGACTTCTAAAGCCGAACTGTACATTTGATAGCAAATCGTGTGATACAAAATGATCAATTATCCTTACATACACAGCCTGCAAATACTGATGGCATAGAAATAGATCTAAAATTATTACATTATCCCTTTCCCCCTCTTTATAGAGCGGCTTTACTACTGAGTACTTGAATCGTTTGGGAAACTGACCATTCCTAAAGGAAAAATTACAAATATGGCTAAATACAGGGCTAACATGTGCAGCACACTACTTTAATATTCTGATAGGCACTCCATCATAACCATGAGAGTCCTTAGTCTTCAGTGATTTAATTATTGACTCAATCTCCCTCTTTTCTGTATCACTGAGGAGTATTTCAGTCATCAATCTCGGAAAAGCATTTGCCAAGAAAGTCATATGATTCCCTGTAGAAACTAAACTTTCATTTAATTCACCAGCAATGCTCAGAAAATGATTGTTAAATACTGTACATATAACAGATTTATCAGTAACAGAAATATTTTAAATGCAAACTGACTTTATAGTGTCGACCTTGTGATGCTGACCAGACACTTCCTTCACAACTGACCGTATGGTTTTAATTTTATCCTGTGAATAAGCTACTCTGTTTGCATACCACATACTCTTTGCCTTCCTAATAACGTTTTTAAGCAACTTACAATACTGTTTGTAATGGGCTACTGTAGCTTGATTGTGATTACTTCTAACATTTTGATACAATTCCCACTTTGTTCTACAAGGTATCCTTATCCCACTAGTCAGCCATCCAGGTTGCCTATTACTGCCAGTACCCCAATTAGAACATTCTAATGGAAAGCAACTCTCAAAGAGCATGAGAAATGTGCTAAGGAAAGCATTATATTTGTCATATATATTATTATCGGCACTATAAACATCCTGCCACTCTTGTTCCTTGACAAGGTTTAAAAAACTCTCTATTGCTGTTGGATTAACTTTCCTACATAGTTTTTTTAATTAAATGTGACATTTGTTTGAGTACTAAAGCCTTTTAGTGTTAAAATTTGTGCATCTTGGTTTGAAAGGCCATTCACCCTTTTACTAACAGAATGCCCATCCAGTAATGAAGATGAATAAAAATATTGTCTATGGCTGCGCTACTGTTTCCCTGCACCCTCGTTGGAAAAACACATTCTGCATCATATCATATGAATTTATGAGATCTACCAACATCCTTTGTCTTGCACCATCATACACAAAATTTATATGAAGTTACCACATATAACTAATTTCTGGTACTTCCCACAAAGTGAATCAAGAACCCTCTCTAGCTTGTGCAGAAATGCTCTGAAGTCAGAGTTAGGGGACCTATAAACAACAACAATTAGAAGTTTAGTTTCACTAAATTCAACTGCCCCTGCACAACATTCAAATATCTGTTCAGTGCAGTGCCGTGAAACGTCTATGGACTCAAACGGAATACTGTTTTTTTACGTACATAGCCACTGCCCCATCCTGCAAGGAACTCCTTGAAAAACAGCCAGCTAATCTGTATCCTGGTAAAGGAAGCCTCCCAATTGTCAAATTATTTAAGTGGCACTCTCATATACCAATAATTTCAGAGTCAACATCTATAAGCAGTTCACTAACTTCATCCCTAATACCTCTTACACTCATATTTCGATGAAATATGCTAATTCCTTCTCTACATGGAAACATTACATCCTCAGAAGGTGAGCACTTAGTTAGAGGGCCTTCCTTTAAGCAGGTATACCTATCAGATGACTCAATCTAAGAAAGGTGCAGCTCTAACACCAACTACCACAGGAATTTTTCCATGAGTGATCCCACCACCGACACCAACACCCACTACATTGTCACCTATAAGCTTTGCCAGCCTCCCCTTCCCATACCTATTGAGGTGCAGGCCATGCCTAGTGAATCCCGATCTACTGATAGACCCAACTGGCACCACTGAGATGTGACCCATGTCCTCTGCCATCAGCGCACACCCCAGCCCCATGTTAACACGCCTAACAGCAGCATTAAGATGAGGCCAATCATGACACTGAAACAGCTGCACAAAATGCACATTAGCACCACCAGTTTGAGTAGCTATCTATAAGTAACATTTTAAGTTCAATTACAACATCAGTTGATGGAGGCTGAATTGCTTTGCTAAGAAGCTGTGCTGTAGCTCCTAATGAAATAGTTTTATTGACAAAAGCTCATCTTACAATTAATTTGGCTGAAACAGAAAACAAAGTCAGCCAAAAATTTCAGTGACCACATTTAAGGGTATTAACTTTATATTGTAGTACACAACATTTCTCATCTGCTGTTAATACAAAATGAAGACTGCATGACACATAACACTTCACCCAATGTACACTCTAAGACAAAAAAGAAAAAAAAAATAAAGGGACTTATCATTAATGAATTTTCCAAATGGGATGGAAATCAGTAGATGTGATGTCCTTGTACAGACAAACAAATGATTACAATGTCAGAAAAATTGGATGATTTACTCAAGAGAAAGAGCTTCACAAATTGAGCAAGTCAATAACATGTTGGTATACCTCTGACCCTCATCCAAGCAGCTATTCAGCTTCACATTGATTGATAGTTGTTGGATGTCCTCCTGAGGGATATTGTGCCAAATTCTGTCCAACTGGTGCATTAGATCGTCAAAGGCCCAAGGTGGTTGGAGGGCATTGCCCAGTGGCAGATACTATGTAAGAGCACAAGAGCACGTGAACACCTTAACTTTCAACACCTTGTGGATTGTTGGTTATTTTTGTTTTAATGCTGTTAAACATAACATAGATGCTGCAATTTGAAAGATATGGCACATAAATCTACTGCACTACTCCTACTCAAGACTCCATGAAACTTGGCATCAGGGTTGTGACCACATCTTCAGTTGTGCACATTTTAAGAAGCCTTTGCACATGCGCTACTTGCATGGTGTAATTGCCTTACAGGCCACATACATACAGATTTGATAAACATGCATGGTTTACAATGTGCACGGCTATCCCTTGCCTCCCAACAAGAATTTTATGTCAGTACCACCAGGTGGTAGCACACTGCAGTAGACTTTTATCCCTGTTGGCCTGGCATAAATCCTGCTAGATGACAGCACATTCCTTGGATATGTTAATTCACTCACTGTACACTGTAGTAAAATTAGATTGGATGTCAGTATATGTTAAAGTCGTACTGACAGTAAACTCATTTTGTGGGTTTCTGAATGAGTTATAGTATACTAAGTTGTGAATTTTATCATACAGTAATCCTTTTGAGGCACTGAGAATCATATGGGACTAAAGCATGTCACCACTGACTGTGAGACTGTAGCAGTTATTCATGCTTCTGAAATCTGTTGATCTTATGGTGGATCTGTGCTGAAGGCCCACATTGCATACATGAAAATTCACAAAAAGCTGAGTCACTGGTTTCTCTGATATTCACTTACATGTGGGATCGATGGTGGTGTGCTTTAGGTTCTATTGGATCTCAGTGCCTCATTTGTATCCTAGTCAAGTGACCATGTTGATAGACGTTACTACCTGAGTTTAATCATTTCCACAAATGGCAATTTGTATTTGGAGGTGGTTGTTTACTGTGCAAGAACCAGCTTTCGTGTGCAGTGTAAACATGAATTACATTGAATCTATTTTAAATGCTAACAGAAAAGTAAATCTGTAGGGACGAGTCGTGAGTCATGCTTGGGTAACTCAGTCAGTAGAGCACTTGCCCATGAAAGGCAAATGTCCCGAGTTTGAGTTGTGATGAAGCAAGCTGGGATATTCTTTACTTCCCCTCTTGTTTTGCCATCTGCCTCCTTAAAATTCATTTTTTCACTTTTAACTAATTACTGTTAACATACATGAGTATAATCTGCATTTTCATAAAAGAGAAAGGTTGGCCCTCAGTTTTAAAGAATATAACATCAGGACTAATTTTGTGCTAAGTTTTATGCATGTAATTGATTTTCTAATTTATTTTGACTTCTACTAGTTAGTATCTTTTGTTATAGGGTGAAGTCAGTAATTGCTAGGTAACTTAAATTCTATTGTTGACTTATAAACAAATATAAGTTCTGTACTAATTGTAAACCTTTGAAGGAACAACTAATAGTATTCTTAAAGGATCTATTTGGCTCTATTCGAAAACATGTTAGCAAAGCCAGCTCTTAATTAATTCCAAAGTAATTTCAAGTTTCATCAAAAGCATTGTTTCCATAACTATATTTGTTAATTTCATGATTTAAACAAAGAGCTTAACCCTTGTAGTAGAAGGAACTGTCAAAAAGACACAAATTTTTGATATATGCAGTTAAATGAAGGAGTTAAGTTTTAATTGTAATTTCTGTAAATTAAACATTGAACAATGTCTAGTTTCAGTTCCTATTATGGTGCTGATATATAAGGAGGAGATTTTTGGTCCCGAGACAGTCAGTCCACGGCTGAGTTTCAGACAAGAAACCTATGTTGGTTAGATCAACAACAATGCATCAACTTAACTGTGAAATAAGCGTTACACCAATAGGCCATGTGTTAAAACAATGACAGTGTCTGTTCAACTTATTTGAAAGACTGTGAAATGTGTGGTTAAGTTTTTACTGCTCATAGATGTTCAACAGTAAATTATTGTAGCAGTATGCTGATGTTTGCCCGCAAAATATTAATGAGGCTTATTGAAAGTTAAACAATAGTGCAATGGCCATATAACTGTATTATTGGGGGGTTGTGAACATCGAAAGTAAAGAACTGTGAAACACAAATGTGTACCTGTCGGCTACATCATTTAAAGTAGTCAGTGTTGAACTTCCATTCCCCCCGCCCCCATTTTTTAGCCAGTGTAGCAACACAGTACGTCAACACCAAGAGGACAATCAATGATGAAATAAAGCAGGCGAATGTCACAGGGTCTCAGTCTAGCACACAGCTTTAATCTGCCAGCAAATTTCATATCAGCACACACTCCACTGCGGAGCGAAAATCTCGTTCTGGGAACAAAAAAGTAAATTATCAGGAAAAGATAGCCGCAAAGGAACTAGGGCCTCCAAGAACAGATCCTTTGGTTGAGGGAGCGACAAAATCAATTAAGTGTGACTACAAGCGAACATTTAACATGGAAGTGTACAGTTAGCACAAGTTGTTGTGTGGGTGCAGCATAAGAATATCTGATTTTCAGCCCAGAAGTAAATTCATGAACTAATACATCTGTTAGGGATCTTGTACTTTTGTCTAAAAAAATGGAAAAGTGCAAAAACTCCCACTTACACAAAAGTGCAAAATGAAGAGTTGCAAAAGCTTACACATTATTTTGTTATTGCCCTAAACTATACTTAATTGTGTAAAAAACAACAAAATTCCACAAAAACAATTCTTTTTTTGTCATATTATTATTATTATTATTATTATTATTATTATTACTGTTGTTATTATTGGCAGTGGCTGTAGTTGTATTAACTTGTTGATAAGCATAACTGTTATACAGCAGATGCTATTAATTTCACACTCTCAGATTTATCTTAATCTAAAAATTTGTGAACACCCAGAATGTATACTAATGATCTGCTCACTGGCCCTGTCCATAATTCTCCATATGTTCTTAATTATGGAGATATCCAGTGACCTTGCTGGCTGAGGTAGAGTTTGGCAAGCACAAAGACAAGCAGTAGAAACTGTCACCTTGTGTATGCAGACATTATCTGGCTAAAATGTAAGATTACTTGCCATGAAGGGCAACAAAACAAGGTGTAGAATACCATCAATGTACAGTTGTGCTGTAAGGGTGCCACAGCTGACAAACAAAGGGGACCTACAATGAACAGAAATGGTGCCCCAAAACAATCACTTCTGGGTGTTGGGTCGTATGGTGGGCAACTGTCATATTGGTATCCCACTGCTGTCAGGGGCATTTCCAAACACATCATCAGCAAAGAATCACATATACTGGACCAGAATTGTCTTCATCCATGAGACCTACTTCAAACTCAGCCCTGATGACCAGCAAAGACATGTCTGTAGATGCTCAGGACAGTGGTGGTACATTATCTTTATCTTTATTGAAATTTATGTGGATGTACATGTCTGTTTATTTATTAGTTTGTTATTTGGCAACAGAACTGAATCTATCTATAACAAAGTACATGTGATGCATAATACCAAGTAATTTCGATAGCAAGTGGTTTAATCACATCATTTAATGCTGAAAAAAATGGAAATGAGCATATGGCATTATTCAGTGGGAGGCCCCAACCAGGGAAGTTCGGCCGCCAAGTGCAAGTCTTATTTCAGTCGATGTCACATTGGGCGACTTGCACACCGGTGATGAAGATAAAATGATGATGAGGACAGGACAACACCCAGTCCCCAAGTGTAGAGAATCTCCAACCGAGCCGGGAATCGAACCCAGGCCCACTTGCATGGGAGGTGAACATGTTACCATTCAGCTAAGCAGGTGGATATTTAATGCTGACAAAATTATAAAGTTCGAAGTAGCTGGGTATTTCAACTCTTGGCTCAATAGATCACTAACTAGTACCATCAGCTAACAGATTTGACCTTCAAAGTAGCCCTTGAGTATGAACTAGACTTTAAAGTGATAGCATTCATTGCAATGAAACATGAAAATTACACTGAATGTCCAAAGATAAAATGCTGAACTGATTTAAAGATGCAATTATTGATCTTTAATTCCAAGTGCAAGAATTATTTAACTGCAGAATCCACCAATATAGCTTTAACTCTGGCTCAATCACAACACAAACAAACCATTTTCATTTATTTCATTAACTTCAGTCATCTTTTACATTTATCTCAGGAAGCTGCTGCACTCCATGAAATTCTTTAGTATGACATACCAGTACATAGAAATGTCATGAGCTCACCTGGCTGCAATGGTGAACTGTCACATATAAATTCAGAGTTTCTGGAGCAGAGTGTACGCAGTTTGCAAGTTAAATTGTCCATTGATGACAAGAGGACTATTACGACCATGTAGTTAGTAGCAGTCACTCAACAATAATCGTCTTAGTAACACAAATTTAATTTTGAAGATGCACCTTAATTTCATACAAATATTTAGCAGATGTCTCCACATGTTTTATGTCATACTTTCATTTTCACTTAACTTCAGACTTGATCTTCCTTTTTTATGTGCCTGAGATGGCACTTGATAATGAACAAGAAATACTCCAGTGTATAACACATTTACCTCCATGTGCAATTAAAGCCAGAGTCCCTCTTTCTAAGTCTTATTATACTTAGCAGTTACATAAAAAATATGAATATGAAGAAGTCAGTGATAGTATTGCACTGAGTGGCATCTGCAGAAGTATGTCATCTCTGGCACTTGTGGTTACACATTTCACTTTCAACTGTTCAGGTGCACATTAGACAAGAGTATGAAATACACCACTCAGTGCCAACAGATCACACCTCAATACAGTGTTATTTGCACTTGTTATAAGATAACACACGAAACAAAAGAAGATTGCACTTTGGGTACCAACCTGACTGTTGCTTACCACTTGGCCCATCAACCAAGAGTGATGGTCTGGGGACCATTTATTTTCATAGCAGGACTCCTTCAGTTGTCATCCATAGCATCCTTACAGCACAGTGGTACATCAGTGATATTCTACACCCAATTTTGCCACTGTTCATGGAATGCCATCCTTGGCTCACATTTCAGCAAGTTGAGAGCTTCTATTGCTTTTCTTCATACTTGCCAAACCCTAACTTGGTCAGCAATATTGCTGGATTTCTCCCCATTTGAGAATATATGGAGCATTGTGGGAGGGGCCCTCCAACCATCTCGGGATTTTGATGATCTAACACACCCCTTGGACAGATTTTGGCATGATCCCCTCAGGAAGATATCCAACAACTATCAGTCAATGCCAAGCCAAATGAATGCTTCATGACGGCCAGAGTGAACCAACATGTTATTGACTTGATCAGTTTGTGAAAGTCTTTCTCATGAATAAATCATCCAATTTTTCTAAAATTGTACACATTTGTTTGTATGTACAGGTTCATCACATCTACCAATTTCTGACCCATTCAGATAATTAAGGCCTTCATCGTGTGTCATGGTGTTTTTTTTTTTTTCCTTAGAGCATATCATCAAGTTACAGCAAAACTGTAACACATTGCTCACCATTACAGCATACTGTAACCAGTCACCTCCCATGTTACAGCAAAATTGTAATAAATTGACCATACTAAAGTGAAACTAACAAAGATCCTACATTTTACAGCAAAATTGAACGTATTAACAGAACTTGAAAAAGTAGATTTGTTTTTATTCTATTGAGGTGTTCCAATGTTGTGGATGTTCACCTGATCAAATATTTGTACCAAAATTGTACAAAACTGACCCATATTACAGTAAAAAGTGACATATTAACCCATGTTTCAGCAAACTGGATGGATCAGAATTTCATTCACGCAGAAAATTTAAAAGAACTGGTCAGATGTGGGTAGGACTTGCGCACTGAGGGTTCTGCACAAACCTGATTACAGATATAGACAGTCAGTCCATTCCAGGAATCACAGATGATGATGAATTTTGTCTGTTATGAACATCAATACTTGCAAGTTATTGGTCCCAGTGATTCTAAGACTTTTGAGAATGTTTTAATATTGATATAATGGAAGGAAACATTCCACGTGGGAAAAATTATATATAAAAATAAAGATGAGGTGACTTACCGAACAAAAGCGCTGGCAGGTCGATAGACACACAAACAAACACAAACATACACACAAAATTCAAGCTTTCGCAACAAACTGTTGCCTCATCAGGAAAGAGGGAAGGAGAGGGGAAGACGAAAGGAAGTGGGTTTTAAAGGAGAGGGTAAGGAGTCATTCCAATCCCGGGAGCGGAAAGACTTACCTTAGGGGGAAAAAAGGACAGGTATACACTTGCACACACGCACATATCCATCCACACATACAGACACAAGCAGACATATTTAGTCTGCTTGTGTCTGTATGTGTGGATGGATATGTGCGTGTGTGCAAGTGTATACCTGTCCTTTTTTCCCCCTAAGGTAAGTCTTTCCGCTCCCGGGATTGGAATGACTCCTTACCCTCTCCTTTAAAACCCACTTCCTTTCGTCTTCCCCTCTCCTTCCCTCTTTCCTGATGAGGCAACAGTTTGTTGCGAAAGCTTGAATTTTGTGTGTATGTTTGTGTTTGTTTGTGTGTCTATCGACCTGCCAGCGCTTTTGTTCGGTAAGTCACCTCATCTTTGTTTTTATATATAATTGTTTTAATATTGGGAAAGAGGGAAGGAGAGGGGAAGACGAAAGGAAGTGGGTTTTAAAGGAGAGGGTAAGGAGTCATTCCAATCCCGGGAGCGGAAAGACTTACCTTAGGGGGAAAAAAGGACAGGTATACACTCGCACACACGCACATATCCATCCACACATACAGACACAAGCAGACATTGAAATATGTCTGCTTGTGTCTGTATGTGTGGATGGATATGTGCGTGTGTGCGAGTGTATACCTGTCCTTTTTTCCCCCTAAGGTAAGTCTTTCCGCTCCCGGGATTGGAATGACTCCTTACCCTCTCCTTTAAAACCCACTTCCTTTTGTCTTCCCCTCTCCTTCCCTCTTTCCTGATGAGGCAACAGTTTGTTGCGAAAGCTTGAATTTTGTGTGTATGTTTGTGTTTGTTTGTGTGTCTGTCGACCTGCCAGCACTTTCATTTGGTAAGTCACATCATCTTTGTTTTTAGATATATATTTCCTACGTGGAATGTTTCCCTCTATTATAACCATGTTTTAATATTGAGTTTGAAGTCAGATAACAACTGACAAAAGAAATATTTTTTTCATGTGATATAATTACATATCAACAATTTTTTTTATTTTTTCCGCTTTACTTCTACTTTGAAACCTTTCTTCTCGCCAAATTTCATAATTCTTCATCAAGAGCAAGTTCCCTATAGATTTTAATGAGTGACTATGTAAATATCAAAATCTGTGACATAAATGGTTGTATCTTCCGATTGCATTGACTTAGTAGCTAAAGTTTATTGTACTGCCAAGGGACCATAGACCTTAGTATGTGACATTAATTTCAACTTGACACGTCTACCTGTTCCTGAGAAAAAAGGGTCTTAACAGATGGACAGGTAGACAGAGAGTCTGATAGCAATCGATAAAAATAAAAATTTTCCAATCATATAATTACAAACTAACAATTTTCAGATTTTTCCTTTGATTGTACTGTGAAATTCTGCTTCCTGTCAAATTTCATGATCTTAGGTCAATGGGAAGTACCCTGTAGGTTTTGATGGGTGAATTTGCGAATATCAAAGTACGAAATGTAAATGGCAGTATCTTTTGATTGCACTGACCCAGAAGCTTCACTTTTTAATATCACTAAGGGACTGTAGACCTTAATATATGACATAATTTGCAACATCATACATGTACCCTTTCTAGAGAAAAAGGGTTTTGACTATTTGGACAGACACAGACAGACGGAAAACAAATTGATGCTATAATGTTCCGTTTCTACTGACTGAGATACAGAACCCTAAAAACAAATGGAATGGAATAGTTTAGATAAGAATGTCATTCAAAAACTGGAATAGAATGAAACAGATCAGTACAGAATGGATCACAACAGAATAGAACAGATAAGACTGGAATGGAACAGAATTGAACGGACTGAAATTTCATTCAGAAGCTGAATGGAATTGATCAAAATTTCAGAACAGTGACTGTCAAAAAACAGGATATCCTAACCCTAAATATCATTGAGGCAATGTTGGTCAGATGATGTGGTGACAGCCATAACTTCCCCCACATACTATTGGGTAGGAAATGATCAGTTGAGAATATGACATCCTTGGAGATTGCATCAGTTCTCATAAGCAGATCTCAGCAAGTCTAATCATAATGTTGACTAAGTAAATAAAGACTTCTTTTTGCAAGCTGTGACCAGTTCCAACAAGCAAAGTGAACAGACAGCATTTGAAACTTTTCAACACCAGCAAGTCAAGACTTGTTCCAACAAGCAAAACTCTTAGTCATATAAATGACATCACATGAGCAGATCAATACCATCCAGAACATCACTGCCACACTCTCTTTATTTAACTGTCATCATAATGCCATAGGCGGGTCACTCAACTTGACCGCTTATTGTCACAACCTAACATGGTGGAATCCATGACATAACAGTGGCATTGTAAAATTTTGCACTGTGATGGGTTCTGACTGGTCACTGGTCTCTTGATGGAGCAAAAGTTCAAGTAGACACATTACTGTAACAATTTTATTTATCTGTGCAAGGTCCTGCATTGACAACAGTTTTTCAAAAAGATGTATACCAACTTCTATACAGTAACTACCCCATCTCTCTAAAAAGTTTTGAAACTCAGTTAATAAAAAAATAGAGAAAAGTTGAGATGGTAGTTTGAATGCTTCAGAAGTTCTACATATGCTCCCTCCACTTGAGTGCAATGCACAGAACCTTCATATACCCATATGAATCTCTCAGAGAATTCCTTCTTTAGGGTGTCATTCAGCTCTTCCATCACACTTGCACCTTCTTCAGTCTTGGTGAACCATAAGAATCCCATTCTGCACTTTGTCATTTAGTGACAGGTTCATGTTGATACCACAATGTCTGGTAGCCTGTGATGGTAGTTGTCCATCTTTTTTTAAAATTTCAGTCAAGTTGTGGCAGATGTCCAAACATCATTGTTTCTACAATGAGATTTTCACTCTGCAGCGGAGTGTGCGCTGATGTAAAACTTCCTGGCAGATTAAAACTGTGTGCCCGACCGAGACTCGAACTCAGGACCTTTGCCTTTCTCGGGCAAGTGCTCTACCATCTGAGCTACCGAAGCATGACTCACGCCCGGTCCTCACAGCTTTACTTCTGACAGTATCTCATCTCCTACCTTCCAAACTTTACAGGAGCTCTCCTGCGAACCTTGCAGAACTAACACTCCTGAAAGAAAGGATACTGCGGAGACATGGCTTAGCCACAGCCTTGGGGATGTTTCCAGAATGAGATTTTCACTCTGCAGCAGAGTGTGCGCTGATATGAAACTTCCTGGCAGATTAAAACTGTGTGCCTGACCGAGACTCGAACTCGGGACCTTTGCCTTTCGCGGACAAGTACTCTACCATCTGAGCTACCGAAGCACGACTCACGCCCGGTCCTCACAGCTTTACTTCTGCCAGTATCTCGTCTCCTACCTTCCAAACTTTACAGAAGCTCTCCTGCGAACCTTGAAGGTAGGAGACGTGATCCTGGCAGAAGTAAAGCTGTGAGGACCGGGCGTTAGTCGTGGTTCGGTAGCTCAGATCGAGATACTGGCAGAAGTAAAGCTGTGAGGACCGGGCGTTAGTCGTGCTTCGGTAGCTCAGATGATGGAGCATTTGCCCGTGGAAGGCAAAGGTCCCGAGTTCAAGTCTCGGTCAGACACACAGTTTTAATCTGCCAGGAAGTTTCATAATTGTTTCTGTTGACAAATCAAGGCCCGCACAATTTTCTCTTCTTCAAAACATTCTGGAGGATATCTTGAGCCCTTGGTTTACAGATGTTCAGTTCATTGCTTCAATGTGATTTGTGACTCAACTATGCTGATACACTATAGCCCCATGTCCACTACTTAACACTGCCTGCACACAACTAAATGTTTGAATGTAATTTGTTGTTAATAGATGTTAGTTCAAGATGCCACCATAGTTCCTCTGCTAAGTAAGCTATATACTATGAATAAAATCAGTTTCAGAACTTTTTGGACAAACAGTGTACATTGTCATGAAGATTTCCATCATATTCATTGAAACAACTCGTGTTGTGTGAACAATATTTCATACAACAGAATTCTTACTAGAACATCCTATTCAGTCTCAACAGTTTCCTCATATGAAAGACTTTTCAGATGGCATCACCCATCATCCATCACCATCTCAAGGTTTCACATCCCAGATTTTTGTGTGATAACATATCAAGGGCATGAAAAACATGGTGTGACTATCCTGGAAAAAAAAAAAAAAAAATGGGGGGGGGGGGGGGTCGGAGCCTGAAGCACACCGATTATCTGGCAGGCACCGCTAAGCATACTTGTATATAACTAGTGGACTCAACAATCTAGAACATATATATCTCTCCAAATGGTAAATGGATCGTAGAAAGCCTTCCAAATACTATGGCAGTCTACAAGGTGTGGCTAGAAAAAAAACGGACTAGTACTGGTGAAACAATAAAACGAATGCAATAAGGCTGAAAGTCGCGTGGCCTGTCACGTGACTCTCGCTCCACCTACTGCTCGAGTTTCATCTGCCTCCTGCGCTCAGTCTGCCCGTGGCGTCTGTTTTAAGTAGTTGACGTTTTGACTGTGCGTCGGAAAATGTTGAGTGTACAGAAAGAACAGCGTGTTAACATCAAATTTTGTTTCAAACTAGGAAAATCTGCAAGTGAAACGTTTGTAATGTTACAACAAGTGTGCGGCGATGATTGTTTATCGCGAACACAAGTGTTTGAGTGGTTTAAACGATTTAAAGATGGCCGCGAAGACACCAGTGATGACACTCGCACTGGCAGACCATTGTCAGCAAAAACTGATGCAAACATTGAAAAAATCGGTAAACTTGTTCGACAAGACAACAAGTCAACTCCTGTTAACTCAGACACTGCTCTGATTGTTAAACGGCGATCTTGTCGAACAAGTTTACCAGTTTGCCAGTGACAGACATATTTTATTAAAATTGCTGCTGCATGGAAGATTACAGAGAAGAATAATCATGCTATTGTCAAAAAGAGGATTTGCTATACGAGATGAAGGTTGGTTGCCATTTGAGAAGAAGGTTGTAGCACATCTCTGACCCATGTCATGGGACTAGTTGATGCAGTAACTTTGGGAAAGTTTGACTGGATCATAGGAATGCATGTTCTTTGCATGTATCAAAACTTGGTCTTCTGTTGCCACAGCAGTCATTGCTACATGATGTTATGTTGTCAATTTCATGGAGAAAACTTTGGATGATGCACCACTGTCTGTATTATGTAAAGTTTTGCACCTATACCTGGAGCAGGGTTACCCAAACTGTGTTTTTGAAGTAATCACAGAATAAAATAAGTTTTTTCTCATTTTTTTAAAATTTTATTAATCTTCAAAATAAACTAGATGTTTCAACTAAGTACCAGGATTACCAAAGTGTTCTGTCAGAGGAAAAGTTTGGGAACCTCTGATCTACAGATGCAATTTTTATAAGTTTTGTGAGCGGTGTTCCTTTGGAGGGTGCAGAAGAAGTAACAAGGGAAACTTGCTGAGCTGTGTTGAAAGCTTCTCCTGGACACAGTAACATAACCTCTGCAGAAAGGGCTGAACTTCAAAATCTGACATAGTGGTACTAAAGGGTGATAAAGGTAGTTCAACAGTATTGTTACCTTATAGTATGAATGTTAATAAGTTGTATGGTCTACCAAGTGATTCTACAAGGGGTGTCCGTAAAATAAGGTTTCCAATTTTTTTTTTTTTCACAGTGTAAAAGATGTTTATTTCATGAATGCATACAGTTTTGGAAAGTTCCAACTTTAACCTATTTTTCTACATAGTCATCACGTAGGTCAATACATTTTTGTATGCAGTGTACAACCTTTTGAATGCCAGAGTCAAAAAAATCTGCCACCTGCAAACCTTAGCATACCCTAGATGCTCCATCAAAATCTTGTCAATAGAGGTTTTGCTGACATCAGGGATCATTTTGAAGAGCTCACAAACCATCACTCTTCGATCTGAGAGCACCGCTGCCTCCACTTTTGTGATTGTTTCATCAGAAACAGATGACCGTCCGGAACACTCCTCATCATGGACATCAGTATGCCCGTTCTTGAACTCTCTGCACCATTTGCGCACATGTTGTATGCTCAAACACTTGTCTCCATAGATTTTGCATAGCTGGGAATGGATTTCTACCGGCGCAATGTTTTTTGCAGACAGGAAACAGATCACCGAGCGCAGCTCACACCTGGTGGGCGAAACGAGGGGGCGATCCATCATGTACAGCTGCCAAGCCAAGACTGAGCTCCGCAGGCAGCTCACTAGGGAGGGAATTTGGAGTGGGGGAACCAAAATACACTACAGAATCACAGGATCCACCGTAACAGTGCTTTTCAGGACTGTAGCGCCATGGGAACTTTATTTTACAGACAACCCTCATATTTATAGCCAGATTGATTACAACCTTGCAGGATGTGTGCAATGGAAGACTAATGCAGGTCTAAATTCTTCCTTGTTACCTCCAGGGACAATGAAGAGGTTAAGATCACATGGTTTTATTGCCACCAGGACTGTATGGCCTTCCTAAATTTCATAAAGAAGGTCTATGATTACAGCCAATAGTTAGCATCATAGGTGCCCCCACATACAATTCAGCCAAACACCTTGCTTCCTTCCTGAGGCCATTGGTGGGCAAACGCTCACATTATGTATGAAACTCAGTTGATTTTATTAATAGACTGGGGGCTTTCTGTCTAAGTAGTTTGGACCATTTAGTCAGCTTTGATGTAGTGTCTCTTTTCACAAAGATCTCTTTTACAGCTTCTTTGGCACTGATTGATGATAAGTTTCAGGTGGACATCACTGCTTATTATGGCATGCTCTTTAATCAACTTCTCTTACATTCAACTGTGAATATTTTGAGCACATGATGACATACTGTGGGTAGCCATTAGTCTTCTCTGGTGGACTAACTTTTTCTAGAGAACTTTGAGAAGAGAACACTTACATCAGCAACACTTAAAGCATTTGTATTTTGGAGGTATGTAGACAAAACTTACATAGTGTGGCCTCGTGGAGAAGATAAATTAATAGAGTTTTTACATTACCTTGGCTCCAATCATAATAACAGTCTGGTTCACTACACAATTAGAGAAAAATAGTTGTCTGCCTTTCCTGGATATTTTGGTTAGATGGAAGAATTATGGCTCTCTTGGGCATTCAGTTTATTGTAAGCACACACATACTGACTTGTATTTACAGTCACTGAGCTATCATCATTTGTTGCAAACTATGAGTATGCTGAAAACCCTTGTACACAGAGCTCACGCAGTCTCAGATGCAGATAGTTTGCCTAAAGAGCTCAGCCACCTAAAGACAATGTTCAAGAAAATGGATATTCTACCTGGCAGATTAACGGGACAATATCAGTTAAAATCAACAACCATGAAGTGGATAAAGAGGAGAGCATGTCAGTATAATCTCTAGCTTTTCTTTCCTTTGTTGGCAATATTTTGTTTAAAACAGAATCCTCCATAATTTTTGGTGTAAGTAGTTATCCACCCACCACCTAAGATTGCCACCTTGTTGGTATCAGTGTAGGACAATTTGTTGTTGCAGAAGACTTACCAGTTGGTATGGCTTGTAGAGACCAGAACATGCATACTGCAGGAGAACACTGCACTGGACATCAGTTCTGCACCCGTCTTTTAAGTATAACCAAGGTAGCCCGTTATTGCCGAACATTACATTTCAATGGAGTATGAGAAAACATTAATTTTTGCCACAGCAACACCTTTTTAGGACTTTGTTATTGACGAATTCATGAAAATAGCCACGTGGAAAATCTGATGAACTGTGACATTGGCTACCAGCTGGATAATGCATGGAATCCTATTATGCCAATGATGCAGTGGACAGCTGAGTTCCACAGTTCCACAAGCAAGGGCACTGCTGTCAGTTAGTGTGGTCCATCTGTCAACATGATTTTTGTGCGCATACGGAATATGCAAGGCGCACTATAGATTGTAGATCAGAGGACGTCTTCTTCAGTCTCTCATGGCCCACCTGAGGATGATTGATAGACAATTAAGAAGAAACCTAGTGCTAGTAGATAAGATGAATGAGCTGACCATGGAACAAATCTCCCTATCTGTTTTTAACTTTCAGAGAACATCTGTTTGCAGGTGTTGATGAGCAAGAACGGCAAAGTGAGTTGGAACTTCATAGTGTTGTAACCACATATGTGCACGAATATCAAACCATACGCAGTGAATTAGTGGTAATCCTGTCCCTTCCTCTAATTATGTACATCCTCATGTCAGTTGTGTTTGCCTATACTATAACATTAAAGTAAAAGGTAAAGCTGTCATTGACCCAAATATTTGAATACTACAATGCTTTACTATGCACAGTCCTATTGGAAGTGGTGTGGCCCTGCCTTCTTCCAACATTTGATCTGATTTACGGTACCCAGCTAGTTGCAGAGGGACTTACAGTTTGAAATGGCCTCTGAAACACAAGGCGACTCAGCATTTTTCACATTAACAAAAATTGCCAAAGAATTTCTACAAATTATCTGAATACCTAGAGTCAATGACTGAAAGGCTCTGTTATCGACATGAGAAGTATCAGTGTTTAATATAAAGCTGTATTCCAAGTAATAATGTACTACAAATATGACTCAGTATTTATAAATTTAAAAAGATTTTCTTTGAAGAATACAATTGTTATCAAGTAAATACCAAGCTACTAATGGCATATAAACAGCAGCTGTATAGTTTTTATCAAAGTAGCAGGCTCTGTGCCAACGGCCTTGTCACAGTCGTAACACCAGTTCCCGTCAGATAATGAAAGGTAAGCACTGTCGGGCTGGGCTAGCACGTGGATGGATGACCATCCGGTCTGCCAAGTGTTGTTGGCAAACGGGATGCACTCAGCCCTTGTGAGGCAAACTGAGGAGCTACTTGATTGAGAAGTGGTGGCTCCGGCCTTGTAAACTGACATACGGCCAAGAGAGCGGCATGCTGACCACATGCCCTTCCCTATCTCATCCAGTGACAACTGTGGGCTAAGGATAACATGGCGGCTGGTCGGTACCATTGGGCCTTCCGAGGCCTGTTTGGACATAGTTTTTTTTAGTTTTTCTTAGCAGGTTTGGTACTAATTTATTTGATTAAATTTAGATTGCAGAAGTGTGAATGCCACTGCACAATATGGTGATAGTTTATTGTTAATACAACAAACAGATTAAGTTTCTCTGATCTCTTTGTCTTATTTTAAGGTATACCTTGACTTATATCACATCCATAAAGGTTCTCCTTCTTGATGACATCTACAGAATACAATTAATGAGTGAATGAATGAATACACTGTCAAGTCACATTTTGCAGCATTTACAGCTGTAAGATGTGCAGGAAGAGAGTCATTGAAGTTCTATAAAGTACCGACAGGGATTTGAAGCTATGATGACTCAAGTCCTGTGGCCAGCTGCACTAGGTTCCTCAGTTGAGGATCCAGGGCATGAACTACCTTAGTGACGTGGTCCCACATATTCTCGATTGATCTTAAATTCAGGGAGTTTGGTGGCCAGCTGAGAACAGTAAACTCATCCTGTGCTCATGGAATCACACACATACACTGAGAGCTGTGTGTGATATGTTGCATTGTTCTGCTGGAAGATGCCATTGTGCTGAGGAAAAAGAAACTGTGATGTAGGGGTGGACATGGTCTCCTAGGATAGAAGCATACTTGTGTTGATCCTTTGTACCTTCCAGAATGATGAAATAACCCAGGGAATGCCCCAGCCCACAACGTCCTCCTTCCAAATACGCTTACAGGGTTTCCTTTGACACATAAACACTGATGGAGAGCAAAATGTGATTCTTCTGAAAGGGTCACGTCAATGAATGTCCAGTTGTGGTGCTGACTTAATAATTCCAGCTTCATCGCCAGTGGGCAGCAGTCAGCATAGGTGCATGTACGAGGCACCTGCTGCGTAGGCCTGTACACACCGACATTCACTGAATCGTCATTGAGGAAACACTGTTGGTTCATCTGGGCAATCATTTACTCAATAACTGGGCGTCTATTCACATGTCCACATCACTGCAGCCATTGCTCATCCCTGTCATCTAAAACCTGTGATGCACCACACTTGCCTCAGCATCGAATTTGGGAGGAACCATTTTACAATGCACAGTATACTTCAACCATGGAGGCCTGCAATTAGTTTACAAACTTATCCGTTTCAGAAATGCTTCCACCCTTGGTCTGAAAGCCAATGATCATGCTCTTTTGGATGTCAGATAAATCTCTCTGTTTCTGCATTAGGACAACAACAGCAGTGTTTTCTGCATCCCCTCGACATGCTTTACATATACCCTTTACTGCTAGTGCTGCCACCTACCATCTGCGCACAGTTGTTGACGGACTGGACTGGACTGTGCATGTCAAGTTCAGTCAAACAGCACAAAAACAAATAAAAATTCTTCAAGAAACAGCAGGGAGAATTGGTCTCCAAATGTCATTTGAAAAGTAAAGGAATACATGTCTAGTAACAAACTGGAAGCCAAAATTCTAAAAACTATATATAGGAAAATCGAGAGAGTTTCTTAGTAAAATATTTAGGTGATACCTTTCAGGACACTTGTTTTTGGAGGAAAAAAAGGAACTAATTATGAATTTCACTGTCACAAAATATAAATCGCTTTCAGACTTAAAAAAGATATATACCTATAACAAGATGCATCTCAAAATACACAATACTGAGACACTGCAATAGAGTCACCAAACAAGAATATGTTTATGGGGGCTGAAAAGCGCATTTTGCTGGGAGTGTTAGACATTGATTTACACTTCAGTTTTTCCCATCGCTCATGGTGCAGCAATGGACTCATCCAGGGGCGATTCAAGTAGTTGGTCAAAAGGAGGGGGAGCGGTTAATTGGGGGGGGGGGGCAGAGGGGGTTTGGTAGAATGGAATATTGCTTGACAAAAGGAGAGTTGGGGGTCCTCCACCGACAAATTGGTTAAATTTGGTATTGCTTAAAGTAGTTTTTGGTAACTGTTTTGGAGTTCATGGTAAAAACAACTTATTTTAACATGGGAGATTTTACGAGGCGTGTTTTTTTAAGTAAGGTCCGTTTGAACATAAATACACAACGAAAGATTATTTCAAAAAAGTAAATTTATTTTCAGAAAGTACATACTTCACTCTATTTTTCGACATAGTTGCCAAGTTTGTTCAAATATATACCATACCTCTCAACCAGTTTTAAAATACCCTATTCATAAAAACTTGCCGCCTGATCCAATAACCAAGAGTTCACTGGCGTTTTCACATCGTCGTCATCATTGTAATGGTTGCCACTGAGGTGTTGTTTGAGGCAGAGGAACAGATGGTAATCGCTCGGCACAAGATCAGGACTGTAGGGTGGGTGGTCTAAAACTGACCAGCCAAAACTGTCCAATAAATCATGGGTCTGACCTGCAGTGTGAGGTCTTGCATTATCATGGAGAAGAACAATTCCCTTTGTCAGCATGCTGCATCTTTTGTTTTGAATTGCTCTGCGTAGCTTTCTCAGGGTTTGGCAGTATGCTTCTGCATTGATAGTGGTTCCTCGTTGCATGAAGTCAACCAACAAAATACCATGCCTATCCCGAAACACCGACGCCATAATTTTGTGCTGGGACAGAGTTTGTTTGGCCTTCACCTTTACAGGCGAGTGTGTGTGTGTCTGCATTCCATGCTCTATTGCTTCGATTAGGGCATGATATTCGAAACCCATGTTTCGTTTCCAGTTACGATCTGACTCAAGAAGCTGTCACCGTCTTCGTGATGACGAGTCAAGAACTTCATCGCACACTCAAATCTTTGGTTTTTGTGGTCCTCTGTTGGGAGTTTCGGGATCCAGCAGGGGCACAGTTTCCCAAACTTTAGGTGTTCAGAAACAATGTTGTAAAACACTGATCTCACTCAAATCTTTGGTTTTTGTGGTCCTCTGTTAGGAGTTTCGGGACCCAACAGGAGCACAGTTTCCCAAACTTTACATGTTCAGAAACAATGTTGTAAAACACTGATCTCGACACGTCAGGAAATTCGTTCGAGAGACCAGTTAATGTGAAGCGCCTGTTCTCACAAATCCTCGCTTCAACTGAAGCCATCAAATCATCTGTAATCAAAGAAGGGCGACCTGTGCGGTCGTCATCATGAACGTCGTCACGGCCATCTTTGAAATTCTCGTACCCACTTTGCTTTCACTCATAACAGTATCACCGTTCACTTCGCAAATCTGTCGATGAATTTCTGCAGCAGACAGGTCCCTTGCTGAGAAAAACCGTATCACTGAGCTAACCTCACACGCGGTGGGCGAGTTGATAGTCTTAAAAATTTTGAAAGCACAGAAGAAAACCGTACTGGTTAGCTACAGAGCTAAAACTGAGCATAGTTGTTTCCAAGGCATGCCGGCACACGACGCACGCGTTTGTTGAGGTATGCGCGCGAACTACAATAAAACGGACCTTACTTAAAAAACACGCTTCGTATAAACTACATAAACCATAAAAAAAGGTCAACTTAGAACAAATAAGTTTTCATTAATTTTCTGGATACAGAAGATGACATGAGTGTAAAAACTTGGGACTTGACATGAATGTATAAAAAAAATTCTGTAACAAAATTTGTGGCGAAGCAGGCTGGAATATTTTTTATTCTCCTCGTTTTGCCAGCTGCCTACTTAAATTCGTTTTTTTCCACTTTTAACTAACTAACATTAACATATGTACTGTTAGTATAATTTGCATTTTCTTAAAAGAGAAAGGTTGGCCCTCAGTTTTAAAGAATATAACACCAACCAATTTTGTGCTTAGTTTTATGTATGTAATTGTGTTTCTAATTTATCTCGACTATTCCTAGCCAGTATCTTTTGTTATACGTAGGGTAAATCAGTAATTGTCTCATAACGTAAATTCTGTTGTTGGCGTATAAACAAATATAAATTCTGTAATAATTGTAAACATTTGGAAGATGAAATACTAGTAATCTTAAAGTATCTATTTGGCTCTGTTCGAAAACATGTTAGCAAAACCAGCCCTTCATTAATTCCAAAGTTAATTAACAGTTTTGTCAAAAGTATTGTTTACGTAACTATATTTGTTAATTTTAAGATTTAAACAAATAATTCGGCCTAACTATTGTAGTAGAAGAAACTGTTAAAAAGACGGAAATTTTTGATGTATTCAGTTAATTTAATGAGTTAAGTTTATTTGTAATTTCTGTAAATTTAACTTCGAACAATGTGAAGTTTCAGTACCTATTATTGTGAGGATATATAACGGCCCGGTTTTTAGTCACGAGACAGTCAGTCCACAGCAGAGTTTCAGGCGAGGTTCAACAACAATGCATCCGTGAAATAAGTGTTATACAATATGACGTGTGTGTAAAACAATGACAGTGACCTTTTCCATACGTACCTTTCTATTCTTCAAGAACTGTGAACTTTGTGGTTGTGTTTTTACTTCTCATAGGTGTTCAAAAGTAAACTATAGTAGCAGTATATGGAGGTTGTTCGCCTGAAAACTATTAATGAGGTACTGGCCAAATAACTGCGTATTATCGGAGGGTTCTGAAAAGTGATAGTAAAAGATTGTGAAACGCAACTGTACACCTGTCGGATACATCATTTACAGTAGTCGGAATCCACAACCCATTTTTTCAGCCAGTGTAGCAACGCAGTAAGTCGACACCGAGGACACCAAACGATATAAATAAAGCAGGCGGAACAGCTACAAATTCACTGGATATTCCCGTCTTCTGCCCAATTTGTCGTGCTCATTAGTCTCTTTTTCTTTTTATTGAATATGTCAATGATGTTTTCAATGTCCATATCACTTTCTTTATGGATATTTGCAAGCGCAAATCGATTTAGTCTCACCCGCCCCATTGTGTTCGCAAATAAGTCTTTATTCGTCTCAAAGTAGAGAAGCTTCGTTCAGTTCAGGAGTGATTGTGGTGTCAGGAATAGTCCCAAATATTTGAACTAAAACATATACATATGGGAAAATCTACTTGTCACAGCTCTTTCAAGCTTCAGTTGCTGTTTCAAATTGTTCAAATGGCTCTAATTGCTATGGGACGTAACATCTGAGGTAATCAGTCCCCTAGACTTAGAACTACTGAAACCTAACTAATCTAAGGACATCTCACACATCTATGCCCGAGGCAGGATTCGAACCTGCGACCACAGCAGCTGCGTTGTTCCAGACTGAAGCGCCTAGAACCGTTCGGCCATAGCTGCCGGCGATAGTGTAGATTTAGACAAAATCAGCACTACGGTGTGTTTCTCGAAGCACTTAAGAGTAATCAGGCAGTGCCCAGTCGTGCAAATACCGTTGCTTTTCCAGGTCGATTGTCTTGCGTAGAATCTCGTCAGTTGTCAGAGGCTTTTACTTTCATCAACCCACTTTTTCTTCCATAGTTTCAGCTCTCCTTTCATTAAAAGCGAAGAACTCTCCAAAAACCGTCTCTATAATGCACTTTCACAAATTCTCGTTATTCTCGTGTGTAGTTCATGCCTACTGGTCTGCAGTGCAGGTGGCGCGAACTTGCTGGCATTGCCAGCACTGCAACGCTTCTACAGAGTGCCCGGAAAAATAATACAATTTGACCCAGATATCCGGCGGTTCCGAAGTTTTTCTCTGGGGTCACCAGTTTAACTGGTGGTAGGCATACCCGTCTTATTTAGCTCTCTTGATTATTGTAAGTGGTACATTAACATACATTCAATGCATATTAATAAATAATCCAATGTATATTAATAAATACACTCCTGGAAATGGAAAAAAGAACACATTGACACCGGTGTGCCAGACCCACCATACTTGCTCCGGACACTGCGAGAGGGCTGTACAAGCAATGATCACACGCACGGCACAGCGGACACACCAGGAACCGCGGTGTTGGCCGTCGAATGGCGCTAGCTGCGCAGCATTTGTGCACCGCCGCCGTCAGTGTCAGCCAGTTTGCCGTGGCATACAGAGCTCCATCGCAGTCTTTAACACTGGTAGCATGCCGCGACAGCGTGGACGTGAACCGTATGTGCAGTTGACGGACTTTGAGCGAGGGCGTATAGTGGGCATGCGGGAGGCCGGGTGGACGTACCGCCGAATTGCTCAACACGTGGGGCGTGAGGTCTCCACAGTACATCGATGTTGTCGCCAGTGGTCGGCGGAAGGTGCACGTGCCCGTCGACCTGGGACCGGACCGCAGCGACGCACGGATGCACGCCAAGACCGTAGGATCCTACGCAGTGCCGTAGGGGACCGCACCGCCACTTCCCAGCAAATTAGGGACACTGTTGCTCCTGGGGTATCGGCGAGGACCATTCGCAACCGTCTCCATGAAGCTGGGCTACGGTCCCGCACACCGTTAGGCCGTCTTCCGCTCACGCCCCAACATCGTGCAGCCCGCCTCCAGTGGTGTCGCGACAGGCGTGAATGGAGGGACGAATGGAGACGTGTCGTCTTCAGCGATGAGAGTCGCTTCTGCCTTGGTGCCAATGATGGTCGTATGCGTGTTTGGCGCCGTGCAGGTGAGCGCCACAATCAGGACTGCATACGACCGAGGCACACAGGGCCAACACCCGGCATCATGGTGTGGGGAGCGATCTCCTACACTGGCCGTACACCACTGGTGATCGTCGAGGGGACACTGAATAGTGCACGGTACATCCAAACCGTCATCGAACCCATCGTTCTACCATTCCTAGACCGGCAAGGGAACTTGCTGTTCCAACAGGACAATGCACGTCCGCATGTATTCCGTGCCACCCAACGTGCTCTAGAAGGTGTAAGTCAACTACCCTGGCCAGCAAGATCTCCGGATCTGTCCCCCATTGAGCATGTTTGGGACTGGATGAAGCGTCGTCTCACGCGGTCTGCACGTCCAGCACGAACGCTGGTCCAACTGAGGCGCCAGGTGGAAATGGCATGGCAAGCCGTTCCACAGGACTACATCCAGCATCTCTACGATCGTCTCCATGGGAGAATAGCAGCCTGCATTGCTGCGAAAGGTGGATATACACTGTACTAGTGCCGACATTGTGCATGCTCTGTTGCCTGTGTCTATGTGCCTGTGGTTCTGTCAGTGTGATCATGTGATGTATCTGACCCCAGGAATGTGTCAATAAAGTTTCCCCTTCCTGGGACAATGAATTCACGGTGTTCTTATTTCAATTTCCAGGAGTGTAATAAGACGCCTATTGTAAGTTAAATGATATTTATTGGTTTAGGCAGTAAGCTATTTGCCGCTCTTATTCTTTTGTTAAAATGTGTTTGAAATACATTGCAACTTATATTGTTACATAATTATAAAAAAGATGACTGAACCTGTTGAGGTAATATATTCGCTGATTTCTGGAGTCATTTTATCCAGTGTGATACGATAATTTACCTTCTGCTGTCTACGATCGCAGGTTCGAATCCTGCCTCGGGCATGGATGTGTGTGATGTCCTTAGGTTAGTTAGGTTTAATTAGTTCTAAGTTCTAGGGGACTGATGGCCTCAGATGTTAAGTCCCATAGTGCTCAGAGCCATTTGAACCATCTGCTGTATATGGTTTGGAAAACGAAAGACAGATGCAACAGCTCCCTCTTGCGGCCTTCTGCAGTTTATATAGTTTGCAAGGAAACATCTTCCGTCGAAATGTTCTGAATTAAAAATTGGTTTTCTGTAATAAGACTTGCACCCGGCGGCCGAACTTACCGGACGAGACCTCCCGGCCAACGCTGCCATATGCTCATTTGATTTCCTTGCCTCCTGACAGGATTTAATCACTTTTCTAAAAGTTGTGATTTTGAAGAAGAAAATTAGAAAATAAATGCACGTTCATTGTATTAATGTCATGTTGTAAGCACATTTATTAGGCAAGCTCAGTAATATACTGAACGTTTGAAAACATCCGCTTACCTACGAGGGGTAATACTGGTTCTTCCTCGAATTTATTTGTGCTATTTTTCTTCACGTAAACTGGAAGTTGTAGACAATACAATTGCGACAACAACCCGATAAATACATAGCATGATTCAGCTGCTTCTCCCGCTGTCGTTTTATGCAACCCACAATCAGGCTTTCAAAACCACGCGCGAGATTTTCGTATTCTCTCGCTCACTACGCGCTAACTGTTAGTTCTACAGAGAAAACGAATAGGACCTTCTTGTGGGAAATGTAATGTAGTTAATATGTACTGCGATACGTTTTCAATGGAGACCACGGTTTCAAATGGTTCAAAAGGCTCTGAGCACTATGCGACTTAACTTCTGAGGTCATCAGTCGCCTAGAACTTAGAACTAATTAAAGCTAAGTAACCTAAGGACATCACACACATCCATGCCCGAGGCAGGATTCGAACCTGCGACCGTATCGGTCGCTCGGTTCCAGACTGTAGCGCCTAGAACCGCGCGGCCACGGTTTCCGAGTTATTCAAGATAATCGTACCTAACTGATCTTCAAATGTAGCTCCAACCCCACACTCATCCCTCACAGTCAGTACTTGTAGCATGTTCGTGGTACACTCTCCTACCACTGAACAAAAGCTTCCGCCTACACGAACTATTAGTGAATTTCAACCTATTTTGGTCTCTATTGATTGGCCATTAAGCCACCAGCATAGTCTGCCCTTTCATTGACATTATTAATTTAAACGTACCCATGAGGGTAATGAAAGAAAAACGACTTTTGTAAACATTATGCTAAAACTAATTACGTTGATAATCCAATCCAAACTTAGCCCTTACAAGCACAGTAGTTTTGTACTCAGAAGGTCTAACGAATACAAACTTGTAATTGTTTATTTTGTTGTTGTTGTGGTCTTCAGTACAGAGACTGGTTTGATGCAGCTCTCCATGCTACTCTATCCTGTGCAAGCTTCTTCATCTCCCAGTACCTACTGCAACCTACATCCTTCTAAATCTGCTTAGTGTATTCATCTCTTCGTCTCCCTCTACGATTTTTGCCCTCCACGCTGTCCTCCAATACTAAATTGGTGATCCCTTTATGCCTCAGAATATTCCCTACCACCCGATCCCTTCTTCTCGTCAAGTTGTGCCACAAATTTCTTTTCTCTCCAATTCTATTCTATACCTCCTCATTAGTTATGTGATCTAACCATCTAATCTTCAGCATTCTTCTGTAGCACCACATTTCGAAAGTTTCTATTCTCTTCTTGTCTAAACTATTTATCGTCCACGTTTCACTTCCATACATGGCTACACTCCATACAAATACTCTCAGAAACTTGCTTATTTTATACTGTTAAAAGTCACAAAATTGTAAGGTAAAATTTACAGAAATGTCAATTTTACAATTTGTAAGTGCTCAGCTAAGCCGGTGGCTTAGTGAGACCAGTCAGTGAAGGCCAAAACAGATCGAATATGGAAAATAATTCGACCAGTCGCAAATTTTTGTAGAAAGGTAGAAGGGAGTGCCATGAACAACATACTCGCACTAAAATTCCTGCCAGAAACATAACATAGCGAGTGCACTAAACGACAGCGATAGAGGCAGATCAGTCACCTTCAATTAGCAACAATACACTTCTACTTACGAGATTCTTGTCACTACAATAGTATCTAACCGAATGTAGCGCCTTTACAAGGTCTTTGATCCAAGTACTGAGACGCTCACCGTGTTCTCCTGACATCGCCCCTTCTGATTACCACCTATTCAGGGCTCTGAAGAAACCTCTGTGGGGACATCATTTCACAGACTGCCAGGAACTGTAAGCAGGTGTCCTGTGATAGATACAAGAGACCCCAGAAAAATGGTTTGAGGACGGCCAACATAAGCTGAAGGGGCCAAGTGAGGAGAATATGGCGGTTGTGGTAGTACCGGGAACAAAATTGTTCAAATGGCTCTGAGTTCATCAGTCCCCAAGAACTTAGAACTACTTGAACGTAACTAACCTAAGGACATAACACACATCCATGCCCGAGGCAGGATTCGAAGCTGCGACCGTACCGGTCGCGCGGTTCCAGACTGAAGCGCCTAGAACCGCTCGGGCACTCCGGCCGGCAGTACCTGGAACCTCACTTCAGCGATGGCAACCGTGGTTTCCCTACTCGTATCGGGACGAACGTTATCCTGTTGCAAGAGCGCTTTTGTGACGGTGCACTGCCCCCACACATTGCTATCAATCGTCTGTGGATTTCCTCAGTGTTTACACCCTCCTACCACAGAAATCACATCGCCCAGTGCTGTCCTTGATGATCACACTCCATGTTGTCCGCTGCTGTCGGGAAACTGGTGTGAACTGTGACTGTGCAGGGATTACACTTCTGGCGACTGTCCTGTCACCTATGATTAGAGCAAATGAATCAACTGCTGCACTATAAGTGATGGGAAAAATGAAGTGCAAACCAATATGGAATGCACCTCGTAAACAGAAATAGAGACACTGAAGAAATAAAAAAAGAAAGCTAATGAGGAAAATTTTACTTCCAAATTGCACTGAAGAAGAGTCATATTGACTAATAGCAAATAAAGAGTTTGAAAAGAGTACCAACATATATTTGGATATGTAAAAATGTAGGGTAAAATTCTATGGCCGTATTAAAAGAATGAGGCCAACCAGATTAACTAGACTGGTTGTGGAATTATTCGAAATTCCTAGTAAACTAAAACTGTAGCAATAAAATCGATAGAGCCAGTAAAAGAAGAGCTGAAGGTATCAGTTACTATATACAATGCGCTCCCAGAACCGCGTTCCATAAACCTATTTACGAATAACGCTTCTGGTTGGCGATGTAAGCACTCCAAAATCATTTCTGCAAATCCATTTGTAGCTGCTGGTGTTCCACTTCCCCAATCGATTTTCGCTCCCATACAAAGCCACAATCGTTTTTGAAACATGCTTGGGCTGTCAGGTTACGTCTTGTTTTCAAAACATTCAACTAATATGGACGGAGTGCCTTATTTTGCACTGAAGGAGAAGCAGAAATATTAGACTGAGTATGGAGCTGTCTACATCTAATAATTAAGTGAAGAGATATTGCGATCGTGCTGACTACATCACAGTCTGGGACAGCTGTTTTCCAGGCGGCATATTTCTCTGGGTTAGCAAATCCGCTTCAGACCTTAACAATTAATCACGACTGCGATAAACGATTTCTGAAATTCGGTTTTCGTCTTTCAGAGGATGTGTTGTGTGTAAACGTAATGAGTAATAACATAACTTGATATACCGGACGAAAAAAATGGGTAGGCAGAAAATTCACGACTGGGTGGTTGACCAGGCAGAAAAACCCAAGAAGGCCGGAACATGGCCTGACAAGCAGAAAAAAGCCAGTTCTGTGAGAATGGAAGTCAAGTGGGAACAAAGAAAAACTGGGACAAAACTCTGAAAATGCCTTTTGTTGTACATAGTTTGGTCCATTATGACCGTGATGTGAGTATATTAAGCTCCTAGACATAAATATGGGAACTGCAGTTTTCATAGAATGAGATGTTTAATTCAATCTTCAATAATCACACATGGATAGAGATTTTTTCAAGTTGTCCTACTTCAGAGGCACCTTCACGGTCACTCTGGTGGCATTCCTCTTATCTCCTTCTCCCGCATCACAGTATTCATCTTCCTGTGCACCCAAGCCCTCTTTTATCACTCTGTAGTTAACACACTCCTCTTTTTGTCTCTACAAGAAACGCTGACCACGGAAAAAGTCTCAAACAGCGCCTTTCAGTAATGTCTTTATTACCTGCTTCAATCTTTAGCGTTCTCTCGGCCGAATCAGATTTCTTGGTTTATTTTCAGCAATATATTTTAACAGTGTTTCTACGATCTGTTTTACGTAATTTTCGTAATAAAATGTTTCCCATATTGTAACAAATATAAGTTGAAACATAACACAAATTAAATAGAATAAAAATCTTCCATTGCATCTGTTCGCTCACTATTTTTCTGTTTATTTCTCTTTAACGCGTTACCCATTCTGAAATATTGCAGCAGGGAAATTTTGCGTTGGAACGAATGAAGCAAGATTAGGGTTTAACATCCCGTCGACATCAAGGTCATTAGAGACGGAGTACTAGCTCGGATTGCTTCAGGGAATGGGAGCAAATCGACCTTTTTCTTTCCAAGGGAGCATCCCGGTATTTTCCTGGAGCCATCTAGGGAAATCACGGAAAGCCTAAATCAGGACAATCGGACGCGGATTTGGATTTGAACAGTAGTCACCGGAATGTGAGTCCAGTATGCTAACCACTGCGCCACCTCGCACTGTTACGCATTTTTAAAAATTATATATCCTCTTGTAGCTTTTAGGTTTCTTTAAAAAAGTCTTAGAGCGACCTCTATTCTTCTCTGTATGTGTACTGTTCCAAACGACCTAGGAACCAGTTGGTGCAGATACTACTAGCTTCAATGTGTGTGTGTGTGTGTGTGTGTGTGTGTGTGTGTGTGTGTGTGTGTGTGGGTGGGTGGGTGTGGTTCCTTTGAATAGGGCACGGCCGACTTCCTTACCCATCCTTCCCTAATCCGACGGGACCGATGGCCTCGCAGTATGGTCTCCTCCCCCAAAACAACCCACCCAACCAACATCTGAAGCTGTGCACACCCCTTACATACGCTAGCAGGCCTCATAACAACTTTAAACATGAGAACGATAATGTACTCTGGTGGCACCTCTAACTGTCACAGACAGCTCCAACTCTAATCATTTACATATCCGTCGAAGGTGTGTACGAGTACAAAGTTCATTGGCATCCGACCATATCTTTTGGGTGCATCACTCTTTCAGTCAGACAAAAATTCAAATGGCTCTAAGCACTGTGGAACTTAACATCTGAGGTCATCAGTCCCCTAGACGTAGAACTTCTTAAACTTAACTAATCTAACGACATCACACACATCCATGCCCGAGGCAGGATTCGAATCTGCGACCGTAGCAGCAGCGCGGTTCCGGGCTGATGAGCCTAGAACCGCTCGGCCACAGCGGCCGGCTCTGTCAGACAGTGTATATTTACAAGTATACAGTGCAGTCCTTATTACAATAAGAAGTGTAGCACTTTCAAATGATGTAACATAAAGGCGAATCAACATAAATTTAGTAAACGAACTACGAGTATATGACTTAATATTTAACAGTAACCAAGATATGACGATAAGTTTTTCAGAAATATTTCAGGTGAATTTTACGAACCCGCGTCAGTAATTACGACAAAAAGATGTAGCTTACGGAACTTATCAAGATCGTGACAGGTTATGTTATATTAAAATATGATCGTGATCAGCCACTACTTTCTTACTGTATGGAACGTAAATTGCATGCTCCGGCTTTAGAGGAGAAAAGTTCAGGGCAGGTGCAAGCCCACCATAGGAACTCCGGCATACTAAATGGATTAAAGTGATTAAAAAAAATGAGTATCTGCGGAGGCTGGTGAAAGACGTTCGCTCGTGTATGCGGGCGGCGGACTCGTGGATTCAGTGTGGATTCGGAAAGGCTTTTTCTCGTCCACACAAGTAGGTTATCAATGAGAGTTTCTGGTGAGTTAACGATCTTATCTCAGGGTCACTGATACGGACTTCCCGTGTCAGGTCAAACACTTGGGCAACTTATATTCTCGGTCATCCTCAAATCTTCTTTTGCCCCCTCCCCACCAATCTGGCTAATCACTGGCAATTGATCAGGGTATCTAAGGGAATCCCCACCCCGTTCTCTCATCCCCACCCCTCCCATCTGCCGGACCAATGAATTTTAAGCACCCCCTCTTTATCTTCATTTATAACTGTGGCACTTGAGTGGGTAGCTTCACCCTGGAGCTTGACAGTCATGTCACTCAAGGTCTATTTGTTAATAACAATTTAAATTTAATATTATGTAATTCGAGGCGTCAGCAGAGTCCACATCAGGCTGATATGTAAGCACTGTTATTTTTCCACATTTTCCCCAGTTTTAAGTTTTTCACCCATCTTTTTCATATTTTACATATTTTTCAACATTTCTTGTATTTTTCCATATTACCCACATTTTACATGTGTTTCCATATTTTTTCGTATTTTTAAACAATTTTATCAAATTATGTGAGTTCTGTCCCACTGACCTCGATAGCACAAGATCGTGTTGTGTCAAAGTCATGATGCTCTCAGCCAGTCAAAACGTAGCATGTGTCCAAAAGTATCCGAATTATTTATCATTGCTAATCCACCATTTCATCACCGGTATGTGTGCTTGGCATCACAGTGAATGTGTTTGAAGTAAACACGTTCCCCAATTGGTAGAAATAATGCAGCATATTAAATGCAAAATGGCTGCAAATATTAACGTAATGTATGGCGCAAGACACTATGGCAACGCAGAGTATGGCTAAATTGACAGCGTCACAGCATATTATGCAGAATGGCGGTAAATATTACCGTAATTTATTGTGTAAGGCATTATGACTAAATTAATGACATCACAATACATTATGCAAAATGGAGGTAAAAATTAATTTATGGCACAATACATCATGTCTCCAGTAAGGTGGAAGACTGAAACATGTTCACTGCAAAGCAAGTTATTGTTTCTAAATTTGATTCTTGTGAATTATTAAATGTTTTTGCAAATGATGGACAAATGCTAGTTGGTGAGGTTTAGCCTGGTGGGAACACACAACACAAACATCACAGCTCGACATATAAATAATTGCTAAGTCATCCTTACGTCATTTGCATGTGTGTGTGTGTGTGTGTGTGTGTGTGTGTGTTAAAACGAGCTCGTTCCCATATTAGTACAAGTAATTATGTCACCGGATACCCCGCTAAATAGTAAGAAAATGTATGACACTAGTGTGTGACATAGCAAAACTCTGTTAAGTACCCCAGTTTTACCGATTTTCAAGACTACCAATCCGACAGGCACACACCTAGCCTATGAGAAACTTTCCCCTGCATTCTCCACATAATGTGGACCGAACGAGCCAAGTGAGATGCCCGCAGGTTGTGGAAAGCGAGAAGCCGTTGCTAATAGTTTAAGCACCAAGCACTCTGCTCCCCTCCCCCTTTCTCTCTAGAGTTATAAGAAACAAGCTCCTCCTCCTTCTCCATCTATCCAGTTTTTGTTACAAGAGGCTATGTGTGGGTGGCATCTGTCTTGTTCTGTTCACCATAGGAAGTGAATCCTCACGGAACACCAGCCACATCAAGGATCAGACTGGCACTTCTGGCAGAATAGAAATTCGTGTAACACGATATAAGCTACTGCATTATTTTTATTGTTATTATTATTATTAGACATCATATTAGTAAGGTTAGCATGGAGTCGCAATGCGACGACACTGCTATATTCCCCCCTACAAGTGATCCGAACCATGCTTGTGAGGGAATATTTAAAGACAAAATATAATTCTGTAAGCACAATGAGGGTGGGCGAAATCTGCCACAGCTGCCAGGCAGAGTAAAGAGACAAGTGATACGAAGACTTTTTAGTTACGGGATATTATATATGATGTCCCAAAAAAGACAGCGCGCTCACTTTAGGGACAGGTTCCTAACACAAAGACAAGAAAAGTCTAATAAACAATGACACTAAAGCGCACTTGTTCACTTTCGATGCAGAGAAACATATCCCTTCTACTGCAAGCTCTTTGCTTTTCCGTATTTTGGAGTAGGTAGTACGGATTAAAAACAAAACAAAAAAAAAACAATGTGTAGTAAGCATGGGGTCTAAAATGCACTCTGTAAGAGTTTTGAGCACTTGTTCAGTAGAAGAGAAGATATGTATTTCACACTAACGATGATGACCAAGTGCTCGTAAAGTATACATTTTAGACCCCATGTTTACTAGGTTTTCTATCTTGTTTTGATCAATACTTCCTCCTCTCAAAATATGGAAAACTTACTAGACATTTTTAATTTATTTCTATACAAGGAACCTGTCCAGAAATAACGACACTCCGCTATACGATAAAATGCGACGTTACAGAGCTGCAGATTTCACGCACCGTCTGTCGATAAGCTGATACTTCAACGACGCACACGTAAATACGAACAGGATTTAAAAAGCGAGTAGCACACGTGAAAAATACATCGATACGTTCCTAAATGTACTCAATACAATAAAATCATCAGGTGTAAAGCGTTGAACGTTAAGATTTTACCACTAATCCTCTTCTCTCCTGCTTCTCATATATCATTAGAGCTCCGATAACGTCCCGTCTACGACACTGTCATTGAAGACGAAGCAGAAATCAGTTAACATTCAGGTCTGTAAAAGGGACAATCCTTTTGGAAAATGCCCGTAATCCTTGCGTGCGATGATTCCCTCTTATAGCTAAAACTCTGCTGGGTAATTTGTTTACGGACCATACATTTAAAATAGGTTGCACGATAATTATATCCCGCATCGGTTAATCCTACCTGGTACGAGTCTTAGACTGATTTCGTTGTGACACACCACGAAAATCCTAAACATGCTATGTTTGTGGGTGGCGGGGGCGTGAGGTGTATGTGCGTGAGGAGGACAGGGGAGGGGGGGGGGGGGGGGCGATGGAAAGAGAGGAGACGCGAGAAGCCGAAACTGAGATATGTTTGTGTGTGTGCGCGCGCGCTCGCGAGTGCGTGTGTATATTGTAAATGGAAATGCCGTGTGTCAAGGGCCTCCCGTCGGATGGACCGTTCGCCTGGTGCAAGTCTTTCGAGTTGACGCCACTTCGGCGACTTGAGTGTCTATAGGGATGAAACTATGATGATAAGAACAACACAACACCAAGTCCCTGAGCGGAGAAAATCTGCGATCCAGCCGGGAATCGAACCCGGGCCGTTAGGTATGACATTCCGTCGCGCTAACCACTCAGCTACCAGGGGCGGACAGAGCTATATGGTGGAATAGTAACACATCTTGGAAGGGGGTGTTTCAGCCAGACACAGCTGTGAGTGAATAACAAAGCATGTTTCCGAATCTTGGTTCTACAGGAAGCAGCGGAATGCAGTAACGAGACGGACTAATTGATTTCAGTCATCGGGCAGAGTAATGTTGAATTCCACCAATAGGTAGGCTACGAAACAACAGTCAGTATCACTGTGTATACAATCAGTGTCATTGTATTTGTGTAATCGATTTCCACGTAAAAATAATTAGAATTAGAGGCATACAGGTATAGTTTTATAGTGCATTACAGGTCCTGATTGTCCTTTTAGAGTGGAGTATCGAGGTATGGCACTGCATGCTGCCATTACCGAATAATCCATTAAAACTGCAGTCTCTCACATCATGTACACATACAGCTAAAAATGTAACAATTATGTATTCTAATTTTAGGAGTCATAAGAGTTAAAAGACTTCATTATCATTTTGTCAATAACATACAAGATAGTATTACATTCCAGTAGACAAAATTGCAGAACAACTACATATACGAAAATTTTAATAAGTAATGATCTATGTCTGCTCAATACATGTTGCCCCCTTAACATATAAGGAAGGTATACTTAGTTCTATGTCTTTTCCAGCTTCAGTTCTCAGATTTTCTGTCGTTAGAATTTTCCATATCTTCAATACCAGCAAAATAAAAAACCTCTCGGTAGATATTGTGTCCCATACCGATTTGCTTACGATGAATAGACAGTCATCTAAAAGAGGTACTCCACAATAGAACCATCAGCATCACTGTTTGGTAGGTCATTAATCGATTTCCAGATTAAATAATTTAAACAACAGACATACAGAGTATCGTTTTAAAACCAATTACCTGTCCAGATTACATAGAATGTATGTGCATCTGCACAAGTCAACAGTATTTACTTTAATTCTCCAGAAGATGCTGGTTTAGACTCCATATCTAGCATAGCAATATGATCAGAATGACCACCAAAAGCAAATCCTTTCTACTAATGATGATTAGTTTTACTAGTAGTAGGAACCTTTGTGGGAACGTCATGATGACAACACACCAGTCATTTGATCTCCTGGTCACACCTTGCAAATGTGATTGGACTTACAATCGAATTACACTGCTTTGTGTGTACTGCGACGTTGATACTCTCTGGACCATGGCATGGGGCTTGGGTCCAGCAACGACAAGCAATGTTCATACTGATACTCTGCACACGCTGGAGGTGTCGTTGGGGGGCGGAGGAGTGAGGCGTATGTGAGGGGTGGACGGGGTAGAGGAGACGCGGGAAGCCGACACACAAAATAGCGCAACTCAGATATGTTTGTGTGCGAGCTCGCACGCGTGTATGTATGTGTGTATTTACAACAGAATAATCAGAGCACTCTACCCTCACAAGCATCCATGGATATGTGTGTGTGGTTTTTATTGTGTGCTGGCTTTGTCAGTTATGTGTACGTTGACATTTGGAAGAAGTATAGTTTGTAGATGATTTGGCTGGATTAGGTCTCTGTATCACAGATGGATGGTGAAAAAAAGTAGCAACACACACATCGTAGCCGGCTCGTTGTGGCCGAGCGGTTCTAGGCGCTACAGTCTGGAACCGCGCGACCGCTACGGTCGCAGGTTCGAATCCTGCCTCGGGCATGGGTGTGTGTGATGTCCTTAGGTTAGTTAGGTTTAAGTAGTTCTAAGTTCTAGGGGACTGATGACCTCAGAAGTTAAGTCCCATAGTGCTCAGAGCCATTTGAACCAACACACATCATAATACATGCAATAAGATCATATACACACTTGCATATTTTCGTATAGAATATGAAAAATGTGGAAAACACGACAAAATGCCAAAAAATACGGGAAAATCTGGATATGATACGGTCATACATGATTTATATATATGAAGTAGTCGAATATTTTCGACAGATAAGCACTAGATCAAAAGTGTCAGGAGATCTCTTGGATACTCTCCTAGAAAGCTACAAGTCTGTACCAAGGATGAGAACTATTACAATCACAACACAATTTACTGCCAAATTGACTCAGAGATTTGCGCTAAAGGTTGAGAGCGAGCTCGCAGATGTGGAAAAAATGTACAGAGTTCTTTATTTATTCAGTGTGTGTGTGTGGGGGGGGGGGGGGGTGAGACATGTGGTTACACGTACACTAAGAAATTAAAAAAATCATTATATACATGGAGTAATCATTAGAGAGCGTGGGGGCTGTGATGCCTTAATGTAACGAGTAGATATAAGAGGGGTATGACACCAAAGATTCTTTAATAGTGGAAAGATGGTGCTTTCTAAAAAGAGAGAAGCAAGGCGACACTGTCATATTTCTGCTAGTTTTGTGTGCGCGAGATAATGACAATGTTTTTTGTTCTGAATGTTGTGGTATTCTCTACTAATACACGGGAATTACGAATCATATGTATTCGAAATAGTAAAAATATTTGAATGCAATGTAAAGCTATACATATGGATGACATATTGACGCTGATACAGATAGAATCACGAGAAGTTTCCTGCTAGAGGTTACAAGGAGTTCTGTGCATAACATAGATAGCACACATTTTACCAACACAGTATAGATTAGCACCTAATACTAATCCTCGGCGTTTGTATAATTCTTAAAAACATTTATTCCAAACTTAACCATTTTCTTCTATTGTTCTCTCCAGCGTTACGAGTTGCGGGAAATTTACTGCCTTTGACACATACGCAATTGTGTACAGATCTCTGGCACGTAGGATGCGAAGTATGACTACAACTTCATCTTTAATGAAATAGATGGCTGGAGTGTCATTGTATGTTGCATTAGGAAATCTCGTTTATTTATTGACGGTGACTAATTTCGGACTAGCATCCATTCTCAAACTATCTATCTTCATAAGTTGGAGAGGGAAATGGTCGAAAACGCAGTCAGCGCAGATGCCGTCCGTATCACATCCTCGTCGCACCGTAGGTTATGTCTCTCTCACAGCTGAACCACAAGGATCATCAGATAGCTCTATCTTCCAGCATGTCACCGTATTTTGCCATCCTTTGTTAAACATTTTCTGTTATACATTGCCGACCGGTGTGGCCGAGCCGTTCTAGGCGCTTCAGTTTGGAACCGCGCGACTGCTACGATCGCAGGTTCGAGTCCTGCCTCGGGCATGGATGTGTGTGATGTCCTTAGGTTGGTTAGGTTTAAGTAGTTCTAAGTTCTAGGGGACTGATGACCTCAGATGTTAAGTCCCATAGTGCTCAGAGCCATTTTTTGTTATACATTTGTAAGTAGGCTGTTTATGTTTTCTCTATGTAAGTAGGCTGTTTATGTTTTCTCTATGTAAGTAGGCTGTTTAGGTTTTTTATTGGTAACGCCACATCTGTATGAAAATCACTGGCTGTGCTGTGGACAGTCTGTGTCTGCTTTGCATTGTTGTAATACTCGCCATTGTAGTGTTAGGCAGCTGGCTGTGAACAGCGCGTAGCGTTGCGCAGTTGGAGGTGAGCCGCCAGCAGTGGTGGATGTGGGGAGAGAGATGGCGGAGGTTTGCAGTTTGTCATGAACTGATATATATATATTATGATTTGTGATGATATTAAGGTAAATACATTGTTTGCTCTCTATTAATATCTTTCATTTGCTAACTACCCCTATCAGTAGTTAGTGCCTTCAGTAGTTTGAATCTTTTATTTAGCTGGCAGTAGTGGCGCTCGCTGTATTACAGTAGCTTGAGCAGCGAAGATTTTTGTGAGGTAAGTGATTTGTGAAAGGTATAGTTTAATGTTTGTCAGGGCCATTCTTTAGTAGGGAGTTTTGAAAGTCAGATTGCGTTGCGCTAAAAATATTGTGTGTCAGTTTAAGGACAGTCCTGTATAAATTGTTCCAAGGGGACGTTTCATATGTCGACCCTTAGCCTAGGATACCTCACTGGAATCTTCTGATTTTTCTTGTAGTTTGTGTATTTAGTGTAGCTTTTGTTTATTGCTAGCGCGTAATTGTAGAGAGAATCTCCTTTGTAGTTGTAGCCTTTCATTGTTGTACAGTAAAACAGTTGTGGCATGCATATAGATTTGCACCAAGTATTTCGCAGCTGTAATTAACAAGATATTATTTTCAGTGTTATGTTAATGTGTTCTCTTATTTTTGCTCTTCAAATTGTGTTTTTCTGTGTTGTCGTGTGAAATACTGTGACAATAATGGCGTGTGAAAAACGTAATACTAGGCTCCAAAGTAAACTGAGAAATGACAGTGAAAATGAGAGCAGTGTGTTAGCGCCACCGAGTTATGAATTAACTGATGTTCAAAGTAGTAATTTGGTAATTGTGCATAGGGAAATGGAGCGGGCGGCAAACAATGGCGTGGACAGTGAAACAATTAGTGAAGAGGGAAGCATTATCGATCGATCGGTCGGCAACAGCTCGCCTCAGGAATCCGAAATGACAGGACACAATTTCGCAAATACTGTAGATTCAGGTTTTGGGTCATCACCGTTTTCTCAAATAAGTCAAGACACATTTTCTGCTTGTCAAAATGTGAATGTTGTCGGTGCAAATGCACTGCCGAAAAGCGTAGAGAAACAGATTCCAGACACTAATACATTATTATTGCAATTAATGCAACAAATGGGACAAAAGCTTGAAAAGTTAGACACAATGGAACAACACCAGAGACAAACACAGCAACAGTTAGACACAGTGGAACAAAATCTCAAAAAGTTAGACACAGTGGAACAAAATCTCAAAAAGTTAGACACTACACTTGAACAAACACGTGAAGATTTAACCACTGAGTTACATAACATCGAATCGAAATGTCAAAAAGTCTGTAATGACGTAAAAACACAAATTTGTGAGCATTTTCAACCTATTTTTTCGCGGCATGAAAATGCATTACAGAATCACGAAGCAGCCGTAAAAGAGCTGCAAACCATTGTTCATGAAAATCTTGAGACCTTGTGGGCTAAATTTGACTCAGTTGCATCTACCGATTCGGTTACGCAACTTGCAAAAGCTCAGGAAAACTTAAAGGACAAAGTAGATACTCTGAAACTTGGTTCAGAAAAACACGCTGAGGAAATAAGTACACTATCAGAGAAAGTAGCCGAACTTTCGGATCAATTCACTAACTTATCTACAAAGGTAGATGATGATCTGAATGACACAAGACCCGTAGCCTTCACTGACACAGAAGAGTATGAACAAATAAGAAAATTCAAACAAAATCAGAATCAAATTAATACACAACACCAAAGAGAAATCCGGGAAGTACAAGATCAGCTGACACAGGTAATACAAGAATTACGTATTTCAGAGGACACTCGCGCTCCAACACGGGAAGAGGGACTTAGAAACACGGAAAAGCTGCAAAATAATAACACAGGGCATTTCGGAAGTAATGAAAGAAATTGGGAATGTGCACCGAATTTTGAGATGGAACGGCCGACACGACCTAACAATGACCGATATGCGACTCGCCGTCATGATGATTTTGACTATAAGCTGTTCATTACTACACGTAAATTCAAAACATTTAAGAATTCTGGCAACGACATTCATCCACAAGCATGGCTCCATCAATTCTCTCATTGTTTTCCTCCCAACTGGTCGTTAGAACACAGATTAGAATTTATGTGTGGCTACTTGGAGAATGAACCAGCTGTAAGAATGCGATCGGTCATTCACGATTGCCACAGTGAAGGAGAATTTTACCATGCCTTCCTCTCAGCATATTGGTCTCAAGCCACACAAGACCGCGTAAAACATGGCATCATAATGATGAAACATTTCGAACAATCTGAATTTTCCAGTCTTGTGAAATATTTTGAAGACATGTTGCACAAGAATCAGTACCTGTCAAACCCATACAGCCCCTCAGAACTCATCCGCATTTGCTTAATCAAATTACCTGAACATTTACGACACATTATTTTGGCAGGGCGTTGCAAAGACGACATTGAAGCATTTCAGGGACTGTTACAAGAATTAGAAATTGACACTGACAATCGCGGAACGCGAAACCAGGAACACAGCAATTACAGGTCACATCCGTCGCAATTCCGCGATGAAAGAAGTAATAACTTTACACGACAAGGCTATTCTTACAACGCAAATCGTGACCAAAACAGACACCACCCATATGACAACCACTGGCAGAGTAATAATAGTTACAGAGAAAGATCGCATTTCCGTAGTAATGAATATGACAGAGATAACCACAGAAACAGACAATATGGGAACCAAAACAATTATTACCAGGGGAGACAGAATAACTTCAGACGCAACAGTTCAGCGCGGAGTTACGATTCAGGGAGAAATTCTCCACCACGTGACCGACAAGGAAGAAACTACGGATTCTACCGAAATGACGACAGACGATATGATCATAACGACAGACGTCAATTGCATCAGAACTGGCGGGATTCAAACAGAGCAGGGCCCTCTCGGCAAGGCGAATTTGTAGAAGTTAGGTCTCCTAATCCCAATAACAACGCGCGCCAACAAAGAGACAGACAATGACTCGCACCGCAGGCAGCCGCGTGCGCCGGCTGGCTCAGAGAAAAATAACATAGACGCTAACCTTGAGAAAAATTCCAGTATTCTTTACCGACGTATACGACATGATAATTGCGTTAAAGTTGAAACTCTGCGTACTAGGAAGAGTAAAGGTTTACACCACATTTCTCATGTAAAACCATTTATTGACAGATAATCTGCCTTTTAACTTTGTCTTTGCCATAAAACGTTTCACTTCACGTTACTAGTATGCTTTAGAAACTGTTACCATGCAACAATGTTTGAAGTTCAATATCCAGCCAAGAACCAAGAGAAATTATTTAAACAGAAATTACGAATGCATTGTTATTGCGAACAGACGACACAGTGTAATTGTGTGTGTACATTCTTGCTTGTTAGTTGTACGATTAGAACATTTACCAGTACTGCTAATGAGATTTTAATGCAACATTTTGGTTTACTTGAAAATACATTCCGGATTTAAAGTACTTTCTGAGAGATACCAGATGTTAGTTTATGTGACAGCTACACGATTTTTATCACGACGCTACTAATGAGTGACAATTTACAATGTTGCTTTTGCAGTGTATCTGTTTTATATCTGCACAGTTTTCTGAATTCTTCTAGGAAGAAAAACATGTTTTAGTAGTAACTTTTGTGGTATAGCAACAATGAGACAGCCTTTTTCGTGGCATAACAATACGTTACTGTACAGTACTTTCCTCATTACGGCAATAAGCGTAATAACTAAGATATCTATACGTAAAGCATTTCACTTTTGTGTATCATGAGGTAAGTACATTGACTTTAGCAGAACTTTGCTTACAGAGGACGATAACTACGACAGTTCCACAGAATTATCTTACAGCAAGACGCGCATTTAGCGCTACAGGACACGCATTTGAGTGATTAATCTTATACTTAAAACACTTATTTTCAAAGATTTTTTAATTACAAAGAAAGTTTTCCGTGATACATTTCATTCCATTGCTGTAATTTGTAACACCTGAGGGTATAATTACATTTATCCTCAGGGGGGTACACGCTTACTTTGTGTACCATGTGTTTGGCAAGCACAAGGAGCCCTAGCTAATATGGTATTTGCTTATACAACTTTACACATCGGTACCATATTTCTCTAACACACAAATTACACAGCTATCTGATCATTTAACTGAGAGATAAACATGTTTTTTACTACATCAGTGACAGATGTTTACGCAATTACACCGTTGGATAACTTCACACTTATGAAACTGTATTTTGTCTGTACTTTGTAAACTGTTCATATTTTTTCGGAATCATTGTGATACTATGAGAGCTTTGAATGATGTATTTGGTATGAGATCATGATTTTTAAAGTACGTTTGAGGCAGCTGACACTTTTGACATGAGCAGAGAATTATTTTAGGCTTAGAAATTATTGGAGGAAGTTACGACGATTTTGAGATTTGACTGAAGTGTTATGATGTTATTATTACGACGACGATGTGTATTATGTTGTTGAGGAATGTTTATTATGCTACGTATTTCTCATGATGAAATATTGAAGAAGTGTCGACGAATATGTATATGTATAATGAGGTAAGGAATAATGAGTAGTGTTTAGGGACTCTGATTTATGAAAAGGATGTTGGAAACCAAGAAACGTACTTTAAGAGTTATGAAATGTGTGACTGTATCACAATGCTGACCAATATTTTTTTTGGACACTTATATTTATAGGATTTTGTTTCTACAGATTTGCAACGCTAATTCTTGACCTGTGAAATATTTTTATGTGCGACTGTCTCTGTAGCGGAAACTGCTGTCGTAAATATTTCCGTAAGAAAGTTAACGGACCACCTACACATAATGCGTCGTGGGCACCCAGCTGTGTCAGACGCCTGGAGAAAAAGCCATTAGTGCGTGCCTTTCAGAGCACAGGAAAACACCTGGAGAACAAGCCATTAGGGTGTGCCTTTCATCGCTAATGCGACACCCTCGTTACTTGAAAACATATGATTACTCGCACTTTGTGCTAATTGCTGAAATGCTTATGAATTGATGGGAAATATTCGTACATCTGCAAACCTGATAATGACAAGTGTCTTTCTATGAGAGTTGAGAGCTACTGACTTACGAAATGCCAAATGACTATTGAATGATGTTTTTATGCTTTGGTTTGCGTAATTGCTTATTTCACTTGATATCTGGTTTCCAGCTGTGTTGCAGCATTGCTTTTATAAAATAAAATGCATTTGCTAATGTGAACACTTTCTGTCAACAGATCTATTAAATAATTATTTTATGATCCACATTCTTTAAAAAAGGAGCACTTGGAAAGGAAAGAACAATAAGAAGGAACTAGTAACTGCATACATAATATTCTTTTCAAGTACATGGTAATATTTCTTTTACAATAAGTTGTTGTGGTGCACCACTTTAATTACTTAGACATTAAGATGTGATTATACATTTCCCTTATCTGCATTGTTATCTTTAGTGTACTATTTTTTCTGCTTGAGCTATGTCATGTTTAGATATAAGCTGCTGTTTGCCAGGCATAGTGCTACTGAACTTTAATTTGTGTTACTCTGCTAAGCCAATTTTACTACTCATTGATTTTTCATGTTGCTGCACATTGGCTCATATTAGTTGTAATTTTGCATTTTATCTGTTAATTTAGATTTACGGTAGCTTGCTTTGCAATTTTCCAATTTTTTGGTAATTGCTGTTTATATTGATTGTTATGTGATGCTGCATTGCCTCGTCCCTTAGTTTAATATCTGAGCTCAGTAGATTTAAGTTAGCTTAAGAGGGGGTAGCCTCTAAGAGAATGAGTTGCGATGAATTGGAAGAAATGCATTGAGAAAACAGGTTTAGGTAGGATTTTCTTGGAAATAAATGTTGAGGTAAGAAATGTGTGAACATATAAATACAGAAAGCATGCTTAGATAGAATTTTTTTGGTGGAAACAAAGGATGAAATAAGAGGAAAGATATATGAAGTTTTGGGTTGGACTGCAGTACCAAATGTTACACTGAAAACGAACCCTGTCCTTTCCTATTGGTGTTATCCCACTATGTGTTTGTGTACCCTTGAGTATTTGTTTTCTTCCTGTCTCTGTGTACTGTTTCATAGAATTTTTTTCTCTTCTAATACTAAGCTATATTCACTATGAGGAGGAATACTGTTATCCTCAAATATAAGTTGCATTAATAATATGTTATTTTCTTTGTAAAGTTGTTTACAATTCTGTTCTGTTTCAATGTTCATGTGTGAAATTAATGTTTCGAAAACTATTCTCATTATTTTATGTATGTACTTATGTCACTATTTTTGTAACACTCATGTATATGTTTATTTCTATTCTTTTGTAAAGCCTGTACTACAAATGTTATCTGTATTATTATGTTTTTAATGATGTATTTTGTACCTTTGTAATTGTATTCTTATGTTATAAAATTGTAATTGTCACCAGTTCATGACATTATTAACTTGTTAGTTACATTTCACTGCACACGTTTCTGTTGGTCATAGTATGTGGACAATATATGAGAAGTAGGGACTGTTAGTGTTTGCACGTGTGTTGGTAATTCAGCAAGGGACTGGATAACAGCATTGCTGGTTCTAAGGACAATTAAAAGAAAAACTTTGTGAGTGCACAAGTGGTGGTTTATGGACTTGATATATTATCCGCAAGACTCTTCAATGGTAATTGTGCACCTGCACAGTCACAACAGATGGCTGCTGGCCATCTCTTCAAGGACTACAGTGGGTCTACATCTTTGATGATCCATCAGTACCATTATTTCTACAAGGACTGCAGTGGGTCTGCACCTCTGGTGGCCCACCAATACCATACTCTCTACCAGGACTACAGTGGGTCCGCTCTGTGATGACTTACCTAGCAATACTCTTCAAAACTTCGAATGACTCTGCTGTGGGTTTGCTCCATTGTGACCCATTACCTGTCAGCATGTCAAGAGTCAGCACTGTCTTTCCGTTGGAAGGACAACACTACTTCTTCAAGACTGCATGGAAATCCACCACTTCCGTGTGCATTTTCTTCTACTGCTCAGACTTTGAGAAAAACACTACTATTTTACCGTAATGAACGATCAAGACTGTCTTTATGGACTGTGAGAAAATTTGAGCTTTTGACCAACATAATATCAATAAGTGTGCATTTAATTTCTTTGTTATTGTAATTATGAAAAATTTTATCAAATCATTATTGGCCACTGCCCAAAAAAATTTTGTAAAATTTTTTGTGGGGAGCATGGGGGCTATGTAAGTAGGCTGTTTATGTTTTCTCTATGTAAGTAGGCTGTTTATGTTTTCTCTATGTAAGTAGGCTGTTTAGGTTTTTTATTGGTAACGCCACATCTGTATGAAAATCACTGGCTGTGCTGTGGACAGTCTGTGTCTGCTTTGCATTGTTGTAATACTCGCCATTGTAGTGTTAGGCAGCTGGCTGTGAACAGCGCGTAGCGTTGCGCAGTTGGAGGTGAGCCGCCAGCAGTGGTGGATGTGGGGAGAGAGATGGCGGAGGTTTGCAGTTTGTCACGAACTGATATATATATATTATGATTTGTGATGATATTAAGGTAAATACATTGTTTGCTCTCTATTAATATCTTTCATTTGCTAACTACCCCTATCAGTAGTTAGTGCCTTCAGTAGTTTGAATCTTTTATTTAGCTGGCAGTAGTGGCGCTCGCTGTATTACAGTAGCTTGAGCAGCGAAGATTTTTGTGAGGTAAGTGATTTGTGAAAGGTATAGTTTAATGTTTGTCAGGGCCATTCTTTAGTAGGGAGTTTTGAAAGTCAGATTGCGTTGCGCTAAAAATATTGTGTGTCAGTTTAAGGACAGTCATGTATAATTGTTCTAAGGGGACGTTTCACATTACTATTATTTAAATAAGCAATTGCGATCTTGTTAGAAATTGGGCCTGGGTGACTTTAAAGTCAATTCCCTCCGTTATTATCTGTTTTGAGTAACAATTTGCGTACAAAAATGGTTAATCCGTACTACCCTTGGCCCTGGGATATCTACGTGGCAGCAGCCACATACAAAAAATTGTGTGAATTACATGCACAGTTGGAGGTTATGACCAAAGGTGCTGAGTCTTTACCCATATATTATTTTTTATTACCAATCAGAATCATCAACTAAATTGTGTTTAGACATGTCGGTGTCTAATGCAGAATAGTATCCAGCTTTCGATAATTTTAATTATTTAACTTGGAAACTACTTAGATAGACCCGTGCTGTTGTTGTCATCATATAACATTATGTATTCTGAGTCGTTTACTACTACTACTGCTACTACTACTACAGAGAGTGCATAAGTGCAGGACTGAGGACTAAGTCTAGACTGTGCATATTATTTTATCAAAAGACTCATCTTAGTTCTACTTTAAACGATATGAATCATCCATACATCATGATGACCCTCCATGGTGGGATAGCTTTATCACATTCTTCCATATGGTTGTCGGGCTTTGATGTGGCATCTCGCATTTTTATAGACATCGGGTCTGATACTTTAACAAATATACACCACAATGTACGAGTTTCTCTGGTGTGCACAGTTTCACTATACATGTTGCTTGTCATTGCTGGAACCATGCAGCAACCTATGGTCCACGTGTGTCCATGTCGCAGCACACACAAAATTGCGTACTAGAAATGTATCGATATATTTATCGCGCGTGTTATTCGCATGTTAATTCCTATTTCTATTTACACTTGCGACCTTGTAGGATACATACCATATTTCTACATGTCTTTGGTGGACAATCCTGGAAATCGGTAAAACTGCGGTGCTTACAGAATTTTGCTATGACGTCGCACATTAGTATCATACATTTCGTTAATATTTACTGGAATACGTCGTGACAACATTATTTTCAACTAACATGAGAAAGAACTCCTTTTAACACACACACATTAATAATGCAGGGATGACTTAGGAAGTGTTTATATATCGCACTGTGGTATTTGTGTTAGGTGTTCCCACCAGACTAACCCCACCAAGGTGATGGACACAAATAATTCACTTAGAGATCTGGGCAGACTAACATTTTTCTATCATTTGCAAAAACATCTGATAACTCACAACAATTAAATTTAGAAACAATAACTTGCTTTGTAATGAACATGTTTTGAGTCCTCCACCTTACTGAAGAAATTTTTCTGCAATTGTTGCACAGTATATCGTGACGTCATTAATTTAGTCACACACTGCATTGTCATAGTGCCCTACGCCGTAATTTACGTTCATATTTACTGCCATTTTGCATAATATCCTTGACATCATCAGTTTAGCTACATACTGCATGCCACAGTGTTTTACACCATAAATTATGTTCATATTCACATCCATTTTGCATAATATGCTGTAATGTCGTTATTTCTACCAATAGGGGAATGTGTTTGCTTTTAACACATGCACTATGATGTCACAAATACACTGGTAATGAAGTCGTGACTTAGCAACAGCAAATAATTCGGTTACTTTTGGAGACATGCCGCACTGTGATTAACTGATAGCACCATGACGTTGACGGAACATGATGTTGACGTGACGTCGAGAGCATTGGGACAGAACACACATAATATGATAAAAATGTGGAAAAATACGTAAAATTGTGGGAAATATAGAAGAAATGCCAAAAATGTGAAGAATATGTAAAATTGTGGAATATATGGAAAATACGAAAAAACTGGTGAAAAAACTTAAAATAGGGCAAATATGGAAGAATGACAGTACTTTCATATCTGCCTGGCTGTAGTCTTATTGGTGTCTCGAATGACGAAATATAAACGACGCATATTAGATTTAAATTTTTATTAACAAACACACCTTGAGTGATGACTTAACGAAATTACAGTACCTTGTTAATAACAAAAAGACAGAGCTTGAACCTCTCCCTATGTTGCCCAGCTCCAAGGAGAAGCCACACACTTAAGTGCACCGGTCATAAAACATGAACATGTGGAGGAGGTACTTGAATCTCATTGATCCACAGGGTGGGGGGTGGGGGGGTGAGGATGGGTTAGACAGGGAATAAGGTGGGGTTTCCTCTGGTTGACATTGATCAATTGCCGGTGGTTCCCCGTTGGGTGGGGGAGGAGTGTTTGGGATAACCATGAGTATAAGTCGCTTAAGGGTTTAACCTGACACTGGAACTTCTTACCAGAGACCTTGAGATGTGGTCGTTATCTCACCTGAAAGTCTCCTTGATAACTCTCTCACACAGACCTCAGTCTAATGTGTCCTCATGTTTACACGCTCATCATTAACCACAGAGCCACCAGATATAAGTCACCTTATTATTTCATTGACAGTACTGTATATGATCCTTGCAGAACTTGTAAAATCACTGGGAGAAGTGGCAGCCAAAACAATATTCAGTCGGTTTGTAGAATCTGCAAGCCTGGTGACATACCATCACACTTTTGGGAAAATATAATCTATACAATCCCGAAGAAAACAAAGGCAGGCAGGCAGCCTAACAGTTCACCCATCAAATTTGCTGGCAAGAATAGTATATAGAAGAATGGAAAACAAAATTAAGGATATTTTAGATGCCGATCAGTTTACCTTCACGTAAGGTACAGGCACCAACCAGAGAGGCAGCTCTGACGTTGCAGTTGATAACAGAAGCAAAACCCAAGACTGCTTTAAGAATTTGTAGGCCTAGCAAAGTGTTCAGCAATGTAAAATGGTTCAAGATGTTCGAAATTCCCATGAAAATAGGTGTAATCTATAGGAAAAGACAGGTAATATACAATGTGTGCAAGAACAAATAGGCAAAAATAAGTACAGAAGACCATGAATGAGATGCTCAGATTGGGAAGGTTGTAAGACGGGGATGTAGTCTTTCACCCTACTCTTCAGTCTATACATATTTCGAAGATGCATTGACGCAAATTAAATAAAGGATTAGGGGTGGGTTTAAAATTTTGTGTGAAATGACATCAGTGACAAGATTTGCCGGTGAGTGAATTGCAGGACCTGTTGAATGGAACGAACAGTATCATGGGCACATTTTATGGGTTATACAGGATAGGTGTTAAAAAATCGAGGATTAACTTCCATGGTAATAGAGGGAGGTGCAGAGGAAGACAGAAATTCCAGCACATCCAACAAATAAGTGAGGACTTTGGGCGAAAGTGCTACTTTGAGACGAATATGTTGGCACAGGAAAGGAATTCGTAGCGAGCCGCATCAAACCACTCAAAAGGCACACAATACAAAAAAGGATTTTCTTATTCCATTAACAGAGTTGCACCACTTCACATTTGGCTGGGTGGCTTTCGATGCTGTCATTTCCTTACTGATACTTTCCCTCTTCCATCGCAGAAAGTTTATACCACCAGGAACTGCCGGAACGATTCTTTTGAAAAGGCCGTGGCCGACTTCCTACTCCGCCCATGTGCATTCCTAGCTTGAACTCCCGTCACTAATGGCCACGTCCTCTACTATTCGACCGCGCAGAGACGCAGTACTCCACGAACATAAGAAAAAGCTGCACACCAGCGATGGGGTCACGCTGACGGCCAGCTGCGCGACGGCACAAAAGACCGCGCTGGAAGAGTTTGTTTACCTGCTGGAATGAAAGGTATGGCAGTCAGGCGTTCCCGTTATGCATTCCAACTATATCGGTCAGGAATGTCAGCTGAGAACTCGGGCCGATCCGTCGGCTCGCTACGGCGATAACTTTCACGCCAAGAGCCGCGTCTGCTGCGGATTCGGCACGCGCTTTTCGCGAGACAAAGGCTGAACCGATCGCAAAATTCGTTCTGGAGCGTCGTCGGCGCCTTGGTGTGAATCTCGTTGCCATTCGGCCGTCAGTGTCATTGTGACATGTTCTATGATCTAAAGTAAGAGAAATGCAGGATGTGTCATACTTAATAGCGACAAAGTACCGGGTGATTATAATTAAACGGCAGGCCGGAGTGGCCGAGCGGTTCTAGGCGCTACAGTCTGGAACCGCGCGACCGCTACGGTCGCAGGTTCGAATCCTGCCTCGGGCATGGATGTGTGTGATGTCCTTAGTTAGTTAGGTTAAAGCAGTTCTAAGTGCTAGGGGACTGATGACCACATCAGTTAAGTCCCATAGTGCTCAGAGCCATTTGTAATTAAACTGCCCCTATTTAACATATTATAGCACGGAAACTAATTACCGTACGAGGACAAAACTGGGTAGCAATAACATCAAGGATATGGGGAAGAGAAATAATGCAGAATTAATTCAACTGAAACACTTTTAATGTGCTGCTATGGTACATCATACCATTACATACCGGTACAATTAACCGCTACAAAAGGGGTTCAGTATGGCGACCATCAGCGTCCAGAAGAGTCTGAAAGCGCAGGATTGCATTCTGTACAGCAGAACGAAACATGTCCGTAGCATGCTGGCTACCTCTCTCGATATGCTGCACTCAAGATCAGCACATGTGTGAATGTTTCCCTGGTAAACTCCGTCCTTCAGGTAGCCCCACAACCAGAAATCACAGGGAGTGAGATCAGGTAATAGTGCCGGCCAAGCATTTGGAAACGATCGTCTGATAATTTGATCCTTTCCAAATTTATTCGGAGAAACAGGTGAACTTCACGAGCTATGTGCGGTGTGGACCCATCTTCTATGAAAACTGTTGAGTTCAATGCGTCTCTGTCTTGTAGGATGGGTATAACATGCTGGCGAAGCATGTCGCAGTACGCTGGCCAATCTCACTGTACGTTTTTGGTCCTAGAGCGCCATTTTGGTCCGCCGCAGACAGCGGGTGTGGCATCACAGTGACTGCAATCGCACAAGACACATACCGCAAATTCAAGGCTTATGGTATGCGGTGTTGTGCTATTGGGTACAGCCGCAAATCACAGTTGGTGCATGTCTAGGTGACTGTCACCGGTGTGAACCACGTGAATGACATCCTGCGACCCGGAGCCAGACACTTTCTGCACGACGCCCCAGACGCCGTTTTTCAGCAAGACAATGCACGACCACATATTGCTGCACGAATACGTGCATTCTTGATGTCACAGGATGTCAGCGTTTTGCCGTGGTCCACCAGATCACCAGACTTGTCGCCATTCGAAAATGTGTGGGATAAAAATGGCTCTGAGCACTATGGGATTTAATATCTGAGGTCATCAGTCCCCTAGAACTCAGAACTACTTAAACCTAACTAATCTAAGGACATCACACACATCCATGCCCGAGGCAGGATTCGAACCTGCGACCGTAGTGGTCGCGCGGTTCCAGATTGTAGCGCCTAGAGCCGCTCGGCCACTCCGACCGGCTGTGTAGGATATGTTGAAACGACGGCTACAGTACTGTGACCCAATGCCAACCACCACAGACGAACTTTGGGACAGGCGAATGCAGCATGGATGGCTATACCACGGGACACCATTCGCGCCTTTATAAGCGACGATGCCATCACGCATAGAACAAGTTATCAGGACTCATGGAGGACTTTACGCCTATTAGGCAACATGACACATGCTGAACTGAGGTGATTGAAATGTTAACCATTTCTGCAGAACATACTAATGTACATCTCCTGTGAATATGAACGTCCTATCTCTAGTCTTTCAAGGTGTTCTGTTTTTCTGAAAATGAGTCCCAACTCAGATAAGCCCTGGGCCAACGAAATTGAAACATTCCCTTAGAAAAATTAATGAATGACTGTGCTGATAAACCTCTTACATTATTTGATTTTCAAACAGCTGAGTAGACCTGAACGTACTCAGACATTTTGCTCTTTACCTATTCTGATCAACACTAAACTGACACACAATATTTTTAGCGCAACGCAATCTGACTTTTAATAATCCACACAAAAGAATGGGCCTGACTAACAATAACCTATACCTTTCACGAATCACTTACCTCACAAAAATCTTCGTTACTCAAACTACTGCAAAACAGCGAGCGCCAATACTGCCAGCTAAATAAAAGATTCAAACTACTGAAGGCACTAACTACTGATAGGCATAGTAAGCAAATGAAAGATTTTTATAGAGAACAAACAATGTATTTACCTTAATAGTGTTCAAAAGTCATAATACAGGGCTATTACAAATGATTGAAGCGATTTCATAAATTCACTGTAGCTCCATTCATTGACATATGGTCACGACACACTATAGATACGTAGAAAAACTCATAAAGTTTTGTTCGGCTGAAGCCGCACTTCAGGTTTCTGCCGCCAGAGACCTAGAGAGCGCAGTGAGACAAAATGGCGACAGGAGCCGAGAAAGCGTATGTCGTGCTTGAAATGCACTCACATCAGTCAGTCATAACGGTGCAACGACACTTCAGGACGAAGTTCAACAAAGATCCACCAACTGATAACTCCATTCGGCGATGGTTGCGCAGTTTAAAGCTTCTGGATGCCTCTGTAAGGGGAAATCAACGGGTCGGCCTGCAGTGAGCGAAGAAACGGTTGAACGCGTGCGGGCAAGTTTTACGCGTAGCCCACGGAAGTCGACGAATAAAGCAGGCAGGGAACTAAACGTACCACAGCCGACGGTTTGGAAAATCTTACGGAAAAGGCTAAAGCAGAAGCCTTACCGTTTACAATTGCTACAAGCCCTGACACCCGATGACAAAGTCAAACGCTTTGAATTTTTGGCGCGGTTGCAACAGCTCATGTAAGAGGATGCGTTCAGTGCGAAACTTGTTTTCAGTGATGAAGCAACATTTTTTCTTAATGGTGAAGTGAACAGACACAATGTGCGAATCTGGGCGGTAGAGAATCCTCACGCATTCGTGCAGCAAATTCGCAATTCACCAAAAGTTAATGTGTTTTGTGCAATCTCACGGTTTCAAGTTTACGGCCCCTTTTTCTTCTGCGAAAAAAACGTTACAGGACACGTGTATGTGGACATGCTGGAAAATTGGCTCATGCCACAACTGGAGACCGACAGCGCCGACTTCATCTTTCAACAGGATGGTGCTCCACCGCACTTCTATCATGATGTTCGGCATTTCTTAAACAGGAGATTGGAAAACCGATGGATCGGTCGTGGTGGAGATCATGATCAGCAATTCATGTCATGGCCTCCACGCTCTCCCGACTTAACCCCATGTGATTTCTTTCTGTGGGGTTATGTGAAAGATTCAGTGTTTAAACCTCCTCTACCAAGAAACGTGCCAGAACTGCGAGCTCGCATCAACGATGCTTTCGAACTCATTGATGGGGACATGCTGCGCCGAGTGTGGGAGGAACTTGATTATCGGCTTGATGTCTGCCGAATCACTAAAGGGGCACATATCGAACATTTGTGAATGCCTAAAAAAACTTTTTGAGTTTTTGTATGTGTGTGCAAAGCATTGTGAAAATATCTCAAATAATAAAGTTATTGTAGAGCTGTGAAATCGCTTCAATCATTTGTAATAACCCTGTACATATATCAGTTCATGACATCCAGTCTTACAAATTTACTGTCTCTGATGGACACATGTCCAGATCATCCGCTCTCAAAACTCCGCCATTTCTATCCCCCCATCCACCACTGCTGGCGGCTCACCTCCAACTGCGCAACGCTACGCGCTGTTCACATGCAGCTGCCCAACACTACATTAGCCAACAACAATGCAAATCAGCCACAGACTGCACACAGCACAGCCAGTGGTTTTCATATAGAGCGCTACATGGCGTTACCAACATAAAAACCTAAACAGCCTACTTACAAAATGTATGGGCCCTGTAATGTGCATCACACTTCGTGACACTACAGATCTTAATTTCCAGCGATCGTCCCCGGCGGGAAATGAGTTCCCATTTCAGATGAGTTTAATACACTGACAAAAAATTGCAACACCAAAAAATAATTAATGTAGAGTAATCAAATTTCGGGAATACATTTGTCTAGGTAACATATTTAAGAGGTTAACATTCCAAGATCACACATTAATGTAAGCACGAGAAGCCGGCCGCGGTGGCCGAGCGGTTCTAGGCGCTTCAGTCCGGAACCGCGCGACTGCTACGGTCGCAGGTTCGAATCCTGCCTCGGGCATGGATGTGTGTGATGTCCTTAGGTTAGTTAGGTTTAAGTAGTTCTAAGTTCTAGGGGACTGATGACCTCAGATGTTAAGTTCCATAGTGCTCAGAGCCATTTGAACCATTTTTTTTTTGTAAGCACGAGATAAGCCTTTGCAAATGTGATATGCTAGTACATTAATAACTGATGTAACCGCCGTAATGTTGAATGCAAGCAGGCAGACGTGGATGCATTGTGTTGTACAGGTGCCGGATCTCAGTTCGTGCGATGGACTTCCATGCCTGTTGTGCTTGGTCCGTCAATACATGGAGGGTTAACGCCCTTTGACGATGACACTGGACTTGTGTCCGACAATGTCCCGTATGTGCTCGATTGGAGACAAATGTGGTGATCGACCAGGCCAAGGCACAACATGTCAACGCTCTGTAGAGCATGTTGGGTGACAATAGCACTATGTGAGCGAGCGTTACTCTGTTGGAAAGCCACCCCTGGAATGCTGTTCATGAAGGGCACCACAAAGGACGAATAAAGAGAATGCCGTACAAATTTGCAGTCAGACTGCATGGAATAAGCACGAGAGTACTCCTGTTGTCATATGAAACCGCACCCCAGACCATAATTCCAGGTGTAGGTCCAGAGTGTCTAACACACAGACAGGTTGGCAATAGGCCTTCAACTGGCCATTTTCTAACCAATACATGGCCATCGGTGGCACCGAGGTAGAATCAGCTTTCATCAGAAAACACAACAGACTCCATCCTGCCCCCCAACGAGCTCTCGCTTGACACTACTGAAGGCGCAAATGGCAATGGTCTGGGGTCGGTGGAATGCATGCTGAAGGACGTCTGGCTCGGAGCTGTCCCTGAAGTAACAGATTTGTAATAGTTCGTTGTGTTACTATGGTACCAACACCGGCTTAAATTGCTGATACAAATGCAGTACGTTGCGTCAGAGCGATACACCGAACACGATGGTCTTCCCTCTCAGCAGAGCTACGTGGCCGTCCAGACCCCAGAACTTTTGCGACCGTACATTCTTGTGACACGGGTTCCCAGGTAGATGCCGTGTTTCTTGACTTCCGCAAGGCGTTCGATAGAGTTCCCCACAGTCGTTTAATGAACAAAGTAAGAGCATGTGGACTCTCAGACCAATTGTGTGATTGGATTGAAGAGTTCCTAGATAACAGAATGCAGCATGTCATTCTGAATGGAGAGAAGTCTTACGAAGTAAGAGTGATTTCAGGTGTGCCGCAGGGAAGTGTCGTAGGACCGTTGCTATTCACAATATACATAAATGACCTTGTGGATGACATCGGAAGTTCACTGAGGCTTTTTGCGGATGATGCAGTGGTATATCGAGAGGTTGTATCAATGGAAAATTGTACTGAAATGCAGGAGGATCTGCAGCGAATTGACGCATGGTGCAGGGAATGGCAATTGAATCTCAATGTAGACAAGTGTAATGTGCTGCGAATACATAGAAAGAAAGATCCCTTATCATTTAGCTACAATATAGCAGGTCAGCAACTGGAAGCAGTTAATTCCGTAAATGATCTGGGAGTACGCATTAGGAGTGATTTAAAATGGAATGATCATATAAAGTTGATCGTCGGTAAAGCAGATGCCAGACTGAGATTCATTGGAAGGATCCTAAGGAAATGCAACCCGAAAACAAAGGAAGTAGATTACAGTACGCTTGTTCGCCCACTGCTTGAATACTGCTCAGCAGTGTGGGATCCGTACCAGATAGGGTTGATAGAAGAGATAGAGAAGATCCAACAGAGAGCAGCGCGCTTCGTTACAGGATCATTTAGTAATCGCGAAAGCGTTACGGAGATGATAGATAAACTCCAATGGAAGACTGCAGGAGAGACGCTCAGTAGCTCGGTACGGGCTTTTGTTGATGTTTCGAGAACATACCTTCATCGAGGAGGCAAGCGGTATATTGCTCCCTCCTACGTATATCTCGCGAAGAGGCCATGAGGATAAAATTAGAGAGATTAGAGCCCACACAGAGGCATATCGACAATCCTTCTTTCCACGAACAATACGAGACTGGAATAGAAGGGAGAACCGATAGAGGTACTCAAGGTACCCTCCGCCACACACCGTCAGGTGGCTTGCAGAGTATGGATATAGATGTAGATGTAGATGGCCACCGTTGCCAGCAGTCATGTGCAGTGACTGCATTTCTGCCAGGTCTTTCTGCAGTATCGTCGAAGGAACATCCAGATTCTCGTAGCCTTATTACACTACCTCGTTCTAACTAAGTAAGATGATAATGGCGTTTTTATCGCTTTAGAGGCATTCTTGACTAACATCAACTTACCATGTCCAATCTCAAAGGTAACTAACGCTCACAAACGTTACAGCGTACGTTTAAAGCGAACCTGATTTGCATCCTCATAGTGCATTATGCGATTGGCGGGAAATCTGAACATAGCATCTTTCAGGTGTAGGAAAACGCCTGAAAACTTCCGTTTATGTCACACAACTCCTTCTTGGCGGATATCCTGATACGGTATTATTATTATTATTATTATTATTATGTTTTCTGCCTAAAGACAAATCTTAACATGATTACTCTCCATGTCCTTCTCTCGTCCGCTTCTTTCTGCATTCCCACATAGCTTTCACTTCCTTTAATGGCATCCACTATCTTATACATTTAGCTTCCATTCATTCATTCTTCTACCACACGCCAACCTTTCCAGTGCAGTCACCACCCAACAGTCTTGTCGCAACATGTGATCACGCCAATTCTTTTTCTTTTTTTTCCTTATAACTAATTGTCGCCACCCCCCCCCCCTCCCGCCCCAAACTTTCTCCAGCACCTCTTCATTAGTCATTCTCTGTACCAAATTAATAATTTCCATCCCCCTCCACATCCACATCTCCAATGCTTCCAACCTCGTTTCGTCTTCTCTTCTGAAAAGGCATGGTTCAGCCCCATAGAATGCCACATCCGAGACAATATACTTGGCTGGTCTTTCCCTGAGCTCTTTATCTAGCTTTCCACATAATAACTTCTTCTATGTATTGTAAGCATCCGTAACTACCGCAATTGGAGTTATAACCTCCGTATGGCACCTTAGATCTTCCATTCCTATGCTTCTTAGCTACCTGAAAATTGTCACTTTGCTACTATTAATTTGTCCTATCTTAAAGTTAGGTATTTAATCTTACTTTCATTTATCATGCACTTCCTTTTTCTCTTATTGGTTTTCACACCATGTTCTTCAAAGGTCTCATTAAGATCTTTTAATATTTCGTACGCTCTCTTTGGGCTTCCTCCTAGTGAAACCACATCAACCGCAAATCGTACATATGAAATTCTCTTTCCTGTCATATAAACTACACTTTTTCCATTGGAATCTACGCACATTTTAAAGAGCAATGGTAAAAGGCAGCAGCCTTGCCTCGCTTCCTTTCCGGTCATACTCCTACTTTCCTGAGACATATCATTTCCGACCCTAACTCTTATCTTCTGCTGTAAATATAAATTTTGTATTATTTCCTCTCCTTCCTATCAATTCCTCTCGTCTTCAAAATGGCGATCAACCTGCTCCACTGTACTGCGTCGAAAGCCTTCTCAAAGTCAACGAATGCAGTATACATTTCTGTACCTCTCTCACCTATACTCCTTAGTAGTCCAATTCTTCTCTTCTATGTACAAATTGTTTCTCTGTGATGTGCCATTCTAGTTTTCCATACAGTCCTTCGTTCAGCTCTTTCAATAAAATTTTGGCCATATGAGGTGTTAAACTGATTGTCCTATGTTCTTCGATCTTTTTGGCATTCTTCTTTTTTTCAACTGGCATCATTATTATAGTGATAAAATCCTCTGGCCTTTTTCCTGTTTCGTATATCTCATTAGAAAAATGGACTATCACTCTCCTCCCTCTGTATCCCAAGTTCTTCATCATTTCTGCCGAGAATTCGTTAATTCCACATGCTTGTTATTTTTCATCTCTTTCAGTGTTTTTTTCATTTTTTCATGCAAAGTACCGAGCCCTTTTCCATTACCTGGCACCTTCGCCCCTTCTTTTCTCTTTATGTTCCTTTTTCTTTGATTCATCTTATACAGACACTGCATATATTCTTTTCATCTATTTAACCCTCTCGTGCTTCTTTCGATATCATAATACCCTTTCTTTGGATTTCCATATTAATCTTGCATTTTTTACTTTCAGAAACTAATTACGTATCTAACTGCACATCAGTTCATAGTTTCCATCTTTCTCAATTTCCTGTATCTGCTCGCATTTGCCATTCAACTATTTTTCTCTTGCATGTTCCGTTTCTCATTTTAATTCATTACTCAATTATCTGTCCATCATTTTTTCTTCTCTTTTCTCTACATTCCGCCATTTTCTCCTGTCTTCCATTTTCTTCGACACTTTTCCCGTTACCAGTTTTTTACTGATGTTTTTAGACTTTCTATTTATTGAAACTTCTTTTGCAGCTTCCTTGACACTGTCTCTTGTTTTTAGTGATTTCTCATTTATGCTCTCTTCCTCATTACCTATTCCTTGTTTTTCTAGAAACCTGTTTTCCAATTCCGTTTCCTTTCTTACCTCCTTTAGAGTCTCTACATTTCGTTACCCTTCAGCGTTTCATCTCCATACTTTCTTCGATCATACTAGTATTTCCCCTACCAACCAGTCGTGGTCAAAATTCACGCCAGTTCTTGGCTACCCTCTAGTACTTTTCAGGCAGATCCTGTCCTTCTATACGGGGTGGTTCTTATTATGTTTATAAACCCCCGTAGCGACATAGATGATGCTGAGACCAGTAAATTAATATACGATACGTGGCGTCGTAAATGTCGGGAAATACCCCAAAAGTGGATGACAAACGTTGGCCACAGGAATTGAGTGATGCATTGCTTGCAGACGGTGCAACTTTTAAACACCTTTTGTAAATATGATCTGTTGTACATGTATAAGTTACAAAATTATTGTCCTCGCTGTAACCAAGCAAAAGCTGTTCTTCTTTTGTGTTTCTTTTCTCCCTCCTTTTTCTATTTACAGTCATTACGTAGTAAAGAAAAGAAACCCTGGGTCATTTACTGGTGATGAGGCAGTTCAGAAGCTCATGATTTACTTGTGACGCAGTACGGTAGGTCTTTTTTTTTGTACTGTACTTTGCAATAAACTAACGGAGACCACAAGACCGGTAAATAAGTTAATAAGTGGATGTAAACTCATAATTGTCTTACGCAACGCCTGCTAGACGCATGACTGGAACACTGAGTCCCACGCCCCGGAATCGGGCACGTAGGCGGGGAGCCACACTGACGGAAATACTTGACTTTGGTTGGGATGATCAGGTGTGACAGACCGATGGGCTCAACCGATGCAAGTGCGGCGATGTACATCATCTGGTGGCGTCGCATGCTCAACATTTGTCATCCACTTTTGGGGTATTTTCCGACATTTGCGGCCCTAAGTGTCTTATATTACGAGGGCCGTTTGAAAAGTCCGGGCAAAACTAAAACTACTTACGTGTTTGGGGTAAGGCTTTTTTTATTTTTCGACATAGTCTCCTTTTAGACTTATACACTTCGTCCAACGCTGTTCTGATTTGTTGATCCCTTCCGAATAATAGGGATTGTCCAAGTCTGCAAAATAGCTATTAGTTGCTGCAATCACCTCCTCGTTTGAATAAAATCTTTGTCCCACCAGCCATTTCTTCAAATTGGGGAACAAATAGTAGTCCGAGGGGGCCAAGTCTGGAGAATAGGGAGGATGTGAAGCGAGTTGGAATCCTATTTCCATTAATTTTGCGACCACAACTGCTGAGGAGTGTGCTGGTGCTTTGTCGTGATGGAAAAGAACATTTTTGTGGTCCAATCGCCAGCGTTTTTCATGCAGCTCGGTTTTCAAACGGTCCAATAATGATGAATGGTATTCACCTGTAATATTTTTACTCTTTTCCAGGTAGACGATGGGATTATCCCTTGCGAATCCAAAAAGACAGTCGCCATAACCTTTCCGGCCGAAGCAATGGTCTTCGCCTTTTTTGGTGCAGATTCTCCCTTGGTAACCCATTGTTTAGATAGCTCTTTGGTCCCAGGAGTATAGTAATCTATCCATGTTTCATCCACAGTGACGAAACGATGCTTAAAGTCCTGCGGATTCTTCCTGAACAGCTGCAAACCATCCTTGCAACACTTCACACGATTCCGTTTCTGGTCAAGCGTGTGCAATCGTGTAACCCATCTTGCGGACAGCTTTCTCGTGTCCAAATGTTGATGCAAAATATTATGTACCCGTTCATTCAAGATGCCCACAGCACTAGCAATCTCACAAACCTTAACTCTTCTGTCATCCATCACCATATCATGGATTTTATCAATGATTTCTGGAGTCGTAACCTCCACAGGGCGTCCAGAACGTTCAGCATCACTTGTTCCCATGCGGCAACTCCCAAAATTTTGAAACCACTTATAAACTGTTCTAAGCGAAGGTGCAGAGTCATCGTAATGTTTATCAAGCTTCTCTTCAGTTTCCTGAGGCGTTTTGCCTTTAGTAAAGTAATGCTTAATTACCACACGAAATTCTTTTTCGTCCATTTTTTGACAAACACTCGACTTCCTTCATTCACACGAATGCCAAACACAAAGAAATAGACCAATATGGCTGAAATTTGGCGTGCGTTCTTTCCAAAGATGCTACTAACTAAACATGACGTCGATACGCGCCGGTGGTGCCATCTCTCGGACTTTGCACGAACTTTACAAGCACCTCTCGTACTTTACTTGTCTCAGCATCATCTACCTCTTTTCGGACGTTTTTAAACGTTAATAACAATCACCCTGTATAATTGACACCTCTCTCCATTCAACTTAGAACCTCAGGTTTAACGCCTCCTTCTGCGGCTCTCGAACAATTTCGACATGGTACTGCAAATTTTCGGACTGCACATCCTTCTAGCTACCTAAATATCTGAGTGAACGGGCGGTATGAGTTCTTGCCACACGCCGTGCACTTCAAATTAAGAGCGTTAAAAGCCGCTTCGCTGTGGTATGCGCGGGCCCGCTACCTAGACATGCCAGTGTGTACACGGAGTCTAACTGTTCGCCAGAATGTATGGAATTGTCAAATAAGCGGATCGTCGCCATATTCCGCCTAGCAATTCGTGAGGAGAACGACCTGCAGAATACTGCATCGCAAAAACAGACTTAACCTGTGGATTCTGCGACAGAAAGGCGATGAACTGTAGTTGATGAACTACCACTCAAAGTCGCCGGAAGCCAACTCTGTCAGCAACTACAGGAAGCATTCTGACGCCAGATCAGAGCTCACGAAATACAATACAGGAAATGGGTGACGTGTACGTGTACATCTGGGCTATCTATTTCCAAAGAGCGAGCCTGCTCTGTGGCAGGGGACTGGACTCATATTCGATGGGGAGGGGGATGGGTGCGGCAGTTAAAATCCACGAACGGTAATAAAGAGGTAGTTTTTCGTGGTTTCCCTAAATAGATTAAGGCAAATGCCATAATGAAAACATAAAACAAATATTAGGAAAAGCAGATGCGAGACTGAGATTCAAATAGGAATAATCTCAAGGAAATGTAACTCATCCACGAAGAAAGTAGCTGACAAGGCGTTTGCTCGACCGGTTCTTTAGTATTGTTTATCAATCTGGGACCATCACCAGTTAACACTGATAGAAAAGATAGAGAAGATCCAACGAAGAGCGGCACGTCTCGTCATGGGTTCGTTTAGTCGGCGCAAAAGCGTTTCTGAAATTCTCAGCAAACTTCGCTGTCAGACGTTAGAACAGGGGCGTTGTTTATCACGGAGAAGTTTGCTACTGAAATTTCGAGGGAGCACTTTCCGGGAACTTCTGACGCCAGCGACTTACAGAAATCTCGACACATTGCGTTTAAGCCACCGAAAAGCATAATGGTATTTAAAATAAAAGTGACAAGCAGTAAAGCAATGATTTTTCTGTGTATTACTGAAGCCCTTCGCCAACAACCCACTGTCGCCAAAATATCTGATTTTTTTCATTGTTTCCAATCTCTAGTAGTGTTTCTGCGACCATGCTAATAGGCTACTTTCCTATGTTAAAAAAATGGTTCGAAATGTTCTTCTTCTGATTGATTATAACATATAAGTAGCATTTACGATCAATATTCTCACAAAATATCTGTTAATTGTATGTAATTATTGCTTGAAACTCATGAATTATCAAGATCTGGTCACGTAATCGAAAACTCTCTGTTATTGGCTGATACTCTTGTGATGTTAAAGGGCAAGGATAGAGCTCCTATATAACAGGTTGAATCTTCCGCCATGTTTTCCCCATCTTTCAGGTTTCGGCTGTATTTACCTCGAGGGTGGTTAACCTATTCATACAACTTTTCACAGTATTTCTTGTAAAATATTAGATATTGCTTGTATGAATTGAATCAAACAATAATTAATGTTTATAGAGATATTTAGAATGCCCTTTTCATATAACAGAAAACTTGAAATGTAATATTACGCGACTATAGAAACGTAAAGAGAAGTTTCGTGGTAGTTTGTAGATGTTGAATGTAATGAGTTAAGAACTCGGCACCAATGTCATCAAATATGGGTGTTATGCAGTAACAACCTGCGGCTATTTATTAGTTTTGCCTGTAAATAGCCACTTGTAAAAGAAGTGTTTATTTTTTTATTCAAAAGGAATTTTTATTGTGCTGAGGTAGGGGAAAGTATAATTTCATCTTGAAGTGAAACGAATTTTTATTAAAAGTTTCACCTGTCAGATAACCAGTATACATTTTGTGTACTTCATGATAGGTTTTTTTCTTGTTGAGTTATGGTAAAAACTTTATTCTTCGAAGATTATGTTTCTTGTGCAGGTTCCCTGACCAATCCGCTATAAAGATACCTGAATTATCACTCCTTTTACCGTGCCTATATAAGAAACGCTATTAAGTATTATTCAGTTTGTGTGTGTATGTTCATGACAATACGAATTAACAAAACACTCCTCTCCACTTTTAAAATTGCGAAAATATCAAACGAATCGAAAAATTTTGATACGAACTGCTTCAGTACAGTTTTAGACTGGGAAGAAAAGCAACTGCATACAACTGGTTTCATGTGTTATGTGTTGCTTTTATTAACGTATATTTACAATACACAACTGACCACCGGGTGGTTCCAAAATGTTTCTTCGGCAGTCTATAGCTACATTGTCTACGTTTAGGGTCACTAGGAAATCTAAAGATGCGAAAACCATTTTTGCAATAGTTAGTACAGTTCACAGCTAAGCAGCCACGCATATTTACGACGAATTCTTCAATACATTTAATTAGAAATCTCTAATCGCATCGTAACTCCTATGTAAACAAGTATGTCTATCCTATACTTCGGGAAAAACATGGCGGACAGTTCAGCTCAGGTTATAGGAGTAACACGAAGCTGTACGTGTGTTAAGGAGCGTTAGCTTAAGTTACAGGGTTTTCACGTACTTTTTCTGCAAACGTTTAGCTATTTAGTGGTGGAAAATGCAGTTACAACTTAAGGGAAACTACAATAGAAAGGAATTTTGTGAACGCTGATAGTGAACCTCTTGCGAAAGCTGACACCTTTATGCTCCATCCATTTACAGTAGTGATATGTGCATCGACGGACACTCTTTCCCTGCTCCCTGCAGCATCTTTAAACTCGCTCAAATCTAAACAATTCCAGAACTTCTGCGAATGGTTCCGTATATTATAACTACATTGTCCACTATCAACCATGAGCTACGACCCAAAGCATAATAAAATTATTTTTGGCAAAACTTAGTGCTGATTTCCACTGTAGAAGACATTCAGCAGGGATACTATATGTGTTAGGTATTATGTGGCACAATGAATTGCGCATCCGACTCCATATAAAGATGTTACATATTCGTATCCTGTAAGGGTCAAATATTTTCAAAAGTTTTACATGAAATATAAAAATAGCGTTAGCAAGAACTGATGCAACAGTTGTTTCGATTGTGGGGTGTATTTTATATAGCTTCACTTTAGTCTTAGTCCGAGAGATGGACCAAAGAGGATCAGTGCATTTACTTAGCAAACAAACAATTCGATTTTTTTGGAAAGCGTTGCTGGTAGTGAAGATACCACCATTCGCCCACAGTAGAACGAGGTGCAGAACGACGAGGTTATATGGAGAGATATAAAGCGTGTACAATATGCAGGTGACACAAATGTAATGGCTCTGATACTAGTCAATGTAAATTAACGTTAGGGTCTGAAGCAGACTTACTTCATGTTTATGTACGATACTGCAACACTTCAACAATAAGGATCCTAGCTGGACAGTACGAAGATAAAAACATTGTTTCTAATAAAGTAAAAAGTGTGTGGTCACATTAACTAGACTTGTGTGAACAGCGAATGAAAATGTGAGCACATGTAAACAGCAAGGAAAAAACAATAATATTCTGTTTCTGGTCGGTGTGGTGAAGTTTTGTAATTGTGATATGTTTTTCATGTGAGAGGACTGTCGAGTCGTTTTACAAATAAGCTAAAAATGTTATTTCGGATTAGATTCTAGCCATCGTCCTATAAAATTCGACCGTCTACCGTTCTAAAAACTGAACTACCGAGTAATTGAGGTGTAGTTGGGGAAGACGACCATTTTCGCTAGGTATTTAATTTTGTTGAATGACGCAACCTTCGTTGTAACAGTGGGAGAGCATATCTCAGAGGCAAGTTAATGTTACTTCACAGTGCAACACATTTTTAGTTAAGTTAGTGAACTTGTGCGTCGACGTGGTGGTAAATTTTCCAGTACAGTGCAACCACATTGTACGCACCTTATTCCCTGGAACACTCAAAAACAACTTTTCAGGAGTACAGTACGTTGCTACACACCATTTGTAACCATTTTCCTGAACTTAAATGCCAAAACACGACATCACTGTGAATTAGCATTACGACAGTAGGAGCAGCGAAATGGCCAGTGACGTCACAGGCATCATATGACTTGAATGGAGCGTTTTAGCGGGCTTTCAAATTATTTGAATTTCATTTCCGCTTTTTTAAAAGAATACTGAAATTCAGGAGGGAAAACAAGCCTGTTAGGAGCATAAAATGACATGATTAGTCATTTGAGACAATTTCCTGAAAACAGTCAAATATCCTATTTCAGTGGCCAATGAGGTGCGACAAGTAGATAGCCACGTATAGGGTGATCCTGAATCCTACAGCGAGGTTGTTGTCCGGCATTGACTTGGTGGGTAATTTTGCTGCCCTGTCCTAAGTGCACTGATTAGCCAAAACAATATGAAGTGTACTTAATAGAGTGCAGGTCCACGTTTGGTGAGCAATACAGCAACGATTCTGCGTGGCATGGATTCGACAAGTCTCTGGTAGGTTTCCAGAGGTATGTGGCACCAGATTTCTATGCGCATGTTCCGCAATTTTCGAGATGCTGGGGTGGAGAAGAGTTTGTACCTCTTTAATTCTGACGAATTTTACATGAGAACGAGACATGGACTCGACACCCTCCTTATCTACCACCTAATTAATTATGCGCACAATGGTAACGGAAGGAAATGATGGTGGACCCTGCTAGTTTGTAAAATAAGCAGTGCACACTCACAATAATTTAATAATAATAGTAATCTACTAAGAAAAAAGGAGAACTTTATCATAATAATCATGAGTAAATGAGATACTGCATGTATCTACGAAATGATGTGCAGCTTAAATATTACAATGAGATTTATTATATATCATGTGGTGTCACCGCCAGATACCACACTTGCTAGGTGGTAGTTTTAAATCGGCCGCGGTCCATTAGTACATGTCGGACCCGCGTGTCGCCACTGTGTGATCGCAGACCGAGCGCCACCACAGGGCAGGTCTCGAGATACGGACGAGCACTCGCCCCAGTTGTACGGACGACGTAGCTAGCGACTACATGGACGAAGCATTGCTCATTAGCCGAGCCAACAGTTAGAATAGCCTTCAGCTAAGTCAATGGCTACGACCTAGCAAGGCGCCATTAGTAACATTGCATGTATCTAAAGAGTCTCACTTGTATCGCCACAATCTCCAGATGTACCAAAAGGATGGATTAAAGTTAAGTATTCCAGAAGCTACGTACATTTCTTTATAGCATTCATTACGTATTCTGTTTCAGACCTCACGCACCCTGCTTTGGCTTAGCGCGTGCCTTTCGGCTTCCTCTCATTGTGTCTAGGCTGTCTTGTCTAGACACAACATATCAGAACATAAATGCACATGATTGTCGACACACACAGTAGGTTAAAGGATAGGGTATACTGAAATATTATGAGAATAAGAGTTGGCTCGAGAACAAGAGGCTCCTACTCTCTGTGATGCAATAGATTGATGATAATGACTGGAGGTTCTAATGAATCAAATATTAATCTCCCGACTATATTGTAGTATCGCGATTAGTAGTGAGAGCTCAAATGGGATAACATGGAGAAACAAACATGGTGGACTTGCGGCAAAGCGAGTGCGCGCGCTGCTGAGGGATTCAGTATAAAAATGATAGGCCGTACAATACCGAAGCCGGAAAATACTGTACCAAACCTGAAATCTGTAACACGTCGTCGGTAGGCAGCGTTCTGATGTAGGCACCGACTTCTGCTGTGCAGCAACTCTGTTTCAACCCGTGGCCTCGAACGCTGTCCGAGAATTCTAAGTTCTGCCGAAAAAGTGCGACTAAGTCGCAAGACCGTCCGACTCTGAGGAAGATCAGATCCTGAATCCACTTGCGCCCGCGCAACGCAAGAGCAAAGTCAACATTACTCAACTCCCTACCGTCCTCGAAAACCGTGAATCAGCATTCAGTACTGTTCCAAAACTCCCCCACACTGTCTCAGAACATCATTCGCGTCAATAGTGACCTCCAATTTCGAGCAGGGCTTTATGACATCAACTAGCCTCAGCTGAGGGCATTGAACTTGTCATTTGACCGGCCACGAAAACAACATGCCTAGACCACCGGCTATGCGGCACCAAACAGTTGTGCCCAGCAGGGCGCGGTCCACAAGTATTCTCAGAATCAGGAGGACAATGCAGCCAGTCGGTGCCAGCAATCTTCGCTCCGGACGCGCCGGAACGGTAAACACATAAACTGCGGCGACACTCAGACGTCTCGCAGGTCGTTTCTCCCTGTATACAACAGGCGAAACTCGACCGACGTCAGTCGTTCCGCCAGGCGCCTAAGCCCACTGATGTCCAATCCTGTTAGTATTCGCAGAAGTGCAGCCCCCAACCAGAAACACAGTGTGCCGCGTCCACTGGTGCTCGCCTCGCACAGGCCACCCAGGGCAGCAACCCAACATGCATAGGAATCAAGTGAAAAACATTTTGAGCTCCCAGTACAAACACTCTCAATACAATACCCTTATTCGGCCTATTACCACCGTGCAATGGCATAAGGCATTAATAAAATTGATGAAAATGAGAGGCGACATGTAAAAGAGGGCATGGAACCTCTCAAGTTGTTGTAAACTACGGCCCGGTGGTTTTTGAGCGTGGGGCTGGTGCTCGATAGCATCACAGATGTATTCCACAAGGTTAAAATCAAGCGAGTTTGGTGGCTAAGACAATGTGCGTTCACCCTCGTGCTCTCATACCACTGTAGGCCTTGACCACTGACCTGGTGCAAAAAGAAACATTCATCTGTCTATGCGGCAAGTTCCTATTAAAAGATGGTCCAATCTCGATGATCCCGCGCCACAGGCAATCGTAATTGATGACATCGTTGAGACTACATGGCAACAAGCAGGACTCGTCTGCAGCCGAAGGCGCTGCAGATCTCTTGTCTTTTTGTTTTACAGTATGTTTGTACTACGTTCAAATGGCTCTGAGCACTATGGGACTTAACATCTATGGTCATCAGTCCCCTAGAACTTAGAACTACTGAAACCTAACTAACCTAAGGACATCACACAACACCCAGTCCTCACGAGGCAGAGAAAATCCCTGACCCCGCCGGGAATCGAACCCGGGAACCCGGGCGCGGGAAGCGAGAACGCTACCGCACGACCACGAGCTGCGGACTGTTTGTACTACGTCTTCATTTCTCGTAGTATTTATAATGGAATGTACAGGAAGTGACAGAAACGTGTGCTGTTTTAATTAGTTTCTAAAAGTGGAATGATATTATTGGAAACACTGCATGTTTGCCACATGTTTCCAGCAGGTATGTTATTTGCTGAGATGGAGCGCCGGAGCAGGCCTGAATCTGCTGTGGCTGTGAAGATCTTTTACAAATACGGCGGCAGTATTGCTGCTGCTAGACAGGAATACCGCCTTCATTTCAATCTACAACGGAACGATCCCATTGGCCCGTTCAATCACGTTATGGGTGAAAAAGTTTCAACAATAGGAAGTGTACTGAAGCTGAAGTCGCCAAGAAGGCCCAGAAGTTTTCGCTCACAGGAACGAATAAAGGAGGTACAAAATGTAACCAATAGTCCAAAGCGTTCTGTGCGACAAATGGCGGCAGTAATGGGAATGTCCAGTCGTAGTGTGCACAGAATTTTACAGAATGATTGAAAGTTGCAACCGTACAAGATACAGGTTGTTGTAATTACGAAAAGCGAGTGACTCTGTCTGTTGAACCGTTGACTAAAGTTAGGGATAATGAAGGCTTCTTAAATTCGATAAGGATGAGTAATGAGGCACATTTTTATCTCAGTGATGGTGTTACTGGGACGAGGATAACCCTCACTAACTCCATCAACCATCAACACCCCTTAGACAGCCAGAAAGTCACAGCGTGATGCACTGTCTCTTCGGTGAACGTAATGGGCCCTTTCTTTTTTGAAGATGAAGACTGACGACACAGTCACATCTAACAGTATGCTGCCATGTTTGACACATTCCTCGCACTTGGTGGCGTCGTCAGAAACGGTCTGAAAAGCTTGTAAGGGTGTTGCATAGCAGGTAGACTTAGAAATAATTGCTAACCTGTCCTGCAACACCTTTACTAGCTCTTCTGACTGTTTCTGACATCTCGTTATAGTAGTAATACGGCACTCCGGTAGTTGTTGTTGTTGTGGTCTTCAGTCCTGAGACTGGTTTGATGCAGCTCTCCATGCTACTCTATCCTGTGCAAGCTTTTTCATCTCCCAGTACCTACTGCAACCTACATCCTTCTGAATCTGCTTAGTGTATTCATCTCTTGGTCTCCCTCTACGATTTTTACCCTCCACACTGCCCTCCAATACTAAATTGGTGATCCCTTGATGCCTCAGAACATGTCCTACCAACCGATCCCTTCTTCTGGTCAAGTTGTGCCACAAACTTCTCTTCTCCCCAATCCTATTCAATACTTCCTCATTAGTTATGTGATCTACCCATCTAATCTTCAGCATTCTTCTGTAGCACCACATTTCGAAAGCTTCTATTCTCTTCTTGTCCAAACTATTTATCGTCCATGTTTCACTTCCATACATGGTTACACTCCATACAAATACTTTCAGAAATGACTTCCTGACACTTAAATCTATACTCGATGTTAACAAATTTCTCTTCTTCAGAAACGCTTTCCTTGCCATTGCCAGTCTACATTTTATATCCCCTCTACTTCGACCATCATCAGTTATTTTGCTCCCCAAATAGCAAAACTCCTTTACTACTTTAAGTGTCTCATTTCCTAATCTAATTCCCTCAGCATCACCCGACTTAATTAGACTAATTCCATTATCCTTGTTTTGCTTTTGTTGATGTTCATCTTATATCCTCCTTCCAAGACACTGTCCATTCCATTCAACTGCTCTTCCAAGTCCTTTGCTGTCTCTGACAGAATTACAATGTCACTCCGGTAGTACATGATCAGAAATTTCTTTCTCAAGTAAGACCTGTGTCTGACTTCTTTTTGAGACGAATGTTATCATTGCCTTTCCTAGTCTGCTTTTTAATTCCTCATTGCTTCTTCTGTCATGCGTTATTTTGCTTCCGAAGTAGCAAAATTACTTTACTTCACATTTGCGGAAGTTTGAGATAAAATTTGTTGTTTCTCTCATTTTTATTGCATCTTAATATTTTCATCTTTCTTTGGTTCACTCTCACTCCATATTTAGAACCAGACGGACAGATTATCCCAATCAAAACGTCCTGTAATTCTTCCTCACATTACCAGTGGACAGCAGTCTCATCAACGAATCTTGTCATTGATATCCTTCTGCTCTGAGTTATGATCCTACTTGTGACCCTTTCTATTACGTCTTTCAACGCTTCTTCGATTTGCCTTACGTCCTCTTTTAATCCGAGCACTTATCTCTTGGTTTGGCATTCTTATTGTTCTATTTTGATTCCCGTTCATCCGACATCAGAACGAAAAACTTGAGCATGTTTCGAGGGATGACAATGTATTCCTCATAACGGTATCATTGGTTCTCTTTTGCGCCCGTGATTTCCATAGGATTCAATGTCAGTAGCATACTCAAGAGACGTTATGCTACAGATAAGAACAAAGAAAAAAATTCTCAGATGGCACTGAAAAATTTCGTCTTTTAAGTAAAAATTGCACTTCACTTTAACCTAATCTCGTTTCAGGGTAATACGTTTCGTCGAACGATTGCCCAGGAAACAGTTTTCACCGCCGACGTGCAACACTGGAAGACACGCAAAACACGCAGCTCTGGCGCCCATAGACGCTTCATTTGACTCAAAGCGGTTTCCAACCCCGAATCTCGTTACACATTGAAAATGAGTAGAAATGGCGTCTGCTGAACGGTACCAACAACAACTACTCCACTTCCTTCAGTTGTCTTGTAGCCATTGTGCTTGTACGGACTGATACACTGTCCTGTGGAAAGATGGTTTTCTTTTGTCGTCCAAGCCGTGCCACACGACTTATTTTACCCTGTTGGTCCAGAACACACACTAAGACAAAAAAAGCACTGCCAAGTAATTATCCGAATGGGACGGAAATCGGTAGATGTGCTGTATATGTACAGATAAACAAATGACTACTGTTTCGGAAAAATGGGAAGATTTCTTCAAGAGAAAGAGCTTCACAAACTGAGCAAGTCAATAACACGTTGGTCCACCTCTAACCCTTACGCACGTAGTTCGGCTTGGCATTGATTGACAGAGCTGTTGGATGTCCAATTGGCGCTATAGATCGTCAAAATCCCGATATGAGTGGAGGGCCCTGCCCATAATGCTCCCAACGTTCTCAGTTGGGGAGAGATCTGGCGACCTTGCTGACCAAGGCAGGGTTTGGCAAGACGAAGACTAGTAGTAGAAACTCTCGGCAGTGTGCGGGCGGGCATTATCTTGCTGAAATGTAAGCCCATGTTGACTTGCCATGAAGGACAACAAAACGGGGTGTATAATATCGTCGACGTAACGCTGTACTATAAGCGTGCCGAGGGTGACAACAAATGGCACCCTAGACCATCACTCCTGATGTTGGGCCATCTGGCTAGCGACAGTCAGGATGGTTTCCCACCGCTGTCTGGGGCGGCTCCAGAAAAAAATTTGGCCTGGAATCTCTTTGACTGGAGTAGAATTGTCTTTAGTGATGAGTCCCGCTTCAAATTTAGTCCCCATGACCGGCAAAGACGTTGCTGGAGGCGCCCCAGATAGCGGTGGGATACCAACCAGGCTGACGCCCGCCCTGCTATCAGAAAACCAGAGTGATGATCTTGGGTACCATTTCTTTTCGTAGCAGGACCCCTTTGAGTCACATCCGCGCCACCCTTACAGCATAGCGGTTCGTCGACAATACTCTAAGCCCATTTTGTTGTCCTTAATGGCAAACGATCCTAGGCTTAGATTTCAGCAAGGTAATGTCTGCGCGCACACGGTGAGAGTTTCCATTGCTTGTCTTTGTCTGGACAAACCCTACCTTGGCCAGCAGGGCCCCGGATCTCTCCCCTGTTGAGAACGTTTGGAGCATTATGGGCAGGGTCCTCCGACCAACTCGAGATTTTCACGATCGAGCGCGCCAATTGGACAAGATTTGGCACGACATCCCCCCGGAGCACATTCAACAACTCAATCAATCTATGCCAAGCCGAATATTGGTTGTACAAGGGCCAGAGCTGTACCAACGCGTTATTGACTTAATTTGTGAAGCTCTTTCTCTTGAATAAATCATTAAGTTTTCTGGAATTGTTATCATTTGTTTGTCTGTATATGTTCATCACACACACTGATTTCCGTCCCATTTGGATAATTTCTTCGTGGTGCGTGTTTTTTTTTTTTGTCGCCTTAGAGTGTATTTGTGTAGTATTCACCAATTTTTTTTAAAATTTTAGCTTTTGATAGGTAACCAGTGATGATAATCTTTTTGGCTTCGCATAAAACCCTGGTTCCAGCCTTTCAAACAAGTATTATCGACTTGGACCTTTTTGGTTCTAAGCCACATGTATCTGCTTGATGCTTTTACAGAGGGAAGTGGCACTGTGATTAAGACAATGGTCTCGCAGTCGGGAGGACGGCGATTTAAGTCTCTGTCCGGCCATCCTAATTTAGGTTTTCTGTGATTTCACTAAATCGCTTAAGGTAAACGCCATGATGGTTTCTTTGAAAAGGACACGGCTGATTTCCTTATCCCATTTTCCCCCAATCTGAGCTTCTGTTCCGTCTCTGATAACCTCCTCATCTACCGTGCGTCAACCTTTAGTCATCCTTTCACTGCTTCCATTAACTAGCTTTTTCTCTAGAGGAGCTGCGAACCATCGCCTCAGTAACAAGTCGGGCACACGAAATAAGTTGGATTCTTTTCAAAATGGGCCAAGTATTGCTGAGACATTTGTTTTCGATCAGCATTCATCAAATGCCTCGCCTATTTTGCACAGGGTTTTCTCATACTTAATTACACCATCTGTCCAAAAAGTAGCCTACCAAGAGTGGTTTTGTTTCGGCTTGTAAGCGACGCCAGCGCAGGAACTACGGTGACAGTTTGAACTAACAAACGTAAACTACAGATGTGCATTCAGTTAGTCAGTTGTGAGCAGACGGTTTTGATTACTGGATGTGCGGCTGTAATGGTTCAAATAGTGCAAATGGCTCTGAGCACTATGGGACTTAACATCTGAGGTCATCAGTCCCCTAGAACTTAGACCTACTTAAACCTAACTAACCGAAGGACATCACACACACCCATGCACGAGGCGGGATTCGAACCTGCGACTGTAGCGGTCGCGCGGTTCCAGACTGAAGCGCCTAGAATTGCTCGGCCACACCGGCCGGCGCACTGTATGTGTCAGCGTTGTTGTGCCACAAATCGCAATAGAGCAACGTCTGTAAATCAAGCATTTAAGACATTCTCTACATTGTTTTGAAGATGAGAAGAGTGTGTGCAAAGTTTGTCCCCCACACCTTGACTCCGAACAAAAACAACGGTGCGGTGACGTCTGGCACGGCTTGATCGAAATGCAAAAGGCTGACAATTATTTTCTGAAAAAAAAAATCATCACGGATGACGCGACTTTGTGTTATCTGTACGAACCTAGCAGAAAGCGATAACTGCAGAAATTTACATTAAGAGTCGGCGCTTTGACGACATACCCGACATTCAAGTCAATGTGACGTGCAAGTTGGACAAAATCTCACAGGACTTTTCTCACAGTTACACGTTGTTGTATGCAGTGGTGACTAACGGGGGAGGGGGGGGGGGGGGGGGGCTCAACGGCCTCCTGGTCCCTGGGGGGAGAATAGGTGGGGTGGGGAGTGGGTGGGTACAAATTTTGAGGTCGTCGATATTTGGAGGTTCCCAGGAGCAGACTATTAGTAATCAAGTCCCAAATAAGGTTAAAATATGTTCAGTAAATAAGAGACAGTTTGCATTAGAGGCCCCATATATGTGCAGAATACAGGGTGAGTTTGTCTGTACAAAAAGCTTCATCTGGACATATGCCCCATTCTACACGGTTTCCGAAATAAACACATTTATGTACACTGTAATTTATTTTCTATATTATTCAAACGTAGTCATTGTTTACAACGAACTATAGTAGCGTAGAGGAAGCTGAGACGAACAGTTTGATACATGAAACATGTGATCTACTACAAAAACTACCTACGCTAAAGCCAATGCGCGTCGCGCGAGATTTTCAGTATTCTCGTGCTATCTTCGCGAAAACTATTATCCATAGAGAAAAAATGAGTAGGATCTTTTCTGTAAGAAATTTAGTTTAGTTTAATTTTGTACTGCTACTTGTTTTGTTGGACTGCGCAGTTTTCGAGTTATTCAAGAAAAACGTACAAAAGTGATATTAAATGTGTTCTATTTCGGAAACGATGCGGAGAAGGATACATGTCCATATTTTGTTCAGAATCACTGATACTATCACGCCTTTTGGGTGAGTTCAGAATTTTTTGATGTTTTTGAAAAACGTAAATGATAACTAGTTGCCTACTAGACACAATATTGTAGATGAAACGCTTTGGCTGTGGCTCTGGAGAATCTGCAGAAATTCCAAGTATGGTAAACAGCAAGTGCTGCAAGAAATAAAAAAGTATTGTAAGCACCTGTGTAGAAAAAATAACGAGTATAGACATTGCTGCCCAGGAAATCCTTCAATTTACAATAAAACGGTACTTCACGGAATCATTACTCTGTGCGCCACTTACAGTCTCAGTCGCATCATGTAAGTGTTTTTCTAAGCTGAAAGAAATAAAAAATTATCTTCACTCTACGATGAATCCAGAACGACTAGCCCACTGTCCATTTTATGAACTGCACGAAAAGTTTCAAATGACAGTATTGTGAATTTCAGTAAAATAAAGGCACTAAAACATATACCACAATAGTATCAATAAGAACTATTACTTCGTATTGTAGTTACGAAAGTAACTCATATTGTAATAACATGTTTGTTTGCAAACATAAAATAAAAGACAATTTTTTATTGTGTTATTTATCGTTTTTTTTAACTCTACCTGTTGGTTTTGTTCTAAAACGACATCTTTAAGCATGTATACTACAATTAATAGAGTGTAGAGCACACACATTATAAATAATTGATTTTTTGTCAGCCATTACATCATAGTAATCATTTTTGTACAAAAAGTACACTACAAATACTATACATCAAATTTGTAAGCAGATCCAAGGACTCAGTTAATTTCACTGTTCTGGGCCTCTGACGGACTTAGTCCGCCATTGGTCGTATGAACTCAAGTTATGGTAAGGGAGGGGGGGGGGGGGAGTCTAATATAGAATGTCCGAAACATTAGAGCCACAACCTTACGTTTTTCTGTTTTTTATTAATGCGGTCTCGAAACTTTTTGAACTGAGGGGATATAATATACTTTTCTTTGTCCTCCGATAAGCTTATGCCACCAGTTTCTTCAGCAACCAAAATTTACAGTTCCTCAGTAGTATATTGCGCACTTCTCCGACGTTTTCATCTGCGGCTATAGTTATGGGGTGTTGCTCGCGTAGATGATCGCCGCGAGAAGTGCCGTCACATTCTGATTCAACAGCACGCTCCTCTGATGCCAAAAATGAGGTATCAGATTCAATATCTGAATCTACCAATTCTGGATGAATTTTCTTCGCCGATAAATCGCCTAAAACAAAGAATTTTATGATGGCACGGTATTCCAGTTTATCCATGTGCAAGAAACACATACAACAGCACTTCAAAAACCATTTATACCAGATTATTCTATAGATCACGCTGACACTTGATTAATGCTATTGCTTAATATGTATCAATATGAACAAGATATAAGTGGCATCAACCATTTCTGTTCCAGGCGAAGCAATTCTCTCACTGCCTAACAAGCTCACCGTGTTTGGATGCAAGACTCCCTTCCTTCCAGGATCCACTGCAGGGCCTGCAGTTAAAGGAAAGTTCAGAGGCCAAGTCATTCACAGAGGATTTTGGGGTAGGGATTACTATTTTGTAACAAAAAATATATCTGTAGGTATAAGGCCAGCCGAATGCAGAGAATTACAGTTCGAGGATCGTTGTTGCTGGTGTCTTAAAAAGATACTCAGTAATTTCACTGATACTGGCTACGAACCAGTCTTGTCGACGAGACAGCTACCGCTCCGTAATAAATTACGTCACACATATTGGTTATTTATTTACTTGTTTTATCCGGTTATCAGCGGTTGTTCGCAGAATATTCAGTCCTTCAGATACACACTCCAGATGGATGTCCTGTGACAGTCAAAGAGAAAAACCAATTTGCTTATCATATTCGTTTTCACGTCTCTTTTGCCAATTTTGGTTTGTTGTGCCTGTGTGCTAGCTAAATTGTCACTTTGTGGGAACATTGTACTCAAATTACAACAGCTTTATCCCAATGGATGCCTCACTGAACTAATTTATAAGTGAAATGAGCTACTGCGGCACACTCAAGATGCGCTTTCATTTCTTGCTGTCTCTCTAACTAATCTCGAAAGAAATACAAAACACATTTCGCCTACACCTTTCTTTTGCCCGAAATTTCGTTGAAAGTGATATGAGTAACAGTTTTATTAAATTTCATCTAATCAACTTTTATCCATTGTGTACTGTGTATTGAACCGGGGATCAAGAAACGACGGAGAGGCTTCGTCCCCGCCGTAGCAGCTCCAAATGTTGGTGTGGTAGAGTAATTACGGTGTACGCGTACGTTGAGACAGTGTTTGCGCAGCAATCGCCGACATAGTGTAAGTGAGGCGGAATAAGGGGAACCAGCCCGCATTTACCGAGACAGATGGAAAACCGCCTTAAAAACCATCCACAGGCTGGCCGGCACACCGGACCTCGACACTCATCCGCCTGGCGGATTCGTGCTGGAGACCAGCACGCCTTCCCGCTCCGGAGGCAGCGCGTTAGACGACGCGGCTAGCCGGGCGGGCTTTTATCCATTACTGGAGACAAAAGATCTTGAAAAAGTAGCTGTTTTGCTGGCGTCTGGAGGTTCTATTAGTTGACCACGTTTTGTACAGTGGTCACACTTAGGAAAACGCTACTGCTATCTGTACGTCGTTACCTCATACAATCAGTCACTGTTGCAAGACTGTAGTAGGAAGGAAGGCGTAAATATGGGCATCCCTACCCAAACCGGTATGGGAGATTCTGCAGAGGGTCGTTCAGGACTGTAAACGGTGCAGCTTGTTGATAAAATATAGCAGTGGGCATTCGGAACCTTTCTTTCAAGTAGTGTGGATGTAGAGTCGGTTGTAGTGCGAGATGGTGTTTGGTTTAGACTGGAAACGTTTTCATGTCCTCGTGATTAGTTTAAAATTTCGCAGTGATACCCTGAATGCAGAATCCTAAATCACTTTTAGAAACAAGTTTAGTAACCCAGGTCCTTAGGTTTCACTTGATACTGGCCATCTTACTAAGGTGGGGTTGATGTAAACATGGACTCCCCTTTTAACATCGTGCCTTTTCGCAGTAGTAACGCCGGTTGCTGTAAGGTCACCGAAGTTAAGGACTGTCGGACTTGGCTAGCTCTTGGATGGGTGATGGGTGATTGCCTCGGTTTGCCGAGCGCTGTTGGCAAGTGGGGTTCACTCAATCCTCGTGAAGCTACTTGACTGAGGAGTAGCTGCTCCGGTCACGAAAGCTGACATCGACCGGAAGAGCGATGTGCTGACCATTCGTCCCTCTATAGCAGCGTACAGTGACGCCTAAGGGCAGAGAATGACACGGTGGTCGGTCGGTTCTGTTGGGCCTTAAGGTCCGTTCGTTTGGAGACAGTCTTGACCACCAATCGACGATCCAATACAGCAAGTGCCAACCTCGCCACTCGATAGCCGTACAGCGATCGATTGACTGAGTCACTTGACAAAAGAGCTGCTGAGAGTTGGACGCTGGCAAGGGGCAGAGTTTTACTTCAGAAAAAGAAAATTCACCCTCTAAAACGCTTCGATTCTTCATTGATTCCTGCGACAGTCCCCTTGCGGACAGCGGTAATGGCCTGGTTACAAGCGATGGAGATACACTAGACTCAACTGATGCAAACTGCATCTTTTGTGATGAACAATTCACTCAAGACGCTTGCGGAGAAGTGTGGGTTAAATCTGTTATATGCTAAGTATGGCCATAGTTAGACCACATCGGAACAAGAATATCCGTTTACGGTCGCGATTTCTATAAATAATTTTTGATTGACATCCATTTGAAATGTTTGTTCACAAGTGGCTCTTTGTAGACTAGTCTACCGCTTCGTTCGTTCTATACAGTTTTATTAAAACATTCAAAAAGATATTGCACTCCATTTTTAGTGCTATTTTATGAGCCTTCTGTGAAACTTTTTTTTCGAATAGATATAATTTATGTCAAGTATAGTTTTGCCTCCTGTCAACCATGAAACTTGTTACAGTTGTTAAAGAAGGTCATAAATCTATAATTTTTCCAAAGTAAAGTACCTCTAAGTCAGAAACCAAAGATGGTGCCTATACGTTCATCTTCTCCTCCATGTAAACTTTATACTATCTCTGTTACATACACAGGAGTGAAGTACGAACTGAGTCCAATGAGTGCAGAGCGCCCTTTAAAAACATTTGTTAGATACCCAAATAGTTGAATAAAAATTCAAGGCACAGTAAAATTTAAACATTCTTTTGAAAGATCAGTCAGGTCTTTACCACCACAGTTAGAGTTTATGTGTACAATACTTAACTTCAATTAATCTTATAGTCTTCTCAAGTCATCTGTGTCCTCTACCATAGTAAAATCAACGCAAGTGGACGCCTTACTTGTATACAATATAAAGTTCTACGGACGCCGCGGTAACCTGTCCGTCACAAGTAATGTCAATTATATTACGACAGGTTCATCTGAAAGAGAAAATATACTAAACCCTGACCACACAAACATTTAATAACAAGTTGCTTTGCTCGTAATGCCCCTTTAACCTCCTTATTTAAAACTATGAAATTAAAGATTCCCCAGTTAAGAATTGGTGCGTAACAGTGTAGCGCTGAACTCCGACGCCTAAGCCACATACTAATGAATTAACAATAATCTAAAACCTAAGGTATGCTAACAGCTACAGCATTCATCAAGCAACAGACTCTTGAGGAAAGTGGCTGCGCTAAATTTCACCTTCCAGGCAGAATTCTCAGTAACCACGTGCAGCACAATAATAAACTGTTTAACAAAGATCCAATAAAAGATCAGGGGAACTCACTCAGCTTTACTGCAAATATTAAACCCAATACCTCAAAGCGCTTACAACAAACACTGACGCACTTCATTAATGACAAAGTGGCACTCAACGTAAGGGTCAATTCTAGTGTCCGATACCACCCGTCGGTTTTGACCAATGACGTAATGTGTGATGTTATTTTGTTTGTGCCGCAGATTGCTGTCGATGAACGTTAAATGATTTCTCTGGATTTCCTCGTTACGCGCGTATATTAAAAATTCGATGTAGATTGTTTTGTTTTCATCTCGTAATTTGTTTTAGGCATGTTTTATTAATGAAAGTAGTCGTGATTTATAAGTAGTCGTGATTTATAAGGTCTTGATTTCTCACGCCGTTCGTTATGGATGAGTCAGTTGTTTTTACTGCGAAAATTCTGCTTCAGAAAATGAGTGACCGTAAATTAACTATAAAATTTTTGCGGTCATTGGGCGTCATTGTTGAATTTTGCAAGTGCAATGTCTGTGGAAATTATGTGGTTTTGACGAAGGTTGCGTTATCACGAACTTCCGACGAATAAATGTGGAGATGCTGAAAAAATAACAGAGATCTATACGCAGGGGGACGTGGTTCGAAAGATCGAGGCTGGATTTAGAAGTAATTGTCATGCTAACCTACTATTTTTGCTATGAATATTCTTGCAAATCTGTCATGCACGAATCAGGGGTTTCGTGTGGCACTGTAGTCGACTGGCTCTCGTTTTGTAGAGAAGTCTGTGGGGAATTTATGAAGTATAGGGGGTCATTGGGGGCAGCCAGGGGTTGTAGTTGAAGTAGATGAGTCACATTTTTGAAAGAGAAAGTACGAAAGGGGGCAAGAGGTTGTTCGGCTTTGTGTTTTTGGCGTAGTAGTTTCTGGAGTAGATTGTGCTGATGTTGTATTTAGGGTTGTACCAAATCGGACAAAGGATGTCTTGACATCTTTAACAGAAGAATATGTGGAAGAAGGTTCTGTAGTCACGTCGGATGGGTTTGCTTCATACAAGCGGTTATCATAATTTGGTCGTGAACCACAATATTCAGCTTCAAGATTATAAGACGGGGCATGTACTAACACTATCGGAGGGTATTGGGGGGCTGTGAAATCTGTTGTCGGGCGGGTAAAGCAAAGGATTTCAGTGTTGCAAGGCCATTTAGATGAATACCGTTGGAGGAAGAGTATTCCTAAAGGTTATTGTTTATTTCTTGCATTTATGAAAGTAACGAGCAAAATGTACAAGGCTCGTTTTGTTAGTTAGGTGTTGGTGGGTCTGATACTTTTATCTTGTTTTACGTTGCGTTTTTTTATGCTACTGTATTGTGCGAGTGATACATTTTTGGTTTCTCTGGAGGGAGGTTTTTCTGTCGTTTTAATATTTTCTGGTTACAATGGTGGGCCGAGGGGTATTGTTGTGACTTTGCCGGAGGGATTATGTGATTGACTCGTGGTTTCATTTTTTTATTATTTTAAAATTTTGCGTCCGATTTAGGGCGGGTGGCAGGAAAGAACTGATTTGGGTGGTACCTCATTCGTGCCTGGCAGTTTGTATTTTTTATTATTTTTTTCATTAGTTATTCTGGACTTTCCTTCTTCCGTTACAGTTTGACCTTCTAAAATTATTATTTCTTGTTATGTCCTTAGTTCGTTCTTGTCAGCCTCGATCTTTGACTCCTTTGGAAGTTCATATGTGGTAAGTCTCTTTTTATGTAGCCATTTTTATGTTTTCCTTTTTCATGTTTCTGCTACACTTTTCTTATTTTTACTGTCACTCCTGGTGTATCGATTTTACCGAGTGTTACTTGGAGCTACTGTAGTTGGTGTGACTTTCGTGTAGTATAGTTATCGATTGCAAGGTTTGGTCATTTTTGCGTTTTATTTCTTTGCGTGTAGTAATGTGTGTTAAGATTTTCGTTTTTTGAAAGTCTAGTCGTATTCTGTAGTTCACTAACAAGATCATTTTTTGAGCGCGTTTCTGATATGTTATAATATTTTTGCGCAACAAACAGTAATATTGGAATCGGTAACTAGAAATGACCTCCTACATAGGTTGCTTCTAGTTACCGATTCCAGCTATTCGAGGGTTCATTATTTAGATCGTTTTTGCAGTACGTGTGGAAAATATAATATATGCACTCGTAATTGCTCTCGTGTTCTTACTTGTTTCAGTCATCTTCAACTCTTTGAAATGAAATTCGCGCGTAAATAGTAGTCGCGTTAAATGTATTATTTTATGGCATGCTACATTTGTTTGTTTACGAATACGGTCCGTTCCATTCATAGATTGTCCATTGCAGCATCTTTGCCTCAAGTATGACGTCATTGCTCAAAGCCGACGGGTGGTATCGGACACTAGAATTTATCCCAACATAAATTACGTGCGGTGGCTCCGCATCGATTGGAATACAGGTCGTCTGACAACACCATGCTAAGCACGATAAACAGCAATAACGTTCACCAAAAACCCCACACGTACCGTTTTAACTGCGTGTCCAGTTACACACGTCAGTTTTGCAGTATCGGAGCTTTAAATCATTAGCATCACTTCATCCATCGGCCAAACCATCATCGGATTTCAGCCATACAGGGGGTAACAAAAATGTACGGCACAAATTGTAGGACACATTCCTCACACGCAGACGAAGAAATTGTGTTATATGATCACGAGTCTGGAAATGCTTTCTGCAACTCACTAATCATGTGAAACACACAAGAAAAGAACGTTAAAATCATGGGAAACATGCACTCTTGGTGACGCATGGTTACGTTGCGCACCACCGTAGTTTTGTTTTACATGTCCCTGTTGCCATGCGATGTACATCATTGCTTGTTTACAGGTAACATCAGCTGTTCCAGCGATCAATAAGACCGTTGAAATCATACAGATTACTACGTAGAGTTAATAGTAGACTTGGCTCGTGCAATGGTAGTGTACACAAATGCAGAGATGGCATTTGCCCATTTGATGTCAAGGTTAGCTGAAGGCAATGGCCCTAGCGCTCTGCGTCTGTACCGAAAGAGATTTCTAAGACGAATAAGCCGTGCCATGGCAGGAAAACGTTGAAAACCACTGGGGCATTAAACCTGGCACTCGCGACCGGGGGAGGCCTAGAAGATCGAGGACACCGCAACGGGAGACGGCAATTCTTCATGCAATTGACGAGGATCCCACTGTCAGTACAAGACATGTAGCTACAACACTGAATGTTGACCACATGACTGTCTGGCGAGTGTTACACGAGGACCAGCTGTATCCATACCATTTACAGTGTGAGCAGGCACCATCAACAGCTGATTTTTCTGCACGGGTTCTCTTCTGTGAAGGTTTATTCAACAAAGTATCAACCCCAATTTTAGTGCAACGGCGCTGTTCACAGATGATGCGTCGCCTCAACGAGATCATACGGCAAATTTTCACAAAAAAAAATGGTTCAAATGGCTCTGAGCACTATGGGACTCAACATCTATGGTCATCAGTCCCCTAGAACTTAGAACTACTTAGACCTAACTAACCTAAGGACAGCACACAACACCCAGCCATCACGAGGCAGAGAAAACCCCTGACCCCGCCGGCAAATTTTCACAATTGGCATGTATGAACAGACGTTAGTCCCCAAGCACCTGTTGAAGCAAGTCATCATAAAAATTTTCTGTCAATTTTTTGGCCGGTATTGTTCGTGACCGGTACGCCTTACTTTATTCTACCCAGGATCAACAGACGAAGTTATGAAAATTTCGTAGAGAATGTTCTGTCTGAACTGCTGGCAGATGCGCCTTCATCTGTCCGACAAAACATGTACGGTACTTCATGTACGATCGTGCACCTTCTCATTTTAGTGTTAAGTCCGTCTGTTTATAAATTACAGAGTCAATGACAGATGGATAGGTAGAGATGGACCAATTTCCTGGCCTCCACTCTCTCGGGACCTAAATCCACTGAACTTCTATTTGTGGGGGCATTTGAAAGCTCTTGGGTATGGTAGCCCAGTACAAAATGTTCAGAGTCTCCGCACCCGTATTATGAAAGGCTGCGAAACCATACGCAATACTCCAAGGATATCTCAGTACATCCGAAATTCTCTACGGGGACGGGTTGAGGCATGTATCAATGCCCAGGGAGAGCATATTGAACATCTCCTGTCAGAAAGGGTTGTTTGTCGTATGCTGGTGCGTTCTGTTCGTGTGTGTTGGAGAAAATGGGTTATAACATGGAAACAAAGCGTTTCCAGACTCATGTTCATATAACATAATTTCTTCGTCTACGTGTGAGGAATGTGTCTTGCAATTTATGCCATACATTTTTGTTACATCCTGTATAAAATGATTCCGACACACAGGGCGTACCGTCCGTCAGTCAACTCCTTACGGTAGATTTTTAACAGCTGTCAATCATGTCGTACCAATCGGTGCTGCTGTTCGCACATGTGTTTCACACAGCTTGCTCCAACTAACTCTGTGGCCGTCCTTCTTTCCTCCCCACCACTGTCTCCCGATGGCTCTCGTGTGTGGCCGGCCCGCACACCGCGAATATGTGCTTTCTCTTCGTCGTTGTTTGCAGAAGTGCTACCATCTTGGTGGCTGGACTCCCTTGGTGACAGGTAAACGGGCAATTCATTCTTTATTTATGCGTAAGAAGGGCTGTGAACTAGGAGTGGTCCTTGAACCTTTCTGGGGTGAAAGTTGAGGCAGTGTGAGGTATGGGTTGATTTCATTTGGCTTTATTTAATGTTTTATTGTGGCGTCTCGACGATGGCTCGAGGTACTCGGCTGCGGTGCCAGTGAGCAGGACCGACAAGTGTCTTATCAAAGGCTTAGCGCATCCACTTCGTCCAAACGTTTGCTTGTGTGGGAGATGATAAGTTCCTGGACAGTCGGCATGTCGAGTTCCTGGTACCAGTCACGGATCCTGGCCCACCTGCGTGCCCCAAGGATGAGCCGAAGGCATCAATATTATAAAACACGCAGTAGTTTATGCTGGGCGCACACGTCGTCCCTCAGATGGAACACCCGTACAACATAGCCGGAAGAACAGTGGCTTTATACAATGATGTACCAACTTATGGTACATCACGTAGTTAAACCTACAACATTAAAGGCGGGAAAACTTTACTACTCCACATTTTATTCAAATGAATTCACAATTTATAGGTAATGCATTAGTTAATTACAAATATTAGAGTTCCATTGATATATTACAAACCAAATTAAATACAAAATGTTCTGTTTTATACCCTACTACAATCGTAAATTTTACGAGGGTTTAATAATCTAGGGGTGAAGCCTAGTTTACACAAGACTGGATTGCGCCACTTGTTGCGTGAAACGATTTTCACGCAGGTGTTTTCGTAAATGTCTGTAGACACGGCGCTACCAACGTACACTTCAGTTTCGTCGTTTTGTGAATAACGTAATCACGTGTAAAATGAAATTTTGGGCAACTGCACGAGTTTTGGCTGTGTTAATGATTGTTTCGTGAAAGCGCTGCATAAGACAAAAGATTTTAAAAAAAGAAATGTGTTTGGGTTCGTGACTGAATAAAGAAAAGACGTCAGCGCAGTTGCTCAGCAACCTTGTTGACATCAATTGTAGTGGAGACCCTAGAACTTATTTACACTCCTGGAAATGGAAAAAAGAACACATTGACACCGGTGTGTCAGACCCACCATACTTGCTCCGGACACTGCGAGAGGGCTGTACAAGCAATGATCACACGCACGGCACAGCGGACACACCAGGAACCGCGGTGTTGGCCGTCGAATGGCGCTAGCTGCGCAGCATTTGTGCACCGCCGCCGTCAGTGTCAGCCAGTTTGCCATGGCATACGGAGCTCCATCGCAGTCTTTAACACTGGTAGCATGCCGCGACAGCGTGGACGTGAACCGTATGTGCAGTTGACGGACTTTGAGAGAGGGCGTATAGTGGGCATGCGGGAGGCCGGGTGGACGTACTGCCGAATTGCTCAACACGTGGGGCGTGAGGTCTCCACAGTACATCGATGTTGTCGCCAGTGGTCGGCGGAAGGTGCACGTGCCCGTCGACCTGGGACCGGACCGCAGCGACGCACGGATGCACGCCAAGGCCGTAGGATCCTACGCAGTGCCGTAGGGGACCGCACCGCCACTTCCCAGCAAATTAGGGACACTGTTGCTCCTGGGGTATCGGCGAGGACCATTCGCAACCGTCTCCATGAAGCTGGGCTACGGTCCCGCACACCGTTAGGCCGTCTTCCGCTCACGCCCCAACATCGTGCAGCCCGCCTCCAGTGGTGTCGCGACAGGCGTGAATGGAGGGACGAATGGAGACGTGTCGTCTTCAGCGATGAGAGTCGCTTCTGCCTTGGTGCCAATGATGGTCGTATGCGTGTTTGGCGCCGTGCAGGTGAGCGCCACAATCAGGACTGCATACGACCGAGGCACACAGGGCCAACACCCGGCATCATGGTGTGGGGAGCGATCTCCTACACTGGCCGTACACCACTGGTGATCGTCGAGGGGACACTGAATAGTGCACGGTACATCCAAACCGTCATCGAACCCATCGTTCTACCATTCCTAGACCGGCAAGGGAACTTGCTGTTCCAACAGGACAATGCACGTCCGCATGTATCCCGTGCCACCCAACGTACTCTAGAAGGTGTACGTCAACTACCCTGGCCAGCAAGATCTCCGGATCTGTCCCCCATTGAGCATGTTTGGGACTGGATGAAGCGTCGTCTCACGCGGTCTGCACGTCCAGCACGAACGCTGGTCCAACTGAGGCGCCAGGTGGAAATGGCATGGCAAGCCGTTCCACAGGACTACATCCAGCATCTCTACGATCGTCTCCATGGGAGAATAGCAGCCTGCATTGCTGCGAAAGGTGGATATACACTGTACTAGTGCCGACATTGTGCATGCTCTGTTGCCTGTGTCTATGTGCCTGTGGTTCTGTCAGTGTGATCATGTGATGTATCTGACCCCAGGAATGTGTCAATAAAGTTTCCCCTTCCTGGGATAATGAATTCACGGTGTTCCTATTTCAATTTCCAGGAGTGTATAATAATCAGTGCCGCGCGGGATTAGCCGAGCGGTCTTGGACGCTGCAATCATGGACTCTGCGGCTGGTCCCGGCGGAGGTTCGAGTCCTCCCTCGGGCATGAGTGTGTGTGTTTGTCCTTAGGATAATTTGGTTAAGTAGTGTGTAAGCTTAGGGACTGATGACAGCAGTTAAGTCCCATAAGATTTCACACACATTTGAACATTTTTTTAAGTAAACAGTGGATGGGAAGCACTCCTATGACGTTTCAAATAAATGAATATCGAATAAAGAATTCAGATTTCCAGAAGTCCGTAGTCTTTCCTCCTGTCAACTATTTTCCTTAAAAAAAAAAAAAAAACGGCCAACTCGAACCACAGGATTTTAGTCTTGTAGACGTGAGCTGTTCCACAGCCAAACGTTTTGCTTCGCTGTATTTTTGTTAATTCATTTCTATATTTGTACTCCGGAGGATGAAGGACAGGACAGGACAAATGCAGTTGATGAGATAGACGAAAGAAATAGAAACAGAAGATCTTCAGATATTGGGTGTAGAGAAAGCTGTATTAGAAATGAAAAATGGCATAGCACCTAGAGTAGATAATATCACAGTCGAAATTATCAATGCCGCAAGACCCATCGGAATTCAGTGACTTTATAGAATAATTAGGATAATATAGACATATGAGAAGATTCCTTACGAATGGACAAAGGCAATTATTGTACCTATCCTTAAGAAGGATAACACGGCGCTCTGTAAGAATTACTAAGGAACGGAACTACTGTGCCACTGCATGAAAAGATAATTTTACAGAAAATCGGAATATGATAGAACAACAATTAAGAGAGGAACAACAAGGATTTCGAACTGGAAAGTCAATTATAGATGCCATATTTATAGCCAGGCAGTTTGTAGAAGGGAAATGGGGATTTGGGAAACACATCATAGTTGCATTCATAGAATAAAAAGAGGTTTATGACTCTGTTAGAAGCGAAAAGATAAAGTTCCGAATGGACTGGAACTGTCAAAAGGAATGCAACTGAGAATCAGGAAGGCGTACACAAAACGCCTGAACAGTGTTATAATAGATCGCAAGAAAATCAGGATTTCTTTACAACGGGCAGAGGAGTTCAGCAAGAAATGTGGGCTTACCCATGCTTTTTGGTATAGTCATGGACAGCATCATAAGGAACGTTTGACAAGAATGAGCAGCAAATGATATGAAACTATAGCGTATGAAGATGATGTAATGATTTGGGAAGAAAATGGGCAGCATTTGGAGGAACTAAGCATTTAGCAGAGAGTAATTGAAGAAGCAGGTATATAAATAAGTTTAACAAGAAGTGAAGTAATGAAAATTAGCAGGGAAAGTGAAAGAAATGAAGGATGTAATTTGCAAAGCAAGAATTATTAAAGAAGTAAATGCTTTCGTGTATGTAGGATGTAAACTGACCAAGAAAGGAAATATCAAGGACGAAATTTCGGAGAGAACATAAAATTGTTCGAAATTTTATTACTGTTTGTCGAACATAATTAGAAATTGGAAAATACCTGTCAAAGCAAAGAGCATGATGTACAAATCATATTATCTGCTAATTTTGACCTATAATTCAGAATGTTGGACTTGGAAAAAGAAAAATCTGAGCAGCATACAATTAACAGAGATGCACTTTCCACGAACGATCCTTGGTAAGACGAGAAGGGACAGTATAAGGAATGAAATAATACGAACCATCTAACAGATCAAGTTCCTAAAAGAATCTGTGGACAGTAATAGGCTTAAATAGTTTGACCACTTTAAAAGAACAGTACCAGAAAGACATCCGAGACGAGCCCTAAAATGGACAGAATCCGGACGAAGACCGATTGGAAGACTCCAAACAAAATAGAGAGACCAGGTTAAGGAAGAAGTGGACAGAAGAGGACTGCAATGACAGGAAATGCTAAATGATAGACTGTAGGAGAAAAAAGAAGTTTGAAAGAAGCTATGTCAACGACCTGCGTAAACAGAAACGTTCCAGGAAGAAGAAGACGAAGTCCTAACAGTTTGAACGCTGCTTTGCAGCTCAGATATTGTCAATTGATCCATGTTCAGATCGCGTACGACGGCCTTAAGTGCAGCACCATGTCGTTGTTTATTTTTGTGGTCAACATCATTAAAATTCCCCAAACACACATGTAGAGCTTAGGTACACAAAAAGCGAACAATTTCTTTCGTTCCCCACTTCATATTTCAGTTTGTGTACAATCTGCCGAAACATCCAACCTCAATACTCTGGCAACTAATGTCGTAAAAGATGCAACAATCTGAAAGTGTTTAAGTTTCACCAACTAGTTGCGCGGCGCAAGTGCGCTATATCGGGTAGTGTAGTTATGTTAGCCTATAGTTGAGGGACACAAACGATAAAGTCCATGTTTAGGCTTATTCTGTGCACCTACGTCACGCATTCCCCGACTGCCAATGAGCTTTCAGTAGTGTTCCGAGCACTCAGCTGTGAATGTCATACCCACAGTGAGCATTAAATCAGATCGTTGCGAGGTATTTAGTGAATTTTTATTCCATTTTTTACGAGTTGTCCCGGCTGATGGTGGTGGTAAGCGACAAATCCTACTCAAGCAAGTGACAGGCGGAATCTGCAGGACACGGTTTCATCAAGCGCAAACCACGTGTATACGCATACCGCAACTGTCGTTTGGATCCGGTAACAATGCAAGCCTCGTCCCGTTCTTGACCTGAGAGAAGTCAGCGAACCGCATTCGTCCCTGAATCGGAATATAGTATCGTCGTGCAAACTACATTTCTCTAACTGTAGCTTTCAGTTTGAACAATCACAGTGCAGATACGTTTACATTATGTGCCCTACTGAGCGGCTGTTCGGTTGAAGAGTTACAGTGTATCGCATTCAAGTACTTACAATTGTGCACCATGCATTTATAAGAAGTCGAAACGATAATGATACCGTCTGATTAACGTGAGGCTCAAGTATAATACAAAAATCTGTTCACTTTGACTGTCGTGATCATTATGTGCATCATGCATTTGTAAAAAGTCGAAACGATAATGAGACCATATGATTGACCCGAGGCACGAATATGTTAAAAAATCGGTATTCTTAGACTGTCGTGATCATTCGTGATACGTATCAGATTGGTAGTATGTATCGCTTGACTCTTCACACAGTGCTTTTTCATAATTTTAAGAGCGTATTCTCTGCTTTCTGGGGTTTTATAGTTGTTGCTACAGACTGTATATACCACAAAGCATTATAATCTGTAATTAAAATGTGATAAAATCACTTCACAAGAAATTTTCTGTTTATAGAGCAATTCAAAGCTTTCGATGAAGTGTATTACTGTAGCTTAAGCCTCTGAAGTCGTGGGAATACAAACACGTATTTCACCCATGAGATGTGTATATTTCTGTTTCTGTCTGTTCTTATTATGAAAGGCTATTTCCCTGACATGTAACAGTTTTGTATATAGACTCTAACGATTCGCACATTCTTACACTTCGCACGACTTTCCAATGCAGGAATATTTAGTAAACGTGGTTACTTTTGCTTCAGAATCAAATTCGTTGAAGATTCTTGCCGTTTGTGGCTCAGATGTAGCAACAATAGTGGGACTGATTTCTTCTGTTTTGAGAAACAATTTTATTATTTTTGACGTTTTGTTATAATGTCTTTGCTGTTTACCTTTCAGCTACAGTTTTTGTTGCTTATTTGGTGTGTCAAATAATATGGATGTTGCATCCCGTACAAGTTTCCTATGTCCCGCATTGCCTGTTTTGACAGGAAGTGCAGTGAACAAAACTACATTTCATTGAGTAGTTATACGCCGTCCTTCTGCAAAAGGTCAGATCTTCTGCCGTTTACTAGTCAATTTTAATTCTTAAAATAATACGACATTCTTCAATAAATATCTGTAGTTTACAAGAAAATCATAAAATAAAGTACCACTTCATTCCTCCCAGTGTCTTTAGTAAACTAAAAAAAGACAAATGTGGTGTCGTTTTATTTAGTTACTGTCGATTTTTATGGTACTATATACGCTACCCATTACAAAAGCTATGTCACAAATCAATATAAGCGATCCTGTAAGCAGTCATCCGATATAGTGCTTGGAGTGCTGTTATCGCAGTGACAGAAGTGAGCAAGAGTGTCGCGATTGAGGCTGTAACATGGTTATAAAAAAAGAATGGAGATCGCGCTATAGGCCTAACGCTGTACGTTGTTTTGAAGCCAGGGTGCGCGGTGCCTGCCGCCGTCTTAGATAGCCCTAACATTAGCGGACTACTGCTTTTTGTTCATTATTTCTATAGTCCGCACGCAACAATTGTTTTAAATACCAAAAGCCATAGTGCTTACATGAATAACATAGTGCCCGAAAGGCAATTTCGAACGTTTTTCTGTTCATGAATGTCTATTTACTCTAGTAATACGACACATTTGGCCTCGGTAATGTAACTTGTTTCTTGTTGATATCTTTCGAATAAACAGGAAGAGAAGGAAGTGATGTGAAAACGATGCTTTCGTAATCCGTATAATTCCACTTTTACTGTGTTTGTATCGACAGCAAATGAAGCTGAAACTCCGAAACCAATACTTTTTTGCTTACTGGTACTGCTTGTTGTTCGTTACATTTTCAGCTCGCTTGCACATTTTTAATGTTCACGTTTACAAAAAACTTGCCTACATGTTCTCAGCTAGCCCGTAAATGTGTGCAATGAGGAAAGGACAAGGCGTGTCAACAAAGTGAACGATTGAAATGACAAAGAAACAGAAATGCATAGAAGTATAGATCCATGCAGAATAGAGTTCTAGTTTCAGTAGACTATGAATGCATTAATCTCACTCTACTTTACAAATCTTCTTGCTTAGAAATCTTAACAATGATCCGTGATTCAGCGTGTGACCAATAACAGCAATTTACAAGGTTAAAAAACAAAATAATTTTTAAACGTGTTCCAGCTTTGTGCAATACTGTAAATGTGGTTAAGGGGATGGTCTCGAACGCTTAGCCCACGTAAAATGGGTATGTTGCTTTAACATGTAAGTCATTTTTAGTAGTGATATGTAACATATAAACCTGCCTTTCCACAGTAGCCCATTTGCTGCTTTTCCCGGAATATTTCTCTCCAGTAACTGTCACTTTTGCACAGGAATAACCAAACATATCACAGTTGGAATGTACGTCTTGTTTGATCACCTGCTTCGCTTTACTTTTGAATCTCATTTCGAGGTTTTCCAAGTATATAAGCCTATAACTTGTTTTGCGGTACACCAATAGTTACTTTCATGTTCCAAATATCATTTGTACGATAAATCGTAATAACATAGAACGAGTCATTTTATAGTAACATCAATTTTTGTAAATATGCCTCCATGCTGAGCATTAATTAGTTTTTTTTGTTTTTTAGTTAAAGACAGCGCGGTCACATAGCGGTGTGTTATGCGGGGCGAGATCGTTGCTACAGTATTGCTCGAATGTCGGAGCGTTTGCGGTTTGAAAGGCAACGAAAAGCACGGGAAAGAATAAGAATAAACAGCGCGCCCATAATTCATGTACACAAAAGACAATATTGCTTGATTGGCTCCACTTTCATTAAACTTTGGATTACGATCGGATAGATTAGTACGCCCGAATAAACTACGCAAGCTGGCATTTTTGATGCAACAGCTACTTCTCCACACAATCAATGCACCATATGCTATGTGGTGGATGACCACAAAGTCGATAGGTACCCCTGCGGTTGAAACTGTGCACGGACACGTCAGAGTGACATCAGGGGAAGTACCACTGCTGTGAACCATCGAGGTATAAATGTCGTGAACCTAATGTTTTGGGCTACGTAAGATGGCGGACGTCGGCTTCAAGTGACGTAATAACAACTCCCTCTTTTTTTACCTCCATTGGTTGTACACTGCCTGGCTTGTTCGTGTAATATCTTCCCCTGCATCAACGAACAAATGAATGCTCAGAGGTGAGCACGTTTCTGCACTCATAGTCTACTCTACGAATAAAATTGCTGTTTCATACTGCATTTATTTTTTTCCTTATGAGTGAAATGATAGGTGCAGCGTTTCAGTGACGGTGCTCATTGATATACTGTAATTCACAAACAGGTAAGCATGCGGGCTTAATGTATGCGTTGTTCTTTTTAGTAAGTTGCGTAAATAGTTGCAATAGAAGATATAGCCTAAGTGAATAAAGCACTGACTAAGCATGTGTGCCTATTTGGGTATAACAACTAGTTTTCCTACGATTTCTGGGGAATATTGACTGAAGGAATTTGTTATCAATAAGTCTACATAGCATTTCAGTTCAAAATTAACTCGTTAGTAGTAATCCATTTCATTGAATTTGTGTTTAATTTTTTTGTACCATTAGTCGCTTAAAGTTCGCTACAGAGAAGTAAATGGTTTTAAAACAACATATATAAATCTTATATGTGGTACGCGGAAACGAGATGTCCACTCTTGTTTGTGGTTCAAAAATGGTTCAAATGGCTCTGAGCACTATGGGACTTAACATCTATGGTCATCAGTCCCCTAGAACCTAGAACTACTTAAACCTAACTAAGGACATCACACAACACCCAGTCATCAAGAGGCAGAGAAAATCCCTGACCCCGCCGGGAATCGCCCGCGGGCGTGGGAAGCGAGGTTTGTGGATATATCGAAAATTAGAAGCTTTGGTAGCGTCTATTGCTACTCCCGAGACACCGCCGTCGTCAACGTCTGCATGATATAGAAATCCCGTAGTCCCTTTCTTTTTGCACCATGCGTGAAGTTCGAAGCAATCACTTTCCCAATGAAGATATTGCAACATTGGGCGGTCCGTCAGCTTTAAATGACTTGTCGTGCAGCTGTCCAATCTTCCTTCATTATTGTAAGGCTCTGAAATGGTATAATTAACGGAACAGTAAACAATGATTTTGGAGAATTTGTCACGCAGCGCTGTGACAAGATTCATTATTTCTTAATAAAGACAAAATGAAACCGTCAATGAATTAATAAGTGCAATGAGCAGAGGCGGTTTACCCATGTACAGCACATGCTATGGGCCTCGCACTGTCAGGAGCCCTGCACTGTGGTTTTAGCAGTATTTTTAAAGCACTAGATTTACTGCACCAGTGGCATAAAAATGTATGTGTTTTAGAGTTTTGAGGTATGCATTACACACAATTTTTATTTTTGTTAAACCACATTTAACGTATTTAAACATTCTGTTCCATTATGGTCTGCTCATCGTTACTGCGAACTTGTACCACGGTATTGTCAACTGGACTTGGCCACTGTTTCTATGTTTCGATACAGTGTGTCGATACGTGGAACTGTTTCAGTGTTTCGAAATGGCTATGTTTAACTCTTTGAAACAGTTGTGTTTCATACTGCTCTGTCTCGGATAAAGGGATCAGATTCGATCTCGAGCCAGACACAGAAACTGTATCGCTGTTTCAAAATAACGCTGTTTCAGTCCACTTATGCTTGGAACGGACTAATTGTATCGAAACAGTGGCGCTTCATTCCGCTCTGTCTCGGACGAGATTCGGGCACGGTACAGATACTGAAACACATTTAACGTCTCACTTCATGAATCACTTTCAAGTGTGTCGAAATCTTCTTGACACACAGCAGCACGAAGCTTAAAGTTTCCGAAAATAAAGCTTCGTTTCTAATTGACTGCCCTATTCCGAAATGGCGTAATATCTGCTTTATAAAAACCAACAAGCAATAAAATAACATACACTATTCGCATCCAAAATAATAAAAGTGCGACAAACATTCAGTCAAATGACACATCTCTTAAACACACTCGTGCTGCAACTATAGTCGAGCTTGATAAATATATGAAGGTGCCACTGATACACAGACCACAAGATCCATTGCTGTGGTGGAAAGAAAATCATGTGTTGTTTCCTACTCTGTTTGAAATAATGAAACGACGTCTTTGTGTTATGGCCACCTGTTCCATGTGAGCGCGTACTTTCAAAGCAGGGCAAACAACAGACAGACGATCCTGTCTTTAAAGCTAAAAAGTATCAAAAATGATATTTCTAAACTACAACATAGAATAGGTACAGTAGATCTACTCAGAAATGAAACAGTAAAATTTCAGATGATATTGTGCTTCCCGGGCCAATGTGCACTGAATTTGTATTTGACTGTATTTTTTTAGTCCACTAAATCTTACAAGTAGATACCTTACAAGAACATTTTTCTCATATTTGTTGCACGCAGAAGACACTTACGTTTTTGCTCACCATTCAGTGAGTGTAATTTTTTTGAGTATGTTTATTTATTTATGTGTTCGAGAATAGTTATCTGATATATGTATGTATACGTCTGTGGTTGTAAATGTGCTATGTTTGGTTATTACGCAATATAGGCATCTTAATACTCGTGTATCATAGATAATTCTCAGGCAAATCAACAACGGTACTTTGATACTTTTGTTTTTGGCTTTCAGATACTGTGATAAAAGTGGCATTTCAACAGCAACTTAACTTTATCTCTGGTTTCCTGGCGAAGTTCGCAATAAAATGATATACTTGTACATCGAACAAACTTCCTTAACAAGAATTTTAAGTGGTGTAGAGCCAGATCTGCCAGGATGTAGGTATCACAAAGGCATTACACCGTGTGAATTGTTTTAAATTTTAGTCTCGCTTTTATATTTCAAGGAAACATACCGAAAACTATGGAAAATTTAACAGTGACTAAGAAAAGTGTGAGTGGCACACTCATAAATGTTAATTCAGTGCCTCGCTTTCCAGAATGCTATCTCAATAAATTATATCCCATGATATGCCTTTTTAAGTGCACATGCAGATCATCACTCATGAAGGCTAACAAAATTAGGCACCACAATACAGGGAAACTTGTTTGGCACAATCTGTTATGTCAAACATACAAACTCTGACCTCAGCCAACTGGAAAATGTGAAAGTCACATGACTCGAAAGCAGGGCATTTGCTGCAGGAAATACGAAACTGCCAAGACACCTAAGTGAAATTTTCATACTTTCTGCGATATGAATGGCGCTCTCGCAACTCATTTGTGTTATATTACAATATTTATATAGTAGACACCCAATATGATATAATGTGTAGTGCTATACAATTACCAAACACAAACTGTTTCACTGTTTCGAAACAGCTTTTCGAAACATTATATTGTACTGTCTCATTTGTTTCGAAACAGCTGTGTGTTTCAGTTTGCCCATGTCTATTGTCGATTGAGACTATTTGACAGAGCCCGTCAAAAGGCCCCCGAAAACGATCAAAAAATTTGTCAAACTTTACTAGGTTTGTCACATATGTGACCGTGCGCCTCACTCATTGAAGTGTTTGTCCAACATACAGCGCACTTTTGACGTGTCTGAGCAAAAATTTGTTTGAGGGAAGATTTAATATGACGGCGGACATAGTTTGTGTAGAGGTTGCGGCGCACATGGTTTGAAAAGAGTTTTATTACAATTTATCTATCTGTATCGTTAGTTGCTCGAAACTAAGATCAATGATAAAAACAAAATCACTGGCAGTAAGGAAAATGGTAGAGGTGTTGCATACTTCCCAGCCATATATACTGAGGGTGACGATAGTCATGCCGGCCGCGGTGGCCGAGCGGTTCTAGACGCTTCAGTCCGGAACCGAGCCCCTGCTACGGTCGCAGGTTCGAATCCTGCCCCGGACATGGATGTGTGTGATGTCCTTAGGTTAGTTAGGTTTCAGTAGTTCTAAGTTCTAGGGGACTGATGACCTCAGATGTTAAGTCCCATAGTGCTCAGAGCCATTCGAACAAAAGTCATGGGATACCACCTAATATCTTGTCGAATCTCTTGGCCGGCGTAGTGCAGCAACTCGACGTGACATGAAAACAACTAGTGGTTGGAAGTCCTCCGTGCTGCCTCTATAGCCGTCCACAATTGCGAAAGTGTTGCCGGATTTTGTGCTCGAGCTGACACCTCGATTATGTCTCACAAATGTTCGATGGGATTCACGTCGGCCGATCTGGCTGGCTAAATCATTCCCTCGAACTGTTAAGGAAGGTTCTTCAACCAATCGCGAAAAATTGTGGGCCGATGACATGACAGCGTTGTTGGGTAACATAAAGTTCACGAATGACTGCAAAGGATCTCCAAGTAACCAAACACAACCAGCGAATAAGTAGCGACCACGCTACGTATTCTTCATTTCTCGGAACCAGAGATGCCACATGTGATTGATGGGAGAATAAGGCAGATGCTGCAAGATCTCGAAGCCATATGCCCTCTTTTTGTCAACTGCAACTTGAGATGAATGAGGAAGTGCATTGTCAGCCAGAAGAGCATACTGCGGTATTCCTTAATCAAAACTTCTCATAACTAGTCCATAAGATTGTTGTAGTGCCTGCCAGTGATGGTTTCACCCTTTGCAAGGTAATCAGGGAGGATGACTCCACTACAGTCCCAAAAACCTGAAAGCAAGACCTTCACAGCTGCATTTGCCTCTTCTGTCAGGAATATGTGACTGGTTTGAAAATTTCTTTTCCGCCTCACAACAGTGTTTTAAGATGGGCAGTCGTTTTCATAAACAGCCGACATGTTATCGCGGATTTGCCAGACACCGTTATCCTTGAAATGCAGGAACTTTATCACTCTACGAGCCTCAGTTTCCTCCATTTTACGCATCGGTCATTTTGGCACTCCCTATGAAAAGGAAAAAAAATATATATAAAGGTTACAATTAACGGGACATTTCAACATTATGTACTGATGAGGGACTAATAATAACACGGAAAAAATTTCGTTAATATAGCAAAATAATTTGGGGGTGATAATTAGAAGTATACCGTATCCCCTCGTATGATCAATGTTAGTGGGAAAATAATGTACGATTTGTGTTTTCACACGAAAATATACGCAACTATTGTGTTCATTGCATTTAACCCATTTCATTCAGTTTCCTTATGAATTTTCGGATTAACCCTCCACTACCTTTGGGAACTGTGTGTCCCACGATAGATTGTCAGAGAACCAGTGAGAATTTGCTGCACTTTATCGCTATGTAACAATGTGACACTGGTAAATGGCAGCCTGTTAGTGGTTTAAGCAATTCTTATAATTGCAGATTGCACCTGTAGGTTGTCCTGTCTGAAGTTTCATTATTAACCCCCTGTTCGCTAGACGTCTCGTTTTTTATTATCCGATATAATTGTCTCATATTTTATTTTCTTTATTTGTAGTTGTTTTTGCCGTTTGAATTAATGGAAACTATTTAATTTTTACCTAAATCATCTACAGACGAGGAATGTACATGTTGGGAACCATCTACCAATTTAAGGTGAAACAAGTAGTTGCGCGGGTTGTGCTAAGAGCAAGAAGGAAACTAGGATAAAAACCTCAAGTACCGTGTACCAAATTGCTTTGTACAAAAACTTTTCCACGCCGTATCTCAAGTAGGAGGCTCTATGTGACTATCACATGAGACACTCGAATTGCATGTAATGATGAAGAGCTTGCCATTTTTCATACTCCACCGAAATGCCAAATATTTGTAATCATAAATACGATCAAAGTGCTTTTCTGAAAATAGGTATCATAAATGAAAATACAGGATTATCAAACATTCCATTAGAACTAGGACATACATGTTCCACGTCAAAATTCGAATGGGTCACATACTCCCCACCCTTCCCCGCACTGTAAAACAAAACGACGGAATATATATTTTCCATATTGTTATTCCTGACTATGGCATTAATTAAAATAATCACACAGAAATGTTTTTCACTTCGAAAAAAATTGGTAGTGAAGGCAACGGATTTTCAGTTACTCGGATGACCTGTTGTCCCACTTACAAGGAGACCGTACTTACTTTCCGTAACCGATTAGATTCCTATTAACAGGGTGTGTAGGGCATGAACAGGACTTCAACGTATGTAAACAGAAAGATAAAACTCTCAACAGCTTTAGAGAAAATCGTGTATGAAAACTTTAGACGTACTCGTATACATTGTATGATCGCTTGAACTCAAGGCAATAATTTTATCTTGAAAGTCTTCCATTGTCTGCGTTTGCAAACAAAAGCAACAGGATAAGATTGTGTGTCCGCCTTGATGCAAAACACCTTTGTTATTTATTTATTCCCCAAACTAGTTTCAGCGATAAATATCGCCATCATCAATGGTTTCTTTGGTTCTTTACTATACGTCACAGCATCGTTTTACGATTGTTGCCGCTGTTTCCGGCATATTTTCTGCGTTTCGCTGTTGCCGTTTTTCTCGACATACATCCAAAAATTTCGATTACGAACAAGGTGCTAAAGTTATGTTTCTCTGTGTCTAAAAGTAGCTGCAATCCGTCCAACGAACTTGCAGATGACGTGAGGTATGCCGAGAAAAACGAGAAAAAAACAGCAGAAAACAAGGCGGAAACGCGGCAACAATCGTAAAACCACGTTGTGGCGGCGATATTTCTCCCTGAAATATCCTAATTTGGGGAATAAATAAATAACAAAAATGTTTTGCATCAAGATGGACCCACAATCCCATATTGTTGCTTTTGTACTCCAGGTGTTTGTAGCCAAGTGTGTAAGCGCTTAGCTTCACTGCGTTTGTACGACGAAACTGGAAACGTGCAGTTTAAAGGGAACCTTCAAAATGTAGTCCGCTGTTGTAACCTTGCGACGTTCATCTTTGCAGGCAGCTGAACAATGTTACAAAACGACTACAAAATTGTGCATAGATCATCGAACAATATACAGGGTGGTCAAAAACAGTCTGAAGAGCGCGTAAGGTTGTTGCAGGGTAGGTTGCGTTGAGCAATACCTGTTAAGAAAAAAAAGTCGATACGTTATGCCGTTTCCGAGTTAATTAGCATTGAAGTTAGCGTATCAGGCCGTTTCGCGCGCAAATTTAAGCGGGCCGCCAGATACAGTTAGATTCAGTTATTCTAATAGCGTAGATGATCTTCTCTTCTTCGGTTATCAACCCACAGGTTGGTTGGCAGCAGCACGCCATTCCGTTCTTTTGTCAACTTTCTTCTTCATATCTGCATAGGTCTGGCACCCGATGTCATTTATTACTTGTTGAATGTAGCTTAATCTAGGTCGTCCTCGGCGAGTTCTTCCTTCAATGATTCCTTCTAATATTCTCTTAATGAAATTGTTATGCCGTAAAATGTGACCTATGAAGGTTATTCTTCTTTTCTGTATATTTCGCCAAAGAGATCTGTTTTCTTTCACTCTTCTGAGGACATCTTCGTTTGTAGCCTTGTCTCGCCAGCTGATTTTTTCCATTCTCCGGTAGCACCACATTTCGAATGCCTCTAATCTTCTCTTTTCTTCTTTTCCACTAGTCCAAGTTTCACATCCGTAAAGGGCTGTACTCCACACATAGGTTTTCATGACTCTCTTTCTTACGTCTAAACTAACATTTCTACTCGTCAGTAAGTTTCTTTTTCCATTGAATGCTATTTTGGCAAGTTGTATTCTGTTTTTAATGTCACTTTTGCTCCTTCCATCTGCTGTTATTTTGCTACCTAAGTAGTTAAATTCTGTAACCTGCCCTAGTTTCTCTCCCTTTATTGTTATTCGTATGGGTTCCTTGGAGTGAGAAATTGCTCCTAAAGGCGGAAGAACTTCACAGTCAACGGCATAGGATGGAGAAGGCAACGGGAAACCACTCCATTAAAGATCACTCAAGATATCCCAAGAATCAGTAGCGCACCATGCCAGAATCTTCTGTTAAACATAAATCCGGAGTAATAGTCCCCCAATCGGATCTCCGGGTGGGGACAATGGAAGGTCAGGCAAAGTTGAAGAATACACTAAAAATAGCAACATGGAATGTAAGAACACTCCTCCAATGCGGGAAATTAGAGAACCTCAAACTAGAGATGGACAGAATGGGAACAGACATAATAGGAATATCTGAGATGCGATGGCCTGAACCAGGAGACTTCAGATCAGGAAATTATCGTATCATTCATACAGGTACTAACCAAGGAACAACTGGAATCGGTGGAGTTGGAATAATTCTAAAAGGAAAACTCGGGAATCTAGTCACAGGATATGTGCAATTTAACTCTAGGATAATACTAGTCAAAATTGGAACCAAACCAAAGAACACGGTAATAGTACAAGTCTATATGCCGACATCGGCAGAAGAAGACGATGTAATAGAAACAGTGTATGAAGACATCAACAAAGTTATAAATTATGTTAAAGGTGAAGAGAACTTAATTATAATGGGAGATTGGAATGCTAGTGTTGGAGAAGAGAAAGTTGACGGAATTGTAGGGAAATATGGTCTAGGAGATAGAAACGAAAGAGGAAGCCGGCTAATTGAATTTTGTGCCAAAAACAAGTTGGTCATAGCGAACTCCCTTTTCAACCACCATAAAAGAAGAAGGTACACGTGGAAAGCCCCAGGAGATACTAGAAGACACCAAATCGACTATATATTAGTAAAATCGCGTTTTAAAAACCAAATCAAGGATTGCAGAAGCTACCCGTCTGCGGATATTAATAGTGATCACAACCTTGTAATGATGAAATGCTTACTCAAACTCAAGCGATTAGAGAGAAAAACGAACAAAGTATGGAACAGAGATAACCTAAAGTCTGAAGAACTAGTGATCCCTTATGCACGGAAAACTGATGAGATGGCATCAAACATTATTCCCGGGAGTACTAACGAGGAGTGGAAACAAATCAAAGAAGGCATACATAAAGCAGCAGAAGAATTTATTGGGAAAGCCAAACCTGTAAACAGGAAAGAGTGGATAACACCTGAAATAATTTGTCTAATGGAAGAAAGAAGACTATACAAAAATGCCTCTGACGAGCAAAGCGAAAACAAATATAGAAAGCTTAGAAACCAAATAAACAGAGAATCTAGGAAAGCAAAAGAAAATTACCTCAACAGCATTTGTAAAGAGGTGGAGGAAAACATGGTTAAAGGAAAAACTGACTTGGCCTACAGAACAATAAAACAAAACTTTGCTAAACGGAAAGTAAAATCTTCAGGAACTATAAAGAACAAAGAGGGCAAGGTACTATTTGGATATGACACGCTGAAGAGATGGCAAGAATACATTGAAGAGCTATATCAAGGAGACCCTCTAACAGATAATATGATAGAATTAAGCGAAGAAGTAGAGAAAGAAGAACTAGGGGACACAATTCTGAAAGATGAATTTGAAAAAGCACTAAAAGAACTACCAGATAAGAAAGCAGCAGGTGTTGATGATATACCTTCTGAACTAATTAAGAAATCAGGAGACAAAATGAAAGCTACATTACTGCAACTCATACAGAAAATATACAAAACAGGTGAAGTTCCTGAAGACTATCAGAAATGCATCATATTCCCCATACCTAAGAAAGCATCTACTATGGACTGTGAAAACCATCGAACACTCAGTCTTCTTTCACACGCATCAAAAATTCTAATAAGAATAATTTTGAAAAGAGTTGAAAACCAATTGAATAGCACTCTAAGTGAAGACCAATTCGGTTTTAGAAGCGGTGTAGGGACGAGGGAAGCAATCTTATCTTTAAGACTAATAATTGAGAAACAAATTTCCAAAAACAAACAAGTATTTATAGCCTTCGTAGACCTCGAAAAGGCATTTGACAATGTTGTATGGCCAGAAATGTTTAGAATTCTGAAGAAGGCTGGTCTGAAATATAATGATAGAAGGATAATCTTTAAAATATACCAAAATGAAACAGCCTTAGTTAAGAAGGAAAACAAAGAAGAAACAGCAAGAATAAGGAAAGGAGTGAGACAGGGATGCCCACTATCTCCAGTAATTTTCAACGCATATATCCAAGAAGCAATAGACAAAATAAGAGAGAATATTGAAGTAGGAATAAAACTTAACGGAATGAAAATAGATATGTTGCGATATGCAGATGATATCGCCATAATTACAGAAAGGAAAGAAGATTTAGAAGCCGCACTCAATGAAATGGAAAACACCTTAAAAGAACAGTATGGAATGAAAATAAATAAGAAAAAGACTAAAGTGATGGTGAGTGGCGCCCTGAACTACAATGAACCCATACGTAGATGATAGCGCACGAGATTGCTCAGCCTTACCTCGGGTTCCATCCTTACCAACTTCCCATGTCCAATTTTTGTATCGCTCTCTTGTTCGGTTATAGGAAACCAGACGAAGAACGCATTTGGCGACAGTCTCGGGCGGGCCTCTTGAATTTACGCGCGCAACTGCCTGATGGCTAACATTGAGGTTAATTAACGCGGAAACAGTGCAAGGTATCGAATTTTTTTTCTTAATTATTAGTTCTCAGTAAAGCCTACCCTGCAACAACCTTACATGCTTTTCAGACTGTTTCTGGCCACCCTGTAGAATGTTTATAGAGAAGGTTGCATAACAATTCAATCGGACACCATTAGTTGAATGCACCTAGATTCGGTAATACACGTCGATATGCGTGGTACGCCGTAAAACTGTATGATGACAGGAAACCGTTTATGAATGTAAATCAGGTTTGTTTCGCAACAGACACATTGAAAGAACATGATCATGCAAAAGTTTGGCGTTCGTCACATTTGCTGCAAGTCGAAATAATTACTGTAGTCAATGTTTCTACGATAATTATCATCCTGATATATGCGGTGTTCCGTAGGTTACCCAGTATACTTGTATGTAGAAACAATAATATAAATAAATCGACTATACTGATTTTATTGCTGGTCGCGGTGCTCGAGCGGTTATAGGCGCTTCAGTCTGGAACCGCGCGACTGCTACGGTCGCAGGTTCGAATCCTGCCTCGGGCATGGATGTGTGTGATGTCCTTAGGTTGGTTAGGTTTAAGTACTTCTAAGTTATAGGGGACTGATGACTTCAGATGTTAAGTCTCATAGTGCTCAGAGCCATTTGAACCATTTTTGATTTGATTGTTCTCGTATGCCCTGTTTCTATTTCCCATCTCCTTGCGAATTTGTTTTTCCGTTATACAGGACAAAGATTATAAATATAATAAATGAACAAATAAACATTCATAATTTGCACAATCATGTAAACCTGTTGTCAGAATTGTTTTGGGATAAAAAAAAGTATCGGCGGTGATATTCGGTCGAAGACAACTCGTGCTAAGGAAACCAAGCGCGTACTAGCTCGGCTGAGAACTTCTTGAATACTTGCGACCAAAGAAAGTATTTAAGCACACCTAAGAGAAATTGTTCCCTTTCTCACGTACTGCTCCAAGAAAGGAAAAGATTCGATTCAGAGACTTCGTGCTTTCACACTAAGCGCTTGTACCCCTTGAGCACTAGTGACCACGTAATGTGTATGAGCACGTCTAAAATTTTCAAACTAGATTTTCTCAAAACCGGTTCAGAGCTGCGTGTTGCTGTTTATACCTGTTTAAATTGTAGTCGTGGCCTACACCCTCTGTCAGTGTGAATCAAATCGGTTAAGAGCAAGGTCGTACGGCCCCCTAGTCCTCATAAAGGAGGTTCCACTGCAATAAGTATCGAACGTTAGGTGTAGTTTTAGCGACTTTGGTAAAGTTGATTATCTTGCTGAGATAATGGTTCAAAAATCAAGATGGATAGCATCTGTTAATGTTTAAATCGTATTAATTTCACCATCAAGTATTATACAGTGAGAACTCATTGGCTACAACTCATTAGTGCTACGGGCTCCGCGCGTGATTGACCCGATCCTGCCTAAAAAAAAGGTAGATCAAAAAACTAAAGCTTTCGTCGTATGACCGCGGACTGATTTACGCCTTTTCCCTTCCTGACTGCTGGCGCAATTTCTTTTACGAGGCTACAACAACTATGAGGCTTCCTTTGCGCAGTAGGCATCAAAACAATACCAGTTGTGATGGATTACTTTTGGCCAGTAGTCAAGATCTAGAGTGCACTAGGCATCAATTGTAGTCTGTTTCCGTTCACGGAGACCAGTGAGTTATCTCAGCACAATGTGCGAGTTATGCGTTTACCGTTAGCAGCTCTAGCTTGCCGCAACAGGAGGGGACGGACCACGTGTTTGTCTGAGCGAATAGCTGACGTCGAATTCGGTTGTTCCCTTGGCTGCTCTCCGCTGTTGCCGCAATTAGACGCTACTTTCACAATGATCAGTCTGTGTTTCGCACGCGTTATTAATGCTGCTTATTTGTGGGCTGCTGTTTTTTTCGTCGTCGCGCCGTCACGCGAAGAGGAAATTCCTATTGCTGTTCGCCTGTCTAATAAGGTAAGTGGATAAATATCCAGAGGTATCTGGAGCAATTGAAACCATCTGGCGATTGCATCTCTGCTTGAGACTCTGAGCATTGTCCGTAGTACTGCAAGTAATTCATTTTCTGTTCATATCTGCGGTTGGGGTGAAACATTTTGCAATGATTGTTTCAAGAACTAGAGAGTGTGGCATTTAATTTCACGTCGAATATTTGGTAGACTGAAGCAATTTTTCCGTAATCAAGTTGTTATAAATCTATTTTTATTTCAAAGTATAGAAAAAATTACGTAGGGGATTCAAAAATTAAGTTACACATGTCGTCCCACACTAAGGTCATTACGCAACAAGGGTGACGCCTTGTCAGAAAGAGAGTACATGTTCCATGTATTCTGCAGAGGCAGCACTGCTCCGATACAGGTAACAAGTGCATCGTATTGTACGAGTGAAATGGCGCGGTAACTCGAAACGTACTCTAAAATTGAAGTACGCGGCACAAAACAATTCTTGTGGGCAAATCGTCTAAATTTCACACATATTCAGCGTGAAATTCTCGCGATATATGGACCAAACGCAATGTCGCGTCCAGCTGTAGTGAATGGTGGAAACAATTTTACCAAGGCCGCAGAGATGCTGATCCGCCATAAAGTGCGCATCTTGTACCATGAAGTTTTCACGTTTTCGATAAACGCCAGAGGGGAGAGAGATATATTTTTCGACGATGAGAACGTTCACACAGCGGTTCTTGGGTACCTCCGTCGAGAAATTGAATGATTGGCAGTGGAACGTTCCGACGACTTGGTGACTGTTGAAAAATATAGTGTCATGTATCTACGTCACTTTGAAGAATACTGCAGCATTCAATAAAAGTTGCTTCGTCCACCGTTGATAATGTGCAACTAACTCTATGAAGTCCTCTCCTACTAGTAATTTGTTGTAACTGCTTTCATTTTATGTTTAAGATTTAATTTAGAGTGTTTCTGTTAGCACATTTATATATGTAGACGAGATTAAGAGCCAGCTTGGCCGTTTTCCACGTCTACATCTACTCTGCGAATCATTGAGAGGTGCATGGCAGAGGGTACGTTCCACTGTACCAGTTATTAGGATGTCTTTTCGTTTCATTCACGAGTGGAGCATGAGATGAATGACTGTTCAGATGCCTCTGTGCTCATTATAATTAGTCTAATCTTCTTCTGACACCCCTATATGAGTGACACATAGGGGGGTTGTAGTATATTCCTAGTCACCATTTAAAGCCAGTCCTTGAAACTTCGTAAGTAGGGTTTTTCAGGATGGTTTACGTCTGTCTTAAAAAGTATGCCAGTTCAGTTTCTTCAGCATCTCATCAAACAAAACTGCGACCATTCGTGCTGCTCTTCTCTGTATACGTTCAATATCCCTTGTTTGCCCTATCTGGTACGGGTCCCACACACCAGAGCTATTCTAGAATGGGTCACACGAGTGATTTGTAAGCAATGCCCTTTGTAGACTGATTTCATTTTCCCAGTATTCTACCAATAAATCGACGTCTATCACCTACTTCACCCACGACTGAGCCTATGTGATCATTCTGTTTAATATTCCTACAAAATGTTATACCCCGGTATTTGAAAGAGTTGGCCTTTCCTAACTGTGATTCACTGATATTACAGTCAAAGATTACTACATTTTTTTCCTTTTGTGAAGTGCACAGTTTTACTTTTCCGAACATTTAAAGCAAGTTGCCAATCTTTGCACCACTTTGATATCTCATCAAGATCTGACTGAGTATTTATGTGGCTTCGTTCAGACAGTACTTCACTATAGATAACTGCGTCATCTGCAAAATGTCTGAGGTTACCATCAATATTTCTGCAAGGTAATTAATATCCAACGTGAACAATAAGGGTCCCAACACACTTCACTGGTGTCTACATTTGACAATGACTATCCATCCAAGGTAACATGCTGCGTCATCCGTCCTAAAAAAAATCCTCAATCCAGTCAAAAATTTCGGTTATACCCCATATGATCGTACTGTTCATAATCAGCGTCTATGTGGTATTGAGTCAAATGTTTTTCGGAAATCAAGAAATACTGCACATCTACGTGACTGCCTTGATGTAAGGATTTCGACATGTCATGTGAGACAACTGTAAGTCAGGTTTTGCATGATCGATGTTGGAATCCATGGTGGTTGGCATGGAGGAGGCCATTCTGTTCGAAATATCTCACTATGTTTGAGCTCAGAATATGTTCTAAGATTCTACCATGTAACACATTTGTGGTCTATCGATCGTTCACTGATTGGTTCATCGAGTTGAGTGCTTGTCACCTTATAGACACCAGCAAAACTCACGCAATGATGAGGAATGTTGATACGTTTTTATAACGAGGATCTGAGAACTACTGAATCACAAAATATTTACATTGTTGAAAGATGTGCTATTACTAAACAGGTACTGCGTACATCATCTCAAATTAACAGTTGTTTTCCCTCTCCTAGGTGCGCCGCACATTTGCTGACAATATTCAGTCGTTAGCTGTTTACCTTTCTTTAGAACAGTTCGGTGTGTTAACTTCTGCAGCTAGAATAAAATGTGTCTGTAACTGACCGATCGCTGTGGCATGCAGCTATCCACGACTAACGGGCCTCTAGAAGTTCTCTGCACCTACAAACCTTGCAACATTGCTCGGTTCACCGGAGCGTCGATCACAAAGTTATTTTAAACGAAATTCAATTTTAACAGACAAGTTTAGTTTGCAACTGCCGCTGTGTTATTTAATCCGAAGGAAATTACTGTGGTATCCTCGCAGTGTGATACAGGCGCTGAGAAAAAACTAGGAAGGAAGGAAGATTAGTACTTAAACGAAAGAGGTACTAAAGTTATTACCTCGACACAACGGAAACGAGAATACTCGCATTTCCAAGAAACATTTTGTCATGGTGTGTTAATGTGCCCCTGTTAATCAGCCTTGTTCCGTGACATGTTTTATCGAGTTCGATCAGCTCTGTAGCAGGGAGTGTGGAGTTTATTATAGAGGCGTTCTAAAAAGGCTCGACCAAAAGGCAAAACGTTAGAGCACACAGAAATTTTTTTGAACAATTGAAGGAACGGATGCAGACATATGCCAGAACATGTCCAGGATATAGGATATCTAGGTGAGAAGGGTGGGGGGAAGAGAGAGGGAACAATTCGTATTAGTTTCTCGGGGAATGAGAAATTAGTTTTAAGATTTCGCGAAAAATGGCTCTGAGCACTATGGGACTTAACATCTGAGGTCATTAGTCCCCTAGAACTTAGAACTACTTAAATCTAACTAACCTAAGGACATCACACACGTCCATGCCGGAGGCAGGATTCGAATCTGCGACGGTAGCAGTCGCGAGGTTCCGGACTGAAGCACCCAGAACCGCTCGGCCACCGCAGCCGGCTGCGAAAAATGGTTTTTGGTACACTTGTTCTAGTCAGTATTCATTACATGTTCCTAAGGCAAAAGTTGCGTTTTTTGCAGTATGTATACGGGAATGTGTACGTGATATGTATCAAACTACACGTCAGAGACTTGTCCGTCAGCCGCGCGGGATTAGCCGAGCGGTCGCCGACACGGTAGCTCAGCGTGTTCGGTCAGAGGGCTAGCGGCCCTCTGTAATACAAAAACTGAGTAAATGGATCAAAACGAACTGAAACGGGTGTCTTTCGACGTCCGCCCAGAGCAGATACAACGAACGAAAACGAACAAAGCGAGATTTAAAAAAAAAAAAAAAAAAGCGGTCTAGGCGCTGCAGTCATAGACTGTGCGGCTGGTCCCGGCAGAGGTTCGAGTCCTCCCTCGGGCATGGGTGTGTGTGTTTGTCCTTAGGATAATTTAGGTTGTGTGTAAGCTTAGGGACTGATGACCTTAGCAGTTAAGTCCCATAAGATTTCACACACATTTGAACATTTGAATTTGTTCGTCATCTCCTATATGTTTTCTGAATATAACTTTCTGTTTTAGTTTTTATGACAAAAATTACATTTAACATTAACAGTGCATTGAAATATGGCGTGAACGAAAGCATTAGGCTATGTTACATGTCGCTCTGCTACCACAACCTGTGGATGGTTTGTTGATTTTGGGGGAGGGAACCAAACGTCGAGGTCATCGGTCCCATCGGATTATGGAAGAATGGGGACGGAAGTCGGCCGTGCCCTTTCAAAAGAATCATCCCGGCATTTGCGTGAACCGATTTAGCGAAATCACGGAAAACGTAAATCAGGATTGCCGCACGCGGGTTGGAACCGTCGTCCTCCCGAACAGTCTGCACCACGAAACTAGTTTAATTTGTGAAGATTATCTTTTTCTAGGAGGGAAGGGGAGAAATTTTAAAGACAAATATTTTGAGAAACAAAAAACTATTTTGCCCAAGAAAAGTTTTCTTTAATAGTTTTTGTAAAATTTGAAAGATAGTCCTGACAAAGGATGTTGCCGTGCAGTATTAGTTGCAGACTGGACGAATTGCTGCTTGCTATTGACGCTCACAAACATTCCGAACACAGTTATGTGAAACATACTATCACGGAATTTTTACTCTTACAATAAATTGACAGTTTAGGTTACTTTAAAAGTGTATGTATGTTTCATCGTGTCATGTTAGCGACATAACTGTATTTTTCCCCTTTAGGTTTCATTGTTAAAAGTATTACTCGCGCGTTGGCTGATGAGAGCAACCGTAAAGCTATTTTCCATTTACGGTCGCTCACCCACCACCGCGCCCAGTGTCAACTTGGATTGCGAAAAATACACTGTGGGGCAAAACTTAGGGAAGTAACTTTCGTGTGACGTGTCACTGCTGAGCAACATAGCTCGATGAAACTTGAACCATATAATGAAAGAACTGTTGCAGTTTAGTGCAGAAGGTAAGTGAAAGAAATAAACAATGAAACGAACAGAAATGACATTTTTGATCAAAGACAATAATTACACTGAATTCATCACAATTTATGATGGTCACCTGGACATAACAAAAGGCGACATGGTTCTTAATAGTGTGTGTGATCATCACGGACGGCAATATATGCTCTGCAACGTGCTACCTTGCTGCCCACAGGGTTAGGAACAGGTTCGTGGGGTAGGGCATATCATTACTCCACTATCGTCTTGACAACTGCTGTATGCTCGAAGGTGCATGAGTGCAAAACGTCTCCCCAATTCATCCCACACGGGCTCGATGGGATTTAAGTCGGGGGAACGGGCAGTCAAGTCCATTCGCCGAATATTATCTCGTTCCAAGAGGTCCTCCACCTGTGTAGTTCGACGCGGTCGCGCGTTGTCTCCACAAAAAATGAAGTCGGGGCCGAATTCACTCCTGAAAAGACGCCCGTGGGGAAGTAGTACAATGTAACAGTAACGTTGACTAGTAAGTGGAGCGCGTTCAAAGACTTGGATGTCAGTACACCAATGCACCATTAGTCCTCCGCACACCGTAACACCGTGACGAGAACGACCATGTTGACAGTGTTCCGGGGGACATTACATGCTCCCATCTCTCGCTATGTGAGGTGACGTAATGCATGGGGGAACATCCACTTCTACATATACAGGGTGTCCCATTTATCTTGACCACCCTAAATAACTGTTTGTCCAGATGCAAATTACAAAATCTTTCAAGCAAATGTTCTTTAGTCGTCAGGGGGGACATCAATCACCGTGATTGCCTTCGTTGTAGCTTTGTTTTTTTATAAAGATATGAACAGCAATATGACTTTTTTAAATGGCACCCTGTATTTTTTATTCGGTAATTCATTTTCTCTCCTAAAGACCTATTCAAAAATGTATCACAGTTTACCATTCACTGAAACACAACGTTATTAATTACATAACACGACATTGACTTTGAGTCCGGGATCACAAACTCATCCAGTTGCTGGAGTTGTCAGAAAACAAATGAAAACCAAGTAATACATAACACAAAATTAACTTTGACTCTCCTGTACCATTGCCCAGGAGTAGAACATTCAAAGGTGCTCAAGTTATGATCATGGGCAACGTTACACTGGTGCACTCGTTGAATGAAAGAATTATTTACTGCTTCCAGTGTTGCCTGCTGAAGAGAATTAGAAGCAAGCACGATACGTTCCTGCATGTCCTCTGGAGTTGTTGGAATATCGCGATAGACAACGTCTTTAATGCATCCCCAAAGAAAAAAGTCCAGAGGATTTAAATCAGGAGACCTAGCAGGCCAAGTAACTGTTCCTCCTCGACCAATCCATCTGGCAGGATACCTTCGGTTCAGAACACAACGTGCACGCAAGGCACTATGTGCTGGAGATCCATTGTGTTGATACCACATAAGCATTCTGGTTATTAGTGGCACTTCATCAAGAAGAGGAGGAAGAATTCGTCTGAGGAAGCTGGCATCGCTGTGCCGTTTAGACTACCATTGGTGAAATAAGGGCCAATAATTGTAGTACCAAGCATTCCACACCAGACGTTAACTCTGCATGACGCTGATGTTCCACCTGTCTAAGCCATCGTGGGTTGTCGTTGGACCAATGATGCTTGTACCTCGTATCTACCGGTTCTTTGTTTGACAAGGGACATTCATCGGTAAATAGAACACTGGAGAAGAAGTTCGGGTTGGCGAGGATTTGCTGCTGTGCCTACTGACAGGACTGTACACGATATTGGAAATCATTCCTCTGTAATTCTTGATGTAGGTGTATATGGTAAGGATGGAACCGGTGACGTGTAAGAATACGATGTACACTGGCTTTAGGAATGCCAATCTAGTGTGCCAGCTGTCGTGTGCTCACATGTGGATTCATAGCAACGGAAGCGAGAACAGCAACTTCGGCAGATTCCTCTGTGCGAGAGCTACGACGATTGCGTTGTCGTGGGTTGAAACTTCCCGTTTCCTGAAACGTCGCAACAAGACGAGAAAACATCCGTCGGGAAGGTGGGTTCTTGTCAGGACATCGCACTCTGTCCAGGTCCGCTGGCTGCGTAGAATTTCGCCTACTTTCAACAACAACAGTAAAAGAAACGTTATGTCGATGCAGTTTGTAGGGAGGACAGCCTTCCTACACAACAGTATTTAAAAGGACTAAACTACTGTACTAAATGTACCCGCACACAAGAAAACAGTATTGCAATTACTGTTCTGCTAACTTACATTCCCCATAGGTGAGTAGCTTTTCTACCTTCTCTTCGTTGGTGTAGATTCTAGTCACACAACTCTTCAACTGACGATGGTTGATGGAATGACGGGTGTGCATTCTACTTATGTTTACATTTGTCCTCTGTCAACGTCAGCACGTGGATGTGTTCCATTACCCCGAGTACCTGCACTTAGCGCTGGGAGCGTCAACGTCATTGTGTTCTGTAATTAATAACGTTGTGTTTCAGTGAGTGGTACACTGTGATACATTTTTGAATAGGTCTTTAGGAGAGGAAATGAATTATCGAAAAAAAGTACAGGGTGCTATTTAAAAAAGTCATACCGCTGTTCATATCTTTGTAAAACACAAAGCTACAACGAGGGCAATCTTGTTGATTGATGTCCCCCTGACGGTTAAAGAACATTTGCTTGAAACATTGTATAATTTGCATCTGGACAAAGAGTTATTTAGGGTGGTCAAGATAAATTGGACACCCTATATACTCCGCAAGCCACTGCACGGTGCGTGGCGGAGGCTACCCTGTATCCCTACTGCTCATTTCCTTTCCCGTTCCACTCGCAAACAGAGTGAGGAAAAAACTACTGTATATGTGCCTCCGTATGGGCCCCAATTTCTTGAATCTTTTCTTTGCGGTCCTTACGCGCAATGTATGTTGGCGACAGTAGAATTGTTCGGCAGTCATTTTCAGATGCCGGTTCTCTAAATTTTCTCAATAGTGTTTCTCGAAAAGAACGTCGCCTTTCCTCCAGGAATTCCTGTTTGAGTTTGCGAAGCAGTTCCGTAACACTTAGGTGTTGTTCGAATCCGCCAGTAATAAATCTAGCAGTCTGCCTCTCAATTGCTTCGATGTCTTCCTTCAATCAGATCTAGTACGGATCCCAAACATTCGAGCAGTACTGAAGAATTGGTCGCACCTCTCCTTTAGGGGTGAAACACACTTTCCTAAAATTCTCCAAATAAACTGAAGTCGACCATTCGCCTCCCCTATCACAGTTCTCACATGCTTCTTCCATTTCATATCGTTTTGCAACGTTACGCGCAGATAGTTAAAGGACTTGACTATGTGAAGCAGGACACTAGTGATACTGTAACCGAAAATTACAGGTCTGTTCATCCGGATAACTTATATTTTTCTGCATTTAGAGTTAGCTGCCATTCATCACTCCAACTAAAAACTATGTCTAAGTCGTCTTGTATCTTCTTACAGTCACTCAACTTCGACACCTTACCATACACTACGGCATCATCAGCCAAGAACCGTAGATTTTTACCCAGCCTGTCCGCCAAATTATGTACGTATATAGAGACCAACAGCGGTCCTATCACATTTCCCTGGGGTACTCCTGACGATCCACTTGTCTCTGACGAACATTCGCCGTAGAGGACAACATACTCCGTTCTATTTCTTAAGAAGTCTTCGAGCCATTCACACTCTGTGAACTTATTCCATACGCTACACACATAACATTGTCGAATATAGCAGTTTTCGTCTAGGTGTTATGGTGCGAAGGGGCTAATGTTGCATCGATGAACTGATCACCCCAGAAGTGCCAACTCTCCCGATTTAAGCGGGAGACTCCGAATTTTTCCTTCTTCCTCCCGATCTTCCGACCGTGATGACCGATCTATCGATTTTTAGATCAGTTTCAATACTTTTCTTACTATTTGAAAATCCTGCGCCTTAGATATATTGGTGGATGACAAGGTATGGCTGCTACTTGTCTATGTTAACTTGGAATACTCTTGCGGTGGCTGTCGGGAGCGGCAGTAGGCGTTGCTCGCGCTTCGTATCTACAAGTAAGTAAGGAACTTACCGTTGGCAGTGTTCGGAGACGAATGAATATCTTTCAACTTGTGCCAATTTCCTCCGCTTCTGGAAGCACCAGCGCAATCGTAAAGTTATCGTGGACAAGGAGTAGTCGATAGTCGTTCCAAGCGAAGTGATTAGCGTTGTTGTGTCTACAAGGCAGTGTTGCCAAGTTGGGGGATTTCCCTAGGGGGAAGTTAGAGGGATAGGTGTTTCATGGGGAAAAATATTTAGGGTTACTACCCTCCCCTCGCCGCCCCTCCGCTCGACAATATCTTGGAGATATTGATTATTTTTCGTGCAGAATGGCGGAGAAATACGATGCAGTGTTCAGAAACGTGTATAAGGAAGAGCTTCCGTGTTTAAGTGAATCTAGGAAGGGACAAAATTACGCATTTTGTAGTGTATGTAGATGTGACTTTTCAGTGGCTCATGGCGGGAAATGCGACTTTCTTAAACATGTGCAAACTAAAAGACACAAGGAGGGTGTCCATTGTGTAGAACGGAACCAGATACTTAACTTTTCACGTAAACCCCAAAAAGTAGATTCTGTGTCGAATGCCGAGGCTTTGTTTACCTCATTTATTGTAGAGCATAACTTGACTATAAACTCTGACGACCACACTGGGCCTTTATTTCGCAAAATGTTTCCCGATTCCGAAATTGCGAAACGATATGGCTGCGCCAGAACAAAAACAACCGCTATCCTTACGGAAATGTGCATGGAAGAAAAAGCGAAAATTATTACGCATTTGCAGTCGAATCCATTCGCTATTGCTACCCATGGTTGTAATATCACGGACTTACGTTATATCCTATTATCGTATCGTTCTTCAGCCCTGAACTCTGTGAAATTCAAAATTGCCGACGCTCTGTGCCTAATTTAAAATGGGATGCCACTGGAGCTAATATTGCTTATCTTCTACTTTCAACTTTACGAGAATTCTGTATTCCATTCAAAAACTGTCTGGCTTTTGGGGCCATGCAAATATGGGTTGCATTATGAAATGAAAACGTGTGATCATTTAACAGTGATTTATTCATGCAAATCCTGTGCCAATGTCAAAACGGAAACCTAACAGACGTTAATTTGTTTCCTCGGATCGTAATTTCGAACTGTAGTTCTCTCGAGAGTGCTTCACTTGAATGTGTGTGAATCCAAAGAAACCTGCAGAGCTCATCATTCATGTTGTTCAGCGTGTTGAATGATAAATTATACAGTCCGAAGGCTCAGGTATGTCCATTATTTGCTATTTACATGTAAATAATAAAGCAAACGTAATAGAGTTGTTACAGGTACTGAATTATTGCAACTTTAATCGTCAGAGATGTGTTGTAACTCACAATAATACACCGCTAAAATTCTCCCGATTTTTCACTTTTGAAAGTTGGCATGTCTGCAAATCTTTGAACACGGTACACTCAGCAGTGAACGTTATTGCGACGCAGTACTCTTACCCCAAGCGTGTCTCTTTGGGGTTGCATTCGGCCCTCACTTCCTTTTTGTGGATAACAAAGCGTGAAATCATCCAACAGCGAGGGCGAAGGAACTCTTGGAACAAGAGGATATTCGGCGAATGAACAGACCAGCTCGTTCCCTCGACATAAACCCTGTCGAGCACGTGTCGGTGCGTTTGGGAGATGTATTGCTGTACGTTCACGTGCACGAACGACCATCATGCAGTTCTCAACCGCGCTGACAGGAATGGATCTCCCAGCCACAAGAACTCCTTACCATCCTTCTGCCAGCATGATATCACGTTGCAAAACACGCACTGCGTCTGTGCTGATCATTCACCCTATTAAGAACCATGTACTGCCTTTTGTAATGTCCTGGTGAATAAAACTGTCATTTCTTTTCGTCTCATTGCGTATTTCTTTCAACTATCTTTTGTACCATATTGTTGTAGCTTCTTCTTTGCATAGTCGAAGTTTTATCGAGTTATTGTTATCTGAAAGTGACACATCGTTCGAAAGTTACTTTCATCCTTAAATTTTGCACATTAGTGTACATCTATCTTTTTTTTTAAAAAAAAATTAGTGTGTTAAGTAATTTAAGTCAATCACTACCAGAAAAGCGCCGATTCATCTAAGGAAGAAGTAATGATTCTTTTGGACATCTCTTTCCATTATAAACCGAGAAAAAATCGTAAACAATCCACAACTTGCTATTTTTATTTTGCTGCTATTTCACTAGTGCAGATAAGTACCGTATGGTTTTGTTGTTGTAGTGATGTCTAACTACCTAGCAGAACGATGCAAATGCTTTGAGGTGAAAGGATACTACTCACCGAAAGGCGGAAGCGTCAAGTTGTCGATAGGCACACACAATAGAAAGAATACGTGCTAGCTTTCGGAGTTATCCTTAGACGAGCTAGATAAAATTAAATACACACACACTCACACACACACACACACACACACGCACGCAAGCGCGCACGCGCGCGCGCGCGGGGTCGCGCGCACATACACATATGTGCTCCATGGTGCCGGCTAGACTAAATGTCTGTTGGTCTAGCCGGTACCATGTAAGGACACATGTGTGTGTGGCCTATGTGTGTGTGGCCTGTGTGTGTGTGTGTGTGTGTGTGTGTGTGTCTTTTATTTTACTCTAGCACCATGTAGGGGCAAAGAGTATGTAACCGCGTTTGTGTGTGTGTATGTTTAATTTTACTCTAGTTCGTCAAAGGATAACTCCGAAAGCTAGCAAGTTATCTTTCTTTTGTGTGTGCCTATCGACAACTCGACGCTTCCGCTTTTCGGTGAAGGGACTTCTTTAATCCTAAAGTATCTACATACTGCAAGAACTTTCCTACAACAATTATACTATCTACAGTAGGAGAAATAATATTTGTGATATGATTTGCGTGCAATTATTATTTTTCTCTTGACATTCGCTCTGTTACTGCGTTTCCATTTGCTGATTTTAACAATTTTTAGCCCCTCCAGTGACACCGTCTTCATGAACAACAGTAGTCACGATCTTGCAGATATTGGCAGTTGCTCTGAAAGCTTCTAAAACGTAACGAAATTATTCGAGTATTTTTTTCCTACACAGGCCTAATCCACAATTTCGTCGAAATTGTCTTATGTAATGTTTTTCGCGGTGCATCGTGTTCATATAAATGACAGACAAATGATAAGAAACAAAATCTCCAGATTATCGCTTGAAATATCGGGGGGGGGGGGGGGGGGAGATACTTCATGCCCACTTTTTGAAAATATTATTATCTAGTCTGTCACTTTATATTTTACTTACACATCAGTATCTCTTTAAAAAGTATGTTGAGAGTGAAAGTCACCAACAATGAACGAAATTTGCACTTTTTATATAATTTTTGTGGTGGTCATGACGTCTATAGTACACATTATTTAAAGTGCGTTGATATTGCTAAGAGACTGCTAAAAGGTACTTTCAGGTTTTCCACCTTACTTACACATCTGTACCTCTTTAAAAAAGTGTGTTGTTAATATAATACAAAAAAAAAAGATTTTTGTATTTTAATTTTTTCAGGGTGGGCACAAAGTACCCCCCCCCCCCCCCCACCCTGCCTGCCCGGCTAGTCGCGTTGCTTCCACAGAGCATGCTCTGTGGTTGATTCCCAAGCGGGAAGGCGTGCCGGTCCCCGGCACGAATCCGTCCTGCGGATCAGTGTCGAGGTCCGGTAAGCCGGCCAGCCTGTGGATAGTTTTTAGGCGCTTTTCCATCTACCTCCGAGAATGTGGACTGGTTCCCCTTATTCCCCCTCAGTTACACTATGTCGGCGACTGACGCGCAAACACTGTCTCTACGTACGCGTACACCATAATTACTCTAACACGCAAACGTTTGGGGTTTCACTCTTCTGGTATGAGACGTTCCCAGGAGGAGGGGGGGGGGGGGGGTGGAGATCCATTGGCGGGCGAAGCGTACAATAACCCTGAGTTCGGTGTGGAGCGGCGTGGGTGAACTACTGAGAGCTACGGCGGGACGAAGCCTCCCCGTCGTTTCTAGGTCCCCGGTTAAATACGCAATACGCAATACACCCCCACCCCTCGCTATCCTGGTGATGTGGGTTATGGAAAACGCCTTCGTATTGCTAGAATTAATGTAGCATGTACTGCAAGACGGCAAGGTCTAGCGACTACCTGAGTAATGGCAAATCGCCATCAGCACATTTAAAAAAACAATCGCAATGCATTGAGACAGCAGCGCAAATGAGGTAGTAGTCCATTTCGTTCTAATCTAAAAATGTCGTTCTTTTCATATGTAACAACAGCGTGCACTCCACTGTGTAAAAACCACTCACGTACTAGGCCTTAGGTTGCCTACAGGGCAATACGAAGAACACTCAATCACCGTGGAACAATTGATCAGTATGTTCCAGTCTCTCCAGCCGTTATCGCCATTAGAAGAACCCTGGTGATGCTGCTGCTTCTTTATCCAAATAGCTCGTCATTTGGTCTCACGAGGCTGAGCGGAACCCATTTCAGACGTGCCTACCTCAGAAAAAGTCTGAGGGCGTACTGGAACTCGAAACTTCGTCCTTCCTCACCAACGGCAGCGACGCTAAACATTCGGCTACTCTGTTTATGCATCCTTGTGTGAAAACGTAATTCACTCATCAATGTGTTGGCACTGAAGGAAAAGGGTATCATATCTTCCATTTCGTGCTCACCCCGAACATAACTTTATGTGCATTTCCAGTAGTGTTTCACAGCACAAGATGTTTCCGTGGAGCAATCCCGCAATCGTCAGTGATACTCGTTTCGACAGAAACGAAGCGCACGTTTTCACACAGAACACCAGACGCTTGGCAGACTCATTGTCCTTCAGTAGTTCGTGCGTCACTCAAATCGTATCGTTTGACCTTGTCATTCCGCTACTACTTTCCTTGCACCTAGCGACAAAACAGTTTCCACGATTAAGCATCATCGTTGAAATCTTATGACCTGTCGACAGTGGTTTGCTATTTGCAGCTTACTTTTCAAGCGCTGTGCGTAATACTTTTTATAGCTCTCTTCTTTGTATCTTCAGAGATGCGTAGTAAGCAATACTTTTATGTTTGCGCAGATAATCAGTATCTTCGAAACGTCGACAATACCATGCAATTTATTAATTCTCAGACATTTTTGTGAGCAGAATACCAACGGGTAAGTAGATAACACCATCACTCCAATATGTTCCGGGACTGGACAAATAAAAATTAGAGAAAAGTTAAGATGGTGGTTTTAATACTTCAAGTGTTCTACGCAGTCTCCTCTTAACTTGGATACAAGGCACAGAACGTTCAAGCAACGATGTAAAATTGCCAGACAAGTCTTTCTTTGTGATGTTCCATTCATATTGGCTTGAATTTCGTCTGTGTCGTCAAAGCATTGACGCTTCATGTGGATTTCTCCACTTTGTCGATTTCTGATAGGTACGTACTGATAGCACGTCACTCGCGATGATGTTATCCAGAGAAGAATTGTCCACGTTTTGCATTTCAATCAAGTCACGGCAGGCGTCCACATGTCGTTGGTTCTGTTCAGGAGTCAAGGTCTGCGGGACAAACTTTGCACACGCTTTCTCTTCTGCGAAACATTCTGAAAAATGTTTTGAACACATTATTTAGAGTGTCGATTCATTGAGATTTGTGACACAACAACATTAACACACTAATTTCTCACGTTCGATACTTAACACTGCCTGCTCACAACTGACTGGTCGATGCCAGGAATAAAATCTGACTCTGGGCTCTTTGGACGGATAGTGCAAGTCGCATATGTCTTACATCGTAATGCTTTTTACTGCATCTTCACCGATTTCCATACTCAACTCCTCTTCAGAATGAGCCAAATTAGTCACGAGTAGCTTAGAGTGTTATCTGACTCTGCTGAATACGATTTTAACCGATCGAGGTGACGCAGTGGTGAGGTACTGGACTCGCATTCGGGAAGACGGCTGTTTAAATTCTCGTCCTGCTATGCGGATTTAGGTTTCCCGTGCCTTTCTTAAATTGCTTTAGGCAAATGTCGCGGTTGTTCCTTTAGAAAGAACACTGTTGATTTCCTCCGCCGCCCTTACCCAATTCGAACTTGTGCTCCATCTCTAATTACTTCGTCGGCGGTGGGACTTTTAACCTAATCTTCCTTCCTGCTTCCTTTTGAATATGATACCTCATTCCTATTACATATAGTTTTATGTTGTGGGCAGCCACAGCTGAAGTAATCCATATTTGACAAATAAACTGAGAGCTGCATATCAACCTTTATAGGAATACGACGGTTTCGTGATATCATATCTTCAACTCGCCAGGTGTAGCCGAGGGCGCTAATGCTCTGGTTCCTAATTCCGTCCTGTGGGTACGGGGTGGTGACAGGAAGGGCATCCACCAACCTCTGCCACTAATAGCACCAAGGCCATAGTAATAAGGCCGACCCCGCGTTGAAGTGGGGACAAAGGCCTACGAAAATCGTCAGATGTACATAAGTCGTGAAAACATTAAACCCATAAGATCGGAAGAAAGGAGACTCGACTTTGTCTAAATAAAATACTACTTGTAGCGGGTAACAGTATTTATTTAGAGAAGGCTCAGTCCTCTTGTTCTCGTCTTATGGGCTTAATGCTTCAACGACATATGTACACCTGAGGATGTTGTTTGATATCACGAAATCTGTCGAGTTCCCATAAATAAAGATTCGTATACAGCTGGAAGCGGTTTATTTGTAAAATAAGTCATTACTGTATTTTGCAAATATCAGAAATTTGCCTCTAAAGTGCTTTTTACTCTTAGCTCTAAGGTACTTAACTACTTTGGAGCGAGGGCCCGGTGTTTGGTACGGGGAGACCGAGAAACTTGTTGTTTCTTGTTTGGTTAGTTAATTTGGGGGTTGGGGGGAAGGGGCCAAACAGCGAGGTCATCGGTCCCATCGGATTAGGGAAGGATGATGAAGGAAGTCGGCATGTCCTTTCGAAGGAACCATCGCCGCATTTACATGAAGAGACTTAGGGAAATCACTGAAAATCTAAATCAGGATAACCGGACGCGGGTTTGAACCGTCGTCCTCCCGAATGCGAGTCCAGTATGCTAACAACCACTGCGCCACCTCTCTCGGTGAGAAACTTGTGCAGAGCGACACATCTGCAAAGAGAACCTTCTGCAAAGCCTGGGGCTCTTGCTGGATATGCGGCTTTTTGCAGGTAGCATACAGCCACACTAAGAATTTGTGTCCTGTCTAGCAGTGTGTAGTAGAGCACGCTCCAGTCTATGACACATGTTACTGCCAATTAATTTTAATAACTGCTGAAAGGTTGAAAAATTGGGACCAGTCATTTTTCTACGATAATTTACTTTTGCCTTTACCGGTTTTAGGCTAGTTCGCTCATCTTCAGACAAGGTCTAGGTTAGGTTGGGTCGTGACAGTTTGTTCGTGAGTTGGTGAGCCCAACGACTGTGAAAGACCTGGTTGTGGCGAGAGACTGATCTGTAGCTTAACCCGAGATCAAAGTAGGGTTGGAATGTAACAGTTTGGTTGTGAGTTAACAAGGCCATCGACAACTATCTGAAATGTCATGGGGTCTGTAGAAATTTCAACATATTCCATCTCGAGATGAGTGTCACTCGGCACAACTATCACAAACTTGTTTGGGATCCTACGACTGCGCCCTGGGTGCCCTCGAAACTGTCTTCTCTACCAGCTGCTCTGGGTATCACTCTTTTACTCTGCTTTTAATTACTTTTTTCTGTCGCACCATATTTAATTACTTTTTTCTACTGCTCCGTGTTTTACGTTGTAAGAATTAACCCTTCTTATAGCTCTCCGATGAAGGAATGACCTTAAGGATTCCTTATCCCCTTGATACTACCTGATCACGTAAGAACAGTTGAAGAGGTTTTTATACTTTCTCTGGGTTTCATTCCCATCTTTAACACTGTAACGGATTGGGGGTTGGACGGTTGTGGGAGGGACATCTCTCGATGAACTTCACAGCGCTTACACTAGATTCTGACGAACTGAAGAGACTCGTGCCTACTGAAAAATTCCGCAGCGCAATACAAAATAAAATGCTGCTCTGTTACGGGTAGGCCTACTTCCGAGAAGTGCCAAACAAAGCTGAGGCAGGCCGAGCCTCGAACCGTACGTTGCCCACACATACGGCTCTCGTGCGGTTTGGCACGCCGTGGCCGACCCTGCTTTAACCACAATATTGCGTTACTGCTACCGACTTACTTCGGTTGCGCTAAAATGCTAATCATTTGCATATCCTAGAACGTAGAACATTTCACACTCATTTGACGTTTGTAGCATGTCGCCTCCATGGTATTGTAATGCTCAGCAGCGTATGTTTCACACTTGGAGAGCCCCGAGGGACGCTCGACTGTACGCTACCACCTAACGACCTGGTTATTTCTCTCGTCTTATTTTACTAACAGTTATTACGTTTTTAGCCTTTTTGCTTTTATTATGACTTTTACGGATCTTCTGGCTAGAAGGAATGAATTATTCCGTTACTGTCTGAGCCCTGCAGTGGGTCGGTGGATGATCGCACCTGGGGGAGGAGTTACTGGCCGCAGATGAGGCATGGAGGAGCCCCCGTCTCCTCCCTGACCTGAAGACCGACCCGAGCTTAAGGACGGAAGTAACTTGCGCATATTATTTAACTGCCAAGTAACATAACGCGATGAAACTTGTAGCATACAAAGAACGAACTGCTACAGTATTCTACTGATTCTAACTGAAAGAAATACGCTGTGAGGTGAACAGAAATGAACTTTTATTCAAAGAAAATAAATACTATGAAGTCACTGTGTTTATATTGTTTATATACATGTAAATATTAACCAATATTTACGTCTATATAAAGAGTAAAGAACATTCTTTATGTTTAACAGCCATAAAAAACCACTGATGATGCAGCAACTGCAGTGAAACATGTTTGGGATAAAAAAATTGTGTTTTACTAAAGGCGGACCCCATCCGAAAACATATGTAATGTTAAAGCAAACACGGACAAAAGACCTTCAACCCCAAGATAATCATAATTTTCTTAATAGACTGAAGATCCATATAGCAATAGAAAGAGATACCAAAACGGTTATAGAATTTTATTTTCGGGTGTGTATACATGTTTTTAACACCGTCAGCGGCCTCGTAAGTGTTTGAATACTCTCTTAAGCGTGACCTCTGATAACCCACTGCTTACGTAATGAGTGATCTTACTCAGTCTGAAACTTAGTGGACATTGCAGTGTCCGGGTGCCCTTTTGAAACACATTTTGAGACTTCGTTACGGGATAATATGGTGTATGGCTACTTCTAAATTATATAAATATCGCTGCTGCCTAATATTTAAATATTTAAACAAAGATTTCATATTTGGCTCAGCCGTGTTACAGAGAAAGTTGTCCGCTCTTTGAATCTCGGCCCTTCCCACCCGAAAGGTTCGAGTTCTCCCTCGGGCATGGGTGTTGTGTTGTTCTTAGCATAAGTTAGTGTAAGTAGTGTGTTAAGTCTAGGGACCGATGACCTAAGCAATTTGGTCCCTAAGGAACTTACACACATTTGAACATTTTGAATCTATGAACAGTGACTTTGACTGTACTGTCTTAAGTGGTGACATGGGCGGAAAACTTGGGGTTTAAACTAAATGCAAAGAAGACACAGGTAATCTTAATAGCTCATCAGAAATTAATAAGTTCAGACTTCCGCGAACGGCTGCCTCCTATTCTGCTCGACGGTATTCCAATACCATATCAGTAACAGTTAAGAACTTGGATGTAACTTTGGATGAGCATCTCAACTGGGCAGAGAATACAGTCGCAGTGTGCCGGAAGACGTCCTCTTGTCTCTATGCTCTCAAAAAGTTTCGGAACGTATTTCCACAGGGCGTGAAACGCTAGCTCGTGCAAGCACTCGTTCTACCGAACCTCCACTATTGTGATATAACTCAACAGGGCATGGGTAGTAAAAACAAAAGACGTTAAGAACTAACCGTGAATGCCTGTGTGCATTATATCTGCAATATGACCATGTTAGTGCTTCATACTCCCAGCTAGGGTGGCTGCGGCCGCACAAATTGCATGACTACCACAGTCTATGTCTACTTCTCCGGCTCCTCGTCGCGCAAGCACCCCAGTACCTTACTTCAGAGATTAAACACCTTTCATGCCATCATAATCGAAACACGAGGTCACTGTTATTTGGTATCCTAACTGTGCCCACGCACAAAACAAAAACATTTACAAACTCCTCTGTGGCCGCTGTCCGCCTCTGGAACAAACTGCCCCTTACCTTGCGCAAAATTCAGTGCCCCTTCTGCTTTTAAGAAGAAGTTTAAGCATATCCTACTATCATCCTCATAACGTTTTCGACAAAATTAATGTACAAGGCCAATCTTCCCCTCTGTCAAATAGCAAAGCTAGTGTCTCCTATCTTGCTCCTTTCTCTTCTTCTATCTCCATTAGTCACGCAATCTTCTTCCCCATCATATTTCCTTAACTGTATTTCATCATATCCCTATTCTTCTCCTCCCTTCACCATCAATCTCCCTCATACCCCCTGCTGCTAGCACTTCTATCTAAACTCTCTCTCTATCATAATGTCTAATTATAGCAGTACTCATCATCTACAAATATAAACTGTATGTGTATGTATTTTTCCAAGTGTACCTCTGTAAATGTTTATTTCACATTTTGCACTAGATGTAGTTTAACATGCCTACTAAAACATATGAAAGCAAAATAAGTAGAATGCCTGGTTAGATGTAAGAGAGGGCCTGATGACCATAAACTTGCCAGGTTAAATAAATCTATAAATAAAGATATAAAAATAAATAAATAATGAGTCAACTGACACAATCCTGTACAGATATGAAGATGGTATCTGTCCTTTCGAACATGTCCGAAAGAACAGATACCACCTTCATATACATATAGTTAAGGCTCACCGGCCATTTGACAATCTTCTTCTGTGCGGATGCACAAACAGTGCCCGAACTCTTACGGGAATCGGCAGTAAAGCCGCGAGTAATGAATACAATGGGCAGAAGCACTATGAATATAGTGCGGGACAATAAGTCGCGAATGTGGGTCTCATGGGAGGCGTGCCAGAGATAAGGCCCTGCAGTCGCACTATCCTCTATGTCCTTGGTCGCTCAGATGGATAGAGTGTCTGCCATGTAATCGAGAGATCCCAGGTTCGAGTCCCGATCGGGGCACACATTTTCAACTGTCGCCGTTGACTTATACCAACGCCTGTATTCATTTCATTGTAATTACAATCCTGTACCATAAATGATAAAATAAAACCTAGACTTCTACAGCACATTAATTTATTTTTGTAACTAACTAAATTGTGTACTAGTATTGTACAGTGGATCAAAAGTGTTAAAGTTTAGCGTCTGTAGCATTAAAAAAGCATAAGTCCTTGTAATACAACTAGGAAGTTTCGCAAATAGACAGTCCATGTATAGGTTTGTAACTGTTTCACATGTAGAATAATTTCATTCACATTGCATATCAATGTCTATGCTGGCAATTAAGTAGTTTGTCAGCAGCTCAAAAACGGTCGTCGTTTTGTTTATAGCACATCACCTCGTCGCTAATAAATATTTTGATTTTATTCTTTGCCGTATTTCCAGACTCCTCCAAGTGTGAAACATACGCTGCTGAGCATTACAATACCATGGAGGCGGCTTGCTACAAACGTCAAATGAGTGTGAAATGTTCTACGTTCTAGGATATGCAAATGATTAGCATTTTAGCGCAACCGAAGTAAGTCGGTAACAGTAACGCAATATTGTGGTTAAAGCAGGGTCGGCCAGGGCGTGCCAAACCGCACGAGAGCCGGATGTGTGGGCAACGTACGGTTCGAGGCTCGGCCTGCCTCAGCTTTGTTCGGCCCTTCTCGGAAATAGGCCTACCCGTAACAGAGCAGCATTTTATTTTGTATTGCGCTGCGGCATTTTTCAGTAGGCACGAGTCTCTTCAGTTTGTCAGAATCTGGTGTAAGCGCTGTTTATCGTGGTATGACGGATGATCACAGGTCCAGCGGCTGCTCGCACAAGAAGAGGCAGTCTAGGGACCTATCTTTACAAGCCTTTAAAAATGAATAGGAATGACAGAAGAGAGGGATGAGAATTCTTAATATCTACACTACTGGCCATAAAAATTGCTACACCACGAAGATGACGTGCTACAGACAAGAAAATTTAACCGACAGGAAGAAGATGCTGTGATATGCAAATGATTACCTTTCAGAGCATTCACACAAGGCTGGCGCCGGTGGCGATACCTACAACGTGCTGACATGAGGAAAGTTTCCAACCAATTTCTCATACACAAACACCAGTTGACAGGCGTTGCCAGGTGAAACGTTGTTGTGATGCCTCGTGTAAGGAGGAGAAATGCGTACCATCACGTTTCCGACTTTGATAAGGTCGGATTGTAGCCTATCACGATTGCGGTTTATCGTATCGCGACATTGCTGCTCGCGTTGGTCGAGATCCAATGACTGTTAGCAGAATATGGAATCGGTGGGTTCAGGAGGGTAATACGGAATGCAGTGCTGGATCCCAACGGCCTCGTATCACTGGCAGTCGAGATGACAGGCATCTTATCCGCATGGCTGCAACGGATCGTGCAGCCACGTCTCCATCCCTGAGTCGACAGATGGGGACGTTTGCAAGACAGCATGGACTGTCAGCTCGGAGACCATGGCTGTGGTTACCCTTGACGCTGCATCACAGACAGGAGCGCCTGCGATGTGTACTCAACAACGAACCTGGGTGCACGAATGGCAAAACGTCATTTTTTCGGATGAATCGAGGTTCTGTTTACAGCATCATGATGGTCGCATCCGTGTTTGGCGACACGGTGAACGCACGCGGTGAACGCACATTGGAAGCGTGTATTCGTCATCGCCATACTGGCTTATCACCCGGCGTGATGGTATGGGGTGGCATTCGTTACACATCTCGGTCACCTCTTGTTCGCATTGATGGCACTTCGAACAGTGGACGTTACATTTCAGATGTGTTACGACCCGTGGCTTTACCCTTCATTCAATCCCTGAGAAACCCTACATTTCAGCAGGATAATGCACGACTGCATGTTGCAGGTCCTGTACGGGCCTTTCTGGATACATAAAATGTTCGACTGCTGCCCTGGCCAGCACATTCTCCATATCTCTCACCAATTGAAAACGTTTGGTCAATGGTGGCCGAGCAACTGGCTCATCACAATACGCCAGTCACTACTCTTGGTGAACTGTGGTATCGTGTTGAAGCTGCATGGGCAGCTGTACCTATACACGCCATCCAATCTCTGTTTGACTCAATGCTCAGGCATATCAAGGCCGTTATTCTGGCCAGAGGTGGTTGTTCTGGGTACTGCTTTCTCAGGATCTATGCACCCAAATTGCGTGAAAATATAATCACATGTCAGTTCTAGTATAATATATTTGTCCAATGATTACCCGTTTATCATCTACATTTCTTCTTGGTGTAGCAATTTTAATGTCCAGTAGTGTACTATGCAATCGAGTAATCGCCGTGTGCTGTAAATTTGATATGGAACGACATTACAATGCCATGCAAAAAGAATTCAAAGATTTAACTGACAATGAGAGAGCAACAAATTACAGCGATCGACTGCGGGATTCATTGTTCTGTGCATCAATAAGCCCATTATGCTAAATTTGCAGGCATGGAGCACGTGAAGAAGTTGGTGGTTTGAATAGTGAAATTTCTTAAGTCACACGCATTATTCCACTGTCAGTTGCAACAGTTTTCGATGGAATTGAACGATGAATGTGGAGACTATATATTACTGAAAGTTACGTTAGTTAAGTCAAGGACTATGCCTGGAATGATTTTTCGATTTGAAACCCGCCATTGTTGAAGTTATGAAGGAAAATGGAGTGAAGGAACGAAAATTAGAACATTCGGAATCGATTGCAGATCTCGCATTTTAAGTGGACTTGGCTGCACACTGCTCTCAGTAATACATCGAAAGGCGAGAAACAAGTTATTTTTGATTTGATGGGGATTCGCCAGAAAGATAAACGCATTGTAGGAGAATTAAAGTCTGAAGGAAACGCAGTCCAGTTCCCTAAGCTCACTCTTTAGAAAATACGTTTGAGGAATTCATTGTGGCCTGGAAAGAATTACAAGGGTAGTTATCCAAACGTTTTCGGGACATTGCCAGTCTTACATCTGTTTTCGAGATCGTTTGCAACTACAATTTAAAGCGCCCTTGTGCTTGTGCAGTTGAAACTGATTGATCTGCAGGGTAATTCCTGTTTTAAAGACAAATCCTCGGATGTTGAAACTGTCCAGTACGTCCACATTGTTTTCCTCAGGAAGAGTTAACACGTCTCCATATTGACTTTGCAAACGTCATGAAGTATTTTGACCAACTTATGTGGCTGAATGGCCTTGTTTCGATTTTGAAACTAAATAAGTCACGATTATGTGGCAACCTGAGTGCGAAAATCTGTGAAATTGTGAACATCTGTCTATATGCCGACAGTTTGTAGCAAATAAAAATTATATTACGTCTTCAGCGCGCCAAAAAATAATTCAGTAGCGGTGCAACAGAGATCACAAGTGATCTCTGTTGTTGAGAAATAAGAAAACAAGTCATACGCAATGCGACTGCATTGCCATCTAAATACGGCGCGTTCGCAGTTTCCCCCACTTCCCCCTCCTCACGCTCAGACAGCGTGGCATGGCGGTGACAGTGTTCAACGAGGGTGAATGTTATGGCACACGAGCCAGAGCATAAATCGCGACCTTAATTCTTGGTCACCCCTGGTTTAAAGGAAAGATTACGCAGTGGGTTTCCATTCAGATGGTGTTGTTGTTATTGTTGTTGTTGTGGTCTTCAGTCCAGAGACTGGTTTGATGCAGCTTTCCATGCTACTCTACCCTGTGCATGCCTCTTCATCTCCGAATAACTATTGCAACCTACATCCTTCTGAATCTGCTTGGTGTGTTCAACTCTTGGTCTCCCTCTACGATTTTTACCCTCCACGCTTCCCTCCAGTACTAAACAGGTGATCCCTTGATGTCCCAGAACGTGACCTACCAATCGATCCCTTCTTCTAGTCAAGTTGTGCCACAAATTCCTCTTCTCCCCAGTTCTATTAAGTACCTCCTCATTTGCTACGTGATCTACCCATCTAATCCTCAGCATTCTTCAGTAGCACCAAATTTCAAAAGCTATTCACTTCTTGTCTACACTGTTTATCGTCCATGTTTCACTTCCATACATGGCTACACTCCACACAAATACTTTCAGAACATACTTCCTGACTCTTAAATCTATACTCGATGTTAACAAATTTCTCTTCTTCAGAAACGCTTTCCTTACCACAGCCTGTCTACATTTTATATCGTCTCTACGTCGACCATCATCAGTTATTTTGCTCCCCAAATAGTAAAACTCATTTACTACCTCAAGTGTCTCATTTCCCAATCTAATTCCCTGAGCATCACCTGATTTAATTCGACTACGTTCCATTATCCTTGTTTTGCTTTTGTTGGTGTTCATCTTACATCTTTCCTTTAACACGCTGTCCATTCCGTTAAGCTGCTCTTCCAGGTCCTTTGCAGTCTCTGACAGAATTACAATGTCGCCGGCAAAGCTTAAAATTTTTATTTTTTCTCCATGGATTTTAAACCCTACTCCAAATTTTTCTTTTGTTTCCTATACTGTTTGCTCAACATACGGATTGAATAACATCGAGAATAGGCCACAAACCTGTCTCGCTCCCTTCTCAATCACTGCTTCCCTTTCACGCCCCTCGACTCTTATAACTGCAGTCTGGTTTCTGTACAAACTGTAAATAGCATTTCGCTCCCTGTATTTTACACCTCCCACCTTCAGACTTTGAAGGAGAGTATTCCAGTCAACATTGTCAAAAACTTTTTCTAAGTCTGCAAATGCTAGTAACGTAGAATTGCCTTTCCTTAACATATCTTCTAAGATGAGTCGTAGGGTCAGTACTGCCTCGCGTGTTCCAGCATTTCTACGGAATCCAGATCTCGAGGTCGGCTTCTACCAGTTTTTCCATTCGTTTGTAAAGAATTCGTTTTAGTATTTTGCAACCATGACTTCTTAAGCTGATAATTCGGTAACTTTCACACTTGTCATCACCTGCGTTCTTTGAGATTGGCCTTATTATATTCTTCTTGAAGTCTGAGGGTATTTCGCCTGTCTCATACATCTTGCTCACCAGATGGAAGAGTTTTGTTATAACTGGTTCTTACAAGGCTATCAGTAGTTCTAATGGAATGTTGTCTTCTCCAGGAGCGTTGTTTCGACTCAGGTCTTTCAGTGCTCTGTCAAACTGTTCACGCAGTATCGTATCTCCCATTTCATCTTCATCTACATCCTCTTCCATTTCCATAATATTGTCCTCAAGTACATCGCCCTTGTATAGACCCTGTATATACTCCTTCCACCTTTCTGCTTTCCCTTCTTTGCTTAGAACTGGGTTTCCATCAAAGCTCTTGATATTCATACAGGTGGTTCTCTTTTCTCCAAAGGTCTCTTTAATTTTCGTGTAGGCTGTATCTATCTTACCCCTAGCGATATATGCTTCTGTAGCCTTACATTTGTCCTCAGCCATCCCTGTTTAGCCATCTTGCACTTCCTGTATATCTCATTTTTGAGACGTTTGTATTGCTTTTCACATGCTTCATTTACTGCATTTTTGTATTTTCTCTTTTCGTCAATCAAATCCAATATATCTTCTGTTAACCCAAATCTTTTTACCTACTTGATCCCGTGCTGCCCTCACTATTTCATTTCTCAAAGCTACGTATTCTTCTTCTACTGTATTTATTTCCCCTGTCCTTGTCATCCGTTCACTAATGCTCTCTCTGAAACTCTCTACAGCCTGCGGTACTTTCAGTTTATCCAGGTCCCATCTACTGAAATTCCTACCTTTTTGCAGTTTCTTCAGTTTTGATCTACAGTTCATAACCAATAAATTGTGGCCAGAGTCCACATTTGTCCCTGGAAATATCTTACAAAATTCAAACCTGGTTCCTAAATATCTGTCTTACCATTATATAATCTATCTGAAACCTTCCAGTGTCTCCAGACCTCTTCCACGTATACAACCGTCTTTCATGGTTCTTAAACCAAGTGTTAGCTATGATTAAGTTATGCTCTGTGCAAAATTCTACCATGCGGTTACCCCTTTCGTTCTTTACTCCCAGTCCACATTCACCTACCACTTTTTCTTCTCTTCCTTTTCCTACTATTGAAGTTCAGTCCCCCACGACTATTGAATTTTCATCTCCCTTTACTATCTGAATAATTTCTTTTATCGCATCGTACATTTCTTCAATCTCTTCATCATATGCAGAGCTAATTGGCATATAAACTAGTACTACGGTGGTAGGCGTGGGCTTCGTGTCCATCTTGGCTACAATAATGCGTTCACTATGCTGTTCGTAGTATCTTATCCGCGTTCTTATTTTTTTTATTCATTATTAAACCTACTCCTGCATTAACGTTATTTGATTTTGTATTTATAAACCTGTATGCACCTGACCTGAAGTCTTGTTCCTCCTGCCACCGAACTTCACTAATTCCCACTATATCGAACTTCAACCCATCCATTTCCCTTTTTAAATTTGCTAACCTACCTTCCCGATTAAGGGATCTGACATTCTACGCTCCGATCCGTAGAACGCCAGTTTTGTTTCTCCTGATAACAACGTCCTCCTAAGTAGTCCCCGTCCGGAGATCCAAATGAGGGTCTGTTTTACCTCCGGAATATTTTACTCAATAGGACGCCATCATCATTTAACTATACAGTAAAGCTGCAGGCCCTCGGGAAAAATTACGGCTGTAGTTTCCCCTTGCTTTCAGCCGTTCGCAGTACCAGCACAGCAAGGCCGTTTTGGTTGATGTTACAAGGCCAGATCAGTCAGTCATCCAGACTGTTGCCCCTGCAAGTACTGAAAAGGCTGCTGCCCCTCTTCAGGAACCACACGTTTGTCTGGCCTCTCAACCAGATACCCCTCCGTTGTGGTTGCACCTACGGTACGGCTATCTGTATCGCTGAGACACGCAATTCTTCCCATCAATGGCAAGGTCCATTGTTCAATGGGGAGGGGGCGGGGGGACATTCAGATATCGCATTTGAATGTTGTCTGTGTGAGAGAAGATTGTGTTATGCCTCGGGTGAAAAGGAAACCCGGGATTCGACAGCGATAGGATCGAGGCGTATCGAGACAGTAAACCTTGTTTTCACCTGAATGACCAAAGGAAGTGACGAAAAAATTACGTAGCCGGACGCTCGTCTTAAAATAAAATTCGAAGACTGTTCCGTAACATTTAAGCTGTCCTCTTAGGTTCCTGCGTAACCACCAACTCGGAAATCAGGAATTTCTGAAAATAACGCAAAGAGTTTTTGAAACGATCGTTTCAAATGGACTACGTCATCTTTGAGATACTTCATTTGACCATAGGTGTGGAAACAAGGGGGTATCCTCATGGAGCCGGCCAGTGTGACCGAGCGGTTCTAGGCCCTTCAGTCCGGAACCGCGCGACCAATACGGTCGCAGGTTTGAATCCTGCCTCGGGCATGGATGTGTGTGATGTCCTTAGGTTAGTTAGGTTTAAGTAATTCTCAGTTCTAGGGGACTGTTGACCTCAGATGTTAAGTCTCATAGTGCTCAGAGCCATTTGAACCATTTATCCTCATGGAGACTGCCGTTTAGCTTTCCATGATTTGCTGATTGTGTTGGCTGGAATGTGTTGAGGGTAAGGCGCATATGGAAGCTCTGTAGTATCTCAATGGACCCATGCAGATTGCGCCCGACAGGACAGACATAATGTTCTTTCATCCATGCAGTCATGTCGCGTAGCTTGGAGTGATGAAATAGGTTTGCTTTCAGCAAGGTAAGTATTCACGCAGATAGTAAGTGCGACGACGTCCAGAGCACCGTGGACTGTCAGCTCAGCTTCCCTTGATGGGCAATAGAGAGAGGCGCGCTGATTCGGATGTATCCAACAACACTGGACACGGCTGTGTTACCACATCGTCTTTTCAGACGAGCTCCAGTTCTCATTTCGACATAACGGTGAATGTATCCGAGCGTGGAGGCTCCGATGGAAAAGAACTTCGCCACATTGCATCGTCATTCGGATCCAGCACCTGGCGTGATGGTATGCGGTGCTGCTGTGTGTACAACATGATCACCTCTCATTTGCATGACCCGTAATGTGTACAGCAGAAGTTAAATTTGTGAAATGTTAAGATCGGTGGAAATACCCTATCTTTGAGTTCTCTGTGACTTTATCTTTCAACAAGATAACGCAAATGTTGCCTGTGCTGTCCTGATGTACCTCGATACGAAGGGTGTTCGACTGTTCTCAAGGACAGCACTTCTCTGGGTCTCTCACCCACTGAAGACATCTGGTCTTAGATTGACTAGCATGTCACCTCTTCCCAGTCACTACAAATAAAGAATACTGACATAGAGCTGAATGAACATGAAATGACGCAGCTTCACAAAACTCATTTCGACTCGATTAGAGCCCTTGTAGCTGCCGGAGTTGGCAGCTCTGTGTGTGGCAAATTTCGCAACCCTAACATTTTACGGTATGCACAATAAGAAAAATTTCGTTATTTGGTATCCTTCTTGGTGTCGATTTTGTGGCCAACAGTTTTCTGCTGTATATCTACGAGGTGCCTTCAGTAAGTAATGCAATACATTTTCTGAAAGTAGGTTGACTAGAAGAACCTGTTTTTCAATATAATCTCCTTTCAACTCGACGGCCTTACGCCGCCTTAATTGGAGGGCCTGTATGCTCGCATAATACCACCCTACAGGTGGACGTCTGAGCCAATGTCTTGCTGCATCAATAACCTTCCGTTGAGTGCACCCTTCGTCGGACCAAAGTGATGGAAGTCGGAACGTGCGAGATCCTGTCACACACCTTTGCGTACCCCAACTGGTGGACGAGTTTGTCTGCACTCCCAACGAAGACGGCCAATTGTGCAGCAATGTGTTTGGTTGTGATACGTCGATCAGTTCTAATGAGAGTGCCTGCGTGTTCCAACACTGCAGGAGTCTAACGAGTGCAGCCTGCCGGCACGCGGGAGATTGGGCAGGTTTGCGCGACCCTGCTGCAGTGCTGACAGATGCACCGCCCAAAGACTCACCGTACTTGTGTTCACTGTCTCCGTAGACATTCTTCAAGTTCCTATGAATGTCTGCGATGCTCTGAGTTTCCGCCAAAAGAAACTCATTGACAGCTATCTGCTTGAAAGACACCACCATTACAGACGCAATTTTGAATGCTACTTAAAGCGCCTCCACCTATTGGAACTTAATGAAACTAAGGGGGCAGAAGCGGGAATATTTCACCCTATCCCACAAGAAATTCTTTATTTTCAACCGAAATTGGACGAGAGCACAAATGAACATATTTTTTTGTATTTGCCCTTTAGACAAAGGTGGGCCAGCAGCAGCGTATAGGTGCCGCTCTTTGGCCAACAGAAAAAACACATAGCGAACATGGAGACATATAAAAAGAAATAAATTAATGTTAAGAATAGTAATGAAGGCGTTCGTCGCAACTCAATGGTTTCAGAAACAAGGTCCACAGTGCACACAAATAAAGGTAACCAGTTTTACACTCGAACGAAGGAGCACACCGAATATAACACAGACGCACAGAAACGAGGAAAAGACCAATGCACTAAACACTGGTGACGATCCTTGGCACAGAAAACATTGAACACATTTGATGAGATGGAGGGGGGAGGGGGCTGCCACAGGGTGTAGGGGACAGGCAGGGGAGGGGATGGGGGAAGCCAGTGGGAGAAAAGAAAGGAGAGGGTAGGGTTAGGTTTGGAAGCACGGGGAGGGTGGGGGAGGAAGTGGGAAAAATGGGAGAGGGGAGGGGGGAAGAAGAAAGGATGGTGAGAAAGGAGAGAGAGGGAGCCCTGGAGGAAAGGGTGGAAGGGGGAGAGGAAGGGGAGGATTAGATCTGGTAGGAGGGGTAAATAGAAGGTACAAGGACATCTCGCAAGCTTGATCCTCCCCACCCGCTTGTCTCTCCCATCCTCTCCCACCCCAACCCACCCCACTACCGCGCCTGTACCATTGCATCCCACCTGCTCTCCATCTCCACACTCTCCATATCCTTGCCGAAGGTGCCTTCTGCCGTATGTGTTCGAGGAAAAGGAGGAGGTCCGAGAAGGGAATCAACTCGTATAGGATCCGCGTGGGGGATGGGAGACAGATGCGATAGGCGAGGTGGAGTGCATGGCGTTCCAGGATTTGGAGGGACTTGTAGTAGGTGGGAGGGGCGAAAATCTAGGTGGGGTGGGCATAGCAAAGGATGGGGCAGATGGGTGATTAATAAGTGTGGAGGATGGTGGAGGGGTCCAGACCCCATGTACAGCCAGACAAGAGTTTAAGGAGGTGGAGTCAGGTACGTGCCTTGGCTTGGACTGTCTGGAGATGGAGGTCCAGAAAAGGCGACGGTCGAGGGTGAATTGGACTTATTGAACACCCCTCGTATTAACAGTGCCTGTACCGCAGCGCAATACAGGCATCGATGCAGCCAGTGACCTTTGCCATGTCCAAAATGTCGTGCAAGGTGTTGAAAACTAATCCATGACTGAGTTTAACTTTTTCCCCTGTCTTCTTGATCGTGAAACGCCACTCTTCGACCTCGAGTGCCTCCACTATTCTCCCGATTTCTGCGTCTTCACAAAGATACGAGGGCAGTTCAATAAGTAATGCAACACATTTTTTTTCTCGGCCAATTTTGGTTGAAAAAACCGGAAATTTCTTGTGGAATATTTTCAAACATTCCCGCTTCGTCTCGAATAGTTTCATTGACTTCCGACAGGTGGCAGCGCTGTACGGAGCTGTTAAAATGACGTCTGTAACGGATGTGCGATGCAAACAACGGGTAGTGATCGAGTTTCTTTTGGCGGAAAACCAGGGCATCTCAGATATTCATAAGCGCTTGCAGAATGTCTACGGTGATCTGGCAGTGGACAAAAGCACGGTGAGTCGTTGGGCAAAGCGTGTGTCATCATCGCCGCAAGGTCAAGGAGGACTGTCTGATCTCCCGCGTGCGGGCCGGCCGGGCACAGCTGTGACTCTTGCAATGGCGGAGCGTGCGAACACACTCGTTCGAGATGATCGACGGATCACCATCAAACAACTCAGTGCTCAACTTGACATCTCTGTTGGTAGTGCTGTCACAATTGTTCACCAGTTGGGATATTCAAAGGTTTGTTCCCGCTGGGTCCCTCGTTGTCTAACCGAACACCATAAAGAGCAAAGGAGAACCATCTGTGCGGAATTGCTTGCTCGTCATGTGGCTGAGGGTGACAATTTCTTGTCAAAGATTGTTACAGGCGATGAAACATGGGTTCATCACTTCGAACCTGAAACAAAACGGCAATCAATGGAGTGGCGCCACACCCACTCCCCTACCAAGAAAAAGTTTAAAACCATACCATCAGCCGCTAAAGCCATGGTTACAGTCTTCTGGGACGCTGAAGGGGTTATTCTGTTCGATGTCCTTCCCCATGGTCAAACGAAGTGTATTGTGCTACTCTTCAGAAATTGAAGAAACGACTTCAGCGTGTTCGTAGGCACAAAAATCTGAACGAACTTCTCCTTCTTCATGACAACGCAAGACCTCACACAAGTCTTCGCACCCGAGAGGAGCTCACAAAACTTCAGTGGACTGTTCTTCCTCATGCACCCTACAGCCCCGATCTCGCACCGTCGGATTTCCATATGTTTGGCCCAATGAAGGACGCAATCCGTGGGAGGCACTACGCGGATGATGAAGAAGTTATTGATGCAGTACGACGTTGGCACCGACATCGACCAGTGGAATGGTACCGTGCAGGCATACAGGCCCTCATTTCAAGGTGGCGTAAGGCCGTAGCATTGAATGGAGATTACGTTGAAAAATAGTGTTGTGTAGCTAAAAGATTGGGGAATAACCTGGTGTATTTCAATGCTGAATAAAACAACCCCTGTTTCAGAAAAAAAATGTGTTGCATTACTTATTGAACTGCCCTCGTATGTTCTGCCACTTCGTCCTTCGTCGTTCTGATTTGCTTGACCAAATCGGAAGCGTCTGCATCGGATAACGACTATGTCACATGATATCTGCATCTACATCTATACTCTGCGGTCCGCTGCAAGTGCACGGTAGAGAGCACTTTCTACTGTACCAGTTATTAGAACTTCTCCTTGTTCCGTTCACATATGGAACGCAGATTCTCCAAGTACCTATATACATGCTGCAATTAAATCAATCTTGACTTTGCCATCCCTAATGAAGCGATATGTAGAAGGTCGATGCTATCCCTAGATACATCACTTAAAGCTGGTACTTGAAAACTGGTAGGTAGAGATAGTTTACAACTATCTTCGAGAGTTTACCATTTGTTCATCATTGACATTCCCCCATGGAGCAGACATACCTGTGACCATTCATAGTGCCCTTCTATGTATATGTTAAATATCCCCTGTTAGTCCTATTTGGTACGGTCCCACACAATTGACCAACATCCTAGGATAGTTCACATGAGTATTTCGTAAGCAATCTTTTTGACAAACTGACCGCATTTCCTTGGAATTGTACCCATGAACCAAAGTCTGTCACTTGCTTTACCTGCGAGTGGTCCTATGTTCAAAATGGTTCAAATGGCTCTAAGCGCTATGGGACTTAACATCTGAGGTCATCAGTCCCCTAGTCTTTAGAACTACTTAAACCTAAGTAACCTAAGGACATCACACACATCCATGCCCAAGGCAGGATTCGAACCTGCGACCGTAGCGGCAGCGCGGTTCCGGACTAAAGCGTCTAGAACCGCTCGGCCACAGCGGCCGGCTTGGGTCTATGTTAACATTCTATTTCGTATCCCTGCGAACTGTGACACCCATGTATTTGATTGAGTTGACCGATTCCAGTTGTGGCTCGTTGATACTATGGTCATAGGATACATTGTTTTTTCTTTTTGTGAAGTGTACAGTTTTACATATCTCTACATCTAAAGCAAGTTGACAGTCTTTGCACCACTCTGAAATATCATTAAGTTCCGATTGAATACCTGTACAGCTTTATTCAGATACTACTTCATTACAGAGAACTGCAGAAAATCTGAGATTACCATTAATATTGTCTGCAAGATTATTAATATACAACATGAACAACAATGGTCCAACACATTTCCCAAGGGCACACACGAAGTTACTTCCACATCCGTTAACGACTCTCCGTCCAGGGTAACCTGCTCAGTCCTTTCTATCAAGAAATTGTCAGTCTATACACAGATTTCGATTGATGCCCGATACGATCGTACTTGCGATAATAAGTGTAGCTGTGGTGCTGAGTAAAATACTGCATCTACGTGATTGCCTTAATTCATGGCTTTTAACATGTCAGATGAGAAAAGTGCCGGTTGGATTTCAAATGATCAGTGTTTTCGCGTGGAGAAGGTCATTCTGTTCGAGATACCTCATTAGGTTTGTGTCAAGAGTTCTTCTAAGCTTTTACACCAAATAGATGTCAAGGATATGGACGGTAGTTTAGTGCATCACTTCGGCTCCTTCTTGTAGATGGGTGTGACCGGTGCTTCCTTCCAATTGCTGGGCACGGTTTTATGTTGGAGGGATCTACTGTAGAATTATAGTCAAAACAGAGGCGAAACTGATAGGGATTCCACCAAACTCTGGACATTTGTTCAATTTTAGTGATTTCAGCTGTTTCTCAGCACCACTGACATTAATATCTACATCATTTATCTTCTGAGTGGCGCGAGAGTTAAATTTGGGCAGTACCCTCGCTCTCATTTGTGACGGACTTCAAATATTTGAAAACCGAGTTTTGCATTTCTGTTTTTGCCTTGCTACCCGCAGTTTCAGCCCCCGTTTCGTCCATAACTCTGAAGCTATCTTTGATATCATACTGCATTGTTGTCACTCACTTCCACAAACTTGGCATACTTTGTTGCTGCTTCGATATCTTCGGCAGAAGATGAAAGGAGATGGCAGCCTTTCCGAAATGTCACGCTCGCACTGCGATATTTTATGCCAAGAAACCCCTGAAGATTTGATTCCATTGACACGCGGGGAATACTTTTGTTGACGGACTTGAACGAATCCAGACGTGTGTGGGAGAGCTTTATCATGTTCTTTGGTTACAATACTTGCACCATTGAATGACTGTTGCCACGTAAAATAGTTTGACATACTGATCCAGTAGTGGGCCTCCACCGCGCTATACGGTTGGAAGGAAACTGTCGAGACTTTACTCTTCCTGTGCTTCTACGGATGTGAACAAGTGCTGCGGTGGACTCGTTAGGACGTATAACATGTTTCCTGTAGTCAGTAGTCCATAATTTATATTCCTTGCACCACAGAAAAGTCTTCTTTAAACTAACGTTGTTTCTAATAGATTTATCACTGTAAGCTCTCTATAATGAATGTTTTGTTTAGGGTTCCGTGGGAAGGGAGTAAGTGGTCCTCCACCAAAAAATAAAAAAAATAAAAAAATAAAATAAAAAACTGTCAATAAGTGGCTTTTTCCGAAATTTTGACGATACAAGTTATATTTTTAAAATTTATTGTGATCTCTGAATGACTAATCACGGTTTAAAATTTAAGTAATCACTGAATAAAAGAAGCTTTTCTCATTTTTTAAAAAAATTATTAACCTTCAAAATAAACAAAGTGTTTCATCAAAGTACCAGGGTTCTCAAAGTGTTCCGTCAGAGCAAAAATTTGGGAACGCCTGACCCAGACGCTTATTAAGGCAAAATTTTTCCCGTCCACCTGCCCTGCCAGTAACTTTAAATTTTCTCCCGTTATTGTGCTTAGCAGACTCTCTAGTCTATATAATCCTATTATTTTTGCAACTACTGTCATGCAACCAGCATGTTAGCGGGCACGGACAATTTGTTCACGTTGGAAGTCAACAAGACGTTATGTGTAAGCGGCAGGTCAGCAGAATACCACAACGTTAACAGTGTACTTGAAGAGTCTCCTGCAGTTTTCCGTACCTCTTTCTGTCTCCGAGATGTACGCGATTACTTTACCTCAGATAAATCCATAGACATCGGAATTTTTTACCCATCATGCTTTTAATAGTCACCGTCGTAAAAACACTCTTGTTGATATGTGTAGTTAATTATCCACTGCGTAACTTTTTATTACACCACTTAGGCGAGCACTTACTACTGCAATGAAGCTTCCCGTGCCGTCTAAAAATTCCCAGTGTGATAAACATCACCGTTATTTATTGCGAATTAAATTCTCTTGGCCTTTATGGGACACTAAAGAACGTGCCATGTCGGTTGACATAAAATATTGATTTGGTGTTTTAGCAGTGAACAGTTACTGATGACCACTGGGCACCAGCGGTTTCCTGGGATTGTCACCGCACGGGCGTAAGACGCGTCCTTAATGTCGCGGGTAGCCGCAAATTCCTTGCATTGACATTTCTAGATTACACATCTTATACTCCGTATAAAATAATAGCTTGGGCTTTTGTAACCGCTTCCCTTTTGTGATAATTAATGGTCACATTAACTTAGCGTATCTCCGCGAACTTAGTCGACAGACTTCCTCTCTGCGGTACTTTTAAGTTCTTATTTTATGTTGTTAAAGCTGAACGTCCACTTAGTAGGGGATTCATTACAGACGGGCAGCAGTAATTATGTAGGATGACGAACTCACTGTTGCTTGGCTGCAAGAAAAGTCTGGGTAATCAAGTGCTGTGGATTATGAAAATTCTGAAGACTAATAGCATGATAACCTCAATGGATCTCGATGCACTGTCTGCTCCACTACCACTCCAAGGTTTACACGCTCTGTCCTCTCGTTCGTCCTGTGGTATGAGGTACCAGAAAATCCTTTTGATTCAATTAGGATCCTTTTTTTTCTTCCCTTTCTTTTGTTCGCAGGTAAATTCCTCATTTGCGGTCAGCATGAGGAGAATTGAGTGCATATTGCCAAAAAAAAACGGCTTTGCATTATTTTGCGTACTAACACATGTAAATACTTCTAATAAGCCGTTGTAGGTGCAGATCGAAAGTGTCGAATACGCAGCTGTTCACGAATTGATGGCGTCACAATATAAAGGAAAATGGCTGCTAGTTACATGAACGGATTAGTGGGTTTCACTCAGTTCATATTAAATTGTAGCTACAACATGGAAAGTAACGCCTTTGAATCGATTTTGCTAAGAGAGCCCAAATACAGGAAGAAATACAGAAACTGCTGTACTTCGGTAGAAAGAATTTACAGTTTTAGGTTAATGTTCAAAAAAATATCTGATCTACATCACTACTCTGCGAATTAATGCGAAGTGCGTGGCAGAGGGTAATTTTTGTTATGCCGTACTTCACGGTTCCCTCACGTTCCATACAAATAATGACTCTGTACATACTCTCTCGCCGCTTAAACAAAGCTCTGACCGTTCGCAGAGCCATTCTTCGTGTACTCTTGATGTCTCCTCTTAGTCCGACCTCATATAGGTCTCATACTTGAGCAGTATTAATAAATATGCGATAGAAGCGTTTTGTATACAGAACAAAGCCAGTTTTAAATCTAATCTAAAATCGTTTCTCCTGGGAAGCTCCTTCTATTCCATAGGCGAATTTCTGTCTAAACTCTGTTAGCCTGTTAAAAAAAGAAACTCGTTTGTAAGAGTAGCGGCTTGGGTAGGACTATAAAATAATATGTTCATTAATGGTAACACTAATGATAAAAATGAAATTAGCGTATGGCATCGTTGGCCGTGAAGTCTCATCCGCGGAAGTTCGGCCGCCAATTGCAAGTCTTATTTCAGGCGACGCCATGTTGGGCGACTTGCGCGCCGGTGATGAGATGATGACGAGGACAACACAACACCTAGTCCCCGAGCGAAGAAAATCGCCAGCCCGGGTGGGAATCGAACCCAGACACGCTCGCATGTGAGGCGAGCACGTTACCACCCAGCTAAGCAGGCGGACGCACTAATAATGTATACATATCCTATGAACTGACTCATTCCACATCATTTCTATTAAAGAATCGTTCAAATGGTCTATGGAAATGTAACTATCTTTTGTAGACAAAATGCAGTATCCGATTTCCTAACAACGAATCGTTACTTGCCTTTGCTTCATCTACACCAGAGCCTATGTGAACGGTCCATTGCGTATCTTTACCATTGTTACTGCCTAGTATTAACATGACATGATTGGCTAGGCGAGACTCATTAGTTCTATTGTCGAAACATACCGCACTTTCACGTTCCGTGAACTGAACAACTTTGATTTTTTCAGGAGTAAGAAGAAGTTACCAGTCCTTGCACCAGGCGGATATTTTGTCCGAATCTTAATTGGACAATACTGCGGTTTTCCCCGGATAGCTGAATTATATGCGAAAAGCCAAAGATTGCAGCTAATACTATCCGCTAAGTCAGTAACGCATAAAGTGAACTGCAGGCACCAGGGACACACAACATATTATTTCAGATGACCTTGTATCCAAGATAACGAAATGCAACCCACCCAACCCCAGTGTCTGGTTAGATAATATAGCAACGTACTTTCCTTAGATGTGATGCCGAATTTATAGCTTTTGGAAAGTATCGAAACGCCAAATCAGCTTTGATTTCCTTTATCCGTGACACTGAGGATGTTATGTGAAAGAGGGTGAGTTGAGTTTCGCATGATCGATGTCAGGCAGTATGCCTGTTTTCTTCTCCCTCCTTGAGTTATTCGAACTTGCGCTACGACTCTAATGAGTTCGTTGTCAGCGGGATGTATGTGCAAATCTTCCCCGGTATTTATGAGTCGTCAACCGCTGCAGTGGGTACCTTGTGTACATAGTAGACAACCGATCCATACTTCACTTACTACGAATCCACCGTCAACAGATGAGAGTGTCTCGAATGTTACTGAACAACATCTTATCGACGGCTTCAAAGATAAAACCGAGAGCACGGCATGCTCACTCGTCGATACTTTTCCCTTCAAGCATGTATGGCAATATTCATTTTTACGAGGGGCGTTCAATAAGTAAAGCAACGCGTTGTTTTCTCGACCAGTTTCCGTTGGGAAAATGCGGAATTTGTTGTGGGACATCGCTGAATATTCCCGCTTCAGCCACTATAGTTTCATGAAGTTCTGATAGGTAGCGACGCTATACGTAGCCTTGAAAATGGCGTCTGTATCGTAGGTGCGTTCCAAGCAGTGAGCTGTCATTGAGTTTCTTTTGGTAGAAAACCAGAAAATAGCATATATACGTAAAGTTTTGCAGAACGTCTACGGAGACTTGGCAGTGAACAAAAGCACGGTGAGTCGTTGGATAAGACGTCTGTCATCATTGCAACAAGGCCGCGCAAAGCTGTACGATCAACCGCGTGCCGGCCGGCCGGACACAGCCGTGACTCCCGAAATGTTGGAACGTGCAAACACTCTCACTCCAGATGATTGACGGATCGCAATCAATCATATGGCTGCTAAATGGACATCTATGATGGTAGTGCTGACACGTTCGTCCACCAGTAGGGGTACTCACAGATGTGTGCTCACTGGGTTCCCCTCTGCCAAAGTAAGACCATAAAAAACAGCAAAGGACCATCTTTGCGGCACTACTTGCGCGTTACAACGATGATCGTAAAAATTTATCGTCGATCATCGCCATAGCCGATCAAACACGCATTCATCACTTCGAACCGGAAACAATACGGCAATTCATGGAGAGGCGCCATACCATCTCTCCTCTGAAGAAAACGTTCAAAGCCACATCTTCTGCCGGTAAAGTCATGGTGACGGTTATCTGGGACTCTGAAGGGGTTATTCTGTTTGTTGTCCTCGCTCACGGTGCAACAATCAACAGTGAAGTGTATAGTGCTACGCTCAGGAAATTGAAGAAACGACTTCAGCGTGTTGGTCACCACAAAAGTATGAACGATCTTCTCCCTGTCCATGACAACGCAAGGCCTCACAAAGACCTGCGCACCAGCAAGGAGCTCACAAAACTTCATCGGACTCTTCTTCCTCATCCATCCTACAGCCCGTATCTCACGCCTTCAGACTTCCATCTGTTTGGCCCAATGAAGAATGCACGCTGCGGGAAGCAGTACGTGGCTGATTGGGAGGTTATTGACGCAGCAAGACGTTGGCTCCGTCGTCGACCAGTAGAGTGGTGCCATGGCGGCCGACAGAAGCTCCCAGTAAGGTGGCATAAGGCTGTCGCATTGAACGGATATTATGTCGAAAAATATGATTTTGTAGCCACAAAAATTGGGGAATAATGTGGTGTATCGGAATCCTAAGTAAACCAACCAGCTTTCAGGAAAAAAATGTGTTGCATTACTCATTGAATGTCCCTCGCCGTCTCTTAAACCGCGAGTAACAGTATGCTTGTCACAGTCCTCTAAATACGAGGGGCGTTTGAAAAGTTCGTGCAAAGTCAGAAGATGGAACCACCGGCGCGTATCGAGGTCACGTTTAGTTAGTAGCATCTTTGGAAAGAACGCACACCAAGTTTCAGCCATATTGGTCTATTTCTTTGTGTTCGGCATTCGTATGATCAAGGAAGTCTAGTGATTGTAAAAAAATGGACGAAAAAAAATTTCGTGTGGTGATTAAACATTACTTTATGAAAGGCAAAACGCCTCAGGAGACTAAAGAGAAGCTCTATAAACATTACGGTGACTCTGCACATTCGAGTAGAACAGTTTATAAGTGGTTTCAATTTTTTTGGAGTGGCCAAAAGGGCACAAGTGATGCTGAACGTTCTGGACACCCTGTGGATGCTACGACTTCGGAAATCATTGATAAAATCCATGATTTGGTGGTGGACGACAGAAGAGTTGAGGTGCGTGAGATGGCTGGTGCTGTGGGCATCTTGAATGAACGGGTACATAATATTTTGCATCAACATTTGGACATGAGAAAGCTATCTGCAAGATGGGTTCCGCGATTGCTCACGCTTGACCAACAACGGAATCGGGTGAAGTGTTGCGGGGATGGTTTGCAGCTGTTCAGGAAGAATCCGCAGGACTTTAAGCTTCGTTCCGTCACTCTGGATGTAACATGGATACATTACTATACCCTTGAGACCAAACAACAATCTAAACAAATGGTTGCCAAATGAGAATCAGCACCAAGAAAGGCGAAGACCATTCCTTTGGCCGGAAAGGGTGTGGCGACTCTCTTTTGGGATTTGCAAGGGATAATCCTCATCGAAAAGGGTAAAACTATTACAGGTGAATATTATTCATCGTTACTGGACCGTTTGAAAACCGAGCTGCAAGAAAAACGCCTGCGATTTGACGCAAAAAAGTCCTTTTCCATCACGACAATGCACCAGCACACATCTCAGCAGTTGCGGTCGCAAAATTAATGGAAACAGGATTCCAACTCGTTTCACATCCCCCCCCCCCCCTACTCTCCAGACGTGGCTGCCTCGGACTATTGTTTGTTCCCGAATTTGAAGAAATGGCTGGCGGGACAAAGATTTTATTCAAACGAGGAGGTGATTGCAGCAACTAATAGCTACTTTGCAGACTTGGACAATTCCTATTATTCGGAGGGATCAACAAGTTAGAACAGCGTTGGACGAAGAGTATAAGTCTAAAAGGGGACTATGTCGAAAAATAAAAAAGGTTTACCCCAAACACGTAAGTAGTTCTTATTTTTGGACGGACTTTTCAAACACCCCCTCGTATCCATAATCAGGTTTTTCACCCATCCGCGTGTAACATCAATAATACCTTTGTATTTCCTTATCATAACCATAGCATACTGTACTTAGAAAAATGTTTTCAGTGAGACAGCCATTGCGTTTTGTTTTTAAGAATTCATTCCTGCTGATCCGCACATCAATGAATTGCTGGAAATAACAACTATCAGCGGCTCTTAATCCCATATTTGTGCACTGAATCACTCATTCAGGACGTAACGCTGCAGATAAGGGTCAGATAACTGGAGAATCTGCAGTAAAGCCACAAGGATACACATAATGTTTACTCTGACTTATAGATAAGGCTACAAGATATCAGTGTAATTTCAGTTCGATGGTGTGTTCACTCTGCATTTGCCTGTGAAGAAAAAATTTGGGACGGTAACAGCTGCGCTCCCTGTGCCATAATCAGTATCTTTCCTTGTCCAAGAATTTGGCTAGTAGCGACCTGTGTTACAGTAATTCAAGTTCTCAGTGCAAGAGGGCATAATGCAGTTTAATTCGCAGCGAACTGTTTGGCGTTTGGGGACTTTCGATGTGAAGTAAATCAATGGTGTTTTACATTTTAGCAAGTCCGTACAACTGGGCTTTCCAGGCGGGAAGGAGCGCCTGGTCCCCTGCACGATTTGTGTCGAGGTCCGGTGAACCGGCCAGTCTGTGGATGGTTTTTATGCGGTTCTCCATCTGCCTCGGCGAATGCGGGCTGGTTCCCCTTATTCCACCTCAGTTACACTATGTCTGCGATTGCTGCGCCAACAAGTTCTCCACGTACGCCCACACCACCATTACTCTACCACGCAAATATAGGGGTTACACTCGTCTGGTGTGAGACGTTCCCTAGGGGGGTCCACCTGGGGCCGAACCGCACGATAACCCTGGGTTCGGTGTGGGGCGGCGGAGGGGTGAAGTGGACTGCGGTAGTCGTCGTGGGGTTGTGGACCACAGCGGCTGCGGCGGGGTCGGAGCCTCTCCCTCGTTTCTAGGTCCCCGGTTAACATACAATAAAATACAATAGGGAAAAGTGAAAGACGTAGCGTTTATGGAGCGTAATTTGTAGAGCTTACAAGTGAAGAAGATCTGGAACATTGCCGCTTTACAATTCGTCTAATTGATGTGAAATTTCCATTGTGCTTAATTGCTGCAGAGTATCTGAATTATAATGGTCGATCAAAAAGCTTCCGTTCGAAAGCCATACAATCCAGAACCGGTTATCCAGTCGGGCAAAATCGCCGTGAACGTTGAGGAAATCGCCCCACCGACGCAACAGGTTGAAGATGCCCGCTTGGTAAAACACCGTGAAAAAGTCCGTACCTGTCTTCTGCATATCCTCGTCCGGCAAGAATCGTCGACCCTTTTTCAAGGAACTGAAGGCATGATAACTCACAGGTAGATAATGTTGTAGGGAAGGCTAACCGAAGACTGCGTTTTATTGGCAGAACACTTAGAAAATGTACACTACTTACCATTAAAATTGCTACACCACGAAGATGACGTGCTACAGACGCGAAATTTGACCGACAGGAAGAAGATGCTGTGATATGCAAATGATTAGCTTTTCAGAGCATTCACATAAGGTTGGCGCCGGTGGCGACATCTACAACGTGCTGACATGAGGAAAGTTTCCAACCGATTTCTTATACACAAACAACAGTTGACTGGCGTTGCCTGGTGAAACGTTGTTGTGATGCCTCGTGTAAGGAGGAGAAATGCGTACCACCACGCCGCGCGGGATAAGCCGAACGGTCTAGGTGCTACAGTCATGGACGGTGCGGCTAGTCCCAGCGGAGGTTAGAATACTCCCTCGGGCATGGGTGTGTGTATTTGTCCTTAGGATACTATAGGTTAAGTAGTGTGTAAGCTTAGCGACTTGTGACCTTAGCAGTTAAGTTTCATAAGATTTCACACACATTTGAACATTTCGTACCATCACGTTTCCGACTTTGATAAAGGTCGGATTGTAGCCTATCGCGATTGCGGTTTATCGTATCGCGACATTGCTGCTCGCATTGGTCGCACTGTTAGCAGAATATGGAATCGATGGGTTCAAGAGGGTAATACGGAACGCCGTGCTGGATATCCCAATGGGCTCGTTTCACTAGCAGTCGAGATGACAGGCATCTTATCAGCATGGCTGTAAGGGATCGTGCAGCCACGTCTCGATCCCTGAGTCAACACAGGGGACGTTTGCAAGACATCAACCATCTGCACGAACATTTCGAAGACGTTTGCAGCTGCATGGACCATCATCTCGGAGACCATGGCTGCGGTTACCCTTGAAGCTGCATCACAGAGGGGAGCGCCTGCGATGGTGTACTCAACGACGAACCTGGGTGCACGAATGACAAAACGTCGTGTTTTCGGATGAATCCAGGTTCTGTTTACAGCATCATGATGGTGGCATCCGTGTTTGGCGACATCGCGGTGAACGCACATTGGAAACGTGTATTCGTCATCGCCGTACTGGTGTATCACCCGCCGCAATGGTAGGGGGTGCCATTGGTTACACGTCTCGGTCACCTCTTGTTCGCACTGACGGCACTTTGAACAGTGGACGTTACATTTCAGATGTGTTACGACCCGTGGTTCTACCCTTCATTCGATCCCTGCGAAACCCTACATTTCAGCAGGATAATGCACGACCGCATGTTGCAGGTCCTGTACGGGCCTTTCTGGATACAGAATATGTTCGACTGCTGCCCTGGCCAGCACATTCTCCAGATCTCTCACCAACTGAAAACGTCTGGCCAATGGTAGCCGAGCAACTGGCTCGTCTCAATACGCCAGTCACTACTCTTGAAGAACTGTGGTATCGTGTTGAAGCTGCATGGGCAGCTGTACCTGTACACGCCATCCAAGCTCTGTTTGACTCAATGCCCAGGCGTATCAAGGCCGTTATTACGGCCAGAGGTGGTTGTACTGGGTACTGATTTCTCAGGATCTATGCACCCAAATTGCGTGAAAATGTAATCACATGTCAGTTCTAGTAAAATATATTTGTCCAATGAATATCCGTTTATCATCTCCATTTCTTCTTGGTGTTGCAATTTTAATGGCCAGTGGTGTAACAGATCTATTAAGGAGACTGCCTGTATATGCTTGTCCGTCCTCGTTTAGAATGCTGCTGCGCGGTGTGGGTTCCTTACCAGACAGGACTGACGGAGTACATCGAAAAAGTTCAAAGAAAGGCAGCACGTTTTGTATTACAGCGAAATTTGCGGAGAGTATCACAGAAATGGTACAGGATTTGGGCTGGACATCGTTAAAAGAAAGGCGTTTTTCGTTGCGACGGAATCTTCTCACAAAATTCCAATCACTAACTTTCTCCTCCGAATGCGAAAATATTTTGTTGACACCGACGTCCATAGGGAGGAACGATCACAGCGATAAAATAAGGGAAATCAGAGCTCATACGGATACATATAGGTGATCATTCTTTCCGCGCGCTATACGAGATTATAGTAATAGAGAATTGTGAAGGTGGTTTGATGAACCCTCTGCCAGGCACTTAAATGTGTTTTGCAGAGTACCCATGTAGATGTAGATGTAGATGTAGAGGTCAGGACGTTTGGGCGGGCACTCGAGTGTCTCCCACTTGAGTTGATTGGTCTTCTAAATCAACCAGCATCGACCACCATTCGATCACTGTGGTTTTCGACAGACATCCTGCTTCATGCACATTCTTCATTCTCCGATGAATGTCTACCAGTGTTTATCCTTCGGAAACCAAGAAAAGAATGACAGCGCGTTGGGCCTATTTGGACGCATTTGGTAAAAACGTCGTCATAATTCACGTTTCTGCATTTACCGCACGCACGTCGGAAAGACACGAATGCTACATTAATCCCTCGTCTGCATGTCGGTGCTTACATACCCGCATCGGAATCGCGCTACGTTACATATATGCTGCAGCAAAATCTTCAAACTGAACCATTTTGATCGTTCCACAAATAAGAATTACAAGATTTAGCAAAGATGTTGGCACTGGCACATAAAACAATAAGCGTGACATTTAGATAAGCATTGTTGGTTCAAATGGTTCAAAAGGCTTTGAGTACTATGGGACTTAACTGCGGAGGTCATCAGTCTCCTAGAACTTAGAACTACTTAAACCTAACTAACCTAAGGACATCACACACATCCATGCTCGAGGCAGGACTGGAACCTGCGACACTAGCGGTCGCGCGGTTCCAGACTGTAGCGCCTAGAACCGCTCTGCCACACTGGCTGGCAGCATTTTTGGGCCGAAATTAGAAGGAGAGAGGGGCGTTTTCTCTCAAGCAGTGACTGATGATGAATCCTGGTCTCCTTGCCTTATTGTGAAGGCTAATAGAAATTTCTTTCAGTAGCATCGTTGAGACTCCCCGTTGCCCATAATATTTTGGGAACAAACTGGCTTGCTTTCACGAGACCGGGAATCTCAATAACACCCAAGGTATCCTACTACACACTTTCGAAACTTAGACGTGCTAAACAGAAGCGATAACGAACAATGTAGCGAACTGAAATCGAACTCATGACAACGCATGCCTCTACATTGCGGCATGCGCTGATCAGACAGTTCGGAACTTCCGTTGGACACTTTTACAGCAGTTCTCTCCAACACGAATTTCGCACACAATGACAGTAACCTCACCAAATGCAGCAAGCAATGACTTTATATGCCGCGCAGGATTAGGCGAGCGATCTTAGGCGCTGCAGTCATGGACTCTGCGGCTGGTCCCGGCGGAGGTTCGAGTCCTCCCTCGGGCATGGGTGTGTGTGTTTGTCCTTAGGATAATTTAGGTTAAGTAGTGTGCAAGCTTAGGGACTGATGACCTTAGCAGTTAAGTCCCATAAGATTTCACACACATTTGAACATCTGAACAATGACTTTATCTTCTGAAGATAATGAGTTACTGAGAACTTCAATACTGGACTAGCTGAAGCCCCCTGCGTCATATTCTATGAGGGCTGTTCTGACAAGTTCGTCGGCACCAAACGTTATAAGAATAAACGTAGTTGCACAGAAAAATGAACAGAAATTTATGACCGCGAATCTTATACTAATTCTTCTGTGTGAATCTTTCGGTAAATTTCTAGCGATCGGACTTTACTTTTAAAACGTACTTCTTACCAGAAATCAATTTCCCGGGCCACACTTCGTAAGAACTCTATTTTTGCGGTTTGTAGTGCAACTGAAAAATGATGCCACGACGAAACCGTCCCAGTGCGAAAAACGCAAAGCTCTTCTCCCAAGCAGACAGTTCCAATACTCACAAAATAATAACCATGACGTAGTGGCATAGAATAAGACAATATAGCACAGCGATATGTGATTCTAAGATAACGAATACAAAGAAGAGTAACGCGAATGGTCACAGGTTTGTTTGACTCACAGAAGGGAGTCATAGAAATGTTGAAGAATCTAAATTGACAAACTCTCGAAGGCATACGCATATTATCCGATGAACACCTACTTACAGGAGTTCAAGAACCAATATTAAGTGATGAACCTAAAAATCTTCTTCAGTCCCCTGCGTATCACTCATGCGGGAACAATGAAGATAAAATTAAATACAGCTCGCAGAGACGAATTTAAGCAGCCTTTTTATTCCTGCGCTCCATACGCGATTGTAATGTGATGACTCTTTAACTTGTGTTATCATGCTAAGTACCCTGTGCCAAGCACTTAACTGTGGTCTGCAGAGGATATATGTGGGCGTAGATGTGAAATCAACACAGTCGCCATGCACAAGAACACAACGAGACATGTCACTGATGAGGCCATTGCCTGCTTTTACTTTGAGTTCTAATTTATTGAAAGTGCTTACTTGTGATGTTTTATTAGTCTGTGGCAGTGCTTGGCAGCTCGGTGGTTCCTACTACACAGTTATTGCCCCCTATCATGACCCTCTAAAGTAGAAACTTCAGACAACTTACTCTTCTAAGCTAGCAGAGATGCTTCCCACTAATGTCCCGCATGTAGACTGAGCAGTGTTCTGCCTGTTTAGCTCATCTGGCAACAAGGAGGCGCGGATCCGTTGTTACGTTATTGGCGGGTCACAGTTTCGACTTCCTCCTTCCTCACCGCCACTCTGTCCCCCCTCCTTCGTCCCCACCATCCAATGTAACTTGCTGTCATGATTACTTTTATCATTCCACATATGTATCCTCCAAAGAATTCAAGAGCAACTCGATCACAATATTCTGCTGCCCTGATCTGTTTCTACATCTACATGGATACTCTACAAATCACATTCAAGTGCCTGGCAGAGGGTTCATCGAACCAGATTCACAATTCTCTATTATTCTAGTCTCATATAGCGCGCGGAAAGAATGAACACTTATGTCGTTCCGTACGACCCCTGATTTCCCTTATTTTATCGTGGTGATCGTTCCTCCCTATGTAGGTCGGTGTCAACAAAATATTTTCGCATTCGGAGGAGAAAGTTGGTGATCGGAATTTCGTGAGAAGATTCCGTCGCAACGAAAAACGCCTTTCTTTTAACGATTTACAGCCCAAATCCGGTATCATTTCTTTGACACTCTCTCCCACATTTCGCGATAATACAAAACGTGCTGCCTTTCTGTGAACTTTTTCGATGTACTCCGTCAGTCCTATCTGGTAAGGACCCTACACCGCGCAGCAGTATTCTAAAAGAAGACGGACAAGCGTAGTGTAGGCAGTCTCCTTAGTAGGTCTGTTACATTTTCTAAGTGTCCTGCCAATAAAACGCAATCTTTGGTTAGCCTTCCCCACAACATTTTCTATGTATTCCTTCCAATTTAAGTTGTTCGTAATTGTAATACTTAGGTATTTAGTTGAATTTACGGCTTTTAGATTAGAATGATGTATCGTGTAACCGAAGTTTAACGAGTTCCTTTTAGCACTCATGTGGATGACCTCACACTTTTCGTTATTTAGGGTCAACTGCCACTTTTCGCACCATTCAGATATCTTTTCTAAATCGTTTTGCAGTTTGTTTTGATCTTCTGATGACTTTATTAGTCGACAAACGACAGCGTCATATGCAAACAACCGAAGACGGCTGCTCAGATTGTCTCCAAAATCGTTTATATAGATAAGGAACAGCAAAGGGCCTATAACATTACCTTGGGGAACGCTTTTGCGCTACAGTCCGGAACCGAGCGACCGCTGCGGTCGCAGGTTCGAATCGTGCCTCGGGCATGGATGTGTGTGATGTCCTTAGATTAGTTAGGTTAGTTAGGTGACTGGAATTTCGCGAGAAGATTCCGTCGCAGCGAAAAACGCCTTTCTTTTAATGATTTCGAGCCCAATGTTCTCAATGACTGTTCCGCAGCAGTTAGTTAGGTTAGTTGGTTAAGTTCTAGGCGACTGATGACCTCAGAAGTTACGTCGCATAGTGCTCAGAGCCATTTGAACCATCTGAACGCTTCTGCCCTGGTCGGAATGTTATAGAGCAAGTAATCAATTTAAAAACGACATTAGAATACAAAGTGCTCAGGAAGAGCCCGATCATTCACGGCCCAGTCGCATTAATATGACCACCGCCTATGTTCGACGTTAATGTGCAATAACCACTCACAGCCTGCAGGTGGTACCACTAGCAGTAGAAGGTACATAGTGTGTCGGGAGGGGGGAGGGGGGGGGGGGGGCGCGGAATACAGTGCAGTCGCTGTCGTAATGCGGAAACGCAGCGTTCTATCTGACGTCCAAAAGGAAACATTGGCTTTCATGCCAAGGGTGGAAGCATTTCCGAAACAGCTAAGATTGTAAACACTTCGCATGCCGCCGTATTAAAGCATACCGTGAATGGCAAAATGAAGTTGTCCAAAACTGTCCTCGAGCCGACTGTGGTGTACCACGGGTCATGGATGACAGCGGTGAATGCCGGCTGCAGAGATGTCGACGGGCGAATAGGAGTGCAACTGTTGAGTAACTGATCGCCCAGATGGACCAAAGGGGTATCAACGTTGTGTTCTCAATGACTGTTCAGCGAACGTTGCTGCGTATCGCCCTGCGCAGCAGGCTTCTGGTTCATACTCCCCTGCTGACTGCTATTCATCGGCGACGAAGGCTGGAATTGCATGGCAGTACAGAAACTTGAAACTTCTTTATTTAAATGTGTGTGTCTGTACTTAAATTGCTGAATGACTGAGAAGATGAAACTTCTAGGTTATTTGATTCTGAAACAGCTGAGCATAACGCCGGCCGGAGTGGCCGTGCGGTTCTAGGCGTTACAGTCCGGAGCCGGGCGACCGCTACGGTCGCAGGTTCGAATCCTGCCTCGGGCATGGATGTGTGTGATATCCTTAGGTTAGTTAGGTTTAAGTAGTTCTAAGTTCTAGGCGACTGATGACCTCAGAAGTTAAGTCGCATAGTGCTCAGAGCCACTTGAGCTGAGCATAGCCACTTGAGCTGAGCATAACTGAACCTACTGTGGCCGCGATCTCTTTACTTTTTCTTATCATGTCAACACTGACCCACAATATTCTAGCGCAACGCAATCTGACTGCTCAAAAAAATTACAACCTGACTTCAAATAATTAATTCAAAAGAATGGCCCCGACTAAAAAGAAATCTTAACAATAACCTATAGATTTCATTAAGCACTTACCTCACAAAAATATTCATTACGTAAACTACTGCAATATAAAGCGAGCATCAATACTGCCAGTTAAATAAAAGATTCTAACTACTAAAGCCACTAACTACTAATAGGCATGTGGTTATCAAAGGAAAGATTTTATTGCTAACCAAATAATGTATTTTTTACCTTAATAATGTGACATCCAGTTCTAACACGAATATAAATCGTCATTGACATCCATTACAAAGATATATAATTATGAATAATTTTCAATCTCCAAGTCGGATACTTCCAGATCATTAGCCTACGCTAACACTTCAGACCTCTACCCTCCATCAATGCTAACTTCTCACATTTAACATGCATCACTGCTGGCTGTTCACCTTCAACTGCCCAACAGTGCTTCCATCACTGCTGGCGACAAACTTCCAACTGCCCAACACTACTCGCGATTAACTTCCAACAACGATTCCAACCAGCCACAGAGTCTCATACAAAGAAAGCCTAGTCAGAGATCCAATGCAAAGCGCTTCACAGCGCTTCCACCACAGCCCACTTACAAACTAGACGTCCACTGAGAGGCGACCGGAGGCCTTTGGAGATGAATAATGTCTTATGCTCCATCTGGCAGATGGCGGTTGGTGTCTACAACGTAAAACGTCTGAAAGCACACAATTGTAACAATCATTGGAAGGGTTAGGGTCTGGGGAATGTTTTCATGGAATGCACGATGGATCAATACAAGTATGCACCTATCCTTGGACACCATGTACGTCCACCCCCACATGCAGTTTGTTTTTCATCGGCACGATGACATCTGCCAGCACGACAATGCAGCGTGTCGCACAACAAAGTACCTGCGTGATTCGAAGAGCATCAGGAAGAGTTTACCGTACTCCTCTGCCCATCAAACTCCCAGCATTTAAACCAAATTGAGAATCTGTGAGACAACCTCGATCGGACGGTTCGCACCGTGGATCATCAACTGAGAAACCTTAGGCAGCTGGCCACGGCACTGGAGTAGCCATGTCTCCACATCCCCCAAGGTTACAGAACATCACAGACTGTCTTCGTGCGTGTCTCGCAACGGTCCACGCTACATAAAGTGGTTATTCAAGCGTTTGACAGGTGGTCGCATTAATGTGACTGGAAATTATATTTCATGAATGGGTAATTTCCAAAAAAGTTGACTTATCGAAGTCGCGGAGTCCAAACGATACATATCGAACGTGCGATCGTAAATAGATCATGTAACTCTGGTGGCGGGCGTTATGAGTATGTTTACGGTGGTCACTACAGCAATGACAAAAGAAGAGAGTTTCAAAACTACTTGTAATTGCAAAAGGACACGACTTACCTTACACGTCGTCGGTGTCGTCGTCATGTTAAAGTACATTACAGTGGTCTGGATGGATAATTTGGAAGAGTCGAACCATGTATTCATCCTCATATTCGTTTCGTTTTCCGCACAGTCCGCAATGAAATTGTAAGGGTATTTCAGCATCGAAACTGTTCTTACGAAGTTCTACACACTTCGCACCACCACAGTCTACACAAACATTTCTTTCTTCGTCCGGTAGTACTCCCTATTCGCCGGCTGGTGTGGTCGAGCGGTTCTACGCGCTACGGTCTCGAAACGCGTGACAGCTACGGTCGCAGGTTCAAATCCTGCCTCGGGCATGGATGTGTGTGATGTCCTTATGTTAGTTAGGTTTAAGTAGTTCTAAGTTATAGGGGACTGATGACCTAAGCAGTTAAGTCCCATAGTGCCCAGAGCCATTTGAACCATTTGAACTCCATATTTGCGACAAAAAGTCGAACAATTTTCTACACTGGATGAACATGGAATTAGATTTTTCCATGTGAGAGAATCCGCCCAAGAAACATCAAGAACACCAGACATCCCAATCACTAACGACATAAATCGTCTGGGTTTCCCTAGCAACTGACAAATAATTCGCGGAGGTATGTAATTTTGAGAAACTACGGGAAAAACGGGAAACAGATAAAAATGACGATCACAAGTAACTGATCACAACGCCCGTCACCGGAGTCGCGTGATCGATTTACGATCGCATTTTTGATATGTATCGTTTGGACACAGCTGGTTCGATAGGCAGTCATTCATGGAAATAACCGAATTAAGTGAGTTAGTTATTCGAACTGAACGAAATAACAAAAGAAAACGAAAGCAATAATCACCCAAACGAGACTCGAACCAGCGATCCGGAGAGTACCAATCTCGAGCGTTGTTCATTTTTTTCCGTCCTTATATACACCTAAGCGCCAAAGAAACTGCTATAGGCATGTGTATTCAAATACAGAGATACGTAAACAGGCAGAATACCGCGCTGCAGTCGACAGCGATTATGTAAGACAAGTGTCTCGCGCAGTTGCTAGATCAGTTGCTGCTGCTACAATGGCAGATTATCAAGATTTAAGTGAGTTGCAAAGTGTTGTTGTAGTCGGCGCACGAGCGATGGGACACAGCATCTCCGAGATAGCGATGAAGTGGCGATTTTCCCGTACGACCATTTTACGAGTGTACCGTGAATATCAGGAATCTGGAAAAACATCAAATCTCCGACAGCCCTGCGGCCGGAAAAAGATCCTGCAAGAATGGAACCAACGACGAATGAAGAGAATCGTTCAGCATGAAAGAAGTACAACTCTTCCGCAAATTGCTGCAGATTTCATTGCCATGCCATCAACAAGTGTCAGCGTGTGAACCATTCAACGAAACATCATCGATATGGGCTTTCAGAGCCGGGGACCCATTCTTGTACTCTCGATGACTGCACGACACAAAGCTTTACGCCTCGCCTGCGCTCGTCAACGCCTACATTGGACTGTTGATGACTGGAAACATGTTGCCCGTTTGGACGAGTCTCGTTCCAAATTGTATCGAGCAGATGGAGGTGTACCGGTATGGAGACAACCTCATGAGTCCGTGGATCCTGCATGTCAGCAGGGGACTGTTCAAGCTGGTGGAGGCTCTGTAATGGTGTGGGGAGTGTGCTGTTGGAATGATTTGGGACTACTGATACGTCTGGACACGACTCTTAACAGGTGAGACGTACGTAAGCATCCTGTCTGATCACCTACATCCATTCATGTCCATTGTGCATTACGACGGACTTGGTCAATTCCAGCAGGACAATGCGACACCCCACACATTCATAATTGCTACAGAGTGGCTCCAGGAGCACTCTTCTGACTTTAAACACTTCCACTGGCCACCAGGCTCCCCAGACATGAACATTATCGAGCATATCTGGGTGCCTTGCATCGTGCTATTCAGTAGAGATGCCCCCCCCCCCCCCCCCCGTACTCTTCCAAATTTTGTACAGACGTGCAGGATTCATGGTGTCAGTTCCCTCCAGCACTACTTTAGACATTAGTCAAGTCCATGCCACGTCGTGTTGCGGCTCTTCCGCGTTCTCGCGGGGTCCTACACGACATTAGGCAAGTGTACTAGTTTCTTTGGCTCTTCAGTGTATTTTACGCTTCACGGAAATGATCGTCGAACATGCTTCTGTCTTTAAAAATTGACATCAGTTGGGAATGGAACCCAGGGCGCCCACGGCGGCAGGCGAACATTTTGCCTCATAGCTACACTACCTGTCGAATACTGGACCAGATTTTGGGGTGTTAAAATACGCTGCGATAAATTCAAACTCTGCATTCTGTACAGTTTTTGAGAGCTGCATCTAATTGCTGGATTGATATTTGAGTTACATAGAGAAGACAAACTTCTTCCCCAAGATCGCTAATATTGACCTTTATTGTTGATAACCGGTTTCGGTAATCATTGTTATCATCTTCAGATCTAGAAAGCATTTATAAAGTGTGACTACATGTAAAACAATTGTAATATACAGTACTAACTACACTTCTGAAGAAAGAACCACAAATACGACATATCTCGACATACAAGTTATTGCATATGATAGCAGTAAAAGCACTCTTTCCCAGGAATTGGCCGGTACGTAACAGACTAGAAGACTGATGCACCGGCATGTCAGAATTAAAATACCCACATACACAGTCACCACACACATCTGTATTATGTCCTCACAACAGAACGCATCATTGTAGCCAGGACGCCGGTAGACTGGCAGCCGGTGAATGGAAAAGGATAGGCGTTGACAACTGGACCGACAGGTGCCACTGGTGTAACTTGTATGTCTTACTTAAAATCATTTATGTGATTATATGGCACAGTGTGCTAGCTAAAAGCTGGGCGAAAATAAATCTAAAATCATGTTAACAAAATAATTGCCAATTAAGCAGATCCTAAAAAAAATATTCTTAAAGCCTTAATTACTCAATGGACCTATGTAGAAGCTGAATTTATATGTGATATAGCTACTGCAAACTGATATACAATAGATTGTTTAACACACGATTTAACACATTACAAGAACCTCAGACCCACGTACAAGCCATTAAAATAGTTTTCAAAAGTTACGTGTCTGAAAAATCCAGGGGTAAAAATTATAATACGGGCTTACTACATTGCCATTAAAATAGCAGCAGTGTAAGCTGTGGTTATATCCAAAGCAACGACAATGCCCTCATTATCATTAAATAAGAGTGTATTCAAATGAGTACATTGTCGTTACTTTGGAAATAACCATAGCTTACACTGCTATTTTAATGATATGATAGGAACCCGTATTGTAATGTAATCACGTAACTGATTTTAAGTAAGAAATACATGCTACACTAGTGACACCTATCGGTCCAACTGTCAACGCCTATTCTTTTTCTTTGACCACCTGCCAGTCTAGCGACGTCCTGGCTGCCATGATGTGCTCCGTTGTGAGTGACGTAAGACAGATGCGTGTGGCGGCTAACTGTATATGTAGTTGTTTTAATTCTGACATGCCGATGCATCGGTCTTCTAATCTATTACGTACCTGCCAATTCCTGCGAAAGAGTACTTTTACTGCTATCATATGCAATAACTTGTCTGTCGAGATATGTTGTATTTGTGGTTATTTTGTTTGTATTGTAACTGCTACTGTGTATTACAATTGTTTTGTATATAGTCACACTTTATAAATACTTTCCAGATCTGAAGATGACAACACTGATTACCAAAACCGGTTATCGAGAATAAAGGTTATTATTAGCGATCTTGGCAAAGAAGTTTGTCTTCTCTAATGTGTTATCACACATCACCCCTTGTCTCTTAAAAAGAGTAAACCACACGTACCATAATTACAAAAATGTTACACAACTCCGATTGCGGTATCGTCTCCTCTTCATTCTAATGCTACTTTATTTTACGAATGTTAGCTGAGAATCTTGGAAATTGGTATATGTAAAAATATAAACGCTACTAGTAAAATATGCTTTATTAATCATAGAACTACATAAATAAGCGGACAAAATGCGACTAGAGATATCATTTTAAAAAAAACAGATCATGACAAATATCAGTGATGCCCCCTCCCACAACCTTAAAATTCTTAACGACAGTATTTATAAAACAAACTGTTTTAATACGTAGGAGAATGGATAACAAGCAACACAAAAGAAAAGATAGCAATAGAAAACAGAGTAGATAACATGAAAATGGTATTACATACGACAAAAAAGACATGTAAGAAAAAATCTTTATCCCAGAAGACAAAACTAAGACATTCTCAGACAGTGGTAAGGCCTGAAAAGCTGTATGGAGCAGAAACCATTAGACTAACTAGATTAATGTATCTTGAAAAACTGTGACAAACTGAAAGAAGGAAAGTACTGGGAGCTAAAAGTAACAGCAATACCGGATCCAAATTAAGAGCAAATGGAGAGCTGAAACGGAAATGGAAAAGCCAACTATATTACGAGAAGAATAAGATTACAGTTTTATGGACACATGTACTGAAAGGATAATAACAGGCTTGCCGACCAGATCTTCACCTTACTAAACAGCTACAAATCCAAACCCACATAGCTTACTGAAACTGACGAAGATATGAAAATAGTGGAATGAGAATGGATATAACAGATAACATAATACTTTTTAGAGAAGCAACACAAAAGGCAGAATTTCAGGAAAGAAAGAAGTCCGTAGGTGGAACAAAATGGACCCGGGAAGAAAAGGTCGACACTCTCGAAGAATAAAGGAAGTATGGGAACAACGAAAATTAGACCAACGAGGTAAAACCAAAGTTGATTTATCGCACCTTATTCGAATATGCATACATTCTTTGGAAGGTGGGCGTAGTCCCTATGAATACATCCCTTCCCCTCTCCCCCCCCCCCCCCCCCCCACCCCAACCATTCCAAACCTTCTTGGTTCTGCCCCTGACAGATTTTGTTCATTAAAGGCAAATACCCTGGCTCCAGTCTCCGTCCGGCATACGTTTTAGTCTGCCAAGAAGGTCTGCAAATAACTATCGTAATTTTTACGCTATGCGCATGTTTTCCGCGTTGTTCCAAAAGTATGATTTAGTTGTAACAGTATGATTGCGACTGTAGTAATTTCACACGATTTACGGAAGAGACCAATTTAATGCCGAAAAGCTATCCTACTTTAAATAAATAAATAACATCCGTAAGACACTGTCCTGGTAGCAGGGTAGGTCATTGAATGAGCGCTTTTTTTGTTGTTGTTAAGGTCATACGTCCGGAAACTCGTTTGGCACAGCTCTCCACGTTATTCAATAATGTACCGCCTGTTTCCCTCTGCATAACTACTGCCACCGACATCTCTTTGAATCTGCTTAATGTATACACCCCTTGGTCCCCTTCTACAGTTTTTACCCTCGCATATTATCCTTCATTACTAAGTTGACAATTCCTTGATCCGACAGGTTGTGCCCTATCGACTGAACTCTTCATTTGGTAAGTTGTGTCATGAATTTATTTTTCTCCAATTCGATTCGAGCTCCTCATTATTTTTTCGTTCTGTCCGTCTAATATTCAGCATTCTCCCATAGCGTCACTTTTCAAAAGCTTCTTTACTCTTCGTGTCTGAACTGCCGATTGTCCCGTTTCAGGCTACACTCCAGGTACATTCCATCACAGAACACTTTCTGGCACATTTATTTTCAGACATGCTTTTCTTCCTATTGCCAGTCTGCATTTTACATCCTACTTCCACAATCTTCAGTTATTTTGCTGCCCAAACAGAAAAACGTATTTAGTACCTCTGGTGTGCCATTTCCTAATCCAATTCCCCCAGTATTACCTGATTTAATCTGACTACCAATTAAAATGTTTTCTGTGGCCGGTCAGTCCGTAAGATCATAGCACGTTGGCTACCAGCAACCGACTGAAAAGTATGCTGTATTCAATATAGCCCGTAATTTTACTGAATTTCCTACCGTCTTAGTGACTCTGATTTTGTGTGCTACCTTGTTCTCTGAAAGATGGCTGGGAAGTTTGGAAACTGATATACGGAAAAATAGAAATTCTTTGGCAGTGACGGAAAGGTGGGGGTAGGGGGGGGGGTAGGTCATGACTCTCATAGCCCCCTCCCCCTCCCGCATCTGAAACGTTATCACTCAACTCTTTTGTGTTCTTTCCAGGATAAAAACCTTCTGAAAAGGGTCGTGTCAATTTGCCACTCCTAGCCGTCATCGGCGTTAAATAAGGGCATGTGTCGTCAAAAGACATCGGTTGTAAACAGAACGTGTCATTTGCACGAAACCATGGACGCAGGAATTCTTAAGGGACACGGTGAGTCACACCTTCGGTCCTTTCAGAACGCTATTGCAGACACACATCCTTCAAATGACGCATCACTGCGGACGAAAGGGAAAGCATCGATAAGATAGTGTAGTGAAAGCAGAGACTTCGGTCGCCTAGTAAGACTTACTTTCGGCTACGCATGTCGCAGATGACGTCATAGTCCCTCTACAGACATTCACTGATTTCAATGGTGTATTACTAAGCTTTATAAGCTGCACTGATTATAATGGTGTATCATTAAGCTTCATCAAGTTGCATGAAACCACCACAACAATACACGAAATAGATTCATACAATTTCATTTCCCTCACTAAGGCAGTGTCATCACAGCTAGACGTACCTTCACTGTATATGGTCCTCCAGCTTTAGCGTATCGGTTTGCTGGCCTGATTTTTTTTCAGAATTTCCCTCATTTGGTTTTTTGTTTTTTTTTTTTTTGTGGCACGAACAACCATTCAAATGACATTTAACAAACATTACAGTTGCCTTGCCTTAGTATTAATGTAGACCACAATATCAATACAGAAATCTGAGTCAATCCGCGACACATTTTACGCCTCACTCAGAACAAAATGAAAAAAGAAGCGAAAATGATAAAATGTATCAAGAAGCAGGGGATCGAGCGTAAAAGGAAAAGCTGGAAAAATATTTTCCCCCAAAATTAATATAGAGGATTTCAAGACACATGAAAAGCGACTAAGCTCTTCGATTTTTTCATCCGTGCTTCGACGAGAACGCGTAATTTAGAGAACTATCGTTAATATTCCACAGTTATCTATTTCATTCTTCTCATTTCGCAATAAAATTGCTGTTCTCGCATATTTCTATTGCATTATCCAAAATATTGTATGTAAACGTAACGCCTATAACAATAGTCTAATTACTGACGAAGCTGTCTCGAACAGTAGACTTATAGAGAGACGAACGCCTGCAGTGTATCATTCGATAACACAACACGTTCATTTCTTACGTGATTTGCCAGAGAGAAGTCGTAGCAACTCGCCAGCAGTGTTTTGAAATCAGATGTTGGGTTTGGCCTTAAAGCACGCAGTTGAGATGTTTCATCACAGATGGCGCTGGTTCGAGGCGCAGCAGCGAAGTGGGTGAGGTATGCGTCAACTGTGAGCAGCCGACGCGCAAAGCGGCCGCAGGTGCCCCATTGCACTCTTGCGCCGAGCGCCGAACTGTCTGTGTTTACTTCATACGAGCGTGATTTCGTTGTGTACATTTGTGCCTTGAATTGCGTAAGGGTATTTGACAACCTTGTACGACGACAGTTAACATTTGTTTGCCGTGTATAGCGTAAAGTACTTGTTCAGCGTTGTGCGGGAACGAAAAAAGAGGGCGAGTGTCTCCGCCTTTGCCGTGTTCGACGACCAACTTGTTTGGAGAGGGCTATTCGTAGTCTCTGCTGGAGTCCACGGGGCCACAGCAGTCATTCAAGTTGCTTCATGGTTATGTTAATACGCGCATTCCTTTGCCAAGGCATCTGAGCGCTGATTGGCTGGTGAACATGAGTTGAAGGTGACGTCACGCTTCTCATGATAATGAGGTATTCAACATGGCGGAGTAGCTAGATTGTGAATTGCCAGTTGCTATACTTTTGGATGGATTTAACTAGTGAAATATGCCAAGGAGACGAAATGGAGAGATACCTCTGCCCGACGGTTGGGATTTTGGAACGGACTACGATGGGAAGATCTACTTCATCGATCATAATAGCAAGAAAACAACGTGGATTGACCCGCGAGACAGGTGAGTTGAAAAAGCGACTTAACCCTGCGGAGCCCCACGTCAAATCTCCGAATTCCTTAAATGTTTCTGCTGTATTGTGTCTCGTCATCCGCTGAAGCGCTGCAAAATGCATTCGCTGTGTTATTTCAGCCTGAGTTTGATTAATGCTGTCGTGAGTTACTGGTCATTTAAAGCATTTAAACAATAACATACAAAACTCGGGATTAATTTCGTCTGGATTAAGCACATGTGCTGCCATCTCCATGGAAACACGCCGTGTGTTGCCATAACATTTGTTTCACATACTGTATAACTTTGCGAATGAGTGAACGATAAATATTTTTTCGTCGGTCTTACTTGATTGTTGTCAAAACAGAACATTAACGTTCGTTGTGTGGATGCGTGTTTCTCGCTGTGCGCTTTGAACAAAGGGTTGCTATTTGATTTGCAGTATGTAAAATACAAAATATCAATGTTTTGCCAGTTATTTACGCGAAAAAATAATTCGTGATTTAAGTAACACGTCCACGAAAATAGTGATTGACGCAGTGTGTGACTGTTAGCACATCGTGTTTTCTTCGAGAAAGATGCCGCACGACCAATTTGTTATAACTTGTAATTGGACGCCAGTGTTATTCTTCGCGAATGTGTGTGTAAAAAGGTTTTTCACTGCATTATGTAGTATGTTCATTGCATTCACAGATTACATTCGTCTTGCGGTAAGAACGTGTAAGTAGTTTTCTGCATTCGCCGCAGTCCCAGCGTCTCGTAATAGCCAGAGGTTCCAGAAGTTTTGTTTCTATTTTTGGATGGGCGTTAGCTTTTTCGTCTCGTCGGGCTCGCAGTGTACATAAGGTTTCGCACCGTTTCATGCCTTGCCATCTTCGACTTTTTGTTCCATTGTGGCGACGTTTACTACATTTTAAGAAGTCTCCGAGGATAGAGTTTCGTTCACCGGTGAATAAACAATTTTTTTTCCAGCTTCATCTGAGGCGAACACGGACACTGGGTGGAACACATTATTATTATTTAATGCGCTCTCTAATTTACTCCGAATTGCTATTTTTCCCGAAGTCAATCTATAGCGATTGGTTAGGATACATTGTAGTTAAAATGAAGCCTGTTTGCTTTGCCGTTGCTCCATTTGCGCTTCACTGACAGCACCGTGCGTGCGGTTCACACATGTAAACGTATATTTGCAACAGGCCGCAGAAATGCTCTGCCGTTTCCTTACCATTGTTGATAGCGCAGGAACCTGTGCCACGGGGAAACGGGGGTGTGGCCGTGCAGCGCACGCAGTTTGTTTACATCCCTTCTCACCCCGTGCAGTTGGGTGTCAAGGGCAAGAGCGGGCGTCCGACAGGAATTTGCAGACGGATGGGGGCTGCGCTCCGGAGTGGGGGCAGCTAGCGCCACCCTTGTCCATTGGCGTTGTCGCTCTGCACCGGGGTCGGGGTAGCTCCGCCCATATTCTGCGTGCCTTACCGCAATCGGCAGGCCTGCTCAGAGGGTTCGATTCCCACAGTAAACGCTATTTAGTATTTGGTGTTTACTTGCTACCTTCAACTGTGCATTGAACCTCTCCCTTGCAGGACAAAATTGTTTTCAACTTTATTACCGCTTCATTAGCACACGACGATATATTTGTTAGGCTTCAGTGTCGACAGAAACTGCCAATTTCAGTGTACAGATACATAAGTAGTAAACAACAGCATGAAAGGCGAATGGTGTTTGATACTGGCTGTTTGCAACCATCATCACAGTGTTAGACATTTCAGGAGGACAAGTAATTGTTTGACGTTATAATACTTTGGACGGTCTCAGTTAAATTTTCTTTTAAATTTGTATCAAATATCTAGCAGATAAAATGTTCTAGCTGCTGTTATTGAAGAGTTCAGTTCCGTTCGCTCAGCGCGTATAACAGCTAATAACCAACCATTTCGTTTATACTGTTTTTAATTGTGCTAATTTAACTTGTAACAGCATGTACAATATTCGTAACTCACGTCGACTAACGAATAAGTTACATCTCTCTAGATAAGTATTGTGTGGTGTGATCAAGAATGCTTTAGTTGGTCTTGTCGAATTGTTATACAGGGACCTGTGTGAAGCATTCTAATAAAATTCAGCTGTGACCGTTAAACGTTTCCTTCACTACAAGATCTCGCCTGTTCCAGGTAGCTTTTTTTCCTACCATAGTGACGCACCAGAATTCTAATATTCAGTTATGGGACGTTACTTATTGAAAGAAGTGTCAGGCTTTGATGTCTGACGTTGCGTTTTTGTATGTGCGGGTTGAACGTAATCGAGATTCACTGAGCAAGTCAAGAGAAGCACGCGTAATGACCGTACAATCTAAAGAAAGAGCTCTGAAAACTTTTTTTTATTTCTTTCAGATTTTAATTACGGTAAGCATTGATGAAATATTGATGCTCGAAATAGGATCGAGAAATCATTAATATCCATGAGAGAGAGCTGCAGTTTGTGTATGACAGGAAACACTGTCACCTACAGCTAATCTGTCCGTACAGTAAAGGCGCATCGCTTTTTTTGTATCCCAAACTGTATCAGAACGAAGTACATAATGAAATGAATACTGACTCTTGGATAATTTGGTTTTCAAATACTGAGAAGTCACGTATTTGTTTTTGTAAAATACCCTTATGACAACCCTGAGGCAAATATCATTGTAGCATAGTGCTTTCCTCCAGTTGTTATCTACCTGTGTACCGAGATAACGCATGAAAATGGAAAATTAAGCACAAACACCCTCGTGACCACATTTAATTCAATTCTTATTCATTTAATTCACGGTTTTGTCCATAACAGAAAATAGAAAAATCTGCTATTTGAAGTTACTAGTGGCAGTCGTGTGCGATACACACACATGCTACATACACCTTATTCTGGGGACCAGACAGAGTTGAGCTTAGCTATTGGGAAGCTTATGAGGCCATTTAATGAATTCGTAAACTTTTACTGCATGATAAAGAAAGTTATTTACGATTCGTAGGTATGAGACGTAGGTGTTAAAGGAAATCTTTCATTTATGGCATGTAATACAATAGTATTTCGTTTATTGGCTTTAACATGGAAGGTCATATTTTCAAGGATTTTTAGATACAGTATTATCGACATGAAAATTTTACAGTTATGTGTACTCATCTAGTATTTAAGCATATACGCGTAGATATAAGTAGCAGTGTGTTAGCAAAAGACAACAATAAACTAGGATTATGTGTCTTTGAATAAAATCAGTTTATTCCGTTTATTTATTAAGGGTCCAACAAAAACGACAAATCATATGTTTTCATGTGTAAACTGCAAACTTTTCTTCTGGAATACTCAACCACTCCATGTAACAACTTTATGTGAAATTTCGTTATAGTAATCTTACCCCTGTCAAACGAACAAAAATGTAGCTATCCCGATTTATCTTCCCAATAATGTGTTCTTTTGAAGGAAGTAAATGATGGCGTACAGTGCAGCGTTAGACACGCTTTTTCTTAAAAGTGTGAGGCACTGTTGAATTGTGTGTTTTGTTGTACTGTCATCACGTACACAGAATTTATTCTATTAGTTTTGTGAATGCGCTACCGTGTAGGGATTCTTACCGGCCCTTGCATTTCTTGCTTCTACGGTGCAAGATGTTCAAGTAAAGTATTTAATATCAAACACAGAAGCCACTTTAATAAGAGAAGTCTTGAAGTTTGCAACTACGTGTGAAAAGAGGCGCCTGACGAAGGGCAACGGTTCAGATCTCCAACTGACTACCCAGACTTAGGGTCGCTGGGGTTTCTCACAAACGCTTTACTTTGCCGGCATGGTTCGTTTGAAAAGGTCATAGCCGATTTCCTTCACCTGTTCGAGCGTGTGTTCCGTCCCTAATGACCTCGTCGTCGACGGGACGTAGACCCTCATCTCCTCTCGAAACTGGACATCTGCTTTCACCTGCAGTTTCTTTCTGAGGCATCAGCGCGCATCTCACCGACCGACTCAACTCTTCGTCTCAGATCCTATCAGTACCTTTCAAACTCAGCAGAAACTCTACGTCATCGGAAAACAACATTGGGAGGAAGGATGCAGCACAAAACTTGACTTGACCTTACAGTCATCTTACTGGGGACCACAAGTAGTACACCTTCACAGTATTTCCATGTAATAACAGTATGCCACATTTAATGACCACTTTATGAAAAATGATGGTTTGTTAATGGTTTCTCATAAGTGTTTTGCAAGTGTTATGAAATGATCACTGTTTTCTTAAATTTACCGTGGCAAAAAGTTTAACACTCGTGCAAGACCATCACAAAACTTATTTTTATATTTGCATTTTATCTAAACGATTTTCTTGCCGCTTAGTAGAAAACGCCCTGCGCCAGATAATGCTGTTAAGATAGGATGTAAATACAAACAAAACATTAGTTTTCAACAGCATTTATTATACTTCAAAAGGAAAGAAAACTACTGATGATATCACAGAAGTGGCGAAACCTGACGGGATAGTCATACGTTAACTCCTGTGCATGAAGCGATCGTAACACAGTATAATAGTATTATTAACCTTTTGTTTGATACAGTTTTTAAAAGCCTATGTAGTACAATGCTTCTCTGCCCAAGCGATTCTTATAGCCAACACAGGAAATCTATATTTGCTGTGCTGTGAAGATAGCTTTATACATTTACAAGCATGTTTACTGTCTTTGTCTTCCTTTTGTTTATATTTTTGTTCATGTCTTCTTTTTCGTCGAGTTTCATGTCTGAAGTGCCGTTATTCCCAAACTGCACTGTGCATCCTTGGTTTTCTTCTCCGCTTATTGGAAGGAATAATTGACATTGGTTTTTTGTTACGGCACTCAAGATGTACTTTCATTTTATATGTTGCTGAAGTTTCCTTTAACTCATTGTGTATTAGTTGGCGTCTTCGTAATACTCCCAATTCGCGAGAATCACATTCCATCAGCCTTTATTCTGCTCTCGATCACCGATTATGTTCGTAATCATAGGTGGCACCATAGTACCGAGTCGTATGAAATGATTATTCAAAGTCGCCTTCGATGCTGTATTCGGTTTTTGTTGTGGTGGCACCGGGAAAACATCCTTCGTCAGGTCAAGGTACCTGAAGTCGAGGTCGCCTGGCGCTACTCTTGGAATTTTACTGATTTCGGCCGTGCCAGCTGGTTTGTTTCCAAATTTCGGGTCAACTTATGAAGGTCATATACGCACGCATTATGATAATATCGAAGAGACGAGTGCCTTATGAAGCTGTCATATGTTAGTACGTGCCATATGTAACGGCCGTGTGCTGATCATTAAGAAACACTGTAAATGACAACAGGTTTTTTTCAAACCCAACAATGAAATACATTTCAAGATGTACCCTTTGGGAATACAATAAACCTGATTATGTATTTGTAAATCTGCTATAAAATATGATGTGGTAAATATTCATACCAACGAAGCAGCAGAAAAACAGTTATTAATGGTAATTGTAGTTATTTACTGCTGGTATATATGTTAACCATTGTCACCTATAGAGTGCACACAGTATCATGGAATTAGAATTAATGTCACTATTATCCAGTGTTAGTGAAGGGACTAGACCTGAGACTGATGTATGTGAGGCATGTTCATATGCAGGAGTCGATCATCCGCTACAAGGAATCGTGTTGTTTATGAAACCCATAACGCCTCTACGGGCCTTAAATACAAAATTTTGTTTACAGACACGAGAAATAGATCTGTATGCTCGAGGACACACACAACTTTTACTACTTCTAGGATAATGTGGAGGAGATTGATTTGAGGAAACCACTAATGCTGCAATCAGAACAGTTATTTGAATCCCTCTCCTTCTAGATACAACCATTTCTGCATCACGTTACTTATTCATTTATTGTTTATTTCGTATGACCAGATCAGAGCCTTCTTATTGCCCTCTCTTACATCAAACCAAGAACAACAGATACTAAAATTTATTAGAAAAAGTTCTCTGTCATCACACACACTTCTAGTTCTATTATCTACATCTGAGAAATTATTAGGAGGACAATTACAGTTACCAACACAAACAATAACAGTGGATAATAATACTAATGGGCAATAATAATAATAATAATAATAAAACAGGAGAAAAAATTGAAAAATACATCCAACTGGCTGAGGAAGTCAAGGACATGTGGCATCAGGATAAAGTTGACATTATACCAATTATACTATCAACTACAGGAGTCATACTACACAATATCCACCAGTACATCAATGCAATACAGCTACATCCAAACTTGTATATACAACTACAGAAGTCCGTAATTATTGATACACATTCAATTACCCGAAAGTTCCTAAATGCAATATAACATATACCGTACAGTTAAAAGGAAGTCACGCTTGATCAAGGTCCGCGTCACTTTCCATTTTTGACCAGACACAACGCCTGAGAAAAGAAAGAAAGAATGAATAGTAATAATAATAAAAGGTGTCGAGAATATCAGTAATATTGATTAGTTTATCACATTTGAATCCATGGGAAGGCGAAGAAAGAGATGATTGAAATAACAATGACAACAGCCCTAAGAAAGGACAGACTTTCATTACAGGACTCTGTCACAAGGTGGAGGCAAAAGTGGTGGGGGAGATGTAGTTGACAAGAGTGAGCAGACAAATACATGGAAAAGATACCTATTGCAGTAGGAGATGGGCCATTAGCTGTGTTTTGAAATTAGGACGTCACTTAATTTCTCTGTGATTTTGAAGAAGATCATTCCAAAGTCAGTTTCCTGATACAGAAAATTATTTTGAGAAGATGGCTGTGTTATGTAGCGGTATAAAGGTAGTTTTACTTTGTCGAGAATGAGTAATTCAACTGTGCTGTTCAGACTTCCCTTATTTGTTACGATGCAATCTGACACGTATTTGTTAATCAGTGTGAGGAAACTGACTTTTTCTTCTTCGCGCTAACAAAGCAAGAATGATTCGTTTGCAGGCATAAGACGAAAGCATCGAGCGAGGAGGCACATTGGTAAGACATTGGACTCATGTTACAGAGGGTAGCGGTTCGTATTCTCGTGCTCTAGGTTTTTCCGTGATTTTCCTAAATCGCTTAAAGTGAATATCGGGGTAGTTCTTTTGAAAGCGCGGAGGGTTTCCTTCCGCAATCCGTGTTTCATCTCTGATGGCCTTCGCCTCCATCGACTCTTGATCACTGCATGACTCATAGCAGTATGGACATGGCATAGGTGCTCGATTGTTCGTTTTTTTATTTACCTATTTTGGCCTTTGGAAGCAGTGACCATACAGCCAGCAGTAATTACAACAGTGCCATGTTAACATAATTGCAAATTTCAACGGAGAACACAAATGAGAGTTGGAGGTACAAACGTAAGTTCTTAATGTAAAATAAAAAATACAAAATGACGAACACAATTACAGCTAATAGTAGTTACAATAGTACCTTGTTAACAGATTTGTAAATTTCACAACAGAACAATGGTGAGAGTTTGACCTGCAAAGATAAAGAATTATTATAAAATAAAAACACCAAGATAGACCCGGTTTTCGAAGTGGAGTGGTTCTATATGAGGACGAGATCCACAGCAATTTATAATTTAAAGGTGGATACCGGCGTCTTTTAAAAAGTCCAGTATCCGGACACACCCAAAAACATACGTTTTTCATATATTAGATGCAGTGTGCCACCACTTACTGCCAGATACTCCATATCAGCGACCTCAGTAGTCATTAGACATCGTGAGAGAGCAGAATGGAGCGCTCCGCGGAACTCACGGACTTCGGACGTGGTCAGGTGATTGGGTGTCACTTGGGTCATACGTCTGTACGCGAGATTTCCACACTCCTAAGCATCCCTAGATCCACTCTTTCCGATGTGACAGTGAAGTGGAAACGTGAAGGGGCACCTGCAGCACATAAGTGTACAGGCCGACCTCGTCTGTTGACTGACAGAGACCGCCGACAGTTGAACAGGGTCGTCATGTGTAATAGGCAGACATCAATCCAGACCATCTCACAGGAATTCTAGACTGCATCAGGATCCACTGCAAGTACTGTGACAGTTAGGCGGGAGGTGAGGAAACTTTGATGTCATGGTCGAGCGGCTGTTCATAAGCCACACATCACGCCGGTAAATGCCAAGCGACGCCTCGCTTGGTGTAAATGGCGTAAACATTGGACGACTGAACAGTGGAAAAACGTTGTGTGGAGTGACGAATCACAGTACACAATGTGGAGATCCGATGGCAGGGTGCGGATATGGCGAATGCCCGGTGAATAGCATCTGCCAGCGTGTATAGTGCCAACAGTATAATTCGGAGGCGGTGGTGTTATGGTGTGGTCGTGTTTTTCGTGGAGGGGGCTTGCGTGGCACTATCACAGCACAGGCCTACATTTATGTTTCAAGCACCTTCTTGCTTCCAACTGTTGAAGAGCAATTCGGGGATGGCGGTTGCATCTTTCAAGACGATCGAGCACTTGTTCCTAATGCACGGCCTGTGGCGGAGTGGTTACACGACAATAACATCCCTGCAATGGACTGGCCTGCACAGAACGCTGATCTGAATCCTATAGAACCGCTTTCGGATGTTTTGAAACGCCGACTTCGTGTCAGGCCTCACCGACGTCGGTACCTCTCCTCAGTACAGCACTCCGTGGAGAATGGGCTGCCATTCCCCAAGAAACCTTCCAGCACCTGATTGAACGTACGCCTGCAAGAGTGGAAGCTGTCATCAAGGCTAAGGGTGGACCAACACCATATTGAATTCCAGCATTACCGATAGAGGGCGCCACTAACATGTAAGTCATTTTCAACCAGGTGTTCGGATACTTTTGATCACATAGTATATATATAAAACCGGTAAAGAAAAGCAGTTATGCTAGTGGGGAGGGAGTAAACGATCGCAGGAAATTTCCTGTACAGGACTGCTTCCACTGTCGTGCCTTTGGTACATGCCAGTACGAGGTGGTTCAGATCCGCCATTGCTGTTTGGTCTTTATCGCAGTGTCCAGAAGCAATAAATTTTAACCGATGTAGGTGGGAGTGGAAACACCCATGTCCCTACCTTGCGATGGGTCACATGACGTCTACTGAACTTCACCGAGGGTGAACCACGGAGGAGAAAAGACCGTCGGTTATATGGCAGCCCTTATAGTGCTGGGATACGTGCGTTCACAGCTCCAACCGCGATAAGCAACTTTCTTAATCGTCAGATTTGAGATCCTTGTGAGGGCCCGATGTTGAGCGTAACTGTCTTTCGTAATGCTCGTCTAGACGAAGCTGTCAGCCTGTTTCAACAAGGAGAATGCCATGACGCCCTTTTGCCTTGCGCCTTTCTCCTCTGCATTCATATTGTGTCCGTCCCTCTGGGAAGCCCCCATTTGACAAGTTGGTCCCAGGCTTTCCCCACAACTGATATCAGCCTGTTCAGTGATCTCCAGATGGGCCATTCCGATGTACCTCAAAGCTGGTTCATCAACGTTTGAAGTTGATCACTTCTAGCTGCCCACAGATGTTGTCTGCCAGCAAGTGACACAATATCTTCTGGAATTGAAAGGATAGACGTGAGGTTCAGATATTATTGCGTTTACCTTTGGGGAGTCTTCTGTCACGTACTCCACTTTGGCATTAATGACTGTGGTGGAACGAGCTTGAGATTGGAATACTGAACGTAATATTTTTGTAATGAAAGGCTTCAGTAAAAAATTGGACGTTACGTACAAAGTGTAACTTTGTTGTTATTTCATCCCCCTCTCCCCACATGGGCGGGGAAGGGATACAGCCAATCTGCTCTTCAGCCAATTTGACAAGTAAAACCAAATTAGATGAAAAAATGCTAACATAAAGATATTAATACATTTTGGAGGGTGAAATTAATGGAAGTTTTTATATGTACGAGGGTTGGAACTTTAATAGTGGCAACTATTTATTTACAGCTCGTACGAAATAGATACTTGTTTCAAAGTTTTACTGACCTTCAAAGTAGTCACCAGCATTGTGTATAACCCGTTGCCAGCGATGTGGAAGTCGTAGGATACTCTTAGCAGTGCCAGTTGTGTTGACAATTCGAGCGACGCGATCTATTGCCCGACGAATTTACAGCAGTTCTGAGCGAATGCCGTGAAGTGTTTCCTTCAGTTTAGAAATCGAGTTGAACTTACGAGGGCTCAAGTCAGGGGAATGCAGTCGGTGGTAAGCACTTAGCAGCCCCACCAGTCAAACAGATCAGTAACAGTTTTGCACTGTACATGCTTGAGCATTGACCTGCAAAATGATGGTCAGATCCTGCAGGAAGTGTCATCAATTCTGTCCCTGTGCTGTTCAGTTTTGGAACACAACCTACGAGAGGGGTCCCAATCTCCACGTTCAGCTAAGTTAGTAGATTTAGTCTATTGTGGGATTACTGTTGGCTAGTTAGTAGATGAGGTTTCCGGTGTTAATTTGCCGGCACCTCGAAAAATGCCGAAATGGAAATTGTACATTGTGTATGACATTTTGACCTCAAGTTACGAACGCTTGCAGCGAATGCTAAACGTTGAGCAGATGGGTGGACGGTGAGGTGGGTTGCAGAGTTGGTCGGGGAGTCGGTGAGGTGGGGCGGTGCGACGCGGCCCGTGCCTGTCGCCCGTCTCGGTGTCGCCTCCTACGCTCGACCTTGCGTCTCTTGTACATGGAACTGGGAGGTCGCGGCTGCCGAAGCGAGGCGCGCCGCACAGCGCCGAGTTCAAGGAGACGCGCGCCATCTGCAGGGAAACACGCGCGCAACAGCAGCTGCGCCGCCGCTCCACCTCCCGCCACGCCGCGCGGGCTGGCCGCCCGAGTTCTCTTCGCGCCGTGCGGGGACCCGTCTCGAACGGCTACCCAAAGCGTCACACAAGTTTGCGGCAAAATCACTATTCTGCTCTTTTTCCTACGACACAGCGTTTTCCTAGTACTGCCCGCTTTACCAGTGTACGCTTCTTCATTTCTCAGAACACATTATTTCCGAGCTGTCGCGTGTTCAAGCAGGAGGCAACCAATCGTACCACCGTTGTGTTGTGACGCTGACCAGCTCTGCGCGCTATCTGTCCTGTGCAGGCCGCTTCATCTCCGCACAAATAGTGCAACCTACGTCCATTGGAATCTCCTTCATTTTATTAACTGGAAATATAAAATCACAAAGGGAATGTCCACAGTGTTCAATTTTAGGTCCACTCCTATTATATGAATGAACTTTCACTAACAATTCAACAAGCAAAATTGGGTACTTTTGCACACGATAACAGTGTTATAATAAATCCCATTAGAGAGAAAGCAACAGAAGAGTTGGTAAATGATATTTTCCAAATAATTATTGAGTGGTTCTCTGAAAATGGACTCTCCCCTAATTTTTGAAAAACACACTACATTGAGTCCTGCGTACAACTAATAAGAGTCCAAACCAACAACTGATGTAGCACACAGCAGGAGTCAGTAAGTAGTGTAGAAACCTCCAGATCTTTGGGTGCACATATCGATGAAAACTTGAACTCGAAGAAGCGTATGACTGAGCTTCTCAAACAACTAAGATCCGATACTTTTGCTCTTCGTACAATTGCTAATCTTGAAAACAAACAATTAACCTCATTAGGTGATTTTCTGGGGTAATTCACTACTTAGAAGGAAGTACTGATCACACAAAAGCGAGCAGTAAGAATAATATGTAGTGTTAACACACGCACATGCAGGTACCTCCTCAACAAGCTAGGCATTTTAACTGCTACGTCACAAAATATATATTCGGTAACGAAATTCGTTGTTAGCAATCCATCACAACTTGAGGAGAACAGTAATGGTACATGCTTACAACACCAGAGGGAAAAATGACCCTTTATTACCTACTGTTAAAGCTGTCGGTTGGCTCAGAAAGGAGTTCAGTATGCAGCAACAAACATTTTTGAACATTTGCTCAATAACATAAAATCTCCGACAGGTATCAAAGCAGTTTTTAATCTAATTTAAAATAATTTCTCCTGGACAACTCTTTCTATTCCACTGACGAATTTCTACTTAAAGTTGGTAGCCAATTAAAAAAAGCAAGTGTAGTTCATGAGCGGGACTGAAAATAATAATTTGTTTATTAATGTTAACATTAATCTTGTATGCATATCCTATACTGACTCGCCCCACATCAGTTCGGTAAGTAGTCGTTCAGATGACCTATGGAACATGCAACGAACTAAATTACTGTAGTCCGCCTCGGTAGCTGCGGGGTAGGCTCGGGATTAACAAGCAGAGGGGCCCAGACGCAATTGCCGTCCGGATCGCAGATTTTTCTCCGTTCGGGGACTGCATGCTATGTTTTCCTTACGTTCACATCGTCATAACTGACATTTCACTATTGAGGTGGTTGAATGGGCACGTCCCGAAAGCATAAAAAAACTTACTGTAGTCAAGACTTGGTCTCCCTCTACGGTGTCCCTCCCTCCCCCCCCCCCCCCCCCCCTCTCCCAGCACACTTCCTTCCATTTACCAGATGACGATTCCTTTATGCCTCAGGTTGTGCCCTATCAGCCGATCCCTTCTTTTAGGCAATCTCTGCCACAACTTTCTTTTTCCCTCAATTCAATTCAGTACCTCTTCATTAGTTATTCAATCTACCCGCCTAATCTTCAGCATTCTTCTCTGGCATCATATTTCAAAAGCTTCTATTATCTTCTTGCGTAAACTGTTTGCCGTCCGCGTTTATGAATCCGTACACTACTACACTCTACATAAATACCTTTAGAAAAGTCTTCATGACATTTAAACTTATTTTTAATTTTCACAAATTTCTGTTTTCCATGAATGCGTTTCTCGCTATTGATAGTTTGCATTTTAGATCCTCTCCACTTCGGCTATCGTCACTTATTTTGCTGCTCAAATAGCAAAATTCATCTACTACGTTTAGTGTTTCGTTTCCTATTCGTTATCCCTCAGTATCGCCCGATTTACTTCAGTGACATTCTGTTAGCCTTGTTATATTTTTGTTCATGTTCGTCTTTTCGAGAAGCTTTGCATTCCGTACCACTGCTCTTCCACATCCTTTGGCGTCTCTGATAGATTTATCAGGGGCGATCAAGAAGTTTCCGTTTGAGGGTGCTGCTACAGCGTATGTGCAACGTAGTGCGACTCCGATATGGGTATGTAACCACCGATGTGTAACCAAGAGATCAGTGGAGCATTCGTGTCTTTCCGACGTGCGTGCAGTAAATGCAGAAACATGAACTGTGGCTACTTTATTAGCAAAATGCGTGCAAACAGGACCAATGTGTTCCTATTCTTTTCTTGACTGCCGAAGGACGATCACCGGCGGACATCCATTGGAGGATCAAGAAGGTGTCTGGGGCAGGATGTTTGTCGAAAACACCATTTTAGAATGGTACAACAAGTTCCGTGCTGTTCGTGATTCGACACAAGAAGCCGGTCGACCTGGGAGACCAATCTCATTCATTACGGACAAGTGGGAGATAACCGAGCACCTGCCCCATAGTTCTGATCTCTCCCATGCGCTTAACACGCCATCAATCCCTCAAAAAATGCCTTGAAGGGTCGACGAATCCTGTCGGACGAGGAGGTACAGCAGGTAGTAACGGAGTTCTTCACAAAGCCAGACACGGCGTTTTACCAAACGGGTATCTTCAACCTGGTGCTTCGGTGGGATGATTTGCCTCAGTGCTCACGGCTAGTTCGACCGATTGTCATATAGATTCTGGACTTCACGGCGTTCGAACGGGAACTTTCTGATCGCCCCTTATACATCATCGGCAAACTGCGAAGATTTTATTTCTTCTCTTCAATTTTGATCCTCTTTTTCCGTATATTTTGTTGGTATCCTGTGATGCTTGCTGAATGTACACGTTGAACAACACTGGGACTAGACTACAACCCCGTCTAACTTGCTTCTCAACTATCGCTCCCCTTTCATGCCTATCGTTATTGACGACAAACGGCCATATTCGCTTAAGTTAATATCTGCCAAGTCTTTCCGAAGTATCCTGTCCAGTGTAAGGTTACCCATCCACTCGTCTAATATTTCAAGGATATTAGTGATCGCAAATTTAATTGATGGCAGTCGGAAAGTATTTATTGGAGGGGGGGGGGGGGGGGGAGGAGAAGATCGCACAATATACAGGTAAACAAGGAAAGGATATGAGCTGTGTTCATCTGATCAGTACCAATCCCATGTCATCTGTTAGATTAAATTTTAGCTGTAGGTTATTCATTTTTGATTCAGACAGATAGTAGAATGTATGTGGTTTATATTCAATAACACAGACGAACATAGTTTATAAATAGTTTGTAAATATAGTCACTGTTTGTGGCTGTTTCAACTCGCACTCACACGAATCACTATGGCCACAGTATTATTTTCACTCTAGATTTTGTCATTCTGGAATATTCCGCATAAAAATCACGAAAATTTAGATGAAACTTATGGATCAGTTGCTGTTTCGTATGATTCAAACGCAGTTGTTAACCTTATAACCACTTGAGATACTTTATAACCATACACAGTCTGCTTAATATCTCCTTAGTGCCTTATTTTCCTACGTACAACTACCTAATACTCTTCCTCTGATCAGGTTTCCCTTGCTTACTTATCGTCTACCATGACTGGACACTTTTTTCATAAATATTTCACGTAACGCCGCGTCCCATAGTTCTGAGTGCCTTCAGTGGATTCCAGCGAACCACTGACTACATGAAAACGCACTCGGAGAGACAGAATGTTCACTTGACGAGAAAATTCAGCATATACGAACTGCATTGTCAAAGTTAACGTTACTTGTGAGTTTTGTGTACCAATAATCGCATGCTACATGTGCACATACCTACAACTGATGTAGTTTCTTACGAACGAATTTCTGTCGCTCCAGCAACACTGAACTTTCATTTACAGGAGTGTTATAATTAAACTTTCGGTGCTTGCGCCAGTATAGACGCAGAACTATTTGACGTATGTTTACCCAGCTTTATAGGAATGATGTTCAAAGTACAGGATTTGCTTTGTTTGTAGTGTTAGCGTCATGATTTGGGTTCAAGAACATGATTCGGAAGTTCGAATTAACTGGCGATTTGGGAATTGATCCTGGTAGAGGCCGACGGCCAATTACACCACAAATTGTTTAAACTTCGTTGATCCATTATGGAAAAAAAAACAAATTGTTTAAGTTACTGTTGCCACGGCTGAGAATGGTGGACGCAGTCTGCGATTTTCAAGAGTGCATGAGCTGTATCGTGAAAGCTGAGTATTTCTATGAACAATCTCTAGTGCTGTTCCAGGCTGTCGTGGATGGAGATGGTCGTCACATTGAGCAACTCGTATAAACTGGAACGTAAACATTGTACGCAATTAACAAATGTTGTCCTCTCATACGGAAATTAAAATGTGTTTCTTTCAATAGTTAATTCGTTATTTCCCTTCCGCTTCTCCTTAAAAATGTTTCCATAACCTTTCATTGTCCTACGATCGCTAGTTTTTCATGGGGGACCTCTCAAATAGCGGAAGTTTAATTAAAACACGCCTGTTTTGTTTAATGAAAAATATCGTTAAGAAACTGTTGAAGCAAAGCTCCGGCGCAGTAGGTGGTTTATGTGCTTGGAACACGAGTCACACACTGTGTGGTTTGTGCACTCACAAGTACTTACTTTATGTAGGAATATTTTACAGGTGCACTAATCATCAGTTGACTGTACAGATATTGCACCAGTAGCGAGCCCCAGGTTGTTGCGCCTCAAGTAGGCTGATGTGGGTCCAGCTCCGAGCCGTTTGCGTTGCGGATTTCCCCATGCAGACCACTGGCTGCGTGCCACGGAGAGGGGTCCAAAGGAGCAGCGCCGCCCGCTTGCGGTCCCGCGTTTTGGAATGCGGTCGGGGGACGCGGCCTTCGAGTTAAAAGTCTGCCTAGAATCTCGCGCGTCACACGGCCGGACCACTTCGTGCGTAAGATGACGTCGAATGGACTCGACTTCTCTCTCTTGTCTCCTCCTTCCAGAACATTGGACGCCGTCGTGAAGCGTGATGAGTGTGGCAGAGCGCTGCGAACAAAAATATCTACACTATAATTTATTTTGGATCCTTTTTCCTCACACCCGATAGCGCCCTTATTTTTACAGAAATTGTCGGTGGTAGACGTGCATTCAGTAATGCCGCTCCCGTCGTCCGATCACTTTCTTCCATTAATACGTGCTGTTCAAATCGAACCTCTTCCCCTTGCTCTCGTCTCGCCTCAGATTCGTGTCTTCCAGTTCCGTGCGTGTTACTAAGTTCCTGTGACATTTCCTTTCTTCGATTCGCGGGGACCGGAGAGGGTGGCATCTTGCTCGTAGAATTCGTTAGAACCAGGGTACGAGTAAAACGAAAACGATGTATTGGAATGTCCTTATTCTTTAAGATTCTTGGAACTGCAGTTGCTTGCGGTAAGACTAGGCAATCGTCGGAAAATTGCACGCTGTCACCGTTCCAGCTGCATTGTGTTTCGCGAGTAGTAAGCTACTCGGAATGCTGGTCGCAATTACCCTTTTCAGCTCTGCGAGAGCGTGCAGGCATGTAGACACACACACATACACACACACACACACACACACACACACACACACACACACACATACACATACACACACTCGCGCACACACGCTACTCACATACTGGCAGCAATAAAAGGACGCTGTCTATGTGTGAGAAATATATAGCTGTGTGTTCGATGTGAATAGAATCACCGATACAAAAGCTGGTTCTACAGTAGCTATTTTTGTTGTTGAACCTTCATCAGACCAGAATTCCCTCTCCCAAAAACAGTGTATATTTTATATGGCAGATCAAAGCCGTTACAATAACCAGGCAGACTGTAGATTACAGACATGTACTTTTTCTTAGTTATAAATAGACAAAGATTTCATTCATTTCATGGTATTAAAGCCATTCACTCGTTTGGTAACGTGCTTAGTCGGACTATTCGTCAATAAGTTGTTTAAATATGTCACTTTTCTTACGATGTAATTATTTTTTATGATGTGCATCGTTTCGTTGCAAAGTAATAATTATGTTTCTACTAAGACGCTGACGCGGCAGACGTCGTAAAATTGAGATGTTTAATACCATGGAAGGATATTTCTAATTCGATGAAGAGCCATTATTCGAAATTGTTCAGAAAACTTGCAAAATAAGTTGCTATAACTTCATGTGTCAATTGTTCTGGTGCTATGTGACAAAAAGCGCTGATAATATGTTGTAGATGATTTCGTACATGTTACTCACGATTTTCAATTGCGGTTACTTGCAGATGTATTGGTTCTGTTCTGTTTCGGTACTTACGATGAAGATGATGGTTTGATAATGGACGTCATGTCCGAAACTAGTCACTGCCAGTAAACCACATTTCTTATCGTAGCTTTGACAGTTTCAGTAAAAGTAAGTCACTGACCTCTTTTCCCTGGATCATGTTGGAGATTCATAAATAGTAGTTTAATGAAATGGATTTACCAGCTCCTTGTTCCAGTAGAGGGTTCATTAGACTAAAAGGGAAGAAGGAAAGTTCGAATTTAAGCTTCCGTGGAAGTTGTTATCCAAAGAGAGCAAGCTCGGACTGAATGCGAGTGATGAAGGAATCGCCCCTGATCTAAGTTTTAGGAACCACACACTATAGAATGTTGCAGTACGTTAGAGGTAACCTGTGCTTGCTGGGGCGAAAACGTTCTAGAGACAGACTGGCAGAAGAATGCCAGTGGATCCGGCCCTTAATACAGTCTACACAACTGATCCAGTACATGTACACAAATACTTCAGGCGTATTCGGTCCATTGTGCTCCACGACTTTAAGTGACCTGTACCGCAAGCAAATTTGTAGAAGGATGGGGAAGGAAATCTATGCTTTGTAACAAGTGCCCTTCTCGGCATTGGCCTTACCGATTTAAGGAAACCATGGAAAACCTAAAATTAGTTGACCGGGCAGGACTTTAAATCACCCTTCCAGTGAAAGTGAGTCAATTCTCTTAACCACTTACTGTGGTACTAGTTGAAATATTCCTTCCTTCTGTCACCAGTTGTCACGTGCAAATAAAAAATTGTAAGATGATTTCGTCTTACGATTATCTGACTAATCTGTTGTAAATAAGCAGCTGAGAAAGATCCGTGCATTCGCAAGTCATTGCACTTTGCTGAAAATTGTGCTAAATGTTAGCTCTAGTTGTTGAAAATTGTGCTAAATGTTTGCTCTAGACTATCTGCTGATGTCTCTAAAGCTTTGTTCTACTTTGTAGAACTGATTGCCCGGAAGGCAGCGAGCGAGTAGCGCTTTCGAAGCCTCACAGGGTACAGCAAGCGCTGTCAGATAGTACAGTTGCCGTCGTCGTGTGGACGGATGCGAATGCTAGCAATTTCTACAGCAGGCACTGTTAACTACTGCCTGTGTATGGGTATGGGTGGGCCACATTTGCTGCACGCTGCAGACCCACGGCGACCTTCTGGATGAAAGCGCGCCATTATTTTCCCCGCCTCGTGAAAGTCACCAGCCGCCCGCGGACCCCTTATATGCCACTTACTACGTGCTTGCCTTCTGTAAATCTGCTTCTACAGCCATTTATCAAACCTTTGGTAAATTCTTCCTATTAAATTCACGTATGTAGCACGGGACGAATGGTTGTTACCACACATATCTTGGAGTAAAAATCCCACAAGATGGCAAACACGACAAGGAAATTAATTCAAGAGTACATGCTGGAAAGTTCACTATTGGAACGTTAAATGGTATTTTATGAGAGCGACAAATTGGAAAGGACACAAAAAATCTTCAGTGCAATTATGAGGGCTATTCGCTTTTCAAGGCCCGACCGATCGCGAATAAAAACCACAGTGAAAATGTTTCATTTACAACATTCAGATACACTTTCCAACTACATAGTCCCCACCCGACTTAGACATTCCTCGTAGCTATATACATGAAGACCGAAGCGATAAATGAAAATGTGTACCACGGTCGGGATTCGAACCCAGGTTTCCTGTTCACTAGGCAGATGCGCTAACCAGTACGCTGCTGAAGTACTATTCCAATACAGTTGGAAAACCTCTGCAATGCTGTTCGAGTTTAGGGAGAATACCAGCTGGGCTGAGGCGTGAATGGGAATTTGGGCTGCGGAGACAGGGCGTACTAGGGTAATTCGAGCAGCTGTACGAAGCCATTGTGTCAGGATGGCATAGTGGTTAGCGCATCTGCCTAGTGAGCAGGAGACCCGGGTTCGAATCTCGACCTTGGTGCAATTTTTCATTCGTCGCTTCAGTCTGCTCATATACATAATAGATTTATGATACTTGAAAAGATCTGTAGGTGCATGTAGTTTCATTCGATTTCTCGTAGTGTTGTACCACATTTCCAAAACCCTGCTTTCCTCCAATTCTCTACGCTGGTTTGCAGCTCGTCTTCTATGTGCTAACATGCTATCCTCATGGGCAGTGGTTCATGTGAGCAGACGAAAATAAGAGGAAGTGAAGTCCGACCTGTAAAGTGGGTGAACAAACACTTCCCATCGAAAACAATGCAAGAGCGTGTTTGTTGTAGCTACAGTGTACGGCCGAGCATTGTCATGGAGGAGAATCCTGATGACAACATTCCTCTTCGCTTGTTCTGTATTATTCTTCGTAGATGATTTTCTCGAATCGCCTGACCCACTTACTGAACGTTATTATCGGTTGACACCCGCTTCCTTGCCTGACCGCCTGCATCAGGGAGGTGCCTACGTCCTGCACTGTTGCACCAGTTTGCTGTCACACACGACTGTTACGTTATGTGGGCTAAATGAAATCAGGCGGAAACTACTCAGTATGAAGAATTCGAATGACAGCCCACATTTCACAGTTGGCAGAAGACGCTATTGTTCTAGGCATTTGTGTGTGATCACTGTCTGCTCAGAACTGAAAAGTGCGGTGTGACGCGATCGATGATCGTACCAGAGACACTGCACAAGACATTTCCGCAAAGCATTATCATATTTTCAGTGCAAGTATTATGACATACGGATTAGAAGTACAGACAGTTAGATCCCAGTTAGTGAAAAGTTCGAGGGCAACTGAGATACCCGTTTGGAGATGATCTGCAGGGATATCCAGGCTAGAAAGGGCGAGGAACGAGCTCAACTAAGAAGAAAATGGTTAAGTTCGATTATTGATTTTGTGGGAGAAAATCAACTTATACGGTATAGATGTTATTGCGCTGATTGCCTTACGTCACAGCCCCCCCCCCCCTCTCTCTCTCTCTCTCTCTCTCTCTCTCTCTCTCTCTCTCTCTCTCTCTCTCTCTCCCTCCCCCTCTCCCTCTCTCTCTCTCCCTCTCCCTCTCTCCCTCCCTCCCTCCCTCTCCCCGTGCCTCCTCCTCTCGCACGCCCCCTCCCCCCCCCTCCCAGGGATGTTGATATGCTACGCTGAAACGACCTCTATGACGACGAACCGTTAATCTAAACTTCATTCCCTTCAAACTGTATTGAAAGCACTAATCACAACAATGCTAGACTCGACTCGTTGCCAACGGATTGTGTCAAAAGTCGTCTTTAGGCGGGACTATTTAGTGGCGGTAATCGAATTTAGTAAAGGTGCAGCTTAGCTTGCCGTGTTACCGGGCATAAATCACCAGTGACTGCACTATTCCCATGCTCTTTCTACGGCGAAAGAAAATTCCTACGCTACGCTATACATTTGTGAGGTTATAATATTTTAGCGCAGAACTACAAGCAACGCGTTTCGAGGTTCAAGCTCCCATCATCTGGCTGTCTAAGTGAATCATACATAAAATGCAGTTCAAAAGCATCCAAGGTTAAAATATAAAAGCAAATCAAATTTATTCGTACTTGAAGTCTTCGCCTTACTTAAAAAATGGCATCACCTGATTCCCTGTTCCGCTTATCCATGTTACTGCACATCCACCAAAGCGTTGCGGTGAGCACCGGTCACACCAGCTGCCCGCCCATGCTCCGCCACTTCGTAAACATACGTACGGCTCCGATAGACTGCACTGACCCGTCAGCCGTTCCATAACATTACAAAGAGGTTACAAGGATACAGCGAGACACCATACTAATGCTTATCTCTGCCAAATTGTCCACACCTCTTTTATCCACACGCATCACCACTATATCCTCTGTTGCACCTTTCAGGGGGTTACTTGTCTCATATATATATTTGGGAACTACCGTCCTCCCATAGTTGCTCAGGTTAAAAGCGTCTGCATGCTTCCTATGTGTTGTCGAAAATTTCCTGCCTTTATGTCCTATATATTTCGCTTCACACTATGTACACTGTATTTTACAAACGCCTGCCTGTTCAAATTTGCTTATCATGTTACCAACTTCATTCTTTAGACCACTCTGTCCAGTCACATTAAACGTGATAACCTGTCAAAAATCTGAAGAACCACCTTCGCAGCGCGAGACGTGCAGTAAGAGAGGTAATGAGGTTCTGAAAGGTACCGACAGGGATATGGAGCCATGCTTACTCCAGTTCCGTGGCCAGCTGCGCTAGGTTTCTCGGTTGAGGATCCACGGCGCGAACAACCTCATCCAAGTGGTCCCACAGATTCTCGATTGGATCCAAATCCTTTGTGTTTGGTGGCCATGGGAGCACGACAAACTCAACCTGGTGCTCTTGGAACCACGCACATACACTGCGAGCTGTGTGACATGCTGCGTTGTCCTGCTGGTAGGTGCCCTCGTGCCGAGAAAAGAAAAACTGCATGGAGGGGTGGACATGGTCCCCAAGGGTAAACGCATACTTGTCTTGATCCTTTGTGCCTTCCAGAATGTCAAGATCACCCTAGGGAATGCCACGATTACATTCCCCAGACCACAACGCTGTTTACTGCGTCCAGGACATTTCCGACGATTGTTGCAGAGCCGTGCACGCACACGACCGTCTGTCCGATGCGGCATAAGATGTGATTGATCTGATAAGGCCAACTGTCCCACTAGGTGGACGTCCAGTTGCGGTATTGGCATGCAGATTCCAGCGTTCGTCGCTGGGGGTACATAATCAGGTACCTGCTGCTACGGACCAGACGCAGAAACTTCGTTGAACGGTCGTTGAGGGGACACTTTGGTAGCCTCTCGGTTCGTCTGGGCGGTCAGTTATTCAATAATCACATGTCTATTCGCCCATACTTATCTCCACAGCTGTCATTAATCCCTGTCATTTATGGCCCAGGCTGTGCATCACAGTTGCCTCGGCGTCAGTTTTGGATAGCGACATTTTGCCGTTCACAGTAAAACCATAGCCATTTCGGAAATGCTTGCACCCTTGGTCCGAAAGCCAATCATCATCTACATCTACATCTACATACATACTCTGCAATCCACCATACGGTGCGTGGCGGAGGGTACCTCGTACCACAAGTAGCATCTTCTCTCCCTGTTCCACTCCCAAACAGAACGAGGGAAAAATGACTGCCTATATGCCTCTGTACGAGCCCTAATCCCTCTTATCTTTGTGGTCTTTCCGCGAAATGTAAGTTGGCGGCAGTAAAATTGTACTGCAGTCAGCCTCAAATGCTAGTTCTCTAAATTTCCTCAGTAGCGATTCACGAAAAGAACGCCTCCTTTCCTCTAGAGGCTCCCACCCGAGTTCCTGAAGCATTTCGATAAGACTCGCGTGATGATCAAACCTACCAGTAACAAATCTAGCAGCCCGCCTGTGAATTGCTTCTTTGTCCTCCATCAATCCGACCTGATAGGGATCCCAAACGCTCAAGCAGTACTCAAGAATAGGTCGTATTAGTGTTTTATAATCGGTCTCCTTTACAGATGAACCACATCTTCCCAAAATTCTACCAATGAACAGAAGACGACTATCCGCCTTCCTCACAACTGCCATTACATGCTTGTCCCACTTCACATCGCTCTGCAATGTTACGCCCAAATATTTAATCAACGTGACTGTGTCAAGCGCTATACTACTAATGGAGAATTCAAACATTACAGGATTCTTTTTCCTATTCATCTGCATTAATTTACATTTATCTATATTTAGAGTTAGCTGCCATTCTTTACACCAATCACAAATCCTGTCCAAGTCATCTTGTATCCTCCTACAGTCACTCAACGACGACACCTTCCCGTACACCACAGCATCATCAGCAAACAGCCGCACATTGCTATCCACCCTATCCAAAAGATCATTTATGTAGATAGAAAACAACAGCGGACCTACCACACTTCCCTGGGGCACTCCAGATGATACCCTCACCTCCGATGAACACTCACCATCGAGGACGACAGGTAAATCACTCCGTTTCCGCATTACAATGACTGTCCTGCTTCTTGCGTCCCCACCCTTATTCCCCGACACTGCCAGAACTGCCTGTAACCTGCCGTGTGTGGGTGAGTGGTTATTGCACGTTGATGTCGAACGTTCGCGTTGGTCGCATTAATGTGATTGGACCATGTAAACATATCCGCTATAGTGCCCGAAATACTTGAATCCGTAGCTATCCCATTTTCCTTTATGTAAAATCTGTTGTTAAATGAAAAATTGTTTGCGTGCTGGCTACGGGCGCTTTGCGATAGACTCGCTAACTGTCGTCGCGGGAGACATTACGCAGTAACGTCGTATGAGAGACGAGCGGCGGCTAAGCGAGCGACCGCAGTGCATACTAGTGGCAGCTTATCTGTGGGTCGGTTGCGCGGCGGACGCGTGGAATGCGGCGGCCGGCGGTTTCACAAGAGGAAGCCGGAGAAAGTCGCCGGCAGCGGCAACGACAGCACAGCGCCGGCCACTGGCTGGCTGTTGGGCGCCGAGTACCGCCGCCTCCTGTCCTCTCGCACCGAGCCGTGCCCGTTCTGCTGCTCTGAACTGCTCCGTGCTTCATCGATTCCCGGAATACCTCGGCCTTGTGACTCACCTGCCACTGCCCGCTCGTCTCCTCTAAACGGCCCCTCTCCCCCCTCCCCTCTACACACACACACACACACACACACACACACACACACACACGTACACAAGACAACGCGCCTTCTGACGTAGTGGTCCTGATCACTACTCCCACGTGCCACCGATAAGCTACTTTTCCAGTCCTAGTTTAGTACCTTCGACTATTCGATCCTGTCTGTTATTCTCATTCTCCGTGCTAATAATTCCTGTCAACGCCACATTTATGAAGGAGGCGGTGCTACTAGCACGTCGAACCGATCGTAAGGGGCGATCAGAAAGTTTCCGATCGAAGACCAATCACTCAGACGAAATCGGCTTGAGCATTGCGGTAACCATGCCACCGACGCATCGGGTTGAAGATACCATTTGGAAAAAAACGCCGTGTCCTCCTGCGCGAAGAATTCCGCGACTGCCTGCTGCCGATCATCGCCCGGTAGGAATAGTTGGCACTTCAAGGCCTTTTTTAAGGAAGCGAAGGCGTGATATTCGCATGGGAAGATGTGAGGATTATAGGGCGAGAGCGCTAATGTCTCCCACTTGTCCGCAATGGATGAGGCTGGTGTCCCAAATCGACCGGCGTCTTATGTCGAATCGTGACCAGCACAGAACTTGGCGCACCATTCCACAACGGTGGTTTCCGACAGACGTGCTGTGTCATATACATTCTTCATTCTCCGATGGATGTGTATCGGTCTATCCTTTGGAAGTATCTGGTAATAACACCACCATAGTACGTGTTTCCGCATTTACAGCACGCACATCGGAAGGACACGATTGCCACCCTAAATCCATGCCTACATCTTGGCGCTTATGTATCAGCATAGGAGGCGCGCTTCGTTGCGCATGCGCTGCAGCAACGACCTCAAACAGGAACTTTTTTGATCGCCCTTATATTTTTCATGTTATCCGCAATGGATATGATGTCGTGGTTCAAAAAATCAATGTTAAAATGTCAGCGCAATCACGTATTTACAGTTTAAATGTACTAGAATTTACTCGTTCGAAGGTGTTAGTGCTCATCATCAGAATAATTGTACAAAAATTTCTACAACTGGCGAAGTTGAAACATAAACAAGAACAATAATTAGCTATTTCAGTGTAAAACAAAATGTTTAGCCAGAGCTAACGGTTACCATGAAGGCATTGTGAATAAATTAATACGCGAGAAACAGGGCACGAATGTGAAGGAGATCTTTCTCAGAAAGTGGCTAATATTTTCAAATCTTTTAAAGCCGGTGCCATATTTAACAATACGCTCCGATTAAAGCTAAGAAACAATTTACGACATGAGGCCGACAAATACGACAGGGCCGATAAGTTCAAATTTCAATGTAACTCCTGTAATGCGAGCTACGTAGTCCAAACGGGTAGGGTCCTTTAATTCAGGTACAAAGGACATAGGAACGCTTTTCGGCTTAGCAATTTCGAGAAGTCAGCCGTAACCATGCATATTCATGAAACCGGCCACCCTATGTTGGGAATTGCTGAGGATCTAGCAATTTTACATATACAAGTTAAAGGCAAGAAACCAGATCTACTAGAACAAGTGGAGAGTACAGGTACTGTAAGTAGCGTGGTAAATCATAATACGTTAAATGGACAGCTTACAGGTGACACAAATAACTTTTTTCAGAAATTTTTAGATCATCTTTAATATCTGTTAATTATGTAGTGATCTTACAGCTTTCTGTTCGTGATGAGAACTGAATATACAGTACATACCATGGAAACAGTAAATAATGATTTCATCCAGTCTTTATATTTCTGTGCGTACTCCAATAAGTGCATCATCGTTTCAAACATTATCTGTTTACAGTTACGGACTTACTGAAGCCGAACCCTGTATTTGATACCGTTAATCGACTGTTGGTCATGGAAGAACCTTTCACGGTTCCACTGAACTTCTTTGTCTACCTTCAGGTATTTCCGCTGTGAACTGACCTGGTGGCAGTAGTCTGAATACAGTGTAACTGTCAACGGCAATCACACTTAAGTCTTAAAGACATTTTCTAAAAGTAATGATCTGGATTCCATGCTACGCAATTAGACTTAGCACTAGCGGAAAAGTTCCTATTTTGGTTAGCGCCCAACGAAGTTTGAAAGGAAATAATCTACTTCAACTACTCCCTACTGCTCTTGCCAAAGTGCTGTCAGTTTTTACATGACACAGGTGGCCATGCTTCATCTGGCGTATTGTCGGAAGACTCGTGAATATACTGCGGCGTCCTTTTCTGGCAGTGGCCATGCGGTCTGCTTTAGCGCTCCCCGTCTGCCGCAGAGCCGTTAATACCGCCGGATGTTGTGGTCGCGCTTGTGGGATGTTTATAGCGCGGTATGCGAGGCATCAGAAAAGGAAAGCCCTGTGCGCATCGCGCAAGGACATGGCGCGGCTTAACGGGTTGGAGGTCGCCCTCTGCTAGGCCAGCCCTTGCCGCACGGCACCCATCTGCCCTTATCTCCTACATATACGGGTGGTCAGAAACAGTCTGAAAACCTTGTAAGGGTGTTGCAGGGTAGGTTGTGCTGATAAGTAGTTGTTAAAAAAACATCGATACTTCGCGCCGTTTCCGAGTTAATTAGGTTTGAAGTTACCCATTCAGACCGTTGCGTGCGGAAATTCAAGCTGCCCTCCGGATACAATTAGTTTCAGTTGTTCTCTTAGCCTTTGGCTTGAGTTCGATCCTCACTACCGTCCCACGCCTAATTTTTGCTTCGCTGTCTTTTTCGGTTTTATGAAACCAAACGAAGAACATTGACAAACACTGCATGCTCTTCAACGTGCTTCCATGCTGGCCACATGGTGGGTAAGATGTTTTTATGGTTCTGTTCCTCCAACGGCGCGGCTGACAACTGGGCCGTGATCATTGGTGCATGTGGACGTGCTGCAAATGAGTCTCTCAGACACTCACCAAACGTGCTCGACGGGATTTGAATAGGGCGAACTGCCAGACTAGACCATTCGTCGAATATCCTCTCGTTCCAAGAGCTCCTCCGCCTGTGCTGTTCGTTGCGGTCCCGCAGTCATCCACAAAAATGAAGTCGGGGCCGAATGCATCAATGAAAAGCTATACATGGTGAAGGATTACAGCGTCACAATAACGTTGACTCGTGGGTGCACCGTTGTCAAGCATATGGACGTCTCTACGCCCGTGCAGCATTATACCTCCCCGCAACATAACACCTGAATCACCAAAACGATCACGTTCGACAATGTTCCTGGGTGCATTACGCTTTCGCACCTCTCACGTATGATGGTACGTCCAGAATCGCTACCATGTGTTTGCAGTCCTGTAAAATGCGGTTGCAATGGCACCCGTTGTTTGACGTGTGTCCCAAATTGAATGTTCCTGAACGTAGTGATCATCTGTTACTGTAGTCGACCGTGGTCCACCACCTCCTCTCCTTTGGACGGTAGTGCCTGTAGTTCGGAATGCTCTCCATGCGCTTGAAACAACGCGGTAGGCAATACCAAACTCCTGAGCTACGCTTGTCACACTTGTTCCATTTTCCTGTTTCCCAATGATTCTGCCCCGTGTGAAGTCATCCACATTCGTCTCCGGGCCATTTTGCAATGAAGAACACCACCACTGTAATTGCTCGCTGATGTCCCGTTTCTTCATCTGCCTCGTGTTACGAGACAAGCTCCGGTATCGCTGTGTGACATCCTGCTTTCTGTGCAAGACTGGGAGACCTGTGGCAACATGCTCCCACACTTTTAATCATTTCCATCGAGTAGTCAATATGTTAATTTATGAATATCGCCCTTTTGCAGAGCAGTGTACCTTTACGTTCGACAGCTGTTGTGTTACCCTGTGTTTTGTGTTATACGATTTGATGCTTGCATTGGTGCGAAGATATTTTCATACAAACGAAGGTAACTGGGGTTACAGACCAAATACATCATCAGTACGTCGTTAACTGTGTTACTAGCCACCAGCGAGCACGATTCCCTTTCATCTTAACAGAAAATAACCTTGAGAGAGATTCGAGAGTTTGTCGCAGGAATTCGGGTTCACCCTGTATACAGTGATAAAATCCATACTTCAACGAAGCAGACTTGTTATATTCAAGGGTTTAGCCCGATGCCACACTTTAATAGGAAGTTATCGTTTTCAAGCAGAGTGACCCCACTTTCCAGCTAGACTGCAGTGTCGAAGCAAAACTCGCTCCGTGTCTCTTCTCTCCGCATTCCTTCTGTAGCGCGGAGGTGCCGGCGAGGTCGCAAACAGTCCTCCGTGACCCACTAGGTGACGGCAGCTGCGTTTTGACGTCAGAAGAGCTCGGGTTAATGCCGGCAGGCGCGCGCCGTGTTTACTGCGGGCTCTGTTGTGGAAAGGAAGCGTGCTGTGTCGAAAGCGGCGCGGGCGGCCGCGCACATTCCTGCCCGACGACCTCCCACCGCTGGCTGCGCCCGGCCCGGCCGTTCCCCGCTTCAGCTGGCCGCTGTCACCGCTCCCGCGCTCCCGTCTGAAATACCACGCCACTGTTATGGTCTTCACGTGAAGACTGGTCTGATGCAGCTCTCCGCGCCACTTCGTCCAGTGGCATGAATAGTACCACCTACATCCATTTGTGTTCAAGCCTTGGGTCCCCTCTACAATTTTTACACCCCCCCCCCCCCCTCTCTCTCTCGCCACTCAAACACACTTCCCTCAGTCATCAAATTGAAGATTCGTTGATGCCTCCGAATTTGTTTTATCAACCGACTCCTCCATTGATCAAGTTGTATCATATATTTCTTTTCTCCCCAATTCGATTCAGCATCTTCTCATTAGTTATTCGATCAACCAATCTACTCTTCAGCATTCCTCTCTATCACCACATTGCAAGTCCGCCGCCGGTAGCTGAGTGGTCAGCGCGACAGAATGTGAATCCTAAGGGTCTGGGTTCGGTTGCCGGTTGGGTGTTGTGTTGTCCTAATTATCATTATTTCATCCCCATCGACGGACAAGTCGCCGAAGTGGCGTCAAATTGAAAGACTTGTACCCGGCGAACGGTCTACCCGACGGGAGGCCCTAGTCACACAACATTTCGTTTACCACATTGCAAAACCTTCTGTTCTCTTCTTGTCTGAACTATTAGTATTCCGCACTGACGTTTCACATTCGAGCAAGGCCACGTTGCAGACAAATACACTGAGGTGATAAAAGTCGTGGGATACCTCTAATATCGTATCGGACAACCTCTTGCCCTGCGTAGTGTAACACTCGACGTGGCATGGAAGTCCCGTGCAGAAATACTGAGCCATGCTGCCTATATAGCCGTTCTTAATTGGAGGTGCAGGATTTTGTGCACTAACTGACTACTCGATTACGTCCCATAAACGTTCGATGGGATTCATGTCCGGCAATCTGAACGGCCAGATCATTCGCTCTAATTGTCCAGAATGTTCTTCAAACTAATCACGAACAATTGTGGCACGATGACATAACGCAATGTCATCTATAAAAATTCAATCATCGGTGCAGTTGGACCATGGCATCCAGTCCATTCCATGTACATACAGCTCCACCATTAGGGAACCACAATCAGCTTGCACAGTGCCTTGTTAACAACTTTGATCCATGGCTTCATGGGGTCTACGCCACCCTACCATCATCTTTTAACCAACTGAAATCGGGACTCTTCTGACCAGGCCACGATTGTCCAGGTGTCTAGGGTCCAATAGATATACTCTCGAGCCCAGGAGATGCACTGCAGGTGATGTACATTAGCAAAGGCACTCTCGTCGGTCTTTAACGGATACGTTCTTCGTACGTCACAAATTGATTTCTGCGGCTGTTTCGCGTAGTGTTGTTTGTCCGTTAGCACTGACAACTCTAAGGAAACGCCGCTGTTCTCGGTTGTTACGGGAAGGCCGTTGACCACTGTGTAGTCTGTGGTGAGAGGTAATGCCTGAAATTTGGTACTCTCGGCACACTCTTTACGCTGTGGATCTCGGAATATTGAATTCTCTAAAGATTTCCAAAATGGAATGCCCTGTGCGTCAAGCTCCAATTAGCATTCCGCGTTCTGAGTGTGGTAATACTCGTCGTGCGGCTGTAATCACGTCCTAACTCTTTCCATATGAATCACCTGCTTACAAAAGACAACTCGAGCAATGCACTGCTATTTTATACCTTGTGTACGCGGTACCACCGCTATCTGTATATGTGCCTATCGGTATGCCGTGACGTTTGTCAACTCAGCGTTCCTTCAAAAAAAATTTCTAACATTTAAGGTTATATTTAACTTTAACACATTACTGTTTCTGCAGAAAAGCTTTTCTTCCTATTACCCGTTTGCGTTTTGTACCCTCCCTACTTGGGCCATCACCAGTTATTTTGTTGCCTAAATAGAAAAACTCTTGTCTTGATACTTTTAGTGTCTCATTTCCTAATCTAAATCCCTCAACATCACCTGATTTGATGTTGGGCCCGGTCGTCTAGCGGTAAATCGCATACCTGGCACCCGAGAGGTCGTGGGATCGAAATTTTCAGTCTGCCTTTAATCTAGCCTTCACGTCTCAACGATGTGAAGAGTCGCCAGGAACGACACTTGGTCGGGACTCCATGTTAAACGTTTCCGGTTGACTAACTGGAGTAGATTCGGGAGACGCAAGTCGCCCAAATGGCGTCCAATTGAAAAACTTGCGCTCAGCCGTTGAGCCACACGCTATTGATATGGTCCCTGATTTAATTCGGCTACACTGTGTTATCCTCGTTTTATTCCTGTTGATAGTCATGTTATAATCTCTTTCCAGGACACTATCCATTCCGTTCAATTTCTCCGTCTCTTCCGATAAACCTGCTAAATAAGTACGGTACGATATTCCAGTGCTTGTGTGGTTAAGAAGGACGATGTAATGTTCTGTTGGACAAGCGAGAATGCCCGAAGGAACCTGCAGCCTTCTTCTTAAGGACACAGGCACTCAATTATAGTTTTTATCCGCCGATACTACGCAGCGAATTTCAATTAACGTGTCCTCGCGTGCACGGGAATTACATAATGTTTGTACGATTACAGATTGTAACACAGGAAGGGCGTCTATGGCAGGAATATTTACGAGCAGTTGTTCGTAGACACTGCGTCAGCTGCTCGAAGATTCCGCGGAAGCTTAGCGGTTGGTAGCGCGCCTTTCGCCGCGCCGCGCATAGTAGCCGGTTGGCAGGCCTGGCGGCTGCGGTGGGACGGCAATCAGGCTGGCGCGCCGCTGCGCGCCGCGTCATAAGGCGCGGGGCTCGCCCTCCAAATGACGCGATTTCTGGGAACCGCCGCGCAGCGCCGCCTCGGGATGCTCCCTGCTCATCAGCGCCCGAGTTTTTTTCCTCAGCTGCAGCCTGTCGCAGCGACCCACACCCACCCTCCTCTCCTCAACTCTCACTCTTCCGTCTTATTTCCGAAGTGACTTGCCTGTTTTACGTAGCAACTGGGACGTTTTATGAACACAATCGTCAAGGCATCTGACGAAAGTATAGGTTGCTGTATACATGCTGTTTCACAGTCTTTGTATCAGACGTTACAGATAAAATGTTTTCGACTCGAGCCATCTTTTTAACGAATTCAACTACCCTGGGACGACGAGATTTCACCGGCCTACCAGGGTCCACTACCGAGGTGTGCTGTGTTAGCATACCACGTACCGCAGAAAATTGATAGTGATTTACAAATGAGTGTCTCAAAAGCTAGGAACGGTGTTGTAGAAGCAAACCAGGAATGGCCTCACACCTTCACGCGGAGTAGAGGACCGAATTATAGGCCGTGCTGCCTCTCAGGGGTATAACAGATAATAAAAGACACGAACATTTTGTCTTTAACAAAAGTTGTTCCACTTGACGTGATTTATCGCCCTAGACTTTTGATGGAAAGGCTTTGACACAGCCTTTGTAAACTGCTCATCCCACAAAGTATTAGTCACTTAAAAGAGCAAATTGGGTGCTTTTTAGAGCGCCTTAGATGGTGCAGAATTGGTACCAGTTGAGCATGTGACCCTGCAGTTTCGAAATACGAGGGGCTTTCAGTAAGTAATATAATACATTTATTTTCTGAAAGAAGCTTGGTTTTATTTAGGATTCCAGTACAACATATTATTCCCTCTCTTCTGGCTACAATACCATGTTTTTGAACATGATGTCCGTTAAATGCGACGGCCTTATGCCACATTACTGGGAGGGCCTGTATACGTGCATGGTACCACTCTACTGCTCGATGTTGAAGCCAGTGTCTTGCTGCATCAGTAAACTCTCCATCGTTCACGTACTGCTTCTTGCGGAGTCTATTCATGATTGGGACACACAGATGGACGTCGGAAGGCGCGACATCCCAGCTGTAGATTGGATGACAAAGAACAGTTCAGTGGAGTTTTGAGAACCCCTCTCGTGTGTGCAGACTTGTCTGAGGGATTGCATTGTTGTAGAAAAGGAAAAGTTCGTTTGCATTTGTGTGGCGACCAACAGGCTGAAATCGTCTCATAATTTTCTGGGGATAGTGATCATTACACCAAGAGAGACCTCTTCAAAGTCCCAGAAGATCGTAGCCATGACTTTACTGGCTGACGGTGCGGCTTTGAACTTCGGATGAGCGGTAGTGTGGCACCAGTCCATGACCTGTTTCCGATCCCAAATGATGAACACATGTTTCATCGCATGTTGTGATGTTCGACAAAAGACGTGCAAGCAATTCCTCACAGACTGTCTTTTGCTGCCCTTTATGGTCTTCTGTTAAGTGGCGAAGAACCCAGCGGTCACACATCTTTGAGTACCCAATTGGTGGACGAGTGTGTCGGCGCTACCAATAGAGACCTGCCGCTGAGCAGCGACTTGTTTGATTGTGATGCGTCCATCATCTCGAATGGGACTGTCCGCACGTTCCAACACTGCAGGAGTCACAGCAGGCACGCGGGAAATCGGACAGATTTGCGTGACCTTATTGCGATGATGACAAACGCTTCGCGCAACGATTCAGAGTGCTTTTGCTCACAGACACATAATCGTAACCACTCTGCAGGCGCCTATGAATATGTACGATGCTCTGGTGTTCCGCCGAAAGAAGCTCAATGGCAGTTCTCTGCTTGGAGTACACCTACGTTACAGACGCCATTTTGAAGGCTACATGTAGCGCTGCCACCGTAGGGAACTTCGTGAAACTAGAGGGACTAGAGCGGGAATATTTCACAATGTCCCACAACAAAATCCTCATTGATTCAACCGAAGCCGCGAAGCCGTGCGGTTTGAGGCGCCATGTCACGGACTGCGCGACCCCTCCCGCCGGAAGTTCGAGTCCTCCCTCGGGCATGGGTGTGTGTGTTTGTCCTTAGGATAATTTAGGTTAAGTAGTGTGTAACCTTAGGGATTGATGACCTTAGCAGTTAAGTCCCATAAGATTTCACACACATTTGATTTTTGATCCCCACTATTTGGAAGTTTAGTGGCAGCTTCAGCTGCATATGATGCACATGAAGCTTGGACTTTGTTCGTTGCCGGAACGAGGCCATTACGAAGAGTAGAGGCAGTGTTGCCCCGCCTTATTAACGCGATGTCTTCAGAAAGGTGACTAATTTTTTCGACACTGAACTTATGAGACGTTCACTACGAATCTGATAAATTCTGAAGGAATTATCTTCGGTCCCCGAAACAGTGAAACTGCAGTAATAAAGTCCGATTAAAGTTACTTGTTATGTGACACACCTTGTATCTTAGTTCCGTCAGTAAGAGCTCGCAACGTCGCATGCGAACTGTCCGCCGTTTCTGACGCATCACAACAGAGCGACAGTCCACTTGCGGTTTCCAAGTAGTGTGGTGCGTGTTGGCGTAATCCGTTATCTGGCACTTCCGGCAGCCTATTTAACTGTCACCGCCCGTAGCAGGCAAAAAGTGTGTTCTGTCCGAGCTGTCTGCCCTCTCCCCGTTGTCCCGGTCTTGTAGCGAGGCGCAGCTGACTACTGGAGTGGCAACGTTGTAGCGCCGGGTGACAAACGTCAAATAACCAAAATGCTTTAATCAGAGTTTAACTGCTGATCGTAGGTGTCTGTTCCATTTCCTCAAGATCTGTCGTAAGTTGGGTAATACATATAGTGCAAAACTTTCGAATCCCCATAATCTCAAACACAGTTGCCGCTTACTATACCTGCATCAGAATGACAAAGTGAATGGTTTTTTTTCGTTCGTTTGGTCCGCAGCATACTACACGTCATAAAACAACATTTTGAAAAGCAAAGGTCCAGACAAGGTGGAAGAAATGTAATATTCATTACCATAGCTATTTCTGCTCTATTGTTATGCTCAAGTAACGTCTAATTTGATTTGACGTCCTTATTGCAATTATAGTAAACTGTCATCGTCTAATTCGCAGTGATTACGTGCAATGCAGTGATTATAAACGAATGGAATACGTTTCGAAGCTTATTTGATAGTTCGTTTACTTCGTAGTAGTACTTTTTGTTACACTTATTTGATTTTCGTTTACTTATAAATGAACTATCAAATAACTGTCAACATGTAATCTATCCATTTATAATTCCTACAAGTCACATAATCACTATGAATTATGCAATGGCAGTTTACTGTAGAGGCAATATAGAAGGGAAACCAAACTAAAAGTTGCTTTAGAATGACAATAAAGCCGAAGCAACTGTTGTAAAGAATATTAAACTTGTTGCAGCAAGTCTAGACGTTTCCCTTCCAAAAAACGTAATTGATCTCTAGCCGTTTACAAAGCTGTTGTCATAGCACGAGCCAATCGAGGAACGCGCTCGGTCGCGCCTTTTCTTCCACTCACCGTTGTTAAACCGCTTCACTACTGCTCTGATAGCCAGTTGCAGATTAGGCTTGCTGCCAGTAACCTGTAAACAGCAGTGATCCCTTTTCGTCTTGTGCTTTCTTTCTCTGTGCGCCGAATTCATTTTGCGCTACAAAATGTCTGGAGTTTGCAGCGGAGGAAGTGTGCAGATAAGTGTGGTTGCTTAACGGAATGTTCCGCGATCTGCTCAACCCACGTTCTGCGTGGTCAGACAGGTGAATTTGTGAGGTACGGGAATGTTTCGAAGTGGGGAGAGACTACGATGCGAAACTACTGCTTCTAACGGAAGTAAAAAGAATACTGTGCCGAACGGAAAGGAACTGGTTTATCCAAGCTGCGGACACCTTCTAAAAAGAAGATAGAAAAACGATTAATTAACTTGGACGTATTCCAACAAGACGCTGTTTGTCGCCACATATACGGATATTACGAGAGAAAAGAACATCCGGCCATAAAAAAACTATGCGTTGCTCATTATTCAGCCATAAACTAACTATGCGTTTTCTCTTTATAAGGCAGAATAATTCAGTGGCGACAAGACTTCTTTGCTAAAAGTTGTCAGAGCTCTCCTTTGCAGGTACAAAAAAATTAATGGGCGCAAAATTATAAAAGAGAGACGCGATAATCGTTGCGTGGCGTTCTCGATTTTCAAGAGACATTGTTAACCGTTTGAAGATATGTGTGGCTCGCACTATTCTCGTTATTACCGAATACCCCTCGGCACAAGTATGACGTACTAAATGGATATTGCAGTTTCTATTATTTTAATGTTATTAGTTATTGTATTCACATGAAGGATTCACTTCAATTTTATCATCCATTTGAGCACCCATTTCGTATCGAATGCACTAACAGTACGTAAATCATACCGATTATTGCGAAGGACTTAGAAAATCGTGTTGCTTCCGTTGAGATTTACAAATAATAGGAAAAATGCAGAGGAGTGCAACTGTTGAGCGACAGTGATATAAGAGTAGAGCGAACCCACTACCACACATTAACAGGGAGCGTGAGAAGTTAGTAGTTATTGCTGTTACAGCCGTACTACACGCACACGCACCGTCGAATCGACATCATCTCCGCCTTCCACGCTAAATAACGAATTGTGCACCTCCGAGGAAATACTCGTGACAGAGCAGTCATATTGATTGGAAAGATGCCTGTAGGAAGTCTGATAACCCTTACGTTAACTGACGGCGATCTCGAACTCAGTATCGTTGGTACATATACCAATATGTATTGTGTCGTGGTGTATACTCTTGCCGATAGAATGGTAGAGCAGTGGCCGTACAAGCGACAGGATGACCGCGAGAACGGCGCTTGGCTCCCGGTGGCCGTCGGCGCCCCAAGGCCAGCCGCAGCGTACTCGGCAGCAGCGGCCAGCTCCTCTCATTATCCCGCAGACACCCCGTGGAGAGGCTTGTTAAATAGTCCCTGAGTTATGGCAGTTGCTGTAGTAACACAGTAGTAGCTTTTATGGCGCTTTTGTAGCAGGCGAGGACTGCGAAAATTTCTCGAACACAGAAACATTAGAAGGCAGTGGAATAGGATTGTGAGAGCCTACATACAGCAGAGCGAACAGTCGCTAGCGTTTGTGTCAATCGCTAGATGCGGTGCTGAATGTACATTTGACTAATTGGAAGTGTTTCAAAAGGGGGTCTCTACCTCGAATGAATAGAAAGTGCATTTGAAAAGTAGAAGTATTGTACTGCAACAAATTGTTTAAGATTTCAGCAATTGGCAAACCTTTTTGAATGTAATCGTTTTCAGATGTGCATTCAGAGCTCGACACAAACGTCCTGTATTGTAAATGTTTAATGCTATTCGGATGAAAAATTAGAGCTGCAGTTAGGTTTGTCCGCCTCCGTAGCTGAGTGGTTTGCGGAGGACGCGGGTTCCATTCCCGGTACTGCCATGTATCTTTCCTCAATGAGAAGACAGAACCGGGGATGCACTTAGCCTCATGAGGCTGTTTAAGGAACTACGTGATTGAAAAGCAGCGGCTCCGCTCATGAAAACTGTCAACAGCCGGGAGAGCAGTCAGTGACACCATCGGCAGAGGATGACACGGCAGTCGGTCGGCACTGATGGGCTCTCTAGGACCTGTGGAGGGAGTCTACCGATATGTTTACTCGTGCCACCTCTTACTGCTGGAAAGCCACCCTACAGTTTTACTGTTGTTCGAGCATACTTTCGGCCATAAACTAGTGGGAAGAGTGCTGCACGCCCCATTCTTTGAGCACTGTATTCCATAGTTTATAACTTTCAAAGCAAGTATGCAGGAGTACACGATTCATTTAACCACACTGCTTAGTGAATCGGCCGTTTATTTGTTTGTAAAGTCGGGAGCATTTTTCCACATTATTTCAGAAATAGGAAGTTATATTTTTGTGGTAAGTCAAAAGATAACAGAGTGTATAGCAAAATGTTGCCGGCGTGTCAGCAGATGGGTATTTTAAGTTTATTCTTTGTGTCCATCGTTTCTCCCACCTCTAAAATTCGACTCCTTAGCGCCTGGAAAATACTCGTACTATAGCCACGTCATTGGGTTTAAAACGGCTTCCGCCTCGAAGTTCTTTAGATATGTAGTTAATAGGGGAGATCTCCCAACAGCTGAGACATCAGATTCCGCAGTTTTACTACTGCCCTAAAGGACCTTTGTGTGTAGGTGCCTAGTCTTGATAAATTAAGATCTTGTTCCTTGTTTAATCGACGCCTTTTCTCACTCCTTGCTTATTAGTTGGGCTGAAGAGTTGAGGTGTATCCTCTAGTTATTGTTTTGCCCTCTGCAAGGTAACCATTAATTAGATTGCTTATTGCTTCATAGAAATAATTGAAATAACGTCTCCAGCAGTTCAGTTCTACGTAAGTTGTTCCGGTGCAGAGCCGCCGGCTCCCATCCACCGCTATACTATTTTGTTTCTGTCATGTAGCGAGGAACTTGCGTTTTACGCACAAAATCGAATCGCCGCACAAAATTAGTTTCATTCGTAATCAGTCAAAACTTTTTCTGAGAAATTGAATTCTTAATTTGCTTTTGCTCAGTAGGTAATAAATACGGTATCCATCATGCACATAATTTTCCTGTACTTAATTCTTATGGTGTAATATGTAGCACTTGTAATATGCGTATGGTGTCAACTATTTCACAAATTTTTGTATGGCGAACGTCCAATACCATACTGGGGATTTCGTCGATGTTGCCGTCTCTGGTTGCTGTTTCGGCAGTGCTTCATGTATATCGTGTTGAAGAGTGGTGCAACTACTTTTGGATGCAGTCACTGGTTTATTGACTCTTGAAAATGAAATTGCGCACTTCTTACAAACCTTCAGCAACTTCGAAAGAAATTTCTTTGATGACAAACTGCCAGAAACAGTCTTTTCTGGCGTTGTAGTAATGACACATTAGTACTTTACACAGCATTTGAATACAACTACGCAAAATTAAGATTCAGATTGGCACTGCCCTACGTTATTGCACAATCTATATCAAATTAAGAATAACAAAACTACGTCGATTATCATCTTCATCCTCTCTACCAAGCTTATAACTGTACCAATAACCTTTTTAATGCCGGTCTGTTCCCCCACTCCCCCTTGCTTCCACAGATTCTTGGCAGACAAACAGTGAAGTTTTCGTCCATGCTGGGGTGTGGTAAAGGTTTATCAAAGAACATAGAAGTGGTTTATGGACTTGAAAGGTTATAGCTGAGTGCTTGATAACACCTGCGTTGCTGCATTAGAGCGATAAACAGTGCTAGTGTTTTAAGTTGATAATGAAAGATACACATCCACACTGCCCTCCACGTCTTGCAATTATGTCAGTACAACACTTTTATTTATCCGCCTGCTGAACGTACCTAGTACCTATAACAGTCCGCCCTGCCCTTACTGATAGAAAATGAAAAAAGATAGAAAGAAAGAAAAATATTACCTGTCACTGCAGCTGAGCGCCTCCGAGAAGCCATCGCAAAAGTCGATGGTGAGATTAAAAAAAAGGAAAGAAAAGTCTGCCTATGTTTTGTGCCGTCGAGTGCTTGCTGTGAATGTTCCATGTAGACCCCTGAAACCACAATTGTCCTCATCAATAGTGGCATCATCAGGTGTCCTCCAAGCTAACTTAAATCTTGTTGGGCTCCTTCACGTTGGTCGTTTACTCTAAGGTGACAAAAGTCATGGGGAAAGTGCTGCTGGTGCAGGATTTTGTGCACCAACTGACCTCTCGATTACGTTCGATACACGTTCGATGGCAATCATGTCCCGCGATCTGGGTGGCCAAATCTTTCGCTCGAATTGTCTAGAATGTTCTTCAGACCGGTGATATGGCACATTCTCATACATAAAAATTGCTTCGTTGTTTGGGAACATAAAGTCCATGAATGGCTGCTAATGGTCTCCAAGTAGCCGATCATCCAGAGGACCCAGTCCATTCCATGTAAACACAACCCACGCCAGTATGAATCCAGCACCAGCTTCCACAGTGCTTTGTTGACCACTTCGATCCGTGGCTTCGTGGGGTTTGCACCACACTCGAACCCTACCATCATCTTTTAACCAACTGAAATCGGGGCTCATCTGACCAGGCCACTGTTTTCCAGTCGTCTAGGGTCAACCGATATGGTCACGAGCCAGGAGAGGCTCTGCAGGCGACGTCGTGCTGTTAGCAAAGGCGCTCGCGTCGGTCGTCTGCTGTCATAGCCCATTAACGCCAAATTTCGCCGCACAGTCCTAACGGATACGTTCGTCGTACGTCCCACATCTACTTAAGCGCCGCTGCTCTCGGTCATTAAGTTAAGGCCGTCGGCCACTGTGTTGTCCATGTTGAGAGGTAATGCCCGAAATTTGGTATCCTCGGCACACTCTTGACATTGTGGATCTCGGTATATAGAATGCCCAAACGATTTCAAAAATGGAACGTGTCATGCCTCTAGCTCTAACCACTCCGCATTCAAAGTGTGTTTATTCCCGTCGTGTGATCATAATAACGCCCTAAACCTTTTCACACGAATCACTTGAGTACAAATGACAGCTCGCCAGTGCACTGCCCTTTTACCTTGCGTATGCGATACTACCGTCGTCTGTATATTCGATATCACAGTCCCAGAACTTTCGTCACCTTAATGTATAAACGTTGTTTTTATTCGTTAAAGTGCACCACCAATTGGACAATAATGAGTACCACTTCCCTTGAGAGACGCAGGTTGGGTAGAGGGGCCACTGCGTCGTTACAAAGCCAGCGTCAGGTATGGCTCCAGGCGGAAAGCCAGAGTGGTCTAGAGCGCGCGCTGGAAGAGGCCGGCTGCGGCATGCGGGTGGCGCTGGAGCTGGAGGGCGGACTTTCTCAGGCGGCAGCCGCAGCCGGCGCTGGAACGCGGCAGCTGCGAATACCTGCCGCCCGCCGCCCGCTGCCTTTTCTAAAGGTGAGCCGCCCGTAGCCGCGCTCACAGACAGCCACTGGGGAGCCGCCTCTGGATTCTCCGACAGCAGGGGCGACCAGCTGCCAGGAAATGTGCCGTGTCTTAGCCTCACTGGCAATACATGTTGAACGCATGGCGGGCAGTTTAGCTTTAAAGCCGCCCTCTCACAGGACGTGGAAACGCACGTGGACGAGGAGCTGGTGGCGTCAGAGCGTGGAAATCCATGTTCCGTTACACTGCGACACGTCACGTGAAGAATCGGGCACGTCAGATTTTGGCCTCATGGAAAGGAATGTAGCCAGTGAGATGCGGCATCGGTTTTACAGCACAAGCAGAACCTACGAGACGCCATAATGTTCGGAGTTAAACTCTGTATTTGCTGTTTTGTTTATTATAAAGAACGTGATTTGAATAGAAGCTGTTTCAAAGTATCAGCAAATCGAGTATCTCTCGAAAACGCGTCATTTGAGGTACTGTTTGCTGTAATAAAATGATTTGAAACTACGTAACGGGAGGTAAAGGCTTCCTGTATTTGATGCTTGTAGTGTTATAACTTGTGTGCTATGAAAGTATACCGTCTCAGTGCTACAGTAAATTAATAATCTATCAAAAGCGCGTCGTTTTTGATACATTTTGTTGTGGCGTAGTAAGACAGCCACGCCACTCGGAAGTAGCCGAAAGGCACGCGTTAAACTCACGCAGGCTAGAGATAGATCCGAAACAGGATACGTAATGAATGCTACAAAGAAAAGTACGTAGCTGCTGGAATACTTAACTTTAATCCATCCTTGTTGTACATCGCTATTGACGATACAAGTGAGACTCTATAGATACTAATGGCGCCTTGCTAGCTCGTAGCCATTGACTTAGCTGAAGGCTATTCTAACTATCTGCTCTGCAAATGAGCGAGGCTTCGTCAGTGTGCATCGCTAGCTACGTCGTCCGTACAACTGGGGCGAGTGCTAGTAAGTCTCTCGAGACCTGCCGTGTGGTGGCGCTCGGTCTGCGATCACTGACAGTGGCGACACGCGGGTCCGACATGTACTAATGGACCGCGGCCGATTTAAAGCTACCACCTAGCAAGTGTGGTGTCTGGCGGTGACACCACACATTTTGTTATAGTTAAATAGCAGATAACGACATTTGTAGATACAGCTATTACACTGTATACTACATAACGGAAACGCCGCTACCATATCGAAGCTGTAGCGTGGTTGATGATGTCGTGAACTGTAAAGAGACAGGTACTGGGTTTGCTGGTACCCACTTCCAATTTCTTTTTCACCTTCTGTTTTCTGAAAGATTCCGGGTCCTTCTTATTAATTTAATAGAAGTATAATCTGCAGTAGTCGATGTTACTTATTATGAATAAGGTATTTGCTGCAATTCTTGTTCCATAGGCCAACGACTGGAATGTTTCTCTAGTGGCTAGAAATCTTAATGTGACTGCCAGCCTACGTCAGTATGTAAACACACGTTACATGCAGAAAGTTACTGCTGACATGAATCATTGTGGAAAATATATGTATCTATTTCTTGGTGTTGTGTACTGCCTCGTGTTTGTATATTCCCAGTAAATGTCTTTCTCAGTGATCGTGAGCGGCTTCAGAACAATTTCTTCTTTCAGTTGAATGAAATTACGAAACGAATCCCGATATTTAAACTTAAAGTACGTTTTTTTTTTTTTCAGAATGATGGTAGTCAATACAACAAGATGGAGAATATGGTTATTATGAATGCGCAAACTGTAATTAGACACAGTTCTTTAAATGCATTGAATTTAAAGCCGACGATGGGTTGAAGATTCAATTGAGTTAACAAATAATCTCTACTAATAGGTACCTCAGATCGTCGTTCTTCTACCAACAATTAGCTGTTCATGCCATCGATGAGTCTAGAATCTTCCTCGCGATTTTCTACTCTCTTCTTCGAAATCGCTAACAGAGTTAACGGAGGTTGCTACGCGCGTCCATTTGTAAAGAAACTGTGTGATGTGCGAGTCAGATGCAGCCGAGAAGTGCCGTTGGTGGGCGCCGCGGTCGTAAATCACTACGAGGAGCACGTTTCGTGAGATGTCGCAGGTCGTTTCAGAGCGTGCGACAGCCACGACGGAAATCTCATCTGACGTGCTTCGCGATGAGAAACGCGTCACATATGATCACGCTTAAGACTACTTCACAGGCGAGCCGAACATCTCAATAACTTCTCGTCCTGGTCGCTCTTCCTCTGTGAAGCCCCTGTGAATTGTATAAAATGGAAAAGAATAATTAGAATGTTCCTACTACCATGTGGAAGACAGTAACTTTTTCTACAATCAAAACAATTTAGGAAATCAGGTACGATGCGGTGTCTGTCTCTTTAGAATTAGTTAGCGACCCGCCCGACTTCGCGCGTGCAGCAGTAAGTCTCTACTATTGGACGATTTGTCTGGCGTAGCTTTAATACGCAGTTTGTATACACAAATCTGTCTCTGAATCAGTTTATCTATTAGTGAAAACGGTGTCAAAACTCGTACAATAGTTCCTGCCTGAGATAGTCATCACACAGAGACAGAAAAACGTGGCAGGGGTGGCTGGCTTTAACTTAGTAACATGTACAGATTTGCATCGTTGTCTGTTTCTCTTGTGATGTAATTTATGAATCACTCTCATTTGTGAACCGTTCCTTCACAAGTTGCTAACACACTGTCACGTGCTGACATTCCAGAGGCAGACGGTTCGAACTGTCGTGGTGCAAGATAAGGGGATGAGAAGTGGCGGCGTACAGTTCCTGGTCACCAGTCTGGCGTACGTTAATAACCTCGGCAATGCTCGTCACATATTCAAAGTAGCTCGTGATGTGAAACTGTTGATGGCGTTCCGCCCATCATGTAAGGGACGTCAAGTTTGGTGAAACCTTCGGTGCTTGTCCTCCTCATACTCACACTCTCTGAACCAGTTACACGGACGATATCACACTCACACGTCTGAAAGAAAGCTCTGTAGTGTACGTAGCGAACGTGGTCTAATCCAGCTTCTAGTGAGAGATGACTAACATAATTATTGGAATGTCGAGTTGGGCTCTTTGGATGGCGATTGTACCTAAGTCCTGATGCTGTCTTTTTTGGCATTGTAGTACTAGATGATATGGCCTGTCTGAGTGGGGCCGTGCTACGGCTTATATCCGCGTTTTGCGGATGTATGTTCTCTTGGGAACTACTTACGTCACGTAAGGCAGTAGCGTGACGTAGTAACACACACACACAATGTTTTCTGCGCTCCTGTTCATTAGATCAAAAAATCCTCACGTAATCAAAGTGCTTGTCCTATTGTTATGGAACTCGGAACACCTCTCACAATCCCTCTTACATTTAGAACAATTTCACAACACAATGCAAACAGTAGCTGACATCTCCCTCCCATCTTTCACAGAGTCTCCACTGTTACTCGTTAACACTCTGCCATTTGAAGCTCGGTAATAAATCTTGTATGTCAGCAGCTGACAGAAGGTCTTACATTATATAGCACCTTTGATATCCAAATTGTAACAGTTCCCGAAGTCCACAGCATGTTTCCATCCGTGACGAGCAAGTACCGTGTGCTTTAAATTTACTCAGATCCTGCATTCTCACGAAGTCGGAGGAGTGGTGTAAAACGCCTGTCATTAAATTTTGAACGCACCACAGCTGCGTCGTAAATAATATACGTGATTTTAGCACCGTGAAAGTAATAGAAAACACGTTGTATCGCCTTGTTCCAAACGTGTTAGGAAATTACATATGTATCAGAAACAACATATGCACTTCTATCTTGGCCTCCAGAAATATATCGTTTTGCGTACCCGTTTTATAATGTTAGTAACTTATTCAAATGTTCTGCATTGCGAGATAAAATGGGTGGCTGCATTTTTCTACTACCTCTTGTGAATGTTCGATGCAACAGTGTTTTGATGAATACACGTACGCTGTCTAAACATGCTACTTTTCTGCTGCAATCACATCATCGTCATTCGCAGAATCGTTGTACGTCCCATTCGTCGCGGCTCATATGGAGGGCCATGGCACTGTACTGGGACGCTGAGATAAGCACGTAAGGATCTTCTGACGCACACGACCTCTCTGTGTGCAGTCCGATAACGGAATGAAGAGGCGCTGCCAGTAGCTCCCTGTACTAGAAGATAGTTCTAAACAAGTGACGTTCACCTTCATAAAATGCGACTCACTGACCACTCTGTACAATTTTGCATGTCCCCAAACATGTTTCAGATTCCCGTCTTTTGTCTATAAATAACGTGAAAAGATTTTCCTGTCACGGATGTTGCTGGAACTCATTTTCTCAGCTACGCAGACATAAGACTGTTCGGAAGCAACGCTGTAGTTATTGTTTCGCTACGTCGTCGGTTGACCATTTTTTTCCCGAAAGCCTTCTGTTAGTTGCAGCCTTAAAACTAGAGAATTGAGTGGAGTGCTGTGTTCATTCCTCCGCTTCGAAGAGCTGAAGGCCAGACCCTGCTACATTAATGTGTCAACAGTGACTCAGTTTCCTCATCGACATTCCAAACTAGAGCTGCCCGGCCGGGAGAATTCCGGTGGCGTGACCGCAGCAGAGAAATTTAAACGAATTACTCAGGAATTCCCAGAGGTAATCCGCTGTTGAAATTTCTCACAGTGAATGACGTTGCGCAGTCACCTCACTCTACTGACGGTTTCGCTGGTTGGAAAATCTACGTTAGAAAAATATATCCTCGCATAATTTAATCATCGAGCACGAAATATCGTCTCTTATTCAAAAGTTATTTTAGTACATTTTTCACGGTTGCTGTAATGTGTGGGAGATATGAAGTACTATTGCGGCACTCTTCTGGCAGAAACCTGAGAGATCGTGATAAAGCAGTAAGCAACAATTACGTAAATTAGGAAAAATATCTACGTTGAACAAAATAATTTGGTTGTGTTAGTTTCTGGGAACAACTCTAGTCAGTACAACATATTAGGGACAGTGAAATGAAAACGAGACAGATGAAAAAAAGTAAGTAAGCTGTTTATTATTACAAAAGTCACCGCGATAACTGTGAAGACATTTAACGCATTGTGAGATGAGACGGTCAGTGCCTTCGTGAAAAAATATTTGCATTAACACTGTTAGCGATTATCGAAGAAGAGCGGAGAAAATCGCGAAGAAACTTCCGGAGTCGTCGATGGCATGGACAGCGAATTGCCGATAGAGGAACACTGCATAATGATGTACAACCATCTGAGATACATACTAGTAGATTTTATTCGTTAACTGAACTCAATCTTCATCACCTCTTAGGTTTTAAATTGAATATAGTGTCTAATGTCAGTTTATGTATTGGCTATCATCACTCTGAATTTACGATTCGCTTCGTAATTTCATTTGAATGGAAGAGGAGATTATTTCGAAGCTGCTCACCATCATTGAAGACAACATTTACTGGAAAGATACAAACCTGAGGCAGTTAGTACATAGTACACAAAGTTTCAAAATAGCAAAAACTTCCAGTGTATAACTGGTATTTACTTTCTGATATAGACTTGCAGTTACGTTAAGATTTCTGGCCACGGGGAAACATTCCAGTCGTTGCCCTATGCAATAAGAATTGCAGCAAATACATGATTTATAACAAATAACATCGACTATTGCAGATAATACTTCGTTTAAATTAGTAAGAAAGATCCAGAATCATTTACAAATGGCTATTGACGAATGCTCATCTGTCTCTCTATAATTCACGACAGCATCAACTACGCTACAACTTCGATATGGTAGCGGCGCCTCAGTTACACAGGGTGAATAAGCTGCCCCTACCGATCGGCTTTATACAACTCGCAAGCTATTAGTCCTACAGAAAAAATGAATAGAACTTTTTTATAGCAAATTTAATGTAGCTAAATTTTGTATTGGGATACATTCCTACTGGAGTACATGGGTTTCAAGTTACTCAAGAAAAACGCGTTTGAAGGTCACTTTGTAGATTTTTCTTGAATAATACGAAAACTATGACCTCTAACGAAAACGTATCCCAGTACAGAATTTAACCAATTTAAATTTCCTTGAAGAGGGTCCTGTTCATTTTTCTATAGGACTAATAGTTTGGGCATCTTGCACGCGGTATCTGAAGGAGTTGTGGGTTGCTTAAAACCCAGTGGTGGGGGCAACTGAATCACCGTGTATAGTATACAGTGTGTAACGGATGTATCTACCAATGTCATTGTTTGATATTTAACTGTGACCAATTATAGCAAAAACGCCACATTTTTTATAGTCAACATTGTGCTGTAGCACTGAAAGAGTATGCTTTCATAGCACACAAGTTATAACAATAAAAGCATCAAATATGAGAACCCTTTAACTACGGATGTGTAGTTTCCTGACATTTTATTACAACTAATTGTAACTAAATCGATGCTTTTGCAAGTGATCCTCAATGTGCTGATGCTTTGAAACAGCTCATATTCATATCGCATTCTCTGTAATAATAAAAAAAATACCAAATACGTAGTTTAACGTACACAGTATGGCGTATTGTAGGTTTTACTTGTGACATAAAACCATTGCCCATCCCATTAGCGAAGTTTCTCTCCAGGAGGCAAAAATCTGCCATGCCAGATTCTTCATTTCACACTTCGCAATGTAGTGAAACGTGGAATTCCACTGGGGCAATGAGATATATGGGCCCTGTGGGGTACGTCACAGCACGTGACACAAGGTCGTACGAGTTGCCACGACTGTCTGCAGTCGGGAGCGAGTTCCTATTTAAAACCAACTTAATACTTAGCCCCTGTTGATAACATATGACAAAGTTAAGGACTGTATTGGGTACCTTTTCACTGCGTGCCGATTTTCCGCCTGGTCCCAGACGTAGCCGAGCGTTTGCGAGGTATGTCAGACAAGGCAACTAGTGTGACGTCACCGTTGCAGGGCTCCGAATTCCATGCTGTGACGTCACCAGATCCTCGTGAAAGTATGTTTTCACGACCCTTGACAGGACGGCCTTAAGCAGGCTCCTATGGATATAGTTTGCGGTAGCTACATAGAGATGGGGAGACTACCGTGGAGAGCAGCATGATACCAGACTTCTAACGACCACGACAACAACACTAGCTGCTGGTAGTTTCTGTGCGAACTTTTAGTTTAGGCTGATGGTAAGGACAGGCGAGCGGGCGCTGGTGGCAGACAGCCGTGTTGTACGGCCTGCGCTGCCGCCGGCCTATCTGCTGGGCGGGCGGGCGCGCTGACCCGAGGAATGCGAGCGGCAAGATAACGCGTGCCGTGTGTAACAAACAGCTGCCACGCGGCCGCCGAGCCGCCGCGAGCTCGCTCACGCCACACAGCTGCAGCTGCGCCAGCCGCGTCCATCCTCTCCGTCCGAGGCACACTTCTGGCTTCGGCGAGGCTGCTTTCTGCCAGAGATATCGTGCCAGTGGTTCCTACTTGGAAGCATACTGCTTAAAAAAAAAGAAAAAGTTTCTGCTGCCCACGTATTTGTGAATGTGTCTGGACAGAGATAGAAGCAGCGAAATAGCTGGATAAAGCATTTGACGATGTTGTCTGGAATACACTCGTAGAAATTGTGAAAGTAGCAGGCAATAGAACACAACAAAAAAGCGGAAGTTCCAAATTTCGCATTTAAGAAATCACGCACGGCAGGAGACTCGTACATGCCTACTGTCGTTAGACCATCGCGGAAGCTTCCGTATGGACGACATAGTAATAAACATCCCTGGTGTAGAGAAACACCTGAAAGAGATGAAAACAGTAAGTCCCCAGGTTCGGATGGAATCCCAATTCGGTTTTACAGAGTACAACTAGGGATTTGGCCCTTGCTTACGGGACATGCATTTATCGCGAATATCTCGCCCAGCGCAAAGTCCCAAGAGGCTGGAAAAAAGCGCAGATCGCTTCTGTTTATAAGAAAGGTAAAAGAACGGATCCGCGTCGTTACTGTCCAATATCCTTAACGTCGGTTTGCTGCAGAATTCTTGAACATTTCTGAGTCTGAGTATAATAAATTTTCTTGAGACGGAAAATCTTCCGTCCACAAATCAGCAGAATATAATAAATTTCCTTGAGACAAAAAGCTTTCGTCCACAAATCAGCACGGTTTTAGAAGGCATTGCTCGTGCGGAACTCAGCTTACAGTTTTCTCGCATGGTATACTACCAACTATGGATAAAGGGCAGCAGGCAGATTCCATATTCCTAGATATCCGAAAAGCGTTTGAATGCAGACTGTTAACGAAGGTACGAGTACACGGACTACGTTCTCAGATATATAAGTTTCTGGAAGACTTCCTAAGTAATATGACCTAGTGCGTTATCCTCAACGGCGAATGTTCGGAGACAACGGTATCGTCGGGAGCTACCCAGGTAAAAGTGATGGGACCGCTCTTGTTCTCCACATACACAAATGATCTGGCGGACAGGGTAGGCAGCAATCTGCGGCTGTTTGCTGATGATGCTCTGATGTGTCATTGTTGAGTGACAATAGGATACAAGACGACTTACACCAAATTTCGAGTTGTTTTAATGCGTGGGAGCTACCTCTAAATGTAGAAAAATGTAAGTTAATGCGCGGATGAGGAGAAAAAGCAACTCCCTAATTTTGGAATACAGCATTAGCAGAGTTCTGCTTGAGATGTCACGTCGATTAAATATCTTGGTGTTGCAAAGTGATACGAAATGGAACGAGCAAGTAAATACGGTAGTAGGGAAGGTGAATGGTCGACTTCGGTTTATGGGGCGAATTTGAGGAAAGTGTCGTTCATCTGCGAAGGTAAGCGTATATAGAACATTAGCGTGACACATTCTTGAGACCTCCTCGAGTGTTTGGGATCAGTACCAGAAAGACTTCAATCGAATCATTTCGGAAGCGTGCTGCTGCCAGTTTCACCGCTAGATTCAGTAAACACGTGACTGTTACAGTGGTGCTTCGTGAATTCAAATGCGAACCCAAGACGGAAGACAACGTAATTTTCGGGGAACACTATTGAGAAAATTTAGAGAACCGGCCTTTGGAGCGGACTGCAGAACGATTATACGGCCGCCAACGTACATTTCGCGTAAGGAGAAGGAAGATAAGATAAATCATAGCTCGTACGGACACAGTGTGTAAGGGGTTCCCAGCGAAACTTGTACAGCTTAGTCGAAACAACCTTGACTACATGTTGGCGGACATTATCCTGCAACACAGTTTCCTGGGCGTTTGGACTTGATGCCGCGCCTCAATTTTTGCGAAGTGTCCATGTACTGCTGTATATTAATTGTGGCGCCGTGTTCCAGATTTCATCATAGGCGAAAAGTACTATTCACAAACGGGTCCAGATATCCTCTGACGCAAGGTGATGGCCGTGTTCGTATGCGGAACCCCTTGCGGAATGGTACCTGTCAAATGTTGTCTAGGAAATCGACAGATTTCCAGAGTTCTGTGATGTTGTTGGGAGGCTTCAGTGTTGACAGCCATACGTATATTGTCGCTGTCCATGGTCGCTTTACGACCAAGCAGTACATCGAACAGATCCCGTTGGACCATTTGGTGGTTACTGCGCGCCGTGGTTCCTTCTAATGCCAGGGCCTACGCGGTGGGCGTCAGCAGGACTGTTTTGCGAAGCGCGGACATTGAAGTAACAGAATGGCCGGCGGTGAGTCACAACCAAAACCCCAGAGTGCATATGTGGGACATTCTTGACAGACATGTTCGTGGTCATCGTGTTCCACCACAGACTCTGATGGTCTCTCATTGAAGAATGGTAACAGATACCAGATGTTGACGTCTATAGACTTATACGGAGCGTGCCACGTAGGTACGAGACAGTGAGAAACGCTAGCGGAGGACATACGCTGTACTGAAGGCCTCAAAGTCCAAGGAAAAGTACCCAGGATGATGAGATGAATGACTGTTTCCATTTCGTTTTCGACACATGTTGGGCGGACGTTTCAGCTCTTTTTACGTAAACGCTCGAGAATATAATTGTGTTTTGTTGTGTATTTAATTCCTGAAAGATAAAGGTATATTTGGCAACGTACCCAGTCCTCTATTATTGCTCAGTTAGAGTGTGGGAGACGCTCAAACTCGTGTTCCCTAATTCTTTTGAGCAGTGTACTTTTGTCGTGTCGCTTGCATTGTGCTGGGCGACGGAGGGACGGCAAATACGGGCTGTAGGTTGGCGAGCGCGACCCCGTGCGTAGATGTCTGCCGCTACTCGGCGCGGTACGGCGTGGCGCGGGAGGCACGCGAGAAAGTTGATGCGAGGAGCAGAGAAGCGCAGGGCCGGGAAGCTGCTGGCTGCTGGCTGCGAGGGCCTGCGGCGGCGCCGCGTTCGGCCCCGGCCGAGGCGAGCCGAGCCGGGCTTGACTTTCTCCCGCCCCACAGCCGGCGCGGCCGGCATTCCAGCCACTGCGCGGACGGCGCCAGCGGACCAGCACACGCTGCGCTCCCTCACACTCTACTCGCAGGCAGGCGGCCGTCTGTGCTTACCCGTAGCTAAGCTCTAAATATTAGTCACCACCTTAAAAGAGCACACTGGTCTTTGCTGTAGACGGCGTAGAACTGGTCATGTGAACCTCCACTGCTGACTTATGTCAAGGCAGTGAAGTGGTGTGTATGCGCCAGTCCGTTATTTGGATTCAGCGCAGTCAAGTCGACTTCACATGGGACCTGTTTGTCACCACAAAGCGCACCAGACGTGGCGTCCGTCATGATTCTGCACGCTCTGAAACCAACTGCTAAATCTCGCCGGCCGGAGTGGCCGAGCGGTTAAAGGCGCTACAGTCTGGAACCGCACGACCGCTACGGTCGCAGGTTCGAATCCTGCCTCGGGCATGGATGTGTGTGATGTACTTAGGTTAGTTAGGTTTAAGTAGTTCTAAGTTCTAGGGGACTTATGACCACAGCAGTTGAGTCCCATAGTGCTCAGAGCCATTTGAACCATTTTTTGCTAAATTTCACGGAACATAACGTGCTCCTCATCGAAATTTGCGACCTCAGCACTCTCCAGCGGCGGTATGCGGCGTCTGGCGCGTAAATCATAAGTTTCTGTATGAAAATGAACTCGCGTAAATTCGCATGTTCCGGCCGCCGTGGCCGAGCGGTTCTAGGCGCTTCAGTCCGGAACCGCGCTGCTGCTACGGTCGCAGGTTGAATCCTGCCTCGGGCATGGATGTGTGTGATGTCCTTAGGTTAGTTAAGTTTAAGTAGTTCTAAGTCTAGGGGACTGATGACCTCAGATGTTAAGTCCCATAGTGCTTAGAGCCATTTGAACCAATTCGCAAGTATAATATCCACATTCTCGATGTTGTATTGACTACCATCCTGTAAAGTAACGTACCTCATCACACACAAGATCGGGATTCTTTTGGTAATTTCATTCTAATGGAAGAGGATATTATGATGTATGGCCAATAGGGAAACATTCCAGTCATTGGCGTATGCAACAAGAATTGCAGTCAATACGTTGTTTATAATAACACCGACTACTGGAGGTAATAATTCAGTTTATTTAATGAGAAAGACCCAGAATCTTTTAGAAAACAAAAGGTGAAAAAAAGGTTGAAGGAGGTAGCGTCCACGTGCGTTTTCACGTCTCATGAGAAGACGGCTTAAGACAGGTCGGTGTGGAGACGTTTGCAGAATGACAGAAAGGAGCTCTCGTGTTTCGACGTATCCACGATCACATTGTGAATCAAGCTGTCCGCCGTGCAGGATCACCTTGTCGTAAGAACACCCTAACCGAGAGGGACCGGAGACGGGTGTTAGGCTTCACAACAACAATCGGTTTCAGGCCTCATAGGAATTGTTGCTGTCAGTGAATAAAGGTCCATCTCAACCAGTTTTCGAATGAACTAGTGAGGGGAACTGTATGCAATGGACATGGGTGCTCGCAAAAGGTCATTGGTCACTGGAGCACATGAAACTGCGCGTCTACGGTGGGCGAAACAACGCTTTTCCAATGATACAAGGCGTAGAGCGCCCCGATGGCCAAATGAAGTGTTTTACCGTGCATAGTGTGTGTGTGTGTGTGTGTGTGTGTGGCATATTCTGCCGAAAGTCCCTTCTGAGGAGTTCGGGCGCCTGGTGCTAGTCATTCTATTTGACGCTACTTCGGCGACATGCGCACCGATGATGACGAAAGCAACAAACGCACCCACTCCCGAGCGGAGAAAATTCCCGACCCGGCTCGGAATAAAACCCGCTGTTACGTAATCGAGAGTCAGCAACACTAACCACAAGCCCATGAGCTGCCAATGTGCTGTAGTACAGGTTCTGTCATGCGTTCGTGTTGTTTTTCGTACCATGACGTGGGTCTGCTCATTCAGGTTCCCGTGGACATATACCACAATACGCCGTCCGATGTTTTCCCGGCGTATTTCTAACTTGTAGAAATAATTAGATGTCCATCCACGTCACGGCGTAAGTTCTGCACGATATCTCGGCAAAAAAATTCGCTGGCATCTTAAGGTCATAACCTTGAGATGACAGCGAGTCTGTTTGCCTAAATATCGTGCAGAACTTACGACGTGATCCGAGGGACAACCGAGTTCTACAAATATGAACACGATGTTTATTTTAACATTACCGATAACCTAGGGTTGACCTTTCCTCTACGTCTTCATGATAAGTATGCTATGGACACTCTCGTCTTCCAAAAAACCCCATATTGACAGGGCTGCACTCGTACGTTCCTTATTAGACGAGCACTAGGGCCCACTATCGCAGCTCGACTGGCCCGCTACATAAGCCGATCTTAATTCCACAGGAAATGTCTGAGACTATTTGGAACAACGGGTGAATAGTAGGACACTGCCTCTGTTTGGTACCTTTTTGAGATCTAATCATAAATGTGTGGCTCCAGGTGAATATGGCATACCTCAAGAAACTTGTCAACTTCCTTCCTCTCTCATCAGCAGAGTCTCAAAGTAACATTATCGACTCTGTGCTATGTCTGAGGTGTGTATGATGGTGCAGGGGTTGAAATGCGAAAACAAGCGGAATTCCAATCCTCGTATGACCATCCAGATTTAGGTTCTCCTTGGTATCAAGTCATAATGCTGGGATAATTTTTTCAACAGAATCGCGTTCGGTTTCCGTATACAATTTAGCTAGTGTGAACCTTCTGCAAGGGGGCTAGTGTTATACGACATCGTAGTCGCGAAGCCATTTCACTACCATCGTCTTACTTTTTAAGGGCGGTCGGTGTCAACTGAATTCCCAAATGTCATCAGCATTACAACAGTGAAAAAAAAATTTAGTCCGTAATCGTGCAGCTCCAAATTACTGCAAGGAGTGGGAATGTCACTCACTCTTGGGTTAAATCCAGATCTTGGCAGCACTTTCTGTCGTGTTTCCTCGCAGTTAAAAAGTCTACATTTGTGTGTTTCGCTATCTACGCAGTATTTTGCTATCAAGTTTGAAGCGATTCTCACACGTTTCGTTTGTTGATTTTCGTCGCCGTTTCAAGGAAAATTAGTCTGGTGGTAAGCATAATACATTAGCAACAGTAGTTACACTCTCGTTTGATTTTTGTCGCCACAGATCAAAAGGAAAGCAGTAAATAATGAAGACAATTTGATTGCCTTTATGTCCCTATTGCTAGCATTAGTTGCACACACGGCAGTTCTGCACAGTCTATAAGATCCTCGTATGGAGCTAAAGAGACTGCTGACGATGTAATATTTGAAACGTTCCTTCCGACCGAGCGAAGTGGTGCAGTGGTTTGTACAGTAGACTCTGATCCCGAAGGAGGACGGTTAAAATCCACGTCCGGCCATCCTGACTTAGGTTTTTCGTGATTTCACTAAATCGCTCCAGGCAAATTCCGGTATGGTTCCTTCGATAGATCACGATCAATTTCCTTCCCCATTATTGCAACAATCAGTCTGCGTTGCGTCTCAATGACCTCGATGTCGGCGAGACGCCTTCCTTGCTTTCTGCCATCCGCTCTCAGAGATATAGTCGCGGTCGCGACCAGAAACCACACACTCTTGAGGATGCGCGGTGAGCGCGACAAATTACACGACATATTGCTCTGCAGACTAATTTGGTCTGAAATCTTTATTGGAGGACCAAACTGATTATCTTCACTGCTACATTATCAACTCAAACTACATGAGGATCGCTAGCCTAACTTTCATCCCCGAAACGGTGCTAAACTTCCCACTACTACAAACTCAATGATTAAAAGCCTTAAATTACGTAACCACTTTCAGTAAGATTTTAAGATCCGACAACTGGGTTGGAAAATTCATTCCTCCAGTAGTCCGCACACCACCTCCAACTAGACTGGTACGTAGCACATCCGCCGATTAACCGCAACTCCCCCCCCCCCCTCCCCCTCCTCCCGCAGATACACACACAAAAAAGCCAAAAAGAACTTACGAAAACACCCTACAAACAAATGGAATTTGTAGGCTTCGATTAAACCTCGTCACATTCTTCAAGCAACGCCTACGAGAGAACGCCTTCCCGAGAAGCTTTAATGTAGACGCCCGCCCCGTTGATGTCCAATGTGAACAGGGGTTAATTTGCCACGCCAGTCTCTCATATCCGCTTTTACCGTTGCAACTACGAATTGTCGGAGACGCTACCAGCGGCTGCCACCGACTGGGACGTAACCGGCGAAGGTCCGCTCAGGAGCGGGGCCGAGCGCCGAGTCGTCGGACGGGCGACGTGCGCGCCAAAGGTCAGAGTTGACGGCGCTGCGTGCGCGCCGCATTCCGGAAACACCCACAGCGCGTTCGCGTTCGTGCGTCACTGCAGTACGTCGTAACAACGCGCGCAACGCAGCCGAAGAGCGTGATCCCTGAGCAGCGGAAGACCGGCTGGCGGACTTCGCATGTGTCAATGTGTAAAACACACTGACAAACCAAAGCAGTACGACGACTGCCCATCGCTAGACTGGACGCCGCCTGACGGCGTTACGCGCGCTTGATATGGTAAGGGAAATATCTAAGCGGCGCAGAGACGAATGGGGAGTAATTCCAACGACGATATGGGTCTCAAATGGGAAAATCCACTGACAGAAGCGACTTTCACAAAGGGCAGATGGTTATGACCCGGCGACTGGGAACGAACAAAAAATGGTTCAAATGGCTCTGAGCTCTATGGGACTTAACAGCTGTGGTCATCAGTCCCCTATAACTTAGAACTACTTAAACCTAACTAACCGAAGGACATCACACATATCCATGCCCGAGGGAGGATTCGAACCTGCGACCGTAGCGGTCGCGCGGTTCCAGACTGTAACGCCTAGAACCGCTCGGCCACCCCGGCCGGCCGAACATTTGAGTCCGTAGCAGAAGACGAGTGCGTATTCCCATGCTGATCCAAAGACATCGTCAATACGACTCTAGTGGACAGGAGGACATCGAGATTGGACAGTGGTTCAGTGAAAACGTGTTGCGTGGTTCGATGAATCACGTTTCTTGTTACATCAGATCGCTGGTCGTGTCCGGAAATGCCGTCGTCTAGGCTAACGGCTGTTCGGAACTTGCACGACGCCACCGGCGCGGTCCAGTGGGGGCACCGCTGCGCTGCAGGGGACATTCAGATAGTATTCTGTGGACCTGTGGTAGTTGCCGAAGGCACCGTCACAAGCGTGGACCACGTGAATTTTATTGCCGACCGTCTGCATCTCTTAATGCTTGATGTCTTCTCGTGGGCGATGGCATCTTCCAGCAGATTAACTGACAGTGCCACAAGGCCAGAATCATGCTACACTAGCTTGAGGAGCATCATAGTGAACTCATGCCTGCGGCGGTAAATATCCGGCACTCCACTGACGCAGTCCGGTAGCGGCAGTATTGTGCTGTGGGGGACATTCGGACGGGGGTCCATGGGATCTTTGGTAGCGATCGAAGGCACCGTGGCAGTTGCTGGCTACATGCATATTATTGTGGACAACCTGAAATCCTTCATGGTTGATCTCTTCCCCGTCGACGATGGCATTTTTCAACCGGATAACTGTCTGTGTTACAAAACCAGAATCGTGCTACAGTGGTTAAGGAGCAAGACAGTGGAATCATGCCTGGAACGCAATCGGGTGCCATTCCGCACCCAGAAACTACCAGCCCGTAATTTACGGGAATTGGGTGTCCTGTGCGTAGACGCGTGTTGCCTTACGCTTCTTGAGCCCACCAAAAGCTTGTAGAACCCATGACACACAGGAGCGCTGCCCTGTTGCGTTCTCCCTCATTTCGCAGCTCATAGCTTTACTCACAACTACAAGGTGGTTGCAATAATGATGTACTGACTTCATGTTATCTTACTAGGACACTTTCAAAAAGATCGCAGCTGATTTCTTCCCCACCCTCGTCGAACCCCTGTCTACTCTACCCTTGGACACCATGACATCGTTGTTGGTGGGACGTTTAGCAGTAGATGTAGTTCCTCGTGAACTCTGTGGGATGTGCCCGCGCTTAGTGACCTCAATGCGGTCGAGCCGGCGGCAGAGCGCTCGAGTATGTGCCGCGTCTGCTTCGCCAGAGACTGACGTGTGGCGGCCGGCCGCTGGCCGCGTCTCCGTTAGCCCGGAGCGTAACTGGACTGCCCTGGCCGTACCACTCCCCTGCCTTGCTGCACTGGCACTTCATCTGCAACAAGTGCCCCACCAATAGCGTCAACCGAACCGTCTTACACTTCGACTCAGCTTGTCACATTAAGCTCCCCAAGACCACTCTCAAACTCCCCGTAAATCTATTATTGCTACCTACTCTCACAGAATGGTTGGACAACATCTGCGAGGCCGGAAGAGCATGGGGAGAATATTGGTAGGCTCGCCAGACGTGCTCCATACATCGTTTCGTAGTGCGCTACTGGCGCAAAGATTGGAATACTGCTCTTGTACTTTTGACATGTCACATATAGTCAAATGAGCTTAAGGTGTACGTCACTTAGTTGTGGGGCGCGGGAGTGGGGGGGGGGACAGTAAGGGGAGTTGTTAGAGTTTGCAGTATAGTCGTGGTAGGAAGGTGTTGTGTCCTGCTTACGGTACCGTTTCGGCATTGTGCTAAAATGATCAAGGGTAAAAATTAGATAAGCTACTGCTAGGAAGAAGTGTCTGTGTTCCTAGCAGAGCTCATGATATTTATGATCATTCTGCTGTATGCATAGATTTACTTTTAACAAAAATTCCAAAATATTATCGCGTACACGAAAAAAAGACGAAATCCGAAGTATATGGTGTCCGATTTATCTTTACCACCGCAAATAACGTTTTGTGAAACAAATGTGTTTAGTTATCAGGGAAAAAATTAACTAGTACGATTGCCTTTCTTGTATCTGTGTTCGTTACGAGGATATGAAAAGCGGTACCTCCTTTTAAAATTCACCCTATATTTTGTCTTCGGTAATCCACTTCCTCTTCTCAAGACCTGTTTAGGAACGTATCACAGTGTACCATCCACATAAACATAACGTTATTGGAAACTTGACACAAAATTGACTTTGACTCTCCTGTACTAGCACCGAACGAGATGACGCAGTGGTTAGCACACTGGACTCGCATTCGGGAGGACGACGATTCAAATCCGCGTCCATCCATCCGGATTTAGGTTTTCCGTGATTTCCCTAAATTGCTCTAGGCAAATGCCGGGATGATTCCTTTGCAAGTGCACGACCGATTCCCTACCCCATCCTTGACACCGTCGGAGCTTGTGCTGTCTCTAATGACCTCGATGTCGACGGGACGTTAAACCCAATCTTTCTTTCGCCCTTACTGTACTAGCATACACTGCAGGTAACCAAGGTAACTTGATGAAGTTAACATTAACAATTGGAAACACAAGTAGCTGCACACTGATCGTTCAGTCAGCCGTTTTCAGCTGAAGGTTGGCGCGATTACACCAAACGAAGAGAAGGTAGATATGCTCCTCACCTATGGAGAATTTAACTGCAGTAATGTTTCCTTATTTACAATACAGTATATGTAGTACATACTGTAGTACTTTTAAACGGTATCTTTTATACCGTGAAGGCATTCCTTGATTAAGCCGTAATGCTACTCAAGCAGGAAAAAGAGAGAGTATTGCTTTGGGTTGAAACTTCCCGTTTTCTGAAGCGCCACAACAAAGCAAGGAAACATCCGTGCGAAAATCTTACTCCGAACCGAAGTCTGGGAACGACTCTCCGTTTAATCCTGGTATGATATGGTCCAGACAAAAATATGAAAGCGTACAGGATGCGTAAGTTTACCTGTGTATTCGTTTATGTGCACAAAGTCGACATGTTGAATGTGTTTATTTCGTGAAACGATGGTTAAGACATTGCACTCATAGTCTTTAGAACTGGCGTTCTAATCCACGATTGTCTACCCTAATTTAGGTTTCCCACGGGTTCTCTGAATTACTTCAGGCGAATGCCCGTGCAGTGGATGCAAACTGACCATTCGTGTTGAACAGAAAAATGGTTCATCTGTAATGGCGTTGAAAGTACAGAATATTGTAGTCCTAACTTACTGGTACTTTAATCTTCGATCGAAAATTTGCCGTAGTACTTTATCACTTGGGTAATCTATATCAATACCACTAACATATGCGTTTGCTGTTCACGTTTTGCTGCTTTCTAGTGTAATGTAAACTTGATGTATTTGACTGTGAGAGACGGAGAAATTCTACGAAAAGAATCTGCAAAAGTGTCTCCTGGGTCTTTGTTAAAAGGTTTCGCTTTATTATATTATGTGGAAAATTGTGCTAAAGTAAAAGTTTCTTTTCTCACAGAGAATCTAGACGAGTGTAATTAATGTGGAGATATTCTGCACATGACGTTCGTCCTGACGATTGCGTGTCAGACAAGCCATATACCCCAAGAAGTTGTTTATTCCAGAGTGTATACAAAAAGACCAGGCACAAAATGAAAACAGCCCAAGGCAGGGCTGAGGATTTCCAAGCATTCTTGGAATGCAGCCGGCTCAGACTCTCCCTCCAGAGGGGTGGGGTCGCTTTTGTGTGAGACGAAAGGTTGGGTTGAGAGGGGGGAGAACGACCAGCTGCTGGCGGGCTGGAGGGTGAGTGCGTGGTGTTCCGGGAACACAGCGGGGATGCTGTGACGCCAGCCTTTCACTAGTCACGTGACCTGTCCGGCAAGTGTTTGTAAACACGGCTGGGACGCGATTGGGAGGGGTGCGGAGCAAGTAGGCTATTTCGTGGCGCGTAGGCGGAGTCGCGTGGTAGCTCGCGATCACTTTGGACGCTACAGTATAACCGTTGATCGTCATCACCTCTGCCTGCGTATGTCCCAATTATTTAGTAATTTTGCGAGCTGCTACAGCTGGCTGTGATTTAACTCATGAAAGGGAAAAATATATTTCGTAGCAAGAAAATCTATTGCACCCATAGGAAGAACTGTCGCTGACTACTTACTGGTATTTGAAGTCCACTCAGTGACCTCTCATGACTTACACAAAATGTCATGTTTTAGTTGCAAGAGATATTGTTTTGATGAGGCAATCATTATGTACATATCTATCTTTGTTTTCGTGTTTATCTTTCATTCTGGGAAGTTTATCACGTCACCACGCAAGCAACAGCAGAGTAGAATTGACCACCTATTTAGGAAGATTCTTTTAATGAAAAGATGACATTGCCTCAAAAAGTTCGAAATAATTCATTCATTATGTGTATCTTTCGGTGTTTAAATTGACGTAACACAGCAATACTACTGTCTCTAAACGAAATCAAAGTGCTGAATTTACTAGGTGTAAGAAAGAGAGAAATTTCTGCTTGGAATGCACTTCAGATTCAACTTCCGCCATACTAACGATTACGAAATTAACGCAGGCTGCTGCATCGATTCTTAACTCAAATGCTTAAGAAGAAGACCTGTTTTCTTCTTACAGTTGCTACGTGTCTGGCAGCAGCTATTGACACTCTAAAAGCGATAGCCGGACCGATAGAAATGTCTGTTGGGTCCTGTACAAGGGTGCGCCAGTGCTCTAGTTGGGTGGGAACGGCGTTCCCAGACATATTATGCCGAACTTTGTGTACATAAATTTTATTGCAGTTAACAATCATGGAATGTTTCTAATAGTACCGGTAGGAAACGGAATTAGTATTTGCATTTGCGTACTTCAAATGGCTCTGAACACTTTGGGACTTAACATCTGAGGTCATTAGTTCCCTAGAACTTAGAACTACTTAAACTTAACTAACCTAAGGGCATCACACACATCCATGCCCGAGGCAGGATTCGAACCTGCGACCGTAGCGGTCGCGCGGTTCCAGATTGAAGCGCCTAGAACCACTCGGCCACAACGGGCGGCTTACGTACTTCGTTAAAGAAGTGTTCCCATAAATATTTTATTCCAGCTAAAGCACTGCTCACGTCTGTAACACGAGGGCGTGTTTAAAACTCTTAAAAGTTTGTTTAAATAAAACAAATTTCAACAAGCTTCTACATCTTTATTCTTCACGTCTGCATACTTATTTCTCAACATAGTCCCCCTTGCCAGAAGCACATTTCTCCCAACGAGGGACCAGTTTGTTGATACCATCTCTGTAGAATGTTTGACTTTGCTACTTGCACCGCTCCATCACCATCAAAGAAAAGTACTTAAAGGTGTTCTTAAATTTTTGGAAACAGATGAAAATCGGATGGGGCCAAGTCGGTACTGTATGGAGGTTGATCGATGACAGTGAACCCAAGGCGTCGGATTGTTGCAGGTGTCTTTTCAACAAGTCCTCGTATTACCCTTCCGTCGGCTGCATAACAGCCGGTGCCCTTAGAAATTCGCCTGTGAGCGTCTAATCTGCGTGCCCTCGGCGTTCCCAAAGTAAAAATGTGCTCAAATCTGCAGAATTGGCACTGGTATCATGTACATCTCGCAGTTTTGATGCTGCATTGCTTATCGCCGTAGCACGCTGATTTCATTCGACCGTCGATGAACCGGTTCGTTTGAGCAGCGCACGACGCAAGGTCGCCAAGAAATGCCTGTGCGCAGGACAACACGTGCTCTGCCCCGCCGATGATAGCAAGCAATGGAATACCAGGTCACGGCCGTTTGCGTCACAGGCTATCGCCCGGTCCGTCACGCCAAGACGAGCCCAGCGGCTCCTCGTTCGCAAATAGCAGCGAGGCGGCTGGAGAGCTTACTCGCTGCCGCAGTGTTCACTGGGCGGGCACTACTTACTCTTTCCCATTAGGCGCTTCCTGACTTCACCTACTCATTGGAGGAAGCGTCTTTGTTCGTGGCAGGCCTCTTGATATTTGGGGTCATTCTCTGGTATTAGCCAGAACTCTGTATTGAATTTATGAGCACTGCAAGTTGCTGTTACGCTCATATCTAAGGTGAAGCAGATCTTCACCGACAAATTTTCGGAGGTGGTACTACGGAACAAAACAAGAAAAAAGTGTCTGGTAAACATGCGCTCTATAATGCATACCTTACAATCTGTGAGCACTGTTTCATCTTCACCACTGTGAGAAACGTCTTTTCTACTGAACGCTCTTGGATTTCTATGTTTTGAGAGGTGGTAATATGGAACAAAACAAGAAAAATATGTTTAATAAAAATGAGCTTTAAAGGCGCATTCATTAAAAGCTAGGAGCACTTGTTCAACTTCGACACTGTGAAACACGTATCTTGTACTGAACAAGTCCTCATAGCTCTTAAAGTCTACCTTTTGGGGCCCATGTCTACATGTTTGCAGCCCTCTGCCGCTCGAGAGCTTCAAATTCTAGTGTGTAACAACGCAGTGTGTAACGTAAAAATGTCCGTGCGTGAGAAACAGAATTCTGCGATCGATTATCGAATTCGAAGGGTTCGTCCACACACGGAGCATCCTGTCCTTCATTCAGCATGACAGTGCCAGGTCTTACACGAGCGCTGTGACATCGATAACAATTCGATGCCATGGGTTCATTGTCACCGATCATCCACCTTACAGTACCGACTTGGCCTCATCAGATTTTCATCTGTTTCCAGAAATTAAAGAATACCTTCGACGACATCACTTTGATAATAATAAAGCGGTGTAAGCAAAGATGAGGTTGTGTCTTCGTCAACAAAGTCAAACGTTCTGCAGAGACGTCACAACAAACTCGTTTAACGTTGGGAGAAATGTGTTCGTTGCCAGGGTGACTATGTCGAGAAATAAATAGTAAAGATGAGGAATAAAGATGCAGAATATTAAACACCGAGCGAAGTGGTGCAGTGGTTAGCACACTGGACTCACGTTCGGGAGGACGATGGTTCAATCTTGTGTCCGGCCATCCTGATTTAGGTTTCCCGTGATTTCCCTAGATCACTTCAGGCAAATGCCGGGACGGTTCAATAATATTTGCATGAACTGGTCTAGCTATCCGAGGAAACAGCTTCCTAAACACCCTATATTAGACGAGCGGGCAGGATACACAAAAATGAAGTCAAAACTGCACTGTAATTGCATAACAGCGAACCGACAGGATACTCGCCGGCCGGTGTGGCCATGCGGTTCTTGGCGCTACAGTCTGGAACCGCGCGACCGCTACGGTCGCAGGTTCGAATCCTGCCTCGGGCATGGATGTGTGTGATGTCCTTAGGTTAGTTAGCTTTAAATAGTTCTAGGTTCTAGGGGACTGATGACCTCAGAAGTTAAGACCCATAGTGCTCAGAGCCATTTGAACCATTTTTGACAGGATACTCCCTTCCATATTTAACTGTCAATCACTTTATTATTCAAGTATAGCGTCCCATGTTTTGTTCTTGTATCAGATGGCTCACACCATCGAGAATCCTCAACAAGCGATCCACTCGCCTTTCCAAATACATAAATCACATGCTCGTTCATATCGTATCGTTTCGTAGTTCGTGGCGCGCTGCCCCCCTCCCTCCTTCCCCCCCCCCCTCTCTCTCTCACACACACACACACACACACACACTCGAGAAGTTTATCATGTATTATGTAAACGTAGATCTTGGCGTTCGTTGTTTTGTTTATAGTTCACATTTATTCTCACTGCAGGAAGATTCACTCAAGCAGATGTATTTCTTGACTTCCAAAAAGCATTTAACTCATTAGCTCACCTATGCTCATTGTCAAAAGTTCGATCATATGGGGTATCAAGTGAAATTTGTGGCTGAACTGAGGACTTTTTGGTAGGGAGGACGCAGCATGTTGTCTTGGATGGAGAGTCACCGTCAGATGTAGAAATAACGTCGGGTGTGCCCCAGGGAAGTGTGTTGGGACTGTTGATGTTCATGTTGTATATTAATGACCTTGCGGACAATATTAATCATTACAGACTTTTTGTAGATGATGCAGTCATCTATAATGAAATACGGCCTGGAAGAAGGTGCTTAAATATTCAGTCAGATCTTAATCAGATTTTAAAGTAGACAAAGATTGGCTACCTTTAAATGTTCAGAAATGTAAAATTGTGCACCACGCAAAACGAAAACACATAGGACACACACACACACACACACACACACACACACGATTTATTGGTGCCATCAGTGTACAGAGGAGTGTGCTTTCAAATCACTCGTGCAACCCGTCCTAGGATATTGTTGAAGTGTGTGGTGGGACCCGTACAAAATAGGACTACCAGGGAATATTGAGCTTATACAGAGAAGGGCAGCACGAATGATCACATTTTTGGCCCATGGTAGAGTCTTACCGAAATGCTGAAGAAACTGAACGGGCAGACTCTTGAAGATAGGCGTAAACCAACCCGAGAACGTCTACTAAGAAAGTTTCAAGAACCGGCTATAAATAACGACTCTAGGAATATACTACACTCCCTACGTGTCGCTCACATAGGGATCGTGAGGACAAGATTAAAATAATTACACCACGCATAGAGACATACAGATAACCATTTTCCCGCGCTCCGTACATGAATGGAACGGGAAGAAACTTCAGTAACTTATACAATGGGACGTACCCTGTGCCATGCGCTTCACGGTGCTTTCCAGAGTACAGATGTATATGAAGTTGTAGAAGAGTTGCCCTTCATTACATCAAGTGGTGCAGAATGAAAAATTTATTCAAGTTTGCTGATCAAAATATAATTAATTCTCCTTTCTTATTAATTAAAATAGTTGTTTCGCTGTGGAAGAAATCAGGATTCTTCCGAAAGCGAGAGGAATGTTGCGTCATATGTTTGGCCATAGGAGACTGAATCCGTGCCCGATTGTTGGACGTGGCTGAGCATTGTAGGCGTATAAAGTCAGTCAGGCGGCCGACTGTAGGTGCTAACGAAGAGTGGAAGTGAGCTGGGGAAGTCAGCAGTGACCACTGTAAGCGCTCTGCGAGTGCGCAGCGTGCGGCGAGCAGCTGTGCGATGTGATGCCACAGCGGTAGCCGCAGCGGCAGAAGGCTGCGCGGCCGCCACACAGGAATGTCCCCGGAAGGAAAGCCCCTCGCTGCCCCCTCCCCTCCCCCCTCCAACACCCTCCCCCCCCCTCACACCATTCCAGCGCTGCCCCTCCTGCAGGCCGGCGGGGCCGCGGCCGCCGCCGCCGCATTCCGATCCCCTTCCAAGCGGCCTCGGGCCGCAGGCGTGTGCTACGTCACCAATACAGGCTACCTCACAAATTCCCGGCCGCTCTGCGCGCGCTGGCTGCTTCTGTTACGTGCGCTCCTCTCAGCCGATGTGATGCGATGGCCTGTGCAGCCTCCAGATTATCGGGCAGCATATCTTCTTGCCCTCGCGTCATTTTTTCAGAACGGCGTAGAAAATGTCAAGCCAATCACAACAGAAGTTAACCGTAGTACAGTTACAGGTTAATTTTTAAAAACAATTAAAAACCATCAGTAATCCTTTTCATTAAGAGCAAACAGCGTTTTTAACACTTCGAAACCGGGATGTTATTCTTCAGACGGGCATGTAGCTTATGCTTCTGCCGTACATATGATGTTGGCTGTTTTTCGTCGTAATGCCCTTGGGTTGGTGGTACCTTACAGCTTTCAAAGATAATACTTGAAATAATCTTGTGTGTATCTTACATCGAAAAACTTGAGCAATTTTACTACACAGTTGACTGCTTTAGAGGAAGTTCATATTTTGCCTATTTGTATTATAACTTAGAAAGCTGTTTTGTGTTCTTTTAATTCATTGGTAGGTCAAATTCAAATAAATTAGACCTATTTTTAAATCGTTTTTTGCTTTAGGATACCGCTACCCGAAGGAACTTCCTCTACGACAAAAAAAATTGCCAACATTTCAACTGAAGCGCAAGCTGAACGTAATTTTCAACGTGAACAGCCGTCAGGTGACGAACTTGTCGGTTCGAAACCGATAAATTACTATTCGTTCTTAATAAATATTATTATTAATAGTGGCTGGTTGCTTTGTTTGTAAGAACTGACTTGTGTTCTCACATAGTTTTTGACAAAATATCACATTAAAAACATAATTACAAGTTACCTTACAATATTATCCTTCCTCACTGTCATCGTGGACACATACTCTACGAGCCGTTTATCCTATGATGTGCTTCCCAACTATTACCCTGTACTATTTTGAGAATGAAAACATAATCCAAGTAGGCTAATCGACGTACATCATGTACCCTGTTGCATTGTTTTTGTGCCACATACGCACAGAAATACAATGTATACCTATCCACCTGTACTAGCAACGAAGTGAAATGTGAAATGAAGCGTAAAACGTAAAATATGTGCTTGAAAAAGACCCACCGTTGAAACTAGCTAGTTTCGCGAATATTAAACTGATTACAGACTATTTGGGCCATGTTTTCAGTCTCAAAGCACGCTGAGGCTGTGAAGTGCCAAAAAAATAAAATTTTAAAAATTGTTTGTTGTTACATTCGTACTGCTTTCTTGTCATTTGCAACTGCAACTAAAACTCTAACGTTAAGCATTTTAAGTATCAAGTAGTCTGACGGTAGCAAATACAATCGGCTATGAATCTCTTTGAACTTCGTGACTATTAATGAGCCATAAGACAGCCACAGTGCTTGGGGAAAAATGGTATTGTCGCGTCATAATTACTTTTGGCCCGAGGCCAAATACACGTGAATCTGTGAAAAATAAAAGTACGATAAAGGATGATAAATATTTTGATAGATACTTTGGGAACGTAGGAGCTACAGTCACAAGCAGCATACCGTAATACGGAATCACGCGGTCTAACAAGTACAGAACTCATTGTTCCTAAGGTCGCTAGTACAGCTTTATACGAATTGATCGTTAGATTGTGCCATTTAATATCATAAGCTACAGAATTCGCATTTATTTCGCAAAATCTTAATGCAATACTTTTGCTAAAAACACATGCATTACAATCGATGGTGAAAAAAAAGTCAGTTTTAGGTATTGTGACCTAAATATAAAGAGATAGTTGCAGTCAGGGCTGTCCTGTTAAACAGAGGAAAAGTAGTTCAGACTAGTGAACTTGAATATGAGAGTGGTGAAGGATAAACAATATCTGATAAGTGAAACAACTTATTCTTCAAAAAGCAGTGCACTAAAGGGGGGAAGTGGCAACTGTTAAAAGCAAGAAAGAACAAGTTATGTGCTGACTAGATTGCCGACAGGAAATGGGAACTACGTACGAAATTAAAAATTCCTTAATTCACTGACATCTTCAAACAGTAGTTCTCCTCCCCCCACCCCCTCCCCCCCCCACCCCCCACCCCCTCTCCCCTTACATTTCGGATTACATTCATCCAAAGGAAAAGCTTATTATCAACTTTTGTTGCGCCGGAATATGTGCAGAGAGAGGTTTAAAATATCTGTAGTTCGTCTCGTAACTCCGGTCTGTACAACTCCATAGTGCTAAATCTGGACTTGTGAATAAATCGCGAATGTTGCTGCCTGACAGGTTTTTATCACCGACTTCTGCACAATATTCTGGATTCTGCGCCGTGAACGTAATTAAAGGATCCTAATCCAAAACTGTGCACGTTGTGGTGGGCTCCCTTTAAACTCAGTTGCTCTCACCAGTGTCACAACATTGGCGACGATATGCTCTTGTTCAACGAAATAATTTTTCTGAAAATTCCTTTTCTTGAGGATGAGCATGCAGTGACTGAAATAATAGCTGACAGGAATCATTTCAGAATAATATGTCACGATAGGGTTACTGATTCTGCCCAAACAGTCAACAACGTTTAAAATGTACAATACTCCCCATCGCTTTTGTCACGTGTGTCGTTTTTAATGCGCGATTGTGGACCACTTCTAACAGAAATTGGGCCACTTCTAACAGAAACGTTTCATGTTCTACAGCAATTACCGTTAAAGAATCTGCGTCACCTTTTTATGAATGCTGGTTTTCTCATGAGCTGCGAAGTTATTAATGGTGGCTGGAAAACACCAGCACTTTGTGCTATTTCAAGCTTTTCGATTTCCGTAAGAACACGAAACACAGGTATACTAAATGCCATGTTTGTTCAGCGACGGCATTTCGCGCTGTGGGTCGTTCGTTGCATCACAAATGAATGCTCTGTAACTTATCCATCGGTCAGCTACAGACGCGTCGTCAGTGAAAGTTGTCGGTAGCGACCGGCACTCTCTCCTCTTCCAGGTTGCTCCTCCTCCTCTTCCTCTCCCTTCCCATTCCCATTCTCTCTCTCTCTTTCTTTCTCTTTCTCTTTCTAACACGCTTGGTTACGAGGAGGAGAGAGGGACGTGCATGCCTAAACAGGAGGAAGGCTGTCATTCCTAAAGACGAGTCTCCCATAATACACATTTGTGCTTATAGGCAATGGCGCTTTCAGGCGGTAATTGTGATGAAGCCAGTAATAACTGCTCATTCTGATCTGGAATGAAGAGTTGGTGTTTGCACGTCTCGCACTCATTGCTGGGCACAAAGCCACGGTGTTTATGGCTGCTGATGTCAGCAATCAGAAGAGCCGCATTTTCAGATAATTCTCTTTCTGTTAAGTAGGGTTCTGTATAGATGTTTTCCGTAAAATCAAAGAAAGCAGGAGACTTCGCACGAAATTCTTCGAGAGCTAAAATCCTGAAATAGCGTTGAAAACAAATGTCACACGTCTGGCTGTACTGTTGCTGGTATCACGTAATAATAACTAAAGGCAAATACATGTTGCTTTAGTAATAACTTCGTACAGGGGAAAGAGTTAACGTAGTAAACAGCGTAGATCTGTGAACGATAAACAGTTTTTACTTTGGGCAGTAACATTCTTTCACGGGCAGGAATATCGTCATATGAAACTTTTACATTTGTTAGGATCGCCAGTTATTTTTAGCGCAGTAAGTCTGCAAGTATTCTGAAACGCACGGCGTTTTACCGGAGTTTCACTAACATCAACAGTAAGTCATTTGTTCGTTGCATTCACAGACAGAACACTGTCCTATTTCCTACGTAGCCGGTACGATTTTTTCACATCTTCTGCTTCTTATAATTGAGAACAGTAAATGGTTTTCACTACAAACGCGACACGTTACAGTATAGAAACGCTTGTATATTACGTGCAGCTTTCCCGTAATATCGTTTTCACTACTACTTGGCTTCGAGTGTTGTCAGTAAGCCGTTTGAAAGTCTCATTTGGTACGATGAATTTTAACAATTCGAGGAAAAAGAATAACAGTTTGGTTCTAAACTTATGCACAATATATGGAACCTATAGGTTGCAATTGACTGGTGAGTTAATTTCTCTATACAAGTTGTTTTAAAAAGAAGATGCTTCGCGTACGTTTCCACAGTACTTATTCCACACGAGAAACGTGCAGTGCCAGTTACGAAATTATTTTATCTAGATTTCATTCGTTCGGTGACGACCTTGTTGCGTGACTGACGATACATATCAGTTAAGGCGATATCAGCCGAATGACTGATTGTGCTGTTGTGATTTGGTGCGATTACATCTCTCGTTTCTGAGTCATAAGTTGTTTAAGTCGTTTTCGGCTAACGACCGTTTTTATCACTACCTTAATTTTGTCACGCCTCAAATGAACAATGGCAACTCTGATGCGACAGAAAATTCTAGGAAATCATCTTTAGAAGAAATAAGCTAACTCGTTGTCGCGTTGTATTGATAGGAGTAGCCTGCATATATTGTGGGTGGAAAGAAAGAGTGCTGTTCGCGAGATGCATAAAAGGCTACTTCCATTCTAAGTCACACGACACCTACTATACTCCTCGTGCTGACGGAGCAACAGTTGAAGAGCAGTTGTTCTTATATTTAAAGCTAATTTAATGCTAAAGCCCCGTTCAATCTAGCAGAGTCTCCAGGTGCTCGAAAAAATGCAGTTCTTTTGTAATTCTATCTAAGCATTCTGTCGACGTACTCGGCTCCCATCTTCGTCTAGTTTTTCGCTTAATTACTCCAAGGGAATTAATCAAGCCGACTATCTCGAATTACGAGCCCAGTTACTATATTGTGAGAGTAACTACATTGTGTCATTATCTTACTAAGTTTAAGAACCATGTTCCGACTGTGTTGTGTAGTATATAATTGTCGACAATATAGTAGTTTGGTTGAATACAGATATACACGTAGGTGAAACCTCCGTAAACCCGTTTCATTCTGCTTAAAAGAATAGTGTAAGTGTTAGGAAAGAATCCTAACTCGCCGGACACTCAGAATATTGTACATTCATTGACTGTGTAGCGTTCATTCTCAGAAATTTTTTCTTGTAATTAAGGCCAATGTTTGATATTAGCAGACTTCGTTTGACGAGGCGTGCCTCTTTGCGTGAGCTGATCTGCTTCTCATGTCATCCTTGTTTCGTGCTTCAGATATTATTTTTGCTTCGAGGACAGCAGGATTGCCTCACTTCCTCTACTTCGTGGCCTCCAGTTTTGATGTTAAGCTTATCGCTGACCGTCTTTCCTTAGTTTTCTCTGTACCCACAGTATGTGCCCATTAGACTGTCGAACCCATTCAGCAGGTCCTTATATTCTTCCTCGCTTTCATTGAGAATGACCTTGCTATCAGCGAATTTTATCAGCAGTTCGCAGTCTAGTGGCTTTAGAGTCCCACAAGAGAGACGTAACTAACTCAATGAGCCAAAATCACTCTCAGCACTCTCAGATGTAATAACTCAAGCAGATGACATTTCTGAGTGCTTAAAAGTATCAAGCACGATGTGAAATTCCATACTTAACGAAATCATTAAACAAAAGTCAGCCCTACATCAATTATGCATCTAGTGTTAGCTGCGAGAAAGAAACTGCTATTTTAAAACTGCTTGTTTGTAAACACTATGGGCCATATTATTATTACTATTATTATTATTATTCATCCCCCAAATTATTAGCGTCGCTGCATCTAGACCGCGAGACCATAGTTTCGATTCCCGGCCGGGTCGGAGATTTTCTTCGCTCGGTAACTGGATGTTTGTGTTGTTCTTATTGTTTCATTTCATAGTTATCGATGCGCAGGTCACCGTACTGTCATCAAATAGAAAAAACTCGCACTAGGCGGCCGAACACCCGCAGATGAGGTCTCCTGTCCAATAACGACATACGATCATTTAATTTAATTATTTATGTCTTTTCACTCTGAATTTTAATTGAACCATTCTTTTATTTCTGTCATAGCTCCTTTGATGTAGAGGTTGAACATTAGGATAGAAAGGCCACATCACTGTCTGACACTCATTGTAATCTAACTCCGAGCTTTCTTTCTTATTGTTTTCTCTCGTTTTTGTACATACTGTAACTTACCCGTCTTCCTCTATAGCTTACGGTGGTTTACTTGACAATTTCGAATATATAGCACGCATTTTCTAGGTCGACAATCCCATGAACGAGTGTTTTTTTTTTTTTTATTTTTCGTGAATCCTGCTTCTGCTACCAAGCACAACGCCAGAACTGCCTCCCTACCTTACCTAAAGCCAAACTGATCGCTCTATAATGGATCCGGATTTATCTTTTCCATCCTTTTGTAAATGATTCTTGTCACTAACTTGGATGAATAGGACGTTAAGCTGAGCTGATCGTGCAGTAGTTCTCGCACTTCCTAGCCCTTGGTATCTTCGATGCTGTGTTGATGATATTTTTCTGAATGTCTAATGGTACATCTCCAGAGTCGTAGCGTCCACAAACCAACTTGAATAATTGTTTGGTTTAATGCACCGGGTGTTTCTAAACGAGTATCGGGCTTTTGAGGCTTTGTAGCATTTATTACATTCAACTTATAAATAATGCAGCAAATGAAAGAGCAAGTCAGTTTCATTTGTAAACCTGTGCGAATGCACATGCAGTGATTCGTGTGGCTTCTGGTGGAAAACAATAGTAACAAAGGTGGCATCAAGGAAATAGAAAGCTTTTAGTATTTCACTGTTTGCAATGACAATCTGTTGCAACAGTGCAATGTGTGTTCCGCATCAAGTTCTATTGCAGTGCTCCAAGTGATATTACATCCGTAGAAGGTATCATGAGTTTGAAGACACCGGCTTTATTTGGAGAGGGAAAAGTATAGGACGACCAAGAGTGAGTGAAGAAAGTGTTGAACGAGTGAGAGAGTCCCCCGTAAACCCAAGAAATCAGTTCGGAAGGGTAGTCAGACGAATGCAACTACTCCTTATCGTTTGCAGTTGTTACAAGCTCGAAAGGCTACAGACCAAGTTTTACGTGCCAACTTTGCAAACGAAATACTGCTGCATCACTTTGAAGATCTTCGGGGTCGTGTTGTCTTGAGTTATTAATCGACGTTTCACCTCAGCGAAATGTGAACACACATAATGTGCGCACCTGCGGGTGAGCGTATCCCCACGACATGGTAAAATTGCAACGAGACTCCCTAAATTGAATGTTGTTTGTGCCCTATCCCGGAGGAAAGTTTATGAGCCTTTCTTTTACGTGAAGCAGCTGTTTCTTATACAGCAGGAATATAGCTCTTCCCACACTTGGAGTCCGCAGCTCGTGGTCTAGTGGCCAGCGTTGCTGCCTCTGGATCACGGGGTCCTGGGTTCGATTCCCGGCCGGGTTGAGAATTTTCTCTGCCCGGGGACTGGGTGTTTGTGTTGTCATCATCATTTCATCATCATCATCATCTGTGACAGTGGCTCGATTGGTCTGTGAAAAAATTGGGACTTGGTACGGGCGCTGATGACCGCGCAGTTGAGCGCCGCACAAACCAAATATCATCACCCACATTTGGAAGAAGCTGAACCACAGAACTTTTTGACAGCACAATGGTCTGCCGCCTCACTGACATAACTCTGTTTGCGATTTGTTAAACAATGTTGTAGCTGACTCATGGATTGGCTGGAGGGGGCCATATGACAGCTTGTTTTGCATGGCGTCCACGTTCACTCGATGTGACGCCATGTCACCTCTGCGGGTTCATAAAAGATCATGTGCATGTGCCCCTCCCCTACCAGCTGATCTACCCGACTTAAGAGACAGGAATGAAGCATTTGTTGCAACAATTACTCCAGAGACACTGATCAAGGTATGGAAAGAACTCGCCTGTCGACTCGATGTGTGCCGTGTGACGAACGGTACACACATTGAACACTTATAAGAAAAACAGTTTGAGCTGCTCTTTCATTTGATGTATTATAAGGGGCGATCAAAAAGTTTCCGTCTGAGGACGTTGCTGCGGCGTATATGCAACGTAGAGCGACTCCGATGCAGGTATATAAGCACCGACACGTAGGCAAGGGATTAGTGTGACATTCGTGTCTTTCCGACGTGCGTGCGGTAAATGGGGAAACTTGAACCGTGACGACATTATTACCAAATGTGTCCAGACAGGCCCAACATGTTGCTATTCTTTTCTTGGCAGCCGAAGGACAAACCCGGTAGACATCCATTGGAGAATGAAGAATGTGTGTGGGGCATCATGTTTGTCACTGTTGTGAAATAGTACGCCAAGTCCCGCGCTGATCGCGATTCTACATAAGACGCCGGTCGATCTGGAGGGCCATCTCAACCGATGGACACCCGAGAGCTCTCCCTATAGTAGTGATCCCTCCCCATGAGATTATCACGCTTTCGGTACGTTAAAAAGGGTCTTAATGGGTCGGCGATCCTGTCGGACGAGAATGTGCAACGGGCAGTTACGGACTTCTTCACGCAGCGGGACACGGTGTTTTTTTGTCAAATGGGTATCTTCAACCTGGTGCATCGGTGGGATGATTGGCGAAGTGCTTACGGCGATTTTCGCTGACTGAAATACCAATTCTGGACGGTGCGGCCTTCGAACGACAACGTTTCTTACTGCCCCGTATTTTATAAGAAGAATGTAATAAATGCTACATTTTAAGCCTTAAAACCCCGGTATTTATTTTCGAACAAGCGGTCTAGTGGTTATCAGTTCAGATATGAGTGAAGTGCCATGTGAAGAGGAGGCGAAGCATTGCGGTGGCTATAGTGGTCGAGGAGCACCGACTGCAATGTGGTGTGGTGCTGTAAAAGGAGGCGAGGCGAGCCGAGGTGGGGCCGGCGCGTGCAGGCACGCCGCGGGTTGGCTGGCCTTGGCAGCGCGCTGCGGGCTCATTGCAAAATTGATTCGGGCCATCAGCATTCCTGCACCGCTCTCCCTCGCACGCAGCGCGGCGAGGCGCGGCAGCAGACTCCGCTAGCCACGCCACCTGCCGCCGCTCCGCGCCGTTTCGCAACAACAGGCGCCACCTACGCCACACCATCGGCTCGCAGTCACTCATTAACGTCTGTTGCCCGCTCATAATTATACAAGGCGGAGGAAAAGATGTGTAGATAATACGTTATCTGGTCAAAAGAGTTCCGGACAACCCTGTGCAAAGCGGGATTGACCAGCAGATGTCACGAGAGGCGGACACGCCAGTATAAAGGGAGGCGGAGAGTACTGTGTTGTCAGTAGAGGAGCAGTAATACCAGAATGGGTCGATTAAGACAGCTCACTTCTCCTGAAATCGACTGCTTTTGATGTCATTGTGAAGTGGAAACGCAAAGGAACACCCAGCGCTTAACGACGACCAGACAGACCGTATACTGACACATAGGGACCGTCGAGTATTGCGGAGGGTAGTCGTAAAAAATTGCATCAAATCAACGGAAGGAATCACTCCTGAGCTCCAAAATGTTACCAGCAGTTCTGTTAGCACAATGAATGTGCATAGGTAGCTAAGAAGAATGGGGTACAGTGGTCGAGCAACGCCTCATAAACCACACGTTTCTGTACTCAGTGCAAAAGGACGCTTCAGGTGATGTAAAGAGCGAACAGGAAAGAGTGATTTGGAGTGATGAATCACGCTATGCTCTGTGACGATCAGACGATATGGTCTGGGTTTGGCGAACGCCTGGAAAACGTTATCTGTTATCGTGTGCGGTATAATAATAGAGTGAATACGTTGGAGGTGCTGTTACGGTAAGTTTTTGGTAATTTGGGTGTGGTGCTCTTATTACGCTTAAGGAGATGCGACATGCGAAAGAATATGAACACATTATACAGCACCGTGCACTGCGTACAGTAATGGAACAGTTCGGAGACGATGGTTGTTTGTTATGAGTATGACAATGCACTTTGTCGTAAAGCAACATCTGTGGAGCAATGGTTTTTGGATAATAACATTCCTGAATTGGAGTGCCCATCCCAGAGTCCCGACCTGAAATCAAATAACACTGTTGCGGCGAGAGTGAGAGGTCGGCTCTTCAGGAAGAATGGGCTGTCATTCCTCCACAGGCATTCAGACACCTGACTGAAAGTATACGCAGCAGAGCTAAAATCGTCAAAAAGGCTAAGTGCGGACACAAATTCCATATTAATGTCCAATAATAGACGTCCGGATACTTGTGGTCACATAGTGTACGCTATTTTACGTCTCTCGACCACTGATTTTATTATCTCAAATCGACTGGTTTCGAGCTGTATCGCCCATTTTTTAAATCATTTGTCTTCGTCAGACAGTAACCAGTGTTAACAAAACGGTACCAGTTTCACTGTCATAACCAACTGTCTGTCTGTTACGGCTAGTTAATTTGTAACCACGAGAAATGATCTGAACGTGGGCGACATTAGCCCAAACTGGTCAGTTTGAGAAAATAAAAACAGTGACTGACAGGCGGAAAATAATTCTATTTTCTACAAATAAACACTGCGGATAACTCCTTTCCGATGACTATGTCTAGTTTCGGTAAACAACCACATAACAAGGGTAGAACCAGCCTCCGTAGCCGAGGTCGCTAACGCACGTCTGTGCGTTGGCGCTCGACTCAGAGGTAAGCCAGTCCGATTCCTGGTGGTGGATGAAATTTTCACTCTCAGTGTTTGGCTGGCAAGGAGAGGAAACATGGTGGCGTGGGGTTCCTGATCACCAGTCTTTGCACCAGCGCCCTGGATTAAACTCCAAGCCTATCCGCAGTATTTCATGAAGTGAGGGCGTGTGCCACGGTTGATGGGGACGTTAAATTCGGTGGCCCCCAGTGGTACTTTTCGAGAGGAGTAGGTTATGTGCCGGCACCCGGTTTCACCCTCTCCGTTCCCTTCATCTGTGACAACACAAACCCAGCGCGACATTGTACAAACACTCATCACAGTCATCCATACGACTCAGATAAACACTTCATAATATGTCAGAGAAGAAGGTAACGGCAAACCACCTCCACTTTTATCTTGTACTGAGGGACGTTGCAGGATTCCTGCATCTGCTCTTTCTACGCCCATTTCGTGAGCCTGGGGCTTTATATTAACAATAGCTGAGCAGGGCAATACAGGGACGTCGAATCGAGCAAATTTTTCCGTATGGCCACAGCCAACAAATGCACAGAGCGCGCAGAAGTTTGTCTGGTGAGCAGCCGTGTGTTGGTGTGTCTAACAGGACGGGTTTTGTGTGACTAAATTGCTGTTGTGTTGTGGTTGTGCTGCCGGGTACTGCGCTGCACCGGTGTCCTATGAACAGGTATTACAAATAACGAGCTAGCCAACCCTCGCATTGCCTACCGAGTGGTGGGATGCTGTGCTCGGTGCGAAAAGATGATATGCTGCACATTTCCTAAACAAAAGTGCGCCAACAGTCCACAATTTTAGGACTGTGGATTATCGGCTGACAGAAACGGACATGTTTGGTGTCAGAGGGCCGGTACATGAAGGCGAAGAACAGTGAAGATTCTGTAATTTCGTGAAGTACTGCAGTGTTCGAAAACGATGCCTTCAACCAGTATCAGAGCAGCAGCTCACGAATTCGAAGATACTATCGCCTTCTTTGAAATGTTGCACGTCTTTACCGTGCACAAAAAAATCCAAGATTTGAAAGTTTACTTAAGGCGAGCAAATTTTTGTGTGTAGGTCTTAAGACAGCGCCTGCGTCCCACCAATATGAATTTTCCGTACTTCAGTCTGTCTACGAATGGGGCTGTTTTTACCAAGGAAGTAGTATTTAATGGTCACAACGGTAACCAGTGGGCGTATGAAAATCGTCATTACATTCAAGAACTTGGTCACTAGGAAATGTTTTCGGTAAACGTCGGGGCAGGAGTTGGTGGTGATAACTTCTGCCTCCCCCAGTAAATGGACACAATTATTTACAATTTTTGCAAATGGAATTACCCACGCTGTCTGAAAAAGTCCTCTCACATGCGCCGAAGGATGTTTTCCCAACAGGATGGTGTTCTGCTGCATTCCATTCCGGCAGTCAGGCGATATATGGATAAAGTGTTGGGGCGCAGATGTGTTGGTCGTGGTGGACTCCTAGAGCAGCTTCCCAGTTCGCCTGATTTAACACCACTAGACTTTTTTTATTTTTTATTTTTTTTTAGACACCAGTCAACAACCGCGAAGAGCTGGTTACAAATTTTACCAGCTCATCCACAGTCATTATGCGCAATAATAATGACTTGTTCGTACACAAGATTTCAACGAACCCCGAAGCATTTGTAGATCCACAGCAGATTTGGCTCTTGCATCTCGCTAGTATGTCTCATGTCAAAGAACTGACTTTGCAGCCTATATTTACAATAGTATGTAGACCTGATGATCACCTATGACTGAAACAGATCGGAAATAGAAAGTTATTGATATAGCAGCTTTTGGTGGATTGAAATTTGTCATTTCGAAAGTTTTACACTGTTCATGTATGTACTCGATATGAGCGACACGTGCATTTCGACAGAAATCGAGGTGTCAGTTTCATTGACAAAAATCCTCCTCAGCTGGAACGGCACCTAGGAGTATGTATCTTTAGCAGCTCATTGCATTCCATTCTAGAAGGTTCTCATCTTCTACTGGCAGGTTACGGAAATGTGTCCTTCGCAAGTGCTCATAAATCATTTAACTAATAGAACATACTTTTATTTTTACAGCATCTCAGACATATGGGATCACCAATAAATACTGGCACCACTTGAAATTAAGTGGCGTATTGTTGGAGCGCCACAGACATTGAATAATATCATTGCATTGTTTTCACTCTCTTCGTTCATGAGTTAATAGCGTTTACGAAACGTGTAGGAGGATACAGTGTCTGGAGGAAGTACGTAGCAGTTATGCGGAGCACACGAGCGAAATCTCACTACAGGAGCGTTCGTCGGTGGTGATTAGTACGTAAACCTGGAAATCCGGAAACGCGTGACCACGGAGGAAATGGCAGTGTGGTGACGCCTCGGAATGCCATTCCGCAGCGCTGACGCCGGTGGGTGGCCGACTCGGCTGGCCGCGGCGTACCGACAGGCCATGCTTTGGAGTTCACTCCGCGCACGCTCTGGCGCTGGTGAGTAAGCCCGCTGGCTCGCGAGGGGCTCTGCTGCAGCAGAGATAGTCCTTGAACAGGCCGCCGGTTGCAGCACACCTGTTCCTTTCAGTAGCAGCCGGGACTCGCTCTGCAGTTCTGCTCGCATTGCAACCGACGCGTAGGAAACTTTTCCCAGGACCAAGGAATGCGGATGTAATAAGTAACCCTTACGAAATTGTCTTCGCAGATGACAGTAAATCGTGATCCGCTGCACTTCGGAGTGTGATAACTGCTCTCTCATGCGTCAGACTACGTTAGAATGATCGTATTCTGCTCTGCAAACTTTAGCGGTAACGCAATCGCGTACTCGTTTCAGACCAAGCAAACACCACATTTATAAAACGACTTTACCTCTCCATGAACGTGTACGTCCGTAAATTTTATCCCTAATGGTTGCTGTTGAACTCCGTGCTTGTTCCTTTAAAGGGCAGTAATAAAGAAAATCCGCTGACAGTCACTTTTAAAGGCGGTTTATTAAAAAAAAAAAAAGGGCGGTTACAGGCGTATGTCCGTCTTCAAGTGATTACATCAGTTTCGTCTTCACACATTCATTATTTGAGTTGACAGTTTAACATAAAAGGCAAATTAGGTGATCACAAGCAATTTTATATGCAGGGCATCTGTAGCTGCTGCAGGTCATGATGAATGTTAACACCGGTGACAGCTGGCAAAACTTGGATTTAATTAACGACGCTACCAGTTGCACGGCGTAAGTTCGCATCTTCAGGTGCAACAAAAATATTTGTATTAATCCATCACAGGTGAACTCAACGTCCTTAGTCTAGGTATTGCTATTTAGAGAAATTGTAAATATTTAAAAAAAACTAATAGCCTTTGTTCGTCTAGTTTTATAAATATTGACAATATTATTTGAATGGTGGTACCTTGACTGAGATTGTTGGATTCACGTATGATAATTTAATGCAATAATTTTTGTTGCACTTGAAGATGATGCTCGAAGCCGTGAAAGCGGTAGTGTTGTCAATTACATCCAAGTTTTACCAGCTATCAGCGGTGTTTTCATTCGTAATGGAATTATCTGATGTTTACTAAGAAGATTAAAGTGAAAGCATTGAAAGTGGCAGATTGAATTAAATATACAAAGTGATTTGAATGGATGAATGTACTGACTTGCAGATCGAGTTTACAAAAGGTAATTGCATATTTGACCCCAAAGTAGTCGTTTTATGCATCATATTGCATATTCACACACTAATTCCAATTAAAATTTTATACTTCCGTGTGTGTAACATCTCTGTATCTTTTAGTCCCTATATCTTTCACCGCAATTTCTGCATTCGAATGTAAAAACGTTGAATGGTGTGAGTTCATATTTTGTCCACGGTTTATAACATTCCAAGTGGATTTCGTATTTTCATCTGAGAATTTGTGATCACTGAATCGTATTTTAAATGAAAATTCTAGTAGATATTTCATCTTTACGCCACACTGAGTATGCGATACATCGCAACAGCATCTTTTCAACTGCATCGAGGGTCATAAAGGTTATTCTAAGTCGTTAGAACTGTGCGTCAAGCCATGATTTCATATCTCTTGCCGTCTTTGGGCAATTTGTTCCTATCCGAAGCCGAACACTCCCATATGTAGCGAAATATTTAATTTGATTTCATCTTGTATATTGTCTCTTATTTCCGAAGGTTTCAAACATAAGAGGAGCCTGATTTTTTTTCTTTTTCTCACGACAGCTGAACAACAAATGACTTAATTTGTCGGATACTGCTTCTCGACAGATGACTGACAACGCACGCCTCTTCCGTGTCCGCGAGAGCTGCTTTTGTCTTGGGTGCCGCGTCTTCCGCATTCTAATGTTTCTCCCCCTGCCCTGCCCTTTGCCCCCCTCCCTCCTCTATCATCAGTGCAGGGCTATACTCGAAGCGACAAGTGAAAGCCTCACCTGACACGGAAGAGACGGACACCTATCCGATTTGGCCCTTTTGCTGTCAGCTTCGTAGCGTTCGTACGTCACCAACTTTGAAGGTAAAGACGCGAGGCAAGACAGTTGCGGAACATGTCACAGAATAAGCTGAGGTGAGAGGGCGCAAGCTTACACGCGTAGGTCATTCTTCGTGTATACGTCGTAAAATTCGTTTGATGCTATCAGAAACTTAATTTTTTTTTTATAAATCGCTAATGCAGAGACGAGTTAAGATGAAATTAAAGTCATTACGTGTTCCTAACATACGTAGTAACCGGACTAGAAATTGTTAAATTCCAAGGCGGTTACGAATTCAAGTCAGAAACTATTTGCCTACCATCTCAGCCTTTTAGCGTCCATTCCCACTGGGCACATATTCTCATGAGGTTTTAAGAATATTAGCATTCGTAGAGAGGTACCTGGACGAATTTTCAACATTTATTGTTGATTTGAGCGAGCGTTTTGTTCCCAAAACTTGGATGTCACCATATTTCCACACAGTAAGTGTTCGATAACAGAACAGCATGTTATAGATCTATGACCGTACTCTGGATGTCACCGGAAGGGAGTGTACGTCGTGTGCAAATTCATTTGTCGTCTTAGTATTCTGTTCACGAACAGAAACACTGTCGCTGCCCATCTGTAGGAGTCTGAGTTCTTTCTAATTTTAACGCCGTGGGAATTACGCGGCTTCATCCTTATTGACAGGGCGTTTTTTCGTTGCTATTAAGGAGTCGTAATTCAACATACACAAGAAACTTCATACATAAGAAACTTCCTGTTAGTTTTTGCGGCACTGATCTGCATGTGAGACACGAATAGATTTTCAAAGAAACGGGTTCAATTAATTGAATAATTGGCTGGTGGTTTGTCTGTTTATCTGACTGCCATACTGAAATGTTCTTTTTATATATACAGGATGTCCCACGAGGAATGATCAATATTCAGGGATATGGCAGGATCGATCATTTGAAGCAAAAATGTCTATAGTAAACATGGATTCTAAAATGCGTATCTTTGGAGCTATGAGCACTTCTTCATCTTCGGTACTATGCAACAAATCTCTTCTACTGCAAGCTCTTTGCGTTTCATATTTCGGGGGTGGGTAGTATGGACCAAAACAAGAAAAATATTGTGTAGTAAACAAGGACTCTAAAATGCATCCCTCAAGAGTTATGAGCACTTGTTCAGTAGAACAGATGTGTTTCATAGTAGCGAAGATGAACAAGTGCTTAAAGCTCTTAAGGTGTGCAATTTAGAACCTGTGTTTATTAGACTTTTTTGCTTTGCTGATCGTTCCCGCGATATCTCTTGAGGATTTAGCATTCTTCCTGAGACTCTCTCTATCTGCCTCTCTCTCTATTTCTGTCTCTTACACACACATACACACACACACACTTTTGCTTTCTCTCTCCCTCGCTCCATCTCTCCCTCTCTCTTCCGTTAATGCGTATAGGTAAGTACTGCGGACCGACAGACAAACTCAAGTATCGGTCGAAAGAAAGTTTTCTAAGTGACTGAATTAAAATTCCGTAGGAATCTGCATAGTTATTCCACATTAAATAGCTGCGGAAGAGATTCGTAGATAATTGAAGTTTGTCCCTGATTCCCATGATTGATCGGCGTTTGCCATGTCGAGGAAACGCGCGCGCAAGATACTGTCGAAATGGTTCAGATGGCTCTGAGCACTATGGGACTTAACATCTGTGGTCATCAGTCCCCTAGAACTTAGAACTACTTAAACTTAACTAAAGAACTACTTAAACCTAACTAACCTAAGGACATCACACACATCCATGCCCGAGGCAGGATTCGAACCTGCGACCGTAGCGGTCGCGCGGTTCCAGACTGTAGCGCCTAGAACCGCTCAGCCACATCGGCCGGCAAAGATATGCCTGGAAAACACGAGAACCGAATTACAGGGGAGAGTTAATGAGGAAATTTACGGCGCTCAGTACGCCACAATCATAGAGATTTTGAAGATTTTTTTTTATGTTGTCAGGCCCAATCCTTACATCTCTGTGTAAATATTACTTCCAATATCTTCTCTGATGTCTGTGCTTGTTTTAAGTTTGGTCTGTTATTATTTTGCCTTCTACTGCTCCTTCCAGTGCCACGTTAACTACTCGTGCATGCCCTAGCCGATGTCCCATTAACCTGCTCATTTTTCTGGTAAGGGCATTCTATAGACTCCTTTCCTGAGTTTTTTTTAGTATTTCATTTCTTACTTTATCAGTCCATTTAATTTTTGACGTTCTTCGGTTTCATTTACATGTACGTCTGTGCTTCATAAGTCACATAACAGTGTGTGGCGGAGGATACTTGTGTACCACTTCGCTTCCCTCTTTTGCTGTTTCAGTCGCGAATGGTTCGTGGGAAGAACGATAGCTGGTAAGGCTTCGTATGAGGTCAAATCTCTCTTAATTTACTGGTCTTTCCGCGAGATACACGTAGGAGATAATGTATTGGTTGACTTCTACGAACGTACGCTCTCGGATCTGTAACAGTGAAGCACATTGTGAAACAGAACGCGCCTGGTGCAGCTGCTGCCACTGGAGATAGCTGAGCATCTTCATGACGCTATCGCGCTTTCTAAATGACCCTCTGACGAAACGTGGTGCTCTTCTTAGAATATTCTTCGTTTCCTCTATCAGTCCTATCTGGTTCGCACCAGTGACTTACGAGCAATATTCAGTTGTTTCAAATGCTTCCAATTTTTTCTTATTAGTATGTCATACGGTCTCTTACACGTCCATACAATGGCGTGGACCATATGCTCAACTTTTTTTAATTTATTGGCTTTCGGAATGTTCCAACACAGCCTTATAAACACTGGAATTGTTATGTTACAAGTTTGTTTTGACAATTCAAAATAGACATTTGTTTAAGTTGTGAGTGTTACAGCAAACGTGTAGTTACACCAGAATCCAGATACAGACGTATATGAGGTACATAGTGACATACATTTAGGGGCTAAGTGTTCCATGTTGTGCTGAGCAGCGCGTGGGAATAGTCAGTTAACTGCACTTAGGTCTTCCCCTGGCATTCTACACTACTGGCCATTAAAATTGCTGCACCACGAAGATGACGTGCTGCAAACGCGAAATTTAAGCGACAGGAAGAAGATGCTGTGATATGCAAATGATTTGCTTTTCAGAGCATTCACACAAGGTTGGCGCCGGTGGCGACACCTGCAACATGCTGACATGAGGAAAATTTTCAACCGATTTCTCATACACAAACAGCAGTTGACCGGCGTTGCCTGGTGAAACGTTGTTGTGATGCCTCGTGTAAGGAGGAGAAAAGCGTACCATCACGTTTCCGACTTAGATAAAGTCGGATTGTAGCCTATCGCGATTGCGGTTTATCATATCGCGACATTGCTACTCGCGTTGGTCGAGATCCAATGACTGTTAGCAGAATATGGAATCGGTGGGTTCAGGAGGGTAATACGGAACGCCATGCTGGATCCCAACGGCCTCGTATCACTAGCAGTCGAGATGACAGGCATCTTATCCGCATGGCTGCAACGGATCGTGCAGCCACGTCTCGACCCTTGAGTCAACAGATGGGGACGTTTGCAAGACAACAACCATCTGCACGAAGAGTTCGACGACGTTTGCAGCAGCATGGCCTATCAGCTCGTAGAACATGGCTGCGGTTACCCTTGACGCTGCATCACAGACAGGATCGGCGGCCGGAGTGGCCGAGCGGTTCTAGGCGCTACGGTCAGGAGCCGCGCGACCGCTACGGTCGCAGGTCCGAATCCTGCCTCGGGCATGGATGTGTGTGATGTCCTTAGGTTAGTTAGGTTTAAGTAGTTCTAAGTTCTAGAGGACTTATGACCTCAGAAGTTAAGTCCCATAGTGCTCAGAGCCATTTGAACCATTTTTGAACAGACAGGATCGCCTGCGATGTTGTACTCAACGACGAACCTGGGTGCACGAATGGCAAAACGTCATTTTTTCGGATGAATCCAGGTCCTGTTTACAGCCTTATGATGGGCGCATCCGTATTTGGCGACATCGCGGTGAACGCACATTGGAAGCATGTATTCGTCATCGCCATACTGGCGTATCATCCGGCGTGGTGGTATGGGGTGCCATTGGTTACACGTCTTGGTCACCTCTTGTTCGCACTGACGGCACTTTGAACAGTGGATATGTTACGTCCCGTGGCTCTACCCTTCATTAGATCCCTGCGAAGCCCTACATTTCAGCAGGATAACGCACGACCACATGTTGCAGGTCCTGTACGGGCCTTTCTGGATACAGAAAATGTGTGACTGCTGCCTTGGCCAGCACATTCTCCAGATCTCTCACCAATTGAAAACGTCTGGTCAATGGTGGCCGAGCAACTGGCTCGTCTCAATACGCCAGTCACTACTCTTGATGAACTGTGGTATCGTGTTGAAGCTGCATGGGCAGCTGTACTTGTACGCGCCAGCCAAGCTCTGTTTGACTCAATGCCCAGGCGTATCGAGGCCGTTATTACGGCCAGAGGTGATTGTTCTGGGTACTGATTTCTCAGGGTCTATGCACCCAAACTGCGTGAAAATGTAATCACATGTCAGTTCTAGTATAATATATTAGTCCAATAAATACCCGTTTATCATCTGCATTTCTTCTTGGTGTGGCAATTTTAATGACCAGTAGTGTAGTTACCAACAGCTTTTGAATAGCAGCCGAGGGAGCCATATATTGATGTTGGCACTGTTGATGAATTCGTCAGGTAGTTTGTACGTTGCTATATTGTTGGATGCTAACAAGGTTTGGAGGCTGCTTGGGAACTCATGACCAAGAACCCGAAGATTACGTGCAAGTCCGTTTACATGATACGTGTTCCGACGACAAGTAGAAATATGTGGTTTGTGGCTTCATCCTCTCCGCAAACGCATAGAGGCGTAGCGCTTAGGCTGACCTGAACAACGGAGGTGTTTGCTGAACTTCCAATGATTAAATTTCAGCTGTGCTAGAACTGTCGTGATGCTCCGTGATGTTTGTGTCTTATTACAACATGGTTCTCTTGGAATCATGGATGAATTAGTGCATAGTGACTGCTTTCGACGTTAAACTCCAGGAACTATTTCCTCAGATCCATATCGGTGTTTTATATCAGTAGAACTACTTTACAGAAGAAAGCTTTCTTCGGTTATGCGCGATAAGATGCTTGTGCAAGGTAACGTGAGTCTAAATGCAGCCTGCACAGATACAAAGAAGAATCATTTTCTCAACATTCCAACAAACGGGAATAAGCGATATTATATGGTACAAAAGGAAGTGAGCTATGCTACACTCAGCACTTCAATTTTTCAGAGTATAGGTACGGATTTGAGAAAGAACAAGAAAACCTGTGATCGCAAGCATTGTCGTCGATCACCTGTAAAGCTATCAGCTTTCAAACTGTTACCATACAGCGGGAGAAAAAACCAGAGACGTTGCTTCTCGGAATAATGTGCCGAATGCCACAAACTTGCGGAGGCTGCTAGCTGCCGCTCGTCGAACGCGCGTAGTGAGAATTCCGACGCCGAGAACGACGCTGCTCGCTTCCCGGAATAACGTGCTGAGATCGGCCGAGCGTGAATGGCATGCAGCGCGGCTGCTGTACCGGGAACTATTTGCTTACTTGTCCGCGCTGAGGTATGCGGCGTCAGCCTGAGTTTGGCCGTAACAACCCGCTGCGGCAGCCCCGCGGACTGGCCTGTCGCTGGCGCGCCCCGGCCGTCATTACGTAAGGCGGACCACGGTCAGCTTTACCACTCTCGCTGTAATTCGAGCGGCACCACGCCGGCACGGCTGCCAACCACTGGTAATGACGCCCGGGCAGCTGAGCGGTCCCGGCCTCTACTGACAGGAACTCGCCTCCAGCTGAAGCGCTCCTGCTTGTGAGCCGTGCAGCGGAGAATAGAAAAAATGCACAAAATTGCCCTGGTGCGGGTTGCAGTCGCTTTCCGAGGGTTCCATTCGAGCTTCATTATGCACGAGGGCTATTCAGAAAGTAAGGTCAGATCGATAGCGAAATGGAAACTACAGTGAAAATCCGATGAAGCTTTGCATAGATACTTTGGGAGGTGTCTCTGGTATAACCATCAAAAAATGGTTCAAATGGCTCTGAGCATTATGGGACTCAACATCTGAGGTCATAAGTCCCCTAGAACTTAGAACTACTTAAACCTAACTAACCTAAGGACATCACACACATCCATGCCCGAGGCAGGATTCGAACCTGCGACCGTAGCGGCCGCGCGGTTCCAGACTGAAGCGCCTAGAACCGCTCGGCCAGATCGGCCGGCGTACAACCATCGATCAATCACAAGTCGCTCATTTCAGTTCTGAGCGCACAATGAGCACGTAAAGACGTCTACAGAATAGTGTCTCCCGCCAAGTACGAGTGCGTCTGAGAGGTTTCGCCTGATGTAATGCAGCCGACACAACGTAGCCGTTATGCGTTTCCTTCCACGTGACAATTCTCGACCGCACACTGCAGGGGAAATGAGCACGCCCCACCAGCGTTTTTGATGCAAAGTGTGTGACCACCCCTCATACAGCCCGGACTTGGCTTCCTCTGATTTTCATCTCTGCTCACATGAACCGCAGGCCATGAAAACAACATTTTGGCACGGACAACGAGCTGCAGATCAGCGTGTGGAATTGGCGGAAAAAACAGGCGGCTGCCTTCTATGACTAGGGTATTGAAAAGTTGCTTAAATGCCATTACGAATGTCTCCGTCGCTACCTCCCAAATTTCGTTATTCCAGATCAATTCGAAGTACGCTGTAGGTTTTGAAGAGTAAGTTTGCGAGTTTCAAAATTTGTGACGTACATCGCCGTATCTTTTGACACTGCATTGAATTAGACGCTTAAATTTTTTACACTGCTAATGTGCCGTAAATTTCTATTCTACCCGTACTTGAGAAAAAAAATTTTAGTCGTCGAACAGACGGACACACAGACAAACGGACAACAGCATGATCCTAAGGGATTTCATTTTTACCGAAAGGTGTACAGGACCCTAAAACGAGATATAAGACAAACGTAATTTAAGAAAGAAAGTTGTGTAGCCACACTCATGAGGAGACGTTACGATTGTGTCGCAGCACGAGGAACAAGTGAGGGGCGACACCAATTTTTTCTTACATTCCATTTTTGTCGATGAAAACTTGTGGTAACAGATGAGAGTGAAGTGAAAAACGTACGGAAAACAACGTATACATGGTATCCCAGCAGGAATGCTCAGTATTTAGGTAAATGACGGGTATGATCATGGGACGCAAAGAATTGTCGTAAACATGGGCTCTATAATGTATGCCTTAATAGCTATGAGCACTACTTCATCTTTGATGATGCTGTGGAACAGATCTCTGCTACTACAAGCTCTTTGTTGTCCATAATTTGGTAGGTGGTAATATGGACAAAAAAAATTTTATTCTTCGCATGTGCTCTAAAATACATACATTAAGAGCTATGACCATTTGTTCAGTAGAAGACATGTGTTTCACAGTATTGAAGACAAGCAAGTGCTCACTGCTCTTAACGCTTGCGTTTTAGAGACAATGTTTACTAGGCTTCTTCTGCTTTCAATTCGCGTTTCTGTCATATCCCCGACTATTCACCATTCCTCCTGGGACACCATGTATAATTGCAGCCCACAAAAGAACTCACCTAGGATTTAGATGACGTGCAGTCAAGTCACAAAACTGATAAATGTAGGCCAGCCTGTATAGTCCCATCTTTACAATTAATGCCATCTCAGAAATGAAACGAGATCCATTATAGTTGGCATGTAGGTGTCGAAACAAATTTGGGTAAAGAATAGGAAAAAAGTTCATTTTGTTTTACAGAAGGCAGAGTTTTTTTTTTAAAAAAATCCAAATTATCACTCCCTAAAGTACCGCCTGTCTTCTACGCAGAAGCATTTGCTATTCGAGTAGCAGTGACGTGCGGTGGAACTGTCTCACCGAAGAGTACCCTTCAACCGTTGCATTAGACTAGTGTGAACCAGTCGCCTCAAAAACTTACAGGAGATATCAGGCAAGAAGTGAATTAAAAAACAACGACGTTGGCCTCTCAGGAATGATACTCAATGAACATGTAACCAGACTAGCCAAAGAGGCAATGATCACACCACAAACAAATAATATCAAACCATCACGAGTTGAAATCAGTGGTATCCTATATATAAAAAAAGCAACCTTTCACCAGTGGGAAAGCCGGTGGATTCAATCTATAATTATAAGAGACAAAATTTATTCCCAAGTACAAGCCTGTGCAACCCGAAAACCTTGCTCTACATCGTTTCAAGCAAATATAATTCAAATAACATTGTTTATATGGATGAGACTTAGTCACTGTTCTTTTCTAGTCGTCTGCATCGAATCATGATTAATGAATTGTGAGTATGAAGGCACTTCAATTGGATTTTTGAATCATATGTTTTCCCCCACAGAGGCACGACAATCACTGAAAAAGAGGTGCTGAATCATTTAGTTATATCTGGCAGCCAAGAGCAACGAACTGTTGACTACTTGTCATCCACGAACGATATGGGGTATATGAGATATTAGCTGCATTATTATGTGACTGTAATATTTACGGCCGTTTACACAAAATACCGGCTCCGCAAGTGGAAAGACGAGGAAAATGTTGATCAAAAACACAGCTCAGGTTTTAAATAACCTACCGTGAATCACCAAGGCACGCTGACATGCTGCTTTGAGGAGAAGTATAGCACTATTGCTCGAAGTTGTGTTTAGTGATTCATGTTCAGAGACTGTGTTGCTAACAGTTAATAAACGTATTCCCGCATATCATACCATGTTTGGCTACATGATGAATCAGTAATACGAGTATACAGGGCGTATGAAAAAGTATCAGATATTCCTACGGGAGGTAGGGAGTTGCGGGTTGCCCTGTATGCGTGGAAACTCACGGAGTAGAGCTCCTTTTCGTCGAAGTCCAAGTGGCGGAATGTGTACTTCACGCGGTTAACAGTTCCGTGCGTGGCATGAAATGCAATGCAATTTCCGTAACATCGCTCTCTCTTGGCAGTCTATGATATTGTCACTATGACTGAAAGTACTTGTGAAGACATTTCTAGTTGACTGTTCCTATTACTCGGCAAATAGTGAGTGCTAAGTGGGAACTGTTGTCTTCTGAATTGAACTAGCGGATCTGTGCTTTGCAGCATACTCGCAGGAAATGCTGTGACTGTGAGAACGACTGAACTGCAGGAACTAAAAGTGTGTCGGCATTGTGTCGTATTTTGTGTCTCTTGGTGGAAGGATCTGCATCCCCGTCAGTATTAGGCGGAAGCAAAGTAGACCACTGTTGACAGCGCTCTCGCTGGCGGTTGGCAGCTGTCGACAGATGAATTTGACTTGCTGGTAGACATGGCGGCGGAAGCAGAAGGTAGTCCCTATTAGGACGGTTGATATTTTTTAAAATGTCGGGTATCCTATACATCGAAATTTAAAGGAATGTCATTACCGCCTATCGATAAATCGGAAACGTATCGATGTTTAGACTGCCGATATGACTGCCTACGAAATTATCGGCTGCATATTGCAAATATACTGCTGGTTTTAGAGCTGTGTTGTTATGTATTGATTTATTGTTAGATATTCTGTACATCAACGAGCTAGCAGCCTGCTTATCCCTCTTGGAGCAAGAAATGAGAGGAAAACGATGCGCGTTCGCGCTTGGTGGGAACCACTTTGCCAACAATCGTAGCTGCATGTAAGTGGCACAATAAAAGGTGTTCGATGGGTCCATCATTCGGTTTCATCACATATCGGATTCGTGCGGAACACACCATGTCGTCTTCTCTGTTTTTTCTCATTTCTGCGAAGCTTAGTGTCAAAATTGCATAGTGAAGTTAAAAGTTATAAAATGGTTCAAATGGCTGTGAGCGCTATGGGACTTAACATCTGAGGTCATCAGTCTCCTAGAACTTAGAAGCACTTAAACCTAACTAACATAAGGACATCACACACATCCTTGCCCGAGGCAGGATTCGAACCTGCGACCGTAGCGGTCGAGCGGTTCCAGACTGAAGCGCCTAGAACCGCTCGACCACATCGGCCGGCCTTAACGTTATAGTTCCTGTCGGTAGCGCCGATTTCGTCAGCATTTCCCCTCACACATCTCCGTCCACTGCAGGGACCAGTCTTGTCATTTAGATTTTTATTCATTTTTAGCAACTGCCTTTGAAGAACGCCGATGCGAAGAAATAGCACGCTAGTTGCGTTAAAAATTGTTTCTCTTTTTTTTTTTTTTTTTTTTTTTTTACGCAACTGGTATGCTGTTTCTTCACATCGGAAATCTTGTTATTCCATTCACAGCAACACACCCCCAGTGCAATCGGACTTCTTCTTTGTGCCACCTACACTTGCTTCACGTAGTCACTGTAGATGATCGGTATGCACTGTAAATGTTCATTGCACATTTTCGACATCTTCGGGAATGCCATTTTTGGCTTTGTTTTGATGATTTGGAAATGAGTCTTGGCCCTAAACTAGTCATCGAATGAGTGAAAAGTAAATAGTGCAACCTGGGCTGGTTTTTCGTTCTACTGAGTTAAAGATAAAGACTGGACGTGATGAAAGCGCAAAAAGTAGTAAGACTTCTTCACACAGTGAAAGTAAAATTATGTTCTACTACGAGTCCCAAAGAACAGTTCCAATTATTTACCGAAAATTGCGAAAAAGTATAATATAAAATAAAAATATCGGCACTCGATATTGCCATTTCGATAACTATATAAAGGGGAAGGAAATTTCGCGGGTATATATCGATAGTATTTGGAAAAATATATTTTATCAACAGCCTTAGATCCTATTAGCGAACACCATCGCGGAACTCAGAAGGCGCCTGGTGAGTGATGTACCTGTGTAGTGGTACACTCTGCGGTACTGCTGTGGACGTCTTGAGCCATCTACACAACACATTGTACTTTACATTTGCAATATTTCCTAGCTTTGGACAAGAGGACAATTGCTACAAGAGAACGTTATAGACTGACGCACTTTTGCGCGATTTCGATTCCTGTTGCTACAGATAGCATCTTATATGTTGGCAAGCGAGCGCCTAGATTCTGTTTTTTTGTACTAGCAATAGGGAGTTTACCGATAAGTAATAGTTGTCATCGGAAAGCGGGGATTCCACGAGCTACGCGGCATGTGGCAGCGCAGTTGCGCACGCCGTGCTCCGGCAGGTGCGGCGTGTTTACGTGAGCCTCTCCCACGAGCGAGGAATGCGGCTGCCGCTGCCGCCACAGCCGCTGGCCGGCCCGCGTTTCCGCCTCGCTGGAATGCGCGCGCTCCGCTCGCAGCAGTGCGCGCCACGTAGCGCCGCCCGGCTAAGTAATGGCACCGGCTTCTGGGGAGCGCGGCCAGCGCCGACACCTCGCCTCGCGGCAGCCGCGGCGCGCGCCTCTGCGGCCGTACTAGCGCGTCACTCGGTACTGCTCGTAAAAGTTAGGCGACGTATTTGACAAACTGGATAACCGGCAGATGGAATTCACTGGAAAAGTCTGGTAACTTTCGCGGAGTTCTGAAAACTGGGGGGAATCGTGATAGACTCTATAGGGAGTTGAACTCTTCGTTAAAGGAAAGGAATATTTTGAGCAGTTTCATTTCAAATTACTGTCTGACACTCCTCCGGAAACAACCAGCTATGGAGTCGCGCAAGGACCCATGGAAACGACCACACTTGTTTTTCAAATTCGCTGTTTAGTTTGTCAAACAAACACACAGATGTACCAGATAAATTTGTCAAATTTAACCTCACTGTTGAAGCAGCTATCACACTGTGCGTATTGTGTCGCGATTTATTTTGACGCTAGACAACGATCAGTTTGACTTTAAGAAACCAGACTGCAGTTCTAACGTTGCGGTTGATAATAGAAGCAAGACCGAAGAAAAATCAAGACACCTTCGTAGGATATGTCGAACTAGAAAAAGCGTTCGACAATGTAAAGAGACGCAAGATGTTCGAAATTCTAAGATAAGTAGCGTTGAGCTGTAGGGAAGGACAGTTGATATAAAATGTGTACAAGTACCAAGACGGAATGATACCAGTGAAAGAAAAGAACGAAGTGCTCACATTGAAAAGGGTGTAAAACAGGGATCTTCAATCTATACATCGAAGAAGTAATGACGGGAAAAAAGAAAGGTTCAAGAATTGGGTTAAATTTCAAAGTGAAAGAATATCAGTGATAAAATTTGCTGATCACTTTGCTATCCTGAGCGGAAGTGAAGAAGAATTACAGGGTGTTCAAATGGCTCTGAGCACTGTGGGACTTAACATCTGAGGTCATCAGTCCCCTAGAACTTAGAACTACTTAAACCTAACTAACCTAAGGACATCACACACATCCATGCCCGAGGCAGGATTCGAACCTGCGACCGTAGCGGCCGCGCGGTTCCAGACTGTAGCGCCTAGAACCGCTCGGCCACTCCTTCTGTATTATACTGTAGCAGTTCTTTCTATGTACGGTCCAATTTTCCTTGAGCTATGTTACTTGGCAGAGGCACATCGTGCGAAAGTCACTTTCGTCCTAAAGTTTTGCACACCACTGTATATATTACATTATCATCTTCAGGCAACACCACTCAGTCCCACTTTCATTGCCACGGAAATACTGGGTAGCGTAGCGGAATACGCGCTGTTGGGTGGTTGGTTGGTTGGTTAGTTGGTTGGTTGATTTGGGGGAAGGCGAGCAAACCGTGAGCTCATCGGTCCCATCGGATTAGGGAAGGATGGGGAAGGAAATCGCCCGTGCCCTTTCAAGGGAACCATCCCGGCGTTTGCTTGAAACGATTTATGGAAATAACGGAAAACCTAAATCAGTTTGGCCGGACGCGGGTTTGAACCGTCGTCCTCCCGAACGCAGGTCCAATGTGCCAACCGCTGTGCCACCTCACTCGTAACATGCACTGTGCTGGCTTTCGTAGCCTCTATATTAATCACATTTCACTTCTTCTAACAAGAAATCTTTGTACAGTTTTGAAGTATGTGCTGCTATTTTTAGTTTAAACCGTTTGTTTCGATATTCCTGTACACAGAGATATAGGCATGGGAATGGCCTACTATCGGGAATAAAACTTAGCTCCGTGATCAGATGCTGAAGGTATCCGAATCATCCTCTGCCAAAGGCGACATTGGCTGCAGTGTGGAGGGGCGTACGATAAACACTCCCAACGTTGTCAGGTTTCCAATCTTTGTAGCCGCTAATTATCATCTAGCTAGCTATCTGGCTCATGAGATTGAGTGCATCCACTTATCGGCGTCTTTATTTCGATTTTCATAAATCGTTTCAGGAAAATGCAAGGCTACGACCCATTTCCTTCTCGGTCGTAGCCCGATAGTAGTCTGGCCGCAGTCTCTAATGGAAATCAGGTCGAAATGATAAACAGTAACCTTATTTCTATTTTCAGTACGTAGTCTATTCAGATTAGTGCTGGTTTCCAGAGAGAAACTTTTCATTTCGAAAAAATGGCGTTATATTGACCCACAATATGTCCCAGAGCTGAGTGGCGTACGCTTTTTACAGAACTATAATTTCATTCATAGTCATAGCACTTGATTAACTCGTGGTCTCTTTCTGTCGTTTGGAACTGTTCGCTGCTAGACAGACTTACGATAATGCCTACGATGCAAAACGTTGCAGGTGTTCCACCAGGCTTTCAAACCCAATTTGTTTTTAGCGATTTAGATCAATTCCTGAGTCGAGAGATGGAATGGCGATGGAAACGGGGTGATGCAAGTACATATTATGACTGAAAGGTACATTTAGGAGCGGAAGTTTCAAATTTCAAATTTCTCTTCATTATCTACTCTTTCGGAATCATACTAATCAAATCGATGGAAACTTCAGCGGTTCCTCAAAAGATGTTCGCCATACTCCGACTGCCAGAGATTTTGTAAGCACCATACACAGTATCTGTTACAAAAGCATGAGTTGCTGTTGAACTTTGTATGTTGGTCGTCGTATATTCCGTTCTGAGCAGGAATCTTTATACGTTTTCATCTGCAAACTTCGACAGCAGTGTTTTGTATAAATCTCTTTATAGATATGTGACCTATCATAGTGAGGAGCGTTTGTAGATTTTAATCGCTCCCTCATTGATTGAAGTCTCCGTTTGTTTGGTGCAGATTTTGGCATAAATATTAGTCTCACTATAGTAATGACGCTACATAACGCAGAGTTTAATGAAAGATGCTGTGATCTTTTTCGCCGTACCAAAACGTGGAAAAGTGATTGTTAACATCAGTGTGGAGTACATTAGAAACGGAGCCAAATTTTGTACTGAACAAGGATGGGGAAGGATATAGGCAGCATTGTTATTCTAAGGAAGTATACCGGCATTCGCCTTAGAGATTCTAGAAAACCACGGAAAACTCTAATCTAGAAAGGCGGACGAGGACTTTAAACCCGCTGCTAACGAACGTGAGCCCAGTGCCTTGATCATTGCGCCAACTGTCACGGTGACATCTTAAAGTTTGGTGAACGTGGTTATAAACGAAGCGTGAAACAGTTGGATCGGGTAGAATCTATTTGGTTAACTCTCCGGTGCGCAAACTCGAGCTTTGCGGTCATCTACACGTACGAGGAAACGTGACGTCGTAAGTAAATCTTTCCTTGTGAGCATAAAGGGGTTACTACCTACAAACCATTCACAACTTACAACGATTTTCTGATCAGAGTGAAATTCACCGATACATCCACTTGTGTGCCAGCTAATTTGGATTCTCGATTGGTCAAGCTGACAGTTATCCGAGGATTTCTCCGGTAGAGGCATTGTCAAAAACAATGGCTCGCTTCACTGGGCGTTAGGATTCCGAGGCCAGGCGGAGAAATCCCAACGATTCGCGAGACGCCTAAGGCGAGTTGTGCCGGCAAAGAATGGGGGCTGCCGTAGGGTTTCGAAACTGTGTCCTCGGCAGCGGCGACTCCCACGCTGACCTTCACAGGCGGCTGAACAACTGGCCGCGGTAATGCGGCGGGCAGAGCTGGGCCGTGCTGTACTGGTCGTGTCGCGAGCTTCCGCTACCCGCCCGCCGTGCACGCTCTTTAAATTACCTGCCTACTGCTCGTCATTCTGTGATCTCAACACTACCTGGATGGGCAACTCCAGTCTCTGAACGTACAACGTCTGCGTGCCTGTCGTCTGCTTCCCACACTGTAAGGCAGATTGGCAAAAAAAATTATCATCAATTGAAATGGCAGATTACTGTAACCAGTCGCAAGTTATTTTATGTCCAGTACACGTATAAAAGGCTTAAACATCCGTCATCTGGTGGGTTTATGTCAATTAATAAGGCATGTATCTATTGTATATACAATTTTTGGTTAATCTGTAACAGTGTCTGGTAGCAGAAAACGAAAAACAAAACACTGTTTTATGAGAGGCAGTCAAATGAAAACCGAGCACTCGCCACAACGGGACCATGGAATGGTTCCATTCACAAATAATCACCACACGCGTTAAGACATTTATCTCAGTGGAAGACGATACCGTCAATTCCTCCTAGTGGAACGCGGTCGGCTGGAGACGGATCCACTACCGCACGCACTCTTGCGTTTCCTCGTCCGTTTGAAACTGACGTCCTCGTACGTCTTTCTTTAAGTCGACAAAGTTGTGAAAATCACGCGGTGAACGATTCGGGCTGTACAGAGGATGTTGCAGTGTTTCCCAACCAACTCGCTGAAGTGTGGGATGCGCGTTATCGTGCAACAGCGTGATTCTGTCCGACAGCATGCCTGAGCGTTTTTATTTTATGGTGCGTCGCAGTTTCTGCAAAGTGTCTTCATGGCGCTGCGCATTGTTCGTGGAACTCGACGAGCAGAGGGCCTCTACAGTCGACGAAGAAGTCATCGTGAACTTTCCGGAACTTGTGTGAACAGCTTTGGATTTCCTTGGCGATGGAGATGTGGGATGTTTCCAATGTCGGCTTTGACGATTGCCCTCCGGCTCGAAATGGTGGCACGATGTGAGGTCATGGTGACCTTCTTCTTCGAATGCAGGGGCCTTGACCACTGAAAGATATTCAAACTTATTTTACCGTTCACTCATAGAAATCAAAAACGTCCACATAATATTGAGCCTTGACTAAAACAGTCTTCTGTTGTTTTGTCTTCTGCTATCAGACAATGCCGCAGGTTACCCAAAAGTCGTACATACAATACATGCATGTCTCATTAATAGACATAAACCCACCTGACGATGGAGGTTTAACCCTCCAGAGCGCAAAGTGGACATGAAATAACTGTGACTGTTGACTGTAATTTGTAGTTTTAACTGATATTCATAACAGCCACGGTGAAAAAAGTTTTGATCAGTCTGTAAGTGATTGAGGTCAAAAATTTAGGGCTCATCTCGCGATCATTGGCGTTAGTTTAGTGTTTTTTCTGTGATTTTGTTGACAACGAATGATTAATCTGTGACAACGCTTGTCACTCTCCCCGGTGGCGGAACGTCGGAAAAAGCCACTGAACGTCGACCGAACATCCCGAGATGACCGCCAACAGGCATTACGTCATTAGGGATTAATACTCGCTGTTCATGAAACGCACTCCAGTCAAATGGCTTTACCACTTCGCAGGAATAGTGCCACCCCCTGTTCGAAGAGATATAGCTGCGAACGAGGAAAGAAAGAAACTATGGAGGGCGACAGCCTACCTTCCCCTTGGCAGGAAAAAGAATATCAGAAATATTCTAACTGCTGGCTATGATGAGAAATGTACGACTTGGAAGTTCATCAGTGGAGTGAGATCTGGAGTTGGCAGACTGTTCATCATATGCTTCAATACCGGCTATGTTCAGCCTTCAATACCGGCTATGATGAACTTATCAAGGAACAGAACGTGGAATGGAAGTGGCCAACTCTGGGCAAAAATAATATAGTTATAACTGTGTATAATATGTATGTTTCTTATACGAGAATAAATAAATAGTACTTAAAACGGGGAAGCGTCATGGGAGCGCAGTATTAAATTGCTTCATAACAAGACGCCCCCACAACCAGAATAATTCCTTCCTTCATATAAGCTAATTTTTTTGCGATCTCTCTTACATTTTGTTCATGTAAATGGCAATGAAAATTACGATTAAATTTGTTGTACACAATTGCCTGAAAAAAATCCTGATAACTTGGCATTTAATACCCTATTGAGAGAAATACCCTATCACATTTGCAGTAAGTTTATCTGTGATTCTGAATAGCAACATACTGTATGTGCTCGGAGGCAATGCATTATTTCAGATACAAAGTATGAAAGGATATATTTCGCTTTCGATCGTGAGGGTGGTGTCCTTAAATGAATGACTAAGAACTACTTCCGCAGTTCCTTCGTAGTGTATCATGAGCAGTGGCGTGTTTGAGTGAACGATGTGAACTTCGCTGAAGGGGCTTCTGCAGTGTTTGAGACTCCTCATTTTAAGAATTACACGTACTTAAAGATTCGGTTCATACAGCATCTGTCGATCTGTACTGCATCTCTTGATGTCGTTTCGCGTCACACTGATAAGACAGAAAGAACATTATGGGCACTGCCCACCGCAGGATGGGATACTGGCTCGTGTCGTTGCGGGCACATGACGCGATAATGAAAGACCATAAGCGCAGCAGACATGAAGGGGAAATTATTTTAGCGACGACGAGGGGCGCAACTGGGGTAAGTCACTGATGCAAGCGACCTTGACAGAGGGCAAGACGTTAAGGCCCGGAGCCTGGGAACGAACATCTCGGAACCGGCGAAGCTGTTCGCATGCTGCTGTCGGGAGTGTTTGTGGAAAGTGGTTGAAGGACGGCGAACCCACGAGAATGCGACAAGGTGTTGGACATCCACGCCTCATCACAGAACATGGAAATCGTAGGCTTGCCCGCCCTGTAGAGCAGGGTAGATGTGACCACAGAGTACAATGACAGCGGAGACAATTTTTTCCTTAGCACACGGTTCAGCATAAATTGTTGAACATGAGGCTACGCAGCAGACGACCCCTGCGTTTTCCCATGTTGACCCAACATATCGTCATTTGCGATTGCAGTGGGGCAGGATCATCGAGACTGGCCCGTGGATCAACGGAACGCGTCGCGTGACCGGATGAAACTCGTTTCTTGTTACTCCAGGCCAATGATCGTGTGCGGATACGCCGTCATCCAGTTGAATGACAGCTCGAAACAGTGCTTGAGGAGCCTGATAGTTTAGTCACTTTAATGTATTGGCCACCATATTCACTTGGTCTGAACCCGATGGAACACTTCTGGAACGCTGTTGGGCACCATCTCCGCGTCCACGAACCACGGGCCCGCATGTACCGGAATTGTGTAGACCTCTGGTGCCAGATATCTCCGGAAACCTTACAAAGGGTTGTCTAATCCATGCTGCCCAGAATCGCTGCTGTATTAGATCCGAAGGCTGCCCACCTTGCTATTAAGCAGTTGGTTTACATTTTTGGCTTATCAGTATATAAATAAAGCCGTAAATTAAAATAAAGCAGAATAAGTTGTATGCTTGCCAGTGTGCAGAACTGGAAGTGTTTTATTTTGCATTGTAGTGTCATTACGTGCACAACATTTTGTCGTACGATGATATTTGGCCGACACACTGTTGTCCGACATAGGTTTAGTCAGAGATCTCTGCTTACAATCCAAGCACAAAAAATTGGCTTCAAATCGTCATGTTGCCCGTGGCTGAATCACTCGTACTTTTGACAGACAGTGGTGGCGCCGATTTGCTAATATTCCGCTTTAGCCCAATCCTCAACCGAATTAACCGAAAATACACTTATTTTACAACATTCGGAGTCTGCTTTCTTTCAATATCTTAATTGTAGGTGGCGGTTGTACAGTTATCACATTACCAAGAATTGCAAACATTGTATACCCTACTTAAAAAAAAAGAAAAAAAAGAACCGTATAATACTAAGAGTGCCGTTCTCTACTACTTTTATATCGATTATATTTGCCGCAGCCAATTTTCTACAATAAGAAGGAGAAGAGAAAGAAAGAAATAGTGTGGTTATTATAACCGAAGCAAAACAAATCAAAGCTATTAGTGTACATAGACTTTTCTGTAGTTCTCGGTAGTAACCTATACCACGGAGTTCCACTTTTCGTTTTCTCAGCCAGCCCGTTTAGCACTTGACGTAATGTCACACACAGATTAATGAAATTATTTCTGATAGCATAGTGTGAGTCGTCCTTCGTTAGTAGTTTCGTGTGTTGTCCCTCATCTGTGTGTGTCACGCACACAGACTGTACGTGTTGTTGAGAATGTAGGAAGCTCTCGCCAGCCAAGAGTTATCTCTGGAATGTCGGAGATAAGGCAGTAACTTTATCGCTGTGTTCTCTGATTCAGGAATGTGGGCATTTTCGTCTAACGAGAGACGTGATCTTACTTCGCCTCCTAAAGTGTGGGACGTTAGCCCACACCTACAGTCGAGTTTACACGTCTTTTTACAATTAATGTTAAAAAGTTTTTATTTTCTACTGTGTATGTTTCATGCATCGACAGAGACAACTTTACATTTTATGCACACTTGTGGTCGTCTGCCATAAAGGACAAAATAAACTTGGTCGGACTCAGTTTGCTATTATATTTTGCTTATGACCCTATTTAATTTTTCCTAAATTGCGGGATGAGTGCTTTCTTTCATTTCCTCCTCTGCGCTTATGGAAAACTGATGCATTTCAGTTCCTTGCGTCGTTTTTAGGGCTTCTCAGCATATGCGTGTGACATGCATCGCCTTTTGACATTTTAAGAAATTATGCCCTTGCCTGTGGAACGGGGAAACAGAGACTGTTTCTGTCTGCTTGTTTCTAAGTAAATGTGAGCAAAATAACAACAGACGCAAAGCAAAATACTGGCTCATAAGCGTAAGATAACTCTGTATTTTATATGTTTGCATCTGAGATAATACGGATTCTTGGCGCAGATTTCTTAGTCACATGCCAGAGACCGAGAATTTGCGGCCCCAATGACCGTATCTCTTCTAGGACAGTGGCTCACATGCGGAAGATAACTTGTTTGCATCACAAGAAAAAATACTGTTGCATCAGAACTTTCATCAGGGGGAAGCTTCATTTCACTCATGTTTGTAATATCGTCTAGTAATGCCCACGGTCGAAAACAGTTTCAGAATGTGCGCTAAAATTCATTTTTACGTGCTTCTGTTATTTTTAGATATCTTTATAAAGCTTTGCACAGTCAAAATGTGTATACCGTAATTTGTTTTGTTTGACTTGCAGGTATACGAAGCCACAGACTTTCGCGGACTGCATCGGGAACGAACTACCTCTTGGCTGGGAGGAGGCGTATGATCCACAGATAGGATCATATTATATCAACCATGTTAATCGTAAGTATAAACATTTTTTGTTATTTTAATATCTGTTGACATAAATTTAGGCGCTGTGTTCATCGTAAAATAAACGTATGTATACAGATGTGATGGAAATAATTTTTGAAAAACAGAAAGGTATCTATAACAGATTCTGATGTGTAGCTTTATTTAAAAAAAAACAGTATCCCAAAAAACTACTTGTGGCTCTATCTGAGTTTTATATTATTGTCTGCTCGAACGGAACAGCCCTTATTCTTTTTTAAGGATGTTTGGAGTAGAGACTCCTTAGGCAGGGGTTAAATTTTTCATGTGAAACATACTGCACTTCTATCTGCTGCACAAAGGTTGCAGAAAGAATTAAGTGTTAATAAGCAAAATTTTCCAGTAACTATATGCTGTAAATAGGAATAAAAGTTCGCACATACTCTCTGTACATTATCAACAATTAAAGCATGCCTTCTGTAGATTTAATTATTAGTAATTTTGCCCTTATTCTCTTAACAAATGAATGGCTTTGCGTAGTTGATTTAATAGTCAAATTGTATTCACTAGACATCAGAGCAAATTTGCATCTAATATAACCAGCTATGGATAGGAAATGGAAGGTTGTGTAGCTTTGGCTTCATCTTCAGCTTAGTTAACTAGTAACTGTAGTCTTTTAGATAGCAAGTATTAACTTTTCCCTGGTAGTTCAAATGCACACACTTCCGCGAATTCGTCGCTGATTAACTATCGTTTACGGCCATAGCGCCAGCGTGCTGTATTTGCGACCTATGGCCATCCGGAAAAGTTTGCTCTATTCTTCGTCCCATACCCTGCTCTGGGCTTATTCTCGGATTGTTATTAGAAGCCTTATCCAAAAATAAGACCACTTATCTCCTTCTGGTATAGCAAAACGCACCACTCGTGGGAAAGTCTCTTACAGCTCGTCAGTAAGCACACAAACGAAACCCAATTTATGAACCTGTTGAGACAAAGATTCAGAGGAGGAATTATCTCTTTCGGACTGCGATTGGGGCAAAGGTTTTTACGTTTTGAGGTTGATAGCGGAGGGAAGATATACCGTGCATGCTGAAAGTTGTGGCCGCAGCCTACTAAGTTCGTTTTGGGGTTAGACTTTTCCTTGACTCTCTGTTGATGTGCAGTATTCTCGGTGGACTGTTAAAGAGTGTTGCGAGACTTCTTAAAAAATGAAAAAAGAAATAGGAACTGCTGTTTGAATTGTCGTATGAATGCTGAAAATTGCAATAGATGAATTGGAAGGCATCGCTACCAGCAGACATGCCAGCAGAAGTGAAAGTTACCCTTCGAGTATGTTAGTCGGCTCGGGCCATGCTGCCCGAAGACGCTGTGCTCCTGTAAAAGTTGTTGCCACCGTTTTAACATTGAGGTACAAACTAGGTATCATTGTTCTGTCACTATTTTTTTTTTAGTATAATGGGTGTTTTTAAAGCCTTTTGCATTAAACAGTTCCACTGATAGGGACTGAACATTATCACGGCCATCACTGAGACACTATTTCGTGTCTTGGTCAGTCGACTTTGTGGCCTGTCTAGACCGTCCTGATTCTGATTGGTGGTAGAATTTGGAAATTTGTGGTAAGTTCCTATGGGACCAAACTGCTGAGGTCATCGGCCCCTAGGCTTACAAATTACTTAATCTAATTTAAACTAAATTACGCTAAGGATGACACACACACCCATGCCCCAGGGAGGACTCGAACCTCCTACGGGGGGAGCCTCGCGAGCCGTGACAACGCGCCGCGCGGTTACACCGCGCGGCTGCGTTTTGTTTCAATGTATTTTTGTTTTATTTGCATTAAATCACTCTCTGGTTTCATTCAACAAAGGATCTGCGTTTTCTACATCGTGCTTACTGTGTGCTGGCGGCTCTTGTTTTAGATATTGGACGACTTGCTTTTGTGCTTTCTTTCCCTTAGCGTTTGTCAGATGCACGTTCTGACGCCACACTCGTCAGGGCAATGTAGGTGAGGGAAGCCATGTGCGCAGTCTGTCTGCGTATCATATAAACTTTTGTTACTCGTTTTATCGTACTGAAACTGTTTTTCTATCATACTCGTATTATCTGAGGCGGAAGTTGAACTCAATATTTGCGTAAACAAGAGTGGGAAACCGTCGAAAACCATACTAACACTGGCTAGTTTAGCAGCCCATGATCATTAATCCGCCGCGCGTATTCTATCTGTGGTGTCCACTTCCCCTTTTCACAAGCTAGCGCAATGCGTGTCACATTTTACGAGCAGGTCAGACCAGTAGTTGTACAGAGTGTCCCAGGAGGAATGGTCAGTATTCAGAGATATTAGAGAAACGCTCATTTGAGGCAAAATTTCTTATGGACGTATGACCTTTACCGTATGGTTTCCGAAATAGAACACATTTAATAAATATTGTTATTTATGGAAGTGGTGGCTTTACGCACAAATGGATAAAATCGTATTTAACAAAGACAAATTTAAACAATGTTCGGAAGGTAGAAAATGTTAGTGACCGGATCTAAATCACAATAAGTATCCCACAGGGTTCAATATTGGGTCCACTCCTCTTCCTATGCCAGAAAGCCGTTCCGGGAAAAGAAGTTGAAAGCACAGAGGTAGGTTGGGCTAGAATAAAATTTGAAAGAGGTTTGGTGGGTAAGACACACAGGCGCACACTAGCGCAAAAACAGAGGTAGATTTAAAGTGCTCTGTCTCAGAAACCATTCGGATTAGGGCATGTGTCCATATGTAATTATTTGCTTCAAATGAGCGTTCCTGTCATATCCCTGAATAATGAGCATTCCTCCAATATTGAGTATTCCTCCTAGGACTTCCAACATCGGTCCCTATTAAAAGAATCCAAAGTTCGCCAGCAGTGAGCGAACAAACGGGCAGAGGTCGATGACGAAGAAAAGGCACTACGTTTGCTTTCTTGCTGCCGTTCGTACTGGTACCGCGAGATACATCATGAGGACCGCGTAGCACGCGACCTTTGCCCCCATATCGCCAGGCGAGTGCTGATGTCTTGCACGCGAACCCGGAGTAATGACGCGTGTGTCACGCCACTGTTGGCCGCGTTCCAAAGGACGCGCGCTCACTCGCAGACTGAGGCATGTGAGATAGCGGCAGCATCCGACGTGACAGTTGCCGCACACAATCAGTGCGACGCCGCCTGGCCCGGAATTTATACGTTTGCAACGACGATGTGTGTGCAATTTCTACTCTCAGAAATACGTTTTGTTGAGCGTAATATCTGTATCAGCAATTAAACACACAAATCTAGTATATATATATATATATATATATATATATATATATATATATATATATATATGTGTGTGTGTGCTAGCCGTGCGGGCTGGTTCCCCTTATTCCGCCTCAGTTACACTATGACCGCGATTGCTGGGCAAACACTGTCTCCACGTATGCGTACACCATAATTACTCTACCACGCAAACATTGGGGTTACTCTCGTCTGGTATGACACGTTCCTGGCGGTTCAGTGGGGGCCGAACCGCGCAATAACCCAGGGTTCGGTGTGGGGCGGCGGTGAGGTGGGTGGACTGCTGTGGCCTGTTGTGGGGTTGTGAACCACTGCGGGCTACGGCTGGGACGAAGCCTCTCCGTCGTTTCTAGGTCCCCAGTTCAATACACAATACACAATTGCCTCCTAGTCTGAAACGGAAGCGTAGTGAGATTATTTTCAAACAAAACGCAATGCTCAACATTCACTGATGACCACTGCGAGATTGATTGTCACTTAATAGCTTTGCGGGTACTTGAAGCGGTGAGGAAAGTATATAAGCGAAGCAGAGACTAATGGGGAAATAGTAAATTGGGAAATTCTTGGACGTAAGCGACTTTCACAAAGGGCAGGCAGTTATCCCGGCACCGGGGTTGGGGTATCTCCTTACTGACTGCCCGCAGCTCGTGGTCTAGTGGCTAGCTTTGCTGCCTCTGGATCACTGGGTCCCGAGATCGATTCCCGGCCGGGTTGTGGATTTTCTCCGCCCGGGGACTGGGTGTTTGTGTTGTCCTCATCATTTCATCTTCATCATCATCATTCGTGACAGTGGCTCGATTGGACTATGTAAAAACATTGGACTGTGTAAAAAAAAAAAAAAAAAAAAAAAGTGTGTGAAATCTTATGGGACTTAACTGCCAAGGTCATCAGTCCCTAAGCTTACACACTACTTAACCTAAATTGTCCTAAGGACAAACACACACACCCATGCCCGAGGGAGGACTCGAACCTCCGCCGGGACCAGCCGCTCAGTCCGTGACTGCAGCGCCTAAGACCGCTCGGCTAATCCCGCGCGGTGGACTGTGTAAAACTTGGGACTTTGTACGGGCGCTGATGACCGCGCAGTTGAGTGCCCCACAAACCAAACATCACTATCATCCGTTCTGACGAAGCTCATCGGCTGTTCGCGTGCTACTATCGTGTGCTTCTGGCTAAGTGGTTGAAGGATGATGAGACTTACGAGTAGGCTATAAGGCGTTGAACATCCATGCCTCGTAACAGGTGGAAGTCGGAGGCTTGCCCGTTCTGAAAAGCAAGGTAGATAGCGATCTTTGCGAGATCTGGCGACCGAGTACCAAAGTGTTTCGAAGTCCCCCGTTCAGTATACATTGTTGAACCTGGGACTCCGCAGCAAGACGACCTTTACGTGTTCTCATGTTGGCCCAATCATAAATACGACTGCACTGGGCACGGGATCATCGAAATCGGACCATGGATTAACGGATCGTGTCGTCTGGTCTGATGAATAATGTTTTTTGTTACATTATGTCGAGGATCGTGCCCGGATACGCCGTTATAAGTGCGAACAGCTGTTCGAAATATTCACCGCGACACGAACACAGATAGTGGTGGTAGTATTATGCTAGGAGAAATATTCGCCAGCACTTCCATGGGACCTGTGGTATGAATCGAAGAAATCATGATAGCTCTGGGCTGCGTAAAATTGTTGCGGACCACCTGAATGCCTCCGTGCCTGATTTCTTATCCGACGGCAATGGCATCTTCCAGCAGGATAACTATCTGTGTCACAAGACCAGATTAGTACTACAGTTATTTGTGGAGCATAATAGTGAACTAATTTTGTTGCCTAGGCACGAAATTCGCCTATCTGGGCCTAATAGAACGTATGTGGGACGCTCTCGGACGCTAGCACCGCTCTCTCAAAACACCGGCCTGTAATTTATGGGAACTGCGTGACCTTTACTTAGCCATATAGTAGCACTTAGCTCCGGAAACCCAGCCGAATTCCCTTTAGGCCTTCCCCATATACTTCACCTGTTTCCATTTCAACTGCATAACAATCACATTGACGAAATCAACTTATACCTGTTCTATATATTTATTTGCCCTCCTATCCCTTTTTTTTCTCTTGAATACAAAATTTAGTTTTATCAGATGAACTCCACACATTTTTTTTTATTTTACTTTCAGTGTCAAGCTGCACTTCATTTCCATTTGCGCTATGTGCATAAATTTGTGTATTAGTGCTCTCATGATTAAGTATCGCAGTATTCTTAGTGTAATCGGAAGAATCTAGGCAGAAGATTTAAATATTAGGGATGGTTGTAGCAAGCACAAACAGTTTATAATGGTACCACTCGCAATTACGAAAGAAATCCTAACCAAAAGTGATCACGTACAAGCAAGTGATAGTTAGCAACAGCAAAAGATGGGGATCACCTGATGATGCCTATCAATCACAACTACTTTTACTTCCATCAGAGCATACTGATTTTATTCTATCGTAGCTTGACGTCATCTGTGGCACTATTTCTTGCGGTGATCGCTGTGCTGTCTTAATACTTTGGCTGTGGAATGCGGCTAATCTCTCCACGTCGTGCTCGAGTGCCTTTGAAGAGTAATTGTCTTCGCTATCAGAAAGTCTCATTCAAGAGCATCGCTATCTTGATTTCCAATCGTACCGTCTCATATCGGGCACCTGTTAAGCCGACTCCTTTACCGGTTTTGACATACAGAATACTGCCTCGACGCGAAGTCTTCGCTAGTCAAATTTTGGCAGTAGAAGGCTCATGAGGGTTGTCTCAGAACTGGTAATTAGAACTCTCTTCTCTAGACATTCGTCAGAGGAACCGAGATAAAAGACACGTGTAAATTTCACTTCAATGTATGTGAACTTAAAAAAATATACAAAAAAAATCGTTCCCTTATAGCCGTGTGTGTTAAAGCGTCGCTTCCGAGTACAGGCAGCTGCGCCAGCCCCTGATCGAATGCACCCGGCGGATTAACGACGAGGGTCGGTGTGTCGGCGACCCTGGATGACGCTTTTAGGCGGCTTCCCACATCCCACCAACTGAATACCGGGCTGGAACCCAGGTCCCGCTTCAGTTACACGATTAGCAGACATTTAGGAAATTTCCGCACACTTTCATATGAAAACGCTACTCGCAAATAGTTGGAATACACATATTGTGTCTCGGGGGGGGGGGGGGGGGGGAGAGCATCCGGTCACCGCATTAAATTAACCGTGCAAAATTTGTTAATAACCATGCGCCGATGCGAGGCGGGCATAAGAAGAATATGTGATGAACTAAAAAACTTATAAAAACATCAAATAAAAACTTAGCAAAATTTCTTCGTATATTTCAAGTGCCGTTAAATGCAACATTGCTCGAAGATTGACGAGGGGCAATTATTTATACCAGAGAGGTCTTGTGAATGTCACTCATGTTACTGTTGAGCGTCTTAGACGGAACTATAGTCGTTTCAGTTCCTCCGTTCTAATGTTGCCTTTCTACGTTGGCTGTACCTGAACGTAAGCGCTTTATTAATAAAAAAATAAATCGAATTTTTGCCTTTTTGGTCGGCACTTCCGAATCATCTCGACGGAAAGTGCTTAGATGTTCGTCGTATCGGATGTTGCAACAGGAGAAACTCCAGAAGGGTGCGTCTTTGTCATTATACTCGATTAAATAGTCCGAGCGAAAACTACTAGACGAAAGCTTTAATAACTGAGATCGCCGTTGCCTTTCTTTGTTCCAGAAACGATAAGCAGTGCATCGTACACAAGACGATATGTACACTAAGATGTAATTGCTCTTGTAATCACAAATATTTACTAATTAGATTTTAGACCTAAACTACAGTATCCTCTTGCACTCTTAAACGTAGCCACATCGCACCTTAACTTGTAACCGTTCAGTACGCTAAGGACAGTTTACATGGACCACTGTGCCGAAAAAACTGAACCAAAGAAAACGGTTTTCAATTCGTTAAAGTCACTAAATTCGTGGCAAAATACGGCAGCGATGCTACCGTTCATACATAGTAGTTTTATTTTCGAAATGTCTTTAAAAAACGCACATAACTGTCGCCTTGACATTTGAATATATCAGTATATATTTTTCCTTTGTGAGAATTTTGATTGCAGGATAGTGGGTGAGGGAGTAAGATTTACCTTGAAAGTTTCATTCTAGAAGATTTATCGTGACTGTCGGACATTGGAATGTAGTGCGGTGCTCAACAGGGTCTTGCGAATGGCGCGGTGGTTGCGCAGTCACATTGCAATGGTAAAACTACCATGCGTCACTCCCATCCAGTGTTGGTCATATGCCAACTATTTCATCTCTTCGATACAAGGAAAAAAGGTGTAGTACCATTGCTGACGTCTGCGCTTGTGGAACGTACTCATAATCAATCATTCGATTCTGCGAGAAGACAGCGTACCGTGCAGTCTAGATGTTTCCTTACCTTGATGTTTTTGTCCTGGGCAGAACAGAATTTCAGTCTTCTATTGCGGAGACAGGTTTCTACTTTACGTAGTTGTCAAAAACTGATGCACAAACAGCTATAACTGCTTTAGTTAAGTTGTAGATCATATTTCCTAGGCTTCCGAGCAGTTGGAAGCGTCTGAAATCAAGCCGCCTTCCGCGGTTACAGAAATGTTTGCCGTTCCGAAATCGTTTCTAAGAATAAATTGAAGTGAACGAAACTGGTTGCTCAGTTCTGTGGTAGCTCCCCTGCATCCACTTGACGAACTTACAACATCGTTGCCGAAAAATAGTCAACCCGACGTACACTAGGCAGAAACTGATATTTGTATGCACGAGGGATGGACTAGTCAAGTGCACTCAGACTGACGCGTCCGGAACAAATTATAAGCCAAACCATCCAAATCCGACAAGTTCGGAACATTTCATTTTATTCCAAAAGTAGATAATTAACTTTCGTAGCTCGATGATGAAAAGTCGAATGTGTGGAAAAAACACACGTACGTACGCAAGCACGCATCCCCCCCCCCCCACCCCCACCCGCCCACAGAGACACACACATAAGCGCGAGTGCGCGCAAGCATAAGCGGCTGAGTAGGGCTAGAGTTTGTTAGATGGCACTACAGGCCTCTCGGCTGTGAGTTAATGACGAAAGCAGTAATAATTGTGTTTATTCTGCATGTGTAAAAATCTTCTATTCTCTTCATTTATCGCTAGTGAGTGTCACAGTACTTATGTATGTACCTTTCTTGGCAGCTCTACTTTTGTCTAGAACGGTGTGTAAAATCCGCCAAAGGCAACTATGGGTAACGTAAAATAAATCATCGGTCCTCAGAAAGTTAGTAATTCGTTGGAATGGATTCGTGCCATTCCCAGCGCGAAACTGATGTCGAGGTATTGTTGAGGCTAGGTGTGAGGCTACACATGTTGGTCTTTTTCTGCAGCAGTTTGAAATAGCTACTCGTGATAAGTAACATGATGCTCGAAATGATATACTTGTATCTTCGAGCACTCAGATTAACGGCACGCGTCATCACTGCACTGTGCTGATTACTTCATTATTTTCAGTTGCTGTCTGTGAGAGGAATGACTTGAAATGTAGAATGTAGAGACAACGTGGATCACATTTCATAAGTGTATCTGTGGAAGAAATCTTTCGACTGATATAGTTGGTAGAAAGCATTTTGGAGACGCGATACATAACTGGTGTCGGTGCTTCTTTTACAGGACTCTTGTTAATACTCCCATGCCAACGAACATGTATGAATAAAACATTGAAAAGTGTAGTTTGCGGAAAGCCCTCATGAATTATACTCGTGGTAAACAGTCCTTGTCCACCACGTGTCACATTACACCCAAATAAGTACGCGGTGATGAGTGATGGAAAATGGTTCAAATGGCTCTGAGCACTATGGGACTCAACTGCGGAGGTCATTAGTCCCCTAGAACTTAGAACTAGTTAAACCTAACTAACCTAAGGACATCACAAACATCCATGCCCGAGGCAGGATTCGAACCTGCGACCGTAGCGGTCTTGCGGTTCCAGACTGCAGCGCCTTTAACCGCACGGCCACTTCGGCCGGCCACGAGTGATGGAGTCAAAGTGCCACGACCTATCAGATATCGATTTAGTCCCCGTTATGACCGGAACTGTTACGAGCCTAATAGCGGAAGCTAAATATAGTCGTAGCCTTCCTTCAGAACCGTTCCGCTCATAATTAAGAACAAATGTGCATGATGGACATCATAATTCAGAGTCTCTCTGTATTTCGTATCGAACGAAACGAATTAATTGGTGTCTGGGTGTGATGCTGGTTGGGAGGGGGGGGGGGGGGTGTAGTTAAACAATACGTCGTGTACTTCTTGAGTTAGCGCAGCATAAGCAAGAACAAATCTCAAAGCGACTCTCCGTTTATAAGTGTTTCCTCTTCTTCAGTATCATACGCGCACGAGAGAAAGCTGAGATTCGTATCAGGGGCAATCGTGATGGCTTAGTATCTCGACTACAGATAGACGTAGGAACATACCTCAACTGATTCTACTTCCAACGTACTGCTGCCACAGTGTATGTGGTTCCTGTGTGCGCTGCCTACGATTTTGCCTCACCTACGACGATTTCGAAGTTTCTCGTGCGCGACAAGAGGCGGAAATAAAGCGAGTTAATAAAACTCGAATAAGTAATCTTCTATGATTGAATTTCACTTAATATCTGTTTTAACAGTATCACCTTTCGTAATTGTATTCCTGTACGCTGTTGTCTTAGTTAGTGGGCACATTATACAAGAACAGAGACAAACAAAAACTGTCGACAACGAGAGGGTGTGTGTGTTTCATGGAGTGGGGAGGGGTGAAGGAAACACAATTTCTTACAAAATGGAACTCAGAACAGATGATATACTGTGGTTATTAATCACCAAACGAACTAATGCTACCATTTTAAAATAGCCTCCCTGTACTTAACTGTGAGAGTACAGTCAGTGTGACGTTTGTACGTATTAATTGGGTCTCAGGTACATGACGTTCAGATACACGCGCATACTTTCTATATTCACATTTTAGTATAGTTTAACGTTGGCTGGCTACACGAAAAGCAAAGAACATCACTAATGGAAGGTACAACACTATTGGAAGCTTTTAGAACCCGGGGTCATCTGGAATGTTAGTTACAAGGAGAATCGCGGCGGACAACGAAATAGTTTTCAAGTTTCACGACAAACGGCTGTGACTGCACTAGCTGCTTGTCAGTATCCATTACATATTACATGTTCTGGCATTATTCAAACTGATACTGATATTTTTTGGCAACACTGCGGGACTTGTACGCTGTTCACAGTGCTCTTTGTACTGGGCTGTGGAAGGATATGTTGTAGTCAACAACAGATAAAATTTTTATTATGTATTTATACACCCTGACGCGTTTTGAGCACTGTCTCTTCTCACATAGTGGACAATACGAGGTCCTGCTCTGTATGAAAATATTTATGACAGCAGTTAATGAACAGCGTTACTGAGAACCAATTCATTTACATGAAATGGTGGAGGCTTACAACAATGCTGTTTTTTAAATTTCCACATCAGATGCACAAAGAAATCTAGGAACACTAAAAACAATATCTAGTAAGACTTAACGTTCCACATTACAAAGTTTTGTCGCATTAGTTTGAAGAGCCTCTCATGTTACGATGGTAACACACTTGGATCATATGGGTCTGTTTTTGACGAATTGCATCTCAGAAGGAAGAAATAGTTGGTGTAAACAGCATCGCGAATCGGAAGCAGAATCGAAATAGCCAGGACAAATTTTTCAAATGGCTCGGAGCACTATGGAACTTAACTTCTGAGGTCATCAGTCCCCTAGAACTTAGAACTACTTAAACCTAACTAATCTAAGGACATCACACACATCCATACCCGAGGCAGGATTCGAACCTGCGACCGTAGCGGTCGAGCGGTTCCAGACTGTAGCGCCTAGAACCGCTCGGCCACCCCTGCCGGTATAGCCAGGATATCTTACGGTTAGCGATAGCTGCTCTTATGCACAGATATTGTCGGTCCACCATCCTTTCCGAAGGATATTAAGTATTTGCACTGAAAACTAATGTCAGAGAAGCGAAGCATTGCTTAAATTTGACCACGTGAAAATATGCAAATGATTTTGTGAAACTAAAAATGCATCATTTGCGTTTTATTGCACTTTGAAAAGAGGTGCAGCTGTAATCCATTTGCGAGCCTGTTGAAGGAAGCGTACGGAAAACAAACGTTTGCGCCTAACGTTCAGTTACCGATGCGAAGTTAAGTTCAGGCAATTGTTTTAGTTTCTTGTCGGCATTTTCCTCGCTGAGGGATCGCTGGGGTCGGTAAGTTGTTTCGCGCTGTGGCGGTGGAGCTACAGTTTTACGGTGCGACGGTGGAGCAGCTGTGCAGGCAAGTAAAACAAGCCGCTCAGAGCTGGGAACGCCAAAACGTGGCGCTGCCCATCAGTTAAGCCCAGCCCGCAGAGGTCTCTGCTCTGGGCGGCAATACGTAACAGCGCCGGACTCAAGCTAAATATTGCCTCCGGCTTGCTGACATTTGATTCTAGCTGTAGCTTAAGGAGAAATGAACATGCATATGTCAACGCAGCAACTTATTCTGAACTTTGTAAACCTATTCGTGCTTAGTATTAAGTAGAATTAAGTTGCTATTTATCTAGTCGATTGTTAACGAAGACTCGTATGAGGAGTCTCTTAAGCCAGTGATATATCCATATTTCAAGGTTCAAACGTTGTGTAAGGTCTACAAGAAGTTCCCGTACTCCTGGATCAAAATAGTGTATGGCACATTGCACTGCAAAAGAAGAGCGATATGGGTAAACTAACTTATTATATTGACAACTCAGTGGAATTGGATGAAAGTGCTGTAGCATGTTGCAAGAGATCTTCCAGTCGTGCACAGAAAGCTGGACGCCACATGGCGTGAGGTGAGTGTGACTGTAGCGTCAAATAGAGCTGGCCCGGCAACTCGTGGCAGTTGAAGGAACGTGAAAAGACAATGTGTGGCAATCAGCGAGCAGTTATGATGCACTGTGATGCTATTCTTCATTACAACATAGCTAGAGACAACATTTGGATGTCTTCATACAGGAGCTTCGTGAAGTCTGCGCACTCGAACCCTGCCATCAACTCTTACCAACTGAAATCGGGATTCATTTCACCAGGCCACGCGTTTTCCAGTCGGCTAGGGCACAACCGATAGGTCACGAGCTCAGGAGAGGCGCCGCTGGCGATGTCGTGGTATTAACAAACCACTCGGTTCGGTCATTTGCTGCTATAGCCCATTAAAGCCACATTTCACCGCACTGTCCTGACGGATACGTTCATTGTATGTCCCACATTGATTACTGCGGTTATTTCATGCTGTGTTGGTTACCTGTTAGCACTGACAACTCTACGCAAACATCGTTGCTCTCGGTCGTTAAGTGAAGACCGTCGGCCACTGTGTTGTCTGTGGTGAGAGGCAATGCCTAAAATTTGGTATTTCGAAATACGTCCACTAGGGAGCAATCTAACGGTTGTGTTCACTTGCGGGGGAAGGTTAGTGGCTTCACTAAGTAGGCCTACAACTGAATTTAACTTTTAGTGTCTTGGCAGAAAGTAACTGCTTTGTCATTGCGCGTGGGTGTTCACACGTGCAACTACGGTGCCGCTGCAGTATGCCACGACCAGTGACGTCACTTCAGTGCGAAGTAAGAATTCAGAACTTCCGTTGGAGCCAATGACGTGCGCTCCTAACATCTTTGAGATATTCAGACATTTTAGGAGTTGTCAGCTAGAAGATAAAGATTCTACGGTTTATACGACGTTTCTAGGCGCTACGGTCTGGAACCGCGCGACCGCTACGTTAGCAGGTTCGAATCCTGCCTCGGGCATGGATGTGTGCAATGTCCTTAGGTTAGTTAGGTTTAAATAGTTCTAAGTTCTAGGGGACTGATGACCTCAGAAGTTAAGTCCCATAGTGCTCAGAGCCATTTTTGTCTTCATACAGGGAAGACACATCCGGGAACTCTAAGTAGGACGAACTGTGCGGATGTAGGCCAGAAGTTTGACGTAGCTCACAGCGTTGTTTCACGTGCACTGGTAGCGTTCCGAAACGTAGCAACTGCTACCCGAAGGAGAGGAGTTCAGCTAAATCAACAGGTGACCGCCACTTTGCGCCACGGGTAAGAAGGGACCCGCGTCAGACGACGGGAGCAATAACAATCACATTTAACATGACTGCAAGGCATGCAATCGCAGGCTCCGCTGAGCCACAGCGACTGCATGGGTGTAATCTCTTTGCCAATCGACATGTCCTATTTCTGTTTCTGGAGGTACCGTAATGCACCCAGGAGCACTGTCGAATATGATCGTTTTCGTACTCCATGTGTTGTTGTTTGGGGAGGTATAATGTTGCATGGTCATACTGACCTCCAAATGTGCGAGCACTGTACACTCGCCCGTCAGTGTTATTGTGGCACTGTACACCTTCGCCATGTACGTCTTTTATGGGGTGCATTCGGCCCTGACCTCATTTTTGTGGATGAGAATGCGCAACCGCATCGCACAGCGCATGCAGAGGAGCTGTTGGAACGAGAGGATATTCAGCGAATTGTCTAGTCTGGTAGTCCCCCTATTTAAATCGCATCGACCACGTGTGGGGCACATTGGGGACTCTTATTGCAGCACGTCCAGTTGCATCCAGTAGCTGACAGCCACGCTGGTTGAGGAATGGACGCCCTACCGCAAGAACTTCTTACAGTCTTGCGACCAGCGAGGGAGATCCTTGTAGAGCATGCATTGCCGTCCGTGGTGTCTTCTAGCTGAGATATTAACCACGTGTGCGACTTGTCCAAAAAGAATTTCTATTAGAGTACGCTTTTTTTTAAAAAAAAAAAAAATGCTTCGTACGCATATCTCGCGACGACATCCAGGCACAGATCATAGCATGAGAAGGCGAGTACCTTTCCAATTATCGCATAATTATTTCTTTAGAGCAGAAGAGCGCAGCTCTACTGTGTGAACTGCGAAATATCGCACATTCATCAAAAAATAACAACTAGAGCGGATGCACAGAATTTAAAAACGGTACGAACAAAGCACGATAGGCTACATCTCGCTGCTCTACGTCATCAGATAGTTCAGTCACACATATCCGACTAAATAATTTTATTTTCTAATATTTTGTAATGTGATCGTGCATTATCAGCTTCAAAGTAGCGATGGCTGTAAAGCAAGTGTTTATTCCCCCAGTTTTACAAAGTCAAGAGGGAACTGGCGACTCGTCGGACATCCTGCAAAGGAACACGCCATCACTATTTATTTATATTTCTTTGCTATTTCCAGAGCCTTCCGAGTAAAAACTACATTCTCATCTTCTATAGCTCAGTTTGGTCGTTTATCTATTTCATTTTCTCTTTTGGCAGAAGTATGAAAATATTATTTTTACGAAAATTCAGTTCAAAATAATTGTAACAATGAATTTAAATTGAGTAATTTATTTCCACCGTTGGATATTTTCTGCGTGCATCATTGAGAAAACTTGCCATTGCCATTCAAACTTTTCTTCCGGAAACATTTAATTGAGTTCCTTGCTATTACATTCAAGAGAATCGTACTGATAGAATCAGTTAGCCTAGTGTTAGCTATTGAGAGTAGTGAAATGGTAGAGAGCGAGCGACATTTAAAGCTGTCAGTAAGCGACAATGAACATGGAACAAAACCTTCATTCACTCCTGGTTTTCTGTATGCTGAGATAGATCCCGAAGAATCGTTTAGCGATAGGTTTCCTGAACGAAGGGGGACAAGTCAAATCCGAAGGAAGCGGAGGATAAACGCTTAATTTTCCGTGTCCGTGCGTTTATTATCCTTGTTTGGATATAAAGGATAATGTGCAGTGGTTCCAAACTGTAGACTGTTCCATAGATGTTCTGTTTAAAATTTTTCTACAGCTGCTTCTGCAGCGCCGATGTTTGTTTCGTGAAAATTTTCTCGGAATGTAATTTCCTATACTTTATGGAAGTTTGGCCGTATCTGATATACGGAGGGATCCTGCGGAGTAAGTACAGTGCATCCATTCATACGGTCCTGAAGTAGTTCGGGCAAGAACAGCCGTAGTAACGATTCTTGGCATGAATTCATATATGCTCGCTGCAAGTAACCTGTGATAGCTTACGTGACGGAAAGAATAAATAACTAGCAGGATCAGATCAGGTGAAATGTACTGACGAAGGAATAGAACTTCTTTTCACCCTGTGAGGCTCACGAGAACCGTGTAAAAAATGAGACGGTGCCCAGTTATGGTGAATTTACTTATGTCAACATTGTGAACACACGTTTGTCAACGAACAATTAGAACAACAAGTTCCCTTTCATTTTTCCCGACACAGTCCACACTGATCCATTTAATTGATATTGAGTAATCATTCACTAAATCCGCTCACGTATTTATAGCAGTTTTTTGTCGTCAGCCCAAAAGTAGATTCCTAAATGAATTCTATCTCATACAGGGACGATTCACCGATACGGCGGTGGCTATTTCCTACGAGTATGGTTTCCCATCTGTATGTTTCGTTTCTGATGACCTCGCTATCAGTGAGGCGTTCAACTTCAGCCGCCCTATATTACTGCAGATCAGATCGAAATAGAACTGGTGTTGTCTCATTACTGCGGTAACCATCGACTAAACACTATGCCATCGACTAAACACTATGCGAGAGACGAACTGTGTAGAGTGTAGATTCTAGAAGCACAGCAAATTATTTGTCAGTACTTCTTAAACTGTTCTGTTGGCTATTTGTATTTCATGTACCACTGATAAAGTTCCTATTGATGGTTGTTCGGTCACCAATGAAGCACTGTTTGTTCGAAGTCAATAATTCTTGTAATTGTTCTGCCTGGGTCCTAAAATTGCTGATCGCTGTTACCCAGCTTCTCACAAACAACACGAAATTTGTTAAATTTATTATACTACGGGTATAGTTAACGTTGATACCATTTTCTTCAGACGGATGGGGTTTTACACACTTTACTCTACTACTGTACGTCGTAATCATCTCTTAAAATGCTAATATAATTCAGGATGCTTTGAGGAATTTTGTTTAAAAATATCGACTCTGGTGACGAGTCGTCAGCTAATGACAGTACCTATAGGGTACGGGCTTCCTCGTTGACGTTATTCGCCCCAGATGCCTCGAGCACTAACACAATATTTTTATTGGCGTTCCTCAGGCGCCTGCCGCAGCGCTTCGTGATGGGCTGTTACCTCTCTCAGAGAGGCTCTGCCGAGACTTTTTTGGGAGCCATAATGTGTACCATAGTTATCATCTTGTTCTTATTACCGTCCCTCTTGGAAACCGAGGCTCTCGCGTGTCTAATGTCTGTTACGTGCTTCATTATTTCTTATTTTGGAATGGGGGCACGAATTACCTCGTCGATGCAGCTCGTCTGCGCCCCGGGCGATTGGGACTCGTTTGTATACACATTGTTTATAACTCAAATGTTTTTACTGCAGCAGTTTTTCAAAGCGAGTACACGGTAGCAACTTGTAATAGCAACTACAGCCGGTACCAGCTGATGACTAATAATAGTATACGCAAGGAAGTGTCCACTATGTGGTTGTGATGTTAGGGTGTGCGCAAAAACTATTTTTCTGTTAAATCTCTCAGGGCACGGAGCTATGCTGATGTGTAGGTGTCTGAAATTAATGACGGATGTAATCTGACTTGCAACGCGGCTCTGAGGCCACGTTAAACTGTAGGTTGGCTGGCTAAGCCAGCTCTAAGGTCGGCATTCCAGCTTCTCTAAGACCATACGTACTAACGCACTTTGGTGTTCATAACAACCTTGGGGTTGATGATCCCTGAACGGAGAAAATCTCCGGCCAAGCCGGGAATCGAACCCGGGCCCTTAGGATTGACAGTCTGTCGCGCTGACCACTCAGCTATCGGGGGCGGACTACGGGACAGTGTAGTCGGTGGGTGACTGTGGGAGGACACAGGATGACTTAAACAATATTTTCAGTTGGTGTGATGAATGTAGAAAAATATAAGTTAATGCAGATGAGTAGGAAAAAGGATCCCGTGATGTTCCAATACAGCGTTTGCAGTCTGCTGGTTGACACAGTCAAGTCGATTAAATATCTTTGCGTGACGTTGCAAAGAGATATGAAATGGAACGAGCACATCAGGATCGTAATAGGGAAGGCGAATGGTCGACTTCGGTTAATTGCGAAAATTTCAGAAAATTGTAGCTCATCTATAAAGGAGACCACATTTAGAACACTAGAGCAGCACATTCATGGGTGTCGCTCTGGTATTAGGATCCCCACCAGGTCGGATTAATGAAAGACGTCGCGGAAATTTAGAAGCGGGATGCTAGATTTGCTTCCGATAGGTTGGATCAATACACAAGTACTGCAGAGATGCTTACTGGAACTCAGATGGGAATCCCTGATGGGAAGGCCACGTTCTTTTCGAGAACAGTAGTGAGAAACTTTTGAGAACCGGCGTGTGAAACTGTCTCCAGAACGATTCTACTACCGCCAACATATATTTCGTCTAAGGACCACGAAGATAAGGTATGAGAAATTTAGGGCTCGTACGGAGACACATAGACAGTTGTTTTCCCCTCGCCCTGTTCGCGAGTGGAAGAAGAAAGAAAATGACTATTAGTGGTACAACGTACCTTCCGCCACGCACCGTACGATGGCTTGCTTAGTATACATGTAGATGTAGATGTGAATTTATATTATCTGTAGCATCTCTCTCTTCAAAGAAATAGATCACTCTTTGCAGTTTTCATTTAACTCTAGTTCCCTCCCAACTGTTAAACTATTATGCTTGTTTGTTTTGGCCTTACTCTTTGTGTAGCTCATGATGTGTAGTAATTTTCACTCTGATTTGATCGAGGAGGGGGTAGTGGGGAGGGGTTGAACATATTTATCGTCAAACAGATGAACTACTAATTCGAAAATGGATGCAGGTGATGAGTGTTGCGAAACACACTTCAAAATTCGATTTCTTCTTTTATACTCCCTATTGCAGAACGAGCTATGTCGTCCAATGATTTGCGTCGAACCTGTAGGGGGAACGTAAACAGTTCGACGCTCTGTCGAGAAAGCACAGGAGCGCGGTTGGATGTATCATCTCACAGAATGCTCTTTCTGTGTGATGGAAGGCAGCCGTCCGCAAGTTCTGCGGTCTGTCTCCGATGCGTTGCGAGGTTCTCCTTCTCGAGATCTATTTTTACGCCGCAATCGCGATGTCCAGCTAAAAAGACAAGAAGAAATAGTCCTACAAGCGTCGCCGCTCATCTCTTCCACAGTGTCCGATTTGGTGCTCAACATTTTGTCGATATCTACGTTGTCGTAGAAAGGTTAGCTGCATCAATTTATGTCCAACAAAATCATGTTGTTGAGTAGGCCAGGTCTCTGTAGAAATATTTAAGGCGCTATTTTCTCTTTTTAAGAAATATATATGAGCCGACAAAATTATATATATGAGACGACAAAATTTTTGTTATATGGGAGTGGAAAATTCCCAAGTTCTCTAGTTTCGTAAAGGAGCACCGTCAAGATAAAGAATATAGCTCTTACAGTGTAAGTATTTTAAAATACGGAGATGTGTCTGCTCTATTACCCATCGACGTCCTTCAGCTGTAAAGGTCTGCACTTACGTACAGTCGATGTTTGAAGTTTAACGAATTTAAAAGATAACAGAAGCACCCTGTGACAAACTGTTATGACCATAAAAAAAAAAAAATGGTTCAAATGGCTCTGAGCACTATGGGACTTAACATGTGAAGTCATCAGTCCCCTAGAACTTAGAACTACTTAAACCTAACTGACCTAAAGGACATCACACACATCCATGCCCGAGGCAGGATTCGAACCTGCGACCGTAGCGGTCGCGCGGTTCCAGACTGAAGCGCCTAGAACCGCTCGGCCACACCGGCCGGCTATGACCATCACATTCACGTAGTCATAAGTGATGTGTTATTTGTCAAAAAAACTAAGCATTTGCTTGAAATAATATATGTGAACATATGCAATGCTGACATAGTCATGTTTCTCAAAACATCAGTTGTGTTCGCGTACGTTGTTTCACTACTTGGCATCTGAGTGCAAATGCAAGTGGTTAAAACACACGTAACGAGGGTAACCTGTGAACAGTGTACAACACTTTCGGCGTATCTGTACTGCAATAGTGCAATAATAAAAGCAACAGCGATCACATAAACCTGATCTTTGTCACGAGATAGAGAACTTCTCCTGTTGGAGAATTAGCTCCTCGAAGTAGTCAGTCCTGCATATTTAATGTTCATAGTGCGATCGTATGTTATGATTTTAGCGTGGAACTAATCTCGTTTACTGCGTGTAGTTGCAGTCACGTTGTTCCCGCTCGTGCGAGAGGCGGTGACTGCGAACTCCACCCATCCTCGTGCCACCTGCTTTGATGGCTTGCTCGATCAAGGTCACTGGGAACCTGCAGCAAGTGAATTGCTAACTGTTGAGTCCCTTGCGCCGGAACTCTTATTTCTTTCTGTTATTTGTCAAAGTAGCGTGAAAATGTTTGCGGGTGAAAACTAAAACAGGCGCATCACAGCGTCCGAGTAAAATGACGCGACAACTGGTTGTGCTCTCCATCGTTGAATTACGTGGTACAGTATGATTCCTGTGGGCAAAACGTCTAATTCTGGACACAAATTCACCGTGAAATTCTGGCACTATTAAGAACCAAATGCAAAGTAGCGTCCGACAGTGGTGAAATGGTGCCAAAAATTTGACCAAAGCAGCGCAGGCGCAGATGACGCTGATAGGGGAAGAAGGCCGTTTACATCGACCACAAGTGACAATGTCCAGCCAATAGAGGCAAAACATCTCAGGTTGGGGAGATTTTCCGACGATTAGGACCTTCATACAGCGGTAACAGGGTGTGCCACTGTTGAAATATCGGCGGTTGTCGACGACGTCACTCAGCTGCATTCCCGTAAGTTACTCCAACACTACTCAATATTATTACTTATGAGCGCCATCTAATAATAGTATACCTTCAAATTTTTTTTTCATACATCATGTTGCCTCGTGAGTAGTTGATTTACGTCCAGCTTTAAGGGTAAACCTTACCGTGGTCCTATCACAATCCTGATGCAACAAAATTAAGGACTGTTTCATAAACCACGGCCGAAGACGATTGTGACAGATGTGTGACACTGCAAAAACTTATTTGTTTGTCGCAAAAAAAAAAAAAATTACTGAAGGTGCGCATAGATAGCCTCTGTTTTGAAAAATCTGTCGAGAAAAGTGAAACGAAGAGTAATAACACAATCTTTGTGGCTCAATTCGTTACTACGTGCTCGCGAACCGGGCTCAGAGTGAGAGCTCTCCAAATGATTCAACGTTCCTCTTGGCACGTTCACGCAATGTTCACGAAATGATTCAGAGATAGATGTCTGCTGTCTGGGTGAGCCATTTCTTCGTTGCGTCTCGGTATGTGCGAGGAAGCAGGTTATTTGTAGCTGGAAGAATACACAAATTTGAGAATGGACAATGCGTAGAAATTCAAAGACAATAGTAATAGTTGCTTGTGTATGACCCTTGTATCATACCCGTAACACAGTAGCGAGTAGGGGCACCTGAAGTGACAAGCTTTTTCCATACAGCGTAACTCTATATAGCGTGGGGTCAGTTAAGTAGCGATCAAAGATTCCGAATAATACAGAAATATGCAAGTCTCTTCGCCTCTGTTCACCCCAAACCAAACATCTGTACTTAGACAAACACTCTTGAATAGAATAACGACAAAGTAAGCACTCTTGAGCCAGTGACTACTGTATGTATGCAAAGTAGGGATTGTTGTGTATTGTCAGCTTCGTCCTCCTCCCCTTGTTTTTGTTCGTTCTTTTCTTCTTCTTCCTCCTCCTTTCTTCCTAGGCTGAAGTCCGATAACAGTATGCTTCAGTCTATCTTCAGGTTGTCCCTCCTCCATCTTTCCCGTGGACGGCCGGATGGTGATTTAATTTTGCGATTTTCACAATCTTCCGTTCATCCATATTGCCTATGTATTCTCTACGTTACAGCATTTTCTAATGTGCCCACTCATTAATGGAGCCAGTTTATATTCTTTTCTAATACTTTCACTTCTCTCTCTCTCTCTCTCTCTCTGTATCTCCCGCAGTCTCCCCCGCAAAATTTTCATTTCCGTGGTTTCAAAAAGTCTTCAAATTTTTGATGTTTTTGATTTTGTATCAGCTGTGTACTTAATAATTGGTCACATTATTGTTTTGTATATTCTTGCCTTTACATCTTTTCCTAGGTGTTTGTTTTTCCCCAAATTATATCATTTAAATACACTGCTACTTTGTTTGCTTTTTCTGTTCTTTCGCTAACTCCTTTGCGACATTTTCATAGCTGGACAATTCAATACCAAGGTATTTAAATGTCGTTACCTGTTAAATAATTTTCTGTCTAACTTCGATTTGTAACTAATTGGTTCCACAGACATTGTCATACATTTAGTTTCTCGAACAGATATGTCCATATTTAGGTTTTTGGGTGCCATGCCAAATATATGTAAAGGTTTCTGTAGATTATCTTCACTCTATGGTAGCAGAACTGCATCGTCAGCATAACAAATGATTTTTATTTCTTGTGCCCATATTCTACTACTACTACCAGCCAATACCACCTTTATCCTCTCCTCTATTCGTACAGCTGTAATAAAATATAACAATAATTGTATTCGGCGCCTGTTGAAGTTCGTCATTTGTAGCTATTATCTGCTGCTGGCACTCTGGACCGACGATGTTCCAAGAGTCTGTTGATATGAGGAAGCCGTTCGTGCCCTCGGTTCAGCAGCGCTACCGTGAATCACTGTCACGCCGACACACGTGCACGCTAGAATGGCGGAACTTGCACGTGTCACGACTGACGCAGGAATGTGCTGTGCCGCCAACCGAGCGAAGAGGCCGGGTGGAGTGACGCGTTCTTTCTTTGTGGTGTCCTCTGAAGCAGCTGAGGGGCGTCTCCAGTCCTGACAATAGAGGAAGGTCAAGTCTACAAGAGACAAACACGAGAATTTCCGCAGTCGGTCACTGATATTCCGGCGGCGATGTTAATACGCTTATAACGAGGGTTGTAGTGGCTGTAGCATTTCTTTTGTTCAAGACGACCATACGACTCTCGACAAATAAATGGTGATAGAAAGCATACACTACTTAAAGGAAATGCTACTGTCTATTGATAATGGTGAAGTAAGCAGACATACGAGTTGTATTACAGTTAATAGTGAAAACTGACAGGCGTTAAAGCGTACGCTAACAGAAGCAAAACCGTTTGGAAAACACGAGCCCACAAACGGGCTGTTTGCGAGGTAAGTACGGGTGTGTGGTTGTGACCCGACACTAATTTCCGTATGAAATACAGTTCTACTTAGTACAAACATGTCTGAGGTTTCACGGTGCGATTAAGCTCCATGTAATTGGGGTCTAATCTTAACCGTGGCCCATGTTTGTGCAATGTGGTCCGTGCATGATGGGGCACCGCCACATTTTGCTACTGATGTGACACCAAACGCGCCTATATGATCCAAGAAGGATAAGTAGAGCAGTTGAAAGTGCTGCATACATATGAAAATGTGTATACATTTCAGATGACTGATGTTGAAACTTAAATTTTGAGGCGTTTTTATTATATTGCTTTAGATTCCGTAGCTCAGTGGTCACTCAGTCTGGCTGTTATCTGGAGGATCATAGTTCGATTCCGGCTACTGCCAAGGACTTTTCCTTGGTGGGAGAGCTGGTAGGGGTGCGCTCAGCGTCGTGATACCAGTTGAAGAGTTACTTGATATCCAAACGGATATGATACACGAATTGAGGTGATAATCATGAAAACAAAGGCGTTTTTCGTTTCGGCAGTACCTTCTCAAGGAATTTCAGTCACCAACTTTCTCCTCAGAGTGAGAAAATCGAATATATATATATATTGCTCCTACCTTCGTAGGGAGAAATGATCATCACAATGAAACAAGAGAAATCAGAGCTCGCACGGAAAGATTTAAGTGTTCCTTTTCCCACGTGCTGTTCGACAGTGGAACGGTAGAGAAATAACTTGAAACTTGTTCATTGAATCGTCTACTAGGCACTTAATTGTGAATTGTAGAGTGATCATTTACTTGTAGACATAGTTAACACATCCTGTGGGCCATAGGCGGAGTGTGACACGGCGATGGGTGGCTCCTGACTGGCCCATTGCTTGCTGTTTCTCGATTTTTTATTTTCCTGTGCTGCCTATTGTGTGGGCGATTCTCCCCAAAATTCGTAGAGTTCTGTCATTCAGCAACGAATATAGTCGTATATTTAGAAACGTCACTCAACCAATGTTCAATTTGCCCATGTTGGCTATTATTTGAGACAAAGAATAGGAGATCCACACGGGTTCGAATATGTGCATAAGATTTTCCTGCGATTGTCTCACGAAGAAGAGGTTGTGTCGAGTGGGATGGGTGCGCTCCTTTTGTTTAGGAAAGCTGCCATCGACCTCGTCAAAACGTCGCCCTCCGGAGAGAACGGTCAACGCGCTCGCCTGTTGCGGCCGCGCTAACAGACTGCCTTTGTGTTTGGGCGCCCCGTCCAGAACAAAAGACGAGACAGCGGACAGGCGATAGCGCCGGAATGCCCGTCGTCCGGCTATTATGGTTATCACGGGCGCTCGATAAGGGGCATTCCTGCGCCGCTTTATTCGGCACGCGTCGCGTGCTCTGCTGCTCGCCGGCCGTCCCAACACAGCGAGCCCCGGCACCTGGGTTCGCGCGTCCTTTCGACTCTCCGGTTGTGGTTGCGTTTGTAAAAAACGTGCCATAATGTTGGCCTGTTGCTGAAAGAATAGACAGTGTGAACTGTCCGGGTTGTCATTTAGTCTACTCCTGTGGAATGGGATCACTTGGTCGGCGATGCCTCCGCACGCCCACATACCGTTGTTATAACCCAACATGCTCTACAGTGTGTCGACATCTTGCCTTGGCTTCTCGAAAGCAAGATCTGCCTCCAGTCCAGCATATACGGTACATCATCGGATGGCAACTCCAGCGTCACCCACAGACAGCATTAACTGCCCTTTTATTAACCGACCAGGGGCAACAGCCACGGATCTCCATCCCACATGCTTACATCCGACGCCTGTAGAACAAATGCAGACACGTTTGCGTGCTTGCACTCAACATTCTAGCGGTTTCTTCGGTTATTATCTGTTGCTTACATTAACCTATAATACTTTCAATGTTACTCGCTTAAATATATTACCTAGACAGATGCATTCCCGAAATTTCATTACGCTACATTATTTTATTTTTTGCTGCTGCGGTTTTTTTTCTGTCAGGGTAGTTTTGTAGTCTTTTCATTCCGTTAGCTTGACCATTTCGTCGTATAAAACGTAGAATCTTTATCTTCTAGCTGACAACTCCTAAAATGTCTGAATATCTCAAAGATGTTAGGAGCGCACGTCATTGGCTCCAACGGAAGTTCTGAATTCTTACTTCGCACTGAAAAACGCAACTGAAGTGACGTCACTGGTCGTGGCATACTGCAGCGGCACCGTAGTTGCACGTGTGAACACCCACGCGCAATGACAATGCAGTTACTTTCTGCCAAGACACTAAAAGTTAAATTCAGTTGTAGGCCTACTTAGTGAAGCCACTAACCTTCCCCCGCAAGTGAACACAACCGTTAGATTGCTCCCTAGTGGACGTATTTCGAAATACCAAATTTTAGGCATTGCCTCTCACCACAGACAACACAGTGGCCGACGGCCTTCACTTAACGACCGAGAGCAACGATGTTTGCGTAGAGTTGTCAGTGCTAACAGGCAACCAACACAGCATGAAATAACCGCAGTAATCAATGTGGGACGTACAATGAACGTATCCGTCAGGACAGTGCGGTGAAATGTGGCGTTAATGGGCTATAGCAGCAAATGACCGAACCGAGTGGTTTGCTAATACCACGACATCGCCAGCGGCGCCTCTCCTGAGCTCGTGACCTATCGGTTGTGCCCTAGCCGAGTGGAAAACGCGTGGCCTGGTGAAATGAATCCCGATTTCAGTTGGTAAGAGTTGATGGCAGGGTTCGAGTGCGCAGACTTCACGAAGCCTTGGACTCAAGTTGTCAACTAGGCACTGTGCAAGCCGGTGTTGGCTCCATAGTGGTGTGGGCTGTGTTTACATGGAATGGACTGAGTCCTCTGGTTCCGTTGAGCCGATCATTGTCTGTAAATGGCGAAGTTCGGCTACTTGGGGAGATCATTTGCAGCCATTCATGAACTTCATATTCCCAAACAACGATGGAATTTTTATAGAAGTCAATGCGTCATGTTACCAGGGCGCTGTTGTTCGCGATTGGTTTGGAGAACATTCTGGACAACTCGAGTGAATGAAATGGCCACCCAATTGACCCAACATGAATACCATCGATTATTTACGGGACACAATCGAGAGGTCAGTTCGTGCACAGAATGCTGCACCGGCAATACTTTCGCAATTACAGACGGCTAAGTACACAATATGGCCCAATATTTCTGCAGGGGACCTCCGAGGACTTGTTGAGTTCTTGGCACGTAGAATTGCTGCACTACGCCGGGCTAAAGGGGGTCCGATGCGATGTTAGCAGGTACCCTGTGAATTCTGTCGTCTCAGTGCTACATCTACATCGAAACTACACTCTGTCATCCATGCATTCAACAGCAAGGACTGATTTATAACGCGAGATTTTCAAAAACAATGATATGCTCGTTTCCAGTATTCAGTGAAACGCCCACATGATATTTTTCCCGAGTAGTGATGGTGCATTAGCGTTGGAGAACTCTTAGCTTTATGTAAACCTCCAACAATTACTGCCACTCAGTCCAGCAGTAGCTGTACACATTTGCGGGGTGCTGGGGAAACTCATCGCGAGGCCGGGAGCGGCTCGTGTCCCGACGGGCCAGAGAGGTGAGCGACACAGACGAGCCGCCACTCCGAGCCACGCCACACCGCCTGCTGACTTTAAATTCCTCAAAAGTGCCGGCCGTAAAAATACCCGGCGGCGGCGCGTCTGATGTAGCGTTAGAAGGGCCCACACTTGTCTGCGACAGCGCACCGAAAAAAGGGATGCCGGATGGTGGATGCTCGCCAGTGGGTCCGTATCTCTCACCGTCCTCCTGTTGCAGGATGGTTGCAAAAATCTTCAAATTCTCTGTCTTCTGTGGTAGTCAAGCAGAGGAAACCGATGCATCATGACGTTACTCAATGTGTTTTCTAATCGCATTGTTTCCTAATTAACAGCTTCCTGCGTTTGAAACCAAAGGTTGATAATCGATTGGAATACCGGCATGGATCCCCAAAAACAGATAAACTCGTATCAGCCACTTCTATAAACTACTTTTCACCCACCTTCTTGAAACCCTATTTCCGAGACCATTGCCCTGAACGAACATGGCGAAGATCCTGTGCGCATGGCTCATGTAAGCGAACATCCGCGCCACTATTTGCACCTGTAGAATTCAGCATGTTCACGCATAAAAACCTAATTTAACATTTGCCGCACCGTATATGAGGATCTTTGCCGCATTACAGCCACTCTATTAGGGAGGTGTGATAATCAGCAATGTCCCTGTTATCCAAATGCTATTATCCGGCTTGAGAAATGTCCGCGCACAGCTCGGAGATTTAGAAAAAGACCTAAGCCTGAAGTGTTATTATAAGTGGCGATCAAAATGTTTTTGGCCAGGCAATGTCGCCGTGAACACTGAGGCAATCATCCCACCGATGCAGCAGTTTGAACATACCCCTTTGGTAAAACACGGCACCCTGCTGCGTGAAGTAGTCCGTAACTGCTTACTGCACATTGTCGTCCGACAGGAATCTTCGACCCTTCAAGGATTTTTTTAAGGGACCGAAGGCGTGACCATCGCATGGGAAGATATCAAGACTGTAGGACGGGTGAACGAGTGTCTCCCACATGAGTTGGCGTAACTTCTGATACTGGTTGAGACTGGCCTTCTACATTGACCGGCGTTTTGTGTCGAATAGCGACCAGCATGGAACTTGGCGTACCGTTCCACAACGATGTCTTTCGACACACGTGTTGCCGCATATACATTTTCCCTAGGATGTCTACCAGTGTTTGCCAAGAAAAGAGTAACAGCACTTTGGCCCTGTTTGGACATCTTTGGTATTAACGTCACCATAGATCACCTTTCCGCATTTACCACACGCACGTCGTAAAGACACGAATCCCACACTAATCCCTTGACTACGTGTCGGTGCTTATATACCCGCATCGAAGTGGCGCTACGGTGCATATACGCTACAGCAACGCCCTCATAACGAAACTTTTTGATTGCTCTTTATACCACGATTATTTTTGTTCAGAATAAAAATCTATGATTTTGAAGAGGTTGGTAACGAAAACATCCTTGAGTGGTTAAATACGAGCGGAGATTTGAGCAGCTAATTGACGCGGATACAGTGAATAAAGTGCGTTCGGTAGAGCAAGAACGAAAACTAGGCGAGTGAGGAAACCGTTATCATGCACACCGAGGTACTGGAGTGCGTTGATTAGTTAGTGGATTATGCGGGACAAAATTCGTTTGACTATAGGCGATGTTTTTACTCTGCGTTGATTAGTTAGTGGATTATGCGGGACAAAATTCGTTTGACTATAGGCGATGTTTTTATTCTGCGCAAAACGAGAATCGTCGTCGGGGAAAAAGTAAACGAAAAACTGAAACAGAACTAAAAGGACGATTATTTTCCAAAATCGAACTGAGAGAAAGTGACACGAAATACAATGCGTTGTGTTGTAATTTTGTAAATAAGTTAAAACTGAATAATACAGTACTGATGGTCCACAATATTTATTTTATATTTCACTTGAGCGGCCTCTCGGCTTTCTACGCTAACTTCTGACAACATAAGACCAAGTAGTTAGTCCAGACGACATGTTGTGAAAAATAAAGCAGATGACAGTCACCGGTAAAAAAAAAAAAAAAAAAAAAAAAAAAAAAAAAAAAAAAAAAAAAAAAAATGTGTATTTTGGATTATCCGAGTTCTTTTCGGTTATTTGTGTAGACTGTGATCTGCATTAACCCGTATAATGGTATTATTTGTCATTATTTTTCTGCGAAAAGTAACTATCATACAGGTTTGTTCGCTCGCAGTGTCGGGCATTGAGGTGTAGCGGTGATGTGCGTGCCTTGATGGTGAAAGATCGCGGGATCGAATCTCACCCGGGGCTCGGATTTTTCACTCTACTTTTTAACTTAGCATTCACCTCTCAGTGATGTGGAGATATGTCAGAAACGACGTGTGGTTCAGATTCCACGTTAAACTGTAGGTCACTTTTCCTTGGGGAGAAAAGTGGTGCGAAATTATTATAATATGTTATTATTATTGTTATTATTATATACTTGTAATTTAGTGTGCACACCTCTCACTACACGTTTGTCAATTCTTTCCAGAGAATACAGAATACATCGATAGTGTACTAGGTAACATCGTATCACAGTGGACCTCAAGAGATACTTTATCTAAGACGCAATTCGCTGATTCAATTGCACCGCTATCTGCTTGTTTCTGTTCCTGAGCACTTGCCCGCTATAATTTGCATCCGTGGTTACAGAATGCACGCAGCTGGAGGACCCCCGCCTCGAGTGGCGAGCTATCCAGGAGGCGATGCTACGGGACTACTTGCAGACGGCGCAAGACGTCCTCGAGGTGAGTAGCGACTACTTCAACCCTCCGTTCCGCTTCGCGCGATCATTAGAACGTGCGTGTGCGTACTTAAGCTGCAGATACCCAATATATACTAAAAAAAAGACCTATGTAGATCGTTAAATGAATTTCCTTGTAGCCGTTTTGGCTACTGCCACAATCAGATATCTATAATTCAGATTACAGAAACATAAAGAGTGGGGTGCGTTTATCATACAACATCGGGCCACAACAAATTAAAAAGTTTTCTTAGAAGTTTCACTCACCAAAAAGTGTGAACTATGTAAACGACGCTCAGTGCCAATATTTAAACGTATATCTAATCAGAGTATCTGCTAACAACTGATTCAAAAATTACCAGCGGGAAAATGCCCCTAGGTGAGCACAAAAAATGCGAAACTGTTACTGATTGTTTAAAAGTCTCTGAGTGTAAACGCTGCCTCATTCTACCTTCCTCAGCTCCTTTAAAAATTTCCCCAAATATTTTGTCATGCGAATATATTCGTGCCTTTTTTTTACGTGCAGCTAACCTAAAATGGTTCAAATGGCTCTGAGCACTATGGGACTTAACATCTGAGGTCAACAGTCCCCTAGAACTTAGAACTACTTAAACCTAACTAACCTAAGGACATCACACACATCCATGCCCGAGGCAGGATTCGAACCTGCGACCGTAGCAGTCGCGCTGTTCCGGACTGAAGCGCCTAGAACTGCTCGGCCACCGCGGCCGGCTCAGCTAACCTCAAACTGCCACAAGCTCCCCAAACTGTAATTCATTCACACACCGTAGTCCATCGCTCTAAGTCGCTCATACCCATCCACTCCTATTTGACTTTTCTCACTACTTATTTAGCCGAATTCACTGCCATTAACTCTCTGTGTCTGTAATTGTCACAGCTACAGTCCCCTTCGTTCTGTCCTGCTACTATAGTCTCCTGTTACTGTCACCGTCCCCCTCTTGCTCTCTCTTACTGTTGATACCTTATTCCTTCCTTCCTAATACTGCTGCTGTCTTTTCTCGCAGTTACTGTCTCTCTCTTTCTCGTTGTCATTGTCATATACTATGTCTTTCATTATCACTAGCTCTCACCCATTTCCACTTTCTCTTTATTGCTCCACCCCCCTTTCCTCTTTTCCTAGCACTGTTCTATTACTGTCAACTATGTTTCACTTTTTATTCCCTCTCTTTCTCTCGGACTACCATTGTCTCCTCTGCTAGTTTCCCGTCATCCACTGCCCAGTTCCGTCGTCCTTTGCATCAGCTCAAGCGTCCTTTGCAGCTTGCAGCTCTGCGTTAGTGAGACATTTCTGTAATGTTTCGCTAATGCAGAGTTGCACGACCATTGCACTCTTTTCCTTTTAATTCCATACGCACAGTAATTGTACTAGCTGGACTGCTAGTAGCACTTTGGAACTCATACGAGTGACTCCTCCCGCTGATTTCGTGGGATTTCTTACAACCGCACTCCGCAGCGCTCGACAATCCCTGTGCGTCAGTACGTGTGCTCTGCCTGGCGTTGATTTAGTTACGGTTGTTCCTTCGTGTTTCTGTGTTTCACAACCACAGCACCACCAGTCGACATGGGCAGCTTTAGAAGGGTTGAAATATCACTGATGATACTCTGGTGATGTCCAATGACCAGCCCACATTCGAAATCGAGCTCTCCTGACCGACCCATTTTACTATTCCCCACCCCCTTCCTTTTATACTGGCGAGCCCACCTCTCGTGACATCTAGTGGTCAGTTCCACATTACATAGGGCTGTCTGGTTATATTTGATCAGATGATTAGAGCAATTGGTACGGTCGGATAGGGGGGATCCCGGTGCGCTGGTCGTAAGCGAGAATGCAGCTAGATGCGCCCGCAGCGGAAGTCCCGAGTCAGCTGGAGCAAGACGAGCAGCAGACGCGAGTCGCCGCCGCCTGCATCACCGCCCGCCCGACAGACAGATGGGCGCAGGAAGCAGCAGCGGCGCGGCGACCCAGAAAGGGGAGCAGGGGGGGAAAGCGCTTTCCCACGGCCACGCGCCCCGCGCTGCGCCCGCTTCCGGCCGTAAATCCGACTGCAATCAGGCGAGCGCCCGAGCTCCGCTGTCCGCGCCGCGCCGCCTCCACATCCCGCTCCTGCCTGCTCTCCCGAGGTGCCGTCGAGCCCGCCTCGTACTTCGACCGCTGACTCTGCCTACCTCGTTACAGTACCAAATACTACTATAACAGGGGATGTCGATCGTACACGAAACAATGGCAAGAGCGGAAAAACTGATAGAGACCGACCTTGGGGAAAATCAGTTTGGGATCCGGAGAGATGTAGGAGGAGCGCGCGAGGCAGTGTCGACCCTACGACTTATCTTAAAAAACGGCCTGAAGAAAGGCAAACCTATAGGTATTTTGTTGGAAACTGGCATTTTGAAATTGTGACTGTGTACAAAATACTGGTTGAATCCTGGAAAGGAGAAAATAGCAACCGGCCACTTGTAATAATGCTTTTTATTCACATACACCGGTTTCAAAGCGACAGGTTCATGATCAGGCGTCTTTCCTCGTTAAGATACATATTTCTTGTTGTTTACATTAGTTTTCACTTTGCCAGCCGCGGTGGTCTAGCGGTTCTAGGCGCGCAGTCCGGAACCGCGCGACTGCTACGGTCGCAGGTTCGAATCCTGCCTCGGGCATCGATGTGTGTGATGTCATTAGGTTAGTTAGGTTTAAGTAGTTCTAAGTTCTAGGGGACTGATGACCACAGATGTTAAGTCCCATAGTGCTCAGAGCCATTTGAACCATTTTTGAAAATTTTTAAGGGTTTTGATGCCATACAACGAAGACATTAGAACGTAATTGTACCTAATAACGATTGAAAACAATGTAAATAAATCATTAGAAACTGTTTTAGTTTTACGTTACTTGCGTGGAACATCCCGCGTCAATACATGGCGATGCAGATTGCTTGTGTTCACGCAGTAGCAAAGACCGTATGAACGCATATGTTGTAAAGCACCACTCACACACGCCAAAATTTTCTTAACATGGGAATATGCTTACAAAGATGGCGATATCACAAGTTTAACAGTGCTACAGAATTTCTCAGAGATATTTCAATAGGTACATTGATGTGATACTAGAAGTTAACCGAGTATAAAAGTTTCATTTCATGCAATTTGTATTCAGTGAGTGGTCATTTATTATAATTAAGAGAAACAAAGAAAGAAGCTAGTTTTTAAAAAAATGTTACTGAAATGGCATTACGTAAATATTACGGTGTACACTGGAAAGAAAGTAAATGATGAGAGACAGTAGTACATAAATAAATATTACGACAGCGGACATTATATTAAAATGCTATTGCTGGTTGAAGGTTTAAATCAGTTCGACTGTTCTAATAATGCACGACTAAGCAAGCTGTTATATTTTATGTACTGTTTCATGTTGGGGTAGTGTCTGCGTGTTGTTACTGTCGAAGGAATAAGTGCTTAATATATGTTTCAAAAAGGAAAACAGGTGAATGAAATTTGAAAAGACATTGCATTGGCTAACTCAGTCTGTTCATTGAGGGTTCTTTTGGTGATTTACTTTTGTATACATATATTTCAATCTTTTCAAGCGGATTTATGAATCTACTGCATAAATACGAGCAGCGAGCATTGCAATGTAATTGCGCGGAATTTTAGACGTACGTAATGTAAAACTATAACAGTTTCGCTTTAATGATTTATTTACATTGTTTTGAACTGTTATTAGGTACATTTACAGTCAAACAGGACGTTTCTCACATCATGTTTTGGTGGTAGGGCACCCCGAGGAATTTTCACCGTAAAGAGGAATAAAAAGTGAAAACTAACGTAAACAGCAATAAATCTGTTGAACTTGTCGGTCCGAAACCGGTAACGGCACTATTTATGTGAATAATTAATGTTATTAAAAGTGGTTGGTCACTGTTCTCTTCTCTGCAAAAATCAACCAGTACTTTTACAGCGTTTGCAGATTTAGAGTGAGCCTTTGGCAGTGTTGACTAGACTACACTCTTTAAAATTCTGAATGTAGCAGATATAAAATAAAGAGAGTGAAAGGTAATTCCGAACTTGTGCAGAAACCACATTGCAGTTATAAGGGTCAAAGGATATGAAAGAGCTGCAGCAGTTCCAGAATGGTATGCTTTAGGATTTGAAGCCTCTGCCCTGTGTTATTAAATTTGTTCATTGAGAAAGCAGCGAGGGAAACCAAGGAGACATTTGGAAACAGAATTAAAGTTCAAGGAGAAGTAATAAAAGCACTGCTGTTTGCTGATGACATTGTGGATATATTAGAAATAGTACGGGACTTGGAAGAGCAGTTGAACGGAATGGATAATTTGTCAGTAGCGTCTTTGTAGTCTTGTGTGGAGGTGGAGCGCAAAAGTTAAGGTAAGAAGAGAATAGAAGCTTTTGAAATGTAGTGATGCAGAAGAGTACAGAGTTGTAGGCTTATTACTCGCGTTTCCGTAAAGTGAACTGGTAAATTTTATGCTGGTGCAACAGTTTAGTTTCCTTCATCACGATTTTTCTTTTATCAGAGTCTTTATCAGTTCTAGTTACGCAAGGATAGTGAGAAAATAAGTAAAATGGCAGACACGCAAGTACGTCTAGCAGCGCCACTATGTTAGATCTGCAACTGCTGATATTGTGAAGTCACTATCTGGCGCATAATAATATATAAGACTTCAGATATTTCAAAAATGTTAGTGTTATCTGAAGATAAAGTCATCAACTAAAAATCTAAATCCAATTTCCATACGGTGTGAAGTTCTTAGCCATGTGGAGCTGTTAACAACTGGTCAGAAACATAGAGAAATGTGAAGTTACGAGAGCTACTATATGTATAATTGTGGCGTTCGAAGATAGGATTACTCCAAACTGCATTCTGTCATAAAAGCAAGAGACAATAACAATGTTTGGGGATAAAGAATGAAAATCACGTAGGGTCTTTTATGTACAAAGCAAAAGAAAATCTTAGGTTCATTTGCAGGACTTCGCGTAATTTTGGTTCGCGTAATTTTGTTTCGCCTACAAGAGATATTACTCGTAAATAGTTTGAACGACGTTTGATGAAATATTGCTATAATATGTAGCGAACATATCAGGGGAGATTAATAGGAATACGAGTTGTATTCGAATTAGAGCATTGCGGGTCTTCGCAAGTTTGACTTTAGGGAGACTGACTGTTATGGAAGTGTTAAAAACTGTAAATTGGTAGACAGAGAAAACAAATATTTTGCTCTTATGTGTAAGTTTATAAAATTCATTTTCCAGTTTCGTGCAAGGAATCTAGAAATATCTTGCAGTCGGTTATAAATTAAGAATAGGCTTCAATTTATACGTTATAAATAATTCTGCTTTCGCAAGTCTGTGAAGATGCTGTTACATTAAGCACATTTTGCGCGGATGCACATAACTTTACTTCGTAATCAAGTGCAGCAAAAATAAGTCTTAGTAAGCGTATGTGGAATAGTGATTAGTGGCGACATGTATACGCAGTATATCACTGAGCGTGTCGTCGAACATGGGCTGCAAGCGTTGATCAATGAAATTTTTTTCACGCTTCCTGTCATCTCGGAAAGCTCCTTCGGGAGCGGCAAGTAGGCAACACGCGTGTCACGTGCGTTGCGCGGGAACTCCCTTGCGCCCGGCGGCCAGACCTTCGGTGAGGCCGATGCTGCAGTAAAAAGCCTCTTGATATCTTGTCAATAGAACAGACGCGTTACCGGAATGAAGACTGCAAGAGCTGTTACTATCACAGTACAAGTGGATCCGTTTCAGGCTTTTTGCTTGCATTTGATACCATCCGTTTCCTCCGTGCACTTTGGGTATTCTTTCCTGTATTCGCGTGCTCACATGTTAATGCGATTTCAGAATTTAAAGAGTGGGAGTGTAGTCTAAGATGTATTTTTTTTACAATATGAAAACGTAATTATCCCAATTAAATCATCTTTTTATTTAATTTCAAAATATTTCAAAATATTATTTTTTTAATGCTTCAACTGCTTCGGGGCTAAAGGGTACATCACAGCAAAATGATCGAATGTTATGCTGATTTTCATTTCCATTCAGCAGGTTTTATGTAAGCTACATGTTTTTTTTTAAATTTATATTTCGTGTGCAGTCATTTTCTTCAATAGAGTATCTTCATCTTGATGTTCTTAGCAGTAATTTTTTGGGGATTTTTATTAGAAAGTAACGCACACGCTTAGCCAGCTTGTAATCTATATCTGTCTCTAATATTTTTCATTGTATAGTTGCTTTTTGATTTTTCTCACCGTATTGGTGTAAGAATGGGTAATAATGAAATGCTTCCGACTAGAGCATGCATTCCAGAGTGACAGCAATGTTAACCATGATTTCGTGTTTTCGTTGTTGATATTGTTTTTATTAGATTATTTGTCGGTGGAGTAATTGAAACAAACGAGGCTTCGAAAACAACTTAAGTTGGTTCACTACCAGTTTCACGACAAACAAATCTGCGACGCTTTTTGAAAAAAATAGCTACTCTCTCCGTCCGATTCTTGCGTCCATTCGGCTCAATTCGGATAAAGAAGAATCATTCATAGTCTGTAGATTCATGATGTTTTGTGCTTTTCATTTCAGATGTGCTATCTGTTTGTAGTGCATACAGTGTATTTTCCTATCTGATTAATATTTTTTCTCGTATACCATCTGGATAATGTATGACATAGCGCAGACAATAATACATCACAAAGTAAAAACACGCATCATAATAAACCAGTAGATAGGTAAATACACTATACACAGTGCAGACAAATAGCACATCTCAACTAAAAAGCACAAAACTTCACGAACCTAAACAATTACTTAAAAGAACGGTCTGTTAATGAAATAAGATACACACAACACACCTACAATCAAACAGCACACTGAAGATTATTCAGCATAGAAAAATGAAGCCACTAAATCACGTTCGATAACAGTGGAGATTCTTTACTAATGAAACAGGTATTCATTGCACAATGCACATCTTCTACGCTTACTCCTGAAGGTTTACAAGCTAGTCTAACGGACACAGTAGATACCACGAGCAGTTTTCCTTTCGCGTGTTCTTCTCGTTATGCGAGGAACACGGACAAGATGGCGATTAATTTCTTCCATCCTTACAACAATATTCGAAACTTCGCAACGGAACCCCTACGCGATTCATGATATGAGGGCGCAGAATATTCTAATCACTTCGTACACAGCATTTCGTGAACCAATTTCATACTTTCTTTATGACTAGCCGACTTCGACTGCAGCATTTCCTCAGTACTTGCTGAAATAGAAAAACCCTACAAGCTATCGTGCTCCCAATCCAAAAGAAACATCAATTACTGGACAAGTCAGAACAAGATTCCCACGCACACAGATTTTTGCACGTTTTCTTCTTAGCTGTTTGCACATTCCCTGCACTTTGGAACCCGACGCAACTCGCAGGCAGATAAGTTTCCAGTCCGACGTTGCTGTATAGAAATATACGGGGTGTTTCAGGAGGAATAGCAGATATTTCAGAAACTTATAGTATAGACTAATTCGAATCAAACATTCCGTATAAGATGCGCCCACTTTTTATTGTTTACAGAGATTTCATTTCACGTGTTGGTATTCCACTTGCTATGGGTTTATTTACAGTTTGTCATTATTGTTTTGAAGCTCAAGTTCTTAAGTTGTGTTTGCGTTTACACATCTGAACTTTTCAACTGTAATTGTGATTTGGTGATCACTTAAACTGAACCGTTTAAGTGTGCCGCATGCCGAGTATGCTGATATGATATATGTGTGAGAGTTTCGTAATGTAAGCTCTGCTGCTGCTTGTAAAGAATACAGGAGACAATTTCCGAACAGCAGAGTACCTAGTTCGAGAGTGCTTACTCGTGTTTTCACGACACTGTATGAGAGTGGTTCAGTGCCCAGCAGACATGTTTCATCTGAACTTGAGAATCAACAGAGTGTGGTTAAAGTAGAAGACATTATTCAGTTGGCAGAACCTAGTCCTTCCACAAGTAGGCTATACACAGAATTTCTACACATATCGGCGTTCATGTAAAAGACTATGGTAGATATTTAGTGTGCACGACCTACACTCTTTATCACTTGCAGCGTTTTAACATCTTCTAGAAGGAGATGAGGAGTAGGTGGTAGGACTTCCCGTAATTTCTTGTAACATATGGGAAAATTATTCTCGTTGTTTTCCAAGCTACCGTGATTTGTCACCAAGTGTCATTTTATTCGGAAGCATTCTTTTAGTAGCTCGGACATAGAAACAAATGACACTTTGTGATCGTTCTTCATTTTCAAGAATAGCACACGTAATACCGGAATTCAAGTGCCTGTTGTCATAGTTCATACATTTTCTTCTTTTCCTACCTTTAGAACTGCATGATACATCTGAAATGTCAGGTTTTGTACTTACATATAAAAATTTGTCGTTGGTGACAGAGAAAAACCACAGAACACAAATAACAATAAAAAACCATCCCCGTTCGATAAAACGAACCTTTAGACTGTTTGTTACTGTATAAAAACAGATGAGTCACGTAGTACAATTCGGCTGTCATTTACCGTGCTGCCACACACTAATAACAATTACTTGCCGGCCCGATAGATTCCACTACTAATGCACACGTTGTCCCTCCACTCAGAAAGAAAGTAAAGCAAATTCCTCTGGTCTGAGGCTGCGACGCTCTAGGAAGCTGCAACACACTGTTTGAAAGCCCCTCTCTTGAGTATGTGGCCTGCTGCTTTTTATATGTTTTTAGTTTTTGTCACATATTCGTTATACTTGCCATTATTTCCAGAGGTATTCTTAGCCATAATATCGGGAGGACTGTCTAACCGAAAAGCGGAGGATCGATTTCTCATTTGCGACCGCTAATTGATTCATCAGTTCTATTCCTTGGTGGCCAGTAATAACTTGGTAATAAACAGCACTCCACCGCTGCTGATTATGGTGGCGCAGTCCGGCGTCCAATGTTTAATTTTGACCTCCCGTTTATAAGCGACCGTTGCGCAAGACTTAATCGCATACCATTTCTATTATTAGCAGTTATCGTCAGATTTGTAATTATAGTCGCGGTTGGATCATTTAACGTATTAAAAAAACAGTATTACTGTGTTTAACGGAGCACCGCCATAAAGAAGTGCATCGTTTCTTTATGGGCCAATCAGCGCCGCTTATCGCTAGGACCTGCCGTTGCGGCGTTCCTTTAATTTTTATTGCGTTTCCGCACTTGACCGCCCTGTATTTCTGGCTAATGCTCGCGTATGTGGTTGCGCATCTAACGATTGCTGATTGAATAATAAATTTTGCTGCGAATGTCGTCCCTCGAAACCTAATGGATACTGCCTTCTTTTTGTGGCGCGTGGATGGCAATTGAGTTGTTACAGGGTACGTTGACACCGAAGCAGCCAACGAGCGATATGGAAGCCGTTAGTGCTCAGGTTAATAGTTCGTTGCGAATGAGGCAATTCGTAAATACTGTATGTAAGTGACTTTCTGTAACGTGCGAGCGAGGTGTTGCAGGAGACAAGCGCTGGAATTGGTCATTAGGATGTTCGCGGTTCAGATCCCGCATTGACCGCCATCATCTACCTTTGTACAGCGTTCCAACGCTCCCTTTCAATGTAAGAGAATTTACTTACATAAAACCAAATCCGACTCGCTCCCCGCCATTTGTGAAATGTGTGAAATGTTCGTCTTCAGTTGTCTTGTACTTCACAGAGTATTCAGCTATTTTTTATTCAGCATTTTAATCTGCTTTGGTCAGATACCTCGGCGAAACAGCAGAAAACTACTCCGGCAAAATTCTCCTTACGCTCAGCGGAAAGTAATTTTGCTTTTAAGAGGAAAATCTATAGAGAATACGTAACAAACAGCAGACACAATAGGCCCTGTTATCAGGACAGCAGAAAGAAGTACCGCATCCTGAATTCGGTAAGCAATGAAACTCGTCATCGAAGTGGTCCACACACGCAGCCGTAGGAAACTTGACACTTTCCGTAGTATAGTTTTTTCTCCTGCTTTAAACGTAACTGCACAACTTCTGCTGTCATTGTGACTAATGTGGACGAGGCGGGAGGCGGGGGCAACACTGTTCTGAAAGTGTTTTCTACACTATAGTGTCAAAGCCCACCCACGACCATGATGATAAGCCAGTTTCCAAACAAGTGGCACCAAGTGTCGCTTTCTGTCATGATTTCTTTTTAGTCGTATAATCTTTCCAGATGCAGTGTCGCAAACCCTGTAACACTACAGCTAAAAAAGAAAAAACATAATTGTGGTTTCGTAGACTTTAAGACCCAGTGTCCTTGATAACTTTCACTCAACAGTGGAGTGTTGGAGAACGATGACCGCTTGTTATAGGGATCCGATGTTTTCAAGCTGTGAGTTATGCAGAGGGACATCCTATAGCTGAAATGCAGGTAGCCAATGCCGCAAATCCAGAATCAGTATCCAATTTGCTGCACATTTTAAATCTCTTGTTAAAAATTTAATAATGTAAACCACGAGATCAGGTAATCAAAGTGGTTAACGTTCTCGTTTTCAGGGATTATGCATTGCGACCAATTAAAAAAAAGTCTCGCAAAGGTAACTCCGATCTTATTCCCTCCACGAATGCTCGTAAATAAGTAGAGGGAGTGCTGTCGCCAACAGCTAGCTGAATTACGCCGTCAGGCTAGCTGAGTATTAAACCATTGCCATCACCGTGTTTATAACGCAACAGTCTATTTGTCATCTTTGGATGCTGGCTGCGTGGAACATTTGTTGTAATGTATTTTCTCCTCAATTTCATACCTGCGGTTTGTATTGTAGGTTCTAGGCGCTACAGTCTGGAGCCGAGCGACCGTTACGGTCGCAGGTTCGATTGCTGCCTCGGGCATGGATGTGTGTGATGTCCTTAGGTTGTTGTTGTTGTTGTGGTCTTCAGTTCTGAGACTGGTTTGATGCAGCTCTCCATGCTACTCTATCCTGTGCAACCTTCTTCATCTCCCAGTACTTACTTCAACCTACATCCTTCTGAATCTGCTTAATGTATTCATCTCTTGGTCTCCCTCTACGACTTTTACCCTCCACGCTGCCCTCCAATGCTAAATTTGTGATCCCTTGATGCCTCAGAACATGTCCTACTAACCGGTCCCTTCTTTTTGTCAAGTTGTGCCACAAACTCCTCTTCTCCCCAATTCTATTCAATACTTCATCATTAGTTATGTGATCTACCCATCTAATCTTCAGCACTTTTCTGTAGCACCACATTTCGAAAGCTTGTATTCTCTTCTTGTCCAAACTATTTATCGTCCATGTTTCACTTCCATACATGACTACACTCCATACAAATACTTTCAAAAACGACGTAGGTTAGTTTGGTTTAATTAGTTCTAAGTTCTAGGCGACTGATGACCTCAGAAGTTAAGTCGCATAGTGCTCAGAACCATTTGTATTGTAGGTAACTCTGTTACAAGATTCATGTATTTAATCGTAATGCGTCATATCGGGGAAACCATTGGTTTCCGGACCAATGTTGGTTGGGATTATTTGCTTGTTTCATTGTTCTCTACTCGTCCCTTTGCTTTGCACCTACAATTGTCAACCTCCCTGTAGAAATCTGCACTTTTATTCCTAACTCGATGAAATTTTGTAGAACTGAAAATCAGAAAAAAAACATCTACATAACAGAGTAATTTTTGTTCCAAATAAACGTTTGCGTAATGCCGCATTAAAAACACACTACAGAAACAAACAAGGGACTCCCACGTTAAAAGTGTACATAAAAAGCGATGGTCTCATTTATCGAAAAGATCAAGAAACGCTGCCCTAGACGGTCACTGCGTTTGCCCTCGCCACTTGCTGGGCCGGTGTGGGCGCGCAAGTGAGTGTGCGAATATTTGCGCGAGCCAGCAGCACGAAGCGCATGTGTCCCACACACAGACTCTCAGGACTATTAGCTGGTAGCGCTTTGGCCGTGATGCGTTTAAAGAGCCGTAACAGCCGTGTGGGCCATTAACAGCTGTGGGAAAGGCCCGTGGGCGCCGAGGCGGAGGCAGCGAGGAGCGCGTGTGGTGGCTGCGGCAGATCGCGGCGCGGCGCGGGCGAAGGCGTCGGAATGTGTGTGTGTGTGCTCGCTGCTCGTCACAGCTGTCTGTCTCACGTTCCACGAAGTCATAGAGGCGCTACTAGTGAGAGTGGTACAATATCTGCGTCAGTCACAAGTTTTGTATGTATAATCACGGCACGTTTCGACCGACACGGCGTAATTACCAGAAGCTCTTCGTGCACATGGAGGACGCAACCTAACCATTCCGGCTGCCTCGCGAAATGCTGAAAGAAATCGCCGTTGCGTGTCACCAACGGCAGTTATGCAAAAAGGACATCTTCTACCCGACGATAACGGTGTGACCGTCGAAACAGTTTGTGAATGAAACTCGCATATACTAAAGCTTTCCACCAAAAAGCATCAACGGAGAGAGACGAGTTCGAACCTCAGAGGATGGATGGAGACCCTACTAAAATTAAAGATAATTTTAGTGAAGGGGCAGGAAGAAAACTTACGATTCTTTACAAAATACGAGGGCGCGCTGAAAAGTAATGCATCCGAATTTTTAATGCGATAACTCTTAAAGCTTTTTCAATAAAACAAACGTTTTAACATTGTACGTCTTTATTGGCTGGCTCTGAGCACTATCGGACTTAACATCTGAGGTCATCAGTCCCCTAGAACTTTAAGCCACTTAAACCTATCTAACCTAAGGACATAATACACATCCATGCCCGAGGCGGGATTCGAACCTGTGACCGTAGCGGTCGCGCGGTTCCAGACTGAAGCGCCTAGAAACGCTCGGCCACACCGGCCGGCGTACGTCTTTATTCATGTCTACGTATTTGCAGCACGCTGCCGCTAGAGTGCTCCGAATTGTAGCGTGTATCAGGTGAGAAACAGAGTACTATAACCAAGTTTCAAATTGGAAGAGTTCGTCCATACATGGCGCACACTTTCCTTCACCATGACGATGCCAGACCACGCACGAGCGCTGCGAGATCTGCAACAGTTGGACTCCTTGGATTTCACTGTCATCTGTCGTCCTCCATACAGTCCCGACTAGCTCCACCCGATTTTCATCTGTTTCCGAAATTTAAAGAATTACGTCGCGGGTTTCAGGATAGTAATGAAGCGGCGCAAGCAGAGGTGAAGTTGTGGCTCCATCAACAAAGTCAAGCATTCTACAATGATGGTGTCAAAAAATGGGCCTCTCGTTGGGAGTAATGTGTTCATCGTCAGAGTGACTATGTTGAGAAATAGATATGTAGGTATGAAGAATAAAGACGTGGAAATTTAATAAAGTCCATTGTGTTTAAAAAGCTTCAAGAGATTTGAAATAAACAATTCAGAGACTCTTTTTTTCAGCTCGGCCTTGCAAAACTCAAAACTATCGAAAACTGTTTTCAGTATGTCCACATTTGTGATCGGAAGCCACCTGTGTGCACGGTGTGGGTGGCGGAGGGTACTTCTGGTATCGCTGTCTGACCCCACCTTCCCTTCCATTGGCGAGCAGTGCGTGGGAAGAATGCCTGGCGGTAAACCTGTGTATGAGCTCTAATTTCTCATCAGGTCATGTTAGCAGTACCTAAGTACAATGTTGACTATAACACCATCTTTACTAAATGTAACTCACCATAATCTGAGTTATTCGTAATAACGACAGTGCTGTGGCCAACATTGCACGCAGACATTGATTCTTTACGAAACACGACCTGAAGATGTTTGTTAGTCAACCGAAACCGTTACAAGTTGTAGTTTGATTTTTCATTAAACTTTTAATACATATACATGATTACTGTGCAGTTCGCATTCAAGTGCCTGGCAGGGAGTTCATGGAACACTTTTACATGATTTCTCCGCCGGTCCATTCTCTAGCAGCACACGGGAAAAACTGAAACTTAAATCTTTCCGTGTGAGCTCTGATTTCTCGTTTTATTACGATGATCATTTCTCCCTATGTCTATGAGTGTCAACAAAATATTTTAAAAAATGTTCAAATGTGTGTGAAATCTTATAGGACTTAACTGCTAAGGTCATCAGGCCCTAAGCTTACACACTACTTAAGCTAAATTATCCTAAGGACAAACACACACACCCATGCCCGAGGGAGGACTCGAACTCCGCCGGGACCAGCCGCACAGTCCATGAATGCAGCGCCATAAACTTCAACAAAATGTTTTGGATTCGGAGGAGAACGTTAGAGATGGAAATTTCGCGAAAAGGACTCGCTGCAGTGAAAAACGTTTTTGTTTTAATGATTGCAACATCAAGTTGCGTATCATATCCGCGATACTCTCTCCCCTATTTCTCGATTATACAAACGAGCTGCCGTTCTTGGATCTTTTTCGTAGTCCTCCGTCAGTCCTATCTTGTAAGGATCCCATACTGGACAGCAAAGGACGGTCAAGGGCATCTCGCTGTACCTCCTACACCAAACCATATCAGGTGCCTGTATAAATAAAAGCGTGTATGAAATATCATCACCTGAGAACTGCTTGACCGATTTGGTTGATTTTTTGTTGTTGTGTTCGTTATTGTCAGGACAAGGTTAGTATGAAAGAAAATTTTCCGAAAATCCACCGGAAAAGTTGGAAGCCAAAATCAGTTGTGAAAGATCATCACCTGAGAATGGTTGAACCGATCTGGGTAATTCTTTTTTTGTGTGTGTTGCTAATTGTGTATGGTAATGGTATTTTTGGTATGGAAAGAAAATAAAAAAATTTGCCTTCAGTTTGACCGTTCTGCTGTCACATGTTTTCATAACAAAAAAAGTCTGTTTGACAGTTACATATGTAATATATAAATACATATGTAATATACGAACGGGAAACGTCGTTACTGAAAATATCGGAATGTTCTTGACCGATTTACTTCAAATTTTTACGCGATGCTGTAACTAAAGCTCGGGCGGACATAGGCAGCTAGGCTACATACTTTTTAACATACGTAATATATACATATATATGTAAAATATAAAGAGGGAAGCACTGTTATCATAAATCTCGAAAAGTTCATGAGCGATTTACTTCTAATTTTCACACTATACTCTAATGAACATTCGGATGGACATGGGCTACATATTTTTGTAATATATACTTACATAAGGAGTTTTGCTATTTGGGGAGCAAAATAACTGATGATGGTAGAAGTACAGAGGATATAAAATGTAGACTGACAATGGCAAGGAAAACGTTTCTGAAGAAGAGAAATTTGTTAACATCGAGTGTAGATTTAAGTGTCAGGAAGTCGTTTCTGAAATTGTTTGTATGGACTGTAGCCATGTATGGAAGTGAAACATGGACGATAACTAGTTTGGATAAGAAGAGAATAGAAGCTTTCGAAATGTGGTGCTACAGAAGAGTGCTGAAGATTAGCTGGGTAGATCACGTAACTAATGAGGAAGTATTGAATAGAATTGGGGAGAAGAGGAGTTTGTGGCACAACTTGACAAAAAGAAGGGACCGGTTAGTAGGACATGTTCTGAGGCATCAAGGGATCACCAATTTAGTATTGGAGGGCAGCGTGGAGGGTAAAAATCGTAGAGGGAGATCAAGAGATGAATATAGTAAGCAGATTCAGAAGGATGTAGGGTGCAGTACGTATTGGGAGATGAAGCAGCTTCCGCAGTATAGAGTAGCATGGAGAGCTGCATCAAACCAGTCTCTGGACTGAAGACCACCACAACAACAACAACAACTTACATAAATATGCATGTGATGTGTAAAGGGGGAACGTTGTTACCAAATATCTCGAAAAGAACTCGAAGGATTTACTTCGAATTTCTACATCATTCTCTACTGAACATTCAGAAGGAAATGGACATAAAGAGAGGGGAGGAGGAAATGGACAGACAGATGGGGAAGAGGGTTAAGCACATAGAAATGGAGTCGAAGGAGGCGTACGGAAAGAGAGGGAGGACGAGAAGATGGGCAGAGGGAGGGGAGGAAGGAATTCAGGATGTGTGTGCAATTCCCACACACATGTAGTAATTGTGGAGCGTTGCCGGGTTCGCTAGTCACAAATAAATATTTTTACATGCAGCTCATTGCGTACAGCACTGTGTCTTTTAATCAAGTCTAAAAGTTGGCGACGCGTCATTGCTCTGCCATAGCAGCATACGCAAGCGGGGCAAGTACGCGTGCTGTGCTGTAGGAAAACTATAACGGAAGAAGTCTGTCCGGCAGAGAGAGCACACGACAGTAGCGGCCACTGTGCATCTGTGGGAGCTGTCTTCTTCGCGAGGGCAGCGCCCGTGCGTGGGCGGCGATATGCGGCAGCCTCATTTGACCTTTGGCCGATGCGGCATGGCCGGAGCCCCCTGGGCAGTCGCTCCGGAAAGAAGATAAACAAGAGCGGGGTGTTTTCCGCGGCGGCGGCGGCGGCAGCTGCGGGCTGGCTGGCTCGGCGCGGCTCTCTAGCCTGCGCGGTCGCGGCAGGCGGGCGGTGCAGGCGCGCGCAGGAATGCTGAAGGCCGTACAGTCGGGGCACGCGACGCGCGGCCACGGCGCCGAGCAGAGGCGAGGCGAGGCGAGGCGAGGCGAGGCGCGCGCCCACTCGACCCCGCCACAAATTTCAGCGCGCGCTCGCTCGCTCGCTCGCGGACGCGCCGTGGCCCGCCCCGCCCCGCGCCGCTCCGCGCCAGTGTCCGACAACGCGGTCCGCGGCCGGACAACTCCGTGACACCACTGCAGTACCCATCAGAGGCGAATTCATACGTATGATAAAAATGGATGTGCGTTCCACACATGTCCTCCTAAACCACTGGGTCGATTTCAGCCAAATTCAGTATTCATATCACTTACTGTCTGCAAAGAATCGCTGTCCGCCTGAGAATCTCCTACCTGTCAGAGGGGGGCGGGGAGTGAGGGTGAGAAAGAACTGTAGCTCATGGCGCGCAAATACCGGATCTTCATTTATCTAGTATTTGGGAATGACAGCACATTACTAACAACTAATTTTACAGATAACATCAGACCTTCACGAAACTTTTTCTCCCTGACAGCATCCACAAAATGATGAACGGTAAAAAGTTTATCGCTTACTTCATTTCCTCTGTTCGTACGGCAAAACTCCAACATCGTGATTTATGTTTTAATTTATTACTTCTTTACTACTAGGTATTTCGCGACACATTTTGCAGACAGTATTTACGTATACCATTGAATGTGGCGGCACATAGTTTAGGAGATGACATCGTAAACAAAGAGTTGCGTGAAAACAAAGTTGCAGAGAGAAATTCGATAGAGATACAGGGGAATTCTGAGTACAAATATGTGTGAAATATCTTAAATATATGTGACATATCTGTGATATGTGCGTACGCTGGTAAAGTCACAGGTAAAAGGCTGCTCCTCATCCAAACTTGGTACACATTCTGCTTACTATCTGGAAAGAAATACTGTGCGGGTAAAAACCACCAATGTCTTATTGGGTTAGGAGTGAAACGCGAAGAGAGTGTTGGGTAGGTGATGGACAAACGGGGAGGGGGCAAGAGGGCATCGACAGAGAGAGGGGGAGATGTAAATGAACACAAAAGGCAGACGAGGAGATGGGCATGGAGAAAGGGAGGCGGAAGGAACAGGAAAAGAGAGGGGGGGACGAGATGGACAGACACAGGGGAGAAGTAAATAGCCACAGAAAGGGAAGAGGTTGATGTGGACAGAGAGAGGGGAGAGGAGGAGATGGACAGAGAAACAAAAGAGAGAATGTCAACAGAGACAGGGGAGAAGAGGAGACGGACAGAGAGGGAAGGGGGAGGAGATGAGCATAGAGAGAGAGAGGAGACGGATAATAGAAGACTGCAATAAATACAAATGGGACTTAACATCTGAGGTCATCAGTCCCCTTATAACGTACCTATCCTAACCTAACCTAACCTAGACTGTTGGTAGCATATTGGAACTCAACGACTGATTCCTTCCACAGATTTCATGCGATTCTTGACGACCGCCGTCCGCAAAGCTCGACGGTCTCTGTCCGCTAGTACATGAGGTCTGCTTTGTCTTGGTTTAGCTGTGGCAGTTCCTTCCCTTCGCGTTTCCCTTTCTCAGTCACCAACGGTCGAGTTGGACAGCTTTAGAAGGGTCCCTGATGGATTTGTTACTCTAGTGACATCCAATCAGTAGACCCCGTTCGAAGTGACCGAGCTCTCCTGACCGACCTACTGCTGTTACTGCTTCTCTACTGACATCCAAGTATTCCCCGCATCCTTTTATACTGGCGAGACCATCTCTCGTGACATTTACTGATCAGTTCCGCATTACATAGGGGCATCCGGATACTTTCGATGAGACGGCGTAAGGGTGCATCGCCAAAACCTGCACAGGATAATGAAATAAGGGTTACAGCAAATAAATGATCGTAGGCAGAGCGGCACGTACTTCGTTTGTATGAGTAATACCCGGATTAGGCGGGACCGTTGATCAACCGGATTATCGAAAACCCGGATAATCTGGAAATTTGCGAAAAAAAATTGAATGACTTTGGTTAAATGTTAAAGCACGCGAGCTATCTTTCGGATAGATTGTGCATTGTCTTCACATAAATCTTATAGATACGCGAGTTAAATTATTTTTCGCATGAACACTCAAATTATGCATTCTTTTCACATAAATTTTGACAACATACTGGAAGAAAACACAGTGAGTTTCATCCAGTGATATAATCAATAAGTTTATTTTGAGCCACATTCGTGTCTCGTTTACGTGTAACACGATCTCGCTTCACAATGAGCGCCAACTTTGTCACCTAATCCGTCAACAATATGTATCGTTATTGTTTTCACAGTAACATACAGCGATTGTCAATTTGAAACAAATGTCTTTCAGTTCACTACCGTTTACTCTTGCAGTCTGACACCGTTGAAGTTTCAGCTCCCAAAGCCAGCAGTGTTTTGTTTCAACAATTCACATTTATGCATTATATGCAGTACATGTAACTTTACGCCCATGGACACTACCACCTTCTTTCTCTTTGACGTCATTCTACATTCGCAGTATACGGAATAGTATTGTACACTGATGTATGGCGATTGGCTGAATTTAAATTTAATGATTGTCGCCATCGATTGTAACCACTGTTAGCATCTTGATTATCAAATACTTCAAGTTACTGTTATCCGCATCTGTGAGGACCGGATAAACGAAGACCCACTGTATTTTTCTTTTCTTTTTTTTTTTTTTTTAATACAGGGAAGTAATTTTTAACAGTATTTGAAAGCTCTTGAAAAGACGAGTATGGTGATATAACGCTTTTTAATGTTGGTTTTGACAATTTTCGCAGAACTAACCGAGAAATGTGCTAAAATTAGCTGCTGCGGTGTTAACTCGATCAAGTGGGGCCGAGCTTCGTCGATATAGTCGTATGCTGCAAGAAGACAGGCCTGCGCCGCTAAGATTAAATGTAATTCCTCTCGGCCCTACATTATACGACACAGATACAAGCTCAGCTACGAATTGTGTAAACGCAACTATGCTAACTTCTAGCGTATGAGAAGCGGCCTAGAAAAACTATTGAAAATGTGCTTAAAGTTTCATTTTTAAGTGAGGAGCTTTGATGGGAACAAGTAGACAGTCGAAAGGCTTGAAACAAAGACGAAACCTGGCATGAGAGTTTTACTTGGCGCTATTTGCTCAGTAGCAGCCAATTTTGGCTGCCTTGCCTTTCAATTTGAGTACATATTAAATCCTCAACAATTCGGAAGGAACGAAGATTGGGTTTAACGACCCATCGACAACGAGATCATTAGAGACGGAGCGGATTGTGTCAGGGATGGAGAGGGAACGATTCATGGAAATCATGGGAAACTTTAATGTGGATGGCCTGACGCGGGTTCGAACCGTCGTCCTGCTGAATGCGCGTCCAGTGTGCTAACCACTGCGCCTCTTCACACGGTCAACAATTCGGAGATCATCTTCTCGTGCTGACAGTCCTTATCGTAAAGCGACAATGGGTGCACGATGTAAGCTAGAGATGACCCTTCGAGGCATGTTGACAAACTGAACAGCGCAATGTCCCGTTCACGATTGGAGAAACGGCGGTTTTTGCTGAACTCCAATGAGGTAACAGGTTTGCATTTGCCTCCATAACACGGACGCCTGTACAAAGCGATTTCCTCCGGTAGAAAGAGTATTGAGAAAGAGAGTTTCAATTAAAAACACACACAGACACACAAACTACGCAAAACATGAGGAGTGTTGTAATTGGTTTGCATTAATGGCTCTTTCACATGCAATCTCATTTCTGCTTACACATTCTACTTCACACATTTTCTTAATAAACGCAAGCGCTAGATAAAGGCATGATAGCTTTCCAGAAGTCTAGACACACTAAATCTATGTGTGTTATTATTTTTTTCCCTTCAAGATCCGATCGATCGCGAAATAGAAACCACAGAGAAAAACAAAAATGTTTTATGTGCAACATTTAACTACATCTTCCAGCTAGTTGTCTATATAGTCGCCATTCCGACGGTAGACATCTGTCGTTGCTTGGCAGTTTTCCATAGACACCAGCCGCCAGTGCTTTACGCTGATTCTCTGGGCTGGTCTGCGGCTCGTTGTCTGTGCCAAAATGCTGGGCGGTAAGTGTGATCAGACACTTGCCATAGAAAACTCTTTAGGAGCGTCTTTGTTCCAACTGCAGTGTGCAGCCTAGCATTGTCATGAAGAAGGACAATGCCAGATGACAACATTCATCCTCGCTTGTTCTGAATTGTCCTCCGTAGACGATTTTCCATAATCGCCTGATCTACTTGCTGAACAAGATCAGCGGTTGACACTCGCTTACTTCCTTGACCACCTGTATCATGAACGTCCCTACGTCCTGCTTCGAAGTTCGTGCGGCACTGCCGCACTTTGCTGTCACACATGACAGTTACGTTATGTGGGCTGCTTAAAATCAGGTGGAATCCCTCACCACTAAGAAATCGAAATGATAGCACGTACTTCACACTTGGCGAAAGACTCATTGTTCTAGCATTCTTTTCGCGACCAATTAAAAGTGCCTAAGTAGCCCTCCTGTCTGATTCCTCTTACTATACGATTACTGACTCACACAGTCATATGCGTATAACTAACAGTAACGGAGGCTATCTGTATTTTAAATGGCTAACCCGGGTTACGGGTCCCCAGTTGCAGGTTGTCTATCTAATGGCTTGCAGGGACAACATAACTTTGATTTTCAGTATTTCATATAATTATTGACCAAATTTAAAAATCTAAAATGGTGTCATAATTAACTTATTGAGAGCTACAATATTATGTTATAGGTTTAACACAGTAAGACAAGTACTAAAGTTAGCAACTATGTATATATCTTGGGACTGCACAAATTACCCAGACTTAATTCATACATTATTTTAAAATGAGAGCGCTTAGCAACTTCCAATAAACTTAACACTTAATTTCAAATTTTTCGAAACTTTCTGTAGCTGCTGACACCCCCCCCCCCCCCCCCACCTTTTCACATCTCCTACAATGTGATGAAAGGAAAAAAGTTAATCGCTTACTGCAGTATCGCGGTTTATGCAGCAAAACTTCAGCAGCAGGCTTGAGGTTTTAAGTTATTACTTCTTTACTACTAACTCTATTCACAACACGTTCTGTAAATGGTATCCACGTATACCATTGATTGTACCTGTAAAGTTATACATTGTACGACCCCTTGTTAAGGAGACGTGACGTCATAAACATTTGGGATGTGTGAAAAACTAGCTGTTGCTTAAAACGAAGCGCAAATTGCAAATTACTCGGACTATACTCACCCAGTTTGATAATGAGAGCACTTAGCAACTTACGATAAGCTTTAAACACATATTCATGCCATTTCCAAACTTTTTCTCGCTAACAGCAAATATTTAACACATTAACTCATTTGTAAAGTAATCAGACGTTTGAAGCTATTTTATGTATACTAGTTCAATTCTTTACAGAATCGGGGGTTTACTGGTGTTGCAGAGAGAAGAATCCAAACAAACTGTAGTTTGTATGCGAAGGAGATTGCCTAAAGAGGATTTGTGCTTTACTATGAGTGATGGGTGATCTTATCTTTTAGTAACAGAGAGCATCGTGCGTCTAGAAGAAGAGTAACGTGAGTGGTCACAGGCTTGAATGACTCCCAGGGAGAGTGTAACAGAAATTGTGCAACGTTTGATAGCAGACACCTGAAGAAAGACGCTTAGTATTTCACCAAAAGCTGCCCAGAAAACTTGTAGCAGTGATGTTCAAGTTGGATCCCGAAAATTAATTAGCTTCGTGCATGTTGCTCCCATGCGCTAAGAACTTTGACACTGAGTGTCCCAATTTAACAGCAACAAATATTAAATATATCGCCGCGTAGAGACTGTGATGATAACGTCAGGCTAATAACAGCTCGTATGAAAGCATGCAGACACATGATTGCAGTGGAAGTTGTCCCCGACATGGCCATTATTACGATCTGCACAGTTCCAGTGAAGAGACTGAAAACGCAAAAGTTATAATCGTAGGAGCATGTGCCTGGCCTGACAGTTTAAAGGAATTACTGAATATTGGCCCAGTGTCACAAATCCAAGCGACATTAGCGTTCAATCTAACATATTGTTGCAAGTTTCAACTATGTGTGACTGTTCCAAGCAGTCGAAAGTCTTCCACTGTGTTGTTTCTCTTGACATCCAATCATTGTTAACCACAGCGATTAAACGGGAGAAAGTGCGTGATGTGCAGTACTGCTACAAAGAACTGTTTAAAGACGAATCACTGCCACAGTATTTGGCAATCTGAGGAGTTTCCTCCCTCCACTGTCACCGTCTTGTATTGTCGCAAGGAATTCAGGAGCAAGGGAAGTTACCTTGAAGACGAAAGTCTATGCGGGTGCCCACCAGACTCCACTGCCGACAAAAACCCGTTTAATGTTCTAAGAAGGACCAAAGAGAACGATCGCTGATGGTACCAACACATTCCGTATGCCCTTGGACTTGATCGATGGTCCACTCCAAAGTCTTACACGTCGTGTTAAGAAAGTTTTCCGTATACGATGCAACAGAAAAATCCAGGGGATAGGATTTGTCATCTCTAGATGCCTGACAGGTTATCTGAACCTTTCCTGATGAAGTTCCTTCATAGAACATTGATTCACGGATTTAAGATGTTGTCAACAAGCCTCACAAGTTTCGAGTAATTTGAGACATGCACAAATGCTAGAATCAGATACGATTGGTGTTACTTTCTGGCGAACATTTTCAAATGCCGATACAAATTGTTTGTCCTTGAAAACTTCTTCTATACCATAGATTCTCGAACATAAATAAGTAAACAAGTACTAATCTGTAAGGGGCAGCCGCGCGGTCTGAGGTGCCTTGTCACGGTGGGTGCGGCTCCTCCTGTCGGAGGTTAGAGTCCTCCCTCGGGCATGGGTGTGTGTGTTGTCCTTAGCGTAATTTAGTTTAAATTAGATTAAGTAGTGTGTAGGCTTAGGGACCGATGACCACAGCAGTTTGGTCCTATAAGACCTTAACACAAATTTCCAAAATTAGTAAGGGGAACCATGTAGCTACACAAATATATAATTTCAAGAAATGTGTGCAGCTTTCCTTCAATTGACACGTTCCACGTACAGCTCTCCCTCTCAGGAAGGCAGTTGTTTTCGAATATTCCCAGTTTCGCCAGGCTGCACCTTTAGAACTCTATGGTGTAATTCTTCCATTAATCTAGACAGCCCCTAGCACACATCTTCTACCTCTTTGGCAACGTTCTACGTGACTGCTTGCACGTAAAAGGAAATCTGACTTTTCACTTTTGCTGCAACGCTTTGTTATTCAGAGGTTTTCTGTCAATTTGACTGGCATTTCGTGTTTCATCTTGATGTTCATTAGGTTCGGCACACACCGTTCTTAAAATAGAAGAAAAAGTTCATACTCAAAAAGACAGGTGTTACGTCTTTGGAATTTATAATTTACCCGATGCAGAGCTAAGTTTCGAGGGCAACAATAGTTCACGATGTAATCTTTCTGCTGGAGGGCACTTCTAGACATGATGACGGTTCCTAGTTCACTTTGTGTCAAGACCGTAAATCTTACGGTGCTGAAGGGCTTCACCGTAGATTTGGTGCGGTTTGGAAATTTATAAGCGGTTTCTTACGTCCATATTAAACTTCTAGGTCGTTGGGCAGACTTTCCCAACGGCCTGAAGAGCATTTAGACCTAATATAATTTTTGTGTAGCCCTTGGATGTTACATTCGGAATCATTCTCGATAGCCACTCTAGTACACTCCATGACGGCAGAGGGTGTTCGCAAGTCGTAGCCAAAGAAGTAGCAGCAGGCTAAAATTTTCGGTGGCAACAGGATGCAGAAGGCCACAGCTAACTGACTGACTGCTTGGGGACGGTTCGCTGCGCTGGAAGCGCCCCAGTTTGTTCGTTGTGCCAAAGCAGCAGTTATGGGAGAGGAGCTAGGGCTACGACATTGCTACTTGAGAGGGCAAGTGTTATTTCTCACACAGAAATCATCACAGTTCCGTAAGTCAACAAGACAAACCGTTGGCTCTTGTATCACTCGTCCGTGGTTCTTGTATCACTCGTGTGTTTGCTGCCACATCGTCTATTTGGAAAGAAGTTACTTTTGTTTGTTCATTTCTCCTCTTTGACTCATATTTCTAAAATCTATAGCACAGAAATGTACGTTATATGAATATATAACGATGAGAACGATAAGTGGGTCAGTTGTCTGCGTATCTTATCGCCTTCGTTCTGCATGTATTCGATGAAGCTATCCCAAGCAGCTGTGAGGAAACACAAAAATATTGCAGCCATTTGTGCGAGCGCGCTCCGAATGACTATTGATGTTTTGAGCCGAACGGAACTCAACGCCATCATTTCGCGGAGACTTAATAACTTGAGGTACTCATTGGATCGGTAGCGTTCCTGAAGAAAACTGGCTCAAAGTAATCAAACAATATTGCATATCATCCTCGTTTGAATATGGTTCTTTGATATTTATAAAAAAAAATGCCCTGCCACCCAAGTTTGTATAGCTTGTATCGTCATTGCCTGCAAATGACGTTTGCTAACCATGCCTTTGGTTTCATTTTAGTCTATTAAAATCAGCTGTCAAGTATTGGGATGACACTGTAAAGTGAATTTGGACAGCTTCCATAGAAATTTTGTATTCGGTCTTTAATAAACTTTAGTCCTCGCTATATGAACCGATTGCGTAAAAAAAAAAAAAAAAAAAAAAAAAAAAAAAAAAAAAAAAAATTAATTTGACTAAGTTCCTAGGTAATGCTGTAGCTAACCAAACGACGGCAGTTTCGGAGCATCTGGTCTACCTTTTTAGTGCTTGTATTATAGTTCGTTAAAAACATTCGCGGCCACAGGTTTTCCACTAAGGTGCTCAGGAAAGTTTCTGCGCTAGGTTTCTGCCTTCCTTAATGTCTCATCCACTCTGCCACGAGAATGTCAGATTACTCGCACAAGCCAAGGGTGATGGCGCAGAAGTTATGGCACTAGATTCGCCCACGGGAAGAGCAAGTTACTGTTTTTTGCATCTGGACATACAGATCTAGGTTGCGTTTGTGGTTTCGCTAAGTCACTTCAGGAGAACGACGGAATGAGGCCACATCCGTATTCTTATATCTACACCGATTTGACCTCGTGATCCCTCCCGAATGGTCTCGACGTCTACGGAACACAAACACGAATGTTTCTTTCTTCAGCGTGCAACAATTGCTCTAGCGAGTTTAAGAACTCGTCAGAGATGTGAAAATTGTGTAAACCACCAGAGGCCTATTACAAAGAAGAATAGTGCTGAAGTATGGAAAGTGTAAAGTGAAAGTTTAGTTGAATTAACAACCTCGTTGAATATTTGTCTGCTTTTTCTATGATCAAGATAAGTCAGTTATGATGGAGTACGATTGTTAATCGTTGAATCAGGAACGCCTTTTTCCTGAAACCTTGATGATAAAGACGTTACTTTCAAGTTAATCGCACGGTAGAGTATATTTTCCTGCGTATTAGTGCCATGCATACTATGCATTCTGTCAAACCCGCGGTGAGAGACGTCTTTCTTAGTCCCGCAAACGACAATGGACTGTCTAACTTTCTCGATAAGCTAATTCACACAGATTATCCAGCGACTGGGTGCAACGAATAATAAAAAGCTCACATTCGGAAATAGAATGTAAACTCTGCATGGTGTCGTCTCAGCGTTGTGCTGTTTTCTTTCATGGAGTTGGTATTTTAAGAATATTTGATGTGCTCAGGAAAGGTTTCTATCTGTGTTGTCCGAAACGTCTACTTGCTGTGGCTTTCGAAAGCTCGTGGTTTGAAGAAGTACAGTGTCTGCAACTTCGAATCATATTTTCGATCTGATCCACCCACAGAGCCTCTGTAGCCCAGAATTCCTTCTATAGATGTAAGAAAACATGGCAGTAATTTTCTGTCGAAGCGGCACGTAAGTCCTGTGAAAGAAATGAGTTTCATTGTTGTGGAAGAAGTGAGTTTCAGTGTTATACACATTACAAAATGTATGAAGCATTTCCGGTACATGCCACTACGGCAAATTCTTCAAGCCTTTTTTATGCAACCGCACAACCAACAAACTAAACATCGGTTGACCATGTGATGTATAGGTTAGAATAGCTAACACTTATACTACGTTATATTTGTAATGCGAAATATTTTCAGTAGGCTAGTTAGCGAGCCATAGCTTCCAGGTATCGGTCGAAGATCATGTTGCACACCCTCAGCTGCTATGAAAACCAGTTTTTTTTAAATTACTCTTCATCAGGCACAAGATTCTTTTCAATTACAGCTTTTATCTACACAGCTAGTTTATGGAAAAACTTCTTGTGTCTGATGATGGTGAAGAACAAGGCGAAACTACGAGCAGCAACACATATTTTCATAGCAGCAGACGGTGTGCAACATGATTATCGACAGTTTGTACTTCGCTTTTGATTAGGCGAAGTGAATCCTGTCGGACAAGATTATAACTACTGACTTGGCGCTCACTTGTGGTACTAGGTCCTCTTTGCAGCGACGGAAAAACTTATTGCTCCTGGCTGATCGACTGTTCCAGTTACTAGTTCACATCCTCTTGACGTTGATCTCTGCTTCCCCATCTCAGAATCGGGAATAATGTTCTCTTAGACTGTTACGGACATTCCAAAGAAACAACACGAGAGCTGTGGCCTCCTGAAAGAAGCCTGACGTTAATTATACCCCAGGTCAAGCGATTGGGAAGATAATTTCGAAGAACAAACGCCGGTTGTTAGGAGCAGCCCGCAGGGCTACGAGAGTCCCAGCCGTGTCTTGTGCCTTACAGACAGCTCGTTTTTGTCTCATCACATCGGTTTTCATTCACTGTTCATGGGAAGCGCATCCCTCAAGCCCCCTGAAATAGCTTACTCAGAAGGTTCGCAAGACGTGCCTTTCATTCTCCACCATCTGCCGAGAAATCATATTGAAGAAGTCACGACGAGTGAAACGAATCAGCAGGCGGTTTCAATTGGCACTCGCTGTATGCCTTGAGCTGTTTTTTGTGCTATTAAGTTAAGTCATTTTTCCTTTATTTGGCAGTAATAAGCACACAGAAGACTATACGCGTTTCACAATCGGTTGGATGATGAACAATTAGATGATGAAGAACTGATCACTTGAAAGTTACTTTTCAGGGGAAATCAGATTATTGCACAAGCTTGCAGATTTTCGAGTAATTATTGCTGCTAAATAAAGGGTAAATGACCATAAATAACTCCGTTGTGGAGCTCAGTTCGAAGAAAACTAGTAGTTAACGAGAATTTTTCGAGAACTTCCTCTCACTGCTTCACTGTCGAATATAATGTCGTCACAAACTGTACCAAACACACACACACACACACACACACACACACACACACACACACACACACACACTCGCGATCGCTCTTTTCTCTTAAAAGAAGTAATTTTGCTTTCTTCTTGTATCATTCGCGCATCTACTGCACACAAGCGCTGCCTTAATAATGATGTGGATGTTAGGACAGTTTGTGACATATATCATCATCCACAATAGTGAAGATAATCTATTAGTTTCGAGGCTTACATGAGAACGGCACGCTGGAAGATGAAACGTTACCCAAATTTCAGGAAGATGTTTGCTAACATGTTAGACACAATTTTTGAAAAACAAGGCGTAGGGTAATTCTCGATGCCGGTAAGGACACAAATCACATGCAAGACTATGTAGCGAACAAAATACACAACGAATAAGGGGTTATACCAGCTCCTAGGACTACTCCCGACTTCTCAATGGTGTTATTAACTTCATTATGACGTTTTCATTAATTTATGTTCCTGTGCATCTCTTGTTATCCGTTTGTGCGCTCCAAATGACTTTGAGTTTGGACGGTTATGAATCAAATGACAGAACTGTCATTCCAGTTAAGACAAACAATTATATATATATGTTTTGCGTTTCGGATCTATGTCTCTGTCTGGACTGAAGAGGCAATTGTCAGTTTACTATTTATGTTCTATTTTGTAAGCTTACAAATGGCACTATATTGAAATGTGTTCTTCAGTCTATTGTAGGATACAATTCGTGTTGAATCAGTTCCGGCACTTCAATATTTCGTTTTTGGGCTTATGTATGTATATGGTTGTTTTAATAAAGGAAAAAAAGATAAAAAAAGCGGTTCTAGGCGCTGCAGTCCGGAGCCGCGCTGATGCTATGGTCGCAGTTTCGAATCCTGCCTCGGGCATGGATGTGTGTGATGTCCTTAGGTTAGTTAGGTTTAAGTAGTCCTAAGTTCTAGGGGACTGATGACCTCAGATGTTAAGTCCCATAGTGCTCAGAGCCATTTGAACCATTTTTTGCAGTGTGGGAACATTCAGTAAACAGACTACCCTATGTCACATGCCACGTGACTGTTCTTGGTAACTTTTAACTTCCTAAGGCAGCTCGACTTATGCTAGGGTCGTACTGTGCTGCTTGAAAGGCAGTCAGACGCAAGCTGCACAGTGAAATACTAATACTGTTGGGTGTTACTTCTTTATTAAATTATTCGATGACACTTTGGACTTCGTTTCTTACCTGCATTCTGCCTACTTCGCTGGATTTGGTTCAGTGTTTGGACTGTGATGGAAAGGTATCGTCTCGGCGCCGAAGTTATCACGTTATGGTAACGTGCCGATGCTCTTTCTTTTTTTTTCTTCTTGGGGAGAAATGCACTTCCTGATAACTAGATAGTCCTGGATTAAATTCTGGGTCTCGCTCCTATTAAGCCTGGTGATCACTATCCTGTTATCTGGGAAATTACTCTGTATCGATAATCGGGAGTCAAGCCCTCATATATTCGGCATATAGGAGCAAACATCGAATGACTTTGAGAATTGGCGACGGTCTATGGGATTTCGCCATTGCCTGGATAGCCTAATGGTAGACGACTGCTTGGGAAAAGCAGAAAATCAAGTCGAGAGTTCTACTACCAGTTCTTTATTCTCTCTCCAGGTAAGCTGTTACTACGATGAGGGCCTGATGTATCAAATTCTTGTACAGTGTGTCACAGACGTCCCGGTACCCATAGTTCGAAAGAGTGTTTTACACAGAGATATATGTTGACATCTTGCGGAGCATCTCAGAAGTTATTCTTCGAAAGCCTTCCTCAACACTTTTGCAGATTTCTTCACCAGTCGCATACGGACTTTCAGTCACGTAGGAGTTAACTATTCTCCGTAATGAATTGACTGGCGTGGTAAGGTCCTGGGAAAACTACATCTGTCCTGTAAGACTTTCGATGTATTGTGCACTCGTCAGATCAAACATTAACACACTTAACCGGCAATCGGCACACGGAAATTGTGCCAAGAAAGCATCGCAGGTTGCAACCCGCTGTTCCATGTCGTCAGATAACTCATTCAGAAACAGTGGTCTACATCATTTCACTTTTAAACCTTTTTTTAATGTGATCATGCCTTGTCGACTGCGATATTTGAAATTCAGCTGCTCTTTTGCGAATGGATTTCGTTGCAGACTGCTCATTTAGTTGAGCGATGGTGTTTCACGTTTGCTCTCGCATTTTCTTAAGGGGTACGGGGACTTATCTGAAACACCTTGTTGCACAACGCAATATAGTCAAAGAAGATTCTGCCATTCAAAATGAATTTCCCGTCAGGTGAGTCTGTGTTTACGTATGAAACTGAAATACTGTAACCGCTTACACGCGGACACGGTGATATACGGACATCCGGGTTTGTCAGAGACTCGCGGACACCACCCTCGTCAGGTTGCGGCCGTGTTCAACAATGGCGCGCAATATTTTTAAATGATTTAAAATAGGTCACTGTTTGTTTATGCCGTACCCTGTTTGAACAATTGGGGATTAAATTCATATTTAGAGTTTGATCGGCACTAAGCACTGCTGCAGACGGATGTCCAGATTCCGCAATAATTTGTGATAATTCCATGAGACTGGCGTGCATTGTACGTACTACCTGTTATTGTTCGAAATGGAAGCAGTTTTCCCGCAGTTGCAGTGTGGTACATTGCTTTTTAATTCGAAAAGCTAAACCGATATTTTAATATTTAAACTGGAAGTTACGTCTGAGAGAATCATTTCTTAACCACATTCCGAATGTTAAATGTAGTTATTATTGCGTAGACTACAGCTGTTTAAGAATTTGTACTAAAATACCATTAAAACAAGCCAAAAACCTAGCTCCTCAGATTGAACTCTTTGAAATGTGTTTGCGCGATGACCTGCATGGACGCATATAGTGCTGCTTCAGGTGTGTTCTGAAGCCGGACAACAATTTGTGCTTGTTTATAGACCAGAAAACGTATACTATTATTTGAACAGTTTACCTTTCTCGTGTCGCACGTCAGTATTAGTCACGCGGGAGTGAGCGCGGAAGTCACTACTGTTGTACGTAGCTTAAACAATACTACTTGCAGACGCTACCGTGCTGCATATTCTTAGGTGGCACTGCCTGTCCGCAAATCTGCGGACACCAGCTAAACAGTCCTAAACGCCGGGTCTAACGTGTTAACTATTGCGCCGCCTCGATTAGTGTTTGTTATTGTTTCAAATTAAGAATTCTGTTGGACTTCTACGATGTATTGTTGTGATCTCTTGGCAAGAAAGGCGCTTCTTAATGACGTACATAGATTGCAGTTTTAATTTCGCTTCTTGAGATTTCATGAAATTATTTCAGACGAAGAGCTTACTGCATTTAACGTGCGACAACGTCGTTCGATTCATAGAATTCCACCAAAATACAAAATTTCGTGTTCAGCGCCCATGCTGCATCTAACGATACACTTTTAGACCTGCCAGCGTTACATCAAAAACACATTTCACAGCGGACTTGAATTTTTATTTAAGGAAATTTCTGACCCCCATTAAAAAATCTAAAATGCATCGCTAATATACGGAGACAATACTGTGGACGTTTACATTCTTTTATCAAATTTCTAGGAGTATTTTCCAGTTCTAAATCGAAAGTTGCCTATGACTGATGACGACTGCCGCATGGAATCTTCAAAAGTTCGCTCTGTTTGTGAGGTATTCCACCGCCAGCGCGGATTCACGGTCCGTTGGCGCAGAGACGCGACTGTACCGCGCGCGAGGAAGCGTTTGGCAACGGGGCCACAGTTCTGGCATAGCATAGCTTTATATCCTGGCGCGGCGCGGCCGAGCTAGCGGCCCCCACCACGCGCCACGCGCTCCCCCTCCCCTCCACGCCACCTGCGCCCGCCTGCCGGCGCCGACGCTACCTGTGTTACGCAGGGCGCATAGCGACCACACGGAAACGGGCGAGGCGGCCCGAGCCGGTCCGGCGCTGCGCGGAGCGCCGCAGCCGGACCCGGCCGGCTATCAAGGTTACGTGCGGCCGCCGGCTACGCGGTCTATCCCATCGCCGTGTGTACATCACAAAAAGAAGGCGGAGCTCCAAGGGGGAGTACTTGTTGTATCTTATTGCCCCGTATGAGGTGGAGATACGCTCTGCCGACTGGCGATATCTCTGATATACCTCGAGGCTCCTATAGATGTCATTTCCCAAACAGTGAGATAGCAGTACTTGATAGCCAAGTCTGCATACCAAACAACGAAAGAGGAGGAATGCGAGTAATATCTCAGGGGAAGATTGATGTCAGATAGATAGATAGATAGATAGAGAGAGAGAGAGAGAGAGAGAAAGATCAGATCATGTTTGAAAGAAAATAAAAAGGGGAATGGATCGTGAAATACTAGGAAACTAATTTAGAAATCAAACATTTCTTTTTTTCATTTCGTGGAGCAGCCTGACAGCCTGTTCAGTCTTCACTGAAGCCATCCGCTCTTCGGCCGTCATTCTATGTACAAAAGAATGAGGTGACAAAAGTCATGGGATACCTCCTAAAATTGTGTCGGACGTCCTTTCGTCCGGCTTAGTGCAGCAGCTCGACATGGCATGGACTCAAGTCCCTGGAGGTCCCCAGCAGAAATATTGAGCCATGCTGCCTGTATAGCCGTCCGCAGCTGCGAAAGCGTTGCTGGTGCAGGATTTTGTGCACGAACTGACCTCTCGATTACATCCCAAAAATGTTCGATGGGATTCATTTCGGGCGATATGTATGGCCAAATCATTCGCCAGAATGGTCCAGAATGCTATTCAAACCAGTCGCGAACAACTGGGACACGGTGACATGGCGTATTGTCATCCATAAAAATTCCATCGTTGTTTGGGTGACTTGAATTCCGTGAATAGCTGAAATTGTCTTCAAGTAGCCAAACATATCCATATCCAGTCAGTGACATAGCCCATTCCATGTAAACACAGCCCACACCATTATGGGGCCACCACCAGCTTGCACAGTGCCTTGTTGACAACCTGTGTCCATGGCTTCGTGGGGTCTGTGCCACACTCGAACCGTACCTTCAGCTCTAACCAAAAACGTCTGGGGTCAAACCGATATGGCCACGAGCCCAGGAGAGGCACTGCAGGCGACTTCGTACTGTTAGCACAGGCAGTTCCGTCGGTCGTCTGCTGCAATAATCCACGATCGCCAAATTTCACTGCACTGTCGTAACGGATACGTTCGTCATACTGGTTTATTCACGCAGTATTGCTTGTCTGTTAGCACTGACAACTCTACGCAAACGCCGATGCTCTCGGTCTTTAGGTGAAGGCCGTCGGTCACTGCGTTGTCTGTGGTGAAAGGTAATGCCTGAAACATGGTATTTTCGGCACACTCTTCGACACTGTGGATCGCGGGATATTGAATTCTCTTAACAATTTCCGAAATGGAATGCCCCATACGTCGAACTGCAAATATTCTGCAAATGCCCTGCCCGTCTATACCTTGTGTACGCGATAATATCGGCATCTGTATATGTGCTTGTCGCTATCCCATGACGTTTGTCACCTCATTGTATATGTACACTATCCGAACATAAGCATCCGGAAACCCATGACTGATACAGTATTGACCATTAGATGTCACGAGAGGCGGGACGCCAGTATAAAAAGTGGCGGGGTGTATTGTGTTGTCTGTGGACGTGCAGTAACAGCAGAATGGGTCGGTCATGAAAGATCAGTGACCTCGAACGTTGACTAGTCATTAGATGTCACCTGAGAAACAAATACAGGTTCGAATCCTGCCTCGGGCATGGATGTGTGTGATGTCCTTAGTTAGGTTTAAATAGTTCTAAGTTCTAGGGGACTGATGACCTCAGAAGTTAAGTCCCATAGTGCTCAGAGCCATTTGAACCATTTGAAACAAATACTCTAGAGATATTTCAACCCTTATAAAGCTGCCCAAGGCGATTGTTGGTGATGTGATTGTGGAGTGGAAATGCGAAGGAAAAATCACAGCTAAACCAAGACCAGCGCAGAGCCCACGTACTGTCGGACAGGGACCGTCGACCATTGCGAAATGTGGTTGTAAAAGGTCGCATGAAATTAGCGGAAGGAATCAGTCGTGATTTCTAGTGTGCTACCAGCAGTCCAGCTATCACAAATACTGTGAACGGAAGATAAAAAAGAACGGGGTTATTGATCGAGAAGCTCCTTATGAGTCACACATTTTTGTAGTCAGTGCTGAGCGACAGTTAAGGGGTGTAAAGAGCAACGCCATTAGGAAACGAGTGATTTGGAATGATGAGTTAGGCTATATCCTGATGCAATCCGATGGAAGGGTTTGGGTTCACCGAATGCCTGAAGAACTTTACCTGCCATCATGTGCAGTGCCAACAGTGCAATACGGAGGAAGTGGTGTTACGGTATCTGGGTGATTTTCGTGGTTACGATGTGGCCTTATCGCCTTTAAGAAAACGCTAAATTCCGAAGGACATGAACACATTTCACGTCACTCAGTACTGTGTATAATAAGGAACAGTTCGGTGAGCATGAATGTTTGGATCAGGAGGACTGTGCACACTGTCGTAAGCAGCACCTATGAGGCATTTCTTTGTGGACATTAACATTCCTGAAATGGACTGACCTACCCAGAGTACCGACGTGAGCTCAATGGATCACCTTTGGGGCGAGTTACAACGTCAGCTTCGCTCCAGACCCCAGCAGTCCAACACCACCTTCTCTGGTTTCGCACCTTTGGGAAGAATGGACTGCAGTTCCTCCACAGATTTTCAGACGCCCGACTGAAAGTGTCCCCAGCAGAGTACAAGTCGTCATAAAGGTGAAGGGTGGCCATACTCCATACTGATGTCCGCTAAAACGTGTCCGGATACTTTTGATCGAATAGCGTACTTAAATACGTTACATTGTAACTTTTTATCTAAAGAAGCCCCAAGAAGCACTCAGTTTGTAAGCATAACTGTGCTCCGATTGTTGAAATTGGAGGCTGCGATGAACTACGTAATGGTATAAAGTAAGTAACTCTTATACCGCAAACATAAAATCAAAACCATACACTAATACAGTAGGCTTTGCCTACTATGCGTACTCTCTGTTAGAGACACAAACGTATGGAGTAGGCGGAAAGCTGCAATTTATTGCAATACGCGGTGAAATTCGGACCGCGGGGCTACATTCGTATGTGAACTTTGGTTCATTTATACATGAGAAAAAAAAAGGAGTAGGTCTTACGAAGGACACCTAGGACTCGATGTGCAATGTGTACTTAAAGAAAGGATACGTGTGACAGCAAGTGTGTTTTTTATGCTCCTTTGCATGCTTCGCAATCTGATCTACAATTGCAATGTCATAAATGAGTTTAACGTCCCGTCTACATGGAGGTAATTAGAGATGGGGCAAAAGCTCGGATTGTGTCAAGCATGGAGAAGAAAATCGGCCGTGTCCTTTCAAAGGAACCATCCCGGCATTTGCCTGGAGCGATTTCGTGCTAACCACTGCGCCACCTCGCTCGGTCACTGCACTGCAGACGTATAAATGGTTCAAATGGCTCTGAGCACTATGGGACTCAACGGCTGAGGTCATTAGTCCCCTAGAACTTAGAACTAGTTAAACCTAACTAACCTAAGGACATCACACACATCCATGCCCGAGGCAGGATTCGAACCTGCGACCGTAGCGGTCTCGCGGTTCCAGACTGCAGCGCCAGAACCGCGCGGCCACTTCGGCCGGCCGCAGACGTATAAAGAAATGGCAAAAAATTGCAATAGCGGTCTATGTTATCAAAGTTTTTTTTTCGTGTTAATACCCACTTACCGGAAAAAAGAGTTCTTGCAATTAATTTGTAGAGTAATACTAATTTTTTTCCATTGCGAATTGCATAAAGGAAATCATACATTATGACTTTGAATGAAAGAGGTGTTGGATTATAATTTTTGGGATGTTCCGCGATGCCTCTCCCTTGTTAATCTGACTGCTGTTAAGCGTAGACCAAATAGGTGCATGCCCAAACGATGACACGACTGCAAAATGGTAGCCCAGTGTTGAAGCAATGTCCGCTTTGCTTCGAAGAGTGCCGAACGGTATACGTTGATTTGTAAAAATATAGACTCTGGTCTATTAACGATAGGGTGATCTAGGATTTCTTAACTTCCCTAATTGATTGGTATCGTCTACGGATTCCATAACTTCTGTCATATAGTGATCTTGTTTGATTAATAGTTGTAACTAATAGAAGGTGTGATTGGTTCAAAACTGTTCAAATGTGTGCGAAATCTTATGGGACTTAACTGCTAAGGTCATCAGTCCCTAAGCTCACTGACTACTTAATCTAAATCATCCTACGGACAAACACTCACAACCATACCCGAGGGAGGGCTCGAACCTTCGGCGGGACCAGCCGCACAGTCCATGGCTGCAGTGTGATTGGTGATGCTATTCGCTGAGTATACGCGTAGCGTTGGCACGTATTCAACTACTCGAGCAGGAACTCCAGGCAAAGTCACTGCAATAGATATAGGAAGTTGTCGTTGGCACATTTTGTACCCATTACTGGAATTACCACTTGTCCGGATCTCGTCGTTACACTGTTTCTCGTCGTTCCACTGTTTCCGCATGCGGAATTCGATATGTTTTGACAGCAGTGTCACTGTACGCAAGTCCTACTGCATAGGGGCCACCCGTTCCCTCCAGTTAGAATTGTTAAGAAATTAACCGTGTGGCGTATTCTGTCGCAGATGTTCTTGCTGAACATTTTGCAAGACACTGATGACAGTGCACCACCTGTAAAGTGCCTCAGCTGCCCACAACTTATTCACCCAACACAAGCAGAGGCAGCTTGTGGGTCAAATCCAATTTTTGTTTTCTCTTCGTGTACTATTCATTCAATTCTGGAGAATTCCTGTCGACTTGCAGCTTTCACAAACTTAATATACAGCTAATGCGACCAGTTTAACCACTGTCGAACCGATGACCACTCCATGAGAGCGGTAGTCAAGTCACCAGACTTTCTTACAGGAGGAATGGGTTCCAAATATCAGTCCTCCTGTTTTAGTTTATGGTTATCGTTGGCTCCCTAAGTCGCTTCAGGCGAGTTCCAGAATGTTTATTCTGCCAAACCGCAGCCAATCTTTCCTCAAAATTTGTCTAGTACGAAGAACTGCTCAGTCTATAATTGTGTGGATGTTATTTACTTACTTCCTTCGCGCCTTCGAAAACAGCATCACGTCATGATATGCTGCACATAGTCAACGTTCACAGTTTGCCACGTTCGCTCTCGGTTTCGACAGCGCTCGTTTATGGCGAGTGCCATAAGCACCGTTATACCACAACACGACAACTCATTACAGAATATGTCGCGAAAGAAAGTACCATTTTCCCGCTGTTTCTTCTGTGCAGGTCTTGAGACAGAATGTGATGTTTGGGCTCGAAATAAGATTACGAATGTAAATTGGGAGCTCATTTTTTCCCATAAATGAACTTTTACGTGTTCAGATTGTGTGCAATTCAGTATAAAAAAACTGGCCAAGTGCGACACCAATCCCGGGGATCGATAATTTGCGACTTTTTACTATTATCGGTGTCGATACTGGCAAGAGACGTTCCCGGGAATTCGAAGACGGTATGAAAATCTCTACAGTGCTTAAAGAGACTATCCAGGAAATAAGGAGAAGAAGCGATCACCAGACTTCAGTTTATATTGTAGATAGAGAATATTTAATACAATATTTTTTTAATTTACTACCTAAAACATGTTTGCAAGCAGTAATATTTCTCTATTATGCTTTTGGCGGATGACAAACGCAGTGTAAGTTCCAATGGCAGAAGGACATTTTGTATGTGATATAATTACAATTCAACAGTTTTCAGATTTTTTTCCTTTACTTGTACAGTGAAACCTGTCTTCTTGCCAAATTTCATGAGTCTAGATCAACAGAAAGTATTTCGAAAGGTTAGCATGATGAGCGCGAGTAACAAAAGGTGTGACACAGATGATCGTATCTTTTGATTGCTTTGACGTAGAAGCTTTAATGTTTTTACACCTCCCAGGGACTGCAGATCTTAATATACGACATAAATTTCAACTTGATGTGGCTGCCTGTCCTTAACAGACGGACAGGCAGAGTGACTGACTGACTGACTGACAACAAAGCGATCGTATAGAGGGTCAGTTTTTACCGAGTTTGGTACCGAACCCAACAAAAGAAAAAGAAGCAATGGTGTAATATAGCATCGCATTTCATGAAAAACACATTTGTCCATTGTGAAGAACACATGTACAGGAAAAATAGAACGAATATTTCGCATTTTATGCGGCCTGAATAGCAGAGAGAAAGAGAGAGAGAGAGTTTATCACCGTTTCATCGACTCATGAAGGTAGTAAGCACATTTTTGGTAGTAAGCACATTGTTTCGGCGCTGTACGTACAAATTGAGCGAATCGCAGATGTTTTGAAACAAGTGCGAGTAATCCAATTGTTTGCCTTCGTGTTCGAGACGGTTCCGAAATCAACTCGACGTAGTAAAGGAGTCGGTGAGACAGCGAAGACGAGGAGACCGATTTAGACGCGCATACTGCGGCGAGAACTTGAATGACCGGCTGCATTCCATTGTGGACATGCCGTCGCTCGGCGATTTTGTAAGGGAATTTCCTGGAGGAGTGCCAGAAATTCCTGTGGCCGCGGAAGGCCAAACACTTGTAGGTTGTGTGTGCACTGCGCCGGCGCGGCTTCTCATCGACTCTGCTTGGGCGGAGACGAGAGGCGGGTTTTCAATCACTCCTCGCGTAGGATATCCATCCGTCCAGTTTTTATCGGGACAGTTCCTTTCTTAAAAACAAAAAAAGTTCCGCTGTCACGACAGTTTTTTGGGACGGTCAAACAAAAAAATGGCTCTGAGCACTATGGGACTCAACTTCTGAGGTCATCAGTCCCCTAGAACTTAGAACTACTTAAACCTAACTAACCTAAGGACATCATACACACCCATGCCCGAGGCAGGATTCGAACCTGCGACCGTAGCGATAGCGCGGATCCAGACTGTAGCTCCTAGAACCGCTCGGCCATCCCGGCCGGCCGCTCAAACATCCCGATTTGTTGTGATTCCGCTTGGCCAAGGTATTTTGCGCTAGCAGTTTACTGCGCAAATATATACGCTGGGGAGCGCCACTTCTACAACTTGCCCTACAGGCTTTGTTTATTTACTGTTAATGTTTTGCACTGATGGTGATACTGATTCATATTAATATGTATTTTCGATTGGTTCCATTGTGACAAGCAGCCTGAAGACTAATACAGTGGATTGAAACGGTGAAGACTTTGCTCGCTGTCAAAACACACTTTAATGAGGTATCATTTCCTCACTTTTATGTCAAAATCTCAAAAGAAAATGTACTTCTTGATTAAGTACATAAAACCGAAAAATACGGTGACAGTACACCAGAATAATTGCAAAAAGTCTTTTGGGTTCATCTGAATGCGTGATGCAACGACAAACTTCTGTGTCCATTAAAAATTTTGTCAGAACATTTTTTGTTCCGTTTTTCCATAACAGTTGAAGGTTTTCTTGTAAACTTTTTAAAATGCCTCGTTTTTTAATAAAAATGAAATGGTCACCCTATCCTAGCGTCACACGATACTCTTTCTTCGGAAGTTGTGTCGATATTCGCAATACCTACATTCGTAATAATTTTTTGAAATTAGCTGATACAACTTATTGTTTAAAGTGTTCATCGACTGTTCAGTTAAAATCATAGAAGACATGACAGTATGAATACCCTCGCGAAATCTACACAACAGTTTTCTCTTTGAATCTTACCCTCACGTTTATCCATTCGCTGCTTCCTCCGTTCCTGTTTTGCATCAATCCTGCTTAAAACGAATTGCAATTATGCAATGTATAACGTTTGCCGGGATCCAATGAAAACAACAGTCATGTAATGTTAGTAAAATCACATGTCATTGTTCATAAAGGAAGCTACAGGGCGAAGCACGTTGTTTTCAACTGAAAGCATTTCTCATAATACGCTTTCTTACAGCTATAGTTACGTCACAAATAATAAAAAAAATGGAAATAAAGAGAAAAGTGATTTAAAAAAAATTTTACTGGCATTCGTGATTGAAATGGAAATTCTCACTTAGTCAAATAATTTTTTACTTCAATTAAAAAAATGTAGGTCTGTATTCAACTCGTTGAATACCACTTAAGTTGCGTGAGTGACTCGCTTCTCTATCTCCGACCTTTGATCTGGCTTATCCAGTCAGCATACCTTTGATCTGGCTTATCCAGTCAGCATAATCCAGTCAGCATAAGAGGATACATACAGTCTAAGGTAGACTCCGAACCAAGATACAACTTAGTTTTTTCCATATTAACAGAATGACAAATATGAAAGGAGTGATTAAAAAATCCTAAGGTTGACTTGGGACTGAACCACACAGACTTTGGATTCGTAGTCTGAAAGTTAACCATTTTTTCCAGAAATGAACACTTCGTTAATCATTAATTTCATTTAGTACGTTAGCAGAGCAGATTTGATGTTAACAGAACAAAAGTTACTTTTACCCGAAATAAAAAAAAAAAAATAAAAGCTGCTGCTGCTCAATAAAATGGATTCACTTTGAGACTGTGTGATTTAACGATTCACTTACTTTCGTCGAATGCACCAGTTACACAGGGGTGACTAAAGTCAGGGGGTAGCTCCTAATATTGTTCCGGACCTCCTTTTGCCCGGCTTATCGCAGCAACTCGATGTGGCAAGGACTCAACAAGTCATTGGAAGTCCCATGCCATGAAGACTCTATAGCCGCCCATAATTGCGAAAGCGTTGCCGATGCAGAATTTTGCGTATGAATTGACCTCTCGATTGTGTCCCATAGATGTTCAGTAGGTGGCCATATCATTCGCTCGAATTGTCCTCGAATTGTCCAGAATGTTCTTCACACCAATCAGGAACAATTGACATGGCGCATTGTCATCCATAAAATTCCATCGTGTTTTGGGAACATGAAGTACATGAATGGCTGTACACGGTCGCCAAGTAGCCGAACATAACCATTTCTAGTCAATGATCGGTTCATTTGGACCAAAGGACCCAGTCCATTCCATCACGCTATTGTTGTGGAGATGGCTCCATGGCTTCGTGGGGTCTGCACCACATTCGTACGCTACGATCGGCTCTTGCCAGCTGAGGTAGGGACTCACCTGAGCAGGCCACGGTTTTCCAGTCGCCTAGGGTCCAATCAACATGGTCACGAGCCCAGGAGAGGCGCTGCGGACGATGTCGTGCTGTTAGCAAATGCACTCGCATCGGTCGTCTGCTGCCACAGCCCATTAACACCAAATTTCGACGCACTGCCTTAACGGATGCATTCGTCGTATGCCCTACTTTGATTTCAGCGGTTATTTCACGCAGTATTGCTTGTCTTTCGGCACTGACAACTCTACGCAAATGCCGCTGCTCTCGGTCCTTAAGTGATGGCCGTCGGCACACTCTTGAAACTGTGGGTCTCGGAATATTGAACTCCCCTAACGATTTCCGAAATGGAATGTCCCATGCCTCTAGTTCCAGCTACCATTCCCCGTTCAGAGTCTGTTAATTCCAGTCATGCGGCCATAATCACATGGGAAACCTTTTCATATGGATCATCTGAGTTCAAATGACAGTTGCGCCAATGCACTGTCCTTTTATACCTTGAGTACGCGATACCGTCGTCATGTGCATATGTGCGTATCGCTGTCCCATGGCTTTTGTCATCTCATTGTACGTATACATGTTCTCGTAGTGGTATTTTCATTTTCGTTAAACTCCAGAACCTAGACAAAGTAAACTGTTTCTCTGCTTTGTGAGGTGAACTTCCGGAACACAATTCCAGATAGAAATGTAAGCTAGAGCTAAAGTAATGAGCTCCGTTTCACATCAGTCGGCAGTGTGTTCGTAACGTTTCGGAAGAAATGCCTCTCTGTTTCCATGTTCGGACATGCCTTCCGGAATATCACGGACACACTGAGCGTTGACGCTGCTAGAAACCCGAGAAGATTTTATTGCACTGACGCCTCGTGGAAACCTTCATTCGCGTAACATCCAAAGAGATTCTGGTCGTATGTGAAATATGTTAGCGGCAAGAAACAATCAGTGCCTTCTATGCGCGATAGCAATGGAGATACTATCGAAGACAGTGCTGCCAAAGCAGAGGTACTAAACACAGCCTTCCGAAATGCCTTCACAAAAGAAGACGAAGTAAATATTCCAGAACTCGAATCGAGAACAGCTGCCAACATGAGTAACGTAGAAGTAAATATCCTCGGAGTAGTGAAGCAACGTAAATCACTTAATAAAAGCAAGTCTTCTGGTCCAGACTGTATACCAATTAGGTTCCTTTCGGAGTATGCTGATGTAGTAGCTCCATACTTAAGAATCATATACAACCGTTCGCTCGACGAAAGATCCGTACCCAAAGACTGGAAAGTTGCACAGGTCGCACCAATATTCAAGAAAGGTAGTAGGAGTAATCCACTAAATTATAGGCCCATATCGTTAGGATTTTATAACATATATGGTGATCGAACATTATGAATTACCTCGAAGAAAACAGTCTATTGACACACAGTCAACATGGGTTTACAAAACATCATTCCTGTGGAACACAACTAGCTCTTTATTCACATGAAGTGTTGAGTGCTATTGACAAGGGATTTCAGATCGATTCCGTATTTCTGGATTTCCCGAAGGCTTTTGAAACGGTACCACACAAGCGGCTCGTAGTGAATTGCGTGCTTATGGAATATCGTCTGTTATGTGACTGGATTTGTGATTTCCTGTCAGAGAGGTCACAGTTCGTAGTAATTGGCAGAAAGTCATCGAGTAAAACAAGTGATTTCTGGTATTCCCCAAGGTAGTATTATAGGCCCTTTGCTGTTCCGTATCTATATAAACGATTTTGGAGACAATCTAAGCAGCCGTCTTCACTTGTTTGCAGATGACGCTGTCGTTTATCGACTAATAAAGTCATCAGAAGATCAAAACAAACTGTAAAACGATTTAGAAAAGATGTCTGAATGGTGCGAAAAGTGGCAGTTGACCCTAAATAGCGAAAAGTATGAGGTCATCCACATGAGTGCTAAAAGGAACTCGTTAAACGTCGGTTACACGATAAAGCAGTCTAATCTAAAAGCCGTAAATTCAACTAAATACCTAAGTATTACAATCACGAACAATTTAAATTGGAAGGAACACACAGAAAATGTTGTGGGTAAGGCTAACCAAAGATTGCGTTTTATTGGCAGGACACTTAGAAAATGTAAAAGACCCGCTAAGGAGAATGACTACACTACGGTTGTCCGTCCTCTTTTAGAATACTGCTGCGCGGTGTGGGATCCTTACCAGATAGGACTGACGGAGTACATCGAAAAAGTTGAAAGAAAGGCAGCACGTTTTGTATTATCGCGAAATATGGGAGAGAGTGTCACAGAAATGATACGGGATTTGGGCTGGAAATCATTAAAAGAAAGGCGATTTTCGTTGCGACGGAATCTTCTCACGAAATTCCAATCACCAACTTTCTCCTCCGAATGCGAAAATATTTTGTTGACACCTATCTACATAGGGAGGAACGATCACCACGATAAAATAAGGGAAATCAGAGCTCGTACGGAAAAATGTAGATGTTCATTCTATCCGCGCGCTATAAGAGAATGGAATAATAGAGAATTGTGGAGGTGGTTCGATGAACCCTCTGCCAGGCACTTGAATGTGATTTGTAGAGTATCCATGTAGATGTAGAACATTCGGTCGTGCCCGAGAGATTTATTGTTCTTGTAAAAGACGATATTTCCAAGGTACCGGCTTCCGTAGACGTAATTGTTGAAGAGCGGACATAGCCAGCGGAGGGCCTGGGCGGCTGCCTAATTGTTGGGTCCTGCACCGCGCCGCGCCGCGGGCGCAAGTGCAGGCGCTGGCAGAAGGCTCGTAAACGGTAGCACCGGCCACGGTAATTGGCCGCCAGCTTCCGTTCGACGCCGGTGGCGGCGGCGCAGGTATAGACGGCGGTTTTCTTTTAGCCGGCAGCTCGGCATAAATTTCTCCGCGCCTGGGTCTCCGCCCGGGGCACGGCGTGGCGCGCTCGCAGGTCATCCCGAGTTCCTCAGTGAAAACGGAAGGACGCAAAAAGCGGGGCCTCGATGGGCGTGCCAGCTTTTTTACGAGCATCCAGCTCCGGGCGGCTGCCCGGCGGGCGCCTGGCTTCGGATTCACGCAACTGTTGTTGCGCCTTATCTTCCCCGTTTGACGTCCTTTCACCGCTGGGACCACCACAGACACCTTTCGTTCATGCCAGCTAATCATTGACCCGAACGCCTCAGCTGCATGGTCACGTGACACTTCTGAGAAACCATTGGGGGGGGGGGGGGGAATCCCGTACGCACTGTGGCGGAATTAGACAGCAAGTCGAAACATCGATCATGTGAAACACAACTCGCACTTTTCTCACGTGGCATATTGAAAGCTTTGGAACAAGACAGTCAGACAGATGCAGTATTTCTTGATTTCTGATAAGCATTTGACTCAGTACCACATAAACGCCTATTGTCAAAATTACCGTCATAATGGATATCAAGCAGAATTTGTAACTGAGGATTATTTGATAGGGAGGATGCAGCAGGTTATCTTGGATGGAGAGTCATCGTCATATGTACAAGTGACTTCAGTTGTGCCCCAGGAAAGTGTGTTGGGACCCTTGCTGTTTATGTTGTACATTAATAACCTTACGGACAATATTAATAGCAACCTGAGACTTTTTGCAAATGATGTAGTTACCTGTAACGACGTACTGTCTGAATGAAGAATACTCAGTCAGATCTTGATAGGATTTCAAAGTGGTGCAAAGACTGGCAACTAGCTTTAAATGTTCAGAAATGTAAGATTGTGCACTTCACAAAACGAAAAACGTAGTATCCTGTGACTACAATATCAATGAGTCAAAGTTGGAATCTTTGTAGGGATATGAAATGGAATGGTCACATAGGCACAGACGTGGGTAAAGCAGGCGATAGACTTCGGTTTACTGGTAGATTACTGGTGAAGTGCAGTGCGCAAAGGAGACTGCTTACAAATAACTCGTGCGCCCTATCCTAGAATACTGCTCAAGTGTGTGGGACGCGAACCAAATAGGACTATCGAGGAATATTGGACGTTTACAGAGAAGGGTACCACGAATGGTCACAGGTTTGTTTGACCCGTGGGGGTGCTACAGTGTTGCTGAAGAAACTTTACGTACAGAATCTTACAATAGATGTAAACTATCCCGAGAAAGTCTACTAACAAAGTTTCAAGAACCGGCTTTAAATGATAACTCTAGGAATGTACTATAACCCACTATGCATCGCTCACATAGGGATCGTGAGGACAAGATTACAATAACTATAGCACGCACAGGGGCATTCAAACAATCATTCGTCCTGCGCTTCATACGTCAATAGAACGAGAAGGAACATGAATAACTGGTGCAATGGGACGTACACTCTGCTATGTGCACTTCGCAGTGGTTTGCAGCGTATGGATGTAGATATGGAAGTGGTTGGCGACCATGCGTGATGAAAAGTCTTGTTGACGTTTTGTATGTGAAGGGCTAGGGGATGGCTGATGCCTGTCGTAGTCGCCACCTACACTGGAGGCAGTCTGAAAAGTACCGTAGTTATAGTCCGATACAAGATGGTCGACATTTGACAGACAATATTTGACAGTGGCATTTACCCCTCCCACCACCAATACACCAGTGGAATCCTGGCACTGTCGTCTGCCACTGTGTTATCATTTCCGCTGCACAAAGAGGTGTACTTGTCAGTTTTCCGGTATGAAACATTCTAGGCGCGAAAGTTTGGCCTGTTTCAGGAGAAACCATAACTTGACCCCATTAAAAATTAAGAACAGATTTTTGACAATTTTAGAGACACTACAGAGATACAGTATACAGGGTTTCGGAAATTTCCGCTACAAACTTCTAGGGCTTGTAGAGGAGGGCGAAAACATTAAATTTTGAACGGGAACCCATGTCCGGAAAAGTCATCCAACGACGCTACAGAGCGTCACAGTTTTAGGCAAAGGCGCCTGTAAATCTATGAATAATAAGCAGGGTGATTCCGCGATGGTGTTAAAAACTTTTAAGTACGATGAAGACGGGTAAATGTATCAGTTTGAGGTAATGGTCGCTGGTTTGGAAACAAACGAGTCGAAAGTTACAATCGAAAATCGTATCTCTGACAGTGGAATACATGTACCGGTAGTGTTGTTGCCAAATATGTAGAGTAGGCAACTTTCAGAGGTGGTAGTATGGACAAAACAAGGAAAAAATGTCCATTACATATGGGCTCTACACTGTATACCTGAGGAGCTGTGAGCACTTCTTCATCCTCGCTAGTGTGAAACACATCTCCACTATTGAACAAGTGCTGATAGCTCTTAAGATATGCATTTTAGAGCTCGTTTTTACTATACCTCTTTTCTTGTCTTGGTCCATATCTCCTTCCCTACAATCTTAGCAACAACAGTACCGGTACATATGTTCCGCTGTCAGAGGTATCAGAACGGTTTTAGCTTTTGACTTTCGATTCGTTCGTTCCGGTACAGGGATCCTTACCTCAAACTGATACATTTATCCTTCTCCATCGTCCTTGAAAGTTGATGACATCATCACCCTGTACATACATACATTTACGGGCGCCGGCGCCTATAACTTTGACGCTGTGTAGCGTCATTGGACACGTTTCCGGACACGCGTTCCTGTTCATATTATGTACTCACTCCCCTCTAAAAGACGGAGAAGTTTGCAACAGCCAAACTTGGCATTGCACGGATATTCATTTCGCCAATTTTCTATTAGACACGAAAAAAAGGAACTGTGTTTGAAATGTATAAGTACAACATCCCAATCAAGAAACATGATCCAGTACAGTTCCTGTAAGCTGGGCGCAGCTACTTTGCGAGGCTACAACGCGATTTTGTAAACGTCTCAATGAGTAATGTGTCGTCATACCTCTGTAACCGCTACTGTCTCTGCTGTCAAGACATTTGCGCTTCGCAGTTGAAAGCTATCAAAAGCGCTGTCAGGTGTCCGGGATTTCCTCGCCTGTACGAATGCCTTAGTAGTACAGAATAAATGTATTAAAACATCATGCATGATGCGGCAGTTTTTCACGCACATAATTTTTTTATGGCGTCGTATCTCCTGAACTATGCTAGGCAGGTGATCCTTACCCCCACAGTGATTGATGGAACACAGTAAAGGATATATCCACCAAGTATGGAAGTTTGGTTGAAGTCGCTCCAGTAGTTTGGGAGGAGATATGAAACACACACACACACACACACACACACACACACACACACATGCATACATTTTTATAATATGTATGGATGTGACTCTGGAATTCTCACTTGGTTTTTGTAAGACATATATTTAGGGAAACGGCGTCTAGTATGGGATACTTACTCCAGAACTGGTATAAAATTTTTGTTGCTGTTTTTAAATATGGTATAACTGTGTAAATCCTCCACTTGAACATCTGTTTTGGTGTAAAAAAAAAACATTCTAACCAAATCTACACACAGCAAAAAAATATTTTCTGAGACTTAAACTTCTAGATGTTAAGAAAAGCGTCGTGTAGTATTGGTCATACAGAAAAATATAGGTTTCTCAATAAAAAAGTGTTTTTGTGGTACACAAACAAATTAATCTGTTTGTATAGAAAATGTACAAGATAATAAAAAAACAGCTGCTTAAGAAACCTTTCAACTTGTGGACCGAGGTTATCTGTAAGCAGTTTGAAATTTTCTGCCAAATCGTAAGCCAGGTTTTGAAACTCAATATTAACTAGCGGCTTTAACCTGAAATCAAAATCTCTCGTGTGCGTTACAAACATTTCTTCGTAACTTTCTTTAAACGTTGATTTAAGAAACAGTGTCTGAGGTGTCATAGATGACTGCTGAGGCCCTACGATGATATCAGTCTCTTTTGCATTATAGTTCTCGGAACATCAAGACAATCGCCAGCAGCCCTTTCGATCACTGAGCCTTCCAAAACACGCTAAATCGCTTGACGCATTGCAGACTCGGACCACTACCCTCGACACTCACCGGCACAGTTCTTGGTCAGCTTTGGCATCAGGCCTTAAAAACAGAAAGAGTTATTTCTTATTGCCCTACCACCCGAGGTTACATATGAAAATATGCGGGAAACAGAAACCGGATTGAGTGAGCGGAATTTCATTATGATACAATTTACATTAGACTGGTTATAGTAGTCACCTTTAACAATATTAACGGATGTTGAAAATTATACCGTAGGTCAGTATTGACACTCAAAAACAATAGACTTGTGCATAAATTGTTAAAAAAGCACCATAAGGGCAATTTATTTTCGGCCATTCGTAGTATCACCAGCACTTTCATATCGACATCGTACTCTTTATTGCACTCAACCTCGTCGCAGGGAGTGCAAGACGTCTAGCAACATCTCAATACAACTCTGCCACCAACGCAGCGTAGAAGGCACATTCAGATCTTGCACGGTCATTATTCACTGGTCATAGAGCGCATACTTAGTATTATTATGCTTAATTATTATTATTAGATTTTTAATTTGGTTTGCACCCGATAAGACACCAGTCTCAGGTAATAATTGTAAAATCAAACATACCAGTATTGTTTACCGCATGTTGAGAGGGATGCCCTAAATGTATATCCTTTCTATCCATGTAGTGCAGTTGCATGAGGAACAGCGTTTGCTTTTTTACCATTGTTAGAAGGTGTTGCTTTCTCCTTCCCATTCGCGGATGGTTTTACTCACTCCGCAAAACTCCGCGGTAGACTACAGCGTTCAAAGGTAGTAGAAACGTAAGCCTCGGATTTTATCGTCAGATGGCACCATGGTGCACATAAAAAGACAGTCTTGAGTACATTTAACGCCAATTAATTAAAATGGCGCAAATTTCGGACGCTGATTCAAAACGTTTACGCGAACGACTCGTTGCACTGACTTGCTGTTGCTGCACATTTGATGCTCTGACGATGTGGCGGCACGATTACAAGAAAACTGAGCAAGTCTATTCGGTCTGACTTTAACAGCAATGAAAAGTGATATGTATAATTACGATTAATAAATTTTCTGGTCAAATGTTATGCAGTAATTGAGGTGAACTCTAATACAAGTCCGTTATTTGTAGTACATAATACCGACAATTTAAATAGGCCGCATCTAAATGACATTCTACATTTTTCCTCAAAATGGAGCTCAAAAGGAAATGTCTACTCCTATCATAGGCTGAATTAACGGAATTCTCATATACTTCTAGAAGTGATTTCCATTGATTCCGCTACCCGCTACACCTTTCGTTTAGCCAGTTTTAGCATTACTTGGCTGGCCGCAGTAGGACAGTACCATGGCTTTAGAATCCACTGTATACCTTGTATTTGTTTGGCAATTTTAGAATGTTACTCCCTGGGACGCCCAATGATTGGCCCGACAGAATTATGCTGCCCACCGCAACACTGCAATAAATAATGGGGCAAATTAGAAAATAAATAATTTATTAAGAACGTTCTAAGTGCCACATTGGGAAACTGACTCGTTCTAAGTGCCAATAAGAAAGTTTTGGCTCCAGGTGCCATTAATACAGAGACACTGAATTTTGTTACAATACAAGTACATAAATGGAGCAGAAATATTTTGTAACTAGTAGAAAATCATTTCTCATTTCTTTTACATTATTTGGTAAGCAAATAATTAAATTAAATTTATGAAAAATTTTTTCGATATGCGTTCTGTTTCTCACACAACTCAATTCTTCTGTTTTGCAACATATAAACACGGCTGGTCTTGAATGCACTGACATCTTCTATTCAGCAACAATTTTATGTATTGGATCAACAGTTGGAATTCCTGAGGGAAGCATTGCTCGTTACAAAGACCATATGCCTTCCACTAACAACCTTTTTGAAACATTTTTCTCCGCGATTTGACGCTTGGAACTAGTCCAGGGACATGCAACAGAGTACCGACAACACAATAGCACTGATACACGTTTTTGAAAAATACTGACACTTAGAACTTTTCCACTTCCACACTTTCCAGTTGAATCCAGGCTGTCTTTGGCAAGTCTCTGCCCCATCTGTCTGGTGGCCTTCCCCTCGGACGTTTTTGGCCCAATTTATCAAAAAACACCGAATGGAATACCTTCGAACAGATAGGACGGAGACTAGCGAATGACAGCTGGATTCCGTTGGCAACGTGAAGCTCCAGATGTACAGAACTGGAAAAAACCTGCAGCGATCTTACGTTGCACGCCAACTCAAAGAGGCCTCATCGCCAAGTGATTGAACTGACTCTTGATAATAGTCTACGAGCTACGATAAAATATGGTAACAACAATGATGTATCAAGCTCAGCATAGTTTTTTATAGTTTACGACGAGAGCCCCTCGCGTTGTATTCGTGACGAGTTGTTTGGTATGAAGCGGCCGGGGGACGGGGCGAGTGCGCGAGTTTCCGCTGCCCGAGGAAGAAGAGCCGCCCCCCCTCCCCGACGCGTCGTTGGAATGCGGAGTGCATTCCTTGCAGGATTTGGAACGGACGGTACCAGGGCCGCCCCACCCGGCCCCCGCCTGTAGAGCGAGCGATCCATGCCCCCCCCCCCCCCCTCCGCCACCCCAGGCCTTGGCAGCGGCCAGCGCAAGCACGCGGGCCGGGCCCTGGCAGTAGCCGCAGGGGAAGCGCAGCGGCGACAACGCCAGCCGCGTAGACATGCTGTTCGTGTGGCCCACGCCGCCTTACCCGTACTGCTGCCGCGGGGACCTCCTCCTCTACGACGAGGACGATCCCGCTGTCAGTTTTGCCCACCACTGTGCGACATTCTAGCAGCCTGTTTGTTTATTTTTGCAGTTTTCCGTGTTGTCATCACTAATGCGCTGTTCGCATTCTTTTTCAGGCGAAGAAGGAGATCTACGACGTCAAACAGCAGAGGCTGTACCTGGCGCAGGACGAGTACAACCACCTGCACAATGTCCTCACCACATTGAACACGTCGCGGACGAGCTGTAAGTACTCAAAACTTTCTCTTCGTGTCGCGACGTCTCAAACAGTGAGTTGCTTTGAGTGCAAGTGAGCGAACCGAGGGCGACGTGACATTCTTCTGTGTTTACGACACACAGAACGGTGTTCGAAGTGTCCATCCGGCCAGCTGAATGGAGCGCTGCGTCAGAAGGCCGACGCACATTCCTCAGTTTAGACACGTGGCCTTCAGTGAACATTGGGAGGGATTACTGACCCGCCCCTCCTCCCCCCCCCCCCCCCTCTCATGCTCCCTGCGTTAGGCATAACTGCATGCCAAAACAGGTGTGTTCCAACTTTATCAACAATGCTTTTGAGGTATCTAATTTTTTCGAGATTCGATTACTGACGTAATACTGGGCACATTTCTTTCACTCATCACTATTTCTTTTAACTTTGCAAATATGATCATTTGTGGGACGATACAGTTAAGGATGCTACTAGAAGTAATGTTTTCATTTTACGAATTCGATGTTATTTTGCGGTGTTGTGTACTCGAGATGTAACAATCGTGGTCCACAGGCAACACACAACTGCCATTGTATCTAGTGCAGACTTCCAAGGGTGCTATTAGTGGTCCAAATTGTTCACGACATTATTGTAATGGTGCATACCTGATCGTCTCTCTAACTCACATTTGACCCCCCGCCCCTTTCACTCCCTCCCAAATTGCAAATATTATTGGAGCTAGAGTTGGGCACCAAATTTTACACCTCTGACAGACTCAGACAGATAGCTCATTCACTAACACAGAAATCTTTATTTTCACTTAAACTGTGGTGAGCAGGGGCTTGCCCTGAATGAGCAGGCTCACAAGTTTTAATACTGTCAGAAATTGGGATATAAATTTCAAGACCAGAATAAATTATGACTCCAACATACCAGCTGAGTGCCCTAGAAGGAATGGGGTATGATCAGAATTCCATCCCCTGCACAGTAACAACCCATTGAAACCCTATTTCACAGATTTTGTCTGTTGACACTCAGATACGCCTTTGCTCATTTTTTCTCCCCACTCATCTTGTCAGAAAACACACACACACACACACACACACACACACACACACACACACACTACATTCATCTATCTTTCATCTCTTAAATTTAATTTCTCTGTCACTATATCATACACCTTTAGTGTGTTTAAAATCTCTTATTGTTGTCTTTGCATGTGTGTTTATTTAATTTTCATTTCTACAGCTAGATATAGTGCTTAATGTCCTATTGTAAATAGCTACATTTTCTTTAAAGTTTTATCTGTTACTTTACTGTGTATGTTAATTTTTCCTTCCCAGTGGGTCTTTCTGAGAAATAAGTTTTCATTTCCAAAGGGTTGACATTTGTCATTGCATATTTAGTAGTGCCTTTCTTCCAATTTCATTTATTTTATTCTTTATGTAGTTTATTGCTTACACTGTGTTTGTGTTTAGCATAACCTGGAACTCCTTGTTTTCACAGTGTGCTCCAGCTCCAGCAGTTTAAGCACAAAGTATGATCCGGACCTCCTGAAGTCGGATGTGGCACTAGCTCGGAACAGGGTTTCCAGATTGAAACGAGAGCTGGAACAAATACGTGCAGAGATGCACTGCACCCAGAGAGGAGTGGAAACACTCTCTTCGTAAGTACCAAATAATCGTAGCTTAGTCAGCACTTTTTGAGACATAATATTGTCAACACTGGCTGTACGTAGTACCATTATTGCTTCATAAACTTTTTTATGTCAATATAATTTTGTGATATTGTGCTCTGTTGATTGTCAGTGGTACTTTCATTCTAGTATTATTGTTATCTACATTATTAAATTTGCTCTATGGCTTATTAGTTAGTAGTAACGGGTGTGCCAGTGTTCATAGTAGGATATTAAAAACACACAATCAGGCAGTAACTGTAATTTATATATTACCTCTTATGTCTATTAATAGTTAAAGGTATGCCATTTACTAATGTGTAAATCATTGTCCATTGCGTGGATTACGTTTTGAGTATTGCTCCTGTCAAATGATGCCCTTCCTGCACAATACAGTCATCTAGGCGGCGTTGGAAGCTTTCCATAACTCGGCGTAACGTATTCCATGGGACATTGGCGACAGCAGTTCTGATGCGATCCCTCAACTCAGGAATGGTGGCCAGAATTTTACATGGATTTCTTACGACAGACATTTCCCGGTAGAGTAATTTTCCCGTTTTGGTGACATTTCCTGGCTGCCTCTCTCATCTGACCTTTCATGTGCAGACTTTTTCCTTTGGGCTACCTGAAGCAAGAAGTGTTCCAAACACATTGTTCCACCATACCTGAGTTGAAGGATCGCATCAGAACTGCTGTCAGCAATGTCCCAGGGAATACGTTATGCCAAGTTATGGAAAGCTTCCAATGCCGCCTAGATGAATGTGTTGTGCAGAGGGGGCATCATTTGACAGGAGTCATATTCAAAAATTAATCCACGCAATGGACAATGACTTACACATTAGTAAATGGCATACCTTTAACTATTGATTGACATAAGAGGTAATAAATAAATTACAGTTACTGTCTGATGGTGTGTTTTTAGTATCCTACTATGAACGCTGTCGCACCCTGTATAATCACTACATAATTTTGTTTATGGCATGAATGAGGAGAAAATAAGTCTGACATCATTCAATCAGTGCAATGTTTTGTGTGCCAGTTTAGTGTTTCCTCTTTCATCAGGTAGCAAAAATTTGGAAATTTACTTTGATAGTGTGTACATAAAGGTAGTAGGTAGCAGATAAAGTAATGGCAGAAGTAAAGCTGCGAGGATGGGTCGTGGGTCTTGCTGGGATAGCTCAGTTGGCAGAGCACTTGCCTGTAAGCCAAAGGTCCCAAGTTTGCGTCTTGGTTCAGCACACAGTTTTAGTCCACCAGGAAGTTTCATATCAGCACACAGTCTGATGCAGAGTGAAAATTTCATTCTGGAAACATCCCCCAGGCTTTGGCTAAACCATGTCTCAACAATATCCTGCAAGGAAAAGTCATTAAAGTACAGGAAAGAGAGGGAGAAGAATAATATGACACAGAAAGCCAGATGACATTAAAAGTGGACAAAGTCACCAGCAGGTTAAGGAAAAGGCACAGGTCGGAGGAAAGTGCAGTGCGTCCAGTTGATACCTGCTGAAAGGCAGGTACACAAGAGAAGAAGCTGCTGGAGTGCTGTCTGTTGAGAGTCACACATCACTCTTATGAAAATAGGAGGAGACTGATCAGCTCTAACAACCCTCATTTCTTGTTGCATGAGCTAATCTCCCAAATTTTCAGCAAAATTTGTGTAATAGTAAATAAAGAGTTGTATGGCATTGGTAACTGGGAAATGCAGAAGCCTTGTTTGATTACCTTGGAAACATTTTCTTTTCTTCACACCAAGTGGTATCCCTTCACATCATGATGACAGAAGTTGAATCTTTAAGGATATTTGTTTTGAATGATTACCAATAACTGGGTGCAGAGAAGTATTTGCATTTTAATGATGAAGAGAATAAGGTGTTGCTGGCACATACCCTACTAAGGAATGACATCAAGAGGGCCACAAAGCTTAATTTCTCCACCTGACACATGGATCACGAAGTGTCAAAAGGCCTTATTCCATAAGATGTCACAGAAAGGTAATTAGAAGTGTGATTCAGGATACTGTCACACAGTGTGGTGATTAGGAACTTTATGCTGCAACCTCTTCTCTCCTTGATGACCAAATACCGATCATGATAATTTCTTTCATCTTCAAAACTGGCATCTCTTCCATCACATTAGATTATGTTGATGACCTAAGTTTCACATGTGAACTGCGTGGCAGAGTTCTGCCAGAAAATGGCTGTTTGGGATGTAGTATTATCAGTATTCTTAAATGCATTTGTCTTTTCTCAAAATTTGGTTTATATTATCAAATATTTGAATTTCCTTACTCACCTGTTTGTTAGTTTTTTTAATATCCATTTCTTTCATTTCATTAAAATACAATGTTGATAAGTTTAAAAGCTAAATTAAGTGAAATGTGTTGATGTTATAAACTTACCATAATAGCAGAAATTAATAAATGTGAGCATGGTCCATAGTAGATGGTAATGTCATTGTCAAGCACCTGTAAAACGAACATGGAAATGCATTACATTGTCTGCATACATCACCATGTATAAATATCACTTTACACACCTCACATTAATAAAACATTATGCTTTGTTTTATCTTAATGTGAGGTGTGTAAAGTGTAATTTATACATGGCGATGTATGCAGACAATGTAGTGCTTTTCGATGTTGGTTTTACGGGTGCTTCACAATGACAGGTAGTTGAAATTAGCTAATCACGTGATTAAATAAACATTGCGTTACAGCCTACAACGGACCATGTTCAAGTTTATTAAATATCTGGAGGCTGTGGATCCCCACAAATATGAAATTTTAATAATAGAAATGCCATGTGTATTATGAAGGACCACACTACTAAGGCCTTTCAGTGAAATGTTTGTATTATAGAGTTGCACATCTTATTATGTATTTTTGATGTGCTATGAATTTGAACAATCTAAAATTTGTCTGTCTCTTCATTTCAGTGTTGAGCAGAAACTGAGCTCACATGAAGGAGGCTGCTATAACATTACAGAGGCTCAAGCAATTATGACTGAACTAAGAAATATCCAGAAGTCTCTCTCTTTGGGTGAGAAGGAAAAGGCAGAGCTGATGCAGTCACTTGCAAAACTGAAGGACGACCTAACTCGGCTTCAGCTGTGTGAGAGCTCACCAGATGCTTCTACGCTAAGTTTGCCACAAGAAAAACTCAGTACTGCTTCACAGACCGATCTGTCAGGAGAGGTACACAAGAACATTCTTTAGATACCTTCAATAACATGCATTAATTTTATATCATTTAGCAGTGTTCATGGTTTCAGGGTCATTGCTTTGTGTGATACTTGATTTTTAATTATTTCCTTAGATTTACTCGTTGAGTGTTAGGAATAAGTTTGGGACTTAGACAGCTAAATGCTTTTATAAAAATTAATGACAATACCCGTGCTGAAATATTTTAGTATTGATAGTGGTAAAAAAGTACAACTATTTCATTGATTAGGTACAATACATTAATTTAATTTGTTAACATTGTTATTTTACATGATAGCTGATGCCAATTGGTACAAGACTAGCAGAAATGGCTCGTATGAGGTTGCAGTACGATGAAGCTAGGAAAAGGGTGCAGCATATTCAGCATCAACTAGCAGATCTGGAAGAAAAAGTGCAACCAGGACAAGCAGAATCTGATAAGGACAGGTAGGTAGCAAATTTTATACCCATTTACACATCATTTCTAAGCATGTTTCATTTATTTCTTTATAATTCATTCAGATTTTGGAGTTTTAAGCAAGGCTTGTTGGATGCTATTGCTGCTCTGTTAAGTTGATGTAGTGAACCACCAACAAAGTTGTTACACTTTCCTTGTCATTTTCTACTCCTAGACTGTACTGTTTCGAGTAGAGTATAAGGAAAGTATGAAACATTTGGACAAGGTGTATCCAACTGTGATGCTTTGAACAAATTTTCTCTGTAGAAATTTTTTGGTCAAGTTATGAGTACATTAGTATTTATTTAAATTTATACCACACAGAATGTAAGCTAAAAATGGACCACATGGATGTGAGTGTGATATTGCTTTCATCCAGTTTGTGAACAGACTCAAAGGGTAGCCATAAGATGTATGTTTTAGTTACCATGCGTTTTTTACTACTCTATTTCTGCATACAACTGATGATTAATGTTCCGGCCAGGTTGCTCCTGTTCCAAGAAAAAGAGCAGTTGTTGCGTGAATTGCGAAGTATAACACCTCGCTCTCGAAGTCAGCAAGAGATGCAAGATATTCAACAAGAGATCAGGCGACTAGAACAAGATCTAAATCAAGCACTTGAAATGTCCAATCGTGCTATTGCTGACAGGTGAGGAAAACTGTCTTTCAGAATAGAACCCTTGATTTAATGTTCAAACACATAATGCACACTAAGAGGATTATTAGCCTGACTGGTTGTGTATGTGTGTGTGTGTGTGGGGGGGGGGGGGGGAGGGGGTAATAATCAGTCTTTACAAGTGCATGAACAATTTTTATGTGTAAAGATTTAGTAATTGCAGTAACTTGCTAACAATAAAACAATAATTTAAATATTTATTCATCATATGCAATTTGTGAAAACTGAGGGGTATTTCTATTAAATATTTCTGTGAATCTGTCATATTTTGTATTTTCACGGCAGTTAATGGAGAAAACAAAAATTGTGTGTTGTCAAACAGTATCTATAGGGTATAGCTCAATTATATAACTGATAATGTTATAGATAATAAAATCCACATAGTTTTGTAAGCTTTCCAGGAAAAAGGGCACACAGTTTGCGGTAACAAATTATTTTGAGAGGTCTGTTGACAAAATACCGATATTGGAAGGTGGTTTTTGGAATCACAGCATTCATTGTTAAACATTATTTTTGTAGACAAATCAAGTAGAAAAATATGTTGCTGCACTGTAAGAAACACATACAAATTCTGAAACAAACAGACCATTGTCATAGCAGAAAACTAGATATATTAGCTTTTTAAGTGTTCAGCTGCCACTGCCCCACATATTCCACTAGTTTCCTTTTTGTTATGGAATTCAAATTACCATACATCAGTGTAGTGCAAATGGCTGTTTACCAAATTATCAGCAATTTGAATATTTTGTCTGGAAGATTTATTGTGGTTAGTGTTTACTCACAATTGCAGGTGGAAACAGGCACAATTATGAAGGAATAGTTCATGTTATTTCTTATGTAAAGCAAATGGCGAATATGCTCATTGATTTTTTTCCCCCATAAAATATCTGTAATTAGACCACTTATGAAACAAAATGTCACTTTCTTAATGAGGATGATCCTATAAACTGTAGGACCTGTAAATGTGGCCTCATATTTGTTAAACTATGTTCAGTAACCTATTGTTTTTGGGTTGTTCTTTATCAGGTTGCGGCTTCATGAAGAGAAGCAGCTCCTTCTGCAACAGTTACGTGATGCGCTTCGTGCTATGACCCAGTTGGAATCGCAGCTCAAAACAATGTCAGCGAGCACTTTGTCAGTGAGCAGCAGTTCAAGTTTGGGATCCCTGTCAACAACTAGCAGTAAAGGTTCTCTCAGCTCTGGGTTAAGCTTCACTGATATATACGGAGGACCACAGTATCAAGCAACTGCAACACCCGTCGATTCTTCAGGTGTAGGAAGTGTTGATATGGCGGACCTTCACAGGCGTGTGGAACGATTGCTCCGTGGTGATCCTGCGACTCCCTCTCCTTCCCCCGGACGTTCACAACCGTCATTATCACCACGATCGTCCCCATCATCTGCATCTCCTCCTGTGTCACCTTTGCATGAGCCCTCTATTGCCTCAACAGCAGGCAGCCCTGCTCTTCCACCTCCTAATGCAGGATGGATTCGTTTTGTTCCTGGTCGCCCTGGTGCAGTAAGCCACTGTTTGGATCGTGCACAGCTGGAGGACAGGCTAGCAGAACTGAGGATACGTCATCGAGATCTGATTGCGGCAGCAGCTGGCTCCACGAGACCTGACCTGCAGGAACTCACTGTTCACGGAAGCAATATGTCGCAGGGTTCTGGCCTAGGGAGGCCTGGAAGGTGTCAGTTTGAGCCTACACCTGAACCACCACTTTCTCCAATTTCGGAGACTCCACCTCCTCTTGTGGGATCATCACAAGAACTCTTACAAGTGAGTTATTTTCATGTAAACTGCTGTGGCATTTCAGTTTATGCTAGTACAGGGCTAAGTAAGGAAATACATTAATGGGCAAAGCAAGTTAATTACAAAATGCTGTAGAAAAATTTGTAATTCGTAGTGAGGGAGAACTGTAGGTTGTCGTGTAAAGCTTTAGATGTACGAAAAAAGAGGTACTTTGGATAAAATTATAAACGGCAGACTGAAAATTTTACAGGCAATTAGCAAGTCAAAAACAGTCATTTCCTAGGAGTCAGTAGTTTGCTAAACTGGGGAGCTGAAATGTAGACATGGAAAAATAAACAGTGTTTTTTTCTTATTTTTATATTATTATTATTATTATTATTATTATTATTATTTCTGAGTCACATTCATGTTTGGTGCACCATTGTTGTTAAAGTTACTGCAGATGGAACACTAGCTTAGTTTTGGAGAGGATAAGATAACAAATTAGTTGTGGTCGACTCCTCCTAACATTTGCCATAGACGAGTTAAGGAAACTAGACAAGCTAGGTAAACTAAAGAAAGTCTGACTTATAATGGCCTGAAACCCCATGAAAACTTACTGGCCCAAAGGGGAGTCCAATGCTGTAGCCACTGTTCTGTCCTTAATAACATTACATTTCTCAAAAATTTCTAACTACAATGGAAGAACAGCTATGAGGAGCTCCAAAAACCAATATTCATTCGTCCAGTGGACTAACTGGTAACACATTGCTCTGCTGTGTGATTTACTGTAGCTATTTTTGAAAGTTAAAATATTTTGTCACTGTAACACTTCTTGGCAAACTGCAATTGCTACTACTGTAAAGTATAAGAAGTGCTATGTATTTTGGGTCTTCCCAGAACATTTATCTGTTATAGTCCATTTTATTATTCAACAAATATGGATATTTCCCTTAAATGAAGTTTACTTCAGCGTAGAAAAAGTCATCTCATTAAAAAATTGTGCTCGCATTGCAGGTTGCAGGGTTATCAAATCCATCTTCTGGCACAAATACTCGATCAGTGTCAGCTGCTGTTAGTGATGAATCAGTTGCAGGAGATTCAGGTGTTTTTGAAGCTTCAAATAAAAGGCACTCATTTTTTGGTGTTGATCATACAGTATCTGATGAAATGAGCTTGGAAACTGCTCAAGTACAAATCAAACTGAGGTAAATACAACATATATTTGGAATATAGAAAGCAGTCCATTTTAAATCTTATGCATAAAAAGTGATTTTTTTTAAACTGACATTTCGACTCTTTACAGGTATTCCATAAGTGATGGATTACTTCATGTTGGAATTGAGAGAGCACGTAACCTAGCAGCCTTATTTATTCCTGATGGGAGCAGAGTGTGAGTGGAAAATAGAGTTTTGTCTGAAAATTATTTTCTTTGTGTCTGGCGTATAGTGAATTACAGTGTGCTTTTATTTGTAAACAGATACATCAAGGCAACTTTGCTTCCCAATTCTCCTCCACTGACGAGTGCCTGTTGCACGAAAACAATTGATGATCTTCGAAAACCAACATTTGGAGATAATTTCCCACTTCCTGTTCCACTGAATAAACTCCTTACCAAAACTCTGCAAGTCAATGTGTGGAACATTGATTCGGCAAACCACGAAGAATGTTTGGTTAGTATCTTCTGTAACACAGAGGAGCTGTTATTATTAGTTATAAATTGCAATATTAACCATTAAATAACATCATTCTCTGTTACTTAATTTGTTACTGAGTGAAAAGTTAACATTCAGAAAACCTTTTAAATTAAATGAAGTTCTACATCTAACACAATTCAACAATTACTACACTAAAACAATTCAAGTATTACTATAGTGATAAATGCACCCAGACACACATCCTCTAATAATGTTCGTATAATTTCAGGGCAGTGCACAGGTGAGCCTAGCGGACTTCAGCCCTGAAGCAGTGTCCATTAAGTGGTATAATATACTTGCCTTCCGTTTGATGCATCCAGAGACAAATACATCAAATCAAGTTGTGGAACGTGGAAGTACAGCTTTGACAAAAAATCATGACAAGCAGGAGAGTGATGTGTCAGTATTTAATAAGCAGATTGCAGTTCTTAAGGAAGAGAGCTCTGATGAATCTACAATAATATCATCTCAGACATCGACGCTGACACGCAGTCAAGGTAAGTCTTTCAACTGTACAACACATCAGTTCAAGCACAAAACTACATATGATAACGTTTATAAAACAGTGTAGTTCTTTCATATGTTTGACGAGGAAGGAATTAAATACTGTCAAATAAAACAAAGTATTGCGTGTGTGTGTGTGTGTGTGTGTGTGTGTGTGTGTGTGTGTGTGTGTGTGCGTGTATTTTGAGTGAGTGAGTGAGTGAGTGTGAGAGACAGAGATTTCGGTTGACAGGATTGCACTATTTTATAGAGACTGCCATGTACTGTCATGGCATCAGAAGCAAAAACCCAGTATCAGTAATTTACATTGGTGAGAAGCCTGGCCATCACAAAATACTTAAGTAGAAACAAATAGCAGAAAGATATCAGTTACTTGTGATTTCAAATCAAAGCTTCTGCTATCACTCGTAATTGGTTCAAAGGGTAGTTCTTTAACAGCAATCCAGCTTTTTTCTATTTAATAATTTAATTAATTGTTAATCTATTTAATAATTCATAATACCAAAAAATCTCTTGTTATAGTACTTAAGAAATCATTCTGTCATTCTCCTGGAGTGGTTTAGGGAAACTATGTACATTTGAGATTTGATCCTTGTTCAGTCTCAGTTGTATAACTATAATTCCCAGCTCACTGTTGGATGGTTTTCTTCCCTTACTGCTCTGGGAAAATACTGGAAAGAAATTAGTAACTTTTCTACAAGAGCATGTACACAATGTAAATGGCATATCACTATAAATATAGCTAGGTCTACTTTGAGTCTTCGGGTCAATACCAGAATGCCACGTCTTGTAGGCAATGACATCTCGATCGGTGAAAGATTCTAGTCCAGGAAGGGAGGTGTTTTCACAACGAACGATGGCTAGGGTAAACCAACCACTACCAGAATTTCCAGTCGGAGCTGGCTCATAAAATTCTTAATGTCATCGAGTTGAGACTTTAATCTCAGTTTTTTGATGGTAGCAGAAGGTGCAGTGCACAGGAACTCCCCGAAAGCCCAGTACTGTTACTGAACTTGTATGATTGTAAGGGACAGCAGTCCTCCAATGGCTTGTCACTAAGTTGAACACACCATTATAAGATTTATGAGATTTATTATTCAATAAACTCTTCCCAGTTTACAATCCATGTCACTAAAACACTCAAGCGTTTGATAGCTCTCTTCTCCATCATCCTCAAGAGTTAAAATCACTAACTGCTTGTATAGTTGGGCATCTTGTAGCAGGTCTGTCCTGCCATGGGACCAAGTGATGTCATGTGGCACGAGAGACCAGTGCCACATTTGAAACTGCTGATCCAGCATCACTACAAGCATCGAGCCTCTGTCTTTACTTTCACTCAATGCCCAACGCCTGCCTCCATTTCCTACCAAGTGCGTACTCCTGGTCTCTCTTAAAATTGTTGCTGTTTTTTCTAATTTCATCCACTTATTTTATAACATAATCCCAGTATAACAATGATTGAGCCAAAACTTAGAAGAGGTGATGTGGCTTGTAAACTGAAAAGACTTTATTGAAGAATGCCACAGTGAAAGACACTGAGAACACTGACTTACCATTCTCGTACAACTTTTTCTTTCTTTATTCTGGAGAATCGACATTCTAACATTACCAGCTGATAGTTTTATTTGGTGCCTCAGTTCTCCTGTAGCTGAACACGTCATAAAAGAATCAGTAGTTTATAACAAGTAGTGTTGATGCTGAAATACAGGGTGAACATTAATAAGACCGACAAATTGCAGGAATAGATTCCTGACTGAAAATGAAGGAAAAAGGGTCCTATGAACATGTTTCTGGCCATGCCAACAAATCATCCTGGAACACAGTACAGAATTGCATTGCATTCATGTCACAACAGATGTTTAAAGTGGCCTCCATGGTATAGCAGTTGATAGGGATAGTAGCAGTTGTCATGCAGGGTACACATAATCGTACTTTCGCTTACACCATGTTGGCAGGCCACTTGTTTAGAGCTTGTACTAGGGTATGTCTCATGTAGAACCTAAACCTCCAGATCTGCAGTCTGCCGCTTCCCTGCACGTTTGTCTCTCTAAAAGGCCCCATGATCACACAAATGCTCAAGATGGCGTGAAATGTTGTGTGATGTGGTTGGTATCTGTGAGGGTTTTTGTTTTGGTATAGCCATGCTGGCTCTCAGCCATGTCCACCTGCTTGGCTGTACACAAACATCATCTTGGCTTGTTCCCAACATGAACGCCAGACCATTCTGCTGCTTACAGTAGGCTACGTCAATCACACAGCCTTCAACACACAAGGAACACTTGGCACGTGGTCGGAGAAACTATCATTTGTCAGTGCCATCTACCGTGGCAACAATGCATTTTCATTAGGACCTTTTCCCCTCAATTTCCAGTCAGCAATCCGCCCCTGCAGTTTGTTGGTTTTATTAATGTTCATCCTGTATATTTAATTTTACTTTGATCCTAATAATGTCTCAAATATATTTCTCTGAAGTGCTATTTACCTTCTGTTATAGGTCTCCATTCCACTGTAAGCACAAGATTAGAAGAACTTGATAGCCAGGAGGAAGAGGAAGAAGAAGATGAAGAGGATGATGATGATGATGACGACGACGACGATGATGAAGATGATGAAGAAGAAGATGGAATTATTGTTGAATTTTGTCAAGAAGACCTCCTAGAAGCTGTACTTGAGCATGCTGTAAGTCAAGAACTTCTTCCATTGCAGGATTTTATAAGTCTGATTTAATTTTCTGGAACATGCTGTATATAATAGACAGTGAACATTCAATAGAAGAAATCTATAACTTGTTTGTGAAACTCTAATTTACTTACTTTGTTTTAGGAGGACACAGCTGTACCCGAGGACTCAAATGATTTCTCTGTAGATACTTCTGATAAGGAGACAAACACAGAATGTGTATTTATCCCCGAGAAGGGTGTTAGGAAACGACCAGAGGAGTCAGCTCGAACAATAGTCATTAAACGGTCTCAGACGTTTAGCCCTAGTGCAGCTATTGGCAGAAATCAGTATATTTGCAGGGTGAGTGCTATTCATATGTCTTCTCTCACTTGTTCTGCATAACAATGTGACGAATACTGAAAACAAGAAACTATTTAATAGTGCTATTGAATGTATCAAAGCTTTAAAATTGCAATGCAGATTACTTCAAAAATTCTTCATACTTAATGTCTGGAACAGTACCACTTTTGGCATGGATGAATAACTTTGTAAACACAGGAGAGAGCCTCACTGAGAAACTAATGTTGAGTTTCATGCACATACTGCCTATGTGTTTTAATAAATGTCATGGAAAAACACCCTTGCGCCATAAACAGAATGGGTTTAAAATGGGAAGCAAGGTTTTTGGGGCTCAGTGATGTTTATACATTAAAAATGTGAACACTCGTGCCACCTGAAAAAAATATTTATGTCTCTACTGTGTTACACTGCAAACGCGTAACTTTATATTGAGTATCAATGTATAGTTTGAGGATTCAGAGTTTAAGGAACATGTTGTATGAATAAATTATTTGAAGCAAAAAACTGGCTTGCTGTCTCTAAAATCTGTTTTTTTGATATTGTACTCCGTGGTTGGCTAATAAATTTAAATATGTAATCAGATAATTGATAGTTGTGCCCTGCTGCATACTCCTATTAACTGAGTTGCAGATTTTCCCCACTGGTAGGCATGGATATTTGTGTATTAGTGACTGTGGCTGGTTGTTTTGTGGTATTGGTATTTTTCTCTCTCATGAAAATGTTCTTATTTGTGTTTATTCTCCAGCCACATAACAGATGAAGTCTTAAAATAAAGCAGATATCTGGGACAAATTATCCAACAGATTAATTTTTTATAGCATGTTCCTGTATCAAATTTTAAAAGTAAATTGGAGAATTTTTCACACACTGTTGTTACATCCTGCATCGCAATCAAATGCATCTTAACAGTGAAGTGCACAGTTTTGCAGTCATGCAACAGAGTGACTGCTAGTTTCAATGATGGCGCAGCAATTATTATCTTACTACATGACATGGGGCGCTTTCAGTAAAAGGATTTATTTCAAATGACCATGGCTACTATGTCACACATAAGTGAACAATATGTGCTCGTTCTCTGTCAAGCTCAATATTCTACTTAGGAGGGTTTCAACCAGTTCCAGGCTTCCAAATCATTCAAATTTGACCGAATCTCTCACATTGTTTTGCTATTTTGTGAGTAGTGAGAAACACTCAAGAAGTCACTGTAAACAAAAGTAAAACTAAAGTTTCAAAAATGTGTAACCGAATCACAAGACAAATCTCTCAAATATCAGTATACCAAAATTGTGATAAGAATTGTGCAATGGACATTACTTATTAAGTCAAAATGGAACAGATGTATGTAACTGAATGTATTCTGTAAATAAAATGTGTTCAGTAATTCATTTTATTTGGCACTTGTTTTTGTTTTTTTATTAAACATACAGTACTATGTATTCATGTGCAAAGTACACTATCAAATCAGCCAATATAGATGATCCTAGCCTTTGTAGATGGTCCTTTTATGTTCTCTAGTCTCTAGAGTGTGTTTATAGTTTTTAAAATTCAAATTACTCCTTTTGCATGAACTTATGAAAGTTGCAACTTCTTTAATGTGAATTGATTGAAACAAAAGCTACAAGACTCAAATAATCCAACAGTCAAAAATCCATGAAACTCTGTTCAATGTATCTTACATGATTCATAAACAAATGAATATTTTCTTATTCTGCACCTGTCTACAATGTCACAACACAATTTTTGATGATATTTTTAACATATAAACAACATTTTAATTATGTGTGTCCTTTGCTTTTGCAGTTGAATCGCAGTGACAGTGATAGTTCAATGCCTTTGTATCGGAAAGGTGGCCCATTTCAACGCAATTCAGTTGAAAGGCGTTCACTAAGGTGGAGAAGACCACCAGGAACTGTAGTAGTAACAAAGCATGGCCGCAGTTCAAGTAGCGGAGTCAGCAGCAGGTACATAAAGAGTCACTGAAGTATCACACATACACACACACTCACACTCACAGAAATAAAAAAAATAAATAAAAAAACTAATGATACTTACGTTTTGCAGTGCAACTGCCCGTACATCACTGGATCTTGAATTAGATTTACGAGCACAGCACTGTAGGCTGCAGATGTTACAAGATGAACTGAGTCGTTTACGTGTCCTGAAGGATCGTTTGGAAACAGCACGTGCTGAGGGTGATCCAGAAATGGCAGCCTGGGTTATAGAGGACACTGCCTTCCAGAATCTCATTGCACAGGTCAGCATTTGATATCTTAATATACATAAGGTATTTTAATTTTTATTTTCGGTGAAAGAAAGATACAGATTTAAGCATGATGTTAGATGGTGTCCACATATTTATGATGATGATGATGATGATGTTGCTGTTGCTGGCATCACTAGTAGTACTTAGTGAAAGGATTTTAAGTTGCAAAAAAGATGCAGATGAAATTACTGTGTTTGGGTTTAAACCAGTTCCATTAACTTTCTTTGTCCCATTTACAGGGTTCTGTTGCAGTGGATTACATACATCATTTCAATGTTTTTCACATTTAAGTCACTGGTGCTTTGATCTCTATAGGTCCTTACATATGGAGAAACTTTGAAAACAGAAAGTGGTGGAACATGTCCTTGGAACTCCCCCTTAAAGGAAGTTCAGTCAGAATTGCAAATATTTCCACATCTGGATTACTCTTCAAATTTAACTCAAATATGTCTTTAGCAAATCCATGAAAGATGTTCCTAACACACATCAGCTTCTTCCACTGTTCCTCCTCCTCAATACCTTCTTCTTCCGAACACTGAATCACATCAGGCAAGTACTTATAGCCTTACACTGCAAAAAGTTCCAACCCAAAGTCTTTGTTGTTGACTAATTGTTCCGCCTGCTTGAGGGCTGATGTGTCCATTGAGTTTAGTTCAGTTATAAAGTGTTTGACTTTTTCAAAGTTTTCGCATAAGAAAACTGTGCATCTTATCCAAGTAGCCTACCTTCTGATGACAGGATACAAAACTTGACAACTGGAAGCCTTTACTAGAATGAAGTAATGAAGCAATGAAGTAATTTGACCTGCTGTAATTGTTCCCAATGCTTCCACATACAAAGTGTAGACCATGTGCAGTACATGTCACATGGCTGAGGGTTGGGTACAAGTAATTGTTGGAAAGCCGAAAGCATGTAGTATGCTTGATCAGTCACCACAGGCCTGAATTTTTTGTATTGTATGCCCCTTGGGCACAAGTTCATATATGAATTGTTGAATGATTGCATTATCATGCAGGCATTTGTCTTTTCGAATTGGTACATTTTAAAAAGCATAGGTTTTACCCATTCACCAGATAATAGAAAAACCAACACACTCAAAATATACCTGTGCAGCTCATCACTAGTTTAATCTAAAACGAATCCCACTTCATGTCTGCCGGCTGCCTCTTTTATTTTTTCTAAAATGTTCTCAGAAATTGTCTGTATGTAAATTTTTCTGAGAGTGCTCTCTTCCGGTACTGATATTTGTGTGTACTTCTCAAGATATTATTTGAATGCAGGATAATGTCCTTGTGGATTGGAATTCCTGACTGGATTAATGATATGACAAGATCCACACTAAACTCATTCAATGACCACTGCTTTTCAGACCCTGAAGTAAAGGCGTGTGTCAGAGTAGTTTACTTAGGTTTTGTCTTGCAAAGTTCAGTGTTCTTTAAGTATTTGTTCTTTTACAGGTTCTGGTTCATTCTGTTTCTTTGATGCTTGTCATTGATTGCAGTATTTACTTCACAGATAGCACATTGCAGAATAACGCCATGAGTTTCAATGAATTGAGTCTTGAATTCTTGTAACAGTGCACACAATTTCTCCTTCTTAATCTTTGGCATGATTTTGTTGTGAAAAATCCACTCTGGGAAAACACTAACACAGCCAACTAGACTGTTAAAGCCATGCCAGCACTGACTTAATTTAGGTTTCAACTGTTGCAGCATCATTTTTAAAATTTTATTTGATTTCAAAGCTGCAGTGTGACCATTATTAGTGAGGTTGACTATTGTTGCTGAGTTTGCCCAATGTTGCTGGTAGACAATGCTTTCCATAAATTGCATTTTTAATATTTATTGACCATTGTTGACTTCCAATAAAAAAAAAAATTAAGGTACAGTTCAAGAAAGGAAAAAAAATTCTGTCTTATCTATTAAGAACACGGATAATAATGTGGGAAAGATGCTTAAGCATAGAACAGAAGGGCAATGGTGCAAAATGTAGTAATCTCACAAAGAGGCGCAACAAACTGTGCTTATCTTGCCTCATTTCACATCCCCAAATGCATATATTGACCTGTCTGTGTGAAAACAGCTGTATTTTTTGGAAAGGTGCTTCACCGTAAAATCCTTTTATTTAGTAGTAACAGTAGTATATATTGTATTGGGTGGGTATAATTTATTATGCCTTCATCGCAGCAGGTGTTTACTTCATTTTGTGTGTGTGTGTGTGTGTGTGTGTGTGTGTGTGTGTGTGTGTGTGTGTGTGTGTGTGTGTGAGAGAGAGAGAGAGAGAGAGAGAGAGAGAGAGAGAGAGAGAGAGAGAGAGAGAGCACATTCTCTGTAGATACAAATAATGACCCTTTTAAATTCCAAATTTATTCTGACCATTGTGAGCCATATAATGATACTTCAAAACGGAAAAACTGTAGTTAGAATATCGACGATATGTTACAGGAATAAGCAGCTTGTACTGCAAGAAACATGTAGAATACTTCCAAAAAGCAATTTAAACAAATTGAAGAAATTTTGCATTTTTGTGATTGATATCTCTTTGAATGAAGACAATAAATGAAGAACAGACATATGAAATTGTGAAAGATGCATTGATGGAATTTATCACCTAGTGCACATGACCAAGGCAGTTACTTATTTTTGTGTGATTTTTACCTTTTTGTGTCATTTTCACAAATTTCAGCACATTTTTCTTACATTTTCTACATCTGTGTGTCCCAAAAAGAACCATAGCCTCTCACATTAAAAATTTCTTACTATCTTGCCCAATGAGCATAGTTTTGCAGTGCTTCTCCTTGATTAAGTGTTGCTTCATGAAGGCATTATTAATGGTTGAGATTTATTTCTTGTCGGTTTCTTAAAATGTTGTACATAGTTTGTCTCAACACTGACAATTTTGTTTCTTTCCAGGCGGAAAGCAGCAAAAATGGAAAAAGTGCAGAGGAACGGAAAATAGAGAAAATGCTTAAAAAAACCTCCAGAGAAATTTACAAACTGCGCAAAAGCAAAGCTGGGAAAGGAAAACCAGACATCATATCTTTCAAGTAAGCTACTTTTCTTTCAGTTCAACATTTGTAACAATGCATGTTTAACAAAATTATCCATAGACACACTTTGACTTGCAGAAGAGCAAATTTTAGTTTTTACTTCTTTACAGCAGTGAGACATAAGTATAGTATGTGAAATTACTTTACTGTTGAGCAACAAAACTTATATATATTGAAAATTTCATGTGGAATTAATGATTTTAGGGAAAAGATGGCTTTCTTCACGCGAGCCACTGTTCCTTTGCCTGTGTTGCCTACGGATGATGGCACAAGTTCAGAATGCAGTACCTTGAAGCATGGAGAAAGCCTTCATGAACAGCCTCCTACACAGCATCCACCAGAATCAAAACAGTCTGAGGATAAGCGCCAGGTGGAGGGAAGGGAATGCACAGAAGAGAACAGTGAAACACAAAGGTTTCATTATGTTGTTGACAGAGTGCTAGGTGTTGAAGTGTGACATGAGTGCTGTGAGAGCATTGGTTATAGTGCCATGAGCGGTGCAGTGTATTGTTATTTTTTTATTATTATTATTGTTCTGAACTTGTAAACATGTAAAATAACAAATGTACAGTGAACTGATGCAACTTAAAAGTTGCTGAAATATTTATTGCACAAGGCTCTTATGTGGATTTTTTAAAAAACCCACCGAATTTCTAAACTAGTGGCCATTTCATATCACAAAATATATTGAATTTCATAAAATTCTCATGTCTTCAAAAACTTCATCAGGGCTAAGCTCCCATAAAATGAACTCTTACTCATCATATTAAATATGTATGACGTAGTTTCATTCCTGTTCTTTAGGTTTTTGGTATATTAGGACATTTGCTGACTGATGCTTGTGCAAGCATGTTTTTGCAGCAAAGAAAGTCACAGATTTTACAATAACTCTGTATAGAAGCCTTGTACCTTCTAAGTATTTATACTTTTTTTTTTTTTTTTTTTTTTTTAATTCGTGCAAAGTCTGGTGCTATTAGGAGGTGGAGTTAATGTGAAAATGTTGGGCTGTACCCCTCAGTGAGGTAGTCCATCCAATGGAAATAATGTAATTTTACTTTATGCCACAAAGAATAAGAACACAATAAAACAAAACAAAAATGCTCATGTACCGGTTCTTGGCTAATACACGGATTACAAACCAGTGGCCAGAGCGGGTGGGGGCGGGGGGCAGCAGATAGATTGCGTGTAATTTGTGTTTGTGTTTGTGTGTGTGTGTGTGTGTGTGTGTGTGTGTGTGTGTGTGATGGGAGAAAGGAATTAAACTTGTTTTCTTGAATCTTCAAATCTTCAATGAAATTCTCATTTTAATTCCTTATGATCTGAGCTTGTATTCTCATTTCCAACATTGTGATGGATAATTCGCCAAATGTTAAATATATACAGATATGTTATATACATTTATATATAAAAAGGTATATGTATCGAACCAGTGTATTTAAATTTTGTAAGCATATATACTTCTGTTAAAGGGCTTTGCTAATGAAGGTCCTATATTGCTCAATATATATAATAGAATCTATTATGGATATAATGTTTCCATAGTGGCATGGTCACATGAACTGCACTACATACAGTTGAAAGTTTTCTGCCATTCATTTGATCTTGGCTTCAGACCACATGTAGTTTTCTTGGTCCCATACAACTGCAAGAATTCTGCCTGTTCCATTACATTGATTATGTTGATTATTAATCGATTACTAGTCTGACTGTGTGGTAAAAATGTATCTCAGATGGTTTATTATTTAAAATTTTAGATATTCAGCGAGAAAATAATGTAACTTGATTCTTTTTCAGTTGCTGATTCCAGTGAAATATGATAACATGTTTAGACTATTGATTCTTAAATTATGCATCCTCTGTGTATTTTGTGCAGAGTTTAAAGAGATGACCAAAATATTTATTTTAATAGAATTGGAACAATTAAGTTTCAATGGCTCGTGTGGTGGCAGTTTCGGGTCTGTCAGTAATAACAAGTTTCCACAGAAGACTGTAAAAAAATGTCTTCACTTGTAGAATATGTACATATGTGTATGATTTTTTTAAAAAAATCTGTTAATATACAAAGCTGAAGTCATTGTAGAATATTTTTATTTACATGTAACAAAGCTTTCATATTGACTGCCCTTGTACAGTATTTGAACAGAGACAAATGATAAAGTAAATAGAAACATTATTTATGTTATTAAATTTTTTCCCAACTTTTTCCTGATATGCATCCATTTATTCTATAGTGTCTAATTGTTCAGTATGTTGATGCATATTGACAATTATTGAAATACTGCTTGGTAAAAACATTGCACCAAATCATAAAGATATGAAACACCCATCAAGTTTGTTAAACAGGAAAGATGAGCTTGTCATATCACAAATGGAAAGGCACTGCTACTAATGTCTCATGTGAAACAGAAAAAAATTTGGAAATTAGTAGGAACTGAGCAAATATACCTACATGGTTACAAGTTAGTATCACATTGCTGTAGGAATAATATTAAGAAAGTGACAGTGGCTATGTAAATGAAAAGTTCAATAAAGTCTGATGGGCTTCAAAAGAAGTACTGCACTGAATAGCTCTGTGCAGTACTTCAGTAATAAGACTTAGAAACATACAAGATAGCTTTCCCGACAGTGTGCTGACATGTAACAACAAATGTCTTAAACTTCATTAAGCAGTTGGAGAGAATGGAAATAACAATTATGAGAAATAACTGGGATGTGATTGTATGTGGAGATTTTAATTTTGATTTCAACTCAGGTAGTTACTGACATCCAGCTTTGGTTTGTTCCCCCGGTATCACACCTAACAAGATTATCAAGACTGATATAGTTCAACAGCGAGTGACAATTTGTGTCTGAAACAAGCTGACATGGCACAGATGCGGGCCCCATAATAAATAGTTTATATGACCATAGTGGTCAAATAGTAATAAAGTGTCCCCATCAGTACAGTTTAAATAAGGAGGGAAATGAACACAAATTCACAGACTCATAGCTGCTGAATCAAGTCACACTATCTAGCGAGAATTTGCAGGATGTAAAATGGGAAGAATACTACCAAGAATGCAGAGTAGATGAGGAATTTAATTCTTTCCAAAATTATTCTTACAGCTCCATGAATCTAGTTTTCTGTTTGAAGTGAGTCAGCAACAGTTATGCTGAAAACCAAGAGAAAGGGTGGCTAACATTTGGTAGCAAAGTATTTGGTGCCAGCAAGAGAATTTTTTTAATGCAGAGGATTAGTTTTAATCAAGACTTAAAAGGCAAAAACTAGTATTATGCACAAAATTCAAAGAACAAAGTAAAGGAAATTTAAAGTATTATTACAAACTCAGCAAGGCAAATGATAGTCAGTTCCCTGCTGGGCAGTAGTAATATGACAAATGGTAATAAATTCAAATTCTTGAACTCTAAATTCAATGAAATCTTTCTAACAGTAACAGAAAACATAACAGATCATCAAAAACTCAGCCATTATACTTAATTGGGTAGGCACCACCAACAGACATCAGTTTTGCTTGGCAAATCAAACATTAAAGAGCTCAGAAAAAACATTTTGTTGCTGTGATAGTATTTCAGCCGAAGTGCTAAAATTTTATGCTGAATTGGTAATGCCCTCTCTCCCCTCCTCGAGTTTCTGCTTGCTATCTACGTTCTCAAAGCCTTTTGAGATGGTAATCTGCAATAGAATATTGAGAATAATATTCCAACAACAACTCAGTTTGGCTTCTGTAAAGGTTCTTCCACTGTGGAAGCAACCCTTGATCTCACAAATTCTGCTCTAGAAGCTGTTGGCATTTTCTGTGATCTTGGCATGGTCTTCAAACGTTATGTCATACAATTCTACTATGAAAATTGAAATACTATGGCATTAAATGCATTCCCCATGGATGGAGTGTTATATGAACAACAGAAAGTGGAGGATTTCACTAACAGATGATATCACTGAATATAACTAAATTCAGAATAAAGAAGTGTTCATGGTACACATCAAAGATTTATCAAGGACATTGGACAACTCTTCAAAACTGCTATATTTGATATTGTGTTAACTCAAAGGTTGGCGCAAACTCTATGACTGTTTCTGAAATGGAGATTCAATTGCTATGTGTTCCATTATTGGCCCAAGAAATCATCTGTTAGGATTGCAGTGGGAACAGGATCATTGAGATTGACTGTAGATCGCTGGAAGTATGTAGCCTGTCAAATGAATCATGTTTTTAGTTGCACAAGGTCAATGATCATTTCCAGATACACCATCATCCAGATGAACGACTGCTCAAAACATGCACCGTGCTCCGGACACATGCCGGTGGGGTCAGTGTTATGCTATGCAGGAGATCCACTTGAACTTTCATGGGATCTGTGATAGGAATTGAAGCTGCAGTCTAAGTAAACATTATTTCAGATTGCCTGCAACCATTCAGGCCTTTTCACAAGGCCAGAATTGTGCAACAGTGGTTTGAAGGGCATGATATTAATATCTTGGTTAGCAAATAAACTTGATCTGAACATATCTGGGTTACTATCGAACACCAGCTCTGCACCCAAAATGCGCTGGTCATTAATTTATGGAAATTGTATGACCTGTGTATAGGCATCTGATGCTACGTATCTCTAGAAACCTACCAGGGACTTGCCAAATCTATGGCATGCAGAATTGTTGCTATATTACGTTCCAAAAGTGGACCAACACACTGTTAAGCAGGCTCATCAATGCGTATTTCTGACTCTTGTGTTTTATCCTGATCAGTTTGATTGATAATAAATTTGTGTTCCAAATTGTGTTCTAGTTCCTTTAAGTGGTGCATTGGGTTTACTCCAAGGAGTACAGTAAGAAATACAAAAGTTACTGATGACACAAGTATACTAATAAAGGGCTAAAACATATCAATACCAGATACAGTCAGGAGAACAAGGGAACAGGCTTAGGTCTGATTCACAGCAAACACCTTAACCCATAATCTTACAAAGTCTGATATTGTGCAGTTCCAAACAAATAAAAATGACTTATAGGTACCAAAAGTAAGAGATCAGTGAGCAAAACTGGATGAGTCTCCACAGATGAAGTTTCTACACATCCAGATGGACAATAAACTGAGGTGTCACATGGGTAAATTGAGCAAAAAGCCCAGTAAATAGATTTCTAAACAGGAGAGAACTGCAGCGTACTTTGCATACATTCTTTAAGTGCTGTTACATAACATAATCTTGTGAGGTAATGCAGCTGAGGTTAAAGAGAAATTAGTTCTACAGAGTCACGTAGTAAGTTGATAACCAACGTCTTACGGAAGCTTTTTCAGGAAGAGACCTTAGTATTCTTACACTTATGCAACAATACATTTAACACCTAATTATATTTGTTGTAATAAGAGTGAAGTTAAGATGAACAGTGAAATTTACAACCACAGTACTAGAAATATAAATAACAGAAGATGAACTACATCAGCACTGGTGATGTTTTTTAAATGCAATGTATACAATTCAAGTCTAGTGGCTGCTTCCTTTTAATTTATAACTTGACTCATTCCACGTTTCTGAAGGCTCTTCTTCATAATGGGAATTACAGAACATTATATGCAAATGAATGAATGAGTGACATTAATGTTATGGTTCTTGCAAGTGCATCTGAACAGCAGGTAAACTGATTCTCACCATTTTGTTAAAACAGAACAAAGAATGATAAAAATAAATAGCATTTTAAGGAGCAAAAGATAATAGTAGTTTGAAGATCTAAAAAGAACTCCATCAGATTTATAATATTTCCCAGAATAAATTTAGTAAGAGACAAGAAAAGAGAGACAAAACCAAAATCTTTTTGCACTCTCTTCTCTTCATTACCAAAAGTAGAGGCCAATAATCTAGCTACACCAAGGCTGCTCATTTGTCAGAATGTAAAATGCAGTTAGTTATGAGATGGCCAGCAAAAACTGACGCAATAGCACCTTACACTTCTGTATTCTTCCAGTGGTGGAGGTGTGCGTGTGTCCTATTTTTAATAGTGTGAAGCTCACTATTTTCCATTTGGTTGATTCTACGATGCCTAACATGTCGGAACTCTTGGTTTAACCTGCCTTAACTTATTTGTACCTCTAGCTCTTATTCTCCCACCTAAACATCACCTTTCTCTTCACAAGGAAGATTCTAGTGCTCAGGGGAAGAATGTTTATTGTAAGCGACTCTTGTTCTCATATCAATTAATTCATTTCTCTGGATACTCATGTTACTTAGTGACCCTTTGATTTCCATTGTGGTAAATGATTTACGTATTCTATATGTTTTGTGACATATTGTGCACTCAGTACATTTAATTAATTGTGTGAAGGTGAGTCTGACCATCACTCGCAACTCAGCAGTTTCAGTGTCTTGAAGGTTGCATATGTCTACAATAACTTCTGTGGGGGAGAAAAAGAACTTAAGTACTACCTGGGGAAAAGCTGATAGCATCATTCATGGACCATCAATGCAAATAACTGTAAAGGTTCAATGCTAATATGTAAATGCTTAAAAAGATTATATAAAAATTAAAAGTGGTGTTCAAGGTTTTTCGCTTTTTGCAACTTAGAAAAAGCCTAGGCTTTAATAGAAGTGAAGAGTATATTTACATTAACTCTGTGCTGAAACAGTGAGATCTGTCACATCAGATACTTGGGTCTTTTTCTCAAATTTCAAATGGTCTTATTGCTCTGTTGTGGTATGGAAACACAATATCTTTACAGAGGACCAATGAGATTAAAGGCTGGACACTGTGGGGTTAAGTAGACCAGAGAAGAATGTTAGTCATGAAAAATTTTCACTGGGGTGCTAATAGAGGTTTGGGAGATGTTCTGCAGATCATTGATGTCAGTTTATGGCATCATGGAGGATGTATTCCAAGGTCTTATAGCAGACCAGCCAAGTAGTACCACACACAGTACAAACATTGTCTAGTTGGGCTGAGGAAAGGTTCCACAGAATAATTACAAGTGGGACCTGTCTGACTTAAGCAACATTCTGTTAACATGTTTAGAGCTTCAAGAGCTCTTTGTGTACAGATTTTTCAAGAGTAGTGTCCAGATCAGCTTTTCATCAAAGATGAAGTCCAGAATTTCACTAGTTCTTCAAAACTGAGATGGTGTCCCTGCAGTCACAATTTTTGTTGATTAGAAACATGACTTACATCATTAAAACTGACACACATTTTCCAAAGGATGATTTTAAATTGTTTATCCTCAACAGCAGTTACAACTCCCAACCTGTAAATAATTTAGGAGTAAAGGTAATCATTCATTGAATGGTAGAAGTGTTGTCATTTAAAGGCACACAAACAAGACTGAAATCTAACAATGAAAAATACTCAAAAACAGAGAATATTTCTAGTGGTTGAGTACCTGAATGGACAATCTAAAATGCCAAATGTGTGCAGATTGCATATAATATGATTTTGTTTTTTAATAAAAAATGTGATTTAATACTGGGAGTTGATTATTAATGCCTTGTGGCTTCAAGATCACATTTATTTCCTTCTGGTTATGCAAGTACTGTCTAAAGTGAAATGAAAGACTGGTACCAACATTTTTTTTTTAACTTGACACTGCTGGATTAGATTTTCCATTGTTATTAATGATTATTATTATACTTTTCTACCCTTAAGACAGTGTCTAAACTTGAATGTTAGATGATTATTCAATTATTTTGTGTTTCCTACTTCTTTCTATCTTGTCAAAATCACTTCATTCTTTGACTGTGTTCCTGTTTCCTTTTTTCTGCCCTTGTTTTCCCTGTTTTCTTTCTTTTAATCAAAATTTTGTGCTCATAATTTTGTTTCTGAATTAGCTTGTTTGTTTATCCTTTCCCTACTGATTCCTCCTTGTTTAAGATCTACTTCTATTTCTTTAAGCTAATTTTTCCTCCATAGAACATTAGTCAGCATTTTCTGGTCATGTCTGTGAATCTGTCTGTGCATTTGTATACTCGGTGTGATGGACCCTCAACCTTACCATCTTCGCCAGCTGCTTTGATGATCCCTCTTTTACTCTGTTTCAGTTACTTTTAGCAGTGGTTAGCCCATTTTTACTGCACCCTATTTTCTGTTTTAAGGGTAGCACTCTTTTGAATAGTCGATGCTGTTTCCATCTTTAACACTTTGAGTATAATGGGTGACGGGTGAGACAGCTGTGGGCAGGACAGACCCCATCGAATGCAGAATCTTGATTTACGCTCACTTGGTCCCACCCACCTACTGACATGATTATTTCTCTCACCTTATTTTATTATTGTTGGTCCAACTGATGCCCATTGTATTTTTAGCCTTTTCACTTTTACTATTACAAACTCTCAATTAGAAGGTGTTCTTTACTCCGTAACTATCTTGGAGGGGGGGAGGGAGGGACTGGATGCAGTTGGGGTTTCTTTTGTGTCAAGCAGAACACTAATAATGCTGTATCTGAACATAAAGGGTTCATTTTTCCAACTCATTTGCATTAACACACACTTTTCTACTTTTAAAGCAAATTGTCATTCATCACACCAACTACAAATATTGTCTAAGTCATCTTGTATGCTCCTACAGCCACTCAATGACAACGCCTTACCTTACACTGCAGCATCATCAGCAAATGGCCATAAATTGCTGCTCACCCTGTCTGTCAGATGATTTATGTATACAGAGAATAAGAGCAGTCCTATCACACTTCCCTGGGGAACTCCTGACAATACCCTTGTCTTTAAAGGGCACTCACCATCGAGGACCACACAGTAAGTTCTATTACTTAAAAAGTCTATGAGTCACTCTCACATCTGGGAACCTATTCCATATGCTGGTAGCTTCATTAACAGTCTGCATTGGGGCACTCTATCAAATGATTTCAAAAAATCTGAGTATGGAATCTGTCTGTTGCCTTTCATCCATTAATCACACCATATTGTGTGAAAAAAGGACATGTTGAGTTTCACTTGAGTGAAGCTTTCTAAATCCATGCTGATTTATGGTCAGAAGCTTCCCTGTCTTAAGGAAATTTATCATCTTTGAACTGAGAATATTTTCAAGAATTCTGCAGCAAACTGATGTTAAGAATATAGGTCTGTAATTTTGTGGGCCCGTTCTTTTACCCTTCTTACATACAGGAGCTTTTTTTCCAGTCACGTGGGACTTTGCACTGGATGCAAAATTCATGATAAATGTAAGCTAAGTAAGGGGCCAATGCTATAGAGTACTCTTTCTAAACTGAATTGGGACTCCATACAGACCTGCTTTCAACTTTCTCAGTTGCTTCTTTATGTCAGGGATGCATATTACTATTTCCTTCATTCGGGATGCTGACTAATGGTCAAATGACAGTATGTTTGCATGATCTTTCTGTGTGAATGATTTCTTAAAATCAAAATTTAACATTTCAGCTTTCCTTTTTCTGTCTTCTATTGCCACACCAGACTTGTCAACAAGGATTGGATCGAAGGTTTTGGCCCATTTAGTGATTTTTATGTAGGTCCAGAATTTTCTTGGATTCTCAGCAAGATCTTTTGCTGAGGTACGATGGTGGTAGTTGTATGCTTTGCACATCAATCTTTTCATAGACACATGAATTCCTACTAACTTTTGCCTCCCATCATTTGTGCATTATGTTTTTCAGCTTAGAGTGCAACAGTCTCTGCTTCCCTATCATTTTCCATATTTTGTTATTAAATCATGGTGGGTCTCTCTATCCTTAATCCTCTTACTCGGCAATGCTTCTGTAGAACATGATTTACAATCAATTTAAACTTTTCCTATAATTCTTCTACATACATCATATTAGAACTAAATGATGTCTTGTCTAAGTGGGATGCTAACAACTGCTAATCAGCTCTTTGTAGCAAAGTTACCCTCCTAGCCTTCTTCATTCATTTAATAACTTTAGTAACCATCATCGCTGTGATGACATCATGATCTCTAATTCCTGTCTCTATACTGAGACTGTTGATAAGGTCAGGCCTGCTTGTTGCTTCAAAGTTCATTGCATGTGGGTTGTTGAACTAGCTGCTCAAGACAGTTTTTGGAAAGCATGTTCAAAAGTACTTTACAAAGACTGCCTGTCTGTAGCAACCGCAATGAATTCATAGGTGTCCCAGCCCATACTTATTGGGCTAAGGTCACCTCCAACTAATATTTCATGATCTGGGTATTTCTGTGCTACTGAGGATATACTTTCTTCAAATGATTCGAAAACTGTCACAGCAGAACTGGATTACTAGTAAAAATATCCAATAATTAGCTTCAGTTTAGTTAGAACCATTAATGTGTCCAGATAACTTCACAGTGAGACTCAGTTTCCACCTCAATAGACATAATATTTTTGTCAACTGCAATAAACACTTCCCTTCCTATAGCATCTGATCTGTCTTTTTGATATAAATTCCATGCCTTGCTAAATATTACAGAGCTTTCCACTTTGGGTTAAGCCAGCTTTTGGTTCCAAGTGTGACAACTTTCTGGGCGGGCAGTAAATTCCGGAACTTAGTTACAAATACTTTGACAATTTACTGCAAAAATTTTGACAGTCAAAGTGTGTTTACTTTGTATGCAGTCTGATTCTATTCTCTGTGTATTAACAGGGGAACATTCATCAGAACACCTCAAAATACTGCCTGGCCTAAAAAACCCTCATGTGCACTCCCTGGACCCAAGCACTGCTTCCTATGTGTAGCGCACATAGTCCTACACTTCTCCACCCTCTAAAGCAGATATAGAAATCTGCAGCCAAGACTGCGAGAAAATTGGTGAAGCCTTTGTTTGAGCCCCTCCACTTGACTCCAAATTAAAGGACCCTGATCAATTTTGGGAATGATGCTGCAAATTGTGAGCTCTGCTTGCACCTCATGAGCAAGGCTAACAGTTTTTACAACCTCCACTTGATGCCCACATGATCTTAGGATAACCTCAGAACTCAAGTGACAGACAAAATTGGTGTCAATGTACGTCACAACTTACAGACAGTGTAATGGTACCTAATGGTTACTGCCAGTGTAGTTGCATTTCCTAAACAGCATCCTATATGAGCAAACCAGTAGCATGTCTACCTACCGTTACTCATACTTTAGGTACATGGGCTACAAATGGCTCTGTTTAAAGAGAATAGCTCGATGCAGTCAGGTTTGAGTTGCACATGTCTGCTTTCAAGCCCTGCAACTAATTCACTGCAAATAATAACCCGTAGCTGTGATGCTGCAGTCAAACAGTCTATTCTCTGGCTTGAATTGCGAATTACTAAAACACCCAGAAATATAAAATGAAAGGTGGATGATTAATTTAATAACAAGGGTTCTATTCTAATGGCTGTAATTGATTTAGATGACAGAGAATTATGTTGAATAACATTTATTCAAGAAAGTACATCTCAAATAAATGGAAAGTGGTCCCATGATACTCGGTTAAAATACAGACAGTAAATATCCTTATCAAATGCAGTAAAGTTACATTGATAGTGTTACAATGGTAGCAAATCCTCAAACTAAATCATAATCAATACATGCAGAAACTAAGTCCATTTCATAATCACCATACATGACCTATTCATCAGCTCAAAACAGTTCAGAGTTCAATATGATGATTCACAAACTGAAACACACAATACAAAGAATAGTAACTTATACTCTGTCTATTCTCAGTTCTGTAATACAATCACATAAAGTTAGAATCCTACCATGGAGCACACTCAGATCTCTCGAGACTTAGAGTAGCCTCAAAAGTTAGAGTATTGTAGCAGCCGTTCACCACTCAGAATCAGTCACCTATATGACTGAATCATAAACATTACCACAGGCGGGTCTATCTTCTTCCAGCACAAACGTAAAAGTGTCCCAAATCGCTGTCTTGAGCTCTTCACTTGAAAAGTCTCAATCTCTACTTGACTCACATAATGTTCAACTACTGACTGCTTTTCCATTGGCTGAAGGTCATCCCCAGCAAAAATACATCATTCTAGACATGATTTGACTCATCTTGACCACTTCCCTGACTAAGCTAATATATTATGACAGTATTTAAATAAAGAAATGTCATAAACATTAAGTCACACTCAGACCATTCACAATAAACATAAATAAAGTTTGTCGATAAATAAATGACACAATATTCTCGCACAAGTGAGCTCATAATAAATGATAAGAGATTGTAACTAAACATTATTCAAACAAATATTTATGTCTTATCAACAGAAGCATCTTTTGGTTCTCTTTTCAATTGTGCTGTCAGCTAAAACATGTGATTGACCACTTTTAAATTAGCACAGTTTTTTAACAACACTTGCGTTCAACATTTAAATAAAGTTACTGGCAAAATAGTAAACTGTTCATTAAACAACTACAAAAGTATGACAATATGTGAGGTATTCATGCTGTATTCATTAGCTGCACAAATGTGGAGAATATAATTTTCTGACAAACATTTGCTTAATAAAAAAATATACAAAAGACGTAAGGAATCGGGAAACAAAGTAGATACAGATACATAGCTTTCAGTAATGATAGCTGCAGTGCATTGCTATCATCTGAGGTATTGTATTTTGAAAACACTTGAAGCATTTAAAATTGTTAATTCAGAGGTTCACTGTGAAAATATTTCACATTGTAAATTATTAACCTTTGTTGTTTTAAAGATATTGAAATTACTGTTGTGTCACTGGATGTGCCTCATTTATCTGAGATTGCCAGTGTATTCAGATTTGCTTTAATATGTGATTATTATTGTTGTAGAGTCTCAAATAGCTGTAACCTAGCCATCCTTAAGATACTCTGACACTCTGCCATTTCTTGGAGCATCTTCTGCATAAAGGTCATGCAAGTAACAGCTGTTCAAATTCCCAGTTTTGAGATTTTCCCCATTTCTGGCAACATAACTAGTCTTTGTACGGGACTGCTAGTGTTCAGCAGTACAACAAATTCATCTTACCTCCTACTGATACTGGGTGGCCAATTAGCTCACCTAAATATGCATAATGTTACAACAGTTGGACTCTGGATGCTCAATAGCTGCAGCCAGAGCGTCGTCCACATCTCACTGTCAAATGAGGCCCTATCAGCAGACATACAGAGCACACATGGATTTTTTTCCAGTCCTGGATGTTGTTTTCCTAACAGGTTCTGTCATGCACCTACATTAGACCTCACAATAACTAACACATGCTTCCCCCAACGTGCCTGCTTAGACCCTGCTGAAGGAATGGACCCCTGTCCACTCACAGGGCAAATGGGTGAGGCCACCCCATTGGCCTCCGCCCTCCAGTGATACGGATGGACTGCCATTCACAATCACCCTGTGGTGATGGCGGATTCCCCATTTAGGGTACAATGAAAAGTGCAAGATGCTTCGGAATACACAAACTAATAAATAAGATGACAGTTATGCAATTGAAAGCATCTCTTGTTGTGTTGCCCTAAAGACAGATGTACTGTGCTATTTGGCATATTTCCACTCCTTGTTGTCTTATGGAAATATCTTCTACAGCAGTGCAACTGAAGTAAATAAAGTGTTTATTCAGCAGAAGTGAACAGTGAGAATATTGTATAAAGTAGATAACTGCACATCTCATGGAAACCTTTTTAAGGCTCACTTTGCAATACATTTACTCCTTAATGGTTTTTGTTTCTAATAATAAAGACCAGTTCCAGTTGAACTTTAATTTACACAAAGACACAAAAATAATTTTCATGTGGACTTCGCCTTCTTGTTCAAAATGGAGTCATGTTCTTTGGTTAGAAGATATTCAGCAAGGTCCCACTTGACATAATGCAAGACATTAGGAATCATACCAATTCAAAAGAAAATTTAACACACACACGCACAAGCACACGCATGCATGTGCACACTCACACCCACACACACATAAATGTACACACCCACACACACTCTCTCTTCATTAGACACTCTTTCTACAAATGATTTGAGTATCCAAATTCAGGGATTGAAAAGTCCTGTTAACTACATGATGAACTGTGTGTTCCTCACAGTTTGATTCCTCTCCCTCTTAATGTTGCTTGCAGCGTTAATTTCAGTTCCCACCATCACCATGAACCACCTTTTGTTTACTAGTGATTCCAAGGGGGCGCTGTGTGCTCTGCGTGGGGTGGTTCTGCGTGGCACGTGCAGAATGGGGGAGCGGAGGGCTGCCAGTGTGGCGAGTGGTCGTGAGTAGTGCGACAGTTGTCAATGCTTGATGCCCAGTGTGGACGTGGCGTCGATAGTGTCTGATTCAAGACATTATGGAAATTCTATCAGTTCTGTTTCCTCTGTGTTCTCGGTGTGGAAGTAAGACTGTGTCACGGTACCGGTAGCTACTCGTTGGAGTGTGCATCAATTGAAGTAAGACCTATCAAGCAAGATTGTGTCCTGGTACCAGTAGCTATACATCAGAGTGTGCATCAATCAAAGTAACACCTATTATACACCTTTGTTCAGAGGTGGTTGACATTCACATTCTGCTAAAACGGTGATTCAGTAACCTGGCCATATTGCCGAAGTTATTCGTCGTGACTACTGTTGACTGTTCCTATCAGATGCTTTAGTGTGCTAATCCATTTCTTCCGCTTTGTGCTGTTGGGTTCATTTCAGTGTTAATATTCAGCCCAATGTATTAGAAATGAATTCTTGTTGTCTTGTGGTTGAGTCCTGGCTTTGTTTGAACTGATAACCAGGACGTCCCATACCACTCACGACGCACGTCAAGCAACAAAGATAAATGTGACTTAAATTTGTATTTGTGTAACTTGTTTATCCAGTTTTCTATGAGATTTTAGTTAAGTAGTTAAATAACTATTTTATACTTTAAATGATGTAAAACTTGTCCCGCCCGTGAAATGGGGTTTTGACATGTGATGTTCTCTTTTTTTTGGGTCCTGGTCAAGTCCACGTTATGTCGTCTTAATGGTCTGTTAAGTGCCTCAGCACTTGAAACACTCATATGGGATATATCTAATTCATTACTTCTTGATTTGATGTCAAGTTGTTCCCTGCGTTCAGTTAACTAATAGTAATTTTATTTGTTTGATTCCAGTCCTCTGATTTCTTGAGTGCCATCTTGTATTTTCTACCCTTATTCTAGAAGTGTGAATGCCCGTAATCTGCAAAGATTTATTGGTGGGTATCTTTCTATATGTCGTTGCAGTTGCCCAGATCCTGGTGGCTGTTACGATTTCTATCATGGCCTGTTTGTTCTTCAGCTAATCGCTTCAATTAATGAGTTTAGCACCTTGTGGAGGTCAATCTTACCCTTCCTTTACCTGACTCAGCCTTAGGCAGGGGTTTAATTCCTCAAGCTAGGCCAGTGTTGGTCTGTTAGGATTCCTTTGATGTTATATACAGTTTTATGTAGCTCTAGAGAGTAACTTATTGTAGTCAAGTTTATTAAGTTGGATTTACACGGCCAATGTGATCCCAAATTGATGGTTTTAGGAGTAATTTGTAACCCCTTTTATATGCTGAATTGTTCAGGGTGAAACAGAGTGGTGTTAGAGGCCTGTTTATATATATTTATGATATCTTTAAATTTATTGTGCTATTTCCATGATTTAATGTATATGCCCCTTTTAATGGGTGCTAGATTTATCCTGTCTTATTTAGTGTTTAAGTAAGCCTACTGAAATATCAGTCTCAAATTAAACTAACTAGTCCAGCTTTCTGTAACACGTAAATTTGCTTAGTTCTCAGTGTTCTACGATTTATCTCATTGAAAAGTGTTTCAGTGCTATAATGTATACCAGTCAAATCTGAACCAAGTTGTTCTCCAGTTTAACCGTTTATTCCCTAATTTTTGTGGAATTTAAAATTTCTAAATTTGCAAGCCTTAATCTGTTTTCTGTAAATTGTTGTCAGTATAGCTGTGACCTACCTAATCAAGTAATTGTTGGTGTTTTAACTGGTTGTGTTGCAATAAATGCAAACTTAAAGTGAAGCTTGTGGGTGATTCATATTCCCCGGTTCTTCATCCTCAGTAATGCTAGAATTAAAATTTTTTTATTAATGCTTGTGTTAAGATTTTTTGGTGAGTTACTGGGACGAAAGAAAAGCAGGTGCTACACATGACAAGAAGCAACATTTGTATTAAAGTTGGATAACAAGCAGCACTGTTCTGTAAATAGAACATATTATTTATAGATGTAGATAAATATATTATATGAAAAATACCTGTGGCCTAGTAACAATATAAAAAATATATAGATTGCTTCGCATCATAAAAATGACTTGTAAAGTTGCAGATAGGCACAATGAAATGTCAGTTACACAGCTTTTGGTTAAAGCCTTCTTTGGAAAAGGACTCTCTCTCTCTCTCTCTCTCTCTCTCTCTCTCTCTCACACACACACACACACACACACACACACACACATACATTCATTCACACAAGCAAGCACACCTCGTGCACACATGATCTTATCTCCTGCAGTTCGGACCAGAATGCAACAATCACATAGAATGGGAGCAACAATCTGAAGGGGGTAGCAAAGGGGAAGTGATAGGAGGGTATGGGTGGAGAGAGAGAGAAGAACACTGTCTGGCAAAATGTGCAGGGACTAGACTGACAACAGGCACAGTGCAGGAAGGTTGTGAGGCAGGGAGGTGGGGAGTGGGATGGGGAACAGGGTGTGAAAAAGGAAAGGAGCAGGGAAAGAGAAAGATGGGCAGATGCATTGGCAGAGGATGGCACACAAAGAGGATGAGAATGGGGATGAGGTGATAGAACAGAGGGAGCAAAAACAGTTGAGTGGAGGGTTCGGGGACAGTAGGTTACCATTCATTGAGGCTGGATAATTTTGGGAGTGAAGAATGTGTTGTAAGGATAATGCTCATCTGTGCCATGCAGAAAAGCTGGTGGCAAAGGGGAGGACCCATAAGGTCTTGGTTGTGAAGCAGCCACTGAAATCAAGCATGTTATGTTCATCTGCATGTTGTGCCACAGGGTGTTCTACTTTGCTCTTGACCACAGTTTGGTGGTGACCATTCATCCTGGTGGACAGCTGGTTGGTAGTCATATCAGAATGATTTCAGCAAAGTTGATATATGGAATGGCTGCATTCACAGGTGGCCCAGCCTCTGATGGGGTAGGTCAAGCCTGTGATACAACTGGAATAGGTAGTGATGGGTGGGTAGATTGGGCAATTCTTGCACCCGGATCTTCTGTATCAATATGATCCCTGTGGCAAGGGATTAGGATTGGAAGAGGCACAGTGATGGACTAGGATGCTGGGGAGGTTGGGTGGGTGACGAAACATCACTTTAGGAAGGGTAGGAGGGTTTCTGGGTAGGATGTCCCTCATTTCAGGGCATGATGCTAGAAAATCAAAGTCCTGACAAAGGATGTGGTTGACTTGTTCCACTCTGGGGTAGTATTGGATGATGAAGGGGGCTCTCCTTTGTAGGAGGGGGTAGGTGGGAGAATTATGGGTGTGTGTGAAGGCCTTAGTGAGATCCTTAGCATACTGGGCGAGTCATATATGCTGTTCCTGGGTGGTCAGGCTGTATTGGGGGGGATTTTTTGGTGTGAAAGGAGTGACAGCTGCCAAAATGCTGGTACTGTTGGTGGATAGTGGATTTAATATGGGCAGAGTTGAGGATAGAGACATTGGAGAGGAGGAGGTCAACGTCCAGGTAGGTGGCACATTGGGTTGAGGGGGACCAGGTAAAATGGATGGGGAGAAAGTTTTGAGGTTGTGAAGGAATGAGGACAGGGTGTCTTGGCTCCTGATTCCAGATTATGAAGATATCATCAATGAACCTGAACCAGACTAGGGATCTGGCATTTTGGGAGGCTAGAAAGGTCTCCTCTAGATGGCCCACAAACAGGTTGGCACAGGAGGGTACCATACCAGTGCTCATGGCTGTGACTCAGATTTGTTTGTATACCTCCCTTTCAAAAGAGAAGTAGTTATGAGTTAGGATAAAATTAGTTAGGTAGTCAGTTTAGAATCTGGAGGACTTTGGGAAAGGTAGTATTCAATAGCAGTAAGACCATGGGCGTGAGGAGTGTTGGTGCATAGAGAAGTGGCATCAAAGATGACAAGCAGGGATCTATGAGGTAAAGAGATGGGGATGGTGGAGAGTCAATGAAGGAAGTGTTTGGTATCCTTGATGTGGGAGGCTAGATTATGGGCAATTAGTTGGGGGTGTTGGTTAGTGAGGGCCAAATTCTTTCAGAGGGGCACAATAATGAGTTACAATGGAGTGTCCAGGATTGTTGAATTTGTGGATCTTGGGGAGCATGTAGAAGGTGAATGTGTGGGGTGTCATATGGGTGAGAACAGGAATGGATTCAGGGGAGAGGTTCTGGGAGGGGGCTAAGGATTTAAGTAGGGATTGGAGATTATGTTGGAGTTTTGGGATGGGATCACTCTGGTAGAGTTTATAGGTGGAGGAGTTAGATAATTCACAGAAGCCTTCTGTCAGGTAGTAAGTGCGATTCTTAATGACTGTGGGGGAACCTTTGTCAGCAAGTAGAATGATTAGGTTATGACTGTCCTTTCTTCTGCTGGAAGGTTGGTGTTCTGAGGAAGGGATGTCAAGAATGGTGAGGTCAAGTTGGAGGTAAGGAATTCCTGGATGGTGACTAGGGGGTGGTTAGGTGGGAGTGGGGAGGGGGATTGGGGGTGGAGGATCATGGTTGGACGGTGGTATGAACTGTGAGAGGCAGGGTTCAATGTTGGGATTAGATTGGCTTTACTTGGAGGGACTGGTGGCAAAGAAGTGTTTCCATTGCAGGGATCGGGAGCGGGAGAGTAGATCTTTGACAAGTCCAACATGGTTAAATTTGGGTGTAGGGCTAAAGGTGAGGCCTTTGGATAGGTCTGACACTTCTGTGGGGCTGGAGGTTTTGGTGGAAGGTTATTTCAGTTCTGGATTTGGTGGAGTGTTGGTAGAGAGTTTTGGGGAATGTGGAAAGTTGAAAAGATCAACTAAGCAGAGACTGGGTGCTATGAGGGGTTGATGAGCAAGAACGCTGTGGGTAGGATAGGGGTTGAACAGTGGTACCATGAGGTGGCAGTACGAAGTCAGAAAGTTGGTGATGGTGTCTGGAATGCTCCTCCAGGTGCCAGAGAGCATGAGATTAAATTTCAGAGATGTGATGTATGTGGCAGGGATAGCACAGTAGCAGTATCTTGTAGAGGGGGCAGAGGTGGTTCTGGAGTACTTGTGCCACAGAGATGTTTGTGAGAACCAGGGACTGATGGAATCTGAAAAGGTGAAAGTCATTGTGGAATGAGGGGTTGGATCAAGAAAAAACAATTATTTGTGGTCAGACCATTGGGGGTGGGGATGGGGGGATTCCATGGTTTAAGCAGTATTTAAGAAGCAGGATGTGAGACCAGGTTTTAGCCAAAGTAAGAAATGCTTCTCTGAACTGATGCAGAAAGATGGAGCAGGGATCCATTGTGGCAGGGATGGTGTTGGGGAAATGGGAAAGATGTGGAACTGGGCAAATGCAGGTGTTAGATGGTTTTGAGGTGAGCTGGATAACAGAAAAGATGCGTAAGAAATACACAAAGACATGCAAAAACACTCACAGTTAAGTAAAAATGTGTACAAATATACAAAAATGCATGTATCTATGTAAAAATATGTACAAATATGTTAAATATATACAGAAACTTGGAAGAAAGGAAATGGGTGAGGTATGGGCCCTGCCACCCTCATCCATAGCTTCCTGACGCTGGGCCTGTTGACAGCCTACTCCCTGCACACTCCGTCAGAAAGTGCTCTTTTCTCCCCCACCCATACTCTGCTATCCATGGGGAAAAATGTTTCTGTAACTTCAAAGTTCACAAGAATTGTGCCCTGAGTCACTGAATGATTACTAAAAAATGGAAACTTCTGGTGGAAATATCAACAATGTAAGAAAACATAGATTGCTACCTGCTGTAAAGTTAACATGCTAAGTTGCAGGCAGGCACAATGAAAAGACATTTACACATAAGCTTTTGGTCACAGCCTTCATTGAAAAAAGAGAAACACATGCCCCGTTCATTCACACACACAAGCACACCTCACACACACATGACTGCCAACTCTGGCAGCTCAGGCCAGATGCGTCTATCATGTGGGATTGTAGCATCAGTCTGGAGGGGGTTGGAAAGGGGAAGGGAGAGGGGAAGGGATAGCAGTGTGTGGGTGGAGGAAGAGAAGGGCACTGTCTGGTGGAGTGTGCAGGGACTAGGATGCCATCAGGCACAGCACCAGGAGGTTGTGGGGCAGGGAAATGGCAATAACAGAGTGAAAACGGAGAGGAGTGGGGAAAGATGGGTAGGTTACCATTACAGTAGCGTATTCTCCCCACACCCTCCACTCAACAGTTTCCATCCCCTCTGTCCTATCATCTCCTCCCCATTCCCATTTGGTTGTGGGGCAGGGAGATGGCAAAAATGGAGCAAAAATAGAGAGGAGTGGAACAAGATGGGTGGGTTACCATTACGGTAGCATACTGTTGCCACATCCTCCACTCAACAGTTTCCATCCCCTCTGTCCTATCATCTTCTCCCCATTCCCATTTCCTACACTTTTTGTTTGCCACCCTCTGCCAATGCAACCCCGCATGTTATCTTTATGGTAAGTAGCAATCTATCTTTTCCTACAGTTTTGAATGATTACCAAGATAGTTCAAAGTTTTTTTAAATAAAAAAAAGACAGGACAAGACCTTAATGCACTACTATAAAATCATTCTAACCTGACATTTTACTGATTTCCGGCAGTCTAACAAATTTTGTTATGTCTTTAATCCGAGTATGTTATACACAGTGTCAGTAAATGTATGAGATCATTACCAACCAACCTATGCCATCAGGCCCAAGAGATCGTGTGTTGCTGACTGACAGCTAAGTCATCTTCTGCCTAACTATCATCAGATATCAGTAAAGAGGGCATGAGGTAGACATTATATCTACATTTTGACAGAAGCTGTAATTTCATTACTAACAATTATGTCATTGATTATTATTAATTCATGCACTTGCTGTCACTCTTATGAAGTTAACTTTGTTGGCCAATGATTTCATTACAACAATTCAGAGTCTTGTGGTGGTGACGTTGAATAAAAGGTCCTCAGGTTTCCAGCCACCTACGTGATTAAAATCACACTAGTTCTTAGCCAAGTACTCCTCGGCCATTGTCAAGTGGTTTGACTGCCACTGGGCTGCTGGGACACCCTTATATGTGCTAGCTGCCGCCTGTGACATCGTTGGTACTCACAGAATTGTCATACTGACTTGCTGTTTTATGTGCCCGGCGATGTGAAACAGTCACTCTGTTTATTGGCTAACAATATGTGTAGCTTACTACCAATTCATTCTGTGAAAACTGCACATCAAAAACACTTTCCATTTCCGCAATATTTATGGTGCAGGTTTTAGGTGATTCACCCTGTATAAGGGCATACCACCAGACCACTGGCAGTCATACCACTTGAGGATGGCCAAGGAGTGCTTTGCCAGAAGCTTGTCTAAGAACTTTTTATTCAATGACACTGCTGCAAGACTCTGCATTCTTATTTTACATACCTCTACAGGGAGGAACTGTTGTGCAGTGTTAAATATCTGGGGAAGCTGTGTATCAAGAATGATAATCTAGTGAGTTTGCTAGCCTTCCTACTGCTTTGCCATGATGAGAAGACTATTCCATGATTTGCTATTGTATCCCACCACATTAACACTGCCACCTCCTGGAGGGTACTTTGTTGTGCAAGCTTTGCACTAATATGAGAAAGGATACACAACACCAGGCAACAGTTGGATACAAAAGGACATGCTTTTATGTCCTTGCATGTGCAACTATCAAGGATACTTCCACTTTTGGACTGGGAATCGGTTGATGCAGCTACAGTTTCCCAACAAACATAATCACAAGAATAAATCACAAAGAAACAGAAAGAAAAGTTCAGCCATCTTTCACAACAACAACAACAACAACACGATGCAGAACACAGAGCCTCAGAATGCACCATAATCAAGTTGATAGTGAGAGATAGAGACATGTGTACAATGTCAACTCCTAAGAAAGAACTTAAATTCAAACCTCCACTGTGGGACATTCCTGTATGTGAAATAATAAATGGCATCAAACATGCCATCCACAAGCTCCCAAGTCACACAGTACATGAAATACAGCTTGGTCTGAGCCGTATTCTCATGAAAGCACAGCTACCAGTACCCAGCATGACCAGGACTGAGCAAAATGGCCTGCGTGCACTACACAATGATGAAAGCATGGTGGTTCGTCCTGCTGACATTGGCAATCCAGCAGTAATTATGGAATACATGGACTACAATATGAAGATCTGTGTGCTATGGGACAAAGATACCTACTGGAAGCTATTATGTGGTGCAGCAATGGGAATTAATAAGAAAGACATCTGAGCTTCTCAGATGGTCTTCAGTGGAAGACAGTGTGGTCAAGAATCTTCTCCCACAGGCACTTAGACCACCTGTTGTTTATGCTTTACTGAAGATCCACAAGGATGAGATGTCATTCTACCTCAATGTATGCACCACTGGTTAACCAACAAACTAGCTAGCAAAGTACTTGGCCATTCTCCTAGCTCCACATGTGCGGTCTCTGTGAACATCATGTTAAAAACTCAGCCGGTTTTTTTATATTACTTAACAAATGATTCATCAACCTAGAAAGCATTTAACAACATAAAATGTTTAAAAAAGGTTGAAGTTTTCAGAAAATATGGGTGTAGGCTTCATGAAAAGATAAGTAATGTGGTATATGTACAAGAAAAGATGGAGAACAATAAGAATGGAAGAACAACAGAGAAGCACTTTGATTGAAAAGGGCAGTCATGCAGTCTCTCTCCCATAATGCTCAACCTGTACACAAAGAAAGCAATTAAGGAAATAAAAGAAAAGTTCAAGACACAGATTAAAATTCAGAATGTAAGAATATCAATGACAGGAATCATTGATGTTACTTTTATTCTCAGCAAATGCAAGAAAGAATTACAGGATCTGCTGAATAAAATCAACCGTCTAATGAGTACAGACTAGGGACTGAGAGTGAATCACAGAAAGATGTAGATAATGAGGCGTACAAGAATGAGAGTTGTCATAAACATAACAAAAATATTGGAGACAATAAAAGTGACAAACTGAAGCAATTCTGATACCTTGGAAGCAAAACAACACGAGACTGGCAAAGCAAGTATGGTATAAGAAGCAGAGGAGCACAGGCAAAGAGGGTATCGCTCACTAAAATAAGTCTACTAGTTTCTAACATAAGCCTTAATTCTAGGAAGACATTCCTGATATTGTACATCTGAAACGCCAACACAGTATGGATGTGAATCACAGAATATAAGGAAACTGGAAAAGAAAGAGCTGAAGTGTATGAGATATGGTACTACAGAAGGATGATGAAAATCAAGTGAACTGATAAGATTATGAACTGATGTGATTCTCCACCAAATTGGCATGAAAAATGATACATGGAAAGCACTGACTAGAAGAAGAGACAGGATGATAGGACTTGTGCTAATACACATGGTACTAGAGGGAGCTGTAGAGGCTAAAAATGTAAGGGGAGACAGAGATTGAAATCAATGTGAAAAATTAATCAAGAATGTTGAGTGTAAGTGTTACTCTGAGATGAAGAGATTGGCAGAGGAGAGGCAGTTGTTGTGTGTCACACCAAATTAATCAGAAGACTGATGGAGAAAAAAATAGGTTCCAGATCTTTCTCACTTTATATTTAGAATTTCTGTTTTTGTGTAGAAAATCCAGAATCAGGCATTACAAAAAAAAAATCTCCAGTTAATGCCATATTAATGTGTTAATACAGACTTTAATTACTCAGTGAAAATGAAAATATTCTCTACTAGTGATGTGTATCAGTTATAGTTCCCGCTATGGTCCAATGAACTCTAGCCCCATAGCCACACTACTGTCATCTAATAAAGGTTGTTTGGTTGATTGGTACAGGTCTAAACAATAGAGTCATCAGTCACTTGGTCAAAGAGTGGTTCATCTGACAGTGGCATCAGCCAGAAATTTGAGTGGATTACAGAAACATGTAGGATAGAATCAAGGCACTGACAGCATGATACTAGAGCCGAGAAATAATTTAAAGGGTAGAAAAAGTATAAGGGTTGGGCCATTTGATAAATCAGAGCAGGCAAGGGGTTTGCCACGGCTCATCTGTGGCAAAAGAAACCCCAACTGCATCCAATCCCCACCAACCTTATTAAGAGTGAAGACAGTTACAGAGTAAAAAATGCTTTCTAATTGGGAGATTTGTAATAGTAAAAGGAAGAAGGCTAAAAACATAAAGTGCATCAGTTGAACTGACAGTAATAAAATAGGGTGAGAGAAATAATCTGGTCAGTAGGTAATTGGGGCCAGGCGAGAGTACACTTGGTCTTTGCCTGTGACGGAGACCATCCTGCCCACAATTGTTCCATCCCCAATCCATTATACTCAAAGTGTTAAAGATAGGAACAGCACTTACTAAAACTGAAAATAGCATGGATATTGGATCAACCACAGCTAAAAGCAAATGAAACTGAGTAAAAGAGGAATCGCTAAGGCGGCTGGCAAAGGAGATAAGTTTGAGGGACCCTCAGACTGAGTATGTGGTGGAAGAAGTCCTAATTGCAGCCACCTTGCTCCCACCCTGAAAGTAATTAAAAATGTTGTATGTGAGAATAAAAACCACTTTCATAGAGAAAATAGAGAACCAGTTCAATTGCCCATGAGTCATCCACCAATACTAGAGGTGAAGAATCCAGAAACCCCAGTTAGTGTAGAGAGCCAGAAGGATGGGGCATTCCACCAGGATGTGAGTTACTGTCTGTAAATTGCTGTGACCACAACGTGGAAGTGGCTAGTTAGCTAAAAATAAATAAATAAATAAGAAATAGACTAATCTGGTAAGACCAATGCAAAGGTGACACAGGATGGTGGACTCCTATCCTCAAATCTTCTCCCTAGATTATCAAAAAGAATGTTGTGAGCTTTTCAAGACAACTATATGAAATATACCTCCATGATACCAACAAGAGGGAAACAGAGTCAACATTTAATTCTAAGACTAATTAATGTCATGGATGTGACAGGGTACCTAGAAGATACTAAAGCACTCTGCTGCATATTTTAGCCCAGCAGTTGGCCAGATTTGTAATTTTTTTCTCTAGATGGGCCAGTTTCCTGAATGATTAAAGTAATAAATAGTGAAACCACTCTATAAAAAAGGAGAAAGAGATAATGTAGACAATTTTAGACCTATTTCTAGCCCATCAGTATTTGCAAAAGTTATTGAAAAGGCTGTAATACAAGAGTAACTGGTCATTTCAGCTCACATAAGTTGCTGTCAAATGCACTGCTTGGTTTTCATAATGTGTTTAACAACTGAAAATTCTGTATTCAAAAGTTGTGACCACTAGGCATTTCCTTTGATTTAAATAAGCTGTTTGTGTTTGTCACAAAATATTACTGCAAAATTTGGACCATTAAAGAATAAGAGGAGTAGCTCATAATTGGTTCCTCTCATACCTTAAGAACAGATGACAAAAGGTCATTCTCCATAGGAAAGAGAATTGCTACAAAGTAGCATCTGATTGGGGAATAGTTTAGTGGATGGTGCCTCATGCATCAGAGCTGGGACCATTACTGGATATGACTTTTAATATGACAGGTGATTCTAAAATACTTGATGGCGACAGTAGTTTGGGGGTGAAAGATGTTGAGTGCAACATAGCCAATGTATCAAATAGTGCAGTTCAGGACATAAGTTCATGGACTGTAGAAAAATAAATTGATGCAAAATCACAGCAAGACTCAGTTTGCACAGTTTCTCACAAACCACTGAATTAAAACTCACATTTTCATTACGTAGAATTGGAATGTGGTTGGTGGGTCTGAACAGTTCAAAGTCCTAGGTGTTGAGATAGGTAGCAAGCTGCCACAGAAGACCCATCTTTGGGATCTCATTCAAAAACTGAATGTTGTTATACTTACCATTTGAACAGCATCTGCAATAAGTGATAGTTGAAAACAAAAATTAGTCTATTCAGGTTGTTTTCATTCACTTATGACATAAGACATTACATTATGAGGTAACTCTTCCCATTCACAGAGTGTATTTTTGTCTCAGAAACAGGCAGTTCAGGCAATATTTGGTGTAAGTTAGTGAACTTCTTGTTGACACCCTTTCAGGATTCTAGGAATTCTGACATTGGCCTCTCAATATTTATTTTCTTTAATGTAATTTGTTGTTAATAATCTTAGCTTACTCCTAATAATTTGCAGCTTTCACTCACTTAATACTGGGCAAAAATCCAATCTGCATTTGGATCACATCTCCTTGTGCAGAAAGGTGTGCAGTATTCTGGTGCAGACTTTTCAAAAAGCTACTTCAACAATTAAAAAATCTTAGCAATAATCCTAAGCAATTTTCTCATAGCTCACACTTCTTATTCTGTCAAACAGTCCCTAGAAAAAAATTAAGCTAATTTCAGTGTTGTATTGTTGATTATGCTAAAACAAGAGGTGTTGAGAAGAAAAGATGTGTAACAACACTTTGGCTATAACTGAAGTCTTTATTCAAAAGCAATAACCAGGGCCTGAGTATAACTATCCCTCTGTTTCATGAGCCAAAGGATTCCCTGTTCCCAGAATTGCTATGACTGTAACAGGAGCCAGTTTTCCTCTGTGTCCTTCAGTTCACCATCTGAATGGAAGGACTTCCCTTTGACATTTTCTTTTTTTGTTCCTTTCTGCTGCTTCTTCCTTTGATGAAGCCTGCCACAAATTCCTCTCCTGTGTCAATATTTCACTTCAGAGTAGCACTTGCAACCTACATCCTCAACTATATGCTCAATGTATTCCAGTCTCTGTCTTCATCTACAGTTTTTACCCTCTACAGCTCTCTCTAACACCACAGAGGTTATTCCATGATGCCTTAACAGATCTCATCGTCCTTCCCTTCTCCTTGTCAGTGTTTTCCATATAGCGCTTTTCTTACCGCTTCTGCCATGAATCTCCTGATTCCTTACCTTATCAGTCCACCTAATTCTCAATATTCTTCTGTAGCACCACACCTCAAAGGCTTTGATTTTCTTCTGATTCGGTTTTTCCACAGTCCACATCTTACTACCAAACAATACTGTGCTTCAAACATACATTATAAGAAATTTCTTCCTCTTGACTCTAGCAGATTTCTCTTGGCCAGGAATACCCTTTTTGCCGGTGTTAGTCTGCTTTTTATGTCCTCCTTTATGGGTTATTTTGTACCATAGGTATCAGAATTGCTTAACTTCATCTGCTTCAAGATCTCCAATTCTGATGTTTAGTTTCTTATTTTTCTCATTTTTGCTAATTCTCATTACTTTTATCTTTCTTCAAATTACTCTCAATTCTGTACTTATTACACTGTTTATTCCATTCAATTCAAGCAGTAATTCTTCTTCATTTTCAATGAGGATAGGAGAGTCATCAGCAGATCTTACCATTGATCTACTTTCACCCCAAATTTTAATCCTACAGTTGAACCTTTCTTTTATTTCCCTTATTTATTCTTTGATGTACAGACTTTAATTTGAGCACTTCATTCTTGGTATTCCAGTCATATTGTTCACTCTTGGTTCTTGTATGTATTGTATATTACCCATCTTTCCTATAACTTACCTCTATTTTTCTCAGAATTTTGAACATCTTGCACTATTTTACACTGTTGGACACTTTTTCCAGGTCAACAAATCCACTCAATGTGTCTCAATTTTTCTTCAGTCTTGCTTCTATTATCAATTGAATTCAGAACTGCCTCTATGGTGACTTAACCTTTCTTAAAGCCAAACTGATTGTCACCAAACAGATCCTCAGTACCTTTTCTAATTTTCTGTACTTTATTCTTGTCCGCAATTTGGATGCATAAGCTATTAAGCTGATTGTACAATAATTCTTGCACTTTTCAGCTCTTGCTATCTATGGAAATGTGTGAATGATGTTTTTTTGAAAGTCTGACAGTATATTGCCAGTCTCATACTGCCTACATACTTACGTGAATAGTTGTTTTGCTGCCACTTCCCCCAGTGATTTCAGAAATTCCAATGGAATGTTATCTATCCCTTCTGCCTTACTTGATCTTAAGTCTTCCAAGATTTTTTAAATTCTGATTCTAATACTGGATCCCATATCTCTTCCCTGTTGACTCCTGTTTCTTCTTCTATCATATCATCAGACACATCTTCCCCCTCGTAGAGGCCTTCAATGTACCTTTTGCACCTGTCTGCTCTCTCCTCTGCATTTAACAGTGGAATTCCCAATGCACTATTAATATTACTGCCCTTGATTTTAACTTCATGGAAGGCTGTTTTGACTTTTGTGTATGCTGAGTCAGTTCTTCTGACGATCATTTCTTTTTCAATTTCTTCACATTTTTATGTCGCAATTTTGCCTTAGCTTCCCTGCACTTCCCATTTATTTGATTCCCAGTGACTTGTATTTCTGTATTCCTGAATTTCCCTGAAGATTTTTGTTCTTCCTCTTTTGTCAGTCAGCTAAAGTATTTCCTCTATTATTATTTTTTATTTATTTATTTATTTATTTATTTTTTTTTTCCAGTTGCCTCCCTTGTACTTATGGTTTTCTTTCCAACTTCCATGACCACCATTTTTACAGTTGCTTTCAGACGTCTTCGCGATCTCCTGGCCTTTAGCAAGTATACCACGACCTTCAAAATATGAGTAGGTGTCTATGACTTTCAGCTCCTGGACTTTGCGTTCCTTGAGTAGGTTAGCTCACTTTGGGGATCAGAGAGGGTGGTTGTTCCCGCTGTTGGCAAAGAAAGGTGCAAATGGTGAATTTTCATGAAGCAGTTGGCCATAGTCACAACTAATCAGGTCATACGTATAACAGGAAGACTTAAAACCGAAGTGCTGGAATTTAAAGAAGCACATTGCAGGTGAGAAATACTGCTTCAGATCCCAATGGAAACATATGACTTTGACATTTTATAGAAGTGAATTTCATTCAAAAGCAAGGACGAATTCACCATTGCCTGCCTTATTGTCTGGTGAGCCTCAATGTACAAGATGCATGAAGATGATCCCACATCTCTCTACACTTTTATGTAGTTCTTCTTCTGTCTGTAGCATTAGGTCCCAGTGAAAAATTAATCCCTGTACTAAACTGAGTTTCTTATTGAATGTGATGGAAACAAGGACTTCATTAAGTTGTTTACAAGAGAATAATGCCCAGGACTGTGTAGAATTTGCCACATGAATGAAGATGGAACCACTTTGTAATTTGATAAGGGAAGAGAGTTCACCAAATACATTTTCAATATTCTCCACAAAGAACATTAGTTTAGTAGAGAAGAACCATGCTCTATCTGTTCAGGTGCAAACTGAGGGGAGCAACCGCCTGCAAGTCACTTGGTTTTGTTGTCCTCCCATGGAATGTCCAAGGAGTAAAATACCCTAGAGTCATAATGTTTGACACTGAATTGCAATCTGTCTGAAGGGACTGCCACAGTCTCATGGCCACAGACTGCTAACTGTTGTCATTTCATAACACATATATCTGCCACGATGCTGCCTACTCTGAATGAGGGCTCTCCCCAAGGGCATCACCAGCCAGATGAAAGGTCACTCGGCACGATGGCCAGTGCTCGGAGTGCTGGTGGCCCCAAATGGACAGGCACCTATTCCATCCCACACACAGAGGGGTGACAACTCAGACATCAATAGTGCAATCCCTGCGTGATCTGGGGGCTACCACCATACGGACACCCCATGACTCACCACAAGGACTGACTGCTGTGCTGGGTATTGGGCAACCTTATCTGCAGAGCCTGCACAATCTGTAAAAAATCTTGAAAACATGGAGGTAAAACGCAGATATGGTGACTGAACATCAGTCAACAGAAATAGGTAGTGTAAAATACAGGAAACAAAGAGGTAGAAACCTTAGTCAATGGCCTATGAGAGAGCTAAGTTGTCAGCCGGGAATCTGTCCTACAGAATAGGTTAATGAAAAGATATAACAAGATGTAATCAGAAAGTAAAATTAAAGCACAGGAAAGGAAGAAGTACTGGACACCATGCTTGCTATGCATGTACCCACAAAAGAGTAGTGAGCCTCCAGGGACATCTGATAAATTTTTTCTCTATGTAAAAATTATGAAGTTTAATTCTCTCATTTTCCAGCATCTTTGACAGACAGCTACTTAGTAATTTATATCAACTGTGTATCAGTTTTCCACCTGTCTGAGAGTAGCAGCCAGTTCTTACCTGCACGGGTTGACCTGATGCAACCCATGTGAAAAGTCCCATTGAGAACCCCCTAAATCTGCATTCCAGTTACTGAGTTTGGTGTAAGAGCCAAATAAGGGAATGGGACAGGAGTTTTCTCCTATTCTGTGCACTGAAACAACGTTTTGGTTTGTATTACTCTCCACTTCGTTCCTGCTGCTTAACCTATTTAGAGCATTATTTGTCTTACTACTGCAGTCATTCTACGAAACTAAGATATACTATCAAATATCTGAGCTAATTCATATTTACACTACTCTATAAATTAAGACATTTGTAACGTTAATAATCTTGAGGTTAATGTGTATTTTTGGTGCTCAGATAACAAGAAGAGTCTGGTCAGTAACTAATAGATTCTTACTTGTTGCAGTTACATTGTTAACACTGCAATCAACTTTACTTTCTGTATATGTATGCCATGAGGGAGAATTCAGTTCCTACTTCTGATTTTGAACAGGTGAGTTCTCACACAAGCGATGTCTAGTGCATAATGAAGACGTGTGAAAATTCATTACAATAACAATGGAAATTGTGCAATGAAGGTTCTTATGGCTGGTATTCATCTGTTTGGTTACGTTTGTTTTATGGGATCACCAAACACTTAGCCACTTTCCTACAGCCAATCTGTACGATTGCCTGCAACCACCTCATTGTCTGACATACAAATGAAGTTCCTCCCAGCTCTGCAGTGCTGGGTTCCAATGCTGTCAAATGCAGCATTCCAGCATCTGGACATCACAGCTGTCTTCTGTTATGATGGCCACTTGCCTGCTTTACTCTCAGCTGTCCACATCGGTGCACTTGGGAGAAGGGTTCAACACCCATCGTCTGTCATCTGCTTATTGCAAGCATGCTGCACTATATACCTTTTTGATTAACAATAAAGAACTTTGACAATATTTGGCTGCATTAATTGTCTACTCCTCCATCCACTTCCGGCAGAGAACCACTTGTCCACTTCATTCTCTCTGACACTGTTACAAATTTGTAAACTGCAGTACTTGGAGGACAAACTCAATCATTTAGCAACTGCCTTCAGAAAAAAAAACAGCTACTCTGATAGAGGCAAAAAGGGGACTATGCCATAAAAGATCTGGTGCTTCCAATGAATAAGAGCCAATGACAGGGAAAGTATTCCTCCCATCTGTAAAAAACTGTCGCAGACTGCATCACCAGAGTGCTCAGAAGACATGGCGTTGACACTATGTTTAAACCAACAAAAAATTTGTGAGAATATTTGAACCTTGCAAAGCATGTACAACTACCACTTTCCACAGCACAAGAACAAAAAAATGGCTCTGAGCACTATGGGACTTAACTTCTGAGGTCATCAGTCCCCTAGATCTTAGAACTACTTAAACCTAACTAACCTAAGGACATCACACACATCCATGCCCGAGGCAGGATTCGAACCTGCGACTAGCGATCACGCGGTTCCAGACTGCAGCACCTAGAACCGCTCGGCCACTCCGGCCAGCGCACAAGAACATAAAATCCTTTGCACATGCAGTCAGGTGTTCATAGAAACTACAAAAAGAAGTAGTCCATCTTGAGGAACACAAGAGCAGTTTGCATCTGGGCAACAAGGCTAAATCAGTAATGTCAGTTCATACATTGAGGCCAAGGAATGGCCAAATACATTTCTCTGATATTATGGTTTTATCAGTGTCTAATAATTACTGTGCTAGGATGTACAGAGAGGCCATAGAAATTCAGAAGCTCAAAAACAACTTTAACAGAAATGAAGGAGGACTGAAATTAGACAAGTAGTGGGCCTGTGTGCAAAATAAAACAAAAAGCACCAACTCTTTCCCACTACAAGCTATGTAAGACATCAGCATGACTTGCATATTAACAGTACAGTTTGCTGAACTTGTTTGAGGCTGTACCTGCCTCTGAGTTATTATAGCCTCTAATGATGTCTCCAGCACTGGAAGATGAAACCTTAAGCAGAGAAATATGCCTTGGACCATCACCTGATGCACATAAAACAAATATTACCTAAATAACATGGAAAGACTAATTTCTTTTCCTTAGAGGTATGTTTTGTATGTAGGGTTTCGGAAGAAAAACTTTGGATACAAAATTAGTAAGAAACTAAAAATAAAAGTACATAAATTGTAAGAACTTTCAGAATGAGCACTTATAGTAAATCAGTTTAGATCTCTTCCACAATATCCGTAATAAACTGTACAGTTAATTGTGTAGTTTCCATAGTAGTGTGTTGTGTGAAGTAGTGGTGGTGGTGGTGGTGGTGGTGGTAGTACCAGCAATGCTTTTCAATTGCAGAATATGCATGGAATTGCACACACTTATCAGCCAGAACATTATGACCACCTACCTAATAGTTGGTATGTCCACCTTTGACACTAATAACAGCGGCGACACATCTTGGCATAGATGCAATGAGGCCTTGGAAGCATATGTGCACACACAAGTCACCTAATTGCTGTAAATTCCAGGGAGGGGAAATGACCTCTGAGGCCACGTTCAGTAAAATCCCAGATATGTTCGATTGGGTTCAGATCTGGTGAGCTGGGGGAGGGGGGGCAGCACATCAATTGAAACTTGTCACAGTGTTCCTCCAACCACTCCAGGCCTTGTGACATCGTGCATTATCTTGCTGAAAAATGCGACTGACATCAGGAAATATAATTGCCATGAAGGGATGTATGTGGTCTGCAACCAATGTACTATACCACTTGGCCATCACGATGCCTTGCATGAGCTCCACTGGTCCCAGGGATGCCCACATGAACGTTCTCCAGGGCACAATGCAGCTGCTGCTAGCTTGTTTCCATCCCATCATAAAGGTGTCAAGGAGCTGTTCACCTGAAAGAAGACAGATTCGTGCTCTCCTATTGGTATGATGAAGAATGTATTGGGATTCGTCAGAACATTCAATTCTCTGTGATTGCACCAATGTCCAGTGCAGATGGTCACGTACCCATTTCATATGTAGTTGCTAATGTCGTGGTGTTAACATGGCATATGCACGGTGTTACAACTTCAAGTTGAACAAATATATTTCAAGGACAACGCAATACATGAAAGTCACAGATCAAGTAAACAGAGTAAGACATGTGTCACTTTAACAGTCAAATCATAACTGAGTCCGAGTCTAGCGACCACTCGCTGGCCGCTTAGGTGGCGCTGCTGCTGATGGCTAGCCTACAACATTTGACATCTGCGAGCAGTGAGGGGTGGCTGCCCAAACCCACAACATCTGGATACACTTTCAGCTTGGTTTGTCCATTTGTTGATGATACTCACCAGAGCATTCCTCAAACACCTGGCCAGGGCCTCACACACTGCCCTCGGCCAAATTCAGATAGATTGTGTGCCTTCTTCAGTCTACACATGGACAGCACATTCTCTGATACTACATGCATGGTGCATGTGTCTGACTAGCAGTCACTTCTTGCCAGGTTATGCTGCTATCGCGTGGACAAGTTTATATCAATAATTGGTCGGTGGTCATAATGTTCTGGCTGATCAGTGTATATGGCCTAATCTCGTTCTCCCACCTCTCTCTGTACACCTCCTCCTCCTCCCCCATCTCTCTGTCCACCACGACCCCCCTCCTTTCACTCTATCTACCACCTCCTTTCCCTCACACTCCATCACGACTCCCCCACCCCCCCCACTCTATCTACCACCTCCTTCCCCTCTCACACTCCATTTCCTCCTCCACCACCGTCTAACCATATATACCTCTGCCTCTCTAAGTCGATTTCCCCACTCCCCTATCCCTTTCCTCTTGCCCCCTCTCTCTCTCACCCTGAACCTTGGCTATTATTGTTGACTGGGAATCGAAGTTATTTAAAATGAATGAGTAAATCAGTTGCAATCATTGTTATATGTGGTAAGAAAAGCCCTCTCCAGCTGCTGGATCTATGAAGATAGTGGCTTCAATGACAGTATTTCACGTTGTTTTACTCTGAAAATGTGAAGAATTGCAAAATTTCAGGTGATTCAGATTATGAAGTAGGTATTCTTACCATAAGCTGATAAGCCATAAATACAACTTTCCGGTCTTGTTAAAAACAGCTGCGAGGCAGCAAGCATAACAGCACACAGTTGTGTATAGAATTTTTGTTTAAAATTACATATATGCAAAAATAATATATACATAGAAGAAAAAAATGTGTACTGGTTTAAATGCCCTGCTATCATATGTAAAACTGATTCAGAAGGTTCAAGATCTGGGCTGTGGGTGGATGAGGAATAACAGTTCAATAGAGTTGTGTGAGAAGAAGAATTTTGTACTCATTTTTGTGGCAACGAACACACTAAAGTCATTTCTTCACAGCCAGCACACGTGAGATCGGACAGGCTTGCGCAATCTCGTTGCGATGCTGATCGACGCCTCGCCAAATGATTCACTGTGCTTTTGTTCACTACCAGGTCTACGTAGACATCTTGCAAGATCTAATAAATAAGTACCATGCTTTGGTTTTCCGCCAAAACAAAATCAGTGGCAGTTCTCTGCTTGCAACGCATCTGCGTTACAGAAACCATGTTGAAAGCCACGTATAGCGTTGCCACCTATTGGGACTTCATGAAACTGTAGGGACTGAAGCGGGAATATTCCACGATGTCTCACAACAAATTCCACATTTTTTCAACCAAATTTGGCTGAGAGCGGGAATATTCCACGATGTCTCACAACAAATTCCACATTTTTTCAACCAAATTTGGCTGAGAGCGGGAATATTCCACGATGTCTCACAACAAATTCCACATTTTTTCAAACAAATTTGGCTGAGAAAAAATGTGTTGCATGACTTCTTTGATGCTCATTAGAGATGGGCAAACTGAAACACGTATAACTGTTTCGAAACACTGAAACAGTTTGTGTTTTGTAATCTAATAAACCTAGACATTTTATCATCTTGAATGTCTACTGTATAGGTATGTCCATATAAACACAAATGAAGTGCGAGAGCGCTAATCATATCGCAGAAGTATGAAACTATCACTTAGGCGTCTTGGCAGTTTCGTATTTCATACCGAGCGAGGTGGCGCAGTGGTTAGCACACTGGACTCGCATTCGGGAGGACGACGGTTCAATCCCGTCTCCGGCCATCCTGATTTAGGTTTTCCGTGATTTCCCTAAATCGCTTCAGGCAAATGCCGGGATGGTTCCTTTGAAAGGGCACGGCCGATTTCCTTCCCCATCCTTCCCTCACCCGAGCTTGCGCTCCGTCTCTAATGACCTCGTTGTCGACGGGACGTTAAACACTAATATCCTCCTCCTCGTATTTCATGCAGCAAATGCGCTGCTTTCGTGTCGTGTGACTTTCATACTTTTCAATTGGCTGAGGACAGCCATAGCTGAAGACAGAAGAACCACCACAAACGGAACTGGAGGTGGGAGCGAACTTTAGAAACAACGGATATGCTACTGGGATTCCCACATTCCGTTAGTATGGGTAATATACCCATCCTGCTAATTTCCATGCACACAAGGGGAATCATTGTGGGTAATAGGCAAAAATTATTTGACTATAGACTCACAAATAATGCCAAATAATTCGAATAAATAACAAAATATAACAGAAAAATTCTTGTCTTTCAAGGTGTTTCGAACCGTAACTATAAATTCACCATGCTTCCCAGCCCTTCCCGTTCACCATTACACTATCAGTGATATGTCAAACAGATTGCTTGCAATTATACCGACATTAAATTTATGTATATGTATAATAACTGTCACTCTACGCCTTTTTTTAATTCAAAATGTTCTAGGCTTACTTGCGTTTCTTAATATGATTACTGTACTTGAACAGAGAAATGTATGTTATAAAAAAAAAGTGTAATTTAACTGAATGATTTTTCACATATTTATTATTTTGAATGTGAATAGTATGCGTTGTTTTATTGTTTGGTTAATGTTTATAAAGCAAATATTACGCCATTTCGGAATAGGACAGTCATCTAGAAACGAAGCTTTATTTTCGGATATCTTAAGCTTCATGCTATTGCTTGTCAAAACGATTTCGACACTCCTGAAAGTGTTTCACGAAGTGGTATGTTCTGTTTCAGTACCTGTGCCGAGCCCGAATCTCGTCCGACACAGAGCGGAATGAAACATCACTGTTTCGATACAATCAGTCCGTTCCAAGCACAGGTGGACTGAGACAGCGTTATTTTGAAACAACGATACAGTTTTTGTGTCTGGCTCGAGATCGAATCTGGTCCGGATATCCGAGACAGGGGCGGAATGAAACACCACTGTTTCGAAACAGTGAACCACAGCCGTTCCGAAACACTGAAACAGTTCCACGTATCGATACACTGTATCGAAACATAGAAACAGTGGCCAAGTCTAATGCTCATTGTATATTATATATATAATTCTGTGTCTGCCAAATGTTTATTAGAGTATTGTGTAAATATTAGAAGTAAATTGGTCAACAAAAAAAATGTTATTAGCAAAGTCTAATAACATTTCCTCCTGTATCTCCTATCATTTTTAGAGTATCGTTTAAAACAGAGAAGATTTTTCGAGATTTTTGATAATAATGTTTCTCCTTTATACATTATGTATGTGCATTCATATACCACGTATGGATGGTCAGAAATATTCCGGAAAACTTATCAGTGAGTTGGAGGGTGTTGTGTTGAGAAATAAGTGTTAGGAAAAAAAATTCGATACGTTGTGCCTTTTCTGAGTTAATTGGCATTGAAGATAGTTCCTTGTTCCTAAGGACATAGGGAGGTACGAAACGGTAAATTACAGAACAGTTTATTTACGATACTGTCGTACTGTACAGATATTTACTGAATAACGTCGTTTACATTTCATAACAAAAAAATTCCTAGCAAATACCATAAGACCTTTCGCAGAAAGACCTCGTACATCTATCCGACAAAGAAGAATTTTCTTTGCTAGGCTTTAAGCCAAATCCGTGACTGTGGAACGTAGACAACCTATGTGGAATATAATACCTGCATTATTTAATGTATCAGAGAAGCCACCACACCTGTAGCTTAGGCGAAAACGTTACACCCGTGGTAACAAATTATTAAAAGCAACAAAACTGTTCCCCAACAGAAACCAGTTCTACAATTGTTAATAAATCTGAGCCTGAAACGGCATGAAGCTTTAACACATTCGCTTTTAAATCAAAAGTAATTACGTTTACAAAAATACTTGTGTATTAGAAGGTCCTGTGAAGCATAAAAATGGGTGAATCAATACTGGACCCCCATAGCAAAATTTTAAGTGTCAAGGAAATTGCCTATGATAACAACAGACAACAACGGAAATATATGCTTCATTAGCATGAGATATGTATTTGTATTCTCTTGATTTCATAGGAGTAAGCTGCAAATAGAGACATATTCGGAACTATTTTTTTACGAATAAGTTGTAGCCTATGTAACTGATTCAGTGTGATTCGGCTGTTTCATGTTTGTTTCACGATACCTCATGTCTGTTGGTAATTTGCTGACGCAGAGAACGCAAATATGTGACAACTATTTCGTTTATTACGTAGAAATTAATTAAAAACAAATATTATCCTTACGGCGGATGTGACTATCTGCTTTCTCACCGCCTGGAACGCTTGTGTCGCTCCAGCTGTCGAACAGTAAAAACTTTTGGACCAGAGAGTTCCATGACTGTATGTATCAGACTTAGATACCGCCTCGAGTTCAGATTTTGTATCGCTCGCTTATTTGGTTTTAGGAAATCAATCAAAGAACACGTTTGGCGACACCATCTCTAGTGGATCATTTGAATTTGTGAACGTAACGGCCTGATTAGTTAACTTCAATGCCCATAAACTTGGAAATGGCCCAACGTATTGAAGTTTTTTCTTAAAAATCATTTCTCAGCACAACCTACCATGCAACACATTTATAAGCTATTCAGGCTGTTTCTCAACACCCCATATATTGAAGAAATATACAGCCTATGTCCTTTCAAACGTTTGTTAGGGTATTGCATAAAAATTTGAAGAAATTGGGCCAAGAACTTTTCTAGCGTTGTGTAAAAATTTGAAGTAAATGAATCAAGAATTTTTCGAGATTTTTGTTAACAACATTTGCCCTCTTTATGTAACAGTATAGCTTAACATACTTATGAGTGTACTTTGACAAGGATGGGACAAGATAACAGTTGTACCCTTATACTAGAAACCATCCACACATTCGTCGAAAGTAATCTGGAGGAACGCAGAAAACCAAAATCACCACTGGCGGCTCGTGATTATACATTCTGGGTGTTCACAATTTTTAAGATTCAGGTAAATTTGGGTGTGTGAAATTAATAGCATCTGCTGTATAACAGTTATGCTTATCGATAAGTTTATGCAATTACAGCCACTGCCAATAATAAAAGCAACAGTAATAATAACATTAACAATAGTAATAAGATGCATAAGTTGTCTGATAAAAAAAGAATTGTTTTTGTGGAATTTCATTGTTTTGTACGTAATTAAGTACAATTTAGGGCAATATCGAGATAATGTGTAAACTTTTGCAACTCTCCATTTCGCATTGTGGGAGTTTTCGTGCTTTTTCATTTTTTTCAGACAAATGTACAAGATCTGTAGCAGATGTATTAGTTCACAACTTTACTTCTGGGCTGAAAATCAAATATTTTTACGCTGCACCCACACAACAATCCGTCCTGTGTTGCTATGGAATCAAACACTTGGGAATCTCAGTAATTGAATCATACCTCAGCAACAGAAAACAAATTGTAAAGCATAATGGCCAAAAGTCACAGACTCTAAGTAGAAAACCAGGTGTTCCTCAGGGCTCAGTGCTTGACCCTATACTATTTGTATTATTTGTGAATGACATTCCGAGTAACTTACCCTGTAAATCTATCCTCTATGCTGAAGACACGACATTAGCTAATTCCAGAAAGGATATAAACAAATTGAAGGAAGAAAGTGAAGAATGTCTCAAAATATCTAATATCTGGTTTAAAGCTAATGAGGTAAGTATGAACTATGAAAAGACTGTGAAGATAATCTTCAGTCTGTCAAAGAGTAACACTGAGTTATCATCTGTTAAACTACTAGGAATACACGGTGACTCGAAATTAATGTGAGACGTACATACAGATTATGTATGTCAAAAGTTATCACGAGTTATCTACCTACTAGCCAAACTACACACAAGTGCTACGCAAAATTTATTACTTCAGTCATACTATGCCTTCTTTCACTGTCATCTACAATATGGTGTTCTTTTATGGGGTAACTCCCCAGGAGCCAAAACAATTTTCACTTGGCAGAAAAAAGCAATTAGACATCTTCATGGAATCAATGAGAACAAGACTTCATGTAGACCTTATTTTAAAGACTTAAAAATTCTTACAGTCCCATCTCTTTACATATATTGTTGCCTATTAAACATAAAAGAAAACGTAAACTACTGCACTATAAGGAAATCTGTTCATCAACACAATACTCAAGAAACGAATATCATTGATATACCCACAACCAGGCTTGAGAAAACCCAATATAGATATGAACACATAGGCATAAAATTATTCAACACTTTACGCATACAGGTTCAATTGGTTTCACTGGATATATTCAAAACCAAAACCAAAGTGTGTATGAAGGAAAACACCTTTTATAGTATAGAAGAATTTCGAAATAGTTGTAAAAATGACCTAATTTATTGATAAATTAAGGCTTACTATAATGTATAGATATGGGTGTAGAGGCATCTATAAGCTAATAGGGTACAACACTGCTATATTTTTTACCATGTAATATTTTGTTATATGAAACATAATGTACAAATAGCTATAATTCTTCTGACGACATCGATTGCATGTTAGTGCTGATAAATTAAGGTTTACTGTTATGTATAGAAATGGGTCTAGAGGCAGTTATAAGCTAATAGGGTACAACACTGCTATATTTTTACCATGTAATATTTTGTTATGTAAAACTTAATGTACAAACAGCTCTAATTCTTATGATGATATTGATTGCATATTAGTGCTGAAAGATGGATAAAAATAAATAAATAAATAAATACTAACTGCACACTTCCTCGTTAAATGTTCGCTTGTGTCATGCTTATTTTGATTTCGTTCCTTTGCAGCTAGCTTTTCCTGGTAATTAACTTTTCTGTTCCCAGAATGAGAGTTTCACTCTGCAGCGTAATGTGCACTGATCTGAAACTCTGTGGCAGATTAAAGCTGCGTGCCGTATTGAGACTCTATCGACTGAGCTAGGTACCCAAGCATGGCTCACGACACGTCCTCACAGCTTTACTTTTCTTTTAGCATTTAAAATAGATTCAACATAGTTCATGTTTACTCTGCACATGAAAGCCGATTGCCGCACAGTAAACAACCAACTCCAAACACAAAGTGCTATTTGTGGAAATGATTAAACTCAATTAGTAATGTCTACCAACGTGGTCACTTGACTAGAATAGAAATGAAGCACTGAGATCCATAAGGGCCTAAAGCACACCGTCGTCAATAGCACATTTAAGTGAATATCAGAGAAACTGTTGATACAGCTTTTGTGAATTTTCATACATACAATGTAGGGCCTACAGCACAGATAAACCTAACTCACCACAGGATCAACAGATTTCAGAAGCATGAATAAATGCTATAATCTCACAATCGACTGCGATATGCTTTAGGCCCTTATGATTCTCAGTGTCTCATGTGGATTACTGTACGATAAAATTCATAACATAACATACTATAACTCATTCAAAAATCCGTGAAACAGGTTTACTGTCAGTACAACTATAACTTATACTGACGTCCAGTCTAATTATACTACAGCATACAGTGAGGTAATTAACATATCTGACAATGAGGAGTATGTTATCATCTAGTAGGATTTATGCCGAGCAAACGGGGATAAATGTCTGCCGCAGTGTGCTACCATCTGGTGGCACTGACGTAAACTTCTAGGTGAGTGAAAAGGGATAGCTGTGCACATCATTAACAGTGGATGTTGTTTATCAGATCCGTACGTATTTGGCTCGTAAAGTAATTACGTCAGGCGAGTTGCACATGCGCAAATGCTCCTTAAAACGTGCACAACTGAAGGTGTGCTCATGACCCTGATGCTAAGTTACACGGAGTAGAAAGGAGCAGTAGCATGGTAGATTTAAGTGTCATGTCTTTCAGATTGCAGCATCTATGTTACGTTTTAACAGCATTCAAAGAAAAATAATAAAAGTTAAGGTGTTCACATGCTCTTGTGCTCTTACACAGCAGCTGTAACATGGGTGTAACATGGGATTCTCACAAATAATATGGTCCAATTTTATCCTCATACACCGATGAAAAATCTTCGTGAGAAGTGAAAATGTACTTTATGTGGTTATTAAGTGTAAAACATTCCACTGAGCGTGCTCTCGTTTTATGTACTAGGTCTGTTAAAAAAAATTCCGTAACATTCGTAATTTCGCGCCAATGGTGTGTTGGAGTGTGTTTAATGTGTAAGTGCCAGAAGTTTCATTGTTGTATGTCTGTTAGTTATTGTTCGGTGCTGTTTTGAGTAGAATGTTGTGTCGCACAGTTTACGAATTTCGAGACAGAATTAGAGGCGCAATGCGTCTGCATTAAATTTTGCATGAAACTCAAGAAAACCTTTACAGAGACACACAAAATGATGCAGAGAGCTTGCAGTGATTAGTGCTTAAGCCGTACTCGAGGTTGCAAATGGTTCACACAGTTTAAAAAAGGCTGGACGGAAGTTAAAGGTGACTCTCGTTCAGGATACCCTTCGCCATCTACCGACAATGCTCAGGTCAGGTACACCAACGAAATTGCGTTCAAGAGATTGAAGAAGAGTGTTACATTTCAGGTGGATCATGTCATGAAACCCTGATACAGCATCCTGGAATGCATCATACTGCCATCAAGTTCGTACCACAGCTCATGCGTCGAGACCAGAAAGACCTTCACCTTGCAATCTGTGAAGAGCTTTTGGATCGTCCGGAAGACAACGAGATGTTCCTTAAGAGAATCATAACTGGTTATGAGAAGTAGATCTACAGTTATTATGTTGAGACCAAGGTTCAATCTTCACAATGGGTTGGGAAAGGTTCTCCAAGACTAAAAGAAGCTTGTCAGGTCATGTCAAGTGTCAAAGCCATGCTAATAGTTTTCTTTGACTTTGAAGGATTAGTTCATCATGAATTCATGCCACAGGGACAAACTGTTAAATTATGGTACTCTCGGGATGTGTTGCGACACCTGCAAGAAAATGTGAGAAGGAGACAGTGTGACATGTGGCGATACAATTCATGGCCCTTGCATCATGGTAACGCACCCGCACGTTCATCCCTGTTGGCATGTGACAACTGCACAAAAAGCGAAATCACTGTGCTGCCTCATCCTCTGTAGTCTTCAGACGTGCCCCAAGCGAACATTTTTTTATTTCTAAAGTTGAAAACCCCATTGAAAGGACAAAGATTTGAAGGAGTAGACGAGATAAAAGAAAATTCACAGACGGTTCTTTGCGTGATCCAGCAAGAAGCTTACCAGGACTGCTTCCAAAGCTGGAAACGGCGTTGGGAGACGTGTATCAATTGTGGAGGGAAGTATTTGGATGGTGACCATGCACAATAAGTAAAAGTTAAGCGCAGAAAAATTTTGTGGACAAAATTCCGGATTTTTTTGAACAGACCTCATGTGGGCAGGTGAAGTGTAGCCCAAGACATGTCAGCTCTGGATATCAGCAAGGCGTGATGGCGGATAAACCTCTCCAGCTGCTGTGGCGGAATGCTTGTTCTTTGGGTGTCACGTCTTGACGGTGCCTCAAAGGTCAAGGAGCAAAAGGACACGTGGAAGAATGTAAACGATCACAAACAACTGAAAAATCGTTATAAGCACTATCATTATTTTGACTGATAATGTTAAAGCAATACACGTATATGTAGTAATGAAAAGTGTTCCTATTAAACCACAAAAAAGGCGAATATGTCCTGACCAGAGTAAGGGTTGTACAAGAAGGAAACTACACACATCAAAAAAAGTTTTGCATCACCCTGGTTCCCAGAACTCCTGAAGATAGACGTTGACTATGGATATCACAGAAACTGTCCCTTTGACGGTTCAGAGATGTCACTAAACCCGCCCAAAGATGTAAACAACTGTGCATGAGCAGCACCTATTAGACGGAGGGGGTCCAACAGCCAATCAGTTCCAGTCATTCCACCATGAAGGAGCTACATGGCTCGTGTTGTCTGTAGTTCAACCATGCCTAGATGGTCAATACCGCGGTTCGAACGCGTCCACATTGTTACTTTGTGCCAGGAATGGCTCTCAACAAGGGAAGTGCCCAGGCGTCTCGGAGTGAAGCAAAGTGATGTTGTTGTGACGTGGAGGAGATACAGGGAGACAGGAACTGTCGATGACATGCCTCGCTCAGGCCGCCCAAGGGCTACTACTGCAGTGGATGACTGCTACTTTCGGATTATGGCTCAGAGGAACCCTGACAGCACCGCCACCATGTTGAATAATGCGTTTTGTGCAATCACAGGATGTCGTGTTACGACTCAAACTGTGCACAACAGGCTGCATGATGCACAACTTCACTCCCATCGTCCATGGTGAGGTCCATCTTTGCAACCATGACACCATGCAGCGTGGTACAGATGGGCCCAACAACATGCGAAATGGACCGCTCAGGATTGGCATCACATTCTCTTCACAAATGAGTGTCGCATATGCCTTCAACCAGACAATCATCAGAGACGTGTTTGGAGGCAAACCAGTCAAGCTCAACGCCTTAAACACACTGTCCAGCGAGTGGAGCAAGGTGTAGGTTCCATGCTGCTGTTTTGGGGTGGCATTATGTGGGGCCGACATACGCCGCTGGTGGTAATGGAAGGCGTGAATTCCATCCTCTAGCCGATAGTGCAACCGTATTAGCAGCACATAGCTGAACCATACATCTTCATGGACGACAATTCGTGCCCCCATTGTGCACATCATGTGAATGACTTCCTTCAGGATAATGACATCGCTCAACTAGAGTGGCGAGCATGTTCTCCAGACTTGAACCCTATCGAATATGCCTTTGATAGATTGATAAGGGCTGTTTACGGACGAGGTGATCAACCAACCACTCTGAGGGATCTACGCTGAATCTAGATTGAGGAGTGGGACTATGGACCAACAGTACCTTGATGAACTTGTTTATAGTATGCCATGACGAATACAGGCATGCATCAATGCAAGAGGACGTGCTACGGGTTATTAGAGGTACCAGTGTGTACAGCAATCAGTAGTAGGGCTACAGGGGTGCGGCCCCACTCTCTACTGTTACCAGATGTATCCAAGATGGCGTCGATGACGTCATCGAAAATGGCGGCCTGTAGACTTGGCAACAGCGCAGGACGTCATCCAAGATGGTAGCCATGATGTCAGCTGATGACGCAAGTACCATTAACCAAGATGGCGGGAAAGTGCCATGCTCCCCTTCCAATGGTGGGGAGTTCAAATTCGATCAGGATAATGCAACCTCTACTAACTTAAGAAAAATGGCAGGAAAGAAGGGGCAGTTGGGCTACCTCCTCTAACCCACGTCATCCGACTGCTACCTCTTCCTAGGAATTGACGAGAAATTTGAATTTTGGCGGTAAAGAAAGGTCACTTGGGCTATCTCTACTAACCTAACAAAATGCCGGGAAAGAGAGGTCACCTCCACTAACCAAACCCCCCTCCCTTACCCTCCACCAGAAAAATCCAAGATGGCGGTCCAGGGTGGTGGAAATGGCGGGGAAAAGGACTCTGCCTGTGCTGGACATAAGTCTTTATTTTGCAAACAGTGTCTCCAGCACGAGATCTAGAGTCCAACTGACCCAGTACACAGTACTGCTGCCAGAGGGTGCTGTCATCCCTCCTGTGACATAATCCAAGATGGTGGTCTGGAGGAGAAAATTGCGCGAAAATGACTCTGCCTGCACTGGGATGCTGAAGAGAGTAAGGAAGGAGTGTGCTTCATTTATTTTGGGACAATTTATTTAGGGATGGAGTATATTTATTACACTGATACAAAACACATGCTTGGGTTCAGGTGTGAACACACAGACCTGTGAACTACTCCTAAATAAAACTCTGCAGACAAGCAAACAACTCCTAATTTACCGAAATAATTTCAGTAGACATGCAGACCCTCCTAAATAATGTAGTACAGTGATGTGTAGACACACTCAGTACTCGTAAACTGTCCAAATAACGGATAGTGCAGCCTACAGGCCTGCTCGCAAAATAATGCAACAGACACGCAAACAACAGATGCAGACACCGCCCACCATCCCTTGTCCATTGGACCACACAGGAGGACACCGCACACGCTCCCAGAAGTCAGAATGCACCAACACCCCCTGCGAAGTGATGCACAGATGCCTGTTAAGGTCCCGCAAGCAAGAGATGCTGACATACCTTTCATACTTGTTACCTGAGAAATTCCTCTCGAAATACGTGTTCACCTAGGCACCATTGCTGACGCAACCAGATGGGAGCATAGACCTACTTACAGAGCGCAGATGCTCCAAGGTGTGCCACGCGCGTATTTGTTTGCTGCTGCTGCTGGCGTGAACCATCCCTCTACCTGCGGTCCGGTGAAGAGCTAATTGCCGAGCGACGCTGCAGAAATCCATTCCAGAATAGCACAAGTTGCTTTCTCGCTAGCGATTCTAACGGACCATGCGTGACATCTGGCTTAGGCATCACTGTGCGTAACTACATACCATTTCAAGCACATCTACTAACATTGTCAATGTTATACGGAAGCCACATGGTTGTCTAAAATAATAACCAAGTCGAACTCTAGTAAATTGCATAGTGTCCCAGAAATACTTAATGTGCACTTTTGTTTAAGTTTTTGATGTCTCAACTTGAAGGCACAGAAATTCTTGCCCTAGCAGAACCTGTTTACGAAAATAGCGGAGAATAACATTGAATGCAGTCTTCCTAGCGGTCCTAACGTGGCACCCAATCCATCATGTATTACCCCTCCTGCTTTCAAAATACACAAATGTTCTCACCGCTATGTAGAGACTCCTATATCTCTGCACAAAGGATGTCTTGTGAATGATTGGGGGATTATGATTGGCTCTTATCGAATTTAACCACCAAATTACTGATGCCGTTGGTATGGAAGCACCACCCACCTTTTCTTTTTCTTTCTGCAGACGAGACTTTCAGCGGCAAAAAACTATTTTACACTGATCGCCATATTGCAACAGCAACTAAACCTCGCAATGTGCCCTACATATCGTCAAATACGGAAACACTCTTATTCAATTACACTGCCCTCGCATTGAGGACAGGAGCTTGAATATTAAAGTGTGAAACCGATCTCCAACCCAGCAGTATATCACCACATACCGTGTCGATGTAGTTAACATAAAATTCATATCATACGCCATACAAAAATCGCCCCTTTTACATCATTTGTACATGTACCGCGAAGACAGACAGCACCGTAGATGTACTCGTGGCACTAGATAGTTCCCTGAGAGGTCGGCGGTCATCCATTCCCGACGTGTGAACACAATGCCCTCAGTGGGCCGAAGTCACTCTCAAAACTGTTCTACAAATTCAGGCTCATTCCCCCTTGACACAAATGCATTACTGTTTCTGGTCCGGACCCGCTTCCCTGCTTGTTTTTTCTACACCCATCTCCAGAGTCTGGGATTACAAGAACTAATATATTTTCATATGGTTCGCACAAAGCAGTATCTTACCGATCGTTCACACAACATAATTCCGAAGATGCAGATTGGGAATTATTTCTCAACAATCCTGAAATTTTAGCTAGGTGGAGTGTGCTCTAGACCACTGAGTAACTGGAAACTTATCCCATCTGTGAAGACCTTTATGTGAGAACTCGAAACTATAGAGGAAATAGATATTTCCACTCGCGAATACCAATGTCAGTGATGTAACAGATTCCAAATCATCTGTATAATTTGCAAGGTCAACTAAGGTGGTTCTCATGTATAGAGAACTGGCAAACTTGTATTCCACATGCTATAGGCACACACCACAATCACTATTCTCTCAACTAAATAAAGACAGGAAATATGAAGAAACAGTCAACCAAACAATTTAAATGGGAGGGAATAATGGCCCAGCGCAACTGCACCTCCATATTCAATCTTCTCAAATTTACACTTGATCACGAAAGCTGTCCAACACATACTACATATTAGTTCGCTATTTGGTCGTCTAGAGGACAATGTGGTTAATTCATCTATATTCCTACACTCGAACAGGCCTCTCCATTCTGACAGCTCCTACTGTTAACAGGAAATGTGGATCATTCCCACCATAGGCCACGTATACACAGAGTCATCCTAAAAAACCGCTCACATATATATATATATATATATATATGTATATATACAGGGTGGTCCATTGATAGTGACCGGGCCAAATATCTCATGAAATAAGCGTCAAACGGAAAAACTGCAAAGAAAAAAACTCGTCTAGCTTGAAGGCGGAAACCAGATGGCGCTATGGCTGGCCTGCTAGATGGCGCTGCCATAGGTCAAACGGATATCAACTGCGTTTTTTTAAAATAGGAACCTCCATTATTTATTACATATTCGTGCAGTATGTAAAGAAATATGAATGTTGTAGTTAGACCACTTTTTTCGCTTTGTGATAGATGGTGCTGTAATAGTCACAAACGTATAAGTACATGGTATCACATAACATTTCGCCAGTGCGGACGGTATTTGCTTCGTGATACATTACCCCCATTAAAATGGACTGTTTACCAATTGCGGTAAAGGTCGATATAGTGTTGATGTATGGATATTGTGATGAAAATGCCCAACGGGCGTGTGCTTTGTATGCTGCTCCGTATCCTGGATGACATAATCCAAGTTTCCGGACCGTTCGCCGGATAGTTACGTTATTTAAGGAAACAGGAAGCGTTCACCCACATATGAAACGTCAACCACGACCTGCAACAAATGATGATGCCCAAGTAGGTGTTTTAGCTGCTGTCGCGGCTAATCCGCACGTCAGTAGCAGACAAATTGCACGAGAATCGGGAATCTCAAAAACGTCGGTGTTGAGAATGCTACATCAACATCGATTGCACCTGTACCATATTTCTATGTACCAGGAATTGCATGGTGACGACTTTGAACGTCGTGTACTGTTCTGCCACTGGGAACAAGAAAAATTACGGGACAATGACAGATTTTTTGCACGCGTTCCATTTAGCGACGAAGCGTCATTCACCAAAAGCGGTAACGTAAATCGGCGTAATAGGCACTATTGGGTAATGGAAAATCCACGATGGCTGCGACAAGTGGAACATCAGCGACCTTGGCATGTTAGTGTATGGTGCGGTATTATGGGAGGAAGGATAATTGGCCCCCATTTTATCGATGGCAATCTAATGGTGCAATATATGCTGATTTCCTATGTAATGTTCTACCGATGTTACTACAAGATTTTTCACTGCATGACAGAATGGCGATGTAGTTCCAACATCATGGATGTTCAGCACAGCACACGTGCGGTTGAAGCGGTATTGAATAGCATATTTTATGGTGGATTGGTCGTCGAAGCACCATACCATGGCCCGCACGTTCACCGGATCTTACGTCCCTGGATTTCTTTCTGTGGGGAAAGTCGAAGGATATTTGCGATTGTGATCCACCGACAACGCCTGACAACATGCGTCAGCACATTGTCAGTGCATGTGCGAACATACGGAAGGCGAACTACTCACTATTGAGAGGAATGTCGTTACACATATTGCCAAATGCATTGAGGTTGACGGACATCATTTTGAGCATTTATTGCGTTAATGTGGTATTTACAGGTAATCACGCTGTAACAGCATGCGTTCTCAGAAATGATAAGTTCACAAAGGTACATGTATCACATTGGAACAACCGAAACAGAATGTTCAAACGTACCTACGTTCTGTATTTTAATTTAAAAAACCTACCTGTTACCAACTGTTCGTCTAAAATTGTGAGCCATATGTTTGTGACTATTACAGTGCCATCTATCACAAATCGAAAAAATATTGTCCAACTAAAACATTCATATTTCTTAGTTACTACACGAACATGTAGTAAAAATGGGGGTTCCTATTTTATAAAACGCAATTGATATCCGTTTGACCTATGGCAGCGCCATCTAGCGGGCCAACCATAGTGTCATCTGGTTTCCCCCTTCAAGCTAGACAAGTTTCGTTCTGTGTAGCTTTTTCGTTTGACGCTTATTTCTTGAGATATTTGGCCTGGTCATGATCAATGGACCACCCTGTATGTTTGATCACTATACTTACATTAAATGTTATGATTGAGGTCTCAGTTAAATAACATTCGACAGTGAGCGAAGTATCAGAAATACACCATGCTGACGGCTCTGGCTCTGCAAATAGAAATATCTGTACCATCATTATCACTTTAGATACTCTTCCCTCTGCTATCACAGTATCACACGTCAAATCCGTACCTTCCTTTTTGCACATGTCGGAACACAAACACATACATTACAAGCCTGATGCTCAAGGTGAACCTATCATGCATCCCCTACTACTACTAAGTATGTACTTCACCAATAAGTGATTGCCTATGATACAAAATAATACTGAGAGAAAAGCAGTGATGGGTGGATGTGTCTCATAAGTTTTTCTTGCGAGTGCTACTGCTGTGTCTTCGATAGAGAGACGTAATCGGCCAGATGTTAAAAAACCCGATCACAACAACTACTGTATGTTGCAAGCAAGACAAGTGGTCTTGCTTCTATAGGTGCACATGTGTCCATATTAAAAGCTATACTTGCTTTATAAATCCAGGTATGCCATTACCTCTAAATGAGGTGGTTTTTCCGGATAAATACCGAGATGGTGATCGCTGAAGTGTATATTATCAGACCAGCAGTAAAATTACATGTAGCCCACGATGCAACCTCGTGATAAAACCGCTAAATTTTGAAAGTGATTCAGCTACGGAACGTGGTATGTGACAAGTATTTGCGAATCCCTGACGCCACCTCAGCTAGATAGTATGTGTAACGTATTCTATCTCAATACCACGTCCGAGGTATTGTGCTATATCCACTGAGTTATAGGCGATGCCTGATTGAGGAGATCACAAACAGCAGTAGATGGTGTGCTGATTGAGGTCGTAAGAAATGTACACCAGCTTCTCAGATGTCTAGTGTTATGCTATCCACAAGAAATGATGCCTATGATTTGGAATCAAGTCCTCCCATTCAACTACATACCTGTGTTGGATCATGGCCACAAGTGAATTATATTTCTGGCACTCACATATCTCTAAACGAGACAGCTTTCTCGAACCTGTCTGCTGCAGTAAAATTCCAGCCTGGTTTTAGTCAGCCCCTACGCATCATGCAACTGATCCCATTTCTACAGCTTAGCGCATGTGATCATTCGAATTTAAGCCGGAACTGAGAAGAAGTCGGAGAAATCCATATCCACCACGTTCTGCAACCCATGTAAAAACAGAACGACCTGAGGTAGTGCAACAGGAGCGTGTTTTGACCATTCGGTGGAACTGCAAGCATTGTGGTGCATCTCCAAACTAAATACAGATACTACACTCCGAAGCAGATCCATGTCTATTCAAATCTATCAGCCTAACATACTATCATCGTTATTCTCTACCCCCCAAAAGAGAAAAATTAAGAACTATATAAGCTCCACTAACTTCATCCGATATAGATCTCACCTAGGCACTGTTGCTCAGGCGATGACCCATAGCTGCGGTGCGGTCCACCACAGTGAGAGAGATTATGCAATGCTTCCCAGAATAGCACAGCGTGCATCCCTCCTAGCATTCCTAACAGAACACCCCATCCCTCATCGAATTTACACCTCGAACTGCTGCTTCTGTTGCTGCTAGTGTGGGACGATCCTACTAAATATACAGGTATTGATCCACTCCAGAGGCCAGTTTAAAGTTTCATCACCTGTACTGTAGGAGGATGATCGTATCCTGCAGACTATACTGTAAATCGCAAGAGACGCTCCCTGTGGCCCTGTCTCATTGTTTGAAACATAATTTTTTTCTGCTGTAGCATGCTTTGTACACTGCCATACATTTTGTTTTCCTACCATGACTTCGAGGTCTGACATTAAGACATTCTGATCCACAGCCTCTCGCAGAAAACTAGACGTCACACAGTGTAAATCATATTGTTACTGCGGACACCATAACACGCCACACATACTGGATGATTTTACATGAAAGAGAGTTACAACAGAAGCAAATTGGGGGAGTTTTTGCGGAGTTGTGGAGAGTTTCCAAACTACAGTCCGAAAGTGATCCACGAGCTCTACATTTAAACTCATCTATCACAGTCACAGAACATCTGATGACTGTATGTTCCATTTCGACTGATTCATAATATTGCAGCCATGTACGTGATCACTGTTTCAGTGCTATCCACCCCAGAAGGTGCTGTCCATCCAGCAAAACTCTTTCTCCAACTCAAACAAGCGATATCAGTCAGTCGTTATGTAGTAACCAAGAGCGTGCCAGTGCACGAATGGGATGGAAAAATCAACATCTATCTTCTCTAATAATAATCATCACAGTTGATAGTGCAAACAATTTTAGCAATTTTACACTAATTTCAACACTGACCAATGATGTGCCAGCATGTTTCCCAATTTCAGTATCATAGCTAAATCACCCCTTCTCAACTGTGCGAGTATCATTGCGAACGTGAATAGATAACTGCTCAGTACATCCATTCAGTGATAATTCTTGAACACATACACAATCGTTGTATATAAGACAGCGCTATACATATTTCTGACACCTCAAGCATAGTGCTTAATTTACGATCTATCTCTCTGCGTATGATAGTCACAGAGTATTCTCGATGTCTTAAGGTAAAATTAGAGAGTGAAAGACTCTCATCACACTGTCATTGACCAACCCACACAGCAGCACCGTTACTGAATTAATCTGCAACCGACCAGAAGTAGACCGCTACACTCCACGTCTCGTGAATGAATGGAGCTATCTGAGTAAAATGTGATGGACGGGGTGCCATGTTAGGACCACTAGGAAGACTGCATTCAATGTTATTCTGCCCTGTTTTCGTAAACAGGTTCTGTTAGGGCAAGAATTTCCGTGCATACAAGTTGAGACATCACAAAAACTCCTACAAAAGCGCATGTAAAATATTTCTGGGACACTATGCAATTTACTAGAGTTTGACTTGCCTATTATTTCAGATAGTCACGTGGCTTCGGTATGACATTGAGAACACTGCTAGATGTTCTTGCGATGGTAAGTAGCTATGCGCAGCAATTCGTCAGCCACACATCATGCATGGTCTGTTAGAATCGCTAGGGAGAAAGCAGCTTGTGCTATTCTGGATTGGATTTCTGCAGTGTCGCTCAGCAATTAGCTCTTCATCGGACCCCAGGTAGAGGGAGGGTTCATGCCAGCAGCGACGAACACACGCACACACAACCCACCTTGGAGCATCTGCACTCTGTAAATAGGTCTTCGCTCCCGTCCGGTCGCGTCAGCAATGGTGCCTCGGTGAACACACATTTTGAGAGGAATTTCTAGGTAGCAAGTATGAAAGATATGTAGCTGCCTCATGCGTGTGGGACCCAAACGGGCATCTGTGCATCATTTCGAGGAGGGGTGTCAGTGCATCTCGACTTCTGGGAGCATGTGTGTTAGTCTCCTGTGTGGTCCAATGGACAGGGGGCAGCGGGCGGTGTCTGCGTACATTGTTTGCGTGTCTGTTGCATTATTCTGCGAGCAGTTCTGTAGACTGCGCTGTGCATTATTTGGACAGTTTATGAGTACTGAATGAGTCTACACATTACTGTACTGCATTATTTAGGAGGAGTCTGTATGTCTGTACTGAAATTATTTTGGTAAATCAAGAGTTGTTTGTGTGTCTGCATAGTGCTATTTAGGAGTAGTTTACAGGTCTGGGGGTTGTGTGGCATTACCCCAAGCATGTGTTTTGTATCAGTGTTATAAATGTACTCCATCCCTAAATAAATTGTTCCAAAGTAAATGAAGTACACTCCTTCCTCACTCTCTCCAGCAACCTGGTGCAGGCTGAGTCATTTTCGTGCCATTTTCCCCTCCAGACCACCATCTTGGATTACGTCACAGGAGGGATGACAGCTCCTCCCAGGGGACACAGCCTAATCGTAGGCACCTTCAGTGCCAGGCGGGAGGGTTTGCTTACTCTGACGAAGTCAAGAGCTGTGCTGGCGGTAACGTAGCTACTGGCAGGGTCACCCAAGCTGGACTGGTTTCGATGGGGGAGCCAGACAAAGTGTGTCCCACAACTTAGGGCAGGGGGGTTCTATAGGCATAGGGAAGCTAACCATCCTAGGGGAGTAAACCCTAAAAAAATCCAGGTCCTCCAAGTCGGGGGTTGGGCGTGAGGCTAACAACCCCATCTCGGAAAAAAGTCCTGTTGCGGATACTGTACACAAGCCTCGGAACAGAAAGGATTGCCTGTTGACGACCCAGTAAAAAAAACGGTTAAAGAGAAGGAACCTGAATATTCGGATAGCCACCTGGAATGCAAGGACACTCAAGAGGCCTGGCAAGCTACAAGAAATTGGGAATGAACTAGATAAGTATCAAGTGAAAATAGCAGCAATACAAGGAACTAGATGGAAAGGACAAGGAATGATAGTGTCAGGGGACACTTAATGATGTATAGTGGTGGAGATACAGGCCTTTATGGTACTGGTTTCCTTCTACATTGGTCTATGAAGGCTAAGGTAATTGGTTTTACAGCAATAAGTGTCAGAATGTGTTCTCTAAGGATAAGGGCAAAACTTTTTTAAGTTAAAATAGTGAACGTCTACACCCCTATGGAGGAGGCAGATGAAGATGCAAAGGATATATTTTATGCCAAATTGGAGAAAGAAATTGGCAAAATTCAAAGGCATGATGTGAAAATAATACTTGGAGACCTAAATGCAAAAACAGGGAAAGAAGAGGTATATAGAAGTATAATAGGAAAGGGAAGCCTACACAATGACAGTAATGATAATGGGTTCAGTCTGATAAGACTTCGCCAGTGGGGACAACATGATAATAAAAAGCACCAAAGGAAAGATATTACGAAATGTATATGGGTATCACCAGATGGGAACACAAGAAGCCAAATATATCACGTACTCATAGACAAAAGGCATGCATCAGAAGTTAGCGGCTACAGAGGGGCAGATAGAGACACAGACCACTACTTAGTATGAACTAGATATAGACAGAAAATAGTTTTGGCAAGAAACCAAAAGAATAAGATAAGAATGAAACAGAATATACAAAGACTCCAAACGAAGGAAACACAGGAAGAATATAGGGAGAAACTAGAAGAGATATTAGAAGCAGGGAGAAACACAGGGAATGAAGATAATGTGGAAACTAAATGGGAGTCATTGAAAACTGCCTTAGCGTAGTTGCAGGAGAGATACTGGGGAGAGAACAACGCAGAAGGGTGGTTCAGTGGTTTGACAAGGAATGCTTAACGGTGATACACGAGAGAAATGAAGCAAGACAGAGAATGTTGCAAAGGAACATGAGGTTAGCGGCAGAAGAATACAGAGAAAAGAGAAAAAGAGCGGATAAGCTTTGTAGGGTAAAGAAAAGGCAGCATGAAAATAGAAGGATAGAGCAGCTGGACGAAATGGGAGACAATAAAGAGATCAGAAGTTTTTATGAAAGAACAAGAGATTTGAAGAAAGATTTCTAACCTCAAGCAGTTTTCTATAAAGATAAGGACAGAAATGTAATTGGAGATAAAGGCAAAGTCCTAGAAAGGCGGCAAAACTATTTTACCGATCTGCTTGACGGGAAAGAAGAGGATAAAGAAGAAGGAATAGTGATTGAGAATGAAAGGGAACAGGACTCAGAATTGGAATCAGAGTTAAGATGTAGAGGATCAGGAAGAGAAAGTAGTACCACAGCTAGAGGAAATGAAGAATGCTATCAAGGTGTTAAAAAATAATAAAGCAGAACGAGAAGATGGCATAGAGGCCGAATTATTAAAATATGGGGGAAAGAAAATGGAGGAGGCAATCCATGAATTGTTAAAGGAAGCCAGCCGAAGTGGCTGAGTGGTTAAAGGCGCTACAGTCTGGAACCGCACGACCACTACGGTCGCAGGTTCGAATCCTGCCTCGGGCATGGATGTGTGTGATGTCCTTAGGTTAGTTAGGTTTAAGTAGTTCTAAGTTCTAGGGGACTTATGACCACAGCAGTTGAGTCCCATAGTGCTCAGAGCCATTTGAACCATTTTTTGTTAAAGGAAATACAGATAAAGGAGGCAATGCCTAAGGACTGGAACATGGTAATTATCTGCCCGTTACATAAAAAAGACGACTTAAGTAAAATTTTAGCCTCCAGATTTGAAGGGATGATAGAAGGGATATTGGGGGACTATCAGGCTGGATTTTGGAGGAACAGATCCGTGATGGATCAGATATTTTTATTAAGACAAGTGCTAGAGAAGTTTTATGAATATGACAAGCAACTACATCAATTGTACATTGATTTTAAGCAAGCATACAACAGCCTACACAGGAATAAAATTGTACAGGCCATGAAAGAATTTAGAATCCCACTAAAACTGGTCAATTTAACAGAAATGACAATGAAAGCTACAGTGTGTAAAATAAGAATAGAGTAAGAACTGTCTGGCGAATTCCAATTACAGAGGGGGCTATGACAGGGAGATGTGATCTCTAGAATGCTAATTAACTTAGTTTTAGAAAAGATGATGCAGCAAATGCCAATAAACCCAGGAGGAACAAGACTTAATCAGCAAGTTCAAGTGGTACCATATGTGCAGATGACGTAGCATTAATGGCAAGGAATTTAAGAGCACTAAAGTGGAACTACGATGTGTTAGAGCAGGGCTTCCCAACCTTTTCAGCTGGCGGACCCCTTCTTCAGTCGAAAATCCATAGTGGACCCCTAGTCAGTCAAGAGAACAGTAACTTTAAATTTCAGAGCAAACCCATGGGAACTGAAAGGTTCTTAATGCTAGTGCCATGTTCCCAATGACCCCCCTCCCCCTCACCCACCGAAGTATCAATAGTCCAGTGAAGACCGCTTTAAAAGCTCCAACATCTTCTTCATTATTCTGGATGTTGGGTCCCCTGAAAGTTTTTAATACATCTCCTCCTCCAGCATCAATGGGATATTTGAGTCATAGTCAGATCGTTCCGTAATGATGGCTGCATTGCCCTTGTCTGCTGGTAAAACTACGATGAGAGGATCGTTGCGAAAATCGTTAAGACCATTACGCTCAGCTCTTGTAAAGTCTGAGATCGGTGGCTTGGATTTTGAAAGAATGTGGCTCGTTTCGTGACGGACTTCTTCTGCAGTTTCACAGGGAAACTTACGAACTGCTTGCTCCAGAACACTTATGATGTCAACGAAAGGGATGCTTCTTGGTGAAGGTGCGAAGATAAGTCCTTTTGTGAGGGCCAACATGACACCCGATGGCGCATTCTGTTCTTTTACCTTCTGCCCCAGGTTGTTCCTGTGAAAGCAGACTGAATTTCTCTTTCTGTTTGTCTACTGAGAACCTTTTTCTTCTTGAACAAGTTGATGTATCAAGTTCATATTTATATCAGATACTGAAGTCTATGACCCCTTGGCAATCTAACATAGTTAAGCTTACAAGTCAATTCAGCCAAAAGATTCGACCATTTATGTCACATATTTTGAAACTCCCAAAACAACTCATCACCAAAACTTCCCATTGATCTGGAATCATTAAATTTGGCACGAAGAAAGGTTTAAAAGCACCCATACAGGAAACAATCCGAAAATTGGGAATCTTTAATTATATAACATGCATAAATATTTTTTTGTCATTCTTCATCCTACTGTCTTTGTCTGTCCGTCTGTTATGACCCTTTTTTTCTCTTAACAGGTTGGTGCATCAAATTCAAATTTATGGCACTTACTAAAGTATATGGTTCCTTGGAAAAATTTGAGCTTCTAATTCAATGCAATCAAAGGATTTGGCCATTTATGTCATATACTCATCAAAACCTAGAGGGTACTTCTCACTGATGTAGAATCATGAAATTTTGCAAGAAGCTAGGCTTACAATACAAGTAAAGCAAAAAACTCTGAAAATTATTAAATTGTAATTACATCACATTAAAAATATCTTTTGGCATTAGAACATACATTACAGTCATCATCTGTCAAAAGCACAATACATTAACATCACTGCACGCAAATGCAGTACGGTATGTAAATTATAATCATGTTTTGGTAAGTAAATATAAAAAAAATATTTTATTAAATCTTTTATGTCTACATATATAAACTGAAGTTGCATGCTGGCTTCTTCTTGTATGTCTGGTCTAGCATGAGTAATGCTGTGGAGATTTTGATACAGCCTTTGAATTCTCGGGATGGATATCTTGTCAGTATCTATATCAATAACAGTTAAAAAATTGTTGTGATTCTAGATTCCCTTGATGGATGAATACCTTAGTGCCAAATTTGAACCATTTCACGTAAGTTTAAAGTATAACAATGGTGCCCTTCAGAAACCTCCCAAATAAACATGCTTTTTTTTTTGGATATATTTGCACGTAAACTTTGAAAGGTGAAGATACAAATGGTGACATTAGCTGAGCATTAATTTCAGCCCAATTAATGTCTTTTGCAAAAGGATTTAATTGATTTGCATTATTTGCTTGGGCACCAGCTCCAGTTAGTTGTCGTTCAAATACTGCTTAGTACACTGTAACATAGCTACAGTAAGACAGATATTCCAATGGCTATACAAATGGCCGCTGATCTGGGCTGAACCAAAAACATTCTAACCCATGTTCCTAGCCTAAATAGGAACCAAGTGCTTAGACCCTCTACCAAACTGCAGTTCTACACACGGCCTTCTCAGACTTATTTGATACAGTGCATCTGCACTGTAACATAAGTCTGTCATGAGCTACAAAATAAAAGAGATCTGTAAGTCTGCAGGCTTCCTTGGCTGTTGTCACTGAAACTAAAATTTCCTGGGTTGTTGGGCCACATCTTATTTCTTCAAACAATCCACGTTTTGATCCATCTGTTGGAATCTTATTCAGGATTTTGTGGTGTCCAATGTACTAGTGTTGCCCAGAAAATAATTCATAATTTTTTTTTTCTGGGTATAAAACAATGCTACGAATGCAAAATGTTACATAGGTATTGTTTGAAGTCTCCTGAGTGAGCACGCCTAGTTTCCATCACTCCCGACAGATAGCGTAGCTGCAGGACAGATTCAAAATGGCGTCTATAGGTGGTGTTTATTACAAGCAATGTGCCATCATTGAATTTTTCACTGCAGAGAAAGAAGCTGCGGGGACTATTCACAAACACTTGTGTGAAGTCTATGGAGCATTTGCCGTTGACAGAAGTACAGTTAGTCACTGGGCATGGAGAGTGAGGTCATCAGAAGATGGTTTGGTGGAGCTCCATGATTTGCAGTGGTTAGGGAGACCATCCATGGTTGTTACACCGGGCATGTTGCAGCAAGCTGATGTTGTCATTCACGAGGACAGACACATTATGACTCCGCCATTGGCGCTGCATCTGTCAATCAGCAAAGGAAGTGAGGATGCAAATATTTGCACTCTTGGATATTCAAAAGTATGTGTACCGACATGGCATACATGCACTTGTTTCGCGTTGCAGGAAGGCCACTGAACAGGATGGAGATTACATGGAAAAATAGAATGTTATCATGAGAAATAAAACGTGTTCTATGGATCGGAGCATGGAATGTCAGATCCCTTAATCTGGCAGGTAGGTTAGAAAATTTAAAAAGGGAAATGGATAGGTTAAAGTTAGATATAGTCGGAATTAGTGAACTTCAGTGGCAGGAGGAACAAGACTTCTGGTCAGGTGAATACAGGGTTACAAATACAAAATCAAATAGGGGGTAATGCAGGAATAGGTTTAATAATGAATAAAAAAATAGGAACGCGGGTAAGCTACTATGAACAGCACAGTGAATGCATTATAGTAGTCAAGACAGACATGAAGCCCACACCTACCACAGTAGTACAAATTTATACACCAACTAGCTCCACAGAAGAGGAAGAGATTGAAGAAATGTATGATGAAACAAAAGAAATTATTCAGATAGTGAAGGGAGACGAAAATTTAATAGAAATGGGGGACTGGAATTCGATAGTAGGAAAATGAAGAGAAGGAAAAGTAGCAGGTGAATAAGGAATGGGAGGTAAGGAACGAAAGAGGAAGCTGTCCGGATAATTTAGCTAACACTTGGTTTGAAAATCATGAAAGAAGGTTGTATACATGGAAGAGGCCTGGAGATACTAAAAGGTATCAGATAGATTATATAATGGTAAGACAGAGATTTAGGAAGCAGGTTTTAAACTGTAAGACATTTCCAGGGGCAGATATGGACTCTGACCACAATTTATTGGTTATGAACGGTAGATTAAAACTGAAGAAACTGCAAAAAAGTGGGAATTTAAGGATATAGGACCTGGATAAACTGAAAGAGACAGAGGTTGTGGAGAATTTCTGAGAGAGCATTAGGGAATGATTGACAAGAACGGGGGAAAGAAATACAGTAGAAGAAGAATGGGTAGTTTTGAGGGATGAAATAGTGAAGGCAGCTGAGGATCAAGTAGGTAAAAAAAATGAGGGCAAAAAGAAATCCTTGGGTAACAGAAGAGATATTGAATTTAACTGATGAAAGGAGAAAATATAAAAATGCGGTAAATGAAGCACGCAAAAAGGAATACAAATGCCTCAAAAATGAGATCGACAGAACGTGCAAAATGGCGAAGCAGAGGACAAATGGAAGGATGTAGAGGCATATATCACTAGGAGTAAGATAGATACTCCCTACAGGAAAATTAAAGAGACCTTTGGAGAAAAGAGACCCACTTGTGTGAATATCAAGGGCTGAGATGGAAAACATGTTCTAAGCAAAGAAGGAAAGGCAGGAAGGTGGAAGGAGTATATAGAGGGTCTACACGAGGGCGATATACTCGAGGGCAATATTACGGAAATGGAAGAGGATGTAGATGAAATAGGAGATACGATACTGTGTGAAGAGTTTGACACAACACTGAAAGATCTAAGTTGAAATAATGCCTTGGTAATAGAACTACTAAAAGCCTTGGGAGAGCCAGCCATGATAAAACTCCAACAATTCGGTGAGCAAGATGTATGACTCAGGTGAAATTCCCTCAGACTTTAAGAAGAATATAATAATTCCAATTCCAAAGAAAACAGGAGTTCACAAGTGTGAAAATTACTGAATTATCTGTTTAATAAGTCATGGCTGCAAAATACTAACACGAATTCTTTACAGACGAATGGAAAAACTGATAGAAGCTGACATCGGGGATGATCAGTTTGGATTCCGTAGAAATGTTGGAACACGTGAGGCAATACTGAACCTATGACTTATCTTAGAAGAGAGATTAAGGAAAGGCAAACCCATGTTTCTAGCATTTCTAGACTCAGAGAAAGCTTTTGAAAATATTGATTGGAATACTCTCTTTCAAATTCTGAAGGTGGCAGGGACAAAATACACAGAGCGAAAGGCTATTTACAATCTGTACAGAAACCAAAAGGCAGTTATAAGAGTTGAGGGGCATAAAAGAGAAGCAGTGGTTGGGAAGGGAGTGAGACTGTAACCTATCACCAGTGTTATTCAATCTATATAATGAGCAAGCAGTAAAGGCGAAAAAAACTGGAGTATGAATTAAAATCCATGGAGAAGAAATAAACACTTTGAGGTTTGCTTATGACATTGTGATTCTGTAGCAGATGGCAAAGGATCTGGAAGAGCAGTTGAACGGAATGGGCAGTGTCTTGAAAGATGAGCATCAACAAAAGCAAAATGAGGATAATGGAATGTAGTCAAATTAAATCTGGTGATGCTGAGGGAATGAGATTAGGAAAAGAGACACTTAAAGTAGTAGATGAGTTTTGCTATTTAGGGAGAAAAATAACTGGTGGTGGTCGAAGCAGAGAGGGTATAAAATATAGACTGGCAAGGAAAGCATTTTGGAAGAAGAGAAATTTGTTAACATTGAGTACAGATTTCAGTGTCAGGAAGTCTTTTCTAAAAGTATTTTTATGGAGTGTAACCATGTATGGAAGTGAAACATGGACAATAAATAGTTTAGGCAAGAAGAGAATAGAAGCTTTCGAAATGTGGTGCTGCAGAAGAATGCTGAAGATTAGATGAGTAGATCACGTAACTAATGAGGAGGTACTGAATAGAATTGGGGAGAAAAGGAATTTGTGGCACAACTTGACTAGAAGAAGGGATGGGTTGGTAGGACATGTTCTGAGGCATTAAGGGATCACAAATTTAGTATTGGAGGGCAGTGTCGAGGATAAAAATTGTAGAGGGAGACCAAGAGATGAAGAAGCTTGCACAGGATAGAGTAGCATGAAAAGCTACATCAAACCAGTCTCTGGACTGAGGACCACTACAACAACAGATGAGACACCATTCTTTTGTGGGTATAATTCTCATTATGTTCAATAAAGAATTGTTGAAGAAAACAAATGTGGTGAATTACTTTCTGTGCAACCCTCGTAGACTGGGCACTGTCAAGAGACCAGTGTGTCTTCTTTTATAAAGCAGAGTTTTCCCTGCACTTGTGCTAGAGAAGTGGGATTATCAGTAAAAATCTTGGGCTATCATTGGTGGACTTTGAACAGTAAGAGAAGTTTCCTGTGCTAATGCCGAAGAAGGGGTTATTGGCTAAGACTCCTGTGGCTACCATTAGTGGGTCAACATCATTGTTTAGAAAGTCATTTTTCCTGCATTTATGCTGGAGAAGAGTTATTGATAAAATTTTTCCTGCTGCTGTTAGTGGTCCCATATCATTGGCTAGAAGCCGAACAAGCAGAGTATGAGAAGAGGAATGTTTATCCAATATATTCTTATCCACAGAGGTGCCTTTGATGGTGCTGCATGTATTGCTTGCATGCCACAGTCACGTAATCCCTTCATTGATGGCATGAAGCCATGATGATAGAAGCCTATAGCCATCCTCTCTATCGAAGTTAGATGCGTTCTCAGAAATTTCAATCCCTTCTTGGACTTTCCCTGGATAAATATTGGTTTCCTTAGCCAGCACACATATATTATTCAAATCAATGTCAAGGCCACAGTTCTTGAAATGTTTTGCTACTGCCAATTTCATATTTTGTTTCAGCCACATGTGGCATTCGTGTTTCTTAATTCCTTCTTTAACAGTCCTTCCCATTTGGCCTCTATACATTTTGCTGCAGCCATACATCATTTAATAGACACCCACACTGTGGAAGCAATCAAGTGCATCTGTTTTCCATCAGAAAAAGTCTTTTACTCAGTTTTGACTGAAGGAAGTGGTAAGAATTGCACTCTTCCTTAGAATTCTGCTTAGGTGGTCAGTGTCCCCAGAAACAAATGGTAACTTAGTAGAGTGAGAAGGAGGTTCCTAAGCCTTCCTGTTGGTAGAATTGATATTGTGCTTAAACGTCCTGTCTATGGACCAACTGTCATAGCCACTGGCCTTCACTGTCTTCCTTAAAAATCCAACTCTGATTTCAAGCTGTTGACATCGCTGATATAGAAGACATGTGAAGACAGAGTGTTGAGCACTGCTCGCTTATGGGCTGGGTGATTGTGCAAAGTGGCATCTAAATACCTACTTGTGTTAGCACACTTTCTGTACATTCTGCGTCCCAGAGTGTGTCAGATCTTCTATATACCAACACATTGAGGAATGAGAGACCGACCTCACTCTCAACCTCCAAGCTAAAATTGATTTTGGGGTAAATACAATTTAAGAACTTGTGGAACCCATGAAGCTCTTCTTTGCTGTGTGGCCATATAATAAATGTTTCATCCACATAGAGGAGCCAACAGGAAGGCTTCAAAGGGGCACCACTTAATACCTGTTGCTCAAAATGTTCCATAAAAACATTAGTTGCTGCTGGTGAAAAGGGTAACCCCATAGCAGGACCATCGGACTTTTCATACAATTCACAACTGTATTTAAAATAGCTTGACCAAAGACATGAGTCAGTAATGCCACAACACCACAACTTTGTCCCTTATGATCTCCATTGTATCTGATACGTGGAATTTCTAAAAAATGTCTCAAATCTTTGACAAAAGTATTTGTTTCTCCAACTAGATGCCTCAGTTTTCCAGATAAATGACTTGCTAAAAAGTAAGTGGAGAGATAATCTCATTCGCTATAAGTCTCAAAGGAACCGATTCTTTGTTTATCTTGGGTACTCCATACATTCTGGACGAGACAAGTATTCGAGCCATAAGACTCTTAGTAATGTACCTATCCACTCTGGAGTCTGATACCAGATATTTCAATTTCCAATAGAAAAATTCAATAGAGAGGATGGCTATAGTCTTCTGGCATCATGGCTCCCCACTATCAAGGAACTGAATACATGGTCACAGTGGGGAAGCAATACAAACAATGCCCTTGAAGTGATCTCTGCAGACAAAAATATTTTCTCGGGCTTTGCCCATTTGGCTTGTGGCCAATGATATGGGCCCGCCAATAGCAGCAGGAAAAATTTTAACTTATAATTCTTCTCCAGTGCAAATGTAGGAAAAATTCCTTTCTAGCCAGTGACATTGACCAACCAAAAGCAGCCACAAGAGTTTTAGCCAAGAACCCTGTTCTTCAGCATTAGCACAGGAAAACTTCTCTTACTGTCCAATGATGATGGCCCACCAGTGGTAGCCCATGATTTTTATTCAATAATCCCACTTCTCCAGCACATGCACAGGGAAAAACCCCCTTTATAAGAGAAGGGTACACTGGTCTCCGACAGAGAACAAACTACAGCGGAACCACAAATCCTGAAGAAGATCCCAGCAGAGGGATGGAAACTCAATTCTTTGATTTAACATGACATGGCCTAACAAACTAGGAAATTTTAACTTTAGTAAAAGAGATCTTTTCACCCATCATTGTAATTGAAGCTGTATAAGGAAAACATTGGGCACAAAATACAGAAGAGTTATCATTGCACTGTTTATGTTGTTTAGTAATTGGACAGATTGGAGCTCTCTTCCAGCACCCTCACATTGCAACCGACAAAGAAGTCCAACGGTATGGTTCTGTAGCACTGCATAGCAGGATCACAAAAGGAATTACCTTCGACAATGGCGAGTGGAAATTAAATATGAGGTAAAGCTGACAGATACACATCAGGAAGACTGATCATATGTGGACTGCAATTCAAAACCAACCACAAAACACACAATTTTGGCTTCCTAGTACAGGATGTGAATTTGTGGTGCAAAAAGGGAGAGAGCATTTGTGATTTTTCAGTAAATTTGATGAACATAAGAGAAGAAAATATAACATTGACCAGAGCAACTCAAGTCAACAACTGAGGAGAGATAAGTGAGCAGACACAGTACTGAATTGTTTGGCTACTTAAGAAGAAATAAGTTTATTTTGTGATAAAACCATTGGCCATAGCTTTGGCATATGTATGAAGAAACAGCTCATAGACGACATGAAAGAATTCCATGTTGTGACTTTGAGGCTACAATGGCAACAGTGATCTCTGAGGGAACCCCTGTGGCAGCTGACCAGCACAACAAGAGTGCAGCTACACTCCACGGTGCAGTGGTACTTAACATAATTCTCTAGTAAATAAAAAAAAAATGAAGATTATAATACAAACAGAATATATGGCAGTTATAGTATATGATGTTGTGGACGAGCATCTTACATTATATACCTTACTAGCTGAGTACCTGGCACTGCCCAGGTATGTATTTATTTCAATTCTATTAGCCTATCTCCTCCTTCCCCTCTTCTCTGTCCATATTCATCTCCCCCACCCCCACCCTCTCTGCCCACCTCCACCACCATCACACTGTCTCCTGTCCCCCTTTTGTCCATCTGCTACCCCCCAATTCTTTCCAATCAACTAATCCTACCCACTCTCTCTGTCTATATCCTCCTCTCCCATATCTGTGCCCATGTCCTTCCTCCCCCTTCTCTCTCTACATTATCACCACCACCCAAATAGGCTTCTTGTTTTTACCCCCGCAGTATTTTTTTCCATATAGTAATATGTGTACCTCATTTGACAGAAATCAGTCCAGAGGTTTAGGAGGAGATTTTTAGAAATGGCTTTGCCAGAGTACACACTTGTCATATACATTTAACATATTTCATACCTATTTGTACACATATGACGTGTGCTCAAAACGAAACTGATCTTTTGCTCATTGTACAACATCTTATGCACTATCCCCTTCAACATATTCCCCTCTACTGACAATACACGGTTCTCATCATTTCTTTCAGTTTTGGAACACATTTTGTGGGCTGGCACACAGGTTTCTCATCGCATTGACTTGTATCTCCTGTATGGTTTGGAAACGACATCCTTTCAACATTTCTTCAGTCTGGGAAGCAAGAAAAGTCTGCTGGGGCCAGGTCCAGAGAATGTGGTGTTTTACTAGACAGCTGCAGACAAGGTTGGCGTGCTATTTCAAAAGTTCGGTTTCTTTTTGAACACACCATGTATTTCTGCCCTAGCTGTAGCGAATTTTGTCCTGCAGTTTGAATTTTATGCAGCTCGATCTCTGTGATGTCATATCTCCTGAACAATGTGTCATAATTGATATAGTTTTGCAGGTACATTAAGCTGCATATTTTTGTGCAATATGAGAAATGTCTTGTGAGTAGAATTAGCAGTAAAGTTGTAACAAATTAAAATGTCATGCATGATGAGGCAGTTTTTCATGGATCTCAGTGTTTATGATGTCTCATCTCCTGAACTTTATGTTGAACAATGATATTATTGTGCAGATACATTCTGTGTGATATGTGAATACTGTCTGCAAAATTTGCCATAATACAATTATAGTAAAGAAATAAAAAATTAAAACATCATGACCGATGCAGCAGTTTTACTGCATGGACAACAAAAATGTAGTAAGCAATGAACTTTATTCCTTTCATCATTTTGTGAAGATTGTCAGAGAGAAAAGGTTTCATAGAGGTTCAAAATTACATGTAAACTTTGTTGAAAGTCACTAAGTGCTCTTATTATGAAATAATTAGACAAATAAAGTCTGCAAATTTGCTCCTTGGGAGCTACACGGCTTTCCCCATCCCCACTCCTTTCATAGTTAGGTGGTTCTTACACCTCACACCGAGTTTGGTTGAAATCAGTCCAGTGGTTTATGAGGAGATGTGAAAAACACACACACACACACACACACACACACACACACACACATATATAGAGGGAAACATTCCATGTGGGAAAAATATATCTAAAAACAAAGAAGCTGTAACTTACCAAACGAAAGCGTTGGTACGTTGATAGAGACAATAAAAAACACACACACAAATTTCAAGCTTTCGCAACCCAAGGTTGCTTCATTAGGAAAGAGGGAAGGAGAGGGAAAGACAAAAGGATGTGGGTTTTAAGGGAGAGGGTAAGGAGTCATTCAAATCCCGGGAGCAGAAAGACTTATCTTAGGGGGAAAAGGGGACAGGTATACACTTGCATGCGCACGCGCGCGCACACACACACACACACACACACACACACACACACACACACACACACATATCCATCCGCACATATACAGACACAAGCAGACATATGTACAGGCCATGTAAAGCCAAGAGTTTGGGCAGAGATGTCAGTTGAGGTGGAATTACAGAGGCAAAGATGTTGTTGAGTGACAAGTGATGTATGAGGGGCAGCAACTTGAAATTAGCGGAGGTTGAGGCCAGGTAGGTAATGGGAAGAGAGGATATATTCAAGGGCAAGTTCCCATCTCCGGAGTTCTGATAGGTTGTAACACTGTGCCAAGATGTGCTGGCTGTGCACCAAGGCATGTTTAGCCACAGGGTGATCCTCATTACCAACAAACACTGTCTGCCTGTGTCCGTTCATGCAAATGGACAGTTTGTTGCTGGTCATTTCCACATAGAAGGCTTCACAGTGCAGACAGGTCAGTTGGTAAATCATGTGGGTGCTTTCACACGTGGCTCTGCCTTTGATCGTGTACACCTTCCGGGTTACAGGACTGGAGTAGGTGGTGTTGGGAGGGTGCATGGGACAGGTTTTACACTGGGGGCAGTTACAAGGATAGGAGTCAGAGTGTAGGGAAGGTGGTTTGGGGATTTCATAGGGATGAACCAAGAGGTTACGAAGGTTACGTGGACGGCGGAAAGACACTACTGGTGGAGTGGGGAGGATTTAATGAAGGATGGATCTCATTTCAGGGCAGGATTTGAGGAAGTCGTATCCCTGCTGGAGAGCCACATTCAGAGTCTGATCCAGTCCCGGAAAGTATCCTGTCACAAGTGGGGCACTTTTGTGGTTATTCTGTGGGAGGTTCTGGGTTTGAGGGGATGAGGAAGTGGCTCTAGTTATTTGATTCTCTACCAGGTTGGGAGGGTAGTTGCGGGATGCGGAAGCTGTTTTCAGGTTGTTGGTGTAATGGTTCAGGGATTCGGGATTGGAGCAGATTCGTTTGCCACGAAGACCTAAGCAGTAGGGAAGGGACCGTTTGATATGGAATGGGTGGCAGCTGTCATAATGGAGGTACTGTTGCTTGTTGGTGGGTTTGATGTGGACGGATGTGTGAAGCTGGCCATTGGACAGATGGAGGTCAACGTCGAGGAAAGTGGCATTGGATTTGGAGTAGGACCAGGTGAATCTGATGGAACCAAAGGAGTTGAGGTTGGAGAGGAAATTCTGGAGTTCTTCTTCACTGTGAGTCCAGATCATGAAGATGTCATCAAGAAATCTGTCCACTATGGCATAATTTTCCAGAACTGATGACCAAATATAAAGACCAAAGCTGATAGTGGACCCAGTAAAGTTCTCAACAGCAACTGAGGCAGTGTTTCGTAAAGTAACTTTTACAATAATTTATTATCCATGTGCTAGAAGTTTATCATGAGCAGGAAATAGAGGAAATTGCCCCTGCTGATTTTGCACCAGTCATAACAGATGGAGCAACAAGGAATTAAACAAATTCACAGCTTGTCGTGACTATCAAGTATGTTCTGCCGGAGGATAAACCTGTAGAACAGCTTGAAACTTTCTGCACTTTTGGAGACGTTATGGAGGAAAAAAAAGACTCTAAGTAGCAGAGCCTTTAATGAAGTAACTGAATGACAGATATAATCCAGATAAAGTTATTTTTCTGATTGTAGGTGATGCAGCTGTCATGTTGGCAGTCACAAGCATGTTCAGACTCTTCTGAAAGAACATTTAGACATTCACTGAATATGATTTTGGCTCAAGCAATGAATGAAAATACAGATATTACAATTTTTTGGCTGATATCTGTGAGACTTTCTTTTTACTCCCGGTTCTTGTCAACAGAATGCAACGTTAAGTCATGCAGTCAATAGGAAAATGTCTCATAGTGGCAACACACAATGTCATTGTACTCAAAAGCTAAGCCAGTTGCGTACAAAAATTGAAGTTAGAATGTATCAAAAACATTAAACTTTCATTATGTCTAACTATTATAATCACATAAGCAAAACAGCTCCATCTGGAGTTAGAGCAACAGGCATTTCAACGCCCAATGGATTCCAAACCAACAACCTTCCTAGTCGCCACGACCAACTATATCCTCACCTACAATTACTTCTCCTCTGAAGGCTTTACCTACAAACAAAGCTGGGGTAAGGCTGTGAGCACCTGCATGCCACCAACCTATGCCAACCTTTTCATGGGTCATCTAGAGGAATCCTTCTTAAACACCCAGAATCCTAAACCTCTCACCTGGTTCAGATTCACTGATCACGTCTTTGCGATCTGGATCGCGGGTGAGGACATCCTATCCACATTCCTCCAGAACCTCAGCAGCTTCTCCCGCATTTGCTTCAGATGCTCCTACTCAACCCAACAAGCCACCTTCCTAGATGTTGACCTCCATCTCAAAGACGGCTACATCAGTACCTCTGCCCATATCAAACCTGCTAACCACCGGCAATACTTCCACTTTGACAGCTGCCACTTGTTTCATACAGCCTAGCCACCCATGGTCGTTGCATCTGCAATGACAAGCGGTCCCTCTCGAAATATACTGCGGGTCTCACTGAAGCCTTCATGGACCGTAATTATCCTCCCAATCTTGTACAAAAACAAATCTCTCGTTCCTTATCTTTCCAGTCTTCCACCACCTCCCAGAGTCTCACTGTCCTGCCACAGAGGACCATTCCCCTCGTAACTTAGCACCACCCAGGACTGGAGAAAACTGAATTACATTCTACACCAGGGTTTCAACTATCTCTCGCCGTGCCCTCAAAAGAGAAATGTTCTACCCACTATCCTTCCCACATCTTCTACAGTGGTATTCCATTGTCCACCAAATCTACACAATATACTCATCCATCCCTACACAATGCCTGCTCCTAACCCCTTACCTCATATCCCTGCAATAGACCTACATGCAAGACCTATCCCATACATCCTCCCACCATCACCTGCTCCAGTCCTGTCACAAACATCACCTATTCCATCAAAGGCAGGGCTACCTCTGAAACCACTCATGTGGTTTACGAGCTCAGCTGCAACCACTGTGCTGCATTGTATGTGGACATAACAACCAACAAGCTGTCTGTCTGGATGAATGGCCACTGACAAACTGTTGTCAAGAAAAAAGTGGGCCACCCTGTTGCTGAGCATGCTGCCCAACATGACATCCTTCATTTCAATGACTGCTTCACAGCCTGTGCCATATGGATCCTTCCCACCAACACCAGCTTTTGAAAACTGCGCAGGTGGGAATTTTCCCTGCAATGTATCCTATGTTTGCATAACCCTCCTGGCCTCAGCCTTCATTAGTGATTGTCCCATCCAGCCCCTTCCCTGTTCCCATTCCAGCACTACACAGCCCTCATTCCACCCCAGACTCAGTCTTTTTACTTCTTTAATTTTCCACTACTTCCCCCCCCCCCCCCCCCCCCCACCCCCACCTCTCCCCTGCCCACCGTCTTACCTCCTGACTGCACATAACTGCCCTACCCTCTCTCCACCTCATCCTTGGGCACTCCCCAGCAGCACTTCACTGTTCCCCACCCCCACCCTACTATCCCTCCACCTCCCTGGCCCAGTCTCCTCCTTACCCCCACCCAGTCGCCACACCCATCATGCACTGGTGCTGCTGCTCGCAGTGTGGTTTCAGTTGCCAGAGGCTGCAGTTGTGGGTGTGTGAGTTGCATTTGCATGAGTGTGTGTGTCTGTCGTCTATTTTTGACAAAGGCCTTACTGGCTGAAAGGTTATTTGTGACGGTCTTTTTGTTGTGCCTGTCTGTGATTCAGCCTCTCCTCTATATGGCGAGGAGCAACTTTCCTTTTCATAATATTGTTTCATTCCATCCAAGATTTTCCATTGTTTCATTTAGTTTGAGTTGTCTGTATTTTATCTCATCTCATCTCATCTCATCACATCGATGATGATGGAGCAAAAGGTTGAATTGGAGAACTCTGTGGCGGGAAAATGCCCACATCCTTCTCAAAGGAACCATTTCAACATCTGCCTATACCAGTACAGGTAAATCATGGAAAACTTAAATCTGTATGACTGAAAAGAGATTTGATTTGCCTTCCTCTGGAATGTAAGAACATCACACTACTGCACCATCTGGTTCAGTGATCTATTGTATAATCAATTACATAAACATACACAATTTTATAGTACCTGTGTTGTTCGGAAATATGATGCAATGTTCCTTCGGACATGCATGTCAAGCCGTCATGGTGTACAATGTCTGTACTCTAGTAGACTGCGGTCTGTGTTCGCAAGTTGAGGGCAATTGGTACCAAAGTACAATGACTGAGGAGGATGCTGAACTACATGGATTCCCAACCTAGAATATGCAGTGCTTGCTCGAGTGGATGAGGCACCTGCAATCAGCACTCAATCAGCAGCAAGGAAATGAATGTTTCGCAGAGTACTGTGTGGTGAATATTATGGGAAATGCAACTACACCCCTACCATCCGCAGAAAGAGCATGCTTTGACTCCAACTGACTTAGACGTGTCATGTTCAGTCTCTCTGGCATCAAGTTAACTGTGGGTTAAATGTCAGAGAGACTGAAAATCATAAATCTGTGGTACAATAATAATGAATTTCTTTTACCTGCACATGATTCACAGCTATATTGTTGGGTAGTCTCTTTGACCCAAACATGACTATTTCAACTGTTTAGCATTCCGTCTCTGGTGAAACAGACTCCATCACTCTAGTCCATCAACAGGGAGATTATCTGAGGGTATTGGGGAGTGTATTCAGTGGGTAATCTGTATGTCATGAACAGGATCTGAAACTTGGGGGCCTTTCTTTAAGTGATGTGATGGGCTGAGCTGGAACTTAACTAGATTTTTCACTTATACCTTCTGACTCTTTCATTTATAGACTAGGATCAGTTACATCACATTGATACATTTACCTTTTTCCATCATAACTCTAAGTTTGTAACACCTTCAAGGAATCACCCTGTAACAAGACAATTCTCTTTCACATTGCTGGAGAAATCTTGTGAAATACAGAATGAACTTGCAAATTGTGATTATGGCTCTGCATCCACTGTAGAATGTTTCAGAACAAATCAAAATTTGTGCTGGACTGGAACTCGAACCCGGATTTTCTGTCTGTCACATGCGTTCGCCTTAACCACTTCGACCACCTATGCACAGTACCAGGAGTGGTCCAAATCCCCATTTGTTCTGAAACATTCTACAGCTGTTTCAGAATCATAAGCACAGCTTGTGAGTTCATTCTTAATTTAATGCACCTGTTAATTGTCAACGTAGAATCTGACATTGCACTGCAGTATTTCATGTCACAGCAAGGCAATGATGAAAGAAATCAGTGTCTCACCCTGTGTGGGAATCCTGATAATACAGTGTGAGCACAAGGGAGAGAAGACATGAATGAGGACACATGGGGATTTGGGGTGCACCTGGAAGCAGGCTCAGATAGCCAAAGTGGTTAATGTGATGGCATGGACAAGCCAGAAATCTGGGTTCAGGTCCTAGTCCAGTACAACTTTTCATTTATTATGAAACATTCTACAGCTGATGAGGAACCATAATCAAAATTTACAAGCTCATTCTTAATTGAAAGTGGCTGCTGATCATTAACATAGTGTCTCAGACCCTGCACTCGAGCACTTCTGAAATTCAAGCCATTCCAAAAATTCCTTAAGCTGAATATGTAGCTTCAGATACATAGGAAAATAGTTTAGAACTCTCACTTGTAGTGTTTTCCTATAAATAAATTGCAGGATCATTTTAATGGAACATACTTCTGGGTGGACTTATGATGCCAGTGAGCTAGAGCAATTTGTCTATACGTGGAAGACAATGCCAATTACTATGAACAGCTAATAACATTATCAATATTATTTATAGACAATGACTTCATAATGAGTATTTAGACTTCAAAAATGCAAGTGACATATTCCCTGCATTCACTTGTGAGAAATACTGATTTTTTGCACAAGCATCAACAATGTTTAAGTGTCTTACCATACAACATTTTGCATAATTCTCTTTTTTAATTATTTTAGATTAGGCATTTACAGGTGTTGTGTTTGTGTATTCGTCTTTTCAGTTTCCTGTGGTGATATTAGAAGTTCATCCTTTTTCCCTCATGCCACTTTCTATGTTGTAAAAATGTTTCCATTGGAAAGTACAACAGAAATATAAATGGAACATCTTACAATGATTGGTACAAAGGTCCCTCCCTAAATTTGCATTTGTTCATTTTGGCTAAACTCAAATTTGGCTGCACTATCAACTAAATAATTCATTCTTGACATGGTATTATCCTGGCATGGCATCTACCAATAAACATCTCGCCAGAGGTTTTTCCTTTTGACCTGTCAGTCTTCTGACTGGTTTGATGCAGCTCACCACAAATTTCTCTTCTGTGACAACTTTTTCATCTCAGAGTAGCCCTTGCAACCTACATCCTCAATTATTTGCTGGATGTATTCAAATCTCGGTCCTCCTCTGCAGTTTTCTCAAAAGTTTCTTCCTCAAATTAAGGCCTATGTTTGATACTAGTAAACTCCTCTTGGCCAGAAATGCCCTTTTTGCCCATGCTAGTCTGCTTTTTATGTCGTCCTTGCTCTGTCCATCACAGATAATTTTACTCCCAAGGTAGCACAGTTCCTTAACTTTGTGTACTTCGTGATCCCTAATTCTGACATTAAGTTACTTCCTGTTCTCATATTTGCTACTTCTCATTATGTTGCCTTTCTTTGATTCACTTTCAATCCATATTCCGTAATAATTCTTCACTTTCACTGAGGATAGCAATGCAATCAGCAGATCTTATCACTGATATCCTTTCACCTTGAATTTTAACCCGACTCTTGAACCTTTCATTTACTTTAGTCACTGCTTCTTCAATGTACAGATTAAATAGAAGGGCCAAAGACTACACCAATGTCTTACACCCTTTTTAATCTGGGCACTTTGTTCTTAGTCTTCCAGTCCTAATGTTCTCTCTTTGTTCTTGTACATACTGTATATTACCCCTCTTTCCTTATACTTTCCCATGTTTTTCTCAGAATTTCAAACTCTTGCACCATTTTACATTATTGAAAGGTTTTTACAGATTGACAAATCCTATGAATGTGTCTCTTTTTTTTTCTTCTTTTTTTCAGTCTTGCTTTCACTGTCAACTGCAACATCAGAACTGCCTCTCTTGTGACTTTATCTTTGCTAAAACCAAACTAATCATCATCCAACAGATCCTCAGTTTTCTTTTCATTCTTCAGCAATTTGGGTGCATGAGCTGTTCAGCTGACTGTGCAATAATTCTTGTACTTGTCGGCTCTTTCTCTCTTTGGAATTGTGTGTGACAGTATATCACTGGTTTCATACATTCTAAACACTAATATGAATATTCATTTTGTTGCTACTTCCCACAATGACTTTAGAAATTCTGATGGAATGTTATCTGTTTTGTCTGCCTTACTTGATCTTTAGTCATTCAAAGCTATATAAATTCTGAACTCTTAATATTGGATTCCCCCCACCTTTCCCTGTTGACACCTTACATTTCAATATCTGACTTCAGAATCTCTGCCTGACTGACTGTGACTGTGACGTACTCTAATTCAAATCTTCCCTGTATCTCCCAGCCTTTTCCAAGTATTCCACCTCCTCCTCTTGCAATTCTTGAACAGAGTATTATCTATTACCAGGTGAAATTTATTGCAGAACTCAATTAGTCTTTCTCCTCTCACATTCCTACTACTAACCCAATATTCCCCCTTAACCATTTCTTCTTCTGCTTCCCCTACAACAGAGTTCCAATCTCCCATGACTATTAGATTTTCATCTTCCTTTACATACCGAAACACCCATTCAGTATTCTACTATACTTTCTCTATCTCTTCACCTTCTGCTTATGATTGATGTTGGCATGCATGCCAGAACTATTGCTGTCAGTGTTGGTTTGCTGTCAATTCTGATAAGAACATCACTATCACTGGATTGTTCACAGTAACTCACTCTCTCCCCTATCTTCCTATTCATAATGAATCCCATTCTTGTTATACCATTTCCTGGTGCTGTAAATATTACCTTATATTTGACTGACCAGAAATCCTTGTCTTCTTTCCATTTTACTTCACTACCCGCCACTGTATCTAAATTGAGCATTAGCATTTCTCTTTAGCTTCCCTACCATGTTGAACCTTCTGACATTCCATGTCCCGATTTGTAGAAGGTTACCTTTTCGTTGCTCATTCAATCTTTTTCTCATGGTCACTTCAATCTTTTGCCAATGGAGAGATCATCATGACATTTTGTCAACTACAGACCACATGTCCTGTGGATACACATTGTGTGTCTTTAATGGAGTGGTTTCCATTCCCTTCTGCATCCTCATGCTGTTGATTGCTGATTCTTCCACCTGTTAGAGTAAGTTTCCAACCCCAAGGGCAAGAGAGTGCTCTAAACCTCCATATGCTCCTCCACTCTCTTTCACAAAACCATTGGTAGCCCTTCTTTTGTCGGTAGTCTTTGGCTGCCATTGCTGATGGTTTTTATTAAAAATGTAAGCAGTGGTGGAGTTTGAACCCAGGATGTTTGGATTATTAGTCAAACATGCTACCCCTATCCCATGGGTGCCACTGCTAGTGATTCATTAATGCACATTTTCATAACCGTGTAATTCTCATGAAGGTCTTCTCTGTATGAACCATAAAATCTTTGAGAAACCTACTTACTGGCATTATACCTGTTTGACAGTTTTGTTGGTGAATGAAGCTCTACCACCATTACTTGAGTGCTCTGCTGCTAACATATTGTTTCATCAGCATTCATGTTGTTAGTTTCCATGTACTTACTGCTCAGCATTCCACACTGGACAGTCACTAAAACATTCTCAAAATGAAAGAATTTAGTAGGATATGTATTCTGTATTAACAACATGCATCTGGCTCCAAAATGCTGATGCAAGATGGTGCTAACTCTCCTCCCCCACTCCCCTGACACAACACAGATATACACTTTATACTTGTCATCCATCAATACTTGATTAATAATGACCTCTCTTCAAATTTCCAATCATTCATCTTATCTTGTATTCCCATTGCTCTTCTCTCGTTATGTCTTTATCAACTAGTATGCCTATGACTTTTTTTCATTCATTTCCTATCATATTTTCTTCAGTTTGATTTTTTAGTCTTCCCTCTCTACAAAATTTTAATTTTTTCATTTCATTTATGTGCTGACTTTCATGTTCACACATTTTGCTTTCATCCCTTATGAACAGAGACAATTGTTAATTACTTATTAAAACCCATCCACATTATTATTTTCTGTTTACAAATTTTGCACATCCAGAGAGTTAGTATGGCTGATAAGACAAGGAAGCAATGGAATAAAATGATGAGAAATTAAACATTGATAATCAGAGATAATTTTTTATTATTATGTCGATACAAAAATAAAATCCTGAGAAATTATGCAAGTTGATGCAACCTGCTCATACAAATCAGTTTTCATTCAATCAAAACACAATTGAACAAATTCTCACAATACCGAGAAAAACTTGTTCATAAATGACACCTACGATACACTGTCATGCTGCAAACAGCATCTTCAGTTTAAAATTGAAATCATTGCATAAATGTGATATACCTACCATCTAAAGTTTGGATTCACATGAAGCTTCTCATAAAAATTCAGGTGTGTGATAAACTTTTCACTTGGATTCAGGCAACAACCAGTTTCTGAAGACACTCCAAGGTATTAAAAATGAACGTTCACTCACTCATTAGCCTATGATTATTTTCTAAATAATGTAATATAGTGTGTTATAGCTAAACAGCATATAATACTGTCATCACTATCATGTCAGAGATCATAAATATCAACCAGAACAATACAACAGCAACAACAGTGTCCATCACTTTGGATATTCCTTACAATTCAAATAGACTGGCATTTCTTATGGTAACATACTCAATATCAACAACACATTTGACATACTGCATCTACCTTAATATTCAGAGTGGGATTATACACTGTAAGAAAATCGACATCTACATTACGTACACAGATATATACAAATTTCATTCTTTCAGAGAAACATACTTAAAATGTATGTAATCTAAAAGGAATGAGAAAGGTTACTTAAAAATATTATGAAGGAAAACTGGACTTATTTGGTGCACTCTAACTCTCAGCACAAGATGATGATACATCCACGTGAGGGAAAAAAACTACCTACAATATGAACTAAGAGATACAATACTTCTCTCAACATCATGGCATACAGGTTCAATAACGTAACATTATTCAAAAGAACACTGACAGGTGAAGAAAACCCTCATTACAACCCTAAAGATCTTGTGTTTAGTACAGCCTGAGTCTGTGTTGTACAGCAACTAGAAAAACTGCAAGGAATATGAGTGTATCTAAGACAACTGTTTCTATTTTGTTCACAGATGTGGAGCCTTTCCAGCTTTAAAGTAACTACAACTTGCTATTATAATAATGCAGTAATATTTTCACAAATAATCTTCACAGGAGGAGAGAGTAATTGCTCTATTCTGCACTTTTTTTTACCATTAACTGCTTACGAACACACACCATCTCCCTTGTTAGAAGTGTTTCATAATTCTAAACACAATAAATTTCTTATTGACTTTCCTTGTCACCAAAAACAAAGTGGTGACTTTATTACATGTTCCTTTTTTTCAGGTCATTTTAATGCTGCACACATTCTGATATTTAATTCATCCAGAGACCAGGAACACAGCATTAGCAATTCACTTCTACGACACCACAGTTGTACCAGTTCACATTTTCATTCCATTTTATGTATGTGCACTACCAAAATCATAATCATCAGATGGAGATTTGCCGAAAACTCGAGAGTTTAGGTGACAAGTAAACCGAGAATGCTGTTTGCATGGCTATCATCGGGAGAAATTTCCATCTCATAATAGTTAGCACTGTTAAAGAGTTTTCTGAAATTTAAGTTCTGTATGTTAGGGAACGTATGTACTGTAATCAATGTTGGCACCAGAATCCTAGAATAATATCCTGTGATTTTAGAGCCACAAAAGATGTATCACTATGAAACTTATACAAAAATGAGGAGAAAAAATTGGCAATGCACATACTGAAATAAATACAATCAAATTTGCTCAAAGCAATATGGTTGCACAACAAAAAATGTAAATCATGATGGCCAGTCTGGTATTTGACTCTGCTCCTCCCATGAATACAATGTTTTCAACAATTTGCTGTCTAATTTAGTAATGAATCCAAAATCTTCAAGAAAATATAGGCAGTTTCATACATAGTTCTACAATTAGTGACTGTTAATCAAATGAAGCACTGAAACTGACATCAATATAACATCCTCTTCCAGTTTTTGAGACATTCCTTTACCCTCAAATAACAATGGAGCAAAATTATGTAACAAAGTACTTCAATTAACATGAATGAAATCTATTATTGCTTGGTACATCTGCTAATTATTTAAGAATGAAAAAAAAACGTAACTACAAACTTTCTGCTACTATTCGTTTTGGGCCAGTGTTACATTTTTAGAATCGTCATTTTTCAAAAGATAGCCCGCAACATAAATGAATATTCACAGACATGTACTTTCACTTTTGAAATTCAGTTTGCACTTGGAAATACCTGAAACTGTCAATACCATTATCTTACTTTCATTACACAATGAGTTTTGGTTTTCTTTTCCTGTTTGCTTGCGAACATGTCTCTGATGAACAAGTCAGCTTCCTGGAAGGGTTTAGAAAATCTCACAAGATTCTGAACATACTATCTAGCTACTTCACCATCAGTACAGTTGTTCACTTCTGTCAAAAGTAATCCTATTCCACAGATTATAAAGCGAACAACAAGCACAGCAATGACAGATAAATCAAAGATATTGGTAGCTGAAATATGTTTTAGTAGGAGGCTTATTCAAAAAGTAAGAGTTGTTGCCTATATTTAAATGTTGGCAGCTCAGAACAAATTTGCACAAATGCAGTAATTATTTACAACTCCACAGAAGCTATTGTTTTGATTCATTAGTAATCTGACATGGATGAACGTAAATAACAATGGTTGTGAAAATTGTTACTTCTCTCAGTTGTGAAGTGTGTGCTGTAATTAAATTTGGGAGCAAAAGTATCTACAGCTGTTAAATTGATCAGAAGCTGTCTAGTTTATGAGCCTACTGTAATAAGTGGAGGGAAGATTAGACAGTGCTATTGAGACTTTAAAAGTGGCAGTACAAATGTATGCAATGAAGAGTAGAGTGGTAAGACCAGTATCCAGACCAATAAGAGTGTGCAACAAGTTGGACCAAAAACTGCAGTCTGATCAAAGATTGACGAGTAGTGCTTAGGCTGATGAGTTTCCTTTTGCAGAATCCACCATTATCTACTCCACTGTTAAGGAAAAGCTTGGATATAACAAACTATGTGCTGGGTAAGTTCCCAAAACTTTTAGCCACCACCATAAAGAGCAAAGAATATCAATCAAATAAGCATTTCTGAATTGCTACTGACAAGATGAACGATGACGAGATGTGGATGTCCAAGAGCTATGCATAACCAGAACAACAGATAATGCAGTAGGGCCGCACAAAAACTAAAAGAATTCACCTAACCTCCTTAATCGGGTTGAAAAATACAGGCTACAGTTTTTTTTAGAACAAAAAAGGTGTTTTTTGCTTTACTTCATGAGATATGGGTCAACAATTACAGCTGAAATGTACTGCCAAATGCTCACCAAACTGGTATATGCCATCTAAAATCAACAATACAGGAAACTGTTGACTGCGGCAGTTCGCACCCATGACAATATTCATCCACGAAGAGTAAAATTCATCATTTCTGTTGACAACTTTTGAATCAATCATCCTACAGTCAAGAATTTGCATTATACTGATTATTACCTCTTCCTGCATTTGAAACAGTGACTTGGCTGACAATCATTAGAGATAATGATTAACTCAAGACCTCTATTATCAACTGGGTCAATTCTATGCGAAGGCACTGAAGAAGATAGTGTAACGTTAGAAAAAAATGCTTAGATGTGAGCAACATTTATGTGGGAAAGTGAAGCAGGGTTTTAGGAAACTAAAATCACCAATGAAGGCTTTTTCTAATATATAGACTCACATAATATTTTGTCATACAAATCAAGTAGTATGCTCATTTCTGTTTTACAGTTATGTTCAGTATCAAATATTGTGTTCCACTGTAAGTATGGTAATGGTTATTATAAATCAATAATAGAAAGAAAGAAAGAGGTAAGAAATCTAAATGAAGCCAAAGAGTCTAAATAAACAAATGGAATGTTTCACAGAGTTTACTTCAAACTATTTTCCTTTGTTCACATTTTCAACAAAAATTTTGAGCTTCTCTATAATAACAGACATACCCAAAATGAACAGAATCATACTTAACAAGTAGATTAGGTCCATTCATTCCTCTCGTAGCTAGGGAATCGAAAACTCTGACAATTTAGGTCCAGTTGTGCACTGCACAGCTCTTTCAACATGATATCAATAATTAAAAGAACTTAAAAAAGTTTGTGTGTGTGCCATGACTTTCTTAACAATTCAATACAAACAAACATTTCAAAATTCATAAAGAAAGAGGAAATTTGAGTTTAACCATATAATATCACAACCAATACAAAAAGAAACTTAATTTTCTCCTTTGCTCGGAAAGGAACTGACATTGTGCTGCATATCACACAAGGCTATGATTGCAGCTTTTCATGCATGGGTATACACACATCTTATAGATGCACAGAAATTATCATCACACTTCAGTTTGTTACTCTAACTCTATACAACTTCTAACTAATGGAAGTAATATGGTAAAAAGTCTATTGAGAAAAAACACATGAAATGCCAGTCTAATTGAATGTAATTTTTTTTCAAATACGCTTTCCTCTTTTATTGCCCACAGGTGGTTTCTGAAGCTGAAAACTTTGATTTTCAACAGGTTGTGGCGTGGAAAGTGCATTAATATTACTTGTAATACCACCAGACAGGAGGGTTGAACCAGATGAAAAGAATTGCTGCTGTGGGTAGTGTAGTTGCAATGATGAACTCTGCTGTTGATTTGATCCCCAACCTGCAATGGGAGGAATCATTTCAACATTCCAGCAAGAAACTTAACAACAACAAATGTCCACTGTAGTATCCCATTATAAGGAAACAACATTCCATCAAAGCAGAAACTACATTCACAGTCACAGACTGAAACACAACAGCTCCTGATTATACATACTAACAATTCAAGATATTTACATCATACATGTGTGTATTTTGAGGGATATACTACATTAATGTTTACCCTTAAATTAATGTTTAACCTCTTAAATGTTATACAGTTCGTTTCTGTTAATGGTAAAGAAGGTTGTAAACTAATAACACTTTTTCAATACCAGGACTTGGCCTGGCCTTCAGGTCTCAACGAGAGATCTTGTATGCTGTATGAGTTGCTCTTATCTGCTATCCATCTTCAGGAGTCTCAGAAGTACATTACTGATATAATTCAGTTGATGCTTACTGTCTCATCATCTAGATGGGCTACTAATGGGCTACAATACCATGAGGAGAAGAGCTGTATCAGTACTTTAAAGTCTTATAGTTCACTTCACATTTTACGGCATAGAAATGATCTAGATTAACTGATTTTTTTGGCCGTTTTCTGTGGGTCAGTCACACTTCTTTGTCTCACCATGTGTAAGTGTGGTCAAGACACGCTTTTCAAATGAAATATAAAATTGTTAACTGACAACTTTTGGCAACCGAGATCATCCTTGGCAGTGTATCTCTTAAGACTACAACAAAGAAGAACATAAGTTGATGCAAGAGTCTGCCGAGGTTCCTCCTGAAACACTATTGGCATGATATGTGAAACTCTCACTGCCAGCTCTTTTCTCTCCCAGTAAACTACATTTTGAAAAAATGTGATTTTTGACAATAATGAATCTGTTTCAATGGAATTTTACCTGTCACATGCAAGTTAAGATGCCATATTGTCCAAACCTGAATATTTCCTTGCCATTAAGGAGGTAGTGGCATTTCAGGAGTGAAAGAACAAACCTCAAGTAAACAATGGAACATTTCACTGTACTATTAATTTCCTGTCTGGTGAGGTCATCCAATAGCTAGACAAAGCCATTTATCTGCACACCAACTGTTAAGTGAAAATTTGAGGTAGAAGAGTTAAAATATGTGAGAATGTTTTAAGCTATTTTCTTAACACAATGTTTTAAAAGTTTCGGAGATGCTGCCGGCCTGCTTGTCAATCTTTTCACAAAATAGGTAGAAGATTCAGGGTAGGATAGATTCAAAACAAACTTGGGGATTCCATAATATGTATGCAGGAGCTTTAGACATTATTAGGCTTAGGAAAACATGTACCAATAAAAGAAGATTGAGTCGATACATCAACTGCTAAGTACATGACAGATCACTCATCTTGGATGTCATTCTGTTTCTGAAACTTAATTCAATGATCGGTTGCAAATGACTGTTTTCTAACATGCTCTCAATAGTGTTTTGCAAAAAGAATGTCGTCTTCCATCCAGAGATTCCCATTTGAATTCACAAAGCATCCCCGTAACACCCGCACGTTGATCAAACCTATTGGTAAGAAATATAATGGCAGGCTTCTGAATTGCTTCACTGTCTTCCTTTAATCTGACCTGATGCAGATCCCAAAGACTAACAAAACTCAAGAATGGGTCACTCAAGTGTTCTATACACAGTCACCTTTATGGAAGAGCTACACTTTCCTAGAAGTCTACCAATGAACCGAAGTCAACCATTTGTCTTCCCTGCTACCGTCCTTACATGCTTGTTCCATCTCTTACTGCCTAGATATTTTATTAACATGACTACCTCTCACCACACCACTAATACTGCATTCAGGCATTAAAGGATTGTTTTTCATACTCATCTGCATTAACTTACATTTTTCTACATTTTGAGCAAGCTACCATTCATCACACCAAATAGAAATTCTGTCCAAGTTATTCTGCATTCTTCTACAATCACTCAACGGTGATATTTTCCTGTGCACTACAGCATCACCAGCATACAGTCGCCCATCATTTATGCATGTAAGGAACAGGAATGGTCATATATGACATTTCCCCAGTGCTCTCTCGACAATACCCGTTTCTGATGAACACTCGCCATCGAGGACAATATACTGGGTCCTATTACTTACACAGTCTTCGAGCCACTCTGGGAACCTAATCTGTATGTTCAGACCTTTATAACTGTCATTAGCAGTCTCAGTGGGGTACTGTATCAAATGCTTTCTTGAAATGTAGGAATACGGAATCTGCCTGCTTTCCTACATCCATGGTTCGCAAGATATTGTGCAAGAAAAGGGCAAGCTTAACAACTTGTCAGGAACAAATTAATCTAGTATAACAGCTGTCTGGTATGTGGCATTATTTTTAAGTTGTTTAGGCAGTTCTACATGAAGAGTGGCCCATGCATCTGGTGCCTCTGACACACGCACGGCAGTTTATTTCCCCAAAATCAAATGAACTAAGAAAATCCGTTTATGTGATGCCCATTACATGACAAGTAACTGTGCAATGTTTTTACGGCATCTTTGCTACTACACAAGAAAATTATTACATACTTTTACTATAGATACTACATAGGGATCAGCCCAATCACGTCAATTTTACCTTATAAATGATTTTGATGGCTCATTTGACGAGCAAAAGCTATTCAGAGAAAACATGGTACTACCTCAATACCAAAGTTGCTCCTCTGGTGATCTCATTAGACTCAGTAAACAAATTAATTCCTCCTCATTACTCTGCTGCCATTAGAAATATTTTAATTCTACAACACCCCCACTTGTTCAAGTCATATACAGAAAGAGGGGCACAGAAATTAATCCACTGGACTCATATGTAGGAGAAGTGATGTTCAAGTGTTCATCCAGCCATTGTGATTTAGTAAACATAAACATTACTCATGGATTAAGTTTTAGGGCTGTTCAGACTGCTGCCTATGAGGAAGTATGAGAAGCGATCTGGAATCATGGGACATGTCAGCACATCACCAATCCCTCCAGCCATTATTGCCAATAGAAGCATCCAGATGATGTTGCTGTTCTCTGTTCCAGAAGTTCCTCTTCCTGCCTCACGAGGTGGAGTGGTGCCCTTTCCCCACCTCCCTACCTCAGGAAAAATCTGAGCACGAACTGCAAAATGAACCTAGGTCCTTCCACATCACAGGCAGTTACACCAACCACTTGGCTATGGAGGCATATTAAGGGGAACACAAAGGATATTCTTTTTGAACAGACACAGCCAATTACTTTGCGTTATTTTCCAGTTCAAACTTGTGTTCAGTTTCTAATGTTCTCATTGATGGAACCTAACCATTATTTTTCTTTTTTCCAGTATTACCAGCATAACAACAGGTTTTTTTTGCCTTTTTGACAACCTATGATCAAGGGAATGAATCAGTTCCAGAAATTATTCCCTGTAGACTTTATTTATGTTCATTATTTATGCTGAGTGTTATGCAGTATTCCAACTGGTTTGGTACTGTTTCTCAAGTATATATGTTTTTATTTATTTTATTTGCGTTACTTTAAAAAGTATGAAAAAATATTTGAGAGTCTGCAATAACTAAATAGTAGTTTTTACTCTCATTTATTTACTTCTATGTAAGAATAGTTATGACACTTTTCTGGGACAAGTGATAAAAAAGTTAATGTTGTGTGGCTGTAGTTTCACTTTCCCAATCATTATTTGGACAATACTTACGGTTGGCCACCACTTTCTTAGCTCTTCACAATCTTTTTAAATGGTCTGCTTTGTAGGCAAGATGATCGTATGGAATAAAAGCAATTCTCAAAATGCTGTACTTAATAGTTTAAAATATGAGTTTGCAGCATAAAAGTAGTGTTGTTTGCCTTGGTTTTATTAAGGTTAACCATGCTAATGGGATTATAAAAAGGTAGATCATTTTTTCCACTCGGTGTTTGTCAGGTTTTAAGTTAATCCTAATAATATATAATCAAAAAGTCTGGAACCTCATTGACTGGAATAGAATTGTGTTCCGTGATGAGTCCCATTTCGAATTGAGCCCCAATGACCAGTGAACATGTGACTGGAGATTCCCAGGACAGCTGTGAGATACCAACCTGACTGTTGCCCACCAAAATGGCCCAACCACCATCAGTGATGATTTGGACTGCTATTTCATTTCATAGCAGGACCCCTTTGGTTGTCATGCATGGCACCCTTACAGCAAAGCGATACGTCAACGATATTCTATGCTCCGTTTTGTTGCCCTTCACAGCAAGCCATCCTGGGCTTCCATTTCAGCAAGATAATGCTAATCCCCACACACATAGAGTTTCTAATGCTTATCTCCATCCTTGCCAAACCCTTCCTTGGCCAGCAAGATACCCCGGATCTCTCCCCAACTGAGAGCGTCTGGAGCATTAAGGGCAAGGCTCTCCAACCAGCTGAGGATTTTGACGATCTAACATGCCAAATGAACAAAATTTGGCACAGTATCCCTCAGCAGGACGTGTAACAAGTTGATCAACCAATACTAAGCCAAATAATTGCTTGCGTTAGGGTCAGAGGTGAACCAACACATTACTGACTTGCTCAATTTGTGAAGCTCTTTTTTCTTGAATAAATCATCCAATTTTTCTGAATTTTAATCACTTGACTGTCTATACATGTACATCACATCTACCAATTTCCATCCCATTTGGATGATGCCTTTGTTTTGTGCCTTTGTCTTGGATTATATTATGGGAAGTTTCAAACTGATGAGAGGGCAACTTTTCAGCCTTAAAATTTCACACAATTTCCCTCTGTTTTAGTACACAAAAATGATATTTTATTTTTAGTACTGGTGCATTTTAGCTCGGGGATTAAGTATTTTATCTAGGATGTTAGACTGGACCCTTTCTGCAGTTTGGTAAAAACTGCATGAAGAAGTGATACAAAAATGATTAGGGACAATTTTGGCGCCATTCTCTTATCCACCTCGACTGCAGAACACGGAATCTTTCGCAGCACCAAGGAATCCATATAATTCTGTGATTGCTTAAGTCACATTATTTCTCATCGGACTCGGCAATATAGGATCTGCAGTTTAGTACACTTAAAGACATGTGCACCCTCTTGTGGACACCTATGCCAATCATCCTCAACACTAATTGACAGACAGTTGTTGTTGGTATTCAACTGTGAGAAGAGGCAACTTATTTGGCTATAATTGGCTATAATTGTTCACACTTTTTCATAATGTTTGCTAGCATAAATGGATAAAAGTTTCAAAGAACTATCACCATCTGTTGATGGTAACAAATGGGGATTATATATATCAGACTAGGTACTCCTTGGTTCACATTTCCACAGCTGTTACTCATGAAATTTCTAGCTGGCATAGCTATCACTCACGAAATTTCTAGCTGGCAATTTATAACAGACGTTGAATGTAATGGGATGAAAATGAATATCACTCATCTTTGTGATCTCTTCTTCCCTTCTGCAGTTACTATGGAGCTGACGAACTTTTGCAACTTATTTGAAAGAAAAGGAATAGTAATTTCTCTTAAGGCTGAAAATCAATAATACTGCAATAATAATAATAATAATAATAATAATAATAATAATAATAATAATAATAATAATAGTACCCTGAAGATGCAAGTGCACAAAAAAGTTTTTAAATTCACTAATGTACTGAGAATAATCTATAATATGTAGTAGTTGCGAAGTGGCCAATATATTTTACATCAGTCATATACTCCACTATTTTTCTCATCCTTTAATAATGTTATACATGCTACTTATTTTTTACATTCTTTTTAGACTGTTATCTAACTAGACACTACCATTTTTTTATGTTACCAAGAGTTGGGTTTAGATTTTAGATTTTTTTTGATACATTGTAAAATTCTAAGAACTTTCTAAAGCAATGACAGAGAAATCATAAAGTGTCCTACGTAACAAGCCAACCCCATTTTCCTCAAAATGAATACTGGGGAGGGAGAGAGGGGCGGGGAGAAAAAAATAAAAATAAAATTATGCTTAATGTAAAATATTACCTGTGTAATTTATGTTGTAAAATACAGCATGTTTAACTGTTCAGTTTCTTTGTAACTTAACTGTCTGCATCAACGTGAAACAATTGAAAGCTGTTTTCACGGTGGAGGGAGGATTACATTATAATTAATATACTGTTCACCAGAAAAAATTATGGAAAAAAGTCAGTTACACTTCACTAATTTAGTGCAGCTTAATTCTAAACTGATGTTAAAACTTGCACATTAATTTTTGTTTTTAGCACTGCTGCCATTACCCATAATTACTTTTAGTCACTAATTATTGGGCATACATACAAGCAGTTGGCAGCATTGCATGAGCATGCAGTTATTTTTCACTGCATGAGAACATAATTTGATTGGCTGCATGTTGTGTGTGATCAGCAGCATTTTAACCAGATAACCTTATAACAATGCGTGTGTGTTTTGCTGCCCTTTGAAGTAATATCATGACAACTGTGCTGTGATATACTTCCTGTTGGGAAACTTCTATTAACAGGCACATACAACAATGTCTTACATATCTATTACTAATGCAGACAACTTCCGGTGTATTTGCAAGGAATTGACATTTGCTTTCAGGAAGTTTTAACAATTACAACTCCAAAAGAAAAGGGCACATTTATTGTATTTAGACTATAAGATAGCGGTCTAGAGTAAAAAATGCGCATCACATGAAGAACTACATCTTTAATATTATTGGCCTGTCTATCCTCAGTTGCCAGTAATATTGTATTACTGATTGATTATTTGTTATGTGCATTTATGTGGAACTGAATAAATGCTATTTATTCAGGATACATTTCACTTACTTTATTTCACTGGCCTGAAATACACACCCATCTTCACTTGAACACAGCACACTCAACTTCCACATTGTGTAATTGTACTTGCAAGCTACAAATAGTCCTGGTCCAAGCACTTTTTATGTTCAATACTAATGTTTAATTGCTTTTTTACACAACACACACTGTAAGGAACAACAGACAAGCAATGAACAAGAAAATGCTACAACAATAACTCTTTGCAGACTGTAAGTACAGTGGCACGAGATGTAAGACAACAGTGCTAAATTTAAGTGAAAATGTTTGTTTGTTTCAGGTCACTGAAGATATCTCAACAAATTGTGGCAACACACACCTGGTAAATTGAAAATTATGTTTATTTAAATGCAAATAGAGCAATGACTTGGACGAAGCCTACCAACCATACTAATGACTATGATTTTTGTATGTCTCCTCCCAATGAACCAAGGAGCCCCCATGAAGAAGGAAGAAACAGACTTGTACACTCTAATACATGCTTTGAAAATATAATGTAATTGGATGTTTTAAAAAAACCTACACGCCAAGCAGCAGTAGGACAACACATGTATAAAGGATTTAAATTTACAAGCTTTTAGAGCCAGTGGCTCCTTCTTCTGACAGAAGGGTTGAAGGAGAAGGAAGGGGGTGGAGGAAAGAGACTAGTGAGGTTTAGAAAATGGGGAGAGTTTGGAAAAGTCGCCCAAAACCCCAGGTCAGGGGAGAAAAACTGAACGGGATGAATATGAAAACTGAGTCAACAGTCTTTTTTTTATCACACCATCTGGTAAGTTTCCCGTGAACCAGGATTCCGAGTGAGTTTCCCCAACTCTCCACATTTCCTAAACCTCAGCAGTCATTTTCCTTCACCTCTCTACCTTCCCTTCAACCCTTCTGCCAGAAGAAAGACCCACTGCCTCAGAAAGCTTGTAAATTTAAATACCTTTACATATGTGTTCTGCCGCTGCTTGGTGTGTAAATTTATTATCTATCCAATTACATCGTGCTAATATATGCTTTGCAATTAATCCTGTACCTAATGACAAAGAACTTTTAGTTTCTCAACTTTCTAGAGAGGTTCTGAAAGGAGAAAGGAAGGTTGAGGTTTAACAACCTGTCGACGTCAGTGTCACTTAGAGATGGAGGCCAAGCTCCGAATGTTTAAAAAAAAGACAGGAAAGGAAATCACACATGCCATTCAAAGGAACCATCCTGGCATTTGTTTGCAGTGATTTAGGGTAAACGTAAATCTGGATGGTTGGCTGCAGATATGAACCGTCACTCTCCCAAATGCTACTCCAGTGTGCTAACTACTACGCCACCTTGTTTGGTATTAGATGTTTTGATGAACTCTAATGAAATCTCAGTAAAATAGTACAATTCGAGATACAAAGACTTCTCCCAAGTTATTTCTGCCTCAACTCACAAGATAATACAAAGCAAGCTCAGCAGAAATCTGGTATGGGAAAGTAAGACAAAATTATTGGCATCACATTTAAAACATTGTAAATATCTACACCACTCTGTGAAAGTGTCCAAATTTTTTCATAGAACTAAATAATTGGAGGCGTTCTTTAAAATTGTAGGCGACATTAATTAGTGCAGAGAAACAGATGATTCAACTGAAGCAATGAATATGGTGCACAGTTTAATCAAGGGCAATCAATCATTGACACTTCTTAAAGGAGTACTTTTATGCAATAAGAGCACATTACTTTCAATTCTTGTGGCCAATGCTACTAATGCAGAAGAAACTTATAAAAATGTGAGTAACATCTTGATACAAGCAGACCATATGAGATACCAGAGGGAATTTTGTGGGGATTTGAAAGTTATTGCTGTATTACACTGTCCAGTCACATTAAAGTGACCACCTGTCAAGAGCCTGAATAACAACCTTTTACAGCATGGACCACTGCAAAGATGTGCAGGAAGAGTCAATGAGATTCTCAAAGGTACCAACAGGGATGTGAAGCCATGCCGACTCCAGAGCCGTGACCAGCTGCACTAGATCCTTGGCTGATGATCCATGGCGTGAACAGCCTGGTTGAGGTGGTCCCACGTACTCTTGATTGGGTTTAAATCTGGGGAGTTTGGTGGCCAGCAGAGTATGTTAAACTCATTCTCTGCTCTCCTAACCACATATGTACACTGAGAGCTATGTGACACGTTGCACTGCCATGCTGGTAGATGCCATTGTGCCGAGGAAAAACGAACTAAATGTAAGGGTTCCCCAGACCATAATTCTCCCTTCTCCCGCCTAGATCCTTATGAAGATTGTTGCAGGATGTTTGCTTCTGCCTAGACCCTTGTGAAGATTGTTGCAGGATGTTTGCTTTCTGTCCGATGGAGCATAACATATAATTCATTTGAAAAGGCCACCTCTCAACACACAGTGGATTTCCAGCAATGATACTGACATGCAAATTCCAGTCTTCATCGCTGATGACCAGCAGTCAGCATGGATGCATAAAGCAGGTGCCTCCTGGAGGTCCATCACAGCAATGTTCGCTGAAGTCACAGAGGAGTCACTGTTGATAGCTGCTTGGTTCACGTGGCCAGTCATTGCTCAACAGTTGCACATCTATACACCGGTGCACACCTCCACAATCATCATTCACCCCTGTCATTTATATTCTGTGGTGCATGACAGTTGCCTCGGGACTGGTTTTGGATAATGTCACTTTTCCATGCGTGGTATACTTTAAACATGATGGCATGCGAACATTTTACAAATTTGCCATTTTGGAAATGTTTCCAGTCATAGCCTGAAAGCTTATGGATCATGCCCTTTTGGATGTCAGATAAATTGCTCTATTTCTGCATTGTGAGAATGACTGCACTGTTTCTGCATCCCATGAACAGACTTTATATACCCACCATTGCTAGCGCTGCCACCTGCTATCTGTGAGTGGTTATTGCACATTGATGTCAAACATAATTGGTGGTCATATTAATGTGACTGAACAATGTATTACAACAGCAATCTGATTGCACCAATTACATCTGTATCCTGTGCAAGCAAGACAGGCAAGCTACGGTAAATACTATTCACAAACAAATGGCCGAAACGAGTGTCAATAACTCCAGGATTAAAAAAAATAAATAAATAAATAAATAAAAAGTTATACAGAAACTACTGATAGAGTCAAGTACAGCTACATTTCTGGCATTACATATAAAATTATGTCTTTTGAAGACTCTTGTAAAATCTGTAAATGCAGATGTCCCTGAATTCAGAAAATGTGCTAAAAGAGAAGATGAAAAAAAGAACATGGCAGCACTTTAAAAATGTTTTGAACGATTTTCTGGGAAACTTTAAAGCAGAAAACTTAAGCAACTTGTGTATGAACTGATGCACTCAGATTACTAGGTGAAACCCAACATTTCATTAAAAATGTGCTTATTGCAATCACACCTGAACTACTTCACTGAAAATTGCTACGGTGGGAGTGAAGAGCATAGTGAGCACTTTCATTGATGTTCTGCTGATTGAGCAAAGGTAGCACAGATAATGAAGTGCTGCCAGTTAAGTAATCTCTACTGGTTGGAAAAGAAGAGGACATTTCCACAACACAGTACCAGAGGTAAGCCAAAAAAAGAACACTCTTACATATCTGATTTTTTTCTATTATATATTTTCTTGTGAGATACTGCAAAAAAACATCATTTCCTCAAAAATAAGGGCTCTTGAATTAATTATTATAATTTTTGTGTGTTATGATACTAAAAATAAGTAAAAATCATATTTTTTTAAATACATAGTGATTAGTTTCATCAACTCAGTTTAGTGCACATAGCAGCCTATCAGCCGTATTCGGCCAAAAACTATGCCACAGCAGAAGAGAGTTGCAACAAAGCAGGCCACAGGCAGGCAAGAATTAATTTAAGTGTTGCAAAGCAAAACACAGTCATCAGGCATTGCAAAGCAGAGCCAGCTGGGTGCGGTACAGCAACAGCCAATGCTGCGATATGCTAGTGGAAAAATGAAAGCCTTTCCTCACTTGCCACCACATAATTGTTTGGACTAGGTGCCTTAAGACCTAAACAAACACAGCCATTCATGTACTAAAATATTCTCATCTTAGTATCACAGCCTACACCACGAGCCTGTTAACAACTGGAGCGAGATCCCACAATGCAGTAAAGGGTCTGCTGTTGGACCACAGAACGGGGCAGCCTGCCCTGAGTCATGAGAGCAGCTATGGGCGAGCAGAGATTTGCCCACTGGCTGGATGGAGGTCACGGCCGCCTCCATGGTATCATAAGCTTCGCTGCCATCACCGTCGCTGACAACGGCATCAGAGTAATAGCACATTGCACTGTCAGCAATGCCAGAAGTCTACTGTTTCACATGACAGGCAACTGGACACTTCCACAAAGTTGTTCCCGACTTACTATGACTGAGGGCTGAAATAAAGAAGTTAATTCAACAAACCTACTGTCATCCTGAAGTCTCATCTCACTCTCCACAGGTGACAATTCATGGGTTATCTAACAAGGGTGCCAGATCGCTATTGCCTTTTTAGAGTAACATCTATACCTACAGCCTATGGTACGATGAATCAAAAAATTTTGATTTTATTTTGGTCATGGAGAAAAGGTTTGACAGTCATACATTTTATAATGTAGATTTTATTGCAAACAGAGAACCAGTGGACTTGCCTAGTTTTAGAAGTAGTGGAAGTCACAATTGGTTAGTGCCAGTTAGAAGTGCACATGTAACCTTGAGGGCCACTCAGTGTCATGTATGGAATCAGTTCCAGTGTGTGTGTGTGTGTGTGTGTTTTTATATATATATATATATATATATATATATATATATATATATATATATATATAATGGAAGGAAACATTCCACGTGGGAAAAATTATATATAAACCAAAGATGAGGTGACTTACCGAACAAAAGCGCTGGCAGGTCGATAGACACACAAACAAACACAAACATACACACAAAATTCAAGCTTTCGCAACAAACTGTTGCCTCATCAGGAAAGAGGGAAGGAGAGGGGAAGACGAAAGGAAGTGGGTTTTAAGGGAGAGGGTAAGGAGTCATTCCAATCCCGGGAGCGGAAAGACTTACCTTAGGGGGAAAAAAGGACAGGTATACACTCGCACACACGCACATATCCATCCACACATACAGACATGTGTGGATGGATATGTGCGTACAGAGTATGTCGCCAGTGAAAGCCAAGATTCAATCGCTGATAAGGGAGTCCAGCAGTTATTCCAGGGATAAGAGATGTGGACTGGAAATGGAGAGTGGGGAGAAAGGTATTGGGAGATAAAAATGAGGTTGTGAATGAAATAGTAATGAGGAACCCACATGGATTAAGGCCTGGAAGATAGTCTTTCATATTTTTTAAAGTTGCATATAGATTTAGTGTAATTAGTATAAACAGATGCAGAGCAGCAATGAGTTGAAGGGGGAGGAAAGTGATTAGTAATCCTGCTCGTAGGGGAGGTGCAGATGAGAGATGATGCAACTCATAACGGGACTACTGATCTTCGTTGGAGTGGAAGCATTTCGGAACCAGCAACTGGGAAGGGGAGTGCTGTTCGCCAACCAGGAAGATGTATTGATCATCAGTCAGTCATTGCTGGGTGATAAAGGTGGTATTCAATGCATGGGAGATGTGTAATAACAAAGTGAGAAGATTGGAACAAGCATTCAACAAATTCTGCAAGGGAACAGAAAGGCACAGGATACTGAAAGGAAGTGCCGGGATATGTGAGAATGTACATGAATTGTTCAGTAAATTAAGGTGTGACATGACCGAGGTACTGGGGGTTCTTCCACATATGCTAAGGAAGAGGGGATGGATCAACGCTAGAGGTTAGCTTATGAAAACAGTATTTGGCACTGCTGATGAAGATGATGTTCAAAGGGTGAACAAGACGATAGAAGAGGTTAAGCAGTGGGAAAAAGGAAACAAAGCCATAAGTGACTGGCACACTATGCAGATTGCAAGTTTACAGAAGGATGCATTGAATAACACACAACTACTATGACAACTGACTAGGGAAGTAAGAGGGTATGCCAGTGCTGCAGAAGGGGTAGTTACTCAGAATATCAGGGAACTACAAACCGAAGTAGAAATCTCAGATAGGGAAGTAGTAATGACAAAATGGTTGCAGTCCGTAGAAGATATTGTCTGGGAAGCACGAGGGAAAATAACAGAACTGCAGGAGGCTATGCAGCAGATTGTGAGAAGTCAGCAAGGGGTAAACTAGTTGTAACGGAGCAGTATTTAGAGGGTCTAAGGAAAGTATAGAAGGAACTACCAATGGAGATGGGGTTGGTTTTAGAACTCAAGCACAAAAAACTTAACTTTTTATTTCAAGGTATCCACAGTATTGGTGAGAACTTATGGAGTGAAAGTTTACACTTCTGTTTTTATACCACTAGCAGGGAAACAAACACATTATGAGTGCTACATAGTTCATGCATATCCTGTTAAGTGGGAGATATTAAAGAAATCTGAGAGATTCAAAGAACAGCTACTATTATTAATTGCAAAAGACAATGGAAGCTATGCAGAAATGGAGGAAGCAAATTTACAAAAAAGCTACCGAGGGGAAATCACAGTCTGTCCGAATACGGTAATATGAGGTGGGCAGGATTCTAGCACAGTGAAATTGCTAATGGGGCAAAAGGAGGTGAGAGAATGCAATAAAAAAGTGACCAAGCCAAAATTGTCCTTTCAGCAGGTCGAGGTGCATTGATTGTACTCCACCTGTGACAAGATGGTAGCAGTGGCTACCTGATTCAAGAAGGGAAACTTACAGCAAAGAGGCTAGAGTTAAATGGGAGTGGTTTGTTGTTAAATGGAACAGCATGTGAGATAAAGGGGCCTGATTTCTATTTACCCAACATGATTTCCGGGATAACTCGCCTGAATATTTCGCAGTCTTGTTTGTATTGACCAGAGATGCCATTAGAAGCCCTACGTGCCGCAAATCTATTAGCTCGAACTCTAGGACTAGAATTAATGCAGTCTATAAATGAGCTTCTGAACCAGCAGGAGGGATGAGTCCACCTGGTAACCTTAGTGCAGCTTGTATATTTATATTGAGAAAATTAGTACTGGAAAGAGACAACAATGACTATTGTCATACCAACCATCGCAGTGATACTTGTTCTGCAGAGCACAGTCCTCATTTTGGTGCGCAGGAGACGAAGCACAAGAGGGAATTTAGACCCAGCTGTTTTTCAGATTCCAGTGAACAGGATACCCTGAGTATAAAAGCAGCACAAGGAAGGTGAACACACAATGGGGTAGCATTAAGGATAACTGATTTATTTTAGCTTATAAGTTCATAACACCGAGTTAGAAGTTATTGTGCAAGAAGCCTTGTAATGAAGTAAGCTCCATGGTGTTTGAGTTAAGGAGCAGGGCAAGCGGCCCTGTAGATATGTGTAAGATTAAGGAAACCAACTGTTACACTAATTCTCAAGAGGCCGAACAGGGCCAGAAGGGCCAGTCACCAGGAGCCTTCTAGATAAAAAGAAGGGCAATGTAGCATATTGACTGTATTTGGTCAAAAAGTGTGCCGGAGTGGAAGTGAGTTGCAACAGAATGACCACAGGCAGGTAAGAGCATTAGAGCGTTACGCACTGCGAAGCAAACTGCGGCTGACAGGTGTTGCGAAGCAGAGCCAGTTGCGTGCAGTATAGCACCAGACGACGCTGCAATACGCTAGTGGAAGGGTGGAAGCCTTTCCTCACTTGCCATCGTGGAAGGGTTTAGAGTGTGTGCCTTAAGCCTTAAATGAACATAGTCTGGGATGTATAAGTACTCGGCCATTCATGTATATTCTCATCTTAGTATCACAGCCTACACCATGAGCCTGTGACACACAGAGTGACATCCCAGAATGCAATACAAGGTCCACTGTTCAACCGCAGAAGGGGTAGCCTGCCCTGAGTCACGGGTGTACCTGCCACTGGAGCAGAGAGGCAGAGAGCCTTCCACTTGCTGGAGGGAGGTCATAGCTGCCTCCACAGTACTGTCAGCCATGCTGCTGTGCTGTCATCACAGTGTCACAGCTGGAGACACTGTTGATCATGGCATTCGAGTGATGCCATGCTTGGTGCTCGGACCCATTCCTTACACTATCAGCAATGCCAGACATCCATTGTTTCACGTGAGTGGCAACTGAATGCCTCCATCAAGCTGTTCTTGAGGTATTGTGGCCGAGGGCCAGAATAAAAAAGTTAATTAAATGAATCTACTGTCGTACTGTCGTCTTGTCTCACTCTCCATGGGTGACAATCCAAGGTTCACCGAACAATGTGTAAATCACTACTAAGTTGTTCTTGCACTCACCTAAAATGCAAAAACTGCAGAGCCCCTATGCCCTACACAGACATATGTGGGATCAAATAGCAGCTGTCATCTTCAGTGTAGAATCTAACTGAACACAAATATGCAAAGAATCATTTCTTTTTTGTGTCACAGATCAAAACCATATTTTATAGTGGAGTCCATGAACATGTCTACAGTAAACTGCTTGTTCACTTCCTCTGAATACGACTGATTTTGTTGAAACTTGTCTCAAAGTTATGGACACAGTTCATAGTTAAATAACTGTTATCCACAATTAAGCTATGACAAATAGTTCATTAATCATGTGAGTAGTCTTGTTTCTTTTTTGTGATACCCTATTTATCAACAGAATATTAAGGCATAGTTTACTTGCATAATATTAACTGTTGTATGAACTAGACTTGAAAGAATCTTAAATATTCTACAAACTGCTGTCACTTCTCCTACTGTCATGGCACCCACTCCTACAAATCTTTCAGCCCATTTACTTAACATTACTTTCCTTAGTGTTTCTTGTTAGTCAACTGTTTCCATGTAAACAACTCAGAAAGTTTCTCAATTTTTCACTTAATAACTTATTTCCAAAGAAGTCCAAAAACTGCAAGGAGAGGAGTGGTTCTGGTTTGAACCAGTTGTTGGAAGTATCTGCAAAAACTGAAAGTCTTCTATGGGAAGGGGAAGAGATCGGGGGCAGTGAGCGACAACAACACTACTCATCTGAAGTTTGATTTACATCCACTAGGTTCCACAGCTTTGTCAGCTACTCATATATTCCATGTCATTAGAAAAGTGAAAAACCATCTATATATTTACGAATTTAATGCCTGAATGTGGTAATGACAATACTCCAGATTTAAGAAACAGGTGTTGCATAATCATTACTTTCACACCTGGGACATGGAATTTAAAATGGGCTTCAAACTACGATGTGATTCACTTTTTGATACAGGAAAAGTGCTCCTATACATGAATATGAAATTAAAATGCAGTTAAACTTATAGAATTAACTAATCATTGAACCCTGAACATTTAAGTTATTAATCTGAAAAAAGGCCAAAATGAGCTACCTTGCCATTGTGATTACAAGTTGGACAAGAAACACATAATTTAAGCACACATGAATTGAGAGGTGCCAATAAGATACTCAAAGCCCGACAACACAAACAGTACATGCCACAAAACAACAATAAAGTAATGTAAGCAATGCCACCTATAAACCAAAATACAACTTTAATGCCACCTGTCTGTCCTTGATAACAAAATTGTCATCTCCTGTGGCTCACCCTAGCTTGGCAGTCATCATTAAGCAAGGAGACTATTGTTTATTTGTCAGACACACAAAGAATGCTGTGCAATAATGGCAACACAGATGATTTTACTTTCAGGGATGTGGGTCCGATATAACTGGGATATCCTTTGTCTCATGGCAGCATCCTATGCCAACTTACTTATAGGCCATCTGCAGGATCCCTTCATATTCACACAACACTTAAAACTCTTGTCTGGTTCAGATTCATTAATGACACATTCATAATCTAGAGGCACAGCAAGGAAAACTATGTTCTTTCTTCCATAGGCTCAATGCCTGCTCCCAAATTCGCTTCACCTGGTCCTTCTCAACTCAACAAACCACTTTCCTAAGTGTTGACCTTCACCTCTCAGATGGAGCACTAGTTTCTCTGAACTATGCAGTTGGGAACTTATCTCCCCAGCATACTTGGTGCTCTCAATCTCTGGTCTACATCTCTGCTAACCTGTTTCCCACTGCCTCACCTTACCTATCATTTCCCCTTCACCATCCAGGTAGTGTACTGCCTTCCTTCCAACACTCTTCCTCGTTCCCTCCCCCCACACATGCGATCTCTGTCTCTGTCTACCCCATCTTCCTGTGTGGAGATCAGGTCATGAGTTTTCTGTTGCATGTTTCTTTGTTCCACAGATCAGACCACTATAAGTAAGTGGTTGCCTTTCGCTTATTTTATGTCATGTTCCATCCAGGAATTTCCTCTATTGCTTTACTTAAACGTTGAATAGCTTTGAAATCTATGAAAAAGCTGTTCTCAACTTAAAGGGTGGTTTGACCACCACAGTGCCTTACTGGGTATGGTCCTATTGGAGGTGGTATGTCCTTATGTCCTTGCATTTGTCCAACCTTTGAACTGACTTACCAAGCCAGTTATAAGAGAACCTACAGATTAAGGCGAACTCCAAACAACAGTGCAGCTTGCCATTTTTTACATTGACGAATCATTGTCAGAAGTAAGAGAAGTGTGTGTGTGTGTGTGTGTGTGTGTGTGTGTGTGTGTGTGTGTGTGTGTGTGTGTGCGCGCGCGCGCGCACGTGAGAGAGAGAGAGAGAGAGAGAGAGAGAGAGAGAGAGAGAGAGAGAGAGAGAGGGGGGGGGGGGGGGGGGACCTGAGGATTAAACCCTGCACCTTTAGGCTTGTAGTCTAGTGCTTACCCAATGTTGTTGTTGTTGTGGTCTTCAGTCCTGAGACTGGTTTGATGCAGCTCTCCATGCTACTCTATCCTGTGCAAGCTTTTTCATCTCCCAGTACCTACTGCAACCTACATTCTTCTGAATCTGCTTAGTGTATTCATCTCTTGGTCTCCCTCTACGATTTTTACCCTCCAATACTAAATTGGTGATCCCTTGATGCCTCAGAACATGTCCTACCAACCGATCCCTTCTTCTGGTCAAGTTGTGCCACAAACTTCTCTTCTCCCCAATCCTATTCAATACTTCCTCATTAGTTATGTGATCTACCCATCTAATCTTCAGCATTCTTCTGTAGCACCACATTTCAAAAGCTTCTATTCTCTTCTTGTCCAAACTATTTATCGTTCATGTTTCACTTCCATACATGGCTACACTCCATACGAATACTTTCAGAAATGACTTCCTGACACTTAAATCAATACTGGATGTTAACAAATTCCTCTTCTTCAGAAACGCTTTCCTTGCCATTGCCAGCCTACATTTTATATCCTCTCTACTTCGACCATCATCAGTTATTTTGCTCCCCAAATAGCAAAACTCCTTTACTACTTTAAGTGCCTCATTTCCTAATCTAATTCCCTCAGCATCACCTGACTTAATTAGACTACATTCCATTATCCTTGTTTTGCTTTTGTTGATGTTCATCTTATATCCTCCTTTCAAGACACTGTCCATTCCGTTCAGCTGCTCTTCCAAGTCCTTTGCTGTCTCTGACAGAATTACAATGTCATCAGCGAACCTCAAAGTTTTTATTTCTTCTCCATGAATTTTAATACCTACTCCGAATTTTTCTTTTGTTTCCTTTACTGCTTGCTCAATATACAGATTGAACAACATCGGGGAGAGGCTACAACCCTGTCTTACTCCCTTCCCAACCACTGCTTCCCTTTCATGTCCCTCGACTCTTATAACTGCCATCTGGTTTCTGTACAAATTGTAAATAGCCTTTCGCTCCCTGTATTTTACCCCCGCCACCTTTAGAATTTGAAAGAGAGTATTCCAGTCAACATTGTCAAAAGCTTTCTCTAAGTCTACAAATGCTAGAAACGTAGGTTTGCCTTTCCTTAATCTTTCTTCTAAGATAAGTCGTAAGGTCAGTATTGCCTCAAGTGTTCCAGTGTTTCTACGGAATCCAAACTGATCTTCCCCGAGGTTGGCTTCTACTAGTTTTTCCATTCGTCTGTAAAGAATTTGTGTTAGTATTTTGCAGCTGTGACTTATTAAGCTGATAGTTCGGTAATTTTCACATCTGTCAACACCTGCTTTCTTTGGGATTGGAATTATTATATTCTTCTTGAAGTCTGAGGGTATTTCGCCTGTTTCATACATCTTGCTCACCAGATGGTAGAGTTTTGTCAGGACTGGCTCTCCCAAGGCCGTCAGTAGTTCCAATGGAATATTGTCTACTCCGGGGGCCTTGTTTCGACTCAGGTCTTTCAGTGCTCTGTCAAACTCTTCACGCAGTATCATATCTCCCATTTCATCTTCATCTACATCTTCTTCCATTTCCATAATATTGTCCTTAAGTACATCACCCTTGTATAGACCCTCTATATACTCCTTCCACCTTTCTGCTTTCCCTTCTTTGCTTAGAATTGGGTTTCCATCTGAGCTCTTGATATTCATACAAGTCGTTCTCTTATCTCCAAAGGTCTCTTTAATTTTCCTGTAGGCGGTATCTATCTTACCCCTAGTGAGATAGGCCTCTACATCCTTACATTTGTCCTCTAGCCATCCCTGCTTAGCCATTTTGCACTTCCTGTTGATCTCATTTTTGAGACGTTTGTATTCCTTTTTGCCTGTTTCACTTACTGCATTTTTATATTTTCTCCTTGCATCAATTAAATTCAATATTTCTTCTGTTACCCAAGGATTTCTACTAGCCCTCGTCTTTTTACCTACTTGATCCTCTGCTGCCTTCACTACTTCATCCCTCAAAGCTACCCATTCTTCTTCTACTGTATTTATTTCCCCCATTCCTGTCAATTGCTCCCTTACGCTCTCCCTGAATCTCTCTACAACCTCTGGTTCTTTTAGTTTATCCAGGTCCCATCTCCTTAAATTCCCACCTTTTTGCAGTTTCTTCAGTTTTAATCTACAGGTCATAACCAATAGATTGTGGTCAGAGTCCACATCTGCCCCTGGAAATGTCTTACAATTTAAAACCTGGTTCCTAAATCTCTGTCTTACCATTATATAATCTATCTGATACCTTTTAGTATCTCCAGGGTTCTTCCATGTATACAACCTTCTTTCATGATTCTTAAACCAAGTGTTAGTTATGATTATGTTGTGCTCTGTGCAAAATTCTACCAGGCGGCTTCCTCTTTCATTTCTGTCCCCCAATCCATATTCACCTACTATGTTTCCTTCTCTCCCTTTTCCTACACTCGGATTCCAGTCACCCATGACTATTAAATTTTCGTCTCTCTTCACAATCTGAATAATTTCTTTTATTTCATCATACATTTCTTCAATTTCTTCGTCATCTGCAGAGCTAGTTGGCATATAAACTGGTACTACTGTAGTAGGTGTGGGCTTCGTATCTATCTTGGCCACAATAATGCGTTCACTATGCTGTTTGTAGTAGCTTACCCGCATTCCTATTTTCCTATTCATTATTAAACCTACTCCTGCATTACCCCTATTTCATTTTGTGTTTATAACCCTGTAGTCACCTGACCAGAAGTCTTGTTCCTCCTGCCACCGAACTTCACTAATTCCCACTATATCTAACTTCAACCTATCCATTTCCCTTTTTAAATTTTCTAACCTACCTGTCTGATTAAGGGATCTGACATTCCACGCTCCGATCCGTAGAACGCCAGTTTTCTTTCTCCTGATAACGACATCCTCTTGAGTAGTCCCCGCCCGGAGATCCGAATGGGGGACTATTTTACCTCCGGAATATTTTACCCAAGAGGACGCCAATGTGCTTACCCAATGTGCCACCAAAACTACATATATTGTGAATGAGAAAATGTCAACAATGTTTTTATTTTACACAATGCATATCCTTTTCCACAAGTTCAAAATGTTTGCCAACATTTCAAAATAAGAAAAAGCTGTATATTTTTTTCCTTTATATTATTATCATTTTAACTCATTTCAGTAACTGAAATTTATTATACTTTCATCATTTTCATTCATTCCAGTGTCTGAAATTCATTAAGCACTTGTAAGTCTATTACCAGATTCAAGGATGTTAAATCATTTTAATTTTACCAACATATTTTGTTGTAGAAATGCCAGATCACTAAAATAATTGTCTGTATCAGTGGGTAGTTGCCTCCTGAAATACTGAAGTAGCAAAGGAGAAAAGTGCTTCTCAGTTATCAAAAGCTGGTTGAAATTACAACTTCTACTGCAGACCAGGAAGTTCTGACTGATGAATCACGAACAGTTAATTCAAAATATTTAATCACAAAAAATATTCAAGAAATCAGTCAATCTTCTCACATTTACGCAAATCTCAGATACACTCTAAGGTAGATGTGACGTCCATGTACAGACAAACAAAATGAGTAGAGATTCTGAAAAGTTGGATGATTCATTAAAGAGAAAGAGCTTCACAAACTGAGCAAGTCAAGAACACATTGGTCCACCTCGGGCTCTTAAGCAAGCAGTTACTCGGCTCGAAATTGATAAGTGTTGTTGGATGCCCTCCTGAGGGATATCATACCAAATTCTGTCTAACTGGCACATTTGATCGTCAAAATCGCAAGCTGGTTGGAAGGCCCTGCTCCAAATGTTCTCAACTGGCGAGATAGCCAGTGACCTCACTGGTCAAGGTAGTGTTTGGAAAGCATGAAGACAAGCAGTAGAAACTATAGCTGTGTGTGGGTGGGCATTATTTTGCTGCAACACATGGATGTTGGAGATATTGGTCTGTAATTTGATGCATTAAATCTTCCAACCTTTTTTATAGACAAAAGTGACATGTACTCTTTTTCCAGTCACAATGGGACTATTTTCTACACTATATATTCTCAAAAACTGAATAGATATTCTGCCAGACTTGGGGCGTGGTACCCTTCCCATGGTCTTAATTGTCTCCAATACTGGGGGCTATTTCAGTACCTCCATCAGTAACTGCGTGCAGTGGTTAAACACTGGTATGGTAGTATCCTCATTCATGGGTACATTTTTAAAAGTAGGTCGTAATATTTTTGGTAAGGATGTTCTGGCAGAATGTAAATAATTTAGGACTGAAGGAGCCAACTCACCAAATACAAGAACCATTGTGTCATTGACAGGCACACAAAAAAAGAATAAAAAAAAATATCTTGCTTTCAGGCAAATCTTTAAGGAGTTAGAGTACATACATACACACCTGCACAGTTAAATTGTGCTGGTTGAAAACACAGTGCAGGGGCTGCAGTTTGATGTGTTCTCTGGCGTTATGAGTTGTGCCGGGGTGTGGGTGGGGGTGACACAGAGGGAGAAAAAAGTGGGAAGCGAGAGGAAGGGGTCGGGAAGGACACCTGGTGAATTGGAGGGAGGCGTGTAGGTGTGCAGGATAGAAAAGTGGGAGGGAGTGGCAGCAGGTGCATGGGCAATGGAGCCAGTGAGTTTGCATGGCACATGACTACAACAATGTGGAGTTATGGATTGGGAAATGGTGACAGGACAATGGAAAAGGAGGATGTTGGGTAGAGGGTGTGGGTGTTGGTGTTGGTGTTGGTTCGTGGGCACTGAGGTCATGAGGATTGAGGGAGCAGAGAAAGTACTGATAGATAATTACAACCTGCGTAGTTCAGAAAGGATAGAGCAGGGGGAAGGATCCAGATCGCACAGGATGTGAAATAGCCGTTGAACTTGAGCACAACTCACACTCAAACCTTCAGATGTCAGACAATTGGATTGGTACCAAACATTGTATGTAGATAGAGTATCAACCAAAACTCCGAGTTAGTTTGTACTATGTGCTGTGGTCCAGCAGAACGGGTGTGAAAATTAAATTAAAAATAACACCAGAACTATGGAGTACAGGAAAAGCATAACTGTAACTAATGGCTACAGCTTTTGTGGGGAACTTGGTAGAGCGTTAAATCTTCGTACCAAGAGTCCTGAGTTCAAACTATGACAATGACAATTTTTTTACTATATTATATGTGAAAGCCATGGGAAAACATGTTTGTGACACATAAAAGGGCTGTTGGAGTTTACAGCAATGTTCTCTTGGCAGTCTGTTTTCATTTCATTTCTTTGAAATCAGTAAACCTATAGAGCACATCTGTAGTTTCACAGAATATACAATCAGAACAGTAAAATAATGAAACAACTGCATCACACATGTGGAAGTAATATTAATAACAATAACAAAATAGGAACATAACATTCAAAAATTAATGCAAACATGAGTCTCCTGCCCTCCCCCCCAAAACACACACACACACACACACACACACACACACACACACACAGAGAGAGAGAGAGAGAGAGAGAGAGAGAGAGAGAGAGAGAGAGAGAGAGAGTGCCATTAATTCAGGAACAAAGGCTTGATGATAATGGTTGCATACGAAGAGGTGTGTGAAGCAAATTACTTTCGTACACCAAGCATATTTTATGAATCCCACATTTGTGCATTCACCCTGTAGATTGCCGAATGAAAGCTTGTGTGGAACAGAACTTTATCAAAGTCTCAAAGGGTCTGAGTTTGTCAACAAGTTTAGCCATTACCTAGCAGTGACAGTGACAATTATAGAAATTTGGAGAACATAACTGATTGTACGTGAGGGAACGCAGATCACTCCATTGTTGCAGGCTAATCTCTTCTGAAGATTCTCGAACAGCACTGGACATTTTACAAATCATCTACTTGTACATTCTGAACAAATGAAGATCAAACAGTTAACAAATGGAGGTTGTGTTTGCTGGAATTACATGACTTGCGATTTTGTCTTCCAGTAGGTTATTTTGTACATGCAAGTCATGAAGAATACTAGTGTCTTTGTGGAGCCTGTAAGATTCCTGTATTAGCAAAAGTTTCTCTCCAACTGATTTGTTCCACTACTGATTCTTGAAGAAATGTCCTTAGCAGTTCTTTGGTCATTTTGCCAGAGGAGTGAGAGTGGACAATTAAATTTGATGCTGGGAACATGGATTGGCGTGTATGAGTACTCAAAAAACAAGGCTTCTGAAGGACAATGAACAGCTTTGGAACAAGTTTACCCATATGTGAAAGCAATGCAATACTTGTATATGTATGGATTGTCACGTGAACAGACTGTAAAACCCTATCTTTAGAACCTCTAATCGCGAGAGTGTGGCCCACAGTCATCTCCTTGTTGAATCCGCCTTTGTCAGTGTTGTAGATATTTGTGTCTGTGTAGGCTGTCGTGAGTGCATGAGTTGCTTGTTGCCAGTCCTCTACCATTTTCTGGATGTTGTTTCTGTTGTGGAACATTTTCACTATAACAAAAGATTTGTCTTTATGGCTTACACAACTGTTTTTACACTTCCAGTGCAGAATCAATTGTCACTAGTGTCAAATCTTTGCTATGAATGGTTCAGCAGTTAACAACCAATATTTTAAGATTATCTCTGCATTAGCTATCAGGTTTGTTTTTATTGGTTTGTATGATACTGGCTTTTTAACAAAGGATCTTGGAATTTTGTGTAACCTAAAAAAATCCCCTGTACTCGCCATTCATACTCAGCCACCCAAGTGACTTATTCTGATACACATCTTCCCTATGCAGGGTAACTTTATGAGTCTCCAGCTTGTAGTGCAGGTTGAGAGGAAACTACAGTTGAACTCGTCACTGAGTTTACCAAGTCTCTCATTAGCTGTTACACTTGACTCTCCACCAGCAAACCCCTAATCAGACCTGAGAATGATGCTGCAAATCAACAGCTTTGTTAAGACTTTATAAATGGAACTAAATGTCTTCACCACTTCCACCCATCTCCAAAAACAACTCAAAATGTTCTTACATCCCATGTAACAGATGTTGTTCGTGTAACAATTTGCAGCTGACTGCAACATGTGCTCTCAATTTCTCCTGTGATGGCCACTTCAATCTGCCAAACAATTCCTTCTGAAATACACAATTAGTGTACACTGGATTCATTCTGTTTCCATGATACTATCTTCCCTACGAGGGAGGAATGGAACTAGCTGCAGCTAACATCCTCTTCTTTTCCCTCTGTAGTTGCTCAAACTATGACAGAGGAGAGAATTCTGTTAGAGCAGGAGAGGCAAGGACCACCTGCTGTCTCCGTATCAGTGGAAGGCAATGCCTCAGTCCCATAGGTTAGATGTAATGGATAGCTTTTCAGTCATTTTCCACACACAACACCATAAAAAAATAGTTCCTTGTGCAATCTTGATTTTATTACAAAACAATAAAATATATTTTTGGCATGTATTCTACCACAAATATTAGTATCATTTAACTATATCAGCAGTGCAACAATAATAACACTTATTGATTAACATGAGGACTATAGTAACATTAAAACATTAACTGAAAAAAATACTGTGGATGCTAACAAACCATCCTTTAACAATACTAAAGAAAAAATTTGATTGATAATAGATAAGTATCACCTACCTGATTATGAAAAAAGAAGGGTTGTACTTATTGGTATGATCATGGATTCCAATTTTCATTTTATGTAACAGACACTAAAGAAAAGATCAACACTAACAACTACATTTCTCCAAGTAGAAATATTTAAAAAATGGTTTTCTAGTCAATGGAGTCTATGGGGGTGACCATTTAACTACAACTACACTCAAAAATAAATATCAAGGAACTACTGTAAGGAACAACAGCAAAGTAATTACAGCCAAAATAATTTCAAAGTATATGCAGAAAAAGCAATGGACATTCTAAGGCTTTTGCACTGTTTTATATGAGGGTTGGCTTCCATGTTGCACTATAGAGTGTTGCCTACAAAAGATAATTGTACTTAGGGAATAACAATTTATCCCCAGCTGTTAGGAAGTCACACTACCAAAAACTGAAGCAAAAGTGAAACATGGAGGGTCAGATAATTAGCCCCCCCTCCCCATATGTGTCTGTGCTTTTTTAAGCTCTTTCAATTCACAGATTCAGAGATATGCAGAGTCTTTTAAATAACTACAACTGTTTCTTTAAATACTTAGTAAACAGTATGAAGGTAAAAAAATTACATAAAATGCTTCATTTAATTCATATATTCTTCCATTTCATGAGCATTTACAACTTTAATGAAAGTACAACAGATAATAAACACAAACTACAGAAAAACAAAAAAAAACTGTAATTAACAAGTGTTTAGAATTTAACTGCAGTAGTCAACACATTTCACTTACTACTGACAAATCTCTCCTCAACAGAACAAAGTACAAATAATTTATATCAAGAAAGAAAGCCCTGCCAATATCTGGCAAAATAAATGCCATCTGCAATTTAGAAAAGCAATTTAAAACTGAAGTAGCATACTTTAACATTTTACAGACCTCTTAAATGAAACATTTCAATAATTCCAGGTCAGACCTTAGAAAAGATTTAAGCGGTTAATGAATAGTGCAAAGAGAGGGTGGAAGGAGTAATATTTTCAGAAACAACTATGCCCACGAACAAGCAATTGAAATATGGTAACTCAAACAATAACATAACCACATTATTTACCTAATGGATTGCTTGAAGGAAGTTGAGCTTTTGAAAGCAATGATGATATCAATCCAAAACCTTGATTTCCCAGAGCTGAAAAAAATTACAAACCAAAAATAAAAAGGTAGTTAGCCTTCAGTTAGTGTAAATGCCAATTTAAGGATAATATTTATATAAAGGTTTTGTACCACTTAATCACACACAGATGTAAAGACATGTTCTATCATTTCATGGTTTCTCTAATCTTTAAATTAGTTAAGAAAATGTTGTTAACAAGATAGATCCTGTTAAATGTTGAAAGAATCATTCAGTATTATTTCCTAATCCAAACTATATAAAATAGCACTTGTGTAACGGCCAACTGGATATATTCATTATAAGTAAGTGTTGGGTAAAATGTTTAAGTGCAAACTTGATTAATGGTATGCTTCTGAGTGTTCCACCAAGTTACAATGTCCATTTATGCACACTATTTTGATGTCCAACCTAGGCATCTTCTTCATATAACAGCAAAATTCATAGCACCCGAAGAAAACATCTGGCTCATGCACTGAAATATTGTGCATAAAATGGAAACAACAACTCAGCAAAACACACAGAAGCACATCATTAATCACACTGACAAAACCTGAAGCTGAATAAAATGCCAGCAATATGAATTATGGACATTTCCTATGGACATATACGGATAGTGTCCACTTCAAGCAATACTGACATAGAAAAATCCATTGCTCACAAAAATCTCACACAACGTTTTCCGTTTACTTGCATCCACTATTCTATATGTGTATTGACAACTTCATTGTGAAGTATTTCTTGTGAATGACACAAAAGTGGTGATCATATATACATACATTTAGTATGATTCCTGGAGGAAGTCACATATTATTCCCTTGAAATCTATTCCAAGTTAACAACACCTTCTAATAATGATGGGACAGGAGACTGAATGAATGTCTTTGTATTTACAACTTAACTGCAGAAGCTTCAAAAATTCTTATTTGCGATTGGTAATTTGAAACTATGAAGACAAATATTTTTCTGACTGTAGTTTACAGTGTAAATCTTACATTTTCCACACAAAATTTGCACTATAACACAGTGTGTGAAGTACTAATGAATTTTTTGAATGCAGCTATTAGGAAATATGGATAAAGATGTAGACTTAAAACCTAAAATCCACCTGATGTGGCATTGTTCTTTAAACTGTGAAACTTATGACTGATAGGTTTCCCCAAAAGATGTGAATCTTTTCAGTGTTTTGATATTACTTGGTTGATATCTCTGTTGACGTAATTAGTACATGTATCTCAGTATCAGCCACAGAATATTACTGTGCAGATTTTATTTATTTATTTTTCCCCCCTTCAAGATTTCGAACTCAATAAATCCAATCTTAAATTAAAACCATTTTGCTGTTAATTAATATTTTTTGTTGTTTGCCTGTTTGTGTGTATGGTATATGTTTAAAAAGTATTGGGAATTTTGTAATTTCGTGTGTTGTATTAGCCCGATTCACGCAATTTTTTTGTTGTTGTGTTGGCAAACATGCTGAAATTTATCTGTACACTGAAAGCCATACTGGATGTTAAGTCTGTCATCAGTTGTCAAGATGGTTACATGTGTTTGCATACGAGTGGCAATTACTGATTCGTTTCAAAAATGGATCAGAGAATGCACATTATATTTTCCACAAAAAGGGAATACAACATAACACAGTTTTAGGAATGTCGCATATTGCTTTTGATGAGCCTGATATGAGTAAAACAAGGGTTTACGAATGATGTAAGCATTTCCAAAATGGCTGCGAAGAAGTTAAAAATGACAAATGTTCAGGACCGCCCAGTACAACAACAACAACAACAACAACAACCACAACAACAACAACAACAACCGATGAAAATATGGAAAAAGTTAAAGAAATGATCATGAACTATCACTAAATCACAATCAGAGAAGTTGATGATGATGTTGGCATATCAACTTGATCTTGCCGTTAAATCTTTTCAGATGTTTTGGGAATGAAACATGCGACAGCAAAATTTGTGCCAAAGGTGTCGAATTTCAAGCACAAACAGTGGCAAATGGAAGTTGCTCAGGTGCTGCTAAATGAAGTCAACAATGTGGTACTACTGAAATGTGTGATAACAGGTGATGAAACATGCGTTATGGGCATGACATCGAAACCATGGCTTATTCATTCTATGGGAGGCATTCTGGATTGCCACAACTAAAAAAAAGCTCAACAAGTGTGGTCGGATGTGAAGGTTCTGCTAACTGTTTTCTTTGATTTAATGGCATAGTGCATCATGAGTTCTTGTCAGAAGGTCATATGATCAACAAGGTGTAGTACTTACAAGTTCAATGCTGTTTACAGGAAGCATTCAGAAAAAATGACCAGATTTTTGGGGAAACAATTCATGCCTTTGTACCATGGTAATGCATCTGCTCAACTTCATTGCTTGTTCATGAATTTTTGGTGAAAAACAACACGGTAATTGTGCCCCAACCTCCTGTGTGACTTTTCTTTTTCCAAAAATAAAGAGAACCTTAAAGCACCTTCATTTTCCAAGCTAAGACAAGATTAAAAGCGCATTGTTGAAAAAGCTAAGTGCTATTCCAAAGACTGAGTTACAAAAGTGTTTCAGTGATTGGAAGAAGTGCTAGCATAAGTACATAATATCTAATGGCAGCAGATAATTAGTTTAAAATTGATTATGGCATACTACAAGAAACGGAACAAACCTCTGGCAATAACATTGTAGATTTTAAGAAGGCATATGACTGTCTCCACAGACCTTCAGTATTAAAAATTTTAAGAAATCTAGGACACCATCCAAAACTAATTAAAATAATACAACTCACTCTAACTAACACCAAATCAAAAGTGAAGTTTAGAGGATAAATTTCGGAACCATTCCTCGTAAAAACAGGCTTAAGACAAGGTGACTGCCTATCACCATTACTTTTCAACTGTGCACTGGAATACATAATGAGAGAATGGTACAAGGACAATCCAAAGAGGATAAGAATTGGAAGTGCAAAAGTTGATATTAGCTTAAACTGCTTGGGATTCGCTGATGATCTTGCTCTCCTAGCCAACACCGTTCAAGAAGCCAGGCAACAAGTGAAATCACTACAAGAAATAGCAGAGAAAGTAGGCCTTAGAATATCCTTTGGAAAAAAACGGAGATTATGCTAACTGATCCACCACTTGCAAACAAAATTACAATAGGAGAACAGGAAATCAAAACTGTTGATAAATTTAAATATTTAGGCGAAATAATAACATACAATCTAAATGAGAAGCCATCATGGCAAAATAGAATAAAAAACTGAACTATGCTAATTACATTACCAAAACTACATACAACAAAAAAAGCCTATCTACAGATGCAAAATTAAAACACTATAAAACAGTTACACAACCAGAAATAACGTATGCAGCTGAAACTATCTTCAAAACAACTAATACAGCAGAAATTGACAGAATACTAAAAATAGAAAGAAGAATAATTAGGACATGTATAAATAAACAGTATAAAATAAATGGACATTGGAGAATAGCATCAAATGAAACAGTATATAAGAAAATAGAACCAGTCATGAGTACAATCAGGAAGAAACGCATCTCATTCTTTGGACATCTGATGAGAACTCCAGAAAACAGAATTAGTAAAAAAATAATACAAAAATTGTGGAATAGCAAGAGCGACATTAAATGGATCACAGAAATTAAGGAAGATATAAAAGAACTTCAAATTACAGTAGATGACCTAAAAAACAAGACAGAGAAAACCAGAATACTGCAAGACCCGCAAACCAAACCAGACTACAAATGAAAATCAATAAAAGGAGTACAGGAAGAGTTGTCTCAGATGAAGAAAGAAAGAAAATATCTGAAAGAATGAAGAAATATTGGGCAGACAGAAGAGCGAAACACCTTTCATATAAGAATAGCCTCTAATAATTATATTACCTAAATATATTAAGTTATTGTCGAACCAAATTGTATCCATGTGTAACAACTTGTTTAGAACTTTGTATTTTTGACTACAGTGATCCAATGAAGGTCATAAAATAAATAATAATAATAATAATAATAATAATAATAATAATAATAAATATCTAATGGGGACGACTCTGAAGGTGATAACATTAATGTAGATGAATAAATAAAATTATCTGCAAAAAATGAAAATTCCTGACACTTTCTGAACACACCTCGTATATGACCATGCAGTAGACGCGTTAAAGTTCAAAAACTTCTGAACTAACACTGCATTCCAATGACCCACCAATTATCTTTTGCATTTCCCATCATCATCGTTATTTTCAATCCCAATAAGAAAAATCCATTTAAGCTGCACTTAATTTTAATTAGCTCTGTTATTACAATGATACGGCCTAGTCTCAGATACATATTGCCAACATAAGTCTAGAACATTAGAAAATATCCAGCCAGCAGATAAATCCTTTGCTCTAAACATTAAAGAACAAGGAGTTTTCAGTGTTCACTAAACTTACCAGAGAAAGCTGTAGGCCCTGTTGATATTGTTGGAGATTTTGTTTTTGTTGTGTCTGATGATTTTTTATTGTCTTCTTCAAATACATTTGTTGTATCTTTCAAAAAATATTTTAGTAAATTTAAATACTGTTCCTTTTGATTCTCCACCATGTTATGAACTTCATGCAAACGTCCTGCTACAGCAACAAAGCAATCCAGGAGCCTTTTTAACGCCAAGCAGAACTCTGGAAAGACACAACGTAAGATAACAGCACTTGTATAATACATAGCAAATATAAAAAGAATGAAGTTTGAAAAATTCTCTCATTCATTTCAAATTTCAGATTCCAAACCTGTAGGTACAAAACAAAAGAGTGAGTAATGGGCTACATAACTTTATTTTTTTACGACAGAAGTTGTCTGCATAATTTTTATAGTCTGCATCATGTAGTAAGGCAACAACACAGCTTTCAAACATTCTGCACATCCCCCTCTACTAACCACTGGCAGTCAATGAGATTCATTCTATTTCCAAGTACTTATCCACAAGTTGCTATTAGGTGGTGAGAATCTCTCCCGCAGGCTGCACTGCTGCCGTACTTGACGACAACACAATTTCATTCACAGAGCGACTCAATTATTCATTCAATTGTTGATGACATTTTCTTGTAGCAGCATAGTAGTGAATGTGTATCTGTAAATATTTTAGTGTAATTTCAAAATAGATGTGTCGTGTGACAGCAGTAAAAGTTAAGTGTTTCATAAGCAAGTGAGGGGGATTACTTATCGTGTTTGTAACTTTTTCAAATGTGAATCTGAAAGTGAGACTCTTATTATTGACATTGTGAAGACACAAGAACAGACTGCAGAAGCATGCAGCGAATTGTAAACAAAAATGTCAGTGTTGTAGAAATGTCATAAGTTTGTTTAGTGTCCTCTGGAAAGCATTATAATCACAAGAAACCTATAATACAACAGGATGGTTCTGCCAAGGATGTTTTAGGGCATCCCATGTTTGAAATGTACATGTGGACTACATGGTGTAAGACACATTGTTATAGCAGTCAAGTAACTTTACATTCGAGAACCACTGTGTCAAGTGCTTCATAATTGGAAACTTGTTCACCCCATGTGTTCTTTTAGCTTGCTGAAATGATGGAAACTGAATAGTGCAGTATAGTGGAACCCAGAATGTACACAATTCCCAATACAGTGAACGATCTTCGATGAAGGAGTGAACACTGCCTTTACACACCCATCTGCTGAGCTATGTCTACGACAGTCACTCTACGACTGATGTGAATTAGCTCCTAGGCTGCCTGGACACTGTCGTCTCAGCTGGATGTCGATGCTATCCTTCCCAAATCAGCTTCACAGCACATCTGTACAATCTTGGTCAAATTGTTGAGACCATTTCACTATGAATGGATACAACATTGCATTCGGTCCATATCCACCAGTTTCAATGTGAATGCGCATGCAAGTTAGACATTTCAATGCACCACTCTTGTTATGCAATGGTCTGGGCATGGAATGATGTATGCAACTTTCTTACACATACAAATGGTGAACATCTGATGTCACAAACACTAGTTACAATCATGCATGAGACAATTGGTTTCAAAGATTGTACTTTGTCAATGCAAACAGTTTTAAGAGACAGTGATTTAAATACAATAAAAGTAATGGTGGAAGAAAGTGATAATGAAAAGAACTGACATAACTGTTCGAATGGGCCACATTCCTCAAAAAGATGCACAAAATGAGAGAGGAAGGTAGTTCAACAGTGTATTGCCTCAAAGCAAGTGTGAATCGGAATTATTCCAGGAAAACTTGCCAGAAAATGCGTTATGGTACTGGTGATTTTAAAGTGCCCAAAGGAAAAATGTTCTCAGATAATTATTCTGCATTCTGGCTTCATCCCTGAGAAAAAATTTGTGTTCAGGTGTAAGAAACATGAGTGCTCTTAAACTGGTCACTGTAATGGAGAATGTCAGTTACCATTCATCAGTTACAGAGGAAATACCAGGTACAAACAGGAATGCAGGTATCGTGTCCTGCCTTAAAATTGAAAATATTCCACGCAGTATAAACCAGACCTGTGCTGAAATCCTGTAACTCATTAATTTAAACAAGTCATACAAGAAAATGTATGAACTTTCCTTACTTGCAGTGAATGTGGTCACAGAATTTGGTATTTACCACCATACTCCTGTCAGTATAATCTAATTGAATTAATTTGAGCACAGGTCAACAGCTATGCAGCAGAAAAGAACAAAACATTCAAGGTGCACACACTGGATCACTTCTACATGAGGCAACGGACATATCCCATTCAGCTTGGACAGACAGACTGTGGCACACTGAAAAGCTACAGAAAGAGAATTTTGACAGGAAGGTAAAGACCAGAAACGAGACTCAAAGCGATCATCATAAATTTACAACTAGCTGGTTTGTGCGCAGACTCGGATTGCTGTGACAATGGTATTATGATGTATACTTTGGAACGAAGTAAGGTGACAAGAGATCTCAGTTTTAAAGACTTGTGGTTAAAGAACAGGCTATGTTTGTCAGAATATTGACTGTGTTGTGAACTTTAAGTTTTTCCACTATGTACTATTCTAATAACTCACAAAAATGCTGCCAGTTAAATTCATCATAAACTCTGATACATGTATTTCCAAAGCAGAAAGTGGAAAAGCTTTACAACAAGATGGGAGGACTACTTGTTGAGATATAAATTGTTTTCAATGAAGTTGCTGTGCAACATTCCCTCAAGTTATCTGAAGAAGATGGTTAGTGGTTTGCTTGTTCCACGAATCATACATGCGGTCTCTCACCATGAGGTTAGTTTATTAACATTCTCTTAGTCAATGAAAAAAATGACAAAATGTGACCATTTACAAGACTGTGTTTTGCATTAATCTTTGATACCTGTAATTCTTTTTCATGCAAAGTGAAACATGCGTGCGTGCGCGTGCCCACACACACACACACACACACACACACACAAAAAAATCATTCCGAAAGCTAGCAAGTTTCCTCTATCTTTGTGTGAGCCTGTTGACAGCTTAATGCTTCTACTATCTGTGGAGTGGTCTTCTTTCTATTAGTGTAATGGTGAGTGGTGTTGTTTTCAAACTGCAACTGTTCACTGAAAACAAACTCCATACAATAATGTGCTGCAAGTCTGTAGCCAGTATGTATAATTGTAAAATCAAGATATTCTACAGTGGTCATCACATATGATCCTTATTACACAGTTCAGTGTGACAAATTTTTTTACAAACAAGAATTGCTAAAGAATATGATACCATAACTAATTACTGAATGAAAGTAGAAACAGTAAGTCAGCTTACTGTCATTTTCATCACCAATGTCTGCTATTATATACAATGGAAAAAGTTGCACGGATTGGACACTTAACATGTGAACACGTGAACTCAATTTCAATTCAGTTTCTTATCAATAGCTGCTTACGTACTATACTACAGTCCAAATCACACAAAAATGACAAGTACTGTAACCAATTTTGATGACCTTGTCATTACACAATCGACTTTTTGAAAAAACTGTACTTGTTATCTCCACAAAGCTGCCTCAGCTGTTTTTACCTTCCAACCTGACATGGACTATAGTTGTAGAGCAGCTAATGCAGCTTCATCAAGATGAAATAAGATTGCTCCTATGTATGCAAATTATCAAAATCAGTTAGAACATTGTGTATTCTCCTCACAGATCTGAATTATAATGTGATGTACTGCAGCCAAATTAATCTGACTGTTGACTGTGCAGAAACACAGTTTAACAACATGAACTTTGTTTCCCACCTCACCGCAGCTATGCTTATACACGCCTCATCCCATCCACACTTCCCTTCTGCTCCACCTCTCTGTGCAGAGCCACCATCCAAGTCATGCGAATTATAGCAGAAACTAATCTCCTCAGCAGAGTGAACAGATTGAAAGTGGAAAAAATTTGAAGATTTTTATGGCTGTTCTCATATACTAAAATCTTTGTATGCTGCATTATATTAGTATTTGGTTGTACTGAAACATTTTTTCAGGCCATATAACTGGAATTGAAATGCAAAAATATGGTATTTGAACAGGAATGATCCAATATAATAACCCAGAACTATTTGTATCTGTACAGTTTCTTGGTAGGGAGAAATCTCTTGCAATCTCTTCCCAAATGTCTGAAATGTTAACTGTGCTTTATCAGTTTTTTAATATAGTAAAAACAAACATTCTTAAAGCACAATCAATCGTACATTAAGACTGGAACTAACAAAATTGTGGATCATAGATTAATGACTACATGTGTAACTTAAAGCTAAATAAGTAACAGCTCCTTAATTTTCTTCCACAATTACAGGAGGGGGAGGGGAGGAGAACTCAACAAATTGTTTTTGCTAGTTAAATAAACATGGAGAGTTGCAATAGACTGAATGAGTCTCTATACTTTTCCTTACATATCTTTTGCTAAAGTTTCCTCATCAGGATTAACTTCCTATGCTGCCTTACATTTATGGAAGTTTGTACAACATGATCCTCCACCAAAACTGCTGTGAATTTCGGAACATGAAGTGTGAGGATGCAATTGGTATCTTATTTAGTCAGAGTAATTATGATATATCCTGACAGTACCATACATCTGTATGCAACCCTAAAACAACTTAACCATGAGTGCATACTGATGACTACTACACATCCTCATGGTCTTGCTTCCCAGAAAGTATAGATTTATTTTATAGTTAGCACCACAATCGACATCCACATCCGCCACTGGGCCCTATGTTTGTGTCTAAGAATGCACAGAATTTTCAGCATTTGGGAACTGGTGGCACTAACATGCTTCAGGAATAATACTAAGTACAGGTTAGTACTTTGCATACTGCCAGCTTTATATCTGTCCTCTCCCAGTCCTTTGGCTTAAATGTATTTTTTAACCGTATGGCTGCTACAGAAGCAGCGGCTACACACTGTTTTTAACATGAGAGGTTATTGCCTCATCTAGCTACTTCTTTTAAGTGCCTTGTGTCCGAGCTGCTACCAGGTACTGAATTAAATGAACCATCTGTCTTCATCAGTGATTACTATTTAGTAATCTGTTATTCCTTCCTCCCTGTTACGCATGCATTCCTCAGTACAGTAATTTGAGAAATGACTATACCTGTCAATATTTACAATGTAGGAAAAAACTGATTGCTACTTACCACAAAGAAGACACATTAAGTTGCAGACAGTCACAACTAAAAAGACACTTACATAAAGCTCTCAGCCACAGCCTTTGTCAGTAAAACACACACACACACACACACACACACACACACACACACACACACACACCATTCACAAACACACAAGTAAACACACCTCACGCACACACGACCCTCAACTCCGGCATCTCATCTCAGGCTAGCCCGAGATGCTGGAGTTGGCGATTGCGTGTGCATGAGGTATGCTTGCTTTTCTGTGTGTGTGTGTGTGTGTGTGTGTGTGTGTGTGTGTGTGTGTGTGTGTGTTACTGACAAAGGCTGTGGCTGAAAGCTTTATGTAAGTGTCTTTTTAAGTAGTAGTCAGTAGTCAGTAGCAATCTGTCTTTTTCCTTTGCTGATATTCCTTGCTGCAGTTTCCAAGGATTGATTTCTGTCAATATTTATGTAGATAGTTCTTGGATCATTAATCACAGACCACTGTTTTTACAGATCGAAAATTATGCTGTTCCTTATGATGTCTGTGCGATGTGTGGATTATGCTTATCACAGCTAAGTACAGTGTTTTTATTCTGCAAAGCATCCTGGTAAGTCACATGGTAAACGTGATATGCACCCCAACTGTTATACAGGGTGAGTCACCTAACGCTACCGCTGGATATATTTCATAAACCACATCAAATACTGACGAATCGATTCCACAGACTGAATGTGACGAGGGGCTAGTATAATTGGTTAATACAAACCATAAAAAAATGCACGGAAGTATGTTTTTTAAAACAAACCTTAGTTTTGTTAGCACATCTGAACATATAAACAAATACGTAATCAGTGCCGTTTGTTGCATTGTAAAATGTTAATTTCATCTGGAGATATTGTAACCTAAAGTTGACGCTTGAGTACCACTCCTCCGCTGTTCGATCGTGTGTATCGGAGAGCACCGAATTACGTAGGGATCCAAAGGGAACGGTGATGGACCTTAGGTACAGAAGAGACTGGAACAGCACATTACGTCCACATGCTAACACCTTTTTATTGGTCTTTTTCACTGACGCACATGTACATTACCATGAGGGGTGAGGTTCACGTACACACGTGGTTTCCGTTTTCAATTACAGAGTGGAATAGAGTGTGTCCCGACATGTCAGGCCAATAGATGTTCAATGTAGTGGCCATCATTTGCTGCACACAATTGCAATCTCTGGCGTACACGCCGCAGTACATCTGGTGTAGTGTCGCCGCAGGCTGCCACAATATGTTGTTTCATATCCTCTGGGGTTGTAGGCACATCACAGTACACATTCTCCTTTAACGTACCCCACAGAAAGAAGTCCAGAGGTGTAAGATCAGGAGAACGGGCTGGCCAATTTATGCATCCTCCACGTCCTATGAAACGCCCGTCGAACGTGTACCTCACCCCTCATGGTAACGTACATGTGCATCAGTGAAAAAGACCAATAAAAAGGTGTTAGCATGTGGACGTAATGTGCTGTTCCAGTCTCTTCTGTACCTAAGGTCCACCACCGTTCCCTTTGGATCCCTACGTAATTCGGTGCTCTCCGATACACACGATCGAACAGCGGAGGAGTGGTACTCAAGTGTCAACTTTAGGTTACAATATCTCTGGATGTAATTAACATTTTACAATGCAACAAACGGCACTGATTACGTATTTGTTTACATGTTCAGATGTGCTAACAATACTAACGGGGTTCCATTTAAAAAAATGTAGGTTTGTGTTAAAAAAACATACTTCCGTGCATTTTTTTATGGTTTGTATTAACCAATTACACTAGCCCCTCTCCTCAAGTTCGGTCTGTTGAATTGATTCATCAGTATTTGATGTGGTTTATGAAATATATCCAGCAGTAATGTTAGGTGACTCACCCTGTATAGCTCTAGCACATTAATGAAACCCATTTGATAACTCTATGTACGACATTTTTCTAGAGTGTAGTAGACTGAATGTGTAATATACACATTGTGTAGAAAGTGTAACAATGATGCACTTATTGTTGCCCTCTTCAGCAGCTTGTTAAATAGTTTTATAAGTTTCCAATAATTTATTATGCATCAAAGACAGACAGCTTTGTGCAGCTGAGTTACCATATTTAACCCATATATAAGACAACCCTGATTATATGAGTAAATCCTTTCCTTCAAGAGGCTTCTGACTAATAAAAATTACAGACTTTTATTGAGATAAAGTATCTGCCTAAAAAGTTAACATTACGCCCATTTTAAATTTATGCCATTTATTTCATTATCTATGTTTCGATAATACACGGAGAAACAAAGTAAATGAAGAGAATGGTTTGTGGATCATTTTATTTTCTACATTTTTTGCTTACTAACCCCCCCCCCCCATGAACCATGGACCTTGCTGTTGGTGGGGAGGCTTGCGTGCCTCAACGATACAGATAGCTGTACTGTAGGTGCAACCACAACAGAGGGGTATCTGTTGAGAGGCCAGACAAACGTGTGGTTCCTGAAGAGGGGCAGCAGCCTTTTCAGTAGTTGCAGGGGCAACAGTCTGGATGATTGACCGATCTGGCCCTGTAACACTAACCAAAAAGGCCTTGCTGTTGTGGTACTGCAAATGGCTGAAAGCAAGGGGAAATTACAACCGTATTTTTTCCCAAGGCCATTCAGCTTTACTGTATGATTAAATGATGATGGCGTCCTCTTGGCTAAAATATTCCGGAGGTAAACTAGTCCCCCCATTCAGATCTCCGGGTGGGGAGTACTCAAGAGGACGTCGTTATCAGGAGAAAGAAAACTGGCGTTCTACAGACCGGAGCGTGGAATGTCAGATCCCTTAATCGGGCAGGTAGGTTAGAAAATTTAAAAAGGGAAATGGATAGGTTAAAGTTAGATTTAGTGGGAATTAGTGAGGTTCGGTGGTAGGAGGAACAAGGCTTTTGGTCAGGTGAATACAGGGTTATAAATACAAAATCAAACAGGGGTAATGCAGGAGTAGGTTTAATAATGAATAAAAAAATAGGAGTGGGGGTAAGCTACCACAAACAGCATAGTGAACACATTATTGTGGCCAAGATAGACACGAAGCCCACACCTACTACAGTAGTACCAGTTTATATGCCAACTAGCTCTGCAGATGATGAAGAAATTGATGTAATGTATGATGAGGTAAAAGAAATTATTCAGGTAGTGAAGGGAGACAAAAATTTAATAGTCAAGGGTGACTGGAATTCGGTAGTAGGAAAAGGAAGAGAGGGAAACGTAGTAGGTGAATATTGATTGGCGCTAAGAAATGAAAGAGGAAGCCGCCTGGTAGAATTTTGCACAGAGCATAACTTAATCATAGCTAACACTTGGTTCAAGAATCATGAAAGAGGGCTGTATACATGGAAGAACCCTGGAGATGCTAGAAGGTTTCAGATAGATTATATAATGGTAAGACAGAGATTTAGGAACCAGATTTTAAATTGTAAGACATTTCCAGGGACAGATGTGGACTCTGACCACAATCTATTGGTTATGGCCTGTAGATTAAAACTAAAGAAACCACAAAAAGGTGGGAATTTAAGGAGATGGGACCTGAATAAACTGAAAGAACCAGAGGTTGTACAGAGTTTCAGGAAGAGCATAAGGGAACAATTGACCGGAATGGGGGAAAGAAATACAGTAGAAGAAGAATAGGTAGCTTTGAGGAATGAAATAGTGAAGGCATCAGAGGATCAAGTAGGTAAAAAGACGAGGGCTAGTAGAAATCTTTGGGTAACAGAAGAGATACTGATTAATTGATGAAAGAAGAAAATACAAAAATGCAGTAAGTGAAGCAGGCAAAAAGGAATACAAACATCTCAAAAATGAGATCGACAGGAAGTGCAAAATGGCTAAGCAGGGATGGCTAGGGCAAATGTAAGGATGTAGAGGCTTATCTCACGAGGGGTAAGATAGATACTGCCTACAGGAAAACTGAAGAGACTTTTGGAGAAAAGAGAACCATTTGCATGAATATCAAGAGCTCAGATGGAAACACAGTTCTAAGCAAAGACGGGAAAGCAGAAAGGTGGAAGGAGTATATAGAGGGTCTATTCAGGGGCGATGTTCTTGAGGACAATATTATGGAAATGGAAGAGGATGTAGATGAAGATGAAATGGGAGATATGATACTGCGTGAAGAGTTTAACAGAGCACTGAAAGACCCGAGTCAAAACAAGGCCCCGGGAGTAGACAACATTCCATTAGAACTACTGACAGCCTTGGGAGAGCCAGTCCTGACAAAACTCTACCATCTGGTGAGCAAGATGTACGAGACAGGCGAAATTCCCTCAGACTTCAAGAAGAATATATTATTTCCAATCCCAAAGAAAGCAGGTGTTGACAGATGTGAAAATTACTGAACTATCAGTTTAATAAGTCACAGCTGCAAAATACTAACGCGAATTCTTTACAGACGAATGGAAAAACTAGTAGAAGCCGACCTCGGGGAAGATCAGTTTGGATTACGTAGAAATGTTGGAACACGTGAGGCAATACTGACCCTACGACTTATCTTAGAAGAAAGATTAAGGAAAGGCAAACCTACATTTCTAGCATTTGTAGACTTAGAGAAAGCTTTTGACAATGTTGACTGGAATACTCTCTTTCAAATTCAGAAGGTGGCAGGGGTAGAATACAGGGAGCGAAAGGCTATTTACAATTTGTACAGAAAGCAGATGGCAGTTATAAGAGTCGAGAGACATGAAAGGGAAGCAGTGGTTGGGAAGGGAGTGAGCCAGGGTTGTAGCCTCTCCCCGTTGCTATTCAATTTGTATATTGAGCAAGCAGGAAAGGAAACAAAAGAAAAGTTTGGAGTAGGTATTAAAATCCATGCAGAAGAAATAAAAAATTTGAGATTCGCCGATGACAGTGTAATTCTGTCAGAGACAGCAAAGGACTTGGAAGAGCAGTTGAACGGAATGGACAGTGTCTTGAAAGGAGGATATAAGATGAACATCAACAAAAGCAAAACGAGGATAATGGAATGTAGTCGTATTAAGTTGGGTGATGCTGAGGGAATTAGATTAGGAAAGGAGACACAAAGTAGTAAAAGAGTTTTGCTATTTGGGGAGCAAAATAACTGATGATGGTCGAAGTAGAGAGAATATAAAATGTAGACTGGCAATGGCAAGGAAAGCGTTTCTGAAGAAGAGAAATTTGTTAACATCGAGTATAGATTTAAGTGTGAGGAAGTCGTTTCTGAAAGTATTTATATGGAGTGTAGCCATGTATGGAAGTGAAACGTGGACGATAAATAGTTTAGACAAGAAGAGAATAGAAGCTTTCGAAATGTGGTGCTACAGAAGAATGCTGAAGATTAGATGGGTAGATCACATAACTAATGAGGAGGTATTGAATAGAATTGGGGAGAAGAGGAGTTTGTGGTACAACTTGACTAGAAGAAGGGATCAGTTGGTAGGACATGTTCTGAGGCATCAAGGGATCACCAATTTAGTACCGGAGGGCAGTGTAGAGGGTAAAAATCGTAGAGGGAGACCAAGAGATTAATACACTAAGCAGATTCAGAAGGATGTAGGTTGCAGTAGGTACTGGGAGATGAAGAAGCTTGCACAGGATAGAGTAGCGTGGAGAGCTGCATCAAACCAGTCTCAGGACTTAAGACCACAACAACAACAACAACAACAAACCCTGCCATCTGTGGTATCACTATTTTTAATCATCATCATATAAACAGCAAAGCTGTGAAGTTTATATCTGCATTGTCAAAGATATTTGGCTGTTCCTTCTGAATATATTGTGATTTCTGAGGTTATGGTTACCGCGGGAGCTCAGAACACAGTTGTTTTTATCCGAACACATACTGGATTTGGCTTCGACAGCAATGTGAGAAGTTCTCTTGCTTCCAAATATATCGTCTGCCCGCTGCTCTCGCACTGACTGTGTAGTACCAGTGGCTGTCACACCCATTTCATTCCCGTCATACATGATGGCAGGTGCCGACAATATTGCAGTATGAAATATGTAAGTACACCACTGGCCCCTGTCTAGACTTTTACCATCTCCTGCAGAAATGAATACTATTGTTGAGTATTTGCCAAATTTTAAAGTCAGTTCAATTCCAACTACAAATGGATTCAAGCAAACTGCAGTTCATTCCTAAAATGTGATTCTCTCACTGGAGAATATTAGTTGAAGCACATATAGACCTGTATTACACAGTGTCATTTATTCTTGACACTATTAGCAACGGTAAGAATTAATTTGATATAGCGACGTTAATCAACTCTTTTTATTAATAATGAGAGCGCATTCATACATGTTTCATTTTCGATTGGCAATTACGTGACAACGTGGTTAAAATGGCTTTAAGGTACAAGTGTGGTTTCATTAATTTTTTTAACAAACACTTTGTGAGCAGTATTCATGCACATCTTTTCTTGCACATGAACACCATGACATATTTTTGAAACTTTCCAGGCATGTTCAATAAACTAAATTTTCTGTTAATCAAATGGTGAATTAACCTAACATCTGTTTTATATTGGGTATGTGCCTGTAACAGCAGATAGTAGCAATGCACTCTGTACAAGTTCCACATGGGTGACTGAATACAGTTCATTAAATCAAATGGCAAGTGACCTCTAATATGATTCCTACCCTGTCATTAATGGATGTTGCTTTGTGCTATTTTGACAATCACGGAAGAAAATGATTAGAAGAAAGCAACCAAGTGGGGTTCAATGTAAATCTACATATACATCTATACTCCGGAAACCACCAAGAAGTCCCATTTTTACCAGTTACTTGGGTTTCTTCTCATTCCAATAACACATGGAGTGCAGGAAATTTGAATGTTCAAGTGCCTCTGTGAATACTGCAGTTATCCTAATCTTGTCCTCATGATCTCTATGTGAGCAATACGTAGAGGGTTATAGTATATTCCTAGCGTCATCATTTAAAGCTGGTTCTTGAAAATTTGTTAGTAGACTTTCTCAGGTTAGTTTCAGCCAGTTCAGTGTCTTCAGCACCTTTGTGACACTCTTCCATGAGCCAAACAAACTTGTGGCCATTCATGCTGCCCTTCTCTGTATTAGTTTATTATCCCCTGTTAGACCTATTTGGTGTGGGTCCCACACACTTGGCCAATATTCTAGAACTTGTTACATGGGTGATTTGTGAACCATCTTCTTTTAGACTGATTGCATTTCCCCAGTATCCCACCAATAAACCAAAGCCTACCAAATGCTTTAACCCATGGCCGCTGAGAAGAGAGGATGCGCAGCAGTGTTGCCAGCAGCAGCAGCAGTTGTCTGATAAAAAGTAAATTAATTTAGTCTTTGTTTTCCTTTCTTTTCTTTTCTTTTCTTTTCTTTCTTTCTTTTTTTCCATGCGCTTCTCCAGAGAAGTGAACTATACATTTGTATTTTACTGTGCAGACTAGTGGTTAGAAAATTAATCGTAGTTTTTGTTTTTGTGTTACTCTTGTGAATATCCTTGCATAGGCTGGCTTTCTAGTATAAATTTTCTCATTGGCAGAAACTCCTTCATGCCACTAAGTTTCAACTTTGTGCTAGTAGGCAGCATACAGTTTAGATCAGTGCATTCTAGTTTGAATATTTATCTTGTGCAGTAACTTTTTGGTAAACAGGGTTTCTAATAACAGGTATCTGTAAATACATCATCTTCAGTAAGAAATTTATTTCTGTTTAATAGCTTGCGGTGTCAGAGTACAGTGAGAAATCTGCACAGCAATTTTTAGCGTTACTTTATTCTCCTTTGACATATTTTGAATACTTTTCAAACTCAGTAGCACCATTTGATACCTTATATCTATTTTATACACAGTACAATATGGCTGGAGACTGTGCTTGTTGTGAGTGGACACAAGGAGAGTTCGTTGCTGTCCATAAACAGCTGGAAGCTGCCTTGGCTACCGCCGATAAGCTTCTAGCTAATGGGTTGTGGTGATGTTGGGGCGCCAGCGACAAGACCTATGACATCTTTGCTGCCACTGGAATCTCCTAGTGACCCAGACGTCACTGTGGCTTATGATACAGAACATCTGACCAGTCCGCCCTCACTCTAGATTGGGTGGCAGACAGCAATGGGTTTGTGTGTCACTGGGTGGAAGGCTAAGAGGGAGCTGGCCGTGCAGCTGGCTCCCTACCTCTTAGCAACAGGTACGAGTTGCTACCTAGTGTTGATAGTAACTATGAGCCAGTACGAGATGCCTCTCCCATTGGGCCAGCAGACAAGGTCTCATCCATGATGTGGAGGAGTCCCTGCTGGTGGCTATCGAGCGCACTGGGTGCTGCTGGCTGCATGTAGTGGCACATGTGAGCACGAATGCAGGAGCATCCACGGAAATGTCCCACAATTAGTAATGCTTACTGAAAGTTATAATCCACAGATAGTATTGGGAACAGAACGCTGGTTGAAACCAGATGTCAATGACAACGAAATCCTAAGTGGAATGTTTATCATAAGCATAGGTTAGTTGCCAATGGTGCCGGTGTGTTTATTGCAATAAAAAATTTTGATAAAATCCAGCGAGGTTATCATGGATTCTGAATGTGAATTAATCTGGGTGAAACTGAGTATCAGAGAACGGTCAAAAATGGTGATTGGATGCTTTTATAGACCACCTAGGTCAGGATCTGCAGCTGTAGAGTGCTTCAGACAGAACTTGCAGAATATCATTACTAATTTTCCTGATCATGCCGTTGTAATAAGGGGTGACTTCAACTTGGCAGGTACAGATTGGGAGTGTTATGCTATTAAAACTGGTGTCAGAGCCAGTGTTTCTGGATGTCTTGTCCAAAAATTACCTTGAGCAGATAGATAGAGAACCAACTTTTGATGGTAACGTCTTAGACCTCCTAGCAACAAACAGACCCTTACTTAGCGAATCAGTTAACGTAGAGCAACATACCAGTGATCATAAGGCTGTGTGACAGTGTCTCTGACGACGGGTCCTACAAGGAATGTTCAGAACGGAAGGAAGATATAACTGCTTAGCAAGGGTGACAGGATACAAATTTCAGAATATCTCAGCAGTCAGCATGAAATATTCGGTGATGAGGATGAAGATGTGATGAACAAATGGAAAAAATTCAAAGCCATCGTTCAATATGTCCTAGACAAGTATGTTCCAAGTAAGGTTTTAAGGGACGGGCAAGCACTACATAAACAAAGATCACATCATCTCAGATTCAAGAGAAGTAAAAACCTAGCCGACAAACAAATGCTGAAGGAAGCGAAAATGAGCATAAGGAGAGCAATGAGAGAAGCATTGAATGATTTTGAAAGTAAGACATTGTCAACTGACCTGAGGAAAAACCCTAAGAGATTTTGGGTCAAAATAATCTATTCATTCTGTCAGTGACCACACTGGCACCGAAACGGAGATAACGAAGAGAAGGTTGAAATATTGAGTTTGGTGTTCCGAAGTTGTTTCACCGTGGAAGATCGTAACACTGTCCCTCCTTTCAATTGTCGTATGAACGCCGAAATAGCAGGTATTGAGATAACCAACCGCAGAATTGAAAAGCAGCTACTATCGCTTGGTAGTGGAAAGGCATCAGGACCAGATGAGATACCTATAAGATTCTATAATGATCATGTGAAAGAACTTGCCCCCCTTCTAGCAGTAATTTATTGTAGATCGCAATGAAAGGTACTCAACAACCGGAAAAAAGCACAGGTCATTCCCATTTAAGAAAGGCCGTTAGACATATCCACATAATTATAGACCTACATCATTGACATCAATCTGTTGTAGAGTTATGGAACATGTTTTATGCTCAAGAATTATGTTTTTTGGGAAATGAACATCTCCTCTATAAAAATCAACATGGATTTTGCAAACAGAGATCCTGCGAAACTCAGCTCGTTCAGTTCCTCCACGAGATCCACAACACAGTGGACAACGGCGCTCAGGTTGATGCTGTGTTCCTAGATTTTGACACCGTCTCCCACTGCCATTTAATGAAAAAAATACAAGCTTACAGAGTATTGGAGCAGACCTGTGATTGGATTGAAGACTTTCTTGCACACAGAACTCGACACGTCGCTCTTAACGAAAAAAAGAAAAGAAAAAAATTCCGGCAAGGTAATATCCGGAGTAAAAAAATATATATGATCTAGAAGAAAGCGTCAGTTCACAAATGATGCAGTTGTTTATACCAAAGTAGCAACACCAGAAGATTGTAAGAATTTGCAGAATGACCTGCAGAGAATTGATGAATGGTGCAGGATCTGGCAGTTGACCCTGAACGTAAATAAATGTAACATATTGCGCATATATAGGAAAAGAAATCCCCTATTGTACAGCTACACTATTGATGACAAACAGCTGGAGACAGTGTCCGCCATAAAATATCTAGGAGTAACTATCCAGAGTGACCTTAGGTGGAATGACCACATAAAACAGATAGTGGGAAAAACAGATACCAGGCTTACATTCATTGGAAGAATCCTAAGAAAATGTAACTCATCTATGTTGTTCGCCTGATTCTTGAGTATTGTTCATCTATCTGGGATCCCTATCAGGTAGGACTAGTAGAGGAGATAGAGAGGATCCAACGAAAAGCGGCGCGTTTCATCACGGGATTGTTTAGCTGGCGAGAGAGCAAGACAGCATTACAGAGATGCTGAAAAAATTCCATTGGCAGACGTTACAAGAGAGGTATTGTGCACCACAGAGAGATTTACTATTGAAATTTAAGGACAGCACCTATCAGGAGGAGTCAGACAACATATTGCTTCCCCCCACATACATCTCACGTTGTAACATTTTTCTGACGACCTGAAACTGTGTGGTACTGGGGTGCAAGACCCAGACATTTCTCATGGGTGATTTACGTATTGTGTGCAGCCGATCTTCTTTTCAGAACAGACGGCTGTGTTGATATTCACAATGCTTCTTCTTCGAAGATTTCGTGCTGGTTAGGGAAATGATACTGAACTACTTATCTACTTTTGAAATGATTTCTTACTCTCAGAATACTTTCATATCAACTTCGCTATATTTTCTTCTTCACAATAAAACAACTACACAAGTTTCACATGTGCTTTCAAGTCTCACGAATCAACCCCGTCTGGAAAATCTTAGTACTTAACATATACCATTACAGTCTCTTTTGGTTTTAATAACCCTTGTCAAAACAGTTCTTGCTCCTAGCAAGTCAAACAACAGAGTATAAGAGTTTCTAGATAAAACATACTTCATTTGTTCCCAACAGTCACTACTATCTCACTGCCAAAGAGTAGCCCTTGATTACTTCTTGTACTGGACATAGAGCTTCCAAGGCATGCGCGGCCAAAACTTGTTAGTGCCGATAGACTGCCACAACTTTAGTCTTCTCATAACACATGACCGTCCTGCACACACATAAACCGTGTTGCAGTACACACATTTCCACTCTCACACATTAAAATATTGTGTGTTCGAGACAGTGAAATACGAGTGCCTCTAGATTTACCCTGGAATTCTCGAGGCACTACAACATATTGACCATAAGGAGATGATTTGAGAAATTAGAGTCAACACAGAGGCTTAACGATAATTATTCTTCCCATGCACTATTTGCATATGAAACATGGTTGGAGGGATCAGATAGTGGTACCAAAAGTATCCTCTGCCACACACTATTAGGTGGCTTGCAGAGTATGATGATGATGTAGATGTAGATTGAGCCTATGTGGTCATTCCATTTCATACCCCTATAAAATATTACAACCAGGTATTTGTATGAGATGGCTGATTCCAACAGTGACTCACTGACATTGTAGTCATAGGCTACTGTGTGTGTGTGTGTGTGTGTGTGTGTGTGTGTGTGTGTGTGTGTGTGTGTGCGCGCGCCTCATTTGCAAAAAGTCTGAGGTTACTATTAATACTGTCTGCAAGGTCATTAATATGCAACATCGACAGCAAGAGTCCCTATACATTTTCATGGGGTACACTTGAAGTTACTTCTACATCTGATGATGACTCTCCATACAAGATAACATGCTGCATCCTCCCTGTTAAAAAAACCTCCAATCCAGTTACAAATTTCGCTTGATATCCCATATGTTATTACTTTTGACAATGAGCATAGATGTGGTACTGAGCCAAAAGGTTTTCACAAAACAACAAATACTGCATCCACGTGACTACACTGTTCCACATCTTTCAATATGTCATGTGAGTAAAGTGAGAGTTGGGTTTCACATAACTGATGTTTTCAGATTCCATTATGGTTGGCACAGATGATGACATCCTGTTTGAGGTACCTCATTATGTTTCAGCTCAGAATATGTTCTACGAATCTACAACAAATCCATGTCAAGTGTATTGGACAGCAGTTTTGTGGCTTACTTCTACTACCCTTCTTGTAAAAGCATGTGACATGTGCTTTCTTCCAATTATTGGCAAAAGAAAAAAATAAAGAGAGAAAGAAGCACTGAAGAAAGTTCTGCACCTGGGTGTTTTCCTTGAAGAATTCTGGTAGAGAAGAAAGACTCTCCCCAAGTGGAATGTGGAAGATCAGGAAGAAACAGTTCTCCCAAATAAACCCAAAGATGATAAAGAAACACTTCCACCAAATGAAAGTGAAAATTGAATGCCATCACTGATGAGAAATATTTCACACTCATTGCCAATCCTGTTTTTGGGAAAAAGTTGGTGAAAACATGTGACTGTACATCAATGATCAGGGCAAAATAAAAGAAAGTGATTTTTAAAAACTAAAACATCAATTTAAAGATAGCACCATAAAATGCTGTACTGGTGTATTCCTAGCGCATTTTTTCAGAGAATGCTGAGAAACAATGAAATTGTTGATAGAGAATATTTAGTATATTCAGAAATGCAGGAAACATTAATTTGTGCACCATGTACGCTGTTTGAGGGAACATCAGATTTGGCAGGACCTTGTGGGTTTTTTGACTGAAAAAATCCATAGGCATTTGCAGCTCATGAGAATAGTCCACTGCACTGAGATTATGTTTTTAGTTTTAAAAACAGAACCTTGGCTCTGACCAGGACAGATGGAAAATTATTCACACATCTTAAAATGAAAGCCTCCCATAATGTGTTCAGAATTATTGCTGTTGTGAAGAAACTTTCTTCTTGAGGACTAAAGGACTACCTTTCCACGGTGGTGAATAAGTACTTGGAAGTGTGCATAATCATAACTTTTTAATGTACATGGAATTTATTGCTGAATTTTATCTATTTATTGGTAGTCAAATGCCACAACATAGCGATTACTTTTGTTCCATTCAAGGCCTGTTCAAAAAATTCTGGAACATCGGTAATTTCACGCCAATGGTGTGTTGGAGCAAACTATGCCTTTGTTTAATGTGTAACTGCCAAAAGTTTCAGTGTTGTGTGTCTGCTAGTTATTGTTCAGTGCCGTACTGAGTAGAATGTTGTGCCGCACAGTTTGTCGAGGCAGAGTTAAAGAAGCAATACTCCTGCATTAAATTTTAGGTGAAACTCAAAAAAACCTTTACAGAGACACAACAAATGATGCAGGAAGCTTACAGTGACGAGTGCCTAAGCCGCACTCAGTGTTACAATTGGTTCAGACAGTTTAAAAATGGCTGTATGAAAGTTAAAGATGACCCTTGTTCAGGATGTCCTTTATTGTCTACTGATAATGCTCATTTCAGGAATTTCAACGAAATTGTGCATGCCAATTGGACACTGACTGTTCGAGAAATTTCAGAAGAATGTAACATTTCAGGTGGATTTCGTTATGAAATCCTGACACAGCACCTTGGAATGCATCATTGTTGTTATAAAGTTTGTCCCAAGGCTCATGAGTTAAGACAAGGAAGACCACCTCGCAATATGTGAAGAGCTTTTGGATTGAACAAATGAGAACCTAATGTTCCTTAAGAGAATCCTAACTGGTGATGATACAGTTATGATGTTGAGACCAAGGCTTGATCTTCACAGTGAGTCGGGAAAGGTTCTCTAAGACCAAAGAAAACTTGTTATGTCAGGTCAAATGTCAAAATCATGCTGATAGTTTTCTTTGACTTTGAAGGATTATGAATTCATGCTACAGGGACAAATTGTTAATCAATGGTACTATCCGGAAGTGATGCAACATCTGGGAGAAAATATGAGAAGGAAATGGCCTGACATGTGACGAGACAATTCATGGCTCTCGCATCATGATAACACATCCACACATTCATCCCTGTTGGTGCATACCTATTACACAAAAAATGAAATCACTGTGCTGCCTCACCCTCCATAGTCTCCAGACCTGGCGTCTGTGGACTTTTTTTAATTTCCAAAGTTGAAAACCCCATTGAAGGGCGAAGATTTGCAACAATATATGAGATAAAAGAAAATTAGTAGATGGTACTTTGTGTGATCCAGCAGGAGGCAAACCAAGACTGCTTCCGGAAGTCGAACGGTGTTAGGAGCATTGTATCAATTGTGACAGAGAGTATTTCAAAGGAGACCCATGCACAATAAGTAAAGTTAAGTGTAAAAAAAAAAAAAAAAAAAAAATTGTGAAAGATCTGGAATTTTTTGAACAGACCTCATATGAGAAAGTAATCAAAATCATGGGGAAAATAGTAGTTAAAGAAATAATGGCACAAATTATTGCAGCTAAAACTATTGACTAAGGTCCTGGCATTGCACATAATATTCAGTTAAGTTGTGTCTTGTGGTATGTCAATAAACTGGGATTGGCAGAAGGGTGATTTGTTGAATTTGTATCCAATCCTAGACATGGTGACCAGGACCTGGCAGATGCAGTACATCACTTTCTTCAAAGGCATGTATTTTACATAAGGAACTGTAGACGACAGAGTTATGACAATGTACCAAATATGTCACCTATTTACTCTGGCTTGCAAGCCAGAATCTATGTTCTCTTTCTTTATGCTTACTATATTCCTTGTTCAACACACACACACACTCTGAATTTGGGGAGTTCATATGCAGGAAAATGGTGTAACCCTATGGTTCTAGTCAACGATGGAAGCATTCACGCACATTTTTCAGTAAAGACAACTTGACTGTAAAAATTCCTCTCTATAACCTGATGGTCTGCTAGAGAAGCAGCTTGCAGAAGCTTGAACAAAGATGGTGAGGCAATCATCATACCGCAGTTGTCAATCATTGGGAATTAATGTGAGAAGTCTTTGCTGAAATTGAAGCTAGAGACATAATGAAAAAATTGTGTACTTTTGACTCTTATTTTACATCTGTAATTTGGTTTTAATCCTTGAAATATTCAGTGTTGGAAGTAAACAATTGTAAGCAGCAGACATGGATGTAGCCACTGATCTGAAGTTGTAGTGTTCCCTAGACGGTTTCTTGGAAGAAATAAAAATGCGTTATGAAGTTTTCAAGAATCTAGGTCATAAAAAGCTGAATTTCTTTGTAACACTGCTAAAATTCAACAAAATTAAGTTCAGGAAAAGAAATACAATGAGAAAAATAAAAGTTTGTTTGCTGAATCTGATTCAGACATTGATAAAACTAATGAATCACACGAGATGCACATTTTCCTTCCTTTTGATTATGGGTAAGTCGACTGAAGAACTGAACACGAGTTTCTTCTAATACCAACTGCAGTGAAACATTTATGTTTTTGAAGTGCTGAAGAAGCTACGTCCACTTGACATCCATGAACTTCTGACCAGGCTTCAGCAAATCGATAGTTCAAATCTTGAAGATTCAGTATTTGTACTTGAATGCTTACGCTTCGCAAGTTATGCATCCCACACAAAGAATGAAAATGAGTCATACACTCTTCCAGAACTGTGCAAGATGCTACAAGGTAGCAATTTAGAGAACGTTTATGCAAATTTGAACACAGCTCTTCAATTGCACTTCATTACTCATGCTTCCAGTTGCTCAATAGAAAGGTCAGTTTATGCTGAAAGACATACAGATAATTATTTAAGGACATGCTAACATTTTTTGGACAACACGAGACAGTGTGGTACTGAGGTGCAAGACTTGTACGTCTCTCACAGTTGACTTACGTATTGTGTGCAGCCGATCCTCTTCTCTGGGTAATCAGCTATGTCGATCTCTCAAAAACTTCTTCTCTGAAGACTATAGAGGGTTACAGGAATTAATTAAGCTACTTTTCTATCCTTGAAATGATTTGTGTACTCGTGAAACACTTTCAGATCATTCATGGTATATTTTCGACTCTCAACATAAAAGTAATGTTTGCTCTTTTTCACAAAAGTAAGTAAACTCTTGCAAGTCAACTGGTGTCTTTAAACATCAGACTCGATAAATCACAAGTACAATATCATATGTTGAAACAATCCAATAATGTGTCCTGTCTCATGCAGAGCTAAGATGATAAGTAAGTTAAAAGTATCTAGTCTCCAGTGAGTCCAATACATGAATGTGCATAGAAATCTATATTCAATTGTTAATTAGTCTTTTTACAATCAGCACAGACACTAACACATCAAAGAATACTACATAATTATTCCTTGAGTTTTCATCACGTCTTCTGTGGAGCTGGCGGCAAACACTTGTCCTAGTCAGTCACTTGCCCCTCTTCTAATAACAAACTTCCGATTGCACATAGAAACAGGTGGACCGGTAGAAATGTTCTCACTCTCCCGCACCCGTACCTAAAATATCGGGTGTTCGAGACGGTGGAAGGCTGAGGGTTTCTAGAATTTACACCGAAATTCTTGAGGCACTACATATCCCTCCCCTTAGCTTGAACACGTGGTATTTTATATATATTCACCATGTACAATAACCTCACACAAGACAATTCTTTATCTTTTAACAGTACATCATTTTCTACTAATAACCGTGCATATTTTACCACAATTATAAAGCGTGAACCTTTCAATCCTTGTTGGAGTTAGCTCTTTACAATCTCCAAAAATTCATGAGTAGCACATTTTTGTTTTCTATTCCTCTTCCAATCGTAAATTCCAGGAGTACATAACTCTTGAATACTCTACTGCTTTGTTCTTACTTCCCGTACGACTTTTCCCAAGTATGTGCTTATTCATTACTTATTGTATTCTGGAGGAACTCTAGGTAGAATAAAAGTGTTATCTTCTTGGATACTTGTAAATCTGAAACGTAATAAGGCTACTGATGCATAGAATTTAAACTTACCTGACTATTTTCTTTAAAAGTGTGACTTCTGTCACGATCCTGCCCTTTTTCCCTTTAGGGGCAGTCTGCCCTTTTTCCCTTTAGGAGCAGTACCTATAGCTTATATGGATTGATCCTAGGAGTACCCTTTCTCCTTCTGTTTCGGCAGATACGCCCCTTTCTTATTCCTATCCTCCTATGGTACAGGTCAATTCCCTTCTTGGTGCCCCTGTCCGTGCAGTATACGTCAGCCTTTCATAGGTCTGCCTATCCGCCCTTTTTCTGATCCAATAAATGTCGAGTGAACCCTCCGTATCCTTCTTGAGTAGGCCTACTGGTTCATTGTCCTAGCATACGTCTTTATGAATACTATTCTTAAATTTTCTCTTGATAAAATTACAACTCTACTCTACATCTTAACTCCACTTTCCAATACTCCCTCTAATACCCTAGAGTCCTCTTTCACTCCTCACTCCTACTATATAGACATATCAATGCCACGCATAGTAGATGCTATGTCTACCTGTATCTACCAACTCCCAGTAGATACCACGCCTTTTCTCAAAGGATTAGCATGGCACGTGCGTTGATTGTTATTCTCCTGTCTTTACATACATGTAAATATGAATATAATAGAGGGAAACATTCCACGTGGGAAAAATATATCTAAAAACAGATTCCGTAACTTACCAAATGAAAGCGTTGGTACATCGATAGAGACAATAACAAACACAAACACACACACAAATTTCAAGCTTTCGCAACCCACGGTTGCTTCATCAGGAAAGAGGGAAGGAGAGGGAAAGACGAAAGGATGTGGGTTTTAAGGGAGAGGATAAGGAGTCATTCCAATCCCGGGAGCGGAAAGACTTACCTTGGGGGGAAAAAGGGACACTGTAAGTCCAGATCATGAAGATGTCATCAATAAATCTGTACCAAACTTTGGTTTGGCAGGCCTGGGTAACCAAGAAGGCTTCCTCTAAGCGACCCATAGATAGGTTGGCGTACGAGGGGACCACCCTGGTACCCATAGCTGTTCCCTTTAATTGTTGGTATGTCTGGCCTTCGAAAGTGAAGAAGTTGTGAGTTAGGATGAAGCTGGCTAAGGTAATGAGGAAAGAGGTTTTAGGTAGGGTGTCAGGTGATCGGCGTGAAAGGAAGTGCTCCATTGCAGCGAGGCCCTGGATGTGTATAAGGAAGTGGCATCAATGGTTACAAGGATGGTTTCCGGGGGTAACAGATTGGGTAAGGAGTCCAGGCATTCGAGAAAGTGGTTGGTGTCTTCGATGAAGGATGGGAGATTGCATGTAATGGGTTGAAGGTTTTGATCTACGTAGGCAGAGATACATTCTGTGGGGGCTTGGTAACCAGCTACAATGGGGCAGCCGGGATGATTGGGTTTGTGAATTTTACGAAGTAGGTAGAAGGTAGGGGTGCGGGGTGTCGGTGGGGTCAGGAGGTTGATGGAGTCAGGTGAAAGGTTTTGTAGGGGGCCTACGGTTCTGAGGATTCCTTGAAGCTCCACCTGGACATCAGGAATGGGATTACCTTGGCAAACTTTGTATTTAGTGTTATCTGAAAGCTGACGCAGTCCCTCAGCCACATACACCCGACGATCAAGTACCACGGTCGTGGAACCCTTGTCCGCCGGAAGAATGACGATGGATCGGTCAGCCTTCAGATCACGGATAGCCTGGGCTTCAGCTGTGGTGATGTTGGGATTAGGATTAATGTTTTTCAAGAAGGACTGAGAGGCAAGGCTGGAAGTGAGAAATTCCTGGAAGGTTTGGAGAGGGTGATTTTGAGGAAGAGGAGGTGGGTCCCTTCGTGCACATTGTTGTTTACCAACCTAAGTTCAGCACAGGATCAACATAGCTCAGGTTTAACCAACACTTTTCGACTTTTTTCACACCAGATCTCCAATTGCTTTCTAGTTTACCTTTATCTCTCCCCATATATGTTTATTTTCATTTGAGCCTCATGTTACACTTTCCACATTCTAATACCATGTCACCCTCACAACATCCCCACAACGACCCCATTAAGTTTTATTTACATTCCCTCCGTAAACATGCATTCGCCCTAGCCAGATTCTGCTCCCATATTTTATTTACTCAGGCTTGTCTGACATTTGGCATTACCCCCAAAGGCCTCACACTTAAAGTTCCCATCTCTGGCTGTAACCCGTCTTTCCATCAGTCCCTATACCAGTTCCAAACTGAACAATCCATAGCCCTCACCCGCCTCGTCCTTCACCTACATATCTGGATACTTCCCACTAATGCCAACCTATCAGAACTCCGGAGATGGGAACTTTCCCTTGAACATATCCTCTCTTCCCATTACCCACCAGGCCTCAACCTCCGCTAATTTCAAGATGCCGCCGTTCATACCTCACCTGTCATTCAATAACATCTTTGCCTCTGTACTTCCGCCTCGACTAACATGTCTGCCCAAACTCTTTGCCTTTACATATGTCTGCTTGGGTCTGTATATGTGCGGATGGATGTGTGTGTGTGTGTGTGTGTGTGTGTGTGTGTACCTGTCCCTTCCCCCCCCCCCCCCCCCCAAGGTAAGTCTTTCCGCTCCTGGGATTGGAATGACTCCTTACCCTCTCCCGTAAAACCCACATCCTTTCGTCTTTCCCTCTCCTTCCCTCTTTCCTGATGAAGCAACCGTGGGTTGCGAAAGCTTGAAATTTGTGTGTGTGTGTGTTTGTTATTGTCTCTATCGACGTACCAACGCTTTCGTTTGGTAAGTTACGGAATGTTTTTTTTAGATATACACATGTAAATATATATATGAGAGCGACAAGAAAGTAACAATGCAGAACCATCACATATCAACAATGTAATACGTGCATCTACTCAGATGTACATATATTTTTATTCCCTTACATCCCTTGGCGGTTCTGAGATCACTTCAGGTTTCTAATTCATAATGCTCCTGTTTGTGTTTAAGTATATCTTCGTGTGTATGTAGATGTGTGTTTGTGTACCCTGATTCTTCGGCCTACTTATATGAAATAAGGTTAAGTTTATTGGAAACCACGGAAAATAAGAGGGACTTCAGCAATAGAAGTATACGCATATGGAAAGAGGAAAAGATAGACCAGTACTCAGATGAGAAGTACGAAAGGAAAAAGTAGAAATGGTTGCTAAGATCAAAGAAGAGAAAGAAAATAGCCCCAAAGACAGGAAAACCCTTCCCACCCCCTTTCCCCAGGATCCCTACTTCGCTGGTACTTGAGTGAGAAGCCGGAGGTGGTATGATGTTAAATGTCTCTTACAGAACGGACATTCTCACCTTCACCTTTGAAGCCCCCAAAGAAAAATCTTAGCAACACCTATGGAATGACAAATGGTGAAGAATCAGTTACACCTATCTGCGAGGGTGGTCTGAAAGGCGGGGTGTGTGATTAGTGCTAGTCATGCTCGTACTTCCAACAGTGATACAAACCCTCCCATTTACATTACATCTCACAAAAGGTATAAAATATTCTATAAAAATAGAAAATTATACACTACAATCAAATAGTTGTTTAGCTAATCACTTTATACTATATTTTATACACACATAAAATATTCTTTTCAGTTTATGTTGTCTACATATCACTCTGCTTGAATAGTACCGTGATATTATCTTTATACTAGTACTATATTCTATTCATTTCATTCCACGTTTAGAGATCACTGTTTATCCATGATTCTCTTAAACAGATCTCAATCTTGTAGTCATATCAGGTTTCCTAATTACTAACATTATAGGATAGTTTAAGAATTGAGGAATAGATTATAGACTAGATGAAGAATTGGAGGGAATTCGGTGCAGGAAAACTAAAGTTGACGGAACACCGAAAACAACTAGGGATCCCACACTTGGCATTCCACCCATTAACACAGAACATTAAAGTCCCTGGGAGACAGATGTGACTCCGCCCAGATCCCATCGATCTGGCCTTAACCTCACTCGATTACTTACAGAGCAAAACTTTTCATCAAATTGTGTGAAAGTCTCCTCACAACAAAATAATCACCACTTTCCTCGGTAACACAACATTAGGTAAAGCTATTCTACGTTCTAATCTGTCCTGGACAAGCTAGAATTCTTCGCACAAGTCGTCAATAACCTTGTTGGTATCATTATGTTTGGAAAAAGCGACAGTCACAACATTTCCAGAGATTATACTCTCGGTAATTTCTTAATCTATAATTAGCTTAAAAGGTTCCGCCAGACTACTTACATTTATAATGTCAAAGTTGACTGTTTCTTATTTCAAATTTTGTTCTACATTATTTACTCGCTAACTGACAGCTCATATACTAACACCTGGAATTTTCGATTGAATAATCGATATTAATTCCTTTGGCTGGTCCATGCTCTCTTCCAAAGTATTCATTTCCTGTCTTACAGAATTAAATTTAATATTACGTACATTTTCACAAGATTTTAATTTTTCACTACATTCAGATTCTACATTATTATTATTATAATATTTGACGTTGCATTCAGTCTCCAAAGTAACTACGCCGTCGCATCGATTACTAGATTCTTTGCTTTTGAGTGTCAATTTTGGCGGGCAACAAACCTATATTTGTCATTTGAATATTTGAAGTTTCATTCTGTCTCAGATTGAAGTCAGTGAATAGTTGATTTACAAGAGTATTCAAAGAACTAGTGAGTTCACTCTTTAAATCTAACTTCAGATTTTCTACCTTATTGTTTAATGACACAAATTCAGTCTTTAAATAAAACTATATTAGCTGCCTGACTGTTCATGGTTTCACTTTGAGCATCCACTTTTTCACTTGGAGCGGCTGAGTCAGCCTTCTGGTCATCCAATTTAGCACTTTGGTCATCTAATCTAGCATTTAACTGAGTATTTACCAGGTCTACCTTAAACTTAGTCCTTTAATTAAATTTGCACCTTCTGTCCAGTCTGTCCTATTCACTGTCATGGCCATGGATGGTCCCTTCAACTTTTACCAAATAATTATTGGTTTTTCCCTCACCTAGCGTAGAATTCTAGCTGCGTTGGTGAACGAATGTGTAATCAGCGCCGGTGGACAACACTGGCACCAGTGGCATCGAATGTTGGTTTCAGCGTCGTCGTCGGTGAGCAGACGCGGAGTCAGCACCAGTGAGCAGCAGCTAGTGCAGTCGATGTCAGTGGCTGGTTACTGTGTCGGCATCAGTGTGATGTAAGTGTGTGAAGACTGCTTACTCTCCACACCCGATCTTCTTAGTCACAAAGTTGAGGTCTTCTCTCCAGTTTTCTCTGCTGTCACTTTCTCACATCGTTTGCTGCGTTGCACTCACAACTTTCTTCCATTTGTTTATTGGACTCAATACGATTTCTGGAAACAGTTCTCATATCTTGTTAGGTCTGGTGCTATGGCAACACCTAGTATCTTCTTTCCGTTTCTGCCTTTTAATTGCCATTTTCTTTGGGTCCTATCACTTAGGTTGCCAAGTTCTAATGCTTACTGGACGACAGAAAATAATATCTTCTTATTTCTGTTATCTATTTATCACATATATGAACTTTGGTCTCAAAGTACTCGTTGATTAACCTTCATCATCTCACTCGTATCTCGAGCTTTAGAAGTAATTAAGTACAATGAAACATAAGAGTTGATTTGAAAACCATATAAAAATATGAACATGCGTTTTGACTTCTGCGAGTCTAAGACATGAAGTAAGTTAAAAGTCTCTAGTCTCCAGCAAGTCTAATACATGAATGTGCATAGAAATCTATATTCAATTGTTCATTAGTCTTTTTACAATCAGCACGGACACTAACACATCAAAGAATACTACATAATTATTCCTTGAGTTTTCATCACGTCTTCTGTGGCACTGGCGGTCAACACTTGTCGTCGTCCCCCTCTTACAGACTTCTAATAACAAACTTCCGACCAGCACATAGAAACAAGTGAACTGGTACGAATGTTCTCACTCTCCTACACTTATACCTAAAATATCAGGTGTTCCAGACAGTGGAAGGCCAAGTGTTTTTAGAATTTACACAGAAATTCTTGAGGCACTACAACGTGAAAAGAACAGTGTCTCTTAGTTATCTTGGTATCCCCGCTATTGAATCAAGCTTGGCAATGACACTGGACTATAAAACTTGTTTGCAAATGATGGTAGAAAAAAAAACCACTTTGTTATTTAAATAATCACTGTTTTGGCCCCAGACCTTCCTCAATGTACTTTAAGTTGTTTGTATTGTTTCTATTTCATTTTAACAACTGCTAAATATACTGTTTTCATTTATATTTATTGCATAACAATTTGTTAAGTTTTTCTATGTTACTTTTATAAAAGCACTGTTTTAAATTACAACTTGCAGTTAAGTACTATACAGATGAAAAACATGCCCACATGTTAGGCAAACTTTGAGAAATATCTAACAATGTAAAATCCAAGTTGGAATAATGAAAACATTACGAAAAGAAAAGATTGCTTATCACCATAGAGAGGAGTGGTTGAGTCGTGGACAGACAACAGAAAGACTTCCCTACATGTTGAGCTTTCAGACAACAGGTCTTTTTTCTTTTTTTAAGTAGACAACACATACATGCGACGAGCAACTACATCTACTGGGAAATGCTATCTGGGTGGGGATAAGGAGGAGACTGGGGTGAGGAGGAGGAGGAGGAATAGCAGGGTAGAAGGAATGTGGTTGGGACAGGGTAGGGCAGCTAGTGCTGCTGGTACATTTAAGGGAGGTTGGGGTGCAGAGGAGTGCAAAAGGACAGAAGTAGAGGTGTGGGGGGGGGGGGAGGGGGGGAGTACACTGGTGGAATAGAGAGTTGTTAGTGGTGGAGTGGAACAAGGGAAGGACACAGGTGGGTGAAAGACAGGGACTAATGAAGGTAGAAGGCAGGGGGGATACTGGCATGGCAACATCCTAGGCCATCCTATTCATGGGCTATCTAGAGGAATCTGAAATCCCTTACTTGGTCCAGATTAGTTGATGACATCTTTTTGATATGGACCAAAGGTGAGAAGACCCTGTCTACATTCCTCCAGAACCTCAATTAATTCACTTCACCTGGTTCTTCTCAACCAACAAGCCACCTTCCTTGATGTTGACATCCACTTCAAAGATGGTTACAGTACCTCCATCCATATCAAACCTACCAACCACCAGCAATACCTCCACTTTGACAGGTGCCATCCTTTCCACACCATGAAGTCCCTTCCAAACTGCCTAGCCATGCATGGCCGCCACATGTATAGTGATGAGACAGTGAAATATCTAGGGGTAACCTTGGATGAGAAGCTAACTTGGACCCCTCATATTAAGAGTATCTGCTCCAAGACAAAAAGCACTTTAGTGAGTACTAGGAGGGCTTGTGGCAAAAACTGGGGCCTAAGCCCCACGGGTATGCACTGGATATACACCACAGTGGTTAGACCCAGGATTTCCTATGGGGCCATAGTGTGGTGGAAGAAGGTAGAACAGCAGGTTGCTGCTAAAGAGCTTGCTAATGTGCAGAGATTGGCCTGCTATGCCGTAATGGGCGGAATCAGCAGCACACCAACCGCTGGAATGGAAGCCATGCTAGACATGTCTCCACTTCATCTTTGGGTTAAGATGGAGGCAGCAGCTGGGGCATACAGACTTAAAACTGGCCAAAACTGGGTCTCATTTGGATATCCAGAATCACACACTAACATAGTGAATGAGGTAAATACAGGTATGGCTGGGGAAATGCCCACTGACTATATAACAACTGCTAACTGCTTCGACAAGCCTTACAATACAATAATTGGAAGTAGGGAGCAGTGGGAGAAAACAGTTCGACGCCGTACGGGGGGACATCGTTTGGTTCACCGATGGGTCGAAAACAGGTCAAGGCATTGGGGCAGGGTTGTACGGAGTTCAGCCAAGACTGGAGAGCAACATCTCTCTAGGGAAACTGGCCTCTGTATTCCAAGCCGAAATTACTGCAATCAGGGCATGTGTGGTGGAGAATATGAGTAGGTGCTACAATGATCGTAGCATCTATATCTATTCAGACAGCCAGGCAGCCCTGAAATCATTGGCAGCTCCTGCAACAAGATCTAAGATCGTTGCAGATTGCCACAGGGCTCTGGTGGAGCTAGGGGGAAGCAATAGGGTGTACCTAGTGTGGGTACCTGGCCACTCAGGGCTCTGTGGCAATGAACAAGCCAATAGATTGGCTAGGATGGGGGCTACAACTCCATTTATTGGACCGGAACCTGTCTTGACAATCACCAAGGCTATGATCAAATTAGAACTACGGAACTGGCTTAGGAAACAGAATGTAGGATATTGGACCAAGGTCCATAAACAAAAACATGATAAGGTAATGGTGCCCAAGCCATGTTTTAAAAGAAGCTCTGTAATCCTGGGACTGGATAGGAAAGAGATCAGGCTCATGACTGGACTGATGACCGGCCATGAGAACTTCAAAAAACACCTACACACAATGGGCATAATGGAAGAGGACCCTAAATGTAGGATCTGTGATGAGGGTGAAGAAACTGCATCACACCTAATCTTTGAATGCATGGCATTGGAGAGTAAAAGATACAGAATCTTCGGAACAACTAGACCTGAAGAAATTGTGTCTGCACAAAAAACTGGTAGAGGGACTCCTTGCACTATTTAAGGGCACTGGTTGACTTTACTAGATATACAGGGAGCGATACCGCACAATAAACCTAGTTTCGGTGCGGGCAGTGGCAGGTTAGACCTAAGCTGTTTTAGCTCTCCTATTAAAAAATCAAATCAAATCAATCAATAGTGCTGAGAAGTCACTCTCCAAATATGCCAAGGGTCTCGGTGAGGTCTTCACAGACTGAAATTACCCTCCCAACCTTGTACAGAAACAGATCTCCCGCACTTTGTCTCTGAATTCACTTATCACCTCCCGGAGTTCCACCGACTGACCACAAAGGAGCACCCCCTTGTGTCTCAGTACCACACAGGACTGGAGCAACTGAATCACATTCTTCGAAAGGGTTTTGACTACCTCTTGTCGTGCCCTGCAATGAGGAATATCCAACCCACTATGCTTCCCACTCCTCCCACAGTGGTATTCCACTGCCCACCAAATCTACACAATATCCTTGTCTATCCCTGCTCCATCCCTGCTTCCAACCCCTTGCATCAGGGGTCATATCCCTACTCCAGTCTGGTCACAGGCATCACCTATCCCATCAAAGGCAGGGCTACCCATAATAGCAGCCATGTGATCTACAAACTAAGCTGCAACCACTATCTTGCAGTCTACTTGGGCTTGATAACCAACATGATGTCTACCCACATGAATCGCCACTGACACACTGTGGCCAAGAGACAGCTGAACCAACCAGCTGCTGGGCATGCTGCCCAAAGCAACATTCTTCAATTCAATGACTGCTTCACAGCCTGTGCCATCTGGTTCCTTCCTAGCAACACCAGCTTTTCTGAAATGTGAAGGTGGGAACTCTCCCTGCAATATATCCTAAATTCCTGTAACCTCCCCTAGCCTCAACCTTTGTTAGTCCTTGTCCTTCACTCACCTATCCCTTCTCTGCTCCTACTCCCGTGCTACACAGCTTCCTATTCCACTCACGCACCCACTGATCTTTTTCCCCCTCCTCTACTTCTCTCCTTTTCCACTTCCCCCAATCCATATCAAACCTCCAGGTTGCATCTAGTTGCCCTATTATGTCCCTGCATGCTCACACAAGCAGCGTTTTTAGCTTCCCCCTCCCTGCCCCGGCCTCCTCTTTACCCCCACCACCCAGACTGCTTCTGTAATCAGGTGCAGTTGCTTGCAGACCAGCCTCAGTGATCAGACACAGTTGTCATGTGTGTGATTTGTGCATGCATGAATGTGTGTGTGTTGTTTACTTTTGAAAAAGGCCTTTTCACCAAAAGCTCTATATGTATGGCAGTCTTCTTGTTGTGCCTACCAATGATACAACGTCTCCTCTATACAATGAGTAGCAGTCTTTCCTTTTCATAATATTTTAGAAATATATGTCTTATAAGTTGTGGGTGGAGGGGAGGTGGAGGGGGAGGAGGACATGACAGCAGAGTTTTTTTTTTTTTGCCCAGGGGCATAATCAGGAGTACTAAATCTGGGCCTGATCATAACGCAACTGGCACAGCTTACAGAGATTTTACAAGCAACAGTATTGTGACTGGAGGGCTGTACACTCAATCCCACTGTAATACCGTATATTAGCAATTGGAATGCTGTGAAGAAATGACAAGATTTATGACTATGGGGTTACCTTGAACTTGTATTGTGTTCTCTCAATGCAATGAATTTCTGGCATGATAACAATGGCCCCGTGTGAGTTTTAACGACTCAATCCACTGAAATACATCACCTTTATGTAACTCTTGCATATGATACTCAAACTGTGCACGCTTACCTCTCTCCAACTGCTGCACTGTCCTATTAGTCACTGAATACACATTGCAAAACACTTTGATAAATGCCACTTGGAACAAAATTAAAACAATGCTCATGAAAAGAAGCATCTTCTGTATTATAACTTTTTCCATGTACGACTGTGGTGCTGAATTGTAGTTCTGAAGCATGTAAAATGTAACTTTTAAAAAAACAATTAATACTGTTCAAATTCATTAAAAAATAATGAAAATAAATTCAGAATGAATATTTCATTCCACATCAAGAACACACTGTTTGAAGCTTTGTATTAGATTAAGACTGTGTGCTGGACTGGGACTTGAATCCAGAATTTTGCTATTCATTGACAACGTTTGTATTCACTGAGCTGCCCAGGCACAACTCACAATTCACCCCAAAAGCTTGTTTTGTTTGTACCTCCTTCCTACTTACAAAACTAAACAAAAACTCTTCTCTATAACTTGCCAGATTAGCACTTCTAAAACAAAGAGACCACTGAGAAAGGACTTACCCACTACTTATGGGATGTTCCTAGAATGAGTCCAGATTTGAGTCACAACCCTGAACAAAGTTTTAATCTGCCAGGACATTTCAAAATGCCACACACTCCGTTATAGAGTGATAAATTTATATTGGAAACAACCCTTAGAGTGTGGTTAAGACCCTTCTCCACAATATCATTTCTTCCAGGTTTGCTTGTCCCACTAGGCATGCAGCAGACCTGCATTGAGTCTGGGAGGTATGTGAGAGATACTGGGATTAAAGCTGCAAGAGCTGGTGTTGAGTCATGCCTGGTTAGTGCAGTTAGGTAAAGATAAGTGTTCATGATAGGCAAGTTCCTGGGTTGAAGTCATGGGCAGCATACCATTTTAATATGTAAAGATGTTTCACATGAAAATCAATGTCACAATTACCACTGCATTGATCCATTTAAAATACTGGCACTACAGCAAAACTAACATAGTAATCATATGTTACCTTGTGATGACAGAGGTTTTGGACTCAGTACTGCGTTTACATGAGCCTCAATTTTATCAACCTCTTGTTTGTACACTTGAATTTGATTTTCAAAACGTGTAACAAGGTCCTCGAAGTATTTATCAGGAGCAGTGTTTTCAAACTGTAATCCTGGAGGTGTATCTTGTGTTTTTTGAGCCATTTCCACAGTCTGCAGACACTATAAAAGAAGAGACACTATTTATTAAATATTATTTCGTACTTCGCAGAAGCAAGAACATTTAACATGTAAGCTGCAGGACTGGGTGACAGGGGACTGCATAAATATGTATGCATTTGAAAGCTAAATAGAGGCACAAAATCTTTTTATTGTCTTCTCATATTTCAAACCAGGTACAGTTCCTTTCAAAATGAAACTTCCAAACTTCAAGTCTTTCTGATGTCTTATGTACTTGATTACAATTGTATCACATTCTGTTTCAAATGGGTGAAAAGTTGCTGGTGTATCACAATTTCTTTCTACAGTAATGTTAAATCCCCAGAACAAAGTTTGTCTTTGATCCTCATTTTTATTCACATATAGCACATTTTTTGAGAAACAAAAAATGATATTAATGAATAAGCGTATGTACTGAGAAACAACAGCCAACGACAATTTTTTCAAAAATTGTCCCTGCATAATGTTCTAAAACTGCCATCACAAATAATTCTTACAGGATTTGGTTTTAAATAATGATGATAATGGTATGAGAATAAATTCTGTGGGATTTGTTGAGAGAGAGAGAGAGAGAGAGAGAGAGAGAGAGAGTTGTCTTCAGAATGATATTTAAGAAAACCGATGAGGAGATGTAGAATCTCCTGTTTGCTTGAAGAATAAAGAGTCAAAATGAAAGTAACAGAAGTCATAAATGTTTTTGAAGACATGTGGACTAGTGGATTGAATTGTATGGCAAATCTTTTGTGACATGTTGCATAAAGGCAGCTGAATGTTGCTTTATAATGACCATAAAGTCAAAATTGGTCAATAGCAAATAAACTGAAAATTGTTCAGCCTATAATTGACGATGTTTTCTTTTGAAAAATAATCAAGGTAAGTTTAATCGACTGACTTATTCCTATTAAGAAAAGGTCTTTGAAGGCTTACGAGAATGTGCTGACATCTTTTTAAATAAACTGAGGTTAATGAAAGGGCATGTGTGTTAGGAGGAGCTTTACTCTACACCTCTTTCCAGAAGCTGTCAAGAAATACATTAAAATACCAGATAATGACATAAGTGGAAGATCCAATAGCAAATACTAATATAATACACACTGCCACTAAAGGGAGTACAGATCTGACATTTCTTGAAGCTCATACAATTAAAGTGAGTAATCTTACCACATGATTAACCAGAAAGAATAGTAATACCATGTCAAAAATTTAATTGTATAAAATATTTTGACAGTTTAGAACAAGTAGCTATTGACTGCTAGAATTGGAAGAAGCAAGCCAGATGTACACACCAGCTTTCTTTTTAACGTTCGTTGTTACCACCTTAACCCTTTCGTTGCCAAGTTAATGCTAGCAGCTGTCCACTTGCTGCATGTGGCGTGCTGCACCTTGCGCCGTCGACATACTGCAAGGGAACTCTACTGTCATGCTCTTGTTTGTCACTGTCATCAGTTTCACTTCAGGAAGGTCAGTGCGAGAAATCTGAAGAACAGTTTTCTCAGACCTGTGATGCCAGGGCAGAATTGACAATTTCCATAGTATCACCACGACAAGGAAAATTACTTCATTCTCACTGTCACTGTTCATAAATGAACTTCCTACTTCCACATTTGATAATCCACACTTGTAAATTTTCAAAGTGCTTCACAACACTTGCCTGAACTATAAACCCATAAAATAAGTAAAAGATAACTATTAAAGCTGCTTCTGTCATCTACAAGAAATATTAATGTAATTGTTAGTGCAGGCAATACCCTAATGAAGCACCTTAGGTCAAGCCGTGCATTCGTGTCATGTTAAAACATTCACACTATTGCCACAATTCATCCTGCAATGTATATAAGTCACTAGCACAGAGCAGAAGTTCACTATGGATAATTATGTCACAAACAGTTTAATGGTTAAATGAATGCCATTTAGGCTTACTATTTTTTCGGCATCATCTTTGAGAGCTTTGGACAAGTTTCTGGGAAAAGGTCTTTAGCAGAATTTTGTAGTGTGTGTGTGTGCGTGTGTGTGTGTCAAACTCCTTAGAGGAGCACATGAATTTGTCTTGAACTTTTTTGAAATCTTTCGAGAAATCTGTTGTGATTCATTTCAACATGCACGAATCTCATCAACCTGACAAGAAACACATTTAGTTCTGTCAACCAATATAAATGGTCAAGAATTTTAGTAATAAATCACCTTGGTTTTAATTAATTTCTTTATCTTCATATCAACAGCAAGACACACACACACACACACACACACACACACACACACACACACAATGTAATGTGGAAATTAGTATGAACTTTTCTTTTATTTTGAGGAGGGGGTGGGGTGGGAAAGTTATGTGAACTTCATGGTTGAACAGGTAACTGTAAGACCACAAATTTGAAGGTCTGGACTTTGTCTGACACACACACAATGTAATGTGGAAATTAGTATGAACTTTTATTTTATTTTGAGGAGGGGGTGGGGTGGGAAAGTTATGTGAACTTCATGGTTGAACAGGTAACTGTAAGACCACAAATTTGAAGGTCTGGACTTTGTCTGACAGATGATGTGAATTTTCTACATGGCAATCTGACAATGCTTAAAAAAAAAAAAGAAAGAGAAAGAGAAAGAGAGAGAGAGAGAGAGAGAGAGAGAGAGAGAGAGACTGTATTTGAAACTTCAGTGTCTTACCTTATCAGTATCTGCCTTCAGCCTGCTTGACAACGTGACGTTCCTCTGAAGGTCACTAACTTCTGATGCAACCATCTGTTTCAGCAATTCTAAATCCTCTTGTACTTTATGCATAGTTTTAGGGGAGCTTCTTGCTACGTCTGAACAGTAAGCTTTCTGTTTTTTGACAAAGTCCCTACAAGAAAGAAGAAAAATAATCATTTTACAAACTCGAACAATAAATTATCTATTGTATAAAAAATATAATACGAGGGTAGTCCCAAAAGTGAGGTCTCCTATTCTTTTATAAGTACATAGCCGTGTTTATTTCTACAATGGTTTACATTAGTTTTTAGCTTGAACATTTAGCTATTTTTTTGACATAATCACAATTTCTGTCTATGCATTTTTGTAGATGCTGTGACATTTTTTATATGCCTATGTCATACCAGCTCGCTGCCATGCTGGTCAGAAAGATATGAACCCCTTCTTTCACCTCGTCATTGGAGCTGAATCGCTGGGACCACAATTAACGCTGACAGGTACTGTGAGACTCTGAAAAAACTCAAACGGGCAATTCAGAACCGGAGAAGGGGAATGTTGAGCAAGGGTGTACACATTCTCCAGGACAAAGTTTGCCCACACATCACTTGGCAAACCGTTGCTCTCCTGTAACAGTTTCAAAGGAACATAATTACCCAGCCACCATATTGTCCTGACTTGGCGCCCCGTGACTATCACCTGTTCCCTAGGTTAAAAGAACATTTGGCCGGTAAGCGATTCAGCTCCGATGACGAGGTAGGTGAAAGAAGAGGTTCATAACATTTTGAACAGCATGGCGACGAGCTGATATGACATGGGCATACAAAAACTGCCACAATGTCTACAAAAATGCACCGACAGAAATGGTAATTATGTCGAAAAATAGCTAAATGTTCAAGCTGTAAACTGATGTAAACCACTGTAGAAATAAACAAGTCTTTGTACTTATAAAAAAATAGGAGGTCTTACTTTTGGGGTTACCTTCGTAGTAATGGTGTAAGGAGTAATATTCTTCAATATAAATAGTATTGAAAGGTATGTAATGCTGTAAGTATTTTCCACTTCATCAAGTGAACAAACAATTTCAATAATAATTCAAACGATGTCCAGTAACTGTTTTCTGTTAATGGTCAAAGACAAAATGAGATGAAATTTTCTGTTTTGTGATGCAAACTACCAATAACATAACATTCTCATCTAGTTGGATCTACCGTGCCATCGCTGTTAAACAGATTACTGCCTGTATCTCAAAGTAGCACTTTTCTTGTATGTTCAAACTTACCAGCTTCAAAATCTTCGGAAATGCTGCTGATGGAACAAGTTTCACCCCTCTCCCAAATAATTATGATTTGACTTTATTCTGAGTAAAGTTCAACACAATCCTGTTCCAACAGTAAGATGGATGCTTATTCAATAAGAAAAGTCTGTACTTCAATTCTCAGAAATTACAGGTTAAGTAGGCTATGCGTTCCCCTGTATGAAGCATTTTGTTACAGACACAAAAGAATTACAGACACTGGCTGTGAATGGGCACTGATTGAAATAAATGGGAAAGTTGAATATTTGTGCCGGAATGGGATTCAAGCCTGGGTCTCCTGCCTACTAGGCAGTTGCTCTGACCACTAAGCCATTCGGACACTGCTTGGACTGCCCTAGCACACTTCCTATCAAACCCACATTCTCAACCTACCCACACACTACTAATTAGTGCCCCTTTCCCATTACCCTCATTACTCATGGCATTTTGCCAATTCCTGTAAGAGTTTGAGCCTGGTGTCCAGTTGTTACACTTTATTTATTTTTAGTTTAAGTTTTGTAGCAAACTAAAATTATTTTTGTCAGGGTACAAGAACTTATTCAACAGAAGGGGAAAACCATGTCATTTATGTGCAGTAATTAAAAGGTAAATATACTCCTTGAGGTTTTATTTCTATAATGTTACTGTTAATTTTTAGTGTGTGGCTTGTCAGTCAATCTTCAATACATTATTCATTACAACACCTGTTTCGGTCTTACTACAATTGATTTTCGTCCACACATTGCTGAAGCTGGAATTTCTGCCTGACCTCCACCCCCCTCCCCCCTTTCCTTCCTTCCAATTCCAAAATTCTCACCATCCGGATGAAGTGTAATGGAAACACTGTACACTAACATATGTGTCCTTCAGTACACTCACATAGGTTGAGTCAAATCCAATATTTCCAGGGAAACAGGTAATTCATATTTACTGCACCACTCTAAAGCTCTAATCCTTCACAACTTGTAAATGGTTTTCACAGTCTTATATGATGCCTCACTCCAATGTATATTTTCTTTTGCTTTACTCTCCTTGTACCTGCATCACCTTTTGCTGTTTGTGTAAGTACATTTGACAAATAATTATCCCTTTGATCCGTCTACATCATTTTCTCTGATACTGGACTTTTTGCTTAATTCAATCTGGTTTACTTAACAATTCTTAAAATTTTCATAATCTACATTTCTGACTTCTCTACTGATGAGTAAGTTTCTTTCCAGTTTTGTATTTGTTTTTACTTTGTACCTTACGAGTTTGCAGCCATTTGCGATTCGAAAGTGCTTTAGGACCATCGTGTTTGTGTAATTCTTTTACATTTGGTAAAATATGATTAATTTTATTTAAAGCTTCATTTGGTCATCGTCGAGTCTATTTTCTGTGTTTCCTTGGCAAATACGACTAATGTATAACCTCTGGCATTTCTGGAGTGAAGAATCATTCTTACTTTTTTCCCCTACTTCTGCACAAGAATGCCACATCATTGTATTTTTGGTGGTATTTGTTGCTGTTCATCAGCTCATGTAGCTCTTGTGCAACTCTTTGTACAGGTCTTCTATCATGTAAGCATACTGGCACACAGGCTAACGATTTCCATGGGATGTATTCTGCTGATTTTTAACACGACTTGTTCTTCATTCCATAAATGCAATATTGTTCTTAATTTTCTTGTTTACAATAAAGCCTATAATTGTAATTACTCCCTACAGTGTTCCTGCAGAGCAAAACATATCCTGATTTTAATTCTATTTGGTCCTCATGTTTTTGCTGGACTTTTGGTAACCCTGCTATATCCCATTAAATTTTAATTCCTTTTTCAACTTATAGCCACAGTAATAATAATAATAATAATAGAAAATGTAAAAGAGCATACACAAAATGAAAAAGTGTAATAAATAGAGGAGATGAGGGTACTGAAAAACACTGAGATTACTAAAAACTGATCATCAGCTTAGTTGGAAAAGAATTGGAGAAGGAATTTGGCTGATGAAACACTCATCTAAAAAAGTACTGTTATTGTTAATTCAAAAACAGTCATTTCACTTTTAATGTTTTCATCAGGTGAGAATCAACAGTCATTAAGTACTTTAGAAAATGCATTTTAACTAAAAGCTGTTTTATTTACCCTATATATCATCTACCAGTTTTGGTCACAGAATGTCATCACAGGATGTAACCTGAAACATATCAGTTAAAAACATTCCGCATTTTCCCCTCTAATTTGATACATCAAGTTTGTCATAATGAAATCATGCAAATAACTATTGTAGCCTGTTCTTTAAACACTGACCGAAACCGTTGGATGATATATAAGTTAAATAAAACAACCAATGGTTAAAATACATTTTCTAACAATTTTTCACTCTTTCTGAAAACATACTTAGAATTATCTGAAACTCAATACCAGAAAGTTCAGACCCTCATAACACCATTAACTTTTTTGCCTCAATGCCTTGTCAATACGTCAGTTACTGTAAAAGTTCTGCAACTGTACAATAACTTTGTATCATAAAATCTAGTGTGAAATAGTGAAAACGTAACCTTAAAATATTAATGTTCCACAAACACTATTTGCTGGACAGTGTAATTCATTTTTGTGATTGTACTGTAAGTCAAATAGTGTGCAATGTAATTTCACATTTCTGTCGCTGCAAATTACGCCACTGTGATATTCAACAAATGTTGTGTCACTAATTAATGCCTGGACTATTTCTCTCCCAAACATACTGGTGAAGGAAGAGATGCAGGCCTCTCTACCCATGTAACTGTGATCTGTAAAACTGTACCTGGCCATCAACAACATTGTAGTGCTAAGAATGTAGGAGAAGACACTTTAAAAGTCATTTATTGTGTGGGCCACATCATTTGGCACTATCCTTTATAGAATAAGTTCCCAGTATATTATTCTGGAACATCAGGGTATGAGACTTAGAGATTTGCATCAAAAATTAAGGAGAATGTTGCATGGTGTGTGGGTGGTTAGATGAACAAAAAGAATGGGGGAAAAGACACCACACAAAAAGATAGGCACCCGAGGGAGACATCATAGCAATACTGTGTAATACCATCTTTGGCTGTCACTGACAAAACTTTAAATTCAACTCCTGTTCTTATTGGGTCAGACATTTTTACAATCACTTTTCTTATGCCTTGTAACATAGCTGCAAGAGGTACACCATTTCTTGAAGACACATGAGACACTCCATGTCGACACATCAACAAATTAGCCAAAAATTCACAGTGTGACCACAGGAGCATCCAAATACAATAGCTCCTTTCTGCCATTCTATTACATGTCCATATCGACCTTCTTACTGTGCTGATTCGATACAATCGAGTGCCATATACAAACCGTTTCACTGCCAAAATTTTTTTTCCTGGAGTAGAGGGAAACATAACGGTCTGATGGAGTGGGTTACGGATATGGCCAAACATGATACTGTAACTCATTCTGAAACATCTTCACGGCAACCCATCTTAATGTGTTGATTCCATACTACTGACAGGTGCAAACAAGCCACTTGACTGCCATGATTTATGACAGAGGATCACTTAAGCACACGGTAACTCCTGAGGTATAACTGCTGCGAAGGAGCACTGTGCAAGGGAATTTAAAACCTCATTTTTTGTCACCAAAAGCTTCCTCCGTGAGATGTATCACAGAATGCCCAGATTTAGTATCATACCCCAAAGCCACAGAAATGTTCAAACTTCACCAAATGCCAGGCAGTTACAGAATGAAATGCCCTGTCAAACTGCATCCATAAAGCACTGTCCAGCCAATGCCAAGAAATAGCCAAAATTTTTTCAAGTAATCATTAAATGAAGTCAAAACAATTCCTTGGAAACAAAATCCAATCGTTGATGAGTTTAATGGCTCCTGTCATGAACAAGAGTTAAGCCAACATGTTGCCTAATGCAATTAGTGGCAGGAGGATAATATGACCCACACCTTGGGCAAAAACTGGAACCACAACTCCCCATTGCACGCCCCTCAGATTTAGTGGTGAGATTAGCTCGTCAAAAACTGAACACAGCTCAAGCATGAAAACAGGAAGGTGTACTGAACTGTGGGGGAAAAAAAATAGGAACAGTGAATGGGCCAAAAACAAGAAGTGTGATATAGAGCAGCCTGAAACACCAACAGTGTTGTGGGTCAGTGGTCACAGTGTTGGTCAGACAAGCATGTTCAAAACTCCCTTGCGCCATTTATAAACACACACACACACACACACACACACACACACACACACACACACCCTTTTTTTTTCTTCACAACATTATGAATTTCTTGTCCGGTCACTGAAATGTTTGTTCTCTTTCTATAGTCTTAGTAGTTGTCACACTATACACTGCGTATAGAATATGAGTCAGGTGGTAAGAATACATTACTTTCACCAAAAAATTTGATGAATAGTGAGAGTAGGCAAGATACCACATAGACGTCTCACAGAAATGAAAACAAAAAGTAAACGGTGTGAACTATGCTACAACAAAGGAATTCAAGAGTCAAGACTTCCAAAATGGAATGCAACTTGAAAAATGTTAAAAACATGTTTCGACAGAGCACAGAGAAACTGTGATTGTGAAACTGTTGCGTTCATTTGTTGCAGCTTATGTGACAAACTATTATGTTTTCATCATTTCCTTGGAAGTTATAGCATTCACTTTCATACGAACACCTGTACTGGGCAAGGAGGCATATCTCACTCACTCACCAGTAGTACAAATCAGGTGCATCGATAAGAGATTCCTATCATATTACATATGTACTGTCACTAATGCCATGTATGACACACCAGACATGTTTTCCGGTGGAGGATTCGGTTGACTTGTCGCCTCGTCATCACGGATCCCATTTGAAAGCTATTTCCTTCTGGCTGCTAATAGAGTAGTTGTGTAGAATCAGCTACCATTATACATTACATTACATCTCGCTGTTGCAAACAGATGTTACACAATGGCACAGACACAAATTTGAATAAAGCTAACAGAAAAAAAAGAAAAAAAAATAATTGCAAGGTGGAGGTTTATACATGGTTTGCCCACTTGGCAGTTCAACACCATAACAACTTAACCACAATGCCATTTCTCTTGCAGGCTGCTCTCTATTGCAGTTCTTGTTCTTGGACCATTCACAGTTTCTATTTTGCCTTTATTTTATTTTATTTTTTTATTTTTTTTTTCCTTCAACAGTCCGGCACACCTTCTCCCTGTTTTCATGCTTGATCTGGGTTCAGTTTTTGACGGGCTGTCCACCGGGCCCTCTTACCACTTTATTTGAGGGGGGCTGCAATGGGGAGTTTCCCTCGTCAGCAAAAACAATAATGCACATCGCAATCTTACTCTACTGCTGCAAAGTTTATCCAACCTCTGCAAGCAAACAATATACAATGTTCAAATAACTTATGGGCATGCAGCTAGCTGCTTTATGTTCACTTAGAGTTGATCTGGATATTGTTATTTTACCTGCAGACAAGGGCAATGCTACCGCTGTTTTGGACAAGCAGGATTACATTCAAAAGTTGCAGGGGCTGCAGTCTGATTCAGCGTATTGCACAACTAATGCTGCTCCCACAAAATGTGTTGACAGAAAGACTAACAGCTTCCTGAAGAAAAGTTCCTTGTCAAGGACACTATCAAGAGTATTATTATTATTGTGCAGTTCCCCCTAGGTTATATGGCCTCCCTAAGATCCATAGGGAAAGGGTTCCTCTTCACCCAATCGGTAGTAACACTGGTGTTCTGACATATCGTGTAGCAAAACACCTAGCTACTATGTTGAGCACCACATTAAAAACTCAGCAGATTTCTTATGTCGATTAATGGGAATGTGTTTGAATGACTCTGATATTTTATTAAGTTTTGATGTGGTCTCTCTCTTCACTCGTATTCCTCTGTCTGATTCATTATGCTTGATTGAGGTTAGGTTCAGTGCGGAATTAACAAATCTATTTCAACGTGAGTTGACTTCCACTTACTTTATATTCAATGATCAGTACTAAGTGCAGACAAACAGAGTTGCGATGGGAAGCCCGTTACCGCCTATTATTGTGAATTTGTTAATGGAAGACTTTGAGGAAAGTGTGTTGGAGTCGGTGGCTTTGAAAATTGTGTTTTTCCAGACATGTAGACAATACTATTGTTGTTTGACCTCACTGCAGTGAGAATTCAGTTGACTTTTTAGAAGACCAGAATTCAGTCCACCTGAATATTTGTTTCACAATGGAGGTGAAGAAGGATGGCTGCCTTCCCTTTCTTGATGTGTCGGTCAGGAGGAAGGTTGACGGTATGCTAGTACGTGCCATTTATAGGAACTACTCAGAATGACCTGTATCTGTATGTCGACAGTTGTCACCAGCTAGCACAGCGTGGGAGGTACTTTGTACCTTGGTTCACAGGTCCACGTCATCTCGGACCCTGAGAGTTTGTCAGCTTAGTTAGCCCACCAAGAAGTCACCTTTTGTCAGAATGGTTCTAGTGAAAGACAGATTACACATGCGTCACACTATCGACCAACTGTGGACTGGTCTGGTGATGATAATCCTAAGAGGGCACGAAAGTCTATGGCCTTTTTGCCTTGCACAGGGAGCTCTCTGAACAAGATTGGTTGTATTTTGTGGAAATAAGATGTGACGTATGTTTTTTGACCACCATCTAAGATCGAGGTACTTTTAGGTTCCATAATAGATGATCTAGATTTGCGTAAGTCAGGTTATGCCATGTGATATATTGGTCAGACTATCAAGACTGAGGAGGACAGGTGTACTTAGCTTAAGCATTACACAAACTTACAACAGCTGAGCAAATCTGCCATTGCAGAACACTGTCTCGGCACTGGTTATCCTGCAGAATGCATGCACTTCCGACGACTGGGATAGTGTGATTATGGAGCTTCTTGAAATTAAATTAGCAAGTGACCTTATAAATAGAGTTGGTGGTTTTTGTTTAAATTCTGCACAGAATCCTGCTCTCTTCTTTGTCAAAAAACAAAGAAACAGAGTTCAAGGTACCTCACCTGTTGATTATTAATTTCACCACTGATAACTTCTGACAACAGCCACCATTGATTTGTGATAGCACTAGTGTTTATAATTTGTTTGAGTGTTATCTTTCCAGAGTTTCTCCAAAAACCAAGGTTTTAAGTTCCCTTGCACTTGTTGCAATTATGCCTTGAAAATGTCAGAGTGTATTTGTGTCAAAATATCAGCAGCTGTCGACGATGCCACCTAGCAGCATTCCCGTAAGTTATTTGAACATCTTGTAACAGTTCTTCACCATCCACAGTGTTTCAAAGTGAGCAATGTGGTCTTTTATGATAAGATTTTATGTTGTCTGACGAGCTTAAGTTGATACATTACACAGTAATTAGAAGTCTAGAATCACAATCGTCAATTTTATTGATTGGTAAACTGTTTTGGTTATCCTACTGTCATCAGACCATGGGGTGAATTGGTAAGTAAATATTATAACTTATTTTAGGATCTGTACAGGCATGGCACTGCCGCTACACTAAACTGTTGGCGCAAGTGCCTGACAAGCCAATGGTGGCTCGATGACAACCTGGGACCACAACCCTGTGAGAGGAAATGAAAACCCGCCTTGTGAGTCGATCTATGGGAAACAGAAAGTCTGGGGAGTCATACAGACATGCACAGGGTAATTCAGCACACAGTTGGCATGGGTATTTGTCAACTGACTACAACACTTAACAGAATGTGCAATACAAGACTTAACTCCGTGTATGCACTGGTGTACCCGGGTTACTGCTGCCCACAGGGAAACACTGATGTCAGTGGGTCTGGCCATACTACACACTTCATGCACCCCCCATCTCGGGTTTATGGACTATTCCACATCATTACCCAAGCTCGCTCTTCATTGTGGTGTCCACTGGTGGGAATACTAAATCCCTCACCCACTGAAAAGCCCATGTAGGGCTGAAAATTGACAGGGAGGGCTGCGGCCACCAGCGCAGAACCAGAGAGGCTACCGGAGAAGCCAGCAGCAGATTGACCTACACATGAAGCAACACCGACCCAGCTGTCTGAAGCAAGGGGAGGTTCACTGGGAACAGTTGAGGCCGAGGTCGCCATAATCAGTGAGTGCAGAGGGCGGAGGCAGAGGAGGAGAGTGGATCAAAATCCATGGGCTCCAAATCAGTCAGTGCAGTTGCCAGCTTCAAGGCACAACTGATTTGCATGGTGGATCAGCTGCTCCGTTCACCACAAACAACTGCCAACCTCTGTGTCCCACCATGACACCCACCCCTGGTTGAAGGACCAGGCTCAAACAGTAGCACTGGGATGAAATTGCAACAGGCCACCGAGGTCTGTGGCATGCAACTCGGGGTGCCACAAAACCAGGAGAGACCCTGTGGCTGGTGCCCATGCACATGTTCTGCCGGATTGCATCTGTTCACCAATGTTGCCTGGTATGTAGCCAGAAGACTCAATCATGGGCAGAAGCAGATACTGATTTCTTCAGTTGGGTCTTGAATCTACACGACATGCTCCACCTCTGATTTAGAAGCAGGATGAAACAGGGTGGTATTCAGATGCTGGATACTGTTACAGATGCAGAAGTCTTCAAACTCCCATGACACAAATTGCCTGCCATTACTAGATACAAGGGACCTGGGGGGATCCCTCAATGGTATAAAGAACTGACAATGCACGCATGAAAAGCGGCAGTCGACAACATGAAGGACTACTTGGCCATGTATGAGAAATTGGCCAATGCGCCAACCATGAACAACCACATGCTGCCCACAAACTGACCTGTGAAATGGACACCCTGTCGCAGTGGTGCTCTGGGACTAGCCAAGGATCTCACACCAATGCCTTCATCTGTGTAATACCGCAGTGTGATGCATGCAGCAACAGGAGTATGTGGGGTCGCAATGCCACGGGAACGACTACTCAACAGCATTGTTCCTCCAGGCTATGCCTGAGGATCCCTTGGACAATGATGATCATATAGAAGGAGAAACATATTCCATGTCTTATCTGCACCCAAGGAGACATGTCTTGACCAACCCATCTGGACCACTGAAACAACTTTCCGAAAACGCAGGTCAGCAGCTGTGTTGTTCATGACTTCTTTTTCTATAAACAGAAAATCTGACAGGGTTCGCCGCAAGGCGTCACTGAACACAACCATGAGAGCCTTCTGCTGACTGGGGGCCATCAGGAGATGCAGTAGCGCATCAGCTTTGGAATGCTGGGTGGAGGAGCAATAATGAATATTGTAGCAACAGATACTGAGAAAGAGGACCCAACTCAGCTGTCAGTGGGCAGACCTATCGGGCAACTTGGAATGAGGGCCACATAAGGAAATCGGTGGCTTGTGGTCAGAAGTGACAAGGAACATCGCCCTATATAAGAAAATGTAAACTTTTTAACTTCAAAAATAATGGATAGTGCCTCCTTTTCCATCTGAGAATCGATTCATCATTGTCCAAGAGGTCCTCACCCTCATCACAGAGAAGAAATGCTCTTGAGTGGTTGTCATGGTGTTGCTACCCTCACATACTCCAGTTGCTGCAACATCACACTGGTGTACGGCTTGTATAAAGGCACTGGCGTGACATCATGTCTACTGGCCAGCGATCGTGACACTGAACAGCAGAAAGCTTCTTTGATGCATCAGTGATGGGCTGTTCGGTGCAGTGCTGTCTGGGTTCTGATGGAACAGGACTGCACCAAAGCCATACTGGGACACGTCAGAGGCCAGAGTTAACGGTTTACTTGGTGTAGAAAAGACGGACAGGGAGTGGATCACAAACACTGCTTGACAGACTGAAAAATCCATTCATAATCCACAAACTACACAAACTTAATGCCGCTCTGGCGAAGACAGTTAAAAGGATGAGAAATGTGCGCAGTCCAGCGATTGAACTGAGCATAAAATGAAATATGAAATCTTATCCAGAAAAGATTGGAGTTTCTTTAGGCCTTTGGGAACCAGCAGGTTGAGGATGGCTTTGATAGGTCACCTATCAGGACAAGGTCATCTTTGCTACGCTCAAGTCCCAAGAAATTCACCTTTTGCAAGAAAAAACTGCACTTTTTCAGGGAGCAGAGCACGAACACTGCTTGAGAGACTGAAAGCCCATGGACAATCTGCAGACCAGAAAAACCTAATGCTCTTCTGACAAAGCTGGTTAAGAGGCTGGCACATGTGCGTGGCACAAGGAATGAACGGAGCATAACACAAAATCTTACCCAAGACTGGAGCTCCTTCAGTTTCAAGTCCAAACAGGGTGTTGAGGACCAAGAAAGTCTTTGAGAATGCATGCAATGGCAGCTGCAGGTAGGCACCACACAAGTCAGTGCGTGAAAAATACTGGCTACCAACAACTTCGCCAACAACTCTACTGGCTGCCTAATTGCCTTAGATTATGCGACAACAAACAACAAAGCTTATCAAAGGGAAGTTTCTTATGTTCTGTGGAGCGCTTCAAATTTTGGACACGTGTAAGCCAGTGCTGCTTTACAACAACAAGGTGGCCTCGTTCACTGGACTGACGATACACATTACATGGCAGTGAAGTAAGAACAGACACTGGTAATTCTCCCACTTTTTTGGATACTGTCAGGTCCATGGTGACCTAAAATTACCACTAAAAATGGAAACAAAGAAAGAGGGGCATCAATAATGTAGGAAAAGACAGATTGGTACTTACTGTAAAGATGACACATTAAGTTACAGACAGGCACAATTAAAAGACACTTAAACATAACATTTCAGAACAACCTTCACCAGAAAAAGATAGAGAAACACACACCATTGACTCATACAGCCAAGCACATCTCATGCACACATCACCATGAGCTCCAGTAGCTCAGACCAGAATGCCTTCAGAATGCATTGTGGTCCAAGCTGCCGGAGTTGATGGTCATGTGTGCATGAGGTGTGCTTGCTTAAGTGAATGAATGGTGAGAGTTTCTCTTTCTTTTTCTGATGAAGACAGGGGCTGAAAGCATATGTATAAGTGTCTTTTAATTGATCCTGTCGCTGTACAGTAAGCAGCAATCTATCTTTTCCTAAACTGTTGATATACCAGCCTGGAGTTTCTATTGTTTGAAAGAGGGGCATCACACACTTAAGAACTTCCTTCATTGCCACATGCCATTGGCTTGACAATGCCACTGCATTACACGGCCAGCGTGGGTACTTCATGGTCCAATATTGGCTCAATAGTACCCAGGGAACAGAACCATGAGAGAAGAAATGAAAACTCACCACAAGAGTCAATCTGCAGGAAGCAGAAAGGCCAAAACCTTATGTAGATGTGCACAGGGATAACTCAGAATGCAGCTGTCAACTCAACACTTGGCAACAATGCTCAACATGATGTGCGAGGTCCACGGTAGTTGAACTCAGCTTTATCACTGGTCTGCCTGAATCACTGCTGCCTGCAGTCCGCAGGTCTGCCCATACTACACTAGTGTCCAAAATTAAAGCAACAAACGGAAATTTTGCAAGGTTGTGTTTATTTTGTCACAAAACAGTACAAACAGATGATAGTAAAGTACAAACAATGTAAAGAAAACAAGAGTGTAAGCAACTGTAATATGCACCCATTCTTCCTACAGAGCTGCTTGTAAGTCTTGGAGAGTGGTTGGTGGATTCTGACATACCGTCTCCCTTGCATATTCCACACATACTCTATGGGATTTAAACAAGAAGAGCAATGCAGGAGTGCTCTATGAGGTAGAGCATTATCATCCATCAATACAAAGTCTGGGCCCACAGAACGTCACACCAACTGCACATCAGGTCTCAAGATTTTGTCACAATGCCTGACAGCAGTTAAACCTTGCCAGCTCACACATACAATTTCATGAAGAGGTGTTCAAGTGTTCAACATAATCCCTTCCTACACCAAAAGGGATCCTGCTCGATATCGATCTCTTTCCACAATGTTTGGGTCCCGAAATCATGTTCCACATTCCCTCCAGATGCAAATACGTCAACCATCCACTCTCCAGACAAAATCAGGACTCATCTTCGAAAAAAACATTGACCCACTGTTTGGCTGGCCAGGTGGCATGTTGACGACTCTACTCTAGGCAATCCCTTCTGTGACGACGCATCAGAGGTACACATACAGCAGGTCTCCGACAATAAAGGTCACCCTGCCGAAGTCTTCTGTACACTGGTTGCCTCAATACAACACGTCCAGTGGATGCTGCAAGGTCAGACCAGTTGCCATGCAGTACTAAAGTGGTATTATTGTGACCTTACAGCCAAATAACAGTCCTCTCTTTCTGATGTCACACGTGGTCAGCCCTGCCCTGGTCTTTGGATACAGTTTCGGTCTCTCTAAACTGTCGCCACATCTGAAAAATAATATAATTATTCACTTTAAGCCATCGGGCAACATCAGTTTGTGACTGTCCTGCTTCCATTCTTCCTATGGCCCTAAAACACACAGAGTCTTGTAAGCATCTTGTCTGTGCCATAAGGCACCATCTGTGACCGTGTACACAGCGACTGTTGATGTGGGACTACCCGGAAAACACTATACCATTTGCTAGGTGCCCTGACGTTACCACTGGCATGGTTGTCCGTTGACCGGAATGTTATCTTCCGTGCAGAACAAGATTTTGTAGACATACGTTGACAGTTTTTATGATTATATCGTGAATTAGACACAGGATGGGGAAATAGCAGCTTCCTGCTATAATTTTGGACACCAGTGTATGTGCCATGTGTGCCCTTCATGGCAGGTTTCTCCATTATTCTGCAGCACTAGTAACGCCAAGCCAGCTCTTCCATCTCTGTCGCAATGTCTGCTAGCAGAAATATTAAATTTATTATCATGGTATTTATAAGGAGGAAGTAATAAAATTACCTGAGATCCAAAAACACCACATGCTCATCTGGGAAAAAACATTATTTCATAAATAGTTTTCAGAGTAGCAGCACATAGCAGCATTTTGTCAACACAGCTACAAATTTCCACTCCTACAAGTGATATTAGCAGCTAGAAAATTAAAAATGTTGCCAAAGATTTGTTCTGTGCAATGAAACAGAAAAGGATACTCTGTTCATGTAACACTATGTTGGGTCATTCCATGTCAATTCAACCAATTTGAGAAAATATTCCAGCTGATAGTTTCAGATTTGGCTGAAATTCAGCACACCAATGCTACTGAGTGTGGAACACTCATGTACAAAATTTTAAGTTCCCCTGCCAATTAGTTCCAGATTTATGGCTTGTGAAAGAAGGTGGCGTGACCTGGAAATTGCAACCCGCATCAGGCAACCTATGTTCAGACCCAACTTAAGGTCTTAATAACTTTGGAACTATTCCACACAGTCCAGTGAAATTTTTACAACCCAGTAACATCCGCTTAGAGAACACACTCTATGAACCAAAACACCAACAACATATTTCTGAGGGAAAATAAAAAAGTCCAAAATGTGATTAAAAAAATGTAATACGTTAAAAGGTAAATATTGTAGGTGCCCTCTGTGCCAAATATAATTCACTCAAAAAGGGTATAAATATTTTTGTGGTAAGCTTAATGTGGCCTAAACACACACAGAACTCATCTTCCCCATATCAGTCACACAAACAGAGTTACATGCACATGAAAATACAAAAATTCGAAAAATTACCTGAAAAACATGGATTTTTTAAGTGTGGTAGCACAAAAAGGACAAGTGATATCCAAGCCAAATTTCAAACACTATATAAGTAGACCATAATATAATATGTGTCAAAATTTCAACTTGTTATTGCAAGGCATTTGTGTACAATAAAAGTTGACAGAGACATATTTGGTTACGTTTCTTTTAACACGATTTAGCAAGTAACAGTGATGATGCAGACAGCTTGTTTCAGATAAGGATGTAACAATTGTTGGGAACCATTAGGCAACAGAAAGTTAAACAAGGGTAGTTTTCAGGGACAGAATGAGTCATTGTTAGGAAGGATCAACAAAGGAAAGAAGCAACAATTACAGGTTACTCATGTTTCTAAGATTCTAGTTCAGACTGGTCAGTACTGTTGTGGTAAGTCAGTATGGAGGCAGAAGAGTGTACTAGTGGTGCTTTCGTTCAAACAAGTTGCAGTAATAGTAGAGCACAAGCATCTGAATGTCATAAAACAACATATGGAACAAAATGTGGCATTCGCTTTGTACTGTATGATCTGGATGAATCGGACCAAGATTTGTTGCTATGGAGATCCGGGATACACCCTGTGGGCACAAGAAGTACAGTTCCCGGAAACTTTAGTGTTTGTTATCATCATATGAAAGTGTTTCTGGATAAATATTCTTTCCTACAAAGAAGTTGTTTTGATCCATTTCAGATCCATAAGAAGACAGTGAAGTGTAGCCTCAGAGAAATTGATATAAAATCAACATTGAAAGTGAATCAGTGCATGGGACTTAACATGAAACCGGGACAAAAGTTATGTTCCAGGTGTGTTACACTGCTAAAAATGAAGAATATTCTGATAATTTACATGACAGTGACGAAGGGTATCAGCCACCTACAACCACAGCGGATGAGGAATTAAATACTTCAGTGACTGCTCTTGGTTTGTCTCCCACGTAGACACACAAAGTTGGGAAAAGAGACAGGTCCAGCTATGGTAGAAGAAAACTACAAGAAGCTCAAATGTAATTAAAACACAAAATAGCTGACACACTAATGGTGGAAGAGGAAGAACTATCTGCTCCAAATGAACAGAAATCATGCCAGAAATGCTCTGATTTGGACAAAATTGTGCACAATTTGAAAGAAAAATGTGCCATATCCACACGCCACAAAAAAGTAGCTATTCTTACCCTTGCACCTTCCAGATGGTCTACTGACTACACTGCAGAGGAATTCAATGTTTCTACATATATGGTAAAGCAAGCTAGGAAAGTAAAAGCAACCCAAGGAGTGCTTCCACAACTTCAGCAGGCTCAGGGTAAGCAATTGAGTTCAGAAATAAAGGTGCTAGTGTTGGAGTTTTATAAAAATAAAATCATTATGGTCTACTTATGCAGTGTGTAAAATTTGGCTTGGATACCACTTGTCCGTTTTGTGCTACCACACTTAGAAAATCCATGTTTTTCAGGTAATTTTTCGAATTTTTGTATTTTCGTGTGCATGTAACTCAGTTTTTGTGACTGATATGGGCAAGATGAGTTCTGTGTGTGTTTAGGCCACATTAAGCTTACCACAAAAATATTTATACCCTTTTTGAGTGAATTATATTTGGCATAGAGGGCACCTACAATATGTACCTTTTAATGTATTACATTTTTTTAATCACATTTTGGAATTTTTTATTTTCCCTCAGAAATATGTTGTTGGTGTTTTGATTCACAGAGTGTGTTCTCTAAGTGGATGTTACTAGGTTGTAAAAATTTCACTGGACTGTGTGGAATAGTTCCAATGTAATTAAGACCTGAAGTTGGGACTGAAGATAGATTGCCAGATGCGGGTTGCAATTTCCGGGTCCTGCCACCTTCTTTCACAAGTCATAATTCTGGAACTAATTGGCAGGGGAAACTAACACTTTGTACACAAGTGTTCCACACATGGTAGAATTAGTGTACTGAATTTCAGTCAAATCTGAGACTATGAGCTGGAGCCCCTGGTTGAACTGACTAGTTGTCAGAAATCCCATTAAAAGAGTGGAAAGATCAGCACATGAAATTATAGGTTATACATTGTAAGCCCCTATGAGTTATATATGAGCTTAGTGAACTAAAGCTGAGAGCGAAAAATGTGTTGTCACTCATGAAATATTAATTTGTTATTTATATTTGTTCCAACTCTTTCTTGGTGCCATGTCTGAACAAAATCCACTGCTGCTAACTTTCAGAATTAAGCGTAACTATCTTTCTCATGCCCTGCACCATGCAAAACCAAGAAAAAGAGTTTGCTGCAGTGCAACATTTCCAATGTGGATAGCAAACTGCATTGTTCTGTTCATTGGAGAGCAACAACAAACTTGCTCTGCACAATGTTGGTACATCAAAGGAAATGGTTTGTTTACTATATTTGCACCAAGTCGGAACAAGGTGGTCGTCTATCGACAGGAGGTGTGTAAATTAATTTGTATGCTATCTCAAAATGAGTTTTGAGTGGAATCATTAAAAGTAGGAAACATAACAGACCTGTATTGAGAATGGCCAGATTGTGGAATCTGAAACATTATGATTTAAAAAAAAAAAAAAAATAAATAAAATAAATAAATAAATAAATAAATAAATAAATTAAAAAAAATAAAATAAAAAAACTGATCCAGTGTTCCAGTATTCTGACAACACATGAAAAAATATAATCAAATTTTCCATCACCAGTGATAGTAAATCAGACATTATTTTTCCCATGTATCTTTCGACTTTTCAGTACTGGTGTCGCACACAGATGATGTTTCTATGTATTTTTCCACTCAGCTGATGATAAACAACTGCGAAAGCAACACTTCCAATTTTCAGAAATTCATTTTCCATTTTTACTGACCCATGTACTGGAACCATGTACTCTGGTCCATTCAGAGCAGTTCTGCCCCTTTTTCCCTGTAAATCTGTGTACCATGTTGTGTGGTGTGTCCAATGTAGGAGTAACTCTATACTGAATGTTAAAATTAGAAGTAATTTTATTTTCTTCAAGAAATGCAGGACATCTCACTGTATGGTAATGGCAATAATAAAAGTACAGGTATTACCACTACTTTTCTTGTATGTACTACATAAGGGTTTTAAGAGTTCTCATTGGAAATAAACATTTCTTATATTTCTTTAATGGAGTAACATGCAAATATTAATTAAAAAATCTGACATAACAAAAGCCATACATCAACCTTAGGTGAAAAAGAAAATGGTCACTCACTTGAAGCTGTCCACTGTTTGCAGTAGTTCATTAGGAACGGCAGTTTCCTTCACTGTTTTTGACTCTCCTCGATTGACTGAAGCACCTGTAACTCAATGTGATAAATTAATGAGAAAATTCTGAATAATAATAAATTTTCTTACACATTAGTGATAATCGAGTGCACAACTCCAAAATATAAAAGCATTTTCATTTAGTATGATGAACAACAACTTTTCTTTTCTGTCCTTTTTAACTGTACATTCACCATGAGAAATTTTGGTACCTGATGGATATCAAGTGTCTAATATTATATGAAGAATGCAATGTGTAATTCTTTTAGTAAATTAAACAACTCTTCTGTTGAAAAAGGTTGAATAATACAGCTTATTCAAACATAAAAATGTCAGGTTTATAACAGGCAACCATCTGACATTTTTCCACTGAATATCGTATCTGATTCCATTTCTTATTTGTAAAAGATTTGTGGAGACGACTGATGAATAGTCATTAAAATGTAGTTACAGTTATATTCTTGATGGAGTGAAAAGGGAGTGGATAAAATTCAGCACCAGCTTACAGACTACTTCCATGCAACAAACAGCTCACAGCAATTCATAGCTTATCAGTGGGTTTCAAAACTGATCTTGTGATTATGAGTTATTTGCTGCCAATTCATCCATTGTGCTGACTATGTATCCAAGCTAAAAGAGGTTTTTATAGCACCATAATTCTCTCTTTACTGACAAAACAATCAAGGGATGAAATTATGCCTCACATACCACAGTATTCTGAGCCTTTAGAACGAAAGGGACTCCCGTATTACATACAATTAAAAAGAGGCAGTGCAAGGAACAATCACATACAGAAAATGACACAAATGCTAGTTCTCAGATTAAGAGGTTTCTTCAATGAATGCAAAAGAGGTGAGAGAAGTGGGACACATGCTTGATTGTCACCCCCAACTGGGCCTCAGTTTACACTAACTGTCTCATATTTTGCACTTTGTCATAATCTGTCATTTCCTTTGATTCTTCTGCACTATATCATTTGCTGCTTCTCTGTTGTTCTTTTTACACTCATATAATTTGCCTGTTATCTTCTTACATCTGATTTATTAACTGCCCTTTATATCATATTTAATCTGTCATGTTCCTTTGATTCTTCTGCACTATATCATTTGCTGCTTCTCTGTTGTTCTTTTTACACTCATATAATTTGCCTGTTATCTTCTTACATCTGATTTATTAACTGCCCTTTATATCATATTTAATCTGTCATGTTTTCAAATTTCAAAAAAGTAATTACTGGATCCCCACTGTTTTTTATTCCACTTTTTACATAACATTACAATGACATTTTCAGTTGCTGCAAATAATGGTCCAAAATGTGATCACTGTCTGGTTTACACCCCAGAAGCTAAATGTCCAAATTTCTAGGGGATTTTAACTGATGGGTATCAGATTTCAAAATCTTGGCCAAATGTAATTGCAAAGGAACATCAAAATAACTACATGACACTGAACTTACTGAGATTGAAGCAAAAGTGATATGGGTGGTTCTACCTTCCTTAGACTGATGCTACAACATGCCTCTATTAGATTGAATTGAAAAGAAATATAACTACAGTATTTGAAGCTGTACCTGAGATGCCCATTCATGCCAAACGTCAAGGGTGTGGGATTACATCCATTGTATAATAATTCCATTACTGGTATATATCATCATTTTGCATAGTTCCAACGAAAAAAAGTTCTTGCTCAGAATACTCAAGACTGCTTAAATTGGCTGTAAAAACAAACATTATCAAAATTCAAAACTATCTGCCTCATTGGTAGCCTCCATTAAGCAACTGTTGTGTTATTTTCATTCTCAAAATCCTGATGACGTCGATATCCCCAAATATGGCAAAACTTTTAAACTATATGATCTACTTTTGTGTAAGATCTATTTTAAATTTTTCTATGTTCTTAAAATCCACCCTTGACAAAAATGATTTCTGCTCCTCTGTATTGGTACTGCTACACCGAAACTCTTATAGTTTATGTTTCTTTAACACAAATTTTAAAAGTTTTCCAATTAAAAAATAAATAAATAAATTGTAACTGGTTTCGTTGACAACAATGATCTTTAGATCATACCGCCAACGTAACTGGTACCTAAGACAACATATGGTGCTAACCACCATAGAATCATTACAATGAGTAAAATCTTTTTTTTTTTTTTTTCTTTTTTTTTTTGACAAGTTACTTACAGTAACATTTTGTGGTAAGTAATATTGTCTGCCTACCCCCATGAACCATGGACCTTGCCATTGGTGGGGAGGCTTGCGTGCCTCAGCGATACAGATGGCCGTAACGTAGGTGCACCCACAACAGAGGGGTATCTGTTGAGAGGCCAGACAAACATATGGTTCCTGAAGAGGGGCAGCAGCCTTTTCAGTAGTTGCAGGGGCAACAGTCTGGATGATTGACTGATCTGGCCTTGCAACACTAACCAAAACGGCCTTGCTGTGCTGGTACTGCAAACGGCTGAAAGCAAGGGGAAACTACAGCCGTAATTTTTCCTGAGGGCATGCAGCTTTACTGTATGGTTAAATGATGATGGTGTCCTCTTGGCTAAAATATTCGGAGGTAAAACAGTCCCCCATTCGGATTTCCGGGCGGGGACTACTCAAGAGGATGTCGTTATCAGGAGAAAGAAAACTGGCGTTCTATGGATCAGAGAGTGGAATGTCAGAGCCCTTAATCGGGCAGGTAGGCTAGAAAATTTAAAAAGGGAAATGGATAGGTTAAAGTTAGATATAGTGGGAATTAGTGAAGTTCGGTGGCAGGAGGAACAGGACTTTTGGTCAGGTGAATACAGGTTTATAAATATAAAATCAAATAGGGGTAATGCAGAAGTACGTTTAATAATAAATAAAAAAATAGGAGTGTGGGTAAGCTACTACCAACAGCATAGTGAACGCATTATTGTGGCCAAGATTGACACAAAGCCCATGCCAACTACAGCAGTACAAGTTTATATGACAACTAGCTCTGCAGATGATGAAGAAATTGATGAAATGTATGATGAGATACAAGAAATTATTCAGATAGTGAAGGGAGACAAAAATTTAATAGTCATGGGTGACTGGAATTCGAGAGTAGGAAAAGGAAGAGAAGGATGCATAGTGGGTGAATATGGATTGGGGGAGAGAAATGAAAGAGGAAGCCGTCTGGTAGAATTTTGCACAGAGCATAACTTAATCATAGCTAACACTTGGTTCAAGAGTCATAAAAGAAGGTTGTATACATGGAAGAATCCTGGAGATACTAGAAGGTATCAGATAGATTATATAATGGTAAGACAGAGATTTAGGAACCAGGTTTTAAATTGTAAGACATTTCCAGGGGCAGATGTGGACTCTGACCACAATCTATTGGTTATGAACTGTAGATTAAAACTGAAGAAACTACAAAAAAGGTGGGAAGTTAAGCAGATGGGACCTGGATGAACTGACTAAACCAGAGGTTGTACAGAGTTTCAGGGAGAGCATAAGGGAACAAATGACCGGAATGGGGGAAAGAAATACAGTAGAAGAAGAATGGGTAGCTCTGAGGGATGAAGTAGTGAAGGCAGCAGAGGATCAAGTAGGTAAAAAGACGAGGGCTAGTAGAAATCCTTCGGTAACAGAAGAAATATTGAATTTAATTGATGAAAGGAGAAAATATAAAAACACAGTAAATGAAGCAGGCAAAAGGGAATATAAACAGGAAGTGCAAAATGGCTAAGCAGGGATGGCTAGAGGACAAATGTAAGGATGTAGAGGCTTATCTCACTAGGGGTAAGATAGATACTGCCTACAGGAAAATTAAAGAGATCTTTGGAGAAGAGAGAGTCACTTGTATGAATATCAAGAGCTCAGATGGAAACCCAGTTCTAAGCAAAGAAGGGAAAGCAGAAAGGTGGAAGGAGTATATAGAGGGGCTATACAAGGGCGATGTACTTGAGGACAATATTATGGAAATGGAAGAGGATGTAGATGAAGATGAAATGGGTGATACGATACTGCGTGGAGAGATTGGCATAGCACTAAAAGATCTGAGTCAAAACAAGGCCCCGGGAGTAGACAACATTCCATTAGAACTACTGAGGGCCTTGGGAGAGCCAGTCCTGACAAAACTCCACCATCTGGTGAGCAAGATGTATGAGACAGGCGAAATACCCTTAGACTTCAAGAATAATATAATAATTCCAATCCCGAAGAAAGCAGGTGTTGACAGATGTGAAAATTACTGAACTATCAGTTTAATAAGTCACAGCTGCAAAATACTAACACGAATTCTTTACAGACAAATGGAAAAACTGGTAGAAGCCGACCTCGGCGAAGATCAGTTTGGATTCCGCAGAAATGTTGGAACGCGTGAGGCAATACTGACCCTATGACTTATCTTAGAAAATAGATTAAGGAAAGGCAAACCTACATTTCTAGCATTTGTAGACTTAGAGAAAGCTTTTGACAATGTTGACTGGAATACTCTCTTTCAAATTCTAAAGGTGGCAGGGGTAAAATACAGGGAGCGAAAGGCTATTTACAATTTGTACAGAAACCAGATGGCAGTTATAACAGTTGAGGGGCATGAAAGGGAAGCAGTGGTTGGGAAGGGAGTGAGACAGGGTTGTAGCCTTTCCCCGATGTTATTCAATCGGTATATTGAGCAAGCAGGAAAGGAAACAAAAGAAAAGTTCGGAGTAGTTATTAAAATCCATGGAGAAGAAATAAAAACGTTGAGGTTCGCTGATGACATTGTAATTCTGTCAGAGACAGCAAAGGACTTGGAAGAGCAGTTGAATGGAATGGACAGTGTCTTGAAAGGAGGATATAACATGATCAACAACAAAAGCAAAACGAGGATAATGGAATGTAGTCAAATTAAATCGAATGATGCTGAGGGAATTAGATTAGGAAATGAGACACTTAAAGTAGTAAAGGAGTTTTGCTATTTGGGGAGCAAAATAACTGATGATGGTCAAAGTAGAGAGGATATAAAATTTAGACTGGCAATGGCAAGGAAAGCTTTTCTGAAGAAGAGAAATTTGTTAACATCGAGTATAGATTTAAGTGTGAGGAAGTCGTTTCTGAAAGTATTTGTATGGAGTGTAGCCCTGTATGGAAGTGAAACATGGACGATAAATAGTTTGGACAAGAAGAGAATAGAAGCTTTCGAAATGTGGTGCTACAGAAGATTGCTGAAAATTAAATTGGTAGATCACATAACTAATGAGGAGGTATTGAATAGAATTGGGGAGAAGAGGAGTTTGTGGCACAACTTGACAAGAAGAAGGGACCGGTTGGTAGGACATGTTCTGAGGCATCAAGGGATCACAAATTTAGTATTGGAGGGCAGCGTGGAGGGTAAAAATCGTAGAGGGAGACCAAGTGATGAATACACTAAGCAGATTCAGAAGGATGTAGGTTGCAGTAAGTACTGGGAGATGAAGAAGTTTGCACAGGATACAGTAGCCTGAAGAGTTGCATCAAACCAGTGCCAGGACTGAAGACAACAACAACAATATTGTCTGAAGTCTCAGATACCAATTGGATCTACAGTGAATTCGTGACTTGAAAATGGTTGTTGGAAAATGCAAAACTAGTCATCACCTAGGTATCTTTGGATTGTACTGTAATCAAAACTATTAAAATTTATTATAAATGATACAGATCGTTCTGTCTTCTTCGCCTGATGATGACATGTTTTGCAAATTCTCTTTCTTTGTTATATCTTAATTCCTTATTCCTGACATCGTTAATCATTACTTTCTGATAAATTACGAATAGGTGAAGCTGTTAGCATCAGTGCAGTCTTGGTCCAACTGGGTGAAAATTTTGCCAGTTATTAGTGTCTATGAGATAAATACTTCAACCACTCCATTGTTTTAATTACCAGAGCTCACAGAGCACAAAAAGCAATAGGAGTCCATGTTTCTTATGCATCTAGTAAAATCAAATTACAAATTTCATTATGACTTTATAAACTAAACCTGAGTATACTGAAATAACTAGAAAATGAAGCAGTGGAGTAGGAATCATAGCCCTCTTCCCACCACTATTTAGTGACAAAATTTATTCAGTTTTCTGTATGTAACTAATATCAGGGTTATTTTGGAGAGGAAAGAAGGCAAGTGAAGGTAGGGATACGGCACTGAAGAAGGTTTTACTTTATGGACAAATAGGGGAAAATAGGAAGAAAACTTTCTGTTCCTTCTGTTTGCCCCCCCCCCCCCCCCCCACACACACACACACTTGCATGCATGCTGTGTATTAGTGGGAGAGACAATGCTGGGATTTACAGGTCATAAATGGAGCAAGTGTAAGTCTAATGTTGAGGATTGCATACCCAGGAAATCAGGGCACCTCTCTTACATCAGTGTTACACTGGCTTCCTCCTTTCCACTGTAATTCCACAAATTTGATGAGTCTGAGAATGGTGGCCTGGCGATCAGTCCCAACTTGTCGCTTCATTCTCTCTTACAGAAGCAGGCAGGTGTGTAGCCTAGTACGGATGCTGAGTGCACAATTTTGCTATTGTAATTTAACACTGACAGGACAAAATCACTAAACATCAGGATCAGGTGGTCTCTAATGAAGTTGTTTTTTGTCAGACTGGGGAGGGTTCAAGAAGAAAGCTAAGTGGTGCAATGTATACAACTGCAAACGCGATCCATTAGAGGAAGAGTGATGCCTGGAAAAGCTTGATGCTCTACTCCACCCTTTGGATGATAATCATAGAAAGTTTGTCCAATGAAAAGAAAATGGGTGCATTCTTGCACATGCCACCTCCACCATGAGAAAATATATACGCACTATTTCTGTATTCTTTTAGTCATGGCAACTTGGATTTAAGGGCTAATATCAAGCTTGTCATTAATATCTCTAACTTCTTCAAAAACTGCTGAAAATTTATTTCAATAATTAATCGCCATTTCCAGAATACATTTCCTCTCTAGTGCCCTGTTTCCTTGCATTGTCGTTAAAGACTCAGTAATGTGCCGAAAATGTGTTTATATCATGTAATTGTTAGATATTCTCCGAACAGAGATTGTTAAAATTATAGCCCCGATTTTATGACTAACGTATTCTGTTCCTTTGTATGTTGTTATAAGAAAAACTAAATGTTTACAAATTACACTGAAAAGACCCTTGTTTCAAAGTTTTAAATTACATATTTTGAGATGTAGTACATATTTCATGCTATACTACATAACTTTGCACATTTTAATATTATTGCAGAATTATGAGGGATGATCGGAAAGTAACATACAGTGATTTTTTCCTTCCCTGGGAGGGGGGATTTCCTTTCTTGTTCTCAGACACTTCACATCTTGCCATTAAAGCTGAAAACATGGTTTTCGATTGATGGTGCTTTAACCACTGATGGTGAAATAGTCCTTTGCCAAACTTGGATAAACGTATAGGATGTATGCAGACATTTCAAATAAAACAACATTTATGAAGCAATCTTACATATTAAGAATAAACAATGGATTTCTTCAAAGAAACAGATCCTACTTACACAGTTGCCGGGAAAACATACATCACCTAATAGCAAATTTTACAAAGAATTGTGTTTGCACTGGTTGCAGGGACAAACTTCAGATACATTAATTTAATCATTTCTTACAGAAATACTACTTCAACTTCAATATTCCCGATGAATTCACTGTCAGGAAGAATTACCTGGATTCTTGCAATGTTGACATATTTTAAAAAATCAGGGCTTACCTAGTCAAATCACCTATATGGATTTCTGCAGATGAAACAACAGATGCCATAGGCCATTCCACGGCTAACTTCATTGTGAGCAAGTCTGACTCCGAGACTGCTTAATTTACTGTAAGTCTTTGGAGGCAACAGATAGTTCAACAATTGCTGAATTCATTAACAATAAACTTACGGTATTATGGTCTGATGGCATAAAAGAAGAGAGGGTCCTACTGATGCACACTGAACCAGCTCCATACATGTTGAAAGCGGAGAAATTGCTTAATGTGTTTTATCCAAACTTTGTGCAAGCTACGTGTATGACTTATGCATTGCAACAAGTGGCAGAGACAGACATCAGTTTCCTGATATTCCACTGAAATCAGAAATAAAGAAGGTTTTCTTTAAATGTCATTATTGTTTACATCGCTACAAACAGCTACTGCCTGATGTAGTACCTCTACATCTGGAGCCAATGATAACAAGGTGACAACAGGGACTGCAGCTGTTATTTTCTACAGTAAACACTTTCAAGCTGCGAAGTCAGTGACAGAGATCTTTTCTTCTCATCCTGCAGGGTATCTGTGAGTGAATCCATGTCAGCATTCAACAATTCTAAAGCACTCAGTTGAGTTTCATTATTTGCAAGTCACATCAGCTGGCTTCATGACAGTATCAAGAAATTGGAGACTTCAATTATGCCTCCCCAAGAGACTGCGGGAATACTGGAAGGCGCAGTTCTGAAGGTCAATGTCCAACCAGGTGAAATGGGTGGTGCAGATTCCAGCAAACTGCAATCTGGGCTGGATAAGAACCCTGGATACTCGAATCTTGCTATTGTGTTTTGTTTATTTAATGACAAAATGGTAGAACTCCTTCAGAGTATTATTCCTAGCATAATATCTCAGTATAAATATGCACCTCTGACTTTTGGCGAAGCTGAGTAACCTATCTCTATTTATAAAAAGACGACGAGTCTTTCCTTCTGATCCCATCCAGTAAGTCTCCCCTGACTCCGAGTTCTGGGTGACGTTTCCAAACTTCACCCCTTTTCCTAAACCTCTCCAGTCCTTTTCTTCACCCCTCTTCCTTTTTCTTCATTCCTTGTGGCAGAAAGAGCCACTGGCTCTGAAATACTGCATACGTAAAACCTTTCACTACACGTATGTTCTCCTGCCACTTCCTGGTGAGTAGATTTTTTATATCTATCCAATTACATTATATTACAAAAAGATGTAGTCATATGAAAGACTGTGCATGGCAACAGAATATTTGCAAAAGTACACTATAATGAACTGCATATCCCGGGCTTGAATAGGAGATATTTGTACTTCAATACTTTTTAGAAGAAGTGAACTGATTAAGAATTAACATAGATATTTGACTAGCCTACCAGTGAGCTTATTTTTTCCAGCAAAAAAATAAAATTTTGGATTTTACATATAATTGCTTCATTACATACTTCACAACTTGTATGAATATCAAGACCTCAAATGGAAACCCAGTTCTAAGCAAAGAAGGGAAAGTAGAAAGGTGGAAGGAGTATATAGAGGGACTATACAAGGGCGAGGTACTTGAGGACAATATTATGGAAATGGAAGAGAATGTAGATGAAGATGAAATGGGAGATATGATACTGCGTGAAGAATTTGACAGAGCACTGAAAGGCCTGAGTCGAAACAAGGCCCCGGGAGTAGACAACATTCCATTAGAACTACTGACAGCCTTGAGAGAGCCAGTCCTGACAAAACTACCATCTGGTGAGCAAGATATATGAGGCAGGTGAAATACCCTGATACTTCAAGAAGAATATAATAATTCCAATTCCAAAGAAAGCAGGTGTTGACAGATGCAAAAATTATCGAACTATCAGTTTAATAAGTCACTTAGAGAAAGCTTTTGACAATGTTGACTGGAATACTCTCTTTCAAATTCTGAAGGTGGCAGGGGTAAAATACAGGGAGCAAAAAGCTATTAACAATTTTGTACAGAAACCAGATGGCAGTTATAAGAGTTGAGGGGCATGAAAGGGAAGCAGTAGCTGGGAAGGGAATGAGACAGGTTTGTGGCCTCTCCGCGATGTTATTCAATCTGTATATTGAGCAAGCAGTAAAAGAAACAAAAGAAAAATTCGGAGTAGGTATTAAAATCCAGAGAGAAGTAATAAAAACTTTGAGGTTCGCCGATGACATTGTAATTCTGTGAGACAGCAAAGGATTTAGAAGAGCAGTTGAACGGAATGGATAGTGTCTTGAAAGGAGGGTATAAGATGAACATCAACAAAAATTAGATTAGGAAATGAGACACTTAAAGTAGTAAAGGAGTTTTGCTATTTGGGGAGCAAAATAACTGATGATGGTCGAAGTAGAGAGGATACAGAATGTAGACTGGCAATGGCACGGAATGCGTTTCTGAAGAAGAGAAATTTGTTAACATTGAGCATAGATTGAAGTGTGAGGAAGTCGTTTCTGAAAGTATTTGTATGGAGTGTAGCCATGTATGGAAGTTAAACACGGACGATAAATAGTATGGATAAGAAGAGAATAAAAGCTTTTGAAATGTGGTGCTACAGAAGAATGCTGAAGATTAGATGGGTAGATCACATAACTAATGAGGAGGTATTGAACAGAATAGGGGAGAAGAGGAGTTTGTGGCACAACTTGACTAGAAGAAGGGATCGGTTGGTAGGACATGTCCTGAGGCATCAAGGTATCACCAATTTAGTATTGAAGGACAGTGTGAAGGGTAAAAATCGTAGAGGGAGACCAAGAGATGAATACACTAAGCAGATTCAGAAGGATGTAGGTTGCAGTAGTTACTGGGAGATGAAGAAGCTTGCACAGGATAGAGTAGCATGGAGAGCTGCATCAAACCAGTCTCTGGAATGAAGACCACAACAACAACATATTTCACCAATTTTGGTTCAATAATTCTTAATTTGATGTTACATAAAATCCAGGCTCTAATTACAATAAATTTAAAGTAGTTTTCAAAAAAGTTTTACACACACCTTGGTATATTTCGAGAGGGACCTCTCGTCACTGCAGATGTGACAACCAAAGGTGACTATGCTGTATGGAAGGCAGTTCTTGGTATGGAATGGGTGGCAGCTGTCAAAGTAGAGGTATTGCTGGTGGTTCGTAGGTTCAATATGGACAGAAGTACTGATGTATCCATCTTTGGGGTGAAGGTAAACATATAGAAAGATGGATATTTGGGTTGAGTAGGACCAGCTGAAGCAAATGGGGGAAGAATCTATAGAGGTTCTGGAGGAATGTGGATAGGGAGTCTCCATCCTCAATCTAGATTGCAAAGATGTCACCCTTGAACCTGAACCAGGTGAGGGATTTAGGATTCTGTGTGTTTAGGAAGGTTCCTCTAGATGGTCCATGAATAGGTTGGCATAGGATGGTGCCATATGGGTGCCCATAGCCGTACCCCAGATTTGCCCCCTAGCCCCCCCCCTCCCCCCCCCCCCCCCCACACACACACAGTGGTATTCCGCTGTCCACCAAACCTACAAATGTGCTCCTGCTCGCAACCCCTTACCTCATGGCTCATGTCACTGTAATAGAAATACATGCAAGATCTGTCACATACATCCTCCCACCACCAACTACTCCAGTCCGGCCACAAACATCACCTATTCCATCAAAGGTAGGACTACCTGTGAAACCAGTCATGTGATCTACAAGCTAATCTGCAACAGCTGTGCTGCAGTCTATGTGGGCATGACAGCCAACAAGCTGTCTGTCCGCATGAATCGTCACCAACAAACTGTGGTCAAGAAGCAAGTGGACCACCCTGTTGCTGAGCATGCTGTCCAACATAACACCCGTAATTTCAATGACTGATTCACAGCCTGTGCCATATGGATCCTTCCCAGCTTTTCTGAATTGTGAAGGTGGGAACTCTCCCTGCAATATATCCTACGTTCCCATAACTCTCCTGGCCTCAACCTTCATTAGTCAGTGTCCTCACCCATCCAGCCCCTTCCCTGTTCCCATTCCAGCACTACACAGCTCTCATTCCAGTAATGCACCCAGTACTCTTACTTCTCTCGTTTTCCACTACCTCCCCCCCCCCCCACCATCTCCCCTCAAACTCTTCCCTGCCCTGTGTCTAACCTCCCAACTGCACCTAGCAGCCATACCCTCTCCTCACCTCATCTCATCTCTGCGTGTTCCCCAGCAGCACTTCACTCTCACTCACCTTCACCCTACCATTCCTCCCCTCTCCGTCCCAGCCTCCTCCTTAGCTCCACTCATTTGCCACTCCCATCATGCACTGCTGCTGCTGCTCGCAGTGTGGCTTCAGCTGTCAGAGACTGCAGTCGTGTGTGTGTGTGTGTGTGTGTGTGTGTGTGTGTGTGTGTGTGTGTCATCTATTTGGCCGAAAGCTTATTTGCAACAGTCTTTTTGTTGTGCCTATCTGCAATCAGCATCTCTTCTATATAATGAGTAGAAACTTTCCTTTTCATAATACTATAATAATAACAGAACAATATTCACTGCTAAACGGCCAGTCACTGTACTGGTATATAACAGTTGTCATGCTCAACAGTTTCTAAGTAGCGACAATGCTGTGAGTCCTTGGTTATGCTAGAAAATCTTATACTTGCCCTCCTTTCAATGCTGGTAGACTTCACTTGTATCTGACAAGATTCAAGCCACGAGTTCACAGTTGTAAATGGGCAGTGGCGGAGACTCGTGAGTCAAGTCTCCTAGTGTACAGGAATGGCCAGTTAGAAGATGGCATCAGAGGGCCCAATGGCAAATTTAAAGTGAGTATACAGAGGAATGACACAATTTTAGAGACTTCACTGGTCTCATACAGATGTGATTTGATGTATATACGCTGAAGCAACAGCTCAAAATTTGTAACAAGGCTGAGAATCGAACCCGGGTCTCCTGCTTACTGGAGAGCCTCGGTAATTTTGTTCATGTGTAAGGGGGAATTTAAAGTATACTGAGGCAACAGTGAGAATCTGGATCAATGAAGGAGTAGTGCCAGGGTAATCTGTGCAGTTGTGCTAACCACTGTGCCAAGGTGGCTTAATGGCTAGTCCATCTGCCTAGTAAGCAGCAGAAGACCCATGTTCAATTCCCAGCTTTGGTACAAATTTTCACCTGCTGCTTCAGTCTATATACATCAGAGTATACAATGCTCATTTCTGAGCTCTACACGTTCTGCATGTCGGCAAGTGGGCTACGGTGGTATGGGGTTGTGCCAGTGGGGTGGGTAGGTGAGAGAGAGGTGGGTGGCAGAAAGAGGGGTTGGGGTGTGTATGTAACAGCTTGAGGGGTGGCAACAGGTTTGCTGGCTAGGAATGTGAGAAGGGAAAAAAAGGGGGGGGGGGGGGATGGCAGGGGTATGGGCTAGGCATGTGATCCATGAGTACCAGAGCCTGTGGGGTGCAGCACACAATGGAGGTGGCATGGAGGCCTAGATTGGGAGGTGGTAACAGACATATGAAGAGGAAACTGTTGGGCAGAGGTTGTGGGACCAACTGGTTAAGGGAGATTGAGGCCAGGACAGTTACAGGGCCAAAGAATGCAATGCAAGGATAACTCCAATCTGCGTAGTTCAGAAAAGCTGGTGGTGAAAGAAGGGTCAGGGTAGCCCAAGGTGTGAAGAAGCCAGTGAATGTGACCTGCTGTTCTCAACTGAGTGTTGTACCATTAGGTGGCCAAATCTGTTCTTGGCCACAGTTTGGTGGTGGCCATTCATTTCAATGGACAACTGGTTGGTCATCACATTGACATACAAAACTGTGAACTGATTGCAGACAGCTGGTATATGACGTGGTTGCTTTGACATGTGGCCTGGATTCTGACAGCAAAAGCCTGAGACAGGGTTGGAGTAGGAAGTGGTGGGTGGGTGGACTGCGCAGGTGTTGCTTGAGTCTTTCACAGGGATATGATTCTGTTACAAGAGGTTGGGAATGATGTAGGAATGGACCAGGATGTTTCGTAGGTTGGGTTGGTGATAGAATACTATTTTATTAGGGGCAGGAAGGGTCTTGGGTAGGACCTCCCTCATACCTGGGTACAATGATAAATAATCAAAGCCCTGGCGAAGGACATGGTGCAGTTCTTCCAGTCCAGAGGGATTTTTTTTTTTTTTGGGGGGGGGGGGGGCATTCCTTCCTAGTTGATTCTTAATCCAATGTCCCCACACTCTCTACTCAACAACTCACCTCGCTCTGTCTAGTCACCCCCATCCAATTCCCTTCTTCCAGTCATCCATTCTTCCCATATTCCAAGGCAGCAAACCTGTTGCCTACCTCCATGCTGCTAGCTACCCACCCCCAGTCCCGGCTTCTCTCTCTCTCTCTCTCTCTCTCTCTACCTTCCCCACCCGCCAACCACCACACCATCGTCCACCTGCCAAAATGCAATTGCAGAATTGTGTGGTAAGCTGGCACAATGTAGGTGCACAGAGTGTGTGTGTGTGTGTGTGTGTTCGTTTGTTTGGGGGAGGGGGCTTAATCTGAAAAAGAATACCTGAGAGATGAACTACCCTGCTCAAGCTCTTGGTTACATGTCTTAAGGATTGCTTAGCATCTTCACTACATTGCACACTACTTTTATGCATTACATTGTTTTAATGCAAAGTAAAACTGACCTCAACACAAAGTGGTTTGAACAAACACAAAGTGGTTTGAACACTGCTGTGCTTTACTAGGTATGGTTCTATTTTAGGTGGTACCCTCTTACCTTCCTTCAATCTGTGCAACTGACTTTCCCGGCCAGTAATATGGTGACCTACAGTTCAACAGGGGCTCTCAACCATGGCACAACTTAGCAATTTTTACATATACAACTCATTGTCACAGATGGAAGTAGTGATAAGAGATAGAAGAAGACAAAGATTTGACACCCAAATCTTTAGAGCTGTAATTTGGCAGATATTCACTTCACCACCAAGTCAAATTCAATTATAATTTTCCTTACAATTAAATAAAAGTATGTATGATACTGACTGCAATACATCATCAGTTCCACATTTTTACATTATTACATATTTCATTCAATTGAGAGAAGTAATCTAGAAACGTGACTGTTGCACTACTTCAATGTTCTCAAAATGTGTGATGCAAGTGCTGAGAGGTTACAACTACTCAGGCAAAGAATGGCTCTTTTATGGTTCCAGGTAGATGATCAAGAGCCTGTTGTTCCACCAGATTCAAGAAAGGAGTAAGGGGGATTATTTTTACCATCAACAGTCAACAGTGCTGAAACATGATGTACTGAATAGGACCAAGAGCCTTACAAATGCGGGACCCAGCTTCCCCACTAGAATTCAATTATTATTTTGGGTGTTGTTGAAAATGAACATGAGCAATAATGTTATTTTTTCTGTGTAACACCTTCAGTGGCAGCAGGTGAGATATGTCAAACAGAATCTAGTTTGCAATGCGTCAATCGTGATTTCACAACTTCCTTTTGGTAACTTCTGCTGAGCTCACAGGACTCTGCAAGGGCATTATCATTAAAATTAAATGATAATGGGGAACGAAACTGGCTGAAATGTGGTAATGTACAGCTCTCATTGTAACAGATATGTGAACATTTCTAACGATATTATCATTGCATCACTATTCTGTGTCTGTCATAATATTTATTCTATGTCTCTAAGACTTATATTCTGCTACTTTAAATGACTTAGCTTTTTGTTTGATCCATAATAGGTGTCTGCAGTTCAAAGAACAAAAACCTTACTTTTACTGACTGCAATACATCATCAGTTCCACATTTTTACATTATTACTAAACTATAATGTTCTTAAGTACATACAAAATTTTTATATTAATATATCCATTATTTAAAAGTGGCATCCATTAAAATATTTAATAATTTACTGGAAATATTATAATGATGTCTTTACAAAAACTGAGTCCAATTACCTGTTATACTACTGGCTAGACCTTTGCTCTGTGTTGTGTCAAGACCACCTAGACCAATGGAAGGTGCAGAACTAGTTGTGGTTGCTGTGCTGGTGGTAGGTTTTGTAAATGAAGTAAATAAGCTGCTAGATGCCGTTGCCGTACTACCAAAAGCTGGTAGTGTTAATCCAGATGTAGTTGTTGCAGTTGCTGCTGTGGCAAAAAGTCCCGCTGGCTTTGTTGTTGCTGTGCCAATACCAAAGCCTAGGCTTGTACTTGTTGTAGTAGGTGTACTAAAGAGGTTACTTGAGGTAGGGGTAGCTAACAAGGAAGACCCAAATGGCTGTGATTGTGTTGCTGGAGTGCCAAATGCTGTCCCAGCTGTTGCTGTTGTAGCTGCTGCTGCAAGAGTACCAATTCCTGCTGTTGTTCCTGGTGCTGCTGCTGCTGTAGTAGACGATGCTCCAAAGGCAAAACCACCAGAACCAAAAGCTGGAGTAGGAGCAGCTGAAGTCGTCACCTGACTACCAAAAGATAAAGGAATTGGGGCCGCGGTAGTTGTCAGAGTAGTAAATGCCAATGTTGGTTGGCTAGTTGTTGCAGGTGTTCCAAATTGAGCTGGAGCAGAGGAGGACGGAGTGGCAAAGAGTGCTGCGCTTCCAAAAGTAAGCCCTGTCTGAGTTGTAGTGGTGGGAGTTCCAAAATTAATTGTGGGCTGTGCAGATGACGCTGGAGTCCCAAATGGCAATGTAGATGCTGCAGTTGGTTGGGATTGTTGGGTAGTTGGTGTCCCAAATGAAAGACCAGTTGTGGCTTGTGCTCCAAACGTAAGTCCTGATGCTTGGGTAGTAGGTGTCCCGAATGTTAATCCTGAAGCCTGTGTAGTTGTTGCAGTTCCAAACAAACCAGTATTCTGTGTAGCACCAGGAGTGCCAAATGTTATTCCTGAAGTTGCATTTGCCTGCTGCGGTGTTCCAAAAAGAGAGCTAGTCGTAGTTGCAGTTCCAAGGCCAAAAGCTGGTGTAGATGGTCTGGAAAAAAGAACAACAGTTAAATGAAAACTTTGCTAAATAAATTTTCCACAAAATAGTAGGGAAGTTACAAGAAGACTTACACACACAGTTTTATCTTAGTATTGTATGATAAAATTAATAAATCCAGATAACAAAAAATTAAAAACATGTAAATAACAGTATTATCAAGTGATTAAATATTCCTTTCCCTTTGCCTGAAGCAATTTAGAGAAAAGGGTAACTGGACAGAGATTTGGACCCCACTCCTGAATGTGAATCTACAAGTACAGCACTTTACCATCATGACACATCTGTACTACACTGGCTTGAAAAATAACATAAGATTTTTGATTTCATAAGACTACTTGCTGGGCAAAACAAAATTTACACTCATACCACACCACCTCAGCTAATTTTCAATATAAGAATCCACCCATCTTTCAGCATTGGCTGACTTTGCAAATGCTCTCTTTGTAGAATACTGGTATTGGAAAAACACTGCCAGCCATGGTTTACTTATGAACGCTGCAACTGTTCCGAGCGGTACATGAAATATGTAACACATCTGTTAATGAAGTCATAGCAACTGGATGTCCAGTACGTTGTTAATATGAGAGGCTGATGGCTTGCAGCAAAGAAGTTGCTCCCCATATACTATTAACATTTCAGCATTAATATTAACACCACTTTGGTTTATTCCTTACACACACACACACACACACACACACACACACACACACACACACACACACACAGGTGCACATGTTTCACAATTTCCTATACTTATTCTAGAATGACGAATGACGTTTTTTTCTAAATATGGCTGGCACAGTGGATCTTCTGTGTGTACACTAACTGAGTTGCTTGATGTACTCATATGATCCATTGATTAGGATTGCCAAAGGAATGTGTGAGGATAACTGATAATGTAATGCAATTGTAGCCATCATTTTAGACAGCTAAATTGCATAAAATAGACAGGCTGTCCATAAAAGAATGTCTTTCTTATAAATTTTAATAGTATCAACTATCGTCTTTGTAGAGCATTGGTTGAAGGTCACAATTAAAGAATAACTCAAACAGTTTCAGATAAGTGCATGCATGAGTACTGTTTTGTTGTTTCCAGTTTTCCGCACCACATATACAAAATGGTGGCCCCTGAGTGTAAAGTGCTTTGTGTTCTGCAGTTTGCTAAGTGTGAATCTATAATTTCAGTTCAACTCATGTTTCTTTTCAAGTTTAACTGGATCCCCCATGTTGCAGAAACATTGGCTAATGGTACAGTCAATTCGAAATTACTTGATGTGTGTGTAAATGCGAAAGCACAGGATGACCAAAAGTGTCTGAAGAGGATGTTGACCATGTCAGGGTATCTTACTTTCACAGTCCCAAGATGTCTGTTCGGAAAGCAAGTCCTGAGCTTCAGTTGCCAAAGACAAAAGTGCACAAGGTTTTAAGAAAACATTTACACATGCCCATAATGTTACAGTTGGTGCATGCTTTACTAGAAAACTATTGTGTATGTTACAAATTTGCAAGTGAAGTGTTACAGTGGGAAAACGACTTTCTTGACTGTGTGGTGATCAGTGATGGTACAAGTTTTCACGTAACTAGGTAAGGTAAGTACTCATTATATTCATATCTGGGGTCAGAACATCCTTATGAACCTGTTTAACATCAGAGATTCCCCAAAAATTTTAATGTTTTCTGTGCTTTTTTAACTGTAGCTACAGTACCAAAGGTTGCTTATCTGGATATGTTGCAAGAGTGACTCTTTCACCAATTAAAAGGTAACCCTGAAAACTCTATTTACCACATAGATTAAACCACTCCCAAGTGGCATCTCTTTGTACAAGAGTGACTGAAAGTCCCTGACCAGTGGATTGGTCATAATGGTCAATAGGACAGAGCTCCTTTCTGCTGGCCTACACATTCACCTAACCTCACACCATGTGATTTTTTTTTCTTTGGGACTTTATAAAAGAATGTGTCCTGATGGTCTGTCAAAGTTGAGACAAAGAATTGCAGAGGCTGTTCTTCCATTGCTTCATAAGTGTTAAAGTGTGGGAAGAACTGGATTTTAGGTTGGTAATGTGCCGTGTAACTGAACATGTACATACTGAACATTTGTAAGAAAAACTAGATCAGTTTACCTTAAATTTGATGTACAACTTGTTGTTAATGGTTTAAGTTCAACAGTTATAATATACCACTGAAACTGGAACACACTTTCATGGAGCAGGGGGATTTCCTGTCTCTACCAGGTTATCCCCAGGGCTCATCCAGAAGGCAACAGTTGCATGCCTGATCCCCAAAGGTTGATCAGGTCTAGGAGTCACAGTGCTGCCGAACCAGGGGCCAAATTGCTACAATATCAACATGACAACATTATAGCATCATGAAGTTTCAAAATTGTGGTGTGGTTTGGACCCAAGGAGATGTTATTTAAGACAATGTAGTATTAGTTGGAGGTGATTTTAATCCACTGCATATAGACTGGAAATCTATACATTTTCTGCAGTTAGTATGGACAGATATGTCTTGTGAAGTACTTTTGAACATGTTTTACAAAAACAGTCTTCAACCGCTAGTGTGACAGCCCACATGAAATGGAAATATTTTAGACCTTGTAGCTTCAAACATGCCTGACATTATTGACAGTGTCAGTATAGACACAGGGATTAGTGATGATATCATCATAGTGATGATGTTTACTAAAGTTAACACATTCATCATCATTTACATTAGAAAAAGGAGATCAGTAGTTGTTAGCACCCAGTATTTTCTTCCATTGTCTTGTTTCCTTATCTGCTTTTGCTAGCAAAGTATTGTGGGGTTCTTTTTTTGTTTGTTCTGCATTTAAAACTTAGTGTAAACCAAGAAGGCATTTTTTCTTTAATTGTAATAAAATGTGTTCAAATTGACTGTTAGTTCTTTCCTGCCAACTGCAGGGCGCTACACACGCGTCATGCAATAGCGACTTATGATCTTGATGGTCTATGGGCCTCTTCAACAGTCTCATGGTGAGTTACATTAAGCATTAAAGAAGTGCAAAAAGTGTGCCAATCAGCAGCCTTAAAAATCCAAGGCAGAGCGATTCAGCTGAGTACTGGTGTGGGGGATAAAATGATCACATAGTAGACACTATCCTGAAGTTCATCATAAATCTTCCATCAAAGAAAGGAGTAAACCAAGGCTAAACACCATGTTGTCATCAGCTGAAATGGATCCACATGTTGTACAGGGTAGAGCAGAGCAACTGATTTATTTGAATTTGGGCCCCTGAAGCAACTGTTGTTCTGCGGGGGAGGGGAGGGGGGGTAGGCACATTCGAGAAGGTAGGGCTGCTTTTCTTACAGTCGTTTAGTAATCACTCATTCTATGAGGTGGATCCTTCATGAAGAACTAATACCCCCAACTGATACCCCAAACAACTTCATCAGCACTCCATATATGCACAGAGTGTGTTTTTTTCAGTGACTTCTGACCATTACATCCACACGATTGAAGAGTTTACCTGCCAACATTCAATGAGATGGTTGTGTGAGATGTACAGTTCCAGCAGACCAATGCCATGCCACACACCCTGCGTATGTCACAGATTGTTTTGCGGCCATGCTTCCCAGGATGCCTCATCTCCTTGAGGGGAGATTTGCACTGGCCAGCAAGGTCACCTAATTTCTAAAATCATGTTTTTACAACGATCAACCTACAACTCTGGCTTACCTGAAGAACAACATTCGTCAAGATATTGCCAACATACCCATTGATATGCGTCAAAGAGTTGAAGGAAACTTCCGAGTTTTATTAAGACACTGTATTGAGATGCCATCTGCTTGATATCATCATTAAAATTCTGCAAAATGCTTCACTTTGGAGGTATTTGTATTCCTTTTTGCCTGCTTCTTTTACTCCTTTTTTATATTTTCTCCGGTCATCAATTAAATTCAATATATCCACTGTTACCCAAGTATTTCTACTATCCCTCATCTTTTTACCTACTTGATCCTCTGCTTCCTTCACTATTTCATCTCTCAAAGCTACCCATCCTCCTTCTACTGTACTTCTTTCCCCTGTTCTTGTCAATCGATCCCTAATGCTCTCTCTGAAACTCTCTATAACCTCTGGCTCTTTCAGTTTATTCACGTCCCATCTCCTTAAATTCCTACCTTTTTGCAGTTTCTTCTGTTTTAATATACAGTTCATAACCAATAGATTGTGGTCAGAGTCCACACCTGCCCCTGGAAATGTCTTACAATTTAAAACCTGGTTCCTAAATCTCTGTCTTACCGTTAATTATCTATCTGAAACCTTCCAGCGTCTCCAGGCCCCTTCCGTGTATACAACCTTCTTTCATGATTCTTAAACCAAGTGTTAATTATGATTAAATTATGCTCTGTGCAAAATTCTACCAGGTGGCTTCCTCTTTCAATCCTTACCCGCATTCCATATTCACCTACTACTTTTCCTTCTCTTCCTTTTCCTGCTATTGAATTCCAGTCCCCCATGACCACTAAATTTTCGTCTCCCTTCACTATCTGAATAATTTCTTTTATCTCATCATACATTTGTTCAATCACTTCGTCATCTGCGGAGCTAGTTGGCATATAAACTTGTACTACAGTGGTGGGTGTGGGCTTCATGTCTATCTTGGCTACAATAATGTGCTCACTGTGCTGTTCGTAAAAGCTTACCCGTGCTCCTATTTTTTTTATTCATTATTAAACCTACTCCTGCATTATCCCTATTTGATTTTGTATTTATAACCCTGTATTCACCTGGTCATAAGCCTTGTTCCTCCTGCCTCTGAACTTCACTAATTCCCACTATATCTAACTTTAGCCTATCCATTTCCCTTTTTAATTTTCTAAACTACCTGTCCAATTAAGGGATCTGACATTCCACGCTTCGATCCATAAAACACCAGTTTCGTTTCTCCTGATAATAATGTTCTCCTGAGTAGTCCCATATCTGCATTACTTTTTTTGGGAAAAAAAATGATTTCTAAATAAGCTAGTTGCATTTACTCATCTTGGACTAAAATAAGTGGGGGAGAAATTATTCAGGATCAGAGGTCCAGATTTAAAAATGGTTTTTCTAATATGTTACAACTGTTTTTGGTCTCGGAGCTGCCAAATAAAGGGTTATGGACATTAAAATCATCCAGTAAAACAAAGGGCGGGGCTAAAGAGGAGATGAAATTGATGATCTCCCAATATGCCGCATCACCCGTAGGAGGGATGGGATATATATGTCGCAAGGGCGATTCCTATATTGTACACACTCTCATAGCATCTTTCAGCGTTTATTATGTCCTTATAATAGGCAGGTAATTAAGTACAGAACCAAGTTTCTTGAAGAGCTATGCAAACCACTGAGCAAAGTGAGAGCAAGTGTTCCTGTTCATCAGGGCAGTGACAACAACCATTACCAATTATGGTAGTAAGAAAAGGTTAGAATTGTTAATCACAATTTGATTTGGCTTAACACCACCTACTAGCTACGATCCACAAGCATGATTCTGATAGCAGTGGAGGGGGAAATCCTGCGAAGTCAGGGTTGCCAGTTTTGCTGTCACCTGGGTCCAGCTGCCAGAGACTGTGGTCGTGTATGTGTGTGTGTGTGTGTGTGTGTGTGTTGTCTATCTTTTGAAATAAGCCTTTGTGTTAAGGCACTCTGATGAGGCTGCTGGACCCCTACAGCGATCAGTGTGATTCAACCTGACCCACTCCAGCTGGAGTCTCTTCCCATGGGTGCCATCCTGTCTAAGCAACAGCCCATGCATTGCTGTCCAGAATTCTCTTGTGCCCACATAATATAGACACATACTTCTGGGCAGTCTTTGGGAGGAAACAATGCAGGCATCAACAGTGTGTTCCTTGCATGGTTGGGGGACTGTAATTGTGTAGGTACCTGATGACACTCCATGTAGGACTGGCTGCCATGCTGGGTATCAGGCTTAGAACATAAGTAAGATAGACTGCACATAACTTCATTACAATGTAATCAACATCTAAGTCATGCGACACAGGACAAGAAACCAAGTTTATGTGGTTGCATGCACAGCCTATACATATTTGCAGGTGACTTCTGGAATAATGTTCAATTTATCTTAACTGCAGTATTTTCAGTTCGGGTTTCTTTATTACAGAGGTGAAATTTTGCAGGGCATTTTACACATCAAAAGATATGTGAAAGGAAGTAGCCTACTATTCTGTTCCATGGGTAAAGAGGTTTTAAAAATGCAAAAAGATTTGTGAAGCCATTTTTCGAGACTAAGTCAACATATTTACAGGATGAAGCAAAGGAGTAATGTTGTCACAAAGCAAATGCGAACAGTCTTTTCTAATTGATAGTATTTATTTCTGTTTAAATATCATGAAGTGAATGATAAGGGACATTATACTCTATATCTCATTAAAATAAATGCGAAAATTTATGAATATTAACCACAAGGTCTTTAGTTTTTTCTGTTTAGTATCATAACTTGTTTTCACTGTTTGACTGGTTGCAGTTTTCCCGTTGATGAAATACGAAGGAATGTTTAGGGAGTCACTCTGAAAATGGAGAATTTTAAACCAAACTTCTACACAATGACAAAGAGCATACATTTTTCACCAGCAGTTTCAACATTAAGAGCTTTGGTTTACTAGAAGAGAACTGAACCAAGGTGTTGTACCATCAATTTTTGACTTTTTTCAGCACTTTGCATCTAAAGGAGAAAAGAGGAAACCACCAGCTAAGACAAATGGCCATTATTTACTACAGAAAACTAAGTATTCTCATCAACATGACTAATGAGAACTAGTTTCAATCACTTAAACATGTAATTTCATTCCATTTGGAACTACATTTAGCACAATTTTGGATTAGTTTTTATAAAAATCTACGTAGAAACATCATGACTAGTATTACTGAATAATATTTGTTGTCACCAGAGCACTACTAGTTACTGATTCAAAATGGAAGTACTGTAGCCCCTATGATTTTTGTTGCTAGTAGTTAATGTTAAATTTATGTTCAGAATAAGCACAGAAAATTTTGTGAACATATTGCTTTTTTAGTCCCATGGTCAGCAACTAAATAAGGCATGAAACTCAGAAAATCACATGTATAGGTTTATGACAAGAAATAAAACAACTAATTTAGTGGAAGTTTCTAGAAATAGGCTTGAAGAAACTAAGGAGAATTTACATTTACTAATGTAAAACTGCCACCATTTAGTAAACAAATCCAGTACTGCTGAAACACTGCTGTCAGATTTAAAATGAAAGCAGCGGATTACTGGAAACAATTACACGTTTTTTGTCTTATTACCTACACAAAGCTGCAAATGTTAAAGAGTTCTACAGAGTAATTAATAGTGCTTCATTGGTAACTGTTTTGTGTGTATACATTTAGTCTTTCAAACAGACAAGTATCTGAGCTTGACAGCAGTAATCTACACCTATTATATACTTATGACAATTACTGTAAACGGGGATTTTTGTACAAATAAGTTGTGTGCATATTTCCATTTTTGTCCAAATATATTTTTCATGTCATAGTAAAAACCGTTCCTTTTCTTTTTTTAGAATCTTCTTCTAGTGGTTGCCCAGCATCAAAAGGAAAAATTTACCTTTGTCTACTCTTATTTTTTAAGCCACGCCTATAACAAAGTCAGAAGTTTTTTCTTTTTTTCATTAATGCTTCACCACATCCCACTACCTTACAAAAACTGTACCAAGGAGTATATGGTAAACCAGGGTTCAGCACAGAAGCAAAAACTGCAATGATCCTGAAATGATACCATATGGCTGTCATGAACATGACAGTTGTTTCTCACGGTAGATGAAGTTTCTCATGATAGATGAAATGCTCATTAGAATACACACAGAATGACTTCTGGGTTCACAGGAATGTAATATTTTTTGAAAGACAAAATGTTCATCAGTCACTGTAGAAATTATTTATTTTACTATTGCAATTTCAGCCCCTGGGTCATTATCAAGTCCTACATCAAAAGCTAAAAAATATACAAAAAGTGAAGCAAGTGAGTATAGACAGCTGCACAATCATGCCACCAGACAGTAAAACATTACAAGAAATGATGAAAATAACACCTCATTTACATTTCTCTTCAGCACAGGTCAGTATTAAAAACCTCTGACATGTATACCCATCATCTTCAGAACTAAGCTTTCTGAATGTAGGAATACAGTGGCATCAAAAGAGTGCAAAACTCTGTATGTTGTGGAAATTATTTAAATTATGTGAACTGTTACCCTGTTAACATCCTTAACACAAACTGCTATAAATCAATGTTCTAAACACTGTTTCCATGTGAACTGGGGTCACTGGTGTGAAAATACATTCACAATTCAATTTTCTCTGCACTTATCAGAAATAGTACAGTCCAGCAATAACAACTCTAAGCTTCATATCATAACATTGTTTCCAATCTGTTGGCAGCACACAGCTTTTCATGTGACAATTTGGCCGTAAGGTACAAGGAGACAGTTTACAGAAATTTATAAGGGAGTGGGATTAAACTACATATCTCATCTGTCCTAAAGATCTTACAGAGGCTTGCGTACTGATACAGAACATGGCAACAGTAATCTTACATATCATTTTCTCTGCATATACATTGCAAATGATTAAAAATATAGAAGGAGCAAAATGCTTGCCCAATGAAACAGCCAACAGAGCAGCACAGCAAACAGAAAATACATGATGATGATGACATGAAAACCCTTAAATATAGGAATGTATTTTTACTAAGCTCTAATATGGTAAATAAAATGCAATTATGTACAAACATATGTACATATAATAGTAATACAGTTCCGAAGTGCTTAAAACTTTATAAGGAAAAATGTAAAAAGTAATAACACCCTATTATGATTCACTACTAAAACAGGTAAGACAAGACACACTTTTAAAGATAAAATGAAATACAGATCATAAATTAAATTAAAAACATAAAACATATGGGAGTGCACTCCATTCTCTCTCATTATGTACAAAAATTGCAATGCAATAGAAAACACTGGAAACACTTATAAAACTTTATTTTCATTTATGAAGACCTGGTAAAATACACCACATAATATATTCTAAAAATAAGATAAAGATAAAATAGAAGTCATAGCATATATGACTCTGCCATATCCTCAAATAAAAATGTTATGAGTACCATACATATTATAAAATCAAGATACATACATTTCTGTACATAATGTTGGGGCAGAACCACACCAGAAAAAATAAAGCAACCTAGTGCCATGATACATTCTATCATTTGCACTTAAAAGCACACTGGAATTTATCTATAAATTTTACATTTCTTACATAAGTTTGATCATAAGCAAGTCATTGGGATTATTTCTGATACTACATCAGAAATAATCCCAATGACTTGCTTATGATCAAACTTATGTAAGAAATGTAAAATTTATATTTCTACAAGAACAAATTATTCTACTTTCAGGCATTGTATACAATATTGGAAGGGCTGAATCTATGTTCCTCACTGTATGTTTGTTCTCACTTAGATGTTTGCTTACAGTAGAGTTACTACTCTCTTTCTGCCTAATACACCCTCAGACCCGCCACTGAACACCCTCTCTGCTCGTCCAATATAACATTTTGTGCAAGTGCTACGGTTTCTTCTGTAGACCCCATGTCTGGCAAAGTGGTTGGTGTACCAGTGCTATGTCTGATTTTCTTGCCTAATGTATTACCTATATAAAAACTAGTCCCTACATTAGTTTTCTTGAATACTAGTGCAATATTGTCTGGGACTGCACCTAAGTATGGTAGTTAGGCAAACTTAAGTCTTTTTGTGCTTGGGACTTTCTACTGTCATTACTTTTGAATGCATTATGGGAACAGCAGTGATCAATGTCTTATAAATAAATACTATTAAAAACAGTCTTGATCACGATTTATTTAACAAGGTGACCGGTTTCGACCACTGCTGTGGTCATCTTCAGACCTGTAAGTTGTATACAAAGCTCTAATTAGAGGGCTACATACACTAAACAGAATACATAAAGTTATAAAGCTATAAAACGTTGAATTACCATTGAGTAGGAACCTCTTTCTGTTGGAGAATCACTACTGGAGAAACCAGTGCACGCCTTACTATATATAATGGAGGCTCCACCCACTTCTGACTGCATGATGTCATTATTAACCAATGAGTTACAAGTCGAATTACAATTTAAAATTACTTAGTTAAAAGAACATTGTCAAGAATTATAAATAAATACACACTAAACTTAGCTTATTAAGCAGCTATTGTCAATTAAGAAATGTTAAAAATATTTAAATATGTAGGAAAATGAACTTCGGTTTGGCAGTACATGGGCTGCCCTCTCAAGGCCTGTCAGTGAACCATTTGGAACCACTGGTTGCTATGGTGAAGTTAGACGCCGTTGCAAAGATGATGCAGCAGGCTTCTTTCACTGAAGTTGTTGTAAAGTCAATAGTCGAACTATTGGTTGCCATGGTGAGGACAAACACCAGTGCAAAGATGTGGCAGCAGGCTTCTTTCCAACGAAGTTGTTGCAAAGTAGAATGGCAAAGACTGTAGCGTCAGACGATGTATTATTGAGTAGCAACTTGTCTTTATTGAAACGAAAAGAGTAAGCTACAATAATCTGTAGCTAACATGTATACTACATGCTGCCCAAATATGATACAAAGTAGTTGTCCGTATATATGAAATATTATCTATGAAGTTGATATGTAGATTACATGAGCCTTTTTTTCATTTAATGCATTGCTATTCCTCTGTTTATATGCCAGTCATATAAGCAAATAAAAATGAAAGACTTTAAAAATTATAAAATTATGAACCAGTGTCAAAAATAAAACGATGCAAATTAGCAATATGCAGTCTAAAAGCATAAAAGCAAAAATTCTAAAACATATAGTCAATCATAAAAAATGTTTGGTAAAAGACAATTACAATGTAAAGTTAAAATATTTGCTAAAAGTCTTTATAATTGAAATATATATATATATATATATATAAAATGGAAGGAAACATTCCACGTGGGAAAAATTATATATAAAAACAAAGATGAGGTGACTTACCGAACAAAAACGCTGGCAGGTCGATAGACACACAAACAAACACAAACATACACACAAATTTTGTGTGTATGTTTGTGTTTGTTTGTGTGTCTATCGACCTGCCAGCGTTTTTGTTCGGTAAGTCACCTCATCTTTGTTTTTATATATATATATATATATATATATATATATATATAAAAACAAAGAACAGAAGAGTAAACATTCTAAAGCAGATCATCGAAAAGCTCAAAGAAATGTTTGTCTTTGAACTGAACTTGTTCGTTTAAAACAGATAATGGATTACTTTTGTGAAGTGAAAAAATTTCAATTTCTTCTAAGGTATTTAGCAGTGGTCCTTTTGGCACAGTATGTAATATTTTCAAATTGCTAGAAATGCAACCCTCAGAATGATTGTATCCATCAAGATGTTGACCAAATATTGATTTTATGCATGCAGTACCAGTAGTATGTTCTTTGAAACGTGTTAAAAAGTTACGGCCAGTTTGGCCAATACACTGTTTCTCACAGTCATTACATATTATTTTATAAACGCCTGACTTTTGGTATCTATTTGAGTCTCCAATTGTGTGTTTCAGTTTCATCTGTAGGGGGTTATTAGTTTTAAATGCTATTGTCACGCTTGTGTTCTTAAATAATTTATTTATTTTATCTGAGATAGGTCCCATGTATGTCATTTGTGTAAATCTCTTCTTGGAATTTATAACAGCGTCATTTTTTTTCTTTTAATTTTTGATATAACAGATCAACCTGAAGGGAATTATAATTGTTAGCAACTGCTATCTGTTTTAATGTATCAATTTCCTTTTGGATTGCATCATGTTGGAGGGGTAATTTCAGTATCCTATGTATCATAGTTTTAAAAAATGCCATTTTGTATCTTAATGGATGGCATGATGTAGCATTTATTATTACATCAGAATGGAAAACATAATATTTCTATTTATAGAAAACCCACATCAACTATTTGAAGACCAATATGTCTGCTTGTGTCTGTATATGTGTGGATGGATATGTGTGTGTGTGCGAGTGTATACCCGTCCTTTTTTCCCCCCTAAGGTAAGTCTTTCCGCTCCCGGGATTGGAATGACTCCTTACCCTCTCCCTTAAAACCCACATCCTTTCGTCTTTCCCTCTCCTTCCCTCTTTCCTGATGAGGCAACAGTTTGTTGCGAAAGCTTGAATTTTGTGTGTATGTTTGTGTGTCTGTCGACCTGCCAGCACTTTCATTTGGTAAGTCACATCATCTTTGTTTATATATATATTTCTATTATAAAGACTTTTAGCAAATATTTTATCTTTACATTGTAATTGTCTTTTACCAAACATTATTTTATGATTGACTATATGTTTTAGAATTTTTGCTTTTATGCTTTTAGACTGCATATTGCTAATTTGCATCGTTTTATTTTTGACACTGGTTCATAATTTTATAATTTTTAAAGTCTTTCATTTTTATTTGCTTATATGACTGGCATATAAACAGAGGAATAGCAATGCATTAAATGAAAAAAAAAGGCTCATGTAATCTACATATCAACTTCATAGATAATATTTCATATATACGGACAACTACTTCGTATCATATTTGGGCAGCATGTAGTGTACATGTTAGCTACAGATTATTGTAGCTTACTCTTTTCGTTTCAATAAAGACAAGTTGCTACTCAATAATACATCGTCTGACGCTACAGTCTTTGCCATTCTACTTTGCAACAACTTCGTTGGAAAGAAGCCTGCTGCCACATCTTTGCACTGGTGTTTGTCCTCACCATGGCAACCAATAGTTCGACTATTGACTTTACAACAACTTCAGTGAAAGAAGCCTGCTGCATCATCTTTGCAACGGCGTCTAACTTCACCATAGCAACCAGTGGTTCCAAATGGTTCACTGACAGGCCTTGAGAGGGCAGCCCATGTACTGCCAAACCGAAGTTCATTTTCCTACATATTTAAATATTTTTAACATTTCTTAATTGACAATAGCTGCTTAATAAGCTAAGTTTAGTGTGTATTTATTTATAATTCTTGACAATGTTCTTTTAACTAAGTAATTTTAAATTGTAATTCGACTTGTAACTCATTGGTTAATAATGACATCATGCAGTCAGAAGTGGGTGGAGCCTCCATTATATATAGTAAGGCGTGCACTGGTTTCTCCAGTAGTGATTCTCCAACAGAAAGAGGTTCCTACTCAATGGTAATTCAACGTTTTATAGCTTTATAACTTTATGTATTCTGTTTAATGTATGTAGCCCTCTAATTAGAGCTTTGTATACAACTTACAGGTCTGAAGATGACCACAGTAGTGGTCGAAACCGGTCACCTTGTTAAATAAATCGTGATCAAGACTGTTTTTAATAGTATTTATTTCTACTGTCACTCCATCAGTTATATCTGCACTGTTTGTATTAACTTTCCACTCACATAGTTCAGTGATCATTTCCCCTCTGAAACCACTGTTAATAGCTACTCCTTGTGAGACAGCCGGTTCTCTCTTCTTTTTTTCATTTCCTCATCTTCATCTAGTGGCAGGTTGTTTAGTCAATGTATCACACAATTATAATAGGCTCACTTATGGCACACTGAATGGCAAGAATCATTACATACAGTACAATCCATGGTGACTGGCTATGAAAAACTTAAAAATTTGTTGTCAATATTTGATAGTTGGACGTCTAGGAAAGTTGTACTTTTGTTAACTCCTATTTCTTCCATAAATTTTATACGGGGATGCAGGCTATTAAGTTAGTAATGCATTATATCTACATCGGTAACAAATCCCTCAGAAAGTACTAATGAACCACTGATACATCGTTTACAGTACTGAATTTTCTTTGATGTTGGGGAGGTGAGTAATTCTAATAAGTTAACAAAATTGCAAACCTCTGCTCATGTGAGTTTGCACATAATTAAACCTGTTCTTATTACTTTTACTGTCTCTTAAATCTGCAACATTTGTGTACATATTTGTGATGTCAAAAGAAACAAATACCCCATTCTACAGAATCTTAACATTCTTAATGTCACATGCGCCCTTACAAGTTGCGCACAGTGTAGTTTTTCAAATGTTTAATACCATATAACTGGCATATCAAGTTTTTTACTGATCTTAGTTAGGACTATCAAAATAATTAATATTTGGCTGAACTGGAACATCTGGCAACAGTTCATGTAATTTACATCATTTCAATTATGTACATAGCTTCGCACTCGTCTGGCATTGCCCTATTTCTAAAGTCAAAAGTCTTATTTCTGATGATGTATACATGCTTGACGATTTCAAATTATGACATGTGCTGAAACACAATTTAGGTGATATGCTATTTTCACTGCATTTTGTAGCGTACTACTATCTGATGGCATGTTCATATACGTCTACATCTATACTCCCCAAGCCACTGTACTGTGGGTGGCGGAGGGTACAGTGTACCGCTACTTGTCTTTTTCTTTCCTGTTCCACTACCAAATAAAGCAAGAGAAAAGCAACTGTCTATATACATGCATATGAGCCCTAATTTCTCTTATTTTTGTGGTGTTTGTGCAACTCTGGCTCTACATTCTGTGGTTTAGTTTTTTGTTTGTTCTTTCCTTGTTGTTTTTGCAGTATCATTTCACAATGGCCCAAAGACTGAAACTGCAATAGTAAAATAATTTCTACAGTTGACCAGAGGAAATAGATGCCTTGGTATTCATGGTTGTAGCACTGGATGACAACTGGAAAATTCCCATGGAGTATTTCCTGACAAGTGGTTTGACTGGTAGTGAAAGGGGCAATTTATGGTTTGTCTTGATTTTCTAAAAGAGATTGGAATTAATGTACTCACCTTATCATTTGATGGTGCAACTGCTAATTTGTCAATTGCTCATTATTTGGGAGCTGAATTTAGTCTAGACAGGACGAAATTATGGTTTGTAAGCCCATTAACAGGCCTGTATTAGATGCTTGTCACATGTTAAAACTTGTTAGAAATTGTCTTTCCACAAATGAGGAATTCTTCAGTGAAGATAGCCTAATGAGGTGGATTTTTTTGTTGAACTAGAAGAATTATGGGCTCAAGAGAAATTGTATTTAAGCACAAAATTAACAAAATTTCCTATTAACTGGCACAATGAAGATTAAACTCGGTGTACAGACATTAATTGAAATTGTTGCCAGTGACTTCAGATATCATGATGAAAATCAGGCCTACTTCAGTTTCAGGGCTGTGACGAAAAAGTGAAATTTTCCAGGATAATTAATGATTTATTTGATATTTTCAACAGCACAGATTATTTTCAAAGGGATTCAAAAGTCCCTTTGGCACAAATATGTACAGTGATATATGCCTACATGTAAAGTAAAGAAAAGGTATGGCTAATTACATTAAAACAGATGAGGGAACGTTACTGGTGCAACCAACAAAAAGAACTGCTTGCATACATATAATTAATAGTCTCTATTCTTCATTAGCTGCATATAAGACTATCACAGGCAGAACTGCACCAAATGACTTTCTTATAAACATATAAACTCAGTCAAGACAGCCTGGAAATGTTTGTTTTATAGTGCTGTGAGACATCGTGGGAGGGGCAGGACAACAAACCCACAGCACAGCAGTAGTTTGAAGCTGCGTTCAAGAGATGTTCAGTATACATTTAGCTTAGTACATCTACTGGCACTAATTGCTCTGCCATTGATTCTATCACAATCCTTAGTGTAACATCAAGTAATCAAGAAAATGTAATGAGTTGCCATCTGTTCTAGAAACTACACTAATACTCGTAAATCATCAGCATGATGGCATACTTTATTGAGCTTCTCTCATTTTATATGTGAATCACGTAGTTGAATATACAGCTGCATTTGTGGCTAGGACAGTGAAGTACAGTACTAATACAAATGTCTATTTTAAATGCGGAAAACTTTTTAAAGAAATTAGGTACAACAGCTTTTCAGGACTTAAGGAAGAATATTTTCCTTCACCTGAATAATATATTTACTTGTTGAATATTTTCAAACATGGTTACATCATATAGAGACACACCAGAATGAGTAGCTGCGCTATCCTTGAATTATGAGTTACCATACCAAAAGAGCTGTTTGAAAACTTGTGATTGTGTGTTAGTTAATCCACTCAATGGGCTCAACTATTTCTGAGTATATGCATGGTAAGTATGGGGCATCAAGCCACTGCACCAAGGGATGCTGTATTCTATGTTGACTTGGCCATACCTCTGATCTCTGCATTCAGTCATTCACTTTTACTTACTTTGTTAAGTGTAGGCTCCTTTCAGTTTGTTTACACAAGGTCCCAATTACCAGGTTTCACCTACATTTTATTTTCCAAATTTATTTCGGAAGTGCAGGATATCTGGGGATGTTATCTAATGCCTTAGACCAGTCTTTTTGTTGGGCCTATCTGCGACTCAGCATCTCTGCTTTTTGGTGAGTGGCAACTTTCCTTCTCATAATATCGAAAGTATAATTCTAAGAGAAGTCGCAAGTAACAACATATTCACCCTCATTCAAGCTTTCCTTAACTTTAATTACAAAAGAGCTCAGCTAGAAAATCATGCAGTCAATTTTTCTGAAACTCGTTCAATGAATTCTGATGAGGTATTCTGGATTGCTTCTAAGTTTACTGAAACCCACTGTTGAAAAGTCATATTTTTGACCATATTACTACTAAATGCATTTTGTAGTATGCTTTTTATCGGGTTACATTGGATTACAAATTAATTAAAAAACTTTCATTTTTAGTAGGTCTAAAGAAATAATCACACATCTCAGTCACTAACTACATTTTAAACATAAAGTCATAACTCTATGGTGGCATAATGGTTAGCACATCTGCCTTGTAAGCAGGAGACCTGGGTTACAGTTCCGGCCAAGGCCCCATTTTTAATTCATTGCTTCAGCTTCTATTCTCATGAATAAAAAAATTTATGGAGCAAATGAAAATTTATTTATGGATAAGTTATGCATTTTTACAATTATATCTATAAATGTCGTTACATCTAAAAATGTCATTTTTAGCAAAATATATTTTTTTAAAAATTTTGTACAAGTGTGAACCCCTGACAGGCCCACTTTCATAATTAGGGAATTAGTTAACAAAAATGTGAAGTGTTTTATACATTTTTTAAAATCTTTTTGAAGATGTCTTTGATAAAGTAAAGATTTAAATTTTGAAACATTTTTGAAAGGTGGCAACCAACAGCCATCAAGTAATGTGTAAAATGCATGTTTCACCATCAGCTGCTGTTATTTAAAATTTTTATTTACATTTGAAAAACTTATCCCATCATTTTGGTTTACATAGGCGAGTTGTTACAGCAGTTTCAAATTATGGTAGTGGGGTATTTTAGACAAATTCACATCACCTATTTTCAAAATGGGTCAGAGATGGTGAGATAAAATTCACATTAAAATTGAGCTCATTTGACATGGAATGTCCCTTTTATAGACTCCCTGCTTCAGCGGTAGTAATGCCTGAACATTTGAGAGGAAACATTGAGAATATTTTGTGTACATTTCCAGACTGTGCTACAGTTGTAGGTGCAGATTTTTACTTAACAGCTATAGACTGAGGGACCTAAGTGATTAGAGCACCTGTTAGGGACAGGGAATTGTTCGAAATTGCTCTAAATGCCTTATCAGGGAACTAACAGCTTGCAGATTACCCAAGAGGTCAGCATGAAAATTTCATCTCCACCACCAACAAAATGTGTATCAATGGACATGATATTCAAGAGCATTGTGCATTGACATGCTTTAAGCAGGTATGTGCTGAACAGAGTTGCGATGGATGAAAAGACTCATTATGGTTTGGAAGCTGCATTAGAATAGTGCTATGAAAACAAAGAGAGCTTCACTGCAAATTTAAATGTAACCAAAGCCTCACAGACAAATAAAAACTAAACAAAACCGAAATTAATGTAGGATTACAAAATTGCAGAACAATCACTGGAAATGGTTACTTTCACAAAATACCTAAGCGTATGCATACAGAGTGATTTAAAAATGGAACGACCACATCACAGAAAGGGCACAAGCCATAGTAAGATTCGTTGGAAGAATCCTCAGGAAATGTAGTCTTGGAATCAAAAATCTTAAAAAAATATAGTCTCACCCCATACTGTGGTAACTGTTTAGAAAATTGAACATACTAACAGCAGCCTCACAAAACATTTACTCTCATATGGAAATCACTGTGAAGAATCAGTTGGCTAAAGTGCACTCACTGTGTCCACAGCGCTTGCATTGCATCCTGATGTTGGTAATTTGTTGATGTTGGTCATCAGGCAATAGTGTACACTAGCCAGTGCAAGTCCTTCAATCTAATGATGTCTTTCAGTGGAAGACACCAATTGATTACATTTGTTTTCGGTATGGGAATCTGGAAGAAAACTAGATATGCTGACAGACTGATCTTTTATGTAGCTTGAGACCTAGGTTAGGTGGGAATGTGGCAGACTGCCAAACAGAATGCTGTCTAGCACAGCCCAAGATATACATCTGTCATTGCAATAAGGTACTTGTATATCTTCTTCCTCATTTTGCTGGAAATTCTATCAATGTCAGCAAAATTCTAACCTAAAAGAACAAAATACCAGCTAACTTTAAATAGGAAACATAGCAAATTACAAAAAAGCATTGTGACTGGCTACTATCAAATAACTCACAATTTGTTGTATTCAATTCATCATGAGTTGTTACCAACATTGGCAAGCAATGCAACTGCTGCGGGGTCGGGGCCTGTAGAAGCACATTTACCAAATCAGGCACTATTTGAAATAATGCTATAGAACTCTTCAAAAACATGAGAAACCAACAGCCTTTACCATCCTCACTCTGCTGGATAATGAAATTTTTAAAAACAAACTGAAATCATTTCTACTTCACACCTCCCCCTACCCAGCAGACAAATTTCTGAGTAGATAGTTTCCACACGGTGGGTTACATTTATCACATGTCCATTAAGATCAAAATTAAAAATCCAATTATGTTAATGGCCAGATATACGCATGCTTTTTGTAGAAGAATTAATTAAATGGGATTATACTGACATACTCCACATCATTGCAAGTTGTGGATGTAAGCCAAGAAGCGTAGAGAGAGAGAGAGAGAGAGAGAGAGAGAGAGAGAGAGAGAGAGAGAGAGATTAAACTCCGTGCTTTTCTTTGTTTAAAATAAAATCTTAAATTTAATGTGCACCTACAACACCTACCATACATTATCAAATATGTTCGTCTGACAACAGTAAGAAGTTGTTCAACTTGTAATGTAAAAGATAATTTGCTAACATATAATTACGTTAAAAGAAAAAGCTGACATCCACTACCAGCAGGTTCAGTAGGTTACAATATATTAAAATTAAAACCAAATACACATTTATAACAGCAAGCAAGCAAATAAACCATTATGTAATATAATAGTAGCTATTCAGATACTTCTTTATGAAGCACAAGCAGACAACAACTGCAAAACTATTTCCTGTAGAAAAACTTGTTTACAATATCAAACTTAAGGAATACGTTTGTTAAGATTTATTTGGTTAAAACTGGAATGGGACATCTTAGAAGATATTATGGGCAACTAATAGAATATGGAGAGAGAAGTAGCCTTAATGGAAGCCGTTGAAAAGAAATGTAATCAAGATAATGACGTTTTATCAGTTGACTAGAGAATAACAGCAGCAGCACTAGAAAATAGAATAACATTTCCATTTAGCACATCAACACACCGGCTTCACAAGTTAACGACAAACTAGCATGTGTAGTAGGTTGAGGAAGGGACAAGAGAGGATATGGAATTCCATGGAGCTATAAATTGTTACGACAAGAGGGAAAGGAAGGTAGTATTACTGTACAGTCTAGAAATGAAGTAAGGGGGGGGGGGGGATCTTGCTAGAGGAACTATGGTTCTTTCTGTGACAGGTACAAACTAAGAAGAGCAATCACTTTTTTCAAAATTAGAAAAATATAACAAATATTTTGAGAAAAACTCTAAACATTTCAGCATATTCATGAAGCAAGGCAACAGAAGATTACCAAGGACATTGTGTGAAGCAAGCAGTATATTTGCTTCAAAAAGAAAACAACAAATTCAAAGTAGCAAAATCAGAATGTGTGAAAGGGAGACTAAATATATTTAAATAGATTTTGTAATGGGAAACAATGATACGTATTGGAAGATTAAGATCAGGTTCTAATAATAAAAAATTAAGAAGTTAACTCATGATATGCAAATTACTCTTCAATGAGAAAAATGGCAAACAGTTGTTCATCAAAGTCATCCCAACAGAAAAGAGCAGCTATGAAATATGAAAGGAGAAAAAAAGAAGCTGCCTAATGGTCAGAAAATGACAGAACAGAAGGTGCTGATACAACACATTTACAATCACTAAAATCAGTTGGAAAATATCAGAGCTAAGTGGTTATTGGAACCTACCTCAAAATATATGGAGGTGGATACATATTAGATTTTTTTTTTAAAGAAAATTACCCTCATATAAATGAAGGAGACGCAAGGAGTATGTGTGAGAATTGCCACACTATCAGCCTGACATATTATAGCCTGCATCAAGTGCAGATAAAACAGTAAGAAAAATTGAGGTACAGAACAAGTACCAATTTGGTTACAGAATATGTAAAAGAACCAGAGAAGCAATTTGAACATCCACTGAAATTACAATAAAATTCATTGTCAAACCTAACGATATCATTACATACATACAATTATCAATACTTGTTCCACAGACCATGAATACAAGATTTTGTAATGATGTGGATTGTGTCACTTTAGTAGGCTAGAAGTTTTCTTTTCAGAAAATAGTTTTATTTTTTTGCAGTTACTACTTCATATCTAAAAATTCATCTATTGAGTAGATGGAGATGTCATTCAGAAATTCTTTTAATTAATTTTTAAATGGTGGTTGGCTATCTGTCAGACTATCTGGCAAATGACCATAGATTTTTGTGGCAGCATAATTCACCCCTTTCTATGCCAAAGTCAGATTTAACCCAGAATAGTGATCATCGTCCTTTCTTCTAGTGTTATAGCTATGCACTTTACTGTTATTTTTGAATTGGGATGGGGTATTAATAACAATTTTCATAAGTGAATATAGGACTATGTATTTCAAAGGTACTGTGAATATCCCGAGTTCCTTGAATAAATGTCTGCAAGATGATCATGGGTGGATTCCAGCTATTGTTCTGATTACAAGCTTTTGTGCGATGAATACTTTTTCTCTTAATGATGAATCACTCAAAATACAATGCCATACGAAAGCAGTGAATGAAAACAGCCATAGTAGACTAATTTACTGACATATTTATCACCAAAATTTGAAATAACTCTAATAGCATAATTAGCTGAACCTAACCATTTCAGGAGATCATCTGTTGATAATCTGAAAAAAAGGTGTTCAAAATAATACAAAGAGTAGTAAAAATGTTTGAGAGATAAGTGATATATAATAAGAAGTTGCATGTAATAAATGTAGAAGAAGAAAGGAAGATTAATATTAACAAGGTTGTCGTATATTTTCATTGCTAAATTTGTATGTCAATGCAAAAAAGAAAGAAAGATCTAGAACCGTTAAATGGAATGGTGGAACCAATGTGGTGCAAAATGTCAAATTACATTTCTTAAATGAGAGGAAATGCACTACATTAAGTAAAACACTTATCTGTTACCCAGAAAACAAAATGATAGACGTAGAGAAAATTAATTCTGCAAGACCACAAATAGTTCAATGGAGTACCTAAGAAAAGCATTATTCAACAAAAAGGTCAACTGATATCAGAAGTTCAGACACAACATAGGTAATGGGCACAAATAATCCGAGTCCAGTGCTATATCGTGATATGAGATGATAAAAAGCTCTATGCACCTTCATGTTACCTAGATGCTCACATATTCAGTAAACTTATAGCTCATCATATTAGGGATTAAAAACTCAGAACAAAATTTTTCTCCTATCTACTTCCATATTTTGCCACTCATATTTGCCCTTACATGCATGGAGAATATAACAATCTTATTTCAGTAGCCTATATTTCATTCCTGCTTTTGGAACCTCAAAACAACTTTACGGATATGTATTTAATTTCCACTACAGTTTTCTATATATGTCCATGATGACATCGAACAATTAATATGATAAGCTAGTGTTATTGGTATGACGTAGTTACAAATCATACCAAAAAAACTGTGTTTGCAGTAAGAGTTAAAATTACGATACCACAACAAACGATAAGTTCCGGGACGTGTTTTTTAAAATGATGGGCAAGCCCCTTAGAATCGTTCCTCTGCCTCTTTACAGATCCGTCCAAATTTTCAGTGCGCAGCGTACTATAGCTTCTTGAACGACGCTTCAAATAACAAATGTGATCGCTAACGATTTTAACATAATGTGGGAAACAATGCCAGTCAGAAATGCTATAAACACAAGTGGAGGGAAAAGTTTCGCTGTGCAAACTAGAGTTTTTAGTGTGAACTAATTTCGTTTACTCACTTCACACCGAACCCGAAAGCCGTTCCGGTGGTTGTAATAGCTTGACTTCCGAAGCCAAACGACATTTTTTTTTAAATATTTTGTTGTCTTCTCACTGTTTACTTTCTGGCGATTAATGTCACAACTGACAACAAGTTCACAATCCCAACAAAACAGGCCGCCAAGCATTGCACCATATACTCATGGAAGTTAAATTGCCAGATACTCCACTCATTACAAAGAACACCAGTCAACATCAGAACATCGCGACACCCCGTCGTGTTTCTGTTACCCACTCGATAGCAACGCGCCAAGCGGCCATCAAGCTGCTCTTTTGAGTACCATATCGGATGAGTGGAAATGTCGTCGTATATATTGATTTGTCCCCCCCATGAACCATGGACCTTGCCGTTGGTGGGGAGGCTTGCGTGCTTCAGCGATACAGATAGCCGTACCGTAGGTGCAAACACAACGGAGGGGTATCTGTTGAGAGGCCAGACAAACGTGTGGTTCCTGAAGAGGGGCAGCAGCCTTTTCAGTAGTTGCAAGGGCAACAGTCTGGATGATTGACTGATCTGGCCTTGTAACAATAACCAAAACGGCCTTGCCGTGCCGGTACTGCGAACGGCTGAAAGCAAGGGGAAACTACAGCCGTAATTTTTCCCGAGGGCATGCAGCTTTACTGTATGATTACATGATGATGGCGTCCTCTTGGGTAAAATATTCCGGAGGTAAAATAGTCCCCCATTCAGATCTCCGGGCGGGGACTACTCAAGAGGATATCGTTATCAGGAGAAAGAAAACTGGCGTTCTACGAATCGGAGCGTGGAATGTCAGATCCCTTAATCGGGCAGGTAGGTTAGAAAATTTAAAAAGGGAAATGGATAGGTTGAAGTTAGATATAGTGGGAATTAGTGAAGTTCGATGGCAGGAGGAACAAGACTTCTGGTCAGGTGACTACAGGGTTATAAACACAAAATCAAATAGGGGTAATGCAGGAGTAGGTTTAATAATGAATAGGAAAATAGGAATGCGGGTAAGCTACTACAAACAGCATAGTGAACACATTATTGTGGCCAAGATAGATACGAAGCCCACACCTACTACAGTAGTACAAGTTTATATGCCAACTAGCTCTGCAGATGACGAAGAAATTGATGTAATGTATGATGAGGTAAAAGAAATTATTCAGATTGTGAAGGGAGACGAAAATTTAATAGTCATGGGTGACTGGAATTCGAGTGTAGGAAAAGGGAGAGAAGGAAACATAGTAGCTGAATATGGATTGGGGGACAGAAATGAAAGAGGAAGCCACCTGGTAGAATTTTGCACAGAGCACAACATAATCATAACTAACACTTGGTTTAAGAATCATGAAAGAAGGTTGTATACATGGAAGAACCCTGGAGATACTAAAAGGTATCAGATAGATTATATAATGGTAAGACAGAGATTTAGGAACCAGGTTTTAAATTGTAAGACATTTCCAGGGGCAGATGTGGACTCTGACCACAATCTATTGGTTATGACCTGTAGATTAAAACTGAAGAAACTGCAAAAAGGTGGGAATTTAAGGAGATGGGACCTGGATAAACTAAAAGAACCAGACGTTGTACAGAGATTCAGCGAGAGCACAAGCGAGCAATTGACAGGAATGGGGGAAATAAATACAGTAGAAGAAGAATGGGTAGCTCTGAGGGATGAAGTAGTGAAGGCAGCAGAGGATCAAGTAGGTAAAAAGACGAGGGCTAGTAGAAATCCTTGGGTAACAGAAGAAATATTGAATTTAATTGATGAAAGGAGAAAATATAAAAATGCAGTAAGTGAAACAGGCAAAAAGGAATACAAACGTCTCAAAAATGAGATCGACAGGAAGTGCAAAATGGCTAAGCAGGGGTGGCTAGAGGACAAATGTAAGGATGTAGAGGCCTATCTCACTAGGGGTAAGATAGATACCGCCTACAGGAAAATTAAAGAGACCTTTGGAGATAAGAGAACGACTTGTATGAATATCAAGAGCTCAGATGGAAACCCAGTTCTAAGCAAAGAAGGGAAAGCAGAAAGGTGGAAGGAGTATATAGAGGGTCTATACAAGGACGATGTACTTGAGGACAATATTATGGAAATGGAAGAGGATGTAGATGAAGATGAAATGGGAGATATGATACTGCGTGAAGAGTTTGACAGAGCACTGAAAGACCTGAGTGGAAACAAAGTCCCCGGAGTAGACAATATTCCATTGGAACTACTGACGGCCGTGGGAGAGCCAGTCCTGACAAAACTCTACCATCTGGTGAGGAAGATGTATGAGACAGGCGAAATACCCTCAGACTTCAAGAAGAATATAATATTTCCAATCCCAAAGAAAGCAGGTGTTGACAGATGTGAAAATTACCGAACTATCAGCTTAATAAGTCACAGCTGCAAAATACTAACACGAATTCTTTACAGACGAATGGAAAAACTAGTAGAAGCAAACCTCGGGAAAGATCAGTTTGGATTCCGTAGAAACACTGGAACACGTGAGGCAATACTGACCTTACGACTTATCTTAGAAGAAAGATTAAGGAAAGGCAAACCTACGTTTCTAGCATTTGTAGACTTAGAGAAAGCTTTTGATAATGTTGACTGGAATACTCTCTTTCAAATTCTAAAGGTGGCAGGGGTAAAATACAGGGAGCGAAAGGCTATTTACAATTTGTACAGAAACCAGATGGCAGTTATAAGAGTCGAGGGACATGAAAGGGAAGCAGTGGTCGGGAAGGGAGTAAGACAGGGTTGTAGCCTCTGAGCAAGCAGTAAAGGAAACAAAAGAAAGATTCGGTGTAGGTATTAAAATTCATGGAGAAGAAATAAAAACTTTGAGGTTCGCCGATGACATTGTAATTCTGTCAGAGACAGCAAAGGACTTGGAAGAGCAGTTGAATGGAATGGACAGTGTCTTGAAAGGAGGATATAAGATGAACATCAACAAAAGCAAAACAAGGATAATGGAATGTGGTCTAATTAAGTCGGGTGATGCTGAGGGAATTAGATTAGGAAATGAGGCACTTAAAGTAGTAAAGGAGTTTTGCTATTTGGGGAGCAAAATAACTGATGATGGTCGAAGTAGAGAGGATATAAAATGTAGGCTGGCAATGGCAAGGAAAGCGTTTCTGAAGAAGAGAAATTTGTTAACATCCAGTATTGATTTAAGTGTCAGGAAGTCATTTCTGAAAGTGTTCGTATGGAGTGTAGCCATGTATGGAAGTGAAACATGGACGATAAATAGTTTGGACAAGAAGAGAATAGAAGCTTTCGAAATGTGGTGCTACAGAAGAATGCTGAAGATTAGATGGGTAGATCACATAACTAATGAGGAAGTATTGAATAGGATTGGGGAGAAGAGAAGTTTGTGGCACAACTTGACCAGAAGAAGGGATCGGTTGGTTGGACATGTTCTGAGGCATCAAGGGATCACCAAATTAGTATTGGAGGGCAGCGTGGAGGGTAAAAATCGTAGAGGGAGACCAAGAGATGAATACACTAAGCAGATTCAGAAGGATGTAGGTTGCAGTAGGTACTGGGAGATGAAAAAGCTTGCACAGGATAGAGTAGCATGGAGAGCTGCATCAAACCAGTCTCAGGACTGAAGACCACAACAACAACAACATATTGATTTGTAATTCACTTAAAGATAAAGTTAGTGAATTGCCTATAGATGCTGACTCTGAAATTATTAGTATGTCGAAGCACCACTTAAACAGCTTTACAATTCAGAGGCTCCCTTTACCAGAATATAGATTAGCTGGCTGTTTTTCAATGAGTTCCTTGCGAGGTACAGGAGTGGCTATGTACGAAAAAACGGCATTCCATTTGAGTCTATAGATGTATCACAGCGCTGCACTGAACAGATATTTGAATGTTGTGTAGGAGCAGTTGAATTTAGTGAAACTAAACTTCTAATTGTTGTTGTTTATAGGTCCCTTAACTCTGACTTCAGAGCATTATTGCTCAAGCTAGAGAGGGTTCTTGATTCACTTTCTAGGAAGTACCAGATTTAGTTATACATGGTGATGTCAATGCAAATTTTGTATATAAAAGTGCAAGAAAAAGGATGTTTATAGATCTTATAAATTCATATGGTCTGATGCAGGTTGTGTTTTTCCAACTAGGGTGCAGGGGACCAGTAGCACAGCCATAGATAATATTTTTATTCATTCTTCGTTATTGAATGGGCATTCTGCTAGTAAAAGAGTGAATGGCCGTTCAGACCATGATGCACAAATTTCAATACTAAAAGGTTTTTCTAGTCAAACAAATGTAGTAATAGTAGTAGTAGTAGTAGTAGTAGTAGTAGTAGCTTTATTCATCCGTAGATCTCTTTTTACAAGGATATAGGACATGTCAAAGTATTTACAAATTTAGATCTATTTAAAATAAGCTAATTCGTACACACATATATTTACAAACTTCTAGTTAAAGACAATCATTAGATTTATCGTATAACATTCCTGGTATTTAATACTTTTTTTTTACAAATAGCCTATTAAGTAATGTAATGCCATATTGTTTACTCATATCTCACTATCAGTCACTGCACACACTATACACACATTGTTTTATATCACTTCACACACACACACACACACACACACACACACACACACACACACTTGTGATCTCTGGGCCATTTTCTGTACTGCAACTTCCCATCTGCTATCCTGAAAAACTGAGTCAGTATCCCTCCATAAAGAGTGAGATGCTGTGCTCAGAAAGAGGAAGAAAGTATTTCTAGAAAGGAAAAAAAACATAAAGTGAAGGTGTTATGTGGAATGTCGGGTATTTTACAATCATTTCTATTATTATTTATTTGTATAACATGTTCCATCAAACCCATACTCTGTTTTACCTAAGTAATCCTTCAATATCACATATAATTACAAACTATGTAGGAAAGTTAATCCAACAGCAATAGAGAGTTTTTTAAATCTTGTCAAGGAACAAGAGTGGTAGATTGTTTCCAGTGCTGATAACATAGATGATAAATATAATGCTTTCCTTAACACATTTCTCATGTCTTTGAGAGTTGCTTTCCATTACAACAAACAGGGAACTAGCAGTAGTAGACAGTCCTATTGGCTGACTAGTGGGATAAGGATGTCATGTAGAAAAAAGTGGGAGTTATATCAAAATGTTAGAAGTAGTCACAACCAAGCTACAGTAGCCCATTACAAACAGTACTGTAAGGTGCTTAAAATTGTTATTACGAAGGCAAGGAGTATGTGGTATACAAATAGAATAGGTAATTCACATGATAAAATTAAAACCATATGGTCAGTTGTGAAGGAAGCGTCTGGTCACCAGCACGAGGTCAGCGATATAGTCAGTACATAGTAAAAATAAACATGTATCTGATAAATCAGATACATGTACAATATTAACAATCATTTTCTGTGCATTGCTGGTGAATTAAATAAAAATTTAGTTTTTACAGGGAATCACATAACTTTCTTGGCAAATGTCTTTCTGAGATTGATGTCTGAAATACTCCTCTGTGATACAGGCAAGGGGGAGATTGAGTCAATAATTAAATAACTGAAGACTAAGGACTCTCATGGTTACGATGGAGTGCCTAGCAGAATATTAAAGTACTGTATTTAGATGTATTTGTAATTTTTCCTTTAGGAATGGTCAGATTCCTGAATGATTAAGTATTCACAAGTAAAGCCGCTTTATAAAAAGGGAGAAAAGGACCATGTAGGTAATTTTAGACCTATTTCTATGCCATCAGTGTTTGCTAAAGTTATTGAAAAGGATGTAAGGATAATTGATCATTTTATATCACACGATTTGATATCAAATGTACAGTTCGGCATTAGAAGTCGTTTAACAACTGAAAATGTTATATTCTCCTTCCTCTGTGAGGAACTGGATGGGATAAACAAAAGGTTTTGAATGTTGGGCATATTTTTTGATTTAACTAAGGCTTCTGATTATGTTGATAACAAAGTATTGCTCCAGAAGTTGGACCATTACAGAATAAGGGGAGCAGCTCACAATTGATTCACTTCTCACATTAGCAACAGATAGCAAAATGTCATTATTTACAATGTTGAGAATGGCTGTGATGGTGGCTCTGAGTGGGGTATAGTCAAGCGGGGGGGGGGGGGGGGTACTGCAGGGATCAGTTTATTTATGTAAATTATATTCCCTCTCAAAATACAAGTAACTCTAAAATATTTCTGTTTGCTGATGAAACTAGCTTGGTAGTAAAGAATGTTGTGGGCAACATTAGCTCGGTTTCAAATAGTGCGGTTCATGACCTAAGTTCATGGCTTGTACAAAATAAACAAATGGTTAATCACAGTAAGACTCAGTTTTTACAGTTTCTAACACACAATTTAACAAAACCTGACGTTTTAATTTCACAGAATGGGCGTACGATTAGTGAAACTGAACTGTTCAAATTTCTAGGTATTCAGGTAGTTAGTAAAATGTCATGGAAAGCCCACATTCAGGATCTTGTTTAAAGACTTAATGCTGCAATTTTTACTATTCGAACAGTATCTGAAGTGAGTGATTGTTCGACACGAAAATTAGTCTACTTTCCTTATTTTCATTTGCATATGTCGTATGGTCCTACCCCCATGAACCATGGGCCTTGCCGTTGGTGGGGAGGCTTGCGTGCCTCAGCAATACAGATGGCCGTACTGTAGGTGTAACCACAATGGAGGGGTATCTATTGGGGGCCAGACAAACGTGTGGTTCCTGAAGAGGGGCAGCAGCCTTTTCAGTAGTTGCAGGGGCAACAGTCTGGATGATTGACTGATCTGGCCTTGCAACACTAATCAAAACGGCCTTGCTGTGCTGGTACTGCAAACAGCTGAAAGCAAGGGGAAACCACAGCCGTAATTTTTCCCAAGGGCATGCAGCTTTACTGTATGATTAAATGATGATGGCGTCCTCTTGGCTAAAATATTCCGGAGGTAAAATAGTCCCCCATTCGGATATCCAAGCGGGGACTACTCAGGAGGACGTCGTTATCAGGAGAAAGAAAACTGGCTTTCTACAGATCGGAGCATGGAATGTCAGATCTCTTAATCGGGCAGGTAGGTTAGAAAATTTAAAAAGGGAAATGGATAGGTTAAAGTTAGATATAGTGGGAATTAGTGAAGTTCGGTGGCAGGAGGAACAGGACTTTTGGTCAGGTGAATACAGGGTTATAAATACAAAATCAAATAGGGGTAATGCAGGAGTAGGTTTAATAATGAATAAAAAAATAGGAGTGCGGGTAAGCTACTACCAACAGCATAGTGGACGCATTATTGTGGCCAAGATAGAAACGAAGGCCATGCCTACTACAGTAGTACAAGTTTATACGCCAACTAGCTCTGCAGATGATGAAGAAATTGATGAAATGTATGATGAGATAGAAGAAATTATTCGCGTAGTGAAGGGAGATGAAAATTTAATAGTCATGAGTGACTGGAATTCGAGAGTAGGAAAAGGGAGAGAAGGAAACATAGTGGGTGAATATGGATTGTGGGAGAGAAATGAAAGAGGAAGCCATCTGGTAGAATTTTGCATAGAGCATAACTTAATCATAGCTAACACTTGATTCAAGAATCATAAAAGAAGGTTGTATACATGGAAGAATCCTGGAGATACTAGAAGGTATCAGATAGATTATATAATGGTAAGACAGAGATGTAGGAACCAGGTTTTCAATTGTAAGACATTTCCAGGGGCAGATATGGACTCTGACCACAGTCTATTGGTTATGAACTGTAGATTAAAACTGAAGAAACTGCAAAAAAAGATGGGAAGTTAAGCAGATGGGACCTGGATAAACTGACTAAACCAGAGGTTGTACAGAGTTTCAGGGAGAGCATAAGGGAACAATTGACAGGAATGGGGGAAAGAAATACAGTAGAAGAAGAATGGGTAGCTCTGAGGGATGAAGTAGTGAAGGCAGCAGAGGATCAAGTAGGTAAAAAGACGAGGGCTAGTAGAAATCCTTGGGTAACAGAAGAAATATTGAATTTAATTGATGAAAGGAGAAAATATAAAAATGCACTAAATGAAGCAGGCAAAAGGGAATACAAACGTCTCAAAAATGATATCGACAGGAAGTGCAAATTGGCTAAGCAGGAATGGCTGGAGGACAAATGTAAGGATGTAGAGGCTTATCTCACTAGGGGTAAGTTAGATACTGCCTACAGGAAAATTAAAGAGACCTTTGGAGGAAAGAGAGCCATTTGTATAAATATCAAGAGCTCAGATGGAAACCCAGTTCTATGCAAAGAAGGGAAAGTAGAAAGGTGGAAGGAGTATATAATGGGCCTATACAAGGGCGATATACTTGAGGACAATATTATGGAAATGGAAGAGGATGTAGATGAAGATGAAATGGGAGATACGATACTGCGTGAAGAGTTTGAAAGAGCGCTGAACGACCTGAGTCGAAACAAGGCCCCGGGAGTAGACAACATTCCTTTGGAACTACTGACGGCCTTGGGAGAGCCAGTCCTGACAAAACTCTACCATCTGGTGAGCAAGATGTATGAGACAGGTGAAATTCGTTCAGACTTCAAGAAGAATGTAATAATTCCAATTCCAAAGAAAGCAGGTGTTGACAGATGTGAAAATTACCGAACTATCAGTTTAATAAGTCACAGCTGCAAATTACTAACGCGAATTCTTTACAGACGAATGGAAAAATTGATAGAAGCCGACCTCAGCGAAGATCAGTTTGGATTCCGCAGAAATGTTGGAACATGTGAGACAATACTGACCATACGACTTGCCTTAGAAGCTAGATTAAGGAAAGGCCAACCTACATTTCTAGCATTTGTAGACGTAGAGAAAGCTTTTGACAATGTTGACTGGAATACTCTCTTTCAAATTCTAAAGGTGGCAGGGGTAAAATACAGGGAGTGAAAGGCTATTTACAATTTGTACAGAAACCAGATGGCAGTTATAAGAGTCGAGGGGCATGAAAGGGAAGCAGCGGTTGCGAAGGGAGTGAAACAGGGTTGTAGCCTGTCCCCAATGTTATTCAATCTGTATATTGAGCAAGCAGTGAAGGAAACCTAAGAAAAATTCGGAGTAGGTATTAAAGTCCATGAAGAAGTAATAAAAACGTTGAGGTTCGCCGATGACATTGTAATTCTGTCAGAGACAGCAAAGGACTTGGAAGAGCAGTTGAACGGAATGGACAGTGTCTTGAAAGGAGGATACAAGATGAACATCAACAAAAGCAAAACGAGGATAATGGAATGTAGTCGAATTAAGTCGGATGATGCTGAGGGAATTAGATTAGGAAATGAGACACTTAAAGTAGTAAAGGAGTTTTGCTATTTGGGGAGCAAAATAACTGATGATGGTCGAAGTAGAGAGGATATAAAATGTAGACTTCAAAGGCAAGGAAAGCGTTTCTGAAGAAGAGAAATTTGTTAACATCGAGTATTGATGTAAGTGTCAGGAAATCGTTTCTGAAAGTATTTGTATGGAAGTGAAACATGGACAATAAATAGTTTAGACAAGAAGAGAATAGAAACTTCGGAAATGTGGTGCTACAGAAGGATGCTGAAAATTAGATGGGTAGATCACATAACTAATGAGGAGGTATTGAACAGAAGTGGGGAGAAGAGGAGTTTGTGGCACAACTTGACAAGAAGGAGGGACCGGTTGGTAGGACATGTTCTGAGGCATCAAGGGATCACAAATTTAGCATTGGAGGGCAGCGTGGAGGGTAAAAATCGTAGAGGGAGACCAAGAGATGAAAACACTAAGCCGATTCAGAAGGATGTAGGCTGCAGTAAGTACTGGGAGATGAAGATGCTTGCACAGGATAGAGTAGCATGGAGAGCTGCATCAAACCAGTCTCAGGACTGAAGACAACAACAACAACAACATGTCGTATGGTATTGTATTTTGGGGTAACTCTTCCCATTCTAAAAGAATATTTTTGGCTCAGGAGCGGTCGGTTCGATTAATAAATGGTGTAAGTTCACAAATCTCTTGTCGACCCTTGTTCACAAGTCTGGGTATTTTGATATTGGCCTCTCAATATATATACCTAATGTCATTTCTTGTTAAAATATTAGCTTATTCCCAAGAATAACCAGTTTTCACTCAGTTAATACTCAGCAGAAATCAAACCTGCATTTGGATAGGGCTTCCTTAACTCTTGTGCAGAAAGGTGTGCAATATACTGCTGCATCCATTTTGTATGGAATGTAATACCTACATTATTTAAAGAACCAAATAATTTCTACTGTGAACTTTGTAACTATGGTATGCAAATGCTCTGAGGCCATTGTTGATAATGTCGCTGTGTACAACTCTAGAAAAAACGTCATATCACAAGAACTAATAGTAGATGTGCTATCTGGTCGTGACATGCAGCATGTTGTGTTAAATGTTTAAACTTGTCAGGATAAAAAAATCTATTAAATCTGAGTATAGGAGAGCAATAAATCAGCCCAAAATTGAGAGGTTTAAGAGATTGCTCAAAGACGTGGGCTGGATAGATGGCTACAGTACTTCTGAATCAAATGGAAAATTCAAAGCATTCATTAATAAAGATGCTCCCTCTTTTGAAAATTGTTTTCCGCTAAAGGTAAGTCAAACAGATGTCTAAATATAAACCACAGATTGCACAAGGAACGAAATTATCAAGAGAGACAAAAAGGAGACTGTATCTACTATCTAGGAACAGCTCTGATGTTAGCATTGCAATGCATTACAAAGAATACTGCAAAATAATGAAGGAAGTAATTAACAAATATAAGCAGATTTATTATGAGAGAATGATAATTACATCAGACAACAAAATAAAAAGTATGTGATACATGGTGAAGACAGAGACAGATGGCGCTAAAATGGAAGAGGGAGAGATAGTTCTAAAAATAAATGAGACATTGGTAACAAGTAGGCGTAGTGTTGCAATCCTCTTAAACAAATACTTTGTTTCTGTTACTGACAGCTTGACGCGATCGGGTTCGATAAACAGTGCTATGGAGTATCTGGGACCAGTCTTTACAAATAACTTTAGTAAAATGGAAATGGCACTCACATGTGTGTGTGTGTGTGTGTGTGTGTGTGAATACCTAAGGGACCAAACTGCTGAAGTCATCGGTCTCTAGACTTACACACTACTTAGAGTAATTTACGCTAAGAACAACTCACACACCCATGCCCGAGGGAGGACTCGAACCTCCAGTGGGAGGGGCCATGCAATCCGTGACAGGGCGCCTCAAACCATGCGGCCATTCTGTGCAGCACTCACATCTCCCTAAGAAGTAGCATCTATCAGAAAATCCTTGAAATCTGAGTATTTTGGTGGTTATAATAATATATCAACAAAGTTAATCAAAGAGTGCTCACATGTGTTGAGTACTATCTTAAGTTATTTGTGTAATCAGTCTCTTATCACTGGAACATTTCCAGACTGGCTAAAACTTGCTAAACTTAAGCCTCTTCACAAGAAGGAGGCTAAAGAGATACCATCAAACTATCAACGAATTTCAAAATTTGCCAGCTTTTTCAAAAGTGTTTGAAAAGGTTGTGTTCAAGTGACTCCTTAAGCATGTAATTGCAAATAATACATTGTCCAAGTCGGAGTTTGGATTTCTTAAGAGTTCTGATGTACTGAAAGCTATTTACATGTAGAGTGAGAAAGTACATAATTCATTAGAAAATAAATTAGAAGCTACTGGCATTTTCTGTGACCTGTCAAATGCCTTCATCTGATTGGGAATTAGGTACATAGTGTAAGAAATGAAACGCCTACAGCCATTCTTATGATCTTATTTATTGTACAGCTACTAGTTTCGGCCCTTCAGTGCTTCAGGTGATGCTGAAGGAGTTATCGTGATCCATATATATGATGTATCAGTGGCCAATGTGACTAGCTTGTGTTGACTAACTGTAACTGTGATGTATCAACAACTGTCTATGTAAACCAGTTATGTTGGACACTGATGCATTTTGTATATGGATCGTAAAACTCCTTCAGCATCAGCTAAGGCCTGAAGATGGTGCATTGAAGTGCCAAAACTAGTTGCTACACAATAAATAAGATCATAAGGATGGAGGTAGGCGTTTCATTTTCTTACAATAGCAAATGGCCATAGTCCCACAGAACTGCAGTCAAAAAGATGGATATCCATAAACTTAATTACATGTGGTGTTCCTCAAGATTCTACCTTGGGTCCATTGCTTTTTCTTGTGTACATTGATGAAATCTTGTCTGTTATATTGTCAGATGCTAAGTTTGTTTTCTTTGCGGATGCTACAAACATTGCAATAAGGAGCAAGTCGCATACAGATTTATAAATTTCATTCACTGTTAATAATCTCTGAAAAGATACACTATAAGCAATTCAGATCCTGTAAGAGATTTCCTTCCACCATGTGCATAACATATGAAGACTAGCAGAGTGAAGAGGTTGACAGTGTTAAATTTCTGGAATTACAGCCTGATAATAAATTCAGTTGTGAAGGCATACCACAAAATTGCTGAAGTGCCTAAAGAAGCCTGTATTTGCAGTGAGGTTGATGTCGGATGTAGGAGGTACAAAAAAAAAAACAAAAAAATGCGTACTTTGCTTACTAGCATTCTATTATATCACACAGGATCATATTCTGAAGTAACTTGTCAAACAGAGCAAAAGTTTTTACTGTGCAAAAGCGTGTAATAAGACACATTGGTGGTGTAAATTCAAGAAAATCATGTAGAAATCTGTTTAAGGAACTTTGTATTCTAACCACTGCTTCTCAGTGTATTCATTTATTAATTAAATTTGTTGCAAGTAATAGGTCTCTGCCTTCAACGAATAGTTCAGTACATATTATCAGTATTAGGAATAAGAAAAATCTACATAAAGACCTAAAATCACTTACCTTGTTCCAGAAAGGGGTCCAATATTCAGGAACACACATTTTCAATAAATTACCAGCAATCATAACAAACTTGGTTTCGGATAAAGCACAGTTTGAACAGAGTTTGAAAGACTTTTTGATAGGCAACTTCGTCTACCCTATAGATGAATAGCTTAACAGAGACTGTTAGACCAGCTCAAGTAAAGTCCATTACATTTCAGCTTTGACAGCAGTTGGTCACAACAGTCAGTATTAGGTATTTTTTGTTTGATAAATTTATTAAAAGTGTATAAATATTTTCCTCCTGGCAGAGTATTAATTCTGTAAATATGATCAGGTCCAATTTACTGTAATGTGCTCACCTATTTTGACAGTATCCTGACAAATGATTAGGGTAGTGAGTATTATATTCAGATTTTTATGTCTTTATGTTGTACTTTCTGATTTGTTCCATATCTAAAAGAATCACCTCATTTTTGGGTCTATGGAAAGTAAACTGAATCTAATCTAGTAAGCTGATTCACTTGTAACTGAAGAAAAACAATGCAGCTATAATAATAAAACGTTAAAAGCAATAAAACTGTTTCCTGATGCAGAAGAAACCATTTCCACCATTTTTGTTACATATAGCAACAAACAGTAAGGATCTTCAACATATAAGCTTTGAATGCAAAATTTATCACATTTACAAAAAAAATTGTGTATTAAACAGTTGGCTGAAGTGTAAGAATGGGCGAATCATTAGACTCCATACAAATTTTTACATATCAAGAAAAGTGCCTATCGTAATAGGAACAGACAAGAACAGAAAAATATGCTTCTCATGCATGAAGTATGTGTTTATATTGTCTTGCTTTCAGTGGAATAAGCTGAAATTAAGCACAGATTCGAAAGTACATCTTCAGAATAAGTTGTAGCTTATATCATTGAATAAATGAGATTTGACTGTCTTTATATTTTTTCATGATTTATTTTTTTCTTGCTAGTTTAGTAAGGTATGGAATGCAGTACGTAATAAATGTGTCATGATTAAGTAGAAAAACAATTGAAAACATACTTTATCCTTACAATGCATGTGACTGTCTGGTTTCTCACCACTTGGAGCACTAGTGTTGTGCTAGCTGTCAAACGGTAACAACTTTCACAACAAAGACTGTCACGACTTTGTTTGTTAGGCTGTGGGTTACCTAACGACACCAATGACATGCTTGAACAAAATAATGTAGAATATTTTACACGATTTTATACTATAAATACGTTTTCAAAAGTAATATGAACAAAACTCATTCAGAGATACATACTAGGAAGAGTGTGGTATCGATTTTTAAAAGTGCAAGACATGCAGTGATCACTACCACATACAGGGCAATCCACACGTGCCATCATGTCGCATCATGTCAAAACATTCCATATTGCATTTTAAAAGGCAACATTCACATAGGCTGTCAACAGACCATCATGCCACATCACCATCAAGGTTACTTTAGAATAAAGTTTTATGATGTTGTCACTTGCTAGCATCAAAAGTGTTCATCTTCGGCCTGACAGTGTGGAAGGCAGCTAAGAAAAATCTGTGCAATTTGCATGTTTATTTATACGTAAAGGCCAAATTTGGCATTTTCCTTTATGTGAAGACCAATTCACACTGATCATCTCGTCATGTCATAAACCTGTCAAAACATTCTTCAGTGCATTTCAAATGGAAATATCCACAATTTCCATCACGACACATAACGACACCGTCAAGAGTTCTTGTGAAGCAAGTTTTGATGACTAACTTCAGGCCAATTCATATTGGCCGTCATGGCACTGCCACATCACAGAACAATCACATCAAGGTGTATTCATACTTTCCATCCCATCATGGCATGTCAAGTCAATTCAACTCATGAAATGTTGATCTCAAGTCACTTGGCTGCCTTAACTGCTTTTTTCGTGGGAATTGGGATTTTCGCAAGATGGTTTTCAACTGTCTTTACATGCAAAGTGCATATACGTGGATGTTGGAATGCACGTTTGTGTGAAATTGACATTTATTGGACTCATATGGTTTACAGCTTGCAGGGATAGCTTGTATATTAGAGAAGGAAGACTAAAAGTGCAAAATAACACAAAAAGAGTGTGGGTCTGAAAAATGTCATTAAGTGGTACAGAAGGGAAATTTCACTCACTATACAAGAAGCTCGAGGAAGAGGAATCTTCATTTTATGTGCTTGGGGGTCATGTGATCAACAAGAGATGTATTGTGTCAGTTGGCAAAACTTTCTTCCCAAGAAACCTTGATGGTGGTGTCATATGATGTAACAGGATGGGATGGCCAGAGTGGATGCCACGTTTTAAAATGCATTGCAGACTGTTTTGACAGGGCAGGATGTGGTGTGACGTGACAGTCAGTGTGAACTGGCCTTTCCTCATCCATTGTTGGTCACAGGACTCACAAGCTCATCTCCATACTTTGTTTCCTTTGGTTGATATAAGTTGTTATTCTAAGCCTTTGTTATTCATTATTTTTGTTATAAATTGTTTCATTTCATTATTTATTTTGTTAAAATTTATAATTTTATAATGAGTTATGGAAGTTAATTGAAACAGTGAGCCAAGAGTCTAAATTGCATGGCATAAGCATGCTAAATTACTTGCCCTCTACTACATTTATAAAATCGATTTTTATACATACTGTTACTGTAATTTTAATGAAACGGATTTGCAATGTGGCTCCAACTTCAAGTGGAAAACGTACTGTGGGTAGAATCAGATTGATCAGTAAATGGAAATTTATTTGTATCTTGTTAGACTTTTGTAATGTTTCATAAAGAAATGGACTGAAACTTTCAGACACTGCAAAAGTGGCAAAATGCCTTTTTGTGAACTATATATCAATTAATGTATTAGAGTTTTTTGTTTAAATATATGTTTGTGGTAGGCTCTTTTATTGATTCCTCAATTTTCCACAGTGTATTTGTTGATTGAACAGTTCATGAGTGAACTGCTGGTCCATAGTGTCCAATGGGCACAATATTTCAGCGATCAGATATGTCGCCATTGTCATGTGCGTTGTCAAACTGAATTTCTGAGGGTATGTGGCTGACTTGTATCCCCTTCCACCACAAGCCATTCCTCCATGGTCCATGTCTGAGGACATGCACTGGCCATCATGGAGACATTTGCACCTGCGTCCCTGGTAGCATCGATATAGTTGCTCTGTCCACACTGGGCACCATATCATTGTGTTTGCCGAGTGTCTTCTTAATTAGACCCAGTGCTCCCTCCCAAGCCTTGCTGAGATTATGGCCACAGTCCCGACTGATGAGATCATCCATGGTGCGAATTTCCATGGTTGCTGTAACGACTCTATCCCAGTATTTTAAAGTATGCATTAAAATCCTGATATGTTCGTATTACATCTCATGATTCTCTGACAAACGATGCTCTGTGATTCCTGGCTTATTGAGGTACATTAGTTGAGTGTGCTAGCGGTATACTTGGTGTCTATCTTCCATGGTGAGCACTGTTTGTCCAATATATGTCTTGCCGTATTGGCAATGAATCTAGTGTACTCTAGCCTTCTGCAATCCGAGGTTATCTTTGACAATCCTCAATAATGCCCATGTTTTATTCTGTGGGCAAAAGACAGTTCTTACAAGGTGCTTTATCAGTACGACCGAACTTTTTCCAATCGCGTGCCAGCAGACAGATAAAGACTGTGGCTATCTTGTCCTCTGTGATATCCTCAATCTCCACAGGTAGTACTGTAGTGGTGTAGTGAAGAATGCACTAAATCTGCCATTCTGAATAGCTATATATTCAGTAGCTGGATACCAAGAAAGGTAGATTAAGTGTGCTCTTCACCCCACCACTACAGTCTAATCTGTGGAGACAGAAGATATCACTGGGGAAGTGGTAGTCACAGCCTTTATATCGTACACCAGCATGCTATTGGAAAAAGTTGGGAGCATACTGGAAAAGCACTGTGTAATAACTGTTTTGCCTAATGAATAGAACACAGACGTGTCAAAGATGACCTTGGTTTGCAAAATACCAGGGTATATCAAATTCTGTGCCAATGTGGCAACACATACATTGGACAAACAGTGCTCACCATGGAAAATCGATGCCAAGAATACCACTATCACTCTCAACTAATGTACCTCAATAAGCCAGTGGTCATAGAGCGTCGTTTGTCAGAGAATCATGAGATGGAATACGAATATACCAGGATATTAATACAGACTTTCAAATACTGGGGTAGTGTCGTTACAGAAGCCATCGAAATTCGCACCAGGGATAATCTCATCAGTCATGACTTTGGCTATTATCTCAGCAAGGCTTGGGAAGGAGCGTTGGGTCTAATTAAGAAGACGCTCAGCAAACACAATGGTTTGACAACCAGGGCAGACAGAGTAACTTCATCGATGCTACCGCAAACGCCAACACGAAAGTCTCTATAACTGCCAACACGCTCTTTCAGGGGTGGACTATGAAGGGAATGGTTTGAAGTGGGAGGGGATATAAGTCAGTCGTGTGCCTTCTGACGACAACCATGGTGCTCCTTAGAGGGCTGCCTTGGAGGTGTACTGAAGACATGGTCTGCAAGAGACTGGTGCAAGGTGGGTTCAGGAATGTGGTTGTCAAGCTACATAAGCGAACAAGTAGGAAGAAACCGCCACTCTTCAGCATAGCCATGTATACATCTGAGAACCAGTGGCACAACAAAGAAGCTGGTCAAGTCTTCAAGACCGACAAGCTCCTGGGCTTCAGCTTGCAGACAGGAACTCTACCAGTGGGACTTGACACAAAGTCACAATGCTTTAAGTATCAAGAGGAGGGTCATGTGGCAACATACTGCTGCAATGAAGCAAAGTGCATCAAGTGCACTGGCAATTATTCCACCCAAGAACGTACAATGCAGGAAGAAGATCGACCTATAAGTGCCTGTTGTGGCGGCCCGCATGTTGCAAACTGGCGTGGCTGCCCGGTCTTCCCAGGCCCCAGTGACATCAGTGAGAAGAAATGCAAGTTGAAAAACCAGATGTGCACGGCTGCCCCCCCCCCCAGTCAATAACGTGCAGCCCCCATCTACCCATCTACCAGTGATAGTGATGGGTAGGGCAGCCAGCTGTGCGAATCGGAGGGAAGTGACTCATCATCAGCCTGCTGAAACGGACAGGCCGCCACAGTGGCAGAAGGTGGTACAGAAGCGGCCAACAGGAGAGACGACTGGGTATCAATGTTGATGCTGTCATCTGACAAGCCGAAAGCTGATTCAGGATGTTGTTACATGCAGATCTGGAGGCTGCCTGCCTCTTCCTGTGTGAGGTGCATGAACGGCAAATATTGGAAGCTGGTGCAGCCAGAAGACCTGTTGCGATAGATGACTTTGCAATACACGCAGGTGGAAAACCAAACTCCACAGAAGGAGGCAATTGACAGTGTCGGAACTGGAAGAAGAAGGAGACGCAAAAAAAAAAAAAAAAAAAAAAAAACCATCGCCCCAGTCAACCAAGAGTCACAAACAGATGAAGTGGTCAGAGAAGGAAAACTACTAATGATCTACAAAGAATGCCTATTTAAAGAAAGCAATAAACGCATGGTTGCAGTATGGAGATGACTCGGACAAACAGGCAAAGAAGAATGGGAAGATATGGTTAGGATTATATTGGTAACACCAACAGGAGCTCTGGCTGGCATTTGCAGTTTTCCTTTGGCTGTAAGGTGAATAGTGCATTCACCCACTCAAACAGCCCACCTTCCTCCCACAGAGGAAGGACTGAAGCGATGAAAAGAAAAGAAAAAAAACCTGAGGTGCTCAGTTCGTCAATGCACCTGACGATGACGACACGTCTGATCGCCGAAAGATTCCAACCATTGGACACTATGGGCTGGTAGACCAGCCGCAAACTGTTCAGTTGGGTTATTTATTGTTAAGAAGCTCTGTGAATTGTGTGTGGAACAGGTCTGTAAGCATCAGTGCACAATATTTATGTCGTTTCACTCGCTAATCCCAGTACAAATAAGGCACGTGAACTATTAGAAGCCAAGTACAAGATGTAGAGGAAACCTGTAAATCATGAACGGAGAGATATTAAGACACACAAATATTGCACAAAAATTAGCATTGGACTGGCAATGAAACTTAATCTTAAAGAAACCAATTTGTTAGGTAGTGTGAGGGCTGCTCAAATCACGGTGTTCCTTTTAACAATATTGCGTGAAATTTGACGTAGTAAATAAGTAAAATGGGGTTTCGACTTTCTGAAATAGATATACAATGCAAATTCCTCTTCCTTGGGATTCTTGTAAAGTGTTTGAAATTCCCATTCTGTACCACATAGTAGCATTTTTGCGTTTTGTCGCACTTCTGTCTTCCTACACTAACATACAAACTATCCCTGCAAGCTGTAAAACATTTGAATCCGATTAAGGTCATTTTCATACAAAGAGCTGAACTCCAGCAGCCACATATATAAGCTATCATGTTGTCTACGTGCACTTCGTGCTTGAAAACAGTTGACATCATCTTGTGAAGACGACAGTTGCCGCGAAAAACAGTTGAGGGCAGCCATACGCCTTCAGTCCACATGCTCTGAATTAACCTGAGATGACGAGATGCGATGGACAGCGTGAAAACACCATGAAGTTACAGTGCTGTGACATGATGATACCATGATGGCGAATGTGAATTGGCCTTGTGACTGCATGTGTCAAATCGTATGCCGATTGTGAAATTTCGAAGTATCAGGAGAAATCATACCACTATCATCGCTTGTAGGCTTAGACTTGTTTGTGCTCTTTGAAGTATTTGAGAACCAGTCTCTAATTTTATTGTGTAATTATGTGAATAATAGGTTACTTTTGAGAATTTTTGGTCTCTTACAAAACCATATCGTGGATTATTTTCGTGTTACCGACACAAGTATTGTGAATAGCTTATTTTGTAACAAATTACCGTTTCTGATTCACAGTTACTGCCAAACCATAGATCATTCTGAATTTCAATGTGTATCAATGTAACTAAACGTTCAGTTTTTGACAATTTTCGGAAGTTACCATTGTCCTGTGTGTAATTCATAGTCTACACATTTACTCGGATACTCTGCAAATCAGACTTAAGTGCCTGGCAGAGGGTTCATCCAACCACCTTCACAATAATTTTCTATTATTCCAATCTCGAACAGCGCGCGGAAAAAACGAACACCTAGATCTTCCCATGTGATCTCTGATTTCCCTTATTTTATTACGATAATAGTTTCCTTCTATGTACGTCAGTGTCAACAAAATATTTTCGCATTCGGCAGCAACGAAAAACATCTTTGTTTTAATGATGTCCACCCCAAATCCTGTATCATGTCCGTGACACTCTCTCCACTACTTCTCTATTATACAAAATGTGCTGCTCTTCTTCGAACTTTCTCGATATATGCTGTTAATCTATCTGGTAGGGATCACACACCATGCAGCAGTACTCCAAAAGAGGACAGACAAGGGTAGTGTAGGCAGTCTCTTTAGTAGATCTGTTGCATCTTCTAAGTGTTCTGCCAATAAAACACAGTCTTTGGTTCGTCTTCCCCATTACATTTTCTGTGTTCTTTCCAAGTTAAGTTGTTCGTAATTGTAATTCCTAGATAGTTAGTTGAATTTACAGCCATTAGAGTTGACTGATTTATCATGTAACTGAAGTTTAACGGGTTCCTTTTAGCAGTCATGTGGATGACCTCACCCTTTTCTTTATTTAGGGTCAATTGCCAATTTTCGCACCATACAGATACCTTTTCTAAATCGTTGTGCAATGTTATTCGATCTTCTGATGACTTAACTAGACAATAAACGACAGTATCATCTGCAAACAACGTAAGACAGCTGCTTAGATTATCTCCTAAATCGTTTATATAGATAATGAACAGCAGAGGGCCCATAACACTACCTTGGGGAACACCAGAAATCACTCCTATTTTACTCGACGACTTACCATCAGTTACTATGAACTGTGAGCTCACTGACAGAAAATCACAAAGCCAGTCACATATCTGAGACGATATTTCTCAAGCACACAATTTCACTACAAGCCACTTGTGAGGTACAGTGTCAAAAGCTTTCTGGAAATCTAGAAATACGGAATAAATTTGAAATCCCTTGTCAATATCACTCAACAATTCATGTGAGCAAACAGCTAGTTGTGTTTCACGAGAACGATGTTTTATAAATACATGTTGACTGTTTGTCAATAGACTGCTCTCTTCGAGGTAAATCACAATGTTCGAACAAAATCTACATTCCAGAATCCTGCTGCATATAGACGTTAATGATGTGGACTTGTAATTTAGTGGATTAATCCTACTGCTTTTTTGAATATAGGCATAAGCTGTGGAACTTCTCAGTCTTTGTGTAGATATCTTCCGCTGAGCGGGCTATTGTATATGATACGAAGTGTGGAGCCATGGGCGTACCCAGCGAGGGGCAGGGTGGGGCAGCTGCCCTCCCCTCCCCCTCCCCTAGAAGATATTCACAGTTTTTCAATAGTTTACTGTTTTATTTAATAAGAAATGGTGCATGTTTTCTCGGATTGTACAAGTGCATTCTTGTATTTAATATGTTTATTAAAAGCAGTTTTTCACTGGTTTACTGTTTTATTTAATAAGTGCTGTATGTTGTCTCGAGTCCTTGTTTTCTGAGACTAGTATGACCTGCCCCCCCCCCCCCCCCCCCCCCCAGTTCAAATCCTTGGTACGCCCTTGTGTGGAGCTATTCTTGATTCGAATTATGGAATATTTACTTCGTATATCATGGTGAAGGAATTTCGGAAGGCTGTGGTTAGTAACTCTGCTTTAGCAGCACTGTCATCGATAGTATTTCCATTGCTATCGCGCAGAGAAGGCATTGAATGTGTCTTGCCCCTAGCGTACTTTATATACGACCAGCATCTCTTACTTTCTGCCAGATTTAGAGACAAAGTTTCGTTGTGGAAACGATTATAAGCATCTCGCATGCCAAATTTCGACCTTCTGTAGAAGATCGCCAATCTTGGAGATTTCGTTTTCGCTCAGATTTGGCATGCTTTTTTCTTTGTTTCTGCAACTGTGTTTGCTCCATTTTGTGCACCAATGGGGATCAGCTCCATCGTTTGTTAATTTATTTGGCGTTTGTGATTTAGTTACTGTAGCAAATATTGTAACTAACATATTGTGTTCCATTTAGCTTTTCCTTCAAGAGGAGTATATATTATCTACATCTGTCTTAAATAAACTCTATTTTCGAGTTTGTTAATGACTATAAGTGTCCTCGAAAAGTCTTTGGAAACTAGTAATTTTTACTACAGGTTTTCCTGTTGCGTTAGTACTAATCACGTTTTGTGTATCTGCTTCAATTGTTTTAGGGAATTACTAATTTTCTAAGCTCAATAGACTTAGTGTGAAGCTATTTGTTCACTACCCTGTAATGCATGGCACCAGACACAGTGCAGCCCCACTGTGTCTGTTGTTCTCAAACATGGGGTGAGCTAGTTGATGTCCATAAGCAGCTGGGAATCGCCCTGACTACTATCAAACGACTGGCAACTGCTGCTAATCGGTATGTTGAGAGAGCTCCTGACAGTCATATACCTGTGATACTGGTAACAAAGGTGCCTCAAGTACTATCTTCTCTTGTGTATCCCATATACTCTGCAGGAAGTATAGGGTCTGTCGTTGCTCGTCCTCTTGACTGTGAGTGGTGTATCAGTGTTAAAGCTAGGCGTCCTGTGTAGGGTAGACGGGGGCCAGAGATGTTTCAGGATGTTATAATGATCCGTAATGTGACTCACTTCACCTGTTTTGGAGAAATCGTTTTGTCCTGTGTCAAGAGGTGACAAACACAAAAGGGTAGGGTTCTATGAGTCGTCAGCGGTTCAAACATATAGTGACTAATGGTTGTTGTTGTTGTGGTCTTCAGATCTGAGACTGGTTTGATGCAGCTCTCCATGCTACTCTATCTTGTGCAAGCTTCTTCATCTCCCAGTACTTACTGCAACCTACATCCTTCTGAATCTGCTTAGTGTATTCATCTATTGGTCTCCCTCTACAATTTTTACACTCCACGCTGCCCTCCAATGGTACCCTTAGGATAATGGCAGCAAGGGACAGGAAACAGCACCAGGGGCACTCAGTGTGATGTTCTGGGGCTTCATTCAACATGTTGGAGAAAATATCTCGGCAGCCACGAAGGGAATAGGGCGCAACCAAATGTAGATTGTGGTGCAGGTTGGAACAAATGATGCCTGTCGTCTAGACTCTGAGGTCATACTGGTATCATTCCAATGACTGCCAGGAAAGATTGATAAGACCACACTTGCAGACAGAGTTTCAAAGAAGCCCACAATTTGCAGCATTAATCTCAGAACTGCTCGTGGCCTCCTGGTTCTGAGTCGGGTGGAAAGACTGAAACAGAGACTTTGAAGGTTCTGTGACAAGTTATGCTGTGCAAAAGGGCTGAGAAATGTAGGGTCACCCTAAATGGGTCAAGTACGCACTACACGTCAGACACTGCTACCCAGGTAGCTGACTGTGTGTGTGTGGTGCACACAGTCTTTTTTTTTTTTTTAGATTAGGTGGCTATCCAGTACAGATAACAACTGTAGGACAGCCGGAAGTATACATGTAAGATCCAAAAGAATGCCCTCTAGAACATTAAAATCAAGTAGTTAACTGCCAAAGCATTCAAAGCATTTGCAACTAAGTGCCAGAGTTTGAAGCGCTCCTGAAAAATAGCGAAACTCAGATAATACTAGCTGCAAAAAACTGGTTGAAACCTGAAACTGATGGCAGTAAGATTTATGGAGAAAAATTAAGTATATATCGAGAGGATAGGCAAATAGAAAATGGAAGTGGTGTATTTGTTAGAAATTGCAACTGCATGCAAGATTGATTGTGCAAGAATCAGTATCAATAGCGGGTATAAAACAGTAATTAGCTCCTTCTGTCGCCCACAAGATATCTTCTGATGTAACAGAAAACCCTGAAACTTTAGAGAAAATCTCAATTCATTTGTATGTAAGTTCTTCAATCATACTGTAATCATTGGTGGAGACTTTTAATAATTCAACAATTAACTGGAAAAAGTACAGTTTTGTTAGTGGTGGTTGTGCCAAGACGTCCTGTGAAATGTTACTAAATGCCTTCTCAGAAAAGTATCTAGAAGAGATAGTTTGGAACCCACTCATGATGGAAACATATTGGATCTATGGCAACAGACAGACCTGACCTCTTTGAGGATATTCACATGGAAACTGTTGTCAGCTCTAGCAGCAGTGATTACCGAAGTATAAAAGACAACTAAAACAAGTATAAAGATATATATGTTGAGTAAACTAGGTATAAAAAGCAGTAGTGTCATATCTCAATGAGAAACTTGAAGACTTTAAGCACAGCGCAGGCGCCTGTAGAGGAACTATGGCCCAATTTTAAAAGAAATGTTGACCTTGCATTGGATAGATATGTATCCAGTAGAACAGTTCATACTGGGAAGGGCCCTCTGTGGTACACATTCACTGTAAAGAATCTCCCAAAGAAACAGAGACAACTGCATAACAGTTATAAGACAAAGTATAAGGCTATAGATAGAGAGATGCTGAATGAAACACGTTTGGCTGTCAAGACGGCAGTGTGTCAAGTGCTCAGTGTTTACCATAGCACAATATTGTCAAATGATCTCTCACAAAACCCAAAGTAATTCTGATCATATGTAAGGGCTGTTAATGGCTCCAAACTTAGTGTCCAGTCACTCACAATTGAGACAGAACCGAAACTGAGGGTACCAGGGCAAAAGCTGAAATGCTTTTTCAAATGTGCTTCTACAAAGGAAAACCTGGGATAATTGACCCAATGTAACTCTCATACCACTGAAAAGATGAGTGAAATAAGTATTACTATCAGCGGTGTTGATTAACCTAAAATACTTAAAATTCAACAAAGCTTCAGTGTGGATTCTATACTGCATTTGTCACTGAGCTAGCCCCTCTAATAACTATAACCCATTGTAGATATCTCGAACAAAAATGTGTCCAGTTCTTAGAAAAAGGCACGGGTCACACTGTCTACAAGAAGGATAGCAGATGTTATTCACAAAACTACCGTCTAGTATCCATGACATCGATTTGCTGTAGAATCTCAGAACATATTCTGAGCTCAAACATAATTAGTTATCTCAGATAGATCGACCTCTTCCATGACAACCAGCAGGGATTCCGAAAACATCGATCATGTGAAACCCAACTCGCACTTTTCTTACTCGACATATTGAAAGCTTTAGATCAAAGCAGGCCGACAAATGCAATATTTCTGGATTTCCGAAAAGCATTTGACGCAGTACCACATCTACGCTTATTGTCAAAATTACTATCATCATACGAGATATCAAGCGAAATTTTTATTGGATTGATGATTTTTTTATAGGGAGGAGGCAGTATGTTATCTTGGATGGAAGTTCGTCTTTAGACATAACTTTGGGTGTGCTCCAGGAGTATGTCGGGACGCTTGCTGTTCATGTTGTATATTAATGACCTTGCAGAAAATGTTAATAGTAACCTTAGACTTTTGCATATGAGGCAGTTATTTATAGCGAAGTACTGTCTGAAAGAAGCTGCATAAATATGGAGTCAGATCCTGATAAGACTTCAAAGTGGTGCAAAGATTGGCAACTCGCTTCAAATATTTAGAAATACAAAATTCTGCATTTCACAAAATGAAAAAACACGTATTAGCCGGTGTCTACAATATCAGTGAGTCACTGTTGGAATTGGCCAACTCGTTCAAGTATATGGGTGTAACACTTTGTAGGGATATGAAATGGAATGATCACAAAGGCTCAGTCATGGGTAAAGCAGGGGGTAGATTTCAGTCCATTGGTAGAACAGTGGGGAAGTGCAGTCAGTCTACAAACGAGATTGCTTGTGCGAGCAGTTCCAGAATGTTGCTCAAGTGTATGGGACTTGTACCAAGTAGGACTAACAGAGGGTATTGTACGTACGTAGAGAAGGGCAGCAGGAATGGCCACAGGTTCCTTTGGCCCACGGGAGAATGCCACAGAGATGCTGAAGGAACTGAACTGGCAGGCTTTTGAAGATGTCACCAAGTATCCTGAGAAAGTCTTCTTACAAAGTTTCAAGAACCGGGTTTAAATGATGAATGTAGGAATATACTACCATCCACTATGTAATGTTCACATACACAGAGGCATTTAAACAACCATTCATCCTATAATCCAAAGGTAAATGGAACGGGAAGAAACTCTAATAAGTGGTGTAATGAAGCGTACCCTCTGTAGATCACAGTGGTTCGCAAAGCATGGATGTAGATGTTTATGCAGTTGTAGAAAATACCCTACTTTCACTGTGTTCTGTCATGTGATAGTAGTGTCTTTTATGGTTTTGTGTCTTCTAAATTTTTATTTTATTATTATGCTTTTTTCCACGGCAAATTGCAAATATTCCGTGACGAATTGAATTTTTTCCATTTATTGTTCCACAACCAAGGTCAGATATCTGAAAGACAAAACTTGACTAGGTTTTACAGTAACAGAGCAGAGCTGATACCCACACTACGGGTCCTCAGGTGCATTTTCTCTGGTGTTCCAGCAGGTATTTGCAGTTTCGTTCTAGTAATGTGTAGCTGGAAGCAGCCCAAACAAGCACTGCTCATTAAGTTTCTCATGCAATGTTCCGTTTCGACGGAAAGCGCCGGTTTGTTTCCCTTCACCAACAAAATTACTTTTAAATTGGAATTTTATGCGCCATTCGACAGAGCTATCCCAAATTAGTCTAGTGCGATACTCGTTTATCGATATATGTTAACAGGGACAGTAAAACAAGAAGAATAATCTAGAATTCCAGCAGCAATGGAGCAGTGTTTCTGCGTGACTGTAGCAGTCAGTGCAGGTCAGGGTGGAGCTGTCGCTGCTGGAGTACTCGTTATTATTCTTGTTTTACTGTTCCGGTTTCCAGTTAATAGACGTCGATAAAAAGAATACCGCACTAGACTAATCTGGGACCACTCTGTCGAATGGCCACGTAGAATTCCGATTTAAAAATCGTTTTCTTGGTAACATGAAACAAAGTGATGCTTTCCATTGATTCTGGGCGTCGCATGGAAGACTTGACACACAGGATTTCTTTGGGCTAACTCCAGCTGCACTTCGCAAAAATGAAACTGGAAACATCTGCCGAAACACCAGAGAAAATGCGCCTGACGACACTTTGTATGTACACATTACTGACGATTGGAAGCCATCCGAAATTAATTCGCCATAAATTTGCTGAGCGCAAATATCTTGGCATCAGTTGAGTTAGCTACTACATATCAGTACGTGAATATTGGGGACTATGGAGTAGGGATGTAGATAATGTGATGTGCGGAAGCTCGGGTCCAGCTGGGAGGTGTGTTGTGGTAGCCAAAGTGGTTAAGGTGACTTCTCGCTGTACGTGGGAAACCCGGATTCAGTTGGCAGTTAGACACAAATTTTCATGTCACTAATATGCTATACAGATCATGCCAAGATATTCGTAGTCAGCGAATTTATTTAGAATTAATATACAGGGCATTTGTTTTAACTCGAGACAACTAAATATTTCGAAAATGTACAAAAAATGTCACAGGTTTGAGTCTTGGTCCGCTACACAGTTTTAGTCTATGAATGATATGAAGTGCCACTGGTTGCATCCTGATCTTAAGGAACCCAAAGTGTCAATTGTTTCTGCTCCTCGTATTTTATTGTGGACTCCAGGTTTTCCCAGATACATGGACACGGTGATATATGTCGTCTTAATGTCTAATGGCCAGTAAATACTGTAATTGTAGAAGTGTGTATTTATTTGCTGCAGATTACAGCAGCTCTTGTCCTATCGCTGTCCAGTACCGACACTTGCTGGTAAGATGCTTCTCCTTCTTACACGTGGCATGACACGATCTTTTCGCAAACAACTAACATTAAAATGCGATTTTGAAATGAGAAACCTTTTGCATAATCTTTCATTATGTACAGAATCCAGACGGTATTACTCCTAACTACTTTGTGAATTTGTGCTGATACGCTAACCATTTGCATATTCAAGCGTGTAGTTCATTTACCGGTAAACTGACATTTCTTGAATGGCTTTTTCATAATGCTGTAATTTTAATGGTCACAAGAGCGCTTATACACCATCTGCTCAAAATTACCGAGACACATATCAGTGGACTTTAGAGTGGCGTGTGTCCATCCATCACCTTCAACATGACTTGAAATCTGCTAGGGATACTTTCAATGTGGTGTCTGAATGTCTGTGGAACTCGTTCTTCCTCAAGAACCGAAACCAGAGAAGGTGGTGAGGTTGGACGCTGGGGTCTGGAGCGAAGTCGATCTGGAGCGAAGTCGACGTTGTGTTAGGTTTTGGTTGGGACTGTAGGCTGCATAGTCCATTTCAGAAATGTTATTTTCCACAAACGAACGTCTTACACATGATGCTTTATGAAAGAATGCACTGTCATGCCGATGCAAACCCACATCTCTACGAACAATTTCTCTACTGTACAGAGTACACAATGCCACAAAATATGTTCATATCCTTCCACGTCTCCCGAGCGTCTGACTCGGTGTGGCACGACGGTCACGAGTTCAAACTTTTTGAACAAGGGATACCGACGTCCCAGATGACGCTGATGCGGTCGTACCTGTGTGAACTAACCTTCCACGTGAGGGCTGACGACGGTACGTCCACAGACCGGCAGATACGTGCAGGGGTGCCGCAGGGGTCAGTTCTCGGCCCCTCGCTGTACTTCCTGTACACTGCCGACGCGCCGAAAATGGCAGGAGTCGAACTGGCGCTGTACGCTGATGACACAGCCCTGTTCACTCGCAGCTTGAACCCCCAAGTGCTGAGAAACCGTCTCCACGCGGGTGCGACGCCTTAGGCTCATGAGCAACAAAGTGGCGGCTGAAATTCAACGCCACAAAGAGCCAGGCAGTCGTCTTCACCCGAAGACTTCTGCCGCCAGGGCTTACGCCGGTTGAAATCCTGGGAGAAACTATCCCATGGAGTGGGACGGCGAAATACTTAGGGGTTACCGTAGACCGCAGGCTCACCTGGAAGCATCACATCCGTGATGTGAAAGGGAGAGCAATAGGACGCCTTCGCGCCCTGTATCCGCTGCTAAACCCGCAGTCGTCATTGCCACCGCAACACGGCATCACCCTTTACCTGACATTGGTTCGCCCACTGTTAGAGTATGCGGCCGTGGTCTGGGGGAAAGCCGCACATTGTGACTCTGCAGCGGATACAGCTATGCATCTTCCGAGGCGCTTGTCGACACGCCAACTCCACGAGAACACCAGGATCCTGTCTCTCTGAGACAGGTTTCGCGCCAGCGCCAGGAAGTTCTACGAGAAGACGGGACGCTCCCGCAACTGGTTCATCCGAGGACTGGGCCAACAACCTCATCAGAGGCCAACCACGCGTTGGCCTGACCTGCTGAGGGATTAAGTTTTACTAATCCCTCAACAGAGTGTGTCTTTCTCTTTTTCAGGTTACACCAGCTAGGACCGATCAACAAGAGTGGTAATATATCTTTCTCTCTTTTACAGGAACCGCAGGAATGACAAATTTTGTCTAAACTGCACCACCTCGAGCCAAGGATAGGCTCGTCTTTTCAGCGTCAGCGTTAGCATATCCTTCCACATTTAGCTTCTTCTTAAGCACAATAAGGGGACCACATCCTGATCACAAAAAACACCCCCATACCATAACATCTCTTCCACCATACTTCACTGCTGGCAGTTCACATGACGACAGGTAAGGTTCTCCAGACATTTGACAAACCTCAATCACTTCCATCAGATTGCCACAGGATATAGTGTGATTCATCGCCCCAAATCACTCGTTTCCAATCGTCCACAGTCCAGTGTTTGTTTTAGTTTCCAGATCACCATCTGTACTGCATATTTCCAATAATCAGTAACGTTGACGGCTTTTTTATTTGCAATGATAAATTCTATCACTTTGTAAGTTTAGCCTATTTTTGGGCATATCATTAGGTTGTGATGATCCTCTATTGCACTACAATCGCTCTCTATATTCACATTTTCCCAGGGTGGTATAGTACCATGTGACCCCAGTTCTTAAGCCGTTAAGCATTCTCCATGTCGGAAAACGATTCCCAGTAGCCAATTGTTCATTTGTTTATTTGCGTCTGATTAATACAGTTTTGCCATAAATTTTTTCGAAGTATTTCAGGCAACTCGTCTACAGGGTTGGTCATTCACGTAAAACTTTGCCAGGATTTCATTCGGCTGTGCTGTATTCGGTAACTGTACAATGGGTGCCTTTGATCATTGGATCGTTTCCTTCTTTCGGACTCAGCTGCAACTTTCCCTCTGATTGTGGGTGGTGCAATGTCGAAAGTGGGGTAAATTCGTTGAACTGTCGTTGATTTAGGCAGCTACACATTATGTGCACTCTTTCATTAATTGCCACATCGTCCACACATTTGGCGTATGCAGAGTTGTACCAGACTGGTGTCGCATACTCTGCTACAGAGAAACATATTGCAAGACCCGATGCTCTCAGAATTTGAGGTTGAGCTCGTCATTTTGTCCTGGTGAGTTTTGGGATGATATTATCCCTTGTACAATCTTTTCCCTTCACGTTTTGGCAGTGCTTTCGAAATGCCAGAGTTTTTTCAAATTGAATACCCAAATACAGGGCGTTCGGAAATTCCCCTTACAGACTTCTACGACTTGTAGAGGGGAGTCAGTGCAAAACATTTTTTAATAGGAACCCATGTCCGGAAACGTACCGTTTCCGATCTACTACGGTTTCAATTCAGATGTAGAACCAGTCTACGTCTGCTGAGGAAAAGAGAAAACTATCAGAGTTACTTGTCCTGATATGCAAGAGGTTAGACAGGAAGAAGTGTACTGCGTCAGATGGTCACCAGATGTCATAACGTTCGTCTTGCTGTGAGACCTATTCAATGCCTGTGCATCTTCAAAATGGTTCAAATGGCTCTGAGCACTATGGGACTTAACTTCTGAGGTCATCAGTCCCCTAGAACTTAGAACTACTTAAACCTAACTAACCTAAGGACATCACACACATCCATGCCTGAGGCAGGAGTCGAACCTACGACCGTTTGCGGTTCCAGACTGTAGCGCCTAGAACCGCTCGGCGACTCCGGCCGGCTGTGAGTCTTCGATGGTTTGCTATATGATTTCGGAATACACGGACATGTTCTTGGGTATGATGAAGCTCGAGTTAACAGAAGAGCTGCTAGTAGGTTGTATCACTAACGTTTCTCGCAATGTAGCACACCATCGCACAAACTTTTTGCCCAAGTTACGCAGCAGCTCCAGGAAACAGGTAGATTCACTATGAGGGGGAAGGGCTGTGGCACTCCACAGGAACGCCTCACGAGTGAATATGAAGAAGATGTACTGCATCATATTGAAGAGAATCCATCAATGGATACTCGAAAAATTGCACATGCAATGAGTGTTAGTCACAGTATTGTCTGAGATGTAATGCATGAGCAACAATTACATCCATACCACTTACAAAGGGTACATGCTAGTAGCAAGGTAATATCAGTTCTGGCGCATTTTTGGTGTGCAGGTTGTATACATTCAGGTGCAAGCATACATTCGGTGTAAACTTGATTCGTTTATGACTGCCTCCTCCTCCTCCTCCCCTTAACCTACTGTTATGGTAACTGATTTATGAATCCCTAGGGGTTAATTTATGACCTCTGGGGACAATCAATGCATTCTTCTGACAAACTGCTCACACCTCCCCCTCCCCTCTTCCCTCAACACCTCTGGGATATCCCCAACATTCCCTCTCCCCTTCGCCAATACAAGCACATTTTTCATACCAAATTAATTGATTAATTAATTAAATTGATCAATTAAATACCCTGATCCTGTCCTGGGAAATCCCACAGCCTCCTTTGCCTCCAACTCTCCCCCCCCCCCCTCCACTTAGAAAAAAATGCTGGGAAAATCGCTCAATCTGTGCAGAGCTGTTGGTGTGGGAGGTGAAAGTTTTACCCTGTCCAGAACTACATGTCCCAATTATGTAATTTCGCTGCTGCAGATTGGAAGTGTTGTCTGGTTTGAAATTTTCACATGAGCGCTCACCTTGGTGTGCAGGGATCGACTGAGTTAATGCACAATGCCACAAGCAGAGGTCATCTAACCCCCAACCCTCACCTCCTCCCTTCCCGTCCCTCCCACAAAAAAATTGGTTGAAAAAGTCGTTGAGCTGATGGACTGCAAGGATCTCATGACAGGAAAGTCGCCTACATTGCAGAGGGTGTAATAATATATTGTTTATTTATAAACTCTGTTTGCAGGGGTTGGTCCTCTCTTTTATTTTGTAGGAAAACTCATCATTCTCTATCGTTTATTTAATTTTGGAAGATGAAGGTCTTGTAAAATACATCAAAAAGAAGGAATTAAATACATAAGTAGATCTGTTTTTTCGATAGTGCAAGGAATACCATCATGAGATCGGTGTTAACTTAACTCACCACATGGAATTACAATGTTAAAAAACTTCCAATTGCATCTTTGGACTGTCCACAGGGCTGACATGCTGGGGGCCATACTAAATGGTTCAAATGGCTCTGAGCACTATGGGACTTAACATCTACGATCATCAGTCCCCTAGAACTTAGAACTACTTAAACCTAACTAACCTAAGGACATCACACAACACCCAGTCATCACGGGGGCCATACTGTTTGGAGCATTGTGTCTTAGTGCACCCAAGTGCTCGCCACTTCGCCGTGACCACAAAACGTGACACCGCTGCCAGCCAGAGCAGGACTGGAGGTTCGCACAGGCATCAACCCCTGTCAAGTGGCTACTTCTTGTTGAACAAAGTATCAGGTGGTGGGAACCCTTTGATATTAGATACCTATGAAACCGTCGCTGCATTCTCTCAAGTGGCTACTGCCTGTTTGTGAGTGAAATAACATGTGCAAACATACAGAGACCAAGGTGTTGCCCCCCCCCTCTTCCCATTCCTCATGCAGACCAGGCGCTGGTAGCTGGTATATCCTTTTGCTCTTGCACTTCCAGTGTTGTAGAAACCTGTAGCTGATGGAACGAAGGCATTCCAGAAGAGTTAGGTAGTATCTGTCATCTGCCACCAGAAACCACACTAACCTCTCCCTTGTCCTGAACAAAGTAGAAGATACCCGAGAAACCCCCAGGCCCTCCAAAAATGCTAGGTTGTGAATGTCTTAGAAATAGGTCCCCCACTCTATCAAACTGATTGACTAATTAATTAACTCAATAACCTCTATGTGGGACAGTTTTACCTTGCATCATATGGGTGGCTACTATAAAGATCTTTACCTGGTACAGTTAGGTCGTTTGGCAGGAAGTCCATTACATTAGATGTAGCTGAGAATTTAAAATTTCAGCTGAACTGCGCTATGTCCTTAAACAGTTTGCAGCAGACAGGGCAGGGGTTCGACTGGAGTATGCTCGAAGTACCACTAGTGGAAACCATAAATTGATCAATCGGAAATTTGACATTTCCATTGGTTTTTAAATCACTATATAATCCCTGGGTTGGTTCTCTCCGCTAGACCAGGATGAGGATTGAGACAGAGGAGGAGGAATGGTCTAGCACATGATTGGATAGTAACAACACCGAATAGCACACCCACCTTTCCTCTGGAAGACAGAGTCCACTGGACTGTATTGAGAAGCAATAGACACCATACACTTCAACCACATTCCATTCTGTAGTAGTAGTTGTCACAGTTAGATCGCTGGAACACTCGTAAATCCCGCGAGCACATGTCTCAATGTCCGTATGCAGCACCCTAGGTCAGAGGTTGTGTAGTGATAGTTCCAGTGGTGTCACCGCCAGACACCACACTTGCTAGGTGGTAGCCTTTTAAATCGGCCGCGGTCCGCTAGTATACGACGGACCCGCGTGTCGCCACTATCAGTGATTACAGACCGAGCGCCGCCACGCGGCAGGTCTAGAGAGACTTACTAGCACTCGCCCCAAGTTGTACAGCCGACGTAGCTAGCAACAGACACTGACGAAGACTCTCTCATTTGCCGAGAAGATAGTTAGCATAGCCTTCAGCTAAGTCAATTTCTACAACCTAGCAAGGCGCCATCACCAAGTTATATTGAAATGATAATACTGTATCAACAAGACCAATGTTCCCCAATTGTGGATTAAAGTTAAGTATTCCAGCAGCTACGTACTTTTCTTTATAGCATTCATTACGTATCCTGTTTCAGACCTCACGCCATCCTGCGTGAGCTTATAGCGTGCATTTCGGCTTCCTCAAACAACACGGTGTTGGCACTTCTGCCGACACTTCAGTTCCCACCAAGTACACACATCTCAGCGATTGTGACAGTTCTGCAGCCAGACTCGGCCAACCAGAAGTACCACCTGACTGTGGAGGGTGTCCGGGATGACTGCATCCCCATACTCCACCTGACCAGCTCGGAAGGGTCAGTGCTGGCTTGCACATTAAGACAGAAATGTCTGTTCGTTTTGGTCACCAGCTACCTCCAACATACACCCAGATTGCGAGCAGAGTCGTCCAAGGAAACTTGCGACATATATATCGGTGTAATTACAATTAAATATTTCGATTGTAGTGTCAATCTGGTGACATTTGACAATGATAAAAGTATTGGAAATACCTCCTCCTGACGACTATGGCTCTGGAAACATCAATTTCCCTCGTAAATCTATATCCTTGTTGTGACTGAACATAATTTTCCACATAAATACTTCCAGCCTCCTTATAGCTATCAATGCATTGAAATCGTAGTTTTCCAGGCCAAATCTATTCCTCCCTTATGACTGGACATAGTTATTTTCTTGGGACTTTACACTGCAACACACACATTTTCATGATCATTTATATGTGTACAGCCTGTGAAAAGTTATGATATATGCACACACACACCTGGTAGGTGTCTCGATTCTTCTCAGTTCTAGAAAATTATTTGACATATAAGCCTACCAGCCATTTAGTTTCGAGAATGGACTGCAGGTGATTTCAGTCAGTAGTTCCAGAAGGTGCTCCAAGCCGCCAAAATTCTCTCAAACTAATGTTTGTAAGGCACTGGCATCCAGCACTATGTGATAATAAATAACACTCACAGAGACAAAAGCTTTGGAAAGACATCACCGACATGGGTTGGTGTACTGTAATAAACATTGCAGTTGATAGTGAGACAAAGAATATATGAGACTCTGCTTAGAGGAGGCGATAAGAGGACGTTCTCTGTATCTTTCTGGTTACAGCCATATTGTCTACCTTGTTTGCGCACTACAGCAATCCAGTTTAAACTGCATTGGTATACTGTGCAGGTGTTTACGAAATGAATCTATCACCTCTTAGGTCGGATATGCTCCTGAATACATTGCAATCTCAATTCCCCACGTCAAATCTATCCTCCACTTATAAGTAGACACATGTAACTTTGTTACAGGGTTAGTAGTCTGATCATGGTACATACAAGTCTGGTGGTATGTCAGAACAGTAACTGCAGTAACTTTACATTCCAACAGCATAACATTCCCGACTACTACCGTGATTATCACTTATAGGTGTACAGTGTCCGAAAAATTTGATATGTCCAAATCCACACCACCTGGGTGTCATTTCGCACAGCCTACCATAAGTTCTCAATATCGAAACCCTCCCGCCACGTCATTGTTATCACATTAAAGGGCGTAATAAAAAATAAAAAGCCCTAGAATCTTTTATTTAGATAACTTTCTTTCTTGCATGATAGCCGGCGCTTGCTAGACCAGGGGGAATTGATACCCCAGCAAAGTCACAGACCCCTGCTAATTCTCTCCAAATACCATCATATTCTGACAGGACTTTTCCACAGTTTGAAGGCTGGTTAGTCTTCCATCTACCATTGACTAGGTAGAGATCTATCACAACGAGAAAAATATCGCACTAAGTTACAGCGCATAAAAAAATTCTGAAGCATAACACCCTCAATTCATCGATACCCGAATGACAGTCTATAAATATCCCCCTCTACATGTCATAATCTCCTTTATCGTATTCCTATGACAACCACGCTAGAAATATGACAGTGTAATGCTGCCAGAGTCTTCATTGACAATACAGTGTATCTCTTTCTCCTCGTTATGTTTGTAACATCCAATAGAGTGAAACTTCGAACTATAAAAACTTCGCTAACGTCACCTAGTAGAGAACTCGATAAAATTTCACCATCTCTTCTGATACATCGGAAACAAATTCCGACTGCGTGTCGATATCTACCATATGTGCTGATCCCATATTGGTCCATTGCAGCAGGCAGCGAGTGATCGAAGTGTGTAAAGTTTTGTCGTCTGCACTGGAGGAAGACCATATCCCACGGACTATCAATCACAATAGAAAGTTTTTGTATGTCGTTTCAGAAGCAGTTTGATACACTGACTTTTGCTGTAACACATCGAAGCAATGTACGAGCCCAGATGTGTAAACATACATACGTTTTCTTTTTCTGCCAACACCTTGAGGTCTTTGTCAGATACTGAACCGGCATTAACCCATTTTGGCCCATTGACTCCCACAGAAAGCTGACATCGCATGGTGTAAACCAAACTGCTCCGACAACACAAAGAATGGTTGAAATAAAAGGCAGAGGCGTTGTTTCTTATTGACATAAATATGGAAGATATCTCAGTATATGGAAACTGGAAGAGGTTTCGGCATAATAGAGCGTTTTGAAACAGCTACTCGAAGGTGACGACCTCTACATTCAATCTCATCTTCCACAGTGACGGGGCTGCAAATGTCTCAGTGTTCTTTCTTCAAAGAGACCCAGAGCATTGAGTCCTCATATTGGTGAAGCATACCGCATCCTAGCATACCGTGTCCTAGGCAGTAGTCACCCTGACCCCCAAATCACTGGACACAGCGTTTCTCATTTTTCTGACTAAGCACAATCCACAAACGCAAGTGGAACAAGGGAGTGTTCTTCAGGACTTAAACACATAGGGTACAGATAGTATGCACCATTAGTGGAGGAATGGAATTATTTTCATACACTCAGGCGAGCATGTAATTACCCTCATCCCTCCACATTTTCGTCGAATTTTCATCAGTTTAACGTATTTTTCATCATTTTCATAATTTTACCAGGTTTTCCATACTAGCATTTTACTCAATTACTCGAGGTCCAAACCACCACTCTCGATGAGGTGTCACATCAACAAAACGTTTCATCATGTCGATCTCATGACACTATCAGCCAATGACATTGCTGCACGGTTCTCAATTACTGTATCCTTGCTAAATCACCCCCTCCAATTACTTTGCGAGGGTCATATAAATGTGGATAGATTGCTAACCCTGTTACACAGCCTACACCACTGTTTCTTAGGGTAGGAAACGGCCATCAGCAGAGAGGAAGTGCAAAAACTACGTTCCTTAGTGGTAACACTTTATAAATTTGGTGAGGTTTCATGACGATTTGCCATCTCCCCCTACGAGGATGGGAGTGACAAAGTATTCTAAAATTCATAGAATGAAATAGGAGATTCAGACATTTAGCACTCTGCTCTCTATTTCGAAACAAGCTACCCTTTCGTTGAACATATCGGCTAAGAACCCTGAGCAAAACTCTAAATGGCCTCTCTCCATGCATCTCGCAAATCTTTCCCTGTCTTTAAACAGCCCTCCCTGTAATATTGTCTCCGATTTAATTTGGAACTGACCAGAAATAGGAGAGTACTACACCCGTACATTCGATGTCTCGTGAAGGGACAGAATGAGCTGAGTTCCACATAATCAATACACTTCGATATTTTGCTTTCGCAGAGAGTGTTCCAAACTTGTACTAACCGACCCCAGTATACAGACCAGTATTCTCATTCCAATACCGTAACTGCCATTCTGTGAAGATTGTTCCATACCAGTCTTACTCACATCACGCATACAATTACACTCAATCTCTCTAGATGCTTGTATGCTGAGGAGTTTAGCAATCAATGGCGCATAGTAGATACGAGCCTGATACATTTGAGAGTATTTTGGTGATATAACAGATGATTAAGAAGAAAAAAAAGAAACATATGATTTATGTGTAATGGAGCTCGAGACAGAAGGAGAGTGAAATATTTTATGTAAATCACGTGTGCTATCAATTCTGTAGAACTGTTGTAGTGTTTGGATTTCATACCAAGAAGGTATGGGTAAGGGGAAAATGGTCGTAGAACCTAAGCATACATTCCTGAGGCTACACAATTCTGAACTTAAGCATGTTAGGAAAGCAGTGTGATTCCCGATATATAAGTCGCATGGACTGAAACGCTGTTAATACACCAATGCAGGAAATATATTTCCAGTAATGATCGAAGCAGACAAAATTAATTAAAATTTGCGCTGCAGCCAGGACTCGAACGTGGGTCTTCTTGCTTGCTAGGCAGAAATGCTAACCATTACACCACCTGCACGAACTACCTAAGCTGTAATTCCCTCCCCAACACAAACTTCAATTTAGTTTTCCCTTACATAGTGTCACTACTGCCAGGGCTCTCCGAAATTGGCAAGCACCCCAGCATTGGACGTAATGGGACGTCCTTGTACCATTGGTGATCTTATGGATCTGTATTTCCAGTACCTGACATACATTCACCCTGTAAGTTTTCTATGACACTCACATGGTGAGAAACTTTAAGATGAGAAAACTGTTACCTTGCACACCAAAGGGGAAAAGAAAACATAGCTTCTTTGTGATCTGTGTACTATATAGCTTTCCAAATGTATATAGTACCTACTGTTCAAACCAGGTTACGGTTCGGAAATTATGCTATGCTCGCATCAGTCATATAAAATTATCATCAGCAATGGAAAATGGAGGAAACAACGACATCTTATGAGGAAATTGACAAACACTTAGCAGTGGTGTTGGACACGTGAAATTAACGCCATGCTGCTCTAATTCCGTAAACAGATACATTCTCTTTCACACACAATATCTATCAAGCAAATGTAAACACAGTGATTGCAATTATCCCCCAAACTCCTCTCAGTAACTTAGAATCACCGCAGGTATGAAACTGAAGACTCTGTTTATGTCCAAGATGTAACAGGGTGTGTTCTGTAAGGTATTCGTTAGCTCACGCGACATGGGTGTTGTGCTGACAGTACTCACGACTCCAGAGAATACCACACTACAATCGATAAGCCATCCTCGAAACATCGTAGTGCATGATCTATAAGGGTTAGTAGTACAAACTATACTGAGATCCACCAGGGGCTGCAGCTGCCAACCCATGGGCATCATGTGTATTGATAGCAATTAGTTGATGCCTCGTTAAATACCGAAATACTGACCTACAGTGGACAGTTCTCTTCAGTGTGCCGAATCGTGTAGTTTCCAGTTACTGACAAGTCTACAGCCTGCAATGTTTGTCCATCATCTCCAAGACGTAGGCTCCATAGACATTGTAGGACAGCTCTGGACTCTACATTGGCATCACTCGTAGACACAGTGACGGGATTGTAATGTTTAGACGACTTGTAATAATTTCAAACGTCTAAGAAGCATCATTTGATTTGGGCATTTGTTCATACTTAATACATATCATTTTATTATTAATTGTTGGAAGTCTTTCTGATTGAAGACAACTTATGTCATCCTCCAGCACTCCAAACAGCTGTGATTGGTAGAGATTGCAGAGAAGCACATTGTAAATACTGTTTGTTAGAGTTTAAAACATGTAAACTGTCTTGCACAGATTCAAACAGGCGATTCATTCTGTAGTTGTATATTGCAGACCCAAAGCTGGCAATACAATACTCTTACGCTAAAGACACTTTCCAAAAATCTGTAAGGTGGTTGCCGATAACTGTAGGGTTATACCTGGGCTTGTGACCCAACATATATAAATTTATTACTCTACATTCGGTAGTCATCTACGTTAAACTATCTATTCCAACAAATATTCTAGCAAATACTTTACATAATAGTTCCTTTAATTATTTTAACAAAGTAGTGTTGCATATCCATTGAGGTAATAGGGATACATACAAATTGACTCCTATCTTTGATGCTATCCTGCGAAAGAGAACCAGCTGCCTCTAAACTGACATGGATCTGCGTTAAAGGATGATAGAAAGTAGATGGAGTAATCGGTTGAGAGTGGTTGTAAAGAGGTGTGATTTAGTGGTAGACTGATGGTGCATTCTAGAGAGAAGGAGTTGCTGTGGCAGATCATTTATCACACAGTTAACCTTTCTTTCCATTGTTCCACTGGGTCTATCAGTTATGTTGTATAACCTGCGTTCGACTCATGTACAATTGCATGTTGTGTGCGTCACTTACAACACTATCTACCTGCGACAGTTAACAGCAAACCTTTCCATACCACAGTCAGCAGAGGACCTGCAACACACATGTGACGAATCACATCCACCAAACTAATGGGAAACCTATTTCGGTACCCTCCTGTAGATGAAAGAAGATGTATGTGAAGTACTCCATTCCCCTGCCATATCTTGGACATAAACAGAGTCTTGAGTTTCGTAACTGTGATGACTCTAATTTAGCGACAGGAATACGATAAAGGAGATTAGAACATGCACAGGGCGATATTTATAGACTGCCATTCGTTATCGATGAATTGTAGGTGTTATGCTTCTGAATTTTTTTGTGCACTGCAAATTAACGTGCTATTTTTTTTGTTGTGATAGCTCTCTACATAGTCAGTGATGGATGGAGGACTAGACAGCCTTCTAACTGTGGAACAGTGCTGTCAGAACATGATGGGATTTCGAGGGAACTAGCAGGGATTTGTGAGATGGCTGGGGTAACAGTTCCTTCTACTCTGGCAAACGCTGGCTATTGTGCAAGAAAGTACCTAACGTAAATAAAAGACGTGAGGGATTTTTAATTGTAATTACTCCCTTTATTCCTCGACAAATCTGTGATAACGACGATGTGGCGGGAGTGTTTCCTACTGGGAAGCTATGGTAGGCTGTGCAAAATGACACCCAGCTGATATGGGTGTGTACATGCCTTAATTTTTCGGACATGTACAAAAATGATAATCACGTTAATTGTAGCGAACGTTATACTGTTGGACGTAAAGTTACTGTAGGTAATGTTCTGACATATCACCAGACATGTGTCGGTTGTGATCAGATTACTATTCCTGTAAAAAGATTACGAATGTCTAGTTGTAAGGGGAGGATAGATACGGCAAGGAGAATTGTTATTTCAAAGCACTGAGGAGTATATTCGACCTTAAGGGGTGTTATATTCATTTTGTAAACACCTGAACAATATACCAATGCATGGGTCAACTGGGCTGCTATAGTGTACAAACAGGGCTGGCAATACGGCTGGATACACAGATGATCCTCTCATTGGTTACCCTAAGCTGATCCTCACACATTGTTTTTCGGGCTATTGAATGCGATGTATATTCTAGTACACCAAACCATATCGATGATGTCTTTCTAGCCCTTCCATCCACGGGAGCTCTCTCGATTATCGTATAGTGCCAGTTGCCTGTGGTTTACAACACTGATTTGAGACAGTCCTGGTGGTATGCAGCTCCTTTCAGAACTGCTGACTGAAAATACCTGCAATCTGTTCTCGAATCTAATTGGCTGGAAGACTTAAATGTCAAATAATTTCCTAGAACTGAGAAGAATCGAGACACCTAGCCAATGTGTGTGTCGATATACATTTTTCAGGCGCTATACACATATAAACGAGAATCGGAAATGTGTGTGTCTGTTGGAGTGTAAAGTTACTGTGTTCAGCGTTCCGATATGATCAAAGAAAATGACTATCTCTGGTCGTACAGAAGGTATAGATTTGACATGGAAAACGATTTCAATGCATTGATAGCCATGAGTGGGATGAAATATAGAGAAATTATTATTTCAAACTACTCTTAAATATTCCACATGCATACCATGTCTCCACTCTTTCATCATTACGGAGCACAACTAAAACAGGTCTTAACTGCACAAGATCCAGCGGCAGAGTGCTGAAACATGGCCGTTCTCTAGGTCCTCTCCCATCTCTGTCGAGGTGGGGGAAACACCTTGCTATCGTATTGGTCAGCCACATTTCAGGCGCTCAAAGCTCTGGTAAATTTCATCTCTTTGGTCCCACCAAAGGTGGCCAAAGGATCGACTCAAAGATGATCATATATTCACATTCACTATCTGCGGTTAGCAGACGACCATATATTCATTCATTTCACAGATCTCACCAAACTGGATGTAGGGATTTACTTTGTGGGAGTGCACATATGATCAATTAAATAAATAAATTGTCATTCTTTCCCACACTGGTATCCGGCTTCGCTGTATTAATTGAAATTGAGTTATTTTACAAAAAAAATGTGTTGTTCTGACAAAAATAATGAAATATGTTGTACCTATTTTCAATGTCGGGCGGTACAGTACCCTTTCACCACCGGCTACCCATGCAAAAAAAAAATGGCACGGTACTATCCTTGCAATGCGAGGGTAGTTCCGAACATTTTTTTAAGAAAGCTGTATTAGAACAAACTTAGCAAGTCATCAAAATAACCAGGAGGAGACCTTAGCCCCTGGTGACCTCAAATTGACGTCCAAATGTTGTTACTTTACCAAATTATTGACACAGTTGTTGCATTATTGTACTCTCCACAATGCAGAGTAACGTACACATACAAATTTACAACAATCCACATGACAAATAAAACATTACATCATACAAATAAAAAATAATGGTGAGATAAAAAATTGCTTAGTTACCGGGATCTCCATTATTTTTATGAGTAATCCAAGCTTCACTAATTCTATGACAAATAAAAGAAAATACTAATTGTACTCATGAAATTTCAAATAGCTCACCGTCCAAACACAGAACAAGTAATCTGACATTCATAAATTGCGTTGTAATAATCTTTACACGGCAATGTCTAAATACAAAACAAAATCAACAAAAGAGAAAAAATTGAGTACACTAGTTACACGTAGAAGTCAGGCTCCATATCAATACACGCAATAAATAGTTAGCAATAAGTGCTTGAATCCACCAGTAGCTCTCGTATCTTACTCTACTGCACATTTCTCTGTTGTCACACATTTAGACGACAAGAACTTGCATTTCGACTAGCCTTCATTACACTTTAATGTGAAATATCACCACTGCGATAATGAAAATAAGTGACTTCAGTCAACACACCAACAAGATCATTACTGTCCACGACATTAAAATGCATCAGTTAATTCCGATATTTGTTGTGCAATGCAAACTCTTGTCCCCTGTGACAATCTTACTGATCAATGCTACAAGGGCCGCTACGTTAGTACTACGCCACTGGCTAATAATTAAAGCATCATTGTACCAAATATTCTAATAAACATGCTATGTGAACTTGATAACCCAGAACAAACAAGAAAAACACTAACTATTGTAAACACAAATGTTAATGAAATACAATTACACTTGCTGTCCCTTCAGGAATGAAACATATAAAAAAAAACATTTACACAATTTCAAATACATTATTCCCTATCTTGCGAGTCACACGGAAACATTTCATTCTGTGATTTTATTGGGGTCAAAAAGTTGCTGATAGTTTTCCTAGAAACACTGTCTCGGTGTCAAAGCTCTCCCATGGTTTCCCGGACGAAAGTCTTTAAGTCACTCAAATCGGCATTTTGAACACGCACTGAACAGTAAACTGTATCTCACATTAAACACAAATGTCATAGTCACTCTCAGCGCACCATCCACACGAATCTGGTCGTCCAGAAATAGCCCTACAACTACTATTACCCACGGTTCTGTCCTTTCAGTTCATGGTGTAATTAAAAGTCGTAAGTTCCAACAAACAGCACTTATTCCCGCACCAATTAAAGAAATGTCTCCTACTACAGACGCAAATGTCAATGTCCCACTCTAGTTTCTTGCGTTCATACAATAATTAGTCACCAAACGACAACTGTCCTCTTTAAGTATACCAAGCATCCCACATGCAATTCACAAAGCACACTTAACCAGTCGCTGCCAAAAGTTTATGGATCCCACCATTTAGTGGTCAAGACAAAACAAAACGATCGTCCTGTCTGCTAAAGACAAAATCTTTTCCACCACTCACAACGTGGAAACAGCAGTCCTTCACTTTCCACCTTATGGAGACGTAACGAGCAGTCGTCTTGTTTCACGGCTCCACAGTCCAGTACTAGTTAATAGTTGCTGGTAACAAATGCCCGCCGGGCTCTGCCGCACGCCGTCCATTCTGCCGTGGCGCCGCTGCGCGCCGCGTTGAGCAGAAGAAACCACCCGCTGTTGCCTCCGCGGGATACTTTTCCCAGTCGTAAGGGTGGCGGAACTTATGAATGGCCAGTGGTACGTGCGTGTCGCCCCAGGCCGTTGACCTGCTGTAGCGGGCGCGTGGAGCGTACCCTGACCGGCAGTGGAGTGGGGAGTGCACCGGCTCTGTTGCCGACGTCTCCTTGGATTATGTCGTACGGGCGCGTTCGGCGTAGCCCCTCAGCGCTACGACACCCAATCAGTCAGACCCTTCCGTACATCTCGCAACATTACAGACAAAAGGATATTCTTACAGTATTTAAATACTCATTGATTACATGTATGATCTATTAGATACATTGGTAATAAAAGAATCTTTGTTCTAAAAAAAAAACATAAAATCATACCCCCTAGTTTTCTACACATACAACATCAACATTTATCCCTTTTCTATATACAGCCCACACTTGTGCTATTGATTGTACCTGTCGTCCCTCATACAAAACACGAAAGTGTAAAAAAAAAACAAAAGGAATAATAAGCAATCTATACAGCTCATAATTACAATATCAAATAGTAGGCTACGCTAACATCCTATCACAGTGAAAATATTAGAAACTGTTTATTCTAAAACTACAATATACAGCGAACCTTTGTGCTTGTGACAGACTGAAATTAATACCGCTTGAAAGTGTTCTAACAAAAAAATAAGAAATAATCTACACAGCTCACAATTACCTACCACATGTTATTAAATAGTAAACTACTTTAACATCCTAACACAATAAACATTTTAGAAACTGATGACTCTAAATCTACAACATACAATGCACCTTTGTGCTTGTGACAGACTGAAATTAATATCTCTTTATATATTTTACCTTTTTATTATATATAACAACATTTCTAGGACATGTATGAACCATCCACATGATGTCAGATCCTGACCTGCCATCGAGGTTCATCCAAATCAAACAATAAAGCACAATACTGTTTTAGTTATGGGTCGGTAGCATCCCCTTTACAGGAGTGTGCGCATTGATCACACTACTCTACGACTCTCACTCACCAGACATCACATTTTCCTTCTCATTCAATCCATTAATACACTAACAGAATAGGTCTAGAAGTCAGCTAACCTTAGCACCACCACACTCACGACAACATACCATACCTTTGCTCCCTTACACTCAACCACATAACACATGAAGCTGCTTCGGAGATAGCTTTCCAGTCTCCGAATTCGTCCTTTCACTCTGGCACCTCTCTCCATCGGCTTACCTCCGCATTCACTTTACCGATTATTCTTCCTGCTAAATATCACTTTAGAATTGTGGCATTTCATCTAAGAACAAAAAATACACAAATTATTCCTCCTGCAAAATAACTGTACACATTCTTGGTACCGTTTTGATTAGTTATACTGGTACCACACTTCAACAACAAAAACAACAAAAATAATTTTTTTCACATAGCAACTGTTATGGTAAGAATTAGAGTTACACTTATATTACATCTCACGTCAGTATTCCACAACGTTCACCATCTGGATCTCATACTCCCTTTACGTCCTTTCATGTTGTGCAGTTGTCCTCATCTCTTCATTCGTATTTCGGCTCTCCGTCCGTCCATTACTCCATCATTTCCTGGTCTTCCTTCGCCATTTGCATCTATCTCGATTGCAGCATACACCGGCCTCTCTGTAACATACATCTAAGACATCTCCACATTATTCAATTCTACTCACCTTTATTTACCACTGTTTCACCACGTCGAATCTCTCTTTATTAATCACACTGCTCCACGGCGCTTCTCTCCTTATATATCACCTTTATCCACTTCTATTTATCACGTCGCTTCTCTATCTACCATCTTTATCCACTCATTAATCATCACGTCGTTTCTGCTTGATCCTTATTCATATGACAAAAAAAAATACGTACATACACCACTCTGTCGACTCCTGTTCATGACTCATTCGACCAGTCGATTCCGTCATACTTCCTGACATCCCGCCTGAAAATTCTTATGTTCGATTTTGACCCTGCACAACGTTACACACCACAAATAAATACACTGACTATCTACCATAAATTGCCTACTTTAGATCTATCCTTAACTTTTCCATAATTTGATGTTAGAAATGTGATGAAGCCCACGAGATTGTTTTCCCTTGATCGTCTCAATCAGTACAGCATTTTCATGGACAATCCGCCTCACTCTGAATGGTCCACTATACACCGTAAAGAATTTGCTAGTTAGGAATCTGTGCTTCTTTGATAATCGATGAGTTTTAATTAGAACCTTGTCTCCTACTGCCAATTCGATCTTACGGATCTTTCCTTTCTGCTTCTCCTGCCTATCCTTAGCTGCTTTCTTAATACGCTCTATCGCAACCTTGACAATTTCTGTGTGCCTCTGCTTTCCTGATCGCGGAAAATCTACCAGCTCCCTGACTCGATCTGGTGGTGGTTCATTCTTTAGTACCGTAATTGGTGATAAACCAGTTGCTCCATGTGGTAGCTCATTGAGGATGTCCTGAAAATCTTTGAGAAAAATACTCCAACTTCTGTGTTGCCTATGGCAATAGATCTTACACAATTTTCCCAGTTCTTTTACCACTCTTTCACTGGGGTTACTTGCAGCATGGTATCGGGATATGAACACCGGTTTTATCCTTCTTCTCTTCAGTGTGGTTAGCCATTGTCTGGATCTATATTGCGGTCCATTGTCAGCTATGAACTTTTCTACAGTTCCTACTTCTCACAAAAAGTTTTTAACGATCGCTGCTGCCACTGTCCTTCCCGTCGCACGTTTCAATGCGGTAAAAGTCACATACTTCGACACCAATTCCACTGCTACTAAAACATATCTATATCCCTGCACTGACTTAGGTAGCGGGCCAAACAAATCTGTTGCTCCGAATTCCCTCAATCTACCTGGCACTATCGGAAAAAGCGGTGCTTTGCATGAGATAGTTAACGATTTTGCCTTCTGGCACAATTTGCAACTACCAAGCACGTTCTTGATCCTCCTCTCCATACTAATGAAATAAACTGATTCCCTTAACTTCTTACAGCATTTCCTTGCCCCGTAATGCCCGTAACTTAGGTGCGTGTACCAGATCAACTTGTTGACTATTTCATTTGGTATACACAACACCCAGTCCTGTGTGTTCGGATTTCTACGGTAGAAAAGGACCCCGTTCTGAATTGTATAAAAGCGCGCTATATTGGCATCTAAGTTCGCTCTAACTCTGTCCTTCACCATTCTCCATGACGCGTCTTTATCCTGCTCTTTCGCGATATTTGTGAGTACTGCCCCTATGTATTTCTCGAACGGCACGCCCTGCATAAACAATATATCAAATCTGTTCTCGTTTACCTCCTCATCAAAGCATTGACCATGACCTACTGGGTTCCTTGACAACGCATCTGCCACTACATTCTGTGGCCCAGGAATATACATGACTGAAAACTGAAACTCCTGTAAATAGAGTGCCCACTTAGCGAGTCGTCTATGGTTAAGTTTGGCCGACATCAGAAACTGTAGTGACTTGTGGTCAGTATAGATTTTAGTATGCCTTCCGTACAAATAGTATCTAAACTTACTAAAACCCCATACTATTGCCAAAGCTTCAAGCTCAGTTACCGTGTAATTTATCTCAGCTTTGCTAAGCACTCGGCTCGCAAATGCAATAGGTTGTTGTATTACTTCTCCTCCTTGCTCTTGCTCTTGGAACAATGTTACCCCAAGTCCACTACGGGAACTGTCCGTGGCCATACAAAACTCTTTCCCTAGGTCTGGATGCCCGAGAAGAGGTGCCGATAGCAGTGCCTTCTTTAACGCCTCATACTCTTCCTGTGCGACAGGGTCCCAATTCCATACCGTTTTCTTTCCAGTCAGCTGGCATAGTCTGGGCGTCGCTGCACCCCCAATCTTAATGAACCTCCTGTAAAAATTGATTAATCCTAAATAACCCCGTAGCTGACGTTTTGTTCTTGGCACCGGAAAATCTCTGATTGCTTCGAGTTTGTCCGGATTTGGTCTTATTCCCTCTGGTGTCACAATGTGACCTAGAAACTCGATTTCTTTTCGTCCAAATTCTGACTTTCCCAAATTCACGGTTACCCAATGTCTCTCCAATGCACCGAGCAATATGCTTAACGTTCTATTTTGGTCTTCCCAGTTTCTTTCGGCTATCAGGACATCATCCACGTACTGTGTTACCTTATCTTTTATTTCATTAGGAATGACAGTATTTAGCGCTCTGATAAATGCCGCGGATGATACATTTAACGCAAATGGTAGTTTCCGGTATTGATACGATTTCCCGTAGCACAAGAAAGCAGTGTATTTTCTTCACCCCCTATCTAACTCCACCTGAAAGAAACTCATTCTCAAATCAACTGAGCTGAGAACTCTGATCCCGTGGAACTTTTGTAGCAATTCGTCAAGTGTCAGCGGCCGATCTGTCTCTGGCTCTATTATCTTATTAATCCTTCTTGCGTCCAAAACTAATCTAATTGACCCATCCTTTTTTTCAACACAAACTAACGGGCTGTTGTACGGACTGGATGCTGGTTCGATAATCCCTTGTTGTAGCATGCTTTCGATCTCAGCTTCCATTCTTTCTTTGTACACAACAGGTATCGGGTACACTTGGGCCCTAAACTGTTTATGTGGCTTGACCTTGAATCTATACACAAAATTTCTTATTGTTCCCGCAGCATGTTTAAATACCTTTCTACTCTCGTATAAAATTTTCTGCAATTCCCCGTAGACCGTGGTCCCTCGTAAATGCCAGATTTTCTCCCTGATCTCCTCCTCCAAACATTTATGAATTTCCTTCTTCCCTTGGTCGAACCCCGTATTCTGTGCCTGTCTACCGGACTTTACCGCCAGACATAATGCCAAGTGTGCGTTATCTTTAGCATATAAGCAATAGTCGAATCTTAATGTAATTTCCTCCGAATCTCGTTTCAACTCCATCGAACCATTTCTCATGTTAACGACTGCTTTATATTGGTTCAAAAAATTAACTCCTAATATCCCTTCAACAGTTAGAGATGACACAATCATGAACACTGTACTAAACCTTTTCGCCTGGCACACAAAGTCTACCTGCGCTTGTAACTTCACCTCAATTCCCTTACCTGTAACTGCCCCTCTCACTGTTGTCCTTTGCAATGGCAACGTTGGCCATGGTTTTGTAAGACTACAACAATTAAACACATCTTCCCTCAAAACAGTCATTACACTGCCTGTGTCGATGACACAAGGTACGATTATATTATTTATTTCTACGCTAATTATTGGGTGGACTTCACTCCCCACATCTTCTACCTCCTCTAACAGATTCTCCCTTAGTTTTCCGTAATCGATATACCTAATATTTACGTCATTAATAGTCCTGGTTTGTACCCGTCTATCATGCAGTCACCTTCTTGTCCCTCCGTCATTGAGAGTGATTGGCCTCTCGTGAACCCAATGACTGCCTATCCTCTCTTCGCCCATCATTTTCATTTTCCCTTCTTCTTCCATCTCTGTCCCATCTTCTATTTTCCCGGTTTGCCGGTCGATATCCCCATGAATTTTGCCCCCTATTTCCTCGCCATCTTCCATTTCCGTCATTCCTCTGATTCCATGCTCTCCTGTCATTCTGATAGTTTCTACCATTCCTATCCTCAACTCTGTCTGACCTATGAGTCATGTCGCCGTTCACAATGTTGCTCTCATTACCCAGTTCCTGTAATAAGTGCTGAAATGACGCAGAATCGTTCAAGCCTCTGCCTGCTATCACTATATCTCTGCGCAATCTCACTGGCAACTTCGTTATACAGATCCTAATGAGCTCCCCAGTTTCGTATGGCACATCCAAATACCTGTTTCGTCTCAGCATTTCCTGATAGCACGACACTGGATCTCTTATACCACCTTCGTTACAATTTGGCATCACCAATATGCTTTGCTTAACCTGGTCCTGCTTACTTTTCGACCAGAATTCATTTAAAAACTTGTCACAAAATATCTTGTAGCTACTACAGTCTTTAGTAACTTCCTGCCTTTTCGCTCTCGCCTCGTCCCTCAAATGGTTACACACAAACTTCATTTTGAGGAGCGGTCCCCACGATGAAGATAATGAATCTTGAAACTGAGACAGCCACAGGCACGGATGTTGGTAATTATCAGGATCCGGAAAACAAGTGTACGTTTGTACCGACACGAAGTGCCTCCTACATTCTTCTTCCGCATTTATGTTTTCCGACCTTGGACTATACCCAGTTGGGTTTGCCACCTGCTTTATCCGACACAACCGTTCTTCTAACTCTCTGAGTTCGTCTTCCTCTTTCTGCCTATTTTCGTTTTTTGAATTTATCTCACTCTCCCTCTGCAGTCTACCTGGTGGTGTTTCACCTTCGCTTCTGCACGCTAATTGCAACTGTGCTAGTTCTTCCCTATGTTTCCTATTTGTTTCTAATTGTGCCTCTTTAAACTGTAATAGTGATTGTATCTCCTCCTGGTTGGCATAAACCTCTCGCTGTGTACTGTCAGAGCCTGTTTCGCCTCTTATACTGATCTTTTCTACATCTGCGCTAATCGTATTCATTCTGAGCACTACCTCCGCAACTTCATCCCTGTGTTTATTTAGCGCCATTTCCTGCTGTGTGACTTGAGCTTCCACACTGTCTAATGCCCCTTGTTTATCTGCAAGTAAGTCCTCCACTATCTCTTTGATTCGCTCATCCGGCCACACGCCCCTATGTTCTGTAATATCGCTCTCTATTGCACTTATTCGTACTTCCAAATTATTGGCTTTTTCTTTCACGGCATCACATACTTGCTTCAACGCGCCCAGATTCTTCTCCCCTCATCTAACCGATTATTAACTGCGGACAGACGCTCATCGATAACTGTGGTAGCTTCCTCATTGCCTCTTTATTTCCCTTATCCATTGCCTCCAGTCTTTCCTTATTTGCTTCCAATCTTTCCTTATTTGCTTCCAATCTTTCCTTAGTTGCTTCAAATCTTTCCTTATTCTTCCTATCTCTCTCCTTAACCACCCTATCTCTCTCCTTATTATCTCTATCCATCCTCTGTAAAAACTATAGTAGCACATTGTCATTTGCTACTTTCGACGCGCTCACCTCGTTCGCCTGTGAAACCGTAGCTTCCCTAAGGGTAGCTGCACTTTCACTGCATACCTGACCTAGTCCCGGCTCGCCCGCGTCGTCGGGAAAAGCCCCCGTTTGTGGACAAAGCCCGCCGCATAAAGGATCACCTAGCAGCGGTCCACTGAACAATTCAGCCCCTTCCGAGTGTTTGTCGTCCCCGCTCATTAGCTCATGGTCGACACCTACTTCCTGCTGCACTGCTACGTTCACCCCAGAATCGCTATTCTCCATGGTGACTACACTTTTCGACTGCGACCTAGTTACTACGGACATAACGCAAAAAAAAATTATGCAACAATCTTCCAGCCTTGGACGATACAGCAATTAATTACATAAAAAAAGATCCTCACCAATCCAGAAAGAAATTGCAAACAAAATAAATTTTACTTCCTAGCGCTATCACAATACATTCCATAAAAAAAATCTTAACAGCAATAAACCTAACAGCAAAATATCCTGGCAGGGTCGAAATTATGAGAGGCACCCACATGCCTTGCTCATACTGTGGCATCAAGCAGTCAGGCCTGCAAGATGAGTGGTCTGCCAAGCGAGTGGATTCATTCTTATTTATCGAGTAACATGAACTCTAATACTCACACTTAAGTTACAAGTTATCCTCCTACATGATTAATACGCAACAGAAACACGCATCTGACTATCAGTAATTTACAGAACTCTGACTGTACACTACGCACTGGCAATACCACATTTTCTTTTTGTCTTTTATTTAATGGCTTTTGTCAACACGTGGCCACCGCACTGAATTTGAATGGCGCACACACTATAAATTCGGGACATTATGACAACATACAATTCGAAGGAAAAGTCCACCAATCTTTTTCTTTTCACTATCTTATTTATTCCGATAAATTCTCTAACCTAAACACACAATTTCTACAACCTACAACAATAACACATGAGAAATTCCGCCCAGTGGGCATGGCTTTACAATGGTGAATCTCTATATTATGGTCTCGTAATTATTTTTAACGCTACAGTGCACTTTCTGGATAGGATGGTGGATCTTTTATTATACCTCACACTTCCACTCTCACAATCATCATCACAAAACTTCCCTCCAGACCGAGCGGTACCGAAGGAACAAGCATAACCCACTAATCTTTTGAAACTACCTTGCTACTCTCCCATGCAAACCACACATACCCAAATTACATGACATACATCACACTGCAATAAGAAATATAAAACACTAAATAGTCACAACACTATCACTTTCAGCTTTCCCACTTCAATTAATATTTATCCCAGTTTCACACGACACTGTGTAAGTAGCGTGAATAAAAGGATGCTATGTGCAAGAAGCATGAAGCGCCCTTTGAATGTATCCTGATAGCTGAAAGAGCCACGCGCACTTTGAATAAGAAAATGCTACTTGACACTGAAATCAATATAAAAAATAGGGTCGCCACCAACTCTAGCCACACGACAAAGAAGTGGTAGCACTGAGTCGGAAAATTACTTAATTTATTAATAAGAAAAACTCACAAAAGAACATTCATTGTAAAGTCATTGATAAAGAATGGGATGTAGTTATTAATATGATCCAGGCATTCTTCCCGTGAATCAAATATTGAGTAAAGTAAACAGGGCGTGAACACCATGCGTAAGTGCAACCTGCAGCAAGATTCGTGAAAACACGATCTATTCCAGAGCATTTGTTTCAGATAAAAAAAGGGACACTAATCACTACACCTGTGCACATGGAAACGCTATAGGTGGGCCAACAAGGAAAACTACAAGGTAAATGGCGAAGGTAACGGCGACGTAACATCGGTACACAAGATAAGATTGAAGGCAAAATTATTTATTCCTTAAAACATTGATGTAGTGCATCTATAGACTGCTGTTGCATGCTAACTATGTACAATTGCTTGTGAAATACTATACGTTTCATAACAGACTCGCGTGCCCACTCGGTCCGCGGAGACAATTTCTATGGACCGTGGCCAAATTTTAATCACATGAGACAAAGAAAATTCACAAATACACAAAAATTACCAAGATCCGGAAAAGATTAGAAGCATGCACACACAGTTGTAGGCACATAAACACTCACACTGAACCGAGGGCACTTCAACATATGCAACTCCCTTGTGCTGCGTTCCTCTCACGGATCAAAGTCAAGACTGCATTGGGAATCAAACTGAAAGTCTACAAAAGCCCAGCAAGTAAATCTTTATAAGACGAAATTCGAGACCAAAAGCTAAAAGCTCCCCTCTCTATGTGACAACGCGCCACGCGGTCAGTCCATCTCACCCTTCTTCAACTGGAGCACAGCTGTGTACGCTTCCCGTTCCGGCGGCAGACTGCCTCCCGCTTCTCCAGCCTCTTCCACGCTCCGCGTGGACCGGAAAACCCCAGGATGCCATTTCCGCCACCAACCTAACGCACGTGGATCTCTCCCAAGTAGCGGAAACCTCTTTGCCGACTTGACTACTACGAGAGTTGGCAATGAAAGGTGGCTACAGGACCCTTTCAACTGCCCCACTTCGTAATTCTACTTTCCTACTATGAACTCTGGAGATATATGCACGTCTTCCTGTGCAATGCAAGCCAAGTGGCGTTGCTGGATAGACGGCCGACTCACCTTGCTTCTCTCTCAGAGTTTGAATCTAGCGTCACACGGAATTATATCACGCAAGGTAATATTAAGAACGTATTCATCACACACGCGAGTCCTCAACTGATACCATGGACGAGTACTTCTCTTTATCCTTTGTCTCATACACAGATTGAGACTCACACAGTACTCACCACGTGGAAGTACTCGTCTCTAATTTCAAGTCCTGCACAGGCCATTTCTTAAATATTTCAACTTATGGTACACACGCTATTTCTTAAATATTTCAACTTATTGTACACACGCTAGTAGTTCAGCTTAACTTAAACACACGGAATTATTTCAACTTATTGCTACACGTGGTTTCATTGTGACCGTTGGTCACTTCCGAAGATTACTACAATCCCTTTAATATTACCTGCCTGACATTTAATTCTCCCCACAAAAGTTCCTGAAATAGAGAAATTATTATTTCAAACTACTCTTAAATATTCCACATGCATACCATGTCTCCACTCTTTCATCATTACGGAGCACAACTAAAACAGGTCTTAACAGCACAAGATCCAGCGGCAGAGTGCTGAAACATGGCCGTTCTCTCGGTCCTCTCCCATCTCTGTCGAGGTGGGTGAAACACCTTGCTATCGTATTGGTCAGCCACATTTCAGGCGCTCAAAGCTCTGGTAAATTTCATCTCTTTGGTCCCACCAAAGGTGGCCAAAGGATCGACTCAAAGATGATCATATATTCACATTCACTATCTGCGGTTAGCAGACGACCATACATTCATTCATTTCACAGATCTCACCAAACTGGATGTAGGGATTTACTTTGTGGGAGTGCACATGTGATCAATTAAATAAATAAGTTGTCATTCTTTCCCACACTGGTATCCGGCTTCGCTGTATTAATTGAAATTGAGTTATTTTACAAAAAAAATGTGTTGTTCTGACAAAAATAATGAAATATGTTGTACCTATTTTCAATGTCGGGCGGTACTGTACCCTTTCAATATAGTATGGGAGTTTGTTTCAGAGTCGGGTTCCCGCTACTGAGAAGAACTTCCAGAAGGTGGCTAAACGATGGCTTGACACAGAAATGATTTTGCTTTGATGGGAACGAGCGTTTCTGCCACGTTGTTCAGACAAGATCTCTGAGGAGAGATATGAGGGACAATGTTTACTGATAAGACGCCAGAGAAGACAGAGGGTATGGAAATCTCTGCACTTGTCTGCGTGAAGCCAAAATAGCTGTGCATATGATGGTGAACTATGATCAAAGAGTTGGCTATCACAGATATAACGAACACAGGCGTTCATAACCAGTTCCAGGCGCCGTGAGCTTTCCTGAGAAAGGCCTTGCAGGGTGAGTATCGCTGTAATCAATAACAGGAAGCATAACTGTTTGTACAACTTTATTTTCAGGTCAGGAGGGAAGACCTCTTTATATTTTAGTAGAGCGTGGAGTTATGCAGATGCATTCTTGCATTTTACGGTTAAGTGCTCAGTTCAACTTAGATTTTCATCTGTTATTGCTCCTAGACTCATTGCTGAAGGAGAGAAGTTGATATTTGTCCCATTTAGGGTTAAAGATGGTGAGGATCCCCGATATTGCGGACTAATGAGACTGGAATGACCAGCCAGCACCGCATGGGTTTTGGATAGATTGAACTTTAACCCTGCATCCCGCTTTCATTTTGATACTGCAGACAGGTCGGTCTTGAGATTCTCGGTATCTGTCTTCAGGATTATTGGTTTTCCTCTTAGATGCAGCTGGAGTTTGTCATCTTACTTGTGGTACTTGCTATAATACAAGACTGATGACACATGATTTACGTACAGTGAAAAGAGTGTAGGACCTAATACCGAATCCTGAGAGACGTCTCATACTGCTTGCCTCCATTGTAACATTAGAGTGCCGCACATGACTCATTGCTGCCAAGACATCGGGTATGAGCGAAACCATTGCACTCCACTTGGTGAGAAACTTACGTTCAAATGGTTCAAATGGCTCTGAGAACTATGGGAGTTAACTTCTGAGGTCATCAGTCCCCTAGAACTTAGAACTTCTTAAACCTAACTAACCTAAGGATATCACACACATCCATGCCGGAGGCAGGATTCGAACCTGCGACGATAGCGGTCGCGCGTTCCAGACTGTAGCGTCTAGAACCGCTCGGCCACGCTGGCCGGCAGAAATTTAGGCTGTTAAGTTTGGCTCGTAAAATATCATAGTCGACAGTGCCAAAGGCTTTGCTGAAGCCTATATAGCACCTGACAATTGCTTCTAGTGCATCCATGGTAAGCTTGAGGTCATTCTTTACATTTATTAAGGCAGATGTTGTGCTACAATGTTTACGGAAGCCTGAGTGATATTTTTCTAGTAAGTTGTTTGTAGTTAGGTTGTTTGTAGTTGGCTATACATTCTAAAACCCTGGACAGTGCACGAAGAATGTAAACAGGTCGACAATCAGAGGTTATTGCGGCAGCGTCCTTTTTGGGTAATGGCTTAACTAGCCCCTGTTTCCATGCTTGTGGTTAAGGAGTGGTTGAAGATATCTGCTATATTGGGTCAATAATAAGCTTCATCATTTGGACTGAGATGCCATCCTCTCTAATGGACGATGATCTGATGCGCACGATGGCCTTCTTGACGCTGTTGCAAGTAACATGCTTTAATTAGAATTTTTCGTGGCTACAGTAGTTTACCCCTTTGAAGTAATCAATGACTCTCTGTTTCGTTTACGGTTCAATTGTCATTGTAGGTAATGTGAAGTACCGGTTCATCTCATCGCTGGGACAAAGGGATCAGCTGCAGCTTTAACTTTGCCTATATCACGACCACGCAGGTTTTTCCGTAGGACAGCTGGTCAGTTTCTGTTGTCGGGCAATGTGCGGGCATGTCTGAGTTTTACATTTTCCACAGCTTCACTAACTCTGTTCCGCCCCCGCTTGTAAGTAAGATGATTTTCAAGCACAGAGCTCTGTTTGGCTGATGTGCAGCGCCTGTGAGATTCGTAAGGTGTTTTATTTTTTGAGTTAGGCCAGGTGCGTCTTTCCTTCGTACTTTTCCGGTCTTTAAGGGGGCATTTTGTCTTATTGTTGAGAAAGTTTGTTAGAAAATCAATGAAGTGTTTCGTTTATGTCCGAGAAGGAAATGGAAGACTTTCCCCAAGCTGTTTCTTGCACCTCAGTTTCAAGTTCAGATAAATTAATGTGTTTGAAGTCTCGGTATGTAGTCAGCTGCGGTTTCTTTCTGAGACATTCTAGAGAGATAACCGTGAAAATTATGCCAGGTGGAAGTATTTGAGAGGCATGAAGTACTCTCTTTGGGGACTTTCTTGAAAATATATCTATGAGAGTGTGACTATGTTCGCATGATAGGTGGGAGCAAGCTGAAGTAGTGACGCATTTGAAGCAGAAAAAATCAGCTTAAATTTCACATTAGAAGGACTGGTGTACAGAAAATTTGTGTTAGTGTCACGGGCTATAATATTATACGCTCGTATGTCTATTGAAGCAACAGCCTTGCGTCGGTGGTAACATCGGTTCCCGCCAGTTAAGCTCTGTCGGGCTTGGCTAGTAGCTGAAGGAGTGACCGTCTGGGTCTTCCGAGCGTTGGTGGCAGGCGGCTACTTGATGAAAAAGTAGAGGTTGCGGTCACGAAAGTGACAACGGCCGGGAGAGTGTTGTGCTGACCACATGCCTCTAGTGACGCCTCTTGGCTGAGGATGACACGTCGGTCACTCGGTAACGTTGTGCCTTCCGACATCTGTTCAGACGGAGACAGAGAGACATTTTGATTCGAGACCTGAAAGAACAGTTTCAAAGCAAGAAAACCTACCTGCTTTAGGACGATTGTAGAGGAGACGTATTAGTTACTTGCTGTCGAGGGGTTTGATCCTTTTGAACATATATTCCACACTACATGAGATCTGCCCGGTCTTAGTTTATCTGTGGTTGTTCCTTCACATTTCCTCTTCATAGAAACATTACCAATAGTCAACCTTGGCCGTTTTAGAAAGGTGGGAATGTTGCTAATGGATTTGTTATTCAGATGACATCCAATCCACGGGCAAATGTATTGAGATTTCGTGGTCGATCCATGCCATTGTTAGTGATTCTCTGGTCACAACACAGTACTCCCCGCCTCCTCGGCCGCTCGTGACATCTAGTGGCCAGTTCCGCATTGCGTACAGGTGTCCAGATACTTTAATCAGTAGTTCTATGATGTGACACTCTAAAGCTATGAATTGTAATGATTCTGTAAGGTACACATATTGTGCTGTGGGGCGATCTGTATGGTTGGAAACTAAGAACACCCTTTGAAGGCGCCGCGATCGTGGTACAGGAACTTCACATGTTCCAAGATGACAACTTTCAACACTCTTATGCTGCCATCATGTAATCTTACGGAACTTGTTATAAAAGAAGCATGTTACATTACAGAAAGTCAAAGTACAAATGAGTGCCTTTGTGCTTTATCTTCATGTAATACACGGTGTTACAAAAAGGTACGGCCAAACTTTCAGGAAAAATTCCTCTCACACAAATAAAGAAAAGATGTTATGTGGACATATGTTCGGAAACGCTTAATTTCCATGTTAGAGCTCATTTTAGTTTCGTCAGTATGTACGCTCAATGGAGCACGTTATCATGACTTCATACGGGATACTCTACCTGTGCTGCTAGAACATGTGCCTTTACAAGTACGACACAACATGTGGTTCATGCACGATGGAGCTCCTGCACATTTCAGTCGAAGTGGTCCTACGCTTCTCAACAACAGATTCGGTGACAGATGGATTGGTAGAGGCGGACCAATTCCATGGCCTCCACGCTCTCCTAACCTCAACCCTCTTGACTTTCATTTATGGGGGCATTTGAAAGCTCTTGTCTACGCAACCCCGGTACCAAATGTAGAGACTCTTCGTGCTCGTATTGTGGACGGCTGTGATACAATACGCCATTCTCCAGGGCTGCATCAGCGCATCAGGGATTCCATGCGACGGAGGGTGGATGTATGTATCCTCGTTAACGGAGGATATTTTGAACATTTCCTGTAACAAAGTGTTTGAAGTCAAGCTGGTACGTTCTGTTGCTGTGTGTTTCCATTCCATGATTAATGTGATTTGAAGAGTATTAATAAAATGAGCTCTAACATGGAAAGTAAGTGTTTGCGGGCACATGTCCACATAATATATTTTCTTTCTTTGTCTGTGAGGAATGTTTCCTGAAAGTTTGACCGTACCTTTTTGTAACACCCTGTATAACTTGGCACCTTTAGTAGAAGTTCCATATGACGACATAATGGCAGCATAAGACTGTTGAACCTAGTCGTCTTGGATCAATGTAAGTTACTATACTGTGACTGAAGCGTATGAAGAGTAGTCTTCTTTCCTTGTAATGATTCGTCTGTGATAGAGTTGTAAACCTATCGTAGACCACTTCAAAAATGTTCAAATGTGGGTGAAATCTTATGGGACTTAACTGCTAAGGTCATCAGTCCCTAAGCTTACACGCTACTTAACCTAAATTATCCTAAAGACAAACACACACACCCATGCCGGAGGGAGGACTGGAACCTCCGCCGGGACCAGCCGCAGAGTCCATGACTGCGGCTCCGTAGACCGCTCGGCTAACCCCGCGCGGCTCGTAGACTACAGCAGTAGTTTCCCTTGTAGCTTTTGTCGGTTAAGGTCGTACCTGCATTACCTGTACGTTGGATGTGTTGCATACCTATTTGGGGTTCTCTATTAACGATGGCTACCTTAATGTGATCAATGTCCCCTAAGAACCGGAAGTGATGAATCGTGCAAAATCTGAGTGGGGATATATAAAGGACCGGATCCTTACAGAACATTTTTCTTCTACGTAGTTGTACTCTTGTCTGTTACTTAAGAATAAACAATATTTATAGCAGAACTGTAATTGTCAATGGTTAATTCAGATATTATTCGAAAATTGTTGATTTGTAAAGTGAAACTGAGGGATGTTGCAGTAAAAATAATGAAAATATATAGATTTATCATATAGTGCTGGTAAACGCAATTTCCTCAACAAATTGTAAAATTTTAAAAAAATGCAAAATAGAAATATATCAGTCATCGCTTGTCTAGTTAGTCGAACTTATACAGCACATCTGTCTGTCATTCATAAACAACTTTCGAATTTATCAATAACAGCAAGAAACGTTTGCTTTGATCATAATGAAGAACGTTCTAATGAGTGCAAAGTAACAACGATGGTTAAATATATTTTTTTTGTTAGAGCATGCAAACTGTACTTACATAAAAAGTACATGGAGCGCCAGAGAAACTGGTATAGGCGTGCGTATTCAAATACAGAGATGTGTAAACAGGCAGAATACGGCGCCGCGGTCGGCAACAAGTGTCTGGCGAAGTTGTTAGACCGGTTACTGCTGCTACAATGGCAGGTAATCAAGATTTAAGTGAGTCTGAACGGGGTGTCATAGTCGGCGCTCGAGTGATGGGACACGGGTAGCGATGAAGTGGGGATTTTCCCGTACGACCATTGCACGAGTGTGCCGAGCGATAAAACATCAGTCTCCGACATCGCTGCCGCCGGAAAAAGATCCTTCAAGAACGGGACCTATGACGACTGAAGAGAATCGTTCAACGTGACAGAAGTGCAACCCTTCTGCAAATTGCTGCACATATCAATGCTGGGCCATCAACACGTGCCAGCGTGCGTACCATTCAACGAAACATAATTGACATGGGCTTTCTGAGACAAAAGCACACTCGTTTACCCTTGATGACTGCACGACAGAAAGCTTTACGCCCCGTCTGGGCCAGTCAACACCGACCTTGTACTGTTGATGGCTAGAAATATGTTGCCTGATGGGAAGATTCTCGTTTTAAATTGTATCGAGCGGATGGACGTGTACATTAGGGAGACAGCCTCATGATCCATTGACCCTGCATGTCAGCAGGAGACTGTTCAAGGTGGTGGAGGCCCTGTAATGGTGTGGGGCGTGCGTAGTTGGAGCGACATGGAGTATCTGATACGTCTAGATATGACTCTGGCAAGGCGACACGTACTTAAGCACCCTGTCTGATCACCTGCATCCATTCATGTCCATTGTGCATTCCGATGGACTTGGGCAATTCCAGCAGGACCATGCGACACCACACACATCCAGATTTGCTACAGAGTGACTCCAGGAACTCTCTTCTGAGTTTAAACACTTCCGCTGGCCACCAAGCTCCCCAGACGTGAACATTATTGAGCATATCCAGAATGCCTTGCAACGTGCCGTTCCGAAGAGATCTCCACCCTCTCGTACTCTACGGATTTATGGACAGCCCTGCAGGATTCATAGTGCAATGTACCAGTTTCTTTGGCTCTTCAGTGTAATTGCTTTGGTTACGTAAAAGCACAGAAATTACGTGATAAATTAATTTTTATTACTTGCAAAATTTAATTTATATTCTGTAAGGATATGAATTATACAATGGACTAACAATGAATGACGTGCGGTTCCAATTATGTGCAAAAGAAACAATCAAACAAACCAAAAAAGAAGCAAGGAGAAGCCGGCTCCCTGTTTTTCTGTTGCACATTCATTGTTTCCCCTATCAATTCTACCAGTACTGCCGGTAGTCCTATCATTTACTCGTCATTTATGCAGTGTACCAAAACTACTGAACCGTAGAGCGCTACTCTGGTTGTAACGATTCGCCTCTGAGTCTGCAGTAAGGCGCCCTGGTATTTCGAGTTGACTATTTCTAAGGAAGTTGGCCGGCCGCACGGCTGCGAGCTTGTGAGGAAGGGGAGGGCAGGGTGGGGGGGGGGGGGGCGCCGGCTCCTATCCATGTCCGTCACGCGCGGCCCACAAAGGCGGCCAGCTTGTGGGGCTGCGGTGTACAAATAGCTGCCTGTTGTCTCTGCGCTCCGCTCGTGCAGAGCAGAGCCGGCCGGGAAACCTCGTTTGAAGCAGTTTGGCCGGCGCTACGTGAGCTGCGCCGCCTACGCACACCGCCCACCGCCCACCGCGCCCACACCGGCCATTTCTCGAGCCCCTTGGCGCCGCCTGCAACCTGATCCCCATACCGATGTCCAGCCCGCGAGGGAGCGCCCGACTGCTCCGGGGGCGGCTCAGATAGCGTTTGGATGCTCTGCCGAGTCACGTGACGTGACGCGACTACCGCAACGCCGCTACCTGTGCTCGGTGGACCGACCTCAGCGTCACGTTATGTACTATAAAGAAGTTTGCACTACCTGCGTATCGGTGAACGCGTATAGAAGTAGATTAGAAGTAAACAGGGTATCGGAAGAATAAGCATTATCTACATCTACATGTACATAGATACACCGCAGGCCACCATACGGTGCGTGGCCGACGGTACCTGCACCACTACTTGTCATTTCCTTTCCTGTACCACACGCAAATAGAGCGACGGAAAAAGGATTATCTGTATGCCTCTGTATGAGTCCTAGTTTCACGTAGCCTATCTTCGTAGTCCTTACGCGCAATGTACGAGGGTAATCCCAGAAGTAAGGTCTCCTATTTTTTTTATAAGTGCATAGACCTGTTTATTTCTACAATGGTTTACATCAGTTTACAGCTTGAACATTTAGCTATTTTTCGACATAATCACCATTTCTGTCGATGCATTTTTGTAGACACTGTGGCAGTTTTTGTATGCCCATGTCATACCAGCTCGCCGCCATGCTGTTCAGAAAGCTATGGACCTCTTCTTTCACCTCGTCGTCGGAGCTGATTCGCTTTCGGGCCAAATGTTCTTTTAACCTAGGGAACTGGGCGCCAAGTCAGGACTATAGGGTGGGTTGGTGATTATGTTCCACAGAAACTGTTGCAGGAGAGCAACGGTTTGCCGAGCGATGTGTGGGCGAGCGTTGTCATGGAGAATGTGTACGCCCTTGCTCAACATTCCTCTTCTCCGGTTCTGAATTGCCTGTTTGAGTTTCTTCAGCGTCTCACAGTACCTGTAAGCGTTAATTGTGGTCCCAGAGATTCAGCTCCGACGACGAGGTGAAAAAGAGGTTCATAGCTTTCTGAACAGCATGGCGGCGAGCTGGTGTGACATGGGTATACAAAAACTGATACAGCGTCTACAAAAATGCATCGACAGAAACGGTGATTATGTCGAAAAATAGCTACATGTTCAAGCTGTAAACTGATGTAAACCACTGTAGAAATAAACAGGTCTATGTACTTATAAAAAAAATAGGAGACCTTATTTTTGGGATTACCCTCGTATGTTGGCGGCAGTAGAATTGTTCGGCAGACAGCTTCAAATGCCAGTTCTCTAAATTTTATCTACAGTGTTGCTAGAAAACAGCGTCGCCTTCCCTCCAAGGATTCCCATTTGAGTTCCCAAAGCATGTCCGTAACACTGGTAATAAATCTAGCAGTCCCCCTCTGAACTGCTTCAATATCTTATTTCAATCTGACCTGGTATGAAACTCAAACACTCGAGCAGTACTCAAGAATAGCGTCCTACATGCGGTATCCCTTACAGATGGAGCACTCTTCCCTAAAATTCCCACAGTAAAATGAAGACTACCATTCGCCTTCCTTACCACAGTTCTCAAACGCTTGTTCCACCTTATACCGCTTGGCTACGTTATGCCGAGATATTTAAACGACTTGGTTGTGACAAGCAGGACACTAGTAATACTATATCTGCACATTACAGGTTTGATCTTCCAACTCAACGACATTACCTTACATTATTCCACATTTAGGCTTAGCTGCCATTCTTCACACCAACTGGAAATTTTGTATAAATCGTCCTGTATCTTCCTACAGTCACTCAACTTCGACACCTTGCCGTAAACCGCGGCATCAACAGCAAACAATCGCAGATTGCTGTCCACCCTTCAGCCAGTTTATTTATGTATATAGAGAACAACAGTGGTCCTACTACACTTCCCTAAGGTACTCCTGACGATACCCTTGTCTCTGATGAACACTCGCCGTCGAGGACAACATACTGGGCTGCATTATTTAAGAAGTCTTCGAGCCACTCACATATCCTGAACTTATTCCATACGCTCGTAACTTCATTAACAACCTGCAATGGGACACAGTGTCAAATACCTTCCGAAATCTAGAAATATGTAATCTGCCGGTTGCCCTTCATCCGAAGTGCTTCGTATATAATTTGAGAAAAGGGCAACCTGAGTTTCGCATGAGCGATGCTTTCTAAACCCATGTTCATTCATGCACACAAGCTTCTCAAATGTTCAAATGTGTGTGAAATCCTATGGGACTTAACTGCTAAGGTTATCAGTCCCTAAGCTTACACACTACTTTACCAAAATTATCCTAAGGACAAACACACACACCCATGCCCGAGGAAGGACTCGAACCTCCGCCGGGACCAGCCGCACAGTCCGTGACTGCAACGCCTTAGACCGCTCGGTACAAGCTTCTCAGTCTCAAGAAAGTGTATTATATTTGAACTGAGAATATGTTCAAGAATCCAGCAGCAAACATAGGTTAGAGATATTGATCTGTAATTTAGCGGGTCCGTTCTTTTACCTTTCTTATATACTGGAGTCACATGCGTTTTTTTTCCAATCGCTTGAGACTTTGCGCTGAGCAAGAGATTCACGATAAATGCAAGCTAGGTAAGGGACCAGTGCCGTAGAGTACTCTTTGTAAAATCAAACTGGGATTCCATCAGGACCTGATGATTTATTTGCTTTCAAATCCTTCAATGGTTTCTCTACGCCTGGTATGCTTATTACTATGTCGTCCATATGGGAGTCCGTTCGATGGTCAAATGACGGTATGTTTACACAAACGTGAAATTTAAAACTTCAGCTTTGGTTTTGCTATCAAATGGTTCAAATGGCTCTGAGCACTATGGGACTTAACTTGTGAGGTCATCAGTCCCCTAGAACTTAGAACTACTTAAACCGAACTAACCTAAGGACATCACACACATCCATGCCCGAGGTAGGATTCGAACCTGCGACCGCAGCGGTCGCGCGGTTCCAGACTGTAGCGCCTAGAACCGCTCGGCCACCCGGGCCGGCGGTTTCGCTATCTTCAACTGCCGCACCAGACTTGTCAATAAGGGACTGAATGGAAGCCATGGACAAATACGAGGAGCTTTCAATAAGTAATCAACACATTTTTTGTCGGACAATTTCGGTTGAAAAAAAAGTGGAATTTGTCGTGGAGCATCGTGGAATATTCCCGCTTCCGTCCCTATGGTTTTGTGAAATTCCGATATGTGGCGGCGCTACACGAAACCTTTAAAATGGCGTCTGTAACGGAGGTGCGTTCCCAACAGGGAACTATCATTGAGTTTCTTATGGCGCAAAACCAGAGCATTGCAGGCGCTTGTAGAACGTCTGCGGAGACCTGACAGTGAACAAAAGCACGGTGAGTAGTCGGACAAGGTGTCTCTCATCATCGCAACGAGGTCGCGCAAACCAGTCCGATATCCCGCGTGCCGGCCGGCCGCACACAGCTGTGAATCCTGCAGTGTTGGAACGTGCGGACACTCTCATTCGAGGTGAACGACGGATCACAATCAAACAGCCCGCTACTCAGCTGGACGTCTGTTGGTAGTGCTGACACACTCGCCCACCAGTTGGGGTAGATGAAGGTGTGAGCCCACTAGATTCCTCGAAGCGTAACAGAAGACCATACGGACCAACGAAGATCCTTATGTGCTGAAATGCTTGCGCGTTACGAGCCTGATGGTGACAATTTTTTTGTCTAACCTCCTCACTGGCGGTGAAACATGGGTTCTTCAGTTTGAACTGGAGACAAAATGGCAGTCCTTGGAATGGCGTCGCCTCACATCGCTTCTGAAGTAAAAGATCAAAGATGCACCCTCAGCCAGTAAAGTCATGGCAACGGTCTTCTGGGTCTCTGATGAGTTTCCTGTTGGATGTCCTCCCTCATTGTGCAAACGAACTTGTCCTTCCCACTGACAACGCAACACCTCACACAAGTCAGTCCACCCGAGAGGACCTCACAAAGCTTCTGTGGACTGTTGTTCCTCAACCGCGCTACAGACTGGATCTCGCAACTTCCATCTGTTCGACCCAACGAAGGATGCACTCCACAAGAAGCAGTACGTGGATGATGGGAGGCTACTGATGAACCAACACGTTGACTCCGATGTCGGCCACGTCCTCCCAGTAAGCAGCCGCACTGAACGGAGATTATGTTGAAAAATAGGATTTAGTAGCCAAAAGAGTGGGGAATAATATAGTGTACTGGAATCTTGAATAAAAGCAACCTGCTTTCAGAAAAAAATGTTTTGCCTTACTCATTGAACGCCCCTCATGTTTACAGGGAGTTCCATATTTCCAATTACAGGCTTCTAGGGGTTTATTACCGATAAGGAACCCATGTCCGGAAATTTACCGTTTGGATATAAAATACAGTGCCTGATAGAAAAAAGTGAAGCACCCAGAAAGGAAGCAGATAACGAAATTAAACTGCATGGGGTGAGAGTCTACATCTACATTTACATCTACATGGTTACTCTGCAATTCACACTTAAGTGCCTGTCAGAGCGTTCATCGAACCACTTTCACACTACTTCTCTATCATTCCACTCTCGAATGGCGCGTGGGAAAAAGGAACACCTAAATCTTTCCGTTCGAGCTCTGATTCCCCTGGTTTTATTGTGATGATCATTTCTCCCTATATAGGTGGGTGTCAACAAAATATTTTCACATTCGGAAGTTGGTGATTGAAATTCGCAACTAAATCTCGCCACAAAGAAAACCGCCTTTGTTTCACTGACTGCCACCCCAACTCGCGTATCATATCAGTGACACTCTTACCCCTGTTGCGCGATAACACGAAACGAGCTGCCCTTCTTTGTACTTTTTCGACGTCCTCCGTCAATCCTACCTGGTAAGGATCCCACACCGCGCAGCAATATTCCAGCAGAGGACGGACAAGTGTAATGTAGGCTGTCTTTTTAGTGGGTTTGTCGCATCTTCTAAGTGTTCTGCCAACAAAGCGCAGTCTTTGTTTCGCCTTCCCCACAATTTTATCTGTGTGGTATTTCCAATTTAAGTTGCACGTAACTGTAATTCCTAGGTATTTAGGCAAATTGACAGCCCTTAGATTTATGCGATTTGTAGTACACCCAAAAATTATCGGATTTCTTTTAGTACCCATGTAGATGACCTCGCACTTTTCTTTGTTTAGTGTCAATTGCCACTTTTCGCACCATATAGAAATTCTCTCTAGATCATTTTGTAATTGTAATTGATCGTCTGATGATTTTACTAGACGGTAAATTACAGCGTCATCTGCAAACAATCTAAGGGGGCTGCTCAGATTATCACCTAGATCATTTATGTAAAGCAGGAACAGCAGAGGGCCTATGACACTACCTTGCGGAACGCCAGATATCACTTCTGTTCTACTCGATGATTTACCGTCTATCACTAAGAACTGTGACCTCTCTGAGAGGAAATCACGAATCCAGTCACACAACTAAGACGATACTCCATATACACGCAATTTGATTTATGGTCGCTTATGAGGAACGGTATCAAAAGCCCTCTGGAAATCTAGGACTATGGAATCGATCTGAGATCCCTTGTCGACAGCACTCATTACTTCATTGGAATAAAGAGCTACGTTGCACAAGAACGACATTTTCTGAATCCATGTTGGTTATGTTTCTTCAAGGTGATTCATAATGTTCGAGTACAGTATATGCTCCAAAATCATACTGCAAATTCAGGTCAGTGATATGGGTCTGTAATTCAATGGGTTACTCCTGTTTCCTTTCTTGAATATTGGTGTGACCTGTGCTACTTTCCAGTCTTTAGGAACAGATCTTTCGTCAAGTGAGCAGTTGTATATGATTACTAAAAAAGGCGCTATTGTGTCTGCATACTCTGAAAGGAACCTGATTGGTATGCAATCTGGACCGGAAGACTTTCCTTTGTTAAGTGGTTCGAGTTGTTTCGCAACACCTAAGATATCTACTTTTATGTCACTCATGCTAACAGCTGTTCTAGTTTCGAATTCTGGAATATTACTTCATCTTCTTTCGTGAAGGAATTACAGAAAACTCTATTTAGTAACTCCGCTTTAGTGTGTGTGATGTTTTCTCAGTGATTACAAAATCGAGTCAGATTTACACAGAACTTGGCAGTAGGAGCCCTCTTATCAGTGTGACGTTTCATCCCCTGTGGTCTGAATGCATGCACTGATTCGTTTGGGAAGAGTATCATAAAATCGTTGCATCCTCCCTTAAGGCAAGCTGGCACACAGCTGTTGAAACTGGTCCTTAATATCCTGAGTCGAAGTTGAGAACTGAAATGGTCCCACACACGTTCTGTTGGGGACGCATTTGGAGATCCTGTTGGTTGCGGGAGTACCTCAACATCAAGCCGCGCGTTTGTAGAAACAAGTGTTATGTGCGGAAGGTCACTGTCCTGTTGAAAAATGGCACCACGATTCTGCACCATGAGAGGTAATACATGAGGATGCAATATGTCCTTGAAGTACCGTAGTGCCGTCATCGTTATCTCAATCACTACGAGCGGTGAACCTCAAGTGATACCTGATGGTTCCCCACACCATGACTCCTGGTCCTCTCCAAGACATTGGAAGAATGGAGCCTCTCCCGCCACCATACTCGGCGATAATGGTCATTCAGGGTAGTGCAGAACTGCAGTCCATGTTTCCTTGTTACGGCATAACTCCAACAGCTGCCGTCTGTATTGTGGTGTTACAGGCAGCCTACACATGGGAAGCTAATTCCCTTGTCCGGTTGCTAGTCTCCGGCCAATGGTGCGGGACCTCACAGAATGTTGCATGGAGTCCATTACTTGTTCTTGAATGGTAGGAGCAGATGTGAACGGGCTATTGTAGTGTGTCGTAGCAAGCCTAGATTTACTTCTGGAGGAGGTTGCGCGGATACTACAATACACACAAAATATTAGATGACTTAAATAAAATTTGAAGAGTGTAAATTACTCACCTTGAAAATAATCCATATCCACAGCAATTTCACTATGTATTTGTTACTGTCGCCGAATACTAATACTTTTATCACTTGATACAATGTAGATTAATAGTCACATCTCTGTGTAGAATAACTTTGATGTACATTAATGACTAATAGCTCTGTTAGGTTGCAGCCGGATCTGAGCTAAGACGATGCTGTCGTCATAGGCGATGATTACAAAATGGGCTGAGCGGCGCTGCACACTGACGTATCTTCCGGCAGTGGCAGCGTATTGTACTTGAGGACGTGTCTTCGCCGACGTCACTCATTAGTTGCTGCATCTATCAGCGACTGTTCTTACTTGTGGTTCCGTTTGAGGTACCCTCTCTGATATGGGACCTCGTTCTTCGGACGACACCACAGTTACCGTGTGCCTGGTGTGCAATTCAACGATCCTCCATTGTGGTGGTCAGACGTAGTTGATCAGAAACTTGGCTTGCCTCTACGTTTCTGTGCTGTCCATTATCGAGCTGCTCTCACATCCGAATGCTCCACAAATCTGGATATTGCACGATTCGACCAGCTGGCTAAATGGGGATCCACAAAGACTCCCATTTCACACTCTGTCAGATATGATAACGCTGTCCCATAGAAGCTCGCGGTATCTCCGTGTCCTTCACTCAACATCGGACGCTGTTCTGGCCCCTTATATATCTTATCAAACACGGTAACAGCACTGAACACGAACAACACTAATCTACTCTGGTGGCAATTCTACCTGTAACGGAGACTTGCAACAGTATCATTTAACTGCCCGCAGATGTTGATACGTATATGAATTTACATTGACATCCGACTATGTTTTCTGGGAGCTTTGCTCTTTTTGTAAGGCAGTGTAAGTTTGAAGATCGGATCACTTTCAGATCTCTTCCTCACAGTACTGTAGGTAATGGTAGAGCTGCACAGCCCACACTGAGCATGATGGTCTGGCACCCGGGATGAGGACAGTTCAAATCCCCACCTGACCACCGAAATTTAGGTTTTACGTGATTTCCCTATATCACTCCTAGCAAATGCCGGAATGGTTCCTTCGAAAAGAGCACATACAATTTCCTTTTCTAACCTTTTGTAATCCGAATTTGTGCTTCGTCTCTGATGGCAGCACTGTTGACAGGAACGGCATTGACAAACTGGTACATTCCCAACTAGGTGAGTTTGCTGTGGTGCTCCACAGATGCGCACGTGGGTTTGTGGACTATGTGTATGAAAGTGTGCGTCGCAGGTACATATTACACAGGGTGGGCAAACAAAAGAGGCCCTTACAGGGTAAAAAGAAACGCAGCAGAGGAAAGGCTATAGCAGATGTTGAAAGTGACCACCATTCATCTCTTGTCATGTTTGGGCCTAGGCAGCAAGCTGATGAAGACAAATCGATGCTGGACTGATGGAACTGCTGAAATCTCATCTAAAATGTTCTGCTGCAGGTTTTGCAGACTGTGAGGGTTGTCGCGACACACATTAGACTTGTGGGCTCCCCACACAAAGTAATCGACACTGACAGATCAGGTGACCTGGATGGCCAGCTAGGGCCGCGATCACACTGACCTCTGCTAACAACTTTTTCAAGCGCCAAGATTGTGTAAATGTGCTCTGAGGTTAGGCCGGCTGTATGGGCAGTTGCTCCATCATGTTGGAACTAACTGTAGGTCTTTTCCTCTCGGTTAATGTTGCTACAAATGGTTTCAAAACGTTGGCAATATAACTCGCCGAAGTCAGCGTGTGACGAAAGAAGATGGGACCAATAATGCGGCGTACAGACACTGCACACCAAATCCCAACCTTCTGATCATGCAATGGTGTTTCGTGATAGTTATGCGGATTTTACGCTGCCCAGAAACTGTGACTCTGTAGGTTATCATAACCACTCGGGTGAAACCAGGCTTCACCAGACATAAAGAACAGATCCATGTCCAAGCCATTCATTCTTATCTCAGTGAACAGCCACTCACAAAACTGGAGGCACTGAGGAGCATCTGCTGGTTTTTAACGCAAGAGCCACAGACACTCGGTAGGGATGCATGTACAGGTCTAGGTGGAATATTCGCCCTCATGATCCACGTTATGTGCCGGTCTCTTACGACGGGAGTGGGATTGATTTGGTAGGACTCTGAAGCATTTTCTGGTGAACTGCAGCCACGTTTTCTGGTGTGCGAGCACGTTACGGAATGCTTTTTGACTTGTTCAAAATAGATTCTGTCTGACGCTATTTTCGGATTAAGCGTTGCATAGCACTTTGACCCCCCCATGAACCATGGACCTTGCCGTTGGTGGGGAGGCTTGCGTGCCTCAGCGATACAGATAGCCGTACCGTAGGTGCAACCACAACGGAGGGGTATCTGTTGAGAGGCCAGACAAACGTGTGGTTCCTGAAGAGGGGCAGCAGTCTTTTCAGTAGTTGCAAGGGCAACAGTCTGGATGATTGACTGATCTGGCCTTGTAACAATAACCAAAACGGCCTTGCTGTGCTGGTACTGCGAACGGCTGAAAGCAAGGGGAAACTACAGCCGTAATTCTTCCCGAGGGCATGCAGCTTTACTGTATGATTACATGATGATGGCGTCCTCTTGGGTAAAATATTCCGGAGGTAAAATAGTCCCCCATTCGGATCTCCGGGCGGGGACTACTCAAGAGGATGTCGTTATCAGGAGAAAGAAAACTGGCATTCTACGGATCGGAGCGTGGAATGTCAGATCCCTTAATCGGGCAGGTAGGTTAGAAAATTTAAAAAGGGAAATGGATAGGTTGAAGTTAGATATAGTGGGAATTAGTGAAGTTCGGTGGCAGGAGGAACAAGACTTCTGGTCAGGTGACTACAGGGTTATAAACACAAAATCAAATAGGGGTAATGCAGGAGTAGGTTTAATAATGAATAGGAAAATAGGAATGCGGGTAAGCTACTACAAACAGCATAGTGAACGCATTATTGTGGCCAAGATAGATACGAAGCCCACGCCTACTACAGTAGTACAAGTTTATATGCCAACTAGCTCTGCAGATGACGAAGAAATTGAAGAAATGTATGATGAAATAAAAGAAATTATTCAGATTGTGAAGGGAGACGAAAATTTAATAGTCATGGGTGACTGGAATTCGAGTGTAGGAAAAGGGAGAGAAGGAAACATCGTAGGTGAATATGGATTGGGGGACAGAAATGAAAAAGGAAGCCGCCTGGTCGAATTTTGCACAGAGCACAACATAATCATAACTAACACTTGGTTTAAGAATCATGAAAGAAGGTTGTATACATGGAAGAACCCTGGCGATACTAAAAGGTATCAGATAGATTATATAATGGTAAGACAGAGATTTAGGAACCAGGTTTTAAATTGTAAGACATTTCCAGGGGCAGATGTGGACTCTGACCACAATCTATTGGTTATGACCTGTAGATTAAAACTGAAGAAACTGCAAAAAGGTGGGAATTTAAGGAGATGGGACCTGGATAAACTAAAAGAACCAGAGGTTGTACAGAGATTCAGGGAGAGCATAAGGGAGCAATTGACAGGAATGGGGGAAATAAATACAGTAGAAGAAGAATGGGTAGCTTTGAGGGATGAAGTAGTGAAGGCAGCAGAGGATCAAGTAGGTAAAAAGACGAGGGCTAGTAGAAATCCTTGGGTAACAGAAGAAATATTGAATTTAATTGATGAAAGGAGAAAATATAAAAATGCAGTAAGTGAAACAGGCAAAAAGGAATACAAACGTCTCAAAAATGAGATCGACAGGAAGTGCAAAATGGCTAAGCAGGGATGGCTAGAGGACAAATGTAAGGATGTAGAGGCTTATCTCACTAGGGGTAAGATAGATACCGCCTACAGGAAAATTAAAGAGACCTTTGGAGATAAGAGAACCACTTGTATGAATATCAAGACCTCAGATGGAAACCCAGTTCTAAGCAAAGAAGGGAAAGCAGAAAGGTGGAAGGAGTATATAGAGGGTCTATACAAGGGCGATGTACTTGAGGACAATATTATGGAAATGGAAGAGGATGTAGATGAAGATGAAATGGGAGATATGATACTGCGTGAAGAGTTTGACAGAGCACTGAAAGACCTGAATCGAAACAAGGCCCCCGGAGTAGACAATATTCCATTGGAACTACTGACGGCCGTGGGAGAGCCAGTCCTGACAAAACTCTACCATCTGGTGAGCAAGATGTATGAAACAGGCGAAATACCCACAGACTTCAAGAAGAATATAATAATTCCAATCCCAAAGAAAGCAGGTGTTGACAGATGTGAAAATTACCGAACTATCAGCTTAATAAGTCACAGCTGCAAAATACTAACACGAATTCTTTACAGACGAATGGAAAAACTAGTAGAAGCCAACCTCGGGGAAGATCAGTTTGGATTCCGTAGAAACACTGGAACACGTGAGGCAATACTGACCTTACGACTTATCTTAGAAGAAAGATTAAGGAAAGGCAAACCTACGTTTCTAGCATTTGTAGACTTAGAGAAAGCTTTTGACAATGTTGACTGGAATACTCTCTTTCAAATTCTAAAGGTGGCAGGGGTAAAATACAGGGAGCGAAAGGCTATTTACAATTTGTACAGAAACCAGATGGCAGTTATAAGAGTCGAGGGACATGAAAGGGAAGCAGTGGTTGGGAAGGGAGTAAGACAGGGTTGTAGCCTCTCCCCGATGTTGTTCAATCTGTATATTGAGCAAGCAGTAAAGGAAACAAAAGAAAAATTCGGAGTAGGTATTAAAATTCATGGAGAAGAAATAAAAACTTTGAGGTTCGCCGATGACATTGTAATTCTGTCAGAGACAGCAAAGGACTTGGAAGAGCAGTTGAATGGAATGGACAGTGTCTTGAAAGGGGGATATAAGATGAACATCAACAAAAGCAAAACAAGGATAATGGAATGTAGTCTAATTAAGTCGGGTGATGCTGAGGGAATTAGATTAGGAAATGAGGCACTTAAAGTAGTAAAGGAGTTTTGCTGTTTGGGGAGCAAAATAACTGATGATGGTCGAAGTAGAGAGGATATAAAATGTAGGCTGGCAATGGCAAGGAAAGCGTTTCTGAAGAAGAGAAATTTGTTAACATCCAGTATAGATTTAAGTGTCAGGAAGTCATTTCTGAAAGTATTCGTATGGAGTGTAGCCATGTATGGAAGTGAAACATGGACGATAAATAGTTTGGACAAGAAGAGAATAGAAGCTTTCGAAATGTGGTGCTACAGAAGAATGCTGAAGATTAGATGGGTAGATCACATAACTAATGAGGAAGTACTGAATAGGATTGGGGAGAAGAGAAGTTTGTGGTACAACTTGACCAGAAGAAGGGATCGGTTGGTAGGACATGTTCTGAGGCATCAAGGGATCACCAATTTAGTATTGGAGGGCAGCGTGGAGGGTAAAAATCGTAGAGGGAGACCAAGAGATGAATACACTAAGCAGATTCAGAAGGATGTAGGTTGCAGTAGGTACTGGGAGATGAAAAAGCTTGCACAGGATAGAGTAGCATGGAGAGCTGCATCAAACCAGTCTCAGGACTGAAGACCACAACAACAACAGCACTTTGACACCATTAAACTTCTCAACAGACAATTCACCACACCGTTTCCTCGACTTTATCGTCACGCAACTTTGCACAACGAACACCCGCTGCTCCACTGTGAGTACCATCGTCCCCTTTGCACAGCCTCACGCACTTTGACACAGCGCGCACTATGCTCTGAACTGGTGTGGATCACGTGACGGTATAAACGTGGTGTACGCGTCACGGGCTTTGGTTATATGCATACATTCACGTCCAATCGTATCCTCTCATCCGGGCCACTTTTATTTGCCTCACCCTGCAGGGTCGCCACGTCGCCACTTGGAGCTGCTCCTGTAGAGCACACATATCACAGCCCGTGGTCTCCGCTGTGTGCATAACATGAAACGAGAGATTTCAAGGTGATCCGATCTTCAAATTTATTTTACATCCAAACGATGCAGTTTCGGATTCGGTTACTCAGCAAAACTTTATTTACTAAGTTCTCTCTCCGACCTTAGGAATTGTGGAATCCCCAGTATACCCTTGGCATCAGACAAAACTTAGAGCATCGTTGCAGGAACAGTCCCTCAGACCCCAGATGACCTCAAGAGGCCCGCCGTCGGGAAGTAAGACAGGAAGAAGGCTCTTGCGCAGCCGATTCACTTGGTCTGTGCCATGGATGTCTGGTGTTACCTGTCCGAGTGTTTCGTGGAGAGGGGCCAGTGTGTTCCATTGGTATGGTATTTTTTTTACCCCTGTATTTTCTGATGCTGTTTCTTTCAAGTGAGAGAAGGTGAGAGCATTCATATTGTAACGTCCCGAAGCTTGTTGTGGACAACATATGCTCCGTCTAAGGCTGCCTGGTTATCATTTTGGTATATAAAAACTGCGTACGCAAATTTATAGAGTTATTAGAGGTTAAAAAACAGTACTCTTTTTATGTGAAACAAGTATCACATGTGCACCGTTTCCTCGCTAGGGGTCCTTGAAGAATCTGAGGCTGGACTTCCATTAGGCCAAAGTCCACAGATCAACTGCCAAAGTGCACAGTTCAACTGTCAAATAGCCGTGCCTGGAAATTGGAAACTCCTAACGCAACTCACGTGTTCAACCATCAACAAACTCTTACCGTACATGTTTGGGCTGGTACAGTTCTCAACCATGTGACTGGGCCGTATCTTCTGCCCATCATGCGCGGTGGATAAAAATTACCATATTTCTCCGTGAAGTACTACCGAAAATTTTGGGGAATATCCCTCTGGCAGTAACGATTGTGGTTACAGGGTAAAGGGACCCATGCTCACTTTACCTTTGGCGGCAGAGAACATTTAGACAATGTTCTCCCAATTGTTTGATTGGAAGGGGAGAGCTAGTTCTGTGGTCACCAAGTTCTCCCGGTCTCACTCCTACGCTTTTGAAGGGTGCCAAACCAACCTGTCGATTCGGAAACTGCTCATCGAGATTCCTACAAAGTGAGATGGAGCACCATCGTGCACAAGCCACATTTGTTGTATGACCTCTAGAGGTATATTAAAATGTAAGTGAAGCATCTTATTCCTGAGAACCTATAGGTACGTTTGTTCGGTAAGGCTTTATGGGCAGAATTAGAAACCTCAATTTGGACACTTTGTGCTACCTTTCCATTGCGCGAATGGCTTGGGCAGCAGAGCCGTTTACTGGCCGTCGCGCACGGCTTGGAGAATGGCTCCTGGTCGCAAGCAGGGATGAACAGACACAGGTGAGTAGCAGACGCTTCCTTCTTCCGGACGGCGCCGGGTGTTGATTCTACGAGTACATGGGTTGGCGGTGGGGACAACTAGAACTGGAGGGAGGCTCTTGCGCAGCCGATTCACTTGGTCTACGCCAAGGATGTCTGCTGTTACCTGCCGGCCGGTGTAGCCGTGCGGTTAAAGGCGCTTCAGTCTAGAACCGCGTGACCGCTACGGTCGCAGGTTCGAATCCTGCTTCGGGCATGGATGTGTGTGATGTCCTTAGGTTAGTTAGGTTTAAGTAGTTCTAAGTTCTAGGAGACTGATGACCACAGAAATTAAGTCCCATAGTGCTCAGAGCCATTTGAACCATTTTTTTGGTGTTACCTGTCCGAGTGTTTCCTGGAGAGGGGCTAGTGTGTTCCATTGGCATGGTATTTTTTTTTTTTACCCCTGTATTAGCTGATGCTGTTTCTTTCAAGTGAGGGAAGGTGAGAGCATTCATATTGTTTGTACGAGGTCCATCTGATGTGCTGTCTCACCTTGTAAACATGTTACCACTGTGATTGTTATCTTGAACATTGCCGCTGACTGCTGTTTGCTGGTTCGGTTCCCTAGCGTAAGATGAACCTACAATGTTAAGCACTGGTGGTGGACTACCTATCCTCACTGTGGGAATTTGTTGTTTCCCCGGTCACTCCTGGTTGCTTTGGCTATTGGTTGTCTGTTCCACTGCAATGGTTTGGACTATTACAGGAGTGTATTGTAGTGTCACACTATGCAACATGAGCGAGGCTCTCAAATTTTCGTAACTTTCTTTAGTGAAGCTGGTTTTACTGTTCTTTAACATTGGGGATTTGACTGTCTTGTGTGGATTTAAGAGCAGTTATTTCTGGTTAGTGTCTTAAGTATCTGCCATGCAAGGTTAAATTTTAGTTAGCTAGTGCCTCATTAAAATGTGCAATAGAGTTGTCTTGAAAGATAAATTTGATCTAGAGTGGGCTCGCCTCATTCTTGCCATAAGTGGCGAATTTTGCCTAGGGGGGGCAGGATACATGTGTTAGCTCACTAACGACGCTATATCACCCCAGTTATTCTTGTGTTTGTGGCGTGCCCACGCTGGCTGACACTTGTCTGCTTGTTCCACCTTACGAATTATTTATTTAAAAAAAGTTCTTCCACTTTCAACACAAAATTACACTTCTGCCAAGCTCTGAAAGTTCAAAATGGTTCAAATGGCTCTGAGCACTATGCGACTTAACTTCTGAGGTCATCAGTCGCCTAGAACTTAGAACTATTTAAACCTAACTAACCTAAGGACATCACACACATCCATGCCCGAGGCAGGATTCGAACCTGCGACTGTAGCGGTCGCTCGTTTCCAGACTGTAGCGCCTAGAACCGCACGGAAACTCCGGCCGGCCTGAAAGTTCACAAACATCGTAGGAAAGTAGAGTAAAAGACATAAAGGCCTTTAACCTACAATGAGTACGAGAAACCAACTACTACATCTTATTTTCAGGTGGAATGAGATTAAAACATGATAGTTTCGAACAAGTGGGAGTATAACAGATTTTTAGATTCGTGCACAAGTATTCTGCAGTGTCCGGACTTTCCCTGTTTCCGTCCAGTGCCTAAAGAGAAAAAAAAAGGAAAAAAACAAAAGGGGAAGTACAAGATGCAGAGTCCGGTATACGTACATTTATTTTTGAATTCTGTATGTTCCATTATCGGCCGCTCATGACCTATCTTAGTGTGTTGTAGATGTAATTTCATTTGGTATTTCAGGCCAGTAGCCTGTTTAGCGGCGCTGTGACGTGTATGTCGTCAGGAGGCGAGGCCCTTTGTGTGCCTTTGGGAGGGGCCAAGGGTTGTGTTTACATCTACATCTACATCTACATCTACATGATTACTCTGCAATTCACATTTAAGTGCTTGGCAGAGGGTTCATCGAACCACAATCATACTATCTCTCTACCATTCCACTCCCGAAAAGCGCGCGGGAAAAACGAAGACCTGAACCTTTCTGTTCGAGCACTGATTTCTCTTATTTTATTTTGATGATCATTCCTACTTATGTAGGTTGGGCTCAACAAAATATTTTCGCATTCGGAAGAGAAAGTTGGTGACTGAAATTTCGTAAGTAGATCTCGCCGCGACGAAAAATGTCTTTGCTTTAATGACTTCCATCCCACCTCGCGTATCATATCTACCACACTCTCTCCCCTATTACGTGATAATACAAAACGACTGCCATTTTTTGCACCCTTTCGATGTCCTCCGTCAGTCCCACCTGGTAAGGATCCCACATCCCGCAGCAATATTCTAACAGAGGACGAACGAGTGTAGTGTAAGCTGTCTCTTTAGTGGACTTGTTGCATGTTCTAAGTGTCCTGCCAATGAAACGCAACTTTTGGCTCGCCTTCCCCACAATATTATCTATGTGGTCTTTCCAACTGAAGTTGTTCGTAATTTTAACACCCAGGTACTTAGTTGAATTGACAGCCTTGAGAATTGTACTATTTATCGAGTAATCGAATTCCAACGGATTTCTTTAGGAACCCACGTGGATCACCTCACACTTTTCGTTATTTAGCGTCAACTGCCACCTGCCACACCAAACAGAAATCTTTTCGAAATCGCTTTGCAACTGATACTTGTCTTCGGATGACCTTACTAGACGGTAAATTACAGCATCACCTATTGTAAGATACCGCGATCCGCTGGTTAATGTTTTAATTTTAACCATTTAAAAATGGATTTTCTATAAGATTTTGTCATTATTCTTGTGTGGGGTGAGATAATTAATTAATTGAGCCCTGCAGTTTAAGTGCAGCTTGTTATTATTATTGTTCTGGTATAAAATTTCTTAAATGTTTCAAAAACTGATTTGCATACACATTTGTAATTTTTATTGTTTGAAGTGAGATAATTCATTACTTGAGTTCTGTTGTTCAACTGTAGGGTGACCAGATGCAACTGTTTAAAAAGGAGGACAAACAGCTTCAAAAAGAGGACAAAGGAAGAAGAAAGAGGACGCATCAAACGGGTCAACTGCAGGTGAGGATACCACCCGTCAGCTTTGGACAAGTCACATGACTGCCGGGAATTGGTAGATCAACGATAACATCGACGATCCTGGTGCCACCTACTAACACCGCCTTCGTACGAGTTTATCACGAAGGCTGTGCCAATAGTTAAAGTATTTAAGAAAAGAGCAATAGAACGGGACGAATTGTAAATTTAACTGTATTACGCTCAACTTTGCGAAGAGCCGGACACTAAAAATCCGCCCGGACCCCGGACAAAGAGCTAAAAAGGAGGACATGTCCGGATTAATCCGGACGTCTGGTCACCCTATTCAAGTGCAGCTTTGTTATTACTATTGTCCTGGGATAATTTCTTTTTATTGTTTAAAAAACAGATTTGCTAAGCTTTGGTCATTGTTATTGTGTAAGGTAAAATTATTAATTATTTGAGCGCTTACTGTTCAAGTGCAGCTTTATCGTTGCCATTGTTCTGGGACAAAAATTTTTATTTATTTGAAAACTGATTTTTCCTATGCTTTTGTCATTATTATTGTGTGAGGTAAAATTATTGATTATTTGAGCTCCGCTGTTTAAGTGCAGCTTAAAGCATTATTATTGTTTTGCGATAATTTTTTTACTATTTAAAATCTAATGTTGTGAATAAGGTTTGTCATTTATTGTTGTGGAATAGCATCACTAACTGTTTGCTGTGGAGATAACCTTTAGCTTTTTATGACGGTTGATTGTCTGAATACCTTGTAATTAATTATTTCGATGTTCGATAACTGTTGTTGAAATTTCATTGTCTTGGAAACATAAAAAACATTTTTACTGTTTAAAACTGCTTTCCAATCTACTGGAAACGTTGTTTGTTAATTACAATCTGGTTTAAAAAAAAGTTAGAACCGCTGGACCACTTCGGCCGGCCTGGATATAACACTAAGGAACGATAGGTAACCAGTCAAAATAAAAATAAAAGTTATTTTGACAAACACAAAAAAGAACAAAAGATAATCATAAAACTAAAAACAAATGCCAAGATCATCTGTAAATAAGAACGTGAGTAAGAAAACATGTCTTAGGTGCTATACATAATCGAGGTTCACTACAGGGAATATTTTTTGTAGCCCACAAATGAAGGATTTTCGGGCACACGTTTATACGGACTTTTAGTAATCTTTAGATGTCAGGAAGACATTAGTACATTTATAGACACCTGTTTATTCTCTCTATACACGGTGATTCAGTTGCCCCTATCTGCTTTATGCAACCCGCAACACCTTCAAAAACCACCCATGAAATGTTCATATTCTCTCACGCACAACATGCAAATTATTAGTCCAACAGAAAAAATTAACGTGACCTTTTGGTAGAAAATTTAATTTTTTAAAGTTTGTACTGGGATATGTTTCCGCTGGAGGCCACAGCTTTCGAGTTTTTGAAGAAAAACATGTTTCAATGTCTCTTTCATTCATTTGCACATTTTTTTTAATAATTCCAAGGCTACAGCTTCTAGCGAAAACAGGTCACAATACAAAAATTAACTGCATTAATTTGGCCACAAAAAAGTCATGTTCATTTTTTATGTAGGACGCAGTGAGGGAGAGAATATGAAAGTTTCGATCATGGTATTTAAAGACTGTGCGGGTTTCATAAAACCCATAGGTAGGAGCAGATGAATGACCCTGTATAAAGGCGGTCTGTTTGAAAGTGCATATCTGTGAAATGAGTACACAGTATGGTTTGAGAGTAAATCGGAGAAAGACGAAGGTAATGAGAAGTAGTAGAAATGAGAACAGCGAGAAACTTAACATCGGGATTGATGGTCACGAAGTCAATGAAGTTAAGGAATTCTGCTACCTAGGCAGTAAAATAACCAATGACGGACGGAGCAAGGAGGACATCAAAAGCAGACTAGCCCTGGCAAAAAAGGCATTTCTGACCAAGAGAAGTGTACTAATATCAAATACCGGCCTTAATTTGAGGAAGAAATTTGTGAGGATGTACGTCTGGAGTACAGCATTGTATGGTAGTGAAACATGGACTGTGGGAAAACCGGAACAGAAGAGAATCGAAGCATTTGAGATGTGGTGCTATAGACGAATGTTGAAAATTAGGTGGACTCATAAGGTAAGGAATGAGGAGGTTCTACGCAAATCGGAGAGGAAAGGAATATGTGGAAAACACTGATAAGGAGAAGGGACAGGATGATAGGACATCTGCTAAGACACGAGGGAATGACTTCCATGGTACTAGAGGGAGCTGTAGAGGGCAAAAACTGTAGAGGAAGACAGAGACTGGAATACGTCAAGCAAATAATTGAGGACGTAGGTTGCAAGTGCTACTCTGAGATGAAGAGGTTAGCACAGGAAAGGAATTCGTGGCGGGCCGCATCAAACCAGTCAGTAGACTGATGACCAAAAAAAAAAAAAATCTGTGAAATCTTAATCTAGTGTGGGGTAAACTTCACTACTGTGTTGCTCTACCCTGTACAGTGTAAAATGTTTCGCTGCTCTTTGACCAAAGAGTCTTGTAATGTGATGTTTCATATCTCTCAGGATTCTTGCGAAACTTAAGACAGGCAAATGCAGTCTCTTCCTTCCGTTGTTGCTACAGTTCATTGCGCTGCATTTCGAACTCACGAGTGATCCCGTCCGCTGATTTCGTGCGATTTTTTATAACCTGTCCGTCACAACATGAGGTTTGCCTTGTCTTGGTTTATCTCTAGTTGTCTCTTCTCATTTCCACTTCACAATCACATAACCAACAATCGAATTTGGCGGCTTTAGAAGAAAAAAAATCAGTAGTTAGGTTTGTAGCACTAGTACATGCTTTTCAGCGACGATAATTTGGCGCATGGCAAGTAATTACTGATGAGAACCAGACGCCACTGATTCTTACTCCACTCCACGTGCTCCCTTGACTACCTTTTCCCCCGCACTACGGTGCTGGACGGTTTATTCTTTTGTTCGTAACGAACGTCTTTAGAGAAAATTGATCGCGTAGATCCTGTTACGTACTGGTTTCATTGACGGGACCCTCCCAGTTGCTCCCAAAACGAAGTGCTCTGTTCTGTTGCATTTTCCTCAGTGGAGGAATGAGTGAATGAACGAGGGTAGGTCGGTCAACAACGAGGTGACTAAGGACGGAAAACTAGCTTAGTTAGACAAACGTGAAGGTAGAAATCAGCTGCCATCTTCTTGATGGTAATATTCAGAAAATGACCTTTAATGATTTAGGAAAACCGGGGTAAACCCAGAACGATATAGTTGAACGCGAATTTAAACGCCGTTTCTCCAAATACAGATCCAGTGGCTGAAGCACTCTAGACTCCGTTCGGTAACTCGAGTGTAAAGTGTGTGGCTAGTTGTGGGACAGTCGAACACCATACTTATCTTTCATTTCATGTCTCTGTGTACGCAGGATAATTCACCTGCCCCTATCGACGGGTTTTATACAACCTGCAATGCCTTCAAATCCAAAGGTCAAGATTTTCCTATCTTCTCACGCACTATGTGCAAACTGTTCGTCCTATAAAAGAATGAACAAGACCTTTTTGTAAGAATTTTAATTTAGTCACATTTTGTATCGGGATACATTTTCCCTAGGCGCCATAGTTTTCGATTTATTCAAGAAAAACGTACAAAATTGACTTTCAAAAGCATTTTTCTCGAATAACTCGAAAACTGCGCCTCCAGCAAAATCATATCCCAGTACAAAATTTAACTACGTTAAATTAACTACAAAAGGTCCTATTCGTTTTTCTGTAGGATTGATATTTTTCGCGTAGCGAGCGAGAGAAATGAAAATCTTGCTTATGGCTTTCGAAGGCATCGTGGGTTGCATAAAACCTGTTGGTAAGGGCAGTTGAATCATCCTCTAGAATCTGTACAGTGAGCAAATAGTAAAGACAACCAACGAGAAATTTATAAAGGAAACTGAAGTTCACGAAGAAGAAATAAAAGCTTTTAAGTTTTACTGATAGCATTGTAATTCTGTCAGAGATGGAAACGGGTTTGGAAGGGCATTTGAACGGAATAGACAGTGTTTTGAAAAGAGATTGTAAGATGAACATCAAATAAAGTAAAACAAGGGTACGACAGTCTTAGTGAATTAAATCTGGCGATGCTGAGGGAATTACATTAGGAAACGCGACACTAAAAGTAGGAGATGAGTTTTGCTATTTGGGGAGAAAAATAAGTGATAGTGCTCGATGTAGACAGAATATAAAATGTAGACTGGTAGTAACAAGAAAAGCATTTCTGAAAAAGAGAAATTTATTGACAACTAAAATCAGTTTAAATATTAGACAGTCTTTCCTGAAGAAAAAATGGTTCAAATGGCTCTGAGCACTATGGGACTTTACATCTATGGTCATTAGTCCCCTAGAACTTACAACTACTTAAACCTAACTAACCTAAGGACATCACACGACACCCAGTCATCACGAGGCAGAGAAAATCCCTGACCCCACCGGGAATCGAGCCCGGGAACCCGGGCGTGGGAAGCCAGAACGCTACCGCACGACCACGAGCTGCGGACCTTTCCTAAAGATATTTGGAGTGTAGCCTCGTGTGGAAGTGAAACGGGGATAATAAGCAGTTCAGACAAGAATAGATTAGAAGCTTTTGAAATGTGGTGCTTTAGTAGAATGCTAAAGATTAGATAGGTAGACAGAATAAAAAAACGAGGAGGTACAGCATCGAATTGGTGAAAAAGAAATTTATGGCACAATTTGATTAATGGGAAGGATTTATTGACAGCACACATTCTGAGGCATCAATGAGTTGTCAATGTGATAATGGAAGGAAGTGTGCGTGCGGGGGGGCGGATAAAGATTGTTTAAGAAGACCAAGGTTGAATACAAGAAGCAGGTACAAGCGGATGTGGACTGCGGTAGTTACGCAGAGATGAATAGGCTTGTGCAGGACAGCATAATATGGCGGACTGTACCAGGTCAGTATTAGGACTGAAGACCACAACAACAAATATATAGAAGACCGTATTGCAGATGGAGATAAAACACTAAAATATTCTCTTTTTAAGTGATGTAGATCAGTCAATACGGTAACTTAACTGTTTACAGAACGTAGAGAGATCCACTGGCGGAACTTAAACTAGAGGGAACGGGGGGGGGGGGGGGGGGGATTGGAGGGGAGGGCGAGGATCGTGGGTGGTGACTGTGTACCTCGGAAGATATTTAGGTAACAGAGAATCATAATACCGATTTTTTTTCTTTTGAGTCCATTATGACAGGCCGAATTCCAAGAGAAAATCTATTCCTAGTTCAAAATTTAGACCGAAGTCATCTTTGATTTGGTGGACCTAATGAGGGTGCAGGGGCGGAATGGTTCACACAAATAAAAAACAGTGTGAGACACAGAGATAACTTTGTCGGTAAGAGGAATTCCCGCGAAAGCTAGCTTTTAAGTCTTTGAGTCTGAGCCGACAAACTGTTATAATACGTCAAGACGCCTTAATCGTTTATTTTATCGAATTGTAGTCGAACATGCATGAAGTTTTCCTTTTCAGACGATTTCTTAAATGTGTTCTATGTCTTTTTTTCTCTCTCTATAGGGTACCACTTTTACCATTCAGTTATTCCTACATTTCACAATCTTAATCTTTCATTTTTTTTGACAGGCTGAAAATTGTACCAATGGTCCCCCTTTGTTTCTTTTTTTTTTTTTTTTACCAACGTTGGAAAGTTCCTTCGGCACATGAATACACGTTAAGTGTCTGAATTTCCGGCGAATTCAATCTTGTTGTTCAGTTAACATTCTGCGTACAAGCCATGTTGTTTTATTTCATTGGAATCAAATTCATTAAAGGTTTCATGAATTACTGCAACCAATCGCCGTTTTTTTCTTCAATTTTTATTTATTCATGACCGGTTTCGAATCGCCTAGCGATTCATCTTCAGATGATACAATTTAGTTTGGAGTATTGTGGGGGTCATGCATTGTTTTTATTCTTGTGGCAGGCATAGGTCTGGAAAACATAATGTATGCTTGCCAGTATCGTTTAATATCAAATGAAACAGGCACTTTTCCACCGATGGCGACTCCCACATACTTTACAGCATATGTGCCTGTTTCATTTGATATTTAACGATATTGGTAAGCATACATTATGTTTTCCAGACCAGTGCCTGTCACAAGAATAAAAACAATGCACGACGCCACAATACTCCAAACTAAATTGTATCATCTGATGATGAATCGCTAGGCGATTCGAAACCGGTCATGAATAAATAAAAATTGAAGAAAAAACGGCGATTGGTTGCAGTAGTTCCTGAAACATTTAACAAGACAGTCGCAGTGTTCCAAATCCAGAATGGATAAAAGTTTTATCAAATTCTCACAAGCTGCGACATCGTCGCGAAAGAAACAGTGACCCGTATATGTAATAAGTTTCCTTTAATTTACGTCTATGGTCACAAACTTTATGTTTTGTTCTTAAGCTGTAGAGAGTTTGCGAGTGTATTTATGTTTTTCCCATTTTTGCTGCAGATATGATGATGGTCATTAAAGACCGAAACCGGTAATCTGTTAACAAAAAGTTTTTGACCATAGACGTAAATTCAAGGAAATTTATCAAATTCATTGGTCCGATGCGTTATGATCACAAATTAAAGCCATACTGTGATCATGAAATGAGAATTTGCGTTTACTCTTCCACGACAAGAGTCACACAAAACAAAAGTCCTGTTAAGACTGGAGGCAAAACTTCCTTTCATAAGTTGCAGCAGATGACGTAATGCTAACGTCCACTCTTAATGCTGGGCATTTGAAGTATACAATGGTGAAGTTAAATTAAATATTGGAAACGATAATATCTGCTGATTTATTCTGTAGCTAGTAATTAAGTTATTTACTCGCCGCAGCTCTTTTAATATAATGCGTTCATAATCATACCACATTTTAACAGTTCAACGTACACTGAATAATATACAGCTGAATTATAGTGAATTGCAAATTAAAATTAATGTTAGTAGCTAATCATCAAATCCGGCAGTGTACGCGCGTATACAGCGGTAAACGCGTAAAGTGATAAATTAAATTTGGTACCCACAGTCGCTCGCTTCTGCCATCTCTGTCACAAATTGTACCATGAAAGAATGCTTACACATATTAAAATGTGACAGAAATAGAACAGCGAGTGGTCTGAAGAGTATACTGAATTAGAAAATGCTCCTGTAATATTCTTTTACTGGCAGCGTTCTGGAGTGGAGCTTGAAAGTTGATGGCATTGAAATCTTCGCGTATTTTCGTCGCTGCATGATTGGAAGGAAATGTAGGACGATTTAATGAGAATAAGAGAGAAAGAGTTACTTCAAACTTCGATAAAATCGGTTCCTCGATAAAATCAATAAATCGGGGAAATTTCATGTGTGCTGGTAAATCGATAAATCAAACCAATTGTCATGACAGATGACCCGCAGACACTATAATTTGAAGTAGGCGGCTATCTAAAGGACCCACACAAGAGTGACGGACTCGCTGCGGTCGGTAAAAATGAACTGATATGTTTTGCACCAAGGCGCTGGATTTCCGCAGCCTCACATATACTTGCAATAAATAAACTAAAAAAAAAAAAACAGGGATTGTACGAGTATTTTATTAAATTTGTTTTGAAACGCATGTCTTGGGAACTGTGGGCTACTTTATGGAACATAGTACATTTTTCACTGACGCCGAATAAGTTGTGTACAGAATGAGATTTTCACTCTGCAGCGGAGTGTGCGCTGATATGAAACTTCCTGGCAGATTAAAACTTCGTGCCGGACTGAGACTCGAACTCTGGACCTTTGCCTTTCGCGGGCAAGTGCTCTCCCACTGAGCTATCCAAGCATGACTCACGCCCCCTCCTCACAGCTTTACTTCCGCCAGTACCTCGTCTCCTACCTTCCAAACTTTACAGATGCTCTCCTGCGAACCTTGCAGGACTAGCACTCCTGAAAGAAAGGATATTGCAGAGACATGGCTTAGCCACAGTCTGGGGGATGTTTCCAGAATGAGATTTTCACTCTGCAGCGGAGTGTGCGCTGATATGAAACTTCCTGGCAGATTAAAACTGTGTGCCGGACCGAGACTCGAACTCGGGACCTTTGCCTTTCGCGGGCAAGTGGTCTAGCCCGAGAAAGGCAAAGGTCCCGAGTTCGAGTCTCGGTCCGGCACACAGTTTTAATCTGCCAGGAAGTTTCAAGTTGTGTACATTTTTTCAGCGCGCTAATACAATTAGTTCTTCATTTCTTCGTCTTCTTTTAAGTATGAGCCGCTATGGACTACGGTTAGTTCAATTGTTTCTCCCTTCTCGATATTCATCTCTTCTATCTTCTGTCCGAGTGGTTTCAGTCTCCTTCTTGGGTTTTTCACGGAAATCTTTGGAATCTTGAAATTTCTCTCTGAGTGGCAGTCGTTCCCCAATATCTTGTGGATTAATTTGGAGTTCATCCGTGTCCCCTCTAACTTCTTTGCAACGTGTGTTATCCATTTTTAATTTATCAAAGTAATGAACAGTTATTTTGGCGTTTTTTCATTTATTAGTTTTCAATTCCTCTCATCCATTAATCTTATTGTTTAACTGTGAGTATTTGCTTTGTTATTTGTTTTGAAATCTCGATGTGTCTAAAGAAATATTGTCAACAGCAGCACGAACGATTGTCATAACTCTTAATATAAATTGGATGAGGGAGAGTTACACTACATGTAACGAAAAAGACTTAAGTACAATATATACTAAGATGACAAAGGTCATGGAATGCCTCCTAACATCGTGTCGGACCTCCTTCAGCCCAGCGCAGTGCAGCAACTGCACGTGGCGTGGACGCAACAAGTCGTTCGAAGTCATCTCCAGAAACATTGCGAAAGTGTTGCCGGTGCAGGATTTTGCGCACGAGCTGACCTCTCGATTATGGCCCGTGAATGTTCGATGGGGTTCATCTCTGTCGATCTGGCTGGCCAGATGTGGCCCTGTGACATGGCGCATTGTCATCCATAAAAATTCCATCGTCCTTTGGAAACGTGAAGTCCGTGAATGGCTCCAAATGGTCTCCATGCAGCCGAATATAACCATAACTAGTCAGTGGTCGGTTCATTCCATGTAAACACAGCCCACACTATTATCGAGCCTCCACAAGTTTGCATAGTGTCTTATCGACAGTTTAGGTTCATGGCTTCGAGGGGTTTGCGCAATGCTTGAATCCTGCCATCAGCTCTTCCCAACTGAATCGGTTTTCCAGTAGTCTAGGGCCCAACCGATTTGGTCACGAGCCTAGGAGAGGCGCTGCAGGCGATGTCGTGTTGTTAGCAAAGGCATTCGCGTCGGTCGTCTGCCTCCGTTCTCCAAATTTCGACACACTATCCTAACCCGAGGGCATGCAGCTTTACTGTATGGTTAAATGATGATGGCGTCCTCTTGGGTAAAATATTCCGGAGGTAAAATAGTCCCCCATTCGGATCTACGGGCGGGGACTACTCAAGAGGACGTCGTTATCAGGAGAAATAAAACTGGCGTTGTACGGATCGGAGCGTGGAATGTCAGATCCCTTAATCGGACAGGTAGGTTAGAAAATTTAAAAAGGGAAATGGATAGGTTAAAGTTAGATATAGTGGGAATTAGTGAAGTTCGGTGGCAGGAGGAACAAGACTTTTGGTCAGGCGAATACAGGGTTATAAATACAAAATCAAATAGGGGTAATGCAGGAGTAGGTTTAATAATGAATAAAATAATAGGAGTGCGGGTAAGCTACTACAAACAGCATAGTGAACGCATTATTATGGCCAAGATAGACACGAAGCCCACACCTACTCCAGTAGTACAAGTTTATATGCCAACTAGCTCTGCAGATGACGAAGAAATTGAAGAAATGTATGATGAAATAAAAGAAATAATTCAGATAGTGAAGGAGACGAAAATTTAATAGTCATGGGTGGCTTGAATTCGGTAGTAGGAAAAGGGAGAGAAGGAAACACAGTAGGTGAATATGGATTGGGGGGGAAGGAATGAAAGAAGAAGCCGCCTGGTAGAATTTTGCACAGAGCATAACTTAATCATAGCTAAAACTTGGTTCAAGAATCATAAAAGAAGGTTGCATACATGGAAGAAGCCTGGAGATACTGACAGGTTTCAGATAGATTGTATAATGGTTAGACAGAGATTTAGGAACCAGGTTTTAAATTGTAAGACATTTCCAGGGGCAGATGTGGACTCTGACCACAATCTATTGGTTATGAACTGTAGATTAAAACTGAAGAAACTGCAAAAAGGTGGGAAGTTAAGGAGATGGGACCTGGATAAACTGAAAGAGCCAGAGGTTGTAGAGAGTTTCAGAGAGAGCATTAGGGAACAACTGACAAGAGCGGGGGAAACAAGTACAGTAGAGGAAGGATGGGTAGCTTTGAGGGATGAAGTAGTGAAGGCAGCAGAGGATCAAGTAGGTAAAAAGACGAGGGCTTCCAGCAATCCTTGGGGAACAGAAGAAATATTGAACTTAATTGATGAAAGGAGAAAATATAAAAATGCAGTAAATGAAGCAAGCAAAAATGAATACAAACTTCTCAAAAATGAGATCGACAGGAAGTGCAAAATGGCTAAGCAGGGATGGCTAGAGGACAAATGTAAGGATGTAGAGGCTTATCTCACCAGGGGTAAGATAGATACTGCCTACAGGAAAATTAAAGAGACATTGAGAAAAGGGAACCACTTGTATGAATATCAAGAGCTCAGATGGAAACCTAGTTCTAAGCAAAGAAGGGAAAGCAGAAAGGTGGAGGGAGTATATAGAGGTCCTATACAAGGGCTATGTACTTGAGGACAATATTATGGAAATAGAAGAGGATGTAGATGAAGATGAAATGGGAGATATGATACTGCGTGAAGAGTTTGACAGAGCACTGAAATACGTGAGTCGAACAAGGCCCCGAGAGTAGACAACATTCCATTAGACAGTCTTGGGAGAGCCAGTCCTGACAAAACTCTACCATCTGGTGAGCAAGATATATGAGACAGGCGAAATACCCTCAGACTTCAAGAAGAATATAATACTTCCAATCCCAAAGAAAGCAGGTGTTGACAGATGCGAAAATGACTATCATTTTAATAAGTCACGGCTGCAAAATATTAACGCGAATTCTTTACAGACGAATGGGAAATCTAGTAGAAACCAGCCTCGGGGAAGATCAGTTTGGATTCTGTAGAAATATTGGATCACGTGAGGCAATACTGACCCTACGACTTATCTTAGAAGCTAGATTAAGGAAAGGCAAACCTACGTTTCTAGCATCTGTAGACTTAGAGAATGCTTTTGACAATGTTGACTGGAATACTCTCTTTCAAATTCTGAAGGTGGCAGGGGTAAAATACAGGGAGTGAAAGGCTATTTACAATTTGTACAGAAACCAGATGGTAGTTGTAGCCTTTCCTTGATGTTATTCAATCTGTATACTGAGCAAGCAGTGAAGGAAACAAAAGAAAAATTCGGAGGTGGTATTAAAATCTATGGAGAAGAAATAAAAACTTTGAGGTTCGCCGATGACGTAATTCTGTCAGAGACAGCAAAGGACTTGGAAGAGCAGTTGAATGGAATGGACAGTGTCGTGAAAGGAGGACATAAGATGAACATCAACAAAAGCAAAACAAGGATAATGGAATGTAGTCGAATTAAGTCGGGTGATGCTAAGGGAATTAGATTAAGAAATGAGACACTTAAAGTAGTAAAGGAGGTTTGCTATTTGGGGAGCAAAATAACTGATGATGGTCCAAGTAGAGAGGATACAAAATGTAGACTGGCAATGGCAAGGAAAGCGTTTCTGAAGAAGAGAAATTTGTTAACATCGAGTATAGATTTAAGTGTCAGGAAGTCGTTTCTGAAAGTATTTGTATGGAGTGTAGCCATGTATGGAAGTGAAACGTGGACGATAAATAGTTTAGACAAGAAGAGAATAGAAGCTTTTGAAATGTGGTGCTACAGAAGAATGCTGAAGATTAGATGGGTAGATCACATAACTAATGAGGAGGTATTGAATAGAATTGGGGAGAAGAGGAGTTTGTGGCACAACTTGACAAGAAGAAGGGATCGGTTGGTAGGACATGTTATGAGGCATCAAGGGATCACAAATTTATTATTGGAGAGCAGCGTGGAGGGTAAAATTCGTAGGGAGAGACCAAGAGATGAATACACCAAGCAAATTCAGAAGGATGTAGGTTGCAGTAGTTACTATGAGATGAAGAAGCTTGCACAGGATAGAGTAGCATGGAGAGCTGCATCAAACTAGTCTCAGGGCTGAAGACCACAACAACAACATCCTAACCAATACGTTCGTCGTTCTACCCACATTGATTCCTGCGCATGTTTCACGAAGTGTTGCTTGTGCCTTAGCACTGACAACACTACGCAGATACCTCTGCCCTCGGTCTTTTAAGTGAAGGCCGTCGGCCACTGCGTTGTCCGTGGTGAGAGCTAACGCCTGAAGTTTGGTATTATCGGCACACGCTTGACACTGTGTATATCGGAATATTGTGTTTCCTAACGATTTCCGAAATGGAGTGCCCCATGCCTCTAGCTGCAACTACACCATTCCGTATTCAAAGTCTGTTAATTCCCATCGTGCGGGTATAATCACATCGGACACCTTTTCTCATGAAACACCTGCATATCAATTACAACTCCGCCAATGCACTGCCCTTTTATACCTCGCGTACGCCATACTACCGCCCTTTGTATATGTACATACCGCTGCCCCGTGTGTCTTTTCACCTCAGTGTGTAATACACCGTCCAATCACATTAACGTGGCCACCTGTCAAAATCTTGAATAACCACCTCCTGCAGCGCGGATCGCTGCGAGAGGTGCAGGAAAAGAATCAGCAAATTTTTGGAAGGCACCGAAAAGGATGTGGAGCCATGCCAACTCCAACGTCCTGACCACCTGCGCTAAACTTCTCGGTTGAGGATCCATGGCGCGAACAGCCCGATCGAGGGGGACCACAATTCTCGATTGGGTTTAAATCTAGGTGCTCTTTGAACCATGCACGTACACTGCGAGCAGTCACACGTTGCATTGTCGTGCTGGTACACTCATGCTCATAAATTAAGGATAATGCTGATACATGGTGAAACAACGCTCTGGTGGGCGGTATGCGGGCTTAAATCACGTCGAGGTATGACCATGCGGTGCATTTGTCTTGCGGTCGTCGCAAGGTGGCGCTGGCAGCAGTCCACATACGCAGAGGTGTGTTGGTGCATGTCAGAGTATGGTGCAGCGAGTAAGTGTGCAGACGTATGCTAATGGTGACTGTGTGTTGAAAATGGCTCAAAGAACACATATTGATGACGTAATGAGGGGTAGAATACTAGAGCGACTGGAGGCAGTCAAACACAGCAGGTCGTAGCACGGGCCCTCCGTGTGCCATAAAGTGTGATCACAAGATATGTCAACGATTCCAGCAGACAGGCAATGTGGCCATGCGCTACAGTACGGGACGTCCACTGCGTACAACTCCACAAGAAGAGCGATATCTCACCTTCAGTGCCTGCAGACGGCCACGGAGTACTGCAGGTAGCCTTGCTCGGGACCTTACTGCAGCCACTGGAACAGTCTCCAGACACACAGTCTACAGACGACTGAACAGACATGGTTTATTCGCCCAGAGACCTGCAAGGTACATTCCACTGACCCCTGGTCACAGGAGAGCCCGTAAAGCCTAGTGTCAAGAACACAGTACATGGTCACTGGAACAGTGGTCCCAGGTTATGTTCACGGACGAGTCCAGGTATAGTGTGAACAGTGATTCTCGCCGGGTTTTCATCTGGCGTGAACCATTAACCAGATACCAACCCCTTAATGTACTTGAAAGGGACCTGTATGGAGGTCGTGGTTTGATGGAGTGGGGTGGGATTATGATTGGTGCACGTACACCCCTGCATGTCTTTGACTGAGAAACTGTAACGGGTCACTTGTATCGGTACGTCATTTTGCACCAGGATGTCCGCCTTTTCAGGGGTGAAGAGGGTCCTACCTTCGTCGTGATGGATGATAACGCCCGGCCCCACCGAGCTGCCATCGTGGAGGAGTGCCTTGAAACAGAAGATATCAGGGGAATGGAGTGGCCTGCCTGTTCTCTAGACCTAAACCCCATCGAGCACGCCTGAGATGCTCTCGGTCGACGTATCGCTGCACGTCTTCAAAGTCCTAGGACACCTCAGGAGCTCCGACAGGCACTGGTGCAAGAATTGGAGGAGCTGCTCGACCACCTGATCCAGAATATGTCAACCGTTTGGGCGGCGTGCGTACATGTGCATGGTGATCATATCCCATCTTGATGTCGGGGTACATGCGCAGGAAACAGTGGTGTTTTGTACCACATGTGTTTCGGGACGGTTTTCTCAAGTTATCACCAATATCCTGGACATACAGATCTGTGTCGTGTGTGTTTGTGCCTATACTATTAGCGCCAGTTTTGTGTTGTGCCACGTTGTGTAGCACCACATTCTGCAATCATCCTTAATTTACGAGCATGAGTGTAGATACCACCGTGTCGAGGAAAAACAAACTGCATGTAGGGGGTGAACATAGTCCCCAAGGATAGATGCATACTTATGTTGATTCACTGTGCCTTCCAGAATGACGAGATCACCCAAGGAATGCTACGAATACATTCCCCAGACCATAACGCTCTCTCCTCCGGCCTGGACTCTTCCGACGACTGTCGCAGGGTGTTGTCTTTCAGGCGTTCCACGCTGGTGGAACATAAATGTGATTTATCTAAAAAGATACCCTGCCGTCACTCAGTGAACGTCCAGTTGTGGTACTGGTGTGCAAATTCCAGGCATCGTCGGTTATGTGTGCACGAACAATACGCCTGCTGTGGGGGCCTTTGTGCAGCAATGTTTGCTGAATGGTCGTTCAGATGAGACTGTAGAAGCCTTTTGGTTCGTTCGGGAGGCCAGTTGCTCAACACTTGCTAGTCTGTTCGTTCGTACACATCTCTGCAGCCATTTGTCTCCCCCGTTACCTATTGCACATGATGAGCCACAGTTCCCCTCAGCGGCAGTTTTGCATTCGGCAATTTTGCCATCAACATTATGCATTAAGTATGGCGGCACGCGAACAGTTTACGAAGTTTACCATTCTGGAAATGCTTCCACCCTTAGCCCGCAAGCCAATCATCATACCCTTTTGGATGTCAGATAAATTGCGCCGTTTCCGCATTACTACTGCACTGTTTTCCCCGTCCCTCGGACAAGATTTATATCCCTCGATGCTAGCGCTGCCACCTGACGCCTGTGAGTGGTTACTGAAGGTTGACGCTGAACGTAAGCGGTGGTCACACTAATTTGACTGGATCGTTTACTTGCTCTAAACATTTAAATTAAAATCTCCACTTTTATTAAAGTGTGTCATTTAGTATAGAAGTAAAAAGCTTTCGTAACGCGTATAGTTGTTTCATAAACAACTCGCAGTCGTCAGGTGGAGTCCAGTCTATCGCGACTATTTGTATGGACTTTCCATTTTCTACTTCCACGCACATAGTTAGTCACCGCAAAATCGGAGGCTGCCAATGTCGTTTTTGTATTATGTCCTAACGTAAATAGCAACATCGGTCGCAGCACCACTTCTCAACTCACTTCTCGCGTGGCCCCTGAATAACTATAACTATAACGTAAAGTTTTTACGTAACTACACAACCACACTTAAAAACTAGACAAACGAGTTGAATCCAGACAGCCAAATTGCGAAGTATCGCATGCGGTTCAAAAAATTGCCTGAGAATGCAAGCGATCAGTGATCGGTCATTGAGAGCCACGAACTGCTATCTACGGACACATCGCACGACCTGGTGGCGGATCGCAGCGATCCCTAGCTCCTGTTTGGGGCCTTTAATCCAACTCGAATTGTTTCGTCAATTGTTTCGGTAATTCTCTCGTCATTCAACTCTCCGAGGGACTTCTGTATTTACTAAACAATGCATTACGTACTGCAATATACGAGGGGCGTTCAATAATAAATGCAACATATTTTTTCCCTGAAAGCAAGCAGGTTTTATTCACGTTATAATCCTCAATGCTGACTTCGTTATTAAGTCGCTTTGTTCTGAAAGTAATATTTCTGAAACAATCTTTAATCTTTTATTTGATACACCTGAACGTATTTTATAGGCAGTGTCTAACATCCTTACGTCCTTTTGCTCCCATTCCCCTTTTTAAACAGTGACAAAATGTTTGCTGTAAGCCAGTCTTATGGAATTTTTGGCGTTTGGTAAACAGGTACTGATAAGATGTAAAATTCTGAACTATAGCAATAACCCGCAATGTTAAACAGACTCAATACTAATCCCGCTAGATCCTGAGCATTTCTTGAATTTTTGTTTTATAATTATATCTTCAATTCTTGCAAAGTAATTAACTACTTCCTACTGTGACGTGAGGATACCTTTCGAACTTTCAACAATCTAGCAAGCAAGGTATCACGGAAAGTTGTATCAGAATATTTGAGGGAGAATCGTGAACAGTAACAAATAACCAAATGTGTCCCAGGACCCTGATCCCGTACCGCCTGTGCGTGGATAGGTCGACTTAACAACACAGTTGGAATCCGCCACGTGCAAGACTGGGGGGAGTGGGGTACAACAAACCGAACTGAGACATGCACCGGACTTCACGTAGGATAGCAGGACTTAGAAATAGGAAACAAAAATAGGAACCTGCAGCGATTCGAGTCATCCTTGGCCTGACTAGTATCAGGGGCACGCTCATCAGGGTTAGCTCGGTGGGCAAGGACGTGCAGCAGGTTTATACACTTCACTGACACACCTGTGACGCTGCAGGCAGCACAGGTTTAGCCGTAAGTAGCCATTAGAATACGTAGAGTACTAATAATAGAAAATAACTTGCCCATCGCAACACACTGTACTGTACTGTACTGTAGCTCACCTGTAAACTCTGTAATTTAGCTGCTAATAATAATGATATTGTAATACTGAAGGACCCACTAATCATGTGAAGTTGGTGGGTTGTATACAGGGTGGTCCTTTGATCATGACCGGGCCAAATATCTCACGAAATAAGCGTCAAACGAAAAAACTACAAAGAAGGAAACTAGCTTGAAGGGGGAAACCGGATGGCGCTATGGTTGGCCCGCTAGATGGCGCTGCCATACGTCAAACGGATATAAACTGCGTTTTTTTAAATAGGAACCCCCATTTTTTATTACATATTCGTTTAGTACGTAAACAAATATGAACGGTTTAGTTGGACCACTTTTTTCGCTTTGTGATAGATGGCGCTGTAATAGTCACAAACATATGGCTCACAATTTTAGACGAACAGTTGGTAACAGATAGGTTTTTTAAAATACAGAACGTAGCTACGTTTGAACATTTTATTTCGATTGTTCCAATGTGATACATGTACTTTTGTGAACTTACCATTTCTGAGAACGCATGCTGTTACAGCGTGATTACTTGTAAATACCACTTTAATGCAATAAATGCTCAAAATGATGTCCGTCAACCTCAATGCATTTGGCAATACGTGCAACGACATTACTGTCAACAGCGAGTAGTTCGCCTTCCGTAATGTTCGCACATGCATTGACAATGCGCTGACGCATGTTGTCAGGCGTTGTCGGTGGTTCACGATAGCAAATATCCTTCAACTTTCCCCACAGAAAGAAATCCGCGGACGTCAGATCCGGTGAACGTGCGGGCCATGGTATGGTGCTTCGACGACCAATAGATCTGTCATGAAATATGCTATTTAGTACCGCTTCAACCGCACGCGAGCTATGTTCTGGAAATCCATCATATTGGAAGTACATTGCCATTCTGTCATGTAGTGAAAAATCTTGTAGTAAAATCGGTAGAACATTACGTACGAAATCAGCATACATTGCTCCATTTAGATTGCCATCGATAAAATGGGGGCCAATTATCCTTCCTCCCATAACGCCGCACCACACATTAACCCGCCAAGGTCGCTGATGTTCCACTTGTCGCAGACATGGATTTTCCGTTGCCCAATAGTGCACATTATGCCGGTTTACATTACCGCTGTTAGTGAATGACGCTTCGTCGCTAAATAGAACGCGTGCAAAAAATCTGTCATCGTCCCGTAATTTCTCTTGTGCCCAGTGACAGAACTGTACACGACGTTCAAAGTCGTCGCCATGCAATTTCTGGTGCATAGAAATATGGTACGAGTACAATCGATCTTGATGTAGCATTCGCAACACTGACTTTTTTAAGATTCCCGATTCTCGCACAATTTGTCTGCTACTGATGTGCGCATTGGCAGCGAAAGCAGCTAAAACATCTATTTGCGCATCATCATTTGTTGCAGGTCGTGGTTGACGTTCCCCACGTGGCTGAACACTTCCTGTTCCCTTAAATAACGTAACTATCCGGCGAACGGTCCGGACACTTGGATGATGTCGTCCAGGATACCGAGCAGCATACATAGCAGACGCCCATTGGGCATTTTGATCACAATATCCATACATCAACACGATATCGACCTTTTCCGCAATTGGTAAACGGTCCATTTTAACATGGGTAATGTATCACGAAGCAAATACCGTCCGCACTGGCGGAATGTTACGTGATACCACGTACTTATACGTTTGTGACTATTACAGCGCCATCTATCACAAAGCGAAAAAAGTGGTCCAACTAAAACATTCATATTTCTTTAAGTACTACACGAATATGTAATAAAAAATGGGGGTTGCAATTAAAAAAAAACGCACTTGATATCCGTTTGACCTATGACAGCGCCATCTAGCGGCCCAACCATAGCGCCATCTGGTTTCCCCCTTCAAGCTAGACGAGTTTCGTTCTTTGTAGGTTTTTCGTTTGATGCTTACTTCGTGAGATATTTGGCCCAGTCACTATCAATGGACCACCCTGTATACATAATATATAAAGATCAAGAATACAGAATTTTTTAAAAAAGTAATTAAATATGTGTTAACGCAATGAGCTCCATTTTCGTAATGACTACGTGCGTTTGCATTATACCAAAGATTCTTGTAATGTTCAGTCCGTTGTTCCCGACTTATTACATTTATTGGTACTACATCTTTCTCAGGATTACATACATTTCTTAGTATTTTCAGAGTGATGTCTTGTCTTGTCTTCTGTATACATTATGTTCAACCCCTATTACTATCAGTCTTTCTTGTAGATGATTTTGCTTTATTTGTGTTGTGTACATAGTTCCGCATAGTCAGCGCGTACACAACTTTCCCACTAGAGCGTGCCCCGCTAAGCACAACAGCGCAGGCGCAGCACTCGTCCGTCTCCGCACTACGAGATGGTGCTGCCTTAGAGACGGACCAAATTCTGCTTCCGCCGATCCACGTATTAATATGTAACGCAGCCAATGAGATTGCTGCTAACGTAGAACCTTTTCTTCTTGTGGATCACACTCGCGCAGTGATACCTGAACGTGCGAGGTATTATAACGAGTGTACAGACCTCCGATTAGTCAGTCTGCATTAGTCTGTACGAGTCTGCATTTATCTGCACCAGTCTTTACCAGTCTGCAGCAGTCTGTACCAGTCTACATTAGTCTGTACCAGTCTATAGTCAAGTTTCAGACTGCACCCAAGAAGATTATCATATTCCCGTACATAGCCATGAAGATAAAAGTATAGACACTTTGTCAAGTATCAGAGATATGTGAGAATAAGATTAACGTACCAAGACCAAAGGAACTTCAGATTGTCAATTGTAAATAGCATCCAGAATCAACTTACGTAATGTTTATGCTTGTTAATATTTTAATAAATGTGTGTGAAAATTAATCAAGTTCTGTTTAAAGTTGGTCACCGTCAATCTGCTACTCTAAGCGTGCAAGTGGCATTTCTATCGTCTGACCTAACGGCAGAAGATAAACACGCCACAATAAAATCACGAGACATATTGCTGACACTCGCCTACTTCGTTAGGGTGACAAGTCAAATAATCTGACGGTGTGTGTACTGAAGGTCTTACAGTACGCACACCACAATTTGTAATAAGTCTGTGCTTTTCTCTTGTTTGGCGATTGGGAGACCGCAGAAAACAGCGTATGTTCTTTGTTTCCCTTTAATTATTTCTTGCGTTTCTGCATTCCAAATTTTATGTCCTTTTTCCTGTGCCATTCCGATTGTTTTCTACGGTTCACCTACTGATTTACTCTTACATTATTTGATTTTTCCCATTTTAAATGCCGGCCGGAGTGGCCGAGCGGTTCTAGGCGCTACAGTCTGGAACCACCCGACCGCTACGGTCGCAGGTTCGAATCCTGCCTCGGGCATGGATGTGTGCGATGTCCTTGGGTTAGTTAGGTTTGAGTAGTTCTAAGTTCTAGGGGACTGATGGCCTCAGAAGTTAAGTCCCATAGTGATCAAAGCCATTTTGAACTTTTTCTCAATTCGTTTATTATTCTACCAATAAATTTGTTTACAGAGGTGTCAGACCAAAATCTCTTAATAGGACGTCCAGTCGTTAGGAAGGACCTTTATCAGAGACGAGTGCTTTGACTACCACTCGGTTTGCCAACTCCTGGGCACTTGGCCTAAATCATAAATCATCAACACTCTGAAATAATTGTCTTATAGTATAAAGGATAAGTAGCAATCAGTAACTTGTCCCTTCTATTCACTGAAATTTCTCTAACTTAGAGACAGACATAGATAATCTCTGTTCGAATGCTATTTCAATGGCTACTGGAAATTGCTACATAGCTTGCAGTTGCCACATGTTCACCAGAGTCTGTCACCGTCTTCTCGTAGTTGAAGAGTCTGTTGCTGCATCAAGTGCTGCTCAGAAGTGTCACTGCTCTCCAGCTGATCGGGTAACTCGCTGAATCTCTGCTCTCGTTTAACCTGCTCCTCTCTAAGTTTTTATTCCGTTCCGCAGTGATTCAGGGTGCACGCTGTCCTCTACAGCATCTATAGGGAATATTCCTTTGGAAGCTTTTCTCGACATGTGATCGTCTTGATGTTTGACTGTCATCCTGACTTCCACTAGAAATTCCTCCATTATGTGCATCGGAAAATTGCAACTGATGCCTGTGACCTCGACCCTCGTCGCCTTGGTGAAGCATCAAGAATTATCCTCACTGGCATGTCTGATCAGCAGCTGAGAAGCAAGCAGTTGTCGGTTGCCTTGGGAGTCGTTATCTCATCCTGCTTGTCACCAGTCTGTTCCATGTGCCTGAAAGCCCGTATCCACTTAAGTATTGTGTATCTAAACCGGGGACCTAGAAACTACGGAGAGGCTTCGTCCCGCCGTAGCCCTCAGTGGTTCACAACCCCACAACAGGCCATAGCAGTCCACCCAACCCACCGCCGCCCCACACCGAACCCAGAGTTACTGTGCGATTCGGCCGCCAGTGGACTCCCCCCTTCCTCCTCCCCTACCCCCCCCCCCCCCCCCCCCCTACGGGAACGTCTCATACCAGACGAGTGTAACCCCAACCCCTAATGTTTGCGTAGTAGAGTAATGATGATGTACGCGTACGTGGAGACAGTGTTTGCGCAGCAATCGCCGACATAGTGTAACTGAGGCGGAATAAGGGGGTCCGATAGGCGAATTCGTGCCGGGGACCGTAACGCCTTCCCACTCGAAAAGCATCGCGTTACACCGCGCGGCTAACCGGGCGGGCTCCACTTAACTATGGTCCAATATGTAATTAAAATTATTAACATTTAGTGATCTGACATGCAATTCAAATTATTAACATTTTCTATTGTCATGACAGTTTATCCGCTATTCCAAATAGTTTGTCTTGTCCTTGCTGAGGACAGCTGTTTTCTTCGATGCTGACTAGCAGGGTTAGGATTTGTAGGTGCAAATTTCAGATGAAAAAAAGGAAGGGAAAAGATGCTAAAATAAGATACAAAAGGGACAAAGGGTGCTGGTTTACTCAAATAATTCAATGATTTATCTTTCCTCTGTTCCAGTTTATTGAATTACAAACAAGTACATCAAATTATCACTCTTCAAAAGAAGGAAAGAAAACACGAAGCTGCCCTACTTCAAGACATTAAGCATCTCCACATTTTTTAAAAGCATGTCCTTCTATAAGGAGATAGAAGGTCTTTGTAGATGCTAAAACTTCATTCGGCATCCACAGAAACGAGTGGGGCAAATCTTGTATTCACTCGGAATGGCAACTCTACACATGTGGCAAATTCGTCAATGTCTGGATTCTTCTGAAGACTAGACTCAAGTCTGTCTTTGGCAAAGCCATGTAACTGCTCCCTCACGGAAGTAAAATTATCCCATTGTTTTTCCTTTTCCATACCTTGTTCTTCTAATCGTCTGACAGCTAAAGTCAGGTGCTTGTAACTACGGACACAATATAGTTTTCCCCGCAAATTATGTATTTTCTCCGGTAACAGACGTTGCTGTGCCTTGGAAACTGCATCTGCTTCGGCTGGATCCAAAGAAAGCACAATCTCTCTAATTTTGTCCAAATTCTCACACAACTTGGCAGCTCAGTCAGCCCCAGATCCCCAACGAGTAATAATCGGGAAATTTGTTAAGGGCGGACAACAACACAACTCGGAGCTTTCTGCAGAATCTTCTTCAGGGCAGAGATGAATTGATTTGCGATGTCCTTATGGATTTTACAAACCCAGTCAAGGGCATGAACCAACCCTGTCACATGCTTCAATTTAGGACATGAAGATTTCAGTTGGTTAACAGCTGAAACCACAAGAAGAAGTTTTTCGAACTCGATACCAGCAGGCCAGTCTTTGGCAAAAATCCATAACTGAGTACATTACTGTACTAAAATTGGTTTTCTGCAGCTCATAACATGTTTAACAACATGGGCTTAACTTTCTCCCCTACCAAGAGAAAGTGTCCAAAACGTGTGGTTTCATTGAGTTTATTGTTTCATCCACAATGATTCCTATATCGCAATCAGACATTGTCTCCTTGATTCTTTGTATGGGTTCTTGGTAAAGAAGCTCCATGTAATTCTTTCTTAAAGTACTCTCATTGGGAATTGAGATCTTTGTGTATTTTACAAAAAAATCACTTGAAGGCTGAATGGTTCACCTTACTGAGTGGAATTCCTGTTTGTGTAAGAACTGCACACAAATCATTGCTTAATTCCTTCAAATTTTGGCTTTTTGAAAAACTCTGCCACGCATTTCGTAATAGACGTTGCCGCAATTTGTATGCTTGAAGAGTCTTATTCATTTGATGCTGAGAGCTGGAAATGTTTTGTTTTATATGATCTCGCTGGTATTTGTCATCCAACAAAATTCCTGAATTGCAAAGAGTACATTGCACAACAGTTCCATCAGCGTCTCTGAAATCTTGTTTGAATTCCTGAGCCAGAACAATAAATCGGGGCCGCGGAGGATTAGGCGTGCGGTCTAAGGTGCTGCAGTCATGGACTGTGCGGCTGGTCCCGGCGGAGGTTCGAGTCCTCCCTCGGGCATGGGTGTGTGTGTTTGTCCTTAGGATAATTTAGGTTAAGTAGTGTGTAAGCTTAGGGACTGATGACCTTAGCAGTTAAGTCCCATACGATTTCACACACATTCAGACAATAAACCGGGCACTGGACACCTCTGACATGGTAAAATCTAGTAGTACACTCGTTTAGTAACGTAACAAGGAGCTAACACCAGTTCACTTGCTAACTTATGGCAAGAAAGGAAGAATGAATTGATTGTTGGTGATAATAACGATCATCCTCCTTTACCTCCTCTGAATTACTGCAGATGACGTGTCACTGAGCACATTTGTTCTGTGCATGCAGTACACGTGAGGCGCCTAATTGTTTCCACTGCACTGTGTGGAATACGAAGGTTCTGTTATAGTTCACTAACCTGCTGTCTTCAAGTTGATGTCCCCAGCGCAAAAAACAGCACTCAGGTCGTAGGTTCTGTATCTTGAGGCTGAAACTGACTTTTAGCGAGGTTCTGTTCTGAAATAATGTATCACTTGTTTGGGATGCCGCTCGCGTATTTTAATATAGCCACACGAGAGGACTACATGATCTTAATACAAAACCTTCTGATACAGCAAAGTACATGATCAAACACAATGTTAATGGAAATATATTTTTACGCTATTTGTGGCACGTGTCTGTGCCTCATAACTACCGGAGTGAATCTTTTAATACTGAATACTGGCAAACACATTCTGCCACAGACAACATGACTGTTCTTCTCGACTGCCTAATCCAGAGTGACGAACAGCCCGCAACACTTCGCGCGCCATCCAGAAAAGGCGTGACCCGAACGCTTCCGAAGTGCTTCGTCTGCAATTTCGTCAGTCCTTTGTTTTTAATTTAAGTTGTTTTTAATAATTCTAAAATGACTGATTGATAGTCAGCCGTTGAGAGATATTTATATTAAAAAGTGAAGTCATTCCAATGAGTAGTTTAACTGATAATAATAACTATACTTTGCCGGCCGGAGTGGTCGAGCGGTTCTAGGCGCTTCAGTCTGGAACCGCGCTACCACTACGGTCGCAGGTTCGAATCCTGTCTCGGGCATGGATGTGTGTGATATCCTTAGGTTAATTAGGTTTAAGTAATTCTAAGTTCTAGGGGATTGATGACCTCCGCTGTTAAGTCCCATGGTGCTCAGAGCCATTTGAACCAACCAATAACTATACTTTAACGTTTTGGTGCCCTTTCTCCGAACACAGCAGCCAATCACAGAGCAGCAGCATTATGCAGGCGATCTTTCTCACGGGAACGGTACCGAATCTAACATCTGTCACAGGTACCTCACACCACATTTCGTCATCTATATACTTCTTGCATCTCCACTGCTCTGGGAACAGCTTCTTGGAGCCTAACATGATGGCTGAGTAAGCCAGAAATATTACAAACTTACTGCTACTGTCACGCAACAGTCTTGAGCTCACTCGCCCACTTGTTGTACACAGTCTGTTTTATAACACCGCGACAATTACTTGAATGTTCGCACTGATACTGGAACTGCAGTCTCAGCAATTTCTAGTAGCTTCGAGCTAAACCCACTTCTCGGAATTACGCAAGTGCGGTTACTGCCTTCTCTGTGTGCCCAGCGACCGCATCCACGCGAACAGATGACGTCACTCACAGTCACAAACACACAGTCACGAACAGCAGACTACTGATTCTGGTGGGATAGAATCACTCAGAATGAGTGATCGCATTATTGCAGGCTACTTTATAGCGTTAAAGCGAGAGAGAGAGAGAGAGGTTCTGTCGAACATACAACGATTTTCCCTGTTGCAGGTACGCTTTCAACTCCCGCGCGGCATTTACTGAAACAGGAAGGCTTACTATTGCTCACGTACAGAGCAAGCTGAGGAAACGTTAATGGAAAGTTAAATATTTTATATCGATGAGAAATCTTACAGAATAAATTGAAATGAAACTTAAAAGGGCAAGGGGGGGGGGGAGGGGGAAGGAGATTATGTGCATGGTTGGGGGGAAAAGGGATAAAGGTCCAAGGGGGAAAAGGTGCGTGAAAAAAATGCCTCTTTTAGCAACTAGAAACAAAATTTTACACTGTGGTATCTTTCCAGGCAGCTTTAATTTACCATAAGAAAAAGCACCTAAAAATCCTGACCCTGCCGATTAGTAATGACCTTTTTTATTTATCTTTTATATGAATATGCTACCAAGTCAACTGGACAACCTCCAACTTGGAGGACTGGGTAATTAGTAAGCGAGGTTTTCTTGCCCCATCCTTTCGTGAGCCGAAGTCATACAGCAAGACAGCAGCTTCTCTGTTCATCAATCGTACATAGAGGATTTCTACTTCCGTTCTTAAGTCATGGTGGCTCTCCCTTGGAAATATTTCGCCTCGCAACCGTTGTAGGCTTCACGCTAACCTAGCAAGGGGACGGAAGCAATAGGAGGTATTCGTAGTACTCTTCCTTTCTCAGTCGGCCTTTGAATCGGCCGTTTCAGAGTTATAACTACATAATCCCATCTCCGATTTCATTCAGAACCCAGTTAAAAACTTCGATACTCACCATTATTAAAGATTGCGGAAAATTGCTTCTGTACATCGATTTTAGTTTCAGTGCATACGTTAATCTTGTTGGCCACATTTTGTTCATGTGTATACTGAACGCCACTAAATTCTACTTAAATAAGGCACCACGGTATGGGATTACGTCCCACCAGTTGCATTGTGTTATACTAGGCCAATACCCACAGAAGAAAATCAAGAGAAGGCTATCAGTATTACATAAAAGGGCATCGATAAGACAACATTATTAAGAGATCAAAAATGTCACACATGTAGCTCTGAAAACATTTCAGATGTACAGGACGCAGTCCACAGAGTTTCAGAGTCAAAACCGTAGTCCCTTCAGCAGAAAGCGTCTATGGTGACAGCTCTCTTCGCGCCCCTCCGAAACGTCCACCCTCGTCTCCCCCGAGCGGGCTGCCATCTATCGCCGGAGCACAGCAACTCGATTACGGGTGGCAACTCACGCGACGAGATGGGCCTCGCAGTAACGCAATTTGCTTCCGCTGCTCGTTGCCAGTTGCTGGGTGTCTGGTGACTCTGCCAATCAGTGCGGCTTCCCTCTAACCCTGACATTCAGGCGCGCGCATGCGCTCTGGGGTCAACGATAGGCGGACCGTCGAGTACTGCTCGCCTGGCTTCTGTGTACAACTCGGGACAAACTGTTAGTAGAAGTGAAACAGTCTGTACAGTGCGTCCACACGATGCCTTTTTTGTGTTCAAATGTGCGCATTCGTATAAATTTTCAACAGCGCAACCCGCATGCGCGTTTCCTCATGCGTACACGTGATGCAATACTGACCCTAAGACTTATCTTAGAAAATAGATTAAGGAAAAGCAAACCTACATTTCTAGCATTTGTAGACTTAGAGAAAGCTTTTGACAATGTTGACTGGAATACTGGCTTTCAAATTCTGAAGGTGGAAGGGGTAAAATACAGGGAGCGAAAGGCTATTTACAATTTGTACAGGAAACACATGGCAGTTATAAGAGTCGAGGGGCATGAAAGGGAAGCAGTGGATGGGAAGGGAGTGAGACAGGGTTGTAGCCTATCATCGATGTTATTCAATCTGTATACTGAGAAAGCAGAAAAGGAAACAAAAGAAAAATTCGGAGTACGAATTAAAATCCATGGTTCATGGTGTGGGTTCCTGGTATCATGTCCTAGGTCATGAACCACGGGCAACGAATGAGTGGCCAAGTAAGTGGTCCTGACAGTCGGGATAGCAGTTACTTTGGAATAAGGCTGGGCATCTCGGGCATATTCCGAGTCGTGGCCACCTTTGTGCTCAGACGGCAAAGACTACCAAACCACCGGTTAGTCCCTCAACCGTTAGGGGTAAAACTCAATGGGACCCGGGGCAAGTAAGGCTAGCAACCTGCTTCCCTGGTACTATAAATATGATGCTGGCAACAATCAGAGCAAATTGCCCCGGACCTTTGGAGGTGACGGAGTCCCACCTCTAATTGACAAACCAGGAACTCCTAAGATACGACTCGGCAAACGAATGGTAATGAGATGGGGAGCTATTAATATCAATGGGGGCTACTCTGGGAAGAAGGTAGAGCTGGCAGAGGCTGCAAGTAAGATGGGATTGGACGTTTTAGCTGTTAGTGATATTCGGGTAAGGGGTGAGAAAGAAGAGGAAGTGGGAGAATACAAGGTCTACCTGTCAGGAGTCAAAACAGGAATAGCACAATGGGGTGTAGGGCTTTTCATCAGGAAAGAAATGGAACCCAGCGTAGTTGCAATAAGGTATGTAAACGAACGACTGATGTGGATAGATTTGACAGTGTCTAGCAAGAAAATTAGGATTGTGTCAGTATATTCGCATTGTGAAGGGACAGATCAAGATAAGATGGATAGTTTTCATGACGCAGTCAGTGATGTAGTTGTTAGAGTAAAGGACAAGGACAGTGTTCTGCTCATGGGTGATTTTAATGCCAGGATTGGAAATCGAACAGAAGGGTATGAAAAGGTTATGGGTAAATTTGGAGAGGATATGGAGGCCAACAGGAACGGGAAACAACTCTTGGATTTCTGTGCCAGTATGGGCTTAGTAATCACAAACTCCTTTTTTAAACATAAAAACATTCACCGATATACTGAAAGGTGGCTACACTGAGCCACTGCGCCAGAGATTGCGCCAAAGAGTATTATTAAGCCGCCTCCACAGTGCTTGGAGAGAACTCGTAGCAGTCAGTGCTGGTTAAGAGCTCGTAGAGGACAGTGCTTGTTAAGAACTCGTAGTAGTCAGTGCGTGGGCAGAGCTCGTAGAAGACAGTGCCTGTTAAGAACTCGTAGCAGTCAGTGTCTGTTAAGATCTCGTAGTAGTCAGTGCTTGTCGAGGACTCGTAGCAGAGAGTTCGTGTTGAGATGTGCTAGTGGGCAAGGCTTGTCGAGATGTTGTAGTAAGGAGTGCTTGTTCCATGTTTTATGCAGTTGTTTGATGGAATAGACAGCAGATGGTTCGAATGGAAATACTGTAACGATCAGAGTGCTTTTCGTCAATATATATGAAGGTAAAATATTGCGTGTTTTTTCATTATTTCCATGTTTTAAATAATGCGTCATGACAGGTTCAGTCAACAAAGCATCTGGCTTGTGTTCTTGTATTAGAGTGTAATTCTGGTTTTCTTGAGTAATTATGGCATTTTTATTTCCTTTAGTTACTTCAGTATAAATCGTATTTAAAATTTCTTGTCTTATTGAAGAAGAACCGTGCCAGATGTGTACGTTGAGTCACACTCCCACACACAGAACAGTTACTCTTGTGCTTATTGGTTTCGTAGGTTTTATAGTTGCTGGGGACTTAATTAATTAATTGTGTTAACGAAAATTTTCATTTCATTCTTTGTTGTTGTTCTTTGCAGTCAGATAGCGTAATAATACTAGTCAGGGCCAACCGTTTACGAGAGTTGCGTAATCGGACATACAGCTACAAGAAAACTAAAAAATATTTTCAATCATATTTAATTAAGCCCCCATGCACGTGGCGACCGCTGCTTCGGATCGTCCCTTGGATTCTTCTGATTGTAAAAATAGTAGATGGTAGTATTGTTGTAGTAATTTGTAGTTAGTAATTGTAGTCTATTTTGCATCTGTAGATTTGGTAATTGTCATTCTTCTAATGGTATTTTTTTCTCAGAATTTGATTTGTTGTCTTGTTTACGCGTTTGACAATCTAGTGCAATTATGTCAATTGTTTGTTAATCGTGTTTGAGGGAAACATTTCATGTGAATGGTATTGTTGGAGATAAGGAGTCCTTGTGTGTAATTTTCGTACAGTGACGAATTTTTTGTATGTTTTGTAAATGATTACGTGATCAATGGAAAAGGCAAAAATGATGAATAGTGAGAATGACGAAATTGTTAACATGGCGAACTCGCCAACAGAGGAAAACAGTGCGATGAATAATGGAGTGGAAAACAATGTAATAAGTCGGGAAAATAGTCCGGAACCATTTCAAAATTTTTCTCAATCAGAAAATTCACAGAATACGAGATTAATGATAGAAGATTCTGAAATAGTATCGAACACAGATAGCTTTACAGCTATGACGAAGGAAACTGGTTTTGCGGGAAATGTTAGGGGCGAAAGGAGTTTCGAATCAGTTACTATGGGGCAGTTGATGAGTGCTATATTAAAAATGGAAACACGGTTTGGATCTGAATTAAAAACACGGATGGGAACAATGGAATCACGGTTAGACTCAATGGGATCACAGTTACGATCTGAATTAAAAACAGATAGGGGAACAATGGAAACACGGTTAGACTCACTGGGATCACAGTTGGGATCACAAATAGGAACAATTAAAACAGAGATGGAAACAATGGAAACACGGTTAGATTCACGAATAGGGTCGTGTTTCAAAAACATGAAAGATGAATTAAAGAAAGAAATTAGAGAAGAAGTACAACCAATTTTGAATTCTCACAATAATAGATTAATTGCAGTAGAGATTAGACAAAGGGAACAGGATAGAGAACAGGAAGAAAGAGATCACGTGATAGTACAAAAATTTTCAGAGTTAAATTTACAACGTGTACACGATAAGGAAGAAATATTTGAGAAAATCGAGGAATCCGTACCAAATGACAGATTAAATAACCTAACACAACAATATGAACAGTTAACTACCAAATGTGTCAACACTGAAACCCGAGTCGCGACACTTACGGAAGACGTAAATAAACAGAGAGAAAAAAATAGGTGACTTATCGGAAAGAGTTGAGGAAATTTCAGACAAACTGACAAATCTTAGTTTAAATGGGGACAGAGATTCAGATGATACAGCACCATTGCCATTTGCAGAAACCGAAGAATACCAGAACATAAATAAGCATGTTGAAAATCAGGGAAAATTTAATGAACGCGTGAAAAGGGAATTTGAGGCTTTAAAAAAGCAAGTCAAACAGATTGAGGGCGAAATCGTAGGATAAGACGGCAAAAGAAATTTAGAATCACAGATACCAGAGGGGTTCGAAGAAAATAATTTGTTTCATTTACGGGATGCGACAAGAGGCGCGCGAACTTGACAATAATCGTCATTGGGACTGGGACAGACGCGGTAGGTCTTTGTCGCCACGAGGCGAAAATTTTGACTATAAACACTTTTTGACTGTTCGGAAATTTAAGATCTTCCGCAACTCTAAGAATGACATACATCCATGTGCATGGTTAGATCAATTTATGTACGCACTTCCGCCAAATTTGCCACTAAGTCACAAACTGGAAATTATGTGCGGCTATTAATGTCCTCAGGGGATTCACTACTCTAAGTGAATATGTGCCGTAGCGAGCATAGGGCCCCGAGCTGTAGTGGTGCTATTTCTCTTTTAGTTTTCTGTACCGCTGCCTACTCTTTTACTATTCTTTGCATCTGTCAAAACAACTCTTCGACTATCAATCTATCTAGTGAGTAAGTAAACAATAACCGGATTTGACTAATTTACCCAAAAGTGATTTCGGAAATTACCATGTGGAGTTACTGTACCTTCAGCAGCATTCATTCTTATCTTAAATGAAATTTTACCTGTTTATCTTCGTGACAACATTACTTCATATGTTGACGATATTCTTATTGCTAAACATTCTTGGAGTGAGCACAACAAAATTTTGGATTCATTGTTACGTATCTTTGCAAAAGTTGGCATTACAGTAAACTTGGAAAAATCTGAATTGGGTCGTTCTCAGGTGAAATCTCTCGGTCACATTATTGCTACAGAAGGTATTCTTCCCGATCCAGAGAAACTAGATGCTATTCAGTTCGCAATGACATTCTTTTCAAACGAAAATCGGTCGACAACTCCGTTTGGTTAGTTTGTATTCCTGATGAGTGGGTCAATAAATTGATTTGGTATACGCATTTCAGTTATGCGCACTTTGGTCCCAGAAAATGCTTTCATAAATTACGAGAAAATTGCCACTTCAGTAATATGGAAAAACGTATTCGATCTGTTCTGGCCAAATGCAAATTATGTCAAAAGGCTAAGCCGCCAACAGTTTCTCACAGAGCACCGTTGTTTCCTATCATTCCAGCGAAATTAAAGGAGATGGCTGCAGTCGATTTGTTCGGTCCAGTGGTTCGTTCTACTAATGGTTTTGCGTACATTTTCGTAGCAGGGGAGTTAACATCAAAATATGTGTGTTTTACACCGTTACGCAAAGCAACAGCTCGTTCAGTATCTAATGCTTTCATCAAACATTTTCTTAAAGAAGTTGGTCATGTTGATAAGGTTATATCAGATAATGGATCACAGTTTCGTTCTAAAATATGGCTTCGTACTCTACAGCATCGTAAAATTAAACCAATTTTCATTTCACTTTTTCACCCTCAATCTAACGCTTCAGAGAGATGGATGAAGGAAATCAATAAATTGTGTCGTCTTTATTGTCATCAGAATCACAGAACTTGGGATCAGTATCTTCATATTTTTCAAAACATTCTGAATGAACTCCCTAATGATTCAACTTCTTTACCGCCTATAATGATATTAAAAAACAGAGCACCGACAAATCGCATATCTGAAATCGTTCCTTTTCCGCCTACACGGAAACTGCGGCATTCTGAAGTTGTGAACATGGCTCTGCAAAATATTGCATCTGCGCCTGCTGAAAGAGAGAAATCAGCTAAGCGTCCTGGTCGTTTAAAAATTTTGTCAGTTGGTCAAAAAGGTATTAATTAAGTCTCATCGTTTGTCTCACAAAGGAAAGGGCTTGTGTCGCAAATTTTTTCTGCTTTATAACGGCCCATATAGAATTCGCAAAATTATTCATGACAACACTGTCGAAGTAGAAACTCTTAAATCTCGACGCTCTAAAGGAATACATCATATATCTAACGTAAAAATTTTTGTGGAATGACATACTTTTGAGAAACCAACAGCTAGATGTAAACATGCGGAGAGTACAAGGATACCGCGCTGTGTTTTGGCGGCGGCACATACTCAAAGCAACAGTCAAGTCTGCTCGCCGCACAAGGCAGTCGTTGACCGAAAACAATTGCTTCTGCGTCACGCGCCTACAGCTGATCGAGCGCTCAGTGCGAATGCACTGACAGCTGTAAACAAATACACAGTTTAATTTCTCCGATTAAATTCAGTATAAAGCTATAGTGACTTGATGAATTATGTTATTAACATTCAGTATTTTTCAGGATACGGTTCTATAAAATATTTAAGAACTTCAGGTAAATTCTGTGTGTCTCCGACGTTAAGAGGACTTGCTATCGAGAAATTTTCAGGAAGAATGTAATTTCGAAGAAGAAACTAATAAACAAAAAAGGTAACTATTAATTGAGTTCATTTTTTCAGGTAACATATTTCCACTTTGGTACGTACTTTAGACGTAATTTGCTGCTCGCGATTACGTGATTCATACTTTGTGCTACTTTCATGTTCTATGAATTTACTTGTGAAGCGACGTGCTTGCGTACGTTAACTGATTTTGACAATGATTATTAATGAACTGGGTTGTAACTTGTGTATATTATGCATCGCTTGGCTGGACTGCTTTTTCACTGATGTCATATTTTTTAATTATGTGCCTGCTGTGCTTATTTATTTAAATTATAATTGTAACCTGATTTATTGTGCTGATATGTATGTAAGTTATACTTTGTGATTTATCTGCTTGCGCCTTCATGTTTACTTATTAAGTTTACATGTGAACATTTATTTGCTTATGCTGATATGATGCTAATGACACGTTTACTGCTTTGCGTATGGATTGCATATTTATACATATCTGTTGTTGTCATAACTACTCTTTAATTTGGTGTATAGCAATGCTGATGTACAGTGTACGAACATAGAGTTTAGGTTACACTATGGTATAGGTTATAGATTGTTCGCTTGGCAGAGCCTCGTTGTAAGGATTGTGCTGCATCCACTTTTTGACATTCTGTTCTCGACTGGTATATTTACTCGCTATTGCTTGTTTTGCTTACGCTAAGTGCCTTATATTTTTAAGATAAGAAAATGAACTGCTATAATTCGACGAACGACATTAGTACAAGAAACTTCATAGAAGTCACATGAGCTGGAGGTTTTATGGAAACTGTATAACTTTATGCTAATAGGAAGGAAGCTAACGACATGACATACCATTACTAGGTTTAGACCATTAACAGTTATTACACTGCATTTTTCGTGAGCAATTGAAATAGGAAGTGACACTTGACACAAGAAATACTCCACATGTTTGCTTCTGCCATAATTCTTGAAGTGGTCTACACACTGTGAAATATTATGATCATTCACATTCTGTAATCGTACTTAATTACTGAGAGTTATTCGAACTAAGTCTGTTAGAGGTCATGTATGCATTTCTTTTGTTTATAATTCATAATGAGTAGAAGATTTGGGTCAGACGGATTACACAGAGGTTGTGTGTTGACAATGTGTCTTCGGATTGTATAGGATGATGAGGTTTGCATTAGGATTTTATCTGTACTTGTTCGAGGAGACTGACTAGACGAAAGAGTTGTTATGGAAGTGAAGTGATATTGGTAATAAGGTTTACATGTATTGACGTATTGAAGAGGTATTATTGAGGTATAGAGATTATATGAAGTTGATGATTATTGGAGTTTTTGTGGACAAGAGGTAAGGTAAATGATATTGATGATAAGATTTATATGTATCGACGTAAGAAGTATTAGTGAAGTATTGAGATTATGTAATGCTGATGATTATTGGAGTTTTGGTGTATAAGAGGTAAAGTAAGTGAGGAGCATATTTTTTTTGTTGGTCTTATGGAACAAGGAGGATGAAGATAGCAGACTAGAACACTAAAGTAGAAGGAAGATAGTCTATACACACACTTTGTTAAATCACTAAGCAGTATAAACTTTTTTTTTTGAAGAGAGGAAGTATTTGCATATCTTGGCTTACTGACAGTTGTTCAATAACAGTACATTTGATCTGGCTTGGCAAACATTGGTCTTGACATGATGACTATGACGTTGACTTAACTATTATTGACTGTTATACATTGCTGCCACTACTACTTGATACACATGATGAACATCAAATTTTGACAGAATTGCATTTACACAGTTAACACTATTCAATTACACAGTAGTACTTAATGTGGACGAAAGATGAATGAGTGTGTTTTGTGTGTTTTCCTTTCCTAATCCTACCCACCTATCTCGTAAATATTATTTTATTTGTTTGTAGTGGCTTGCACCGACACCCATAAATATTATAGGTTTACTGGTATTTGAGTATTTGTAATAGTTAATATGACAATTATCAGACATCATTTGTGTGTTTATTAGAATTTGTATGTTTAGTGTAAGAGCATTGTAAAAGCATTTGTATGTGTATTCAAACTATGGTTCATGCCCGAACTGTCTGATTAGTGATGGTAAATATTATGAACTGTTACCTGCATTTTTTCAACGTAATGTGTGACACTTGGGAATGATTAATTTCTGCTGATGAACTGTGTGATCAGTGATAGTGAATATTATGGACTGTTACTTGTACTTTCTCTACATGATTGGTGCCACTAGGACATGTTTAATTTCTGCTGATGAACAGTGCGATCGGTGATAGTGAATATCATGGACTGCTCTCTGGACCTGCTCATCATTGCTAGGTGCAACTGATGGACTACTTGTATGGAAATGAAGTCACTTCTTGCTGTCTGCACCTACTCAACATTGCTGGGTGCCACAGATGGAACTGCTTCTACTGAGATGATGTCACTTGTTGGTGTCTGCACCTGCTCAACATTGCTGGGTGCAACTGATGGACTGCTTCTACTGAAATGATGTCACTTGTTGGTGTCTGCACCTGTTCAACATTGCTGGGTGCCTCTGATGGATTGCTTCTACTGAACTAATGTGACTTGTTGCTGTGTGTACCTCTTCAACTTTACTGCGTGCCACAGATGGAACTGCTTCTACTGAAATGATGTCACTTGTTGGTGTCTGCACCTGCTCTCAACATTGCTGGGTGCAACTGATGGACTGTTTCTGCTGAAATGATGTCACTTGTTGGTGTCTGCACCTGCTCAACATTGCTGGGTGCAACTGATGGACTGCTTCTACTGAAATGATGTCACTTGTTGGTGTCTGTACCTGCTAAACTTTACTGGGTGCCACTGATGGACTGCTTTTACTGAAAAGATGTTACCTGTTGGTGTCCTTTTTTTTTTGTATAAACTAATCATTGAAAGCATTTTATGTGAACATTTGTATAAACTGATTTTTTGTGTATTGTGTGAACTATTATGTAAAGCTACATGTATGAAAAGAATTTGTATTGCCTACTGTATTTTATATACTAGGTTATTGAAAGGTCAGTGCAAAGCCAAAATTTTAACTAATTATGTGATATTTAGGTATTAATATTATCTTTTATTTTTGTCTGTATTTTTCTGGACGAATTTGGTGGTATTTTCACCACCAATGCTGGCAAAAATACCATCAAATTCTGGCCTGTGGAGGAGGGGCATATGAAAGGTGGCTACACTGAGCCACTGCGCCAGAGATTGCGCCAAAGAGTATTATTAAGCCGCCTCCACAGTGCTTGGAGAGAACTCGTAGCAGTCAGTGCTGGTTAAGAGCTCGTAGAGGACAGTGCTTGTTAAGAACTCGTAGTAGTCAGTGCGTGGGCAGAGCTCGTAGAAGACAGTGCCTGTTAAGAACTCGTAGCAGTCAGTGCCTGTTAAGATCTCGTAGTCAGTGCTTGTCGAGGACTCGTAGCAGAGAGTTCGTGTTGAGATGTGCTAGTGGGCAAGGCTTGTCGAGATGTTGTAGTAAGGAGTGCTTGTTCCATGTTTTATGCAGTTGTTTGATGGAATAGACAGCAGATGGTTCGAATGGAAATACTGTAACGATCAGAGTGCTTTTCGTCAGTATATATGAAGGTAAAATATTGCGTGTTTTTTCATTATTTCCATATTTTAAATAATGCGTCATGACAGGTTCAGTCAACAAAGCATCTGGCTTGCGTTCTTGTATTAGAGTGTAATTCTGGTTTTCTTGAGTAATTATGGTATTTTTATTTCCTTTAGTTACTTCAGTATAAATGGTATTTAAAATTTCTTGTCTTGTGGAAGAAGAACCGTGCCAGATGTGTACGTTGAGTCACACTCCCACACACAGAACAGTTACTCTTGTGCTTATTGGTTTCGTAGGTTTTATAGTTGCTGGGGACTTAATTAATTAATTGTGTTAACGAAAATTTTCATTTCATTCTTTGTTGTTGTTCTTTGCAGTCAGATAGCGTAATAATACTAGTCAGGGCCAACCGTTTACGAGAGTTGCGTAATCGGACATACAGCTACAAGAAAACTAAAAAATATTTTCAATCATATTTAATTAAGCCCCCATGCAATACTGAGGCCGAAAGTGCAGGACGTCAGGTCCATGTGTAGGAGGATAAGAGTGGAGGAACTTCAGGATAAGGAAATCGGACACAAGTAAATAACAGTGATTTCAGAAAGGTACCAGTTAGTTGAATGTAGTCAATTGCAGTCACTGGAAAAGGAATGGACAAGGTACAGGGACACAGTGCTAGAAGTGGCCAAAGAATGTCTTGGAACAGTAGTGTGTAAAGGTAGGATGAAGCAAACAGCTTGGTGGAATTACACAGTCAAGGCAGCCTGTAAAAGGAAAAAGAAGGCATATCAAAAATGGCTACATACTAGAACTCAGGTTGACAGAGAAAGTTATGTTGAAGAAAGAAACAAAGCCAAACAGATAATTACAGCATCCAAGAAGAAATCTTGGGAAGACTTTGGAAACAGGTTGGAGACCTTGGGTCAAGCTGCTGGAAAACCATTCTGGAGTGTAATTAGCAGTCTTCGAAATGGAGGTAAGAAGGAAATGACAAGTATTTTGGACAGGTCAGGAAAACTGTTGGTGAATCCTGTTGATGCCTTGGGCAGATGGAGGGAATGTTATGAAGAGTTGCTCAATGTAGATGAAAATACGATCAGTAATGTTTCAGATTTCGATGTACAATGGGACAGGAATGATGATGGAAATAGGATCACATTGGAGGAAGTGGAGAAAATGGTCAATAGATTGCAGTGCAATAAAGCGGGTGGGGTGGATGAAATTAAGTCGGAACTCATCAAATGCAGTGGAATGTCAGGTCTTAAACGGCTACACAGGATAATTGAAATGGCGTGGGAGTCGGGACAGGTTCCATCAGACTGGACGAAAGCAGTAATCACACCAATCTTTAAACATGGAAACAGAAAAGATTGTAACAACTACAGAGGTATCTCTTTGATCAGCGTTGTGGGTAAAATCTTCTCAGGTATTGTTGAAAGGAAAGTGCGAGTATTAGTTGAGGACAAATTGGATGAAAATCAGTGTGGGTTTAGGTCTCTTAGAGGTTGTCAGGACCAGATCTTTAGCTTACGGCAAATAATGGAGAAGTGTTTCGAGTGGAACAGGGAATTGTATCTATGTTGTATAGATCTAGAAAAGGCATATGACCGGGTTCCTAGGAGGAAGTTATTGTCTGTTCTAAGTGATTATGGAATAGGAGGCAAACTTTTGCAAGCTATTAAAGGTCTTTACATAGATAGTCAGGCAGCAGTTAGAGTTGACGGTAAATTGAGTCCATGGTTCAGAGTAGTTTCAGGGGTAAGACAAGGCTGCAACCTGTCTCCACTGTTGTTTTTTATGGATCATATGTTGAAAACAATAGACTGGCTGGGTGAGATTAAGATAGGTGAACACAAAATAAGCAGTCTCGCATATGCGGATGACTTAGTTGTGATGGCAGATTCTATTGAAAGTTTGCAAAGTAATATTTCAGAGCTAGATCAGAAATGTAAGGACTATGGTATGAAGATTAGCATCTCGAAAACGAAAGTATTGTCAGTGAGAAAGAGATATAAACGGATTGACTGCCAAATTGGAGGAACAAAGTTAGAACAGGTGGACGGTTTCAAGTACTTAGGATGCATATTCTCACAGGATGGCAACGTAGTGAAAGAACTGGAAGCGAGGTGTAGCAAAGCTAATGCAGTGAGCGCTCAGCTACGACCTACTCTCTTCTGCAAGAAGGAAGTTAGTACCAAGACTAAGTTATCTGTGCACTGTTCAATCTTTCGACCAACTTTGTTGTATGGGAGCGAAAGCTGGGTGGATTCAGGTTACCTTATCAATAAGGTTGAGGTTACGGATATGAAAGTAGCTAGGATGATTGCAGGTACTAGTAGATGGGAACAATGGCAGGAGGGTGTGCACAATGAGGAAATCAAAGAAAAACTGGGAATAAACTCTATAGATGTAGCAGTCAGGGCGAACAGGCTTAGATGGTGGGATCATGTTACACGCATGGGAAAAGCAAGGTTACCCAAGAGACTCATGGGTTCAGCATTAGAGGGTAGGAGGAGTCGGAGTAGACCAAGGAGAAGATACCTGGATTCGGTTAAGAATGATTTTGAAGTAATAGGCTTAACATCAGAAGAGGCACCAATGTTAGCACTGAATAGGGGATCATGGAGGAATTTTATAAGGGGGACTATGCCCCAGACTGAACGCTGAAAGGCATAATCAGTCTTAAATGATGATGATGAGGAGGAGGAGGAGGAGAAGAAATAAAAACTTTGAGGTTCGCCGATGACATTGTAATTCTGTCAAAGACAGCAAAGGACCTGGAAGAGCAACTGAACTGAATGGACAGTGTCTTGAAAGGAGGATGTAAGATTAACATCAACAAAAGCAAAAAGAGGATAATGGAATATAGTCGAATTAGATCAGGTGATGTTGAGGGTATTAGATCAGGAAATGAGACGCTTAAAGTAGTAAATGAGTTTTGCTATTTGGGGAGCAAAATAACTGATGATGGTCGAAGTAGAGAGGATATAAAATATAACTGGCAATGGCGAGGAAAGCGTTTCTTAAGAAGATAAATTTGTTAACATCGAGTATAGATTTAAGTGTCAGGAAGTCGTTTCTGAAACTATTTGTATGGAGTGTTGCCGTGTATGGAAGTGAAACGTGGACGATAAATAGTTTGGACAAGAAGAGAATAGAAGCTTTCGAAGTGTGGTGCTGCAGAATAATGCTAAGATTAGATGGGTAGATCACAAAACTAACGAGGAGGTATTGAACAGAATTAGGGAGAAGAGCAATCTGTGGCATAACGTGACTAGAAGAAGGGATCGGTTGGTAGGACATGTTCTGAGGTATCAAGGGATCACCCATTTAGTACTGGAGGGTAGCGTGTAGGGTAAAAATCGTAGAGGGAGACCAAGAGATTAATACACTAAGCAGATTCAGAAGGATGTAGGTTGCAGTAGGTACTGGGAGAAGAAGAACCTTGCACAGGATAGAGTAGCATGGAGAGCTGCATCAAACCAGTCTCTGGACTGAAGACTACAACAACTTCCTAGAAATGGAGGCCGTGCATAAAGCGCATTGCTACCCGTTTTCGGTGGGAATCTTGCTGCTCTTTAGCAGACGACAGGCAGCTGGGTCCCATAGGTGTTTGACTGTGAAATGTGTTGAGATTATGTTGTCAAAAAAATGGCTCTTAGCACTATGCGACTTAACTTCTGAGGTCATCAGTCGGCTAGAACTTAGAAATAATTAAACCTAACTAACCTAAAGACATCACACACATCCATGTCTGAGGCAGGATTCGAACCTGCGACCGTAGCGGTCGCTCGTTTCCAGACTGTAGCGTCTAGAAACGCACGGCCACTCTGGCCGGCGATTATGTTGTAAAGCGATTTATGAGCAGTAATGTGCGTTGACTTCTAATGCTGGCCTAGCGGTTCTAGGCGCTTCAGTTCGGGACCGCGATGCTGCTACGGTCGCAGGTTCGAATCCTGCCTCGGGCATGGCTGTGTGTGATGTCCTTAGGTTAGTTAGGTTTAAGTAGTTCTATGTCTAGGGGACTGACGACCTCAGATGTTACGTCCCATAGTGCCTAGAGCCATCTGAACCATTTGTTGATTTCTAAGGAAGCACGTTTATAGTTTAAAGGAAAATGTCGCGTGGAATACCGCTTCTGAAGATTATTTGAATAAAAACTCGGGATGTGTTGCCCTGTGCGTCACGTATTAGATAGAGGCCCCGATCAGATTTCTGTAAAGGTTAAGATACTGTAAGTTTCCAAGGAGGAAAACTGAGAAAAAAAAGCTAAAAATTTATGAAAAGTTTATATGAGAACTCTGAACGAATATTCATGCTAACGAGACTTAAAAGAACAACAACTGAGGAGCCTGATATCTGGACAAAAGTGATGGTGTACGTGTAGCTCCTCAACAAACTACGAAAAATAGAAATGAAACTCACTGATGATGCAAAAATACTAAACTGAAATACACAATCTCCGTTCTAGTGGATTCTGGCGTCTATGAAATAACGAAATTTGTCGAGTCCTACGATGTTAATTAAAAAAAAAATGTTCAAATATGTGTGAATTCCTACGGGACCAAACTGCTGAGGTCATCGGTCCCTACACTTACACACTACTTAAACTAAGTTATGGTAAGAGCAACACACACCTATGCCCGAGGGAGGACTTCGAACCTCCGGCGGGAGGGGCTGCGTAGTCCGTGAGATGGCGTCTCAGACCACGCGGCCACTCTGGGCGCCGATGTTAATTTACATATTATATTTCATGATTAAATACAAATAACGCATTGAAAGCATTGAAAGTAAATCAACCTTCACATAATGCTAAGAATCTCCCTTAGGTATTTCTCAGTTTCAAGAATAATCACTTTTAATTTTATTTACTTATTTGTGTTCCGTTGATTCAATAAGCAACAGAATTGCATGGATACGGAACGAGTCATAATTATATATGAGAACAGTACTTACAGGTGCTAATAGATACAAATTGTAATATTGTATAGGAACAAAATATGCTAATAATTACTAGCGGAGGCATTTCCTTAGCGAAAAGAGGTATAAAACAATCAAATAATAAATTACAATTATTAGACATTACAGGCTACAAATTTGATACAACTGAAATGCTTTGTTTCGCAGTGAGGAAAAAATAATTCAAACGAGTCTGTAAGTCGCCAATTACTACTAACAAAATTTTATTGCCAGCCTTATCGCTGCAGTTTCGCAAGCAGAAAATTTAAAATCTCGCTGTGACCTGAAATTTGTCGACAAAATATTGTCATCACTTCGTATTTTTGATACCTATGTTGTTTACAGTAGCCGGCAGCGGTGGCCGTGCGGTTCTAGGCGCTGCAGTCCGGAACCGTGAGACTGCTACGGTCGCAGGTTCGAATCCTGCCTCGGGCATGAATGTGTGTGATGTCCTTAGGTTAGTTAGGTTTAAGTAGTTCTAAGTTCTAGGGGACTCATGACCTAAGATGTTAAGTCCCATAGTGCTCAGAGCCATTTGAACATTTGTTTACAGTCGCGTTTGAGTTTTCTTTGTCTGTCGCCTTTTCATCACAATAAACGCAGCACAAACTCCCAAGCAAAGAAAGGGATTCATAGCAGACTGCTTGCGCAATGGGGCAACGTATGGGCACGAGAACGCCCATGCGTTCATGCGTTCTTTCCATACATTTTTGTGCATGCCGTTCTATTCCCGGGCGTTGGCGATTGCTTACGATGGAAGAGGCATCGTGCGGACATACCTTAATGCTGGCTTAGAGATGGCGTTAATATAAGCGATATTCGGCTTTTGTTAAGTCAAGTGTAAACATAATCTGCGGAACAGTGTTAACGTTACTCTTTTGACATACAATACCACAGTCTAACACCATAGAGTAAATATCTCTGGAGTGAGCATTCACATGCGCAGAACAGATTTTGTGTTGTCAACATATATTGTCGGCCTGGTCACGTGTTCTCGGGATGTCGTGTGTTTGTCTGTATAGCGCCCTGTATATTTAGAATGTCACTACATCCCTAGTACAGACGGATTTTATTCTTACGTGTCGTCGATTGTTTATATACGTTGCGCAGACATTTTAACAGTATCCATTTGATACCGGGAGTAAACCGGGCTACGTAACTTTTAAGGGCAAGTGATATTACATCCTGCTTCTTTTCGATGGGTGTCACAGTTCAGATGCACTCAATTTTTGGTAGTTTTCGGTGTGATAAGGCACTTTATAGTATTACAGAGCCTGACGTACATTTTTACAGTCATAGTCTTCGCAAAACGACAGTACGCTAGTACTTTTGCAAGTGTCCGAAAAACACCGAATTTGCCACACATTAGCGATTATATCCCGGCTAATTCGTCCTTTTTTTCTGCTATTTCTGCGTACTCATTTTCTCGTTTTTGCGACCTAAATCATAATTTTTATTACTTATGACACTTTGAAGTATTTATTTAACGCATTTTACGTACTTGCTCCCAGTTTATTAAATAAATAGTAGACTGAGTAATCTATATACATAATCGACAAGTCACTGATAAATGGATGGAGGATAGTATTTGCTGAAACAACTAACCATTCCCTTTCCTGTTCCACTAGCAAATTTATGAGAGGGAGCTATTGTTTGTAAGCTTTTGTACGAGCCGTAATATCTATTATATAGTCATAAAATCGTATAAAAATAGGTCTACAGAATCAAGCCTTTATTGTAATGCGTCTCCAAATTTTCCAACATACACAGTGTCTCTTACTAATATGATAACTGTAATTAGAGCTACATGGTATGTACCCATGAAAAGTTACTATCCCTCCTTTCACATATTTTTCTTTGCATCCGTAACAACAACAGTAATTCGCCATCACTATTACGCTATCAACAAACGGTGAAATACAACATAAACTCTTGATATTATAAACTTCAAACGCTGCAGAAAGCACACACGCACAGCGAACTCCCGAAGACACGTGACAATCCTGGTTTAATGTTGACAACGTGTGCAGAACGCAATGCTCACTCCAGAGATATTTACTCTATGTCTAACACACACACTGTCGCATAACACCAAAATATACGAGTACGCGGCCCATGTAACGATATGGAAGCAAAGAGAGAGACAGTGGCGCTACTAGTGGCCTGACAGTCAACTTCGAATACGTGAAAATATGGTGCGAAGTCCGTATTCTTACTTTGCGAAACGGTCTTGTAAAGCATTGCATTCGAGAAATCTCAATAAAAAATTAAGATTAACTTCTTGTATATGGGGTCTGTAATCATGCAAAATTTTGCAAACAATATCTTGGTCACGCTTTGACCATGAAATTATTTTTTGTAAAACCCAATATTACAATTTCGACTTAGTGGCAGTTATCAAATGGGCAATCACAGAAGCTGGAAAGAATAACATAGATACAAAGAAGGTAACTGCGAAGAAACGATGGGTAACAGAAGAAATACTTCAGTTGATCGATGAAAGAAGGAAGTACGGAAATGTTAAAGGAATTCAGGAAAACAGAAATACAAGTCGCTGAGGAACGAAATGAATAGGAAGTTGAGGGAAGTTAAGACGAAATGGCTGCATGAAAAATGTGGAGAAACCAAAAAAGAAATGACTGTCGGAAGGACTGATTCGGCGTATAGGAAGGCAAATCAACCTTCGATGAAATTAAAAGCAAGCGGGGTAACATTAAGAGTGCGACGGGAATTCCACTGTTAAATGCAGAGGAGAGAGCGGGTAGGTGGAAAGAGTACATTTGAGGCCTCTATGAGGGGGAAGATTTGTCTGATGTGATAGAAGAAGAAACAGGAGTCGATTTAGAAGATACGGGGGATTCAGTATTAGAATCAGAATTTAAGAGAGCTTTGGAGGACCTAAGAACAAATAAGGCAGAAGGGATAGATAACATGCCATCAGAATCTCTAAAATCATTGAGGGAAGTGGCAACAAAACTACTATTCACGTTGCTGTGTAGAATGTATGAGTCCGGCAACATAGCATCTGACTTTCGAAAAAATATCATCCACAATATTCCGAAAAGTGCAAGAGCTGACAAGTGCGAAAATTATTCCACGATCAGCTTAACAGCTCATGCATCCAAGATGCTGACAAGAATAATATACAGAAGAATGCAGAAGACACGTTCATGCGATTTGTCGACCTGGAAAAAGCGTTCGACAATGTGAAATGGTTCAAGATGTTCGAAATTCTTAGAAAAATGGGGGTAAGCTATAGGGAGTGACGGGTAATATACAATATGCACAAGAGGCATGAGGGAATAATAAGAGCGGACGACCAAGAACGAAATGCCCGGATTAAAAAGCGTATAAGACAGGGATGTAGTGTTTGACCCCTACTGTTCTATCTGTACGTCGAAGAAGCAATGATGGAAATAAACGGAAGGTTCAGGGGTGGAATTAAAATTCAAAGTGAAAGGATATTACTGATACGATTCGCCGATGACATTGCTGTCCTGAGTGAAAGTGATCTGATAAATGGAATGTCCAATCTAATGAGTACAGAATATGGATTGAGAGTAAATCGAAGAAAGACGAAAGTAATGAGAAGTCGCAGAAACGAGAACAGCGGGAAACTTAACATCAAGGTTGACGGTCACGATTTAGATGAAGTTAAGGAATTCTGCTACCCAGGCAGCAAAATAACCAATGACGGACGGAGCAAGGACGACATCAAAAGCAGACTAGCCCTGGCAAAAAGGGCATTCCTGGCGAAAAGAAGTCTGCTAGTATCAAACATAGGCCTCAATTTGAGAAAGAAATTTCTGAGAATGTACGTTTGGAGCACAGTGTTTTGTAGTAGTAAACATGGACTGTGGGAAAAACGGCACAGAAAAGAATAGAAGCACTTGAGATTTAGTACTACAGTATGATGTTGAAAATTAGGTGGACAGATAAGGTAAGGAATGAGGAGGTTCTGCGCAGAATCGGAGACGAAAGGAATTTGTAGAAAACACTGACAAGGAGAAGGGACAGGATGATAGGACATTTGTTAAGACATGAGGGAATGACTTCCATGGTACTAGAGGGAGCTCTGGAGAGCAAAAACTGTAGAGGAAGAGAAAGATTGGAATACTTCTCTCAAATAATTGAGGACGTAGGTTGGCACAGGATAGGAAATCATGGCATCAAACTAATCAGAAGAAATCCAGTCAAAAAAAATCAAGTGGAAATAATTGCAAGATAGTTCATGTCAAATCTCAAAAATTATCTGACATGACATGACACAGAAGCTGCTTCTTGTATGTATTGCACTATTCAAATTGCACTGTAAATATGTTGCTCGTATTCTGATTTATTTTTGCTCGCATCTGTAATACTGATTGTGAGTCGGATAAATGATTTCACATTTGTTTTTATTTCATATAAAACAGAAGCTCGTTTCGTCGCGTAGTAGCGTTCTCTGTACTCATGTCTATTTATTGATGCTTACGAACACATGGCTGCTAGATTTAAATGCACGGTAAGTGTATTTCTCACATTTCAACTTCTTTTTCTTCACATATGTTTTTTGTACTTTGTCGCATTTAACGGAGAACTAAGAAATTTTATTGAAATGGGAGGATTATTCCAGTACAATGATTTCTGCTAAATTGTAGTACCAATGTGAACTAATTTGTGTAACTACTGTTACATTTTTAGCATTTTCAGGGAAGAACGCTCTAGTCACAAAGACTACAAATTATAATCAGAGGCAAGAAGCAACACCATTCAAAACAAAATTTCATCCTCATTCCATGATAACCTGAAATATGGTGAATACCAGTTCTGTCAAGAGCTGGTAATATGGAGTGCTCCACTAAATGCGAGTAAACGGCTGCGAACAAAAATAAAGTAGAATGCGTACATTATACTTACAACACATTTAAATAGAGCAGTTCGCACACGTATTCGTACGCAGGAACTAATTTACATGAGTCCACAGAACACCAAACGGTGTTTTATACGAAAAAGAAAACAAATATGGAATCATTTACCTCACCCAGTATTACATATGTGAGTAAAAAGCAGGCAGAATACAAGCAACATATTTACAATGCAATTCAAAGAGTTCAATACACAACAATAAATCGTAGTTAGGAACACAATGCGATGAGATCAGCTTTTATGTACTGCGAAGCGGAAACGACCATGGAAGACTTCAAATCCTCCAGTAAGAAAACCACATGAGGAATTACTCAATTTGCAGTGCTCCAAGTGGCCTGGCAGAGAACCAAGGTCACGCCCCCCCCCCCCCCCCCCAATACACTCTGCTCAATATTTTGGAAGTTGTCGTCAGACGGTTTGAGCGACGCTAGCGCCCCAAGCAGCGAGGAAGCTGACCATCTCTTAACGTCATATGCATAGCAAAAATGTTTCTATTGAACTCTATTTTTACTACATTACGAAATAGTTACATGTTTGCATCCCAAGCTTAGTAAAATATCAAGGGACATGAAAGGTAAGCCGGCCGAAGTGGCCGTGCGGTTAAAGGCGCTGCAGTCTAGAACCGCGAGACCGCTACGGTCGCAGGTTCGAATCCTGCCTCGGGCATGGATGTTTGTGATGTCCTTAGGATAGTTAGGTTTAACTAGTTCTAGGTTCTAGGGGACTAATGACCTCAGCAGTTGAGTCCCATAGTGCTCAGAGCCATTTGAACCATTTTTTTGAAAGATAAAAAATAAATACAAACAGAGCCGAAAATCAAGAGTGAAATGGAATAAGCTACAAAGTGCTCTGAAATTTATAAGTAATTTCTTGTCCTTTACAAGAAACGATATTCTTCACTGCAGACTGTACGTTAGAAGAAAATAGTAGCCAAACAGTCCTGTAATGGCATATTTCATACCGCTCAGTGTCCTTGGGAAACTTCAGAATGACGCATGTAGTATCTTCTTTTCGTTACTGCTGTAATTTATTGCCTCGGACGATGGCGGTCTAGTTTAGGCTTGTTCTGTGCACCTACGTCACGCATTCCCCGTCAGCCAATGAACGTTCAAGTAATGTTCTGAGCGCTCTGCTCTCAATGCTGTAGCTAACGCGGGCATTAAACTGATCGTAGCGGGTTGTTAGTGAATTTTTATTCAATTTGCTGCGAGCTGTCATCGCTGATAGTTGTGGTAAGTGATACATTCCGCATAGGCAAGAGAGAGGCATAATTTTCGGGATATACGCTTTCTCCAAGCGGTAAGCACGAGCATTCGCGTGATGCAGTTGTCACGTGTGATCGTCAACAATGAAATCTTCGTCTTTGCCTCGAATCCGCGAACCAACCGCCATAGTTCGTAGCTCGGACTATAGTGCTGGTCAATGCAAATGGTTATAGTGGCGATGGAAACAGAGCGGCGTACGGAGGGCCAACTCGCTTCACAACCTGGACGGAACAGATATAGAAGAAAGTGCGCATTCCGACTTTAGTCCCGCATAATCTTTTGTAGATTGCACTGGTGCATACATGTCCAGTGCTGCGGTGGCATTCCAATCACAAAACGGTATAACACTTGCCGTGACAGTTGCTGGTAAACAGAGAATCGGTTGGTTGGTTGGTTTTGGGGAAGGAGACCAAACAGCGAGGTCATCGGTCTCATCGGATTAGGGAAGGACGGGGAAGGAAGTCGGCCGTGCCCTTTGAAAGGAACCATCCCAGCATTTGCCTGGAGCGATTTACGGAAATCACGGAAAACCTAAATCAGGATGGCCGGACGCGGGATTGAACCGTCGTCTTCCCGAATGCGAGTCCAGTGTCTAACCACTGCGCCACCTCGCTCGGTCGGGAGAATCGGAAACGACACAGTGTTCAGATATTGTTTGTGTGGCCTGTTTAATATATGGCAATGATTCTCCCCAACAGTCAGAATAGTAAGATGGTTGCACTCCAGAAAGTACGTTTATCCCTTTTTAACCAGTGTATCGTATATCGACTTGAAACTAAGCTACTACCAATATTATCAGAAATTGTTGGCAACAAAATTCCCTCTGCGTGGATTCACTTCTGTAAATGGCGCTTCTGCTACCTAAACTGTATAAATAACGAGTTCAAATGTATTTGCACGAGCATATTTGCGCGTTTTTAGTGGATGGCCATTTTTCTACTGTTCGGCAGTGCCACAATTATTGTGCAGTAATACACAGTATTGTGCAATAATGCCCGATGCCGACGTCAGTCCACACAGATTTGACACACGGATATGCTAAAATCGAAGCTGCTCCGTTGCTGATTGGTCGGCTGTCTCAAGACGTGCACGAAGCTCTGAGTAAGGATATCCAGCGTCACCGAGAGGATTTTATGCGCAAATATTCCAGTGTGAAAACCGTACATCACGTATTTCATCACTTTCCGGCATCTTCGGCTCTATTCATCTCGAGATTCCAGAAAATGACAATTGAATAAGATAAACAGATGCCACCTGAGCTAAAAGATTTGTTTTTGGAACCAGGTCTAGACCATTCTGATCGCGATAACGACGCAAGCGACGAAGATGAATACGCTTGAGACTGAAAATCTAAAATATCACATAAAACATTTCAGTATGGAAATTCGTCTTCTAATTCGTTATCAGCGAACTCAAAATACTTTAAACCCGAAGTTTTCATCGAATTCGCGAAATTTATAATTTTTGATTCGCGAAATTTATAATTTTTGATTCGCGAAATTGGATCGCTATTTTCAGTTTTGGGATTCCCATGTTGGATTCGTAACCAGCGAGCCCAAGAAGCTAAAAAAAACACAGTTTTGTAGGATTTTGTGTCACTCTTTCTGTTATGTCCAGGTTTTGAAGCGACTGGTCTCACTGTGTGGACTCTGTTTCTCAACATCGGTGTTTTTCCATGCCAGTTTAAACTGATTCTTAAAACTGCTCAAAATAACCAGTTTCTGAAATAAGCGATTTTCTGGTGTTATTCCTATTATTTAATCAATGACTGGCAAGTTTTGACTATCTCAGTTTCAAACACAGAAATTCAAGACATTAAATAATACAGACAAAAGAAAACTTAGTCCGTCCACTGTTCGCTATTTTTCTCGAACAGTAAGGAAGGAAGGAAGCAAGCAAGATTGGGTTTAACGTCCCGTCGACATCGTGGTCATTAGGGACGGAGCACAAGTTCGAATTGTGTCAAGGATGGGGAAAGAAATAGGCCGTGCCCTTTCAAAGGAACCATCCCGGCATTTGCTTGGAGGGATTTAGGGAAATCACGGAAAACCTAAATCCAGATGACCGGACGCCAATTTGAGCCATCATCCTCCCAAATGCGAGTCACTCGAAAAGTGATAAGTGATTGAATATTTAAAAAAAAATCAGCAGTATTCTCCTACTCACTGTAACTTTTTGAAACTCTGCTCAAAAATCATAGTGTAATCGGGGATCATACAACTGTTTGGGCATTACAGATAGTCAGTGCTAGAGGGTGAAAACTGAGATTGAAGAACTCTATGTTTCTTGTTAATTTGTCCGTTTTCAAGGGCTACAAGCAGATAAAGGTATATTATCTAGACACAACTAGCTACTTTCTATTTTTATTGTATAATATGAATGAACTGTTGTTAAGTTTTTAATTGATTTATGCCACCATAATTTCGTTCCTCTTATTATTTCTTAGAAATGACAGACAGATATTTATTCTTTTAAAGCAAATGAAGCATTGCACTTCATTACTACGTCACTTCACAAAAATACTTCTTGACTAGGATGGTGCCATTCTGCAATACAACGGATGTCCGGCGATGACAGCGAGAAAATACCTAAGGACCAGGTGGAGGCAAGTCTTGCACACTGTACGTATCCCTGTACGTTAAACCATGACACACAGCAACAATGACATTATTATCTCAGCACTGAAGTACCAATTCTTATTGCTACGTGTTTATTGCTCGTTTCTGTCGGCGTTGTTGTTAAAATAATACAGATCGCTTATCCTATTCTCTATAATAACGCAATATTTCAAACCAATGCAGATTTAGCGAATAAAAATTAATCATTTTTCAAAAAAGGATTGAAAATGAAAAATTTTAACACTGCCGTTACGGCTAATTGAAACTTCGGTTATTAGCAAAAAATAAAAAAAAACACGTTACAACCGAGGCCAACGAACTATCGAAAAATACCGGTTACTCAGAACTGAAATAACAGCATCGGATTTAGTCTGTCGGTTTTTCGTCGAAACTCTGGCTGCATGAAATGTTGCGTTCTGAATAATTAGTAGAATATCCCCCAAATGTTTAATTAATACTCATAGAACCTTAAGAATAAATATTCTCTATGTAAATAGATCGGTACAGTAAGCTGAAAGAATCATGATTTAAGATAGGGGATGTATTTTTTTGCTGTTCCGGTAAAGAACGTTCTAGAGAAATGTTAACACATTGCTCTACAGCAAGTTGAAGGCAGTCGCCGTAATTTGTTCTGGACTATATAAAAGCAAGATCCGTGAGCTCTCTTGCTTTTGATTGCTGTCTGACAAAATGTAAGTGTCGCTCACGTATCTGTAACTTTTGGTTAAATAATTACGTTAATTTAGTGATATCAGCAGTGCTTAAATCAAGCAGCCTACTTTCCTCTTCTGTTAATGCCACATCTCAATTTATCATGTTGCGTTTTAGAACTTTTTCAGGCTGCAGCGAAGGAGAGTTGCCGACGAATTGTTTGGTGGCCACAGCCGAACGCTACTAGTGTTGAATTGGCATTTACTTTATCAAACTTTTATTTCAACGTCCCTGAGATCTCTTTTACTGATCTTCGGTCAACGTTCTCGTCGGTCTGATGGGAATCCGATGCTGGATGGCGGAATGAAAATTCATTACTAAGCAAGTAAAAATTTGCTATGCACCATTTTCACTCTTCAGAAGCTTTGTCACCAGCAGAAGAGATTAAATAAGGTATATAATACTACTACTACTACTATTCTTTTAAATATCAGTAATATTGTGTGCAATCGGGATATGCTAGCAGCATTCGGCTGTTGCTGAAGATAGCGAGTTTTCTGACAGGTACTATTGCTGGCGCTTGTATTTCTCTCGTTGTATTGTTGAGGAAATGTCACCAACGCACGCCCTGATAGCAACTGTTTTTCATCGGCATCCTTTATGGGACCAGCAAGACAATAATCATCAGAACAGATTCATTTTGGGCAAATTATGAAACAAGATGGCAGCAGGAGTACAGAATATGACCAAGTACAAAATACATTTCCTTCATCTATTATTTCTTTTATTGCCTTAAGAGGAGAAGCGGTAATGTAGTAATATAGGCAGCAGGAGTACAGAATATGACTAAGTACAAAATACATTTCCTTCATCTATTATTTCTTTTATTGCCTTAAGACGAGAAGCGGTAATATAGTTGAAAGTAAAAGACGTGACAAACGCATGAAAATCATATTTCTTCATGTAAGAAGTAGTTTGCAAAATGGTCTCCTAATTAGACAGCATTCGAAGATATGTTGAAGTTCCGCCCTATCTGATAAGTCTTGGATAGAACGATCGATTTCTCCTGTATCCCATGCATCGAGGCTCAGGGATCCTTCTAGGCCGGTGACATTGTTCTGCAGAAGACATACATTTCATAATATCGTCAGCAAACGGTGGTGAAGTTTCTACTGGCGTCCAAAGTGTTCTCGACTTTGCGTTCATTATTTCAAAAGTACATTCATTTCTTAATTGTGATCTAGAAAGGCATTTGTTGAAATATTCTTTCTCTGGGTCTAAAATCTGTCGACTGTAAGGTTTGATAAAATTCCTCGATAATGTATCCACCTCATCTCCAACGAATACAAAGGGCTGTGCAACTGACGTCTGTGGCATTGGATAGTCTGTCGATATATTAAGCTCCTTCTCTTGCATCAAGCTAAGCACACCAAATGAACGAAACTTACCACCGTCACTTTGGTTCCCATGTCTTCCAACATGGATTATGAATTTCCCATGAGCATCTGCAACTCCTTGTAAAACGACTGAATAAAAATGATCATATTTAAAAAACGTTATTTGGGCATTTTCGACGAATGTGCTTTCAGTCAGCAGCAACGATTACATTTGGAAAGTTCCATATAGTATATAAATAACCCGCCAGGGTAGCCGAGCGCGCCAACGCGCTGCTTCCTGCCCTCTGGTAGGCGCGCCGGCCCCGGATCGAATCCGCCCGGCGGATTAACGACGAGAGCCGGTGTGCCGGCCAACCTGGATGTGGTTTTTAGGTGGTTTTCCACATCCCGCTAGGTGAGTACCGGGCTATCCCCGCGTTCCGCCTCAGTTACACGCGTCGCAGACCTTTGAAACACGTCCGCCCTATTTCACGATTTACACTAGACGCAGACATTTGGGGTACACTGATTCCGTCCTGGAGGGTACGGGGTAGCGGCAGGAAGGGCATTCGGCCATCCTTAACACTAACACTGCCAACTCCGTTGTAACCACGCCGACCCTGCGATCGCTGCGGGACTATGGCGTAAGCGAAAGAAAGAAATATAGTATATAAATCATTTTCAGTCTTTAGAAAATTACTTCCAGAATGCACTCTATGGTGGAATGGCAGGAGGCAATCCCGCAATACTTTCACGTTTGACTTTACAATTTGTGGTTGTGAATCCCATTCTGAAAGTTTATGCCATGTCTTGGAAACTTTCAGTTGCTAGGAACCTGCAACAATATATAATTCATTAAAAGTAATAATAATGAGTATTGGTAATCAAATAACTGTTGAAGTCGTAGTTTTCATTTATAATTAGTAATTTGTTTCAAAAAACGAGGTGTGAATGCAATGGAAAATCTAAGGGACTAAATTTCGCAGAAAACTAAACAAAAATTGCAAACTCCCTTTGGTAATGGGAAAGAAGAAGAATGTCGGACTACAAAGAACAGTCACGGCAGCTGTATCAAGCTATAAGTAACCGTACACCGGCAGCCTTAAATTTCTGATCCATCAGTTCACACAACGCGAAACACAGATAGTTTACGCTCAAATATCGTCAGTCATGCTACAATGGGTCGATACGAAGACATTTTTCGACGAGATGTTGGCCAGTCCAGCTTCAACACTGTTTTATTTGTCTAAGATTAGTAACATGCCCCTTTGCGGTTGGAACAACAGAACATCACGAAAGAGACAGTCGTTTACCGAGGTCCAAAATAAATTGATTAGTGTCGAGGAGAAAAAAGTTAAACTAGCTGAAGACAAAGGTCAGACCAAGTTTCAGGGTTATTTGAGTCTCATGACATACATAGGAAAACGGTCAGATGAGAAAAAAATGCTGGTGATGAGGGATATTTAGTAGGTTGTTTATAAACACGTCTACTGATCTAACTCATCCCTCTCACAGACTGATACAAATCTGGTATGGAACATGCCTGTTTATAATCTTTATTCAGATCCACCCCGTCATCACGCTTCTCGTGGTACATTTTCATCTACCAGATATGTCGTTAAATGCCGAGAAAATCAAGCGACTCAGTGGTTGGGTGACAGAAACAGGGCTGATTATGAACAAGGTGTGTTAATAAAGTTTGTACAGTACGTAAGACTGTTTGAAATTATTGTAAGTATGTAACAAACATTAACAAGTAAAATCCTTGACATTCCCCCCTCCCCCCCTCCCTCCATAGAAAAAAAGTCCATCGGTGTAATGCCAAACGACCCAAGAGGCCACCTCCGCCAATCCAGCGATCTGGAAACACCTGGCCTGAGCCCAGTGTGTCGGTGCACCATCATGTTGGAAACCAACTGTGTCTTGACGGTCAGCCAGTTGTGGTAACGCAAAGACCTCCAGCATATCAAGCTAACTGTTAAAATTACACTACTGGCCATTAAAATTGCTACACCACGAAGATTACGTGCTAAAGACGCGAAATTTAACCGACAGGAAGAAGATGCTGTGATATGCAAATGATTAGTTTTCCAGAGCATTCACACAAGGTTGGCGCCGGTGGCGATTTCCCATACACAAACAGCAGTTGACCGGCGTTGCCTGGTGAAACGTTGTTGTGATGCCTCGTGTAAGGAGGAGGAATGCGTACCATCACGTTTCCGACTTTGATAAAGTTTATCGTATCGCAACATTTCCGCTCGCGTTGGTCGAGATCCAATGACTGTTAGCAGAATATGGAATCGGTGGGTTCAGGTGGGCAATACGGAAGGCCGTGCTGGGTCCCAACGGCCTCGCATTACTAGCAGTCGAGATGACAGGCATCTTATCCGCATGGCTGTATCGGATCCCTGAGTCAGCAGATGGGGACGTTTGCAAGACAACAACCATCTGCACGAACAGTTCGACGACGTCTGCAGCAGCATGGACTATCAGCTCGGAGACCAAGGCTGTGGTTACTCTTGACGCTGCATCACAGACAGGAGCGCCTGCGATGGTGTACTCAACGACGAACCTGGGTGCACGAATGGCAAAACTTCATTTTTTAGAATGAATCCAGGCTCTTTTTACAGCGTCATGATGGTCGCATCCGTGTTTATCGACATCGCGGTGAACGCACATTGGAAACGTTTATTCGTCATCACCCGGCGTGATGGTATGGGGTGCCATTGGTTACACGTCTCGGTCACCTCTTGTTCACATTACGGCACTTTGAACAGTGACTCTACATTTCAGATGTGTTACGACCCGTGGCTCTACATTCGATCTCTGCGATACCCTACATTCAGCAGGATAATGCACGACCGCATGTTGCAGGTCCTGTACGGGCCTTTCTGGATACAGAAAATGTTCGACTGCTGTCCTGGCCAGCACATTCTCCAGATCTCTCACCAATTCGTCTGGTCAATGGTGGCCGAGCAACTGGCTCGTCACAATACGCCAGTCACTACTCTTGATGAACTGTGGTATCGTGTTGAAGCTGTGTGGGCAGCTGTAGCTGTACACGCCATCCAAGCTGTGTTTGACTCAATGCCCAGGCGTATCAAAGCTGTTATTACGGCCAGAGTTGGTTGTTCTGGGTACTGATTTCTCAGGATGTGTGCACCCAAATTGTGTGAAAATGTAATCACATGTCAGTTCTAGTATAAAATATTTGTTCAATGAATACCCGTTTATCATCTACATTTCTTCTTGGTGTAGCAATTTTAATGGCCAGTAGTGTAGTTTGGTCGAATGACTCTTGTTGCACACTGTTTCCAACTTCCGGCCGAGTTTATACCCCAAACATGTTAGGGGCTCAGTGAATATTTGGGCAGCCACATCGTGGCGTTCCATGGGCTCCATGGTTACCATTTAAGGTCGCGCTACTACCGAAGATTATGTGACCGTTTTAGTTGAACAGCTCCATCCCATGATACAATGTTTTTTTCCCAATATTGATACTGTGTTTCAAAGTGACAGGATCCCTGTTGACACAGCTTGCGTGGTCCAAGATTTATTTTGTGAGCATGAGTATGAACTCCCGCATCTCCCCTGGCCACATCAGTCACCCTATGTCACATTTATTGAGCCTTTGTGGTCCACTTTGGGGAGGAGAGTGCATGATCGCTACCCACCTCTATCACTATTAACCGAACTTGCCGCTATTTTGCACGAAGAATGGTGTACGATTGCCTCGAAAGCCATACAGAACTTGTATTTATCTGTTCCGACGACTGGGAGCTGTTTCGAATGGCAACGTTTTCCCTTCACCATATTAGTCATGGTAACGTGTTGTGTTCGTCGTGTTTCCACAGTTTTGCCCATCCCCTGTATTGACACTGTCCTATTGTTCTGGATCGTGTCTGTCTTTATAATTGAGGAAGCAATAAAATCAAACTCAGAACAGAGGAGCATGAGAAGTCCCAAGAGTTTTAATATTGTGTCTGTTCCTGTTCCTAGCCTACATGTATACAGGGTGTTTCAAAAAGAATATACATATTTCGAATGCATATATTTATTAAACTTTAAGACATACGAATATGAAACTTTACACACATATTTACGAACCTGTAAAGCTCAGATTACAGATGTTCAATATGTCTTCCGTCAGCGACAAGAACAATATCACTTCGATACTCAAATTCCCTTCACACTCGGGCAACCATGTCTCCTTCGTCACTGATGTATGGCAGTAGGGTTCAGGTTCTTCAACTCTTCCCGATTCTGTGGGAGTGGTGGTACACAAATACACAAACGTTGTCTTTAACAAAACCCCACAGGAAGAAGTCAGAGGGTGTCAAATCCGGTGACCGTGGAGCCAAGCTGAGACATGCTAAGTCGTCAAAATGATTTCTGCTGCGGAGTAGCCATTTTAAACATATGGCGGTCACCTAACAAAACAGAAGACAACTGACATCTAGCGGCTATTAATACAAATAGCAGAGCCAAGGCGCAGCGATCGATAGTTTGGACAAAATAATACCCCTCCATTCTTTTTGAAACACAGTGTATTATTCAAATAGCTTTAGAGTACTGCTCAACAGCTACGAAACTTGCTGATGACACATCCATCGTAATCAAGAACACGAGTTATACCTTTCCAGAGACAGCTCAGATGATAGCTGGAAAGGTACACACTGGTTCATAGCAAATAGATTGTCTTGATTCACAAAGAGCCTTATTATGAAATGATACGCAATGAAATGATATTCCTTCTAATATGACAGGTGATTCTAAAATATTTCTGTTTCCTGATGACACTAGTTTTATAGTAAAGGGCGCTGAGTGCAACGTACACAATGTATGAAATAGTGGTTTGTAAAAAATAAATTTATGTGAAATGACAGCAAGACTCAAGTTTTATAGTTTCTAAGACACAATTCAACTGAAACTGACATTTCGACTACACAGAATGGGAATATGGTTTGTGAGTCTGAACAACCAAAATTCCTGTCTGTTCACACAGATGGTAAGATGTCACGGAAAGGCCAGGTTTAGGATCTTGTTCAGAAACTGAATGTTGCTATTTTTACCATTAGAACAGTATCTGCAATAAGTGATAGTCCAACATGAAAGCCGTCCGCTGTGGCCGAGCGGTTCTAGGTGCTTCAATCCGGAACCACGCTGCTGCTACGGTCGCAGGTTCGAACCCTGCCTCGGGCATGGATGTGTGTGATGTCCTTAGATTAGTTAGGTTTAAGTGGTTCTTAGTCTATGGGATTGATGACGTCAGATGTTAAGTACCATAGTGCTTAGAGCCATTTGAACCAACATGAAAATTAGTCTACTTTGCTTGTTTTCATTCGTTTATGACGTATGGCACTATAGTCTGGGTATCTCTTCCCAGGCCGGCTTCTGTGGACGAGCGGTTCTAGGCTCTTCAGTCCGGAACCGCGCTGCTGCTACCGTCGCAGGTTCGAATCCTGCCTCGTGCATGGATGTGTGTGATGTTCTTAGGTTAGTTAGGTTTAAGTGGTTCTAAGTCTATGGGACTGGTGACGTAAGATGTTAAGTCCCATAGTGCTTAGAGCCATTTGAATTCCCTTCCCAGTCCGCTAATGGCCTTGTCGCAGTGGTACCACCGGTTCCAGTCAGATCATCGGAGTTAAGCGCTGTCGGGTCGGGCTAGCGTCTGGGTGGGTCTGCAGAGAGCTTTGGCAAGCGGTGTGCGCTCAGCCCTTGGAAGGCCAATTGAGGATCTACTCGACTGAGAAGTAGAGGCATCAGTCACGAAAACTAACAACGACCGGGAGAGCGGTGTGCTGATCATACACCCCTCCATATCCGCATCTGGTAAAATGGAAATCAGCGTTTGGCGTCATTGGCCGGGAGGCCCCTTGCGGGGCAGGTCTGGTCGCCTTGGTGCACGTCTTATTACATTCGACGCCACATTGGGCGACCTGCGCGCCGAATGGGGATGAAATGATGATGAAGACAACACCAGTCCCTGGGCGGAGAATCGAACCTGAGCCCGTAGGACGGCAATCCGTCACGCTGATCCGCATCTGGCGGCACCCTACTGCTGTGAATGACACAGCGGCTGGTTGGTACCGTCGGGCCTTCAAGGCCTGTTCGGACGGTGTTTGTTTGTTTGTTTGTTCTTATCCCTTCCCAGACCAACTCCATAGCTGAGCGGTTAGTGTTGCTGGTTCCCTCGCGGAGGACCCGGGTATGATTCCCGGTACTGCCAAGGAATTTTCCTTGGTAGGACAACTTATACAGCATGCACTCAACCTCCTGATACCAACTGAAAAGCTACTTTAATGAGAAGTGGCGGCCGCAATCTGGATTTGGAACGCACCTCCTCGACTCTCGTGCAGAAAGGCGTGCAGTATTCTGTTGCATCCATTTTCAATAAACTACCATGTGAATTTAAAAAAAAAAAGATCTTAGCAATGGTCAACGCATGATTCATTTCTTCAATTCTGTCGGCTAGTTCATCAAAAAAACTAAGCAATTTCCATTGTTACATTGTTGATACTAGTATATATTCAGCAGCCTGTCGTCTGCGTAGAATTCGTGTAAATTTTAGTTGATCCGTTATTAGTTTTCGTGGTGTTAATTGGGTGTAATGACTCGTTCCATTACCAAGAGGGTTCGCTACGCAATTTCGTCCTACGCAACCCGGTGTGTAAAACAAAAGTCAGTAAAATAGAAACAAACAAAAATTTCCTGTTGATCCCACAAATAGATACTTTGTAAGTAGGCTGTTTAGGTTTTTATGTTGGTAACGCCACGTAACGCTCTATATGAAAATCATTGGCTGTGCTGTGTGCAGTCTGTGACTGGTTGACATTGTTGGAATATTCGCTATTGTAGTGTTGGGCTGTGAACAGTGCGTAGCGTTGTGCAGTTGGAGGTGAGCCGCCAGCAGTGGTGGATGTGGGGAGAGAGATGGCAGAGTTTTGAGAGCGGACGATCTGGACGTGTGTCCATCACAAAGAGTAAATTTGTAATACTGGATATCATGAACTGACATATATATGATGACTTTTGAACATTATTAAGGTAAATACATTGTTTGTTCTGTATCAAAATCTTTCATTTGCTAACTATGCCTATCAGTAGTTAGTGCTTTCGTCCGCAGCTCGTGGTCGTGCGGTAGCGTTCTCGCTTCCCACGCCCGGGTTCCCGGGTTGGATTCCCGGCGGGGTCAGGGATTTTCTCTGCCTCGTGATGACTGGGTGTTGTGTGCTGTCCTTGGGTTAGTTAGGTTTAAGTAGTTTTAAGTTCTAGAGGACTGATGACCATAGATGTTAAGTCCCATAGTGCTCAGAGCCAGTTAGTGCCTTCAGTAATTAGAATCTTTTATTTAGCTGGCAGTACTGGCGCTCGCTGTATTTCAGTAGTTCGAGTAACGAAGACTGTTGTGAGGTAAGTGATTCATGAAAGGTTTAGGTTATTGTTAGTCAGGGCTATTCTTTTGTAGGGATTATTGAAAGTCACATTGCGTTACGTTAAAATATTGTGTGTCAGTTTCGTGTTTATCAGAATAAGTAAAGAGAGAAATGTCTGAATACATTCAGTTCTGCTCAGCTGTTTGAAAATCAAATAAGGTAGAGGTTTTCCAGCGTAGTAAAATATAAATTTTCCTAAGGGGATGTTTCAACTTATAGTGAAACTGTAAATCATGTAGTACGTGAATAATTCCTTGAGACTAGGTGGGTAATAAAGTGGAACCAACTGGTAGGTATACTAATCAAGAAGCTGTGATAATCATGATTCGCACTTAGAAGTATCTCTCATTGTATTCACTTTAAACCTGTGGTACTGACTTATTCTGCTTATATTTACTTCATGTTGTCTTAGTCAATTATCTTCAGAAGGAATGTACTTGAGGTTAAGTATCTGCTAGCGTTCGCAGACAAAAATTGTATACCGTAAATGTTAGCGGAGGACCATGAATAACGCTTCGAATCCATTCGGATTGTAATGAATTACGACAACTTTTAATCACATTACTCATAATAAGTTAATATTCAAAAATATACATATTTGCTGTTTAGTGTATATGGCGAGTGGTCACGAACTTAGGACAGCCTACCAACCGAGAATCTATTCACAACTGTTGTCACTCTTGCAGCGGCGATGGTATCATCAGACGCGGTTGGCGGGGTGGTCTGTTAACCATTGCCCCTCACATAAAAATACGTTCAGAGAGAGCAGCACTCTCCAGTGACTTGGTGAGCGAACATACCGGCCGCCAAAGAAATATTAATTTCTTTCCAAAATAATACAGGTAACACAAGTCCTGCCAACTCATGAAAAAGAACATAAGTGAATATAGATATCACTGCGTATCTCAACCATCCATAGAGATAGTAACTCGTGCTTGAAAATCACAACTACTTAAACAAATAACACGCAGACACAGAAAACGACGAAATACACTGAGTCTGCTGTAAGACATACGCAGGACAAAGAAAACAAAATATACGAGCTAGGAAACGCGCATATACTGTTCACTTTTGGGCACTTCACACTTCCCTTACTGCGACCAATGCGCCAGTTTACACATTATGACTCAGAGGGGTGGTCTGTTAACCATTGCCACTTAGCCCACTACAGCGCACGATACAGGTAGTCAAGTGACCATTGCTGCCAAAAGATCTGGAAGACTTGCTGCAGTAGTTCCCATCTTGTGAGCAAGCTCAGGTTAGCTGTACCTAGTTCTAGCTGAGGAATGCTTATGATTACAGCTCCAATCAGGGGTGAGGTCTTGGGGAACAGTAGGCTCGCAAGGTGTGGCATGAGAGGATGAGAGCTAAAGCAAGCCACAGTTTGGTAATTCAGCGTTGTCAACTCTTTGAATGTTGGACACATGGTTCCCATTGTCCGCCGCTGCTTCTCATATTCCGCCAAAATGTGGTGACGTTGGAGGAATAAAGTGCCAATCTTTGGCTTCTTCGGACTGGTATGAAAGAGGACTTTAGCTCTTTCTTCTGGCTCCTCCTGTAATGCAGAAAATTACAAGTGTCTAATACGGGACATGAAGAGGTTTCTTCTTTAAGCAAGGTTGGTTCCGCCCATCACAAGCTGTTTTCTAGCGTGTCTGCAGTATACATACGCCGTGACGTCAGATGAGTTGAATGCTCCATTGTAGACATATGGTTCCATACTGCAACAGATGTGATTTCCTGTAACTCTTACACACGGTTCCCCACGAATGTCTTGGTATGGCCTCATGGACTCAGTGTAGCTTACATTAAGCTTCGGTTGCCGCGCTCGGCTCTGTTCCATCTGAGAAAAATGTTTTCTGCACTGTGGAAAGAATCGACTGTTTGACTTGGCTCTTTGCGAAATGCAATGTGGACAACGAATCTGCCTGTGAAAATTTTCGTCGTATGCTCAAAAAATGGCTCTGAGCACTATGGGACTCAACATCTTAGGTCATAAGTCCCCTAGAACTTAGAACTACTTAAACCTAACTAATCTAAGGACATCACACACACCCATGCCCGAGGCAGGATTCGAACCTGCGACCGTAGCAGTCCCGCGGTTCCGGACTGCAGCGCCAGAACCGCACGGCCACCGCGGCCGGCTCGTCGTATGCCCAGAAAGTGTCTTTAGTACTATCCTTCCTCTTTCGTCGTTGATTTAATTCTTCTGTCTCCCAGAACTGGACGTGTCTGAACGTCAGTGTCGGTTTTTACAAAGCACGACACGACCAGCCGCCGTGGCTAACTGATGTACTCTACCGTTTGACACTGTCCTGTCCGAGTTCTGTCTCTCAAAACACAGGATGGCCAGTTCCTCTGGAGACTGCCCTTGAATTTTGAATGTACTGGCAACGTCCTGCTCCTAGTAATGGACCGATCTTTCCAGGTGACCAAAACACTGGATCAATGAGTTGCATATTTGGCAAGTCCCAGGACCTGGGATAAATTATTTGTTCAGGCAAAGCGTCAGTTATCTTGGGCAAAACTAAATATTGGACAGACAACATGAACTTGCTTCTACAAGAGCACACTTGTAAAGAGAGAGGGTTGCACATTTCCTTGAATCGGTACACTGCTGTGCCAGTTTTGAAGTCTGAGGCGTTGTGCTCATGCTCCGATATGAAGCATGACTGTGACCCAGAATCTAATAGATCACGAGAAGTCTGACATTTGCCACTGCTGTCTTGTAACTTAATTCTTTCCGTTGCAAGGAGCACTCGTTTGCTTGAGCTGACCTTCAGTGAACAGTAACTCGATGTACTTGACTGATCCTTCCTTATTCCGTCTCGTGCGATTGTGATTCCGCATGTAGTAACGCGTGGTGTCGTTTACCACAAGTATGACACATAATGGAGTTGCAGTTAGATAACCTGTGATTATTCTTGTGACAGTTGCCACACAAGTTGTTGTGCATCACAGCAGCTTCGTGTTCGCTTCACGGCTTGTTTGAATTTGCTGCAGTTGCACAATGCGTGAGTTTGATTACACACGACACATGCAGAGGTAGTAGCGACGTCAATCTGTCCGCAATACTCAAACTACTTGCTGTTGGAGACATTCTGTAATTTGTTACGTGATATACCGTGACGTGGTGGTTCTGTAGCCTTCGCGATTTCTGGAGCTTTTCAATTATTTTCGAGCATGTGTATCTTTGAATCTCGGAAGCTTTTCGAACTCAGACTGGTCTCAAATTCAGCTCTTACAGACTATTCAACCCTTCCTATAACGAGCTGTGACGTAATTATGGATAGCGTAGACACATCTAGTTGTAATGTCATCACCATGTACATTGCTTGAAGCCTCGTTCAGTGGTGTACGAATTTCATTTGCACATGCCTTTGTCATTGATGGTAAGATCAACAGTTTCTTTAAATATGCCGATGCAGTCAGTCAAGGATTATTGTATCAGTTACAGACAAAATCAAGGGCTGCCTTCTTCCTTAAAGTTAGTATTAGTCACCGCAAGATGAGTAATTTTATTGTTTCACCTCTTACTGAACTCAGCAAGTGATGTTACTTAGCAGTGTCCTCTAGTTCCTCATTATTTACGATGAGACTTACAAATGCGTCGTAAAAATACTGGAACTGCGTTACGTCTCTGTTAATGATGGCAGTTTTATGGTGGGCAGCTTGATGGTACGTATTGAAGAACCCAAGGCACATCCAACATCTGACAAAACCGTACCAGCTGTCTTGGCATGAATAATCTGAATCGCTTTCTTTTCTTTCCGAAGTCTCGAAGACCACATTTTCGAAGTATTCTCTGTCCTCAGAATGCAGGTCTCCAAACACTTCGAGCTATGACTGGGCGTCCTCATACTACTCCATGATCTATAGCGAATGTTCTAGCCTGATGTAATATCAAAAGTGTCCGATATGTGTGTTACTTAGAATTCGTTTGAAAACTTTAACAACCATGTGATCCAGTCGGAGTGGCCGAGCGGGTCTAGGCGCTTCAGTCTGGACCGCTACGGTCGCAGATTCGAATCCTGCCTCGGGCTTGAATGTGTGTGATGTCCTTAGGTCAGTTAGGTTTAAGTAGATCTAAGTCCAGGGGACTGATGACCTCAGATGTTAAGTCCCATAGTGCTCAGAGCCATTTGAACCATTTCAACAACCATTTGAGGCGTGCTTTCGTCACAGAGCGTCAGGTAACAAGTTTCTTTCTTAATACTTTGTCGCTCATGGAAAGCTGCAGGCGGCAGGCAACAGTAGAAGCAGCAATTACACTGAGTAGGAATTAGGGAAACAGGGTAGTCAGAAATGTAAACCGTAAATGCTTCCGGAGGACGACGAATGTAGGAGGACTGTATAATAGTTCGGATCCATTCGGATTGTAATGAATTACGGCGGCTGTTAGAGAATCACTTATTATTCACATTAAGTTAATATTCACAAATCAAAATAGGCGTATATGCCGCTTAGCGTACATGGCGCGCGGCCACGAGCTTAAGGCAGCCGACCGACGGTTCATTGACAACTGTTCTCACTCTTGCAGCAGCGGGTATACCGTAGATGACCTTGGAGGGATGGCCTGTTGAGCACTGTCCTTCAGGCAGAAGTTTCTTTAGAGAGGCAGCACTCTCCAGTGACTTGGTCGAATGCAGGGAGCGAACAGTGCATATTTATGCAGCAAAAGCGAGCAGTAAGAACACTGTAAATTAGATAACCAAACATCTTCCGAAAGACTGTCCAAAGCTCTCAGGATTTTTAGACTGACTTCTCAGTACATATAAAGTTTAATAGTTACTAGTAATAAAAATCATTTTTAGTTCACCCTCCATCCTCGCGTAAAGTTCAGAGTGGAGTTCTGTATTCCATAACTCCTATCTCATACAAAAGGTTAGGAAATGAGAGCATCTATGAATTCAAAAGTAAATTCAAATCATAACTCATTAATTAGTCCCACAAGCTATTTAATTGATGGGAAAATCTTCTGCGGGGACAGACCACCGTCATATTCCTCTTCAAATTTCTAGGATAAACGCTGTAAATGTTAGCAAGCGTTAACTATACAACTGTCGTTTTTATAGTATTCTAGCAATGGAGAGATGGATGTTGCGATCTGTTACAAGATACAGAAACAAATACATATTATTTAATAGTTGTTGGTATCAAACTGAACGTGCAGCCTCGTTTCGTGTTTCAAAACAGAAATTGTCGTTGTAGAAATATTAAAGTATGCATTCATACAATCATTATTCATTGACGAATAAATTTGCTATAGCTACAGTAATCTATCCTAAGAAACTATCACACGACTGCTTAGGATTAAACATTAGCATTATGTTACTTAGAGCACACGTGCCATTTCGTTTAGGAATGAAATGCCGTGTGGCTAGGGCCTCCCGTCGGGTAGACCGGTCGCCTGGTGCAGGTCTTTCGAGTTGACGCCACTTCGGCGACTTGCGTATCGATGGGGATGATATGATGATGAAGACAACACATGACTCAGTCCCTGAGGGGAGAAAATCTTTGACCCAGCCGGGAATCGAACCCTTTGCATGGCATTTCGTCGAGCTGACCACTTAGCTATCGAGGCGGACTATACATGAATTATCACTTGGTATTCCTAGAGTAATTGGTGCTCCGCGTAATGTGCCTCTTCATTGCTGCAGATGCGGTGACATCCTCAGAACGGACTTCAATCACTATTTTGAAGTTAGCTGCTCCGAAGGACATATCCACATGCGAAAATATGAAGTTTTATTTAGCTGATTGTCTTAATGTTGCCTTCGTTTTCCTAGGAGGCATCATAGCGTCCGCTGGTTTTCTTCTAGTACAGAGAAAATTAACCGATAAAATCATTGTGAAAATCGGGTAATCCTCGAAATACTACATGATGTAAGGCATATTAAAAATTTATATTCTGCACCATTTCACATAATTTATGACTGCACACAACCTGAAAAAAGGCCGTGCGGGGTAGCCATACTGTCTTAAGGGGCCTTCTCACGGTCCGCGCGGCTCCCCCCCTCGGAGGTTCGAGTCCTCCCTCGGACATGGGTGTGTGCGTTGTCCTTAGCGTAAGTTGGTTTAAGATAGATTAAGTAGTGGGTAAGCTTCTGGACCTATGACCTCAGTAGTTTCGTCCCATAAGACATTACCACCAATTTTCAATTTTCTGAAAAAAGAAAACATAAAATACATGTACTTTCTGCTCACAAAACGACTCGACTTCCATTTACAACCACTTACCATGGAGACTCTACACGGTGAAGAAGAACAGAGATACTATACAAAGCAAAGAGTTTACATCTTTGTCAGACACAACGGTTGCTACTAATTTATCAAAATTTTTAAAAATTGTATTTAACAAAATTAAATGTTATAGCTTCAACGATGTTTTAAATTCGAGGAATATAAATATTTACATACGAAATAATTTATTTTTACGGAAACAGTTTTTGTATGAATTTTTCTTTGTGTAACCAAAGATATTGATACCCACTGGCATCACACAATTCCTAATGTATCATTGGCTTGATTACATTACATCCACCACTCACATTTATACTTAACCATTCAAGATAAACAATTTCAATTGGCTCTGAGCACTATGGGACTTAACTTCTGAGGTCATCAGTCCCCTAGAACTTAGAACTATTTAAACCTAACTAACCTAAGGACATTACACACATCCATGCCCGAGGTAGGATTCGAACCTGCGACCGTAGCGGTACGCGGTTCCAGACTGTAGCGCCTAGAACTGTTCGGCCACCCCGACTGGCCAAGATAAACAAAAATGGTTCAAATAGCTCTGAGCGCTATGGGACTCAATATCTGAGGTCATCAGTCCCCTAGAACCTAGAACTACTTAGACGTAACTAACCTAAGGACATCACACACATCCATGCCTGAGGCAGGATTCGAACCTGCGACCGTAGAAGTCGCGCGGTTCCGGACTGAAGCGCCTAGAACCGCTTGGTCACCGTGGCCGGCCCAAGATAAACAGACCAGAGCTACTTACTATAACTATAAACTATATTAATACGATCATAGTACATTGCCAACTCCATTGGAAGCATTTCCGACTCGAAATTGTATTCTTTCCCTGAGCATGAGGGTGCTTTTCCTGGAATCAGATGGGAGGCTCTACACACTCAGAGTGGCACTGTGCCGGCATCCTGTGCTGGCGTAAGCTGTCGCCAACACACCGGTCGCAAAGATGTAGTGTGAAGTTCGATAGTAGGTGCAGGATCAAGCGTGCCTGTCATGAGAGAGAGCAGAGACACACGCGCAAGTAACACGCCGCCAACGCCCTCTCGAAAGCGTGTATTTAGGCCGCTGCCGCCGACCAGTGGGCCTCACTGTCTCACTCAGGCGGTACAAGACTCTACACATCCAACACCACGTCCCCACGTAATCACCAGGAGCCATTTCTCCTAGAATGTCCTGGCAAAACACGACCCTGGACGCCTGACACCGACCCCTCGATCATACTCGTACTAACAAAAATGGTCTTCTATTAGCAGTTCCCTTGTCACTAATTTTCCAAATACTCTTAAACTATTTGCATCGTTGACAACGCCACTCCTCGACCTTGATCTTGCCATAATTCCTAGTGATATTTCTCCACCTACGACGGTCTTTCGAATATGCTGGGGATGTAATTCCTAATGAACTGTCTTGATTGCTACTGGATTCACTTCTTTGCTCGATTCTTCTTGCATTTCGATATTCATCTAGTAAGATTTTGGACAAATTATTCGCTAGAGAACGAAGCAGCTGCCACTTTTCTTCATTACGAACTATGCTAACAACGCTATATGACGATATGTTCATTCCTTGTCTAAATTCAGCACATAGATCACATTCAAACAAACTATGTTCAGCTGTGCCCATCAACCCACAGTTGAACGTCTGTCCTAATCTCGATGGAAATGGAAATGAGCATATGGCGTAATTGGCCGGGAGGCCCCTTGCGGGGCAGGTCCGACCACAGATCTTATTACATTCGATGCCACATTGCGTGACCTGCGCGCCAGATGGGGATGAAATGATGATGAAGACAACGCAACAACCAGTCCCTGAGCGGAGAAAATTCCCGACCCAGCCGGGAATCGAACCCGGGCCCATAGGACGGCAATCCGTTACGCTGAGCACCCAGCTATCGGGGTCCTAATCTTGTTAATTTTACATAAATACAGACTATGGGCAGACTATGGGCAGATTATCGTTTCTTTGGAAGGGTGAAGTCTTTCACGCATACTTGGGAGAAATCCGTGCAGCAGTCGTTTTTTACATCCCGCGTTCAGCTACAGGGGTTACCAGGAAAACAAACAAATCTGATAGGGAACAGACAGGAGGAGAAGACATAATTACGTTCGTAAGGTAAACGAAATGAATGTGGGCAGGACATGTAGACAGGCGAATAAGTGGTAGACGACTCAAGAATGTCGTTTACTAGATTTCAACATATAAAATGAAAGCGAAATGAAAATCAGTTAGTTAGTTTGTTTGTTTCATGTTCCGTGGATCATTTGGATATAAATCGTAGTGATGTAGGACGAGTCATTTTAGATTCACATCGCGTATTAATTTAAAGTATGGCTACATGCTGAACATTTACAAGTTTTTTGTTTTGCTGTTGTTATTATTATTAAATACAAAGATGTGAGTTAGTAATTCTTACCCACCACCTGTTACACATTACATAAAATTCTTCTACAGAATAGAGACGTAGTGAAGGAGAAAGATTTTCAGTTTGTTTCCAAATTTTACTTTGCTGTTTGTCAGACACTATATATCACTGGGTAAGTGAACAAAAGTTTAAATGCACCACTGTCTACTCCTTTCTATCTAAATTCACCCTTAATGTGGAGCTCCTAAGAGCTAATGCGCTGTGGGGATATGGTCGTTACCAACAATATGAATGCGTATAGCAGAAAATCATTAAGCATGGAAATGACTAGACGGGGTCTTTATCCATCCGTCGACCTCATATGTCGGAAGATGATTGAGAAAAAAGTTGCTGCATTATCTGTTCGCTCCCATCGACACTGCAACTACAAAACTTCCAGCGACCAAAAATGGGTACACTTTCAACAAGAACAGTTCCGACACTGCCTGTTCAGAAACAAATGTTGCTCTTTGTTTACTTCAAATAATTGACCCTACAGGTTGCTTGTTATAAACCCGTGTTATTCTTTCCTATGGACTCACCTAAAAGTGTATTTATGTCACCACTCACGCGTGTTATTGTTGAGGTCTTCAGCCTGAAGACAGGTCTGACGCAGCTGTCCACGGTAGTCAACCCTGTGCAACCCTCTGCACCTCAGCTTAACTACCTGCTTACCGTTTTCAAGCTTTGGACTCCCTCTAAAGCTTTTACTCCTCACTCTTCCCTCAGTTACCGAATCGACCATTCTATCATGTGTCAGGATGTGTAATATCGACCGAACCTCTCAGTTTGTGCCATACTCCTTCTTTTTTGCCCAATTCGATTTAGTTCCTCTTCATTAGTTACTACAAATGTCCATCTACGAGTGGCGTTCAGTAAGTAATGCAACACACTTTTTCTGAAAGCAGGCTGGTTTTATTCAGGATCCCAACACACCATATTATTCCCCGCTCTTTTGGCTACAAAATCCTATTTCTCAACACAATCACCATTCAATGCAACGGCCTTACGCCCGCATGACACCACTGTACTGGTTGACGTGGGAGCCAACGCTTATCGCATCAATAACCTTCTCATTATCCACGATTGCTTCCACAGAGTGAATTCTTCATTGGGCCAAACAGATGGAAGTCGGAAGGTGCTAGATCCGGGTTGTAGGGTGGATGAGGAAGAACAGTCCAGTGAAGTTTTGTGACCTCCCGTCGGGTGCTCAGACTTGTATGAGGCTTTGTGTTGCCATGAAGAAGAAGTTCCTTTGCATTTTTATGGTAAAGAACACGCTGAAGTCGTTTCTTAAGTTCCCTGAGGATAGCGCAATGAACTACGGAGTTGATCGTTGCACTATGAGGGAGAACATCAAACAGAATAATCCCTTCAGAGCCCCAGAAGATCGTCGCCATGATTTTACCGGCTGACGGTGCGGCTATGAACCTTTCCTTCGGAGGAGATTGGGTGTGGCACTGTTCCACGGATTGCCGTACTGTGCGACGGTTCGAAGTGATGAACTGATGAACACATGTTTTATCGCCTGTGGCAATGTTGGACGAAAACATTGCCATGCACTAAACGGGATGGCAATCACGTGGAAAAACAGTCAACAAGTGAATCAATAATATTCTGTAACTTTTTTCAAATACAATTTTTCTAACCAAAAAAAAAAAAACAAAAAACAAAATTCTAGTGCACTTCCTTTCTCAGCATGGCTCGTAAATGAAGATTAAATCTCGTTCAACCCTTGTGACACACAAGCAGGCACCAGCAAAGAACAATAGAACAGGAATCGAAGCCATCACAATTTCAGCCCATGCTAAGTTACAATCGGGCAATAATAACACACTATAACAAATCACAGCATGAGCTACCTCTGCTAGCGATAACCTTCATCATCTACGTAGTACTGCTACAGACAACAGGACTATACCAGGCTACCTAATGTGTGACCACCAAACATCAACATAGATTCAGAAAACTTATAGCTATGTGTAATAGTTGAATACACCGCCAGTGTCATTACTAAACACAATACGGAACACTCTCTCGTACAAGGCTTAACACGCCCTTAGTGTGAAAATAAGACACACTCTTGCGCTCTCACAGTCACGCCTTACAATACCACAGTTGTAACGAACGCGCCGTATTAAAAAAAAAACACACACACACACACACACACACACACACACACATACCTGCCAATGGTTGCCTTCCCTGTGCTCAGTACTCTCCATACAATAACGTCAGCCTGACCCTTGTCAGCTGCAAACCAATCTCCGTGGACAAAGAACTTCTAGTGCACGGTACACTCACTCACACACACACACACACACACACACACACACACACACACACCCTGACTTGCTGGCGACCCAAATTTACTATTCAGAACATGAGATTCAGAAACATCCACTCTTTCTGTCATCGCATAGTCATACACAGTCCTTTTGCACTATTGAAAATACATATGAAACAACCTATACGGATTCAAAACATATCACTGCAGAGGTTTAACGTACCTTCACTTTATCCTCAAAGTCACTCAAAAATCATCATGTTGGTTGTTTCCCAGAACTTCAAATTGGAGGTGGATTAACCGTTTTCTTTATACTAAACTTCCAGTAGTCATCTTATCTTCAAAATCAACATTCTAAGCTGGTGGTAGTAAACTTTCAAATCTGGCAATTCTTCAAACACATCATAATGTGGCTCCAATTTAAAAATTAATCATTATTAATTTCTCTTCATTTATATGAGTGCAAAAAGCGGTTTCTCTCTATAGTCTACATGAGTCAGACGAACTATTCATCTGAGATGGTATTCACTACCTTCGTTATCTACCATAAGCTGCTGTAATGCACCTTGCATCAGCAAATCCACATACACAAAAATGCTCATTAATATTTGCCATAAGCCTACTTTTTCAGTCTGTCATCTATTCAGATACATCATATCATTACATAAATATAGTCTCCTCACGGGACACCGACAATATTCATCAATTCAACCACAATAACCTCCAGAACAAGTATCAGTCTTCATCACTACAGTCTAATTATATTCACCGAGCGTAATTTGAAATATTATTCCACACAACCTCTACCTGAAGAAAACCAACAAACAATACTCATTCTTCATCACATCACTAATACATCAAGAGAGCCACAAAAATTCGCATTCTCATCGTCACCTACTGGGAATTAATAAACACACATAAAATTCAGTTTTAACAACCACTATTAATTCATTGAAATACCACAGTCTGGAAATAATCACTCATCACACAAAAGTCTGGAAAAGAGACTACCTCATAAGGTTCTATTAATCATTGATTCCATGACATAAAAAAAACCACACAACTTGAACTTAGAAACCGTCTAATTACTTCAAAATATTTGATTATGAACCTCATTGATCAGTAAATTAAAATATTTTGCACATTGTGAACACTCATTCACATTAAGCGTTGACCTATTCACACTTTCACATCAACCTCTCTTCATATCACACTTACAGTCATCCTCACAAAGTACTCACAGTAATTCATTAATGATAGCGCATCACATGCACATGTTCACACAAGAAGTATCCAGTTATAAAACCAAAATCCATTTATAAACACCCAGGAATAGAAACTTCACTTAAGCTGAATACCCTTGAACTCATAATACTTTGTAAACCTCCACAAAATTTCACTCCACGTTTACACATCATCCAAACCAAGTAATGAATCTCACTATATAGGAAAATACTCTCTCATATCCACACGCTACAGTTAAAGACCCCTGAACAACCAAAATCACCCTACACTTCACCATATCATCCTACACTCGCAAACATCCATTACCATGGCATCTAACAGTTAACCAAATTTCATGTACACAGCAAAATCATTCTCCTGCATCAGTCCTTTAAGCTGCCATAATACACATTCAACACTCATATCATAGCACCAGAGACGTTAATAAGACACACAAAACATCTACATAAAGCATGTAGAAAGTTACATCATTAGTGAACACAGAGAAAAGGTAATCATATGGTAAGCATATTCCTAATTAAATTACCATGTGTATCAGCACTTCATGTTACATCAGTAATCTTCAAAATAAAAAATCCCTTTACATTCCCTCATAAATTCTAAAATTCAAGCGTATTAGCTTCCGCATTACATCTTGCAAATCATCAGGAGAAATTCATCTGAAAACATGAATGACATAAGATGGGACCATATCGGATGGGATTTTAATATTCCTTAAGGTAGCTCCATAAAGAATATCAAATTCAAGTGATAAAAAGCGCGAGATATTTGGTATGACGTTGAAGAATAGAAACCGAAAATATTATTTAAGGAACCAGGTCCTAAAAGATAAAACTGTTTGATTTTACCCCATATGATGGGGTAATTTCGGGTCCTCATTGAATTTTCATCCCAAGTTCTATACTTTCCTCTAATGAATTATCCTTTTAAAAATAGAAATCTTAGTCTTTTTATTTGCGTATATTTTCTAAATGTTCAGAAAACATTTGACACGTGTAGAAAAACTATGACACACATATTTAGAAAATACACTCCTGGAAATGGAAAAAAGAACACATTGACACCGGTGTGTCAGACCCACCATACTTGCTCCGGACACTGCGAGAGGGCTGTACAAGCAATGATCACACGCACGGCACAGCGGACACACCAGGAACCGCGGTGTTGGCCGTCGAATGGCGCTAGCTGCGCAGCATTTGTGCACCGCCGCCGTCAGTGTCAGCCAGTTTGCCGTGGCATACGGAGCTCCATCACAGTCTTTAACACTGGTAGCATGCCGCAACAGCGTGGACGTGAACCGTATGTGCAGTTGACGGACTTTGAGCGAGGGCGTATAGTGGGCATGCGGGAGGCCGGGTGGACGTACTGCCGAATTGCTCAACACGTGGGGCGTGAGGTCTCCACAGTACATCGATGCTGTCGCCAGTGGTCGGCGGAAGGTGCACGTGCCCGTCGACCTGGGACCGGACCGCAGCGACGCACGGATGCACGCCAAGACCGTAGGATCCTACGCAGTGCCGTAGGGGACCGCACCGTCACTTCCCAGCAAATTAGGGACACTGTTGCTCCTGGGGTATCGGCGAGGACCATTCGCAACCCTCTCCATGAAGCTGGGCTACGGTCCCGCACACCGTTAGGCCGTCTTCCGCTCACGCCCCAACATCGTGCAGCCCGCCTCCAGTGGTGTCGCGACAGGCGTGAATGGAGGGACGAATGGAGACGTGTCATCTTCAGCGATGAGAGTCGCTTCTGCCTTGGTGCCAATGATGGTCGTATGCGTGTTTGGCGCCGTGCAGGTGAGCGCCACAATCAGGACTGCATACGACCGAGGCACACAGGGCCAACACCCGGCATCTTGGTGTGGGGAGCGATCTCCTACACTGGCCGTACACCACTGGTGATCGTCGAGGGGACACTGAATAGTGCACGGTACATCCAAACCGTCATGGAACCCATCGTTCTACCATTCCTAGACCGGCAAGGGAACTTGCTGTTCCAACAGGACAATGCACGTCCGCATGTATCCCGTGCCACCCAACGTGCTCTAGAAGGTGTAAGTCTACTACCCTGGCCAGCAAGATCTCCGGATCTGTCCCCCATTGAGCATGTTTGGGACTGGATGAAGCGTCGTCTCACGCGGTCTGCACGTCCAGCACGAACGCTGGTCCAACTGAGGCGCCAGGTGGAAATGGCATGGCAAGCCGTTCCACAGGACTACATCCAGCATCTCTACGATCGTCTCCATGGGAGAATAGCAGCCTGCATTGCTGCGAAAGGTGGATATACACTGTACTAGTGCCGACATTGTGCATGCTCTGTTGCCTGTGTCTATGTGCCTGTGGTTCTGTCAGTGTGATCATGTGATGTATCTGACCCCAGGAATGTGTCAATAAAGTTTCCCCTTCCTGGGACAATGAATTCACGGTGTTCTTATTTCAATTTCCAGGAGTGTATTTAATTAGTAATGACAGTATATTCATAGCATAAATCGTAAATCTACAATATGTTCTGAGCGAACAAAACTTCTGATTTTCTTCTCTAGGAGTCGGCTGCACTCTTAGAATTTGGTGTTTGTCTGCAGTCTCATCACCTGGAATCTCTGGAAAAATAGACATAAATTTCCTGTCTTGATATGGATGCAGAAATCTGACTTCCACTTCTTTTGCACTCAATCCTGTTACGATTCCGACAAACTGCCTATGTAGCTGTTTCCTTTCAATCATGAATGGAGAATCAATAAAAACAAAATCCTCCACTTCTAGAACTGCTTTCTCTGTTCTGTCCTTTCTTCACCAGTTGGTATTACATTGTTATTCACAGGCAGTGATCCAGCATTATCAGTATTTCTCATGTTGATGCCCAAAATGGATTTTCCTGGAGCTTCATATCGAATTTTCTGAAGCATTTATTCGAAGCTAGAAAACCAGGCTTTCAGAGAAATGTTTTGAGAAATTTTCCCGTCAGACAATTTTCTCAGGACTTTTTCAGGATCAAAGGGAATTTGTCTCTCTGTACGGAATGCACTTCTTATATTGTCTTCTTCAGTTGCTGTTATTTTTTGAAGAGTTCCCTTAAAAACTGTGGGAAATGTATCTTTCGATATTGGTCCATGGGGGCTTTTCTTCCATTGGGTGAGCACTGACCGCCATACAGCTTTCAAAGAGCTGAAGTAATCTACATCTAATGGCTGTAAGAGATGAGTACTCTTTGGCGGCAACAAAATGAAAGACATTTTATTCTTCTCACACTCATCAGTTACTCTCAGCGAAATTTGACTTGAAAGGTTGTCATAACTTTTTCCTCCTCCACTGGCTTCAGGTAAGGCACCGCAAAAGTAATAAACCAGTCTCCGATTGAAGGCAGATCAAACCATTAACTTTTATTGCGGTTATAGAGGATTCTCTTGGAACCTCCTTTTTATCCAGGTACTCCATAAACCCCCCGGAGGCAATAGTTTTCCGTCCCCAGTGGTGATCACTGAAATACCACTCTTACAAGAATCTAATGTTCTTTCTGGATGTTTTGTTCCTCTTCTAGCTATCACATGCTTCCTCCCAGGGTCATCACACAGATTGATCTCGTCATAACTGATTACATCTTTACATATTTACAATTTTTCCACCAAAAAACTGGAAATATGATTTCACTGTTTCCTCTTCTACCTATCACATGCTTCCTCCGAGGGTCATCACACAGATTGATCTCGTCATAACTGATTACATTTTTGGCGGAATATTTACAATTTTTCCACCAAAAAACTGGAAATATGATTTCAATGTTTCATAACTCGCTTCAGCACGTTTCCGTTTAATGTTCTCAGATAGCCATATGCTTAATATATCAGAGTGACGCTGTAGGAATGAACGCGAGCACTCTATTCCTGGCATGTTATAAGAGAAGCGTTTTTCTTTTCCTCTACATTTATTGAGATATCCTTTCATTACGTGCCTTACATCGTCAGAACTAAAAGGAAAATCTCAATATGCAGCTCTTAAAGTTCCATGAACAAGTGCGTTCTCTTCAGCGGTGCTTAAGGCAGAAGGCCTTCCAATCATTCCACGGTTTGAGTTATTAACTATATTCTGTAATGTTGAACTTGGTACGTTAAATTTATGCCACAGTTTTCTGATCTTATAGCAACAACCACGTTTTCAGGATTTTAAGGAACGTATTTGCCCTTCGGTAGAGCACCAAGCCTCGTTTTATAAATCTGCTGCTTTACCCGATATTTCTACAACGTGTGTAGATATCTGTAAATAGTTTACTAGACATTAGTGCATGTGAGATATGTAGATAAAATACATCCACATTTCCTTCTTAACATTTAAATAAGTAAACTATATATGGAAATTATTCTTACCACTTTTTGTCTTCTAGTACAACGTCGAAAATATTCGCATAACGATAACTAACAATAATTGTACTATGTGCTGAAAACTGCTATAAACTCAACTTCCAAGAGCAACAGAAAACTTGTATGTTAGAATCTGATTGACAACACGTAGGGTGTGAACAGCAAAACGCGCACGAAGTAAAAGCTTGATTCAGTGCTACCAAAGTAAGAAGAGAAATGTACTGTTCCCATTCAATTTTTATCACTGCGTCCGTTAATTCCCTATCTTACGGTACCTCATTAATGCAAAAAAATCTTATCACATGAAAAATACACCCAACAGAAAAAGCCATAAACTGCCTGGTACCCAGGAACACATTGGCACTTCCCAATCACACAACTTAAATAGTACATAAATAGAAACACTAAATAATTTATGGTAAATACATGGATGTCAGAAAGTATTGTACCTTCACACTCATGGATACTGAGTCCTGAACTGGATCCGGCAGAAATGTAATTTTTGTACCTTACCTTCCTCCAAATATATTCCAGATCTTTCACTTGTGGCACCACATGAACTGTAATATAGTACAGTACCTGTTGAAAATTTCCCAGTGAAAACTCACCGACTCCAAGGCACACAAGAATTGCACTTCTCCTCGTATCACCATAATAGTGCAATTCAGACACTTTCCCACATTCATCTGGCAACCGAAAGAAACATACGTTGATTTACAGAAATGACTATATCCTGTATCTTGAAGCTGTACGCCTCAATAACATAGCAATCACAAACCCACATTCGTCCTCAACAGTAAGAGCAACAGTTACCGATAACTCGCCTTGCCTCTCGAAAGTTTGCCTCACTGTCTTCCTGCATACGTTAACACACAGATCAGGCTCCTAGCTCATGCTGATCCCATACAATAACATCAGCACATAAATCATGTTGTGCATTTACTGTCAATAATCCGTACCCGTTTCAGCTCTCAGTGCTGGTTTAACATATACTGTGTGACCCTTTAATAACCGTGACATCCACCAAACCACAAACTCAATCTGGCATTGTGCCATTCGAACAGTCCTCAGCGTTAACAACCAGCTTTGCAACCGAAGTACCCAACCCATTAACTTTCTGAACTGTTTGTTTAATCTCTTTCTTAATTTCTCGTATCACTTTCCCCGAACTAACTTCCAGCTCCAAAAAATTCTTCTCTAAACCGTGTAGTAATGTATTATTTGTCAGTTGCTCTTGAACCTCTGTGATAACTTCTTGACTAGGCACTATCTCAATCGTCTCTAATTTATTCTTCTCACTTCCCTCCCTGTGCCCTACACCATTAATCTTCGCCTCCAGTCACCCTTGTGTATCATGCCGCACTCTGTTACCTCTTTGGATTGAACGTTTGTGGTCTTTAGTTTGTCTTCAGAGGATAGCCAGGGCAGAAAGGTGTCCTATTTAGGCGAGTGCGCTGTGACGCCAGAGATCAGGCTGGTTGTAGAGAGCCAGGTCGCGAGTTGCGCGACGGCGTGTTTCCGCCGGTACTATTTGCTCTTAATGTTAGAATAGAACGTTTGACTTTGGACGAAAGGGCTAACAAGGAAATTTTTGAGGATCAAGGTGCTCTTGAGAAAGTTCGTATAGCGTGTACGAATAAAATCGGTGCATTTGATCTTAATCCGGAGCGCTCTGCAGGTGTTCCATGGCGTAAATATAGTAGGAGGAATAGATTTAAGTAGTGCATGTGTGCATGTCAAGTAGAGGTCGACGCTGCGGCTATCAGTTGTTGTGCTAGCGAGAGCAGTCTTCACTTGTGCGAGTGGTGTGCATGTGGGGTGGTGCCCTGTCAGCACAGTGAGGTGTATTTGTGCAGATCAGTCATCATTCTGGAAAATACATCAGAGCTGAATTCTCACCATACTGTGACATGTTCCCAGCATTGTCGCACGCTAATCACTTCCTGGCTCCAGCAGTCTGTCGCCACGATGTTGTCGTTACAGTCAGAGGAAACTGTAATACTGAAACCATGTCGCGCAAAATTCGGATACATCAAAAAGCGGTGAGAAATTGTTCTATATTCATAGTCTATTTCTTAGAATCCTGGTTAAAGAGTGTTTATTTATGTGAAACCTCATAAAGGTTCGTTAAGTACTCAAGCAACACACACTTGTTGCGCTCTGTTCAAAATTTTGCGAATTCAGCCTGTGCTATAGGAAGTGGCAAACTCGAGGGTGGCCACTTTAACAGAGGGTGACTCTCGTACTACTAATGGCTGAATACACCATCTGCATAAGCTGAGTAATATGTTAACTTCATTTACTCTCTTGCAAGTTGCTTCATTTTTAATTAAGTAATTCTGATCGTTAACTATTTTCTCTTTGCTGCAAGTTAAGGTCTTGATATTACCTTTAAGCCTTAAGACAGACTTCGAGAAACAGACATTTGATACAGGCTTATAAGTTATTTTGAATTACTCTCATAATATGTTACTGAGTTTCATTCTAAGTGTGGAAATTTAAATTTAGCACAGTTGAACAACAAATTCTTGTATTATTATTAGTACAGGCTTTTATTTAAAATTGTAAAATCTAGAAAGTTTATAAAACTTTAGCTCTAGTTAGATAAGACTGGCTTTATAGAAATATATTTAAGTTTTATGGTTATTTCTGCTTGCATAGATGGTTCACTAGTTTTCCACGCCGTGGCCTTCGGTTTGCGATGGATTTTGTACTGTTTGTTTAAAGTTGTTGTGATAGTGTGTACTTGTTATTGTAAAACGTATGAACATCTAGCAGCAAGATTAACAATATTACTTAAAAGAAATAAATAATCTCTGGTAATTCTTATTTATGAGATGCTGAGCCCGGCTATAATGAATTTTCATACCTTATCACTACAAATAAACACTGAAACACTGTTTCATTAATTCAGTAAGTGACATTAAAAAGTATGCACCAAATAATTAATATGTTACACCACAACCTCTTCCCATAACAACACTGTTGTCGTAAATTTTTTTTTTTAAAGTCACTGATAAATTACTCTGAGAAAAATTAATCTTACGCACCAGCCGCAAAAATTATTCCATTTACGTAAAGGCTAAGAGTGTTCTACTGAATGTTATTTTCACTGTTAGAATAGAAAAATAATAAATTCCTGTGGATTCTTGTCCTCGGAGTTCAAATATTGTAATATCGATCGAAAGAATTAATGTTTGATTATTTCCGTAGTCTGAAATTGCTGCTCCATACGCCCACGTAATGGCGGCAGACGAAACACAGTCTGTACTGGGTTTTCCTACCAACGTAATTTTTCTAGAAAATCAATAACATCAACCTTTCCCTTTATGTTGGAATAAATGTCAGAATCCTACACCGTTCTGTTCACTATATTAATATTATTCACCAATTATGAATAATTCAGTATCGCCGTACCAGGCGCTAATGGACGCTTTCCTGTTCGCTGCGGGCACAAAACTTAAAACGTTCATAATAGGTTATTTAGTTACAGATAAAAGTCCGTACACTAGAATTCCATTTAGTGAATTGTACGCTATATTTTAGATTACTTGTATGTCACACAACGCGATTACTTTTTACAATATTTAAAAGAACAGACCTCAGCTTAATCTTTGATCGCAACCGCTTCATACATCATACAGAACGATAGAAGGAAAAAATTCACAGACAATAAAATGCCAATACATTCTTTTAGTGGTATTATCTTTTGCTATATGATTAGTCTTTACAGAAAACTGTTTATAAAAATAATAATACACTCCTGGAAATTGAAATAAGAACACCGTGAATTCATTGTCCCAGGAAGGGGAAACTTTATTGACACATTCCTGGGGTCAGATACATCACATGATCACACTGACAGAACCACAGGCACATAGACACAGGCAACAGAGCATGCACAATGTCGGCACTAGTACAGTGTATATCCACCTTTCGCAGCAATGCAGGCTGCTATTCTCCCATGGAGACGATCGTAGAGATGCTGGATGTAGTCCTGTGGAACGGCTTGCCATGCCATTTCCACCTGGCGCCTCAGTTGGACCAGCGTTCGTGCTTGACGTGCAGACCGCGTGAGACGACGCTTCATCCAGTCCCAAACATGCTCAATGGGGGACAGATCCGGAGATCTTGCTGGCCAGGGTAGTTGACTTACACCTTCTAGAGCACGTTCGGTGGCACGGGATACATGCGGACGTGCATTGTCCTGTTGGAACAGCAAGTTCCCTTGCTGATCTAGGAATGGTAGAACGATGGGTTCGATGACGGTTTGGATGTACCGTGCACTATTCAGTGTCCCCTCGACGATCACCAGTGGTGTACGGCCAGTGTAGGAGATCGCTCCCCACACCATGATGCCGGGTGTTGGCCCTGTGTGCCTCGGTCGTATGCAGTCCTGATTGTGGCGCTCACCTGCACGGCGCCAAACACGCATACGACCATCATTGGCACCAAGGCAGAAGCGACTCTCATCGCTGAAGACGACACGTCTCCATTTGTCCCTCCATTCACGCCTGTCGCGACACCACTGGAGGCGGGCTGCACGATGTTGGGGCGTGAGCGGAAGACGGCCTAACGGTGTGCGGGACCGTAGCCCAGCTTCATGGAGACGGTTGCGAATGGTCCTCGCCGATACCCCAGGAGCAACAGTGTCCCTAATTTGCTGGGAAGTGGCGGTGCGGTCCCCTACGGCACTGCGTAGGATCCTACGGTCTTGGCGTGCATCCGTGCGTCGCTGCGGTCCGGTCCCAGGTCGACGGGCACGTGCACCTTCCGCCGACCACTGGCGACAACATCGATGTACTGTGGAGACCTCACGCCCCACGTGTTGAGCAATTCGGCGGCACGTCCACCCGGCCTCCCGCATGCCCACTATACGCCCTCGCTCAAAGTCCGTCAACTGCACATACGGTTCACGTCCACGCTGTCGCGGCATGCTACCAGTGTTAAAGACTGTGATGGAGCTCCGTATGCCACGGCAAACTGGCTGACACTGACGGCGGCGGTGCACAAATGTTGCGCAGCTAGCGCCATTCGACGGCCAACACCGCGGTTCCTGGTGTGTCCGCTGTGCCGTGCGTGTGATCATTGCTTGTACAGCCCTCTCGCAGTGTCCGGAGCAAGTATGGTGGGTCTGACACACCGGTGTCAATGTGTTCTTTTTTCCATTTCCAGGAGTGTATATATTGTTGTTGGAAATTATTTACATTTCACAATATAATAATAAGTCTTTTTTATTAGTTTTCATGTATAGGCTTAAAAGTAATTTACGGAAAACTATTAATAAATTCATAAATCTCGAGCATTGTCGCATACACTAGTGACACAAAATATTGGCGTTGACGTTACAGGTTCCAATCTGCAGTTGGCCACATTAGTTTTTTTATTTACTTGCTTGAAATTTAGCTCAGAGCAGAGTGTCAAAGTTTTAGTTGTAAAGTAAATAACCTGAATGATTAAGTCAATGGTTTTGAATAGAGTCTTTAATCATTTTATGCAATTGCTTAAAGCTATCATCTTATCAGATTTCATAATTTCTTTATTGTATTTTGAAACTGTGTGTAATAAAATCATAGTCGAAATGAATAAGTAATTTTAGCCCAACACCTTTCCACTACCTTACCCCTCCCTATCACAACACTCCTTTACGTTTTTAAATCATTTTGTAGCTGTTTAGTCTGTCCACTAACAACTTCTTGAAATTCTGTCTATCTTCTTCAACAGTGGCAACGTTGTTTTAAACAACAGAAATTCTGTCATCAATATCTTAATGTAATTATTTTCTTAAATGTGTACTTAACAAAGTAAATTTCCCTGCTCCATCTTCAGTAAGGGATTATCATCATCGCTGTAAACTGCGTATCTGCCCCTTAAAGTAATAATGTGTGTATTCTTTTTTGCGTATAGCATTCAGCTGTGCAGAGAGGTTGTCTCCTCAATCTGAATGAATCGTTTAACTGAGCATATAAATCCTGACTTTCATTCGTATGTAACATCGTAATAGTGGGTGAGATTACTTAGCAATGTCTGACAAACAGTTATCAGTAGCGTGGCACGGGTCGACCTACCTCTATTAGTATCTAAAAATTAATAGGATACAAACAAATGGCGCTCATTATATGTGTATTTGGATTGGAGTTTATTGACTGGTTTCTGACATACACTAAGTTATTGTTGGTCATCAAACGATCGTACAAGTTTCAAAAAAATGCTGGCCAAGCAATGTGGCACCCTCTAATGGTTAGTACAAAGAATGATGACGGATATATTGTAATAACTCAGAGGACATGGAAAGAGAAGTTAAAAAAGTGTATCGCAAGTGATTATAAGGAAACTACATTACGACCGTGCAGAGCTACTCAAACAAACAAGTGCGAGATTTATGTATATAGCCAGCAATACAAACACTGTATTTGCATCTAAGACTTCTTGAGTAAGGAATTAAGGAGAGGAAAATAGCACTGAATTTGCATTCCAATGAAATGAAAAAGTAATACGCGAGGTGTGTGAGAAAAAGAATGTGACTGATAGTTTACGTACCAAGTTTTATTTTTTTTAAATAACAATATTGTCATCTTCGAAGCAGTTCCATTCGGCAGCTATACAATGGCGTAGTCGTTGTTCCCAGTTTTGGTAGCAGCACTGAAAGGCTTCAACTGGTAGGGCGTTTAACATGTTGGTCATATTGTTTTGAATGTTCTCGAGAGTCCAAAAAGACATCATTTTAAGACTTTTGCAATTTCGGGAAAAGACAAAACGGTCACAAGTGCTCAGGCCAGGTGAATAAGGGGACTGTGGAACAAAAGGAAGTTCTTTTGGTGTCAAAAATTCCATAAGGAAGTGCCCATGTGACATGGGACGCTGTCACGATGCAGCACCCACTTGTCTGCAGTGTAAGGTCTCACTTGATTCACCATTCTATTGAGCCTTTCAAGGACATCTTTGTAAAACACTTTGTTGAAAGTTTGTCCTGGAGGAAAAAAATTCTTATGCACGATACCCCTACTGTCAAGAAAGCAAACCAGAATTGTTTTGATTTTTGGTTTGTTCATTCGAGCTTTCTCTGGGATTCATTCACCCCTCGCAGACTGCCCCAAAGATAACTAAGTTGTTCGTAATCGATACTAAGTATAGAATTGCATCTTTTCAGTAAGCAAATAATTGAATTGTAAAAATAACGAAGTATATACTGAAAATTGCAATGTAACAGCCAACTTTCAATGTTTACATGAATGGTAACCTGTGATATTGTTTTGAGCAGGTCTTGAGGAGAGACAGTGGGTAATCGAATAAGAAATAGAGGCTGCTATTTACAAGGACATACTGCTGTTCACAGTGTTGGCCAGCGATCATGTACTAATGTTCTACAGCTCGCTGAAAATTTAGTGCTAAATTTGTGCCATTTCTCTTTGATTGTGTACCAGAACTCGCACTAAAATTACGCCATTTCTTTAGATTGTGTGCTGGTATGCAAATACAACAGACAACAACATCTTTTATAGTGGTCTCTCCATGACAACTAGAAACAAGTGTCGAGTGCTGAAATGCTGGTCAGCCATGCTACGATCAACTCAGAGAAGGACACAGCTGTCTCTTGTGATGTGACGTCATCCCTGATGTGACGTCATCCCTGCCGGCGGTAGGGGTGCTATGTTGCTCAGAGCATCAGGTCAGTATTTTTCTTTGAAAGAGCATGTAAAGTATTGTGCAAGCAACAAGGCGCATTCTGCAGATGATCTGCTAAAGAAGACCTTTTCCAGTAGGTGGTGCTCACCGATTCTGCTCAAATCACTTGAGCATAAGGAGGTAGGTGTCCCTTTCAAGTTCCTGGAGTTTTTTTGCCTGAGTGAACCCTTTAGGAAAAGGTAAAGCGCTCTTTAAACATTTACTATTAGAGAGTGAGTGTTTTTGTAAACAATACATGATGTATTGTTGCTGTAGCACGTACTGGCAGTTCGTTGTTTTGGGTTCACTTCTCAATGTTCTATCAAGGATAAACGTTAAAAACATTTAATCAGTTCAAATTATATATGTAAAATTAATGTATTAAGTTTATGTTACTACCCTTGTAAGTCAATAGGCCACAGGCGATGGTAAAAAAGGCGACTATATGAGGAAATTTAGTATGAAAGTGTATGAAAAGAGATAGATCTGTAGGTGTAATGTTATTTGGGGACAGTGATGGGTGGGGTACAGGGGGAGTGGAAGATCTGGAACATATTATTGTATTAATAAAATAATCATAGAGGAAATAATGAACATGTAAACAACATACTTGATCCTAGCGCACTTGGTAAAGCCAGTACTGCAACAATATTAAGTCGTGCCTATCATGACAACACAGTGTAATATAATTTGTTTATTTCTGTACATTGTAACAAATTATAAAATTTTGCTAGAGACGCCACTGGCTGTTAACATCTTCGTAATGCACCAAGTTTCAAGAAAGGCTTTCCGCTATTCGTCGAAACTTTAGAACACAGCAAAAGATTACATGATAAACTATTCACGCAAACCTACTCAAAGAGTCTAAACCACCACACAATTCCTTAGATGAATAAGCTAAATATGTAACAAAACAACACCTTTGACATCTGTCAAGTAAGCTGGCAAGTTTAAAGAAATGAATAGTTCAGCAAAAATAATAGCTACAGTTGAGAAAAAATATATATAAATAAAAACAACAAACCACTTGCCCGCGAAAGGCAAAGTTCCTAAGTTCTTGGTCCGGCACACAGTTCTAATCTGCCAGGAAGTTTCATATCAGCGCACACTCCGCTGCAGATTGGAAATCTCATTCTAAAAACAACTAAGTCTGCGCTAGAAATACGACATACAGAAATATTTGACAGCTACGACGTTAGCAATGAGATATGGAAGTAAGTATTCGACACACTGTTGCAAAACCAATCAGATACAGAATGTAAAAACTGTATATACTAATAGCGCTATGTAAATGCAGATCGCTTGAAAATGACAAAACAACCTAAACAAGCTTATCGCCTAACTGTACAACTCTTAAATGAAGCTTCGAAAACTAGCACCGTCCTGACATAATACACATAAAATATCTTATAAATCGATTTATATCTACAAAGACAAATTAATTCACCAGCTTTGATTTATTGACATTCATGGTATACATAAAAACATTCTAAACAGAATCTTACGTCACATTTTCCACATTTTCTGCAAACTGCTGATGATTTCTGTTTGCAATACAAACCTATACACCTTCTCTTTTTCTTAGTGTTCTTAATGTTGTGTTTTGTATCATCGTATCTCATATCACTTGGTACACGCGATTAGATAGGACTAGTAAGACATCTGCCTATTCCTTTTGCAGGAATCATACACACACACACACACACACACACACACACACATGCTCATATATATATATATATATGTGCCATTTCTCTCCTGAAATCAAGCTGAGTAATTTTGGCCCCCGTTCCTTTCTTCAGCTCCCAGGCATTATGTACATACATGCCAATTAGCCAAGAAAGTACAGTACCATTTCTTGTTTTGAATATTTATTCTCCATATGGCAGTGTTCTCATCCATCCTGTCATTGCCCCCGTGTGATTACTGTAAACTGCAAAAATCTGAGAACGTTATACTCCTCTTTGCAGAGAGTCTTTCTCCAGATGATACAGGTTCCATTCCTTCACAGGTAGATGCTACAGCACTGAATTATCCACCCATGTTATGACAATAACGCCACTATCCCGATAAAGTTAAGATTCAAAATATCCCTTATCGTTTATATCTAGCTTTTGAATGGGCCAAGACTGGGAACCCTGTTTTCTCTAGTAGTGCCTGTTCCTCTGTTACCTTCTCATAGGAAAGATAGAACAGTAAATGCTGTATAGACATTGTCAAAGACGAAATGTTGCGCTAATCACTTTATTTCCACATCTATTACCTGAATAACTGGTCAGAAGCCAAATTGTTTTTCATAGGCTGCATTTGCATTTAATGATTTTCCTTGATAAAAGGAAAAACTTTTAAGATATCCAGAAGTGATGGATAAACACCAAGCTTTATATCCAAACTGTATTGATTGTCCCCGGATGAACTGAAATATTTTGTCATCCATTCATCATAAGGCAGATGGTGCAGAGGAACAAAAAGCTTGTTACATTTGTCTCTTCCCCCGTCGTCCTCACTACCCGAATCCTCATCCATGAGAACTGGTGGACCAGGGAGCGTTAAATATATGTCTTAGATTAGATTAGATTAGATTCAGTTTTCGTTCCATAGACCCAAAATATGAAATGATTCTTGTTGGTGTGGAACATATCAGGAAGTATAACATAAAAACATTTTAATATAATGATTAATACCCTGATCATTTGTCAGGAGGTTGTCGAAATAGGTGAATACAATGTGGTAAACAGGAAAAGCTAATATTAACAGAATTAACACGCTGTCAGGATGAAACACTGTTATGCATTATTAATAAATTTATCGTACACAAAATACCTAATCTTGACTGTTGTGACCAAGTGCTATCGAAACTAAAATATAACAGACAGTTTTACTTAAGCTGGCTTAACAGTCTCTTTTAAGATATTCATCTATAGAGTAAAAGGATTTGCCTATCAAAAATTCTTTCAAACTCTGTTTAAACCGTTCTTTATCTCATACCAAGTTTTTAATAGTTGCTGGCAATTTATTGAAAATGTGTGTTCCTGAATATTGGACCCCTTTTTTGACCAAGGTAAGTGATTTTAGGTCTTTATGTAGATTGTTCTTATTCCTAGCGTTGATACTATGTATCGCGCTATTGGTTGGAAATAGAGATATATTACTTGCAAAAAATTTCAAAAATGGTTCAAATGGCTCTGAGCACTATGAGACTTAACATCTGAGGTCATCAGTCGCCTAGAAGTTAGAACTACTTAAACCTAACTAATCTAAGAACATCACACACATCCATGCCCGAAGCAGGATTCGAACCTGTGACCGTAGCAGTCGCGCGGTTCCAGACTGTAGCCCCTGGAACCGCTCGGCCACTCCGCCTGCGCAACAAATTTCACCAAGGAATAAATATGCTGAGAAACAGTGGTTAGAATACAAAGTTCCTTGAACGGATTTCTATGAGATGTTCTTGAATTTACACCACAAATGATACTTATTACACGCTTTTGTACCCTAAAAACTTTTGCTCGGTTTGATGAGCTACCCCAGAATATGAAAGTAAGCAAAGTATACAATTTTTTTATATTTTTAACTCCTACATCTGACATTATTTTCACTGCAAATACAGACTTGTTTAGGTACTTAAGCAATTCTTTGGTATGCCCTTCCCAATTGAATTTATTATGGAGTTGTAATCCCAGAAATTTAACACCTGTCAACCTCTTCAATCTGCATGTCTTTATATGTTGTGCACATGCTGGAAGAAAATCTCTTAAAGGTTCTGAACTGCATATAGTGAATTAACTTTAAACCATTTATTAATGTCGATGAAAATTTGATTAGCAGCTATTTCTAGATCTATACTTGACTTGTTACTTATTGCCGTGTTTGTATCATCTGCAAACAAAACAAACTTAGTATCTGGCAATGTAACAGACGAGAGGTCATTAATGTACACAAGAAAAAGCAATGGGCCCAAGATGGAACCTTGAGGAACACCACATGTAATTAATTCCCAATCAGATGAAGACTGGCTGCTTACTGTACAGATATTTTGCAACGACACCCTTTGTTTCCTGTTAGATAAGTTTGAGGAGCGTTTGTTTCCTCAAGCAGAATACGTAAGACATCCTGAATAGTCAGACTTGGTTTTAAAGACTCAGCCAGGTCTGTGTTATGAAATTAAAGATGAAAGGAAACGAAATCATTTTCGACACTTTAGCTGCTAGTATGTCCATATGGACGCAACTGATATACTCGCTTCATAAACAGAAAGTGAATCGATGGATAACAACTTCTCTATAGCGAAACTCTCAACAAACATTTTTAGAGTTACTGCAAACAGTTTCACTTACAAAAACAAACAAGTTCTTTGTAAAATAATACTTGCTTCACATCAACATGCTCCATCGCTGTTACCAAAGCACTACCTAAAATACAGACTGTCACAAATAAAATGGGACTGGTAAGAGTGAAGTATTAAAATAATGAGTGTAGAAATCAGATCCTCCCTGATAAGAATTCGTGATTTCCAACGTGAAAAGTAATTGTACTTGACAATGAAGAAAGACAAAAATTATTAAACAATTGCGTCTATAAGGGTTGAAGCTAAAGTGAATTTATGAAATCGCTTCAGTCATTTATATTGCGCTGGTGCGTAAGTTAGAGACGTTTTTCCAGAAGTTTACTAAACAAAACATATACACGTAACAGAAACTTCAGTCATCCATGGTATATTTTTCATTATTCATAATAGTCTGTCAACGCTGGGATAAATTTTCGATTCAGCGACTGCAGAAATCACTTGGTTTTCAGTCGAAGGAATCGTGGAGCGATGTTCGGAGTGCGTTTTCATCTGGAAAAGAAGTCGCATGACAGGAAGTCATTCGACAGAGAGCGCAAAAGGTGAAAAGGCGCAAGATGAGATGAATAAGGACGGTGCGGAATGACTTCCCAATCCAACTCCTGTAGTGTTTTTTGTCAGGCTAGTAGATGAGAGCGAGCGTTATCGTGGAAAAGCATCGTTTCACGCAGTCTTCCCGGTCGTTGTTCTTTGATTGCTTCTGCAAGACCTTTCAGTTGTTGACATGTCAGCAGTGATGGTTACACCTCAGGGAAGCAATTCGTAATACTCGTCATCGTCATTTCACCAGATGCATGACATTATCTTTTGTAAATGCGTGGTGGGTTTTGTATGGGGAGTTGATGCTTTGTTTTGGCTCAACCATTTCTTTCTTTGCCTTACATTAGCATAAATACACTATTCACGATACAGGATAGGAATGGTCGGTGTTATTCACACGTCAACTGATGACGAGCTAGCAGAGATGCACATATGGCCAACTGCTAATTTTTGTGATTTTAGCTTAGATCATTCGGTATCGCGATACACCGGAATTTTGAACCTTCTCCCTTGCATGTAAATGTCGCACGATGGTGGAATGATCAAAGTTCATCGCATTTGCGTTTAAACGCTCTTCATCCTGAAAGTGGAGTGTCACTAACGTCAAAAAAGTTCTCCTTGCAACGAGAAAACCATTTTCCTGCCGGGCTCTCTCCTAAGGCATTATCCCCTTAGGCGGCGCAAATGATTCTGGCCGCATCGTCCGCTGACACCCCTCTATTCAGCTCAATCAGAATAATATGTCGGAAATGTTCCGATTCCTCCATTTGACACTCCACTGACTATCTCCAAATGACAAAATGACGACATGCAAACTCAAATAGCAGCAATTAAATACAAATAAAAATGATAATTGATAAATAAAACCATACCAAACGGAATACCAACACGCAAAACATAAACACTACGAACTACACACCAAACTAATAAAAAAGAAAAAGAAATGAAATCATTTTTGATCCTGTAACTGCCAATCGTGCCCATATGGTTACAATTGAAATACTTACTTGATAAAGAAAAACAGTGATTCGATGGAGAACGACTTCTCTAAAATGAAACTCTCAACAGACGTATTTAGTGTTGTTACAAACAGTTGCATTCGGAAAAACAAATACCCTGTGTGCTCTTCGTGAAACTATAGTTCACATCAATATGCTCCATCACTGTTGTCAAAGGAATACCTACAACACAGACTGTCACGAATGCAATAGGAGTGATAACAATGAAGTGTTAAAACAGTGAATGTTGAATTCAAATCCTCTCTGACAAGAACATCAACGTGAAAAATACACTGAGGTGACAGAAGTCACGGGGAACCTCAGAATATAGTATCGGTCTCTTTTTGCCTGGCGTTGTCTAGTAACTCGACTTGGCATGGACTGAACAAGTCGTTGGAAGTCTCCTGTAGAAGTATCGAATCATGCTGCCTCTATAGCTGCCCATGACTACGGAAGTGTGGCCGGCGCAAGATTTTGTGCACGAGCTGACCTCTCGATTGCATCCCAAAAATATTCGGTGGAATTCGTGTCGGGCAATTTGGATGGCCAAATCATTCGCTCGAACTATCCAGAACGTTCCTCAGACCAATCATGAACAACTGTCGCCCAGTGACATGGCGTACTGTCGTCCACAAAAATCCCATCGTCTTTTGGGAACATGAAGTCGATGAATGGCTTCAGATGGGCTCCAAATAGGCAAACATAACCATTTCCAATCAATGACCGGTTCACTTGGACCAGAGGACCCATGTAAACATAGCCCACGCCATTATGGAACCCCCACTAGCTTGCACAATGCCTTGTCGACAACTTGTGTCCATTAGTTCGTGGGGTGTGCGCTACACACGAACCGTACGATCAGCTATTACCAACTCAGATCGGGACTCATCTGACATGGTCGCGGTTTTTCAGTCGTCTAGGGTCCAAATGGCGTGGTCATAAGCCCAGGAGAGGCACCGCACGCGATATCGTGCTGTTACCAAAGGCACTCACGTCGGTCGTCTGTTGCCATAGCCCATTAACGTCCGCCTGCTTAGCTGAGTGATAATGTGTTTACCTACCACGCAGTGGGCCCAGGTTCAATTCCCAGCTCGGTTGGGGATTTTCTCCACTCGTGGACTGAGTGTTGTGTTGTCCTCCTCATCCTTCCATCATCATCACCTACATGAAAGTCGCTCAGTGTGGCGTCGATTGCAATAAGACTTGCAACCGGCGGCTGAACTTCCCCAGTTGGAGCCGCCTAGTCAATAATGCCACACGATCATTTCATTTCACTCATTAACGCCAAATTTGGCCGCACTGTCCTAACGGATACTTTCGCTGTACTTCCCACATTGATAAAAAAACTTCATTGATACAATACAATGATAATTATACAAAATAACCCACTACCTGAACTAATAAGTGGGCCTTCAATTAATACAAACAACAATTGCAGCTTGTACTTTAGTTGGTGGCTATTACTATTGTTATGTGCAATGTTTATGTAATCTATTAATCTACTCTACAAAATACTAAGTCTATTCTGCAGCGTTACAAGTGTGCCAGCAATACTACAAACCTACTGTTTCTGACCTGCCCACCGAGCTAATCCCAGTGGGTGTGCCCCTGGCACTGGGCTGGCCCAAGTTCCTCTCAGCTACTGCAGTCCCTAATCATGTTAGTGTTATTAATGTATATCTACATTCTAATTTATACTATTAATACCTAATATCTAAATGGAAGTGCTGCATCAGGTTGGCATTATTTATACACCTGCTTCCCTGATTATGAAGCGTGGCGGATCTCGGTCGTGACGGCGATCGGCCATCTGCACCCAGCGGTATTGGGCAGGTGCACCTCAGTCGTAATCGGTTTTTTGTTCATTGATCGTTATGGTGCCTAATGAATTCCCTCAGATTTTTCTGTGATACCTCGTTTGCCAAAGTGTTGAGGACGTGATAGGTATCAGCACATTGTAGAAAGGAATATGTATCTTGGTTCGGTAGTTGATGTGTCAGTTCAGTTGCCACATCATTGTATATTGGACACTCATAAATGACGTGGTCGAGTGTGCCGTCTTGAGCGCCACAGTCATACATGGGTGTAGCCCGTTTCTCAAATCAACATAAGTATGTCGGATTTTATCCATGCCCAGTAAGGAAGTGCACCAGACCCCTACTCGGCTCGAAGTAACGCATCTGTAGTCACTCATCAGGCAACAGTTGAAATACCCTCCGTCTCGTTTCCCCATTCTCCCATGACGTCTGCCACAATTCCTCCCCCCTTCTTATAATTGCAAATTTGTCGCTTACCTGTACCCCCACGATCTCCCTAGTCTTTTCAATCTTCACTTTCGTTATCCAGTACCATGCTGCCTGTTCTCTTATCTTGATGTCTAATGAACATAGCCCCATTAACACTGACAGAGCCCCCCCCCCCCCCCAGGGGTTGTTCGGCACGCCCCAACAGAGTGTAACAGCATATTTCACTGCACCCTTCTTACAGTCATGGCAGGCATCACCGTCGTGACCTTGTGTGCCCAGACCCCAGCCCCATATCCTACAATTGATGTTAAAATGCTATTATGGTAGAGTTTAATGAGAGTGGGTGACAGATGGAATCTTTTGTGGCTAATGTTGATGAGTTTATTTAAGACTTCTAAAGCTCGTTGAGGCTGGTATCTATATGAGATGTGTAGTTCCACTTCTCATCTATTATGACCCCTAGATATCTAGCCTCACGGCGCCAAAGAACTGGTGTTCCCTCAATTCTTTCAGTTGGATTCCTAATTAGACTACCTTTCAACAATAAGTATGTTCATTTGTGTGGTGCAACCTTCATTTTCGCTTAATGACACCATTCAGCGAGTGCTGTCATGGTCCGTTCTACTCTAGGTGCTAGTTCCTCATGGCTTCGGCCGCCGATCAACAGGAGGAAGTCGTCTGCATAGGCTATCACGTCTAGCATGTCCTCACTGAGCTGTAGTTCTTCCAGCAATGGTTCTATGTTTACATCCCAAAAGAGTGGTCCCAGGACAGTTCTCTGAGGGAACCTTTTCGTAATGGTTTTACTTATTTTTCCACTAGGGGATGATAACCAGACCTCCCTGTCCTCACAATAGCTCCTTGGACCGCCATAGAGGGGCCCTGGGCACTCCTTCCCACGCAAGTGGGAAAAGAGCGTGGGCCACCACAGGTTGTTGAAGGCGCCACTGATGTCTACCATGATGCCCACCACATACTTGTGCGGGGCTGAGCTGAAAATCTCAGCTGCCAGGGCAATAGCGTCAAACGCTGATCGCCCCAGCCGAAAGCCAAACTGCCTGTCGCTCACACGGCACAGTATCCTGTGTGCCATCAGTCTGTCAGCAAATAGCCTCTCCAAAATTTTCCCCAAGATGTCCAGGAGACATATTGACCTATAGGACTTGGCCTCTGTAGGGTCCTTGTCTTTCCCTTTCTTTATAATTATAACATTTTCCTTTTTCCAAATTTTCGGAAATTTCCCAAGCCTTAGGCACTCATTTAAAAGCCCCGTATGAGGTGTAATAGGGGGAGGGGCGAAGAACTGCACAACCTCCGCTACTATGCCGTCTGGCTCTGGAGCCTTCCCCCTTTTAGAGATTTGATATGTGCCGGCACTTCTTCCTCCGAGAAGGGGTACACCACTGTGTTGTTGGTGTACTCATCAAGATCATCCCTGAGGATTTAATGCTGCATTTCGGTGTCCTCATTTTCTTCATCATGTGGCAGCAGAGTCTGAAGGAGGACCTCGGCAGTATCCTGCCAGGACCCTGTCACTCAGCCGCCTTCACTGATGGTCGAAAGAACTGTGGGAGAACTTATTTTTCCCTTGACCAGCTTATAGGGTACACCCCAAGAGTGAGTAGCTAGCTGGTGCAGCACATATCTTTCCCAACTTTTAACCCTTACCTCCTTTAATTCTTTCTGGAAGACATCTTTGGCTTCCCAGTAACGCTGTAACCGGAATTGTTTTTCCTGCCAGACGACACCTCGCTGGTAGTAACTCCTCGCCCGTCTTACAGACTGACGCATACGTTCCAGGTCGGCAGTCCATGGAGATGGGGAGGCCGCAACAGCTCTCCTCCTGGTTCATACGGCAGCTTTCACCACTCTGACCATTGACCCTACCAGTTCTGTGGCATATCTATCCATGTCTTCGTCACTTTCAGGCAATTGAGGTACATCACACTCTCGATCTAGGCATTCCAAACCTGCTTTATCGAAGTTACATTGAACCTCCCATCCCATGCCCCAGTAACACTCCTCATCACTTAGGCTGAAAACGATCAGATTGTGGTCACTTGTTGACTTGATCTAGAACTCTCCAGTTTTTAATGTTGCTAATGACACTTGGTGTTGACAGGGTGACATATATGTTTGTTCCAATTCCACTTCCACCTCTACAGGTGGGGGGATTTCCCAGTCTATTTGCCACAACTAGTTGGGAGGCCTTCTCCCCATTTGCATCCCTAGTGCCGCTGAGCCATAGGGGGGATTTCGCATTCATATCAGAGGTTATGATGATCTTTCGCAGACGCTACGCTGTGGTGACCCGTGTGAGGTGATCCAAAAGATATTAGAAATTACCTCCGTATTGGAAGTACATGTTGACATGTAGACAAGCCCTGCAGGTGACTGTAGTTCCACGCCTTGGCAGTGGCTGTCTGATAGTTGTGTTAGAATTGTGACCTGTAGAGCCTTGTTTGCTACAATTAGAGCTGAATTGGCTCTTCCACGGTGTAAATTACCTGCCAAGTGGCAGCCCTAAAGGAAATTTGCCAAGCTTGGGAGTATGGCTCAGGGGAGATTCATCGACTTTAGCTGTATTGTCCACAGCCTACACTGTCGAGAAAGTGACTTTTCTGCCACATTTATGTCCTACCCGAACGACGTGCCTGAGTGCAGTTGCCAGGACAGCCAGCTACTCCAAGAGCGACAGCTGTATGGCATGCTCTAAATTGGGGTACACCCTTCTTGGGTCTGTACCGCTAGCTCTTATTTCCTGCGCTTCTTGTAGCAGTATTGTGCTGTTTACTGTTCTAACCTGTATTATTTGTTGTGACTGTTCTTCTTGCATCGGTATAGTGCTGTTAATTGTACAGGCACGTGAGCGTTTATCTAATGCTTCACCACCTTGAGTTATGACTGGCCAGCCCACTGCCACTGGTCGCCCCACATGTCTTTCCACTTCCTCTGTTTGACTATGCCCCTGGTTGAGGCAGGAGGAAAGACCTGGAGGAGCTTGAGCCACTGGCTCAGTCTGAATGCACACATCAAACATCGTTGTTCTTTGGTCTCTCATCTCTAACAAAGACTTTAGAAAGTCTTTGAACTTGTATGCCCTCTCATCATCCTCCACTTACTCGCAGACTTTCTTTGCTTGACTATCGTGGTCACAAAGGCAGCTTCAGCCATAGTCTATTCGAGATATCAAGCGCTATTCCAGCATTTTATATGTCGGGCAGTTTCTACCAGTGGCACTGCAGGTCCCCATGTGTGCATGAAATACAGATGCTTGGTTTTTGACAGTCTTTTCTTATATGATCCTCAGCTCTGCATTTGGAGGATGCCAGCTTCCTGCTGCAGTGTTTGTGAACATGATCTGTGTCCCAACAGTTGTGGCAACGAGTTACCACGAGGTAATCTCTAACATTTATAGCATGTAAACCTATGTAAACCTTGCCCATAAGCGTTAGTTTCTTCCACAGGGCCCCCGAGACCTTTGTGACGTGATGGACTACATCTCAGTCCCTAAGTCCTGTCCTGAACCTCTTGAAATCTTTCATGAAGGTATTAATGTCCGTGCCGTCTAAATTTTGATGATAAAGGGTTTCACATAAGTTTTCATCCTTTAGAGACATGGGGACATCATATAGGATAACCAATGAGTTACGTTTCCAGAGTGGTTAGCATTTGATGGACTCACACAGCTTTTGAATGGCTAATAGTTTGTTCTTATACTCCTCTGTGGCAACATCAACTATAACAACATTCTTGTTAGCTTTTACTCTATTTATTTTGATTTTTTCTCTAGCTGGGTTTACTGTTGTTGCAAAAATTTCCTGCAATTTTTTGACATACTGGCTGGACATGGGTCTTAGAAAGACCTCTGTGTCTGGCCATTTGGAAACCTTGGTTATTGTGTCCTTCGTTGATTGGGCCTTTGGTGCCCACTTGTGCAGCCACGCCAGCCCATGTGTCCACAGGTTCTACATCTACATCTACATACGTCTCAGCAATCCACCATAGGGTGCATGGCGGATGGTACCTCGTACCACAACTAGCATCTCTCCCTGTTCCACTCCCAAACAGAACGAGGGAAAAATGACCGCCTACATGCCTCTGTAGGAGCCCTAATCTCTCTTATCTTATCTTTGTGGTCTTTCCGCAAAATGTAATTTGGCGGAAGTAAAATTGTACTGCAGTCAGCCTCAAAGGCTCAGTAGCGATTCACGAAAAGAACGCCTCCTTTCCTCTAGAGACTCCCACCCGAGTTCCTGAAGCATTTCCGTAACACTCGCGTGATGATCAAAACTACCAGTAACAAATCTAGCAGCCCGCCTCCGAATTGCTTCTATGTCCAACCCTCTAACCGACCTGATAGGGATCCCAAACGCTCGAGCAGTACTCAAGAATAGGTAGTATTAGTGTTTTATAAGCGGTCTCCTTTACAGATGAACCACGTCTTCCCAAAATTCTACCAATGAACTGAAGACGACTATCTGCCTTCCCCACAACTGCCATTACATGCTTGTCCCACTTCATATCGCTCTGCAATGTTACGCCAAAATATTTAATCGACGTGACTTTCTTAACCCATCATTTTCCTTTTCCAGTTCTTCAATACAGCCTTCTAGCTTGGCATTGGCAATTGCCCATGCAGCCGGCTCATTTTTTATGGTCTGGACTGCAGTGTGACTAATTTTCCCATTCTTAATGCTTTAATCAAGGATCTGAGTGATCCTTGTATGCCTGTTCATAATGTTTTCCCCCGTTGCCTGACCTAGTCCATCTTGTGGCAAGGTATCGGCTAGCATTGAAGCCCTTATGGGTGCACTGGAATCTCTTGTCTCATCTGTAGCCGTCATGTATTTGACAAGCAAAAAAGATTGGGAGCCATGTCTCTTACCCCGGACCGGATCCTCTGACTTGGGGAGGGGGGGGGGGGGGGCTAACTGCAGTTCGCCCACTGGCCTCGTCCCTAGGCCAAGGACCCCTCAGAGCTGCTGGGTTCAGCGCCGTTTCCAGCACACTGGTCCCCTTCAGTACCTGGTCGCAGTCGATTTTACTTGTCCTGCATCAGCAAGTGTACCCTGCACTCTGGGGAGGCAGATGCACCTCTCGCCCTTCACCCCCTACTAGCCCGAGCTTCCACTTTGCGGCCAAGGACCCACTCCTATTCAGGTGGTGGGCCTGTCACTCAGTCGTTCGGGGGTCTGGACCCATCTAACCTAACCTGGGCTGTGTTACCACCTCTCGGGCTTGGCGGAACATGCCTCGAAAGACCAGAGGCGCGGCGAAGTACACATGCCGACTTGAGACAAGATCCCACGACGGCAAACCAGGCTACCAGCAGCAGAGACAAAGACAGAGGCGTGTCCCTGCATTCTGGGGAGCGGCGACGCCAGGCAGGCGCAGCATGTCACAGTCGAGGCCAGCAACATGCCACACACGCCCTACATCTGCCGCTCGCCACAGGAGGGACAGGTTGTTGTGTCCCTTTTGTGCAGCTTCCCCTGCGCCATGCACCCTTTGCTTTCCTCTTGGGTTGGGAGACTTTTAACGTCGTCCAGGCCGTGAGGAGCGGCAGGAGCCAGACTGCAGGAGCCCAGGCTCATCGTTAGACTTGCCCTCACCTCCCCACCTGACAGCCGCCGCTAAACCCAGGAGAGACAGATGCTATGTCTCTCTTAATGCAGCTTCCCCTGCGCCACGCACCCTTTGCTTTCGCCTCGGGTTCTACATCTACATCTACATCCATACTCCGCAAGCCACCTGACGGTGTGTGGCGGAGGGTACCCTGAGTACCTCTATCGGTTCTCCCTTCTATTCCAGTCTCGTATTGTTCGTGGAAGGAAGGATTGTCGGTATGCTTCTGTGTGGGCTCTAATCTCTCTGATTTTATCCTCATGGTCTCTTCGCGAGATATACGTAGGAGGGAGCAATATACTGCTTGACTCTTCAGTGAAGGTATGTTCTCGAAACTTTAACAAAAGCCCGTACCGAGCTACTGAGCGTCTCTCCTGCAGAGTCTTCCACTGGAGTTTATCATCTCCGTAACGCTTTCGCGATTACTAAATGATCCTGTAACGAAGTGCGCTGCTCTCCGTTGGATCTTCTCTATCTCTTCTATCAACCCTATCTGGTACAGATCCCACACTGGTGAGCAGTATTCAAGCAGTGGGCGAACAAGCGTACTGTAACCTACTTCCTTTGTTTTCGGATTGCATTTCCTTAGGATTCTTCCAATGAATCTCAGTCTGGCATCTGCTTTACCGACGGTCAACTTTATATGATCATTCCATTTTAAATCACTCCTAATGCGTACTCCCAGATAATTTATGGAATTAACTGCTTCCAGTTGCTGACCTGCTATTTTGTAGCTAAATGATAAGGGATCTATCTTTCTATGTATTCGCAGCACATTACACTTGTCTACATTGAGATTCAATTGCCATTCCCTGCACCATGCATCAATTCGTTGCAGAGCCTCGTGCATTTCAGTACAATTTTCCATTCTTACTACCTCTCGACATACCACAGCATCATCTGCAAAAAGCCTCAGTGAACTTCCGATGTTATCCATAAGGTCATTTATGTATATTGTGAACAGCAATGGTCCTACGACACTCCCCTGCGGCACACTTGAAATCACTCTTACTTCCGAAGACTTTTCTCCATTGAGAATGACATGTTGCGTTCTGTTATCTAGAAACTCTTCAGTCCAATCACACAATTGGTCTGATAGGCCATATGCCCTTACTTTGTTCATTAAACGACTGTGGGGAACTGTATCGAACGCCTTGCGGAAGTCAAGAAACATGGCATCTACCTGTGAACCCGCGTCTATGGCCCTCTGAGTCTCGTGGACGAATAGCGCGAGCTGGGTTTCACATGACCGTCTTTTTCGAAACCCATGCTGATTCCTACAGAGTAGATTTCTAGCCTCCAGGAAAGTCATTATACTCGAACATAATACGTGTTCCAAAATTCTACAACTGATCGACGTTAGAGATATAGGTCTATAGTTCTGCACATCTGTTCGACGTCCCTTCTTGAAAACGGGGATGACCTGTGCCCTTTTCCAATCCTTTGGAACGCTACGCTCTTCTAGAGACCTACGGTACACCGCTGCAAGAAGGGGGGCAAGTTCCTTCGCGTACTCTGTGTAAAATCAAACTGGTATCCCATCAGGTCCGGCGGCCTTTCCTCTTTTGAGCGATTTTAATTGTTTCTCTATCCCTCTGTCGTCTATTTCGATATCTACCGTTTTGTCATCTGTGCGACAATCTAGAGAAGGAACTACAGTGCAGTCTTCCTCTGGACTCGCATTCGGGAGGACGACGGTTCAATCCCGTCTCCAGCCATCCTGATTTAGGTTTTCCGTGATTTCCCTAAATCGTTTCAGGCAAATGCCGGGATGGTTCCGTTGAAAGGGCACGGCCGATTTCCTTCCCCATCCTTCACTAACCCGAGATTGAGCTCCGTCTCTAATGACCTCGTTGTCGACGGGACTTAAAACAACACTAACTAACCACTAAGTCTTCCTCTGTGAAACAACTTTGGAAAAAGACATTTAGTATTTCGGCCTTTAGTCTGTCATCCTCTGTTTCAGTACCATTTTGGTCACAGAGTGTCTGGACATTTTGTTTTGATCCACCTACCGCTTTGAAATAAGACTAAAATTTCTTAGGATTTTCTGCCAAGTCAGTACATAGAACTTTACTTTCGAATTCATTGAACGCCTCTCGCATAGCCCTCCTCACACTACATTTCGCTTCGCACAATTTTTGTTTGTCTGCAAGGCTTTGGCTATGTTTATGTTTGCTGTGAAGTTCCCTTTGCCTCCGCAGCAGTTTTCTAACTCGGTTGTTGTACCACGGTGGCTCTTTTCCATCTCTTACGATCTTGCTTGGCACATACTCATCTAACGCATATTGTACGATGGTTTTGAACTTTGTCCACTGATCCTCAACACTATCCGTACTTGAGACAAAACTTTCGTGTTGAGCCGTCAGGTACTCTGAAATCTGCTTTTTGTCACTTTTGCTAAACAGAAAAATCTTCCTACCCTTTTTAATATTTCTATTTATGGCTGAAATCATCGATGCCGTAACCGCTTTATGATCGCTGATTCCCTGTTCTGCGTTAACTATTTCAAATAGTTCGGATCTGTTTGTCACCAGAAGGTCTAATATGTTATCGCCACGAGTCGGTTCTCTGTTTAACTGCTCAAGGTAGTTTTCAGATAAAGCACTTTAAAAAATTTCACTGGATTCTTTGTCCCTGCCACCCGTTATGAACGTTTGAGTCTCCCAGTCTATATCCGGCAAATTAAAATCTCCACCCAGAACTATAACATGGTGAGGAAATCTACTCGAAATATTTTCCAAATTATCCTTCAGGTGCTCAGCCACAACAGCTGCTGAGCCAGGGGGCCTATAGAGACATCCAATTACCATGTCTGAGCCTGCTTTAACCGTGACCTTCACCCAAATCATTTCACATTTCGGATCTCCGTGAATTTCCTTCGCTACTATTGCACCTCTTATCGCTATAAACACGCCTCCCCATTCACTGTCCAGCCTGTCTGCGGTATACATTCCAATCTGAGTTTAGGATGTCATTACTGTTTACGTCTGGTTTCAGCCAACTTTCTGTCCCTAGTACTATATTGGTGTTGTGACCGTTTATTAATTAGAACAGTTCTGGGACCTTTCTATAGACGCTCCTGCAGTTTACTATTAGCACATTAATATTGTTATTCCCTGTTGCATTTTGCCTACTCCTACCTTGCCGCGTCTCAGGAGGCGTCTTGTCGGGCCTAGGGAGGGAATTCTCTAACCTAAAAAACCCCCTTGTGCACTCCACACGTACTCCGCTACCCTTGTAGCCGCTTCCGGCGTGTAGTGCACGCCTAACCTATTCAGGGGGACCCTACATTTCTCCACCCGATAGCGGAGGTCGAGAAATTTGCACCCCAGATCTCCGCAGAATCGTCTGAGCCTCTGGTTTAAGCCTTCTACTCGGCTCCAAACCAGAGGACCGCGATCGGTTCTGGGAACGATACTACAAATAGTTAGCTCTGATTCCACTCCGCGAGCGAGGCTTTCCGCCTTCACCAATTCCGCCAACCGCCTGTACGAACTGAGGATGACCTCTGAACCCAGACGGCAGGAGTCATTGGTGCCGACATGAGCAACAATTTGCAGTCGGGTGCACCCAGAGCTCTCTATCGCCGCCGGCAGGGCCTTCTCCACATCTCGGATGAGACCCCCCGGCAAGCAGACAGAGTGAACACTGGCCTTCTTCCCCGACCTTTCCGCTATTTCCCTAAGGGGCTCCATCACCCGCCTAACGTTGGAGCTCCCAATAACTAACAAACCCCTCCCCCCGTGTACCTGCTCGGACCTTGCTGAAGGAGCAGCCACATGTCCACTCACAGGCAGAGCGGGCGATGCCACACGGTCAGCCTCCACGTTTACCCTCCGCCTCGTGCGCCGCGAATGCCGCTGAACCCGCCACTCCCCTTGGGGAGAGGGTGGCCCAACCGCGCCCGGTACCCGTGAAGATGTCTCGACAGCAGGGACAGTGGGTGAAGTATGTAACACCTGGGGTGTACCTTGCGACGCACCAGACTCCCCACTGCCGCTACACTCCGAGGCAGCAGCCTGAAGACGGCTGACAGCGGCCATCAACACGCTCAGCTGTTCGCGAACAGTGGCCAGCTCCTCCTGCGTCCGTACACAGCAGTCACACATCCTATCCATCCTGAGGAATCAATTTACTGAAGAGAGTTAATCAACTTTTAACTAGACTGCTAATTCACTAAAGGCGGCTGTTTATTGACTAAACTGTGGTTGCTAGCCACTTCTTGCAGAAAACAATGAAAATAGCGCTCACTACCTGTCTCTGGACTGTATTGAAAACAAATACTAGCACTACTGGCACTATGGTTGACAAAGGGACTCTCTCTGACTGTATTCAAAACAAACACGAAATCTATGGAACACTATTGATAGCACTCGACTGGGGGCGTTTACGTCCTACCATGACAGGAGTTTAACGTCCTTCCTCAACGTTCAACGCAGCCCGGAGTTGTAGCCGGCCATGGTGGCCGAGCGGATCTAGGCGCTTCAGTCTGGAACCGCGCGACTGCTACAGTCGCAGGTTCGAATCCTGCCTTGGGCTTGGATGTGTGTGATATCCTTAGTTCTAAATTCTAGGGGACTGATGACCTCAGATGTTAGGTCCCATAATGCTCAGAGCCACTTGAACCATTTTGAACCGGAGATGTAGAAGGATGTTGGACCGGGTTGTGGAGTTTGACATCAACAAGACGGTGCGGCACTCAAAGCCGAGTTGCGTTCCCTGGAGGGCCTCCACACGTACTGAGGGATCATGACCGACCATGTCTCACCCACCACTTCTGATAATTCGCAGTGGGCCAGTGCAGACCAGTGAGAATTGCACCCAGTTAGGGGCTAGCCTTTTAACGTCATGCTTCACGTCCCACATCGATTTACGCAGTTATTTCACGCTGTGTTGCCTGTCTATTAGCACTGACAACTCTTCGCAAACACTACTGCTCTCGGTCGTTAAGTGAAGGCCGTCGGCCACTGCATTGTGCGTGGTGAGAGGTAATGCCTGACATTTAGTATTCCCAGCCTAGTCTTGACACTGTGATCTCGGAATATTGAATTCCCTAACGGTTTCCGAAACGAAATGTCCCATGTGTCTAGCTCCAACTAGCGTCACGCGGTCAAAGCCTGTTAATTACCGCGCGGCCATAGTCACGTATCGGAATCCTCCTCATATGAAGGTACACTACTGGCCATTAAAACTGCTACACAAAGAAGAAATGCAGATGGTAAACGGGTATTCATTGGACAAATATATTATACTAGAACTGACATGTGATTACATTTTCGCGCAATTTTGGTGCATAGATCCTGAGAAATCAGTACCCAGAACAACCACCTCTGGCCGTAATAACGGCCTTGATACGCCTGGGAATTGAGTCAAACAGAGCTTGGATGGCGTGTACAGGTACAGCTGCCCATGCAGTTTCAACACGATACTACAGTTCATCAAGAGTAGTGACTGGTGTATTGTGAAGGCCAGTTGCTCGGCCACCATTGACCAGAGGTTTTCAATTGGTGACAGATCTGGAGAATGTGCTGGCCAGGGCAGCAGTTGCACATTTTCTGTATCCAGAAAGGCCCGTACAGGATCTGCAACATGTGGTCGTGCATTATCCTGCTGAAATGTAGGGTTTCAAAGGGATCGGACGAAGGGTAGAGCCACGGGTCGTAACACATCTGAAATGTAACGTCCACCGTTCAAAGTGCCGTCAATGCGAACAAGAGGTGACCGAGACGTGTAACCAATAGCACCCCATACCATCACGTCAGGTTCAAATGGTTCAAATGGCTCTGAGCACTATGGGACTTAACATCTATGGTCATCAGTCCCCTAGAACTTAGAACTACTTAAACCAAACTAACCTAAGGACAGCACACAACACCCAGCCATCACGAGGCAGAGAAAATCCCTGACCCCGCCGGGAATCGAACCCGGGAACCCGGGCGTGGGAAGCGAGAACGCTACCGCACGAACACGAGATGCGGGCATCACGTCAGGTGATACGCCAGTATGGCGATGACGAATACACGCTTCCAATGTGCGTTCACCGCGATATCGCCAAACACGGATGCGAACATCATGATGCTGTAAACAGAACCTGGATTCACCCGAAAAAATGACGTTTTGCCATTCGTACACCTAAGTTCGTCGTTGAGTACACCATTGCAGGCGCTCCTGTCTGTGATGCAGCGTCAAGGATAACCGCAGCCATGGTCTCCGAGCTGATAGTCCATCTTGCTGCTAACGTCGTCGAACTATTCGTGCAGATGGTTGTTGTCTTGCAAACGTCCCCATCTGTTGGCTAAGGGATCGAATCGTGGCTGCACGATCCGTTACAGCCATGCGGATGAGATGCCTGTCATCTCGACTGCTAGTGATGCGAGGCCGTTGGGATCCAGCACGGCGTTCCGTATTACCCTCCTGAACCCACCGATTCCATATTCTAACAGTCATTGGATCTCGACCAACGTGAGCAGAAATGTCGCGATACGATAAACCGCAATCGCGATAGGCTACAATCCGACCTTTATCAAAGTCGGAAACGTGATGGTACGCATTTCTCCTCCTTACACGAGGCATCACAACAACGTTTCACCAGGCAACGCCGGTCAACTGCTGTTTGTGTATGAGAAATCGGTTGGAAACTTTCCTCATGTCAGCAGGTTGTAGGTGTCGCCACCCGCGCCAACCTTGTGTGAATGCTCTGAAATTCTCATCATTTGCATATCACAGCATCTTCTTCCTGTCGGTTAAATTTCGCGTCTGTAGCACATCATCTTCGTGATGTAGCAATTTCAATGGCCAGTAGTGTAATTGTCACCTGGCAATGAAGAAAGAACAAAACTATTCAACAATTTTATCCGTGTGGGTTGTAGCTACAGTAAATTTATGAAATGATTTCAGTCATTTATAATAACCTCGTATTTTTGGAGGGAGAGAGGGGTTATGAGATCAATGATCTCCTCTTGAATGCACGTCTGGTGACGTAGTGTCGTGTACGGCTTCCACGGTGCAGGCTGCCCGTTGTGATGTTGGATAGACCTACCGAGGCCTGCCATTCTGCTCTTTAGTCCTAAAGTGAGTAATTAGGCTTCAGAAGAGGAGGCGTGTGAGCAGCGGGGACGAGCTCCGGCGACCGGCGACTAGCGGCGACGTGGTGCGCGTGTGGTACTGCGGCCAGCCCAATAGGGCCAGGTAGGCCGCCGGGGACGTGTTCGGCGCGCTGTTTCGCGCGGACCGAATAAATGAAAAGCGAGAGCGCCGGTGCTAAGTGCCCGCGCCGCCGCACCAAGAGTGGCTCCATCACGTCACGTCACAGACAACAGCGCCGCCCTGATAACATTAAGGCGCACAAAGTGCCAAAAATTACATTTCCGCCGCGCCGCTGTCCTCGGGTGGAGCACGCCAGAGGCCCCGGTGCGCTTGCGGGTCGAGCCGGGCTGCAAAGGGTGGCAGCCCTGGCGGCGGCGGCGAGGGGCGCGTTTTTGATGGAAGGCGACGGCAGCGCCGGCCGCGCATTGTTGTCGGCAAAGGCTAAAAGCACATCAACACCGGCACAATGCCGCGCAGGGCTGCGTCAAAAGCACGCCCCCGCCGCTGTTTTATATAAAGGCTTCGTGTTGGCGAATATGATAAAATAAGCGCGCAATTGGATTTGGCGCCTCTCCGCCGCTGCGGGAGCCGAGTTCCCCCCCTGCCCCACCGTCTCCACCCACCCTCTTGCGGCTGACGCCTCTTCCGCCTACACGTGTGCCGGCCACCGGGGACAAATTGTGTCAAAAACGTCACACCCCTTTTCCCCCGCGGCGCAGACAACGCGGGACAGAGCATCGCGGAATTCTGACAGTATTTTTTTATCGAATCGTCCGTCCGCGTCGTCGGCGACGGCAAAAATTTCTGGTTGCTCTGCGCCGTTCGCCGCCGGCAGTTCCGGAGGGACAGAGTAGGCGGGAATAAAAAAAATAGAGGCGGTGGAAGAAAAAAAAGCGCTACATGCTCGACTGAGCCGGGCCGCCGTCGGTCGCTTGTGTAATGCAAAGTAGCGCCCAGGACCCATCCTGCTCACCTCACTCCTCCTCCGTTCTGTTTTGAAGCATTCGCTTCAGGCCCTGTTGCCTCCTCGTAATGTGCTCATTCGTGCTATTAATGCGGATAATCCTCAAGTTTCAAAAACTTGTGGACTTTCGTAGGTTCCCCATGAAGGCGCGGAAGTGCGGGTCCCGACTAAGAAGAGATCATCACTAACTCGACCTCGTATTTTTAGGGGAAAATGAACGCATGGACGATAGGGTACAGCGGGGCCAGTCCGTTCACGGCACTAATCCGCCTGAAATAAGTTTCTGACAAGGTATAGCGTCCCCAGTGAAATAATACGAAAAGACTTTAAAAACAGTATTTATAAAGAAGAGACATTTATAAATTGAATAATATATATTTTTATCATGTACCCGTAAAATAATAATTTCTCTGTGTAAGTTTCGAGTGAAATGATCTAAAGAGACGTCAAGATACGCTCTTTTGTTAATTTTTTAGTCGTCTTCACTTCTTCTCTTTTCTTGGTTGCGTGTAGACGGTCATCTTGCGAGTGCTGGCAATTGTACTAATTAGGCAGATAATATATTGATTTAATATTATTGTTCACTTTTAATTTGTAAGAGGTGATCCCGATTCATGTCCGCCTTCCTTGACTTAACCTGCATTCGAGCTAATTACAGTGCAACAATCGCAGCGGCCGATGCAGCCAACGACGCCATTACGTGGCGATATTAACTTATAAAATTTAGCGGAAGCGAAAAACTCGCCCGCTATTAACATAATATACACTTTTCTCCACAGCCGCCCGACGCTGCAGAAAATACGTAGCTTTAAGATTCTTATTTTCAGTACCATAGCCGAGAGCCGGAGCAAGGACTCCGACTACGAAGCAATGGTTAGCAGAGGTAAGAAAAAATAGTCTCGCGCGTGTGTGGGCCGCAATAGTAATTAATAACTAAAGATTTTTTGCTTTGAAGTGAGCTGACTAGCCGAGGAAATTAATATGAAAATCTTATTCCATTGTTCAACTTATATGCTCATGTTTTAAGATTCAGTGAGTCTAACGTTCATTAACGTAACAAATAGGTTATACTGAAGATTAATAGTGTTAAAAAAAGGGAGAACTTCACAAAAGCGTTTAATTGTAAACCAAAATAAAATGAAATATAATTTTTTATTAAGGCCCACCACGTAAGTCGGCAATAATCAACATAATAATAATAATACATTAAATTACGACGGCCGACGGACGCGAGAAAGGTGAAGGTCGCCCTTACTTTCAGTGTGTGCCAGTACCTCTGTATCGCCGCATGTGGTTATACTAATGGTGTTTTCTGTTACATTATTGACAGGACAAAAGAACAAACTCTAAGAGGTTAGCGAATTGGGATGAACTGTTGCCACAGCTAAAGAATACAACCTGACAAATGAAGGTGTACCACGCACAACAACGTGGAACTTTAATCTCTTATGGTTACCTGTATAAGAACACAGGTTATGCAGTGTATGTGTATATCAACAAATACTGGTTGCCTTTTCCACAAAGGTCTGATATGTCGCATTTCCGCTCAGTCAGATTATTAGTTTAATTGATGTTTTACTGCTAAATACTAGATAACACGTTTCCTTGGTTTCTCTTCTGATCTAGAATTCAGATAACATGTTTTCTTGGTCTTACATACAAAAGGAAAAAGCCAATTGCTCCATTGTCTGATGAATATATGAAACAAACAGTAGTCTAACAAGTGTTATAGGCAGTTCCTCTGGGTAAAGTGCCAGCAGTCTGCTACGTGGTTTCCGAAGAGTGTGTGGTTGAAAAGAACGAAAAATGTTTACTTGTGGTTTTGACACTAAAATACATTCGGCGGAATAGCCTCTTGACTGTGTGGAATTTTTATATATTGCGATTTCTGCTTTCTTCATATGTTTGTTATACTTTGTTTGTGTAAAGGAATTTCGACCTTGTATATACTCGAATGCATTCATAATTAAAATAGCGTAATTGGGCTTGCAAATGAAATGAGCGGAATATCCACGCTGTTCTCTATCAACCCCAGCAATCGATCTCGCCGGAAAATTTTGGGCCATAACTGTGGTAGTACTCTCGTATGAACTAGCGCTAGTACAAATACACGGCGTTCAAATTTCGCGCTCACCGGCTGGAGTATTTCCTTTTCCTGTAGAATAGGAGGCAGCGGTGCCTTCAAATACGTTCCTGTCTGTAACACTAAATCCCATTCTAAAGTCGTGGTCAATTCAAGGCGCCCGTCCTCCAGTCGTGCACTTGTTTTTAATTTATTATGCGCACTGATTGAGCGCTAAAAATCCGAGTTTGTTCGGGGGCATGTTTTGTGTGTGATGAATAGCCAGTAAAATCCAACGTTTTTCAGTATTTTGTATTATACAGGATAGAAATGAAACTACGTTCGAAGATGTATGTGCTAGGCAATCAACATAACTAGGTACACATTTAAATATACACTACTGGCCGTTAAAATTGCTACACCAAGAAGAAATGCAGATGATAAACGGGTATTCATTGGACAAATATATTATACTAGAACTGACATGGGATTGCATTTTCACACAATTTGGGTGCATAGATCCTGAGAAATCAGTACCCAGAGCAACCACCTCTGGCCGTAATAACGGCCTTGATACGCCTGGGCATTGAGTCAAACAGAGCTTGGACGGTGTGTACAAGTACAGCTGCCCATGCAGCTTCAACACGATACCACAGTTCATCAAGAGTAGTGATTGGCGTACTGTGACGAGCCAGTTGCTCGGCCACCACTGACCAGACGTTTTCAGTTGGTGAGAGATCTGGAGAATGTGCTGGCCAGGGCAGCAGTCGAACATTTTCTGTATCCAGAAAGGCCCGTACAGGACCTGCAACATGCGGTCGTGCATTATCCTGCTGAAATGTAGGGGTTCGCAGGGATCGAATGAAGGGTAGAATCACGGGTCGTAACACATCTGAAATGTAACGTCCACTGTTCAAAGTGCCGTCAGTGCTAACAGGAGGTGACCGAGACGTGTAACCAATGGCACCCCATACCATCACGCCGGGTGATACGCCAGTATGGCGATGACCAATACACGCTTCCAATGTGCGTTCACCGCGATGTCGCCAAACACGGATGCGACCATTATGATGCTGTGAAAAGAACCTCGATTCATCCGAAAAAAATGGCGTTTTGTCATTCGTTGCCATCGAATTTTCGTGTTGTTCACAAATTGCAACACCTTCTAAGTTTTTCACGCTAATTAAGGCCATATAAGCATGATCTTTTCCGAATGTACTTCTGATCAAAAACCAATACTGGTAGCTGGAGCCCAAAGTTCTTGTTAATCATCCCTTTGGCATTCTTGTGGAGATATTTCCATAGCAACTTTCATCCCCTAACAAATATTTCTTAATATGTAACAGAGAAGTAAAACACCAACTTTCATAAATTTAGCTATAAATTTTTTTTAATGTAACGAAATATTTTTTAAAAAAATGTCGTCCCCTATGCTGAAACACATATTCTTTATTTTTGATCGAGAAATCAAATACCAATTTTCGTAGGTCTGGCTTCAAAACTGCCTTAAATAGCGGCTTTTTTAATAAAAAAACCTTCCTCTCCTATTTTACCCCCCTTTGGTTGGAATTTCGAAAAATCCCTTCTTAAACGACGCGTACAGCGTAAGATCCACACCTAGGCAGTTTGGGCTTGCCGATAATGAGTCAGTCAGTCAGTCTTCAGGAGGTTTCCTTTTGTACATACAGTAGAAGATGTGAATCGTATCACGCCTCGGAATTCGAATAGCTGGAAACTTCTGTTCAGACAATCGGTGGACGATGCAAGTGAACTCTGTACGCACATATGAATCTTAAAGAGACACTCGTTGTGGAATGGACTAATTCCAGTTTGCCATTGTCGCAATCGAAAACTTCACCGTTACACTCGCGACGTTTGTTTCCGTGTTCAAATGAGACTGATAGCACGCTGGAACCACGTGACCGGCCTGCGCGACTCTGGTCGCCGGCAACACAACCACGGGCATGCGGCCATCAGATAAATGGAACACCCTGCAATAGGCACTAGATGTGTTATTCTTCAACGAGGTTGGCATGATTAAACTGTAAATCGATAATAATTAACGTCATGTCATGTTAGTTACTCAGTTGCTCAGCTTTACTCATTTTTATTTTTAGGCGTATATAGGAGCAAAATATCAGTGTGAGAGCACTGTTAAATATATTGCAGCGCCAAAGAAACCGGTATAGGCATGCGCATTCAAATACAAAGAGCTGTAAACAGGCAGAATACGGCGCTGCGGTCGGCAACGCCTATATAAGACAACAAGCGTCTGACGCAGTTGTTGGATCGGTTACTGCTGATACAATGGCAGGTTATCAAGATATAAGTGAGTTTCAATGTGGTGTTATAGTCGGAGCACGAGCGATGGAACACAGCGTCTCCGACGTAGCAATGAAATGGGGATTTTCCCGTACGACCATTTCAGGAGTGAACCGTGAATATCAGGAATTCGGTAAAACATCAAATCTCCGACATCGCTGCGGCCGGAAAAAGATCCTGCAAGAACGGGACCAACGACGACTGAAGAGAATCGTTCAACATGACAGGAGGGCAACCCTTCCGCATATTGCTTCAGATTGCAATGCTGGGCCATCAAAAGTGTTAGCTTACGAACTATTCAACGAAACATCATCGGTATGGGCTTTCGGAGCCGAAGAGCCGCTCGTGACCGCACGACACAAAGCTTTACGCCTTGTATGGGACTGTGTACACCGACATTGGACTGTTGATGACTGGAATCATGTTGCTTGGTCGTACGAGTCTCGTTTCAAATTGTATCGAGCGGATGGACGTGTACGGGTATGGAGACAACCTCATGAATCTGTGGAACCTGCATCTCAGCAGGGGACTGTTTAAGCTGGTGGAGGCTCTGTATTGGTGTGAGCGTGTGCAGTTGAAGTGATATGGGAGTCCTCATACGTTTAAATACGACTGTGGCAGGTGACACGTACGTAAGCATCCCGTCTGATTAAGTGCATCCATTCATGTCCATTGTACATTCCGACAGACTTGGGTAATTCCAGCAGGTCAATGCCACACCCTATACGTCCAGAATTGCTGCAGACTGGCTCCACGAACACTCTTCTGACTTTTAAACACTTTCGTTGGCCACGAAACTTCCCAGACATGAACATTATTGAGCATATCTGGGATGCCTTACAAAGTGCTGTTCAGAAGACACTCCACCCCTCGTACTCTTTCGGATTTATGGGCAGCCCAGCAGGATTCATGGTGTCACTTCCCTCCAGCATTACGTGAGACGTTAGTCTTCTCCATGCCACTTCATGTTGAGTCACTTCTACGTGCTCGCGGGGACCCTACACGATACTGAGCAGGTGCAGCAGTTTCTTTGGCTCTTCAGTGTAATGTTGAACGTATATGTGCGTAAGTTTGCCGTGTTACGTGTTTATACTACGTACTATTTTTCGCGGAGTATAATGTGTGCTCTCGAACAAGGTTTCATAACACGGTTCGCAGATGGGTCCACATCCCATATCTCTTCTCTCGGCTACAGCATCTCGCGAATAGGAGGACACGCGAAGCATACAACACTGTTCTCGGATTGGGATTCAAAATGGCGAATTTTCAGTGTGTGCAAGCAATGCCATGTTGTGTTGTTGTTGGCTACAATTCTCATAATCGCAACACTTAGGGACTCAACAATGATTCGTAGTTTCCCTCGCGATGCAGATCTGCAGAAGATTTGGCTGTCGAAATGCCGTAGAAAAGTCGCTGTGAATGTTGCAAATGCTAGATACGTGTCCTCGTCATTTCAAGGAAACTGATTATGTTAGAGACTTGCGTTCGGAACTACTGAAGTTCGGAACTACTAAATTTACCACGGAAACGAGTACTTAAGAGCGACGCATTTCCATTATGTAACTTGCCTTGCTGTAGTAGCGCCAGTGATAGCACATCAAGTGCAACACAAGAGATAAAGTAACGTTTCAACCAACGTTTTTGATTCATTGAAGAAGCATAGAGACTTCAGAAAAGGTTCTAGGCGCTTCAGTCTGGAACCGCGCGACTGCTACGGTCGCAGGTTCGAATCCTACCTGGGGAATGAATGTGTGTGATGTCCTTAGGTTAGTTAGGTTTTAAAGTTCTAAGTTCTAGGGGACTGATGACCTCAGATGTTAAGTCCCATAGTGCTCAGAGCCATTTGAACCATTTGAACTTCAGAAAAGCGTTCATCACGAAAAGAGAGTGCTGTTAAAAGTACCTATATTTATACACGAAATTCTTTGTAATGATTCAGATAAAGCCAGTTTACAGAATTCCGTAGCGGCATTACAGGGAAGATATCCTCGTCTGAAAAATATTTGCACGAAATTGCGAGAACGTCATAAACATCTTCGATGTCAGTTGCTAAATATTTTCACCCATTCAAATCAGAAATTAGTTACTGTGTTCAAAACGGGTTCTGTAGTTCAAAGAGGGCATTTGCAAGTCGATTACTTGGCGTGCAGTTCCGCAAAAATTTTAAATTTTCTCAGTGAATAACTCGGATATCATCTACCTGAACCGGCAACCTTGCGTTCTCGGATAAACCTCAGTTCCACTTGCCACCCAGATTATTTTGAAGGGTGTTTCAGGTGAGTGAGCTAACTTAAATTCTTTCGACAAATAAGACCATTGTATAATTGCTTGAGTGAAAACGACAGTTCCCGTCTATTAGTTGAAGTTCTTTCGAACTTGTAACGAATTTAAAATTAAAGTATCTCCAGTATAGGTCTTGTTTACCCATTACTTTTTTTCTGAGCCAATTTAGAACATTGCAAGCTCATTTCGAACATTTATTTCATCATCTAATTAAAAAAACGAGCTGTACTTTAAACTTTTCTTACATGTTCCGATTCGATAGATACCCAATTTCCTTTAAAAAATTACCAGTGTGTGTTTATAAGGCGGATAAGTCAGAGAATGTAGCAGTAACATATAGCAATAGCAGAACAGCGACTTACATTTCGTTATTTTACAAGAAAAAAAAGGTACTACAAATACGAGGGCGTCCTGGAACTAATGCCTCAGAATTTTTTATGTGAAAACTCTTAAAGTTTTTTTAAGTAAAACAAATGATATTAACATTCTGAGCTTTTATTCTTCTTGTCTACGGATTTCCATCCCTCTGCCACTAGTGGACTCCTAAATGTAGCGTCTGACATAGCGTTTTGTAACGTACCTTTGTCGGTGCGTGAGAAACAAGACCACACACGAGCGCTGCGACATCTACAACAATCCGACACCTTGGAGTCCCTGTCATTGACCATCCTTCATACAGTCTCGACTTGACCCATCCCATTTTCATCCTGTCAAAATTGAAAGAACTGTTGCACCCCTTACACAGTTTATCCGATAATACGGCTCTACTGTACTTAACGTTTGTTCGTAATCCACTTTATGTAACAGTAAACAGCAGTTTTATACCACTAAAATGATATTTTAATAATCTGCGAGTTTTCCAACTACTAGTCCTGGAATGAAATGAATACAACCTCTTATGTAGGAAATATAATGTAATTTAATTTGGTACTGGGAAACATTTTTGCTACGAGCTGCGATTTTCGAGTAATTGAAGAAAAACGTAAAAAAGTAATCTCGAAATGCTGCCCCACCCCCACGCTTACACCCGCATGGATGAGGATTTTTGTTATGTTGTTCATGACACTCCTTCCTATGATAATACAAAAATTCGTGATTAGACCATTTTCCTCCTATTCGACCTTTCTTTTGGTCGTCGTTGGCTAGGGTAATGTGGCCTACTAAAATTCGACAACGTGACCATGATATTTTGTTTTTTATTTATCTATTTGATCTGATTAGGGCCATCAGGCCGTCTGTTACATTGTACCAGAATTTAATATATACAGTACCTTTTTACATCACATTTTCCTGAGAAATAACAATTTAAATATGACAAATGGTATTAAAATTATTAGAGTGTCTACAGTCACAGCCGGTCGGAGTGGCCGAACAGTTCTAGGCGCTACAGTCTGGAACCGCGCGACCACTACGGTCGCAGGTTCGAATCCTGCCTCGGGCATGGACGTGTGTGATGTCCTTAGGTTAGTTAGGTTTAAGTAGTTCTAAGTTCTAGGGGACCGATGACCTCAGAAGTTACGTTCCATATTGCTCAGAGCCATTTGAACCATCTACAGTCACAAAGTGAGTAAATGATACTCATATGAATTAATAAAGTTAATACTGGCATTACTTCTACTGCTGCTGCCACTAATGGTGATAATAATAATAATTATTATTATTACTAGTATTATAATTATAGTAATAACGACAAAAGTAATGATAGCGATAGTGGATTTTGATATTTGCGAATTGTTGAAGACAAGGAAAAATTACAGCCGTTATATTTCTGGAAGATAGTTTTAATGACGGTGGCATCATCTTGTGAAAAGTATTTAGGAGTTGAAACATTCGGTTCTCTGGGCGGGGCTATTTAAAACTCAGGAGGATGCTGTTAGCACAAAAAAACAGCTGACATTCAACAGATCAGGCAGTAAATATTGGATCCCTTCAGTAGATAGGTAAGTTAGGGAATATGAGGGGAGAAATCAGTGTGTTGACTTTGTACATAGTGAGAATTAGTGAAGAGCGGTGGCAGGAGGAATAAGTTGTTTGGTCAGGTGAGTGCAGGGTTATCAGTACAAAATTAAATAGGGTAACGAAGGACAATGTAAGAGAGGGCCTGATGGCCCTAATCAAATCAGATAAAATAGATAGATAAAAAAATATCGTGCTCACGTTATGGAAGTGAAGAAACATTACGTGCTCCGCTGAATGGAATGGACGTGCTGATGACTGAGGATGTGGGTTGAGTGTAAATCGAAGAAAGACAAAATTAATGAGAAGCATCAGAAATGAGGATAGCGAGGAACTTAACATCAGGATTAATGGTCACAAAGCAGATGAAGTTAAGGACGGACGGAGCAAAGAGGACGTCAGAAGCAGACCAGCACAGGCAAGAAGGGCCAAGGGAAGTCTACTACTATCAAATATATACCTTAATTTAAGGAAGAAATTTCTGAGAACGTACGTTAGGAACACAGCACTGTATGGTAGTGAAACATGAGGTGTGGGAAAACCTAAATAGAAGAGAATCGAAGCATTTGAGATACGGTACTACAGACGAATGTTGATAATTAAGTGAACTGATAGAGTAAGGAATGTGGATGTTCTGCGCAGAATCGGAAAGGAAAGGGATGTCTGGAAAACACTGACAAGGAGAAGGGACGGGATGATAAGACATCTGTTAAGACTTCAGGGAGTGACTTCCATGCTACGGGAGGGAGCTGTAGAGGGCAAAAACTGTAGAGGAAAACAGCGACTGGAATACATCAAGCAAATAATTGAGGACATAGGTTGCAAGTGCTACTCTGAGATGAAGAGGTTGGCAAGGAAAGGAATCCGTGGCTGGCCTCATCAAATCAGTCAGAAGCCTGATTACTCAAATAATAAAAAACAAAAAAACGCAGGAGTAGGTGTAATAATGAATAAAAAACTGAAATGTGGGTGCCCTGCAATGAACAGCAAAATGAATGCATTATCATAGCCAAGAATATACAAAACGCTAATTTCACCATAGATAGTGAAGAGACTGATATAATGTATGATGATACAAAGCTAAAAGAGATGACAGTTTAATTGTGACGAGGAACTGAAATTTGAGAGTAAGAAAACGAAGAGAAGGAACTATAGTAAGAGAATATGGACTGGGGAAAAGGAAGGAGAAAGCCGCCTGTTGAAACTTGGCACATAATAAAATTAAATCACTGCAAACAGTTGGTTTAAGAATATCAAAGAGGTTTATGTGAGTGGAGGATACATTGAGTCACCAGAAGGTTTTAGGGAGATAGGTTTAGAAACCAGATTTTGAATTGTAAAACATTTTCGGACGGCAGATATTGACTTTCACCATAATTTATTGGCGGTGAACTGTAGATGAAAAGTGAAGAATGCTTTTGAAAGTTGTATTTACTTTTGGCCTTCGGATATGATCCACTCAGCCAATCTCCAATACATGATGTGTTACAAGTTAAAAAGCATATCCAATCACAAACATTGTAATAAACTAAAATGTCTCGCTATGTCAGAAATAAAACTATTCTCTCTATCACTGTTAATATGTAGTAATCTGTAATTTGCTTTTTCAGTTCTTTCAAAATAATTGAAGCTGTGAAAGTCTCCTCACTATTTCATTTTGTCTTCCGTCCGTGCTCATGTAAGGACGCATTTCTTTGGTATTCATAACTTAATCAATAATAACGATGCTATTCAAGTTCACTTGTGCTTTTATTTAGTAGGAATTTGGTTAAAATGCCTTTACTAGTGTAGTGTTCAGATTCTGCTTATCATTCAGCTGTTTAACTACATTGGGAAGCGATGGTTTGGTGACATGTTGATTTCGCATCATCAGTGCGACTTCATTTGTACATTTGCGCTTTCTACAAGTCGAACCTCGCAAACTAATTTTCTCATTAAGAAGTCCGGTTACTGTTTTTCATCATCATCATCTTGGACAGTTTCCAGCCACTGGCTGGGTCTGTCGGGAACACAAGCCTCTCCACCGTGTTCTGTCTTTCCACCATTCCCCCTCTTCCACCTTCGTCCAGTTCTCTCCTCTTCTCGTCACACATTCCTTCTCTCCCTTCACCCATCTATCTCTTGGTCTTCCTCTGGGCCTCTTCCCCTCCAGTTGCAGATAAAACATCCTCTTTGGAATTCTTCCCTCATCCATTCTCTTCATGCGTCCATACCACTGCAGTCTTGATTTTTCTATCCTGTCCTGTACTGGTTCCTCCTTTAGTCTTTCCCTCACATACACATTTCGCAATCTGTCTCGTCTTGTTACACTCAACCTGCTCCTCTGGAACTTCATTTCACTAGCCTGTATTCTACTTTTGTCGCTTTTGTGCATTACCCATGTCTCACTTCCGTATGCCAATATGGGGACAAAGTAGGTTCGGTATATAATTCCCTTGGATTTCTGTGGCACCTCCTTGCTCCAAATAAGCCCCCTAATGCATTTGTAGAACTGCCCTGCTTTTCTGCACCTTTCATTTATTTCCATTGCGTTTCCCCCCTTACTTTCAATCATGCTTCCCAGGTACTTGAAGTTCTCTACCACTTGTAGTTTTTCCCCTCCACAAGTTATATCCACATTTGGCCTATTCTTCTTCCTTGTTGTGACAATTATTTCACTTTTCTTTGCAGAGAAATGCATTCCATATTGTGCTGCCATTGCGTCCCATACATCTAACTGCTCTTGCACCTCCTTCTCGCAATTTCCCCATAACATCAGGTCATCGGCAAAAAGCACTGCTTTCATTTTATGATCTCCAATTGCATCTGATACTTGCTGTAGGATTTCATCCATAACAATAATAAACAATAAAGGCGAAAGTGCACTTCCCTGTCGCAGCACATTTTCCAGCTTGAACCATGCAGTACGTTCCCTCCCCACTTTCACACAACTCTCACTTCCCTCATACATTTTTCTGACTTTTCGTGTTATCTCTCCATCTATCCCTTTTGCGTTCAGCACATCCCAGAGCTTGTCCCTACAGATACTGTCATACGCCTTCTCAATATCTAAAAAGGCCATGATTAAGTCCTTCCCGTACTCATAGTGCCTTTCCTGCAGTTGCCTTACCGCAAATATGAGGTCCGTTGTTGATCTTCCCGGTCTGAAACCATACTGCTCCTCTTGCAGTCTACTTTCAATACTGCTTCTTATTCTCTTCTCCAGGATCTTTTCATAGATTTTTCCACAGTGGCATAGCAGGGTGATTCCTCTGTAGTTCTCACATCTCCTTTTATCCCCTTTCTTGAAGATCGGGACTATAATTCCTTTCTTCCAATCCTCAGGAATTCTGTTCTCCTTCCACACCACCCTCAGCACTCTGTATAGCCACTGGGTTCCTACTTCTCCTGCTGCTCGTATCATATCCACTGTTACTTCGTCCCAACCTGGTGCCTTGCCCCCTTTCATCCTCTTTATGGCTTCTTCCACTTCATTCCAAGTTAGATCATCAATTTCTCCACTGTTATAATCGTCTGCTGCCTTAGGCTCTCCATCGCTGTTAGTTACCCGGTTACTGTTTTTATGTTACGCAAATCATTTAAGTGTATTACACTCCATTTTACCACGGTCCGCGGTCACCAAGCTTTTCTCCTCCCGACTGACGACTCTTCGGCTAACACTGAAAGAAATCTTAAAAATGCAGGTAAAGTAACCGTCTTTAGACAAGGAGGAGTTGTTGTTTTTGATGTTGTGGACTGGTTTGATGCAACTCTCCATGCTAATCTATTCTATGCTAGCCTCTTCATCTCCGAGTAACTACTGCATGCCGGCCGGAGTGGCCATGCGGTTCTAGGCGCTGCAGTCTGGAGCCGAGCGACCGCTACGGTCGCAGGTTCGAATCCTGCCTCGGGAATGGATGTGTGTGATGTCCTTAGGTTAGTTAGGTTTAATTATTTCTAAGTTCTAGGCGACTGATGACCTCAGACGTTAAGTCGCATAGTGCTCAGCGCCATTTTCTTTTTAAATCACTGCAACCTACATCCTTCTGGTTCAAATGGCTCTGAGCACTATGGGACTTAACATCTGTGGTCATCAGTCCCCCAGAACTTAGAACTACTTAAACCTGACTACCCTAAGGACATCAAACACATCCATGCCCGAGGTAGGATTCGAACCTGCGACCGTAGCGGTCGCGCGGTTCCAGACTGAAGCGTTTAGAACCACTCGGTCACACCGGCCTGCTACATCCTTCTGAACCTGCTCACTGCATTCATATATTGGTCTCCCTCTACGATTTTTACCCTCGACGCATCCTTCCAGTACTAAACTGGTGATCCCTTTGTGCCTCAGAATGTGTCCTACCAATCGATCCCTTCTTCTATTTAATTTGTGCCACAAATTCCTCTTCTCCCCATTTCTATTCAGTACCTCCTCATTAGTTACGTGATCTACCCATCTAAGCTTCAGTCTTCTTCTGCGGCACCACATTTCAAGAGCTTCTCTTCTTGTGTAAACTGTTTATCGCCCATGTTTCACTTCCATACATGGCTAACCTCCATACACATACTTTCAGAAAAGACTTCCTGGCACTTAAATGTATACTTGATGTTATCAAATTTCTCTCCTTCAGAAACGCTTTCCTTGCCAGGGCCAGTCTACATTTTATATCCTCTCTATTTCGTCCATATTCAGTTATTTTACTCCCCAGATAGCAAAGCTCATCTACTACTTTAAGTGTCTCATTTCCTAATCTAAGTCCCTCAGCATCACCTGATTCAATTCGACTGTATTCCATTATCCTCGTTTTGCTTTTGTTGATGTTCATCTTATATCCTCCTTTCAAGACACTATCCATTCCGTTCAACTCCTCTTCCAGGTCCTCTGCCACATCTGACAGAATTACAATGTCATCGGGAATCCTGAAAGTTTTTTCTTCTCCATGGATTTTAATTCCTACTCCAAATATTCCTTTGTTTCCTTTACTGCTTGCTCAATATACAGATTGAATAACATCGGGGATAGACTACAACCCTGTCTTACTCCCTTCTCGACGACTGCTTCCCTTTCATGCCCCTCGACTCTTGTAACTGCCATTTGGTTTCTGTACAAATTGAAAAACAGCCTTTCGCTCCCTGTATTTTACTCCTGCCAACTCTAGAATTTTAAAGAGAGTATTCCAGTCAACATTGTCAAAAGCTGTCTCTAAGTCTAAAAATGCTATAAACGTAGGTTTGCCTTTCCTTAACCCATCTTCTGTTAGAACTCATAGGGTTAGTATTACCTCGCGTGTTCCTACATTTCTCTGGAATCTAAACTGATCTTCCCCGAGGTCGGCTTCTACCAGTTTTTCCGTTCGTCTGTAAAGAATTCGTGTTAGTATTTTGCACCGGTGACTTATTAAACTGATAGTTTGGGTACTTTTCACGCCTGTCAGCACCTGCTTTCTTTGAATTGGAATTATTATATTCTTGATGAAGTCTGAGAGTATTTCACCTGTTTCATACATTTTGCTCACCAGAGTTTTGTCATGGCTGGATCGTCCAAAGCTTTTAGTAGCTCTAATGGGATGTTGTCTACTCCCGGAGCCTTGTTTAGACTTAGGCCTCTCAGTGCTCTGTCAAACTCTTCACGCACTATCATACCTCCCATCTCATCTTCATCTACGTCCTCTTCCATTTCCATAATATTGCCCTCAAGTACATCCCCCTTATGGACCCTCTAGAGACCGCTTCCACCTCTTTGCTTTCCCTTCTTTGTCTAGGACTTGTTTTCCATCTGAGGTCTTGATAGTCATACAGTGGTTCTCATTTTTCCAAAGGTCTTTTTAATTTTCCTGTAGACTGTATCTATCTTACCCCTAGTGACATATGCTTCTCATCCTTACATTTGTCCTCTAGCCATTCCTGCTTAGCCATTTCGCACTTCCTGTCGATCACATATTTGAGATCTTCGTATTCCCTTTTGCCTGCTTCATTTACTGCATTTTTATAATTTCTCGTTTCATCAATTACACTGAATATGTCTTGTGTTACCCAAGGATTTCTACTATCCCTCGTCTTTTTACCTTCTTGATCCTCTGCTGCCTTCAGTATTTCATCTCCCAAAGCTACCCATTCTTCTTCTACCGTATTCCTTTTCCCTCTGCTTGTCAGTCGTTCCCTAATGGTGCCTCTGAAACTCTTCACAATGTCTGGTTCTTTCAGTTTATCCAGGTCCCATCTCCTTAAATTCCTACCTTTTTGCAGTTTCTTCAATTTTAATCGACAGTTCATAACCAATAAATTGTGGTCAGACTCCACATTCGCCCCTGGAAATGTCTTACAATTTACAACCCGGTTCCTCAATCTCTGTCTAACAATTATATATTCAGTCTGAAATCTTGCTGCGTCTCCAGGTCTCTTCCACGTACACAACCTACTTTCATGATTCTTAAACCGAGTGTTAGCTATCTTTAAGTTATGCTCTTTGCAAACTTCTACCAGGCGACTTGTTCTTTCATTTCTATCCCCCCAGTCCATATTCTCTTACTATTTTTCCTTCTCTTCCTTTTCCTAATATCAAATTCCAGTCCCCCAAGTCCATTAAACTGTCGTGTCCCGCAACTATCTGAATTTTTTTTTTATCTCATCATACATTTCTTAAATCTCTTCATCACTTGCAGAGCTAGTTGGCACATACTGTGGTGCGTGTGGGTATCGTCTCTATCGTGTCTACAATAATGCTTTCACTATGCTAGCAGGAACACTATTTCATTGGGAAACCCTAATTAGTCACGTCCTTTAATATGTTCCTCCTGTCGGCACTGTGACGCATCCCACTTCCGAGCAGTTAGCTTCGAAAGATTTAATTTCAGTTATTTTATTACGCATTCATTCCACCTTTGTCTTCTCATGGGATACATTCCTACATCACATACGCACATTGACCCAAAACTCGCATAGAATATTTAGATTGATTCTATACACAATAGTTAATGGGTAACATCACTGTAGAATTTTCAAAAAATAATTTTTACTGGCTCTAAAATATGAGGCAAAAGGTCTAATTCCTGAAAAAAAATTGTTGTTTGGAATTCCGAGCTGTTCCTCTTGCGCCTCGCACGATCCGAAAAAGTTTACTTGCGCCAACTCGATACCGCCTGTAGTGGCTGTGCATAGTTAGAAGCATTTCAAAACAATAATACTTTAGCTTGGCTCAGGAAACTTCAGTACGTGTACGAAAAAGACAGTTCCTTTGCTTCGGATCTTGATTTTCGTGTGCAGTATTGGTTTTTGATAGTTTATTTGTGATTTTATAGCATTCAGTTTACTCTTTCAAGTAAGAATCAAGTACGAATGAGTGGTCAAAAAGTGTTTCAAAGAAACTCAAAGACAATGACCAGGATTTTGATGTGAATTACTAATTTTCTTGCCGTTGTCTCTATTATTTCTCAACACATGAAATGTAAAACTTACAATGCAGACAACACGTTGCAAGAACGAAGTCCTCGAGGCTTCGGCTTCACAATAAATATTGCTTATCCAAACTGCACAGATGCTGTTTTACCAAATAGAATGTTCATAGGGTACGCATATGAAATCAGCTGCCGGATCGACCTACGAATTCGCCTGCTTGGAATAGGGCTAAAGCGAATTGTAAAGTTTGGTGCTTTCATGGAATTGCCACGACCGATATTTCAGTCATTCTGTGATAAACTAGTGAGGTGATTTCCATCGTGCCGACATCATTACTACAAGTCACACATGGGATAGTAGACTAATGGTAAGAGCTTTCTAAAAGTAGAATTTTTGGATTTGTTCATGCGTATAATATATTCAAAAACTTCAAACATATTTTTTTCGGACTATGATTTTTCAAAACGGCACGCAGTGTAACTCCAACATTTTTAAATCCTTTTATTTGAAAATTTAACCACAAATTTGAATAAGATTTCCAAGAGAACCACGTAGGAAATTTTTGAGTACTCAATTTAAACAATATTCATTAATAAATGACTGATCTTTTTTGGCGAAAATTGAATGACTTTAGTCAAACACTCGCCAATTACAGAAAATCAATACCTCTCAAATCCTCTACGTGGTTCAGTAGCAAACTCATGTATATTATTTTTTATTTTTTTCAGATTTAAATTGGCACCAATTATAGTGCACGTCGCAGATCGCTCCAGATTCAACATACCTCGGGAGAACAACTGCAGCGACGCTATTTTATAATATTTTCCGACAGTTTTCATGTAAGATACTTAAATGTATGCTCATTAACTACCCCAAGTATTGTTTTTCTATCATCTTTCCTTCCGTCCGAAAAAATTGCCAAGAAAACGCTTTTTTTTTAAGCCGTTACACCCCCCCATGAACCATGGACCTTGCCGATGGTGGGGAGGCTTGCGTGCCTCAGCGATACAGATGGCCGTACCGTAGGTGCAACCACAACGGAGGGGTATCTGTTGAGAGGCCAGGCAAACATGTGGTTCCTGAAGAGGGCCAGCAGCCTTTTCAGTAGTTGCAGGGGCAACAGTCTGGATGATTGACTGATCTGGCCTTGTAACATTAACCAAAACGGCCTTGCTGTGCTGGTACTGCGAACGGCTGAAAGCAAGGGGAAACTACAGCCGTAATTTTTCCCGAGGACATGCAGCTCTACTGTATGATTAAATGATGATGGCGTCCTCTTGGGTAAAATATTCCGGAGGTAAAATAGTCCCCCATTCGGATCTCCGGGCGGGGACTACTCAAGAGGACGTCGTTATCAGGAGAAAGAATACTGGTGTTCTACGGATCGGAGCGTGGAATGTCAGATCACTTAATCGGGCAGGTAGGTTAGAAAATTTAAAAAGGGAGATGGATAGGTTAAAGTTAGATATAGTGGGAATTAGTGAAGTTCGGTGGCAGGAGGAACAAGACTTTTGGTCAGGTGATTACAGGGTTATAAATACAAAATCAAATAGGGGTAATGCAGGAGTGGGTTTAATAATGAATAAAAAAATAGGAGTGCGAGTTAGCTACTACAAACAGCATTGTGACCAAGATAGACACAAAGCCCATGCCTACTACAGTAGTACAAGTTTATATGCCAACTAGCTCTGCAGATGATGAAGAGATTGATGAAATGTATGACGAGATAAAAGAAATTATTCAGGTAGTGAAGGGAGACGAAAATTTAATAGTCATGGGTGACTGGAATTCGTCAGTTGGAAAAGGGAGAGAAGGAAACATAGTAGGTGAATATGGATTGGGGGGAAGAAATGGAAGAGGAAGCCGCCTTGTAGAATTTTGTACAGAGCATAACTTAATCATAGCTAACACTTGGTTCAAGAATCATGAAAGGAGGCTGTATACATGGAAGAAGCCTGGAGATACTGACAGGTTTCAGATAGATTATATAATGGTAAGACAGAGATTTAGGAACCAGGTTTTAAATTGTAAGACATTTCCTGGGGCAGATGTGGATTCTGACCACAATCTATTGGTTATGAACTGCAGACTGAAACTGAAGAAACTGCAAAAAGGTGGGAATTTAAGGAGATGGGACCTGGATAAACTGAAAGAACCAGAGGTTGTAGAGAGTTTGAGGGAGAGCATAAGGGAACAATTGACAGGAATGGGGGAAAGAAATACAGTAGAAGAAGAATGGGTAGCTCTGAGGGATGAAGTGGTGAAGGCAGCAGACGATCAAGTAGGTCAAAAGACGAGGGCTAATAGAAATCCTTGGGTAACAGAAGAAATATTGAATTTAATTGATGAAAGGAGAAAATATAAAAATGCAGTAAAAGAAGCAGGCAAAAAGGAATACAAACGTCTCAAAAATAAAATCGACAGGAAGTGCAAAATGGCTAAGCAGGGATGGCTAGAGGACAAATGTAAGGATATAGAGACTTGTCTCACTACTGCCTACAGGAAAATTAAAGAGACCTTTGGAGAGAAGAGAACCACTTGTATGAATACCAAGAGCTCAGATGGAAACCCAGTTCTAAGCAAAGAAGGGAAGGCAGAAAGGTGGAAGGAGTATATAGAGGGTTTATACAAGGGCGATGTACTTGAGGACAATATTATGGAAATGGAAGAGGATGTAGATGAAGACGAAATGGGAGATAAGATACTGCGTGAAGAGTTTGACAGAGCACTGAAAGACCTGAGTCAAAACAAGGCCCCGGGAGTAGACAACATTCCATTAGAACTACTGATGGCCTCGGGAGAGCCAGTCATGACAAAACTCTACCATCTGGTGAGCACGATGTATGAAACAGGCGAAATACCCTCAGACTTCAAGAAGAACATAATAATTCCAATCCCAAAGAAAGCAGGTGTTGACAGATGTGAAAATTACCGAACTATCAGTTTAATAAGTCACAGCTGCAAAATACTAATGCGGATTCTTTACAGACGAATGGAAAAACTGGTAGAAGCTGACCTCGGGGAAGATCAGTTAGGATTCCGTAGAAATGTTGGAACACGTGAGGCAATACTGACCTCACGACTTATCTTGGAAGAAAGATTAAGAAAAGGCAAACCTACATTTCTAGCATTTGTAGACTTAGAGCAAGCTTTTGACAATGTTGACTGGAATACTCTCTTTCAAATTCTGAAGGTGGCAGGGGTAAAATACAGGGAGCGAAAGGCTATTTACAATTTGTACAGAAACCAGATGGCAGTTATAAGAGTCGAGGGGCATGAAAGGGAAGCAGTGGTTGGGAAAGGAGTGAGACAGGGTTGTAGCCTCTCCCCGATGTTATTCAATCTGTATATTGAGCAAGCAGTAAAGGGAACAAAAGAAAAATTCGGAGTAGGTATTAAAATTCATGGAGAAGAAGTAAAAACTTTGAGGTTCGCCGATGACATTGTAATTCTGTCAGAGACAGCAAAGGACTTGGAAGAGCAGTTGAACGGAATGGACAGTGTCTTGAAAGGAGGATATAAGATGAACATCAACAAAAGCAAAACGAGGATAATGGAATGTAGTCAAATTAAGTCGGGTGATGCTGAGGGGATTAGATTAGGAAATGAGACACTTAAAGTAGTAAAGGAGTTTTGCTATTTAGGGAGTAAAATAACTGATGATGGTTGAAGTAGAGAGGATATAAAATGTAGACTGGCAATGGCAAGGAAATCGTTTCTCAATAAGAGAAATTTGTTAACATCGAATATAGATTTAGGTGTCATGAAGTCGTTTCTGAAAGTATTTGTATGGAGTGTAGCCATGTATGGAAGTGAGACATGGACGATAACTAGTTTGGACAAGAAGAGAATAGAAGCTTTCGAAATGTGGTGCTACAGAAGAATGCTGAAGATAAGGTGGGTAGATCACGTAACTAATGAGGAGGTATTGAATAGGATTGGGGAGAAGAGAAGTTTGTGGCACAACTTGACTAGAAGAAGGGATCGGTTGGTAGGACATGTTCCGAGGCATCGAGGGATCACAAATTTAGCATTGGAGGGTAGCGTGGAGGGTAAAAATCGTAGAGGGAGACCAAGAGATGAATACACTAAGCAGATTCAGAAGGATGTAGGTTGCAGTAGGTACTGGGAGATGAAGAAGCTTGCACAGGATAGAGTAGCATGGAGAGCTGCATCAAACCAGTCTCAGGACTGAAGACCACAACAACAACAACAAGCCGTTACAATGTTGTTAGCCACCGCGCGACTGCTACGGTCGCAGGTTGGAATCCTGCCTCGGGCATGGATGTGTGTGATGTGTTTAGGTTAGTTCGGTTTAAGTAGTTCTAAGTTCTAGGGGACTGATGACCTCACAAGTTAAGTCCCATAGTGCTAAGAGCCATTTTTTGTTGTTAGCCCTTAAATCATGATGCATTCAGCTGCCAAAAAGTTATATACGAGGGCTATTTGGAAAGTAAGTTCCGGTCGGTTGCGAAATAGAAACCACTGCGAAAATAAAAATGTTTTATTTGCAACAGATAGGTACACCCTCCAGCTACTTCTCTACATAGCCCTCGCTACGATTGAAACACTTCTCGTAGCAATTTTAAATTAACAACAGCCTCAGTTGCAATGTTTACCTATATTTACCTAGGTTTCAGTTGGTATAACCCAACCGAATCAGAATAAAAGGAACTACGATTTGTCCTTAAAGGACAACGTCAAAAACTAAAAACTATAATCTAGTAATACATCGACATATTGCAATAACTTATCCTGGAAGCAGCCTCGGCCCCACTTCGCGACCGCAGTACGGCAGCAACGGATGTTGTACTGGAACTGGCTATAGCCTCGAGAGCGTATGCGCGATAGTGTCATGCGTACTTGTTAACACTGGTACCAATATGTACTCCTAAACTTCAAATTTTTTTATGATCGACCAGGTGCGGCTAACTAAAATGAAGTATACGTTATCCTGTAAGGAACAAAGATACATCGACCGTCTTAATATTTGTAATTTGGTGGACGTCAAAAGTGAAGAGAGCAATGCGTTTGCTGTTTTAAGCCAACCTAGCATATTCACGCTAATCATCGAACTTGACCGCATGAGGATAACTACGGATTTGAAATACCAGAAAATCCCAGCTATTCAGCGAACGGGAGTGCTAAAAACATGTTGGCAAGGGTATAATGACTACTCCCTGAAATTGTGGCGGATGGAATAACGGTTGAAAATGTTGGTACCAGTGCTAACAAGTACGCATGACACACTATCGCGCATGCGCTCTCGAGGCTATAGCCAGTTCCAGTACAATATCCGTTGCTGCCGTACTGCGGTCGCGAAGTGGGGCCGAGGCTGCTTCCAGGATAAGTTATTGCAATATGTCGATGTATTACTATATTATAGTTTTTAGTTTTTGACGTTGTCCTTTATGGACAAATCGTAGTTCCTTTTATTCTGATTCGGTTGGGTTATATCAACTGAAACCTAGGTAAATCTAGGTAAACATTGCAACTGAGGCTGTTGTTAATTTAAAATTAATATTTATACAGTTGCTGACAGGGCCGCGAAATGTTGAAAATATTAAAATTTCTCGTAGTATTGTGCCAACTTTCCAATACTCTCGTCACAGAAGGGAGCCGTCGGTGCTTTCCGCCAATACTCTTCGCTGGTATAGAGTTCGTTGATTGTGCAAAAATGTCTTCAAAGCCAGCGGTTCATGCTCAGCAGAGATGAAACTCAGTGGCAGCCAGTTACGAGCTGTACTGTGGGTGATAACGCACTTTCCTTCGAAAACTGTGCAGGAACTGTAGTGTCACCGCCAGACACCACACTTGCTAGGTGGTGGCTTAAATCGGCCGCGGTCCATTTAGTACATGTCGGACCCGCGTGTCGCCACTGTGTGATCGCAGACCGAGCGCCGCCACGAGGCAGGTCTCGAGATACGGACGAGCACTCGCCCCAGTTGTACGGACGACATTGCTAGCGACTATACGGACGAAGCCTTTGCTCTCATTTCCCGAGAGACAGTTAGAATAGCCTTCAGCTAAGTTAATGGCTACGACCTAGCAAGGCACCAATTGTACCATTGCATGTATCTCAAGATAGTCTCACTTGTATCATCAAGAATGCAACTGTTAAGCTCACTACATATTCAGGACAGCAGATCCCTGTGTTAGGGCAGTGCACTCTTCTTGCAACATACAGGGGACAAACACAACTTGTGTCATTTTACGTTCTTCGTTCTTCTTCTGCAGTGAACTTGTTTGGCTTAGATTTATTTCAGTTGTTTAACTTGTCTATTGTAAATCAGGTCCTATCAGTGACTCAGACTGTGCCTTCAGACAGTGTTTCTCGCCTGTGTGAAGAATTTGCAGACATTTTTGCACCGGGCCTTGGTTGCGCTAAGAATTATGAAGCACATTTGGAACTGAAAGTCAACGCGCAACCGAAATTTTTCAGAGCGCGCAATGTTCCTCACGCATTGCGTGATGAGGTCGCAAGAACATTAAACGATTTAGAATCACAAGGTGTAATTGAACGTGTGCAAGCTTCTCTCTGGGCCTCACCCTTAGTAATTTTGCCAAAACCTTCCGGAAAACTGAGACTTTGTGTGGACTTCAAGGCAACAGTGGATCCACAACTCGTGATTGCAACTTTTCCCTTACCCCGCCCGGAAGATCTTTTTGATAAACTGTGCCCGGGTAAATACTTTTCGAAGTTGGACCTAGCCGATGCGTACTTGCAAATCCCAGTGGACGCCGAATCCCAGCGCGTCTTGGTGGTTAACACGCATCTTGGTTTGTACCGATTCAAAAGACTGCCATTCGGGTGTGCATCCGCCCCTGCATTGTTTCAGCAATATTTACAAACTGTTTGTGCGTCGGTCCCTACTGCTGCGAACTATCTGGACGATATTGTGATCTCCGGAAAGACAGCCGACGAGCATTTAGCACACCTACGAACATTATTTCAGGTATTGCGACAAAATGGTCTTCACTTGCGGAAGGACAAATGTGTGTTTTTTGCTCGTGACGTACCATACCTGGGACACGTAATCAATGCCCAAGGTATACATCCGAGTCCAGAGCACCTCCGTGCCATACAAGATTTGCCTTCGCCACAGAATGTTAAGCAGCTACAGAGTGTGTTGGGTAAAATTAACTATTATCATCGCGCAATGCCTCTTCCATTTCAGCTCCGCTTCATCGCTTACGCCGTACAGGTGTTCCGTTCGTCTGGACGACGGAATGCGAACGCGCCTTTCGCCGGTTGAAATCGGCGTTGCTTTCAAATACTTGCCTTACGCCATTCGATCCCCAGAAACCCCTTTTGTTGATGGTAGATGCATCGGATTTCGGGATCGGGGCTGTGCTTGCGCACAAAGATGGGTCGCATGATCGCCCTATTGCCTTTGCGTCCAAATTGCTCTCGTCTGCGCAAAGAAATTATTCACAGATAGAGAAAGAAGCTTTGGCTCTCGTGTTTGGTGTTACTAAGTTCCATGATTTCTTGTATGGTCGTCACTTTACCATCATCACAGACCACAAACCTTTGACATCGCTTTTTCATCCGAACAAGCCTGTACCTCCGCGTACAGCGCAGAAATTCATTCGCTGGTCTATTTTCCTCTCGCAGTACCGCTACGATATCTTGTATCGGTCCACTGCTAAGCACGGCAACGCCGATGCGTTGTCCCGTTTGCCTGTTGCTGAGGATAAAGCATTCGATTCTTCTGAACTTGCTTGCATGTTCATTGATTCGGAAACCGATGAAGTGGTCGAATCGTTTCCGATTGATTTTCGTCATGTAGCTACAGCCACAGCTGCTGACCCTGTCCTTGCTACCGTTTTGCGTTTTGTTGCTACGCAATGGCCCTTGTCAAAGTCACGGATCGAGGATCCGTTGGTTCGCCGATTTTTTGCTCACAGGGAGAGACTTTTTGTTCGACGTGGTGTTTTGTTGTTGCGTTCTGATAATGATCAGTCCAGAGTCGTGGTCCCACGTTCGTTACAGTCCTCTGTTTTACGGCTACTTCACCAAGGACATTGGGGTATAGTGCGAACGAAACAACTTGCTCGTCAGCACTGTACTTGGTTCGGAATCGATGCTGCGATTACGAAAATGTGTTCTTCTTGCATGGCGTGTGCCGAACAACAATCCGCGCCGCCGCGGAAAGTCTTTGCATGGCCAAAAGCCACTTCCCCTTGGCAACGCTTGCACATTGATTTTGCTGGTCCGTTCTGGAATGCTCGATGGTTGGTTCTCGTAGATGCCTTCAGTAATTTTCCTTTTGTTGTCCGGATGTCTTCCACGACGTCATCTGCCACCATCCAAGCGTTGTCTGCTATCTTTTGCATTGAAGGTCTTCCGCAGACTATTGTTTCCGACAATGGCCCACAATTCATGTCCGCAGAATTTCAGTCGTTCTGCCAGGCCAATGGTATTCAACATCTGACTTCCGCGCCGTTTTCGCCTCAGTCAAACGGTGCCGCTGAGCGATTGGTCCGGACTTTCAAGTCACAGATGTTGAAGTTGAAAGAGTCGCATTCTCGGGAGGACGCGTTGTTGCTCTTTTTGTCATCGTATCGCTCTCAGCCCCGAGATGGTCGCTCGCCAGCTGAGTTGCTCCACGGTCGTCCTCATCGAACCTTGATGTCTTTGCTGCATCCGCCGCATCAGGTTGCTGTGCAGCGGCAGACTCCTGCTTTTGCTCCCGGCGACGTTGTATTCTATCGCAACTTTCGAGGTTCACGGCGTTGGCTCGCAGGGCGCATTCTTCGCTGCCTCGGCCGCGCGATGTATTTGGTTTTGGGGGCCTCTGGTGAGGTGCGTCGGCATCTCAATCAGCTGCGCCTCTGTCGTCGCCTGGGTTCTGCCGCTTCCCGTCTGCTTTCAGCGACGGTGCCGTCCGGTCAGCGCCCTGGGGACCCATCTACTGGCTCACCTCATCCCCAGGTGTTACCAACGATGCCTTCCATTTTGCCCCATGGCGACGCGCCGCCGCAGCCGCCGCCGCTGCCGCCGCCTGTTCTCCCGCCGGCGCCGCCCGCATTCGACGCTTCGATGCAGCCGCCAAACGCCTCCCTGGGTCACGCGCCGCCGATCGCGTCCCGTGACCAGCTGTCCACCGCCATGGACCTCTTGCCCGCTCCGGACCACATGACGTCATCGCGCGTCGGGTACCCCGACGCAATGGAGGTCGACCCTTCGGCCCCTCCTGTCTATTTACGGGCACATACACCGCATGTTGACGTGCACCCTGGACTAGGTTTTCAGGCATTTCCTAGCTCCCCTCGTACCGAATGGCCGGGTGCGGGTGGCACAGCCTCGCCTGTTGTTAGGCTCCCCACCTCATCGCATACGTCAACATGGGGTCCTCCCCACGGCGGGCGGAAGCCTTATCACACGACCGTTCGCCAATTTGCGGGGGAGGAATGTGGTGTCACCGCCAGACACCACACTTGCTAGGTGGTGGCTTAAATCGGCCGCGGTCCATTTAGTACATGTCGGACCCGCGTGTCGCCACTGTGTGATCGCAGACCGAGCGCCGCCACGAGGCAGGTCTCGAGATACGGACGAGTACTCGCCCCAGTTGTACGGACGACATTGCTAGCGACTATACGGACGAAGCCTTTGCTCTCATTTGCCGAGAGACAGTTAGAATAGCCTTCAGCTAAGTTAATGGCTACGACCTAGCAAGGCGCCAATTGTACCATTGCATATATCTCAAGATAGTCTCACTTGTATCATCAAGAATGCTGTATACCAAAGGACTATATAAAAGTTAAGTATTCGAGGAGCTGCATACTTTTCTTATTAACATTCACTACTTATCCTGTTCCAGAATTCACGCCCGTCTGCGTTAGATAGCGTGCATTTCGGCCTCCTCTATCTACAAGGTGTTGGCACATTCGCCAACACATCAGGAACATCTTCGTTGCGTCTGCAGAGTGCGGCTGAGAGTTGTCTTGAGGTAGGAACCACTTGACGTTTATGTTATGTAAAACTACGGGGGCTACGTTGAAAGGTAGCGTAAGTGTTGTAGAATTTTGTGAAATAAATTGCTTTCTTTATCTGTACTCGATACCTTTTTTATTACCAAGCCGTACTTACTTCCCGAACTACCCTCGTATATGTCTATAGAGTGGTACAAGTAGTGTCTTCACTGTGGTAAATAACTGTTCACGAAGCACCAAGCACTGCAGCAATGCTGGAAAATGATGTGATCGAGGTCCTCCTCCGCACTCAATCATACTAGGTGGGCCAGTCAGTTGTAACCGACAGAGATGCAGTAGAAACTGAAGAAACTGCAGAAATATAAGATATTAATGAGATGGATCTGTGTAGGTTGAAAGAAACAGAGAGTGTAGAGAGGTTCCAAGTAGGTATTAGGCAACTATTGACTGAAACAGGGGAAAGTAACACAATAGATGGCGAAAGTGTAGCTTTGAGAGATGAAGCAGCGAAGACAGAAGAAAAAGGCAAGGCGCAATACAAATGTTTGGATAACACATGTGATATTAAATTAAGACTCGCCATAGAAGAAAGCGTGATACCACAGCAAGTGAAGCAGGTAAAGGGAATACAGATACGTAAAAAATGAGATTTCACAAAAAGTGAAAAACGGCGAGGAAGGAATGCCTATGGATATATGAAGCCGCAGAAGCAGGCATGAGAGGGGAAGGATCGAAAGCGCGTATAGCAGAATTAGAGACAGTTTTGGAGAAAGCAGAAGCAAGTATATGAATATCAGGAGCTCAGAGGGTAAACCGATTCTAAGCAAAGAAGAGAAAGTCAAAATGTGGATGAAATACAAAGAAGGGCTATATAAAGGAAAGAAATTTAAAGGAAGTGTTGTTAAAACAGACAGAGGAAGTGAATGAAGATGAGATGGAAGGTTTGATACTGTTTCACAGACCACAGAAAGACTTAGGTCGAAATAAATAACCTTACGTAGACGAAATTCTTTCACAAGTGGACCGTACGACTTTCCTATCACCAATTTCATTCGTGTTGACAGGTTATGTACGGCATGACTAGGACTTCAGCATAAGCAAACAGGAAGACGCAACTCTCTGTTTTCGAGAGAATCGAGTTTGAAATTTTTACGCGTGCTTATATACTCTGTGGACAACGGCCTTGCCACAGTGGATACACCGGTTCCCGTCAGACCACCGAAGTTAAGCGCTGTCGGGAGTGGCCGGCACTTGGATGGGTGACCATCCAGGCCGCCATGTGTTGTTGCCTTTTTCGGGATGCACTCAGCCTCGTGATGCCAACTGCGGAGCTACTCGACCGAATAGTAGCGGCTTCGGTCAAGCATACCATCTTACGACCGGGAGAGCGGTGTGCTGACCACACGCCCCTCCTATCCGCATCCTCAACTGAGGATGACACGGCGGTCGGATGGTCCCGATGGGCCACTTGTGATCTGAAGACGGAGTGCTTCTGCTGCTCTGTGCGCTTGCTGATATTCAACGGGTCTGCAACCGAGGAGTAAGCACTTGCTTTCAGACGAGCGAGGTCGTTGGTCAAGTCTGCTTACCAGCACTTATTTTTTTCTCATTCCCACGTCATGCTAACAATAGATTTATTATGACTGTGCAAATTATCAGTATTTAATGATGCAGGTGTTATTTTCATAAACTTTATCCGGAGAAGAAAAGAAAACATATTCGTGAGGTGATTGGGAATAAAAAAAGGATACACAAGTACTTCAACCAAATCAGTACAGTAATTTTATTTATATTACTGTATCTACATTTGTGACAACTATAGTGTGAGACATTTGGAACACTGCACAAAGTATGATATTGATCACAGAAACAAGGAAAACAATAATTATTGCGCTGTACACCACCTGAATGAACGTCGAGTTTCTAATAGGGATTTTGTTTTTCAAAGATCTGTTGCAAAACAAACTGCGTTTACATTCACAAACGGCTCTCGGTTATCACAAAGTTTCGTGGCGTACCATGCATATCTGTTGTTAGAATTACGTAGGAATAAAAAGGAAAGTATACCAGCAGCGAGATTCTATTCACGTACTTCAGACTTATGAAACTAAGCGCTTACTCGCTCTACTGCTGTGGATAGCGACCATACGACTTATATAAGCTCGCCTAAAATATTAAAACACGATTTTCTTGGAAACGGATTACAATTGCGTACTCATGCTTACATATGTTGAAGTCCTAGCGATGCTTTAGACACCCTGTCCATATGAGTGAAATCAGTGACGGGAAGTTCGTAGAGTCTCCGTGCCAGATTTATTAAAATATAAAAAGAACCAACGATATCAAGACTTCCACTCGGTATGTAGGATATGTGAGGCTTGATAAATACCTTCAGGCACCAAGATGTATGGTAATAGTTCCAGTCCCAAGTAAAGCAGGTGCTGATAGCTGTGAATATTACTGAACCATCTGTTTAATAAGCTATGGTTGTCAAATACTAACATGAATTATCTATCGAAGAAAACTGGTAGAAACATGCGACCGTACGCTGTTTAAACTTAAACCGTGTTGGTGTGTACAAATGCACGACGTAAAACATTATTAGTATGAGTCCCTTCAAGTCCCAAATGTTTCATATATAAATGCTCTCAAAATTTTTAAAGGTGCTGAGGAAGGCAGAAAGAGGCAGCTGGTACCCCACTTTTCAGTCAGAGTCTTTTAAACAGGAGTAAATTCGCCTCTTTTGTCACGCAATGCGAGCAGAGCATTTAAACACTGCAGCATGTACAAATAAAGCTCATACAGCAGCAAATTGACGGTCGGAAGTCAGCAGAAAATACTTGAAGTTCGACAGCTCGAAAATCTTACGTACAGGCGAAACTAAAAGTTCATAAGTTGCAATCACTATCAGGACAAACATTAACAAGTTCGTCACACGCTGAATATTACAATTCACAGTTGCCATAAAGAGCTTAAACAACGTTAAAATTCCTGTGGTCACGAAACAGTGACCTAACACCCCACAAATAATTCGAAATATTATCAGAGTTTAGAATCGCGGAGAGAACTGCGAGGCGTTTTCCTGTGAGGCTAAGTGGAAACCGAAGTTTGTTCTAACCCTGCGGGCTTAGAGGAGGAAATGGTTCCAAGAATTCTTGCACCGGTCATCCATATGCACAATGCACCATACATTTTCCATCGAACAGGGTGGCTTACCATGACGATACCAGCTCTGTGCTGGAGTTAATAGCTCACTCTGGATATTTATTGTAACAGCCATCAGAACAATGAAGGACTGAAACACATTTAATACTATTTTAACAACCAGTTAATAAGCTGGATATTCCGTACTCACTCAATGGGCATTTCCGACACTTGGTTTCTTAATGAAATATATTCGTTGTCTTTGTCATCGTATCTGTCTCCTAGGCATTGAATTTTTGAAGATCTAGTGTATAAATAACGTAGAACTTTTGGAGAGTGTCGTTGGTAGGGTTCCTGCAATTAACTTAGGATCCACTTAGCAACTAATAAATAACGAAACCCTCCATTGCCAAATTTACCTTTATTGTAATTTTAATTAACGTGGAAGCCATAAAAACACCAAACATGGAGGCAAAATGTACGCATCTAAAAGCTACTTAAAAAAGGAATAGAATCATTTAAATTTGTTTCCACAAGAGGAGAATACAACGTCCCAATTCGGACCTCGCTAACACTTACATTTTACTGACATTAAATATAACAAGATAAATAATCATACATGTGACGAGAACAAATGAATAATACTATCAATCTTTACAGATGAGAATAAGACTATATCCACGAAGGTTCGCGCCCTGGCAAGGGAGGTACTTAACTTCAACATATAAGGTGATTACAGTAAGCCCTAATTCCACTAGACAAACGTAGTAACGATATAAGCGAGCCAAATGTACTGAAGGAGGACAGCCGGATGTGCCGTAGTAAAAAGGGCCACTATCAACCCCGTCAGGACGCGACCCCCGTGAACATGTCAGTTTCAGCTACCTGCAACATACACAGAGTCATTTGTAGCTTCTTAAAAACAATTAACATGAAAAGTCGCAACGCTTAACACACTGATAAAATATAAACGACTACTTCACAGAACTAGCTCCTCTTTAGACAAAGCAAACAGCAGAATATTAATAACACGTAAAATACTTGTAACCTGTTACAAGCTAAGGTAACACGTAATAGAATATCGTCTTGAGCTCAAAGAATACTCAGTTTGACTTGCCTGTTTATAGGTCTTACAACTCAACTTAATAGTGCCAGCTTGAGCAAACCCGCGAATACAAAACTTGAAATAAGACAGGAATAATGATTGAAGCCACTGACAATGCTAGGCTGCCACACAGAGGAGACAATAGTAATTTACAGCGGTACACAACCGACCTTACATCTCCAATTTAGTATAATCAGAATAAACAATTTTGTGTATAATAATTACTTACAGTACCATGACAACCTCCGAATAACACTTATTACCCAACGTAGGTGCTGGTATGGAAAGATACCTTTAATAATACAGAGTTCGAGTGTATTCACTTATTGGAAGGGGTTCAACTTTACATTCCTTTCCACACAGCTCTCTGTTTACACACTTCTATAACTCCTACAACTAAAGAAGGGCATATAAATGCACGTATAACTGATACAGATTTAAGCAGAATAAAACAGTACCTTAGTATGGCGCAAATGGCTTCATTTGCTTTACACGTGGGATATCTTCACCATTCAGTAATTGTCTCTGAGCACTATGGGACTTAACTTCTAAGGTCATCAGTCTCCTAGAACTTAGAACTAATTAAACCTAACTAACCTAAGGACATCACACACATCCATGCCCAAGGCAGGATTCGAACCTGCGACCGTAGCGGTCGCGCGGTTCCAGACTGTAGCGACTAGAACCGCTCGGCCAACATTCAGTAATTCCGAAATATATTCAACAACGTGTGAGAGCAAGACGTCGCCGTGGTATCAGCTGTTTACTTCACATAATTTCCTGCACAGACACAAGGCAGACGAAGCGTTTTCACATGCAACAGCGGCGAGCATCACACATTTCCTCCATCACGCCATAGACACATCTCAATTTCAATGGCCAGTAACAAGAACCCATACATGCCCTCGCAGCAGAAAAGCCCCAAAACACAAAAGTGCACGACCGCGATACCAAACCCTAGGTCCCATCAAGTCACTGCCGGGATCTCTCGCTGACCCTGCGCATAGCATACAGGCGTCGTACCACAGGCCTCACGGTAAACGTCAACAAGCCACCTCCGACCCTGCGAATCCACTCACCTGTCTCTTTTCTCTCCCCGTTAACCACCCGACCACCGGCCTGAATCGCGGAAGGCAAAGATAGTGACCCTATAATCGATGGCAGCGATGCCATTGTAAGTGCGAGAACACTGGCGCCAGCCGCGCCACGGCTCAGTCGTCTTGCAATGATTCGTAACAAATGTCAACAAAAATTGTGTTCTTATCAGGGTCCGGTTCATCGTTACAGAGAAGGCAAATGGTCGACTTCGGCTTAATGGGAGAATGTTAGGGATGTGTGGTTCATCTGTACCTCGTATAAGACACTAGTGCGATCCATACTTGAATAGTGCTGGAGTGTTTAGGATTCGCATCAGGTCGGATTGACAGAAGACATCGAAGCAATTCAGAGGCGGGGTGTTAGTTTGTTACCAAGACGTGCTGTAACCATTTAACTTAAGCTTTATGTTCATAACACTGAGCAGCGTGATTAAAATTTTTGGGATGAACCATACGTTTTTGTTATTGAATGTGGCTCTTCTCTACAAATTCGCTACTTTCGAAGTGACGTCATTTAGCTGCATTGTATGAACTGACTACGTCCCAATGCCGCATCATTTTACAGATACTCACAAAGGGAAGACTTCAGACACGGCTAATCAGTTCGTCTCATATTTGCCAGATTACTTGTGTACAACCCAAAATGAAAGTCTCCAAGATAGTTTGGTCCAACACCTCCCCATTTTTGAGAAAACCATGACGCGCAATCGACTCAAAATAGACGAGGTCGACAGATAACTGAAAATTGAGCGTTTCTCATCATCATGCGTATATAGGGTCCGGAAACGCTTATTTACCTAGAAATCGAGGAAAGAAACTGTTTTGACTGCCGCTTAGGTACCCATAAGGTAAGCGCTCTGCAACGAAAACGTCGCTGGTGTAACGACGAATATCTCTGGCTGGAGAACAGAGCCAATATCTCTGGCTGGGGAACAGAGCGAGTGAGTTCGAGTCCCAAATGCATTATTTTTTTCATTTTTTTTAAGTTTCGAAATTGGCATAAATACAAGGGCTAATAAAGTAAGTAGAACAATAACGAATAACAAAGTAGGAAGATAAATTTCTCAAACGACTAGGACTAGTAAGGAATTAAAATTTTAAGCCTCGTTTTGTGAAACCAGTTCCCAGCAAGAGAGCTGCGAAAACGAGCATTCGACGCGCGTTATCGCGAGAGAACGAAGCCTTGTCCCAGTTTGTAGCATTCACAAAATAACGCCCTAGTATACGGCGCAATATTCCGTCACAGTGTCCGGAAATTTTGTTGCCTTTACGTTTTCTTGCGCTTATAAGAAACTAATGATTAATTTGGTTCCCGTGGTGTAGAAGAGATCAGTGGTTTAACCGACTCCTCAAAAAATGTTCAAGTCACTTCCACCAAATTCGGTAAACTGACAGATTTAGAAATCATATCCTGAGAACATTTTAAAACCATACGTTGCTAATAACAATTTGTCTGATATTCGATTCCTGGGGTGGACAAAATAACACCGTTACGTATGATGGCGTGTTTATAGATGACAAGAGTCAACCGACTTGCAGAAGTAATTCCGCCAAACTGCGCAATTGTATGCCAAATTTGTCATGTGTATTTTCATCGCTAAGTTAAAAGCTTTATTTCGAGGATTCAGTACTGAAATCAGCTTCTGGAAATGCAGCGGAAACTGCACAACCGTGCAGATGCAACAACTATTCATGGCATAATGTATGATCAACTTTCAGCACCGATCTTTCAGGCAATCTCATCGTATGGGTGGTACGCATCAAAATTAGTTAACCAAAAAGAAATGTTTTTAATGTAAACCAAGTTGATTTTAGGCCGAGTATTCGAAAGGAACGATGTAATCGCGCGAAGACTGCGTTCAAAAAAAAAAAAAAAAAAAAAAAAATTGGCTCCGAGCACTATGGGACTCAACTACTGAGGTCATCAGTCCCCTAGAACTTAGAACTACTTAAACCTAACTAACCTAAGGACATCACACACATCCATGCCCGAGGCAGGAGTCGGACCTGCGACCGCAGCGGTCACGCGGAGACTGCGTTCATTAGATCTTCTTGTGTCCCGAGTATATTTGTTTCGAGTGTTTATTGACGAATACCATCCATCTAGTTGTTCGAAAGAAATGGAGGACGTGTGACAGACTAAGTCAAAGAGTCATGAAAAGCGATCAGTGTTAAATTTTTAATTTTGTAATAACCGAAGTGTTTCGAGATATTTATTTGCATACCTTGTTAGTCTTCCTTATTGATTTACTTATCTATTAACTCCTCTACTCCTATCAGTTGCTAAAAGGAAAAAAATGTAAACGACATAAGCGGCACTCAGAGAAGTTTTTTTCCTTGATTTCTAGAAAAATATGCGTTCGCAGACCCCATACATGATGATGAAAAATAATCAATTTTTAATTATTTATCGACCTCATCAGTCTTGAGTCCATTGCGTATCGTAAACTTATAGGTGTGGTTTCCTCAAAAACAGGAAGCTAAAATATCTTAAAGACTTTCATTTTTGGTTGTGCACCAGCGACGTACCAAATATGAGTCGAATCGGCTGGCTGTGTCTGAGGGCTTCCCCTTGTCAATAATGTATCATTTATATTTATTGTGTTTCATTTTGTAACACTGTTTTTCTTGTGTAAATCTAAATTAATTCGCATGCACTTCTGAAAATATCACATATCATCGTGTTCGGCTAGGTTATGTGCGCCCCACACTCAGTCAGTTAATATTAGCAATAATCCGTCTGAGAATGTACAATTCGGAGCTCAGCTTTCTATGGTAGTGAAACACGGACTGTGGCAAAATCGGAAGAGAAGAGAATTGAAGTCTTTGAGAGGTGGTGCTTCAGAAAAATGTTGAAAATTAGGTGGACTGATAAGGTAAGGAATGAAGAGGATCTCCGGAGAATCGGCGAGGAAAGGAACATATGGGGACGCGATGGTAGGGCATCTGTTACGACATCATGGAGTGACTTCCAAGTCAATAGAGGGAGCTGTCGAGGATAAAAACTGTAGAGGCAGATAGAGACTGGAATAAATCCAGCAAATAATTGAATGTCTAAGTTGAAAAAAAAGAGACTTCCAGTTGCCATTAAGATTTATTATAAGCATATTTAGCAATGAGATTCATTCCAAAGCATTTCTGTGTTCTGCAAAATTTAATTTGTAGACAATGGTAGTGACAACAGTTCGTTGTAGGATAAACTCAGTGTTTGCCCGTTATAGTTAGATTGTCTACTAAAATCTAAAGCCATATTTGGCAGGCACATTGCGTGCTTTATGTAATAACATACAGAGTCGTTCTGCTAGACATGGCTTCCTGGTGATTGGACTAAATTGAGAATATTTCTGAATCCGTTTGGCCGATAATAACAATCGATATTTTAACCTGCAACATTTTAGAATCTGATAGAAAAAACCTGGGAAGAATGAGGATTATGGAAATAAGAAGAGGACATGGTTCTGAGGTTAAAGTATCTGTAATTGTGTCTCAAGTAGAATTAAAAACAAACTTGTTTATGCTACTAGTTATAGAATTTTAGTTACCCTGAGCTCTGTGGTATATTGAAACGAGCCGTTTGCTTATTACTATGTAACTGAGCTTTATTTCTGTGCTCTGTAGCATGTCCTGTGCCTTTGGCGGACAAATTCATAATCTTCCATGTCTTCCAGGAATAGGCAACCTCCACTGTGATGTGTTGAGCTGGACAGGACTGCGACATGTACAAGTGACATGGTATCCATTGTGTTTTACCACTCGTGAATGCCCTTAATACACATTAGTTAATGGTGTCCATCAAGTTACAGAACTGACAGATATTGACTTGCGTTATCCATGCTAATGTTACAGAAACTGCCTCTTCTTGTCATTGGTAAAAACCGCTGTGTGGCACTGCATAGGACGCATAGTCTCCTTTAATCATTGCTGCTCAACCTCCAGTAGAGTCTAACATTGCTTGGTGGCAACTCAAAAAGTCGAAGCCAAAATCACATCTACATTCATCAGTGGCACACTAATCAAATCTGGTTCAAACTCGACACCGTGACAAATAAAAATGGTATAAAACTGCCTGACAGATCAAAACCGTGTAGCTGACCGAGACTCGAACTCGGGACCTGTAAAAGTAAAGTTGTGAGGATGTGTAGTGGGTCATACTTGGGTAGTTCAGATGGTACAGCACGTGTCCATGAAAGGCAAAGAGTGAAAATCTCATTCTGGGAAACTAGTATAATTAACAAAATGTGTGTAAAAATAAAGTCCTGACTTATTTTCTTTTACTGCTAGGAACAAGATATTCTCTCACTGCCTGAATCTTTACTGTATCTGACTAGATACCTTCCACTGGGATAATGTTACCTAAAAACTTAATACTCCGGCAACGAAATTGTGATTTATCTAAATTTACTGCGACTCCAACCCGCGCATATATTGGCAGTGGTTCCCCTCAAACCTAATATTGGTCTGCCCACGACCTTTCACCAATCTCCTCAACATTTAAGGCAATCCTGTTCTTCAGGTCATAAGGGAGGATCGTGTTTAGTTGCCTATAATAGACCAAAGGGAAGCCCCCTGAACTGACAACATGTGCCAAAGCACAAAAATGTAGTATGTTTCCGACACTTGTAATGCAGTGCAATCTGCCAGTAGCTTATATGTAAGTTGATGGAAGATGACACTTGTATTCAGTAAAATTTTTGCAGTGACACTTCCAAGCTCTTTGGCCAGTTGGTCTCAGGCAAGATGACTGTATTAATCTGCTTGCAATAATCGAGGACCAAGATGATAGGGTCATCCTCCTTCAGTACTACTAAAATGGGGGCTATTATATGACCAAACTGCTCTTTCTGTAATACCTCACACCCATGTATCTCGAACCTCCTTTTCCATCTTTGCTTTGTATACACGAAGAGTGGAGTAAGGCTTAAAAAATTGTTATGCTCACATGCCATAAACTCGTATTCAAAAGTCCTAATTGCATAGGATAGTCAGAGTACACATATACTTGTGTAAGATGCTGTAGAACTCGCCTCAATCTGCCTCAAAACTGCATTCTACAGATTTAACACTCTCTCCTACTATACTTGCAAGAAATTCATCTCACCACTGCTGGGAGAGCAAAGTACCTAGCCCACTCTCACTACCTGTTCAATGTCAGCTTGCAACTCCATTTCAGTAAGGAGTTTAAGACAACTTACTTCTTCAGATTCTCCTCCTGCAACACAATCTTCAAAACGTGTTCTCCCAATAATCCCCCTAACATTCAACGTTGCTTCACCTCCAGTCGAGTCTAACATTGCTTGGTGGGAACTCGAAAAGTCAACGCCCAAAATCACGTCTAAATTCAGCAGTGGCACGATCATCAAATCTGCTTCAAACTCGATACCATGACAAATAAACACTACATGAGTCGGTCTCTTCACCTCTTATACTCTTGCTGAACATCAAAAATGGCTCTGAGCACTATGGGACTTAACACTTAGAACTACTTAAACCTAGCTAACCTAAGGACATCACACACATCCATGCCCGATGCAGGATTCGAATCTGCGACCGTAGCGGTCACGTGGCTCCAGACTGAAGCGCCTAGAACCGCTCGGCCACACTGGACGGCTGCCGAGCATCACTCCCTTAACTCTGCCCCTCTTAATGACAAAATTAGACAAGCCTACTTCCTCCACGTTTAAAACACACTCTCACTGATAAGAGAAAAGAAATGTCCAGTGTTGAAAACACAACTTAGACCCAATGGATCCACAGGCATCGATATGACTGGATTTATTGCTAGAGCTTTTACTTCAATGACTTCACCTAAGAGTGTCTCCGTTAAGTATTTCTTACAGACAATGTTAACAAGTCCAACTTTACCTCCACCTCCTGTATCCTTATTCCTTCTGTCATTGACACTTGTTATTGGTGGGGTGCTGGCCTGTTCTCTGACGGATTGTTATGTTGATCCATGGACTGTATCAGAGACACCTTCCAGAACCACAAATCTGTTTTTGTTTCTTGCCTCATGTCTTTATTGGGGTTTGTTCCCATAATTCTCTCTGTTAAAGTTTCCCCTGTCCGGGCTTTCCTGATCATGTCTTCTCCCACACTCGTTATGGTGGTGATTCCATCTATTCTGTCGGTAAGGTTGGTGCCATACGAATAAATGATTTAGCCTATTGTACCTGTTTGCCGGCTGCGGTGGCCGAACGGCTCTAGGCGCTTCAGTCCGGAACTGCGCGACTGCTACGGTCGCAGGTTCGAATCCTGCCTCGGGCATGGAGGTGTGTGATGTCCTTAGGTTTAAGTGGTTCTAAGTTATAGGGAGCTGATGACCTCAGATGTTAAGTCCCATAGTGCTCAGAGCCGCTTGAACCATTTTGTACCTGTTTCTACTTTGTCCTGTGTTTTGTGTTGACCCATCATAAGGGTTTTGCTGAGTCTGGTCATTACATACATTACTGTCTCCTACATTGTACTCTAAATCTTGCGAGAAGCTCTTGAAAGCCTCCACTTCACCATTGTACGAAACAGCCAAAATAATGAGCTTAAGATGCACAGGTAGTTTGGTGACCCAAATTCCGGTTAGCTCATTGAAGTGTTTTTGTGAATCGAATTCCAAGAACCACGTCAGGTATGTAAGTACCGACTGGTTGTAATTTCATGACATAAATGATGTCATGGTTGGCAGTACGTTGCAAAGCCACCGACCAGCAAGCTAATAAGAACGCCTGCCATACTTGTATGGTGCGTACGACACCTGTACAATAGGTCTCATTTGGAGTGTTGGCTCTACCTCTAAATGCCCACAGAAACTCAATCCTATACCCGCTACACCATGTGGGAGGAGAAGAATTGCTCCAACCATTCCCTGGGATGGATGCCATTGAACGAATTACTAAAAAGCTTGAAGTTCTGCATCAACAATAAATGTTTATAGGCAGAGCCATCCATTTCTTGCTGTGGTGAAAATCCTTGGACATTCTTAGTATCATTAGCCCTGTTGATGGGTGCTTATGCTTCCAGTCCACAATCCCATTCATCCTCTTGCCCAGAATCTTCTGACTCTACCCCACAGCATCTATCGCAAACTACGCAGTTCTCTCTTTAATGGCTGTGGCCTAATCTTCTTTCTACATACGTCACACATTTGTGAAGCTCGTGTGTCAGTCTGTGATGCCACCAATTAATTTTGCTGTGTCCATCTTTAAAACATGTAAAGATAGAACTTCGTGATTGTCTATCACTGCAACAGATACCATACAATCACTACTTTCTTTGCTCCTTGCTGCTTCCTTCGTGATAATTCACTAGCTCATATTTTAAATCTGAGGTTAATATTAACGCTTCAAATTTCTGTTCTAGTTCCCAGGCTGCCGTTCCTTGTTTTGAAATCTGTCTCTTCGATATCGGTTGTCTGTCCATACCGTTTCATGTTCAGTGCATATGTTTTTGTCACATTCTGTCGCCTTTTTGCGCAATTTCAACAAATGTGCTTTTACTGCCACACCCCTCTCCCCAATTTTGGAGAACCTAGCGTCTTGCTCTGATCATAGTTCATGGCTTACCTGGATAGTGAAAACATGGAACTACTCTTCCAGACTATCTCACACACCTCTCTCATTTCCTTCCGTAAGTGCTCAATTTGTTTTCTCGCTTCGTCCTGTTGCTTCGTTACTCTATCGTCGCTATCTGTAATGCCTCATTATGTTTTATCTCATCATCCTGTTGCTTTGATAGTCTGTCGTTTAATTTCTCGTTTAGTTTTTGTCATTTCCCCAGTTAAATTTTCGTCTGATCCGTTATCATGCTCATGACATCCTGTAAACAAGCCACCCGTGATTATTGACCTATGACTAAACCCATTTGCTGTTGATTTTTATGCAACTACGTTATTAGTTGAACCTGATATCGCGGCTATGGATTTAGCAATATCACCTAAATCATCATTGTTACTACGAAACTTCACGTGTGCTACTACATTCTAACATTTCACACGCGTTCAGTGTCTCACCGTCGGCACCTCCAGTCATAGCACTTTGCTCGTCGGACAAAGAGGCTATTTTCAGTCCACCATGTACCCTTTGAACTACCAACTGAACGTTCTGTAATACGTTATATTTGAACAATCTGCGTTCATATACTCAGGAAGATTCCAACTTACATTACATTTTAGGCATTCCTAACTTCTTTTCCATCTATTCTGCATCGCCATGTCACGTAAATTATCTATTGCTTTGAAGATGAAACAAGCTGGTGAAATATGTAACTAAGCATTGTTCCTTCGTCTTAGTACCCCACGTGGTAGCCAAACAATGTTTAGACAAAGTACTACTCGTGTAAACATCATAAACACTCACGCAAATGCAAAACTATACTCAAATGAATAATGTAAATTTTCTCCTAGTATTCCAAGCATAAAACTCTAGCATAAAAATTAAAGTGTGACAAGATCATGGCAACCTGACTTACCCACTCTGGTAGCCTGAGAGGGGAAAGTTCTACCGCCACCTGATACAAATTCTTCTGTACTCTTTCATACAGAAGCATTCTGTCCTTCTGCGTAACCACCCTACGTTGGCAAAACTGCTGTCATAGACTACAAGATTCCCTTTAGCCGCAAGAGAACAGACTTGTCTCATGCAGTCAGGCCAGACACACAGAATCAAAGCACAGGATTACAACATGGGAAAAAGGATTCAGGTACCAAATATAGAGGTAATGATTTAAAAAATGGATCTTTTGCTTCCTTGAGGTACACTTGCATCACACACAGGAAACCCAGAAACAACACAACTACATGGCACAAACATATGAAATGGATCTGACGGAACCCTTTCAGAATTACAAGTGGAAATCAACAAAAAAGGGAGAATGGCCTCTTAGTTTTTGAGGTGGAAGCCATGAAAATGAAACATGTTATAGAAAGCACATATTTTGTATCATGATACTCCAATGGAATGCATATAATACAGAACGACGCTGCATATGAAAATAAAAATAGAAGTATTCCAATCAACTAAATGAGGTTATAATTTATAATGCTCAGCTAGAATGAAATCAAAACTGAAAGATAAAATACAATTAGGACAAAAAAGATTAAAGATATAAAAGATTCAATGGAGTCTGAGCTAAAAGAATTTAAAGAACACACTGAGAGTCTTAAGGAATGAGTGGGATAAAGCATGCAGAGTCTAAATTTTGAAGGAAAGATAGTAAAGTTTAAGAGTTCAGGGAAGACATTCAGGATTGATTCCTTAGGTTTCAAAACTGATGTAAGTGAAACTTTTGTAGCGATAGGTAATTTGGCATTACAGAAATAACTTGAGTACTAGATAATATTTTAAAAGATAAGACAGTTCATTTGCAATAAAAGGAAGGATGAAATTATGCAGTAATATCATCAGCTGATCGTTGAGCAGAAAAATAATTGTAAAGACGAACAAATTGGGATGAAGGAAGTTACTTCACTGATGAGAAACAGAGTAGATAATATACAGAAGAGATCACAGTGACATGTAGTAATGAGTCCTCAAATCATAGTTATAATGAATGGTGTCTGAGCCAAAAGGAAGCCTGCACTCTGTAATATTTCTTGAAGGTCTGAAAGAAAGGATGAAATTATACAATAATATTATCAGCTGATCGTTGAGCAGAAAAATAATTGTAAGAAGAACGAAATGGGGTTAAATGAAGTTACTTCACTGATGAGAAACAGAGTAGATAACATACAGAAGAGATCACATTGACATGTAGTAATGAGTCCTCAAATCATAGCTATAATAAATGGTATGTGAGCCAAAAGGAGGCCTGCACTCAGTAATATTTCTTGAAGGTCTGAAAAATGAATTTACGGAAGGATAGTCTCAGAAAAGAAATGAAAGAGGAAGCCGCCTGGTAGAATTTTGCACAGAGCACAACATAATCATAGCTAACACTTGGTTTAAGAATCATGAAAGAAGGTTGTATACATGGAAGAACCCTGGAGATACTAAAAGGTATCAGATAGATTATATAATGGTAAGACAGAGATTTAGGAACCAGGTTTTAAACTGTAAGACATTTCCAGGGGCAGATGTGGACTCTGACCACAATATATTGGTTATGACCTGTAGATTAAAACTGAAGAAACTGCAAAAAGGTGGGAATTTAAGGAGATGGGACCTGGATAAACTGAAAGAACCAGAGGTTATACAGAGTATCAGGGAGAGCATAAGGGAGCAATTGACAGGAATGGGGGAAAGAAATACAGTAGAAGAAGAATGGGTAGCTTTGAGGGATGAAGTAGTGAAGGCAGCAGAGGATCAAGTAGGTAAAAAGACGAGGGCTAGTAGAAATCCTTGGGTAACAGAAGAAATATTGAATTTGATTGATGAAAGGAGAAAATATAAAAATGCAGTAAATGAAGCAGGCAAAAAGGAATACAAACGTCTCAAAAATGAGATCGACAGGAAGTGCAAAATGGCTAAGCAGGGATGGCTATAGGACAAATGTAGAGATGTAGAGGCTTATCTCACTAGGCGTAAGATAAATACTGCCTACAGGAAAATTAAAGAGACCTTTGGAGATAAGAGAACGACTTGTATGAATATCAAGAGCTCAGATGGAAACCCAGTTCTACGCAAAGAAGGGAAAGCAGAAAGGTGGAAGGAGTATATAGAGGGTCTATACAAGGGCGACGTGCTTGAGGACAATATTATGGAAATGGAAGAGGATGTAGATGAAGATGAAATGGGAGATACGATACTGCGTGAAGAGTTTGACAGAACACTGAAAGACCTGAGTCGAAACAAGGCCCCCGGAGTTGACAACATTCCATTGGAACTACTGACGGCCTTGGGAGAGCCAGTCCTGAAAAAACTCTACCATCTGGTGAGCAAGATGTATGAAACAGGCGAAATACCCTCAGACTTCAAGAAGAATATAATAATTCCAATCCCAAAGAAAGCAGGTGTTGACAGATGTGAAAATTACCGAACTATCAGTTTAATAAGTCACAGCTGCAAAATACTAACACGAATTCTTTACAGACGAATGGAAAAACTAGTAGAAGCCAACCTCAGGGAAGATCAGTGTGGATTCCATAGAAACACTGGAACACGTGAGGCAATACTGACCTTACGACTTATCTTAGAAGAAAGATTAAGGAAAGGCAAACCTACGTTTCTAGCATTTGTAGACTTAGAGAAAGCTTTTGACAATGTTGACTGGAATACTCTCTTTCAAATTCTAAAGGTGGCAGGGGTAAAATACAGGGAGCGAAAGGCTATTTACAATTTGTACAGAAACCAGATGGCAGAAAGATTAAGGAAAGGCAAACCTACGTTTCTAGCATTTGTAGACTTAGAGAAAGCTTTTGACAATGTTGACTGGAATACTCTCTTTCAAATTCTAAAGGTGGCAGGGGTAAAATACAAGGAGCGAAAGGCTATTTACAATTTGTACAGAAACCAGATGGCAGTTATAGGAGTCGAGGGACATGAAAGGGAAGCAGTGGTTGGGAAGGGAGTAAGACAGGGTTGTAGCCGCTCCCCGATGTTGTTTAATTCTTATATTGAGCAAGCAGTAAAGGAACAAAAGAAAAATTCGGAATAGGCATTAAAATCCATGGAGAAGAAATAAAAACTTTGAGGTTCGCTGATGACATTGTAATTCTGTCAGAGACAGCAAAGGACTTGGAAGAGCAGTTGAATGAAATGGACAGTGTCTTGAAAGGAGGATATAAGATGAACATCAACAAAAGCAAAACGAGGATAATGGAATGTAGTCGAATTAAGTCGGGTGATGCTGAGGGAATTAGATTAGGAAATGAGACACTTAAAGTAGTAAAGGAGTTTTGCTATTTGGGGAACAAACTAACTGATGATGGTCGAAGTAGAGAGGATATAAAATGTAGACTGGCAATGGCAAGGAAAGCTTTTCTGAAGAAGAGAAATTTGTTAACATCGAGTATAGATTTAAGTGACAGGAAGTCATTTCTGAAAGTATATATATGGAGTGTAGCCATGTATGGAAGTGAAACATGGACGATAAATAGTTTGGACAAGAAAAGAATAGAAGCATTCGAAATGTGGTGCTACAGAAGAATGCTGAAGATTAGATGGGTAGATCACATAACTAATGAGGAAGTATTGAATAGGATTGGGTAGAAGAGAAGTTTGTGGCACAACTTGACCAGAAGACGGGATCGGTTGGTAGGACATGTTCTGAGGCATCAAGGGATCACCAATTTAGTATTGGAGGGCAGCGTGGAGGGTAAAAATCGTAGAGGGACACCAAGAGATGAATACACTAAGCAGATTCAGAAGGATGTAGATTGCAGTATGTACTGGGAGATGAAGAAGCTTGCACAGGATAGAGTAGCATGGAGAGCTGCATCAAACCAGTCTCAGGACTGAAGACCACAACAACAACAGTCTCAGAAAGAGACAAGCAAGTGTCTCGCTAAGGGGAATCAGTTTGAACACTGTTCAGATAGATGCACCTGAGTAGTACGAGAGTATCAAGAATTTGCACAAGCTCTCCTAGAACAGAAATGCTTGAGAGGAATGCAAAGGGATCTTAAACAGACTTTGGTGAGTGCACCCAATTATAACAGGTGGTCTGTGAAAACAATGAAACAGTACTGTTGAAGCATAAGTGAGGGATTTGTGTATATAAGCACATCATTCATAGAGGATAGCATAATACATATTTTCATGGACAAATTGCGTTTATAAAAGAGATTTTGCATGTTGCAAATAAATAAAAGATTAAGAGAATTTTTGGAAAGAAAAGAAGACATATGATGGTAAAGAGATAACAACAGATATGATTCTAGTCAGGATGGATGCCCTCACAATAAGAGGTACAAATTAATAGGATTATGATTAATGATTACAGAAGTAGAGTAGGCAGAGATTGTGGTCCACTCAGATGTGCAAGATTGTATCCAGGATCTGTGGTATGAGGCAGAACTGACAGTAGTTTAGTGTGAATGCAGTAATTGTTTTGAGATTTCGCAACGAATGCTTCTGAGAACAATTGCTACTAGTCAGTATCCATTACATGTTCCGTTTTCCTTTAGAAGTGTACTAAACTGATATGTCAGTCTCTATGGTGGAGCAGCATTCGAGTCCAGCTTGTGAAGAATTTCTTTTTCTATGGGGTGGAAGATGTCCCTTTGCTGCCCTTCCTTCACTCTCTGTCCCTTACATAAGCGAAGTGCTATAAAGGACCCAAGTGGAGTGTTATACAGTCCATGAATAATGAATTCTATGTTTTGGTTGGAACAAAAAAGATTAGGTGTAATGTTCCTGAAAGGCAATGTGCATGTACTATCCCAGACAGAAGATGAATCCTGATACAGATAGTGGAAATGCAGCAAATGATTATATAATTGAATTGTTCAAATTTTTTGAAAGGCTCACAGAGTTATGGAAGAGGGAAGGACGAAAGACTTGAAAAGAGATAAATGAATCTGAAGCACCAGGAACATTGATAATAGTGATACTGAAGCAGCAATACCGAACGTATATCACATGCTCGTGGTAGTTCTGGTGTGCAGGACACACTGAAGAAAATTGAGATAGTTACATTCACAAAGACAATACTGTCTTTTCAGATTTATCAAATCCTTTACAAAGTTAAGAATATAATATAAGTTTGGGATTATTTGATTAAAAGAGAAGTCGAAATAATTGGGAAACGAGAAGAGAGGAAAGAGGCTGGAATATGTGTAAAACAACAGACGCTGTAAGGACAGGGACTGAAGAGATAGGTAAGGAGTGAAAGAGAGTGGACCCAAGAAGCTTAGTAACAGACTTGCTGTGAGAGCAACATGCAGATGGTGATAAATGCATAGGGCAAAAAAATTGTAGAACATCAAATAAAAAGCTTTAATTGCCACTGGAAGAGAAATTAGCACAAATTCTGAAAATACTTCTGAGCTCCTGAAGAACTTGTAATATGCAGTGTAAACTCCTGTGTCAATTATAAAGACTGTTGGAACCATTAGTGAGTTAGGTAAACTTATTAAAAAGAAAACAGACATGCAGTTCATGGCAACAAATAAAAGTAGTATATATGTTACTGGTCATCCGTTATTTATATTTGGGAGTAATTCTTGAACTGAACTTCCTATTTGTGAGGTTTAAAATTGCAATTAATTTGCAAAAAATATGTTCTGAAAATAGAGCTTAAAGAAACACTTGCTAGTATCAAATTACACATAATCTTATATATGGAGAAGAATCACAAATAGATCATTTGAAAAGTAGAAGAAATGGAAAGGAAATGTATTTGGTGGATCAAAACAGGGTTGATGAACATTGTTGGCCTTAGAGAATGAAAAAAATATATGAGGCAACCTCAGACAACGTGCAGGTGATAGAGGGCATAATTGGCAACAAAAGAATCAGCAAAAACAGTAATATAAAAAACAGGAAAGTATTTTTGGGTAGACCTGCAAACATGTTCAATTTCGAGTGCAGACTAAAACAAAAGTGCATGAATCATTTTCAGTTAAAATTTGTGTAACATACTGTAAGCACCATTATTTAGAAGTAAGGAACTTGAAAGAAATTACATTGGCATCTCAGTAAATGAGTGCAAATAGTTAAAATATCCCTTTGACTGTTGCCTCTAAAAATTTGTGGCCTTTATATATACCATAACTTTTACACTGTAGTGAAAAGCAGACTGTCAGGCCAGTAAATATAGATAATACTGGGTGGAAATTTAATAACATCAAATACATTACCGCTCATGATCTACGTGCAGGCTGTTGGCAAGTTACTTAGGCCAGTGGGCTTCAGAAATAGGTATATAATAGGGGTAAATGCTACCACAACAAAGTTGTCATTTGTTGTAAATATCACTATTTCTGTGTTATTAATGATCTTGGCAGGTATCGGGAGCATGTACCACTGATGATACTGATCACAGGGCACTAACCTTCCTGAAAAGATGAGGCTTTAAAATTCTAGTGTGATTCATTGAGCTCTGTTTTTCCAACAGCATGGCATCATATTTGTTAATAGAAAGGAAAATACTGTGGCAGGTGCTATGCAAGGTTGCCAGGAAATCAGAAGCCCATGAGGAAGATTATGGGGACAAATTATGTATATTAAAGGCATATTTGGGAATAAGAAATAAAAAGAATTTTAGAAATACGTACTCAGAGCCGAATGAGAATGAAATTCACAATTTAACTATAGGAGACTTGCGTAAGATAAGGATATAACTCCCAAAATTTTGTCACACATACAGGAGTCATGTTTACAAGGGCATATAAAACTACTGCCTTCTTGAGAGTTTGTTGCCTCAGAGAACATGTAAATAAGATTATTGATTATCCATACTTTGGCCACATAGGATTAAGGAATTTATAGACAAGTTAAAGGAAAGTGTGTAGTTTGGTGGGATGATTAAAAGAGTGTAAGGTTAGGTGAGAAAAAGTGACAGGTGTCAAATGCCAAAACTCAGTAACATAATTCTCGATTTACCACTGCAGTATAGGAATTCTACTGAAATTGTCGAACTGGTATGTGTAGATCTTTATGGATCATTGCCAAAGGCAAATGGGAATGTTATTGGTTGCAGCAGAATGTAAGTACAGTAGATGGTATCTGTTATACATGAGAAGTGGGAAAATAGTATGAGTATTTGTGTACAATGGAGGGAGAATACTTTGTTATCGCATGGCAAATCAAAAATAGCCTTGTTTGATCAGGTCACAATTTCTATCAGAGCAGTGGAAGGGTGGAATGGTATCCCAATGGGTTAATACAATGTATATTTCACTATATTAGCCTGTAAATAATCACTTAGAGAGATATTTGTGACAGCTAGACTTTGTTTATAATCTTTTGTAGAAAAAACCACAAAGCATAGTAAGGGGGAAATATTATGAGATAGATAATGTAATAGACATTGTGTAACAAGAAGCTACCAAATTTACTCCATGTGAGACTGTGTTGGGCCTGCAATCTTTAGGTTTAGCAGAGAAAATATATAATCCCTTAATAGGACACAAATCCAGTACGAAGACAAACTGAAAGAAATAAGGAATGGTTCATGGAAGAAAATTATAGGTTGAAAAAAAGAAAGTGAGAAAAAGATAAAGAATGCTTATCAGGAATTTGAAGACATTCCTTGGTTTAAGGCAAGGAAAATAAATTCTGAATCATCCACACTTATTAACATATAAGAAGGCTCATGTTTGTTATCTTGGCTACCCAAGAATCGAAAAAGTAGTATGGACTGAAGAAACAGTGGATATGAAGACATACTTGCCAATAATAGTAGCAATAAAAATGTGAATGTTTTGCAGAGTATGGGAAACGGAAACAAATGAAAACAAAACTTGGAAGCCAGGTGTATTATATGAAATGTAGTTAATGGAGGCTTTGTTTCGTTTCTGTTAAATGATGTTTAAATTACAAGATTAGATTATATTTTGAATTGTGAAAGATAATTTAGATTAGATTAGATTAGTACTTGTTCCATAGATCATGAATACGACACTTAGTAATTATGTGGAACGTGTCAGGTTAATAAAAGGTGTCTATAGAAGATATTACATTACACAAAATATTACATGACACTTAATATTTTTTTTGTCGGGGTTGGGGAAATTACCCACTTACTACATCCAAAAATTCATCTAATGAATAGAAGGAGTTGCCATTAAGAAATTCATTTAATTTCCTTTTAGACACTATATGGCTATCTGTCAGACTTTTGATGCTATTAGGTAAGTGACCAAAGACTTTTGTGGCAGCATAATTTACCCCCTTCCGAGTCAAAGTTAGATTTAAACTTGAGTAGTGAAAATAATCCTTTCTCCTAGTGTTGTAGCCACGTCCACTGCTATTACTTTTGAATTCGTTCGGATTGTTAATAACAAATTTCATAAGTGAATATGAAGGTCTCTAGCACTTTAAATAAATGTCTGCAGGATAATCTGGGATAGGCTCCAGCAATTATTCTGATTACAAGCTTTTGTGCAATGAACACTCTTTTACTCAATGATGAGATACCACAGAATATGATCCCATACGAGAGCAGAGAATGAAAACAGGTGTGGTAAGCTAAAATTTGCAATGACCCTAACAGCATAAGTAGCTGAACTCAAACGTTTCATCAGATCCTCAGTGTGTTTTTTCCAGTTCAACCCCTCATCAATGCATACACCTAGAAATTTTGAATATACTACCTTAGCTACCGATTTCTGATCGAAGTCTATATTTCTTAATGGTGTCATTCCATTTACTGTGTTGAACTGTATATACTGTGTTTTGTCAAAGGTTAATGAGAGCCCATTTGCAGAGAACCACTTAATGATTTTCTGAAAAACATCATCTACAACTCCACCTATTAATTCTTCTCTGTTGGGTGTGTTAGCTATACTTGCATTATCAGCAAAAAGTACCAGCTTTGCACCTTCATGAATATGGAATGCCAATTCATTAATATATATTAAGAACAGCAGAGGACCCAAGACCGAACCTTGCAGCACCCCATTCTTGATTGTTTCCTAGTTTGAGAAATCACAGTTTTTTGCATATTATGTGAACTGCTTATTTCAACTTTTTGCACTCTTCCAGTTAGGTATGATTTAAACAATTTGAGCACTGTCCAATTCATACCGCAGTACTTGAGCTTATCTAGAAGTATTACACGATTTACACAATCAAAAGCCTTTGATAGATCACAAAAAATCCCTATGGGTGACTTCCGGTTACTCAGAGCATTTAATATTTCATTAGTGAAAGTATATGTAGCATTTTCCATTGAAAAACCCTTCTGGAAACCAAACTGACATTTTGTTAAAACTTTTTATGCAGTGGTTTAACAATGGCATACTTCAGTCTATCTGGGAAAATACCCTGCTTCAGAGAGCTATTACATAGGTGGCTAAGAATCCCACTTATTTCTTGGGAACAAGCTTTTATTATCCTGCTGAAAATGCCATCAATTCCATGTGAGCTTTTATTCTTGAGAGAGTTTATTATCTTCCTAGTTTCAGAAGGAGAGGTGGGTGGAATTTCTTCTGTATCAAATGGTGTGGGTAAGGCCTCTTCCATTAACTGTGTTGCTTCTTCTAATGAACATTTAGATCCTATTTTCTCTACAACATTTAAAAAATGATTATTCAAAATGGTTTAGACTTCCGGCTGGTTGTTTATCAAGTTTCCATTCACTTTGATGGTGAAGCCGTCATCCTGTACTCTTGGTTGCCCTGTCTCCCTTGTAGTAATATTCCAAATTGTTTTGATTTTGTTATCAGCGGTTTAATCTCTGACATGATGCACATGCTTCTGGACTTTTTAATAACCTTTCTTAGTGTAGCACAGTAGTTTTTATAATATTTGACTGTTTCTGGGTCATTACTTTTTCTTGTTGTTAGATACAGTTCCCTTTTGTGGTTACAAGATATTTTTATTCCTTTAGCAAGCCAAGGTTTTTTGCATGGTTTCTTATAATTAGATTTAACTACTTTCTTGGGGAAATAGTTTTCAAATTCTCTTACAAGTGTATCATGAAATAAGTTATATTTTAAATTAGCATCGGGTTCCTTGTGCACCTCATACCAGTCTAACTGCTGAAGATTTTCTGTGAAATTTCTAATTGTTGAGTCATTAACTGAATGCACAACTTTGGAGGGTAGTTTTGAATCACTGAATGGAGCTATGTCATATACTGTAACTAGCTGAGCATCATGATCAGAAACGCAATTCTTAACAGGACAAGAATTTATGTTGGTCTATAAAAGTGTTATCTATCAATGTGCTGCTGTCCTTTAGTACCCGAGTAGGAAAATTAATGACAGATGTCAAATTGAAAGAACCGAGCAAGACTTCCAGGTCATTCTTCCTATTACACTCTTTCAGTGAATCAACATTGAAGTCCACACAAATAATAATTTGCTTTCCACAATCACACAACAAGGCATCCAGGTTTTACAGGAATAAATGAAAGTTTCCTGAAGGGGACCAATATACGGCTACAATTATGAAAGAGCCCTCCTTCAGTTTAAGTTGACAGGCACATGCTTCTATATGTTGCTCTAGACAATACTTTTTTGTATCTAAGCTTTCTACTCAGTGATAACTTTTGACATATATGGTAACTCCTCCTCTCACCTAATTCTCTCTACTCATATGAGCAGCTAGTTTGTAACCACTGATATCTACCTTTTCCATATAAGACACATGTGAGGCTCAGACAGACATAGTATATCTATTACATTGTAAGATTCAATGTCATCTAAACAAACCAGGAGCTCATCTACTTTATTCTTCAATCCTGGGATATTTTGGTGAAAAATAGTAACATTATTTTTTTACTTTATTTTTGTGAGAATCTACTTTTTTTCTTTAATCCACCAATATTTTGGTTAAATATGGTAACATCATTATTTACTTTCTTGTTGTGAGAATTTTGTGAGATTTGGACCTCTTTAGCTCCTGCCTGCCTGAACTTCTCATTGGACACTGATATTAAGCTAAAAGAGTGGTACATCCACGAGTACTAGTGTTCCCCCTTATGGATTTCGCTAACAAGCCTGCCAGTTTACCCTTCCCTTTCCTATTGAGGTGTAGGCCATGCCTTGTGAAATGCCCCCTATCAATAGCCTCGACAGGAACCAATCTAATGTCTGACAGAGTGGCCGCCCTAAGCAACTGATTCAACTCCATATTTACCCTCCTGGAAGAGCGGTTTAACTGGGGCTGTTCATGCCGCACGAAAGCAGGCACCAGCTCAACATTGGTATGGGTCATTGCCGAGGCTATTTTCACCAGGTCACACTCAATGCTGTAGCCCTGATCCCTATCAATACTGTTTCCCACTCCACCAACTATCATCATATGATCCTGCTTTGTGAAACCCTTGCACAAGGAACCTATATCATCTACCACCTGGATAAGACATGCACTTGGCTTCAAAAAGTTTGTGACCTGGTACCTGTCACCTAATTTTTCCTGCAAAATCTGGCCCACACCTCTTCCATGGCTGCCACCTAGCAACAGAACTTTCCTCTTACTTTCTACTTTTTTTGTAATAGTTGGTTTCCTAAGGAGATTCTGTTGCATCTTAACCACATCTACTTTTACTGGAGCCTCTTCCTTACTTAACTGTGGTAGCAAGGCAAATCTGTTGGTTGTGCCAATTGGGAAACTGTCAGACACTGTCCTCTTTCTGTGGCCCCTGTTCCCATCTACCACTTTCCATCGCTGTTTACCCTCCTCTCCCCTTAACCTCTTCAGTTCCTCCCTTGCTCTGTCCAAATCAGCCTGAAGGGCTCTAATTTTCTCCTCCTGTTCAGCTATAATCCTATCTCTTGAGCAAACCCTGCAAAAGAATGGAAGAGTCTCGTTTGCTTCCCCAATTCCCACGCCGCTACAATTTCCCCAATGAAACCACCTGTCACAGCAGCTGCACAAAGCCCCTGAACTAACTTTCCTACTGCAACTCACACACTTAGTATCCATGGTAGTTTGAAAATTAGTTACGAGATTTACTAAGTGATAACGATAATATATTAAATACAGATGCAAAAGGACACTAAATATATTTTGGAAACTAATATGTAAGTAAAGTATTACCAAATGCACTTAAATTTGTGGTATATCGCTAAATATGCATGATCAAAAATTAGGCCTAAACAGCCGAATGTAACCAAAACGAACTTTTTGTCATAAGTGGAAGAATATGTAAATAAAAGAAAAACCTTTAAAGGCAAGCTTGAAGAGCACACTAATGAACGTATTTAATTAAAGTGAGGCAAAACCGCGAAATATAAACAAAACGAACTTTTCGCGATTACTGGAACAATATGCAAATAAAAGAAAAACCTTTAATGGTGAGCTTGAAAAGCACCCTAATGAACGTATTTAATCAGTTAACGACAGCAAATGCACTTACAATTGCGGTATAATGTTAAATATGCACAATCGAAAAATTAGGCCTAAGCATCAGTAAGTAAACAAACGAACTTTTCGCGATTACTAAAACACTACGCAAATAAAAGAAAAAAACGTTTAATGGTGAGCTTGAAGAGTACACTAAAGAAGGTATTTAATTAGTTAAAAGTGTTCAACTACAATTAATTACAACCTAAATTACTTATCTTTCACAAGAGCTCTGTCTCCGTACGTGCGGCCTTGTGCATATTGTTTGTGTAGCTTGCTATTCTTGGAGTAATCAGAATGTATGGATGAGCAAAACGTGGAAACTGTGAGAGAAGTAATGCATGAGACAGTGAGAACTTTGGATGACAGTTTTCTTTATAAAGCGTTATATGTTAGATAAACAAAATGGAAAGTCATTCACTGTTGGTGTGTACTGTTTATTTAGGATTAAATAAGATCAGATGCAAGAACAGTAGTGACAAACTAAGAAACTGAAGGAAACTACAATATAGTATGGAAACATTATTACTATGCTACGTTTCAAAGTTGTGAACAAACTGTTAGCAAGAATCAGCAGAGGATCCAGTGATGCCCAGTGTGACAGAAGTGGCTAGTATCCAAACGCCAATCAGCAACATTACCTGCAAGCTCCACTGTGAAATAGATTCACTAACAACTGTTAATCAAATGCTTCAGTTGTGAGAGTTAAACATTCTGACAGACACTAAAAAGTGGACAGAATGAACACTGGAAGCTGGTTAAGTTAAAGATAGAAGAGATAATATAGAAGAAGAGGTCCAAAATTTTTTATTGTAAACGTATTGTCACCTTGCTTTCAGAAAATATTACTTGTTTATTGGTACTAGACTATAATTAGAATATATGACAATATTTTAATGCTTGATACATAAAATCTATTTTATACAAATGAAATGACACAATGTCAGAGACTTAACTGGTCTTATACAAATATGATTTTATATACTGAAGCAGTGGGTGAAAATTTGTGCGAAGGCCAGGAATCAAACACATGTCTCCCATTTACTAGGCAGGTGCGCTTGCCATTAGGCTACCTTTGCACAGCAGTTCAGGCAACGGCCTTGCCGCAGTGGATACACCGGTTCCCGTGAGATCACCGAAGTTAAGCGCTGTTGGGCGTGGCCGGCACTTGGATGGGTAACCATCCAGCCGCCATGCGCTGTTGCCATTTTTCGGGGTGCACTCAGCCTCGTGATGCCAATTGAGGAGCTACTAGACCGAATAGTAGCGGCTTCGGTCAAGAATACCATCATTACGACCGGGAGAGCGGTGTGCTGACCCCACGCCCCTCCTATCCGCATCCTCCTCGGAGGATGACACGGCGGTGGGATGGTGCCGGTACGCCACTCGCTGTCTGAAGACGGAGTGCTTTTTTTTTGCATAGCAGTTACAACTGCATGACTTCCTTCTCGATCCAAATTCTCAAAGTCGTCCCAGTCTACTTTATACATAAAATCTACACTGATGAGCCAAAGAAACTGGTACATCTGCCTAATATCGTGTAGGGCCCCTGCGAGCACGCAAAAGTGCCGCAACACGACGTGGTATGGACTCCACTAATGTCTGAAGTAGTGCTGGAAGGAATCGACACTATGAATCCTGCAGGGCTGTCCATAAATCTCCAAGAGTGCGAGGAGTGGAGATCTCTTCTAAATAGCACTTTGCAAGACATCCCAGATATACTCAATGGTGTTCATCACTGGGGAGTATAGTGGCCAGCGGAAGTGTTTAAACTCAGAGGAGTGTTCCTGGAGCCACTCTGTAACAATTGTGAACTTGTCGGCTTCGCATTGTCCTGCTCGAATTGCCCAAGTTCGTCGGAATGCACAATAGACATGAATGGATGCAAGTGATCAGACAGTATGCTTACATACATGTCACCTATCAGAGTCGTATCTAGATGTATAAGGCATCCCATATCACTCCAACTACACACACCCCACACCATTACAGAGCCTCCACCAGCTTGAACAGTCCCCTGCTGACATGCAGTGTCTATGGATTCATGAGGTTGTCTCCGTACCTGTACACATCCGCTCGATACAATCTGAAATGAGACTCGTCCCATCAGACAACATGTTCTCAGTCATAAACAGTCCAATGTCGGTGGTGACGGGCCCAAGCGAGGCGTAAGGCTTTGTGTCGCGCAGTCATCAAGGGTACACGAGTGGGCCTTGGGCTCTGCAAACCCATATCAATGATGTTTCGTTGAATGGTTCACACGCTGACACTTGTTGATGGCCCAGTACTGAAATCTGCAGCAATTTGCAGAAGGGTTGCACTTTCGTCACGTTGAACGATTCTCTTCATTCGCAGTTGGTCCCGTTCTTGCAGATTTTTTTCTGGTCACAGTAATGTCGGATATTTCGTATTTTACCAGATTTCTGATATACATGGTACACTCGTGAAATGGTCATACAGGAAAATTCGCACTTCATCGCTACCTCAGGGATGCTGTGTCCCATCGCTCGTGCGCCAGCTATAACACCGCGTTCAAACTCACTTAAATCTTGATAACCTGCAGTTGTAGCAGCAGTAATTGATGTAAGAACTATGGCAGACGCTTGTTTTCTTATATAGGCAGTGCTGCATTCTGCCTGTTTACATATCTCAGTATTTGAATACGCATGCCTATACCAGTTTCTTTGGTGCTTCAGTATTTTTTGTTTTTTAGATGTACTGGGAGCTCGGTAAACGAAAGATACGAGGGATAATACTGAAGAAGAGGGCTAAAATTTCTAATTGTAAATGTATTGCCCTCTTCCTTTAGAAAATACTGCGTGTTTGTTAGTGTTAAGGCTGTAATCAGAATATAAGGCAATCCTTTACTGATTGATAAATGAAATACATTTTGTTTGTAGATGGGTAGAATACATTAATATGTTTAGTAGGATACAGTAATATATGCAATAGGACACATTTGTATGTCTAATAGGATACATGAATATACAAGAACACGTGTCTTACTATTGAAGGAAATAATAAAGTGATGTGAGAGGAGGAATGAATATTCCATTAGATTTGAGAATCAAATTGAAAGACAAATGAATGATAATAATTTTAAAATGAAAATGTGGCTGTTAAGTACCAATTTGGAGAATGGTCTTTTGTCTTCACAGACTCTTAAATTACTGAAAAAAAAGATATTTAACTAAGTATATCGTAACTATGATTTTAAATTATATTTCAAATATTTCTGAATTGCATTTTGTATTTGTTTGTGTAAGGATGTTTTATTTCCACACAGTGTGTGTGTGTGTGTGTGTGTGTGTGTGTGTGTGTGTGTGTGTGTGTGTGTGTGTGTGTGTGTTTGTGTGTACCAGTCACAAGATTTTGAGTTTTGTTGTTGTAATAGTGCCATAGATTTATCTTGATGTTACTGCATTGCCACATGGGAATCATACAATGGTTTAAAAAAATCCCAGTATTTCTTTTTCACAAAGTTTTATACAGCATATTAGATGTTTGGCAGTGAACTATATGTGTAAAATTGTCTCAACACTGTTTCATGACTGATATAAGACTGCCCTCAGACTGACCTCTATTTCTATGATTTTAAACAATTACAGTTATTGTTATCTATCAAATTTTTAAATTTATACAATTAAAATTTTTGCAGACATCTTCCTAAATTACATAGAAATTTACACGAGATAAAAGTGAATAATTTCATACAAAGACAAGAAAGAATTAATTTCTATTAAGACTATAAATTACATGTTTTTTCATTGCAACAATATATTTTCTTAATTGGCAAATATCATTTTACTTACTTCAAGAATGATCACCCCATCATTTACAGGTGAACAGAGCGATTAGTTCTGTTGAATGAAAGGCCTAGTTTCTTTTCATTAAATTTTGTGGAACTAAAATTTTACGTTTCCATATAGTCATAATAACAGTTCTGTTAACTAACACCAATTAGAACATGAGCATATTTGGTTCTGACTGAAAAATCATCATGTCATATTTCTATTAGAGATACAAACAATTTTTTAGCTTGAAAATATAAAAATAGCTGTCTTTCAATGACTAAAAACATCGGAACTTTAATCATTAATTACTCGATAATTACAATAGCAAAATTATTCCTACCATGTGGCTGAAGTTTGTGTAATGTACAAATTTTGGTGGTATATCAGCTTTTCATCCAACATGTTTCCTTCATTCTGCATACTGGTGAGGCCCAATGTAAACAGTGTCAGAACAATAGCTTAAATCAATGTAAATTACTAATTTGCTGCAAAAAGTCTTCGGTGTTTTGAATCCAGATATGACAAAATAAAAACAGCAGTTTAAAGTGGTGTAAATTACTGATATTACACTTATCCCATCTTCAAGAGAGTGGGGATGAGACTGAAAGAGGATAGAGGATCCCAAAAAGGGTTGTTGTATTACATTAACACTAAACATCCCAGAAATGTATTTGAGTTCATATACTGTAACTTAAAATTTGATTACTAATTTGTATAATCTATATTCTTCAAAAAAATATGAGGTTAGAACCTTTGCCTGAAGTACAAACCAAACAACTAAATTGTGTTAAAATGAATGGCACATACTACAAGTTGACTCCATTCATTTCTGGTCATCTATATAAGTAAATTGTGTTAGCGTGGAGGGTGCAAATGACATCTTGACTATGTTCATTTATATTGTTTTGGCTTTAAGTCGATTCATGTACATGCAACATTTAATTGGTCAGCAGAGGCACCTCTCACCTGTTTTTATTCCTTGAATCAGTTTCAACTAATGCATTCTAAACATTACCAAATATTTTTGTGCAAGTAACTTAAGACATGCCTCACAGTAGATTGTTGGAACCCATGCTATTCATATTGCAAATTAATGAGCTTGCAGACAATATTAATAGTAACCTCAGATTTTTGCAGGTGATGTAGTTACCCACAATGAAGAACTGTCTGAAAAAAACCTGAAAAAGTATTCACTGAGATCTTGACGTGTTAGAAAGTGGTAGAAAGGTTGACAACTTTCTTTAGCACTTCAGAAATAAAAAATTATGATCTTCATGAAACAAAAAATGCAATATACTGTGATTACACTGTCAATGAGTCGTAACTAGAATCAGTCAGTACATTCAAATGCCTGCATCTAATAGTGATATGAAATGCAATGATTATGAAGATTCAGTTGTAGGTAAATCAGGTGGCAGGCTTCAGTGCAGTGGTAGGATTCTAGAAAAATGCAATACGTTTACAAAGGAGACCGCTAACAAAAACACTGGTCTGACCCAACCTAGAATACTGAGCCGTGTTGCGGCTCGCATTGGTGCCGTTGGTAAGTTGGCATAATGGAATAGGGATAATGGCTTCTCGTTTTCTTCTAGTGTTTGCATTTGCTGGTGTTGTCTATCAACAAGTGGCAGCAGCAGCGGTTATCGATATCTGGTACCATGGTGCTATCTTTGGAAGAACATCAAGTGTTTCTGCGTTGGAGTGTGTCAGGCAGTTCGGTTACGATGGAGCAGCAGTGAGGTCTGACAGAGCAAGGACATACCGGGATTGCTGGCAGCATGCAGGCACTGCCGGATCGAGGGACTACAGTTGTGAGGGCGAAAACTTTGTTCTCCACCGGACCCAGGACGTCTGAGTTGAATGAACATTAACCCAATAGTGAACCTCCCACCTCCCCACTTTGAGATCACACCGTTTGTTCGCGTGTTGCTGCTCACAGGGTACCCAAGATAAAGAGCAATGAGTGGAGTGTTTAGAGTTGCCGATTTCAATTAACTGTCCTCCATCTTTATTATTAATCATTGAATTCCTGGTGTTTATAGATTAAGTTCAACCAGCGGTATTTTTCTGAGTAATGGCCGCTAACACTCCAGTTACCTGCCCTGGATGTTAGCATATTTTCGCAGCAGCGTACCTTTCCTCGCCTTGCCAGTGCTGTCTGGTAACGCATGTAGTTCGACAGCCTCCTTGGTTGTGGTTCAGATATTTGTTTCCCTTGAACTACTTTGGTCATAGTGGGTCCTTCTCCTTCTGGATGTTCTAACACCGGATTCAGAGGATGCAGTGCTGTCCGCCGGTTCTGCCTTGCTGGGGTTATTGCATCATTGTGGCAGTTATCAGACATTAAGCAGATGTTGCAAGAGCGTTGTCCAGTGTTTAAGTGAATACAACTCTTGGTTGCCTGTCTCATTGTTTACGAAACTGAGCGACTTTCCCAGGTCGATCCTAGGAGCATTGTCTGAGGCCCACTTCTCTCTTGATTTGATCAGATTGTGATGATTGTCAATATGTCCTTCAGCCATGAACACAAATTTGTCTTAAGAATTTTTAATTAGATATTGTCTGTTAATATGATTGTCCTTTTTTATAATATGTTAGTAAAAATTTGCTATCTAGTCTCAGCTGTCAAATTGTGTTGAGTAATTACTATTGGGGCCTTCAGCCAAGAAATAATTTGAATTCCTTGTCGATAAGGCCTTCAGCCGTGAATGCAATTTGTCTTAAGAATTTTTAATTTGATATTGTCTCTTAATATGATTGTCCTTATTCTATAATATTTTAGTAAGAATTTGCTACCTAGGCCTTCAGCTGACAAATTGTTTTGAGTAATTACTATTGGGGCCTTCAGCTGAGAAATAATTTGAATTCCTTGTCAATAAGGCCTTCAGCCGTGAATGCAATTTGTCTCAAGAATTTTTAATTTCATATTGTTTCTTAATATTATTGTCCTTTTTTATAATATCTTAGTAAGACTTTGCCGTCTAGGCCTTCAGTCATCAAATGGTAATTGAGTTATTACTACTGGGGCCTTCAGCCAATAAATAATTTGAATTTCTGGTCAACAAGGCCTTCAGCTGTGAATGCAATATGTCTAAAGAATTTTTAATTAGATATTGTCTTAACAGTCAAATTTGATAATTATTCCTTATTGTCAACCTTATATGAAATTAGTTACAAATAAAGTATATGTGATTTAAAGAAACAAACTGAGCAACCAACGGTAACTGACTAAGGCCCTGTCCACACCGAAATCTGCGTTTTCCCTAAGTAAACACGTCTCAAATACTTTTCTAGAGTGTGGGATGAAACAAGACTAACAGGAGATATTGAATGTATATACAAATGAACACCACGAATGGCCACAGGTTTCTCTGACCCAAGGGAGGGCCTCATGAAGATACCAAGGAAGCTGAAGGGGCAGGGGTTTGAAGACAGACACAAAGTGTCCTATGAAAATCTACTTAAAAGGCTTCAAGAAGAAGTTTTAATGGAGCAGACCAGGAATATAACACAGTGTCCTATGTATCACTCCATTAGGGACCACAGAGTTAAGTTTACACTAATTAAAGACCTCCCTCAAAGAAAGTTGTATATCATCATTTCTCAAATTTTCAGCAAGTAAAAATAATTACTGGCTTTCTTTGGTACCATTTATTTGTGCGAGGGTTGAATGAAAAGTAATGCCTCCACCTTCGTTAATTGGGTTTGGATGGGAATATTTTAATAAATCAAGTGCAGAAATAATCCTCATAATGTGTCCTTTAATTACCAATATTCACTTTCCCACATAATCACCAGCCAATTGGATATATTTCTGCCAACGTTGAACAAGTTTTCTTAAGCAGTAACGGAAGAAGTCGACACTCTCTTCCCGCAACCATAGTCTCACAGTTCTCTCAAGATCTTCATTAGAAGTATCTTCCGTCACAATTGAATCGAGAAAGGCGCCACCCTCATTCTCATAACAGGAGATGAGTTCCTGGCAAATTTCAAGTCTGTGCACTTTCATTTCAGGAGTCAGCATCCGGGGTACCCATCGTGCACAGATCTTCCGATAGCCAAGTAAATCAATAATGTGACCCACACGTTCTTGTGAAAAACCGATTGTACTTGCAATTTCTCTCTGAGTGATACGACCATCGTCCTGAATCAGTCTGCAACTTTTTGCTTGTGAAAATCTGTGGTTGTTTTCACAAGACGTCCAGCTCTTTGTTTGATTCGCGGGTCAGATGTTCCCGCCTCGACATCTTTAAACTTACCCAACGACGCGTAGTACTCACATCAACACAATCACCATAAACTGCTTTCATTCTCTGATGAATCTCCTTTGGGGTGACACTTCTGCTGTTAAGAATTCAATGACTGCACGTTGCTTAAATAGTGTTGACCGACCGTCTGTGCAGGGTTCCATACTTTACACTGTAACAACATAAACGTTCAATGCTAAGGCTTCCTGCCAACTGGAGCTGTAGAGAAGCAGCTACGGAACAAGCCAGTACCTGCCGCCTACCAATGTTGCCAACTGTTGAAGAGTTACAAAGGTGGAGGCATTACTTTTCAGTCAACCCTCATACGTTTTATTATGTATGATTAAGTGATACAGCATGTATTACAGAACAACAATACATATTTGCAATATTTTACAACGTTATCTTAATTTTTTTGTAGTTTTCTATATACGACATCGTGTATTCTGTAAAAGTATAGTACAGTATAATGTTGTATATAAAAATATTATTTTTCTCTTACAGTGGCAAACATAATGTAAAGTATTAACAGAATATATTACCTGATGTACTGAAATAATGTAATGTATTTAGTTAATTAACCTCTAAACTAAGAAAACTAATATTGCATAGGACAAGAAACAGTAACAAAGAAAAAATGAAACAAAGGAATTCAATTGTTCACTCAAAAGGTAAGTTAACATAAAATTCCCTGTACATCAAGGTATTTACATATATCCAACAAATCTCTCATTTTCTCGGCCGATAGAGGAAGAAGCCCCTTACACAATAAATGAAACTGCATAACAGGTATAGAGATGTTAAGTTCATTTTGATTTTCTCTTTCGTTACTAGCAGAGAATGACGCACCCAAGGGTGAATGACATTATGACTAAGTCGCATATACACTGAATTTCTATAATCTGCACAGATGTTCAACCATGTAACTAGTAATTTTCAGTTTGGATCATGCTTCATAATTCCTTTAAGAACATTGGCAGGAACAAAGTCATTATGCCTCATTTTGTTTGTAATAAAGGTGTACATAAATAACCTACACGTATTACATACTTCCATTCACAGATAACCGCGACATCCGTTACTGTTCTTTTTTTTCGAGTTAGTGCAGGGCAAAAAACTGTTCCAAAACAATAAACTTTTGCTCTATTGTTATAAAATATCCTGTCAAAGCAAGGTAGTTGTACAAAAAGTATCATTGTCCCTTTGTTGTTTTGCGCAAAGCAAAGGAAACACCAAACAAATTATTCTAGTGTACAATTTTTACATTATAATGATATACAACGTTCTTCTAGGTACCACATTTGATGTAGTTTTTACAGTCACATCACTGCCAGCTTTAAAAGTATAAGGCTTCATGTTTCCTCCAACTTTGCCAGACATTCTGATTCCAGTTTGATGCATCTTTTTTTTCTTACTATGCTATTATTTAACGACGCAAAATCGCTCAGAGTGAAACTTACATCGGCCATATCCACCATTTCCATTGCAATACGTCGTTCTTCCAGGATGCTCAACTTTTCAACTACAAATATCTCAACTTGTAAACAGGAAAATTATGTGATGTGATGTGATGTACCACTTTTTCCAATGAAGACTCAATATTGCCAAAAATGTGATGTACACCCTTCCTTGAGGTAGGTCTTCAATTGCAGCGGGTGCAGAAGCATTTAAAAAGTCACTCCCACCCATGCTCCATATATGTGAGTGGAATGGGAAAAATCCATCACAACTGCTACAATGCGAATGCAATTCATACTAGTTGATAGAGTATATATGTAGATGTTCGAAGCGAGTGGTCAGGTGAGCATTGTTGAATTATGATGTGGATTGCATTGGGAAGAGGGAGTTATACCATACCATTACACCAGTCAACAGGAGTAGACGTGCAAATGCTGCGATGGTGTACTTGATACGCAGACTGATCCGTGAAGGATTCAGAGCTGATGCAGAAATACGTACAAGGAATCTAAATGACAACTTGGTGATAATTATGACACTGAAGCTGAAGACAGCAACTTCTCCACCACAGCTGCATTGGTAACATGTCAGAATTGTTTCTGCAACTTTAGTTTGAGCTTAGTTTCTTTGTGAAACTGAAATATTCTATCATAATAAATTATGTTTTCAGTTAAAAGTGTTTGTTCCATCTGGTTAAATTGGTTCCTTTTCATCGCAATCAATTCTGCACTTATTAAATAAGTAAACATTATTTTAGTTAAGAGCAAATAATTGTTCAATTCGATAAGGATAGTAGCTGAAGCAATGAATTTCTGCCAAAGCCAGGACCTGAACCTAGGTCTCTTGTTAACTAGGCTCCAATGCGCTGCCTGACACAAAGTCCACTTACAACTAAGACCATCTTGATTTTCCTCTTCTTACATCGTCAGTGTCGTTGAGGTTCTGCAATACTGGAATAGCACCACAACATTGTACGTAATGGGGAAATCCTGCCTGTATCTTATCACATTACGTACAGAAGTGTGGTGCTATTCCAGTATCGGGGACCCTCGGCAATACTGACAATTTAAGAAAAGGAAAATCAAGATGAGCTGAGGGGTGGAATGAGGTTTGTGTTAGGGAGTGCATTCGACTATGGTATTCCGTGCAGCTTTGTTAGCCACAATGCCAGGGCGGTGTAGCGGACAGCATATTAGTCAAGTAAGCAGGAGACCTGGCAGTGACACAAATTTTAATTCATTATTTCAGTTTCTATCCTTATAGGAGATAAAACTGAGACTTAATACGTCTCCGGAAGATGTAATTACATGAGATGAATAATTGTTAAATTTGAAAGTCTGCAAATATTTGTATAAAAAGCGCTTTGTTCAAAACCTGTTCGACGCTGCGGTGTTGTGAGCAGCTTTTTTAAAATATTTTTGATACGTTTCTATGAGTGAATACGTTTCTTGCCTTTCCATTCGTGACTTTCGATGTGCGTTTTCGAGCCCATATTTACTAGACATTTTTTCTTGTTTGGTCCATACTACCAACTCTGACAGTTGCCTACACTACAATCTTAGCAACGACAGCATGTATTCCACTGTCAGAGGTATCAGAACAGATTTCGCTTGTAATTTTCGACCCGTTCGTTTCCAGTATGGGCCCGTTACCTCAAGCTGATACATTTATAGCATCGTATTACAGTGCTCAGTGATTTATTATTCGTTTCTACTTTTTGCCAAAATGTTTTTTGACTATGTCTAAATTAATGTGTATTTATTTTGGAAGGTAATTCATTGTTGTTTCATTGTGTTCCGTTATGTGTTATCGTCCAAAACAAATCAGTTAATCTCGCCCGTAATCAAATCATAGTCATCAAAAATTAATCGTAGGCCTATCTAGCGGTTAGATTAATTTCAGAGAGAGAATCTGCCATGCCAAATTTTGACATCCTACTATTCACAAAGGCTCATATAGGCTAAATCCGGTGTCTTTAGCGTTGCCCTTAATGATTACATATCACGATCTGAAGCCATATTCGGTAGAATCGTTTCACACCTCATGTAGTAACTATACCTAAACACCAAGAGGAGTTTTGCTACAACGCCTTGACTTCCACCTGGCCAGCAAATATGATAGGAATCAATGAAAAGTGTAGCTCCACTTGCCATTATAGAAGGGTATAATATATTTTAAGTTTTACACACCCTTCTTTCTCATTAACAGATTATCGTACCATTATATTTCACAGAATAAAACATTCACAAGCAACACAGAAAACAAAAATTATTTAAATTAAAACAGAAATTTGTCAGTATGACCGCAAAAGCTACATAAATGTTACAGAAGACACCAAAAACAGAAAGTACAGTAATTCATCTACAATTAGGTAAGAGCTAATCACAAAGCCAGTTTTTCTGTAGAATACTGAAGAGAAGCACTCTGGCTTGTAAATTACTGAGAAAGACGTCTTCTGGGCCAGGAAGTGTGTCCTATTAATTTTGATACAACCTACGCTCCAGAATGTAAAATAGGATGATACAACGTGTTCGATACGTTTAAATGTACACTAAGTTACTTTTGATATAATTAAACAATATAAATACTAAACAATGATGCGGATAACCCAGTCTTTGACCGGTCCTTTGTCACTCGGATTCAGGGAGACACTGACTTTCTCTCGTTTGTGAGTATTGTTCCTAGACAGCATCGTTCTGCAGAGAGACTCACACTACCATTAATTCATATCTAAGTTATATTATACATCAATTCGATATGCCAACAACCATAGATCGATAGATCTAAATGTGTCAAGTATCTTTGCCAAGATTTAACATCCATGATGCATTTTCGATAGTCAGTTAAAAAAATGAGGCTCTTGTCACCCATCGATTTTCATCTGTATTCTCTTATCTTGCATAATGTAAGCACGCCAGTTTATTGCTCGTTGTAAATTTGCAGCACTAGCAATAGCATCTAACTTAATGTAAGTTTCATTTTTCGAAAATAACAACACTATCCTTTTGTAACAATATGTGACGTTTCTTTTTATGTTTCAGCTTTTAGTCACGTTGGAAAACGACTGGTTTGGTGATGTGTCGTTTTGAGCGTCATTATGTGCAGATCTGCATTCTACAAAGAATCTAAATTTATTGTCACGAAGTCCGATCAACGTTTTTAGTATAATGCAGATCATTCTGACGCATTATACTTCATTTGATCATGATCTGCTCCCCAACAACGACTCCGAGCCTGACAATTACTAAATTAGGAAATTGAAGAACTTCAATTCACCAGCTCTAGGGAGATTAATTAAGAATTGAACTTATTATGGTATATCTTTCTATATTCTCCTCCCGCCATGGCCGTTGTGATGTACCACACTTCAGAACAACTAGTTTTCGGAAGAAAGGAAGATTATCATTTCAAATCAATTACATTTCTCCTTTCTTATTGTATGGTATATTGTTTAATTTTTGCTTGATTTTCTGAGGTTAGATAACTTTTTTTATCAAGGTCTGTAATCATTTTTTGGCTTAGATTTTTTTTTTAGTTCCGCTTTTGTGTTCAACATTTGTGATCGCTATGAACATGCTATGATGGCATGAATAATGGTCAAATATTTACTGCTTCCACGTGAATAAATGCTGTTAAATTCTTCTTACAACGATAGGTTTAAGTAAATCCCATCAATTGTGAATGACTGTCCTATGAAACTCAATGGAGGTCCTGAAGTTAAAGAAATATGCGCAGATGAATTCATTGTAATTGCAAATATGTTTATTTCTGATTCGTCATGCATGGCTAGTTTGGTTCCATTAAACACTGTCAGATGTGCCAAAATAAAGCAATATTTCCTTTTAAAATTTTACGGAAAAATACAATAAAAATGGGAGGGCCATAAAAGATTACAATGGTGCGTAAGTCGTGATGCAATTTATGTGCCATTATTTTCTTATGTTCTTCTTGTTTTTATTTTGTTTTTGTGTCGCACTGTAACAAGTCATAAATAATGTTCCAGGAGCAATATTAAGTGTTTTACGAGATGGTAGTGCTAAGTAATTTGAATAAAACAGTCCATGTAACATGTGTCTATTTTTTAATTTGTTACAGACATATTTCGTTTCATATGTTTGCATTCTATTTGCTATATATAATTTATCGATTGTCATCCTTGTTTTGAAGTTCACGTTACCAAGTTGCGATTGAGTTTCTATAACTGATTTGTTGAAAGGTCTCTGTGATTTATTTGCCAATTCTACTGCGACTTTTAAGTACGACACACACATTTCAAAATGGTGAATATGCCGATATGGTGTTTATGTACGGTTTTTACAGTTCATCCAGTACCTTGTAGAAGCAGATGCACATAGACGATTGGAATTTTATCGTTGGCTTATTCCAAATCGCCTAGTAATCTCCTTTATACTGTTTACTGATGAAAGCACTTTCACTCGTGATTGGCCAGTTCTTTTAAATACACCACACACATTTAAAATGGTTGAATATGCCGATATGGTATTAATGTACAGTTTTCAAAGTGGATTCAATATCTTCTAGAAGGAGATGCACGTAGTCAATTGGAATTTTATCACTGGGTAGTTCCAAATCGCCTAGTAATCTCATTTGTACAGTTTATCTGATGGGACCACTTTCACACGTGATGCTGCAATAACACACCTAACTCACATCGGTGGTCCTGCAAAAATCCACACAAATGTTCTTTCAAGGGCAGATCTGGAGATATTACTGGCCATAGACATCACTCAGACAGTTCCTAGAGACACGTGTCATGTGTGGATGAGCATTGTCCTGTTGAAAAATGGACCACGATACTGTCACATCAGAAATAACACGTGAGGACGCAGGATGTTCATGACGTTCCGTTGTGCCAACAGTACTCCCTTAGTCAATATCAGACGTGACCTGAAGTCGTACTCTATGGCTCTCCACACCATGACGTAAAGGGTAACAGCGCTGTGCCTCTTCAAAACACTGGTTGAGTGGAATCTCTCCCCAGGTCACCGCCATAATCGCCGACGATGGTCACGAGTGTCCAAATCTGACTTCTGATTGTCTCTGGCAAATCGTGAGGGACAACACAGAATGTTTCAGTGAATCCATTACTTATTTTCGGATGGCATGTGCAGATGTGAAGGGATTACGACGTGACTGGTGCGCAATACGGCGATCCTTTCCTGTGATGTCAGACTTGTTCGACCAGAAACTCAACTACAATTATGCCTGCCCTAATGTTTCCATGCATTCCAACATCAAGACGGTGTCACATCCAAATGCCCCGCAAATCTGTATATTGCAAGGTTGGAGGAACTGCACAAATGGAGACCCAGAATGAAGCCCCTTTGAAACTGTGTCAGGTGCTTGTAACGTGGTCTCACTCGAGTATGCAGCATCTCTGTGTCCTTCACAATGCTTACGCAACAGCCGACGCCGTTCAAGACCAATATACACTGAATTTGCAAAAGTCATGGGATATCTCCCAATATCATTTCGGACCTTATTTTTCCTCTCATAGTGCAGCATCTCGACGTGGCAGAGACTCAAGAAGTTGTTGGAAGTCCCGTGCTGACAGATTGAGCCATGCTGCCCTCATAGCTGCCAATAATTGTGGAAGTGTTAGCGGTGCAGGATTTTGTGCACGAACCGACCTCTCGATTATGTAATAAGTATTCGACAGCATTGTTGACGGGTGATCTGGATGGCAAAATCTTTTGCTCGAGTTTTCCAGAATGTCCTCCAAACCAATTGCGAACAGCTGCGCTCTGGTGACACGATGTATTGTCATCCACAAAAATTCCATCGTTGTTTGGGAAATGAAGCCCAAGAATCGTTGCAAATGGTCTTCAAGTTGTCGAAGATAACCGGAGTACCCAGTCCATTCCATGTAAATATAGTCCACATCCTTATGGAGCCACCACCAGCTTGCACAATACCTTGTTCACAAATTGGGGCCGGCCGCTGTGGCCGAGCTGTTCTAGGCGTTTCAGTCCGGAACAGCGCTGCTGATACGGTCGCAGGTTCGAATCCTGCCTCGGGCATGGAAGTGTGTGATGTCCTTAGGTTAGTCTAGGGGACTGATGACCTCAGAAGTTAAGTCCCATAGTGCTTAGAGCCATTTTGACAAATTGGGTCCATGGCTTCCCTGGATCTGCGCGACACTCGATGTGGTGTCACCGCCAGACACCACACTTGCTAGGTGGTAGCTTAAATCGGCCGCGGTCCATTTAGTACATGTCGGACCCGCGTGTCGCCACTGGGTGATCGCAGACCGAGCGCCACCACAAGGCAGGTCTCGAGATACGGACGGGCACTCGCCCCAGTTGTACGACGACATGGCTAGCGACAATACGGACAAAGCCTTCCTCTCATTTGCCGAGAGTCAGTTAGAATAGCCTTCTGCTAAGTCCATGGCTACGACCTAGCAAGGCGCCATTAGCCTTACCTAGTTGAGAGTTATCGTATAAATGTCTCAAGAAGAACGTTGTAAACCAACAAAGAATAAAGTTAAGTATATTCCAAAGCTACGTATTTTCTTGATAGCAGTCATAACGTATCCTGTTCCAGACTTGACGCCAGTCGGCGTGTGTGTACGCGTGCCTTTCGGCTCCCTTCTCAGTGTGGCGTAACTAGCTTGTTACACCACAACACTCGAACCCCATAATCGGCTCCTACTAACTGCAATCGGGACTCATTTGGCAATTCGATGGTTTCCCCGTCATTTAGGGTCCAACCAACATGGTCTCGAGCCCAGGAGAGACGCTGCAGGCGATGTCGTGCGGTTCGCGAAGGCACTGGTGTTGGTCTTCTGCTGCCATAGCCGTACTGTCCTAACGAATAAGTTCGCCGTACACCCTACACTGATTTCTGGGATTATTTGATGCAGCGGTCCTTGTCTGTTAGCAGCAATAACTCTGCACAAATGCCACTGGTCCCTTTCTTTACGTGAACGCCGTTGGCCACTGTGCTGTCCGTCGTGAGAGGTAATGCCTGAAATTTGGTATTCTCGGCACACTCTTGACATTGTAGATTTAGGATTACTGAATTCCCTAACGATTTCATAAATGGAATGTCCCATGCATCTGGCTCCTTTCATTCCGTGTTGAAAGTCTGTTAATTCACGTCGTGCAGCCATAAACACGTCAGGGACTTTTTCACATGAATTACCTGACTACAAATGACAGTACCGCCAAAGCACTGCCATTTTATACCTTGTATACACGATACTACCGCCATCGGCTATGTGCATATCGCTATCCCACGCCTATTGTCACTTCAGTGTGTACCATACCAGCCTGGTTACAACACGAGCAACACTAATACATCCTCGTGGCCCTAGAGTGTACCAACTCTCTAACATATAGGGATGCCAAGCAGAGATACCTCTACATTGTCAGGATTATGTTGTGAAACCTGCAGAGCATCGGCTCTAAGAAAACATGGCTAGCAAGTTAATGTTTATTCATTCAGGTTTACAGTTCTGTTTCCTCCTCAGCTTCGGCTAACGCCACATGCCACTCACATTGTGAAGTCCCAATGAGCCCCAATGTCGTCTCGGCTGGCAAAGCTGCTGCTCCAGCAATTCAGTTGAAGTTTTGCTGGGTCACGTTTGTAATTGCAGCCGAAGCTGTAGTGTGAGATTATGCCCCCACACCGTACCAGAGCTTCATCGCTCCGAAAGATGACGACGACCCATGTATTTGCGACCCAAACTGACATGTAGGTCCTGGCACTTGTAGGTGTCTCCATTTATGATCAGAAATAGGGCCGCAGATGGCCCTGTCACCCAGCAGTTACAATGATGCTGAGTAAGAAGCACCGTAAGATGTACTGGTATTGCTAGAACCTCAGTCTCTCCATCGACAAAGTGGTAGGGGTACAGTGCGAAGTCTCATGAGTGGCAGATCGTGGTTACTTGGTTGTTGTCATCTAAGGAGCGGCAAGCAGCGTGTTCACGAGACGAGCTGGAAGATCTAATACATGGATGTGTGTAAACGGTAATAAACACTGAACTCTCGCTAATACGGCCCTCAGTAAACCGGCGTGTCAGTAATCCGGCACATTTCCAGCTTCTAGCCGTTCAACCTGAAATGACGCTTACAATAATGAAATTTCGTCTGTGAACAATGTTGTTAGTTAATTATAATGTTCAGCATTCCTGCACACTTCGAAATTGTGGCTTTCCTTATGGATCATTATCACGGCTTCTGAAGGGAAACGCGTTATGCTAGACCTCAAACGGAAACTCGAAATTAGATATGAACTGATCTTAGGTTGTTTGCAGAAAACCGTTGTTGCTGGCAACAGTGTTGGACAAGCAAGTATTTATGACCAAAATTCAGCAGAAAAGAGATTATCATAAGCTCACAGGAACGTTACGATGAAACTGATGAGGAAGAGGACATAGGAGGAGAGAACAGGAGGATATCTCGTCTCCTGGTGCTGAAGCTGGAGACGTCTTCCTGGAGTACAATATGCAACAATCAGAAACATGGCAGGACCTGTGAAATGCTTGTAAAGCCGTTGTGTGATAAAGCATACTACCATCACGTATCACCATGGTGACAACTAAAACTTTGGGACATGTTTCATAGTGAATGTCGAGTGATACTAATATGCATGTACACATTCAAGGACTAAATTTTCTGTAAAATGAATGTATCTTTTGATTTGATAACGTGTTTATACTAAATTTTAGACACTGTCAACAATCCGGCACTTCCGCTAATCCGACACCCATATGTGCGAGGAATGGCCGGTTTATCAACAGTCTAGTCTAATTGAATCGAGTGCTTTGGTACGAACGCCATCGATACTAATGACTAAGTGAATTCACAGCTGGAGAACTGCGATATTTATGAAGACAAGCGGGAGGCAATGATGTGAAACCGTCTTCGTTAAAACCGAATGTGTCTCGCGTCTTCAGTAGTTGTCAGTAGTGTTTGTCCCGTTACGTTTACTTAACAATTTTTTACAAGCTATTAACTGCACCGCCAAGTCTCCGACAGGTGTTATTGCATTCGAAGTACAGGGTGTTGCTCCGTGTAACAAGAGGTAGCGAATATATCTGCATCGCGGGATTAGCCGAGCGGTCTCAGGCGCTGCAGTCAGGGACTGTGCGGCTGATCCCGGCGGAGGTTCGAGTCCTCCCTCGGGCATGGGTGTGTGTGTGTTTGTCCTTAGGATAATTTAGGTTAAGTAGTGTGTAAGCTTAGGGACTGATGACCTTAGTAGTTAAGTCCCATAAGATTTCACACACATTTGAACTTTTTTTTTCGAATATATATCTGTCTCTCTTTCAGTGAACGTTTTGCTCAATGCATAACTTGTGCATGATGATTGGTGCTGATATAGCAACGTGTGCTTATGTTAGCGATAAACTCAGTGTTGATTGTTTCTTTCTGCTGCATAGCTATGTCACCACCTCTCCTTGAAGTGGCCTGTGGCTATGCATGAGTGAACTTATGAAAAAGTTTTAATTTCAAAAAATGGCTCTGAGCACTATTGGACTTAACATCTATGGTCATCAGTCCCCTAGAACTTAGAACTACTTAAACCTAACTAACCTAAGGACATCACACAACACCCAGTCATCACGAGGCAGAGAAAATCCCTGACCCCCGCCGGGAATCGAACCCGGGAACCCGGGCGCGGGAAACGAGAACGCTACCGCACGACCACGAGCTGCGGACAGTTTTAATTTCTTCCTCCTTTTCTAGTGTGGCGTAACAGACCATTTACGTACCCATCGATAGCTTGTAATGTATGCGTTAACTAAGTTGACAGTTATGTAACAAAATGGAACACCTACAGCCGTCCTTATGACGTCAATCATTGTACTGCTACCAGTTTCGGTGATTCAGAGCACCATCGTCAGGCCTTAGGTGACACTTGGCGCGGTGGCTGATGGGAGCGAACGTAAAGACATTTCCCGTTTAAAGTCGCTCTCATCAGCCATCGCACCAAATGTCAACTTAGTTTGCGCGAATATTACATGCATGGCGTTACATTGACATCCGACCCTTCTGAGTGCTTCGCTTTCTTTGTCAGAGTGTGTAGACTGAGCTCATTGATAAAATGATCACTGCTTGTTACGCATGCATAATGTCTACATTTGATATGCGGGAATAATTGCTAGATTCTACACTACTGACCATTAAAATTGCTACACCACGAAGAAGACGTGCTACAGACGCGAAATTTAACCGACAGGAAGAAGATGCTGTGATATGCAAACGATTAGCTTTTCACAGCATTCATACCAGGCTGGCGCCGGTGGCGACACCTACAACGTGCTGACATGAGGAAAGTTTCAAACCGATTTCTCATACACAAACAGCAGTTGACCGACGTTGCCTGGTGAAACGTTGTTGTGATGCCTCGTGTAAGGAGTAGAAATGCGTACCATCACGTTTCCGACTTTGATATATGTCGGATTGTAGCCTATCGCGATCACCGTTAATCGTATCGCGACATTGCTGCTCGCGTTGGTCGAGATCCTATGACTGTTAGCATAATATGGAATCTTTGGGTTCACGAGGGTAATAAGGAACGCCTTGCTGGATCCCAACGGCCTCGTATCACTAGCAGTAGAGGTGACAGGCATCTTATCCGCATGGCTGCAACGGATCGTGCAGCCACGTCTCGATCCCTGAGTCAACAGATGGGGACGTTTGCAAGAGAACAACCGTCTCCACGAACAGTTCGACGACGTTTGTAGCAGCATGGACTATCAGCTTGGAGACCATGGCTGCGGTTACCCTTGACGCTACATCACAGACAGGAGCGCCTGCGATGGTGTACTCAACGGCGAACCTGGGTGCACGAATGGCAAAGCGTCATATTTTCGGATGAATCCAGGTTGTGTTTGCAGCATCATCATGGTCGCATCCGTGTTTGGTGACATTGCGGTGAACGCACATTGGAAGCGTGTATTCGTCATCGCCATACTGGCGTATCACCCGGCATGATGGTATGGGGTGCCATTGGTTACACGTCTCGGTCACCCCTTGTTCACACTGACGGCACTTTGAACAGTGGACGTTATATTTCAGGTGTGCTATGACCCGTGGCTCTACCCTTCATTCGATCCCTGCGAAACCCTACATTTCAGCAGGATAACGCACGACCGAATGCTGCAGGTCCTGTATAGGCCTTTCTGAATACAGAAAATGTTCGACTGCTGCCCTGGCCAGCACATTCTCCAGATCTCTCACCATTTAAAGACGTCTGGTCAATGGTGGCCGAGCAACTGGCTCATCACAAGACGCCAGTCACTACTCTTGATGAACTGTGGTATCGTGTTGAAGCTGCATTGGCAGCTGTACCTGTACACGCCATCCAAGCTCAATGCCGAGGCGTATAAAGACCGTTATTACAACCAGAGGTGATTGTTGTGGGTACTGATTTCTCAGGATCTATGCACCCGAATTGCGTGAAAATGTAATCACATGTCAGTTCTAGTATAATATATTTGTCCAATGAATACCCCTTTATCATCTGCATTTCTTCTTGGTGTAGCAATTTTAATGGCCAGTAGTGTATTTACCCACTAACAGAGACTAAGTGCACCAATATGAAGTCGTTGAAGTCGCAGTGAGTAGGAACGCCTCTTTGCATCCGGGCTATCGAGAACGTCAGGTTGCACGGCGCACACAAAATATTAGCCGGAAGCCAGTAGAACAGGATTCGTTCTGTACATTCAGTGCGAATAAGGCAGTCTTTTATTTGTCACCGTTTCTCTTCCCGATTTTCGGAGACTGATTCCCTAAATCGCTCGCGACGAGAGAAGACAGTGACAATAATTGTCGGTCCTTTCGGCGCAAATCTCTACGGTTGCGGACGTCCAGAATTTCTGCCGGTGCGTCGCGTAGCGTGAGGCGCTTCCCCGTCGCGCGCGGACATTTATTAACGCTTTTAGCGCACGTCGGCCGCCAATTGGCACGTGTCTTGCGCGGCGACTTTTAATTGGCGCGGTCCACCTAGGCAGGCGTTCGCTTCGCACCTGGCGGTAACCTCGTTGTCGCGCGAGCACTTGTTCGCTGAGCGCCCCGCTCGCTAGCCGCTCTCCTCCCCCCTTCCGTGGCGTGTGTTCACAGACGGACGTGCGTGAGCACGTGTGCGGGGGTGACTTAATTGCGGTTTAGGTATTCCGACAGCGGCGTGCGCCGGACGAGGCGGGGGACGGCTCTAGCCTACAGGGAGGCGTCCCCGCGGGAGCGCGGCTTGCAAATGGCTGGACGTCTGCTCGCGAGTTTTCGCAGAACACACGTGCCTGTGTGACAGGAGCCGCCGAACGAGCAGCACGCGGGACTACGTGCGTGACTCAAATTCTGACGCTGCTCTAGTGAGTGGGACACGTGCGGTAAGGACCGGACAGTCTACGATTTCTTCCCGAACTTAGCGGACCAGCAGTGGCAAACTGTTGTCACCACATCTGGATTAGGGGAATTACAGCCCAATCAGCCTCTGAGACTATCTAAGATATTTGAGTGTGAGTTATTTAATAATAACCGTAAGCTGTGATTTTATTTGTCTTACAAGGGCAGACGACAGATACCAATTAAAACGTGGTGATTCAGCGTATAGGATTATTGTTCGTATAGTTTGCAGGATGTGGTTGCTAATGATTCATGAGTTGGTAATTTTCGCCAAGACGGCGTTTTCTATTGAAAGGGAGACCTTTGCGCCTAGTTTTTACAGCTACATACATAGTCTGCAAACCCTCGTATAGTGCATGGCGGGGGGTACCTTGTACCACTACTGGTCTTTTCTTTTCCTATTTCACTCGCAAACAGCGAGGGAAGAACGATTGTCATTATATCTCCACACGAACCCTAATTTCTCTCGACATATCTTCGTGGTACTTACGGGAAATGTAAGTTGGCGGCATTAGAATAGTTCTGCAGTCAATTTCAAATACCAATTTTCTAAATTTTTTTGTGTATCGCGAAAACGTCGTCGTCTACCCTCCAGGGTTCAAAAAAATGGATCAAATGGCTCTGAGCACTATGGGACTGAACATCTGAGGTCATCAGTCCCCTAGAACTTAGAATTACTTAAACCTAACTAACCTAAGGACATCACACACATCCATGCCCGAGGAAGGATTCGAACCTGCGACCGGTGCGGTCGCGCGGCTCCAGACTGAAGCGCCTAGAACCGCTCGGCCACACTCGCCGGCCTTCCCTCCAGGGATGAGCATTTGAGTTCACATAGCATCTCATTAATACATGAGTGTTGATCAAACCCACCGGTAAAAAATCTAGTGGCTTGCCTGTGAATGACTTCATTGTCTTTCTTTAATCTGAACTGGTACGGATCCCAAACACTTGAACAGTACTCAAGAATTCGTGACACTAATGTTCTGTACACAGTGTCCCTTTTTTCGCAGAAAGAGAAGTTGACCATTCGACATCTCTACTACCACCCTTACGTGCTCCTTACATTTCAAATCGTTCTGCAGCGTTCTCCCTTGACATTTAATCGCTGTAACTGTGTCTAGCAGCACACTACCAATGCTGTATTCGAGAATTATGGGATGTTTTTTCCTACTCATTTGCCTTAATTTACATCTTTCTACACTTGGGAAGCTGCCATTCATCAGACCAACTAGAAATTTTGTCTAGGTCATCTTGTATCCTAGTACAGTCACTCAACGACGACACTATCCCGTACAGCAGAGCGTCATCAGCATAAAATATTGCTGCTTACCCTGTATGGTATCACAGATCGATACCACCACCACTGGCGTCTCATAGGTGGCAACGGAAACGCACGTTTCCGAGATAGCAGTCGCTTGGGGACCCGGGAGATCCAATGATGCGCGCCCACTGAGCCACAGCTTCAGCGGCTTCGACTTCGAGTGGCCTCTGCTGCCGCGATATACACTGAAGCGCCAAAGAAACTGGTATAGGCATGCGTATTTAAATACAGAGATATGTAAACTGGCAGAATACGGCGCTGTGGTCGGCAACTCCTATATAAGACAAGTGTGTGGCGCAGTTGTTAGATCTATTACTGATACTACAATGGCAGGTTATCAAGGTTTAAATGAGTTTGAATGTGGTGTTATAGTCGGCGCACGAGCGATGGGACACAGCATCTCCGAGGTAGCGATGAAGTGGGGATTTTCCCGTACGACCATTCCACGAGTGTACTGAGAATATCAATAATCTGGTAAAACATCAAATCTGCGACATCGCTGCGGCCGGAAAAAGATTCTGTAAGAACGGGACCAACGACGACTGAAGAGAATCGTTCAACGTGACAGAAATGCAGTCCTTCCGTAAATTCCTACAGATTTCAATGCTGGGTCATCAACAAGTGTCAGCGTGCGAACCATTCAACGAAACATCATCGATGCGGGCTCTCGGAGCCGAAGGCCCACTCGTACATCCTTGATGACTGCATGACACAAAGCTTTACGCCTCGCCTGGCCCCTCAACACTGACATTCGAGTCTTGCTTACTGGAAACATGTTGCCTTGTCGGACGGGTCTCGCTTCAAGTAGCAGTATTTGAATGCAGATATGGAGACAACCTCAGGAATCCATGGACCCTGCATGTCAGCAGGGGACTGTTAAAGCTGGTGGCGGCTCTGTAATGGTGTGGTGTGTGTGCAGTTGGAGTCATAAGGGACCCCTGATACCTCTAGATACGACTCTGACAAGTGACACGTACGTAAGCATCCTGTCTGATCACCTGTATCTATTCATGTCCATTGTGTATTCCGACGGACTTGGGTAGTTCCAGCAGGACAATGCGACACCCCACACGTCCAGAATTGGTACACAATGGCACCAGGAAGACTCTTCTGAGTTTAAACACTTCCTCTGGTTACCAAGCTCCCGAGATGTGAATGTTATTGATCATATCTGGGATGTCCGCCCCTGGCAGCTGAGTGATGCCGGCACGGTAGCTCAGCGTGTTCGGTCGGAGGGCTGTGTGCTCTCTGTAATAAAAAAAACTGAGTCAAGCAATGAACGATCAACTTGAATGGATGTCTTGTGGCGTCCGCCCAGAACAAACGCAACGAATAATACCGAACAAAACGAAAAAAAAGTGGTCAGCGCGACGAAATGTCATACCTAACGGCCCGGGTTCGATTCCTGCCTGGGTTGGAGATTTTTCTCCGCTCAGGGACTGTGTGTTGTGTTGTCCTTATCATCGTCATTTCATCCGCATCGGCACGCGTCAACTCGAAAGACTTGCACCAGGCGAACGGTCTACCCGACGGGAGGCCCTAGCCACACGACATTTCCATTTATACCTGGGATGTCTTGCAACGTGCTGTTCAGAAGAGATCTCCACACCCTCGAACTATTACGGTTTTACGGACAGTCCAGCAGGATTCATGATGTCAGTTCCCTCCAGAACTACTGCAGACGTTACTCGAGTCCATGCCGCGTCGTGTTGCGGTACTTCTGCGTGCTTGCGATGGCCCTACACGATATTAGGTAGGTGTAGCAGTTCTTTGGCTCTTCAGTGTAGGATGACCTGCAGCAGCTGTATGACCCAGTCTCAATTGCAGTATTCAGTCATCGTCAGCATGAGAATGTTTGCTCGTGCTTTACTAGCGGAAGCCGTACGCTGCACGACGCTATTTAGTTTGCTTCTTGATATAACTGGACTTTATTGCTGTTTGTTGTTTAGTGAAGTTTCTTCGAAACGCTTGAAGGAAGCTACAAGTCCAGTAAAACTTTTGTTTACTGTGGCATTAATCTGCTCCTGTTCAGCTTCCCTGTGGCATCATCTGTTGCACTACTCTGTAGCCCTCCTCTCCTTACGGTTGTGTACGGAGTAGTGCACAACACACTGTCCGTTAGATCAATTAGGCATGTAGAGAATAGGAGCGATTCTACCACAATTCTCTAGGGCACTCCCGACGGGTGAATGCAATGGCTGGGCCATACGTATTTCCTTGGTGAGTATTTTAGTGTGTAGACTGTATTGTATGAGAATCTATTGGGAGTTACCTGTTGTGCTACTGTGTTCTTATACTTTGTGTTTCTTGCTTCAGTTAACCCCAGTGTTTCTAACAGGCATTTACCGGTAGTTCCATTCGTAAACTTGTTTTGCTTCACCCCTTTCGCTGTCTGCTGCCTTTGTGCGGTGAGCTTAAGTCGCAAACAGTATGAAATGATTCTGTGATGTGTACTCTGCATGTGAGCAATTTCAATTTGCATGTCACAATTTGAAGCTACATGGGTCTTCTGATTCAAATTACACTTACACATTTTTATATAAATTTTGTACATCGCTATGGGTTCCTGTCTGTTTATGTTACAAATATTACTGTTTGTTGGTGTTCAAGCCTGATTCATAATATAGGAGTGTTATGTCGGATGGTTTACGTTAAATGCATAGTGGGTTTGCAAGGTCTCTACGCAGCGACCAGGTCTTCTTGTCTCGCATTACGGAGCGTGTAAAGTTGGCAGCACATTCATGTCGCAGTATAAACTGAAAGGGCACAGTACCGCCCGACATTGAAAATAGGTACAACATTCTTCGTTATTCTTGTCAGAACAACATATGTTTTGTAATAATAACTCAATTTCACTTAATACACCAAAGCCGGATACCAGTGTAGGAAAGAAGGACAATTTATTTATTTAATTGATTGCAGATAGTGAATGTGCAATATATGGTCATCTTTGAGACGGTCTTTTGCTCACCTTTGGTGGAACCAAAGAGATGAAATTTACCTGAGCTTTGAGCGCCTGAAATGTGGCTGACCAATACGTTAGCATGGTGCTCCCCCACCTCGGCCGAGGTGCGAGATGACCTGAAGAACGGCCATGTTTCAGCACTCTGGCGCTGGATCTTGTGTTGGTAAGACCTGTCTTAGGTGTGCTCTGTAAAGACAAAAGAGTGGAGAGAATGGTATGCATGTGAAGTACTTAAGAGTAGTTTGGAATAATTATTTCTCTATTTCAGGTACATTTGGGGGGAGAATTAAATGACAGGCAGGTAATATTAAGGGGATCGTAGTAATCTTCGGAAGTGACCAACGGTCACAATGAAACCACGTGTAGCAATAAGTTGAAATACTTGCGAGTGCTAGTACTAAGTTGAAATACTTGCGAGTGCTAGTACTAAGTTGAAATACTTCCGAGTGCTAAAGTTAAGCTTAATTACTGGCGTGTGTACTATAAGTTGGAAATATTTAAGAAATGGCGTGTGCAGAGAAGTACTCGTCCAAGGTATCAGTTGAGGACTTGCGTGTGTGACGAATATGATTTTAGTATTACTTTGCGTGTTATGTTTCCTCGTGACGCTAGATTCAAACTCTAATACTCTGAGAGAGAAGCAAGGTGAGTCAGCAGTCTATCCAGGAACGCCACTTGGCTTGCATTGCACAGGAAAACGTGCATATATCCTCCAGAGTTCGTGGTAGGTAAGATGAATATGATCTTAATATTACCTATGCGTGTTATGTTTTCGTGTGGTAGATTCACACTCTAATGCTCTGAGAGAGAAGCAAGGTGAGTCAGCCGTCTATCCAGCAACGCCACTTGGCTTACATTGCACAGGAAGACCTGCATATATCCTCCAGAGTTCGTAGTAGGAAAGAAAAGTTACGAAGTGGGGCAGTGTCGTGTGAAACTGGGATGAATACTAATTGAAGTGGGAAAGCTGAAAGTGAAGTGATTCTAACGTTGTGACTATTCTTTGTGATGTATTCTATGTTGCCAGTGTGATGTATTTCATGTAATTTAAGTATGTGTGGTTTGCATGGCAGAGTAGCAAGATAGGTTCAGAGGCAGTGGGTTATGCATGTTCCTTTTTGTACCGCTCGGTCTGGAGTAAATTTTCGTGATGATGGGTGTGAGAGTCGAAGTGTGAGATATAGCAAAAGATCCACCATCCTATCCAGAAAGTGCACTGTAGCGTTAGATAAGTACTAGACCATAAGACAGAGAATCACCAATGTAAAGCCATGCCCACTGGGCGGAGTGTCTCATGTGTAATTGTTGTATAAAATGTAATGGTGTGTTTAGGTTATCTTTGAATCATAATAGAATTTATCGGAATATAAAAGATAGTGAAAAGAAAAAGATTGGTGGCCTTGTTCTTCGAATAGTGTGTAGTCATGATATCCAGAATTTATAATGTGTGTGCCATTCATATTCAGTGCGATGGCCACGTGTTGATCAAAGCCGTAGGGTAAGAAAGAAAATGTGGTATTGCCAGAGAGTAGTGAACAATCAGAGTTGTGTAAATTCCTAATAATCAGATGTGCCTTATCCTTTTCCGTTGCATAATATTCAAACAGGAGAATAATTTGTAGCTTAATTGTGGGCACTAGAGCTCATAATCAGTCATTGATGTTACTCGAGAAATAACAATAAATCCACTCGCTTGGCAGACCACTCATCTTGCAGGCCTGACTGCCTGATGCCACAGTATGAGCATGGCATGTGGGTACCTGTCAAAACTAGTGGCCGGGATTCACTGTTGGTGGCTACACTTGTGTTTGTAGATGGGATTCAGCATTATTACAGTTACAATAATGAAATTAATTACTTATATTAATTACAATTAAATACGCTGTACTCGCCAATAACACAGTATGTGCTGGAAATCTTCTCTCTATCTGGAAGGCATAGTTCTACACGTTTACATTTATTTACGAGCAGCTTTCCCAATGTTTCACATGTAATCGAATGCAGATAACCAATTATCTCTGTCTTCAGTTCATCTATTGTCTTTGAGTTATTTTGATACACAAATATTTAAGCTGCATGTCGAAGGAAACAGTCGGGTGGAGACAGATCCGGTGAGCGTGGAGGCCACAGAACTTTCGCAATTACTCTATCTCCAAAGATATCATTTAAAAGACGTAGGAACTTGGTGTCGTATGAGCAGTACCACTGTATTGATGGAAAAATGAATGATTTATCTTATTTTCATTCAGTAATAAATGGATAAACTGTCTGGATACAACAGACGTCACAAGTGATTGTAGTACTGAAAAAGATCGACACTATAATTCGTGCTCGCGTTACGGCAATCCACACCCAAATTCTTCTTAAGGCATTCTGATTTTCTGATGATCAAATTCGCGGACGTTGAGAATTAATGTAGCTAGAAACACTGTGTGATCAAAAGTATCCGGACACTCACAAAAACATACGTTTTTCATATTAGGTGCACTGTGCTGACACCTACTGACAGGTACTCCATATCAGCGACCTCAGTAGTCATTACACATCGTGAGAGAGCAGAATGGGGCGCTCCGCGGAACTAAACCGAGCGAGGTGGCGCAGTGGTTAGCACACTGGACTCGCATTCGGGAGGACGACGGTTCAATCCCGTCTCAGGTCATCCTGATTTAGGATTTCCGTGATTTCCCTAAATCGCTTCAGGCAAATGCCGGGATGGTTCCTCTGACAGGGCACGGCCGATTTCCTTCCCCATCCTTCCCTCACCCGAGCTTGCGCTCCGTCTCTATTGACCTCGTTGTCGACGGGACGTTAAACACTAATCTCCTCCTCCTCCTCCGCGGAACTAACGGACTTCGAACGTGGTCAGGTGAATGGGTGTCACTTGGTTCATACGTCTGTACGCGAGATTTCTACACTCCTAAGTATCCCTAGGTCCACTGTTTCCGATGTGATAGTGAAGTGGAAACGTGAAAACACGCGTACAGCACAAAAGCGTAAAGGCCGACATCGTCTGTTGACTGACGGAGACCGCCGACAGTCGAAGAGGGTCGTAATATTTAATAGGCAGACATCACCTATCCAGACCAACGCACAGGAATTCCACACTGCATCAGGATCCACTGCAAGTACTATGACAGTTAGGCGGGAGGTGAGAAAATTTGGATTTCATGGTCGAGCGGCTGCTCATGAGGCACACATCTACATCTACATCTAAATGCATACTCCGCTAGCCACCAAGCGGTGTGTGGCGGAGGGCACAATTCGCGCCAGTCATATTCCCCCCCCCCCCCCCCCCCCCCTCTGTTCCACTCGCTGATCGCGCGATGTGAAAACGACCGTCTGAACGCCTCAGTACGAGCCCTTATTTCCCTTACCTTTGAATGGTGATCACTGCGCGATTTGAAAGTTGGTGGTAATAATATATGCTCTACATCCTCGGTGAAGATCAGATTTCGGAATTTAGTGAGCAGCCCCTTCTGTTTAGTGCGCCGTCTATCTGCAGGCGTGTCCCACTTCAAACTTTCTATGAGATTTGTAACGCTCTCGCGATGGCTAAATGTACCAGTGACGAAACGTGCCGCTCTTCTTTGGACCTTCTCAATCTCTTGAATCAGACCCAACTGGTAAGGGCCCCATACAGATGAACAATACTCCAAGACCGGACGAACTAACGTATTGTAAGCTATTTCCTTTGTTGAAGGACTGCATCGCTTCAGGATTCTACCAATAAACCACAATCTAGAGTTGGCCTTACCCGTTACTTGTGTAATCTGATCATTCCATTTGAGATCATTTCGGATAGTCACACCCAGATACTTGACGGACGTTACCGCTTCTAAAGACTGGGCATTTCTTTTGCACTCGTAAATTAACGGGGATTTTCGCCTTGTTATACGCAGTAGGTTACATTTACTAATATTGAGAGATAGCTGCCAGTAATTACACACCGCATTTATTTCCTGGAAATCCTCATTGATTTGTTCACAACTTTCGTGTGATACTACTTTCCTGTATACTACAGCAACATCGGTAAACAGTCTAAGGCCGCTGTCAATACCATCAACCAGATCGTTTATGTAAATCGTAAAAAACAGAGGACCTATTACTCCGCCCTGGGGCACGCCTGAAGTTACGCTTGTTCCTGTTGAAGTCACCCCGTTTAGGACGACATACTGCTCCCTGTCTGTTGGAAAACTTTCTATCCAACTGTATATGTCATCGGATAGATCGTAAGCGCCGGTAAATGCCAAACGACCCCTCGCTTGGTGTAAGGAGCGTAAACACTGGACGATTGAACAGTGGAAAAACGTTGTGTTAAGTGTCGAATCAAGGTACACAATATGGCAATCCGATGGCAGCGTGTGGGTATGGTGAATGCGTGGAGAACGTCATCTGCCAGCGTGTGTAGTGCCAACAGTAAAATTCGGAGGCGGTGCTGTTATTTTGTGGTCGTGTTTTTCATATTGGCGGCTTGCACTACCTGTTTTGCGCGGCACTATCACATTGATGTTCTAAGGACCTTCTTGCTTCCCACTGCTGAAGAGCAATTCGGGGATAGCGACTGCATCTTTCGATACGATCGAGTACCTGTTCATAGTGCACGGCCTGTGGCGGAGTGGTTACACGACAATAACATTCCTGTAATGGACTGGCCTAAACAAGAGTCCTGACCTGAATACTATAGAACACCTTTAGGATGTTTTGGAAGGCCGAATACGTGCCAGGCCTCACCGACCGACATCGATACCTCTCCTCAGTGCAGCACTCAGTGAAAAATGGGATGCCATTTCCCATGAAACAATCCAGCACCTGATTGATCGTACGCCTGTGAGAGTGGAAACTGTCATCAAAGCTAAAGCTGGGCCAACACCGTACAGAATTCCAGCATTACCGATGTAGGGCGCCACGAATATGTAAGTCATTTTCAGTGAGGAATCCGGATACTTTTTGACACACAGTGTAGGTGAAACCAAGCCTCCCAGGTTCGTTCTAAAACATCAATTCCATGTTCGATAATAAAACGCTGAAAGTAGTCACAATATGCTATTCATTTCGCATGGTCTGTACAATGCATTGTTGCACAGCAATAATTTTATACAGTTACATCCCCAGTTCCTTGGTTACGGCCTTATGTGCTGTCGTACGAGAGCCTTTAGCCACTTGCGATAATGTCCTCACTGATTTTGTTGGACTCCACAACATGATGTCTGAAATGTTGTCAAGCTTCCGTTCTGTTAAAATTGTGGGCCTACCAGTTCGAGGTGCATCATGAAACTGAACCTGTTGTATGGAATTCGCGAATTTAGAGTGTAACACAGCAGGGAAACATAATCTAAATTTCCACCTCACATGCTCCGTAAAGTTTCCTCCTGCACGAAAAACCTCTTCCAGTAAAAACGCTCTCTCTGCAGTAGTAAGCATTCTCATTACACTCAGCTTACACAAGAACTAAACAATAACACAACTAACAGCTGCAACGGACACGCAACACTACTACCCTAGCCTACCACTCAGGTCAACGCAACATGTGCAGACGACACTTAAAATATTTTGCCAAGCTTACGACATCTTTTGCAGTTGCCCATTTGTTTGATAGTGTTCTTTAGTAGTGGCTGATTGCCTGCTCTGACCTGATAACTGTTTGTTTATGTTAATTTATTATTATGAAACATCTGCTAATGAAAATATTTTTCTCTCAGTTTTAATTAATACTGTGCTTGTTAATCCATGTTGGAACAGGATAACCGGAGTGTGGTGAAGCTACATAGCTTGCTAGGTTCAGTTAAACTGTTCAGTTCCTAATTCTAAAATTGCATTGTTCATTTGTTTGCATTAAGTGAATCTTAATAGTTGGGTATATTCAGCTAAATTGTTCAATTTCTAATTCTAAAAATGTACCATTCATTTGTTTACATTTACTGAAGTTTCTCAGAAGTACTAAATCTATGAAACATATTTTCAGTTGCAAATACAAACGACCAGCAGCTGTATAAGGGATTGATGAATAAAAATTTATGGTGTACTGTGACCCGTGGGCTTAACCATTTTGGCTATCTACACAAGACTCATGGTCAGAGCCAAACGTACATATATCATCGTTCTTACATCACATATTATGTAGTTCTTGTACATGGGAGAACACTTTAATTAAAGTTCACTGTCTTGCATTAGCTGGTAGTTATGATGTTATGTTGCCTGTATTGTACACCACATGCACTGCAATATCGTATCATCAGAATTACAAAGACGTTTTATATTTGCAGCACCATCTTTTAATAAATAAATTGGCTTATTAGGTTCGAAATGTTATTTATTTGTGCAACCTGACATCTCATCATTCCCAGATCCTTGCTAGCTACAGCATCTAAATGGTAGCCGAGTGTGGTTATAGAGGTGTGTGAGTTGTCGTACCAAAAGAGGCATAAAAGAATCAGTTTATTGTTGTACTTTTTAAATTTTCTTTTAAATTTTTGTTGTTGTTTTATACTGTTTATGTGTCTTTTGGTCCCAGTTGATATAAGATCCAATCATAAATACATATAATAATGTTTAATATGGAAACGTTATTAGCAAACGTCTCAAGAAGTTCTTTACCAGTTTACTTCATTACCAATTTACTTCAAGCTGTTGCACGATGCTCTAATAAACATTTGGATGGAGATAGGCTATGTATTTATCTAGTTGCAACTGGTTGACTGTATTATACAATCAAATTCCTGTACAGTTCCTGTCCCCCAGCCATATTTAAAAATTATAGGACACACACTCACACACAATCACTCACACACACACACACACACACACACACACACACACACACACATATATATATATATATATATATATATATATATATATATATATATATATATATATGACAATAAGGACATATTGTTAGCAAAAGTTTTAATAAGTTCTTTTAAAAGTTCTTGACCAATTCACTTCATATTTTTATACGATGCTCTAATATAAATTCATACTCACATAGGCTATGTATTTTTTTAAACAAGAAATTGCAGGTTTCTGTTAAAACTATCTATGAGAAAGAAAATGCTGTGCTGTGTTCTGAAAATGTGTGCTTTTTTTAACTTTTTCACAGTCATTTTTATTTTCTCTCAAATACACACATCAAAAAAAGTTTTGCATCACCCTGTTTCCCAGAACTCTGAAGATAAACGTTGGCTGTGGATATTGTATCACAGACACAGTCCCTTTGACTGTTCAGAGATGTCACTAAACCTGCCCAAAGATGTAAACAACCATGCATGAGCAGTGCCTATTGGGCGGAGGGGGTCCGACAGCCGATCAGTTCCAGTCATTCAACCAGGAAGGAGGTACACGGCTCGTGTTGTCTGTAGTTCAACCATGCCTAGACGATCAATACCGCGGTTCGATCGCGTCCGCATTGTTACTTTGTGCCAGAAAGGGCTCTCAACAAAGGAAGTGTCCAGGCGTCTCGGAGTGAAACAAAGCGATGTTGTTCGGAGGTAGGGGAGATACAGAGAGACAGGAACTGTCGATGACATGCCTCGCTCAGGTCGCCCAAGGGCTACTACTGCAGTGGATGACCGCTACCTACGGATTAAGGCTCGGAGGAACCCTGACAGTAACGCCACCATGTTGAATAATGCTTCTCGTGAAGCCACAGGACGTCGTGTTACGCCTCAAACTGTGCGCAACTGGTTGCATGATGCGCAACTTCCCGACGTCCATGGCGATGTCCACCTTTGCAACCACGACATCATGCAGCGCGGTACAGATGGGCCCAACTACATGCCAAATGGACCGCTCAGGATTTGCATCATGTTCTCTTCACCAATGAGTGTTGCATATACCTTCAACCAGATAATCGTCGTAGACGTGCTTGGAGGCAACTCAATCAGGCTGAACGCCTTAGACACACTGTCCAGCGAGTGCAGCAAAGTGTAGGTTCCCTGCTGTTTTGGGTTGGCATTATGTGGGACCGACGTACGCCGCTGGTGGACATGAAAGGCGCCGTAACGGCTGTACTATACGTAAATGCCATCCTCCGACCGATAACGCAACCATATCGGCAGCATATTGGCGAGGCATTCGTCTTCATGGACGGCAATTCGCGCCCCCATCGTGCACATCTTGTGAATTATTTCCTTCAGAATAACGACATCGCTCGACTAGAGTGGCCAGCATGTTCTCCAGACATGAACCCTATCGAACGTGCCTGGGATAGATTGAAAAGGGCTGTTTATGGACGACGTGACCCATCAACCACTCTGAGGGATCTACGACGAATCGCCGTTGACGAGTGGGACAATTTGCACCAACAATGCCTTGATGAACTTGTGGATAGTATGCCACGATGAATACAGGGATGCATCAATGGAAGAGGACGTGCTGCCGGGTATTAGAGTTACCGGTGTGTACAGCAATCTGGACCACCACCTCTGAAGGTTTCGCTGTACGGTGGTACAACATGCAATGTGTGGTTTTCATGAGCAATAAAAAGGGCGGGAATGATGTTTATGTTGATCTCTATTCCAATTTTCTGTACAGGTTCCGGAACTCTTGGAAGCGAGGTGATGCAAAACGTTTTTTGATGTGTTTATAGTTTTCATCTTTATATACATGGTGCAAGGGGTATAAGCAGAGAAATTTTTGTATGTGGTACCTTAATATGTACTACAGGCATCAGTGTGTTTGTTGTCGTTGAAGAGTCTTCCCACAAACACGTCACAAATTTTATGAATGGTTGTACCTGTACCACTATGTCGACTACGTCTGTCGGTATAGAAAAACAATTTTGCGTCCACACTTCAACACCTGACCTGCTGCACGGTGGAAAATGAGCGTTGATGGCTTGCTTTTGTCACACATACTCGTACTTGTAGGTACTAACGAACCTAAAATGATACAACTTGTAGTAGCTACAATTATTATTCTGCAAAAGAAGGAAATACTGATGTAATGTCGTTCAATATGCCGGTTACACTTATATCCATTTCACTCTGTATAATTTTAAACAAAAACTATATAGACAACAATCTGCTGTTTTGTTTTCTTCCTCATCCTTCGTTTTAACAAAAAATAGGAAAGTAGTCTTTATGGCTTATTCGGCTATGATTAGAATACTACAAGGAATCTGAATCGTACGAAACATTGTAATGCTACCTGTTCACAGACTAAAACTATGCAAAATACTGTCATTCAAGCTACTATCGTCAAATATTCAGCAGCTGGCGAGGTCTCTCTCATTTCCCATATACCAATGATACTAACCATTTTACCATTCATTTTAAGCGGCTTCATTTCCCAATCAAGGGTTCGTTTGCAATAGCAAAAAACACAGCTCAAGGTCAGAGAGAGGGTGAAGGAGGAGATGGACAGAAAGGGGAGGGACGAAATGGACATAAAATGCTCTAATGAATATTCATCTATTGAATATTCAAATGAATATAATACATATATAGATATGTAATATATAAATGAGAACCATTGTTACCAAAAAAGTCAGAATTTTCTTGACAGATTTACTTCAGATTTTTACACGATGATCTGATGGAAATTTGGTCAGACATTGGCTGCATATTTTTTAAATATATACAATGTGTAAATATATATTTAATATATAAAGGGCAAACGTTGTTACCGAAAATCTCGGAAAGTACTTGACTGATTTTCTTCAGATTATTATGTGATGAACAATTGGTGGCACATAGGCTATGAATTTTCTAATGTCATTATATGTATATATATATATATATATATATATATATATATATATATATATATATATATATAAAACATCTTAGCAAAAATGTCGAAAAGTTCTGTACCGGTTTACCTCAGTGTTTTACACATTATTCTAGTAGGTGTTCTAATGGGCGTGGACTGTTTTTTAAATATATATAGTACATAAATAGAGATATAAATAAGATATGATAAGGAAAAGTTGTTATCAAAAATCTCGAAAAGTTCTTGACCAATTAATATCCCGTTTTTACACGATATTCTAATAAACATTCAGTACACAGGCTATATATTTTTTTAAACAACAATGTACAGGTTTTCTGTTAGTACCGAATCCGAGAAAGAAGTACGGTAGCAGGCCATTTAAACCATTAGACATATTGTTTCGCCTGTATAAATTTTTCTCGTTATATATATTTTCTGAATTAAAAACAATCTTGGTTGCAGTTTTTCCTTTTATTAACAACATGTTTAGTATTCGTGAGGCATCTTCAGGTTATTAATACGGAAAACAAAATAGGCGAAAATTAGGGTATAGTCCTAACATGCACGATTACTAACCTTAAAATTTTTCTTTTACAAGATTTTAAAAAACATAAGATAACTTTTAAACAAATAATGAAACTGAATGAAATTGAATGAGAGGTCGTACCATGAGACCAAAATGGTGTAATGGTAGGACCACACTGACAAAAAAGTATACACATTTAAACATAATATACAGAGATTCTGCCGCAACTTCATGGCAGGAGTGGCAAGTGGGCACACAGGCGATCAATGGAATGAGGCACGCATACACTGACTCCAGAGCAAACACATAGGTGGCGCTCAAATCAGTTATATGACTTTCAGCAAATGTAATGCTTCCAAAAATATATTTTCGAAAAGTCTGTGTAAACAGCAGTGTGCTGTTTTGTTTTTTTTCCCTCACCGTCGGATCTCATACAAAACAGGAAAGTTTTATTTATGACTTATCAGCTTATGATTAGACGACTACTACTACTGAATCTTTAATTTTCAATAACAATAAACAAGGCTCAAAGTGAGAGGGGGGGGAGAATAATGACGGAGACAGAGAGGGGCAGAAGGAAATGGAGAGAGGGAGAAGAGAAGATGGACAGACAGAGGGGGGAGGAGGAGGAGATGGACAAAGAGAAGGGGAGGAAGCGATCGACAGGTAGTGTAGGGACAGTGAGACTAGGACATATAACCAATTCCCATACATATTCAGCAATTGCGAAGCATTTACGGGTTCACTGGTTATTTATGAAGCTACCAGATCACTTGGAAGATACACACAAAGCCGCAGACCTTCGCTCCAGACAGCAAACGAATCCAGTGTAAGTATATCCACATAAGTTTTGGATTTAGTAATCTATATTATTAGTGGAGGCTCGAATGATTGCCAATAAAAAAATAATTACTAGTAGATCTCGAACTTCAATGCCTAGAAATGTTACAACATGGAGTAGCAGCCTAGTACAGAGGGTCGCTGGAGACACCTCTGTGTGAAGTCAATAAAGCTTTTGGGAACCTTGAAGCAACTTCGACACTAGTAAAACATTATAAAAATTGAATCATTCACTGACAACGTTTACAAGTCGCCGTTCTTCTGCACTAGACTCGGCTGTTGCTCATTTAACTGTGTGTTGGATTCTAGCTGACGTGTGTCCCGCTCAACAGTTACATGACCGGGAGGTTTAGTGACCTCGATACCGCGGTGGGTTGCCGACGAGTAGGTATGGCTACTGGAGTGTCCTTGGTCCCATTCCAAGCTCTACGATGATCCTTGGTGACCCATTCATGATGTACCTGGTGTTGGCAGTCAGGTGTTTAGTGGACCACCTCGTTATTGGTTGGTAGATTTCAGCACCTGGAGGCACCTGAGTGTTGAACAGGAACGTGGATCCCATGGGGCCCTGTTGCTTGCTACTGCAATGAAGTTCAATGTGTGTGTGTGTGTGTGTGTGAATTCCTAAGGGACCAAAGTGCTGAAGTCATCAGTTCCTAGACTTACACACTGCTAAAACTAACTTACGTTAAGAACAACATACACACCCATGCCCGAGGGAGGACTCGAACCTCCGGCGGGAGGGGCCTCTCAAACCGTGACATGGTACCTCTAACTGGGCGGCCACTCCGCGCGGCGAAGTTCAATGCTGGCATCACCCTGCAATGTGGTGTTGTCGATAGACAGTCAGTTCCTCCACCACAGTAGGTGGTGAGTGGTGTGGAGTTCATCCGGTGATGGTCATCATCTTCAGTACTTCTTAGCTAGTACATGGACTGTGCTGGAGTATCTAGGTTACAGACTGAATACAGCATCGTAATCATGGAATCGAGTACTATACTGTTACTGCCATTGATCCCAATGATCAACTCATTATGAAAGCTGGAGAACATAAAGGGAGTTACCTGAGGCTCAGTTCATAATGATGATATACACTATGTCATCAACAGTATCCGTATATTTCGCTGAAAATGACATCCAAGCTTGTGGCTCCCTCCATCGGTAATGCTGGAATTCAATATGGTGTTAGCCCAACCTTAGCCTTGATGACAACTTTCATTCTCGCAGGCATACGTTCAGCAGGGTTCAAAAATGGTTGAAATGGCTCTGAGCACTATGGGACTTAACTTTTGAGATCATGAGTCCCCTAGAACTTAGAACTACTTAAACCTAACTAACCTAAGGACATCACACACATCCATGCCCGAGGCAGGATTCGAACCTGCGGACGCAGTGGTCGCGCGGCTCCAGACTGTAGCGCCTAGAACCGCTCGGCCACTCCGGCTGGCGTTCAGTCAGGTGCTGGAAGGCTTCTTGGGGAATGGCAGCCATTCTTCACGGAGTGCTGCACTGAGGAGAGGTATCGATGTCGGTCGGTGAGGCCTGGCACGTATTCGACGTTCCAAAACATTCCAGAGGTGTTCTATAGGATTCAGATCAGGACTCCGTGTATGCCAGTCCATTATAGGGATGTTATTGGCGTGTAACAACTCCGCCATAGGCCGTGCATTATGAACAGGTCGAAAGGTGCAATCGCCATCCCCGAATTGCTCTTCAACAGTGGGAAGCAAGAAGGTGTTTCGAACATCAATGTGGTAGTGCCACGCAAAACAACAAGGGGTGCAAGCCCCCTCCATGAAGAACATGACCACACAATAACACCACCGCCTCCGAATTTTACTGTTGAGCTGGCCGTTGTAGCCGAGCGGTTCTAGGCGCTTCAGTCCGGAACCGCGCGACTGCTACGGTCGCAGGTTCGAATCCTGCCTCGGGCATGGATGTGTATGATGTCCTTAGGTTAGTTAGGTTTAAGTAGTTCTAAGTTCTAGGGGACTGATGACTTCAGATGTTAAGTCCCATAGTGCTCAGAGCCATTTTACTGTTGGCACAACACACGCTGGCAGATAACGTCCACCGGGCATTCGCCATACCCACACCCTGCCATCGGATCACCACATTGTGTACCGCGATTCGTCACTCTATACAACGTTTTTCCACTGTTCAATCGTCCAATGTTTACGCTCCTTACACTAAGCGAGGCGTCGTTTGGCATTTACCGGCGTGATGTGTGGCGTATGAGCAGCAGCTCGACCATTAAATCCAAGTTTTCTCACCTCCCGCCTAACTGTCATAGTACTTGCAGTGGATCCTGATGCAGTTTGGAAGTCCTGTGTAATGGTCTGGATAGATGTCTACCTATTACACATTACGACCCTCTTCAGCTGTTGGCGGTTTCTGTCAGTCAACAGACGAGGTCGGCCTTTATGCTTTTGTGCTGTACGTGTCCCTTCACGTTTCCACTTCACTATCACATCGGAAACAATGGACCTAGAGATGTTTAGGAGTGTGGAAATCTCGCGTATAGACGTATGACCCAAGTGACACCCAACCACCTGACCACGTTCGAAGTCCGTGAGTTTCACGGAGCGCCCGATTCTGCTCTCTCATGATGTGTAATGACTACTGAGGTCGCTGATATGGAGTACCTGGCAGTAGGTGGCAGCACAATGCACCTAATATGAAAAACGTATTTTTTGTGGGTGCGGATACTTTTGATCACACAGTGTATGTCCTCCTTATTCCGCTACATTCACGTTACAGGCTATGTGCTATGTGCTTTTTTGAAAGAGATAGAATTTCTGGCGACATGTCTTATGAAATAACAAATATGCTTGTCTCACTTCCTTCGCTTTTCTGTTGCAGTCTTCTCTCTAAAAAATTGCTCTGAGCACTATGGGACTTAACATCTGAGGTCATCAGTCCCCTAGAACTCAGAACTACTTGAACCTAACTAACCTAAGGACATCACACACATCCATGCCCGAGCAGGATTCGAACCTGCGACCGTAGCGGTCACGCGGTTCCAGACTGAAGAGCCTAGAACCGCTCGGCCACACGGGCCGGCAGTCTTCTCTCTGCTGAATGCGTATTCTCACTCAGCAGATGGTGTCAAAACGTGTCGATGACCTGTCCCCTTGTAACATACTGGCTGCTTCTGCCTTTGTCTCTGACATGATTTATTTTTTCCTGTGGCAATGTTACCGAGTTTTAACAAAACTTTCTAGCTCCCTACTCGTTACTATTCTGTCCTGTAATACTAGGATGGTTTTGATCTTCATTTTTACGAGTTATACAGGATTTGTAAAGATGTTCGGGAATAGGGGAAATTTTTGCAGCTGATAAATGATGCGTGTAGAAGAGGGAAGGAGGATACGGAACGAAAGATGGAGTGTACGGCATTATAGAACTTGTAAAGGATGGTAAAATTTTGTAGGTGCTCGTTCGAACGTTACGGGAGCCTTAAGGCAGGAAGTACGAGCAGGAAGTACGGCATTAGCATAACGGAGAGTGAGGCTGGATCATATCGTGCCAAGTTGCGCAGGCTGTGGCGCGTGCCCTGTTTTCCCGCGAGCGCGCAGTCTGTAATAAGACGCGGCGCTCCTGTTATTGCCACTGTTACTCGGCTGATTTCCATTCGCGAATAAAGACGCGCGGGCGTGCTCTGTCGAGTTGGGGCGCGGCTCGAGTTCCCTCCGCTTTCCGCAGACACGTCCGGAAGGATGCGTAAAAGGGCGGCTAACAAGCAGACGGCAGAGGCGGGGGGCTGCCGCTTTATGCCCCCGTAATTGGCGGCGCTGAATGTGGCCACTTAGTAACGGGAGCCCGCGCTCCGTTTGACGCGTGTGCGCAAATGTACTTAATCGCGTCAATGCGGGGGGAATCTCTGGAGGGAAACAAGCTGTCCAGCGCGCCTGTCCCCCCTGTCTCTGCCACGCTTATTGTCTTTTTGTTGTCGTACAAGCGTGAGGAAAACGTGTTCTGAGGACACTATTAGCTACACTACCTCGTCAAAGTATTAGGAAAAAGTCACACAATGCCTTTGTTGATTAAGTGAATGATTATGTTCTTTTATTTTGTAATGTTTTGACACAGTAGCGAGAGTATTTCACAGTGCTGATTCTATTCTTTTTTAGGCTTTAATATCCCAGTCGGTAAAAACGGAAGCCTTACATCAGTGGTCGTCAATCTGCAGCCAGTATTTTATAATAACAAGCATCTAGCAACTAACAGCCGAATCCTAAAACTTGAAATAACGTTAAAAGCTTCTTAAGAGTGAAGTGACAAACAAAAATACTTACAGAGACAGCAATATTTTAAACTGTTCTTAATTTTAATTGACGTTGGTGAATTTGGCCGTGAGGTAAGTAAAGTTGGCTGATTACCTCAGGGGCAAAGGGGTAAATAGCGCGGCCACTGTGGAGTTAAAAGATTTGAGATGGGGGATTATTTATTGTTTGTGTTCCAGTACTGACAACTCAACGATATGCGCGAATCGTACCGATCAGTTACTAGGGTGTAAATTTTGCCGCGGAAGTAACATGTATTCGTGAACGCCCATTATAGAGACGGTCGGTTTCAAATTCGGTACATATTTGTAGCAAGGAACATGAAATTAAATAAAGACTGTTCCAAGACGTCGCAATGAGTAGAAGGAAAATCACATTCAAAACATTTCGTAAGTATTTGTGATCATGTGTCTCTCATATTGCATAATGCATTTAAATGTGAGTAGAGTTACTGTTATTCGCCAATTAATAAAAAAAAATGGTTCAAATGACTGTAAGCACTATGGGACTTAACATCTGAGGTCATCAGTCCCCTAGACTTAGAACTGTTTAAATCTAACTAACCTAAGGACATCACACACATCCAAGCCCGAGGCGGGATTCTAACCCGCGGTCGTAGCAGCAGCGTGGTTGCGGACTGAAGCGCCTAGAACCGCTCGGCCACAACGGCCGGCACCAATTAATCATCCGCTCACAAAGATAGCACAAAAATAATTCATCAGGCAATTACAGTGTCACAACTTTGGGGTCGCTGAGGGTGGCAGCAACCTGAAATCGAGAACATTCGACTTGAAGTATTCCGAATGGTGCCGATTCTTAACGGTGGCCAACATACCGTACCCTTACAAATGCTAATATATTGGGGGCTCAGAATGTACTAATTTATGTAGGTTGACAAGTAATAATAATATCGGTACATACGCTGTCGAGGTGCCGCCCTACAGTGTCTGTATTGACTCTTGTGCAAAATGTTTGATGACCGGTTCCTTATAAGATCACTCTGTTGTTTGTCTGTCCGACTGTTACGACCTATTTTTCTCAGGAACGAGTAGACATGTCAAGTTGAAAATTTTGTCACATACTGAAGTGTGCGCTCTCTTGGGGGTGTAAATAATTGAAGCTTTTAAGTCAACGCAATCAAAAGTTACGACCACTTATGTAATACATTTTGATACTCGAAAACTCACTCACTAAAAACCTAAAGGGTACAATGTACAGTGCGGTACTATTCATTCTTCTATCAGTCATCACCTACAAATCTTCTTCAGATTTAATAATTAAGTAAGAACTTCAATTTAATTTTCGATTTTCATACGAACTGCAGGGTGTTTCAGAATGTTTTGACGATTTCAAATTTCAATAACGCGCGCTAAAAACAAGATTCAGGGACGGTGGCGCCATCTATTAGTAGTGCGAAGTGTCACGTTCACCCCATGTACAGGTCAGTAATGACGTCATACCGATGGAAGCAACATTGTGCATCCGAGGTGGAGTGCTATTTTTGCTAAGACGAATGCGGGTTGACACGTGTGCCTTTCGTAAGCATTTCAATTTCAGTCGCGATATATAGTTTCCGTTCATGAAACAACATTGAACTGGCTAAGAAAATTCGGTCCAGCTGCCAGTGCATCGAATCGAAAGTCAAACGGCCCTCAGAAAAACGTTCGGACTCCGTGCCAGAGCTTTACCTATGGGATTATTTTAAGGACAGAGTGTACTCCGACCGGCCGAGAAGCTTGAAGTAATTAAAAGATCGAATTCACGATAAAATTTCCAAAATTCTTGCGGCACTTACGAAACGTCTGTTGAAAAACATGGCGAAAAACCTCGAGAATCGTGCAACCCCGAATGGTTATTTGTCGGATGTAGTATTCCGTAAGTTAACTTGAATAAATATTGTACCTTGTGTAAAACGATCAGCTTTGTTTCGCGATTAATTTGTGTGTTATCTGAAGTCGTCAAAACATTGTAAAACACCCTGGACTAAACCCGCGTTTGAGTGCGTACCTAATCACTCTTGCCTTACAGCAACCACCACACATTACTTTTATTATTATAATTTAAAAACTTAAGTGATGCCTGAGCGCACACGATCGTAAAAATTAAGTTCACTGATCTTTAAACTCTGGCTCCACGAACTCAAACATTATTGAGTAACGTATTTTAAACATGTATAAATAATTGGTGTTGTTATTTAGCGCTGCATGTTAATACAACTCGCAAACTAATAAAATAAACGCTAACTGCAATTACTAGTGGGAAATTTCGCAAAAAATTTAAGCTTAAAACTTAAAAGTAAATCATTCCCGAAAGTATTGGGCACCCACGGATTGATATCTTGCCGGTATCAGCATCAATAATAGACAAAAACATCGAGATTCTAGATTCCCGGAATGGATGAACTATCTATATACATAATTAATTTTTTACGGAAGACTCAGAGCGCGAGTCCTATTTGCACTTGGTCAATTTTTTTTATCTACATCGATTTTGTAGATTTTCCTTTCTCTTTTTATCTATTGATAGTCAAAAATGAGGACTTACTGTTTGAAACTGGTTGCGGGATTGTTAGATACTTTTGTGATTGTGTCGCAAAAATATAAAACAGATATGTGGCCATGTAGAGGAGGTTAAAGAATTCAAATGCCTTGTAATTCAAGAAAGTGGTTTGGAAAAATCTGATATAGAAGAAATTATACGTAAAATGGGAAGGGCATATGGTATAACTAAGGACCATTACAATAAAAAAATGCCTGTCAAAAAATGTAAAAATAAAGAGTTACAATACAGTAGCAAAGCCAGAATGTCTATAAGCAAACAAATATCTAACATTAAACTGTTAACTTAGGTAAATTAGAAATACTGGAAAGGAGAATCATTAGGAAAATATTAGGTCCAAGAAAAATTAGAAATTACGAAGTAGTCGTTAAATTTATCAAAACATTGAAGACATATCAGAAGCAATGAGAAAAAGGAGACGTATTTGTTGGATGTCTATATCGAATGCAAGACACTGAATTAACCAAAAAGATCTTCAAATATTTCTGGGTTAAGGAGTCAACAAATTCAATCCACGAAGTATAAAAGGATGTAGAAAAAATAAAATCTGAAGAAAGAACTAACAGAGAAATGTTTCAGGAAAAAGTATTGGAATTGGAAGGCTTCGAAGGTAGGAGAGTGAAGGAAACTGCTCTGACGTGGTCAGAACAAGGAAAATGAAGCAAAGTGAACAGATGAAAGAATATTGGGAAAAACAAAAGAACAACGAATAAGGAATTGAAATTTGCACATGGCCCTTAGTTGGACCATTGGAGAAGAAAAGTAAATTACAAATGTATTTAGGCGCTACCTGATAGCAGGTATTTCCTTCATAATTTTTCTTGGGTGGGGATCACAATCATATTATCTTTAGAAAATGTCACTGTCACCATTGATTGTGGAAATTAATTATTTATAAAACTCACGATTGCGGTTTCAGTCTTTAGCCATTTTCAGTTGAAAAACTGAGAAAATAGAGCACACACACAAATTTGCATGTCTTCAGTTACACTCAAATATCAGTTATAAAACGACACATTTCATAGTTTAGAACATTTCAAAATTACAATTATTTTACATATAAACATTTGATGATAACATGGGTATCATGAATAACTCAATGATTTCAACAAGAAAAGGCGAATATCCCTTGTTTCAAAAACCAATAAAACTTGTTTCATCCTCTAGCACAGAAGAAAAGCACTACAAAAAATGGCTCTGAGCACTATGGGACTTAACATCTGTGGTCATCAGTCCCCTAGAACTTAGAACTACGTAAACCTAACTAACCTAAGGACATCACACACATCCATGCCCGAGGCAGGATTCGAACCTGCGACCGTAGCAGTCGCGCGGTTCCGGACTGCGCGCCTAGAACCGCTAGACCACCGCGGCCGGCCAAAAGCACTACATTCATAAGAAAATAAATTAAAGATAATCTTTTCTACGAAGAGTGAGCGCAGCAGTTTTGGAAACTTTAATCCGATTGCCCAAGAAATCGGAGTCAACACTTAATTCGATCTGTGACTTATATTGAGACATGGAAAAGAGTGTATTCCTCATGTGTGTCAACTTGGAGACGATGGAAACATAATTCAGTGATGCTTACTGTGACGAAAATGGCGAACTTTTTCGTTGGGGAAAGTGACGAACCTGGACTATGCGGCAGGAAGAGGATTAACTAGGGCAAGGACAAGATGTAAAGTGGTAAAGCTGTCAAATACTATTGAAATAAGGCCAAATGTAATCCGTGTTCTTCAGAACTCCTTTAGACGAAAACGTATAATTTAATCTACTAATGATTAGGTACAACGGAGGAGGTTAGCACTGTAAGCAAATTGTAAGGGCGACTTGTAAGTTTTACATGTTACTGGTGGAAAACTGCAGTAAAAGTGCACGCTTCGCAATAATAATCTTGAAGTGAGCATGTACGTTGTATTCACATACACAGAGTTTCACCTGATTTTCAAATGAAACAGTCCATTCTGACATTTATCGTGGTTACAGAAACCCTGAATATGTTGGGAATGTGTAAGAAAACAGTATCAACTTTACGGCACTGAAGTATTTTAAACCGACTTTTAGAAATCATTAAATTTAATCCAACAAGAGGCGCTATGCCTTTGTGGCCGATAGTCATTTTCTTCAGTCCAACGCAACACGCAGATATTACGCACCATAAGCGGACAGTTGCCTAGCATAGGTGCAGCATGAAGGCACAGTGTGCCTTTCAGTTCCTTCCCTTCTCTCGAGCAAGCGGTATCAACAAACGAATAAAATTTCAATGGCTTCTGTGTTTTTTTTTGAAGTTTTATCAGATTTAATTCTGAGAGTTTAACAGTTAGTGAACGTATTTTGCTCCAAGAATTAAATAAAATATCCTTACTCAGTTAAAAGCACGTAGTTTTTTGTGCAGGAGTTTAACTTCACCACGTCAAGAAGTCATGGAATAGCAACACAACATTGCATTAGAGTCTGAAGACTTGTTGAAATTTTCGAATGAAATATTACTTAAATTAATTACATTTCTCACAGCCATTTTTAACAATTACTTTACAGTTGTAGGAAAGCTCACTGTTTCTTCAATTACGTGAGTAGTGGATAACTGGCTTGCCTGATCTCAAAAAAAAGTTTATATACATATATGACCGAGTTCTAATGTTTTATAATATTCCAAGTTTTGTAGGCTTCTGATGATGACAGATTAGTCTTTTGAACCCAGTAAAGAGAAATGAATTCCCTAGCTGTGCAAGTCACTAATGTATTTTATTCTGAAAGGTATAAAAATTATTTGATGAAGACCAAAAAGGGGATACTAGATGCTATCAGGTAGGTGTTACAGTATACTTACGAATATACACACGCTGTGGAGTAACACTATTATGACCACCTATTAACACCAAAAGTACCTGAAATACGCTACACAAACACGCACACACCATCCACTTAAATGAAACACTCTCCATGCGTAAATGAAAGCATTCTGTTTGCGCTGCTTTCCACAGATGTTGAAGATTGTGTTGTGGTGGATTCATACAGCGAAAAGGCAATCTTGCTGAGTCCATGGGTGTAAGATTCAGAGAATATTTGGGCCAGAGAACTAACTGAAGTCTTTATTGTTGATATACCACCATTTCCGGACCCAAAACCAGTAGCACGATGTATCATGTTGCTGAAAGTTCCTTTATTCCCAGCGAAGCCAATCATAATGGTGGGATGAGCTCAATATCAGATGACGCAAACGTAAATTAGAGCATGGAATGGAAAATGTAAATCGTAAATGGCTGCACTATAGTAATGTTGGATTTGATATTAGATGTAACATGTTTAGCATAATGAATGTAAACGTAAAATATGAAGAATTTCTGGTCAGATGTAAGACAGGGTCTGAAGACTCTGATTTTGCCATGTGAAATAAATCAGTTAATAAAAATTAAATAAAAGTGAGCCATACGCCTAAGTATTTTGATATCCGCACACTACAAAGTGAAGAGACACTTGGCTTGAGAAATCAGCAGTCTTCTTTTGCTATCCTCATCAAAAAGTCTCCACATTGTTTGAATATCATCTCGTAGCAAATTTTAATTCTGGCGCATAGAGCACATACAAATTTCCCAAGACAGACCTATCATACACATAGTAATATTTGCTAGTAGATGCTTCACATGATGTATTGGACGTCAACAGAAGATCATCTATATTTTGAAAGAAGTTTTATGCATTGAAGAATGACGTTACGTTTCGTGTAGTGGCGCAGATTTGTTTGCGACACTCGTCTTTCGAGGCCACCGATCCAATGTATGTGTAAAGGGTTGTTTTACCATTCTAAAGTGTTGTAAAGTAGGGACATTGTTCATTGGTAACTGCAAAAAACTCATATTTAGTTATATGTCATGACCGAGTGCCGGGAGACTACGTGACACCTCAGCTACGCGAGCTACACCAAGTACCCGGGCTGTGCGCCGACGGCCATCATTCCAAGGAGAAGCGTGTACGTGTTGCCCCGCGATCTTCCAAGAACTGTAAAGTGAGAACGAACGAAATAGACTCTCTATGGAATTTTTTGCTGTTTAACAAAAAGATTATTTTGCTACTTGTAAATTGAGCTGTCAAATACACGCATCAAAAAATGTTTTACATCACCTCGGTTCCGAGACTTCCGGAACCCGTACAGAAAACTGGAATAGATATCAACATAAACATCATTTCCGCCCTTGTCCTTTTTACTGCTCATGAAACACATACATTGCATTTTGTACCATCATACAGTGAGACCTTCAGAGGTGGTGGTTCACATTGCTGTACACACCAGTACCTCTAATACCCAGTAGCACGTCCTCTTGCACTGAAGCATGCCTGTATTCGTCGTGGCATACTATCCACAAGTTCATCAAGGCACTGTTGGTCCAGATTGTCCCATTCCTCAACGGCGATTCGGCGTAGATCCCTCAGAGTGGTTGGTGGGTCACTTCGTCCATCAACAGCTCATTTCAATTTATCCCAGGCATGTTCGATAGGGTTCATGTTTGGAGAACATGTTGGACACTCTAATCGAGCGATGTCGTTATCCTGAAGGAAGTCATTCACAAGCTGTGCACGGTGGGGGCACGAATTGTCGTCCATGAAGACGAATGCCTCGCCAATATGCTGCCGGATATGGTTGCACTATCGGCCGGAGGGTGGCATTCACGTATCGTACAGCCGTTACGGCGCCTTTCATGACCACCAGCGGCGTACGTCGGCCCCACATAATGCCAGCCGAAAACAGCAGGGAATCTCCACCTTGCTGCACTCGCTGGAGAGTGTGTCTATAGCGTTCAGCTTGACTGGGTTGCCTCCAAATACGTCTCCGACGATTGTCTGGTTGAAGGTATATGCGACACTCATCGGTGAAGAGTGCATGATGCCAATCCTGAGCGGTCGATTCGGCGTGTTGTTGGGCCGAACTGTATTGCGCTACATGGTGTCGTGGTTGCAAAGATGGACCTCCCCTGGACGTCGGGAGTAAAGTTGCGCATCATGGAGCCTATTGCGTACAGTTTGAGTCTAACACGACGTCCCGTGACTGCACGAAAAGCATTATTCAACATGGTGGCGTTGCTGTCAGGGTTCCTCCGAGCCATAATCCGTAGGTAGCGGTCATCCACAGCAGCAGTAGCCCTTGGGCGGCCTGAGCGAGGCATGTCATCGACAGTTCCTGTCTCTCCTCCATGTTCGAACAACATCGTCTTGGTTCACTCCGAGAGGCCTGGTCATTTCCCTTGTCGAGAGCCCTTCCTGATACAAAGTAACCATTGCGAACTCTATCGAACTGCGGTACTGATCGTCTAGGCATGGTTGAACTACAGAAAATACGAGCCGTGTAGCTTCTTCCTGGTGGAATAACTGGAACTGATCAGCTGTTGGACCCCCTCCGTCTAACAGGCGCTGCTCATGCATGGTTGTTTACATTTTTGGGCGGCTTTAGTGACATCTCTGAACAGTCAAAGGGACTGTGTCTGTAATACAATATCCACAGTCAACTTCTATATTCAGGAGTTCTGAGAACCACCGTGATGCAAAACTCTTTTTGATGTTCTAACTAATTCTATGTGATAAATATTCATGTCAATACAAAATCGTTAATTGTTTTCTCCGTGTAGTTAAAGATCACGCAGAAGAAGCAACGTTGAGGGAGTTTCACATGCATCTGTCTTGTTTCTACATTAGTGGAAAGGCAAAGGAAAAGATCGGTTAGAATTAAAAGCAGACCTTTCTTCAGCTGATATACCATATCATAGTCCTTAATATTATTGAGATGGGAGAAGGTTCAGTCCAACTGTTTGTGCCTACCACAGGTGAAATTTATTGCTTTGACAACAATATTATGGTGGTGGTTGCTTAGCTTCTACACGTCTTTTTTGTTCTCTTACTGCAAAGCAACATACCTGCAGTCTCCATTAACAACTAAATGGGGAACATCACTCGACATCTCTGGTGCCTCAGTTCTGTAGCGGGGTTATCAACGCAAAATGTCACACTCATCATGTTGCAACTGAAGGATGCAAGTTTGGAAAATGTCTGGTTATCCAGATCTAGGTTTTTCCTGCTTTTACTAAATAGCCCCAGGCAAACTCTGGCATGGTTCTTCTCGAAGGACACAACCGATTTCTTTCCCAATCCTTGAAAAATGTCCAGCAAACAGTATATTTCCAGCCAGTGTCACGCCTAAAATGATACTGCCAGATGGCTCAGTCGCAGTGTCTCACTGAGGTCTTGGTGTTCTTGAGTGTTGGGGCAAAGAGCTGGTGAATATTGTCTGTGTGGCTTGCACACATTCAGGGGCAAGCATACATCCAGGGGCAAATTATCACCCTCCCCCTCCACTTACCCTGCTGTTATGCTAATTCATTTATGATCGCCATGGGTTTGATTTATGACCCTTTGGGAATAATCTGTCCTCATGAAAAATCCCCCACCCCTCCCCCAGTCCCTACTCCTCTGGGAAAAGGGATGCCAATCCCAGGACACTTTTTTTGCACACCATACCCAGTTCTGTTCTGAGCCATTTCTCTCCTTCTGGGAAATTCTCCAGCCCACATCCCTCCCCATTCCCTCCTGGAAACACTGAAACCCTTTTGATATAAAAATATGGTGGGAAATAGCTCAGTTGCAGTACCTCCACTCTTAGGTCAAAACCTTATTGCCTCGATCCCATCCCATTCTTGAGGTATTGGTACACTTTTGATTGATAGACTCAGGTGAATTGATCCTCACAGCTCATTTGCATATTTGGTGGGAAATACCTCATCAAATTGATTATTTTGCAGGGAAAAGTGCTCACTTAAAAAACTGACCACGACTTAACATTTCTCCTTCATCCACTTGGCAGAAAAAGGTCCGATCATCCATTAAAAATCACATATCACTCAAAACCGAACTGACAGTTACTCTACAGCCCTGGTGCTTCAAACACACACAGATCATGGTCCAAAATATGCTACCACAAGTGACTGAAAATGCTTCCCTGGTCTAATTAACATAATAATTGTGGTGAAAAACTTATTTATAAACAGTGAATCATAATGCAACACACACATGAGAATCACACTTACATTTTGCAAATCAAGTAGTGAAATTTTGAAAAAAAAGAACACTCTCCAAAGCAATAAATATATGAGGTCTTGAATGCACTGACATTTGAGAATACAAGCACCCTCCTCCATGTACTGCCTATAACAAATGCAACATACGCGACTGCGATGGCAGCCAAATGCCTACTGAGCCTAGCTCACAATACAACCGCCCAGACAGTATCGCGACAGCAGGCCCAACCTAAATTTTTTGTGACTGCCCACACGCCAGCCCTCAAAGTAATTCTCCTGAGGAATGATACCAGATGTTGACTTCCTCTGATCTCACAGTCCAGGGGCTGCGGCGTTCTTTGATAGTTGATACCTCCTCTCGCTCTGAAGTGGTTACCTCCTGTTGTAACACTCGCACCTCATACCCATAGGCAAGGGTGTTCCACTCTCCCTTCCCCTACTTCTCCTCCCCACTTGTGAACTGATGGGAAAACGACTCAGTCTGCGCTAAGCTGCTGGAGAGGAAGAATATAAGGTATTTATTTGCTTTATATATTTCTGAGGGTGTTATCCTGCTGAATTGTCCTACAGCTGCCTCCACCCTCCACCACTACCCACCTCCCACTCAACCCACACTTTCTCCGAGCACATGCTTGTGAGTAAACGTTCAACTTGCTGTATGCCCTACACCACAATATCACACGATGAACACCTTACTTTCGAGAATGATATCCTACAGCTGTCTCCAAACTCCATTGCTTCCAGCTCCGCCACCGCCATAAATGTATTAACCTATCGCACATCCCTTGTACATGTCCACCGTCTGTAAAATCGATAATACATCCTAAATTAATAGAAAATTTGGTGTGACAACTACCGATCACTGCAGTTTGTCCACGTAATTTCGGAACGACCTCCTGAATGAAAGTGAGGACTATTTTGGGTCAAACTTCTCACTCCAAAACATCTATGATATAAGCTGTTGTGTGATGGAAACTTTCAGTATCTAATGCCATCCTACCAGCTATTAAATAACATAATCACGATGAAATAAATCGGTCATGGTTCCATGAGACCAGATACAACTGATTTCTTTCAGTTTGTTGGACAAATTGGTATAGTTTGGGGCGGTCCATATAGTGATACTAACAAATGTAGTATCTAAACTGAAATTTATGGAATAAATATCTCATCAATTTGAAATAAAATTGTGCTTTAGAAAAAAATGTAAGGGTCTGGTGTTTGTAGCTAAAAAATAAAAAATGGAACATATATTTCTAGGGAGGAGGTCAAAAGGGATTACAGTAACCTGCTTGAGTTTTGAAGATGATTTTGCAACACTTCCACAAAAGTCTGACAGATGCAGTTAATCAAATAAAGTTTCTGGAGAGAACAGCCAATACAGCCGGTCTCAATTTCAATTGAAAAAACAAGATTAATGATAAATACAAAAAAATTATCGTAATAGATAGAAACAGAACTAAGTTCGATAGAGTGAGCTAGTAAAATTAAATATCTTGAAGAAACCATACAGAAATACTGTTTACAAAAAACCGAGGATGGATTATTAAAATGACGGATTATTCCAAATAGTGGGGGCAATACAAACCAGACATTGCTGGAAAATGAGAAGTAACGAGAGGACACGAGAAAACATGCATTAAATACCAGAAGTGGTGGCAAAGTGAGGTCTAAGCGTTTTTGGAGACTTTTCTGAAGGCACAAGAAATAAAAATCAGGAACAACACGGGCAAACAAGGAAAGACAACTTGGGAAGAAGATGGGTGGAGTACTTGAAAAATAGGAACCATCATAGAAAGAAGAAAAACTTAAGTAGTTACATGATCCTAGTCGGACAATACGAAATTTTTTGAATGGCAGTATACGAAGGAATACTATAAGTGTTATGTATATTCTTCTGTAATTCTGTATATATTTCACCACAGTTTCACAAATGGCAATTTGGAATGCACTGTAATTCACAGAGAGACGTGTTTCTGGTGTGCTGAATCGCAAAGAAGAAATTTGCGTTGGAATTGAAGTCCTGATAATTCTGTGACTTCACAATGTAGGTGGTATACTAAATGATATTGAAAACACAGTCGACGGTTTTCATTACTAAGGTTCCGTGAAATCCATTGTTGAAAATTGGCTTGACCGTCCATTACATTATTTCTTTTTGAATGAATTAGAGAAGCTATGAGTCAGGGTGGGAAATACGTTGAAGGAATGTGCACTTTTAATACCCTAACGATATTCTTTGTGCGAAAACCAGGAACATTTCTCCCTACCTGTCCCCCACTTGCTACTAGCGCACTGCAGGTGCACAATCAATCCGCGTGTACACCCCGCTGCGGAATACGAAACAGAAGCTTCGCACAGCTTGGCGAAAGCTGCTGAACACAGGCGACATTACCTCAACAAGAGTGGCAGTCACGAAATTACACATCTCAAGGTCACACCCGCTGCCTGCGGTCCCCAGGCGCTCAAGTGCTGTGGTTTGCCCACTTCATAGCTTCGTTGCCGCACTGTTAACAGTGCAGTAGGTCAGCGACATATGTAGTTCCGTCTACCGTTGAATGGTGTTTAGTAGTGTGCGAAATACAGGAGAAAGGGCCTAAGTGTTGTGCCATTTCAGTTGGTGTGTGTAAGGGGCGAAAAGACATTCGAAAACAATCTAAAACTGTCGCGTCGAATGTACTTGTTTTTTACTGATCTGGCTAATAATGAAGAAACGAGGATTAAGATACATTTTGCACAAGTTCATAAGATGACAACTAAAGCTTATAGTATTTCGGATCGACTGTATTCGATATTAACAATGCAATAAAGTCGACAGACTCGCTAGACTTGAGCATGTGTATTAGTTCTCCAAGAAAAAGCATGTAAATGAAAACGGATATGTCTATGGAATTTGACGATTTTTACAAAATGTTAGTTCGTAGAATTGTACTTAGATTCTACGACAGATAAAAGTATCTGGCGAATAGAAAAATACAGGGTGATCTCGGCGAAAAAATTAGTTATTCTGGCCCAGAGACGTCCGTTCGTTGTCATCTCTCTCTGCTTACCTAGTTTTTTATTCAAAAATTGTAATGGGGGACGAACATTTTTAAAGGAATGCAGAAGCATCGTAGTCGCAAGAACGAAATTTTAAGTAGAATGCGCTTGTTGTGTGTTGAGAACAATAGTCTTGTAGTATGCTTCGATAAAAATTGGATTTCACAAAACCAACGCACAAACATGTTTTGTTCGACTTCAACGGAATTAGTGCCGTGAAAGTACATACTGCTACTTTTGTATAGTGTATATCGACCATTTGAGTAATGGGTGCGATGACGAAGCGTCAGTAAGAGCTGAAAAAAAAATATTCTGGAGGTGGGGAATATTAGCGGCCGTATAAAGGATAACAGTCAGAACAAAAATCCTGATGGGGCACACATGTAATCTCGCGCTGACGCGCTCTGAGTCTCTCGCAAATAGGATGCGTCCATACGTGACATAATACAATAATGATGCCTCAAATGTTACCATAATTAATTTTATAGTTTTGTTAACAACTTTCTCGTTGTAAGTTTCTACAAGGTCCAACAGAACGCAAATTCATCAGTGACGTCATTTTTCGTTATACATGCGGAACAGTTTCACAGCTCTTATGGTATTTTATTTTTTATCTCAGAATAATTTCATGTTTTCACGAAAACAAATTGCATCACATGCATCTATAAACTTTTAGAATGTTCATATATTTTTTTTCAGTCGAAATATGTCAGTGGTTCTGTTTTATGAACAGGTTGAAAAAAAATTATTTTTCTTCAACATTTCTTGTAACTTCAGTATTTGTTATTTTTTTCGTAGCAGCTGGCATGAATCTTCTTTTGGAAAGCCCTTCATCATATTCTAGGCTATAAATATAGATGCCTAACGTTTTTTCGGATTTTTTGTTAACATTTGAAATTACCATAAACTGCCAATGCTGTAAGACGATCAGATGACCCCGCGATGCCTATTTTCTTGACGGCCGCTGTAATGTCACAGCAGCCTGTAGCCTGTGGAGCACAAAGGGTCACGCATTTGGATTCTTTTTTTATAGACCACAGATTTCGTTTGATAGAAGTCAGTAGATCTGCGAACTAGCTCAAGAGTTCTCTTTTAATAAAAGAGACTTCATACTGTGATTTGAATGAGTTTATAGGTACACACCGCTTTGGAGAATTATGTTATCACTGGTTTCTATACAAGCCTTTAATGTAAAGCTCGATTGTAAGTACCTTCCATCATAACTGCAGTTAAATTTATAACTGCATCCTTGGAGGTTGGAGGAGCTTTCTTTCTTAAAAATCGCTCCATAGTTAACTTAAACACAGCCGCGTGTAAGTCTCACAATCAAATTAAACTTTACGTCACAGTAATAGCATTCAAGAATCAGCTCGTTGTGATACGCATGCACCGGTTTCAGACGCAAGCTTTCTTCGTATCACATCATTTAACGTGGCGTCCCCAAATAAGCGACAATACCAACAACAAACCGTTCACTGCGTAACGACTACTGCAGCACCGCACATTGGTACACTACATAAGTTGGCAGTAGTTGCAAAGCGGCATGAAAACTTTCCAATAATCACGGACAAGACCCAATTACATTACAGAGATGCTACTTTTATCAGCTTCCTGACAACCATTTTACTTCAAAAATAAAGTAAAATAAGGTAATTATTCTACTTATATCGGTAGGGTTTTGCTTGCTTGTACGCTCTGAAAAATGTTGGGTACTAACAATTGTACGTGCACCGCCGTCTGGGAACCCCTGCTCTACATTTTGTTTTGCGTTGTGACGTAGCTAAGCGCCATGTCTCTATAGCCCCTTAGAACGGGCTACACGTCAGTTGAGTCGCAATCTACGAGTGCTCAGGGTCGAGGGGCATGAAAGGGAAGCAATGGTTGAGAAGGGAATTATACAAGGTTGTAGCCTGTCCCTGATGTTATTCAGTCTGTAGACTCAACAAGCAGTAAAGGAAACCAAAGAAACATTTGGAGTAGGAATTAAAGTTCAAGGAGAATAAATAAAAACTTTGAGGTTTGCCGATGACATTGTAGTTCTGTCAGAGACAGCAAAGGACTTGGAAGAGCAGTTGAACAGAATGGACATTGTCTTTAGAGATGAGTATAAGATGAACATTAAAAAAAGCAAAACAGGGATAATGGAATGTAGTCGAATTAAATTAGGTGATGGTAAGGGAATCAAATTAGGAAACTAGACACTTAAAGTAGCAGATGAGTTTTGCTATTTGGGCAGCAAAATAACTGATGATGGCCGAAGTAGAGAGGATATAAAACACAGACTGGCAATGGCAAGCTGAAGAAGATAAACTTATTAACATCGAATATAGGTTTAAGCGTTAGGAAGTCTTTTCTGAAAGTGTTTGTCTGGATTGTAACCATATGTGGAAGTGAAACATGGACGATGAACAGTTTAGACAAAAGGAGAATATGAGCTTTCGAAACGTGTGCTACAGAATAAAGTTGATTATGGGATGGGTAGAGAAGGTACTGAATTACATTCTGAGGCATCAACGGATCACCAATTTAGTACTGGAGGGAAGCGTAGGAGGTAAAAATCGTAGGGGGAGACCAAGAGATGAATACAGTAAGCAGGTTCAGAAGGATGTAGGATCCAGCAGTTACTCGGAGATGAAGAAGCTCGCACAGGAGATAGTAGCATAGAGAGCTGCATCAAACCAGTCTCAGGACTGAAGACCACAACAGCGAGTGACGTAGGACCAGAGGAAAAGCTAGCCAGTTTTCAGCGTAGTGCCACTGTGTAACCACCAGCCGCCACAAACAGGGTGTCCCAAAAAACACCGACAACGCTTAATATGTTGTGCACAAAGGCAAAGTGAGCAGCTCTCAAGAAGGAACCCATATCCTGAAACGCGCGTCTCAGGCACTGGAGAGCGTCGAAGTATGAGAACGAACAGTTGTGACAGTTTGGTCCTATTCGTTTTGGTGTCTGTATACGGAAGGTATGAAACCCTTTAACCATCTGTGTACTGTGAATGGACGGCCTGAGCATAATAACATTCCTGTGCATGCGCTACATAGCTCCACATACCATTGTGCACATCCTACTGCGGACCTTGTGTGGTCTGCCAGTGCAATAACGTCAAACCGACATACGCCACATCATTCCACGTTCTCGGCCCTCGTACTTGGTACTTGCAAATCCTATCCCCAGTCTACTTTCTGTCCTCTGGTAAGTATCAGAACGTGATGCGGGCCGTCCACGCTCGGCTCTAACCCTACAGTTGGATGAGCACGTGCTCACAATGTTCGAAAAGCACCCAGCCACCACCACTAGGAAGGTGTCACAGGTGCTGCACACGGGTAACAAACAGTGCGTGTGGCGTGTTGTAAATGAACATCGGCTCCATCCGTACTATCTACAAACAGATCAGGCATTACAGGAGGACTACCCACGACGAGTACAGTTTTCACATTGGTATTTACAACAGCGTATTGCAGCCATAATTCCCGACTTGGTGCTATTCAAGGATGAATGCACGTTTACTAGAGACGGTACAGGTGATTCTAAATCACTTACACGGGGTCGGTATTTGCGTCTGGGCAGGGATAATTGGTGGCCATATCATTGGGCCATATCTACTGAAAAACGGACTAACAGGACCGATGTACCTCACATGTATTAGAGATGTTTTGCCGACCCTATTGGATGTAGTGACACTAAATGTTCGGATGGACATGTGGCTGCAACATTCCATGGTCAGCTTGGTCGCCAGATCTGACAGCTCTCGACTATTTTCTGGTGGGTAGTACGAAGAGTATGGTCTGTGGCGTACCTGTAACGTCAGCGGAGAATCTTGTTGCCTGAGTCCACGGCGAGACTGAAATACTTCAAAGACAGCCACAAGTATTGGCTCATGTGCGAGAGGCTCAACACCACCGGTGTAGGTTCAGCATTGACTTAGAAGGTTAGCAGTTCGAAGCCCGTATGTAATATAGAAAGTGCGATGTGCTACTCAGGTTAATTGGCGTAGTGTGTAATGCACACCCATCTCAGACTTAGACGCTCTCTAGCTAACAGGAAAGTAAAGATGCTTCTGCCATACAACTCATAAACAGTACACGCCATCCACCAATAGTAATTTTACCTACCGCCGTTCGTGGATAAAAGCGGCCGCACTTCTTCACCTAGCAGTTGTCAATTTGGTGCAGATCATCCACGTGTCGGAACAGTTGTCTACTATCGCCACTGTTACATCCTAGCAGCTATTAACGAATTTCGCCGGACAGTCAACGCCGAGTGTCAAAGTGATTATCATTATTTGAGATTGAACTACAAGCAGTCTGACAGCAGTCGAGACTATACAACTATTTGATTAGTTCGCCAACATTCACTGAGCTACTTCAGAACAGTGAGTGTTCAGTCCTTTCACTTCAGTTCCACGCCATATTATTAAACTATAGACCAGTATTTGTACACACATTATTTTAACAAATGATTATTTGTCACTATGGCGTTACCAACATTATTTGTGTTTTACTTTACAATAGCCCTGTGACGAGTCTGGTTGCATGCGTGCAAGCACATCGCCTCGAAACAGCAACTACTTTTCTGTGGTAAGAGTTTCGCTTCCTATTACCTTTTACGTTGGGTACGAAAACTATACTGTTCAAAAGAAGTAGGCGAACATGTGTATGAACGTTCAGTATTTTAAACCTGTTTTGATACAGGCGTATTGGATGTCTTGAAATCTTCGCTTTGTAATATCCACGACACTATGTTCTAGCCACAAGATGTTAAAATGAACTAAGTGTACAAACTTCAACAAATATTATCGATATTACGTATAAAAAAGACTGTATCGTGTAAAAATGACAATAATTATTTCATTATTTCTATAATAATTTAATTTCTGTGTGAATTTAAACTATTATCAGAGAACTACAGTCATAGACAACGACAATTATAATATTTTTTTGTTGTCTGTGATAACTGCGGTTCAGTTGTTCTTCCTGTGCTAACCGATGAACTGTTAGGACGTGAGACGTGTGAGGTCTGTAAAGAGAAAACCTGTAACTATAATGTCTAGACGTGGATTTGTATTTATTTCAATTGTAATCCAATCTAATTAATGTTTTTAAGTGTTAATTTTCAGCTCCGCAATTAGGAGCGCAGCCATTAGCGCTAGTAATTTGCAGCGGAGTTTACTAGTAGCTGGTATAATGAGAATAATTTTAAATGCTAAAGAATAGAAAGCAAAAGGCTTAAAGACTTTTATCTAAATATATTAACTTGATATAAAAGGAATCGAGAATAACAATAGACAAATTGACTATCGTCTGTTTGCCGCCATCTTAGCAAAAATATCTCCGCGGCAGTTTTGAATCGAGAATTTTAACAAAAATAAATGTTGTTAGAGATAAATGAATGGAAGTAAATGTGCACTGGTGGTCCCGAATCTACTTTAAAAGACAGAATTCAACTCAGATTGAATCTTTAAAAATAGTGCTCACAGCACGTTACGTACTACCAATTTCTTATTTGCTGGTATATGAAGCCTAATTACTTCGGGCGATTTACATGAAATATTTTAATAGGAGACATACATCAGAGTTGTGCATGGGTAGTATTTTGTGACTAAATGTTCCTTTTGCTAGAGAAAACAGTTGTTTAAAATCTGATAAATGATATGCATTTTAGTGCCACTCACGCGACTTTACAGACAACATTTCTACACAACGTCATGTGGAGATTTCTTTAGCAGAGTGACAAATATTAGCCGGGATAATCATTTTTGAGATCAAACCAACTGTTACGCTGACATTAGGTAACTGGTTATTTATATATATATATATATATATATATATATATATATATATATATATATATATATATATATATTGCTCAATAGAGTATGGCAGACGCCCAAAGTCATGTTCCCCTATTTCTGTTGAGCAATATATTTGGTGCATCCGACAGAGTGCTGTGCCTCATAGTTTGTCGCTGGTGTAAAGTACCAAAACGAGATATAATCAGAGAAGAGGATTTATTTTAGGAGTACAGAAATGAGATGGTGAGCAGAGAATGCTAGTTGAGCGAGGGCGGGGCGCCGGCGAGCCAGCGTAGGCGGATGGCGGGCCACTTGGTCTGCAGGCAGCCCAGGATGTCGACGGGCGGCCGCTCCTCGTAGCTGCGCGCGTCCTGCTCGTCCTCCAGAAATGCCTGCGCCACGCGGTACACCACCTGCCACAGCGCACAACACGTGGACGGCCTGTACAACTACGACGAAATCATTTACAAACTGTGAGACCTGAGTTTCTCCTGGCGTATACAACTTTCAAATAACTTCCGGGTATTTAGCCAGGTAACACTTTCAGCGACCGCCGATATTTCGGCAGGAGAACACCCCGCCATTTTCAAGGCAAACTGCAACGGACAGGCGACGTACATGCAAATTTAAAACCTCGGTTCTCGGACTGAAGCTGGAAAGATAACACACACACTGAACACTAGTGCCACCAAAGATGACCAAAGTCAGAGCTATATGTACTGACCATAAACGGCACACACGATTACAGCAGCCAAATAGATCTGCTATTGCTGAACATTGCTTGGATACTGGTCATCCCATGTTATATAATAACACTGAGATGTTGGCATGCACGTCCAGCTATTGGGACAGTGTTATTAATGAGGCAGTTGAAATTAAATTAACAGGGATGGAGGTTTCTGTTTAAACTCTGTTTGGAATCCGGCTCTCTCCCTTGTCAAAAAACAGAGGGACAGAGTCAATGCTACCTCACCTGCGAATTCGTAGTCTCACCATCGATAGCTCTTACTTTGGTCATCTTTGGTGGCATTAGTGTTCAGTGTGTGTGTTATCTTTCCTGCTTCAGTCCGAGAACCAAGGTTTTAAATTTGCGTGTGTGTCGCATGTCCGTTGCAGTTTGCCTTGAAAATGGCGGGGTGTTCTCCCGCCGAAATATCGGCGGTCGCTGAAAGTGTTACCTGGCTGAATTCCCGGAAGTTATTTGAAACATTTCAAAACTGGTTGGTCGATCATATAGGAGGCGTGGGAGAGGGTGTGTTAATGGACTACACAGCAGTGTCACATATCTCTCATATTTACCAGAGACATTCAATAAGTAATGTAACATTTATTTTCTGAAAGCAGGTTGGTTTTATTCAGGATTCCGGTATACCATGTCATTCCCCGCTCTTTTGCTTACAAAACCCTATTTTTCAACATAATCTCCGTTCAATGCGACGGTGTTACACCACCTCAATGAGAGGGCCTGTATGCCCGCATGTTACCATTCTACTGGTCGACGCCGGAGCCTGTGTCGTGATACATCAATAACCTCTTCATCATCCAGGTACTGCTTCCCGCAAAGTGTATTCTTTGTTGGGCCAAACAGATGGAAGGGGCGAGATCTGGGCTACAGGGTGGATCCCAAGGGCACACACCTTTGGATACCAAAACTGGTGACGATTATGTCAGGAGTACCGACAGATACGTCCAGTTGAGCACCGAGGTGTCTGACCGTGATCCGTCGATCACCTCAACGTGTCCACACGTTCCAACATTGCAGGAAGATGGGTGGATCCCAAGGGGCACACAACTTTGGATACCCAAACTGGTGAGGATTTTGCCAGCAGTACTGGCAGAGCCGTCCAGTTGAGCAGCGAGGTGTCTGGTCATGATCCGTCGATCACCTCAACGTGTCCACACGTTCCAATATTGCAGAAGGATGGGTGCATCCCAAGGGGCACACACCTTTGGATACCCAAACTAGTGACGATTATGTAAGCAGTACCGACAGATACGTCCAGTTGAGCAGCAAGGTGTCTGATCGTGATCCGTCTATCATCTCAACGTGTCCATACGTTCCAGCATTGCAGGAGGATGGGTGGATCCCAAGGGGCACACAACTTTGGATACCCAAACTAGTGACGATTATGTAAGCAGTACCGACAGATACGTCCAGTTGAGCAGCAAGGTGTCTGATCGTGATCCGTCGGTCACCTCAACGTGTCCATACGTTCCAACATTGCAGGAGTCACAGCCGTGTGCGACCAGCCAGCCGGCATGCGGGGATCAGACATGGTTGCGCGACCTTGTTGCGATGATGGCAGACGCTTCGTCCAACGTTCACTGTGCTTTTGGTCACTGTCAGATCTCCGTAGACATTCTGCAAGCGCTCATGGAAATCTGCGATGCTGTGGTTTTCTGCCAAAAGAAACTAAATGACAACTCTTTGCTTGGAACGTACCTACGTTACAGACACCATTTTGAATGTTACGTATAGCGTCGCAACCTATCGGAACTTCTTGAAACTCTAGGGGCTGGAACGGAAATATCCCACGATGTCCCACAACAAATTCCATATTTTTTCAACCGAAATTGGCCGAGAAAAAAAATGTATTGCATTACTTATTGAATGCTCCTCCTAGTGACATCAGTCGGAAATTTGATCTAATTGTGATGGAGTCGTAAAATCGAGACACTGAAAGCAATGTTGATGCAAGAGATGATAAATAAGCTGAATAAACGGTACAAGTAAGCATATGGGTCAGACCAGTCTGCAGGCCGGTGGACAAACGAAGGCCACTCGGTGCTCATCTTTTGACGAAAGGCGCCTGTCCCTCCACCTATGATTCCACCCCCCCCCCCCCTCGGCAACCAGATACAAGGTTAGAAAGACAGTAATGGAATAAATAGAGTGGAAATCCATCACAGTAAAAGATAAAGACCGGCAGTAGTAAAATAAGGCGAGGGAAATAACTAGTTCCGTAGATGGATGGGACACAGCATGCATTGGGAGCAGTCCCTTCCTCCTAGAGAGTGACTGTTTCCATAAATTGTGCCCTTTTATTTACTTGTAATTTTTATCGCATAACGATACTGGTCTTGTCGTAACGTATTACTAATGACTGAGCCATTCCATTTCATATACTTACAAAATTATTACACCCAGATAATTGTATGAAGTGCCTGCTTCTAACTGTGAATAGCTAATATAGTATTTATGGGATACTTTGTTTTGCCTTTAGTGAAATGGACAATTTTGCGTTTCTGAACATCTGAAGCAAGTTGCTAATTCTTGCAGCACTTTGAAATCTTATCAGTATCTGCCTGAATATTTGTGCAGCATTTTTGAGACGGTACTTCATAAAAGTGCATAGTCTATGGAAATCCAGAGGTTGCTATTAATGTGGTCTACCCGTTCATCAATATACACCATGGGCAACAAGGGTCCGGGCCCAAACACACGTCTACATCTGTCGATGGCTCTCCGTTAATGGCCGCATACTACGTACGATCCAACAATGCTACTGTACTTTCGATAAGAAGCATATGTGTGGTATGGTGTCAAATACCTTCCGGAAGTAAAGAATCACTGTACCTACCAGGCTACTTTGAACCAAGTCTGTTCGAAATACCTCATTTTATGTGAGTTAAGAATTCACGATTGTAGAACCCACGCAGTCTCCAGTGAGAATGGACGATAGTTTTACCGATCAGTTACCTTATAAACAGGAATGCCTTGCGCTTCTTTTCCAATCACTGGGCACAGTTTTCTTGTTCAAGGAACCTAAGGTATATAACGGTTAAAGTGGGAGCTAACTGAAGTTCAAATTCCGTATTAGAATCTGACGTGCATCTCATCAGGATCTGGGGTCCTGTTTTACACCTAGCGATTTTAACCCTTTCTCGACGCATGTCACTCTAATCTCTTTATACACTCCTGGAAATGGAAAAAAGAACACATTGACACCGGTGTGTCAGACCCACCATACTTGCTCCGGACACTGTAATGTGTGCCCGGTTATGAGATATGGTCAGGCGAAATTTCATGGTAGTTTAATTGTGTCACTTTCCCTACTTGAAACAGTTTGTGACATGCGCTCCACGAGGGCTGTACAAGCAATGATCACACGCACGGCACAGCGGACACACCAGGAACCGCGGTGTTGGCCGTCGAATGGCGCTAGCTGCGCAGCATTTGTGCACCGCCGCCGTCAGTGTCAGCCAGTTTGCCGTGGCATACGGATCTCCATCGCAGTCTTTAACACTGGTAGCATGCCGCGACAGCGTGGACGTGAACCGTATGTGCAGTTGACGGACTTTGAGCGAGGGCGTATAGTGGGCATGCGGGAGGCCGGGTGGACGTACCGCCGAATTGCTCAACACGTGGGGCGTGAGGTCTCCACAGTACATCGATGTTGTCGCCAGTGGTCGGCGGAAGGTGCACGTGCCCGTCGACCTGGGACCGGACCGCAGCGACGCACGGATGCACGCCAAGACCGTAGGATCCTACGCAGTGCCGTAGGGGACCGCACCGCCACTTCCCAGCATATTAGGGACACTGTTGCTCCTGGGGTATCGGCGAGGACCATTCGCAACCGTCTCCATGAAGCTGGGCTACGGTCCCGCACACCGTTAGGCCGTCTTCCGCTCACGCCCCAACATCGTGCAGTCCGCCTCCAGTGGTGTCGCGACAGGCGTGAATGGAGGGACGAATGGAGACGTGTCGTCTTTAGCGATGAGAGTCGCTTCTGCCTTGGTGCCAATGATGGTCGTATGCGTGTTTGGCGCCGTGCAGGTGAGCGCCACAATCAGAACTGCATACGACCGAGGCACACAGGGCCAACACCCGGCATCATGGTGTGGGGAGCGATCTCCTACACTGGCCGTACACCACTGGTGATCGTCGAGGGGACACTGAATAGTGCACGGTACATCCAAACCGTCATCGAACCCATCGTTCTACCATTGCTAGACCGGCAAGGGAACTTGCTGTTCCAACAGGACAATGCACGTCCGCATGTATCCCGTGCCACCCAACGTGCTCTAGAAGGTGTAAGTCAACTACCCTGGCCAGCAAGATCTCCGGATCTGTCCCCCATTGAGCATGTTTGGGACTGGATGAAGCGTCGTCTCACGCGGTCTGCACGTCCAGCACGAACGCTGGTCCAACTGAGGCGCCAGGTGGAAATGGCATGGCAAGCCGTTCCACAGGACTACATCCAGCATCTCTACGATCGTCTCCATGGGAGAATAGCAGCCTGCATTGCTGCGAAAGGTGGATATACACTGTACTAGTGCCGACATTGTGCATGCTCTGTTGCCTGTGTCTATGTGCCTGTGGTTCTGTCAGTGTGATCATGTGATGTATCTGACCCCAGGAATGTGTCAATAAAGTTTCCCCTTCCTGGGACAATGAATTCACGGTGTTCTTATTTCAATTTCCAGGAGTGTAACTAATCTTTGTATTGGTGCATGAGGTACATTTGTATATTCTCAATTGACGAACACTTGTAAACGTGTAGCTAAAGGACATTAGCAGTTATCTCACAAACAGCTGCATTCATGATCATGGAACAAGCGCCAGATTAAAGCTTTTTTTTAAAAAAAATTCTATAACAATAAAACTGTAATATAAAGCGCCATTTTAAAATACAAATACTTGAGAACTCAGTTTAAGTATGTCTCTTAAATTATTCAGATCGCAAAGTCAAGGATTATTTAGGCCGCAGAGTAGGGAATGTCAAAAAGATAGCATTAAAATTTAAATGTTGCATGCCAGTGTTGACTGAGAATCCCATGGAGTGCGTTGAGCCTCCTAATTGGAAAGAGTGTTCTTTTTCCGCGCACACTGGCCCTTTCCCTTGCAAACAGACACGTCAGATTTCTATCTCATGTGTATTTATGATTGTGAGTGAAAGTAATGACTATGTTTATCGTGCAATGTTCCGTTTGTGTCTTATGATGATGAGAGAAGGCAGAGGATGAAACCTGTTGCCGGCACCTAACCTAGTCCTGTCGCATAGCACCAGAGGGAACCGCCGACCTTAAGGTCCTCACCTGATGGACGGATCAGTATCAGCAGTTTCACTTCCCATCACTTCATGAGACACTGCGGACAGATCTGCAATTTAATCCAAGACATTGATGTAAAAACTGGTGATTAGGGACTTCTACGCCACCATTTCTCCTCCACCTGACGTCCAAATAGCGTAGTGAAAATTTCATCTGCCGCCAGGACTCGAAATCGCGTAACACCGAGTCGAGCGCCACCTCCTGGGCGTGTTTTAGCGACCTCGGCTACAGTGGGGCATAAAGAGCATTATTTAATAATAAACAATAGTGAAACTTCCTGGCAGATTAAAACTGTGTGCCCGACCGAGACTCGAACTCTGGACCTTTGCCTTTCGCGGGCAAGTGCTCTACCATCTGAGCTACCGAAGCACGACTCACGGCCGGTACTCACAGCTTTACTTCTGCCAGTATCTCGTATCCTACCTACCAAACTTTACATAAGCTCTCCTGCGAACCTTGCAGAACTAGCACTCCTGAAAGAAAGGATATGCGGAGACATGGTTTAGCCACAGCCTGGCGGATGTTTCCAGAATGAGATTTTCACTCCGCAGCGGAGTGTGCGCTCATATGAAACTTCCTGGCAGATTAAAACTGTGTGTCCGACCGAGACTCGAACTCGGGACCTTTGCCTTTCGAGGGCAAGTGCTCTACCATCTGAGATGTGCTTCGGTAGCTCAGATGGTAGAGCACTTGCCCGCGAAAGGCAAAGGTCTCGAGTTCGAGTCTCGGTCGGGCACACAGTTTTAATCTGCCAGGAAGTTTCATATGAGCGCACACTCCGCTGCAGAGAGAAAATCTCATTCTGGAAACATCCCCCAGGCTGTGGCTAAGCCATGTCTCCGCAATCCCTTCTTTCAGGAGTGCTAGTTCTGCAAGGTTCGCAGGAGAGCTTCTGTAAAGTTCGGAAGGTAGGAGACGAGATACTGGCAGAAGTAAAGCTGTGAGTACCGGGCGTGAGTCGTGCTTCGGTAGCTCAGATGGTAGAGCACTTGCCCGCGAAAGGCAAAGTTCCCGAGTTCGAGTCTCGGTCGGGCACACAGTTTTAATCTGCCAGGAAGCTTCATATCAGCGCACACTCCGCTGCAGAGTAAAAATCTCATTCTGGATAAACAATAGTCATTCTGCAGTAAACGTCATAGGTCAATGATTATGTTGTAAAATCGATGCTCAGGATCTGTGGCAGAAAATTCTAACCTCTTTCCATTTTCTTGAGCTCAACACCTCATTCATTATTCATTGCGGTGAGGTGCTGACTAACGAGGAACCTCTACAGTGCGAGGTTACAAAAGGCCAGTCATGTTTATGCCATTCGTACTGTCTACCATACAACCATATTATTGGCTTATAACGGCAACAGGGCCGGGACTGGAGTTACCTAATGGTGAGCAAAGCATGACTCTACGGAGCGTCGACGAGTGACTTACAAGTGCTACAATGCTGTGGTGTTGATACGAAGCAGAGCAATGTCATCGATAAATAATGCAAACACTACTTTATAAACACCACAATAGTTGGTGAAGTTGACATTTCGTCAGAAACAAAGCCAAGGAATTTCACAGGTGAGAAAGAAGTGACAGATGAAATATTAACGTTTTTGCAACATGAGTCAGTGGAATGTGTGGTGTCGTGTACGCCCGACTGTACGGACAATGTACATGAGTACAATCAAGACGATACGTACTTAGCAGGTAAAAGCGATATCGAAACACGTGTCGAGCCATGAAGTTCATCACCCTTGTCGAACAGGGAGCCATAAATCCCGTCTCTATGCAAAGGAAGAAAAGGACAATCGTTGTCCAAGATGCAGGTACTAAATAAAATTACGTGCATGGAAGATCATCCGCAACACAGTAAAAAAACAATTATGAAGAGATTTCCAATAAGCTCGCAGTAACAAGACCGTGTAGTGCATAAGAAAAACTACGGACATTCAAGGGAGGACAAGGCGTATTTGTTACAAAATGTGGTGTCACCGCCAGACACCACACTTGCTAGGTGGTAGCTTAAATCGGCCGCGGTCCATTTAATACAAGTCGGACCCGCGTGTCGCCACTGTGTGATCGCAGACCGAGCGCCACCACAAGGCAGGTCTCGAGATACGGACTAGCACTCGCCCAGTTGTACGTCGACTTTGCTAGCGACTACACTGACGAAGCTTTTCTCTCATTTGCCGAGAGACAGTTAGAATAGCCTTCAGCTAAGTCCATGGCTACGACCTAGCAAGGCGCCATTAGCCTTACATAGTGTGATAGCTATCGTATAAAATGTCTCATCAAGAATGCTGTATTCACATCAAAGAATAAAAGATAAGTATTCGAGGAGCTGCATACTTTTCTTATTAGAATTCACTACTTATCCTGTTCCAGAATTCACGCCCGTCTGCGTTAGATAGCGTGCCTTTCGGCCTCCTTTATCTACAAGGTGTTGGCACATTTACCAACACATCACAAAAAACGTTTCGAGGATACCTCATTTAGTTTACAGGATGTGCACGATAATAACCTACTACGTTGTGCACATCAAATTGCGTGCGACATAGACTACAGTGATTTCAAGGGAAGCAGTGGGTGGTTGCATAACTTCAAACAGTGCTACCGAACTGGAAGACCTAAAGTAACCAAATTTAAAACGAAGTGTCAACTTGACAGTGCACAGCAGACTGCAGAATCGGCCCTAAGATTTCCCATATGAAAGGAATCCCGGAAATTAGAGGTACCTAGAGAGTTGTATCAAAATCAACTAACATCAATGCCTCAACGCGTTCGCATACAGTTATGTCGAACGTTAATCTGGATGGTAAAGTGGCTGGAAAGATGTTTTTGTGCTGGAAGCAGTTGGAGGTGCTCTGCCCTCCCTCCCTCCCCCCCCCCCCCCCCCCACGATTCTTTCTTGTGTGCATGATCTCGCAAGAGCAGTAGGGAACATTTACGTCACACCAAGCAAGAGTGGGAAAAGGGTCGTAAGAGAACTACGAGGGTCACTCCAAAAGAAATGCACACTATTTTTGTAAAAATATAGTTTTCATTCTGCATGTGTGAAAGTTTTACAGTGTGTTGATACATCCCTCCCGCTTGTTTTCAAACTTAGTTCAACCTGTTTCCGTGAATTCGTGAGTGGCGCCGTCACAGCATGTCTTCAAAATGACTGCTACACTTGTTCGTCAGAAGCAACGTGCTGTCATAGAATTCCTGTGCTGTGAACACGAGACAGGGAAACATTCACAAGAGGTTGAAAAAGGTGTATGGAGATGCTGCTGTCGATAGCAGTACAGTTAGTCGGTGGGCAAGCAGGTTACGTGATGAAAGCTGGCACGTCAATATTGAGCGGCAGGCCACGTACTGCCCACACTCCAGAGTCCAGACAATGTGCAGAGAGTTAACGAATTGGTGACTGCTGACAGACACATCACAGTGAACGAATTGTCACGCTACGTTGGGATAGGGGAAGGAAGTGTTTGCAGAATACTGAAAGTGTTGGCGTTAAAAAAGGTTTGTGCCAGGTGGGTTCCCAAGATGTTGACAGTGGCTCACAAACAAACAAGAAAAACGGTATGCAGCGAACTTTTGGAACAGTACGAGAATGGTGGAGATGAATTTCTTGGAAGAATTGTGACAGGTGATGAAACATAGCTCCATCATTTTTCACCAGAGACGAAGAGGCGATCAATGGAGTGGCATCATGCAAATTCACCCAAGAAAAAAAAATTTAAAGCCACACCTTCTGCTGGAAAAGTTATGGCTACGGTGTTTTTCGATTCCGAAGGACTCTTGCTTGTGGACATCATGCCAAGTAGAACCACCATAAATTCTGATGCATATGCGACGACACTGAAGAAACTTCAAGCTCGACTGAGTCGTGTTCGATCACATCGGCAAAAGCAGGATGTTTTGCTGTTGCACGACAATGCACGGCCACATGCCAGTCAAAAAACCATGGAAGCGATCACAAAACTCGGATGGACAACACTGAAACACCCGCCTTACAGTCCTGACCTGGCTCCATGTGACTATCATCTCTTAGGGAAACTGAAAGACTCACTTCGTGGAACAAGGTTTGAACACTGAAACACCCGCCTTACAGTCCTGACCTGGCTCCATGTGACTATCATCTCTTTGGGAAACTGGAAGACTCACTTCGTGTAACAAGGTTTGAAGATAACGGCTCCCTTGTGCACACTGCCAAACAGTGGCTCCAACAGGTAGGTCCAGAATTTTACCGTGAGGGCATACAGGCGCTGGTTCCAAGATGGCGTAAGGGAGTTGAGAGGGATGAAAATTATGTGGAGAAATGACAATATTGTTCCTAAAGGATGTATCTAAACATGTAGTATAAAAGATGGATTTTAAAAAAATAGTGTGCGTTTTTTTGGAGTGACCCTCGTACAACTGTGGTATGAGCACTGCTTTTGCCCGATAGCTGATCAAAATAACTTTCCTTTAGAGCAGACTGTCTCTCTCGAGAAATTTATACTGCCTGCCTGGAACCACCAGACAAATTCAGCCTCTGGGTGTTTGTTATTTCTGTACTTATAAAACATATTACCGCACTAGCTGCTGATACACCTTAAAGGATAGTCAGCTTCACGATGAACTCCACGACATACTGTTTTGAATTCGGTTGCGTGCTATCACGTTCCATCAGTTCTCATCACTCCGTTGTGCCAATATGATTCTATAAGCAATTTTTAAAGAGTGGATACCTAGCTTAACGTCCTGCACGGTTTGTAACTCTCAAGACGTTCGCCTTCGATTTTGATGGTGCGAACCTTTGTGATGGAGACGACCTGGTGAAATAGACTACGCACTTTGAGGTGTCTCTCGGTAAGCTGAAGCGCCATTCGGCCAGGTAGCGGTGCTACAGCGATGCTAACGACTTACCTTGCCATCGGGCGCGGAGCCGGACAGCCCGTTGTAGTGGTACAGGATGAAGGAGGAGGGCAGCGGCTCCGAGGGCGGACACAGCTCGCGCAGGAAGGCAGACTCCAGCACCACGCCGCACCCGTCCGGGTCCAGCTGCTCGCACAGCACGTCCGTGAAGTCTCCGTCCGCCGTCATGCCTGCCACACATCGCCATCTCAGCTGCTGCTGAAAAGGCTTTTACATACCGCTTCGCTTTGTTAATTTCCAGTACGATATACAGGGTGTTTCAAAAAGAATGACCTGATGTTGGAGGGTAATACGTACTAAACATGGGACGTGCCGGGAAGGAAATGTGTGTTGTGTGAATGGATGTTACCTGGAGTTTCGGAAAACTGCCGTTAGGTGTCAGTCGATGCGTCTTCTCAGTAGAGAGCCTGTATAGGGAGAGTGTGGCCAACCGGACGATACGGCGGCCATTTTTCTGCCAAACTGCGGGCGGGACTTTCGAATGGCCAGTAGTGGAGTAGTGGGGTACACACTCACCGAATCAAAAGCACAAGACAACATGGCGAAATCATTCGTTAAATGCCTTTCTTTACAGCTATGATATACTCATAGTAGCCTACTAAGTACAGCACAGGAAAATTTGATACAGTGGCTATAAAAATTATTCGTTACTTGCATTTATCTCCTCTAAAGTTCGTTTACTAGACATATTGCAATGAAAGTAACGTAAAAAAAAAATATAGTGTATAGCATTTGTTTTGTATCGGAAGTGCATAACGCTAAAGATTTAATGTACTTGTATTACGTCAGATGAATGAAAGTCTTAAGCAGTTTTTACTTGTGACGTATTAGACGTATTAGTACTTCTTGTCACGTCTTCAAACTTTTTGCATGTCACAAGTAAACAACTGCTTGCGACTTTCTTTCATATATATACTGAATACCTCTCGTAGACAACAAACGAAAAACATTACAAAAATCAGGTAATGTTAAATGTAGGCTACTGTAATAACGACCAAGTATAACAAGAAAACTACCGCATCCCTTCTACCCCACAGTAAGTAGGCCTACTAAAAACTGTCTCTGCTACGGTCGCAGGTTCGAATCCTGCCTCCAGCATGGATGTGTGTGATGTCCTTAGGTTAGTTGGGTTTAAGTAGTTCTAAGTTCTACGGGACTGATGACCTCAGAAGTTAAGTCCCATAGTGCTCAGAGCCACTTTTTTTAAAAAACTGTCTTCAAGAGTACCTACAATTATTTACTGCGAATAATGTTTCAGCAATCATGACAACTACGGAAAACGTGCTTACAACTTGCCTGCGTCAACAGTCAGGCAATAATACTGAAACCGAAATAATGCCTAATGTTCTGATTCGGAACAAAATAAAGTTTTACGCTATAAAGTCGAATGAGCATAGCACAACAACTACAGGAACTTTCCGTTTCCAGCAAGGACTGTCAGATATTGGCTTCAGAAAAGCTTGTGATGCTACCAGTATGCACGAACTGTTAAAAGAAATAAAAGCTTAAAAATGCAGTAAATTGTTAATAGGCCTACCTGTTTTACGTGACTAAAAATATTTTAAAAAACTGACACCTTAAAATCAACTTGTATTTAAGATCGCAAACGCTAATTACGTATTAAAAACGATGTACAACTGAATCGAACATGCATGCACAACGCATAACAAGTCTCTCAATAATTGAAATACCTTTTAATCGTTTCCAAAAGTCCTCTGAACTTCAATTCAACTCAAAAGCACGGCGAACATAGGAAGCGCGAGAGACGTTTGGCAGAAAAATGGCGCCAAAGCTAATCAACCAATCACGGGCAACTTCACTTATGGCCACACACTGTATACAGGCTCTCTACTTCTCAGCTGGCAGTCAATCAGAAGTAAGATGGCGTCCGTTCAACAGAAGGCGTTGTGTGTGCTGCAGTTGGCTACGAGTGAGTCAGTGACTTCGTTCCAACCTGCTTTTCGTCGGCGTTTTGGCACTGATCCGAACATTTGAAGAGACAGGATTTTTGTGTAAAAGCAGGAGTCCAAGTTGATCTCGCACTTCTGATGACATGGTGGGAACAATTCGGCAAACGATTCAGCGGAATCCACGAAACTCTACTCGCCGCGCTTGAAGAGAACTGGCGACGTGTCATACGACTGTCTGGCGGCTGTGAAGGTGTCGTTTTGTGTATAAACCATACAGACTACTATTAGTGCAAGCTCTTCACATTGATGATAAAAGGAAATGGTTTGACTTCGGCAATGCTCTGCTGGAGGATATGGAAAACGATACATATTTGTCGCGGTTAATTCTCAGTGATGAAGTAACATCTCATGTCAGCAGTAAAGTAAACTGACATTACGTGCGCATATTGGGAATCCAGAACCCTCAAGACATTACTGAACACGAAAGAGACTCACCTAAAATGAAGTTCTCTGTGCCATTTCAGCTGAAAAGGTGTACGGGCCCTCATTTTTTGAGGACAACAGAGTGCCTCGAATGGGCTGTCTCCAAAACTGCAGAATTGGCAATCTCCAAAATTTCAGGAGGACTCCCACGACTATTTTCCAACAGAATGGAGATCCATCACACTGGCACCACAACGTACATCAGTCTGTCAATGACACTCTGCCTCAGTGCTGCATCGGGTGCGTGGGACCCCGAGACACTGCCCTCCGTGCTTGGCCACCAAGATCGTCAGATATGACCCCGTGCGATTTTTTCTTATGGTGATATATAAAGGAAAGTATGTTCATATCCTCTTTTTCTCGTGACATAGAAGAAATGAATAGCATAACAACCGCCATAACTTCTGTAAAAAACAGATATGTTATGTAAAGTTTATTACGAATTTAGCTATCGTCTAGGTACTGTTCGTGCTGCTGCTAATTCACAAATAGTGGATTTATCTCATATTTTTAGTATGTTTTTGTCAATAAATGTGGAGTTTTGAAATCAGATCTTTTTTACACCCTGTAGTATGAGACTGTGCTGCACTACATACTAATTACGAAGGTCTGAGCATAAGGAATAGATTCTCAGGCATCTGAGTGGTTTGATGACTTTAAGTAAGGCATATTGCGAAACAAATTTAAGCATAAGCACTATACGTGCCCTCTCAGAACATAGCAGCGTAGCAATATACCAGAAAACTTGCATATGTGGATGACTTGGCAACTGAAACCAGGTATAAATCCATAGAGATGACTGAACAAGTATTATCAAAACAGCCTGAGAACCTTGAAGTATACGACAGAATGCAAACAAGGCGGAATGTTCGTGTTTCCGTCTGAATAACAAAATTATTAATCGCAAGCTGCAAATAAACTTCAATGGCTCTCAAATCAGGTATAATCTTCGCTCAAAATATCCACTTATTACACCAGACAGGATTCTCGTCACAAACAGCACTTAACCAGTACAGTTGGAAAAGTTGCTTCAAGGAACAACATAATACAAAAGCTCTGCGGGTCGTCATTGGTTGCACTAGCGAAAACTCTCTGATGTTCAACCTTGGGTCTAGTGTGCATCAGAACAGAATATGGCGTTCCACTACGCCTCACGAGCCATCCTGTTAGTAAACCTGGATACCCAACGGAACACAACTAAGAGGATCATCTGTGGCTGCAATAAACCCACTCCTACTGACTGCTGCCAGTACTCAGCAACATTCTCTCCCCCCCCCCCCCCCCTTTCCTCTCCCTCCAACAAGAGGCCTCTCTACATGACTAGAAGAAGACAAATAGTGACCCACTCCTGCCCATCCACAAAGACATTGCTAGTGCATCGTCAACAAAAACTAAGTTTTGCCACCCTACAGTCAGGGTGAAACGCGTCTACCTGCCTCTGTCTGACTCGATTCCTGCGAGATTAATTCTGGCACTTTTAAGAATATAAACAAGGACATATGTGAAATGACTGCTATCAGACTCCACCTGTTTCTGTATAGTTTGAAGTATCTGCTGCTATAGAAATGTACGAGCAGTTTCGAAATCCTGCCAGGTAGTGAGTGGAGGAACGCGAGTTTGTCTTCGGTTTAATCATCAGATTTTCTCTGGGTAGAGAGATTACAGGCGACTGTTTCTCTGTAGTACACAAGTTGGTCCGCTTGACTGTTCGCTTTTTCGCGATCGGTAGGAGAAAGAAAGTGTCACTCTTGATTCTGGTTTGTTGGGGTCCGAGCCAAGCTTGCTAAGATTTAGTTTCACGGAGGATGCTTCTGGTAGGATATTCATTCAGTTAGGCATCGGTAGATTTCCCAACTCTTTTCAGTTTTATTTCATTTGTTGGTGCTTCGATATTAACTTTTGGTAATTCGTGAGTTGAGTTTTGGTTCACTTCTTGATGTGTCTTTGTGTGCTTGCTTCCACACGGAAGTCGGTCGACTTCACCAAAATTAATGGAATGCTTCACAACTCGAAATTTTTCATTGAACTAATGATTACTTTTCACTTTTATTTAAAGCGCAGTCTAAAATTTTAATTGGTGTCTTGTTTCTCTTCGTGTAATGTGTGCCCGGTTATGAGATATGGTCAGGCGAAATTTCATGGTAGTTTAATTGTGTCACTTTCCCTACTTGAAACAGTTTGTGACATGCGCTCCACGAGGTACGGTGTTTTGTAGCCACACACATTTCTTCGTAGTTTTTTCCACCGCTTCTTGGTATTAAAGTGCTTCCTATCCTAATTTAATCGAATTCTAAAGGTCTTTCCACGATTTATTTTACGTATTTCGATGCATTTACCTTTGTGTATCTGGTACATGCGGAGCAAGAGATTGTCAACTGATTGTTGTTCAGATACTGAGGCGTTCGTAAGCGGTCTTTTTTAAAACTATTCCTAATGTCGTAAAAGACCGGCAACGCGAGAGCAGTTTATGTAATGTGAATTTTCGTGATAGTTGTCTGTTGTGTTGGCACTCGCATGTCAGACGTTATGTTCTTGCTCATACAACTGCCAGTAACGTATGATTAATCCCTTTTGAAAGAGTATCCGCATGCTCGGCGCAGTTATTTGATTAATTTGAGAACGGAAGAAAAAGCCAGTTAATCAACAGTTCTGTACGATCTATTCTGTTCTGCGGATCACCTGTGATTGTTAGAAATCTGAATTGTGTACGCTGCATGATCTACGCCCTATAGCTTTGTTTTATTTCAGTGATATTGCAATGTACACTCCTGGAAATGGAAAAAAGAACACATTGACACCGGTGTGTCAGACCCACCATACTTGCTCCGGACACTGCGAGAGGGCTGTACAAGCAATGATCACACGCACGGCACAGCGGACACATCAGGAACCGCGGTGTTGGCCGTCGAATGGCGCTAGCTGCGCAGCATTTGTGCACCGCCGCCGTCAGTGTCAGCCAGTTTGCCGTGGCATACGGAGCTCCATCGCAGTCTTTAACACTGGTAGCATGCCGCGACAGCGTGGACGTGAACCGTATGTGCAGTTGACGGACTTTGAGCGAGGGCGTATAGTGGGCATGCGGGAGGCCGGGTGGACGTACCGCCGAATTGCTCAACACGTGGGGCGTGAGGTCTCCACAGTACATCGATGTTGTCGCCAGTGGTCGGCGGAAGGTGCACGTGCCCGTCGACCTGGGACCGGACCGCAGCGACGCACGGATGCACGCCAAGACCGTAGGATCCTACGCAGTGCCGTAGGGGACCGCACCGCCACTTCCCAGCAAATTAGGGACACTGTTGCTCCTGGGGTATCGGCGAGGACCATTCGCAACCGTCTCCATGAAGCTGGGCTACGGTCCCGCACACCGTTAGGCCGTCTTCCGCTCACGCCCCAACATCGTGCAGCCCGCCTCCAGTGGTGTCGCGACAGGCGTGAATGGAGGGACGAATGGAGACGTGTCGTCTTCAGCGATGAGAGTCGCTTCTGCCTTGGTGCCAATGATGGTCGTATGCGTGTTTGGCGCCGTGCAGGTGAGCGCCACAATCAGGACTGCATACGACCGAGGCACACAGGGCCAACACCCGGCATCATGGTGTGGGGAGCGATCTCCTACACTGGCCGTACACCACTGGTGATCGTCGAGGGGACACTGAATAGTGCACGGTACATCCAAACCGTCATCGAACCCATCGTTCTACCATTCCTAGACCGGCAAGGGAACTTGCTGTTCCAACAGGACAATGCACGTCCGCATGTATCCCGTGCCATCCAACGTGCTCTAGAAGGTGTAAGTCAACTACCCTGGCCAGCAAGATCTCCGGATCTGTCCCCCATTGAGCATGTTTGGGACTGGATGAAGTGTCGTCTCACGCGGTCTGCACGTCCAGCACGAACGCTGGTCCAACTGAGGCGCCAGGTGGAAATGGCATGGCAAGCCGTTCTACAGGACTACATCCAGCATCTCTACGATCGTCTCCATGGGAGAATAGCAGCCTGCATTGCTGCGAAAGGTGGATATACACTGTACTAGTGGCGACATTGTGCATGCTCTGTTGCCTGTGTCTATGTGCCTGTGGTTCTGTCAGTGTGATCATGTGATGTATCTGACCCCAGGAATGTGTCAATAAAGTTTCCCCTTCCTGGGACAATGAATTCACGGTGTTCTTATTTCAATTTCCAGGAGTGTATATACCACGTTAATGAAAAAGAGGACCTTAGGTAGACTTCCTTCCTCATTAAATTTCGTAAACAGTAAAGCTTTCCCCCTGCTGCTATCGAGTGATTTTGGAATGGGATGCGCCTATTATTCGTGTACTAGGGCCAATGAAAAAAAATCCGTTGCGTGAAACTATCTTTCATGACGTATAATGGTACTCTGGCTAAGCACGGTCCAATCAATATCAGGAACACGACCACGAGTCCAGCTCAAAAAGCGCGGCTTCTTACAAAGGTAGCTAAGGACCTGAACTCTATTAGTTTTGACGTCCAACTTGAGTGGGAGATGTCTGGAGCAGCACCAGCAACTATTAGTTGTCATCTTAATATGGCTAATAAACCCACCAGCTTTGACTTGCTGAGTAAAGTCTGGAAAACTGCCAACAGAACATATGCTGGCATTGACAGAAGTGCAAATGTACTGTTTAAATGGAGTAAACTGTCTACGCCCTAATGTGGTTGTGGAAATGAGCGCCAGACATTCTTCCATATCGCTCAAGAGTTCAAAAAACGAGTCTGTCAAGATGCCGTGCTGGATCTGCTCCATCTATCCTCAGCTATGATATAGTGTACTGAACAATTAGATATTAATATACAGTTTCCTCAATGTATTTAAGTTTCGATTTTACACTTTCCTATCTTTCATCATTGAAATGTTCCTATATATGCAATATTTTGTCTTGCACGTGCATATGCTGCACGATAAGTAAAATAAATATGCATTTCCGGTCGTTTCATGCCTTTTTCGCTGCAATTCAGATACTGTATTGATAGTTATTAACCGAAGCTGGTAGTGATAATAAAAGACATGCAAACAGAAAGTTACATACGAACGCAGAAAGTGATACTTAGTAATTCAACCACTGTAATCCTGGGACGTAATTCTGACTGGGGAGTAATCACAGCGGAGGTTCCTCAAATCTTAATCTTAAGTCCACTATTATTCCTCGTGTATGTCAACGATCTTGCGTCTAATATACAACAAGCAGAATTACTTCTTTTTTCACATGACACTAATATAGTCATCAATCCAAACACACATATAGAAACAGAAGAATTGGTCAACAATGGACGTAAAACTATCATTGCCTGGTTTTCTGCGAATGGTCTAACCCTCAATTTTAAGAGGAGACAACATAACTCAGTTCTGCGCATCTATGAATACTACAGCAATGGTAAGTTTTAACACATGGTGAAGAAATAATAAATAGGGTGAAAACTTTAAAACTCTTAGGTGCCCATACTGATGATAATATAAACCGGAAAAGCACATTTTAGAACTCCTCAAATAAGTTAGTTCAGCGACATCTGCGCTTAGAATCATTACAAAATTGAGGAGAGACAGATCGGTAAGTTGACATATTTCCCATATTTTCATTCACAAATGCCGTATGTAATAATGTTCTTGGGTAGCTCTTCTTTAAGAAAGAAAGTCCCCATTGCTCAAAAACCTGCTATGAGAATAATATGTGGCGCTCACCCACTATCATCTTGTACACATTTGTTTAAGGAATTAGCCATTTTGATTACTGGTTCACAGTACATTTATTGTTTCGTGAAGTTTTTTGTAAGTTATCCACTACAGTTCAAAAGGAACTACGACATACATATTACAATACCAAAAGGGAAAATGACATTCAGTACTCGATATTAAGGTTGCAGTCAACACAAAAATGGATGCACAATGGTGAAACTAAAATTTTTTATCACTCACCCAGAGATATAAGAAGTCTGACAGACAGCATAGTAAAATTTCGAAACAAACTGAAAAAGTTTCTCGCTGACAAATCCTTTTATTCCGAAGAAGAATTCGTATTATTGTAATGTGTAAAAGGTGGTGAGTAGCAATTACTAACTCACATCTGTGCGAGGGACGTTCAATAAGAAAGGCAATATCTTTTGTTCCTCGGCCAGTTTCGGTTGAAAAAAATGCGGAATTTGCTATGGGACATCGTGGAATATTCCCGCTTCAGCCCCTATAGTTTCATGAAGTTCCGACAGGTGGTGGTGCTATATGTAGCCTTCAAAAAGGCGTCTATAATAGATGTGCGTTCCATGCAGAGAGTTATCATTGAGTTTCTTTTGGCGGAAAACGAGAGCATTGCAGATATTCGTAGACACTTGTAGAACGTCTACGGAAAGCTAACAGTGAACAAAAGCACGGGTAGTCGTTGGACGAGGCGTCTGCCATCATCGCAACAAGGTCTCGCAAACCTGTACGATCTCCCACTTGCTGGCCGGCCACACACAGCTGTGACTCCTGCAATGTTGGAACGTGCAGACACTCTCATCCGAGGTGATCGACGAAGCATTATCAAACACCTCGCTGCAAAACTGGACCTCTCTTTTGGTAGTGTTGATACAATCGTCCATCAGTTGGGGTTCTCCAATGTGTGTGTCGGCTTGGTTCCTCGCTACCCAACGGGAGACCGGAAGAGCAGCGAACGACCACCTGTGCGGAATTGCTTGCGCTTTATGAAGCTGATCGTGACAATTTTTGTCGAACATCATCACAGGCGATGAAATTTGGGTTTATTACTTCGATCCAGAAACAAAACGGCAATAGAGTGGCGCCACACTACCTCTTCTCCAGAGGAGAAGTTCAAAGCTGCTCCCTCAGCTGGTAAAGTCAAGGTGACAGTGATCTGGGACTCGGAAGGGGTTGTTCTCCTTGATGTCCTCCCTCCTGGTGCAATGGTCGACTTGGAAGTGTATTGTGCTATTGTCAAGAACTGGAAGAAACGAGTTTAGCGTGTCATCGCCACAAAAATTGTAAGGTGGCTATAATTTCGCACCTTACAAGAACTCATCCACATACTTTGGCGTGATCTACAAACACAATTAGGTATCATGTGATAGGTTGTACATCATATATATGAATATATAAAGGAGACTGACATTTTCATGAACACCTTGTAAATAATTGTTATGCTTATTGCATGAAAGGTGATGGAATGTCTTTTTTATCATACTAGTAGAGGTTGGAACGACAGTGGAAATGTAACGGCAGAAGAACTCAAGCCCTGGGTGGAAGGCCCACACAGTCGTGTTGGTCCTGCTTAAACACAGGAAATAGGAAGACGGACAGCGTAGCACCTAAGCACTGGAGCACAGTAGAGTCGCGACCGGCCAGTGTGATGTAACCGAACAGGAAGGATTATATTTCACAAAATATGGAAATCTTGGACGCAGGTGAAAGGAATGAAGAAGCGGCACCTCGGAAAACACGCAGGCTGGGTTATTTCCAAGGATTTTTACTCAGAAGCGTACCATTGTACGAGTATAGGTTTTTCCTCGCAAACTTTCCGTGCTGGACAACAAAAGGCTAAAATATGGTTGGTCGGCGTTCGGAAGAATCTGTAGAGAGGGAGAATATTCCGTGGTTTCGGGAATATGATTCGTTTTCGGAATTGCGATGGTGGGGCGCCAAGCCTTGCTGTGATGCCAGCGGTGGAGAGACGAGGTCTTTCATTGTGAGCGCCCGTGTGTGACGGTCGCTCAGTATCAGCTTCTTGTTGGTACGGACAGATTTGCTGTCTTTGCTCTCAGTAGATTTTATAGTGAACTTATACGATTCTGGACTCTACCTCCGGGTTGGAAGTAGTCGTTGAGTATGCAGCGTTCAGTAATTGAGAGCACTTCTTCTGCCTATACTTACGTTGAGACGTTATCTGAACTCCATCCTTGTGGCTGGGAGTTCGCGTTTCTCGTCTGTAGAACACAGAGAGGAGAAAACAGTATTAGAGTATAGTAGTCAGAGGACTGCCTTCAGCCGTCCTACTCTTTGAAAGAGTTTACTTTGTGGCTGGAGTTCTTCCACCGTCGCAGACGTGTATGAGAACCATCACTCCGATGCACCGGACGCAGTACATACGGTGATATTGCTAATTGCTTATTAGGGGCCATAAGGCTAAACAGCTGTGATCATGTAGGATTTATTTCCACTGACGTTGCACTCCATTGTAGATCATCTTTAAAAGTAGTGACTTCTTGTGTTTGGTACATAGATGATGTCAGTCATTTCTCGTTATTTATATTAGATCGCGCAGTCATAATAAAAGGGCAGAGTTGTTCAACGGATCAGTAATTTTGGTTAGAAAATATAAACATTTGTAATTAGGGATTGTTTTCAATATACAATAAATGTATAAGAAGCATCAACGTTTATCATTAGGATAATTAGTTCCCTTAATCATTCGTTTCTGTTTAGGTTGTAATTTATATGTTAAAGAGCATTAAGAGATCCTAAGATCTGCTTCAGGGGGTAGTCAGTCAGGCCCAAATCTTCATTTTAGCGTTTATTATTTTCCGTTGCGCACAGTTATTTTACACCCGCCAGGAGTAGCATCTTGGAAAATGAAAACAATTTCTCCTTCTCCACAATAGGGTAAGGCCTCACACAAATCTGCGCACCCGAGAAGAAGCTCACGAAAGTTCAACTCCTCCACCCTGTAGCTCGGATCTCGCATCTTCCACATTTGTTTATCCCAACGAAGGATGCACTGCACGGGAAGCAGTACTTGGGTGAAGGAGAGGTTATTGATACAGGAAGACGTTGGCTGCGACATCGACCAGTAGAATGATACCATGCGGACCCACAGGTCATTTCAGTAAGGTGGCGTAAGGCCGTCGCATTGAGCGAAGATTATGTTAAACAAAACTATTTTGCAGCCAAAAGAGTGGGGAATAATATGGTTTACTGGAATCCTGAATAAAATCAACTTGCTCTCAGCAAAAGAGTGTTGCGTTACTTATTGAATACCCATCTTACATTAAATAATAATAATAAACTTCATAAAGTTCAGCATGAAGACATATTTACAAATTTTACATCGCTGACATGCCTGCAACCAGATAGCGCAAATTTGCTTATGCTGACGACTGGGCTCTGGCAACAGCCCACAGAAACATAGAAATTGCCGAAGATATCCTTACGAGTGACCTAGGGATTCTCAGCGAGTACTTTAGAAAATGGAGGCTACAGCCTAGTGCTACAAAGACGGAAGTATCTGCCTTCCATTTGAATAACAAAATGGCCAACAGAGAACTACATGTATATCTAAACGGGAAAATACTAAATCACAACAAACATCCAAATTACCTTGGGGTTACCCTAGATAGGACTGATGTGTCGACAGAAGTGCCGGCACAGTGTTATTTTGAGGGGGCCGATAGGCACGCTATAAGCTCACGCAGAATATCTTGAAGTCTGAAACAAGACGCTCAATGAATTGCTATAAAGAAAAGTACGTTGCTTTGGGAATACTTAACTTTTAATCCGTCATTGGTTTACAACGTTCTTGATGAGACATTTCATACGATAACTATCAAACTATGTAAGGCTAATGGCGCCTTGCTAGGTCGTAGCCATGGACTTAGCTGAAGGCTATTCTAACTGTCTCTCGGCAAATGAGAGAAAGGCTTCGTCCGTGTAGTCGCTAGCAAAGTCGTCGTACAACTAGGGAGTGAGTGCTCGTCCGTATCTCGAGACCTGCCTTGTGGTGGCGCTCGGTCTGCGATCACACAGTGGCGACACGCGGGTCCGACATGTACTAAATGGACCGCGGCCAATTTAAGCTACCACCTAGCAAGTGTGGTGTCTGGCGGTGACACCACAAGGACACTAACATTCAAAGAACACCTGACGAAAGCTGCATCGAAACTTAAAACACGCAACAACATATTGCAGAAGCTCTGTGGCACCACTTGAGGCCCCACAGCATCTACTTTAAGAACATCCGCACTTGGCTTGATGTATCCAGTGGCAGATTACTGTGCCCAGTGTGGCTCAACAGCAAACACACACACATGGTAGATAGCCAACTTAATGCAACAATGCGTATTATATCAGGCACAATCAGGCCAACACCTACAGTGTGGCTGCCCGTTCTCAGTAACATAGCCCCTCCTAACCTGCGCCGAGAACACGCTCTGGTTAGAGAACTTCAAAAAATCATGACCAACCCTCAATTACAAATCCATGAAAATACTCACGACATCCAAGGAAACCGACTCCGGTCTAGGCATCCTCCACTAAAGACCGCACAGGCGCTGCACCAAACCAACTTTAAAATAAATGACCGATGGAAAGAGGAATGGGAGAGCAGAACAGCAGTAAACTGCCACAGTATGCCATGCATCTTTAGTAAACCAAAAGGATTTGATTGCCCTCGCAAAGTTTGCTCAACTCTTAATCGCATCAGAACCAACTGTGGGAGATGCGCCGACTCCTTACACAGATGGGGTAAACTTCCTTCGGCCGCTTGCGACTGTGGAGCTGAGAGACAGACGGTCAAACACATCGTTCAGGAATGCCCACTAAGGGCATGTGAGGGTGACCCACAGGATTACCTAATGGCGACCCAAGAGGCAATCGACCATGGAGGGTGTTAGAAAAATGTGCGGCCAAACTTTCAGGAAACATTCCTCACACACAAAGAAAGAAAATATGTTATGTCGACATGTGTCCGGAAACGCTTACTTCCCATGTTAGAGCTCATGTTATTGCTTCTCTTCAAATTACATTAATCATAGAATGGAAACACACAGCAACAGAACGTACCAGCTTGACTTCAAACACTTTGTTACAGGAAATGTTCAAAATGTCCTCTGTTAGCGAGGGTACATGCATCCACCCTCCGTCGCATGGAATCCCTGATGCACTGATGCAGCCGTGGAGAATGGCGTATTGTATCACAGCCGTCCACAATACGAGCACGAAGAGTCTCTACATTTGGTACTGGGGTTGCGTAGACAAGAGCTTTCAAATGCCCTCATAAATGAAAGTCAAGAGGGTTGAGGTCAGGAGTGCGTGGAGGCCATGGAATTGGTCCGCTTCTACCAATCCATCGGTCACCGAATCTGTTGTTGAGAAGTGTGCGAACACTTCGACTGAAATGTGCAGGAGCTCCATCCTGCATGAACCACATGTTGTGTCGTACTTGTAAAGGCACATGTTCTAGCAGCACTGGTAGAGTATCCCGTATGAAATCATGATAACGTGCTCGATTGAGCGTAGGTGGAAGAACATGGGTCCCAATCAAGACATCACCAACAATGCCTGCCCAAACGTTCACAGAAAACCTGTGTTGATGACGTGATTGCACAATTGCGTGCGGATTCTCGTCAGCCCATACATGTTGATTGTGAAAATTTACAATTTGATCACGTTGGAATGAAGCCTCATCCGTAAAGAGAACATTTGCACTGAAATGATTGACACATTGTTGGATGCACCATTCGCAGAAGTGTACCCGTGGAGGCCAATCAGCTGCTGATAGTGCCTGCACACGCTGTACATGGTACGGAAACAACTGGTTCTCCCGTAGTACTCTCCATACAGTGACGTGGCCAACGTTACCTTGTACAGCAGCAACTTCTCTGACGCTGACATTAGGGTTATCGTCAACTGCACGAAGAACTGTCTCGTCCATTGCAGATGTACTCATCGTTCCAGGTCTTTCCCAGCCGCGAGTCATAGGCTGGAATGTTCCGTGCTCCCTACGACGCCGATCAATTGCTTCGAACGCCTTCCTGTCGGGACACCTTCGATCTGGAAATCTGTCTCGATACAAACGTACCGCGCCACGGCTATTGCCCCGTGCTAATCCATACATCAAATGGGCATCTGCCAACTCCGCATTTGTAAACATTGCACTGACTGCAAAACCACGTTCGTGATTAACACTAACTAACCTGTTGATGCTACGTACTGATGTGCTTGATGCTAGTACTGTAGAGCAATGAGTCGCATGTGAACACAAGCACCGAAGTCAACATTAGCTTCCTTCAATTGGGCCAACTGGCGGTGAATGGAGGAAGTACAGTACATAGTGACGAAACTAAAATGAGCTCTAACACGGAAATTAAGCGTTTCCGGACACATGTCCACATAACATCTTTTCTTTATTTGTGTATGAGGAATGTTTCCTGAAAGTTTGGCCGTACCTTTTTGTAACACCCTGTGTATTATCTAAGCTGGACGTTTGTTTGTGATTGCTCTTCTGTGAGTGTAAATTTATAATTGCTGGTCTCCTTATATACAAACTGTTACTTATTGCTCTGTTTATATACAGCGTGAGTCACCTAACATTACCGCTGGATATATTTCGTAAACCACATCAAATACTGACGAATCGATTCCACAGACCGAACGTGAGGAGAGGGGCTAGTGTAATTGGTTAATACAAACCATAAAAAAATGCACGGAAGTATGTTTTTTAACACAAACCTACGTTTTTTAAATGGAACCCCGTTAGTTTTGTTAGCACATCTGAACATATAAACAAATACGTAATCAGTGCCGTTTGTTGCATTGTAAAATGTTAATTACACCCGAAGATATTGTAACATAAAGTTGACGGTTGAGTACCACTCCTCCGCTGTTCGATCGTGTGTATCGGAGAGCACCGAATTACGTAGGGATTCAAAGGGAACGGTGATGGACCTTAGGTACAGAAGAGACTGGAACAGCACATTACGTCCACATGCTAAGACCTTTTTATTGGTCTTTTTCACTGACGCACATGTACATTACCATGAGGGGTGAGGTACACGTATACACGTGGTTTCCGTTTTCAATTACGGAGTGGAATAGAGTGTGTCCCGACATGTCAGGCCAATAGATGTTCAATGTGGTGGCCATCATTTGCTGCACACAATTGCAATCTCTGGCGTAATGAATGTCGTACACGCCGCAGTACATCTGGTGTAATGTCGCCGCAGGCTGCCACAATACGTTGTTTCATATCCTCTGGGGTTGTAGGCACATCACGGTACACATTCTCCTTTAACGTACCCCACAGAAAGAAGTCCAGAGGTGTAAGATCAGGAGAACGGGCTGACCAATTTATGCGTCCTCCACGTCCTATGAAACGCCCGTCGAACATCCTGTCAAGGGTCAGCCTAGTGTTAATTGCGGAATGTGCAGGTGCACCATCATGCTGATACCACATACGTCGACGCGTTTCCAGTGGGACATTTTCGAGCAACGTCGGCAGATCATTCTGTGGAAACGCGATGTATGTTGCAGCTGTTTGGGCCCCTGCAATGAAGTGAGGACCAATGAGGTGGTTGCCAATGATTCCGCACCATACATTTACAGTCCACGGTCGCTGTCGCTCTACCTGTCTGAGCCAGCGAGGATTTCCACGGACCAGTAATGCATGTTCCGTTGATTCACTGCCCCGTGGTTTGTGAAACCCGCTTCATCGGTAAACAGGTAGAACTGCACTCGATGATTAAAGTCATCATCATGTAATTGCTGATGTAGTGACACATGAAACGGGTGAAAGCGGTGACGATGCGGTATGCGCATGACACTACTTTGACTCAGTCCACCGGCTCTCGCAATGTCCCGTGTACTCATGTGTGGGTTCATGGCAACAGCAGCTAACATACCAACTGCACCCGCTTCTCCTGTGACGGGCCTGTTAAGGACCCGTTTGCGTGCTACGACCATACCTGTTGCATACAGTTGGCGGTAGATGTTTTGCAATGTGCGGCACGTTGGATGCTCACTGTCCGGGTACCGTTCTGCATACACCCTGCAGGCTTCAGCTGCATTTCGTCGACACTCGCCATAGATGAGTATCATCTCCGCCTTTTCAGAGTTCGAATACACCATGGTCACAGTTCCTATAACACTACACTATCACAGACGTCTGGTAACACGGTGTACTACAGTTGGTCTGCGTGCGGAGACGAATGCAGAATAACAATAGCAGCAAGCGCTACATGCGGACACTGCGACAGCTAGACCAAGCCACAACAGTGCACTACAGCCACACTCGTAAACACGGTCATCATCGTAAACATGTCCCTGCAGATGCTGCTCGCCGACCGTGGCCCGTGTTTGTTACAACACACAACTGAACGTCGGAGGTTTCAAGCGTCAACTTTAGGTTACAGCATCTCCGGATGTAATTAACATTTTACAATGCAACAAACGGCACTGATTACGTATTTTTTTATCTGTTCAGATGTGCTAACAAAACTAACGTGCTTCCATTTAAAAAAACGTAGATTTGTGTTAAAAAACATACTTCTGTGCATTTTAGTATGGTTTGTATTAACCAATTACACTAGCCCCTCTCCTCACGTTCGGTCTGTGGAATCGGTTCGTCAGTAATTGATGTGGTTTACGAAATATATCCAGCGGTAACGTTAGGTGACACCCTGTATATGTGATTCTTTATAAATCGAGTTGTTTCTGTAATTTTTACTGTGATGTTATGAGCCATACGCTAAATAAATAAATAAAATAAATATTCGCGATGTGAATGTAAAATGACTCGTTCGACAGCATTACGATATGTCACGCAAAACGACCCATGGAACATGAAAGTAACTAACTACAGCTGCATGGCATGCATTTTATAAAAATATCTGCAGTACTTAGGTGTCGGACTGTACCGTTAAGGATGTGGGTTTGAGCAGTGAAGCGGTAGTTTATGTGACTGACCTAGGGCGGCGAGCACATCCGGCAGCAGAGCTCTGGGCACGAACCCGCCGCCGTCGGCGTCGAACTGCCGGAAGACGCGGCGCGCCTGTTCTGTGGGAGCCCAGTCTCCGGCGAGGCGGCTCTCGGCGGAGAAGAGCACGGTGAGGTGCGTCTCGCTGGCCAGCAGCCACACCGGCTGGCGGGGGCTCTTCAGACACGCCCCCACCTCACAGTGGCGCGCGCGCTCCATCACCGTCAGAAAGCCCACCTGCGGCATGCACCACGCTCCGCTATACGCTCCACCGTTCACAGTAATAATTGGATACATTTTCCGCTTGCGCAAGACACCGTGTAGCATCTCAACTACCGGGTGTCATTGTATCCACAGTTACAGTTTGACAGAATTAGCCATTAATATATTCTACTATAAAAAGACAAGTCGTTGTTTAAGATTGTTACCAAAAATCTCTAAAAGCACTAGACCGATCAACTTCAAAATTTTAACGATACTCTTGGATGGACATGGGCTATATGTACACTACTGGCCACTAAAATTGCTACATCACGAAGATGACGTGCTACAGACGCGAAATTTAACCGACAGGAAGAAGATGCTGTATATACAAATGATTAGCTTTTCAGAGCATTCACACAAGGTTAGCGCTGGTGGCGACACCTACAACGTGCTGACATGAGGAAAGTTTCCAACCGATTTCTCATACACAAACAGCAGTTGACCGGCGTTGCCTGGTGAAACGTTGTTGTGATGCCTCGTGTAAGGAGGAGAAATGTGTACCATCACGTTTCCAACTTTGATAAAGGTCGGATTGTAGCCTATCGCGATTGCGGTTTATCGTATCGCGACATTGCTGCTCGCGTTGGTCGAGATCCAATGACTGTTAGCAGAATATGGAATCGATGGGTTCAGGAGGGTAATATGGAACGCCGTGCTGGATCCCAACGGCCTCGTATCACTAGCATGGCTGTAACGGGTCGTGCAGGACACGTCTCGATCCCCGAGTCAACAGATGGAGACGTTTGCAAGACAACAACCGTCTGCACGAACAGTTCGACGACGTTTGAAGCAGCAAGGACTATCAGCTCGGAGACCATGGCTGCGGTTACCCTTGACGCTGCATCACAGACAGGGGACTGATGACCTCAGATGTCAAGTCTCATTGTGCTCAGAGCCATTTGAACCATTTCTGAAGAGACAGGAGCGCCTGCGATGGTGTACTCAACGACGAACCTGGGTGCGCAAATGGCAAAACGTCATTTTCTCGGATGAATCCATGTTCTGTTTACAGCATCATGATGGTCGCATCCGTGTTTGGCTACATCTCGGTGAACGCACATTGGAAGCGTGTATTCATCATCGCCATACTGGCGTATCACCCAGCGTGATGGTATGGGGTGCCATTGGCTACACGTCTCGGTCACCTCTTGTTCGCACTGACGGCACTTTGAACAGTGGACGTTACATTTCAGATGTGTTACGACCCGTGGCTCTACCCTTTATTCGATCCTTGCGAAACCCCACATTTCAGCAGGATAATGCACGACCGCATTTTGCAGGTCCTGTACGGGCCTTTCTGGATAGAGAAAATGTTCGACTGCTGCCCTGGCCAGCACATTCTCCAGATCTCTGACCAACTGAAAACGTCTGGTCAATGGTGGCCTAGCAACTGGCTCGTCACAATACGCCAGTCACTACTCTTGATGAACTGTGGTATCGTGTTGAAGCTGCATGGGCAGATGTACCTGTACACGCCATCCAAGATCTGTTTGACTCAATGCCCAGGAGTATCAAGGCCGTTATTACGGCCAGAGGTGGTTGTTCTGGGTACTGATTTCTCAAGATCTATGCACCCAAATTGCGTGGAAATGTAATCACAAATCAGTTCTAGTATAATATATTTGTCCAATAAATACCCGTTTATCATCTGCATTTCTTCTTGGTGTAGCAACTTTAATGGCCAGTAGTGAATATTAATAAGTATGTATCCACACACCCACTATAAAAATGGCTGTATGTGTTTATGTATGCATGTATGTGAACATCTCCTAACCACTGTACTGATTTCAACTTGTGAGTAGGCTGTTCAGGTTTTTATGTTGGTAACGCCACGTAGCGCCCTGTACGAAAACCACTGACTGTGCTGTGTGCATTCTGTGGCTGGTTGGCACTGTCGGAATATTCGCTATTGTAGTGTCGTGCTGTTGGATGTGAATAGCACGTAGCGTTGTGTAGTTGGAGGTGAGCCGTCAGCAGTGGTGGATGTGGAGAGAGAGATGCCAGAGTTTTGATAGGTCACTATAAGCGGACGACCTGGACGTGTGTCCGCCAGAAAAAGGAAATTTGTAAAAATGGATGTCATGAATTGATAGATATATACATCATGACTTTTGAACATTATTAAGGTAAATACATTGTTTGTTCTCTATCAAAATCTTTCATTTGCTAACTATGCCTATCAGTAGTTAGTGCCTTCAGTATTTAGAATCTTTTATTTAGCTGGCAGTATTGGCACTCGCTGTATTGCAGTAGTTCTAGTAACGAAGGTTTTTGTGAGGTAAGTGATTCATAAAGATATAGGTTATTGTTAGGGCCATTGTTTAGTGGGGATTATTGAAAGTCAGATTGCGTTGCGCTAAAAATATTGTGTGTCAGTTTAGTGATGATCAGAATAAGTAAAGAGAGAAATGTCTGAGTACGTTGAGTTTTGCTCAGCTGTTTGAAAATCAAATAACGTAAAAGTTTTTCCAGCAGCGTCATTTTTAAATTTTTCTAAGAGGACGTTTCAAACTAAACTGACTATCTGGAAAGAATCGCTGTGGATTTAAGAACCACCTACCTATTAAAGGGGTGGGGGTGAAATAGCAGTAGAGCCCAACAGGTGCTAATACCATATACTTTGTTTATCCAGTATTTTAGAGTGAAAGCACTTCATGACTTGTAACAAACTTTACACATAATTTCAAAACTTTATGAAACTTTTGCTCGCTGACAACCGCCAAAAAATGATGAAACGACAAAAGTTTGTCGCTTACTACATTTTCGCTGTTCGTTCAGTAAAATTGCCGCATGAAGCATGGTGATTTAATTTATTGCCTCTTTACTACTAAATGTATTCCCGACTCATTTTGCAAACAGTATTCTCATGTACCACTGAATGTCCCAGCAAAATATATCATTGTAGGACCCGTAGTTCATGAAATATGACCCCATCAACAGTGAGGTGCGTAAAAAACTGGCGTATTATTTATGACGTTTTAAATTATTACTTCCTTACAACTAACTCTGTTCCAACACTTTTCGGAGACAGTATCCACATACGCGATCGGGCGTTTACAATTAAAGTGCTGCTACTTACAATTAAAGTGCAGCTACTCACCGAAGTACAAAAATGGTTCACATGGCTCTGAGCACTATGGGACTTAACATCTGAGGTCATCAGTCCCCTAGAACTTAGAACTACTTAAACCTAACTAACCTAAGGACATCACACACATCCATGCCCGAGGCAGGATTCGAACCTGCGACCGTAGCAGTCTCGCGGTTCTGGATTGAAGCGCCCAGAACCGGTCGGCCACCGCGGCCGGCACCGAAGTACAATTTGGGGTATAATTATCATATGGCAGCGAAACTTCGAATATATGTTAATGCATTAATTCGGAACCGATTTACGCAGGAAAAAATTAGCTCCAACTGTGGCCACCGGGTGCAAATCTGGCGCTGCGCATTGTTTGTATAATGGTATGAAATCCATACTGTCATTGACAAGCCATAAAGTGAGTGTACAGCACGGCAATCGAGAAGAGAGGACGTGGGCTGTTGGGGAAACTGTTTTATGTGAACAGCAGCAATTACAGTGCAGTATTATGGGAGTATCGATGGCCGGCCGGAGTGGCCGAGCGGTTAAAGGCGCTATAGTCTGGAACCGCACGACCGCTGCGGTCGCAGGTTCGAATCCTGCCTCGGGCATGGATGTGTGTGATGTCCTTAGGTTAGTTAGGTTTAAGTAGTTCTAAGTTCTAGGGGACTTATGACCACAGCAGTCGAGTCCCATAGTGCTCAGAGCCATTTGAACCATTTTTGGAGTATCGATGACTGAAAGGCCTGAGGAGCCGATGTCATTATATGGTTTGAAAAAAGGTGATAATGAAATTCGAAAATACGGGTGAGCTTGATGTGACACTTGGAAGGGGAAGGCGTCCTATCCCGGTGGAAGTTATTGACGAATTTGCTGTTGCTCTAACTGACCACGCAGAACGTGCTCTGGGTAGTGCTAACGTTCGTGCAGTATCACGAGAGTTGTCCATTCCATGGTCAACATTACGGAAAGTTTTGCAGTCTGTTTTACTCTGGTACCCGTACAAGATCCAGACGGAGCAACAACTGAAATCTCGTGATTCACAGCAACGTTGTGTAGTTGCTCTTCGGTTTCTGACACGGATCGAAGTTGATGACATGTATCTGGGCAATATTCTATGGAGTGACGTGGCACATTTTACACTGCAGGGTGCAGTGAACACACAGAACTGCCGAATTTGGGGTAGTGTTAAACCGCATATTGCCCAAGAAGAGCCATTGCACTCGCCGTATATGACTGTATGATGTTGTTCCACAGACACCTTTGTTTTTGTTCCGTTCTCCTACGAATAAAATACAGCCAGAGTGCCTGTTAGATATACCGAGGCGTCGTTGTACACCATGTGATTCCTGCTGTGGAAGAATTCAATTGTGTGGAGACCGAGATGGGGAACACCTCACATCACTCGCCCAGTGAAATATCTGATTAATGCAATCTTCCAAGAAAGTGTTATCTCCAGAGGTTTTCCAGATGCGTGGCCAGCAATAACACCTGATCTGAATTCACGTGACTATGGATATGTAAAAGAATGCGTTTACCAGGGATACGTTTAGTATCTCCCTGATCTAAAGGCAAGTACACAGAAACAAGTTACTCAGACTCCAACGGAACTGCTGCGAGCAACTGTTGATCACGTCGTCTTCCAGCATCTCGCTCACGTCTCTGATGCTCACAGTGAAAAAATTGTATCAGTGGCGGTTATTAATAAAATCAATATTATGTCTTTCCCGTTTGCTTGACGTTTTATGCCCATGTCCTGTTTCTAATCCATTTCTGTACGACTTTCTTTCATTCACAGCGCCAGATTTGGTGGCCAGAATGGGAACTAACTTTTTTCCCCCCGATGTAAACAGGATCAGCATTAACGCATTAAAGTATTTACCAAGTTTCGCTGCCATACCACAGTTACAGCCCACAGTGGACATCAGTGAGTAGCTGCACTTTAAGTATAACCAGCCAGTACCTAGAAATATATATAATTGTACGACATATAGTTGAGGATATACGACGTCATAAAAGCTAAAATGCGTGAAAAACTGTCGCGTGATGCCTGACGTTTAAATTTATTACTTCTTTGCTAGTAACTCTATTCGTAACGAATTTTGCAAACAGTACCCACATATGTCGATGATTTTACCTACAAAAATATATCATTGTACGACATATAATTAAAGAGTTACGTCACAGACATTGAGTTGCGTAAAAATGAAACTGCAGGGCGAAATTTGCTAGAATACAGCTGCAATATGTGTACAAAAAAGTGTGAAATATGTTACATATGTGTGAAATATATTTGACATGTACGTACACGGGTAAAGTCACTGGTAAACAGTTCATCCTAAGCCCCTGGAATGATTCCAACAATATTCAGCACACTTATTATTTACGATCTTGAAGGAAACACTGTTAGGGCAAGAACCACCAGCCTCCCGTTGGAGTGATAACGTGGAGAGACACGGGGGGAGAAGATGGTCAAACAAAGAGGGGGATGAGGAAATTGGTACAGATAGCGGGAGGAGTAAATTGACAGAGAGAAATGGTTCAAATGGCTCTGAGCACTATGCGACTTAACTTCTGAGGTCATCAGTCGCCTAGAACTTAGAACTAATTAAACCTAACTAACCTGAGGACATCACACACATCCATGCCCGAGGCAGGATTCGAACCTGCGACCGCAGCGGTCAGGCGGTTCCAGACTGAAGCGCCTAGAACCGCACGTCCACACCGGTCGGCTTGACAGAGAGAGGGGAGGGGTAAATTGACAGCGAAAGGAAAGGGGAGATGAACAAAGACAGGGGAGGAAGGTGTAGGAGGCGGAGGAGGAGGAGAAGCTGGACAAAGAGAATGAGAGCAGGATATGGTAAGAGAGAGGAGGAGAGAGACATGGGCAAATAAGGGGGAGGACAAGATGGAATAAAATGGGGGAGGAGGGAATGGTCGGGGGGGTGGGGGGGGGGGTGGGGGGAAGGCAGCTGGATGTAGAAAGGAGTAGAAGGAGATGAACAGAGAGAGGGTACAGGAAGAGATGGAAAGAGAGTAGGGGTGGAGCGGGTGGACAGAAGAGGGGATGGAGGAAATGTACAGAGGGGGAGGGAGTGAAGGAGGAGATGGACATAGAGAAGGGGAAGGAGGAAATTGCGCTGACAGAAGATTGGAATATATACATACCTGGGCAACGCCGGGTACTCAGATAGTATAATATATAAAGGGCAAACTTCGTCAGCAAAAATCTTAAAAATTCATGAGTAATTTAATTCAGGATTTTGCACGATACTCTAATAAGCATTCAGACGGACATAGGCAACATATTTTAATATATACAACATATAACTACATACTATAAAAGTGGATGTATGTATCTATGAATGCATATATGTACATAGTGTCCATACTTAAAATTCCAGTTTAAAAACGCTGTATCAGAATGACGTCAAGTTTGAAAAATGCGTTAGTGACGAAGGAGTAAACGTCACGGAACAAAAAATAATTTCATGGAAATTTGACAAATAGACGGCGCTGCAAGCGCCTGAATATGCACACCAACAGACATGTGGCACGCAGCTTTTCCTTAGTTGGCCTCCGAGACGCCCAATACGATGTCTCCGTGAAGGATAGCGCACTGCCAGTAAAGCTATTTTACAAGAAAGATGACTGCGTGACAGTAGACCTGCAGAAGTTCCGGCCATTCAAGGGTATGAAGAAAGGTACTGGTCTGATGACGACTAAGGGTCTGGAGAAATTGATTGCAACATCCGAAAAGACAGGTCGTTTTGAAGTGCAGTATGTCAGAGGGAGGAAAGCAGTTGATCTGATCCGGGCGAAGTTGCCGAGCGGTTCTAAGCGCTACAGTGTGGAACCGCGCGACCGCTACGGTCGCAGGTTCGAATCCTGCCTCGGCCATGGATGTGTGCGATTTCCTTAGGTTAGTTAGGTTTAAGTAGTTCTAAGTTCTAGGGGACTGATGACCTCAGAAGTTAAGTCCCATAGTGCTCAGAGCCAGTTGATCTGGCGCCTGTGTGTTTCACTGCATTGCAGTTCGGGTCGAGCGGTGATATGTTAGCATGCAGTGGACGGCGAATCCGCGAACGTTCAACATGCCTGTGAGTACAGTGCATAAAATCGTACGAAACAGCCTGCACTGCTCTACACGCAAAATCACGCACGTTTAGATGTTGTTTGCAGCTGACCTGCCAGCAATACAAACGTTCGCTCTGGAATTTCTTGTTCGCATGGAAGTGATCAATGAATTGCTACAGAACCTTCTGCGAAAAGACGAATCCCATTTCCATCTCGAAGGATATGTCAGTACGCAGAATTAGAGATGTAAGAAACGGAAAATCTGTACGCACATCAACGGTACCGCTTCACTCTGCAAATGTGACCCTGTGGTGCGGGTTGACAGCATCGTTTATATTTTTTCTGGGAGATGAGTCCTGCGGGTCCTTTTCCCTGCACCGTCACTGGTAAACCCTATGAGACTTCTGCGCTCCAACGTTATTCTAACCCTTCAACAACGTGTCCATGTGGGTAGGATCATTATTATGCAAGATGGCACTCCTCCGCACATTGCACAGCCAGTGAAGCGGCTGTTGCGCAGGTATTTCGGAAATGCTAGAATTATCAGCCATTGAGGGCCGCGGTAGCCGCGAGGTCTGAGGGCGCCTTGCCACAGCTCGCGCGGCTGCCCCCGTCGGAGGTTCGAATCCTCCGTCGGGACTGGGTGTGTGCGTTGTCCTTAGCGTAAGTAGTGTGTAAAGCCCAGGGACCGATGACCTCAGCATTTTGGTCCCATAAGAACTTACCACAAATTCCCAATTTCCAATTATCAGCCATCATTTCCCTACAGCCCGGCCGTCCAAATGACCTGATCTTAATCCGCGTGGCTTCTGGCTTTCGAGTTATCTGAAAGATATTGTATTGTAAGCTCCAGTTACGAACGAAGCTGAATTCAAGGCACACATTGCGCAACGCTTTCTGAACGTGATCCCCGACACACTCCTATCTGTTGTGGAACTTCCTGATTTCAACTTATGGCAGAAAACGGTAAACAGCATACTGAGCATTTCTTGGGCCGGCCGGAATCGCCGAGCGGTTCTAGGCGCTACAGTCTGGAACCGCGCGACCGCTACGGTCGCAGGTTCGAATCCTGCCTCGGGCATGGATGTGTGTGATGTCCTTAGGTTAGTTAGGTTTAAGTAGTTCGAAGTCCTAGAGGACTGATGACCTTAGAAGTTAAGTCCCATAGTGCTCAGAGCCATTTGAACCATTTTTTGAACATTTCTTGCGCCAGTCTCACGACGGTTAGAATCACATGTCATTTTGCTATTTATGCCGTTTTTGGCCCCAGGACTATTAAAAACAGATTTTTCCCATCCGCTGTATACGACCTTGCCGTGGTGGATGGGCTTTCCTAACTAACACTGTCACAACTTTTGACTCTGAACTTGTACAGTCATGCACCCTGAACAGTACGGATCGTATAATGTGCAACTCAAACCATAGGTGTCCAACTGTGATTCATTTGTCATTTGTAGCCGACCTCATTTACATTAAGACGCTTACAGCGCTATCTATTCGTAAAATTTTTCGTTGGTTTTTTTTCCCATGATGTTTCCCCTTCGTCAATGATATGTTGCTCAAATTTGACAGCGTTCTGAGCAGTGGTTCTCTTTCTACAGCGTTTTCAAACTGGAACTTAAGTATGAACATCTTGTATGTACGTTCCACATCTCGTAAACGACTGGATAGATTTCAAGTGGATAGTAAGTTATACTATCTGTAAAGAAATACTGTGAGTAAGAACCAACAATATCCTATTGTGGTGGGGGTGATAACTTGGAGAGAGAACGGGAGAGGAGGAGATGGACAAACAGGGAGGGGGGAGGAGAGGATGAACACATATAGAGGGGACGAGGAGATGGACAGAGAGAGGGCGAGAGGGAAAAGAACAGAAGGGGAAGAGGAGGACGTGAACAGAGAGAAGGGAAAGGAGGAGATGGACAGAGACAGAGGGAGGAAGAGATGGATGGAGTGAGAGCGAGGAGGAGATGGACGGGGAGAAGAGAGGAGCAGATGGACATAGAGAGGTACAGTAGAAGATGGATAGTGCATGGTGGTTGAGGAGATGGACAGAGAGACGGGGAGCAGATCGACAGGGCGAGGGGCAAGAAGGAGATTTACCATAGAAAATTAGAATCATACCCGGGCAGTGCCGGGCACTCACAAGGGAAATTCCACATTTAGTGGTAAAATGACCCAGTGGAGAGTCCGTCAAAAACTAAACACAAATCAGGCTTGAAACAGGAAGAAGGTGTACTGAAGAGTAAAAAAAGAAGCAAAGTAGAAGCAGTGAACAGTCCAAGCTCAAGATGTGAAACATCGACCGAATCCCAAGAATCACAGCGTCGTGGTTGTGTGGTGGATTGCGAAGGAGGAGATCCGTGTTGAAATCTCCCTCGTACCCCATTTTTTCGTTTTTACGAAATTATGAACTTCCCGTCCAGCGATTGACGTGTCTGCTTTCCTTCTGTAGTCTTGGAAATCACAGTTCGTAATTTTGTGAAAAAAAGTATGGGGGCACGAAGAGGATTTGAACACGGATGTCCCATTCGTATCCCAAAACCGTGGCCACATAACCACGACGCAGTGGCTATTCAAATTCGCTCGACGTTGCACATCTTGAGCTTGGGCCGATCACTGTTTAGATTTTGCTTCTTTTTTCGCAGTCCAGTACTCATTCTTCCTGCTTGCATTCTTGATCTGTGTTCAGTTTTTGACGAGCTATCTACTGGGCCATGTTACCACTAAATCTAAACGGTGTGCGATGGGGAGTTTTCTTTGTCAGCTAGTAGAATGTGTGAAGAGGAAATGTTGTCGGCGAAAATCTCGGAAAAGTTTGTAAGGGGTTCATTATGTAAGAGGTTTACTGTTCACTATCCTACTGGAGCAAATGTAATTTCGATGTATTGCTCACGCGCTGACTGCGATATAAAATATCTCTGCTGCAATAGAATCGCAGGTCAGAGCAGTGTCGGAAGCAGTAGTAATCGTTCGCTCCTTCAGAGCAGTAGCAATAGTTCGTTCTTATGGAGCAGTCGTAGTAGCTCACCGGTACAGTACAGTTGCTAGCCATGTAAGAGCAATAACAGTCGCCGCTGGTGCAGCGCAGTTCATTGCCATGAAGTGTAAGGCAAATTTTGTTATTCTTCGACGCCATGTGCGTACTTAAATTTGTTGCCTGAGACGTTAATAGGAATGTGAATGTATTTCAATCTTTTTGTGATTTATCAGCACTAATTGAGTCAGACTTGTAATGTTCACTTTTTTATGTTATGGTTTGCAGAATGTTTTCAATAATAAGGTTTATCAGAACATAATTTTTTTACCAGTCATTTACTTGAATTCAAATATTTTACAAATTTTCCCAGGTCATAGTCATATGTTGTTTAATAATCAGAGGACCAGCTATGCAGCTGTGCCAACAGGCAAAGTCAGTTATTTTTTCAAATAATGCAAATCTCATACAAATGTTGTTCATTAGTAGTAGATAGGCCAGCATAGCACTAAGCTGTGGCATTTAGGAGCAGATATATAGACAGCGTTATCCGGCGACACCATCATGAGGTAAGAATTTTTCAGTTTTTTTCAGATTGATTTCACAGCTGCTTACGTCCAAAATTTATTAGTTTCAATTCTCAGTCAATTTTGTACCGGAAATTTTTAAATACGGGAGGGTTACAAATTCTTGACCGATTTAGTTCAATTTTTTACACGATACACCAAAAAATATTCAGATGAACATAGGCTGTCTTGTGAAAATGTGTGGTTTCGTTTTCTTTCTCGGAGTCCGTTTCAACTACGACAGCAGAGCATACGAACCATTAGCAAATTGTTTCTCCCAAACGTTTTCCTTCTCCTTGTATATCTATAAACAAAAATTGTATACACAACAACGTGCTGTTTTGTTTTCCTCCTTGCTGTGGGTTTTATACAAAAGAGGAAAGTTGTATTTATGGCTTGCTGACGACTGAGACAATTATGTTCCTTATCTTTCCCAATCTTTTTATATGCTTGTTTTTACACCTTTCTCATACTAACGTAATTTCTTCTATTCGATTGCACTTGTCACTTGAAAATGGTACTTCTATTGAAATTATCGAGTTCTGGAACATGGAATTTTTAACATTCGTGGCGAAGTGTATTCCTTCGAGAAATCAGTATTTAAGATTCAATCTTTTTTTCTATTGGTAGAAGAATATAAATAAATAATTAATTGTGATTCTTCAACTTCTCCCGGCGTATTTCTTGCTCGAACAGTCCATGGGTGTACCGCCGGTCCATAGTGTCCACCGGGCGCAATATTTCGGCGATCAGATATGTCGCCATCGTCAGGTGCGCTGACGAACTGAGCTCCTCAAAAGAAGAGCGGATGGCACCCTGGGCCATGGGGTATACAGGAAGAAAAAGCACACCGACCTGTATTTGCATGCAAATAGCTGCCACCATGATTCGCAGAGGAATGGGATACTAAAAACATTGGTGCACAGGGCGTGCACCATCTCGGACGCAAAGCTGGAACACCTCAAAATTGTATTTCGGAAAAACGGGTACTCGGAATGGCAGATCAGATGCACTCTCCGCCCCACCTCTACAGTACAGCGTGTGGAGATGGACGAAGTCACGGAGGAAGAGATAGCCACCGCCTATACACAATATACTGGCGCACTATCGGGGAAAATAGGACGAATATTGAGGAAACACCGAGTAGGAACTGTCTTTTGCCCGCCCAATAAAACACGAGCGTTACTGGGAAGTGTCAAAGGCGATCTCGGTTTGCGGAAGGTCGGCATATACCAGATTCCCTGTGAGTGTGGGAAGACTTACAGTGGACAGACAGTGCGCACCATCGAAGATCGTTGCCGAGAACATTAGAGGCACACTCGACTTATGTACCCCAACAAGTCGGCAGTCATAGAGCACTGTTTGTCCGAAAATCACGAAATGGACTACCAACATACCAGGGTCTTGGCACAGACATCTAAATACTGGGACAGCGTCGTTAGAGAGGCTATCGAAATTCGTACCAAGAACGGACTCATCAACAGAGATTGCGGCTATAACCTCAGCAACGCATGGGAACCAGCAATGAGTCTAATTAAAAAGAGGCTCAGCAAAGAAAACGAACGAGCGACCAGGGCGGACGAGGCAGTTACACCGACGCCACCACAGACGCCGACGCCAGCCTCTCAGCGACCGCCGACGCGCGGCCGCGGGCGCGGACCGCGGAGAGAAGGCCTCGCGGGGGATGGGGATTTAGGACGACTGCCCACCCTCAGGAGCTCAGTTCGTCAGCACACCTGACGATGGCGACATGTCCGATCGCCGAAATATTGCGCCCGTTGGACACTATGGACCGGCAGTACACCCGTGGACTGTTCGAGCAAATAATTAATTGATCTTGTGTTATCAGCGAAGAATTAAAAATTAAGTGAGTTTAACAAGAACAGGGATGATCAAAAATGCGTGCAGGAGACTGACCTCGCTTTGGCGCTCGATGCCCCTGAGCAGCATGCCGTCGATGTGGCGGTCTCCGTCCCAGACGTTGCTGACGGCTCGGCCCGTCAGCATCAGGTTGATCAGGCTCTGCCCGCCGTAGCCGTGCTCCGGGTCGATCAGCGGTTCCGACGGGTCGTTCACCTGTCGCGGACAGGACAGATGTGCCAATGGAAATTAGAAATTTGTGGCAAGTTCCTATGGGACAAAACATCTGAGGTCATTGGTCCCTCGGCTTACACAACACTTAATCTAGCTTAAGCTAACTTATGCTAAGGACAACGCACACACCCACACTCGAGGGACGACACGAACCTCCGGTCGGGGGAACCGCGCGAACTGTAGCAAGGCGCCTAGGACGGTGCGGCAATGTGCAAATCAAAGATGGTTCAAATGGCTCTGAGCACTATGGGACTTAACATCTGAGGTCATCAGTCCCCTAGAACTTAGAACTACTTAAACCTAACTAACCTAAGGACATTACACACACCCATGCCCGAGGCAGGATCCGAACCTGCGACCGGAGCGGTCGCGCGGTTCCAGAATGAAGCGCCTAAAATCGCTTGGCCACAGCAGCCGGCAATGTGCTAATCAACATAACGCTTCTATTTGGCGACAAAAAAATTGATGTATCACCTGAGGCTCTCAGTTTCTCAGCTGATAATCTAACGAACTCTTGCTCAGTCAAATAGCGTAGTGACGGTATGGCTTCCACACATTTCCCTCTTGAGACGTCCCAGAGAACACAGCTCTTTCTTCCACCAAAGTGTCAAATGTTTAGATGAATCCTATAGATCACCGTGCTGGATATGTGTACAGTGCATAATGGTGTTGTTATGGTTTATTACGGCAAAGGAAGCAAAGATCTGGTGAAGAGATACTTGTGAGTTATCTAAAATACTAAGCCAATATTCTGGGCCATGGTACCTGCACACAACTGAACATTGCGTTATCTAACGACTTTTGAGGCAATAATAAATTTGATTTTCAATATTTCTTACAAATACCGACGTAATTAAAAATAATTAAAATGCTGACATAATCTGCTTATGATGAGGTACGACCTTATGTTAAAGGTTCAACACTGTAAGACAGGTATTAAAGTACGAGGGTTGGAACTTAAATAGTGGCAACTATTCATTCACAACCGAAGCAAAAGAGTTACGTTTTGCACCTGTTACTGTCCTTCAAAGTAGTCACCAGCGTTGTGTAGAAACATTTGCCAGGGATGTGAAAGGCATAATATACCGTTAGCAGAGCCTGTTCTGTTGATGGTGCGAATGGAGCGGTCAACTGCCTGTCGAATCTCAGGAACAGTTCTGAAGCGAATTTTATGAAGTGGTTCCTTCATCTTCGGAATCAAATCAAAGTCACAAGGACTTAAATGCGGGGAGTATGGTGGATGGTACAGTACTTCCCATCCCATCGGCCGAACAGAGCAGCCACAGCTTGCGCTGCATGCGTCCGCGCTTTGTCGTGCAAAATGATGGGTGGATTACGCAGAAAGTGTCACCGCTTCTTTCGCAACGCTGGTCGCAGGTGATGCTCCAAAAACGAACAGTGATACTGTGCACTGACGGTGGCATTCGCTTCAGAACTGTTCCAGAGATTCGACAGGCACTAGACCGCTCCATTCGCACCATCAACAGAACAGGCTCTGCTAACTGTATACTATGCCTTTCACATCGCTGGCAACGGATTCTACACATCGCCGGTGACTACTTTGAAGGACAGTAAAAGGTGCAAACATGTAACTCTTTTGTATCGGATGTGAATAAATAGTTGCCACTATTTAAGTTCAAACCCTCGTATTAAACTTTGTATATGTCTCGCAGCGTAACTCAGCACGCGCAAATTACCCAGTTCAATGGAAAAAAGTTTATCGCTTACTACATTTTTGTTATTCATGCAGAAAAACTGCCGCATGAGGCATATAACATTTCGAATTGTCACTACTTTTCTACTACCTCCATTCGTAACCCATTTTGCCGACAGTATCAAGATATACCACTGAATGTACCAGCATGATTATATCATTGTACGGCACACAGTTCAAGAAATATGACGCAACTATGCCGGTGCGTCAGATACAGTGTGCTGTAATCGAGCTTCGAATTCGAAGAGTTCGTCCGCAGATGGAGCATCCTCTCTTTCAGCACGACAATGCCTGCCCACACACTGGTGCTGCGACATCTGCAGCAATCCGACGCCTTGGGTTCACTGTTATCCAACATCTTCCATACAGTCCCCGACTTGGCCGCATTCGAGATCCACGGGTTTCCAAATACCTTGGAGGACTTCACTTAGTGATGAAGCGGTGCAGGCAGATGTGAAGCTGTGGCGCTCTCAAAAAAATTAAACGTTCTACAGTGACGGTACCAGCAACCTGGTCTCTTGTCGGGAGAAATGTGTTCAGTGCCAGAGTGACTAGGTTGAAAAATAAATACATAGACATGAAGAAAAAAGATGTAAAATGTTAATACCGTTTATTTGAAAAGGTTTATGACTTTACAAATATATACAAAAAAAAAAAAAAAACGGAGGCTTTACTTCAGCTCGCCCTCGCAGTTCAGGAACATGACGTCATAAACATTGGGATACATGAAAAACTAGTTTTGTTTGAAACGGAGCGGAAAATACCGATCCTGTGCTCATCCAGCGTTTTATAACGACAGCATTTAGCTACTAACATATTTTCAAACTTTTTGTTTTTAATTTTTACTCTCGTACGCGCTTAACGTTGGTACTTAAAGTATTAACTCTCTAGCAATTAATCATCAGTTTGAAGTTGTTTTACACAGGGGTGTTCGACTTTTTAAAAAATCGGGGGTTTACTGGTATTGACTTCTCCGTATCTACATATACAGACCTTGGGCCGGTATACAATGCATGGTGGAGGGTACTTCTTACATTTTTTAGCAATTATCTGTTTTATTCGACCTGTGTATTCAGTTATTAGGGAAAAATTACTGTCTACGAGGTCAGACATAAAATTTTAATTATGATCTCGAAAAAATAAATTTATCTAAATAGCTTTCCGTTTGTTTGCAGGTACATGTCTGCAGTCGTGCTACACAGAGAGCCTTATGTCCAGTGCTGTAGCACGCGCCTGGTAGCGTCACAACAGAATAGTACGGTCTTTTGACAAAGCGCTCCACTATGTTTGCTCCTGTACTAACGTGCTCTACCATTAGACGCAGGGCTTTCAATGACCACCACGACTGCAGTCGTGTTCCTTCAAACAAACAAAAATTTAATTATGTAGCTTTAGTTTTTCAATGTAATAATGAAAACTAACTGACTATTCGTCGTATGCACTTCAGTACTGTCAACTGTACACGAAGTACCTTGTTGAATACAAAATTCTCCTGCGGTAAAACTTGAAGTAGTGTAGTGTTGGTAGTTACAGAATCGATGGCACGTATCGAAGTATAGAAGTACCACCACTTTTTAAGTCTCCAAACCTGAAACAACTGACTGTAGTATGCTGCAAAGAAGCAGTTAAAATTTCGTATTTGAAAAGTCGCTGTCTACTTCCACAGAACAAAAACAAAACAAATACCGCCCGAATAGGCTGTGAAGGGCCAACGGTACCGACCGGCAGCCATGTCATGCTCAGCCTTTAAGTGTCACCAGATGCTGAAGGGCTTGTGGTCAGCACACTGCTCTCCCGGCCGTTGTCAGGTTTTTTGACCAGTGTCGCTACTTTTCGGTCAAATAGCTCCTCAGTTGGTGTCATAAGGGCTGAGTGTATCCCGCTTGTCAACAGTAATCGGCAGATCCGGGCGGTGACCCACTCAAGTGCTAGCCAAGCCCGACAGCGCTTAACTTCGGTGATCCGACGGGAACCGGAGTTACCACTGCGACAACGCCGTTGGCAGGCAGTACAAAAGGAAGTTGAGAAATTTGTAACGTATATACGTTAAGTATATCAGATTTTATATTGGTACTTAATAAACAGTTACAATTTTTTCATAACATGTATGCAATTGCTTATAAAAATGGACTAATCAGAAGGTTGGCAGCTACCGATGTTACTTTACAAAACATTTATTTTTCATTTTTATTTTTTTTACAGATATGAATTTGGGGAAAGGAGTCCAGGAGCGAGAAAATATCGCAGTTGTACTACGGACAATTTAGGGACAGAACTTACGGCCGTTCAGAAGGGAATGTCGTTGTGAAACGCAAAGAAAAGATTTGGCACCCTCATGAAAACCAGTTCGAATAAATTTAAAGGAAAATGAGCTGAAATTATTGGAGCCAATGTGTTACCAATCAGACTTAACAGAAATGAATGATAAGAGGCCATAATGAACCATAGTGACTGGGGACAACTCCTGGATTTAAATGACGTAAGAGCGACTGCAAAGTCATAACTTGATAAATGTGAACTGGGGAGCTTAGGTTCAAAATAAGTTACCTGGAGACGACAATGTCCAGCTACTTGAAAAAAGAAAGAAGACCCATCTATAAAAACGTATCTGCTCAAATGTCCAAAGGAAGTGGATAGGAATGATATTTTGCTTATTTTGGTACTTTCAAAATAGCCCTGGCAGGTGTTCCATCCGAAAATATTGATAACTACGACAACACACACAAAAAAAAAGAGAGAGAGAGAGAGAGTGTTTCGGCTGACTGCTTATATTAACAGTTAATTTTGGATATATCTTCTGCAAAAACTTGGTTAATTAAGTTGTTATCTGAGCTCGTTATTTTCGAAAAGTGGTCTAATTGTAGCCTGATTCTGAAGTTAGCTAACGCACTTGATTAACTGAGCAAACAATATTATGTTAATAAGAATGTAAGAGTAATTAATTAAATATTATTTCAAGCACGGTAATCTTATTTTTTAATTTTTTAAAATTCAATGAACAGACGTAACTTATGAAAAACACGCCATATTCAGTTCTTTCGTTTTTTTCCTTCCCAGACACCAGTCCTGTACCTTGAGCCATGTGCAATTATCACCCTATTAATATAGTTCTGCTTGCAGTACAGTTCCACGTGAGTGAAGTCGTTCCAATCTGAGGCTGCTCTACATACTAGACATTTATTTTTTAATTACGTATATAAAGATAACTTATTTATCATTAATATAACATGCACACATACCTAGCAACGAACATCAAAATATCAAACAAATCAATGATACACAAATAATACTTTCGTAACAGAATGTGCAAAATTTGTTCAAGTCACCCCAGTTGGTGGTACGTGAATTCATGTCTCTCATCTTCTTCTTGTGGTCACTGTGCGAGATACACAAAAGAGGTAGCCGAACTTCGCGCTATTTTACCAGAATGTCGATTGTCTAAATTTACGCAACAGAGTTTCACGAGAGCAAGGTCAGTTTACTTCTGAAGATTGCCATTTGTGTTCCCTGGGAATTTTCAAATGGGCTATACCGATCTCTTACAAACCTTTTAAGGCATCTCTCAGTTCATTCGGTGTCTGCCGACTCTGGAGAAGCACTGCAGAACTGGTCGCACAAATGTCTCGTATGGGATTTCCTTTGCAGATGCAATGTACTCTCACGAAGTCCTCCCAATAAATCCAAATCTTTCATTCGCTGTTTCTACTACAGAATTTACGTTTCGTCCCATTTCAAATTGCTTTTTAGTATTATCGCTGACATATTAGGCGCTGTGACGCGATTCATACGTCTTCCTTCTTTCTTTCCATTCGCGTTAATCCTGTCTAGTATGGACTCCGCTGTACTCATGTTTAGGCAAATTTGTGTATATTTAAAGACGATGCCTGGTCTCGAGATTTCAAAAAGTCGTTCTTTTGGGTATTGCGACTACCTGTAGTCTTAAGAATCTCTAATCAAACGGATTTTGTCAAGAAATTGTTTTATACCTGAAAAAATACTTTTCAATGGAAGTGCTCGTACGCCCACTCCTGCTGCTCTCGGCACTTGGACCGTTAGCAGTGGAACAAAGCGAGTTCTAGCACAAATAATTAATTTGTGGCGACTGTGTTATCCCCACCCCCCTATGACATTACACTCCCCTCCACCCCATGGCAACGCCAGGAATTTTTTTGGTGGGAAATAGGTCATGGGGCTACCTCCACTAACCTAACTCCCCCACATCACCCCACTCCTATGACGTCACCCACCTGCCTCCATCCCCTCCCCCATTTGTGGATTGGTAGAAAAAGACTCAATCTGTGCAGAACTGCAGGAGAGGAAGGGATAAGGTATTTCATTATTTATTTTGGAGAGAAACATATTCTTGGTGGTGTTATACTGCTGTTGGATTATCCATCACACTCCGTCATCCCACGCCCCCACACTCTGCCACCCTCCACTCCCACTTTTTCCAGCTGCGCATGTGTATATTCAACTTGAAGTTTGAATACGGACTGCCCTAGTCCACAGTGCCGCCACCAGAGGATGTTTGAAACTAACCCCAGCCCCCCCCCCCCCCCACATGTTTCACCACTCCCCTCCCCACCCTTTCCATCGCGAAAATTGGCGGCAAACACTCAGTGCACACTGAGATGTTGGTGTGTAAGGATCTCCCATGTGGTCTTGTTCACATGTCACCAGAGAGCGGGAAAAGTTCAGTCTCAATGGAAGCAGTTGTGTTTGTGATGTCTTCAACAGATGAGATGTTGGTGCTGAACAGGGAGAAGTTTAATAACTATATTAACTGTAAGTATGCAGCCAAGGACTGCGTCCATAGCTCCCGACATGAGGATGGGAAAGCAAAGATAATGAGGAGTGTAAGAAGAAGAATACTTTTCCGCAAATATTGGTGATGCAGTGGAATGAGTTGAAGTTGCATTTCACAACTTACACAGATAGCTGTTTGTGCTTGGACTGTCGACCGGTTTTGAAAAGTCCATTCAGTTTGCCAAGGCGCAAGAGACAAGACATTCATCCACTCTGGTGCAAGCATCTTTGTGTTTGCAATGTGTTAATTTGATGAGATACTGGCACTGAACAGGGAGAAGTTTAATAACATTATTACATGCAAGCATGCAGATGAGGCCTCTGTCCATATTTCTCCACATGAGGATTGGATGGGAAAGATAGCGGAGGAGAGTAAAGAGAAGAATACTTTTCAGCAAATAATGCTGATACAGCATGATGGGTTGAAGAAGCATTTCACAACTCACACAGACAGTTATGCTTGTGATGGAACAATCGTTTGTTCAACAATCCCAGACCAATTGAGCTATTTCACAATATCACCACTAGAGGGCGCCTGAAACGAGTTTTGTTCCCTTACCACTTCCCATGGAAACCAATAGGGACGCAACATCCCCCCTCCCCACTCGAAACGATATGAAGTGGACGTTGTAGCCAGCTGGTGTCACTCGATCTCAGTCAGTGGAAGAAGTAATATGAAGCACCAATGTGAATGAGATTATCATCATTGCAGAAGAACTGGAGAAGTAAGTATTTGTTTGGCTCCACGTGTGTGTCTCTTCCTTGTTCAATAGTAGTAGTTCTTATCGTGGTTCTGCTTTGTTCACTAGTGGTACCTTTCAGCTTGTCGGGATCTCCTCCAAAAACAGCGAGCTTCAAACTACTGGGACTTGTAGCACCACTAGTGGCAGCAGCGACCATCAACTTATTAGGACCTGTAACACCAGCAGCACTGGTGACAGACCCTGTAAAGGAATTAGTCTGCCTGTTGAAGTGGGACAATGAGCTGTTATTATCCATCCTGTTTGTCGATTTGTATAATTAAGACACCCACCCAGTCCCCGACTTCCAGAAGAAGTGTGCTGAGAGTCCTACTCCACACAGTGCAGGTCAATACTGGTCTCCAACATAAACACCATCCCAGAACATTCCGGAGTTACTGCAAGGACAGAAGGTGAATGTGGTGGGCGAGAAGCTGTCATTTCCTCCGTTGCTCCAATGCTATTCACTTCAAGTTATTATTTAACAGCTGGTGCTTCAGAGCACTCAAATATTGGTAAAGAAGCATTGGTGGACAGTGACTGGTGTGTTGTGTTAGAGATTGAGAAGTGTTAAAGTGCAGTTTACAGAGTTGGAATGGGATTATTCCCCTCTGTTCAAACTATGTGTAACTACCTCCATGTGAATACTATGAATGTTGATGATTTAGAACAGTATATCAATATGGAGTTGTCAGAAGCTAATGTACTGGCAATACCGTTGAGAGAAATACATGCTGAATTCTGTGCCTACTGCACCTGCAAAAAAAGTTTTCCTTTCTAAATTCTGTACATGTGGGAGGAAAGAAACAGTTGTTTTTTTTTATGTACTGCATGATTAATCAGTAACAGTGTGTGTCAAATCGTATATGTGGTTTTTTAAAATTTATTTCATACCTCCCATAATACCCCAAGTACTGAAGCACTGAAGCTAGTATTTTCATTGCAATGCCTATAATCACACAACAGGAGAGAATTGTTTCCATCATGTCATCACCAGTCATTGTCAAACTGAATGATGAATTAGCCTTATATACACACACACACACACACACACACACACACACACACACATATATATATATATATATATATATATATATATATATATATATATATATATATATATATATTTTCTCTGAGTACCCATTGTACCTCAGTTGGTTAAGTCACTGAGCCATAGTGGTTACATGCTTTTTCCATAAAAGCCATTAGTACACCACAAGCCATGGCAGGGTGGGTGAAGCATCCTTGAAACAAAGACTTGGTTGTTAGTGGTTGGTCCTGTGATGATGCAGCAGAAGACCAGAGGAAGAAGAAGAAGAAAAAGAATGGATAGTCCTTCCTCAAAACAAATGTACTCATGACACTGCCAAAACACCCAGACAGAGTCAGTTTCGAGCATGTCTGTATTTTTTCAAAAATGCTGTTTCACGCTAAGTATCAGTTACTACAGAACATACTCAAGGGCGTAGATGGTATAACATACAGGACATTCAGTCAAAGCAATCAAATTGCTCCAACAGATAAAGTAAAGCCAAACACAGTGCTCATACGAGGGCTATCCACAAAGTACATTAGGTTTTGGAATTAAAAATAAATAAAGTATTGGAAATTTTTTTTAATTATATACAGATGAAAGCCACACTTAAATACTACTTTTCTACATAGTTGCCATTTAAATGAAGGCACTTATCGTAGCGATGGACGAGCTTGGAAATTCCTTCGTCGTAAAATTCGGCCGCCTGTGCCTTCAAACACGTAATGACTGTCTTTTGGGACAGAAAAGGTGTGATTTTTGTGGATTTCCTGGAAAGAGGCACTACAATAAACTCTAAAAGGTATTGCCAAACTCTGCACAACCTCAGAAGAGCAATACAAAACAAGCGCAGGGGAAGTTGGGCTCAAAGATCTTGCTGATTCACGACAACGCCCGAGCCCACACGGCAAATGCCACTCGTGAAGTTCTCGAATCTTTTAAGTGGGAGTTGTTTCCTCATCCGCCGTACAGTCCCGACCTGGCACCGAGCGACTTCCACTTATTCCCAGCAATGAAGAAGTGGTTGGCTATGCAGCGTTTTGATGACGACGCACAGCTCCAAGAAAAGGTAACCACGTGGTTGAAGGCGTAGGCGGAATCACACACAGTACAGATTTGTTGTTATTGATAATACAAGAAAACTTCCAGGAGTTTCATTATATCGAACCATGAAAAAAGTGATGGGTACAATAGTATGCATCACACATGGAAAAGTTCACACCTATGTCTAGCACTCAGCCTGAGAGGGTAGGTATACATAGACAGAGAATGTGTCTATACATAGATAGAGAATTTCAACCACTCGAACGGACAGTTAAGGACCTGGAGATGTACACCAACACCCTTCTGAGGATGATCAACGACTTACATAGTAGGGTTAAAGAACTATAGACATTGACCCAGATCATTCTGAGAAAGAAAGCAGACAACTTAGCTGAAGACAGCGCATGTAAGAAGCAGTTTGTAAAGGAGTCCGCTTTGTGTATAATATGTCGACTAAGCATAAAATCATAGAACTATGGAAGGTCATTTGAGACAAAATGTGGTTGCTAAGGTTAGGACATTTGAATCAGGAGCAGCCACTGAGGGAAACATTTAAACTAGTTACTGAATGTTGGGAAATTCTCTGTGAAACCATACAATGACGACGATGATGAAAGTATTGCTGATTTCATTAACCACCATAGTTACGCCTGGATAGACAAAATGTTCAGGATCAGAGGTATAAGGCCATACATGTTGGGTGCGCAGCCTGTAGCTTTAAAGGAAAAAACAATACAGATAGGCGATAAGGAATTTCAAAGAACACTGGGTCTACTGAACCTCATTTTTGCAAATCTTCAAAAATAGTAAAATTTTCACCCAAAGATCTGGATTTGTATGGTGTGATACTACAACTGACCGCTGTACACAGAAAAGCAGAAAGCAGGAAACCAACGCAGTACAAAGTACAGAGACAATATAAAACCACTATTATTAGACGGTCTGTATAGCAGTGGTGAAGGTATTGACATTCAGCATAAAAGAGCTCAGTAATATACTACTATAATCCCAATGAGCTAACAGATAGACTATTACTGCTCATGGCATCAGCTGCTGTGGGCAGTACTGCTCATTCAAATGAATTTGTCTCAGTAATTTCAGAGCTTAGACAGAGAGGTATGATCGAATAAGTAAGGAGACGATAGTTCAAGAACTGCACAGACAAGTACACAAAACTTAACCTCGTAGGTACGTTACGATTAAAGGCTTGGATGACTTATGGCAGTCTGATCTTGTAGATGTGAGGGATAGTCACAGAGAAATTTGTTAACATCGAGTATAGATTTAAGTGTTAGGTAGTCTTTCTGAAAGTATTTGTTGTAGTGTAGCCATGTTTGGAAGTGAAACAAAGACCATAAACAGAGTAGACAAGGAGAGAATAGAAGCTTTTGAAATGTGGTGCTACAGAAGAATGCTGAAGATTAGATGGGTAGATCACGTAACTAATGAGAAGGTACTGAACAGAATTGGGGAGAAGAGAAATTTGTGGCACAACTCGACTGGAAGAAGGGATTGATTGGTAGTACACGTTCTGAGGCATCAAGGGATCACCAATTTAGTATTGGAGGGAAGCGTGGAGGGTAAAAACTATAGAGGGACACCAAGAGATGAATACACAAAGAAGATTCAGAAGAACATAGGTAGCAGTAGTTATTTGGAGATGATGAGATGCTCGCACAGGATAGAGTAACCTGGAGAGCTACACCACTACTCGACATTCACCCACCTGAAGGCGAGCATTGTGGAACATCTGAACAGAACAGTGAAAGCCAAAATGTGGATGTGATTTAATCTCTGTGGTTCATACAAATGAACAGATATCCTCCTAAACATAATCACACAGTATAATCAAGCAAACCTCATACAATAAAAACAAGCCCCACTGATGTTAATGACAATGAACTCATGAGCACGGTATATTACTGTATTAAAATGCTAGATCCCAGTAAACAGAACTATAAAGTGGGTGATTTGGTATGCATCTCAAAACACAAGACAGCATTTGAGAAGCCAGTGTCCAAAGGGCCGAGAACAAATCTCGGAACATATATTAAAGGATAGCACTAGTGCTCAAATTTGAGGAAGCTTCTGCACAGAGTGTGGATGCTGCGCTCTCAGAATGCTATACAACAATTCAAGCAAATAACATTAGTGGTTTTATTTCAATAAAGTAGGTTAACGATATTTGAATGTACAAAGGTGTCGCAAGTGATGGGCGACATGCAACATAAATCCAAGTCCTTGCTATACACAATGTTGAAACAAGCAATGGATATGGATTACTACAATCTGATATCGTAGCACTCTCTGCTAGGCCGTGTTAATACTATGCAAATCCGCTAATCTCTGGCCGATGTTGGCAGAAGCGGCGCTTATATTCACTTCTTGCAGGTGTTGCTCCTATCGTTGCGTGGTCCGAATCAGCGTACCATTGGTCGACGTCGTTTCACTGCCTTCTCTGGTCTTCCGTTCTTCATCTTCGTTCCGTCGCTTGTGGTTACGCCAGAACACAGAGGAACTGCAGAAGAGCTAAGAGCCATATGTGTTTTCCGTAGAGTGGGTCATAAAACGTTGAGGTAATAGAACACTGGTTAAAGGGCTTGGTTTTCCTGCGACACAAAACAGTTGGATCGACGCTGGCGTTTGCTACCTAATGTGGTGCAGAGAGTACAACCAACACTGTAGGATATCATGCACCATAGGAGACACATTATAGGAGATGGTGGTATTGTCGACAAAATTTCAGGTGAACTGTATACAGCTTCAAAAATGGTTGGCTTGTGGTGACAAAGGGATTAACCTACTTGATCAGGCATGTTTGGAACAAGACATCTCATACGCAACACATAATAATCTCCCCAGATGTCATGTTGCAGATCGAGTTTTAACTGGTGAAGCCAAGACAATATGTGCAAGATGGACAGTGGTATTGGACTGTGCATTGCAGCATTTGTAACAGATAAATCCATGTGCGATAAAGTTAAGTTGGGTGTGGTTTTAAACCACGTTATGAACACCACTTGCCATGCACTGGAGAAGAAGATGATGATGAAGAAGAAGGGGTGTCACAAAAACTACATCTTGACAGCAATGTATGTAGCTAACAATGCTATGAAGCATAAACAACCAGTTTAAGCACACAGAGTTTAATGATTTTGCTTTTGTAGTATACACAGAGGATGCCGGTATAATAGAGAGATCCTCAGGAAACCTTGTATTGCCGAGACCTTTCAAGACTATGAGGTGTGCTAAAACATGGAGAATGGTTAACATATTTCTATCATGGAATGCACTAGGGTAATTCTGGTACCCCTATAAAGGTATGGTAACATTATTTCAGTTATTTCACCTCATGGATAGCATCATCTATGCCAAAGGCGAGGAGAATATTATCACATGGATGTGTCGAATCTTCAAGTTTGCAGCTCTTCAAGACCTGGAATTCTGCAGGTGTCCTACTCTCCATAGACACACGAGCATTTGTGAGAAAAATATTATTATGTCTGCTTATGAACATGTAAAATTACTTTTAAGTTGAAGAGAAGTAAATGAATTTCTTACTTTGCATTCTGTGTACATTTTTTTTACTATATAGTTTTGCCCAGGTGCCACCATCTGTGGTTTTACTCAAGCACGGGTGATATAAGTTTAGACTTGTTTGCTATATATCTGTCAAAATGGATATGCTCATGTGCCAGCTGCTCTCATAACAGAATGCATGCTGCTTGATAGGCATATTCACATGCAACCGTTACATGCAGTTTGTTATTCTCCATATTAAACCTGACAGCAGCACTCATATCTGGAAAAATTAGTGCCATTTGTGTGTCTTAGACATGCTTTATATGCACAATTCAATGCAGGTGGTTTTCTGAAAACAACAATAACAAAGACATATGATAACGAATTTTTTCATTTATTCACTTATCAAAGGTACAATTTGATTTATGAGATACAGTTTGGTATTTTTAGACACACACAGACACAGATGACTGTTTCAATGTTCAGTGACACAATTTCGTTCTTTTTACACATTCCATTCACAGACAGAGCTTGATTCTTTGTGATACAGATGTATACAAAAGTTCAATGGTACAGTTGGGTTTTGAATACAATTTGGTTCTTTTAGAAAAACAGGTACTTTCATAATTTACAATGAGACTGATCTGCAGGACAGAGGTCCTTTTTTTTGTAATTACAATCCATAGTCCAACCAACTAAGTGCTTCACACTGTACTGGTTATGAGATCTAACAGCCAAAGCAGAGGTACTTTTCTCCTGCACAAGCACTATTACTAATAACTTTAGCCTGTAGTCCAAGCAATTTTAAGTAACATAGTAATTTGACTATGTATACAAGTACAGTATTAGCAGTGCATGTATCCAAAATATCTACAAGTTGAACTGGAGTGGAAAAATAGTACTAAAAACTAATCAGACTGGAATGGCTAGTAACAGGTGACAATTAAGAACTAGACTATTTACACATTTTTTGTGTGATGTTTGTCAAACAGTTAATGAAATACAAAAATATTCAGTAGCTCAATTTTCCTAAACATTTCTCCTACAGATTTTTATAATTGTTTTCTACTGATTTAACAATTTTTTTTCTAAACAGACCATGGACTCATGAGCACGGTATATTACTGTATTAAAATGCTAGATCCCTGTAAACAGAACTATAAAGAACTATATATATATATATATATATATATATATATATATATAAACTATAAAGAAAAAACACACTGTGCGCAATCTGCTGCTATTTCCATTATGATAAACAGGCCATACTATTCCATGCACATTCATTTCTCTTACACCCTGATTCACTCCCTATCGTTCCCTTCACCTATCTCATGAAGTGAACATTGTGAGTATGGGCAGTTGACAATCCTGTCCTCACGAATGATCCGCTTATTGTCATGAGGTGACAGACCAATTTTAGACTACAGCACAGTGTACACCTCGTGAACTTGTGACTGAATACTAATCTGCTGCACCATGTGCCATGGATGAGTCCGAGCAGCCACAATGGAGCACCATGAGTACCACAGTACAGGCACTGCATGTAATCTTCAATAGTGAGGGCTCTTGACACATCATGACGCACACCCTTAGCCTGCCTCTGGGTGGCACCATCTGGCAGTGCATTTCCTTACCCCATAATGCCCACCCCATTCAGTTCTAATAAATATCAAGATGGTTTCTTAAATTCTGCATAGTTTTGCCGAAAATCGCAATATTCATTAATTTAAAAAAAACTTTTTCAGTCATACATTGGTATTGAAATCAATACACTCCTTCAGCCAGGGTTTCAGATTCAAGAGAATGGAATGCCTAATTCCAAGAAGAAGCACACCTAACCCACCCCATACCTAACCAAAGACACTGCTGGAGGTTACAGAAATGAATAACATACCTGTGTTTGTCCCCCAGCATTATCATCAACTTTTGGACGGAACCTACTCCGCATGGAAATAGTTGTTGCTCTGGACATGATATCAAATTGGCTTGTGTATCATGCAAATTAATAGGGTATGTGAGGTCTGCCTCTATCAACATACCCTACATCAAAGTCATCTGTCATGCCACCTTTTTTGAATATCTCACCTAATCCTTTTGAGATCTTCTTCAGGCACCCACTTAAATGTGTCAATCGGCAGTGACTTTGCATGGCGAGGCTGCACAAGTCATTCACATCCAAATACATATGATAACAAGATTCATCGGATTCATTGAATATTTCATCCATCTGCAGCTTACTTGCCTTGATGTGCCTATGGATACATTGGAAAAGTTCCCCACAAGTTCCCTTCAAGGAAAAGAAACAAGTTCAGATCAGTCAATAATTTGATGGTTTTCTTCATTTTCCTGAGCCTTACATCCCAAGACATCCCAGGTACTGTGTACTGCAAGACAGGGTTGAGTTTGTATTTGCTCGTGCATGCAGTTCGGAACTTCTCGAAAATATCCACAAGCAAATGTACATCTGTCTCCATGTACAGTTTTGCATAATCGCCCAAAGATGGGATACTGAATTCCTGCCAGGCATTTACAGCATGCTCATGCTCTGCATCCGATATGGCATCGCACATGAGATTACTCGAGAATGCAGTTATATCATGTAGTTTTGTTTCACTGAGTTTTGCCATACTACCCAGATATTCATTAGGGAAAAACCGTTCCTAGTCGCAAGTTGAAACTTTACATTATCGGGAAATACACCTCAGGTGATGTACAAGTCCTCCTTGTTTCAACAAGTTTCTGGAGCAGTGCCTGCTTAAAGCGTAGTGAGTCAAGGAAACGGAAAGTTATTCCAGACAGGACACTAACCTGATCTGTCTCCTTGCTGAAATTAGCCAAGTGCTCAACAAGCATCATACCCGCTCAAATTGTGGAATAAAATGGATATCTGTCATGGTAACTGATACTTCAGGTTGCATGCATTGTGAACTGCACCACAAATCTTCCCCATAAGATGACAGAGGCCCAATGAGGAGTTTTCACTTGCTTTTCTAAATGCAGGCTACAGACATTACAGTCTATTGTGTTGTTGTTCAAATCTTTATTCTGTTATGATTCGGTCATGGGGATGATGTCATTGTAAAGCTTATTAACTTCCCATGAAAGTTTTTCCAGCTCAGTGAGCAACAAAACTGCAGGCTTATCCCTGACATATGATCTGTGATGGTAAAGACAGGAATCAAAGGTATGGTATGTTTACATGCAGCATGTGCTGATCACATTCTGGTAAATTGAGGTTTTGTGGGTAATATTTCATTGTCATTATTATCTGGCTTGTTCTTCTTTAGGCTGAAAATGTTAACCAAAATACCACAGTGCTGATTCAAATTTTGGTGTGTCCTGACAATTGATGGGGAAGTTAATACCATCGAAGTTCTAATAATTATTAATATCACAGACATGGTGTTTCCTGGATGCTGCGGATTTGTCTTGTAATGTCTTTCACAAGCAAGGACAGACCAAGCGGAACAGGTGTTGTTTGTTTTATTCTGGACATTAATGCACCCCTTCTTGTCAGCTATATCTTTCGGTAGCTTGATATAGCTGGACCCTCCATTTATTAGGTAATGAAGATGTGAGTGGATGTCAACATGTAATACGTGGCTGAGTGCTTTGCTGGGTCCCCTAACGGCCATCTCTGAAAAGCTAGGTCTGAACAGCACTCTAAGATGGGACCACTCGGTGATTGAGGTGCTCTGTGATACCATTCCATTGTTCCCAAAAGATAGACAATACTTTTCTCCTCGACAGCACCTTCCTCTTTGGGCGGACGCAATAGTTAACAGTGTAGTACTGCATTTTATTTCACAGAGGGATATCATGGATCATTTATGAGTTTGATGTGCTCTCTCTCCATGACAGGGTGACACGCCAACGGGAAACTTATAACATCCTTGCACCATCCTGCCAGATTCTTGAGCCTTGTAAACAAGATGCAGTCATCAAATGCATCCTCAATCACTACATGATCTAGTTGTGGTATTTCATGTCCTGTAATAGGATGGGGGAGGAGACTGCTACTAGCCATGTCACTGTTACTAATAAAACTAACCAAAAGCGACGTTAGTGAGGAGCATCTGCCCTCTGGCTTGACAGAACGAACAACCCTATAGGGGAGAAGCCTGCTGGAACTGTGGGTTACGACGGCACTGTTTCTCTGGCCTGTGGCGGATGGACCAGTGCCTGACGGGTAAAGCAGCCACATACCTGGCACCCACATGGGGGTGCGAAGATAGCCCCCCTGTCAGATGTTGTGGCTGACTGGATGCAGAATGAAGAAGTACGTTAATTAAACACGTGAAACACATAGACACTTTGCCTGTAGAGGGAGGAAGAAAAAACACTGATACCACAGAGAGAGAGGGAGAACACATGCGAACATAATAATTTACCTGAGTATGCAGCGCCACTAATGTCATCGTTCTAGTTGCATATGCCCATTCACGAAGGGACAGCTCAAACCCTGACCCACCCTGTCTTGCGTGCAATCTTGGTATTTCAGAGTCGCCTGCACTGCTAGTCTGATTTGCAGAAATGGTTGAAATGGCTCTGAGCACTATGGGACTTAACATCTGAGGTCATCAGTCCCCTAGAACTTACAACTATTTAAACGTAACTAACCTAAGGACATCACACACATCCATGCCCGAGGCAGGATTCGAACCTGCGACCGTAGCAGTCGCGCGGTTCCGGACTGAAGTGCCTAGAACCGCTCGGCCACCGTGGCCGGCTTGCAGAAATCATGTGCTGGAACAGTAAACCAGTTTGTTAGAGAAAAACCTCGTCTCTCCTATACTGCTACACAAAAACTAAATATATTTTAGCACTGCAGGAACTATTTTTATTTCTACTTACATGATTGCTCCAACATCTCATTATCTATTGGAGGGCGTTCCAGCACCTACTGTTGCTGGTGAACATTCCAGTATCTGTCCTTGCTGGTGAACGGTCTGGTGAACGGTCTCCAGATGCCTATAAGTGAAATCATGTGCATCTAGAATGGTTGCTACAACAAGACGAAACCTAAAATTTTTTGAACGTTGATTACACACATATACACGAAGATTACACAGCTACTATAGATTTCTTCAGTGCTTACATGACATAAGCGATGGAAAATTCAGAGCTGGAGGCTGTTTCACTACATGTTGCCGCTGCTGTTTCTTTACAGCCTCCAGCATTGCCTTGTACTCAGATAGTATTCCTGGCAATCAAGCTGCAAGATGAAGAAACGTGAACATAAAAAAATCCGAACATCAAACCATTACTACTACTGCTGTTACTACGAGAACAAATTATGCAATTTTTTTTTACACTTGCAAGGCAGTCCTGGCTGTGGGTTTTTCACTGGAAGCTGGACCTCAATAGCAAGAGACTGGAAGGTCCGCCACGGTCCAGCCTCCTCCTCTTCATGTCTCTCCTCAGACTCCAGAACAAAACCATGGAGATATTCTGTAAAAGAAACTAAATTATTGACAGTAAATTGTGAAAATGTATGTTTTGGAATTATAACTATAAATAGCTAAGAAGATCTACAACGAAAATTCCCACCAATCTATGAAATCTGAATTATACTTACAGGGAAGCTCATCTTCCACATCCACACAATTGGGTTTGCCAACATTACTGCTGCTGCCGCTGTTGCATCACTTCACGTTTAAGAATCAGTTACACACATGCACAATCATACACGCACAGAGAGAGACACTGGCACACACAATTAACACTGCCGCAGGCGAAAGTCGAAAGAGCATGACTGGGGTGGGTAGAGACTTATATAGACTCACTCCACGCCACATTTCACAGCCAACCTATCACAGGGGTTCATTTTGATTGGACATTCGATCAGGAAGCGCGGTTGAAAGAAAGTTCCGTGACATCGCCCTTATTTATGAGGACTCGAGGCTGTAATGAGACAAGTTGTTACAAGTCTCTCTTTCCTCCTCTCTCTCTCTCTCTCTCTCTCTCTCTCTCTCTCTCTGTCCGGCAGGTCGCAGAGTTCTAGAAGCCTCTTGATCGACTGTGAGGTATACTGCCATTCTACTCAGTTCCCATCTTTATTTTGCTGAGAGAGCATCAATTGCGATGTGTTATAAGGCTTGAGATGGTGAACACCAGTGGAAGACATTTTCTGGCTCTCTAGACATGAGAAACACGTATGATTATGAGCATTAAAACCTTAGTTGACTTTGTAAAGTACAAGGATGATCTGGAATCTGTTGTATCACTGACATCAGTATTCATTAAAAAATACGAATCGAAGTACCAGTTTCCGCTAGTTTCGAGTTTTCACGTAAAAATCTTCGCAGACGAGCTAAGTTCCCATTTACTCAATGGTTTGCAGCACGTCCCTCGCAATGACCTCGCTAAAGTTTCGGCTCTGTAAAGATATAGTTTCTGCTCTTTATCTTCGGAGTTACACTGTGCAGGTGATAAGTAGCATCTTGCAATGTGATTGCTATCGAGAACAGTCGCGTATAACCATGTGAAAATTGACGAAATTCTAGAAATTTTCATATGCTACAGGGTGATTTCTGCATAAAAAGGTCACAAATATCATCTTTTCTGGCATGTACAATCGGATATTGCAGCTGATGGCCGTTTCCTGGCTGGTAAAATAATTCGTGAATGAGGAAGCTTTTTTCAATGGCAGAAAGTAAATATTCTTGTAACCTTGCAGACAGGAGATGGTCGCAACTCGTTGCAGAAACCACGGCAGCAAGCAGGCCCAGCCATAAATAGTGCTCTCAGCAGACTCCTTTCTGCCGGAGGAACCAGTTAGGAGAGTGGCTGCTGTTTGCGGAGGGAACTCCAGTCATGCATCGGGCCAGCGCATGAGGGGTGCCGTTGCCTTGTGATTGTTGGCCACGATGGATGACTGGCCGACCTTTCAGGGGGTAGCTAACATTGCGACTATATATGGTGCAAGTGCTTCTGTTTTTGGGATCTGTGTCTTTTCACAGTGTATGTATGAGATTCTGGTGGTCGACAGCTACATACAGGATGATTTTGTTTTCGAAATGTGGTGCTACAGAAGAATGCTGAAAGTAGATGGCTAGATCATATAACTAATGGGGAGGTATGGAATAGAATTGGGGAGGAGTTTGTGGCACAACTTGACTAGAAGAAGGGATCGGTTGGTAGGACATGTTCTGAGGCATCAAGGGATCACCAATTTAGTATTGGAGGGTAGCGTGGAGCGTAAAAATCGTAGAGGTAGACAAAGAGATGAATACACTAAGCAGATTCAGAAGGATGTAGACTGCAGTACGTACTGGGAGATGAAGCAGTTTGCACAGGATAGTGTAGCATGGAGAGCTGCATCAAACCAGTCTCAGGACTGAAGACCACAACAACAACCACAACAACAACAGCGTTATGGTATGGTGGTACAATCATTTGTGGTGATATAGCCTGCTTGAAAACTGGTTTCCTGCCGAAAAATTCAAGCTTCCCGCGACAGCAGCAGAGCAGTGTAGTTGACTATACGTCTTTGGCGATATTTTCTGTATTTCATGATCTGTAGATCAGTTTTGCAAAGTTTAACTGTCAGTGCAATATGACTGCTGAATGTTTTACGTCGATCTGTACAAAGAAAGTTATCTACTGAAATTCTCGTAATATGTCCATCTGTGGAAAGTGGCAGACAGTGACCCCACACAATCAGCAGCATTTTGGCGGGTAAATTCAGTACGAATCAAAAAGAATGCTCCGGTCACAGGAAGTTCTGTGATGTTAGAGAGTCACAAGACATCGTCTGTGGGGGTCTCTACAGACAGGTCCGAACAAGACAGGCAAAACAATGCAGCTACAGAAAGTTCCTTGATGTCAGAGAGTCACGTGTTGTCTTCTTTGTTCGAGTGTTCAGAGACAAGCCCAGGCAGACCAGCCTACTCTGGTTTTGGACAGGTACGATGTCTTCTTTGTTCCAGTGTTCAAAAAATGGTTCAAATGGGTCTAAGCTCTATGGGACTTAGCATCTTAGGTCATCAGTTCCCTAGACATAGAACTACTTAAGCCTAACCAACCTAAGGAGATCACATACATCCATGCCCGAGGCAGGATTCGAACCTGCGACCATAGCAGAAGAGCGATTCTGGACTGAAGCGCCTAGAAGCGCTCAGCCACAGAGGCCGGCTTCGAGTGTTTAGAGACAAGTCCAGCCAGACCAGCCTCCTCTGGTTTTGGACAGGCTGAATGCTATCCACCACTCACCATTGTGACTTTTGAGCATAATTAGACCAGCCGTTGTAGGATATCGAAAATTCATTGAAAATTCCAGCCATTTTTCTCATCTGTACAACAGTGCTCGAATTCTAGGAGAATCTTTTAGACATCCAGTATGTTTTGTGTCTATTTTTTTCACAATTTGTTGTGGGTTTCGAAATATTTCATGAACTTTTAGATATGCAATTGTTCTGACTTTCCCGTCTGTGCTTAGATAAAAGCATGTGTTTCCCTTTGTAGATTTGTGTTTCGAAAAGTGGGAACATAAAAAATAATTGCCTTAACTTCCCTGACTGCCTCAGCGAAAATAAACTAAGCCCATTCAGCGTTTCAGAAAAGTGATGGCACCACAGCAACTGTAGGACTTTGAAATATCTCTGACAGTATCTTTAAACAAGCAGCTGAAACTCGAAAAGTGCGGTGTGGGGGATTGTGGAAAGTGTGTGTGTGTGTGTGTGTGTGTGTGGAGGGGGGGGGGGGGGGAGCTGTAGAATAGTTTCGAGTACTCCCTGGTGGTGGTATTGTGGACTAGGGCGCTCAGTCTGCAAACTTCAAGGCGAACATACACATGTGCAATCGGAAAAAGTGGTGGTGGAGTGTTGCAGAAAGTGAGGGCAGGGAACTGCAGAGTGTGCAGGACAATCCACCAGCAGGCTAACACCACCAAGAACACATTTCCCACCAAAATAAATAAATATATAAATACTTTATGTCCATCCTCTCCTGCAGCTCAGAACAAGCCGAGTCTTTTCCTGCCAATTCACATGTGGAGGAGCGGGTGTAAGGGGGTGGGTGATGTCATAGCAATGAGAGAAGCTGTGGGGGAGTTAGGGTAGTGGAGGTAGCCCAATTTACCTATATTCCACAAAAGAATTCCCAGCATTTCCAGGGGGTGGAGGGGGTGTGACATCACAGGGGGGTCGGGAAAGCCCGGCCGCCATTTTGAATAAATTATTTGTGCCAGAACCTGCTTTGTTCCTCTACTGCCATTTGCCATTGCAATCGATATCTTTTTTCTGTAAAGCCATTGGAACATTCTAGGTAAAAGATGTCTCAAGTATTTGCATTCAACAAAAGTGAGATGACAAAAGCCAAAGGAGTTTAATGAATGGCAATCTGCAACATGATTACTGTTCTGAAAATTGGTAGAAATGGAAGCAAGCTGAGATGAACGAGACACTGCATACTTTTGATCATACGGCACCACTGAGAGTGAAATTACTGAAGCTATTACTGATGTGTACAAACATATGACAGATCACAATTTGATGGAAAGGTGCCTTGAAACCTATACGCAAAACAACAATGCAGCAATGAATTTATTAATTTGGACTTAAGCTCCTAAACACAAGTTTTCGAGTGTAAAAGTCGTCCAAATTGCTGACAATCCGTCATGTGTCATTTTTAACAACGGATTTAACGGTTCCCTGCATAAAATGAAAGTCATGGGAGTAGTTATCGGCACTGCCACTGCCATGGAAATTGACGAAAAACGCTCCAAGCGTTCGGACCGTCGCTCGCTTCAAAACAGCGCTAAGGCTAGAGTTGCGGTTAGAGCCGCACTTTGAAAATCAGGAAGGCTTCCTGTATGGCTGAGGAACAGCAAATTAATGATAAATTGAAAATTTTAAAACGAGAAAATCGAACTCAAAACTTTGAATGCGTATTTCTCGAGACAACATCTTTTAAACTGATTCTCATGAAAAAAATCCTACCTACTAAAATTGGATGCCATTTTGGATTTAATAAAATAGACACTTGTAATTTTGGCGCGAAGCTAAAATAACTATACATTTTTCATAATGTTTTTTATTTATTTATATTTTAAAGCAACAAAATAGGCTGAGTTTCAGGATCTATGTTTTCAAGTGGCTGTCCTTTTGAAATGCACTTCTGATTAATTTGATTATCGAGGTTCATGACGTAGATAATTTAATTCTGATAATGTCAGTATGCTTAATTTTGATTGCAGACCTATGCTTCACTCTCTATCCTGTGAACTGTTTAGTTGCGCAGACTGTGCAGAAGTATTTTGGCCGCCATTTTGTGCTGCATATGCTCGTCAATTTACTAGCCAAATATTATTTACATAGTGTTTAAGATATATGCATTTGTTTGTTGGTGAAGATTAGCATGAAAAAACATTTTTTGTGGAATAATGGTTGAACGGAAGCATAAAGGAGTGCTTCGAGACCAGAAAACGCCCTTAACTTGGCAGCAAATTGCCCTTCATATCGTCGCAGTCGTCAGCTACCTAAAGACGCGTTTACACCTGTACTGCTGTGCTTGACCCACACGCACGCAGAGGCATACGTGTAGACACATGTCCCTTTCTCAGCTTGTGTGCAAGAGTGATCTCATTTACACCTACATTATTTTCCCGTGTCGGAAAGCGAGCACACAACGGCTATATTACAATCTTTCTCAAACGATTTTACGCAAAGTACTGGATGAAAAATTTTGATTCTTCTGTAGCCTTAAATACCAGTTTCAAGATGAACTACCCATCTTTTCGTTAATGGTCATAGTTCTAGCGATATTTAAGGGTTACATACGTCACCACCCGAAATCCGACTAGTTTGCAATTAGAAACAGAGACCACGACGAGATTTCATTTGGTGCATATAAGGTCATGTATTGCTGTGAATCAAATGTAGCTAACAAACTGAATTTAATGTCGCACAATGGAAATGTCGTATTGAAGAAAAACTTCTTTGAGTGGCCCAATCAATCATGAAAGTAGCGGTACCACAACACACGTGAACATATTAATGACAGGGCTCATGTCACTACAAAAGAAACTAGAAGTCGCTATATCAATTTGGTTAATTACCGTAAAACAACGAACAAATTAATTACCTGACGAGATAAGCACGCAAACATTTGATAAGTGAACTAATTATTTTAATTTTGAAATCTGGGATTGGCACAGGTGGGTGGACACATGAAAGCATAATCATAAATCTATATCGTGGATACGGTCAATGACTGTGAAAATGGTTAAAGGTGTGAAATGAATGGCCTCAGAAAAATAATTACAAGCACCAGTAAAATCGTTAAGGTGTATGGTGTAAGCAACTAGCTGGCTATGAACCTTTAAACTGCGTGATTAAACCTGACGTAAGTTAATTAGCCTTGTCGCCCCCCCTCCCCCCCAATTCAGTGACTGCAACGCCAGCTCGTTCTTACCTCTTCTATATGGTGTGAATGTGGCAGTAATAGCTGGAAATTCTGAGTGCAGCTCGCCCTCTGTACTCAGATCTAATATGGAGACATCCTTCTGCGGGACGCCTTGGCAGGGAGCATGTCTCCCAGCATCAAGTCTACCCTCTTCTGTTCTGGCAGCAAGAGCCATATCGCTTAACTCTCCAAAACTTGGCTGTTTCTGCCACAGTAAGATTCTCACCGGCCAATTGCAGTAGACCTTTCAACTTCCGATTAACAACAATTCTGTAAATAAGTTAAACATACTCCTACTCTCTTGGATATTTTCATGGTTAACTAGTAATGCAGACCAGTTCATAAAATCTCAGGAAAGAGCACGACAACGACGAGACATTAAAACAACGACAGATTTAAAGGAATAAGAAGAATAATGGCTGGAGCAGTGCTGGACCACCGAACTGTAAAACAATATCAGCCACTTTGGTGTTACCCGCTAGTACTAGAGGCAGTGTGTAAGCTAGTCTAACTTTTTGCCGTAAGGTGGCCGAATTAGAGCAATCCCATAGGCTGTGGGTCACCACACTGACAGGGGGGAGCATTCTCACAGTACAGGATGTGGCAACAGATCAGCTAAGTGTGGCCAATGTGAAGAAGAATGAAGAAAAGACTGGCACATGTTCATGGTCCCCTTTATTGCCCACATTTTTTTTTCAGATAAACCAAGGCACACAATTCCATGTTCCAAGCTTCCAACAACTGATGGCACAGTGTCAATCTAAGGCCTGGCTCCAGTACCCCCACCTTAAAGACGGAATCCTAGCAGCCAATTTGGCCAAATGATCAGCATGTTCATTCTTTGGGATCCATCCCGACGTGACCTACAGTCCAGACAAAGACAAACGACCATCCAGCATAATGGATATCAGAAAGGAGATCCTGGTTAGTTACAGCCAACTGGCACTGAGGATAGCACTGGTCAATAACCTGAAGTATACTCAAGGAGTCACTGCTGATTAAAACTATCTCGCCAGTGCAAGAACGAATGTGACTGAGGGTTCGACTGATGGCCACTAGTTCAGCAGTGAATACACTGTATTTATTTGGCAGGAAGCATAGTTCACGGCACCTTGATTGTGTGTTGGCAAAATCGATTCATCTGCCAACTGTCGGGCCATCAGTGTATACCACTTCTCAAATCGAAAATGCACCAAGAATGGCCAAGAACAAGCGGCGAAAAACCATGGGATCAACAAAATCCTTCGGTCCAAAGGATAGGTCGAGACAAATCCGAGGATGGAGTACACCCCATGGGGGCATAAGCGATCATTCCCTGACAAAAGGCGGCAGTGGGAAAGGGTGGAGTTCAGAGCAGAGACACAGCACGCAAACTGCAATCGTGACTTCAGTCCTGGGCCTCTCTCGCAGGAGTTGGAACTTTCCACCAGGAAAAAGAACATGATAGTTCAGGTGTTCAGGGGAGCAGTGAATGCATATATCATAACTGAGCAGCAGCTGTTGCCATCTGATCTTTAGTGGAGGGAGTCCAGCCTCTGCGAGTAGACTCATCATAGAGCTAGTCTGAACGGCACCTGTCCGAAGTCGGACCCCGCAGTGGTGTTTCAGGTCCGGCAACCACAATGCCGAGCCATATCCCAGATCCACGTAATCAAGATGAGACAAGATCTACATCTCAATATACTACATACTCCGCAAGCTACCATATGGTGTGTGGTGGATGGTACCCTGTACTACTAACAGTCATTTCCTTTTCTGTTCCACTCGCAAATACAGTGAGTGAAAAATGATTGTCTATATGCCTCCGTGTGGACCCTAATTTCTCTGATCTTAACTTTGTGATCCTTATATAAAATGTACGTTGGCGGCATTAGAATCGCTCGCTGTCAACCTAAAATGCCAATTACTACATTTTCTTAATAGTGTTCCTCAAAGAGAAAGAGAATGCCGCCTTCTCTCCAGAGATTCCCATTTCAGTTCCCCAAGCATCTCCGTAATAACTGCATGTTGTTCGAAGCTTCCGATAACAAATCTAGCAGCCCACCGCTGAATTCCCTTGCTGTCTTCCTTTAATCCAACTTGGTGCAGATCCCAAACCCTCTAGCAGTACTCAACAATGCGTCGCACTAGTGTCCTATAAACGATCTCCTTTACAGATAAACCACACTTTTCTAAAATTCTCCCAATAAACTGAAGTCGACCATTCACCTCCCCTACCACAGTCCTTACATGACCATCCCATTTCAAACTGCTTTGCAGTTTTACACCTAGATATTTAATCAACGTGACTGTGTCAAGGAGCATGCTACTAGTACTGTATTTGAACATTGTTATTCCTACTCATCTGCATTTACTTCATTCTTCTACATTTTGAGGTAGCTGTCATTCATCACACCAACTAGAAATTCTGCCCAGGTCATTTTGTATCCTCCTACAGTCACTAAACAACACCTTCCCATACACCACAGCATCATCAGCAAACAGCCTGTCTGCCACATCATTTATATAGAAAGTAACAGAGGTCATATCACGTTTCCCTGAGGCAATTGTGACGATACCCTTGTCTCTGATGAACACTAGCCATCGAGGACAACATACAGGGTTCTATTACTTAAGAACTCCTCCAGCCACTCACACAGCTGGGAACCAAAGCTTAGTGAGGCCACAGAAGCGTAGAGTGATCTGCACCACTGAGGTAGCATAGAGTATTATGGTGTAACCAGCACATTCACTTAAGTCGGTGCAGATGGCGAAGCCAATCATGTGGGCATTGAAGACAAATCCCAAAAAGTGATAAGACACCACCACATTGAACAGTTGATTATAGAGGAAGGGTTCTGGTTGTGGATCGACAGTACTGTGACAGCGACAGAAGTGCATAATGTATATCTTGATACCCAAAAACCGGCATTCTGCAACACCCACCGTTTGAGGAGCGATGGTGAAAGCAAACATCGTCACCATTCAAGGAGGGTGGGACTGTAAAGCCCATAACCGTAGCTAGACCATTGATAGGCACTAGAGAAAGGGGCACACTCAATATGGAGTCCTTTGGGATTCCATTTGTTGTATATGTGGCTGGGGTACTGTGGAAAGCACCAAATTGAACCCGGAAAGAACGGTGTGATAAGAAGTTCTGGACAAAAATCGGGAGTGGGCCCCGAGATCCCTCTCATGGAGGTAACGAGGATGCGATGACACCATGTGGTGTCATAAGCCCTTTTCACATCAAAGAAGACAGCGATAAGTGTAAGTAGGCTGTTTATGTTTTCTTATTGGCAACGTTACGTAGCGCTCTGTATGAAAATCACTGGCTGTGCTGTGTGCAGTCTGTGGCTAGTTTGCTTTGTTGTCTGCCATTGTAGTGTTGGGCAGCGGCGGCTGGCTGTTAACAGCGCGTAGCGTTGCGCAGTTGGAGGTGAGCCGCCAGCAGTGGTGGATGTGGGGAGAAAAATGGCGGAGTTTTGAAATTTGTAAGACTGGATGTCATGAACTGCTATGTATATTATGATTTTTCAACACTATTAAGGTAAATACATTGTTTGTTCTCTATTAAAATCTTTCATTTGCTAACTATGCCTATTAGTAGTTAGTGCCTTCAGTAGTTTGAATCTTTTATTTAGCTGGCAGTAGTGGCGCTCGCTGTATTGCAGTAGTTCGAGTAACGAAGATTTTTGTGAGGTAAGTGATTTGTGAAAGGTATAGGTTAATGTTAGTCAGGGCCATTCTTTTTAGGGATTTTTGAAAGTCGGATTGCGTTGCGCTAAAAATATTGTGTGTCAGTTTAAGCACAGTCATGTATAATTGTTCTAAGTAAGGGGACGTTTCATGTGTCGACCCTTAGCCGAGGATACCTCACTGGAATCTTCTGATTTTTTCTTGTAGTTTGTGTAATTAGTGTAGCTTTTGTTTATTGCTAGCGCGTAATTATAGAGAGAATTTCCTTTGTAGTTGCAGTTTTTCATTGTCGTACACAGTTGTGGCATGCATGTAGATTTGCACCAAGTATTTCGCAGCTGCGCTTGCAATTAACTAGATATTATTTTCAATGCTATGTTAATGTGTTTTGTTATTTTGCTCTTCAAATTGTGCTTTTCTGTGTTGTCGTGTGAAATATTGTGACAATAATGGCGTGTGATAAACGTAATACTAGGCTTAAAAGTAAACTGAGAAATGACAGTGAAGACGAAAGCAGTGTGTTAGCCCCGCAGAGTAATGAATTAACTAATGTTCAAAGTAGTAATTTGGTAATTGTGCATAGGGAAATGGAGTGGGCTGCAAACAATGGTGTAGGCAGTGAAACAATTAGTGAACAGGGAAGCATTATAGATCGATCGGTCAGCAACAGCTCGCCTCAGGAATCCGAAATGACAGAACACAATATTGCAAATACTGTAGACTCAGGTTTTGGGTCTTCACCGTTTTCTCAAATGAGTCAAGACACATTTTCTGCTTGTCAAAACGTGAATGTTGCCGGTGAAAATGCACTGCCAAAAAGCATAGAGAAACACATTCCAGACACTAATACATTATTATTGCAATTAATGCAACAAATGGAACAAAATCAGAGACAAACACAGCAAAAGCTTCAAAAGTTAGACACAATGGAACAACACCAGAGACAAACGCAGCAACAGTTAGACACAATGGAACAAAATCTTCAAAAGTTAGACACAACGGAACAAAATCTTCGGAAGTTAGACACCACACTTGAACAAACACGTGAAGATTTAACTACTGAGTTACATAACATTGAATCGAAATGCCTAAAAGTCTGTAATGACGTAAAAACACAAATTTGTGAGCATTTCCAACCTATCTTTTCGCGTCATGAAAATGCATTACAGAATCACGAAGCAGCCATAAAAGAACTGCAAATTATTATTCATGAAAATCATGAGACCTTGCAAGCCAAAATTGACTCAGTTGCATCTACCGATTCGGTTACGCAACTTGCAAAAACTCAGGAAAACTTAAAGGACACAGTAAATACGATTTCAACACAAATGGACACTCTGAAACTTGGTTCAGAAAAACACACAGAGGAAATAATTTCACTATCGGATAAAGTAGCCCAACTTTCAGATCAGTTCACTAACTTATCTACAAAGGTAGATGATGATCTGAATGACAACAAGGCCTGTAGCTTTCACTGACACTGAAGAGTATGAACAAATTAGAAAATTCAAACAAAGTCAAAATCAAATCAATACACAGTACAAAAGAGAAATCCGGGAAGTACAAGATCAGTTGGTACAAGTAATACAAGAATTACATATTTCAGAGGACACTCGCGCTCCAGTATGGGAAGAGGGACATAAAAATAGGGAACAACCACAAAATAATAACACAGGACACTTCGTAAATTATGAAAGAAATTGGCAAGGTACACCGAATTTTGAGATGGAACTGCCGAAACGAAGTAACAATGACCGAAATGCGACTTGCCGACATGATGATTTTGACTATAAGCTGTTCATTACTACACGTAAATTCAAAACATTTAAGAATTCCGGCAACGACATTCATCCACAAGCGTGGCTTCATCAGTTCATTCATTGTTTTCCTCCCAACTGATCATTAGAGCACAGATTAGAATATATGTGTGGCTATTTAGAGAATGAACCAGCTGTAAGAATGCGACCGGTCATTCACGATTGTCACAGTGAAGGAGAATTTTATCATGCCTTCCTCTCAGCATAATGGTCTCAAGCTACACAAGACCGAGTAAAACATAGCATCATAATGGGAACATCGTCACCATTCAAGGAGGGTGTAACTGTAAAGCCCTTAACCGTAGCTAGACCATTGATAGATACTAGTGAAAGGGGCACACGCAATATGGAGTCCTTTGGCATTCCATTTGTTGTATATGTGGCTGGGGTACTGTGGAAAGCACCAAATTGAACCCGGAAAGAACGGTGTGATAAGAAGTTCTGGACAAAAATCGGGAGTGGGCCCCGAGATCCCTCTCATGAAGGTAACGAGGCTGCGATGACACCATGTGGTGTCATAAGCCCTTTTCACATCAAAGAAGACAGCGATAAGGTGCAGTCGACGGGGAAATGTCGTCCACATAGCGAACTCCAAGCAGACCAAGATGTCAATGGTGGAAAGGCCTTAGCGAAAACCACCCTCAGACAGAGCCAAAAGGCTCCGAGGATCAAGGTACCAGCACAGAATCAGGCTCACCATACATTCGAGCAACTTAGTGAGACTAATGGAGTGACAGTGGCCCATCTCAAAGGGGTGTTTCAGTGCCGGGATGATCACGCCTCCTCTCCACTGAGATGGGAACTCACGATCGATGCAGATACGGCTGAAAATGGCTAGAACATGACGTTGCCAATCCACTGATATGTGTTTCAAAGGGCTAGGACACTGAAGAATTTTCATACATTGAAAGGAGCATTACATGGCTTTCGGTGGTGTACAGTAGAAGGTAAGTGAATTCACTCCATCCTATGTTTGAGGACATGAAATGAAGGCTGATATTTCTCAGACACAGAGCCTGGAGCACAATGCAGAGCAAATGTTTGGCAACAGTGACTGGATAAGCGTAGACAACACTGTTCAGTGTGGCAACAAATACGTTCATGGGGGGGGGGGGAGGGGGGCGGGGCTGGTGTTTCATAGAGACGTCTGATCTTTGTTCAAGCCCGAGAAGGAGAGGTCCATAGTCCAATACTAGTAACATACAAGTCCCAGCATTCTTGTTCTGTCGTTTTATTAGGTGGCGGAAGAGTGCCTGGAGCTGTTTAAATGAAATGAGGTGCTCCATCGGTGGATGTCACGCATGACGTTGGAGAGCTTATCTGCGATCTCTAATAGCCATGGCAGTTTCGGATGTCCACCAATGTTCTGTCTTTAAAGGAGGTCCCAAGGAAGTGAGACCACTAATGGACATCCAGATGAATGATGTTGAGGGAGAGACTGGACGACTGTTAACTGATTACTGTCACACAAGTCACCATGGACTCCCAATGGCTGGAGGGGAGAAGACCAGGGTTGCAGAGAAAAGATCAACAGCACTATAACATCCATATGCCACACTGAAGTGTGTGGGAGCACCAGTTACAAGAAACAAAGATCGAGATCTGTGAAAAAGTTTTCGATAACTTCGCCTTGGCCAGTGGTCGTGGTTCCACCCCGCAAAGGATTATGGGCACTGAAGTAACCAAACATTAAGAAGGGAGGGGGGAGCTGAGAAATCAGTGTTCAGCGTCAGAAAGGAGACACAAATTACAGACCTTAAAATCCAGAGACGTCATCACATGAACATGGATCGTTTTCCCTGTAGACAGAGGGCAGAATGTACATGCAAACTACACCTGACACTCAAATTCAGTGTGATTCTTAAAATAGCACCAATAGCCACAGAGGGTAGGAGCTTGCATTGCTGGATTTTCCTGGAGGGCAATGCAAAAAGCAGGAGAAACAAATAAGAAAATAAGAGATGTAGAAACTCAGTCAGGTAGTGAAAAAAACGGCTGCAGTTCCTCTGGAGAATCATGCTGTCAGTATCCTGCAGAGACATGAAGGGACTGAGGAAGCAAGTCAGGCCCCAGGGTCACCTGCTGCACTAGTTGTGAGAATACACCATCAACACACAATGATTCAGAATCAGATTGTGTGTGTGTGTGTGTGTGTGTGTGTGTGTGTGTAAGAGAGAGAGAGAGAGAGAGAGAGAGAGCGAGAGCGAGAGCGAGAGGGAGGGGGGGGGGGGGAGGAATCCAGTGCTACAGAAGCCACCAGAGGCTCCGCCTTGGATACAGAGGCGGAACATGTGGGGTCTGGTGGCAATGGGACCACTGGAGTCTCCTTCTTGGAGGACTTCCTTAGATGTTTTAAGGTCTACAAGGGGTTGCCTGCCTTAGTTTCAAAGAGATAGGAGGAATGTGAACCCTACAACCAGCAGCTTGCGGCTACTTTAACCACTCGCTGATATCCAGTTGCAGATAAGCAGAAAGCGGTGAGAAGAGTGTCCTAAGGGATCCCTTCCAGGCGAGAGATGCCAGAGGAGGGTGATACTTCTCCAGCCAAGGTTTAGGGATCGATGTCCTCAATGGGTGAGAAGTCAAAGCTTCCAAAGTGGTGTGGGAGAAGCGTTAAGAGGAGAGCCCCCAACCACCAGGGGAACAGGGATAACTGAGTGCCCCAGGGCCCGATACAGAAGGCACAAGCAGTAATGCTACTGACGCTAAGGATGCCGTCGCAGCCATAGCATATGTCGTTATATCTTATGTGCAGGATGCAGACGACGATATTTCTGCTTGGCCTCTTAACACATCAGAATCTTGTATTCTTGTATTTTCTTTTCTCGTTGGAAAATGGTGCAGTTCAGTGAACAGGTGGAACTGTGCTCTCTGCAGCTGATATAGACAGGGGGAGTAACACGAGGAACATTTGTGTTCAACTGACGTCCACAAGCCCTCACATCACATCGCTGCACTATCACCATGACCTTTCCAGGGAGCGAGTCACCTTCAGAGGTCAATATGAAGACACAGGCTCTGAGCACTATGGGACTTAACATCTATGGTCATCATTCCCCTAGAACTTAGAACTACTTAAACCCAACTAACCTAAGGACATCACACAACACCCAGTCATCACGAGGCAGAGAAAATCCCTGACCCCGCCGGGAATCGAACCCGGGAGCCCGGGCGCGGGAAGCGAAGACGCTAGGAGCAACCCTATTGACCCTTGGTCCTCATAGTACATGACTGGCAAAATGCACATCCCATCGCTCCAAACTGGCACATAATTCATCATCCATCTGCAAAAGAAGGCCGTGGTGGAAGGTAATACTCTGTACCATACTGAAACTGTTATGCTAGGGTGACAGTTACAGGAATGTCACCCAGTTTGTCACAGGTGAGTATCGCCTGTGAACTGAACCACTCTTCATTTTCAAGATGGCTGCTACTACCAAAAACCGGTCCTCACGATGTTCAGAAGAGAATAATGGCTTTATAGACAAAAAGGACCCCCAATCAGCCCTAGAGCAAGTATTTAACCCCTTGTCTCTTAGCCCTACATTTCTTCCATGGTGTAGCTGTGGATGGAAACATTTTTTGGTCTATCTCTCTGCATTACAAGAATCTTTTTTTTCCCAGTGGAAGAAAGCTTGCCGGCAGCAGTGGCCGAGCGGTTCTAGGCGCTTCAGTGCGGAAACGCGCGACTGCTGCGGTCACAGATTCGAATGGATGTGTGTGATGTCCTCAGGTTAGTTAGGTTTAAGTAGTTCTAAGTTCTAGGGGACTGATGACCTCAGATGTTATGTCCCATAGTGCTCAGAGCCATTTGAACCATTTATTTGAAGAAAGCTTAATCCCACTTCATATGCTAGTCATCTGCCATGGTGCCAGCCACTCCAAGTGGGGCCTCTTCCCAAAGGGCACCACCCTACCTCAGCGAAGGCTACCTTGCCAATAATCCATTGCTTGGAACCCCATGTGCCAGCCACAACAGGCATCGCTCCATGCAATATGTGGGGAGTTTCCAGCTCAGCCACCAATAGTATGATCACTGAATGATCAGGGGCTACTGCCATGAGGTACCTGACGACCTCCCCCCCCCCCCCCCCCCCCCTTCCCACAACGGGATGGCTACTGTGTTGGGTTTTGGGTGTATTATCATTGGCAGATAGGAAAAGTCCAAAGACTGAAATGCACAAAGGTGAAGTATACAACGCATTGGGCGACCTTCCATGCGTGTTTTTGTAACATCACCACTTCAAAAGCCGTCCGCTGTGGCTGAGCGTTTCTAAGCGCTTCAGTCCGGAACGGCGCTGCTGCTACAGTCGCAGGTTCGAATCCTACCTCGGGCATGGATGTGTGTAATGTCCTTAGGTTAGTTAGGTTTAAGTAGTTCTAAGTCTAGCGGACTGATGACCTCGGATGGTAAGTCTCATAGTGCTTAGAGCTATTTGAACCATTTCCATACTTCCATAAAATTTGTAGGAGGATTGGTTGGTCAAACCTAAGCATGTAGGTTTGGATCAAAAGGTCTGTAAAAGGCCAGAAGAAAAATGAGGAAGGTTCAAAACGAAAAGCAAAGTCCAAATGTGGTCAGCAGAAAGAAGACCATACGATAGAAAGCAAATGGGAAAAAGAATAGAAGCAGCATGGGCTCGCCACATGGAAAGGGAAGCAGTGCATCAAGGACCCGTGTTGGCCAAGAATGTACTCACAAGAGATTTGTGATCCCCCTATGAGACAATGGTTAGTGGATAGTAATAAATTTAGACAACATTGTCTATGAAGTGCAGCGATCTAGTGCCATATTTAAATTAAGATCAACAGTCGAAATCCCAATAATATTTGCTTTTTTATCGGCTTCGGCTTATGCAAAAGCCATCTTCAGAATTTTTGGCCTCCTACGGCGGGTGCTGGCGGCTCTTCGGTTTTCTCGTGATACCACGATCGTACTCTGTAAACCGAGAAGCCGTCAGCCCCAGCCATAGGGGCCAAAAATTCTGAAGATGGCTTTAACATGAGCCGAAACCGGTAAAAAACAAATATTATTTGGATTTCGATTGTTGATTTTAACCTATATAGTGGATAATAACATTTCTTAACTGGAATAGCCTGCCAAGAATTCGACCTGAACAGAGTGGAACACCTTTGGCATGAGTTAGATCGTTGACTTCATTCCAGATATCATTGTCCAACATCACTACCTTCTGTGACTTCGCCTATCGAAGAAGAATGGGCTGCCATTCCTCCAAAGACATTCAGACGCCTCATTGATAGTGTCTTTCGAAGATTTAACCCGTCATAAAGGCGGAGGATAGACACACCCCATATTAATGTCGACAAAAAGGTGTTTGGATACTCTTGATCAAATAGTGTATAAGGACAACTCTTCCCTACATGCATCATTTAAACCAATAATGCTGGCTTTTCTCCATTGTGGAGGCATCTGCAATAACTCGAAAACACTTTTTGAGGTTATGTTCCACTTGTGTGCCTCCATAGCGTGGGTAAACTTGCATTCGAGCCCTGCCTTCCAGGCTGTGACGTCAAACACCGACAGGACTGGAGCCCAAGTAGAGCTCGCATTAAATAACTTGACCCATGTGCAGAAACACAATGTCGTCCCAAGCGCTGGGAGGCTTATTCCTTTGTGTCGGAAAGGGCAGCCACTTCAGTTTCCTGTCGATTGCTGTGCCGACTAATTGGTTTGTTATTAGCCCTACACACGAGCGATGATCTTTGACGACATTGCAGCGATAAAGCATGCAATCAATCGCTCGCTTCTACTCCGCCACATACAAGCAATCTACCAGTATTTCTAACGCCACGGTCGTGAAGTTCTGATATGGAAGATGAACTGCTGTGTTTAGCAACGGTAGCAGTTGATTTCAGTTTTTCCGTCAATGCACGGAAAAAACGGGAAATGATATTATTTAAGTTGGTACGCAAATACTTCCTAAAGTAGTCAATTCCTCTATCATTTATTAGTCTGTGGCTTAACCGCAAGTATTTACACAGGTTTTTGAAATCGAGGTCTCTATAGAAATAATTGGATGCAGCAATGCTGGTTTCTGTAAATCTAGTTGAAAACTGTATGAGACAGGCAGAGATTATACGAAATGACAAGGTACAGAAGTAGAATAGGTAAGCTCCAAACATTTCAAGTAAGAGGTTCAGTTAATACCTCATTATACTTGGAAGTTGAAAAGCTTTAATAAGGACCAAATTTTATAAATAACTCAAAATCGCCAGAAGGAACCCTCTATATAGTAAATATTGCTATGAGCTTCTCAAGAATTTATACTTCTACAGCAAAAAACGAGCGAGGTGGCGCAGTGGCTAGTACACTGCATTCGCATTCCGTAGGACGACGGTTCAAACCCGCGTCTGGCCATCCTAATTTAGGTTTTCCGTGATTTCCTAAATCGCTTCAGGCAAATGCCGGGGTGGTTCCCTTGAAAGGGCACGGCCGATTTCCTTCCCCTTCCTTCGCTAAACCAAGCTTGTGATCCGTCTCTAATGACCTCGCTGTCGACGGGCGTTAAGCACTAATCTCCTCCTCCTTCTACAGCACACGTTTAAAAACTGCTGATACTGCAAAACCTTAAGGTGACAACGATTTTGTACTTGTAATCCTTCTTAATATAAGTGGGAACTCTGGCTTCAGCTTAACGTTTCAGAATGGTTTGTGCTACCTGAATAACTATAATTTCTAATGTAAAGTTCTTACCGTACGTGGGTGCAGCATATAAGTCGCCGCAAGGCAGTTAAATTGTCATACGTGGTATGCGATTGATCAGATCGCATAGTGATTCCGCACAAACACCGATCGATCGCTGCGGTCTGCGATTTGCCCACACACATGCAGCCTGGGGACTTATCGCAAGGTTACATGGATTTTCCGACCATGGTATCTCCATTACTTTTTTAGATGCCTCAGGCATCGTGGAACTTGTGATAGAGCAGTTTTACGTATTAGGTTTTCCGATCAGATCCTACCCCACAGCTGATTTACGCCAGTCGTTCACCAACAGCGGGCGTATTGTCACCGTCAGTCACGCAGTACCCTCGCCAACCGCCTTTGTTTCCTTATAGTTTCTTGACGCGTACGCTATTTAAGTTCTATACACTATGAGTAATGGAAGTAACCACAACGGAAGAGAAGCCATGCCTTCTCAAGGATAGTCATCGCTAGCGGAAGCACGAAAAGTATGATAAGTATACGAATTTTTTGTGCGTAAATTCCGAACAGAGCAAACGCTATGCTGTTTAAAAATTACAAATGGCAGAATCAGGCCTAATCAGTAACATTCATTCCCATCTGACAAAGCAGAAGTGCAAATTAAGATGGCCGAGCGGTTCTGGGGGCTACAGTCTGGAACCGCGCGACCGCTACGGTCGCAGGTTCGAATCTTGCCTCGGGCATGGATGTGTGTGATGTCCTTAAGTTAGTTAGGTTTAAGTAGTTCTAAGTTCTAGGGGACTGATGACCACAGCAGTTAAGTCCCTTAGTGCTCAGAGCCATTTGAACCCTTTTTTGCAAATTAAGAAAAACATTGATAAGATTTCGTAGAAAATGTCTTAAATTTATGAGAACTCCTGCATTGTGTTAAGCAAGCAGAGAATCTATTGGAACGACGAAGAACCTTGGCACTAATTCAGAGATTCAACTGAGCGAAGATAATCTCAAAGTAACTGAAGATAACAATTTTTTGAGAACTGACGATACGTGTGTTCCTGAGAAAAGTATCCTGGTGTTCGGCTGTGGAGAAAATCCAGAATTAAAATGGAACTGTTCTTATGGACAGGACAGTTGACAGTTCTGTGACAATCCAAAGTTCTGTACGCCATATACAAAAACATAGGAAGCACAGAAGAAGAGTCGAAGGTATTTCCTGTTTTATTTTCCTTGCTCTCAGACAAAAATCAAAATACACAAGAAATAATTTATTCTGGACTAATAAATAAGGCGTGTGGGTGGTAACCGAAAGCTGCAGTGCCAGACTGAAGTCTGTACAATTAAAGCAAAAAAATAGTGTTCCTGGAACATCCCTTTCCGGCTGCAATTTTCAGTGCAACCAGTTTGTGTGGGAGAAAATATAAGAATTGGGATTAACGGACGAATACAGGGATAGAGAAGAACTCCGATTGTTTTGTCACTTCTGAGCTGCAGCGGCACATCTTCTACCAAATAGTGTCGATAAAGCGCGGCTGGTAATAATAGAGGAAATGCCCAGTGGAAAATGGATGTAAAATCCTAGTATACCAGCTGAAATGTGGAATGTTTTTAACCTGCGGCACAGGACCACGAATGCTGTCGGAGATTGGCACAGGAAACTAAACTCCTCATTAAACCAAAAACATTCGAAAGTACGCTTTCCGATAAATAAGCTGGAGAAGGGAGTAGTAAATGTTGTTTTTGAAATTAAGAAAGCTTCCATTAGCCAGCTTCTTCAGAAAAGTAGAAAAAAATACGTAAATCTTGAGAAATGGAATTTAAGATGATATTTTAAATGTCTATCTTCATTACAAAAAAAATTGAGTGAGAAGGCAAAATTCGTAAAATAAGACAAGATGTTTAGTCATTTGCTGCAGTAATGCTGCAAAATGAGAAAAAGTTAAAAATAAATCATAAAAAATATATTTGAATATGCCTATTTACTAAGTGCATAACCACCCCTAAGACTGATAAAATTTGAAGGAATTCCCTTGTTACAAAACGGTCGACAACGCCTCCCCCAATATTGCGGCATCCTTTGATGGCCGGAAAGGCCAAGGCTAAAATATTTTTGGTCGGAATCACCGCCTTGACGACGGGTCGCAAGACCAGGTAAGAGGCGCTCCTATCCGTCGCTGGTGTGTGGAGGCCACTAAAAGCGCGGTATACCTTAGCTGAGTATGCCATGATTTCTTGTTTTGTTTGGTATTTTAGTCAGAAACTAACGATTTTGAAAGTTTGTATCCGTCAAATTATTAGTCGAACTGGCATAACCCGTTAACATGGTCGTTCGCAGACTGGGCAGCCGCAGTTTAAAAATTCTGTAAGGTACTGCTTGCGCTTAGGCTTTAGATGTGGAACTGCGCTTCCCCTATCGCGTGGTGGCCGTTCGCAATGCAACTCCCACCATGAACTTCGTCCCCTTGGGTTGGGTTGTTTTGGGGAAGGAGACCAGACAGCGAGGTAATCGGTCTCATCGGATTAGGAAACGATGGGGAAGAAAGTCGGCCGTGCCCTTTCAAAGGAACCATCCCGGCATTCGCCTGGAGCGATTTAGGGAAAACACGGAAAACCTAAATCAGGATGGCCAGAGGCGGGATTGAACCGTCGTCCTCCCGAATGCGAGTCCATTGTGCTAACCACTGCACCACCTCGCTCGGTCGTCGTTACAGTCTCTGCTAGTCAGTTCGCTTATGCGGTGTTGCAGTAATTTCGTGCGTACTCCAGCATTCAGAAAGCTCTACAAGGGGAATAGCACCGGAGCTATCACGCAAAAACACGCGAAGTTTTCTGCAGAGAAGCGGCCTAGTAGCCAGCCAGCAAGTAAGCCTATAAGCCGTCCTCATGCGAGACGAAGCTGCTAACGTTTAAGTGGACGCGGACGGGTCATCCGACCTCACTAAAGACAGCGCCATCGGCACACGGAACGAGCTGATTAATGTGATTTGCCCTCTCAGCGCTCTGCAGCGATGTTGTCGGCTTTATTTGGCTCTCAAACCACACCGTTTGTTTACGAAAACGGATGTGCGTGAAATAGCAGCGTTAATTCTGTCAGCGAATGACGTAAAGAAAAAAAAAAAAGAAAATAATCGGGCTTGAACGGCAATTTGCAGGAAGAGGAAAACTACATAATACTGTACAACGATCTGAGATACATAGTACAAGAAGTTATTGATTAACTCAAATGAATTTTCACTCCATCTGCGGTATTAAAATGAATAGAGTTAAGATATAATGTCTAATGTCAGTTTGCGCATGCCTAATATCCATATTTCGCATTGACTACCAACATTTTGAAATAACGTACAACACACAGAGTTCTAGGTCAAGATTCGTTTCATAATTTCATTCGAATGGAGAAGAGATTTTTGGAAGCTGTTCACCGTCACTCAAAAACATGTTTACCGTCAAGACACAAACACGGACCAGGCCATAACCCAGAGATACGCATATATATTTCACAGAAATTTCATAATACCAAAAACTTCCACTGTGTAAGCCGTGTTTACATTCTGGTATAGTTTGGCAGTTCGTTAAGATTTCCGGCCATTTGGGGCAACATTCCTGTTGTTCACTTTTGCAACAAGAATTGCAGCAAATACATTACTTATAACACGAGTAAATAACATCGACATCTGAGATATTACTTCTATTAAACGGATAATAAATACCTAAAATGATTTTGAAAACAAAAGGTGAAAAAAATATGTTTGGAAGGAGGTGGACGCGTATCAGCTACATTCACCTTCACAACTCCGAGGTCACGATCCTAACAGCTGCGTTACACTCCTGAAACAGCAACCGCGTGTCCGCATGTAGTGTAGACTGTCTGAAGACTGTATCTACAAACATCATTATTTGATATTTTACCCGTGATTTTATTACAACAAATTGTAGCTACGACGACGTGTTTTGGAGAGATCCTCACTTTGCTGGTGCTTTTAAACAGTTTATGTACTGTATGAGAAAGAAAACCAATCAAATACGATGTTAAGCCATACGATATGGCGGCCCCATTGTTCTGCTTGTGACGTAAAACGATGTCGCATCACACTGACCACGTTCCTCTCCAAGAGGTAAAAATCTGACACTGCAGGTTCCTTGTCTCCAGCTCCACAGTGTAGTGGGACGTGGAATTACACGCTATGACGTCACCAGCACTTAGTCCGATGCCAACGAGATATACGGGCCCCTGCAACAAGGCCCCTGCAACAACTTGTGGGCGACACACAAGTCGGCTTGTCCGTCACACTTCGCACGTGCTCGGCTCCGTGCAGGGCCCATGGGAAACCAATATTTAATTGAAAAGGTTGTAAGTAGGCTGTTTAGGTTTTTATGATGATAACGCCACGTAGCGCTCTGTATGAAAGTCACTGACTGTGCTGTGTGCAGCCTGTGGCAGGTTGGCATTGTTGCAATATTCGCCTGTGTAATGTTGGGCTGTTGGATGTGAACAGCGCTTAGCGTTGGGCAGTTGGAGGTGAGCCGCCAGCATTGGTGGATGTGGGGAGAGAGATGCCAGAGTTTTTAGCGGACGATCTGGACGTGTGTCCGTCAGAAAAAGGAAATATGTTTAATTGGATGTCACAAAATTATATATATATAATGACTTTTGAACGCTATTAAGGTAAATACATTGTTTGTTCTGTATCAAAATCTTTCATTTGCTAACTATGCCTATCAGTAGTTAGAATCTTTTATTTAGTTGGCAGTATTGGCGCTCGCTGTATTGCAGTAGTAATTCGAGTAACGAAGGTTTTTGTGAAGTAAGTGGTTCATGAACGGTATTGGTTATTGTTAGTCAGTGCCATTCTTTTGTAGGGATCCAGAATGCGATTTTCACTCTGCAGCGTAGTGTGCGCTGATATGAAACTTCCTGGCAGATTAAAACTGTGTGCCGGACCGAGACTCGAACTCGGGACCTTTGCCTTTCGCGGGCTAATGCTCTACCGAAGTACTGGCAGCAGTAAAGCTGTGAGGGCGAAGCGTGAGTCGTGCTTGGGTAGCTCAGTTGGTAGAGCACTTGCCCGCGAAAGGCAAAGGTCCCGAGTTCGAGTCTCGGTCCGGCACACAGTTTTAATCTACCAGGAAGTTTCTTTTGTAGGGATGATTGACTAAAAATATTGTGTGTCAGTGAAGTGATGATCAGAATAAGCAAAGAGAAAACTGTCTGAGTACGTTGTGTTTTACTTAGTTGTTTCTGTATCCAATAACGTAGTTTACCAGCACAGTCTTTCTTAATTTTTCAAAAGGGACGTTTCAAGGTGCCCCAGTAAAGTCTTAATTTTGACGTGTGACCTGCATGCATTTAAACACGCAGTCAAGTATTATTAAACTCGCCTGAAATAGGTACTCCCTCTCCGCCGGAGACTGCTACTTCCACTCTTAAGAACTGGAGCATCACTTGCTGTGACGTACGCGCCACAGCCTGTCATTCTCTCGGGCCTCCTCCTCGTTCACGTCCCGTGAGAGGACGGCTTTTAGCGAATCTTAGCCTATGAGACGGGCGTGCAGACTGACCTCGAGCAGGAGGTTGGCGGGCCCCCGGGAGGCGAGCAGCGAGTAGAGCAGCAACAGCACTCCGTACGTGCCGCGCAGAGCCGACACGTGCGTCGCGAAGAAGTGACGCACCTCCGCGCGCGTCTCCAGGGGCAGCACCCGCAGCTCCTCGTGGAAGAAGTCGGGGCCCACGTACGCCTCTATCCCCTCCCCCTGCGTCGGCAGCTCCACCAGGACGTACGCGCGATCCGACAGGTCGTCCACCGCCTGCACACAGCAGCAGATGAAGGCGTCTGCGGACGATATTGCACAATTTGAGTATTTGTGTGTTACATGTTTGGTTAAACCTGTAAATCGTCAATCACAATAGCCTTATTTGTAATTTTTTGTAGGAACTGTTAGACTACACAAGGGGCGTTTCAAAGTCCGAGAGATGGCACCACCGGCGCATATCGAGGTCATGTTTAGTTAGTAGCATCTTTGAAAAGAATGCACGACAAGTTTCAGCCATATTGGTCTATTTCTTTGTGTTTGGCATTCGTGTGAATTAACGAAGTCGAGTGATTGTCAAAAAATGGACGAAAAAGAATTTCGTGTAGTGATTATACATTACTTTATGAAAGGTAAAACGCCTCAGGAGACTAAAGCACTCCGTCTTCAGGTCACAAGACCGCCGTGTCGTCCTCAGCTGAGGATGCGGGTAGAAGGGGTGTGTGGTCAGCACACCGCTCTCCCGGTCGTTGGTTGGTTGGTTGTTTGAGGTTTAAGGGACCAAACAGCAAGGTCATCAGTCCCTTGTTTCAAATATGCTCCATTCCGCTAATGGGACATCTCAGTAAAGTCAGAACAATAAAACGGAAAAAGGGAAAAACGTAAAAGGGCAGTCACGTTGTCAGTGGTAAAAAAACAAAATGAGGGAAGTCGGCAAGAGAACGAACCCAACACTACGCTGAAGCAGCATAGGCAAGACCACCTGTGACTTAAAAGGTACAACTGCTATAATGTAGAAAGTACGTATGGGAATAGAAAGACTAACCAAGCCTTAAAAAAAAGGGTAAAAACAGAGTAAAAGGGGAAGAAAAGAGGATTTAGGTCAGGGAGGTGAATCGGGAATCTCCGAACACTGCCTACAGTGGGAGACACCCAAACACTCACCGCCCTGCCCTAACACCAGAGAGAGATTAAAAACCTTAAAACTGAGAATAAAAACCACTTTCCCGGAGGAAACCGAGAACCAGAGAGACCATCCGGGAATCGTCAGCCAACATCAAAGGCAAAGTGTGGGGGAGTCTGTACTTAGCACGCAGAGCCAAAAGAAGGGGGCATTCAACCAAAATGTGGGCTACTGACTGGAAGACTCCACAACCACATAGTGGGGGTGGCCCATCACGCAAAAGAAAACCATGGGTGAGCCTGGTATGGCCAATGCGAAGACGACACAGTGTGGTCGAGTCCTTTCGGGAGAGGCGAAAGGAAGAACGCCACGGGCCTGGTGTCACCTTAATTGCACGAAGTTTATTAGACAGGGGAGTAGCCTCCCAAGAATTGGCCCATGACTGTGCGAAGTGGGATTTGATGTGAAGCCGTAAATCCGCTGCAGGAGGGGTTACAGAAAAGGGGGGTAAGTAACTGCTCCCCCAGCCAAACGATCAGCGAGCTCATTACCCGGGATACCCACATTGCCAGGGACCAAAAGAAGTCAATGGAACAAGCAGCATGGTGAATATCAGCGAGATGGTCATGGATGGCAGAGACCAAGGGATGGCGCGAAAAACACCGGTCAATAGCAAGAAGGCCACTCATCGAGTCGGTACATAACAAAACGCGGTTGTGTTGGGATTGTTTAATAAAGGTAAGGGGCTGGGAAATTGCCATCAATTCCGCAGTAAACACCCCACATGTAGGTGGCAGCAGATGACTTTCCGTTCCAACAGAGGACGTGAAGGCATACCCAACACGGTCAGCAGATTTAGAGCCATCAGTGTAAAAAACAACAGCATCCCGAAACTCCCACAAAATTTGGCGGAAAAAGGAACGGAACACCACTGGGGGGAAGGAATCTTTCAGACCTCGGCAGAGGTGGAGCACTGAGATGTTGAAGCAGTTGGTTATGAATGGAATCTGGACCAGGGGCCGTATCATGAGAAGAAGATAGAGCAGAAAGAAATTCCCATTCAGTAAAAGGTTCGTTGTAAGATTCTGACTCACAAGTGGTGAAACATAAGGTGGGAGCTTCAGCCCGCTGTTTTTGATGAAGGAAAGCAGCTGGATAGGAGGCTGACGCTGATGCCACTGCAAAATGGGTCGCAAGATGTTCTGCAAGAACTAATGGGTCCGTACAAATGCCATCTGGGAAGTGAAGGCCTGGGAGGGTGGACTGCCGATGGCAACCTTGGAGAGAGCGAAGTGTAGCCCATACCCGTGACAGAGGGACAGCAGAACCAAGGGAAGAAACAAATCGTTCCCATCATATCCGCTTACTCTGTTTGATTAAATAATGGGCTTTAGCGCGAAGGCGTTTAAAGGTAGTAAGGCTGGCTACAGATGGGTGCCTCTTAAAGTGTTGCAAAGCTCGACGGCGATCACGGATGGCAATGGCAATGGCCGTACTCCACTACGAGACTTGCCGACGACGAAATGGTCCAGATGAGCGCGGGACAGCAAGGCTAGCAGCGCGAACAATCGCGTCAGACACGTCACGTAGGACGTCATCAATACAACCCGACAAAGAGGGAGAAAACAAGACCTGTGCAGTGTATAGAGGCCAATCGGCGCGTTGGAAAGACCAACGAGGTAACCTGTCCATCGGGGAGCGGGAAGGGAGCGTGATAATCAATGGGAAATTGTCACTATCACAAAGGTCGTCGTGTGGCGACCAGTGTAATGAAGGGAGGAGAGAGGGAGAAGAAAGAGAAAGATCAATGGCAGAAACGATACCATGATCGGCACTGAAATGAGTAGGGGAGCCATCATTAAGAAGGCATAGGTCGTGGTCAGCAATAATTTGGTCTATAATAAGACCTCGTGTAGATGGAAAGGCACTGCCCCACAAAGGATGATGAGCATTAAAATCCCCAAGGAGGAGGAAGGGAGGAGGAAGTTGCTGAAGAAGGGCGGTTAAGGCAGCAGGTGTAAGAATCCTGTCAGGAGGGAGATAAAGATTGCAAACTGTGACTGCAGAGTCTAGGTGGATCCTAACAGCAACCGCTTCCAATGTAGTTTGAAGAGGAATCCACGTGCTAGCAATGTCTGTATGGACCAACGTACAAACGCCACCAGAAGCCCGAAGGGGTCCGACCCGATTTCGACAGAAAACACGGAACCCACGGAGGGTCGGTGAGTGAGCATCAGTAAAATGGGATTCCTGGAGAACCACACAAGCTGCAGAGTAGGACGAAAGAAGGGATTTCAATTCCAGAAGATGACGATAGTATCCATTACAATTCCATTGGAGAACCACAGAACGATGGGTTAAATGGGGGCTGAACACGCTAAATCCAGCCATACCGCCGGGTCCCCACCTGTCACCGACAAGGAGGGGGCGACATCCATGAACGACAGGTCAGAATCCGGTTGTGAAGTCGGGGGAGGGACCTCTGGTGACATCAGAGGCTCTTTGTCCCGGGACTTATGTTTCTTCTTCTTTTCAGGCTGAGATCGAGGAGGGCTGTGTGGCATAAAGGAGCCAGCTGCAGCAAGATCAGAAACAGAGAAAGACCGGGCGACCTGGGGGCCGACAGACCGTGGCTCTCGCGGTCGTCGCGCGGCAGCAGACCTTTGGCCTGGAAGGTGCCGGGAAGGGGCATCCCAGGAGAGGCGCCCTTGACCGGCAGACGCCGAACGAGTGGGACACTTCTCCAGCTGGGGAGGGGGAGCAGCGCCTATAGGAGAAGGTGTGGGAGCCGCAGGGGAGGGGGGGAGGAGAGGGGTCCGGGATGGGGGTAAGGAAGGGGGAGGAAGGGGTGAAGATGTAACCAAGGCGTAACTAGATGTCATGGACACAGGGTGAAGTCGTGCATATTTCTTACAGGCCTCTGTGTAGGTTAAACGATCGAGGGACTTATACTCCTGTATCTTTTTTTTCCTTCTTATATACTGGGCAATCTGGTGAACGTGGAGAATGACTATCATGACAATTTACACATACAGGAGGGGGAACACAGGGACTCCCCTCATGGAGTGGACGTCCACAGTCACCACAGAGAGGGACCTGGGAACAGCAGGAAGACATGTGGCCAAAATGCAAGCACTTGAAACACCTCATAGGAGGTGGGATGTACTGCTTCACATCACAGCGATAGACCATAATCTTAACTTTCTCAGGAAGGGTTTCCCCTTCAAAGGCCAGGATAAAGGCACCAGTATCAATACGATTGTCTTTAGGACCCTTCTGAACACGCCAAACAAAGTGAACACCCCGAAGTTCCTCATCAGTTTGAAGGATGAGGTCCCTGTGAAAAATCACACCTTGTACCATATTTAGAGGCTGGTGGGGGGTAATGGACACAGGAATTGTGCCAAGATGGGTACAGGCACGAAGAGCCGCAGATTGGGCAGCTGAAATAGTTTTTATCAGCAACGAACCCGACCGCATCTTGCTCAGGGAGTCCACTTCGCCAAATTTGTCTTCAATGTGTTCCATGAAGAATAAAGGTTTGACACTGGTGAAAATATCTCCATCAGTCCTGGTGCAAACTAGATAACGGGGGAAAGGTTTTGCCCCTAGACGACGGGCCTGACCCTCTTCCCAGGGGGTAGCCATGGAAGGGAAGGCCGAAGGGGCAAGAGAAGCAGCACTTGAGGAATCAGTTCCACTCAGAGAGACAGCCGCAGAAGAATGGCCAGAGTTCTAGACCCGTATGCGTTTCATTTGCATAGCGTCCGCCCTGATACCACCCACTCCGATCAGGGGCTCTCCTCGCGGGCGCCACCCAGCCACAGCAAGGGCCGTCTGGCACGGCGGCCATTGCCGGGAGTTCCGATGCTCCAGGATGATGAGCAACCACTCCAAGGCATGCATGAGGAGGTCACAGCTCAGGTATCAGAAGTGTGATCCCTGTGTGTTCAGGGGGCTCAACCAAAAGGGTACATAGCGACCCCACCATATGGGCTGGCTACCGTGCTGGCTATGCACTCTAGTATCAGACAACGACGTGAAAGAAAAGGTGGAATGTACTAGGAGGGCGCATGTCGGAGACACTAGGTAAGGTACTCTTCCACAAATGGCTCACACTATGGAGGAGAAATTTTGTAATGGAGGTCAAACCCCAGAGGGGGAGAAATGATTATGCAACAAAGCCGAATTGGAAAACCAACAGAACCAGGAGGATAGCGGGGCCAACATAAGCAGGGACACCAAGAGAGGGAGAGGAGAGGGCGAGGGGAAAGGAGCAAGGAGGGGAAAGGATGGGAAGGGAAAGGAAATGCAGCCCTGGAGAGAAAGAAGGCTGCAATGGCTCAGGGCCCCGTGCTCGCCACGCATGTATCCACAAAAGAGTTGTGGACCCCCTGGGGGGTCTCCCGGTCGTTATGATGGTTTTCTGTCACCGGAGCCGCTACTATTCGGTCGAGTAGCTTCTCAATTGGCATCACGAGGCTGAGTGCAACCCGAAAAATGGCAACAGCGCATGGCGGTCCAGATGGTCACCCACCCAAGTGCCAGCAACGCCCGACAGCGCTTAACTTCCGTGATCTGACGGGAACCGGTGTATCCACTCCAGCAAGGCCGTTGCCTTCAGGAGATTAAAGAGAAGCTTGATAAACATTACGGTGACTCTGCACCTTCGATTAGAACAGTTTATAAGTGGTTTCAAAATTTTCGGCGTGGCCATATGGGCACAAGTGATGCTGAACGTTCTGGACGCCCTGTGGAGATTACGAATCCGGAAATCATTGATAAAAGCCATGATATGGTGATGGATGACAGAAGAGTTAAGGTGCGAGAGATTGCTAGTGCTGTGGGAATCTCGAATGAACGGGTACATAATATTTTGCGTAAACATTTGGACATGAGAAAGCTATCCGCAAGATGGGTTCCGCTATTGCTCACGCTTGACCAGAAACGGAATCGTGTGAAGTGCTGCAAGGATGGTTTGCAGCAGTTCAGGAAGAATCTGCAGGTCTTTGCGTCGTTTCGTCACAGTGGATGAAACATGGATACATTACTATACTTCTGAGACCAAACAACAATCTAAACAATGTGTTACCAAGGGAGAATCTGCACCAAAAAAGGCGAAGGCCATTCCTTCGTCCGGAAAGGTTATGGTGACTGTCTTTTGGGATTCGCAAGGGATAATCCTCATCGACTACCTGGAAAAGGTGAAACTCTTACAGGTACATATTATTCATCGTTATTGGACCGTTTGAAAACCGAGCTGCAAGAACAACGCCGGCGACTGGACCACAAAAACGACCTTTTTCATGACGACAATGCACCAGCACACACCTCAGCAGTTGTGGTCGCAAAATGATTGGAAACAGGTTTCACATCCCCCCTATTCTCCAGACATGGCTCTCTCGGACTGCTATTTATGCCCCAATTTGAAGAAATGGCAGGCAGGATAAAGAATGTATTTAAACGAGGAGGTGATTGCAGCAACTAATAGTTAGTTTGAAGACTTGGACAGTTCCTATTATTCGGAAGGTATCAACAAATTAGAACAGTGTTGGAAGAAGTGTATAAGTGTAAAAGGAGACCATGTCGAAAAAAAAAAGCTTTACCCCAAACACATAAGTATTTTTTATTTTTGCACAGACTTTTCAAACGCCCCTCGTATTACACTGACAAGCCAAAACATTATGACCACTGCCCACAGCGACGTTGGATGCCGCCTTGTGGCGTTGTGGTCACCTGATGCGCAGCAGACACGCTGGGGATCACCCCAGCGCAGATATCGGCTGCAAGTGGGGAAATCATTTCAGATACGCGACTTTGACAAAGGGCAAATTGTGATTAAGCAAAGTCTGTGAACGAGTATCTCGAAAGCGGGACGCTGGTCGAATGTTCACGTGCAACGCACAAGAAATACAGCGTGTGGTCAAAGGGACTTCCATTCGTCAGCGCCATCTACCGTGGCAACGACGTATTTCCGGACACATTTTATAGCACTCCTGGTATGCCATTTGAAAAAATAAAAAAAAAATTAAAAAAAAAATAATAATAAAAAAAAATATTGATAAGTCGCAGAAAAAGTTTACTTGTAACATTGTCCCTACTATTGTGGGTTAGCACCGTCTTTATCAAAAAGTTCGTGGAAAAGTTTTGAGAGCAAATATGTGGCTCTTACTATCTTGCATCAGAGAGTAGTTAAGGTAAACATATTTCTGGGAATTGAAGCTGGGACCAATATTATAACTGCTCATTGCTCCAAATGCAGCAATGTTCTGCAATTGTTATACATTATTAAAGCCTACAACGAAATAAATAGTACGCACCAAATGATGATATAACAAGAAGAATTTAACACATAGGCAAATTCACAGTTACCGTATAATTATAATATACTTAAATCTTAGAAGTTAGTAGACAGGACACAGCTATTACTTAGCTAACTACACACAGCTTTTAGCACCCAGTTGTTCATGCCACCATACTTCTGCGATAATGAATTTCATTCATCAGATATATCCTTCCCTTTAAGTTTAAGAAGTCATAGAATTCTGAACTACTGTATTTGAAATTAGTTTTCACCATCGTTATTGTTTTCGAAGTCTGTAGTTTAAATTGAGTTTTATGTACATACGTTAATCATTAAAAAGAAAATACACGTTCGACTGCTGCAGTTGTACCAGGAACAAACAACGCAAACTCCACAGTGTTAGAAATATTGTCATAAGATATACCTTTGAATGTGAAGTCTCAAACATCTGTACCCAAGGAATTTCAACAACAGTTTTTTCTATGCTCCATTTCTCAATTTGCCGAGATGTGACAAACGGCTGCATGTTAAAACGTTCCAGTAACAAGTCATTGTCTTTAATTTTGCAGTTTGATAACACATTTGCAAGAGACTCTTAGCGCGTTTGTACCTCATCCGGCGTAGGTATATAGTCCAAATGACCCCATTGTAGTATGAAAATGCATTAGAATGGACCGTACACTGTTCAGTGTATTACGCACTGTTATCATAAAATTCACATACGGTGTCGGTAAAATTAATATCTACGTCAGATTTAAATATGTTCAAAGCACTTCATACAAAGTGTGGCACGAATCTGATTTCTCGTTTTCCTGTCATATTGATTCTTAAATCGTGAAATGTTCCTCTGCTCCTTATTTGCAGGGATAAGTTATTTTATTGTAATTTTCAAACAGTAATTCCATATATAGGAAGCTGACTTTCGAAAAACTACATGGCACCGATTGGGAGTAAGAAAGCTCTTTCGAGTGAATGAATATCAAAAATAATAGCTGGGCTAAGCTCTTTGGAGCGGGCGTGTGTGTTTACTCATTGCGCTCGTAAATATAGGTGTTTTCTCGTGGAAAAACAATTTGTTAAGGCAATATTATAGCTTAAATAAGTAAATTAGTATCTATTGTGATCTATGTATTGAAGGTGTCACTTTTACTTGCGAAGTTCTCGTGAAAAAATAACTGTTCTAAAGTGCAAGCCGTTAGCGTGTGTGTTTACTCAGCGCGCTCGTAAATAAAGGTGTTTACTCGTGGAAAAACAATTTATTAAGGCAATATTGTAGCTCAAATAAATAAATTAGTATCTATTATGATCTACATATTGAAGGTTTCGGTTTTTCTTGTGTAGTTTTCGTGAAAACATAACTGTTCTAAAGTGCAAGCCTTTGGCGTGGGTTCGGTATTCCATTTGGCTGTTGTTTTCTGTGTTTCTATACTTCCGTACAGTTAATTTTCCATATTGTGCAGTAAAGTCGTTGAGTGGTGTTTCTGTTTCCATGAGAGTATTTATACATAATTCAGTGATAGCGCCTGTTCAAATTTGTCTTTAGAAAATATCGAGCCTCTTCAGTTTCTTACTCGTTTCGTGATTTCCGTCACTATGACCTACGCCAGCAATTAACTCCGCGCTGTTTACATACGCCTGCTGCTACATTCGCCTGACGTCCAGAAGTTCTCTGGTCATCTCACCGCAAGCAAGTTACTTTCTGCTAATTATTAATTGGTGTAGGGGAATTGTTTGTAGTCTAATTTGTATTGTTTGAATTTGTGTTGTTTGTTTGTAGTGTAATTTGTATTGTTTAACCTGCCGTCATGTGTGACAAATGTGGATGTTGTAAATTAGTGAACACGGGAGTAAAAGTCAGGATTCCGGGTTTGTGTTTCACTGAGGAGATTGTAGCGGGGAAGCTGTTATAGTGCCAGATGAGGCTCGCCAATGGAGTTGTAGATTATGTAGCCGTGACAAGAAAATCTTGGAAAAAGATTTGTGCCCTTCAGGCTGAACTAGAAATTGTGTAGTTTCAATTAGACAGGTTAAAGGGGGAAAGAGACAATGAGAGCTGGGAACAGGTAACAAGTCGTAGTCAGAAGGAGAAAACCTCAGAAATCACTTTTCAGATTCCAGTGAGCAATAAGTTTGATTTGTTACCTGAAGTAGAAGAGCCTCAAACAGTTTTTGAGCAAAGTAGGGTGTAGCAGACTCGTAGTAACAATTGTAATGCTAGGTCGGGAGTAAAGTCAAGCAGAAAGAAAAGAGTCCTCCTGTTAGGTAGCAGTCACGGGAGAGGTGTAAGCCAGTTGCTACAGGATAGGCTAGGAGTCGAGTACCAGGTCACAAGCATTGTGAAACCTAGTGCTAAGCTTAGCCAGGTTACAGAAAACCTAGGGGCCTTGTGCAAAGATTTTGATGGCGAGGACCATGTTCTTATAGTAGGAGTAGCAGGAAACAGCCTGGTTAGCAATTCAGACTATAGTATTAGGTGTGACCTGGATGTAATAGGTGCAGCAACAACTCACACTCATGTGGGGTTTGTGGATGTTTTGCAGCGCCATGACTAGTCCTGGGTTAATACGGCTGTCAACCGTGTTAACAGAGAGCTTGGGGGGGGGGGGGGGTGTTACTGTTGCAGAAACTAAATCTCATATCTGTGCTGTGCCTGTTGATGCAATTGGGAGGTTGGTTACACTAGTCATGGCCTGCATCTAAATAGGAGGGGGACAGATAGATAAGTTGATCTTCTTGCAGAAAATGTAAGGGGGGCCCACATGCACACAAGAAAAAATACCTGTGATTACTGGAGTCAGAGGGACACATTTTTTAGGTTTAGACTCAGGTTACAGACAGAGAGTATTGAAAGAGATTAAAAAAGAACAGTGCCATAATGGTTCAAATGGCTCTGAGCACTATGGGACTCAACTGCTGAGGTCATCAGTCCCCTAGAACTTAGAACTAGTTAAAGCTAACTAACCTAAGGACATGACAAACATCCATGCCCGAGGCAGGATTCGAACCTGCGACCGTAGCGGTTTTGAGGTTCCAGACTGCAGCGCCTTTAACCGCACGGCCACTTCGGCCGGCAGTGCCATAATGTCTGTAACAGTATCCAAAGAAATAAAATTTGTGTGTTTCATCAGAACATTAGAGGACTGAAAAATAAGATAGATGAGCTTCTTGTATGCCTAGAAAATGGGGTAAATTCTTAAGGTATAGATGTTTTTCGTCTCTCTGAACACCATGTTACCGCAGGGATGGAGAAGTTAAATTTAAGGGATTACAGATTAGCATCTTATTCATGTAGAGTCAACATGGAAAAAGGAGGAGCTGCTACTTAGATAAAAAGTGGACACAAAGTCAAAAATATTGCAACAAATAGTTTTTGTGTAGAGCAGATCCTTGAAGCATATGCTTGTGAGTTGCTACTGCAGTATACTTCTATAGTAATTGTAACAATCTACAGATCCCCTCAAGGTAACTTTCAGCTATTCATGAAAAATCTTGAGGCATTATTGAGCTACCTGTCAGACAAAAAGCAGCAGTTAGTAGTTTGTGGTGATTTTAATGTTGTTGTTGTTGTGGTCTTCAGTCCTGAGACTGGTTTGATGCAACTCTCCATGCTACTCTATCCTGTGCAAGCTTCTTCATCTCTAAGTAACTACTGCAATCTACATCCTTCTGAATCTGCTTAGTGTATTCATCTCTTGGTCTCCCTCTACGATTTTTACCCTCCACGCTGCCCTCCATGCTAAATTCGTGATCCCTTGATGCCTCAGAACGTGTCCTACCAACCCATTCCTTCTTCTTGTCGAGTTGTGCCACAAGCTCCTCTTCTCCCCAATTCTATTCAATACCTCCTCATTAGTTATGTGATCTGCCCATCTAATCTTCAGCATTCTTCTGTACCACCACATTTCGAAAGCTTCTATTCTCTTCTTGTCCAAACTACAGATCGTCCATGTTTCACTTCCATACATGGCTACATTCGATACAAATGATTTCAGAAACGACTTCCCGACACTTAAATCTATACTCGATGTTAACAAATTTCTCTTCTTCAGAAACGCTTTCCTTGCCATTTCCAGTCTACATTTTATATCTTCCCTACTTCGACCATCATCAGTTATTTTGCTCCTCAAACAGCAAACTCCTTTACTACTTTAAGTGTCTCATTTCCTAATCTAATTCCTTCAGCATCGCCCGACTTAATTCGACTACATTCCATTATCCTCGTTTTGTTTTTGTTGATGTTCATCTTATATCCTCCTTTCAAGACACTGTCCATTCTTGTCTCTGACATGATTACAATGTCATCGGCAAACCTCAAAGTTTTTATTTCTTCTCCATGGATTTTAATACCTACTCCGAATTTTTCTTTTGTTTCCTTTACTGCGTGCTCAATATACAGATTGAATAACATCGGGGAGAGGCTACAACCCTATCTCACTCCCTTCCCAACCCCTGCTTCCCTTTCATGTTGCCGGCCAGGGTGGCCGAGCGGTTCTACGCACTACGGTCTGGAACCGGGCGACCGCTACTGTCGCAGGTTCGAATCCAGCCTGGGGCATGGATGTGTGTGATGTCCTTAGGTTAGTTATGTTTAAGTAGTTCTATGTTCTAGGGGACTGATGACCTTAAAAGTTAAGTCCCATAGTGCTCAGAGCCATTTGAACCAACCCTTTCATGTCCCTCGACTCTTATAACTGCCATTTGGTTTCTGTACAAATTGTAAATAGCCTTTCGCTCCCTGTATTTTACCCGTGCCACCTTCAGAATTTGAAAGAGAGTATTCCAGTCAACACTGTCAAAAGCTTTCTCTAAGTCTACTAATGCTAGAAACGTAGGTTTGCTTTTACTTTCTAAGATAACTCGTAGGGTCAGTATTGCCTCACGTGTTCCAATATTTCTACGGAAACCAAACTGATCTTCCCCGAGGTCAGCTTCTACCAGTTTTTCCATTCGTCTGTAAAGAATTCGCTTTATTATTTTGCAGCCGTGACTTATTAAATTGATAGTTCGGTAATTTTCACATTTGTCAACACCTGGTTTCTTTGGGATTGGAATTATTATATTCTTCTTGAAGTCTGAGGGTATCTCGCCTGTCTCATACATCTTGCTCACCAGATGGTAAGAGTTTTGTCAGGACTGTCCCCCCCCCCCCCCCAAGGCTGTCAGTAGTTCTAATGGAATGTTGTCTACTTCTGGGGCCTTGTTTTGACTGAGGTCTTTCAGTGCTCTGTCAAACTCTTCACACAGTATCATATATCCCATTTCATCTTCATCTACATCCTCTTCCATTTTCATAATATTGTCCTCAAGTACGTTGCCCTTGTGTAGACCCTCTATATACTCCTTCCACATTTCTGCTTCCCTTTTTTGCTTAGAACTGGGTTTCCATCTGAGCTCTTGATATTCATACAAGTGGTTCTCTTTTCTCCAAAGGTCTCTTTAATTTTCCTGTAGGCAGTATCTAACTTACCCCTCGTAAGATACGCCTCTACATCCTTACATTTGTCCTCTAGCCATCCCTGCTTACCCATTTTCACTTCCTGTCGATCTCATTTTTGAGACGTTTGCATTCCTTTTTGCCTGCTTCATTTACTGCATTTTTATATTTTCTCCTTTCATCAATTAAATTCAATATTTCTTCTGTTACCCATGGATTTCTACTAGCCCTCGTCTTTTTACCTACATGATCCTCTGCTGCCTTCACTACTTCATCCCTCTAAACTACCCATTCTTCTTCTACTGTATTTCTTTCCCCCATTCCTGTCAATTGTTCCCTTATTCTCTCCCTGAAACTCTGTACAACCTCTGGTTCTTTCAGTTTATCTAAGTCCCATCTCCTTAAATTCCCACTTTTTTGCAGTTTCTTCAGTTTTAATCTACAGTTCATAACCAATAGATTGTGATCAGAGGCCACATCTGCCCCTGCAAATGTCTTACAATTTAAAACCTGGTTCCTAAATCTCTGTCTTACCATTATATGATCTATCTGATACCTTCTAGTATCTCCAGGCTTCTTCCATGTAAACAACCTTCTTTTATGATTCTTGAATCAAGTGTTAGCTATGATTAAGTTATGCTCTGTGCAAAATTCTACCAGGCGGCTTCCTCTTTCATTTCTTCCCCCCAACCCATATTCACCTACTACGTTTCCTTCTCTCCCTTTTTCCTACTATCTAATTCCAGTCACCCATGACTATTAAATTTTCGTCTCCCTTCACTATCTGAATAATTTCTTTTACCTCATCATACATTCCATCAATTTCATCGTCAGCTGCAGAGCTAGTTTGCATATAAACTTGTACTACTGTAGTAGATGTGGACTTCGTGTCTATCTTGGCGACAATAATGCTTTCACTATGCTGTTTGTAGTAGCCTACCCACACTCAAATTTTTTTATTCATTATTAAACCTACTCCTGCGTTACCCCCATTTGATTTTGTATTTATAGCCCTGTATTCACCTGACCAAAAGTCTTGTTCCTCCTGCCACCGAACTTCACTAATTCCCACTATATCTAACTTAAACCTAACCATTACCCTTATTAAATTTTCTAACCTACCTGCCCGATAAAGGGATCTGACATTCCACGCTCCGATCCGTAGAACGCGTTTTCTTTCTCCTGATAACGACGTCCTCTTGAGTAGTCCCCGCCCGGAGATCCGAATGGGGGACTATTTTACCTCTGGAATATTTTACCCAAGAGGACGCCATCATCATTTAACCATACAGTAAAGCTGCATGCCTTCGGGAAAATATACGGCTGTAGTTTCCCCTTGCTTTCATCCGTTCGCAGTACCAGCAAAGCAAGGCCGTTTTGGTTAGTGTTACATGGCCAAATCAGTCAATCATCCAGACTGTTGCCCCTGCAGCTACTGGAAAGGCTGCTGCCCCTCTTCAGGAACCACACGTTTGTCTGGCCTCTCAACAGATACCCCTCCGTTGTGGTTGCACCTACGGTACGGCTATCTGTGTCGCTGAGGCACGCAAGCCTCCCAACCAACGGCAAGGTCCATGGTTCATGGGGGGGCGGAGATTTTAACGTAGATTTCTTCAAACATCCGGATAGGAAAAATGAGCTAGAATATTTGTTTGTTTCGATCTAGTATCTGCTGTAAGGTTTCCAACTCGTATGCAGCAGGATAGTAGGTCACCTATCGATAAAATTTTCATAGACAGTGCTCAGGAAGAAACAATTAGTTATTAATGGGCTATCTGATTATGATGCACAGTTAATGGAAATAACATATATAGCACCTTACAGGATTCAGGCAAGTTCACACAAGGCAGGGAGACTTATTAATGTGAATACAGGATACAGAGCTTTAAGTGCAGCCTAGAAGAGGTAGAATGGGATGAAGTATACACAGAAAATGATACTGATGCCAAATTCAATTTATTCCACCGCAATATTTGAGAGTTGCTTTCCTGAAACGTTATCCAAAAAAGCCATTACAGAGTCAAGTAAGCCATGGATTACTAAGGGAATTAAGGTCGCCTGTAAGAGGAAGAGGGAAATATATCGACTGGCCAGAATAAGTCAGGATCCGACATTACTTGCTTACTACAAAAGTTACTGGAATATTTTAAGGAAAGTCATTAAGAAGTCGAGAAGTTTATGTGTTCTGACAGAAATTAATAATTCGGATGATAAGATTAAAACTATATGGAATATTGTCAAACAGGAGACGGGGCAGCCTGACAGTGCACAGCATACCATAGCAATAAAGCTAATTGATTATGTGAGTGACAATTCACAAGTTGCAAGTATTTTTAACAATCACTTTCTTAATGTAGAAGTAAAAATAGGATTAAAGGGTTCAGTTGAAGAAGCAAAAAAATATGTTAAAAGTGTCATTCCCCCACTGAAATTAAGGGAATTATAAATATACTGATAAACAAGAGCTTATGTGGTGTTGATGGAGTCTCTAACAGAATTTTGAAGTGTTGTTCTAATTTAATAGGTGGAGTCCTTGGCGATATATGTAATGCTTCGCTGTCACAGGGAATTTTTCCAGACAGATTGAAATACGCAATTGTCAAACCTCTTCATAAGAAAGGCCACAAAAGTGTCTTAAATAATTATTGACCAACCTCATTGCTGACTTCGTTTTCTAAAATATTCGAAAAAGTTATGTATTCAATGGCAGTCTCACATTTAAGTGAAAATAATTTACTCAGTGTGTCACAGTTCGGATTCCGGAAGGGTTACTCGACTGAGAATGCTACCTACACATTTACCCATCAGATAGTACAAGTCCTAAATAAAAAATTATCGCCAGCTGATAGTTTTTGTGATCTCTCCAAGGCATTTGACTGTGTGGATCATGTCGCACTCTTAGAAAAACTCGGGTTTTATGGAATTGAAGGCTATACACACAGCTGGTTTGGATTGTATTTAATGAACACAAAGCAAAAAGTTGCGCTAAATAGCACAAATAATGTTGGGAGGGTTGTAAATTCTAGTGAATGGGGAGTTATCACAAGTGGAGTCCCACAGGGTTCAATTTTACATCTTCTGCTGTTCCTTATTCATGTGAATGAATTCCCACTTAACGTTCGGCAAGCGGGAATACTACTTTTTGCAGATGACACGGGTGTTATAATAAAGCCCATTCCAGAAAAAGCAGCTGAAGATATTACCAAGGATGCCTTTCAAAGATTTATTAAGTGGTTCTCAGAAAATGGACTCTCCCTTAAATTTGAAAAAACTCACTATATCCAGTTCTGTACAACGAGATTTCTCCAAATTTTTGTGTGTTCAAATTGATGACAACTTGAACTGGAAGAAGCATATTACTGAGCTTCTCAAACAACTAAGTTCAGCTTCTTTCGCTCTTCGTATAATCGCTAGTCTTGGTAATAAAAAGATTAGCCTCCTAACGTACTCTGCATATTTCCACTCAATAATGTCTCATAGAATAGTTTTCTGGGGTAACTCACCACTTAGACATAAAGTATTGATTGCACAAAAGAGAGCAGTGAGAATAGTTAGTGGTGTTCACCCAAGGACGTGATGTAGGCAGCTTTTCAAGGAGTTAGGTATTTTAACTGCCCCATCAGAGTACATATATTCGCTAATGACATTCATTGCAAATAATCCATCTCAGTTCGCGAAGAACAATGATGTTCATACGTACAACACTAGAGGGAAAAATGACCTTTTCTAGCCGTTATTGAAGCTGTCAGTTGCTCAAGAAGGAGTACATTGTTCAGCAACAAAAATCTTTGATCATTTGCCCAACAGTATAAAGTGTCTGGCAGGTAGCAGATCAGGTTTTAAATCTAGCTTAAAATCATTTTTTTTTTTTGGACAACTCCTTCTGCTCCATGGACGAGTTTCTATTTCAGAAATGGTAAAAAAATTGTACTCTAAATTTAGTTGCATGTATAGAACTAAAAATTTCAGTAATATTAATATTAGCACTATTCATGTGTGTATATATATCTTGTAATCTGACTTGTTCCACATCATATCGATAAAATAATCGGGAAAATGATCTACGGAACGTGACATAACTAAAGCTAAACTAAACTAAACTAAAGCTTCTCCAACCTCTAAAACTGCTACGTGCTGTCCTTCGATACTGCCATATGGGAAGTCCTAAAATACTCATACCAACGAGCGGACCGAACTCCAAAAATCGGAATTGCCCCGGAACAAATCGGGACGTCTGGTCACTTTAGAGTAGTGTATCAGACATTGTTACTATAAAAAAACTATAACAGTAATATTCATAAAGCAATGGTTTCAGTTGTATTGTAGTGACTGATTTAATACACCAAGACTTTCGTGTTTGTTTTCTTTACCATTAGGAAACAGAATATTAGCTAGTCAAAATTTTGCACATAAATAAACTAAAATTCAGTATGTGTAAAACACTCAAGAAGAAACTATGTGAGTTTTTGTTAGTTGTAGTCACAATTTTAACAAAGCAATTTTGAATCTTGGTTTACCTTATTATTCGCCGGCCGAAGTGGCCGTGCGGTTAAAGGCGCTGCAGTCTGGAACCGCAAGACCGCTATGGTCGCAGGTTCGAATCCTGCCTCGGGCATGGATGTTTGTGATGTCCTTAGGTTAGTTAGGTTTAACTAGTTCTAAGTTCTAGGGGACTAATGACCTCAGCAGTTGAGTCCCATAGTGCTCAGAGCCATTTTTTTACCTTATTATTCACTTGAAGCCTTTTTAGACGCAATGATTTACAGGAGGTAAGTAGCAAGCAAATATATAATTTTTATTAATAGGAACTGGCTCATCACATATTTTTGCTAACTCTATGGTGCTAGTAATTGCCTCTCTTCCTCTTTTTCGTAATGAAACGTTTAAAAAAAATCTGCATTCACAGTCTTCCTGGGCTTACATTGCAACAAGATAGTTCCCGTCCGTACTCGATGAGAGTTTCTATCGTTTGTCTTCGTGTGTGCCAAAACCTACCTACGCCAACAAGGTCGCCGGAATTGAGAACGTTTGGAGCATTACGGACAAGCGCCCTACAACCACCTCAGGGCTCTGACGATACAACGCGCCAGATGGACAGAATCTGGCACGATATACCTCAGGAAGGGCGTCCAGCAATCCCGTCAATCAATGCCAAGCCGAATAAACGCCTGTAGAAGGGCCAGAGATGGACAAATGCAATACTGACTTGCTCAGTTTGTGAAGTTATTGCTCTTGAATAAATCATCCAGTTTCCCTGAAATTGCAATCATTTGGTTTTCTATTCATGTAGATCACGTCTACCGCCTGAAAATGTAATCATTTGCTTGTGTGTGAAATTGTAATCATTTGCTTGTGTGTACACGTACATCATATCCACCGATTTCGATGTCATTCCTATAGTTCCTTCGTGGACCGTCGTTTTTCTTTTTTTCCCCCTTCAGTTGTATTTTAAATTTAGTACTGCGTTGGTAAAAGGGCGACAAGGCAAAGCTGATTCATCCGGGAACGGAGTGCTCACTGCCTGCCAACTACTGCCCAGTGAAAGGTGGCTACACTGTGCCACTGCGCCAGAGAGTGCGCCAAAGAGTACTATTAAGCCGCCTCCACAGTGGTTGTTGAGAGTTCGTGGCAGTCAGTGCTAGTAGAGAGCACAGTGTGTGTTAAGAGCTCGTGATTGTCGTGAAGTCGGAGTGAGATGTGGTAGTAAAGAGTGTTGCTCCTTGTTTTATGCAGTTATTTGATGGGAGAGATAGCAGATGTTATTGTAATGAGTGCATTTCGTCAATATATATGAAGGTAAAATTTATAATGTTTTTTTTTTATTAATTGTCTATCTGAAATAATGTGTCACTACAGGTTCAGTCAACAAAGCATCTGGCTTGTGTTCTTGGATTAGAGTGGAATTCTGGTTTTCTTGCGTAATTATAGTTTTCTAATTTTCTTTTGTCACGTCTGTATAGTTGGTATTTAAAAATTCTTGTCTTGTTGGAAAAGAACCGTGCCAGATGCATACGTTGAGTCACACTCCCACATACAGAACAGTTACATTTGTGCTTGGATTTTGTAGGTTTTTTAGTTGCTGGGGACTTAATTAATTAACTGTGTTTACGGAAATTTTCTTACATTGTTCTTTGCAGTCAGATAGCGTAATAATACTAGTCAGGGCCAACCGATTACGAGACTTGCGTAATCGGACAGACAGTTACTAAAATTAAAAGTATTTTCAATACCAAATTTATTTAATTAAGCCCCCATGCACGTGGCGACCGCTGCTTCGGATCGTCCCTTGGAATCTTCTGATTGTGAAAATTGTAGACTGTAGTATTGTTGTAGTAATTTTGAGTTTAGTGATTGTAGTCTGTATTGAGTGTGTAGATTTGGTAATTGGCATTCTTTTAATGGTATTTTTCAAAATTTAATTTTTATTGCCTTATATACGCGTTTGACAATTTGTGCAATTATTTCAATTGTTCGTTAATCGTGTTTGAAGGAAACATCTCGCGTGAATAGTATTGTTGGAGATAAGGAGTCATTGTGTGGGATTTTCGAACAGTGACGAATTTTTTTTTTTTATGTTTTGTAAATGATTACGCGATCGATGAAAAAGGCGAAAATGATGAATAGTCAGAATAACGAAATTGTTGACATGGCGAACTCGCCAACACAGGATAACAGTATGATGAATAATGGTGTTGAAAACAATTTAATAAGCAAGGACAATAGTCCGGAAACAGTTCAAAATTTTTCTCAGTCAGAAAATTCACAGAATACGAGATTAACGATAGAAGATTCTGTAATAGTATCGAACAAAGATAGCTTTACAGCTATGACGAAAGAAGTCTATTTCGCGGGAAACGTTAAGGGTGAAAAGAGTTTCGAACCAGTTACTATGGAGCAGTTAATGAGTGCAATATTAAATTTGGGAGCACGTATGGAAACACGGTTAGACTCACTAGACTCACAAATAGGAACAATTATAACCAAGATGAAAGCAGTGGGATCACAGTTACGATCTGAATTAGAAACTGATATGGGAACAATGGAAACACAGTTAGGCTCACGAACGGGGACATGTTTCAAAAACATGGAAGATGAATTAAAGAGGGAAGTTAGAGAGGAGGAGCAACCGATTTTGAATGCTCACAATAATAGTTTAATTTCAACAGAAATTAGACAAGAGGAAGAGGACCGAGAAAAGGAAGAAAAAGATAGCGTGATAGTACAGAAATTTTCAGAGTTAAATCTACAATGTGCACACGATAAGCAAGAAATAATTGAAAGAATCGAGGAATCCGTATCAAATGACAGAATAAATAACTTAACGCAACAATGTGAACAGTTAACTACTAAATGTGACAACACCGAAACCCGAGTCGCGACATTTACAGAAGACGTAAATAAACAGAAAGAACAATTAAGTGACTCATCGGAAAGAGTTGAGGAGATCTCAGATAAATTGACAAGTGTTAGTTTAGCAGAAGGGTGTGAAGAAAGTAATTTGTTTCGTGTACGGGATGCAACAAGAGAGCGCCAGGCGCGCGAATTTAACAATAATCGTCATTGTGACTGGGACAGACGCGGTAGGTCTTTGTCGCCACGATGCGAAAACTTTGACTATAAACACTTTTTGACTGTTCGGAAACTTAAGATCTTCCGCAATTCTAAGAATGACATACATCCATGTTCATGGCTAGATCAATTTATGTACGCACTTCCGCCAGATGTGCCACAAAGTCACAAACTAGAAATTATGTGCAGTTATTAATGTCCTCAGGGGATTCACTACTCTAAGTGAATATGTGCCGTAGCGAGCATAGGGCCCCGAGCTGTAGTGGTGCTATTTCTCTTTTAGTTTTCTGCACCGCTACCTACTCTTTTACTATTCTTTGCATCTGTCAAACGAACTCTTCGACTATCAATCTATCTAGTGAGTAGATAAACAATAACCGGATATGACTGTTTTACCCAAAAGTGACTTTGGAAATTACCATGTGGAGTTACTGTATCTTCAGCAGCATTCATTCGTAGTTTAAACGAAATGTTACCTGTTTATCTTCGTGACAACATTACTTCTTATGTTGATGACATTCTTATTGTTAAACGTTCTTGGAGTGAGTACAACAAAACTTTGGATTCATTATTACGTATCTTTGCAAAAGTTGGCATTACAGTAAACTTGGAAAAATCTGAATTTGGTCGTTCTCAGGTGAAATTTCTCGGCCACATTATTGCTACAGAAGGTATTCTTCCTGATCCAGAAAAATTAGATGCTATTCGTAATTATGCTGTTCCTACTACAAAACGTGATGTTCGTAGTTTTCTTGGTCTCTGTAATTTTCCTAGACGCTTTGTTAGTTTGGACGATTTGGCCACACCTCGTTTTTGCGATCTATCTGGAAAGTTCTTTTTAAACGAAAATCGGTCGACAACTCCGTTTGGTTAGTTTGTATTCCTGATGAGTGGGTCAATAAATTGATTTGGTATACGCATTTCAGTTATGCACACTTTGGTCCCAGAAAATGCTTTCATAAATTACGAGAAAATTGTTACTTCAGTAATATGGAAAAACGTATTCGATCTGTTCTTGCCAGATGCAAATTATGTCAAATGGCTAAGCCTCCAACGATTTCTCACAGAGCACCGTTGTTTCCCATCATTCCAGCGAAATTAAAGGAGATGGCTGCAGTCGATTTGTTTGGTCCAGTGGTTTGTTCTACTAATGGTTTTGCGTACATTTTCGTAGCAGTGGAACTGACATCAAAATATGTGTGTTTTACACCTCTACGCAAAGCAACAGGTCGTTCAGTATCTAACGCTTTCATCAAACATTTTCTTAAAGAAGTTGGTCATGTTGACAAGGTCATATCAGATAATGGATCACAGTTTCGTTCTAAAATTTGGCTTCGTACTCTACAGCGTCGTAAAATTAAACCAATCTTCATTTCACTTTTTCACCCTCAATCTAATGCTTCAGAGAGATGGATGAAGGAAATCAATAAATTGTGTCGTCTTTATTGTCATCAGAATCACAGAACGTGGGATCAGTATCTTCATATTTTTCAAAACATTCTGAATGAACTTCCTAATGATTCAACTTCTTTACCACCTCTACTGGTATTAAAAAATAAAGTACCAACAAATCGCATTTCTGAAATCGTTCCTTTTCCGCCTTCACGGAAACTGCGGCATTCTGAAGTTGTGAACATGGCTCTGCAAAATATTGCATCTGCGGCTGCTAGAAGAGAGAAATCAGCTAAGCGTCCTGGTCGTTTAAAAAATTTGTCGGTTGGTCAAAAGGTATTAATTAAGTCTCATCGTTTGTCTCATAAAGGAAAAGGCTTGTGTCGCAAATTTTTTCTGCTTTATAACGGCCCATATAGAATTCGCAAAATTATACATGATAACACTGTTGAAGTGGAAACCCTTAAATCTCGACGCTCTAAGGGAATACATCATATATCTAACGTAAAAATTTTTGTGGAATAACATACTTTGGAAAACTAACAGCTACATGTAAACATGCGGAGAGTACAAGGATACCGCGCTGTGTTTTGGCGGCGGCACATACTCAAAGCAACAGTGAAGTCTGCGCGCCGCACAAGGCAGTCGTTGACCGCGAACAATAGCTTCCTACGTCACGCGCCCACAGCTGATCGAGCGCTCAGTGCGAATGCACTGACAGCCGTAAACAAACACACAGTCTAATTTCTCCGATTAAATTCAGTATAAAGCTATAAGGACTTGTTGAATTGTGTTATTAACATTCAGTATTTTGCAGGATACGGTTGTACAAAGTATTTAAGACCTTCAGGTAAATTCTGTGCGTGTCTGACGTTAAGACGACCTGCTATCGAGAATATTTCAGGAAGAATGTAAGTTCGAAGAAGAAACTAATTAACTAAAAAAGGTAACTATTAATTGAGTTCATTTTTCAGGTAACAAATTTCGACTTAGGTACGTACTTTAGACGTAATTTGCTGCTCGCGATTACGTGATTCATACTTTGTGCTAATTTCATGTTCTATGAATTTACGTGTGAAGCGACGTGCTTGCGTACGTTAACTGATTTTGACAATGATTATTAATGAACAGGATTGTTATTTGTATATATTATGCATCGCTTAGCTGCACTGCTTTTTCACTGATGTCACATTTTTTAATTATGCGCCTGCTGTGCTTATTTATTTAAATTATAATTGTCACCTGATTTATTGTGCTGATGTGTTTAGGAATGTAAGTTATACTTTGTCATTTATCTGCTTGCGTCTTCATGTTTACTTATTAAGATTACATATGAACATTTATTTGCGTATGCTGATATGATGATAATGACCTGTTTATTACGTAAGATATTGTTTGCTGCTTTTTGTATGGATTGCATATTTACACATTTCTGTTTTGTTGCCATAACTGCTCTTTAATTTAGTATATAGAAATGCTGATATACTGTGTATGAACATAGAGTTTAGGTCACACTACTGTATTAATTATAGATTGTTCGCTTGGCAGAGCCTCGTTGTAGGAATTGTGCTGCATCCACTGTTGACATTCTGTTCTCTACTGGTATATTTACTCGCTATTGCATGTTTTGCTTACGCTCAGTGCCTTATATTTTTAAGATAAAAAAATTAACTGCTATCATTCGACGAACGACATTAGTACAAGAAAGTCATAGAAGTCACATGAGCTGAGGTTTTATGGAAGCTGTATAAATTTATGCTAATAGGAAGGAAGCTAACGACATGACATACCAATACTAGGTTTAGACCATTAAAAGTTATTACACTGCATTTTTCGTGAGCAATTGAAATAGGAAGTGACACTTGACACAAAAAATACTGCACATGTTTGCTTCTGCCATAATTCTTGAAGTGGTGTACACGCTGTGAAACATGATTATTCACACTCCGCAATCGTACTTAATTACTGAGAGTTATTCGAACTAAGTCTGTTAGAGGTCAGGTATGCATTTCTTTTATTTAATGATGGACAAGGAACCAAAATGTATCTTATAATTTATAATGAGTAGAAAATTTGGGTCAGATGGATTACACAGAGGTTGTGTGTTGACAATGTGTCTTCGGATTGTATGGGATGATGAGGTTTGCATTAGGATTTTATCTGTACTTGTTCGAGGAGACTGACTAGAGGAAAGAGTTGTTATGGAAGTGAAATGATATTGGTGCTGAGGTTTATATTTATCGACGTATTATTGAGGTATAGAGATTATATGAAGTTAATGATTATGGAGTTTTTGTGGACAAGAGGTAAGGTAAATGATATTGATGATAAGAGTTATATGTATCGACGTATTGAAGAAGTATTAGTGACGTATTGAGATTATGTGATGCTGTTGATTATTGGAGTTTTGGTGTATAAGAGGTAAAGTAAGTGAGGAGCATATTTTTTTTTGTTGGTCTTATGGAACAAGGAGGATGAAGATACCAGACTAGAACACTAAAGTAGAAGGAAGATAGTCTATACACACACTTTGTTAAATCACTAAGCAGTATATACTTTTTTATGGAAAAAGGAAGTAATTGCATATCTTGGCTCACTGACAGTTGTTCAGTAACAGTACATTTTGATCTGGCTTGGCAAACATTGGTCTTGACATGATGACTATGACGTTGACTAACTATTATTGACTATTATACATTGCTGCCAGTACTACTTGATACACATGATGAACATCAGATTTAGACAGAATTTCATTTACACAATTAACACTATTCAGTTACACAGTAGTACTTAATGTGGATGAGAGATGAGTGAGTGTGTTCTGTGTGTTTTCCTTTACTAATCCTAACCACCTATCTCAAAATATTATTTTATTTGTTGGTAGTGGCTTGCACTTACACCCATGAATATTATAGGTTTACTGGTATTTGTGTATTGTAATAGTTAATAGGACAATTATCTGATATCATTTGTGTGTTTGTTATGATTTGTATGTTACTGTAAAAGCATTTGTATGTGCATTCAAACTATTGTTCATGCCTGAACTGTCTGATTAGTGAAGATAAATATTCTGAACTGTTACCTGCACTTTTCAACATGATGTGTGACATTAGGACATGTTTAATTTGTGCTCATAAACTCTGATGGACAGTGTGATCAGTGCTAGTGAGTTTGATCGAACTGCTTCTGCAGAGAGATGTGACTTTTTGCTGTCTGCACCTGCTCAACATTGCTGGGTGCCACAGATGGACTGTTTTTACTGAAATGGTATCACTTGTTGGTGTCTGCACCTGCTCGAAGTCACTTGTTGCTGTCTGCACCTACTCAACATTGCTGGGTGCAACTGATGAACTGCTTCTACTGAACTAATGTGACTTGTTGCTGTGTGTACCTCTGCAACTTTACTGGGTGCCACAGATGGAACTGCTTCTACTGAAATAATGTCACTTGTTGCTGGGTGCACCTGCTCAACATTGCTGGGTGCAACTGATGGACTGCTCCTACTGAAATGATGTCACTTGTTGGTGTCTGCACCTGCTCAACTTTGCTGGGTGCAACTGATGGACTGCTTCTACTGAAATGATGTCACTTGTTGGTGTCTGCACCTGCTCAACATTGCTGGGTGCAACTGATTGACTGCTTCTACTGAAATGAAGTCACTTGTTGCTGTCTGCACCTACTCAACATTGCTGGGTGCCACTGATGAACTGCTTCTACTGAATTAATGTGACTTGTTGCTGGGTGTACCTGCTAAACTTTACTGGGTGCAACTGATGGACTGCTTCTACTGAAAAGATGTCACCTGTTAGTATCTTTTTTTTTGTATAAACTAATCATTGAAGGCATTTTATGTGAACATTTGTATAAACTGATTTTTTGTATATTGTGTAAACTATTATGTAAAGTCACATGTATGAAAAGAAGTTGTATTGCTTACTGTATTTCATATATTAGGTTAGTGAAAGGTCAGTGCAAAGCCAAAATTTTTAACTAATTATGTGATATTTAGGTATTAATATTATCTTTTATTTTTGTCTGTATTTTTCTGGACGAATTTGGTGGTATTTTCACCACCAATGCTGGCAAAAATACCATCAAATTCTGGCCTGTGGAGGAGGGGCATATGAAAGGTGGCTACACTGTGCCACTGCGCCAGAGAGTGCGCCAAAGAGTACTATTAAGCCGCCTCCACAGTGGTTGTTGAGAGTTCGTGGCAGTCAGTGCTAGTAGAGAGCACAGTGTGTGTTAAGAGCTCGTGATTGTCGTGAAGTCGGAGTGAGATGTGGTAGTAAAGAGTGTTGCTCCTTGTTTTATGCAGTTATTTGATGGGAGAGATAGCAGATGTTATTGTAATGAGTGCATTTCGTCAATATATATGAAGGTAAAATTTATAATGTTTTTTTTTTATTAATTGTCTATCTGAAATAATGTGTCACTACAGGTTCAGTCAACAAAGCATCTGGCTTGTGTTCTTGGATTAGAGTGGAATTCTGGTTTTCTTGCGTAATTATAGTTTTCTAATTTTCTTTTGTCACGTCTGTATAGTTGGTATTTAAAAATTCTTGTCTTGTTGGAAAAGAACCGTGCCAGATGCATACGTTGAGTCACACTCCCACATACAGAACAGTTACATTTGTGCTTGGATTTTGTAGGTTTTTTAGTTGCTGGGGACTTAATTAATTAACTGTGTTTACGGAAATTTTCTTACATTGTTCTTTGCAGTCAGATAGCGTAATAATACTAGTCAGGGCCAACCGATTACGAGACTTGCGTAATCGGACAGACAGTTACTAAAATTAAAAGTATTTTCAATACCAAATTTATTTAATTAAGCCCCCATGCACCAGTACGTGCGGTAATCAGACAGATGCAACACCCATAATTCACTTTAAAATTGTGGAGTCTAAAATCCCATGCAAATGACGGACATTAGTGGTATTAATAATTAAATAGCTCTCTGCTGCTTCTTTAGTGACACACTCATCCGTTTCATTCATTTACATTCCATTTGTACGTAAATTGCAACGGAAAAAATGTTCAAAGCAAAGCGATATCTCGCATACGTTTCAAGTAAGAGACCACGCATTTGGCAGAATGAACACAAGCATGTAACTAGCCTGACAGCAGTATTTCACAAACGTATTATTGACTCTGCTGTAAAGGACTTAGCCCGTAGCTGCAGTGGAGCAGACCGGCTGACAGACAACGAGTGGCGTATTTCCTTTTCCATGTTCAGTAGGAGGTAATAGTGCCTTGAAACACGCAAGGGTTTGTTACCCTAATTCCCTCTCTATGCTCGTGTTCATTTCAAAGCGCGAGTCCTCCAATCGTGTACAGGTTTGAAACGCGAACTGTTCTTCCAAACACGTGATTATGGCCATGGATGGAAAATAGCAATGAAGCCATTAATGAGACGGGGATTGAATGTCCTAATAGAGATTAATTATAATCTTTGTCCTAATAGAGATTAACTATTATCATTCCCATCGAGTCAATGTCGAACAAGCATTGAGCCTGGTGCGTTGCTATGCTGTAAGGTAATTTGAATCTAATTTCGAACACAGCATCACAGCTGCAGCAGCCACATCTTATTATGAGGTGGCTATCATTAAGGAATGTGAGAAAAACGCTTACATTACGTTGTGTAATGCACAAAACGTCCTCTTGACTATCAAGGTACGTTTATGTATGAACAATGGCGTCATCGAAACTACGGGACGCGGGACGTCAGTGATGTTATCGTCGGTTTAAAGCAAAAGAAGATTGAGTTATCTAGCATAAATGTGTATATTTCTTTCAAATAAGACTCTACTGTGTGTATTATACTAATATCTATTAAACAAAGAGTGTTTAAGGTTGGGTTGGCTGATGAAGTGGGGTTCTGGTACGAGTAGATCTTGTGATCAAACAAATGACAGTATTATATTCATATTTTCTGCAACGAAAATTGGCGTTCTGCCTGTTGTCATTTTGCACACAGGCCAGTCTCAAGAAAACTACATAATGCCTTTCAATCTGCAAAAGATTATTTAGAGGAGATTTAGCAGAAGTTTTTCCACCCAAGTATAGTTATTACGTATGACAGCAGCGTTGAATGCATTGCCTTATGAACTATATTTCCAAACAGCAGGTTACTGCTCTGCATAATTCATGTCAATCAAGCTCTTTGGCTTTGTTGCTGAGAAAGTCATCATCACGTTGTTAAAGATCTAACACATTTGTGTATGATGTTTAGCATATCATATCTTAACACAGAGGAATAACGCAAATAATTACAGTGAATTCTCAGTACCAATTTTTAAAGACGTAGTACTGAAACGCTGTAAAGTTTTTAATATGTGCGCTTTACTGGACTTTATCGTGAACACCTTTGAAGAATACCGCAAGAAATGGTTGGTTCATTTTGCAAAAGAGAGAACGAAGAATATTACGTTAGCATATGAAAAGTTATGCAATGCAAGTAGCAATGTTGAAGGCACTGTAAAGGTGATGACAATACTTACTTTGTCAAAGAGAATACCAATCTCTACAGTGTTAACTGTGGAATGAGCAAGGTGCGATTGTCGAAATGGAGCTGGGGCCGATTCTGCGCTGCAGAAAAAATGACTGGGACTGTACTTAGCACATCACTATATTTAAATGATTCTTATCTCAAATATTTGCAAAATACGCTCTGTGTGACCAATTTTCGCCATAATTCTTCGAAAATATTACGAGTGAAACAAGTGCAAAGAATGAAAGCAGGCAGACTGACTGTTATACCAGATGAAGTACCAGAAACATTTAAACTTCCAATTAAACGAGAAGAAAACAGCGTAACTATCAGTAATGAAAACTTTGATAATTTTGTCCAAAATATTAAAGCCCAGTGACAACGAGTTAATGATAAATCGGAAAGCCAATAAACTGCTGAACATACAAAAATTCTCATCAAGTTTGGATCTTAACTTGTCGAAGTTACAGACTTGATCAAGTATTATATCATTTATTGTAGAACAACAAAGAAAAAAAATCCGGCGAAGATCTCGAAAAATTAGTGAACAACATACATCGATCGCTCGCCTCAAAGAAAGCGGTCTTCCAGGCGGCAACGGAAGGAATCTGTGAGGACGACCAGCCACGTCTGAACTGATGAAAAGAAAACTCGTTTGCAGAATTGCGTCAAATGTTGATGATAACGAACCTCCTGCTACAAAGCACTGATTTTATAGAAATGCATTATTATATTTTTATCTACACCTATTTATACTGATTGCATTACATACTCTATACATCTACGAATGTAGTTTTATTTCTATCCTATATAACAAAAAATACTGAAAGACTTTGCATTTCACTGCCCACCCATCACACACAAAACGTGCTCCAAAACAAACACGGATCTGTAGCGCTCAATCAGTGCGCATGGTAATTATACACCCGTGCAAGACCGGAGAACACGCGCCTTGAATTAAACATGAGCTTAGTGTTACAAGCCCGAGCGTGTTTCAAGGCACCTTTGCCTCCTTTTCTTCACGAAAAAGGCAATACGCCACTCGGTGCGCGCGAAATTTGAAAGCTGGATTCAGAAAAGTCGTAGGAGAGTATTACCACAATTATGGCCACAATCTTAGGGCGAGGTCGATTGCTGGGGCTGACAGGCTATTGGGGGGGGGGGGGGGGGGGGAGGCTATTCCGCTTATTTCAGCTGTACGCCATACATGACATAATGCAACACTTTCTAAAAAATCTGTCAAAATGATACCATTATGATATTTGAATTTTTAATACATTGCCAGTATATAAACGATCTTGATTCCTTTACACGAACAAGTATAACAAACATCTGAGGAAAGCAAAGATCACAACATATAAAAATTGTGGAGCTATTCCACCCAGTCAAGAGGCTATTTCGCCCAGTGTATTTCACTCTCAAAATCACAAGCATTTATCACAAATAAACATTTTTCGTACTTTTCAACCCTTATACACTTCTGAAACCACGAAGCACATTGCTGGCACTTTATCCAAATGAGCTGCCTGTAACACTCGTTACTGCTTGCTTCATATCTTCCTCAGACCGTAAAGCACTTGGCTTTTTCCTTTTGCATGTAAGGACCATCAGAAACAAAACCAAGAAAACGAATTATCCAAAATTTAGCAGTAAAACATCAATTAAACTAATAATTCGACTGAGCGGAAATAGCCACACGTGTACTGAGCTAAATAGCCCCATATGCAGACATTTCGAAAGACGCGAAGAATCAGACCTTTGTAGAAAAGGCCAGCAATATTTGTTGATACGCACATGCACTGCATAACCTGTGCTTTCATAAAGTTAACACTAAGAGATTAAAATTTCAAATTATTGTGCTTGGTACACCTTCATTTGTCAGGATGTATCTTTAACTTTGTCAATAATCCATCACATCGTGGACTTAACCGAACGAAATTTTAGACCAGGAGCAAGCCTCTCGTCAGAGCTGCGGCCTGTCGAATAACTTAATTTACGTACATACTAAACATTAATATCTGCAGAAACGGATCAGACTTACAGATGGCGTGCGGATAGCATTTCTCTTACACGTGCAGGCTAAGGATGCTGGCCGAGCACACTATCGCAGCAGTGTGTGTAAACATCAGATGCCGACATTTCAAGGTCAGTCTATTGCCTCTGGTGTCCCAACAACTTGACTCCCCTTGATATCAATCTCTTTGGTTTTTTGCTATGGCTACAATTCAAGCAACTGGTCTACACCAGTGTAGTAAACGATATGTTGACGCTAAAGGATTTCGTGTCCAACGGATGATACGACACAATCTTCCTTACAGTGAAGGGCAGAGAAGTTATGAATTGCTATGCATCTCCTATGAAGAAGTTGTTTGTTTTGTTTCAGGGCGCAAAAACAACTAGGGTCATACGCGCCCATGTCAAAACTGTGGAACACGAAGACAAAGAGAGGAGTTAAAAACGACTACACGTCAGTCCCAGTCCACGGAAGAGAAGACGGCTAGAAACAGAGACGTGAAGAAAGGTCTATGAAATAGAGAAACCGAGGCCCAAAACTAAAAATTAAATTGCCTTCGCCATATTGCTACGACGGATAGAAAGTAAAACGCGGTCGACAGTCCCCGAGTCGTTCGCTATGCATGCACGTCATGCTGAGGCACTCCTAAGAACAGGTATTCAGACCGCAGAAGGTAAACGTTTCGTGGCCCATATTCGTTGCACTTATTCTTCTGGTTTCGATGAGTATAGCGCGAACAAAATAACTTGGCCCGTAGGGGCAGTAGGGCAGGGTAGAACGGTTGCGGGCTTTGGAAAAAATTGCTACGCACCCTCCGACTCATTAGAGTTGCAATATTAAAAGTTTTGGCTGGTTTCGTTGTCTAGGGGCTGGGATACGTAGTTGCCGCATTACAAGCCAAGTACTGCTGAGTCTACAATATACAATATGAATAGACACTTGAATCGGATGGTCGAAGGTTCCTATCACTCGGCAATTGCGAATTAACCTAGAAATTTATAAATGAAAGATTTCAATTAAATAAAATGTGCAGGTGCTATCTTAACGACTTTAAATGATGAGTACGATAGTAGATGTACTTTTGGGAATGCGGCATATTTCTGAAAACACTTATTGGTGTCGATGGTTCAGCAATTAAATAAAATATAAGCTGAATAACAGGGAAACAATAGATTCCTACTGCAAGTAATTAGTTATGAACAACATAGCTCGCGAGACATTCACTTCTAAACGCACACTACGTCTTCACTGGAAATCACACAAGAGCACAGGTCGGCACTCCGAAATATTTGTATCTCTCGCGATCACGCACAAACTGCTCAACTCCAAGTCTTCCCCGCGACTGTGCGTCCGCCGCGCCGTCCAGCACTTTCCGTGTCCTGTGCCGTCCTGTCCAGAACTGCCGCACTCTCCCCAACCACCTCGTGTCCTCTCCGGAAACGACGCTCCTATCCAGTCTCTGCATTTACGAGCGCTGTGATTGGCTAGAGCGCTCGCGCCAACGCACCCACACACATATTTAAGCACGTCCGAAATACTGGAGTTGCATTTAAATAACTAAAATTAAATATTCCTACGGCTGGACCATAAACACGCGCTAACACACATTATTAAATACATAAACAATCGTTGTTGTTGTTGTGGTCTTCAGTCCTGAGACTGGTTTGATGCAGCTCTCCATGCTACTCTATCCTGTGCAAGCTTCATCTCCCAGTACCTACTGCAACCTACATCCTTCTGAATCTGTTTAGTGTATTCATCTCTTGGTCTCCCTCTACGATTTTTACTCTCCACGCTGCCCTCCAATACTAAATTGGTGATCCCTTGATGCCTCAGAACATGTCCTACCAACCGATCCCTTCTTCTTGTCAAGTTGTGCCACAAACTCCTCTTCTCCCCAATCCTATTCAATACCTCCTCATTAGTTATATGATCTACCAATCTAATCTTCAGCATTCTTCTGTAGCACCACATTTCGAAAGCTTCTATTCTCTTCTTGTTCAAACTATTAATCGTCCATGTTTCACTTCCATGCATGGCTACACTCCATACAAATACTTTCAGAAACGACTTCCTGACACTTAAATCTCGTTGTTAACAAATTTCTCTTCTTCAGAAACGCTTTCCTTGCCATTGCCAGTCTACATTTTATATCCTCTCTACTTCGACCATCATCAGTTATTTTGCTCCCCAAATAGCAAGCCTCCTTTACTACTTTAAGTGTCTCATTTCCTAATCTAAGTCCCTCAGCATCACCCGACTTAATTCGACTACATTCCATTATCCTCGTTTTGCTTTTGTTGATGTTTATCTTTTACCCTCCTTTCATGACACTGTCCATTCCGTTCACTGCTCTTCCAAGTCCTTTGCTGTCTCTGACAGAATTACAATGTCATCGGCGAACCTCAAAGTTTTTATTTCTTCTCCATGGATTTTAATACCTACTCCAAATTTGTCTTTTGTATCCTTCACTGCTTGCTCAATATACAGATTGAATAACATCGGGGACAGGCTACAACCCTGTCTCACTCCCTTCCCAACCGCTGCTTCCCTTTCGTGCCCCTCGACTCTTATAACTGCCATGTGGTTTCTGTACAAATTGTAAATGGCCTTTCGCTCCCTGTATTTTACCCCTGCCACCTTCAGAATTTGAAAGAGAGTATTCCAGTCAACATTTCCAAAAGCTTTCTCTAAGTCTACAAATGCTAGAAACGTAGGTTTACCTTTCCTTAATCTAGCTTCTAAGGTAAGTCGTAGGGTCAGTATTGCCTCACGTGTTCCAATATTTCTACGGAATTCAAACTTATCTTCCCCGAGGTCAGCTTATACCAGTTTTTCCATTCGTCTGTAGAGAATACGCGTTAGTATTTTGCATCCGTGACTTATTAAACTGATTGTTCGGTAATTTTCACATCTGTCAGCACCTTATATTCTTCTTGAAGTCTGAGGGTATCTCGCCTGTCTCATACATCTTGCCCACCAGATGGTAGAGTTTTGTCAGGACTGGCTCTCCCAAGGCCGTCAGTAGTTCTAATGGAATGTTGTCTACTCCCGGGGCCTTGTTTCGACTGAGGTCTTTCAGTGCTCTGTCAAACTCTTCACGCAGTATCTTATCTCCCATTTCATCTTCATCTACATCCTCTTCTATTTCCATAATATTGTCCTCAAGTACATAGCCCTTGTATAGGACCTCTATATACTCCCTCCACCTTTCTGCTTTCCCTTCTTTGCTTAGACCTGGGTTTCCATCTGAGCTCTTGATATTCATACAAGTGGTTCTCTTTTCTCCAAAGGTCTCTTTAATTTTCCTGTAGGCAGTATCTATCTTACCCCTAGTGAGATAACCCTCTACATCCTTACATTTGTCCTCTAGCCATCTCTGCTTACCCATTTTCACTTCCTGTCGTTCTCGATTTTGAGACGTTTGTATTCCTTTTTGCCTGCTTCATTTACTGCATTTTTAAATTTTCTCCTTTCATCAATTAAATTCAGTATTTCTTGTGTAACACAAGGATTTCTACTTGCCCTCGTCTTTTTACCTACTACGTCCTCTGCTGCCTTCACTACTTCACCTCTCAAAGCTACCCATTCTTCTTCTACTGTATTTCTTTCCCCCATTCCTGTCAATTGTTCCCTTATGAGCTCCCTGAAACTCTGTACAACCTCAGGTTCTTTCAGTTTATCCAGGTCCCATCTCCTTAAATTCCCACCTTTTTGCAGTTTCTTCAGTTTTAATCTACAGTTCATAACCAACAGATTGTGATCAGAGGCCACATCTGCCCCTGGAAATGCCTTACAATTTAAAACCTGGTTCCTAAATCTCTGTCTTACCATTATGTAATCTATAAACAAATCTATAAACAACCAAACAAACAATTAAAGAAACATATATCAAAAGAAAAGAAGTAAGGCCAGGAGCTTAATGTCTCTGTGCTTTCTAAAACACAGTAAATAATTGACCAGTTTCTTCATGAATAGCATATATCGGATATTAACAAAGACATAGATGAATCAATACATTTATAAGTATGCTGCTACCGTTTTCTCGTGTAACTGTGGAGTACTTATGGCCTGATGCGATAGATAGTAATCGGCCACTATGACCCCCAATAACTCATGTACTATTTAAGTTACATGCCTGTAATTCATACCAATTTAGGTTTCCACTAATAGCTTTCTAACGACACGGCGATCGACAAGATCGGATGAAGCGTTTATATTTTGGAAATGTTTTTCTGGGTGTTACTTGTGTAATTTACCGTCAGATACTAAAATGGTTCAAATGGCTCTGAGCACTATGGGACTTAACACCTGAGGCCGGCCTTAGTGGCCGTTCGGTTAAAGGCGCTGCAGTCTGGAACCGCAAGACCGCTACGGTCGCAGGTTCGAATCCTGCTTCGGGCATGGATGTTTGTGATGTCCTTAGGTTAGTTAGGTTTAACTAGTTCTAAGTTCTAGGGGACTAATAACCTCAGCAGTTGAGTCCCATAGTGCTCAGAGCCATTTAAACCAACTTAACACCTGAGGTCATCAGTCCCTTAGAACTTAGAACTACTTAAACCTAACTAACCTAAGGACAGCACACACATCCATGCCTGAGGCAGGATTCGAACCTGCGACCGCAGTAGTGTGCGGTTCTAGACTGAAGCGCCTAGAACCGCTCGGCCACTGCGACCGGCGTCAGATACTAAACTTTAAACTAATCAATATATTGAAAATCTGATTACACCTTCAGAATCGTCGTGCAAATAACAATGTACTTGTTTCTTTTTGAGAGAACAAGGTTCATCTGGCTACTATTAATTTCCATACAGACTGTGAAATGTCTGCCATTAAGGTTTCACAAAGTCCGCCATCTTTGGCTCTCCCGGCGTGTCTCCTTCATCGATACAAAGCGACTGCTACGGTCGCAGGTTCGAATCCTGCCTCGGGCATGGATGTGTGTGATGTCCTTAGGTTAGTTAGGTTTAAGTAGTTCTAAGTTCTAGAGGACTGATGACTACAGATGTTAAGTCCCATAGTGCTCAGAGCCATTTGAACTCGATACAAAGCACCGTCATCGTCACAGCGGAATTCCCAGCCACATGGCCCGACCATGCGCTGGGGCTACCCCTCTCGTCCGGCTAACGTTTGCCACCAAGTGGTTGCTGCCGAGCCGCTTTGACGAGCGTCCTGTGCGGCCACGCCAACTTAGAATTTTTTCAGGGCGCCACAATTCGCCCGTTACGTCACGGTATTGGTGGGAGTTCGACTGTGGAAGATTGCCGTGCGGTAGGAGAGGTGGAGGTCGACAGCTGACGCCTATCCACAAACACCTCTCATAACTCGTACGCTACAGCTAGCGAGTCTCAGACGTTCATGTTAATACGATATGTCAGTACAGCCAATAATTTGAATAATATAGCTGTTCAAAGTCGGTAGTTTCTCACCAGAGTTCTGAAAAATTAATACATGTATAAACAAACCATCAGTCAAAGCAAAACAAGATTAACCATATGCTGCCAGAAAGAAATCTCATGAAAACAAAAAAAGGGGGTAAAAATATAACGAGGCAGACGACATTGCTTACTGTGCTACTTACAATGTGAAATAAAAATAAATTAAAAAAAACGCGTACCACAGGATGATTCCGTCAACAGCATTCCGACAACCCGAGGACATATGGCAAGGCCTACAGTAGAAATATCTCCCTTGCCAAAGGAATCCAATGCTGATCACACACATTCCGGGAAGGTCATGATGGCCTCCTTCTTCGACTGCAGAGGCTCCCTGCTCGTCGGTGTGGAATCATAATCAATGCACTGCACTACGAAGACGCTTTGCAGAAACTGCACGCACCATAAAGTCAAAACGCCCACGAATGCTGTCGGACGGAATCAAGCTGTTGTACGATAATGTCCGCCCCCACACTGCCAATCGGACGAATGCTACGCTTCAGATATCTGTTTGGGAAACACTACATCATCCTCCACATGTTCACATTTTTGTCGATCTGAAGAAAGACATGCGTGGACGCCGACAACGGAACCATGGAATGGTTCTATTCAAAAGTATTCACCACACGTGTTAACAATTATTCCACTGTTTCGTAGAAAACGGTCGGCCGCTGACGGATCCACAACCGCACCCACTGTTGCCCTTTCTCGTCCGACTGCATCCGACATCCAAGCATGTCTTTCTTCCAGTCACTTAAGATGTGAAAATCATACGGTGAAAAAAAAAAAAAAAGGTTCAAATGGACCTAAGCGCTATGGGACTTAACATCTGAGGTCATCAGCCACGTAGACTTAGAACTACTTAAACCTAACCAACCTAAGGACATCACATACATCCATGCCCGAGGCAGGATTCGAATTTGGGACCGTAGCAGCCGTACGGTTCCAGACTGAAGCGATTAGAACCGCTCGGTCACAGCGGCCGGCCATACGGTGAAAGATCGGAGCTGTAAGGAAAATGTTGCAGTGTTTCGGTTAGTTGTTTGGGGAAGGAGACCAGACAGCGTGGTCATCGGTCTCATTGGATTAGGGAAGGATGGGGAAGGAAGTCGGCCGTGCCCTTCCAGAGGAACCATCCCGGTAGTGTTTCGGAGCAAGTCGCTGGCGCGTATCGAAGCCTTCGTCTGACTGACAGTGTGGTGGCGGGCGTTATCATGTAACAGGATGATTCCGTCCGACAGCCCGAGGGCAAACTGGAAAGCCAACAGTGGAACCATTCCTCATCTCCCGCGCCAAAGAAACCGACAGCTGTCCACGCAAGTTCCCGTAAAGCCGACGGCACACGGACCGTGCATCCGAACGTTGAGCGTTGAGCGTGCCAAGTTTCTGACGTCATAGCGTGGAATAGCACGTTCGGGAGTCTTTCCGAACGTGCAGAGCAATATCTGGCATATCAGATATTCTGAGCATGCGTCTGAGCGTTGACCAATGAGATGGCACAACGCCACCTACGTCACATGCACGCCGTGTCCCTTCAGTACAGAGTTGTGAGGCGCCATATTGGCATTCATTTCAAGCCTATATGTATATATGCGGTTTCTGAGGACCAGCAAATTGAGAATCCCTGGAAAAACCGTTGTTAGTTGTGTGATTCGTTCCAATAAATAACGAAAAACATCACGTTCGTGGCAAAAGAATTATTGTAACTTGGGTATTATGAAAGTAGGCTATTTGAAGGCAGCGACACACCGAAGATCCACCCAAAACAAATTGATCTTGGTACAATGTGTTATAATTAAATTTCAATTAGTAACAGTTATCTACGATTAAAGATTTTAGTACGGCATAACACAATATGGCGAACTACGTAGAGCGTGTTGTTGGTTAGCGTAATGAATACCGTCTCTGCGCTGTAATGAGTTTTTGTTGGGGCGGTGGTTCGCGTCTGAATACTTCCAATTTTTTTCCCCTAACATTCGCGCTTTTATTAAGTTCTGATACTTTATTATTAGTTTAATATAAGTATATGTTATAATATTTGATGTTATGTAAATATAAGCTCACCTTTTTTTGAGGGTGACTTCGTTCGATTGGCTTCATCTGCAGGACAGCTTGCGTTACTTGTATACAGACATTTTGCTCCTTTATCTTTTACGCTTCGTAATTCACATGTTGCAAAGACTCTGTTACTGGATAGGAATAGTGATAAAGTAAGACTGACCTTGGGGTTTTACTAAAATGTGGGAATGAAGAAATAATGTTTATCTTATGCGGAGAAGTATTCCAAATTTGTACCGCAATATTTTTAATGGAAGTTTTATAAGCCTGTGTCCTTATTGATTGGACATGGTACGTTCCTTTTCGTGGACGATGAAGGAAATATGCATTTTAATAGGGCTAACATGGGATTTTTACACGCGCCCATTGCGTAAACAGTGTGATTTACGAACTAGAAACATCCCTCAACTGCCGCAGGAGTGCGTTGCTATCGCGTATACCACGTTGGGGCCCACGTACCGTGTACACAAGTCGCATCGTTCCTGAGCATTCAGCAGCATGTTGAACTTGGCACGCTCAACGTTGACGTTCGACAGCACGGTCCGTGTGCCGACGGCTTAAGGTCTTGGTGACCTCACTCTTCAAACGTAAGGGCTCTCTGCTCGTCGAGTTCCTCAAGCGTGGGACCACAATCAATGTGCAGCGCTGTAAAGACACTTTGCAGAAACTGCTACAGGCCGTAAAGTCAAGCCGCCCGGGATGCTGTCGGGCGGAATAATCCTGTTGCACAATAACGCCTGCCGCTGCCAATTGGACGAAGGCTAGCACTGCAGCATCCTCCATACAGTCCAGATCTTTCACTGTGTGATTTTGACATCGTTGGCGACCTGAAGAAGGGAATGCGTTTGTGGACCCGTCAGCAACAGATCGCGTTCTACGACACAGGAATTGATGGTGTCGTCTCCCAGTGGGATAAATGTCTTAACACGTATGGTGATTACTTTTGAGTTGAATTACACCACTGGCCATTAAAATTGCTACACCAAGAAGAAAGGTAGATGATAAAAGGGGTATTCATTGGACAAATATATTATACTAGAACTGATATGTGATTACATTTTCACGCAATTTGGGTGCATAGATCCTGAGAAATCAGTACCCAGAACAACCACCTCTTGGCCGTAATAACGGCCTTGGTACGCCTGGTCATTGAGTCAAACAGAGCTTGGATGGCGTGTACAGGTACATCTGCCCATGCAGATGCAACACAATACCACACTTCATCAAGAGTAGTGACTGGTGTATTGTGATGAGCCACTTGCTCAGCCATCATTGACCACACGTTTTCAATTGTTGAGAGATTTGGAGAATGTGCTGGCCGGGGCAGCAGTTGAACATTTTCTTTATCCAGAAAGGCCCGTACAGGACCTGCAACATGCGGTCGTGCATTATCTTGCTGAAATGTAGGGTTCCGCAGGGATCGAATGAAGGCTAGCGCCACGGGTCGTAATACATCTGAAATGTAACGTCCACTGTCCAAATCGCCGCCAATGCGAACAAGAGGTGACAGAGACGTGTAACCAATGGCACCCCATACCATCACGCCGGGTGATACTCCAGTATGGCGATGACGAATACACGCTTCCAATGTGCGTTCACCGCGATGTCGCTAAACACGGATGCGACCATCATGATGCTGTAAACAGAACCTCGCTTCATCCGGAAAAATGCTCCTGTCTGTGATGCAGCGACGAAGATAACCGCAGCCTTGGTCTCCGAGCTGATAGTCCATGCTGCTGCAAAAGTCGTCGAACTGTTCGTGCAGATGGTTGTTGTCTTGCAAACGTCCCCATTTGTTGACTCATCGATCGAGACGTGGCTGCACGATCCGTTACAGCCATGCAGATAAGATGCCTATCATCTCAACTGCTAGTGATACGATGCCGTTCGGATCGAGCACGGCGTTCCGTATTAGCCTCCTGATCCCACCGATTCCATATTCTCCTAACAGTCATTGGTTCTCGACCAACGCGAGCAGCAATGTCGCGATACGATAAACCGCAATCGCGATAGGCTACATCCGACCTTTACCAAAGCCGGAAACGTGATGGTACGGATTTCTCCTCCTTACAGGAGGCATCACAACAACGTTTCACCAGACAACGCCGGTCAACTGCTGTTTGTGTATGAGAAATCGGTTGGAAACTTTCCTCATGTCAGCACGTTGATGCTGTCGCCAACCTTGTGTGAATGTTCTGAAAAGCTAATCATTTTGCATATCACAGCATCTTCTTCCTGTCGGTTAAATTTCGCGTCTGTAGTACGTAATCTTCGTGGTGTAGCAATTTTAATGGCCAGTAGTGTATTTCATGGCCCCATTGTGACGAGTGTTAGGTTTTCATTTGACTGTCCGTTACAATAACAAATGAATTTTTGTTGAGTCATAGAGACGGGACTTAAATACGAAGAAAAGTAACTTTTCATGAAAAGTGCTGGTAGTATCAAGTGTGTCAAATCAACATAAAAGCAAAATTTTGAGGATTTGTGCGCTACCTGGCAGACGATGTGCGTAACGGCGTCGATGAGCAGCTGGTCCACCCCGTCAGGGTCGACGCGCCGCCAGTCGAGTGAGTCTCGCTGGCAGAGGATGGAGCGGAGGATGAACGCCTGCACCGCGGCCAGCACGGCGCACGGCCCGCCCTCGAGCTGCACCAGCGCCGTCGGCTCGTGCGGGCTGAACGAGAAGCCCTGCGGACGTCACCGGCAGCGACCGCAAACCAACGTACAAACCTAGTGACACTTTGCCATCTCACTAATATAACTACAGGCTCCGGCAAAAAGACCTTCCGTATTTGGTTTGAGTTGTAGTGGGGAGACTGATGTGCGATAAATACGGGGTGTTCAAAAAGTCTCTCCGCAGTGCCGTATGATTGTTAGCCGCGCGTGCCGTATGATTGTTCGCCTGCCTTAGTTACTTCCCCTCAAGTGGACTCTCCCAGCATTCCAATATTTCGTTTATCTCAAAAATGGTTCAAATGGCTCTGAGCACTATGCGACTTAACTTCTGAGGTCATCAGTCGCCTAGAACTTAGAACTAATTAAACCTAACTAACCTAAGGACATCACACACATCCATGCCCGAGGCAGGATTCGAACCTGCGACCGTAGCGGTTGCTCGGCTCCAGACTGTAGCGCCTAGACCGCACGGCCACTCCGGTCGGCTCGTTTATCTCAGTCAGCGTCAGTAGTATCGTTGGTATGTGTCGTTAGATGATGACGTGAACGTTTCAGTCTAGTTCCTTTGTTTCGTTTTTGTTGCTGTTAAAATGCTAACCATTGAAGAACGTGTGTTTCTACTCGAACAAGTGTTCAAAGCTGGCGGCAAATACACTACTGGCCATTAAAATTGCTACGCCACGAAGATGACGTGCTACAGACGTGAAATTTAACCGACAGCAAGAAGATGCTGTGATATGCAAATGATTAGCTTTTCAGAGCATTCACACAAGGTTGGCGCCGGTGGCGACACCTACAACGTGCCGACATGAGGAAAGTTTCCAACCGATGTCTCATACACAAACAGCGGTTGACCGGCGTTGCCCGGTGAAACGTTGCTGTGATGCCTCGTGTAACGAGGAGAAATGCGTACCATCACGTTTCCGACTTTGATAAAGGTTTACCGTGTCGCGACATTGCTGCTCGTAATGACTGTTAGCAGAGTATGGAATCGGTGGGTTCAGGAGGGTAGTACGGAACGCCGAGCTGGATCCCAACGGCCTCGTATAACTAGCAGTCGAGACGACAAGCATCTGATCCGCATGGCTGTAACGGATCGTGCAGCCACGTCTCGATCGACGAGTCGACAGACGGGGACGTTTGCAAGACAACAACCATCTGCACGAACAGTTCGACGACGTTTGCAGCAGCATGGACTATCAGCTCGGAGACCACGGCTGCGGTTACCCTTGACGCTGCATCACAGACAGGAGCACCTGCGATGGTGTACTCAACGACGAACCTGGGTGCACGAATGGCAAAACGCATCATGATGGTCGCATCCGTGTTTGGCGGCATCGCGGTGAACGCACATTGGAAGCGTGTATTTGTCATCGCCATACTGGCGTATCAGCCGGCGTGATGGTATACGGTGCCATTGGTTACATGTCTCGGTCACCTCTTGTTCGCATTGGCGGCACTTTGAACAGTGGACGTTACATTTCAGATGTGTTACGACCCGTGGCTCTAACCTTCACTCGGTTCCAGCGAAACCCTACATTTCAGCAGGATAATGCACGACCGCATGTTGCAGGTCCTGTACGGGCCTTTCTGCTTACAGCAAATGTTCGACTGCTGCACTGGACAGCACATTCTCCAGATATCTCACCAACTGAAAACGTCTGGTCAATGGTGGCCTAGCAACTGGCTCGTTACAATACGCCAGTCACTACTCTTGATGAACTGTGGTATCGTGTTGAATCTGCATGGGCAGCTGTACCTGTACACGCCATCCAAGCTCTGTTTGACTCAATGCCCAGGAGTATCAAGGCCGTTATTATGGTCAGAGGTGGTTGTTCTGGTTACTGATTTCTCAGGATCTACGCACCCAAATTGTGTGAAAATTTAGTCACATGCCAGTTCTAGTATAATATACAGGGCGTTTCAAAAAGAAAGAGCAGATTTCAAACATTTATTTCTCAAAAACTACAAATGATAGAAACACAATTCAAACGTTTCTTGTCAGAGAAAGGTTCAAAGCTTTTCAATGGTCCGCGCAGAAGTTCCATGCAAATCCGCAGTGGCGCTGGCGTTTGTTTGTAGGAAAATGGCGACGACACCACAGGAACGATCATTTTGTGTGCTGCAATTTGCAAAGTTAGAGTCCATTGTTGGTGTGCAACGTGCATTCCGCCGTCAATTCAACAAACAGCCGCCTCGTCATAAGCAAATTTATGAGTGGCATCACAGATTCGTAGAAGATGGTTGCATCTGCAAGCGAAAAAGCACGGGTCGTCCACGCACATCGGATGAAAATGTCGAGCGTGTCCGTGCAGCTTACGAAAGGAGCCCTAGAAAATCCACGGCACGGGCAAGTCACGAACTAAACATGTCTAAAACAACGGTATGGCGCGTTCTGAGTAACCGTCTGCACATGAAGCCGTACAAACTGCAGTTATTGCAAGCATTGCGTCCTGACGACCACAACAAAAGGTTCGAATTTTCAACTGCAATTCTACAGGACATGGAAGAGGACAATTTTGCCGAACGATTAATTTTTTCAGATGAATCAACGTTTCACATTTCTGGTAAAGTTAATCGGCATAACGTACGAATTTGGGCGAGTGAAACTCCGAGGGACGTTATTCAACATGAAAGAGACTCACCAAAGGTTAACGTCTTTTGTGCAATTTCGGTAAACAAAGTTTATGGACCTTTCTTTTTCATGGAGAAAACTATCACAGGAACCATTTACCTGGACATGTTACAAAACTGGCTATTTCCTCAACTTCAGGAAGATTCAAATCACTTCATCTTCATGCAAGATGGCGCCCCACCACACTTCTCTGAACCTGTACGACGGTACCTAAATAACACCATTCCAGGACGGTGGATTGGAAGAGCAGGAGCACAAGATCAATGTCATCGTCTGTGGCCTCCCAGGTCACCAGACCTTACTCCCTGCGATTTTTATTTGTGGGGGTACATAAAGGACTGTGTTTATGTCCCACCTATGCCCGCTACTCTTCAAGAGGTACGACATCGAATTGTTGCGGCCGTGAATTCGGTAACTAAAGACCAGTTGCGTCGTGTGTGGCAAGAAATGAGATACCGGTTTGATATTTGTCGTGTAACAAATGGTGCTCATATTGAGGTACAGTTTTGATATTTGTTGTGTAACATTTGGTACTCATATTGAGTGAAGGACCGTTGGAATTGTGTTTCTATCATTTGTAGTTTTTGAGAAATAAATGTTTGAAATCTGCTCTTTCTTTTTGAAACGCCCTGTATTTGTACAATGAATATCCGTTTATCATCTGCATTTCTTCTTGGTGTAGCAATTTTAATGGCTAGTAGTGTACATAGTTTCAGTTCGTCAAACATTTAGTTCAGTTTTCCCGGAGGCAACACTCCCACATCGCGATACCGTGCGAGATCGCGATACCGTGCGAGATTTGTTCGAAGTACGGGTTCAATGATAGGTGCACTGAGAAATGGTCGTCCTAGCGTTTTGTTTGAGGATAAACTACTCGATATTTCCGATAAAATGTCGATGAGTCAGAACAACTCAGTAAGAAAACTCGCCCAGGAGATCGATGTTAATGTCGGAACGGCCCAAACAGCTGTAAGGAAAAAATTAGAACTTTTCGCTTACAAAGTGACAGTCGAGCAAGAACTGAAAAATACTGATCATGGCAAGAGATTGCATTATTGTCAATGGTTCAAAAATTTCATTCAACAAAATGAAAGGGACATTCTTAATGAAACGGTTTTCACTGCTGAGGCGTGCTTTCATTTATCCGGGTACATGAACTCGCAAAATTCTCTTATGTGGAGTACTGCAAATCCATTGTGTATTCATGAGGAACCACTTCATTCTGTGAAAATAGGAGTTTGGATTGCAACTTCTAGACGTCGGATTGTGCGTCCCATATTTTTCAACGAAACAATATTTTCAACAAGATGGTGCACCCACGCATACAGCCCGCGTTTAAATGTCACTGCTTGCTGATTTTTTTGGTGATCGCATAATTTCACAGGGACTTTGGCCTCCACGATCGCCTGACCTAACACCACCTGACTTTTTCTTCTGGAGTGCAGTGAAAACAACTGTCTCTAAAAACCGTCAAAAATCCATCGATGAAAACTGCAATATCCACTTTCACTGCTTCTGTTACAGAAGAAATGTTACAGCTTGTGTTTGGAAACTTGATTAGACGAATTGAGTTGTGTGTTCGACAACAGGGGGGACACTTTTAACATTTAATGTGAAAATCTGCAAGTAAAAATGAATATTCAATAAATGAATAAGTTATATTTCACTGAGTTTTATTTCGGTATATTCATTGCGGCATACGGCACGCGCGGCTAACATCATACGGCACTGCGGGGAGACTTTTTGAATACCCCGTACGAACAACTTTAGATACACAAATGATACTATACTACTGACAGAAAGTGAAGAAGAGGGAAATGACGAAGAGTTAAAGACACTCTTGCTAAAGCTGAAAGAAGAAATTGAAAAGGCCAGTCTTAGTACAAATGTTAAGAAAAAGAAAATTATGGCAACCATACTTACCATTCCATAGCACAATAGCACATAAGAGGCGAAACAATTGCGGCAGTGTCTACATTCAATTATCTCTGTCCCAAATTTCTGCTGATAGTGATTGCAGCCAGAAAATCGGGAGACGCTTGCTAATTGATAGAAAGACAACGTCAAACTTTGACACGGTTTTGATGGAGTAGAAATATAACTTTAGCACCAAGGGTCCGTATTGTAAGGGCTAAGGTCTTTCCAGTTGTGATGTGCCATTATAAAGGCGGAAACGTGAAGTACAGACAACTTTGAATAGTGCTGCGGTTCTAAGCGCTACAGTCTGGAGCCGAGCGACCGCTACGGTCGCAGGTTCGAATCCTGCCTCGGGCATGGATGTGTGTGCAGTTCTTAGGTTAGTTAGGTTTAATTAGTTCTAAGTTATAGGCGACTGATGACCTCAGAAGTTAGGTCGCGTAGTGCTCAGAGCCATTTGAACCATCTGAATAGTGGTGCTTAGAGTCCCATGCACTGCAAAAAGAAAGAATAGGTCAATATTAGAGCAAATAAAACCAGAGTGCTCCCCGGAAGGCATCATACCGAGACAAAAGCTGACCTTCTTTGGACACATCATGAGAAGACATGTTTCATTGGAAAAAACGCTAATGCTGGGGAAGGTCGAAGGCACTAGAAGAAGAGGACGCCAGAGGATGAGATGGATGGATGGTATCACAGAAGTAATGTGTTTCAAATTGGAAAGCCTACGGGAAAAAGCAGCGTGCTTTGGTTCATGGGGTCACAGAGAGTCGGAATCGACTCAACGAATAGAGAGAGAGAGAGAGAGAGAGAGAGAGAGACTGGTGCGGAGGAGGTGCCGATCAATAGCGCTGGATTTGCCATTCTCAGTAGACACAGTGGCTTGGCTAGTATCGTGCGTTTCTTATGGAGGAGTATATTCGTAACGGTGCTTCAGTGACTACTACTCAGCGAGCATTTCACATCCGGTTAGAACTTGTTCAACACGATTCTGTTCCTGATAGAAAAGCTGTGGTAGTGTGGGTATCAAACTTTACAGCATCAGGTTCTTCACTGAAAAGAAAATCCACTGGCCGACCTCGGAAACACCGGGAAATGTGGCGCGTGTGAGAGCATCCGTCCAGCACTCTCCGAAGCGTTCACCACTTAAAACATACAGCTGCCCTGGGATTGTGTGACAGCAATGTAAGAAGAATCCTGCACAGAGATCTTCACATGCAGAAATACAAAATGATTACCCAAGAATAAAGTGAGAGAGATTGTGAAGCACAAAGTGCGATGTATGAGGAAATTCCACAGAACATTCTCCAGGCGCTGGTTTGATTTATTATGGTGAGACCCACTTCCAGGTGCCAGGTACTATAATAAAATTTCCGCTGCTGGGCAGCAGAAAACAGTCGGGAACTTCACCAACGACCACTTCGCATTTATCAAGTAACAGTTTGGTGCACCGTTGCTGAATATGGTGAGTGGGTTCCGTATTATCGAAGAAAATGGTATAATGGTAACGGTTAATTCAAATAGCTTCTGTTAAGTGATAGAGACCTTCCTCTGACCTAATTTAAAGCAGTTTGCTAGGGACGATGAAGAGGGAGACGTTTGGCTCCAACAAGATGGACCCACAGCTCACACTTCTCGGTGTTCTCTGGAAATTTTGAGAGTTCTTTTCTGGACATCTTCTGTTTTCCCAAGGAGACATCGCCAAGCCTTCAAGTCATCCGATTTATCACCTCGTGTTTTTTTTCTTTCGGGACATTTAAAACCTCAAGCGTACAAAAATCGCCCCACAACCCTGCAAGCACTTGAGCAGGCAATCACCAAGGAAGTGGCTGTCACTCCACCGAAAATGACACGAAGAGCTATGGACAGCTTCCTGGAAAGGTTTCGTCGATGTGTCAACAATGGAGGATGCCATTTACTGCACATAATTTTTAAAACCAACTAATGTAAAATGGCACAGTATTTGTTGTTCAGAAATAAAAGTATTTTCTGTATATCTTTATTTGTTTGCAACTAACTTTTGAAATACGGGAGGTCTTATTGTCGGACTACATAACACACAAAAAATTAGTCACCAACTCTACACTGTATCCCCCCCCTTCATTGATCACCCTGCACTGATGTTGCAGCTCTTATCACCTTCCTCCCATCTCCACAACTTTATTTCTTTTCCCAGGGTAGTTTCAACCGTCTTCCCCTCCAAGACCATGAAATCGTTTCTGAGCTCTCTCCAGTACATCAGCTTTTTGAAATGGATGCCGACTTACTCTTTCCTATGTAGCTGCAAACCTAACCACGTACGATGACATCCCACATCTTTTTTCTACCATTTCCCATCTGCATTTAAATCCATCGCTTGGAAAATTTTGCCAGAATTCCACAGCAATGTCATCCTTACAGGTTTCAAGGTCCCATACAACACTATCTCATCAACACTAATATCATTAAAGTTTTGCTAATAACAGACTTGATCGCATTAATATTTTATATAAACTGCCAATGTACTCGGTATTTTAATTTTATTTTATTTTAACGATGTAATTATGCACATTGTATGACAGAGCCAGCTCATAATTTAATTCATACAAATGCATTTTGGCTGCGTATTATGGTGTTATCTTTTAATTTCACGAAGGATCGATGTGTGTTCGATTCTTACATCATATTCTTGATTATTGGATGGCATCCATTGCACCAGCCAGCCTTCACATCTTTGGTCTACAGAGGAATCGACGTAAAATGTCGTTTCCATAGTTACCAAGCTGGCGTCCCACCATCTATCACCTACAGAGGGCAGCCAACACTCACACGATCAATATCATGCTTAACGAAATTTTTATCCACATTTTAACTATTATATAGAAGTTTTCTTTTAAAAGGAACAAATGCTCTAGTTATTCTTTTATGGACAAAATCAGTGTATTTTAGAAGTAGCTTTTGTTACTTGTACTGACGATTCATAACCATTGAACAGTAATGACGCCATGCTGGAGACAGGGGACGGAGTTGTTATTATTTAACCACGAGCAGCTGAGCCACTCTCAGCGGTAGAGTACATCTCTCAAGAGTAGCCTGCTTAGCCAGCCCAGCTGCTGCCACCATCACGGATATACACATATCAAAAAAAGTTTTGCGTCACCCCGGTTCCAAGAACTCCAGAGACAGACGTTGAATGTGGATATTATATCAGAGACACAGACCCTTTGACTGTTCAGGGATGTCATTAAACCCGCCCAAAGCCGTAAACAACCATGCATGAACAGCGCCTATCATACGGAGGGGGGTCCGACAGCCGATGAGTTCCAGTCATTCCACCAGGAAGGAGGCACACGGCTCATGTTGTCTGTAGTTCAACCAGGCCTACATGGTCAGTATCGTGGCTCGATAGCGTCCGCATTGTTACTTTGTGCCAGGAAGGGCTCTCTACAAGAGAAGTGTCCAACCGTCTCGGAGTGAACCAAAGCGATGTTGTTCGGATATGGAAGAGGAACTGTCGACGACATGCCTCGCTCAGGCCGCCCAAGGGCTACTACTGCAGTGGATGACCGCTACCTACGGATTGTGGCTCGGGAGAACACTGACAGCAACGCCACCACGTTGAATAATGCTTCTCGTGCAGCCACAGGACGTCGTTTTACGACTCAAACTGTGCGCAATAGGCTGCATGATGCGCAGCTTCACTCCCGACGTCCATTGCGAGGTCCATCTTTGCAACCATGACACCATGCAGCGCGGTACAGATGGGCCCAACAACATGCCGAACGGACCGCTCAGGATTGGCATCATGTTCTCTTCACCGATGAGTGTCGCATATGCTCCAACTAGACAATCGTCGGAAACATGTTTGGAGGCAACCCGGTCAGGCTGAACGCCTTACACACACTGTCTAGTGAGTGCAGCAAGGTGGAGGTCCCTGCTGGGATAGATTGAAAAGGTCTGTTTATGGACGACGTGACCCACCAACCACTCAGAGGGACTTCGAAGCGCCGTTGAGGAGTGGGACAACAATCTGAACCAACAGTGCCTTGATGAACTTGTGAATAGTGTGCCACGACGAATACAGGCATGCATCAATGGAAGAGGACGTGCTACTGGGTATTATAGATACCGGTGTGTACAGCAATCTGGACCACCAACTCCCAAGGTCTCGCTGTATGGTGGTACAACATGCAACGTGTGGTTTTCATGAGCAATAAAAAAGGTGGAAATGATGTTTATGTTGATCTCTATTCCAATTTTCTGTACAGGTTCCGGAACTCTCGGAACCGAGATGATTCAGAACTTGTTTGGATGTGTGTACTATTCATAGCAATTATTTTATAAAAACTTCACTTAGTTATTATAATGGTTTTGTTACCTGTGAGCTGGTTTACTAGTTTCTCTGCAGAGTACAAGGTCTGAAGATGGTCTACAACAACATCGGTCACCAGTTTAAATAAAATATTTATGCAATCAAATTGTTACTGGCAAAACTTTGTTGATACACCTGAGATCGCTGTTTCTCCAGAAAAATGTTCCAGAAAAGAACTGAGATCATTGTTTTTATTCTTATAAACAGGAGCACATACGTCAAAAAAAAATTAATGACCGCCAGTAACACCACAATAGTACCATGTAAGTTTACGTTAACGCTTCTGTCTCGGTGCTGGCACCCCACTGCTCACTACATTACACGTCATTGCTCGCCGTGAGCCTTGTTACATTTACCTTGCAGCCTCGCTGGTCATTGGTCGTCCGGAGTATTTATGTACCCTGAAGCTGTTAACACGAGGAGCGTTCAATAAGTAACGCAACACCTTTTTTCTCAGCCAATTTCGTCTGAAAAAATGAAGAATTTGTTGTGGGACATGGCGGAATATTCCCACTTCAGCTCCTATAGTTTCGTGAAGTTCCGGTATGAGGTAGCGCTATACGTAGCCTTCAAAATTATGTCTGTGACGGAGGTGCGTTCGAAGCAGAGAGATATCACTGAGTTACTTTTGGCGGAAAACCAGAGCATCGCAGATATTAATAGTCAGGGTACTCAAAGGTATCTGCCGGCTACGTTCCTCTCCATCTAACAGAAGACCATAAAAAACAACGAAGGAGCATCTGCGCGAAACTGCTTGCGCGTTACGAGTCTGATTGAGACAATTTTTGTTGAATGCATGGATTGGCGCCACTTCACTTCTCCTCCGAAGAAAAGTTCAAAGTCGCACCTCAGCCGGTAATGTCATGGCGACTGCCTTTCGGACTCTGATGGGATTATTCAGTTCGATATCCTCCCTCATCGTGTAACGATCGACTCTGAAGTGTATTGTGCTACCCTCAGTAAATTGAAGAAACGACTTTAGCGTGCTCGTCGTTACAAAACTGCAAACGAATTTCTGGCTTCTCCATGACAACACAAGGCCTCACACAAGTCTATGCAACCGAGTAGAGCTGACAAAACTTCATTAGGCACTTCTCCGACATCCACCCTACAGCCCGGATCTCGTATCTTCCGATCTCCATCTGTTTGGCCCGATGATGTACGCACTCCACAGGAAGCAGTACGTGGATGATACGGTTTTTTGATGCAGCAAGAAGTTGTCTCCGACAGTAGAGTGCTACCATGTTTGCAGACAGGCTCTCCTAGAAAGATGGCGTAGGGCCATCGCATTGGGTGGAGATTATGAAAAATAGGATTTTGTAGCAAAAAGAGTGGGGAATAATATGGTGTCTTGCAACGCTGAATAAAACAAACCTGATTTCATAGAAAAGGGTTGCATTACTTACTGAAATCCCCTTGTATAGCTAGCAGAGTCAAACATTGCACTCCTGGAGTGATCTTGAAGCAGCCAATCACGGCTCAAGTTTCAAGACATGCAGCGATGGCCATAGCGCGAAACATGAACCAGCTTGATATCATCGCCTGGAGAGGACTGCAGCGAGCAGCGATGGTGCAGGTTAAGACGGCCGGTATGACTCAATGTGCTTCTTTCGCCATCGCTGGGCAATGCCGGCGAGCAAGGAGGTAGCAGAACAAACATTCTCTACTGTGTAGCCTCTACCTTGATAAGGACAATGACTGGAGTAGGAAGAGAGTACACGTGTTTCTTGAGGTTAACCCACAGTGAGCCGCAGCCACTCATTGATGGTTACGTCGTGTAGAGCTACCAAACTGGGGGGTGGTGAATGCTATATTTAATTCGCTGCCACAAACATTTTCAATGGGATTCAGATTGCGTGATCGATCGGGACAGCCGAGATGCAAAAGGCTTCGTCAAATCAGAAACGTATGTCGGTAGCCTTGCGGATATGACCGTTGTCGTCTTGGAAAATGAGTGCATCCGCTGCACGCTCGCCATGAAGATGGAGAAAGGGCGACACTTGATCGCAGAAAATGTTGAAATAAACATCCTGGCTCTTACTCACGGTAACCCGAATGACTGAGGTAAAGTCTTGGGATGAAAACGCGCACAAAAGATCACAGAAACACCTCCGGCCCGAACTACAGCCTCCACACACTGTGGGTTAAAAGCCTCATTGCCGGCATTGGAGCACTCAACGTCATCCATCTTTGCAAAGAGGCAGTATTGCGATTGGAGGAACTACAACATATTCCTTCGTCAGTGTTTAGTTTCTGTATTGTTTGGCCCACTGGAGGTGTACAGCCTCATGCGCTACTGTGACGAATGGCTTTTCACTGGGTAATTGACACCAAACGTCAGTTCATATAGTTCCTTTCACATTGTCGTTAGAAAACTGGTTGTGACTGACCAGCATTCATTCACATAATTACTGTCGGGTTTGAAAATGTCATTGAATAGGTGTGACGGAGTGCTTTTGCGACATTTCGTACAATATAACTGGAACGAGTGCTGCTTTCTTTGACAAGTTTCACTCGCGGCTCCCCGGGACAATCCACGCAGTTTCTTAAATCAGAAATAAATGATATTCCCAGCAGAACTCTAAAGCAGTTTCCACAGTAGACAATATTGTAAGAGTACTAGAAGTGTACTCTGCACAGGCTTCGCTCATCTCTAGAACACTACTGACACAAGCTCACGTTGTGTTGTCAAGAACGCTGTAAACAAAATCGATATATCGCGCTATGACAGTCACGCGCTCGATATAAAGGGTGTTTCACAATTCATGCTACACACTTCTAGAGTTTATACAGGGGATTTGATAGATCACGTTTTACGTCGGAACACATGTCCGGAAACGATTCGTTTCCTTTTAACAAGGAAAATAAGATGTACAGATTTCACTCCTATTTGTTATTATATTACAACAGCTGTTCGGTATCACGACACCCTGTTTCGGTGCACACAGTGTACCTGCGCAGTAAGTTCGCATAAACTCTGTACAACAAGCGTGGAGCATGGTTAATCACTTCTGCCGTAGCCATAATCCGTGCATCCAGATCTTCCTCTGACTGGACAGGAGTCTCGTAAACAAGACCTCATGTGGACCCACATGTGGGGACGCGCACGGTCACCAGCGATACAGGCGTACTTACGTTGATTCATTGTGCGTTCCAGAACGACGAGATCACCCAGTGAATAACACGAAAACATTTCCTAGACACTAACACACCCTCCTCCAGTATGGTGGCCAAGCATGTGGTCCACCTCGACTACGTTCAGGTGGTTTTGGACGCGAACTGCAACATTTACTGCTACGTCATCAGGTTGGAACCACAATTCGCCCCGAATGTCCAGTGGATCATCCTACAAAAAAATCTGCCATCACTTGCTGCACAATTATCAAGTACCTGGCACCCGTTAGGTGGGAAGGAAGGGTGTATGGCCCAATCACAGGATCATCGTAGATACCTGCACGGACATGATATCGAAGGTGTGCATAAATCTTTGTATAAACGGGGATTTGCGGTTTTCTTGATCCAAATGTGGCTACTTAGAGCGTTCAAAACACCTTCCATGTTGAAATGCGCTTCAACGGTGAACAAAATTCGCCTTGAAAACAGAGGAATATACACACAACGGTGTAAAATCAAGTACAGAAATTGACACGTGGCACAAGATCGGCCGGACCATGGCATATAGCTTCTGGTGAGACACACGCAAGTCACGTGTAATGGCTTGAGTACTCCTCGATGGGTTGTCTTGAACTTGATAAAGCAGTTCCTCTTCTAGTACATAAGTGCGCCGCCTTTTTGGAACGCCACAGTTTGATCTATCGCTTGTGTATTTCACACTTTCCTGCAGCCGTTGTTCTTCTCGGTAAACATATGGGATGACTGGAGTAAAAAAAAAAAAAAAAAAAAAAAAAAACAAAGGCTCTAAGCACTATGAGACTTAACATCTGAGGTCATAAGTCCCCTAGATTGAGAACTTCTTAAACCTAGCAGCAGCACGGTTTCGGACTGAAGCGCCTAGAACCGTTCGGCCACAGCGGCCGGCGATGGCTGGAGTCACACGATTTGGAAAGTACTCGTGGTACAGACGTTCAGCTCCTCTTCCATTCCTGCGAGCTTCATCGTAAACAAACGTGTCGATGTACTCTGTGAACATGTACTCAGGCGCCGGCCGCGGTGGCCGAGCGGTTCTAGGCGTTCAGTCCGGAACCGCGCAGCTGCTACGGTCGCAGGTTCGAATCCTGCCTCGGGCACGGATGTGTGTGATGCCCTTAGGTAAGACGGGTTTAGGTAGTTCTAAGTTCTTGGGGGACTGATAACCTCAGATGTTAAGTCCCATAGTCCTCAGAGCCATTTGAACCATTTTTTTGTACTCAGGCATCCCGTTACTACAGTAATAGTCACTGTGACATCAACTGACGCATCACCAGGAAGCATAACAGCAAGGCAGTTGGAAACAGAGGACGTCACGTGACATCGTGTCATCGTACCTGTCACGAACTTGGGTAGCCTACCATAAGAAGCGAACCGAGTAAGAAACATCTAGAGCGCAACTGAGAAGCTCTTGTTTTCCTTGTAACATGGAAACTAACCGTTCTCGGTCATAGGTTCCTATGTAAAACTTGATATAGTAAGTCCCCTCTAGACTCTAGAAGAGTGTAACATGAACTGTGAAACACCCTTTATATTGCTTGCAGCGAACCTTGCAAATTACCAATGACTCTTGTTGCACAATTATCTTAACGAGGGACGATATGTGTAACTTACTTTTTGAAATCCGAATGTAGTTGTAACTGGAAATATTTCTTTTCACGATGCATTAAATTCTCGTAATCACAACTCACTGGTTTATTTACGTTTCAAAATGTAGCTGGGGATAAGAGGTTATTGTCGCCATTTTCCTTACGTCATGTCACGAAGTCCACTCGTCACTGGTCAAAGGCGACAGCCAATATAAGAATTCATACTTTATGCGAAGTAAAGATTGATTCTAGAAGGTTAGGCACGCTTTGTATGTGTGCAGAAGATACCTGTGACCAGGAGCGGAAGACGGGGTCCTTGCCTCCGGAGCGCCCCCACAGCAGGTGCCGCACGTCCTCCAGGTCTGCAGACATGGCGCCGCCTTTGGCGCAACCTCGCGCCCCCACCACCAGACGGCCCATTGCACGCCTCCTGTTGCCGGGGAAACACACACACGTCGCTTATTGTTACCAGTACCAGCAGCAGGAACTAACTTCACTAGGATAAATGACATTACACAGGTACGTGTGTTATCTGAAGAAACTGGTTCAACTTGAACAGACGACCGAAACCGATGATAAGACATGGGCATATATTACTTACACGTATATGGCAGTTATAAGAGTTGAGGGACATGAAAGGGAAGCAGTGGTTGGGAAGGGAGTGAGACAGAGTTGTAGCCTCTCCCCGATGTTATTCAATCTGTATATTGAGCAAGCAGTAAGGGAAGCAAAAGAAAAATTTGGAGTAGGAATTAAAATCCATGGAGAAGAAATAAAAACTTTGAGATCTGCCAATAGCATTGTATTTCTGTTAGAGACAGCAAAAGGATCTGGAAGAACAGTTGAACGGAATGGACAGTGTATTTAAAAAAGGATATAAGATGAACATCAACAAAAGCAAAATGATGATAATGGAATGTAGTCTAATTTAATCAGGCGATGTTGAGGGAATTAGATTAGGAAATAAGAGACTTTGATATTTGGGGAGAAAATAACTGATGGTGGTGGAAGCAGAAAGGATGTGAAAAGTAGACTGGCAATGGCAAGGAAAGAGTTTCTGAAGAAGAGAAGTTTGTTAACATCGAGTATAGATTTAAGTGTAAGGAAGTCGTTTCTGAAAGTAATTGTATGGAGTGTAGCCATGCATGGAAGTGAAACGCGGAAGATAAATAGTTTAGACAAGAAGAGAATAGAAGCTTTTGAAATGTGGTGCTACAGAAGAATGCTGAAGATTAGATGGGTGGATCACATAACTAATGAGCAGGTATTGAACAGAATTAGGGAGACGAGGAGTTTGTGGCACAACTTGACAAGAAGAAGCGATCGGTTGGTAGGACATGTTCTGAGGCATCAAGGGATCACCAATTTAGCATTTGAGGGCAGCGTGGAGGGTAAAAATCGTAGAGGGAGACCAAGAGATGAATACACTAAGCAGATTCAGAAGGATGTAGGTTGCAGTAGGTACTGGGAGAGGAAGAAGCTTGCACGGGATAGAGTAGCATGGAGAGCTGCATCAAACCAGTCTCAGCACGAAAGACAACATCAACAAACAATATGATACTGAAATGTAGGCAGGAGTACACGATCCAGTCACATTAATGTGAGCACCGCCTATGAGCAACGTCAAGTTACAGTAATCACTCACAGATGGCAGGTGGCAACACTAGCGATGGAGGGTACATTGAGCGTGTCGGTGGGACGCGGAAAACATTGCAGTCGTTGTCGTAATGCGGAATCGGAGCGAGTAAGCCGACGCCCAAAATGACATCATCTTTCGGGCCAAGGCTCGAAACGGCTAAGTTTGTACACTGTTCGCGTGTCACCCTGGTCAAAGTATGCCGTCCGTAGCAAAATGGAGCTATCCAAAACTGGCGCTGAGGCAAATACGGTGCACCACGGACCTTTGCAAGGACGAATAGACGTGCAACGGTTGAGTTATTAACCGTCCCACCGAGCGAGGTGGCGCAGTGGTTAGCACATGGACTCGCATTCGCGACCACGACGATTCAAACCCGCGTCGGGCCATCTTGATTTAGGTTTTCCATGATTTCCCTAACATGCTCCAGGCAAATGCTGGGATGGCTCCAGTGAAAGGGCACGGCCGACGTTCTTCACCATCCTTTCCTAATCCGATGGGACCGATGACCTCGCTGTTTGCTCTCCTCCCTCGAAACGAACCAATCAACCAGTCGACCGCCCAGATGAACTGAGGAGCTACCAATACAGTCTCCTCAACAGCCGTTCAGCGAACAGTGTTGCGTGTGGGCCTCCACAGCAGGCGCCTGGTTAATGCACCCATGCTCACTGCTGTTCATCTGGACGAAGACGAATCTGCACGGCGATAGGAGCATTTGGACATCCCCTGAGTGGCAACAGGTGGCCTTTACAGGTGAATCACACTTTTATGTTCCATCGGAAACATGGTGAACGCTCTGCAACAATCGTCGAAAGGGTCCAGGCGCAAGGCGGGAGTGTTACAGTATGGGAAATGTTTTCGTGTCATTCCTAGGCGATCTGGTCTTTCTGAAACGCACAATGGATCAACATAAGTATGCATTTATTGCTGGCGGCCATGTCCATCATCATACAGAGTGCGTTCCATAAGTAATGCGATCATTTTTTTCTGACGCAACGGTACACCACAGCGTGTTGTAACCGACTGGGCTAAGTGGAGGGGGGTGTTAGCTTCAGAACGCTCTTTGTCTCATTCGGCTGCGAGGTGCCGGAGAGTCAGGACGTGCGTTTCCGTCAACCCCGTTTTGAGTTTATGTAACACGGCACAATGGATCATTCTGTAGAGCAACGGTACGCTATCAAATTTTGCGTTGAACTTGTGAAGTCCGCCACCGGAACGTTTCCATTACTTCAGCATGCCTTTGGGACTGATTGCTTGTCCAAATCACAAGTTTTCCGATGGCACAAGTCGTTCATGGAGGGCCGAGAGGAGATCACCGACGAACCTCGCAGTGCACGGCCATCAACCGCACGAGTCGACGAAAATGTGACGAGTGTGCGCCATTGTTTGAACTCTGACCGACAGCTCAGCCTTCAATTGATAGCACAAACTCTAAACATGTCAAAAACAACCGTTTTCCTCATTGTGACCGAAGATTTGAACATGAGAAAGGTGTGTGCCAAACTCGTCCCAAAAGTGTTGACCTACGAACACAAGCACATGCGAGTGGTTCGGTGCCGAGAAATGTTGGAAATGTATGAAAATGATCCCCATTTTTTAAACTCAGTTATCACTGGTGATGAGTCGTGGATTTCTGAGTACGACCGTGAGATAAAAAGGCAGAGTTCAGAGTGGCACACCCCATCGTCGCCCCGTTCCAAGAAGACGCGCATGAGCAAGTCCAGGATCAAAACCATGCTCATTGTCTTCATTGACGTCAGAGACATTGTCCACCACAAATTTGTACCTACTGGGACTACAGTGAACTCAGCTTTCTACTTGGAAGTGCTCAAAAGACTGAAAAAGACGGTCTCACGCTGCCGAAGCGACATCAAGGACAAGTGGAAAGTTCACCATGACAACGCGCCGAGTCACAGCGCCTTCATTGACAACGACTTCCTGGCCAGGACCAAGACCCCATTGGTTCTCGAGCCTCCCTACAGTCCTGACCTGGCTCCCACTGACTTTCTTCGTTTCCTCGGTTAAAAGGATTCATGAAAGGAAAACATTGGGACACGATTGAAAGCATCCAGGCGCATGTTACATCAGCTCTAAAGGACATTCCGGAAAAGGCATTCAAGGATGCCTTCCAGGCATGAAAACACCGCCTCCAGAAGTGTATCGACGCAAGAGGGTGCTATCTTGAAACTTTTTGATTATTTGTACGAATATATTCAATAAATGATTTTTTATGAATTTGGTCGCATTACTTATGGAACGCACCTTCTGTGTAATCTGTTTTCCCTTGGCACTATGGCATCTAACAGCAGGACAATGCGACCTTTCTCACAGCTCGCAGTATACGTGCGTGGCCACTGCAGTTAGCTGATCATCTCTGTTGAGCCTTTCGTGCTTACGACATGAACCTGTTGCGAAACGCACTGCTCTTCTTTGGATCTTCTCTGTTTCCTCTATCAGTCCTGTCTGGTACAGATCCCATACTGACATACGTACATACAGTCCTCCAACAGAGGTATATGACGATATGTATTAGCACACATAAACGAAAAGGTTCGCAGTTGCTTGCAACATGTGCCTGAGACGGAACAGCCTAACTGGACCCATTTAAACACGTAAATTTTAACCATTAACAGTAACTTCTGACATAGAGGTCTATGCAAATATGTACTTGTGGAAAAGTTACGAAGAAAATAATTTCGGAATCTTAATTACACTAATGTACAGAAGTCCGTTAATTGGTAGGAACATTTTATATGGTATGAATCTTCTGTAACCAGTAAATATAACAAGTGTATTGTTAACATTTGATACCTAAGCGTTTATACACGCTTCAGTTAAGGTATACACTAGAATTCACTCATGTGTTTAATATATAAGAGTCAAGGTAATTACTGAAATGTGTCATTTGTTTTAGGATGAGAGTTTTAATTGTAATTTAATCAAAAAATCATTTTAAACCATGCCGAGGATTGTTCGGGATTGTTAAGAAAATATAAATAGTTACAGCCATGTTGGCAGGAGATGTCAGTCTGGTTTTGGTTTTTGAGCAGTGAGCATGTAGCTCTCCATTTGTATTGTAAGTATTGTTTACTTCTGTAATGATGCTTTGATTTTGTTTTGAAAGTATAATAAATATATCGAAACATTATACAAGATTAATTATTAATTTAACGTCATAGTTAAATTTACAGTGACTGTTAATGGATTCAGGACGACGACTGCGGAAGATCATGAGTAACTATGAGTAACCCCATTATTAAGTAAAAACAATACGAGTAGTTAAGTTACGTTTTATGCCGTTAGAAGAGAGAGGCGGATCTCGCTTTAAGATACCAAAGAACCGTTTCAGGGGCGCTGGAGACCGTACATCTGCTAGTGCTGATTCCTGGTCACATCATAGGTGTGCCACAACAATACTCGTAATTTTTTCGGACGAATGTGGGGTCGTTTCCTGCGACATCTTCTCCAGATTTAAACACGGCTTTCGACAGATCCACACTACACTGCAACTCATCAAATAATGAACAGCTGTTGTAGTCCATGCGGATCCATATATAATCAAACTGGAAGATATTAATGTAGCGGATTAGCCAGCATCCTTTTGCAAAGTGTGACTTATCTCTTCAGTTTTCAGGTCTGCAGAAAATCCAACTCTAATCACCCGCTCCTGCAGACCTAAGCATTAATGTAATTTATTGTATGGTGCACCCGTACACTGCCCGGTCACATTAACGTGACCATCTGTCAAAAGCCTGAATAACTATCTTACGCAGGGCAGACCGCTGCGAAAAGTGCAGGAAGAGAGGCACTGAGGTACTGGAAGGTACTGATCGGGGTGGGGAGCCATGTCGACTCCAGCGACGCGGCCAGCTACGCTGGGGTTCTCGGTCTAAGTTCCAAGATGCGAACAGTCCGAACAAGTTGGTCCCACCGATTCCAAAAAAAATGGTTCAAATGGCTCTGAGCACTATGGGACTCAACTGCTGAGGTCATTAGTTCCCTAGAACTTAGAACTAGTTAAACCTAACTAACCTAAGGACATCACAAACATCCATGCCCGAGGCAGGATTCGAACCTGCGACCGTAGCGGTCTTGCGGTTCCAGACTGCAGCGCCTTTAAGCGCACGGCCACTTCGGCCGGCCCCACCGATTCCCCACTGATTTTAAATTCGAGGAGTTTCGTGACTAGGGAAGCACGGTAAACACATCCTGATTCTCTTCACCACGCACTTACTTTGGGAGCTGTGCGACACGTTGCATTGTCCTGTATGTGCTATCGTGCAGAGGAAAAACAAATTGAATGTAGGGATGGACATGATCAGAACGATAGTTGCATACGTGTGTCGGTTGTGCTATCCAGATGATGAGATCACACAGGGAATGCCAGCCGCTGTGGCCGAGCGGTTATAGGCGCTTCAGTCTGGAACCGCGCGAGCGCTACGGTCGCAGGTTCGAACCCTGCCTCGGGCATGGATGTGTGTGACGTCCTTAGGTTGGTTAGGTTTAAGTAGTTCTAAGTTCTAGGGGACTGGTGACCTCAGATGTTAACTCCCATAGCGCTCAGAGTCATTTGAACCACACAGGGAATGCCAGGCCTTAACACTCCCTCCTCGGCGGCCGGAGTGGCCGTGCGGTTCTAGGCGCTACAGTCTGGAGCCGAGCGAGCGCTACGGTCGTAGGTTCGAATCCTGCCTCGGGCATGGGTGTGTGTGATGTCCTTAGTATAGTTAGGTTTAATTAGTTCTAAGTTCTAGGCGACTGATGACCTCAGAAGTTAAGTCGCATAGTGCTCAGAGCCATTTGAACTCCCTCCTCCGCACTGGACCCGTCCGACGACTGCTGCAGGGTGTTTGCTTTGGGAAGTTTCACGCCTTACACACCAATGGCCATCTTTCCGATTGAGCATAAAACCTGATTCATATGAAAAGACCACCTGTCGCCAATCAGTGGACGTTAAGTTACAGTACTGGCGCGCAAACTCCATCCTTCGTCGCCGATGAACAGCAATCAATATCGTTGCTTGAACCATGCGCCTGCCGCAGAGGCCCAAAAGCAGCAACGTTCGCTGAACGGTCGTTGAGGAGTGTTGGTAGCCTCTTGGTTCAACTGGGCGGTCAACTGCCCGATAATTGCACTCAATTCGCCCGTACACATCTCCGCAGCCTTCGTTCCCTCCTGTAATCTATGGCTTGTGGTGGACTACAATTGCCTCTGTGCCAGGTATGCATAGCGCCACTTTGCAATTCAAATACACTTTAAACATGATGGCACGTGCACTGTTTACACGCTTAACCATTTCCGTAATGCTTCCACCCTCGGCCGAGCGCCAATCATCATATCCTTTTGGACGTGAGATAAACCGCTCTTTTTTCGCATTACGACAGCAGCTGCACTGTTATCCGCGTCCTCCCGACACGCTTTATATACCCTACACTGCTAGTGCTGTCATCTGCCGTCTGGAAAAGGTTACTGCACATTGACGTCACTTCCGAAGTAAGAGTGATTTCAGTTGTGCCGCATGGGAGTGTCGTAGGACCGTTGCTATTCACAATATACATAAATGACCTTGTGGATGACATCTGAAGTTCACTGAGGTTTTTTGCGGATGATGCTGTGGTACATCGAGAGGTTGTAACAATGGAAAATTGTACTGAAATACAGGAGGATCTGCAGCGAATTGACGCATGGTGCAGGGAATGGCAATTGAATCTCAATGTAGACAAGAGTAATGTGCTGCGAATACACAGAAAGAAAGATCCGTTATCATTTAGCTACAATATAGCAGGTCAGCAACTGGAAGCAGTTAATTCCATAAATTATCTGGGAGTACGCATTAGGAGTGATTTAAAATGGAATGATCATATAAAGTTGATCGTCGGTAAAGCATATGCCAGACTGAGATTTACTGGAAGAATCCTAAGGAAATGCAATCCGAAAACAAAGGAAGTAGGTTACAGTACTCTTGTTCGCCCACTGCTTGAATACTGCTCACCAGTGTGGGATCCGTACCAGATAGGGTTGATAGAAGAGATAGAGAAGATCCAACGGAGAGCAGCGCGCTTCGTTACAGGACCATTTAGTAATCGCGAAAGCGTTACGGAGATGATAGATAAACTCCAGTGGAAGACTCTGCAGGAGAGACGCTCAGTAGCTCGGTACGGGCTTTTGTTGAAGTTTCGAGAACATACCTTCACCGAGGAGTCAAGCAGTATATTGCTCCCTTCTACGTATATCTCGCGAAGAGACCATGAGGATAAAATCAGAGAGATTACAGCCCACACAGAGGCATACCGACAATCCTTCTTTCCACGAGCAATACGAGACTGGAATAGAAGGGAGAACCGATAGAGGTACTCAAGGTACCCTCCGCCACACACCGTCAGGTGGCTTGCGGAGTATGGATGTAGATGTAGATGTGGATTAATGTGACTGGACCATGTACATTCATGTACACTAACTCATGGATTTTTTTCCCCCGAAAATTACCTTTCTCTCGTCGCTTTCACAAAATCACTGCCCCCTGGAGCGTGCCATCCGGACGCCGGCCTTTTGCTTTTAAAAGCAGATGACAAAGCGCTGCCAGTGTTGCTGATTTGTTTTAGGAGGGAGCAGGCGCTGATGTGAGCGCATTGGGAGTGTTTGGTGGTAATTGCCGGCACACTGGCGGCCCTGGGGCGTAACGAGGCGCCATTGTGCCGGCTTGTGCGTGTATCCGGCACCGGCACGGCCAAACGGAACACCGAGTATCCGGTGTCGGCTGACAGCCGAGTTAGCGCTGCTCCTCTCAGGCCTGCGCGCTCATTTGTAGCACAGCTCAGGTTTAGTCCCATCGGACTAAGAGAAATCAGCTAAATTTCGATTACGCGATAAGTCACACAAATCTGAAGGCTGTAAATTCAACTAAATACTTAGGGATTACAATTACAAATAACCTAAATTGGAACGACCACATAGATAATATTGTGGGTAGAGCAAACCAAAGACTGCGATTCATTGGCAGAATACTTAGAAGGTGCAACAGGTCTACTAAAGAGACTACTTACACCACGCTCGTCCGCCCTATTTTGGAGTATTGTGTGTGGTGTGGAATCCGCATCAGGTGGGACTGGCGGATGACAATGAAAAAGTACAAAGAATGGCAGCTCGTTTTGTACTATCGCGAAATAGGGGAGATAGTTTTCACAGACATGATACGTGAATTGGAGTGGCAATCGTTAAAACAAAGGCGTTTTTCGTTGCGACGGGATCTTCTCATGAAATTTCAAACACCAGTTTTCTCCTACGATTGCGAAAACATTCTGTTGGCACCCAGCTACATAGGGAGAAATGATCATCACGATAAAATAAGAGAAATCAGGGCTCGCACAGAAACGTTTAAGTGCTCGTTTTTCACGCGTGCCGTTCTAGAGTGGAACGGTATAGAGACAGCTTGAAGGTGGTTATTGAACCCTCTGCCCGGCACTTTATTGTAAATAGCAGAGTAATCACGTAGATGTAGATGTAGATGAACGTGTCACAGAAGAAGCGAGTTTAGTCACGCTGCTAAAGAATTAAACTGCTCGAAATAATTTTTGGGTATCTGTAAACAGGTGAGGGCTACGTTTCAAAGTTGCCTGTGAAACAGTCACTTTCCATTTTCAATATTTTATCATTTTATTTCGCGAATGCGTTGCTGCTGAAGCTACACAAAGATAGTACTCTGTGCCAATGATCGATTCCAAACAGTTTGGTTTGCCGGATTGGTGTTTGAAGATTATGGGAAGTCCTGTGTTGTGGTTCAAGTAAAACAGGTCAATCACAGCACTTCGTGTCCCCCCCCCCCCCCACCCCACCCCGCTCCCCTTACTAGGCAAGATAATAAGGTGAAAAAGTTTAAGCAAGTGTGTAGCATACTGGAAATGAGCGTTTGGCATCATTGGCCGGGAGGTAACTTGCAGGGCATGTCCGGCCGCCTTGGTGGAGGTCTTATTACATTCGACGCCACATTGGGCGACCTGGGCGCCGCATGGGAATGATGATGAAGACAACACAACACCCAGTCCCTCAGCGGAGAAAATCTCCGACCCTACCTTTGGGAAAACTACCTTGGGGAAAGCCAGAAATCACTTCTGTTTTACTCGAATTGAGCGCCCAACAAACCAAATATCATCATTATCTTCATACTGTTGTTCCTAACGGACATCTATGGGCCGAACTGATCATGTGAAGGCAGCTGTGCACTGTCTGGGTCGATGCAGCCCTCTGTGTTGCCTGCAAAATGGCGGCACGCATTTCTGTTGCTTGCTGCTCGAGGTACCTATGACGCATAATTTGTAGGCAGTGGTCATCACCTGGTGTTGTTAACGGAAGAAAAGAGATCTTCAGTGTTTTGTATCTCACGATAGAGGATGAATGTGCGAATGTCGTCGCAAACGTATTCATCAAAAGCAGAACACAGTACCTCCATGGAGAGTGTTCATCAGAGACAAGGGTACCGTCAGGAATGCCCCAGGGAAATGTGACAGGACAGCTCTTATTCTCTATATGCACTATATGATAAAAAGTATCCGGACACCCCCAAAAACATACGTTTTTCATATTAGGTGCATTGTGCTGCCACGCACTGCCAGGTACTCCATATCAGCGACCTCAGTAGTCATTAGACATCGTGAGAGAGCAGAATGGGGCGCTCTGCGAAACTCACGGACTTCGAACGTGGTCAGGTGATTGGGTGTCACTTAGGTCATACGTCTATAGCGAGATTTCCACACTCCTAAACGTCCCTAGGTCCACTGTTTCCGATGTGATAGTTAAGTGGAAACGTACAGGGACGCGTACAACACAAAAGCGTACAGGCCGACATCGTCTGCTGACTAACGGAGACCGCCGACAGTTGAAGAGGGTCTTAATGTGTAATAGGCACACATCTATCCAGACCGTCACACGGAAATTCCAAACTGCATCAGGATCCACTGCAAGTACTACGACAGTTAGGCGGAAGGTGAGAAAACTTGGATTTCATGGTCGAGTGGCTGCCCATAAGTCACCCATCACGGCAGTAAATGCCGAAAGACGCCTCGCTTGGTGTAAGGAGAGTAAACATTGGACGATTGAACAGTGGAAAAACGTTGTGTGGAGTGACGAATCACGGTACACAACGTGGCGATCCGATGGCAGGGTGAGGATATGGCGAATGCCCGGTGAACGTTATCTGCCAGCATGTATAGTGCCAACATTAAAATTCGGAGGCGATGGTGTTATAGTGTGGGTGTGGTGTTTTTCATGGAGGGGGCTTCCACTCCTTGTAGTTTTGCGTGGCAGTATCACAGCACAGGCCTACATTGATGTTTTAAGCACTTTCCTGCTTCCCACTGTTGAAGAGCAATTCAGGGACGGCGATTGCATCTTTCAACACGATCGAGCACCTGTTCATAATGCCCGGCCTGTGGTGGAGTGATAACTCGACAAAAACATCCCTGTAATGGACTGGTCTGCACAGAGTCCTGACGTGAATTCTACAGAACACCTTTGGGATGTTTTGGAACGCCGACTTCGTGCCAGGCCTCACCGAGCGACATCAATATCTTTCCTCAGTGCAGCACTCCGTGAAGAATGGGCTGTCATTCCTCAAGAAACCTTCCAGCACCTGATTGAACGTATGCCTCCGAGATTGGAAGCTATCACCAAGACTAAGGGTGGGTAAACACTGTATTGAATTCTAGCATTACCGTTGGAGGGCACCACGAACTTGGACGTAATTTTCAACCAGGTGTCCGGATACTTTTGATCACATAATGTATCTAGGTTTAACGTGCGAAGCGATGTGAAATGGCATGAGTATGTAAGGATTGTGGTAGGGAAGGCAGATGGTGGACTCCGATTTATTGGAAGGATTTTAGGAAACTAATGCGACACATTCTTGAGTATCGCTCGAATGTTTGGGATCAACGCCAGGTCGGATTGAAGGAAAGTATCGAAGTAATTCAGAGTAGGGCGCTAGATTTGTTACCGGTAGGTCGGAACAATGCGTTAGTATTACGCAGATGCTTTGGGAACTGAAATGGGAATCCCTTAGGGAACGCGACATTCTTTTCGAGGAAGAGTATCGAGAAAATTCGGGGAATCGCCGCTTGAAGCAGACTGCAGGACGGTTCTAATGATGCCAACGTACACTACGCGTAAGGACCGCGAAGAAAAGAGAAATTAGGGCTCGTCCGATAGTAAATAGACAGTCGTTTTTGTCTCTCTCTATTTGAGAGTGGAACAAGAAAGGAAATAACTGGTAGTAGTACAGGGTACCCTCCACAACGCACCTTGTGGTGACTTGCAGATTTTCTACGTAGATGTAGAATTAGACGAGCAATGAAAATGCGTACACCATCTAATGACCCCTTTGAGCACGTTTACAGAATGATGTAGGCTATAGCCGCTGCACTGTACCGTTCATTATTGAAGACACAGCGCGCTCAACTGAACTGCATTAATTGCAAGAACGCAGGATTGCTTTTTACCTCTCTTAACCGTTGACTGTACGCAGCAATTTCCTTTGGTCAAAAGGATACTGACAAAGTGGTTTGCAATAAATAAATAAATAAACAAATAAAAACATCTAACTATGACAATGAACAAAAAAGAGACTAGGAAAAACGCTAAACTGAATCGCTTGTTTCTGAAGCGGACAACTCAAGGTTGATAAATTACTCAGGAGAAGGAAGAAACCTTCGAGACCAATTGTTTAGTTATTTAATGTCGATTTTCTTTCTCCTGGTACGATTTTATCACCTGGAGTTTTCCCCTTAAATGAAACTAATAACTAATGAAGTTTTTGAATGCTTTTGAACCTAAATCACTCAATATGTTTTAGATGAACCAAGTAACTCATAAATGTCCAGAAAACTTTGTTTAAAATTCATACAAAAACAAAACTTGCTACGAAAGATGACTGCCCACTTGTTGACGATAGCGTCTTACAGTTACACAAAAACCAAGCAAACCATCTCCAAAAGATGACCACTTGTTGATAAAACTGTATAAGTTTACATAGAAATGAGTATAGGACATGTTACAAAAGATAGTTGGCCACTTGTCCACAACCCTGAGGCGCTCATATCAATGTTTTCTGTGGAACAGTTAATCAGAGTTTACAACAAAACCACATATTCAATCAGGATGATTCCAGGACTGCCATATGTTTATTTCTTAAGCGTGACGACTCCTGGATTTGTCCCCTATCAGAAACTGTTAGAAAGCATTTCGAATTTCAGTCCGACCTCTATAGGTGGAACGCAATAACGGTATCCCGTTTTTGTTCCAATCGATACCGTCACGTCTGAGTTAACTGAAACAAACAAAAACTGCACTTTCAATTTTCAGAAATTAGTGCTTCAATTGATCTGACGATTCTGACGCGAAAATTTACCAGGAATCTGACAACGCTGAACACATTCCATAAAAAATAAGTTAACAAGCTAGCAGAATTGACAAAAAAGGTAATCGTTTAGTGGAACACGCTCGTAGCAGCGGATCAGTCTCGTTTCCACGGGCGTCTGCTCATCTCCAACGTGCCAAAAAAGCCTGACCGTTCGATAACAGCATGTCCACCAATTCCTACCTGAGAAGCTATACGGGAGATGCAAGAGAGCATATTGAAATTGTCCGTCTTTGACAACTCACAAAGCAGTTTATACGTCAAGTCGTATCAATACTCGTCTGTATTTCCACTATCAACTATATCTCTAAATCGTAACGAGAAGTTTCATTAAATCGATCAACTTAATGATACAAGAAAGAAGTTGGATACAAACACGTTCGTCGCAAAGAGTACTTGATTAATACTGCAAGTATGTGTATTTACTAAATCTGTTCAGGCAGTAATGACCACCTTCAAAGTTAGACCACACGCCTGCATCTGTTCCTTCAACTACTTAGAGCATTTCCGCAATACGTTTCTCGAGAGGTTGCTCAGCAGCTCCACCAAGTTCGCTTTTCACTTTAGTGCATGAGCACATCTGTAGTAACCGTTCGTCCACTACACCTGAGCTATTGATTCTTGAGGAACTTTCCACAGCGTAAGGACACTGTTGAAAGTAAAAAAACAAGTCGCTCTCAAATATGTTACGAGAAATACATACGTACCTCGCTTACTTCGAAAGTTCAAGTTAATGCACAGTGTTCCACTGTGAGTTACTAGCAGGTTATCACGCGACTTTGATGACAGATCACGTATGTTTACGGTGCTGTGTTCTCAACAACAACAACAACAAAAAAGGTTCAAATGGCTCTAAGCACTATGAGACTTAACATCTGAGGTCATTAGTCCCCTAGACTTAGAACTGACCGAGGCAGGATTCGAACCTGCGACCGTAGCAGCAGCACGGTTCCGTACTGAAGGGCCTAGAACCGCTCGGCCGCAGCGGCCGGCGCTGTGATATCCATTTTAGACGAGAAACGCTAAAAATCTGAGGTATCACAAAACGTTTCACAGGAGTATATGTGCCAATAATGTATAAACGGCGCTAGTGGATCAAAAAATACGCAGTACAGCCAGTGAAACAAAAACTGAGATTTGCATCGAAGGAAATACCCTTTAGCAAAATACTCAATGATTTAACATTTGGAACACATTAAAATGATGTGCAAAATCCAGCCAAGAGCCCGAATATCTTCGTTTTACAGCTGCAATATCTTGCTCTTAAGGCAGACTGACACAGTCCCATTGCCTACCCGAGGTGCTAACTGCAGAGCACAGCTTAAGAGAACCGTCATACTTCCTTCGACTGGTGCGTCTGGGACATGTCATTTAACGTGCAAATGCGCAATACAAGTAGTAAAGATCCGAAGGCAGACGTCAGCCTTCTCATTGTTAGAGTGATAAGTGGACCAATGATGGCAGTTCAGGTCGTAGCATGGCACCAGCTGGCTTGCCTAAAACTGCAGCGGCTTCTCGTGGTGTGGGTATATGACACAAAGGAGTGTGCCTGCTCGGATCACTAGGGAACTACACTGTCCAGTCACATTACTCTGACCACCTGTCAGAAGTCTGAATAACCACATTTTGCAGCGCGGCCCGCTGCGAGACGAGAGGGAAGAGAGTCAGTGTAGTTCTGGAAGGTACCAACAGGGATGTGGACCCGTGCTGACTCCAGTGCTGTGTCCTATGGGCGTGAAGGCGTGCAGCGATACGTAGACTGAGAGCATCCCAGACGTACTCGATGGGGTTTAGGTCTGGAGAACAGACAGGCCACTCCATTCGCCTGATATCTTCTGTTTCAAGGTACTCCTCCACGATGGCAGCTCGGTGGGGACGTGCGTTATCATCCATCAGGAGGAAGGTGGGACCCACTGCACCCCTGAAAAGGCGGACACACTGGTGAAAAATGAAGTTCCAATACACCTGACCTGTTGCAGTTCCTCTGTCAAAGACATGCAGGGGTGTACGTGCACCAACCATAATCCCACCTCACACTATCAAACCACGACCTCCATACAAGTCCCTTTCAAGGACATTAAGGGATTGGTATCTGGTTCTTGGATCACGCCAGATGAAAATACGGCGAGAATCACTGTTGAGATTAAGCTGGGACCACTGTTCCAATGACCATGTACTGTGTTCTTGACACCAGGCTATACGGGCTCTTCTGTGACCAGGGCTCAGTGGAATGCACCATCCAGATCTCCTGGCGAATAAAACATGTCTGTTCAGTCGTCTGTAGACTGTGTGTCTGGAGACAACTGTTCCAGTGGCTGTGGTAAGGTCTGGAGCAAGGCTACCTGCAGTACTCCGTGATCGTCTGCGGGCACTGATGGTCTTCTTGTGGTGTTATACACTGTGGACGTCCCGTACTGTAGCTCTTGGACACGTTTCCTGTCTGCCGGAATCGTTGCCATAATCTTGAGATCACACTTTGTGGCACACGGAGGGCCGTGCTACGACCAGCTGTGTTTGACCAGCCTCCAGTCGCCCTAGTATTCTACCCATCACAATGTCATCAATATGTGTTCTTTGAGCCATTTTCAACACACAGTCACCATTAGCACGTCTGATAATGTCTGCATACTTACTCGCTTCACCGTACTCTGACATGCACCAACACACCTCTGTGTACGTGAACTGCTGCCAGCGCCACCGTGCGACGACCGCAGGTCAAATGCACCGCATGGTCATACCCCGAGGTGATTTAAACCCGCAAACAGCCCACCAGAGCGTCGTTTCACCATGTATCAGCATTATCCTTAATTTATGAGCATGAGTGTAGCTCGATCGATCTCTATTGGGTTTAAATCCGGGGAATTTCTTAGCCATTGGCGTACGTTAAACTCATTCGGGTGCTCTTCGAACCACGCACATATTCTGTGAGCTGAGTGACCGTTGCGCTGTCCTGCTGGTAGATGCCATCGTGCCGAGGAGAAACAAATTTAATGTACGGGTGGTCATGGTCCCCAAAGGTAGATGCATACCTGTGTTGATCCACTGTGCCTTCGAAAAGGACGGGATACCCCGGGAAACGCCACGAAAACATTTCCCAGACCACAACGGTCCCTCTTTCGCTCTTCCTACGATTGTTGCAGCGCGTTTGTTTTCAGAGTATAGAACGTGACTCATCTGGGTTGGGTTGGGTTGTTTGGGGGAAGAGACCAAACAGCGTGGTCATCGGTCTCATCGGATTAGGGAAGATCAGGGAAGGAACTCGGCCGTGCCCTTTCAAAGGAACCATCCCAGCATTTGCCTGGAACGATTTAGGGAAATCACGGAAAACCTAAATCAGGATGGCCGGACGTGGGATTGAACCGTCGCCCTCCCGAATGCAAATTCATCTGGAAAGGGTACATGTTGCCACTCAGTGGACATCCACCGAGGTACTTGCGCGAAAATTTCAGTCTTCGTTGCCAGTGAACAGCGGTCGGCACGGTTGCATCAACATGACGGCAGCTACGAGACCCATCACACGCAGCAAAACAAGCTGAATGGTCGTTGAGGAGACACTGTTGGAAACTCTGGGCGGTCAGTTGTTCAACAGTTGCGCTTCTACTTGACTGTACACATCTCCACAGCTAACGTTCACCCCAGTCATCTGTGGGCTGTGGCGCAGCACATTTGCCTTGGCGCCTGTTTTGGATAGTGCCATTTTGCCATGCGCTGTGCCCTAAAACCACGGCGGCATGCGAACAGTTTACAAATTCAGTCATTTCGGAAACGTTTTCACCCTTGGCCTGAAAGACAATGATCATGCTCTTTTGGATGTTAAATAAGTCGCTCCGTTTCAGCATTACGACAACGACTGCACTGTTTTCCACGTCCCCCGACACGTTTCATGTATCTTCCACTGCTAGTGCTGCCATCTGCCGTCTGTGAGTGGTTACTGTACGTTGACGTCGAACATAGGCGGTGATCACATTAATGTGACTCGATCGTGTAGGAACGCCATCTATTTATAACAATTAAAGCAAAGCAAGTAGCAAAGATCCTTGATTAAGTTGGTAACTGTGCAAATAAATGGGCTGAATTGCAATAATAAATTTCGCAAAAGGACAAAGGGTAGACACATACCGTCACCGTACCTTCAACAGAGCTCAAATCTTTTCGAGCGTAAGTCAAGAAGAACAAAGCCTACTCGTAAAGTAACTTTCGTTTTCTTATAGTGTGGGTAGTAGTAGAGATAGTGGCACCGCTCTTGCGGTAGAATGCACCTTGAACCAGTACGCTGTGAGCTGCGGAGAATCAAGGTCGTGTCTTTGTTCCTCTCCGAAGCACGTGCTCTCAAAATGTGTGCTGCCATCACAAGTCCCATCAACTACGAGGTACGTCTATAGTAAGGATTCTTGTGGCAAGAAACTGTGAAGCTAGTCAAAATTCATCGCGAACTTAGTGCATGGGTCATAAATAATGAGTGAAGATGGTGTAAGATAGTGGTGCTGTATGTTCAAAAATGGTCGATACAATGTCCTTGATGAAGACAAATTTGTTGATCGAGTATGGTGAGTGCAGATCTGATTTGTTTGATTGACGAAACAGGTTAGAGAAAACCGTAGATTTGTGTTCATTTTCAACAGATTAGTCTTAATCTTCTGAGAAAAGTGATTACCGAATATTTAGTCTAGTGCAAATTTAATGCCTGATGGGTGCCTGAACTTCTTTCTGAAGAACAAAAGGCTAAGCGATGGCAGAAGCTTTCTTGTGCAGTATGAAAGAGAAGGTGAAGTTTTTCTCGATGAGATTGTGACAGAAGATGTGGGTATGGTATGTGAATGCAAGAACAAAATTTCAGTCAATGAAGTGGGGCCGTACTAGGAAAACTGACAAAGTGTCTTCAAATACTTTGTAACAGGAAACTGAAGGCAACTGTCTATGGGGACATAAAAGGAATTTAGGTAGTAGAGTTCTTCGAGAGAAATGCCGCAATCGATGCTGAAAATTACTGTAACACACTAAAAAACTTGGAAAGAGCCCTTCTAAACAAACGTCATGGCATTCTGACAAATGTCTCTGTGTGGAACGAAACTATGTGGAAAAATAAATTAGAGAGTGTACTTTCACAGTATTGTAAAAACAAATTCTATAACTTCATTCACATTTTTTTTAAATAAACGAAAGTTTCTTTATGAATAGCCCTCGTACAGTCAGCTAGAACATAATTTAAATGGTCATTTGTGTTATGATTTTCTCGTGGAAATCATCATCTGCAGTTCATGTAAAATATCTCCTCTGTTAAATCGATCATAATAATATGTATATTTAGTATAGAATATTACACCAGTTTTGTGCGTGTCTCATTTATAATGTGTATTTTACGTCCTGATATGCTTATAAAAATATGTCAAAATTAAAATTCTATTATTTACACTACAGATGTATGTTTGTAGCTGGTAGTATCCATGCTATGATTTTCTGAAAAGATAGTGGGGCCTAATGGACACCCTCAACACCACAACAATGTAGAAGAACGATGGCTAGCGTGACCCACTTTAGCCAAAATAATATAAAAATTTTGTTGTTGTTTGGAATGAAGTATAACCTTGATTTAAACATTATTTATTGTGTAAATGATGAAAAAAAGATTTCTAAGCAAAACGACACAAAGCCAGAAAAGTTTTTCTAAGACCTAGAATTCGAGATGTTAATAAAAGTGTCGGCTAGTATAGGCCTTAGAACAAAATATATATTTTTAAATAAAAAGGTATTTTTGTAGTTCACTAAAATGTTATTTGTTTCTTCGTCAAAATAAAACAATAAATAAAGTAAAAGCACACAATAGAAACTTAAATTTATTATAGTAAATGCGATTTTGGTTCTTGAGTCAGGGTCTGCAAATGCATGTGCCCCGCCCTCATATCTTTCGCACAAATCCAGTTTTCTTCATAAAACTCCCCACAAACCATGTTGAATCGGAAACCCATCTGAGGTGTCGTAGTGGTCTACTATTTCCAAACAATAGACTTTAAACTCCTTTGCAGTGTACAGGGTGTACAAAAAGTCCGGGAACCCTTTCCATTATTTATTGCACAAGAACCAAACACTGTACAGATGTCATACATATTTCATTTTGAAGAGAAAACCTAAAAGTTTTTTTTATGTATACCGCCACAGAGTAGTTTGGTAATTTGCCGATACTCAGCGCTAGTCGCAAACACGGTGAGTTCGGGTGCGGAGCTTTCTGTGTGTTGGAGTTGGGCAAAAACAAGTGTGCTACAGCTGTACAACGGATGTTTAGAACCAAGTACGGTAAGAAGCCACCAACAAGGAAGGCAATTTACCACTGGCACAACAAATTCGTTACGACGGGTTGCTAGTGCCCGGCAAAAGAGAAGTGGACGGGTATGGCAAGAATTCGATTACCGTATTGACGTCTGCCGGGTCAATCATGGTTCACATATTGAATGTTTGAAAACAAATCTTTCAGTTTCTCCCCCTCCCCCCCCCGTCCCGTCGGACGTTCGAGTCCTCCCTCGGGCATGGGTGTGTGTGTTGTCCTTAGCGTAAGTTAGTTGTTAGTGTAAGTTAGATTAAGCAGTGTGTAAGCTTAGGGACCGATGACCTCAGCAGTTTCGTCGCGTAAGACCTTCCCACAAATTTCCAGCGATTCTCTTCCAAATGCAATATGTATGACATCTGTATAATGTTTAGCTCTTGTGCAATAAATAATTGAAAGTGTTCCAGCACTTTATGTACACCCTGTATTTCTAGGAACATTAAAACGATCGACGACAGCCCTTTGGGTTACTTCGCCTTCCAAAAAGCTTGAAACCGCTCGCTTCATTGCAGTCTCAGAACAATCCCTTCAACCCTCACCGCCAAGCTTCTTCTTGAACCTTGGCAACGTGCTCTAAAAACAAATAAAAGATTTACTTATGTGACCCATGCCATCCGACCTTGGTATGGCCCGTACTACCCAACTGACACTGCACATTAAAATGTGCAGGAATTGAAACTGGCTTGACTGAGAGGGTTTTTGTTGTTACAATACTATTTACATTAGACTACTTAAATACTGGGTGGTACAGCTACACAAGGAGGCCTAGTGTGGGCTTCAGTTACCGTATGGCAGCGAAACGTGACAGATACGCTAATGCGTTAACGAGGAACCGATTTATGCTACGAAAAAATTAGTTTCAATTGGCCACCAGGTGGAAATTTGTCGCTGTACGCCATCTTGCCGACGTCTCCGGTACTCATAACGAACAAACTGCGTAAACGGCGGTGAATAATAAAATCAGCATTATGTCTTTATCACTTCTTTGACCTTTTCTGCGGGGTCTTTATCACTTCTTTGACGTTTTCTGCGCATGTCCCGTTCCGAATCCATTAGTGTATGGAAATATTGCCATACGTCTTTCTTGCAAAGTGCCAGATTTGCGCCGGCCGCGGTGGTCTAGCGGTTCGAGGCGCTCAGTCCGGAACCGCGCGACTGCTACGGTCGCAGGTTCGAATCCTGCCTCGGGCATGGGTGTGTGTGATGTCCTTAGGTTAGTTAGGTTTAACTAGTTCTAAGTTCTAGGGGACTAATGACCTCAGAAGTTGAGTCCCATAGTGCTCAGAGCCATTTGAACCATTTTTAACCAGATTTGCACGTGATGTGCACAATTGGAACTGATTTTTTTTCCAGTGTAAATCGGTTCCGTATTAATGCACCAGAATATCTACGACGGGGGTTCGGTACGTGATGCAACAATTTTTTTCTGAGCCGGCTACTGTGGCCAAGCGGTTCTAGGCACTTCAGTCCGGAACCGCGCTGCTGCTACGTCGCAGGTTCGAATCCTGCCTCGGGCATGGATGTGTGCGATGTTCTTAGGTTAGTTAGATATAAGTAGTTTCTAAGTCTAGGGGACTGATGACCTCAGACGTTAAGTCCCATAGTGCTTAGAGCCATTTTTTTCTGAAAGCAGGTTGTTTTTATTCAGGATTCCAATGCACCATATGACTCCCTACTCTTTTGGCTACAAAACACTATTTTCAACATAATCTCCGTCCAATACGACGGCCTTACGCCAATTTACTGGGAGGGTCTGTCCTCTACTGGTCAGCGACGGAGCCAATGTCTTGCTGCACCAATAACCTCCCCGTCAACCACGAACTGCTTCCCGCGGAATGCATCCTTGATTGGGTCAAACACATGGAAGTTGGAATGTGCGAATTCCGGGCTATGGTGGGTGAGTAAGAACAGTGGAATGGTTTTTTGAGCTTCTGTCGGGTGCTCAGGCCTTGCGTTGTCGTGGTAAAGGAGAAGTTCGTTTGCATTTTTGAGGCTCCTAACACGCTGAATAAGTTTCTTAAATTTCCTGAGGGTTTCACAGCCGTGTACGACAGGTCGGCACCTGGAGGAACGGACACGTTTGCGATTATGACGGACGCCTCGCCCAAAGAGTCACCGTGCTTTTGTTGATGGCCACGTCTTCTCAGACTTTCTGCGAGCGCCTATGAATATGTGCGATTCTCAGGTTTTTCGCCAAAATAAAACTAATGACAGCCCTCTACTTAGAACGCATCTCCATCACAGATGCCATTCTGAAGGCTACGTATAGCGCCAGCACGAATCAGAGTTCATGAAAGAAAGGGACAGAAGCAAGAATAATACACGATATCCCGCAACATATTCCGCATTTTTTTCAACCGAAATTGGGCGAGAAAAAAAATGAGTTGCATTACTTTCTGGATGCCCCTTGTACCAAATTTCGTTGTTGCTGTTGTTGTGGTCTTCAGTCCAGAGACTGGTTTGATGCAACTCTCCATGCTACTCCATCCTGTGCGAGCTTTTTCATCTCCCAGTACCTACTGCAACCTACATCGGTTTAGTGTATTCATCTCTTGGTTTCCCTCTACGATTTTTATCCTCCACGCTGCCCTCCAATACTAAATTGGTGATCCCTTGATGCCTCAGAACATGTCCTACCAACAGATCCCTTCTTCTAGTCAAGTTGTGCCACAAATTTCTCTTCTCCCCAATTCTGTTCAATAGTTATGTGATCTACCCATCTAATCTTCAGCATTCTTCTGTAGCACCACATTTCAAAAGCTTCTATTCTTCTTGTCCAAACTATTTATCGTCTATGTTTCACTTCCATACATGGCTACACTCCATACAATTACTTTCAGAAACGACTTCCTGACACATAAATCTATACTCGATGTTAACAAATTTGTCTTCTTCAGAAACGCTTTCCTTGCCATTGCCAGTCTAGATTTTATATCCCCTCTACTTCGACCATCAGTTATTTTGCTCCCCAAATAGCAAAACTCCTTTACTACTTTAAGTGTCTCATTTCCTAATATAAAGCCGGCTGCGGTGGCCGAGCGGTTCTAGGCGCTTCAGTCCGGAACCGCGCGACTGCTACGTTCGCAGGTTCGAATCCTGCCTCGGGCATGGATGTGTGTGATGTTCTTAGGTTAGTTTGGTTTAAGTAGTTCTAAGTTCTAGGGGACTGGTGACGTCAGATGTTAAGTCCCATAATGCTCAGAGCCATCCTAATCTAATTCCCTCAGCATCACCCGACTTAATTCGACTACATTCCATTATCCTCGTTTTGCTTTTGTTGATGTTCATTTTTTATCCTGTCCATTCCGTTCAACTGCTCTTCCAAGTTCTTTGCTGTCTCTGACAGAATTACAAAGTCATCGGCGGAGCTCAAAGTTTTTATTTCTTCTCCATGGATTTTAATTCCTACTCCGAAATTTTCTTTTGTTTCCTTTACTGCTTGATCAATATACAGAATGAATAAGATCGGGGATAGGCTTCAACCCTGTCTCACTCCCTTCCCGACCACTGCTTCCCTTTCATGCCCTTCGACTCTTATAACTGCCATCTGGTTTCTGTACAAATTGTAAATAGCCTTTCGCTCCCTGTATTTTACCCCTGCCACCTTCAAAATATGAAAGGGAGTATTCCAATCAACACTGTCAAAGTCTACAAATGCTGGAAACGTAGGCTTGCATTCCTTAATCTATTCGTTGCTGTACGATAATTACAGCCCGCAATGGACCTCTTCCAGTATATGCGCTTTAATTATAACCATCCGGTATTAATACTAGTATGATAGATAATATTACTTCTTGTCTCCAACAGTAATAACTAATGCTTAAAGATTTTTTTTACTGTTATTATTATTGCTTTCACCATAATCTGTATGTATAGCACCTGATGTAAATATACTGCCAGCATTTACTTTATTAGGTCTTAGTCATGTTTATCATTATTATTTGATTTTTTTGTTTCACTGTTATTATTATTGCTTTTATCATAATCTGTATGTATAACAACTGTTGTAAAAATACTTCCGCATTTACTTTATTAGGTCTTAGTCACTACTTTTTATTCATATTGTCACTAGAGTAAGCTAATTTTCTCATTTAAACTATGTTCATGATGTAACTCTGATGTGTGAAATGCTGCATGTGTGGAACACTGGTCCGATGTAAGAGAGGGCCTGATGGCCCTAATCTGATCAGGTTAAATAAATAAATAAATAAAAATAAATAAAATTATACCGTTCACCAGCCTCGACCCTCAGAACAAATAAAATTTCTGACACGAGCTCAACAGCTACATCAGTCAAGTTCTAGCAAACGGCAGAGTGAAGTCTGCCTTTTATTCCGAGCACTGCACGTGTTCGCTGTCCAAATGCAAACTCGAGAAATGCCGAGTGGTCCAAAATACCCGCCGGCCTACATTAACTACCGCTCTCCTATACAAGGCATTTTCCTAGAATACTGCGAATATCGGTGATAGGCCCAGCCGTATAAATGAAACGAACACTCCGCCACAGTTCGCTTTACGCAGTAGAGCAGAAGAGTGCCAAATCACGCCGGAAGAGCGGATCGGCCCTAATGTCACGGTACGTCGGCACAGCGTATGTGCGTTTCGCGACTCGAACAATTGCGCGCTGGTTCCGGAAAACTGGTTTTTGTTAGGTGTCGGGTGCAGTGGGGCGGCGCGGAAGCGAATCAGAATGCCCCCCTCTGGCGCGGCCGCCCTCCGGTTGCCGGCTGAGTGGCTTTAAAAGCTTTTTAATTAGGTGAGCCGCGTTATAGCGCGCGAGCACGGGCCGCTTATTATTTACAACTGGGCACGCCACTCCCCTGCCCTACCCTCCAGCCTCTGCGCCGCTAATTACATGCGGGGGTATTACTGGCAGCCAATTACAGGTGCGTCTCTGATCACTCGGACGGGCTGAGGCTGCGCTGCACCATAAAATACGAGCGCACGGCTGCAAAACCCAGCCTGATAATAACTCTGAGCGGCACGTCCTTGTGTTACCCAGCTACGTAGTTCAATAACTCGTGCTTTTCTTTACAACAGGAGGCCGAAAAAAGCCCCATTTTTACACTACGGGCCATTAAAATTGCCACACCACGAAGATAACGTGCTAAAGACGCGAAAATAACCGATAGGAAGTAGATTCTGTGGTATGCAAATGATTAACTTTTCAGGGCATTCACGCAAGGTTGGCGCCGGTGGCGACACCTACATTGTGCTGACATGAGGAAAGTTTCTAACCGATTTCTCATACACAAACAACAGTTGACCGGCGTTGCCTGGTGAAATGTCGTTGTGATGTCTCGTGTAAGGAGGAGAAATGCGTACCATCACGTTTCTGACTTTGATAAAGGTCGGATTGTAACCTATCGCGATTGCGGTTTATCGTATCGCGACATTGCTGCTCGCGTTGGTCGAGATCCAATGACTGTTAACAGAATATGGAATCGGTGGGTTCAGGAGGGTAATACGGAACGCCGTGCTGGATTCCAACGGCCTCGTATCACTAGCAGTCGAGATAACAGGCATCTTATCCGCGTGGCTGCAACGGATCGTGCAGCCACGTCTCGATCCCTGAGTCAACAGATGGGGACGTTTGCAAGAGAACAGCCATCTGCACGAACAGTTCGACGACGTTTGCAGCAGCATGGACTATCAGCTCGGAGACCATGGCTGCGGTTACCCTTGACGCTGCATCACAGATAGGAGCGCCTGCAATGGTGTACTCAACGACGAACCTGGGTACACGAATGGCAAAACGTCATTTTTTTCGGGTGAATCCAGGTTCTGTTTACAGCATCATGATGGTCGCATCCGTGTTTGGCGACATCGCGGTGAACGCACGTGTATTCGTCATCGCCATACTGGCGTATCACTCGGCATGATGGTATGGGGTGCTTACTTTGAACAGTGAACGTTACATTTCAGATGTGTTACGACCCATGGCTCTACCCTTCATTCGATCTCTGCGAAACCCTATATTTCAGCAGGATAATGCACGGCCGCATGTTGCAGGTCCTATACGGGTCCTTCTGGATACAGAAAATGTTCGACCGCTGCTCTGGCCAACACATTCTCCAGATCTCTCACCAATTGAAAAAGTCTGGCCAATGGTGGCCGAGCAACTGGCTCATCACAATACGCCAGTCATTACTCTTGATGAACTGTGATACCGTGTTGATGCATGGGCCATCCAAGCTCTGTTTGACTCAATGCCCAGCCGTATCAAGGCCGTTATTACGGACAGAGGTGGTTGTTCAGGGTACTGATTTCTGAGGATCTATGCACCAAAATTGCGTGAAAATGTAATCACATGTCAGTTCAAGTATAACATATTTGTCTAATGAATACCCGTTTATCATCTGCATTTCTTCCTGGTGTAGCAATTTTAATGGCCAATAGTGTATGAGGATGACGAGGCGAGGCCATAAAATAACGGGACTCTAGTTGTAAAACATTTTATTTAAAAATTATTGTAAGGTGGCTATAATTTACCACGTTACAAGCACTCATCCACATACATTGCCGTGAACTACAACCACAATTAGGTATCATCGCATAGTTTGTACAGCGTACATATGAATATTTAAAGGAGACTGACATTGTCACCTACGCCTTGTAAATAATTGTTAACGCTAATTGCATGAAAGGTGACGGAGTGTCTTTATTAATAGAACGGCGTAATGAATCACTGCCAATACTAATAGAGGTTGGAACGCGAGTGGAGATGAAACGGCAGGCAGAACTCAAGCTCTGGGAGGAAGGCCCGCACAGGTCTTAGTCATGCTTGAAAACAGGAAGTAGCTAGTCGGGCGTCGTGGCACCTGAGCTCTGGAGCACTATAGGGTGACGGCCGGCCGCTATTGTGATCGAAAAACACTGTTTCACAGAAGGCAGATTTGTAAATTTCTGCTACAGCTGTCATTATATTTGAAACAAAATATTTAGTTCAAAACTACTGAGCAAATTTCCCTACTCAGTCAGCTTCAAGTCAATGTTTACGTGAGTTCGTACGTATGTAGCATTAAGAGATCTTACAGTGTCATAAAAGGAACACATCAGAGACTACTCCATACTAAAATGCTTCATTCCGTTCTAATTGCAGATTTCTATGTCCAGATGCACTCTGAAGTACCTGATATTCAGCTTTTCATGTGGTTTTCGTGATACCAATTTTCTTGGAGGTCCAGTAGTGTATTCTCATGTTTGATTCTTTATTATGGTATAACGCCATTCGTCCCAGAAAATGAAAACTTGCACTTGAAATTGAACGAGGTTGAAAGTAGCCAATAGTGCGGAATGAAACACTTCGTTTCAAATAAACTAACTGCCTCAGCGGAAAAAAATAATAACAGAAGTACATTTCTCCATAAAACGTGGAAATAATATAAAATCAGAAAATTGAAACTACTAACTTATTTTGGTCTTTCATGGTTATGAGAATGTATATTAATTAACTTGATAGCTCCTGGCCACAGAAATCTGTTTTGATTTCATTAGACATGGGAGCTGTAAACGAAGAGACCAGCAATATTACAAAGACACGAAACATATGCACGCATCAGGTGGGGAAGGACCCCCGACTATAACTCAGTTTGCTTTGCGCAAGAGCGAACCTGGCAGCTTGGGCGCCCCAGAAAAATTTGTCCGGGTAGCTTCAAGTAGCCAGAAGCGGGAGGAAGGCACTGCTCATACGCGAATTCAGCTCTGCGCATGCGCACGAGCCCGCTGGCAACCGCTCATACGAACCTTAGGTTTTTCCTCGGAAGCTCTGGAGCACAATAGGGTGACGGCTGGCCGCTATTGTAGCAGGACCGGAGGGATAATCGGGAACTCTGCAAATCTTGGACGCAGGTGAGAGGAACGAAGTGGCACCTCGGAAACCATACAGGCTGGGTTATTTCCAAGGATTTTTACTCAGAAGCGTACCATTGTGCGAGTATAGGTTTTTCCTCGCAAACTTTCCGCACTGGACGACAAAAGACTAAAATATGGTTGGTCGGCGTTCGGGAGAATCTGTAGAGAGGGAGAATATTCCGCGGTTTCGGGAATATGATTCGTTTTCGGAATTACGAGGGTGGGGAACCAAGCCTTGCTGGGAAGCCAGCGGTGGAGTGACGAGGTCTTCCGTTATGAGGGCCCATGTGTGACGGCCGCTCGGTATCAGCTTTGTTGGTACAGACGGACCTGCTGTCTTTGCTCTCAGGGGAGTTTATAATTAGAGCAGTTAGGCACTATACTGTTGCGAACCTATACGATTCTGGACTTCACCTCCGGGTTGGAAGTCGTCGTTGAGTACGCAGTGTTCAGTAATTGAGAGCACTTCTCCTGCCTATACTTACGTTGAGACGTTACCTGAACTCCGTCCTTGTGGCTCGGATTTCGCGTTTCTCGTCTGTAGAACACAGAGAGATGAAGACAGTATTAGAGTACATTAGTCAGTGGCCGCCTTCTGCCGTCCTAGTGTTTGAAGGAGTTTATTTGTGGCTGGAGTTCTTCCATCGTCGCAGACGAGTACGAGAACCATCACTTCGACGCAGCAGACGCAGTACATACGGTGATATCGCAAATTGCTTCGGCTTATTAGGGCTATAAAGCTAAACAGCTGTGATCACGTTAGTTTATTTCCACTGAGGTTCCACACCACCGTAGATCATCTTTGAAAGTAGTGTCTTCTAGTGTTTGGTACGTAGATGATGTCAGTCATTTCGCGTTAGTGATATTAGTCCGCTCAGTCCTTATAAGAGGCAGAGTTCGACAATTGATTAATAATTTTAGTTAGGAAATACAGACAATTGTGCTTAAAGGGTTAATTTTAATCTATAATAAATATGTATTGAACAACAACGTCTATCATTTAGTAGTATTAGTTACCTTCATCATTCATTTATGTTTAGATGTAATTTATATTTAAAAAAGGGCATTAAGAGATCCTAAGATCTGCTTCAGGGGATAGTCAGACAGGGCCAAATCATCAGTTTAGCGTTTATTATTGTCCGTGGCGCACATTCATTTTTACACCCGCCTGGAGTAGCATCTTGGAATATACATATTTAGTTATTGTCACCCACAATACATTCCCCTTCTCCATCCCTACAACGCTCCATGCGAATTTTCCACTAATAGAAACAGTGCTGTGAGATCCATGATGACTAATGCCGCATTTCTTTCACTGCTTCAACGGACGGGAATCTTGTTCCTTTTAATGCAGAGTTGACCTTCGGCAATAGACAGAAGTCACACAGTACAAGGTAAGGCGAATAAGGTGGATGGTATTCAAATACAGTTTTCGTGCGATACGCGTTTCGGCTTTATTCTCTGCAAGGCATCTTCAGTGGCTGGTTCCGTGGATGATTTTCTACGTGATGCGTTTTCGTTCCATTTTTGGCGCTGTTTTTCTTCTTATAATTGCCATTTGCGTTTTTGTTCTTCGCACATCACAGCACTAGGAACTGAACACTTGTTCTGATCCTATGTTTTGGATTGTGTTGATGACTGTCGGCAATTGTGTTCCATTTAGCTGTAGTTAGACGGTCCAAAAGTAAAAATTATCAATATACCGCAATATTAGACGCAACTGAGGAAGACAGGACTACAAAAGTTGAAGGTGGATCGTCTAACACTGGGATTATGTAAATTGAAAAGGGGGGGGGGGGGTGAAGAGAAAGGGAAGGGAAGGAACTGATGACATCACCTGGATGGGGACTTTCCGCGGAAACTGCAGCGATGAGTGAAAAATGTCTGTGGGATTTGAACCGGGGATCTTTTTCTTGCTATGCAGGTGCGTTAACCACTGCGCCGCCTGTACACAGCGTCAGTCGCAAATGCGCGGACTATATCTCGCCATGCTCCTCGCCGACTCCCGCTCCCACCTAGTGCCAACACTTATCCAGTCCCCGCCCATGTCCTCCGTGCTTGCTAATTTTAGATTCCCGCTGGAGGTCGAACGTAAATGTGCATCGGCACTGGGGGGTTGTGGCTACATAGCCCATTGAGGCGTATCAGTTATATGAATGTGTGGTGCCTGTTCTTTTGGGCATGTTTGAAAGAGCAGCCACCACACATTCATATAACACTAGGATGGTGTACTCCGCCGGAAACCTCTTAGCAGACAATGCGGTATGAGCTGGTGCTTTGTCTTGATGCAGAACCCACGACTTATTCTTTTTTTCTCACAGAATTGAGGAAGAAACTCAAGACAGCAATGTTGATCAATAGTTTGACCTTCAGGAACCCAGTGAAGATACACCATTCCAGGAATATGAAAAGAAATAATCAACATAAAATTCAATTCTGATTTGCTCATTCGAGCTTCTGTCGCTCTCGGTGTGGTTGGTCCCTTTCAATGAAAGGATTGACGCTTAGTTTCTGGATCATAAGTGAAAAGCAAGATTCGTCACATGTTATCACTCTTCCCCAGAAATCAGGGTGACTGTCAGTGGTATTCGGAGTGTCAGCAGAAATATTTTCACGTGCTTCTTTTTGTTCAAAAAATGGTTCAAATGGCTCTGAGCACTATGGGACTTAACATCTAAGGTCATCAGTCCCCTAGAACATAGAACTACTTAAACCTAACTAACCTAAGGACATCACACACATCCACGCCCGAGGCAGTATTCGAACTTGCGACCGTAGTGGTCGCGCGGTTCCAGACTGAAGCGCCTAGAACCGCTCGGCCACAACGGCCGACGCTTCCTTTTGTTCGGTCGTGAGGATTTTCGCCACCAGTTTCGCACATACTTTTCTCATGTTAAAATGGTTACGTAAAATTCGCTTTACGCATTCTTCGCAAAATCCTACAGTTTCAGCAATCGATCAATACTCAATCGACGGTCGGATCGAATCAATTTACCTACTTTTTCGATATTCTCGTCCGTTTTTGATGTGGGTCATGTTCAACGCCTTCTCGGCCACCTTGGAAACACTTTAACCGCTCAAAATTTCACGTACGTGATTAGTAGTCTTCGCCTTATACTACTTTTAGTAAAAGATATGTTTCAATAGCAGATTTTCCAAGTTTCATGTCGACAATTCGTTGCTCTATTATTAGACATATCATTTGTCCATGAAAACAAAACAACAGCTCTTACACAAACTGAGGCCACGGCCACACTCATTTGTCTACAGACACGAGGAATTCGGCATTCGAATGAGAAGGCTGCACACTTCACAGCTACTGGTCGTTCATCATTGGTGCACGCGTGCTTACTCAGTGATAGAATAATTCCTGTCAGTTTATAGTCATACAATGTAAACAGAGCAGCCAGCCATAAGTACGGTATAAAAATTTTATTCACATTTAACCACTAGCGGTTTCGGATTTTTAAATCCATCGTCAGATGGTTCTTACAAGCTTTCAACTGCGAGTACCAATTCGTAGTCGTTGCTTGACTTGTGCCCTAAGATGTTTGTTGTCGTGGCCTTCAGCCAGAAGACTGGCTTGATGCAGTTCTCCACGCTAGTCCATCCTGAGCAACAAACAATCCTGTTCGAGGAACATCCGCAACTGAGCATCATAATAGACATGAAAGTCACCGCTTCAGTTGTAATGCTTTTATTTTTGAAGTACGACTGGTTTAGGGCTAACAAATGTATTACTTTCTTTACAGTCAGTACCGCAATTAGACTGTTGTTTATTTACAGTGTTACATTTACACTTACACAATCATGATTTCGGCATCAAAGTGCCATCATCAAGTGATTTAAGTATTATAAATTGCTTACAATGGCATACTGTCGTATTAAAATACACTATTAGAAACATTGTCTAAGAGTCGATATTTCTGGCAGAGCCTACTGCTTTGCAAGTACACCACCTCAGATGGTGTACTCAGTAATGAAACAAAGCAGTAGGCTCTGCCAGAAATATCGACTGCTTTGTTTCATTACTGAGTACACTATCTCAGGTGGTGTACTTACAAAGCAGTAGGCTCTGCCAGAAATATCGACTGCTTTGTTTCATTACTGAGTACACTATCTCAGGTGGTGTACTTACAAAGCAGTAGGCTCTGCCAAAAATATCGACTCTTAGACATTGTGTCTAATAGTGTATTTTAATACGACAGCTGCCATCTGAGGCAATTTATAACACTTAAAGCACTTGATAATGGCACTTTGAAGCCAAAATCATGATTGTGTAAGTGTAAATGTAACACTGTTAATAAACAACAGTCTAATGGCGGTACTGACTTTAAAGAAATATATTATGACTGTGGCCCCGTATTATGAAAAAATTATTAAATGTATTACTGAAAACAAACAAGAGAAGTGTGCTAGAAAATGATTTTCACATACGCTTGTATGCATAAAATAATGAAAACCAATGAAGACTATCATATATAATTCCAACAGCAGTCAGTCTGGATACAGTGAAAAGTAAGAGGAATAAATCGCAACACTGAGGCGACTACAAATAATAAAACAAAGAAACCGCTTAGGTGAAGAGGTTATGGTATAAGGTAAGAACCAGAATATTAAATAGCATTTGCTTGTCACTTAGGCCGGCCGCGGTGGTCTAGCGGTTCAGGCGCTCAGTCCGGAACCGCGGGACTGCTACGGTCGCAGGTTCGAATCCTGCCTCGGGCATGGATGTGTGTGATGTCCTTAGGTTAGTTAGGTTTAAGTAGTTCTAAGTTCTAGGGGACTGATGACCACAGATGTTAAGTCCCATAGTGCTCAGAGCCACTTCAACCATTTTTTTGCTTGTCACTTATGACAACAACTTTATGGTTCGGTTAGCTTTTATTCTGCACACTTTTAAGAATCCTACTTTCAGTAGAATTCTACGTAATTTCAATGGTTTTATTAACTTCTGATTTATGGAAATTGCTAAATCTATAGCTACTAAATAGCTTATGCCTCTCACTTACAGCAAAAACCTCTTGTTCATTTAGTTTTTATTTAGAACAGTTCTCTTTAAGTTACTAGCTTTTTATCTAGCGGTTTTTATCACCTACGCGTTGTGTTTCCTCATTTTAACGTCGTCTTAATCCTTTGAAATTTGTCTTATTATGCTTTCCTACGCGCCTTTCGCGACGTTCGCACACTTTATAATATTTTCTCTCCAATACTGCATTTAAAATTGTGACCGGCCGGGTTCGTCGGTCTCTTGGCATTGATTTCCAGTCGTTCTAATAGATGGCGATAGTGTAGTCACAAAAGTTTACTAATTTAGCTCTCTCCTTCCTGTGTGGCACTCCGTGCTCTGCGCTCGCTTGCGGTTGTCGCATCCGTCCCACCCAGCCTCACGGGACTCGAGGTCGCAGCACATGATTAAGTGTGCTTTAAGCACTATGGGACTAAACATCTGAGGTCATCAGTCCCCTAGACTTAGAACTACTTAAACCTAACTAACCTAAGGTCATCACACACATCCATGCACGAGGCAGGATTCGAACCTGCGACCGTAGCAGCAGCGCGGTTCCGGACTGAAGCGCCTAGAACCACTCGGTCACAGCGGCCGGCCCACGATTAAGTGTTCTGGTTTTTATCTTATACCATGCCTCTTCACCTAGGCGGTTTCTTTGTTTTATTGTTAGTTGTCGCCACAGTATTGTGACTTATTCCTCTCTTACTTTTCACCGTATCTACTCCGATCGCTATTAGAACTTTATCTATGAGAGTCTTTATTAGTTCTTTATTTCATGCATACAAGCGTATGAAAAATTATTTTTCAAATTATTTTTAACACACTTCTCTAGTTTAATTTCAGTAATTGTACCTTATGATGGGCATTTCTTCGCCCGAAACTGGCCGTGACTCAAAAAATAGAAGCTTTACAACTGAAGCGGTGATTTTCATGTCTATTATCTTGAATAAGCCTCTTCATTTCAGAAAAACAACCGCAACATACATCCATTTTCCACTTTATTCACACCTAGGTATCTCTCTACAATTTTTATCCTCCACACTTTCCTTTTGTTACCAAACTGTCTTTAATTTTTTGAAAGCCTTCAGCTGCCATTTTCTTTATTTCGTGTACGATTGTAAAATTTCGGCCTTAGGCCATTTTCAAGTATTTTATGGATAAGAGATTTGCAACAACTGCTCGAAACTAACGTGCTGCTAAATTAGTGTGAACATCTCGTACTAATTTATGAGCGTAACATAATGTCACAGGAGCAACGACGTATATCACATAACATGTTACCAAAAAATCATCCATACTTGAAAATGGTCCAAGGCCGAAATTGTACAATCGTACAGGAAATAAAGAAAATGTTAGCTGAAGGCTTCAAGAAATCATTCAAAAAATTCGTCGCAGCTGCGGACCCTATATCGCATTGAAAATTATAGAAACTGTCTTTAGTTATTCTATCTACCCATTTAATCTGCAGCATTGTTCTTTCGTACTACATTTCAAAAGCTTCTATTCTCTTCTTGTCTGAACTGCGAACTGTCCATGTTATCCTTCTGTAAAAAGCTACATTCCAGACAGATACCTTCAGAAAAAAAGGAAGGAAGGAAGGTAAGTGTTTAACGCCCTGTTGACAACGTGATCATCCGAGTCGGAGCACAAGCTCGAATTAGGGAAGCATGGGAAAGGAGATCGGCCGTGCCCTTTCGATTGAATCATCCTGGCATTTTCCTTAAGCGATCTAGGGAGATCACGAAAAACCTAACTCTGGATGGCCAGACGGGGATTTGAACCGTCGTCCTCCCGAATGGTAGTCCAGCGTGCTAACCATTGCGCCTCCTCACTCGGTACCTTCGCGAAAGAGATCCTAACACCTAAATTTATTTTGAATGTTAGCAAATTTCTCTTTTACAGAAAAATTCTTTTCTAATATTGCCGATTTTACTTTTATGTCTTCTCTACTTCGGCCACCATCATTTATTTTGCTTCCCAAACACCAAAATTCACCTACTAACTTATGTGTATCATATCATAATCTAACTCACTCAACATCGCCTGATTTAATGCGACCGCACTCCGTTACCCTTGTTTCGCTATCAATTCCGTTCAACAGCTTTTCCAAATCTTTCGCCATCTTCGAGAGAATGCCGTCAACAAAGCTCAAAGTTTTTATTTCTTCTCCATGAACTTTAATTCTCTTTCCAAATTTCTCCTTGGTTTCCTCTTACTGATTGCTCAGTGTGCAGACCGAATAACAGTGGGAAGACCGAATAACAGTGGGAAAGGCTACAACTCTTTCTCAATCCCTCCTCAACCATTGCTTCGACTTTTATAACCACAATCTGGTTCTATACAAGTTATAAATAACATTCGCTCCTTGATTTTTGTGCCTGCTACCTTTAAAATTTCAGTGTAATCCAATCAACATAGTCAAAACCTTGTTCTAAGACAAACAATATTTTTTATCAAATTTCATAAACTATGCGGAAAACTTGTAATTTGAACAATCATACTAGATATGGTCTTAAAAGTTGGACAAGTTAATATGGCGGAAACTTACATTGTGTATGTTCCTAACTGATGTATTCGTGGAACATTTCTATTGTTCTTTAATTTTTAAAAAATCGTATTTTGTGAATGTGCTATGTGTGTGTTGCATAGTCGGCTAGCAAATTCTTCAAATGACTTACGGGAATGCAGCCGATATTTCGACAGATGAACTCTCCGTCAAAAAAACAATTAAAAATATTTTCCATATGTTTATCTGACTTTTGCCAACGGCCTCGCCGTAGTGGTAACATCGATTCCCGTCCGATCACTGAAGTTAAGCGTTGTTGGTCTGGGCTAGCACTTGCTTGGGTGACCATTCGGTCTGCCGAGCTCTGTTGGCAAGCGGGGTGTACTCAGCCCTTGTGAGGTTAACTGAGGAAGTACTGGACTGAGAAGTAGCGGCTCCTGTCTCGTTAACTGACCTACGGCTGGGAGAGCGGTGTGCTGACCACATGCTCCTCCATATCCGCATCCAGTGACGCCTGTGGGCTGAGGATGACACAGCGGCCGGACCGTACCGTTGGGGCTTCATGGCCTGTTCGGAAGGAGTTTAATTTAGTTTTTTTATACTGAATTTTAAACAATTTTTTTAAATCTTAGAGCACCAAAAAATTTACGGGCACAACGTGAGGACCCAGTATGGAAACTTGTAACTGTTATTTGAAGATGGACTTTTAAAAACTGGAAACCGGCAATGATTAAATGTGAATGACCGCTTTATAACATACTTCTGTCTGGTTTCCGAGTTCAAATTATAATCCTTATAATTCTACTACAGCTTCTTTTCTCAGGGCAGTTTTAGGCGACATAGCGTCACCCTGTTTCTCTACAGATTAATTTTGTGGCAACGCCTTTAGAAATACAGCATTTTCATAACTTTCAGAAGCTAGAGATAATGGAATTGCTGCGAATATGGCATTAGCTTTGCAGGGCTGATTATACTTTTCCTAAACACAAAACTGAGCGGAAAGCAGAAAAAATATCAACAGCGTGTAAGAGCCCCGTGCTTGTAATTAATCAGAAAGATATCAAATGCACCGACGATATCTGCCTTGATTAAAATGCCCTTCTTACGTCCATGGACCTTGACCTATGAAAGTAGTAGTATAAACGCAGTCTGACATAACTTCATGAATAGCATAACACAGGCAGCACTTTGTTAAATTGGCACTGAGAATAGTTGATTTCTATTAATGACCGGGTTTTCTAACAAAAGAATTACCATTTGACCTTGGAAAATATTAATATGCCCCACCTTAAGGGCAAAACATGTGCAGTGAGCATGCATAGCTCACGAATGTGATGCTAAATACTTTTCTACAACAACCTGAAACTGTTAACATTCGAAGAATATTTTTGGAACGTAACGTAGCATGTGCTGCTCAGAAACACTCGACGAAAGCTAACCTTCCGGAAACTGTGAAGATATTACTAAAAATACTGCAAATAATCTTAAGCTGCCTGAATGAATGCTCCATTTGAATAATAATTGTTACAAGGGAACGTTGTCAAGAATAGCTCATATTTTAAGGAGAAAAAAAAGCGCACGTGCAAAGTATCAACCCCAGCAATCGATCCTACGTGACAATTTTGGCCGAATTACGCGTTTATCACCTTCTGCATGTACATTTCTCAAACTTGGCACGCACCGCGTGTTTGTCATTCGCTCCGCCCCACTGCAACCGCTTAATGCCCCAGCTAGAAGTACTGCACAGCCTAGTGACAACCAGAGCAGTCCCTATTCGCCGGATGTTGAAGGCGAGGGAAGAGGAGGGGTTCGCGTCTGCCAAACATGTTTAAAATCTTGTGCGGAAACACATCTTATTTTAAGCGAAAAATATTTGAGCAATATGAGTACGTAATATGTCAACCTCATGTACATGACGTTGATATCATTTTAACGGTATTCTCGTATTGGTATTCTGCTTGTCAAACTGAATAAACACAGGCAACTGAAGAATTATTACGAAATGCAGTTAACGATTTTCGATTTACCATTCAATGATCCCTGTCACGTTGAAGAAAAGCGCATCTTCTACAGATATACTTCGCTTAAATAATGTCAGCTCTATAGTTCAAAGAAAATAACGTAAATAGCGCTATGCTACTTCTTTAATGACACACTTATTCATTTACTTCATTTACACGGTATTTGTGAGTCGCTACATAAAAATATCCAAAGCAAAGAGATCTCTGGCGCCAGCTGCAGATTAGGTACCTGGCACTTCCTCATATGAAAAAAAGACGTTAATGATGTCAATTCTGTGTCGGGTGGTTATTATTGAAGTGCAGTTACTCACACAGGTCCAGTGTGGGCTGTAATTATAGTATGACAGGTATTTTAATGCGTTAATGCGGGGCCGATGTACGCTGAAAAATAAGTTAGTTCCAACTTTGGCCACAAGGTATAAATCTGACAAATGTTTACGTATGTAACGGATCAGGAATGGAGCGTGCGCAGAAAAGGTGAAACAACAAGTGAGAAAGGCGTCATGTTGATTTTATTATTAACATCTGCTTACACAATCTGTTCAATGTGACGACCGGAGACGTCGACGAGATGCTGTACAGCGCCAGATTTGCATCTGGTGGCCAAAATTGGAACTTTTTTTTTTTTCTTACAGCGTAAATCCGTTCCGCAGTAGCGCATTAGCATATCTACCAAGTTTCGCTATCATACGATGATTACAGCCCACAATGCATCTGTGAGAGTAGCTGCACTTTAATTACAGCCACTCGATATATAACTGGACGTTCAAAGTAATTTAGCCGCTCACCGAGTAGCCGCTTCGATACTAAGCATGCTGGAAGATCGGCCGAAATACCGGTGCACAATAACTGCGTCTAGAAAGGAGACTTCATTGAAGGATGTTGTTACGCTGGCCGAAGTTCACTTCGACGCCTAGAAATCGTGCGGAGTTATTAAATCTGCAGACAAAACCCTTGAATACGTGGAAGTCAAATATATCCAGCAGTTTAAAGTATCTTGTTCAACCTGGTGGTACCTGCAGTACAGAAACTGCAGTATCTTCTTAATTTTAAGTTCCTCTGGTGGTCCTGAAAGACAGGAAGGTGTAAATAGTAGCAGAAAGAAAATACGATTTGATTTCGCTTGCCTTCTACAGAAGTTAGTCGAGTAGCCGCATATAATGATGCTTACCAGTCACGATTTTGAGGGGCTCTCGTTCTTTGACGTTGCAATTTGACGGTCATTCCGTGCCGCACCTGTAGGTGCCGCATTAGTACTTGTTGGTTCACCTACATTATGAACATAAACCTCTTACACAATTCTACAGTACTAAGCGCTGGGTCTTTAGGCGGCTGTAGTGGGTCGGACCGAGTGAAAAACAACCGGTGTGAGCGAAGTTTAAAAGCTGTACATTCCGAAGATCATAACCAAGTTCTGTGGGAATGGTGCCCCAAATTTTCGCGCGGGATCGATTGCTGGGGACTCATGCCTTGCAAGCGTGCTTTTTTTCCCATCAAATATGTGGTATAATTTGTGACGCTTCCTTCTTAGTGAGCAAATAACCATGCTAAAGGCGAATGATTCCAGCTGGACTCCTATTGCTAAAAAAATTTAGACCACCATGGTCACACGGTTCTTTTAAGAGAACTGTTGAATATATACAGGGTGATTAAGCTGCCCCTATGGCTGTCGTTTCATTCAGCCCGCAATGTTAAGCGGACCTTCATAAACCATGCGTGAGATTTTCATATTCTCACCTTCGCTACGCCCATACTGTTAATCCTACACAAAAAATTAGCAGGACCTTTTGTAGAAAATTTAATGTAGTTAAATTTTGTACTGGGTTACGTTTCCGATTCACTTCTCTAGACGCTCATGCGGTGGACCTCTCTGAAGAGGCTTCCTCCATGCCAAGACCTGCCGTAACGCAGAACACAAAGTTACCTTTCCGATGGAGGTCACGCTTTCGAGTTATTCAAGAAAAACGTACAAAAGTTACCTTCAAACGTACCTCCACCCCACACTCATCCCTCCCAAGTCATTATTTCCAGTATGTTGTTCGTGGTAGTTGTTCTGTAGGACCAATAGCTTGCGCGAAGCGAGCAAGAGAACTTGAATAGCTCGCGCGTCGTTTTTGAAGGCCAGATATAACATATACACACACAGTGTGCTAAAAAACTGTCTGAAAAGCTTCTAAGAGTGTTGCAGGGTGTACTGCGCTGAAAAGTAACTGTTCCAACAAAAATCGATGCGTTGCGACGTTTGCGAGTTAATTAGCGTTGGACTAGCCAGTCAGGCTATTGCGTGCGCGAACTGAAGCGATTCGCCGTACTCAATTGGTGTGAGTTATTCTCGTAGCGCAGATGATAGCGCACGAAATCGCTCAGCCTTTGGCTCGGATTCCTTCGTTGCTACCGTCTCATGTCCAATTTTTGTATCGTTCTCTTGTTCCGTTTTAGGACGCCAAATGAAGAATACATTTCCCGACACCGTCTGTGACTGGCCGCCTGAATTTCTGCGCGCAACGGCCTGATTGGCTAAATTCAACACTAATTAACTCGAAAGCGGCGCGGCGTATCGATATTTTTTTTAAAAGTTCTTTCTCACCACAAATATATGTATTCTGTATTTATTCACACACCTTTACATTATAAAGCTAATTATATATATGAAAAGTATGTGAATAAATACTGTATGATATTGTATCACTCATTGATTATTGGGACCCCAAGTACAATCGTTTCACAGGAATACACACAATCAATACTACAAGAACTGCGTTGGGGCACGTTGTAGCTATACCACAGCAAGATTACTTTCACAAAACATTCAAAGACCCTCGTTAAAACAAACAAGAGAAGCTGAGTCTGGAGCGGAACATCATAACAGATCATGAAGCGAACTGTTTAGCACAGTTACGAATCAAATGCAACGAATGGAAAAGAAGATTCTGAGCCATACTAATCGAAATTGTGTGTCCGACCACACTGCTGACAATGACTCAGCACAGACAGACTTTTCATCGACAAGGCTCGCTAAGCTACACATTGCAGCATATATCACCTTGTCTATCGTCGTCTGTACAAATACGGAGCAATTCTCATTATAAGTGTTCACATACAAACTCAGATCGTAATTATCAACATCTAACCTTTTCTCTCAACATACATCAGAGCAGCCACATTTCCTCCTTACAACCACACCAAAGCACAGGCAGGAACAGAACAGAACTCACTAGAACCTTTATGTTCGACTTCAAAATTACTGCTCACACCAAAGGCCGTCGTTAAGACAAACCACCACCGCTGGATCCAAAGCGGCATATCACAGACATTGACAAATGAGCGCAGATTATCACAGAAACGGCTGCTCGCAAGTTTACCGAGACGTACCACATGAGGAATCTGAAGTTGACAAATTTAGCAGGCAACTTTCAAAAGTTTCCAGAAAAGTTAAAGCTTATTGCTGATGACGTTCGAAAGTGCCTAGTGCATTTGAAGACAGTGCAAAGCTTAAAACCACGAATTACATACATTACATTTGAGCTATTAATTCTTACACGTTTCAGTTACAAAAAATGAAAGATTAAGGTTTACCATCCCACTGGTGACTATGTCGTTAGGGAAGAAATGCAAGCTCAGATTGGGAAACGAAATTGACCATGCCCTTTCAAAAAAATGGCTTTGAGCACTATGGGACTTAACATCTGAGGTCATCAGTCCCCTAGAACTTAGAACTACTAAAACCTAACTAACCTAAGGGCATCACACACATCCATGTCCGAGGCAGGATTCGAACTTGAGACCGTAGTGGTCGCGTGGTTCCAGACTGAAGCGCCTAGAACCGTTCGGCCACACCGGCCGGCCATGCCCTTTCAAAGAAACCATCCAGGCATTCACCTTACTCGGGTTAATGAAATCATGTAATATCTAAATCTGGATTGTCGAATGAGGATTTGAGCTGCTGTCCTCGTGAATAGTATTCCAGTGTCTTACTATTTTGCCACCTCATTCGGTTTTCAGCAAGCAGTTGTATAAAACCACTAACAACAGTTATGCACGGTAGACCCATCAGATGTTAAACCATTAGGGACAGGATGGGTTTCAAGAGTTATCGACGCAAAAATGATCTTGTCTTTATACCCTACATCACTAGAACATTATAGAGCACTGGCGTTCGACCCACGGTAGCAGTTACAAACTTGGTGGTGAAAGAAATTTTCATAGCAAATGTTCGTTGCCTAAGCAATTGTTAGTTGCCTAAGGACACTTCACGGCCTTGATATTGGGCGCTAGGTTAGATCTAATTACTAGACATTCTTGCACCAAGATTAGTACTGTAGAGGCTAAAGGTGGCTGGGCTCTGCGGTGGGCACTGAAGCTGGACTGGCAGAGGTCAGAATGTCAGTAGTTCCCCATCCTGGACAGGGTAATGGAGGAGAGTGAATGGATACATGGTTGTCGTCCAAAGGATCGCCATGGAAAAAGCATTTTCAAAACATTCATCTGTTGAATGGCGAACTAGCACACTCGTGGTGAAGGAAGAGAAACCAACGCCCCAAAGGTAAGCTGTACTTTGTCGTCGAGAAGTTTCTGCGGTCAGCTTGTTGCTTGGTGTCACTGGCCACCTGCAACGTCGCTCAGCTGCTGAAATGATGACGGCAGCGACTCGGCAAGAGCGCTGACCTTAGCGGCGCTCTGCAGCACACGGCAACAGCCACAGAGATTAAGAGGCAGCCCTGCAACTCGGGTCAGGGCGCGCAGGGTCGCACAGACTTACGCCGTGGGCTACATGTGGAGTAGGAGTCCCTCAGCAACTGCGCATATCCAAGCAAGGCGATGGCGACTGAGCGGCTGCACTGCCCTGGGTTCAAACTGTAGACCAGCAGGTTAGGAGACCAGCAGCGACTGCAGTATGACCGGAGGTGGCTCACCGGTTGGAGGGCACTCAGTCAACTGCATTAGACTCAGCCCGAACAGCACGGGCAGAGCCCAGGGATGGCAGCTACTTGGTCCATTCAGACTCGTAGACTGGCGCAGGCCCCTATCGGAACTGGTGGCTGTGAGAATCCATACAACTGTCTACCAATGAGCAGGATTTATTTAGGTTTGTCCCGTCCTTGTTTTGGCATGACGCTGGTTCCTGTCACGTAAGCCGCAACAAAGCCACAGCTCAGACGTGAAGCACTCAGTCACACACGCCACAGCGGCTCTGCCTTTCCGCTGAAACCTCCATATTCAGGTGAGGAGGTGGAAGTGTGTAGAATGTAGATGCATCTTTGCTTACTGTATTTCAGTGTTTGCAAAGAGAAGTAATACGACAAAACGGAACTTGTGATAACTGGATGCAGTGCTGATGATGATGATGTTTGGTTTGTGGGGCGCTCAACTGCGTGGTTATCAGCGCCCGTACAATTATCCAATCTTTGCTCAGTCCAATTTCGCCACTTTCCTGGATGATGATGAAATGATGAGGACAACACAAACACCCAGTCATCTCGAGGCAGGTGAAACTGGATGCAGTGCTGTACGTTACTCCAGAGTCGTAAGAGAACACATTATTGTAATTCACGTAACTCATATTGATGGTTCAAATGGCTCTGAGCACTATGGGACTTAACATTTGAAGTCATCAGTCCCCTAGAACTTAGAACTACTTAAACCTAACGAACCTAAGGACATCACACTAATCCATGCCCGAGGCAGGATTCGAACCTGCGACCGTAGGTGTCACGCGGTTCCAGACTGAAGCGTCTAGAACCACTCGGCCACTGTAGTCGGCTAACTGGTATTGATGACGGAGGTCTACGCCTGTGAAATGCGCACTGGAAATCAAATAATTTTTGGCCGGTAGCAGTTTTACTGTGCAGCAGAGTGTGCGGTCATTAGAAACTTGCTGGCAGATTAAAACGGTGGGTTGGACACTAACTCGCACCTGGGACGTTTGCCTTTCGCAGACAATTGCACATCCAAGCAAAAATCAAGAGCCAGCCCTCCATCACAGCTTTAATTCCCCCAGTACCTTCGATCCAACTTTTCAAACTTACCGGAAGTAGAAACTCCTGAAACAGTGTGCTGGATCGAGATTCGAACTCACCTTCGCCTCTCGCGGCCAAGTGCTCCACTCAAACACGATCCGTCATCACACCTATATCTCCACCAGTACTTCGTTGTCTTCTACCTTCTCCTATCAGCTCATTTGGTAGAGCACTTCCCACGAAAAGCAGAGATCCTGAGTTAGAGTCTCGGATCGGCGCACTGTTTCAATATGCCAGGAAGTTTCATATCAGTGCACACTCCGCTGCAGAGTGAAAATTCATTCTGGAAGAAAGGATATTGCAGAGAATTACTTGTAAGGTAGATGAGGAGATACTGATGCATATACAGCTGTGAGGGAGGGTAGTGAGTCGTTGTGTACTTCAGTAGGTAGAGCAGTTGCCCGCGGAAGGCAGAGGCCCTGGGTTTGCGTGCTGATCCGACAGATAGTTTTGATCTCCCAGGAAGCTTCAACAGGAAACTTGTTGCTTAAATCGAAACCGATAATAATCATGACAAAGTCTAACCTAAAAAGTTTGTTTCTTTATACTTTCACAAAATTAGCTGCAAATAGTTTATTTGTTGTTGTTTTTACGTAGATTCACGACAAGCTTGTTTCGGCATTTGTACCATTTTTAAGTGTTCGTCTAGACGTAATGACGTCCATAAAACACACTGGAACGCAATTTCTTTCGTTTACTACGTTCTTAATACAGGTCACGTATTTACCTTCTATAGATATTTCGTGTTATTTTTTGACTGTTTTTGACTGTTGATGCGTCAATGCAACGATCTGTCATTTGACAACTGTCAAAAAATAACAACAAGTATCTATATAAGGTAAATACGAGACCGATATTAAGTCATGCAACAGAGTATCGAGAACACTACAGCACTGAAAACGTCTCTTGTGAATAAATGGCATTTAAAATGTTTGGCATTTCCACTTTTCAAATTATCTGAAATGTAAACTTTCCGTTAAATCCACATGTAACTGGGCTGAAATTTCGTTCCACGTCCTACCATAACAAGGAATACAATACTGCTTTAGCAAGTCAGACGTTACAATTCACTGTTCACTGGAACAAGTTTAAGGAATCGTCCTCACATGAAATAATGCATTTGTCTCTGCAGTGACTTACGGTTTCTTAGACCCCGTAAAAAAGACTGTACATTCGCTGCTCTAGTTCTTCAATCACATCAACAGGATTGGGATAAACTTAAATACTGAGATGAACCCAACCAGAAAAATCGAGAGGACGGAAGCCCGGTAATCTTGTAGGCAAAGGTACAGAACCTACTCACTCTATCATCTTGAATCATTGGCCAATTAAATGTCGTCTTACTTCAGCGGCAAACTTCCTGTTGCCCCATCACGCATGTACCAGATTCCCCAATCGTGGGCCATGAGTGAAATGAAAACCTAGTTAGATGGTGCTTAATAAAATAGTTTACATTTCAAAGACATACGAGGTGCGACAATAAAGTAATGACATTGATTTTCTTTGCAAGATGTGGCAACCCTGCAAGCTTGCGTAGGCACAATATCTTTGAAATTGGTTTATAAGCTGCTTCTAGTCCAACCGGCAATCGATGCAACTGCTAAGTCGTGAGTTGTACTGTAATAAGTTAACATGTGTTTGTGTCTCACGTCACGGAAATGGAACCGCATAATATTGCGCAACGGTATGCCATTTCTTTTTTCGGCAAATTGGGTGAAAACGCGACGACAACTTACGGTAAGCTTCAGAAGGCTTTTGGAGAGGAGGTTATGTCAAGAGCTCAAGTTTTTCGTCGGCATCAAATGTTTAGTGAAGGCAGAACAAATGTTGAAGATAAAGACTGCAGTGGACGACCATCAACCTCAAGGACGGATGTCAACTTGGCGAGGGTGCGTGAACTCGTAGATCTGATCGAAGATTATCCGTGAAAATGATTGCAGAAGAACTGAACATCAATCGAAAACGGTTCGTCTAATAATAACTGAAGATCTTGGTATGAGAAAGATTTGTGCAAAAATGGTCCCCAAAAATCTCACACCACAACAGCGAGAAACACGGAAAAATGTGGCAGCCGATCTGTTAGAGCAAACGGAAATCAATCCAGAATTGTTGAGCCGTGTTATCACTGGTGATGAAAGTAGTTTTTTCAGTACGATCCAGAGACCAAACGCCAAAGTTCGCAATGGTTCTCAAAGGGTTCACCCAGACCAAAAAAAGCTCGCATGTCAAAGTCAAAAGCGAAATGCATGCTTGTGTGAATCTCTGATTCCAAGGGAATTGTTCATAAAGAGTGTGTGCCTTCTGGACAAACAGTTAACCAATATTACTACAAAGAAATTTTAGGAATACTTCGTAAAAGAGTTCTTCGTGTCCGTGCCAATACTGCTGATAATTGGATTCTGCAGCACGATAATGCGCCATCTCATACTGCTCTTTCAGCACAGCAATCTTTAACCGCAAAACAAATTTCAGTACTACCACAGCCACCTTATTCACAAGATATCGCCCCGTGCGTTTTTTTTTTCTATTTCCAAGGGTCGGAACGGCGGTCAAGGGATACCATTTTCAAACAACGCAAGTTGTCCAAAAAGCTGTGACGAGGGTCTTGGAGGATATTACAGAAGATGAGTTCCAGAAATGTTACCATCAATGGAAGGAGCGCTGGAAAAAGTGTGTGTAATCAGAAGGGAACTACTTTGAAGGAGACAACACTAAACTTGACTTAAACGGTAAGCAACATTTTTTTTCACATCTGTCTCATTACTTTATTGTCGCACCTCGTATATACTATGTAGGACAACATACAATACTGAAGTCTTTATGGTATCGCAACCACACTGCCTTAATTTCTTTGCAAACGTCTCGTTTGCGGAGCCATGCTTCTAATACATACAATTTGCATGACAACGCATGTGACAAAGGTTTTATTCACCAAATGCTGCCTATGAGAAAGACATTGTCCAGTCACGTTAATGTGATCACCTGTGAAAATCCTGAATAACCACCTCCTGCAGCGCCAACCGCTGCGATACGTGCAGGAAGACAGTCGATGGGCTTCTGGAAGGTACCGATACGGATGAGGAGCTATGGCGACTTCAACGCCGTTATCAGAGTCACTACGTTTCTTGACTGAGGATCAATGGCGCGAACAGCCCGATCGAGGTGCTCCCACAGATTCTCGATTGGGTTTAAATTCGGGGAGTTTGATGGCCAGGGGAGTACGCTGAACTCACCTTGGTCCTCTTCGAACCACACACGTACACTGTCAGCTGTGTAACACGTTGCGTTGTTCTGCTGGTAGATGCCATCGTACCGAGGAAAAAACGAATTGCATATAGGGGTGGACATGGACCCCAACGATAGATGCATACTTAGTTCATCTACATTTATACTCCGCAACCTACCCAACGGTGTGTGGCGGAGGGCACTTTACGTGCCACTGCATTACCTCCCTTTCCTGTTCGCGTATGGTTCGTGGGAAGAACGACTACCGGAAAGCCTTCGTGCGCGCTCGAATCTCTCTAATTTTACATTCGTGGTTTCCTCGGGAGGTATAAGTAGGGGGAAGCAATATATTCGATACCTCATCGAGAAACGTACCCTCTCGAAACCCGGACAGCAAGCTACACCGCGATGCAGAGCGCCTCTCTTGCAGAGTCTGCCACTTGGGTTTGCTAAACATCTCCGTAACGCTATCACGCTTACCAAATAACCCTGTGACGAAACGCGTCGGTCTTCTTTGGATCTTCTCTATCTCCTCTGTCTATCTGACCTGGTACGGATCCCACGCTGATGAGCAATACTCAAGTGTAGGTCGAACGAGTGTTTTGTAAGCCACCTCCTTTGTTGATGGACTACATTTTCTAAGGACTCTCCCGATGATTCTCAACCTGGCACCCGCCTTACTAACAATTAATTTTATATGATCATTCCACTTCAAATCGTTCCGCACGCACACTCCCAGATATTTTACAGGAGTAACTGCTACCATATAATCATACAATAAAGGATCCTTCTTTCTATGTATTCGCAATACATTACATTTGTCTATGTTAAGGGTCGGTTGCCACTCCCTGCACCAAGTGCCTATCCGCTGCAGATCTTCCTGCAATTCGCTGCAATTTTCTGATGCTGCAACTTCTCTGTATACTACAGCATCATCCGCGAAAAGGCGCATGGAACTTCCGGCACTAACTACTAGGTCATTTATATATATATATATTTTGAAAAGCAGTGGTCCCATAACACTCCCCTGTGGCACGCCAGAGGTTTCTTTTGTGGTGTCACCGCCAGACACCACACTTGCTAGGTGGTAGCCTTTAAATCGGCCGCGGTCCGTTAGTATACGTCGGACCCGCGTGTCACCACTATCAGTGATTGCAGACCGAGCGCCGCCACACTGAAGGTCTAGTCTAGAGACTCCCTAGCATTCGCCCCAGTTGTACAGCCGACTTTGCTAGCGATGGTTCACTGTCTACAGACGCTCTCATTTGCAGTGACGACAGTTTAGCATAGCCTTGAGCTACGTCATTTGCTACGATCTAGCAAGGCGCCATATTCAATTACTATAAGAACTATCTTCAAGAATGTATTCTGCACATATAATATTGTGAATCATGTACCGTCAAGAGCGACGTTCATCATTAATGTTAAGTATCAAACTCATTAGGTCCGCTTTCTGAATTCTCATTCCTTGTCGTGTTCTAGACCTCACGTCAGTATAGTTCTTCCCTCCTCACGCCAGCCTGCGTGAGCTAAAACGCATGCATTTCGGCATCCACTCGTAACACGGTGTTGGCTCTTCTGCTAACACAAACACTTTAACGTCTGTAGACGTCTCTTCATTGAGAACAACATGCAGTGTTCTGTTTGGTAAAAACTCTTCAATCCAGCCACACAGCTGGTCTGATATTCCGTAGGCTCTTACTTTGTTTATCAGGCGACAGTGCGGAGCTGTATCGAAAGCCTTCCGCAAGTCAAGGAAACTGGCCTCTACCTGGGAGCCTGTATCTAATATTTTCTGGGTCTCATGAACAACTAAAGCGAGTTGGGTCTCACACGATCGCTGTTTCCGGAATCCATGTTGATTCCTACAGAGTAGATTCTGCGTTTCCAGAAATGACATGATACGCGAGCAAAAAACATGTTCCAAAATTCTACAACAGATCGATGTCAGAGATATAGGCCTATGGTTTTGCGCATCTGCTCGACGACCCTTCTTGAAAACTGGAACTACCTCTGCTCTTTTCCAATCACAATCATTTGGAACCTTCCGTTCCTCTAGAGACTTGCGGTACACGGCTGTTAGAAAGGAGCGGGGGGGGGGGGGGGGGGGGGGGCAAGTTCTTTCGCGTACTCTGTGTAGAATCGAATTGGTACCCCTTCAGGTCCAGTAGACTTTCCTCTGTTGAGTGATTTCAGTTGCTTTTCTATTCCTTGGACACTTATTTCGATGTCAGCCATTTTTTCGTTTGTGCGTGGATTTAGAGAAGGAACTGCAGTGCGGTCTTCCTCTGTGAAACAGCTTTGGAAAAAGGTGTTTAGTATTTCAGCTTTACGCGTGTCATCCTCTGTTTCAATGCCATCATCATCCGAGAGTGTCTGGATATGCTGTTCCGATCCACTTACTGATTTAACGTAAGACCAGAACTTCCTAGGATTTTCTGTCGAGTCGGTACAAAGAATTTTACTTTCGAATTTACTGAACGCTTCAAGCATAGGCCTCCTTACGCTAACTTTGACATCGTTTAGCTTCTGTTTGTCTGAGACGTTTTGGCTGCGTTTAAATTTGCAGTGAAGCTCTCTTTGCTTTCGCAGTAGTTTCCTAACTTTGTTGTTGAACCACGGTGGGTTTTTCCCGTCCCTCACAGTTTTACTCGGCACGTATCTGTTTAAAACGCATTTTACGATTGCCTTGAACTTTTTCCATAAACACTCAACATTGTCAGTTCATCCACTGTGCCTTCCAGAATGACGAGATCCCCCAGGGAGTACCACGAAAACATTCCCCAGACCATAACGTTCCTTCCTTGTTCGCTTTCCGTCATTTCACTCTGCAAATGGTTCAAATGCCTCTGAGCACTATGGGACTTAACATCTGAGGTCTTCAGTCCCCTAGAACTTAGAACTACTTAAACCTAACTAACCTAAGGACATCACACACAGCTATGCCCGAGGCAGGATTCGAACCTGCGACCGTAGTGGTCTCGCGGTTCCAGATGAAGCGCCTAGAACCGCTCGGCCACACCGGCCGGCCATTTCACTCTGCACACGTCAATCGCCATCAGTCCGATGGTGCAAAAAAGTTATTTATCTGAAAAGGCCACCTGTCGCCACTCGTTGGATGTTCAGTTACGATACTGACGTGCAAATTTTAGTCTTCGTCGCCAGTGAACAGCAGTCAACATAGGTGCATTAACCAGGTGCATGCTGCAAAGGCCCACATGCAGCAATATTCGCTGAACGGTCACTGAGGAGATACTGTTTCTAGCCCCTTGGTTCATCTGGGCGGTCAGTTGCTCTACAGTTGCGTATCTATCTAACCGCACCCATATCCGCACCCGTCGTTCACCCCTGTCGCCTCTGACCCGTGGTGCACCACAGTTGCCGGCCGGAGTGGCCGAGCGGTTCTAGGCGCTACAGTCTGGAACCGCCCGACCGCTACGGTCGCAGGTTCGAATCCTGCCTCGGGCATGGATGTGTGTGATGTCCTTAGGTTAGTTAGGTTTAAGTACTTCTAAGTTCTAGGGGACTGATGACTAGAAGTTAAGTCCCATAGTGCTCAGAGCGAGTGGTTATTCTATATCGACGTCAAACATAGGCGATGATCATGTTAACGTGACTTGATCGTGCAATATCAACATGGCGAATGTAGGCTGGTTGGTTGATTTGGGAGAGGGGTCCAACAGGGAGGTCATCGGTCCCATCAGATTAGGGAAAGATGGGGAAAGAAGTCGGCCGGTGCGCCTTCAAAGGAACCATCGCGTATTTGCCTGAAGCGATTTGGAGAAATTACGGAAAACCTAAATGAGGATGGCCGGATGCGGGTTGGAATGCGAGTCCAGTGTGCTAAGCACTGCGCCACCTCGCTCTATGCAAATGTAGGCAGAAACTGATTACGACTGACTCATAAAACATTAATGTGTCATAAAATGTGACTTTGTCAGAAATAAAATAAAGTTCATCTACATCTACAGTCCGCAAACCACCATACAGTGTGTGTTTTTGTAACATCACCACTTCACACCTTTCCTATTCCAGTCGAGAATGGTTCGCGGGTACAAAAATTATCAGTAAGCTTCCATGTGAGCTTCAATCTCTCTAATTTTATTTTGATGGTCTCTTCGCGAGATATACGTAGAGGGAAGCAATATATTGGTTCACTCCTCTTCGAAATCCAAGCGACGTGCCGCAGTGGTGAGCATACTGGATTTGTATTCGGGAGGACGATGGTTCAAATGCGCGTCCGGCCATCCAGATTTAGGTTTTCCTTGTTTTCCCTTAATCGCTCCAGACAAATGAAAGGGCGTGGTCGATTTCTTTCGCCGTCCTTGATACAATCTGTGCTTGTGCTCTAATGACCTGATGTCGACGGAATGTTAAACCCTAATTTTCCTTACTTTATGTACGAACGTGTCCCCTCTGAACTTGAACAGTAAACCACCCTGTGATGCAGAACGCCTCTCTTACAGCGTCTGACACTAGAGTTGGCCGAGAATCTCTGTGACGCTTATTAAATGAACCTGTAACAAAGTGCACTGCCCTTCTTTGGACAATCTCCATTTCCTCTATTAGTCTACCGACTACGGGCAAACTGATGAGTATTATCAAGTAGTGGTCGACCGAGGATTACTTAAGCTAATTCCTTCGTGGGAGGACAACACTTCGTGGGGAAATTTAGAGAACCAGTATTTGAGGCTGACTGCAGTACAATTTTGCTGCTGCCAACTTATATTTCGCGGAAAGACCACAAAGGTAAGATAAAAGAGATTAGGGCTCGTACAGAGGCATATAGGCAGTCATTTTTCCCTCGTTCTGTCTGGGAGTGGAACAGGGAGAGAAGATTCTAGTTGTGGTACGAGGTACCTTCCGCCACGCACCGTATGGTGGATTGCGGAGTATGTATGTAGATGTAAATGTAGATGTAGGACTCAAGCACTGAAACTAAGTCTGCCAACTGCCTTAGTTTTGTGCGGCCATTCCATTTCAGTTCTCTCCATACGCGTATACCTGAATATTTCGCGGATGTGACTGCATCCAGTAATAGTTTGGCAATAAAGTAATCGGTTGTTTCTGCTTATTTACGCACAATACGTGATTATCGTTCCTAACAAGGAGAAAGTTTGCACCACGTTTCAGAAATACTGCTGAAGACTGTTAACCAGCAGACTGTAACACACTTAAATTGTTTAGGAGATCAGGGCAGAGTCGGATAAAGCTGTGAGCGGATGAGACGCTGCTAGGGTCCCGAGGCGTGCCGACTTGCCGGCTTATCCGATAATGGCGCGGAAACTGTCTGCGGCGCTAGTTAGCGACTTGCCGGTAACGTGACCCGCTCCCCAAGGCTCGCGACTTCCCTCCGAACCGCCTTCTCTCCCTCCGTCCAATCCTAGCGGGATTATAGCCCGCTCGTGCAGGGGATTCCACGTTATTTAATTTTCGTTTCGTCTGGCGGCGTTATAAATATATACCGTAAGCTGCTGTGCGGTTCTGTGCGACCACGCAACCAACCACCGGCGAATTTGGCACGCGATGGCTACATCAATTCTGCTACCTATGTGTCATTTTCCAAATATTTATGTCAAAATTATGCGAACTGTTGAGGATTCCGAACTGAATGCTTTGACTTCTTATGTAATAGAACTCAGTACGTTGCCCTCGATGGTGAGTGTTCAAATGGTTCAAATGGCTCTCAGCACTATGGGACTCAACTACTGAGGTCATCAGTCCCCTAGAACTTAGAACTACTTAAACCTAACTAATCTAAGGACATCACACACATCTATGCCCGAGGCAGGATTCGAACCTGCAACCGTAGCGGTCTCGCGGTTCCAGACTGCAGCGCCTAGAACCACCTGGCCACTCCGGCGGGCGGTGAGTGTTCATCGGAGGTGAGGGTATCATCTGGAGTGCCCCAGGGAAGTGTGGTAGGTCCGCTGTTGTCTTCTTTCTATGTAAATGATCTTTTGGATAGGGTGGATAGCAATGTGCGGCTGTTTGCTGATGATGCTGTGGTGTACGGGAATGTGTCGTCGTTGAGTGACTGTAGGAGGATACAAGATGAGTTGGACAGGATTTGTGATTGGTGTAATGAATGGCAGCTAACTCTAAATAGAGATAAATGTAAATTAATGCAGATGAATAGGAAAAAGAATCCTGTAGTGCTAGAATACTCCATTAGTAGTGTAGTGCTTGACACAGTCACGTCGATTAAATATTTGGGCGTAACACTGCAGAGCGATACGAAGTGGGACAAGCATGTAATGGCAGTTGTGGGGAAGGCGGATAGTCCTCTTCGGTTCATTGGTAGAATTTTGGGAAGATGTGGCTCATCTGTAAAGGAGACCGCTTATAAAACACTAATACGACCTATTCTTGAGTACTGTTCGAGCGTTTGGGATCCCTATCAGGTCGGATTGAGGGAGGACATAGAAGCAATTCAGAGGCGGACTGCTAGATTTGTTACTGGTAGGTTTGATCATCACGCGAGTGTTACGGAAATGCTTCAGGAACTCGGATGGGAGTCTCTAGAGGGAAGGAGGCGTTCTTTTCGTGAACCGCTAGTGAGGAAATTTAGAAAACCATCATTTGAGGCTGACTGCGGTACAATTTCACAGCCGCCAACTTACATTTCGCGGAAAGACCACAAAGATAAGGTAAGAGAGATTAGGGCTCGTACAGAGGCATATAGGTAGTCATTTTTCCCTCGTTCTGTTTGGGAGTGGAACAGGGAGAGAAAATGCTAGTTGTGGTACGAGGTACCCTCCGCCACGCACCGTATGGTGGATTGCGGAGTATGTATGCAGATGTAGATGTAGATGTACCTCGTGAACCAATGGCCAGAGAGATGTTGAATGATCAGTGCTTGTAAGACACGTATTTGTAATTGCGCATGTACCTTAACAGCAAAGACCTGCCGCATAAATGAATGTGGCAGAGCCGAATTTAAAATCCATAAGTCCCTCGGCTGAACATGTGGTGTGGGCCCTACCACGTGATACTTTATGTCAACTGACCAGGACTGAATTTATAGCAAACAGCGCAATATTTAAGATTTATTATGACAAAATCGGTATTGTATGGGTATGCATTTTGCCAATTTTCTATTAGAAACGAAAACAAAAGCTGAGCTTGTTTATAGTGTAATATAAACAAAAAAAAATTCCTTTCCATGGATTCGTGAAAACACCTTTGAAATTATAAAACAATCATACAAAGAAACATGCATAACGTACAAATGTATAACAAGTCTCTATGGCAACACCTCTTCATAGCCCTGTAGAAGGCCACTGTTTTCGCCTACAACCACTGGCGCTTCGCAAGCTGTCAAAAGAGCTGCCGGGTGTCAGTGATGTCCTTAAATTGACTTGACTGTAGGTATGTCTTAGTAGTAAAGACTAAATGTATTAAAACTTCATGCATGATACAACATTTTCTCACGCATCTGTGCTTACATCATTTCTTCTGAACTGTGTGGTACAGTGAAATAATTTTGCAGGTGCATTTAGCGGCATATGTAGATGCTGTCTGCGAAATTCATTGCGAATAGAGTTAGTAGCATAGAAGTAGTAAATTTAAACGTTATGCACGATGCGGAAATTTTCTCGTTGTTTGTGACGTCACATCCTCTGAACTATGATAGGTAGATCGTTCTTACCCCACAGCGATTATTGCCTGACCGCACGGGATGTGTGTACCAAGGTTTGTTGAAATCAGTCCAGTGGTTTAGGAACATACACACATCTACTTTTTTTATAACATGTATGGATTAAATAAAATGTTTCTACACAATTTGTGATTTAATGAATTGACAATATAAAGAAATGTCTTCCTTTTTATGGCTGTACCTTTGTACAATAACCCTTCCTCAGCGAAATTCTTCAAAGAATCGAACTACCATGTATAAAACAGCATCAAAGGCTCCGTTTTAAGAAAAAGCTAGTTTTTCAAACATCTAAATGTTTATGACTTCGTATGTTCTGAACTATCTGTCCTACAATGATATAACTTTGCATGTACATTCAGGAGTAAATTAGAACACTGTCTGCGAAATCTGTTGCGAACTGAGTCGACTGGTGGCCGAATCGCACAATAACCCTGGGTTCGGTGTATGGAAGCGGTGGGGTGATTGGACTGCTGTAGCCTGTTGAGGAGTTAAGAACCACTGAGGGCTAGGCAGGGACGAAGACTCTCCGTCTTTTCTAAGTCTCCGGTTCACTACACAATACACAATGGGTTAAACATACTGAAGATTGTATGAGCACTGTATTCATGACTTTATATCGCGTTATACAGCACGTATCAACCAAACAAAAGAATTTTCACAAATATGATAAAGTGTGAAAGTCAAACAGTAAATACATTTTTCAAAAAGTAAATATTTTCTTTAATTCGCATAATATTCTTCAAATCAACAACTATCTTGTACCACAGATTTTCTAAAATAGCCTATGTTCTTCCTTGAGGTTCAGGCTATCTCTGTACCAAACTTCATTTAAATCGGTTCAGTGGATTAGTCGTAAAAACGTAACAGACAGGGTTACTTTCGCTTTTAAAATATTATTGTGGATAAAACTTTCAATTGCTATATCTTTTTTCCATGACCTGATTTTAACGAAATAAAGCCTACGCGGTGCCTCAAGCTATGCTCAAATTATCTGTGAAATCCCTATGAAAATTCGGCCTGTAGTTTTGGAGAAGTGTGTTGAAATGGTGCGCGACCGCGCAACAGAAACACTGTATAGCAACCTTAGAGTCCTACAACACAACAAGCATCGTATTCATTTCCTCACAGAGAAAAGGAACAAGAATTTTAAAAGAGGAAAACGTTGGGCAGTTAGCGTTGGCGTACAAGGAGAGCACACATAATATTGGTGCGGTTTTGATCTGGAAAAAAAAAACTGCTGTTAGGCGGAGACGATTTTTGCCTTTCTCTCGTATACTTGTTTAACCTGTTTTGTTAGCTGCAATTCGAGAGCTTTCATATATGATTTATTTAACATGATTTACATACCTGCAGCATATGCTACACATTGTAGCAGTATCTATACAGAGTTTGACAAAATATCATCCAAATTCAAAGTTAGGCAACAGGGAGCTGTTGAAGAAAAATGTTTTTCAATATGGGAAACATAAAAATGTAGTAGCTTTCGGCTACCTGTAAGATAAATGAGTTGCAACTGGAGTCAGTCATGGAGTATAAATACCCTTCAGAATGGCATCCCATTGGGATATGAAGTGGAACCATCACTTGCACTTAGCCGTGAGTAAGCGCGACAGCAAGCTTTACGTAAATGGTAGGATACTGAGAAAGTGCACTCTTCAACAAAAGTTATTGCTTAAATACTTAGATTACTATTCAAGAGAGTGGGATCATACGGGATTGGAGTAACAAAGGACACAAAATGTATACAAAGGTCAGCACGAATGTTCACAACTCCTCTTATAGGTGGGGAGGGATTAAAAAATAAAAATGTTGCAAAATCTCAAATAGCAGATGCAAGGAGAAAGGCAGATAATATCTTTCGAAGACCTAGTCACTGAATCCTAAGAATCGGTTTTAATCCGAAAGCTCCAAAAATTCTTAAACTCCCTAGATACTGCTCCTGTACAGAGCTTGCAGGAAAAACATTAGACTCGTTGCAGCTGGCACATACGAAATCATTCTTGCCACGCCCCATCTGTGAATAGAGCGGGAGAGACCCCAAAAATATAATACAGTCGACTCTTGCTATCCGAACATCGATAAATCTAATTTCTCGATATATACAACAAGTCAAGTCAACTGCAAAAGCCTCCATAAACCGAAGTGATTGTCAAACAAAAAATGGCTCTGAGCACTATGCGACTTAACTTCTGAGGTCATCAGTCGCCTAGAACTTAGAACTAATTAAACCTAACTAACCTAAGGACATCACACACATCCATGCCCGAGGCAGGATTCGAACCTGCGACCGTAGCGGTCGCTCGGCTCCAGACTGTAGCGCCCAGAACCGCACGGCCACTCCGGCCTGCCCGATTGTCAAACTGACAGCTTCGCAAGCTTTCTATAATTCGAATTCAGCGGCAATTTAATACTCAGTAACTTGAATTGTTTCACCAGTTGTTCAGATAACTGTTTCGTCTTTCAACTTCGCGCGACACTCCTTTGTGCTCCCAATAAAGCAAAACATACTACAGTACATACGCCAGCTGTGAAGATGACTACAAAGAGGTAACAATCTGGCAGAAAAGAAACAGGTTACTGAGGCCGTGAAATGAGGAATTAGAAAAAAAGGGTGTATCGAAATACTTTGGGATTCCGTCATCCAGTCTCATGACTTTTCTGATGCTGAAAGAAAGGGCCGCTGAAGCGAAACCGGCGAGGTAGGTCAGTACCTCCTGGATAAGTCCCGCCTTTTGAAGAATACTTTGCGAAACCGGTTGATCAGTGTAGAGAACAAAGCACACCTGCCGGCAGTTATATGCTGAAAAAGGGCTACGTTTGCGTCTACACTTACACTCAACAAGCCATCTGACGGTATGTGGAGGAGGGTACTTCTGCTACCACTGACAGATTTCCCCCCCCCCCCCTTTTCCTGTTCCACTCGCGAATGGCGCGTGAGAAAATGATTCTAGGTTCTAATTTCTCGAATTTTCTAGACGTGGTCATTCCGCAAGATGTGTGTGGCAGAAAGTCATATGTTCTCAGACTCTTCCCGGAAGTTTAACAGCAAACCTCACCGTGATGCACGTCACCTCTATTGTTTGGTCTTCCATTCGAGTTTGTTGAGCATATCCGTAAAGCTCTCGAGCCGACTAAATGATCACATGATGAGACACGCCGCTCTTCGTTAGATTTTGTCTACCTCTTCCATTAATCCGACTTGGCAAGGGCACGAGACTGTTGACAAATACTCAAGGATCGGCTGATAAATTACATTTCCTTAAGATTCTTGCTACGGATCTCAGACTGCTTTTCCAGCTATTTGTTCCATGTGAACATTCCACTTGAGGTCGATTAACAGCGTAATTGTACCGTAATGGATTTCTTCTCCTCTGTATGAGCAGTATGTTACTCTATTTACGTTCAGGGCCACAACAGTCAGTCCCTGGGCTATCCATCTACCCTCTGCGGACTTACTGCAAATCCCTACAGCCTTCCGTCGTTGATACATTCTTATACATAATCGTATCATCTGCGAACAGATTTGTAGAGCTTCCGACGTTAATTACTACATCATTTATGTATATTATAAGTACCTAACGGTCTTGTCACAATTCCTTGAGGTACGTAACTTCACATCTGTCGATTTTGTCCCGTTAAGACAGACGCGTTGAGTTCTGTAATGTAATAAGTCTTGAATCCAGTCGCAAATCCGATCTGATACGTTGATTACACAGTAGGAAATACTGCAACCGGCCGCAACTTTTATTGAAATGATTTTATTGTATCATTACTAATTTCAGGTTTGAGTCCATCGCAGATGGTAGCGTTGGCTTCTTTGTAAATTTTATATTTGTGTTCTAAAATACAGAGTGTATCATAAAGAATCATCCGATTTGGCATGTTTATATTTCTAAAATTAATAAACGTATACAATGACTTTTGTGTTTTGATGAACTGGAAACCCAAAAATAAATCTTTTTCATACCTTTTCATAGGTATTCAATATGCCCCCCCTTGGGATGCACGGAATATGTCAGTGCGGTATTCAAATTGTCTCCACTCTGCAGCGAGCATGTATTGAGTTACAGCTTCCACAGCTGCTGTTATGCGATGTCCCAGTTTATTCATTGTTGTTGGTAACAGAGGCGCAAAAACAGAGACTTTTATAAACTTCTACAAGAAATAATCACTAACAGTCAGGTCCGGTGACCTTGGAGGCCAGTAATGTAAGACTGAATCATTTGGGTCCAGTGCGACTGATCCATCGTTCAGTAATCCTTTTATTTAAAAATTCCCGCACTTCCAGATGCCAGAGTGGAATGCTCCATCCTGTTGGTAAGTAAGTCGTTCGAATCAGCCTCCAACTACGGGAAAAGAAAGTTCTTAAGCATATCGAAATATGTGCTTCCTGTAACAGCGTTCTCGGCAAAGAAAAATTGATCATACACCTTTTCCTGAGAAACTGCACAAAACACATTGAATTGTAGAGTCTCCCTCTCACGTTGTACAGCTTCATGTGGTTGTGGCGTAGCTCGTAGCCTCACATTATGACGGTTCACCTTCCCATTTAAATGGAAGAAAACTGTCATCCTCCATCTTGCCAAGAAAGAAATTACAGAACTCCACACGTAGTTGTTTGTCACCTTCATGAAGAACTTGAAGTAGCTGAACTTTGTATGGTTTCAAGTGAAAACGTGGGCGCAACACACGCCAGACGGACGTCGGGGCCATGTTGAGCAGCACGGCGAACGGCTTTCTGTGGACTCCTAGTGAAACTACGGAGGATGCGTTCGACGTCTGTGTCAGACACACAGGAACGGCCCGGCGATTCGCCTTTACACATACAACCTTACTGACCAGCACTGCGCAAAACGTAAAACACAAAACGATTTCTGTTGTACCACCTCCATTTTTACTAGAAGTGAAGTGGGCGCACACTGCTGCTACCTAGCGGGAACCATGAAAAACTCGGAAGTTTTCCCTTTCCAACAGTACGTTGTACACGCTCATTCCTCAAATAACATAATAGTTGGTTCAAATGGTTCAAATGGCTCTGAGCACTATGGGACTTAACATCTTAGGTCATCAATCCCCTAGACTTAGAAACTACTCAAACCTAACTAACCTAAGGACATCACACACATCCATGCTCGAAGCAGGATTCGTACCTGCGACCGTAGCAACAGCGCGGTTCCGGACTGAAGCGCCTAGAACCTCTCGTGCATAGCGGCCGGATCTAGGTCGGGAGGGTTAATGTTCAATTGGCATACTGAGTTCAAAATCTTTGAACACGGTACACTCATGGGGAAACGTTATTGTGACACTGTAGTCCTTCCCCATTTGCGTCTTTTCAGGCGTGCATTCGGCTCTGAGGTCATTTTTATGGATGATAACTGGCGACCGCATGGACCAGGACAGGTGGCGGTGCTGTTGGACCGAAAGAATTTCGGCGAATGGACTGGTCTATCAACTTCGCCGACTTAAATTCCATCGAGCAGGCGTGTGATGCGTTGGGAAGACTTACTGCAGCATACACCAACGACCCATTCAGTAGGTGTCAACCGCCCTGGTGTAGCAACGGGGCGCCCTACTACAAGACGGTCGCAGGTTCGAATCCTGCCTCGGGCATGGATGTGTGTGATGTCGTTAGGTTAGTTAGGTTTAAGTACTTCTAAGTTCTAGGGGACTGATGACCTCAGATGTTAAGTCCCACAGTGCTCAGAGCCATTTGAACCTACTGCAAGAACTACTCCCCAACCTTGTGGTCAGCATGGGAGCACGTTGTAGAGCATGCACTGCCGTCCGTACTAACCACACACCCGCCTTTTTATGGTACCGTACGCTTACGTATGTATCATCTGTCAGAATCGTATCTAGACGTACCAGGGGTCTCATATCACACCAACTGCACGTGTTATAGAGCCTCCATCAGCTTGAACAGTACCCTGCTGACATTCAGGGTCCATGGATTCATTAGGTTGTCTCCATACCCGTACCCGTCCACCCGCTCGATACAGTTTGAAACGAGACTCGTCAGACCAGGCAACAAGTTTTCAGTCATCAACAGTTCAATGTCAGTGTTGACGGGCCCAGACGAGGCGTAAAGCTTTGTGCCGTGCAGTCAGCAAGAGTACACGAGTGGGCTTTCGGCTCCGAAAGCCCATATCGATGATGTTTCGTTGAATGGTTCGCACGCTGACACTTGTTGATGGCCCTGCACAGAAATCTACAGCAATTTACGGAAGAGCTACACTTCTGTCGCGTTGAACTATTCTCTTCCGTCGTCGTTGGTACCATTCTTGCAGAATCTTTTTCCGGCCGCAGCGATGTCGGAGATTCAATGTTTTTCCGGATTCCTGATATTCACGGTACACTCGTGAAATTGTCGTACGGGAAAACCCCCACTTCTTCTCTACCTCGGAGATGCTGTGTCCCATCGGTCGTGCGCCACGTTCAAACTCACTTAAATCTTGGTAACCTGCCATTGTAGCAGCAGTAACCAATCTAACAATGGCGCCAGACACTTGTTATCTTATAAAGGCGTTGCCGACCGCAGCGCCGTTTTCTGCCTGTTTTCCTATCTCTGTATTTTAATACGCATTCCGACACTAGTTTCTTTGGTGCTTCAGTGTACATGGTGCTTCGGCGACGTAAAAACTTCGAGCAGTCGAAACATACACCCCTTTGTGTCACATATTTTGATACTCAGAAACTCAGTCAGGGTACTTCTGTTGACCTAGGAATATGAAATTTATCAACAAGCAAGGTTTCTCAGTACAAGTAAAGGAAAAAATTCGAAAAATATGATTTCTAATTATATCATGCGAAAAAAATTGTTTTGTCATTTGTTATCCGACTGTACGCTTGTCGGTTTATTAAGACACCTTTTTTTCAGGAACCGTGGACGTATCAAGATGAAATTTTCTAACGTAGTAAGATATATGGTCCCTTGGTGGCGTAAAAGCTTTAAGCCGCCAAGTCAGTGCTATCAAAAGATACTGCCATTTATGTCATATTTTGATATCTTGCTAGTATGGGTAGCCATAACGGGCAGAAATCGTCGGAATTCTGAATTCTCGGAGATGGATGAATGATCCGTATACATAGCTACGGTTGTACCGAACCCTCGCTGCGCGAGTCCTACTCTCGATTCTCCAGATTTTTTAATGTGCAGGAGACCATCGCGAATCGCAGTGACTTCAGCGTAATTATTGCCTTTGAATCAAAGTGTCACTTCTGTTCACCTCATTGCGTATTTCTTCCAGTTACGTACTATACTGTAGCATTTCTTTCTATGTATGGTCTGAATTTCATCGAAGTGTGTTACTTGCCAGTGTATGGTACAGCATTACGTACTCTAGGCCACCGACCATACAGTAATTGCAAAGCACACGTAGATATGGACCAACAACAGACTGTAATGCTGGCTATGCCGTTGTCCACGTCACTGCACTGCTCCTTCGGTTCCTCCTTGTCAATTTCCATTTCCCTAACGTCTGCCTACGCAGCGCTACCTCGCCTCTTGAGGAGCTGCTAACTTCGGCTCGTTACAGAGTTTCGGGCCTGCTTGAGACGACAAGAGCGCGCGATCCACTCCGTCGCACGAAGAGACGGCGTTAACTAAAGCTCTGCAGACTGAGATTACCTTCGCCGGGAATCAAACCCCGGCAGTAATACGGCCCGGGGCTAAGCCGCGCCGCCGTATTACGCAGCCGCCTCGCAGGCCCGGCTAATAGCGTATCATCCGCCTCGAGTCGGGGCTTCAAGATTACCTCCTGATTCTGACGTCACGTATTCAGTTGGGAGACAGATTACGCCAAATATTTCTGTCCGAGGAAGCGAGCGCCGGCGCCGTATCAATGGGCTTAGGAAAACTGATTTTCCAGCGGATTAGCCGGTGAATCGAGGCGGACGGGCGAGCAGGGAGCCCGGAAGCCCTGCCGCAGGGAGGGACGGCCTCCCAAGGGACGCGGGAAGCGACTGCCAATTTCGCCCCCGCATCGCGTCCAGGCCGTGGGCACTCACAGTTATATCCACACTCGGCTGTTTTCTCACTCTTCGCGGCCGCCACTATACTGCTCCGACGTGCCTCGGAACTGGCCACCAATACAATCTCCTTCTCCATCCTTACTTCCACCTAATAGCACCCTTATTGGGTGCTTCGACACAATCTTAACTTACAATGAATCATCGTACCCTGGGCCATAATTCAGCAGTCGACCAGCTCCAACGATACATGGTGAGTCACATTATCATTTTATTTTTTTGTTGCTCAATGAATGCATATTAGTGGAAATTTAAATCACACTGAGAGAAACTGTGATATGCTGGTACATTAATAACTGGCGTAACCACCAGAATGTTAAATGCTAGCACACAAACGTGCATGCATTGTGTTGTACTTGTGCTGGGTGTCAGTTTGTGGGTGGATTTTCATGCCTGTTGCACTTGGTCGAACAAACAGGGACGGATAATTCTGTTCGTGGATGACGCTCAAGTTGTCGTCCGCTGATATTCCATACGTGCTCGATTGGAGACAGATCTTGGGATCGAGCAGGCCAAGGCAACATGTCGGCACTCTGCAGAGCATGATTGGTTACAACAGCGGTACGTGGGCGGGAGTTATCCTACTGGAAACCACCCCCTTGAATGCTGTTCGTGAATGGCAGCACAACGAATCACCAGAATTACGTACAATTTTGCAGTCAGTTTGCATGGGATAACACCGAGAGTGCTGCTACTGTCTCCAGACCATACCTCCAGGTGTAGGTCTAATATGTCTAGCACACAGATGGGTTGGGCCTCAGCTGACCTCCTCCTAACCAACACACATCCACTCTAAGATAACTAACACTCACGATCGTTACAGCGTGTATATAAAGCAAACCTAGCTCGCATCCTCATAGTAGGGCTACTAGCACCAGTCTTACGTGACTGGCGCGAAATCTGAACAGGCACCTTTCAGACGCAGGTACATGCCTACCGACTTTCGTTTACGTCGCACAACTCCCTCTTAATGTTCCGAATTTTTCCGTCAGTGTATTATATATGGAGATGTTACCACTTTGGAAAAAAATGAACATGAACTACAAAATGCAGTGCATAAAATACATCAATTATGGAAAGGAGAATATAACCTTCGAAGATTAACAAAGAAAACTAAAAACATGACTCGTCATGGGAAATAACCCACACACATAAAAATACTATTAGATCTACAATAGCTGCAAGTGGTGGTGCAGGGGCGTCAGTGTCATGCAATAAGTTTGGGCATTTGTATCATAACGCCGGCAAAATATTAGTCGATTTGTGATTGTATTATAAAGCTATTCCTGACTGACTATGTCAACTGACGAGCCCACCTCTCTTCATTTGTGGGAAGATACAATTTTCTGCTTTAACGTGGCGAAATCTGCGGCTGAGACTCATAATACGCTGAGAAACACCTATGGTGAGGCACCTATTGATGAAAGAATGTACAATGAATGGTTTCAACGCTTCAAGAACGTCGAGGACCGACATGGCGGTGAAAGAGGCATGGCACTACTGAAACCAACGGAAACCATCACAGAAGTTCGTTATCAGCAGCTGATATATTTGAGCCGAGCACTGAAAGGTAAAGACGACAACGCAGCGATAGACATGGAAAGGTGATTTAGCGGCATGACAATGCTCGACCCTATGTCGCAAAATCCGTCAAAACATATTAGGAAACGCCGGCCTCTATGGCCGAGCGGTTCTAGGCGCTACAGCCTGGAACCGCGCGACCGCTACGGTCGCAGTTTCGAATCCTGCCTCGGGCATGGATGTGTGTGATGTCCTTAGGTTAGTTAGGTTTAAACAGTTCTAAGTTCTAGGGGACTAATGACCTCAGATGTTAAGTCCCATAGTGCTCAGAGCTATTTGAACCATACTAGGAAACGTTGAAATGGGAAGTACTACCCCACCAGCCATATGCTCCAGACATTGCTCTGACTACCATTTTTTTTCGATCGATGGCACAAGGCCTGGCTGGCCAGTACTTTCCGTCATATGAACAAGTGCAAAATTAGGTCGATTCATGGACCACTGAAATGAGACCAAGCACTTCCGCTGCGGGATTCGTATGCTGCCCGAAAGATGGGAGAAAGTAGTGGCCAGCGATGGCCAATACATTTTATCATAATTTTCACAAGTTTTTCAGAATAAAGCCTCGAATATCGAGAACAAATGGCGGAAGCTAAGTTGTAGATCTAATAAAAGGTAATAGACCACTGGAGCAGGTCTCCAGCTTTTATTTTTTTAGGATGTGGCTAAGCTATGACATGGCGCAGGACATGAAAAAAAATGGTTCAAATGGCTCTGAGCACTATGGGACTTAACTTCTGAGGTCATCAGTCCCCTAGAACTTAGAACTACTTAAACATAACTAACCTAAGAACATCACACACATCCATGGCCGAGGCAGGATTCGAACCTGCGACCGTTGCGGTCGCGCGGCTCCAGACTGTAGCGCCTAGAACCGCTCGGCCACCCCGGCCGGCACATGGGAAATAAGATTATCAATCAGTATGCGGAATGATAAACAAAACATTCCAGAACAAAAAACGGAAGAAAACAACAATTAAAATTTTATAGAACCATGGCTACACCTGTACTGATAGATGACGTGAGTCATTGATCCCTAAACAAACGCGATAAAAGTGTACTACATGCAGCAGAAACTACATTCTTTTACGAAAGTGACAAGTGTTACTGGGAAGACTGTATTAGAAACGAAGATATTAGGAATGAACTACATATTTATAATATTAATATGAAAGGCTGAAGAATATAAAACATCATGAAAACATCACCTGCGAAGAATGAGTGCAGAGAGAATTGCATGTCTGGCCGTGCTGTACCAGACAAGAGGAAGAAGAACGTAGGAAGACCCAGAATGAGTGGAAATGAAATCTGCAGCCGGAACAGGTGCAAGTGCCTAAGCCTTGAAGAGCAGAAGAAGAAGATGATGAAACTTCCTGACAGATTAAAACTGTGTGCCGGACCGAGACTCGAACTCGGGACCTTTGCCTTTCGCGGGCAAGTGCTCTACTAACTGAGCTACCCAAGCACGACTCACGCCCCGTCCTCACAGCTTTACTTTCTTTATTAACTTTACCCCTTTTCAAAATTAATTTCCACCAGTTTCATTTACATTTTTCCTTTCATTTAGATGTAACCCTTTCCTCCCTCTTTACCGACAGATTAACTTCGGTGACGATTGCTTTTCCCAACTTCCATTAGGTACACGCGGTTTAATTTTTCACTGTCATTAAGGTCGATAAGTGAGCGGGAGGTTACACGTGCAGAAGTAAAGCTGAGAGGACGGGGCTTGAGTCGTGCTTGGGTAGCTCAGTTGGTAGAGCACTTGCGCGCGAAAGGCAAAGGTCCCGAGTTCAAGTATCGGTCCAGCACGCAGTTTTAATCTGCCAGGAAGTTTCATATCAGCGCACACTCCGCTGCAGAGTGAAAATCTCATTCTGGAAGAAGATGATGTTTGTTTTCTCTTGTTACATGAGCGACGCAGCGAATATGTACGAGCCAACGGAGGCCTTCCATGCCGCAGGAAGAGTTTGCGTCGTCGGATGTAGTCTGCCGGAGTCGACGCCAATGAAGAAGAAAAAGATGCCTAAAGCTTAATTTAACTGCTATGATAAACGTTGTAACAACGTAAAAATAAAAGAAAATGCTGTCTATGATATGTTAAGTCTGTATGGAGAGTTTGTATTGATATGTTCTACACGCCACGAGCAAGTTAATTTCATTATTTCACCCTCGTTAATTTCTTACGAAAAAACGTATTTATGGAGTGAATACCTTTTTATGATAGTAGATATTACCCTGAGCAAATAACATCTTTGAGAATTCATTAATCGGGAAAAAATTCGAGACAGCAGTTATTACTGGAAGAGCAAGATTACTAACATCTTTGGAAATCAAATATTACGACAAACCCAAGTTTTCACCAATAAATGGAGCTTTAACAGAATAAAAGAAACCAATATGTGTTCTGGTTTCAGTAGGTAGAACACTTATTAATTAGTAACAGTGATTAAAGTGAAAATAGATCTGCAAAAATCAATATAAAGATATTTGTATTCAGTTAGTCTGAATACAGAGAGTGCCGCTAAATTTCTGGAAAGCCGCATTGTAGAGCCTTTGGTACCTACGGTAACAATATCAACTGCGTTACTATTACGCAACATTCTAATTCAGAATTTCGAAATTTATTATTGTAAAAAGACCAAGATTTTGTTCCACGATTTAATCACAAGAGCAATCCAGAATCTATGGTGATGCAATTAAAATCTTCGAAATACAGTAAAGTGCGATCCTAATATGAGTAGAAGTTCCTAGCGTAAAACAATAAGCCATGTGTTGAAAGTGAACCGTCTCACATTTTAAGTTGATAAGGCAAAATATTATGAGCACTGCCCAACACGATGTTGAATGGCGCCTGGTGGCGTTGCGGGCACGTGACGCGACAAGAAAACTATGTAAACGGAGCAGACGCGTGCGGGAGATCACTCTAGCGAAGATACGGGATGCTAAAGGCGAAATCCATTGAGATAAGCGAATTTGACAAAGGGCAAATTATTATTACGCAGAGCCTGTGAATGATTATCTCAAAAACGGCGAAGGTGGTCGAATGTTCACGTGCTACTGTCGTGAGCATCTAAGGAAAGAGGTAGGACAGTGAAACTACTACTAGGTGCTAATTCGTTGGACGTCCACAACTCATCACAGAACGTATGGTTAGGAGGCTTGTCTGCTCTGTAAGGTACGATCGATGGTGGTCTGTGGCACCTCTGCCGAGAGGGCACAATGCTGGTGCACGCATAAGTGTTTCAGAGCACGCCGTTCATCGTACATTGTTAAACATGGAGCTCGGCAGCAGACCACTCCTACGTGTTCACATATAACCAAACGACATCGTCAATTACGATCGCAGTGGGCAAGGGACCATCGGGATTCGATTGTCGATCAACGGCAACGTGTCCGCTCTTCGGGTGAATCACATTTTTGGTATAGTATGTCGCTATTCGTCTCCGCAAACGCCGTTATCGAGTCGAATGGCGGCTCGAAACTCGAAACGTACAGAGCACCACGGACACAGTCTGGTGGGAGCAGTAGTATCCTATTGGAGACATTCTCCTGCACTTGCATGGAACCTGTTGAAATAATCTAAGACATGCTGACGGGTGCTAACCACATGCATCCCTTCGTGCCTGATGTATTCCCTGACGGCAATGTCATCTTTCAGCAGTATAATTGTCTATGTCTCTGAGCCAGAAATGTGCTATAGTGGTTTGATGATGGTTATATTGAACTCACGTTGATGCCTCGGTGACCAAATTCGCCTGTTGTAATCCTATGGAATTCATCTGGACCATTAACGCCTACACAAATCAGCGACCCGTTTTTTACGCGAATTACATGACCTGTGCGTAGAAATGGCCATACCTACCAACAAACTGTCGGATTCCTGACACGCAAAATCAATAATGTATTTCGTTACAAATACGAAACAAGCTATTAAGCAAGTGGTCATGACATTTTGGTTCATCAGTGTATTTGTTATTCGTTTCACTGAAGAAAACGCTTTATTTCAAATTTCAGATGACTAGTTTTAAGTAGAAGATACATATGGCCTAGGTTAATGTATTCTCCAACACTTGCCTTACTACCAACTTATTTTTGGTAGTACTAAAAGCTGTTGAAATTATTTCACATGCAAGATAAATTGTTTCTTTTAGATTCCTTAAAAATGACGATTTCGGAGCTAGGTCCATTCTAAACCAATTGATTCAATAGGATTATATGCCGATTGAGACATGATTGGTACTCTCAAAATTAGAATAGCAACTGCAACGAACATAAAATTGGGTTTTCAAGCTTTTGTGACAGTGAAGTCATTAAGAAAATCATTCTTTTTGTTTCCGTAAATATGCAGGGAAAGGATTACATTTGTCCATGGTGGAAGAGGATCCAACAAAGCATCAGGGGATCAAATTAGCATGATATGATTCGAACGCAAATCATCTTATATTTCTTGAGAGAAGTGAAACTTACATTTAATACAAAGTGCATTAAACGTACATTTTTTCGTTTGGTATGGGCGACTCAGCAATAGTTTCTACCTTTTGAAGAAAAAAAATCGAATGTAGCATGGTAAACAAATTGTCCACTATTTCTAAAATGCACAACCACTGCACTTTAAACTACTTTTAACGCTGACAACGCTCAGTTGTTACTGATGCCACATTTTTCGAAATACTCGCAAAACTCTTCCGTGGTTTTCACCTCATCGGAGGTAAGAGGGAAGCGTTGTATTGTTTAGTGTAAATGTTAAATGGTTTCTGGACGTCCTGTGTAAGCCTGCAGTTTTACATATCACTAAAAACTGAACTGTGCCGTATTAACTGACCAGACAGACAAGTCAGTATCACAAAGATAAAAGAGGTTCTAGTGTTGCGATGATAAACTCATTGAGACTGAAATACTTTTTCATAATGGAACACGGAAGATCGTGACCAATTCATGGTGTTAATTACCTGTAACAAACATATTTTTAATGGTTTTGTCTGCCTATTCCTTCCACTTAAGAGTTCGTCCTCTCCAATTCTTACTTCATCTTGAAGTACATGACCTAAGTGTCACATGAGACTTCTACTAACAATTTTAAGGTCCGAGAGGTATTTTTAGAACTAAATTCTACTTTTAAATGTAACAGTTATGCTGACATGGCGTAGGCTCAACATAAACCCCGTTTAGAAGAATCTTCATGCATATGAAGGTGCAATAGATTCAGAAAACGATACCTGTAAACAGTTCTCCAGCAGGAAGATATCACGCGTTATGAAGAAAAAAACAGGAATAAAAACATTAATCGCTACAACTGCAGCCCAATAAAGGTTTAAAGTTAGCATCCAGCTACCGATGTCAACTACACGTTTTTCATTCTCAATTTACAGAAGAAGCTACTGAAAATAACTTGAGCCCTTCAAGAGCTTCATTTAAGTAAATACGACAAACTGAACAGCCATAACGGAGTACTAATGGAAAACCCGATATGGGAATTACGTGTAGGTCAAAACACAAATAATACACAATTCAGAAAAAATCACGAAATAACCTCACACAGATAACGCGGTATGATGATAAATAATAATTCACCAGGAATAATTTAGTAACTACAGTAGACCTGAAATCGATCGAGGTAACTGAGGAAATACATGATGCCGTCTTCCCACTATAATGTGTGAGGAGAAGAACGTAACAGAAATAATATATTTTTTCATTGTTATATAATATTAGTTTATAGAAACAATGAACTGCTCAATAAACGAATCTGTGAGGACGTAGGAAACAAACTTATCCACAAAAAAACACGCTTGAGCACCATATGACTCTTGTGAAAAGGCTGTACTTCGGAGAAAAAATCCAATAAAACGTGTACATAGCCTATACTTATACTGAAAATGGGAACATCAAACTGCTGTCCTACAAAAAATCACGCTCGTTATACTTTTCCCTGAGTCACGTTTTTCTTTATTTACTGAGCGGAATTACCTGAGTCACGTTTTTCTTTATTTACTGAGCGGAATTACTTAAGTTTCTAAGAAAGAACATACTTTGTATCATTGCTCACAAGATCAGGCGAAAAAGGGAAACTTAGATTGTAGAGTTGCACTTCATAAAGACTATTTGCTATGCCATCCTTCGTCTAAAAGCTATTGAGACAGTCGCGTACCCCGCGCGGGGAGTGGAAATTTGCCCTGGGATGTAGGCAACCGGAGTAACATCTTAGAACACCATGCAACATACCCCACTGGCGCAGATAAGACTGTTCACATGGTGAGTTTTAACCAAATTCAGTATGTGTTCAATGTACAGAGTGTATTCCCCATTTTATGACGAAACGGAAAGTAACTAGCAGTAGATTGTGTGACTGCCTAGAGCAGTGAACAATCTGAAATAAAGAAAGGTATATACTGTCGCATATAAAAATGGCACAATGGCAGCAGCACAAAATTATAGTCCAATGTACCAGACATGTCTTCGGTAAAACGGTATAAGATATATTCTTAACTTAAATATAATAACTTTCTCTGAAAAATAAAAACTTATATTTGAAGTTTAACATATATTTAAGAAACATAGTTGTTACTTGAAGGCTAACACAGAATTTTCTTAAATTACTGAAAATTGATCGGCACTAGACCACGAGGTTAGCTGATACCAAGGCTACAACGATATGGAGTATCTTGCCATGTGTACAACTGATTTCAACTATCAGTTGCAATAACGTATATTTCCCCGGACGGCAGATGTTATTAAAAAACATGAGTAGGGAAGTATGGCGGAACCATTCGAGTTCTCAGTAAAAAGCTGCAAGTTTAATTCTCAAACATCTCACTGAAAATACTATAAAGTAAGTAAAAAAATAAAAAATAAATCGCTGAGTAGCTGCAACCAGATACAAACATAATTATTTACAATTTATACTTTGTGTAATTAAAGACAGTTTAAGCTTGACGTCTCTGAAATTGATGTACATCGATCAAATAAAAGAATGATTTGAAGTGCACCTAACATAAAAAAAATAATATCAGCTGTTCTGAAAGTGGTAAGAAGACAATGGTTTAGGGGTAGATTTTTTGAGGAAGCATATCACATCTGAAAAAGAAACGCATACAAAACTCTCGTGTGGTCTGTTCTTGATTGGTCTTAGAGTGCCGTCTAGTCAATTGATATACTCAAGGTAAAAAGTCAAAGTATTTCATGAGAATACTATCAACACTATAATCGTCCTTTTAATACTATAGAAGTTTTGCAGAAATCTTCTTGGAACTGACACAGAACTATTGAAATAATGCGACTGTGTTCAAGAGAAAAGACTGCTAAGAAATTTACTGTTTAATGCACTCTGCTACCTCGAGCGTATATTTCGTGAACACGGACAGTTACCGTAATATATTCTGCTTTCAACTGAAAGGAATATGAAAGTGCGACGTAAACTTCGACATGCTTGCAAGTATATGGAACGATAACAAGCATAGTAAAGACTGCACAGCAATAAAGCCTGCACTAACACACCGTAACAAAATAACTTTTTTTTTTTTTACATCAGACCGTATTGGGAGGGCAATGACAGGTTTCAGCAGAATAAATAGCTGTTTAAGAATTCTTTCATCGTGATGATGCAACGCATTTAAAGGACAGATATTACAGCCGATTGATATTCCCTCATTTCTGTAGCAAGCCACCATCCATACGGAAGTATTCACAGTTGCGAATACGGGCAACCACCAGCCGTAAAATGGAACGACGGCAATGAAAATTGGTGCCGGACCGGGACTCGAACCCGAATTTCCCGTGCGAGCGGTCGCCCTACCATTTTTTGTTTTAACTTCTCTACATTGTGTTCGGCATTATTCGTTGCGTTTGGTCGGAACGGACGTCACACGACATCCTTTCAAATCGATCGTTGATTCCTTTACTCAGTTTTTTTTATTGCAGAGGGCAACCGGCCCTTTGACCGAACACGCTGAGCTACCGTGCCGGCGATCATTAGGTATCTGAGCACACCTCACGGCCATACCCAAGCTTCGATATCTCTTCAACCACGTGTCTACAACCTGCAATCGTACAGCCATTACGTATCTTCCCTTAAAGGGGGACATGCGTGCATGTCCGAAGGAACCGGCACAGCGGCGGCTACAGCCATTATGAAATAAATAAAATGTATTCGCAGCTGCAAATATGGGCAACCATCAGCTATATAATGAAATGATGTATTTAGGCACCGATACAGCGAAAGCGACTTTCAATTAAAATGTGTCCCGTGTATATGAATATAAATAATGGATGTAAGAGTGCAAGTTGTAAGTAGACACTTGGTTGACGACATATAGAAGTTTAGGACTGATCGTAAGGCGTGCTCGGATAGTATGATGGCGAGGCGACTGTTCGCGATAAGCGGGAAATCCGCGATCGAGTCCAGGTCCAGCACAGATGTTCGTTGTGGTCATTCCATACAGCTGAGACTTGGCCATATTCTCAACTGCAAATACATTTCTTGTATTTCACAACGGCTGTATTCGCCATAGCGCCTGTTTCTTCGGACATGCATGCATATTCCACTGTACTTCTGAACAACACAGGCACTGCAATATCGTAAGCCACCATATGTCCGTCACATCGCTTTTCCACTAATGAGCCAAAACCTAATGACTAGATACGAGGTGCGACAATAACGTAATGAGACTAATTTTCTTTGCAATATGTGGCAATCCTCCAATATCTTTGACCTTGGTCTACAAGCTGCTTCTAGTACAACCGGCCCATCGATGCAACTGCTCCGTCGTGAGTTGTGCTGTAATAAGTTAACACGAGTTTGTGTCTCTCATCACGGAAATGGAACCGCATAATATTGCGCAACGGTATGCCATTTCTTTTTGCGTTAAATTGGGTGAAAACGCGACGACAACTTACGGTAAGCTTCAGCAGGCTTTTTGAGAGGAGGTTATGTCATGAGCTCAAGTTTTTCGTTGGCATAAAATGTTTAGTGAAAGCAGAACGAAAGTTGAAGATGCAGACTGCAGTGGACGACCATAAACCTCACGGACGGATGTCAACTTGGTCGGGGTGCATGAACTCGTACGATCTGATCGAAGATTATCCGTGAAAATGATCGCAGAAGAACTGAACATCAATCGAAAACGGTTCGTCTAATAATAACTGAAGATCTTGGTATGAGAAAGATTTGTGCAAAAATGGTCCCAAAAATCTCACACCACAACAGCGAGCAACACGAAAAAAATGTGGCAGCCGATCTGTTAGAGCAAACGGAAATCAATCCAGAATTGTTGAGCAGTGTTATCAATGGTGATGAAAGTTGTTCTTTTTTTTTTTTTTTTTTTTTTCAGTACGATCCAGAGACAAAACGCCAAAGTTCGCAATGGTGCTCAAAGGCATCACCTAGACCAAAAAAAGCTCGCATGTCAAAGTCAAAAGCGAAATGCATGCTTGTGTGCTTCTCTGATTCCAAGGAAATTGTTCATAAAGAGTGGGTGCCTCCTGGACAAACAGTTAACCAATATTACTACAAAGAAATTTTAAAAAGACTTCGTAAAAGAGTTATTCGTGTCCATGCCAACATTTCCTATAATTGGATTCTGCAGTACAGCAATTTTTAACCTCAAAACAAATTTAAGTACTACCACACTCACCTTATTCACCAGATGTCGCTCCGTGCGACTTTTTTCTATTTCCAAGAATCAAAACGGGGGGTGAAGGAACACCATTTTCAAACAACACAAGATGTCCAAATAGCTGTGACGAAGGTCTTGGAGAATATTACAGAAGATGAGTTCCAGAAATGTTACCATCAATGGCAGAAGCGCTGGAAAAAGTGTGTGCAAGAAGAAGGGAACTACTTTGAAGGAGACAACACTAAACTTGACTAAAACGGTAAGCAACATTTTTTTCACATTAGTCTCATTACTTTATTGTCGCACCTCGTTCTTAATAGTGTGTTAATCCATCTTTCGAAACCAAGGCAGCACTGATTCAGGGCGGCATGGATACCACAAGTTCCTGGTAGATTTGCAGAAGTATATATCTACATTTACATCTACTTAGATACCCAGCAGTCCACCGTACGGTGCGTGGAGGAGGGTACCCTGTAGCACTACCAGCAATTTCCTGTCCTATTCCACTCACAAATAGAGCGAGGGAAAAACTAATGTGTGTATGCCTCCGAATGAGCCCTAATTTCTCGATCTTATCTTCGTAGTCCTTACGCGCAATGTATGTTGGCAGCAGTAGAATCGTTCGGCACACAGCTTCAAATGCCACTTCTCTAAATTTTCTCAATAGTGTTTCTCGAAGAGAACGTCACCTTCCCTCCAGTGATTCCTACTTAAGTTCCCGAAGCATCTCAGTTAACACTTACGTGTTGCTCGAACCTACCGGTAACAAATCTAGCAGCCCGCCTTCAGGTCGACCTGGTACGAATACCAAAGGCTCGAGCAGTAGACGACTCCAGCGTCCTATATGCGGCCTCCTGTACAGGTGAACAACTCTTTCATAAAATTCTCCCAATGAACCGATTCGCCTTCCCTATCACATATCGCTCTGCAACGTTACGCCCAGATATTGAAAAGACTTGACTGTTTCAATCAGGACACTAGTAATATTGTATCTGAACATTAAAGGATTGATCTTCCTATTCATTCTCTTTACCTTACATTTTTCCACACTTATGGTTAGCTGCAATTCATCACACCAACTGGAAATTTTGTCTAAGTCGTCTTTTATCTTTCTATAGTCACTCAACATCGATACCTTACCCATACGACGACAACATCAGCAAACAACCGCAGATTATTGCCCACCTTGTCCACCAAATAATTTACGTACATAGAGAACAACAGCGGTCGTATCACAAAGATATCTACACACGGACAACGCATTTACCGTAAATTACGAATTTGTGAACGCTGAGCTGATGGTGTGATCCAAAACCCTTGTGCCTGTAGCAGCATTGTGTACTGTCGTCAAATCTGCCACACATCACAGCCTTTCCTACATTAGAGAGCGGGCAAGTCTCCCATCTCCAAGTTCTATGATGAGGCGTGGATGTCCAACATTTTGTCGCCTCGTAGTGGTTTTATTGTCTCTCAACTACTTTCCACTGATTCTCACGACATCCGCACGCAAACAGACCGCCAGCTTCGCCGTTTGCGAGATGCTAGTCTTCTGGCGCCAGCCATAACAATCTGTCCTTTGTCAAGTCGCCTACGTCAGTGACGTAATACAAAAATAAAGGGCGTTAAAGTATTCAGTTTTTTCGGACAGCACATCATACACGGCTGATGACACAGGAAAGGTACAACGGGTGGCTTGAACCGCAAAGGTTCGTACAAATACAAAGACTCTTTTTGTGTTTTAGTTGAACCGTTCCTTGACAACGAGGTCACTGGGGACAGAGCGCTATATTTTGGTTACTGAGCAAAACATGTACACTGACCGCCTAGCAGCTTTCATACTGAAATAAAAACGTAGAAGAATGCAGGTTCTGTCCCAAGTGACGAGTGTTTTTAGGAAGATTTGTCTCTCTTAAAAGAAGCCTTTTAAGGATTCAGGTTACACTCGCTATACGTTATTCAGCAACGAATAAACCTGATGTAAATACATATGTGATAATTGGCCAACAGATGTGTTTGGAAGTAGGTCCTACTTATGTATTAGATAGCTTCTTACTGCGTTATTGTAACTGGAACTTTAAGATATCGTAACGTGTTAACAGTTATCAAAGTTATTCTTAACTGTACTTTAGCTACAAAGTTTTTATTTCACAAATCGTATTTAACTCGAAGTCTGTAAACGCTTTGTGCTTTGATTGTCGCGCTGTTAACAGCAGTTGGAAAAATGGCTTACGCTGTTTCCTGCTCAGCAGTGAAACAGACACGTGGAACACTGTTAAAAAAGGCAAGGAACAGGTTGTTTTTAATGTTTTTGCAAGTTTGAAGCGAAAATCGACTTCGAAGTTTTCCTAGCACCTGTGTCGAAGAAAGTTAAGACATTTAAATTATCAAGACGCGTGCCATATTTGGTAGGGGTAGTGAATGATAATCAGCTGTTCTGTGGATCGGATTCGAGTCTCGCTGTCTTCATCAAATGGATGCTGAATTAACATATTTCTAATCGTCTTTTTTATAACAACAAACGTCTTCTCGTTTCTAATTGCATATCGCAGGCAAAAGTCCAGTTTCTTAATTATAGATATGTCATAAAAAGATTGTTAATAAATATTTTATAAGTTAAAAATAGACTATAAATTAAATTTTCAGAATAAAAATGAAAAATCAAGTATACTTTGTACGGACTATGTCCATTGTTTTATACCACAGGCGCAGTCTCACTCGTACCAGAGTGATAAGCGTCATAGAAACAGGGAAAACGATTTTCACGGCATCGAGCAAATCGTACAAATAATACATTTTTACAGTTAACGTAGTACGACAATCTGAACGCAATAGAATAGATCTGGAGCCAAGTTAATGAATTTGTTGCGAGAAATAACGCGACATTTAAGCTGCCCGACGTACTGGAACTAATACACAGACCTCTGTCAGACGTCACAGCCGAACGGTGGCGGGATGCAGAACAGAATGCCGTAAAAGATGACAAAATGTGGTGTTTGGATGGCTTTGCTCAATATTTAAATGTGCGGTGAAATACGTGCAATACGCTTTTACGTCACACACAGCTCAGGAGGAAAAATCCCTCTTTCTTTAATTTAGGCATTTTCATCCTCGTCATTTTAATTATAATAATGTGTTAACTAAGAACAAGCGCATGTTGTGTTCCCCGTCTAGTCCCCTAAGACGCGTATTGCCGCAGTTTTGTCGCATATTATTTCATATTGTCTAAAAAATTAAATGACATTCTAAGCTATATTGATTCTCTGTTCGTCTCATTTTGGTCTTCACTGTAACTATTCATGTCGCTGCAAGTTAGAAAGACCAGCTACCTGGCCAGTAATGTCCAAGTTAAATGCGCCGGTAAAGCTGTTATTCCATATTATCGCTGAGTCGATGTGAGTGTAACGCACAAAATAAAACAGAGGCTCATGATGTTTGCACCAGCGCATCGCGCAGAATACGTGTACTCCATGTTGACGGCTGTGCGAACTCCCAATCCTCGACTTTTGCGCAATAGCAGTAGCGCTGTCTCTCTCTTTCCTTCCCTTGTCTCGTTCGTTACGCCTCCCTTTACCTTTTCCAAAACTTCATCCGTGTTTTCCTCGTCATTGCCAAATGTTTATGTGCAATGGGCGGAGAGATTACTTCGGTCGGACAAGATCACCGCGGCAAAAGATTTAAATATTAATGATGATAATAATAATAATAATAATAATAATAACATTAAATTTGGTTTCAACACAAAATTATCTCTATTTTCTTTTTTTATTTGCTTATAAGATCTGGAACGAGGGATCGGGTAACAGAAATCCTTAGAGCTTTCTTAAAAATTACATTAAAATTACAATCAGAAATACCTGTACGCAGTCTAATTTTCGTACAAGACAAAACAAAACAAAAACTTTCAGGCACACATGTGGAACCAAACATAGAACTAACTTTCGCTGCATCTCTGTGCGGCTTAGGACATTCTTGTTTCGACAAATTCTGGTAGAATTCGAGCAAAAATTTGGTATTGTAAAATAAATCCTTTCGGTGATCATCGGCTTGCAAATCGATTAGTTCGAAATGTAAGTCGACAGGCGTATTTACAATTGCTGTCGAAAAGGGCTTCACGAACACATCAAGTATTGGCTGCAAGTTAGTAACAATACCATGGTCAATATATGAAAGTTATGTATAAAGTTGCTCTGAAGTCCCAAAAGGCGACATGTTTTAATAAACAGATATTGTGGACCGTTACCTTTAACTTAATGTTTCACTCGTACACTTAACAAAAGCGAGTTTGTTTTGCTGTTACATTATCTGGAACTGGACGCTAGACTCATTTTCAAGGGTTCATAGTACCTCGAAAAATTTTTCAAAGCGCGCTGTTTCCCGCACATATGCTATGAAACAAAATCATAGTACCGTTTTGAATAAAACTCCGTCCGAACAGGCCTTGGAAGGCCCAACGGTACCGACCGGCCGACGTGTCATACTCATCTCACAGGCGTGGTCAGCACACCGCTCTCCCGGCCATGTGTCAGTTTACGAGACCGGAGCCGCTACTTCTCAATCAAGTAGCGCCTCAGTTTGCCTCACAAGGCACCCCGCTGGCCAACAGCGCTCGGCAGACCGGACGGTGACCCAACCAAGTGCTAGCCCAGCCCGACAGCGCTTAACTTCGTTGAACTGACGGGAACCGGTGACCACTGCGGCAAGGTCGTTGGCGTTTTGAGCTTTTATTTTTCCGACCACATCGTTGATGACATCACTTTCTTTTTCGAGTTTCAGGCTTAAATCATATCGGAGAGCGGTAAAATCTCCTAGAAATCCTAAATCAGCTACCCATTCAGGGTCATGCAAAAGTGGATCCTGACGTCTTTTGACCTCCAAAAACTGAGCCACGGGGCGGCGCAGTTGAAAAACAGAGGAAATCACTTTTCCTTTGCTCAACCAGCATACCTCGGAATGGTAGGGGTATCTTGATACTCCTCTTCAAATGAAATCAAAAATCATTTTAACTGACCACGAAGAGAAAAAATATAGTTTACGGTACGCATCAGTACGTTCATCACGTCTTGAAGACCTATAACTTTTGCACAAACATCCGCTTTGCGTGCAAAACAATGAACGTGAGGTATATTCGGCATGTTAAGCTTTTTCGCATTAGGCTATAAACCCTTTTACGCATTGCTGGTGCCCCGTCTGTGGTTACAGAAAACAGCTTTTCCCAAGTGTGTCCTATTTCTTCAGCTGGCATTTAGACCGTTTCTGAATATCAGCCTCGCAGAAGAGTACTTCATCGGAATCATAACCAGAAACTCTTGCGTTACATGTAGGTCGCCATTCACCCCACGCAAAAAAAAAGGCTTAGTGAGCCATGTCGCTAATACATTTGGACTCAGCAAGTGTGATACAATACACCAGCAGCCTTTCAATTCATGAAAAATCTCAACAATGCCACTGATTCGCCAAGATTTTGTCAAAAAATGGTTCAAATGGCTCTGAGCACTATGGGACTTAACATCTTAGGTCATCAGTCCCTTAGAACTTAGAACTGCTTAAACCTAACTAACCTAAGGACATCACACACACCCATGCCCGAGGCAGGATTCGAACCTGCGACCGTAGCGGTCGCGCGGTTCCAGACTGAAGCGCCTAGAACCGCTCGGCCACCCCGGCCGGCAGATTTTGTCATATTGGAAAGTGGTATTCTGCTGTATGCGGGATTCATAATCATGTTCAAATGGCTCCGAAGACTATGGGACTTAACATCTGTGGTCATCAGTCCCCGAGAACTTAGAACTACTTAAACCTAACTAACCTAAGGACATCACACACATCCATGCCCGAGGCAGGATTCGAACCTGCGACCGTAGCAGTCGCGCGGTTCCGGACTGCGCGCCTAGAACCGCTAGACCACCATGGCCGGCTCATAATCATGTGGGATTCATAATCTCTACCACGTACAACAAAGTATCCTTTATTAACGGTACTTCCAATACCCGCTTCGCAGCTCTTGCTAAACGTAGAGTGACTTTATAACTAGTTCTAATAGTCATTTCACAGCACCCTTCATCTTCTACACCATAAATTAGAGAAGAGAGATTGTGTTAGAAATAATACAAGCGAAAACAAATACGTATTTGAGAGAAATGTAAACGAACTTCAGTTTGTTTCGCAGAACCTTTAATCGAAATAAACATGGTAAAGTACTTCATTTGTGGATATATAATTCTGTTCTGCAAGAGTTTGTAACTTCCTTAATTCTTCCTCTCTGGCGTCCCCGACTATTTCATTATACTTTTCTGAATGCAATTTGCTGTAGCGTCTTTCAATAGGCAATTTTCTTATGCACATAATTATAATACCGTAGATTAAACATTTTGCTTTATAGTCACAACAACGACAAAAAAGGGAAGAACGTTCCCATTCCGGTATAATCGGAGTTTTGGAACTCCTCGCTTTTGTCGGTGCGGCTTGCTCCATTATTCTAGTAATAGATTTGCGCTTACCTATTCCAGCGTTGAATAAGTCATCTATTAGCGCACTGCACTCGACAGCGCACTCGCTTTGCTATGCAAGCCGAGCGGGGGCGAATTAAGCCAAGTACGACCGATGCACCGTGCAAACACGCGCTTCACCTCGCTTTGCACGTGAGCGATTTTCCGTGTGTGGGAGGCCCTGGTGTAAAATGTATCCTTATTACAGTGCTTGACACTACTCAAGACAGCTTGGCTTCCACTCTGCGTGAAATAAAATCCAATGAAATTTCAGCAAACGCGAAAAATACACGGCGTAATGTTTACTCTTTTGATGAAAGCAGTATAACCAAGCGTGCCAGACCAGAATGCGGACCTTGAGCTCTGCATTTCGCCTGTCTAACAGGGGCTCAAATCTGAAACCTTGACTTTTTCTTAGGTAGCCCTTTTTCTTAGGTAGCCCTTCACGACCCGACCTCGCTGCAGATTGAAATATTCATTACAGAAACAATCCATTACGCCGTGGTTAAGCCATTTCCACACGATATCCTTTCTAAGAGAATAGCTAGTCTCACAAGCTACGGGGTTGGACAAGAATAGGAAAATAGAGTGAGAAATGCATGCTTGAACATAATAAATGCAGATGCTAGCCAGGCCTGCAAGTTGTGGTGCTGTATTTTACTGTATCTGTGCCAAGTCCTCAATACGTTTCAAGTGTCAATCGTGGTCCGACCAGTGATCTGTGTAATTGTGAGTGTATTGTGGATGCTTCCGTAACCAAGGTAGTTGAAGCGTTTGGTGTCTCAAGAGTCAGTTTACCGAATATTTATACCGATACACGGAAAGCGAAAAAACGTGATCCGCTAAATACAACGCAGCAGAATGGGTCGGAGAGGAGAGCTGAGTGATTTAGAATGTAGACTGGTCATTGGATTTCACACTGTTGGCGATGGTATTGTGATGTGGAAACGCGAAGAAATAGTCGCAACCAAAGCAAGACTGGGAAGACCTGACGTACTGACGCTCAGGAATCGTAGAACGTTGCGGAGGGTGGTTGCAAAAACTCAAATGAAATCAGCGGAAGAAATCACTCGTGAGTTCCAGACCCACCAAACGTCCAGGTAGCACAATGACTGTATGCAGGGAGTTAAAAAAGAATGGGATACTAAACAATGGTCGAGTAGCTCCTTGTAAGCCAGACAATTCCGCAATCAACGCTACGCAACTGAGGTGGTCTAATAAGCGGCGCTGCTCGACAATGACTAAAACAAATGAAAAGAATTATGCTATACCTGTGGGAACTCGATGCAAGAGTCTGGCTTTGGCGAAAGCTCCTGCACATTTCAGTCGAAGTGTTCGTACGCTTCTCAACAACAGATTCGGTAGAGGCGAACCAATTCCATGGACTCCACGCTCTCCTGACCTCAACCCTCTTGACTTTCATTTATGGGGGCATTTGAAAACTCTTGTCTACGCAACCCCGGTACCAAATGTAGAGACTCTTCGTGCTCGTATTGTGGACGGCTGTGATACAATACGCCATTCTCCAGGGCTGCATCAGCGCATCAGGGATTCCATGCGACGGAGGATGGATGCATGTATCCTCGCTAACAGAGGACATTTTGAACATTTCCTGTAACAAAGTGTTTGAAGTCACGCTGGTACGTTCTGTTGCTGTGTGTTTTCATTCCATGATTAATGTGATTTGAAGAGAAGTAATAAAATGAGCTCTAACATGGAAAGTAAGCGCTTCCGGACACATGTCCACATAACGTATTTTCTGTCTTTGTGTGTGAGGAATGTTTCCTGAAAGTTTGGCCGTACCTTTTTGTAACACCCTCTGTGTATATATATATATATATATATATATATATATATATATATATATATATATATATAGAGAGAGAGAGAGAGAGAGAGAGAGAGAGAGAGAAGAATTTAAATAAAAAGAAATAAATAAATCACTTTATATTTGGACATTTATTTTTAACATTGATCATTGTTCCGTTAAAATTTCAGCATATTAAACTTGATTCATAACTAAACTGGTGTCTTATTTAGGATTGTGAAAATGTGAGTTTGTAATCTTACGGAACACAACAAATATGGAGCCAAGATTGGGAGACTGCATACAACACTGCATTCATAAAATAACACACGAAGAACATTGAAACATATGCAAGAGGAAATTAACCACAACCAACCGACTCAATTTTCACCCAAAGAACCTACGGTCATAGCACAAACCTGTCCGTCATGAAATTACCACACACTGGTATACTAAATTCATACTAATTGTCTGTGAAATCTTCTCGAAAAGAATAGCTGAGGGCTACTTTGATGATTACACCACATGCTTCAGGTAGTCAACTTGGTTTTCACAAAGAGTGTAACTCCACAATAATTTTGATAATTAAAATAAATTACATCGAAACGCAATTTACAAAGGAAAAACCTCGAACTGGTTACTATCGTCATACTATTAACCTGATGGGTCTCACAAAGTACATCCCACGTGGGTTGAACATAAAGAAAAGTTGCTATATTGAAAAATATTGTCAAGACGAGACGTTATAATCTCACGCACATTCGCACTTAAGATCGATGATCTTAGTTAGAGTTACGGATCATCAACACGTGGTTCCACTTTGTTCACAAAGCAACTACTGGAAGATACTCTGAACTTCACACTCGAATTACACTGCGCTGCAATTTAAGATAACATAAGATATTTTAGATCTAAACCTGAAACAAAGGTGATTAAATTTTCAGTTCAGCTGCACTTAAGAAATCCATTGTCCTACAGACTTAGCAGAGACGCGCTTAGACGGAGATCTAACCACTTCAGAAGCTCGCTGCGGACAGATTGGCGTGGGCCCATACCAAGGGTGCCTCACAGATACAATCGAAAGTGACCAGAGAGGCAGCTTCCTATACCAACATGACGAGGGACGGACAGGACCATACCAAGAATAGAAACCCCTTTGCTTGTAGAAAGTGTAGCTACCTGTTCCGACGTTGGTCCTACTGTTCTCTAGCAGACAGGTTTGTCTGCTACCATCAAGCATGCAACTAGAAATACATTTGCTCAGTCATCCTTTCACACAGAACAGAAGGGGAATGACAGTATCTTATCATATACACTATATAAAAGAAAGCGGATGTAGGTTCCATATAAGATTGTGTGACATGAATTACATATAAACTGTGTTTTAAAATGTAGCGATGTGACAGATCGTTCTTGTTTATGTGTAAAAGTAACACGCTCCACTGCTCAGTCTCCTCCCAGATAGAGTCAGAAACACCACAGTAAATTTAGAAGAGGAATGTATGCTGTAAATGACAACAGATTTAAGAAATTAACATAAAAGGAATCCAACAGAGACCTTTCACCATATTAATATCCACTCAAGGTTGCCACAAGTTTCCCCAAGTGAATTTCACGGATATTTCCTGATATTTCCCTGATTTCCAGACAAGTTTTTTGCTTTGTCCCCCGACAAATTTTAAGATTTCAAGAGTAAATAATAACATAAGTTTAGAAAAAAATGTACAGATTTCAGTATTTCTAAAAGCGTGGGGAAAAATCTTAAGTACTAACATCAACATCTTTTGTAGTGAACTGTTTTTCGATGTAGAAAGCAAGACGAATGGATATATGTTTCGTAAAGACCACAGATGTTATTTTATTTCTATAAAAAGAAACACATTTGGTGATAAAAATATGCATTTCGTTGGGGTCGCAAGGCAGATTTAAAATACCTTTACTGATTTCAGAAATAACCTCACAAAAAAGAAGGCCTCCTCAAAGTAGTCTATAAGGCAGGGAAGAGTTGTGTAAACCAACACTATTGGTGACCGCCAATAAAATGTTGGTTCTACTATGTTCGTCTTGAAAGGAGGGTATAAGATGAACATCAACAAAAGCAAAACGAGGATAATGGAATGTAGTCGAATTAAGTCGGGTGATGCTGAAGGAATTACATTAGGAAATGAGACACTTAAAGTAGTAAAGGGGTTTTGCTATTTGGGGAACAAAATAACTGATGATGGTCCAAGTAGAGAGGATATAAAATGTAGACTGGCAATGGCAAGGAAAGTGTTTCTGAAGAAGAAAAATTTGTTAATATCGAGTACAGATTTAAATGTCAGGAAGTCGTTTCTTAAAGTATTTGTATGGCGTGTAGCCATGTATGGAAGTGAAACGTGGACGATAAATAGTTTGGACAAGAATAGAAGCTTTCGAAATGTGGTGCTACAGAAGAATGCTGAAGATTAGATGGGTAGATCACATAACTAATGAGGAGGTATTGAATAGAATTGGGGAGAAGAGGAGCTTGTGGCACAACTTGACTAGAAGAAGGGATCGGTTGGTAGGACATGTTCTGAGACATCGAGGGATCACCAATTTAGTACTGGAGGGCAGCGTGGAGGGTAAAAATTGAAGAGGGAGACCAACAGATGAATACACTAAGCAGATTCAGAAGGATGTAGGCTACAATAGGAACTGGGAGATGAAGAAGCTTGCACAGGATAGAGTAACATGGAGAGCTGCATCAAACCAGTCTCAGGACTGAAGACCACAACAACAACAACTGTGTTCGTTATTGTTGGGTATTACCCACTGTGGTATGTCTATTATATTACAGATATTGTGTGGTTTCTCTTTCAAACAAAACGTGAATACAAAGTATACAAAATGCCAGAGACTGCCACATTTTTCCTCTTCTTATCTTCAATACTTTATAATAAATAGCCACTTTCGAAGTGCCAAAATGTACTAGAACAAACAAAATCTCTATAAAACGCCGCACTGTACGATGTACTTGCGGTGAGACAGTCACAATCCCTGAAATCCATCGCCCGTGACCACTTATCTGCTGAGGAGAACCGGAGTCGTGGGTCCACGGATAACCCACGAAAATCCGCCGCATTACACCACACACAAACAGATCTGGCCTGCTTGCACATCGGTGAGACTAGATCCGACAGGCAGGGCCTGCTCCTAAGTGGGAAACGACGGGCTTCATATCAGCAGGCCCGATCCGTTAGAGATAACCACAGAAGCGGTCTGCAGTCTTGGCCCGACATGGAGGTCCACTGTGTGGCTAGCTATTCACACGTCACAGACACCATATTAATGAAATGAGGCCGCGGTGATCAATCCACGTAACAGATAACTGGCGCGATTACGCTGAGAATCAGTACTAATGAGGATAGGTAGTAATTCACGTAAAGATGATCGCTGAGCCGCAGACAGACACAGAGAAAAAAGAATCACACTCTCACAACTAAATTTTTGGCTATAGCCTTTATCAGATAACGACAGCACACACACATTCGCACAATCCACACACAACCCATGCACACATGACGGCCGTCTCCGGCTGCTGCAGTAACAGTGTCTGAGAATCAGATACAAACAAACCACTCCTCACGCCTCTCTGCCTCTCGTCGGCAGCTGCTAGGCTTGCAGCAAGAAGTGGTGGAAGCACTGACTGAAAGTTGAGGAGAGTGGTAGAAAGGGGGAAGCAGTAAAACTGAGGGAGTAGGAAAGCGGCGCACGTAGTCAGCTGCACCCAGCCGGCGATGATGCCTGACATCTCAGTAAACAAACCATTTCATCTACTGAGACAAAAATGAGATTTTTTTATTTTTTTCAAATTTCCCTAATATTTCCCTTACACATTTGAAATTCCCTGATTTCCACAACTTGTGGCAACCCTGCCACTAGTAAGTGTCCGGATACTTCTGATTAGATAGTGCAGATATATTGAATGGCATACCCGGAGCTGTAAAGGCCAAGGCAGAAGTTTATGGAAATTATGGGGAAAAAATCACAAACGAACATACTATCATAGTTGAAATGACATCGTTCGACACGGAAGTTAATCACTGAAATATATACACCCACGAACGATACAAAAGAGCGTGACAAATATACGTTCTGTACAAGTCTCAGAGAAACTATAGAGTAAGTCCCAGGAAGGAAAGAATTTATCACTATGAGGGATATGAACGCAAGAGTAGGAATCAGAGAATCGTGTAGTATAGTGGGAAAACGTGGAGAGGCAAAATATAACTACAATGGAGAACAATTAACTAGAATCTGCGAACAATTTGGTTTACAAACTGCCAACATACTTTTCGAACACAAAAGTGTTCATAAATAGTCTCGGCAGCAAAATACTAGAGAACTACGAAGTATAACAGATCATATTACCACTAGGCAAATTAGCGCTTTAAGGTAACTGATGTGAGATTTTACAGATGTGCCCGACGTGGATCAGACCACTTTCTAGTAGTAATGAAATGCTTTTGACCATGGAAAACTATAAAGAATAATAATTTTAATATTTTAAAAACAGTCTGATCAGAGAAGGATCAGACAAACATTATAATACTGACAGCTTATAAATTCAAAGTAGAAGATCGTTCTTCGCTATTAGAATGGAGAGGAGAAGGGTCGAAAAATTTGAAGGAAATACAGTGGAAATTTATGAGGATATAAAAACCAATGTTGAAAACGTCATTTGAGGTACAGGGTGTGAAAGAAAATATCTACAAGAAGACAGTAAAATGATGGTGGAAGGAGATACAATAGTAAACATACATATTCTAAAGGCCAACGCATTGTCGATGCAACCACTCTATGCTGTCTTTGGCTGTTCGTTTCAGTTCCGTGTGATTTTCCTGCTCTACCTTCTTGACGATGTCTTCCAAATACTTCTTTCTAGGTCGTCCTCTTCCTTTCTTTCCCATTACTTTCCCTTCTTCAAGAAAGTTAATGATGACAGTGACGTGTCTGATGACCTGTACAATTATATTTTTCTCTTTTCCATTTCATTTAATAATCTTTCCTCTTCATTGACTTTACTTAAGATTTGCAGGTTGGTTTTTGTTTCCATCCAGCATGTTACTCTCATTTTCTGCCACATTCACGTTTCAGCAGCTTCAAGTCTATTCTTTTCACTTTACCCAGATTCCAACTTTCACTTCCATAAAGTAGTGCACTCCGCGCGAACGTTCTGCAAAGGATTCTCTGACATCTGTATTCATACATTTACAGGTTGAAATGTTTTTCTTAGCTACAGTATAAATGCCTGTTTTGCCAAAGCGATCCTTCCCTTCACTTACATTTAAGATCTGTTGTCCTCTGTGATTATGTAAGTGGTGATATAAAGCTTCTGTTTGAGGGCGTTGCTGCAACGTATATGCAATGTACCGCGACTCCGATGCGGGTATATAAGCACCTACGTTTAGGCAAGGGATTGGTGTGTCATTCGTGTCTTTCTCACGTCCGTGCGGTAAGTGAACTATAGCGATGTTATTACCAGATCCGTACAAACGGGGCAAACACCGGCAGACATCCATTAAAGAATGAAGAATGTTTATGGGGCGGCATGTCTGTCGTAAACTACCGCTTTGAATGAAAACTGCAACTAGCGGTACTTCTGCTTCATAACGAGCCACCTTCCTGTGTCGCAAACGACAACGCATAAGTTACGCTAACTCAAGTGAGAAACACTCGAGCACGCGAGCTACTGTCTTGATTTCTCCTCATGCCATCATCACGCCTTAAAAAAGGCCTTGAAGGGTCGACGATTCCTGTCGGACGAGGATGTGCAGTAGGCAGTTACAGACTTATTCACGCAGCAGGACACGTGTTCTACCAAACGGGTATGTTCAACCTGGCATGTCGGTGCCTCGATGCACACAGCGATTTTTACTGATTGGCATACTGTACCCGCTTCGAACGGAGACTTTTTGATCACTCCTTATAAGCTGAAAATGGTTTCACCTGATCAATTTTGACGTCATCAATTTCTATATGGTTTTAATGTCTTCCATATTTTTCCGTACTGCCTTTACTTAACTTTTCTGTTTGTTCGCTTTTAATTTTCATAATTTAAAAGTGTCTGACAGTTACTACAACATTCTGTTCATTTCTTTTTCAGAGTCTGAAACCATTACGATGTAATCAGCAAACCTGATACACTGTGTCTTTCACCAACGACTGTTATTCCCTGTGTCTTGTCCTTCATCGGAGCAGCTTCATCCAGGAACACATTAAATAAAGGGACATCCTTATCTAACTAATTTTCTAATCCTGACCTCATTTAAAAAAAAAAGTAATGTATTCAGTCTATGGTTGAACGATAAAACGTATGAAACAGGACCAGTCTCTAAGGGAAACAAAGGTAGTGGGGAAAAATAAGGCCAGGAAAGAATTAAACAAGCTAGGTTTAGGGGAGCGAAAGAAGTGTGGTCAGTGTCAAAAGAAGCCCGTCAAGAGACAAAAGCCAAAGCAAACCGCCGACTGCGGGTCAACAACTTGTAAAAATTTTGTAAAGGAAGACATCGTGGTTCTAGCTGTTAGTGTTTATTGTACATTTCAGTTTCGGCATTATGCCATTTTCAGACATCTAAAAAGCATAACAGAATGGAATGAGAACAATGTAAAGTGGGAATCGCAATACATACAACCGATTTTGTAATTTGTTGACATTCATATATTTACAAGATTTTGAAGTATAGGTTTACGTTAGGCGGAGATAACAACGTAATATGCACATCAAAGAACAACTAGCGAGCGGTACTGGTCGATATTTCATTTCATGGACTGCAATGGATTGTATACATCACGATAGGTTGATACTGAAAATATGCCATTATAATATACTACGATAAATGTCTAAAACAACGGAGAACGGAGTTTCTGAGGTCTGTTTGCTCATTCAGTATGTGTTGTGATTGTCGTCTGAAGGCGTTATGAATTTCAAATTCTTCTAGAGCGTCTATTAATCTACCTTTCCCCACCCTATGCACTTCCTTTAAAGATTCCTCTATGCTGTGATTGTAGTTTCATGGATGTGCATTAAATGGAGATTTACAGTTCTCGCTTATCTTTGTGTGCTCTTTGAAACTAGTGGAGAAACATCTACCTGTTTGCCCTACATCGAAACATTCACATCCACCTCATTGATTTTATAAATCCCTGATTGTGTAAATGTTTAAATGTTTTTGTTGTGTGGGCTGTGTGTCTGGCTATTAGTCCCTAAGTTTTTGTTCGTGCGAAATCCGATTCGTACATATGGCACCATAATAAGGTAAGGCAATATATTTCTTTTGCTGGGTCTGCTTCTACTGTTAATGTTATTTCTTTATTTGTATTGTTGCTTTTATTATGTGATTTTGTAGTGTACATTTTGTCTACTATACCAGCATTGTAACCGTTACTTGTTACTATTTGTTCTAGTACACGCAACTATTCAGAAATTCCTTTCTCTAGCAACGGGAGGTTAGGGATTCGGTTGACCATGTAGTGAAGAAGGCTTGCTTGTGTATTTCTGGGTGGCACAAACTATTATGGATTATGCTGTCAGTACAGATCGGGTTCCGAAATATTCCAAATTTGTGGGCGCCCGTTTGCCATTCTTTATCATTAAAATATCTAAGAAAATTAATGGAATGTTGTTTTAGTATTTCCACAGTAAAAAAGTATTTTTATTCCCACTTTATATTCTTCTCATTACATTGTGTTATGTCTTTTAGATGTCAGCAAAAGGCATAATGCCGAAATTGCAATAGTATAATAAAACACTAACAGCTGAAAACAAGATGAGTTTATTTAAAATAAAAACTGGCCAGGTGCGAGAAAGACTTACACAATGAAAGTTCCGTACAAACTTAATTATATATATAGACACTTCATCTATTGTGGGAACGGAGGATCTCTAAAATTTTGACTGTTACCGACATTGATATTGGCAAGATATCGGTGACAGGGGTTCCAAGACTTTCGGGAATGTTTTAATTTCAAGTCTTAATCGGGCAGGTAGGTTAGAAAATTTAAAAAGGGAAATGGATAGGTTGAAGTTAGATATAGTGGGAATTAGTGAAGTTCGGTGGCAGGAGGAACAAGACTTCTGGTCAGGTGACTACAGGGTTATAAACACAAAATCAAATAGGGGTAATGCAGGAGTAGGTTTAATAATGAATAGGAAAATAGGAATGCGGGTAAGCTACTACAAACAGCATAGTGAACGCATTATTGTGGCCAAGATAGATACGAAGCCCACGCCTACTACAGTAGTACAAGTTTATATGCCAACTAGCTCTGCAGATGACGAAGAAATTGAAGAAATGTATGATGAAATAAAAGAAATTATTCAGATTGTGAAGGGAGACGAAAATTTAATAGTCATGGGTGACTGGAATTCGAATGTAGGAAATGGGAGAGAAGGAAACATAGTAGGTGAATATGGATTGGGGGACAGAAATGAAAGAGGAAGCCGCCTGGTCGAATTTTGCACAGAGCACAACATAATCATAACTAACACTTGGTTTAAGAATCATGAAAGAAGGTTGTATACATGGAAGAACCCTGGAGGTACTAAAAGGTATCAGATAGATTATATAATGGTAAGACAGATATTTAGGAACCAGGTTTTAAACTGTAAGACATTTCCAGGGGCAGATGTGGACTCTGACCACAATCTATTGGTTATGACCTGTAGATTAAAACTGAAGAAACTGCAAAAAGGTGGGAATTTAAGGAGATGGGACCTGGATAAACTAAAAGAACCAGAGGTTGTACAGAGATTCAGGGAGAGCATAAGGGAGCAATTGACAGGAATGGGGGAAATAAATACAGTAGAAGAAGAGTGGGTAGCTTTGAGGGATGAAGTAGTGAAGGCAGCAGAGGATCAAGTAGGTAAAAAGACGAGGGCTAGTAGAAATCCTTGGGTAACAGAAGAAATATTGAATTTACTTGATGAAAGGAGAAAATATAAAAATGCAGTAAGTGAAACAGGCAAAAAAGAATACAAACGTCTCAAAAATGAGATCGACAGGAAGTGCAAAATGGCTAAGCAGGGATGGCTAGAGGACAAATGTAAGGATGTAGAGGCCTATCTCACTAGGGGTAAGATAGATACCGCCTATAGGAAAATTAAAGAGACCTTTGGAGATAAGAGAACGACTTGTATGAATATCAAGAGCTCACATGGAAACCCAGTTCTAAGCAAAGAAGGGAAAGCAGAAAGGTGGAAGGAGTATATAGAGGGTCTATACAAGGGCGACGTACTTGAGGACAATATTATGGAAATGGAAGAGGATGTAGATGAAGATGAAATGGGAGATATGATACTGCGTGAAGAGTTTGACAGAGCACTGAAAGACCTGAGTCGAAACAAGGCCCCCGGAGTAGACAATATTCCATTGGAACTACTGACGGCCGTGGGAGAGCCAGTCCTGACAAAACTCTACCATCTGGTGAGCAAGATGTATGAAACAGGCTAAATACCCTCAGACTTCAAGAAGAATATAATAATTCCAATCCCAAAGAAAGCAGGTGTTGACAGATGTGAAAATTACCGAACTATCAGTTTAATAAGTCACAGCTGCAAAATACTAACACGAATTCTTTACAGACGAATGGAAAAACTAGTAGAAGCCAACCTCGGGGAAGATCAGTTTGGATTCCGTAGAAACACTGGAACACATGAGGCAATACTGACCTTACGACTTATCTTAGAAGAAAGATTAAGGAAAGGCAAACCTACGTTTCTAGCATTTGTAGACTTAGAGAAAGCTTTTGACAATGTTGACTGGAATACTCTCTTTCAAATTCTAAAGGTGGCAGGGCTAAAATACAGGGAGCGAAAGGCTATTTACAGTTTGTACAGAAACCAAATGGCAGTTATAAGAGTCGAGGGACATGAAAGGAAAGCAGTGGCTGGGAAGGGAGTAAGACAGGGTTGTAGCCTCTCCCCGATGTTGTTCAATCTGTATATTGAGCAAGCAGTAAAGGAAACAAAAGAAAAATTCGGAGTAGGTATTAAAATTCATGGAGAAGAAATAAAAACTTTGAGGTTCGCCGATGACATTGTAATTCTGTCAGAGACAGCAAAGGACTTGGAAGAGCAGTTGAATGGAATGGACAGTGTCTTGAGAGGAGGATATAAGATGAACATCAACAAAAGCAAAACAAGGATAATGGAATGTAGTCTAAATAAGTCGGGTGATGCTGAGGGAATTAGATTAGGAAATGAGGCACTTAAAGTAGTAAAGGAGTTTTGCTATTTGGGGAGCAAAATAACTGATGATGGTCGAAGTAGAGAGGATATAAAATGTAGGCTGGCAATGGCAAGGAAAGCGTTTCTGAAGAAGAGGAATTTGTTAACATCCAGTATTGATTTAAGTGTCAGGAAGTCATTTCTGAAAGTATTCTTATGGACTGTAGCCATGTATGGAAGTGAAACATGGACGATAAATAGTTTGGACAAGAAGAGAATAGAAGCTTTCGAAATGTGGTGCTACAGAAGAATGCTGAAGATTAGATGGGTAGATCACATAACTAATGAGGAAGTATTGAATAGGATTGGGGAGAAGAGAAGTTTGTGGCACAACTTGACCAGAAGAAGGGATCGGTTGGTAGGACATGTTCTGAGGCATCAAGGGATCACCAATTTAGTATTGGAGGGCAGCGTGGAGGGTAAAAATCGTAGAGGGAGACCAAGAGATGAATACACTAAGCAGATTCAGAAGGCTGTAGGTTGCAGTAGGTACTGGGAGATGAAAAAGCTTGCACAGGATAGAGTAGCATGGAGAGCTGCATCAAACCAGTCTCAGGACTGAAGACCACAACAACAACAACATGTATATCATTTCCCGAGAAAAAAGGGAGCTTAACATACGGCCGGGCAGACAGTCTGATAACTATTAACAATTTATTTCGTGTTATATTGTTAAAAATGAAAAATTTTCTGATTTTTTTTCTTTAGTTATAGTGTGTAACCTTGCTTCTTGCCAATTTTCGTGATTGTTGGTCAACGGGAAGTACCCTGTTCGCTTTGTCGAGTAAATTTGCAAGCATCAAAATATGTGACATAGATGACCGCATCTTTTGACTACATTGGCTTAGAAGCTAATGTTTATTGTATCGCCAAACTATGTGGCATAAATTTTAACTTGGCAAGTCCACCCATTCCCGAGAAAAGGGGTCTTAACAGACGAACAGACAGACTGTTTGATAACAGATGACCAAATGAACAATATTGCGATTATTTCCTTTGGTTGTAGTGTGAAACCTTGCTTCTTGGTAAATTTCATGATTCTAGGGCATCCGTAATTACCCTGTAGGTTTTGATGAGTGAATTTGGGAGTGTCAAAATACGTAACATGAATGGCCCCTGCCTTAGAAGCTTCACATTTTTACATCGTCAAGGGGCCGTAGACCTTAACATGTGACACAAATTTCGATATACGTCCACCCGTTCCTGAGGGAAAGGGTTTTGAAGATCCGGACGGACACACAGAGACGATCAACAGAATGATCCTACAGCGGCCGTCAAACTATTTTGTTCGAGAGCCAATAGTGACACTGTGGGACTACACCTAGGGCCGCGTATGTACCGATCTTATTATTAACTGGTAAGGTATATATATTAGTATGTTATGAGACTCCAATCGGCAAACTGTAGTAAGGGGGCGGTAAGCTGGCCCGTCCCAAAGTAATGATTGTTAAAACTCGGTACCATTCGGAACACTTCGTATCGACTGTGCTCTGTTACAGATTACTGTCGAACTCAGCGATCTTGCAGTTGCGACACTACAGTTGCATGGTGAAGTATTGTCGGCTTTACTATGTGTGCGAATGATACTTATATTTAAATGCGCTATTGAATACGAGAGGCGCCGTTACAAAAGTTTGATAAATGATGTAAACGCCCGTTTTCTTTTTTCTACTCACTGCATTGCGTTGCAACAGTCTTACTTATGATCGTTGCTAAAAGTAACTGCCACATTTCAAGATCTCTGTAATGAGAATTCAGAGTCCATGTTGCTTCCGTGTCAAAATTTATATTTATTTACTTATTGCTTGTTTAGTCTGACTAGATTAGGGCCTCTCTTACATCTGACCAGGATCAACACATACGAAAGATATTACTAAAACATTAACAGGAATAACAATAATAATAGTAGTAGTAGTATACGAGGGTGAGTCAAATGAAAACCTTAAATATTTTTTTAAATATTATTTATTGTGTAGAAATGGTACAAAGCTGTATCACTTATCAACATAATCTCCCCCACGCTCAATGCAAGTCCTCCAGCGCTTACAAAATGCATAAATTCCTTTAGAAAAAATTTCTTTTGGTAGTCCGCACAAGCACTCATGCAGCACGTGGCGTACCTCTTCATCAGAACGGAACTTCTTTCCTCCCATTGCGTCTTTTAGTGGTCCAAACATATGGAAATCACTTGGGGCAAGGTCTGGTGAGCATGATGGATGAGGAAGACACTCAAAATGTAGGTCTGTGATTGTTGCAACTGTTGTACGGGCAGTGTGGGGCCTTGCATTGTCATGTTGTAAAAGGACACCTGCTGATAGCAATCCACGTCGCTTTGATTTGATTGCAGGTCGCAGATGATTTTTTAGCAGATCTGTGTATGATGCACTGGTGACAGTCGTCTCTCTAAGCATTTTAGTCCCAAAAGAGAGTCAGCATAACCTTCCCTGCTGATGGTTCTGTTCTAAACTTCATTGGTTTTGGTGATGCGGAATGCTGCCATTCCTTGCTCGCTCTCTTCGTTTCCGGTTGGTGGAAGTGAACCCAGGTTTCGTCTCCAGTAACGATTCTTGCTAGGAATCCATCACCTTCTCGTTCAAAGCACCGAAGAAGTTCTTCACAAGCATCAACACGTCGTTCTCTCATTTCAGGAGGCAGCTGCCGTGGCACCCATCTTGCACACACTTTGTGAAACTGGAGCACATCGTGCACAATGTGGTGTGCTGACCCATGACTAATCTGTAAACATGCTGCAATGCCATACAGTGTCACTCGGCGGTTTTCCTTCACCATGGCTTCAATTGCTGCAATGTTCTGTGGAGTCATAACTCGTTGTGCTTGACCTGGACGAGGAGCATCTTCCACTGAAGTCCATTTGCGAACTTCCTACTCCATTCGTAGACTTGCTGCTGTGACAAACATGCATCACCGTACTGAACCTTCATTCGTCGATGAATTCCAATAGGTTTCACACCTTCACTACGCAAAAACCGAATAACAGAACGCTGTTCTTCCCTGGTGAAGTCGCAAGTGGGGCGGCCATCCTTATACTGATACTGCGACGGTATGTGTGCATCTGCACTATGCTGCCACCTACAGGCCATTCTGCACGCTGTGTGTAGCACGCTTACCAACTTACAGGCGCCAAATTTCGATTTGTTATTACAAATTTAAGGTTTTCATTTGAATCACCCTCTCACTACAGTAGCTGATCGGCACGAGTCGTACACGCCCTTGAGGTGTCAGTGCTGGAAGACAAACTATAAAACATTTCCCCCTTATATTCTATAAACCCGCAGCGGCCGTCTTGCTTACTCCTCTGACCCTAAACGGTCATCTCTGCTTAGCTCGCGGCCGAAAGGTGAAGTTAAGCATATCTTCAAATATTACTGTCTGTAAAAGTATTTTCGTATGTTACGGAGAAGTAAAACTACAGTCTTAAGAAGTTCTTAAAGTTCGTTGACGTTTTTGGTTTGGTTGTTGCTTTATAGATGCATGCTGTTATAAAAAACGGCTGAAAACCGCAAGCCGCACGAGTACTTGATTCGGACCGCAATTTGACGACCACTGCTGCAAGGTTCCGTTTTTACAGATAAAGAGTACAATCAGAACAAGGCAATTCGATTAGATTACGTTCTGCAGACGAAGACTAACAAGGGGAGGCCACGATGTTTGGAACGCGGATTTACTGCAAACTTCGTACACTCGTAGTACTCCATTAGGACACCAAAATGTGTAAGCAGTAGCGCGTACTTCTCACGCGTTATTGAGAAAATCGATAATTTCGGTCGTCCAATATCTATTTGTGCGTGGTCATTTTTAGCACAAAGCGGCGCCAGCTGACTGGTTGACGTTCAGGCCCCGTAACCATTTGGTCGCTGTATTCAGTCCCGTTCGTAAGTTTTTTTATTTTCAACATAGTCATTTTCTTTACTATTTATATTACAATCGATATAATGGGAAAAATACGTGTAATCTGATGAACTTTTATTAAATTTACAATGTTATTTGGCAGTCTACAAATTTTTATTATCGCAAATAATACAGTTTACTATCGACTAGTAAACTGCCAAACGCATAAAGTGATATTGAAAATGTATGCTTGTCCGTGTCTTCAAAATTTTTCTCATTTAATCGAAAGAGAACGAGAAATTACTTCTCGTGAAGGCGCTATTAAAATACAGTCGATACTGCATGACCAATTAGCAGCGCCGATATTTAAGGAAATGCTGCGTTATGCATGGTTTGCTTCCAAGTTATCGCCTGTAAGAGAGGTTTTTGAAAATGTTAACGAGGTTCGTTTCCTCATGGAAAACCTCAAAAGACCTTGCGTATACGGAAACATAGCATTTATTCAATGCAGCTGGTGCCGTTTAACTTTATGTTTTCCATGTTTTTACGAAAAATACCATCCTGCATCCTGTACTCGTAATGTCGAAAGCGACGATTAATTGTACATCTTTCGAAAGCCGTCTGTGCAGCTCATAAACTTGGAAGTAACAAGTCGCTACAGGCTCCTTCCATGTATCAGGGATTTATCAAATCACGGACAAGTATACATTTTCAGTATCACTTTATGCGTTTGGCCGTTTACTAGTCTATAGTTACCAATATTATATTTTTTGTGATAGTAAAAATTTGTAGACTGCCAAATAACACTGTAAATTTAATAAAGGTTCATCCGATTACACGATTTTGTCCCATTATATCAATTGTAATATAAATAGTAAAGAAAATGACTGTGTTAAAAATAAAAAAAAAAAAACTGACGAACGGGACTCGATCCAGCAACCCACCGATTAAGAGGCTTGAATACTAACCACTTTTTTTTTGTTAAATCTCATTTTGTTCGCTTTTGTTCGTTGCATTTGCTCGGGGCGGACGTCGTAAGATATCCGTTTAAATTCGTTGTTGATCGATTAACTCAGTTTTTTTATTACAGAGGACAACTAATCCTCTGACCGAACACTCTTTTTTTACCTTTTCCTTTATTAAAACAACCATATATGTACATAAGCACAAAAACAAAATATTGAAGTGCTGGAACTGATTCAACACGAATTGTATCCTACAATAGACTGAAGAACACATTTCGATATAGTGCCATTTGTAAGCTTACAAAATAGAACATAAATAGTAAACTGACAATAGCCTCTTCAGTCCAGACAGAGACATAGATCCGAAACGCAAACATATATAATTGATTGTCTTAACTGGAATGACAGTTCTGTCATTTGATTCATAACCGTCCAAACTCAAAGTCATTTGGAGCACACAAACGGATAACAAGAGATGGACAGGAACATAAATTAATGAAAACGTCATAATGAAGTTAATAACACCATTGAGAAGTCGGGAGTAGTCCTAGGAACTGGTATAACCCCTTATTCGTTGTGTATTTTGTTCGCTACATAGTCTTGCATGTGATTTGTGTCCTTACCGGCATCGAGAATTACCCTACGCCTTGTTTTTCAAAAATTATGTCTAACATGTTAGCAAACATCTTCCTGAAATTTGGGTAACGTTTCATCTTCCAGCGTGCCGTTCCCATGTAAGCCTCGAAACTAATGAGATTATCTTCACTATTGTGGATTATGATATATGTCACAAATCGTCCTAACATCCACATCACGGTGTTGTTCTTGGTAGCGGGAAAATGTTTCGTGTCCGGCCAGAGCAGGATGTCGGTGCAGTGGCTGGCTGGGCTGCTGCGAGTAATCAGGCCCAACCTCTGCTGCACCCATTTCCAGTTAATGAGATGACCGCCACAAGTGAAGCGATGGCGTAAGGTGTCGACCAGACCACAGCGGACGCATTTATCACTGTCACTTAAACCGATTCTATGCAACCTTTCATTAGTGGGTATAACATCGTTTACCACTTTATACCATGTGGACGCCACTTCACCAGTGTGGACGGTTAAACTTATCTTGTCCCAAACTGCATCCAATGAACACTCGGGTATTTAAGTTCAATGGGATTCCGAACTATTGGAGATGCCCATCTTTTTAATAACAGGTGCGTCGTCGGTAAATCCTGCGTGAAATATTGTCCATCAATATAGCTTACTTCAAGAAAAAACTGCTTGACATGTCGTAGTTTGTAATGTATTTTACCTACGTCAATGGGTGGATGCGTATCGGTGGGTTGTAAGGTTCGAAAGAGCCAACTGGTTACGCTGGGAGGTTCCTTGTCCAACAAATGGGTGATTCGTTTAATATATAACGCAGTACACTTTCGGTTAATGTCAGGCATGTTTAGTCCGCCGGCCTGTCTGGAAGACGTCAGCGTGGTGTATTTCACTTTGAACAGATGCCCTTGCCAGATAAATCTATTAGAGAGTTTCATCACGTGTTTGGCTTGCATCTTGGGGACTGGAAATAGTTGGGCCATATAGTACGCTTTACTGAATATATAACTGCTGAGGAGTCGTATGCGTTGGAGAATGTTAACGGACCGCCAATTGTTTTCATAGATGGCACCTTGCATTTTGTTGGTGACCTGCTTCCAATTTTTTGCATTCATTTTTAGCGGGCATTTGTCGATAATCATCCCCAGAGTGGTGTGGGTTTCGACAGGCTTCGCCCAAGGTATAATAACTGCATCGAATCCTCGAATGTTGACAAAGGTGCATTTACCGGCGTTGATTTTAGCACCGGAAGCACGACAGTACTCGTCCACCGCGGTCTTCGTCTCCGTCTCCGTCGTTGCGCAATAACACTCCGACGTCGTCGGCGTAAGCACGAACCACGAAGGACGTCCCGGCGATCGAAAGGCCTGCAAGTTTGTCATGAATAGAGCGTAAGAGCGGCTCGAGCGGTAAAACAAGTAACATCATGGAGAGAGGGCTCACCTGCGGCACTCCGGAGGTACTCGTGGCGGACGCGATCAAAAGCCTTGCAAAAGTCGATAAACAGCAATGCGAGATTCACGTTAGTGACTGACGCTATGGCTATTACATCTCTATATTCCGAAAGGGGCGTCATAATAGTGCGACCAGGGATGCATGATTGATGGTTGTGAATCACTTGCTTCATTAACGGAGACAGTCTGTTGTTGAGTACTCTGGCGAAGATTTTGTAATCAAAATTGAGTAAAGTAATAGGTCGGAAGTTATCTAAGGTTTTTCGGTGTTTGCTTTTTGGTATCAATACAATTCGGCCTTCCTTCATTTCGGGCGGCACGTCACTCCCTCGCATCACTTCATTGAGAACATCTGTAAATGCGTGTCCGATTATGGGTCAGAAGCGCACATAAAATTCCCGTGGCAAACCATCCTCGCTGAGCTACCGTACCGGCTAACCACTCGGCTACCGCCGCTTTGTGATAGAAATGACTACGCGCAGGTACATATTTGACGATTTTATCAATAGCGCTTGAGAAGTACGCGCTACTGCTTACACATTTTGTTATCCTAATGGAGTACTACGAGTGTACGAAGTTTGCAGTAATTCCGCGTTCCAAACGTCGTGGCCTCCCTTTGTAAGTAACTGGGTGCAAGGTAACACGGAGAGGACGATATTCGGTTGTTATTTCGAGAAGACTTCGTCAATGAATTTGCATAAAGAAACTTCATTTCTATACCAGTTTAGCACAGTGTGTTGAAAAGTCAGGTGGAAAGAATTGTAAGCCCCGTCCCTCGGTGAGATTTTTGTGCAGACAGGCTAATACGGAGCAGGTGGTGTCCGGGCAGCGGGTGAGTGGGAGAAGAAGGCGAGGCGCGGCGCGCAGGAGGCGTAATGCACTGTCGGCGGCAGCAGACCCGATTACAGGGCGGCGCGCCGGCGGTAGCGCCAGAAGTTGCTCGTCAGCGCCCGCTTTAAAACAACAACACCGAAACACAATACGGTTTTAAGTGACGGCTCGGCCGGCGCGCAGCGCTAATGCAAACAGGCGCGCCCTGTGATCGCACCGCACCGCGGACGATCACATCGCCGTCCTCACTTACATCCCTGCCGCGGCGTCCGGGGGCGCCAGATTATTCTTCAAATCTTCATTTGTGCGAGACGAAACACTGGTCAGCACTGGATCCTTATAGCGAATGACTCGTGTTCAAATCCCGTCGTACAGTCATGACACAGGAAGACTCAGACCCAAGAAATAACAAAAATTACGGTTTTTGGCTTTCTTGTATACTCAACTACTACAGATTTTCTCTTTAAAATTATGTATGTATATTTTAATTAGATTAAATTTCAATAGTATTAATGTATTTTATAAAATGTGCTGACTTAGGTTTATCGCGCCATGTACTATGGAAATAACACTGAAGAGCCACAGAAACTGGTACACCTGACTAATATCGTGCACGGTCCCCACGAGCACGCAGAAGTGTCACAACACGACGTGGTATGGACTCGACTAATTTCTGAAGTAGTGCTAGAGGGAACTGACACCATGAACCCTGCAGGGATGTCCATAAATTCGTAAGAGCACCAGAGATCTGCCGGCCGCGGTGGTCTAGCGGTTCTAGGCGCTCAGTCCGGAACCGCGCGACTGCTACGGTCGCAGGTTCGAATCCTGCCTCGGGCATGGATGTGTGTGATGTCCTTAGGTTAGTTAGGTTTAAGTAGTTCTAAGTTCTATGGGACTGATGGCCACAGATGTTAAGTCCCATAGTGCTCAGAGCCAAGACAGATCTTTTCTGAACAGCACGCTGCAAGGCAACCCAGATATGCTCAAATAATTTTCGTGTCTGGGAGGGGAAAGGGGGGGGGGGGCGTTTGTGGCCAGCAGTAGTGTTTAAACTCAGATGAGTGTTCCCAGAGCCATTATGTGGCATTTCTGTACGTGTGGGGTATGGCGTTGTCCTGCTGGAATTGCCCAAGTCCGTCGGAATGCACGATGGATATGAACGGATGCGGATGATCAGACAGGATGTTTCCGTACGTGTCACCTGTCAGAGTTATTGTGATATTTATATGGAAGTAAGGCACCTAGAAATTCGGAAAAGTTTGCAATGGAAAATAGGGGTGCTATGATTTTGCGTTTGTTGCATATTACGTAATACGTTGCTGCATATCAAAATTTAGCTAACATACTGAATTTTTCTTTAGACTTGGGTGGACGTATCTATCTGGCACCAATCATGAAAAAACTGATTTGATGTAGCGCACTCATTTGCAATTGCACTGCGCCAGCGATAAAGTCAGACTGAAATATCCACAACATTCCTAATATTTCATTAATGGTTTGAGATATCGAAATGACATTTTGGCGAATGATAGCACACAAAGAGGAGAGTATTTTGCCATACAGTTGTTATGCAAAACTTCATTATTTATCGTGTTATTCCATTAACTACAAGGCCATCGACAGCTGGTGAAATGAGAAATTCCATGGGTTTTGAAACAACGTAAGTGAAGTCATAACTTGTTTATTTTATAACAAGGATGTGCTTTTTCATAAGATTCCGACCTTACTTTTTTCCGTTCCTCACTTAACAAACATAATAAACCACCGTTTGAAAATTTTCTTGAAATTGCGTCTGCGCAACATGTTAGTGAGGTGAGACTGTGAACTCAGCTGAGCTTTAGAAAAGAAGCAAATTTTAACATGGCAACAAGAGAAACATGTGCGTTTTAACCAAAATTCCCCACTCATGACGCTTCTCTGAAAGCTACAAATGGTTAACAAACCAGGCGAAAAGAAGTAGCTGCATTTTTGGCGGAATTCTTTTTAGATACTAACCAAAGAAGACATATGACAGATCTTTTTGAATGGTCAACATGAAGGGGCCCCACTTAATGTTTACAAAAACAAAATGTGAGTGTAGGCTTCAGCTTAGAATGGTACTTCCCATCCAGCGCTCAGCATTTCCCCTTATAATGCCTGCCCACAGCCCCCCCCCCCCCTACCCCACACACACACACACACACACACACACACACACACACACACACACACACACACACACACACACTTCCATCTGCACATCAGGGGTCCCATATCAACCCAACTGCACACGTCCCACACCATTACAGAGCCTCCAGCAGCTTGAACAGTCCGCTGGTGACATGCTGGGTCCATGGATTCATGAAGTTGTCTCCATATCCGTACACATCCATCCGCTCGATGCAATTTCAAACGAGACTCGTCCGACCAGCCAACATGTTTCCAGTCATCAACAGTCGAATGTCGGTGTAGACTGACACAGACGAGGCGTCAAATTTCATGTCGTGCAGTCATCAAGGGTAAACGAGTCGGCCTTCGGCTCCGAAAGCCCGTATCGGTGATGTTTCGTTGAATGGTTCTCACGCTGTAAGGCCAACACTTGTTGTTAGCCCAGCATTGAAATCTGCAGCAATTTGCGGAAGGGTTGTACTTCCTTCACGTTAACAATCATTTTCTGAGCATTCCTGGTGAAGTATATAAAAATTTGGTTTCTACAGGGAATTATATAACTCTCTGGGCAAATGTCTTTCCGAGACCGATGCTTGAAATACTCCTCTGTGATACTGACAAGGGCGAGATTGAGTCAGTAATTAAATCACTGAAGACTAAGGATTCTCAGGGATATGATGGAGTGCCTAGCAGAATATTAAAGAACTGTGCTGCACATGTTAGCCCTGTATTTAGCCATATTTGTAATTTTTGCTTTAGGAATGGTCAGTTTCCTGAACGTTTAAAGTATTCAGTAGTAAAGCCACTTTATAAAAAGGGAGAAAGGAATAATGTAGACAATTTTAGACCTATTTCTATGCCATCAGTGTTTGATAAAGTTATTGAAAAGGTTGCGTATGTAAGGATAATTGATCATTTTATATCACACGTTTTGCTATCAAATGTACAGTTCGACTTTAGAAGTCGTCTAACAACTGAAAATGCTACATTCTCTTTCCTCTGTGAGGTACTGGATAGGTTAAACAGAAGCTTTCGAACGCTAGGCATATTTTTTTATTTAGCTAAGGCGTTTTATTGTGTTGATCACAAAATATTGCTCCAGAAGTTGGACCTTTACGGAATACGGGGAGTAGCTCACAACTGGTTCACCTTTTACTTTAGCAGCAGACAGCGAAAGGGCGTTATTCACAGTGTTGAGAATGGGTGTGATGTGGGGTCTGAGTGGGTTTATGGTCAAGTGGGGGGTGCCCCAGGGATCAGCATTGGGGCCATTCCTGTTCCTTATTTATATAAATGATATGCCCTCTAGTATTACTGGTAACTTTGAAATATTTCTGTATGCTGATGACACTAGCTTGATAGTAAAAGATGTTGTGTGCAACATTGGCTCGGTTTTAAATAGTGCAGTTCATGACATAAGTTCATGACTTGTAGAAAATAAACTAACGCTAAATCACAGTAAGACTCAGTTTTTACAATTTCTAACACACAATTCAACAAAACCTGACGTTTTAATTTCACGAAATGCGCATATGATTAGTGAAACTGAACAGTTCAACATTCTAGGTGTTTAGATAGATAGTGAACTGTCGTGGAAAGCCCACGTTCAGGATCTTGTTCAAAGACTTAATGCTGCCATTTTTACTATTCGAACAGTATCTGAAGTGAGTGATCGTCCGACCAGAAAATTAGTCTACTTTGCTTATTTTCATTCGCTTATGTCATATGGTATTATATTTTGGGGTAACTCTTCCCATTACAAAAGGATATTTTTGACTCAGAAACAGGCGGTTCGGGTAATAAGTGGTGTAACATCACGAACCTCTTGTCGACCCCCGTCCACGAGTCTGAGTATTTTGACATTGGCCTCTCAGTGTATATATTCCTTACTGTCATTTCTTGTTAACAATGTTAGCTTATTCCCAAGAATAAACAGCTTTCACTCAGACAATACTCGGCAGAAATCAAACCTCCATTTGGATCGGACTTCCTTAACTCTTGTGCATAAAGGTATGCCGTATACTGCTGCTTCCATTTTCAGTAACCTACCACTAGAAATCAAGAATCTTAACAGTAATCCACGCGCTTTCAGTTCGAAACTGAAGAGTTTCCTCATGGGTCACTCCTTCTATTCTGTCGATGAGTTCCTTGAAAAATTACGCTGATTCTTGTTGTACTGTTGATTGCATTTACATAAACTTATGGCTTAACTTCCTTAGGGTTTATAAACACTTTATTTTTATCTGATATTACTTTTATGTTGTAATTTCATGTACTGACACGTTCCATGATCGTGGATATTTGCTCCTCAATTTGGTCCTACAGCATTTGATGTGTAAATAAATAAAATGAATAAACAAATCAGGAATCCGACATTGCTGCAGCCGGAAAAAGTTCCTCCAAGAACTGAACAACGACGATTAAAAAGAATCGTTCAACGTGACAGAAGTGCAACCCTTCCTCAAATTGCTGTAGATTTCAACGCTGGGCCCTCGACAAGTGACAGCGAACCATTCGACGAAACATCATCGACATGTGCTTTCAGAGCCGAAGGCCCACTCGTGTACCCTTGATTGCACGACACAAAGCCTTACGCCTCGCCTGGGCCCGTCAACACCGACATTGGACTGTTTATGACTGGGAACATGTTGCCTGGTCGGACGAGTCTCATTTCTGATTTTATTGAGTGGATGGACGTGTAGAGGCACGGAGACAACCTCATGTATCCATGGACCCTGCATGTCAGCAGGGGACTGTTGAAGTTGGTGGAGGCTCTGTTATGGTTTTGGGCGTGTGCAGCTGGAATGATATGAGACGCCTGATACGTCTAGATACGACTCTGAAAGGTGACAAGTACGTAAGCATTCTGTCTGATCACCTGCAACCATTCGTGTCCATTGTACATTCCGACGGACTTGGGCAATTCCAGCAGGACAATGCGACACTCCACAGGTCCAGAATTGCTACAGAGTGGATCCAGGAACACTCTTCTAGGTTTAAAACTTTCGTGGGCCACCAGGCTTCCCAGACACTAACATTATTGAGCATATCTGGGACGTTATGAATTAAGTCCAAAAAGCTGCTACTTTTGTGATGTTTATTTAATTATGACAGGCCTGTTTCAGCACTATTGCCATCATCAGGCGATCTGAAAGTAATGGTTTTATTATATACTATTTTCTAGGGCAGACGGTAGCCTATTTGTCATATATGAGATTGACAACCATACATTTATGGAATTCTTAACTTACCTATAACATCACTGGTTAGTCACTTAAGCATTTCTCTTACGTCTTTTAAAGTTATTTTATGACGTAGCTTTCATAGGCTATATTTGTTGGAAGTTATAGCCTGAATTTTATTTGTTGTGTGTGACAATTTTTTGTTTGACGTTTAACCAACGATGTTATAAGTTTACATTAGGGCAGTTACCCCCCATGAACCGTTGGTGGGGAGGCTTGTGTGCCTCAGCGATACAGATGACCGTGCTGTAGGTGCAACCACAACGGAGGGGTATCTGTTGAGAGGCCAGACAAACGCGTGGTTCCTGAAGAGGGACAGCAGCCTTTTCAGTAGTTGCAGGGGCAACAGTCTGGATGATTGATCTGGCCTTGTAACACTAACCAAAATGGCCTTGCTGTGCTGGTTCTGCGAATAGCTGAAAGCAAGGGGAAACTACGGCCGTAATTTTTCCCGAGGGCATGCAGCTTTAAGAGAGCTTCATCAAACCATTCTCAGGACTGAAGACAACAACAACAACAACAACCAACAAATATAGCCTATGAAAGCTACGTCATAAAATAACTTTAAAAGACGTAAGAGAAACGCTTAAGTGACTAACCAGTGATGTTATAGGTAAGTTAAGAATTCCATAAATCTATGGCTGGCAATCTCATATATGTGACAAGTAGGCTACCGTCTGCCCTAAAAAATAGTATATAACAAAACCATTACCTTCAGATCGCCTGATGTGGCAATAGTTCTGAAACAGGCCTGTCGTGATTAAATAAACATCACATAAGAAGCAGCTTTTTGGACTAAATTCATGATGTCTTTACATGACTTATATCGAGCTGCGGGCCCATTGGAAACAAAATATCTGGGACGCTTTGCAACGTGCTGTTCAGAAGAGATCTCTACCCCGTCGTACTCTTATGGACTTATGGATAACCCTGCAGGATTCATGGTGTCGACTCCCTCCAGCACTACTTCAGACATTAGCCGAGTCCAAGCCACGTCGTGTTGCGGCACTTCTGCGTGCTCATGGGGGCCCTACACGGTATTAGATAGGAGTACCAGTTTCTTTGGCTCTTCAGCGTAGTATAAACGCCACGGTCGGTTCGTCACGTCATCGGACGCCTGAGTGTGATCGCGAGTCGCACCCATGCATGTTATGGAGCTTCGTATGGGAGAAAAGTTGGCACGCTTTGTTTTTCTTTTCGCATTAATACCATCTCTTCCCCAATAAAAGCTCCATAAGACAGGTCGGCGCCACGGTGTGGTGATGATGAACCGTCCATTTCAACAACAAGCCTCACAACAACTGTCGATAGTCTTCTAAGGGTGCACGAACTGATTTTACTTGAAACGATTACACTCACATCTGGTAGTAAACGGAAGAAAGGAAGTCAATAGATAAGAAAAATGAGTACGTCTGCGCCACCTATAACGAGAGCTACAGTTGTGGAAACATTAAAGTGCTTGGATTCACTGTTGTTTCTGCTTACGACGATTCCATGAAAGTTGTCAGTACATCGGAACACCTGATACTGCTGTATTTATGTGCAAAATTTGTACATATGTCAGTACCAATGACGCTGATGATGAACTTGAGTAATAACGCTGATGCTGAAACTGAGTGACAAGTATGTTACGTGAAGTGTTAACAGTGCATAGAAAGTTATAACGGAAATAAGCACATTCTCACGAAATTAAGTATACAGGGTCACGGAATTAGGTACGCTGAAACTACGGTAAATGAGGTAGCATGCCCACTTCGTAGAATGTATTTTATAACTTCGACAGTTTTTCATTTCTATAATGTTCATCATCTTGGATTAGTAGGACAGTGTATTGTTGGTTTCACAAAAGTAAGATACACAACTTCTAGAACGAATATTTGTTTCAGTTTCTCATTTACAATCCTTAGCATTACGATGATAGGTTGGTTTGCACTGTACTTTTTATTTCTTCATTTTGTACCTCTCCTCTAATTACTGACGCATGTGGTTTTTCTTAATTAACCGAGCACTGTCCAGCAATAAACATCTCGTATCCAGACACTTTTGACACATTTAAGTGACTTCCTTTCTTGTGTGCTCTGCGTTATTGATGTATTTAGGTCTTTCAAAATGATGGAGTATAGCAATCAGTCGTCGTTTCCTTTCAGGTTTTATTAAAGCGTATCTAGATTTCAGTTAGTACCTAGCCATTATCAGTGCACTATTTCACAGTCTCAATTCATCTCCTAGTACGTCAGTCCTCTACTGTTCTGAAGTCTTGAATGAACTGTGACAGAAGCCCGAACAACAGTGGACTGGCGTACAAAGACATGTATTGAAACTATGAAATAGTGCACTGATAATGGCTAAGCACTAGCCGAAAGCTATATTTGCTTTAATAAAACCTGAAAGGAAAGGCCGACTAAATGCTATGCTCTATCATTCTGGAAGTCATATCACAGTCACTGAGTGCATCCACACTTCTAATGGAAGGTAAGTTGATGGGTATTTAGGTCTATTATCAAAAATTGCATATTTGCCTTTACAATCGACTTTTAATGAAGTTGCGCTACCCCCTTATTTCCTTAATCTATCATCACGCCAGATCTACTCCACTGTGATTTCGAAGAAAAGTTCGAACGATGCATGTAGTAGGAGATGAGTTCGATGCTTTGGATAAGATCTGAGAAGAGAGTGAGACAGTGGGCGCTCGTTTTCAAGCCACACAACTTGGAACGTCTTTCCACTTTTTATAAGAGTAGTATCCGTACACTGGTACATAGTCAGCCATTTTCTCTTCGTACCACGCGCGGAAAGGATAGAACAGAAAATTGCTAACATTGCTACGACGTACATTCTGTCAAGCACTGTAGAGTCCCTGCTAAGTGTAAATAAAGATTCCTTCTTCTCTCTTCTTAAAAAGGGAAAGCGATTCTCCTGTCCCGGTCGCAGAGGAAGTTGTTGCCAAAGGTTGCTTGGTCTTCCAATATCTGTTTCATAAGTTGTTGCCAAAGGTTGCTTGGTCTTCCAATATCTGTTTCATAATTCGCTTCTACTGGGTGAACAGACAAACTACAGCGACGGATTCCTGACTGGAAAAGGAGGAAAATAGTTCTATAAACATTTGTCCGGAAATGCATCGTTGCCACGACAGATGGCGCTGGCGAGTGACAGTTCGCCTGACCGCGTAGTGTGTGTTCCTTGTATTTCAGGCCGTGTGATTGACGCAGCGTACTGTGTGTTGTGGGTTGGCAGGAGAGCCAACACCGTTTTACTAGAGGAAGCCGAAAGGCACGCGTTTTAGCTCACGCAGACTGGCGTGAGGTCTGGAACAGGACAAGGAAATTAGAATTTAGAAAAAACGGACGTAGCTGGTGGAATACTTAACTTTAATCCATAAATGGTGAACGTCGCTCTTGACGGAACATTATTACAGTATCAATAGTAACTAGTACTGGCGCCTTGCTAGGTCGTAGCAAATGACGTAGCTGAAGGCTATGCTAACTATCGTCTCGGCAAATGAGAGCGTATTTTGTCAGTGAAACATCGCTAGCAAAGTCGGCTGTACAACTGGGGCGAGTGCTAGGATGTCTCTCTAGACCTGTCGTGTGGCGGCGCACGGTCTGCAATCACTGATAGTGGCGACACGCGGGTCCGACGTATACTAACGGACCGCGGCCGATTTAAAGGCTGCCACCTAGCAAGTGTGGTGTCTGGCGGTGACACCACACTGTGTACAGCACAATGGTCCGGTATTCAAGCCAGGAACAAGCCGAGATGGCGTTTGTGTAGGCCAAGCAGGTGGGAAAAGTCGAGGGGCAGCACGGCGATACCAAAACCGTACCCTCAACACCAACCACATCACACAACATTTCAATCTCTTTTTGAGCGTTTCTGTGAAATTGGGTCCTTTCAGACCGACGAACGTGCAGGGATGCGGCGGACTGTACGTACACCAGATTTGAAGGACCGGGTTCTACATCTGCATATATACTCCGCTAGCCACCAAGCGTTGTGTGGCGGAGGGCACAATTCGCGCCAAAGTCATATCCCCCACCCCACTGTTCCACTCGCGGATCGCGCGAGGGAAAACGACAGTCTTAACGTCTCAGTACGAGCTCTGATTTCCCTTATCTTTGAATGGTGATCATTGCGCGATTGGAAAGTTGGTGGTAATAATATATGCACTACATCCTCGGTGAAGATCGGATTTCGGAATTTGGTGAGCAGCCCCTTCCGATCAGCGTGCCGTCAGCGTGCAAGTGTATCCCACTTCAGACTTTCTATGAGATTTGTAAAGCTCTCGCGATGGCTAAATGTACCAGTCACGACTCTTGCCGCTATTCTTTGGCCCTTGTCAGTATCTTGAATCAGACACAACTGGTAAGGGTCCCATACAGACAAGCAATACTCTAAGACTGGACGAACTATCGTAGCCGGCCGGAGTGACCAAGCGGTTCTAGGCGCTTCAGTCTGGAACCGCACGACCGCTACGGTCGCAGGTTCGAATCCTGCCTCGGGCATGGATGTGTGTGATGTCCTTAGGTTAGTTGCGTTTAAGTAGTTCTAAGTTCTAGGGGACTGATGACCTCAGCTGTTAAGTCCCATAGTGCTCAGAGCCATTTGAACCATTTTTGAAGTAACGTATTGTAAGCAATTTCCTTTGTTGAAGGACTGCATCGCTTCAGGATTCAACCTATAAACCGCAATCTACAGTTCGCCTTACCCGTTACTTGTGTAATCTGATCATTCCATTTGAGATCATTTCGAATAGTCACACCGACACTTGACAGATGTTACCGCTTCCAAAGACTGGGCATTTATTTTGTACTCTTACATTAATGGGGATTTTCGCCTTGTTATACGCATTAGGGTCACACTTACTAATATTGAGAGATAACTGCCAGTCATTACACCACGCATTTATTTTCTGCACATCCTCATTGATTTGTTCACAACGTTCGTGTGATACTACTTTCCTGAAGACTACAGCATCATCGGCAAACAATCTAATGCCGCTGCAATACCATCAACCAAATCGTTTATACAAATCGTAAAAAGCAGTGGACCTATTACGCTGCTCTGGGGCACACCTGAAGTTACGCGTGTTTCTGTTGATGTCACCCCATTCAGGACGACATACTGCTCTCTGTCTGTTAGACAACTTTCTATCCAAACGCATATGTCATCGGAAAGACCGTAAGCGCGCGCTTTTTGGAGCAAGCAACAGTGCGGGACTGGGTCGAACGCCTTTCGAAAGTCGAGAAATATGGCATCAACCTGGGAGCTGGTATCTAGAGCCTGTTGTATATCATGCACAAACAGGGCCCGCTGTGTCTCGCATGACCGCTGTTTCCTAAAACCGTGCTGGTTTCTGCAGATGAGCTTCTCAGAGTCTAGAAAAGTCGTTACGTCTTAACACAAAATATGTTCCATGATTCTACAACAAATCGATGTCAGTGAAATTGGCCGGTAATTATGTGCATCCGATCTTCTACTCATTTTATAGATTTCTATGACCTGGGCCTTCCTCCAGTCCCGTGGAACTTTCCGCTGTTCCAATGATTTCTGATAGATGATGGACAAGAATGGTGCTATATTTGTAGTATAGTCAAGATAGGGAGACGAACCCTAGCACATGCTTCAGGCAAGCGGCCCGGAAAAAAATGGCTCTGAGCACTATGCGACTCAACTTCTGAGGTCATCAGTCGCCTAGAACTTAGAACTAATTAAACCTAACTAACCTAAGGACATCACACACATCCATGCCCGAGGCAGGATTCGAACCTGCGACCGTAGCGGTCACGCGGTTCCAGTCTGAAGCGCCTTTAACCGCACGGCCACACCGGCCGGCGGCCCGGAAACGTGGTGTAAGCTAAAGTACGATTAGGTGTATCGTACAGGACAACACCTACTATTCCTATCACCTGCATTGAGTGCAAGGATTATCAGCAGCGGATTTCCCTCAAAGAGAAGGATTCTGTCGATGGGTTTTGCACCAGAAAATCACAATTATGGGTTTCTGTCATCAGTCATCTTTACCGTCAAAGTAACTTTTACTAGAATTGGCATCATCAATCTGAATAATCGTCATCTGTGGGGTACAGACAGTCCTCGGGGATTGGTTAAGTCGTCTCATCAGAACCGGTTAAGCTCCAATGTGTGAGCAGGGATTCTTGACGACCACTTACTTGGATCGATTATTATTCCACAACGCGTCAACGGAGGAACGTATCTGGACTTCCTGCGGAATATTCTGCTTGGGCTGTTTCAGAATGTGCCTTCAGTAATGCGACAGGTTATGTGGTTTCTGCATGACGGAGCACCACCTCATTTCCACATTACACTTCACCGACACCTAAATAACATCTTTCCCGAACGTTGGATAGGACTCAAGAGGCCTTGAAGTATGGCCTGTTAGATTATTGGACTTAAACCTCCTGGATTTTTTTCCTCTGGGAGCATCTGAAAAGCGTTGTGTATGCTGAATCAGTTCCTGATGTGCAGACTCTTCAACAGCGTATTCCCGGCGCCTGTGACGCTATTTGGAGGGACGCCGTAACATGCGAAAGAGTGCGGAAGTCCATGACGCGACGTGTGAACGCGTGCATTGCAATCCATGGAAGCCACTTTGAACGTCTTTTGTGAGGTGGATGTGATGCAGCTCTGTACTGTGTTCTGGGAGATTTTTTGTCGTTGCACACATAGAACATTTTTTCCTCCATTTTCAGTCAGGAATCAGTCCCTGCAGTTTGTCGATTTTATTTATGTTCAACCTGTATATCAATTCAAAAAGACCGCCTCTGTAGCTGAGAGATCAGTGCGACTGAGTGCTGTGGGGGGATCTAGTTCCGATTACCGTCATCCCATGACAACCGGAAATTTTCCCTTGCTGGAGGACTGGACTCAGCTTCGTGATGCCAACTGAGGCACCAGAACCACAGCTGCCAGGAGAGCTGTGTGCTGAGCCTACGCCCATCCGCAGCCCACCTCGATGATGCCGTTGGCTTGGGTTGACATGGCGGTCAGTCGGGATCGATTCGCCCATCTGTGGCCAGGACGGCGGTGCTTTCCTTTATCTTATTCTTCTTTAGTTATTCTTTCTTCTTTCTTTCTTCTGTCAACGTGGCTTGCTCGCGGTGACGTTTTCAACTATGTACTGTTATTGTTTTGGTATTTACGAAGGCGTCTTGTTGCATGCTTATTCACTGCTTTTTAATACTTTGAACGACCTGAGGGTGGCTGCAGATAGCTACCGAAACTAGCTACAGAACTTCAATTGTAACAGGAAAATTACGGTCTAGGCATTAAAAGTTTTTACCTAGAAAAAAATTATAAGCATATGTACTAAGACACATTGAAGTATGGATCGGGCCAGGAGCTTGCACGGATAACCGAAGTACGCCACTGGCCATTAAAATTGCTACACCACGAAGAGGACGTGCTACAGACGCGAAATTTAACCAACAGGAAGAAGATGCTGTGATATGCAAATGATTAGCTTTTCAGAGCATTCACACAAGGTTGGCGCCGGTGGCGACACCTACAACGAGCAGACATGAGGAAAGTTTCCAACCGATTTCTCATACACAAACAGCAGTTGACCGGCGTTGCCTGGTGAAATGTAGTTGTGATGCCTCGTGTAAGGAGGAGAAATGCTTACCATCACGTTTCCGACTTTGATGAAGGTCGGATTGTAGCCTATCGCGATTGCGGTTTATCGTATCGCGACATTGCTGCTCGCGTTGGTCGAGATCCAGTGACTGCTAGCAGAATATGGAATCAGTGGGTTCAGGAGGATAATACGGAACGCTGTGCTGTATCCCAACGGCCTCGTATCACTAGCAGTCGAGATAACAGGCATCTTATCCGCATGGCTGTAACGGATCGTGCAGCCACGTCTCGATCCCTGAGTCATCAGATGGGGACGTTTGCAAGACAACAACCACCTGCAAGAACAATTCGACGACGTTTGCAGCAGCATGGACTATCAGCTCCTAGACCATGGCTGCGGTTACCCTTGACGCTGCATCACAGACAGGAGCGCCTGCGATGGTGTACTAAACGACGAACCTGGGTGCACCAATGGCAAAACGTGATTTTTGCGGATGAGTTCAGGTTCTGTTTACAGCATCATAATGGTCGCATCCGTGTTTTGCGACATCGCGGTGAACGCACATTGGAAGCGTGTATTCGTCATCGCCATACTGGCGTATCACCCGGCATGATGGTATGGGGTGCCATTGGTTACACGTCTCGGTCACCTCTTGTTCGCATTGACGGCACTTTGGACAGTGGACTTTACATTTCAGATCGTGGCTCTACCCTTCATTCGATCCTTGCGAAACCCTACATTTCAGCAGGATAATGCACGACTGCATGTTGCAGGTCCTGTACGGGCCTTTCTGGATACAGAAAATGTTTGACTGCTGACCTGGCAGCATATTCTCCAGGTCTCTCAGCAATTGAAAACGTCTGGACAATGGTGGCCGAGCAACTGGCTCGTCACAGTACGGCAGTAACTACTCTTGATGAACTGTTGTATCGTGTTGAAGCTGCATGGGCAGCTGTACCTGTACACGTCATCCAAGCTCTGTTTGACTCAATGCCCAGATGTATCAAGGCCGTTATTACGGCCAGAGGTGGTTGTTCTGGGTACTAATTCCTCAGGATCTATGCATCCAAATTGTAAATGTAATCACATGTCAGTTCTAGTGTAATATATTTGTCCAATGAATACCTGTTTATCATCTGCATTTATTCTTGGTGTAGCAATTTCAATGGCCAGTAGTGTAATTAAGACGATCGCTCACGATAAGCGGGAAATAGAGGTTTGAGTCCCTGTGCGACACTAATTTTCATATGCCACAATTGGATAATATATCTATACCCACTGGAGCTGAAGTCATGAAATTCGCATTCAGTGAATAATTCGGAATAAGATAACATGAACGCTTGGTGAAGTTAAATGGAATTCATTCGAAGAAAGACGATGTAGTTCTCGCGGAATATTTTTGTGCAGGTATAGAGGACCTATACTGGAAGAAGACGGGTGTGGCCATTATCATGCCATCATCGTCCATCTCGCATAGGGATCAAGAGAATCTAATTTGGGCGCGTACAGGCATATGGACAGTTCTTATCCCTCGTTCAGTCCAGAAGTGGAACAGACCAAAAATCGATAATATTGGTACAATGCAGCATCTTCCCTGCGCTGTATAGTGGCTTATAGAATATACATTGATCAGCCAGAGTATTGTGACTACCAACCTAATAGCCAGTATGTTCAGCTTTGGCACGAATAAATGAGGAGACGCATCCTGGCATGGAAGCAATGGGAACTTGGTAGGTCATTGGAGGGAGATGGCACCACCACATATGCACACACAAGTCACCTAATTCCCTAAATTCCGGGGAGGGGGGCGATGACCTCTGACGCCACGTTCAATCACATCCCAGACGTGTTTGATTGGGCTGGCGAGGTGGGGGACCAGCACATCATCTGGAACTTGCCACTGTATTCCTCAGACCACTCCACCAAACTCCCGGCATTGTGATACGGCGCATTATCTTGCTGAAAAATGACACTGCCGTCGGCAAACACGATCGTCATGAAGGGGTGTAAGTGGTCTGTAGCCAATGTACAATACTCCTTGGCCGTCGTGGTGCCTTGAACGAGCTCCACTGGACCCATGGATTCCTCAGAGCATAATGGAGCCACCGCCAGCTTGTCTCCGTCCCGCAGTACGCGTATCGAGAGCTTTTTGCCAAGAAGACGACGGATTCGCGCCCTCCCATCAGCGTGTTGAAGAAGGTAACGGGATTCATCAGATCACGCAACTCTCTGCCACTGTGCCAACATCCAGTGCCGATGGTCACGCGCTCATTTCAACCACAGTTGCCGATGTCGTGGTGTTAACATTGGCACATACATGGGTCGTCATTTGCGGAGGCCCATCGTTAAGGAGTGTTCGGAGCACTGTGTGTTGAGTCACACTTGTACTCTGCCATGCATTAAGGTCTGATGTTATTTCCACCACAGTTCGCCACCTGTCCTGTTTTACCAGTCTGTCCAGCTCACGACGTCTGACATCTGTAAGGAGGGGTGGCCGCCCAACCCGACGTCGTCTGGGCGTGGTTTCACCTTGATTTCGCCATGTGTTGAAGACACAAACCACAGCACTCAGCGAACACCCGACAAGTATAGTTCTCGAAATTCTCGTGCCGAGGCTCCAGGCCATAACAATCTACCCTCGGTTAAACTCAAATAGATGGCGCGCCTTCTCCTTTCTACACATGGACAGCACGCCCACTGATACTACATGCACCATGTGTGTGTCTGCTATAGTGCATTTAAAATTAGTTGCGACTCTTGACGTTTGGTTGACCGGAGTGGGAAGTGAGGCCGTTGCCCAGGTAACACCAATGGCGAGCCAGCTTTCCCTACCATGCTACCAGTATTTTTGTTGGTAAAGCGCCCCTGTTGCCACACCATAAATATGCAGTATACGTGGTGTCATGCATTGGACGCATCAACGTTTCTCAGCTCTCGTTAAGTCGTATTTTATGGCCATGAAGCGTTCTGTAGTGTCAGGTATTGTAAACAAGTGTTTTGTGTAGGCGTCACATTAATAACAACAGCGCAATACATATGAATACGAGATTTGCAGTAACAGTGTCGTCAAAGAACACGTTCACCGAATTGGAAGATAACGTTCTGCTGCCAAACATTCCTCGGAATTCGGCAGTTGTTAAGGACAAAACGCCGTACCACTCTGTACAGAGGTGGAAAGCGAATATTTTTCTCTGGATACAAAGAAATGTTCCATGAGATAAAGTTGTACCTATCTCACTGAAGTTGAAAGGCTGAAAAAAAAAGCCACTGCAAATGTTACACTACAGGAATGGCCTTCAATTTTCCAGCCATACCAAGAAGGTGGTTGGGCAGACACTGATTCATGAAGGACTGTGACGAGTTTTGACTAGTATGTAACTTCTCTTGCTGCCATGTTGAAATCTGTTTCTTTGTCAAAACACCGAAGAGTATAGGAATATTCATCTCACTAACATTGTACTAAAGTTGAAATTGTGACAGAATCCTGAAGCAGTGTATTATTAAACCAACAACTTGGTGCAAGTCTGGTCGATAGTTTATGAAACAGCCCATTTTCAGAATAAAAATTATCTTTTAACTTCTTCAATTATTTTGTTACAAAATACACAGTAGTTCTCGTATCATCAGCTATCGGTGGCCCTCAATAATTACATTATTTCATTGAAAGACTCTGTAGTCGCTTGAATATCGCCGTAGATATGCAAGTTTCGCATATTAAACACAAGGCAAAACACATTCGTCTTTGCGCGCTATCATTTGCAGGAAGTTTGTTTCGATATGAATCATTTATGAGATACGAGGAATTTATGAATATTTCGTTCAAGTTTTTTTCGCTGGTGGACGAGTTCGTGACGGAGCGCCTTACATACATTCAATTTTCTCGAGTTTGGAAACAGACAGCGACATCCTTCCAAGTATAAAGAACAATTCAATAAATTATCTACATTTAATATAGGAACATGAAACCTAACACGCGTCAAACACGAATTCTTAGCGATAACTATTTTTCTTGCAAGAGTTTACCTACTATCTAATTATCAGAATAACTATGACCATTAACGAAATGAATGAACTGTCAAAATTCGAAACTTATTCCAAAAGTACTACAGCAGTCAATCCTCGCCAGTTGACGCTGCTATCGCCATGACAGGTTTATATCTATATTAGGTCGGTGGTCATAATGTTCTGGCTGATCGGTATATATCTTGATATAGATGCAGAAACCCTAAACTTTCATCCTTTTGTAGCGATGAATGAAATTGAATAAAATATTAAGCCTGAAATTAACCCGTCCGGTTAGTCGTGGGGTTGAAGCGCTGCTACCGTGACGAGGTGTGCCGGCTGTGGGTCGAATCCGTCCGGCGGATTAACGAAGAGGGCCAGTGTGCCGGCCAGCCTGGATGTGGTTTTTACCTTTTTAGGCAATTTCCGAACATACCACTAGGTGAGTACCGGACTGGTACCAACGTTCCACCTCAGGTACACGATTCACAAACATTTCGAAGCAAGTTTCGCTCACTTTCACATGAGTAACACCTCTCACAGGTAGTTGGGGTTTAACATTCTGTGTGGTTTCTGTTTGTTCTTTACCGTGTCTCCATACCACTTTCGCGCAACGACGCTCTGAGCGTGTTTTTTAGGGAATTGACTAGTTTGAACCTGAGACCTGTTGCTGGTAAGGAGACGCCAGACCACACATGACATGTAGAATTCAGAAGAGTTCAGTGAGACTAGCGATGATACAACCAAATACTTAATGATTTCAGCGTCAGATCCACTGCACTCCCTGTAAAAGAATCTTAATACTAACTAAATTTAGTGGAAGGGGTTCAAGGCTTTCCTATTCTTAGTTAGCTGGTAAAATAACGTCGAAAAAGCAGTTAAGTTTACCATTGGAAATTTTGTTCTATATCGTTTATAAATTGCACTATTGATAAAAGGAAATGTTTTAATACAGGATGATAAAAACCAACTGCGTTCAACAAAAATGTGAACGAATATTCCCTGAATGGGTTTCCAAGTTCTACAATGGATCGAAGGATGACCTATCCATATCACATCTATAATCTAGGTTTAAATTACGATTCACAAAAGAGAAAACTATCAAAATGGTCTACAGTGACCCTCAACTATCTTTAATTACTTATCTAACTTGTCGTAAATTACAGTGGCTGATGTGGCTTCTCAATAACTATATAACAGAAAAATCATCGCGTTTCAGATTTTTACTTCAAGTGGCAAATGTGAACACCATGAGCTTTAATTGAAGATCGACACTAGTATTACGCAAAAAGGGGGTGTAACAGATGAGACTTCTGCAGTTCTGAGTGAAGCTTTATGCGCTGTTATGCGGCATCGCGTGCGTTCATTACCTCGTCAGTGTTCGTCAGGGGGCGGCAGACAGCACAGCTCCACTCACCTCGCCGTCTTGGAAGCAACTCTCTTCTAATTTCTCCTTACTATAATTTACCGAAGTTGGTTTAAAAAAACTATCTGGCTGTGTTTTTTATCTGACCAATCAGGGTCTCAATGTTAACGTTAAGCTCCGCCTACAAAAATTCTGTCCATCCAATGAGAAACGTTATACTTTTCGTGGTGGGGCAATGTTTTTAAAGTTTGCAACGTAACAGAGACGCGAAAAAGTTTCACGCTAAAACTTGCAACTGGGGTGGTAGTAGTAGTTAGCTGGCGACGTGGGTATCCAGTCCGTCCTTTATCGTAGGGCCTTCTAGCTTAACACGGTTCTGCTCTCGGCTTCTGTTCTCGTTTCTCCCCTCGGAACTGCGTCTGTCTCACGGTGGGAAGGTATGACATGCATTTAGGCATTCTTGTGTTAGTCTGTGGTGTTCCATTTGCTCACTCGTTACTCGTATTACTTTGGTTAATTTAATGTCATGATTTATTCGGAGCTATGTGACATACTACTGGATTAGCTTATCATGTCGGGGTTTTCATGGAAGGATGGAAGGTGTTGGATTTGCCTGACATCTCACAGGGGTACACCTATCCCTTCACGAGAGGGCGCGGCAACTGCGGGGGGGGGGGGGGGGGGGACAGGAAGGTAATCAGGCCACCCCTTAAATTATTAAATTAACCGCGCCAAATCCGTCAGTAATCATGCAGACCGCGCGCCGCTGCGGGACAAAGGTACAAGAAAAAGAAGATTATGTTTGGAATTACTCTTCAAGACAAAATGGCTTGAGTACTGTCACTACTGCTTTGAAGACCTTAGTTTTCCAGAGCGCGAATTACTTCACTCTCTTGGTTGCAGGCAAATTGACTTCGTCATTCAAAGCAATGAGGCTCCAACGAGAACGCTTCACTTTAGCTGCCAGGTGTCTTTCTAACTCTTTATTGAAGAGGAAGACTACTTGCAACTGCGTTTCGCCATTTCTTCTATATTAGAAAGATTCCATTCAGTTCGTCACTCAGTACAACTATTTATGCTGTTGACAAACGTAGGCAGTACCGTAACGCGATCGTCTATCAGTTTCGTAATCGATCAGATGTCGCCCTCGCTCTTGACATTTGTCTTCCGATGTAGCTATCATAATAAATAATCTATGCACACTCACATCTACCTCTTTCGTTTTTATAGTGTTCCAGACAACACTGCCATAATACACTGTCACGTTATCGAGTAGTTGGTAATGGCTTTGGAAGCACTGTTTGATGATGTAATGTGACCATTACCACGTCTAAGTGTATGTCAAAGTGAAGCTTCTGTAAGACCCATATAACTGATCAAAAGTATACCGACATCAATTAGTGGACATTAATATGGGGTTGGCAACCCCTCACCTTCAGGAAAGTTTGAACTCTGGTGGAGACACTTTCATGAAGGTGTCCGAATATCTGTCGAGAAATGGCGGCCCATTCTTCCTCCAAAACCGAAACTAGAGAACGTAATGATGTTACGTGTTAGTGTCTGGAGCAAAGTAGTCGTTCTATCTCACCCCACAGATATTTCAATGGGTTTACGTCGGCGATCTCGGCAGGCTATTCCATTTCAGCAATGTTGTTGACCACAAACCGTCGCCTCACAGTTGCTTTCGGATGTAGTGTTTTCTTAACCACAGTAGGGGTACCGTATCCTAAACACGAAAAAACACCCACATACCGTAACACCATCTCCTCTGCACTTAGTTGTCCGCATTACATCTACATCTATACTCCGCAAGCCACCCAATGGTGTGTGGCGGAGTGCACTTTACGTGCCACTGTCATTACCTCCCTTTCCTGTTCCACTCGCGTACAGTTCGCGGGAAGAACGACAGCCGGAAAGCCTCCGAGCGCCCTCGAATCTTTCTAATTTTACATTCGTGATCTCCTCGGGAGGTATAAGTAGGGGGAAGCAATATATTCGATACCTCATTCAGAAACTCACCCTCTCGAAACCTGGACAGCAAGCTACACCGCGATGCAGAGCGCCTCTCTTGAAGAGTCTGCCACTTGAGTTTGCTAAACATCTCCGTAACGCTATCACGCATGATGGCGTGTAACTTTCTCCTGATATTTGCCAAACCCAAATCCTTTCATCGGATTGGCACAGGGAGGGATACATTAGTCACTCCGAATCACTCGTTTCCAGTCACCACCTCAAGTATAGTTAGCACTGACTACAGAAGTGAGTACTTACATGGATATGGTGTCAGTTCTTTCTGACACGTCCGGAAGAACAGACACCATATCCATATAAGTATATAGTTCTGGCAATACCAGCCATACCCTTCTTCTTCTATGCAGATGCGCACATATTCCCCTAACTCTTACGGGTCTTGGTAAGAACGTCTTCTACGAGTAATGACTGTGTTGGGGTGGTACACTACGAATGTAATGTAGTGTGTGGACATACAAGGTGAGAATGTGGGTCTCGCGGGAGGCGTGCGCGAGATAATCCCCGCAGTCGCCCTATTTTCTGTGCCCTCGGTGACTCAGCTGGATGCCGGCACGGGTGGCTCAGCGTGTTCGGCCAGAGGGCTGCGTGCTCTCTGTAATAAACTGAGCGAAGGAATCAACGATCAACTTGAACGGATGTCTTGTGAAGTCCGCCATGACCAAGCGCAACGAACTACATCGAACAAAATGAAGGAAAAAAAAAGATGTATAGAGCGCCTGCCATGTAAGCAGGAGATCCCGGGTTCGAGTCTCGGTCAGGGCACACATTTTCACCTATCCCCGTTGATATACATCAACGCCCGTCAGCAGCTGAAGGTATTCATATAACCCTAATTTCACAGAAGTGTGTGGCGTTTGAGGAGCTGCTCGAGCACTTTTTAACTCCCTGTGCATAGTCATTCTCTAATTGGACTGCTGGTAGCATTTTTGGAAGTCACGAGTGGTTCCCTACGCTAATTTCATCTAATTTTTAACCATTCTCCGCCATGCTATGACTGTTGATATTTTTAATAATATTAGTATCCTATACATCTATGCAAATTTAAAAAATGTCATTATCGGCCCTCGATGTAACGAAAAATGTACCGATATATCGACAGAAAAATTATACGTACCGCCCTATAAAAATATCGGCTGCACATTGTAAATATATTGCCGGTTTTAGAGCTGTATATTCAAGTATTGATTTACTATTAGATATTCTACACATCAAAAAGCTAGCAGACTGCTTATCCCCCTTACAGCAAGAACTGAAAGGAAAACGATACAATTTCACGCTTGGCAATAACCACTTTGCTAACAATGGTAACTGCATATAAGTGGCGCAATGAAAGGTGTTCGAGGCGAACGTCGTTCGGTTTCATCACATATCGGATTTGTCCGCAACATTTCATCTCAACTTCCCTGTTTTTTTCATTTCTACAAAAGCCAGCGACCTAGCAGTTGTACTGTCAAAATTGAGTAGTAAAGTTAAACGTTGCAGTTTCTGTTGGTAGCGCCGAGCGCTGATTACGTCAGCATTTCCCCTCACACGTCTCCGTCTGCGGCAAAGACCAATCTTGTCATGTAGATTTTTCATCATTTCCAGCACCTGTTTTTGAAGAATGGTGATGTGAAGACGTAGCACACCAGCTGAGTTAAAAATTGATTTTAACGCAACTGGTGTGCTACTTCTTCCCGTCGGGAATATTTTTATCCATTCCCCCCCCCCCCCCCCCCCCCCCCACCCTTCACCAGTGCAATCAGACTACTACTTTGTGTCACCTGTACTTGCTTCACACAGTCAACGAGAAAGACTGGAAGCGATGAAAGCTCAAAAAGTAGTAAGACTCCATCACACAGTGAAAATAAAATTATGTTCTACTAGAATTTCAAAAGAACAATTTCAAATTTTTACCGAAAGTTGCAAAAAAATTAATATAAAATAAAAACATCGGCACTCGATATTGCCATTTCGATACGGATATATCGATCTATCGCGGAAGAAAATATGGCCGATATATAGCCGACCTGTGTGACCGAGCGGTTCTAAGCACTTCAGTCTGTAACCGCGCGAACGCTACGGTCGCAGGTTCGAATCTTGCCTCAGGCATGGATGTGTGTGATGTCCTTAGGTTAGTTAGGTTTAAGTAGTTCTAAGTTCTAGGGGACTGATGACCTCAGATGTTAAGTTCCATAGTGCTCAGAGCCATTTGAGCCTTTTTTTTATGGCCGATATATATCCGTACTTTTTTGGAAAAAATATCGGTATATCAATATTTTATCAACCGTCTTAGTCTGTACCTGAGGTCTTCCTGGTCTTGGTTTAGTTGTGATTGTAGCTTCGCCTTTCCACTTCACAATCACATAAACAACTACAGCGCCAGACGAAAAATCAATTGAAGGTATTCTCGTCAGCACTGCTGTGAGTCCTAGAAGTCTAGATTTACTTCTGGAGGAGGTCGAATGGAACTACAACCCAAACACTAAACACTAAATCACTTTATTAAGACTTTGAACAATATAAAATACTTGGAAACAATCCATCTCCACAGCAATGTATATGTATTTGTTACTGTCACTGAAGACATAACTTATCACTTGATACAATATACACTCCTGGAAATGGAAAAAAGAACACATTGACACCGGTGTGTCAGACCCACCATACTTGCTCCGGACACTGCGAGAGGGCTGTACAAGCAATGATGACACGTACGGCACAGCGGACACACCAGGAACCGCGGTGTTGGCCGTCGAATGGCGCTAGCTGCGCAGCAATTGTGCACCGCCGCCGTCAGTGTCAGCCAGTTTGCCGTGGCATACGGAGCTCCATCGCAGTCTTTAACACTGGTAGCATGCCGCGACAGCGTGGACGTGAACCGTATGTGCAGTTGACGGACTTTGAGCGAGGGCATATAGTGGGCATGCGGGAGGCCGGGTGGACGTACCGCCGAATTGCTCAACACGTGGGGCGTGAGGTGCACGTGCCCGTCGACCTGGGACCGGACCGCAGCGACGCACGGATGCACGCCAAGACCGTAGGATCCTACGCAGTGCCGTAGGGGACCGCACCGCCACTTCCCAGCAAATTAGGGACACTGTTGCTCCTGGGGTATCGGCGAGGACCATTCGCAACCGTCTCCATGAAGCTGGGCTACGGTCCGCACACCGTTAGGCCGTCTTCCGCTCACGCCCCAACATCGTGCAGCCCGCCTCCAGTGGTGTCGCGACAGGCGTGAATGGAGGGACGAATGGAGACGTGTCGTCTTCAGCGATGAGAGTCGCTTCTGCCTTGGTGCCAATGATGGTCGTATGCGTGTTTGGCGCCGTGCAGGTGAGCGCCACAATCAGGACTGCATACGACCGAGGCACACAGGGCCAACACCCGGCATCATGGTGTGGGGAGCGATCTCCTACACTGGCCGTATACCACTGGTGATCGTCGAGGGGACACTGAATAGTGCACGGTACATCCAAACCGTCATCGAACCCATCGTTCTACCATTCCTAGACCGGCAAGGGAACTTGCTGTTCCAACAGGACAATGCACGTCCGCATGTATCCCGTGCCACCCAACGTGCTCTAGAAGGTGTAAGTCAACTACCCTGGCCAGCAAGATCTCCGGATCTGTCCCCCATTGAGCATGTTTGGGACTGGATGAAGCGTCGTCTCACGCGGTCTGCACGTCCAGCACGAACGCTGGTCCAACCGAGGCGCCAGGTGGAAATGGCATGGCAAGCCGTTCCACAGGACTACATCCAGCATCTCTACGATCGTCTCCATGGGAGAATAGCAGCCTGCATTGCTGCGAAAGGTGGATATACACTGTACTAGTGCCGACATTGTGCATGCTCTGTTGCCTGTGTCTATGTGCCTGTGGTTCTGTCAGTGTGATCATGTGATGTATCTGACCCCAGGAATGTGTCAATAAAGTTTCCCCTTCCTGGGACAATGGATTCACGGTGTTCTTATTTCAATTTCCAGGAGTATATAATGATAATCTCATCTCGGTGCACAAATTGCTATAAACCTCGATACAGGCCTGACTTCTAATTCAACTCGCGCTGCCGGATGTGACTAAGACGTTGGTGTCGTCGTATGCTATGATTGGAGAGTGGGCTCAGCCACGGTGTCCTCCGAAGTAAGTACTCTTCCGACAGCGGCAGCGTATGGAACTTACTTGTGGTTCCGTCGTGAGGTACCAACTTTGAAACTTTGATACGGGACGACACCACACCAACAGCCGACTTCAGAAGCTCTAGAAAGGCTGAAATGTACCTGACGGATCTGTCACTCAGGTAACACCCAACGACTAATCCACGTTCGAAATCAATTAACTCTTCTAGCCTACCCATTCTTCTGTTAAGGCTTCTCCACTACTCCACGTCTCTCTACAGGCGGATCTACCTCTCGTGACATCTAGTGGTCAATCCCCAAATTACATAAGCCTGACTGGATACTTTTGATCAAATACTGTACAAAAAAAATCAAGCGAAATTGAGGAACTTGGCAATGCTGCCGATCAGTATAAGAACTTAGTCGCACATACTGAAAGAGAAGCAACAAATGCGATTCCTCGGAAGAAGTCTTTCATATCACGAAAAGAAACTTTGATTGCATGATGGGACGAGGATCGTGCATTTCTGATAGAAGACTATCTTGAAGCTTTGAAATTGTACAAAGGAGAACCACAGATTTTATAAATCTTAGACCAGTGCATGCGAAAACAATGGGGATATTGAAATAAAAAAGGTGACACGTGTGGAGGAAATTTTTTAAGGGGCCTTGGTTAAACATCGTTATCAGCATACAGGAAAAAGTTAAAAACAATTAAGCGATCACAGTCTCAACGGCGGCCGCTGTGACCGAGTTCGCCGGCACGGTATCACAGCGTGTTCGGTCAGAGGGCTGTAACAAAAAAACTGAGTGAAGGAATCAACGATCAACGTGAACAGATGGCTTGTGGCGTCCGCCCAGACCAAACGCAACGAACTATATCGAGGAAAGTTGTTCTAGGTGCTTCAGTCCGGAACCGCACTGCTGCTGCGGTCGCAGGTTCGAATCCTGCCTCGAGCATGGATGTGTGTGATATCATTAGGTTAGTTAGGTTCAAGTAGTTCTAAATCTATGGGACTGATGACCTCAGATGTTAAGTCCCATAGTGATTGGAGCCATGTGTGTGATGTCCTTAGGTTATTTAGGTTTAAGCAGTTCTAAGTTCTAGGGGACTGATGATCTCAGATGTTAAGTCCCATAGTGCTCAGAGCCAATACCTTAATTGTCTGATGGAAAGATTTTGGCTTAACAAGAGAAATCTATATACATGAAAAATGGGATACGACGGGAGAAAATATAGTTCATCAACGAAATTTTTATGTCGTGAATACCACATTCACAATTCGATCTTAGAAGCAGACTTGTCATTGGCCCTAGTTTTATAAATTACTTTCAACAAACAAGAAATAGTATCTGGCTCCCATAGTACAGCCATTCTCTACATATATATTAAATACGAATATGGACAACCATCAGCTGTAGAATGGAATGACAATAGTGAAAATTTGTGACGGAGCGGGACTAGAACCCGGGTTTATCGCTTATAGCAAGTGATCAACTTACCATTTGGCTATCGGTAAACGAATCACAAGGCGTGGCTGACGCATAATGGAAGTTTAGGGCTGGCCATGAATCGTGCACAGATAAACAAAGCTAAGGCGACAGCTCGCGATAAGCTGGAAATCCGGTTTCTAGTCCTGCTTCGGCACAAATTTTCACTGTCGTCATTTCATTACACAGCTGATGGTAGTCAATATTCGCAGTTGCGAATACATACTGTATTTCATAAAGGCTTTAGTCGCCGCAGTGGCTGTTCCTTTCGACATGCACGAATGTCTAAAGGACCTTTGCACCATAATTCAGAATAACAGAGGCACTGCAACATCGTATTTATCTATATAATTCAACGGCGAACGTGGTACACGGTGCGCAAACCCATTAGCATGTCGCCTATCTAACGGCTTTCAGGAGCAACAAAAATTTGATTTTCAGTATTTCATGTAATTACTGATCGAATTTCAAAATGCTGTCATAATCTATTCATTAAGAACTATAATATAACGTGAGAGGCAAAACTCAAATTAACATGTAAAAAGTTATAAACTGTGTACATTGCCTGACCAAAAAAATTGGACTCCCACAGCGATGAGGAAACGAAATGAAACTTCACGGGTGATGTTATTGCAGAGGTTACAAAATATAACTTCGCTGTTTGACCTGCTCATCAGTATGATGTTACACCCCCCTCTGGCGTGGATGCATGCACTGATTCGGCTGGGAAGGATATCACACAGCCGTTTTATCTTTTGCTGAAGGAAGATGGGTCACAAATTTTATAACTATTCTTTGATATCCTGGATACTGACACCGAGACTTGAGTTGATGTCACAGCTGGTTCCACACACGTTCCATCGGGGACAGATCTGGGGATTTTTCTGGCCACGAAAGTGTCCCGACATCATGCAGACAGTTTTCGGAGACACGTGCCATGTGTGGACAGGCATTGTCCTGTTGGAAAATGGCACCACGATACTGCTGTCACGTGAGATGTAACACGAGGGCGCAGGCTGCCCGTGACGCACTCTTGCGCCGTTGCGCCGTCAGAGTACCCTCTATCTGCGACCGAAAGTCGTGCCGGACGGCTCCCCGCACCGTGATGCGAGAATAGCACCGCTGCGCTCCTCAAAACCATTGGATGAATGGGACTTTTCTCAAGATCAACACTATAGTCGCCGATGATGTTCATACGGGGTAATACAGAATAATGATACATCGCTGAAAATGAAATGCCACTCGCTAACAGCCCTTGCTTCGAGATCACGGTGCCTCTCCAGACGCAGCCGTTTGTGTTGTGAACAGCAAAACATGTATGGGACGGTAATTCCCTGCTCCAGCTCCTGCTATCCTCCGGCCAATGGTGCAGGGTCACACACAATGTCGCAGGAAGACCTTTACTCGTTCTGGGATGGCAGGCTCAGATGTGGAGGGATGACGACTTGCTTGATGTAGAATAAGGCATTCCCTTATGGTGGTCAGACGTGGTCGACCAGAACCAGTGATTATGCCTGTCCTCACGTTCGATGCAGTCCACTATCGGGCGACTGTCACAACCGAATGACCCACAAACCTGGATATTGCACTACTCGTCCAGCCGGCCAATTGGAGACCCACAGCGAGGTCTCTTTCAAACTCCGTCACGTGCTAATAGTGCTGTGTCACACGTGTACGTGGTCACTCAACATCTGACGCTGGTCACCTCCTTCTTATACCGTAACGGGCCAGGTAACAACACTAACCACGAAGAATACTAGTGCATTCTGACTGCCGTTCTACCTGTCACAGAGAATCGCAACCCTTAATCGTTCATATACACTATGTGATCAAAAGTACCCGGACACCTGGCTAAAATGACTTCCAAGCACGTAGCGCCCTCCATCGATAATGCTGGAATTCAGTATGGTGCTGGCCCACCCTTAGCCTCGATGACAGCTTCCACACTGGCAGGCATACGTTCAATCAGGTGCCTGAAGGTTTCTTGGGGAATGGCAGCCCATTCTACACGGAGTGTTGCACTGAGGAGAGGTATCGATGTCGCTCGGTGAGGCCTGGCACTAAGTCGGCGTTCCAAAACATCTCAAAGGTGTTCTACAGGATTCAGGTCAGGACTCTGAGCAGGCCAGTCCATTACAGGGATGTTATTGTCCTGTAACTACTCCACAACAGGCCGTGCATTATGAACAGGTGCTCGATTGTGTTGAAAGATGCAATAGTCAACCCCGAATTGCTCTTCAACAGTGGGAAGCAAGAAGGGGCTTAAACATCAATGTAACGTGTGCTGTGATAGTGCCATGCAAAGCAACAAGGGGTGCAAACCCCCTCCATGAAAAACACGACCACACCATAACAACACCGCCTCCGAATTTTACTGTTGGCACTACACACGCTGGCAGACGACGTTCACTGGGCATTAGCCATACCCGGAACCTGCTATCGGATCGCCACATTGTGTACCGTGATTCGTCACTCCACACAATGTTTTTCTACTGTTCAATCGTCCAATGTTTTGGCTCCTTACTACAGCAAACGAGGCGCCGTTTGGCATTTACCAGCGTGATGTGAGGCTTACGAGCAGCCGCTCGACCATGAAATCCAGTTTTCTCACCTCCCGCCTAACTGTCATAGTACTTGCAGTGCATGCTGATGCAGTTTGAAATTCCTGTGTGATGGTCTGGATAGATGTCTGCCTATTACACATTACGACCCTCTTCAACTGTCGGCGATATCTGCCAGTCAACAGACGAGGTCAGCCTGTACGCTTTTGTGGTGTACGTGTCCATTCAGGTTTCCACTTAACTATTACATCTGAAACAGTGCGCCTAGGGATGTTTCGAAGTGTGGAAATATCGCGTACAGACGTGTGACACAAGTGACACCCAATCACTTGACCGCGTTCGAAGTCCGTGAGTTCCATGGAGTGCTCCATTCTGCTGTCTCACGATGTCGAATGACTACTGAGGTCGCTGATATGGAGTAACTGGCAGCAGATGGCAGCACAATGCACCTAATATGGAAAACGTATGTTTTTGGGTGACCGGATACTTTTGACCACCTAGTGCATCTCTCCCACTCCCTCAAGGGTGTAGATGTGTACGAAGTTACATTCACATCCGGCCATGTCTCTCTCTCTCTTTCCTTTTTTTTTTTGCCCCAAAACTTTACACATAATTTCGAACCTTTTTCGAAACTTTTTCTTGCTGTCATGCTTAACTTCAAATACAGGGTGTTTAAAAAAGAATATACGTATTTCGAATGCATATATTTATTTAACTTTAAGACATACGAATATGAAACTTTACACACATATTTACGAACCTCAAGTTCAGATTACAGATGTTCAATATGTCCTCCATCAGCGACGTGAACAATATCACATAGATACTCAAATTCTTCCCATACTCAGGCAAGCATGTCCTTCGTCACTCATGTTATAGTAGTACAGATCCGGTTCTTCAACTCTTCCAGGTTCTGTGGGAGAGGTGGTACATAAACGTTGTCTTTAACGAAACTCCACAGGAAGAAGTCAGATAGTGTCAAATTCGGTGACCGTGTAGACCAGCTGACACATGCTAAGTCGCCAGCTCCTTGACGACCAATCCAACGGTTCGGTAGAATTTCATTCATATATTCAAGCACTTGGTGACTCCAGTGAGGGGGTGTCCCGTCTTGTTGAAAAATGAAGCTGTCTTCGTGCAGCCTCGGAAATAACCAGTTTTGTAACATACCGAGATACTGCTGACCGTTAACCGTGTTTCCATCAAAGAACAATGGGCTATAAACAGATGATCGGGGGTTGTTTATAATTAAATAAATCTTCTGCTACCAGTCACGATTTTTATTTATTTTACTATTCGCACGACGCGTTTCGAGAAATAATTCTCATTTTCAAGTGCGTTTTTTGATGTGTGTTAAGCCATTTCTTTTGATGTTGTCAGTGTGTGTGAGTCTGCTTCATTTTGTTGACTTTTAAGTTTTCTAATGGTCCATTTGTGTAGAGTCTCAACAAAATGAAGCAGACTCACACACACTGACAACATCAAAAGAAATGGCTTAACACACATCAAAAAACGCACTTGAAAATGAGAATTATTTCTCGAAACGCGTCGTGCGAATAGTAAAATAAAGAAAAATCGTGACTGGTAGCAGAAGATTTATTTAATTATAAACAAACCTATTGTATCTACAGTCGCAGGTTTTCACAAACCATTTATAATGGATCAAATCAGATGATCGGGGTGTTGTACAAAACACATTGACTTTGGGCGAATTTTGTACATGTTCAATGGCTGCATGTGGGTTCTGTAGGCCCCAAATTCGAACACTGTTTGTTTACCTGTCCACAAACATGGAAAGTCGCTTCATCGCTGAACACGATACGTTGTGCAAAAGTGTTATCATTGTCAATAGCATCAAGAATCTCGTTACAAAATGCCACACGTTTGCGTTTGTCATCAGGACGCAGAGCTTGTAACAGCTGTAACTTGTACGGCTTCATAACCAACCGACGTCTCAAAATACGCCAAATTGTCGTTGTAGGCAGATGTAACTCCAGACTGACACGACTGGCTGATTTTGAAGGACTACTTCGGAAAGCAGTTTGAATTCGTGCAACATTTTCTTCAGGAACACGAGGGCGGCCATGACTCTTTCCTTTACACACACATCCTGTATTTAGAAACCGTCGATACCGTCTGTGAATGCTCCACCCATTCTGAGGATCAATATGGTACCTCAACCTGAAACGTCTTTACACTGTAATCACGGAATTGCACTTCGCAAACTGAAGAACACAAAATGATTTCTGCTGCGGAGTAGCCATTTTAAACATATGACGGTTACCACGCAAAACAGAAGACAACTCACATCTAGCGGCTATTAACATAAATTAGACTATGTATTCGTTGATGGTGTTAGGACTGCAACCAGCCACAAATTTACTTTGAGTTCCTTTATTCAAAGGAAACCGTTACCGGTTTCGAATCGTTGTGATTCATCATCAGACGGTTTACACGCTTTCTTTCTGACATTTGGTGTGTTTTTTATAGATTAAAAATGTCAGAAAGAAAGCGTGTAAACCGTCTGATGATGAATCACAACGATTCAAAATAGGTAACGGTTTCCTTTGAATAAAGGAACTCAAAGTAAATTTGTGGCTGGTTACTGTCCTAACACCTTCAACATTTGTCTTCAAACAACAGCCACGGGCTCCATCATGTCATCATATGACAAAATTGCATATGTATTCGTTTCTCCAGTAGTCGAGTTGAGGCGCAGCGATCGACAGTTTGTACAAAATAATACTTTGTAATACGTATATTCTTTTTGAAACAGCCTGTATTGTCACATTAACTCACTTGTAAGTTAATCAAGACTTTTTACGTTGTATTGTACATGGGAGTTAGATTCTTTAAAGAGTCTGGGTCCAAGGGACCACTGGTCTACTCTAATTCTCCAATGAGACAAATCAAATCACTATTATTGAAGTATTCAATACACTGAGGTTAAGTCATTCTTGCTATCGTAGTCGCTTTAAATGGAGTCGTCATCCTGTTAGGTTAACGGAAGAATATTGCCGTGGAGTGAAAGAATCTGATTCGGTATAAAATTTTAAGGAGACGTGCTTAAAGGCTTACATCGACGAATACAACTTCTATCTGATTTTCAGTTCTGTGGCAAAAGGTCATTTTTTACTGAGATCGTTTTTACCATGCCACATTACAAAACCTTACGTTGAGTGAAGGTTTGTGTAGAAAATACTGGATTACATTTGTTTCATGGTTTATCTGACCAATTTCCCTGTTATGTTTAACATGTGATTATTGAAAATATTTTCCATTTTTGTGCTGCCACTTATAATTTTGTTGTGATAGTTCAATCACCCGACTATTGATCAGACAAATGCTCTTTTCCTAGCTTTCTTAGGTATCTAACTTTAGTTTCAGTATTGATGATTTCGTAAGTAAGATACTGAGATTTTTTCAGTATAAATCGTCGTTGTTAGTAATAGAAGACATAATAAACATCTGAGGTTGTCCCAGTCAATTTTCTCGCTACAAAACATTTTCAATCATGAGACAAATCAAATCACTTTATTTCTTAAGCATTCAATAGATTGAGGTTAAGTCATTATTGTTATCATATTCGATTTAAATGGAGTCATCATTCTGTAAGATTAACACGAGAATATTGCTGTAGGATGAAAGAAGTGGATCCGATGTAAAATTTTAAGAACTAAATGATGTGCTTAATGGCTTACGTCGACAAGTCAAAACATAACTTCTAATTGAATTTCAGTTCTCTAGCAAAAGATTATTTTCTTACTATGATCGTTTCTACATCACCACGCCATTTAAATTTCAGGCACGAGAACTGACTGATTTTCTTTCTCTGTATTATTGTTTACATTTCTGTCGATAGAAAATAGACCTATAACCACAAGATTCTAAACAAAGCGTGCTCTTTTGTGTAACAAAATTCATAGCATTTAGTCATTAACTATAATGTATAAAAAGAAACAATGACTTAATTTAACCGATTGATGAGAGAGACAGGCAATGTTTTTGAAAATAATTTCGGAATTAAAAAGAGCATTTGCGCATTGGACACTGGCATCCTATTCTATCTAGACTCTGCAAAGATACCCAGGGCTGACGGTGTTAACGAAAAAGAAGATAAATGAGATAGTCGAAAAGCTTCTGAAACTTTAACAGTTGCCTTTGCCATTAATAACTTAATTCACAGGCCTAAAAAAACTACATCGACAGTAAAATTTACGAATAGATATGACTTAAAGCTTAGTTATCGAATTATCAGTTGCTATATTCAGACACAACATCTAAAAGTAAAAACCGTTTCTTGCTCCACAGCCTCCATAGACAAAACAATTTTGCAGAACTAGTATATGACTACTGCTTCTCATTAATAGGCGCACAGTTAACACCAGTAAAATTCTAGATATTTCTAATAAGTTATATAAACCGCACTGCAAGTCACCAATCATAGACGACGAAGAAGAAGTATTGATATTCTAGATCAACATAATGCAAAATGCACCGAAGAACGAATACTGCGCACAGGAAACCACAAAAATAAATTTACAAAAAAATTTTGCCTGCAGGTCAATGATGAATACTTCTATCCCCCTCCGGATCTTAGGAATATCGAAGAAAGAGCGTTGGTAAAACTTGGTATTTCACATGAGAATTTTATTTTCCACTTAGAACATACGTGGTAACCACGAATATAATGGCAACTAAGTCCATAACGCTGCCACACGCTGAATATCATGTTCGGTGTTCGAAGTAGAGAATGACAGCAAATTTGGCGGGCACTAGAACATGACATACCATGAATATATGGAAACGGTTTCACCCAACATTCAAATATTACCTTCTGATCCTGTTAAGCCAATTACGAGCGTCATGCCGCATATGTATTGAGCAATATTAAGGTAAATAATTATACTATATGAACGAATGATACTGCTCTAAAAGCTTCAGTTTGTCACAGGAAACGGTACGAATTCTGAACGAAGATTAGAAGGTGAATCTACCAACGTCTGCATAGCCTTTGAGATATCACTATTTTTTGGCAATTCGGTAAAAATCCTACATTCTGCCACGTGTAGCTCAGCAAATAGAATGACGATTGCACTGTTTATTGTGCTTGTCGTCAGTTTCTTATACGAATACGTATTTTTACATATTACAACCCTCATTTGGATATAAAATTTTTCCTCTGATTCTTCAAGCTACCTGTTATGGATACAGTCTTATAAACGTAAACTCTGTACATACATATAAATAATAATCTTATATTTCTTCGTTGCTTACTGTTCTCTCAGTACCCGTACGTAGTTACACTTAAATCACATTGCCCTTCCTGTTTAACAGACTAAAATTCGCTTTGCGACGATAAGCATGAGAAAAGAATAAAAATAAAAAATTTTACTTAATTACAACTCTGAAAGTGGCGCCGATAAAGGAAATGTGTGTAGCAGTTTCGCTGACAACGTCATGACTTGTTTGCCTAGCCACCTGCCTTTGCGCGCGCGCTGCCAGTCGTAGCTGCCGCCGACCAATGGCGGGCAGGTCATCGACGCATGCGCATACATACTGCCCACGGCAGTTCAAACGTCGATTATACTACAGTCCTTGCGTATCCATAACATGGTTAAGAGGAAGGGTTTTGGTCTTTTCTTAATATGCCACAAATAAGTAGTTGCTAGTATAGGACGAGGTGGCCGAGTGGTTAAGGCGTTGGACTGCTAATCCAATGTGCTCTGCACGCGTGGGTTCGAATCCCATCCTCGTCGAAAATTTTATTTCCCGTTTTCTGCTGAAAAGTCAGTCTACCACTCGACGTAATTTCAAATATAACTAATAACCACTGCTAACCACATTGTCGGTATTGTGGAAGAGAGAAACAAACAATCGCACGACTACAGGTTAATCATTTCCTTATATATTCACTACATCGTCAAATATGCGGTTTGGTACAGGTGTCGTTCTAGTGTGTCCAGGAGAGTAAGTTGAAAGCCACTCGTTAATAGCACGCATGACATGAAGCAGACATGAAAAGAGCACGCCGGTGCACTGCGGTCAACTGACACAAAAACTTCACGTTAGTAATTCAAAAGCGTCTGAAAATAGAGGCAGTCATTTGCAGATGCACTGACAAAAAAAAATGAAAAGCAATTTCTGAATAATCGGCCTCTTAAAAATGTGTCATACAGAAGCCATATCATCTATGAGGGGGGAAGGGTGGGGTGCGGCCGGAAGAAATCTAAATTGCCCAACACCAAAAGGCGATTAAAATTTATGATGAATCTTGGCATTAAAATTGAACATCTCGTACTTTGTTGACTTCACAGCTTGCAGCTTCTACCACTCAGTGTGTACATATTACAACACAAATATTACCGTATTGTATTACTTTATTGCAACTTTTATATTATATTCTGATATAATTTAATAGCTCTGAGCACTATGGGACTTAACTGCTGAGGTCCCCTAGAGCTTAGAACTACTTAAACCTAACTAACCTAAGGACATCACACACATCCATGCCCGAGGCAGGATTCGAACCTGCAACCGTAGCGGTCGCGCGGTTCCAGACTGTAGCGCCTAGAACCGCTCGGCCACATCGGCCGGCGATATAATTTAAAAGTCATTAAAGTTACCTACTGCTTCCAGCCGTATATGCACGCTATTACATAGACATAGAAAACAATGGCACACGTCTGTATCAGCTATGCAAATACACCTTGTACCGTTTGGTATAAGTCCTCTGGAACAAGCTAATTTTTTGCTAAAATGGTAATATTTGCCATCACAATGTTTTAATGATATAAAAGCTAACAAATGAACCTAATAAGTTATTACAGCTAGTGTAAGTTATATTCTGTTCAGACAAGCTTCTGACTTTAACTGAAAATGATGTACTGGAGATCTGATATTGTTTTATACAAAACTTTTAATAGGTCAGTTAAAAATGGAGTACGGGCGAAATTATGCAGTAGAACCAATATAGCTAAAAATTAACAGTTCCGGGCGGCACAGAGTCATTAAAAAAATAAGAAACGTTTAGACAAACCATGCTCGGACTCTATTTCATCTCGTACACCCAATACGTTAACACTTTAAATACGAAAATTCGCAACAGAGGTAACATGAATTGCCCCAGCCTTCGACAATTTAATGATTTACCGAAAAGAATCACTTCCAATTATAGAACTATGGGTCATAAATCCAGGATGAAAAAATATTCATATGAGAAATTCACTGCAAAAGGATCGGGCGAAGAAGACATTCTCAAGTCCAGAGTGTTAAGGAAACGACCGGTGGTGTTTGTCTACTCGATCCGTTGACAAATAATAGTCAGGTTATTACCAAGTCATAACCACCTCTACAATAACCTCTGCTTTACGTAAGTAGCCTGTATGCCAATGCACGCAGATTTGAAAGGAGTTTGTTTGTCTGTTGAGTTTTATGTCGCTTTAACATTTGGTACTTATTTCTGTGCTTTGTGGAAAACATTTCGGCAAATGAAAGTCTTGCCATTGCTGTTCCACGCACGGCAGAACCCGCGGGCCGCAAGGCCTCTCTAGCGCGCAAACTGAGAGACCGTTATCGCTGACGCATCCGTGTAGGCAGTGTTTACACACATCAGATAAGTTACTCAGCTGACAACTTGTTTCTTCGCGTATCGTATGACCTGGCGAGCCCCACGCGATTCATCGTCTTCCGAGACCCACTGCCACTTTAGCGAACATGTGGTGACAAGTCACTCCTGTTATTATGACAAGATGAAGTGTTGTTCATCTCAAGCTAGTGTGAAAGCTCAGCTGTTTGTTTTGTTCTACGATGTCCTTTTTAGTTACAGTGTTGTCTGTGCTGAATTTACAGACACGTAGGAGGAGACATTCAAGTACGGGGAGAAGATCAGTTGTGCTTTAATAAACACAAACGTACCCGAGATACTATACACTGTGTACTCGATTATGAAAGGAAGAACTATTAACTCCCTGGGAACTCCCAGCATTCTACCTCAATCTCCTGACGATCCATGCGTCTGTTGCACAAACAAGTGGGAAGTTAGTGCAGTAACGAGAAGACCGTCCTCGTTGTCCTCCCACCTCTAGCCCCTACCCTCAAATTCTTCTCGCCTCCAAACATTTAGTGAGGAACAGAAATGTCTCACAAGGGGACCCTCCACACTGTAAATCACGGATTTTAATGCGCTTCAAATATGTTGAGGAGGCACTTACCATGAGTACCTGGCTATCCGGTTTATTAGCAACGGGCCTTGGGTTTTGAGAAAATCGATTTTGAACTTCATTGCGTGCCTTGTATACCGTAACATACGTGTATAAATCGTAAGTCAGCGTAGCGCAGCGGTAAAGGTTCACGGCTACTGCGCTGGAAGTACTGTGTTCGAATCTGGCTTGTATGCATCTGTTGTTTTTTTTTCTTTTTTTTTTAATCGACCGAATTTTTCAATTTTATTTCAAAGAATATCAACAAACAGTGTAAGGTGTGCGAAATTATAGTGATATACTCAGTTATTAATTTTTTCTGTCATACAATATTACAAAATCTTACTTTTCACCGTCCACATTGCTTGATGTGCCAGAACAACATTGTGGGTGATACTTATCATAGAAACAACCGAAGCACAAATTTTTGCAGCACCACGCGCATTTTATGGAAGCAACCGTCTTGCAAGCGCACGGTTTCTTCATGAGCGATACCGGGAAACACAATTCTTTTGCATTCAAAAACATTTCTCTTCCATCCTTTAATTTCGATGCGAACCGTGCGTATCTAATCGTGCTTTCAAAATAAGGTGCGCTGAATTGATGTAGGATTAGCGAGTGTAATTTTATCGAATCATCCCTAGAAGCGATCTCTCTATCGTCTTTCATCAAGCCGGGAGTATTTTGAATAATTTTCGTGAAGGTTTTCACTTGGTAAAAATAAACATCGCAGGGCTGGCAATAAGGAGTGCACTTTGGTGGGTCCACTTTTAGGGTGCAGGTGCTCGCTTTCCTTTCATCAGTGAATAGATAATCGTATAAAGCTGAATCGGGTTTGCCCTCCTCACGAATCGATAATGTACAAAAAAAATTTCTGACCCACGTAAGGACGAATTACAGAAAGCAAAAATTCTTCGTACACTAGTTTCGTGAACTTCCCGGATTTCGTGCAGGACACGACTACATTTCTGTATTTCCCAGTTAATTCGTCTACTCGTTTTCGAACATTAGGACCAATTTTTCCGCACGGTTCTTGCATACATAAAAAAAAGTATGGAAGCAGGATTCGAACACGGTACCTCTAACGCGGTATCCGGGAACCTTTACTGTTGCGCTACGCTGACTTACTCGGAATATATGTAATGTTACAGGTATATAAAGCGCCAAATTAACTTCAAAATTGATTTTCTCAAAAACCAAGGCCCGTCGCTAAAAAACCGGATGGCCAGGTACTCAGAGTAAGTGCCTCTACAACATATTTGAAGCGCATCAAAATCCCTGATTTGCAGTATGGAAAGTCCCCTTGTCAGATAGAGCCATGTTCCTCATACAAAACAGTGCTCCTCTTGAGATAAACAGTTACGATCTTTGGTTTCAAATTACGCAAAAAATGGTTCAAATGGATCTGAGCACTATGGGACTTAACATCTATGGTCATCAGTCCCCTAGAACTTAGAACTATTTAAACCTAACTAACCTAAGGACATCACACACCTCCATGCCCGAGGCAGGATTCGAACCTGCGACCGTAGCAGTCGCGCGGCTCCGGACTGAGCGCCCTTTTTTTTTTTTTTTGTTCGTTGCATCTGCTCGGGGCGGACGTCGTAAGACAACCGTTTAAGTTCGTTATTGATTGATGAACTCAGTTTTTTTTATTACAGAGGGCACGTAACCCTCTGACCGAACACGCTGAGCTACCGTGCCGGCGTAAAACTTTTATGCTCAAACTCTTATTAAAGCTTTTTAAATAAAACAAAATTTAATTACACTCTACATCTTTGTTCTTCATGTCTACAAAGTTATTTCTCAACATCGTCACTCTGGCGACGAACACATTTTTCCCAACGAGGGACCAGTTCGTTGATACCGGCACTGTTGAATGTCTGACGTTGTTGATGCCACAACCTCACCTCTGCCTGCATCCTTCATCACTATCAAAGTTAAATCCTGCAAGGTGTTCTTTAGTTCTAGGGAAGAGATGAAAATCGGATGGAGCCAAGTCGAGACAATATCTAGGATGATCGGTGACAATGAACCCTGGACGTCGGATTGTTTCAGACGTGACAGCGCTCCTGTGTGGTCTGCCATTGTCATGCTGAAGGAGATAATGTCCAGTGTGTGGACGAACTCTTCGTATCCGAAACTCGATTACAGTACGCTGTTTCCCATGCACCACCATAATTACGCTACACACCGTCATGTTACATGTTCCGAGCCCTCCTGCTGCAGACGGCTGCAAATGAGTAGATATGAAGAATAAAGATGTAGAATGTTAATAACATTTGTTTTATTTAAATAGCTTCAAGAGTTTTCATATACAAAATTTGGAGGCATTACTTTCCAGCACGCTCTCGTATTTTTTACAGGAAGAGGATCCACCAAACAGCTACAATTTGTCTTTGAATTCAATTCACGGATCAGTTTGTTTCATCAGTGCTGTATAGAGAAAGACAAAGTTGCAATGGGTACTTGTGCGAACAGAAGGAGAACAGAATGCTGACAATAATATTTCTGGATCTATATTATGTGTGGAATGTACGTTGTGGCGACACATTAAGACGTAATGCAGCCACAGGTGACGCCTAAGGGCTGAGCATGAAACGGCAGTTGGTTGGTACCGTCTGGCCTTCAGGCCTGTTCGGACGGTGTTTGTTTGCTTGTTTAATCTCTTGGAAGTTGCACCGTTTTATTATATTATTATGGAGACTCTTTAGATGATCCCTGATGTAATTAAGATTAAACTGATTTGAATATATACGAAAATAGTGCCAACAGACTGCAATCACTTCATGGGATGTATTTCGTGAAAGTATTATACAGTTGTGGACTAAATATCAAGTCTTGAGGGACCCCTGCTTCGATATTCGTAGAACCGCGCCTACATCTGTCTAGACGAACAAAGAAATTCACGTCCTCTACAGCAGAAGCTACTGCTAAAGCAGTGTAGGTTGGGCAAGCGCATTGGTGGAACTCGTATGAAAATCCGTCGAGCCAGATGAGGTCAAATGCCTTTTCTATGTCTATGAACACTACTCCCCGATGCTATGTCCTTACTCTCCATAGTAACTGCTCAACAGTTTGTTCTCATTACCTGAAAAGCAATAATGTTTTCCTCAAATGGATGGCACGTGAGCCTTCTGCTTGCTATTGTGAGAGCAGCGATTGTCACTCAACCAAACAACTTGGATTCGTAAATAACATGAACACTGTGGATGTGTGCTGCAGCTGCCTAATACTTTATGTAGATCATACGATTCGTCCAATATTGGATTCTGTTGACAGGCTGAAATGCAAACAGTTCTTTATATGATGCCGAGTTTGCATTGCAGGGAGCCCATCTGAGCTGGCAGTTTAAACCAGGCCGGGTAGTGGACACTGCAGTGCAAGTTACCTTCCACTACCCACTGAGAAATTTGCATGGCAGCACAGTCGCAGATCCAGGGTCTGGTTCTGAGGATCGAGGGTTACAGTCTTCTACGGTCTCTCTCCTCACTCTCCACCCAAATTTAACTTACTGTCACGTCCATTCAGCGTGGCACAGATTCCTAGATACTTAATAACGGTAAAAATAAAATACATAATTGTAAGGTTTATATTTTACAACGAGGTTTGTTGAAAGCAAACCTTAAAATACTTGGTCCAGCTCTGTATAATATTTTCACGGACGACATCCCATAAAGTGATAACACTCACTTGGAACTATTTTCGGATGACATAGTTATTTATTCTGATCAACTTAATATGTAAAATACTAGCGTCCCATGGAGGCTTCTTTTGAGTAGCATTAACGTAAGTATCTAGAACTGGCTGCCTTGTCAGGTATAGCAATTATTCTGTTGACAGGCCATTGCGTAGAGTTATGGTAAAAAATCAGAGATCAGTGTTAGGTAACTGAATACCATCACTTTCATCCTGTTCACACAACTGCAGTGCCACCTTTGGCATGAGCTACAGCCTCCCAGATCCAGAGCCAGTCCAGCGCAAGCTACGTTTCCTGTGCGGCCTGTCATACATTTGGCAACATAACATTATTGTGAAGCATCGTCTGCACGCAATATTGGTACTACGCAGCCTCTGCCATGAAACACTGGTACGAAGCACTCTACAGCACGCAACATCGCTGTGAAACACTCTCTGCCACGCAACATTGATATGAAGCACCCTCTGCCATGGAGAATTTGTATGGAGCACCCCATTGTCTTGTAAGGTGGCATGTAGTAACCTCTGTGATGAGACATCATTATGAAGAGCCCTCTGCTACGTAACACTGGTACGAAGCATCTTCTCCCAAGCAACAGCAGCAGGATGCACTGTCTGCCACACAACATTGGCATGAAGCACCCTCTGCTACGTGACACTGGTACGGAGGGACGCACAAACTAAGGCGATTCTAAGGAGTTCTGTTGATCTCCGCTAGATGGCCATGACATCGTTTTCACGGCGGTGGAAAACCTTACTTCATAATAGTTCAGCCAATGCGCATGAAATTTAAATGGCTCTAAGCACTATGGGATCTAACATCTGAGGTCGTCAGTCCCCTCCTAACTAACTAACCTAAGGACATCATACACATCCATGCCCGAGGCAGGATTCGAACCTGCGACCGTAGCAGTCGCGCAGTTCCGGACTGAAGCGCCTAGAACCGCTCGGCCACAGCGGCAAGCTGCGCACGAAGTAGTCTATAAATTATTTGCACATATCTTCCTCATAAACCAGTCCATCTATTATATTAGTGAAAACCATACCAAAATCACTACAATAGTTCCAGAGATCAGCCTCAACACACATACAGATAGCAATGAGGGACTTCATTTTTTATATGTACTACTAACTAAAAAAGGAACACTTAAAACACATATAGCACATATTCTAGGCGCTACAGTCTGGAACCGCGCGACCGCTACAGTCGCAGATTCGAATCGTGCCTCGGGCATGGATGTGTGTGATCTCCTCAGGTTAATTAGGTTTAAGTAGTTCTAAGTTCTAGGGGACTGATGACCCCAGAAGTTAAGTCCCATAGAGCTCAGAGCCATTTTTGAACTTAACGGTAATAAATTATTTACACAGACCTTCCTTGGGAAACTGTCGACCTATTTGGAAAAATCATATTAAAATACCTATAGTAACTCCTGAGATTTTACATACAGACAGAAGCGCAGCAGGGGACTTCAGTTTATACCAGTACAAGTATAAACAGACGAAGAAGTTAGTACTGGAAGTGGTTATTGTAGTGCTTTAGTTTTTTAGGGAGTAGGAACCCTCTGGCCACACAGCAGTGCTGAAGCGTGTGCACGCGATGTCTGCTCGGATGTTCGGATGGATGGGAATGATGACATGTACGGCACGAACATCTAAAAGGGCAGAAAAAATGGAGTAGTTTTACTAGAAATCCCGTGGAGCGGAAGGGATTACACGTTCTAGGATTTTGCTAAGGAAGATTAGTAACTAGAAAGGTGAACGTAACTCTTTAGCGATTACCGCGGGTGCGGTGAAGGGTAGGGAGTGGTGAAAGCAGGCGTGCTGGCCGTCCACGGGAGAGCGACTGCTGGAAGCGCACACTCCGTAATTTTCGCCGCAGGGAGAAGTGAGCAGGGGAGCGGCTAGAACGGCACTCCCCACTGACATGACTCGGCGACCCTAATCTCGTTGACCTCGCACTTCAGCTGACAAATTGTCCGCACCACTCCCATCTGTTACTGTTCTCCGCTTGCTCCCCGAGAGGGTACGGCTGAGTCTGCACGCGCATATTTTGTACTGCTAAGCTGCCTGGATTTATTTACTTATTTTTTCTTCCTGCCAGGAAGAGGACCTGAGAGAAAATTTTTCAAATCAAACCTTTTATTGGGCAAAAAACACTGCAAATAACGTACACTATCTGATCAGAAGTGTCCGGAAACCCGTATAACAAGCAGAACCGATCGCTTCGTATCACGAGGAAAGGACCCGCCAGTATAAATGGAGGCGGGGAGTATTGTCTTGTGAGTAGAGAAGCAGTTAAACAGCGGAGTTGGTCGGTCAGTAGAGCTCAGTGACTTCGAATGTGGGCTGGTCATTGGATGTCACCTGAGTAACTAATCCATCAGGAATATTTAAACCCTTCTAAAGGTGCACAAGTTGGCGGTTGTGATGTCACTGTGAAGTGGAAACTGTAGTGGGACACGAAATTGAAGCGCCACCCATCCACCAGTGTCAGCCCAGTTTGCAGGTGAATATAAATTTAATTTAGTGTTTTGTTTATGTATTTTTGTAATCTTTGTAATTGTTGTGAATTATCTAAAGTTTTGTATTTATTTTTTATGTTTCATGTACGGAGAGGGCGGCGCAACGAACGGAGACAGCATCTTCACTGCCGGGGCCAGAGAGAAAATTGCTGGCCACTATACGTCGCGGGTCGACAGCCAGAGAGCAACAGAAGATCCAGAAACCGAGTTGTTGAGTCGTGCTTCTAAAAACTGAAAAAATAAGAATTTGTAATGTTTCTACAATAATGTCGTCATAGAAAGTTTAATCATGTTTTAATGTTCAGTCCTATCTTGTCAAGGCTCAGGTTCACGTCTATATGTAGGAAGATAATAAACTAGTGGATGCTACTAAAGTTTAAATACGTGTTCCGAGAATTTATTTATGAAGAATTATCTTAATGAATTACGAATTTATTTGAAAGATTATTAATTTTGACAACGTTCAACGCGAGTTTGAGTCTTGAAAGTTTATTCAATGTGGTTCTAATATTTATTAAAGCAGATAACTTGCATTGATATAATTTCTGAGAAGAAACAAACGACATCTAAATTGAAAAAGTTTGCGCAAACCAATTGGACTGAGTGACGTAACTCTGCGCATACGACTCGAATGATGATGTTTTAACTACAGTTTCGTTCAAGAACCATTCAGAGACAATTTTGAAAAGAATTTAAATAATTTTGAAGTGTTTGTAACTGACGTAGGTGAAGAAGTCTGCACATGGTCATATGTCAAAAGAAAATCATTTATACAAAACTTACGTCGTTACACTACAAAACGCAAAGAAAAAACTACGTCTAAGACGAAACCAGGCAGATATGTGTTGACAACAGGGACAGACAGTCGACCACTGCGCAGAGTGGTTGTACAAAATCGCATGAAATAATGCATAAGGAAACAGTTGTGAATTTTCAAAGTGCTACCAAGCTACACTACTGGCCATTAAAATTGCTACACCAAGAAGAAATGCAGATGATAAACGAGTACTCATTGGACAAATATATTATACTAGAACTGACATGTGATATTTTCACGCAATTTGGGTGCACAGATCCAGAGATATCAGTACCCAGAACAACCACCTCTGGCCGTAATAACGGCCTTGATACGCCTGGGCATTGAGTTAAACAGAGCTTGGGTGGCGTGTACAGGTACAGCTGCCCATGCAGCTTCAACACGATACCACAGTTCATCAAGAGTAGTGACTGGCGAATTGTGACGAGCCAGTTGCTCGGCCACCATTGACCAGACGTTTTCAATTGGTGAGAGATCTGGAGAATGTGCTGGCCTGGGCAGCAGTCAAACATTTTCTGTATCCAGAAAGGCCCGTAAGGACCTGCAACATGCGGTCGTGCATTATCCTGCTGAAATGTAGGGTTTCGCAGGGATCGAATGAAGGGTAGAGCCACGGGTCGTAACACATCTGAAATGTAACGTACACTGTTCAAAGTGCCGTCAATGCGAGCAAGAGGTGACCGACACGTGTAACCAATGGCACCCCATACCATCACGCTAGGTGATGCGCCAGTATGGCGATGACGAATACACGCTTCCAATGTGCGTTCACCGCGATGTCGCCAAACACGGATGCGACCATCATGATGCTGTAAACAGTACCTGGATTCATCCGAAAAAATGACGTTTTGCCATTCGTGCACCCAGGTTCGTCGTTGAGTACACCATCGCAGGCGCTCCTGTCTGTGATGCAGCGTCAAGGGTAACCGCAGCCATGGTCTAGGAGCTGATAGTCCATGCTGCTGCAAACGTCGTCGAACTGTTCTTGCAGGTGGTTGTTGTCTTGCAAACGTCCCCATCTGATGACTCAGGGATCGAGACGTGGCTGCACGATCCGTTACAGCCATGCGGATAAGATGCCTGTTATCTCGACTGCTAGTGATACGAGGCCGTTGGGATACAGCACGGCGTTCCGTATTATCCTCCTGAACCCACTGATTCCATATTCTGCTAGCTGTCATTGGATATCGACCAACGCGAGCAGCAATGTCGCGATACGATAAACCGCAATCGCGGTAGGCTACAATCCGACCTTTATCAAAGTCGGAAACGTGATTGTACGCATTTCTCCTCCTTACACGAGGCTTCACAACGACGTTTCACCAGGCAACGTCGGTCAACTGCTGTTTGTGTATGAGAAATCGGTTGGAAACTTTCCACATGTCAGCACGTTTTAGGTGTAGCCACCGGCGCCAACCTTGTGTGAATGCTCTGAAAAGCTAATCATTTGCGTATCACAGCATCTTCTTCCTGTCGGTTAAATTTCGCGTTTGTAGCACGTCATCTTCGTGGTGTAGCAATTTTAATGGCCAGTAGTGTACTTACTGTGCGTAGACATTTGAAAAGATTGACGCACAATGGTCGAGCAGATCGTAAACCACCTATTTCTGTAGTCAATGTTAAGCGAGGTTTGAGATGGTGGACAGAGGATGACTGGAAACGAGTGATGTGGAGTGATGAATCACACTACATCCTACGGTGATCCGATGGAAGGATTTGGGCTTGCCGACTGCCGGGAGAACGTACCTGCCATCATGTGCAATGTCAACAGTTGAGTGCGGAGGAGATGGTTTTACAGTATGAGGAAGTTTTTCGTACTTAGGGTGAGGTCCCCTTATTGTTAAGAAAACGCTCAGTGCGGAAGGATATGACGGCATTGTATATTGCGTAGTATTGGAACAGTTCGGACACCATGATTGTTTGTATCAACATGACAGCGCTGTCATGACGGAGCATCTTTGAGTCAATGGTCTGTGGGCAGCGACATTCCTGAAATGGACTGGCCTGCCCAGAGTCCTGAACTGAACCCAACGGAACACCTTTTGTAATGAGCGGCAACGTTGACTTTGCGCCAGACCCCAGAGTCCATCACCACTAACTTCTCTGGTTTCGGCTCTTGAGGAATAAGGTTCTAACATTCTTCCCCAGACATTAAGACTACCCACTGAAAGTGTCCCCAGCAGAATACAAGCCGTCATGAAGGGAAAGGGTAGGCATATCTCGTGTTAACGCCTCTAATAGGTCGGTCATTCCCACATCAAGTGGATCAGGTTCAAGGTATCGTCTTGTGAACCGGTACTGAGAATGTTGCGTACCAGTTGTCAAACGTGTTGCCACAACTTGCTTCGGGACTACACTGTCCTACTATCAAGTTTTATAAAACAAGGAAACAAATCAATAAATCGCAATACTATAAGTAATGACAACCATTTAAAATACTCATGTCGTCGTTTATCATAATGTATCTTGAAGCTTCTCTGTCATTAGGCACAGTCAAAAGTAAAAACCTGGCAACTACCAAATATGAAGCTCTTCATAGGACATCTCATGTTAAACGCTTACGTCTTACCTGCAACGCGTATGTCACTCCCCCAACGATGTTACTGTCTATCATAAAATCACAGAATATTATATGTCACATGTCAAGTCCTAGTAAATTAAAAAAAAACCAATACTGCACGTATCTTGCACGTGTGCATATATATACAATGACCAAGTGAACATCTAACGCCACTCTATCGAGTAAGTTGGTGGGCGCTTCCGAAGTTAAAGTGGGCCCAGAAATGCCCCTAGGACACTTCTCTACTTCCTCTAAATTTGGCAACAATCACTCTTTATCTTCAAAGTGCAATATTCTCATTTTGTTGGCGATGTTACCCACGGGATGCGTCACCGTGCTACCTAAGAAGACAGAAGTGTCCAAGGGGGCATTTCTAGACCCAATTTACCGATGTTCCCTTGGGAAGCGGCCACCAACTCACACGAATTAGAGGTGTTAGATTTTCTGTTGTGCATTCTATATGTACGCACTTGCTGCAGGGTAGGTAACCAAAAATTATGACAGACTGTAACAAAACGTGTGGTGGTTACAAATCGACCAACTTAAATGCAGCTTATTAGCATTAGATTGCAAAATAAATATATCCAACTGATGATAACACGAATAGTGTTGAAACATGTTTGGGAAAAGTAAGACAAACAGTGCCTTGCGTAAGGTGGAATATCTCACCAGTTTGATGAACCCATTGTTTCTATTCTGTCATTTCTCCTGATAATGTTCTTTGAAAACATCTACCAAACAAGCTTCCAGATCAGGTTTTCCAGGACATTGTTCAAAGCATTGCCGAAGGCAATCTTTTGATTCCAAACAGCAAACAGTTTTCTTGATTAGTTCCTTGTCGTCATCTTCTTTGATAGGTGTTGCAACAAACATCAATTGGACAGTTTCACGAATTACAAATATACCAAAGGAGTAGCCCAATTCACTGCCATATTGCTTACACACTGAGGTCTCCTAATAAATCGTGTCGGACTTCCTTTTGCCCGGCTTAGTGCAGCAAATCGACGTGACAGGGACTCAAGTCGTTTGTAAGTCTCCTGCGGAAATATGGAGTCATGCTGCCTCTACAGCCGTCTATAATTGCGAAGGTGTTGCCGATGCAGGATTTTGTCCACGAACTAATCTCTCAAATATGTCCCATAAACATTCAAAGGCATTCATGTGGGCCGATCTGGGTGGCCAAATCACTAGCTCGAATTGTCTAGAATGCTCTTCAAACAAGTCGCGAATAACTATGGCCTAGTGACATGGGACATTGTCATCCATAGACATTCCATCATTGTTTGCCAACATGAAGCCCGTGAACGGCGACAAATGGTCTCCACGTAGCCACACACATGACCATTTCCAGTCAACGATCGGTTCAGATGGTTCAAATGGCTCTGAGTACTATGCGACTTAACTTCTGAGGTCATCAGTCGCCTAGAGCTTAGAACTAATTAAACCTAACTAACCCAAGGACATCACACACATCCATGCCCGAGACAGGATTCGAACCTGCGACCGTAGCGGTCACGCGGCTCCAGACTGCAGCGCCTAGAACCGCACGGTCACTCCGGCCGGCCAACGATCGGTTCAGTTGGACCAGAGGACCCAATCTGTTCCATGTAAACATAGCTAGCTACGTGGGGTCTGCGCCACACTCGAACCCTACCAGCAGCACTTACCAACTGAAATCGCACCTCATCTGACCAGCTCTCCGTTTTCCAGTCATCTAGGGTCCAACCGCTTTTGGTCACGAGTCCAGGAGAGGCACTGCAGGCGATGTCGTGCTGTTAGCAAATGCACTCGCGTCGGTCGTCTGCTGCCAAAGCCCATTAACGACAGATTCTGTCGCATGGTCCTAACGGATACGTTCGTCGTATGTCCCACATTGACTCCTGTGGCTATTTAAAACAGTGTTGCGTGTCTGTTAGCACTGAAAACTCTACTCAAACTCTCGGTCGTTAAGTGAAGACCGTAGGCAATTGCGTTATCTGTGCCTTAAATGTGGCATTCGAGTAGAGAGTTCCCTAACGATTTCCGAAATAGGACGTCCCAAGCGTCGAGTTACAAGTCTGTTATTTCCCATAATGTAAAGGACAATCAAACAATTTAAAATCATAGATGGTAAAATAGTCTCTATTAAACTGCGTGAAAGTTCAAATCGGCAATACCTGTTTATTGTTCATAAACAGCTATTGCGAATTTAGACTTTTACTCAGTTTAATATAGACTATTTTACCATCTCTGATTTTTAAATTGCTTGATTGTTCTTTACATTACGTACAAGTTTTTAACTGTGGTTGCCCGACCTATAAGGTTATTTGTAATGTTATTTCCCGCTGTGCGGTCATAATCAGCCTGGAAATCTTTTCACATGAAGCATCTGAGCACAAATGATAGCTCCGCCAATGCACTGCCCTTTTTTAGTTTATGGACGCAATACTATTGGCATCTGTATATAATTATGCATGTAGCTATCCCATGACTTTTTGTCACCCAGCGCAATAGGCTATGAACATACCTTTCAAGTTGCAAAGTCGGAAGACTTTCCGCTTATAAACCTTTTCACTATCCACTCTTACTGCTATATGCCCACTATTGCATGGTCACAGCCAAGAAAATTCATCATCTTCGAAGCACCAATGCTGTAGCCTTGGTGATGGAAGCTTGCGCATTCTGAACTTTCTCCCTTATGTAACCCACTGAATACTTTTTGTTAATTCGTTGAAGCTTTTAAATCGAATCTCGAAGAGATGCTAATGAAGAGTTCACTATGTCGCAAGCATCCACTGCCTTCATACGCTGTCCAGTCACATTAATGTGACCACCCGCCAAAAGTCTCCATAACCACCTTTCGTAGCGTGCACCGAACACGTGCAGGAAGAGTCACTGAAGCTCTAGAGGGTACCGATAGGTTCGTGCAGCGATGCTGATTCAGTGTCGTGGCTAGCTGAGCTAGGTTTCTCAGCTGAGGTTCCATGGCGCTAACAGCCCAACCGAGGTGGTCACACAGATTTTCGATTCGCTTGAAATCCGGCAAGTCTTGTGGCCAGAGGAGCACGATAAACTCGTCCCGCTGCATTGTCCTGTTGGTAGATGTCACAGTGCCGCAAAAAATAAACTGCATGTAGAGATGGTTATCTTCCCAAGGATAGATACATACTTGTGTTGATCTATTGTTCCTTTCAGAACGACGAGATAACTCGGGCAATACCAAGAAACATTCCCCAGACTACAACGCTCCGAAGATTGTTGCAAAAGTTTTCTTTACGACGTTTCACGCAGTACAGGCCAACAGTCATCTGTTCGATGGAGCATAAAACGTAATTCATCTGAAAACGTTACTGCCACCATTCAGTGGACATCCCGGTGCGATATTGCCGTGCAAATTACAAGCTTCGTCGCCGATGAGCAGCAATCAGCTTGTGCGCACGAACCAGGAGCCTGCTGCAGAGCCCTACGCAGTAACGTTCACTGAACGGTCTCCGGCCGGTGTGGCCGATCGGTTCTAGGCGCTTCAGTCTGGAACCGCACGACCGCTACGGTCGCAGGTTCGAATCCTGCCTCGGGCATGGATGTGTGTGATATCCTTAGGTTAGTTAGGTTTAAGTAGTTCTAAGTTCTAGGGGACTGATGACCTCAGATGTTAAGTCCCATAGTACTCAGAGCCATTTGAACTGAACGGTCGGTAGGAGAGACCGTCGGTAGCTTCTTGATTCATTTGGGCAGCCAGTTGCTCAATAGTTGCTCATCTAAACTGAAGAGCCAACGAAACTGGTATACCTGACTAATATCGTGTTGGGCCCCCGCGACCACGCACAAGTGCTGCAACAGACGTGACTTGGACACCACTAATGGAACTGACACCATGAATCCTGCAGGGCTGTCCATAAATCCGTAAGAGTATGAGGGGGTATAGATCTCTTCTGAACAGCACGTTGCAAGGCATCACTGACATACTCAATAATGTTCATGTCTGGAGGGTTTCGAGGACAGTGGTTTAATCTCAGAAGAGTGTTTCTGGAGCCACTCTGTAGCGATTCTGGACGTGTGGGGTGTCGCATTATCCTGCTGGGATTTCCCAAGTCCGTCGGAATGCACAATGGACATGAATGTATGCAGGTGATCAGATAGGATGGTTACGTGTGTGTCACCTGTCAGAGACATATATAGGCGGATCAGGGGTCCCACATCATTCCAATTGCACACGCCCCACACCGTTACAGAGCCTCCACCAGCTCGAATAGTTCCCTGCTGACATGCAGGGTCCATAGATTCATGAGGTTGTCTCAATAACCGGACACGTCCATCCGCTCGATAAAATTTGAAAGACGATTCGTCAGCCAGGCAAAATGTTTCCAGTCATCAACAGTCCGATGTCGGTGTTGACGGGCCCAGGCGAGGCGTAAACCTTTGTGCCGTGCAGTCATCAAGGGTAGACGAGTGGGTCTTCGGCTCCGCAAGCCTACATCGATTATGTTTCGTTGAATGGTTTGCCACTTTGACTCTTGTTGATGGCCTAGCACTGAAATTTGCAGCGATTTGCGGAAGGATTCCACTTCTGTCTCGCTGAACGATTCTCTTCAGTAGTCGCTGGTCCCGTTCTTGCAGGATCTTTTTCCGGCCGCAGCGATGTCGGAGATTTGATTTTTTGCCGGATTGCTAATATTCACGGTACACTCGTGAAATGGCCATACGGGAAAATCTCCACTTCGTCGCTACCTCGGAGATGCTGTGTCCCATCGCTCGTGCGCCGACTATAACACCACGTTCAAACTCACTTAAATCTTGATAACCTGCCATTGTAGCAGCAGCAACCGATCTATCTGCGCCAGACTCTTGTTGTCTTATATAGGCGTTGCCGACAGCAGTACCGTTTTCTGCCTGTTTACATATCTCTGTATTGAATACGCATGTCTATACCAGTTTATTTGGTGCATCAGTGTATTCGACCTTACACATCTCCGCAGCCGTCGTTCGCGCCAGTGGGCTGTGATGAACCACACTTGCCATTTTGCCGTGCACGGTATACTTTAACCACGGCTGCACGCGAGCAGTTTACGGACTTAGCCGCTTCTAAAACGTCTCCGCCGGCCGGAGTGGCCGAGCGGTTCTAGGCGCTACAGTCTGGAACCGCGCGACCGCTACGGCCGCAGGTTCGAATCCTGCCTCGGGCATGGATGTGTGTAATGTCCTTAGGTTAGTTAGATTTAATTAGTTCTAAGTTCTACAGGACTGATGACCACAGAAGTTAAGTCCCATAGTGCTCAGAGCCATTTGCACCATTTTTTTAAAACGTCTCCACCCTGGTCCCTAGAGCCAATGATCATGCCCTTTTGGACGTCAGAGAAATCGCTCCGTTTCCGGCATTACGACTACGACTGCACTATTGTCCATGTCCCCCGAAACGCTACAAATTCTCCACTGCTAGTTTTGCCACTTGCCGTCTGTAAGCGGTTATTGCACACTGACATCTAAAATAGGAGGTGGTCACATTAATGTGATTGACTGCACTAAAAAAGTAGAGATCAGTGGCAATTCAGAAGCATATCCTCTTTTTTCTTTTATATATGGTAAGCAATGGAGGAAAGGCTTGATCTTTCGGCACCACATTCAGGCTGATGACGATTGATTTTCAGAATGTTATAATGCTACGACGTACCTTAGAAATGAGTTAAAGAATCACAAACCAACGTTTATAGAATTTGTAGACCAAGACGAACCTTATCACGATGTTGAGTGCATTACACTCTTTGGAAATCTAAATGTAGAAGGGATAAAATACAAAGAGCAAAAGATTATTCACAACCAGACTTCAGAGGTTAGTCAATCTGAACACTGTGCAAACTGTGAAGAAATTTAAGGAGAAATTTAAAAAAGAGAATTAATTTTCAAGGAGAAGTTTTGTTGATGACACTGTAGTTCTGTTATCTTTGGCAAAGCAGTTGAGGTGAATCGATAGTCTCTTGAAAAGAGGTTAGGAGACGAACATAAACGAAAGTAGAACAAGAGTAATGGAATATGGAACAATATCAGAAGATGCCGAGGGAATAAGATTAGGAAATGAGACACTAGATGGTTCAAATGGCTCTGAGCACAATGGGACTTAACATCTGAGGTCATCAGTTCCGTAGAACTTAGAACTACTAAAACCTAACAAACCTAAGGACATCACACACATCCATGCCCGAGGCAGGATTCGAACCAGCGACCGTAACGGTCACGTGGTTCCAGACTGAAGCGCCTAGAACCGCTAGGCCACACCGACCGGAGAGACTAGAAGTAATAACCGAATTTTGCTCAAGTTGGATAACAAAATAATTGGTGATAGATGAAATAGAGACGATACTGCCGCGCGGCATTAGCCGAGCGGTCTCGGGCGCTACAGTCATGGACTGTGTTGCTGATCCCGGCGGAGGTTCGAGTCCTCCCTCGGGCATAGGTGTGTGTGTTTGTCCTTAGGATAATTTAGGTTAAGTAGTGTGTAAGCTTAGGGACTGATGACCTTAGCAGTTTAGTCCCATAAGATTTCACACACATTTGAACATTTTTTTTTTTTTTGAGAAATATTTTAACGGCAAACATAAATTTTAGTGTTATGAAATGTAACTGTTTTAGTTATAGGATGAAGCTGTCAGATATTAGTTTTCTTATACGACTCTTGAAGATGTAGATGAAAGAAGGTCTACAGTGAGTTTTGCCTTGGAATTACAGTACAACTACGCTAAAATAATGTTCAGTTGGTTCTACAAAACTAGGATACCGTTCTGCAGTCCCCTACGGAATTTCACATTTCGAACATGTATCAAACGATAAGCCACAACGTTGCAACAACCGGTTACGGAAACGTAGTTTGATGAAACTCCAAAGATCGGCTAAGAAGAGTGTCGCACAGAGTTTTCCTTGGCGGCATTCGGGCTTGAAGCGGCTTCTGTGATGCTGCTTCTGATACCAGCAACAAGAGATGACAGGAAAGCAGAAAAGAGCGACTAAATGTAGTATAATTAATCGTACTTGTTTGCCGTGTCAGCTTGTGGCTGCATTCGAGAAAGAGGTTAAAATGACAGGGGAAGAGCGCCGGTAGAGAATCAGAAAGGTCACGCTGCGGGGGCGAGAACAGGGCGCGCTTTCAGATGGCCGCCGCGGGTGGCACAGGCATCCGGTGTGAGCGGGGGCGGCACCCACAACGCTGTGTTTGTTCTGCCGGCTGCTACAATGGCTGCCATTAGGGGTGGCGGCTGTGGCCCTTACCTCGACACACCTGACGGGCATCGCCCTGGTCACTTGGGAGTCGTCCGCGTCAGTTTCTGCCGGAAAATACCGCAGACTACGGACGCCAGTACTGCGATGATTACAGTGTTGTGGACAGGAAGACTTTCGCAAGAGCTTCATGCACACAATCTAGAAGACAGCAAGGAACACTCACTTTAAAAGCTCATGCAACCACGTTGCTGACAAGAATACACTGAGGTGCCAAAAGTCATGACACAGTGGTATGCACATGGACAGATGATTGTAGAAGTTATAAAAGGACAGTGCCATGGCGGAGCTGTTGTTTGTATTCAGGTGACTCATGTGAAAAGATTTCCGAAATGATTATGGCCGCACGATGGGGATTAAAAGACTTTGAAAACCGAATGACGGCTGCAGCTAGACGCCTGGAACGTTCCACTTCTGAAATCGTTAGAGAGTTCAGTATTCCGAGACCCACAATTTCAAGAGTGTGCCGATAATACCGAATTTCACGCGTTACCTCTCCCACGGACAGTGCAGTGGTTGACGACCTCAACATAACAGCTGTGTTTGCGTAGAGTTGTCGGTGCTAACAGACAAGCAACGTTATGAAATAAACGCAGAAATCAAATAAGTCGTACGACGAACGTATGCGTGAAGACAGTGCGATGAAATTTGGCGTTAATGTGGTCTGACAGCAAATGACCGACGGAAGTGCCTTTGCTAACAGCACGACATCGCCTGCAGCACCTCTCCTAGGTTCGTGACCACATCGGTTGGGCACTAAGGAAACCTGGCCTCGTCAGGTGAGTCGCGATTTTACTTGGTAAGAGGTTGGTAAGAGCTGATGGCAGGGTTCGAGTGTGGTGCAGACCCCACGAAGCTATAGATCCTACTAGGGACGTTTGAAAAGTCTGTGCAAAAATAAAAACTACTTACGTGTTTAGGATAAACCATTTATTTTTTGACATAGTCTCTCCTTTTAGACTTATACACTTAGTCCAACGCTGGTCTAATTTGTTGATCCCTTCCGGATAAAAGGAATTGTCCAAGTCTGCAAAATAGCTATTAGTTGCTGCAATCACCTCCTCGTTTGAATAAAATCTTTGTCCCGCCAACCGTTTCTTCAAATTGGGGAACAAATAGTAGTCTAAGAGAGCCCAGTCTGGAGAATATGGGGGATGTGAGACGAGGTGGAATCCTATTTCAATTAATTTTGCTACCACAACTGCTGAGGTGTGTGTTGGTGCACTGTCGTGATGGAAAAGGGCTTTTTTGCGGTCCAATCGCCACGTAATTCTTGCAGTTCGGTTTTCAAACGGCCCAATAACGATGAATAATATGCACCTGCAATAGTTTTACCCTTTTCCAGATAGTCGAGTCGCCATAACCTTTCCGGTCGACGGAATGCTCTTCGCCTTTTTTGGTGCAGATTCTCCCTTGGTAACCCATTGTTTAGATTGTTGTTTGATCTCAGGAGTATAGTAATGTATCCACGTTTCCCACACAGTGACGAAACGACGCTTAAAGTCCTGCGGATTCTTCCTGAACAGCTGCAAACCAACTTTGCAACACTTCACACGATTCCGTTTTTGGTCAAGCGTGACCAATAGCGGATCGTATCTTGCGGATAGCTTTCACATGTCCAAATGTTTATGCAGAATATCATGTACCCGTTCATTCGAAATACCCACCTCGTACCACAACTAGCATCTTCTCTCTCTGTTCCATTCCTAAACAGAACGAGGGAAAAATGACTGCCTATATGCCTTTGTACGAGCCCTAATCTCTCTTATCTTTGTGGTCTTTCGGTGAAATATAAGTTGGCGGCAGTAAAATTGTACTGCAGTCAGCCTCAAATGCTTATAAACTGTTCTAATCGAAGGGGCAGTCACCGTAATATTTATCAAGCTTCTCTTTAGGCTCCAGAGGCTATTTGCCTTTCATAAAGCAATGTTTAATCACCACACGAAATTCTTTTTCGTCCATTTTTTGACAATCACTCGACTTCCTTGATTCACACGAATGCCAAACAGTAAGAAATAGACCAATAGTGTTGAAACATGGTGTGCGTTCTTTCCAAAGATGCTACTAACTAATCATGACCTCGATACGCGCGAGTGGTGCCATCTCTCGGACTTTGCACGGACATTTCAAACACCCCTCGTACTTGTCAACAGCGCACAGTCCATGCCACGTCGAGTTGCTGCACTATGCCGAGCGAAAGGAAGTCCGACACGATATTGGGAGGTGTCCCATGACTTCTGTCACTTCAGTGTAATATACAGAAGAATGGAAATGAACAATGAGGATCTGTTAGATGCCGATCATCATGACTTTAGGAAAGGTGAAGATACTAGAGAGGCATATTTGACATTATTTTTGATAATAGAATCAAGATTTAAGAAAAATCAAGACAACTGCATAGGATTTGTCGACTTACAACAAACGTTTGATAACGTAAAAGAGAATAGACGTTCGAAATTCTCAAGAAAAATGGTTAACCAATAGGAAAAGACGGGTAGCACACTACATCTACAAGAACAAAAAAAGAAAAAAATAGAGTGGAACACAAGAACGAATTCTCGGATTAGAAAGGGTGTAAGAAAGGAACGTAGTCTTCCGAAGCGTCTATCAGTCTATGCATCGAGGAAGCGATGACGGTAACCGAACAAAGGTTCAACAGGGAGTTTAAAATTTAATGTGAAAGGACATCAATGACTAATCATGGTGCTGAAATAGCTACCCTTAGTGAAAGTAGAAAGAACTGCACGACTGCCTGAATCGCGTCAACAGGCTAACGAGTACAGAATACGAGTTGAGAGTTAATCGAAGAAAGACGAAAATAATGAAGAGCAGCAGCATCATCAAAATTGGGGACCACAAGTAGTGAAGGAATTCTACTACCTTGGAAGCAAAACAGCATATGCCAGATGACCTAACCAGGCATAAAAAGCATATTAGCCAAGGCAAAGAGGGCACGCATGGTCAAAAGAAGTCGACTAGTATCAAACATAGGCCTTTACTGAAGGAAGAAATCTCTGAAAACAGCTCGTCATTGTATAGAAGTGAACCATTGGCTGCGGAAACCGGAAAAGGAGAGAACTGAAGCTTTGGGAGATAGTGCTATAGATGGATGTTGAAAATTAGGACTGATAACATATTGGATGAGGAGGTTCCCTGCACAAGCGGCGATGAGAGGAAACTGTGAGAACATTCAAAAATGGCTCTAAGCGCCATGGGACTTAACATCTATGGTCATCAGTCCCCTAGAACTTAGGACTACCTAAACCTAACTAACCTAAGGACATCATACAACACCCAGTCATCACGAGGCAGAGAAAATCCCTGACCCCGCCGGGAATCGAACTCGGGAACCCGGGCGCGGGAAGCGAGAACGCTACCGCACGACCACGAGCTGCGGACAGTCGAGAAAAAAACCACAGGATGATAAGACGTGTGTTAAAACGTCAAGGAATAACTTCCATGGTACCTGAGGGAACCTAAGTTGGTAAAACCTATAAGGGAAAATAGAAATTATAATATACACAACAAATAACTGACAATATAAGTAGGCTGTTTATGTTTTCTTATTGGCAACGTTACGTAGCGCTTGTATGAAAACCACTGGCTGTTATGTGTGCAGTCTGTGGCCAGTTTGCATTGTTGTCTGCCATTGTAATGTGGGGCAGCGGCAGCTGGATGTTAACAGCGCGTAGCGTTGCGCAGTTGGAAGTGAGCCGCCAGCAGTGGTGGACGTGGGGAGAGAGATGGCGGAGTTTTGAAATTTGTAAGACTGGATGTCATGAACTGCTATATATATATTATGACTATTAAGGTAAATACACCATTTGTTCTCTATCAAAATCTTTCATTTGCTAACTATGCGTATCAGTAGTTAGTGCCTTCAGTAGTTTGAATCTTTTATTTAGCTGGCAGTAGTGGCGCTTGCTGTATTGCAGTAGTTCGAGTAACGAAGATTTTTGGTGAGGTAAGTGATTTGTGAAACGTATAGGTTAATGTTAGTCAGGGCCATTCTTTTGTAGAGATTTTTGAAAGTCAGATTGCGTTGTGCTAAAATATATTGTGTGTCAGTTTAAGCACAGTCATGTATAATTGTTCTAAGGGGAGGTTTCATATGTCGACCCTTAGCCGAGGATACCTCACTGGAATCTTCTGATTTTTTCATGTAGTTTGTGTAAATAGTGTAGATTTTGTTTATTGTTAGCGCGTAATTGTAGAGAGAATCTCCTTTGTAGTTGCAGTCTTTCATTGTTGTACAGTAAAACAGGTGTGGCACGCATGTAAATTTGCACCAAGTATTTCGCAGCTTGCAATTAACTAGGTATTATTTTCAGCGCTATGTTAATATGTTCTCTTATTTTCTGTGTTATCGTGTGAAATATTGTGACAATAATGGTGTGTGAAAAACGTAACACTAGGCTCCAAAGTAAACAGAGAAATAATAGTGACGACGAGCGTAGCTTACCGGCACCGCTGTGTAATGAATTAACAGACATTCAAAGTAGTAATTTGGTAACTGTGCATAGGGAAATGGAGCGGGCGGCAAATAATGGCGTAGACAGTGAAACAGGTAGTGAACAGGGAAGCATTATCGATCGATCGGTCGGCAACAGCTTGCCTCAGGAATCGGGAATGACAGAACACAATATTGCAAATACTGTAGACTCAGGTTTTGGGTTCTCACCGTTTTCTCAAATGAGTCAAGACACATTTTCCGCTTGTCAAAATGTGAATGTTGCCGGTGCAAATTCACTGCCGAAAAGCACTGAGGAACATGTTTCAGACACCAGTGCATTGTTATTACAATTAATGCAACAAATGGGACAAAAGCTTCAAAAGTTACACACAATGGAACAAAATCAGAGACAAACACAGCAAAAGCTTCAAAAGTTAGACGCAATGGAACAACACCAGAGACAAACACTGCAACAGTTAGACGCAATGGGACAAAATCTTCACACCACGCTTGAACAAACACGTGAAGATTTAACTACTGAGTTACATAAAATCGAATCGAAATGTCAAAAAGTCTGTAACGACGTAAAAACACAAATTTGTGAGCATTTTCAACCTATTTTTTCGCGGCATGAAAATGCATTACAGAATCACGAAGCAGCCATAAAAGAACTGCAAATTATTGTTCATGAAAATCATGAGACCTTGCAAGCTAAAATTGACTCAGTTGCATCTACCGATTCGGTTACGCAACTTGCAAAAACGCAGGAAAACTTGAAGGACACAGTAGAAAGACACATGGAGGAAATTAGTTCTTTATCAGAGAAAGTAGTTGAACTTTCGGATCAGTTAAATAATTTATCTACGAAGGTAGATGATAATCTGAATGACACAAAACCGGTAGTCTTTAATGACACAGAAGAGTGCGAACAAGTTAGGAAATTCAAACAAAATCAGAATCAAATTAATACGCAACACCAAAGAGAAATCCGGGAAGTACAAGATCAGCTGACACAGGTAATACAAGAATGACGTATTTCAGAGGACACTCGCGCTCCAACACGGGAAGAGGGACTTAGAAATACGGAACAACCACAAAATAATAACACAGGATACTTCGGAAATTATGAAAGAAATTGGCAAGGCGCACCGAATTTTGAAATGGAACCGCCGAAACGACGTAACAATGACCGATATGCGACTCGCCGACATGATGATTTTGACTATAATCTGTTCATTACTACACGTAAATTCAAAGCATTTAAGAATTCTGGCAACGACATTCATCCACAAGCGTGGCTCCATCAATTCTCTCATTGTTTTCTTCCCAACTGGTCGTTAGAACACAGATTAGAATTTATGTGTGGCTACTTAGAGAATGAACCAGCTGTAAGAATCCGATCGGTCATTCACGATTGTCACAGTGAAGGAGAATTTTATCATGCCTTCCTCTCAGCATATTGGTCTCAAGCTACACAAGACCAAGTAAAATATAGCATCATAATGATGAAACATTTCGAACAATCTGAATTTTCCAGTCTTGTGAAATATTTTGAAGACATGTTGCACAGGAATCAGTACCTGTCAAACCCATACAGCCCCTCAGAACTCATCCGCATTTGCTTAATCAAATTACCTGAACATTTACGACATATTATTTTGGCCGGACGTTGGAAAGACGACATTGAAGCTTTTCAGGGACTCCTACAAGAATGAGAAATTGACACTGACAATCGCGGAATGCGAAAACAGGAACACAACAATTACAGGTCACATCCGTCGCAATTCCGCGATGAAAGAAATAACAACTGGACACAACAAGGCTATTCTCACAACACAAATCGTGACCAAAACAGACAGACACCACCCGTGTGCCAACCGTTGGCAGAGTAATAGTTAGAGAGAAAGATCGCATTTCCGTAGTAACGAATATGACAGAGATAAACATAGAAACAGACAATATGGGAACCAAAACAATTATTATCAAGGGAGACAGAATAACTTCAGACGCAACAGTTCATCGCGCAGTTATGATTCAGGGAGAAATTCTCCACCATGTGACCGACAAGAAAGAAACTGTGGAATCTACCGACATGACGACAGACCTGAATTTTATCAGAACTGGCGGGATTCAAACAGAGCAGGGCACTCTCGACAAGGTGAATTTTTAGAAGTTAGGTCTCCTAATCGTAATAACGACGCGCGCCAACAAAGAGACAGACAATGAATCGCACAGCAGGCAACCGCGTGCGCCAGCTGGCTCAGAGAAAAATAACATAGATGCTAACCTTGAGAAAAATTCCAGTATTCTTTACCGACATATACCACACGATGATTCCGTTGAAGCTGGAGCTCTGCATAGTAGTGAGAGTAAAGGCTTGCACCACATTTCACATGTAAAACCGTTTATTGAAAGATAATCTGCTTTTTAACTTTGTCTTTGCCATATAACTTTTCACTCTACATTGCTAGTATGCTTTGTCAGACTTAGAATCTGTTAATACGGAACAATGTTTGAAGTTAAATATCCAGTCAAGAACCAAGAGAACTTATTTAAACAGAAATTACGAATGCATTGTTATAGTGAACAGACGACACAGTGTTGTTATTTGTACATTCTTGCTTGTTAGTTGCACGATCATGTAACGACTAAAGGCTCACATACTTAGAACATATACTGGCACTGCTAATGAGATTTTAATGCAACATTTTGGTTTACTTGAAAATACATTCTGGATTTAAAGTACTTTCAGTGAGATACCAGATGACATAGTGGTTAGTTTACATGACAGCTACACGATTTTATCACGACGCTACTAATGAGTGACAATTTACAATGTTGCTTTTGCAGTGTTTCTGTTTTATATCTGCACAGTTTTCTGTTTTATTCTGGAAAGTAAAACATGTTTTAGTAGTAACTTTTGTGGTATGGCTACAATGAGACAGCCTTTTCCGTAGCACAACAATACGTTACAGTACAGTGGTTTCTTCATCACAACAATAAGCGTAATAACTACGATATCTATACGCAAAGAATTTCACTTTCGTTTATGATGAGGTAAGTACATTGACTTCTGCAGAACTTAGCTTTCAGAGGACGATAACTGCGACACTTCCACAGAGATTATCTTACAACAAGATGCACAGTTTAGCGCTACAGGACACGTATTTGAGTGATTAATTTTGTACTTAAAACATTTATTTTTTAAGATATTTGAAGTACAATGATACAAGGGTTTTCCGTGATACATTTCATTCCATTGCAATAATCTGTAACACCTGAGGGTATAATTACATTAATCCTCAGGGGTTACACGTTTACTTTGTGTACCATGTGTTTGGCAAGCACAAGGAGCCCTAGCTAATATGGTATTTGCTTATACAACTTTACACATCGGTACCATATTTCTCTAACACACAATTTACACAGGTATCTGATCATTTAACTGAGAGATAAACATTTTTTTACTACGTCAGTGACACATGTTTACGCAATTACAGAGTTGGATTACTTCACACTTATGAAATTGTATTTTGTCTGTACTTTGTGAACTGTTCATATTTTTTCAGAACCATTGTAATACTATGAGAGCTTTGAATGATGTATTTGGTAAGGGAGCATGATTTTAAAGTACATTTGAGTTAGATGACACTATTGAAATGAGCAGAGAATATTTTTTAGGTTTTGACGTTATTGCAGAAAGCTACGACGTTTTTGAGATTTGACTGAGGTGTTATGATGTTATTTTTATGACGACGATGTGTATTATGCTGCTGAGGTATGTTTATGGTTAGTAAGCTGATGCTATATGAGGAATTTGATTATGCTATGTATCTGTTATGATGAAATATTGAAGAAGTGTCGACGAATATTTATATGTGTAATAAGGTAAGGAGTAATGAATAGTGGTTAGGGACTCTGACTTGTGAAAAAGGATGTGGGAAACCAAGAATCGTACTTTAAGAGTTATGAAATGGTGTAAATGCATGAATGTATCACAATGCCGGCGAAAATTTTTTGGACACTGTTATATCCATAAGATTTTGTATCTACACATTTGCAACGCAAATTCTCGACCTGTCAAATTTTTTATATGAGACTGCCACAGTAGCAGAAACTGCTGTCGTAAATATTTCCTTAAGAAAGTTAAGTGACCACCTGCACGTAATGCGTCGTGGGCACCCAGCTTTGTCAGACGTGTGGAGAAAAAGCCATTAGTGTGTGCCTTTTCAGAGGCACAGGTAGAAAAAAAAAGGGAGGCCATTATCCTCGCTATTGACATTCCTTTGTAGAAAGCATCGCAAATACGACACGTTCAAACTTGAAAACATATGATTATACTGTGGAGCTCTTAATTTATGATATTTACTAAAATGCCTAATGAAACCATGAGAAACATTTCACGGCTATTGTCTTGCTAGTTGAGAGAAATGCCATATGCCTTGCTTTATGTATTTATTTACTCATTTTGTTTAATATCTAGTTTCTAGCTGCACTGCAGCAATGGTTAAAATAAAATTTAATAGATGTACTAATATAAATATTTTATGCCTACAGATCCAGTATATAATTTTATGATCTATTCAAAATAAACGAAGGAGCATAAAAAGACATTTCCCTTCACAGGAATTGCATACGGAATTTTCTTTTCAACTACTTGGTAATTTTTTTTGGTAGAATAACTTCTTGTGGTGCACCACTTTAATTACATAGACATTAAGATGTGAATATACATTTCCATTATCTGCAGTGTTGTCTTTAGTGTACTATTTTTTCTGCTTGAGCTTTGTCATGTTTAGATATAAGTTATTGCATTTGCTGCTGCTGTTTGCCAGGCATAGTGTTACTGAATTTGACTTTGTATTACTCTGTTAAGCCAGTTTTACTAAGGATTTATTTTTCTTGTTTGCTGCACAGTGCCTTATATTAGTTGTAATATTGTAATTGCTTTGCCAATTTCCTTTTTTTTGTCATTGCTGTTTGTGTTAATTGTTTTGCACTGCTGCATTACCTCGTCCCTTAGTTTAGCATCTGTGCTCAGTAGATTTAAGTTAGCTTAAGAGGGGGTAGACTATATGAGAACGAGTTGTGATGAATTGGATGAAATGCATTGAGAAACTATAAGAAAATGGTTTGGCCAAAAAAGTATTTTGAAAGAAGATATGAACCAAAAACGTAGGATTTAGGGAAAACAGGTTTAGGTAGGATTTTCTTGGAAATAAATGATGAGGTAAGATAAAGGAAAATAAATAATGAGGTAAGAAATATGTGAACATATAAATACAGAAAGCATGCTTGGATAGAATTTTTTTGGTGGAAACAAATGTTGAAATAAGAGGAAAGATATATGGAATGAAGTTTTGGGGTGGACTACAGTACCAAATGTCACACTGAAAACAAACCCTGTCCTGTATTTTTGTGTTATTACACTATGTGAATTTGTGTTTTTCCTGTCTGTATGTCTCTAGCTAATAAGATTTATGTTGTAGAATTTTTCTGATAATATGTTATTTTTCTTGTAAATATGCTTAGACATTATTTATTGTTTTGTTTTAATGCTCATGTGTGAAGTTGATGTTTCAAAAGTTATTCTGATCTTTTATGTATTTACTTATGTCATAATTCCATTAACACTAATGTATATGTTATTTCGATTCTTTTGTAAAGCCTGTATTACTACAAATGTTATCTGTATTGTTATGTTCTTAGATGATGTATTTTGTACCTTTGTTATTGTATTCTTACGTTATAAAATTGTAATTGACACCAGTTCATCAAATTAAGTAACTTGTAAGTTACATTTCACTGCACACGTTTCTGTTGGTCATAGTATATGGACTATATGAGAGAAGTAGGGACTGATAGTGTTTGCACGAGTGTTAACAATTCAGCAAGGGACTGGATAACAGCATTGCTGGTTCTAAGGACATTTCAAAAAAAATTTTGTGAGTGCACAAGTGGTGGTTCATGGACTTGCTATATTGTCCACAAGACTCTTCGATGGTGATTGTGCACCTGCACAGTCGCAACAGGTGGCTGCTGGCCGTCTCTACAAGGACTACAGTGGGTCTACACCTTTGATGACTCACCAACACCATTATTTCTACAAGGACTGCAGTGGGTCTGCACCTCTGGTGGCCCACCAATAACGTAATCTCTAACAAGACTGCAGTGGTCTGTTCTGTGATGACCTACCTACCAATATTCCTCAAAACTTCGACTGACTCTGCGGTGGGTTTGCTCTGTTGTGGGCCATTACCTGTCTGCATGTCAAGAGTCAGCACTGTCTTTTCGTTGGAAGGACAGACTGCATGGAAATCCACTACATCCGTGTGCATTTTCTTCTACTGCTCAGACTTTGAGAAAAGAAACGGCAGTTTTACTGTGATGAATGATCAGGACTGTCTTTATGGACTGTGAGAAAATTTTAGCTTTTGACCAACATTGTATCAATAAGTGTGTTCATTTGATTTCTTTGTTATTGTAATTATGAAAAATTTTATCAAATCATTATTGGCCACTGCCCAAAACAATTTGTAAAATTGTTTGTGGGGAGCATGGGGGCTATGTAAGTTGGCTGTTTATGTTTTCTTATTGGCAACGTTACGTAGCGCTCTGTATGAAAATCACTGGTTGTGCTGTGTGCAGTCTGTGGCCAGTTTGCATTGTTGTCTGCCATTGTAGTGTGGGGCAGCGGCAGCTGGATGTTAACAGCGCGTAGCGTTGCACAGTTGGATGTGAGCCGCCAGCAGTGGTGGACGTGGGGAGAGAGATGGCGGAGTTTTGAAATTTGTAAGACTGGATGTCATGAACTGCTATATATATTATGACTATTAAGGTAAATACATCATTTGTTCTCTATCAAAATCTTTCATTTTGCTAACTATGCGTATCAGTAGTTAGTGCCTTCAGTAGTTTGAATCTTTTATTTAGCTGGCAGTAGTGGCGCTTGCTGTATTGCAGTAGTTCGAGTAACGAAGATTTTTGGTGAGGTAAGTGATTTGTGAAACATATAGGTTAATGTTAGTCAGGGCCATTCTCTTGTAGAGATTTTTGAAAGTCAGATTGCGTTGCGCTAAAAAATATTGTGTGTCAGTTTAAGCACAGTCATGTATAATTGTTCTAAGGGGATGTTTCAACAACATTAGGCGCACGTTCTGTTTTGAGATGAAGAGGTCGGCAAAGAAGAGGAATTCGTGGAGGGCCGCATCAAACCAGTCACAAGATAGGTGAAAAGAATTTCCAATGGTAACATGTTACATCGAATGGTAACGAACAGTCGTGAGCTCTTTGAGGATCACAATTTTGTTGGTTCGGCCTAGTGAGCAGTGCTACTATAAATATTGTTCACAGTTCTCGTAAGATAAATGATACAGTCGCGCCAGAGCAGCAATAAAGTGTTTCACTGTATTTAGCTGACGAAAAACGAAGTTCGAAAACTACAAAATCGGAAGAACTCGATTTGACTAGGTGCTGATTTTTCTTAAGTACATTGGAAGTTCGCCCTCCAACCTACGACCGAATGGGAGGAAACGAAACAAAAGGACGTTTGAAGTTATGAAACTCTTTGGAGATGCTCACATTGAAACTAAGGCCAGTGATTATGATGTAGTTGTAGCAACAATGATTACCGAAGAGTAGCGGATAAAGCAGGTAGAAAGATATAAAATGTCAGCAAACGCGTTAAAGAGGCAACAGTGTTGTGCATCAAGGAGGAACTCGAAATACGAGTACTTACAGTAGCTCTGGGCAGGATTATGTTGAAGAATTATGGCTGGAGTTTGGAAAAACTGTTTGCCAAGCACTGGATAGGCACAGGGTGACAACTATTGAACTACATGAAATAAAATCATCATAATTTGTGAACGGCTTGCGTTAGGACGCAGGGTTGGCCGCGGAGCATGATGGGAATTAGTTTGCGCAGTATGGTTTGGTTTAGCGACGAAGCCCAATTTCATTTGGATGGGTTTGTCAACAAGCACAATTGGCGTATTTGGAGGACTGAGAATCGCCTTTCGCGTATGAGAAGTTTCTTTACCCTCAATGGGTGACTGTGTGGTGTGCAATGTCCAGTCACGGAATAATCGGTGAGATATTCCTTGATGGCACGGTGACTATCAAATGGTACGTGAAGGTTTTGGAAGATGATTTCATTCCAATTATCCAAAGTGATCGTGAATTTCGATAAGATGTGGTTCATGTAAGAGGGAGATCGAAGCACGAGAGTGTTTAAAGTCTTGGAGGAGCACTTTTGGGACCGCATTCTGACTCTGGGATATACAGAGGCCACCGGCAAGGGCCCCGATTGGCCGCCATATTCTCCGTAACTGAACACACGCGGCTCCTTTTTGTGGGGCTGTTTTAAATACAAGGTGTATAGCAATAGCCACAAAACCATTTCTGAACTTAAAACAGCCATTCAGAAGGTCATTGACAGCATCGATGTTCCGACACTTCAGCTGGTCATGCAGAGTTTCGCTGTTCATCTACACCACATCATCGCCAAGGACTGCAGGCATATCGAAGATGTCATAACCCAAGTCCGAATATCTGTAGTAACGTTTACCTGTTGAATAAAGTGTGTGCACGCCGTTGTTTGTAACTAATTCACGTTTTTTATATAGTTCAGTAATTGTCACCCTGTATGTACCCAGTAGAACAGTTCATGCATGTGAAGAGTTATTCATCGTTTACAATCTGTGTAGAAACGTCCACAGGAACAGCCATATCTGCACAACGTGTGTACGGAGAGATGTTAAATGAAACACGTTTGGTTGCCAAAAGGACAATGTGCGAAGGGCTTCAATGACTTTTGCAACAGCATATTACCGAAAGATCTCTCACGAAATCTGAAGAAATGCGGGTTGTAAGATTTAGGTGTCAGTGGCATCAAAGTTCATAATGTGACATTACTATCAAATAACACTAAGCCATGGTTTCATGGTTATTTTATTGAGATTACTGGACTTGTGGGCTCCCTAGGAAGGCTTTGCATTTTTCGCACTGGGAAGGTGCACTCCTGGTGTGGTCTCTGGATCCTGGTTTTGGCAGAAAGCAGTCAGTGAATCTCATTAGGAGACGCGAGCCATCCCAGTGAGATGGGCAGTTCTAGCTGACGTGAATTGTGGCATCTTTGTGCTTTTGTGGGTAGCGCTGGTTCCTAGCTCGCATCACAACTGTCATCCTCAGTGAATGACATTTTTGCCTTTTCTTCAGCAACGTAAAAGGTAGAGGGCTGGGCTGTTTGGGGCAAGAGACCAAACTGCGATGTCATCGGTCTCATCAGATTAGGGAAGGACGGGGAAGGAAGCCGGCCGTGCCCTTTCAAAGGAACCATCCCGGCATTTGCATGGAGCGATTCAGGGAAATCACGGAAAACCTAAATCAGGATGGCCGGACGCGGGATTGAACCGTCGTCCTCCCGAATGCGAGTCCAGAGTGCTAACCACTGCGCCACCTCGCTCGGTCATCAAAGGTAGAGGCCACGACGACGCCCGGCCAGTGTGAGAAAGATGGTTGCTTTCGCTCCAAAATTTTGGTCATTCAGTTGAATTGAGACGCACTGCTACCATCCTTGCCGTGAAGGTGCACACCAATGAAGGAGACACTACTCTAGGCCAGTACCAACATCTTTGTTTTTTATACGCCAAGAGCAGGAAGTTATAGCTGCATCCATTTTTTCATGAAATAAGAACTATACTCGACCGTAATACAGGCAACAGTATTGAGTCGTCCCTACCGTGTTTTTATTTTTGAAAGTAGAGAGTTAAGACGGAGAACAAAGTTTCGTGCCACCCATGTTCTGGCCACCATGGAAATAGTCTCCTAGCTGCCGTTTGTTGCACACTCTCATGATTCGTTTCGCAGTCTACGGTAGCGCGATCCATTCTCTGAGCTACTCACTACTGGCTTATTCTGGCACGCAGCTTGAGTTACCCATCTGATAATAACTTGTGATTTTAGCTCATTAACATTGAATTCGCGAAACGATAACTTGTTGGGTTTTCTCCATGGAGTCGTTTATATAATTCCGACCTCCCACAGTATTAGAGTCATTTATGTAAGAATCCAATCCAGCAATTTTTGCCCTCTGTTAACTACTTTTTCCCCAACAAATAAAGCAAATAAAAATCTCTTATACACATACTTGATTTAAATTACAAGACTATTTAAACTGTCCTACAAGTTTTGCATAGGTAGGCGGTCCCCTAATAATAAATATAGCCTATTCCACACCTAAGCTACTTGTTGTGACTTTGACGGTGTTAGGATTATGCTCGGTGGCCAAACTCAACAATGATTTTCTTATTATTCGCTCGGTACCCACTCGTCTTGTTTTATTGTAAGTCTATTTATTGACTAGGGAGAGCTGTGACGAGTTTCCCTACAACTATAAGTTTGCTCTTGAGTTTTTTGTGACTACTTGGCTAATGACATTGCGGTATTCAGTTGTAATTAGCAACAACACTTTGTGGCAAATTCGTAGCATAAAGTAGATCAAAGGTAACTGCCCACACTAACAGCCAAATTTTCAGTATCTACACACTCACGGATGACACAGGAACCAAAACTGAGATTAACTAACAAAGAGCAGACATGGTGAAGTCGGCCGCTTCCCACCAGGAGCTCAGTTCATCAACGCACCTGACGATGGCAACATGTCTGATCGTCAAAATATTATACCCGTTGGACGCTATGAATCAGCAGTATATGCGTGGACTATTCGATTAACGAAGACGCCGGGAGAAACTGAAGAATCATGTCACACGTTTGTTTCAGCCACGGGGGAGCGTCAGGAAAATGCTGAAAGCCTGGGCCGGCAGACGCTTGCAGAAAGCCGTCAGCTATGCTACGGAAGGATCTACTTGGATTGAAGAGTTCCTAGATAACAAAACGCAGCATCTCATTCTCAATGGAGAAAAGTCTTCCGAAGTAAGAGTGATTTCAGGTGTGCTGCAGGGGAGTGTCGTAGGACCGTTGCTATTCACAATATACATAAATGACCTTGTGGATGACATCGGAAGTTCACTGAGGCTATTTGCGGATGATGCTGTGGTATATCGAGAGATTGTAACAATGGAAAATTGTATTGAAATGCAGGAGGATCTGCAGCGAATTGACGCACGGTGCAGGGAATGGCAATTGAATCTCAATGTAGACAAGTGTAATGTGCTGCGAATACATAGAAAGAAAGATCCCACATCATTTAGCTACAGTATAGCAGGTCAGCAACTGGAAGCAGTTAATTCCATAAATTATCTGGGAGTACGCATTAGGAGTGATTTAAAATGGAATGATCATATAAAGCTGATCGTCGGTAAAGCAGATGCCAGACTGACATTCATTGGAAGAATCCTAAGGAAATGCAATCCGAAAACAAAGGAAGTAGGTTACAGTACGCCTGTTCGCCCACTGCTTAAATAGTGCTCAGCAGTGTGGGATCCGTACCAGACAGGGTTGATAGAAGAGATAGAGAAGAGCCAACGGAGAGCAGCGCGCTTCGTTACAGGATCATTTAGTAATCGCGAAAGCGTTACGGAGATGATAGATAAACTCCAGTGGAAGACTCTGCAGGAGAGACGCTCAGTAGCTAGGTACGGGCGTTTGTTGAAGTTTCGAGAACATACCTTCACCGACGAGTCAAGCAGTATATTGTTCCCTCCTACGTATATCTCGCGAAGAGACCATGAGGATAAAATCAGAGAGATTGGAGCCCACACAGAGGCATACTGACAATCCTTCTTTCCACGAACAATACGAGACTGGAATAGAAGGGAGAACCGATGGAGGTACTCAAGGAACCCTCCGCCACACACCGTCAGGTGGTTTGCGGAGTATGGGTGAAGATGTAGATTAAGAGAGAAATCTAAAGGTTGGTTTACCTGGGCGATAGAAGTTGTATATTGCCGACAATATAGCCGGCCAATATCGTGCTGCAACGTTGCGATCACACGAATTGTAGCCACAAGTACGGCAACATTACTGGCCACTGTTGCCCGCCAATGTTTGCGACAATACATTTCCGAGCTATAAGTGTTCACGCGATGTACACTATGGCTGCGAAACGGACGAAAGCGAGTTGGTGCGACTCTCCTGCATTCGTATTCCACAAGGAAAAAAAAATTAGGGAGAAAAAGAGAAGTCGTAGAGTCGTGGATTCATTCTTTTTTAGGATTTCGTACCTCAGTTGGTGCAAACGGAGCTCTTACAGGATCACTTTGTCGTCCGTCTGTCTCTCTCTTTCTGTCTGTGATTGTTCGGAACCCTGTTTCTCTGTTGAGATTTGTTGTTGCAATTTATGTTACCTAATAAGGTATTCTGTCCCCTGTCAGTATGGATAGTTTAAGCTTCGCAATCAATGCAGTCAAAATATACAGCTATTTGTGGTACACATTTCGATATTCGCAAACTTACTCATCAAGACCTATAAAATATTTCCCGTTGAACTAGATCATGAAATTTGTGAAGAAGCAAGGCTTCACGCTTAAAATAAGGGAAAATCCAAAAATTATTAATTTGTCACTAAATCACACTTTTTTTGCCATTTGCTGTCCGTCCGTCCGTCTGTCTGTCTGTTAAGACCCCATTTTCTCAGGAACGAGAGAGGTATAAAATTGAAATTTATATCACGTGCTAAGGTTCCAGGTACCTTGGCGGTGTAAGTAATTTAAGCTTCTGAGTTAATGCAATCAAAAGATACGGCCATACATGCCACATACTTTGAGACTCGCAAACTCACTCCTCTCCGAGAGGTCGCGGTTTCGAATCTAGGTCGTACAATGAATTTTTTCGCTCTTCATTTTAACCCATACTTCACGTCTCAACGGTGTGAGGAATTGCCAGAAACAACACTTGGGTCAGATTCCACATCACACTGTAGGTTCCCTTTCTCCATTTGGACTAGGGACACGCAAGTCTGAGAAGTGGTGTCCAATAGAAAGACTTGCACCACGCCACTGAGCCACATGAAATTATTATTATTATTATTATTATTATATACACATAATTAACTTTGGACGCAACCTTAAGAACGCGAGTCGTACTCGCATTTGCCCGGCTTTGACATAAGCGGACTGCTCCCAAAACTTTAGCTCTTGAACTTTCGTCGGATACGTACCTTTTCCAGAAACTCGTGAACCGATGTCGGATGCATACCTTTTCCAGAATGCTGCAACACTATTCTGCATATATGTCGTTTAAAAGGAATTCATTGAGAAGACGAACATGAATATGGAAGACTAATTATCAGTTACAACCAGACTGAAGAACGCCCTTCAGTTTTTGGCTTGCGGTGAATCATACAGAAGTCTGATGTATCTTTTTAAAGTGTACTTCTCATCGATACCCTCTTCCTACAAGGCGCCTGCAACGCTCTGATGATGATGATGTTAGGTTTCTGGGGCGCTCAAGTGCGCGGTTATCAGCGCCCGTGCAAATTCCCAATCTTTGCACAGTCCAATCTCACCACTTTCACGAATGATGATGAACAACACAAACACCCAGTCGCAGGGGAGAGAAAATCCCCAACCCGGCCGGATACTGAACCCGCTCTGGTTGAGTAAGAATCAGATGTATATTTTTGTATTTTATTGCGGTGCACCAGTTAAATGAGACAACACGTACACTGATCACCCAGAACGTTGTGACCACCGACCTACTATCGATATAAACCCGTTCCGGCGATTGCAGAGCCACCTAGCGAGGAATGACTGCTAGTCAGACACACGTACGGTGTACGGTGCAGTGAGCGTGCTGTCCGTGAGCCGAATGGGGAAGCGCGCGATCTATCTGGGTTTGACCGAGGGAAAATTGTGATGGTCCAGAGGCTCGACACGAGCATTTCCGAAACTGTTCGACTTTTTGTGTTTTCGAGGAGTGCTGTGTTGAATGTCTCCAACCCGTGGCGAAACCAAGGCAAGCCAGAAGTCGTGATGTCGGCGGCCACCCGTCATTATAGATGTCGGACGTCACGGGCTGGGCAGACTGGAAAAACAGGACAGCGGCGAAATGTGGCGGAGCTAACATCAGACTTTAATGCTGGGCAGAGTACAAGTGTGTCTGAACACAGAGCACTGAACACTCGCAACGATAGGTCTCTGCTGTCGACGACCCTTGCATATGCCAATGTTAACACCACGATATCAACAAATACGACTGAAATGGGCACGTGACCATAGGACGTTGGCGAAGTAGCAGAGCGTTGCACGGTCTGATGAATTCCGATACCCTCTTCATGAGACGGTGTGAATCCGTCGTCTTGCGGGGGAACAACTCCTCGATACCTGTATTATGGGGTGGAGACAAGCTGGTGGCGGCTCCATTATGCTCTGGGGAACATTGACAGGGGCATCCGTGGGTCCAGTGGAGCTTGTGCAAGGCACCACGATGGTGACGGGGTGTCGTACACTGGTTTCAGACCAGGTACACCCATTCATGACGATCACGTTCCCCGACGGCAGTGTCATATTTCAACAAGATTACTCGCCGTGTCCCAAGGCCAGGAGTGTGGTGTAGTAGTTCGACGAACACAATGGCGAGATCCAATTGATGTGCTGGTTCGCCAGATCTGAACCTGATCGAACACATCTGGGATGTGATTGAACTTGGCATCACAGCTCATCGCATCCCTCCTCGCAATTTACGGAAATTAGGTGACTTGCGAAAACAGGTGTGATGCCAACTCCCTCCAGCGATATATCAAGGCCTCACTGCTTCCATGCCATGACGCGTTGCCGCTATTATCGATGTCAAAGGTAGACATACCGCCTATTAGAGAGATGGTCATAATGCTGTGGCCGATCATTGTAACTACGTTAATGCGAAACATTTATGGCGAGAGTTATGAGGCGGGAAAAGTTATGTATGCTGACATTGAAAAACAGGGAGTTGGTAAGTTAATACCCATGAAACACACGAGATAAAGGTTCAAAAAATTTTAGAGACCTTAAAAATCTACGTAGATTAAAGTTATGGCTTACTAATGCAAATCTTTAACTACTACAGCCTAGCAGCGACAATGAACTTTTTCAGATCCCCGTCTTTGTATATTCACGATTTTCTCCCTTTCCTGCTTTGACATTCGTGTAAACAACAACAAAAATCGAGTGTTTCTATGTTCGAGGGCCAACTTTCGAACTGAAGCGGAATAATGTTGTTTCACGTGACTTGACGCTGCAGTTTTGTCGGCATGAGGAAGAGGGAGCAAGGCTGAGAGTGAGAGAGAAGCATATGCAGACAAGGGCAGAGACGGATGTGGCCCGGCCATTCGAAATATTCTCCACTCCTGGTGGACAACACCGTCAACACGTCGGCAATTCGTCGGCAGTTACCAACAGCAGTCTATTCCGTCAACACTATTGTCTGGTCATACCACAATATTGCATGTATAGTTCCCACATTACAGCCTTGTTAACGGCAACAAATTGCGGCCATAAATTACCGTAAAATAAGGCCCGGGTAAAAGCACATTAAGAATGTACTACAGCATTAAGGTGAAAGGGTACAGTACCGCCCGACATTGAAAATAGGTACAACATACTTCATTATTTTTGTCAGAACAACACATTTTTTTGTAAAATAACTCAATTTCAATTAATACAGCGAAGCTGGATACCAGTGTGGGAAAGAATAACAATTTATTTATTTAATTGATCACATGTGCACTCCCACAAAATAAATCCCTACATCCAGTTTGGTGAGATCTGTGAAATGAATGAATGTATGGTCGTCTGCTAACCGCAGATAGTGAATGTGAATATATGATCATCTTTGAGACGATCCTTTGGCCACCCTTGGAGGGACCAAAGAGATGAAATTTACCTGAGCTTTGAGCGCCTGAAATGTGGCTGACCAATACGGTAGCAAGGTGCTCCCCCACTTCGGCAGAGGTGCGAGAGAACCTGAAGAACGGCCATGTTTCAGCACTCTGCCGCTGGATCTTGTGCTGTTAAGACCTGTCTTAGGTGTGGTCCGTAAAGACAAAGGAGTGGAGACATGGTATGCATGTGGAATACTTAAGAGTAGTTTGAAATAATAATTTCTCTATTTCAGGAACTTTTGTGGGGAGAATTAAATGTCAGGCAGGTAATATTAATGGGATCGTAGTAATCTTCGGAAGTGACCAACGGTCACAATGAAACCACATGTAGCAATAAGTTGAAATACTTCCCTGTGCTTAAGTTAAGCTGAATTACTAGCGTGTGTACTATAAGTTGAAATATTTAAGAAATAGCGTGTGCAGGACTTGAAATTAGAGACGAGTACTTCCACGTGGTGAGTACTGTGTGAGTCTCAATCTGTGTATGAGACAAAGGATGAAGAGAAGTACTCGTCCATGGTATCAGTTGAGCACTCGTGTGTGTGATGAATATGTTCTTAATATTACTTTGCGTGATATGTTTCCGTGTGACGCTTGATTCAAACTATAATACTCTGAGAGTGAAGCAAGGTGAGTCAGCCGTCTATCCAGCAACGCCACTTGGCTTGCATTGCACAGGAAGAGTTCATAGTAGGAAAGTAGAATTACGAAGTGGGAGAGTGTCGTGTGAAACTGGGATAAATATTAATTGAAGTGGGAAAGCTGAAAGTGATAATGTTATGACTATTCCCTGTGTTGTATTTCATGTTGTAGTGTGGTGTATGTCATGTAATTTGAGTATGTGTGGTTTGCATGGGAGAGTAGCAAGGTAGTTTCAGAGGTAGTGGGTTATGCGTGTTCCTTTTGTACCGCTCGGTCTGGAGGAAAGTTTCGTGATGATGGTTGTGAGAGTCGAAGTGTGAGATACAGCAAAAGATCCTCCATCCTATCCAGAAAGTGCACGGTAGCGTTAAATAATTACGAGACCATAAGATAGGGAATCACCAATGTAAAGCCATGCCCACTGGGCGGAATTTGTCATGTGTTATTGTTGTAGGTTATAGAATTTGTGTGTTTAGGTTATAGAATTTATCGGAATAAATAAGATAGTGAAAAGAAAAAGATTGGTGGCCTTTTCCTTCGAATTGTATGTTGTCATGATATCCAGAATTTATAATGTGTGCGCCACTCATATTCAGTGCGATGGCCACGTGTTGATAAAAGCCGTTAAACAAAAAAATAAGAAAATATGGTATTGCCAGTGCGTAGTGAACAGTCAGAGTTCTGTAAATTACTGATAGTCAGATGTGCGTTTCCGTTGCGTATTATTCATATAGGAGGATAATTTGTAACTTAATTGTGAGTACGAGAGTTCATGTTACTCAATAAATAAGAATGAATCCACTCGCTTGGCAGACCACTCATCTTGCAGGCCTGACTGCTTGATGCCACAGTATGAGCAAGGCATGTGGGTGCCCCTCAAAGGTATCGATCGCGTAAGGACCACTAAGACAAGATTAAACTAATTACACTCAGTGGTCAAAAGTCAGGGGAAAGTGGTAAGCACATATACAGGTGGCGGTAGTATCGCGTACACAAGGTATAAAAGGGCAGTGCGTTGGCGGAGCTGACATTTGTACTCAGGTGATTCTTGTGAAAAGGTTTCCTACGCGATTATGTCCGCAGGACAAGAATTAACAGACTCTGAGCGCGGAATGGTAGTTGGAGCTAGAAGCATGGGACATTCCAGTTTGGAAGTCGTTAATGAATTCAATATTCCGAGACTCACGGTGTCAAGAGTGTGCCGAGAATACGAAATTTCAGGAGCTACCTCTCACTACAGACAACGCAGTCGCCGATGTTCACTTAATGCCCGAGAGCAGAGGCGTTTGTGTAGAGTTGTCAGTGCTAACGGACAAGCAACACTGCGTGAAATAACCACAGGAATTAATGAGGGACGTACAAAGAACATACCCGTTACGGCAGTGCTGCGAAATGTGGCGTTAATGGACTATGGCAGCAGACGATCGATGCGGCTGCCTCTGCTAACAGTACGACATCGCCTACAGCGCCTCTGTTGGGTTCGTGACCATATCGGTTGAACTCTAGACGACTGGAAAACCATGACCTAGTCAGGTGAGTCCCGATTTCAGTTGGTAGGAACAGTTGATAGGGTTCCAGTGTGGCGCAGACCCCCTGTGCAAGCTTGTGGTGCCTCCATAATTGTGCGGGCTGTGTTGACATAGAATGGACTGAGTTCTTTGGTCCAACTGAACCGATCATTGATTGGAAACGGTTATGTTCAACTACTTGGAGACCATTTGCAGCTATTCAACGGTTTTAAGGATGACAGTGTGCCATGTCGCCAGGCCACAATTGTTCTCGATATGTCTGAAGAACATTCTGGCAATTCGAGCGAACGATTTGAGCACCTAGATCGCCCAAAATGAATCCCACCTTTATGGGGCATAATCGAAAAGTAAGTTCGTGCACAAAATCCTGCATACGCAACATTTTCACAATTATGGAGACTGTAGAGGTAGCATGGCTCAATATTTCTGCAGGGGACTTTGAATAACTTGGTGAGTCCATGTCACGTCGAGTTTCTGAACTACGCCGGGAGAAAGGAGGTTCGACGCGATATTAGGAGGTATGGTACAAATGGCTCTGAGCACTACGGGACTTAACTTCTGAGGTCATCAGCCCCCTAGAACTTAGAACTACTTAAACCTAACTAACCTAAGGACATCACACACATCCATGATCGAGGCAGGATTCGAACCTGCGACCAAATGATGTAACGATGATGGTCCAATTATAACATCTACATCTATACCCCGTAAGCAACCTTGCGATGTGTGACAGATGCTGCTTCGAAGAACGACTGTCGAAAAACCTGTATACGAACTCGAATTTTCTGGTTTCTCCCGCGTTGGACATATAGCAAAATATGAGTAAGAGGAGCAAAGACGTTACCTGTCTCATCTTGCAACGCTGTATGAATCATGATTCATACTCATTGCTCTGATCTATAATTTGGTTAAAGACTTATATATGTCTCAACGTCTCATTCTAAAGTCAGTTTATTTTCTTTACCTATCACAAATCTGATGTTTTTCTACGCGACTGGTAGTAACTTTCGTGAAAATCCTGTACATTACGTATGAGAGGGTGATTCTTTTTTATGTCTTGTCTGTCTCTTTACTTACATACTTACTTAGTGATTAATATCCAGTCAGGCCACTTAGTAAAAACGGAAATGGAGAAAGTTAGTTATGGTGGGATCATTAGACCAACCATTCTGATATTCACATGTAATTAATTCAAAAAGTTTTTCCTGAGCAGGACGAAACGCTTTTACTGACCAGAGTCTCACTAACAGGAGTTTACAAGGAAACTATACTCGGAACTGATATCTTCTGCATGGACAATACGATAGTTAGGCATACGAGCGATGATCTTTCGAAAAAAACAATCGTTACTTTTTACCGTATAGCTGCTAAACCTTAGCAGTTATCTGGCATTTGCAGTTGCGGTCTTCAGTCTGAAGAGCGGCTTAATAACTGTTCCATACCAGTCTATCCTGTGGTAGGCTCTCGATTTCTGACTAACTAGTGAACGTGTTTACTTGAACCTATTACTGTAGTCAAGCTTTGGTGTCCCTCTACAATTTGTACAGCCCCCCTCCTCGCCACACCCACATGCTTCCGACTGTTCCAAATTAACCATTCCTTGCTGCCTCAGGACGCCCTGGCTACCAATAGCAAAACACAAAGATTGCGAACAGCGCATGAGAGCCCAGAGTTTTCAGTTTTCCTCCAGACAGATTTTAAATTCAGTGATGCTTTCCTGAAGTGTAATGTCTTTTTAAAGACAAATATAAGCAATTAAGGAGCAAACATAATCAACACTGAGGCATGAACTGCTGCACTCTAAAGTGTACTGTACGGACCAATCCACAGATATCTTTCTCAGCTACAGCAGAGAACTTCCGCTGCAGCTCAGACACTGAGGCTACTACAGAACAATACACCGAGAGACGACACGACATTATATTCACTGCAGAGGTCTTGCACAGAAACGAATGTGATAGTCTGAGAGGACGAACCATTAGTTGGCGAAATGAACGTAGGTGTTGGGATGGGATTGGGTTGTTTGGGGGAAGAGACCAAGCTGCAAGGTCATCGGTCTCATCGGATTAGGGAAGGACTGGGAAGGAAGTCGGCCGTGCCCTTTCAAAGGAATCATCCCGGCATTTGCCTGGGGAGATTAAGGGAAATCACGGAAAACCTAAATCGGGATAGCTGGACGCGGGATTGAACCGTCGTCCTCCCGAATGCGAGTCCAGTGTGCTAACCACTGCGCCACCTCGCTCGGTAACGTAGGTGTTCATAAAACCTTTTTTAGACCAAGATATTCTGTCCACACAGTCGAGAAATGAGTTTTTTTCGTATCAGCATGATAATGTTCCTGGTCGCATAGAGAGACCCACTACATCATATTTCGGAGAAATTCGAGAGGAGTGGCTGGAGAGAACCGGTGGAAGCCACGACTTGAACGTCGTCAAGCAATGCTGGAATTAATCGGAGGTTGAGTGTATGATGAATCAAATAACCCATCTATCCCACAACAACTGATCGACAGTCTTACAGAATAATGGAAAAAATACACTTCTTTATCAGAACAGAGATAACAGAGTTATTCAAAGATAAAACAGTGTGGAGTCTTAGCAGTAAAAGAAGTTGTTAGTGTATATTAAGTAGGATGGGATGGTAAAATTTACAGGGTATTTCAAAAGTAAATAGCAATTCAACATCTTTTCTGTCAAATTCCAGTAACTGCTCAACGATACAATCGAAAACGTCTTAAACGTGCCATCATTAGTGGAAGATATTTTGTGAGTGTTTCTCCCACTAGAATTACAAAGTGGGCTGACAAGGAAGCACTGGACCCAGCGGTTGTGTTTTCCGGGACTGCGACCTGATCCCCCGAGAGCCCTCTTGAGAAGCAGCCGTGACAGGAGCTCTTCCGTCGGCTGGAAAGTGGCACCCCCACCCCACCGCTTCCGCACAACATGTTTACGTTTCACGCGCAGGTTCAGGTGGGGGAGCGATGCTTATCAGAACGCTGTTCAAGCTGGGCCCCCTCCTATCAACAGCACACAGTTCTACCTCCGTGCAACCATTTCGCTGCCTCAACCATTATGAATTACGCATAGAATAAAGTTTATTAGAAAATATGGCATGTTAAATAAGGCCATGAAGTCGAGAAGAGGTATACAAATACATTCACTTTTGAAACTTCCTGGCAGATTAAAACTGTGTGCTGGACCGAGACTCGAACTCGGGACCTTTGCCTTTCGCGGGCAACTGCTCGCGAAAGTCAAAGGTCCCGCTTTCGAGTCTCGGTCCAGCACACAGTTTTAATCTGCCAGGAAGTTTCACATCAGCTTACACTCCGTTGTAGAGTGAAAATTTCATTCTACATTCACTTTTTTCCTTTGCATAACATAATTGAGTAAGGAGAGTTCATTAGGAAGAAAATATAAAAAGACACCAAGCAAAATGGAATACAGACGTCTAACAGTGCAAAATGGCGCCGGCCGGGGTAGCCGAGCGGTTCTAGGCGCTACAGTCTGCAACCGCGCGACCGCTACGGTCGCAGGTTCGAATCCAGTCTCGGGCATGGATGCGTGTGATGTCCTTAGGTTAGTTAGGTTTAAGTAGTTCTAAGTTCTAGGGGACTGATGACCTCAGAAGTTAAGTCCCCCAGTGCTCACAGCCATTTGAACCATTTGCCAAATGGCGAAACAGGTATGACTAGTGTAAAAATACAAGTCTGTAGAACAGGTCGTCACTAGGTGAAAGAAATAACTAGCGTACAGGAACATTAGAGAAATCTGTGGAGCAAAGTGAAGCATCTGTATTGATACCAAGTGGTCAGATGACAAACCAATGGTAAGTAAAGAAGGTACACGTAGAAAATTGGAAAGCATATACAGAGTGAGTCACCTAAAACTTGCACAGAAAATATTCTTGAAATGGAATGTGTTTTTGATGTGCGGTTTTCACCGAATCGATTGTTAGTCACAGGCTGGTATTGTTGGCCAATAGACAAATTGTAATGATAGTTAGAAATTGTAGTTAGTGTGCAAACGTACACTTTTTTAAATAGAACAATGCCTATTGACATTAACAAACTAAAAGCATGGTAAATTAGAACGTCAGTGGTGTCTGTTTCAGTGGTGTTTGTTTCACGGGTCTAGTGCGATTCGTTTACTAGATATCCTATTGTGCACAGTATATACATACATACATTAATCCTTGTTCTACAGATCATGAATACGACATTTCGTAATGATGTGAAACGTGTCACTTTAACATAAGTTTTCTTTACACAAAATAATTAATTAATTAATTAATTTTTTTACAGTTACTACTTCGTATCTAAGAATTCATCTACTGAGCAGAAGGAGTTGTCATTCAGAAATTCTTTTAACCTGCTTTTAAATGTTGCTTGGTTATCTGTAGACTTTTAATACTATTTGGCAAATGACCGAAGATTTTTGTGGCAGCATAATTCACCCCTTTCTGTGCCAAAGTGAGATTTAATCGAGAATAGTGAATATCATCTTCTTCTAGTGTTGTAACTATGCACTTCGCTGTTCTGTTTGAATAAGGATGGGTTATGACAAATTTCACAAGTGAATATATGTATTGCGAAGGTACTGTGGTATATCCCGTGTTCCTTAAGTAAATGTCTGCAAGGTGATCTAGGGTGGGCTCCAGCTAATATTCTGATCACACGCTTTTGTGCAATGAATACTTTCTCTCTTAATAACAAACTGCCCCAAAATATGATGCCATATGAAAGCAGTGAATGAAAATAGGCATAGCAGGCTAGTTTACCATGTGTTTATCACCAAAATTTGCAATAACCCTAATAGCATACGTAGCTGAACCTAACCGTTTCAGCAGATCATCGATGTGTTTCTTCCAATTCAATTTCTCATCAATACAGACACCCAGAAATTTTGAGTATTCTACCTTAGCAACAGACTTCCGTTCATAGTCTATATTTATCAATGGTGTTATGCCATTTACTGTACAGAATTGTATAAACTGTGTTTTCTCAAAATTTAGTGAGAGTCCATTTGCAGAGAACCACTTAATAATTTTCTGAAATACATTATTTGCAATTTCCTCAGCTGATTGTTGCTTGTTGTGTGATTACTATACTTGTATCATCAGCAAAAAGAACTAACTTTGCATCATCATGAATATAGAGTGGCAAGTCGTTAATATATATTAAGAACAACAACAGTTTCCACACCAACACTAGTTTGTGCCACACAGCCTGTTTAGTTCCTGGGTACGCTGTTATTATGTTTGCTTACAGTCTGCTCGAGTGTATTGCGACTTGCCAGTCTGTTAGTGTGTTATCAGAAGCCAGTAAGTCGTGCGTGGACGATGGGATTTAGCAATGGAGAAACAGCCGACATGCTCACGGTGTATGGGAGTGCAGGAAGAATGCAATTCGTTTTTGTACGGTGTATGCAGCAAGATATCCCAGCAGACATCAACCATCTGGGCAGTTTTTATCAACCTCTTCAACCAGCTACGTGAAAATGGTAGTGTAACATCTTGACAAGGTAACAAAAGGAAACAAGTGACGACATAAGAGGAGGAAATTAATGTCCTTGCTGCTGCTGCAATTCATCCTCGCGTTAGCTCCAAAGCAACTGCACGAAGAAGTGATATGAGTCAAGCAAGTGTCCTATGCATTCTCCATCGACACAGGTTTCATAACTATGATATCTCTCTCCATCGAGAGCTGCATGGAAACGACTTTGGAAATCGTGTTAACTTCTATACATGGGCATTAAGACAGGATATCCAGATCTATCAAGTACCTTGTTTATTGACGCAGCCACACTTACCAACCATGGTAAGGTAAACCGCCAAGTATGCACTATTGGTCTGTTGATAACCCCCTTTGGCTACCTTAGGTGGAACGTCAGCGACCAAGGAGTGTAAACGTGTGGAGTGAGATGGTGAACCATCAGCTCATAGGCCTGTTTATCATAGACGGAACACTAAACACGCACAAGTATCGCAGTCTCTTAACACATCATCTTCCACGGGTGCTACAAGACGTTCCTCTGCAGATTAGGAAGAACCTGTGGTACCAATACGATGGCTGTACAGCCCATAAGCGCGCCGAGTACTACACCATGTGCTCCCGAAGTTTTTCCAAATCGTTGGATTGGACGCATAGGACCTGAACCTTAGCAGGCCCGTCCCTCGTATTTGACTGTTTTCTATGCGGAAAGCTGAAAGACACTGTCTACAAGGATATACCAACCTCACCTGATGATATGCAACGAAGTATTACTGCAGCCCGCTCGGACATTTCCGCTGCAAGGCTAGCAAGTGTGCAGCAATCGTTCATACCAGACTCAAACGTCTGCTGCCGATGTCCATGGTCACGTTGATTGTCAATTGTCTCGTTACTTGTCTGAATTCACATAACCAGTGAGTGCACACGCGCTTTTCTTTAGTGTGTCCTACCACAAGTATTATACAAGTGCCGGTGTGTAAAATTTACAAAATACATCTCGTAAACGTTTCGTACTGGAATACTGCAACAAACACCCTACTTTTAGTTTGCTAATATCAACAGGCATTTTTTCATTAAAAATATTTATCTTTGCACAAAAATACACTTTACAATTATTATTGCATTCTTTTGATTGGCTAAAAATACGAGCCCCTTACTACCAATCTGTTCTGTGAAAACTGTACAAATACAAGTCCATGACTATTAATCCATTCTGCGAAAACCGTACAGCAACAAACCGTACATCAATAGCACTTTCCATTTTCACAATATTTGCGTTGCAAGTTTTTGAAGTTTTAGGTGACTGACCCTGTACAAAAACTCTACACATAGGAAACGAACTTCAAGAAAATTTTATAGAAAGGAAGAGGAAGTAAATAAAGATGTGATGGGATGATACTACGACTGATAGATCTAAGTCGACCAAAGCCTCTGGTGTTATATTGCGCGTCGGCCGCTGCCGTGTTTTGAGGGGTCAAACGTTACGTTCTCGCTGCTAATGATAAATTGATAGAAGGTAGTCAAAGTATCTGATGCCGTAGGAATCTGGGCAACCAAGCAAAAGATTAGTTGAGACAGGCGCGCTTTAAATAATTAAAAGATTTGTTGTGCTGTGGATAGATTGTGGCAGATGTGGCTAGCTATAAACAGAAGCCCGACACGGGCGTGCGTCTAAAGTACACTAAATGTTTGACGGTAGAGCTAGTTATCAACAACTCGGTATAACATTCGGCACCAATTAGCAACTACACTGAAGAGCCAAAGAAACTGGTACACCTGTCTAGTATCGTGTAGGCCCAGGGAGCACGCAGAAGTGCCGCAACACAACGTGGAATGCACTCGACTAATGTCTGAAGTAGTCCTGGAGGGAACTGACACCATGAATCCCGCAGGGCAGTCAATAAATCCGTAAGAGTAGCAGGGGGTTGGATATCTCTTCTGAACAACGCATTGCAAAGGCATCTCGAATATGCTGAATAATGTTCATGTCTGGGGAGTTTTGTGGCCAGCGGAAGTGTTTCAACCCAGTAGAGCGTTTCTGGAGCCCCTCTGTAGCAATTATGGACGTGAGGGGTGTCGCATTGTCCGGTTGGAACTGCCCAAGTCCGTTGGAATGCACACTGGACATGAATGGATGCAGGCGATCAGACAGGAGCAGGAGACACGTCTGACCAGGCAAACATGTTTCCAGTCATCAAGAGTCTAATGTCGGCGTTAATGGGCCCAGGTGAGGTGTAAAGCTTTGTGTCGTACAGTCATCAGGGGTACACGAGTGGTCTTTTGGCTCCGAAAGCCCAGGTGAATGATGCTTCGTTGAATGGTTCGCCACGTTGACACTTGTTGATGGCCCAGCACTGAAATCTGCAACAATTTGCGGACTGGTTGCACTTCTGTCGCGTTCAACGATTCTCTTCAGCCGTCGTTGGTCTTGTTATTGGAGGATCTTTTTCCGGCCGATGCGATGTCGGAGATTTGATGTTTTACCGGCTTTCTGATATTCACTGTCCACTCTTGAAAAAGTCGTACGGGAAATTCGCCCCTTCATCGCCATTTCGGAGAAACTGTGTCCCATCGCTCGTGCGCCGCCTATAGCAGCACGGTATACTTAATAAAATCTTGATTACCTGTCATTGTAGCAGCAGTAACCGATCTAACAACTGCGCCAGATAGTTGTTGGCTTATATAGGCGTTGCCGACCGCAGCGCCGTATTCTGCCTGGTTACATATATCTATATTTGAATACGCATGCCTATGGCAGTTTCTTTGGCGCTTCAATGTAGAAGTAAGCTTCACTACAAGTAATTATGAACTAGAAGACTGGAGTCCAGGTGTCCACCGCTTATCACACCGTCCTGGCGCTCTTCATTTGTCGGTGGTCTGCGGATTCTTCATTGGTGGTGGTGTTCAGACCGTCACTCGCGATGCCCCCAGGAATCTTCGAACCGCCGGCTCCAGCAGTATCAATAAGCTACGATACCGGTACTGCATCTGGAGTAGACAACATTTCCTCAGAATTACTGATATCTTTGGAAGGGACAATAGTGATAAAACTATTCCAGCTGGTATCCGAGATACATGACATAGCCGAAATGCACCCAGACTTCAAGAAGAATGAAATAATACCGATTAAAAAGAAAGTAGGAGTTAACAGGTGTGAATACTCCCGAACATTAGTCATGGTTACAAAGTGCTAACAGAAATTACGAGGGTGTGCAGAAAAACAATGCCTTCAAATTTTTATGCTGTTTTAGGTACCTGTTGAGGTACTACATATCATACACATTACTCAGCCGACTCTGCTGCTACAGGCATCCAAATTGTAACGTGTAACATGTGTAAGGTGGCAGCTTGAATGAATGTCAATTACGCACCTTACATGAGATTTTATACGTCGTAACAAGTAGATGAATATGTCACCTGACATATTTGCAGATTTGCCTGTCAAAAGGTACAGTAGGTAATGCAAAGAGATGACACTTGATTCGAGGGTATTAACACACTGAACGCAAATTCTGCATGTCAATGAGCAAAATGTTAAAAAAGCTGCTCGAAGGTGTGTTATTTTGGGGGCAGACGCGAGTTGCGCCGTCACGGTCCACATACAACGATAGGCTTCTAACAGGGGTTGGTGACGCGCAGTGAGAGAGACAACGAACAAGCTGGGCGATACAGCGAGGGGAGCAGCTAGCGGTCCAGCGTTGCCTGCGATGGAGAAATTCTTTAGAAAGTTGCACTGGGGAATTTCCAGATGGATACAAACAGTCCAGCGACGCGGTTGATCATGTGAAAAGCCCATGGTACGCTCATGGTGTACTCGTGTAACTGTTAGGCTTCAAGAGCAGGCACAAAATGTCTGACTGAGCCGGCCGCTGTGGCCGTTCGGTTCTAGGCGCTTCAGTCTGAAACCGCGTGACCGCTACGGTCGCAGGTTCGAATCCTGCCTCGGGCATGGATGTGTGTGATGTCCTTAGGTTCGTTAGGTTTATTTAGTTCTAAGTTCTAGGCGACTGATGACCTCAGAAGTTAAGTCGCATAGTGCTCAGAGCCATTTGAACCAAGCCATTTGTCTGATTGGCTGAAATAAACTCGGAAGGAGTGAAAGAGGCGATATTTCGATGCAGTTTAAAGATAGGCCCTTTGTGATTGGCAAAAGGTGAAAGGAATGCTCCCATTGGCCTGAAAAAGCGGTGACGTGAAGGACGAAATCATACAGGTGTGGGGCAGTTTATTACCAAAGACACAATACTGAAAACTTCGGGGACTCTCCTCTGAACCAGCGTCAAGTGTAGAACAGGGCGGAACACGCTCTGTACGACGCCATAAGAGGAATTTTGCGCAAACACTGCGTTCACTTTGGCTGCCATTCAGCTAGAAATTAACTGAAGAATCGGTGAGCTCTGATAGCGGAGAATCGAAACAGCCACGTAGTTAATTGTTCTTGCAAGAACTGAGAGGGCATTGAAGTATAGACGCTGCTCCATCTATGCACGTGTATATCGCCATATTTCCAGATAGGGATGAGTGCATGTTTTCTCGCCTAGCCCGCCGCTGTGGCCGACCGGTTCTAGGCGCTTCAGTCCGGAACCGCCCTGCTGCTACTGTCGCAGGTTCGAATCCTGCCTCAGGCATGGCTGTGTGTGATGTCCTTAGGTTAGTTAGGTTTAAGTAGTTCTAAGTTCTAGGGGACTGATGACCTAAGATGTTAAGTCCCATAGTGCTTAGAGCCATTTGAACTATCTTTTTCTCGCCTAACGAGAAACATCAATTTCAGCTGATGAAATCAGTAAAGATTTTCATTACCTTTTTATAGGATTTTCAGAGGGCAAGAGCAGCCACGCAGCCGACAGCACGTCGCAGCTAAAGGTAAATGCCGCTAGCAGAGGTGTAAAATTGTTTGCATCATCAGCTTGCGTCAACTGCGAACTCGAGCAACCTTGAGTAATCTTTTGCTCATCTTGTCACAAAAACAAACCATCCTCCGTAAGCTTGACTGTCATCCTAAATAGTACCGAACTTAGAACCGGAATCGGATGATCTGTCGTATTATTGACCACCTCAGACAAGGCTACACTATCTAGAAGTAAGAAAAATCTTGTTGAGAACCTCCTGATTAAATCTGATATTTTTGTGTTGAGTATTATTTCTGCCAAACAGGAAGTAATGCGTTATATTGACAACTGTCCTGAAATTGTCATGTCACAATCGAAGTAAACTCGTGTGCTTCTTTGACGACCATACAGAAATTAAACAAACACCGATGTGCTCTGTCATAGAATAAGGGTCCACTCCTAACTTCAGTCAAATGCTGATGTCTGACGAATGTGAGGAGTGGCGTATCAGACATGGCGGCGTGCAACGTAAGTATCTCGTCACATGAGGAAAGCGTGCTGTAATGGAGTTTCTAACCGCAGAAGAGTTCGTCCACATATGAAGCACTCTCTCCTGCAGCATGACAATGCCGGACCACTCAAGAGGGCTGCAACATCTGCAACAATTAGACGCCTTGGATCATCTTCCATATAGCCCCATCCGATTTTCGTCAGTTTCCAAAATTTAAAGAACATCCCCCAGTTCTTCACTTTGATAGTGATGAAGTGGTGCAAGCAGAGCTGAGGTTGTAACTCTGTCAACAAATTCAAACATTCTTCAGTGAAAATATCCACAACGTGGTCTCTCGCTGGGAGATAGGTGTTTGATGCTAGGATGGTAACGTCTAGAAAAAAAATATGTAGACACAAAGAATAAAAATGTACAAAGTTAATAAAGTTTGATTTCGTAGATGACAACCTCGGGAAAAATCGGTTTGGGGATACTAAGAAATGTGCGCACTCGCGAGGCAATACTGGCACTTAGAAGTGGGTTAAAGAAAATCTATGTTTATATAATTTTTATAGGGCGGACAAGACCCCTGTTTAATATCAAATGACGATACTCAGGTTGGTAGACATGTTATTTGGTTCACATGGCTCTGAGCACTATGGGACTTAACATCTGAGGAAATCAGTCCCCTAGACTTAGAACTACTTAAAACTAACTAACCTAAGGACATCACACACATCCATGCCCGAGGCAGGATTCAAACCTGCGACCGTAGCACCAACGCGGTTCCAGACTGAAGCGCCTAGAACCGCTCGGCCACAGCGGCCGGCGCTATGTTATTTCTTATCAGTTGTTGGACTCAATTATTACAATTCATGTTTAAATGTTTTCGCAGCAGCAATCGCTGTCGAATTTTTATTTGTAGCCATGACAGATGTGAGCGGTCATAGTTATACTATTGATGAGTGTTTAGTGACAAAAGTGCGGGTGCAAGAACGATAATACATAGGACAGACAATGAGACAGATTATGAGAGCATATCAGGAAAGATTTAATAAGACTCCATCGCGGAAGGCAACACTTCTGGATTGGAAAAGACATCCTTTTGCTTTTGGCAGGCGGCGGAGTAGGAGAAAGAAGTCACGAAAAGAAACATGTGCCGGAGTCTCTGCTTCTATTTAACTATCTCCTCTGAAGTTGACACGTAAACGTGGTTCGGAACTAGGTATACCATGGACAATAATGCGAAACCGCATGAAGAAAGACCTTTGGGTCAGATCTTTTCACTGATGTCCGTGAACTTGTTATTGGATACAGACCGGAATGAGAGCGTTTTAGCAAGCCGTGCTTTGTTGCATTTCCAAACGTAGAAAACCGTGCCCAGGCTATGTTTTCAGATGACTCTGCAATTTGTTACAGGTCACGTGCTAGAAATATGGTCGTTTGCGGCAAAGAGAATCCTCATTACATAGTCGATCTAAGACTGGAACCCGTCTCACGTCATGACATGGGGAGCGGTGACATCTATCTACATCTACATTTATACTCCGCAAGCCACCCAACGGTGTGTGGCGGAGGGCACTTTACGTGCCACTGTCATTACCTCCCTTTCCTGTTCCAGTCGCGTATGGTTCGCGGGAAGAACGACTGCCGGAAAGCCTCCGTGCGCGCTCGAATCTCTCTAATTTTACATTCGTTATCTCCTCGGGAGGTATAAGTAGGGGAAGCAATATATTCGATACCTCATCCAGAAACGCACCCTCGCGAAACCTGGACAGCAAGCTACACCGCGATGCGGAGCGCCTCTCTTGCAGAGTCTGCCACTTGAGTTTGCTACACATCTCCGTAACGCTATCATGCTTACTAAATAACCCTGTGACGAAATGCGCCGCTCTTCTTTGGATCTTCTATATCTCTTCTGTCAACCAGACCTGGTACGGATCCCACACTGATGAGCAATTCTCAAGTATAGGTCGAACGAGTGCTTTGTAAACCTCCTCCTTTGTTTATGGACTACATTTTCTAAGGACACTCCCAATGAATCTCAACTTGGCACCCGCCTCACCAACAATTAATTTTATATGATCATTCCACTTCTAATCGTTCCGTACGCATACTCCAAGATATTTTGCAGAAGTAACTGCTACCAGTGTTTGTTCCGCTATCATATAATCAAACAATAAAGGACATCACAACATCTGCTTGGACCGTGCTTTTTTTAAGGGATTCTGAATTCTGAAAATATTAACACGTGTTACGAACATGGTTAATACCTCAGATCGACGAAAGGGCCCTCACAAAACGCATATGATGCAGTCAAACGGAATGCCTCCTCTTCATGCCCTTGCATTGCACGAGTTCCTAAATGAACACTTCGTCAGCAACACCAGCTCCCTTGAAATTGCCATCAAGAAGACTTGACCTCACCACACTGGAAATTCGTTATGGGTAGTCATTAAGGCGCATGCATCTGTACGTCGTTATGCTGAAAACGGAGAACTGTGCAATGCTGTTGAGTATGCATTTCGCATGATAACACCGAATATGCTCAAAAACATGTCAAGAAGAATATGGAGGCGTATGCAATATGTTCACTGCTTGATGAGGAACTCGCTGATAGAGGGTGCACCGCTGATACAGACAAATGAAACTTTTTTTAAAGCAAATTTATTTTAAAAAATACAAATGAAAATGAAAATTCATTTACATGTAAGTGGAAAATGGTTGGAGGGAAAAGTACCCTCCGCCACACACCATTAGGTGGCTTGCGGAGTATGACGTAGATGTAGATGTCAGTAGTGGTATCTTTCGAGAGTAACATTACTCGATGTAGCCCCCTTCAGCTGCAATGACCGCCTCCGATCTCATCCTGAAGCGACCGCACGCACACTTTAAAACAGCACTGTCCATATTCGCGAACGCTGCTGCGGTAACGATGTGCAGAGATTCGACCATTAGGGTGCCTCGTCTTATTGGCAACTCTTTCGACTACGCTCCAAACATAGTAGCCAAGGGGATACAAATTCTGGCTATTCGGGGGCCAGAACTCCTTAGTCAGTTTTGGACTAAATGGCTCGTATGAGGTCCTCCTCTGGCATCCGACGCATTGTTCGCTCGCTAACATTCAATACTGACACCAATTTCCTCAGCGATTGCCCCAGGGTCCTCCGAAATCAGCGCCTCAGCCATTTCGATGACTGCCGGGTTCGTGACACGCATTTCCTCGAATGAGGTTTCCTCGCCGGGTTAGCGGAAACTTCCCCAGACTTCTCCAAAGCATTATACTTGGCCACAATATAGTAAATGTTTAATCTCGAGTACCCGAAGCATCGAACTACTTCAGTGGGCGAACGCCCAGCGCGAAGACTTTCGATAATCGCGGCTCTTCGGTTGTACTCCGCACTTGTCCGTAGCATCTCGGCCCTTTTGAAGTTCTGATTGTTTACTAGATGCCTATGGCTTTCAAGAAAGCCAATCGCGACCTCCGCTGGAACTACAATATGGCGGTAAGTTGAAATCTGTCCGGATTTAAGCGCCACACATTAAATATTGGACACTTCGAACCAACCCGGGGACTATTCCATTCTCTCACTGGTCATGGACCCTACCCAACATATCTATGTCGATTTGGGAAGAAGGATACACCCGCGTGTGACTGTGGCGTTCCGGAGGGTACTCCTGACCATGTTGTTTACGAGTGCCTCCTTTTCAATGATGTAGCTTCAACGTTACGTGACCAACTGCCACACCATAACACATACAGCTTACTCAGACAACACGACACTTTTCAGACTATCAACAAACTGGCAAGCGTGGTATCACGAAACGTTTTAAGGGATTATCTGAGAGACTTAAACTAACAAGAATCTGAGAGATACTTAACACCTACTGAGTCCGGTATCCTATTCCCATACCGCCTGAGCGTGAATAGGCCGACTTCCACAGTCTGGAATCCGCCGCGTTCGGGACTAGGGGGAGTGGGGTGCAACACTACCGATCAAGGACAAGCACCGAACTTGACTTTAGGATACAATTAGTTGTAGGACTTAGTTTTTAGGTACTTAGTTTTTAGAAACCTGTAGCGACTAACATCTTGGCATGCCCAGTGTCAGAGGCATTCTACATCTACATCTACATTTATACTCCGCAAGCCACCCAACGGTGTGTGGCGGAGGGCACTTTACGTGCCACTGTCATTACCTCCCTTTCCTGTTCCAGTCGCGTATGGTTCGCGGGAAGAACGACTGTCTGAAAGCCTCCGTGTGCGCTCTAATCTCTCTAATTTTACATTCGTGATCTCCTCGGGAGGTATAAGTAGGGGGAAGCAATATATTCGATACCTCATCCAGAAACGCACCCTCTCGAAACCTGGCTAGCAAGCTACACTGCAATGCAGAGCGCCTCTCTTGCAGAGTCTGCCACTTGAGTTTATTAAACATCTCCGTAACGCTATCACGGTTACCAAATAACCCTGTGACGAAACGCGCCGCTCTTCTTTGGATCTTCTCTATCTCCTCCGTCAAACCGATCTGGTACGGATCCCACACTGACGAGCAATACTCAAGTATAGGTCGAACGAGTATTTTGTAAGCCACCTCCTTTGCTGATGGACTACATTTTCTAAGCACTCTCCCAATGAATCTCAACCTGGTACCCGCCTTACCAACAATTAATTTTATATGATCATTCCACTTCAAATCGTTCCGCACGCATACTCCCAGATATTTTACAGAAGTAACTGCTACCAGTGTTTGCTCCGCTATCATATAATCATACAATAAAGGATCCTTCTTTCTATGTATTCGCAATACATTACATTTGTCTATGTTAAGGGTCAGTTGCCACTCCCTGCACCAAGTGCCTATCCGCTGCAGATCTTCCTGCATTTCGCTACAATTTTCTAATGCTGCAACTTCTCTGTATACTACAGCATCATCCGCGAAAAGCCGCATGGAACTTCCGACACTATCTACTAGGTCATTTATATATATTGTGAAAAGCAATGGTCCCATAACACTCCCCTGCGGCACGCCAGAGGTTACTTTAACGTCTGTAGACGTCTCTTCATTGATAACAACATGCTGTGTTCTGTTTGCTAAAAACTCTTCAATCCAGCCACACAGCTGGTCTGATATTCCGTAGGCTCTTACTTTGTTTATCAGGCGACAGTGCGGAACTGTATCGAACGCCTTCCGGAAGTCAAGAAAAATAGCATCTACCTGGGAGCCTGTATCTAATATTTTCTGGGTCTCATGAACAAATAAAGCGAGTTGGGTCTCACACGATCGCTGTTTCCGGAATCCATGTTGATTCCTACATAGTAGATTCTGGGTTTCCAAAAACGACATGATACTCGAGCAAAAAACATGTTCTAAAATTCTACAACAGATCGACGTCAGAGATGTAGGTCTATAGTTTTGCGCATCTGCTCGACGCCCCTTCTTGAAGACTGGGACTATCTGTGCTTTTTTCCAATCATTTGGAACCCTCCGTTCCTCTAGAGACTTGCGGTACACGGCTGTTAGCAGGGGGGCAAGCTCTTTCGCGTACTCTGTGTAGAATCGAATTGGTATCTCGTCAGGTCCAGTGGACTTTCCTCTATTGAGTGATTCCAGTTGCTTTTCTATTCCTTGGACACTTATTTCGATGTCAGCCATTTTTTCGTTTGTGCGAGGATTTAGAGAAGGAACTGCAGTGCGGTCTTCCTCTGTGAAACAGCTTTGGAAAAAAGCCACTTACTGATTTAACGTAATACCAGAACTTCCTAGGATTTTCTGTCAAGTCGGTACATAGAATTTTACTTTCGAATTCACTGAACGCTTCACGCATAGCCCTCCTTACACTAACTTTGACATCGTTTAGCTTCTGTTTGTCTGAGAGGTTTTGGCTGCGTTTAAACTTGGAGTGGAGCTCTCTTTGCTTTCGCAGTAGTTTCCTAACTTTGTTGTTGTACCACGGTGGGTTTTTCCCGTCCCTCACAGTTTTACTCGGCACGTACCTGTCTAAAACGCATTTTACGATTGCCTTGAACATTTTCCATCAACACTCAACATTGTCAGTGTCGAAACAGAAATTTTCGTTTTGATCTGTTAGGTAGTCTGAAATCTGCCTTCTATTACTCTTGCTAAACAGACAAACCTTCCTCCCTTTTTTTATATTCCTATTAACTTCCATATTCAGGGATGCTGCAACGGCCTTATGATCACTGATTCCCTGTTCTGTACATACAGAGTCGAAAAGTTCGGGTCTGTTTGTTATCAGTAGGTCCAAGATGTTATCTCCACGAGTCGGTTCTCTGTTTAATTGCTCGAGGTAATTTTCGGATAGTGCACTCAGTATAATGTCACTCGATGCTCTGTCCCTACCACCCGTCCTAAACATCTGAGTGTCCCTGTCTATATCTGGTAAATTGAAATCTCCACCTAAGACTATAACATGCTGAGAAAATTTATGTGAAATGTATTCCAAATTTTCTCTCAGTTGTTCTGCCACTAATGCTGCTGAGTCGGGAGGTCGGTAAAAGGAGCCAATTATTAACCTAGTTCGGTTGTTGAGTGTAACCTCCACCCATAATAATTCACAGGAACTACCCATTTCTACTTCACTACAGGATAAACTACTACTAACAGCGACGAACACTCCACCACCGGTTGCATGCAATCTATCCTTTCTAAACACCGTCTGTACCTTTGTAAAAATTTCGGCAGAATTTATCTCTGGCTTAAGCCAGCTTTCTGTACCTATAACGATTTCAGCTTCGGTGCTTTCTATCAGCGCTTGAAGTTCTGGTACTTTACCAACGCAGCTTCGACAGTTGACAATTACAATACCGATTGCTGCTTGGTCCCCTCATGTCCTGACTTTGCCCCGCACCCGTTGAGGCTGTTGCCCTTTCTGTACTTGCCCAAGGCCATCTAACCTAAAAAACTGCCCAACCCACGCCACACAACCCCTGCTACCCGTGTAGCCGCTTGTTGCGTGTAGTGGACTCCTGACCTATCCAGCGGAACCCGAAACCCCACCACCCTATGGCGCAAGTCGAGGAATCTGCAGCCCACACTGTCGCAGAACCGTCTCAGCCTCTGATTCAGACCCTCCACTCGGCTCTGTACCAAAGGTCCGCAGTCAGTCCTGTCGACGATGCTGCAGATGGTGAGCTCTGCTTTCATCCCGCTAGCGAGACTGGCAGTCTTCACCAAATCAGATAGCCGCTGGAAGCCAGAGAGGCTTTCCTCCGATCCATAGCGACACACATCATTGGTGCCGACATTAGCGACCACCTGCAGATGGGTACACCCTGTACCCTTCATGGCATCCGGAAGGACCCTTTCCACATCTGGAATGACTCCCCCCGGTATGCACACGGAGTGCACATTGGTTTTCTTCCCCTCTCTTGCTGCCATTTCCCTAAGGGCCCCATTACGCGCCTGACGTAGGAGCTCCCAACTACCAGTAAGTCCACCCTCTGCGACTGCCCGGATCTTGCAGACTGAGGGGCAACCTCTGGAACAGGACAAGCAGCCATGTCAGGCCGAAGATCAGTATCAGCCTGAGACAGAGCCTGAAACTGGTTCGTCAGACAAACTGGAGAGGCTTTCCGTTCAGCCCTCTGGATTGTCTTTCGCCCCCTGCCACACCTTGAGACGACCTCCCACTCTACCACAGGTGAGGGATCAGCCTCAATGCGGGCAGTATCCCGGGCAACCACAGTCGTAGTCCGATCAGGGGATGCGTGGGACGAGCTGGCCGTCCCCGACAAACCCCCATCCGGACCCTCACAGTGATGCCCATTGGCAACAGCCTCAAGCTGTGTGACCGAAGCTAACACTGCCTGAAGCTGGGAGCGAAGGGATGCCAACTCAGCCTGCATCCGAACACAGCAGTTGCAGTCCCTATCCATGCTAAAAACTGTTTTGCAAAGAACGTCTGAACTAATCTACAGAGAGCGCAAACAAATCGACAAAATTTAAACGGTTATTAAAATACAAGATTGCCTAGTAAATGCAGTAATGCTGCTCCTTGCGCACTGCTGACACTGCTCGGCAGCGGAAGGAGACTACGCGAATTTACACTATTCAGGTACTAAAACGCGATGCTACACTCTCAAATACTATAATGCGCCCGAAATTTATGAATTAAACAATGCAAGTACCAAAAACACGCAAAGAAATTAAGAATTAAACTATGTAACAAATGAGTGAGCTAGGAGTATACGACTTCCTGCTGCAGCTGCTTATCCAACGGCGGCAGGGAGCACACTGACTGTGACCAACCGACACTGGCCGTTCAAAACAAAAACAGAAGACAAACGACTACGCGAATTTACACTATTCAGGTACTAAAACGCGATGCTACAACTCTCAAATACTATAATACGCCCGAAATTTATGAATTAAACAATGCAAGTACCAAAAACACGCAAAGAAATTAAGAATTAAACTATGTAACAAATGAGTGAGCTAGGAGTATACGACTTGCTGCTGCAGCTGCTTATCCAACGGTGGCAGGGAGCATTGAGTTTAGCTCAATGAGAAAGGCTTTACAAGTAGGTTTATAATTGACTAACACACCTGTAACGCTACAGGCAGTAGTAACTAGTTAATAGATAGGTTCATTAAGTAATCCCTATAAAATCCACCAGTTTTGCCCATTGAAATTATCCTGCAGCTTACTTTAATAATTAGTTACTTAAATATAACTTAGGATTTAGCTGCAATTGTAATCATTGTATAAACATCTGGACCACTAATCATATAAGGTAGTGGGTTAAATTTTATAATTATTAAGAGTCTGGAAATACGTAAGCACTTGTATTAAAACAAATGTAACAATTAGCATTCGATACTAGGGATACAGGGACTTCTCGCCCACCCTGTAGATTGAGAGGAAGCTCTTGACGATACTGACTGGAATACAGTCATTGTTAAACGTCATTACAGGCTTTTTTCAGGACCACACTATTATAATGGCGGCGCTATTAGTTTCCAATAAAGAGTCGTATGTTCGCCCGATTAATGGAGATCAAAATGCGCCAGGTAGAAGTGAAAACCTGCTTAATTTCAACGGCCTTTACCCCGATACTAATTCGATAAGTCTGCAAAAGGCAGGCTCTCGGACCAGGTTCGGCGCACGACGTCCGGCGGCTGCCAAAGCGATCCGGTAACAAGGACTAATTGCAGAATTCTGCGGTCCAAAAGCGACAGCTAACACAGAGAGCGGTTCGCCCTGAGTGGTGTAAGCAGGCCTGGTACTCGGAGTGCGCTCCATTAGCCCACAACGCCAACGCGCAAGGAAGGTGCCGTCCGCGGCCGAGTAATTGCACGCGGGGAAAGGGGGGCGGGGGCTCGCTTTGCTTTGCTTTGACTGCCCGCGGACGCTAACGACATTACTGAGCACTATCTGTCAAACGGCTCCTGCTGCTCACAGAGTGCTGCGTGGGTGTAGCAATCACGTCTCCGTCTGTAGGAATCGCGTCGCAATTCCTGGACAGCTTTAGTGCTGTCATACTGCACGAGGGTCGTCCACAAAGTAAAGAAGCAATGCACACTGTTCCACACTTCGGCAGGCGCCCACCAAGTTACTGCACTTCATGTGCTGGAAGAATGCTCCGTTGTTGAGAGCAGTGCTCAAATTCAGCCGAAGCGGCGTTTTGGTACCACCGAAAAAAATTTTTGGACTCACTGGAATAAATTGACACCGAACGTTTAAAGTAGTACATGTGTATTAAATCGCAACGTATAATTCGCCGCTGCATCGGCATCAGTGAAGGTGACAGTGGGTTGCCAACGTGATGCGATGGACAGAGCGTGGGTGTGGTATGCGTGAGCCCGTGTATGTGTTTGTGTGTGTGTGTGTGTGTGTGTGTGTGTGTGTGTGTGTGTGTGTGTGTTTGTGTGTACAGTACACCCATAGTAAGATGAGCTTCGTTCCGAAGTTCTGAAATTAACATCTTGCAAAGACGTATTACAGGGACATTCGTGTCCAAATGTGTTGCTTATTTCTAGTAAAGAATATGAACTGAAATCAATCCAGTTGTAGTACAACTCAATGAGAAGAAGAAGAATGACTTTCAAAGCGTTTCATAAACATCTAACTCCGTGTCTCATGTCGCATCGTGCTTTGTCCGGGAAGTCGGAATTGTACGTGACCTCGATCGACCAGGTGTATCTTCATTTCATCGATAAATGCTTCATTAATTAATACACTATTGTTCATTAAAATTGTTACACCACGAAGATGACGTGCTACAGACGCGAAATTTAACCGACAGGAAGAAGATGCTGTGATATGCAAATGATTAGTTTTTCAGAGCATTCACACAAGGTTGGCGCTGGTGGCGACACCTGCAACGTGCTGACATGAGGGAAGTTTCCAACCGATTTCTCATACACAAACAGCAGTTGACCGGCGTTGCCTGGTGAAACGTTGTTGTGATGCGTCGTGTGAGGAGGAGAAATGCGTACCGTCACGTTTCCGACTTTGATAAAGGTCGAATTGTAGCCTATCGCGATTGCGGTTTATCGTATCGCGACATTGCTGCTCGCGTTGGTCGAGATCCAATGACTGTTAGCAGAATGTGGAATCGGTGGGTTCAGGAGGGTAATACGGAACGCCGTGCGGGATCCCAACGGCCTCGTATCACTAGCAGTCGAGATGACAGGCATCGTATCCGCATGGCTGTAACGGATCGTGCAGCCACGTCTCGATCCCTGAGTCAACAGATGGGGACGTTTGCAAGACAACAACCATCTGCACGAACAGTTCGACGACGTTTGCAGGAGCATGGACTATCAGCTCGGAGGCCATGGCTGCAGTTACCCTTGACGCTGCATCACAGACAGGAGCGCCTGCGATGGTGTACTCAACGACGAACCTGGGTGCACGAATCGCAAAACGTCATTTTTTCGGCTGAATCCAGGTTCTGTTTAAGCATCGTGATGGTCGCATCCGTGTTTGGTGACATCGCGATGAACGCACATTGGATGCGTGTATTTGTCATCGCCATACTGGCGTGTCACCCGGCATGATAGTATGGGGTGCCATTGGTAACACGTCTCGGTCACCTCTTGTTGGCATTGACGGCACTTTGAAAAGTGGACGTTACATTTCAGATGTGTTACGACCCGTGGCTCTACCCTTCATTCGATCCCTACGAAACCCTACATTTCAGCAGGATAATGTTGCATCGTGCTTTATTCGGGAAGTCGGAATTGTACGTGACCCCGATGGACCAGGTGTATCTCCATTTCATCGATAAATGCTTCATTAATTAATATTGGACACACGTTTACCGAGCAGCTACAGTACAACTGTTTGAACGTTGCGGCTGGCTGGCAACAGGCGAAAACATGACGTCATAATTACGAAGACCACCGGCTTGTGCCGATTTGTTTCAAGCAGAATTAGAGAGGAAAGTCACGCTGCTTCGGTGACAAACGTTAGCACCTGTTGTTTATATTAAAACTTGTGTCTTTATTGTTTTGATTATAAGTAATTTAAAAACCTACTGTATTTTGTAAAAAGTGATTTTTATCACACGTTTTCCGAACTCGAAACTTGTGGTTTTCATGGCATGGGTGAGGGTAGCTTTGTATGGTTCCGGCACCTAAAATTTTAGAAATTAAGCATTGTTCCACAGCATCGTATGGAGATATTAACACGGGCGTAACCATCTCGAAGTTGGAAAGTGCGGAGTGGCTGGAGATTGAATGTGTTGATATTTCTGCGGAGCCCAAGACACTTCAGGTAGTATTCTCCTTTCACATTCTTTGGCTTCGCCAACTCGTAACCAGACTGTCACTTTCCAACGTAATCTAGACTTCGGGCTAGGCCACAGATTAGTCAGTCACCACAGTAAGACATCTTGCTTTCACATCGTACAGCATCGGTTTCCAAGCTGAGGGTAAAACGACATTATCTGAGAAATAAAAACAAAAGTGTTTGAACTTGTTTAGGTCACGAAACTTAACTATTTTTAAAAGAATTTTTCACTTTCATTTTTATTTGCATTTCAAATACTAGCATTAACGCATGACACAATGTTGGGGAAACGAATGTGTGAATATATGAACATCTTCTTCTCCACACAGGCCATCCACTACACACATAACTCGCATGCACGTCCGAAGAAACTTTGCATCGTAATCGGGGATAACACAGGCACTGCAGTATTGTATTTATACGCCGACACTTGGAAAGCGACTTTCAAATAAAATGTCTCCCCTGTACGGCGATATGCATACCGTATGTGCGAGGACAGGTTGTGAACACGTGATTGACGACATATGGAACTTTGGGTGGGGCCTTGAGTCGTGCTCGGATAGCCAAATGGTAAGGCTACCGCTCACGATAAGCGGGAAATTCGGGTTCGAGCCCGGTCCGTCACAATTTTCATTGCCGCCACTCCATTATTCAGCTGATGGTAGTCCATATTCGCAAGTGCGAATACATTTCGTGTCTCTCATAATGGCTGCAGTCGATACAGTGCCTGTTCTTTCGGTCAAGCATGCCTGTCCCGAGGAACTTCGCATCGTAATCGGGAATAACCATAGTTCGGAGTAACACAGGCACTGTAGTATCGTATCAGTATAAGTAAGAACTCACTGATAATCTCAGCCACTAAAACAATAACAAACACGAATGTAGAATTACTTAGACTAAATAATAAATAAAAAACGCCACATACAAAAATGGTTCAAATGGCCCTGAGCACTATGGGACTTAACAGCTGAAGTCATCAGTCCCCTAGAACTTCTGTTCCGACACTGACAATGTTGAGTGTTTATGGAAAAAGTTCAAGGCAATCGTAAAATGCGTTTTAGACAGGTACGTGCCGAGTAAAACTGTGAGGGACGGGAAAAACCCACCGTGGTACAACAACAAAGTTAGGAAACTACTGCGAAAGCAAAGAGAGCTCCACTCCAAGTTTAAACGCAGCCAAAACCTCTCAGACAAACAGAAGCTAAACGATGTCAAAGTTAGCGTAAGGAGGGCTATGCGTGAAGCGTTCATTGAATTCGACAGTAAAATTCTATGTACCGACTTGACAGAAAATCCTAGGAAGTTCTGGTCTTACGTTAAATCAGTAAGTGGCTCGAAACAGCATATCCAGACACTACGGGATGATGATGGCATTGAAACAGAGGATGACACGCGTAAAGCTGAAATACTAAACACCTTTTTCCAAAGCTGTTTCACAGAGGAAGACCGCACTGCAGTTCCTTCTCTAAATCCCCGCACAATCGAAAAAATGGCTGACATCGAAATAAGTGTCCAAGGAATAGAAAAGCAACTGGAATCACTCAATAGAGGAAAGTCCACTGGACCTGACGGGATACCAATTCGATTCTACACAGAGTACGCGAAAGAACTTGCCCCCCTTCTAACAGCCGTGTACCGCAAGTCTCTAGAGGAACGGAGGGTTCCAAATGATTGGAAAAGAGCACAGATAGTCCCAGTCTTTAAGAAGGGTCGTCGAGCAGATGCGCAAAACTATAGACCTATATCTCTTACGTCGATCTCTTGTAGAATTTTAGAACATGTTTTTTGCTCGCGTATCATGTCATTTCTGGAAACCCAGAATCTACTATGTAGGAATCAACATGGATTCCGGAAACAGCGATCGTGTGAGACCCAACTCGCCTTATTTGTTCATGAGACCCAGAAAATATTAGATACAGGCTCCCAGGTAGATGCTATTTTTCTTGACTTCCGGAAGGCGTTCGATACAGTTCCGCACTGTCGCCTGATAAACAAAGTAAGAGCCTACGGAATATCAGACCAGCTGTGTGGCTGGATTGAAGAGTTTTTAGCAAACAGAACACAGCATGTTGTTATCAACGGAGAGACGTCTACAGACGTTAAAGTAACCTCTGGCGTGCCACAGGGGAGTGTTATGGGACCATTGCTTTTCACAATATACATAAATGACTTAGTAGATAGTGTCGGAAGTTCCATGCGGCTTTTCGCGGATGATGCTGTAGTATACAGAGAAGTTGCTGCATTAGAAAATTGTAGCGAAATACAGGAAGATCTGCAGCGGATAGGCACTTGGTGCAGGGAGTGGCAACTGACCCTTAACATAGACAAATGTAATGTATTGCGAATACATAGAAAGAAGGATCCTTTATTGTATGATTATATGATAGCGGAACAAACACTGGTAGCAGTTACTTCTGTAAAATATCTGGGAGTATGCGTACGGAACGATTTGAAGTGGAATGATCATATAAAACTAGTTGTTGGTAAGGCGGGTACCAGGTTGAGATTCATTGGGAGAGTGCTTAGAAAATGTAGTCCATCAACAAAGGAGGTGGCTTACAAAACACTCGTTCGACCTATACTTGAGTATTGCTCATCAGTGTGGGATCCGTACCAGGTCGGGTTGACGGAGGAGATAGAGAAGATCCAAAGAAGAGCGGCGCGTTTCGTCACTGGGTTATTTGGTAACCGTGATAGCGTTACGGAGATGTTTAATAAACTCAAGTGGCAGACTCTGCAAGAGAGGCGCTCTGCATCGCGGTGTAGCTTGCTCGCCAGGTTTCGAGAGGGTGCGTTTCTGGATGAGGTATCGAATATATTGCTTCCCCCTACTTATACCTCCCGAGGAGATCACGAATGTAAAATTAGAGAGATTAGAGCGCGCACGGAGGCTTTCAGACAGTCGTTCTTCCCGCGAACCATACGCGACTGGAACAGGAAAGGGAGGTAATGACAGTGGCACGTAAAGTGCCCTCCGCCACACACCGTTGGGTGGCTTGCGGAGTATCAATGTAGATGTAGATGAAACCTAACTAACCTAAGGACATCACACACTACCTGCCCGAGGCAGGATTCGAACTTGCGACCGTAGCGGTCGCGCGATTCCAGACTGAAGCGCCTAGGAGCGCTCTGCCACAGCAGCCGGCCTGAGTGTACCTGCCGAGACTTATCAGCACCTCAGTGAGGAACTTTCAACTCGCCGGGTGGCTGGGTATACTGCAAGTGTCGCTTACTCTGAACACTACTAAGTGGTCATAACGTTCGTCGAGAACTGAAATTCCACTGACGAAATTTTGTCAGTGTTCCAAGATATTTTCTCAATATTCTGGAATAAGGCACCCGGGGTGTTCGATCCATGTTTGCCCGTTTTGTGTTAATAGGCAACTGCTTGGTAACGACCTTGAGCACAAAATCAGCCAATCTACATTAATAATAAAACTGTCAAACTGTTGTGTTTGTCTGTTTGAATACGCTTCTCCCCAAACTACTAGTCGAATTTTCACTGTGTTTTCGCAGGTAGCTTAAGCATAGCTTGGGGCACCGTATAGGCTTTATTTAATCAAAATTGGATCACATCGTGATTTAAAATGTTATCTACAACTGTCGCGTCTGTTTGTTTGAACACGTTAATCTCCGAAACCACTAGATGAATTTTCATTGGGTGTTCACGGGTAACGTGAGCATAACTTGCGACAAAATACAGGCTTCATTTCATCAAAATCCGATAAAGGAAACAAGATATCCATACAAATTATAGAAAGGTGCGTATGTATCTACGTATGTTCCACATCTCCTCCGAAACCACTGGACTGGTTTCACACAAACTTGGTAGAATTATCACTTATTGTATGGAGAGAATTGCTGTAGGGATAAGACCCACCTACCTATCAAAGGGGTGCATATGAAAAAGAAGTGCAGCCCATGACGTGCAAATACCCAGATTTCATCCATCCATTATTTGGGAATGAGATCATTTAGTGACTAGCAACAAACTTTACACACAATTTCAAACCTTTATTAAACTTTTTCTCGCTTACAGCCCCCACAAAATGATGAAAGAAAAAATGTTTATTGCTTGCTACATTTTCGCTGTTCACGCAGTAAAACTTTCACATTATGAATGACGTTTTAATTTATTACTTCTTTACCACAAATTGTATACGCAGCCCATTTTACAGATGTGTTCACATGTACCACTGCATGTTCCTGCAAAATTATATCACTACATGGCAAATAGTTCAGGAGAAATGACGTCATAAACCCTGAGATGCTTGGAAAACTGCCCCATCATGCACGGTTTTAAGTTTATTGCTTCTTCGTTACTAACTGTATTCGCTGCACATTTCACAGACGGTATTCACATATGCTGCCGGTATCTACAAAATTATATCGTTGTATGACATATACAGGGGATAGACAAAATAATGTGAACACCTGAACGTACTTGGGAATGGTTTATTAATAAGGGATTGACCTCTATTTGCGTGTAATACAGCTGCGATTCTTCTTGAAACATTGGCATATAATTATTGTATAGTCTCCAGTGGAATGGCATGCCACTCTTCGATCAGAACCTCTTCTATCTCCAGTAGTGATGAGGGAGACGGAAATCTGCTCCGGAGTCTGTGCTCCAGTACCAGCCTCAAGGGTTCGATAACGTTCAAGCCCGGGGACCGTGCTGACCAGGGAAGACGCTGCAGCTCAGCTGCATGCTCCTCATACCACCACTGTGCTGTCCTGGCTTTGTGGAAGGCCGCATTACCGTCCTGATATGCAGCTCGTCCCCGAATATTCGCTTATGGAGCTCACAGCGGACAGTGTCGATACATTGGGCTCTCGAAGATGGCTATTGAGCTCTGCAGTCATTTTAGCCACCGTGGTTTTGTGTTGTTTTGGCGCAATTCGTGTTAGCGTAAGACGATCTCTGTCATTTAGTTTTGATTTGCTTCCACTATTACGTTTACACGATGATGCCTCTCCACGTTTTGTGTGGGTAGTCATGACTGTTGAAAGAGTTGCTCTTGAAATATTCAATAAGTTGGCTGTCATGGTTACTGATGCTCGAGCTAGTCAACCCTCTTGGGAGCTCTGTTAGGTCTTTCATTGCACGTCGGCCTCGGCCTCTGAATGCAAATACAAAGTGTGCACTACTCGTAAACTACCTGCACTGATGCCTAGTCCGTACTGAACACACACAGTCCAGTGCGACATCTGCCTTACCTTTGTTGTTGACCGTCAAATGCAAACATGCCATTACTACCATTGTTCACAGTATTTTGCTTATCCCTTGTAGTTTAGGAGATATAACTTTATAAACACTGAGCTGCTTGAAATCTAAACCACAGGGCGAAATTCACTGTAGATACAGATGAGATGTGTGTACAAATATCTATTCAGTGAAAGTCGGTATGGAGGTAGGTTGAACCCTGAGGAAGAACACAGGCTACTTTAGAAAGTGTGCAGTACAATATACTTACTGATTTGAAGAACGTTACGCAAATTAGAGAAAAATATTTGCGCTTTGAAGAAGCTGTTTGCTCTTTACCTTTTGAATTTTTATCATATTTATCAAAACGCTTTTATTGGTTGATATGGGCTACGTGATACGATTCAAAGTAATGAATTCGTTTCTTATACGATCTTGAATATTTGTAATCCATACTTCCACACTATTTGTTTCATAGTGTACACTTCGTATTATGTACAGTTACACCAGTAGCACAAGGCATAGATGGACACTCCTGCCCATGCCCCTAAGTACATACTGCTCGGCAGTTGCGCATGCCGAAGTACCGCACATTGGAACAGCTTGGTCAGATACGTGAGGGCAGCTGACACTCACCATCTCTCATCATAATAAAACTACTGGTATACAAGTGTAGCCACAGGTAACGGATAGTAGCAAATAATAATATTTCATGAAGGTAAAAATTTTGTATCCCGCCTGGAAGGCGGCGCGTGGGTCTGCTCCTGTAAACTGAATGGGTAGGCCGAATGTAGGAAGTGAGTAGGAGCAGGAAAAGGTGAAAATCTCCCGGTACTGCTCTTAGAAATGGTTTTACTATAGCACAATATTAACTGAATACATAATAACGTGAATGCCTAACTTTGCACTGAGGAGCACGTAGGTGCGAAGCCGGATGTATCAAATGGTTCAAATGGCTCTGAGCACGATGCGACTTAACTTCTGAGGTCATCAGTCGCCTAGAACTTAGAACTAATTAAACCTAACTAACCTAAGGACATCACACACATCCATGCCCGAGGCAGGATTCGAACCTGCGACCGTAGCGGTCGCTCGGGTCCAGACTGCAGCGCCTAGAATCGCACGGCCTCTACGGCCGGCCCGGATGTATCAAGTTACACAGTTACAAGAAGTGGTTCGCCCACTATTAAATAGAAACAATGTTGCTACGTCTTCTTCTTGGCATCAAAATGACTAGAATATGCAGCGGCGGTCGTAGAGCTGAGGGCGCTGTCGTCGGTGTTGGTGTCGGTGTCGTAGTGCCAACCTATGAACTTTCACCTACACCGTGGCATCGTAGCTATCGATACCACAAAATATATGTCTGTCTTTAACAAAGAAATAAAGTTTATACTCTGCTGAATTCACTTTTGTCTACGTGGGACGACATGTATCGTTCAGAGATTGCCATGCCCCACCAGAGTCGGCAACGCGAATCTGCACCACAGACATTAGCAATGGTTCGCTGCAATCCGCAACAGCCAGTGGGAGACACTCCAGAATACGTCTTTCCTCTCAGTATAACAGCCGTCTCACACTGAGGTCAATACAGTGTTAAGCATGCAAGAGCTCAGCCCAGTTCAAAGCCTCAGGTACAGCAGTCCATATCATCATTACATAGGACAGTGACCGAGTTTCTGATGAAATGTACTTTCATAAATGCCATTTTGTACTGACTGAGAACATTTCGTTAATCTGTGGATCAAGTGTTGCTTTTGTGCTGGCGCACACTGGCGCCAGCACACCATGCGGCATAGAGGTTACAAGAGTGTCGATAAATACCATTGACGAGACTCGCTGGAAACGCGCCGCCAACGCCCTCTCAGCCGCCTGTATTTAAGATAGCCGCCGCGGACCGGAGGGCTTTTTCTTTTCCAGTTTAGCCAGTCAGGTTAGCCAGTTAGTTCGAGCCTGTTACGCCAGTTAGTTCGAGTATGTACGCCGTGGAGTTCCAGCATGTCACCGTAGACAGAGCCACAGACTTAGCGTCTAGCGCAGAAACAGGCAGCACATAGCAATCTTATAGTGAACATACCAGACTTCTACTTCAGCAGCAGTGAGGCAACACGGACTACACAGAAGAGAGCTTGTACCTCAGCATATGGAACTTTAAGTTAATTAGCTCTTTGTTTTGCTGAATAAAGAATCCAGTTATTAATTACGTGCAGTTTGTGTTATAGAACGAGGATACCGGCCACAAACCAAGATCCTCTCCTTGCTTCGCATGGTACAGCTCTACAGAGACAGCGAGACGACATAAGAGACTAAAGAGAATACAACAGCTTTCACATCTCTTTTCGTTTCACCCTCTTTGGGGTACGCTGGATCAATCATTTCTTTGTGCGTTGTTCTCTGTATGTTATATCCAGCAGTGATATTCCTCTGTAATTGTTGGGGTCTGTCTTCAAACCTTTCTTGTGGATAGGGTGGCTGATAGCTGTTCTCCATTCTGTGGGGATCTCTTCTTCTTTCCAGATTTTATCGAAAACACACTGAAGGGATGTAATTGCACTTTTGTCAGCCTTTTTCCATATTTCGGCCACTATTAGGTTTTCTTCGGACGCTTTGTTGTTTTTAAGTTCTGAAACGACCTTCTGTAGTTCTTCAGTCGTCGGTGGTTCTGAATCCGACTTCTCACTGTTATTTGGGATGGCTTCAAATTTTTCAAGGATGGGTTCACAATTAAAGAGTTTCTCAAAGTAGCCTGCTAGCATTTTACAATTTTCCGTGTTATTGTGAGCGATGGTCCCATTTACATCTCGAAATTGGATTTGGTTGTTTTGGGGAAGGAGACCAGACAGCGAGGTTATCGGTCTCATCGGATTAGGGAAGGATGGGGAAGGAAGTCGGCCGTGCCCTTTCAGAGGAACCATCCCGGCATTTGCCTGGAGTGACTTAGGGAAATCACGGAAAACCTAAATCAGGATGGCCGGACGCGGGATTGAACCGTCGTCCTCGCGAATGCGAGTCCAGTGTCTAACCACTGCGCCACCTCGCTCGGTAGAAATTGTAGGGTTGGTGCTTTGTATCTTGATAACCTTTGTTTGAAAGTTCTGTAAAAGCTTCTTCTGTTGTTTTTAGCAAATTATTCATCAATTTGCAGGAGAGTTTTGTTTCCAAGTATCTTCTTAATCTTTTTTATATTTTTATCTACCACTTTTCTAACTGTAATGAAATTCAGTGTGCTTTCCTCTGTTTTCTGTGATTGCCAGTTTTGCCATGCCTGTTTTCTTGTTTCAATGAGGGCATCACATTCCAGCGACCACCAGGCATGTTTTCCACTTTTTATGTTAGGTGCTATCCGTTCCGTTGTAGTAATGAGGTTTTCTTTGATATCCTCCCAGCTTTGTGTCTAAATGGTTTCTGTTGTTTATGTGAATTCATCCGATTTTAATATCTTTTCCGTGGTGTATTTCCGACCCTTAATTTGTTTCATGCTACATTTCCTGTTTGGGATGACTCTGAACTTAATTTTAGAAAGGTAGTGCTCTGAATCCAAGTTTGCACCCCTGAGTACCCTAACATTCATGATTTCCTTGCGAGAAATCTTCTTGATTGTCACATGATCAAGGTGAAATTCCCCAAGGCTAGGATTTGGGTATATCCATATCGTTATAATTAAGTGAATTAATATCTCATGTATTCTAGTCTGATGGGCCTTCTCGCAGAGAAGTAGTTTCTTCTGGTCACAACATTGTGAACTAACAGGTCTGCAGACTTCAAATGGTTCAAATGGCTCTGAGCACTATGCGACTTAACTTCTGAGGTCATCAGTCGCCTAGAACTTAGAACTAATTAAACCTAACTAACCTAAGGACATCACACACATCCATGCCCGAAGCAGGACTCGAACCTGCGACCGTAGCTGTCCCGCGGTTCCGGACTGAGCGCCTAGAACCGCTAGACCACCGCGGCCGGCCTGCAGACTTCATCAGAACTGTAGTCGCAGGAATAGCGTTCTAGCGAGACGCCAACGGCACAGGGGCCATGCCCCAACTCGAGACAGGAAAGTAATTATACGTGACGACCGAACGGATCCGCGGGGCTTTTCAGCGCAGACCGCAGACACATGTCGCCGCGCTGGTTCAGACTGGGCTGCGGAGTCCCCTCGGCAGTAGTAATCGGATTAGGCGCGGACAGGCATTCAGCGAGCGCCGCAAACGGACCGGAAGCTCCGGCACAACATACATTCAGCGCAGCCATTCAGCGCTGGCGCCCTGCGGCGCGCTGCACGCGCCCTCTTGACGCCGGGCTGTGGCCTCTCCAGGTCTACCAGCCACTACTCCAGTCAGCGGGAGACACCACACGCCAACCTGCAAACGCCTCACCCGACAGCTTCCCACGGGTGCGGAACACAAAGTGTCGATATTAGGGCCAACCAGAAAACAAAGGCGAAATAGCTCTGTCAGTGAATTTAAAAACACATTCTAGTGTGCAAATATCGCTATTTTGCATTTTTAGCAATATTTCCAAGGTGTTTGCTTGCGTTTGTCATGCTTTTATTTACACTACTGACCATTAAAATTGCTACACCACGAAGATGACGTGCTACAGACGCGAAATTTAACCGACAGGAAGAAGATGCTGTGATATGCAAATGATTAGCTTTTTATAGCATTCACATAAGGTTGGCGCCGGTGGCGACACCTACAGCTTGTTGACATTTGGAAAGTTTCCAACCGATTTCTCATACACAAACAGCAGTTGACCGGCGTTGCCTGGTGAAACGTTGTTGTGATGCCTCGTGTAACGAGGAGAAATGCGTACCATCACGTTTCCGACTTTGATAAAGGTCGGATTGTAGCCTATCGGTGGGTTCAGGAGGGTAATACACAACGCCGTGCTGGATCCCAGCAGCCTCGTATCACTAGCAGTCGAGATGACAGGCATCTTATCCGCATGGCTGTAACGGATCGTGCAGCCACGACTCGATCCCTGAGTCAACAGATGGGGACGTTTGCAAGACAACAACCATCTGCACGAACAGTTCGACGACGTTTGCAGCAGCATGGACTATCAGCTCGGAGACCGTGGCTGCGGTTACCCCTGACGCTGCATCACAGACAGGAGCGCCTGCGATGGTGTACTCAACGACGAACCTGGGCGCACGAATAACAAATCGCCATTTTTTCGGACGAATCCAGGTTCTGTTTACAGCATCGTGATGGTCGCATATGTGTTTGGTGACATCGCGGTGTACGCACATTGGAAGCATGTATTCGTCATCGCCATACTGGCCCGGCGTGATGGTATGGGATGCCATAGGTTACACGTCTTGGTCACCTCTTGTTCGCATTGACGGCCTTTCTGGATACAGAAAATGTTCGACTACTGCCCTGGCCAGCACATTCTACGGATCTCTCACCAATTGAAAACGTCTGGTCAATGGTTGCCGAGCAACCGGTTCGTCACAATACGCCAGTCACTACTCGTGATGAATTGTGGTATCGTGTTGAAGCTGCATGGGCAGTTGTAACCGTACACGCCATCCCAGCTCCGTTTGACTTAATGCCCAGACGTATCAAGGCCGTTATTATGGCCAGAGGTGGTTGTTCTGGGTACTGATTTCTCAGGATCTATGCACCCAAATTGCGTGAAAATGTAATTACATGTCAGTTCTAGTATAATATATTTGTCCAATGAATACCCGATTATCATCTGCATTTCTTCTTGGTGTAGCAATTTTAATGGCCAATAGTGTATGAATTTATTTATTGCTATCATTTCGGCCTGCTATGGACCACGAAGATTTTTATCTCTTCCATGATTGTGTTTTCCTCTTTTTCCAGTAGATTTTCAGTTTGGTTAACTGTGCTTCTTTTTTCTGTTTTCACCATTTGCAGGCAGGACGTGAAACTGGCGTAGTAAGCGAAATAAGGTTTTTAGTAATTTTGCCTTTTTCTCTGAAAACTTCTCGATCCTGAATGTCATCAAATGAAATTTCAGCTTCCTGCAAATCCTTTTTAACTTGGCTTGCCCATTTTAAATACAATTTTGTTTTTGAAATTGACGAATGTATGCTATGAGTAAGTCTTTGCGGTTTCATTCTTTCCAGATGACCAAAAAACATCATTCTCCTCTTCCTCATGCTGGTAACAATGTCTTCTGTATGTTTGTATAATTCACAGTTGTGTCTTCGGCGGAATTCTCCGTTTTCTTTGATAGGGCCAAGGATTTTCCTCAAAATTTTCCGGTCTTTTATTCCAAGTTTTCGTCGTGGTCCTTTCTTTGTCATGTTTAAACATTCTGATGCATACAAAGCTGACGGCCTAATTACGGTGTTATAATGACAAAGTTTTAGGTTTAAAGACAGGCTTTTGCTTTTGTATAAGTCTGTGCACAGATGAAAAGCACCTTCTAGTTTAGAACACCTACTTCCTACAGCTGCATTTTCTGAACCGTCAGGTGTAATTATTTCTCCAAGATATTTAAATTTCTTCGACTGCTTGATTTTCTCTTGTTGTATTTCAATATGAGAAGGAGCGAATTTGATGTTTTTGATGAATTCAGTTTCGTTAAATGCTTTTTTAGGCCAGTCTTAGCAGTAATTGATTGTAGGCTGGACACTTGAACCTAGCTTCGTCAATATTATTTGCAATGAGTGCCAGATCATCAGTAAAAGCCAAACAGTTTCCACTGAGGCCATTTCTTGTGTGTCCAATTTGAATCCCATAACCTGCCGGTACGGTTGTTTTCCACTCTCTGACTATCTCTTCCAGGACACAGTTGAAAAGCAATGGAGAGAGCAGCTCACCTTGTCTCACTCCTGTCATGTTACTCTTTAAGAAAAACTTTAGTTTTATTGAGCGGATGACTTTCCAAACAACTTGTTTGAATTACATTTAACAACCTAATGCAGAAAGTTGTGCTGAATAACGCAGTGTTGGACGGAGGGAAAGTTTCGGTGTTCCTCAGGGTTCAATTTTGCTTCCATTCCTATTCCCTACATTTGTGAGTCCTCCACTTAACATTTATGAAACAGGATTAGTACTTCCATCAGGTGACACTTGTGTGATAAATCACATTAGAAAAAGCAACAAATGAAACTGCTAATGATGTTTTTCAACGAATTATTAAGTTCTTCTTTGAAAAGGGAGTCTCCATAAGTTTTGGGAGAACATTATATATTCAGTTTTTACACAAAAAAAAAGTATCATTTAGAGCGTCTAGCGAAGGAGTCCTTAATTTCAGAATTATGTATGTCGAAAATTAAGATTGATATACGAGTGCAACAGTGGCATACTAATTGTGAAAGCTGTGAGAATTTATACAGAAGTTTCGAAATAGTTCGAAAAGCTGCTAACAGATGACGCTGTAGTCGCAAAGCTTAGCGCTTATAAATAGTGCGCCGCAATTCAGAGGTATTACGAGTTGTGCGACGGAGGGCTAACTTTGAGAACCAAACTCTCACAATAATAGGCAATGAAGGATTTGATATTAGCTGCAGCTGGTTCACAGATACACATTTTCACCTGAATGGAGTCGTGCATAAACAAAAATGGCGATTCTGATATTCCGGAAATCTCTATTTTTGTGAAGAGAAATTACCATATTCTCTGAAGTTACTGTTTGTACTGTAATATGCAGCAGAGAAATTTTTTGCCATTTTTCGTGCGGGGAACGATCACTAGAGAACGTTACGTTCCAATTTTGTAACAATTTGACGCCACACAGCTAGCGTTGGGTGAAAGACCAAGCACCGAGTGGTTCAAGCAAGATGCAGCCAGATCACCTGTTTCGCTTTCTTGATGAATATTTAGGGGATAAAGTCATTACGTTGGAATACTGCAAATTTACTGGCGCAGGGATGGACTGGCCTCCATATTCGCCTGATCTGACCCCCTTATAAGTAGGCTGTTTAGGTTTTTATGTTGAGGCTGTTTAGGTATTTATGTTTGTAACGCCACGTAGCACTGTGTGTGAAAATCACTGACTGCTGTGTGCAGTCTGTGGCTGGCTGGCATTGTTGCAATACTCGCTATTGTAGTGTTGGGCAGTTGGATGTGAATAGCGCGTAGCGTTGGGCCAGCAGTGGTGGATGTGGAGAAAGAGATGCCAGAGTTTTGAGAGGTCTGGACGTGTGTCCGCCAGAAAAAGGAAATTTGTAAAGATGGTTGCCATGAATTGATAGATATACACTCCTGGAAATTGAAATAAGAACACCGTGAATTCATTGTCCCAGGAAGGGGAAACTTTATTGACACATTCCTGGGGTCAGATACATCACATGATCACACTGACAGAACCACAGGCACATAGACACAGGCAACAGAGCATGCACAATGTCGGCACTAGTACAGTGTATATCCACCTTTTGCAGCAATGCAGGCTGCTATTCTCCCATGGAGACGATCGTAGAGATGCTGGATGTAGTCCTGTGGAACGGCTTGCCATGCCATTTCCACCTGGCGCCTCAGTTGGACCAGCGTTCGTGCTGGACGTGCAGACCGCGTGAGACGACGCTTCATCCAGTCCCAAACATGCTCAATGGGGGACAGATCCGGAGATCTTGCTGGCCAGGGTAGTTGACTTACACCTTCTAGAGCACGTTGGGTGGCACGGGATACATGCGGACGTGCATTGTCCTGTTGGAACAGTAAGTTCCCTTGCCGGTCTAGGAATGGTAGAACGATGGGTTCGATGACGGTTTGGATGTACCGTGCACTATTCAGTGTCCCCTCGACGATCACCAGTGGTGTACGGCCAGTGTAGGAGATCGCTCCCCACACCATGATGCCGGGTGTTGGCCCTGTGTGCCTCGGTCGTATGCAGTCCTGATTGTGGCGCTCACCTGCACGGCGCCAAACACGCATGCGACCATCATTGGCACCAAGGCAGAAGCGACTCTCATCGCTGAAGACGACACGTCTCCATTCGTCCCTCCATTCACGCCTGTCGCGACACCACTGGAGGCGGGCTGCACGATGTTGGGGCGTGAGCGGAAGACGGCCTAACGGTGTGCGGGACCGTAGCCCAGCTTCATGGAGACGGTTGCGAATGGTCCTCGCCGATACCCCAGGAGCAACAGTGTCCCTAATTTGCTGGGAAGTGGCGGTGCGGTCCCCTACGGCACTGCGTAGGATCCTACGGTCTTGGCGTGCATCCGTGCGTCGCTGCGGTCCGGTCCCAGGTCGACGGGCACGTGCACCTTCCGCCGACCACTGGCGACAACATCGATGTACTGTGGAGACCTCACGCCCCACGTGTTGAGCAATTCGGCGGTACGTCCACCCGGCCTCCCGCATGCCCACTATACGCCCTCGCTCAAAGTCCGTCAACTGCACATACGGTTCACGTCCACGCTGTCGCGGCATGCTACCAGTGTTAAAGACTGCGCTGGAGCTCCGTATTCCACGGCAAACTGGCTGACACTGACGGCGGCGGTGCACAAATGCTGCGCAGCTAGCGTCATTCGACGGCCAACACCGCGGTTCCTGGTGTGTCCGCTGTGCCGTACGTGTGATCATTGCTTGTACAGCCCTCTCGCAGTGTCCGGAGCAAGTATGGTGGGTCTGACACACCGGTGTCAATGTGTTCTTTTTTCCATTTCCAGGAGTGTATATGATGACTTTTGAACATTATTAAGGTAACTATATTGTTTGTTCTCTATCAAAATCTTTCATTTGCTAACTATGCCTATCAGTAGTTAGTGCCTTCAGTAGTTAGAATCTTTTATTTAGCTGGCAGTATTGGCGCTCGCTGTACTGCAGTAGTTTGAGTAACTAAGATTTTTGTGAGGTTAGTGATTCATGAAAGGTATATGTTATTGTTAGTCACGGCCATTCTTTTGCGGGGATTATTGAAAGTGAGATAGCGTTGCGCTAAAAATATTGTGTCAGTTTGGTGATGATCAGAATAAGTAAAGAGAGAAATGTCTGATTACGTTCGGTTTTGCTCAGCTGTTTGAAAATCAAATAACATAGAAGTTTACCAGCACAGTCATTCATAATATTTCTAAAGGGGCGCTACACCCTTGTAACTACATTTTGCGACTCAAACTGAAAAACACTGTCTACCGAAAACATCTCAACACTCTGGACAAGCTTGAATCTGTGTGGTATCTGAATCATTTTCCGTGAGACTACAGGATGTGATGGCAAATTTCATTGTTCGTTTGAGCCGCCTCCGTACTGGTGGACATTATGAAAGGTTTGTGATGTAATTACAAAGACTGCTTGCAGGGGACGAGTTTAATTACGCACGCTGAATCTGTATGAGCTAAAAGCATACAGCGCCGCCTTTCGAAATACACTGGAGTACAAAATTAAGGCAACAAAACCCTATTTCTACGTTCTGCGTCTAATTCACAATATATTTTATGATACACACTGTCAACAGATGTCCGCACGATCGAGTTCTGCACGAAAGATGGCATTCCGGTCAATGGAAAACCACGCCAACGGTGACGTCGAGGGACCTATCAAACGGGGTAGTGTTTTCCGGGTAGCCCCACATCCACTATCGCTGTGTACCACAGTCACAGACGGTGCAGTTTGGAACAGAGAAGACACCTACCACACTCTCTGCGATGGAGGGCCTTAGGCAGAGTGGAAGCAGGACAGTCGCCAAATCATGTGGCGCGATGGTTTAATTTGAATCGTTCTGTTGTTTCACGGATGTGGCGACAGTTTATAGAGACCGAAACTGTATCCCCAAGACCAGGACAGGGCCTACGACGTGTAACACCAGAAAGAGAGGAACGTTATTTGGCTGCAAGGGCGTGGCCGTAATGTTTTAGTACTGTACGGCAACTGACATCAACTGGACGTGTTGTATCAAGGCAAACGGTGTACACAGGGCTTCGGCAGACTGACCTTTGTTGTACCTCTGACTCGTATTCACAGAAACTCTACAGTGGAGTCTTCAAAATGCCACCCTGACAGCCGAACTGTGGGCTAATGTTCTTTTCACGGATGAATGCCAATCTGGTCTGGAGAGTAATTCTCGACACATCTGGAGGGAGCCAAACATTGCGGAAAGATACCGCTATCGAGAAAGATCCCTAACGGTGTGGGCAGGTATTATGTTCACCACTCTAACATCTCTTCATGAAATTGTACGGGTGAATCCGTAAGATTTAACTGCTTTCAAGTATCGTGACGAGATCTTGGGACCCCATGTTCAGCTGTTGGGAGATGGTGTGCCCCAGAATTCGTGTTGATGGACGATAATGCTCAACCTCATAGAGCACGGGTGGTTGATGTTTTCTTGGAAACGAAAGATGTTGCACGCAAGGCGTGGCCTGCTCTTTCTATCAATCTGAATCCCATAGAGCATGTCTGGGATGCACTAGGGAGACAGGTTGCGTCACGTCAGCATCCACCAATCACTCTTCATTACTTGCGAGCAGCTCTACAGGAAGAATGGGCGTTATTGCCTCAACATGAGATTGATGACATCATTCGCAGCTTACTCCATCGTTGGTCAAGCCGGTATTGCTGCCACAGGCTGTCACACCCGACAATGATCGAATTAACCAGATGTCGGAATGAGTGTGCACATCAGTAAAGCGCGAGAAAACGAAGAACATTTTTTTTCTACCGTCATGCATGTTGAAATTGTTTAAATTCTGTATTCTTTACATTGTTTTTACCTCACAATCACCTGTTTATACCGTTTCCTGGCAAAATACACGCAACGTTGCAAAATTTCCGTTTGTTGCTTTAATTTTGGACACTAGTGCATTTCGAAACTTTTGTAAAACTCCTGTATAAAATTATTACAGCTTTCACAATAAACATACAAAACCTTTTGTTACACTCGTCTATAGATCTTACTTTTCTAGATATTTAATTTTGAAATCAGGGCCTCTTGCGATGGACACCATGTATCAAGAATTGATGTGGCTCATAAATAGGAGACAGAATGCTCCAAATTTTTGTAGTGTACATTTTGATAAAAACTTCAACTGGAAGAAGCATATTACTGGCCTCCTCAAAAAATTATGTTCAGCTACTTTTGCTCTTCGTACAATTGTTACTTTTGGAAACAAATAAAGCAACCTCCTAACATTATGTCTTATAGGTCATTTTGGAGGTACTAAAAAGGAGTTACGCATTTTAACTGCACTATATTTTCTATATTCTTTAATGAAATGCGTCCTAAGTAATCTATTACAATTTGTGAGGAATACTGATGTCTATATATACAGTACTGGAAGGAAGAAAATGACGTGTATTACCCATTACCGGTATTGGAGCAGTCATTGTCTCAGAAAATAGATCTATATGCAACTTTAAAAACTTTTGGTTATTTGCCCAATTACATGAAATGTCAGACAAGAGTGGAATTAAAATTACGGGTGACAGGATATCTATGATAAGGTTCGCTGATGACACTGCTATTCTCTGTGAAAGTGACGATGAATTACAGGATCTGCTGAATGGAATGAGCAGTTTAATGAGTACCCGAGTATGGACTTAAAGTGAATCTAACAAAGATTAATGTAATGAGAAGTAGCAGAAATGAGACCAGCGAGAAATTTAACATCAGGATTGGTGATCACGAAGTAGATGAAGTAGGGAATTCTGCTGCCTAGGCAGCATAATATCCCATGACGGACGGAGCAAAGAGGGCATAAAACGGAATCTAGCACTGGCAGATAGGGAACTCCTGGTCTAGAGAAATCTGCTAGTATCAAATATAAACCGTCAAGTTGAGGAAGAAATTTCTGATAATGTACGATTGGAACACATCATTGAATGGTAGTGAAACACGGACTGTGGGAAAATCGGAGAAGAGGAGAATTTAAGCATTTGAGATGTGGTGTTACAAAAGAATGTTGAAAATTGAGGGACTGATAAGGTACGGAATGACGAGGTTCTCCGGAGAATCTGTGAGGAAAGGGATATATGAAAACTACTGACAACAGGACATCTGTTAATAAATCACGGAATAACTTCCATGGTACTACTAGAGGGAGCTGTAGAGGGTAAAAATTGCAGAGGAAAACAGAGACTGGAATACATCTAGTGAATAATTCAGGACGTAGGTTGCAAGTGGTACACAGAGATGAGGAGGTTGGCACAGGAGAGGAATTCGGGGCAGGCCATATCAACTGAATGATGACTAAAAAAAAATCAATCAGGTAGGAAAGCAAGTTTTAAACGTAACCTAGAATAATTTCTTCTGGACAATTCCTCCAGTTACATAGTCGGATTTTGACAGACACCATTTCGATAATAAATAGTTGAAATAATCTATGGAAAATGCAGTTAACTAACTAACAAGGTTTACCTAATAGGTGCAACTGCTTCAGGTCGCCAGGCTCCTGCATCTCGAGTCTCTCGCACAACATCTGCTTCTTCTGAAATTTCATGCCTGATGCTACGTTTGTATTCCATAAACAATGTAGTGAGCAATATCCTCTGTTTTCATCATTTCGAGAGGGGTGTGTCAACGAGAAAGAGTTTCGTAAAGTTTTGAAATTAAGTGTAAATTTTGTGGAAGTGGCTAAGTGCTCTAAATCTCAAATACTGGATGAATATATTCTGGCTGATTTGCACGCTGTGAGTTACGCTGACTCAAGACATACGCACTGATAAACTTAAAGATTATCACCACTGCCCAACGCGAGACTGGAACACCCGCTGGTGGCGTTGCTGGCATGTGACGCAGTATGGAAAGAATGTAAGCGGAATAGAGACGAATCAGCAATCATTACAGCGAAGATACGGGCCGCAGATGCGGAAATCCGCTGACACAAGCAGCTTTGACAACGGGCACATGGCTGTGGCGCTGAGGCTGGAAACGAGAATCTCTGAAACGGCGAAGCTGATCGCCTGTTGGCGAACTACCGTATTGAGCACCTATGCAAAGCGGTTGAAAGATGGTGAAATAACTCTAAGCATATTGTCATATACCGAGCGAGGTGGCGCAGTGGTTAGCACACCGGACTCGCATTCGGGAGGACGACGGTTCAATCCCGCGTCCGGCCATTCTGATTTAGGTTTTCCGTGATTTCCCTAAAGCGCTGCAGGCAAATGCTGGGATGGTTCCTTTGAAAGGGCACGGCCGACTTCCTTCCCCGGCCTTCCCTAATCCGATGAGACCGATGACCTCGCTGTCTGGTCTCCTCCTTCAAAACAACTCCCAACCCCCATATTGTCATATCGCTGGCTTAGTTGCGGAGTATCTTTGCGGGCAGCCGCGTCTGCAGAGTCGAGCGCGGGACACGGAAATGTTACGTTGTGTAGTGTGTAGCCCTGCATGTGAGAGGCATTGTTAGTATGGAAGTTGAAGTGTTGCTACAAGTGCTGTTACAGTAAAGTGATAAAATAAGCAAATGATTCAGAGGAATGTGCGTCAAGAAGTGATTTAAAAATGTGCAGTACTGCTGATAACGTATTTGTGTATCCTCTCGTTGCGTGTCGTACCGTACTGTATCAATTACCTGGACCGTGTTCGATCTCACAGAATGAACTAATGTAATAAAAAAAAATAGTTACGACAAAAGAGTGCAGTCAAGCGCCAATGTCTTGTAGCGAGCGTGAGAACGTCCGTTTGGTCATCGCGTTCCGCATTATCAACAATCAGCCGCGCTGTGACGGTTACGCGCACGCTCGTACAAGTGAGAACTGAGAACTGAAAAATTATCTTTACGAACAGTGTTATATCATTACTAGTGTCAAGGAGGACTGGTACCAAATGTCTGTGTATGCGTGACGAGCGTAAGAACTTTCGTGCGATCATTCGGCTTCCGCATCATCAACAATCACCCGCGTCGTGTCGGTTGCGCGTACGCTCGTCTGAGTGATGCTGTGGACTGGTAATCATCCAGTAATTGGGATAAACACTTATGAATTAGAATGTAAACAGTGCAACCTGCGATTCCCTTTAATCGTCTGAGAATATAGTTGTTCATACCAGACGTCGAACAGTGTTGTTTTTTAACGTTGAGTGGCTCCCCTAAACCCGCTTGCATATCTCGATAGATAATTTCAGTCAAGCCAGCAGCAGTGTGGAGCAGAGCAGTTCGACTGCTGCGGGATTATCAGGTAAGGGGTGTGCACAGGGCGCACGGTCGAAACGACAACCAGTATAAAGGGACCCCACCCATTTGTACCCCGGGCGTGTTACATAACGAGTACGCAGTATGGTATTGGACGACCACATCTCATCACAAAACGTAGATGTCGGAGGATCCGCCACCGTGCAATACAGTATAGGCAGCGACCTGTGGCAAATCTGGCGACGGAGAACAATGCCGGTGCAGACACAAGTGTTTCGAAGCACACCATTTCAAGGGCACTGTTGAACATGGAGCTCATACGTGTTCTTTTGCTGACCCAACGACATCTACAGTTGCGACTGCCGTGTGCCGAGACGCCTGCCAACTGAAGCGCAATTCTTGTTACACCACGACGATGGCTGGATCCTTACATGCCGTCATCCAGGTTAATGTCTGCACGAAATATGTACCCGCCACAGATGCAGGCCGGTGAGGACAGAATTATGCCATGGGGTACACTGAGTTGGACTTCCATGGGATCTATGGTGCTGGTCGAAGGCATCATGACAACAGTAAAATATGTGGACTACCTGCATCGCTTCTTGCTTGAAGTCTCTCCCTACGGCGACGACATCTTCCACCAGGATAACTGTCTGTGTTAAAAGGTCAGAACCGTGCTACAGTGGTTTGAGGGGCATTATAGTGAATTCACTCTAATGTCCTGGCCAGCAAATGTGCCTGACCTGGAACACATATCGGGCGCCAGCTCCGTGACCGTAAATCACCGTCCCGTAATTTGCGGGAATTGCTTGACCAGTGCTTACACATTGGTGCCACGTACTTCTGGTATCCTGTCAAGGACTTGCAAAATCCATGCCAAGCACAATCTCTGTTGTATTGTGTTTGAAAAGTGGAACAACACGCTATTAAACAGGTGGTCATAATGTTTTGGCTCGGCGGTGTACATAGTTTCTATCTGTAATACAAAGGGCCGGCCTGGGTGGGCGAGCGGTTCAAGGCGCTACAGTCTGGAACCGCGCGACCGCTGCGGTCGCAAGTTTGAATCCTGCCACGGGCATGGATGTGTGTGATGTCCTTAGGTTAGTTAGGTTTAAGTAGTTCTAAGTTCTAGGGGACTGATGACCTCAGAAGGTAAGTCCTATAGTGCTCAGAGCCAAACCTAACTAACCTAAGGACATCACACACATCATGCCCGAGGCGGAACCTGCGACCGTAGCGGTCGCGCGGTTCTAGACTGAAGCGCCTAGAACCGCTCGGCCATGCAGGCCGTTGGTAGGTTTTTTGTTAGAGGAGGCGTCGACAATGAATCTTTCACATAAGCCCAGAAAAAAAGTCGCGTGGGGTTAGGTAAAGACAGCGTAGAGGCCATGACACGAGTTCTGATAGTGAACCCCATCACAAAAAGTCGCATGGGGTTAGGTAAAGAGAGCGTAGAGGTCATGACACGAGTTCTGATAGTGAACCCCATCACGACCGCTCCATCGGTTCCTCAATTTCCTGTTTAAAAAAATGGCTCTGAGCACGATAGGACTTAACATCTGAGGTCATCAGTCCCCTAGAACTTAGAACTACTTAAACCTAACTAACCTAAGGACATCACACACATCCATGCCCGAAACAGGATTCGAACCTGCGACCGTAGCGGTGGCGTGGTTCCAAACTGTAGCAGCTAGAACCGCTCGGCCACCTCGGTCGGCGACTCTACACACCGAGGGCCAATTTTGTACTCGAAGTGACCACCCATACGACGACTCAGTACATTAGAGGTACGCAGATACAGCAGCTTGTCCAGAACTTTTCGTTAGAGATCAGCTACAACGGCGATACCTCTCTACCAACATTTCCCAACACCGTAGCATGAACTGTCGCTACTGGTACAAATCCTCCAGCAGCCCTACTGTCTGTTCAAATTATCGCAGAGGTTTTACCCCACGGTGCTTTCCACGGCAATTTTTTCTCATTTGTCCTTAAAACCGCAACTCTTTACTCGCTTTCTGTCAATTATCTGCTAGATACGAATCCTAATCATATCACAGAGGTGACAGCAGAACTTTCTCTTTTTGTGATGGTCATCATACTAGTGCCGTTGTGTTGTTAAGGAGTTCCACTTCTTTCTAAAAAAAAAAAAAAAAAAAAAAAGGTACGTTCTCGGCGCCAGTCGCCATCTTGCCTAACCGCTCACCGCTGCCCTCTCATGGCAGAAATCTGAAATGCAGCTACAACAGTTCAGAACTTTTTCAGTTTTTTGATATTAGTATTTGAGTTTTATGACAATATGTCAGTTACTGTAGCTACAGTGAATTTATGAAATCGATTCAATCACTTATAATAAACTTGTACTTGACTTACCGTGTTAAATCTAAATTTAAGATTATATCTCTAAATGACTGGTTTATGAAAGCATTTTAAATTTTTAAATTTGGTCGGTAACTGTTGCAATATTGTAAGTCAAGTTTTTGTTGCCACTGGATATCGTGACTCCGGAACCTTTCACATGGAGAGACATACCATGGCAAATTAAATACAGGTCTAAGGAAAAAAGCTTGGCTAATGTTTTGTCTGGAGTGTAGCACTATATGGGGCAGAAACATGGACGCTGAGACGAGAGGATGAAAAAAGAAAAGGTTAGAAGCATTTGAGATGTGAATGTGGAGGATAATGGAGAGGACAAGCTTGATAGAAAGAGTGAGTAATGAAAGAATATTGGAAAGGGTTGATGGAAATGGAAACGATCGTATGGCATTGTGGCCGGGAGGCCCCATTCGGGCGAGTTCGGATGCCGTATTGCCAACACCCAGTCCCCTGCCGGTAATCGAACCCGGGCCCCCTGCGTGGTAGGCGGTAACGCTACCGCTACGCTACGGAGGCGGACGGAAAGGGTTGGTGAGAGAAGATATCTGCTGAAGGTTATAAAAGAAAGGAAAAAGAACTGGTTGGGACATTCATTGAGAAGGGAGTGCTTACTAGCAGATGCTTTGGAAGGACTGGTTTGTGGGAGAAGACGGAGAGGAAGAAGGAGATACAAGATGATAGACGACATAAAGCGAAGAGGAAATTATGTGGACCTGAAGAGGATGGCAGAAGACCGGACAGCCTGGGGAACTGCCATGTGAAAATCCGCCTTTTGGCATAAAACTAATGAATGAATGAATGGATATCGTTACGTAATCAGCAGCCGGGCCTGTGCCCGGGGTTTGCCGTTTAGTAACATAAGGTAGGTCATACCTTGAAGTTTGAGTCGAGTCAGATGAGAAATTCACCGAAAAGTTTACATATCTGATACATGGTCTTCGGAAATTGTCGTTACAAAAATCTAGAACTTCTAGACAGTTGTGAGTAAATAATATTCTGAATAGGAACCCATGTCGCGAAACGTATCATTTTCGTTCTACGACGGTTTCAATTGAAATGTTATGTTTATCTCATCCACTTCTGCTTGTAGAATTAAATTAGGCGTGACACAATACAATTATTAAGTAAAAATTCGGAAGGAAACATAACGAAATATCTATTTATCGATTAAGCATATTTGTGTGTATTAATACTTATATATTACGTGTTTGTATTATTCCAAAACAAAAAGAACCCAGTGTACTGTAAATACGAAACAGTAGTGATGCATTACCACAGGGGCTGAATGTGGCAACCACCAATGTTGTTACAGACATTGAACCTACGAAGCATGTTCTGGTACACAGTCTCTATCCCACCCGGTGTGTCTTCAGTTTCTAGTGCAGCCTCCAGACCTCGTGCCAGCAGATCTTCCTCGCCTCTATGGGAGTCCCATAAATTAAACTTTGCGTACGACCCACCAAGTAGTAGTCCACAAAGTTAAATCCGGCGATCGCGGCGGCCATGCCTCTGGGCCACCTCTGTCCAGCCATCTTTCACCAATCGTCTGTCGAGATGCCTCCTGACCACTCGTGAGAAGTGACGTCGAGCATCATCATGCCGAAACCACATTTCCTGACGGACATTCAGTGCCACAGCCACGTGCATGCAGGTCCAAAGAAACATTGCATCGTAATTCGGAATAACACAGATACTACAATATTGTACCCTCTATATACACTACTGGCCATTGAAATTGCTACACCAAGATGAAATGCAGATGATAAACGGGTATTCATTGGACAAATATATTATACTAGAACTGACATGTGATTACATTTTCACGCAATTTGGTTGCATAGATCCTGAGAAATCAGTACCCAGAACAACCATCTCTGGCCGTTGTAACGGCCTTGATACGCCTGGGCATTGAGTCAAACAGAGCTTGGATGGCGTGTACAGGTACAGCTGCCCATGCAGCTTCAACACGGTACCACAGTTCATTAAGAGTAGTGACTGGCGTATTGTGATGAGCCAGTTGCTAGGCCACCATTGACCAGACATTTTCAGTTGGTCAGAGATCTGGAGAATGTGCTGGCCAGGGCAGCGTTCGAACATTTTCTACATCCAGAAAGGCATGTACATGACATGCAACATGCGGTCGTGCATTCTCCTGCTGAAATGAGGGGTTTCGCAGGGATCGAATGAAGGGTAGAGCCACGGGTCGTAACACATCTGAAGGGTAACGCCCACTGTTCAGAGCGCCGTCAATGCGAACAAGAGCTGACCGAGACGTGTAACCAATGGCACCCCATACCATCACGCCCGGCGATAAGCCAGTATGGGGATGACGAATACACGCTTCCAATGAGCGTCCACCGCGATGTTGCAAAACACGGATGCGACCATCATGATGCTGTAAACAGAACCTGGATTCATTACATTTTGCCATTCGTGCACCCAGGTTCGTCGTTGAGCACACCATCGCAGGCGCTCCTGTCTGTTCAGAAATGGTTCAAATGGCTCTGAGCACAATGGGACTTAACATCTGAGGTCATCAGTCCCCTAGAACTTAGAACTACTTAAACCTAACTAACCTAGGGACATAACACACATCCATGGCCGAGGCAGGATTCGAACCTGCGACCGTAGCGGTCGCGCGGTTCCGGACTGAAGCGCCTATAACCGCTCGGCCACACCAGCCGGCCGCTCCTGTCTGTGATGCAGCGTCAAGGGTAACCGCAGCCATGGTCTCCGAGGTGATAGCCCATGCTGCTGCAAACGTCGTCGAACTGTTCGTGCAGATGGTTCTTGTCTTGCAAACGCCCCCGTCTGTTGACTCAAGCATCGAGACGTGGCTCCACGATCCGTTACAGCCGTGCTGATAAGATGCCTGTCATCTCGACTGCCAGTGATACGAGGCCGTTGGGATCCAGCACGGCGTTCCGTATTACCCTCTTGAACCCACCGATTCCCTATTCTGCTAACAGTCATTGGATCTCGATCAACGCGAGCAGCAATGTTGCGATACGATAAACCGCATCGCGATAGGCTACAATCCGACCTTTATCAAAGTCGGAAACTTGATGGTACGCATTTCTCCTCGTTACACGAGGCATTACAACAACGTTTTACCAGGCAACGCCGGTCAACTGCTGTTTGTGTATGAGAAATCGGTTGGAAACTTCCCTCATGTCAGCACGTTGCAGGTGTCGCCACCAGCGCCAACCTTGTGCGAATGCTCTGAAAAGCTAATCATTTGCATATCGCAGCATCTTCTTCCTGTCGGTTAAATTTCGCGTCTGTAGCACGTCATCTTCGTGGTGTAGCAAATTTAATGGCCAGTAGTGTATGTTCCGAGTAGGGCAATATTTAATACCGATGTCAGTGGCGGCTCGTAATTATCTCACAATCGCCTTTATCCCACAACTGTCTCGTTTACTGGAACGGTTTTGCTTCTATTATCGCGGACTTTGATCCGTATCCGTTTTCGCTACTGATTATCGAACACCATGTACAGACATGGGTAGCAAGTTAGTGCCAAATGAATCCACTCTAAGCAGAAAATGGGGCCCGCGCCAATTGTTACTATACGTGCCCGTCCTGAGTTCCTTTACGAGCTCACAACTGAGTTATCAACAGAGACGAGCTCTTTTGAAGGGCGACGTCAGCAGTGTCGACTGTTCGGTTTCGATTTCACGGCTGCCGGCGTGCCGCAAAGGACAGTGCGCGAAAAGCTCGGGTGGCGGGAGCCCTAATGTGGGCCATTTAGGACCGTGGAATCCGCCTGCGTCACGGCGAACAAAGGGCTGGCCACCCCGGATTATACACGGGCAGAGCGAGGGGGAGCTGAGCGACAGATCCGTCGGTAGCGTGTTCCCCTGCCGCGCTATCCGTCACTGGACTCGGTTCAGAAGTTATTCTAGCGGTGCGCACAAGCTTGTAGTAAGCACTAATTTTTAAGCGCAGAACGGATTACAGGCTAAAAACAAGAAGCTGTACTCACTCAGAGCCATGCAACGCTCATAGCCAGCAGTGTCATCCGCCAACTATGATGGTAATAATAATAGTAATACGACGGCGTGCTAAAAAGTAATGCTCCGAATTTTTATGTGCAATCTCTTAACGATTTTTAAATAAAACAAACGGTATTGAATATTTCGATCGTAAGGGACAGCATTATGAGGGCTGCAATTGTTAATAAATACTAAAGTGCGCGTCATTTACGACGGCGGCCGAGTTTAGATTCGTTCTGCGCACCTGACGTCACAAAACACAGTCAGCCAATGAACAGAGAACGACGTTGCCAGAGTTCGACTGCAGTGCAGAGCACGGACGGGTGCCTTCAGTTTTAGAAATGTTCAGTCATAAATAAAGTAATTGAACAAAAGTAATGTCTTGATAGCAGACTTTCTTTTATAGAAAGTTTGGAAAAAGCATTCTTTACACATCCGGCGATAGCAAGGAAAGGTGTTTGTATCATTCTCACTAACCGCTTTTTCGCAATAAAGAACAGCGGTAATTGTTTATTTCCTATTGTACTTCGACGAAACGTGAGTAATTCAAAGTCATACCAACAGTGTTTGTCGGTATTTTGCATGACATTTTAAGGTGCTACGTGAGTCCTAGTGAGTGACGAGCTGCGTTAGCGTGATGGTTAAAGTGTTAGCTGTGAAACGAAAAATTGTGAGTTCGAACCCTGTTCAGTGCTTTATTTTCTTTATTTAAAAACAATATCGAAGTGTCGTACTTCATGAATTTTATTCGTCTGAATATAATTTTTTGAAATTTCTAGTGGCAACTAAAATCGACCATACGGAAAGTATACGCTTATGAACTTTTACCTCTGCAAACTCTTCAAAATTTCGTGCAATGGTTTACTACATCTAATGCTGCACAATAACTGCGTTGAACATCGAAACAAAATTAAGTCATTTATGGGGGGAAGGTATCAGTCAAGAAGATGAGTAAAAATCAAATTTTTGGGCCAAATAGTTTTTGTGAAATCGAATCATAAAGTGTGTCAAAGCAGTCGAAACACCATGTATGTGTCTGCGCAGGCGAGCAGTGCACTGATGACAAAATCGCGCACAGCGCGGAATGCGGGGAGCACGTCTCCGTAGCAGCGAAAGGGTTAATGCGGCCGTGGTGGCTTTACTACATAAACTGCGCGCTCCCCCCTAAAGTTTGCGAACTACGCTATGGCGCTGCTTCTCTTGGCGCGTGCAACTGGCAATGCAGCAGTCTCCCGCGTCTGGGCGGGCATGCGCGAACCGCCAAGATAAAAGAACTGAACTATAGTACAAGTAGAACAGTTTCTGTAGCAGTCATTTGTTTATTTTGCCACTATGCATTTCGATGGTTCACACCATCGTTTTCAGGTGGAGAATTGTTTGTTTACATAGCTGGCCGGCCGAAGTGGCCGTGCGGTTAAAGGCGCTGCAGTCTGGAACCGCAAGACCGCTACGGTCGCAGGTTCGAATCCTGCCTCGGGCATGGATGTTTGTGATGTCCTTAGGTTAGTTAAGTTTAACTAGTTCTAAGTTCTAGGGGACTAATAACCTCAGCAGTTGAGTCCCATAGTGCTCAGAGCCACATAGCTGATGTTGGGGAAGAGTAGAGACGTCTTTTCACAGTAGCAGATCATGGGTAGTGTAGGTTATTTTGCGTCGTTTTCCAATAATAAAAATTGTTTAGAAAAAAAATTTATGAGGTTAAAAAACATGAACTGCTGACACTGAATTGTACTTACAGGGACGGTATAGTTGTCAAAATTTGCATACTGCTCCCTGATATATGTCCTCTCTAATGCAAATTACGTTTACACTGACACTTCAAGGATGTTGTAGTTGAGAGAAATATGCTCGTTTACGTTGGGTACAAAGAGGAAATATTAATTGGTTTTTACATAAATATGTTTTTCTTTTTTAAAATATGAATGGTCGCACCAGAATATTGAATTGTGGATAATTCAGTTTATATATATGGTATTTATATATACGTAAATATTTGATTTATTTATTTTAATACGAATGGGCTGCAGCTCGCGATAGAAAAATAATGATTAATTTGTTACGTACTCAAACATGTTTTCCTTTTGTTTTAAAAAATATGAATGGGCTGCATCTGAAATGTAAATATGCACACACTTCAATTATTATATTAATTTCTTTTTACATTAAGATTACAACTGATCATACATACGTGTTGTAGGTTGAACTTATTGTGAGGTGAATAGAGTGGTTACATTAATTGCTGTGCATTGAAACTTAAAATACTTTGGCAAAGCTTTTGAAAAACGTGGTTGAGCCTGTTCCACTCTCGTCGTTGAGTGAAACAAGCTCAACCAACTTTTTCAAAAGCTTTGACAAGGAACTTAAGGCATTTACAGTTTCAGTGCATGGAAATTAATGTAACCACTCCCAGTCCTCTCACAATAAGTTCAACTTGCAAGATCTATGGTTCAAATGGCTCTGAGCACTATGCGACTTAACTTCAGAGGTCATCAGTCGCCTAGAACTTAGAATTAATTAAACCTAACTAACCTAAGGACATCACACACATCCATGCCCGAGGTAAGATTCGAACCTGCGACCGTAGCGGTCGCTCGTTTCCAGACTGTAGCGCCCAGAACCGCACGGCCACTCCGGCCGGCGCAAGATCTATGCATGAAAAGCTGTAATCTTTTTTATATATAAGAAATAAATACAATAATTGAAGTGTGCACATATCTACATCTAGATGCTGCCCAATCATATTTTTTAAAACAAAAAGAAAACATATTTATGCACATACCACCTTGATCATTATTTTTATATCCAATCCTCCGGCCCATTCATATTAAAAAATAAATGATTCACGTGTATATAGCAAACTAATATTAAAACTGAACTGTGCACATGTCAATACTATGGTGCAGGCCTTTCATAGTTTTTAAAGCAGAAAAATATATTTATGTAGAATATATTTGATCTTTTATTTTTGTATCAAATGTAAGCAAACATATCTGTCACATGTACAACGCATTTAAAGCGACAGTGATAACGTAATATGCAGTGCATCGTCCCTGTAAGAAATTCATGTTTTTTAATCTCAAAAGTGACTTTTCTAAACAGACAATTTTTATTATTAGCAAAACACGGAAAATAATGTACACTGTCCTTGGTTTGCAACTGTGAAAAGACGTCTGTACTCTTCACCAACACTGGGTTATGTAAATAAAGTTCTCCTCCTGAAGACCATGGTGTGAACCATAGAAATGCTTACTGGCAAAATAAATGTCTGACGCTGAAACTGCTTTATTTGTATAAAACAAATGTTATTAACATTCTGAAAGTTTATTCTTCGTGTCTAAATACACTCCTGGAAATGGAAAAAAGAACACATTGACACCGGTGTGTCAGACCCACCATACTTGCTCCGGACACTGCGAGAGGGCTGTACAAGCAATGATCACACGCACGGCACAGCGGACACACCAGGAACCGCGGTGTTGGCCGTCGAATGGCGCTAGCTGCGCAGCATTTGTGCACCGCCGCCGTCAGTGTCAGCCAGTTTGCCGTGGCATACGGAGCTCCATCGCAGTCTTTAACACTGGTAGCATGCCGCGACAGCGTGGACGTGAACCGTATGTGCAGTTGACGGACTTTGAGTGAGGGCGTATAGTGGGCATGCGGGAGGCCGGGTGGACGTACCGCCGAATTGCTCAACACGTGGGGCGTGAGGTCTCCACAGTACATCGATGTTGTCGCCAGTGGTCGGCGGAAGGTGCACGTGCCCGTCGACCTGGGACCGGACTCCAGCGACGCACGGATGCACGCCAAGACCGTAGGATCCTACGCAGTGCCGTAGGGGACCGCACCGCCACTTCCCAGCAAATTAGGGACACTGTTGCTCCTGGGGTATCGGCGAGGACCATTCGCAACCGTCTCCATGAAGCTGGGCTACGGTCCCGCACACCGTTAGGCCGTCTTTCGCTCACGCCCCAACATCGTGCAGCCCGCCTCCAGTGGTGTCGCGACAGGCGTGAATGGAGGGACGAATGGAGACGTGTCGTCTTCAGCGATGAGAGTCGCTTCTGCCTTGGTGCCAATGATGGTCGTATGCGTGTTTGGCGCCGTGCAGGTGAGCGCCACAATCAGGACTGCATACGACCGAGGCACACAGGGCCAACACCCGGCATCATGGTGTGGGGAGCGATCTCCTACACTGGCCGTACACCACTGGTGATCGTCGAGGGGACACTGAATAGTGCACGGTACATCCAAACCGTCATCGAACCCATCGTTCTACCATTCCTAGACCGGCAAGGGAACTTGCTGTTCCAACAGGACAATGCACGTCCGCATGTATCCCGTGCCACCCAACGTGCTCTAGAAGGTGTAAGTCAACTACCCTGGCCAGCAAGATCTCCGGATCTGTCCCCCATTGAGCATGTTTGGGACTGGATGAAGCGTGGTCTCACGCGGTCTGCACGTCCAGCACGAACGCTGGTCCAACAGAGGCGCCAGGTGGAAGTGGCATGGCAAGCCGTTCCACAGGACTACATCCAGCATCTCTACGATCGTCTCCATGGGAGAATAGCAGCCTGCATTGCTGCGAAAGTTGGATATACACTGTACTAGTGCCGACATTGTGCATGCTCTGTTGCCTGTGTCTATGTGCCTGTGGTTCTGTCAGTGTGATCATGTGATGTATCTGACCCCAGGAATGTGTCAATAAAGTTTCCCCTTCCTGGGACAATGAATTCACGGTGTTCTTATTTCAATTTCCAGGAGTGTATTTATTTCTCAATATAGTCACCATGGCGACCAACACATTTCTCCCAATGAGAGACCAGTTTCTTGATACCGTCACTGTAGAATGTTTGACTGTTGATGGAGCCACAACCGCATCTCCACCTCCACCGCTTCATCACTACGTGAAGTTTTCTGTAACTTTTGAAAACAGATGAAAATAGGAGGAGACCACGTCGGAACCGTGTGTAGGCTGACCGAAGACAGTGATCTCAAGGTGTAGGACTGTTGCAGATGTGCCACTCAAATGTGGTCTGACATTGTAGCGCTGAAGGAGAGAATGTTCCGTGTGTAGAAGAACTCTTCGAATTCGAAACTCCATTACAGCACGCTATCTCTCGCAACGACAAAGTTACGTTGCACATCACACGCCAAAAAGTAGTTTTCTCCTCTCCACTCAACAGAACCACTCACAGACCCACCAAAAACTCCTAGAAAAAGACTGTGGCAGGAGCAACAAGAATCTGCTCACGATTCTGAGGAAGTGCTGCCGCCAGGTGCGAGACTTGAGTGGGAGAGACAGAAAATCCTGAACAGGCTGCGTTCAGGAATGGGCAGATGTAACAAAAATCTACACAAGTGGGATATTAGTGAAAGTGTTTTGTGTCCGTGTGGGAACATCCAGACCATGAACCATCTGCTTCAATGTTCGCTAGTAAACCATCCAAGAGCGTGCACGGCCCAACACCTGATGACATGCAGCGAAACAGCGAGGACGCATGTGAACTTCTGGAAGAATGAGATATGAAGCAAAGACTGCATAATATTTTATTATACTGTATATAATGTTCCATGTATCTTATTTTACAAATCAGCATCGCAATATTGTAAATTTTATAGAGGACAAATTACTCTATAATGTGTGAATTTATTGTAAATTGTTTGTAATACGCATATATATATATATATATATATATATATATATATATATATATATATATATATATGTATCCCCATTACTACTCAATACGGGAAAGTGGCACAAGTAGCCCACTTCAGATATTTGGGAGAGATAATCCAACCATCAGGACTTAACTCAATAGCCAATAAAGATAGAATCTCCAGATTACAAAAAGCATATAAGCTCACTTGGAATCACTATAATAAGAAATCTATTTCTGTCAATGCGAAACTAAGGCATTACAACACAGTAGTACTACCAGAAGCACTTTATGCTGCAGAAACTACAGTGATTCACGGTCATACGAATAGAACTGACATGTGATTACATTTTCACGCAAATTAGGTGCATAGATCCTGAGAAATCAGGACCCAGAACAACCACCTCTGGCCGTAATAACGGCCTTGATACGCCTGGGCATTGAGTCAAACACAGCTTGGATGGCGTGTACAGGTACAGCTGCACATGCAGCTTCAACCCGATACCACAGTTCATCAAGAGTAGTGACTGGTGTATTGTGACGAGCCAGTTGATCGGCCACCATTGACCAGACGTTTTCAGTTGGTGAGAGATCTGGAGAATGTGCTGGCCAGGGCAACAGTTGAACATTTTCTGTACGCAGAAAGGCCCATACAGGACCTTGAACATGCGGTCGTGCATTATCCTACTGAAATGCAGGGTTTCACAGGGATCGAATGAAGGGTAGAGCCATGGGCCGTAATACATCTGAAATGTAACGTCCACTGTTCAAAGTGCCGTCAATGCGAACAGGAGGTGACCGAGACGTGTAACCAATGGCACCCCATACCATCACGCCGCGTGATACGCCAGTATAGCGATGACGACTACACTCTTCCAATGTGCGTTCACCGCGATGTCGCCAAACACGGATGCGACCATCATGATGCTGTAAACAGAACCCGGATTCATCCGAAAAAATGACGCTTTGCCATTCGTGCACCCAGGTTCGTCGTTGAGTACTCCATCGCAGGCGCTCCTGTCTGTGATGCAGCGTCAAGGGTAACCGCAGCCATGGTCTCCGAGCTGATAGTCCTTGCTGCTGCAAACGTCGTCGAACTGTTCGTGCAGATGGTTGTCGTCTTGCAAACGTCCCCATATGTTGACTCAGGGATGGAGACGTGGCTGCACGATCCGTTACAGCCATTCGGATAAGATGCCTGTCATCTCGACTGCTAGTGATACGAGGCCGTCGGGATCCAGCACGGCGTTCCGTATTACCCTCCTGAACCCACAGATTCCATATTCTGCTAACAGTCATTGGATCTCGACCAACGCGAGCAGCAATGTCGCGATACGATAAAGCGCAATCGCAATTGGCTATAATCCTCCCTTGACCAAAGTCGGAAACGTGATGGTACGCACTTCTCTTCCTTACACGACGCATCACAACAACGTTTCACCAGGCAACGCCGATTAACTGCTGTTTGTGTATGTTAAATCGGTTGGAATCTTTCCTGATGTCAGCACGTTGTAGGTATCGCCACCGGCGTCAACCTTGTGTGAAAGCTCTGAAAAGCAAATCATTTGCATATCACAGCATCACAATTTGGAGTCCTCTAGCGGCAGAGGACTGAAAACATGTAGACACGAAGAATTAAGATACAGAATGATAATAACGTTTGTTTCTTTTGAAAAGTTTTAAGAGTTTTCACATAAAATATTCGCAGGCTTCTTTTTACGCCACTTCGTCGACTCGTGTGTCGCTAATCTACGTCTACATCTATGTCTACATCTACATCACGCTCCGCAAGCCACCCAATGTTGTGTGGTGGAGGGATGTTTCGTACCACCAACTGAGTCCTCCAACCCTGTTCCACTCGTGAATAGCGCTTGGGAGTAATGATTGTCAGTAATTTCTGGAAATTTCTTCCCGTGGTCACTACGCGAGACGTATTGGGGGGGGGGGGGGGGGCGGAAGTAATATGTTTTCCGACTCTTGCCGGAAAGCGCTCTATCGAAACTTCAATAGTAAATCTCTCCGTGATGCACACCGCCTTTCTTGTTCTATCACTCCTACTTGGTAGGGATCCCCGGTAGGTGAAAAATACTCAAGAATCGTTCGAACAAGCGCCTTATAAGCCACTTCCTTCGTCGATGAGTTACATTTCCTTTGAACTGCGAGCCACGTGTCGTTCTTGGCAAGTCCTCACATCGTTGAGAGGTGTAGATTATATTAAAGTCAGTTTGAAAATTTCAGTGGTCCGATCAAGATTCGATCCCGAGACCTCTCGGTTTCCAAGCACGCTGTTTACCATTAGATTACAGGGCTCGATCAACAGATTATGATACCAGTTCGTCATAAGTGCGGACAGCAATGTGCTTGGCATACCGCTCCTGAGCCATCAATTATTACAAACCGTGGCCACTTATTCTAGCTCTTCATCTACACCTACATAAACATACTCAGAAAACAACTTTATGGAGGTACTTTTTCTACTAATACCTCTGCTCCCTTTCCCTGTGCCGTTTGGGATAGACGTGTGGGAAAAATGTTTTTTAATTCTTCGTGTGAGCTCTAATTTCTCTAATTATCTCGCTGTGATCATTTCGCGAGACGTATGTAGGATGAAGTAAGGAGTTCTCGACTATTTCTAGGAAACGTACGCTCTTGGGATTTCAACAATAGTTCCTCCTCCGTAACGCACAACGCGTATCTAGTAGTGGCTGCCACAGGACATGGATGTAGCCCTCTCGCTCAGACTAAATGATCCCGTAGCGAAACATCCGCTGTCCGTTGGCTCTTGTCTCTCTCTTCGATCAGTCCTACCTGGTAAGGGTCCGAGATTGAAGAACAATACTCAAAGAATCGGTCGAAAAAGCGCCTAGTAAGCCAATTCTTTCGTGGATGAGCTACATTTCCTCAAGATCCTCCCTGTGAATCTCAGTATGGCATCTGAGATTTGTTTTATGCGGTCATTCCACATAAGGTCGCTCTGCACAGACACTGCTAGATATATTACGGCGGTTAGTCTTCCTAGCAATCTGTCATCAAAAGTGCAGTTGTACAATTGCGAATTTATTTTACTACGTAAGCGCTGGATGTTACAATTATTTTTGTACAGGTTCATCTGCCAGTTTCTACACCAATCACCAATCCTCCTTAGGTACTTCCGCAGATCATTTGTCTTCTGGCATTACTACCCTCGTATAGAAAACCGCATGATCTGCGAACAGCCTTAAATAGCTTCCGCCGAAATATAGTAGATCATTTATATGCATTGTAAACAGTAACGGTCCTATCACACTTCCTTGGCATGTCCCTCGACATTGTCTTTGCGTTTGTCGATATTGTTCCGTTAAGGGTGGTGTGTTGAGTTCTGTGCAAGTAAGTCTTGAATCCAGTCACAAATAAGGTCCTATATTCGGCAAACTCATATTTTTCACTAACTGACAATGTGGGACAGTAACAAATGCCTTCTTGAAGTCGAGGAGCGAGGCACCAACGTCAGCGCTACAGCGCTGTGAATCTCCTGGAGGAACAGAGCGAGCTGAGTTTGGGGAATCCATATTGATTTCTATAGAGATTTTCATTCTCCTAAAACGTCATAATACATGAGCATAGCACACGTTCCGTAATTATACAACAGATTGACGTCAACGATATAGGCCTATAATTATATGCCTCTGTCCTACGACTCTTCTTGAAAAGGGGAGTGGCCTGCGCTTTTTTCTAGTTGTTACGTACCCTCCGTTGCTACAGCAACTTACGATACATTGCTGCTAGAAGGGGAGCAAATTCTTTCGCATAATCTTTGTAGAATCTTACAAGTATCTGATCTTAAATGTTTGTATGCTGCTTTAATAACATATGATCATATAAAATATAAAGTTTACACCATACAGGAACAATAACGTATCAATCGAACTCTTACTGATTCATACTATTACAATTATACTATTGCCAAACAGATTTACACATTAAGTAATCGAACTGTTGCATTGAATAAGAAATGGGATTCGCATTCGCGGTGCAGGTACGGCGTAAAGTCAAGCGCCGGCACGCCAGTCGGGAACGATAGAAAAGAGATGGTTGTGAAAAGACGTCAGCCAATCGCACGCTGACCGATCCCTCTCCAGGATGACAACGCGACAGCAGAGGCCCCTATCTAAAGAGGACAGAAGCGCTGCGCTCGACTGACTGCGGCCCAGTTCAGTAGTATCTTCAGGACCAGGCACTTGTATAGAAGCGTCAACAGTAGTCACTTTGCTTGTACATTCTTTGTAGATCAGACTTGATTGTTTATACTAACAAGGGAACCTCCCCATCGCACCCCCCTCAGATTTAGTTATAAGTTGGCACAGTGGATAGGCCTTGAAAAACTGAACACAGATCAATCGAGAAAACAGGAAGAAGTTGTGTGGAACTATGAAAAAATAAGCACAATATACAAACGGAGTAGTCCGTGCGCAAGATAGGCAACAACAAGGAGAGAGCAAGTTCAGGAGTGCTGTGGTTCCGTGGTTAGCGTGAGCAGCTGCGGAATGAGAGGTCCTTGGTTCAAGCCTTCTCTTGGGTGACAAGTTTATTTTTTATTTTCAGTTTGTGTGACAAACGCTTATGTTTTCATCACTTTTTGGGACTGATTATCACATCCACAAGAAAACCTAAATCGGGCAAGGTAGAAGAAACTTTTTACCCATTCGCCAAGTGTACAAGTTAGGTGAGTCGACAACATATTCCTGTCATGTGACGCACATGCCGTCACCAGTGTCGTATAGAATACATCAGACGTGTTTTCCTGTGGAGGAATCGGTTGACCTATGACCTTGCGATCAAATGTTTTCGGTTCCCATTGGATAGGCACGTCCTTTCGTCTACTAATTGGACGGTTTTGCGGTGCGGTCGCAAGACACAGACACTAAACTTATTACAGTGAACAGAGACGTCAATGAACGAACGGACAGATCATAACTTAGCGAAAATAAAGAAAGCAAACTTTTCACACGAGGGAAGACTCGAACCAAGGACTTCTCATTCCGCAGCTGCTCACGCTAACCACGAGACTACGGGGCTACTGAGCTCACATTATCCTCGATGTTGCCTATTTGCACATGGACTACTCAGTTTGTATATTTTGCTTATTTTTTCATAGTTCCACACAACTTCTTCCTGTTTTCTCGATTGATCTGTGTTTAGTTTTTCAAGGCCTATCAAATGTGCCAACTTATAACTAAATCTGAGGGGGGTGCGATGGGGAGGTTCCATTGTAAGGAAGATTAAATATCTGTGTAATTGTCAAAGTTAAGTATTGTCTCTTTTCATTTTGTAATAAAACTCATTAATACGATTTGTCTGAATGTTTTATGCAGGCTTCCTAGACACCCCATATTTGACGACAAGGCTGGACATAATACAAAACTCTGCCCAGGAAGCCGTACTTGTTCTCCGTTGTTTCCATACATCGACTAAGACGAATGACGAGATGGTTCCGTTCGAATAAGACACTATTGATGTCGTTAATCACCAGAGTCAAGTCTGAACTTTCGCACGACTGTTCCTGTGGCAATTAGGGCGCTAAGAACCATAAGGACATAAAGCAAACCACGATAGATTTCGTGAGTGTAGCATGTATCCGTTAATCTTATGACGAATCACTTGTAACTATCCGTAGGCCCACATTGTTTCTAAGAACGTTAACGTAAAACAGCTTCACCGATTTCTCGGATATTCATTTCCATATGGGCCCAAAACACAACGCATGTTTTTGTTGTTCTTCGATGCCCAATTCTTAACTAGAGTTGGAAACGTAACTTAGTGTCTACATCAAGCGCGTGGTAGTATACTTCGTAATCGGAGGTATATCGGCAGTTTTATCCAACATGAAGTCACAGAGTGTGCTTAATGAAAACGATTATGATGAGGATCATAAAGTGTTAGAATGGTAATAACAAAATACACTCTTGTCGCTAGGCTATATATGGAAATTTTGTCAATTAACATTAATAATAAACATAATCCTAAATATTAATATTTCATAACGTAAAGTGAGTACATTGTTTCTTCATAGGAAATTTGGTTTGGTTAGTCTTCGTTAAAAGACAACTTACACCTAAGGGACTGACGGTTGTCTACAAATTTGATTTTCACAAACATCAGTTTTTCGCAAAACTTTTTTTTATATTTTGGGCCCTTATCGATCTCAGTGCTCAATTAATTGTGGTACTGCCTATGCGGCAACCAAACTGCGTTTTATCGTTGCAATATGTTTTTCGATTTTTTCAGGAACTACCTCAGTGCTTGCTGGTTCGCTCGCGTAGACGTACGATCTAAAGAGATTTTTTTGTTTTTATTTGATCGAATTTTTATGTTGTTCACAAATTGCAACACCTTCTAGGCTTATTACGCTAATTAAGGCCATATAAGCGTCGTCTTTTCCTAATGTACTTCGGACCAAAGAGCGATTCTGGTAGCTAGAGTCCAAAGTTTTTGTTAATAATGGCTTTTCTGTTCTTGTGGAGTTATTTCCATAGCAACAAATATTTCTTTATATCTAACCGAGAAGTGAAGTGAAAATTTTCATAAATTTAACCTTAAATTTTTTTTTGGTGTAACGAAATATTTTCTTAAAAATTTTCACTGCCTGTTGCACGCCCTTAGGGGTTGAATTTTCAGAAACACTGAATCACGTATTTTTTAAAAAATTTCTAATCGGGAAGTCAAATACCTGTTGTTATAGACGTAGCATTAAAAATCCTCTAGTAATTTTTTAGTAATTACTCATTTTCAAAAAAAATTCACCCAATATCTTACCCCCTGCGAGACTGAAAATAGTGAAATACATACTTTTTATTTTTTGACTGAGACACCAAATATTAGTTTTCGTAGTTTTAGCTTCAAAATTCCCTTAATAGAGACACTTTAAAAAAGCCTTTCGCTCCCTATTTCACTTTCTTAGGAGTGGAATTTCGGACAATCCCCTCTTAAACGATGCATAAGATCCACATCCTCTCCAAACTTCAAGTTTCTATCCTTAGCGGTTTGGGCTGGGCAATGACCAGTCAGTCTGACCCTGTTTCACCCCCCAGACGTACTGAATTTCCAAAAACTGTGAAACACGTGATTTTCATCTCCAACCGAGAACCCAAACACCAATTTTCAAAGATTTAGCTCCAAAAATGTTTTCGCGACAAAATATTTTCTTTAAACGTTTCATTCCCTATTGTCCAAAAACAGTGACATGCATATGTTTCGTTTGTAACAGGGATGCCAAATAAAATTTTCATAGATTCAGCTTCAAAAAGGCTTGCACAATGAAATATTTCCATAGAAACTTTCATTCCCGTTTTACCCCCATAGGAGTTATATTTCGAAAAACAATGAAACATGTATTTTTTTTCTTACTGAGAAGCCAAATTTAAATTTTCATAAATTTAGCTTTACAAATGCTTTCATAATAACATATTTTCCTCAATAATCTCATCCCCTATTTCACCCTCTAAGGGGTTCAATTTTCAAAAACACTGAAAAACTTTTTTTTAAATTTGTAGCCGAGAAGTCAAATATCAATGTTCATAGATATAGCTTGAATAATCCTTTAGTAGTTCTTTAATATGACGTATTTAATAAAAAATCTTTCACTCACTGTTTCACCCTCACAGGGGTACATCTCCAAAAATGCTGAAACACGAAACGAAAATTAGTTGATTGGATAACTCCTCCTCTTTTACGTAACCAAAACAATTACTTCAGAGAGAAGTACAGTTTACATGCACAAACATAAAAACATCTATATTACTATTTTTGTCTTCTGTGCTCAAAAGAGCGTTCCTCGTCGTGATCAAAGGTAAGAATTTCCCATTATCACTGATAAGTGCGAAAGTTCGTTATGAATAACAGAAACGTGGTTTATATAAGATCGACGAAGTACTGAAGCGATGTTTGATATGTTTTTGTTTCTTGTTTTCAAAAAATATTTGCTACATTTTTGGTACAATTACGTTTTCTAGTGCTGTATGATAAATCTGTATTTTTTTACTGCAACATCTCTCTGTACATGTTACAAATAAACACTTTTCAAATAAAACTTGAATACTGACAATTATAATTTTGCTATAAATACTGCTTATTTTTAAGTAACAGACAGGAGGGTAACCGTGGAGAACAAAAATAGTCCATAGGTTGCGCAGCTCTTTATGTCTTCACTCAGTTTATAGGCGCTTCAGCGAATCAGGTTTCTAGGGGATCGCAAGCGCGAGATTGCCAAGTGTGACGAGGGAAATGGGTCTTGTCTTGTCTTACACACGTATTTTTTTCGACGTTTGTGATGACGACTTTGATAACTGGGAATTGAATGTGGAGCATCTGCACCAGTAGCCAACTAGATGCTAGACAACAGATATGGTCACGAAATTTTTCTTTTCTTGGCATCTTCAGTCTCCTGCTAACCACAGTACATCAGATAACAAACAAAGCCGCACTGCGAATTGATAACTTGACGTAAAGACAGTCTCAATGTAGATCGGAGCGAATTCACAAAATATCTGGCCGCTTTTTTTCATTAATTTAATTGTATAAATTTGAAACGGTAATAATTTATTTGCATCGGCACTAGCCGTGTGCGGAGTAATTTTAAGCTGTTCTTACGATTCGTTCCCTGTGCTGCAACTTTTTTGTTCAGCAGTGTAGAATAAAAGTTTCTCGCTGCCGGTCTCGTAAATATTTTCTGTAGCAGGAATTTACCGCTGCGTTTCCCCCGGCTTGGCGCGGTTCCTGTTATTTGCATGCGGACCTCTCCCTTGGCGCCCCTCTCTCTCTCTCTGTCCTTTTTTTTCGTCTCTCCCTTCTTCCACTTTTTACGCCGCCTCTCTTTGACGCCATTCCACGGGAAGGTAACTTCTGAGAGCTCGTTCCCCACGGTGCTACCAGAGCGTTAGTCTGCTCTGATTGGTAGCCTTTACGTTTTGCCGCTACCGTGCCGCTTCACTTAATTCAGTTATTAAACGCTGTTCGCAGAAAACTGGGTAATTTCATAAAATATGCAGGCATTGTAAAACACCGCTACTTTCATACAAATAAAGTTGATTATGATTCTTTTTACCGATCTCCTTGAGCGCTTCTAAGAAAACGATCATGCACGCGAACTCTCTTAGATGTTACATAACATCTCGATGGCGTTATTAGTCACTTTTTGTGTTAATATGAAAGTTACGTGTAACAGGAAAAGTATTTATAGGATCGCAGCAACTAGCCAACAGCAGTTTTTTAAAGATATTATTGCTCTGTGTGGCTGTTGATTTTTCACGCATCATGGGGACATTAAACTTAGCACTGATTTATTTTACTGAACTTCAGTTTCAGAAAGAATAGAAACAAAAATACAACGATCTAGTGCTCTTGGTGTATGAACAGGCGATAACATACAACTAGTTTCTTCACGAATGCAAAGCTTATTTCCCAATTATTTTGAAACTTGTAACACATGTCATCCCTTTGTAGCAGAAAACGATGAAGTCATCGCATTTGTATAACCAGGTTACTAACGAATATTGCTCGAGGCTTCTGCCACACTCAAAATACATAAAATGAAGTAAAAACTGTATTCAGATGATGTACTATAATAATAGCTGGATCAAGGTAAACAAGCAGATTCATTGTTGCTCGATTTTCAAAAAGCTGGATTCTGATTCGATACTACTACACAAAATATACTGTCACTTTGTGAACAGACTGATATTTTTTTGCTTTGTTTTTTGCTGTCTGGTTAAACAGTCGTTAGGCCTCCCTCAGGTACAGTTCAGTGCACATTTAAAATGACCTGTGTAATGTCAGAAACGATTTAAGATAAAACTACGGACCATGGTCCGAAGGTCGAATTATACAGTGCAAAACGACAGCTCTTGTGAACAGCTCCCATAATTATTTCATTTGAGTTGAGAGGTGGCATGCCACTCTCACTTTAACAACATTCTCAGTCAGATTTAAGTTCATATTTTAGGTCATGATTTCTGTGTTTCCCAGTACTACACATGCTATATGTGGTTAATTACTTTTTACATGAGGAAGCTGCGGGCAGAATGTTCGTATAACTTCATGTGTAATGTGCAGAGAAACTGTACAGAAGGGGCCGTAGTGGAGGCGATGGAGAACAAGGAGAGAGATGAATTGGGGGCCATCAATGCTGAGTGAAGTGACCTAAAGATACGTATTTCACGGGCACAGATGTCTGGAAAGCTTAATTGCCTTCTTTCAGAAATTGGAAATGAGCGACCCAGAAAGATTAGATAACTCCGTAAATGAGGGACTGTGGCCCTGTCTAGGTAGATGTCTTTCGCCAAAACATGACCATGGTTACCATGATAACGACGCCTCCCCTAGTCTAAAATCTTTTTTCAGACACGAGAGATTTGGAGTCGCTGATTGGTTACTTTCAGAATATGTAAAGTGGAGAGTTGCTCCCCTAGTGTGGGTCTCCCGGTGCTGTGTCTGGATTAGCTACCAGGCCAATAGAACAGTTGAGAGGGGAGCTTCAGTGAGTAGAGGATATTTCCAGAATGAGATTTTCACTCTGCAGCGGAGTATGCGCCGATATGAAACTTCCTGGCAGATTAAAACTGTGTGCCAGACCGAGACTCGAACTCGGAACCTTTGCCTTTCGCGGGCAAGTGTTCTACCAACTGAGCTACCCCGTCCTCAGAGCTTTATTTATGACAGTACCTCGTCTCCTACCTTTCATATCAGCGCACACTCCGCTGCAGAGTGAAATTCTCAGCTGTACGGCTGGTCCCGGCGGAGGTTCGAGTCCTCCCTCGGGCATGGGTGGGTGTGTTTGTCCTTAGGATAATTTAGGTTAAGTAGTGTGTAAGCTTAGGGACTGATGACCTTGGCAGTTAAGTCCCGTAAGATTTCACACACATTTGAACATTTTTTTGGAAAATCTCATTCTGGAAATATCCCCTAGGCTGTGGCAAAGCCATGTCTCCCCAATATCCTTTCTTTCAGGAGCACTAGTTCTGCAAGGTTCGCAGGAGAGCTTCTGTAAAGTTTGGAAGGTAGGAGACGAGGTACTGGCAGAAGTAAAGCTGTGAAGACGGGGCGTGAGTCGTGCTTGAGTAGAGGATAGTTCGATTGGTTTGTGCGATGTGAGGGCCGATTTCGTTTTTGCTACTATGTCTCCCATACCGAGGCTTGGTGGAAAGTGGTTGTGTTTCGTTGCCTTCTTCGTCTTCTGGTCCTCCCCTGGCGGAGGACTTCAGGGCTTTCCCTAGTGGGTGAGACTTGTGGTCTGTAGCTTGTGGTGAACTAAGTGTCAGTGGCAGTTTTCAATTGTACCGACTGGGGAACTGCAAATCATCTTGGAGGTGAACTTATTCGTCCTGAGTCGACCATCTGACGTTTGACAATTCCAGCACGCACCGTCGTGCCTGTAGGGCAAATTGGTATGGCCAGACCAGTGAACCGGTGCACCTCACACTGAAATCCGCCGGGCTTCTAGAGTTCTGATAGAGACGTTTCCTGCGTTCTAGTAATCAGAGCACCAGTCCGCGTAGTTTGCAAATTTTCATGGACGCGTCAGGACATTACAGCTACCGCAGCGCACCGCCTCTCGCCCGCGTCGCGCCGTTTTCTGCTGCCGCCTCAATCAAGGTAAAAGGGTAAAATACTGCCGTACCGACGTAGGGTTGTTAAATGATATTCATAGCTCCCTGTTATCAGGTGAACCACAGTTTGTGGCATACATGGTCGTAACTGATTTTATTTCAATAGATTTGGGCCTCACAGCGGATTCATGTAAACTAAGTGAGATTGCGTTGTAAAAAGGGTTAATTCAGGGGAGAATTTGTGTGGCTTCTGCCCCAACGCATGCTTTGCCAATCAAACTCCATTCCTTTTCTGATTTGTGTTTGTCAATTTTTTGTAAGATTTATCAGCTAGTTGCAGTTACAAGAGGATTAATAAAACACTTCATTATGTAGAAAACTTAAATACGCAACTGTTCTCATTCATACTCCCTCAACTTGTAAGAGGTGTATATTTCTATTGTCTATTGTCAAACCACAATTTATAAAAGATGTTTATATTTTATTAATAGGATTAAGTAGGAATAATTAATATTTGTCGTGTTGGAAATAATTGTGGTAGCAGAGAATGTCTGCACCAAAGTATTGTTGGCAGGAGAGACCGCACATTGATATAATTTTAAAAAGTGTGGGAGAGACCGCGTATGGATAGGCCTACATTTTAAGAAAAGAGCGGGAAAGACCGCGAATTGATACATTTTGTAATGGCAGCAGGGATCGTCTGCACCAGAAAGCACTGTTGGCCGGAGAGACCGCACTTCAGCGTTCGTAGGAAGTCAGTAGTAAGCGAGAAGTGAAGCGAGTCGGTAACAGATCTGAAACGAGAGGTTGAGACGAGTGGTGTGCCTGCCAGCCACCAGCTATGATTTACAAGAGATTATAAACGGATATACAGAGCCATCAGCTAACTATTATCATAAGAGGAACTAATATTATTGAATTTTTTTTGTGAAACTCAAGACTACTGAAGGTATATTTGCGCAATGCTAGTTGTAAGATTATTGTAAAAAAGTAAGTCCCACTTGAACGTTTGTAAAATCATGTCATTCAGAATATAATTAATTTTTGCCTGCAATATTGCATTAATGATTATAATCCATCCCAAAAACCATCAACGTAAAACTTTGCAAAATTTTATTGTTGTCAAGAAAAAGTTTAACTATGAATTACGTAACTTCAGTCAAATTAATTAAAGAATAACGTCAGCTTTGCTATTAAAGAATAACGTCAGCTTTGCTATTAAAGAATAACGTCAGCTTTGGTAATAAATACAGCCACTTATTATGACAGCCCACCAGCAGCTAATAAAGTATAGTAAAACAGAGTAAGTATATTCATGTCGCAGATCGATGTAGCAGTCAGATGGCGATACAGTAACAGTAAAAAAGGTAAGGAACAGTTTTGGGTTAGTGCAGATAACGACTGAGGGCGACGACGACGACATATTCTATGTTTCGTCGAAATAATCAGAAAATCACTTTTAATAAGCAGCAATTAAATTTGTATGTGAAGATAGAGAAGGAGAATAAATTTCAAATGGAAAATTTCATTTGTTGTTATTAAACCAGACATAGAAACTCTAAGGGAAGGTTTCATACGTTATTCTAGAAGGGAAGGTTGCGTAACAAAAGAGATGTAGACGAGACGGGAAGGTTTCAAACTATTCATTGTTTTTGTTTTATTGTGATGGTATATGGGTACACCAGCAATTTAAGATTCAATCTTATTAAGTTAATTAATCTGATTATTATTTTGAGCCATGAAAATAAACACAGGCGCAGGAAACAAAAGTGCCATGAGTAAATTCACTAATTCATACATAAAAATTTAAGGTGTAGCTCACGATTTGAAGGTTATACTTTTCTTTGTGTAAAAATAATAACATTTAGAATCACTCAGACATATATTTATGACTAAAGCAAGCGACGGCTTGCAAAATTTACAAATGACTAAATTATTATGCAAAATGAATTTGGCGAATATGTTGACATGTTTCATCAAGTTAACCGGTTGTCCCTTATCATATGAGACAATTACATTGCATTATGTGACCCATAAATATATGTTCTGCACGTTTACAAACAGCTATGGCGAGAAAAGCACAGTAACATTATATTTCAGTATCATATAGTCATCATGTCCTACAAAGCCCTAGCTCGGCATTATCGCCATTTTCTGTACACCCTTGGAATACTTCTTTTGGTTTTGCCTTCGGATTCGAAAGTATTGTTCTTAGCGTGTATCAGTCTCCCCCTCATATCTTAAAGCATACCAGACATATACCACTCAGAAAATTTGACGTCTCAAATATGCGCTGCACCTCGAAACTGATTCCCTCAGGGAGCCGAACACATTGGGCGACTGTACTACAATCATCCTCATCCCCACCATGTATTAGATACTACTTCCCGTTCAGCCTATTTGTGTACACAAGGTACATCAAATATGTTTTTACTGAACACCGTCAAATTACAGATACGCGATCGGTAATTGTTCGTATTGATTACGTTGATTGCACTGTGTCCTTTATTTGCCAAGACCACAGTTTAATACACGACTGGCCATTAAAATTGCTGCACCACGAAGATCACGTCCTACAGACGCGAAATTTAACCGACAGGCAGAAGATGCTGTGATATGCTAATGATTAGCTTTCCAGATCATTCACACAAGGTTGGTGACGGTGGCGACACCTACAACGTGCTGACATGAGGAAAGTTTCCAACCGATTTCTCATACACAAACAGCAGTTGACAGGCGTTCCCTGGTGAAAGCTTGTTGTCATACCTCGTGTAAGGAGGAGAAATGCGTACCATCACGTTTCTGACTTTGATAAAGGTCGGATTATAGCCTATCGCGATTGCGGTTTATCATATCGCGACATTGTTGCTCGCGTTGGTCGAGATCCAATGACTGTTAGCAGGATATGGAATCGGTGGGTTCAGGAGGGTAATATGGAACGCCGTGCTGGATCCCAACGGCCTCGTATCACTAGCAGTCGAGATGACAGACATCTTATCCGCATGGCTGTAACGGATCGTGGAGCCATGTCTCGATCCCTGAGTCAACAGATGGGGACATTTGCAAGACAACAACCATCTGCAAGAACAGTTCGACGACGTTTGCAGCAGCATGAACTATCAGCTCGGAGACCATGGCTGCGGTTACCCTTGACGCTGCATCACAGACAGGAGCGCCTGCGATGGTGTACTCAACGACGAACCTGGGTGCACGAATGGCAAAACGTCCTTTTTTCGGATGAATCCGGGTTCTGTTTACAGCATCATGATGCTCTCATCCGTGTTTGGCGACATCGCGCTGAACACTCGGGTCGGCCGGTGTGGCCGAGCGGTTCTAGGCGCTTCAGTCTGGAACCGCGCGACCGCTACGGTCGCAGGTTCGAAGTCTGCCTCGGGCATGGATGTGTGGGATGCCCTTAGGTTAGTTAGGTTTAAGTAGTTCTAAGTTTTAGGGGACTGAAGACCTCAGATGTTAAGTCCCATAGCGCTCAGAGCCATTTGAACCATTTTGGTGAACGCACATTGGAAGCATGTATTCGTCATCGCCATACTGGCGTATCACCCGGCGCGATGGTATGGGGTGCCATTGGTTACATGTCTCGGTCACCTCTTGTTCGCATTGACGGCACTTCGAACAGTGGACATTACATTTCAGATGTGTTACGATCCATGGCTCTACCCTTCATTCGATCCCTACGAAAATGTAATCACATGTCAGTTGTAGTATAATATATTTGTCCAATAAATACCCGTTTATCATCTGCAATTCTTCTTGGTGTAACAATTTTAATGGCCAGTAGTGTATTTTTATAGATTTCTAGTTTCGGATTAGCTATCTTCAGATCTATAGTAACTGCATATAAGAAAAAGTACTTGTAAGGGATAATTGTATGATACAAAGTACCAATACAATAAGCAAAAATGGTATGACACGAACTCCCAACCCAATAGTTCCACAACGTAAAGACATACCGCATCATTTTTCTTCCTGTGTATAACTAACAACCGGTAGGACACATCGTCGTAATTATTGTACAATTCAATGAAACATTAATGTAAAAACACCTAAAAGATATGCGACTGCAGGCTTGCTTTGCCTGAAGATGATGGATACGCAGTTCACTGAAACGTTGCGACTAGAAGACGACGCCACTCGGCTGATAACCCGTGAAGATTTCATAACCACCTAAAAGATTATTCACATAATGAACATGTATTATGACGCAGTGCATCATCGTATCAGAAGAAAAGTTGCGACTACAGTATTCTGTGTAACAACTTTACATCACATAATCTCCACATATGCGGAGTGAGATCGCATTCTGTCTTATTCTAGAGACGTAGCATCAGAAAACGATACATGATTTTCACACGGTTAGGTGAGAGTGCATTCACAGTGCAGATATTGTTTAAGTTGGTGCATAAGTTCGTAACGTTGTTCTACGTGTTTAATAAACACAACAGGCACGCATAACTGAGGCTTTAGTCATCAGTAATATATTCCCCTTCACTATTTACAGCAGAATGCCAACGCTGGGACAACTTTTTGATTCCAGGACTATAGAAATCACGTGGTTTTGACGCGAAGTACTCGTGAGCCATTTTCATCAGGGAAGGAAGTTCCTTCAAAGTTATTCGATGGAGAGCGGAAAAGTTGAAAATCTGAGGGCCAGGTGAATAAGGTGGATGAGGAATGACTTCCCAACCCAACTCCTGTATACTGACTGTTTTTTTGTCAGTCTAGCAGAATGCGGGAGGGCCTATTTGTGGAGTAGCATCAATTCACGGAATCTTCCCGGTCGTTGTTCTTGGACTGAGTCTGCAAGACGTCTCAGTTGTTGACAATAAATATCAGCAGTGATGGTTACACCTCGGGGAAGTAATGCGTAGTACAACACACCGTCACTGGTCCACCACATGCATAACATTACCTTTTGTGGATGCGTGCAGGGGAGTTGCTGCATTGTTCGCTCTCAACCATTCCTTTATTTTCCTTATGTTAACATAAAGACATCATATCTCGCCACCAGTAACGATACAGGATACGAATGGTCGTGAGAATTATTGTGAAGGTGGTTCGATGAACATTCTGCCAGGGACGTAAGTGTGATTTGCAGAGTATCCATGTAGATGAATGTTTTTACACAGTGGACGCGACGATTTATTAATCTTGGGTAAGGTATGTAGTTCAACTTTTATTTTGATTTCATGACGCACTGTGTCATAATACTTCTTCACGATGTAAGCCATTTTCTAGATGATTTTACATTAATTTTTATCGATATGTCCAATAATTAGGCCAATGTGTCCCACACGTTGGTAATTTTACACAGGGAAAAATCCTATAGTAAATATTGAAGCTGCGGAAGTATTCTATTGGCAGTCTGTACCATACCATTCACTCTTATTTGTAAGTTTCTTTGTAATTACAGATCTAAAGATGGCTAACAACTTTAGCTAGAACTAGTAATTAATAAAAATAAAGGATTTTTCTGAGTCTAATAACTGTAAACCAAAATAAATTCGATATAAATTGTAAAATAAAGACTATATGCAGCAAATGCACCAATACATTTGCAATCTATCAAAAGTTAAATCCGATGGAGTCATATAACTATGTCTTTCCGCTTGTTGCACAAGACTTCACTAGTTCATGTGTCATTCTACAAATTAGGACTTGTGCAAGTCACTAAAGTGTCACTATGGATTTTTTCCGAGAGCTGAGTTAAGAACTCATAATACACATAAAAATCAATTTACTGTATCATTTACTTTTTGAATATTATCTCCTCATTCACACTCCTTGGCAAATAGTCTACCATAAAGAAGTATTTCTTAGGAATTTACCCTTGACCAGAAATTCCAGTTTGTCCATATATAGAGTCGTGCGTTTCCCCTCCTGTAACCATTTTCTTGCCATGCCTTGTCCAATGGACTTATGCCCATACGCGGCAAAAATATTTCTGACTGCCCTCTGTGCTGTCAACCCTCTGTTCAACTCAAACAAAAGAATATTTCAAAAAAGTTTCGATTCCTCCATTTGGCACTCCATTTTCTAGCGTATACAGCTCCATTCCTATCTTCAGATGATAAAATGACAATATGTAGACTCAAAAAGCAACAGTAAACAACAAATACATACGACAACCGATAAACAAACCGATAGCAACCGTAATACCCACACGCAAAACAAAAACGCTAGGCACTTTTGCACCAACCTATTATTTTCGAATTGAAAAGCTGGTGGATAGTTCATTACACAAATCAAACCACTCTCATCACATATTCTTATTTGTATTGACTCGTTATTGATGAATAGATGGTTCTTCTATCTTCAACTTCGCCAAAGACCTGGACACTGTCACACTATATTCTTATCACTGTAACTCTCGAGTGCCTGAATGCTCATCGTTGGATGAGATGTACAGAAGCATTACGTTTTATACAGGTCCATCTAGCCCTTGGGATCGCGGTGCTGGTAAAAATAGCCGCACTTACATAGATCCTACCGTTTTATGCACATAAACAGAGAACTGCAGCGTTACTTTCTTACTTACACGTTAATCATTCCTGAAGTAGGAATAGCAGTTTCAAACGATCCAATACAACCCAGCAATGAATACATGGCATTTAGATGCTGTTGGTTTAACAATTCGTGCAAAGACACTCAACTTAATCTTTAACAAACAGGATACAGAGGAAGCATAAGATTGTTATGACATGATATTTTAGGGGTCAGATCCTATATACAGTAGTAGCACCAAGCGATGACAAAATATTAACTGTATATTCATACCTAGAGGAAATTTAATCTCTCTGTCTCTCTCTATTCCTTCAGTTAATTCCGACTCTCCGTGACGCCAAGAACAAAGGCACGTCAGTTTTGTCTGTCCTGCACTTTTCCCGCTGACTTCCCAGATCGAAAGTCATTACATCTGCGATGCCATTGATCCACCTCATCTTCTGCTGCTCTCTTACACTTATTGTCTTCGATCTTCCTCAGCGTTAACGTCTTTTCCAGCGGATCATATTTTGTCATATATCCAGAGTGCGTCAGTGTTTGCTTCGGTGTCAGACCTTGCAAAGAACAATGTGGCTTCATTTGATGTAATACTGACCTACTCGTTCCCCTTTGCGGTCTGTGGAACTCTAAGGAATGTTCTCTATCACCACAATTCAAATGTGACTATTATACGCCGTTCAGCCTTTCTTATGATTTAGGTCTCGCACACTTACATCACAATTGGAAAGACCATCTTTGTTCTTAAAGTTATGTTTCTACTCCTTAAAACAATGTCAAGGTTGGGCATTGCCTTCCTGCCAAATAAACAGCGTCTCTTGATTTCGTGGCTGCAGTCACGATCAGCAGAAGTCTGGGAACCGAGATAATTATTGAACATATAACCTACCTCCATTATTTCTCCTCCTATATGCCATGAAGTAATAGGTGAAGTTGCCATAATTTTCGTGTTCTTTCGTGTTCAGCATTAGACTAGCATTTGCATTTTCTTCTTTCACCTTCAGTTAGAGGATCTTTAACTCTTTTTTACTTTATGCCATCAGTGTTATGTCATTTGCATAGCTAAGGTTATTTATACTTATCTCAGCTATTTTAATTCGGGTTTCTTCTTCACCTAACCCGCCGTTCCTCGTAGTACGCTTGGATTGAATAAAGGGACAATAAGCAACCTTGCCGTATTCCTTTCTGGAGCTTGACCCATTATTACTATTATTATTATTATTTTCGTGTCCAGGATTCTATAGTTATTTACAATTCCAAAACATATCTACAATAAATTCATAACACTTTGTATATGTCAAATTGATTTTGGGGCCCCAAATTCTGGTTTTGGTTGCTGGAACATTTGCTGAAACCAAGTCATCCAACGTGCAGTCTTCAGGCGACTTCGGACAGACCAAGAAGTGTTCAGCATCTTGAAGTTCTCCACATTCGCAGGTTGCATCTCTAGTAGCGTAGCTCCACCGCTTCATCTTTTGTTTACAACTCGTCACTCTAGTTCGCGGTCTGTTCAGTGTCTTCCATGTCTGGCAGGGTAGCTGAATACTAGAAGTGGGCTCGTCCTATAGTTTTTGGCTATTACTTCTAGTTGCCTTGTTTCCCCACGCTTCTAATCGACGTGTGGAAAGTGATGATATAATTTTTCTGTTGTTCAAAGAAAGCTCTTCCTCGACTTCAGCCTAGGACATGATGCTTCGCTAACGTGAGATGTCTGAATTCGTTTTCCTTGTTTTTCTTATCAACCTCTGCCGGTGTTGTTCTTCTAATATCTGGAGGTGGTATACCTATAAGATGGGAGAATTGTCAACTGGAGTTAGTCGTAAGCAACCAGTCATAATGTGGCGTGTCTCTTTAAGAGCGGTATCAACGTGCCTGTTGTGTGCGGAGTTCAGCCAAACTGGTGCAACATATTCTGCCGTGGAGAACAAAGAGCTAGAAGAGACGTACGTAGGACATTTGGCTGAGCCTACCATTTGCCGGTAGTGAACTTGCGTGCAATATTATTTCGGTTCCAAGCTTTGAGCTACATGTTCTTGCAATGAGCTTTGAGAGTGTGCAATCGATCCTTATTCCCAGGTATGTATGTGTGTCCTAGTGTTGTAGTTACTTTCTCCTCCAAGTTACTTCCAGCGTTTTCCTAGGTTATCTGTTTCTCAAGTCAAACGCAATGACCTATGTGTAGTATGGGTTACGCTTTTAAGTGTTACTGTCATAGTATTATGCCAGACCTGCGAGGGCTGCGGTCAGTTTCATTACTACCTCCTCAAACTTCTTCCTTCGGCTGAATCTACTGTGTCGTCGGCCTATATGACAGATCTTGTGATTGCTCTGACAGGCTGGTCATTGGTGTAGCTATTGTACAGCAGCGGTGCCAGAACTGCGTTGAGGAAGACCTTTCTTCTGGATTCTCCATCACCTTTTCTTGTTGTTCAGGGTGATAAAGAACCGCCTGTTTTGTAGTAGGATTTGGACGAACTGCATTAATCTGTAGTCCGTGGTGATGGTATAAATCTTCCTTGCGAATTTGTAATGACTTGCTGTGGTATACGCCGCTCTTAGGTCTACGAATGCCGCATCTGTAATCTGCTCCCTCTCGTGTGTGTTCTCTACATGCTGATTTATGTTGAGGATCTGGCCACAACATGATTTTCCTGGGCAAAAACCTGCTTGTTGTTATAAAGGGCCTGGTCAATATATCCCGATATGCGGTTAAAGATCATTCTTTCCAGCAGTTTGTATAAAGGAAAGAGAAGCGAAACTGGTCGAAAATTTTCGGGGTCTGTCGGATCTTGCAATGTTTGAGTTAGGTTACCAATTTAGCCTTAAGCCAGAATTTGGGTTTCTGTAACATGGTGACACAGTTGTTAATTTGATTTAGAATCCTTTTTCCAGTGCCTGAATCGAATCTCCTGGACCGTATCTCTTTATTTGTTCAACTCGTGTGTCATCGAGGCCTGGAACTTTGTTATTCTTCATGCAGCGCATAGCACCCTCTAGTTCCCCTATAGTGAAAGGGCAAGCAGTAAAGTCATTGTCTTCAGAATATATTTGTAGCTGTCCTCTCAGATCGTCTTGCACCATTTAGCTGCTGCATATATGGTTTCCTCTGTGTTTTACTGGTCAGAGCATAAATTCCGTGTGAAAAAAAAGTGAGTTGATCTGGTACTCCCATGTTTTTGAGTACTTCCCATAATTTATTGTGGACGGCACAGTCACAGGCTGTATAGGATAGTCAATAAAGCATAGTACACATCTTCCTGGAATGATCTTGCATTTTCCATTATCCATTGGATGTTGGCAGTTTTATCCCTGGTCCCTCTTCCTTTACGAAATCCAGCTTGCTCTTCAGGTAGGCCTCGGTCCGTATGCTAGAGGAGTCTATTTTCTAAGGCTAAACATGACTTTACTAGCATGTCAGAAGTACGATCGTCCAGTGATTTTAACAGTCTTTAGGAATTCTCTTCTTTGTAATCGGGATGAATACTGAGCTTTTTCAGTCTTTTGGTCGCTGTTGGGTTCACTTTATTTTCTGACGTACAGGATGCATACTAAAATGTAGACTTTCACGGCCGGAAATGTCATGTCCATTCTAATTATCCGGGCTGTTATGCCGTGGTCGGTTGATGAATTCTGTGTCAATTCCCAACGTTTCGTCCCCGTCTGCGGGGGACATCTTCAAGGGGGTCTGTAGTTCGATGGAAGGTCAAACACACCCATTGGCTCGCTACTGACTGCCGCTAAATTCTGTGTGCGCACGCTCCCGCGCCGAGGCGTGACGCCACGTGTTTTAAAAGGACGCTCGCAAACCATTGGAAAAAGCTGGAGTGTATAGGATCCCATGCAGCTGTAGAGATGTTTATGTGGGTACCACTAAAAGAACTGTTTCGAAACGTTTGGAAGAGCACAAGGGCAATTGTAGAAGAGGAGAAACGGAACGATCAGCTGTTGCGGAGCATGCTTTCCAGCCAGGTAACCACCATATTCGTTTCGAGAAGACGCAAGTACTAGCGGCCACAAGCGGATATTGCGAAAGGCTCTACAGGGAGGCACTCGAAATCGCTAAACACCCTAATAATTTCAATAGAAAGGAGGAGGGCGTGAAATTAAACGGTATGTGGATGCCGGTGTTGAAGAAGATGTGTACCACCCGTCCATCACTGGGTGATGGCAACGGCGATCGACGGCAGCGGACAGCGGCCAATTGCACTGACGTTTTCAAGACACGTGACGTCACGCCTCGGCGCGGGATCGCGCGGACACGGAATTTAGCGGCAGTCAGTAGCGAGCCAGTGGGTGTGTTGGACCTTCCATCGAGCTACAGACCCCCTTGAAGATGTCCCCCGCAGACGGGGACGAAACGTTGTGAGTTGACACAGAATTCATCAACCGACCACGGCATAACAGCCAGGATAATTATAATGGACATACAGGATGCAACACTTTCACTGCATTCCTTCCAATGATTCTGAGCAGTTCTGATAGAATTCCATCATGTCCAATAGTCTTGTTTTCAGCAATATTTTCTATTCTAGAGTTCATTTGACTCCATTCTTCAAATATATATATATAATCTTCTACGTATTCTGTCCACCTTTAACAGGGATCTACCATGAATGTGTGGGCTGGTATTGTTCACGACCTTGTGACTGTGCTGCAGCCTCTGCCTAGCATGCTCTGTGGAGGAAATTTACCGTATCATTCACCGATTAGTAACACGGAAAATGATGGAAATGTCCCGCTAGCAGTCAGGCAACGATTATGGGACCCCACCACACTTCGCCGTTGATGTCAGAGGACACTTAGACAAGTTTTCCGCAGGTGTTGGATTGGGGACAGACTCTTGAAAAGGGATGGCTGCCCGTTTGCCTGAAGGCGCAGCTATTATTCGCGAAACACCTGGTTGTTTTGAGCATGTCAGACAATCATTATTACGCAGATGTCAGATGTGTTTTAATTTAAACGGACGACATTTTTAGAAATAACAATACTCACCATACGGTAGTTTCAACAGCGTCTATGTACAACACTTGCGGCAAAACCTTCGAGGATTTCTAGCGGACAAACGGTACACTTGACATTTTTGTCACATAAAAAAGTGTTTCATTTTATTTCCTCTACACACGCTAAAATTTTGTGCGCGTAGTTTTTTTACACCCTATATGTAAATAGTCTACATTATACAAATGATTATCCCTTATATGCAAAAACATTCTGTGAGTAAACAATTATCAGGGAAGCAAATATTAGTGAGTAACTGGGTTAATAGGGTGTTCTTTTTCGTGTGGACATTCAAGAGCCACAGGCGCTTTTATGTAAATTGCAACTGAAGTTCGAAGTGCACTGACAGTAGTGAAATATTAATGACAAATGTTAATGGATAAATACTGTCAGCAGCACACTGTTACGACTGCAGAGCATTGTGGATTTCCAGTGTGTTGGATTAATTACAGGACAGCCACCGTTCTTAACTATTTCGTCATAGAAACGGCCAAATTTGTAGAGTCAATTTTTATTTAATTGATGACTAGTTTCGGGTTACCTCTGCCCATTTTCAAATCATCAAATGTTTCAAATGGCTCTAAGCACTATGGGACTTAACATCTGAGGTCATCAGTTCCTCTAGACTTAGAATTACTTAAACCTAACTAACCTAAGGACATCACACACAGCCATGACCGAGGCAGGATTCGAACTTGTGACCTTAGCAGCAACGCGGTTCCTGACTGAAGCGCCCAGAACCGCTAGGCCACAGCGGCGGCTCTGCATTGTGCTCAAAGCTCTGGGTCTGAGAAATATCAGCCTGCATTTCATGTCCTCAAACAGAGGATGGAGTGAATTCACTTACCTTCAACTGTACACCACCTAAAGCCATATGCCGGCCGCACTTTTGTCGATTTTTTCCACTTTTGTCGACACATACGCATTTCTTACGATTTGTTTGCCAAGCACAGAGTTTTCGTCGCCAATACGCGTCGTTGTGGCTGTGTAGTGTTCATTTGAAGTGTTGTTGAAGTTTGTGGTGTGTGTGTGTGTGTGTGTGTGTGTGTGTGTGTGTGTGTGTGTGTGTGTGTGTGTGTTTCCAAGACAGCGAGAGAGGGGGGAGATGGAGAGAGGGGGGGAGGGAGTTGTGGATAGGCATATAGAGTGAATGGTGTGCAGTATGAGGTTGATCATATTCAGTTCTGGGATGGATGTTCTTGTATTGTGGCAAAGAGAATTTTGTTCCACAGTGAAGTGTATTCGTTTAGTATTTTCTTATCTTGGGCTACTGATTTTTAAATGCGATAGTTTTCTTCTATTGTCACTTTTTGGTATAGGTTGTTACTAGCTTTAAGAATTTTTAAGTCAGTTTCAGTGTTAGTTAGGTGGTGATCCTGTGCTATTAGGTGATCTGCAAACGCTTAAGTGTGTGCTATTGCTTTTCAATGCTCTGAGGTGCTCTATATACCTGGTTCTCAATTACCTGCATGTTTCATCCACATATACAGATTGACAGCAGTTGCAGGTTAGTTGATATAACCAAACTGCAAGCTTCATAAGATGATGTTATCCGACTGTCTGTCTCAATTACTTGCATGTTTGACCCACATATACAGATTGACAGCAGTTGCAGGTTAGTTGATATAACCAAACTGCAAGCTTCATAAGATGATGTTATCCTACTGTCTGTCTGTGTCTCTGTCTGTCTCATCTGTTAAGATCACTTTTTCAGGTGAAGGCGTAGACCTACTAAGTTGATATTTATGTCTCTTACTGGTGTGAAAAAGTTAAGCTTCTAAGTCAATGCAGTCAAAAGATGATGCAATTTATGTCACATACTTTGATATTTGCAAAATCACTCACTAAATCCTAAGGGTCTTCCCGTTGACCTAGAATCATGAAATTTGGAAGAATCAAGATTTCACAGTAGGAAGATTGCTAATTTGTGATAATATCATACGAAGCAGAAGAAAAAACATTTCTTTAGCCATTTTTTCTGTCTTCAAATTTAAAATTAAAACTTTCGAGAAAGTCTTGGAAGTTAGGGGCCAATATCTTGCCAGTATCACTGTCGATAACAGGCAAAAATCGTGAGAGATTCTCGATTCCCGGGATAGATGAACACTCTATATGCACACGTAAGTTTCTACAGAACCGTCAATACGCGAGTCCTACTCACTTGGTCATTTCTTTTTTTTCTAAAGTCGTGCTGATTCTTTTAGAATAGCTTGTTTCCTTCCAGGAGAGTCACAATTTTTAGCTTTGAATATGCTCTAGGTTCCTTATTTCCCAACAAGCTCATAGCCATTCTCAATGGACACAATACGGTACGTTTCTCTTTCGAGCGTCACGATCTACCCCGTGTAGTACGGCGAAACAACAACCACTAGCGCGCCGAGGATTGCGAGAGCTCCAGAGTTGGCTCTCCCCGACTGTGTGTGGCTGCGCGGCGGCAACGAGCAGAGGCGGTGTCTGCAAATTGGCCGAATTGCCGCCCCACCTCCACCCCCACGCTTCCTCCGCCCCCAAGGGAGACGGCGCCGCCTCCGACACCCCGGCGCTGTGCAGGAATTTGCAAACCGCCCCACCCCCCGCGTAGCGCCAGGCGCCAGCCGCCGCTATTTGCAATTCTTTGTGGGAAACAAAAGCGCGAGGCCGGTAATGAGGCTACCTGCGTCTGCCGCTGCGGCGCTGTTGTCGCTTCCCGCCACAGCCGCAGTTTCCGCCTCGCGAGCTCGTTTTGTCTCTCCTCTCCTCTGCTACACCAGCCCGCGGCTCCGACATTTACATTCGAGGGACCGCCTTTGCCGAGCAGCGTTTCACAGCGCTTCGTTTCGCCGCAGAGCACAGAAAGGTAATGCGCGCTCCCGGCGCATCTCTTTGAGCTGCGCGTATGTGCTTCAGTCACACGGTTTTCATATCTCGCGCTCGCCTCTCTCAATACCCGAGCAAAAGACGCTAAATAAAAATTCCTTTCCACTGCGCCTCCAAAAATTTTAACTCTGAAGAGACAGCCACGTTTATTTATGATCCTCAGTAGTCATACAGAATTTAGGAAATGAAAGCTCTGTATTACGACGTGTTCCTCAAGCTTACATTGAGCAAAATCATACACTGTCTGGTCTAAAGTACCTTTTTATTATTATTTTGAGCTTTTCCTCATTACAGAGGCTTATCTCCAACATTTGTGTGCTGTACATTTTGGAGCCAGGTGGTCATAGGTCGTCCTCTTCTTCTTCTCCCCTCCGGTTCCCACTCCAGTATCAATTTTGGTATTCTGGTTTTCTCCATTCGTCGTACATGCCCGTACCACTGTAATTTTTTCCTATCCATTACGTCACATAGTCTTTCTTTTATTTCCATTCTCCTTATTATTTCGGTGTTCCTTATCGTTTCTTTCCTGGAGATTCTTGCCGATCTTCTCCAGAAGTCCATCTCTAGAGCTTGTAATTTTTTAATGTGCTTCAGTTTAATTGTCCAGGTCTCCGTTCCAGACAGAACCACACTATCTAATATGGATTTGTATATTAATTTTTTAGTTCTGCTCATTACATTCCTGCTCCACAAGACTGAGTTAAGCATCCCAATGACCTTCCGTCCGCTACTAAATCTTTTATTGATTTCTGACTCTGATTTTCTCTCGATTTCCAAAATGGATCCCAAATAACAGAAAGTGTTTATCTTTTTGATTTTCTTTTCCTCAATGTATAGCTCATCTGAATCACTAGTCAAGTATTCTTTTTTTGGTAATTAATCTTCAAACCCCAAGTTTTGTATGCTAACGCTAGTTGATTGCACATATAGTTAGCATCCTCGCCATCTTGTGCTACGACTACTTGATCATCAGCAAATAATAAATGATGTAGGTAAACTCCATCTCTTATTTCTAATCCCATACTATTACATTTGTAAGTAGGCTGTTTAGGTTTTTATGATAGTAACGCCACATAGCGCTCTATATGAAAATCACTGACTGTGCTGTGTGAAGTCTGTGGCTGGTCTGCATTGTTGCAGTATTGCTATTGTAGTGTTGGGCAGGTAGATGCTAACAGCGCATCGCGTTGCGAAGTTGGAGGTGAGCCGCCAACAGTGGTGGATGTGGGGAGAGAAATGGCAGAGTTTTGAGAGCGGATGATCTGGACGTGTGTCCATCAGAGACAGTACATTTGTAAGACTGGATGTCATGAACTGCTATATATATTATGACTTTTGAACACTATTAAGGTAGATACATTGTTCGTTCTCTATGAAAATCTTTCATTTGCTAACTACGCCTATCAGTAGTAAGTGCCTTCAGTAGTTTGAATCTTTTATTTAGCTGGCAGTAGTGGCGCTCGCTGTATTGCAGTAGTTCGAGTAACGAAGATTTTTGTGAGGTAAGTGATTTGTGAAAGGTATAGGTTAATGTTAGTCAGAGCCATTCTTTTGTAGGGATTATTGAAAGTCAGATTGTGTTGCGCTAAAAAATATTGTGTGTCAGTTTAAGCACAGTCATGCATAATTTTTCTAAGGGGAAGTTTCACTTTTACGAGACCATGTTCTAAGGCTAGGTTTTAAATAATGATGGTGACATGGGACAGCCCTGTATAAGGCCTAAGTTGCTTGTTCTAAATTTCTGTAAAAGTTTATTACCAACTTTCACTTGGCAAATGTTATCTTTATAGATCTGTTGAATTATTTTAATCAAGAAAGGGTTTGTGTTTGCCATATGTAGTGCTCTCCAAAGTAATTTTCTTGGAACAGTATCATACGTTTCTAGATCTATGAAAATTAATCTTATATTTTTTTATTTTTCCCGATATTTCTCCAAAATCTGTAGTAATGTGAAAATATGGTCTACACGTGATCTCCCAGCCGTGAATCCCCATTGTACTTCTTGGGTTCTAATTTTTTTTCCAGTTTGTTTTTAATTACTTTCGCAAAAATTCTCATTGATGTGTTTGTAACACAAATTCCTCGATAGTTTGAACAAATTTTGCCGTCCCCTTTCTTAAATATGGTATTAATGTAACCTGGACACTTATTAGTCGCCTTTATGGCGACTTGAACAATGTTGCGAGCACCTTCAACACATCTGAACGTCTGTGGAAAAGTGTCAGCACATTCTTCCTCAAGAGCCGAAACCAGAGAAAGTAGTGGTGTTGGGCGGAGGGGTTTGGACCGAAGTCGAAGTTCCATCTCCTCCCAAAGACGTTTCATCGGGTTCTGGTCGGAATTCTGGGCAGGCCAGCCCATTTCAACAATGTTGTTGTCCAGAGATCACTGCCTCACAGACGCGGCTTTATGACAGGGCTCACTGTCATGCTGATACAGTGATCGTTTCCGAACTAGTCCTCTACTGTAAGCAATACACAATGTGTTCGTAATCTTCCGCTCTTTACATTTTCCTAAGCCTGATAAGGGGACCTTACCCTAACCACGAAAAATACTTTCATACCGAAACACCACCACCTCGATACTGAACTGTTGACGCTGCAAATGATGGAAAGTAAGGTTTTCCAGCTCGCCCGGTTGGCCGTGCGGTCTAACGCACGGCTTTCCGGGCGCCTGGTCCCCGGCGTGAATCCGCCAGGCGGATCTGTGTCGAGGTCCGGTGAACCGGCCAGTCTGTGTACGGTTTTTAGGCGGTTTTCCATCTGCCTCGGCGAATGCGGGCTGGTTCCCCTTATTCCGCCTCAGTTACACTATGTCGGCGATTGCTGCGCAAACAAATTTTCCACGTAAGCATACACCACCATTACTCTACCACGCAAACATAGGGGCTACACTCGTCTGGTGTGAGACGTTCTCTGGGTGGTCCACCGGGGGACGAACCGCACAATAACCCTGTGTTCGGTGTGGGGCGGCGGTGGGGTGAAGTGGACTGCGGTAGTCGTCGTGGGGTTGCGGACCACTGCGGCTGCGGCGGGGACGGAGCCTCTCCGTCGTTTCTAGGTCCCCGGTTAAAAGACAATACAATACAAGGTTTTCCAGGCATTTGCTAAACCTAAACTCTTCCATCGAACTGCCGCAGGGTATGGTGCGATTCATCATTCCAAGTCACTCGTTTCAAGTCATCACTGTCGTATGGTGCCGCTCTATACGCCACCTCGAGCGTTGCTTAACACAACTATAGAAATGTGTAGGTATGAGGTCCTGCTCGACCACTGTATCTTCTTTTTGGCTTTCTACGCACAGTCACTGTACTAGTTGGACTGCTGGTAGCATTATCGAACTCGCGAGTGACTCCTTTCGCTGATAATTTATAATTTGTGGGAAGTTTCTATGCGACCAAATTGCTGAGGTCATCGGTCCTTAGACTTACACACTACTTAATCTAACTGAAACATACGCTAAAGACAACACACACCCGCGCTCGAGGGAGCACTCGAACCTCCGACGGGGGGAGCCGCGCGAACCGTGGCACGGCGCACAGACCGCGCGGTTACCGCGCGGCTTCCGCTGATTTCATGCGTTTTTATACGAAGTCTCTTTTCGGCTGAAATTTTGAGACAGTTATATTCGCTATTTTTTCCAGAAGATTTATTTAAGTAACCTCTTCCTTCAGATTTTCTGAAAGTATTGCAAAATCGTCTGTAAAAGCCAGGTAGGTAACTTAATTCCATTTGTCTTTCCTTCCAAAATTGTCGGTTCAATTATGTAGTTTCTTAGCTCCAAATTCCAGATCCTTTCCTTTTTTTCCAAAACGCAGTTAAGCATTAAATGTTATAAACTGTCATCTTCTCTAACATCAATTTTTATTTCAAACGACTGAGACAGTTCTTCCAAACTGAACTTTAAATGCCGTTTTCACGAATTACGTCTGCTAATTTTGATTGAAGATTAATTTGTCTAATGATTTTATCTATTATTTCTCTGTCTACCAAACCGATCGCTTTCTTGAAACCGATAAACGATACTACTTATGTTTGCTGGTTAACATTCTGTGGTGAATTATAGATTTCAATCTAAATTTTGCGGTAAGATCTTATGGGACCAAACTGCTGAGGTCATCGGTCCCTAAGGTTACACGCTACTTAGTCTAACTTAAACTAACTTACGCAAAAGACAACACACACACCCATGCCCGAGGGAGGGCTCGAAACCAGCCGCGGTGGCCGAGCGGTTCTAGGCTCTTTAGTCCGGAACCGCGCGACTGCTACTGTCGCAGGTTCGAATCCTGCCTCGGGCATGGATATGTGTGATGTCCTTAGGTTAGTTAGGTTTAAGTAGTTCTAAGTTCTAGGGGACTGATGACCTCAGATGTTAAGTCCCATAGTGCTAAGTGCCATTTGAACCATTTGACGACTCGAACCTCGTACGGGGGCAGCCGCGAGGACCGTGACAAGGCGCCTTAGATCGCGCGGCTGCAATCTAAAAATCTGTTCTGTGCAGGGCTCCATTTCGAATACCAACCTGATATTCTCTCAGTTGTTAGTCTCAAAGTTTCTTCATATTTGTTCAGAAGAATTTTTGGTAACAGTTTGTATGCCAGTGACAGAAGAGACATTGCTGTGTAATTGCTGACATTTTGTTTGTCACGTTTTTACATATGAAATATTTTCAACATTTGCAAGGTGCAGAGCAAAGCGTATACAAGATTGTTTAGTTGTACTCTGACAAGTTACCTTGTAACATAGTGAAATCATCCGAGGATGAGTTTTTAAGAAGTCTAAACTGGTTGCGTCACCTCTTATCGTCGACGGGAGGTTAAACCTTTTTTTTTTTTTACTCTGTGACAGAAGTACTGTTTAGTAATATTTTTGTCTTCCTAAGTCGGAAGTTAAGAACTAGCAGTGATCGACGAAGTTATTTTTCCATTAGAAAGAGCTCACAAGAATTTTCAAGTGTGTTCTTGAGCGTAGGCGTAGCATTTTGAGTAACTTTTACCGAGTTTCCAGAATGAAATTTTCACTCTGCAGCCGAGTGTGCGCTGATATGAAACTTCCTGGCAGATTAAAACTGTGTGCCGGACCGAGACTTGCCCGAGAAAGGCAAAGGTCCCGAGTTCCAGTCTCGGTCCGGCACACAGTTTTAATCTGCCAGGAAGTTTCGTTTTTACCGAGTTCTTTATTTTCATTTTATTTTATTATTTTTTGCGAGTGTTGCGACTTAATGAGTGTTCATGTGATTTACAGGCAGCTGCCTCATATTAGATAGTAGACATGTAAGAGGTCTAGGGATGGTGTTTTGCAGAAAGCATGGACATGCCGAGAGTTACTCACAACTTATAAACTTCACTACTTTCAGAGGAAATTTCATACGTTTTGATCTCGGACTGATTCTTGATCATCACAGCGTTGGACTGATACAATACTTTGTATTCGTCAGAATTTCTGTGGTAGTTACAAGAAAGTAGTAGCGCGTATGAACGCCGCCTGCTGGCGTTGCGGCCACGTGAGGCTATGAGGAAAGTACCGGGTGGTTCTAATTAATGTGCAGGCACTCACAGAGGTCCAGTGTGGGCCGTAATTATCGTATGCCAGCGGAACTTAATGTGGAACGGATTTACGCTGGAAAAAATTAGTTCCAATATTAGTCACCAGGTGCAAATCTGACGCTGTGAATGCAAGAAAGACTTATAGAAACGTTTCCGTATGTAATGGATTACGTACGGGACGTGGGCGGAAGAGACCAAGTAAGTGAGAAAAACATAATGTTGATTTCATTATTAATTGCCCCTTACAGAATTTGTTCAATATGACCGCCGGAGACGTCGATGAGATGCTGTACGGCGCCAGAGTTGCACTTGGTGGCCATACCAGCGTATCTACGAAGTTTCGCTGTCATATGATAATTACAGCCCACACAGGATCTTTGCGAGTAGCTCCACTTTAATTATAACCAGCTGCAGAGCAAAGACGAAGGGGGATCATTCTAGCGACGACACGGGCGGCACATAGGATATCCACTGACTTTGACAAAGAGCAGATTGTTACCGCCCGGCGCCTATGAGCAAGCTTCTCCGAAACGGAAACGCTGGTTGCCCGTTCGAGTGATATTGTCGAGATCACATATGGGAAGTGTTGAAGGACCGTGAAGTCGCAATTAGGCGGCGAGATGTTGGCCGTCTACGCCTCATCACCAAATACGAGTATATACATCTACATGACTAATATGCATATTACACTTAAAGTGCCTAGCATAGAGTTCATCGAACCACTTTCACACTATTTTATTTTTCTACCGTTCCACTGTCAAACAGCGTGCTGGAGAAACGAACACTTAAATCCTTCCGTGCTAGTTCTGATTATTTTAATACGATGATCATTTCTCCCTGTATTATTTGCGGGATAAAAAATTACAATACTTTTAACTAGTGTACGTCGAAGTTAAAATCACCCAAAATCGCATAACAGAGGAATGGCGAAAGGACCTGTTCTGTTTTATACTGGATATGCTCCTGTTCTAACATAAGTCTATCTTCCTCCTGTGCAGGCCTATACCTCGTGCGAAGAGGTATAATTAGAGAGATTCGAGCTTGCATGAAAACTTACCAACATTTTTCATCTTGCGCACCATTCACGACTGCAACAGGAAAGTACGAGAAGAGAAACTTATATACAAAGTACCCTCCACCATACACGACAACGAGGATGGCGGGAAACAGACAGAGGTGTTAAACAGGAAATGGCTAATAATATTAGTAAATGCAGTGATACATTCGAGAACAGAAAGAAACTAAAGAAAATAATGATTAGGATTGCAACAATCTTAATATGTTAATGATTGCGCTACGTTTTGCATCTACATCATTATGATTACTCAGCAATTAACAATCAAGTACCTGGCAGAGGGTTAATCGAACCACCTTCAACCTATTTCTCTACCGTTCCACTCGAATGGCGCAGGGGAAAAACGAGCACTTAAGTCATTCCGTGCGACCTCTGATATCTCATATTTTATTATGATAAGAATGTCCCCCTATGTAGGTGGACGCCAACAAAACATTTTTGCATTCGAGGGAGAAAGTTGGTGATTGAAATTTTACGAAAAACGTCTTTGTTTTCCCGATTATCACCGCAATTCGCATATCATATATGTGGCGCTCTCTACCTATTTTACGATAATACAAAACGAGCTGCCCTTCTTTCAACTTTTTGGTGTCCTCCGTCAATCTTACTAGCTACTCATCTAAACAATGGTTTTTGTTCTGACGTAGTTTTACCTGCGAGAACGACATGATCCAACACATAAGCTGAAACTGATTGCACGATCGTAAGTAGTGTATTCAAAGGAGACTAGCGCTTACGATAGAAACCGTCAAGAATAAATACCAATGTCAGTTAATACGGCACGTGAAAAGTGTCAGCTGTCAGAACAGTCTTACGTATTAAATGAAACAGCGAATAAGACAGCGTGTGATCTCCTTAGAAATGCTTCAGAAGATTTTCCACACCCTTTCCGCTCAGCATTCGGAACACAAGTCGTACAATAGAACATCTAAAACAAAGAGTACAGTGTTTCCTTGTCCTGTCGAAACAGTGAGGCTGTGAGTTTTGGAGAGGACAGGTCGCGAGGTTTCATCATAAGCGACTCCAAGACGGCGGCGCCTTTGATGCTGCGGGTCTGACAATAAAAAGAAGCCGTACCGAGCTACGGGTGACCGCTGACCGCTGAGGGAAGGGACAAGCTCGCATTGTGAGGTTTCATATCGGCAGACAGATACTGTTATTCGGTCTCGTCCTCTCCTGTACGTCTCTCGACACCTCTATCCACGGGAAAACAATCGAGTGGGCGAAGCTGTAACGACGCCACTACAGCCATATTTCCGAAAGCAAAGACTTCTGCTAATGCAAAAGACCTGAAAAACAAATAAATCATCAGCTCCGAATCGAATCACAATTTGGTTTAACATAGAGTACTTTTCGACATTGGCCGCATACTAGTTTGCATTTATCGCCAGTATCTCGTCCACTGGAAACTCGCAGCGAGTAGGAAAAGCGCAGGTGACACTCGTGTATAAGAAGGGTAAAACAACAGACCTGTAAAATTACAGGCCATTATCCTTAACGTCGGTTTGCTACACGATGTTTGAGCATATTCTCAGTTAGAATACAACAACAGTATCCTTGGCACTGTGACAGGCGTTTCTCGCGGAGCAGACCCAAGAATCTGCTTTAACAACGTCCTGCGTTAATAAGACCTTACTCGTATTATTGATGCATCTATTACGGTTCGGCAAGGCAAAATAGTCTAGAGAAACTAGATAAGTGCCAGTATAAAGCTATCAGAATCTATACTGGGGCATTCAAATCGATTCCAATTAACGCTTTGCTTGCGTAAGTAAATGAAACGCATTTATACTTGTTTTGTAAGTAAAACTGCCTTTTCTTGCTCCAACTTAATTTCTTTTTCCCAGGCGCGTTTCGCCTATCTCTTACTCTAAGGCATCTTCAGTAGGATCTAGTAACGCAAAATATGTTGCGGAAACAAATTGGTAGTGCGATCTCTAGACCAGATGAGAGAAAACGCAGATGCCAACAGACTGTTACCTAATCACATATTTACATAAAAAAAATGCGTTGTGAACTGTTTGATAATCTAAAAGTAACAAAAATGTATCGTTCTAGACCCCACTGAGGATGCCGTAAAGTAAGAAAAGTCGAAACGTGTCTGAGAAAAATAAATTAAGTTGCAGCAAGAAAAGGCGGTTTTATTTACAAAACAAGTATTTCTGCGTTTGCTGCGGAGGATGGCCACGCAAACAAACTTGAAATGCATTTAGAACTACGCAGGAAGCATATCACCGTCAAATTCCTCTTGTAATGATTTCACTTCTCAAATGACGGGACAGAAAGTGGAATCGTAGTTGGTAGGACTAATCGAGAAATCAAATTCAAGCTCCCTGAAATCGCAGAATTCATAGCGATTTTAGAAGTGCAAGAGGAAATACGAGTAATTACACTTTTATCAGCCTCGCGTTCGGTACTGATGCTGTTAAAATGCTACGTCTTCAAGAATACGAAAAATTATCTATTATAAAACATAACAGAAGCGGTGCAGGAGCTTTCCCGCGTAAATAACATGACCATCACATTCTGGGTGAAAGTGCATAGCGGAATATAGGGTAATGATAAAGTAGGTACTCTGGACACTCGTTCAGTCAAACACGATAAAATGCCCCCAACGATATACTTCATATCATAAGGACTGTAATCAGGGCCCCATGGGAGCTCCAACGTCAGGAGTGTAATGGGGCCCTTTAGGGATATGGCAGCAAGAGAGGGGAAGAAAACCAATGTGCACTCCGTGTGTATACCGGGGGGAGTCATTCCAGATGTGGAAAGGGTACTTCCGGATGCCATGAAGGGTACAGGGTGTACCCATCTGCAGGTGGTCGCTCATGTCGGCACCGATGATGTGTGTCGCTATGGATCGGAGGAAATCCTCTCTGGCTTCCGGAGGCTATCTGATTTGGTGAAGACTGCCAGTCTCGCTAGTGGGATGAAAGCAGAGCTCACCATCTGCAGCATCGTCGACAGGACTGACTGCGGACCTTTGGTACAGAGCCGAGTGGAGGGTCTGAATCAGAGGCTGAGACGGTTCTGCGACCGTGTGGGCTGCAGATTCCTCGACTTGCGCCCTAGGGTGGTGGGGTTTCGGGTTCCGCTGGATAAGTCAGGAGTCACTACACGCAGCAGGCGGACACACGGGTAGCAGGGGTTGTGTGGCGTGGACTGGGCGATTTTTTAGGTTAGATGGCCTCGGGCAAGTACAGAAAGGGCAAAAGCCTCAAAGGGTGTGGGGCAAAGTCAGGACATGAGGGGACCAAGCAGCAATCGGTATTGTAATTGTAAACTGTCGAAGCTGCATTGGTAAAGTACCGCAACTTCAAGCGCTGATAGAAAGCACCGAAGCTGAAACCGTTATAGGTACGGAAAGCTGGCTGATGCCAGAGATAAATTCTGCCGAAATTTTTACAAAGGGACAGACGGTGTTTAGAAAGGATAGATTGCATGCAACCGGTGGTGGCGTGTTTGTCGCTGTTAGTAGTAGTTTATCCTGTAGTGAAGTAGAAGTGGATAGTTCCTGTGAATTATTATGGGTGACGGTTACACTCAACAACCGAGCTAAGTTAATAATTGGCTCCTTTTACCGACCTCCCGACTCAGCAGCATTAGTGGCAGAACAACTGAGAGAAAATCTGGAATACATTTCACATAAATTTTCTCAGCGTGTTATAGTCTTAGCTTTCAATTTACCAGATATAGACTGGGACACTCAGATGTTTAGGACGGGTGGTAGGGACAGCATCGAGTGGCATTATACTGAGTGCACTATCCGAAAATTACCTCGAGCAATTAAACAGAGAACCGACTCGTGGAGATAACATCTTGGACCCACTGACAACAAACAGACCCGAAATTTTCGACTCTGTAAGCGCAGAACAGGGAATCAGTGATCATAAGGCCGTTGCAGCATCCCTGAATATGGAAGTAAATAGGAATATAAAATAAGAGAAGAGGTTTATCTGTTTAGCAAGAGTAATAGAAGGCATATTTCGGACTACCTAAAAGATCAAAAGGAAAATTTCTGTTCCGACACTGACAATGTTGAGTGTTTATGGAAAAAGTTCAAGGCAATCGTAAAATGCGCTTTAGATAGGTACGTACCGAGTAAAACTGTGAGGGACGGGAAAAACCCACCGTGATTCAACAACAAAGTTAGGAAACTACTGCGAAAGCAAAGAGAGCTTAACTGCAAGTTTAAACGCAGCCAAAACCTCTCAGACAAACAGAAGCTAAACGATGTCAAAGTTAGCGTAAGCAGGGCTATGCGTGAAGCGTTCAGTGAATTCGAAAGTAAAATTCTATGTACCGGCTTGACAGAAAATCCTAGGAAGTTCTGGTCTTACGTTAAATCAGTAAGTGGCTCGAAACAGCATATCCAGACACTCCGGGATGATGATGGCATTGAAACAGAGGATGACACGCGTAAAGCTGAAATACTAAACACCTTTTTCCAAAGCTGTTTCACAGAGGAAGACCGCACTGCAGTTCCTTCTCTAAATCCCCGCAACAAACGAAAAAATATATCTCTGACGTCGATCTGTTGTAGAATTTTAGAACATGTTTTTTGCTCGCGTATCATGTCGTTTCTGGAAACCCAGAATCTACTCTGTAGGAATCAACATGGATTCCGGAACCAGCGATCGTGTGAGACCCAACTCGCTTTATTTCTTCATGAAACCCAGAAAATATTAGTTACAGGCTCCCAGGTAGATGCTATTTTCCTTGACTCCCTGAAGGCGTTAGATACAGTTCCGCACTGTCGCCTGATAAACAAAGTAAGAGCCTACGGAATATCAGACCAGCTGTGTAGCTGGATTGAAGAGTTTTTAGTAAACAGAACACAGCATGTTGTTATCAATGGAGAGACGTCTACAGACGTTAAAGTAACCTCTGGCGTGCCACAGGGGAGTATTATGGGACCACTGCTTTTCACAATATATATAAATGACCTAGTAGTGTCGGAAGTTCCATGCGGCTTTTCGCGGATGATGCTGTAGTATACAGAGAAGTTGCAGCATTAGAAAATTGTAGCGAAATGCATGAAGATCTGCAGCGGATAGGCACTTGGTGCAGGGAGTGGCAACTGACCCTTAACACAGACAAATGTAACGTATTGCGAATACATAGAAAGAAGGATCCTTTATTGTATGATAGCGGAACAAACACTGGTAGCAGTTACTTCTGTAAAATATCTGGGAGTATGCGTGCGGAACGATTTGAAGTGGAACGATCATATAAAATTAATTGTTGGTAAGGCGGGTACCAGGTTGAGATTCATTGGGAGAGTCCTTAGAAAATGTAGTCCATCAACAAAGGAGGTGGCTTACAAAACACTCGTTCGACCTATACTTGAGTGTTGCTCATCAGTGTGGGATCCGTACCAGGTCGGGTTGACAGAGGAGATAGAGAAGATCCAAAGAAGAGCGGCGCGTTTCGTCACAGAGTTATTTGGTAACCGTGATAGCGTTACGGAGATGTTTAGCAAACTCCAGTGGCAGACTCTGCAAGAGAGGCGCTCTGCATCGCGGTGTAGCTTGCTGTCCAGGTTTCGAGAGGGTGCGCTTCTGGATGAGGTATCGAATATATTGCTTCCCCGTACTTATACCTCCCGAGGAGATCACGAATGTAAAATTGGAGAGATTCGAGCGCGCACGGAGGCTTTCCGGCAGTCGTTCTTCCCGCGAACCATACGCGACTGGAACCGGAAAGGGACGTAATGACAGTGGCACGTAAAGTGCCCTCCGCATCATACCGTTGGGTGGCTTGCGGAGTATAAATGTAGATGTAGATGTAGAAAATCACCAACAGTCAACAATTAAAGGGGGACACTTTACCGCAGTGACGCCTAATCAGCAGAAACTTTATAGTGACAATGCCACGACTCTGCTTCAGTCACGGGAGAGTCCGGCAACATCTGTACCACCTCGACATGGTCTCATCTTCTTCTTGTGAATGCGACAGTGAGGAAGATGTTAACCACATACCCCATGTTCTGTGAAGAGTCGTGGACGTCCCACCATTTAGCGCCTAGTGGTAATTTCTCTTTCCTACATCTTTCCGTAGTTGCTGACGTCAGTAGCTTGTGAATATTCGACCAGCTTCGGCGTTTTCGAGATACTCTTTCGCAGGCCCTGCGTAATAATAATCTGCCCTTTATCAGTGTCGCATATCACAGTGTATTTCCTCAATTTCAGCACATATTCATATCTTACAAGGGGAGGCCGCCAATTGTGAAATTCAGATTCGATTCATACTGCGCATAATAAAAGCTCATGCCCAGAGGTGTAATGTGGCAAAGCACCAACATGCACTTCTCAGACGTTATCGAGAAAATCGACAGTTAAAAGAAACCGTTGCGGTGAAATACTCTCTACAATTAATAATTTTCTACAGCGTCGTGGCGCAGCGGTAAGCGCTCGGGTTCGTAATCCGAAGGTCGCCGGATCGAATCTCGCGCCATGCAACTTTTTTTTTTTAGTATTTGTTTTTTGTAATTCAAATATATATATATATATATATATATATATATAATTCCCGGCAATCAGTTGCAACAATTATGCATATAATAAGTTGTTGAAAGTCGTTCGACGTGGAAAAACTCGCGACTTCGAGCATCATTATGTTTTCCGCAAACAAAGTTGTATTTCACAAATGTTATTAATTGTCTTCATAATGTTAACCATGTATAGTTAACGGAAGACGTAGAAACGATATTCCGAAACGAATACGTATAGCGTAAGTCAAACGTTCGAATTAGAATAGAAACCCCACGAAAACAAATTTGCTGTGGCAGGTATGAAATAAACTCCGTTACTCGCTCGTTACACTTGAAGGACAGATGTTGAATGGGCCGAAACGAGCCGCCGCATAACAGCGTGGTTGCCTGCTAACTTCGAAAGAAGGTAGATGCTGTCCCTAGCGCAACTTAAATAACATCGTCGAAAATCAGTGCGGACGGGAGAGCTTTGGTACACCCTGTTAAAAAAAACGGAAAAATGGAGGCGGTACAATTGGAGAGCGATCCGCCTTCACCAACATGCATAAGCAATTCATTAATAGTATATATATATTTGAATTACAAAAAACTAATAATAAAAAAAATTGCATGGCGCGAGATTCGATCCGGCGACCTTCGGATTACGAACACGAGCGCTTACCGCTACGCCACAACGCTGTACAAAATTATTAATCGTAGAGAGTATTTCACCGCAACGGTTTCTTTTAACTGTCGATTTTCTCGACAACGGCTGAGAAGTGCATCTTCGTGCTTTGCCACATTACACCTCTGGGCATGAGCTTTTATTATGCGCAGTATGAATCGAATCTGAATTTCACAATTGGCGGCCTCCCCTTGTTAGCTAGGGTGATCCCCCACACGTGCCGGCTGCGCTTACATACTTTTGCTACCGCGTCTCGTGGCTGTATCACCACGAAGCGGTCAGTCGTCATCATATTTTGGCTCTTTAGTACACACTCTTTGACCTTACATCCGCTATCTGAATTCAATATATTTATCACATTGAAAAAAGGTATGTTCAGCAGTGCCTTCCAATCCACAGTTGGACAGGTGTGTCCTAATATTGTTAATACCACATAAATACATAGGATAAGGGCCATATCACGTCAAAAAATTATCAGCTCTGTAGATGGGTTATCATAATTCAGTCTTCCAAGAATGCTTGGGAAATACCCATGCACTCCCCGTGTTTTACTTCCCACTCTCCGATGACGTTGCATTTCGGCAAACATCTATTCCTGTAATTGTTTTTCATAAGTGGCCAGTAATGTCTTTTACCTTTGCTAGATTACCTCTGCGTAACCAATCGGCCCGAGCACTACAATGCACGGTACCAACATATTATAAAAAGCTGCGCGTGGAAATGCGATTTTTCATGCCGTCATTTCGGTTTCTCTTGATGATAAAGGTAAGCTGTCAACAGTTTTGGATAGTCCTTGGCCTAGTGGCCATTTGTATACCAATCGGAAATTACTGTACTGTGGCTATTCTACAGCAAAGCGTCGAAACTTAAACATAACACACTTCTTTCAGCTCATGCAGGTCGAGCAAATCAGTGGATTCTTTTGGATTAGGTGTAGTCTAGGGCGTACCTCTGACAGCTTGTAAAAGCACCGTTTGCTTGTGGGCGATTCCTGAGGAAACCCCGAAAACCATGATTTTTGGATACCAATCATGGGGATGGCCACTTCTGCGATTTCTATTGATGGCAAATCATCCAAATTTTTACTATATTTTATTAAGATAATGTTCTCGAGAACTTTTAAACTTTTTTAATATTATTATCCGTTATGAAGATCCAGAGATTCAAGGATACCGTACTTACGCACGTAAAACATGCACCTAATATACAGTCTGAATCGTAAATGCAACCCACGAAACAGTTCTTCACAAATACACAATTATTTTCTTCGTGGAGTTTGCAGATGAGATACAGGCAAAAAAAAAAAAAAAAAAAATAGACGAAAAAGGGCACAAAACTGATGTACAGGGTGCGGCAACGTTCATAGTAGGGTATTAAAAACAAAGCATCAGGCAGTAACTGTAATTTATTTATTACCTCTTATGTCAATAATAGTTAAAAGTAAGCCATTTACTAATGTGTAAGTCATTGTCCATTGCGTGGATTACATTTTGAATATGACTCCTGTCAAATGATGCCCCCTCTGCACAACACATTCATCTAGGCGACGTTGGAAGCTTTCCATAACTCGGCCTAACGTATTCCCTGGGACATTGCCGACGGCAGTTCTGATGCCATCATTCAACTCAGGAATGGTGGATTCAACTCAGGAATGGTGGCACAACGTGTTCGGAACACTTCTCACTTCAGATAGCCCCAAAGGAAAAAGTCTGCACATGAAAAGTCAGGTGAGCGAGGCGGCCAGGAAATGTCACCAAAACGGGAAATTACTCTACCGGAAAGTGCCTGTCGCAAGAAATCCATGAAAATTCTGGCTGTATGCGAGATCGCTCCATCTTGTTCAAACCATAATTGTTCCACATCCACATCGAACATGCCTAATTGGGGAAGAAACGAAATCTTGCAGCATCTTTAAGTAGCGTTCACTGATGACAGTTACAGCAATACCGCTGTCATCCTCAAAGAAGTAAGGGGCCAATAATCCCAAAGGAAGCAACTCCACACCACACTGTGACACGAGAACTGTGCGAGGGCTTGATGTGCAGTTCATGTGGGTTTACATCACTCCAGTAACGCATATTCTGTTTATTCACTGAACCACATTAACTCGAGATGAGCTTCTCTGACATCAGAATGGTGTGCAACATTTGTGGATTTTGGCGAAGGAGATCACGCATGGTTAAGCAGAATGTTTCGCGTGAAACCCAGTCGCGAGGCCTAATTTCCTGAACAATCTGCAGCTTATATGGGTGAAAATGGAGATCTTCGTGCAATATTCTCTTGGATGAGCTATCGTACATATGCACAGTTTGCGCGTGACGATGACCAGATCTATTTGGGCTACGCAATATTGCAGGACGAACATTTTCCACGGCTTCTGGTGTTCGCACAGTTCTTTCACTTCTTCCCGGTTTGCCATTGCAAACAGAACCTGTTGTTCCAAATGCATGTACCCACCTCACAATGGTCTGTCCATCGGGAACTTTCCCATGACGTACCAAGTTGAAATGTTGCCGAAATAGACGCTGGGTAGCAATAACAGAGTCGTTCTTCTTGAAACAACTTTCAACATCAAAGCCACAATGCTGTGCACTCCACCGCTCCACATCACTGTCACACTCGAAATGGCAGCTCATTAGTACACGAATGCGGCACGAGCTGACGCGCATTCCTGCAGTACGTCATTGTACTACGCAAGTCAAATTACGCTATGAACGCTGCCACTTCCTGTATAATAATGCAGTTCATTTAGCGATGCGATTTTAAAGTGAGCGTCTAAACAAAACAAAGCAAAATGCACATATTGTAATTCTTAGGCCTACAATAGATCAATTACTAAAAATTTGGTATTGTACTTTCCAGAAAATTTGGTATTGTACTTTCCAGAAATTTTGGTATTGTCCTTTCCAGAAATAAAATTTGACCCATAAAAGATGACACACAAATGAAGACAATAGCTAAAGGAGCCAAAAAGAGGGAAGATAGTGATGCTCGGTGAGAGACAGTGGCAGTAAAAGAGGAAGAGAGAGGGATGGAGATAGAAGCAGAAAGAGCAAAAGAAAGGGTGGGGGAGGGGGGGGGGGGAGAGAGGAGTAGAGACCATACAAAGGCTTGGGAAATTTGTAAAATATCTCTTCCACTCCTAGACCGGCGAACCTTAACACGAAAATATTTGCCGACTTTCCCCCATCCCTTATACACACATGCTAAAGTTTCGTGGTCTAGGGGTAAAAATCATGAACAAATCTTCCGCAAGGACATGTATGGAGAGGAGACAATGATGGTTGAAGAGAAAGATAACAAACCTGTAGGCGAGAAAGAAAGAGACATTGGCAATGGGAGACAAAAAGAATGGCAGTGGGACAGAGAAACAATGACAGTGGCAGACAAGGAGACAGTAGTAAGGAAGATTGAGAGAAAAGGGTGAAGACAGAAAAAGTGGGACGGACAGACAAGAAAAAAGAGACAGTGAGACAAGAGACATAAATAGCCTGTGGCAGTGAGTGAGAGATGCTGATTATGAAGTTTTAACTACAGAAGGAGACGATATAAAAGGATTTAGTATGTTATGTGTTAAGAGAATGAATATGTTTATCTGTCAGTATTTTTTGGCGAGAACGACGGAATGAGGATTGGCGCTGTTGGTTCCCCTCTTGAAAGTCAGAGTCTTCTAAAGAGCAGCATATTCGCCTTTTTGTGCTCCGATAGGAGTATGTTTCAGTTGGTGGCATGTATAGGGCAGACTTCTTACAAGTCCATGAGTGCTACAGGCGTACTAAAAGCGCCCGTCAGCCTGAATGCTGCTACGCAGTTAACGACAGTCCTCATCTTTCAACAACTGAATCATATCTCTGCATGGTTTTACGCGTATTGGCCCCACAAATAAAATTCACACGATGAGCCACAGTTTTTTGAGCTAAGGAAATACATAGGAATCTGCTGTATGCAGATGGGGAGATTAATGCATGTGGTGAAGAAATCGGGACCCATTCTCGTGCGTTGTAGATACGTCCACAGCTATAGTGCGTGTGAGATCATTGTTGGTTTGAAACATAAGATCTTTCTTTCGATCGTCCACAATTTTAGTTTATTTGATTCTACTCCTCGATTTGAGCAAGCGAAGAGAGACATTGTAGTGTCCTGTAGCATATCATCACGTAGCAGCAACAACTCAGTGGAACTGAACTAACAAAGCCGGCGGGGGTGGCCGAGCGGTTCTTGGCGCTACATTCTGGAACCGCTAGGTAAGATAAATTTCGACTAAATTTCGTGTGGTAGACAAATGACCCCAGGTGGAATAACTTTTGGGTCCTTGGAGATGAGTACATGTACATGTACATGTACATCTTCATCTACATCTGCATGCATACTCCTCAAGCCACCACACGGTGCATGGCGGAGGGTACCTTACAGCTCTGCTAGCCATTCCCTTTCCTGATCCACCCGCAAATTTAGTGGGGGAAAAAACTAAGGTCCATGTACTTTCGTCGAAGCTCAGATTTATCTTTATTTGTCTTCACGGTTCTGATGCGAGGTGTTCGTTAGTTGCAGTAGAATCGTTCTACAGTTTGTCGCAAATGCCGGTTCTCCAAACTTTCTCAATAGTCCTTTCGCGAAAGAACGTCTTCTTACATTCGTGAATTCCTATTTGACTTCACGGAGCATTTTCGTAACACTGGCCTGTTGCTTGAACTTAGCGGTAACAAAAATAGTAGCACGCCTCCGAATTGCTTAGGTGTCTTCCTTTAATAATTAAAGTTTAACTCCACTTGGTGGAGATCCCAAGTACACTATCAGAACTCAAAAATAAGTGTTACCGTAGTCTGTATGCTGTTTCCTTATAAATTAGATACAATTTCGACTTTAACCAGCCTTACGTGCTCGTTCCATTTTACGTTGCTTTGCAGTGGTGTTACGGTTATATATTTAATGTGTGTGACTCTGAAGCAGTACACCAGTAATACTGCATTCGAACGTTACAGGATTGTTTTTTCTACCCATATGACTAAACTTACATTTTTCCACGCGTAGAGCAAGCTGCCATTCGTAATACGAAATAGAAATTCTATTCAGGTTCTCCTGATTTTCCTACAGTCGCTCAAAGACGACACTTTCGGGTACACTGCAACGCAATCATAGTAGGCTCTGCCAGAAATATGACTCTTAGACAACGTGTCTAATAGTGTATTTTAATACGTGTAAATGTAACACTGTAAATAAACAACAGTCTAATGGCGGTACTGACTTTAAAGAAATATATTATGACGCCCCACATTATGAAAAAGTTATTTAAAAAAATTGTTGTTTCTGTGTCGTTTAGGATTAATAGTGGAAGAGATTTTCTGAACAGGGGTGTAATAAGCCTTTTGTGAGCGACAGTGACTGCTTGCGTTGTAGATGGGTTAAGCTTCAAATCTATACTCCGTGTCCACACTGATGAGGAAAGTTAATCGACGTTTACATGCTGGATGGCTGTGCACAGGTTTTCTGGACTTGCACTCAGACATGGCTGAATATCGTCAGCATATAGGTGATATCTGCAGTGGGAGAGAATAGTTGACACATAATTGATGATGTTATGTAAAGAGTAATGGGCTCACTGATCCTCGTGGGCCCCCTGGTAATACATCCCTCCATTGTGACATTTTTGTTCCAGTCATTACACACTGCTGGCGAGATTCTCACGAGTGGAACCGTTCCCTGGTACTACATCCCTCATCCCTCCAGTTAGACATTTTTATTGCAGTGATTACACACTGCTGGCAAGATTTGTATGAGTAGAACCACTGTACAGCACTTTAAGAAAAATACCGACTTGTGAGCATGGCAAGTAAAATATCAAAGTCGAAACCTTTGCTGAAATACAAAAAGCTTATAATAGTCGCCTGTTGTTTTTTCCATTGCCTTTTTCAGTTCGACAGTCACTATTATAAGAGCGGTTATTGTGTGTACGATTTTGCGTGAAAGCGGATTGGTATTCATCTGAAAGGTAATCTGATACTATTAGTAAGCTTTTCGTGAACTATGTGTTCTAAAGATTTCGCTAAAGCTGGTAGAGTGTAAATAGGCCACTAGTTGGCAGATTCCTTCTTGGGCAATGGTTTTATGACTTCCTGCTTCCAGGCTGTTGCAAAGATATTTGAGATCTTAGATTGATTAATAATGTTCATCATTTTGAGCAGTAGAGGATAGACGAGAAAACCGCTCATTTGCACTGTTATATTATCGTACCCTGCAGCGGCCGAACGAATTTGCGGAATTGACTTCCGGCCGAATACAATAAACAGGTTCAGAAGGATGTAGGATGGGGTAGGTACTGGGAGATGAAGAAGCTCGCATAGGATAGAGTAGCATGGGGCGCTGCATCAAACCAGTCTCAGAACTGAAGACCACAACAACAACAACATTAACCGCTAATACTTTACGGGGAATCGATTACTTGCGCCCTTGTGCGTTGGTCAAGTAAAGATACCGGCGTGGCGAAATACTCACGTATGTCCTCAATAGGAACCAGAGGTTCACATGCAGATTTGGGTTTCCCTATTCCTGTTTTTTCAGAGTTAGCGATTGGGGATACCTGAGCTTTACAATTCCTCTCAGACTGACTTAACTCGGTTACGTACACTATGTGATCAAAAGTATCCGGACCCCCCCCCCCCCCCAAGAAAAAACAAAAAAAACCACACACACGTTTTTCATATTAGGTGCATTGTGCTGCCACCTGCTGGCAAGTACTCCGTATCAGCGACCTCAGTAGTCATTAGACATCGTGAGAGAGGAGAATGGGGCGCTCCGTGGAACTCATGGACTTCGAACGTGGTCAAGTGATTGGGTGTCACTTGTGTCTGTAGGCGAGATTTCCATTAAAACATCCCTAGGTCCACTGTTTCCAATGTGATAGTGAAGTTAAAACGTGAAGGGACACGTACAGCACAAAAGCGTACAGGACAACGTCGTCTGTTGACTGGCAGAGATCGCGGACAGTTGAAGAGGGTCGTAATGCGTAATAGGCAGACATCTGTCCAGACCGTCACACAGGAATTCCAAACGGCATCAGGATCCACTGCAAGTACTATGACAGTTAGGCGGAAGGTGAGAAAACTTGGATTTCATGGTCGAGCGCCTGCTTCTAAGCCACACATCACGCCGGTAAATGCCAAACGACGCCTCGCTTGGTGTAAGGAGCGTAAACAATGGGCGATTGAACAGTGGAAAAACGTTGTGTGGAATGACGAATCATGGTACACAATGTGGCGATCCGATGGCAAGGCGTGGGTACGGCGAATGCCCGGTGAACGTCATCTGCCAACGTGTGTAGTGCCAACAGTAAAATTCGGAGGCGGTGGTGTTATGGTGCGGTCGTGTTTTTCATGGCGGGGGCTTGCACCCCTTGTTTTGCGTGGCACTGTCACAGCACAGCCCTACACTGATGTTTTAAGCACCTTCTTCCTTCCCACAGTTGAAGAGCAATTCGGGGATGGCGATTGCATCTTTTAACACGATCGAGCACCTGTTCATAATGCACGGCCTGTAGCAGAGTGGTTACATGACAATAACATCCCTGTAGTGGAGTGGCCTGCAGAGAGTCCTGATCTGAATCCTACAGAACACCTTTGGGGTGTTTTGGAACGCCAACTTCGTGCCAGGCCTCACCGACCGACAACGATAACCCTCCTCAGTGCAGCACTCCGTAAAGAATGGACTGCCATTCACCAAGTAATTTTCGAGCACCTGACTGAACGTATGGCCGCGAGAGTGGAAGCTGTCATCAAGGCTAAGGGTGGGCCAACACCATATTGAATTCCAGCACTACTAATGGAGGGCGCCACGAGTCATTTTCAGCCAAGTGTCCGGATACTTTTGATCACATAGTGTAGCTGCTTGTAGGTGAGATGATTAACAAAAGTTGGGTGCCGTGCCCCATCTCTGACATTTATAAGGTGTAATATATGGCTTTTAACACAAATTTTGCGTGATTTCATCACTTACAGATTGTAACGAGAGGGAAATACTTGATCGTGAGGGAACATAGGGCACGTCAGTATGGCGCGTAGCTGACGGGCGGCACAAGAGAAAACAGCTTTTTTTTCTTGGTTGTCAGTCTCTCGACCAGTTCGATGCTGCCCTCCATCTTACCGTATCTTTTGCAGATCTTGTCATCTCTTCTTTTCAAATATGTTGGTAAAATTTCAGTCTTGCTTTACTCTTCTTTTTTACGCCTTTATTACTCTTTTCCTAGATACTGTATCAGATGTCCCACTAATCTCCTCTTCCTGGGAAAATGCCTTCCACAGCCTTCTTCTCTGCTCTTAGGGGAAGGAACGGAAATCCATGAACTTAAGAGAGCGAAATGGAGAAGAGAAATGCAAGACATTCTTAAAGACGTCCTGACGGTATTTTCACTTTTTCTATTACTGCGGAGACACAAACTTTACCCGGTCAATTCTAGAATCATCTAAATACGTTTCTTCGCATACCGTATTAGCCCTTAGCAGAGTTTGCTAACAACGGAAATTTTCTTAGTTGAGTGAAATACACTGTTGCAATTGTGAATAATGTTATTGCTTAATATTTTTCGCTATTCTTTATGCCTCAAAGCGCTCCACAGCCTGTATAATGCTGTATAGAAGTGAACAAAGCTTTGTACAGTGTATACGGTAGATAATTTGTGTTAGGTTGGGTGGTTCTGGTGCTCGTGTGGCCTCTAGCTGGTCCCCTGGGAGAGGGTGAGAGGGGTGTGGGGGAGGGGAGCCAGCGTCCGCCATGATGTGGCCGCAAGTGGCTGTGCGCGCTCACAGGCTGGGCCAGGTAATGTAATCAGTACGGGTGTTTAGCTAATGGCATGCAGAACACAACAAGCAACATCAGACGCCCCGCGCCGCCGGCATTTGAATAACGCAATAAACTTTGGAGGGGGGAGGGGGAGAGTAGAAAAGGGGTGAGGCTGACGCAATTAGCCCCCTCCCCTCCCCTATCACCTGCGGGCGCGCAGCGCGCCGGCCCAAACAAAATTACCGATTCGAGTAACTGCGCCCTAAACTGCGTGACGCCGCCATATTGGTCGCCCGAGCTGCCGTCGCTTCGGCTCCATTCGGTAGATGTCGGGTCACGTCGGGGCCCGACAGCGTACGTCTCCAGAGGGCGTCGGGCTCCGCGTTAACTCAGGAACGCCCTTCATAATACCTGACCGACGTCGCTAAACACGTCAATCCACTTATGTGTTCATACAAATCAGTACTCCGCAAATTCGTTAAATCAACTTTGGACGACAAACTGCATCTTTGATTTAAATAGATTTTGATACGATTTATTGTTCCATTAACTGTTTTCGAGTCACTACAGGCTCATCAAATGGAGGTGTTACAAGAGCATTATTTTAACTGTTTTCGAGTCACTGCAGGCTCATCAAATGGAGGTGTTACAAGAGCATTATTTTAACTGTTTTCAAGTCGCTGCAGGCTCATCAAATGGAGGTGTTACAAGAACATTATTTTATGGACCGTGTACAGCTACGCACTAGGACCGTAGTGCTGACAGAATTTTTACATAACGAAAATATCATTATGTTTTAGGATAGTTGCATTTCAATTCCTCGTAGTATCCATAGCAAATTAATTCCGCCATAACGCGAACTTACGTAACATAGAACATAACATACGTAACATAGAACATATCATACCTATATAAACCGCCAAAAATATTCTGTAATTCAGACTGTGGGCCACATAATTTTTAATATATTTTGTGTACGTGAAGTTTGACAGAAATAAGCTTCACTGGCTATTTCTTTCGATTTTATATTCATCGCTACTCTCAGAAGCCTGCACTATTTTTTGTCGCAACTGTATGCTATGGGGAGCGCAGCGCTACTGATTTGGCCTAGAAACTATCATTCAATAATAATCTTCATGCTCCTTACTGTTGCCTAGATAGGCTGCAGTACTTTGTCGTACATCCTCAGGCTTATTTTTAGCATTTTAAACCCTGAGTCATCGAAGTAAGGTATTCACTTTTGGAAAGAATATTGCTAACCTGTACTTTATTTACGTTATAGTGGTTTCCTATAGTTATTTCTAGTGCTGCAGGAGCTTCATTTTTCATCCTTCTCCAAATGTGATATAACTTTGTCTCTAATGAGCTTGTACTGACGCGGCGATATCGATCTCCCTTTCTCGCTCAAGCTGAATGAAGCAGTCGCAACCCACAGGAAAAAATCATTCATTCACTCTTTGTGAATTTTTTGGTTCCCTGTAAACAGCCCTTTCCGCCCCCCCTCCCCCCCCCCCCCCCAACTCGATTCTTAGAACAATCGAACTTCCCTGTATAAAACTTCGTATCTCCCGAACTATGTGTCGGTTCGTATAATGATATAATTTTGCAGGTATATTCAGATACGTGGATACTGTCTGCAAAAACGTACTGCGAATAAAAGTAATAGCAAAGAAGTAATATATTACGAGGTGTGTTTGTTAAGTAAGTACCGTTCTAAATTAAAAATAAAACAATTAAACGTTTCTAAGAAATTTTGTTTTTATATGGAAGTCTGTACTTTAACGCACTTTTCTAGATAAGTTTCACCAATATTCGGCGTGGTTTACGTTTTTTTGTAGGTATCTGAAATGCCACCTTCCGACTGAGGATTCCCCCGAGTGTGAAGTACGCGCTGTGCTTAGAGATGACATGAAAGATGGGATGGTACAGAAATGGCTGAAAGCTTTTATAGATGTCCGTACGAATGTGCATAATAAGGAATGACGTGGGCGTCCTTCAGTCATTACTGACGACTTGGTGCATAAAGTTGATGAAAAACAGAGAGAACAGACGCTTTAACGACTTCCACGTTATATGATGAGTTTCCTCAAGTGTCAAGAAGTGCCCTTTATGCAATTATTTCCTAATCAGGTGGCAGATTTCTACGAGGATGGTGTTAAAAGTTGGTTGTCCGATACAATATGTACCTCAATATCCGTGGGAATTATGCAGAAAAGCAGATTGCAGTACTGGCTTTCATGTAAAAATAAAATTGCTAAGTAAAGTCTACTTATTTTATTTTTATTTCAAAAACGGTACTTATTTCAGAAACACACCTCGTAAAACGTCATGTTTCACGCTGAAGTTTCACTGCACGAACGGCGAAAATGTAGCAACTGATAATCGTTTTTTCCTTTCGGTTTTCTTTTTTTTTTGTGGGAATTTCAGCTGAAAGAGTTTCGGAAAGTTTTGGAAGTATGTATACAGCTTGTTGGAAGTCGCTAAGTGCTTTCATTCTCAAAAATTGGATGAATATAGTCAGGGTAATTTGTGCACTGTTAGTTATGCTGCCTCAACACATAATTATACAGTCTCTAACTTCAATACTTGACTTACTGTGTTAGACCTCTGACGTAACATCATATTTCTTAATGAGCAGTTTAAGACAATTAAAAAAATTAATTTGGCCATTAATTATATGATAAATTTAAAATCGAATTTTTGTTGCTGCTGGAAAGCTGTACATGCACTGTGCCCTTTTTTAGTAATACGGAGCGAAAGCCCTAATGATCAGTGTTTGATAGTCTGACCAGATTATACACTAAAAAAACAAGAAAACTTTGTTGAGACCTATACATGAAACAAAAAACCAAACTTGGTACACATATCACTTAATTACAACAAAAAAACATTGTTGGGGGACAGGTTAAAACTGCCCACAGGTGTGGGTGGGGATGAAAAGGGAAGTCGCATACAAGCATAACTCACCAATGTCTGCAGCATTTTCAAGCAAATTTTATGTGTACACTACATATTATTCATATAATTGTAGATATAAAAATAATGTGGCCGTAGTATACCCCAACCACCTGTAGGGAAGGGGTAGGGGGTGAGAAGCTGTGACGTGTAAAATATAGTTGACAATAATGTCGAATCCATAGTTTTCTGGTTGTCTAGGCGCACGGATGACAATGACGTTTCACCCAAGGAGAAGGGAGCGGGGGTGCAAATACAGTGTCATTCAAGCAAATCTCTGTAATGTTTGAAGTAATTTCTACCACACTTGATCCTGCTGGTTTGCCACTATATCGTCTTTGGAACAGAACAAGACAGTGTGTCGGGAAAACGCTATGCAATGTGATTGAAGTAATCATCTTAACAAGAAAGGGAGCGAAACAGTTTGCATCCCACGACTACCGCTGATTCCGACGCACCTTCTCTTTAAATTCAAGGAGTGCAATTTCCAATTAACAAATCGCAGAGGCAATCTGTCACGTACTACAGTGAGGGTTTGACATAACTGTTTCTCTCACGAATAATTTTATGTCGCTTGCCCAATGGTGGGGCTCGACCAAGAATTTTTCATCCTAGCTAATGGAGGTGAAACTAGAAAGTAATGATTATAATCAAGTTAAATCAAAATCATTATGAATTGTGTAACTCGCAGAAAATATTTTTCAATCTGGATACTGTACTCGTGAATTTGTACATATATATGTATTTTTTTTTGTTTGAATGTTTTGTAATTTGTATGCTGTTCTCATGAACAAGTAAATGATATTTCTTCGATATTAGGGTCACATTAGAGAAACACTTCATTTTTTCCGTTTTCTAAATAAATACCTAATCAACGCAACGTTTTCAGCTACGTTTTTATAATTTGTATGCTGCTTTTCATGAAAACATGTCATAAAATTTTCTTCGATATTACACTGCAACCACAGTGCATTTTTTCCCATCCTAATAAAAGTTTGGAATAAATAAATACTCATGCAACGCCGGTATTCAGGTAGTATTTGAATGAAATTAAGTCCGGGTTTTATACTGCGTATTGCGAAACCGGGAAGACCGGAGCTCTGCAGTTAGACGCCATAAAGAAGACCGCTGCAAAGACGGTCGAAACGTCAGCATTTTAGTTATTTTAATTGTTTTTTTAATAACGTGGCCTAATGCCCACAATGATTTATTTAAATTGATACTAGCCTTGGAAGCCTACGAACATATATTTGTAGACATAATTTGGAAATTTGCTAATTTTGTCAATTAGAAACACAGTAATTTCTTCAAGGTCCCACCAAAGTGGTGTATTGACGATATAATAGACACTGCACCCTTCTGTTCTGATTTGGATGCGAAATGCTACTGTTAGACGACTGTTTACATTATTTTATCCAGTTCCTCGAAGGGGTGGTGCCTTTCTAGCTTGTCAGTTGTGTTGTTACAGAGCAAGTATAATAGTTCAGGCTAGGGCTAGGCGAAATTAGTGGCAGATCACACGATCATGTACAGTTTCTTCATAGATATCACACTGACTCAAAGATTTTTGACTAATATACATGAAAGCGTGTCGCATGTCCTCAGTATATGTGTGTCCTAAATCTATCCTCTGCAAGTGACTCTGCAGTACAAGGCAGAGGGTACTTCACGCCGTAAGACATATCAGATTTTCTTCCGGTCTAATTCATGTATGAAAAGCTGGAAGAATAACTGCTTAAATACCTTCATGCGCGCTGTGGTTACTGTAATCTTGTATTTATGGTCCCTAACTGAATGATATGTAGAGGGTTTTATTATATTCATAGATTACTTACTCCACTCTGGTTCTTGTAATTTTGTAAGAAGGCTATTAGAGTATCTTCAAGCGTCTGCTAATTCCAGTTTCTCAGCATTTCCGTGACTCACTAGCGCGGGTTAAACAAATCTATGCCCTTAATGCTTACCTTCAATGTCCACAATTAATCCCATTTGATATGGTTTCCACATGCTTGACCAGTACTCTAGGGTGGGTCCAATAAGTGTATCGTAAGCAATCATCTTTGAAGACTGACTGCGTTTTACCAGTGTACAACTAATGAACCAAAGTCTGCCACCTACTTTACCCACAGAGAACATAATGTGATCATTACATTTAATATGAACAGAAATTTACACACAAGTATTTATAAGAGTGCACAGATTTGAGTTGTGTCTCATTGATATTGTAGTCACAAGATGCTACGTTTATAACGTTTTGTGAAGAGCACAATTTTGTGTTTTTGAACATAAAAACAAGTATACAATGTATGCACCTTTACGCCACTCTGAAACCTCGTCATGATCTGACCGAATATTTATGCTGTTTTTTTCAGAAGGAATTTTTTATAAGTAAGTGCAAAAAGTCTGGGCGAAGATTAATGTTTGTAGTAGGTCATTAACATAGTACATGAACTGCAAGGGCACTAACAGACCTATTTGACCCACCATCCAAGGTTACATGCTGCGTCCTACCTAACAGGAAATCATCAATCTAGCCATTAATTTTGTTTGATACCCCATATAATCGTACTTAACACCCCAAGTTGGGTTCCACATGATTGGTGTTTTCAGAACCTAAGCTGGTCGGCATGGAGGTAGTCATTCTGTTCGAATACCTCTCATTACGTTTGAGCTCAGAATACCTTCTAGTATTCTGTAGTTCTGGAAATAAGTATGAGGGCATAGATATTTGCAGGAAAATTAACATTGACGAAGAGTTCTCGGGCTTCCAGCCGGGTGGCGGTGTCTTCAAACTGCGACGTTTCGACGAGTGACATACTCGTCATCTTCGCCAAGGGACACCGCCACCCGGCTGGGAAGCCCGAGAAACTCTTCGCCAGCTGTATACGCGGGGAAAGCATACATTCACAAAAATTAACATTGTCGGTTGGAATAGGTGCACCATGTATATCTAATCGTATGTAATCCAGTATACCGACAAATACAGTCAAATGGTATTGCATTTGATGTCAGTAGTACAGTATTTAACAAGACATCAACGATTCTGATGGCAGATGGTGGAACTCGGTGTAAGGGCAGATGGCTCTGTGTACGTACGTGCCTTTACCGCAGATAAGGAACAGACATATTACTGACAGTGCGTGTACAACCGGCGTTTTAAAAGTTTTGCACAGTCGTCTCTAATTTTTTTTTTATTTTTTGCAGAAGGAGAATGAAATTTTTTGTGAACATACTTGGAAAATGATTCAAATGCTCTGAGCACTATGGGACTTAACCGCTGAGGTCATCAGTCCCCTAGAACTTAGAACTACTTAAACCTAATTAACCTAAGGACATCACACACATCCATGCCCGAGGCAGGATTCGCACCTGCGACCGTAGCAGTCGCGCGGTTCCAGACTGTAGCGCCTAGAACCGCTCGGCTACACCGGCCGGCGAACATACTTGGAACATTTAGCTATAACTTGGTATATAAAAGTATTTTCTTTTACTTACATGTGAGCCTTAATGGATCGTGAAGTATGTGTCAGGTTGCGACAACGGTCGGTGATGGAGTTCCTCTTCAACACTGGCGATGACTCTGCCACAACGATTTACAGGAAGTTGCTCCCTTTTTATGGGAGGACACAGTGGATCGCAGCAGTATCCAGCAGTGGTTGCGAAGGTTTAACGAAGGTGATTTCTCTCTTCTGGACAATCCACGATGCGGTAGACCATCGACGGCAGTGAGTGATGTGAATGAGACCATTGATCAAATCATCCAAAATGACAGATGTGTGACGACACGATAGCTTGCTGAAATGGCTCGTTTGTCATTGGGTAGTGTGGTATCGCTGGTACAGTCACTGGGGTTCAGAAAAGTCTGTGCACGTTGGGTGCCTAGATTATTAACAAGAGAAATGAAAACGATGAGGAAGAATGTGTGCGAGGATCTCATGAAGACCTTTACTGAAGAGTGGAAACAGTGTTTTGACGGCGTCATGACCCAGGTTGAAACACGATTGTTTTTTGTCCGAACCTGAGAGCAAAACCCAATCCATGGAGTGGCGTCATCCGGGCTCCCCTCGGAAGAAGAAACAAAGACTTTCACGGACAGCAGGCCGAAAGTTGGTGGTCTCCTTCTCCTGGGATCAATGTGGTGTCATTTTCATTGACTTTTTGGAATCTGGATCCACAATTAACAGGGACCGTTACTATTTGTCATTGGACAAGCTGCGACGTGCCATCAAGACCCACAGACTACAGCTTCAGGGTCAGCTCATAAGACTACAACCCTGACAACGCCAAACGCCATACAGCCCTTAAGACGCAGGAGAAAATCAGGAAAATGGTTGGAAAAATTGTTCCTCATCCTCCCTACAGTCTCGACTTAGCTTCGTCTGATTTTTACCTCTTTGATCGTTTGAAGGCAAACCTGCGCGGTTAAACATTTGATAGTGAGAAAGACCTTATTTCCTGTGTCAAACGATGGTGTAAAAGTCAATCCCCAGAAATTTACCGAAGTGCATTTACATCATGGAAAGAACGTTCGGCCAGATACGTCATAGCTGATGGAGGCTACATTGAGTAGGCTCAACGAATAGCTGAATGTTCCAAGTACGTTCACAAAAAATTTCATTCTCCTCCTGCAAAAAATAAAAAAAATTAGAGACGATTGTGCAAAACTTTTTGAACGCCCTTTGTACATAAACTACGACTGTGGCAATGCCACGCGGAAAACAGTTATAAACATTTTTGGAAGGGTACTGTCAACTGCCGTTAAGTAATGTATAAAATGAGTGTTTGAACTATCAGTTGTTTTTATTTTACTGCTCTGTATACATTTAGTATTCGTATGTTTGCTTTTAAAGTCCTGTGTCATATTTACATTCATGAGATGCACAACACATTATAAGGAATGACTAATGCAATATGGTGGCTTAAATTACTTTAATCCTTCATCCGTGATGATGGTCGAAGACCTAAACCAGCAGACATCTGGGTTTAAAATAAAAACAGCTGATGGTTCAAATATGAATTTTATAGAAAACAGTTATCATGTGATGAGAAAGCAAAAATCGTCAAATTGCCAAGAGCTGAACTGTTCAAGTAGAGTTATTAATAATTTCGTTAGACTGGTGCACAATATTGGCAGAACGGAAAATATGGGCAAAGTAGAAAATTATTTGAGGCATAGAGAGGGTTACTCTTGCGCAAAGCAAGGGCCACCGATCGTTATTCATCTCAAGTTGTTGCTGATTTAGGTTTCCATAAATTACGGCAAAGTTTTTCACATGACACACATGTTGGAACTGCTGAAAGCCGCACTCTAACACCTGAACATAAAAAAGTTAGGTTGAAAAACATGTCATGGACTTCAGAATGGGATAAAGTGATCCTCAGTGATGAGAAGAAGTTTAATTAAGATGAGCTGGTTGGATTTCAATATTATTGGCATGATCTGAGAACAGAGCAGCAAGTAAAAATGAGCAGAAGTTTTGATGGTGGAAATGGTACGATTTGGGCAGCCTTCTGCGCTACAGGTAAGTCACGCACTTTTTTGCTGAACACTAGAATGAACTCTAACATGTACACAGAGATGCTAATGATAGAATTTGATCAGAATAAAAGAGGATCTACGGGACAAAAGTCTAATGTCTAAACAAGATAATGCATCTATGCATGTTTCTGCTACAATCAAAATGTTGTTTGAAGATATGACCCGTACTTCTCCGAGATTTAAACCTCGTGGAAAATCTTTGGGGAATACTAGAAAGGCGTGTTTATCACAATGGAAGGCAATCAGAGGCCGTATGTGAGTTGAAAAGAGCTATACGAGAAGAGTGGGAGACAATTTCACTGCAAGGACTACAAACCCTAGCAAAATCAATGCCGAAAATAACTTCTGAGGTAATTAGGAAGAACGGAAGTTGGACCAACTACTAACAATGTAATAACACAACAGGAAAGGGAGTGCCTTCATACCAAATCCCATCCAGAAAATTCGAACGCCTTATTTTGTTACTCGAATTATGAAAGAAACCTTGTAATTCCGTAATTATTGTTTATGTCTTACATGTATCTATTCCTTTCATAATAAATTCGATACGTCAGACATTGTACTATTACTTACGCGGAACTCTGCCTTTATGCTGATTTCCACTATCGTATTATGGCCGGATGTCAAAGATATTGGACGGCAGTTTTCTCCACCACTTTTCTTCTCTACGAAATGATTGACCAGAGCTTTCTTCCAAATACGGAATACAACTTCTCGCACGTGAGATTTACAGTGTATTCTGATTAGAAGTGGGGCCAACTTGGCCGCAAATTCTGTACAGAATCTGACGGATTTCGTTGGGCAATTGGGCTTTGCTCAATCCTTTCTATTTCAGCTGTTTCTCATCGTCACTGACACTAAGATCCAAATCACTAATATTTGCAGAAGTGCGACAGTTAAATTGGATATTCCTTTGTAAAGAAACATTTGATAGTTGAGTCCAGAATTTTTGCTTTTGCTTTGCTATTCTCTGTTTCAGTTCCCGTGTCTTCCGTAAGTGTCTCGACTCTAATTTTGGGTCATTGTTCTCAGACATATTGAGCTTAAGAGTCAAATGAGTGAACAAGTACATCATTGACACCTGCTTCCCCTGACGTGCCAAGTAAGTATTTATTTATGATAAATAAGGTCAAAAATTTTGAGGCTTTCGGACTATACTTGTTGATTATTCCCTGTCAGCTTTCGTCTCAAGATCTTCGGTCGCCGTTTCTTTAATAATTTTCCTGACTTTTCGTCAGCACGAGTGGCTGGACGAATATTTGACAGTGTCAGGCACTCGTGTTGGGGAACAGTTAGAAAAATCATTAAAAAACGACGGCCGAAAACTCCTGAGACAAAAGGCAACTGACAGTACATCATAAGTTATTACTATGTCAGGCGCAGCAAGAGTTAATACTGTTTTACGTTGTGCTTGCCACTCATTTGATCTTATGATCTATTCGTTTCGCAAAGACTATTGTATTGATTCGCACAGTATATGGCATGAACCGAAACATGTAATGATTTAACCCTAATAAATCTTGTTTGCGATCTTGACTGAAAGTGCATTCTAACAAAATAATAACGTGCAGGGAAGTGGTATCGGTTTTTGTGACAACGTTTTATAAACAAAGAGATCCATGGAAAACCACCGAAAACCAGTAGGAACACCAGCAGATATTGATCACATGAAAGACATCTTGAAAGTAATTCGGCAAAATAGTATCGCAGATTAGTTGTGGAAGTCTCTTCAGAAGAGTTATCAAACAGGAACTTCACTTTCATTCTTTCAGAATTCCAGTTGTAGATGAGTAGCATGAGATGATGTCTCGATGAAGTGGTATCGGGAAATTTGGCAACTTAGTTTTCATTTCTTCAGATGAGCTATGGTCCAACCTGCCCGGGGAAGTGAACTCTCAGAAAATCCGTCGTTATGCACGATAAAATTCCATATCAGTTCCTTGAGCTGCCTGTTCTTAATTTATGATTGGTATCAGGTGTATAATTCCTGTACTACGTTTATTTTGCCAGCTTGTGGTTTTATAAATAGTATGAAAAAATTTTCAATAATGGAAAATTGCTATTAAAATTAAGACTTGAAAAAGATGAGTTTCCGCTTTCTGGACAGTGAACAATTAAGAGTTTTGAAGAGTTTTATCAAACTGCGAAATTACACCCTAGAACCCTTTAATCAGCCCCTCTGCTGAGTCTATCCGTACTACTTCTTTAAAAAATTTAATTATTGTTTAGTTGTATTCTCAAAGTTCTTTTAGTTGATGTTGTTTCTGGACGTATCACTGCAATATTTACTTAATGATAAAAATAATAAGTATGGTCTCAATATAACATTATAAAGCACATTTATGCACCATCTGACGCAACTATTTGGACAAGCATCTACTAAGATTATAGAAGTTGAAAAGTAGAGGAGGACTCTAGGGTATTAAATGAGGTACTAAGAAATGAGAGTGAAGTGTAAAATAGATTTTTGTTTTACCGGGAAATGTTTAATTATAGTGTACATACAGATGAATACTAGGGCAATGAACCATGAGGCCTGCTCATAAAGGATAAGGGGGGCGCACCCGGCATTTGCTAAGGATATAGAGATAGGACGACCTGTCTCCTGATGTATAGGGATGTTTTATAAAGGGGCTTACCTACCAGAACGGAAGGAGGAAGTGAACTCATAGGGTCAACCCACATGAAAAGTATAGGTACTGATGCTAGGGAAAAAGGACAGTATCGTGACAAAAGTCACACATTTAATGGGAATTCTTCAGGTAAGTTTGAATTCTATATACCACTAGCTTTATTATGTTTTATGTGAATTTACAAATGTCGAAAAGAACACATCCAGTTGGCCAGAGTTCCTCCAGACTACAAACTACTATAAATAATGATACTAGTACGTACTAAGGAAAAAATAGTACAAGGAATTAGAATAAAAAATAAAGTACTCAAGTGTCATGAACACCTGGAGCTTACTATTGGAAACTATAGGTTTAATCCTCACGATTCCTAGATACAAGAGAACGAACTCCAACATTGATTGAAATGTTCACGTTTTATAATTAAAGTAAAATGAAAAAAAGGAATAGCTAAATAATGAGAAAAAGGGTATTCACGGCTATGAAAAGAACAAGGTATACTGTTGAAATATGAATTGTTATTATATGCGATATAAATGTACATAATGATTGTATATAAAATATCGCGTGTTCGATTTGGGGAGGGGGAGGGGATATGTAGTGCTTCGAGCATTTCTGCGTAAATTCTAGAACCACTTGGCCTTCCTCCGTCTCGAACACACGACATTTTAAATAGAAGTGTGAGAGAGACGAATCCGGCCTACTACTCATAGCATGTTTGTGTGTGCAGGTCTAAAAACAGTCACGAGCAAATTGTGGACACGGCGGCCGACAAGTACCTACTGTACAATCCACAGAGTTTCAGGGTATGTGTAGAGAAGAACAAGAAGTATTTATGCATTATTCTGTGCTTTTAGTGACTGTGATGATTCTTAAGGACAGATGAAGAAATGAAATTAGACTTTTAAGTAAGTCATGTGTTGGACTTGCTAGAAGCAAGATATGTTCATAAATTATGTGGTCGTTAAACCAAAGCTATTGTAATTGTATTTAATCGAGTCTAATGCGATACAAATCGGTTGACTAGCAAACTTTCGAATATTTATGTGAGAAATTGTGAGTTTGTTCTTTGTGGAAGCTGAAATATATACCAAGACTAAACTAAAAGTATTCTGCGAGTATCCACTTATTTCATGAGTAGAGAGAGAGAGAGAGAGAGAGAGAGAGAGAGAGAGAGGGTGAGAGAGTCGGGTAAATTCCATTGAAGTTTTTGGAGATCGACGTGTCCGACTATCCAGAGAGGAAGATCGACTGTGCATACCAAGTAAGTCAACTGATGTGAGAGCGGTGTGAAGTTGGCAAATCAGCTCCACATCGATTCTTGTCGTCTAGAGCGTTAGACTGCCTCTAGTCTCAGTACATTCCATATAACCATAAGTCTGTTGTTGAAAGTACTGATTTCTGACATCATGTGCGTGTTTCTTGAATTTTAAATAACCTTTCTCAGTAATGTTAAGTAGTTTTTGTAGTGTGCAACTCTTGCACGATCTCTACTTGTTCTTGTCAGAGGATGCATTTCCCTTTTCCTTTCACAAGACATTGTAATCCCTATGGTGATCCATGGTTTTTTGCATGGCTGTTTAGTGTCCTTTCTCACTGGCTAATAATGATATGAATCTATGATGGTGTAGATTAAATTTTATGCTAGCATTTGGTTCATTATAAATTAATCCCACGTCATCTCCTGTAAACTATTCTTAAAAACGTTTAACCTGGAGTCATTAATTATTCTAACCGATTTCGAGTGAAGAGTATCCATACTCTAAGGCACTATGTCATTTATTCTAAGTGTGCGTCATGATTAGGGAGAGCATTTGATACTGGGTAAACAGTTATTTTCTTGCTTTGAGCTTCATCAATGAAAAAATTGTAGATTGGGGTCCTACTGTTTTTATCCACCCATGTTGGAAAGATAATTACTGAGATCAAATAGTGGGATCCAAATAAGGTTTGCAGATATTGTAACTTTCTTTGTCAGAGTCCTTTAAAAAATCTACATTGAAGTCACTACAGACCATTAATTGCTTGCTGGTATCTTGACAGCTAGCATAGTAAGGAATCCATATTGCCCATAAACAGTTCAAAATTTGCAAGTAGGGATTCATATACAGTTACAATTAAAAGTGAACGATTTTTCAGTATTAATTCACAAGCACAAACTTATGTGTCCTGATCACAGTATCTACTTAGCTCAATGCTTCTGAACTTATGTTCTGTCTTTATACATGTCACATCTCCTTTCCCATATTAGTTCTACATGACGAAGCTGCAATAGTGTCATCTTTTATATGTAATTTATATAATCCTGTAGTTACTTGGTGCTCAGACAGGCAAAATACATCTATCTTTTCAGAGCTTTCTAAATTTTCTAAATGGACAAGAAGCTCTTCTACCTTACTAGTCAATCCTCTAAAATTTTGATGAAATAAGCTAATCTTACTTTTCCGTACATTCTTTAGCATTTTGTGGGGTTCTTCTTTCAAAACAGGATGCCTGAATCCTAATTCTAATCTGAAATGCTCCTCTGACACCAGTAACCACAGGGACCTTGCAATTTGTGATAGTGGCCCTGCCGGGCGGTATGGCCGAACGGTTCTAGGCGCTTCAGTCCGGAACCGCGCTGCTGCTACGGTCGCAGGTTCGAATCCTGCCTCGCGCATGGATATGTGTGATGTCCTTAGGTTAGTTAGGTTTAAGTAGTTCTAAGTCTAGGGGACTGATGACCTCAGATGTTAAGTCCCATAGTGCTTAGAACCATTTTTGATAGTGACCCTCCGTATATTATCTGTAAGAAGCTCAGTGAAACTACATTTTCATTTCCTATTCAGTTGTGGCCATGTCTACTATATCCCCACCTCCCAATTGTAACAACTGGCACTGCACGCACAGCAGTATTTACCAAAGGCTGGTCATGGCGCTGTAGGACCTCCACAAAACTCACATTTGTGTGTGTAGTTGCTATTCCTGTTTCATCCACTTCACCCATAATGCCGTAATTACTGTTCTTAGCCAGGCTGTTCCGTGCTCAACCAACTATAACAACCTGATTCCTCTGACAGTAAACAAAGTAATTATTAAGTCTTTAGAAAACCGTCGCTAGTTGTAGGAATTTACATTCTAGTTTTCTTTTCGTTAAGTGTACAGATAGTCACGCAAGATAGGGAGACTAACTTGGCTACCAACACGTCATGAATAAAGAGTACTTGAAGATGTGAAGTGTTTAAACGAATCTTATAGTTCTACTTTGATGCGATGTATTCCATGTATTTTTTTCCATCATTGGATATACCGAAGCACGGTTATGTTTTAGTCATTAATTTTTTGCTTTTGCAACTGGATAGTTTTATCACTCGCATTTGAGAGTTCCTGAAAAGTGAATTAGTTGATAGGGATTATTTAAATAATTACAACAAAGTGTTCTCGAAAGAGTCGTTTCGAATAGGATGATGCCTGATGCCCAACAGTTATTACCATAAACAGGGTGTTATGCCCAACACTGTGGAAAGGTTCGAAATTCAACACATGTCATTGGCAGAGCGCCTGATTACACTTGTCAACAGTGGTTTTCGTACCGACAAAGTACATATAAAACTTAATTCTATACTGTAATGTGACATAAAATGTGAACTCAGAAAGTGCTCATCACGTCAGGTTTAAACGTTATGACCTGCAAGTCATATAACATAGTTGAATTTACTGTATAATTTTTAAGTGCTTTGTGTTGTGATAAGTTAGTGCAGTGACCTTTTTGTTATTAACTTTAATGTGAACTAATTTTTAAATGTAATATGTAACATTAGTGTATTTTACGCAGTGTATTTAAAATTTTAAACCCTCCAGTCATATGCATCTGCTTACTTTTCCTTCTGTATTATCTCAAGTATTTGAATTTTTCTTTTCTTTTTCAGGAACTGATCTGGCTAAGTTCGTTCAACAGAAAAGTGTTTTGCAGGCATTGAAAATACAACACGAAGAAATCAAACCGTGGATGTACAAACCATCCCGATTCATTTCGTTGTATATGTGGTGAATTCACGACAAGGAAACAATGACGACCAGTTTTTAACTTACTTGAAGACGTCGTATCATTTATACTTGAACTGCCAACTGGGAGATCAGAATAAAGATTGGGCACCTCACATAACTTGCACTAGGTGCAATTCTAAACTAACACAATGGCTGAAAGTAAAAAAAGAGCACTTACCATTTGGCATACCAATGATCTGGCGAGTGGCTGAAAATCATGTTCATGACTGCTACTTCTGTTTGACTAATGTAACTGCCTTTTCATCAAAGAATAAGAAGAATATTAAGTACCCTAACCTGCCCTCAGCAATCATACCTGTTCCGCACGGTGAAGACCTGCCAGTTCCAACTCCTCCACAAGTGTGGGAAGAAGTTCGTAATTCTGATCATGAATCTACAAACGCTGAGGAAGCACAAAGTCAATCAAGTGAAGAGGAGTATTTTTCAGAATAAAGATTGCATTTATTACACAAGCAGACTTGAAGACCTAGTTCGTGATTTATACTTATCCAAGAGGCATGCAGAAATTTTATCTTCACGTCTTATGGAATGGAACTTCCTTCATGAAGAAACTCACTTTAGGCAACGTAATAAAGATCTGATGACATATTACCGTATGGTGGGCAACTTTTGTGCTTGTAGTGATGTAGTAGCATTAATGTAACAGTTAAACATATCATACGATGCTGCTGAGTGGCGCTTGTTTATTGACGCTTCCAAGACAAGTCTGAAGGCTGTACTACTGCACAATGGTAATACGTTTCCATCTGTACCTGTAGGGTACTCTGCGACTATGAACGAGAACTACGTAAATTTGTCAGAGATCCTTGAAGCTATTAAGTATAGGGAAGAAAATTGGAAAAGATATGGTGATTGGTTTACTAACTGGTCTCCAAAGTGGTTTCACCAAGTATTGCTGTTTCCTTTGTCTTTGGGACAGCCGTACAACAGATAAATATTATAGAAAATGGTTCAAATGGCTCTAAGCACTATGGGACTTAACATCTGAGGTCATCAGTCCCCTAGAACTTAGAACTACTTAAACCTAACCAACCTAAGGACATCACACACATTTATGTCCGAGGCAATATCCGCACCTGCGATCGTAGCTGTCACAAGGTTCCAGACTGTAGCGCCTAGAACCGCTCGGCCACACCGGCCGGCAAACATTATACAGTTAAGCAGTGGCTACCACGAAAGAAATTGGCTCCAGGAAGAGAAAATGTGAAATATGTACCTTTGGCGGATTCTCAAAATATCTTCCCTCCCCCACTGCATATCAAACTCGACCGTATGAAGAATTTTGTCAAGGGAATGGACAAAGATGCTAATGGTTTCATGTATCTACGTGAATTATTCCCTGAATTAAGTAGCGCCAAATTGAAAGAGGGGATTTTTATTGGGCCACAAATTAGAAAGTTAATGCATGATAAGAACTTCGAAGAAAAATTAAGTCAGTTAGAAATTGCAGCCGGCATTCTTTTAAGGACGTCGTTGAAGGTTTTCTAGGGAATACAAGAGCAGAAAACAGTGACGTATTAGTGGGAACTCGATTAGAAACTTATAAAAATCTTGGATGCAGAATATCACTAAAAATGCACTTCCTTCATTCTCAGATTTCTTCCCTATCAATTTCGGAGCGGTTCGTGACGAACACGGAGAAAGGTTCCATCAGGACAGTTTGCGAATTGAGAGCCGCTATAAAGGTAGAAGGAATCCTTCAATGTTAAGTGACTACTGTTGGTTTTTAAAGCGTGATTGATATATATCCCACAGAAGGAAGTTTTCATCAAAAAGACTCAACCCTCCACCATCAGCATCATCATTGAGCAAATGAATGTTGCAATTTCTGTTGTAAAAATGTACATTTGGCCCAGGACACCAGAGTAAAATAGTTTTATGGCATTAAGGATGTTATATATTGTCTAAAAAGAGTGTAGACCACCCTAGTCTCTGTTTTTAGATATAGGCATTTAAAAACCTCCGCAACAAAAAATTGGAGGGTGATGGCGAATATCTAACTACATTTACAGATTCAGCAAGTCCAAATTAGTTAGGTCCACTATGTTTTATCTCTGTATCTGAAAAAAAAAGTTTATTTTGTTGTATAGTGTTATCAGAAAACGTGCGACCCCCACTTCTCCCCCTTCCAAAAATAAGCGTAATCTAAAAAAAGAGGGAGAGAGAGGGCCACACACACACACACACACACACACACACACACACACACACACACACACACGCAATTATTTATATATATACACAGAGGGAGAGGGAGAGAGAGAATGTCAATCCTTATTCGTTTGTTGGACCATGCTGTTGTAATATCTATTTTCCATTTCAGCAATCTCATTTTACTCTTAAGATCTTGTGAGGATTAAGGATTCTCTAAGGGGTCTGGGATTATATCGCTACATCTTTCTCACACGCCTGCTGTTCAAAGGTGTGAGAGCAGAAACGGCTTAAGGACCTGTTGAAATACTGCATGTACTAGCACAAGACTACTTGGATGATAAGTAAGCAATTACCTATGCAGATTTCAAAATTCGTGCCCGGAAACATGCCTCGATCTCAGAAAAGCGAGGTTGTTAAAAATTCTGCCGCGAACACAAGACAAAAATCTCTCGCTAGTCAGATCCGGTTATAGAATGACGAGGTGATTTATAAATTGCGCTGGAAATGGTCTTCTCGGCGGTAAGACAACAAATGTGCTTCATTACAGCACTCCGGGGTGTTTATAATTCTGGGAAGGGCTCAGGTGAGGACAAAGAGACCGCGATGAATAGTACGTGGCGTGACCGCGGCACGGCGCCACTTCCGCAGCTTTTCGCCCGCGAAGCAATTACGGCAGCTGATTGTATCACGCCACAGGTCCACGGCCGCCGCCTGTGCTAAGCAAACTTCCGCCAAACACTCGTTCTCGGCGCTTTACCGTCTGCTGCGTCTTCAACTAATTTGTCTATGGAGTTGTAGCGACCAACGAGAGCTACACAAAAAGTAATGACACAGCTTTAATGAAATTGAAGAAGCTGTTTTTCTTTTTTTTTTTAATTTTTTTTCCTGAAGAAACCATCACAGACACCTGGTCAGCTTAATACAGCTCTATACTAGGGATGTAACAAAGCCGAAGTCGTGGTCGTAAGATGCGCGAATTCTTTTGTTGGAGTCGATGGGGTTGGAGGCACTTATATAATTACCATTTCTGAAAAAAATCAGCACTCTTTAAGAAGCCAATTTACCATTCCAGCACGGAAGTGCTGTAACAAATACGTCTGAAAAGCCTGCACGAAGAATCGCAGTTTGCTGGAGCCATTGTGTTCGGTTCCTATTTGAGCTAGGAATATGAGCTAAGAAGTTTTTGGTTTAGTCCGGACTAGCGGCCGTTTGTATAGCCATTCGAACATCTGTCTTACTGTAGCTACAGTATATTAAACAAACTTTGAATGAGTCCCAGGCAAATTGTGCGAATCGATTAATTCCCTTTGCTAAAGGTTGTAATTGGGTTGAAATTAATGCTCGGCTAACGGCGCCGTTTGTGTGTGCACCGTTCGTATTTAACGAGAAGAAAGTCACCGTCGTTCGGATTTTACGTGCGATCACGGTAACCCTCAAGTAACTCCGAACTGGAGCGAGACTGATGTTTCGAATTTGATCCATCGATGTATCGGAACTTGGTCTAAGATACATTGTAACTATTTGAAAAACTCTTGCTTCGTTTGAATTTTATGAGCAAAAAAATACGTTTTTTTGGAATGTCTTTAAACGTGTTACTTCTATACTTCAGATACTACGAGTCCGTTTAAACTTTGCACAGAGGAAGATAAATGGGGAAAGTCAAGACTGCTTTCTTTTTGCCTGGTAATCTTTATCCGTTGTCGAGATAGGGTAGTTCAACGTTGAACTAAATGTAACATGTAAAATTCGTTCTTGCGTCAACTGAAAGCGCGGAAACAGTTTAAAGTGAATCAAATAAATCAAAAATGCATTCTTCCGATAAAATTGAAAACTTGCTTTCAAAAACCTAGCTTCATTCGGATTTTACGCGGAATTTCTGTGAGGTTCTTTATGCGCTCCACTTCAATGTTTCACACTCGTGCGAATCGGTTCAAATTTTGTAAGAAGGTAGACAAATACATATTCAAAATGGCCCTGAGCACTATGGGACTCAACATCTCAGGTCATCAGTCTCCTAGAACTTAGAACTACTTAAACCTAACTAACCTAAGGACATCATCACACACATCCATGACCGAGGCAGGATTCGAACCTGCGACCGTAGCAGTCACGCGGTTCCGGGCTGAAGTGCCTAGAACCGCACGGCCACCGCGGCCGGCCAAATACAAGTAATCAATGGTTTTGTTAAAGCTCTGTCTGTTGGCACTATATAAGCAACATGGTTCAAAAGTCAATAAAAATCCTATACCGGATCAGTCTTCTCTCGAGTCAACAAAAATGTACATCGTTGTCAAATTATAGGAGTTTAATGTAAAAATTTTGACAGAGTAAAAATTCAGAACCAGAATGGAAAATGCTCCTATCATAGCACAAAAAAGCGAATGTGTCCCGGGCAGAGTTAGGTATGTAAAAGAAGGCACAAATTAATGCGCTGCTAGAGACTGGGATGCGTCTGCAATAGGAACTGTAGGAGAGTGATGGTGCATCTATTATAGTAAGTATCCAGAATGGTGATGCTTGAGTCCTAAACTTTAATGACACGATATGTCACTTGCACGACATGACAAATGCCGTGTTCGATGACATGAATGGCATGTGTCTTGATATACGACATGGTATCATGTAGCACGTTACTTTACGTGACACGATGCATAATATTACATGGCAAGGATGCTAATACTAACACGTAAAAAAGCGCGAATATGTCAAGATGTTTTGCTTTAATAGTGTTTGAAGCAGTCAGTTAAGTCCAAGAGCTAGTTCCCTTCTTCTATGTCCCTAACTCTGCCCTAGACATATTCACCTTTTTTGTGCTACGACAGGAACATTTTTCATTTTGGTTTACGTATACACTGTTCCGCGAAACGTCAGGACGAGCTAGACAATGTAACATAGCATATCAACTACTCAGTCGAAATGAATGAAGGTACGGGCCCTGTTACCGGAAGTCTCACAGTCGTGCATAGAAAGTTGGACCTCACATAGTGTGAGGTGTGGCTAACGATGTATACGGGCCCTGCAACGAAGTTGTGACGTCACACTAGTCACACACTTCGCGAACATTCGGTTCCGTGCAGGATCCAGGGGAAATAAATATTTAATTGAAAAGGTAGCCACTTAAGGTCTTAATTAGGTCGAGTGTTGTCGAGAACTTGTATAGATTTAAACTCGTCTGAAATAGTTACTCGCTTTCCGCCTGGGACGGCTGCTGGCACTCTTAAGACCTGCAGCGTCACGTGCTGTGGCGTACGCATCACAGCCTGTCTTTCTCGTGGGCTTCGGTGTGAAGTCAGCGCGACCAGAGCGCCAAATGGGGACGAACACGCAAAACACGAGGCATTTGAATGAACGGGAAAGTACAGTGTGTATCAATCGGCGAGAAAATACTGTGAACTGCGGTGGCGTTCCTTATTATAACATTGCCCGGAAACGACATTTGAATAATTTCGCACGGGGAAGAATCATCGGGAAACGGGAAGAACGGCGAAGTCTGACGAACATAGTCCAAGAGTTTAGTACTCCTCACAGCGTTTTTTGTCCGCCCCGATAGCTCAGTGGTCAGCGTGACGGATTGCCATCCGACGGGCCCCGGTTCGATTCCAGGTTGGGTCGGAGATTTTCTCCGCTCAGCAACTGGATGTTGTGTTGTCTTCATCATCATTTCATCCCCATCCGGCGCGCAGGTAGCCCAATGAGGCCGGACCTGCCCCGCAAGGGGTCTCCCGGCCAATGGCGCCAAACACTCATTTCCATTTTTTCCACAGCGGTTTTTTCACGTGCATGCGGATCGTTCCGAATTTCAGTAACTGCTACTCTTGGGAGATGAGATGGTCGACCACGGTCAACTACAGCTACAGATGACTGCTACATTGTGCAGCAGGCAAGGAGAGATCTATGTGAAACAGTGGGTGCAACTACAACCACAACTGACAGGAATGTTGTTGTTGTTGTGGTCTTCAGTCCTGAGACTGGTTTGATGCAGCTCTCCATGCTACTCTATCCTGTGCAAGCTTTTTCATCTCCCAGTACCTACTGCAATCTACATCCTTCTGAATATGCTTAGTGTATTGATCTCTTGGTCTCCCTCTACGATTTTTACCCTCCACGCAGCCCTCCAATACTAAATTGGTGATCCCTTGATGCCTCAGAACATGTCCTACCAACCGATCCCTTCTTCTGGTCAAGCTGTGCCACAAACTTCCCTTCTCCCCAATCCTATTCAATACTTCCTCATTAGTTATGTGATCTACCCATCTAATCTTCAGCATTCTTCTGTAGCACCACATTTCGAAAGCTTCTATTCTCTTCTTGTCCAAACTATTTATCGCCCATGTTTCACTTCCATACATGGCTACACTCGATACAAATACTTTCAGAAATGACTTCCTGACACTTAAATCTATACTCGATGTTTACAAATTTCGCTTCTTCAGAAACACTTTCCTTGCCATTGCCAGTCTACATTTTATATCCTCTCTACTTCGACCATCATCAGTTATTTTGCTCCCCAAATAGCAAAACTCCTTTACTACTTGAAGTGTCTCATTTCCTAATCTAATTCCCTCAGCATCACCCGATTTAATTAGACCACATTCCATTATCCTTGTTTTGCTTTTGTTGATGTTCATCTTATATCCTCGTTTCAAGACACTGTCCATTCCATTCAACTGCTCTTCCAAGTCCTTTGCTGTCTCTGACAGAATTACAATGTCATCGGCGAACCTCAAAGTTTTTATTTCTTCTCCATGGATTTTAATACCTACTCCGAATTTTTCTTTTGTTTACTTTACTGCTTGCTCAATATACAGATTGAACAACATCGGGGAGAGGCTACAACCTTGTCTTACTCCCTTCCCAACCACTGCTTCCCTTTCATGTCCCTCGACTCTTATAACTGCCATCTGGTTTCTGTACAAATTGTAAATAGCCTTTCGCTCCCTGTATTTTGCCCCTGCCACCTTTAGAATTTGAAAGAGAGTATTCCAGTCAACATTGTCAAAAGCTTTCTCTAAGTCTACAAATGCTAGAAACGTAGGTTTGCCTTTCCTTAATCTTTCTTCTAAGATAAGTCGTAAGGTCAGTATTGCCTCACGTGTTCCAGTGTTTCTACGGAATCCAAACTGATCTTCCCCAAGGTTGGCTTCTACTAGTTTTTCCATTCGTCTGTAAAGAATTCGTGTTAGTATTTTGCAGCTGTGACTTGTTAAACTGATAGTTCGTGAATGGAAGACACAAAATCTCACGCTCCACAGTGGGACTGGGACTTCAGGAAGATGGTCTCTTTGCCCGATGACCAGTACGTTGTGTTCCGTTGACACCCGCACATCGGTTGCCCCGTCTGCGGTAGTGCCAGCAGCATAGTGACTGGACCAACGAGGAGAGCGGCCATCTGCTCGTCTCGGATGAGAGCAGATTCAGAGTGGATAGGGATTCTGGGAGTACCCTCATATGACGAGAGATGGGACCACGTAATGCAACCCAGGAACATTGTCGAATATGAGCGTTTTGGTTGTTCAGGTATTACGGCGTGAGGAGGCATAACGTTGCACACTGATCTCCAGATCTCCAGATCGTTGACCTGTCAACGTTATTGTGGCACCATAATCCTTCCTCATGTGCGTCTTTTCAGGGTGCATTCGGTTTTCCTGGGATGAAAGGATGATCGGCGACTGGACTGGCCTGCCTGTTTTCGCGACTTACGTCCTATCGAGCACATGTGCGACGCATTGGGCTGTAGTATTGCAATACGCCCACATTCACCAACGACCATCCAGCAGTTAGGTGCGTTGATGGAGGAATGGAAAACCCTACCATAGGAAATCCTTACAGATCTTGTGGCCAGGATGGGAGAAAATTGCAGAGCATTCACTGCTGTCCGTAATGATCAGGCACCATATTAATAGCCATGTCCCGATTTTTGTAAGTTCAGTGGAGCATCGTAAATCGCGGTGACTTCCGTATAATTGTTCTCTTTGAGTAAAAGTGTCATTTCTGTTGGTCTCACTGAGTAATTCTTTCTGTTACCTTCTGTGCTATACTGTAGCAGTTTCTTCCAAGTACTGTTCAAGTTTCATCGAGCTAAGCTACTTGGAAGGGTCACATCATGCGAAATTTACTTTCGTCTTGGGGTTTTGTACACCAGTATACATCGCAATCACCAAATTATGCAAAATCTCCAAGTAGACAAGCTGAAGTACCTGGTGGAAGTTACAAAACTGGCGTGGCAGATAGAACAGATACAACAAAAACATGGAAAATTACGACGTTATAACACAGTTGCTAAAACAGGAGCTCTTTACAGATTTATAACAATAATAACTGGTTACAGATCCAACTAAAAATTAATGAAAAATAAGAACGAAACAATCAGACACGATATTAGGACCAAAATGCGAAAATGGAATTTGGATGAAAAATCACAAGAGATCTATCACATTACAGATAAGGCCGACCAAAGTTCCACTGTGGCCTACGCAGAATGAAGAGCAGAAGGCTTAAAAAGAAAATTCTAACCTTAGTTTCATCGAAGAAGAACCATGACAACTGACTAACGCAAGCTGATGAAGTGGCTATCAAATGAAAACGAAACGGATGGGAAAAAGTAAGTAAATTGTTCATTATTTCAAAAATAATCGCCGCAACTATTAATAGATTTATACCACTGTGAGACAAGTCTGCCAATGCCTTCATGGAAAAATAGTTGCCGTTGCCTACGGAACCGGGATTATACACAGGTGTGCAGCTCTTCGTCCGAAGCAAATCGACGCTCTTTCTAGAGATCTACAACAATATGGAAATCGCATGGATAGAGATTGCGAGTCGGGTTTGCCGCAGCCCACTCGAAACACCCTTGGCAATATCTAGGCCCAATTTGCTTCGGACGAAGAGGTGAACGCCTGGTTACAATCATGGTTCCGTAGACAACCGCAATATTTTTCCTTGTAAGCACTGACCATCTTGTCTCACATTGGGATATAGTTATTAACAGTTACGGTGATTACTTTTGAAATAATGAACAATGTACTTACTTTTTTCCATCCGTCTCTTTTTCATTTGACTGTCCCTTATAAAAAAAATTGGCATTTGTGAAGAAATAATTCAAAATAAGACCAAATTTAGAAAACTGATTCCAAGCAAATTCGCTGAGAAATTTACTCCACAAAATTCAGGATGGACAGAAGAACGTAAAAGGAAGCACAGTGAATGAATGAAGAGATACTGGGAGGAAAAGAATGGGAAATACGTTAAACAAGTTCAAGCACGCTGCTCATTTGGACAGAAAGATTAAAAAACGTATTAATGTAAACTTTTACGTAATTAACCCTCCGCCAACAAGGTGGATTGGAAGGACCTCAGCACAGCAATGTCAAGTGAAATACTATTCAATGAAATACATCCGTATTTTTTAATTTTATCCATATTTTGCAGCTTCAAACGTGACTGTACTCAATACACTCGAGGTATGAATTAAAAAACGCATTCAGTCACAATTTTTCGTGTTTTATTCAGTACACGATGCATTTCGAACCCTGTTGGTCCATTTTCAGGTGTAATTCGTCTTAATACATGATTTATTTGTTCTCTTGAATGAGATTAAATGCGTATTTCAAATAATCCAAGAAAAGCGCTTTTAACGTTTTAGTAACAGTAATAAGTTTTTTCCTCCACCGTTTTCACGCACATCACTTCTTGAATGAAGTTTTTTCCTCCATTGTTTTCAAGCATATCACTTCTTGAATGAAATACTTCTTGAATGAAATGATATGCTTGAAAACGATGGAGGAAAAAACTTATACTGTTACGAAAACGTTCAAAACGCTTTTCTTGGATTATTTAGAATATGCATTTTATCTCATTCAAGAGAACAAATAAATCATGTGTTAAGACGAATTACACCTGAAGATGGACCCACGATGTCCGAAATGCATCGTGTACTGAATAAAACACGAAAAAATGTGACTGAAGAAGTTTTTTAAATCATATATTATTATTTTTGAGCGTAATTAAATGTACCATAACTGACACTAATAAATCAAATGTTTATTGACATTGTTGCCAAAAAAACAATACAAAGAAAACATTTTATTGAAATAGGTAACGCGTAACTGTAGCCCAAAAATCTTCAGTTTTATATGTATTATTTTCTCTACTATCATATCACACACAGCTAGCTATGTTCGTTTCATCTCTTGACCACAAACTAAACTCAAAAAAGGTAGACAATTTATTACAAAATAATTCAAAAACAACAAAAAATAAATTAAATATTATTATTACTTTACTACAAGTCAAGACCTGTCTATGTTCATCAGACGAACATAAGTTGCATATTGTACAAAAGGAACAACCTTTTCTCTTGTTGTTGCACTTATTTTCATTGAAAACGTCACATAGACGAGTTTTTTGGCAGATTCCAATAGTATTCCGGCTCACCTTCCTCTTCCCCAAATTAACTCTCGATAGAAACTCGAAGTTCTCTTCCCGTTAAATCCAGGGAAAATCTTTTAGGAATCGGCCACGTTCCCTTCTGCAGAACCCACGTGTATGAGGGCGGTTCAGTTTTGAAAGTACAAATACATTCACACCAGCAGAATCCAAAACTCCGTAAAAGTACCGGAGTGGCCATCTTCGAGTCTTACGTTTGATGTTCTTATACTAACACAGTTGGTCGAAATGTCCACTCCGCATTTTGTCATAATGTAGAGTTTGATTTGTTCAAATTTCTGCACGTGCCCATCTATTCTAGCTTAATCATGCATGGATGATAAAGTAATACTATTTTTGTATTTCTTTGGTTTAAAAGAAACGAACATTTTATCAGCGTTGTAGAGAAAACTAGACGAGATAGGAGTTGCATTCCTGGAGTTTGTCATTTCCGGTGGTATCTGCAACTTATCTTTTCGCAACGTGCCAACTACTGAGAGCTTCATTTTAGTCAGCTCTTCGGCCAAGTGGCACGATGTGAACCAGTTGTCTGTCATGATATTTGTTTCTATAGATTTAAAAAGCTGTAGGACATACCTCGTTGGCACGGAAAGGCTTACTGGGTTTTTTTCTTTCCTTCCCAACACAAGGAATATCATCGAAGAACTATGCTGGCAATGTTCAAGCCTTATTTAGTAGTTTTTTTCGCCATAAATATTTTGGAAGAACATTGTCGTCTGAAGTTAAGTTCAGATGGCGCACAATGACTTTTACGCTGATGAATTTCGAAAAGTCATGAGGTAGCAGTATGCAAACAGTGAAATGAGAGGTGTATACTATGTCACTTCTACCGGTTAGACTTTGTGTGTCTTGAGACCTCTTTTCACGATCTAATGCCAAATAACAATAACGACTTTAGTTAGCGAATATCGACTGGAAAATTATGTACACGTGGTAGGTTGGAAGGACAGACGGGCTGCTCTCATCACAAAAAAACTCGTGTGAAATACGGATCACAAGTGAACATGCAGGCTCAGTCTTTCCAGAATTGCAAAAAGTGTTCGACATTGTACTTCACTGTCGACTCTTAATATGTACAAAAGTATCAGGCCTGCAATTACCGAACATTATTCTGGAATATGTCCACCCTTCGACTTTATAACGGCTTGAACTCTGCTAGAGATACGGGAGAAACGTTTCTAATAAATGTAAACGTTTAGAAAAAGTTGATTTTTTCACCATTAACAAACTGCTTGACAGATCTATGGGAGCCATTCGGTCCGAAAGTGTTACGCATGACGATTTACTACTCTTCGTAGTAGATGCTGCTGATTCACTAAAACAGTACAGTAAAATCGAGCATGGGAATTGGTTAGCTCATGCCTTACACGATGTTGAAGAAGGGATTCGTAGTAAATTCAGGGATGTTGACAAATTTATTGGGTGTATCGACGAGGTATTTTTTAAAGCCCCTTCCTTAACACCATCTCCCATTTCGACAAGATGCAGGTCCTGGATTGAAGCCAGCAACTATCACTGCCAGAATTTCAACTTCGTGAAAAGTATCGTTGATTCATTCGATAGCAGTGAAGCCAATTAAATTGGACTAGCTCAAGAATTATCGTCTGATGCTGAAATTCCAGCCAAACTTTCGTACATAACATCAAATTGTGAATTCATTCCTGCTGCCGTAACTGCTTTGGTGCAATCAGAAGTGCCACTAGTGAAGCGGACAGAACAAACGGAAAAAAACAGTGACTAAATTAGAAATCTGCGATAAAGTGGGAAAAAAATATCAAAGGAAATGGAAAAGATGTTAGAAAGAAACGAAGGGTATCAACCACTGTTTGCAGTTCACTGATTTTACTATCTGGGATCTTTTCTCTTAATTATTTAGATTTAATTTAAAATGCAACTGTCCATTTTAAATAGGCTCCTCTTGTGTCAGCTAAAGAAGGAAGAAGCTTTCCGAGGTACAAGGCTTTGTTGGCTTACAATAGCACATCTTTCATCTTTGACTATATACAACTCAGAGCTCGCAAACTGAAGTAAAACTAAAGACTAAAAAGCATCAAAGGCTAACTGTGTTCTGATAATGTTAATCAAAACACACTACAACATTAAATTCCGTCATTTAACTTGTTTCTCATATGCATTTAATCCTTAAATAAATATTTCACTATCATAAAGTGACTTACTAATTTAGTTTACAAAAGAGCTTTTACCTCATTTTAATATTTTTAGGTAATATTTTACGTTATTCTGCATAGTTTTTGTAAATTATTGGTTATAACAGCGTATTTCTTGTATCTATTATGGAGATTTTTTTCATACACATACTAGGCTTAATTACCGACGTAAGACATCGAGAAAGTTCAAAGAAGAGACAGCTCGTTGTGTACTATGACAAAATATGGGGGAGAGTGTCACGGACATGATAAACGAGTTGACGCGGTAATCGCCAGAAAAAGGACGTTTTCGGTGTGGCAACATCTGTTCACGAAATTTTACTCTACAATGCTAAAATAATGTGTTGATTCCAAACTACGTAGAAAGAAATATCCATCTAACAAAATAAGAGAAATCAGAGCTCACACGGAAAAATTTGGGTTTCCATTTTTCCCGCGTGCTGTTTGAGGATGGGACGGCCGAGAAACAGACTGAAGGTGGTTCTGTGTTTCTTCTACCAACTTAAGTGTGAACTATAGAGTAATTATGCAGATGTGATGGAAAAGATCGGTACTAACGTTAAGTAGTAATATATAAGAAGCTACTGGAGATATGCAAGGTCTACAAAAGTAGAGTGGGGGCGCACTGTGGCTAATTTTGTGAACAGGGCGTCAGGGACGACACGGCGGTGGCTGTTTGGGTTTCGGCCGGCAAACACATCCCGCACCCGTCGAGGTTGTGGGTACACGCTCTGCATGGAAGAGCACGCCTGCTTTACGTTACGCCGTACTAATGGCCTGTTTGTTTTTGCCACCTCGGCTCCGTTTACACACCAAACAATCCTCCGAGTGACTTCCTTTTTCTGTCATTCCATTTTACCCCAAGCAGCCTCCTTTCCTAGAGGAAAAATACGATTTATAAAGGACGACGGGGAATTCACTAATATCCTCGGCTTCTTGATATGTATATAACAGTAACCTAATTAACGAGAAGCAGCCTGTTTTCCCTATCTCTCTTTCCACCTCGTCCTCCCCACCCCCCACCCCCCCTCTCTCTCTTTCTGTCTCTAGTTATCTTCAATTCTCCACACTTCCTCTTACCGGAGACGAAGCCTCGGAGACTCTTATCCCATTCAGACTAAATGTATTTGCATTACGCTCCTTAAGGAAAGGACTTTTCGGAACCCATTCGTCACAACTACCTGTCTGGACGAAGATGAACGTTTTATCAACACTCTCCTGCGCGTGATTTCACTACTAACGCATCAGTAGACGTTAACAGCGCTTTAAGTGGCAATTACGTTTGCCGCTCTGCTGTTGATGTCATACTCACTTCCATCCAGCAAACCTGCGTGGAAACTAAACTGAATCCAACTGCAGATGTTCATCTGTTTAAAGTTGCCAGTCATGCAGGATCACGTTGACTTACTTGAGGGTGATGCATATGTAAAATATATTCCCTAACAGTTAAAGTATGTCAACAAAGCCCCGACAAATTATTTTGTAGGCTAAGGACAAAGTTTCTTGTATTCGTCTCAGAGCATCGACGATCAATGCCTTTGGTACCAGCATTCTATCACAGTGAAATGGTTGACTGTTATGCATTCCAGAAAAATGAACGTAACCCTCAGGAACACTGCTGTTTTCTTGACATCTCTGACTTAAAACTTTTAATAACTCCAAAATGTTAGTGGAAAAAGTGATGATGTGTCGCTTTCATTAGACCAATTTCTAACGATATGGGATGTACACTGGTGAACAAAACTTAAGGACGAAAGTAACTTTCACATGATGTGTGTTACTGCCAAGTAACACAGCTCCATGAGACTTCGATCATAAACAGACAGAACTGCTACTCGTACAGTATACTACAGTTCAGTGCAGTACCGAGCGAGATGGCGCAGTAGTTGGCACACTGGACTCGCATTCGGGAGGACGACGGTTCAAACCCGCGTCCGGCCATCCTGATTTAGGTTTTCCGTAATTTCTCTAAATCGCTTCAGGCAAATGCCAGGGCGATTCCTTCGAAAGTTCACGGCTGATATCCTTTCCTAATCCGAGCTTGTGCTCCGTCTCCAATGACCTCGTTGTCGACAGGACGTTAAACACAAATCTCCTCCTACAGTACACTACAGTACGTAAGGTAACTGAAAGAGATACGCAATGAGACTAACAGAAATGACACTTTTACTCAAAAACAATCATTACACTGAAGAAACCGTGATTTACGATGGTCCCCTGGACATCACAAAAGACAGGACATGTAGGAGGCTTGATCACCACGGATGCCTTGCTGTCCTGTTGAACATGGTGGCAACTGAATCCACTTTTTAAGGCATGTCCCTTCTTGCCTGTTGCACAATGTGCTGCTAGTTGACCATGGTCGACCATGTCCTGTTCTTCGGGCAGCAGTGCCCGTTGTTCGGAAAGATCCTGATGTCCATGAAAATATGCGGTGAGCAATAACTAACTCCTGGGCTACACCTGTCACACTTCGTCCTACTTCGAGTTTCCCGATGATTCTTCCCTATCTGAAGAACACCATCGCACAACACCGTAACTGTTCGCTGATTGAAACACGATGCCTTTTCCAGCTCCTTCAACTGCCAGGAGTTGCGGGGCCAGCCCCATTTGACGTTACAGTCACGCTGACCTCACATCATTTGACATGCAACTTTCTGTGTGTCACTGGGAGATCTCTGGCGACGTCCTGTCGCTCTTTCATTTACACCGAATAGTGATATATCATCCATCCACATATTACAACTTGGTGAAAAGCTATGTACTCTTACTAGAGGCGTATATTAAGATGCCATCAAATTATTTAAGAAAATCATCACCACAAACAAGGGATCAAGCTACACAACAGGCATTGGATGCTGTATGAAAAGGAAATATGTCGTTTTCTACGGCAGCCAAACTCAAGACACATACTTCAAACAATAATTCTTAAAATTAAAAATTAAAAAGAAACCTTCATGATACTGAAGACAAGGAGGTTCTTGGAAATTTCAGATGTGTATTCAACAAAGAGCACGAGGAAGAACTCCTTAACGATATTTTTGACATGCAACGAATATGTTACGTCACATCAGTAACTGATTTATGCCACTTGGAATTCCAGTTCGCTGAGCGGAATAACCTGCTACACCCAATCAACAAAGATAAAAAGAGGCAGGCTAGGATTGGGTGAAACAGTTTAGCAAGAGACATCCAAATGTAAGTCTCAGACGCCCATATTTCGGTTCATCTGAGATATTTCTGCTTTTCTCTGCCTCTGGCCACTTCGCCCTACCTACCGAGCAAAGTGACCATTTTGAAGATTTTCGCTTAAGCTCAATTTTCAACTAGAAAAGGAGAATTGGAATAATAATACAATCGTTTCATAGTGGAAAATGTAAAAAGTTTATAGAGATATATTTCATATTCTTATCTACCACAATATTTTCCTTAGGATGACAGCTTTACTCATCTTTCCTCTGTAATATACGAGGTTCAATCAGTTAAATATTCCTCCAGCCAATTACGTATTTAAAAATTCTGGATGATGTGGTACAACTCTGAATGCCTTTCGGAAATCAAGGAGGACAGAATGTACCCGTTCATCTGAATCTATTGTCTCAAGATGTTTGTAAATAAAGTAAGACGTGTTTCGTACGAGCAGCTATTCATGAATCCGCGCTGATTCTTTGAGACAAGGCTGTTTCCCTGCAGCAACGTCATAATGTTTGACTTTGTAATATCTTCTAGTGTCCTACAACAGACTGATATCAACGATATTGGGTTTGTAATTCTGTGCATCCAATCTTTTACCTTTTTTTGTAAACAAGTGTGACCCTTAAATTCTTCCCAAAATATGTGTTCAGACTAGCTTGAGCCACTTACATTAACGTGACGGTCGCCTAGATGCGACTTCGACGTGCAACAACCACTCACAGACGCCAGGTGGCAGCACTCGCAGTGTAGGGTACATGAAACGTGTCGGACGAGGGGGGGACGTAGGAAACGGTACAAACGTTGTCATAATGCAGAAACGGAAAGATTTATCTGACATCCCAAAGGGCACCATCATTAGCCTCTTGACTAAGGGTGGAAGCATTTCAGAGAAGGCTAATTTTGAAACTGTTGGCGTGCTGCCGTGATTAAAGTATACCGTACACGGTAAAATCGCCGAGGCAACTGATGCGCACCACGGGCCGCAGGCGATAGGGATGAACAACGGCTGCGGAGATGTGGACGGGCGAATAGCCATGTTGAGCAACTGACTGCCCAGATGAACCCAGGGGCTACCAACAGTATCTCCTCAACGACCGTTCGGCAAATGTTGCCATGTAAGGGCTCCGCACAAGCCACTTTGTCTCTGCGCCCATGCTGACTGCTGTTCATAGGCGACGAACGCTAGAATTTGCACACCGATACCGTAACTGGACGTCCACTGAGAGGCTACAGGTGACCTTTTCAAATGAATCACATTTTATGCTGTATTGGGAAAATAACCATTGGTGTGTATGGCGTCAAACATCTGAATGGCAACACCCTGCAGCAATCCTCAAAAGAGTCCAGGCCGGAGGCGGGAGCATTATGGTCTGGGCAATGTTTCCGTGGCATTCCATGTGTAATCTCGTCGTTCTGAAAGGTACGATGGATCAACACAAGTATGCGTCTATCCTTGGGGTCCATGTACATCGTTACATGCGGTTTGTTTTTCCTCGGCACGTGTCACACACCTCGCAATGTACGTATGTAGCCCAAAGAGCTCTAGGATGAGTTTCCCGTTGTCTCCTACCCACGAAACTCCTCGAGGATCTGTGAGAACATCTTGACCAGGCTGTAAGCGTCATGGATCCTCAACCGAGAAACCTAGTGCAGTGGGCCACGTCACTGGAGTCGGCATGGATCCACAACTGTCAGTACCTTCCAGGACTTCAGTGACTTTCGTGTTGCACGTCATGCAGCAGACCGTGCTGCAAAAAGTGGTTACTGAGGCTCTTCACAGGTCTTCACATTAATCTAATTGACAGCGTATTAAACATTCGCTTTACTACGATGTGGTAAAAGGATTGTTATATAGTCTATTAATGATTAAATTAGTTAATTATTCTTTTGGCAGATTAATGTTCTGAATTTAGAATTCATTTATGCAGTTTTTCCTACAATTTACAATTTTTTAACACTTTTTTCGAATTTTCTTCTATTTAATCATTTTAAAGTGTTGTAAACATTGACAACTTGTTTTAAATGCTCAGAAATGGGAAAGTGTGAACGTCAGAAATTGCAGACAGGTAAGTATCCTTTGACTACAACATCTTGCTACAACTGCAATCAGTCGACTTGTACACATCCCCGGGTGTATCATCTTCCGAGGATGTGAAATGAAATGGTCACAAAGAATCAGTAAGGCAGAAGGAAGACATCGCGGTTCATTGACAGAACACTGTGAAGATGCCGTCAGTCTACAAAGGAGGCCACTTACAAATCATTTGTGCATCTTGGACTATTGCTCAAGTGTATGAGACTTGGTCCCCATAGGATTGCTGTGTACCAAGTAAGCGGTACACAATAATTACTGCAAGAGGCTGCCACCACACAAGAACGACCCGTCGTCCGGCGTTTCCCTGTTCCGGGCAGCCTCCAAATGGCACTCACAAACCCGGACCTCTTCCTGCTTCCACACCACTTCCTCCAAAGTGTCGTACACGAACGCCGTTACTGTGGACGGCTAATAGGGTACACTATCGGCCACGGACAACACTTCTTCCGCTTTTTATTGGCGGACAGGGAGATCCTTCCGCCGACAGGCATCCAGAGACGATACGCTACGGACATTTAGACAATTACGAACCAGCAGTTGGACAGTATAGTCAGCGACTGCAGCCCGCTCAGTACAGTTCTCTGAATACGAGGTGCTATCCAAAATTTTCCAGACTGGTGCTGCCATCTGTTGAAAACCTTAACTTTGGACTAATGGTCATCATCACCCTCGAAGTAGTTCTCATCCGCACGTACACACCGGTCCCAGCACTTCTGCCACTGGTCAAACGTTTTCTGGAAGTCCTTTCTTTGAGGGTGTTTATCACCGCCAGCGATGCTTCTTGAATCCTCTCTAGAGTGTCGAACCGACGTCCTTTCAACTTGAGTTTCAGTTTTGGGAATAGCGCGAAGTCGATAGGTGCCAAATCAGCAAATCTGGCGAGTACGGTGGCTGGGGTACAACCGCCATGTTGTTTTTTGCCAAAAAGGTCCTGGTGAGCAAGGACGTGTGACAGGGCGCGTTGTCGTGATGCAGCAGTCAGTTCCCTTGACGCCAAAGCCTGGGCCGTCTTCGCCGCTCGTTTTCACGGAGCCGTCGCAAAACGTCACAGTAGTATGCGGAATTCACTGTTTGGTTGGCTAGGACGAATTCTTTGTGCACAATTCCCTTGGTATCAAAGGAAACGATGATCATGCTCTTCACTTTGCTCTTCAACTGTCTCGCTTTTTTGGGTCTTGGATAGCCCGGGCTCTTCCACTGGGACGATTGTTGCTCTCATGCCCTGCACTTGTTGAATCATTGCAAGGGTATCCGTGGCACTTTCCCCGAGATTCGCACAGAATTTGATACACACGTGCTGTTCTGTTGGCGGAGCCATCGAAAAATCGCCACACACCAAACAGAGACTATTACGGAAATCACTGTGGACACGCAACACGTCCTCCCAGCTGAATGCCACTCCGCACATTGACTCATCAGATATGCAGCTATCGCCAACTAGCGGTGCAAACATCTACCTACCACTACTTTCCAGGTGGCAGCACCAGTCCCGAAAATTTTGGATTCCACCTCGTACAACCTTCCGTCGTAGTAGTCGCTATTTATGGAGTAACTGGACTGTTAAGAGTGTCTGTGTAATTAAATTCAGTTATAGTGACAACCTCATGGATCGCCGAGACCGCAAAGATATGTAGATACCATTGTATTAGGTTTAGGACACCAGGTGCCACGCATCAAATTAAACCAAAGTACCATTTAGTAACGTAATCTGAATACATCTTATTTGTTTTGCTTATTGAGTTGCAATATTTCTGTTATAGAGCGCCCTATCAAACAAATGTGTATTAGCAGGCATGCAATGTCTACCTTTGTAGAACTATAGCAGCTTTCTGCTGCCGTAGTCAGAATTAACAGTAGCATTCAGCTACAACATTAACAACACGAGGAACTGTCAAATATTTAAGTCATGGAAGACTGTAACGGACCTTGCAGCGTTTGAAGATAAACACTTGTTATCTCGCGAAAGTCTAGTTACAAATTTTCAAGAACCTAAGTGTGGTGCGGAGCTAAAAAAAACTTCAGACATTCGCAACGGCGCCGCATTGGGTTCCAGTAAGCCTAGATTTACTTTTGGAGGACGCCGAGTGGATAATAAAACACACGGGAAATACACTGGCTGAAAAAGATTAACTCATGTAGAGTACTGAAATTTCGAAAATACATTCGTCTAGGTAACATATTTAAGTGATTTACGTTGCAAGATCACAGGTTAATATAAGCGTGAGGTAAGCTGCTGCCAATGTGAAACGCTGCTACATTAATAACCGGCGTAACCGACAGAATGTTGCATGAAAGCATGCAACTGTGCATGCATTGTGTGCCGGATGTACATGCATGTTGCACTTGGTCGGTCAGTAAAAAAACCATTAATGCTTTTTCGATGACGCTGGAGTTGTCCGATGATGTCCCCTTTGTGCTCGACTGGAGACAGATCTGGTGGTCGAGTAGGCCAAGGGAACATGTCGACACTTTGTAGAGGTTGCTAGGTTACAATATGGGTACGTAGCTGAGCGTTATCCTGTTGGAAAACACCCCCTGGAATACTGTTCATGGAGGCAGGACAACAGGTCGAATTACCAGACTGAAGTACAAACTTGCGGTCACAGTGTATGGGATCACCACGAGAGTGCTCCTGCTGCCATAAGAAATCACACCCTAGGCCATAACTCCAGATATAGGTCCATCGTGTCTAGCACGCAAACTGTATGGTTGCAGGCCTTCAACTGGCCTCCTTCTAACCAACACGCGGCCATCACTGGCACCTACGTAGAACCAACTTTCATCAGAGTGTTCTAACGAGCTCTTAACAACAGTAGCAAATGTTGGGATTAGTGGAATGCACGCTACAGGGCATCTGGCTCGGAGCTGTCCTTGAATTAATCGATTTGTATCAGTTCCTTGTGTCACTGTTGTGGCAACTGCTGCTCGAATGCCTGCTGCAGATACAGTACGATGCGATTTTTTTTTGACTTAACGTCAGTCCCCTAGACTTAAAACTACTTAAGCCTAACTAACCTAAGGACATCATAAACATAAATGGCCGAGGCGGGATTCGAACCTGCGACCGTAGCCGCAGCGCGGTTCCGGACTAAAGCGCCTAGAACCGCTCGGCCACAGCGGACGGCTAGATCGGTCTTCTGATGACCACCTCTGCCAGCAATGATGTACAGTGGCTACATTTCTGCCAAGCCTTTCTGCAATATCGCAGAAGGAACAGCCAGCTTCTCGTAGCCCTATTGTACGACCTCGTTCAAACTGGGTTGTTGATAATGGCTTCTTTGTCGCCTTAAAGGCTTTCTCGACTAATATCACTCGCCATGATCAATCTCAAAGATAACTGTCGCTCATGGCCGTTACAGCGTATATTTAAAGCAAACCTGATTTGCATTCTCATAGTGGCGCCACTAGCGCCACCCTTACACTACTGGCGCGAAATTGGAGTAGAAAGCATCTTTCAGATGTAGAAACACACCTACCAACTTCCATTTACGTCTGACGGTACCAGTCGGTCCGTGCACTTTTACGCTGTGGAATGAGTGGAAGACGAGGTAGAGGTGTGCACGCCCGTAGTCCTACTGCTAATAACTAGTTCGCAACCGTTCGTGTTGACACGTCTGGGCTCACAAGCCCTCTTATCTGTGGTGTGGTTCAAATGGCTCTGAGCACTATGTGACTTAACTTCGGAGGTCATCAGTCCCCTAGACTTAGAACTACTTAAACCTAACTAAGGACATCACACACATCCACGCCCGAGGCAGGGATTAGAACCTGAGACCGAAGTGGTCGCGCGGTTCCAGATTGTAGGGCCTAGAACCGCTCTCGGCCACCGCCGCCGGCTATCTGTGGTGTGGTATCTGTACGATCTGCCACTATTACCCCTACAATACGATGATAATGGCGGGCGTCTGTGCTGTGCAGACGTCCAGAACTCGTCCACGGGCGTGAATGTTCATGTGACCACTGATCCACTGATACCAGCGTCGTTGCATGACTGACGCAGCTCGTCCAACTTGCGTGGCAGTTCTCCGAATGGGTCATCCCGCCACTCGGAGGGCCAATATGTGAACTCTTTCAGACTCCGTCAGTTGGCTGTAGGAAGCACGAGTGCGTTGTTTCCGTGGCATGGTTTTCTGCTTGCTTCACACATTTGCACCTACTGAGCCTTCTGGCTGTGAGCACTTCCTATTAAACGGTAGACACGGTAGCTATGTCACTACGTTATCCGTTGGCGGACGACGTGGAAGCCACTTTCAGTATACCTAGTATCCCTCAGGTGGCACACACTGTCATCTGATCAAAATCAACGTCGTCTTTCCAGGTATTCTAATTTCTTTTTCCTGACAGTCTATTTAAATTCGTAAGAGACCTAATAAAGGCCTAACACGAAGATATCCCTCAGCCTTCTTCTACAGAAAACTTCTCAGAAATATAATTTATTTAATTTCTTTTTAGAACGTTTCACGCTGCGTATTTTTTCCTGAAAGATAGCTGACTACGCACGCTAAATCCAGGAGACTGACGCGATGCCTGATACTTGAGTGTGTGCTGTATTCCTCATAACATATGCCGGTACGCAGTCACAGCTGTCTGCGAGTGTTTTGGAAGCGAGAGAATAAATAGCGAGTGACGGCTGGAGATGCGCGCGCACGGCCCGAGCGAAGCCGTGGGCGGGAGCTGCCAGCGAAAGTATGCCGGAGGCGTGTTTGTTCCCGCCCAGAAGCGCCCGCCCGTGTTTGGCCAGCTACCGCATGTATATTCAAATAGACAAACCCGATACTCGGCCAATATTTGCGGCGTTTCAAGCCGGTGAGGCCGCTCGCGGAAGGGTGTCACAGCCGGTACAGCGCGTCCCAAAAGTCGCAACACCTGCTAGCCAGCGGCCGCTTTGGCTGCGACTGCGCTCTGCCACACTGAACGACGAGTAGCTGACGGCACACACTGTGCCACACCCCCTTCCTACTCCATTACGCGGGAAATATGATCGTGGGTTCGCCTTCAAGGCAGAAGTTCTCTCATTTTACTACCACTGTCATTATGCGAAGTACAGAGTGCAACGTGGGAACCACCACATATTAATAAAATCATAAAACATGAAGTACCGAAAATATTACCTTAATATTCTTTTCTTTACATGAGGTAGCTTTAAAGATTTATTTCATTAGGTTTTGAAAATGATATCTGGAAGATGGCTTCCGTTTTCCTCTGTGCATTTGGAGATTATTAATCGCAAGTTTCGATCCACTTTATCTAGCAAGTCTCGGTTTATGTTGGCAATAGCAGCACCAATATTGTCCCGCAGCTCACCCTGGCTCTGTGAAAGATTGGTGAGCACCAAGGATTTAAGATAGCCCATAATAAATGTCGTAAGGGACTGGATCTGGCGAGCGTTCTGACCACTGAAAATTGCCCATCAAGGAGATGAGACGGTCGGGGAAGCATCGCGCAAAAGAGTTAATGTCCGTGCCATTTCTTAAAGTTCGGGAAGAAAAAACTTTTCCGTCGTTTGGACATAACGCTAAACACTGACCGTAACTACCCTGTCGTTCTCTTCGATTAACAATGGGCCAATAATGCCAATTTTGGATAATGCACACCAGCCCCACGTTCTGAATCCAGGATCATGACGTTCTCGGGGTTTCGTGTCAGATGAATATCACATGTTTTGTTTATTCACACATCCAGACAAAGGAAAATGAGCCTCGTCGCTGAAGAACACAAGGACATCATGAGGCCGGTTTTTAAATCATGGCTTCGCATGAATTTTTTCGTGAAGCAAAATCACATGGATTAAATGTGTGCGCCACTGCCAATTTGAATAGACAAAATTTCAAGTCTTCATGAGGAATTCGTCTCACTTTGCGTCAGAAATTGTAAGACCCTCTGCATGTTTGGGTGCAGATCGCCGGGAGGAATACAAAATCGCCAGCCTTACTTTCTCGCCTTCTTCTGGTTTCCTGGTGGTTCTTGAAGGTCCTGATTTCTTTTTCTGCACTCTACCAGTATCCATAAACGTCTGCAGCCACGTAACAATCTATTTTCGATCAGGAATACGACCTGCAGGCGTGATATTAAACTGTTCCCTGAATGCACGCTGGGTTGTGATGACCGAATGGCCACTGGAAAAGCAAGTGGATGGCGGTTATCGCTGAAACAACCGATTTTCGTTTTTATAGATTATTTTTAAATGCCATTTTAACCTGACTATTAAAATCGCTCATACTAATTGATTTCTGGAATAAACTATTTTTAGTTTTTATTCCTATTATTTATTGTAATAAACTTAGAAATAAAAAAAATATTGTAAAATTTATACTCTCTCAGTTTCAAAATACTAAGTAGGCAAATAAAAGAAAATTTAGTCCGTCTACCGTTCGCTGCTTTTCTCAACAAGTGATAAGTAGCTGAATCACAAAATATCACCAATATTCCCTTACTGATTCTAATTCTTTGAAACTCTGCTCAAAAATTATGTAGTCGAGGGTCGTACTTCTATTTCGCCATTACGAATAGTCAGTGCTAAAGGGTCAAAACTAAGGTTGAAGAACTCTATTTTTTTTGTTAATTCGCCCGTTTTCGAGAGCTGCAAGCAGATAAAAGCGTATTATGTAGTCACAGGCAGCAGAACAGCTACTTTCTATTTTTATCGCGAACTATCAATTAACTGGTAAGTTTTAAATTTTCTCCTCATATCACAAGTTCGTCGTGTCTCTTCCAGTTTTTAATCTCTTGAAGGAAATGGAACATTGCACTTCACGTATACCAAATTTCGTAAAATAGTTCCAGATTAGGGTCGGTGCAATTCTGTAATACAGCTGATGTCTGACGACGACTGCGAGAATCTACCATACAGGCCAGATTGCGGCAAATCTTGCACATTGCATGTACACGCATACCACTTAATAGGCCACGACCCAAGGTAAGAGATACGTTATTGTTTCAGTAACGCAGTACCAATGTGTCTGTTGTTCGTTTCTGCCGGCACTGTTATTGAAATATCACTTTTCCCATTGTCCTTTATAACGCTATATTTCAAAACTCTGAAATTTTACAAATAAAAATACTCTTTTTTTAAAAAACAGGCTGATTTAAAAACCAAATTTTAGCACTGACGCTATAACTAACTGATATTTCGTTTTTTATCCGGTTATTAGTAAAAAATTAAAAACACCTGTTATAACCGAGGCCAAACAAATCCCAAGAACTACCGGTTACTCATAACTAAAATGGCGGTATCAGTTTTAGCCGGTCGGTTTCTCCCATCCCTAAAAGCAAGTCACCACGGCGAACGCGTGCTCCTCTCTCGTCCACAGCATGATCAGTACTAAACTACCCTTAAAACATGTTAGGTCCCGCGCTTTCGAAGGCGCTCAACCCCACAGAACAATGAGTAACGGCCGCTGTTGGCGCGTTTCAAATAACGAAGTTCCCACGTCGTACGCTGTACGTGAAGACGTAATACGTTTCTTGGTACAGGCACTCGAGGAATTTTCACAGTAATCTTTTCCGTGACATGCTGTGTTTTTCTTGGACCGTCTCCTGAGTTCTTTGGCCATTTCCACGATGTTTTTGCACTGACTAAAGAATCTCGTGACCGACCATCCCGGACTTCTTTGAATCTTCTCCCTCTCTTCGAACTAACAAATAATATTCAACAATTGGTCTGACGAGAGTAAGCGTGTTTCTCCGTAAACGAAATGTACCAGGATGCTATGTTAAACCGACTGAGAATGACGATCAGATAAGACATCTGTGTATCTTTAACAGATCTGATCTGCATATAACATGAAAGTCTCCAGTAAAAGACTGCGGTTACGGGTTTTTGAGGCGAATGTCTAATTATGAAGTACCACCGCCGTGTTTTTCTAACTATAAGTTACAGCTAATCTCGGGAATTTCTGCGGGGATTTTTAAACGGTTTTCACTAACGGATAGACCGTATAACGAAGAAGGATGTTGAGTATAATATATTGTTTGTAGCAATGGTGAGTACATAAAACAAACAGTGTCATCTGTTCCATACTTAAATCGTTACAGGAAAGAAATCTCGTGGCAATGATGGGAGCTACGAGCTGGTCAGCTGGATAGATGGCGATATCTGGCGGGAATAGCAGTAAACAGCTGCCACAACTTCAGAAAGCTATGACTATCGATATGCATGCGACAGCTTGAGTTTTTAAAATGCTCTAAAACTCCGCCCATAAAAACGAGATTTTCTGGTGCTCATATCTCGGATGCTGTTGGTGATAAACAGGTAAAATCATGTGTTTTGGATAGTCCTTGGCCTAGGTACCATTTATATACCCAACAGAAGGATCGTCATAGTGTCAAATTCCTGCAGCACAGGGTCAAAATACGAATATTACATACTTCCGCCTGCTTAGGCAAATGCGGAAAATCGTTTTTTTCTTTTTGCACTGGATGTAGTCTACGTTGGGCTTGATGGAACTAACGGAGGTACCATTCGTTCGTCGGCGGTTTCTCGGAAAACCCCACAAAAAGAAGTTTTTTTACTGTATTTTCTCCGTCACCAGCGGACCAAAACCCAGCTGAGGATTCTAAGGCAGTCTTGCACAGAAAATGGATGAAATTTTTATGATATATTCCTAAGATCCTGATCTCGAACTGTCTCGAAAATTTTCTCGATATCGTTATCGATTTCCGAGATACAAAGGTTCAAAGTTACCCTATTTCTACATGTAAAATCCGGTATGGGGAGAAATATAAAGAATAAATAACCGCAGCAAATTGCTCAAATCTTAACGGTGTATTCTCTAGGCATTCATCTACAAGATCCATCTCCCCGTTTTCAAACTTCTTTATTCTTTATCGAGAAACACCCCACAAACTTGTTTTTTCGGTGCGGATTCCGAGGCGGTTACGCACAGCAAATAGCCATAATTTTTATGATGTATTCCTAAGATGCCGAACTCAAAAAGCTCGAAAATTTTCATCATATCTTTGTCCGTTTCCGAGATACAGAGGTTCAAAGTTACACTACTTGTACATGTGAAATACGCGCGTAAAATCTGGTGTGAGGTAAAAACATAGTTTATAAAGTGACGTATCTCGGGGAAATATCTTGTGAAGTGTCTCCGTTACCATCTGTGAACCCCATGTTGTATTACTGAAGTAGTTAAACAACTTTTTTTGCCAAAAAGTCCAGTCTGAGATTTAAAATTAATTTTGCATTATTTCAATTTCTCGCAAGTAAACTATCTAAATTTCGCCAATCAATGCATTTCTTTTCGTATGAGTTACAGCCGCCTCATTCTATCTTCCTCAGCGCCTTCAAAAGTTTTCCAAAAAAATTTGGCATGAAAATATATTCGCGCTTTTTGTATACTGAGGGAGAAGGAGACAGTACCTGTGGGAAAGAGACGGAAGAGTAATACACACTGGAAGATAGTAGACAGTGGTTGTGTCATGGAAACAGCGAAGGAGACAATGGCAGTGAGAGAGAAAGGGAGGGACACAATGAGAATAGAACATAGTTGACTGACAAACAGTGCTAGGGAAGGAAGGAATGAGACAGCGCCGGAGGGAGGGATGGGGGATGCTATTTGACAGTTGATAACGAGGAAGAGACATATGGTGACAGTGAGAAGAGACAGCAGCAACAGGAAAGAAGGAACAGGGTATTAGCAATAAGAAAAAGCAAGACGGAGGAATGACAATGAGATGAGACTGTAGTAGTGGGACAGAACGAAGGGGGCTGTGGCTGTCATACAGAAAACACTGGCAGTGGCAGACACACACACACACACACACAGAGGTAATGACAATGAGTTGGGCTGAATGAATGAGTGAGAAAGGGCAAATGGGAGTGGACGGGTATGTGCGCCTTACAGCGATGGATTAGAGGGTTGAGTGAGTTACAGTTAGAGAAGCTCGTGGGAGTCTGAGGTGGATTACATGTTCAAACAAAGCGCTAATATGTTCGCATGCCAAAATTTTTGTGAAACTTTTTAAATGTGACGTGCTGAGGAAGGTAGTGTGAGATAGCTGGTACCCCACTTTTCGGTCAGGGTCTTTTAACAAACAGGAAGATATTCGCATTTTTTGTGCTTCGATAGAAACATTTTTCCTCCGGTAAATCTATGCAAGTCTTCTACGCATATTATCAGCCATGTTTTTCTCTTTGTGTGTGAAAGATAATCTCAGGAATTAGTACAATGATTTCGATACAGGTTTCACTAACAGACAGACTGATTCCTAGGAGATTTGTGTATACCATATAAACAAATCAGCAGTCGGCAGAAACCTAATGTTACCCGTCAGAAGCCGGGGAACGTGGAAACTAACGCTTGGTCGCGATACCGATCACAATTGGGTAAGTACGAACAATACGAAGACCATTAGCAAATGAACAATGAGAGATTAATTAAATTTCGTAAAGAGGTGGCGGCGCCAGTTTTGTTGTACTGGTCAGAGAATGGGCAACGAATACAAAACAACTTACAATCATCAGAAATGATTCCTGATATCTGTGAAAAGCTGTACGAGACTGAATAAATGACGGCGTACCGGGAGAACAGAGTACTATAACAGAAGCCATAAGTCTACTAAATAACAAAAAAGAGCTCTCTCGTCTAAGAAGAATGCAAGAAGGGCAATTACCAAAAAAAGTTTTACAATATAGATCGAATGGTAGGAAATACATTGGAAGACTAAGAAAACGTGGTAACTTCCTATATGGCAAGAGCAGGCGAATCGGCTGTTCACTGAAAGAAGAAGAAGAAGAAGAAGAAGAAGAAGATGAAGATGATGATGATGATGATGGTGATGATTATAAGGTTGTCGAATTTTTCCAATGAACATCGGTTTCCCATTGTATCGCCCACAGATTTATTTATATGTGGTTAGTCTGCCTCAAATCCTCCCTGATGGACACGCCTAAGTATCAGACGGTTTTGACTATGTCAATGGTGCTGGAGAAATCAAACAATATCGAACTCTTTCGTTAATTTTGCGCGAATCACACTGCATGTGTTGTTTATGTTGGCAGCTGTTATAAGAAGCGTTGATTCCTTTATGGCTCATTCCTTACTTCGCAAACGTTATCCAATTATTCCACCCGCCAAAACAGTGTTGCAAGGTGTTTGCTTTCAGTCGTTTCACACCGTACACGCCGGTGACAATCTGTTATTTGAAAAGACCACTTGTCACCATTCAATGGGCGTGCAGTTGCGGAATTGGCGTGCAAATTCCAGCCTTCGTCGCCGCTAGACGGCAGTCAGCATGGGTGTGGAATAGAGTCCTGCATGACCGAGTAAGCGAGCACAAAATACGAGACGGGGCGAGCATACCCTAACTGGATAGGCTGCCCGCACTAGTTCTAGTGACCGAGCATAGAAGCTGTGACCGAATACGTAGCACGAAACTTCAAACATTTTACACGTGTCATTATCCATGTGAGTCTGTAGCCGGAACGGGCTTCTCATTTGTGGTCTGTCTCTCTCTGTAATCATGCAGCGCGACGAAGCCAGTGCAGTAAGACGTAAGACTGAAACCAATGTTTAAACACTGAAGGAACGGGAAGGGCCAAAAAGCCAAGTAAGGAGAACATTTCTGTTAGTTGTAGACGAAAACAGTGCGTTTACTGGGTACGTATCGTGCATAACCTACTCCACATTATTGTGTTTCCAGCCGGGAACCACTCATTTAAAGAAACACAGTTGCAAGAAACCTCACTAAGATACAGCTCCTTCAGAGGTACCAGCAATAATAAAAAGTAGTATTACAGAAAAGTGTGTTGCAATGTATGCTAAAGATATGAGACTTTTAATGCTGTTTCCGGTTAAGGTTTCAGAGAACTAGGCCAAAAAATTAATTCATCTAGGTGCGCATTATGGGGAAGTTAACGTGGCAGATGTCATGCCACATCCCTCTATTATAAGCAGACATGTCAAAGAACAAGCTGATGCAATACGAAACAGCATAATGCCTATCAATGAAAGGAAAAATATATCTTCTGCTTGGAAATGGGACTCGTCATCTATCAGCGATTGTATTGAAATATCATTTTACTTTCCAAGTGCTTTATGAATTTAGCTGTGTCACGTACGCGCTCTTGGCAACGTTACCTTTGTATTAAAAGAGAGAGAGAGAGAGAGAAAGAGAGAGACAGAGAGACGTTGGATTTGTACAGTACAGTGCAGCGAGCCGGGGCGAGGCGAGGTGAGACGTCAGCGGTGACCGGTCATGCTCGGTTATCCGCGTGTCCGGAATCCGGACAACAGACATGGGGCGAGTACGTGACCGAGCCGAGTCGTGTGGGGCCGGACATAAGCGGCTCGGTCCCCCCGTCAACAGGCGAGCAGTGACCGGTCAAACATTAAGCGTTGCAGCACTCTAGTGTGGAACAAGGTGCCTGCTGCGGAGGCCGATACGCAACAACGGTCGTTGAGGAGATACCGTTGGTAGCCCATTGATTCGTCAGTTGCTCAACAGCCAATGATCATGCCCTTTTGGACATCAGATAAATCACTCCGTTTCCGCATTACGACCCCCACCCCCCATTCCCCTCCGACACTCTTAAGAGACCCTCCACTGCTAGTGCTGCCACCTGCTGACAGTGAGCAGCTATTGCACATGACGTCGAACACAGGCGGTGGTCATAGCAATGTGACTGGACCGTGTAGTTCAGGAGATATTACGCCATAAGCACTGAGATGCGTGATTAAACTGGCACATCTTCCGTGATGTTTTACTACTAGTTCTATCCGCAAGACATTTCGTAGACAGTGTACAAATACACCACAATGGGTTGGGTTGTCTGGGGAGGGGGGCGGGGGGGGGGGGCGAGAGACCAGACAGCGAGGACATCGGGCTCGTCGGATTAGGGAAGGACGAGCAAGGAAGTCGTCCATGCCCTTTCAAACGAACCATCCCGGCATTTGCCTGGAGCGATTTAGGGAAATCAAGGAAAACCTGTATCATGATGGCCGGACGCGGGATTGAACTGTCGTCCTCCCGAATGCGAGTCCAGTGTGCTGGCCACTGTGCCACCTCGCTCGGTACACCACAATGTACCTGCTAAATTACATCGCTGTATCACAAAATGTTCAGGACATATGACATCATAAAAGTTGTGCTGCGTGAAAGGAAACTGCTGGGCGAGATACGCTACAGGTACAGATGAAATATGTGTAAAAATATGTGGCAATGTGTTAAACACGCGGGAAAAACATGTGGCATGTGCGTACCCTGGCAAAGGCACAAATAAAAAATGGTTAAAATGACTCTGAGCACTATGGGACTTAACATCTGTGATCATCAGTCCCCTAGAACTTAGGACTACTTAAACCTAACTAACCTAAGGACATCACACACATCCATGCCCGAGGCAAGATTCGAACCTGCGACCGTAGCGGTCACGCGGTTCTAGACTGAAGCGCCTAGAACCGCACGGCCACAACGGCCGGGACACAAATAAAAAGTTTCACCTACACACCTGCATTGAATTCAGCCAAACATGGTACACATTGTAGGACGCACTGAAAAGCAATGTCTCCGAATTTTTAATCTGAAAATTCTTAATTCTTCTTACATAAAACACACTTTATTAACATTCTGCATCTTTTGTCTACATATTTACAGTCTTCTGTCGCTAAAGGGCTGCGAATTGTAGCCTGCAACATGGCGGTGTGTAACATAACCGTGTCAGTGCTTGAGAAACAGCGTGCTGAATTGAATATCGAATTCGAAAAGTTCGTTCAGACGTGGAGCACCCTCTCCTTCAGCTTGACACCACTAGACCACAACGAGCGCTGCGATATCTGCAACAATCAGGCGCCTTGGATTCACTGTCATCGATCATCCTTCTTACAGTCAAGATTAGCTCCATCCCTTTTTCATCTGTTTCTATAACTAAAAGAACACATTCGAGGAATTCACTTTGATAGCGATGAAGCAATGCAAACAGAGGTGAGGTTGTGGCTCTGTCAACGAAGTCAAACATTCTACACTACTGGCCATTAAAATTGCTACACCAAGAGGAAATGCAGATGATAAACGGGTATTCGATGGACAAATATATTATACTAGAACTGACAAGTGATTACATTTTCACGCAATTTAGAAATCAGTACCCAGAACAACCACCTCTGGCCGTAATAACGGTCTTGATACGCCTGGACATTGAGTCAAACAGAGCTTGGATGGAGTGTACAGGTACAGTTGCCCATGCAGCTTCAACACGATACAACAGTTCATCAAGAGTAATGACTGGCGTATTGTGACGAGCCAGTTGCTCGGCCACCATTGACCAGACGTTTTCAATTGGTGAGAGATCTGGAAAATGTGCTGGCCAGGGCAGCAGACGAACATTTTCTGTATCCAGAAAGGCCCGTACGGGACCTGCAACATGCGGTCGTGCATTATCCTGCTGAAATATAGGTTTTCACAGGGATCAAATGAAGGGTAGAGCCACGGGTCGTAACACATCTGAAATGTAACGTCCACTGTTTAAAGTGCCGTCAATGCGAACAAGAGCTGACCGAGACGTGTAACCAATGGCACCCCATAATATTACGCCGGGTGACACGCCAGTATGGCGATGACGACACGCTTCCAATGTGCGTTCACCGCAATGTCGCCAAACACGGATGCGACCATCGTGATGCTGTAAACAGAACCTGGATTCATCCGAAAAAATGACGTTTTGCCATTCGTGCACCCAGATTCGTCGTTGAGTACACCATCGCAGGCGCTCCTGTCTGCGATGCAGCGTCAAGGGTAGCCGCAGCGATGGTCTCCGAGCTGATAGTCCATGCTGCTGCAAACGTCGTCGAACTGTTGAAGAAGATGGTTGTTGTCTTGCAAACGTCCCCATCTGTTGACTCAGGGATCGACACGTGGCTGCACGATCCGTTACAGCCATGCGGATAAGATGCCGGTCATCTCGACTGCTAGTGATACGAGGGCGTTGGGATCCAGCACAGCGTTCCGTATTACCCTCCTGAACCCACCGATTCCACATTCTGCTAAGAGTCATTGGATCTCGACCAACGCGAGCAACAATTTCGCGATACGATGAACGGCAATCGCGATAGGCTATAACCCGACCTTTATCAAAGTCGGAAACGTGGTAGTACGCATTTCTCCTCCTTACACGCGGCATCACAACAATGTTTCATCAGGCAACGCCGGTCTACTGATGTTTGTGTATGAGAAATCAGTTGGAAACTTTCCTCATGTCAGCACGTTGTAGGTGTCGCCACCGGCGCCAACCTTGTGTGAATGCTCTGAAAAGCTAATCATTTGCATATCACAGCATCTTCTTCCCTGTCGGTTAAATTTCGCGTCTGTAGCACGTCATCTTCGTGGTGTAGCAATTTTAATGGCTAGTAGTGTACAATGATGGTATCAACGAAATGGTCACCGTTCGGAGAAACGCGTTCTTCGCCAGGGTGACTATGTTGAAAAATAAGTATGTGAACTTCAAGAATAAAGATGTAAACTGTTAATAAACTTTGTTTTATTTGAAAAACTGCAAGAGTTTTCACATGAAAATTCTGAGGCATTACTTTCCAGGACACCGTTGCATTACTTACTATCTGGAAAGAAATACTTTCCGGGTAAGAACCATGGGGTTGGAGTGTTAACTTGGTGATGGAGATAAAAGGTGGGGGAAGGACAGATTGGGGGAAGGAGGAGATGGACACTGAAGGGGTGGGGAAGGCGGGGTGGGAAGGAGGTGGGCAGAGAGAGGGGGAGAAGATCATGGATTGAGAAAGGAATAAGGATGAGATGGATTGAGAGAGTGGGGAGGTGGACATGGTCAGAGTGAGTAGGTATGTGAGAGCGACAGAGAAAGGGGGAGGAGATGGACAGAGAGAGGGTGGAGGGGGGAATTGCCTTGGAGGGGTAAGGAGATGAACTTAGAGGGAGGATGGGCTTAGAGGGGGGAGGAGGAGCTGTGGACAGACGGAGGGGGAGGGGGAGGGGGAAATGAACAGCGACAGGGGGGAGGAGCGGATGGGGAAAGACTGGAGGAGATGGACAGAGTGGTGGGAAGAGGAGGTGGACATGGAGTGAAGGAGGAGATGGACTAAAAGAACATCGCAATAAATATTTACCCAAGCAACGCCAGGAACTCAGCTAGTCCCTGATAAATCCTGTACGTCAAACAGAATTTGAGTTTAGCATACTCTCCGCTATACGAAAAACTCATGACAACTGGACACACAGAATAACTTCAGAACATCAAAGGGTATTTGTGTTTAGCAAACTTAATGTGAATCAAATATTACTGTTGTTGTTGTTGTGGTCTTCAGTCCTGAGACTGGTTTGATGCAGATCTCGATCCTGGTCCATCCCGTGCAAGCTTCTTCATCTCCCAGTACCTACTGCAACCTACATATCTCTTGGTCTCCCTCTACGATTTTTACCCTCCACGCTTCCCTCCAATACTAAATTGGTGATCCCTTGATGCCTCAGAACATGTCCTACCAACCGATCCCTTCTTCTAGTCAAGTTGTGCCACAAACTTCTCTTCTCCCCAATCCTATTCAATACCTCCTCATTAGTTATATGATCAACCCATCTAATCTTCAGCATTCTTCTGTAGCACCACATTTCGAAAGCTTCTATTCTCTTCTTGTCCAAACTATTTATCGTCCATGTTTCACTTCCATACATGGCTACACTCCATACAAATACTTTCAGAAACGACTTCCTGACACTTAAATCTATACTCGATGTTAACAAATTTCTCTTCTTCAGAAACGCTTTCCTCGCCATTGCCAGTCTACATTTTATATCCTCTCTACTTCGACCATCATCAGTTATTTTGCTCCCCAAATAGCAAAACTCCTTTACTACTTTAAGTGTCTCATTTCCTAATCTAATTCCCTCAGCATCGCCCGACTTAATTCGACTACATTCCATTATCCTCGTTTTGCTTTTGTTGATGTTCATCTAATATCCTCCTATCAAGACATTATCCATTCCGTTCAACTGCTCTTACAAGTCCTTTGTTGTCTCTGACAGAATTACAATGTCATCGGCGAACCTCAAAGTTTTTATTTCTTCTCCATGGATTTTTAATACCTACTCCAAATATTTCTTTTGTTTCCTTCACTGCTTGCTCAATATACAGACTGAATAACATCGGGGAGAGGCTACAACCCTGTCTCACTCTCTTTCCAACCACTGCTTCCCTTTCGTGTCCCTCGACTCTTATAGCTGCCATCTGGTTTCTGTACAAATTGTAAATAGCTTTTCGCTCCCTGTATTTTACCCATGCCACCTTCAGAATTTGAAAGAGAGTATTCCAGTCAACATTGCCAAAAGCTTTCTCTAGGTCTACAAATGCTAGAAACGTAGGTTTGCCTTTAATTTTATATTAATATTTAATTAATATTGCTATATTAAGAAAAAACTTGGCCGAATTTGTTTTTCAGCTCTTCAACTTTGGCAACAGAATGGAATGGACGCGGCTAGGGGTCCCCAGTCTCCACGGGAAGCAGCACTTTCGCACGGGTCGCTGAGAATGGAGAGCCGGCAAAGTTTGCAGGCAGCCGCGCGCCCGTGCCGCAGTATTTACGTGGCGCTCCGACTGCGACATTAGTTCTGAGCGCTGCACACGTTTGGGTGGCGCCTCTTTAAATTCTTCCCGGCCGCTGCACGCGCGCATAATTGCTGTCGCCTCGTCTTCCGAGCCGGCGCGCGCGCGCAATGGCCGCTAATGCCCGCAGCGTGTGGTCCGGCCAGGGGCCTCTCTATTTGCCCGTCGCGCGCGGCCATGCGAAAGTCCGGCGCGATCAGCGGTGCGCGAAACTCGCGCCCCGGCTCTTGTATTCCTTTTAAAGCTATTCATTTCCCTCCCTGTCTCTGCCGTCTCTATTGACCGAATGCTACAAAAATACACTCACGCTCCAACTCACATCTAGAGGTTTATTTGGCGACAGACTTCGAGGTGTGAAGGCTTTCACACGGCCGCACGAGCCACGCGCAACTTCACATCGCTTTTCCTGTTACGCCTTTCATTTCTGTGAATTGTTCAAGAAGATTCTCGAATAAATATTATAAAGGAAGTTTGTTTTATTGTGCCAGTGCGACTTAAATTTTAGCTATAATTACAGTTCAGACTGGTGAACAAACTTATGAGGACAGAAACACTACATACATCATGCGGTTGAACGCCCTGAAACCAATAAAGTTATACCTACATATTCCGCAAGCCACCAAATGGTACATGGCAGAGGGTAGTATATACCACTACTACACTATCAGTCATTCTCATTCCTGATCTACTAGCAAGCGACATGAAGGATACACGATGTCTATATACCTCCCTAAGAGCCCTGATTCCTATTATCTTCGCTGTTCTGATGCGAGACGTACGTTGCTGGCAGCAGAATCGTTCAACAGTCTGTGGCAAATCCCGGTTCTCTAAACTTTCTCAATAACATGTTTGTTTGCGTGACTATCCTCCGTAGGAGGTGTTAATGTCAATTAGCCTATTACTGGTTTCTCCATCTTAAACTTACTGCAATAATTACAGAAAATTTTACATCAGACGCGTTGCGTTTTTATTTACAAAGCATCTTCTGCGGTCATTCTGGAAATATGAATACATTTTTTCAGGAAATATGGATACATTTGTTTGCACATTTTAGTTGTTATAGGCCGAAAACAATATTTCTTTATAAACTCAGCCTGCAGTTTACTTACGGTGTTTCCGCCTCTTGTTCACATGTTACTCAGATCACTGCTCTTTCTTTTTTTGTTATCGGACACTGAGGTCGGCGGAAACTTTGTTCTACATCTACATTTGACAAAGTTTTGCCTCTTTGCTCTTTCTGTTTTGCTACATTGGTGTTATTTGCACATTCTCTCACTTTAGAATAAAACTGCAGTTCCATGTGTTTGCACTCAGCATAGTATTAGAGTGTTTATATTTGTTCATTTGTTTTTCGTGTAGGTTGAGAGTTTTGCCAATCTATTAAAAATAATTCACTAGTTGGCAACGCTCACAAACTACACGAGAAACAAATGAACTAAAATAAACACTGCAACATTGTGCCGAATGTGAAAACATGTAATTACAGCTTTATTTCTAAATTAACGTGCAGTGCAGTATCGTCAATCTAGCGTGAGAGAAAGTGCTCTCAAAAAAGGCAGAAAACTGCCAAGTGAATATGTACAACCAAGTTTCTTCCCACCTCAGCCTTCGCTAACAACAAATAAAAAAGGAGCGATTTGCAGAATATATTAAGAAGAGCCAGAAACACCATAAGTAAATTGCATGTAAACTCTATAAAGAAAAATCTACGTATAACATCAAAAGCGTAAAAACGAATGTATCTATATTTCCAGAAAGACCACAAGAAGATGCTTTGTAAATAAAAGCGAAACACGTCTAGTGTAGAATTCTCTTTAGTTAATTCCAGTAAGCTCAAGATGGAAAAACCAATAATACTCTGAAGAGCTAAAGAAACTGGTACACCTGCCTAATGTCGCATAGGGCCCCCGCGAAAACGCAGAAGTGCCGCATGGACTCGGTTAATGTCTGCAGCAGTGCTGGAAGGGACCGACAACATGAATCCTGCAGGGCTGTCCATAAATTCGTATGAGTACGAAGAGTGGAGATCTCTTCTGAACACCACGTTGCAAGGCAGCCCAAATATGCTCAATAATGTTCATGTCTGGGGCGTTTGGTGGCCAGCTGAAGTGTTTACACTCAAAAGAGTGTTCCCGGAGCCATTCTGTAGCAATTGTGGACGTGTGGGGTGTCGCATTATCCTGCTGAAATTGACGAAGTCTGTCGGAATGCACAATGGACATGAACGGATGCAGGTGATAACACAGGATGTTTACGTATGTGTCATTGTGGCCGGCCGAAGTGGCCGTGCGGTTAAAGGCGCTGCAGTCTGGAACCGCAAGACCGCTACGGTCGCAGGTTCGAATCCTGCCTCGGGCATGGATGTTTGTGATGTCCTTAGGTTAGTTAGGTTTAACTAGTTCGAAGTTCTAGGGGACTAATGACCTCAGCAGTTGAGTCCCATAGTGCTCAGAGCCATTTGAACCATTTGAGCCATTGTGTCAGAGTCGTATCTAGACGTATCAAGGGTCCTTTATCACTCGAACTGCACCCGCCCCACACCATTACAGAGCTTCCACCAGCTTGAACAGTCCCCTGCTGACATGCAGGGTCCATGGATTCAAGAGGTTGGCTCCATACCCGTACACGTCTGTCCGCTCGATAAAATTTGAAACGAGACTCGTCCGACCAAGAAACATGTTTTCAGTCATCAACAGTTCAATGCCGGTGTTGACGGGCCCACGCGAGGCATAAAGTTTTGTGTAGCGTAGTCTTCAAAGATAGACGAGTGGGCCTTCGTCTCCGAAAACCTATATCGATGATGTTTCGTTGAATGGTTCGCACGCTGACACATGCTGATGACCAGCATTGAAATCTACAGCAATCTGCGGAAGGGTTGCACTTCTGTCACGTTGAAAGATTCTCTTCAGTCGTCGTTGATCCCGTTCTTGCTGAATCTTTTTGCGGCCGCAGTGATGTCGGAGGTTTTGTATTTTACCCGATTCCTGATATTCACGGTGCACTCGTGAAATGGTTGTACGGGAAAATCTTCACTTTATCGCTACCTCTGAGATGCTGTGTCTCATCGCTCGTGCAACGACTGTAACACCATGTTGAAACTCAAATCTTGGTAACCAGCCATTGTAATAGCAGTAACCGATCTAACAGCTGCGTGAAACGCTTTTTGTCTTATATAGGCGTTGTCGACGGCAGCGCCGTATGCTGCCTGTTTATGTATCTCTGTATTTGAATACACATACTGTGGTGTCACCGCCAGACACCACACTTGCTAGGTGGTAGCTTAAATCGGCCGCGGTCAATTTAGTACATGTTGGACCCGCGTGTCGCCACTGTGTGATCGCAGACCGAGCGCCACCACAAGGCAGGTCTCGAGATAAGATAGAGCACTCGCCCCAGTTGTACGGACGACATTGCTAGCGACAATACGGACGAAGCCTTCCTCTCATTTGCCGAGAGACAGTTAGAATAGCCTTCTGCTAAGTCTATGGCTACGACCTAGCAAGGCGCCATTAGCCTTACCTAGTTGAGAGTTATCGTATAAATGTCTCCAGAAGAACGTTGTAAACCAACAAAGAATAAAGTTAAGTATATTCCAAAGCTACGTATTTTCTTGATAGCAGTCATAACGTATCCTGTTCCAGACTTGACGCCAGTCGGCGTGTGTGTACGCGTGCCTTTCGGCTCCCTTCTCAGTGTGGCGTAACTAGCTTGTTACGCCACAACACATACCATACCATTTCGAGACATTACCATTCAGGATGCCATCGCACTACTTGAAAAGTCTACGAACCACTCACAAAACTGAGAACTCAGTTCGTAATCTCGGACCTTTGTCTGCAGTGTGACAGCTTGTTAAAAGCTCTCCGGATAGCTAGGAATATCAACTCTGCATGTTATCCTTGATTCATAGTCTGAAGGATATCGGACGAGAAACGCAAAGCTGACTGTCGAACGAGCGATGCCTTCTAAATCCAACTGGTTCATGGTACACTCTTCGACAGTACTGCGATTTGGTTCAGAAAATATAATACAGCTGTTGGTTTACAACAGAAATGGCAGATTATATAAATCATTTCTTCGTAAGGAAAATAGTACGATTCATTAAAAGCAGCATATCCAAACTATTACGTTAATGATCAATTTGTGTGCAGAATACGGTGTCTTATAAAAGACACTTGTTACGGCATAATGTCAAACACAGGCACGTCAGTCGGGAACAAGAGACCAGAGAGGGCTGTGAAGAAGACTTCAGCCAATTGCACACTGACCGATCCCTCTTCAGGACGACAACGCGACAGCAGCGGTCTCTACGCAAAGAGAATATAGGTGCCGCGCCCGACTTGCCGCGGCCAGTTCTACAGAAGCTTTGCGAGTAGCGACCTTAACAGAAGAGTCAACTGTATTACTTCACTTGTATTAGGAATTATATATACTGAAGAGATTTCTTATTTGCATGACGCCCTTTGCTTGCGACACTTCTGTGTTACAGTCAAAGTAAAGTATTGTCGCTGTTAATTTCGTAATAAAACTCGTTAATACGATTCGTTTGAATGCTGTCTAGCGACCCGAGAAAGCAGGTTTCCTAGACCCCACATATTTGACGTCAAGGCAGGATACAACAATACTAAGTGGAACAGTGTTTTAGGAAGGAAAATACAGTATGGCGCATGGAATAATAAGTTTATCGCCACAATGTATGCAAGCGACGTGGCTCTTTGAGGCTAGTTTTTATTGTAGCATTTTTTTTGGTGAAAAACGCCAGCCGGCCGCTGTGGCCGAGCGGTTTTAGGCGCTTCAGTCTGGAACCGCGCGACCGCTACGGTCGCAGGTTCGAATCACGCCGCGGGCATCAAGTTCGAATCCCGCCTCGGGCATGGATGTCTGTGATGTCCTTAGGTTAGTTAGGTTTAAGTAGTTCTGAGTTCTAGGGGACTGATGATCTCAGATGTTAAGTCCCATAGTGCTCAGAGCCATTTTTTGAAAAACGCCGTCTGTGGAAGCAAATGGCTGGGTGGTGGTTACAGATGGCACAGGCAAGACGTCGCCGAACGCCGAGTACTAGACTGGAAACGTAGATGTGCTGTGCTGTGCCAATGTAGGCAGTACGAGCTGACTTGCATTGCCATTATGACCGCATAGTCTTCACCCAAGCGGAATGAAACGTTCTTCTGCGAATGGCAGCGTGACAACAAACACAAACTAATAGTCCCTTACACACACACGACATGTCAGACTTTCTTTACCATTCTGGCTGTTACTTTCGTCTGTTTTGAACATTAAGAGTAAATAAAATGATTGGATTATTGGTCGAGAGTCGAAGTTATTCGGTCGCCTGATATAAGTCTTTTTAACGCCTCTTCAACGACTTGCCCGTCAATGACGATGAGATGAAACGATTAGTCAAGTCCCCGTACCCGTACAAGATCCTGGCTGTGCAGCAACTGAAACCTCATTATCCACAGCAACGTTCTAAATTTGCTCTTCGGTTTCTGGCAAGGATCGAAGTTGATGACATGTGGCCGGGCAATATTCTGTGGTGTGACGAGCCACATTTTATAATACAGGGTGCAGTGAATACACAGGACTGCCGACTTTGGGGTACTGTCATACCGCACAAAGAGCCACTGCACTCGCCGTATGTGATTGTTTGGTGTGCATTCCCTAGCACCTTTATACACGACGCGTTCCTCTTTGAAGAGAATACCCAGAGGGCCTGTCAGGTGTACAGTGACGCCTGCACGTTGTCGAGACCTCCTTGTGCAGCATGTGATTTCTGCTTTGGAAGAGCGCAACTGTGAGGAAACCACTGTTTTCATGCAAGATGGGACAATATCTCATGTCGCTCGCACAGTGAAAGATCTGCTTGATTCAACCTTCCACGAACATTTTGTCTCCAGAGGTTTTGGTTGGTTGGTTGGTTTAAAGATTAAAAGGACCAAACTACAAAGGTCATCGGTCCCTTGTTTCATAAACACACAGAACATATTGAAACCATCCACCAGTCAGGCTAAGCACTAAAAAACAAAAGTCCGGGTGAAGAAAAGCCCCAAGGTCAATGGTAAGTCAACATGGAAAAAGGAGCACAGCAACAAAAACAACATATAGAAGAAAGGCAGAAAGAATTAAAACTATACAGCAGAGGACCGTGGCTGGCTGATCACGAAAATAAAAGGATGAGCCAGCCACTATGCAACACGTTAAAACCTCCAGCCTAAAACATTACGGTGGAGTCGAATTACAACACAAAACTAAGTAAAATATACAGCACAAAAGAGGGTGATGCGATAAAATTAGATGGACCTATAAAGGCAGCTTGCGCGAAGAAAACTTAAAACCCGATCTGCCATAGAGACATTGTCACCTAAAAGAAATGATAAATCACCTACGAGATTAAAAGTTTTACACATGCTTGGCCTGCAAGATCGCCTGTTAACTGAATCCATGACACTCTTAGCTCTGTGGATATCTAAAAGCATGCGTCTATCAGGAACACGTTCATTCGGTCTCTGCCTAATGTGAAGGCAAGTATACAGGAACACGTTGCTTAGATTCTACCGGAACTGCTGAACAAACTGTGTAAGCGACAATTAATAATAAAACCAACATTGATGCCTTTCTCACTTGTTTGATCTTCCCTGCTCATGCCTAGTTCCTAGTCCATAACACATGGAAATATTTCTATACGTCTTTCTTGCATTCACAACGCCGGACTTGGAGCTGGTGGCCAAAATAGGAACTATTTTTTCCATTGTAAATCGGTTCCGCATTAACACATTAGAATATCTACGAAGTTTCGCAACCATTCGAGAATTACAGCCCACACTGGACATCTGTGAGTAGTGGCACTTTAATTGTAACCACCATGTACAATATAATGGGCATTTACTAAATGCACGTGTTGTTTGTAAGTTTTAACCGTTTTATACACAGATCGAACCGATCACATAGGGCACGATGGGCGGAGCATCTCTTCTGTTCCTTGGTTGCTAGTCAGGGTTTGATGACGGACTCGTGGTAGTTCACAGAACCAAGAACCGATTCCTCATCAGGACTGTGCAAACTGAGTGTTTTGTTTCGGGCTAAGGTTGTTTCATGACTAAGGCTCAGTGTTGCTGAAATACGACTCGTCTTTGTATTATACTGCAAAGATAGGTTGAACTCTGGTGGTTGGGGTGGGTTTATAGTACATACAATCAAAAAAGTTTTGCATCACCCCGGTTCCCAGAACTCCTGAAAAGAGGCGTTGACTGTGGATACTGTATCACAGACACAGTCCCTTTGACTGTTCAGAGATGTCTCTAAACCAGCCCAACGATGTAAACAACCATGCATGATGGTTCAAATGGCTCTGAGTACTATGGGATTTAACATCTGAGGTCATCAGTCCCCTAGAACTTAGAACTACTTAAACCTAACTAACCTAAGGACATCACACACATCCATGCCCGAGGCAGGATTCGAACCTGCACCGTAGTGGTAGCGCGGTTCCAGACTGTAGCGCCTAGAACCACTCGGCCACACCGACCGGCACCATGCATGAGCAGTGCCTATTAGACAGAGGGGGTCCGATCAGTTCCAGTCATTCCACCAGGAAAGAGGTTCACGGCTCTGTTCTCTGTAGTTCAACCATGCCTCGCTGGTCAATATCGCGTTCCGATCGCATCCGCAGTGTTACTTTGTGCCAGGAAGGGCTCTCTAGAAGGGAAGTGTCCAGGCGTCTCGGAGTAAACCAAAGCGATGTTGTTCGGACATGGAGGAGATACAAAGAGACAGGAACTGTCAATGACATGCCTCGCTCAGGCCGCCCAAGGGCTACTACTGCAGTGGATGACCGCTACTTACGGATTATGGCTCGGAGGAACCCTGACAGCAGCGCCACCATGTTGAATAATGCTTTTCGTGCAGTAACAGGACGTCGTGTTATGACTCAAACTGTGCTCAAAATGATTTTGATATCAGACAGAGATACAGTATGGTGAGAAACTTGTGATGCGAAAGATCATCTTAACGTAGAGGCACACAGTGAAGAAATACTTGGCAAGCTACACTTAGCACAATTCGCATACGAGTCTTCAAAACATCAGCTGTGATTGATAGAGAACAGTGCCTAACAGGTTGCTCAAAGGTCAACCTGATCAAGAAAAGTTTGGCAACATCCCAGTGATTTGAATAGTTGGCGTTTTGTGCTCGGAAACGTCTTTCTCAATACTGTACTGACAACAGGAAATTGCTGTGTGTGGCCAAGTGTGTGATGGAAGTGGAATCCCAATCTCACAGCAGCTCAATAGAACGCGCTATGCCTCCAATCGTGAATGGATCAATGGGGATTTTGTGCGTTGTTCAGTCTGTAAATTTAGTTACGTGTTCCATTGATCAATTTTACGGTAACCGTTATGACGTGGAACGTGCCAAGTGCATAAGAAATGCACACATGAATGAAGGTTTTTTTCCCCATTCCCTTAACTGGCACAAAATGCATATATTATACGTATAGATTTATTTATTCCTATTCAAGAACTCATCTATGGTATAGGAGGAGTTGTCAAGGGGATATGATTTAAATTTATTTTTAAAACTGTTACTGCTGCCTGTCAGACATTTTATTTCAGCTGGTAATTTACCGAAAGGTTTTACACTAGCATATTTTATCCCTTTCTGTGCCAAAGACAGGTTAAGTAGAGGATAGTATACGTCTTTCTTTCTTCTGGTGTTGTAATCATGAATGTCACTGTTGTTTTTGAACTGGTCCATGTTGCTCAAAACAAATTTCATTACTGAGCACATCTACTGTGAGGCTGTTGTAAGAATTCCTAACCTTTTAAAGAGATGCTTACAAGATGTGCGACTATTAGCCCCACACATTATTCCAACAACTTTCTTTCGAGCAGTGAATACTTTTTTTGGAACCCTATTTCCATTGATTTTGCGACCACGACTGCTGAGGTGTGTACTGGTGCATTGTCGTGATGGAACAGGACTTTTTTGCGGTCTAATCGCCGGCGTTTTTCTTGCAGCTCGGTTTTCAAACGGTCCAATAACCATGAATAATATTCACCTGTAATAGTTTTACCCCTTTCCAGATAGTCGATGAGGATTATCCCTTGCGAATCCCAAAAGGCAATCGCCATAACCTTTCCATCCGAAGGAATGACCTTCGCCTTTTTTATGCATATTCTCCCTTGGTAACCCATTGTTTAGATTGTTGTTTGCTCTCACGAGTATAATAACGTATCCATGTTTCATCCACAGTGACGAAACGACGCTGAAAGTCTTGCGGATTCTTCCTGAACAGCTGCAAACCATCCTTGCAACACTTCACACGTTACCGTTTTTGGTCAAGCGTGAGCAATCGCGGAACCCACCTTGCGGATAGCTTTCTCATGTCCAAATGTTTATGCAAAATATTATGTACCCGTTCATTTGAGGTGCCCACAGCACTAGCAATATCACGCATCCATCACCATATCATGGAGTTTATCGATGATTTCTGGAGTCGTAACCTCCACGGGGCGTCCGGTACGTTAAGCATCATTTGTGCCCATATGGCCACTCCGAAAATTTTAAAACCACTTATAAACTGTTCTAATCGAAGGTGCAGTCACCGTAATATTTACCAAGATTTCTCCTGAGGCGTTTTGCCTTTCATAAAGTAATGTTTAATCACCACACGAAATTCTTTTTCGTCCATTTTTTGACAATCACTCGACTTCCTTTATTCACACGAATGCGAAACACAAAAAAATAAATCAATATGGCTAAACTTGGTGTGCGTTCTTTGCAAAGATGCTACTAACTAAACACGACCTCGATACGCGCCGGTGGTGCCATCTCTCGGACTTTGCACAGACTTTTCAATCGCCCCATGTACATATTAGCTAATGAAAAGTATACGGATAATCCATGTAATGCACAATTGACCACTAGATGTCACGAGAGGTGTATACAAAAGAGGTGGGAAGTACTCTGTCGTTAGTAGAGGCGCACGAATAGCAGAATGGGTTGGTCGGCAGAACTCAGTGCTTTCGAACATGGGTATCACCTGGGTTATAGATCAGTGAGTGACATATCACCTATTTTAAACCAATTTATGTCGACTGTTGTGGAGTGGAAACGTGAAGGCCCAGTCGCAGTTAAACCAAGACGAGGTAACCTCACGTAGTGACGTACAGTGATTGTCGGGCACTGCGGAGGGTGATTGCAAAAAATCACATGAAAACAGCTGGAGGAATCATTCGTGAGTTCCAAAGCGCTATCAGCAGTCCAGCTAGAACAATGGCTGTGCGTAGGAAGTTAAAAAATGTGGATCAATGGTCGAGCAGCTCCCCATTAGCCATGCATTTCTGCAGCTAGTGCTAAGCAACTCTCGAGATAAAGGACGACGCAGCTGGACGCTGTATGACTGGAAACGAGTGATATGGTGTGATGAATCACGCTATGCCGTGCGGCAAGGCAATGGCAGGGTCTGAGTTTGGCGAATTTCTGGAAACTTCACTTATCACTATGTGTAGCGCCGACTGTCAAGCACGGTGGAGGTGGTATTAGGTATGGAGGTGTTTGTTATGGTTGCCGTGTGGGCCTCTTATCGCCCTTAAAAATGGTTGAAGAACTAGTTAAACCTGGCTAACCTAAGGACATCACACACATCCATGTCCGAGGCAGGATTCGAACCTACGACCGTAGCAGCATACCGCGCTTAAGAAGGAGCTGAATGCTAAAAGCTATTAATGCAAGGGCGTGCTGAAAAGTAAAGTTGCCGAATTTTTTATGTGAAACTCTCAGAGCTTTTTAAATGAATCACACGTTATTACAATATAAATCTTTATTTTACATGTCTGTATCTTTACAGCCTTCTGTCGCTAGAGGTCTTTGAACTGGAGTGGAGCGTGTAACATGTCGGAGAAACAGCGCGCTGTAGTAAAGTTTCGGATTCGAAGAGTTCGTCCATATATGGAGAACCCTCGCGGTTAGCTCGACAATGCCAGACCACACACGAGTGCTGCAACAATCCGGTTCCTTGGGTTCGCTGTAACCATCGTCCTCCATGCAGTCCCGACTGGGCCCCATTCGATTTTCATCTTTTTTCAAAACTTGAACAGCACCTTCGAGGGCTTCACATTGACAGTGATGAAGCGGTGCAAGCAGAGGTGGGGCTGTGACTTCGCCAAATAGTCAAACACTCTACAGATGCGTTATCAACAAACTGGTCTCTTGTTGGAAGAAATATGTTCGTCGGCAGGGTGACTAAGTTGAGAAATAAATATATAGACATGAAAAATAATGACGTAGAAAGTTAATAACGTTTGATTTATTAAAAACTCCGAGTTTTCGTAAAAAATTCGGAGCCATTACTTTTCAGCACGCCCTCGTACATTTTACAGCATTCTGTACAGTAGATAAACCGTTCGGAGACGATCTTAAGGCAAGCCGGCCGCGGTGGACGAGCGGTTCTAGGCGCTACAGTCCGGAACCGCACGATCGCTACGGTCGCAGGTTCGAATCCTGCCTTGGGCATGGATGTGTATGATGCCCTTAGGTTTACATAGTTCTAAGTCTAGGGGACTGATGACCTCAGATGTTAAGTCCCATAGTGCTCAGAGCCATTTGAGCCTTAAGACAATGTTTGTGAACAATAACACTCGTGAAACTGACTGGCCTGCGCAGAGCTCCGATCTGAACCGAATGGAACATACGAGCGAGAAGAGGTTGTTAGCTAGCGAGCCGTGCGCGTGCAGACGGTATTCGCGTCTCGCGCCGTCAGCAGGAACAAGAGACTCCAGCGCTGCGTCAGGACCCGCCGAGCTGTCTTCCCTGCCAACAGTGTCAGCACACACACAGTTACTTTCTTCTTCATACACACGGTGCTCCGAAGATCGCACCAATATCACGAAATTCACAGTGAGTAAAATGACGACATCGGTTGCTTAGTAGGATTTGTTTAATATCTTCACCGTCAAAGCGCTGTATAATTTGTTCTAATACACATAATGATAATAAACATTTTTAGCACCATGATCATTTTTAGCATCATGATGAGTTTTTCTGGTTGTTATAACTATCATTTCGACACTTAAGTAACCTTCAATGTATTTATTACAGTCACATTACATCAGTTGTTCCAAGTTTCTGCTGCTGGTTTTTATTGAGGCTTTATTAATTCTTTATATGTCAATCGCGACTAGCATGTTTCGGCATATTCTGCCATTTTCAAGTGATCCTGCAATGATGGTACATTTTTTCGTAAAAACGTACGTCGAAAATATGTTGCTTACGTCTACAGTATAACGTGGAATTATATGGCTTACTAATATCTTTGTAGTAACTTGCTTTACGTCTAAGATATTTTGACATATATTACGTATCGCATCCTGGAGCGTACAATGAATTTTACTAGCGGAAATTTTACATTAGCTACTCAAATGACATACAAAGCATATCCTAGTACGACACCCAGGTAGACGTTTATCCAAACGAAAATCTAAATGAACAAGCAGAACGAAAACACAAATAATATCTAGAAAACTTTACTCACGTCTTAAAAGGAAAAGGATAAATTTTCAACATTTCAAGAAACGTAAAAGGCAATAGAATATTTAACGGCTGGCCGGGGTGGCCGAGTGGTTCTAGGCGCTACAGCCTGGAACCACGCGACTCCTACGGTCGCAGGTTCGAATCCGGCCTCGGGCATGGATGTGTGTTATAGATTTAAGTTAGTTAGGTTTAAGTAGTTCTAAGTTCTAGGGGACTGATGACCTCAGATGTTATGTCCTATAGAGCTCAGAGCCATTTTTGAATATTTAACGTTAGTATTTTCGTGGCTCTTGGCTCTAAGCACTATGGGACTTAACATCTGAGGTCATCAGTCCCCCAGAACTCAGAACTACTTAAACCTAACTAACCTAAGGACATCACACACATCCATGCCCGAGGTAGGATTCGAACCTGCGACCGCAGCAGCAGCGCGGTTCCGGACTGAAGGGCCAAGAACCGCTCGGCCACAGAGGCAGACTATTTTCGTACCAGAAACGAAAAATTATAATTATTTTATCTTTGTAAAGTGAGTCAACGGCCTTGCAGCAGTGGTAACACCGGTTACGAAAACTAACAACGGCCGGGAGAGTGGTGTGCTGACCATATGCCCCTACGTGTCCACATCCAGTGACGCCTAATGTCTGAGGATGACACGGCGGCCGGTCGGTTCCGGTGGGCCTTCCATGACCTGTTTTGACAGTGTTTTTTAATCTTCGTAAAGTATTTAGTATCGCTGATTTTCCGCAAATAAAATTCATTATAGATACATAAGCATTCCTGGAGAAAACTGTCAAATATACACAAGTGCTACATAACTTATGTTATAAACGTGACCAATAGCACTGGGAAAGAATTTAAAAGACGCTCCGGCATGCATATATGCAATTACGTCACAAAATCTGAGACAGAAAACCAGTAACGACTGACATATACGTAAACCGTATAATTCTTTATTAGACCCTACACTACACACGTAAGCAACATCCGTTTATCGATCTTTTTTTACGAAAAATTCTAACACCATTCCACGCTCACTTGAACATGGCAAAAATGCTGAAACGTGCTCGTCGTGATAGACATGTAACTAATTGATAAAGTATCAATAAAAAAGCAGCAAAACGTTAGAAGAATTTATGTAACATGTTGTTCTTCGACTTAATAAGGACTGCAGGTCGATCAGAAAGGAAACTGTTGGATTTATTAACATGTTGGATTTATTTACAGCCAATTAGACGCACATTTATGTATGTGTTGCTGTCATGGTCTTCAGTCCGAAGACTGGTTTGATGCAGCTTTCCACGCTATTATATCCTGTACACCCCTCCTCATCTCTGAGTAACTACTGCACCCTAATAATTTGAACCACCTTTCTGTATCCAGGCCTAATCCCCCCCCCCCCCCCCCCCTCTACAGTTTTTGCCCTCCCTCCGCTACCAAATCGACAATTCCTTCAAGATTCAAGGTGTGTCCCATCAACCAATCCCTTCTTTTCGTCAAGTTGCGCGCCCTAAATTCTTCTTCCCCAATTTGATTCAATACCCCATCGTTAGTTACTTTATCTACCCAAATAATCTACAACATTCTTCACAGTATCACATTTCTCTTCTTGTCTGAACTGCTTATCGTCCACGTTTCATTTCCGTACAAGACTAGAGTCCAAACAAATAAATACCTTCAGAAAAGATTTCCTAACACTTAAATTAATATGAGTCGTTAACAAATCCCCCTCCTTGCTCAGTGCACAGATTGAGTAATAAAGGGGATAGGCTAAAGCCCTGTTTCACTCCCTTTTCAACTACTGCTTCCCTTGTCATGTCCATCGAGTCTTATAACCGCAGTCTGGTTTCTGTGCAAGCTGCAGATAGCCTTTCAATTCCTGTCTTTTATCTCTGGTATTCCCAGTCAAAAACCTTCTCTAAATCCAAACGCTCTAAAATATTTTTAGGATAAGTCGTGCAGTTAGCGTTACCTCACGTGTTCCTAACGGTCACCTCAGAGGTTCGCATTCCTTCAGTTTTTCCGTCCTTCAATAAATAATTCGTGTCAACATTTTTGCAACCATGACTTATTAAATTGGTAGTTTGGTAATGTTCACAAATGTCAGTAGCTTCCTTATTTGAAATTGGAATTATGACATTCTTCTTGACGACTGGAGGTATTTCCTCTGTCTCGTACATCTTACACGGCAGTTGGAAAATTTTTGTCATGTCTGTCTCCCCTAGGTACCTCATAATCCTAAGGGGAACGCCGTCAACCCAGGTATCTTGATTCCATTTAAGTCTTTGAGCGCTCTGTCAAATTCTTCTCTCAGTATCATGTCTCAGCTCATCTTCACCTACTTTCTCTCCTTTTTCTATAATATTGTTCTCGCGTTTTAATTATATAGATCCACGGTATACTGCCACCAGCTTTCAGTTTTCCTTTCTTTGTTTGGATCTAGTTGACCATCTGAGACCTTCATATTCGTTCAGCTGCTCTTCTTGTCTCCTAAGGCCTGTTTAATTTCTGACAGGCAGCATCTGCCTTTCTCCAGCCGCCACACATATTTCTTCGGCCTTTAAATTGGCCTATAACCATTTCTGCTTAGCCATTTTGCACTTCCTGTAAGTCCCATTTTACAGACTTCTGTTTTCCTTTTCGCCTGCTTCATGTGCTCCATTTTTATATTTTTAAAATAAATTCAGCGTCTCCTGGATATTGTTTCATCTATACATCGCTGTGAGGGTAAGAACCACCTGCCTATCAAAGGGACGGGGGCGGCGGTGAAAAAGAAGTGTAGCCCATGACGGGCGAATATCCATACTTTATTCATCAAGTAGAATGAGAGCACTTTGTGACTTGCAACTAACTTTACACAAAATTTCAAACATTTACGAAACTTTTCCTAACTGACAACCCCCACAAAATCATGAAAGCAAAACAGTTTATCGCTTACAACATTTTCGTGCAGTAAAACTGCCACATCAAGTATAACGTTTTAATACGTTACTTCTTTGTTAACAACTGTATTAGCGATACATTTTGGAGACAGTATTCACATATACCACTGAATCTACTAGCAAAAATATGTAACTGTGCAACTCACAGTTCAGGAGATGTGAGGTCACTGAGACGCTTGAAAAACTGCCGCATCATGCAAGACTTTTAAATTTATTACTTCTTTGCTGCTAACTCATTTCGCAGACTGTATCCACATATGCCGCTTTATATATCTACAAAAATACAACATTGTAAAACAAAGAGTTCAGTGGATATGAAGCCAAATGCTGAGATGCATCAAAAACTACGTTTCTTTGCTGCTAGCTTCATTCGCCATACATTTCGCACACAGAATCCATATATTCCACTGAATTTACCTACAAAAATATGTCACTGTACGACACAGAGTTCAGGAGACACGACGTCATAAACACTGAGCTGGGGCAGGGTGAAATTCACTAGAGATAAATGCAAAATGTATTCAAATACACTACTGGCCATTAAAATTGCTACACCGCGAAGATGACGTGCTACAGACGCGAAATTTAACCGACAGGAAGAAGATGCTGTGATATGCAAATGATTAGCTTTTCACAGCATTCACACAAGGTTGGCGCCAGTGGCGACATCTACAACGTGCTGACACGAGGAAAGTTTCCAACCGATTTCTCATACACAAACAGCAGTTGACCGGCGTTGAGTGGTGAAACGTTGTGATGCCCCGTGTAAGGAGGAGAAATGCGTACCATCATGTTTCCGACTTTGATAAAGTTCGGATTGTAGCCTATTGCGATTGCGGTTTATCGTATCGCGACATTGCTGCTCGTGTTGGTCGACATTCAATGACTGTTAGCAGAATATGGAGTCGGCGGGTTCAGGAGGGTAATACGGAACGCCGTGCTGGATCCCAACAGCCTCGTATCACTAGCAGTCGAGATGACAGGCATCTAATCCGCATGGCTGTAACGGATCGTGCAGCCACGTCTCGATCCCTGAGTCAACAGATGGGGACGTTTGCGAGACAGCAACCATCTGCACGAACAGTTCGACGACGTTTGCAGCAGCATGGACTATTAGCTCGGAGACAATGGCTGCAGTTACCCTTGACGCTGCATAACAGACAGGAGCGCCTGCGATGGTGTATTCAACGACGAACCTGGGTGCACGAATGGCAAAACGGCATTTTTCGGATGAATCCAGATTCTGTTTACAGCATCATGATGGTCACATCCATGTTTGGCGACATCGCGGTGAACGCACATTTTAAGCGTGTATTCGTCATCGCCATACTGGCGTATCACCCGGCGTGATGGTATGGGGTGCCATTGGTTACACGTCTCGATCATCTCTTGTTCGCACTGACGGCGTTTTGAACAACGGACGTTACATTTCTGATGTGTTACGAACCGTGGCTCTACCCTTCATTCGATCCCTACGAAACCTACATTTCAACAGGATAATGCACGACCGCATGTTGCAGGTCCTGTATGGGCCTTTCTGGATACGGAAAATGTTCGACTGCTGACCTGGCCAGCACATTCTCCAGATCTCTCGCCAATTGAAAACGTCTGGTCAATGGTGGCCGAGCAACTGGCTCGTCACAATACGACAGTCACTACTCTTGATGAACTGTTGTATCGTGTTGAAGCTGCATGGGCAGCTGTACCTGTACATGCCATCCAAGCTTTGTTTGACTCAATGCCCAGGCGTATCAAGGCCGTTATTACGGCTGGAGGTGGTTGTTCTGAGTACTGATTTCTCAGGATCTATACACCCAAATGGCTTGAAAATTTAATCACATGTCAGTTCTAGTATAATATATTTGTCCAATGAATACCCGTTTATCATCTGCATCTCTTCTTGGTGTAGCAATTTTAATGGCTCCTAGTGTACATATGAAAATATATTTTACACATATGTGAGATATATTTGACAGATGTAAACATGAGCAAATACAGGGGAAGTGAGCTCATTCTAAGCCCATGGAACGATTGTGACCAAATTTGGTACACATATTAGTTACAATCTGGAAGGAAATACTGTGAGGGTAAGAACCACCAGCCTCCTATTGGGTTGGAGGAATAACGTAGAGAAACAATGGGGGACGAGGAGATGGACAGAGACAGATGAGATGGGGGGGGGGAGGAGATGGACAGAAGGGGAAAGAGCATATTGACGCAGGGGGACGAGCAGATAGACAGAGAGAGGGAGAAAGAGCAGATACGTAAAGATAGGGACAGGTGGAGATGGACAGAGGGAGGGGCAGGAGGAGATGGACAGAAAGTGGGGGTGGGGGAGATGGAGGGAAAGAGAGGGAAGGTGGAGATGGACTAATATAAGATTGGAATAAATACATATTCGGCAACGCCGGATTCTCAGCTAGCATATATATAAAACAACAGAGAACAAAGCTGTAAGTAATAGGAAAAATGCTAGAACCGGAGGAATATTGAAGACTGAGATTTTGTTTATACACTGAAGAGCCAAAGAAACTGGTACACCTGCCTAATATCGTCGTCATTGATCCCCTTTTTGCAGGATCTTTTTCCGGTCGCAGCGATGTCGGAGATTTGATGTTTTGCCGGATTCCTGATATTCACGGTACACACATTAAATGGTCGTACGGGAAAATCCCAAGTTCATCGCTACCTCGGATATGCTGTGTCCCATCGCTCGTGCGCCGGCTATAACACCACGTTCAAACTCACTCACACAAATCTTGATAACCTGCCGTTGTAGCAGCAGTAACCGATCTAACAACTGCGCCAGACACTTGTTGCCTTATATAGGCGTTGTCGACCGCAGCGCCGTATTCTACCTGTTTACGTACCTATCTATTTGAAAACGCATGCCTATACCAGTTTCTTTGGTGCTTCAGTGTATAATCTTAACACTTAACCACATTCCTGTCTTTTTATCGCAGTCAAAGACATACAGCGAGGGATATAGTGCCGTGGTTAACACATTGGTCTTGTTTTCAGGCTGGTAAAGTGTTTCCTAAACTGAAGCTGTGAATAGATCTGTATACCGAACTTTACCCGAAACTGCTTCAGGTAAACATCCTTATGCTTCATCCAACAAGATACCGCAAGCTCCTTCGCCCAACTTTCTCCAGACGAGTCAGTGCTCCATCTATTATGACTTTAATATCGACGTGTAATGAACCCTATTTCTCTGCCATTCGCCTCCAGACCCAGCATGTAGTGTCTATGCGTGAGTGTGTTTGTTGGGGCCTTAGGGCGCAAAACATCTATGGCGAGGAGCACCCAAATCATGACTTAAACTATGCCGTTTTCTAGGGAAAGCATTCTGTCTCTTCAAGTTACTTAAGACACACGAGCCTAAACAGCACTAGCAGGTGGGGGAAACGATAATGAATAGCGACAGTGAACTTGGAACGATAGTTAAAAAACAACAAATATAGTGGAAAGATAAAATGAACAATTGCAACGATCCTAATTTTTTGAGAGACTGTTCGTTAGTGTTTCTAGGAGAACCGGGGTCCAAAATTAAATTTCCTTCGCTCTCTCTCTCTCTCTCTCTCTCTCTCTCTGTGTGTGTGTGTGTGTGTGTGTGTGTGTGTGTGTGCCCAGGTGCGTGAACACATGTTACAGGATAGATACTAACAGCCGACAGAGAGAAAATAAAATGAAAGAAGAAAAAGAAGGTGTCCTTCAGATAGTTTACCTTTTTGTAAATAATCAACATCAGCCCTTCTGTTTATTTAAAATCTACATCAATATTATAATATTAAATTCATCACGGCAACGCATAGCTGTTATTTTAAGTAATTAATGTTATCTAAAATGACATGATCCGCCACCCGTTAGTTCCTGTGAGCGCTCCATCAGCGCTGCGGATCAATACTTAATGAAATGCTGTACAAAGCCAGTAAACACGTGATTTCCTCGTCCTCATGTAATATTCATGCTCGGAGTTGAATCACGACAAAGATATAATGTTTGCACGGAGCAGCAAAATATTTCACTTCGGCGTTGAAATGCAAATACGACAGTACGGGCCGTGATTGTGACCGGGGTTTTTTGCCTCAGCTAACCGGAGCGTCATAAACGATGCAAATTCTGTACGCCAGATTGCATGCGGTGTAATCACAAACGTAATACGCTTTGCGCCATTCCCATGTTTCAGGCATGGTTGCTGCTATTTTGTGTGCGAACGTCAACTTCGGTCGCCTGATTTGAATATGAGAGAAGTCGCAGTTTAAAAACATGTGAAAAACGGATCGCAGCGTTCCGAAGCACGTGTTGCCAGCAAAATTTCCTACTGTAGGGGCAGTACTCCTCTTACGCTAATAGCTGACTCTTACTGTTTCTTTATCACTTGTCAAATGGTGAGAGAAGTACGGTGTGCCAGCAACGAAGATATTCAGCGGTATTATTAGCCCTCAAGGATATTAGATACCGAACTGCATCTGTTTTCTGCAGTAAGTTCTGGAAATCGGCTGTCTCTAGTTAGCTCAATGTTCACGTCGCTGTTTTCCCTTCTAGCTTCCCTTGTAGGAACACTCGCCGGTGCTATAGAAAGATTTTGTATACCCTGAAGAGCCAAAGAACCTGGTACACGTGCCTAATATCATCGTATAGGGCCCTCTCGAACACGCAGAAGTGCCTCAACACGAACTGGCATGGACTCGATTAATGTCTGAAGCAGTTCTGGACTGAATTGACACCATTAATCCTGCAGGGCTGTCCACAAATCCGTAAGAGTACGAGGGGGTGGAGATCTCTTCTGAACAGCACGTTGCAATGCATTCCAGATATGCTCAATATTGTTCATGTCTGGGGAGTTTGGTAGCAGTGAGAAGTGTTTAAACTCAGAAGAATGTTCCTGGAGAAACTCTGTAGCAATTCTGAAAATGTGGGGTGTCGCACTGTCCTGCTGGAATTGCCCAAATCCGTCGAAATGCACAACAATGGTCATGAATGGATGCAGGTGATCATACAAGATGCTTAGGCACGTGTCACCTGTCAGAGTCGTATTTAGACATATCAGTGGTCCCTTATCACTCCAACTGCACATACCCCACATCATTACAGAGCCTCCACCAGTTTGAAAAGTCCCATGCTGACATGCAGGTTCCGTGGATTCATGAGGCTGTTTCCATACCCGTACATGCCCATCCACGTGATACAATTTGAAACGAGACGCGTCCGACCAGACAAAAACTTTCCAGTTATCAACAATCCAATGTCGGTGTTGACGGGCCCAGGCGAAGCGTAAAGCTTTGTGTCGTGCAGTCATCAATGGTACACGAGTGGGCCTGCGGCACCGAAAGCCCATATCGATTATGTTTCGTTGAATGGTTCGCATGCTGACACTTGATAATGGCCCTGCATTGAAATCTACAGCAATTTGCGGAAAGGTTGCACTTCTGTAACGTTGAACGATTCTCCTCAGTCGTCGTTGGTCCTGTTCTTGCAGGATCTCTTTCCGGTGAAGCGATGTCGGAGATTTGATGTTTTACCGGATTCCTGATGTTCACGGTACACTCGTGAAATGGTCGTACCGGAAAATCTCCACTTAATCGCTACCTCGGAGATGCTGTGTCCCATCGCTCGAGCGCCGACGTTCAGACTCACTTAAATCTTAATAACGTGCCATTGTAGTAGCAGTAACCGACCTAACAACTGCACCAGACACTTGTTGTCTTATATAGGGGTTGGCGACCGCAGCGCCGTATTCTGCCTGTTTGCATATCTCTGTATTTGAATACGCATGCCTATACCAGTTTCCTTGGTGCTTCAGAGCTTAATCCTCAAGTATTTCTGAATTCACGTAATATATATATAAGACTTCAAGAAGAATATAATAATTCCAATCCCAAAGAAAGCAAGTGTTGACAGACGTGAAAACTGCCGAACTGTCAGTTTAATAAGTCACAGCTGGAAAATACTACTGTGAATTCTTCACAGACGAATGGAAAAACTGGTAGAAGCCGACCTCGAGGAAGATCAGTTTGGATTTCGTAGAAATGTTGGAACACGTAAGGCAATATTGACCCTACGACTTATCTTAGAAATTAGATTAAGGAAAGGGAAATCTACATTACTAACATTTGTAGACTTAGGGAAAGCTTTTGACAATGTTAACTGGAATACTCTTTTTCAAATTCTAGAGGTGGCAGGGGTCAAATACAGGGAGCGACAGACTATTTACAATTTCTACAGAAACCAGATGGCAGTTATAAGAGTCGAGGGGCATGAAAGGGAAGCAGTGGTTGGGAAGGGAGTGAGACAGAGTTGTAGCCTCTCCCCGATGTTTTTCTATCTGTCTATGGAGCAAGCAGTAAAGTAAACAAAAGCAAAATTGGGAGTTGGAATTAAAACCCATGGAGAAGAAATAAAAAATTTGAGGTTCGCCGATGACATTGTAATTCTGTCAGAGACAGCAAAGGACTTGGAAGAGCAGTTGAACGGAATGGACAGTGTCTTGAAAGCAGGATATAAGATGAACATCAACAAAAGCAAAACGAGAATAATGGAATGTAGTCGAATTAAGTCGGGTGATGCTGAGGGAATTAGATCAGGAAATGAGACACTTAAATAGTAAAGGAGTTTTGCTATTTGGGGAACAAAATAACTGATGATGGTCAAAGTAGAGAGGATATAAAATGTAGACTGACAATGGCAAGGAAAGCGTTTCTGAAGAAGAGAAGTTTGTTAACATCGAGTATAGATGTAAGTGTCAGGAAGTCGTTTCTGAAAGTATTTGTATGGAGTGTAGTCATGTATGGAAGTGAAACATGGACGATAAATAGTTTGAACAAGAAGAGAATAGAAGCTTTCGAAATGTGGTGCTACAGAAGAACGCTGAAGATTAGATGGGTAGATCACATAACTAATGAGGAGGTATTGAACAGAATTGGGGAGAAGAGGAGCTTGTGGCACAACTTGACTAGAAGAAGGGATCGGTTGGTAGGACATGTTCTGAGGCATCAAGGGATCACAAATTTAGCATTGGAGGGCAGCGTGGAGGGTAAAAATCGTAGAGGGAGACCAAGAGAAGAAAACACTAAGCAGATTCAGAAGGATGTAGGTTGCAGTAAGTACTGGGAGATGAAGCTTGCACAGGATAGAGTAGCATGGAGAGCTGCATCAAACCAGTCTCAGGACTGAAGACCACCACAACAACAACATCAAACCTTTCTCCAACAGCACTCTTTCTTTAGTGCTTACTAGTTGAGTATCCGGCGTTGGCCGGCTACGTATTTATTCCAATCTTCTATTTCTGTCTCCTCCTCCCCCCCCTCCCTCTCTGTCCATCTTCTCCTCATCCACGTCTCTCTGTCCATCTTCTCCTCATTCTGTGCTCTGTGCATCTCCTCCTGTACCCTCTCTTTGGCCGTCTCCTCTTTCCACCTATCTGTCTCCGTTTCGTCGATCCTCCTTGCTGTCTATCGTTCTCCTCCTCCCCCCTCCTCTCCACGTCATCGTGTTCACCCCGATAGGAGGTTGCTGGTTCTTACCCCCACAGTATTTCTTTCCAGATACTAACTAATATATGTACCAAATATTGTTGATATTGTTCCAGAGGTTTAGCATGAGATTTCCGCCCGTGGCTTTGCCCGCATACGCTCATATAAAATGTATTTCACGTATTCCACTCGTATTTGTACACATATTTCACCTGTATCTCTAGCGATTTTCGCCCTGCAGTTTCAGTGTTTGGCGACGTATCTTCTGTACTATGTACTGTATGATGATAAAATTTTGCACGTACATCCGGTGGTATTTGTGGGTACTGTCTGCGAAAATGTGTTGTCAATAGTCAGAAGAACGGAAGTAAATAATTTAAACGACATACATGTTGCCGCAGTTTTCACGCATCTCCGTATTTGAAGTCTATCTCCTAAACTGTTTGTCGTATAGTGATACACTTTTGTAGGTACATTCAGTGATCTATGTGAGTGTTACCTGTGAAATGTGTTGCGAATAGTGTTAGTAGTAAATACGTAATAAATTTAAAAGTCATGCATAATGTGGAAGTTTGTTGTATTTGACGTCATATTTTTTGAATGTACATCCATTTTTATAATATGTATGGATTTGTACGTCTGTAAGGTTTACATTTTTGCAGCAAGATTTGTATCTTCTTTTTGGTTTTTCTAGCGATGGAGGGGCAATGCTAAGACACTGGACTCAAATCTGGGAGAACGCCAGGTCAAATCAGTCCCATCGCCAGCCGAGGCAGATTTACATTTACCATGATTTTTCTAAATCGTTTAAGACGAATACCGGGATGTTGCCTTTGTGAGGACACCACTAATTTCGTTTCCCATCTTTTACAAGAAGACTTCGTGTTCTGTCTTCAATGACCTCGTCGTCGATGGTACGTTAAATCCTAATAAATAACCCTTCATGTTTCTGTACTTTGAGCTGAGAGTTTGAAGTGTACTTAGTCGAATAACAATTTTTTTTTCTATGCAGTTCTTCTACTTCTTTCACAACACTGTATTGATCCTCAATCTGGTTGAACGGATAACAGAAAATGGCAATATTATTAACGCGTTTTGTAAGTTGCAAATGAGTCTTACATAGCTTATTATTTAAGGCTTCTTTTTTGGGAGCAGCCGGCCGCGGTGGCCGTGCGGTTCTCGCGCTGCAGTCCGGAATCGCGGGACTGCTACAGTCGCAGGTTCGAATCCTGCCTCGGGCATGGGTGTGTGTGATGTCCTTAGGTTAGTTAGGTTTAAGTAGTTCTAAGTTCTAGGGGACTTATGACCTAAGATGTTGAGTCCCATAGTGCTCAGAGCCATTTGAACCATTTTGGGAGCAGAAACTTTTCATTTCGTATTTAACGACTGTTTCTCAGAAGCAATAATGGTTCAAATGGCTCTAGGCACTATGGGGCTTAACATCTGAGGTCATCAGTCCCCTAGACTTAGAAGTACTTAAACCTAACTAACCTAAGGACATCACACACATCCACGCCCGAGGCAGGATTCGAACCTGCGACCGTAGCAGCATCGCAGTTCCGGACTGAAGCGCCTAGAACCGCTCGGCCACAGCGGCCGGCTTCTCAGAAGCATTTATTGCTTTTTGGGTACTGGGAGAATCGCTTTATTTTACCTTTACACTGATATACTATTAGGCACAAGACCACCGAATTTGCAAATGGCTGGCTCAAATGGCTCTGAGCACTATGGGACTTAACATCTGAGGTCATCAGTCCCCCAGAACTTACAACTACTTAAACCTAATCAACCTAAGGACATCACACATATCCATGCCCGAGGCAGGATTCGAACCTGCGACCGTGGCGGTCGCACGGTTCCAGACTGAAGCGCCTAGAACCGTTCGGCCACAACGGCCGGCTTTGCAAATGGTGTTGAACTTTGTTTCGTATGATTGTATTTAAGCTGAAGAGCATATCTGGTGCCTTTTCAATAAAATCAAGATTTGTGAGTGAAGGGAGATTTTCTTTTCGTCTTCTATGAAAGTAATACAATTACAACTCAACAACCAGCATCAGTGGGTAAAATTACGTTCAAATAGTAGCATCGCATCATTCTGGAGAAAACTCACAGGCCATCCTCCTGTGCAGATTTTAGTACATTCAGGGACTGCAGATGACGTTAAAAGGGATTAAAGCTTTTCGCGGAAACCGACGATGTTTGAAAGTTTACTGAAAAGGAGGTCAGATTGAAAGAGAAAGAAAAGTTGAAGGAGTTAATGTAATGTTGATGGTGCACAGCAGCAACCAGCCGCAATTTGATTTTGGTTTACATTATCGGAGAAGCAGTTATTGGTTTTGAATTTATACATGCTGTTTTTAAAATACGTGGACACTGGTTTAAAGATGAATTTCGTAGAATAAACATAAACTCATGATTTAAAACAACCGCGGGACTGCTATGGTCGCAGGTTCGAATCCTGCCTCGGGCATGGGTGTGTGTGATGTCCTTAGGTTAGTTAGGTTTAAGTAGTTCTAAGTTCTAGGGGACTTATGACCTAAGATGTTGAGGCCCATAGTGCTCAAAGCCATTTGTTTTTGGCGTTTTCTCGAACGAATAACACTTACGTTGTTCTTCATGTTTACACATGAGGTGCTATTCGTTCCAGAAAGATGATCAAAACAAATGTTCCTGCTGGTCAGTTCCTGTAAACTGCGTTCTAACACGAGCTTGTATCGCAACAAAATTTCACGTATTTTTTTCTGTTTCAAAGAAGCATGTGAGCCATCTGGAGATGAATGTATAAATTTGGAACCGGTAATGGTGTTTTTTAATAAAATAACTGTGCGGCTGGTCCCGGCAGAGGTTCGAGTCCTCCCTCGGGCATGGGTGTGTGTGTTTGTCCTTAGGATAATTTACGTTAAGTAGTGTGTAAGCTTACGGACTGATGACCTTAGCAGTTGTCCCATAAGATTTCATACACATTTGAACATAATAAAATAAACCAAAACCAAATTGTTCAAGAATGTTCAAATGTGTGTGAAATCTTTTGGGAATTAAATGCGAAGGTCATCAGTCCCTAAGCTTACACACTACTTAACCTAAATTATCCTAAGGACAAACACACACACCCATGCCCGAGGGAGGACGCGAACCTCCGCCGGGACCAGCCGCACAGTCCATGACTGCAGCGCCCCAGACCGCTAGGCTAATCCCGCGCGGCAAAAAACCAAATTGTGATTACTTGCTGCTGCGCACCAGAACCTTCTGAACCACATAATTGCCACAGTTCTTCAATAATATTATCTGACAAAACTGCATGGAGAAGGAATTTTTTGAAAAAGTACAACATAGTAGCAAACGGAAGCGTCCTCAGCTTCGGCTTTATTGACTCCTACATCACGGTTCATGGCTGTGAAGATCGTTTGATTCTCACTGTGTCCGATACTGAATGGACCCTTGAGGCGCCGTAGTAAGGAATGCGACGGGCGCTAGAGTTTCGCACGCAGGCTGTGTTATTCCAGCGCTCGAGCCGTAATACGGTAGGCGTTGGCGCGGCCGCTGGTATTTATTGTTTATACAGGACTCGCCGGCCGGCACAATGCATTCCGCAGTCTTTGTGTGTCGCCTCTGACAGCTAGACGCCGCCCACCTCTCCAGCGGCTCAGCTGCCAGCTTCTGGCATTCCCTGTGTACCTGGCGTGGTTGATTTTTCACCATGACTGTGCTTACAGGTTACCTCACAGTAAAACCGTTTCTGCAACCACTCAGGGCCGCATTTACGCGCAGGCGATTAAGACTACAAGCTTATAACGATATGTTTACGTAATGTGTATACATAAACATACAGTTATAAATGTCCCCGTTCGTAGTCGCTAATTATAACAATATGTTTACCTTTGTGCTGTAACATATAGCTATAATTAGCGTGGGAAATATATTTGCGAACGCCGACTGTGTGCAGCTGTTTCTTGGTGGATCGTCTGATCAGTCAAATGTTGCATTGCAGAGGAGAGCAAATGCCTATTCAAAATATAATTATTTTTGGATAGCTCAACATGAATTTCCTAAGGAACCGTAGTTTATCATGCATTTACCAGTAGAATATGCGCGGAGAAAATATTTCGCATCATGCAACTTCCGTCCGATTTCGACGAAAGAATTCGTGACTGTGAACTCTCTATTTGGCAGAAACATAAAGAAAATTAAATAACTTCATGAAGGAGTGAGACATAGATTCTATACTAAATAAATAGTCCACACACTAGTTCCATTTAACTTTGAATTTGTGGCAATTAATAGATGAACCTACACTGCAATGAAGGACTCAACATGGATGCCGTTTTGACTGGCACTTCCCGTAATGAAAATAATTCCTTGGACGTTTTCACATACACGTCGCACAATAAATCTACTGCTGTGTAGTACTGTACTTTTAGTATTGCACTTTTACTTTATACTAAAATAATATTATTTTTAACAATAATAATACGGCGGTAAGACATGCGCGTCCGACACAAGTTACAAGAGGCAAGAGAAAATGAGTAACTGTTCATCGAGAATATCTCGTACATCAAAAGAATGTGTAAAAGTGTTCTTCTTCTGTCCGTTTCTCGCGCCGCGGTTTTCAAAGTCAGTAACTCACTGCATCTCTGACGGCGCTTTGACAATAAACACGTTACGTCACAGGTCGTTCACCTTTTACATTCTCGCAACATTATTTGCTAACTGTAGCTGTTGCCGAGCGACTGCTCGATTAGTGAATGATTTAAAATGATAAGGCAATCACATAATGTTACAAGCTACGGGACCGCAACACAGAAGTTTAAAATGTTATAAATTCATCATATTAATACTGGGGTGCCCACTTACAAACTGTAAAATACTTAAAGGTAACTATTTACACGGGCTTATTCGGCTGAATTTTTCACTGTACAGATGAGGTAACCCCGCCCCCACCCTTTTGTCACTATGATTCTTTAAAAAACCGAACTCACGTGTTCATAACGAATATTTCCTGAACTATGAGTCGTACGAGAGGGTACAGAAAAGCAATGCATCAGAATGTGTTATTTGAAATCTCTTAAAGCTTTGTTTTATTTAGAAACTTCATTAACAAAATAAATGGTTCAAATGGCTCTGAGCACTATGGGACTTAACATCTGAGGTCATCAGTCCCCTAGAACTTAGAACTACTTAAACCTAACTAACCTAAGGACATCACACACATCCACGCCCGAGGCAGGATTCGAACCTGCGACCATAGCGGTCGCGGCGCGGTTCCAGACTGAAGCGCCCAGAGCCGCTTGGCCACACCAGCCGGCACTTCATTAACAATAAAAATTTTTACTCTTTATTTCTACGCTCAAAACTGTAGGGAGTAAAACGGTGGTGTGTAATGTAACTACATTGAAGAGCCAAAGAAACTGGTACAACTGTCTAATATCGTGTAGGGCCCCCACGAGCACGCAGAAGTGAGCACGACGTGGCATGGACTCGACTAATGTCTGAAGTAGTGCTGGAGGGAACTGACAACATGAATCCTGCAGGGCTGTCCATAAATCTGTAAGAGTACGAAGGGTTGGTGACATCTGAACAGCGCGTTGCAAGGCATCCCAGATATGCTCAATAATGTTCATGTCTGGGGAGTTTGGTGGCCAGCGAAAAGTGTTTATACTAAGAAGCGTGTTCCTGGAGCCACTCTGTAGCAATATTCTGGACGTGTGGGGTGTCACATTGTCCTGCAGGAATTGCTCTAGTCCGTCGGAATACAAAATGACATGAATGGATGCAGGTGATCAGACAAGATGCTTACGTATGTGTCACCTGTCAGAGTCGTATCTACACATATCAGGGGTCCCATATCACTCCAGCTGACACGCCCTACACCACTACAGAGCCTCCACCAGTTTGAAGTCCCCTGCTGACATAAAGGGTCCATGGATTCATGAGGCTATCTCCATATCCATACACGTCCATCCGCTCGATACAATTTGAAACGAGACTCGTCCGAGAAGCCAACATTTTTTCAGTTATCAACAGTCCAATGTCGATGTTGACGGACTCAGGCGAGGCTTAAGGCTTTGTGTCGTGCAGTCATCAAGGGTACACGAGTACCTGAATGGTTTGCACGTTGCTTTGTGTAAAGCTTTGTGTCGTGCAGTCAAGGTTACACAAGTGGGCCTTCGGCTCCGAAAGCCGATGACGTTTCGTTGAATGGTTCAAAAATGTGTGTGAAATCTTATGGGACTTAACTGCTAAGATCATCAGTCCCTAAGCTTACACACTACTTAACCTAAATTATCCTAAGGACAAACACACACACCCATGCCCGAGGGAGGACTCGAACCTCCGCCGGGACCAGCCACACAGTCCATGACTGCAGCGCCCCAGACCGCTCGGCTAATCCCGCGCGGCTTGAATGGTTCACACGCTGACACTTGCTGATGGCCTAGCACTGAAAATCTGTAGGACTTTGCGGAAAGGTTGTAATTCTGTCCCGTTGAATGTGGTCTTTGGTCCCATTCTTGCAGGATCTCTTCCCGGCCGCAGCGATGTCGGAGATTTGATGTTTTACCGGATTCCGGTTATTCACTATAACACCTGTGAACGATCGTACGGGAAAATCCTCACTTTCTACATCTACATACATACTCCGCAATCCATCATACGGTGCTTGGCGGAGGGTACCTCGAACCACAACTAGCATCTTCTCTTCCTGTTCCACTCCCAAACAGAACGAGGGAAAAATGACTGCCTATATGCCTCTGTACGAGCCCTAATGTCTCTTATCTTATCTTTGTGGTCTTTCCGCGAAATGTAAGTTGGCGGCAGTAAAATTGTACTGCAGTCAGCCTCAAATGCTGCTTCTCTAAATTTCCTCAGGAGCGATTCACGAAAAGAACGCCTCCTTTCCTCTAGAGACTTCCATCCGAGTTCCTGAAGCACTTCCGTAACACTCGCGTGATGATCAAACCTACCAGTAACAAATCTAGCAGCCCGCCTCTGAATTGCTTCTATGTCCTCCCTCAATCCGACCTGATAGGGATCCCAAACGCTTGAGCAGTACTCAAGAATAGGTCGTATTAGTGTTTCATAAGCGGTCTCCTTTACAGATGAACCACATCTTCTCATAATTCTACCAATGAACCGAAGACGACTATCCGCCTTCCCCACAACTGCCATTACATGCCTGTCCCACTTCATATCGCTCTGCAATGTTGCGCCCAAATATTTAATCGACGTGACTCTGTCAAGCGCTACACTACTAATGGAGTATTCAAACTTAACGGGATTCTTTCTCCTATTCATCTGCATTAATTTACATTTATTTACATTTATTTAGCTGCCATTCTTTACACCAATCACAAATTCTGTCCAAGTCATCTTGTATCCTCCTACAGTCACTCAACCATGACACCTTCCCGTACACAATCAGCAAACAGCCGCACATTGCTATCCACCCTATCCAAAAGATCATTTATGTAGATAGAAAACAACAGCGGACCTACCACACATCCCTGGGGCACTCCAGATGATACCCTCACCTCCAATGAACATTCACCATTGAGGACGACGTACTGGGTTCTATTACTTAAGAAGTCTTCCAGCCACTCACATTTTTGGGAACCAATCCCATATGCTCGTACCTTAGTTAGGAGTCTGCAGTGGGGCACCGAGTCAAACGCTTTCTGGAAGTCTAGGAATATGGCATCCGTCTGATACCCTTCATCCATGGTTCGCAAGATATCATGTGAAAAAAGGGCGCGTTGCGTCTCGCAGGAGCGATGCTTTCTAAAGCCGTGCTGATGCATGGACAGCAACTTCTCTGTCTCAAGGAAATTCATTATATTCGAACTGAGAATATGTTCGAGAATCCTGCAACAAACCCATGTTAAGGATATTGGCCTGTAATTTTGAGGATCCGTCCTTCTACCCTTCTTTTATACATGCGCCACCTGCGGTTTTTTCCAGTCGATCGGGACTTTACGTTGGGCAAGAGATTGGCGATAAATGCAAGATAAGTAAGGAGCCAATGCAGTAGAGTTCTCTCTGTAAAACTAAATTGGAATCCCATCAGGAACTGGCGATTTATTTATTTTCAACCCACTCCTTTATCGCTACCTCGGAGATGCTGTGTTCCATCGCTCGTGCGCCAACTATAACACCACGTTCGAACTCTAGAATCTTGATATTCTGCCACTGTAGCAGCAGTAACCGATCTAACAACTGCGCCAGACAGTTGTAGTCTTATATAGGCGTTGCCGACTGCAGCGCCGTATTCTGCCTATTTGCATGTCTCTCTACTTGAATATGCATGCCTATATCAGTTTCTCTGACACTCCAGTGTGTATCGATGTATGAGAAGGGGCGTGCTGTAGTCGAGTTCCAAATTTGATGAATCCACATAGGGTGCTCCTTCTCCTTAAGCATGACAGTGCTAGACTATACACGAGCGCTGCGTCATCTGCAACTACCCTACTCCTTGGGTTCACTGTTAGCGACCCTGTTCCATACACTTCCGACTTGGCCTGAACGTATTTTTACCTGTTTCCATAACTTAAAGGACACTTTCGAAGACTACATTTTGACAGCGATGAAGTGTTGCAAGCAGAGTTGCGGTAGCGGCTTCGTCAACGAAGTCAAACATTCTACAGTGAAGGTATCACCAACCTGATCTCTCGCTGGGAGAAATGTGCTCGTCGCCAGGGTGATTATGTTGAGAAATAAATATGTAGACGTGACAAATAAAGATGTAGAGAGTTAATAACGTTTTTTTCATTAAAAAATCGTTAAAGAGTTTAGGCCTAAAAATTCTAGGGAATTATTTTTCAGCACGCCCTCGTAATATATCCTATTGAATACCTTAATGATTTCAGTAGATTTTTTTTAGATTTCAGCAATTCATTAAGTTCTAAATTTCATAATAAATCTTGCGCTGTGGGTGTCTCAGTGGTAAAGTGCCAGACTACGGATGCAAAGGTTGTTGGTTCGATTTCCTATGTTTTATCACTTTTCCACCGTTGGAAAGGTTTGTAATTGTAAAAAAATGGAGAGTTACACTGTGCTTCACAGTCTATGTTCAACCATAGCTAACACTGTAACTGGTTGAGTAACTCAGTTCAAAAATCAGAGGAAAGCAGTGGCATACCAACCGCAATAGGACCATGCCAAGCCAGTACATCTACATCTACATCCATACTCCGCAAGCCACCTGACGGTGTGTGGCGTAGGGTACCTTGAGTATCTCTATCGGTTCTCCCTTCTATTCCAGTCTCGTATTGTTCGTGGAAAGAAGGATTGTCGCTATGCCTCTGTGTGAGCTCTAATCTCTCTGATTTTATCCTCATGGTCTCTTCGCGAGATATACGTAGGAGGGAGCAATATACTGCTTGACTCTTCGGTGAAGGTATGTTCTCGAAACTTCAACAAAAGCTCGTACCGAGCTATCGAGCGTCTCTCCTGCAGAGTCTTCCACTGGAGTTTATCTATCATCTCCGTAACGCTTTCACGATTACTAAATGATCCTGTAACGAAGCGCGCTGCTCTCCGTTGGATCTTCTCTCTCTCTTCTATCAATCCTATCTGGTACGGATCCCACACTGGTGAGCAGTGTTCAAGCAGTGGGCGAACAAGTGTACTATAACCTACTTCCTTTGTTTTCGGATTGCATTTCCTTAGGATTCTTCCAATGAATCTCAGTCTGGCATATGCTTTACCGACGATCAACTTTATATGATCACTGCATTTTAAATCACTTCTAATGGGTACTCCAAGATAATTTATCGAATTAACTGCTTCCAGTTGCTGACCTGCTATATTGAAGCTAAATGATAAGGGATCTTTCTATGTATTCGCAACACTTGTCTACATTGAGATTCAATTGCCATTCCCTGCACCATGCGTCAATTCGTTGGAGATCCTCCTGCATTTCAGTACAATTTTCCATTGTTACAACCTCTCGATATACTACAGCATCATCCGCAAAAAGCATCAGTGAACTTCCGATGTCATTCACAAGGTCATTTATGTATATTGTGAATGTATATGTATATTGTGAATAGCAACGGTCCCCTGCGGCACACCTGAAATCACTCTTACTTCGGAAGACTTCTCTCCATTGAGATTGACATGCTGCGTTCTGTCACCTAGGAACTCTTCAATCCAATCACACAATTGGTCTGATAGTCCATATGCTCTTACTTTGTTCATTAAACAACTGTGGGCAACTGTATAGAACGCCTTGCGGAAGTCAAGAAACTTGGCATCTACCTGGGAACCCGTGTCTATGGCCCTCTGAGTCTCGTGGACGAATAGCGAGAGCTGGGTTTCACACGATCGTCTTTTTCGAAACCCATGCTGATTCCTACAGAGTAGATTTCTATTCTCCAGAAAAGTCATACTCGAACATAATCGTGTTCCAAAATTCTACAACTGATCCACGTTAGAGATATAGGTCTATAGTTCTGCACATCTGTTCGACGTCCCTTCTTGAAAACGGGGATGACCTGTGCCCTTTTCCAATCCTTTGGAGCGCTACGCTCTTCTAGAGACCTACGGTACACCGCTGCAAGAAGGGGGGCAAGTTCCTTCTCGTACTCTGTGTAAAATCGAACTGGTATCCCATCAGGTCCAGCGTTCTTTCCTCTTTGTTGTTTCTCTATCTCTCTGTCGTCTACTTCGATGTCTACCATTTTGTCATCTGTGCGACAATCTAGAGAAGGAACTACAGTGCAGTCTTCCACTGTGAAACAGCTTTGGAAAAAGACATTTAGTATATCGGTCTTTAGTCTGTCATCCTCTGTTTCAGTACCATTTTGGTCACAGAGTGTCTGGACAATTTGTTTTGATCCACCTACTGCTTTGACATAAGACCAAAATTTCTTAGGATTTTCTGCCAAGTCAGTACATTGAACTTTACTTTCGAATTCATTGAACGCCTCTCGGATAGCCCTCCTCACACTAAATTTCGCTTCGCGTAATTTTTGTTTGTCTGCCAGGCTTTGGCTATGTTTATGTTTGCTGTAAAGTTCCCTTTGCTTCCACAGCAGTTTTCTAACTCGGTTGTTGTACCACGGTGGCTCTTTTCCATCTCTTACGATCTTGCTTGGCACATACTCATCTAACGCATATTGTACCATGGTTTTGTATTTTGTCCACTGATCCTCAACACTATCTGTACTTGAGACAAAACTTTTGTGTTGAGCCGTCAGGTACTCTGTAATCTGCTTTTTGTCACTTTCGCTAAACGGAAAAATCTTCCTACCTTTTTTAATATTTCTATTTACGGCTGAAATCATCGATGCAGTAACCGCTTTATGATCGCTGATTCCCTGTTCTGCGTTAACTGTTTCAAATAATTCGGGTCTGTTTGTCACCAGAAGGTCTAATATGTTATCGCCACGAGTCGGTTCTCTGCTTAACTGCTCAAGGTAGTTTTCAGATAAAGCACTTTAAAAAAATTGCACAGGATTCTTTGTCCCTGCCACCTGTTATTAACGTTTGAGACTCCCAATCTATATCCGGCAAATTAAAATCTCCACCCAGAACTATAACATGGTGAGGAAATTTACTCGAAACATTTTCCAAATTATCTTGACCTTCACCCAAATTATTTCACATTTCGGACCTCCGTCAATTTCCTTCGATACAATTGCACTTCTCATCGCTATAAATATGCCTCCTCCTTCACTGTCCAGCCTGTCTCTGCGGTATACATTCCAATCTGAGTTTAGAATTTCATTACTGTTTACATCTGGTTTCAGCCAACTTTCTGTCCCTAGTACTATGTGGGCATTGTGACCGTTTATTAATGAGAGCAGTTCTGGGACCTTTCTATAGACACTCCTGCAGTTTACTATTAGCACATTAATAATGTTACTCGCTGTTGCATTTTGCCTACTCCTACCTTGCCGCGTCTGAAGAGGCGTCTTGTCGCGCCTAGGGAGGGAATTCTCTAACCTAAAAAACCCACATGTGCACTCCAAACGTACTCCGCTACCCTTGTAGACGCTTCCTACGTATAGTGCACCCCTGACCTATTCAGTGTGGTGTTGAAACCGACCTTCCGGCTAATGACAAGTTTCCCTCTATAACCTTTAGAAAGTTGATTTAAAATGCTATTTTTGTTGATTGGTTATCACAGAATTTCGCTTGGTAGTGATGCCCCCTCCTTCCTCCATCCCTTGGTCAGCTCAGGGACTTTAGGGTCTAAATACGGTCCTGCAACCACTGACTTGCATAACACAGAACCAAGCTAGGTGGCATAATCGAAAAACTCTGGACAGCGGCGTTCAATAAGTAACGCAACACCTTTTTTTTCTGAAAGCCGGTTGGTTTTATTCCGACAGGTTTGCGTGACATTCTGCGATGGTGACAAACGCCTCACCGTGACTCATCATGCTTTTCTCATTACCAGGTTTTCCGACAACAGAAACTCTCTGACAGTTCTCTGCTCGGAACGCATCTCCGTTGCAGACACCATTTCGAAGGCTGCGTATAGCGCCGCCACCTATGGGAATTTCATGAAACTACAGAGGCTGAAGCAGGAATATTCCACGATGTCCCACAACAAGCGAAATTGTTCGAGAAAATACCTGTTGTCATCGCTTACTGAACGCCCCTCGCATATTTGTACTTTTGTTAATAATTGTTGGTGTATATTCATCTGGTTGCTTTGATCCATGGCTTTCAGAATGTCGTGTACGAAAGGCTCAAGTTGGGTTTCGTGTGATCTATGTTTTCGTATCTGTGGTGGTTGGCATGGAGGAGGGCTTCCTGATCGAGATACTTCACTATCTTTAATGGTGCTTTTGAATACGCAGGACCGATTTGCTGCCCCTGTTGTAGCTTTGTTTTCTCCCCCTCGCCCCCCCCCCCCCCCCCCCCCCACTCTCTGTCTCTTCCACCCACCCCCTAATGACTCTCGTCGCTGTACTTTCATCTTCGTTCTTTTACACAATGAAAAAAAGATTCCGTTGACAGCGGTTCAGTAAAATGAAAAGATACTCCTTTTATGACATCAAACGTAATTCTAGTGCTGCGGAATATTAAATGAAATGCTGTTTAGACTGGGTTGTGAGGGTCTATAAGTTTCTCTAAAGTTATTGCTTTAACCGTCTTTTGGAAAGTATTAATATATCATTACATAAGTCAAAACTCGTAAATTCACATTCTAAATGCTTGACTTCAGCACTGTAGTAATCAGCATGGGTTTCGAAAAAGACGATCGTGTGAAACCCAGCTCGCGCTATTCGTCCACGAGACTCAGAGGGCCATAGACACGGGTTTCCAGGTAGATGCCGTGTTTCTTGACTTCCGCAAGGCGTTCGATACAGATTCCCACAGTCGTTTAATGAACAAAGTAAGAGCATATGGACTATCAGACCAATTGTGTGATTGGATTGAAGAGTTCCTAGATAACAACGCAGCATGTCACTCTCAATGGAGAGAAGTCTTCCGAAGTAAGAGTGATTTCAGGTGTGCCATAGGGGAGTGTCGTAGGACCGTTGCTGTTCACAATGTACGTTAATGACCTTGTGGATAACATCGTAAGTTCACTGAGGCTTTTGCGGATGATGTTGTAGTATATCGAGAGTTTGTAACAATGGAAAATTGTACTGAAATGCAGGAGGATCTGCAACGAATTGACACATGGTGCAGGGAATGGCAATTGAATCTCAATGTAGACAAGTGTAATGTGCTGCGAATACACAGAAAGATCCTTTATCATTTAGCTACAATATAGCAGGTCAGCAACTGGAAGCAGTTAATTCGATAAATTATCTTGGAGTACCCATTAGGAGTGATTTAAAATGCAGTGATCATATAAAGTTGATCGTCGGTAAAGCATATGCCAGACTGAGATTCATTGGAAGAATCCTAAGGAAATGCAATCCGAAAACAAAGGAAGTAGGTTATAGTACACTTGTTCGCCCACTGCTTGAACACTGCTCACCAGTGTGGGATCCGTACCAGATAGGATTGATAGAAGAGATAGAGAAGATCCAACGGAGAGCAGCGCGCTTCGTTACAGGATCATTTAGTAATCGTGAAAGCGTTACGGAGATGATAGATAAACTCCAGTGGAAGACTCTGCAGGAGAGACGCTCGATAGCTCGGTACGAGCTTTTGTTGAAGTTTCGAGAACATACCTTCACCGAAGAGTCAAGCAGTATATTGCTCCCTCCTACGTATATCTCGCGAAGAGACCATGAGGATAAAATCAGAGAGATTAGAGCCCACACAGAGGCATAGCGACAATCCTTCTTTCCACGAACAATACGAGACTAGAATAGAAGGGAGAACCGATAGAGATACTCAAGGTACCCTACGCCACACACCGTCAGGTGACTTGCGGAGTATGGATGTAGATGTAGATGTAGAAATATGTTTCGGTTTTTCGCCTGCCAATTATCGGAGTGAGACGCTCTTATCTCCACGACAATCGTTTGTCAAATAAGCCAACGGGACGAGAAACTTCCAGATAGTCGTCGCTTCCTGTTACCACTTGCGGCAGCTCTCTGCAGGAAGCTAGATCTACAAGTTGTCTAAAAGTATTAGAACTAAAATTATACAGATGGCAAAGAAATATAAATTGTATACTTTGATGGAGGAGGCTAATCTTTAGAAATTAATGTTTTTTTTTATTGACATAATCAGTTTACTTTATTAGGATGACGTCTGTATAGCAACTAAAGATTTGACATTTTGGTTGCTACGCCAGCACCAAAAAACAAGTTTGCAAGTTCCTCTAAGAAGTAATGCTTGGTTTTCAAGCCGGCCGGAGTGGCCGTGCGGTTCTAGGCGCTACAGTCTGGAACCGAGCGACCGCTACGGTCGCAGGTTCGAATCCTGCCTCGGGCATGGATGTGTGTGATGTCCTTAGGTTAGTTAGGTTTAACTAGTTCTAAGTTCTAGGCGACTGATGACCTCAGAAGTAAAGTCGCATAGTGCTCAGAGCCATTTGGTTTTCGACAATAAAACATGAAATGTAAACAACAGCGTGGACAATCATGGCATACTGCGTAAAGTTTGTTGATACCTTCACTGCAGAATGTTGACTTTGTTGACGAAGCCGTAACCTCATCTCTGTTGCATTGCTTCATCACCATCAAAGTGAAAACCTCAACGTTGTTCTTTAAGTATTGGAAACAAATGAAAATCAATAGGGCCAAGTCGGGACAAAATGGAAGATGATCAGTACAGTGGACCCAAAGTGTCGGACTGTTGCAGATGTCGCAGCGTGCATGTATGGCCCGGCATTGTCATGCTGAAAGTGAGATTGCTCCATGGGTGGACGGACTCTTCGTATTCGAAACTCGACTCAGCACGCTGTTTCTCGCGTATCGATCTTTCTTTGGAAGGCGACTGGCCAACTTCCGTTTATTGGGTGCGACCTATGCTTGAGTTCTGCTCTAGTGTTTGGGATCCGCATCAGGCCAGATTGAAGTAAGAGTCAGGTCGCTACATTTGTTACCGGTACGTTCGAACAACACGTAAGTGTTACGGAAATGCTTTGGGAACTCAAATAGGAATCCGAAGAGGGAAGGTGACGTTCTTTTCGAGGAAAGCTATTGAGAAAAGTTAGATGACCGGCATTTGAAGCTGACTCCAGAACGAATCTATTGCCATCAATATACCCTTCGCGTAAGGACCATGAAGATAAGATGCGAGAAATTAGGACTTATACGGAAGCATATACTCAGTCGATTTCCCCTCGCTTTGTCTGCGAGTGGAACTGGGACGGGAGAGACAGGGTATAGTACGCCACGCACCGTATGGTGGCTTGCAGAATATGTATGTAGATGTAGTTACATCCCGCTATTTTATGCGCTACAATTCGTAGGCCTCTGACGGCAAAGGGTTGCAACTTGCATCTGCGGAGCAGAAAGTCGACCTAGTAATATGCATGACACTTGATAGCTCAACCTACTGTATATCTAGAACAGAATAAAAAATTCTGACGCATTATTTTTCAGAACGCCCTCGTTTAATAATCTAGAAATGTCTAATCCTAAAAGCCGATTATTATTATTATTATTATTATTATTATTATTTTGTCCGCTCTCGACTTGCGTGAGAGTTGAGTTATAAACGAAGCTGAGGCCACGTTCAACCTGTTCTGTGAAGTCATACTTTTGAAAGACAGAAGATAAGTCTGTGTGGAAAGATATCTTCAGAAGACAGAAGGCGAGTGGATTTAGAACTTCTGTGATGTGTGCCTGATGTGCAATGTCCACCTGAGAAGCAGCACATGAAATGTCAAGTTGTTACCCCCAACTGCACGTCCTTGGTAGTAATACAGAACTAAGTTTTTCCCTCTAATTTGTGAAAGTGATAAATCCTGCGATTAAGGTGTACTTGCACTTTCTTTCGTTCCAGAGGAGAGGAAGTTTGTCAAAACGCAGCCCGTGTATCACAAAGTACAGCGACGCGAGGTGACGGTCCGGTATTTCTTCAGCAGCCGTTTCTAAGACGGGGATACAGAGAGAAGCTGGCGAAGAAGCTACAGCTTCGTAGAAGTGTTTCTTTCCGTTCCGCTAAAAGTGACGAGCAGGTTGCCGCCGGTTGTTGAAACACGTCTTAACTATTTCGGTCCTTCTTTTTAATTTAGCAATTGTCCCTGGAATGCCGAAAACTTTTAAAGCCCTCCTGCGCTGATGAAAGGTTCGCCGAGCGCAAAAAACAGCCACAAGAAGAGCCGCCTGTCGCTTGATTTGGGTTTTTGTGGAGGCGGCTGTGAGGTGACTGGCGGAAACGGATCGCACGGAACTCCTGACAGCGGAAGTTTTCAAAGGCTGCCTAAAGCGATACCGCCGCCGGCGGCTTCTTAAAGCTGGATACCTGTCATGAGCTGGGCTCTTACCCCTGCAGCCGGCGCGGCTAATTATGCGTTTTGTGGTAAATACATTTTATTAGCATTTTCGCTTACGTCACGCTTACCTTAAGTTTTTCCCTCCGAAGGGTGTCATTTCGCGCTTTGGTACGTTATTCACTTTTTGTTTCTTCCTCGCCGTCCCTTTGTCGTGTCTGCTAGGGTAAGTGATTAAGTTACAATGATATTTGGGATGACCAAAATCTGATGGAAGTACAAGGGGCGTTTGAAAAGTCCGTGCAAAGTCCGAGAGATGGCACCACCGGCGCGTATCGAGGTCATGTTCAGTTAGTACCATCTTTGGAAAGAATGCACACCACGTTTCAGCAATATTTGTCTATTTCTTTGTGTTTGGCATTCGTGTGAATCAAGGAAGTCGAGTGATTGTCAAGAAATGGACGAAAAAGAAGTTCGTGTGGTGATTAAACATTACTTTATGAAAGGCAAATCGCCTCAGGAGACTACAAGAGAAGCTTGGTAAACATTACAGTGACAGTGCACCATCGATTAGAACAATTTATAAGTGGTTTCAAAGTTTTTGGAGTGGCCATATGGGCACAAGTGATGCTGAACGTTCTGGACGCTCTGTAGAGGTTACGACTCCAAAAATCATTAATAAAATCCATGGTATGGTGATGGAGGACAGAAGAGTTAAGGTGCGTGAGATTGCTAGTGCTGTGGGCATCTCGAATGATCGGATACATAATATTTTGCACAAACATTTGGACATGAGAAAGCTGTCCGCAAGATGGGTTCCGCGATTGCTCATGCTTGACCAAAAACGGAACCGTGTGAAGTGTTGTAAGGATGGTTTGCAGCTGTTCAGGAAGAATCCGTCGTTTCGTCACTGTGAATGAAATATGGATACATTGCTATACTCCTGAGACCAAACAACATTCTAAACAATGGGTTACCAAGGGAGAATCTGCACCAAAAAAGGCGAAGACCATTCCTTCGGCCGGAAAGGTTATGGTGAATGTCTTTTGGAATTCGCAAGGGATAATCCTTATCGACTATCTGGAAAAGGGTAAAACTATTACAGGTGAATATTATTCATCGTTATTGGGCCGTCTGAAAACCGAGCAACAAGAAAAAAGCCGGCGATTGAGCGCCAAAAAAGTCCTTTTCCGTCACGACAATGCACCATCACACACCTCAGCAGTTGTGGTCGCAAAATTAATGGAATAGGATTCCAACTAGTTTCACATCCCCCTATTCTCCAGACTTGGCTCCCTCGGACTATTATTTGTTCTCCAATTTGAAGAAATGGCTGACGGGACAGAGATTTTATTCAGACGAGGAGGTGATTGCAGCAAATGATAGCTATTTTGCAGACTTGAGCAATTCCTGTTATTCGGAAGGGATCAACAAATTAGAACAGCTTTGGACGAAATGTATAAGTCTAGAAGGAGACTATGTCGAAAAATAAAAAAGGTTTACCCCAAACACATAAGTAGTTTTTATTTTTGCACGGACTTTTCAAACGCCCCTCGTATCTGGAGCTATCGCTACTACACGGAAACATCAGCCTCTGATTATTGACGAGATTCTACGCAATACAGTCGACCTAGAAAAGGAACGGTATTTGCACGACAGGTCATTGCCTGAATACTCTAAGTGTTTCGAGAATCACACCGTAGCGCTGATTTTGTCTAAATCTACACTATCACCGGCCGCTGTAGCCGAGCGGTTCTAGGCGCTTCAGTCTGGAACCGCGCTGCTGATACGGTCGCAGGTTCGAATCCTGCTACGGGCATGGATGTGTGTGCTGCCCTCAGGTTAGTTAGGTTTAAATAGTTCTAAGTCTAGGAGACTGATGACCTCAGATGTTAAGTCCCATAGTGCTTGGAGCCATTTGAACCATTTTTTGAATCTACACTATCCCGACAATCCAAATACACTGCCCAATCACATTAACGTGATCACCCACCTGTCAACGGGCTCAACAATCACATTTCGCGGCACGGACCGTCACGAGACGTGTAGGAAGAGAGTCAGTGAGGTTCTGAAAGGTACCGACAGATATGTGAGGCCATGCCGGGTCAGCTGCGCTAGTCTTTTCGGTTGAGAATGCATGGTGCGAACAGCCCGTTTGCGGTGTTCCAAAGATTCTCGATTGATATTAAATTCGGTGAGTTTGGTGGCCTGGTGAGTACAGGAAACTCGTCCTAGCGCTCTTCGAACAACGCACGTACACTGCGAGCTGTGTGTCACATTGAAAAATGAAATGAAATGGTCGTATGGAATTGTTGGCCGGGAGGCCCCTTGCGGGGAAGTTCGGCCGCCGTACTGCAAGTCCTTTTTAGTTTACGCCACTTCGGCGACTTGCTAGTCAATGATGATGAAGAACACACAATACCCAGTCATCACGAGACAGAGAAAATCCCTGACCCAGCAGGGAATAGAACCCTGGACCCAGTGCGCAGGAAGCGAGAACGCTACCGCTAGACCACGAGCTGCGGACTGTGTCACATTGCTTTGTCCTGTGGGTAGACGCTACCGTACAGAGGAAAAACAAACTGCATCTGGGGGTGGACATCGTCCCCAGGGACAGACGCATACTTAAAGTGAACCACTGTGCTTCTCAGAACGACGAAATCATCTAACAATGCCACTAAACCACTCCCCAGACCATAACGCTCTCTCATCCGGTCTAGACCCTACCGACAATTGTTGCAAGGTGTTGCTTTCAGGCGTTCCACACCGTACAAGCCAACGGCCATCTATCCGATGAAGCATAAAACGTTGTACATCTGAAAAAGCTGCCTGTCGTCGTTCACTGGACGTCCAGTTGCGGTTGTAGCATGCAAATTCCAGACCTCGTCGCTCATCAACAGCAATTGAAACGTCCCCTTTGAACAATTATACAGGACTGTGCTTAACCTGACACACAATATTTTTTAGCGCAACGCAATCTGACTTTCAAAATTCCCTACAAAAGAATGGCCCTGACTAACATTAAACTATACCTTTCACAAATCACTTACCTCACAAAAATCTTCGCTGCTCAAGCTACTGCAATACAGCGAGTGCCACTACTGCCAGCTAAATAAAAGATTCAAACTACGGAAGGCACTAACTACTGATAGGGATAGTTAGCAAATGAAAGATATTAATAGAGAACAAACAATGTATTTACCTTGATATCATCATATATAAATATAGCAGTTCATGACAAATTTCAAAACTCCGCCATCTCTCTCCCCACATCCAACACTGCTGGCGGCTCACCTCCAACTGCGCAACGCTACGCGCTGTTCACAGCCAGCTGCCTAACACTACAATGGCGAGTATTACAACAATGCAAAACAGACACAGACTGCCCACAGCACAGCCAGTGATTTTCATACAGAGGTGGCGTTACCAATAAAAAAACCTAAACAGCCTACTTACACAGTCAACACGGGTGCACGAACCAGGCGCCTCCTGTGAAGGCCCATACGCAGCAACGTTCGTTGAACGGTGTTCAGGAGACACTGTTGGTAGCCTCTTGGTTCATCCGCGCGGGCAATTGCTCAACAGTTGCTCGTCTATTCGCCCGTACACATCTCCGCAGCTATCGTTCACCCCTGTCTTCAATGGCCCATGGTGCACCAAAGTTGCCTCGGCGCCGCGCCATCTTGCCATGCATGGTGTACTCTAACCACGTCGGTGCGCGAACAGTATAGAAACTTAGTCTTTTCGGAAATGCATCCACCCTTGGCCCGAAGCCAGTGAACATGCCATTTTGGTCGTCAGATAAATCTCTGTTTCCGCATTACGACCAAGATTGCGCTGTTTCCGCTCTCCCCTACGCGCTGTATATAACCTCCAGTGCTAGTATTGCTACCTGTCGCCTGTAACTGGTTACAGCACGATGGTGTCGAACATAGTCGGTGGTCACATTAATGCAACTGGACCGTGTGACTTCGAGACTATATTACGAGGGTTGTCCAGAAAGTAATGCAGCACATTTTTTTCTCAGCCGAAAACAATGCTCCGAATGAGAAACGTTACGTATGTATTATATGAAGTCTCCTGAGAGAGCGCGCCAAGTTTCCGTCACTTTCGACAGAGAGTGTAGCTGCAGGACAGTTTCAAAATGGCGTCTGTATGTAATGTATGCTACAAGCAACGTGCCGTCATTGAACTTCTGACTGCAGAGAAAGAAGCTGTGGGGTGTATTCACAAACACTTGTGCAAAGTCTATGGAGCATCCGCTGTCGACGGAAGTACAGATAGTAGGTGGGCACGGAATGTGAGGTCATCGATGGTTCGGCAGAGCTCCACGATTTCCAGCGGTCGGGGAGACCATCCACGGCTGTCACATCTGACATGCTGCAGCGAGCTGATGTCATTCACGAGGACAGACGCATTACGATTCGGCAGTTGGCACTGCATCTGTCACTCACCAATGGAAGTGTGGATGCAATTATCCGCATTCTTGGGCATTCAAAAGTGTGTGCAAGATGGGTCCCGCGGTGTCTAAGGGTAGATCACAAATCACACAGAAAAAAAAAATTGTCTTGGTTTGTTGCAACGTTTTGAAGCTGAGGGAGAGCTCTTCTTGTCCCAGATTGTGACAGGGTCGCCATTTTGAGCCCGAAATAAAACGACAGTCGACTGAATGGCGCCATTCCCACTCCCCACAGAAGAAAAAAAATCAAAGCAACTGCTTCCATCGGTAAGGTCATCATCACCGTGGTCTGGGCCTCTGAAGGTGTTATTCTCATTAATGTGATGAAAAGAGGCGGTACCATTAATTCAGAAGCATATGTGAACACATTAACAAAACTCAAGACGCGCTTCCGGCGACTTCGGTAGCACAGCAACCAAGGGGATGTTTTGCTGCGAGGAGATAACGCGCGGCCTCACACAAGTCTGAGGACTGCTGATCACATCGCAAAACAATGTTGGGCAGTGTTACCCCATCCACCCTACAGCCATGATCTAGCCCTGTCGGACTTCCACTTGTTTGGGCCATTAAAGTATGCCATTCGTGAAAGACATTTTGAGGACGATGAGGAGGTGATTCACAGAGTGAAGCACTGGCTCCGCCACCAGGAAAAGGATTGCTACTGACAAGGCATACACGCCCTTGTTTCGCGCTCGAAGAAGGCCATAGAACGGGATGGAGATTACGTAGAAAAATTGGGTGTGCCTGTAATTCTCATTATGTTCAATAAAAAAGTGATGAAGAAAAAAATGAGATGCATTACTTTCTGGGCAACCTTCGTAATTAAAAAAAATAGAGAAACTTTAAGTTGGTGGTTTTAATGCTGCAGGTGTTCTACATAGTCTGCTCTCACGTTAGTACACTCAACACACAGAACATACGTACAACCATGTGTAACTTACAGAAAAATCCTTCTTTGGAAGGAGGTTCAACTCACGCGTCCTACTGGTTGTGTCGTCAATGCGTTAACTCTTCATGTGAATTTTTGTCGTTTTGTTGTTGGTCCGTACTGATAACACCAAGTTTCGTCACCCTAGACGATTTATTCCACTAAAGAACTGTCCGCGTTTTGCGTTCAATCCAAGTTGTTTCTGTTTGGGAGTCAAGGGGTTGCGCACATACTTTTCTCTTTTTCGAAACAGCCTATAGTATGACTTGAAACATGATTTAGAGGTGTTGCCCAATCGCTACTGTGTCACTGCGAAGACAGAAACGGCGGCATATCCACTGCTTAACAAAGGCTGCTCACAATTGACTGGTCGGATGCACATCTGTGTTGTTAGTTAACCTGCCATCCTAGTTATTACGCTGACGTCGCTTAACCCACAGAAATAATCCCAGTTTCGGAACTTTTTGAGCTGACAGTGTGTTCATAAGTGTAAGAGATACCGTTTGGGATGTCCCAGGTAAGTGTGATGAGACCCCTATAATACACTACACTATACACATAAATGATGCGACATCCAGGATGAGCAACAATCTGTTGCTGTTTGCTGATGACTCTGTGGTATATGCGAAGGCGTCGTCTTTGAGTACTATAGGAGGATATAAGATGACTTATACAAAAATGATTAGGGAAAACAATACCATAATATTTGAATGCAGTATTAATAATGTGCTACTCGATACAGTTATGTCGATTAAATATCTAATCGTAACGCTGCAAAGCGATATGAAATGGAACAAGCACGTTAGGGTGGTAGTAGGCAAGGGGAATGGTCGACATTGGGAGAATTTTAGGGAAGTGTAGCTCTTCTGTATAGGAGACCGCGCATAGAACACTGATGCGAATCATTCCTGAGTGCTGTTAAAGTGTTTGGGTTCCGCACCAAGCTGGATTAAAGGAAGATATCGAAGCAGTTCAAAGGCCTGCTGTTAGACCTGCTTCCAGTACGTTCGATCAACACGTTAGTGTTACGGAGATGCTTCATGAACTCAAACAAGAATCCCTGTAGGGAAAATGACTTTTTTTAGAATGATTTTTTGAAGCCTTCAGCTGCCATTTTCAAGTATCTAAAACGGAAGTTTCATGTAGTGCATATATTAGTGACACTTGTGTTTTTGATTTAGGAAAAAGTCATATCTGTAGATATACTAGGCGCATTATAACTTACTTTACGGATGATTTTTTGGTAAGAGGTTATGTCATATACGTTGTTGCTCCTATGACATCATATCATGCTCATAAATTTGTTCGAGGTGTTCGCGCTATTTTAGGAGCACGTTACTTTCAAGCAGCTGTTGCAAAGCTCTTGTATATAACGTACTTAACTCTAGGAAGATTATAATTATTTTACAGAATTTTGCTACTTAACCTGCACATGCTTTTGTTCTCAGTTGTATTTAATTATCGTTCATCATTGGTATAAATATGACTGTATGGAGTTTCTTTAAAATAACTTGTAAATATTTGTTCAAAATGGTTCAAATGGCTCTGAGCACTATGGGACTTAACATCTATTGTCATCAGTCCCCTAGAACTTAGAACTACTTAAACCTAACTAACCTAAGGACATCACACAACACCCAGTCATCACGAGGCAGAGAAAATCCCTGACCCCGCCGGGAATCGAACCCGGGAACCCGGGCGTGGGAAGCGAGAACGCTACCGCACGACCACGAGCTGCGAACAAATATTTGTTCTGTTATTGTAGGAGCACGACATTTTTGAATAGTTGGTACAAAGATCTTATATAACATTTATCACAGTATCTAACGAGGCAGTACTGAGAACCAAGAGAGACTAGTAAAAACTGCTTTATTGAGTGTTTGATGTTTTGCATTACAGTCATATTTATTATTGAGTGTGGCGATAATTTTACATTCTATGCTTCTGTAACGCTTCGCCCTTGAACTGGTAGAAAATTGTCTAGGAATATCCCATTTCGCAGGTCTTTTGCTCATTTAAAACTTTGTCTGACTGATCTTTTAGATGTATGTAGATTTCAATTTCTTCCATTACACCCACGACTTTTCTTTTATGAAGCTTATGTAATATTTGAAGCGATCCATCTATATTAGATATTTTGTGGTTGGTGTCTTTTAAGTGTGCAGCAAATATGGATGGGTTATTGTCGCTTATTGTCGTGTGTTCTTAAAATCATGTACTAAATTTTCTTCCTGTTTGTCCAATACAAAATTTTGGGCATTCTTCACAGCTAATTTTCTAGATTCTTGATTGCGAAAACGGCTCTGAATTACGTGGTATATATTTCAACAATCGGTTTAGATTGTTAGTGATTCTGTAACTGGTGTATAGTTTTGTATCCTTGAAACGCCGAGTAATTTTGTTGGAAATAATACCTACCTAGAAGAACTTCATTTTTCTGTGGTTCATTTTTGTCTCTAGTTAAAGTTATTTCGTTTATGGGACTGGTATGTGTTTGGTTGGTTTCCTGTACAGAAAGGAAAAGTCATGGATGTAATTGAAGAAACTTAAATGCGGATCCTGTCGCATTGAAAATTATAGAATACGACTTTCTTTTCAAGAACCACTATTGAGGAATTTTAGTGATCCGCAGTTGCAGTTGACTCCAGAATGATTCTGCGCCGCCGACGTAAATTTCGCGTAAGGACCAAAAAGATTAGATGACAGAAATTAGTGTCTTACGGAGGTATATAGACAGCTGTTGTTCCATTGTTCCTTTTACGAGTGGAAAATATCCTCTACCATATACCACACGATGGTTGGCGGAGTCTGTATGTAGACGTAGAAGCGTTGCCGCCTTTAAGGGCTTCCGGGCGCTTCCAGCCGATCTGCGCGCTGGAGGTTAACACCACATGTTCGCAGTTCGTTTCGAAATTAGTTTGTTATTTTCGGGGTGCCGGTATTAGTTATATGTTAGATGCAGCACTATGTGTCCGCAGTTATGGGTGAGAAATTTGTTTAATATGTTGGTAACTGAAGCTAATTCGACTAAAAAAATACCAAAATGTCACATTTCTGAAGGCTGAATTAGTCCAGACATGGGTTATGTCAAACATAATAAATAAAGTTATGTTATATTCGTTAACAAAAGCCGATCATTCACAAGAAGTGAAAACAACAGATGCTGCAAAGGTTAATTATTTTTACAACTTTGAAGTAGACAAATGAAGGGGTGTAGACAGATAGCAATGGTGATGTTACCAAGAACAGCACCACTAATGTGGAGTTACCACACTGTCTTTTGCAACTGCTTCAACAATGAAGTTGCAGTAAACATGTCAGATTTCGAATTAAAGACAGCTACCAACACGTGGAATTTGGAAGTAAATACCTTCGGTGTAGCGAAGTACCTTAAGTCATTTAATAAGGAAAGTAAGTTAGGTCATTTAATATATTTAATAAAGGATAGTCATCCACTACATACTGTATATCATCTAGATTCCTTTAGGAGTAAGCCGATGAAATAGCTCAATTTTTAGTAATCGTGTACAACTGCTCGCTCGACGAAAGATCGGTACCGAATGACTGGCAAATTGCACACGTCACAACAATGGGCATAGGAAAGGAAATAGAAAAAATTCTTTGAATTATAGATCCATGTCACTGACATCTTTTGTAGCAGGATTTTGGATGTATTCTGTGTTCCAAAATCATGAAATACGTCCAAAAAAAAAAAGAAAAGTTGATAGGTAACCAGCTTCAGAAGACACTCTTGGTGTGAAACACAACCAGCTCTTCACTCTCAGGATGTATAGATGATACAGCAAGATATCTCAAATTGATTTCATTTTTCTTCTTTTCCAGATGGCTTATGACACCGTTTCCCAAAGGCCGCTAGTGACCAAGTTACTTGTCTAAGTAGTATCGCCCAACTGTATGACTGCATTCGTCGCTTCTTGTCGGAAGCTAGGACCCCCCGTCGGACAGACCGTTCGCCGGGTGCCGGTCTTTCAACTTGATGCCACTCCTGCAGTCGATGAGGATGATGATGATGACAGCACAATACCCAGTTCCTGGGCAGAGAAAATTCCCCTACCCAACTGGGAATCGAACCCGGGCCCAGAGGATTGACAATCCACCACGCTGACCATTTTTTTTATAATTGACGCAAACAGTTTTTTTTTTTTTTTTTTTTTTTTTTTTTTTTTTTTTTTTTTTTACTAAGAGTGTTCAGTTATGAGTAGGTGGAGACAAGGCGGGCAGGGGTCGGAACCCGAGGCCTGGCCGTGATGTCTCCCCCCTCCCGTCCCTGAATCACGCCCTCAAAGTAGCTTTTATATTTATTTTTATTTTATTATCATGATTATTTTTTTTACCAGGAACAGGGAAATTAACAAAGGATCTTTATTGGTACAAACTGAAATACAACAGAAATGCCATCCTTCCGGCGAAAATAACACAAGACATTATACTCGTACAAGGCGAGCAATTTTTTTTATGAACAAGGTGTAGGAAAAAAAATAATAATACTGATGTAAGCTAAGAGGTGTGAAGCAATATACAGTGGAGTGAGGGAAAAACCTGTGTGTTCTGGTATATTTCATAAAAGAAAGGAGGCGCGTGTCCATGCGCCTACCGCACTGTGGGATACAATATAGAAAGTAGCGCGGGGACTCTCAGATGTCGGCAGGGGGGGCGGGAGTGTTGTCGGCATGTGGCACCATCCAACTGAGCGGGGGTGACGTAAAGATCGCATGTAGGTAATTGGCGAAGAAGGCGCGGTAGCGCGGTCGGTGTTCGACTTGACTGTGGGCGGTTTGTAAGTACTGCCAGAAATCAAGGCGTGATTTGTCGCCATCGTTATACATGTAGGTGATCGTCCATCCCTTGACCCATACAATCGCATGATTTTTGGCGGCGGGGAAATAAGTATTCTCAGGATGGATAAAAGTCCATGGGTCAATCGAGTCCGGCGGAACGCGGAGGTAACAGGCAACGAATTGTCGGGCTAGTTTCCAGACGTCACTGGTGGCAGCGCAAGTCAGTTGATGGACATCGTCATCCACGAGGTGGCAAATGGAGCAAAGTGGTGAATCCATTAGTCCGATGGTGTGAAGGCGATGATTTGTGGCGAATTTTTCATTTGCGACTTGGTACCATGTTGCCCGGACGTTGGAGGGAAGAAAAGGCTGGTGGATATGACGCCAAACCGTGGGCCACCGCTTGGACGGACATGGTGGACATGTACAAGGATGCCGCTCGGAGTCGCACATTGACAAGGCCGAGGCCTCCCGCTCGCATGGGAAGGGTGAGTGTGTCGTAGCGGACCTTAAAGAGCGTACCGGCCGTAAGGAAGTATCCGAAGGCAGCCTGGAGGCTGCGTCCAATTGTTCATGGCAGCGGGAGGACCTGTGCGATGTGGACCATTCTGGACGCACATGTTTATTGAGGTATTGGACACGTTGTAAAGAATCGAGTCGTCGGAGAAGATTTTGTCGCACCGTCGTGCGGATAGTTTGGAGTGCACGCCGAAAATTGATGGCAGCGGAGCGGCGCACGGTGGAGGTGAAAATGATACCAAGGTATCGTAGTTTTTGCACACACGGGAGAGGTGCTAAGTCGTCGTGTGAGAGGCGCGTCCAATGGGCATCGCCGCGGATTTAGCCACATTCATGTTACTGCCCGCTGCAGTGCCGTACGTTGATATCAAATCAAGTACCGCGTGTGTTTCACTCCGTGAGCGGATCAAGAGGAGGAGGTCGTCCGCATACGCACGACATCGAAAACTGTGTTGTCGCAAAGTGAGACCAGAAAGGTGGCTCGTCAGACTCCCGATGAGTGGCTCCAGGCTTATGGCATAGAGTAGGGTCGAAAGTGGGCAGCCTTGCCGTACGGAACGCCGGATCGCCACTGGTCCCGCCACACGGCCATTAACCTGAATCAACGATTCGGCGGTGCCGTACAAGCGCCGGATAACGTCGATAAAGGCTGGTGGAAAACCCATGCGGTTCATCACTGAGAACAGAAAAGGGTGCCGTACTTTGTCGAACGCGCTGTCAAAATCAATGGCAACCACTGCGGCGCGGCCGCGGTGGCCGTGCGGTTCTGGCGCTGCAGTCCGGAACCGCGAGGCTGCTACGGTCGCAGGTTCGAATCCTGCCTCGGGCATGGGTGTGTGTGATGTCCTTAGGATAGTTAGGTTTAAGTAGTTCTAAGTTCTAGGGGACTTATGACCTAAGATGTTGAGTCCCATAGTGCTCAGAGCCATTTGAACCATTTGAACCACTGCGGCGCGGAGTCTGCACGCCGCTGCCAGTGCAATTAAATTGCGACATTCTCCTGTGGTCGTTTGTATATTAACTGAGCCGCCCGGAGTTGTCTGTTCCGGGGATAGAATGCTAGGCAGGACCTTGCGGCATCGCGTTGCCAGTAGGCGTGTAAAAATTTTATAATCTGCGTTAAGCAGAGTCAGGGGACGGTAATGTGATGTCGTCACACCTGGTGTCGGTTTGTGGATGGGTATAATAATTCCCGTGACGAAGGAAGGCGGTACGGCGTTCCCCATCGTCAGCAGTTCACGAAACATCGTTCTCCACCGTGACGCCATTAGTGTGAGGAAAGCGCGATAAAATTCTATCGGCAATCCGTCGACACCAGGTGACTTATTCAGAGCGCCTTTTTTGATTGCATCATGGACTTCGTCACGCGTAATTGGCTCCATCATCTCGTCCGCTTCGTCGTTGATGAGGGTGCGAGTTACGTGTGGTAACACAGACTCCTCAGCGTGGTTGTCGGTGGTCTCCTCCTGGTACATTGTGCGGTAGTGGTCGACAAAGGCGCTGTCGATTTCGGCCTGGCAAGTGACGTGCTGGCCGCGACAGGTGGTGATCTCGGTGATGAGTTGTTGTCGTCGACGTTTCCTATCGGAGGCGATATGATGCATGGTGGGATGTTCTTGTTCCGCCGAATCTTGACATCGGGTTCGCACTATAGCCCCCTGCAGTCTACGGCGTGTCAGCGTTATAATTTGCGCCTTAATCCTGCTGCGTTCCCTCTGGGTGTCGGCGGTGGGCTGTTGGGCGTCCAGGTCGCGGAGAACGGCGTAGAAATAGTCGGTAGTGTGCCGGCGCCACGCAGCTACTTCCTTTCCATAGTGAATCAAAGTACGTCGAATGGCAGGTTTGGCACATTCCAGCCACCAGGTCAAGGTCGTGCAGTATGTAGGTAAGCGACGTTCACAGGTGGCCCATATCTCGGTAACACGTTGAAGACATTCGGGATCATAAAGGTGGGTGGTGTTTAGCTTCCACGGTGCACGACTACGCCAGACCACTTGCTTGGTGAAGAGAATGTTGCAGATGTAGGCAAGAGAATGTTGCAGATGTAGGCACAGTGGTCCGAAAAAGCCAGGGGCCAAAGTTCTGCACCTTGGACTGCAGGTGTGAGTTCCCGAGAGACGTAAATCCTATCAAGGCGGCTTGCGGAGTGACTCGTCTGGTAAGTATATCCAGGCGCGTCGCCGTGCCGAACTTCCCAAGTGTCGCGGAGCAACAGATCGCGGACGACAAGACGCAGTTCTTGACAGCTGTTGTAGTGGGGCATTTGATCTTTGGGGTGCAAGACACAATTAAAATCACCCCCAAGCAAGTAATGGTCGCAGCGTCCAAGAAACAAAGGAGCGATTTCTTCTGAATAGAAGAGTGCCCTGTCGCGTCTGCGGGTGGAGCCTGACGGAGAGTAAATGTTGACGATACGCGTCCCCAGACGGTGACGGCCATGCCTCTGGCAGATGGAAGGTATGTGATATCAGTCACTGGAGTGCCTTCTCTGGCGTAGATGTCTACGCCGCGTCCCAGGTGGTCACCAGGAGAAGGATAAGTGTTATATCCCGCGACGTCTGGAAGTGTGGCCAAATGTACTTCCTGTAGTAGAGCGATATCGACGTCCGACGCCCATATCATCTCTCGCAGCAGTTGAAGTTTCACGGGTGAGCTAATGGTGTTAGTGTTGATCGTCGCTATTCGGTAGGTTTGGAGCCGTACCTCACCGTGGAGGGGAACTCCACCGGCGGGGGATGAAGAGGGGCGAGGTAACGGCGAGTCGTGTCGTACGCCACCTGACGACGTTATCAGCGGCGTAACGATGCTTCCGTCTGGGGTAACTCTGTCCCCAGCGTGTGGTCCGGGTCCTCATCGACGTCCTCACTCCACACCATTGAAGGCGCTGTCGTTGTGACGGTCGTACGTTCCACTTCGGTCGTACGGGCGGAGGACGTCTCGGCGGCAGTCGCAACGGTGGAGTCCATTGGTTCAGGAGCACCTGGGCGAGCCAGTAGAGTAGGCATCGACACAGCCACAGTCGGCGCCATGTTGTCAGCATTCGTATCGTCGTGCAGGTTCTCCGAGGCCTCGTCGGGCCGGACGGCCTCTGGGGCATCAGGGGGAGGTGATCCGTCTCGTTCCGAGACCGTACGGCGCCTCCTCTTGCGCCTCTTAGGTGAACGTTGTTTGCGGGTTCGTCCCTCCGTGTCGGAAGAAGGAAGGGAGTCGCGTCGCTCTGAGAGGAAGGTCGTCGCGGGAACGTCAAATGAAGGGGCGTCCATATGGTCGGGCGGGTGAGTGTCGGAAGTCGTCGCTGTCGGTAGTGGCGCCGGAGTAGCGTCAGGCTTTGAGCGCGACGTGTCGGCCCCGGCGGTATCCGTAGCAGCTGGAAGAGTCACCGGTACGTGGTCCGATGGGCGGCGGCCGGTGGGAGGAGAAGAGAGCGCCGAAGCGTAGGTGAGCGGTAAAACCGTCGTCGGAGCCGGAGGTGTCACGGTAGCGGCTGGCAATTGGGTGATTCGTCGCTGAAGACACTCGTATCTGAGGTGGCCTTCTTTGCCGCACCCGGAACAGGTCTTGGGTTGGCCGTCGTATATGACAACCGCGCGGCACCCGCTAATTTGCAGGTAAGATGGCACGTGGCGATGGAGATCGATGGTGATCTGCCGTACACCGTTAAGAACGGGGTACGTTTGGAATTGCGCCCAGCGTTCGGCAGTGTGGCCATGTACAGTGCCGTATGGGCGGAAAGCCGCCATAACGTCTTCCACCGGGAGCTCGAACGGGAGTTCGAAAACTCGTATGGTGCGCATTCCTAAGCCGGCGTGGTCGACAGTGACCGCTCCGACATTGCCGTCGGCGTGGCAAAAGCGTAATCCATGGTTGGTGTCACGAAGTATTCTTTCACATACCGCGTCACTGACGACTTTGACGTACACCGTACTGCTTAATATGGACAAATGGATGCCCAAGATGTCGGAAGCTGGGATCTTAGCAACGTCGCGTAGGAAGCGTTCCACTTCCAAGGCCTTTGGTCGTGCGTAGTCGTTGCAGAAGGTGAATCGTAATGTTGATTTTCTAAAACGGTTGGCCATGGTTCTAATGCACGTAAGCGACACGTAAGTGACGGCCGCGGAAATGTAAACAACAGCGAGCGCGCGCGCTCCGCAGGCGGAAACAACAACACGTCCGCACTGCACGGCGGCGAAAGCCGGACTATGACCATTCAGCTACCTGGGGCAGACAACAGATGGTAGTAATTGTCATCTAGTAGAATCGAAGTTAACATCTGGGTTCCCCAAGCAAGCGCTGCAGGTCCTCTGCTGTCCTTAAAGACAAGAGGTCCACAGAACAAAGAATCGGTATCGTAAATTGCAGACTCTATGGACTGCCTTCTGCTGAGGTTCAAGAACGATTTAGTTGACGTTCCGTCTCCAAAGTGAGCAACCATTAGAGGTTTGGTCAGAAAACTGCAGAATACTGGGAATACTTGCGACGAGGAACGTTCTGGGCGACCACGACGTCGCGAGGAAACTGTGGAGATCACACGACAGGCTATCGAGCAGTGACCAAACACGTCTACACTTCGTCTCAGTCGCCGGGATGCGACGCCCCAAAGACCACTGCGTGGCAATCCTGGAGCTTATTACTGAAGAAAAGGTCTTATCACATCCTAGTGCTTTATCATCTTCAACCTGATCACTATGCGGCATGCATCATCATGTGCCACGACTTAGCTGAGGCAATAAACAAAGTGTACATAGGCCTCACCCAGCCTGAACAGGGAGACGCCTCACCTCACTTTGTGCGTAATTACTTCAATCATACGTTTCCAGAACGCTGCAATGGACGAGGTTCAAATGGTTCAAATCGCTCTGAGCGCTATGGGACTTAACTTCTGAGGTCATCAGTCCCCTAGAACTTAGAACTACTTAAACCTAACCAACCTAAGGACATCACACACATCCACGCCCAAGGCAGGATTCCAACCTGTGGCCGTAGCGGTCGCGCGATTCCAGACTGTAGCGCCTAGAACCGCTCGGCCACACCGGCCGGCGGACGAGGTTCATCACGGTTCTGCGTAACACACTTGATCTAACGCCCTTGGACTTCTTTGCATGGGGTTAAATCAAGAGTCAGGCGAAGGTTAGGGAACACATTTCTGTAGCGATGTGTGCAGGTGCGCCTAGGGCAGATGGATTTGGAGGGCAGTCATGCCGTACGGCAGTGGTTTCATGGAATTACCTGCCTTCTTCCGTGTTATATTCATATTCTTTCACACTGTAAATATTTCATTGGAATTAAACTGCCCCTTCCTACGAATGGTTGGGCACTTCTCGGGCACAATGTGTATACAAACGATTTAGGAGACAATCTGAGCAGTCCTCTTAGACTGTTTGCATATGAAGCTGTCGTTTACCTTCTAGTAAAGCCATCAGAAGATGTAAACGAATTACAAAATTGCTTGGACTAGATATCTGCATGGTATAAAAACTGGCAGCTGATCATAAACAACAAAAAGGGTTAGGTCCTCCACATAAATAAAAGCAACTGACGCTGAACAGTAAAATATCTGACGTTTTCCACGTGAGTACTAAAAAAAATTCTGTTAAATTTCAGCTACACGATAAATCGCACAAATTCACAGGTAATCGACAGCCCTAAATACGTGGGGATTAAATTAGAAATAACTTAAACCAGAATCACCCCAAAGAAAATGTTGGGGGGGGGGGGGGGGGGTAGGCGAACTAAACACTACGTTTTATTGGCAGAACGCTTAGAAGAAGCAACAAATCTACCAAAAGAGAGGCTGTCCGTCGTCTTCTGGTGTATTTCTCTGCGCTATGGGATTCTTACTCGATAGAATTGCCGGAGGACATCGGAAAAGTTCGAAGCGTAGTAGCTCGTTCTATATTATCGCGAAATAGAGGAGACAATGTCACGGATATAACAAGTGTTGGTGTGGAGATCATTAAAACAAAGGCATTATTCCTTGAAGCGTTACCCGACGGGGTCAGGGATTTTCTCTGCCTCGTGATGGCTGGGTGATGTGTGCTGTCCTTAGGTTAGTTAGGTTTAAGTAGTTCTAAGTTCTAGGGGACTTATGACCACAGCAGTTGAGTCCCATAGTGCTCAGAGCCATTTGAACCTTGAAGCGTTAAATTTCGACCACCAGCTTCTTCCGCCGAATGCCAAAATATCTTATTAATAACCTATATTTTGACTAAAGTTCAGTCTTGATCACACCATTTATGTTCCAATGATATAGGTAACCGGTTTCGGTTATTTTTACAAAACCATCATCAGACCCATGGCTCCCTTAGGATGGTAGGCGTAGCAGCTGAGGAGCTCCGCCTACCATCCTAAGGGAGCCATGGGTCTGATGATGGTTATGTAAAAATAACCGAAACCGGTTACCTATATCATTGGAACATAAATGGTGTGATCAAGACTGAACTTTAGTCAAAAATATAATAATCTATTGATCACTGTTTTCCAAAAATGTTTACCAAAATTATTAATAACCATCTACACAAGGAGAAATAATCATCGTGATAAAGTAAGAGAAATCACAGCTCGCAAGGAAAGATATAGGTGTTCATTTTTCCCACGTGCAATTCGAGAGTAGAGCGGTCGGGCGAAAGTCTGAAATTGTTTTATGAACCCTCTGCTACGCATATAAGTGTGAATTGCAGAGTAGTCGTGTAGATATAGATATCAGTTTAATATAATTCAGGTATTTGTTTGAAAGAAACAAGATCGCGCGACGATTTATTTGCAATCTCCATGACTTATATTAAATGTCATCCGTTTGCACTGTTGCGGTAACGACGAACTCTGAATTCGTATAGCTTCCTGCGATAGCGTCATTGATGCGATAGGCAGGCGGCACTTTGTTTGCGCGTTGGGTTTCAGAAGCCACGCAAGTTGCAACTGTATTTGCCAACAGGCCGTGCGGCTGCGCACACAAAGACCCGCCAAGCTCTACACTTAATTATACAGGAAGCCGCGCGTCCTCGCAAATACGATCGTTCACGGGCTGCTCTACACGCAGTGCGTTCACCCACACTCTTGTATCTTCCATAAAAAACATAAAAAACCATCATGTTCGCGATATCTTTGAGCGTACCTTTCTGATAAGCCACTGAACAGTTACTAGATCTTACGTGTATCATGGCATCAAATCGGAGAGTATTTTGATATGTTCCTATGGCATCACATGAAGAAAGCAGGATTAAGAAAGCAGGATTAGTATTCAAAGGAGCGTCTGCATCTGAAATATATCTCGAGTGTCGGGCTGAAAACCGCTTTGGCTGTTTACGTACTGATAGAAGAAATCACTAGAAATTTATGTCATAGGTGTCTGACAGTGCCCGAAATGCTTTAATTTGTAATAAATGTACGGCCCGTTTAGTTACTGCATGATACATACAAATGTATCCTGTGTCGTACATGTGTTTAATTCCATTTACCATGTTAAATACATCGACACTTAAAATCTCGACCTGTGTAATTATTCTAAAGATGTCGAGAAAGAACGAAAAAGTTCTATTTCGGTAATTGCAATCAATTAATAATCTGAGCTTCATATTGAGGATCCACAGCAGTTTTCGAATTTTTTAGGAATAACACGAGCTGATTTCGAAAACCTTGCTTGTAAAATTGGTCCACTTATATCAGAGAAATATACTGAATACAGGAAAGTTATTAGCGTAACAGAAGGACTTGACGTAACTGCGATTTTTAGCATCAGGAAAGTAGGTGTCTGCAGTACTTAATGAAAAAATATTTTATTTCATGAAGTGTTTATAAAAGAATATTGTTTGAAACTGCTCTTTATACATTTATAGTTAATTCCTACGCAAGTAAATTTCCTTTTACCGGTTTGCACGCAGAGCCTCCTTGCAGGAATACTTAACAGCAAATTGTTCTACGAATATTTTGATACATGCGATTCTTCAGTGCCCCGTCCATATTTTGTTTCTGCCCTCCGTTTTAGATTCTCTGTCAAACTGACTTCTCAGGTTACGAATTTTGCTTTGAATCTCTAGTACGGTCGTCCTAAATGTTGTGACTTGGCAAGACAGCCAAGCCACTAAGAGGTAGCCGAAAGGCACGCGTTTAAGCTCACGCAGGCTGGCGTGAGGTCTGGAACAGGTAAAGTAATTATACTAGCAAAAAAGGTACGTAGCTTCTGGAATACTTAACTTTAATCCATAATTGGTGAACATCGGTCTGACGGTACATGCATCACAAGATAAATAGCAAATGATAATGGCGCCTTGCTAGGCCGTAGCAAATGACGTAGCTGAAGGCTATGTTAACTATCGTCTCGGCAAATGAGAGCGTAATTTGTCAGTGAACCATCGCTAACAAAGTCGGCTGTACAACTAGGACGAGTGCTAGGAAGTCTCTCTAGACCTGCCGTGTGGCGGCGCTCGGTGTGCAGTCACTGATAGTGGCGACACGCGGGTCCGACGTATACTAACGGACCGCGGCCGATTTAAAGGCTACCACCTAGCAAGTGTGGTGTCTGGCGGTGACACCACACTAAATTCTTCCGCCATTTCCGAAAAAGCATTACGTTTCTTCCTTCTGTCATTATAACTCTTGTTTGTAACGTCCTAAAGTTCATGTTAATTAATTCTTCAACTTCAACTTTTAACCGCTCTTTCTAGTCCCCCATGTTCCCTCGACACTTATTTCTCAGTGCCAGAAAAGTAGACGAGCAGCCAACTTCTGCGATATCTGCTGCAGGAGTTTGAACTAGCAAATAAACGGTGTTTACTTTTGTTGGTACAGATATGTCGACAAATATCGCTGGTTGCGGAAAGTCTCCACTGTCTAAATAAGACGCGATTTCTGTCTGACATAAATATCAGCCAATAACTGTTAAGATATGATTATACATTAACATATACCTCAACTTTAGGAGGGCATTTGGTACAGTTCTACACTTTCTTTTAACAAGTACCGGATTAGATTTTTGATTGGATTTAGACCTTACTTGTAGATAGAATTCAACATGTCGCTCTCAACAGAACAAAATCGACAGATGTAAAGATAATTTTATAAGAGTACCCGAAATAAATATAATATACAAAGATATGAGTACACCACGAGGAATGCGTGTTTCAACGTAAATGCAGATGCTAGCCAAACCACCAGGTTCCGCTGTTGTATTTGGCCACGAACGGCACCTTTGCAGTGCCCTTTGTACATTGTGAAGTGTCACTCGCGACCAGAACAGTATTCTATGTAGTTATGAGTGCATTAGGCCGGAGCTAAGTGAATTCGAACGTGAGCAAGTTGTTGATGCTAGTCTGGTCATACATAAAGCACACCAGTGGCAAGACACAATCAATACCTTCACTGCGCGATAACAACGGTGAAGTCACTGATGACAGTGTCACTAAAGCAGAGTTATTAAACACGGTTTTCCGAAACTCCTTCACCAAAGAAGACGAAGTAAATATTCTTGAATTTCAATCAAGAACAACTTCCAAGATGAGAAACATAGAAGTAGATATCCTCGGTGCAGCTTAAATCTCTTAATAAGGCAAGGCCTCCAGTCCAGACTGTATACCAGTCAGGTTCCTCTCAGAGTATGCTGATAAAATAGCTCGATATTTAGCAATTATATACAACAACTCACTCACAGAAAGATACGTACCTAAAGACTGGAAAATTGCTCAGTCACACCAATACCAAAAAGGGAAGTAGGAGTAATCCGCTGAATTACAGGTCTATATCACTAACGTCGATTTGCAGTAGCGTTTTAGAACACATACTGCATTCGAACATTATGAAGTACCTCAAAGAAAACGATTTATTGACATACAGTCAGCACGGATTCAGAAAATATTGTTCTTTTGAAACACAACTAGCTCTTTATACTCATGAAGTAATAAGTGCTATCGACAGGAGATGTCAAATTGATTCCATATTTTTGGATTTCCAGAAGGCTTTCGACACCGTTCATCACAAGGGTCTTCTAATCAAACTGCGTGCCTACGGAGTATCGCCTCAGTTGTGCGACTGGATTCGTGATTTCCTGTCAGAAAGGTCACAGTTCGTAGTAATAGACGGAAAGTCATCGAGTAAAACAGAAGTAATATCCGGCGTTCCCCAAGGAAGTGTTATAGACCCTCTACTGTCCCAGATCTACGAGTATATTAACGATATAGGAGACAATCTGAGTAGCCGTCTTAGATTGTTTGCAGACGATGCTGTCATTTACCGTCTTGTAAAGTTATCAGATGATCAAAACGACTTGTAAAATGATTTAGATAAGATATCTGTATGGTGCGAAAAGTGGCCATTGACTCTGAATAAAGAAAAGTGCGAAGTTATTCATATGAGTACTAAAAGAAATCAGCTAAATTTCGATTACGCGATAAGTCACACAAATCTGAGGGCTGTAAATTCAAATAAATACTTAGGGATTACAATTACAAATGACGTAAATTGGAACGATCACATAGATAATATTGTGGGTAGAGCAAACCAAAGACTGCGATTCATTGGCAGAACACTTAGAACGTGCAACAGGTCTACCAAAGAGAATGCTTACACTACGCTTGACCGCCATATTCTGGAGTACTGCTGTGCGGTGTGGGGTCCGCATCAGGTGGGACTGACGGATGACATCGAAAAAGTACAAAGTAGGGCAGCTCATTTTGTATTATCTCAAAATAGGGGAGATAGTCTCACTAATCACGTAGATGATGTAGATGTAGTGTTGTTGGTGCTAGGGAGCTAAAGTGTTTGGTGTTTCAAGAGGCACCGAATCGAAGATTTATACCGTGTACCAGGGAGGGCGCAAAAATATCGTCCATTAAGGTATAACGCGAACGGAAACTGTCTGTTGAGTGATCGCGATAGTCGGTCATGGAAGAGGATTGTGAAGAAAAAAGAAAAAAAAATACGAGGATGACAGATGCAAAAGTCACTCCACTGCTTAGTGATGCACTCGCGAACTCTGTCAACACCAGAACAATCCAAAGCGAGGACCATAAGAACGTAATTGCCGGACGAATTGGAATTTCATAACCACTGACCAGTGACAGAAACGCCCGTTACAGGAAAATGGGATGCCAAAGCCATAAAACTTACGACTATGGGGCAATGGAAGAAAGTCATTTTGTTGGATGTGCCTTGTTTCAAACTGTTTCCAACTTCTGGCAGAGTTTAAATAGCAAGAGTGAGACATAGCGGGGGTTTGGCGATGATTTGGGTAGCCATATCGTAATATTCCATGGGCCGTATGGTCGCTTTGCTGCCAATGATTATGTAACCATTTTGACTGATCTGGTTCATCTCACGGTATAATGTTTGTTCCCAAATATGTTTCTGTGTTCCAAAACGAGAGGGCCCCAGTTCACACAGCTTGCATCTTCCAGAACCGGTTAAGTGAGTACGAGGATGAATTATCGCATCTCCACTGACCACTTTAGTCACCAGATCTCAATATTATTGAGCCATTGTCGCCTACTTTGGAGGGGAGGATGCTTGATCGCTATCCACCTCCATCGTCGTTACCAGTACTTGTCACTATTCTGCAGGAAGAATAGTACAAGATTCCTTTGAAAACCATACGGGACATGAATTTATCTACTCCTAAATGACTGGAAGCAGCTTTGACAACTGTTTTCCTTCACTGTGCTTCGCATGGTAATGTGCTGTGTTTGTGATGTTTCTATATTTTTGTACACTTCCTGTACCTCTCACGTGATGACCACAACGAGAAAATTAGATAAATTAGAACTCATACAAGTACTGGGACAGTGTATGTGCTGCGCGAAAATGCTGATCTCATGATCAGCGCTTTCTTATCTATTCTATCGCTTAAGACTTGTCCCGCAGTTACGCAGGGTCGGCCATCGTTAATCGGATTTGGCATGTTAATGGTTAAGGATTGGCCAGATGCCCTTCCTGCCGCCACCCCGTACCCCCCGGGACGGAATTAGTGAACTCCAACTGTCTGCGTCGAGTGTAATCCATGGAATAGTGCGAAAGTGTTCAGATGTCTGCGAGTCGTGTAGCTGAGGCGGAACATGGGGACCAGCCCAGTATTCACCTAGTGGGATGTGGAAAACCGCCTAAAAACCACATCTAGGCTGGCCGGAACATCGGCCCTTCGTTGTTAATCGGCCGGGCGAATTCGATCTGGGGCTGTCGCGCCTACCCTGGCGGGCCCAGCGCTTTCTTATCTGTAGTGTCATATTAGAGCTGATATAATAATGCATGTCATATCAACATCAGCACTTCATTATCACCAAGGTCATTCCGGGAACTGCATCCAGCCATGTGCAAAGACCATAATGGGATTGGGGAGTAGAGGGCTTCTACTCATGCGGAGCACAGCCATAGTTGCTGTGTTCGCACTTTCGAGGGAACGATTGTTAACTGTGGTTCACACGTCTGCTATGTTCACGCGTTTCGTGTGAGCGAGAGTCACACGTGTAGTACACGTGCTACGTTCGCACTTTCTGTGGGGGCGAGAGGTGACTAGTTTGCACAACATGCACACGCATGTATTGCTGAGTATTTGAAATCTGACATTCCTGTGTAAGTGCACGCACATACTGCAGAGTACTCGTAATCTAATGCACTAGAGCGCACACTTGCACATACTGCAAAGTATTTGTAACTCGATGTGCCAGCATAATGTAGCCTCAGAACCGTGTGGGTGTAGAAAGTTTTATGTCAGACAGACTGTTTGTACTATTGAACAATGCTGTGTAGAACACGAGAGATGCTTTGGCCTTCGGTACCCTGAGATATCAGTGGTAGCACAGCATGCTCTAAAAAATGGACATGTACTGCATTCGACGAGATATCTATTATTACATGAACCAATAAGTTTCTGGGGTAGAGTCATAAAAGAAGTGACTGTGATAAGAATTGCAACTACCCCATTAGTAACGACGGCGGCCTGAACCTGACCACAGCTTGGGACCACGCCATCGGAAGGTTGAAGCGGGCGAGCAACGAAAACATTACCTTATATGGAGCTGGAGTGACGTCACGAAGGCAGCACTGCTATATAAAGTCGGTAGCCGTAAACAAATGCAAACAAAAGTCAAGTCACCACTTGGAAATGGCGTGGAGCACTCGGATTTTAAACCACTTGGCGCGATTGGAAGCACGAACGAGCTTTATTAGTACATATCGCCACGAAACCCTGTATTTGTATAGCACACAAATTGTAAATAGATTGATTTTAAATGATGATGAAGGATTTAAGTGGAACTAGTGTAACTTGGGAGAGGAGTGGTGCAGAGGAAGTATGTTTTCTAACAAGTGTTTACCCTCAGTGTGGTTAGTTAGTTCTCTTTTCTGAGAATATAACAATCGCGATGCATAAAGTAGTGCTTCATCATTCTATTAAAAAAAAAAAACGGCTGTTAGAAATAAGCAATACCGGTTGTCTCACTGACTCACTAGTTAGTGGTTTAATAAAATATTTACAAACACTATATATCATTCTAAAAATAAAAGTGTTCAAAAAAATCTTTCTTCTTTTCAAGTTTATTTAGGCGCTAATGTGGTGAGGGAGACGTGGGGGAGAGTGGGGGAGAGAGGGGCCTACTAGCCAAAATTTGATTGTATTCCCTCAGAAAGGTTATAAACCACTGACCTAGAGGAACAGATTAAATGTACCTGCAATCAATGGCTGGGAGTTGAACACGCCCTGTCCACATAGCTACCATTTCCATCTGAATGTGTGAACTTTAATCCTAGACCACTAAAGGGGGGAGACGTTACATTGCTACTAAACCAATGCATTGGAAGAAGTAGTAATTTGTGTTATACATTAGGTACAAGCTGCTATAATTATTATAATTCCAAGAGTACGATATTCTACACGCAAAACGAGTAGATTCTTCTGCTTCGGACGCTCTAAACAAGACCTAGCTCAGTGTTATGCACAAATTCCTATTGGACAATGATTGTAAAATATAGTCATTCTTCATTCGCTCGAAGGACAAAATGAGCACACTTTTCTCTCTTGAGGTGGTTGTACGTTCTGGCTAATTTCAGTAGCAAAGGACGAGATTAGCACCGCAGAGGGGCAACGTGATATAAACTAACGCTCTTCTGACTTTGACTGCATGATATTTCACCTTAAGACGCAACACTAAGATAAGTTCTAAGCAATAATACAAATATGCTTGCTATTAGAAAACAGGCACACCATTACTAAATATTCGTAATATCTATGACAGGAGCACCAGTGTCAGGAAATCGCTGGAGTCAGACAATAAATAATTCAGCCATTGTTAGGAACAATGATTGCCATGAAAGTGCTGAAGAGCACGTGTCGCTGATGTGTCAAAATTGGCGGGTACCCAGAAGAGATCCCAATCGCAATCGTAAATTTTACGAGGATTTACTAATAAGGAACCTCCACATTTCTCTACAATTCGATAGCACTATTCTTTATCCTTATGACGTTGATAATTATCACTTTAGATTCGTCTACCACAACTGATTAAAACAAATATTTCTCGCCATTCGCGTTTTGCCTTTTTTATATGCAAGGCGTCTTCGGTGGCTGATTGTAGCTGATTGCTCTAATGATTTTCATATTCTGTTCTAAGTTTGTAGGACGATGGTTATGTTACTTCATGTGTTCTGCAAATGTGCACTGATTTGTTTCATATTTCCAGCATCTGACATTTTCTTTGTACCGTGTTTTAAAAATCCAGCATTTCATCGCAACTTTGACATACAAATTTGGACATTACTGATCCCTGGAATTTGTCGCTGTTGGTTGGATTACGTTTGTGTGGAAAGTTTTCCCAGTTTTATATATTATGAGGCATTATTTTTGTTCGTACAGTATGTTTCCCATTCTGTATGTATGTAAGTGACAGTGTACCATGTGATTTGTTTTAATGTGGTAATACGCAACCGAGGACAACAAAGAGTTAATGAACTCTATCCTTCATTTAAAATAAGCAATAACATCATACTGCGATACATGAATTCCAATGGTATGTTCTAAGGAGATTCTTGCTGCTTCAGTAACAAACTTACGAATTTAAAGAGCACTAGGCACTGGATATTCACGATTGAAAGTAAGATTGATTATGTCTACGAGAAATCGTTTCCGTCTTCAAAAGTTATTCACGGATAGTTCACTTGGCAACCATCAAAGAACACTCGACACCAAAAGACAAACAATAAATAACACGTACAGTATAAGCTAAAAACTACAACCAACGTAATAAACACACTTGCCTCGCGAGTAACTGCCCCAGAGAGCTCAGCTGTGCCACTGAGCTATCTGTGGTAGGACTCCTCTACTGGTCTCCACTTGAAATCAGTTCATTGTCTGTGGCATACTGATACTTCGCCCAACTGTTCCTATACGGCTAACTGAAATAATTGAACAAAATATTACTGCCAGAATAATGTTACGCAGTAACGAACGAGTAACCGAAATAGAAATCAATCGGTTCGATCCTACTATCAGGGCTTGACAGCAGTATAGCCTTGGATAGATTCCAGGGCTGCTAGATGGGTGAGGACAGTAACACACCTAGTTTTTGAGCTGGTCATGCACAAGAATTAATAAACACACCAATACTTGTAAACACTGTATATATTCTTAATGACTTTCAGTTAAGGAGCCATGACGTGGAGAATGCACAGAATTACACTGAGCGAAGGAGAAATCAGAGGAATAACATTGTGCCAGTTGGGTTTTCCTTCGCTCAGAGAGTGTCTATAACGTGGTTTGCTGCGGCAACAGTGTCCTAGCTGGTCCTGTTCCGGTGTCGGAAGCAGAGGCTCTCTTTTACGGAGGCAGTCGTACTCCCTCACACTGCCAAACTTCAACGTGCTCTTGTTCCACCACCAAAACCATTATCCTCCTTAGGCCGTTGGCTTCAGAGAATCTCCTACAGTTGCACCCCTCTCCCTCCCTCCTCCACGGTGTTGTCAACTCAATTGGCCTTCTATGCACACTCTTGCCACAAGAACGACAGAAGTATTCGTTTCTGTTAAGTTTTCTGGTAAGGTCGATTTTGTGCCAGACATTACCTTTGTCTTCTCCATCGAGTTTGAACTTTAGGACCGCCCTTTCACTTCGTATCTCATGATTGCTCTCGACGTGCCACCGAGAGTTATTTTCCTCCTTTATCTCCTTCGTTCATCTCATTGACTGTTTTAAAATACAGGGGAACATAAAGTCATTGCCTGATTACAAAAAAATTACACTCCTGGAAATGGAAAAAAGAACACATTGACACCGGTGTGTCAGATCCACCATACTTGCTCCGGACACTGCGAGAGGGCTGTACAAGCAATGATCACACGCACGGCACAGCGGACACACCAGGAACCGCGGTGTTGGCCGTCGAATGGCGCTAGCTGCGCAGCATTTGTGCACCGCCGCCGTCAGTGTCGGCCAGTTTGCCGTGGCATACGGAGCTCCATCGCAGTCTTTAACACTGGTAGCATGCCGCGACAGCGTGGACGTGAACCGTATGTGCAGTTGACGGACTTTGAGCGAGGGCGTATAGTGGGCATGCGGGAGGCCGGGTGGACGTACCGCCGAATTGCTCAACACGTGGGGCGTGAGGTCTCCACAGTACATCGATGTTGTCGCCAGTGGTCGGCGGAAGGTGCACGTGCCCGTCGACCTGAGACCGGACCGCAGCGACGCACGGATGCACGCCAAGACCGTAGGATCCTACGCAGTGCCGTAGGGGACCGCACCGCCACTTCCCAGCAAATTAGGGACACTGTTGCTCCTGGGGTATCGGCGAGGACCATTCGCAACCGTCTCCATGAAGCTGGGCTACGGTCCCGCACACCTTTAGGCCGTCTTCCGCTCACGCCCCAACATCGTGCAGCCCGCCTCCAGTGGTGTCGCGACAGGCGTGAATGGAGGGACGAATGGAAACGTGTCGTCTTCAGCGATGAGAGTCGCTTCTGCCTTGGTGCCAATGATGGTCGTATGCGTGTTTGGCGCCGTGCAGGTGAGCGCCACAATCAGGACTGCATACGACCGAGGCACATAGGGCCAACACCCGGCATCATGGTGTGGGGAGCGATCTCCTACACTGGCCGTACACCACTGGTGATCGTCGAGGGGACACTGAATAGTGCACGGTACATCCAAACCGTCATCGAACCCATCGTTCTACCATTCCTAGACCGGCAAGGGAACTTGCTGTTCCAACAGGGCAATGCACGTCCGCATGTATCCCGTGCCACCCAACGTGCTCTAGAAGGTGTAAGTCAACTACCCTGGCCAGCAAGATCTCCGGATCTGTCCCCCATTGAGCATGTTTGGGACTGGATGAAGCGTCGTCTCACGCGGTCTGCACGTCCAGCACGAACGCTGGTCCAACTGAGGCGCCAGGTGGAAATAGCATGGCAAGCCGTTCCACAGGACTACATCCAGCATCTCTACGATCGTCTCCATGGGAGAATAGCAGCCTGCATTGCTGCGAAAGGTGGATATACACTGTACTAGTGCCGACATTGTGCATGCTCTGTTGCCTGTGTCTATGTGCCTGTGGTTCTGTCAGTGTGATCATGTTATGTATCTGACCCCAGGAATGTGTCAATAAAGTTTCCCCTTCCTGGGACAATGAATTCACGGTGTTCTTATTTCAATTTCCAGGAGTGTATTTCTAAAGAACTGTGCGGTTTCTTGAAAATGGTAGTTTATGGCTATACTTCCATATACGTCTAAGTGGTTTTTTCGCAAGTAGTAGCTTAACTCAAAGTTTTTTTGTTATTGTTTTTTTGCATACACTTCGACGTGTTGGTGTAATTTCGGAGTGCTGCCGTCACAATGACGTCTATCAGGAGAAAGCGCAATGAACTTTCTGGTTTCATGAAATACAGTCGCGTTGCTCGTGAAGTGCCTATGGTAGGGATCAGCTAGTTGTGAAGAGCGTGCAAAGATGATACGAAATGCTTAATGAAACTGGGATTGTTGGCGACGAGGCGAGAAGCGGCAGACCTGGAGTGAGTGATGACACTGTTGATACACTGTTGATACCACGAGTACAGCATTGTCGTGTCGTGTTTCCAGAGAAACAAAAACATACTTCGGAACACTGTGATGAAGTTACACGAATGCGTGGTGTCTGTTCTTTCGACATGTCCGAAATAGCAGACACCACGCCTTCATATTTAATTCTCCGCAGTGGGCAACGAATCCACCGTTTTTAGGAGTCTGCGCAGTTGCGATGAACACTGTGTCCGGGTGAGGCATTGGTTAACGAAATTGCCTAATAAGCAGGAGATCCCGGGGTCGAACCCCGGTCTGACACACATTAACACTCGTCGACGCTGATTTAACGGAAAGTCCTGATGCAACTGACATCAGTAATACCTTTCCTTTGCATTACCCCTCCTCCACTTTCAATGTACATATACTGTGACGAAATTTTACACAACGAGCTGTATTTCCTTGCACAGATGAAATCTTACCGGACAGACGGATTGGTAGAGACGGTCCTCCACCATGGCCATATATTTAATAGACATTTGATTTTTCTTGTGGGGTTACATGAAGGATAAATTGTTCAGTTCACCAGCTCATGATATGCAAACTCTAACAAAAAATGGCTCTGAGCACTATGGGACTTAACTTCTGAGGTCATCAGTCCCCTAGAACTTAGAACTACTTAAACCTAACTACTCTAAGGACATCACACACATCCATGCCCGAGGCCGGATTCAAACCTGCGACCGTAGCTTTCGCGCAGATCCAGACTGTAGCGCCTAGAACCGCTCGGCCACACCGGCCGGCCAAACTCTAACAGGACAAATACGAGTTACCATACAGACGTTGAAAGATATATTGACAAAGACATGGAGACAAACAAGCGGGCCGCTTCGTGACGTGACGCGACAACAACGCTCCTAGCGCATAAAATCAAAATTGAAGCGTCCGCCACGTCAATGTTTGTGAGGTAACGCACCGTTACGAATAGCACCCCTTTTTCTCCGCGCCAACGAATTATGCCTCAAAACACGTCTTTTTGAAAGCTCGTTCATTTTATGTTCAGCGCGTATTCAGATGTGTACATTTAATGTATTAAGGAGTGTAAACATAGTTTCATTACTTAGACGTTTTACAACAGCTGTCTTAAAAACTTCCGTGCAAAATTGTGCAGCGCCGTTAGTAAAGAAACAATGTGCACGAAACGTGCATAAATGTGAACATCTCAAGATGGGATGCCTGGCATCTTGAAATGTTATCACAAAAAAAAGCTGGTAAATGGAACTGGTTGTAGCTAATTCATTGTAAATTACCTTAAGTTTCAACAGATGCAATGCTTTAATACAACCACAGTGGACAAGAATTAATTACTAATGTTTATACTAAAAAGAACAGAAACACAAATTACGGAAATGAGATAGGCAGTTCCAGTTGACAAGCACCAATCTGTGTCATCAGCTGGAAACCCAAGGCGAGCCGAGCGATGGTGTAAATATCCGAATGTGCTATGCTGACTTTGAACACAGGAGTCAAAATGTTATGACCACCTGCTTAATGGCTTGTTTATCCGTCTTTGGAACAGAATACATCATTGATTCTGCGTATCAGGGATCCAACAATTTGTTGGTAGGTTTGAGGAGGTATGTGACTTTAGATATCTACGCATAAGTCATATAATTCGCATAAATAACGGGACGATGGTTTGCGTACTCGATGATGGCTCCCAATAGCGACCCAGATGGGTTCCATTGGTATACATCAGGCGAATGTGGTCACCGAGACATCAACCTGAGTTCACTATAATGGTCCTCAAACCACGTCTCTGGCATCGAGACATAGACGATTATACTGTTGAAAGATGACATCGCCGTCGGGGAAGACATCAGGCTTAATAAACGGTCGCAACGCCCATATAGTACTAGGGACAGAAAGTTGGCTGAAACCAGACGTAAACAGTAATGAAATCCTAAACTCAGATTGGAATGTATACCGCAGAGACAGGCTGGACAGTGAAGGGGGAGGCGTGTTTATAGCGATAAGAAGTGCAATAGTATCGAAGGAAATTGACAGAGATCCGAAATGTGAAATAATTTGGGTGAAGGCCACGGTTAAAGCAGGCTCAAACATGGTAATTGGATGTTTCTATAGGCCCTCTGGCTCGGCAGCTGTTGTGGCTGAGCACCTGAAGGATAAATTGGAAAATATTTCGAGTAGATTTCCCCACCATGTTATAGTTCTGGGTGGAGATTTTAATTTGCCGGATATAGACTGGGAGACTCAAACGTTCATAACGGGTGGCAGGGACAAAGAATCCAGTGAAATTTTTTTAAGTGCTTTATCTGAAAACTACCTTGAGCAGTTAAACAGAGAACCGACTCGTGGCGATAACATATTAGACCTTCTGGTGACAAACAGACCCGAACTATTTCAAACAGTTATCGCAGAACAGGGAATCAGCGATCATAAAGCGATTACTGCATCGATGGTTTCAGCCGTAAATAGAAATATTAAAAAAAGGTAGAAAGATTTTTCTGTTTAGCAAAAGTGACAAAAAGCAGATTACAGAGTACCTGACGGCTCAACACAAAAGTTTTGTCTCAAGTACAGATAGTGTTGAGGATCAGTGGACAAAGTTCAAAACCATGGTACAATATGCGTTAGATGAGTATGTGCCAAGCAAGATCGTAAGAGATGGAAAAGAGCCACCGTGGTACAACAACCGAGTTAGGAAACTGCTGCGGAAGCAAAGGGAACTTCACAGCAAACATAAACATAGCCAAAGCCTTGCAGACAAACAAAAATTACGCGAAGCGAAATGTACTGTGAGGAGGGCTATGCGAGAAGCGTTCAATGAATTCAAAAGTAAAGTTCAATGTACTGACCTTGCATAATATCCTAAGAAATTTTGGTCTTATGTCAAAGTGGTAGGTGGATCAAAACAAAATGTCCAGACACTCTGTGACCAGAATGGTACTGAGACTGAGGATGACAGACTAAAGGCCGAAATACTAAATGTCTTTTTCCAAAACTGTTTCACAGAGGAAGACTGCACTCTAGTTCCTTCTCTAGATTGTCGCACAGAAGATATCGAAATAGACGACAGAGGGATAGAGAAACAATTAAAATCGCTCAAAAGAGGAAAGGCCGCTGGACCTGATGGGATACCAGTTCGATTTTACACAGAGTACGCGAAGGAACTTGCCCCCCTTCTTGCAGCGGTGTACCGTAGGTCTCTAGAAGAGCGTAGCGTTCCAAAGGATTGGAAAAGGGCACAGGTCATCGCCGTTTTCAAGAAGGGACGTCGAACAGATGTGCAGAACTATAGACCTATATCTCTAACGTCGATCAGTTGTAGAATTTTGGAACACGTATTATGTTCGAGTATAATGACTTTTCTGGAGACTAGAAATCTACTCTGTAGGAACCAGCATGGGTTTCGAAAAAGACGGGTGTGTGAAACCCAGCTCGCGCTATTCGTCCACGAGACTCAGTGGGCCATAGACACGGGTTCACAGGTAGATGCCGTGTTTCTTGACCTCCGCAAGGCGTTCGATACAGTTCCCCACAGTCGTTTAATGAACAAAGTAAGAGCATATGGACTATCAGACCAATTGTGTGATTGGATTGAAGAGTTACGCAGCATGTCATTCTCAATGGAGAGAAGTCTTCCGAAGTAAGAGTGATTTCAGGTGTGCCGCAGGGGAGTGTCATAGGACCGTTGCTATTCACAATATACATAAATGACATTGTGGATGACATCGGAAGTTCACTGAGGCTTTTTGCAGATGATGCTGTGGTGTATCGAGAGGTTGTAACAATGGAAAATTGTACTGAAATGCAGGAGGATCTGCAGCGAATTGACGCATGGTGCAGGGAATGGCAATTGAATCTCAATGTAGACAAGTGTAATGTGCTGCGAATACATAGAAAAATAGTTCCCTTATCATTTAGCTACAAAATAGCAGGTCAGCAACTGGAAGCAGTTAATTCCATAAATTATCTGGGAGTACGCATTAGAAGTGATTTAAAATGGAATGATCATATAAAGTTGATCGTCGGTAAAGCAGATGCCAGACTGAGATTCATTGGAAGAATCCTAAGGAAATGCAATCCGAAAACAAAGGAAGTAGGTTACAATACGATTGTTCACCCACTGCTTGAATACTGCTCAACAGTGTGGGATCAGATGGGGTTGATGGAAGAGATAGATAAGATCCAACGGAGAGCAGCGCGCTTCGTTACTGGATCATTTAGTAATCGCGAAAGCGTTACGGAGATGATAGATAAACTCCAGTGGAAGACTCTGCAGGAGAGACGCTCAGTAGCTCGGTACGGGCATTTGTTAAAGTTTCGAGAACATACCTTCACCGAAGAGTCAAGCAGTATATTGCTCCCTGCTACGTATATCTCGCGAAGACAATATGAGGATAAAATCAGAGAGATTAGAACCCACACAGAAGCATACCGACAATCCTTCTTTCCACGAACAATACGAGACTGGAATAGAAGAGAGAACCGATATAGGTACTCAGGGTACCCTCCGCCACACACCGTCGTGTGGCTTGCTGAGTATGGATGTGGATGTAGATGTAGAAGGGATGCATGTGGTTAGCACCTGTCAGCGTGTTTTCGATTACTACAACAGGTTCCATGCAAGTGCAGCAGGATGTCCCCCATAGCATATTACTGCTCCCACCAGACTGTGTCCGTAGTGCGCTGTGCGTTTCGAGCCGCCTTTCACCTCAGTGACGGCGTTTGTAGAGATGATTAGCGACCAGGTGAAGTAAAAATGTGATTCACCCAAAGAGCAGACACATTTCCATTGATCTAGAGTCGAATCCCCGACGGTCCCTTGCCCACTAGAATCGTAACTGATGATGTCGTTTGGTCTATATGTGAACACGTTGGAGTGGTCTGCTGTGGAGTTCCATGTTCAACAGTGTACGATGAACGGTATGCTCTGAAACACTTGCGTGTGCACCAGCATTGTGCTCTTTCGACAGAGGTGCCACAGACCACCATCAGTCGTAACTTGCAGTGCGGACAAGCCTCCGAATACCACGCTCTGTGACGTCTTGGACGTCCAACCATTTAGCGCCTAGTATCACTGTCCTGCCTTTTTCCGTAGCTGCTCGTGGCAGTAGTACGTGAACTTCTCACCAACTTCGCCGTTTTCGACATACTCGCTCACACGCTCTGGGTAATACACGACTGGCCATTAAAATTGCTACACCACGAAGATGACGTGCTACAGACGCGAAATTTAACCGACAGGAGGAAGATGCTGTGACCGGCGTTGCCTGGTGAATCGTTGTTGTGATGCCTCGTGTAAGGAGGAGAAATGCATACCATCACATTTCCGACTTTGATAAAGGTCGGTTGCGGTTTATCGTATCGCGACATTGCTACTCGCGTTGGTCGAGATCCAATGACTGTTAGCAGAATATGGAATCGGTGGGTTCAGGAGGGTAATACGAAACGCCGTGCTGGATCCCAACGGCCTCGTATCACTAGCAGTGGAGATGACAGGCATCCTATCCGCATGGCTGTAACGGATCGTGCAGCCACGTATCGGTCCCTGACTCACCAAATGGGGACGTTTGCAAGACAACAACCGCCTGCACGAACAGTTCGACGACGTTTGCAGCAGCATGGACTATCAGCTCGGAGACCATGGCTGCGGTTACCCTTGACGCTGCATCACAGACAGGAGCGCCTCGGCCGGAGTGGCCGTGCGGTTCTACGCGCTACAGTCTGTAACCGGGCGTTCGCTACGATCGCAGGTTCGAATCCTGCCTCGGGCATGGATGTGTATGATGTCCTTAGGTTAGTTAGGTTTAATTAGTTCTAAGTTCTAGGCGACTGATGACCTCAGAAGTTAAGTCGCATAGTGCTCAGAGCCATTTGAACCATTTGAACCAGGAGCGCCTTCGATGGTGCACTCAGCGGCGAACTTGGGTGCACGAATGGCAAAACGTCATTTTTTCGGAAGACTCCAGGTTCTGTTCACAGCATCATGATGGTCGCATCCGTGTTTGGCGACATCGCGGTGAATGCACACTAGAAGCGTATATTCGTCATCGTCATACTGGCGTATCACCCAGCGTGATGGTATGGGGTGCCATTGTTTACACGTTTCGGTCATCTCTTGTTCGCATTGACGGTACTTTGAACAGTGGACGTTACGTTTCAGATGTGTTACGACCCGTGGCCCTACCCTTCATTTGATCCCTGCGAAACCCTACATTTCAGCAGGATAATGCACGACCGCATGTTGCAGGCCTTGTACGGGCCTTTCTGGATACAGAAAATGTTCGATTGCTGCCCTGGCCAGCACATTTTCCAGATCTGTCACCAATTGAAAACGTCTGGTCAATGGCGACTGGCTCGTCACATTGCGCCAGTCACTACTCTTGATGGACTGTGGTATCGTGTTGAAGCCGCATGGGCAGTTGTACCGGTACACGCCATCCAAGCTGTGTTTGACTCTCTGCCCAGGAGTATCAAGGCCGGTTAGAGATGGTTGTTCTGGGTACTGATTTCTCAGGATCTATGCACTCAAATTGCGTGAAAATGTTATCACATATCAGTTCTAGTAAAATATTTTTGTCCAATGAATACCCGTTTATCTTCTGCATTTCTTCTTGGTGTAACAATGTCAATGGTCAGTAGTGAAATAATCTGCCATTTGCCAAAGTTACTTATCTCAATGGATTTCCCCACAAGCCGTCTATACCTTCGCTAGTGATATCCCCCGTCCAAGCCTGCTCCGCTTACATAGTTTTGTTGTCACCTCACGTCCCAGCAACGCCACCAGCCAGCATTCAACGTCACCGTGGGCCGTGGTCGTAATTTTTTGGCTTGTCAGTGTATATACGAGTATTTACAAGTAGATAGCACTGCCTCATTATCACAATCCAGCTGCCTTGTGATGAATCAAAATATTTGTATCTCTACAAATCCAGGGTCGAATCACGATCCGCCCTCAAAGATTCGCTTCTCTCTGTACGCCTCTGCTTCTTCCCAAAGTTCACAGAAGAACACTTGCTTACGTCGCCGGGCCTGTCCCGCTGAAAGAAAAGCTGTAACGAACCAAGGGCTTTGCCGCAGCCTGAGGACAAAGTTTCAATTTAGTAGGAAGTTTCAAAACAGCGCACACTCCGATGCAGCATGAAAGATTCATTCTGGAACAAACGTCTCTCGTTAGCAACGGGTCGCAACAGCGCGGTGAACGCGAGGTTGACCAGGTGGCGCATGGCTAGAGCAGGTCCCCAGGAGGTCGTCGCCTAACTAAGTGCCCATTGAATGCGCCGATGGCGTGCTGAAGCAGAAGTGATCGTCGCCCGCTGCGTTTGGCAGGGCGCTCCGTAACGAGCTTACACTCCGCCAGCCTCCGCCTCCTGCTCTCCCACACGCGGGTGCCACAGTTTGCCAACACTAGATGTAACGCAGACGAGAATCACAAGGTGGCAGGAGAAGGGTGTTGTGACCCAACCACCCTCTCGTCTCCAAAGAACATTTTACTATAAGCGTTTATTAAGATTTTCCTTTACCGATGTTCTAGAACAGTTATCGTGAAGCCGCGCGAGATTAGCCGAGCGGTCTGGGGGGCTGCAGTCATAGACTGTACGGCTGGTCCCAGCGGAGGTTCGAGTCCTACCTCGGGCATGGGTGTGTGTGTGTTTGTCCTTAGGATAATTTAGGTTCAGTAGTGTGTAAGCTTAGGGACTGACGACCTCAGCAGTTAAGTCCCATAAGATTTCACACACATATTTTTAGTTATCGTCAAACGTTTTTGCTCAAGAGCCAATACCGACATTGTGAGGCGACACCTCGGGCGGCATATGTACCGATCTTGTGATTAATTTCTAACTTACACAAATTATATGCGATATTGCAGTGCCTTTGTTGCTCAGAAGTATGATGCAATGTTCTTTCGAACATGCATGTATGTCCGGAGGAACAGGCACTCCGACGACTACAGCCGTTATGAAATGTATCCGCAGTTGCGAATATGGACAATCAGCAGCTTTTTGCAGATGACGCTGTAATTTACCCCCGGACGGGGTGGCCGAGCGGTTCTAGGCGCTACAGTCTGGAACCGCGCGACCGCTACGGTCGCAGGTTCGAATCCTGACTCGAGCACGGCTGTGTGTGATGTCTTTAGGTTAGTTAGGTTTAAGTAGTTCTAAGTTCTAGGGGACTGATAACCTCGGAAGTTAAGTCCCATAGTGCTCAGGGCCATTTGAACAATTTTTTTTGTAATATACCGTCTAGTAAAATCATCAGGCGATCAGTTCCAATTACAAAAATTATCTAGAGAGAATTTCTGTATGGTGTGAAAAGTGGCAATTACCACTAAACAAAGAAAAGTGCGAGGTCATACACATGGGTACTAAAAGAAATCGGATAAATTTTCGGTATATGATAAATCGCACAAATCTGAGGGCTGTCAATTCAACTAGGAATTACAATTACGAGCAACTTAAATTGGAAAGACCAAATAGATAATATTGAGGGGAAGGCCAAACATTACACTTGTCCGTCCTCCGCTGGAATATTGCTGCGCGGTATGGGATCCTTACCAGGTTGGACTGACGGAGGACATTGAAAAAGTGCAAAGAAGGGCAGTTCGTTTCGTGTTATCGCGCAATAGGGGTGACAGTGTCACTGATATGATACGCGATTTGGGGTGGCAGTCACTGAAAAAAAGGCTGTTTTCTTTGCGGCGAGATCTATTTACGAAATTTCAATCATCAACTTTCTCTTCCGAATGCTTAAATATTTTGTTGACACTCACCTACGTAGGGAGAAATGATCATCATAATAAAATAAGAGAAATCAGAGCTCGAACGGAAAGATTTACATGTTCCTTTTTCCCACTCGCCATTCGAGTGTGGAATGGTAGAGAACTAGTATGAAAATAGTTCGATGAACCCTCTGCCAGGCACTTACGTGTGAATTGCAGAGTAACCATGTAGATGTAGATATGGAATGACGACAATGAATATTTGTGCCGGACCAGGACTCGAATCCAGATTTCCCGCTTATAGCGAGCGGTTGTCTTACCGATAGCATATCCTAGCGTGCTTCACAGCCAGACCCAAACTTCCATATGTCGTCAACCGTGCATCTACAATCTGTACTCGTACATTAGTTACATATATTCCACCACAGGGGAGACATTTTCACTGCAAATCGCTTGCCCGGTGTCTGGAAATCAATACAATATTTCGACTTCGCATATTTCTGAACAACACAGCCACTGTCTGCAATATCACATTTGTCCGCCAATACCGCGCGAGCGATTTTAAATGAAAATGTCTCCTTTATACAGAAATATACATAATGGATGCACGAGTGCAGGTTGTATACACATGGTTGACGATATATGAAACTTTAGGTCTGGCCGCGAAGTGTACTCGGGCAGCCTAATCGTAAGAAAACCGCCCGCGATAAGCCTGATATTCGAGTTCGAGTCTCTGTCCGGCAGAAATTTTCAGTGTCATCATTCCATTATAAAACTGATGGTTGTCTATATTCGAAACTGCGAATACATTTCATGCTACAAAAATTAGTTTGTTATGACTAGCTACAGTAAGGGCGTGATAAGTTGGCCGCTGGTCCTCTAGTACTGATCGGTGAAAGTCGACACCATTTGGAACACTTCGTGTCGCCTATTATCTATTTTAGACTCCTGCCAACCTCAATCATCTAACAGGTGTGGTAGTACAGTTTCATGGTGAAGGATAGATGGATGGGTGGACGGAATGTTTGTATGGGCGCGCGACAGCCAAATACTCACTAATAACCTACTTACAAATAACACCTCCGCAAAGTAAAAACACTCACAACATGAAGTTATATAACCTGTTTAGTAAAGTGGTATGGCAAAATATCTGTTTTCATCGCTTACTCATACTGGTTCTATTTAACTGAATCACTGTAGATGTGATTAGTTTCCAAGTTCATTTGATGATGGAATGTGTAACCTGAACGATCATGTGTGTTGTATTAAGAAGCAATACAATAAAGAGCTACCATAGGAACTCTGTAATCTTTGACACAATGAAAGTCTTTTTCTGCATTTCCAGCAACTACTGTAAGGGCAGCTGATTTCAAAATGTCACTATTTCTCTTGAAGATAACCTCTGTAAAAATTATCTAAAAACTGTACCCACAAATGAAAAGTACACTGCACCGTATCTTTTGATGTTATAAGGTGTCGATACTTTAGACGTGCATAATTTACTGCAAGAATATTTTATGCAAGATTGATGCCGCGTTTGTTGAAAGTGTGTAGCAGTTTAAAAATAGTCATAGTGATTTTGAACACTAATATGTTATTGCGGATGCACTGCGGGTTCACCCATTTACAAAAGGTACTAGACAGTAATAAAGCTTGGGTAGCAGCTGGTGAGACATCACTAAAAAAGCCCAAGTTGATTTCACCTGCCGGGAAGTTTAAAACCAAAGTGACTTCATATACGGGAAAGATTATAAGGAGTGTTCTTGTAATGCAAAGTGAATTATTTTTCCTAATAATGTTGCAAATAGCGAAACAGTAAATAGCAATACTATTGATCCAAATGGCAGCTAAATTATGCAATACAAAACAAAAAATAATCTTTCGTCTAGATAATACACCAGTTCATAAGAGAAGGCTACAAAATAACTTACCGAAAACGAGCGATGTTCATATAAAAATAGTATGCTGCTTTTTAAGGAAAAACTTTTACTTTTGCAGAATAAATTATCCACATCTTTTATTTAACACAGTCACTTACTAAAAATTATGTCACCCAAGTGGCGGCAGTTCCCTCTAATACAATTTTCAACTCTCTGCCAGTCCGTTGCGCGTTGGTCACCATGTACTTCGAAAATGGGAAACCTAAGGGAAATGAAGAATCAGTTGCTCATGATATTATCTATTTACAGTGGGTTTAGTACTCTCTGACTGCCACCTACTCCGAAATCTGAAGTAATATTTGTCCGGAGAACGACTTGAAGATAATTAAGAGGGTATGGTAGTAGAAAACTGATATTTTCCTCATCTTCCAATATCGTACATCACATCCTAAGTGTCAAATTTACGGAAAATGAGACATCGCATTAGAAATAAGCAGTTTGCTAAAGTGTATTACATATCCAATGGACCGTGTCCAGTGATGTTCCATAACGCTACAATGCAGCCTTGCTGATGTCTGTGAGAATCAGACCCCATGCCTGCATACAATAAACTTTCACTGTATACTTGTGCGTTAGACTTGCGAGCGTGAGAAACTTAATCGCAATCTTGCCCCAATATCAAGCTCTGTGTTTTGTTATTAAAAACGTGTACTGTTAAGAATGAATTATACCAAGTACAGAAACGTTTCTTGTGGTGGAAAAACCATTTTTCTTGCAACTATTTCTTTGGATCGTCAGGAAGAATGATAAAAGGTCACTGATCCGAGCGACCTCTGTGTCCAGTGATGTGGTGGGCTGGCAGAAGCACTGCTAAAGTCTTCTATGAATGGCGAATAGCAACGTGGATTGGTGAGGCGACGTGTGTTGGCTTGTTTACATTATCATCGATTTTTCCATATTTTCGTATAATGTAAATTGTGCGCGGAAATTAGACGTAGTGCGCATGTCGAGAAAAAGGGAAAGAAAAGAAAGAACCACAAAGCCTGAAACGAATTTTAAAAGTTCAATTTGGATGATGTTTAGTCCTGTAGAGTATGCATAACTGTTCACACTTAGCTGCTGTGGGCGTCTATACACGCTCTGCTAGGCTGTTTTCCCAGGCGCTGTGGACATTAAGCGCGCCGCTTTCCTAAAGTGCTATTGACGTCTGTATCCGCCCTGAGCCGCCGACCTCTTACTGCTGCGGACGAGTTACTTTCATGTCTCAGTGAATAAAAAGATTCGAGTGTTCGTCGTACAAAATAAGTGCCTCAGTGCCGGCTAACATTCGTAAAAACCTCATTTCCATTTCTTGAACCGATTATGAGCTATGACGATTGTTACGATCACATGATCAGCAATGCGCAAAGACGTGAATGGGCGCGTCGCGCGCGACCATCAGTCGGATTTAAAACCCAGTAACTCCAGGACTAATGAGATACCATCCTGCCTTCAATTTTAAATAAAATTTCTATCTTCAAAATTTTGCAATATTTTTTTACTTAATTTGATGCAGCGCAGTACCTATGGCAGTCAACGAAAAGAAACTCAGTTCTTTATCGAGTGAAGATATCAAACTGAAAGATGTGCCAAACTCAATTTTTTGCATCTAATAGTTTTCTTAAAATTAGTTGATAAGTATTTCATAGCAACACGCAAGTTCGCATAGGCAGAACCGGACGTGCCGCACACTATGACGTGCCGCACACTATCGTCCGCGGATATAAAACCCAATACTTCGAGAGCAAAATGAGATATCGTTCTGATCTCAATTTTAAATGAAGTTTCAATATCTTATCTACATCATATTCACTGCAATGCGTAAGCTAAAATCAACCATATGCAAAGATTCCGCAATGCGTTTTTACCTCAACAAAATCTTTAAAACTGCGTGCAATGTTTTACTTAATTAGATGCAGTGCAGGAAGTGTGCCGGATAAAGAAAAGAAATTCAGTTCTTTATCGAGTGAAGATATCAGATTGTAAGATGTACAAAAATCAATTTTTTTTCCTAATATTTTTCGAAAAATCAGGTGATAAGTATTTCTTATCGTCCGGAACACTGTTTCTCAGCACAGGCACCAGCATTTGGCGAGCACTACAGCCATAACAGAAGCCGCCCTGAGCTCGGAAAGCAGAGAGCACGTCTATAGCAGCGGAAGGGTTAAGGCGATTTACGTCTCTTGGTATTCACGAGACTGCTTTGAAGGATATGCGTTTTACGACTGGTCAAGCTGTTCCTGCCTCACGTTAAATACAATGCTACGAAATGCTTTTAATGCGGAATACGTGTGCGTCGAATACCTGCAAGATCACGCTCTTTCGACTGCGCAGAAAGAACTTTTAACTTACGTAAAGCAAGGTGGCCTTCTCAGTGCTCTTGACAGAACACTGGAACAATCGAACAATACTCGCTGAAATAAACGGTTTACTATGTTAGATTTGGCAGAAAGTCAATATTCGACCTAGTGCGAAAAGCTCTCAGAGATGGAAAAGTATGATAGGGGAAGTTCGCAATCGTTACTTCTGCCAAACCTCCACTATTGTAATGTAATCCAACAATGACGCGATTATTGTGAATATCAGATTGGCATCATCATCAGGTGCTCGTACATGTAATATAGTTGCTACCATGTCCGATCATTTTTTTGGAATTATTAGTTTCTCCTTAGATGTACGTTAGAGACGTATATCCTACTTTAATTAGTTATTATGTATGCTGTTTTTCTTTGGACAGATAAACGTATCCAACGTACGTCTAATAGTTCTAAAAAAAGCCCAGACATGGCAGCAACGATATTACTTGTAAGAGCACATGATAATGGAAATCTGCCGGAATGGGCTCATCGTGAATGATTTGTAAAATAAAAACCATGTAGAGAGCCGTGTAGAACTAGCAGAAAATTTCATGTAGAAAAAATTCATTAATTTATATGTTATCTCTCACGAGAAGGTCTTAACAGTATAATACAGTATTTCAGACGACAGCTCCAAGTCTCCATAGCTCATGTCTCGTCACAAACGCATAATCACGTCAGTCACTATCTCTGAATCGCACTGTTCAATGGACGCCGTATTTCAACAGTTCACTGTCTACTGTTCTAAAGTTTTTGCGCTAAGGTTTTTGTATTCGTGTAACGCAGGCTATGTCATAGAAAAAAATTGCAAAATTCTTCAGAAACAGAATGGTCAATTGAAAGCAAATATTGCAGACACATACGAAATTGTTTCCAGAATGAGATTTTCACTCTGCAGCGGAGTGTGCGCTGATATGAAACTTCCTGGAAGATTAAAAATGTGTGCCGGACCGAGACTCGAACTCCTGACCTTTGCCTTTCGCGGGCAAGTGCTCTACCATCTGAACTACCCAAGCACGACTTACGCCCCCTCCTCAAAGCTTTACTTCTGGCAGTACCTCGTCTCCTACCTTCCAAACTTTACAGAAGCTCTCCTGCGAATGGTAGAGCACTTGCCCGCGAAAGACAAAGGTCCCGAGTTCGAGTCTCGGCCTGGCACACAGTTTTAATCTTCCAGGAAGTTTCATATCAGCGCACACTCCGCTGCGGAGTGAAAATCTCATTTCGGAAACATCCCCAAGGCTATGGCTAAGCCATGTCTCCGCAGTATCCTTTCTTTCAGGAGTGCTAGTTCCGCAAGGTTTGCAGGAGAGCTTCTGTCAAGTTTGGAAGGTAGGAGACGAGGTACTGGCAGAAGTAAAGTTGTGAGGACGGGGCGTGAGTCGTGCTTGGGTAGCTCAGCTGGAAGAGCACTTGTCCGCGAAAGGCAAAGGTCCCGAGTTCGATCTGGGCCCGGCACACAGTTTTAATTGAAATTGTTGTTATACAGAGTGGTAAAATGGTGAGAATAAGCTCCGAAAAAATGTTGATTAGATTTACGGCGTTAGCAAAGCTCACAATCTTGCTGACACATCAACCAATGTGCTACCTCTAAATGTTCACTCTGACATGTTAATAGTTATCGTAACCACAGTTTCTGTTCAAATGTTTAAAACAAATCAACAATGAAACGTTCAAATACCAAGCAGTGGGTTACTCAAGGTGAAAACATATTTTTGTTCTCTGCAATTTGAGCTAGACAAAATGCTGGAAAGAAGAAACAATAGTAAGCAGTTTTTCGTATATATGTTGTTTCACAATTCGTATTACAGGCTTCTCGGTGCTGTATAGGGGATTTGATAGATAAGATTTTCGTAAGGAGCTCATGTTTGAAAATGTACCCTTTGTATGTAAACGAGTTTGAAGAACGGATCGCCTTCAAATCACTCGCTCTACACTATGGTATGCGACGGTAGAGCTGCAGAACGCATGTATCGAAAACATTTTCTCGGATCGCGTCAGTGCGTCACACACCATTTTCGTCCGACTACAACAATGGCTGGAACAAACTGTTACGTTAGCAACAAGGAGAGCTGACAGCTGGTGATGCACGGACCAGCCCCAGGGTTTGTGGTCGGTGTGTATGAATGCATGCGCCACAGATACATGTTGTGCAACGAACGGCTGTGTCGCCACGTGGAGCGCAGCTCCTACAGAGAGAGCTTCCCAAATTTTTACACTGAAGGAACGTTTCGAGAATTCTGTAGACTGTACCTGCTACTTTGATGGAACACCTTGTTTATTTTGAAGATTGATAAAATTTTAAAAAAATCAGAAAAAAATGTTTTACTCCGTGATAGCTAAATTTTAAACCATAACTAATACCACAAAAAACAACAGTAGCGTCAAAATGTCGAAAAAAAGAAAAACCGCCATGTCATTAAGTTAATAGGTTTTCGCGGAGCACTTATTCACTTCCCGCGGAACAACAATGTTCTGCAGAGCACAATTTGGGAAACCCTGGTGTAGCGCACACTGGTCAGAGCTCATGTGACAGCAATGTTCGTACCGTGAATTAGCAGATTTGAAAGCGATCCGGTGTTCTCATTTTTGTGGCACATTTCCGAACACGTGTTCCTCATAGAAACCGAGTTCCCTCTACAACCGCTAGACGATTGTAGTAGGAATTGTGAAACACCGTATTAGCCAGTATTCAGGTACAGAGTGCAACAAAGTTTTTGGCCAGGGACACAATTTCGTAAACTTCAGTCATGTAAATGATATACCTATCGTTAGAAAAATATTAGCCTTGAAACGTTAAAAGATAAGAGTATACCGTACTCTTGCTTGGTTACATCAAATTACGAATGTTGTTCATTCACTGCTAATTCTGTTGCCTTGCAAGGAAGCCACACTCGGAAACGTGGAATATATTTTTCCGCCATCATTCATAGTAAAAACCGCCGCGTCAGTTCTACACTACGAACACAGGAAACCCTGTCGAAAGATTTAAGTGTGAACTGAAATTCTCGTGTTCATACGTTTATATACTTGTTCATGAGTTACACGAGAATGTCGAATAAGCCCAGTGGAAAATGAATGGAAGATACTCTTCCCTTAGAAAACTGTGCCAATACTAGAAAATAATCATGTACAGGCTTCGCTAAGTCTATACCTTCACAATGTCTTCTCTCTTTTAGTCCTTTCCTTTCTTAACCTTCGCCAGTCACGTGTAAGTCAGTGAGACACATGGGTTAATTTTTCTTCAATGTTACTGCAATAAATATAGATATGTGACTGCCGCCCCAGGACATCTTACATCATACCCTTATTATTGTTTCACAGAAGTTTCAACCTAATCTCCACAATGCTGAGGTCACAAGATAGGCAAACGCATTATTGCCGCTATTGTATGGAACCATAACATTGTTTAGAGCGTGCTCCAGTCAGTAGTTTTTGTTATTGTCTTGGAAATGAGGATACGTTTCTTTATTACCACGAATCTTATCTTTGAAAACGAGCAACGTTTATGATTTAGAAAACCCTAAGTGTCTGAAAGGGGTATTTCGCCGTCTTTTCGATGATCAGGTACCTTTTGAACATCATTTTGTATACACAACTGAAACAAGATCTGTAGACTAAGCTAAAGATCATGAATTTGTTGACGAGGAAAATAATGAAAGGCAGGAAAGTTATGAAAATTATTTGGTGACATCAAAATACAACAAAAAAATAATACTAGTAGTCTTAAGAACAACATGGCAATACTGATAGGTCAACAACTCTCATCAAATATTTCGGAAGGATTACTGGAAAATCCAGAATTTATGTTTCATTATAATAGGGGACCTCAATGCACATGTTGGCACAGACAGGAAAGGATTCGAGGAGATAATGGGACCAGAGGGCTGGGGGAACCGAAATAGAGAAGGAAAATTGTTGCTGGAATTCTGCAAGAGGAATGGGCTGGCGATCGCAAATTCGTGGTACAAGAAGAGGAGTAGTCACAAAATAACTTGGTACAGTGGGGACTGGTCCCAAACTTCAGTAGTAGACTATGTACTAGTGGATAGGCAGATGATGAGCAGCCTCACAGATGTTAAGGTCATACCATCTGAGGCCTTAGACAGCGACCATCGGCTGTTGGTAGCCACCCTAAGAGAGAAAAAAGATAGGAGGGCAACAGATATACAGGAGAAAAGGTTGAAGACATGGATGCTGAAAGAGGATGAACGGAGGACCCAGTACCAGACACTGATCAGGAAGAAGCTGCCAAAGGAAGATCAGAGAACAGTGGAAGAAGAATGGGGCGATTTTAAGAGGGCTCTAGTTGAGGCAGCTGAGACTGTGTGCGGAAGAACTAGCACAAAGAGGAGAAGTAGGGAAACCCCATGGTGGAACAACATATGTAAAGAGGCAGTACTTCGAAAGAACAAAGCCTTCAGAGAATGGTTCCAGACCCGAACAGAGGAAGCTAGGGTAAAATATAAGGAAAGCAAGAAAGCGGCACAGACCATAGTAAGGGCGGAGAAGAAGAAGTGGATGGAAAAATGGACAAGAATGTTAGAAGAGGACAGTGAAGGGAACAAAAAAGTACTTTACACCATGGTAAGAAATAAGAGGAATGACAGAAGCGAGTGCCTGAGGATCATGGATAATAATGGAAGAGTTGTGGAGGAAATGCATGAGCTCAAAAAGATTTGGAAGGAGTACTTTGAAGATCTGTTGAATGCTGCCAAGCAGGTAACTAACAGCGATGGAGAGCCTAAGGCAGCAGACGATTATAATAGTGGGGAAATTGATGATCTAACTTGGAATGAAGTGGAAGAAGCCATAAAGAGGATGAAAGGGGGCAAGGCACCAGGTTGGGACGAAGTAACAGTGGATATGATACGAGCAGCAGGAGAAGTAGGAACCCAGTGGCTATACAGAGTGCTGAGGGTGGTGTGGAAGGAGAACAGAATTCCTGAGGATTGGAAGAAAGGAATTATAGTCCCGATCTTCAAGAAAGGGGATAAAAGGAGATGTGAGAACTACAGAGGAATCACCCTGCTATGCCACTGTGGAAAAATCTATGAAAAGATGCTGGAGAAGAGAATAAGAAGCAGTATTGAAAGTAGACTGCAAGAGGAGCAGTACGGTTTCAGACCGGGAAGATCAACAACGGACCTCATATTTGCGGTAAGGCAACTGCAGGAAAGGCACTATGAGTACGGGAAGGACTTAATCATGGCCTTTTTGGATATTGAGAAGGCGTATGACAGTATCTGTAGGGACAAGCTCTGGGATGTGCTGAACGCAAAAGGGATAGATGAAGAGATTACACGAAAAGTCAGAAAAATGTATGAGGGAAGTGAGAGTTGTGTGAAAGTGGGGAGGGAACGTACTGCATGGTTCAAGCTGGAAAATGGGCTGCGACAGGGAAGTGCACTTTCGCCTTTATTGTTTATTATTGTTATGGATGAAATCCTACAGCAAGTATCAGATGCAATTGGAGATCATAAAATGAAAGCAGTGCTTTTTGCCGATGACCTGATGTTATGGGGAAATTGCGTGAAGGAGGTGCAAGAGCAGTTAGATGCATGGGAGGCAACGGCAGCACAATATGGAATGCATTTCTCTGCAAAGAAAAGTGAAATAATCGTCACAACAAGGAAGAAGAATAGGCCAAATGTGGATATAACTTGTGGAGGGGAAAAACTACAAGTGGTACAGAACTTCAAGTACCTGGGAAGCGTGATTGAAAGTAAGGGGGGAAACGCAATGGAAATAAATGAAAGATGCAGAAAAGCAGGGCAGTTCTACAAATGCATTAGGGGGCTTATTTGGAGCAAGGAGGTGCCACAGAAATCCAAGGGAATTATATACCGAACCTACTTTGTCCCCATATTGACATACGGAAGTGAGACATGGGTAATGCACAAAAGCGACAAAAGTAGAATACAGGCTAGTGAAATGAAGTTCCAGAGGAGCAGGTTGGGTGTAACAAGACGAGACAGATTGCGAAATTTGTATGTGAGGGAAAGACTAAAGGAGGAACCAGTACAGGACAGGATAGAAAAATCAAGACTGCAGTGGTATGGACACATGAAGAGAATGGATGAGGGAAGAATTCCAAAGAGGATGTTTGATCTGCAACTGGAGGGGAAGAGGCCCAGAGGAAGACCAAGAGATAGATGGGTGAAGGGAGTGAAGGAATGTGTGATGAGAAGAGGAGAGGACTGGACGAAGGTGGAAGAGGGGGAATGGTGGAAAGACAGAACACGATGGAGAGGCTTGTGTTCCCGACAGACCCAGCCAGTGGCTGGAAACTGTCCAAGATGATGTAGTGACATCAAACCCGGGTTGACGCACTTGACAACTTCTGTGCAATCTACTATAGCTAAGCTACGTCAGCAAGGAGGTGACCTGTGCTGATTTTTTTCCCATATGCTAAACGTTGCAGGCTTCAACGGAAGGGTAATTTTCTTGAGCAACAAGTATAGATATTCAGACAGGCGTGAGTACTTCAAAGTTTTGGCTCTGACTCCACTGGAAGACCATCTCAAAAGAAGGACACCTCAAAGAAGTGCACTAGTAACAAAACTACCAGATGATAAGTCAGTGCTGGTGATATTCAGAATCAAACTACTACGAAAAAAGAAAAAAAAACGATGAACATGAAAACAGGAGTCAGCAAAGAAAAACAAGACAGGACTTGCCTCAGCAAGTAACAAATGTGGTACACAATTGGTTGAATAATTACTAATATATAATTAACTTGGGTCTATGTGTACAGCTATTAAAACATAATGAGCCTGATGATCAGGTCTGTATGTGCCATATTTATGCCAACAAAGAGAACTACAATCTTCAAAAAATTAAAACGAACACTCTGACACAAGAATCGTCGCCTGCATCCAAGAGATGCATCGCGAGTAGCGGTGTCGCCAAAGTTAACGCACCAAATGGAAGGTTAAGTAATTAACTTAGAAGGACATCGCAACATATTTGTTTAACGAACGTTTATGTAAAGTCTGTGTCACGGAGATAAACGTTTTTGCTTCTAAGCTGTTGTATTAGCTACTAGAAATTATACTGGTTTTACGATTAATTAGGTGACGAAGAAAAGTGTAGAGAGAAAAACTTTCAGAAAACAGATCTTTACCACAGTTTTCAGATAGGTCTGTCTTCTTTAAAGATCATAAGGCAGTTTGTCACTCAGTGAACCTCCGAGCGGCGGAAACCGGAGTGATTTTTACAGACTAACAATGTAAATAAAGATTGTCGAACTGCCTACCAGTAAAAAACTAAGTTGTACCAAGTTTTATAACAAGCCTGCAATGTTTCAGAAGCGTCAGCTCTATTCTCGCTTTGTACGGATCAATAGCGCTTCATTAACACTATAGAAGATTCTGTGCTTTACTGTTATAATCAATCAAAATGGCGATGAGGATCATTGGCACTTACCTCAGCTCCTTGAAAGTAGAGGGCGAAAAGCCTGGTCTGGTACTCACCTATTTCTTCTTGTCGGATCCGTTTTAGCGGAAAAGCCGGCCACCAGCAGGAAAGCGAAGCCGTGGACAGCGAACACAGGATAGTTAGCGCCAATGGATCTCTCTCGTAGTCGTCCAGTAACACTAGTGCCACAGTCGAATAAATCCTAAGGTATTACAACAGACGCGATTGCTTTTCAGCAGTGATGTCGGAATTTTTAACCGCGAGAGAATGCCTTCCGCACAAATTAAATACAAACTCGCCGCGTACGGTGTATAAGAAGTCCCCGTGCTACTAGAGTTGGCCTATGTTAGTCACTTGTCATTCTCGCAAGTCCAAAGCACTAACAATAAGATATCCAGACGTTGAGTGATAGAGTCATAGATATTAATATATTTAAATACCCGTCCTGTTACCCCACTGACTTACCATACCAGACGCGAAAGCTCCGCTAACAATTCAGGTCAGCACGTGAGCAGAAGTTTAGTTATACATACGGCATTTTGAACCTATTTTTAATATAGTATTGTTATTGCTATGGAATTTGCTCTTTGTACGAAAACGTCTGCATGAACTATCGGTGTATGAGTCTAGTTTCATATCATAGTTTATTTAATAATTTTGATTTGATTATTTCCATTTCCATTGTTGGGTGATTGTAACTATAAATGCCAAGCGGGCGAATTAATTTAATGATATGTTGAAAAAATTTCCAGCCCACGGCAATCAGTTTTCTTGTATCTGTAAAATGATAGTGACAAACGCGTATTCTATGCGCCTAAAATAATATTTCGTGGCATTCTTCGCTCCAGTTGTGCATATATTTGAAAGGGTTGCTTTGAATTGTAATATCCTCAGTGTGTTGCGCAAAGTTCACTTAGTGATGATGACCTAGTCTCAAAGCATGTTCTCCGTGAGGGGACGGCAACATTGTGTTTAACGATTTCAGAGCACAAATGATGGAATGACACAGTGATGAGAAACGAAAAGTAGTTGGTCGATATCGACACGGGGGAAAGGTATATGCTTCTAAATTTTCTGTTCGCGCGCAGTAAACACATATGCTTGATATTCATATGTAACTGCCTGATTTTGTATTCTGCTTTGAAAAATAATCTGTGAGTAAATTACAGCTTAAGCCAAGATTAAAACCGGTAACAACGCCTCGTTACTTTGAAATCGACGATAGGCGTACAAACCTGAGCTGCTAATTTAGAGTTTCAAAACAAATTATTTCTGTTGATCCTCCTGAAATCCTTAGATACCTTATGGAGGTTAGTACTAGTTGTGAAGTGTAATTAGATTTTATTGTCCTCGTATGTCTTGTTTAATGAAATTGTTTGGCGGTAGTATTTTCATACGAACGATAAGAATAGAACTTCACTTATTAATTTGTATGAAGAATCGTTTAGAAATATGTGAAGTTTTGGTATTTGGAAAGAAAACGGGATTCAAGCAAGAGGACAAGGACGTTCACCACCACGGGTTATCGTTTCTATGTCGGAGACTTTATTTGAGTTCGCGCAAGATTTGTCAGTTCATCAGAATCAAAAAGTATTAATCAGAGGCTACTACTGAGGTTACTAATGGTGTGCTCTGATATTTTTAGTAATTTATCCACCAGAACTGTACATTTAGCCGAACGCTGTGGCCGAGCGGTTCTAGGCGCTTCAGTCCGGAACCGCGCTGCTGCTACAGTTGCAGATTCGAATCCTGCCTTCGGGGACTGATGGGCTCAGGTGTTAAGTCCCATAGCGCTCAGAGCCATTTGAACCACTTTGTACATCTAGAATAACAGTTTAGACGCTATGAATTCCGTCATCAGATCCGACTCTTGTCGGCCAAATGACAAGGGCTGGAGGTTATGTTCCCTGACGCGCGTCTTTCGTTTTCGGCAAAACACTCACGCGCAAACGCATGCTTTCCTTGTGTTGTTGAAAGGTGACAAGTACATTCGCAGATACAAACAGAAGAAGGACAATTTATTGTTCCTGCCCTGCTCTAACGACGACCGTTGACTGCTACGGTGCGTTTACTATCAATTTCCTCTACGACGGGTCATTACGCACTTCGCGCTTAATATTCGATTGCTCGCAGAATCGTTTGTTATCTTTTGTTAATGATGTGGAGCTCGATGTTTTCTTGCTGTGTTAGTATTTAGTTCTTACCACAAAAGGTCAAGATTGAACTCCTGCGATTCTTTCATCTGCTTCAGGAATTTCCACATTATGGGACGTTATAATGTCGGGGTTTGAACGAAAAGTTTAACGTTTGTAGGTTCGCAAAGCACCATAAAGTGTCGTATTCTGTTTGTATTGTTATTTTAACTAAACATGTGGCCTTTCTTAAAGTTCATAAATCTCCTAGTACTTTAGAAGTAAACAACAGTATGTAGATCACACGCTTTCATAGATGTTCATGAAATGCACCGAAAAAAAATAAAATTAGTTCACACACGAAGTCTGCTCAAAAAATAACGGGAATTGTGTCATTTCTCGAGTTATATTAGTCCGATTCGTGCGATATTTTCGTTCTTGTGTTCGTAAACACACATATCTGAAAAGTACAGGGTGTATCAAGAAGAATCGTCCGATTTAAAAAGAATCATAACTATTATGTTATTTGAGATATGGGTGTGAACAACGTACTGTTGGATAGAGCAAACTCTCGAGTTTTACATGGATCTCGCTAGGTAGCAGCAGTGTGCGCCCACTTCAGTTCTAGTAAAAATGGAATCGGGACAACAGCAAGCGTTTTGTGTTCTACGTTTTGCGCAGTGCAGGTCAGTAATAATTGTTTAACGTAACTTTAGTACTGGGTATGGTGTGGATCCTCCAACACCGCAGAGCATTACATGATGGCATGAAAAATTCCGAGAAACAGGTTATTTGTGTAAAGGTAAATCGCTGGGCCGTCCCCGAGTGAACGGTGGATCGATCGCACTGGACCAAATGATTCAGCCTTACATAACTGGCTCCGGCCGCTGTGACCGAGCGGCTCCAGGAGCTTCAGTCTGGAACCGCGCGACCGCTACGGTCGCAGGTTCGAATCCTGCCTCGGGCATAGATGTGTGTTATGTCCTTAGGTTAGTTAGGTTTAAGGAGTTCTAATTTCTAGGGGACTGATGACAACAGACCTCCAAGGTCACCGGACCTGACCATGTGATTATTTCTTGTGGAGGTTTATAAAAGACTGTTTGTTTGCTTCCATTACCAACAACAATGAATGAACTGAGACATCGCATAACAGCAGTCAAGACATGCTCGCTGCAGTGTGGGAATAATTGGAATATCGCAATAACATATACCGTGCATCTCAAGGGGGGAGCGTATTGAACACCTAAAAAAAGGTACGAAAAACAACTTATTGAGTTTCCTGTTCATCAAAGTACAAAATTTATTGCATATGTTCAATAGTTTCAGAAATATAGACATGTCAAAACGGATGATTCTTTTTGATACACCCTATATACGTGCAGTGTTAGCCACATTCGGTAATTAGGCTGTTATCAGCCATCAAACAGGTAACAAGTGTCTTATCTGTATGCGTGGTGTCAGTTCTTTTAGACATGTCCGAAACATTCATGACCCTGCAGCCGGAGACATGACGAAAGGAAAGCTCCGACATTGGCTGCAATAGGGTATTGAAATGAATCCAGAATCGACAAGAGAATATTTGTGACGGCCCAGGATTCGAACCCGGGGTTCCTGTTTATCGTGGGTGTTCGCCTTAATCACTACTACTATCCGAGCACGCTTCCCGTCCAACCCAACTTGCCATTTGTCGGAAACTACATACGTAATGTCCCCCGTCCATTGCCCTCGTCGCTTGCAGCCTCACCGGATTCCTGCAAGCGTCCGCACCGAAGGCATAATTATTTGCAATCGAGGGTAGCCGAAGTGGTTAAGGCGACCGCTCGCGTTAAGCGAGACATCCGGGTTCGAGTCCTCGTCCGCCGCTGGCTAATCAATGCCCGACTGCAGCTGGTGTAGAAATTTATCTTTCGTCATGTATAATATATACGGCTGCAGAATCATGAATGGCACCTGTTCTTTAGGACATATAAATATATGCACCATGAGGGCAAATAAGATGCCTTCAATACGGATGCACTCTTCACTCGATCTCTTGTGGGAAGCAGATGAGGCAGCGAGCAAAGAGGATGACGGACAGGGGCACTAAGTAATGTTTACTTGTCGCCATTGGATTTATATCAGTGCTCGATTTCAGTTGATGCCAGACTTTCTCTTTCATCTTGGTTACCTGTGTTTTGATAGTATCGGCGATTATTTATTTAGTAGAAAAATGAACAACAGCTTTTGCGTTAAATTTTGCCATGAGAACGAAACAAAATGAAAAAGTTTAATAAATGTAAAATACGGGGTGTATCAAAAAGAATCATCCGTTTGGCACGTCTATACAGGGTGTTACAAAAAGGTACTGCCAAACTTTCAGGAAACATTCCTCACACACAAATAAAGAAAAGATATTATGTGGACATGTGTCCGGAAACGCTTAATTTCCATATTAGAGCTCATTTTAGTTTCGTCCACCTACGCTCAATGGAGCACGTTATCATGATTTCATACGGGATACTCTACCTGTGCTGCTAGAACATGTGCCTTTACAAGTGCGACACAACATGTGGTTCATGCGCGATGGAGCTCCTGCACATTTCAGTCGAAGTGTTCGTATGCTTCTCAACAACAGATTCGGTGACCGATGGATTGGTAGAGGCGGACCAATTCCATGGCCTCCACGCTCTCCTGACCTCAACCCTCTTGACTTTCATGCGACGGAGGGTGGATGCATGTATCCTCGCTAACGGAGGACATTTTGAACATTTCCTGTAACAAAGTGTTTTAAGTCACGCTGGTACGTTCTGTTGCCGTGTGTTTCTATTCCATGATTAATGTGATTTGAAGAGAAGTAATAAAATGAGCTCTAACATGGAAAGTAAGTGTTTCCGGACACATGTCCACATAACATATTTTCTTTCTTTGCGTATGAGGAATGTTTCCTGAAAGTTTGGCCGTACCTTTTTGTAACTCCCTGTATTTTTGAATCTAGTAAACACATACAGTGAATTTTGTTTTTTTGATGAAAGGGAAAGTCAAAAAGTTTTTTTTTTCATTGCTTTTCATAGGTGCTCAATATGGCCCTCTTGAGATGCACGGCACATGTCAATGCTGTAATGGAGGCATATAAAAAGAGTCTTTTTATAAACCCCCGTGAGAAATAACCACATACAGTCAGGTCCGGTGATGTTGGAGGCCAGTAATGTAAGGCCAATTCGACCGATCCATCGTTCAGTGTTGTAGTATACCATCCTGCTGCTAAATGAAGTCGCTCGATTCAGTCTCCAGCTACGGGAAAAGAAAATTCTCAAGCATATTGAGATATGTGCTTCCAGTAAGTGTCCTCGACAAAGAAAAATGGATCATATACCTTTTTCCGTGAAACTGCACAAATCACATTAAATTTTGGAAAGTCCCTCCCATGTTGTACAACTTATGATGGTTCACGTTTCCATTTAAATGGAATGTTGCCTAGTCACTAAACACTAAGTGTGGAAGAACACTGCATCCTCCATCTTGCCAAGAACGAAATTACAGAACTCCATACGTTGTTGTTTGTCACCTTCGCTAAGAGCTTGCAGTAGCTGAATTTTGTATGGTTTCATGTGTAAACGTCGACGCAACACACGTGATGTACATCGGGGGCTTGTTGAGCTGTCGCACGCCCAACGGATTCCTGCGGACTCCTTGTGAAACTATGGCGGATGAGTTCGACGTCTGTGTCAGACACTCGGGGAGGGCCCGGCGATTTGATTTTACACAAACAACCTGTTTCTCGGAATTGTTCATGGCATCGTCTAATGCTGTGTGCTGTAGGAGGATCCACACCATACCTAGTACGAAAGTCACGCTGAACACTTATTACTAATGTGCACTGCGCAAAACGTAGAACACAAAGCGTTTTCTGTTGTCCCGACACGATTTTTACTAGAATTGAAGTGGGCACACACTGCTGCTACGTAGCGGGAACCATGTAAAACTCGAGAGTTTGCTCTTTCCAACAGTACGTTGTTCATACACATATCTAAAATAACATAATAGTTATGATGTTTTAAATCAGATGATTGTTCTTGATACACCCTGTATTCCTTCTGGTGAATCTGTTCTAAGTAAAACAAGGGTTTACACAAATTGTACAAATCTTTCTATGAAGGCCGTGAAGACACTGAAGTTGCCGAGCGCCCTGGACGCCGTAGAACATCGTCAACCGATGAAACTGTGGAAAAAATGTAAGAAATGAACGATTTCCGAATCACAGTCAGAGAAATCGCTAATGGTATTGGCTTATCAGTTGGATCATGTCATGCATTTTTCAGGTGGAGGGGGTGTGAAACGTGTGTCAGCAGAACTTTCTCTAAATTGTTGAAACAAAAATAGTTATAAGTTGCTCAGAAGTAGTTAGAAGAAGCCAGCAACTATGCAGAACTACTGAAATGTTTTTTAACAGTTGTTGAAACTAAGGCTCAGTCACCCCAGAACAAGCATTCTGGGCCGCCAGGACCGAAAGGGATTCGACAATGCAGTCAAGTGGGAACGTTATAGGTTACGCTCAGTCTGTTCGATTTTAACGGCAACTCACACCATGGGTTCTTGCTACAAGGTATAACTATTAGTAAGGAGTGCAGGGTGGTTATAGTTAAACTTTCGCTACTTGAGACAGTAGATGGAAAACTATTTGCCGTATGGGTACCCAGCTTTATAGGAATGATGTCCAAACGCTGATCCATAATCTGAATTAAATACAAGATATTTAGTTTAGCTCATGGAACAGCACGGACCGAAGAAGAGAATCACACGTGTCTCTTATAATATGTAAAGGAGAACTTCTCATGAAGACACAAATATAAAACTTGCCAAGAAATCAGCGCTGCCGTCTGACGATAAACTCAGGCCCGAGACTAGTAACGGTACAATAAAATCATTTCTGAAAAAAACTACAGGCTCGTTGCGAGTATCGGAGAGGTCATCTTTCCACACCATGGTTGAAGAACATGCTTCGGAAGTTCGAATTAACTGGCGGTTTGGGAATTGCTCCTGCGAGAGGCCGATGGTCAATTGCGCCACAAATTGTTCAAGTTGTTATTGTTGCCAACGGTAAGAATACTGGACACAATGTGCGATCTTCAAGCAGTGGACGAGCTGTGTCACGTCAGCTGAACATTCCACGATCCACCGTTCGAAAAGTGTTGCGGACAGTTGTGAAATTGTATCTGCAGTGCGGTTCGTGGACGCAGATGGTCGTCACACTGTGAAACGTTTGTAATCTGGAAAATCATGGTACATGATTAACATACGTTACCATCTCACGTGGCAATTAATATGTGTTTCTTTCAGTGGCTTATTTGTTATTTCTCTTCCACAAGTCCTTACAATTGTTTCCACAAAGTCTCATTGTCCTACGATCACTCGCTTTTCATGCGGACCCTCTCTAGTCGCGAAAGTTTAATTATAAGCACAATGTACTGAGCGCAAGTCCAGTACAGTATGCATGAAGAAATCTCAAAAAGAACGCCCAGATTTGTGGCGAAACAGTTCATGGCTTCTGTACCACGGTAACGCACCTGTTCAAACGTCGTTGCGTCTCCGTGAATTATTGAGAAACAATACTGCAATATCGCCCCAGCCTTCATATTCGCCGGAAGTGGCCCCATATGGCATTTTTCCCTCCCTAAAAATAAAGAAAATCTTAAAAAATGTCGTTTTGCAAGCAAAGATGAGATTAAAAATGCATCGCTGAGAGAGCCAAAACTATCTCAAAGATCGAGTTCCAGATGTATCGGGCGCTGGATTAAGTGTAATATAAAATCACTGAAAAACAGTCTTGATCGCGATCGTTATTTTATTAAAATGACCGGTTTCGGCCTAGGCTTAGGCCAGCTTCAGACAGCACCATCAGCTAAAGTTGACGATGTGTATAACAGCCAGTTGACCTCAGTCGCTGAAATCAGTTACAGGGACTGAGGTCAACTGACTGTTCTACCCATGGTCAACTTCAGCTGATGGTGATGTCTGAAGATGACCTAAGCCTAGGCCGAAACCGGTCATTTTAATAAAAATTACCATCGCGATCAGTACTGTTTCTTCACTAATTGTATATAGATTACAAGATCGCTGTTTTCCCTTAAGTGTTATAAAAATTGTAAGTCTAATGGGGATTATTTTGAATGGGGACAACTGTTTTATGGACGAAAAATAAAAAAATCGTTACTTTTTTAATATAACCCGTACATTGGAATATCTGAACCACTTTAGTTAATGGGTGTTGCTGGTTAATGTTCCTCAAATCTGTTGTGTCCATTACAGATAGCGCATAATACGTAGTTTTTACCACTGGTGTTTCCTGTGTACTACAGAAATAGTTCATACATTTTAATACTCACTGAACTAGTGCTGAAAGCTTACCCCCCATCATACCATTACAAATTCCAATAACGACACACACATACAGTACGCAAATGAAATTATCAAATCCTTAGTATCGATACCTATATTAGCAATAACGAAGTGTGCGTATTGGGCAGTACTTGCAAACAATGCTTAAGTCGCAGTGTGAAAGCGGAGTTAGACCGCAGTTTAATTAATAATTTTCATTACAGGATGTTATTTTTTTCTTCAGCATGCATTGTCGCTAAAAGTCGCCTGTATTTCGCTGCTTAGCCACGGTTTCCCTCAACCTGTTAATTGCTGGCGAAGTATCTTCAGTTCACAGGAAGTTGTTGAAGTCGTGTTTGACTGACGGCTTCTGAGGACGGTACGTAATGAGGCCACAAAGGTGCACGCAGGGATTTCCAGACCGGAAGCTTTGACGACAACAGTAAACAAACAGCAGATAATCGCCTGGTAGCCCGCTCCCTGGCCTTTTGTAGTTGTTTGCGAGCCGTGTCGCCGGCCGTGAGAGAACGCGGTTTTCCCCGCAGAAGACACTCACTAAGAATCCTCAGCAGAGGCTGACGCTGTCTCGCAGGTGCTTCTCAGACTTTGGTGCGAGTCCAGCTAATGGCCATTGAAGGTCATCTTCCAATAATACACTTTGAAATGACACGTCCACAAAGATGACATTTGGCCACTCCATTCGACGTTTCGAAATCTAACGTAATGCCGATATGGAATCCGTATATTATTATTATTTTCGATTATTCTCTTTTAAGAGAGCGACTGAACTTAAGTAGTCATCATTTCTTCTTCTTTCTTCGTTCTTCCCCAATTCTCTTAATACGCTCACTGTGTTCTCTCTTGCGTTCTTCCGACCATCTTTCCCCGATCTGTTCTCCGTATGCTCTTAAGTGTGTGTTTCTTTATGATGTTTCTAAACTGTTCTCTATTGTTTATGTTGTCTTGTGTGATCCTCAGTTCTTTAATGTTTTGTTTTGATTCAGTGATCAACTTTGTCTTGTTTTTGTTCTTGTTTACTATCTCAAAGATTTGCTTTGTGAGCCTGCTTTTATTCATCCTGCTGATATGTCCATAAAATTTCATCCTTCTCTTTCTAATGGTGTCTGTTATTTGTGAAACAGTAACTGTTCTCGAAAGAACAGAACACTGTTGATGACCATGCAGCTTTTCCCTGGAATAAATGATGACTAACTGAAACCCTCAGCTGCCGACGGGTGTTGTTGATATACCTCGATGTGGACAGTTGCAAATGTCTGCCCCGACCGGGACTCGAACCCGAGATCTCCTGTTTACATGGCAGACGCTCTATCCATCTGAGCCACCGATGTCACAGATGAACAGAGCGACTGCAGGGACTTATCCCTTGCACGCTTCCCATATATAGTTAATGGCTACCCAGCCATTGACCTTCGTCTATGCGAATGCGCACAGGTTGCCCAAACTCTTACGGGAATCGCCAAAGCGTGCGCGAGTAATGAGTGGATGGGCAAATGCCTATAAGGTACATTACATATGTAGAATTGTGGACAGTTGGGAATTTGAGTCTTACGGGAAGCGTGCAAGGGATAAGTCCCTGCAGTCGCGCTATTCATCTGTTCCTCGATGGCTCAGATGGATAGAGCGTCTGCCATGTAAGCAGGAGATCCCGGGTTCGAGTCCCGGTCGGGGCACACATTTTCAACTGTCCACATCGAGGTATGTCAACAACACCTGTCGACAGCTGAGGGTTTCAGCTAGTCATCATTAATTCCAGCGTCTGTTATTGTTTCTATGTCTTGGTAAATCTCTGTATTGGCCTCTTCATCCAAATTCTTTCCCTAAACACTGGTCCATTTACTCACAATTTTCCTTTCCTGCTTTTCAATCTCTCTGATCTTCGTAAGACCATGAATCACTGTAAATTCTGCAGCATAAAGTGCTTCTGGTAGGACTATCGTGTTGTAATGTATTAGTTTTGCATTGACAGAAATAGATTTCTTATTATAGTGACACCAAGTGATCTTATATGCTTTTTGTAATCTGGAGATTCTATCTCTATTGGCTATTGAGTTCAGTCCTGATGGTTGGATTATCTCTCCCAGATATCTGAAGTGGGCAACTTGGTCACATTCCCGTATTGGGTAGTAATGGGGAGATTATCTACAGGTTTGCTTTCCATATACTGTGTTTTATCGTAGGAGATTTGTAGCCCAGTTTTCTGTGAGATTTCATGTAGTTTTTCCAATGCAAGTTTGCCTTCCTCTCCATTTTTCGTTAGAATGGCAAGATCGTCCGCGAAAGCCAGACACTTTACCCTGACTCTCTGCTCTTTTTTAATACGATGCTGAATTCCTTTTATTTCCTTTTCCCATGTCCTCACAATTTTTTCCAGAACCATGTTAAATAGAAGGGGGGACATTCTATCCCCTTGGCGAACACCAGTATGGATATGAAATGCTTCTGATGTTTCTCCAAAGAATTTAACTTTGGAGGTTGTATCTGTTAATGCCTGTCGAATAATTGACCTTGTTTTCCTGTCAATCTTGAACTTCCCTAAGTGTGTAATAATGTTTGTCTATCTATTGAATCATAAGCCTTTTTAAGGTCCATGCCGGCCAGTGTGGCCGAGCGGTTCTAGGCGCTACAGTCTGGAACCGCGCGACCACTACGGTCGCAGGTTCGAATCATGCCTCGGGCATGGGTGTGTGTGATGTCCTTAGGTTAGTTAGATTTAAATAGTTCTAAGTTCTAGGGTACTGATGACCTCAGAAGTTAAGTCCCATAGTGCTCAGAGCCATTTGAACCATTTTAAAATCCATATATATATATATATATATATATATATATATATATATATATATATATTATAAAAACGGATATATGTATGTGTGTATGTTCCACATCTCCTCCAAAAGCATTGGGCCGATTACAAAAAAAAAGGGTTGGTACGCATATCCATTTTAAGGAGATACGACGTCATAGACGATGAGATGCATGAAAACCTGCAGTATAAGAGATAACGCTTAAATTTATTACTGCTGTGCAACTAACTCTATTCGCAAAGATTTTCTCAGACAATATCTACATATGCAGCTAAATACATCTACAAAATTGTGTCATGGTACCACACATACTTCAGGAGATGTGACGTCATAAACACTGAGATGCATGAACAACTGCCGTATTGTGCATGACGTTTATATTTTGTTACTTCTTTGCTACTAACTAAATTTGCAACACATTTCACAGACACTATCCACAACGCCGCTGAATGTAGCCTACAAAAATATACCATTTTACCATACGTAGTTCAAGAGATGCCACTTACTCCAATAGATCTCCCCTTCCACTTGAAGAGACTGCAGTTTCCAAAAAGACTTGCACTTGTCAGTACAATTAACAAGTCACAGGAGCAGTCCATTAAAAACTGCGGAGTGGATTTGACATCTCCATGTTTTTCTCACGGACAACTTTATGTCACTTGCCAGAACGTGGGTCCACCCAGAATTTATTCATCGTTGCTCATGGACATGTAATCAGAAATATTGTCCTCGGAGTCTTTCGCGACGGCATACATGAATAAAACGTTCTCGGTTTTCCAGCCGCGTCAATTCGAATAAAATCCTCGAGCTTTCGATGGCCATCTCCGCCATCGTCGTCAGGAGTTCACTGACTGCCGGGGCTCACTCACTCACTTTAAAACTCTGGCTACATATGCCAGGTGTAAAGGCAGTTTAAGCAGCGGAGCTGCTGTTCCTGCGGTGACCTCTTTGGGGTGCAGTGGGACCTAACGGGTTGAGCTGTCCTCACTCGGCGTCGTTCATTGTGACGCCCTTTGTTTCGACATCGGGCGGCAAGAGATGATTACTCTCGCAGTAGGTCTGGCCAACGAGTCGTTGGCCTGTGGTGGACCTGACGGCCCAAACCACGAATCAGGCGGCTGCCAGACCGTTCTGCATTGCTGTAGAACAGTCTGGCGATTTGCCGGAAGCGATCGCACAGGAAGGGGATCCCAGCTTCTTCATGGAGCAGCCTCGTCGGATAGCGAGGCGGCTTGTGGAGCGCAAGTCGCAGCGCCCTATTTTGCACGCGTTGGAGCGTCGCAATGTGCGTCGCTGCCGCGTTACCCCACACCACAGCCGCGTATTCCAGTACCGGCCGGATGAGGGACAGATACATGGTGAGGCCATGGCGTGGAGGAAGAGTCGATGAAGGGTTGAGCAGTGGGTAAAGCTCACGAAGGCGCCCCACTGCCCGCCCTCTGACGTCTCGGACGTGTGGCAGCCACGTCAGGTGCCTGTCCAACGTCACCCCGAGGTATTTGCCGGTCCGCGACCATGGGATGGGGCCCCCCATGATCGTGACCGGCGGTAGGTCCGGTGGCAGCCTCTTTCAGCTGAAGATGACAGCCTGACTCTTCTCAGCGTTGAACTTCAAGCGCCATTTCGTGGACCAGGCGCCCAGGACGTCACGTCCGAGCTGGAGGCGACGGCGCATCTCGGCTGCGTTCATGCTGCGGGTGAACAACGCCGTGTCGTCGGCATAAAGGGCCAACTCCACGCGTGCCACCCGCGGGGCGTCGGCGGTGTACAGGGAGTACAGCAGGGAGCCGAGGACCGACCCCTGCGGCACTCCCGCTCGAATCTGCCGGTCGGTGGACGTGCCTCCATCTGCTCGGACGTGGAAAGTGCGTCCCGAGAGATACGAGCGCAGCAGGACTACGTGCGACGTCGGTACCCCGTGCGCAAAAAGTTTGTACACGAGGCCGTCGTGCCACACGCAGTCGAAGGCCTTGGGGACGTCGAGAAGCACCGCCCCCAGGTACTCCCGCGTCTCCAGCGCTCGCATCGCCTGCTCCACGAGGCGCAACAGCTGCTGCGTGGTAGAGTGGCCGCACCGGAAGCCAAACTGCTCCTCGGGAATGAGTTGCTGTTCCGTCACGTGGCGCAGCAGCCGCTCCGCGTACAACCTCTCAAACACTTTTGAGAGGGACGGGAGCAGACTGATCGGCCGGTAGTTCGCGGCCTGGCGTGGATCCTTGCCGCTCTTGGGGATGGCAGCGGAGGATGCTGTTAAAGATGTCCGCCAGAGATTGGTGTACCTCCGGCGGAAGCATCCGCAACAGGCAGTTGGTGACACCATCCGTGCCACCCGCCTTCTTCGGGTTGAGTCGACGGAGCTGCAGGTCCACTTCCTCAGCTGTGATTTGCTCGATCTCGTCGTCCTCCTCCCGTGCAGCGAGGAAAACCGGCAGGCGGTCTGCCACCAGACGGACGTGATCGGGATCGACCACACCATCAACAGGTTGAAAGTTTTCTGCGAACGTGTCCGCGAGGATGCCGGCTTTCGCATCTGGCTCGCAGACAACGTTCGCACCCGCATGGAGAGGCGGGACTCGCTGGCGACGACGAAAGAAACGCTTGGCGGTCCGCCAAGCACTGCCGTCCGTCGTTGTTAGTGTGGCCACAAGGCCCGCCCAGTCCCGATGTCGATGGTCGTTGATGGCGGCCCGAATCTCGCGCCGCGCCCTGTTGAGGCGGCGCTTCGTCTCGGGCAGCCGTGTGAGCTGCCACTCCCGAAAGAGGCGATTCTTGTTTGTGATCGCCTCTAGGATGTGCGGCGGGAGTTGGCCGCCTGGGGGTGGCCGCCTCCGCTGCAGCCAGTGTGTGCCGCGTGAAGAAGGCCAACGCTTCGTCAGCCCCTTGCACAGCGGGGTCGGGCGCGCCCTCGAGGCGGTCTAGGACCTCGACACGAAAGCGCGCCTCGTCTATGCCACGGAAGTTGTGGCGGTCGGACGGCATAGATGCACCGATGACGTCCATGTCGAAGACCACCGGGAGGTGATCGGACGACATGGCACATCTAACGGTGGCGGACGTGAAGTGCCCAACACCTTTGAGCACGGCCACGTCGAACACATCAGACTGGCCGCGATGGGGGAAGACGGTGTGACCAAAATGCCCCAGTACTATCGCGCCATGCCGTTGTGTGGCGCGAAGGAGACTGCCGGGGCTGTTACGGTCTCTCGGTTATATAGGCTGATGACATCAGCAGCAGCCAATCAGATCGATCCAATGTGGCGCGCGCGCGTAAGTCCACCCGGGCAGCTAGAGGAGCTATTGCCCGTGGCAGCACCGGTGACGTCAGGTGGCGCCAGGGGCAGGCGCCACGTTGGAAACTGCCGCTCCCGCGTCGCGCATCTGGCTCTGCTTTCTTTCGATGTCCAACGCCCGTCCCCATGCCCTGCTGAGTGTGTATCCCTGGTCTCTGTTGAAATTGTTGTTGTTTAAGCGAATCTCAGCCGCTTCCTTTATAACGGAGTCCCAATATGTAGACGTTTGAGCGGACACTTTTGTATTTTCTAACTGTATTTTATGTCTGTTTTCTGGGCAATGCTCCGCTATGGCCGACATTGCAAGCTCCCTTTGTTTTATACGGCGTTTGTGCTCAATACAACGCTCCGCAACCGTGCGAATTTTCTGTCCAATGTACATGCTGCCACATTCACAGGGTACACCATACAAACCGGACACTCGAAGAGCAATGTCGTCTTTAACAGGATGCAACATATCTCGTATCTTGGGGGCGGGCCGGAACACTGGTCTTAGCCCATGTTTCTGCAGCAGACGTCCTAACTTACTGCTAGTTGCTCCACAGTATGGCAGGAATATAGTCCGTTTGGCCTCTTCTACTGATTCACCAGGTGTCCTTCGTCGGCGGCCCATGAAAGCGTTTGCGATGTCTCTTTTACTGTATCAATTTGCCCCGAAAACGCATTTTAAGTTATGCAATTCAGACTGTAGGTGGTCGTCGTCCGAGATAATCTTGGCTCTATGAACCAAAGTGTTCAGGACAGCTTTCTTGTGTACAGGGTGGTGGAAACTACTGGCGTTCAAGTACCGATCAGTGTGTGTTGGTTTCCGGTACACTGAATGACCAAGCTGGCCTCATGCCTTCCGCTCAACCAGAACATCCAAGAATGGTAGCTTGCCGTGCTTCTCCATCTCTACAGTAAATTTAATGTTGGGATGGGCACCATTCATATGGTCGACGAACTGCTGTAGTGTATCTTCACCATGGGACCATATCAGGAGGGTGCCATCAACGTATCGTAGAAAACAAGATGGCCGAATGTCGCAGTTCGCACAGGCTCCTCCTCGAAGTGCTCCATGAGATGACTGACGGCACAGCCATGGGATCACCACTGTCTCCAGCAACGCGCGCGACATTGGATCGATCTGATTGGCTGCTGCTGATGTCATCATGCCTATATAAGCGAGAGACCGTAACTGCCACATCAGTCAGTGAACTCCTGACGACGATGGCGGAGATGGCCATCGAAAGCTCGAAGATTTTATTCGAATTGACGCGGCTGGAAAACCGAGAACGTTTTATTCAACCAGAAATATTGTTTATAACCAAGTTCTGAGTTAAAGAAACATTACAGAGAATTTTTGTTTTGCATACTATGTTTCTTAATTTGGATACTGTACTTTTACATTTGCACATTATGCACATTTCTTTGCAGTATGTTTCATAATTTTAAAGGTGTTTTCACAAATACATCAAAATGAATTTGTTCGATATTACACTACAAACATAGTCCATTTTTTGTTTCCTTTGCTGTTGGAAAATTGGCAAAATGAGTACCGGGGCAATGCCGGGCATGTCAGCTAGTCTCTATATAAACTCTGGATCAAACATACAAATGAATTATGAATTTGATCATCTTGTATCAAGAAACTGGACCAAAGAGATGCATTCCAAGAGAAAGAAACGGTGGATCACGAAGCAATTATACGAATAGGACGGAAACCGATAGACGTGACTTACATGTACAGACAAACAAATGATTACAATTTCAGAAAAATTGGATGATTTATTCAAGAGGAAGAGCTTCACAGTAACGCGTGGTATACCTCTGGCCGTTACGCAAGCAGTTATTCAGCTTGGCATTGATTGACGGAGCCGCTGGATATCCTCCTAATGGATATCGTGCCAAATTCTGTCCTACCGGTGCATAAGGGCAAGAGGTGAACCGACGTCTTACTGACGTCTTCAACTTGTGGACCTCTTTCTCCTGAATAAAACGTCCAATTTTCCTGAAGTTGTAATCATTTGTCTCTACATGTAAGTCACATCTATCGGTTTCCGTCCTATTCGTATAATTACTTCGTGTTGCGTCATTTTATTGCATCATTAATGCAGGCATAATTAAAGGATGCCGAATGGTTAGCATCACTGCTTCCGATGGGGAAAGGCCGGGGTTCAAATGGCTCCGAGCAATATGGGTTTTAACCTCTGAGGTCATCAGTTCCCCAGAACTTAGAACTACTTAAACCTAAGGACATCACACACATCCATGCCCATGGCACGATTCGAACCTGCGACCGTAGCGGGGCCTGGGTTCGTTTCCTGGCACCTCCTAAGAGTTTGCCTAAGGTTGGGAGGTGTGTAATGGGGTCCACTCAGCGTCGTGAGGCCAGATAAAGAGCTGCTTAAGTAAAGAAGTAGCTACATTACCAGCATTTACCTACAGTAATAACGGCTGGAAGGATTGGCGGCAAATGCCGGACAGTGCGATAGTGGCCATTTGCTGTCGGCAGGGTTTGCCGGACGTTTGCGGTCGGCCCCTTCGCCAGGTAGTTTCGGCAGCGATCGCTCAGGCAAGGGAGGCTCTTCCTCATATTCGTCGTGTCCGCTTTCAAGCCACCTTCTCCATATCTCACCCGACACATCCAGTATGTAAAGGGTCTCCTTCTACAGAGAAAACAAAAAGGAAAGAGGAAATGGGTGTGTGAATGGTTAAAACGAAGAACAACATACTCCATGTTAATTTACTCAATAAAATCCTATATCCCTTGCGACCAAAAATTCATTAATAATGTGTCGCGGGACAACGTTTAAAACAGAGAAAGATAATGTGGTTACTAAACAGGAAATTAAAGTTGAAAAAAATAGATGTAACTGTGATTTCTGCCGACAGGAGGCATTGTGTTAAGCCAAATCCCACTGCTCATTGGTTACAATCTAGTGAACCAAGCTGCGACCAGCTAGTTTCATCATTAACCTATTTAAGAAACATTCTTTAATTTTGGCTACTAATAACGGATGATTCCCACACGCTTTGCATAGGCTTTGGACTGTCAAAATGATAAATGATAATTTACCGTTTGGCGTGTTTAAAATCAGCCTAAACAGGCTTCATAATTTTTATGCAAGAGCTACATAACTTAATATTAGCTCCGATAACGCCGATAATTTCACTCAAATAATGTTTGAGGTCTCAGTTATCTTCAAAGCTTTTTAACATATTTTAGTCCAATTTCTGATAAGGGCAGTGTCTTTCAAATAGGACCTGGTATTGCCAGTGTCCTCATATTTTTTTTCTTCTTCCTCTCTTCCCCTTAAGATTTATCTCGAACATCAGGTACATGCAGGTTGTGGACTCCTCTTCCTACTTCAAAACTCCACCAAATAGGTGATCCCAGAGCGAGAGTTTCCAATAATATTATTTATTGTGTTGCACGATATTTCAATTGGTGTCTTCTTCTGTAGCAATTCCACGCTGCTATAGGTATGTCCTCCAGCTGTCCAGAAAGCAGTCAAAAGATTACGTCTTCCGGCTTTACAAATGCCAGTGCTGCACGCACGCTGACGTTAATTCTTAAATATTCGTTCTGACGGTAAACCTCAATTAGACCGAGATCTTGAAATGTCCTTTATAAACTCTTCTTCATATGCAAATAACATCCATTTATTTCACTTGAGGGGAAAACTTGACAAAGGGTCGATATCGCAGCTGGCTCAAAATCGACGTTCGCTTCTCTGCGACATCACTAAGGATCTTCTTGTTCAGTCAGACGAAACAGGCGAACAGACGTGTCTTTCTTCTTGCTAGGAAGCAGTGCAAGTAGCCTACAGCGCGAAAAATATTTGTTTCGTCATCGGGCCTCCTAGGTCGGCGTGTATGTTGTAGACTTGTGCAAACTGCTTGCTGCAGGTGCTAAACGTTCCATCCATAAAAACATGGGAAGAAGTTTTTAAGCTTTCTTTTCCTTTCTTTCCACTAAAAATGATAATCTCCTCCTCTACTTTATCGCCTTCTAGGAGAAAATTCCTGCCATCTCTCATTTTGAAGAGATCTTCATGAAGATCAATTTCGTAAGAGTTCTTAGGCTGTCGTTGGTTCTCCCGCGCTTGACTGCGCTGACGAAGCAATGTTCTCTTTATAATTTCTGAGTTAGGTATCACTGTAACGAAGTTCAATATTTATTTTCAAGATTTCTTATTTCATCCACGTATGTCTCAGATAATTGCGTAATTTCTTCACGAGCCCTCCTCTTCGCCGTCTTCACTTGCTTCTTCAGTTCCAGAGCTGTGTAATCAGGTGATCCACAGAGATGTTCTGATACGTTAAATACTTCTCTCTTCCTCGAATGCATCTTTCCCTTGCCATTAGCTTTACCACGTAACAACGCCTTCTTTAGATTCCTTAATTTACGATAAGCGGAACCACTGTAACGAGCAGTAGGCCTGCCCTTGGTTTCTTATCTTCCTGAACAAGTTTACACACCTAAATATACTTCACGTAATTTACATTGGCATTATCTGCACAGTATGCAGTGAAGCTCTTTACACCTAAATTACACTACCGCTCATTAATTTCAATACACCGAATAAATAACATCTAGTTGTCTGTAGATAAGGTCTAATGCCGCGGGTGTGGTTGAGGAATCAAAGGAATAGTACAACAGTTGTACACATGTCTTGATTTTTGTTTGTGGTCATTAAGATACAATAGTATCCAACGAACAATGTTGTGTACATAAACGTTATGTACCTATCTGATATGTTTGCCGACGGACGCAGCATTTGATGCAATTGTGTTGTTCCCTGTAGTGATGTTATGTCCGCGGCGAACGGCAAGCATTGCTACAATACATAAAATGTGGTTCCTACACGTCAGTTCCTTCGTGACATTGAAGTGTGCGCATCGCTAGTATGGCTCCACGAGTGGAGATATCCACAGAAAAACGTGCTGCAATTGTAGCACTTAGGCAAATTGCGAAACAGTGTAGTTTGCCAATAACGGGAGTGTAATACATCCTTCACCGCCAGAAGACAACAGGTAGCAATAAGGACATACCTCGAGCAGGACGACCTCGTAAAACAACTGATGATAACAATATCAGAATAAATAGTAAGGGAAAAAGATTCAAAACTGCGCCTCAGATTTGTGCAGAAATGGTAGAAATGAACACGACAACATGTTGCAACAATAAAAAGGAGACTGACTAAAGCCGTCTTGAAAGGATGTGTCACAGCAAGAAAACCCCTCTAAGGCCCATAAATAAATGGACTAGAAGATATCGTGATTGGACATCGAAAGAATGGACGAAGGTGTTAGTCACCGATGAATCGAAGTTCGAGATTTTTGGAACAAGAAGGAGAATATTTGTTCGCCGATTTGTAGGGGAAATGGTAGCCCAGTAGTGTGTTCTGCCTACAGTTAAACACTATGGAAGTTGAAACTTCCTGGCAGATTAAAACTGTGTGCCGGACCGAGACTCGAACTCGGGACCTTTGCCATTCGCGGGTAAGTGCTCTACCAACTAAGCTACCCAAGCACGACTCACGCCCCGACCTCGCAGCTATGCTTCTGCCAGTGCGTTTCATATCAGTGCACACTCCGCTGCAGAGTGAAAATCTCATATCTCACTATGGCGGTTTTAAATGGTTTGGGGATGTTTTGCCGGAGATAGAGTTGGCGACATTGTGAAAATAGGAGGATGTATGAATCGGAAGCAGTACCACCGCATACTTCAGTATCATACAATACGAAGCGGATTGCGCTTAATAGGGAAAGGGTCACCTTACAACAGGATAATGTCCCAAAACATCGGTTGGCATAAGGAAAAACGGAAGCCGTCCCAAAGCCCCGATAGTAATCCCATATAAATGGTCTGGCATGAAGTGGACAGAGATGTCAAAGTTAATATATCCAGCAACATCTCTGGTATATTGTTAAAGATGTGTGGAGTCATATAGATTCACAATACCTACAAAAACTGATTGACCGCATACCTCGAGTTTGTGAGGCAGTCATTAAATCCAAAGGAGGATACTTTGGTGAAAGTAACATATAATAATTGTGATTGTATTACATATGTGAAAATTAATATAATTATATTTTATGAGAAATAATGTTTGATTTGTGTTGTAAATCTGAAATACCAGGATGTATTGAAATTAATGAGCGTTAGTGTATGAACATTCAGCGAATAGTTGATCAGATTGTGAACGTCATTAGCTGCATCATCAGCAAATTCAATGAAGTCCATAAGCCTACTTTTTATTAACTTTTCAGGACCAATATACAGCACAGTTAGAGGGAAATATTTCTTTTCTGTGGCCGAAAGCATCGACTTCAGTAGAGCAAATGTTGCATGATTTCAATGAAGTTCTCAATATTATTTGGAGACAAAAACTTTTTTCCACAGCTGCTTCTGCCTTAGTTCGACCACATTCCATCATCTTATCCAAATTATAATAATGGAAAATATCCTTAGATAATAATCCATACTTCTGTAGTTGATGTTACATTTGACGGTATGAAAAACTATTGCTAGCTCAGCTGAAACATTTTTAATATACTTACAGCCATTATTAAAATATCTGAGAAAATTTTAGGACGCCTTCACTTGTTTTTCGTTCCGGTTATGAACTTCTACACAAGAATGTTAGCTGCAATTGGCATTACCCCTATGAGCGATTCTGAAGTCACGCACACATAGTACGCAGATTGTGTGAATCAGTTGAGAGTAACGAATGTCTTTAGCACGAATGTCTCTGTAATCCTCTTTCGCGAGTCCATATTACCATTTATACCATGGGTGTTGATCGATACGAGGCGAGAGCATCCGTTACTGCCAACACTGACCGAGAAACAAGTATGTATCCCCCCCTCTCACGATCCCTCCAAACGCGTAGGCCATGTCATTCTTTCTCCGCTTCTCACATTACCTATTGTCAAACCGTTTTCCTTCTGTAGAAATACGAACGGGCAAAAATACTATATGTCGACAATAGTATCGGTTATTGTAGGTCAGGGTTTTGAACTGTCGATAGTACTTCTCGGGATTAATATTTACAACAGCGAACACTAATAAAATATACGGGAGGAAGAGGCGGTGAAAAGGGAGCCGGGTGTATTAAAGAAAAATTGTAATGCGGGAGATCCCGGTAAAAACGGGAGAGTTGGTCGCCCTAGCATGAGGACTTGTGTTTCGACCAGTGTGGTGTTATCCTTTCGGAGCAGGTAAAACCATCTGTGTCTGGACACCTTCCAGGGGAATTCCAGGGCGGGGGCGGTGGGAGACGAGGACAACCCTTCAGAGCAGATAAAACCGCACCTGTCCGGAGTCGCAAGTCGACGCGTTCCTAAGTGTCCGGACACTATTGGCGACAAACTGCTCACATATCCCACCATCATAGCTCCCCCTGGTAGTGCCCTCTAGGCAGCAGTCGCTGAGTGCTGTTTCGTATTAAATTAGGCGAATAACCATACAGAACAGCATACCTAAAGGATACCAACTGATATAATTTCTACTAGACGAATTTTCTTAGAATCAAGGAGGAGAAAAGGGCAAAGATGAAAAGCAAGTATTGTGATGGAAACCATACTAACTCGTGGTTAACTTGACTGAGCAGCCAGGGCAAATAAAGCTCCATCGAGCAGAACACAATCAACAAGAAACACAACATACACAACAACAGTAAGCAGGATTGATCGCACAGTACACATGTCTACAAATAATAAATGCTTACCAGCTAAACCTAAGTTGAAAGTGTATAAAGGCCTCTACGGCCCTAAGCTTGAGAAGTGAATTATGCCAAAGAAATACGTAACAAACCGTCCAAGAATGATACAGCACACGCAGAAAATAACTTTTTCTGCTGTTAAGCCCATGTAATATGAATTGTGGCTCCATATTCCACAGAAATCTTGCTTCGGAACAGAAGATTCTACAGTCACAAACCAGTTCAGCTGTTTTATAATAAAATATATAAATAAATAAGAAATAGTAAAATTGGATGATTCATCTCTGAAAAAACGGTAACTGATTAATGTTTGGCGATGCAGAGTCTGTGTCCGATTGGAGTCGAAATTTCAAGTATCATCTGTGAAACAACGTGATGCGTTAACTTTATCTTACAAGTACATAATGCGAAAGGTGCTATAAACATGAGCAAAAGTTTTGCATTACCCCGATATGTCGTGCAGGTGGGTGTATTGCCATTGTGGCTGTTCCTATACCGAACGGGTCACTCCTGGCGTTGTTTGTAAACATACATACAGTTACCACACGCGCCACTTACGGGCAGGATGCAGTACTAAAAAAAATGATTTAAATGGCTCTGAGCATTATGGGGCTTAATTGCTGTGATCATTAGTCCCCTCGAACTTAGAACTACTTAAACGTAACTAACCTAAGGACATCACACACATCTATGCCCGAGGCAGGATTCGAACCTGCGACCGCAACGGTCGCGTGGTTCAAGACTGTAGCGCCTAGAACCGCTCGGCCACTGCGGCCGGCTGGACGCAGTACTCAAATGGATTGCAGCATTTCAGTTGAAAGCAAAGCACCAGTGGAGACGAATTTGCTACGTCTGTGCAATAATAAACATCACTCATCCCACGAAGGATCCTGGTCCGCAACATCATGTAACACGCAGAAGGCATGTCAACGAGGTATGTGATGTGGTCCGGACGCGAAATCGGTTCTAAGTGGCAGATAGTGTTGAGGTCTTATACAGCTCATCGCGTGATGTGAATCTCCATTCACGACAACCACTGTGAGCAACAAGTCATACACCCCAAAACAACGGATTCCGTTACCCACAAAGCGAGGTGGCGCAATGGTTAGCGCACTGGATTTGCATTCGGGAGAACGACGATTCAAACCCGCATCCGGCCTTCCTGATTTAGGTTTTTCGTGATTTCCCTAAACCGCGTCAGCCAAATGCCAGGATGGTTCCTTTTAAATGGCACGGTGTTGTTTACAGACGAAACTCGGATATGTTTGTACCATGATAACCGAAGACAGCGTCTCTGGGGACGAATCGGTAGCCTCCAACGCCTCCCACGCTGTGTGCCACACGAGCAACAAGGTTGTGGTGAAGTGACGTTCTGTGGTGGCATTACATGTGGCCATCGGGTACAATTGTTGGGGCAGTCTCACTGCTCTACGGTAGAGAGACGAGATTCTTTAATCAATAGTGGGACAATGCCGGCAATATTTTGGTGATAGTTTCATCTTGATGAATTATAACTCGCGTGCTCATTCTGATGTTCTCGTGAACGCGTTCCTTCAGCATGTTAAGATCACTAGAATGGAGTGGCTTGCCTGTTCCCCAGATATGAACCCAATCGTCTCTGGCATCGATTGAAAGGAACTGTTTTGGACATCGACAACGACCACGTACACTGCACGACTTACGCAGAATCTCCATTGAAGGGTGAGACAATTTGAACCAGAGCTGGCTTGATGATCTCATCGATGTTATGCCACGGCGGATTAATGCCAACATCCGAGCAAGGGAACGTTCCACCAAGCACTGACTTTGTCCAGGAGTGCTGTGAAAAATCCCCATAGGAATGTGACGATTTTGTCGTTACACAAATGTTTGTCCTTTTGTTTTGGTGATCTGGAAAAATTGCATTTGAATACGAGGGGTATCCAAAAGAAGGGATTATTTTTTGAAAGCTACGTATTTTCAAATTGTTTACAAAACGACCTTATCCCCTTCAAAATCCGCTCCATTACAACTAATATATTTGTCCCACCGGTCCTTCCACTCTTCGAAACACTTTTTGTAGTCATCTTTAGAAATGGCTGACAGCTCCTCCCTCGTTTTTTTCCTTGATTTCTTCAATGTTGTCAAATTGGTCTACTTTTCATGCGTGGAAATAAGAAAAAGTCGCACGGAGCCAGGTCAGGCGAGTAAGGTGCGGAACCATTCAATTTTTAACCAAATACTATCAGAGATGGCTGTATATGCAGTTGCGTTGTCGTGGTGGAAGAACCAGTCTAGTGTCTACCACAAATCGAGTCTTTGTTTTTTGCCCGCGGCTTCTTCCACGAATACATACATCACATACATTTCACAGCCACTCATCCATTGTGTGTATGAAGGCGGGAGTGGGGCAGGGGGTGAAACATATGGGACAAACGTGTGTGTACATACACACATATGATGTATGTGTATATCTATCTAATCGAGGTTTTCGACAAATGAGAATACTCTCACTGGCACGCACGTTTCTTCAAGCGGTAAAGAGTCCAAACTCTTGTATCGATCGAGTTATTGAAGCAAGTATGATTTTTTTAAATAGATTGATACACTTTCTTAACGGCATTCGAAATCGCTTGAAAAGACAAGTACTGTCATATAATAACTGTTAATTTTGAGGCTGAAACTGTTTGCGAAAGAATCCGAAAAATATTCTGAAGTGGAAAGAGAAGTCGGCAGGAATCGACTATCGCAGTGTAAATACGCTTATACCAGGCTACCTTGCTGTATCGTGCCTTTCGCTGTCCGACTCGGTAGCTGCGCGGCCAACGCGGCGGATTGCGAAGTGAAGGGGCGCGGGTTCGGTTCCCAACCGGGTGGAAGATTTTCTCTGCTAAGAGAGTAGGCGTTGTTTTGTGCTTACGTTCGTATCGTTATACTTGGCATTATTATTGAGACGGATGAATGGGCTAGGCTCGAAAGCCAATTAAAAGAAAAGGCCTTTTTGCACTTCGGAACTGTCAGGAACTGTGTCGTCTGTTGGCAGGTCATGTCTGCTTCAGCGTTCCTTGGATGTAGACTTGTACACCAATTGCGAGAAGTTCCACGTGCTACTTTTATCGGTGTAGCGATGTTTATTGTGATTGTCGCTGTTCGTCGTGCCGGTGTGAACTGGCACCTTCAACGTCAAACAGAGGACGAAGACTGGAACTGATAGAACACATGACGAAGCTGTTCTGGCTACGTCGCTTGCATCCGCATGATGCCACGAGACGTATTACCAAGGACTGTGGAATCAGCCAGACGAAAGTCAATCACATCTTACCTCGACATAAATTCCACCCTTATCGTGTCTCACTGTATCAGACACTCAAAGGACTTGATTTCGAATGTCGTATGTAACTTTTATCGGTTTACCCTGCAGCACCTGGGAGACGATTGTACGTTTTACCAACGTGTGCTCTTCACCAACGAAACAACGTTTATGAATCACTTTAATGTAAATTTACCTAACATGCACTGCTGGGAAGCTGAAATCGCCAGCTAGCTTCGTCATGTGCAAAACCGACGACCCTGGACCACGAAAGTATGCTGTGATGTCATAGGAAATTCCAGATGTGTTAAATTAAAATGTTTATGCACACTTTCTAACGAATATTTTACCTTTTCTTCTACAAGACGTACCACAGGATAAGACACGATGTGTGTGGTTGCTGTAGCAAAATGGCCGGCCACGTCTACTCTTATTGATTTCTTTCTGTGGGGGGCACTGAGCTGTGAAATCTATCGTGACGCCCTAATTACGCCAGATGATATGCGCCGTCAAATTGCCACAGAATGCAACGGCTTATCATTCAATCTCTCGAACGGCGATTGCAAATATGCGTTGCAGTCGGGATAGTAACAAATTTGAGCACATGGTTAAGTGAAGTGTAAAACTATGTTTCGTCAAGCAAAGTATTTATGTTGTAGGTGATGTTAGTCATTCTGAACAAAATGTTTATTTAAAGTGCATTGCGTCTAAATACAATTTTGAGTAGTATCTGTAGGCACATTTGTCTGATAACAGGTGTTTTACTTTTAAGGAGCATTCTATGACAGCTAACGTATTCTTTTTCTTCAGATCTAAGATAGTTAATGCAGTAGTTTCTTTTCTCCCTGAATAGGGCTGTTTATCATTGTGACATATGAACGACTGACGTTTCTGTTTCGGCTTTGACAAGTACGCGGCAACGGGGAAGGTTTCAACGGAAAAGTGCCTGACGAAACTGTGATTGTTTCCATAAAAACCTGGGAACGTGCACACATTTGAAATTATCCCTAGCTGCTGCGCCAAAAGCTAGCATATGCCGTAGTCCCATATTGAGCAATCATAGGGGACCCGGTATCTATGTCGTATGTAAGATGAAGTTTTATTTTAGAAACGTAGACCCGTATTGTTGCGTGCAACAACGGGAGCCGACATGAAAGCTTTGCTTGGCGGTTTTTACACGACAGTGGACTACTCTGGCCGCTTTGCTTTCCAATTTTAGCACATTTCTCGGATTATTTTGCGAAAGGTTTTAACGTCGATATTATCAAGCGCTACATCACTGTAATTGTCTTTCCAAGCGCTATTGAATAAATTTATGAAAAGAATAAGGTCTCAATTGAAAAAAATCATACTTGTTTCAGTATACTGATTGATACCAGAGCATTATCCAGCCAAGGCATGACGGATCCCTCAGCATTCTATCAATTGTGGAAAATCTCGTTTCGATGTGTGGAACCGTCCGCAATCACCCTTGTTTCTGTAAAAATACCTCCATAACAGTGAAGAAGCCTGCACATACACTAATCAAAACGTACAACACACAACACACGTACACTGTTATCACAGAGTGTTCAATCTGTTCTGTCAGTGCACAGTACAGCACGCAACAAATGGAAAACCGTTCCCCCAGATAATGTACAAATTGTCGAACACCATGATTACGGCAGTGGTCAGCGACGCACCATCGTCTATCTTACCGTCGAGTATTCTATGAGTTAGGCGTACTTCTTCCGCGGCTGAGGTAATTCTATCAAACCAGATCCGTGCGAGTGTCCACAGGAGTTTCGTAAAGTAAGCTGTTTAAGCTCTTCACATGCCACGACAGGAAGAAGTCCATTGGCGTTACATACCATCGACATTAGCACCATTGCGCACTATTCTCATCGCAATGCAGATACAAAGATATACAATCCAAACGATTCGCCAGAGACCAGGGGTCCTTTGTATAGAAATGCTCAGAAGGTGTCCCTGAGCAGCCTGTGAAAGTTCGTCGGTGGAGTTGTGGTTCACCCAGTACATACTATATAGGGTGTTAGACGTGAAGCCGCAGATATTGTGATCATTGGTAACTTAATATGTACCTACTTCAGTCTTTTAGTTATTTTTTCTCTGCATCTAAGAGTCTTCTCGCAAAAACATTACATAATTTACTACCTGATATCTTCTTCACGGTCGTAACTGCAACTGGAAGTGGATTACGTCTAGCACTATAGACTTTTTGTTTTCCGTTCATGTGTCCACACTTCAATAGCTGAGCTGCTGCCCAGGGGAAAATAAACATTAATGTCTTGCTTGTGCTACACGTACTTGGAGGCTCTAACCAACCTAAAAACATACCACTTGTAATAAGAACAATTATTAGTATGCAATTTAAGTAAGCACTGACCAGCGGAAAAATGCTCCTATCGGGGCACAAACATGGCGAATACTTTCCTGTTTTAAAAGACTCTGGTTGAAAAGTAGGGCACCAGCTGCCTCAGTCTACCTTCCTCAGTACCTTTAAAAATTCTCCCAACGGTTTTGGCACGCGAACATGTTCGGAGCCTTTTTAACATGCAGCTCACGTCTCACTCCCACAGCCTCCCCTAACTATAGCTCACTCACAGCCACTTGTCCATCGCTCATATTCACCCACTCCCACTTGCCTATTCTCACTCACACATTCAGCCTAACTCTCTGCATTATATCTTTGTGTCTCTCATTCACTGTCTCCTATCTCAAAGCGACGGTCTCCTTCGTTCTGCCCTCCTACTACTGTCTCCTCTCACTGTCACTGTCTCCCCCTTGCTCTCGCTCTCCTGTTACTATCACATTTATTCCTTCCCACTGCATCTGTCTCTTTTCACAGTCACTACCTCTTTCTTCCTCGTTGTCATTGTCATAGACTATGTCTCTCATTATCACTGGCTCTCACCCACTTCCACTTTCTCCTTCTCTTTATTCCTCTGCCATTGACATTATCTCCTTCCATCTTTTCCTAGCGCTCTTCTGTCACTATCAACTATGTTCCACTGTCATAGTGTCTCTCTCTTTCTCTCACTGTCATTGTCTCCTTCACTCTTTCTATACCACGACCACTGTCTACTATCTTCCATTATTTATTACTTTTCCGTCTCTTTACCATTTCCACTTCCTGCTTATCCTTCAACATAAAAAAGTACGTGTATCTTCAGATGCTAAAAGTTTTGAGAAAAATTTTAAAGGTGCTGACGAAGGTATAACGAGGTGTCTAGTACCCATTTTCAGAGTCCTTTAAAACAGGAGCATATTAGCCTTTTTTGTCTTCGATAGAAGCATTTTTCCGCTCATTCTCTTCTTTTCCCTGCTGCAGCAAGGCACGTCACTCACTTGAAAAGAACTTTACAGTTCAGTAAAATTTTCGGAGGTTACATAAGTAAAATTGAAATAACGCAAATCCAATTTTACTCCTCAGACCGGATTTTATGCGCATAAAAATTTTGCATGTGTTCCAGTACTATAACATGGGGTTCCAGAACCCTTATGATGGTAATGGGGACACTACACAGCATGTTTCTCCTTCTACGTCACTTTATGAACTAAATATTCGTCTCACACCGGATATTACTTGCGTGTTTTACGCGTACAAGTAGGGTAAATTTGAACCTTTGTATCTCGGAAACGGATAAGGATACGAAGAGAATTTTCAAGTAAGTTTGAGATCGGGATTTTAGGATTATATTGTAAAATTTTCAGCCATTTGGTGTGCGTAGCCGTCTTGGAATCCGCGGCTCTGTTTTGGTACCTAAAATCCATGTTTTTTGGATTTTTCCAGGAACGTGCATGAACTAAATGATGCCCCTATAAGCCCCTTAAGGAGCATCATAGACAACAAACAATGCAAAAAGAAGCAACCGATTTTATACATTTGCCTTAGCTGTAGGAAGTGTGTAATATTCAAACATTGGCCCTGTACTGTAGGATAGGCCATTCTTTTGTTGGGTGTAAGGATGGTCCCTTGTCCTAGGGCTACCCAATACACTTGACAGTATCTATCACCAATAGAACCCAAGGTATGAGCCGCGAAAGGATACCGTTTTTAGGCGCGGCGTTTTGGAACAGACTCGTATTAGATAGCTCATGCTTTCGCCTGCGTACCGATGTAATGTTGTTCAGTGTACTCTCCTCAGTCACTAATATCTGCTCTTATATCCATAACACAGGGTGTCTCAGGAGGAATGGTCAATATTTAGGTATACGACAGGAAAGGTGATTCGAAACAAAGAAGTCTAGTAAACATGGGCTTAAACTGCATGCCTTAAGAGCTATGAGCACTTCTTCATCTTCGATATTGTGAAATAAATCTCGTCTACTACAAGCACTTTGGTTTCCATATTTTGGGAGAAGGTAGTAGGGACCAAAACAAGAAAAAAATTTTTTAGTAAACACACGCTCTGAAATCCATACCTTAAAGCTATGAGCACCTGTTCAGAAGAATAGATGTTTCATCGTAGCGAAGAGGCCACTGCCTGACTGGCGGTGACAACACACCCGCTATTGGTGAACGGCTGGGGTAAACCAGCGGTGGGTCAGACTCTGGTTGGGAAAACCCACGGTGCAAAACTGTTCAGTCGGAAGTCCGACGGCACCTGAGGCAGCTGCAAAAGGGTCGAAACACCACGATCGGAAAGTCCAAATATCCGCCGTTGACACCACGACAGAAACGGCTGCGTTGCAGCTGTGCCGTGGTCCGGAAGCATGGACTACTAACGAATGACGTCGAATTCTGTTCAGCAATGAATTGCTGTGCTGCACTGCCCCCGAATGAACGTAGTCGACGAGTATGGCGGTATAGAGAGAGGTCACATTCTTCCAGTGTTTCGGAGAAGCACAGAGGTGCTACTTTTGACGTCATGGGGTAAGCAGCCACTGGGTATGACGTCATGTCACATGTGGTAGCAATGGAGGAAACTCTGTCAGTACATTACGTCAAGAATAGCCCGCATCCTCATGTGTTATCTCTCATGCTACAGTATTGAAGTGTCATTTTGCAAGAGAACAAGCTCATCCACACTTGGCACGCGTTCCTACGAACAGTCTGCGTGATGTTGAGGTACTTCCCTGATCGGCAAGAGCACACGATCTGTTCTCGATAGAAGATTTGTGGAACCTGCTCTGACTTGAACTCCAACCCAACCAGTTACAACAGTTATGGGCCAACTCGCCACCGGAGAGGATGCAACGGCTTTATGACACCCTTCCCAACTGAATAAGTGCATGTATCCTTGACAGAGAGGATGCAACGCCATATTGATAAGCAGTCTCATAATGCCAAGTCATTTGTAAATTTGTCCCGATTTTGTAATCACTTAAATAAAGTCACGTACCCTCTAAACTGGTGAAAGTTTGTTTCCTTTCCTCTTCCTCCCATTTTTTCTTTTTTTTTTGTGAGACGATTTACGCCTCCATTTTCTTAGCTTCTACTCTCCGACTTGAATTATTTTTTGGTTGCCATCTTCTCAAATGAATTTAATAATTAATTAGGAAATTGATGTTATCAATCCCTCCTGCCTTGTTCCATTGCAAGTCATCGAAAGCTCTTTCATATCGTGACTCTCTTGCAGCAGCATCTGTAACTTTGAAAGCAGACAGTTTACCCCTTCAATGTACTCTTTCCATCTATTCGCTTTCTCCTCTGCATTAAACTGTGGAAGTCATTTTGCGCCCTTAATGTAGACATCTTTGCTTTTAAATTCTCCGAAAGTTTAGTTATTTTGACTTTTCTGTAAGCTGAATACGAGCTTCCAACCTTTTCGATTTCTATACATTTTTATTGTAACCATTTAACGGTAATTTCCTTGCGCTTTCTACTGATTTAATTTCGATGGTACATATATTACCGTATTCCTTTCTTTTCCTGAAGAAAATGGCTCAAACGGCTCTGAGCACTATGCGACTTAATTTCTGAGGTCATCAGTCGCTTAGAACTAATTAAACCTAACCAACCTAAGGACATCACACACATCCATGCCCGAGGTAGGATTCGAACCTGCGACCGTAGCGGTCACTCGGTTCCAGAGTGTAGCGCCTAGAACCGCACGGCCACTCCGGCCGGCCTTTTCTGAACATTTTTGTATTTCTTTCTTTCATAGACCGAATAAAAAAGTATTTATTCTATTACTCACAGATTTTTTTGTAGTACTCTTTTTTATATATGTATTCGTCCTTCTAATTTCTGTGATTAATCTTTTAAGGATCCATACTCTCCTTCAACTGAACTGCCAACCGTGGGTTGCGTTACCGGTGTCGCATAATTGGAGTCTCAGAGAACACTGAACGCATGTAATCTCACTTCTTTCACGTTAATATTTCCCAACGATTCTCTTACACATTAACCTAGTCTTCATAAGTACTAAGTTATGATCTACGTCTGCTTCTGTTTACGATCCAGTATCTTATTTCGGAATCTCTGTGTCATCATTATGTAATCCAGCTGGTGTCTTCCTGTGTTTGCAACCTGATCCCTGAAGATTTTCTGTTTCCTATTACTGAGTGAAATTTATGTCAGAAACCACTTCTCTTCTGACATTCCTAGTATCTAGCCCGTTCGCCCCCTTAACTCTACTATTCTTCCATTTATTACAGAGCTCCCTTTATAGTTTAAGCTTCCGCTCAATACCCTCACATATCCCCTCTATCTCATGTTCTCCAAGTACAGTCGCCATGTGGACCTGCATTACCGCTGTTGTCGTTGGTTTCATTCCGATTTTGACGTGAATAATCCTATCGCAGAATTATTCACAGTATCGCACTCTTTGGACTATTTTCCTGTTATAACGAATGTTCACCTCAAAACATTTACCGATGCTTGTAGTATTATCCTCTATTCCACTGGCCGAATGTCTTTATTATCTTTCAGTTTCACTTCGTTTGCCCTACAACGTCTAGATTTAGCCTTTGCATTTCCATTTGCCTGACTTCCTTACCACATTCATACGCTGTAACTCGTAAAATGTTATTCTTTCACAGATTTTTCGATATTGTTATTTAATAGTCATTTCCTCCTTGGCGGATTCGAATAGGTGACGAATCCAGTATTTTTCGTCAGTTATCATTAACATATTTTTAAACAAATTTCTTTTGGGTACATGTTATGTATCTTCAGTTCAGTGATTTCCATTGCGTTCTGCATCCTCAAACCATTGATCATTGCTAGTTCTTTCCCCTTAGGGGCAGTGTGTCCTGAACCTATATCCGTTTCTCCAACACAAGGCCTCTGGCAGAATGAGGCTAACCCCTCATGATGAAAATCTTTGTGTTGGCCATTTCTGGTGATATTTTAATCAAAAGACACTTCTGGCCATCAAAACTACAACACCACGGAGGCAGAATATAACAAACTTCAGACTGGCGTGAAATATTCCATATGCTTGAATATTCAACTGATTACCATTTCAGCTCAGTCGCACAAATTAGGTAGAGGTACAGCCATTTACATCCAGCATATAAGGAAACATTTCTCATTCAGAAATAATATTTGATTGTTGCTTATTAGTGAGAAGACCGTTTCATGCCTCGCGTAAGAAGCAGAAACGCGTTCCAGCAGGTATCGGAATGCGATAGTGGCAGGTTCATAGCCTATCGCGACTCTATCGTTCCGTAACGTTGCTGCTCACAGTGGTCGTGATTCCACGAATGTCATGCGAATACTCAATCGATGGGTTCAGAAGGGTCATGCTCAACGCCATGCAGGATTTCAACGTACCCACGCGATTAGCGCCCGAGAGGACAGACATAGGATACTGCTCACTCGGATGTGCAGGATCGTAGAGGAACGTCACGTCCCTCAAGTTAGGAAATCGGTCTGTTTGAAGCAAGACAAGCAACCAAATGCAGAGTGCGACATTGGCTGCTGCATCACGGCGCCCATTGTTGCGGTTTCCCACGGCGCAAAAGGAGCGAGAGCACTGCACCTAACGATAACACTGGGCCACGCGGAGTGGCCATGCAGTTTGAGGCGTCGTGTCACAGACTGCGCGGCCCCTCCCGCTGGAGGTTCGAGTCCTCCCCCGGGCATGGGTGTGAGTGTTGTTCTTAGCATAAGTTAAAGTAGTGTGTAAGCCTAGGGACCGGTGACCTAAGCAGTTTGGTCCCTTAGGAATTCACACACATTTGAACATTTTTTTTTTTTTTTTATAACACTGGTCACAGTAGCGACACCTTCTTTCTAGACAGTTCAACGTATTGGATCACGATGGATATACTCATGTTTTTAGTCTCCAAAGAGAAAGATTTTGCCAGACCACATTCGTTATCAACATGCGGACGAGGCACCTGGTATCACGTTAATAGGGTAGCATTGGCTACATAAGACGATCAACTTTGATTCGTATAGCCGGTATTCTGGGTGATGTAAAGCCGCTGGCTGTGCCCTGCCTTCGAGATCTCCGTGTCCTTATGTTTCAATAAGTCAGTGCAAGACTGCATACTTACCGGAAGGCTGCAATGAAAATGCAGCTACTCAAAGAGGTCTAGTTGGGCAGCAGAACTTGGTAGATATTCCAGTGCGTTAATGCGGAACCGATTTACCCCGGAAAAAAAATTAGTCCTAATTTTGACCACCACGCCCAATACTGGCGCTATAAATGTAAGATAGACATGTACAAATGTTTCCATATGTAATGGATTAGGAACTGGACTTGAGCAGAACAGGTTAAACAAGTGCGAAAGCCATAATGCTGATTTTATTATTGACTGCCACTTCCACAGTTTGTTCAATATGAGCAGTGGTAATGTCGATGAGATGCTGCATCCGTAAAACGATGTGATCAGCAGTTGCTCACAGCAGTTCCAGTGGAATCTGAGCAATGCTTTCTTGTATATTGGCCTTCAAATTAATTAGATACCAAACGTGTCCTGGTAAACGCGTTCTTTTAGATATTCCCAGAGCCAAAAGTTACATGGATTCAGATCTAGTGATCTTCCCGCCCATGCATCTGGAAAACCTCTGGAGATAACATATTCGTTGAAGTATGCATTAAGCAATCTTTCACTGGATGAGCGACACGAGTTGTTGCCCCGTGTTCCCACATAGTTGTGCTCTTCCAAAGCGGGAATCACCTGCTGTGCGAGGTCTCGATAACGTGCAGACGTCACTGTATACTTGATGGGCCTTCCGGGTGTATTACCTTGAAACAAGAACGGACCGAGAATAAAGGTTCATGTGAATCCACACCACTCAGTCACATAATGCGAGTGCAATGGCTCTTCGTGCGCAGTTTAACAGTATCCGAAATTCGGCAGTTCTGCGTATTCAGTGCACCCTGTAGTGTTTTATGTGCCCGTCACTCCACAAAATATTGCCCGGCCACATGTTATCAACATCGATCTGAGCCAGAAACCAAAGAGCAAATTTAGAACGCTGCTGCGGATCGTGAGGTTTCAGTTGCTGCAGAGTCTGGTTCTTGTACAGGTACCAGCGTAAAAGAGATAGCGGAACTGTCCGTACTGTTGACCGAGGGATGGACTATTCACGTGACATTGCATGAGAAGTAGCATGTGCTGCATGGTCAGTTACAGCAACAGCAACCACGTTCATAAGTTCCACCAGGGAAGGACGCGTTCCTATTCGAGGGCCACACCAAGCTCACCAGTGCTTCCGAATTCCATTACAATCTTTTTTTAAAACAATTTAACGACATTGGGTCTCTCGCGAGGCCTCTCAGTCAGCATTGTAATTGCTGCCGTTCACATAAAACACTTTCGCTAATAGCACACGGTTTCTCTTCTTGTTAGCCATACTGTTCACTCACATTATGTTTTTTCCAAATGACAGCGTGGATGTCATACCGTCATACAGTGTACAGCGCTAGATTTCTATCTGGTGACCACAATTGGAACTAATCTTTTCCAGGGCAAATTGGTTCCGCATTAACACTGTAGAATATCTACCAAGTTTCTCCGCCATGCGATAATTAGGGCCCACATTGGACTTCCGTGAGAAGCTGCACTTTAATTTGACTGTGCTGTCCTGACCTACGGCGAAAACAGAGATTGTTCGACGGTTGCCCAGATCCCCAGATCTCTCATTCATTGGAAACCTCTAATCATGGCTTGGCACTCCATCACTCGTTAACCACTACGACTAACGGACTCTGGCACAGTGTTGAAGTTACGCGGAATGACGTATCGTATCTCTCATCCAAGATAGACTCGATGCTCAGCAGGTCACATCCACTGTTGCTGCAGAGGAGACAGCTCTCTGTACTAAATGTCGCACTTTATATACTCCCAAATCAACTACAGATTTAATAATATAATTACTATTCTGTACGCAGCTCGTGGTATTGCGCTACCGTTCTTGCTTCCCGCACACGGGATCCCGTGTTCGATTCCCGGCGGGGACAGGGATTTTTCCTGCCTGGAGATGACTGGGTGTTGTTGTATCTTCTTCATCATCATCAACATTCATCCCCATAACGGTCGGACGAAGGCAATGGCAAATCACCTCCGCTAGGAACTTGCCTAATACGGCGGTGCGGGTCAACCGCATCGTCCCCTACGCTCCTCGGAGTAACGAACCTCATCATCATCATTACTATTCTGAATAGGCACAATTAGTAAAATTTCGTTATTTTCTATTCTTCCTGATGTTGCAATTTTAACGACCAGCAGTATATACAAGACGTTACAAAAAAGTATTAAGTGTTTTTAGAAGTGATAATATGGTCCAAAACAAATGTCCAGTAAACATGGGTTCTAAAATCCATACCTGAAGAGCTACGTCTTTGCTGCTGTGGAAAATATCTCTCTTTCTGCAAGCTCTTGGCTATTACAATCGATCTACGTACAAATGCGGAACTCTTTGCGGCAAAAAAAAAAAAAAAAAAAAAAAAAAAAAATGCAACGTTTTGAATCACTGCTTGGGGCGCTAGCATCGCTTCAGCAGTCAAAAGCTGGATTATTGCTAGCGCTCCAAGCGGCTGCGTGTAGTAGCAGAAAAATTGAAAGCTATGAACGGAGTACTGATATTCTTTATGATGTTTCCGTCACTAAACGTGGCGGTAATTTTTCCATTGTGGAGAGGAAAAATATAATTAAAGTAATACTTTATACCGGCTCCTGTTACTGGTAACATATAATAATTAAGTCTCAGCGCGATGAAATATATACGGTTCACAGAAGCAGAGTCGTAATCATGACCTGTATGCTGAAAAATATCTAGAAAGAAGGGTACCACCTGCACAGTTATTTAGCCGTCTTTACCAGTTCGAACAAACGTGGATCGTGGCACATTTTTATTATTCCTTTAGTAAATACTAGCACCTCTCAAAATATGGAATACTTTTTTAACACCCTATAGAATTTACAGTTAGGTTCGAACTTTGGACCAAGGCCATTTAGGCTAGCGTTAACCCTAGACCACTAATCGAAATGAGAAGATAAAATGGCAGTGAGACTCTGCCGGTGATCACTCTGCGGTTTGCCCACTACTCTTAATATCCATTATGGATGAGTAATCTTTGTTTCAAGAGTCCTCTGACAGCAAAATACGCAGTAGTAATGCACTAGACTCACATACACAAGGACGGCGTTTCAATTCTTCGCCCCTCACATCACTTCCTCCCTGCCTCCGCTCCCTGCCATCGAAATTTAGGTTTTCCGTGGTTCCTCAGATTAAAGCAAGCCGGCCGGAGTGGCCGAGCGGTTTTAGGCGATTCAGTCTGTAACCACACGACCGCTACGGTCGCAGGTTCGAATCCTGCCTCGGGCATGGATGTGTGTGATGTCTTTAGGTTAGTTAGGTTTAAATAGTTCTAAGTTCTAGGCGACTGATGACCTCAGAAGTTAAGTCGCATAGTGCTCAGAAACATTTGAACCATTTTGATTAAAGCAAACACAGAGCTGCTTCCCCTGAAAAGGAACACAGCATATTTTCCTCATAATCTCTGATGAATCCCGCCGTGGACAGGATGTTAAAGAGTAATTTTCCTTTCTTTCTTACGTAAATTATTTGCAATGAACTTTATTTCAGAATTTAAATGTTATCCTCCAAAGGAGTGTGTACTATAATGAACGACCCTGAAGATTAAAACTATGTGTCCTTTCAGAACTGGAATTAGCTCTTTAACTTTCGTTAGCAATGTCTTCCTTATTTATGACTGAGGCACACTACATGGACCCAGTCAGAGGTTCAATATGACAAAAATAATTCTACTGCCTTTCCAAACCGTTCTCCATGCTATATTACCACAGGAAAAAAATGATAGGCAGATTATTTCTTTTAGACGAGAACGAAGGAGCATTTCCACGGAGAAAATTTACTTTGCTGTGTACGCGAAAATGAGCCTTCTTCATTTATTGAACTATGGCGGTGCTGAACTAAGTCGACAGACATGAATTAGGAAGTTTCAACTAGCAATGCACAGGTGCTGAGTGTATGGAATTTCGAACGGACCAATAGGGAGTGCCCGTAGTGCTCGAATTCTAGAATATTTCCCACCGAAATTAATGTTCTGGGTTACAGCCACATAGCTTTAATGAAAAAATGCCATACAAATTGATAAGCCTCGCAGGTGGTCCAGAACAGCTCAGGTTAGGTGTAAAACTGTCAGCTACACCGGATGTTTCAGAAAATAATGCGCACGGCATGATTAAACAGCAAAATACATTGCAGGCTCTAAAACCCTGGGCGAAAGACGACCCACACTGATCAGATCGAATGAACTGTGGTGGAATTTGGCAGTTGAGAGACTAGTGCAGGAAAATATGGCACATCATTGAGGGCCAAACATGAAATCTGACGAATTTCTTGTTGTTAATAAAGCAAAGAGAAACAGGCCCAGAAGGATGAAAGCAGAGCCAAGAAGAAATCATAGCACTAACTGGTGAAGACATAGAGAGGAACTTGAGATATGCCCTCGCGAATAAAGTGTGGTAGCGATTTAAGACGATGAGAACACAGAATACAAACAATACTCGGATAAGACCAATAAGCATTGAGTAATGAACGAAGCTTTTGCCGTAGGAGATGCACAGAAGACAGAGCTCGTTTACCACAATCAAAGTGAATGAAAAGTGGAAAGAAGAGAGCATTTACCAGTAACACCTGTAAGCGCGAAAATATATGAAATATATGAAAAACGACAACGTTCTGGGTGCTGGAAATTTAAATGTCGAACTTGCAAAGGCTACACCAGTGGTACTGTAAGCGGAACTCTAGAAAAAATGCTTAAGAAGAGATGCAAACAATGGAAACTCCAGGTAGGAGTATCAGAAATGCGGGAAAAGATAGACTGCTACTCACCGTAAAGGAGACAAGTTAAGTTGCAGACAGGCGTAGTTAAAAGACACTTACATAAAGCTTTCGGCTACAGCCTTAATCGGCAAAATAGAAACAAACACCATTCGCACACCACACCATTTCTGATGAAGGCTGTAGCCGAAGACTTTATGGAACTGTCTTTTAATTGTGTTTGTCGGCAACGTAATGTGTCTTCTTTACGGTAAGTAGCAATCTGTTTTTTCCCACATCGTTAAAAAGAGATAAAGTTCCAGATAAATGGAGGGAAGCCATAATCCGCTCTGTTTATAAAAGGAGTAGAAGATAGGGCTGTCATAACCACCGAGACTTTAGGGTGATGCCGATCTTCACACGATTATAAGGCGGAAATCTGAAACAAAGTGTATAATTGGAAGTACATGAAACAAAAGAGCGGTTTGATTTAGACCAGTGCATTCAGGCTTAAATGTAATGGAGATACTAACAGCAGGGGGCATAATGACTTAGTTGTTCTATGTGGAGCTACAAAAAGCCTAAAATACCGTTTCACAAAATAGGTGTGAACTAGCATTGTAATAAGGGATGTACTGAACATAATGTAGGGATTACTGGACTCGTAAAAAGAATAAAATCTTCCTGTCGCACATTACTGCATATGAATATACTTACTCCTTAAGTTGTTCCCTACGTGAATTTGCATATGAAGTACTAGATTACGTTGGATGTACTACGAGAATAACTCCTAACCGTCGGTACCCGGTAATTTGATGATTGTTGGAAGGCCGGCCGGATTGGCCGAGCGGTTCTAGGCGCTACAGTTTGGAACCGCGCGACCGCTACGGTCGCAGGTTCGAATCCTGATTCCGGGCATGGATGTGTGTGATGTCCATAGGTTAGTTAGGTTTAAGTAGTTCTAAGTTCTAGGGGACTGATGACCTGAGAAGTTGAGTGCTCAGAGCCATTTGATTGTTGGAAGAGTTGCCTTCTTACCTCATGTCTTCGAAAGATGTCTCGTTGTCCTCATCGGAATTTTTCTTCGTAGGTCGTGGCTTCTAATATAGCTATAAGTACCTTTGGTCACTGGGATCATTAATGTTGTTGCTTTAATAATATTCAAAGTTTTTGGTTTAAGAAAAACGATTGTCACTTTATTTATATCTTCAGTTGGGTGAAATAAACACTTATGTCAAGCGATATAGTAAAATCACTGCCGCGTGAGAACCAGTTAAACACCATACTCAATATTATGATCACTTTGTCTCTTCACAATACGGAGCGCTGCAACTGTAAGGGCCGTCAAATGAAAACGAGATAGGAGGAAAAAATGTAAGTATATGTTTATTATTTCAAAAGTAATGCATTTATCTACTGTGAAACAGGACGGTCCATGCCTTCACCTAAAAATGTTTGCGGCTCCCTGCGGAACCATGATTGTGCCCAGACGTGCGCCTCTTCCTCTTCCTTCTGGGCTCCAAAAATACGGAAATCGTATGGGGAGAGATCGGGGCTAATGGAGGGCGTGTAATGGCTTCCCAGGAAACTTTTGCAGCGTACTCGAAACAACCTTGGCTGCATATGGGTGCGGAGAAGAGTTCTTTGGAGATGAAGCCCAACCTTGGAATGGGCAGGTATGTTCACCTAAAAATGTTTGCGGCTCCCTGCGGAACCATGATTGTGCCCAGACGTGCGCCTCTTCCTCTTCCTTCTGGGTTCCAAAAATACGGTAATCGTATGGGGAGAGATCGGGGCTAATGGAGGGCGTGTAATGGCTTCCCAGGAAACTTTTGCAGCGTACTCGAAACAACCTTGGCTGCATATGGGTGCGGAGAAGAGTTCTTTGGAGATGAAGCCCAACCTTGGATTGGGCAGGTATGTTGGAGGAAATGTCCGTATTTTTTTTAAAGGTTTCACCTCAGTGTTTGCAAGAGAACAATGGAACACTGAAATCTAGATGGCTGAGCCGGTAGGGTGGTGATGCTGGTGTGGGAAGATAGAGAGTAGGTTCCCTTGAGTCGTGCTTTCTGCCTCGTGCGCGTTTGCTTCTTCTGTGTGTCCGTTTTTGTTGTGTTTTAGTGTATGGTAATCTGTGTGTGCATGAACTCATTGTTTTCCTGTTGGTGCTCGTGTGGTCTTTCAACATGTTCCTTTTCTCTTTGTAGTCACCCTCTGCCAGGCACTTTATTGTGAATAACAGAGTAATCACATGGATGTAGATGTATGAAGTGATCTCGGATAGTGAGCAAGCACTTCTTTTATGTTATTTTTGCGAAATAATTGCTGTGTGTGTTTTTATTCCAGAGTGGTGATGGTTTTCCTCTGTCAGCGTTCTACGTACATAGAACGTGTACTCCGTCCTTTCAGTACTCTGATATGCTCATTGATCTGCTGTTAATATTTCTAACAATATTTCCATTTTTTAGTTTCAGCTGTTACATTTTAATTCATATTTACCAGAACAATTGTGCTGTTTTTTTGTTGCTGTATTTAGCTGCTTCTACATTTCATTGCATGTTTTTTTTAATTAATTTAATTTTGAGTGTAATTTGTAGCGATATGTCCTTCCGTTCCATTTTCTGCGTTCCTGTGGTCCTGAATGAATGTTGTAAGGGTGTAAGTTGAATGTATTTGTAATTTTCTAGTCTTTATTTTAATTTTTCTTTTGCCAGTTATCTTTGAATCATAGGCTCACACCGTGTGCCTGCAACATGCTAGAGAGAAAACAACTGGTTGTTACCTTGCATATGTCATGTCCGTAGCAAATTCTTTTCTGGGAGCCGGCCTGTGTGGCCGAGCGGTTCTAGGTGCTACAGTCTGGAACCGTGCGATCACTACGATCGCAGGTACGAATCCTGCCTCTGGCATGGATGTTTGTGATGTCCTTAGGTTAGTTAGGTTTAAGTAGTTCTAAGTTCTAGGGGACTGATGACCTCAGCAGTTAAGTCCCGTAGTGCTCAGAGCCATTTGAACCTTTTCTGGGAATGCAACCGTTGTTGGATTTTGAGATTTTGAAGCATAGTTGGAAAGTGCTAGCTCGGCCATAGTTTCAATGATCTGACAGTGTCATAGATTAGCACTTCTCCGTTTTTTCTGTGTTTGTTATAAATAAGAAACATTCATTCAATATCCAGAGGCTTATAGGCAGATGCGGAATCCACGTGACAAGAAAGCTAAATGTCGCAATTGGAAAATACAACGTACAAGGTGTCTGTGTTGTTGCGCTATTAAACGCATGAGAAATAATGTCTATTGATGGTAACTCTAAGGCTGCAGAAACTGAAAAGTAGCATCACACCTCAGTCAAATTTGTTTGGGAGGATAAGTACTCTCAAACTATCAAAATTGGCTAACAAGTTTCACGGTGCACGTTGGATGGACAAACACATAGTGTTGCAGGTTTGGTGTTCACAATTTGTAAAATCTGACTAAGACTGGAGAAGCTATGCCTTATAGCAACATTATGAATTAATTAGGAATGAGCGGTAGCAGACCATTTCCTCTGAACTAACCTTCGAAGCCTGGTGTAAGTTTCATTACCGGTGAACGGTAGCGCCGTAATGAATCCTGCATAAATACTCCGAGAATTTAATAGAATTGGAAAAGAGAAATCTACCTCCGAAAATTACATAATAATCTGAACAATATCGAAATAATTATAGCAAAATATACATTAAAAATTAAAATTTGTAATCTGAATAATTTTGATACAGGAAACTCTATGATGAAAATAACTACGTTATCGCATCAGCTGGAATTTAATCACGAAACTAAATATTCGCAAAACGTGGCTTAACGAAATGTACTTTTGAATATGCTTTTATATTTAGAACAGTCAAACACACTGCTATAAGCGTAATTTTCATCAGTTGTTGCATAGTGTTTAATTATGTTAGAAGACTGTTTATTTTGAATAATGTCAATGGACGAACGGTAACGTAATATTTCACAGAAGCAACGTAAATGATAAGATGTGATAATTTACTAATGCGGAAGAAAAAGATGAAGAACTCTCGTATAATATTAACGACAGCTATTGAAACGAACTATTCTTTACACATTAATGTTCCATGATTTTTATACACCACAGGACACTAAAAAAATTAAATCTTTCTCTACACAGAACACACACCGTCCCGCATAGTACCTAAAATGTCTAAACCATAGTACACATATGTCTTTTGTATACAATAAATACAGTGTTCTGTTTCAAGAGGATGCGAGTTACGTTTTTTAAATATCACAATTTTAAAATTATTTATCCGAAAGTTTCTATTATAGCTTAACGGAGAAAATATAGGTAACGCGAAATTGTAATGTTAATAATATGATCAGATGAATGAAAGAGAAACAGGAAACAATACGATCAGATCTGGTACAGAAAAAATAAGGGCATCATGAATGGGTCAATTCATCACAGTGAGATCATTACAGAAGAATGGCTATACCAGTTGGTTCAGGTCTGGGAAGTAAAAAGACTATACTTTTGAAAGAACAAGCTTGCCAGTTTTCTGAAGTCGTAGTAGCATCAAGGGGAATCCAAATGTTGGGTCTGCAGTTTCTGTTGGAAACTATTTCAATCCTAAAATCGCTATGGGTTCTGACAATCACCCGTTGATGAACTGTAGCTTTGTAGGCGTATGCTCAGAACAATGCCCTGTGAAAAGCGCAGGGGATACTTTGCCCATAGTTCGAGCTCTTCTATGGTTCTCTAAGATCAATAACGAGATACTCTCAGCCACTTAATGTTGCCTCTGCAACTACTTCAATACAGATAGGTTTGCGCCCGATAACAACTAAACGTGATGTTCAGCTTTACTGCCAAAGACAATTTTCCTATGCAAAAATAAAGTTCGGCTTGTTATTATTCTGAATGATTATAACATTTAAACAATATTTTCTGTCAATATTGTTACGCAAAATTTAGCTTTACCACAACAGACAATTTTCGTGCGTTAAAAATAAGGTTCGTATTGTTGTTATTCTGAATGGTTATAACATTCAAATAAGATTTTCGGTCAACATTCTCACAAAACATCTGTTATTTGTATGTAATTAATTATTAAATTTCAAGATTTGGTCACGTGATCGAAAACGGTCACCGGCTGAAGCTCCGGTAACGCCACAGGCTAGGAATAAGACGAAGCTATACAAGTGTTACAGGAGTGTTAGCCGATGTTACTAGCGTTCTTCCGTACTATTTCTATAAATTCAAATGGCTCTAAGCACTATGGGACTTAAGAACATCACGCACATCCATGCCCGAGGCAGGATTCGAACCTGCGACCGTAGCAGCAGCGCGGTTCCGGACTGAAGCGCCTAGAACCGCTTGGCCACAGCGGCTTGCACTATTTAGTTATTTAGTGGTGTAAAACGCACTTACAGCTTTTAAGTAACAATGGAAAGGAATTTTGTGAAGCATGGTAGTGAAAACGTTCCGAAAATTGATGCATTTATGGTCTCTTTCTTCTTCAAACACGATGCAGATTTTTCGTTCCCAAAAGGAGAAACGAAAAGTACAATGGATAGCTGCTGGGGCGGAGGTACTGCGACACTACACTGAGTAGTAGAATTGTGTTAAAACCGGGGGGATCTGTGCGTGGATTATTTGCTCCGAACACGCAGAGAAGGTTTCCTAGAGCAACTTGTGACAACCTGCACAATAAAACATAGCGGAAAATTTTTCATTCAGAAGATAATTCTGATTGTTAATTGCTGTGGTTACTGCCACAACTACTATTGTTTTCCAGCTACCTCTTTTCCCAATTCTCAAATTTTCAGACAGCGTTGGGAATTGCAGAGCATCATCGCGTTTTGCTTTCAATAGCTTTATACACTGTAGTTTTTCTTTTCTCCATGTAATTAATTTAAATCACCGGAAAATTATGTCTATAAAATGTGCAGTTTAAGCAACAGAACATAAATATATGTTTTTCTACTACATACCTAACTGGCGCTGAAATGCTATGATTTAAATGTACCTAAGCAGGACCAACATTCATTTTATCGTAATGCCCTGATCTTATTATATTTCCTCCTAAGTTCCAGACAGTGGCCAGTATTTCAGTCTGTCAAAAGCATTCAATTTAACAACAGGCTAAAGTCTTAGTCGTAAATTACTGTCTTAAACGAGTTCTCTCGAAAGTATATAAAAAAGGAAAGCATCTTACTTCGAATGAGGATCGCTCTTGCTAACATTGCATTAGCAGTTCAGCACGCTACCTATTGCATTGTAGCCGACGGTGTGCTATATGGAGTGCATATTTACTTCAAACTGATCTTCACGGAAGTGAACACATGCCGCCATCGTCTTGACCAGTTTCCAGCCCCAGACTGGGTCTGTTTGGAACATAAGCCTCGCAGCCCAGTTCGTTTTCCCACATTCTCTCTGTGTTCACTCTGCTCCTCACCTTTCAAGCAGCTATCCCTTGGTCTTCCTCTTGATCGGTTCCTTCGCGTCACCATACCATGTATCTTAGCGGGCCTCTTGTTTTTCTTTCTCTTTAAGAAATGGTTCAAATGGCTCTGAGCACTATGGGACTCAACTGCTGTGGTTATCAGTCCCCTAGAACTTAGAACTACTTAAACCTAACTAACCGAAGGACATCACACACATCCATGCCCGAGGCAGGATTCGAACCTGCGACCGTAGCAGTCGCGCGGTTCCGGACTGAGCGCCTTAACCGCGAGACCACCGCGGCCGGCTCTCTTTAAGAGCCCACACCATCTTAGCCTTAATGTTTCTATCCTGCTCTGCAGGAGTTTATTCTTTCTCTATTTCCCTTACAATTTCATTCCTCATCTTATTATAGCATAGCCTCCGGAAAAAAGAGTATAAATTAAATTGTCGATACTCCACAATGGAAGCGCTATATGCGCTCTCAGAATAGAAATTTGTAGTATCTTTGTCATTTGGTACAAAAGGGATGTTTTCTTGGTTCTGATGTTCTATTTGACGGACGCTTATTGTTCACGGTCTGTAACTAATACAATTATTTCTAGCAATACTAGTAATATTCTGAATATGTATGAAACAACAGCTTATAAAAATTGTGTTTTTATCAGTAGTAAGTACATTTCCTGCCCATGATTTAGTTAGGTAATAATTAATTGTTTCCCTGATCATTTTCTGGAGGCTCATTGTTGTAGCGACGCCATTAATGATAAAAATAATATAAGCTATTTTAATAGTCATTGAATCCTAAAAGTATTAAAAAGAATAACCTCAATAAATACAAAACGGCGTCTTGTAATATTTTCCAATTCAGTTTTGGCTAGAGGTAAAGTTTTACTAAGAGCAATTTCTATAAATGTGTACGCTGCCATTGCACATAGGCAGCTATCCTGGAGCATCAAGCATTGGGGTTAATTGGCTTATCGCGTAGTATTAAAGAAAGATTTATGTTTAATCCATCGTGAGTAAGACGGATGTCTTCACGTCAGATATTTCTGGCGACAGCGCCCTGAGAAAATTAAGCCGTGGCTTTTAACAAACATAAAATAGAATTTTTAACAAAACATTTAATTCAATTATCTGAATATTTTCTTTCAAAAAAAAAAAAAAATATTACGCGATACTATTTCTCCTTGTTACTCCTGCCCTACTTCTGAGCAATTCCGTTTCCCATGCCTGCCATTTCACAATCTGCGAACAACGTCGCAAAATGGGGGACGAATACCGTGGGGATTTAGAGTGCCCAAGGGCCAATACGGTAACTGTGAAGGCCGTATAGGAACTCCTAAAAGTTGGTCTGATGAAACTGTGATAGGCCTAGCTGGCCAACAGAGGCTCAACAACCAGCTTTCAGCAAGGTAACTAGTCTCGGAAAGGATGGATATAATAGAAAAGAACACATTTAGTGACCGCCGTCTCATTTGGATGTCTACAAGCGAGATGCAACCACATTGTAAGCATCGTCTCATTCTTTGAAACACTCAGAAACAGCCTTTCAGGAGTTTTTATAGATGTATTCGTAACACATTTTCCGAAACGTAAATTTCAAAACAAGATATCAATGGAAATTTCCTATTGGACCAAACTGCTGAGGTCATCCGTCTCTAGGTTTACACATTACTTAACCTAACTTTAACTTATGCTAAGGACAACACACACACCCATGCCCGAGGGGGGACTCGAACCTCCGACGGGGGAAGCCGCGCGAACCGTGACAAGACCCCTGAGACCACGCGGCTATCCCGCACGGCATATATCAATGTGAATTAGCTTTGCAAGAGCAGGAGCAGCGTTCGAGCCAGTGATATCACAGGCCTCACGTGACTTTAATGCAACATTTGAACGGCTTTACAAATTATTCGAATATCACTTCCGTTTTTTCTTAAATATCGAAATTCACGAGGGAAAAAAAACGTATGAGCATAAACTGACATAACAATCATTTAAGACGTTTTCTAGAAAACGGTAAAATTGCCTATTGTGGTACTGTAAGCATGGCATGACCTAAAGGGTCATTCTGTACTTAAATCGTGCCTGGAATAATTTACACTTAGGTGACAAAAGTCGTGGGATACCTCCTAATATCGTGTTGGGCGTTCTCTTGCACTGCAGGTGGCGACGGAAGCGCCGCCGTGGCAGCGTTGGGGAGAGGCGCAGACGGCGGCGGTCAGACAACTGGACGCATGTACACATCTCCCAGAAGCTAGTGCTAGTGCCGTGTCTGTGGTCAAGACAGGGCGCGAAAGGCAGTGGCGGTAGCCGAAGCTGGTGGCTCGGCCTTTGCTTGGAGAATCAGTCACTGAAGGGTGCTGCTGGAGAGATACCAAAGAAAGCAGTTCCGCGGAAGGCACGTCCAAGACCCTGCGCATCGACACCGGACGGACACAGTCAGCGTGACGACGTTCGCGTGTGGTCAGCAACCTGTTGGAGCGGGTGCTGTTTGCTCCGGTTGCAGACCTGGCGTCGCAGGAACGGCTTCAGCAGACTGCAAGCAGTACAGTCAGACTGCTTTAGACTTAATGTTGGTATCCTGGCGTTCGTGTGTGCAAGAATTGAGTCACAGTGTCAGGATGCAAAAGTGCATTAAGTCAAGTCCACTATAGCTCACTTCGTCAAGTGAATATTGTGTATTGTATGGAGGTTGGGAGGGGGCATGTTAAATTAAATATTATGTCACAATGGAAGTCGGTTCGTATCACTACATGTGGTGCACGTGACTGTGCCCTGTGCGTATGTTCTGTATTGTGTGGTTTTTGTGTTTAATCGGTACAGATCTTATTACTGAACCTGATGTTCATTCAGGTATATTGTGAATTGTTATATTCTCTTAGATGATTGAATTCTTTATATATGTAACTGGTGTCCGGTTACTCAGATGTAAGCATGGGTAATTGAGTAGAATATTGGTAGTTGGTGTCTTGGTGATCCGGAGGAGCTACTTGAATCAAGACAAGATGTAGCTAGTAAGGATCATTTTTCCATCATAGCTAAGTGAATACTTTCTGGAATAATAAGTCGTTATTGTTAGAACTACTGGAGGCCGAAGGCTGTATGTTGTTAAGCTTTATACTGATATCTGAGTTGCTCATCTGTGGCCAGACTGAATTGTTTTTTGTAGTTATTGTTATTATTCCGAGAAGATATTTTGTATTGTTCAAGCTCTGTTCACGTTTATTCAGACTTCAAGAAATCTTTTGTTTAAAACACCGTTTTTATCTTGTGGAAATTGGTATTTGCATAGTAAATAAAATTGTTGAGTCCTATTTCTGCACAACTCACAGCCCAAATCCCACTCCACCTACGTTACACAGTACACGCCGGACGGTACTAACAAAATAACAAAAGCACAACTCCCCTTTCACTCTTATCACCCTGCTCCCCCCCCCCCCCCCACCCTCAACCATAGTGTCCGATGGAGATGTTTGGCAAGGGAACAACTGAATGAAATCTGCGATACTCACAGATGTTCGAAATTCGTCTGATGCCTGGCGATCGTCGTATGAGAGAGTGAGTGGAGGCGAGCAAGTTCCAAAGCAGCCTTCTGGTGCGCATTCCCACGATTCTAGCTGGGAGGTGGGCCAGTCACGTTTGGAGCTGATATTACGTATAGATTTCGATGGTTTTCATCGCTATCGTGAGTGATGGAGGACCGTCCAGAATCGGGACAGGTTCATTCGACCTGCTTTTCAACTCTTGAATCCAAATTTCATCAGTGGGTTCGTCTTTCAAGAGGATAATACACGAGCATCTAGTAACATCTTTCTCCAAGAGACAAGAGTCACCTAATGGAATGACACTGCTGTCCTGAAGCATACATGAGACAAGTTGAAACTTAAAGTCTCTCGTCTCAGGAAAGATCCTCCCACACTGGATAACTCCAGGAGGTTCTTCATGGAAGGCAGTGTCAGGCTCGAAGAGCGACATTTAGGCTAGGCTTTTGCAACGCTTCTCCATGGAACCCAGACACTGCGTCGCGCCCGCAATCTCATTCACGAGCAGGTGCAGCTGTTATAGACTATCTGCCCTTTAGCCTGCCTATTGCTCAAGTTCTGAGAATGCGCAAACCACTTGGCCACCTCTGTCCATGGCCGCGAGACCAGGGCAGCTCGATTATGTGAACTATAGGCCGAGTGCCTGACTATCGCAGTTTGAGCCACTTTGCCCACCACCAGCTTGGACACCCTAGTCTGGACCATCTGATGGACAAAAAAACAAGCGAGATCCAAGTAAGTGACAATGTACAGGATGGAACAAGAGTCCCAGTTTTGATTTCATGGATTTGAAAAAAAATGTGCTTTTTCGAGCAGATTAACTTTATTTTGGTTATTTTTTTTTATTTCACCCCTTGAATCTACGACCTCTCGCCTTCTCAGATAGCCAAGTGGTACAAATCTTATTGACTACTCATTAAATTAACTGTTCATTGTTTCTCATTACAGACTTTTTACAGTAATTTGCTTTTCAAATAAAGTTCGGTTGTTATAACTATAAGTTACTTTTCGTTAGGTTAATTGCTGCAGGTGCCCGTGAATGTCTGATTATCATCTCGTTCTGAAATTCATGCTTTCAGACTCAGCTGAGGTGAGTGGCTTTCTTCAGACAAAAACGCTGCACACGCAGCCTGTAAAAGAATGTTTAGTTACCGCCATCGAAATTTAATACTCTAATTTTGTACCCAAAATGGTTACTAGCGACGTAAACACAGAAATGAAATTAGTGGAAATGCAATTAGTGCACTTTTCCCTAGTAACTGAGGATGGTATTGATTTCCCATAATTTTGGTACTTTTTAAATTAGATTGGACTAGATTCAGTTTTCGTTCCACAGACCAAAAAAATGAGATGATTCCCGTGGGTGTGTTTAATTTACTGTTTTCTAGTAGCCGGCCAGGGTGGCCAAGCGGTTCTAGGCGCTACAGTCTGGAACCGCGCGACCGCTGCGGTCGCAGGTTCAAATCCTGCCTCGGGCATGGATGTGTGTGATGTCCTTAGGTTAGTTAGGTTTAAGTAGTTCCAAATTCTAGGGGACTGATGACCACAGAAGTTAAGTCCCATAGTGCTCAGAGCCGTTTGAACCATTTTGTTTTCTAGTATTCGTCCCTTTTTAAGTAAATTTCCCAATCTGCTACTAACCTAATTTACGACGCATCACAATTAGTGTAATACATAAAGCAACACAAGTAATACAGTTTCTTTTTGGATGTAATGAGCGGAGCGGGAGGGGGGGGGCGGAGGATGGAGTGATGAGGGGTGTGGGTAGGATGGGGGAGTGCACGCTACTGTTCGAATCTTGTTAGCGGATGTGCTTTGTCATTCTGTTTATTTGGAATTAACAGGATCTACAGTAACGAGTGTTTGAAATTGGGACACCTACCTGTAGCAGCTTCTTTGTGGCGATGGCGGCGATGTATCGCAGTAAGACTGGAAACATTAAGGAGCGTTCCTGATTCTTGGGGACTTACAGGACTCCTGCATGTGACAGTGTCATCGGATTAGGGTCTATCTCTTCAACATTTTGCTTGTGCTTAATCTGCTTGAAGACAGATGAACTCAGTTGTCTTGTGAGGACCATAGAGTCTGCACAGCATTCGTGTAGCTATTCTGATACAAGTTGGAAGCAATGAAGAGGGGAATTGCCTTAATGGTTAGATTTGCCTTCAGCGGAGGGCTAAGAGCGAACGTCTTTTACGTGAAAGAAACTACAAGAATCTCCTTGTCTTGGCAAGACGTGTCCAAGTTGCAATAGAGTGTTTATGCATGCGAGGTTGTCGTTGAAAATGTGCAAGTCCGCCACATTTCACAGTTTCCTGAAAGTCACTAACCTTGTATCTTCAGAGATGTCCCATCGCTGCAGTGGAGGCGCTGGTCGTGATCTCGTACAGAAGCGGCTGAGGTAGTGCTGTAATGGTGATATCTGGACTAAATTCTCAACTACTTGAGTTGCAGTAAAGAATATACAATTAAGGACGTCATTTAATGGTTGGTGCTGTTTTTCACATCACAGTTCACTGTACACTTAATACGTTGCACAACATTAATTATCAATTCCGTCCTGTAGTTGTAAGCAGATTACATTTAAGTAACTTTGACACTTTAATTACTTCCGACACACTAGCGCGACCACACAATAGATTGACCCAAGAATATGACAAACAATGCTTTTAATGATATTTTTAACAGCTGACAAGAGCCACCACCGATACTTCCAATTACTGTGGCTCCCCTTCTGAGACACCTGCTACCAGCACGACCTTCAGGCCTGCCGAAACAAGTGAGCCTCTACGTCACTCGTGACAGCCAATCCTAGCCACGGAAATTCCTTTTTACTGTATATATTGGGGCCTAGCTCAACCAATCGCAAGTATTTGACGTGGGTGACGTCGTGACGCCAGGCTGCGTCACCTAGGTGCCACACTGGAATTTCCACGTCATTCCGCCTCCATATTGTCCTTCTATGCAGACACTAGGCTTCTTATGTTACTGCGCAACCTTATACAGTCCTATATACCTGTTATCTAACATTGTTACAAAATCACTGCACATGTATCACTGTACATGTATCCCATATAGATGTACTCCGTATGAGGATACCAAATGGTTCAAATGGCTCTGAGCACTAGGGGACTCAACATCTGAGGTCACCAGTCCCCTAGACTTGGAACTACTTAAACCTAACTAACCTAAGGACATCACACACATCCATGCGAGGCAGGATTCGAACCTGTGAACTTAGCAGCAGCGCGGTTCCGGACTGAACATGTTGTAAACGACAGTCTTTTTGTGGCGATAAAAATTAACTATCGTTGATTTCTACGTCAATTTTGGTTTATGCTTAAACTGATCTAACGATTTCAGTATATTTTAAGGTAATAACTACACACCTCAGCAAAGGTTTGAAATATCATAGACTTTATTATAATGACTTCTTACAGTAAAACCATTGAGGTTTGTGTAATACCTTATTAACGAAATAAACGCAATTCATTCTGAAAACAAGAACGCTATTGATTAGTCACAAAAATCATAACAAAACAAAGCAGGCTCTCTCCTAAGTGCATATATTGAAAAAAAAAATAACAGTGAAAATATATGTCTCATGATGATGATTGCAGTCTTTAGTTGTGAGTATGTCCTCCCCGCACAAAGATGAGTTCTTCCATTTTGTGAGACATGCTATGGATGAGACCTTCAAGTTGGGATATGAGGTCCCACTCCTCAATGGCAGCTTCAGTAACGTGCTGAAGATTGTCGGGTGGATTCGGACGCTGTGCAGTGGTCACCTTCAACAGGTCCCATGCATTCTCAACTGTATTCATTCATGTCTGGAGACTGTTCTGACCAATGTATTCGGTTGATGCTGCGTCTTTGAAGATACCAAACCACTGCTAGAGTACTGTGTGGTCTAGGATGAAGTAGTCACCGACTTCATGTCTGTAGTGGCTTACAGTCGTTTGTAGGACCTCTTGAAGGTATAGTGGATGAGTCAAACTGCTGTAGATGGGAATTAGAGGTGTCCATCGTCCCATCATTATTACCGCCCAGAACATTAAACTGCCACCTGCAAAGGAGTGGACTTCCTGAACGCATCGGCGTTCCTGGTGTCGTCTAGAGCTTCTCCCAACCCTAACACGTCTAATGTCCGGTCGCAATCCAATCCTAGTCTCGTCAGCAAACATGATACTGTTGCATTCTCCAGTGGTCTAATGTTGATGTGCAAGAGCCTAGGTCCTTCGATTGCATCGGTTCCGTTGCTTCAGTGCAAAACTTCTCATTGGTCTTCTAAAATTAATATCGCCTTGATGGAATCTCCTACTCACTGTTTGGTCTTGGATATGAAACGCTATTGCCTGGGAGAAGATCTGGAAAGAAATATTGCGAGCATAAGAACCGATGAACAGAGAGAGGGGACAGTAGGGGATGGACAGAATCAGGGGAGGTGAGATTGGACAGAGAAAGGAAAGATGAGGTGGTGGACAGAGCTGGAGGGCGGAGAGATGGGCAGAGACAGGGGAGGAGGAAAGGAACAGAGAAAGAGAATTGGAGGAGATGGACAGAGACAAGGGGAAGAGGAGTCGGACAGAATAAGGGGAGATGAGAATGGACAGAGAGTGGGTAGCAGATGGAAAGAGAAAGGAAAGACGAGGTGGTGGACAGAGCTGGAGGGGAGAAGGGAAGTGATGGGCAGAACAAGGGAGGAGGAAAGGGACAAAGAAATGGAAGAGAAGGAGATGGACAGAGTGTGGAAAGAGGAGTAGATGGACAGAGGGTGGGGGAGATGAACTGTGAGAAGAGGATGGGGGAGGAGACTGAAAGGGACAGGGGAAACGCGGTGGTGGGCAGATGGGGAGGAGCACAAGAAAAGAGAGAGAGGGGAAGAGCATACAGACATAGAGAGGGAGAAGAGGAGTCAGGAGACAGAGCAGTAGAAGGAGATTAACAGATGGAGTGGTTGGAGGAGATGGGCTGATAGCATATTGTAATAAATACATACCCAGGCAACACTGGGTACTCAGCCACAAAATAAATAAATAAATTACAAAGCAACTATGGAGCTTAAATGTTCCAAAACTGATCAGAATCCTATAGGTTTAGGACACCCTGTGTACTTACTCTTCTACTTCACTGTACACAGGTTACAAACTGGCTATAGAGCTTACCAGAATTTGGCTGCCTCACAGAAAATCTGTAATCTTTTGAAGCATAGATGGCTTGTATATGATGGAATTATTAGCCATGCTTTTCTCTTTTTTTGTACGTATGGGTTTGGCAGGTGCTCCATTGGTAAGCCAGCGCTAAACTACCCCTGATTCGGTGTCAGACAGGGGCGTGCAGTGGTGGACGCGTGGAGATTTCACGGCGAGTGCCCACATTCAGCCAGTTGGTGAGGTGGGGCAGGGGGAGGGGGAGGGGGAGGTGGCTTTTAATTCCGACGGAGCGCCGGCCGCGCTTTGACAGACGGCGGACACTGTGGTGGGCGTAATTAGTCGTTTAAATAGAGACGCGCTCTAACAATGCGCAAAATAGCAATAAACGCGAAATCGTATTTCGGATAGCAAACAATAGGGCTTTTTGCCGCGCATATTTTAATCTTTTATTCTGCACAAACCATTTAGTAATCCAGATTAAAAGAGAACAAAGCGCGGCGAAAGCTGGAGTTCAATTCCCCGTAACGGAATTAGCGTCTGGGCCGAAAACGAACGACAGTCTGCATTTATTACGCCATTTTCTTTACACATATTCGACTTTCAATTTTTTTATCCATTCACGGCCGAACTCGGAATTTTTGCTGATAACGCGAAGGCTTTTAGGTACGAATACAGTTAGAGACGAACAGAAATTCGTTTCACACTGACAGGCCTACCGGCTAGTTTCATACCGTCGGCCATATTTCCCATCTGTGAATGCTGTACTGCAATTTTTAACCTCTTTATATAAAATAAGCCCAGGAAATCAGTTTTCACTAGTCTACGCTTTGTCTACCATCACAGTTTTCTATATCTACGCCCAACAAATCAGTTTTCACTAGTCTACGCTTTGTCTACCATCACAGTTTTCTATATCTACGCCCGACAAATCAGTTTTCACTAGCCTACGCTTTGTCTATCATCACAGTTTTGTATATCTATCCGTAGACTAGATCCAGATTAACTCTTACGCCTCTGTAAGGGTTTTTCTTGGGATGGAACTTCTCAACAGAATTCATCACGTATATCACCTCAATCTATGCTTCTCCAGTCAATAATTTCCGAATATCCCTAATTTTTAACGTCCACAGTTCCATAGAAATTCAAACGTTTCCATATCGTTCTTGGTACCATTTTCAAGTAGCAAGCTAAATGTTGCATTTGCGTACAATGCTGTGCGTATACGTTACTGGGGCAGGAACTCCTTTCTCACTTGGAAGTCTTTGTTTGATATTATGAAACTACGTCCGTAGAAGAGAATTTTACTTGTCACCGCTGTTATGTGACTAATACCTGCCTTAGTTAACTAGAGAAATCTTCCTGCCTTCATAACGGTAATCAAGAAACACAAATCCCTCTGGTGTTATATATTAGGTCGGGAAAGAATTTCTCATAATTAATTTGTGGGTTCATTTATCAATTGTCATTTTTTTAGTTTTTGTTCAGTGTTGCTATTTGAGCTTACAGATTGTCATTTTGTCTTTTTGAGATAGTGAGTGGAGCCGTGGACGCTAGAAAATGGAATGCCACTTGGAGAAATCGGTACTTTTCGGCGTATTCTCCTGTTTGAGTTCAAAACAGGAGTTACAGCAGTGGAGGTAGCCAGGAACATTTGCGCCGTATGTGGGGTTAATGCCATTGGACAGAACACGGCAAGAAAAGGATCGTTTTGACATTAGTGACACTCCAGGAAGACCGTCGGGGTTTGGTGAAGATCGTTTAAACGCATTAATCCACAACGATCCACGTCAGTGTCTCCAGAATCGCAAATGTGATGACCTGCGTGAAGATTTACAAATCGGGTGTATGGGTACCGCATGCTCTTCGAGAAAATCACAAAAATCAGCGGGTTGCCTAGGTGCTTCTCTCCTTGTTTGTCGTCAATTGGCTCGTGAACAATATCGACCATTCCTATTATGTATCGTTATCTGCTGACGAGAAATGGCATCTTTATGCTGACAGAGGGAACAGAAAGAAATAGTTGAGCCCAGGCAAAGCAGCATTTCTCCGTAAAAATACCTGCGCGCATCCACAAGAGATAACGTTATGAATCTGGCGGAACAGCGACGAAGTGGTATACTATGAATTGCTTCCCTGAGGTGTAACCATCACTGCTGACATTTATTGTGAACTGAGGCATCTTGCAGACCCAATCCAAGTACAACGACCAGGAAGACTGCATAAAGTGATGCTACTCCACATAACGCCTGTAGTTGGGATGGAAAGTCATTCCGCACCCAACATTTTCATCTAATCTTGCACCCTCAAATTTTCAACTTTTACGCTCTCTATTGACCAGCATTTAAGGAACTTTCTTTCCGGACGAAAATGAGCTCCGAACATGGCTCGACGAGCTCTTAGCCTCAAAACCACGTGATTTCTACAGTCGAGGAATCGATAAGTTACGCTAAGGCTGGCAGGCTGTTGTAAATAGGGAAGGAGGATATATTGTTGCTGAATAAAGTCTCTGTTATGTGTATCTGTTGTGTTTATTATTAAATTTATGGAAAGACGATACGAACTTACGGGCCAACATAATATATTTGGCAGTTGTGGACGTAACTGTATTCTGTACGGCCGGCCGGTGTGGCCGTGCGGTTCTGGGCACTTCAGTCTGGAGCCGCGTGACCACTACGGTCGCAGGTTCGAATCCTGCCTCGGGCATGGATGTGTGTGATATCCTTAGGTTAGTTAGGTTTAAGTAGTTCTAAGTTCTAGGGGACTGATGACCACAGATGTTGAGTCCCATAGTGCTCAGAGCCATTTGAACCATTTGTGGCTGGTTGGTATCGTTGTTGGAATTCTCTATCGTAGTGGGCAGTTGGCTGTTAACAGCGCGTAGCGTTGTGCAGTTGGAGGTGAGCTGCCAGCAGTGGTGGATGCGGGGAGAGAAATTGCGGAGTTTTGAGAGCGGATGATCTGGACGTGTGTCCATCAGGGACAGTAAATTTGTAAGACTGGGTGTCATGAACTGCTGTATATATTATGACTTTTGAACACTCTTAAGGTAAATACATTGTTTGTTCTCTATCAAAATCTTTCATTTGCTAACTATACCTATCAGCAGTTAGTGCCTTCAGTAGTTAGAATCTTTTATTTAGCTGACGGTAGTGGCGCTCGCTGTATTGCAGTAGTTCGAGTAACGAAGATTTTTGTGAGGTAAGTGATTGATGAAAGGTATAGGTTATTGTTAGTCAGGGCCATTCTTTTGTAGGGATTTTTGAAAGTCAGGTTGCATTGCGCTAAAAATATTGTGTGTCAGTTTATGCAGTCCACTCTTTGATATTTAGCGGGTATTGCTTTCCTTTCCTACTTTATCTGATCCAATTTGTATCGTTTTATTCATCGTTAATTCAAAGTAAGTGCTAAGTTACCAATAGATCTGATGGATCTTGTACGCATGCATTACTTTCAGCAACGTACGTGTTTCGCTTGCGTTCGTATCTGTCCATCTTCTACTTTTACTTACAGCGCCTTTGCTGTTTAATGTTTATCATATGTACAAATGATGTAGCGTATAATGTCTGTAGCCATAAGATGCTGTTGGCTGACGACTAAGTTACGTACAGAAAGGAAGCTGTCAGGAAATAAACGAATCGAATGTGAAGCGTATAAATAACGAAAATACCCGATAACATCTGAGTACGCGATCGGCAACAGGTCAGTGAAAAAAATTTCAGCCTTGCAGTATCTAGGAATATAGAAAAACTTCTTAAAACCGTTGCTTCCCAGCTTTCATAAAAGCCTTTTTATTGTAAATAAGCAACACAAGTCAGGAAATACACTCCAGAGCCAAAGAAACTGGTACACCAGACTAATATCGTGTAGGGCCACCAAGAGCACGCAGGGGTGCCACATCACAGCGTGGCATGCAACACAAGTCAGGAAATACGTTCAAGAGCCAAAGAAACTGGTTGTTATTGTTGTTGTTGTTGTTGTCTTCAGTGTTGAGACTGGTTTGGTGCAGCTCTCCATGCTACTCTATCCTGTGCAAGCTTCTTCATCTAACAGTACTTACTGCAACCTACACCCTTCTGAATCTGCTTAGTGTATTCATCTCTTGGTCACCCCCTACGATTTTTACCCTCCACGCTGCCCTGAAATGCTAAATTTGTGATCCCTTGATGCCTCAGAACATGTCCTACCAACCGGTCCCTTCTTCGTGTCAAGTTGTGCCACAAACTTCTCTTCTCCCCAATTCTATTCAATACCTCATTAGTTATGTGATCTACCCATCTAATCTTCTGCATTCTTCTGTAGCACCACATTTCAAAAGCTTCTATTCTCTTCTTGTCCAAACTATTTATTGTCCATGTTTCACTTCCATACATGGCTACACTCCATACAAATACTTTCAGAAACGACTTCCTGACACTTAAATCTATACTCGATGTTACCAAATTCTCTCTTCTTCAGAAAAGCTTTCCTTGCCATTGCCAGTTTACATTTTATATCCTTCTACTTCGACCATCATCAGTTATTTTGCTCCCAAAATAGCAAAACTCCTTTACTACTTTAAGTGTCTCATTTCCTAATCTAACTCCCTCAGCATCACCCGACTTAATTAGACTACATTCCATTATTCTCGTTTTGCTTTTGTTGATGTTCATCTTATATCCTCCTTTCAAGACACTGTCCATTCCGTTCTACTGCTCTTCCAAGTCCTTTGCTGTCTCTGACAGAATTACAATGTCATCGGCGAACTTCAACGTTTTTATTTCTTCTCCATATACAATATACAGATTAAATAACATCGGGGACAGGTTACAACCCTGTCTCACTCCCTTCCCAACCGCTGCTTCCCTTTCATGCCCCTCGACTCTTATAACTGCCATCTGGTTTCTATACAAATTGTAAATAACCTTCCGCTCCCGGTATTTTACCCCTGCCACCTTTACAATTTGAAAAACAGTATTCCAGTCAACATTGTGGAAAGCTTTCTCTAAGTCTACAAATGCTAGAAGTGTAGGTTTGTCTTTCCTTAATCTATTTTCTAAGATAAGTCGTAGGGTCAGTATTGCCTCACGTGTTCCAACATTTCTGCGGAATCCAAACTGATCTTCGCCGAGCTCGGCTTCTACCAGTTTTTCCATTCGTCTGTAAAGAATTCGCGTTAGTATTTTGCAGCCGTGATTTATTAAACTGATAGTTCGGTAATTTTCACATCTGTCAACACCTGCTTTCTTTGGGATTGGAATTATTATATTCTTCTTGAAGTCTGAGAGTATTTCGCCTGTCTCATACATCTTCCTCACTAGATGGTAGAGTTTTGTCAGGACTGGCTCTCTCAAGGCTGTCAGTAGTTCTAACAGAATGTTGTCTACTCCGGGGGCCTTGTTTCGACTCAGGTCTTTCAGTGCTCTGTCAAACTCTTCACGCAGTATCGTGTCTCCCATTTCATCTTCATCTACATCCTCTTCCATTTCCATAATATTGTCCTCAAATACATCGCCCTTGATAGAACATCTATATACTCCTTCCACCTTTCTGCTTTTCCTTCTTTTCTCAGAACTGGGTTTCCATCTGAGCTCTTGATATTGATACAAGTGGCTCTCTTTTCTCCAAAGGTCTCTTTAATTTTCCTGTAGGCAGTATCTATCTTACCCCTAGTGAGATAAGCCTCTACATCCTTACATTTGTCCTCTAGCCATCCCTGCTTAGCCATTTTGAACTTCCTGTCGATCTCATTTTTGAGACGTTTGTATTCATTTTTGCCTGCTTCATTTACTGCCTTTTTATATTTTCTCCTTTCATCAATTAAATTCAATATTTCTTCTGTTACCCAAGGATTTCTACTAGCCCTCGTCTTTTTACCTCTTTGATCCTCTGCTGCCTTCACTACTTCATCCCTCAGAGCTACCCATTCTTCTTCTACTGTATTTCTTTCCCCCATTCCTGTCAATTGTTCCCTTATGCTCTCCCTGAAACTCTGTACAACCTCTGGTTTAGTCATTTTATTCAGGTCCCATCTCCTTAAATTCCCACCTTTTTGCAGTTTCTTCAGTTTTAATCTACAGTTCATAACCAATATATTGTTGTCAGAGTCCACATCTGCCCCTGGAAATGTCTTACAATTTAAAACCTGGTTCTTAATCTCTGTCTCACCATTATATAATCTATCTGATACATTCTAGTATCTCCAGGATTCTTCCATGTATACAACCTTCTTTTATGATTCTTGAACCAAGTGTTAGCTATGATTAAGTTATGCTCTGTGCAAAATTCTACCAGACGGCTTCCTCTTTCATTTCTCTCCCCCAATCCATATTCACCCATTATGTTTCCTTCTCTCCCTTTTCCTACTCTCGAATTCCAGTCACCCATGCCTATCAAATTTTCGTCTCCCTTCACTACCTGAATAATTTCTTTCATCTCATCATACATTTCATCAATTTCTTCATCATCTGCAGAGCTAGTTGGCATATAAACTTGTACTACTGTAGTAGTCATGGGCTTCGTGTCTATCTTGGCCACAATAATGCGTTCACTATGCTGTTGGTAGTAGCTTACCCGCACCCCTATTTTTTTATTCATTATTAAATCTACTCCTGCATTACCCCTATTTGATTTTGTATTTATAACCCTGTATTCACCTGACCAAAAGTCTTGTTCCTCCTGCCACCGAACTTCACTAATTCCCACTATATCTAACTTCAACCTATCCATTTCCCGTTTTATATTTTCTATCCTACCTGCCCGATTAAGGGATCTGACATTCCACGCTCCGATCCGTAGAACGCCAGTTTTCTTTCTCCTGATAACGACGTCCTCCTGAGTAGTCCCCGCCCGGAGATCCGAATGGGGGACTATTTTACCTCCGGAATATTTTACCCAAGAGGACGCCATCATCATTTAGCCATACAGTAAAGCTGCATGCCCTCGGGAAAAATTACGGCCGTAGTTTCCCCTTGATTTCAGCCGTTCGCAGTACCAGCACAGCAAGGCCGTTTTGGTTAATGTTGCAAGGCCAGATCAGTCAATCATCCAGACTGTTGCCCCTGCAGCTACTGAAAAGGCTGCCGCCCCTCTTCAGGAACCACACGTTTGTCTGGCCTCTCAAAAGATACCCCTCCGTTGTGGTTGCACCTACGGCACGGCCATCTGTATCGCTGAGGCACGCAAGCCTCCCCACCAACGGCAAGGCCCATGGTTCATGGGGGTATGAAGAAACTGGTACATCTGTCTAATATCGTGTGGGGCCCCCACGAGCACGCAGAAGTGCCACATCACAGCGTGGCATGGACTCGACTAATCTCTGGAGTAGTGCTGGAGGGAACTGACACCATGAATCCTGCAGAGCTGTCCAGAAATCTGTACGAGTAAGGCGGTGTGGAGATCTCTTCAGAACAGCTCGTTGCAAGACATCCCAGATATGCTCAATAACGTTCAGGTCTTGGAATCTGGTGGCTAGAAGAAGTGTTTGAACTCAGAAGAGTGTTCCTGCAGCCTCTCTGTAGCAATTCTGGACGTGTGGGGAGTCGCATAGACCTGCTGTAATTGCACAAGTCCGTCGGAATGCACAATTGACATGAATGGATGCAGGTGATCAGACAGGATGCTTTACGTACGTTTTACCTGTCAGAGTCGTATCTAGAGGTATCAGAGGTCCCATATCACTCCAACTGCACACACCCCACACCATTAGAGCCTACACCAGCTTGAACAGTCCCCTGCTGACATGCAGGGTCCATGGATTCATGAGGTTGTCTCCATACCCGTACACGTCCATCCGCTCGATACAATTTGAAACGAGACTTGTCCGACCAGGCAACGTGTTTCCAGTCATTAACATTCCAATGTTGGTGTTGACGGGCACAGACGAAGCATAAAGCTTTGTGTCATGCAATCATCATAGGTACACTAGTGGGTCTTCGGCTCCGAAAGTCAGTATCGACTACGTTTCGTTGAATGATTCGCACGCTGACACTTGTTGGTTGCCCTGCATTGAAATATGCAGCAATTTACGGATGGGTTACACTTCTATCATGTTGAACTATCCTCTTCCGTCGTCGTTGGTCCCGTTCTTGCAGGATCTTTTTCCGGCCGCAGGGATGTCGGAGATTTGATGTTTTACCGGATTCCTGATATTCACGGTACACTCCTGAAATGGCCATGCGGGAAAATTCCCACTTTATCTCTAGTTTGGAGTTACTGTGCCCCATTGCTCGTGCGGCGATTAGAACGCCACGTACAAACTCACTTATTTCTTGACAACCTGCAATTGTAGCATCAGTAGTAGATCTAATAACTTCGCCAGGCACTTGCTGTCTTATACAGGTGTTGCCTGTTTACATAGCTCTGTATTTGAATAAGCATACCCATACCAGTTTCTTCGGCCCTTCAGTGTAGGTTTAATCTTGACGTCATCATCTGGCTGAAACTGCATCCAATATAGAGCAGTAGCAAACGTTTTTTGCTAAGACAAAAGGCATAATGCAATGTCATAATCAGTTAAAATTACTGATGTTGTATTTTTGTAGGTACATTCAGTAACATACTAGTATGTGGATACTGTCAGTGAAATATGTTGCGAACAGAAATACAGTAGCAGTAAAGAAGTGTTAAAATATATGACATGCATAAAGGGGTAGATTTTCACGCATCTCAGTATTTGACGCCATGTCTCCTGAGCAATGAGTCGTACGGTACATTCATTGACATACGTGGATACTGCCTCCGAAATGTGTTGTCAGTAGTGTTAGTAGCAAGTTTAAAACTGAAGCATAATGCGACAGTTATTCACGCATGTCCGTGTTTATGACGTTATATCTCCTGAAGTAAATGTCGTACAAGGAAACAATGTGTAAGTAGGCTGTTTATGTTTTCTTTATGTAAGTAGGCTGTTTAGGTTCTTATATTGGTAACGCCGCCGCCACGTAGCGCTCTCTGTATGAAAATGAAATCACTGGCTGTGCTGTGTGCAGTCTGTGGCTAGTTTGCATTGTTGTTTGCCATTGTAGAGGGGCAGCTGGATGTTAACAGCGCGTATCGTTGCGCAGTTGGAGGTGAGCCGCCAGCAGTGGTGGATGTGGGGAGAGAGATGGCGGAGTTTTGAAATTTGTCATGAACTGCTATATTTATATATGATGATATCAAGGTAAATACATTGTTTGTTCTCTATTAATATCTTTCATTTGCTAACTATCCCTATCAGTAGTTAGTGCCTTCCATAGTTTGAATCTTTTATTTAGCTGGCAGTAGTGGCGCTCGCTGTATTGCAGTAGCTTGAGCAGCGAAGATTTTTGTGAGGTAAGTGATTTGTGAAAGGTATAGTTTAATGTTAGTCAGGGCCATTCTTTAGTAGGGAATTTTGAAAGTCAGATTGCGTTGCGCTAAAAACATTGTGTGTCGGTATAAGCACAGTCTTGTATAAATCTTTCTAAGGGGACGTTTCATATGTCGACCCTTAGCCTAGGATACCTCACTGGAATCTTCTGATTTTTTCTTGTAGTTTGTGTAATTAGTGTAGCTATTGTTTATTGCTAGCGCGTAATTATAGAGAGAATTTCCTTTGTAGTTGTAGTTTTTCATTGTTGTACAGTAAAACAGTTGTGGCACGCATGTAGATTTGCACGAAGTATTTCGCAGCTGCGCTGGCAATTAAGTAGACATTATTTCCATTGCTATGTTATTTTATTTTGCTCTTCAAATTGCGCTTTTCTGTGTTATCGTGTGAAATACTGTGACAATAATGGCGTGTGAAAAACGTAATACTACGCTCTAAAGTAAACTGAGAAATGACAGTGAAGACGAAAGCAGTGTGTTAGCGCCGCAGAGTAATGAATTAACTAATGTTCAAAGTAGTAATTTGGTAATTGCGCATAGGGAAATGGAGCGGGCGGCAAACAATGGTGTAGACAGTGAAACAGGTAGTGAACAGGGAAGCGTTATCGATCGATTGGTCGGCAACAGCTCGCCTCAGGAATCGGGAATGACAGAACACAATATTGCAAATACTGCAGACTCAGGTTTTGGGTTCCCACCGTTTTCTCAAATGAGTCAAGACACATTTTCCACTTGTCAAAATGTGAATGTTGCCGGTGCAACTTCACTGCCGAAAAGCACTGAGGAACATGTTTCAGACACCAGTGCATTGTTATTACAATTAATGCAACAAATGGGACAAAAGCTTGAAAAGTTAGACACAATGGAACAACATCAGAGACAAACACAGCAACAGTTAGACACAATGGAACAAAATCAGAGACAAACACAGCAAAAGCTTCAAAAGTTAGACACAATGGAACAAAATCAGAGACAAACACAGCAAAAGCTTCAAAAGTTAGACACAGTGGAACAAAATCTTAAAAAGTTAGACTCATTGGAACAAACACTTGAACAAACACGTGAAGATTTAACTACTGAGTTACATAACATTGAATCGAAATGTCAAAAAGTCTGTAATGACGTAAAAACACAAATTTGTGAGCATTTTCAACCTATTTTTTCGCGGCATGAAAATGCATTACAGAATCACGAAGCAGCCATAAAAGAACTGCAAATTATTGTTCATGAAAATCATGAGACCTTGCAAGCTAAATTTGACTCAGTTGCATCTACCGATTCGGTTACGCAACTTGCAAAAACTCAGGAAAACTTTAAGGACACAGTAGATACTCTGAAACTTGGTTCAGAAAAACACACTGAAGGAATAAGGACACTATCGGAGAAATTAGCCGAACTTTCGGATCAGGTCACTAACTTATCTACAAAGGTAGATGATGATCTGAATGACACAAGACCCGTAGCCTTCACTGACACAGAAGAGTATGAACAAATAAGAAAATTCAAACAAAATCAGAATCAAATTAATACACAACACCAAAGAGAAATCCGGGAAGTACAAGATCAGCTGACACAGGTAATACAAGAATTACGTATTTCAGAGGACACTGGCGCTCCAACACGGGAAGAGGGACTTAGAAACACGGAAAAGCCGCAAAATAATAACACAGGGCATTTCGGAAGTTATGAAAGAAATTGGCAATGTGCACCGAATTTTGAGATGGAACGGCCGACACAACCTAACAATGACCGATATGCGACTCGCCGACATGATGATTTTGACTATAAGCTGTTCATTACTACACGTAAATTCAAAACATTTAAGAATTCTGGCAACGACATTCATCCACAAGCATGGCTCCATCAATTCTCTCATTGTTTTGCTCCCAACTGGTCGTTAGAACACAGATTAGAATTTATGTGTGGCTACTTGGAGAATGAACCAGCTGTAAGAATGCGATCGGTAATTCACGATTGCCACAGTGAAGGAGAGTTTTACCATGCCTTCCTCTCAGAATATTGGTCTCAAGCTACACAAGACCGTGTAAAACATAGCATCATGATGATGAAACACTTTGAACAATCTGAATTTTCCAGTCTTGTCAAATATTTTGAAGACATGTTGCATAAGAATCAATATCTTTCAAACCCATACAGCCCCTCAGAACTCATCCGCATTTGCTTACTCAAATTGACTGAACATTTACGACACATTATTTTAGCAGGACGTTGCAAAGACGACATTGAAGCATTTCAGGGACTGTTACAAGAACTGGAAATTGACACAGACCGTCGCGGGATGCGAAAACAGGAAAACAATCACTACAGGTCACATACGTCACAATTCCACGATGACAGAAACAATAACTGGACACGACAAGGCTATTCTTACAATGCAAATCGTGACCAAAACAGACACCACCCATATGACAACCACTGGCAGAGTAATAATAGTTACAAAGAAAGATCACATTTCCGTAGTAATGAATATGACAGAGACAATCATAGAAACAGACAATATGGTAACCAGAACTGTTATTATCAAGGGAGACAGAATAATTTCAGACGCAACGGTCCAGCGCGCAGTTAGGATTCAGGGAGAAATTCTCCACCACATGACCGACAAGAAAGAAACTACAGGAACTACCGACATGACGACAGACGATATAATCATAACGATAGACGTGAATTTCATCAGAACTGGCGGGACTCTAACAGAGCTGGGCCCTCTCGGCAAGGCGAATTTGTAGAAGTTAGGTCTCCTAATCCCAATAACGACGCGCGCCAACAAAGAGGCAGACAATGACTCGCGCCGCAGGCAGCCACCTGCGCCGGCTGGCTCAGGAAAAAATAACATAGACGCTAACATTAAGAAAAATTCCAGTATTCTTTAACGACGTATACCGCATGATAATTGCGTTGAAGTTGAAACGCTGCGCACTAGAAAGAGTAAAGGTTTACACCACATTTCACATGTAAAACCGTTTATTGAAAGATAAACTGCTTTTTAACTCTGTCTTTGCCATATAACTTTTCCCTTTACATTACTAGTATGCTGTGTTAGACTTAAGAATCTGTTAACATGCAACAATGTTTGAAGTTAAATATCCAGTCAAGAACCAAGAGAACTTATTTAAACAGAAATTACGAATGCATTGTTATAGTGAACAGACGACACAGTGTTGTATTTGTACATTCTTGCTTGTTAGTTGCACGATTACGTAACGACTATCAGGCTTACATACTTAGGACACATACTGGTACTGCTAATGAGTTTTTAATGCAACATTTTGGTTTACTTGAAAATACATTCTGGGTTTAGTGTACTTTCTGTGAGATACCAGACGACACAGTGGTTAGTTTAAGTGACAACTACACGGTTTTATCACGACGCTTCTAATGAGTGACAATTTACAATGTTGCTTTTGTAGTGTTTCTGTTTTATTTCTGCACAGTTTTTCTGCTTTGTTCTGCAAAGTAAAACATGTTTTAGTAGTAACTTTTGTGGTATAGCTACAATGAGATTGCCTTTTCTGTAGCACAACAACACGTTACAGCACAGTACTTTCTTCATCATGGCAATAAGCGTAATAACTAAGATATCTATACATAAAGCATTTCACTTTTGTTTATCATGAGGTAAGTACATTGACTTCTGCAGAACTTAGCTTTCAGAGGACGATAAGTACGACACTTCCACAGAATTATCGTACAGCAAGACGCACATTTAGCGCTACAGGACACGCATTTGAGTGATTAATTTTGTACTTAAAACATTTATTTTTAAAGATATTTGAAGTACAATGATACAAAGGTTTTCAGTGATACATTTCATTTCATTGCTGTAATCTGTAACACCTGAGGGTATAATTACATTAATCCTCAGGGGGGTACACACTTACTTTGTGTACCATGTGTGTGGCAACCACAAGGAACCCTAGCTAATATGGTATTTGCTTATACAACTTTACACATCGGTACCATATTTCCCTAACACACAAATTACCCAGCTATCTGATCTTTTAACTGAGAGATAAACATTTTTTTACTACATCAGGGACACATGTTTACGCAATACACAGTTGGGTAACTTCACAGTTATGAAACTGTATTTTGTCTGTACTTTGTAAACTGTTCATATTTTTTCGGAATCATTGTGATACTATGAGAACTTTGAATGATGTATTTGGTAAGGGAGCATGATTTTAAAGTACGTTTGAGGTAGATGACACTATTGAAATGAGCAGAGAATTTTTTTTAGGTTTTGAAATTATTGCAGAAAGCTACGAGGTTTTTGAGATTTGACTGAGGTGTTATGATGTTATTATTACGACGACAATGTGTACTATGCTGTTGAGATATGTTTATGATCAATAAGATGATGATACCGTATATGAGGAATTTGATTATGCTACGTATTTCTTATGATGAAATATTGAAGAAGTGTCGACGAATATGTATATGTATTATAAGGTAAGGAATAATGAGTAGTGGTTAGGGACTCTGATTTGTGGAAAAGGATGTTGGAAACCAAGAATCGTACTTTAGAATTATGAAATCTGTGTACATGTGTGAATGTATCACAATGCCACTGAAAATTTTTTGGACACTGTTGTATTTATAGGATTTTGTTTCTACACATTTGTAACGCAAATTCTCGATCTGTGAAATTTTTTATATGAGACTGCCACTGTAGCGGAAACTGTTGTCGTAAGTATTTCCGTAAGAAAATTAAGTGACCACCTGCACGTAATGCGTCGTGGGCACCCAGCTGTGTCAGATGCCTGGAGAAAAAGCCATTAGCGCGTGCCTTTCAGAGCACAGGAAGAAAAAAAAAAGGGAGGCCATTATCCTGGCCATTGTCATTCCTTTAGAGAAAGCATCGCAAATCCGACACGCTGATTACTTGGAAACATATCGTACTTTCTGATATTTACTGAAATGCCTAATGATATGACAAGAAATAGTTTGTCTACACACCTGACTATGACTACTGTCTTTCTAGATGAGAGATTTTTTTACTACTTATGAAATGCCACATGACTATTGAACGAAGTTCTTATGCTTTGCTTTGTACATAGTTGCTTATTTCATTTGATATCTAGTTTCTAGCTGCACTGCAGCATTGGTTAAAATAAAATTTTATAGATGTACTAATATAAATATTTTCTGTCTACAGATCGAGTAAATAATAATTTTTTTTAAAAAATGAGGGAGCACAAAATGACATTTACCTTCACAGGAACTGCATTCATAATTTTCTTTTCAAGTAATTGGTAACTTTTTGGTAGAATAACTTCTTGTGGTGCACCACTTTAATTACATAGACATAAAGATGTGAATATACATTTCCCTTATTGTTGTTTTTCCTGAAATATTTTTTATGCTTGAGCTTTGTCATGCTTAGGTATACGTCATAGCATTTGCTGCTGCTGTTTGCCAGGCATAGTGTTACTGAATTTGACTTTGTGTTACTCTTCTAAGCTAGTTTTTCTTGTTTCCTGCACAGTGCCTTATATTAGTTGTAATTTTGCAATTTTTTTGTTAATTTAGATTTACTGCTGCTTGCTTTGCAAATTGGCATTTTTTTGTCATTGCTGTTTGTGTTAATTGTTTTGTGCTGCTGTATTGCCTTGTTCCTTAGTTTAGCATTTGAGCTCAGTAGATTTAAGTTAGCTTGAGAGGGGGTAGCCTATAAGAGAATGAGTTGCGATGAATTTGAAGAAATGCGCTGAGAGGCTATACGAGAAAAGTACAGAAAGCAGGTATAGATAGGACTTTTGAAAATAATGAAGAACGAAGGGAGATCTCCGAGAAGTAAAGAAAGTTTTGTTTGCAAAATACTGCAGTAAAACAAACCCTGTCCTTTCCTTGTATTATTCCGCTATATGTTTGTGTACCCTTGTGTAGTTGTTTTCTTCCTGTCTCTGTGTAGTTTCATAGAATTTTTTTCTCTTTTAATATTAAGCTACATTCACTATGATGAGGAATACTGTTAACCTCAAATATAATTTGCATTAATAATATGTTATTTACTTTGTAAAGATGTTTACACATTATTTATTCTGTTTTGTTTTAATGCTCATGTGTGAAGTTGATGTTTCAATAATTATTCTGATCTTTTATGTGTTTACTTATGTCATAATTCCTGTAACACTGATGTATATGCTTATTTCTATTCTTTTGTAAAGCCCCTATTACTACAAATGTTATCTGTATTGTTATGTTTTTAATGATGTTTTCTGTATCTTTGTAATTGTATTTTCATGTTATAAAATTGTAATTGTCACCATTCATCATATTATTAACTTGTAAGTTACATTTCACTGCACACGTTTCTGTTGGTCATAGTATATGGACAATATGTGAGAAGTTGGGACTGTTAGTGTTTGCACATGTGTTACTAATTCAGCAAGGGACTGGATAACAGCATTGCTCGTTCTAAGGACAATTCCAAAAAACTTTGTGAGTGCACAAGTGGTGGTTTATGGACTTGCTATATTCTCCGCAAGACTCTTCGATGGTGAATGTGCACCTGCACAATCGCAACAGATGGCTGCTGGCCATCTCTACAAGGACTACAGTGGGTCTGCATCTATGATGACCCACCAACACCATTATTTCTACAAGGACTACAGTGGGTCTGCACCTCTGATGATCCATCAATACCATCATTTCTACAAGGACTGCAGTGGGTCTGCACCTCTGGTGGCCCACCAATACCGTAATCTCTACCAGGACTACAGTGGGTCTACTCTGTGATGACCTGCCTACCAATATTCTTGAAAACTTCGAATGACTCTGCTGTGGGTTTGCTCCATTGTGGCCCATTACCTGTCAGCATGTCAAGAGTCAGCACTGTCTTTCCGTTGGAAGGACAACACTACTTCTTCAAGACTGTATGGAAATCCACTACTTCTATGTGCAATTTCTTTTACTAATGAGATACTGTAATTACTATTATGATGAATGATCAGGACTATCTTTATGGACTGTGAGAAAATTTTAGCTTTTGACCAACATTGTATCAATAAGTGTGTGCATTTTATATCTTTGTTACTGTAATTGTGAAAATTTTTTTGTCAAATCTGTATTGGCCAGTGCCCAACACCATTTGTAAAAATTTTTTGTGGGGAGCATGGGGGCTATGTAAGTAGGCTGTTTATGTTTTCTTTATGTAAGTAGGCTGTTTAGGTTCTTATATTGGTAACGCCGCCGCCACGTAGCGCTCTCTGTATGAAAATGAAATCACTGGCTGTGCTGTGTGCAGTCTGTGGCTAGTTTGCATTGTTGTCTGCCATTGTAGAGGGGCAGCTGGATGTTAACAGCGCGTAGCGTTGCGCAGTTGGAGGTGAGCCGCCAGCAGTGGTGGATGTGGGGAGAGAGATGGCGGAGATTTGTAATTTGTCATGAACTGCTATATTTATATATGATGATATCAAGGTAAATACATTGTTTGTTCTCTACTAATATCTTTCATTTGCTAACTATCCCTATCAGTAGTTAGTGCCTTCCATAGTTTGAATCTTTTATTTAGCTGGCAGTAGTGGCGCTCGCTGTATTGCAGTAGCTTGAGCAGCGAAGATTTTTGTGAGGTAAGTGATTTGTGAAAGGTATAGTTTAATGTTAGTCAGGGCCATTCTTTAGTAGGGAATTTTGAAAGTCAGATTGCGTTGCGCTAAAAACATTGTGTGTCAGTATAAGCACAGTCTTGTATAAATTGTTCAAAGGGGACGTTTCAAATGTTACTGGTACATTCAGTGGAATATGTGAAAGCTGCCTGCAAAGCGTGTCGCAAGGTGTGATGCTTCATGTGGCAGTTTTACTGTATGCATAGCGAATATGTAGTAAGCGATCAACTTCGTTTTCTTTCTTCATGTTATGGGGGTTGTCAAAAAGAAAAAGTTTCATTCTCAAATAAAGGATTAATAAAGTATCGCTATTCGCGCGTTGTGGGTAGGCTACTTCTTCAACCCTGTCCCCATCCATTAGAGAGGTAGGTAGTTCTTACCCCGACAGCGATTCCTTTCAGACAGTAAGTGATATGCGTACAACGTTCGATTGAAATCGGACCAGTGATTCAGGTGGAGATGTGGAACATAGGTACATACACACATACAACACTCATTAGGCAGAACATTATGACCATCGAGTTACTATCCATACGTCAGAAAAATCATTAGATGAACGTCGGCCGAAGAACCCGAGACAGAAGCCAACAGGCAGTTTGGTATCCTTATAAAACCGTCCAGACGATATCAGCGTCATCTGGCGAGAAATGACTGCTAGTCAGACAAAGGCACAGTGCATGTAGCATCAATGAGCGTGCCGTCCATGTGTAAAATGGGGAAGGCGCGCGATATGTTTCTGTTCGACCGAGGCAGATTGTGTTGCCTGGAGGCTTGGCACGAGCATTTCGGAAACTGCACGACGTGTCGGGTGTTCGAGGAGTGCTGTGGTGAGTGTCTTCAACACGCGGCGAAACCAAGGTGAAACCACGTCGAGACATCGTGGGGTTGGGCGGCCACCCCTCATTACGGATGTCGGACGTCGTAGGCTGGGCGAACTGGGAAAACAGGACAGATGGCGAACAGTGGCGGAACTAACATAAGACTTCAATGCTGGGCAGAGTACAAGTGTATCTGAACACACAGCACACCGAATACTCCTGACGATCGGTCTCCGCAGCCGACAACCCATGCATGTGCCAATGTTAATTCCACGACATAGGCAACTAGGACAGAATTTGGCCATCGGCAGTGGAAATCGGCGTAGTGGCAGAGCGTTCCATGGTCTGGTGAATCCCGACACCTTCTTCATCATGCCGACGGGAGGGCGCGAATCCGTTCCTTGACACATGTGCTGCGGAACGGAGCCAAGCTGGCGGCGGCTCCATTATGCTCTGGCGAACATTCACATGGGCATCCATGGGGTCAGTGGAACTCGTGCAAGGCACCATGACGGCCAAGGAGTATCATACTCTCGTTGCGGACCACGTACACCCCCTCATGACGATCGTGTCCCGAAGGCAGTGGCAGTTTTCAGCAAGATAATGCGCCATGTCACAAGGCCAAGAGTGTGATGGAGTGGTTCGAAGAACACAGTGGCGAGTTCCAATTGATGCGCTGGCCTTCCAACTCGCCATATCTGAACCCAATCGAAATCGAACAAGCCGGCCGGAGTGGCCGAGCGGTTAAAGGCGCTAAAGTCTGGAACTGCACGACCGCTACGGTCGCAGGTTCGAATCCTGCCTCGGGCATGGATGTGTGTGATGTCCTTAGATTAGTTAGGTTTAAGTAGTTCTAAGTTCTAGGGGACTTATGACCACAGCAGTTGAGTCCCATAGTGCTCAGAGCCATTTGAACCATTTTTTGAAATCGAACACATTTGTGATGAGATTGAACGTGGCGTCAGAACTGATCGCCCCTATCGTCGAAATTTACGGGAATTAGGCGAGACGTGTGTGCAGATCAGGTGCCAACTCCCTCCAGCGACCTACCAAATCCTCATTTCTTCCATGACACGAGGCATCGCCTCTCTTATCCGTACCAAAGGTGAAGATACCGGCTGTTAGGTAGGTGATTACAATTTCTGGCTGATCAGTGTACATATATAGGTATACATACATCCAAATTTATATGTATGGTTTCGGACGCATATGTGGTGTTGCGCACTCCATCGCTCGCCAGGACTGTTTTCAGGCAGCGATTTGTAAGGTTCTCTTTGAAGGTAGCGTTGAGTCCTCTTTCCCTTGGATCCCTGCCTATCTTCTTTTGTTATGGTTCTCCCCCCTTCGGTTTTATTAAATACTAGATTAAACCACATGTATACTAACGATAAATTCTGGCAGTGCAACAAGGTATTTGTCAGTGTAGTTTTGAGATTAAGGGTGCTACATAGCTTCGAAATCTCATTTTGTAGAATAAATCTGAGACTGCACCCTGTTCTGGGCGCTACAGTCTGGAAACGCGTGACCGCTACGTTCGCAGGTTCGAATCCTGCCTTGGGCATGGATGTGTGTGATGTCCTTAAGTTAGTTAGATTTAAGTAGTTTTAAGTTCTAGGGGACTGATGACCTCAGAAGTTAAGTCCCATAGTGCTCAGAGCCATTTGAACCATTTTTGACTGCACCCTGCACACACACGCGCGCCCACACACACACACACACACACACACACACACACACACACACACACACACACCGAATACCTCTGAGTCGTGCGCCACCGCATAAATGTACATTAACGACGTCTGCTACGATACTTATACGATTTTGTTTATGATAACGGATAACTGCCGATAAAACTGTTTCATGTGAGCAAAACGCAGAAGTGTTTGGTATTACCAGATGTTAATTGATAAAACTTGATTTACTTAATTCCTTTGGCTCCTATGGGGGCATAGAGTATCCAGGAGAACTCGCCATCCGTCTCTGTCCTTGGCCATTTGCCTCAGTTCTGCCCAGGTCTTGCCAACTCTGTTTGTTTCCCCTTCCACTGTCCTCTTCCATGTGCCCCTTGGTCTTCCTCTCTTCCTTGTTCCTTGGGGATTCCATTCCAATGCTTTTTTCTCGATGGCTTCATCTGGTTTTCTCAAGGTGTGCCCCAACCAACCCCACTTTCTCTCACGTATCAGGTCTTCTATAGGTATCTGGTTTGTTATTCGCCAGAGCTTCGCATTACATATTTTTACTGGCCACCAGATATTCATGATGCGTCGAAGATATCTATTTATGAAACTTTGTAACTGCGATGTTATCTTTATATCCATTTTCCAGCTTTCACTGTCATACAGGACAGCCTTCACATTTGTATTAAAAACACGGATTTTTTTTTGTATGTGATATTTCTATTTTTCCATATTGGAAACAACTGTATGAAGGCAGCATTTGCCTTTTTAATGCGGTTTTTCACGTCATCTCCAGCTCCACGATCTTCCGTCACTATACTACCCAGGTACAGGAATGAGTTGACAGTCTCCACCCGCGGCCGGCCAGTGTGGCCGAGCGGTTCTAGGTGCTTCAGTCTGGAATCGCGCGACCGTTACGGTCGCAGGTTCGAATCCTGCCTCGGGCATGGATGTGTGTGATGTCCTTAGGTTTAATTAGTTCTAAGTTCTAGGGGACTGATGACCTCCGATGTTAAGTCCCATAGTGCTCAGAACCATTTTTCTCCACCAGCTGCTCACCTATTAACCTTAACGGTTTTTCACGTCATCTCCAGCTCCACCATCTTCCGTCACTATACTACCCAGGTACAGGAATGAGTAGACAGTCTCCACCCGCTGCTCACCTATTAACCTCCATATACCCTGAATTTACACTCATTTCCTTTGTTTTGCCTGTATTTATCTTGAGGCCAGCAAACTCTGCTTCAATTGATAAAAGGCGAATGTGTATAACGTAACGGGAAATTAGTATTCAGTTTCAAGTGTATCGTTTTAAATGCTTCGTACTTAAATTAGTGGAGACTTTAACGGATTTACTGCACGAATATCATAGTGAAGTGCCAAGAGGCCTCTTTGCAGATGGACATTAACTTGGCAGACACAATGTGTCTCAAAGCCTTAGACAGACACATTCCCAGACGTTTTTCTGGCTTACCAGAATTTGGTGCCGCTACTTCTCAATCCTCAACTGACATAACGAGGCTGAGTGCACTCCGTAAGAGCCCTCCACCGAGGAAACGTTCTTGGAATTACCGGTAATTGAAAGCGGGTCCTCCGTACTTCCAGCCATCTACGTTAATCGTTCACCTACGGAGAGGAATTTAAGCAATCAACGACCGACGTGAACATTTCAGGCGTACGAGGTTGCGTCAGCACTTCACGAAAGGCACGTGTTTATAAACAGCGTATGTTTCATAACAAACCAATGCCTGCCATACTAACGGTGTTTGCGCTACTTTGTAAAACAATACACAACCTTCCCCATGTGCTTACGGTGCAGTTTGCCGCTCTTTTAGTACATGACTGGTTGTCGAAGACGGAGCGCTCCTCGCCGCAGCAGTTCGCTGACAGACAAATGGTTCAAATGGCTCTGAGCACTATGGGACTTAAGAGCTGAGGTCATCAGTCCCCTAGAACTTAGAACTACTTAAACCTAACTAACCTAAGGACATCACACACATCGATGTCCGAGGCAGGGTTCGAACCTGCGACCGTAGCGGCACTGAAATACATTTAATGCACTGCGCAGCGGAGTGGAGTGATCGAATGTTGGGCGGATGCCGATAAGAGAAATGCGTGACCTCGAACGCACAGAACCGCATGAAAATATGTTTAGAGTATAAATCTCTCATCGCGAAAACAGTAGTATGAGACATTCGCATGCATAACTGCGCTTCTCACTAAGAGAGACCTTTGAATGATCACCTACTCAAGATTTAACTGTGGAACTCTGATAACGCGGAGAAACAAAATACTGATACACTGGAACAAAAAGAGACATGTTTCAATGTCGTTACTTATTGTTATATTTTCCGCTCCTTACAACAGCTTCACTATTTGAACAACAAGCTTTTTCTGCTGACCTGATAGTGTTATTCAGTCTTCAAAGCGCAGGTTTGGGATTTCAGTGAGTTGGTCAAAGCGAAGTGATACACAAAAATATGCACAACTGAATAAAGCCGATTTTTGACATCCAGTGTCGCTTCTGCATTCGCTCAGTTCAGTATCAAACATTGCACTGTTTATGGTTTCAAACCAAGACATTGGTACGTTGACGTCATAACATACATCTTGCCAAGCCTACTGTAACACAGGCTTGTACTTCAGCGCAGATATTTGGCTGTGTAGCACAGAATGAAATCTGATGATAAAATGGCAATCACGTAAATTTATTTGTGGTTTTCACATTGTACACTTCAAAAATCGACGCTCCTTCTCACGTGGATCTAACACTGAAGCACCAAAGAAACTGGTATAGGCATGCGTATTGAAATGCAGAGATATGTAAGGCTCTGTGGGGCAACGCCTGTATAAGACAAGCGTCTGGCGCAGTTATAGATCGGTTACTGCTGCTGCAAGAGCGGATGAGCAAGATTTACGTGATTTTGAACTTGTTGTTACAGTCGGCGCACGAAGGATGGGACACAACATCTCCGAAGTTGCGATGAAGTGGGGATTTTTCCGTACGACAATTTCACGAGTGTACCATGAATATCAGGAATCCGGTAAAACATCAAACGCCGACTTCGCTGCGGCTGGAAAAAAGATCATGCAAGAACGTTACAAACGACGAGAATCATTCAACGCGACATAAACGTGTGAACCATTCAACGAAACGTCATCGATATGGGCTTTCGGAGCCGAAAGCTTTACATCTCGCCTGGGCCCGTCAACACCGACATCGGACAGTTGATGACTGGAAATATGTTGCTGGTCAGACGAGTTTCGTTTCCAATTCTATCGAGTGAATGGATGTGTACGGGTATGTCAGCTTCTGTGTCAGCAGTGGACTGTTCAAGCTGGTGGCGGCTGTGTAATGGTGTGGGGTACATGCAGTTGGAGTGATATGGGACCCTTAATACGTCTAGGTACGACCCTGACAGGTGACATGTATGTAAACATCCTGTCTGATGAACTTCATCCACTCATGTCCATTGTGCATTCCGGCGGACTTGGGCAATTCCAGCAGAACAGTGCGGCACCCTACACGTCCAGAATTGCTATAGAGAGTCCCCAGGAACACTGTTCTGAATTTAAACGCTTCTGATGGTCATCAAACTCCCCAGACGTGAACATTATTGAGCACATCTGGGATGCTTTGCATCGTGCTGTTCAGAAGAGATCTCCATTCCCTCGTAGTCTTACGGATTTATGGACACCCCTGAAGGATTCATGGTGTCAGTTGCCTCCAGCACTTCTTCAGACATTAGTCGAGTCCATTCTACATCATCTAGCGGCACTTTTGGGTGCTCGCGGGGGCCCTACACGATATTAGGCAGGCGTACCAGTTTCTTTGGCTCTTCGGTGTATATTGCCTAAGGAGGGTGTCAATTTTTGTTGGTCTTATTATTTCTATATTTTGTTTCTTTACCTTACCGAAGTTCCTCTCTTAGACCCTGAGTAGGTGTTCTTTCAAATCTCTCTCGTGGGAAGACATGCAGTTTTGCATGCGAATAACAATAATAACTGTTTTAGGGATGGGCGATCTGTATTCTAAGCACATTTTTGAGCGGTTCTGATATTTAGATGTAACGCACTTCCGTTTTAAGTGAGCACTAATGGCAGAGTAACAGTAACAATATAACGAAAACAACTTGTATTTACATAGGGCCCAAGTGATTTTGAGCCCATATTTCCGTACTCTAAACTAGCAATCTAGCGAAGACATGCATTGTTCTTCTCTTTGAACTGCCGCAACAGCCATGTCTGCAGTGCTGAAGAACCATAAGCCACGTTCGTCTCACAACACTAGCAATGATTTTCTTCAATTTGTAAGCCGCAGTTGTGTAAGAGTAATTAATAGAACATTATTTGCTGAGCGTCCCTCCCCTCCACCCCCTCCCCCAAACTGAGGTCCACTCCCCCTGCTCCTCCCCCGTTAAGCGCGGTGCACATTACGATGTGTTCAACATGAATGGGAATTTTTGGTTTTTGAAATGAATTTAATTCGTCGACATCAATGTTACGTCCTTAAAAATAGTCCCCGTTAGATATTTTACACTTACGCCAGCACATTTTCCAATTCGCGAAACACTTCTGGCATTCGATCTTTGCTATATCTTATAGCGCTCTCAGCGATGTGTTTTTAATCGCCGCAATACTTGTAAAACGACGGCCATTTGAGGTTTCCTTTATTTTTGGGCACATAAAAAAGTCACATGACGCCATCCCTGGCGAGTATGGATACTGAGGCATTATAGTATGGTATTCTTTATGGCCTCACCTTATCGAACAAGCAACGAAATGTGAGTAGGTGCATTACCATGGTACAAAAACCATTAATTGTTTCAACGCAAACCTGAACTTTCCTTTATTGCTTCGCGCAAACGGCGTTGAACTTGTAATATTCCTTACTGATCGTTCAACTTGTGACAATAGCTCATACTGCTCCGTTAAAGTCATAAAACACAGTGAGCATAGCCTTCACATTTCACTTTGCCTCTCCGGGATTCTTTCAGTCTTAACGATCCAGAATGCTTTTACTTGAACGACTGACCATTAGTTTTCGACGTCATATCCGCAAACTCACTGTTCATCAACTATTGTGACTCGTTTCAGTAGTTTTACATTGTCGATAAATTCATACAGCGACTACTGATCGACTTGCATTCGCTGCCGTTCTTGTTCGAAATTCAAAATTTTGCAACAAATTTTGCTGTAATTCGTTGCATATTCAAAACATTCGAAAACATGTCGTAACATGAGCTGGTTGGTGTGACAACATCTTCTCTGACTGTGATTCGGCGATCGTTCACAATTGTTTCTTTCACTTTTTCGATGATTTCATCGTTTGATGACTTTCCAGGGTGTTCGCCATCTTCAACTTCTTCTTGGCCTTCTTCGAAAAGTTTATACCACGCATTAACCTTTGTTTTACACGTAGCAGACTCACCAAAAGCTACATTTAAGTTTCTAAAACTCTGATGCAATTTGCTCCATTCTCATACAAAATGTAACACAAGTTCTCTTATCAGTTTTTACACATATTGAATAATAGCCGACACCAGGCAGTGGGGACGGATGTGGGCTCTCTAGCGCCCGACGTCCATCCCTCCCTAGCCCGCCCCACCCCCGCCTTATCACCTCAATGACTCAGTGACTAAGTATGAGATCTAATATAATCAAAAACAATTGTGGTTATGTCAAGTTCTTCTACTAACGAACAGGTAGGTTACGAATTAAATCATACATTAATACAGATACCGATGAAAATTAAAAAAAGGACTATAGAGGTCTAGGCTTAACTTTATCAATCGATAATTTTAGGCAAAAAAATATTTAATGTTAAATAAAAAATAAACGCAGATTGACGAAGTCAAATGTAATATTAAACTACCATGATTTTCTCAACATAAGCATCCCATTAGAGAAAAAATAAATAACGCCAGAAATTAGACTTAATGCCTTAGCAAAATTTAATTCCTAAAAATAAACAATATGAACTCTTTCTGGATAGATAGTCAACAAGTAAAAAAAATAATAAAATTATATCTACGCAATAAAAAATAGTTAAAGGAAAGATTATTGAATAACATGTAATCCTGTTAACATTCTTCATTTTGAAAAAAAAAAAAAAAAAATCTTGAGATATTTACAGAAACCAAGAAGCAATATGAACACAAGCTGTAACCTAAAACTTAATTTTACGAACTTTTCTTTCTGCTAAAATGTCAATAGTATCATCGTAGGAAATCTTAGATGGTAACTAATGTTCAGTGTTCTGATAAAGTTCAAGTTTGTGAGGCATTATTGTGCTGTCCTGTTTCTTAAGTATGTTTATATTGCTATCAGTTTACTAAAACCCCTTTCAGTTGATAAAACTGAAACTGACATTGTTACAAAAGTCCTGAGTGCCATTGTCACATCCGGATGTGCAGCCTGCAGTCGGCCCGACACAACCGAACTACCCGTAAGCTTCTTGGCAGCTGACAACAGGCTTCAGTATTCAATACGGCTAACACTGTGCAGGTACTGTACTTTTCCATCATGTTTATGAACACAAAACGAAAAAATCGCGTGACTCGGACTGAGACAACACCCGATATTACAAAATTCCCGGTACTGTTTTAACACACCTCGAGTATGATTTCGCTCGAGATGTGCTGCTACTGTTATTGGCGACTCTACTAATTGTCAGCATGTAAATTTAGTTTCAACCCGTTGGTGCACCATTCCACTTTGATATAAATGCCCGTGAAGACGAGAACAACACGTGTTCTCATTATTGGATTGGATGTGGCAGTTTTAACATAACCCCAACGCGATCAGCACTTCCTACTTCTACGGATTTTTTTTCCTATGACGTTAATTGAAGCCGTTGCTGTATGAATTTCCACTGGAAACGGAGGTGAAACCTTTTCAAAGAATGTGACAAAATTATGCACGTCTTTGTAATGCAAGCGAAGAATGTGACAAAATTATACATTGTAATGCAAGGATTTACATTTTCTCCTTGTGAAGATATTTCAAGAGTTCTTCTTAGTTCTGCAGTCGTCAGGTTGTTTAGCACTAACTCGTCATGCTTTTCTATCTTCAGCTTTCCTCTCGCGAGCGGTACAGGTGGTGCAGCCGGTATCCTCCAAGATCTGGTTGATGTATTGTAGTCGCAGTCTGCCTCTTGTACTCTTCCCTTCCATTGTCCCTTCAATGATACTTTTACACTCTCATGTCTCTGCAGATGGCCTTTCTGTGTTGGATATGCCTCAAGAGACACGGCTTCTCTTCCTCCACTCTGTGGAGCTTCTCTTCTTCTGATACTTTGTTTACCCAGAAAATATTCTGCATCCTGCTGTAGCCCCACATCTCTTGTTTTTATTCTGCTTCTCTGGGCGTCCATGATTCACTTCCGTGCAGCAGACAACTCCAAAAAAACATATTTAGAGGTCTTTCTTGAGATGTAGGTCTTCGCAAGAGGACGAGAAAAGGTTTCTTTTCTTGTTAAAAGCAATTTTTATTTAGTGCATGCGGCTTGTAATATCCTTCTTTGATCTTGCATCTCATGTGATTGTAATTCCTTGATAGGTGGAAGGTTCGGCGGTTTACAGTCGCTCATTGTTAAGTGAGCGGTGGGCAACGGTGTTTTGTCTGCTCACCCCTACGAGTTTTCTTTCAGCTTTATTAATTTTCATGTTATAGGAAGAGCTACTCGATGAAGAATTTGCGGACAAAATCAGTAGAAACCCTACGTTGACTGCAGGAAGAACGACATGTTAACCAGAAGACCTACACACTGCCGACCAACGACCCGTTCGTAGTAGGAAATACATCATTAGGTCTGATCCCGGAATTATTTGTTATTCCTACAGCATTATGACAAAATAAATTACGGGAAAAGAACTAAGTCAGGCATTTGTATTCTACAGAACACGCTTGGGGAAATAAGATATCATGCAAAATTCGGAAATAAATGTGTTCGTATTCTTCACACAAACAGGAAACAATTACGAGTTATATCAAAAGATATTACTTCTACAACATGATTAGTAGCTTAGTAGTAGTGCACTAACGCTCGCAAAGCGCTGTTATGTGTCCCATTTTAGTCGCGGGTGACAGAGGTTGTACAAACACAAGTGTCAGCAAATTAGTATTTGCTTGTGCCGCGAGCGGAAACACCGGCCAGCTGTTTTTGCTGCAGGTCGCACACTAAGTCGCACTGCAGTAAACACAAACAGGACGTGTATTGTGTGCGAAGCACAGTCCCTCTGAAGCCACAAACATCTGTGCCAGCCAATAAATTAAACGACTAGGAAGCCGATTACTGTTACAATGTTAGGCGCGTCAGAAATGCGACTACATTTTACTCTACTATTTCCCATGTAAAACGCGTTGAAGCCGGTTTAGTACAGCTATATGACAAATATACAGTCCGCTAATTAACAATAGCTTTGGAGAGCAAAGTTCATCTCCAACCTACATTTCCATTGCCGAAAATCGAATCATATAATACAGCTGCAGTTTCGTTTAACTTACCCTGGTATACCAATGGTTGGATCTTGATAATTCGACAGCAACAGATCATGCACTGGGACCAGGGAACCACCGAATTCGTTTCCTCGATGCTATACTTCTATCAAGTTCTACTTAGTGTCTGCGGAGAGGCCATGGAAATTTTAAAACACAAAACAGCAGCAATATTCCAGTAGACGACGGGGAAGTGTAATGTAGGCTGTCTCTTTAGTGGGTTTATCGCATCTTCTAAGTGTTCTCCCAACAAAGCGCAGTCTTCGTTCGCTTTCCCCACAATATTATCTATGTGGTCTTTCCAATTTAAGTTGCTCGTAATTGTAATTAATAGGTATTTAGTCGAATTGACAGCCCTTAGATTTGTGCGATTTATCGTATACCCAAAATTTATCGGATTTCTTTTAGTACCCATGTGGATGACTTCCCACTTTTCTTTGTTTAGTGTCAATTGCCACTTTTCGCACCATACAGAAATTCTCTTTAGATCATTTTGTAATTGGAATTGATCGTCTGACGATTTCACTAGACGGTCATCTGCAAACAATCTAAGGGGACTGCTCAGATTATCACCTAGATCATTTATGTAAATCAGGAACAGCAGAGGGCCTATGACACTACGTCGCGGAACGCCAGATATCACTTCTGTTCTACTCGATGATTTACCGTCTATCACTACGTACTGTGACCTCTCTGAGAGGAAATCACGAATCCAGTCACGCAACTGAGACGCACGCAGTTTGATTCAAATGGCTCTGAGCACTATGGGACTTAACATCTGTGGTCATCAGTCCCCTAGAACTTAGAACTAATTAAACCTAACTAACCTAAGGACATCACACACATCCATGCCCGAGGCAGGATGCAGTTTGATTAATAGTCGCTTATGAGAAACGGTATCATAAGCCTTCTGGAAATCTAGAAATATGGAATCGATGTGAGATCCCTTGTCGACAGCACTCACTGCTTCATGGGAATAAAGAGCTAGCTGTGTTGCACAAGAGCGATATTTTCTGAATCCGTGCTGGTTATGTATCAATAAGTCATTTTCTTCAAGGTCATTCATAATGTTCGAGTACAGTATATGCTCCAAAATCATACTGGAAATTTAGGTCAGTGATATGGGTCTATAATTCAATGGGTTACTCCTATTTCCTTTCTTGAATATGGGCGTGACCTGTACTACTTTCCAGACTTTAGGAACGCTGCCACACCACCATACTGCTATTATTTATTGATGCCAACTGCGGCACGCTAATATTCTGATGCAACAGAAGCAGTTCCTCTTGGCAAAAAATGAGGTTGCAGACGTAGAAAGGCAGCCGACGGCTGCTGTTACTGAAGAGCTCTGCCTTCTCAATACACTACGAACTGATCTGACACTTAACTGAGATATTAGGCGGAAATGGTATTCATAACATTTATAACTTATGTGCTGATCTTAATGGTTCAATCATTCTTATACGCTTAATATCAATGATTATATACGTGGATGGACATCGTCATCAACACTACTGGAAGCTATAACCCGAAAGCAAATGGTTCAAATGGCTCTGAGCACTATGGGACTCAACTGCTGAGGTCATTAGTCCCCTAGAACTTAGAACTAGTTAAACCTAACTAACCTAAGGACATCACAAACATCCATGCCCGAGGCAGGATTCGTACCTGCGACCGTAGCGGTCTCGCGGTTCCAGACTGCAGCGCCTTTAACCGCACGGCCACTTCGGCCGGCTCCCCGAAAGCAAAGACGTTATTCAATTCTTAATCAGTTTCTTGATGAATTATCCGTCATTTAATGTTTGATTTGAATAGAAGCAATGAAAAATCCATTTTCGTTGCGCTTAAATTATGTAAGCGTGTTTGCGTCGGTATTTATATTGTTAAAATTACGAGGTCGGATTGCGTTTCCAAACTGGTTTCTGTAGTATAAAGATTCATACATCTATATCACAGTCCCTAAGCCATCTAATGTGTGGTGGAGGGTACATCTGGTACCACTAAGGGGTCCCCCCTTCCCTGTTCCTTTGGCGAGCGGTGCTTGCTAGGAATCGTTGTCGGTAAGCCTCTGTATCAGCTCTAGTTTTCCGAATTTTCTCATGGCGGTCATTATGCGAGATGTATGTGGGAGGAAGTAATATGTTGTCCGACTCTTTCCAGAAAGTGTTCCCTCGAAATTTCGGTAGTAAACCTCTCTGTGGATAGCGCCTCTCTTGTATCGTCTGCCACTGGAGTTTGTTGAGCATCTCTGTAACGCTCTCGTGCCGACTAAACTATCCTGTGATGCGCCGCTCTTCTTTGGATCTTCTATCAATACTATCTGGTAATGATCCCAGATTGATAAACAATACTCAAGCATCGGTCGAACAAGCACTTTGTAAGCCACTTTCCCCGTGGATAAGATACATTACGATTCTTCCTATAAATCTCAGTCTGGCATCTCCTTTTCGTACTATGTATTTTATGCGGTAATGGAAATGGAAATGAGCGTTTGGCGTCATTGGCTGGGAGGCCCCTTGCGGGGTAGGTCCGGCCGCCTTGGTGCAGGTCTTATTTCATTCGACGCCACATTGGGCGACCTGCGCTGGGGATGAAATGATGAAGACAGCACAACACCCAGTTCCTGAGCGTAGAAAATCCCCGACCCAGTCAGGAATCGAACCCAGGCCCGTACGACGGCAATCCGTCACGCTGATCACTCAGCTATCGAGGCGGACGTTTTAAGCGGTCATTGCAATATTCTACAAAGATTATGAGAAAGAACTTGCTCCCCTGCTATTAGTAATTTATCGTAGGTCGCCTGAGCAACGAAGGGTATCTGACGACTGGAACAAATCGCAGGCTCTTCCCGTTTTTAAGAAGGGCCTTAGAACAGATGCATACAATTATAGACCTATATCGTTGACGTCAATCTGTTGCAGAATTATTGAACATGTATTATACTCCAGTAATATAATGTTGCTGGAGAAGGAAAATCTCGTCTATAAAAATCCACATGAATTCTGCGAACAGAAGTCCCTCGAAACTCAGCTCACTCCGTTCCCCCATGACATCCACAGTGCCGTAAACAATGGGGCTGAGGTTGTTCCTTGACTTCAGGAAGGCATTTGACAACGTCCCGCACTGCCGTTTAGTGAAAAAAGAATACAATCTTATCGAGTATCGGAGCAGATTTGTGAATGAATTCAAGACTTCCTTGCAGGCAGAACTTAACACGTCGCTCTTTTCGCAACAAAATCGCCAGATGTAAAGGTAATTTCAGGGTACCCCAAGGAAGTGTGATAGGTCGATTACTGTTTACAACACATATAAATGATATAGTAGAAAACGTCGGATGCTATATAAGGATGTTCGCTGATGATGCGGATGTCTATAACAAAGTAGCAACGCCAGAAGACAGTAGCGATTGGCAGAATGACCTCCAGAGAATTGATGAATGGTGCAGGCTCTTGCAGTTGACCTTGAACGTAAATACATGCAACATTTCGCACATACATAGGAAAAGAAATCCTCCACTGTGTAGGTACACAATGGATGACAAACCGTTGGAAACAGTGTCTGCCTAAAATATCTAGGTGTAACTGTTCTAGGCGCTTCGGTCTGGAACCGCGCGACCGCTCCGGTCGCAGGTTCGATTCCTGCCTCGGGCATGGATGTGTGTGATGTTATTAGGTTAGTTAGGTTTAAGTAGTTCTAAGTTCTAGGGGACTGATGACCTCAGATGTTAAGTCCCATTGTGCTCAGAGCCATTTGAACCATTTTTGAAAGTAACTGTTCGGAGCGTTCTTAAGTGGAATGACCATACAAAACAAACATTGGGGGAAGCAGATACAAGACTCATATTCATAGGAAGATTGTTAGGGGAATGTAGCTCGTCCGCGAAGGAAGTGGCTTATAAGGCGCTTGTGTGACCCATTCTTGAGTATTGTTCATCTACACCCGTTACAGATAGGACATATGATATGGAGAAGATCCGACGGAGAGCGGCGCGTTTCGTCACTGGAGCATCTAGTCGGCACGAGGGCGTCACGGAGATGCTCAAAAAACTCCACTGGTAGACGTCACAAGATAGGCATTGTGCATCATGGAGAGATTTAATACTGAAATTTTGAGAGAGCACTTTCCGGGAAGAGTAGGATAACATATTATTTCCCCTTACAAAGGTCTCGCGTAATGACCATGAGGAGGAAATTAGAGAAATTAGAGCTAATACTGAGGCTTAGTGGCAATCATTCTTCCCACGCTCTATTCGCGACTGGAACAGCGTTGGAGGTCTCAGTTAATGGTACAAAAAGTACCCTCCGCCACACACCATTAGGTGGCTTACAGAGTGTGATGTAGAAGATCGATCTGGATAGATATTGCTTGATATTTTACGGTAGATACTGTTTCTGATAATTTGTCATCAATAGCGTAATTTCACAGCGGTGAATTTCTTTTGCTATGTATGTGCGACATGTTACAGTTATTTACGTTCAGGGTCAATTGCCGGAGCCTGCACCTTTCATCAATGCTTTGTAGATCATCAGGCAAATCGATACCGTCTTCTGGCATTGCTGCCTTTTTTTACAGACAACCGCATCATCTGCGAATAGTCTTAAAGAGCTTCCAACGCTTTCTACTATATCATTTATATACACAGAAAAGAGTAACTGACCTATAAAACTTCCTTGGAGTATTTCAGAAATTATCTTTTCAGCAACTGAATTTGTTCCTTTAAGAGCAACGTGTTGAGTTCTGTCTGCAAGGAAGTCTTGAATCCAGTCGCAAATCTGGTCCGATAGTCGTTACGCTCGTACTTTTTTCACTAAACGACGATGCGGGACGGTGTCAAATGCCTATGGACCTCATGGAGGAACAGAGGAAGTTGAGTTTCGGAAGATTTCTGTTTGCAGAACCCTTGTTGATTTATATAAACGAGATTTTCGTTGTCCAAAAACATCATAGTTCCTGAGGATAAAACATGTTGCATAATTATAAAATAGATGAACGTAAACGATACAGGCTTTTAATGATGTGCATTTGTCATAAGACCCTTCTTCAAAACTGGAATGACCTGCGCTTTTTTGCAGTTGCTGTGAACCTTTCGTTGATACAGCGAACTACGTTAATCTGCTGCTAGAAGAGGAGGAAGTTCCTTCGCCTAATCTTTGTAGAATCGTGTAGGTACCTCATTTGACGGTGATGCTTTTTAGTACTACGCGATTGTGGTTGCTTTTCTGTTCCGCAATTCGCTATGTTAATACCTACCATATCGACGATGGTACGATCTTCTGCTGTGAAAAAAGACCGAATTCAGTCATCTTCCGTTTCGGTGCCAGTATGGTCACTGAGCGAACGAATACAGGATTTCGAATCGCTTACTGATTAATGGTTTTTATTCAGATCCGTTGACAAAATTTTACATTCTATGTCATAGAACGCTTCTCTCAGTGTGGCCGAGCGGTTCTAGGCGCTTCAGTTTGAAACCGCGCGACCGATTTGATCGCAGGTTCGAATCCTGCCTCGGGCATGGATGAGTGTGTTGTCCTTAGGTTAGTTAGGTTTAAGTAGTTCTAAGTTCTAGGGGACTGATGACCTCAGCTGTTAAGTCTCATAGCGCTCAGGAAGTAATTTTTGTGTGCCCGTCCACGCTGAATGGGTAGGGCATCTTGCACTTCAATAGGCCCGAGTGACAGGATGACTGAGATCAGGCAGGGCCCCAATCTCGTGGGGTATAACAGGGAACACATGTCCAGTGTTTCGGTTGAATACCTTAATGGCAGTAGCGGCGAAGAAGGAGACTTTGGTGCACAAAGTTGGTACATGAAGCGACCGGCCTTTCTGGGGAATAAATGAGATGGGAACCACTGCCTTGTGGTGGAGTGGGAACTCCGAGGGGTAAGGGAGAGATAAACAACAATGATCAGTAAAACTTCCGAAGACAAATAAAATACGGCACCTGTCATAAACGACTGATTTCTAAAGCAGGAAGAGGAGAAAATACGTAATGCATCTGTCAACTTAAAGTAATTGTCGGCCAACAAAGTTTGTGGCTGGAGACGGCGGTGCGGTTCAGCGTTCTGTTTGCGCCGCTGTCAGCTCGCGCCGCTACAGGCTCGGGATGGCACGGCAGCGGGCAAGGGCGACGGCCAGGACACAGGGAAATCTGGGAGGCGGCAGGCGGGGGCGGGAGGCGCAAAATCGATGCCCCCGCCCTGCCCTCTCCGTGGCCGTGCTTACCAGCCGTGTGCTCGCGCTTCACGCTCGCGCTGCGGGCGACCGAGGCACCACGGAAGCAGTGGCCATGGGGAGTCCACTTTTATCAGCTGTAGTCAACATCTCCACTACCGGCCATTAAAGTTGCAACACCAAGAAGAAATGCAGATGATAAACGGGTATTCATTGGACAAATATATTACACTAGAACAGACATGTGATTACATTTTCACGCGATTTGGGTGCATAGATCCTGAGAAATCAGTACCCCTCTGGCCGTAATAACGGCTTTGATACGCCTGGGCATTGAGTCAAACAGAGCTTGGATGGCGCGTACAGGTGCAGCTTCAACACGATACCTCAGTTCATCAAGTGTAGTGACTGGCGTATTGCGACGAGCCAGTTGCTCGGCCACCATTGACCAGACGTTTTCAACTGGTGAGAGAACTGGAGAATGTGCTGGCCAGGGCAGCAGTCGAACATTTTCTGTATCCAGAAAGGCCCGTACAGGACCTGCAACATGTAGGATTTCGCAGGGATCTAATTAAGGGTAGAGCCACGGGTCGTAACACATCTGAAATGTAACGTACACTGTTCAAAATGCCGTCAACGTGAACAAGAGGTGACCGAGACGTGTAACCACCCCCTACCATCACGCCGGGTGATACTCCAGTATGGCGATGACGAATACACGCTTCCAATGTGCGTTCACCGCGATGTCGCCAAACACTGATGCGACCATCACGATGCTGCAAACAGAACCTGGATTCATCCGAAAAAATGACGTTTTGCCATTCGTGCACCCAGGTTCGTTGTTGAGTACACCATCGCAGGCACTCCTGTCGGTGATGCACCGTCAAGGGTAACCGCAGCCATGGTCTCCGAGCTTATAGTCCATGCTGCTGCAAACGTCGTCGAAATGTTCGTGCAGATGTTTGTTGTCTTGCAAACGTCCCCGTCTGTTGACTCAGGGATTGAGAAGTGCCTGCACGATCCGTTGCAGCTATGCGGATGAGATGCCTGTCATCTGGACTGCTAGTGATACGAGGCCGTTGGGATCCAGCACGGTGTTCCGTGTTACCCTCCTGAACCCACCGATTGCATATTCTGCTAACAGTCATTGGATCTCGACCAACGCGAGCAGCAATGTCGCGTTACGATAAACCGCAATCGCGATAGGCTACAATCCGACCTTTATCAAAGTCGGAAACGTGATGGTACGCATTTCTCCTCCTTACACTAGGCATCACAACAACGTTTCACCAGGCAACGCCGGTCAACTGCTGTTTGTGTATGTGAAATTGATGGGAAACTTTCCTCATGTCAGCACGTTGTAGGTGTCGGCACCGGCGCCAGCCTTGTGTGAATGCTCTGAAAAGCTAATCATTTGTATATGACAGCATCTTCTTCGTGTTGGTTAAATTCTGCGTCTCTAGCACGCCATATTCGTGGTGTAGCAATTTTAATGGCCAGTAGTGTACTTCGTAGTTAGTTCTCGATACCCGCTGAGGTATTACATGTTATGCATGTTGCTGGGTCGACTTTTCCTCTTCGCAGTAGCATCTCTCTGCCGCTAGAGACCGAGCGAGGTGGCGCATTGGTTAGCGCAGTGGACTCGCATTCGGGAGGACGAAGTTTCAAACCCGCCTCCGGCTATCCTGATTTAGGTTCTCCGTGATTTCCCTAAATCGTTTCAGGAAAATGCCGGAGTGGTTCCTTTGAAAGGGCACGGGCGATTTCCTTCCCAATCTTTCCTTAATCCGAGCTTGTGCTCCGTCTCTAATGACCTCGTTGTCAACGGGGTGTTAAACACTTATCTCCTCCTCCGCTAGAGAGCTCCAAATTGTAGAGCGTAACGTAGCGCTGTGTAACGTAACTATCAAGATACAAAGGAGTTAGTGATATTAGCTGCCAGTGTGGAAATGTGAAAATTTCTGCCGCACTGGGATTCGAATTCGGGTCTCCTGCTTACTACACTGAGCATTGCACCGTTCGGACACAGTTGTCATCGCAACTGCGCGGACTACCACAGCACGCCTCCCGTTATACCCAGATTCTCAAGTTACCCATACGCTACTAATGTAGTGATCGGCATTTCGCAGATTCCCGTAAGAGTATGAGCGTGGTGTGCATCTGCAGTGAACTGATCACTCGCCTTATTTATGTATGTGATATATACATGTATATATCTGTGTTGCGGACGGCTAATCATCATTTAATCTCGAATTCTTACTGCAATCGGCGAAGCGCCGCGAGTAATAAGGGTAATGGCCAAGGGGCACTGCAATAGTAGCATGTGGATAACTTGAGAATTGGGATCTGACGGAAGGCGTGCTAGGTAAGTCTGTGCAACTGCAATGACCACTGTGTCCGAATGGGGCAGTGGTCAGTGTATCAGTCTAGTAAGCAGGAGACCTGGGTTCGAGCTCTTGTCTGGCACAAATTTTCAGCTTTCCCCGTTGATTTGAATCAATGCCCACTGGCAGCTAATGTCATTAATACTTCTTTTCACAACTTCCACAGGACCAAATTGAGGAGCAAATCTCCAAGGTCATGGAACGTGTCAGTACATGAAATTACAACATAAAAGTAATAACAGATAAAAAAAATGGTCATGAACCCGAAAAAAGTCAGTCCATAAGTTTAAGTAAACGCTATCAGCAATACAATAAGAATCAGCTAAATTTTTCAAGGAATGTCTTGATTGATAATGGCTGCAGGATGAAAATGGTATCTAATCTTTCGGACATGTCCATAAGAACAAATACCACACGTATAACATAACTATGTTGGTTCGTGAGAAACAGTATACTGTAATCGAGTTCCTAGCCGCAGACAGGGTTCATCCGCACACTGAGCACCCTCTCCTTCAGCGCTGTAACATCTTCAACAGTCCAACGCCTTTTGCCAGCCGTTGTGGCCGAGAGGTTCTAGGTGCTTCAGTCTGGAACCACGCTGCTGCTACGGTCGCAGGTTCGAATCCTGCCTCGGGCATGGATGTGCATGATGTCCTTAGGTTAGTTAGGTTTAAGTAGTTCTAAGTCTAGGGGACTGATGACCTCAGATGTTAAGTCCCATAGTGCTTGGAGCCATTTGAACCATTTTTTCAATCCGACGCCTTGGGTGCACTGGCATCGCTCATTCTCCATACAGTCCCGACTTCGCCCCATCCGATTTTCATCGGTTTCCAAAACTAAAAGAAGACCTTTGAGGACTTCACTTCGGTAGTGATGAAGCAGTGCAAGCAAACGTGAGGTTGTGGCTCCGTCAGACATTGTAGGCGTCGGATTGTTGAAGATGTCGCAGCGCTCGTGTGTGGCCAGGCATCCTCATGGTGAAGGAAAGGGTTCTCCAAGTCGAAGAACCCTTTCTGCGGTTAGAAGCTCTATTGCAGCACGCTGTTTGTCACACGCTGCCACAGTTACGTTACATATTGGCATTCTACACACTACAATTCGGAGCCCTCTAGCTGCAAAGGGTTGCAGCTTGCGTGAGCGAAGAAGCAAAGCCAACCGAGTAATATGCGTGACATTTTATAACTCAACCGATATTGAGAACAGAAAGCCGGCGCGGTGGCCGTGCGGTTCTAGGTGCTTCAGCCTGGAACCGCGTGATTGCTACGGTCGCAGGTTCGAATCCTGCCTCTGGCATGGATGTGTGTGATGTGCTTAGGTTAGGTTTAAGTAGTTCCAAGTTCTAGGGGACTGATGACCCAAGATGTTAAGTCCCATAGTGCTCAGAGCCATTTGAACCATTTTGAGAACAGAAAAAAAACATGTTGGTGACATCTGATAAAAGTAGATTGGTCTCTCGTTGGGAGAAATCTGTTCCTTACCGGGATGACTATGTTGAGAAATAAATATGTAGACATGAAGAATAAAGATGTAGAATGTTAATAAAGTTATAAGAGTTTACACATAAAATACTCGGAGGCAATACTTTTTAGCACGCCCTCGTATTTGGAACATTTTGGGGAGGAGGGCCTGGAATCAACCCAACTGAAACCTACCTGTTTTTTCTTCTCTTGCGTCGGCGACACCGTCATGCTCCATAACTGTCTCATACGAGGGATGATCTGAAACTAAAGTTACAAGGCCGATATTCCTGGAGTTTCGTCTCTTATAGTGAAATTAGTAGTGTTCGATAATTCTTATACATACTGTTGGCAATTGTGCAGAGTTTCAGCCACCCGCCACTTAAGATAAGCACAAATGGTGACTCGTTTGGAAAACTGGTTCAAAAATGATTCAAATGGCTCTAAGCACTATGGGACTTAATATCTGAGGTCATCAGTCCCGTAGATTTAGTACTATCTACGAACATCACACACATCCATGCCCGAGGCAGGATTCGAACCTGCAACGGTAGCAGCAGCTCAGTTCCGTACTGAAGCACCTAGAGCCGCTCGGTCACAGCGGCTGGCCTTGGAAAACTGGTCCCGCGAAAAATCCGCTCGTATATTCGCCTTCTGTGGGAGAAACATACAATTGCGGCTGAAATTTATCGGCAGCTGGAACAGGTTTATGTTGAGACTGTAAAGTTTCGTTAGTAAGTCGCAGAACGGCGTTGAAAGTTTGCGGCCGGTGGGGAAAATGTCGTCGACGAGGATCTCAGAGGCCAACTCAGCACGGCATCAACAGAGATGAACACAGCTCGCGTGGAGGAGCTGATTCACGACAGCAGGTTGTTGGGTTGTTTGGGGAAGGAGACCAGACAGCAAGGTCATCGGTCTCATCGGATTAGGGAAGGACGGGGAAGGGAGTCCGCCGTTCGCTTTCAGAGGAACCATCCCGGCATTTGCCTGGAGCGATTTATGGAAATCACGGAATACCTAAATCAGGATGGCTGAACACGAGATTGAACCGTCGTCATCCCGAATGCCAGTCCAGTGTGCTATCCACTGCGCCACCTCGCTCGATCACGACAACAGGGGACTCACGTTATGGAACATGACGGTGGAATTGAGAATGTCGTTCGGAAACGTTCGTCACGTTCTACCTAAACAAATGCAACGTATTGTACACAAATAAACAGAACGTCTCATTATTGTGAAAAGAAGTATTAATGACATTAGCTGCCAGTGGGCATTGATTCAAATCAACGGGGAAAGCTGAAAATTTGTGCCAGACAAGAGCTCGAACCCAGGTCTCCTGCTTACTAGACTGATACACTGACCACTGCCCCATTCGGACACAGTGGTCATTGCAGTTGCACAGACTTACCTAGCACGCCTTCCGTCCATGCTTAACTTGGATTACTAGAGCCTCCCACCTAGTAAGTTCTGTGTGGGCCATAGTGCTTCACCCAGTCCACCTAACCGGAACCAACGACCCCCTCCACGCATATCTTCTGCTACTCAGCTGAGGGCACAGGCTACGTTGCTTATGGGGCACCACATGGAGGTGGGGCCTCGTGGAAATCTTCGTCGTCTTTCTTTGTGTAAATGGCTGCTGTATCATACTTATAAAACTATATAGATCAGGGAGGAAATAAAAACTTATAAAAGAAAAGAATTAAACAAGAGCTAAAAAAGAAGATTAGATAGACTGAGTAGTAGAGGTCCTTTCATCTGTGCTGCCCAGGGAGGAGGTGTCGGAATGTGAGCTCGAGCCCAACTTGCCTGCGCATTGCCTCCCAAGGGTACTTACTAAGATGTGTTGATACGCTGGTCTGCTTATTTCTAGGTTCTACAAGTGATTGTATATTATGTGATAAAAATTAACTGTTGACATGTGTTGTGTTACTGTGTGCACTCTTAGCCTAACTTGCGTTATTTGCAAAAAAATCTACTCATCAGAGCAACAAGTTTAACGTGGCGCCTGGTACAATAACCGGCCACGATTATATTGATGACATATGTGTGCTGGCGTAAGCTGTCGCCAGCATACCGGTCGGCAAAGATATAGCGCGAAGATCGATAGTAGACGCTGGATCAAGAGCGCCTATCACGAGAGAGGCCAGAGACACACAGACAAGCAACAGGCCGCCAACGCCCTGCCGGCCGCGGTGGCCGTGCGGTTCTAGGCGCTCCAGTCCGGAGCCGCGCTGTTGCTACGGTCGCAGGTTCGAATCCTGCCTCGGGCATGGGTGTATGTGATGTCCTTAGGTTAGTTAGGTTTAAGTAGTTCTAAGTTCTAGGGGACTGATGACAGCAGCAGTTGAGTCCCATAGTGCTCAGAGCCATTTGAACCATTTGAACCGCCAACGCCCTCTCGACAGCATGTATTTAGGCCGCGGCCGCTTACCGGATGGCCTCACTCCAGTTTGGCGTCTGTCAGTTCGATCGCAAAGCGGGTGAATTCATCTCAGGCTACAACAGTGCATAGCGACCAGATTAGTGAGTAAAGTTTGTAATAACAAGACTACCATATTGTCTGCAAGATGACAATTACTGATGAGCTTGTATCACGAACATGGACTCTCTTGAAGTTAAGTAGCAGCTTCATGTAAATAAAGAACCGTATTAATCACCTGTGCATTTGTGCTGTAGAAAGAAGATACCGGCCACCCACAACAACATCCTCTCCCTTGCTTCCTTGCGGTGCAAGACTCTGCAGTCTGTCTCTCTAGTTTGATCTGTGTTTAATGTTCCTATACCTGGGTGTCCATTTGTTATTCTCCGTGTGCTATATTCTCTGTGCCGGAGTTGGTGGAGTTTGTTGTACTGGAGTCCTCTTCTGAACTAATCCATTCGTCTCTTTGACGTCGGCTACGACGCCTGTAAGGTCTCAATTGTTTATACGAGGGTACTCCCAAAAGTAAAGTCTCCTATTTTTTTTATAAGTACAGATCTCTGTTTATGTGGCAGTTGGCCACACTGTTATGAAGAGTGCTTCACGAGATGGCCTCGCGGGATAAGCAGAGCGGTCTAAGGCGCTGCAGTCATGGACTGTGCGGCTGCTATCGGCAGAGGTTCGAGTCCTCCCTCGGGCATGGGTGTGTGTGTTTGTCCTTAAGATAATTTAGGTTAAGTAGTGTGTAAGCGTAGGGACTGATGACCTTAGCAGTTAAACCCCATAAGATTTCACACACATTTAAAATTTTTTTTTCACGCGCTGTGTGTAAACATGCGCACGCCGCGCTGAGGCGCTGTCTTGGCTTGGCAGCCGTTGAGAACGGAGCTCCCGTTGGATGTTACCTCCAAGTGCGAATTGCGGCAGTTATTTAGTTTTTGGGCGCAAAGGGCACTGCACCGATTGAAATCCATCGCCAATTGAGGAACAGTATGGTGAGTCGTGCATGGATATAAAAAATGCTCGTAAGTGGCGTGGAGAGTTTGCAGCTGGTCGGACCGAAATTCACGACGAACAAAGGAGCAGGAGACCATCAGTTTCTAAGGAGACAGTGTTGAAGGTTGAGCAAAGTATGCGTGAAGATCGGCGGATCATGTTCGATAGTCTCTGCAGATTGGTTCCCGAGGTTTTCCGAAGCACCGCTCACAGAATTTTAACGGAAACATTGAACTACCGGAAGGTGTGCGCTAGATGGGTGCCACGCATGCTGACTCCAGTGACTATCACCTGTTCCCTAAGTTAAAAGAACATTTGGCCGGAAAGCGATTCAGCTCCGACGACGAGGTGAAAGAAGAGGTTTATAACTTTCTGAACAGCATGACAATGTAAACATAAACAGGTCTATGTACTTATAAAAAATAGGAAACCTTGCTTTTGGGATTACCCACGTAGATGGTGTATTCTCTCATGGAGGTGTGGTTGTTAGTTCATGTAGCTGTCCCCATGTGTGTGAGTACTTGATTGTATGTTGTGAGTACGGCTCACAGTACAGATGATGTGTTCAGGGGATCCATGTTCACCGCATTGACAGGTGCTGTCTGCAGAAAGTGAGACACGCTGTAGGCGCTTTGGATATGGCCCGCGACCAGTCAGGAAATGAGCCATACCACGACCAGTACTTGCATTAATCATCATTCCCTGATCTTCAGGTAAAAGGTGTGCACGCTACGGTCATTACCGTTTTGATCTCACTCCTGTTTCCAGAAATCCAATCGCTAAGTGTTTAGCTGACGTTTGCGTTCGACGTCCTCCTTTTCTATTTTTTTCTTAGGGCGTCGTCTCCTCTTAAGACGGTAGTATACAGACGGTTATCTGATAGTTATGTCGATCGAGAAGACACCCAGCATCACACGTTGAGGTAGTGCGGAATGCTCCCGACAGTCTCAGAAGTGTGCTCCTTTGCCCACGCCGCATTGATGTCCTGTCAGTCACTACAGTCAGTGTGACCATACCCTTGCTGCGAAGCTTTTCATCGACTCATCGAGAGCGCAATAGCGTGCTCTGGTATGTGAGATTGGTAGTGTGTACTGTGTAGTGTTTATGCGTGCAAGTTTGTAGAGTATAGCTTTGCTTTACTGGTCATACGTATGTGTTGGATGAAACTGTGATTTTCGCCAATGTATGTGAGCTGTGGTAAAAATTGCTGTTTTGAAGAGCGCGCCGCAGCGCGTTGTGTGAAGCAGCCGCTCTCCGTTTCTGGCGGTGGCGCCGCTGTGGCAATCGCAGCTTTGGTGTCTCCCTCTGGTGGGAAAGGGGAAACGTTGCCTGTTCACGTGCATTTAAGGGGCGCTATCAGCTCAGCGGGGGGGGGGGTGGGGGATGTCAGTTGGAGTGAGGCTAGGTCAGTCTCGCGTCACCAGTTGCTGGTCTGTCTCTCGTTCGCATTTGTGCGGCGGTTAGTGTCTGTCTGTCGTCGAAGTGCGAGTATGTGCGGCGTTTGGATCAAACTTTAAGCCAGAAAATGTCTTGCCACTCCGCCAGTAACAGAACTCAGTTAGTGGTCGCCCGGTCGGGGCTGAGTTCCTGCATCTGAGTCTGCGCATTAGGCCGCCAGTCTGCTCGAGTTGCTCGGGCAACGGTCATTGGCGGTTGGATCGGTCGATTGGTCGGTCGCGCACTGAGACAGGAGATCACTTGTCCGCCTTGAGCGACGGCGCATGTGAGGTCCCCACGTGAGTCCAGTGGGCCGCGCCGTATAGCAAGGGGTAGTGGCTTCGCGGTCGACACGAGAGAAACAGGAGTGAAACCACGACATCGGGCTGGCCGGAGCGAGCTGCGACGCCGTGAGAAGGGAGATCGGCGCGCCTTCCTGCATCCCTTGAAGCGGCTGGCAGTGGACGGTTCGGGAAAGCGTTAGGGGTGCTGCGCCAGGTCTTCGCCAGAAATCGCAGTTTATTAGAAGTTAAGTGATTGGAGATATGTTGTTTCATTTACTTGTTAAATTCTACTTGTTTTCTTGGTGAGGTCACCAGCCGCTTTGTTTTGGGGTCGTCCCACCATTCTTCTCCGTTTGCCCACCCGCAGGAAGGTGGTTATTTGCGAATTGGGTGGTCCGTTTTTCCCTTGTGGAGTTGGGGAGCGTTAGAGCAATCTGCGGTTCGGGTTGTTCAGTAATCCCCGTGTCAATCTGCCATACGTTAATAGCTGCCTCTGTCATATTTGTCGGATTCGGTGTTAACGAATTTATAGAATTAAGGTGTAAAGGCCGAATTCCTGAAATATGTTTTTATCTTGCTTATCATCTTACGAGGCGGTATAATGTAGAGCAAGTTGTACATTTCATGTAAGTCTGAATTTCATGGGTTTTATTTAAATAGTCATTTTTATAAAGTTGCCACCCTTCCACAGTAAGAGTCCTTTTAAAAACAAATTGCAGTTTCGGTGGCAAATAATTTCTTAGTGTGAGTGTTTGTACCATTTCCATCCCTTTTACGGGGTACATAGTTAATGTGTTTGTGTGAGTTCTTAAAATTTTTAGTTTAAAGTAATCTGGTGTGTTGCAGATTTGGACCAGTGTAGTCTTTCAGAGGTTGTTCAAACATGCTCAAATGTGTGTGAAGTCTTATGGGACTTAAATGCTAAGGTCATCAGTCCCTAAGCTTACACACTACTTAACCTAAATTATCCTAAGGACAAACACACACACACACCCATGCCCGAGGGAGGATTCGAACCTCCGACGGGACCAGCCGCACAGAGAGGTTGTTGTGAGCGGTCGTGACCACGGCCGTGTTGAAAGGGAGCGGCAAGCTTCTCAGCCCGAAGGCTCATACTGTGGGTATTGTTCTTTCTGCCTCTAAATGAAATTGTAACTTGATATTTCGAGGGTGCTTTTCTGCTTATAAATTTTAAATCTGTTTTTGAAAAGGCTTTTATGAATAAAATTCATATTTGTTAAAGGTACTTTCATTTTCATCAGTTATTCCCTGGCAACTACTTCCATGCTCACCTAGTGTGATTAAATGTGTTACTGTTCTTAATGAATCGCTAGTAAATAAAGTAAATTCTTTAAGAAAAGATTTTGAAAGTAAATTGACGGTTCAGTATGCTTCCAGGTATCGCTCTGCTGTTCTCTTTCAAACTTGTGTTGTGTGCCGACGGTGCTCTCTCGTGAGATCAGATTCTCCGCCCGCGTCCACTTCAGCATTAGCTGCCTCGTCCCGCGGAAGCATGTCTTTAGTGACTCAACTGTCCCCACGTGGTCTCTTGCAATAGCATTTGTGTGCCTGTTAACTTCTTGTCTTAGTCTTGCGATCTCTTATTTTAGTACGTCCACTTGTCCTACCAAGCGCGCTTGGGGTGAGGCGTAGGCTGTTCTGTTGCGCTTAAAGAAAGTTTGGACACTGAAGAAGACGTTTTTACTTTAGTTCTGTTGCGATCTCATCGTTGAATCTGCGTGTCCGTTTCCATTTTTTGCGCACGGATGAGGGACAGCACTAGGCTAGCAGTGGCCTTGATTACAGTATTAAGGTCCACTCACCTCCTGTGAGACTGCTCATTAGCAACAGCAGCAGCCGTACGAAGCTGCGCCGTTTGCAAGACCGTTACTCGGCTCAGCTCGGTGATGCGTCCGTCTAGAAGGGCGCGGCGAGCGCGGAGAACATCTGACGGCTGCTGACGCGTCGGCTGCCGTTGCCGCTGACGTCGACGTGTACTGCAGGGGTGCGAGGCGCGGCGTGCTGACGGGTCAGGACCGACGAGCTCTGAGTGCTGACGCACCTGGCCGGCTAAAGAGCGGCGACCTCTCCGCTCATGTGGTGGGAAGTGCTGACGGACACAGCACTACAAAACTTTGCACATTCTTCCTGTGCAAATTACAACATCTAACGAGTGAACGAAAAACGCACTACGTCAGATAACATTCCCGGCATCCACGAACCTACATACGAACTGACTGGAAATACTGAGAAATCCCTCATTCCAAACAGCTAAACTTTTAAAGAGATACAAAAAAACGTCCCAGGACTTAAAATTCTGCCGAAAATATGGTTTTCTTCTCATTTTTCGTTAAAATGAATGTATAAGGAAGAACGCCAAAGCACTGTAGACAATCGTGAAGCAGGGTGTATCAAAAAGAATCATCCGATTTTTAAAAAATCATAATTATTGTGTTATCTGAGACATGTGCGTGAACGACGTACTGTCGGAAAGAGCAAGCACTCGAGTTTACATAGTTCGTGCTAGGTAGCAGCAGTGTCCGCACACTTAAGTTCTAGCAAAAATGGTGTCGGGACAACAGAAAGCGTTTTGTGTTCTACGTTTTGCGCAGTGTGGGCCAGTAACAATTATTCAGCATGACTTTCGTACTAGGTATGGTGTCGATCCTCGTACGGCACAGAGCATTATACGATGGCACGAAAAATTCCGAGAAACAGGTTGTTTGTGTAAGGGCAAAACGCCGGGCCGTCCCCGAGTGTCTGAGACACAGACATCGAATCCACCATAGTTTCACAAGAAGTCCGTTCGCCGTGCAGCTCGATAGCTCAGCATGCCCCCGATGTCCGTCTGGCGCGTGTTGCGTCTACGTTTACACAAGAAACCTTACAACATTCATGAAGGCGACAAACAACAACGTGCGGAGTCTGTAATTTCATTCTTGGCAAGAAGGAGGATGATAGTTTTCTTCCACGCTTAGTGTTTAGTAACGAGGCAATATTCCGTGTAAATGGAAAGGTGAACCGTCATTGCCGGCCGGTGTGGCCGAGCGGCTCTAGGCGCTTCAGTCTGGAACCGCGCGACCGCTACGACCGCAGGTTCGAATCCTGCCTCGGGCATGGATGTGTGTGATGTCCTTAGGTTAGTTAGGTTTCAGTAGTTCTAAGTTCTAGTGGACTGATGACCTCATATGCTAAGTCCCATAGTGCTCATAGCCATTTGAACCATTTCAACCGTCATAAGTGAGAATATGGGGTACAGAACAACCCCAGGAAGTTGTACAACCAGAGGGACTCTCCAAAATTTAACCTGTTTTGTTCAGTTTCACTGGAAAAGGTGTATGGTCCATTTTTATTTGCCGAGAACACTGTTTCAGGAAGGACATATCTTCATATGCTTGAGAGCTTGCTTTTCCCACAGTTGGAGACTGATTCGAACGACTTCATCTGGAAGTGCGCGAATTTTTAAATCAAAGGATTACTGAACGGTGGATCGCTTGCAGTGGACCAAATGATTCAGTCGTACATTACTGGCCTCCAAGGTCATCGGACCTGACTGTATGTGATTATTTCTTGCGGGGGTTTATAAAAGACTCCGTTTACGTAGCTCCGTTACCAACAACAATGAATGAACTGAGACAGCGCATAACGGCAGCTGTGGAAGCTGTAACTGAAGACATGCTCGCTGTAGTGTGCGAACAATTTGAATTCCGCTTTGACATATGCCGTACATCTCAAGGGGGCATATTGAACGCCTGTGAAAAGATGTACAAAAAAACTTTTTGAGTTTCCCGTACACCAAAAAACAAAATTCATTGTGTGTGTTCACTAATTTCAGAAATATAGACAAGTCAAAGCTGATGATTCTTTTTGATACACTCTGCATTTAGTGAAAATGCGGGCTTTTCAATATTTTGTAATAAATAAGCATAAATCACTAATATGGTCAAAAATCAAACAAAATATGCCTATTTTCCATTCTCTTTGGAAATATACTTTGCACATGGTTCAGTCTTTGATTCATGGCATACGTCAGTGTAGACGCTCTGGATGATTTCTTCCTTTAGTAGAAATGATAGGTATCGCCTCAGTTCAAGCATTTCCTTTTCATTTATAGCCACATGTCTATTATTCTCTCTGTTTAAAACAGTGCTGAGAACATAAAATTTTGAAAAAGCCATTTATTTTGTACATGTGGGGGTTTCTCTTCAATTTAGATGATACAGTTGTTGCATTACAAAACAGAAAAAGCCAAAAGGTATGGGATTTCTCTATATCACGCTCGGCCTATATGTTTAAAATACATAATCATAGGTAACTCAGATTTCTTAAAAAATGGACATGTGGGATTTTTCAATATTCCAATTCTTACTACCCTGACTCAGCTTTAACCTAAAAAATCGGATAGGCAGCCATCTTGGCAAGCTGGTGCAGCCACATCCATTAAATATCATCGAGTATGCCAGCGGAGCGATTTAAAGTGGAACGAGCACGGAAAACTAACTGCAGGAAAGGCATATGCCAGACTGATTTATTGGAGGAATCCTAAGGAAGTATCATCCATACACAAAGGAGGTAACTTACATAATCCTCACTGCACCAGTACGTGGACACTGCTCGTCAGTCAGATAGAATTTATAGAGAGCGAAGATCCAAAGAAGAGCAACGCGTTTCGTTACAGGTTCATTTAGGAAGCGCGAAAGCATCATGGATATGCTCACCCGACTCCAGTAGGAGACGCTGCAATAGAGGTGTTCTGCATCACAATGATGTTTGCTGTTAAAATTCCGAGTCTGTACGTTCCTAAAATAGTCCATCAATATATATCTCCCTCCTAAGCATAAAAGTAAAATTAGATATCGAGCTCATACAGAGGCTTACCAATTATCGTTCTTCCTGCGGGCCATACGTGATTGGAACAAGAAACAGCGGAAGTGACTAAGGTACACAAAATACCACACCAGAAGTTACCTTGCAGAGTATAGCTGTAGGTGCAGGGTCTAAAATACATACCGAAGCACATGGAAGGTCGTTTTTCTCTCTCACTCTGTGCTCAAATGAAATAAGACAGAGAAAGGCTACAACCGTTACAAAATACAAGGTTTGATGAATTCTTCTCGGTTATCAGCCAGAAGATGATGGGTACGAAATTCATCGAAAGGTTGCGACAAGACGACGCCACCACTTGGCTGGTAACCCGACAAGATTTCATCATTTGAATACGACGAGAAAGACTGCAATCGCATAAATGCAAGGTTTGCTGCCCACCATCTTGTTTTCGTAGTTTATAAACAGTGACAGTGAAACTTAAATAGTGCAGGTTTTCACTGTGAATGTAATGAAGAAACCAGAGAAAAGGACAGACTGTGGAGGGAAAACAACTATAACGCCAAAGATAAAAAAAACAGGAAAACTACATGTGGTAACACGAAAGAAAATAAAAGCCCACTGCTGATGCTGAAAATCAGCGAAACATATATGGGTAAAAATTGAAAAAAACTGTTTTTCTCAAGGCGGACCCCCCTTCAAAAAGAAATTTAACTGTAAGCAAACGCGGACACAAGAGCTTCAACCTCAAGATGATTATTTGTCGGGGTAACCGTATCTCAACAATGTTTACATTATTGCATAATCACAACTATTTTATGGTAATACAGTGACTGGACAAGGAATGATGCTTTTAATCACTGTAATTTATGCAGAAGCGGACGTTGCGCAGTGTTTACTTGACGAACAGAGCAATGTCGACTGTTACTATCGCTGCTTTCCGTCCTTGTAAACACCGACTTATTAAAACATTTCAGCCTTTGTTCGACAAAATGTAAGCAAATTTTGGCATCAGCAAAGAGCTTCGCAGTTAACTGCAATTTCCTTTAAAACAGAGCAATTATACTCCTGGTTCTTTCTTACAATGGAATACTTGAAGCGGCAAGAGAAACTCATTTAGATAAAATCGCTCTCATCCTTTAACTAAATAAGCCATCTCTGCAAGCCTGGAGCAAATCACAGCTTCCAGGAGGTTGTTTGTTTCCGTTTTGTCATGACGGCCGTTAATACCAGAGGTCCTTTTAGTTTTCTGAAACGCTCTTCGCGAAAAGTACTCGGCCACTGTAACAGACAGAAGTAGGTCGTATGTTCAGATTAAGAGGAAACGAAAGAAGTATGATTACCCAAAACATACTTATCAATGACGTCACGTATTACGGTAATGATGAATAAAGTATGGACTAAAACTGATAAGGAAACTCGGATATATTAATGTTCTTGATAATGCGCATGTTCATGTTGCATTAATACTATGATAACAATTTAGTTTTATGCATCCCATTTTCCATTCGCTTATTAGAGAGTAGCAATCACACATTAAAAAATCCTACGATAGGTGAATGCGGTTTTATTCTGAAGGCCGACACCGAAAGTGCTTTGCAGCACCTTTATGCTACCGTGAAAGTTGTTAGACATAACAACGTTCATAATAGGGCACAGGATGTACATGAGTGCTGAAATAAAATAAACGATGGACAGAGAATTATACTAGTTTTTAAAAGTCGAATGCAATCGGGAAAAAGAAGAAACGAAAGCAATGCACCGTTTGTTGACCTAGGACGGTATTATTCTGGTTTCTGTGCTGTAGCCTTTGCACGTTGCATGTAGGTGTTATTGTTAATAATTTCTAATATTTGTGTATTGCTTATACTTATATACACATTCTTTTAATATCTTCTAGACTCATCTGTAGCTTATCGTTAATGATCGAAACTAGACACGAAGTAAAAGGCTCTTAAGATCAAAGACTGTTATAAATACTACAATTTCAATCCTCTGGATCGCTCTACGTCCATTGCGACGACGTCACAGTTAATTTAGGAGCGAGTCAGGTAAGCATTCGCTGTAAATAACTATCAAGCATTGCTCACAAGCCTTTAGTGTGCTACCTGTATAGGAAACCCCTGCTTCGAACACTATTAGTCGTCGACCAGTGATTACGGAGTAAACATGTAGATGTAGTTGTGGCAGCCTGTCCAGGGCAAGATCCCCTCTGATGTGGTTTATCGTTGCCGTCATGCAGCGAAACATCAAGTGTCTACCTTATCTATTGTGATGAGAGTTTCTCGGTGTATTGATTGTGATATATGAACTCGTCGCTCGTTTGCAGAAACCTGAGGTCGATTGTGACCACACAATCTATTCCTATACGACTGCTTCAGATGAAAACTGTTTTGTGAAGTATGACCTAAAATTTTACATAGCAGAAGTTGGTTCGTATGCAACACTAGCAGTCCGCCCTGGCTTCGCTCGTACGCACATAAACAACTTGTTTATGATATGCAGTGAGGAGCGAAATAATGAATGACGCTCTCGATCACAGTTACGTCGTGCTTCACTTTTAGAAAGAAGTTAAAACCTGTTGTTCTTTGGCTGCACCAAGTCTCAGCTCACGATCTTTATTGGATTCTTGAGACCACATAGTCCTCAGACTTTTGGTCGTTCTAGCGTATTGAGAAAGACTCAACCGTTTTCTAGACATTTATTTTCGTTAACAAAACGAAATCGAAATGTAATAAGTAGGACCCAAATCCCAACGCGAACTCAGTCAAGAAGTCAAATATAACTGAAACCTATGGAAAGAAGCACATCAGTTTCGTTAAGTTTTTAATACGCAGAGCTAAATCAATAAATCCGTGTATACTAGCCAAGTACATTCATTGTTAGTTTCTATCCATAAAGATGAGATTGCAGCGCTAAATTGTTACTGACGTGAACCTCCAAAAATATTTCTGTCACTGAGGAAAAAAGTGACGGCGCATTCTGTTGGTTCTTTCGTGTACTATGAAACCAACAGCGACATCTATTGGTTCTTTGGTGTACTACGCCGTCACTAAGGTACACATCGCAAATACTAAGGTGAGGAGACTCATGAAACATTAAATCAAGATATGTTTTTTCCGTGATTCGATTTTGATGGAATAAAGCCAACACTTTGCCATAGGCTACGATCAAGTTGGTTGTGAGAACACTGAAAATTCGTCTTGTAGTGTCGAAGATTAGCATATTCAAACAGACAGACAAAGTTTCTAAAAAGAGAGTTATTGCATTCTGTTACATTCCGTATATCAGCCATAATCATTTTTTCGCAAATATTTTCAGTCTGCAGACACGGCAGTAGTAGTAATAGTAGTAATGGGGCCCCTTAGGGAAATGGCAGCAAGAGAGGGGAAGAAAACCAATGTGCACTCCGTGTGCATACCGGGGGGAGTCATTCCAGATGTGGAAAGGGTCCTTCCGGATGCCATGAAGGGTACAGGGTGCACCCATCTGCAGGTGGTCGCTCATGTCGGCACCAATGATGTGTGTCGCTATGGATCGGAGGAAATCCTCTCTGGCTTCCGGCGGCTATCTGATTTGGTGAAGACTGCCAGTCTCGCTAGCGGGATGAAAGCAGAGCTCACCATCTGCAGCATCGTCGACAGGACTGACTGCGGACCTTTGGTACAGAGCCGAGTGGAGGGTCTGAATCAGAGGCTGAGACGGTTCTGCGACCGTGTGGGCTGCAGATTCCTCGACTTGCGCCATAGGGTGGTGGGGTTTCGGGTTCCGCTGGATAGGTCAGGAGTCCACTACACGCAACAAGCGGCTACACGGGTAGCAGGGGTTGTGTGGCGTGGGCTGGGCGGTTTTTTAGGTTAGATGGCCTTGGGCAAGTACAGAAAGGGCAACAGCCTCAACGGGTGCGGGGCAAAGACAGGACATGCGGGGACCAAGCAGCAATCGGTATCGTAATTGTCAACTGTCGAAGCTGCGTTGGTAAAGTACCGGAACTTCAAGCGCTGATAGAAAGCACCGAAGCTGAAATCGTTATAGGTACAGAAAGCTGGCTTAAGCCAGAGATAGATTCTGCCGAAATTTTTACAAAGGTACAGACGGTGTTTAGAAAGGATAGATTGCATGCAACCGGTGGTGGAGTGTTCATCGCTGTTAGTAGTAGTTTATCCTGTAGTGAAGTAGAAGTGGATAGTTCCTGTGAATTATTATGGGTGGAGGTTACACTAAACAACCGAACTAGGTTAATAATTGGCTCCTTTTACCGACCTCCCGACTCAGCAGCATTAGTGGCAGAACAACTGAGAGAAAATTTGGAATACATTTCACATAAATTTTCTCAGCATGTTATAGTCTTAGGTGGAGATTTCAATTTACCAGATATAGACTGGGACACTCAGATGTTTAGGACGGGTGGTAGGGACAGAGCATCGAGTGACATTATACTGAGTGCACTATCCGAAAATTACCTCGAGCAATTAAACAGAGAACCGACTCGTGGAGATAACATATTGGACCTACTGATAACAAACAGACCCGAACTTTTCGAATCTGTATGTACAGAACAGGGAATCAGTGATCATAAGGCCGTTGCAGCATCCCTGAATATGGAAGTTAATAGGAATATAAAAAAAGGGAGGAAGGTTTATCTGTTTAGCAAGAGTAATAGAAGGCAGATTTCAGACTACCTAACAGATCAAAACGAAAATTTCTGTTCCGACACTGACAATGTTGACTGTTTATGGAAAAAGTTCAAGGCAATCGTAAAATGCGTTTTAGACAGGTACGTGCCGAGTAAAACTGTGAGGGACGGGAAAAACCCACCGTGGTACAACAACAAAGTTAGGAAACTACTGCGAAAGCAAAGAGAGCTCCACTCCAAGTTTAAACGCAGCCAAAACCTCTCAGACAAACAGAAGCTAAACGATGTCAAAGTTAGCGTAAGGAGGGCTATGCGTGAAGCGTTCATTGAATTCGAAAGTAAAATTCTATGTACCGACTTGACAGAAAATCCTAGGAAGTTCTGGTCTTACGTTAAATCAGTAAGTGGCTCGAAACAGCATATCCAGAGACTACGGGATGATGATGGCATTGAAACAGAGGATGACACGCGTAAAGCTGAAATACTAAACACCTTTTTCCAAAGCTGTTTCACAGAGGAAGACCGCACTGCAGTTCCTTCTCTAAATCCTCGCACAAACGAAAAAATGGCTGACATCGAAATAAGTGTCCAAGGAATAGAAAAGCAACTGGAATCACTCAATAGAGGGAAGTCCACTGGACCTGACGGGATACCAATTCGATTCTACACAGAGTACGCGAAAGAACTTGCCCCCCTTCTAACAGCCGTGTACCGCAAGTCTCTAGAGGAACGGAGGGTTCCAAACGATTGGAAAAGAGCACAGATAGTCCCAGTCTTCAAGAAGGGTCGTCGAGCAGATGCGCAAAACTATAGACCTATATCTCTTACGTCGATCTCTTGTAGAATTTTAGAACATGTTTTTTGCTCGCGTATCATGTCATTTCTGGAAACCCAGAATCTACTATGTAGGAATCAACATGGATTCCGGAAACAGCGATCGTGTGAGACCCAACTCGCCTTATTTGTTCATGAGACCCAGAAAATATTAGATACAGGCTCCCAGGTAGATGCTATTTTTCTTGACTTCCGGAAGGCGTTCGATACAGTTCCGCACTGTCGTCTGATAAGCAAAGTAAGAGCCTACGGAATATCAGACCAGCTGTGTGGCTGGATTGAGGAGTTTTTGGCAAACAGAACACAGCATGTTGTTATCAATGGAGAGACGTCTACAGACGTTAAAGTAACCTCTGGCGTGCCACAGGGGAGTGTTATGGGACCATTGCTTTTCACAATATATATAAATGACTTAGTAGATAGTGTCGGAAGTTCCATGCGGTTTTTCGCGGATGATGCTGTAGTATACAGAGAAGTTGCTGCATTAGAAAATTGTAGCGAAATACAGGAAGATCTGCAGCGGATAGGCACTTGGTGCAGGGAGTGGCAACTGACCCTTAACATAGACAAATGTAATGTATTGCGAATACATAGAAAGAAGGATCCTTTATTGTATGATTATATGATAGCGGAACAAACACTGGTAGCAGTTACTTCTGTAAAATATCTGGGAGTATGCGTACGGAACGATTTGAAGTGGAATGATCATATAAAACTAATTGTTGGTAAGGCGGGTACCGGGTTGAGATTCATTGGGAGAGTGCTTAGAAAATGTAGTCCATCAACAAAGGAGGTGGCTTACAAAACACTCGTTCGACCTATACTTGAGTATTGCTCATCAGTGTGGGATCCGTACCAGGTCGGGTTGACGGAGGAGATAGAGAAGATCCAAAGAAGAGCGGCGCGTTTCGTCACAGGGTTATTTGGTAACCGTGATAGCGTTACGGAGATGTTTAATAAACTCAAGTGGCAGACTCTGCAAGAGAGGCGCTCTGCATCGCGGTGTAGCTTGCTCGCCAGGTTTCGAGAGGATGCGTTTCTGGATGAGGTATCGAATATATTGCTTCCCCCTACTTATACTTCCCGAGGAGATCACGAATGTAAAATTAGAGAGATTAGAGCGCGCACGGAGGCTTTCAGACAGTCGTTCTTCCCGCGAACCATACGCGACTGGAACAGGAAAGGGAGGTAATGACAGTGGCACGTAAGGTGCCCTCCGCCACACACCGTTGGGTGGCTTGCGGAGTATCAATGTAGATGTAGATGTAGATTAGTAGCTTTATTCATCCGTAGATCTCTTTTTACAAGGATATAGGACATGTCAAAGTATTTACAAGCTTAGATCAATTTAAAATAAGCTAATTCGTATACACATATATTTACAGACGTCTAGTTAGAGACAATCATTAGGTTTATTCCTGGTATACAATACTTTTTTTTACAAATGACTTATTAAATAATGTAATGCCACACTGTTCACTCAGTTCTCACTATCAGTCACTGCACACACTATACACACATTGTTTCATAACAGTTCACTCACTGCACACACAAACACACACACACACACACACACACACACACACACACACACACACACACACACACACAATTTTGTTGTTAGCATATGTATAGATAAGAGTGACTGTCGGCTGCTATGTAAAATTGCTTAAAACTGCCCGCCCTTTTGCACATTGAATGCCGGCCAGGGTGGCCGAGCGGTTCTAGGCGCTACTGTCTGGAATCGCGCGACCGCTACGGTCGCATGTTCGAATCCTGCCTCGGACTTGGATGTGTGTGATGTCCTTAGGTTAGTTAGGTTTAAGTAGTTCTAAGTTCTAGGGGACTAACAGCCACAGCAGTTAAGTCCCATAGTGCTCAGAGCCATTTGAACCATTTTGCACATTGATCTTTTATGTTGTACTGTTTCTCCTGAGTGGACTTCGGTTTAAAAAAAATGTAAACTAAATATTAGGACAAGTTTTATAAATAATCGACAAGTACGCCAAAGAAGAAGAGATAGAGCTACAATGGACATGTTATTCCATGGACTCTTGCGCTTCTATGCATGAAATATCTTTCCTTTGTCATTCGCTTATCTGCTTGGATTCGGACCTAAGAGGACTTTCTTGTGTTAAGCTCATCTTGCTGTACCAGCTTATAATGTAAGTTGTACTTAAAACCCGAAAAATATAATGGTTATTTTGTCAAAAGAATTTGTGTATGTGGTCAATCTATTGTTAGTCTGATACCGGTATTGCCTTAAGTAGATATGGGTCTTAACAAAGAATTTTCATTGTTTGGCGCCATCTTAGAAAAATCTTTAACATTTTTCTTGTACCTCATCTACGAGACGTGCCGTCGGTTAGGACAATTAACTTTATTTCAGATCCCACGAGACCGGAGGCAGCTACTAATAATTTAACAATTTTACTTACAGATTTTCTTTATGTAACGAGATAACATCCCAGGCAGAAAAGGTCTGGTCACAGGATTCCAGTTCCATTATAGGATTTCATTTGTAGATGTTACTCTTGTCATCTTATATTGCGGAATCGAGACGAAACCACGATAAGTTACGTATTACAGTAGTGTACGTCGAACAGACTTGGCAAATATTCTCTGGTGCAATAAGCACACGACTTCTCACGAGCCTGGAATAATATCTGTAGTGTTGGATAAATGAGAAAAGGACAATTAATTATCGACGATTACGTAACTACCCTGAGAACTGAGCTAGTTTACTGAGTGCTTATACGCATCAGGCTAAATTAAACAACATATTACCCTGTTAATAATATTCCTACATTAGTTATTTCTCTTTTATGCTGAACCATTGCATTAATGTGTGTTTCTTTTTTATATAAGTCACGGCTCATATTTTATTTTATTACATTACACTAATAGTCACAAAATAATAAGAAATTTCATTTTATTACATTACAATGTGTATTTACTTTATCGGATTTGTTCAAGTTTTCTTATTCGATTTATTTTTTAGAAATCATCCCTAGCTTTACCAACATGCAAGAGAGGTGGAAGACCGAACGAATTCTTATTCGCAGTGACACAATTTCCGCTCGACAGCCATGATTTATGCTTCGTGTGACACCACAATATCATTTCAGGTAAACGCAGGGGCGATCCTCACACAAGCCAAGCACAATTTCTTCCACCCACCTTCCCATCTGAGCTAGTGTCGTGTCAAAAACGACCATGATATCGAGGAGAAGTCAGCTTTGCTTCCAGTTTGCTGCAAAGTCGTTGTTCTGCGGCCGTGTAACGCGATTTCAGCCCCCAACGGCGGCAAAGCTCAGCGTGCTGTGTGGACGGCCGCGGCGGGAAGTTTGTTTAGCAAACACGGCGTGTTTATCCGCGCCAGCCCAGGCCGGACCGTTGCGCAAGCCGCCTGACACAGCGCCACAGGCCGTCTGGGGCGACCGTGCCTCCTCTGCTGCTGGCGCCTAGCCTCCGCACATCACGGCGTCGTCGCCGCCTAGCAGATGGCAGAGAATCCACTTACTGAGTTTTAATTTAATGACGTGCTTCCAGTTGTTCCGACGAGTTGTGGTTTCCATTCTGTGGACGATATTTCGAGGAGGGAAGCAACCATCATCTTCACGTGCTGCCACTTGCGCTGTTACGTGTACTCGCTGCTTCGACTCGAACCAGGCTGTGGACCAATTTTTTAATTTTCGCAGCTAGTTACAGCTGAGATATTCAGGTATAATGACTTTTCTGGAGACTAGAAATCTACTCTGTAGAATCAGCATGGGTTCCGAAAAAGACGGTCGTGTGAAACCCAGCTCGAGCTATTCGTCCACGAGACTCAGAGGGCCATAGACACGGGTTACCAGGTAGATACCGTGTTTCTTGACTTCCGCAAGGCGTTCGATACAGTTCCTCACAGTCGTTTAATGAACAAAGTAAGAGCATATGGACTATCAGACCAATTGTGTGATTGGATTGAAGAGTTCCTAGGTGACAGAACGCAGCATGTCAATCTCAATGGAGAGAAGTCTTCCGAAGTAAGAGTGATTTCAGGTGTGCCGCAGGGGAGTGTCGTAGGACCGTTGCTATTCACAATATACATAAATGACCTTGTGGATGACATCGGAAGTTCACTGAGGCTTTTTGCGGATGATGCTATGGTGCATCGAGAGGTTGTAACATGGAAAACTGTACTGAAATGTAGGAGGATCTGCAGCGAATTGACGCATGGTGCAGGGAATGGCAATTGAATCTCAATGTAGACAAGTGTAATGTGCTGCGAATACAAAGAAAGATAGATCGTTTATCATTTAGCTACAATATACCAGGTCAGTAACTGGAAGCAGTTAATTCCATAAATTATCTGGGAGTACGCATTAGGAGTGATTTAAAATGAAATGATCATGTAAAGTTGATCGTCGGTAAAGCAGATGCCAGACTGAGATTCATTGGAAGAATCCTAAGGAAATGCAATCCGAAAACAAAGGAAGTAGGTTACAGCACGCTTGTTCGCCCACTGCTTGAATACTGCTCAGCAGTGTGGGATCCGTACCAGATAGGTTTGATAGAACAGATAAAGATCCAACGGAGAGCAGTGCCCTTTGTTACAGGATCATTTAGTAATCGCGAAAGCGTTACGGAGATGATAAACTCCAGTGGATGACTCTGCAGGAGAGACGGTCAGTAGCTCGGTACGGGCTTTTGTTAAAGTTTCGAGAACATACCTTCACCGAAGAGTCAAGCAGTATATTGCTCCCTCCTACGTATATCTCGCGAAGAGACCATGAGGATAAAATCAGAGAGATTAGAGCCCACACAGAGGCATACCGACTATCTTTCTTTCCACGAACAATACGAGACTGGAATAGAAGGGAGAACCGATAGAGGTACTCAAGGTACCCTCCGCGACACACCGTCAGGTAGCTTGCGGAGTATGGATGTAGATGTAGATGTAGATGAGATCGATTCGCGACGTCCATTGCGCGCTTTGATGCTCTTTTGTTTTTCAGAATCCCCTCTCGTATTCTGTGAAACGCACAATCACTCAGCTTTTCCAGCTTTGGTGCAAAATTGGTGGCCGGACCCTAAAGCCTAATTTACACGACGACATTGGGTTGCGCCACTCGTTGCGTGGAATGAATTGCTAGCAAATGGTTTCATATATGACCGTAGACACGGCGAAACCAGTATACACTTCAGTTTTGTCGTTTTATGGGTTCGCCGGCCGGGTTGGTCGAGCGGTTCTAGGCGCTACAGTCTGGAACCGCGCGACCGCTACGGTCGTAAGTTCGAATCCTGCATCAGGAATGGATGTGTGTGATGTCCTTAGGTTAGTTAGGTTTCAGTAGTTCTAAGTTCTAGGGGACTGATGACCTCAGAAGTTGAGTCCCATAGTGCTCAGAGCCCCCCCCCCCCCTCCCCACCTTTTATATGGGTTCCTGAGTCGTATATGAAATGAAAGTTTTGGCAGCTAGAAGTCGCAAGAGTTGCGATGGAGTTAAAGCTTCTTGTGTGGAATTGCTGCATGAGAAAAAAATAAGAAACGTGTTTCGATTCGTGACAGGATGAAGAAAAGACGTCAGCTCAGTTGCTCAACATCCTTGCTGAAATACTTTGTAATGGAAGACGCAAGAATTTCTTTTAATTATCTTAGAATGTCACCAGAAATGTTAACGTTTCTTCTAAATAGAGTTAATTATGCGATAAGGAATAAAGATATTATTATGCATGAAGCACTGTCTCCAGAACTGAATTACATATCACATTGCATGCATTACAATCGAGAACACTCGGCATCCTATAAGATGCGGTTTTAGTTGGTGATGACGCTTTTTCATTGACACCAATAATTATTAACAGTAATGATTATTAACATTAACAGCAGTAATTATACGAAGCAGGCCGCATTAAGAACAGAATGGTTTGCAAACTAGTGTCTTCAAGATAGATCTGTACAGTGGCAATATTTCAAAATTCAAACATATGTGAATGGGGAGCACTGCTGCAACGTTTTAAATAGATGAATATTGGAAAAGAATGTAGCTTCTTGATTTGTGTAGCCTTCCCTCCTGCCAACAATATTCCTTAAAAAAAAAAAAAAGAGTCGCGGAGCTCGAACGATGGGATTTTAGTCTTGCTGACAAGAGCATTTCTACAGCTAGAATTACATTTGCTAGTATTTTTATTAATTTAGTTGTATATATGCTCCTAATTCAATAAATTTTGCCCTGCAGCTCAGATATTGTCAAATTAGGTAAGTTCTGATCGCACGTGACGGTCTCAGGAGCAGCAATATGTTCCTTATTTTTGTAATCAGCATCACTGAAATCTCACAAACACCTACGCAAAGCATAGATATCCAAAAAGCAAACATTATTCTCCGTTCCCCACACCATATTTCAGTTTGTCTACACTCTACGAACACACATAAACCCAAAACTCGTGCAACTAGTGTCGCCAAAGTAGGAACACGCCGAAAGTGTTTAGTTTCACCGACGAGTTGCGGAAACGCGCGGCACGCATGCGCAGTGGCCGGTTGCGCATTTGCCTGCAACCTAGTGTCGTCGTGTAAACTAGGCTTAAGCCTTGGTTAAAGCATAATCTCCGTCTCTATTTATTTGGTTTTCCTACATGTTTACACATTAATGTGACCCCCTGTCAAAAACCTGAAAACCACTTTCTGCTGCGGGGACCGCTGCGAGACGTGTAGGAAGACAGTCGGTGAGGTTCAAGGATGTAGAACAATGCCGACTCCAGTTCCGTCGGCAGCTGCGCTGGATTTCTCGGTTGAGAATCCATGGCGCGTATAGTCCGATCGAGGTGATCCTCAGATTCTCGACTGATAAATTCGAAGACTTTGGTGGCCAGGGGAGTACGATGAACTCGTCCTGGTGGTCTTCGAAACACGCACGTACACTGCAAGCAGTGTGACACGTTCCATTGCGAAGAGTTGGTTCAGTCTTCCACCTCTCTCGCATGTTGGCAAAACTAGGGATGATTTCTAAAAATAAATCGAATAAGAAAATTTGAAAAAAGCCGATAAAATAAATACACGTAAAAGATCAAAGTGCAAAATGGCGGACAATTTTAAGCAATTTTACATAGCAGCCGAAAGTCATTCTTATCTGTACATGTGCTAATAACAAAATTGTAAAACAACCGTGTCTGCAGACTGAAAGGATTTGCGAAAAAATGATTGTGGCTGGTGTACGGAATGTAACAGAATACAATAAATACTTTTTAGAAGCTTGACTGGTATACGCCATCGTTCCGAGGGAAAACAAACTACATCTAGTGGTGGAAATGATCCCCGAGCATGGATTCATGCCTATGTTGATCCATTATGTCTACCAGATTGATGGGATCACTCAGTGAGTGCCGTGAAAACATTCCCCAGACCATAATGTTCCCTCCTTCGGTCTGGACTCTTCCAACGATGGTTGCAGCATGCCTGCTTTCAGCCGTTTCACACCGTACACGACAATGGCTATCTGTTCCACGGAGCGTAAAACATGATTCATCTGTAAAGGCCACCTGTTGCCACTCAGTGGATGTCCTGTGCGGTATTGGAGTGCAAATTTCAATCTTTGTCGTCGGTGAACAGCGGTCAGCATGGGTGCGTGAAGCAGGCGCCTGCTACGGAGAGCCATACGCAGCAACGCTCGCTGAACGTCGGTGAGCAGACACTGTTGGTATCTCGTTGGTTCGGTTAGATTCCCAACGGTTGCACGTCCGTTCGCCTGCACACATCTCCGCAGCGGATGTTCACCCTTGTCACCTACGGCCCGTTTTGCACCAGCGTTGCCTCAGCGCCGATATTGGATAGTGCCATTCTGCCATGCACGGCAATACTCTAACCACGACGGTACGCCGACAGCTTATAAACGTAGCCGTTTCCGAAATTTCTTGAGTCTGTGGTATCGCGACCCGTAATCTTAGCAGTTCGCTTTCCACATGTTTCGTATGTGCAATCTAAATAGCTGTAGTTTGAATCTGCGTGCTGTAAAGATATCTTAGTGCTAAAACCTCCATGTAGTCCTCCTTCCATAGGGTTCCTCCAACAGTGTTACTTTTACCTTTTGTCAACCTAACAGGAAGTTTAGTTAATTTGCTTTCGCTGCTAACTTTTGACTAACTTTTGTTTCATTTTAGAGTGAATGAGACTCTGTTAAGGACGCATTACATTTGACCAACCCTGTTTCAATCAAGAGAAAGGGGAAATCCTGTTAAAGCAAATAACTTTCAATTTATCTTACTCAATTTTAGAGTAAATGAAAAATTGGTTAAAAGCAGACTTGGCTTCCATTTCCAGGTCCCTGTCCTATAGACTCCCTGCTTAGTTAACGTAAAGATAAACTAGTAAACTATCAAGTTATGCTTTACTGTGACGGAGTTTACGTACAGTGGCCAGAATAGACGTTAGGACTGTGGTTTCTCATGCTGCAGTAGAAGCAGCTTGAGCACAGCCGCTCCACCGCAGGTACATGACTTAAAATTAAGACGACCCTATTCCGCATCTTAAACTAATCACGGAAACCATAACTGCAGGGCTGGTTGGTGTATCCAATCCCGAAACTGCACAGCCCTCAGATTGCCATCGGCAATGAGTCCGAAACGTGCGCTGGCACCTGGCCGCCTCCACTCTCTTCGGCAACAGTCAGACAAACCCTGCTCTCGTTCGCCAAGAGAAACCATTCCAAGAGTTTCCTTGCACACCTTCGCGTGCACGGTGCTGGGGGTGGTATTTTTTAAAATTATTAAACGGTCTTTGGAAAGCCTTTTAAGCATTGATGTGAACATTGACACAACTGTTATTTAATATTGTGTACGCAAAATGGGCAATTTCAGTTACAGCGATGCAACTGAAACATCATGATACATTTTGCACAAATGAAGCGGAAGAGAATATGAACAATAACAATGACGAAGGCATGTTCACAAGAGCAATAGACAGGCCGTGTGTATCGCGTCGGAGCATCATGAACGGATTCCCGTGAGGATTGTACCGGCGACATCAAGACTGCCAAGGCGGTACTCCTCTTGTCGTCCACCTATTGTTCAACGCAGTCTATGTGTTACATCTTCTCACGCCGGATTCTAATGGATGCAGAAAGAAATCATCGCCGGCCGGAGTGGCCGTGCAGTTCTAGGCGCTTCAGTCTGGAACCGAGCGACCGCTACGGTCGCAGGTTCGAATCCTGACTCGGGCATGGATGTATGTGATGTCCTTAGGTTAGTTAGGTTTAATTAGTTCTAAGTTCTAGGCGACTGATGACCTCAGAAGTTAAGTCGCATAGTGCTCAGAGCCATTTGAACCAAGCCAAAGAAATCATCAGACGACCTGTTGAGTATGAGGATCCAAGGTGTGCTGAAATTCCCTCTGCCTTGGCGTCTGATTCGTCCGCTTCTCGCAGAAACCAGGCAGTACCGACGTAGTCCACAGCCAACAATAGTCGAAACAGGTCGTAGACCTAGGTTGGAGAATTCCTGTTCTGATCATGTCTGTGAGGAACTTGCGCCTTGGCTGAGGTCTGCGATTACATTTGGATGTTCTTTGCAATACCAAGAAGTCTGAACTTCCAACGTATTAAGTGAAGAAAAACAGCCGTGACCCAACTAGCTGGGCGTTATAGTAGTGGTACGTCGTCTAGACAGCGTTATCTGTGAAAAGCAAACGTTTTTGCAGAATGCTTGGTTGTATTGCTGCATAATGGGTTCCTTTCCACTGTTATGAGATCTGTCACATCTGTGATCCGTATGCGGTAGAGCAGTGTAGTAAACTTGGTTCTCGATTAATAACTAGACACGCGTGATTTGGCGTTCACACTGGTAGACTGATTTAATTCAACAGGCAAAGGGCTGTTAGCTTTGGAGTTTCATTGTTGCTGTTCTAGGTTTTGCCAGACTGTTCCTTGAATCTGTGAAATTAAGGTTGTCATCAAGTTTATTTACTGCGTTTCAAAAAGCCTCCTGGACTGCGAGAATTTTAGCATTGAAAATTCACGCTTCCGAAGGAAGCTTAAACATAGCCCAAGATGGTGTATCTCTGCAGAACTATGAGATGCTACAGCCCTCTCTTGTTTTGGAGCCGTTTGTGTATACTTTTCCCGATTATGACCACGGTGAAGCAAACAGTTGGGACATGGTACTACGGGAAGTGAATTATAAATTCGGTCTTCTGGGCTGATAGAAGATTTTAGGCTAGTAAATTAGGACTTCGTGTCGCAAGCTAAATGCAGGTGGCAGGGAGTCTTTCAGTATGAGAGGTATCACATACCTTAGCTGTCTGTAACTTTTGTAAGGTTCTCATACGTTTTCTGCTATTGCAAGTAATTTATCTTTACTGTACTGGTACAGTACAAAGATAAATGAGCGCATTGTAGGATCAGCGAAAAAGATGCCTGACTCTGTGTTTAGTTTCGTCTGTGGTTGACTTGTTAGCCAGTCAGTGGCGCAACGCTGGAACATTCTTGCTTGAGGCATGGTAGCGAGCAGTTGAGTTTTTCAGAGAAATAGATCTGTTATTGTGAATCTGGGAGAAGCTATCTGGAATACTTTATTTCGGAGATGGAAATTCATTTAATAGTTTCTTGTTTTTTATGCTAATAGAGAAGATTATGGAGGAATTTCAGAGGTTTGTTTTTAGTTTCTTTGTAATGAGAAAATTATGTAATTGTTTGAGTCTTCTTATGTTGTGCAGTCTTTTTGTCAATAATCTGAGTTTGATTCCTCAAAAACGATTTTCTTCAAAGTAAAACATACCTCCAACAAACTTAGAGAACAGCATGCTGAGCCAGAGGTAGGTCACTTTTATTTCAGGGTAGATCTCACCTAGCATTCTTGTTCAAACAGTGCGTAGTCAGGATTGTCAGGTGCCATGCTAGCAGCTACATTAATTTTCAGTGAACAGTGCTAGTAATATTATACAGTTCTTTTCCTCCTGGTAGAGCGGTAATTTGTTTTTGTGGATATTTTTAGTCTAGCTTTGCACTTATCATAATGTGCTTCGGTACTGAGTTTGTTATATAATTTTCATGAAGCACACAATTAGTTTCTTTTGGCTGTTAGTTAGATTCATTTTGTTTGTTTCAAAATTTGCATTTCTTGGAAGTTTAAAGTTTTATTTCACGCTGTTCACATGCGCAACACAGGGCCAACTAAGAGTCAGTTTTACTCTGTAGTTGTATACGTTATCCGAAGTACATGTTACATGAGGGGCAAGTTTTCGAAATCTGTGTATTCAGTTTCTCAAATAAAGACAAAATTTTATTGAAAGCTTATGCTTCGAACTAGTAGAGATGCCTTCTATCCTAGGATTCTGTCGGCGTGTCATTGTCCTCAGTGGAGAAGTTAGGCTTATGGAGGAGAGTATGGGCTGTGTTCGCTGCTCCACTATGAATTTCTGAACCAAGAAATTCCTCCTCGATTGGAGGGGCATCTCTCTTACCTTCACCAAAATCGCATTCGCAGGTGAAGAGTCCATTGCTCCCAGACAGATTGATGCAGCTCGATACTGTCGCGTATTGATCTTGCGTAGTGTAGATGTAGGTTCATTATCGTAACAAGTGCATGTAGAACCCTGTATAGAACGAGAGGGGGAGTTATACTGTTATTTACGATGGACGCTTAGAGGCCAAAGTGCTCGTGTATTAGAGACTGTTACGTAGCTGCTGTGTGGACCGGTGCAGCTCTCCGAATAGCTTTTAAAAAAGGTAGCGTGCAGTTTTGTTGCATCCTCCGCGGGTACCTACCAGCTGTAACTAGTAAATTCCCATCTGCACTGTGACAGCTCTTGTCTACTTGGTGTTAAGATGAAGGAAAAGGCTTCATAACGAGGGCATTAACTTCAAAGGAACTTGGGACCGTGCACACCACTGCATCCAGGATTCCTTAGTTGGTCTTAGATGTCATCCTTAATAGATTAAGAGCAGAGAACATAGCTAGTGTCTCCCTAATGGAATTAGTGTGCAACTGAAGAGGACTGTATGAGACACCAGAAACAAAGAACAAAAACATTAAACAAAGTTATCAAAAATGTTAATCGCTTCTCACTCCGGTAGTTTCTAAGTTCTTTGAACGATCTAACCTGTCAAAGTCCTTATACATAAAGCAACTAATCATTAAAAGAAACGATTTTTTAATTTCACATGCTTTCTTCATTCATTTAATTAATATCTGGTTTAGCACTAAACTGTAAATGAAACGACGTTCAGTTTCCACAATGTAGGGTGTAATATGCGTCAATACGCCAGTGATCATTTCAGCTCTTACACGCAGAATTTTCTCTATGTATCGAATTATTTTCTTCCTCTATTTTATGTATGACGCGTACACAATAATCAGATTATAATGAAGATGTTTGGGATACCAACGTATCTCGTCAAAAGACTTGTCTATGTTCTGTATGCTACTCTTTGACGAGATTGAGTGTGTCTATACTTTTTTGTGCTTCTTCGTTATGATCTGATAAACGGAATTGCCAAAAAATTGAATAATAAAATAAATTGTGGTCTAGACAAAATTTATGTTGTAAACGTTCAGTTCTCTTACATTCATGATTTTGGAATGAAACAACCGGCCGGGAGACACCATCTGGGGTTGTTCGGTCACCTGGAGTAAGTTTCCCTATTTGACGCCACCTCAGCATCGATGAAGATGAGATGAATGATTAGGACAGCACAAACTCCCTGTCTCGACCCGGCCGGGAAGCAAACCGGGTACCCTCGCGATCCCGAGGCACTGATGCTAACCACTAGACCAAGAGCTGCGGCCATGAAGAAACTGTAGAATAATTAAGCTTAAAATTTCATTACACTGTATGTCTTATACTTCAGTTCATTCTACGTTTTTCCTTAATTTTGTGTTTGGTTGTACGGACAATTGTCTGCAACCATTTAAAATAACAATAAAAAAATATCCTTCGTCTGTTAGTTGTCAGCTTTTCCGTCCTTTGAATTTTCACCAAATCCAACTGTCCTTAGAATATGGTTTTTCTCATTCACTAATTTTACTATCTCGACGCCTTTAGCACGTCTTCCCATCTCATAGTTTTCATTTTCATCCTGAGCTGGGGCACCTTTACGATAGATTGGAATGGGCGGGGGGCGGTGGGGGGGGGGGGGAGGAGGGAGGAGTCAAGACCTGGGGATATGGAGTATATTTAAAATTTTGGAAGACGAATGGCGACTTGTAAGTAGCCATAAACATCTTCCAGTTCCAGTCCTGTTAAAAACCTGAGTAATACCGCAAGCGTTCCGAAACCGGTCTCGTACACAATAAAATATTGCGGATTAAGCAACTGTTGTGCGGTTTCTTCATTTTTCAAAATGGACTTGCACAGTTGCGGCTGCCCCATTAGAAGAACCCTTTGACACCCTTCTGTCTTTTCCCTGGCGTTTTCGCGCGTGGGGCAGCCGTGCTGTCTGAGACATCTTGTCACGGGTCGTGCGGCTTTCCCCGTGGGAGGTTCGAGTCCTCCCTCGGGCACGGATGTGTGTGTTGTCTTCAGCGTAAGTTGGTTTCACGCAGTTTAATTAGTGTGTAAGCTTAGGGACCGATGACCTCAGAAGTTTGGCCCCAAAGTCCTTACCAGAAATTTTATTTTAACTGCTTGCGTACGTACTTTATGAGGCGGAATTTGGGAACCAACCGAAGAACTGTCTAAACGAGAATGGGAAACCGCCTTAAACACCACTTCCTGACTCTCAAAATGGTTCAAATGGCTCTGAGCACTATGGGACTTAACATCTGTGGTCATCAGTCCCCTAGAACTTAGAACTACTTAAACCTAACTAACCTAAGGACATCACACACATCCATGCCTGAGGCAAGATTCGAACCTGCGACCGTAGCGGTCTCGCGGTTCCAGACTGTAGCGCCTAGAACCGCACGGCCACTCCGGCAGGCAACTATTGCTGGTAAGCCTCCGTGTAAGCTCGATTTCTCTACTTTTACCCTCACGATCGTTACACGATTGATACCTAGGATGAAGTAATACATTGCTTGAGTCAGATGAAGAGAAAATGAAATAAACCATAAATTTACAAAATGTGTCTTCTGTAATCTCATTAAAATATTTGAAATCAACTGAAAGATGTTACACACGCACATAAGAGTAAAAACCAGAACGTAAGTATTTAAATAAGAAATATTTTAGTATAACAGTTGTTAAAAAGTACCAAAAAGTACCAAATATTATCTCGTAGCCCTTACAGATTCGTAACCCCATGTAGATAGTCTTGAAAATTTGTGTTTGTGAATTTTTAATAACGGCCTTGCCGCAGTGGTACCAGCAGTTCCCGACAGATACCCGAAGGTAAGCGCTGTCGGGCTGGGCTAGCACTTGGATGGGTGACGCTCAGGTCTGCCGAGCGCTGTTGGCAAGCGGGGTGCACTCAGCCCTTGTGAGGCAAACTGAGGAGCTACTTGGTTGAGAAGTAACGGCTCCGGTCTCGTAAACTGACGTACGGCCGGGAGAGCAGTGTGCTGACCACTTGCCCCTCCATATCCTCATCCAGTGACGCCTGTGATCTGAGGATGACACGGCGGCCGGTCGGTACCGTTGGGCCTTCCAAGGCCTCTTGGGACGGAGTTTGGTTTATTGAATTTTTAATAGCTGCGACAATACCTGTAAAACTTATTGAGCACATGAGGTGATAATAATAAAGAGTGTAGAGAGTAGCTGCCCCTAAGAAAAGTCACACACAGATCTCATCATCTACAGCGCAATAAAATTGTTATTGGCTACGGTTAACTATACATTCATCAGTTATCTGTTACATGCGCCGCACGTTTATCGTTTTAAATTTTATAAGTATCGTCTCAGCTACTAAAAATTCACAATCATCAATTTTCAGGGGCATATATATCGGGTTAAGGATCTGTATGCAGTTAGGAGATTTTATACTGTTTAGATCTTTTTAAAATTGCGTTGTGCTAAAAGGTTTTTATTTAGGTAATTATTATATCCAGAATGAAATTTTCACTCTGTTTGTATTACACTATTAGGCGCCACGGGTAGTATGCTGCTGTACCTCAATAAGAATTCAATGTAAGAAATATGCCGACTAACAGAAAATCATCTAAGGCCATCGTCATCATCATCATTATTATCAGCATTGTCAGCAGCAGCAGTAATTGTGTAGTATCACCCATTCCACATTATGTGTCCCCTGAGGTGTGTAGTTCAACTGCAAGAAGAAAATATTTTCGACAGTTAAAATCACACATTTATGCAAAAATGTGAAAAAGGGTTATTATTCGTAACGTTTAGAATAATTATGTTTCTATCGTTCTCATTACGTGTCACATCATTATGTTATCTAATATCTACTCAAGGGTTCGTCAGTTTTTTAATTACTTAAGTTATTACCGAAGAAATGGTTTTCCTTTTCGTTTGGGAAACTTAGCTTTGTGCGTTCCATAACACAATATGAGGCTGTGTGTGTGTGTGTGTGTGTGTGTGTGTGTGTGTGTGTGTGTGTGTGTGTGTGTGTCAGAGAGCGAGAGAGAGGGGAGAGAGAGAGAGAGAGAGAGAGAGAGAGAGAGAGACAGGGGGAGAGAGGGAGAGAGAGAGAATGGACTGTAAGACTTCCGCCAATGAAAGAGAGAATCTCGATGTCATCTGAGTGAAGGCAAGAGACGAGAATGATTTTAAACTGTTGCAGCAGGTTATTTCCGGTGCCTTACCACAAGCCGAGAAACCGATTTATTGCACTAAATCTGTCGTTCCACCTAAAACTGAATTTAAAAACATTACGCTGGTTGAGCGTAATTCAGGAGAGCCCATGTCTGCTGAATGGTGGGAAATACACTCATGTTAAGGAAAAACACCTTGAACGACTAGGGACAGGATGTTCATATTCACAGGACATGTATATTAGTACGTTCTGTAGAAATGATTACCATTTGAATCATGTCCACCCGCGCGCAGGTTCAAGGTCAACATCGATATCGCGGAGCAACACCACCTACCTAAAAATATGCCTGGGGCTCTCGTTGGCGCTATAGAACGAAGGTAATGGATCAATGTACTTGAGGAGACTTGTGCGCGAACCGTACCGTTAAATCAGTGAGTTTGGAAGTGGGTGCATTATTGGCTTGAGAGAATCCATCCGTGAAATCTCTGCTCGTGTGGGATGAAGTGCTTCGACAGTGCAAGGAGTGGGTGCAGAATGGTTCAAGGAAGGCCGTAGAAAACGACGAGATGGTTCCGGTCGCACCACCAAGACCACCCCCACCCCCCTCCCCCGAGAAGATCTGCACCTCATCCGAATGGCATTGCAGGACAGATCTTCGCCCTCTTCGGTTCTGGCGCATCAGTGGAACAGTGCAACACATCGTACACTATCTTGGGTGACAGTCCGTCGCCTTTTATTACGGCATGGGTTACGTGCGCGTCGTCCACTTCTTCGCCTATCTTTGACGAATATGCAGAAACATGCTTGCCGACAATGGTGCACGAAACAACGTTAGCAGAGACAGAAATGGCATCAGATAGCCTTTTCGGACGAATTCAGATTGTGTTCGTTTGAAAATGACGGCCGTATTTTGGTTCGCTGCAGACGGGGGCCTTCGCACAAGATATACAGCGCCACTTGAAGACCTTGTGGTGTGGGGTGCTATTGGGTACAACCACAAATCGCAATTGGTGCGTATCCAGGGCACTGTGACCAATATGACCGACGTGAGCGACATCCTGCGACCGGAAGCTGTACAATTTCTCCACAACACCCCAGACGCCATTTTTCAGCAATACAATGAACGACCACATGATGTTACACGAACACTTGCCTTCTTGGGGTGACAGGATGTCAGCCTTTTGCCCTGGCCCGCTAGATCATCAGAATTGTCGTCAGTCGTCAGTGTGTGCGACATGGTGAAACGAGGGGTGCAGCGCTCTGACCCAATGCCAATCACTATAGATGAACTTTGGAACCAGGCGAATGCTGCATAAATGGCTGCAGCGCAGGACGCCGTTCGCACAAACGCGTCTATGCTATCACGCATGGATCAAGTTATCAGGGCCCATGGCGGACCCTGTGCATCCTAGGCAGCAGGACTCATGCTGAACCGAAGTGACTGAAATGCTAATCGTTTCTGCAGAGCATTCTAATGTTCATGTCCTGTGAATATGAACGTCCTATCTCTAGTTGTTCAAGGTTTTTTTCCTGAACATAAGCTTAAATTATGCGCCAGACTTCATGAACCGTTTCGTAAGAGCACCTGTTGTTTGCAAAAGAAATATACACGTAACCAAAGATAATACCTAACCTTTGTACTCCGCTCTGTACAAATACGCAATGTTACTACATCGGAAAAAATAAAATTAATACCTTTCACAAATTACAATTATGACATGAAGAAACTTAGTAATCTTTTAATGGTAACATTTATGAAAAACTTATACGTACATTATGGTATAATCACGCAAGATTTTTTAAACAAATCACGTATTTCTCGCACCAGACGTTCGTAACGCGAACTGTATCTCACTTACGACAACCGTCACATTTAATTCTAACACAGCTTATTTTACAGACTTACGTAATAATTTACAGACACAGTTGCAAACGTGCATGATGAATGAGTAGTTAGGGTGGAAGTAAATAGCTCTAAGACCAGAACGAAATGTAAATTTTGTTCTGTGATTATCTAATGCAAAAATATTCAATAGAGCTCTTGGAATATATGTGAAATACACACGAGGTAACTGGAAGTTTTCGAGCTCATACTGCATGAGGTCTGAATAATACAATACACAAATTGAACTTTATTCGTTCTACTTACAATAACTTATTCAGGCGTAGAGATCCTTTTAAATAATTTAGAAGTGACTTTATATAATAAAGTAAGCTGCTGCTGAAATTTTCTGTGAAGTTCGAACGGTTTTGGTCAAACACCATTGTTCAGCGTCTATTGTACAAATGTCATGATTGCAGAAAATAGACGTAAAAACGGTGTTTTCAGCAGTAGTAAAAACATAAACAATACGAATACTTACAGCATGGGTTAACTGCATGGTCTTATTGCCTCAAAACAGAACAATATGTCACAAACACAGTATTTATAAATGATGCGTAACCATATAGAGGTAGATGCATGACGTGTGCCAATTACGAGCAACCGTCCAAGGAACATACAAGATTAAACAACGAAAACACATTAGCAACCTTTCGCAAAAACATCGCTAACTTGTAAACATCTCACTAGTATTACCTTTATCCCAAGATTTTCAACATTTTCAATAATTTTTGGTTTTTCTTATCGATTTGTTCGCTCAAAATGAAATTAAATTCTTTAGCGTAATGTGAATAATTTCCAGCTCTTCCATGAGATCTATATATGCTGATGAGCCAAAACATTAGGACACTCCCACCGCGAGGTTTTATGCTGCCTGGTGGTGCTGAGGGCACGTGACGCGTAAGAAGTATATGAGTGGAGCAGAGATGAATAGGGAATCATTCTAGCTACGACAAGTGGTACAAATGCGGAAATCCGCCAACTGAAGTGACTCTGACGAAAGTAACATTGTTCCAGTGCCTGGAAGCGAGCACCTCTGAAACGGCGAAACTGGTCGGTTGTTCGCGTGCAACTGTCGTGAGCTTATACGGAAAGTGGTTGAAGAATGCTGGAACCACGAATAGGTGACATATGGATCGGAGGCTTGCCTGCTCTTTAAAGCAGGGTAGGCGGCGATCTGTGGCAGATCTGACGACATAATACGGTACAAATGTTTCGGAGCACACCGATCAGCGCACAGTGTTGAACATAGTGTTCCGTAGCAGAAGACCGCTACGTGCTCCCCTGTTGACCCAACAATCGTCAATTATGATTACAGTGGGCACGGGATCATTCAGATTGGGCCACTGATTAATGAAATCGCGTCGCCCTGTCGGATGAATCCCATTTATTGTTAAACCCTGTAAGCAGGCTGTTCAGGTTTTTATGTTGGTAACGTCACGTAGCGCTCTATATGAAAATCACTGACTGTGCTGTGTAAAGTCTGTGGCTGGTTTGCATTGTTGGAATATTTGCTATTGTAGTGTTGGGCAGTTGGATGTGAACAGCGCGTAGCGTTGTGCAGTTGGAGGTGAGCCGCCAGAGGTGGTGGATGTGGGGGGAGACATGGCAGAATTTTGAGAGCGGACCATCTGGACGTGTGTCCATCAGAAAGAGTAAATTTGTAATATTGGATATCATGAACTGATATATATATGATGACTTTTGAACACCATTAAGGTAAATACATTGTTTGTTCTCTATCAAAATCTTTCTTTTGCTAACTATGCCTATCAGTAGTTAGTGCCTTCACTAGTTAGACTCTTTTATTTAGCTGGCAGTATTGTCGCTCGCTGTATTGCAGTAGTTCGAGTAACGAAGATTTTTGTGATGTAAGTGATTCATGAAAGTTATAGGTTATTGTTAGTCAGGGCCATTCCTTTGTAGGGGTTATTGAAATATTGCGTTGCGCTAAAAATATTGTGTGCCAGTTTAGTGTTGATCAGAATAAGTAAAGAGAGAAATGTCTGAGCACGTTCAGTTTTGCTCAGTTGTTTGAAAATCAAATAACGTAAGAGGTTTTCGAGCACAGTAAAATATAAATTTTTCTAAGGGGATGTTTCAATGAGAATCTCTTCTGATACGACAGGCAATGACTATTATAAAATCAAAAAAGATAAAAAAAATGTAAGTAGGCTGTTTAGGTTTTTATGTTGGTAACGCCACGTAGCGCTCTATATGAAAATCACTGACTGTGCCCGGAAGAGTTTACTGAAAAAAAACGCCAGCCGTGTGCTGTGTTTGTCTCTGATTTTGTTTCACTTGTTGCATTAATTGCAATAATAATGTATTAGTGTCTGGAATCTGTTCCTTTACGCTTTTCGGCAGTGCATTTGCGCCGGCAACATTCGCATTTTGAAAATCAGAAAATGTGTCTTGACCTAATTGAGAAAAAGGTGAGGATGTAAAAACTGAATCTACGATATTTGCAAGATTCTGTCCTGTCATTTCGAGTTCCTGGGGCGAACTGTTGCCGACCGACCGATAGTACTACCTTGATTTTAGAATAGTCATTGCCTGTCGCATCAGAAGAGATTCTCATTGAAACATCCCCTTAGAAAAAATTATGTTTTACTGTGCTGGAAAACCTCTTACGCTATTTGATTTTCAAACAACTGAGCGAAACTGAACGTGCTCAGACATTTCTCTCTTTACTTATTCTGATCAACACTAAACTGTCACACAATATTTTTAGCGCAACGCAATCTGACTTTCAATAATCCCTACAAAGGAATGGCCCTAACAATAACCTATACCTTTCATGAATCACTTACCTCACAAAAATCTTCGTTACTGGAACTACTGCAATACAGTGAGCGACAATACTGCCAGCTAAATAAAAGATTCTAACTACTGAAGCTACTAACTACTGATAGGCATAGTTAGCAAAAGAGAGATTTTGATAGAGAACACCAATGTATTTACCCTAATAATGTTCAAAAGTCACCATATATATATATATATATATATATATATATATATATATATATATATATATATATATATATCAGTTCATGATATCCAATATTACAAATTTACTCTTTCTGATAGACACACGTCCAGATCGTCCGCTCTCAAAATTATGCCATCTCTCCCCACATTCACCACTGCTGGCGGCTCACCTCGAACTGCACAACGCTACGCGCTGTTCATATCCAACTGCCCAACACTACAATAGCAAATATTCCAACAATGCAAACCAGCCACAGTCTTCACACAGCACAGTCAGTGATTTTCATACAGAGCGCTACGTGACGTTACCAACATAAAAAACTGAGCAGCCTACTTACAACCATGTCAATAGTCGAGTCCAGATAGGCCATCATCCAGGCGAACGGCTGCTCGAACATGCAGCGCGCCAATGCTCCAATGGGAGCAGTACTGTGTTACGGGGGACATTCACTGGGCTTCCATGGGAGCTGTAGTAGTAATCGAATATATTATGACAGCTGTGAACTGTCTGAACATTATTGGGGCCACTTGTATTCTGTTATGCTTGATGTCTTCCCCATTAGCGATTGCATCTTCCAGCAGAATAACTGTCTATGTCACAAGGCCAGAATCGTGCTGCAGTGCTTTCAGGAGCACGATAGAGAACTCAGGTTGACGTCTTGGCCATTAAATTCTGCTTATCTGAATACTATGAAACCGAACTGGGACGCTATTGGGCGCTAGCTCCGCGTCCACGAACCAGCCGCCCGTAAATTAAGGGAAATATATGACCTGTGAATAGGCATCTGCAAACCTCTGGGAGCCTATCAAGTACTTGTCGAATCCATCTCACGCAGGATCACTGCTGAGTCGCGTGCCAGGGGTGGACCAACACACTTTTAAGTAGGCGATCATAACGTTTTGGCTCATCAGTGTATCTTACCTTTCTCTAGTGCGCGTGTAACAAATCGTTTTAACTTACATTGAAGGAAATATTGCAACCAGTCACAAGTTTTCTTGAAATGATTTTATTATACCATTACTAGTTTCATGATTGAGCTCTTCGTCAGATAGTAATGTTGAATTATTTGCAAGTTTTCATTTGTGTCTCCCCGAAAAGCCTTGCTTTACGTATTGTATGACAGAGGTTTGATTTTCTTTTACAGTCCATACTGATACGGTATGGATTGTAACAGGAAATCAAACCTCTGTCCTGTAATAAGTAAAGGAGAGGACTTTTCAAGAAGACACTAATGTAAAACTTGCAAAGGAGTCAACTTTACCATTCTATCGATGGGTTCGTGTCCGAAACTAGTAATGGTATCATAAAATCATTTGAAGAAAACTTGAGGCTGGTTGCAGTATTTCCTATAGCGTAATTTACAAAAACAACTGACGTGTTCTGCAACAAAAATGGCTAAAATAAAATTATTTTGACAGTTTTGTATCTTAATAATTACAACAATCACAGTCTTCACGAGACGATAAATATGACATATTTCACAAAATTCTGGATGACGATAGATTTTATAATGGATTTTATTTTCCTCGGTTGCAGGTGCCGTGAAGCTGTTACCAAAGCCTTTGACCAAGTTTCTACTTAACGTTTAATGATTGTGTTTGTGTAAGTATATTCGGTATGAGTAATACTTCATCTTGACTAAGAATTCTTTCTCAGAGTATTACCTACAGCTGCAAGAAGAGGAAAAAGAACTTTGCGAATTGCTTGGGCACACGGGACAGACTAGGAGCAAGTGGAACTGTCCGTAATTTACAACATAATTGAATGTTCGTGTGCTCTTTGTAGTTATTACCACCTTTAAGTAGACGAGATTCTGCCACAGAGAAGCAAAAAGGCGGAAACCTTCATCCCTTTACACAAAGCTGATGTTTATCAGGTGCTGCTAGCACTGCAATGGCATTATTAACTAATTCAATTAATGGCATCCTCCGCCGTATAGCGAACGCCGGCCGCACGCTTTTAAAGCTAAAAATGGGTTTCCCACACAATTTACTCCGTACTTCACACTCCGCTACTTATTTCGCTCTTAAAATTTATGCACTATATTTTAACCACGTTGAACACACTACATCAAATCACTGTCGCATTTCTACTGACAAATATTTCGTGTCCAAGCGGAACATCACTTGACACATTCGTGAGGACATCGATACAGTTGCTTATACGAGTGCGCCCCAGGACTGAGAAACATCAGGAGCAGGTAACACGATCTACCACTTACACTTACACCAGGTGACATAGTGGCTAAATTACAGAGCCCATATTGACAGAACCATGTTTCGAATCTAAATAGAAGTAGCCTCCTGTTTGTCTGCTGTTTCCGTAGCTCGGAACTCTACGGACTAACAGCCTCCGAGCTAAGCGTTTCGTGTTTCCGCGAGCCAACAAGGAGACAGTGAATCATTACAATCTTCGTACCCTTTATTGTTGCCGGTTCGAGTAATTTGAGTTAATAATTCACACAATCTAGACTTTGTTACTTCTGCAGGCCCGTTTAATATTGGTCTGCTCTAAAGGATGAACGACACACGTTGCCATTTCCGAGCTTAAGTTGCCAGCATTGCATGGGGGAAGTGCTGTGCTTACTTAGCATGCACCACATTCGCCACCAGGTTGTCCGTTTATAGGGCGGGGTAAATCCCTATACTCCCCTCGCCTCCCACCAGGACTACAGCAAGCGAGAAAAAAAAAAGTATGCACTCGTAAATTTTCCTAAGCTTCATCAGTTAGCTGTAGTGCGGTACAACATAGCTGTTTAAAATGACAGACATAAATTCCTTATATTTGAATCTACATCACTTCGCCGTAAGCCCGTGTAGAGTGAATGATGAGCAGGACATGGTATCAAAATTAACGATGTTTTCGTAGGTTGCTGTTTGATCCACGTACGGGATGATGGAAAATTGACTGTCTGTCGAAAATGACTATATACCTCGCGGCTGTCCATGCAAAGGACTGTCTGTGTACCTCACGCCGTAATTTCATACCTTATTCTCGTTATTTCAATACTACATGTACAAAAATGGTTCAAATGGCTCTGAGCACTATGGGACTTAACATCTGTGGTCATCAGTCCCCTAGAACTTAGAACTACTTAAACCTAACTAACGTAAGAACATCACACACATCCATGCCCGAGGCAGGATTCGAACCTGCGACCGTAGCGGTCACGCGGTTCCAGACTGAAGCGCCTAGAACCGCACGGGCACACCAGCCGGCACTACATGTACAATGGGGCAGCAGAGTTTTTGCGCAGTGTTCCTGGATAAGTGATAATTCGTTACGGATCGAGAATTTGCACAGTGTCAAATACCTGTCGAATATCTAGGAAGGCAAATAATCTACCTGTTCACTAGTACCTACCACCTACAAATGTTGTAAGTATAGACGAAAAGGCTGAATAGAGGACAATGAAACAAGCAAATAACCTTAATACAAATACGCCCAGAAACCTGTAGTTTCCTCGATACGACGTAATTGCGACTGAGTACAATAACGTAACAGACAAGAGTCCCCTGTGATATAAACTGCAGGTAGGCGCCTGAGGACAAATAAATTACAATAAGTGTTCGACATGGCCACCGTTCACATTTCACGTCTCCTCATCGATGTACGCTCACACACACACACACACACACACACACACACACACTCACTCACTCACATATGCAACGATTTTTTGTCGGAGGACCTGGAAGAGAAGCCGGTCGGAATCGGCTACTGTGGTGTAAGCATCTTCAAGTGGAATTCTCATGGCAGCTCCGTCGTTATATGCCGCATGCAAGATAGGCCTACGCTAGTAAATTGAACATATTAGTTCTTGGCACTACTTTATATGACACAGATACAGCATCAGCTACAAGATTTGCAAATGAAACTGTATGGAATCTTTTATCGTATCAGATGACGCTTAGTGAAACTTTTTCAAACATGTGCGCGTGCTTAGGTTCAAGTGAACAGCTACAGCGGGAACAAGTAAACAGTCGAAATAATTGGAAACAGCGGCTGAAGCTGTCATAAGGGCCGCACTTGCGATGTTTACATAATAGTAACTGATTCCGGGACCCTTGACTTATATTTTTAGCACATTTCTCGCATACTTTCGCGAAAACGGTACTGCGTGTTTCATTACTCCAAATCACTCTTTCTCATTCGTCCATTGTTCGGTGGCATCACTCTTTATTGCCGGCCGAAGTGGCCGTGCGGTTAAGGGCGCTGCAGTCTGGAACCGCAAGACCGCTACGGTCGCAGGTTCGAATCCTGCCTCGGGCTTGGATGTTTGTGATGTCCTTAGGTTAGTTAGGTTTAACTAGTTCTAAGTTCTAGGGGACTAATGACCTCAGCAGTTGAGTCCCATAGTGCTCGGAGCCATCACTCTTTATTCGATCTCAAACGACGCTTAGGATTAAGGGCAGAAAAGTATGGCTTGTGAGGAGTTGCTCGGCCATTGTACCCCGTTCTTTTTAACTCACAGTCATTGTAGTAGCTAAACTGCTGGCAGCAATTTGGAACTCAATGAGTGATTCTTTCCGTTGATACCATGCGATTTTTTTTTACAATCAGCGGCCACAGCGCACGGCGGTCCCAGACATTGAATACATTAGGGGACGTCCATTAATTACCTCTGCGGGCGGGAGGAGTCTGGCAAAATCTTACCAAATCTCTTTTTTTTTGGGGGGGGGGGGGGAGGCAGTGAAAATCTCACGTCGACTTTTTAATTCAGAGAACGTGCATAATTATAATAGACAAAACATTGTTTCGTACAACTAATGACGAGCTTAGACAATATTAAACTACGTACCAATCATTACGGCCTGTCTGAAATGTAGAGAATGCCTTACACGTGTTCATGCGCAGGATTCAGCGATTTGAAACAAGTGCCGCACAAGTATTTGATTTCATTTGGGGAGTTCTCTGCAGCACCGGTCGAAATCAATACGTGTCACTGAGTCAGTCGTGGTATTCTGCAACTCATATAAAGCTGACATAATTGTGTTCGCAATGAATTTGTTCCAAAGCTTTTACAATGCTTGTGTCAAGCGGCATACCGACAAGTCGAAACACACTTGCGAACTAGAAGTTAAAAGTCTGTGGAAGGAAGCTAAGCTGAAGCTCACAGACAAGAATTCTCTCAGTGATCATGTTAATCAAGAGACTGGCAAGCTACATAATCACACGGTTAAAAGGAAGGTACAAATAACGATGTCTTTCCTCTGCAAAGTAATTAAAGGATCAATGATCTTTAATGAAAATAATACACCAAGAAAAGTGGGTTTTTACGAATCTATTAAAACAGTTAAAACTTTTACTGTGAATCCTTTTTCTCCATGTGTCTCTGTTCAGTTCGTCTTAATACTACTCAGGTTTGAATTGTCTAAAATAAAGTACTTTTACTCGTATGTTAAAAACACTGTTTAATACACTTTATAAATAAAACATGGTTTTATTAAAGTGCTTTAATCAATGTTTAAAACAAATTTCAAAGAATAATTTTTACTTGTTTTTATCCGACAGGGTTCAACCACACATGGGAGAAGATGGGGGGTGTTTCGGTCCACAGCTCACCACGGAGAGTCCAAATCTTAAAGAAAACCGGTCACGAAATTAATGGACGTCCGCTTAGATGTGGCTAGTCTTGGTTTAGCTGTCTTTCTTCTTTTACCATCACGTTACCAAAAATCGACTTGGGCAGCTTTATTAGTAGGTTTGAAATGTCGCTGTGTGATTTGTAACTCAGGTGACATTCAATTACTAATCCATATTCGAAGTCACTAAGCGTTGCTGATCGAGTCGCTCTGCCGTTACTGTTTCTCTACTGACAACATAATGCTCCGCGCCTCCCTTTCTACCGACGGACAAGCCTCTAGTGATATCTAGAGGTAAATTCCGATTTACATAGAGGTGTATGTATATTGTTGATCAGGTACTGTATCTCGACTGATACCAGAGTTAAGGGCATTACCCGAATAATAGAATATGTGCCCCTCTGCGTACTATCATTTGCCCGTTCTCGAAATAAGAGGGGTGTAAGTATTAGGTATCCACGCTGTAAAATGGTTCAAATGGCTCTGAGCACTCTGGGACTTAACTTCTGAGGTCATAAGTCCCCTAGAACTTAGAACTACTTAAACCTAACTAACCTAAGGACATCACACACACATCCATGCCCGACGCAGGATTCGAACCTGCGACCGTAGCGGTCACGCGGTTCCAGACTGAAGCGCCTAGAACCGCACGGGCACACCAGCCGGCACTACATGTACAATGGGGCAGCAGAGTTTTTGCGCAGTGTTCCTGGATAAGTGATAATTCGTTACGGATCGAGAATTTGCACAGTGTCAAATACCTGTCGAATATCTAGGAAGGCAAATAATCTACCTGTTCACTAGTACCTACCACCTACAAATGTTGTAAGTATAGACGAAAAGGCTGAATAGAGGACAATGAAACAAGCAAATAACCTTAATACAAATACGCCCAGAAACCTGTAGTTTCCTCGATACGACGTAATTGCGACTGAGTACAATAACGTAACAGACAAGAGTCCCCTGTGATATAAACTGCAGGTAGGCGCCTGAGGACAAATAAATTACAATAAGTGTTCGACATGGCCACCGTTCACATTTCACGTCTCCTCATCGATGTACGCTCACACACACACACACACACACACACACACACACACTCACTCACTCACATATGCAACGATTTTTTGTCGGAGGACCTGGAAGAGAAGCCGGTCGGAATCGGCTACTGTGGTGTAAGCATCTTCAAGTGGAATTCTCATGGCAGCTCCGTCGTTATATGCCGCATGCAAGATAGGCCTACGCTAGTAAATTGAACATATTAGTTCTTGGCACTACTTTATATGACACAGATACAGCATCAGCTACAAGATTTGCAAATGAAACTGTATGGAATCTTTTATCGTATCAGATGACGCTTAGTGAAACTTTTTCAAACATGTGCGCGTGCTTAGGTTCAAGTGAACAGCTACAGTGGGAACAAGTAAACAGTCGAAATAATTGGAAACAGCGGCTGAAGCTGTCATAAGGGCCGCACTTGCGATGTTTACATAATAGTAACTGATTCCGGGACCCTTGACTTATATTTTTAGCACATTTCTCGCATACTTTCGCGAAAACGGTACTGCGTGTTTCATTACTCCAAATCACTCTTTCTCATTCGTCCATTGTTCGGTGGCATCACTCTTTATTGCCGGCCGAAGTGGCCGTGCGGTTAAGGGCGCTGCAGTCTGGAACCGCAAGACCGCTACGGTCGCAGGTTCGAATCCTGCCTCGGGCTTGGATGTTTGTGATGTCCTTAGGTTAGTTAGGTTTAACTAGTTCTAAGTTCTAGGGGACTAATGACCTCAGCAGTTGAGTCCCATAGTGCTCGGAGCCATCACTCTTTATTCGATCTCAAACGACGCTTAGGATTAAGGGCAGAAAAGTATGGCTTGTGAGGAGTTGCTCGGCCATTGTACCCCGTTCTTTTTAACTCACAGTCATTGTAGTAGCTAAACTGCTGGCAGCAATTTGGAACTCAATGAGTGATTCTTTCCGTTGATACCATGCGATTTTTTTTTACAATCAGCGGCCACAGCGCACGGCGGTCCCAGACATTGAATACATTAGGGGACGTCCATTAATTACCTCTGCGGGCGGGAGGAGTCTGGCAAAATCTTACCAAATCTCTTTTTTTTTGGGGGGGGGGCGGAGGCAGTGAAAATCTCACGTCGACTTTTTAATTCAGAGAACGTGCATAATTATAATAGACAAAACATTGTTTCGTACAACTAATGACGAGCTTAGACAATATTAAACTACGTACCAATCATTACGGCCTGTCTGAAATGTAGAGAATGCCTTACACGTGTTCATGCGCAGGATTCAGCGATTTGAAACAAGTGCCGCACAAGTATTTGATTTCATTTGGGGAGTTCTCTGCAGCACCGGTCGAAATCAATACGTGTCACTGAGTCAGTCGTGGTATTCTGCAACTCATATAAAGCTGACATAATTGTGTTCGCAATGAATTTGTTCCAAAGCTTTTACAATGCTTGTGTCAAGCGGCATACCGACAAGTCGAAACACACTTGCGAACTAGAAGTTAAAAGTCTGTGGAAGGAAGCTAAGCTGAAGCTCACAGACAAGAATTCTCTCAGTGATCATGTTAATCAAGAGACTGGCAAGCTACATAATCACACGGTTAAAAGGAAGGTACAAATAACGATGTCTTTCCTCTGCAAAGTAATTAAAGGATCAATGATCTTTAATGAAAATAATACACCAAGAAAAGTGGGTTTTTACGAATCTATTAAAACAGTTAAAACTTTTACTGTGAATCCTTTTTCTCCATGTGTCTCTGTTCAGTTCGTCTTAATACTACTCAGGTTTGAATTGTCTAAAATAAAGTACTTTTACTCGTATGTTAAAAACACTGTTTAATACACTTTATAAATAAAACATGGTTTTATTAAAGTGCTTTAATCAATGTTTAAAACAAATTTCAAAGAATAATTTTTACTTGTTTTTATCCGACAGGGTTCAACCACACATGGGAGAAGATGGGGGGTGTTTCGGTCCACAGCTCACCACGGAGAGTCCAAATCTTAAAGAAAACCGGTCACGAAATTAATGGACGTCCGCTTAGATGTGGCTAGTCTTGGTTTAGCTGTCTTTCTTCTTTTACCATCACGTTACCAAAAATCGACTTGGGCAGCTTTATTAGTAGGTTTGAAATGTCGCTGTGTGATTTGTAACTCAGGTGACATTCAATTACTAATCCATATTCGAAGTCACTAAGCGTTGCTGATCGAGTCGCTCTGCCGTTACTGTTTCTCTACTGACAACATAATGCTCCGCGCCTCCCTTTCTACCGACGGACAAGCCTCTAGTGATATCTAGAGGTAAATTCCGATTTACATAGAGGTGTATGTATATTGTTGATCAGGTACTGTATCTCGACTGATACCAGAGTTAAGGGCATTACCCGAATAATAGAATATGTGCCCCTCTGCGTACTATCATTTGCCCGTTCTCGAAATAAGAGGGGTGTAAGTATTAGGTATCCACGCTGTAAAATGGTTCAAATGGCTCTGAGCACTCTGGGACTTAACTTCTGAGGTCATAAGTCCCCTAGAACTTAGAACTACTTAAACCTAACTAACCTAAGGACATCACACACACATCCATGCCCGACGCAGGATTCGAACCTGCGACCGTAGCGGTCACGCGGTTCCAGACTGAAGCGCCTAGAACCGCACGGGCACACCAGCCGGCACTACATGTACAATGGGGCAGCAGAGTTTTTGCGCAGTGTTCCTGGATAAGTGATAATTCGTTACGGATCGAGAATTTGCACAGTGTCAAATACCTGTCGAATATCTAGGAAGGCAAATAATCTACCTGTTCACTAGTACCTACCACCTACAAATGTTGTAAGTATAGACGAAAAGGCTGAATAGAGGACAATGAAACAAGCAAATAACCTTAATACAAATACGCCCAGAAACCTGTAGTTTCCTCGATACGACGTAATTGCGACTGAGTACAATAACGTAACAGACAAGAGTCCCCTGTGATATAAACTGCAGGTAGGCGCCTGAGGACAAATAAATTACAATAAGTGTTCGACATGGCCACCGTTCACATTTCACGTCTCCTCATCGATGTACGCTCACACACACACACACACACACACACACACACACACTCACTCACTCACATATGCAACGATTTTTTGTCGGAGGACCTGGAAGAGAAGCCGGTCGGAATCGGCTACTGTGGTGTAAGCATCTTCAAGTGGAATTCTCATGGCAGCTCCGTCGTTATATGCCGCATGCAAGATAGGCCTACGCTAGTAAATTGAACATATTAGTTCTTGGCACTACTTTATATGACACAGATACAGCATCAGCTACAAGATTTGCAAATGAAACTGTATGGAATCTTTTATCGTATCAGATGACGCTTAGTGAAACTTTTTCAAACATGTGCGCGTGCTTAGGTTCAAGTGAACAGCTACAGCGGGAACAAGTAAACAGTCGAAATAATTGGAAACAGCGGCTGAAGCTGTCATAAGGGCCGCACTTGCGATGTTTACATAATAGTAACTGATTCCGGGACCCTTGACTTATATTTTTAGCACATTTCTCGCATACTTTCGCGAAAACGGTACTGCGTGTTTCATTACTCCAAATCACTCTTTCTCATTCGTCCATTGTTCGGTGGCATCACTCTTTATTGCCGGCCGAAGTGGCCGTGCGGTTAAGGGCGCTGCAGTCTGGAACCGCAAGACCGCTACGGTCGCAGGTTCGAATCCTGCCTCGGGCTTGGATGTTTGTGATGTCCTTAGGTTAGTTAGGTTTAACTAGTTCTAAGTTCTAGGGGACTAATGACCTCAGCAGTTGAGTCCCATAGTGCTCGGAGCCATCACTCTTTATTCGATCTCAAACGACGCTTAGGATTAAGGGCAGAAAAGTATGGCTTGTGAGGAGTTGCTCGGCCATTGTACCCCGTTCTTTTTAACTCACAGTCATTGTAGTAGCTAAACTGCTGGCAGCAATTTGGAACTCAATGAGTGATTCTTTCCGTTGATACCATGCGATTTTTTTTTACAATCAGCGGCCACAGCGCACGGCGGTCCCAGACATTGAATACATTAGGGGACGTCCATTAATTACCTCTGCGGGCGGGAGGAGTCTGGCAAAATCTTACCAAATCTCTTTTTTTTTTGGGGGGGGGGAGGCAGTGAAAATCTCACGTCGACTTTTTAATTCAGAGAACGTGCATAATTATAATAGACAAAACATTGTTTCGTACAACTAATGACGAGCTTAGACAATATTAAACTACGTACCAATCATTACGGCCTGTCTGAAATGTAGAGAATGCCTTACACGTGTTCATGCGCAGGATTCAGCGATTTGAAACAAGTGCCGCACAAGTATTTGATTTCATTTGGGGAGTTCTCTGCAGCACCGGTCGAAATCAATACGTGTCACTGAGTCAGTCGTGGTATTCTGCAACTCATATAAAGCTGACATAATTGTGTTCGCAATGAATTTGTTCCAAAGCTTTTACAATGCTTGTGTCAAGCGGCATACCGACAAGTCGAAACACACTTGCGAACTAGGAGTTAAAAGTCTGTGGAAGGAAGCTAAGCTGAAGCTCACAGACAAGAATTCTCTCAGTGATCATGTTAATCAAGAGACTGGCAAGCTACATAATCACACGGTTAAAAGGAAGGTACAAATAACGATGTCTTTCCTCTGCAAAGTAATTAAAGGATCAATGATCTTTAATGAAAATAATACACCAAGAAAAGTGGGTTTTTACGAATCTATTAAAACAGTTAAAACTTTTACTGTGAATCCTTTTTCTCCATGTGTCTCTGTTCAGTTCGTCTTAATGCTACTCAGGTTTGAATTGTCTAAAATAAAGTACTTTTACTCGTATGTTAAAAACACTGTTTAATACACTTTATAAATAAAACATGGTTTTATTAAAGTGCTTTAATCAATGTTTAAAACAAATTTCAAAGAATAATTTTTACTTGTTTTTATCCGACAGGGTTCAACCATACATGGGAGAAGATGGGGGGTGTTTCGGTCCACAGCTCACCACGGAGAGTCCAAATCTTAAAGAAAACCGGTCACGAAATTAATGGACGTCCGCTTAGATGTGGCTAGTCTTGGTTTAGCTGTCTTTCTTCTTTTACCATCACGTTACCAAAAATCGACTTGGGCAGCTTTATTAGTAGGTTTGAAATGTCGCTGTGTGATTTGTAACTCAGGTGACATTCAATTACTAATCCATATTCGAAGTCACTAAGCGTTGCTGATCGAGTCGCTCTGCCGTTACTGTTTCTCTACTGACAACATAATGCTCCGCGCCTCCCTTTCTACCGACGGACAAGCCTCTAGTGATATCTAGAGGTAAATTCCGATTTACATAGAGGTGTATGTATATTGTTGATCAGGTACTGTATCTCGACTGATACCAGAGTTAAGGGTATTACCCGAATAATAGAATATGTGCCCCTCTGCGTACTATCATTTGCCCGTTCTCGAAATAAGAGGGGTGTAAGTATTAGGTATCCACGCTGTAAAATGGTTCAAATGGCTCTGAGCACTCTGGGACTTAACTTCTGAGGTCATAAGTCCCCTAGAACTTAGAACTACTTAAACCTAACTAACCTAAGGACATCACACACACATCCATGCCCGACGCAGGATTCGAACCTGCGACCGCAGCGGTCGCGCGGTTCCAGACTGTAGCGCCTAGAACCGCTCGGCCACCCCGGCAAGCTCCACGTTGTACATAAATCGAAAAGCATTTTACGTGTGCTGATACCTCGGGTGAACCTTGTTGTCTACATCTACATCTACATGATTACTCTGCAATTCACCATTAAGTGCCTGGCAGAAGGGTTCATCGAACCATCTGCAAGCTAACTCTCTACCTTTCCACTCTCGAACAGCGCTTGGGAAAAACGAAGTCTTTCTGTGCGAGCTATATTTCTCTTATTTTATTATAATGATCATTTCAACTTTTGCAACAAGGGGTCAACAAAATGTTTTCGCATTCGGAAGAATAAGTTGGTGGTTGCAATTTCATGATAAGATCCTGCCATAACGAGATACGTCTTTGTTTTAACGACTGAATGTCATTAATACCAGTAGACGGACATTAGCGCCACAGGTTTCTAATTCTTTGCATCCGTTTTTTACCGTTTTTATAAACCGAAGATCATTGCGCTCTTTTTTCGGGAAGTCGAAAACATTTTCTGTGTGAAACATTATCTAAGATCATAAATCCATAGCGTGTTTAATACAAAAATTAATAGCATTTTTGTCTCGAATTTCATGAAGACAAAGCATTGACTTTATCTACCGTCAAAATAGTCCGTTTACCGCCAAGTCTGCATCTCTGAATGTAAAACAGTTTAGGCTAGAGAACGAGTGTGACTGTTTAGAATGTCACTGTTTTTTGAGTAGGTGAAATACGACGGCACCCTGAAAAGTAACGCCTGCGAATTTTTGTGTGAAAACTCTTAAAGCTTTTTGAACGAAACGAACGTTAAAACAATGTTTGTCAAATCTTATGGAACTTAACTGCTAAGGTCATCAGTCCCTAAGCTTACACACTACTTAAACTAAATTATTCTAAGGACAAACACACACATCCATGCCCGAGGGAGGACTCGAACCTCCGCCGGGACCAGCCGCACAGTCCATGACTGCAGCGCCTCAGACCGCTCGGCTAATCCCTCGCGGCAAAAACGAACGTTATTAATATTTTACATCTTTAGCCTTAACGTCTACAAATTGGCAGACCTCTGCCTCTAGAGGGCTCTGAACTGGAGCGTGCAACTTGGCTGTGTGTAACGTAACTATGTCGATACTTGAGAAACAGTGTGCTGTAATCGAGTTTAGAATTTGAAGAGTTCGTCTACACATGGTGCACCTTCTCCTTCAGCATAGCATAGCAATGCCGGACCAAATAAGAGCGCTGAGACATGTGCAACAATCCGACATCTCGGTTCAGTGTCACTAATCATCCTCCACGAAGTCCCAACTTGGCCCCATTCGGTTTTCATCTGTCTGTATAATTTAAGGAACATATTCAAGGACTTCACTCTGATAATGATGGAGCGATGCAAGCAGAGAAGAGGTTGCGGCTTCGTCAACAAAGTCAAACATTCTAAAGTGACAGTATCAACAAACTGATCTCTCGTTGGGAGAAACGTGTTCGTCACCGTAGTGACTGTGTTGAGAAATAAGTGTGTGGACGTGAAGAATACAGATGCAGAATGTTAATAATGTTTGTCTTATTTAAAAAGGTTTAAGAGTTTTTACATTATATGTTAGCAGTTTAGTTTTTCTTGTAACAAGGCTATTTTTGAAAAGCTACATATTTGCAAAGTAAGCTCTGTTTCCTACTTGTATTCTTTCCCTAATAGCCTTTCCAATACTGTTATCATTTGTTATTAGGGCTCCCAAGTAATTAAAAGAGGACGCTCCATTGAAGCATTTCCCATTGATGTTTAGGTTTTTAGTGGTTCTTCTGGCCTCAGATTCTGACATTACCATATATTTTGTTTTGTTTTCATTTACTATGAGGCCAATTTTTAAGGCTTCTGTTTCCATTGCCCGGTATGTTTCTAGGAGTGTATTGGTATTTCTTCCTACTATAGCAATTTCATCAGCGTATGCACATATCTGGCTAGTTTTCATAAATATGGTGCCTCTTTTGTTGATTTTATTTACTGCACTATGCAGGGCTATGTTGAATAGGACAGTGTAGAGACTATCCCCTTGCTTCACACCTTTATTAAAGTCAAAGCTATCACTTGTTCTGCTAAGGACCTTTACTTTTGCTCTTGTCTGTCATTGTCATTCTGATTAGTCTTATTAATTTAGCACATATACCAACTTCTTTCAGTACTCTGTATAGTTCTTGCCGATTTATGCTGTCAAAGGCTTGTTTGAAATCGATGAATAAGAAATGCAGTTCTATATCATATTCATAGAACTTTTCTATCATTTGCCTTATCACAAATATTTGATCAGTTGTTCCTCTGCCTGGTCGAAAGCCACACTGATATTCCCCTAGTATGCCTTCTGCACACTTCTGTATCCTTTCGTTTAATATACTCGTGAAGATCTTATAAGCTGTACTTAGGAGTGTTACACCTCTATAGTTTTCACATGCTGTTCTGTCCCCTTTCTTATAAATGGGGACTATTATTCCAATTTTCCAATTATCTGGCATAGTTTCTGTTTCCCATATATCTGATATTAATGTGTGCAGTTCCTTTATTACAGCCTCACCACCAGTTTTTATTAATTCAGCAATTATGCTGTCTTCCCCAGGGGCTCGATTGTTTTTTGACTTGTGCACAGCCTGGGAGACCTCGTGTAGTGTTGGTTTTCTTGCCTCATTGGTTTCATTGTCTACTTACAGCTCCACTCTTCCCTCCTGTGCAGCTGTCTCTTCATCTTCTAGGCTGATGCTTAGTGTATCTTTGAAATACTCTGCCCATCTTCCCACTATCTGTTCTTCCTCCCTTATCATTTTCCCATCTTTACTGGAACAGGCCGTTGTTTTTGGTTGGCATGATAGAACTTTCTTATTTCACTCTGTTCCTTTAGTTCTTCTAGTTCTTGAAATTTCTTCTTATTCCACTCTCTTTTCTTTCTCTTGCACAGTCTGTTAGCTCTTCTCCTTAATTCTCTATATTGTTCCACATTGTTACAAGAAAAACTAAACTGCTAATATATAATTCCCTAGTCCGCCCAGTTATCACATATGGCTCAGAGGTATGGACGTTGACAGAACACGCTAAAAATGCTCTAAGAAGCATTGAGCGGAAAATACTACGCAAAATCTATGGGCCAATAAGGGAGGAAGAAGGCTGGAGAATACGCTACAATGCCGAATTACAAGAGTTAATACAAGGCAGGGACATAGTAAAATTTGTGAAATCACAGCGAATACGATGGCTAGGACACTTGGAGAGAATGGCAGAGGATAGACTTCCAAAGAAAATGACGAAAGGTATTATCCATTCAGTTAGGCGAAAAGGGAGACCTAGAAGAAGATGGATCGATGAGGTAATAATGGATATCAACAATATGGGAGTCCGGGGGTGGAAAAGAGCAGCAAATAACCGAGAAGTGTGGAGGAAGATTGTTGAAGAAGCCAAGGTTCACCAAGGGCTGTAGAGCTACTGAAGAAGAAGAAGAAGTTTTTACATAACTCAGAGATTACCGGCGGATCTATTCATCGTCAGCATGGCCTTGTACTTTGGAGTATTTGTATCTCCAGCAAACGGACGGCTAAGTTAAGTTAACAGCACCTATAAGTTGACGTTATACATCATGTGTAAAATACCTAATTACACTCTTTGAAACAGAGAATAATAGTGCTACTATATTGCAGAAATACTACTTCAAGCGGTATTAGTGAAAATGTGCGTGAATTCCTAAGGGACCAAACTGCTGAGGTCATTGGTCCGTAGACTTCCACACTACTTAAACTAACTTATGCTAAGAACAACGCACACACCCATGCCCGAGGGAGGACTCGAACCTCCGGCGGGAGGGGGCGCGCAATCCGAGCATGGCGCCTCAAACCGCACGGCCACTCCGCACGGCTCAGTGTTAGTAGTTATGGCGTCCTGACGATCGAAATAAAAATGTTATGAAATGCGTCGTCAAATTATGTCCTAACGAATTCTTATACATTTTTCTGTTGTGTGCAGTTTTAATATTGGCAATTTATATCTGGTAATACGAAAAGTGCGCTTGCATTTTAATACGTTCTAGACGCTTCTAGATGAGCGTGTTTCATGACTTATTGACCACTGAAGCTTCTCTTTTACTTATTTTTCTTTCATGGAACCATATACTCTACAGATTTCACTCGTTGCGAGTTCACAACAAAATTTGCCTAATGTTGTTGCAAAATTGCTATGAATACACTGACAGGCAGATTCTCAGGTCCTAGTGAGAACATTTTTAGTTCCCGTAAAGTACTGCACTGAAAAAACTTAGATTTTTCAAGAAATGATCTCTGGTGATTTGTCACTAGGCTCGGACAAAATTTCTGCGTGGGAATTTAGTACAGTATATTGTTTCAAAGTTGCTGGTTATTGTATACTTATTTTAACCACAAGCCGAGTATAAAATTCGGAACCCGATCAGACGAATCCCAAAAGAGAAACAGTTACGACAGTTACAGATCGAGAAAAAGAAACCAGAAAGAGATCGTCAGCATCACTGCTACAAACGCCTATTAAGTGCGTGCCCTAAGTCGCAGAGTAACAATGTTACCGTGACGCTGTTGGTCATCAGTGTGTGTGTGTGTGTGTGTGTGTGTGTGTGTGTGTGTGTGTGTTTGGAGCTTACGGCTGCTCAACGGCGAGGTTGTCGGCGCATATATTCGACATCAGCCTGTGTGTTCCGTGCATTTCAAAAACGAAGGGAAATCATTACATTTTGATGTTGAAAGAAACTTGAACCAAGATTTCTTGAATGGGGCTCACAAGGTACAGTAATTCACTTAAATGGACCAGAAACTTAAGGATGTACAAATATTTGGTAGTAATATTTCAATTTGCAAAAAATTTTGAAGTATTTCTACTGTAATACGTCTACGATAGAGTTTGTATCCTAAGGTGGTAATAATTATCGTACACATTTACCGACAGACTGTTTAACAACAAAGACTATTCAGTACTTCATTTTTTTCTTAGTCTTCTTTGCATTTCGGCTCTCGAGTGACGCATTTAGAGTTTTATCTCTAAAATGCGTTAAGTCCTGATAAATGCGCAATGTCTATAGGCTGCCATGTTTTCTGAAAGTACTTAGCATTCGGAATCGTTTGAAATGGACCATTGCTGTCATCTGACGAGGACCTGCAAGTGAAGAACCTCTAGCGCCTCAGCACCTGACGCGTCTGACGCTCAAGGAAAAGGTCACTAAGCACATTTCACGTTTATTTAGTGTACCGTACTTGGCACAGACACGACTCGAGCCTAAGCTACACTAAATGCACGCACACCCTCCTGGTTCTGACTTAACTTGTAAGGAGTATCTGGATGAATTTGTATTAACTCCAAAGCAAGAGAGATTAGGGTTTAACATCGCCTTGAGATGACGTCATTAGAGTCGGAAGCTCGTGTTAGGGAAAGGATAAGGAACGAAATCGGCCACGTACTTTTCAAAGGAACCACCCCGGCAATTGCCTGGAGCGATTCGGAGAAACCATTGAAAACCTATGTCTGTATGTTTGGACTGATGTTTTAACCGGCGTCCTTCCAAATTTGGGTGCAGTGTGCTGACCACTCCGCTGCCTCGCTCATTCGTATGCTGAGAGATCAAGACAACAACAAAATCTGATCGTGTAGCGAACAAAAATAAAGACAGAGTGAAAATAATATCTTAGACTCGATGTCCCAGATCTTTAGAGTCAAAATTATATTGAGATTCTGAGATAACGAACCAATAAAAGAAATGTAATATTTCAGACGATATCAGATGTTGGTTAAACAATGTGTGTGAGACACGTATTTGCAGACTGCTTACGTTTCACACCCACAGTTGCAAGGACAGTGGGGAGTGGGAGGGGACGTGGGCTTTCATAAGGCTCATGTTTCCACTCTCCACCTCCCCCCCCCCCCCCCCCCGAAGTAAAAAACAAGTATCAGTAGAAGTGTTTGCCTTTTTATAGAAATCAGTTTCTAAATTTCACAGCTAACTCCTAACTTTCAGAGAACAATGCAGTCTTCGGAAATGATAAGGAATTACAAGCTATTAGTGGACATGAAGTCGTGGGCTGTTCGTACTGTAGCTACTATGTTAGGGATAATTAATTACTAATATTCCGTCACCAGTCACAATTTTTTTTATTTTCTGAATTCTGTCCAACGCATTTCTGAGCTACAACTCCATTTTCGAGGACTGTATGGATACGTTTGGCCGTTGCATCTGCTTCAGTTTGTCACCTAAAAGTGACAGAACTACACAGTTGTTAGATTTAAAGAGATAAACAATACCTCATTTGGGATTAATGAGAAGAAGCAAGAAATGAAAATGCCGTGTGGCTAGGGCCTCCCGTCGGGTAGACCGTTCGCCTGGTGGAAGTCTTTCGAGTTGACGCCACTCCGGCGACTTGTGTGTCGATGGGGATGAAGTGATAATGATAAGGACAACACAACATCCAGTCCCTGAGCGGGGAAAATCTCCGAACCAGTCGGGAATCGAACCCGGGCCGTTAGATATGCTATTCCGTCGCGCTGACCACTCACCTACCAGGGGCGGACATGAAGCAAGAGAGATGACAGTAATAAAGTCTAGTAACATACGTTTGACAACATGACTTTCGTCTACTGCGTTGGCGAAGAATTTGCACATGTGTACTTACATTTTGAAACTGTTTGATACCTTTATTACGGTATACATGACTCAAACAGTGTATATTAATCTGTGTTACAATGATGAGATGGGGAATTAGATTTACTGTTAGTTCCATTTACATAATTGAAGAAGGAAAATAAGAAATTAAAAATTATTTAGAGGAGTGACAGTTAACAATTTTAGTTTGAAAAGACGAAATTTTAGCCAGCCGCGGTGGCCGAGCGGTTCTAGGCGGAACCACGCGGCTGCTACGGTCGCAGGTTCGAATCCTGCCTCGGGCATGGATGTGTGTGATGTCCTTAGGTTAGTTGGGTTTAAGTAGTTCTAAGTTTAGGGGACTGATGACCTCAGATGTTAAGTCCCATGGTGCTCAGAGCCATTTGAAACATTTTGAAAGAAATTTTACATCCTTATCTTTATGCAAAAAAAGTGAAGTTACAGTCGCAAGAAGTATAAATTACATACTTTTCAGTAGAAGTAGAAAACTGCAGTGATTATTAAGTCACTCTGCATACAGATAAGCACGTAAAATTTCGTCCTGAATATGTAAGGATGTCAAACTAAAACTTAACTGTCACTCTTCTAAATAATTTTTTTCTTATTTTATTTCATCACTTATGTAAACCGAAATAACAGTAAATCTAGTACCGCATCACCGTAACATAGGTTAACATGCACCACGCAATAATGTCGTACTGTAACAAACATATTACACAGTTACAGAGTGTAAGTCTAAATGTGGAAGTTTTTCACCAATGGAGAAGACGAAAGTCACATGGTCAGACACAGGTAATTTATTACTAGACTTCATTTCTATTATTACTCTTACAATATCTCATTAATCTCCTCTGTGGCACAGTTTATCTCATTAAATGTAGCAACTGTGTCATTCTGTCGCTGTTAAGTCGAAATATAAAGCAGTGTACCCATACTGTCCTTGAAAATGGAGCTGAAGATCCGAAACGCGCTGGACAGCATCATCAAAAAAATTAAAAAAAATATTGCGATTGACAACGAAATATTATTAATTAATAATCCCTAATCCAGAACCACACATTCCATTTAATACAAGATGTTCGTCAGCTGCCTGTGTGAGGATCTGCTCACGTGGCTGGGCTTACTAACTGACCGGAATCTAGCCAGGTAAAGGCGCACATTCCCGGGCACATCGTAGCTGCTGTGGCAGAGCGAGTTGGCGCAGTGGTTAGCACGGTGGACTCACTTTCTGCAGGGGGCGTCAGGCCGTCCTGCTTTAGATTTCCCATGATTTTCCTTAATCGCTCCAGGCAGCTGCCAGCATGGTTTCATTGAAAGGGCACGGCAGGGTTCCTTCTCACCTTTGGAACAATCCGAGCTTCGGGCCCGTCGCTAATGACGTCATCGTTGACGGAACGTTAAATTCTAATATTCTTATGTCCAAGGGGAGAACCGAAAAACCACAGAAAATTCAACAAGGAAGACCGAAAGGCAAAGTTCTCCATTAAGAAAAAATAATTAGCTCGAAGACTTCCCGAACGTAGGTGAAAACTACTGAAAGAAACAGCTCACCCTCATTTGCATACTCGGATAGTCAATTTCAGAAGTGTGTTGACAGTCGTAGTGCTAAGTGAAATATTGATAATAATGAGTGCACACTTCGCTTATATATTGTGTAAATTATGACCTCGCCCAAGATGTCACAATTTGGTGCCATTATACTTCTTAATGGGTAAATTTCTCTGAATAGTAATGTCTCGGATATTATGCTAAAGTGATGTACTAAGCAGAGACGTAAACAAAAATATTATTATATTAAAATATCTGGGAATGGGGAAAAAGAACGGAAGGGATAGAACAGGCAACAGTGCAGATAAATTTCCTATAAGAAGCAGCTTCAAAAATAGGCCTATGTATATGATATTCCAGACGCGATGGAGACACCGAAATACATGGAAACTGATTATCGAATAATAAAAAAGGCTATAAAATTTCAATATCTAGGTGATACAACCAAATGAGTAGAACAAAAAGCTAACTTAGCAAGGACAAGACAAATAAAGTAACTTTTTATTTAACAAGAAATCTTTATCCAAAAATACGTGACTCTGACACTACGATACTGTCATTAGACCAGAATGCCTAGAAAGTTAGGTAAAGTAGAAAAGATGAGAAGGCAAAATTAAGAACATCTTGGCACCAAACTGTGAAATGGGAAATGAAAATTAAGAAGTAATAAATGAATTTATGAAACGACAGAACACATATTAGACACAATTAGGAAGAGAATTATATTCCACGGACATCCAAGAAGGTTAAAAGAGGAAAGAGTAATTAAAAGAATTTTTGATTTTTTTGACAAATACTCAAAAAGCCGAATTACGAGGACCGAAGAAAATAAACCAACGGGAGGGAAATGGAAATAACGGGGGAATAAATAAGAAAAAACAAAAATTCAAAGCAAAAGTAAAAAGTTTCACGAGCTTCCAGGAGAAAATAAGAAATATGAACAAAAGAAGGAAAAGAACAACGCAGCGAAAGAATGGAAAACTACTGGAAAGAAAGAAAAGAGAAAAGAAAGAAGACTTAAGTGATTTCATGTAGCCCTCAGAAGACCAAACCAGTTTTAGAAAATTTATATATTTTTTAATGTTGTTATTACTAAAATCGTTGTCATCTGTGGCACGTTAAAAGTGTGGGTCACCGCAAGTAATATTTGCGAGAGGGGAGGCGGGGAGAGAGAGAGAGAGAGAGAGAGAGAGAGAGAGAGAGAGAGAGTGAGTGAGTGAGTGAGTAAGAAACTGTGGCCCACCATAGAACTGAACCTCGGGACCGCGCCATCGTTTCGCAACAAACTGTATGCCGCACAGGAGTCGATGGCGCTGCCTTGAATGATGAAAAGCAGTTGTCTGCGTTAATTGGTCTGTAGAGTTTTCCGCGACTGTTTGTCGAAGTAGGGCATTACTCTTTACAGGGACTTCTAGACAACCGTTTCATTCGTGGCCAAAGGAAAGTTTCGCTACGCGCGTCGTCTTGACTGGGAGAAATTTATCGCCGTGCATAGAAAATTATGACAAGCCACAGCGAGCTGGCCAGTTTTTTAAGTAGAAAGAAATGGATCGTGTGAGGAGAAGATTAACGTATCCGTGAAATGCTTACTTTAAAGAACGTGATGTAGAGAGTGCTGGTGGAAAAGCAGCTGCAGCGTTATCATAAGCAACGCGTGCAACAAATAAGGCAGAACGATCCAGTAACGAAAGTTCAGTTCTGTGATTACATTAAGTCGTAAATCAAAATTGAATCTGCTGATCGTCGTTTTGGACAACTGGTATATGGTTAAGAAACTGTTACTATAAAGTGTACGTTGTTTATGCCAATAAGCAATTAAATATTACTTTTCGACATTTAGGTCAAATAAAAACTGTGTAACTGGGCCGAAAATACTCTCGCCACGTGCTGGAAAGCTGCAGGGTGGCTGTACGCCCTCTGACTCGGAATGCATTTCTACAGGATGTGAAACGTAAAATTATGTGATCTCCTACTACACCGAGCCTCCCGTTTGCTATGTAATCCAATAAATACAGTACGATACGCGTAGTATGGGCACCAGTCGGTGAGAAGCAACAATGAATGCTTGTGTGCGTTACGTCTATTTGACCATATCATACTACAAGTTAGGTTGGTTACGGCCAGATATGTTACGTGACTACTGTACGGTTTGTCTGCTTCATCGTTTCCGCAGTGTCCATGCAGCCCACTAGCTCGCATGAGAGATTAGGATAAGTAAGTACTCTAAACTCAATGTGTTACTTATTTGGTATCGTATATGTGCTTATTCGAACAAAAACGTTAGCAAATTCCTTCGATGTTGCTGCTGTACGCCTCTGAAACAAGCTGCCCTACAGTACACCCACTATTCAGCGCCCAGTTTGTGTTAAGAAGAAGCTTTCTGTCACCCTCACACAGTTTTCCTAAAACTTAACGTATATGGCCTCTATTCCCTTTGACGAACTGCGAAGATCAAATGACTCTGAACACTTGCTCTGAGGTCATCAGTCCCCTAGACTCAGAACTACTTCAACGTAACTAATTAAGGACATCACACACTTCCATGCCCGAGGCAGGATTCGAACCTGCTACCGTAGCAGCAGCGCGGTTGCAGACTGAAGCGCCACAACGGCCGACAACAGCGAAGAAAACGCTCCCATCTTTTCCCATTTACGCTTCTTTCTCTTTCCATTTCTCAGTCGATCATGGCACTTTCCCCTATCTTCATTATCTGTGTTGTTCGTGTTCCTCTTTCTCTCATGTCCGTTGCTGCAAGCTTTCATAGTTTATATCTATCTTCCTGTAACTTCCCTTTATTGTTGTACTTCTCATAAACCAATGTAAACTGCGTTAATTTTTTTCTTTCTATTCTGTAGTAACAAACAAACGTTTTGTAATGTTGTATGAGGTGTGTTTTTTTAAGTAAGTACCGTTTTTAAATTAAAAAAATACGTGCTAAGATATCTCAATAATTTTATTTTTACATGAAATCCTGTACCTTAATCTAGGCACTGACGCCATTATAGTCTGATTCTTCCTTGTTTACGTTGTGTACTGAGTGTTTAAGATGCCTCCGATAATCGTGAGTCCCGCTGACTGTGAAGTACGGGCTGTTATAAAATTTCTTACTGCTAAAGGCCTGAAAGCGATCGATATTCGTCGTGAGGTCTGTGCAGTTTACGGAGAAAACATTATGAGTGATGGAATGGTAAGAAAGTGGGTGAGAGCATTTAAAGATGGCCGCACAAATGTGCGTGATGAACAACGGAGTGGAAGTCCTTCGGTCGTTAATGAAACTTTGGTGCAGGAAGTGGACAATAAGATGAGAGAGAACAGACGCTTTACGATTTCCTCCTTGCGGGATGACTTTCCTAATGTTTCTCGTAGTGTTTTGTATAGCATTGTGACCGAACACTTGAATTACCGAAAATTGTGCGCACCTTGAGTACCGAAAATGCTGACGGATGTGCACAAAACCAAACGTTTAGATAGTGCATTGATTTTCCTTGAGCTGTACCACAACGACGGTGATGATTTCTTAAGCAAAATTGTTACGGGCCATGAAACATGGGTGGCCTACGTCACACCAGAAGCAAAGCAAGAGTCCATGGAAGTTTAGCAAGGGCATCGTTTTGCTCCAAGACAATGCCCGTCCGCTTGTGGCGAATCAGACCAAAGATCTCATCACATCTTTTCGATAGGAAACTCTAGATCATCTTCCGCACAGCCCCGATCTTGCGCCCAGTGACTATCATCTGTTCCTGCACTTGAAGAACTACCTGGGCGGTCAGCGTCTTCAAGAAGATGACGAGGTCAAAACAGTGGTGATGCAGTGGTTAACAAGTCAGGCGGCAGACTTCAAAGAGGAGGGTATTCAAAAACTGGTACAACGTTATGATAAGTGCCTCAACATCGACGGAAATTATGTAGAAAAGTAGATTAAGGTACAGAATTTCACGTAAAAATAAAATTATTGAGATTTCTTAGCACGTCTTTTTTAAATTTCAAAATGGTACTTACTTAAAAAACACGCCTCGTACATTAGCTGCAGCTTGTAACAAGATTATCGCACTGAATGTAATGCTAAACGTATACGTGGCGTCTTTCCCAAGAGTCGTCAGTCGCACGTTCTTTGGTGTTTCGGCAAGTATTTTTGCAATTTTGTTTTGCAACGTGCAGCTGGTGTCAGCCCAGACAAATGCTGCTCATCTCGTCTTTCACGCGGTGCCGAGCGTCGATGGAAGGCGGTTGTTTCCCGTTACAAACAAAACGATTTCTAAAGTGGAATTGTACGTGCCCGTTCGACAGAGAGGTCCCAAATTAGTCCAGAGCGTTATTCGTTTTACCGATATCTATTAACAGGGACAGCGAAATACGAGGAACAACCAGCACTCCAGCACCACCTTGGCTAGCTAGCGCTGACTGCTGCCGCCATGCAGAAGCGCTGCTCAGTCGCTCCTGGAGTACCGGTTATTCTTGGTGTTTTACTGTGTAATGTGCTAATGAATGGGAGCGTAAAATTCCACTTCAAAAATCGTTTTGTTGGAAACGGGAAACAAACCGTTGCATTCCGTCGACGTTGGGCGCCGTATGAAAGACGTGATGATCAGGATTTGTTTGGGCTGACACCAGCTACGTGCTGTAACAACCTAGTTGCAAATATCTGCCGAAACACCAGAGCACGGGCGCCTGGCGACCCATAGGAGATGCACGCAAATGCCTGTTTACGTGTAAGAGACGGCGTGATGGCACTAGTGTTGTCAAGTGAACTAAAGAAATAGAAAAGTTCCTTAAACCGATCTTTTTGAGTTTGCGATAGACCACGATGCGTATTTTTTCACGCTCAAGCTTTGGGATATGTGTTCAGCACACTGGGCATAAGGGAATGGTTAGGCCTAATTACATTAACACAGAACCAAAGACTTTGAAAACCAATTTGCAGTTCCTCTGTCTGACACACACACACACACACACACACACACACACACACACACACACACACAATCGCGCGCGCACATCTGCGCGTGTTCACTAACGCCACTTACACAGGTACTACGCTTAGAAGAATTCTTTGAGGGGATTCAAAACCGTTCAAATGGCTCTGAGCACTATGGGACTTAATATCTGAGGTCATCAGTCCCCTAGAACTTTGAACTACTTAAACATAGCCAACCTAAGGACATCACACACATCCACGCCAGAGGCAGGATTCGAACCTGCGACCGTAGCGGTCGCGCGGTTCCAGACTGAAGCGCCTGGAACGGCACGACCACATCGGCCGGCCGCTTGCGCGGACACTGGTCAGCATATTCGCTGTTCACGACCTGAAACACAACACACCTTGTTCTTTCCCCCTTTGCAGAAACAGTGTTAGTCTCTGTTTTTGTTAATTTACAGATGATTATGAATCTCTTGACCCTATGATAGAATACACATAGTATTCCAAGTAGATCTCGCGCGTCATTTACTGTTAACAAGTAGGCATTTGGTCGAGTTTTCGCTGCGATGCAAATGTGAAAATTATTATCACTGTTTTTAAGTTAAAACAACAGCGAAGATAGCAACAAAATTTGTTTATTATCTCCGGTCTCGCATTATGTTAAAGCCATCGTAAGATTTTTAACATAAAAAACAAATGTTATTGCGACTGTTGTTTTAATCTAAATATAGCGCCAGATCGCTGCACTCCGCGGACAACGTGGCCTAAGTTTGTTATCACTGTGCTTCTGAAAACTGTGACTACCCTCGAGCCCGTATGTGATGAGAAAACTGTGAGAACAATGCATTCGCTTTTGGATGGATCGTCATGCAAAGTCGGCATAGCACCCCGATCGTGAATATGACGAGCTGTGAAATTATTTCTAATCCAGGTGCTTCTCTTACCATATCTTTTAGCTTGATAGTTTGATTCATTTTCTAGTTTACTGTTGGGGTACAGCACATAAAAGAAACTACTTTTAGTTAGACATGCTACTTGTGTAATTCAATTTAACAGATGTATTCGTGTGACCTACGTTTGGCTGCAAGGAAACAAGTATTTTATTGATTTTAGTTTCAGATGGTAAAAATATGTCTCTCATCCTGCCCGCCGTTTCTAGTGTGTACGTTCTCAGGCGTCTTCTCGCGATTATATTCTAAGCAACCTTGAGCGTTAGCCAACTGCCCTCGTCAGGAGCAAACATATGACAGTTGGAAATGCATCTTGGTTCTCTATCGCTAGCAGTAATTGCCTAAATTATTTGTTAGCGACAGGTTTAACACTGTACTTACCTACTTTTGAAAGTTAATTACTCATGACAATGCACCCGAAAGGAGTCATCGAAACCTCAAGTTTATACCAAAATTTGACGTGGCAAGAGAATAGTTAGTCTTTGTACAAGAATATCGTCCTACAAGACTTCGCGGATACCGGTGTATCACTTCGTTGTTTTGCTCAGACTTCCACGGCCAGAAATTCCGTGGGGTAATTTCTATCAATTTATTCTTGTCGTGTATTTGTTACAGTTTCCCTTGCAAGCAAATACAGTCAAATGAAAATAGAGGATTCTACATTTCCAAGGACAGACTCTGTTTTAAACAAATGATTCACTTGAATCGCTCACAGCAAATAACAAAAATGCAGTTTAAATGTTAACTAACTCTTTGGGAGGGTCTTTGTGTAGTATACGAGAAGCCCCATTGTCGTAGACATTATATTACATTTATGATTTCTTTTGATTGACTTTTTAATATCTGTAACAATTATTGTTATGGGGAGAGCACCGACAAATAGAACAATAAGAAACCTCTTCATTCAATAAAATGTTCTCTGGTTTCCTGAATCGTAAGTTCGCAGTGTGTCCTACGTCTTCTGTCGAAGTTGAAAGCGCAGAATATACATCCCGAAACGTCGCAGACATGATGCAAAATTTACCCTTTAGGAAACCCGAGAAAATTTTATTAGAGTAAAAGATCGCAAAAACCTTCATTTAACAATTCCGTGTTCTGCAATTGGCCAAGAAACTGATTATAACAATATTTGACCTTTCTAAAAACTCGGGTAATGACTGGGGTGACATACAATGAGAAGGTTATCGTTGAATAGCTTTCCTGCTGTGTAGTCCAGTAATTTTAAGAATTATATGTGCACCTATATTACTGAAAAGGCAGAACACAAAATTAGTTTTTCTTAAATTTTTAAACCAGTAATTTGCAGAATACAAGAACTTGTCAATACGTGAATGTAATACACATTTCATGGAAGATGAGGCATATAACATTTCTAACCCGCTACATGTTCTGCTGAGATGAGTGTAACTTTACGTTATTACTGTAAACGGTCAAATAACATGAATTTGACATCACAAAGTATTCTCAGGTTATTAAAAATTTCCAGGGTACATCCAAAAGATCCGATACACATGTAGTTGGGAAACCAATAAAAGTCGCACAGGAGACTGCAGTCACAACATGGTCAGAAAATATAAAGACTTGACGTGAACTGAAATCACAAAAATTACTATTTTAAAATAATAGTGAAATAAAAGGAAAACAGTTGGTAGAGTCCTGATAGGAGCGTATGATTGCGCGGTACCATGTGCGTTTTAAAGTAAGTGTTAAATGTTCTTTTATTGTTAATTGGCCAAAATTCCATGCCAGCAGCTAAATATTAGTCAGTGGCTAACTTGGGATGTATGTGTAAATAGGCACATGGCGCTTGGAAAAAATGAACACCCAGAAAAAGCCACGTTGGTCGAGAATTTGCCGCAGCTATTTTGGGTCGCGAAAATAAGTAAATTACGGAGCCACAGTTTTGTCTATGTGCGCTGCCGAATCGTGTTCCAACTATCGAGAAAATCAGTTTTAAATAGCTCTTTCAAGGGAGACATATCGTTAGAATAACTACTATACAGTAGATAGATTTGTTTACTGCGTGTTGCAGTATGACTGGTGTACACGAATGCACGACTCAAATGTTGTGCAAAAAAGTTAGTTAGCTATGTCGCGTAAAAGCGAATTTCATTGCATTTGTAATTTGTTACATTATAATGATAAATTTGTATGCATTTGTCATAAGTTAACTGAAGAAGAGAACATTACACCAAAAGATCTTAACATGCATACTATAACCAGTTCTTTATAAATTACTCCAGCTTGCAGTCGCTGTGAAATTAGAACGAGATTATGTGAACTGAATTAAATTTACTGCCGTGTTACGCAGGCTGAAATGCGCAGAAAATTGTAAACAAAGAGAATAAGTAATAAATTTTACCTATAGATCTGGTAATTAATGTTTCTAGTAATAATCTTTATATTCAATATTTGACTGTAACAGAATCAATTGTTCATTGTAAATTCTAAGTGTTAATGTGGCACGGTTTATTCTGAATAGTTAGAAGATAATTATAAAATGAATCTAGTAACAGCGACAGTAAAATAAGTATACGTATTAATTAACAATGCAGATTCTGAGACGTCATTGTTTGTTGGAAGAGTAACATCAGTCCTTTTTTTTAAGGGAAACGAGTAAGATAGCAGTTTTTATTCATAGTACCACCCCATTTCATTTGAGTTGTACAGTATCAGTAAATGCTGAAATTAGCATGTCTTAAAAAAGTCGACGAAAACATAAAATTTTACAAGTCCAAATTGTTAGTACTGTAGTGTTGATCGGATAAGTCTGGGATATTGCTGTCAACTACTGAATAACAAACGCTATTTGCGACACATGCTTGCTAAATATAATGAATGATCTCAATGATCAATAAATCATCTTGCATTCTCTTCATGAATATATATCACTTGTATATAGCACGAATAGTCATCCGACTGTCATTTATGAAATATGTAAGCTAACAAAGAACATCTAAAGGTATGTAAATTCCAGGTGCAATGTAGAGAGACATTGGGTCGGATATGATTGGGGTAAAAAAAATATCAAAAACACAGTTTTCGTCTTGGACAATTGTATATTGATCGACTTACACAATATTTACAAATTAGTGTACATATAAGTTAATGTGGAAGTTCCTGTTATCATAACTCCAAAGGAGACAGTAAATTCACAGGAATATGCATCTTATTTCCAAAGTCACAGAACAATATTATGAAACACAAAATTTAGAATACAGATCAGTGGCCAAAAAACAAGGTCATTTTATAAAAGAAGAATAGCAAAATGAATTCATCAGTCCTAAGAGTATTTCCTTTATACAGCAGGACTAACAGCATTGCATCTGTTGTTCTAACGAAAAGGGGAGGGGGCATGAAAATACATTATTAAACACGCAAAAGTGTCAATGTTTTAAGCGTAAACAGAAATGACACTTGCGTTTGCGATGAAGGATTACAGTTCTTAAGGGGTTCTTAAGTGGTTTCACACTTACACTAAACGTATGTACAGAGATTCACATTTATGACAATATATAAACGTGGAGTCAATAATATTTACACCGCGCTCGAATCAAGTATCATATTATTAAATAAAATACGGCAGGTGATAGCAGTTTTAACTGCCCCTTGTAGTAAAACACTCTTTAAATCAGAAAACAGGTCATTGTTCAATTTCTCTTTGGACAGGTAACAGTACACAACAAGAAATGAGTCATACATTTTGGAAATTAGATATTTAAGTTGTCATTAGGAACATGAGGATTATTTAAAATTAACATTTCGATAGCTCCACTCTGTGATGATTTTAAAGTTGCGCAAATAGCAAAAAGTAGGTTGTATTTTTTCCGTACAAGTGACGCACTTAATACCGCAAAGACATTGGAGTCTGTCATAAGGCTTATTCCGGGACTCGGAACAAAATTATGAAAAACTTCCAGGCAGCAATATCGCTACTGGAACTGCCTCAGAACTAACAGAGGAGTTGAGATTGTTCATTCTAGAGGACATACAGAGAAACCAATTTGGAAATTCGTTTGGCGAGTTATGTACATGGAATTCAGTGGCTTAGCCGAAATCGCCAATGTGTGTGCACTTTTCAGACAACTATGTACATAAATTTCACATTACAGACATGTATAATAATATTTACCATGTTTAGTACTGATTATGTGACAAAGTGCTTTATTGGATACGTCCATTAACATATGGGATGGCAGAGCTATTTACAAGGATGAGTTGCATAAATCATAGCAATGCTGGCCAATCAGTTTGTTATATGGTGCTTCCTTTTTGTGCTGAATTGTCACTGAAGCAATAACTCGATAAAGTCGGGTCGTCAGGCAACACACAACGGCGGTATTCGGCAGATTATTTACAATTTAGCGGAGCGTTTTCTTAAAACGTCAGAGATTTTTTACAAATCGGTCCAGAATGACCGCTGGAGTGAAGAGATATGATTGTATTCTGCGCCAGAATTTTTTTCTGAGACTGACGACTTGAAATTCAGTACATAATGAAAATAAAGAAGGTCAATAATGCAGCTGGTTTTGAGACAAAAGGTAGAACCACATTGAGTTAAAAAATTTACAAAAATGTTTCAGTCCAAATACAGAATATTTCGAATAGGTTACTAATTACCGCTATATACATAAGTACATTGGCCATTTAAGTTTTGAGAGCAACAGTCTTAAATATGTTCTTGAGATAGTTCCTCAATTTTATACTTCGGTGATCAGAAATTATTCGAGTTAGTCTGATGCAATCATACGAAATAGTCTAAAACAGAATAACTTTCTACGTATGACAGGAGTAGCAAGAAATGGCAACTGATACATATTGTAAAGGTAGCATGAACACTAAGTGTTACCGAAAATTGAAGGGGTTGGCGGGCAGAAAGTGCTAACCTTCACGCATGTATCTTGAGTATTTTGTATGCTATATCCTTGGTTAAATGCAAAGATAAGGAAATAAGCACAATAAGAGACAGCATTTTATGTAGTATGCGGTGCTTTCTCGCTGTACATATGAAGCTACTTATTGCCAGCTGCTTACTGAGGGTTACCACTTTCTTCCACCGACCTCATCGACTGAGAACCCACATAATTCAAAGAACTTAAAACCGAACCAGAGTGTACATTATTTGTTTCATTATTTATTTCCATCACTACTGGTTCCAATTATTCAAAGATAAAAAACCCGAATATTTCCAGCGTTTTCATTCCATCACAAATTCAACTGTGGGAAATATAAACTGAAAGGGTGGTATAGATAGCTCTATTGCCATCATTATTCTTAAATGAATTTTGCTACTTTGTGGAAAAGACACTGCCAAATTTAGTTATACATAACTTTTTTAATACGGTATTTGAAAAGTGAACTATAATATAAATTCAGTTAAAATAATCATTCTCCCGCCGGCAAAAAGAGGCCTCACGTTAAATTTTAGTATGACTTAGTCATTTCCGAAAGCATTATTATGATTCTCATATCTTTTAGAAGCAACAAACACTTAGCGTTAAATGTGATCATTTTATTCATCTTCAGGCGATTTCGATTCTTAGAAAGTTATTGAATACTGGCAGCAGTTCAAAGGAGAGTCAATGACCGACACTGGGACACGTAGAACGAAAATCAACCTAATAACAGCTGAAATGGTGAAATAACTAATACTGATTGAAACAACAAGTAATACTTTTTGTGATTTACGATAAAACTAACGTGAAAAAGGAACGGTCGCGTTTAGAGAGAGATGCTTTAAAGTGGATCTCCATCTGCCACTGGACTGGAAAATTCAAAGTTTAGTAAATATTTGTCATAACGCTATGTCTTTAAATCGGAATGTTCACTCCACAGAGGAGTGTGCGCTCATGTGAAACTTCCTGACAGATTAAATGCGTGTTTAGAAGCAGGAATCGAACCTGGATTGTCGCTTTCTGTGGGAAATACTTTTTTAGGCGACGATCCAGGTTCGACTCCCAGCCACAAAAAATATAAATTCTGATGGTTCAGAACATGCACCGCGATTGTACTTTTTTTTTTACCATTTACGAACAATTACTAATTTTCTACAGGGAGGGCGGGACACACACAACACAAATGGACACTACGGCAAACCAAATGTGAGAAGGTAAGAAGAAAGAGACACAAGAGAAACAATAATTAATAAGGCATAATACAAGGCTACTCTCTTACCGCTTCAAGAATCACTAGTAGAATTAGGAACATGTCAATAAGAATAATAATGTATAAAGCTTTGAGCATTTTAAATGCATACTTAAAAAAAAAGAAAAAAACACGATTCGATCGTGTACTGCTCACCCTTAGGCGATTAGTGGATAAAAATTTTAATCATAGAACTATGTAATCTCAGTTGTGAGTCTCGATTAACTAAACAGTGTGTACAATGGCTGCTTGAAAAGCAAGTGAATTTAATACAGAACCACCCAGTTAGCTCTTGATTGCGACTGGCAGCAATTGAGTGAACGAGAAAATACCACAGATCTAATCTGTCAGGGAAGTTTTGACTGCTACTGTCGTTCCCCGTTTCAGTTCTTTACACAAGTCATCATTGATGATGATCAAATGAAGCACCAACAGTCACTTTTACAATTCAAGGAAAAACAGATGTCGAGTGTTTACGCTTATCTTCATAAGGCTACGATCAAATGTAAAATAATGTGCAAATTACTAATGTGTCTTCCAGTGAATATTTAGTAATTTGCATGACTTGCCTACTGTCAAGGCACAGGTCAGGCGCGAGAGAATGAATAATGAGCAAATGCGCGCGTTGTGTGATAAGTCAATAAGTAATAGTAGTGCTTTGCCGTTGGGGCCGGCTCGTTTTTACACAAGAAACTAGGGTTCAAAGTCTCGTCAGAGACAGAGCACAAGCTAGAGTTGGGGAAAGAGATGGGCCTCGTCCCAGCATTTGACTGAAGAGAAATGTATGTTATGAAGCTGTTGCCCCAAAACAAGTATTTGTTAAAGGTCCCAGTTGCAGTCCTCGGACGATCATCAGATATCACAACGCATTTCAAACAATTTCATGACGAAATAGGATCTGTAGCATGAGTTAGCACAAAATCCATCATATATCGCTGCTGTCTTGTAGTAAAATATATTAGACTGTCAGTAATTAAATATATTTACTACATGACAGCAGTGATTTTTTTGGATTTTATGGTAACTGACGCCGAAGTTTTTATACCTCCATGTAAGCTGTTTTAAATGACTTATAATGCCCGATGATCGCCAAAGGATAAACTAGTGATAATATGGAAGTATTTTTTATCAGATATTGGCGGTGGTCTATGGCGTTTTTAAATGACCTGAGCGACACAAAGAAGGCACCCAAGTCCTGAACATGAGTGGTCATACGGGGATTCGAACTGAAAGCGGGTCCAGTGTCAGTTTTCTTAAGTAATTCTGCAACAAAAGTGCTGACCGAGATGCTCAAAATTTGATCAGATTCGAATACGCAAGTGACTGAAGCATTTTTGGGTGTTACGTCGGATAGTGTTGTGGCAACGGCACAATATTTCTACGAGGAAGTTGGTCGTAATCTTCAGTTACAGTTAAAACGTTGCGGAGATAATAATCATTTTATGTTTGGTCGTTCTGACAACACAGAAAAAAGCAAAGAAAAATTGTTCCCAGAAGTGATAAAGCTGAAGGTACCATTCCGTACAAGCATTAGTGGTCTTTTATTACAGAATGATCAGGTAGTTCTTAGATGCGCCATAAGATTTATTTTAGTTGGAAATTTTAAAATTTGAACACAGGCCTATAAAGAAGATGCAGTTACCATTTTTAGTGGTTAGTTAACATAAATGTTTGTTCTTTTAAAGCATATGATATCCGCCATTCATTGCAGAAATTATTTGTTTCAAAATTGCAATTTCGGCCTCTGGGCCATTTTCAAGAAGTATTGCAAGATTTTAGTTCAGCAAATGTCAGACTTTATAATGCTCCGACATGTATACATGTCATCGTCAAAAATAACCCTTTTCACTGTAGAAATACAGTAAAATCGAACGAGTTCGAAGTTCCGTACATCGTGAAATGCTGTAGATTACGTGAAATGTTACCAATGTTAACACCCTTCACATAAATCGCTCCAAATGAATGTTTTAAGACATTGTTTACATGTGGAAGGAAAAAAAAATTCTACATGATTGAACACCAGACCAAGATAAGTTAATAACTGTGTGTGTCGCAAAGAGTAGCGGGCTGCAGAATCTGTTTCTAAATACTTCTGTTTGTAAGGAAAAGACTGATAATTACTTCTATATTTAAAAACTAAGAAATTTTTACTTATTTGTTAATAATGGAGAATTATTTTTTAGTCGGCTAATAAGTGCAATTACATGGTTTTTAATGAGCTCTTTTGTGATTATTGTGAATAATGTTCCCACGCTGAAGCACAAATAAAGGGGGTAAAAATCTGATGAACGGTTACCTTAACATCATACGACGCAACTTTTAAGAGGTTTTGAAGGAATACATGAGATGAATTCGCAGTGGCAAATATGGAAAACAGTCGGCTCTACAGTGGGTTGACAAAATGAAAATTTGTGCCGGACCGGAACTCGAACCCAGGTTTCCCGCTTAATCAGGAGCAGTCGCCTTGCCTTAGGCTATCCGAGCACGCTTCACAGCCAGACCGAAACTTCCACATGTCGTCAGCCATGTGTCTGCAACCTGAGCTTACAGATCCGTAAAGCAGGCTATATACCCGCACAGGGGAGACAGTGTAATTGAAAGTCGACTGCCCGGTGTCGGCGGATAAATGCGATATTGTAGTGCTTTTATGTCTAGGAGTGCTACGCAATGACGTAATTTTGAAGGAGTTCTTACGTCCGGAAAGGGTCAAACAGGGAACAAGTACGTGACTGTTGATGCTTCGTTTAATCTTAGTATAGGTATGACTTAGTATAGTCTCCGATATAAACAAAATAAATAAGATTAGTCTATTGAGGGGGAGTGCGTTACGGGGAGTGGTCACCGGGACGGGCAAGAAAACGCTCCGCGGAGCCAGAGGCGAGGTTACCGGGCGCTCAGGCGTCGGAGATCTCGGTGATGGTGACGGCGCCGGTGGCGGCGAGGTGGTGCAGGCGGCGCTGGTGCAGCTGCAGCGACTCGTAGTAGCGCGACACCAGCGCCTGCTCCAGCCCGGGGAACGCCGCCGCGCCGGGGGCGTGCGCCGCCGCCCCCGGGGGCGGGGGGGACGACGCCCAGCCGCAGTCGCCGCTCACCACGTCGATGTCGTCGTCTTCGCTGCCCTCCGCCCCGAAGGTGCAGCGCTTGGTGGGCGGCGCCGGCGAGGACGAGGCGGTGGTCGTCGCCCGCGGAGGATCGTCGGGAGCGAGCAGCGACGCCACGTCGAACTGCCGCTTGCGGCTGCACGGCTGGTGCGGCGCCGCGTGGTGTTGCAGCGTCGTGTGCGACGGCAGCGTCGGGAAGGCGCCGGCGGGGGGCGGCGCCGCGGCGGCCCAGCACAGCGGAGGCGAGGCCGCCGCCGGTGGGGGCGGCGGGGGCGGCGGCGGGGGCGGCGGCGGGCTCGGCGACTCGGTCCCGTCGTCGTCCACCGCGAGCCCCATGTGCCGGCGCACCTTACGCTGCGCTTTCCGCCTCCGGAAGTCGCCCTTCTTGAAGTCCTCCACGTTGGCCGGGTGTATCGCCCAGTAGTGGCCCTTGCCGTTGGCGCTGCGGCCCGCCTTGACGAAGCAGTCGTTGAGCGACAGGTTGTGGCGTATCGAGTTGCGCCAGCCGGGCCCTCGCGTCCTGAAGTACGGGTAGTGGTCCAGGATGTACTGGTAGATGTCGGACAGCACCAGCTTGGTCTCGGGCGAGCTGAGGATGGCCATGGCGATGAGTCCGATGTAGCTGTGCTGCGGCTTGGGCTCCTCGGGCTGCAGTACGCGTGGGTGCTGGCCGTGCAGCAGCGAGAAGGCGGCGACGCGTGGCACGTAGGCGGCAGCGGCGGCGGCGGCCGGATAGCACAGCGCCGGGTAGTGCGGCGGGAAGGCGCGCGCGTACTGGTACAGCTGCAGCCGGTACTGGTCCGACTCGTGCAGCGACTTGAGCATCGCCAGCGGGTGCGGCAGCGGCGCGGGACCGGGCGCCGGCGGGCCCGCCGCGGCCACGCTCGGCCGCTCGTTGCTGCACATGGCGGAGCGCTCTGACTGCCGCTGCGCCGCGTGCGCGCCGCGCCTCGCCGCCCTCGCCCGCCGCTCCGCGCCCGCCATTGGCCCGCCGGCCGGCCAATCCCCTGCCGCCGCCACGCCCCGCGGCGCCATGTTGCGCGCAAACAAAGCGCTGTTTGGGTAAATACGGTCTCTCCTCCCCCACCCCACCCGCTGGCAACTATTTTCAAACTGGAGCAGCCGGCCGACACGGGAACCCCTCGGCGTTCCCAGCGCAGCGCGCGCATTGAAATCGCTAATAACCACGTAACGCCGCCGTCCGCTTTGTACGCCGCCCCTAATGGTTTATTTGGAAACATGTATTTAGACTCGTCGCTAAAAGGATTAACGCGACCGTGGACAGTAGCGTCGGCCGGTACAGAATATTCTAGTTCGGCACGTACGCCCCTGCTGCAAACATGACTTGGGGTCAAAATTATATGGTCCTGCATCTGCAGCTGACACGTCTGTATCAAATCATACACGGACGAACCACTCACATGTGCTATTCAATATTAGCCTTTGTAGCAAGTGTTGTGTACTCTACTAGACCTTTTTGTTTGATCCACGATAGACGTTGTTGAACTACGTGTCCAGGACAGTATTTACGGTCTACAGACCCTCTCATACAACTTACTCCGTTGCTACTGATTCAGAGCCCGCGGAAGAAACCTTTCGTTTTCTTTGTTCCGTATCCTCATCTTCTCTGTTTCTCTTTAACACGTTTTTATTATTTAATGGCTGTCGTGTTCGCTGTTAACTGTAGAAAGTTTTTATTTAACTATTGCATTATCGGCCTTTGTTCCATTATCAAGTGGCACTGAAAAGATTTTGCTTCAACGCATATCGGACTTTAAAATCCTCCTGCATGTACACACGTAATCGTCAAATCTAAGTCATTTCACTATAGAAATTCAGTGGCATCAAACTCTCTCCACATCGTGAAATGATGTAAATTAATTACTTCACGATGTACGGAGCTTTGCGCTCTTTTGATGTTACTGTAGGCCGACCGGAGGGCCGTGCGGTTCTAGGCGCTACAGTCTGGAGCCGAGCCACCGCTACGGTCGCAGGCTCGAATCCTGCCTCAGGCATGGATGTGTTTGATGTCCTTAGGTTAGTTTGGTTTAATTAGTTCTAAGTTCTAGGTGGCTGATGACCTCATAAGTTAAGTCGCATAGTGCTCAGAGCCATTTGATGTTACTGTACACTATTTATATAGTGAAATGGTTTAGGTCTGACGATGACATGTATACCAGAACGCTGAAATTGCAATTGTCAAATAAACAATTTCTACAGGCAGCGGGGAATGTGATGTCCTTCAAAAATTCTGCATGACTGTCAATTCCGACCACGAGGAGTTAATACATAATTAAAAGATATATAAAAATTTGTGATAAGAACTTTTAAAAAATTGTAGAGTCCGCTTGCAGGTGTTAATCCTTATTTATTGTGGGATTAAGGTACAACAGGTTTCGCGATAATGAATCGCATCTTCAGGCTTATCTGGCAGGATTGCATTAAGCCAATACGATTTTCCGACGTTCTATAAGGCACATATACTGGCAACATCAAATGCAACGGATGTTGAAAGACCCATCTATAATCCTAGATAATTACGAATCATCACTGAGAGATTTACTAATTTGGACTGATGACCCATAATTATCTAAGAATATGGATCTTTCAACTTCCATTGCATTTCATGTTGCCAGGATATGTAGCTTACAGAACGTTGGGAGATCGTATTGGCTTAACGGCTTATTGTAATTCAGCAAAATCAAAAAATGCGGTTCGTTATCGTGAAACCTGTTGTACCTTGCTACCACAATAAATGAGGATTATCAGCTATAAGCGAACTCTACAGTTGTTTGGAAGATTTTACACAATATTTTTGAAAATATTTCTTAACTATCTACAGACTAAGCTGCAGTTGCCCACATAGAATGATTATAGAAGTTAATACGTTTTTATTAGGTCGCTTTCTTCTCTATCTGTTAGTCTGCACGATACAAATTTTGCAATTGATTTTAGAGTAACTTCCCTAAGAGCTAGAAACTTGAAACATTCAACGTGGCTCAGAACTGGTTGACAAAGCAATGTTAACTCTCGATTAAAATAATTCTCGCATAAAATAACCGCCCTGAAGACGACTCCAGCAAGTCGGTCGAAACGCCAGCAGCTGCTTTAGTGTTTTACAGTGACGCAGCCTATTATCCAAAGTATTTTATTTATAACGACACTGGCTACGGAATTATACCGATGTTAACTCGATTTCTTGTCTGGTGTGTGGACACTGGCCGCTGAATTATACCGATGTTGACTCACTTTCTTGTCTGGTCTGTGGCGGAGGGTACTTTGTGCACCACTGCCATTGCCCTCTATTTCTGTTCCAGTCGCGAATATTTCGCAAGAAGAACGACTGTTAGTAAGCCTCTATATGAGCTCGAATCTCTTTGCTTTTTTTCTTCATGGCATTTTCGCATGAAATATTTAACAGGAAGTAACATATTGTTCGACCCAGATAAAAAAACCTGAAATTTACCACATCTCGCTGATGTAATCTCATCAAAATGTTTGAAATTGACTGGAAAATTTCACGCACGCAAGACTGCAAGAAAGAATGTAATTATTTAAATGAAATCAGTTTTTAATACACAATGTGTTTATTGGAGAGAAAAGTATAAAGTAATATCTTCACGCCTATACAGATTCATAACCCCACACGTATAGTCTTGAATATTTGTGTTCGTGAAATTGTAATAACTATGGAACTACTTATAAAATTCAAAACGAGAAAGTGTGGCGTATGCAATACGTAACTGATAAACGAATGCTTCAGCTCCTTACTATTATCTATTGCATACACCACACGGTTTTAGTTTTAAATCTTACAGGTACCTTCGTAATTACTAAAAATCGGAAATTTTCAGAACAATCTGAATGGCATTAGGGTCTGTATGGGGCGAGCAGAAATCATTTACTTTTTAGTCCGATTTAAAAACGTGTTGTGTTACAAATAGATTTTTATTTGAATAATTAATGAACACCGATACGAAATTGTGAAGTAATTTAATGAATAATGTAGTCCACAACATTGTGTTTTCAGACTCACCGTTTATTTTAATAAATTTTCCACGAAAGCGTGAGCGGGCCTCTCTCTGTGTTCGCTAATTGCTTAGCTACCGGGAGAAGAGAAACTAGATCTGCCTATCCTTAATTATTTTGGGACAAATGAAAAGCAGACAGTGGCAGATATAAAACTGCGGAAATGAGCGCCTAATTGAATAACAAAGAATACTTGAGGGAAGGATAGAACGAACGGAAACATAAAACTACAGAAGTAAAAGGAAGAGTTAGATCCACATGACTACTCTGCAATCCATGCTTGAGTACCTGGCAGAGGTGGCTGGGAAAGTGCGGTCTCTACCAGGAAAATTTTGTATTAATTTTTTTTAAAGAGACATCAGCCTTCTTATTGGTTTGATGCGGCCTGCTACGAATTCCTCTCTTGTGCCAACGTCTTCATCTCAGAGTAGCACTTGCAACATACGTCCTTAACTACTTGATTATTATATTCCAATCTCTGTCTTCCCTTACAGTATTTACCCTCTACAGTTCCCTTTATTACCATGGAGGTTAATTCCTGATGCCTTAACACATATCCTACCCTCCCATTCCATCTTCTTGTCAGTGTTTTCCATATGTTCCTCTCTTCGCCGTTTCTGCAGAGAACCTTCCCATTCCTTATCTTACCAGTCCAACTTATTTTCAATATTCTTCTGTGACACAACATCTGAAATCCCCCGCTTCTCTTTACTTCCTGTTTCCCCACTGTCCATAATACACTACCATATAATGCTGTGCTCCAAATGTGCACTCTTAGAAACTTCTTCATCAAATTAAGTACTATTTTGATACCAGTAGACTTCTCTGCCCGTGCTAGTCTGTTTTTTATGTCCTTTCTGCTTCGTCCATCATGGGTAATTTTGCTTCCAAGGTAGCAGACTTCCTTAAATACATCTACTTGACCACCAATTTGAGTATTAAATTTTTCTTCTCATTTCTGCTACGTCTCATTACTTTTGTCTTTTTCGATTTACTCTCAGTTTATATTTTGCACTCATTAGTCTTTTCATTCCATCCAACAGATCTTTTAATTCTGCTTCACTTTCAGTGAGGACAGCGATGTCATCAGCGAATCCCATGACTGATATCGTTACACTCTGAGTATTAATCGCGCTCTTGAAAGTGTATTTTATTTCCGTCATCGCTTCTTCTATGAATAAATGAGACAGCAGTAGCGAAAGACTGTATCCCTGTCTTACACCCTTTTTAATCCGAGAAATTCGTTCTTAGCCTTCCAGTGTCATTATTGCCTCTTGGTTCTTGTACGTATTGTAGCCCGTATCACCCATTTCCCTGTGGTTTACCCCTTCTTTCTCACAATTTCGAACATCTTGCACCATTGTCACATTGCCGAACTCTTTTTCTAGGTCGATAGATCGAATGAGCGTATGCGGCTAGAGACTCCCTGAAAAATATTTAACTGAATATTACTGTTCAAATCTTGTTCAAAGTTTAACGTTCAAATACTTGCTTGGTAAGTTCTTATACTTTGCATGTGTTGCATGACACATAGGCCACTTCTAATAGGGCTTGAGTCGTGAAACGTTAAGGACCGTTTTTCCAGAATCGAGTGACAGAAATCTGAACCGTTATTTTCTTAATTAATATTGTAGCCGAGTCGGGGTCTATTCGAGTAACTCATTTAGTTGCATCCCGCTAAAAACTATTGTTATGAAGATTGTAGCGGGGCCGTTTCATAAAACGTATAACCAACAACTCTACGACATTCCCCGCCTGCAGCTCGTGGTCTAGTGGTTAGCCTTGCTGTTTCTGGATCACGGGGTCCCGGGTTTGATTCCCCGCTGGGTCGGGGATTTTCTCCGCCCTGGGAATGGGTGTTTGTGTTGTCCTCGTCATTTCATCATCATTTGGGAGACTGGACAGTGGAAAAACTGGGAATTTGTACGGACGTTGATAATCGCCCACTTGGGCGCCCCACAAACCAAATATCATCAACACCAACATTCGGCGCACAGCTCAAGACGACGAAAACAGATATCTGGAACCCGCTAGTAAACTATAGAGGCGCGTATATTGCTCTGTAGTCTATAGTTATAAATATGAACTTTTTTGTGATAGTAAGATGTTGGATTTCACGATCAGTGTTTCCTTCAGTTTATACTGCAGTTGCCGTCTTACCTCCGAAGAAGTCTCTCGCAGTCGTATACGAAATATCAGGGAAAAGGTTTATATATCGACCACGGCTTCTCAATCGGGAATTTTAACTAAAGTTTTTCATGATCGTTTGACGTTTTTCTTCCATATATGTACAGACTCAGGATATTACCGCGCTGTTGCCTCTTCTTCATTGCCTTGTAAACATCCCTCTACGTAGACGAAAACGTGCTACACCGACAGAATCGGCTTTCATTTTGTAACAAAACTAGTCACACCAAACCCTAAAAAGCATTCACTCACAGCGTAGCTTACAATTTCTAGGTTTACCATAGCTATTTCATTCTTTTGTGGAGTATAAAATTTCGAGTGCCAACTGAAAGCTAGGTAAGTACTCAAATAAAACCAAAACAACGATAATAAATGAAATAACATGTAAGAGGCAACAATTACGAGGACAGAAAACGCAACTATAACGCAATTGCATGAATTCTGCTACTTTGACTGCACATAACAGACGACCGATGAAAATTAAAAGAAGACTTTTGATAACGAATCAAGCATACTCTGATCCCATCGTCTGTTTTCATTTCGCCAATCCAATCCATTTTCCATTTCTTCATGGCGGGTAATTCACTCTCCAGTTTTGGTTATTCGTTCGCTGAGTTTCAGATGGGAAGCGCGTCTGAATAAAGTGCGCTGTTTCCATCACTTCCGTACTTCGATTGTTACCTAATTCTTGCAATAAACGTTGGGATCCACATACGTTGTGCGTGATCCTACCGGCGATTATAATTTCCCTCTGGATTTCATACAGAAGTTTCGTCAAAAAAATTCATGTGTGCTCTACCGGCTCACAAGTTATGTCAAGGAACTGGTTGCTGTCGACCATCTCCTTGAAGAGTGGGGTCCTGACGCCTTGAATCTGGATAACTTTTGAAACTTCCTGGCAGATTAAAACTGTTCGGGACCGAGACTCCATCTCGGGACCTTTGGCTTTCGCGGGCAAGTGCTCTACCATCTGAGCTACCCAAGCACGACTCACGCCCCGTCCTCACAGCTGTTCTTCTGTCAGTATCTCGTCTCCTACCTTCCAAAGGCAAAGGTCTCGAGTTCGAGTCTCGGTCCGGCACACAGTTTTAATCCACCAGGAAGTTTCATATCGGCCCACACTCCACTGCAGAGTGAAAATCTCATTCTGGATAATTTTTCTTTACAGGTTTCCCCAGTTTTAAGTGATCTTTGTTTTGCCTTCGACCAGTACTCATTAGGGGATGCGCGTTTTGAATTCTTCGTACATCTTACATTGTCCCGCAATCACATACAAAATTAATCTTCAGAGCATGTGGCCGCGATCCAGGTAAAGCCACTTGGAAATCTCAATCCAAATCTTCTAGAGTAAGCAGTACGATGCATCTGGAAACAATGAGTATTTTATATCAAGATGGTATCTGTTCTTTCGGACATGTTCGAAAGAACAGATACCGTCTTCATATATATATATATATATATACATATATATATATATATATATATATATATATATATATATATATATATATATATATATATAGTTAAGGCTCACAGGCCATTTGACCATCTTCTTCTGTGAGGATGCACAAACAGTGCCCGAACTCTTACGGGAATCGGCAGTAAAGTGTCAATAAGTTGAGAATGTGGGTCTCACGGGAGGCGTGTCAGAGATAAGTTCCTGCAGTCCGCACTATCCTCTGTGTCCTCGGTGGCTCAGATGGATTGCCGGCACGGTAGCTCAGCGTGTTCGGTCAGAGGGTTAGCTGCCCTCTGTAATAAAAAAAATTGAGTGAATGGATCAATAACGAACTTCAACGGGCGTCAGGGGATGTCCGCCAATAACAATTGCTACGAACTATAACGAACAAAATGAGATTTAAAAAAATGGATAGAGCGTCTGCCATGAAAGCAGGAGATCTCGGGTTCGAGTCCCGGTCGGTGCACACATTGTCAACTGCCCCCGTTGGCTTGTATCAACGCCTTTATGCAGCTAGGGGTATTCATTTCATTGTAATTTAATGAGTATTTTCTCACTGTTACAAATTGTTTTCTGATTACTTCAGCTACATCGCATCACGAGGTTTCGAGAGTTGCGATGGTGATCACCAGTGAAGTTGAATGTGATGGTACTCACCTGATAGGACATAACCTGTGTGTAAGCCCTCATAGTCCTTCTTCCTCTCGGTTCTTCTCTGCTTCACTTTGGTTCATTACACTTTCTCTTCCGTTACTGCTCGAATTTCTACCGCTCTTCTTCTTTTTCATTTGCGCATCTAACGCTTCCTTGTTCTTCCAGTAAATGTGGACCTGTGTCTTCTTATACTATTCCAAATCTATATTTTCTTCAGTTCCGCGTATACTCACTGGTTCTGTTCCATAGGACGTGGTTTCATTGCGTGTCAACAACTACTGATCGGTTGTGGTTAATACTTCACCCGATCCATTACTTTTTCTAGCATATTCTTTTATGAGACCGAGCGAGGTGGCGCAGTGGTTACCACACTGGACTCGATTTAGGGAGGATGACGGTTCAAACCCGCATCCGTCCATCCTCATTTAGGTTTTCCGTGATTTCCCTAAATCGCTGCAGGCAGATGCCGGGATGGTTTCTGCTTCCGTGACTTGACTGTCTCAGAATCTTTCTTTAATCTCTTTGTAGTCCCCTTTGTATTCTGTGTCAACATACTAACCGTCATATTCAAGTCTTGCACCTGTTCATCTGTTTTCTTTGTGATCTGTTTCTTTACCTCAGTAACCTGTCTATTAGTCTTCTTGTCTAAAGCTTTGTAAGGTGGCTATAATTTCGCACCTTACAAGCACTCATCCAGATACTTTGCCATGAACTACAACCACAATTAGATATCATTTATCATTTGATAGGTTGTACATCACATATGTGAATTTTTGAAGGAGACTGACATTGGCAGGTACGCCTTGTAAATAATTGTTAACGTTTATTGCATGAAAGGTGACGGAGTGTCTTTATTATAAAAACGGCGTAATGAATGATTGCCTATACTAGCAGAGGTTGGAACACCAGTGGAGATGAAACGGCAGGCAGAAGTAAGCTCTGGGTGGAAGGCCCGCACAGGTGTTGGTCCTGCTTAAACACGGGAAGTACCTAGACGGACGTCGTGGCACCTGAGCTCTGGAGCACAATAGGGTGGCGGCCGGCCGCTATTGTAGTAGGGCCGGAAGGATAACCGGATAATACTTCCGAACTCTGCAAATCTTGGACGCAGGTGAGAGAAACGAAGAAGCGGCACCTCGGAAACCACGCAGGCTGGTTTATTTCCAAGTATTTTTACTCAGAAGGGTAGCACTGTATAGGTTTTTCCTCGCCAAAATTTCCGCGCTGGACGACAAAAGACTAAAATGTGTTGGTCGGCTTTCGGTAGAATCTGTAGAGAGGGAGAATATTCCGTGGTTGCGTGAATATGATTCGTTTTCGGAATTACGATGTTGGGGAGCGGAGCCTTGCTGGGAAGCCAGCGGTGGAGAGACGAGGTCTTCCGTTGTGAGCGCCCGTGTGTGACGGTCACTCGATATCACCTTTGTTGGTACAGACGGACTTGCTGTCTTTGCTCTCAGGAGAGTTTATAGTTAGTACAGTTAGGCACTGTACTGTTGCCAACCTATACGATTCTGAACTTCACCTCCGGGTTGTAAGCCGTCATTGAGTAAGCAGCGTACAGTAATTGAGAGCACTTCCTCTGCCTATACTTACATTGAGACGTTATCTGAACTCCGTCCTTGTGGCTGGGAATTCGCGTTTCTCGTCTGTAGAACACAGAGATGAGAAGACAGTATTAGAGGATATTAGTCAGAGGACCGCCATCTGCCGTCCTAGTGTTTTAAAGAGTTAATTTGTGGCTGAAGTTCTTCCATCGTCGCAAACGAGTACGTGAATCATCACTTCGACGCACCGGACGCAGTACATACGGTGATATCGCAAATTGCTTCGGCTTATTAGGGCTATAAAAGTTAAAGATCTGTGATCACGTTAGTTTATTTCCACTGAGGTTCCACTCCACCGTCGATCATCTTTGAAAGTAGTGTCTTCTAGTGCTTGGAATGTAGATGACGTCAGTCATTTCGCGTTATTAATATTAGACCGTGCAGTCATAATAAGGGGCAGAGGTGGGCAATTGGTTAGTAATTTTACTTAGGAAAGGTTTTTTCATAAAATCTACGATAAATATATAAACAGGAACAACGTTTATCATTTAGTAGGATTAGTGCCTTCATCATTCATTTATGTTTAGATTGTAATTTATAGAATTAAGAGATCCTAAGATCTGCTTCAGGGAATAGTTTATTATTTTCCTTTGCGCACATTTATTTTACACCTGCCTGGAGTAGCATCCGGAACTTTCATTTGCTCTTCGCATTTCTTCATGAGTTCTCAAGTTTCATATTCATGGCTCCAACTTGTACGTCAATCATTACATTTTTAAATTGCATCATATTTCCTTCAAATTGTGTGTCCCTTTTTTTTCCCTCATTTTTCTTAAATAAATTTTCGCTTTCTGAAATCATTTGCCCATTTTCTTGAACCCCACATCGTTTTTCTCTTTTGCTTTCCTTTAATATCTCTTCATTCTTCTTGGGTATACGTTCGCTTTTCGTAAATTGCACTCTAAAGCTGCAGGTTGTTGTCGTATGGGCTTGCGAGTGGCATCACTCCGTACTACGCTTTGATGCAATGTTGTTTCGGAAGTTCCTGCTACGTGTGAAATACATCTATCGTCTTCTCTTCGAAACTCAACTTCTGATATTTCATCATTAACCTGTGCTTGACTACTTGTCCCCCCCCCCCCCTCCCACCTCTCGTTTCATTTTGCGCTTCTACATCCCATGGCTCACTAACATTTATATTCTGAATGTTGATCGTCCGTGCCTGAACCACTCTCTACCATTTCTAAATTAATTGAAAGTTCTTTCTCTGCCTCGCTTGTTCTTGATCAATTTGTAGCTCACGCACTTGTAAATTTCGGGAAGGCCAAACAGTAACTCTACACTTCAACACTCCAAACGTTTGAGTGAAAACCAATGAACCTACAATTAGATTAGATTTACTTTAATTCCAATTGATCCGTAGTGAGGAGTTCCTGCAGGATGTAGAACACAACAATACATGACAAATATTTACAAATCAAACAAATAAGCTAATGTACCATTCCACAGGTCCCAAGTGGCATGGTCGTATTTTTTTAATTAATGAAAGAATCATTTTACAAATACTAATGCAATGAATTTAAAATAAAAAAGATTTTTATTTATTTATAAGGTAATGACGTGTAATACAACTACTAAATACTTATTTACAATGAACACATTACTACACTGAAATTGTGCAGCAGTTATATTGTACTTATATATACAGGGTGTTACAAAAAGGTACGGCCAAACATGTCCACATGTTATGTGGACATGTGTCCGGAAACGCTTACTTTCCATGTTAGAGCTCATTTTATTACTTCTCTTCAAATCACATTAATCATGGAATGGAAACACACAGCAACAGAACGTACCAGCGTGACTTCAAACACTTTGTTACAGGAAATGTTCAAAATGTCCTCCGTTAGCGAGGATACATGCATCCACCCTCCGTCGCATGGAATCCTTGATGCGCTGATGCAGCCTTGGAGAATGGCGTATTGTATCACAGCCGTCCACAATACGAGAACGAAGAGTCTCTACATTTGGTACCGGGGTTGCGTAGACAAGAGCTTTCAAATGCCCCCATAAATGAAAGTCAAGAGGGTTGAGGTCAGGAGAGCGTGGAGGCCATGGAATTGGTCCGCCTCTACCAATCCATCGGTCATCGAATCTGTTGTTGAGAAGGGTCCGAACACTTCGACTGAAATATGCAGGAGCTCCATCGTGCATGAACCACATGTTGTGTCGTACTTGTAAAGGCAAATGTTCTAGCACCACAGGTAGAGTATCCCGTATGAAGTCATGATAACGTGCTCCATTGAGCGTAGGTGGACGAAACTAAAATGAGCTCTAACATGGAAATTAAGCGTTTCCGAACACATGTCCAAATAACATATTTCCTTTATTTGTGTGTGAGGAATGTTTCCTGAAAGTTTGGCCATACCTTTTTGTAGCACCCAGTTGGTTCTACTGAGAAATTCATCAATGGAGTAGAAGGAGTTGGCCACCAACAAATCCTTTAGGTTTCTCTTAAACTGAATTTCGTTGGTTGTTAAGCTTTTTATGGCTGCTGGTAAGTTATTGAAAATGTGTGTTCCTGAATAATGCACACCTTTTTGAACAGGACTAAGTGACTTTAAATCCTTGTGAAGATTATTCTTATTTCTAGTATTGATTCCATGAATTGAACTGTTGATTTGAAAAAGTGATTTATATTTAATGACAAATTTCATTAAGGAATAAATATACTGGGAAGCAGTAGTTAGTACCCCTAGTTCCCTAAACAGGCTTCTGCAAGATGTTCTTGAGTTCACACCACATATAATTCTTACTGCACGTTTTTGTGCCCGGTAAACTACAGCTTGGCTTGATGAATTGCCCCAAAAAATAAACCCAAATGACATTATCGAATGAAAGTAAGCATAGTATGCCAGCTTTTTCATTTTTATATCCCCTATGTCTGACACAATTCGCATTGCAAATAGAGATTTGTTAAGACGCTTCAGCAGTTCTGTGGTGTTCTCCTCCCAGTTGAGCTGTAATCCCAAGAATACTTGTGGGACACCCCTTACAAGTTCTGAACTGCATGTAGTGTGTTTTTTCAAAGTTTAGTGACAAAGAATTGGCTAGGAACCAGTGATCAATGTCCACAAATATTTTATTAGCTGACCTTTCTAAGACCACACTTGATTTGCTATTTATTGCAGAGTTTGTATCATCGGCAAACAAAACAAACTTGGCTTCTGGTAATGTTACTGATGAAAGGTCATTGATATACACAAGAAAAAGTAAGGGCCCTAAAATGGAACCTTGTGGGACCCCACATCCCAGTTGGATGATGCCTGATAGCTTTATACAAGTCTATTTCCTAATAACACCCTTTGTTTCCTGCCAGAGATATAAGATTTGAACCATTTTGCAGTATTTACTGTTACACTATAATAATCTAATTTACTTAAAAGTATATTATGATTTACATAGTCAAATGCCTTCGACAGATCACAAAATATACCAGTTTCCTGCAATTTTTTGTCTAATGAATTAAGCACATTTTCACTGTAAGTGTAGATAGCCCTCTCAATATCAGAACTGCTGAAATCCCACATACATACTAAAGAAAACACACAAAGCACACAAGAAGCAAGTAAAACCCTTCCAAAACTTCAATCATGATCTTCAACTGGATAACTAAACACTTGTACTAACCTCACCTTACTGAAGAATGAACATCATATGGTTACGCACCAGCAACTTAAAATAATTTATTTTCGTCAATTTAACGATTATTTAGATGGCAAAGGGAAATTATTCCTCGAAAATTAAATCCGGCTTTGAACTGTGGCATGAAGCGCTCGCAATTAACGTATCCTAAGGAGAGTTACCAAATTCTAAGCTTTCGGCTGTTGAATTGTTGGTGGTGAAGGTTTAAAAATGTGAATCTTTAATTAGATATATAACAATGGCCCTGTATATCTGATATAATTAAATCGCTCACTACCCAAAACAATGATCAAGGAATTTATTATCTATGAAATTAAAGAATGATATCAGTTAACTCGGTTCATTACACGAAAATGTACAAGAAATGGTTTAATAGTCATTGACAATATTAAGCTAAAGACCGTGGCAACCAGAACATGGGTCAGGGATGTGATTCAAGTGAACGGGTATGTGGATAACCATTTATACATCCATGTAAGTCGTACCATAATCGCAAAAGGTTAGTGCAAAAAGAAAGGAAATACTACAGACTGGTATGCCGTTGCATCTGTTACCAGATCTGAAAGCACCTTGTACTTCTAAACGTAAGCGAGTCTTCAACGTGAAGAGTGAAAGTACTGAACATCGTAAAAATGTTTCGACTGTCCCAAAAGATCGCAATCCGGTTGTGGCTGGGTCTCACCATACTCCTAATCTGCAAGTAGTGAATGAAGTGTGAATGAGTCATTGTCTCTACACCAACAACTCGCGTCTAAATTTAGCTCCACCAGATGACAGACTCTGGCTGCCAAGTCTGCCTCAGGTGGCGTCTGGTTCTCTAAACGCTGGAGAAGTAACTTTCTAAAGTGGACTTCCGGCAAGGAAGACTCATTTCTCTGAGATTTCCGGCGACACGTAATTTTAATTGGCTGTACGATACATATTCCGAGAGCTCACCAGTAAGAAGCTGTCTTCGAAGATACGAGATTCCCATCTTTACCCTCATTTCAGGTGGTTAATTAGTTACGAAATAGGTTATTCTTGACGCTCCAGAACTGTGTCCTGCTCTCTCTCTTTGTGTGTGTGTGTGTGTGTGTGTGTGTGTGTGTGTGTGTGTGTGTGTCTACGATCGCCTGTTTGGAAAGAAGGGCGGACCTCTTTAAGCTCAGCCGTGTTTATTACTTACACTCGGAAATTGCTTAGGTTAACCAATGTTAGCTGTTCTCTTTACAGTTTATTAACAGATTTGTCTTGTGGGTCCTGTGCACGGTGTCTATTTCTCACAATCTTGAACTTTTCTGTTGCCATTCCACTCTTCAAGATGTTGTCTTAAAGGTGGGCGTATTTCGACTAATTCTGACTTCCTGCAGTTCCGTCCACGATAGGAGCTCTTTGGGGGCTTTTCCAAACCAGCACGCGTCCCCAGACCAAACATAACTTTCTGCAGACAGTCTCCGTTACCCCCGCACAACCTAGAGAGACAATGCGTGACGTGACTTTTAGTACGTCAGCGTCAAATTAGTTTAAAGCACTGCCTATTCTGACCACCTGTGGAGGTTCAAATGGCTCTAAGCACTATGGGACTGAGGTCATCAGTCCCCTAGACTTAGAACTACTTAAACCTAACTAATCTAAGGACATCACACACATCCATGCCCGAGGCAGGAATCGAACCTGCGGCCCTAGCAGCAGCGCGGTTCCGGACTGAAGTGCGTAGAACCACTCGGCCACAGCGGCCGGCGCCTGTGGAGGTCTCTCGCACCTGTGCAAGACACCCACTGGACCTTCCAAGAATTCTGATGCAGCTGTCTTTCCTGACAGTTTATGGTCCAGGGCGCGTTGCCTCACCTAAAGCCTAGTGCAAGACGCTTACATAGATGAACATATTTACGTGTGAATGCAGTTCATGATAGGAAATTGTAAGCTATATAGTTTACTATTGAAAATCACTGGCACTGATTTCATTTGTCGGTCGGGATTAATTAATCCGATTTAATTTGTCTTTTTATTCGAGTTTTATATGAATTATCAAAAGAAAACCTATGTTCTGAAAATAGTCCGTGGCGCTTTATTTCAAAGGTCCGTCTTGATTACAGAAACTTTTACACTTCATTTCTACTGGTTTCGGCTACTGCCATCTTCAGATCATACAGTATTCTGATGTAGGTATCAACGTCAAATTATACATGTACGTCGGCTGTACGTATATCAATTACAGGATAGTTTGAGAAAAACAGTCACGTGACAGCTGCTAGGAATGTTGCTCATTGCTACTAACAAGTCGAGGTGCACTACTCAAAATCAAGTTTACTGTTTACAGCCGGCCGGAATGGCCGTGCGGTTCTAGGCGCTACAGTTTGGAACCGCGAGACCGCTACGGTCGCAGGTTCGAATCCTGCCTCGAGCATGGATGTGTGTGATGTCCTTAGGTTAGTTACGTTTAATTACTTCCAAGTTCTAGGCGACTGATGACCTTAGAAGTTAAGTCGCATAGTGTTCAGAGCCATTTGAACCATTTGAACCAACTGTTTACACTTGTCACTGTGCCGCAACAAACTGTTTACAAAGATTTACAAACTGATTGTGAAGATCATCCGCCATATCGTGTATGCGACACGTGACTGTCATCTTTGATAACAGCACATTGTGAAACTGAAGATTCCTCTTACTGCTGACTGAAATGCAAAGACATTGCCAGTGTTACACGACACGGAATAACCATTGATACCTAGGTAGCACCGCCACCATCCCCTGTTTTGCAGCTGGCGCTTCTCCTCTATTCTCTCGACCTCAGTATGCGCGTGCATTTCCCCTCACTCTCCAACACGTCGCAACTGCTCTACTTGCGAACAGAATTCTGTGCAGGTACGGGTGCTCACGTTCAAAATCGGCGAGTTTTTAAGCCCTGCGCTAAAATAACAGCGCGTTCACATCTGGCGTCGTGTTTCCGCTACTAACAGCACGAAAACACGACCCCTAGAGACCTGTTGCTGCTTAGTAGCAAGTTACGAATAGCTAGTAAGCCGCACAACTCACAAATAGTCACCCACATATCCCTTCCGATTCGCCTTACGTTATTCGCCTTATGTTATTCAGGGCCACTGAAATTTAATAAAAAAGACATCGGTAGTCTAGTGACATCATCAGAAAAGAGACATATTCATGAAACCACACCCCACCTAATTACTCTTTAGTCTGAAGAAGGCAGTTACAGTTCTCCCGAAACATTGGTATCGTTATGTTCCGTTGACAGCAATCGATGTTCGCGAGGTACCCGATTCTGAATGGCAGTTTAATGCAGCTCCTTTCGCAGTGTTCGCTCGGACACTGTTTCAGATGGTCCCGCAAACACTGACAACAGCGATTCCTGTCGGGTCTGAAACTAACTGAAGTGGGTCAGAAGCAAAGGGGTGTAAGTACACATCTTGAATTTTTGAGAAAACTAAAGTAACTTCGCGAGATTTTAAAACTGTCTTGAGAGTTCAAAATGGAATTTCAAACTCTTTTAGTGGAAATTAGGCATAAAACTACTTTGAAGAATTTTCAGTTTGCATTATGGAATAAAAGGTTAATATAAGTGATCGGCTTTACTATGAAGAGCCAAGGAAACTGGTACACCTGCCTAATATCGTGTAGGACCCTCGCGAGCACGCAGAAGTGACACAACACTACGTGGGATGGACTAAAGTAGTGCTGGAGGGAATGGACACCATGAATCCTCTAGGACTGTCCATAAATGCGTAAGAGTACGAGGGGGTGGAGATGTCTTCTGAACAGCACGTTGCAAGATATCCTAGTTATAGTCAATAACGTTTGTGTCTGGGGAGTTTGGTGACCAGCGGAAGTGTTTAAACTCAGAAGAGTGTCTCTGGAGGCACTCTGTAGCGATTCTGGACGTCCTGCTGGAATTTCCGAAGTCTGTCGGAATGCACAATGGACATGAATGGATGCAGGTGATCGGGCAAGACGCTTACGTACGTGTCACCTGTCAGATTCGTATCTAGACGTATCAGGGGTTTCAGATCACTCCAACTGCACACGCCCTACACCATTACAGAGACTCCACCAATTTGAACAATTCCTTGTTGGCATGCAGGCTCTTTGGATTCATACCCGTACATGTCCATCCGCTCGATACAATTTGAAACTAGACTCGTCCGACCAGGCAACATCTTTCGAGTCACCAACAGTCCAATGTCGGTGTTGACGGGCTCAGGCGAGGCGTAAAGCTTCGTGTCGTGTAGTGGTCCTTCGGCTACGAAAGATCATATCGATGATGTTTCGTTGAATGGTTTGCACGCTGACACTTGTTGATGGCCCAGCATTGAAATCTGCAGCAATTAGTGGAAGGGTTGTACTCCTGTCACCATGAACGATTCTCTTCAGTTGTCGTTGGTCCCTTTCTTGCAGGATCTTTTTCCGGCCGCAGCGTTGTCGGAGATCTGATGTTTTTCCGGATTCCCGATATTCACCGTACACTCGTGAAATGGTCGTACGGGAAAATCCTCGCTTCATCGCTACCTCGGAGATGCTGTGTCTCATCGCTCGTGCGCCGACTATAACATCACGTTCAGACTAACTTAAATCTAGATAACCTGCTATCGTAGCAGCAGTAACACGATCGAACAACTGCGCCAGACACTTGTTGTTTTATATAGGCGTTGCCGACCGCTGCGTCATATTCTGCCTGTTTACATATCTGTGTATTTGAATACGCATGCCTATACCAGTTTCATTGGCGCTTCAGTAATATCACAATTCGTGAAAGTGTGTATGCGCTTGGATCTCGGTACTTCCAGAATATTATGAATTAAGAAGATTGTGATTTATGTTTACACCATAATGCTTTATTATTATTTATTATCAATTCATTTATCACAAAATTGCATTTACAGCTACAACAAATCATTTATGTAATGCTATATGAACCCCATGTCTTTCATGGGTTCTAATAGTGAAACAAAATAAGAACGAATACTGTTTAGCGCATAATCCCTAAATTTAAAATACTTCGCATCACCTCGGTCCCTTTCCTCTATACTTGTATCATAAAATAGTTATTTAAATAATATGCATTAAAAATAATTATAAGCCTACATGAATATAACGCATTTTGTTGGTATGTCATTCAAAATAGTGCTACAAACTAAGAAACAGTCTAATCGTAACTAATTATAATCTGATTCCATAAAATCTCTCATATCATCTGGTTTAAGTTCTTAGTGCGGGTCATCCGTAGTTGTTCTCCTTGGTTGTGCGTCTTCACGTGGAAGCGAGGGAAAGAATTCACGATGCTCTTTTTTTTAAGTCAATAGTCTTCTGACTAAATTGACGCGGCCCGTCACGAATTCCTCTCCTGCTGCAACATCTTCATCTCATAGTAGCACGTGCAACATACGTCATAAATTATTTGCTGGATGTGCTCCAATCTCTGTATTCCTCTACAATTTTTACCCTCTACAGCTCCCTCTAGTACCATGGAAGTTATTCAGAGATATCCTAACAGATATCCTACCATCCTGTCCCTTTATCTTGTCAGAGTTTTACATATATTTCTTTCCTCACAAAGTCTCTAGAGAACCTCCTCATAACTTACCTTATCAGTCCGCCTAATTTTCAACATTCTTCTGTAGCACCACACCTCAAATGCTTTGATTCTCTTCTTTTCCGGTTTTTCCACACTCCATGTTTCACGGCGGTACAATTCTGTACTCCAAACGTACAGCCTCAGAATTTTATTTCTCAAATTAATTCATATGTTTGATGCTAGTAGACTTTCTTGTCCAGGAATGCCCTTTTCGCTAACGCTAGACTGCTGTTTGATGTCCTCCTTGCTCCATCCGTCGTCGGTTATTTTCTTGCCTAGTCAGCAGAATTCCTTATCTTCATCTACTTCGTAATAACCAATACTGATTTTAAGTTTCTCGCTGTTCTCATTTCTACAACTTCTCATCACCTTCGTCTTTCCTCGATTCACTCTCAGTGCATTTTCTGTACTAACTACACTATTCATTCCATTCAACGGATCCTGTAATTCTTCATTTTCACAGAGGATAGTAATGTCAACAGCGAATTTTATCATTGATATTCTTTCACTTTGAATTTTAATTCTTCTCTTGAACCTTCCTTTTATTTCTGTCATTGCTTCTTCGATGTATAGATTGAACAGTAGGGGCAAAATACTACATCCCTGTCTTTCGCCCTTTTTAATCCGAGCACTTCGTTCTTGGTCTTCCGCTCTTATTGTTCTGTCTTGGCTCTTGTACAAATTGTATATTACCCGTCTCTCCCTATACTTACCCTTACCCGTATTTTTTTTAGAATTTAGAACATCATGCACCATTTTAAATTATCCAACGCTTTCTCCAGGTCGACACATCCTAAGACAGTGTCTTGATTTTTCTTCAGCCTTGTTTCTATTATCACCGTAACGTCGGAACTGCCGTTCTGGTGCCTGTACCTTTCCTATAGCCAAACTGATCGTCGTTTTCTGTATATCATTCTTATGAGCAACTTGGATGCATGAGCTGTTAAGCTGAGTGTGCAATAGTTCTCGCACATGTCAGCCGTTTCTATCTTTGGATTTATTTGGATGATGTTTCTCCGAAATTCAGATGGTATATAGCCAGATTTATACACTCCACACACCAACCTGAACAGTCGTTTTCTTGCCACTTCCCTCAACGATTTTAGAAATTCTGATGGAATGTTGTCTATCCATTCTGCCTTATTCGATCTTAAGTCTTCCAAAGCTCTTTTAAATTCTGATTCTAATGCTGGACCGCCTATCTCCTCTATATCGATTCCTCTCTCTTCTTCTGTCATGTTATCAGACAAGTCTTCCCCCTCAGAGAGACCTTCAGTCCCCTGTTTCCATCTATCCTCTCTTTGCTCTGCATTTAACACTGGAATTCCGATTGCGCTCTCAATGTTAGCATCCTTGCTTTTAATTTTACCTAACGTTGTTTTGACTTTTGTAGATGCCTTGTCAGCCCTTGCGACAATTATTCCTTTTTCGATTTCTTCGCACTTTTCATGGAGCAATTTCGCCCTAGCCTCCCTGCACTTCCTATTTATTTCATTCCTAAGTGTGTTTTATTCTATATTCATGAATTGCTATGAACATTTTTTACTTCCGTCTTTCGTCGATCAGTTGAAGCACTTCTTCTGTTACCCATGATTTCTTCGCAATTACCTTCTTTGCACCTATGGTTTCCTTTCCAGCTTCTGTGATGCCCTTTTTTAGATGTCCATTCCTCTTCAACTGCACTGCCTATTGCGCTATGTATTTTCACTGTAGCTATAACATCAGAGAATTTAAAGCGTATCTCTTCATTGCTTAGCACTTTCGTATACCACTTCTTTGCGCATTTATTCTTCCTGACTAGCCTCTGAAACTTTAGCCTACTCTTCGTCACTAGCAAATTGTGAGCTGCTGGGTACGCCTTACAATCTAGTATCTGATTTCGGAATCTCTGAGTGACGATGATGTAATCAAACTGAAATTGTTTCTTATCTCCCGGCCTCTTCCAAGCATACCTCCTCGTCTTGTGATTCTTGAACAGAGTATTCGCTAGTACTAGCTGAAATTTATCGCAGAGGTCAATTAGTCTTTCTCCTCTCTGATTCCTAGTACCAAGACCATATTCTCCCGTAACCCTTTCTTCTACTTCTCCTTCTACACAGAATTCCAGTCCTGGGTGAATATTAAATTTTCATATTCCTTAGGTACTGAATTAGCTGTTCAGTATCGTCAAATACTTGCTCTATCTTTTCGACTTGCGACGTGAACGTGTGTACCTGAACTATCCTACCACTGAACTGTTCAAAATATGATGGATAGGTGGGAAAAATGGAAGGAAGTCTAGAAGTTTTTTTTATTTAGGAAGCTTAAGCTTTGAAGATTGGCTGTACAGAGGTGACAAGATGACATTCGTGGGAGTTTTGCCTTTTCTGTCCGGTATTGTTAGACACAACTGCACTTGTATGTCCTTGCTGTCAACAGTTTCGTGAAAATTTATTAATTAGTTTTCTTTTCGTTCATCGGGGAGCAGCGCAGAGTGGAATTTCAGTTTTATCCCTTCCAATAACAATCTTACATGCTTTACCATGCTGTAGGTGCACTTACCTCATTTTTTGGGAAATGTCACTTGTACCGCTTTCCTTTTGACCCCCTCAGTTCTGACTGACAGTACATGACACCCATGCTCGCTGGTTAGGATATCATTATGGCCACTGTTCTTACCCGTGGAAGATGGGTGGAAGTGGTACACCATTCCTCGTAGACATATTAGAAAGTCCGTGCTGCAAACAACTGATGCACATTTAGTTACGGTGTGGTCAAGGGCACCTCCAAACGCAATAGATCCTTTTTGTCATTGAGTCATCTGTCCATGAAGGTGGGATGTGGTGTACACATACAGACAAACAAATGATTACGACATGTATGAATGCATTGTTTCGCGTCGATATGAATTAATAAAATTTTCTCGGGCTTACAGCCGCGTCAGGTGGTTAAAATCACACGAGCTTTCGGCCGAGCTCTCCCTGGTGATTGTCAAGTGGTAAGACTGACTGCTGTGTCGCCGTGGCCGCGTCGTTATATAGCCGCACTGCTGGCTGTGACGTCACTGGTGCTCTCTTCCTCGCCATATACGGTAATATTTTCATCCCGCGTCCGTCGCGCCCGTTTTAACATCGCGATAACCGGGTCCAAGGCTGTGCTGAGTTTTGCATTCTGGAGTTAGTGAGTCTTTGTGAACAACCGAGGCTAATTTTCAGTTACAGAAAGCCTACAAAGTGTTAAGAGACAGTTTTTCCAGAACTGCTCAGCAACCTAATTAATAAGTCTCTACCCAAATTAAATTCAAATTACAACCGTGTGAAAATACGAAGGTTAATCAAGCGGACACCTATGATTGCGAAATTATTAAGTACTTCTCAGTTTCATTTGATGAAAGATATATGTAATGCTTCTCACGAAGCAGGGTCCACTGGCAGACTGTGGGAACATGAGGGGCACAGGCGTCCAACCGTTAGCGTGTCGTTCAAATGTTTCAAACTTAAAGGCCGCGTCCTGAGGCATGCGATTGTCAGAGAAATGCCATATGTGCAAATAAAAGCCTCGCAGAGCCCCGAATCTGACTTCCGGCAGGCCATAAGCTGCCATTGTATGAATTAGAGGAAAGAAAGCTTTCGAAAAAGACATGAATCTGCAAGGGGGTGGAAAACACGATGCTCTTCAGGCCGTGAAGATCTTCTTGACTGAGAGTAGGTCAGCAGAGGTGGTTGTTAAATTCTGTAAAGCAGTCACAGATTGGTTCATAAAAATTATTTTCGTAGTGCATATGTGCAGCCATTGTCATTGTCAGAACGTGAAACCGCTCTCATGCTGGGGGAGAAGTTCTGCTTTGCGCCCTTCTTGGAGACAGGGGCAGAGAGAAACCGCTGCTGGCAGAACCAGCAACAATTTCGAGTTGGACAGCAGACATACATTTCGTCTTAGAGTTACAAAGAGACAACATCACATCACAGAGTTGCAGAGAGGCAACACTCTGCCTTAGAACTCTAGACATGGAAGACTTCATCTTAGATCTGCACATAGGGAAGACTCCAATCCAGAGCTGTTCGTAGACGCTGGGGCCGAACGTACGGCTTTCAGCTGTATTTTCAGCCACCCTCCGTACCTGAGTCTTAAAGTGATGGTAAAAATAAGCGCATCTGCGCATTTCCTGGCAATGGGACCGTGAAGTTGTTTGTTGCAAGTTAGAGTTATGATTTTCTAAAATTAATTCACAAAATCTGCTTTTTAGACTCAGAACGTGTTTAGTCAAGGGCATTGGTGCTTACATGTGCTTTTTCGTATTCTTTTCGGAGATCATTTCGGTTTCATGGGGACAACCAATTGTATTATTCCGTTTCCAGTTCCAATCTCTTCTGCCAAGATCTTATTGTGTTTCTTTTATAATTAATTCGAACGTATATGCACTTTATTATTGATTCCTTTGTCTACTGGAATCCAATTAATGCATCTTGGCAATGAATGAGATTTTATAAGGACCTTCGGTTTCATTTTGTCGTTCGATGACACCTCTTTCTCATATCAGTGTGAGATATGGTACCCGTACTTCATGTTTAAATGGGCCACCCATGATAAAATTCAATCACTTATTAGTTCCCATTGCGCGAATTTTTTCATAACATTTCACATGATCTTACGGGAACAGGTCTGTCCACTGTATAAGTCACCGGGTTAGGACCTTGTTAGCATCCCAGGGGTATGCTAAATGCTCAACTGTAATCTCGCAAATGCGTTAGAAAGTGCGTTCCCATGCACCGACGGTGTGGAATTCTGCTTAACAATATTTGTTCTTTACTCGGCGAGCATTGCGGCTTTTGAGCCGGGAAGTTGTTCACTAAAAAGAGACACCTCAGGGAAGAGCGTGGAGCCATTAGCTAGCAGGCGGCGCTGGGCGTAGGTGGCGCGCTTGGCTTCATTCATGCCAATAAATTTCATTTGTCTCTATTCACATTTGAGGGTGATATTTTTGTGTGACGCTTTCCCTGCAGACTTTCGACTGTATTTCTACACTGAAGCGCCAAAGAAACTGGTATAGGCATGCGTACTGAAATACAGAGGTATGTAAACAGGCGGTCGGTAACGCCTATATAAGACAACAAGTGTCTGGCGCAGTTGTTAGATCGGTTACTGCTTCAACAATGATAGGTTACCAAAATTTAAGTGAGTTTGAACGTGCTGTTATAGTCTGCGCTCGAGCGATGGGAAACAGCATCTCCGTGGTAGTGACGAAGTGAGATTTTCCCTTACGACCATTTCACGAGTGTATTCTGAATATCAGGAATCCGGTAAAACATCAAATCTAGGACATCGCGGCGGCCGGAAATAGATGCTGCAAGAACGGGATCAACGGCGACTGAAGAGACTCTTTCAACGTGACAGAAGCGCAACCCTTCCGCAAATTGCTACAGATTTCAATGCTGGGCCATCAACAAGTGTCATCGTGCGAACCATTCAACGAAATATCATCGATATGGTCTTTCGGAGCCGAAGGCCCACTCGTGTACCGTTTATGACTGCACGACACGAAGCTTTACGCCTTGGCTGGGCCGGTCAACACCGACATTGGACTGCTGATGATTGGAAACATGTTGCCTAGTGGGACGAGTCTCGATTCAAATTGTATCGAGCGGATGGACGTGTACAACCTTACGAATCCATGGACTGTGCATGTCAGCAGGGGCTGTTGAAGCTGGTGGAGACTGTAATGGTGTGAGGAGTACACCAGTTGGGGTGATATAGGACCACTGATACGACTCTGATATGTGATACGCACGTAAGTAACCTGTCTGACCACCTGCATCCATTCATGTCCATTGTGCATTCCGACGGACTTGGGCAGTTCCAGCAGAACAAACCGGCGCCCCACACGTCCAGAAACGCTACAGAGTGGCTCCGGGAGCATTCTTCTGAGTTTAAACACATCCGCTGGCCACCAAACTTCCCAGACATGAACATTATTGAGCATGTCTGGGATGCCTTGCAACGTGCTGTTCTGAAGAGATCTCCACCTCCTCGTGCTCTTACGGATTTGTGGACAGACCTGAAGAATTCATGGTATCAGTTCCCTCCAGCGCTAATTCAGGCATTAGTCGAGTCGATACCACGCCGTGTTGCGGCACTTGTGCGCGCTTGCGGGGGGGCCTGCACGATATAAACAGGTGTACCAGTTTCTTTGGCTATTCAGTGTATTTTGTTGTGGTGTTGATTATCGGAGAGTGTTGCTGATAGCCACTTGGAGGCGCTGCACAGAACTGTTAGTGGTGAGCGTATTCCAGTGCAGTCAGTGGATATCGGCATCTTCTGATAGTACACTGCCGAACAAATTAAAGGATCACATTTTGTAAATCCGTAATTGCCTCTTATTCCAACGCATAAGTTTGAAGTGCCTTCCTCTGTAGTGGTGTAGAAGCATGGCTTCCTGCGACGTCACCCACGGATCCGGCGACATTACAAAAACAGCAAGCTGCTGACACATGTGAAAGAAAGGCCACAGCTCGGAAGTTCATGACAGCTGCGAGGCGGGTTCATGACGTCACATTGGCACCAAATGTCACTACAATTCTGCCTAATTCCGTGGACGTGTCTAACGGTCGGAAGGTCGTCACAGCCCCTCTTATCCACATTTCGCCCTTTGTTTTGACGTCCATATGATAGATGTCATATCCGCCACACAAAGCGTTCAAATCTCGCGGTTTTATTATGAGTGGTTGAGGAAAACATTTGAGACACACCGTTGCTCAGTCGAGACGAAAAACTCTCAGTTGTTGGCACAAAGGTCGTCAATGACACCATCCCTTTCCTTGGGGCGATGATTCCCACGCGTTTCACAGTCGACAGTTTGCAGTGAGATGAGAAACAGCAAACAAAATGTTCTTGACAACCTTTGACGCTGCCGGCGGCCCTGGATGTTCAACCTTTCTCTAAGGACATTGTGGGACTGCATCTTCATTGAACGTTATCGCTTCCCTTTGGAGCGCAGCGCGACTATAGTTTTTTTTGTCTCGTGTACAGGTTGGAATACTAAGAAACTTTCAAAACTATTCAGCATAATTTGGACGGGATCCGAAGCAGCAAAGGATACTCATGCTTTTTGAGCACTCGTGTTTTCCGACCTCCTGTGGCGTCATAACGTGGGAGTGCAAGATTAACATGTCCGTGAATAAAACGGCAAAGGATCGCTCTAATATTCTTCCCCCCTCCCCCCCTCCCTCCCCTTCAGTTCGGCAACACCCTCGGTGCCACTTACTTATCTATGTTGAGTGTTGACAATGCTGGAAATGTACCTTCAGAAATTCTGACACCAATACAGACTGGAGGCTGCTCTAGCGCCTGAAGGTAGGCAAACCACACCCAAAGGGTGTGAAAGAGGTTGCCTTACTATGAGGCGCAAGAGCAGCTGCTAAGTTGATTTGGTATCGAAATCTCTGAATGTATATCTGTAAATGATTAAGAAAGTTGCATGGGTGCCAACGAGGGTATTGTCCAACACGAGGGATCCTTTACTTTTTTAGTCACACACTTATTAATGTCGCACTCCTGTGTGATCTCAGCACAGGCCGGCGGAAAACGGGAGCGCTAAAGAAGCATAAGTACCCTTTGCTGCTTCGGATCACGTTAAAATTTCGTTGAATGGTTTTCAACGATCCCCAGTGGTTCCAACGTGTATACTAGACCAAAAATTACAGTCGCTCTGCACTCCAAAGGGGTTCGATCACGCTCAGTAAGGATGCAGCCCCACAATGTCCTTAGAGGATTTAAACGTCCAATAATGTCAGCAGTGTTAAAGACTGTCAAGAACATCTTCCAGTTGTTCAACGCACTGCGAACTGTCTTTCCAACATCGAAATGTGTAGAAATCAACGCCCCAAGGAAAGTGGTGATTTCATTGACACCCTTTATGCCGCCCCCTGAGACCCTGCCGGTTCTGAGCGGCGGTGGGTCTGGAATGTTTTCCTCGGCTAGCCATAAGAAAACAGCATGATTTCAACGCTTTTCGTCGTGGTTCTCACCTCCATCGCAGACACGTCAAAAGAAGGAGTGAAATGTGGGTAAGAGGGGCTTTGACGACCTTCTCATCGAATGACACGTCCAAGGTGGCGTTGGACGGAATTTTGGTGAAATACAGTGCCATTGTGACATCATTTACCCACCTTAGAAATCATATGAAGTTCGTAGCTGTGGCCATTCCTTCACCTGCGTCGAGACCTTGTTGTTTGAAGCATCACCAGGCCCAAGGGTGACTTTGCATGGCGCCATGCTTTTCCACCATTACAGAAGAAGGTTTTAGGTATCTTTGAGACAAAGTTCAAACTTATGCATGACATTGGGTTTCTGTCACACAACGTACTGGGATGGCCGCAGTTTTTTTAATAACTGACTTTGGAGTTAAACCACGTCTTGCAGGCCAAAGTGAGGATGGCGATCCTTATTTAGAAGTATCTGACATGTAGGAGAGCACAGGATTAATGCAGGTCCCCCAGTAAACGTTTGTGACTAAATCCGTGGGGCAGTGAGTCATGTACACTGAGGTCTTACATCTCAATGTCATGTCGCACCTCCTTTGCCCCGGCCTAGTGCAGCAACTCGACGTCACATGGGCTCAATAAGTCGTTGCAATGCCCCAGTAAAAATACTGAGTCATGCTGTCTTTATAGCCGTCCACATTTGCGAAAGCGTCGCCGGTACAAGATTTTGTGGACGAGTTAACCTCTTGATTACGCCATATGAGTGTTCGATGGGTTCACGTCGAGCGATCTGGATGGCGAAATCATTCGTGCGAATTGTCCAGAATGTTCTTCGATCACCAACAACTGTCACCCGCTGAGATGGCGCACTTTCATCCACAAAAATTCCATCGTTGTGTGGGAACATAACGACCATGATTGGCTGAAAATGGTTTCTAAGTAACTGAACATAACCGCTTCCAGTTAATTATCGGTTCAGTTGCACGTGAGGATCTAGTCCATTCCATGTAAACACAGCCCACACCATTATGGGGCCACCACCAGCTTGCACAGTGCCTTGTTGACAACCTGTGTCCATGGCTTCGTGGGGTCTGCGGCACACTCGAACCCTTCCAACAACTCTTACCAACTGAAATCGGGACTCACCTGACCATGCCATTGTTTTCCAATCGTCTAGGGTCCAACAGACATAGGCACGAGCTCAAGAGAGGTGTTCTGGTACATCCACTTAAATAATCTGACAATTCAGAGGCTTTCTTTACCGAGATACAGATTAGCTGCCTGTTTTTCAAGGAGTTTCTTGCAAAGTGGAGGAGCGGCCATGTACATAAAAAACAGTACTCCATTTGAGTCTATAGACATATCACGGCACTGCACTGAACAGATATTTGAATGTTGTGCAGAGGCACTTAAATTTAGTGAAACTAAACTTGTAATTGTTGTTGTTTACAGTTCCCCTAACTCTGACTTCAGAGCATTTCTGCTCAAGCTAGAGACGTTTCTTGATTCACTTTATAGGAAGTACCAGAAATTAGTTATATGCGGTGACTTCAATGTAAATTTTGCCTATGATGGTGCAAGGAAAAGGATGTTTGTAGATCTAAATTCATATAATCTGATGCAGACTGTGTGGTTTTTTTTTTTTTTTTTTTTTTTTTTTTTTTTTTTTTTTTTTTGCCGAGCGGTTCTAAGCGCTAAGGTCTGGAACCGCGCGACCGCTACGGTCGCAGCTTCGAATCCTGCCTCGGACATGGATGTGTGTGATGTCCTTAGGTTAGTTAGGTTTAAGTAGTTCTAAGTTCTAGGGGACTGATGACCTCAGAAGTTAAGTCCCATAGTGCTCAGAGCCATTTGAACCATTTGAACTGTAATCAAAATATACACGGGTGTGCTGCCGGTCTATAGTGTCCAACGGGCACAATATTTCGGCTATCATACATGTCGCCATCATCAGGTGAACTGACGGACTGAGCTCCTGTGAACGTGCCGGCACGGAGATCCGTACGCTATGGCTGCTCAGAGGGAACTGGGTTCGGTCGCGGTGGCGGCCGATTTAAATACCCTCCGCCCGCGGCGCGCTCCCTCCGCCGTCCGCGGCCCGCGCCACGGTCGCGCGGTGGAACAGATTGCGACGGCGTCTGAGATGACGTCGGTGTGATGGCTCTGTCCGCCGTGGTCGTCACAACTATACGTTTGCTCGATTCCACCGCGCGACCGTGGCGCGGGACGCGGACGGCGGAGGGAGCGCGCCGCGGGCGGAGGGTATTTAAATCGGCCGCCGCCGTGACCGAACCCAGTTCCCTCTGAGCAGCCATAGCGTACGGATCTCCGTGCCGCCACGTTGACAGGAGCTCAGTCCGTCAGTTCACCTGATGATGGCGACATGTATGATCGCCGAAATATTGTGCCCGTTGGACACTATAGACCGGCAGCACACCCGTGAATATTTTGATTATCAAATACTCCGGGAGAAACTCAAGAATCACATTTGAACTGTGCTTTTTCCAACTAGGGTTCAGGGGAACAGTAGCACAGCCACAGACAATATTTTTATTTATTCTTCATTACTAAATGGACATTCTTTTAGTAAAAGGGTGAATGGCATTTCAGACCATGATGCACAAATTTTATCACTAAAAGGCTTTTGTACTCATACGTCACAAATACGAGGATTGGAACTTTAATAATGACATCTATTTATTTACAGCTCGCACAAAATAGATACGTGTTTCAAAGATTTACTGACCTTCAGAGTAGTCACCAGCATTGTGTATAACCAGTTACCAGCGATGTGGAAGTCGTAGCAGTGCCAGTTGTGTTGACAGTTCGAGCGGCGCGGTCTACTGCCCGACGAATTTGTAGCAGTTCTGAAGCGAATGCCGTGAAGTGTTTCCTTCAGTTAAGAAATCGAGTTGAACTTACGAGGTCTTAAGCCAGGGGAGTGCAGTCAGTGGTATAGCACTTAGCAGCCCCATCAGTCAAACAAATCAGTAACAGCTTGCACTGTACGTGCTTGAGTATTGTCCTGCAAAATGATAGTCAGGTCCTGCAGAAAATGTCATCACTTCTGTCTTTTTGCTGTTCATTTTTGGAACACAACCTACGACCAACTTGTCAGTTAGCACTGACAACTCTACGGGCAAACGCCGGAGCTTTCGGTCGTTAAGTGAAGGCTGTCGACCACTGCGTTGTCCGTGGTGAGAGGCAATGCCTGGGATTTGATATTCTCGGCACACTCTGGACAGTATGGATCTCGCAATATTGAATTCCCTACCGATTTCCGAAATAGAATTTCCCATGCGCCTAGTTCCAACTGCCATTCCGCGCGCAAAGTCTGTTAATTCCCTTTGTGCGGTCACTATCACTTCGGGACCCTTTTCACATGAATCACCTGAGTACAAATGGCAATACACTGCACTTTTATCCCTTGTGTACATGATACCGCCACCTGTATATGTGCATATCGTTATCCCATGACTTTTGTGACATATCACGAATCACTTAACTTCTAACAAACTACGATGTCTGGCGAAGACCTGGCGCAGCACCCCCAAAACGCTCTCCCGAACCGTCCGCTGCCAGTCGCTTCAACGGAAGCAGGAAGGTGTGCCGATCTCCCGTCTCACGGCGTCGCAGCTCGCGCCGGCCAGACCGATGTCGTGGGTTGACTCCTGTTGTCTCGTGTCGGCCGCGAAGCCACTACCCCTCGCTATACGGCGCGGCCCACTGGACTGACGTGGCGACCTCACATGCGACGACGCTCAAGACGGACAAGTCAAGTCATCTTGTGTCCCAGTGCGCGACCGACCAACCAGTCAATTCAACCGCCAATGACCATTCCTGAGCAAACTCGAGCAAACTGGCGGCCTAACAGATACCAGCACTCCGGACTGCCCCACACTGACCCGGCGCTCTTCAAAACAGCAAATTTACCGCGGCAGCACTCATTACTTCATGAGAATAAAGAGCTATGTGTGTTGCACAAGAACGATATTTTCTGAATCCGTGTTGGTTATGTATCAATAAGTCAGTTTCTTCAAGGTGATTCATAATGTTCGTTACAGTATATGCTCCAAAATCCTACTGCAAATTGAAGTCAGTGATATCGGGCTGTAATTCAATGGTTTACTCCTACTTCGTTTCTTGAATATTGGTGCGACCTGTGCTACTTTTCAGTCTTTAGGAACAGACCTTTCGTCAAGTGAGCGGTTGTATATTATTGCTAAGAAAGGCGCTATTGTGTCTGCATACTCTGAGCGAAACCTGATTGGTATACCATCTGGACCGCAAGACTTGCCATTCTTAAGTGGTTTCAGTTGTTTCGCAACACCTAAGATATCTACTTTTATGTCACTCATGCTAACAGCTGTTCTGGTTTCGAATTCTAGAATATTTACTTCGTCTTCTTTCGTGAAGGAATTACGGAAAACTGTATTTACTAACTCCACTTTAGTGGCACCATCATCGGTAACATTTCCATCGCTATCGCACAGTGACGGTATTGACTGTTTTTTGCCACTGGTTTACTTTACATACGACCAGAATCTCTTTGGGTTTTCTACCATATTTTGAGATAATATTTCATTGTGGAAACTATTAAAAGCATCTCTCATTGACGTCCGCACTAAATTTCGAGCTTCCGTGAAACTTAGCCAGTCTTGGGGATTTTGCGTAATTGTAATTGGCATGCTTTATTCGTTGCTTCCGCAACAGTGTTCTGAAGTATTTTGTGTACCATGGTGGATCAGTCCCGTCTCTTATTAACTTATGCGGTATGCATCTATCTATTGATGTCGATAATGTATCTTTGAATTTGAGCCATATCTGGTCTACACTTACATAATTAGCCTGGAAGGAATGGAGACTCTCTCTTAGGAAGGCATCAAGCGAATTTTTATTTGCTATTGATCAGGCAGTAAAGGAAACAAAAGAAAAATTTGGAGTAGGAATTAAAATCCACGGAGAAGAAATAAAAACTTTGAAGTTCGCCGATGACATTGTAATTCTGTCAGAGACAGCAAAGGACCTGGAAGAACAGCTGAACGGAATGGACAGGGTCTTGAAAGGAGGATATAAGATGAATATCAACAAAAACAAAACGAGGATAATGGAATGTAGTCGAATTAAGTCGGGTGATGCTGAGGGAATTAGATTAGGAAATGAAACACTTAAAGTAGTAAAGGAGTTTTGCGTTTTGGGGAGCAAAATAACTGATGATGGTCGAAGTAGAGAGGATATAAAATGTAGACTGGCAATGGCAAGGAAAGCGTTTCTGAAGAAGAGGAATTTGTTAACATCGAGTATAGATTTAAGAGTCAGGAAGTCGTTTCTGAAAGTATTTGTATGGAGTGTAGCCATGTATGGAAGTGAAAGATGGACGATAAATAGTCTGGACAAGAAGAGAATAGAAGTTTTCGAAATGTGGTGCTACAGAAGAATGCTGAAGATTAGATGGGTAGATCACGTAACTAATGAGGAAGTATTGAATATAACTGGAGGGAAGAGGAGTTTGTGGCACAACTTGACAAGTAGAAGGGACCGGTTGGTAGGACACGTTCTGAGGCATCAAGGGATCACAAATTTAGCATTGGAGGGCAGCGTGGAGTGTAAAAATCGCAGAGGGAGACCAAGAGATGAATACACTAAAGAGATTCAGAAGGATGTAGGTTGCAGTAAGTACTGGGAGATGAAGAACCTTGCACAGGATAGAGTAGGATAGAGAGCTGCATGAAACCAGTCTTAGGACTGAAGACCACAACAACATTTTAAATAGATATATTCTACGTTTATTTTTAGCGGTTTTGGCTGATATGGTTTTCAGCCTCGCTACAGTGACCTTGTGTTCGCTAGTCCTTGTATCCGTCATGACGCTGTCTATTAGATCACTATTATCTGCCTTGTGTATGGACACTTATCGTACCACTTCATCCCGAGTCTCAATAGTGTTTGCCTGTTCTCCGCCGCAGGCGTAGCAGTGTCGAATGAATGCATTGGACGTAAGTAAGACGCCATTCAGACAGGGGTGGCCGGGGATCTGTTGCGCAATCCTCTTAGCGCGCTGTTAGCGGAAGCACTTGGCGGGCAGGAAGTGATCCCGCCGCCCCCGCTGTTTCCCCATTACTTTGGCCGGCTTCCTTAATTACACAGCTGCAGCAGGCCGCCTCCTTTTAAGAAGAGCTTTCGAGCTGGGCGGTGCCGGGGTGGGAGGCGAGCTTTCTCACAAGGAAGCCCCCTCCCCCACTTCTATTATTGCCGGAGAGAGGGAGGCCGCTGGAGGGAGAAGGGTTGACTACCGCTGCTTCGCTCGCACTCAAAGACGCTTTGCAAAACAGCGGCGCGGCACGAGCGTGCCGGAAAACACGATCAGGCGGCGTGCCGGCCCAGCCGAAACAAGATTAATAATTCAGGCCAGCGGCGACTTAGTGCGGCTGCTGCTGCGGGCGCGTTTGAAGACGCGCGCCACGGCGCCCAAAATGGCGGCCGGCGACGCCGCTACGCGGCGGCGATCGATGCCCGCGGCGGCGGAGGGCCGCTCTCTGCGACGCCCGGAGGCAACGGCCGCTACGACTGCTCTTCTTCTTGTAAATAGGGGAAACGTCATGAGAGATACAGTGTCTGATCAAAACCACCCGGACCCCTGTGTCCAATGTGGATTGAGGACTACATATCATGAGAGGCGGAACTCCCTGTAAAAAATGAAGCGGGGAGGGTTTTGCTGTCAGCAGACAAGTAGTAACGACGGAATGGGTCAGTAGGTGATCTAAGAGACGTGGACTGGACATTGGATGTCACCTGCGTTTCAGCTAGATAACGCTGCCCAGTTGACCAGGCAGACGTCACGTACTGATGGAAAGGGACAAGCGAACGTTTGGGGAAGGAGGCCAGACAGCGAGGTCATCGGTCTCATAGGATTAGGGAAGGACGGGGAAGGAAGTCGGCCGTGCCCTTTGAAAGGAACCATCCCGGAATTTGCCTGGAGCGATGTAGGGAAATAACGGAAAACCTAAATCAGGATGGCCGGAGGCGGGATTGCACCGTCGTCCTCCCGAATGCGAGTCCAGTGTCTAGCCACTGCGCCACCTCGCTCGGTGCGCGAACATTGGGGATCGTGATTGTAAAATATCACATGAAATCAGCGTAAGGAATCATTCGTGGGTTCCAGAGTATTATCGCCACGCGGGATTAGCCGAGCGGTCTGAGGCGCTGCAGTCATGGACTGTGCGGCTGGTCCCGGCGGAGGTTCGAGTCCTCCCTCGGGCGTGGGTGTGTGTGTTTGTCCTTAGGATAATTTAGGTTAAGTAGTGTGTAAGCTTAGGGACTGATCACCTTAGCAGAGTATTATCAGCAGTCCAGCTAGCACAATGACTGTGCGTAGGGATTTAAAAAGAACGGGGGATAATGGTCGAGTAGGTACACATAAGACAAATATTTCTGTAGTCAGCGCTAAACGACGCTTGAGGTGGTGTAAAGCGCGTCGCCACTGGACAGTGGCCGGCTGGAAACGAGTGATCTTTGTGGAAAATCACACTGTACCCTTTGGTAAAGTAATGGAAGGGTTTGGGTTCGGCGAGTGCCTGGAGCACATTATCTGCTACCATGTGTAGTGCTTGCCAATAGTGAAGAACCAAGAATGTTTTTCATGATTAGTGAGCGGACCTCTTATTGCGCTTAAGTAAAGTGCTAATAGAATGGTTCAAATGGCTCTAAGCACTATGGGACTTAACATCTGAGGTCATCAGTCCCCTAGACTTAGAACTACTTAAACCTACCTAACGTAATGACATCGCACACATCCATGCCCGAGGCAGGAATCGAACCTGCGACCGCAGCAGTAGCGCGGTTTCCAACCGAAGCGCCTAGAATCGCTCGGTCACAGCGGACAGCTAAAGTGCTAATACCAAAGGATATGGATACATTTACATTGAGATGATAAAAGTCGCGGGATACCTCTCAATATTGCGTCGGATCTCCTTTTGCCCGGTGAAGTCCAGCAACTCGGCATAGACTGAACAAGTCGTTGGAAATCCACCACTGAAATACTGAGCCATGCTACACCGAGAGCCCCCATAGCGGCGAAAGTGTTGCCGGTGAAGGATTTTGTGCGTGAACTGACCTCTCGAATATGTTCCATACATGTTCGATGGGATTCATGTCGGCTGATCTCGGCTGCCAAATCATTCACTCCAACTGTCCAGATTGTTCATCATACCAGTCGCGAACAATTGTGACCCAGCGACATGGCGCATTGGCATCCATAAAAATTACGTAGTTGTGTGGGAACGTGGAGTGCATGAATGGCTGTAAATGGTCTCCAAGTAGCCTACCATAAACATTTTCAATCAATGCTCGGTTCATTTGCAGCAGGGGACTGTAACGCCCCAAGGACAGAAAACCCCAATTAACAAACTCCCTGTTCTGCGCTCATAGATAGCACACCGCGCCTGCTACACGCGGCTCTTGGGGACCACAGCACAGCTACGACTCCTGAGGATGGGCTTATAACCGTCCGTAACCAGTCGTGTGAAAATAAAGTAATTTACAACTGAAGCGGTATTTTCAACCTCTGCTATTTCATTTCACTCAAGTCGGCTGGTAAGCCGGTTTGGACCCCCCCTATCAGCCACCTGGGACGCACCACGTAAGAGTATCACTCTCCTCCTCCTAAAACAACGTAGTAGGTTCGTGGCTTGCTATACATAACATATTATGAGAAGACCCACTGTTCATAGTCAGTCCCATGCAATAGATTATCAGCAAAAAGGCGAATGTTGTAATGACAATAAAATTTGGAGGAGAACGCTCCCGTACGAATTGGCATCCAGTTTTGGATGTAGCAAGAAGAGTAATGTATTGACATATAGTGCTGTCCGATTTTGGTGGTAATCATGTCTACGTATTTATTTATTTACTGAGATCATCTACGAGTAAAATAGTATTTGTTATCGTAATGCAATAAAAGATAACTCAAATGTGCATACACGCAGAATATGTAATTGTATTTTTATGAGTTAGGGCAACTGGTCAGCTGTGGACTTGCTGAAGGAACAACCCCAGCACTGAAATGATTTAAGAAAACCTAAATCAGGATGACTTGACAGAGCAAACACAATCCTCCCACATATGAGGTCAATGTCTTAACAACTGCACTGCATCAAAACGTTCTTTCAATAATACACATTTTGTACCAGAATTCGAGAGAAGTAATTTATCACTTCATGAGGTATGGACACCATCTAATAACTCATGAACCAAACACATGCTGCTGCGCCCCGTGCACTCCCTCCAGTTTATCCAGAAAAGCGACTCCATGCCTGTAAACGTTCAATAAGGCCCCACGCACCTCTTCATGACCATCTGAAAAACTGAGTTGACATCCTACCATGATGAGTGACATGTTGAGCTTGGGAGTATGACATTACTGTCATACACTTTATGCCTACGTACATGATTTTTCTGTGAGAGCAGTATACTGTGGTCACACGTAATGTAACAGGGAATAGTAGCTACCCCGTTTGGTTCTTAAACACTGCTGTAGTTTTTAATTGTGTAGTATGGCCGCGCGGTTCCATACTGTAGCGTCTAGAACCGCAGGCCACCCTGGCCGGCCTTGCAGAGTTTATTCTCTACAAATGTAGCAACACATCAGGGGAGTTGAAACAATCTTTACACGGGGAACTCATGTTTATCTATGAAAAGAATAAAATAGAATAATTATATTTGCAAAAACATATTATTACAAATATAATAAGGTGGAACTAATAAGACAATATATATTACAACATGATCTATAACTCACATTTAACTAACAATAATGTATCAACTAATCGTCACATACCTATTTCTTGATACAATGAAGGAGAAATTCTTCACTAACAAAAACTTTTAACACCTACTACACAAATCGCGTCCTCTCCTCCGCTCGTTCCTCTCTCCACAGCCGCTCTGGGCACAAACAAGGGGGTGGGCTGGTTCAAATGGCTCTGAGCACTATGGGACTTAACTGCTGAGGTCATCAGTCACCTACTTAAACCTAACTAACCTCAGGACATCACACACATCCATGTCCGAGGCAAGATTCGAACTTGCGACCGTAGCGGTCGCGCGGTTCCAGGCTGTAGCGCCTAGAACCGCTTGGCCACTTCGGCCGGCCAAGGGGGTGGGGGACCCTGACCTTCACTGCAGCAGTGTGACCAACTGACTCTTCTTGAAATTGTGAGACACGTCCCATAATCTCACCTTCTCCTCTATAATATGTAACATGTAAGATATTATATTTGTACATACGCAATCACACAATATAAAATGAATAGGCATACAAAATTATGGAATTCACAACCGATTTACTAATATTTAACGATTAAACGCTACACGTCAGAGATAGCCTCTATCTAAGAAAATAGAGCCAGTTCGGGAAAGGTGATTTCAAAAATGGTTCAAGTGGCTCTAAGCCCTATGGGACTCAACATCGGAGGTCATCCGTCCGCTAGACTTACAATACGTACGTGCCCGAGGCAGAATTCGAACCTGTGACCGTAGCAGCCGCGTGGTTCCAAACTGAAGCGCCTAGAATCGCTCCACCACAGCGGCCGGCAAATCCGTTTTCAGATTCAGATTCAGCATACCAAATATACCCAGTATACGTTCAAATATCCCAGGCAGCAGGAATTTTTTTTTTTTTTGTAGAGTTGTGTAATGCTGTAGCCACGCCATTACGTGGTATGTAATGTTCGCCTAGAAATTTCAGCCTCTAGGACCACAAACCTGGTGTATACACCTGAAAAATTATTTAAATCGATTTATGAAACGTGCTGTACTTCGTTTTCTGGTTACAGTGTACTATCAAATAGTAGTACATACTTACGTTATTAATAATGCAGTAGATGAACGGTGAATACTAAATCATGTGTTCCTACTCGACTTCTCATACGCAACTTCTCATACTCTCTTTCCTCTTTCTATTTTATACATTGTACATGTTCCGCATATTATAAAACTTCACTTGGCGATCCTTTGCGTTGCTCGGTTGAGGCCTAAAACGCTTCACTTTAGGAAACACGAGAGCGTCTCCGTAGGACAATGTTTGTAATAATAATACCTGCTTTTTACGCTATACAAACCTTGTGCTGCTTTCATTGCTTCCGTCAAAACACACATTTTTCTTTCGTACACGCGGAGCCACGTTACAACGAAATGAAGTCTAAAATTTAGAGGGAACAATCTGTATGTAACTTAGAAGGCATTCTTGCTTCTTATTGGTTCTACTTTACGAGGCACGTTGCCGAAATATCACAAAACGTATTTGGTATTTCACGTGGCGGAATGGCTTCTCAACTTGGAATAGCGAGAACTCATGTCACAAAACTATGGAGCATCAGTCACATCAACGTTAGCTAACTCTTCTCGCGTGCCGACTGTTTTACCTCACTTTTCACTGTCGAACGCTTTCTCCAGGTCGATAAATCGTATGAACTTGTCTTGTTTTTTCTTCGGACTTGCTCCCATTATCACCGTAACGTCATAATTGCATTTTTGACGCCTTTACCTTTCCTGAAGCCAAACGGATTCTCACTGATCATCATCTTCTGTATATTATTCTTGTCAGCAAGTTCGATGCATGAGCTGTTAAGCTGATTGTGCGATAGTTCTCGCACTTACCGGCTCTTCGCAATTTTGGGAATTGTGAGGATGATGTATTTCCAGAAGTTTGATGGTGTGTCGCCAGACTCATACATTCTACAGACCAACGTGAATAATCGTTTTGTTTCCATTTTCCCAATGATTTTAGAAATTCCGATGAAATGTTATCTATCAGTTCTGCCTTATTTGATTTTAAGCCTTCAAAAGCTCCTCTAAATTCTGATACTAATACTGGATCCCCTATCCAATTACTACCCACCTTTGTTTCCTCTTCAGTCCTGTCAAAAATTATTAATTTCACCGAAGGTTTCTTTTGACATTTCTGTATGCTGAATCAGTCCCCCCGACATATATTTCTTTTTCGATTTCGTCACGTTTTTCATGTAGCCATTTCGCCGTGCACTTCATTCCTGAGTGAGATCTATGTCTGCAGTCATGAATTTTCCTGAAAGTTTTTGAACTTCCTTCTTTCATCGATGAGATAAGTATTTCTTCTTTTATCCATGGTTTCTTCGCAGTTACCTTCCTTATACCTAAGTTTTCCCCCCCAGCTCCTTTGATTGCCCTTCTTAGAGATGTCCAGACCTTTTTTAACTAAACTGCCTGGTGAGCTATTCATTATCGCAGTATCTATACTATCAGAGGACTTCAATAGTATCTCGTCATTCCTTAGTACTTTCTTATCCCACTTCCTTAATCTCTCAAACCTCAGCCTCCTCTTGATCATTACCAAATTGTAATCTGGTCTATACACTATGTGAGCAAAAGTGTCCGGACACCCCCAAAAACATACGTTTTTCATATTAGGTGTACGGACTTCGGACGTGGTCAAGCTATTGGGTGTCACTTCTGTCATACGTCTGTAAGTGAGGTTTCCACACTCCTAAATGTCCTTTGATTCACAGTTTCCGATGTGATAGTGAAGCAAACGTGAAGGGGTACGTGCAGCACAAAAGCGAACAGGCCGACCTCGTCTGTTGACTGACAGTGACCGCCCACAGTGGAAGAGGGTCGTAATGTGTAATAGGCAGACATGTATCCAGACCATCACACAGGATTTCCAAACTGCATCAGAAGCCACTGCAAGTATCATGACAGTTAGACGAGAGGTGAGGAAACGTGGATTTCATAGTCGAACGGCTACTCATAAGCTACAAATCAAGCCGCGAAATGCCAAATGACGCCTCGCTTGGTGTAAGGAGCATAAACATTGCACAATTGAACATTGGAAAAGCGTTGTGTGTAGTGACAAATCACGATACACAATGTGGCATTCCGATGGCAAAGTGAACGTAATCCGCCAGCGTGTGCAGTGCCAACAGTAAAATTTGGAGGCGGTGGTGTTATGGCGTGGTCCTGTTTTTCATGGAGGGGGCTTCACCCCTTGTTGTTTTGCGTGGCACTATCACAGCACAGTCCTACATTGATGTTTTAAGCACCTTCTTGCTTCCCACTGTTGAAGAGCAATTCGGGGATGGCGATTGCATCTTTCAACACGATCGAGCACCTCTTCATAATGCACGGCCTGTGGTGGTGTGGTTACACGACAATAACATCCCTGTAATGGACTGGCCTGCACAATGTCCTGACCTGAATCCTATAGAACACCTTTGGGATGTTTCCACAATGAGATTTTCACTCTGCAGTGGAGTGTGCGCTGATATGAAACTTCCTGGCAGATTAAAACTATATGCCGGACCGAGACTCGAACTCGAGACGTTTGCCATTAGCGGGCAAGTGGTAGAGCACTTGTCCGCGAAAGGCAAAGGTCCTGAGTTCGAGTCTCGATCCAGCACAAAGTTTTAATTTTCCAGGAAGTTTCTCCTTTGGGATGTTCTGGGACGCCGACTTCGTGCCAGGCCTCACCGACCGACATCGATCCCTCTCCTCAGTGCAGCATTCCATGAAGAATGGACTGCCATTCCCCAAGAAACACACCTGAGAGGGTGGAAGCTGTCATCAAGGCCAAGGATGGGCCAACACCATATTCCAGCATTACCGATGAAGGGCGCAACGAACTTGCAAGTTATTTTCAGCCACGTGTCCGGATACTTTTGTCCACATAGTGTATCTGCCGCTGGGTTCGCCTTACAATCCAATATCTGATTTTGGAATCTCTGTCGGACCATGAAGTGATCTTAGTCTTCCTGTACCTCCTGGCCTTTTCCAAGTATACTTCCTCCTCTTGTGATTTTTGAACAGAGTATTCTCTGCTACCACCTAAAATTTATTGCAGAACTCAGTTAGCCTTTCTCGTCTCTCATTCCTTCCACTAAGTCCGTAGTCTCCTGTGATCCTTTCTTCTACTCCTACAACCGGATTCCAGTTCCCCATGCGCATTAGGCTTTATCTCCCTTTATGTACTAAATTACCTGTTCAGTATCCTCACGTGCTTTCTCTGCCACTTCATCTTCTGCTTGCGATGAAAATTTTACGACCTTGAAAAAGATAACTTCCTTCTGCTCAAATTGCTGATGCTATACGAATAAAAGTCCCTGACGTCGGCCGGCCGGGATGGCCGAGCGGTTCTAGGCGCTACAGTCTGGAACCGCGCGACCGCTACGGTGGCAGGTTCGAATCCTGCCTTGGGCATGGATGTGTGTGATGTCCTTAGGTTAGTTAGGTTTAAGTAGTTCTAAGTTCTAGTGGACTGATGACCTTAGAAGTTAAGTCCCATAGTGTTCAGTGCCATTTTGAACCCTGACGTCGATCGTGGCCGATACCCGATATGTATTGGCGATTGTTATTGGAATAGAAGACTCTGGCTTTCATAAATTGACAGCTGTAAAAGCAAGGGAATCTTGTGCTATTGAAACTAGTTTGATAGTTTAAGTTGTTGCAATAAAGGAGACTGAATCACGATTATCAGATAATTGAGTTTATTATTGGTATACCTTCTTTTCTCATTTGGAATGTACTGTTCCTTTTAACTTCAACGGTTTGTTTGCAAGTGAGTATAGTGAACGAAGCATCAACGGCTTTCAGTACATATATCATAATACGTTTTAGTAATAAAGTATGATTTAAAACATAAAGAAAATAATTGTATTCAACTTTTACCATCAATGCTTGGTAAATATCGACATTTGCCGGTATAAATGAGAAATAAGAATATTTAGCAAATATTTCGACTATGTGAATCTTGCCATTCCCAACAAGTGATTTTTCAAATCTTGATGTTCTCCAATTTCGGTCTTTCACGGTTACATATACACAGCCCCGTCTTCGCGCAGAAAGTGGATGACTTGTCTGCCGTACCGTAGCGGTAATAAATTGTATATAGTGTAGAGCATACAGTATCAAAATCATTTCATTCGTTTCCCCAGCCGTAACGTATAAACATAAAAACGTGGTGGGGGACTTCAATTTACGATAGTTGAGCTAATTTTCACGAAATGGTTATGAATTATGTACATAAATCTTCCTCATGAATCAGTCTATTAGCGAAAGCTATATCAAATTCCTGTGGTACTTCTCGGGATTGACTTTCACATAGAGACAAAAAAAAGTGACGTGGGCCTTTAATTTATGGTATGTATAGATTAGCTCCTGACAATGTTGCTCCAGTCTTGTTGGGACTGTTCTTCCCGCGATAAGGGACTACCATGTAGCCGGATGCAAAAAATAAGATGATCAACCGCAGTCCACCAGGTCTTATTGCGGTGGAGCGCCGTTGACCACCTGGTTATTGCATCCGGTGACGTGATATTCCCGTGTCGCACGAAGAACAACCCCAACAGAAGTACTAAAAAGTGAGTATAGTGAACGAAGCATCAACGGCTTTCAGTACATACTTAAGTCTCCTGGTATTACGACGCTGGTGTCGTCGGAATCTGTACCGTAGGACGTAGGCAAGCAGTGCGGTCGAAATTTGATGTCGGGGCGTTTACCGGTTGTGTCAGCACTGGGCGCTCGCTGAGTGGAGTGGTGTGAATTTTGAGATTGTGCCCCTGGTGGCTGGGGGGCGGTAATTGACTGCAATTAGCCGGGACGGACTGTAATTAGCGCTGCTAGTGCACAGTGCTGCCGCACCCCACACACAGTCGGGTATGGCGCCAGCTGTCCCCTCAGGATACCAGCCCAACAGCGCACATCCCATATCGAATGCAGTGGTATACGGCAACGCATAAACTGCTCAAAACAGTTTTGCACTATCCTAATGGCCGCCATCGTTTGCGCTACGTTTTTTTATTGGAAACCTCTTTCTCGATACTACACTCGTCTTCATAAATTAAGGATAACTGCAGAATGTGGTGCCACAAAACGTGGCACTACACAAAATTGGCACTAATACATAGGCACATAGGGAACACACACGATACAGATCTGTAAGTCGAAGGTATTGGTGATAAGCTGAGAAAACCGCTCCGAAACACATATGCTACAAAACCACACTGTTTCCTGCGCATCTACCCCGACATAAATATGGGATATGATCACCATGCACACGTACACAGGCCGCACAACTGGTTGGCATACTCTGGATCAGGTGGTCGAGCAGCTGCTGGGGTATAGTCTCCTATTCTTGTACCAGTGCCTGTCGGAGCTCCTAAAGTGTCCTGGGGATGTGAAGACGTGCAGCGATACGTTGACCGAGAGCATCCCAGACGTGATCGATGGGGTTTAGGTCTGGAGAACAGGCAGGCCACTCCATTCGCCTGATATCTTCTGTTTCAAGGTACTCCTCCACGATGGTAGCTCGGTTGGGGCGTGCGTTATCATCCATCAGGAGGACATGTGCAAAATGACGTCCCGATACCTGTTACAGTTCCTCTGTCAAAGACATGCAAGGGTGTACGTGCACCAATCATAATCCCACCCCACACTATCAAACCACGAACTCCATACAGGTCCCTTTCAAGGAAATTAAGGAGTTGGTATCTGGTTCCTGGTACACATCAGATGAAAACCCGGCGAGAATCAGCGTTCAGAATATACCTGGACTCGTCCGTGAGCTTAACCTGGGACCACTGCTCCAATGACCATGTACTGTGCTCTTGACACCAGGTTTAAGAGCTCTCCTGTGACCAGGGGTCAGTGGAATGCACCTTGCAGGTCTCCAGGCGAATAATCCATGTCTGTTCAGTCGTCTGTAGACTGTCTGGAGACAACTGATCTAGTGATTGCGGTAAGGTCCCGAAAAGGCTACCTGCAGTACTCCGTGGCCGTCTGCGGGTACTGATGGGGAGATATCGGTCTTCTTGTGGTGTCGTATACTGTGGACGTGTGGACGTCCCGTACTGCAGCGCCTGGACACGTCTGCTGGAATCGTTGCCATAATCTTGAGATCACACTTTGTGGCACACGGAGGACCCGAGCTACGACCTGCTTTGTTATCAGCCTCCAGTCGCCCTAGTATTCTAACCCTCATAACGTCATCAATATGTGTTCTTTGAGCCATTTTCAGCACACAGTCACCATTAGCACGTCTGAAAACGTCTACACACTTACTCGCTGCACCGTACTATGACATGCACCAACACACATCTCTGCGATTGTGGACTGCTGCCAGCGCCACCGTGCGAAGACCACAGGTCAAATGCACAGCATGGTCATACCCCGAGGTGATTTAAACCCGCAAACTGCCCATCAGAGCGTTGTTTCACCGTGTATCAGCATCATCCTTAATTTATGAGCATGAGTGTATTTCTCCAACGGGAAACTGAACGCGCAAGTCACCTCTGTATTGGAGGTAGGGTGCGCGCAGAATATTTTGGCGCATGACTGCGCTGATGGCGTGGTGGCGGAGGTGGCAGTGATAGTGGTGGGGGTTTCAGTGTGAACGAGAATCATGTGGAAGGGTAGGTGGAGTTCGACTCCTATACCCTTTGCACAAACATATTGTAAGTAGGGCTGTTTAGGTTTTTTATTGGTAACGCCATGCAGCACTCTATACGAAAATCACTGACTGTGCTGTGTGCAGTCTGAGGCTGGTCGGCATTGTTGCAATAGTCACTGTTGTAGCGTTGGGCAGTTGGCTGTTAACAGCGCATAGCGTTACACAGTTGGAGGTGAGCTGCCAGCAGTGGTGGATGTGGGGAGAGAGATGGCGGAGTTTTGAGAGCGGATGATCTGGACGTGTGTCCATCAGAGACAGTAAATTTGTAAGACTGGCTGTCATGAACTGATATATAATGACTTTTGAACACTACTTAGGTAAATACATTGTTTGTTCTTTATCAAAATCTTTCATTTGCTAACCACGCCTATCAGTAGTTAGTCCCTTCAGTAGTTAGAATCTTTTATTTAGCTGGCAGTATTGGCGATCGCTGTATTGCAATAGTTCGAGTAACGAAGATTTTTGTGAGGTAAGTGATTTGTGAATGGTATAGATTATTGTTAGTCAGGGCCATTCTTTTGTAGTGATTTTTGAAAATCAGATTGCGTTGCGCTAAAAATATTGTGTGTCAGTTTAGTGTTGATCAGAATAAGTAAAGGACGAAATGTCTGAGTACGTTCAGTTTTGCTCAGCTGTTTGAAAAGCAAATAACGTAAGATGCTTATCAGCACAGTCAATCATAAATTTTTCTAAGGGGACGTTACAATGTATCTATAGGTAAAGATGTGTGATTGTACATAGGTTTCAGCCATGGAATTTCTGTGAACCGACTTGTCTCTCCATTCGTCTGTTTGAACACGCTAATTTCCAAAGCTACTAGAAAAAATTTTAATAAGGTTTTCTAAGGTAACGCGAGTGTGGCTGGAGGCAACATATAGACTTTATTTCACCAAAACCAGATCACAAAAACACAGTGATTTAAATTATTGTCTAAAACCATTATGTCTGTCTCTTCGTCTGTTTGAACATACTAATCTACAAAACTGCTTGACGATTTTACAGTGGTTTTCACATGTAACTTGAGCATGGCTTGGGGCTATATATGTGCATTATTTAATCAAAATCGCATAAAGGAAAAGAAAGATATTTAAAATGTTATCCATTCTAATATTATATAGGTGAAAGTAATTCACTACGTTTTCACTACTGGTCTGCTGAACTGATATCGATGAAATTTGATATGAACCTAGATTGAACCCTGAAGGTGAACATAGGCTGCTTTAGAAAGCGTGCCATACAAAATATTTATTGGCTGGAAAAATATTATGCGAACTAGGGAAAAATATTTACTTTTTCAAAGAGCTGTTTAATTCTTGGCTTTTGATTTGAAAGCTTTTGTTGGTTTATAAGTGCTCTGCTAAGCAATTCAATGTCATGAATGCAATGCTTGTACAATCCTCAATGAGTTTAATCCATATTTTCACAATTATATTACTAAATGCAAAAGTAACTCAGTCTGTTATGTTTTTACAACTAAACTGTTGAATCGATTTCGATGAAGTCTCGTGTGGAGATTGTTTGAATCCTCAGAAAGAGCAAGAAAAAACATGTGAACATAAACCATGTTATAAAATTATTAAATTTGTTGCTTAATCTACAATTTGTATAATGTATAACTACTTCAGCAGCACAACGTGGAAACATGCACTCCTGCCTACGTCCCTCTATATGCACTGCCCAGCAGCAACGCTGCTCATGCCTCCCCTAGTGCCTTGCAGCAGCTTGAGAGGAGAGAGAGCAGGGCACACATCAGCAGCTATGCTTACATGAACAGGCAGACATGTGAAGATAGCTGATGTTACTGCACGGACAGTAGGTTACTTACTCGCAATCGTAAAGCCGGCCGGAGTGGCCGAGCGGTTCTAGGCGCTACAGTCTGGAACCGCGCGGCCGCTACGGTCGCGGGTTCGAATCCTGCCTCGGGCATGGATGTATGTGATGTCCTTAGGTTAGTTAGGTTTAAGTAGTTCTAAGTTCTAGGGGACTGATGACCTAAGAAGTTAAGTCTCATAGTGCTCAGAGCCATTTTTTTTTTACTCATCGTAACAAAACTACTGATATACGAGCTCAGGTGCGGATAAGAGATAGTCTTTCATAACTTTAAGCTACAGCTCGTGAGTCTGCAAACGATCGGATTAATAGGTTAAGTCAGTACTACCAATAGTTTGACAAAAATATAGACATTCACTATCTATAGGTTCTCACTAGTGTGCCGAAAAAAAGAGATATTCGCGTAAACAAAGCATCAACCATCACGAAAAAGACAGAACAGTGTACCAGGACGAAATTTCGTAAAACAAAGGAGGGGTCAAAATCTAATGTAGCAGCCTATATCGCTGGCTATGATACTGGCAATGTAACATAAAAGACACGTTTCATGTGGAAATTACACTACTGGCCATTAAAATTGCTGCACGAATAAGAAATGCAGATGATAATCGGGTATTCATTGGACAAATATATTATACTAGAACTGACATTCACGCAATTTGGGTACATAGATCCTGAGAAATCAGTACCTAGAACAACCACCTCTGGCAGTAATAACGGCCTTGATACGCCTGGGAATTGAGTCACATAGAGCTTGGATGGCGTGTACAGGTACAGCTGCCCATGCAGCTTCAACACGATACCACAGTTCATCAAGAATAGTGACTGGCGTATTGTGACGAGCCAGTTGCTCTGCCACCATTGACCAGACGTTTTCAGTTGGTGAGAGATCTGGAGAATGTGCCGGCCAGGGCAGCAGTCGAACATTTTCTGTATCCAGAAAGACCCGTACAGGACATGCAACATGCGGTCGTGCATTATCCTGCTGCAATTTAGGGTTTCGCAGGGATCGAATGAAGGGTAAGCCACGGGTCGTAACACATCTGAAATGTAACGTCCACTGTTCAAAGTGCCGTCAATGCGAACAAGAGGTGACCGGGACATGTAACCAATGGCACCCCATACCATCACACTGGGTGATACGCCAGTATCCAATGTGCGTGCACCGCGATGTCGCTAAACACGGATGCGACCGTCATGATGCTGTAAACAGAACCTGGATTCATCCGAAAAAATGACGTTTTGCCATTCGTGTACCCAGATTCGTCGCTGAGTACATCATCGCAGGCGCTCCTGTCTGTGATGCAGCGTCAAGGGTAACCGCAGCAGTGGTCTCCGAGCTGATAGTCCATGGTGTTGCAAACGTCGTCGAACTGTTCGTGCAGATGGTTGTTGTCTTGCATCTGTTGACTCAGGGACCGAGACGTGGCTGCACGATCCGTTATAGCCATGCGGATAAGGTGCCTGTCATCTCGACTGCTGGTGATACGAGGCCGTTGGGATCCAGCACGGCGTTCCGTATTACCCTCCTGAACCAACCGATTCCATATTCTGCTAACAGTCATTGGATCTCGACCGACGCGAGCAGCAATGTCGCGATACGATGAACCGCAATCGCGATAGGCTACATTCCGACCTTTATCAAAGTTGGAAAAGTGATGGTACGCATTTCTCCTCCTTACACGAAGCATCACAACAACGTTTCACCAGGCAACGCCGGTCAACTGCTGTTTGTGTACTAGAAATCGGTTGGAACTTTCCTCATGTCAGCTCGTTGTAGGTGTCGCCACCGGGGCCAGCCTTGTGTGGATGCTCTGAAAAGATAATCATTTGCATATCACAGCATCTTCTTCCTGTCGGTTAAATTTCGCATCTGTAACACGTCATCTTCGTGGTGTAGCAATTTCAATGGCCAGTAGTGTATATTATGTCAGTCCGCTGATAGCGTTTTTGGCAATATTATCTAAAAATAAAATTCTGCATCTTTCTGAAGTGGTGACGCCTTGGGAAGTACTTATGGCTATATTTCTCCCCTCTTTCTTGCTGTGCTTTATTCTCTGTTCTATGCAACTGGAATAGCCAGCTGTTCCTGCAACCCTCTTTTAAAGATATTTTTGCTTTCTTGTTTGCTTCTTCCAAAGCAAATTTAATGGTAACCATACATGCCTAATTATGAAGAACTTGCCCTGCACCTATGGTGCGTGAACACAGCAGTGCCACGCTTGTAATAAAGGGACACCAACGAGAACGTTGGAAGTCAGTAGGCAACGGTAAGCTGAGGTACTTGAAACGTATTCGCAGTTGCGAATAATGACAACCATCATCTGTGTAATGAAATGACGACAATGAAAATTTGTGCCAGTCCGTGACTCGAACCCCGATTTCTCGCTTATCGCAGGCGGTCGCCTTACCATTTTTTTCCTGTCTGATCGTTATTGTTCTCCGCATTTGGTCGGGCGTCACATGGCACCTGTTCAAGTTACTCTTTGAATACTTCACTCATTTTGTTAATTATACAGGGCAGCCTGCACTCTAACCGAACACGCTGAGCTACCGTGCCGGAACCATTAGGCTATCCAATCGCGATTCATGGCCGGGACCAACTGCGCTGGCCCTCCTTGTGCAGCTCGTGGCTTCAGCCGCTCGGACCTCGTAACCACCTCTTGTAGCTGCGCTACCGCCAATCCCCAAACTTCGTGCCTCCCTCTCGGGGCCGGCCGGAGTGGCCGAGCGGTTCTAGGCGCTACAGTCTGGAGCCGCGCGACCGCTACGGTCGCAGGTTCTAATCGTGCCTCGGGCATGGATGTGTGTGTTGTCCTTAGGTTAGTTAGGTTTAAGTAGTTCTAAGTTCTAGGGGACTGATGGCCACAGCAGTTAAGTCCCATAGTGCTCAGAGCCATTTGAACCATTTGAACCCTCTCGGGACAGCGAACCACGTATATATATCGGCAAGCAAAGACCTTCTAAGGACACAACCCACAGATACCAACTCTTCCTTATAGATATTGGCAATGGGGCCACAAGAGGGATAGTCGATACTGCACCTGAGACAGTGGCGCCAGACGAACAGTCTACTAATTCAATGGCGCCACGGCTCGCCTTTCTTGGGGTATTTCATCTCCTTGAACCACTTTATTAAAAATAGTCACTAGTGCTACTACTGCTTTAGATCCTCCGTACTTCAATAATTCCATTGCTGTATCCCCCGGACCGGTTGCCTTTCCATTTTTTGATTTTTAAAGAGCCTGATAAACTTCATTGTCAGCCACCTCTTCCACAGGATAAATCGCCATTCGGTTCTTCTTGAGATCTTCCCCTTCCTCTGTAAGAAGATTTTTAAAATCTGTCTTCCACTCAGAAATGGGAATCGCTCTAGCTCCTCTTCTAATATTAGCAGGAGCTCTCATTTGATATATAAGCCCCTGATGCCCTGTTGTATCCAACTAAATGTTCTACATCGGAATTTCTTCTCCCATGCCTTCTCTTTAGCTCGGATAACATACTCCGCAAGTCACAGTTCATGGCGGCGGACACTTCGTACCACTACTAAAACACTCCCTATCTTGTTCCACCCCCAAACTGTTTGTATGTCTTCGCATGAGCCATGATTTCTCTTGTCTTGTCTTCGCGGTTCTTACTCGAGGTATGTATTTGTGGCAATAGGATCTTCCTGCAGACTGCCGCCCATGTTGGTTTTCTAAACTTTTTCAATAGTGTCTTGCAAAAAAGAATTATTCCTCACAGCAATTTGAGTTCATGTAAGATTTCCGTAATGCTTTCATGTTGATCGACCTTAGCGGTAACAAATCTAGCAGAACGTCTCTGAACTCCTTCTACGTCTTCCTTTCTCCGAACTGCTGGGAATCCAAAATCTCTCGAACAGTACTGCGTAATGGGTCGCACAGGTATTCTCTACGCGGTCGCCTTTATAGATTAGCTACACTTTCCTAGAATTCTCTCAATAAACCGAAGTGGATGAGGGATTGTGAGATGCTGATCAGGGCTGTGGCTGCATTTGTATCCAATGGCAGATTACCAATGCCAGTGACGAGAAGAGAATTTTTGAACGTATTTCTTGCATGAGAAAACTCTATCCTGTTGCTTGCCTGCCGTGGAAAACTGCTGGTAATGAGCGAAATGTTCGGGACCATTTGGATAATGACAAATAAATGTTTGCTGATGCAGCCGTTTGTGGATGTTTTCTCAATCCGATTTTCACTGAAAACATTCGAGGTGCTGAGCATCTGTTCTTTATAATATTTCAATGCGGTCCAAGTGACACTGCAAAAAAGACTTTAAAACAGTCACGTATGACACACACAAAGAAAATGCGCTGATCGTTTTGTGCTTGTGATGTATAGCTAAAACGACATTGTTTTACAGATCTTTCTACTAGATTTTTAATTTACAGCGATGTATTCTCAGCTTTTATTTCTGATATTTTCTCATTTGACTTTGTAGGTATTAATATTTGCCGCATACAATAATAATGATCATTTATCGAATTACGTTACACTGTACGCAACTGGAATTTCGAGTAATAGTTTAATTTTGTAGGTGTTAATACTTTTCGTATGAAAAATAGTTCTTCATTCCATGCAATCTTTGGGTGGGAGAATATGCAGCTAAATTAAAAATTGTCGTAAAAATTATAAAAATATTTATATCATCTGGACACTTAATCCACCTTCCAATGTGAGTCAACTTGCAAAGTAATGGTCAAAAGGAGATTGAAGGTGGGGGCGGGGGTGGGGTTTGGTGATGCAGGGCTGATAGTGTGCGCCGTGACCTCGCTCCAACTTTCTAGCGCTTCTCAGTCTTTGTTAAACTTTACTCCAAACACAATTTTTCGCTCGCTGAGAAACCCCTCTTAAATGCCTCTGAAGCGTCTCTGAAGCTACAAACGGAGGGCAGGCAGGTTAAGGTTTAAGTGCCTTGACGATTACACAATTCTCGCCCTTCTTATAGGTCTGTGTTTCCAAGTTAAAAGGAAGAGTGAAAGATAGTATAAATATGAATTATCGCTTGCGTTGGGAGGCAACGATATAGTGCCTTCCAACGTGAAATTTAAGGAAGTAAAGTCATCGTGTACGTTGTAATAAACGACAATTAGTTTTTTATTTTAAAGTAAACAGTAGCCATTACCGATGTCGTTAAGTTCTTTCAAGTCGTCATGTCGCTGATGTTAGAAGCTCCCCTTGTTGTTTTCCCGTCTGTGATCCACGTTCTTTTTCTTTTCCTTTTTTATTGGTATTTACCCACACATGTTTCGAAACCTATGCGTGAAAAACAATGTGTGTAATTGCACACTATGAATCATATGGAGGATGTATAATGTAACAAAAAACTGTAGGTAGAGAACACCCATTACTTCTACCTATGAGAAAGTAACTTTTTGAGCAAAGGAACATACTTTCTTCCGGCTATGTTGATGATAACACGCTTCCAAGTCATGAAATCGTGTAAAATCCAACCTTTAAATTAATTCAGCTTCAGATGAGGAATCACAGCAAAGTAGATGCTATAAAACTTTTATTCATTGCGGATACGAGCCAGCTATAGTTTAAAGCTTAAAATAGAAAACCAGTCAAAATATTGAATAATATATTTACAAAAATAAAAACTACACCCGCAGGTAAGAATTTTTTTTTATTTTTAAAGATGTATGGGTAACTAATAAAAAAATCATTGTATTGTGCATATCGGCGAGTTATTTTTAAAACCAGCCAGTTTTAAGTACATGACAAAATGGTAACGATCAGGAGATATGTTAAAGAGTACGAACAACGTTGTGGAGAAACACTGTGCAACTATCTTACTTGCGATCCAATTGAGTTATTTTTTTAATCATTCCAGTCAGCTTTCTTGAAAAGAAGAGCGGCCATTATACGAATATCAGATTACATTTACGTAAACTGTTCTAGTCCACTTTCTGGAAAACAACAGTGGACTGTTATACAGAACGTTCCAAAAACACACCACAATATTTCAGGGCGAGGTTCAGCACGTACAGGAGGTAAAACTACGTCATATGAACATGGGACTGGAAATGGATATTTATTGAGATATCGGACATGAATATTACTAACGCTCCCTACGAACTCGCCGTAACATTTCCGCTGTCCTACGTAACGATACTGTGTGGTATTTACGGATTCTGGCCGAGCTGGAATACTGTAGTTCGTGGTGGGCCCTAAAGACTGCTCTTTTACCTGTTGTAGATGTTGATCCGCGCCCTGAAATATGGCCGTGTATTTTTGGTAAACCGTCTATATCAGATTACATTTAGGGGTATCTTTCTAATCCACTTCCTTGGCGACAACAATGGACCTTTGTCTGTCAATTACATATATGTGCATCATTATGACAATAATTTTTTCTCTTCAGATTATTGAACTAGCTTTACAGTGTCGATCGTACTTCAATGTATCCATGCCAATGTTGGTTGAGCACCGTGGCTCTGGCTTGAATTACTGGAAGAATAGCTTTATTAATGCCAAAAGACATTCTGGGCTTGAATATGGGTGAAAGTCTGAAAGGCGTCTCGTAAATCAATCTACACAAAAAGTTGCTGATTGCTGTGCGTCTTCAAGTATTCTGCAGTCTACGTTTCCTTACATCTGTTTCTGCTGCTATCGATCTAAAATTTAAATGGCTAGCTACACGTTACTCTACATTCAGTTAAGTCTTTCCACACTGAGTAGAGCGTCCCTTTAGTGTGATAGATCCATAGATATTCGTTATTTGATTTCATTCTGGCTAATTTCAAATGGTTCAAATGACTCTGAGCACTATGGGACTTAACATCTGAGGTCATCAGTCCCATAGAACTTAGAACTACTTAAACCTAACTAACCTAAGGACATCACACACATCCATGCTCGAGGCAGGATTCGAACCTGCGACCGTAGCAGTCGCTCGGTTCCGGACTGAAGCGCCTAGAACCGCTCGGCCACCGCGGCCGGCCTGGATAATTTCACAACTGTCTACATAACCTGCTGATATTAGTGGTACTACAACTGCATGTACTACTGTAACAATAACATATTGTTGTTGTTGTTGTGGTCTTCAGTCCTGAGACTGGTTCGATGCAGCTCTCCATGCTACTCTATCCTGTGCAAGTTCTTCATCTCCCAGTATCTACTGCAGCCTACATCCTTCTGAATCTGCTTAGTGTATTCATCTCTTGGTCTCCCTCTACGATTTTTATCTTCCAATACTAAATTGGTGATACCTCGATGTCTCAGAACATGTCCTACCAACCGATCCCTTCTTCTAGTCAAGTTGCGCCACAAGCTCCTCTTCTCCCCAATTCCATTCAATACCTCCTCATTAGTTATGTGATCTACCCATCTAATCTTCAGCATTCTTCTGAAGCACCACATTTCCTGACATTTAAATCTATACTCGATGTTAACAAATTTTTCTTCTTCAGAAACGCTTTCCTTGCCATTCCTAGTCTACATTTTATATCCTCTCTACTTCGACCATCGTCAGTTATTTTGCTCCCCAAATAGCAAAACTCCTTTACTACTTTAAGTGTCTCATTTCCTAATCTAATTCCCTCAGCATCACCCGACTTAATTCGACTACATTCTATTATCCTCGTTTTGCTTTTGTTGATGTTCATCTTATACCCTCCTTTCAAGACACTGTCCATTCAATAACATGTCCGTTATAATTATCCGGGCTGTTATGCCGTGGTCGGTTGATGAATTCTGTGTCAATTCCCAATGTTTCGTCCCCGGCTGCGGGGGACATCTTCAAGGGGGTTTGTAGCTCGATGGAAAGTCTGCATTTTAGTATGTAAGAATAACAACATCACAACTATTACAAATATAAGAAGGCCGTCTTATTGCTACCACGAGCACCTTCAATTTTGCTGCAGTTATTACTACTACTAAAACTTGCGTTAGATACGTTCTACGAACACTACTTCCTTGAGTCGAACTCCAATAGCGGAAATCTAAAGTGCCTGACGTTAATCCTTATACAACAGGCAATTTGAGCCGTTAAGGTACACGAAGGTTCTCAGGCAATGGGAGTTGCGACCTAGCGAAAGCCTTGGCTGTTAACAGCAGCCGCAGCTGTTCAGGCATTATAGTTCCTCGCTCAGAGGGGGGAACACACGCCCACAGTCCGCAAATGCAAGCATGTTGCTGAAAGGAAATCGGAACATTTGACCGCAAAATGGGCTCTAAATGGAAAATACTGCCGCAGTTTACGGACCGCATTCAGACAGCGTCTTTTGTGCCCTCCGCGGGCCTTACCACAAAACTGTTAATTTCGTCCGCGGGCGTGCGCTCCGTTGTACAGCAATCGGCTGTCAAAATAGTGAGATCTGTGTGGCCGTGGGGTGCCTGCGTGGACTGGAGTGGAGGGGGGAGTGCTACTCGAGTTTCGGCCGCGACGATTTCCAAGGGTCGGGTTACGGCTGGCGCTGTTTGTAATGGAGATGCGCTTATAAGGGAGTGTGGGGCCGCTTTGTGTGCGCGCGCAGGCCTGCTTCACACGTGAGGGTCGCGAGGTGCGAGGCCGGGGCACCGCTCGTTAAAGTACCCTCCTCCTCGTCACAACACACCGCGACTCTACCGAGAGGTCCAGCCAGACACAAGGTGCTGCGGGTGGGCGGGGGTGGGGAGGAGGGTCAGTAAATAACTTAGAAGATGATGGTACAGACTCATTCGAATAAAACGTTACGTATTATACGAGGGTTATTCGGAAAGTAAGATCCGATCGGTCGCGAAATGGAAACCACAGCGAAAATTATAATAAATGGAAAGCACCAGTTTGCTTTTGTTCTACAACATTGTAGAACAAAAGCAAACTGGTGCTTTTCATTTGTTATAATGTTGTTCTACCAAGAACCGACGGAAAATTCTGTTGACAGCGAAAATTCTTTGACGCTTTGCACAGACGTGTTGGCAGTGACTCTAGGTTGCCCGTGGATCGTGTCACGTCGCACTTTTCAGTTTTGAGCGAACAATGAGCATGTGAAGATGCCGAGAAAATAGTGTCCTCCGGCAAGTGTGGATGTCTGTTGAGAGATTTAACCTGTTTTTAAGCAATCCTACACAACATAACTGCCATGCATATCCTTCTTCCTGATAATTCTCGACCGCGCACCGCACTGGCAATGATGACGCTCCCTCTTATTTACATCTCTTCTCAAATGTTCCGCTGGCTATGAAAACAACATTCCGGCGCAAACAACCAGCTGCAGACCAGCGTAGAGAATTGGCGGAAAGCACATACGGCTACCTTCTATGACGAGGGTACTCGAAAGTTGGTACGAGCGGCGACTACGAGGGGCGTTTGAAAAGTCCCTGCAAAGTTCGAGAGATGGCACCACCGGCGCGTATTGAGGTCATGTTATTTAGTAGCATCTTTGGAAAGAACGCACACCAAGTTTCAGCCACATTGGTCTATTTCTTAGTGTTTGGCATTCGTATGAATCAAGGAAGTCGAGTGATTGTCAACAAATGGACGAAAAAGAATTTAGTGTGGCGATTAAACATCACTTTATGAAAGGCAAAAAGCCTCAGGAGACTAAAGAGAGGCTTGATAAACATTATGGTGACTCTGCACCGTAGATTAGAACAGTTTCTAAGTGGTTTCAAAATTTCGGATTCGCCATATGTCCACAAGTGATGCTGAACGTTCTGGCCGCCCTGTGGAGGTTACGACTCCAGAAATCACTGATAAAATCCATGATATGGTGATGAATGACAGAAGAGTTAAGGTGTGTGAGATTGCTAGTGCTGTGGGCATCTAGAATGAACGGGTACATAATATTTTGCATAAACATTTGGACATGGGAAAGCTATCCGCAAGATGGGTTCCTCGATTGCTCACGCTTGACCAAAAACGGAACCCCGTGAAGTGTTGCCAGGATGGTTTGCAGCTATTCAGGACTTTAAGAGTCGTTTCGTCATTGTGGATGAAACATGGATACATTACTATACTCTTGAGACCAAAGAACAGTCTAAACAATGGGTTACCAAGCGAGAATCTGCACCAAAAAAGTGAAGACAATTCCTTCGGCCGGAAAGGTTACGGCGACTGTTGCATGGGGGCTTAATTAATATTAAATTTGAAAATAATTTTAATTTTTTGGTAGCTGTATGTCCGATTACGCTGTGTCTCGTAAACGGTTGGCCCTGACTAGTTTTAGTACGCAATCTGACTGCATAGAAGAACAACAAAAACTGAAATGAAAATTTCCTGTTAACACAATTAATTAATTAAGTCCCCAGCAACTATAAAACCTACGAAACCAAAGCACAAGTGTAATTGTTCTGTGTGTGGGAGTGTGACTCAACGTACACATCTGGCACGGTTCTTCTTCAACAAGACAAGAAATTTTAAATATCATTTATACTGAAGTAATTAAAAAAAATAGAAATACTATAATTGCGTAAGAAAACCAGAACTACACTGTAATACAAGAACACAAGCCAGATGCTTTGTTGACTGAACCTGTAATGACGCATTATTTAAGACATTGAGATAATAAAAAGAAAAGGAAAAATTTTTTTCTTTTACCTTCATGTATTGACGAAAATCACTCTAATCATTACAATATCTCCACACCGACTCGCTACTACCACATCTCAACAAGAACTTTTCAGTATCACATCTCAGCAAGCACTTTTCACTAGCACATCTCAACAAGCACTCTACTACGAGTTCTCCCCAAGCACTGCCAGTGGAGGCGGCTGAATAATACTCTTTGGCGCAATCTCTGGCGCTGTGGCTCAGTGTAGCCACCTTTCACTGTCTTTTGGGATTCGGAAGGGATAATACTCATCGACTATCTGGAAAAGAGTAAAACTATTACACGTGCTTATTATTCATCGTTACTGGACCATTTGAAAACCGAGCTGCACGAGAAACGCCGGCGATTGGACCGCAAAAACGTCCTTTTTCATCGCGACATGCACCAGCACATACCTCAGCAGTTTTGGTCGCAAAATTAATGGAAATAGGATTCCAAGCCGTTTCACATCCCCCCTATTCTCCAGACTTGGCTCCCTCGGACTACCATTTGTTCCCCCATATGAAGAAATGGCTGGTGGGACAAAGATTTTATCCAAACAAGGAGGTGATTGCAGCAACTAATGGCTGTTTTGCAGATTGGACAATTCCTATTATTCGGAAGGAATCAACAAATTAGAACAGCGTTGGACGAAGTGTGTAAGTCTAAAAGGAGACTACGTCGAAAAATAAAAAAGGTTTACCAAAACGCGTAAGTAGATTTTATTTTTGCACGGATTTTTCAAACGCCCCTCGTATGTAGAGGCGTAGACGGAAGGTGTAGCTAACTGTTTTCAAATAAAACATTTTTGTTTAAGGTTGAATTACAAGTAAACTGATTTTGTTCTACTGATTTCTGCTTATTTATAGCCAGTTTTCGGCTTATTAGACCATTTACATTATAAGCAAAGATACAATCAATTTTCACAGAATATTCTGCACCAAACTTATGTTTTAACGTTGTTGATTAAACTTTATGCAATATACTGTATGTTGTGTAATTTAAATATTTATTGGTTTTAATATTGTCCATTGCTTGAAGTGTAATCTACAAAGTTAAAGAACACGTTTGGTGGAAAGAATTCTCTGCAAGCGGAGTGCGCCTTTGGTTATAATGTTTGTTGGCCTGACAACTAGTGTCGCATACAGATGCTAGTCAGTTGTTTCCTGAAGATGGCCCAGCAAGCCGAAAATTAATTTGAAACTAACAAAAATAAGTATTCAGCCTTAAATATGCAACTATTCTACCAAAAAGTGATGAAAGAGTCCATGAATAATAATAAAAAAACACTTTTGATTTTCACTGTGGTTTCCATTTCGCGACCGAACGGACCTTACTGTCCGAATATCCCTCTTGTGTTATTCTTAATGGTACATACATAGGGCGGACAAAAATATGGAAACACAAAAAACACGACAGAATGCGGTGTAGGATAACACTCTTGGCATTCGAAATAACTACAAGTCGTCTCGGAATAGCTAAATACGGGTCTTGAACGGTTTTCTTTCAAAATACTGGTAAGTTTAGGTCACAATGATAGACGTGGACAGCGACCATGCACACGTCTCTCCAAAGTCGACCACAAAGGCTTGACAATACTGAGATCTTTCTTCTGCTGCGGCCAGGGGAGATGCGACAGTTCATCTTCGTGATCACAAAACTAGTCTTGGACGATGCGAGCTATGGAACAGAGGTCATGTCGTCTCGGAATACAGCAAAACCACTGAGAAACAAATATTGTACCAACGGATGGACCTGATCAGCCAAAATGGTCACATAATGCTTGGCAGTAATGAAACCTTACAAAGTAACCATGGGGCCCATGGGATACCACGATTTCGTTGCTCATGTCTTCACCGAACCCCCACCATGTCTCACTCTGAAAGTTTAATATCATACTTAAACTAGTGTTTGTTAAGTGTCAGATGTGAGTTAACGAGCATTTTGCTCTCATTTAAGTAGATGGCCGAAAGAGTCAGCCATTAGGAATTGTGAGACGAACCCTGTTGTCGAGAATCGTGTGCCACAAAGAGCGCACATTCGCCACGAGATTGGAAAATTCACAGGCTCTATTGTGCTGAATGAGGCCTAAGCACTACATGGGTGAGTGAGACAGACGAGAGCCTACATCATAAGGAAACCCCGTAGAAGCTGTTTGTGGCCAGGGAGACGTAGCAGTGTTAGATGTGGCGGACCTAAGATCGGCCATAAAGGGAAACATTTATGAAAACTATTTAATTCTGTAGCAATGCAGGGAACGAAGCCACAGTAATTGTAACCTACCATCCTTCATAAATTTTCATGGTGATCCCAATAAAACCTGAGTATTGATCATATCTGTAATAGTTTAGGATTTACTGTTAAAGTGAAATTAACAAGTTTTGTAACAAAGACCTGAATACTAAAATCTGAACGCTTTGGTCAATCTTAACGATCGACATTTCACATAAAAGCGCATCATTAAAATGATAAGTGTTGTAAACAGCAACTCTGTAACTTTATTTGTTTAAAAGAGATAGTAAATTTAAATTAAAAGTTTTTTCAATTAAACAACAGATCATCATTTCCTCCACACAAAACACACTGAACGATGTCAGCATGACATTAGGTAATAGATTATTTGTTGTACAGCTTAGTGCATAATAATTACTTTTGTTATTTATTTATTTATTAGATAGCACATTAGTGCAAGGCTATTGGCCGTGACATTAGAAGTTAAGAAGGAAATTGCATTGGTTTTATGTAAAAGAATTAAACGTTTGTGAGCGTGGGATTGATCTGAGATGTTATTCTGCGCAACGGATTAATCTGAGATGTACCCTTTACCCTGTGGCTCCTGCAAGATGCAGTTTCCACCCCCACACTACTACAGAAGTCAGACAGACGCTCCTATCGTTCTGAAGAGAAATGCCTGAAATACTTTCAGCAATAAATATTTCTGGAGTCGTCCGCTGTAAGGAAATGATACAAAAATTCACAAAATTACTTACGTAACTAGTGGGATACTTGGGTACTGGAGTAGTGCAGATGAAGAAGCTTGCACAGGATAAAGTAGCATGGAGAGCTGCATCAAACCAGTCTCAGGACTGAAGACCACAACAACAACAACGAAAATTATTATTTATTTTGCAAAAATTCTGAGAAATCACAATGACACTTTTAGTTATGATTTGAACAAGTTATATCCTAGTTCTTTTCGGAATGTGAAGTTACCTCTCAAGGATAGGATTCGCTAATGAAATTTCTATACAAAGTTTAAGATTGTTATTGACTTGGCAGAATGGCTGAGAGCCGTGCCTACTCAACTTGAATAATTATCCGTTAGAATGTTGCTAGGTACGGTCGAGGCTGTCGCGTGTGAAATGCAATGAAGGGTACTGGTGTGGAGGAAATATGGGGCTCGCAATAGCTGTAGCTCACAATACCATCACGTGCGATGACCGCTGTCTGCGCCGCTCGTTGCTGACAAATAAGGTAACTCTTGTTCTATCTAGATTGACCTTCGCCAATCATACTCTCCCTACGCCTTGATGAAGTCAAGGGCTCCTATTCGCCCCTAGTCTAACTATTGGTGTGGTACACCGGTCAGATAACCAGTCCACCGCTTCGCCACTCAACAATTCGCTCGCAGTCGTTTAACTATAACTCTGTCCGTTCGCTGGCCGGAGTGGCCGAGCGGTTCTAGGCGCTACAGTCTGGAGCCGAATGACCGCTACGGTCGCAGGTTCGAATCCTGCTTCGGGCATGGATGTGTGTGATGTCTTTAGGTTAGTTACGTTTAATTAGTTCTCAGTTCTAGGCGACTGATGACCTCAGAAGTTAAGTAGCATAGCGCTCAGAGCCATTTGAACCATTTTCTGTCCGTTCACGCTGCACAATAAGTGTGTTGGCCAACACAGTGAACAACGCTTAATCGCTAGGGCTCAATATAGAGTCGAACTTCGATTCGCTCTTGGCAGAGGTGCTCTCCTAGTGAAGTACTGAGGAGAGACTTGTTCATCGGTCTTTGAGTACACGTACGAGCGCACACGCTCTCGTTACGTGTTCTCGCTCCAAGAGTGACAACGGGACGGCCCCTCTCTACGCCAGACGTGAAGGGGTATATCTTTCGGTCTCTTCCATTACTCCTTCAGCTCAAGGCATCAGAAATATAGTCTGCAAATCAGCATTGCTCTTCTAAAACGGGAGAATGACGTTTCGTGTAAGGCAACCAATCCGGAAACCTGTAGCATTGGCGTTTGGCGCTTGCTGTCTCCCTGTGAAAATCTCTGAAACTGCGTGCTATGTGTAAAGAATGCGTAGGCTGGCCGCTCCCACACAATGTAGCGGAATTTGATTTTAAGCCGAACATAGGGTCGTTCCTCCTTTCACTTGGGCCAACGCTGTCTGCTCCACGGGCGGTCACCGGCCGACGTAGATAGGCTGAGTCGTCCTCTGAAGGGAGCGGCCCTCTGGCGTGCGGTTTGCATCTCCCGAACTAAAAGCAAGCCCCTGCGACCGTCGTGTCTTGAATGTGTGTGTGTACGCCAGCCTCGAGTATTTCAACCACGGTGCGCTTACATGTTAATTTCATATCGTTTACATGAATGCATACAACATTGACTTTATCTTATCGAGTTTGGGTTTGAATGAAGCGTCTTGATGTGCGGAATATGATTGTGAGGGCGGAATATGTAAGCAATGAAGGTCAGGAGAACACGACGTCTTACACGTTTATTATGTAATGGAAGTTATTGTTACTTTTTATAGAACGTGAAAGTGGTCAAGCTTTGATTATTTAAATATGTTAAAATTTAAACTAGTGTAGAATAATCTGTAGCTAATCAGATGGACGGATTCAGGAAAGGGAACTGCACTAGTCAGTTGTGCGGGGATGTTCGGCGCGAGGAAAACGCGGCTGGGGACGGGCAGAGGGACAGTGCTGGTGGAGACGCGAAAACGGTCGGTCGGTCTTTAGGAAGCTAGGAAGTGAAACGACTTAGAAAATTTCGCGTTGTGAAGTATCGCGGGACTTAGTCTCTGAGCGGTGAGCAGCCGCGCGCCTGGTGTGAATTCTAACGTTACGCTTAGTTAATGAGGTGGAGTATTGGACTTGTAATTCGCGATGAGAATGTGAACGATCTTACTGTTTCAAGTGTAACAGTCGAGTGTCGAGTGTAATAGTAGTTCTACATACGACCACTTTCGCTATTAATTTGCTTCCTGAATAAACATTATTCTAACCAAATCGCAATTGTGTGGCTTACATCATTTATGGGTCGTTAAGTTAGCTCCCAATATTATTATTACTGTTGTTATACGTTATATTACGTTTCATACAACTTCGTAAACTTGCCATTGGCCAGACAATTTAACCAAAGGGTCACAAGTGTCTAATTTAGGGCATGTAATGCGACACGTGCAGTTCAACCCCTAGACGAGTTAAAACCTCCCTTTTGAATGTAAAGAATGACAGTGCTGCTATAACTTCTACGTTACTTGATTTTCAAACTTCAGAGTGAAACAACGTACTGAGACTGTTTTCTCTTTACTTATTCTGATTATTTCTAAACTGACACACAATATTTTAGCGCAACGCAGTCTGACTTTTAATAATCCCTACAAAAGAATAACCCTGACTATCAATAACCTATACCCTTCATGAATCACTTACCTCACAAAAATCTTCGTTACTCGAATTACTGCAATACAGCGAGCGCCAATACTGCCAGCTAAATGAAAGATTCTAGCTACTGAAGGCACTGATAGGCATATAGTTAGCAAATGAATGATTTTGATAGAGAACAAACAATGTATTTACGTTGACAGTGTCCAATGTATATATTCGTGTCATCCAGTTTAACAAATTTCTTTTTCTGATGGACACACGTCCAGATCGTCCGCTCATATTAACATCTCAGAACTCAGCCATCTCTCTCCCCACATCCACCATTGTTGGCGGCTCACCTCTAACTGCCCAACGCTACGGGCTGTTCTCATCCAACAGCCGAAAACTACTACTACTACTTCCAACAACGAGTCCAAGCACCCACAGACTGCACACAACGCTGTCAGCGATTTTAATAGAGCGCTACGTGGCATAACCAACATAAAAACCTGCTGGCGGCTCACCTCCAACTGCCCAACGCTACGGGCTGTTCTCATCCAACAGCCGAAAACTACATTGGCGAATAACTTCCAACAACGAGTCCAAGCACCCACAGACTGCACACAACGCTGTCAGCGATTTTAATAGAGCGCTACGTGGCGTTACCAACATAAAAACCTAAACAGCCTGCTTACTGAGTTTGAGCCAAGACATTTCGACGAAGAGGAACTGCATGTGAGCCCGAACATCTTTCGGATGTTAATTCGCACAGGTTGGTATCTGAGAAATGTGTAAAAGTTATTTTGATATCGAAATACGCAAATCTCAGTGCAGAGCAACAGAAGTACATGAAAATTATATATTGAACGGAAGTATGTGAAGCTCACGCTACACGACGCGGAATCCAGAGTAGCCGGTACGTCAAACAATTTGTCTCCAAGAAAGAAATCCGTTATAATGAAATTTACATATGCCATCTGACTGCAAAAACAAAATGGCTCAGTTTAAAATGTTGGTCCTGAATATTACTAACCTTTATCTTCAGTCTTGCAAACAATCACTGTACCACGACTTTTCTTGTAATTACACAGCAAATGAACATAAAAACGCATCTGACTCCCTGATAAAACCGTTTGAAAATTCACAAGATAGTACTTTACTGGTATCTTTTGCTGGTATTAAGTCTCTGAACTGATATTATATTCACAAATACACTCTTACTATCAACGTACCTTACAGTGGACATGAACTTTGATGGTAATTAAATTTGTTGGCCTACCCGTGCGCACGAAACGCTCGTTTGCTCTGCAACCTTACGCCATTAAGAATAATCATGTGACTGTCAAAAATCAGATTATATTTCCCGTTTTTGCGATGTGCAGTGTGAAGTGGCATATTATTGTTTTCCGCAAAGTGCTTCTCAGTACACAAATTGCCAAGTGCAATGCGAATGTACAAACAGATTCATGAAAGTGAACATGAAAATGGGGAACTAATCTTAACAACTGATAAATGAGAACAAAGATTCAAAGTATAACTACGCTTCACTCATCCAGGACAACGATATCGCTTTTCGTTAAGTTCTCACACCTAGGCAAGTTAGAAAAAATATGTCTTAATAACTCTCTTGGTTACAGTTGCCTATCTTGACTCTTGTTTCAAATATCAGACAAGTCCATGTGCTACACTAAAATATTTGTACAGCAAACTTCAACCATATGCAATGTTTTAACAACGAGAAACTACACAGTTACAAAAACAAAAAAAACTTGATTACCTTTTAGTATTCTGCCATTGATACAATCTCATCAGTATCTTTCCTCAAAACATATTATTGCAAAATCCTTTTTAAATAACGCTGCTTCCACTATACGGCAGGCCAGCTTCCACTCCTTTCGAACCAAGCATGTTGCCAGACTGTCCAACACACACACACACTCTTCAAAAGAAATAACCTGTCTGATCAACCTCTCTGGTCTCACAGTCTTACAAAGAATATGGTTATATCGATACTAAGGAGGTTGTGTAAAATTATCACATTCGCAACTGCATCCACATTTATCATGAAAACTTCCTGAAAATTCTCATCGCAAATAGGAGTGTCCCCTGTCAACCCGTGGGACCTAAAGACGGCCAGATGTTGGAAATAGTGTGAAGTTAAACTCATCAACCAAATGACATTCTTCCATTTCACCAAAGCTCAGGTTTTATGGCTTGTGCTCCACATTTCTCTGTTACGACACTTTGCATATTGCATGGTTTTTGAATTCCAATTCGCCATGCGATTCCCTGATTATGGAGCTCCCTGTTATTTTGCTGTTGACTGTGCGACATTCAGTTTTCCATTGACTTTTTCAGTTATTATCCTCTTTATTTTTCTTCACAATTCTCTTCAATGACCGTCCGTCACGATCAAAAACACACTTTCGTTCACGTTGTGACTTGGCTGATGATGTTCTTCCGCTTCCGTGTATGCGGTATACATCTTCGGTTCAAAGAAAATGGTTCAAATGGCTCTGAGCACAGTGGGACTTAACTTCTGAGGTTATCAGTCCCCTAGGACTTAGAACTACTTAAAGCTAACTAAACTAAGGACATCACACTCATCCATGCCCGAGGCAGGATTCGAACCTGCAAGCGTAGCGGTCGCGTGGTTCCAGACTGTAGCGCCTAGAACCACTCCGCGACTCCGGTCGGCCATCTTCGATGCGGTTGAAAGTTTCTTGTTATACTTAAATTCGTATTTGTAAGTGTCAAGCAGGTGTCTGAAAATTTTCTATATAACTTATTTTAATATCGAAATATAGTAATCTCGATGCAGGGCAACGGAGCTATGTAAAAATTACATTTTGAACGGAAGTATGCGGTGCTCTCTGTGAAATACAGAGTAGATACATCAGACAATTTGCCTGCGAAAAAGCAGTGTGTTTTCAGTGAAATTTGCGTTCGACGGGCTAACTCCCTCCCCCTCCAAGAAAAGAAAAAAAAGGGAATAACACTGCCGTGGGTGGAGCTTGTGTAGTACGCATTTTTGCCGCTAGGCGTGCATGTACAACTCATTGCCGCCTGTGATGTCGACAGGGGTTGTTCTGTTCATCTGCAGGCCGGTCGGAGTGGCCGAGCGGTTCTAGGCGCTACAGTCTGGATCCGTGCGACCGCAAAGGTCGCAGGTTCGAATCCTGCCTTGGGCATGGATGTGTGTGATGTCACTAGGTTAGTTAGGTTTAAGTAGTTCTAAGTTCTAGGGGACTAATGACCTCAGAATTGCGGTCGCAGGTTCGAATCCTGCCTTGGGCATGGATGTGTGTGATGTCACTAGGTTAGTTAGGTTTAAGTAGTTCTAAGTTCTAGGGGACTAATGACCTCAGAAGTTAAGTCCCATAGTGCTCAGAGCCATTTGTTCATCTGCAGTGATTGGTTTTGCTAGCGCTGTTTAGTTCTTGTTTCGTTTTTTATGAAACAAAGCAACAGTCAAGCCAAAGGAGGTCATGATCGTCACCCCGTCCAAAAAATGTCGTCAAGTCAAATCAAACATCAAAACAATGCTGATTTGCTTTTTTGATGCCCAGGGCGTAGTTCATTCAGAGTTTCTTCCCCCAGGTGAGACCGCCAATCAATCCTTTTATTTGGTCGTTTTAAGAAGATTGCCCAACAGTGTTCGTCAAAAAAGACCCGATCTGTTGTAGACAGGAGACTGGTTCGTCCACCACGACAACGCACCTGTACAGACAGCCAGACATTTTTATGCTGAAAATGACATGGTTCCGCTGCCCCACACACCTCACTCGAGTGACCTGGCTCGTTGCGAATTTTTCTTATGTCCACACAGGAAAAGGGGCATGAAAGGACACCGATTTGACAACATGGAAGAAGCCAAGAAAAGTGCAAGGGAGGAACTGTCAGGCATTTCTAACGATGACTACAAAAAATATTCCGAAGAGGGGAAGCACCGGTAGGACAAATGTATTAGCAGTAATGGTGAGTATTTTGAAGGACATAAGACTGTTTTGTAAACAGTCTGAAAATAGATAGCTTTTAAAAAATAATTCCCGTTTTTTGTGGGCCTCCTCGTATATCATCTGACTGCAGGACTGCAAAATAAATTACTTAGATTAAAATATCGCCCTTGAATATTACTAATCTCTATCTTTAGTCCTGTAAACAATCACTGCATGAGAATTGTTATTGTAATTACACAGTAAATGGTTCAAATGGTTCAAATGGCTCTGAGCACTGTGGTCGACAGTCCCGTAGAACTTAGAAGTACTTAAACCTAACTAACCTAAGGACATCACACACATCCATGCCCAAGGCAGGATTCGAACCTGTGACCGTAGCGGCCGCGCGGATCCAGACTGAAGCGCCTAGAACCGCTCGGCCACACTGGCCGGCTCAGGAAATGAACATAAAAATTAACGCATCAGACTTTCTGATGAAACTGATGGAAAATTCACAAGAGAATACTTTACTGAAATATTTTACTGTTATTAAGCCTAAGAACTGATACGGATATTGTCATAAAAACATTGACAGTCACTGTACCCTACAATAGATATGAAATTTGATGGTAGTTTCTGATATGGCGCGCGCCGCTATTCTGTGATCTTGCTTACAGCGCGCACTATGATCGATTATAGTTCGCTGTTTTGGTGCGGGTGGCGCTCCGGTGGTGATTTCTATTACGTCGCTGGCGTGTGTTTGCGGTGGCCGGCGGAAAGCGAGAGGGTAGTTCGCTCTGCCTGACCTGCTGGTGACTAACGCTAAGGTTGTTGTGCCTCGCAATATGAGCAGAGTGGTCTCGGGCGGAGGCGACTCGCCGCTGTGCTGGCCATGCGGTGGTGATTAATTGGAGTCGGCGTACTTGATCTGCCTGCCTGTCTGATGTGGAGGTCCGGTGGGGCCCTGTGACACTCTGGCCCGGAGACAACTAGTTGCTGAATTTTGCAGTCGTTTGCCAGGTCCTATGTGAGCACGGTTGTCTCGTCAGATTTTCCGCTGGAAGCTCCAGCAGCGGTTTCTGAACTTCATTCTGATGTGGGACGGCGTTGTTGGAAGTTTTTGCTGTGTGTGTGTGGCACGTTACGATATTTGTTGGTACTAATTTATATGCTAAACTGGAGTATCTTTGGTTATCCCTCTGAGTGGGTCGTCGCCCACCCGGTCTGCTTAGCGTTACCTTTGGTGGTGCCTGTTTGTTCCTTTTTGAAGGAATTCACGTAGGTGGTTCCTGTTACCTGCCCGGTGTTGCGTTCATGTATGGTATGTTTGGCATTTGATGTGTTAGGTAAAGTCTGCCTAAGAAAGGCGGTTTTGGACAGTATATGCATAGTGAATTACTGCTGCTTGGTATATGTGGTCTTCTGGGACCTGAACAACACGATCTCGTCAATTTGGTGTGTGTAATAGCATTTACTGGTATGTTCTGTATTTTTATCTCACTGTCTTATTATTAACTTGGTGGAATAGTCGCGTTTGGTGTCGTTAAGGCACTTCTAAGACTGTGGTTTGACTATTCAAGTGCCTTTGGCTTTTATTGTTTTGTTTTAAGAAGCGAGAACTGTTTATTAAGATTTGTGTGTGTTGACTTCCGGCACTTGTTAAGAGCGCCCGAGTTAACAGTGCCGTGGTTATCATGTGCTGTCGGGATGTTATATTGTTATTTGAGGTGAATTTTATCTTGTGTTGATATTACCTGTCGTGTCTTACAGAACATAACCAAGGTGCGTAAATGATGGGAAGTTGTGGGAAGCATGTCGGGGAGCTCTCAGCGGCTTATTTCGGGGACCGTTTCTAGTGGGAAGGCTCCGAAGTGTTGAGAGCTCGCTCGTCTGTGATTGGGTTGGGAGTTGTCCTTGCCCTTTGGTTGTATCAAATTATTATTTTGTTATTATATTTATTGGTTGTGTGTTGCGCTTCCTTGATTTTATGGTGCCAAGTGTCATTATCTTTCTCAAAGCTTTTTTATGTAATTGATTTTAAAATTCTTTTAAAGCACCATTGTAATTTGTTCTTGCAGAAGAAATTTCTCTTATTGTATGGTGCCAAGTTGTCATTATTATTATTATTATTATTTTTAGTTTATTACTGCTCTTAATGTTTACCGATTTTATGGTGCCAAGTGTCATCATCATTCTTAAAGGTTTTTGTAAATGATCTTCAGTTGTATTGCCAAGTTAACTTATTATTGGATTTTGTCTCTTGGGTAAACTCTAAAAGCACTATTGTAAAAGGTTCTTTGATTTTATGGTGGCAAGCGGCCGTTATTGTTTTTAAAGCTCATTCTTTTAACCATTTGTTAAGTTCTGTAAGTTATATGAATTTGTTGTTATTTAAAAGAGTTTAGTATTGGCGATTTAATAAATTGTGTACAGAGTCTGCTGTTTGAATATTATTGGGTGGAAATCCTTGGATAGTAGTCCTATAAGAAAACACATTCCAGTTACATTTATTGGAGTGCCTGTGCGCAAGGAACACTCGCCTGTTTGCAAATTGTTGGTGTTAGGAATAATGATGAAACTGTTCAAAATCAATTTTTTTGCAGTACTTGCGGTGTGCAATGCAGGACGCTATCTTTCAAGAAATACTTCTCAGTACACACCTCGCGATGTGCAATGCAAGTATCTAAACAGTCATGGAAGTAAATGAAAATGGGGAACTAATCTTAACGAATGATAAATGAGAACAAAAACTCCAAGTTTTACTATGCTTCGTTAAGCCATGAGAACAACACACGTCTTCACAAAGCTCTCACGCCTTTACAAGTTAGTAAAATAATTCTTAATAACTTTCCTTTTTACAGTTACTTTCCTTGACACTTGTTTCAACTCTAAGACAAAACGACATGTTGAATTATAAGACTTCTACAGCAAACTAACAATAAGAAGCTACAGAGTTACAAAAATATGTAAAAACCTAGATTACCTTAACAGTTAGTTTTATAATTCTTCCACTAATATAGCATAATTTTCTTTCATCAGAACATATTAAAAACAAAAAACCATTTTTTAAATAATGATGCTTCCGCTACACGGTAGGCCAGCTTGCATCTTTTTCAAATCAAGTACACAGCCAGACTGTCCAACACACACAGCCTGCTACTCTCTGACTTACTCCAACGTCTTTGGTCTCAAAACACAGACGTCGAAAGAATATGATTATATCGATACTACAGAGGCTGAGTACATTTATCAAATTCTCAACTTCATTCACAATTGTGGCCAAAACTGCTTGAAAATCGACGTGGCAAATAGGAAACACCTCTGGAAATAGCAGACACTTCATTTGTTTTGATTACGGAAGCACCCACCATACGAGAATCAACAGTTTACCCACGTTCGATTTCACTTAGGACCGTCATAACGCAGGCACAAATATGGAGGACACAGTTCTGACGTCGACTGTCACTTGCAACATGATGAGGACGTTGCACAATTGCCGCTCGTGGCCAGATGCAACAAAAATGGTTCAAATGGCTCTAAGCACTATGGGTCTTAACATCTGAGGTCATCAGTCCCTTAGACGTAGAATTACGTAAACCTAACTAACCTAAGGACATCACACACATCCATGCCCGAGGCAGGATTCGATCCTGCGACCGTAGCAGCCGCGTGGTTCCGGACTGAAGCGGCTAGAACCGCTCGTCCACAGCGGCCGGCCCAGATGCAACAGCACAACCTGCGGGCATGGTTGGCATTTGCAGTTATGTTCAAACATGCATTACTCGTGATATTTCCGTACTTTTGTCCATCCCTATAGGTATAACTGATTACAGAGAAAGGTTTTCACTTCGCATGTTCACACTCCAACTGCTATGTGTTTATTTATCGACCGTCATTTTTGTTTTTGCATTCAAGTTGTGATATGGTGATTAAGTCTACGGAACTGAATTTTCCGTCTATGATTGTAATTGCGGTATATTGGCCTACTCTGTTGTATCTTTTAAAGATCCGCCATCCAGCTTCGCTTTCCTCGGTGACGGGTATACTCAGAAGACTGATCTGAAAGCGGCGCAGACGCGAAATAGTGATTGAGTAAGAACAAGAGATACGGCATCCATAACCAGCCGCTGTTTTCTCAAGAATCAAGCAAAATGTGACATTCTAATGTATTATATGTATGCATTCAGGACTAACGGGTTTATAATTGCGTCAGGGCTATCACAATTATCATTGATATTTATAAAGACTGATAGGAAGTTATTTCTACTGGATTCACTTTCTGCAAAATTATTGCAAGAGTGCATGGTGAATCACGTAAAACTTGCACCGTAAAGATTGCGGAAATGGAAAGTGCTATTGATGCGCGGTTTTCACAAAATTGACTGGCACACAGAGACTAGTATTATTAGCCAATCAACAGATTGTAACAATGCCTAGAAAGTGCACATTAGTGCATACATACACTTTTTAAATTGAGCATCGGTTATTGACATTAACTAATCAAAAGTAGGGTAAATTAGAATTTCTGTGGTGCTTGTTCCAGGATTCTAGTGCGAGTCGTTTACAAGATATTGTATTTTGGAAAGTCCCCACACCAATACTTGTACAAAACCTGTGGTAGCACACACTAAAAAACAACACAAGTGCGTACTCTAGTTATGTGGAATCTGACCAGTAACGAAGACAATGACCATCACAGGTTGTGTTCAAAATGAGTACCGGCAGCTGCAATACGGGCTTTCTGTCTGGCATGGAACGACTGCTGCACACTTGCTATCTTTTCTGCAGAGATATCTTAGCAGGCTCGGTAATACAGCGTCGCATATCATCGGGTGTAGATTGTATGTCCTTGTAGACAGCGTCTTTAAATTTCCCCACAGAAAAAAGTCAACAGGTGTCAAATCCGGGGAACAGGCTGGCTGGGGTACAGGTCCTCTGCGTCAATCACACGATTCGGAAACAATTCGTGAAGGCATACTGTAGTACTTCGTGCACTACGCGCTGTACAGCCATGTTGGTACCACAGGTTCCTCCTCGTCTGCGAAGAAACGTCCACTAGCATCCGTGGAAGATAGTCTCTTACGAGGCTGCGATACTTCTGCACAATCAGTGTTATGTCTATGAGAAACGGCCTATGAGCTGATGGTTCACTATCCCATACTACACCTATATACTCCATGGACACTGACGTTCCACCTTACGAAGCCAACGATGATTGTCAGCAGATGTATAGTATATGTTTCGGCACATTACCTGGCCATGATTGGTAAATGTGGCTCCATCACTAAATAAGATACATGATACATCTGGAGTATTCAGTCTTAATGCCCATGTACAGAAGTTAACACCATTCTCATAATCGTTTCCATGCGGCCCTTGATGAATGAAACTTACGGGACCTATGTCGATGGAGAATGCGTAGCCCACTTGCCTGACTCAAGCCACTTCCTCGTGCGATTGTGCGGGAGATAACGCGCGGATCAACTGCAACACAATTAATTTCCCCCTTTTCTGTCGTTACTTGTTTCCTTCTCTTACGTTGTCTAGATGTAACACTGCAACTTTCAGCAAGCAGGTTGAAGAGATTGATAAATAACTGTCGAGATAGTTGACGTCTATTGGTATATCTAGCCGCACACACCGTACAAGAATGATCTACGTTGTTCCTACAGTCACCATATACCACGATCGTGTGGACTTTTTCTGCGTTGGTAAATCCCATCGTCCATTCACGAGCTACTGCTTGGACTGTGAAACTCTATCAGGTCTCAATGCACTCAAGAAACACACAAGCACACTGTAAGCAAACATAACAATATCGTACATAGGATCTACGCTGCAGGCGTCGGTGTGGGAACTTTTCATAATACGATATCCCGTAAATGACCCGCTCTAGAATCTTGCAATAGACAGCACTGACGTTATAAGCCAGCCGGTGTGGCCGAGCGGTTCTATGCGCTTCAGTCTGGACCTGCGCGACCGCTACGGTCGCAGGCTCGAATGCTGCCTCGGGCATGGATGTGTGTGATGTCCTTAGGTTAGCTAGGTTTAAGTAGTTCTAAGGGACTGATGACCTCAGAAGTTAAGTCTCATAGTGCTCAGAGCCATTTGAACATTTTGACATTATAATTATCGTTAGTTTGTTCATATCTATAGCCATTGTGTAATTACTTAAAAGAGTATATGTTCGCACGGAAAATATACTTTCTATTATTATCTGTGTAGTGTCTAACAATACGAGCGCCCAAATGCCTATCTATTCTGTGAAAACTGCTCATTAATACCACTTTCCATTTCAGCAGTATTTTCGGTCACCCTGTATATAACGTGTGGCTGTAATTAAACTGCAGTTACTCACGGAGGTCTTGTGTGGACTGTAATCATCCTATGACAGCGAAACATGGTAAATACGTTAATGCGTTAACGCGGAACCGATTTCCACTGGATAAACATTAGTTCCAATTTTGGTTACCAGATGCAAATCTAGCGTTGTGCACTGTTTGTATGATGGTATGAATCCGCTCTGTCATTCGACAAGCCAAAAGAGTTAATAATAAAATCAACATAATGCCTTTGTTGACCTTTTCTGCCCTCGTCACATTCCTAATCCATTCCCATGGAAACACTTCTATGCGTCTTTCTTGCGTTCACAGGGCCAGATTTGCACATGGTAACCAAATCAGGAACCAGTTTCTTTCCAGTGTAAATCGGTTCCCCATCAGCGCATTAGCGTATCTACTAACTTCCGCTGTCATACAGTAATTACAGTGCATGATGGGCCTTTGTGAGTAGCTGAAATTTAATTATAACCAACAGGCATATTTTTTAAAATGAGTGATAACTGGTTTATTTTTCAAAATAATCGATGTGAAAGTATACTCGATTTATCTCCCAATAATTTACTTAATTTGCAGTTTCTGAATGATTCACTGAGCTATCTTTATCTTGTGATTCAATATTTTGCGTTCTGCAATGTCGTTAGCGGCGCAACATTTTATTGCAGTCAAATGCCAAAAATATGGCTCCGTCCGCTCCGAGTGGTACGTCCTGAGTGGTCAACGTGGTTGCCGTCCTATGGGCCCGGGTTCGATTCCCTGCTGGGTCGGAGATTTTCTCCGCTCAGTGACTGGGTGTTGTGTTGTCTTCATCATCATTTCATCCCCATCGGGCGCGCGGGTCACCTAATCTGGCGTCGAATGTAATAAGACCTGCACAAAGGTGGCCGGACCTGCCCCCAAGGGACCACCCGGCCAATGACGCCAAACGGTCATTTCCTGTATGGCCCCATTTGTGATTTTTGTACTGGTAATTTAATTGCTCTCGTGACTTTTATTTAGATCTCTTATTGCTATGGTTCAACCGAGCAAAATTATGAAACTAACATACACTTAAGCGGAACAGCAGCTCTCGGGATTGCAGGCAACTGTAAGTAACATTTAAATAAATTCAGTCTTCACCATCAGAAACCGAGCCACCATAGTATGTCAATATGACAGCTGTGTGCGAATTTTGTATGTGATGAAAACGCTGTTGCTGCTGCTTTTTGAGAATATGGTAGACGATTTCGAAACCTCAGAGTACCAGATTCAAGAGTGTTTTCACTAAACTGTGTGAGACTAGTGCAGTGCCTAGGATTCATATTTCATGTGAACGAGGAAATGAATATTGTGTGGATGAAGCAAATCACTTTATTCAAGTGGTGGAACGTAATCCTGCAACAAGTACACGCAGAGCTTCTAAAAGTATCGCAAAGAAGAATATGGTCGGAAATCACGTACGCGTGGCCTGTATCCTATCATTTCAAGAGGGTGCAACACCTTCGAGAAGGAGATGAAGGTACGTCGTTGGAATTTTCGCGTTAGCTAATTTCAAATGGCGGATTAATTCCATTCAGTATTGTGTCAATAAAATTCTTCTGGGTTTGAGCCCGCATTGTCATCTGTAAAATTCCGACATTTCGGCGACTGTTGCAAGGCGTCTTCCTGAGGGTGTATTGCTAACTGTAGGCTAACTGTAGGTAGTTAGCAGTACACCCTGAGGAAGGCGCCTTGCAACAGTTGCCGAAATGTCGAAATATTTCAGATGACAATGCGGCCTCAAACCCAGAAGAGTTTTATTGACTGTGACAACGGACGCGGAAGCCTACGTTTACATCCATTTAGTACTGTTTACTGATGAAGTCACTTTACTCCTGACGGTATCAATACGCTCGTAACACACAATGGTGATCCCGTCCGACGAAAATCCACATGCCTTTGTGGAGACATTTTATGGGCGGTGTAGTATTATACAAACAATTGACTGGGTCTGTTGTGTTCCCGAATCGCCTTATACGATCCCGTTATCTTGTCTTATCCTTAGGTATTTCTCCTTGGCTGAAGGGATGGTTATGTTCTGCCGACATGACATGGCCACTGCAAATGCTAATCGTGACGTGATACACAATATAAACCTAACATTCACCCGAACAGGGATCGCAGAAACAGTCATGTTTCTTGGCCACCAAGGTTCACGAAACCTACCCCTTTAGGTTTTTGTATGCGGATATGGTTCAAAGGCGAAGTCCACAAAGGAAAACCAAACACACGAAACGAATTCATCATTCTAATTATGAGCAGGGCTCCCGCCATAAACGAATGTCAAGACACCTCAAAAGAGCTACATGTGGTGCTGTTAAGAGAAAGTCCGAGGTGATATTTATGAAAAACTACTTGACTGTGAACCTAATCGTTTGCCTTTGCTTAACACCTTCTGCGCGTATGTATCTCTGTAACCAATAACACTGGACATACTTTACATGGAACGTTTTATATGGATTAATCTGTGCTAGGGTCTCCTAATATATTTACTATTCATGCTAAAATAACCTTCATATCCGTTCTATTTTAGACACTTGTCTAATGTCGTCCTGTAATAATTTCATTCTCTTCAACATCAGACGTATATCAACCACTGATGGACATGAGTGTCTTCCAGACTTCTTCATACAATACAGCCTTCAGCTTTTCCAACGGAATTTGTTTCTTTACGTCTTCTGTTACGTCGTCCTTTCCTCTATAGCAAGGAATACAGTAAATAGTCACCAAAAGTTCATCTTCAGCCTTCTACTCTACATACAGGGTGACAATCATTGAACTATGTGAGAAAGACGTAATTTAGTTACAAACTACTCGTACACACACGTTATTCAACATGTAAAAGTCGCTACAGATATTCGGTTTAGATGATGACATGTTCGATATACCTGCCTTCATTGGCGATGATGTGGTGTGTCATTACTCGCTGAAGTGTCGGAACATAGATGCTGTCGACGACCTCCAGAATGGCTGTTTTCAGCTCTGAAATGGTTTTGGGATTATTACTGTTCACGTTGTCTTTAATATAGTCCCACAAAAAGGAGTCACATGTGTTCAGCTCCGGGGAATATGGCGGCCACTTGAGGCCCATGCCAATGGTCTCTGTGTACCCCAGAGCCGGAATGCGGTCCCAAATGTGCTCCTCAAGGACATCGAACACTCTCGTGCTTCGATGGTGTCGAGCTCCGTCTTGCATGAATCATATGTTGTCGAAATCACGGTTACTTTGGATAATGGGGATGAAATCATCTTCCAAAACCTTCACGTACCGTTCGGTAGTCACTGTGCCATAAAGAAATATAGCATCGATTATTCCGTGACTGGACATTGCGCACCATACAGTCACCCGTTGAGGATGAAGAGACTTCTCGATCGCGAAATGTCGATTCTCAGTCCCCCAAATGAGCCAATTTGGTTTATTGACGAATCCATTCAAATGAAAGTGGGCTTTGTGGCTAAACCAAACCATCTACGCGCGTACTAATTCCCATCACGCCCCGCGGCCAACCGTGCCGTTTGAACGTACTAACGCAAACCGTTTAGAAGTTATGACGATTTTATTACATATAGTTCAATAATTGACAGCCTGTACATTGCCTTATAATTAATCGTGAATTGGCTTATACCTTATAAACTGGAATAACCTTCTTTAATCAAGACAAAATATTATTATTTCATCCCCCACAGAACATTTCTACGAAGCAAACCCTTACCTTAGCCTAACCCTGTGCTAACAAGTCCGATTCCACCAATATGTCATCAGTCAGGTATCAATGGTCAATGTTTAATCAGTATTTACTTTCGAGTTGTTTTTAAATATTACACAGCGAAATGTGCTTACAAGCTTTATTTGTATGTCTCAATTGTAAAGCTACGTTTAATCAAAGACCATTACTAACCACCGTCAGCGATATTACACCAATTGTCAAGATTAAATATCTATATGTCAGTGTTTACAAGCATGCGGCACTTTTCATTAATCAAGTAATGTATATTTAAACACTTTATATATTGCAAAATGTTTCCCCATAACTAATGGTCATTTATAAGACTATCGTTCCTCGATACTAATAATACTTGTTTTCTTTTGCTTTATCTCAAAGTTACAAACTGAAAATCGTAGTGACTCTCCAGCTTATTTTCTTCGTTACTGAAACTTTCTTCTCTACCCAGTCACACGAGTCTTTAATTTCCTACTTTTCAAACTAGTTACAGCTTCTTTATTTATACAGAACATACTTTCGTAATCGCTTTACTTGTACCCTCTGTGATAGTAATACTTTTCGTGTTATTTCATTCCTTTTCTTACTATTGAATTTTAACATATCCGCCTCTCCGTACCCCAGAGAAAACTGCAGTGAAGTCTAATAAAATTTAATTGAAAAGTAAAGGGAAAGAAATGACTAAGTCGCTACCTTAACCTAAATCAATGATGTTACAAAGATGTAGTGGCAGCCGCCGAGCCGAGAGGTCGCGCAGCTGAGCAGCAGCTGCACTTGTCTGATAAACTGTAAATTAATTTAGTTTTTGTTTTTGGTTCACGTGTTTCTGCAAAGAAGTGAACTGTACGTGTCTATTTTACTGTGTAGACAAGTGGTTGGAAAATTAATCGTAGTTTTTGTTTTTGCGTAAGTTCTGCGAATATCCTTGTGTAGGGCGGCTTTCTAGTGTAAATTTTTCCGTCATCAGAAACTCCGTCACGCCACTAAGCTTTAATTTTGTGCTAGTAGACAGTACACAGTTTAGATCAGTGCATTCGAGTTTGGATATTTATCTCGCGCAGCAACTTTTCGGCAAACCGGATTTCTAATAACAGGTATCTGTAAATACACCAACTTCAGTAGAGAAATTTATTTCTGTTTAATAGCTCACGGTCCCAGAGTACAGTGAGAAACCTGCACAGCAACTTTTAGTGTTACTTTATTCTCCTTTGGTATATTTCAAACTCAGTAGTGCCCTTTGAAATCTTATATCTATTTTATACACAGTACGATATGGCTAGGGACCGTGCTTGTTGTGAGCGGAGACAAGGAGAGGTGACTGTTGTCCGTAAACAGCTGGAAGCTGCATTGGCTTCCGTCGACAAGCTTCTAGCTAATGCTCGAGTTGTGGTGACGTCGGGGCGCCAGTGACGACACCTGCGACACCTTTGGCGCCACTGCAATCCCCTGGTGACGCGGACGTCGCTGCGGCTTCTGATACGCTACACCTGGTCGGTCCGTCCTCACTCTCTAGTGGGTGGCAAACAGTGGTGGGTACGCGTGTCACTGGGTGGAAGGCGAAAGAGGGAGCAGGCCGTGCGTCTTAGCAACAGGTACTAGGTGCTACCCAGTGTTGATGATAACTATGAGTCAGCACGAAATACCTCTCCTGTTGGGCCAGCGGTATAGTTTCCTGCCCAGTCCGGACAAGTACAGAGGGTAGGTATGCTTGTTATTGGGAGCTCCAATGTTAGGTGCGTTATGGAGCCTCTCAGGAAGTTAGCAGGCGAGGCGGGAAAGAAATCCAGTGGGCATTCAGTATGCTTGCCGGGTGGTCTCATCCGTGATGTGGAGGAGGCCCTGCCGGCGGCTGTCGAGCGCACTGGGTAGTGGCACATGTCGGCACGAATGACGCCTGCCGCTTGGGTTCTGAGACCATCCTCGGCTCCTTTCAGCGTCTGACTGATTTGGTGAAGGCAAATAGCACCCCACGCGGGGTGCAGGCTAAGCTGCCTATTCGCAGTATGGTACCCAGGGTTGATAGCAGTTCTCTGGTTTGGAGCAGAGTGGAAGATCTAACCCAGAGCCTCATACGACTCTGTGATAGTATCGGATGAGAATTTCTCGACCTACGCTGTCGGATGCAGAATTTTAGCGTTCCCCTTCATAGGTTAGGCGTGCACTACACGCAGGAAGTGGTTACTAAGGTAGCGGAGTACGTGTGGAGTGCACATGGGGCTTTTTTAAGTTAGAGAACCCCTCCCTTGGGATCAAAGACGATTTGCCTTTTAAATCAGCCACAGCGACCTCAGAGAATCTTGGTCCTCGCAGATCAGAGACAGAAAAGAGTAATATGATTTTAGTAAACTGCAAGAGAATCCAAGGAAAGATACCAGAATTAGTATCGCTTACTGAAGGTTATAATGCACACACAGTATTGGGAACAGAAAGCTGGTTGAAACCTGATGTCACTGACAACGAAATAATAAGTTCAGATTGGAATCTTTATCGTAAGGATAGGTTAGTTGCCAACGGTGGCGGCTGAGCCGTGTTAAAAATTGTTGTTTTGAAGAGCGTGCCGCAGCACATAGTATGAAGCAGTCGCCCTCCGTTTCTGGCGGTGGCGCCGCTGCGTCAACCGCAGCTTTGGTGTCTCCCTCTGGTGGGAAAGGGGAAAGGTTGCCTGTTCACGTGCATTTAAGGGGCGCTATCAGCTCGCCAGGGAGTCAGTCTGGGTCAGTCTCTCGTCTCCAGCTTGCTAGTCTGTCTCTCGCCCGCATTTGTTAGGCAGTTAGTGTCTGTCTGTCGTTCGGAGTGCCAGTATGCCTGTCGTTCGAATCAACCTTTAAGGCCGACAAAATGAGAGTCTTTCCACTCCGCCAGTAAGAGAGCTCAGTGAGTGGTCACCCGGTCGGGGCTTAGTCCCTGCATCTGAGTCTGCGCCAGTCTGCTCGAGTTTGCTCAGGGAATGGTCATTGGCTTTTGGATCGATCGGTTGGTCGGTCGCGCACTGAGACTCAAGATGACTTGTTCGTCTTGAGCGTCGGCGCATGTGAGGTCGCCACGTGAGTCCAGTTGGCCGCGGCGTATAGCGAGGGGTAGTGACTTCGCGGTCGACACGAGAGCAACAGGAGTCAACCCACGACATCAGTCTGGCCGGTGCGAGCTGCGACGCCGTGAGACGGGAGATCGGCGCGCCTTCCTGCGTCCGTTGAAGCTAGCAGCGGACGGTTGGGAGAGCGATTTGGGGGTACTGCGCCAGGTCTTATCGAGAAATCGCAGTTTATTAGAAGTTAAGTGATGGTGATATCTTGTTTGATTTACTCTTCTTAAATTCTACCTGTTTTCTTGGTGAGGTCACCAGACTTTTTGCTTTGGGGTCGTCCCACCATTCTTCTCCGTTTGCCCACCCGCGGAAGGTGGTTGTTTATAAATTGGGTGGTCCGTTTTTACGTCTTAGACCTCCTGGCAACAGACAACATGAACTTATCGAATCAGTTAACACAGAGGTAGGTATCAGTGATCATAAGGCTGTGACAGCATCTTTGACGACGGGTCCTGCAAGGAATGTTAAGAAAGGTTGGAAGATGTATTTGCTCAGCAAGGGTGACAGGATACAAGTTTCAGAATATCACAGTAGTCACCATCAAATATTCGGTGATGAGGACGAAGATGTGGAGAATAAATGGAAAAAATTCAAAGGCATCGTTCAATATGGCCTAGACAAGTATGTTCCGAGTAAAGTTTCAAGCGATGGGAAACATCCACCTTGGCTTAATAGACGTGTTAGAAAAGCGCTATGTAAACAAAAAGCACTTCATCTCAGATTCAAGGGAAGTAAAAACCTAGTTGACAAACAAAAGCTGAACGAAGCAAAAACGAGCGTAAGGAGAGCAATGAGAGAAGCGTTCAATGATTTTGAAAGTAAGACGTTGTCTACCGACCTCAGTAAAAACCCTAAGAGATTTTGGTCGTATGTAAAATCAGTAAGTGGGTCAAAATCATCTACTCATTCTCTCAGCGACCACACCGGCGCCGAAACGGAAGATAACAGAGAGAAGGCCGAAATAATGAATTCGGTCTTCCGGAGTTCTTTCACCGCGGAAGATCGTAGCACTGTCCCTCCTTTCAATCGTTGTAGGAACATCGAAATGGCAGATATTGAGATAACCGATCGTGGAATTGAAAAGCAGCTACAATCGGTTAGTACTGGAAAGCCGTCATGACCAGGTGAGATACCTACAAGATTCTATCAAGGTTATGCAACAGGACCTGCTGCCCTTCTAGCAGTAATTTATCGTAGATCGCTTGAGCAACGAAAGGTACCTAACGAAAGGAAAAAAGCGCAAGTCATTCCACTTTTTAAGAAAGGCCGTAAGACAGATCCACACAATTATAGACCTATATCGTAGACGTCAATGTGTTGTAGAATTACGGAACATATTTTATGCTCAAGAATTTTGACGTTTTTGGAAAATGAACATCTCCTGTATAAAAGTTAACGTGGATTCCGCAAACAGAGATCCTGCGAAACTCAGCTCGCTCTGTACCTCCATGAGGCCCACAGCGCAGTAGACAACGGCGGTCAGGTTGATGCCGTGTCCCCTGATTTCAGTGAGGCGTCTGACACCGTCCCGCATTGCCGTTTAATGAAAAAAATACGAGCTTACGGAGTATCGGAGCAGACCTGCGATTGGATTCAAGGCTTTCTTGCAGACAGAACCCAACACGTCTCTCTTAACGGATCTAAATCAACATATGTAAAGGTAATATCCGGAGTACCACAGGGAAGTGTTATAGGACCGTTGCTGATTACAATACATATATAAATGATCTAGTAGAAAGCGTCGGATGCTCTTTAAGGCTATTCGCAGATGATACAGCTGTCTATTCCAAAGTAGCAACGCCAGAAGATAGTAAGAATGTGCATGACAACCTGGAGAGAATTGACGAATGGTGCAGGCTCTGAGTGTTGAGCCTGAACGTAAATAAATGTAACATATTACACATACATAGGAAAAGGAATCCACTACTGTACAGCTACACTACTGGTGACAAACAGTTAGAGAAGCGTCTGCAGTTAAATATCTAGACTAACTATCCAGAGCGACCATAAGAGGAATGGCCATATAAAACAGATAGTGGGAAAAGCAGACACCAGACTCAGATTCATCGGAAGAATCTCAAGGAAATGTAACTCATCCACGAAAGAAGTAGCTTATAAGGAGCTTTTTCGCCCGATTCTTGAATATTGTTCATCTATATCGGACCCCTATCAGGTAGTACTGATAGAGGAGATACAGAAGATACAACGAAGAGCGGTGCGTTTCGTCATGGGCTCGTTTAGCTGGCGAGAGAAGCATTCAACGAATTCGAACATAAAACATTGGCAAACAATCTAAACAAGAACCCTAAAAAGTTTTGGTCATATGTAAAATCGGTAAGCGGATCTAAATCCCCTATTCAGTCACTCGTTGACCACGATGGCACCGAAACAGAGGACGACCGAAGAAAGGCAGAAATACTGAATTCAGTGTTCCGAAACTGTTTCACTGCGGAAAATCGTAACACGGTCCCTGACTTCAGCCGTCGCACGGACGCCAAAATGGAAAATATTGAAATAAACGATATCGGAATTGAAAAACAACTGCTATCACTTAGTAGCGGAAAAGCATCCGGACCAGACGAGATACCCTTAAGATTCTACAGTGATTATGCTAAAGAACTTGCCCCCTTTCTATCAGTAATTTATCGTAGATCGCTGGAAGAACGTAAAGTACCTAGCGACTGGAAGAAAGCGCAGGTCGTTCCCATTTTCAAGAAGGGTCATAAATCAGATGCGAATAATTATAGGCCTATTTCGCTTACGTCAATCTGTTGTAGAATAATGGAACATGTTTTGTGTTCTCGTATTATGACGTTCTTAGATAATACAAATCTCCTTCATCATAACCAACATGGATTCCGCAAACAGAGATCATGTGAAACTCAGCTCGCCCTATTTGCCCAAGAAATTCACAGTGCCGTAGACACTGGCGAGCAGATTGATGCCGTATTCCTGGACTTCAGGAAGGCATTTGATACGGTTCCGCACTTACGTTTAGTGAAAAAAATACGAGCTTACGGAATATCGGACCAGGTTTGTGATTGGATTCAGGATTTCCTAGAAGAAAGAACACAACATGTCATTCTTAACGGTTCAAAATCTGCAGATGTAGAGGTAATTTCGGGAGTACCGCAGTGAAGCGTGATAGGACCTTTATTGTTTACAATATACATAAATGACTTAGTTGACAACATCGGTAGCTCCGTGAGGCTATTTGCAGATGACACGGTTGTCTACAAGAAAGTAGCAACATCAGAAGACTCGTACGTACTCCAGGAGGACCTGCAGAGGATTAATGCATGGTGCGACAGCTGGCAGCTTTCCCTAAACGTAGATAAATGTAATATAATGCGCATACATAGGGGCAGAAATCCATTCCAGTACGATTATGCCATAGGTGGTAAATCATTGGAAGCGGTAACGACCGTAAAATACTTAGGAGTTACTATCCGGAGCGATCTGAAGTGGAATGATCACATAAAACAAATAGTGGGAAAAGCAGGCGCCAGGTTGAGATTCATAGGAAGAATTCTAAGAAAATGTGACTCAACGACGAAAGAAGTAGCTGACAAAACGCTTGTTCGTCCGATTCTTGAGTATTGCTCATCAGTATGGGACCCTTACCAGGTTGGATTAATAGAAGAGATAGACATGATCCAGCGAAAAGCAGCGCGATTCGTCATGGGGACATTTAGTCAGCGCGAGAGCGTTACGGAGATGCTGAACAAGCTCCAGTGGCGGACACTTCAAGAAAGGCGTTACGCAATACGGAGAGGTTTATTATCGAAATTACGAGAGAGCACATTCCGGGAAGAGATGGGCAACATATTACTACCGCCCACATATATCTCGCGTAATGATCACAACGAAAAGATCCGAGAAATTAGAGCAAATACGGAGACTTACAAGCAGTCGTTCTCCCCACGCACAATTCGTGAATGGAACAGGGAAGGGGGGATCAGATAGTGGTACAATAAGTACCCTCCGCCACACACCGTAAGGTGGCTCGCGGAGTATAGATGTAGATGTAGAGAGCGTTACGGAGATGCTAAACAAACTCCACTGGCAGACGTTAAAAGAGAGGCGTTATGCATCACGAAGAGATTTACTATTGAAATGTCGGGACAGCAGTTTTCAGGAGGAGTCGGACAACATATCACTTCTCCCCACAAACGTCTCGCGTATTGATACGAGGAGAAAATTCGAGAAATTAGAGCCAGTACATAGGCTTACCGACAATCATTCTTCCCATGCACTATTCGCGAGTGGAACAGGATTGGAGGGATCAGTTAGTGGTGCCGAAAGTACCCTCCACCAGACACCATTAGATAGCTTGCGGTCACTCGTTGAACATTTATTTTAAGTGTTGGCCAACTCCGTTCACCCGTCACTACAATGGTTCTAAATAAAATTATCAATCCCTACCACGCAGATGATCTCACCCATAAATAGATCTGTGTTAAAGTTCAGATAACTGCGAAAAGAAATAGAAGTCTGGTATCTTCAACCTATGATACACAGTAGCAAGCTTTGCGAGTAGCCTTGTACTCCACACTGTTTCTTATCACCACTCCAATATTTAATGACACCTGTATTGTCACGAGAGTGACAAATCAATTGCAAACCCGGACAAGTCGGACTCTTACCGACACTACCTCAATAAACCCCTACAATATGCTTCACTCGACGCATTTCATGACTACCCATTTCACTTAGGAAAACTTTTTTTCTATCTCTAGCAACAGAATTCCAGTTCTCTTCTTCTATCTGCTTAATGATCAGCTACTCGTAGCGTGCAACCAGTGCTAAGCAACTTCCTTAACTATCGTCTTTACAACTAGTTATACCACTAACTCAAAATTTCAAAGTCAAGGAGCCCTAATTCCCTCCAAAAATAAGCGCCCATTATTTATCCTCGGCAAACGTGCATAGAATTAGCCCACTTAAGAGTGCTATAAAGCAGCTGTGACCTCACTCACGGTACCAGTTCTTTCTGTTCACATCATAGTTAAACTCAGACTACCATGTAAGCCATATAATTCCATTTTGAATTTTTTAGGTTGGTAGATGAACAGCGCTGACCACGCTTTAAACAGTGACTGTATCTCCGCTCGTAGCCACTCGCCATTAGATAGCGGCCTGCTCGCTGGCTGCCCCTCAACATCTCTACCGCGTGGCAGCGCGGTGTGTGATCACCTTTGGTCACACCCTCTGTCGTGACGTAATCTCTCACAAGTTATTCATTCTAAAAGATCATAAATAGAACAAACGTACACTGAAGAGCCAAAGAAACTGGTACACCTATCTAATATCGTGTAGGGCTCCTGCAAGCACGCAGAAGTGCCGAAACACGACGTGGAATGGACTCGAGTAATGTCTGAAGTAGTGGTGGATGGAACTGACACCATCACTCCTGCAGGGCTGTCCATAAATCCGGAAGAGTACTAGGGGGTGGAGATGTCTTCTGAACAGCGTGCTGCAAGGCATCCCAGATATGCTCAGTAATGTTCAGCTCTGGGGAGTTTTGGGGCCAGCGAAAGTGTTTAAACTGAGAAGGATGTTCCTAGAGCCACTGTGTAGCAATTTTGGACGCGTGGTGTGTCGCATTGACCTGCTGGAATCGCCCAAGTCCGTCGGAATGCACAATGGACATGAATGAGTGCAGGTGATCAGAGAGGATGCTTACGTACGTATCACCTGTCAAAGTCGTATGTAGACGTATCAGGGATCCCATATCACTCCAACTGCACACGTCCCAGACCATGACTGTGCCACCACCAACTTGAACAGTCCCCTGCAGACATTCAGGGTCCAAGGATTCATGAGGTTGTCTCCATACCCGTACACGTCCATCCGCTCGATACAATTTGAAACGAGACTCGTCCGACCAGGCTACATGTATCCGGTCATTAACAGTCCAATGTCGCGGTTGACGGACCCAGATGAGGTGTAAAGCTTTGTGACGTGCAGTCATCATAGATACACAAGCGGGCCTTCAGCTCCGAAAGTCCATATCGACCATGTTTCGTTGAATTGTTTGCGCGCTGGCACTTGTTGATGGTCCAGCATTGAAATTTACAGCAATTTGCGGAAGGGTTGCACTTCTGTCACGCTGAGCGATTTTCTTCAGTCATCGTTGGCCTCGTTGTTGCAGGATCTCTTTCCGGCCGCAGCGATGTCGGAGATTTGATGTTTTCCGGATTTCTGATATTCACGGTACACTCGCGAAATGGACGTACGGGAAAATCCCCACTTCATCGCTACGTCGGAGATGCTGTGTCCCATCGCTCGTGCTCCGACTATAAAACCACGTTCAAACTCATTTAAATCTTGGTAACCTGCCATTGTAACAGCAGTAACCGATCTAACAACTGTACCAGACACTTGTCGTTTTATGTAGGCGTTGCCGACCGCAGCGCCGTATTCTGCCTGTCGACATATCTCTGTATTTGAATACAGATGCCTATTCCAGTTTTTTTGGGGCTTCAGTGTATGATACCTGAAAACTAAGAATTGCCATTCCACATATTAGTAAAACATTATAAATACTGCTGTGTCATACTATGAAGAGTTGAAGAGAGATTAGATCCATAGAGCACATTACATTTCTAAGTGGCACATTACACAGTCAGCCAACGGAAGATGCAACGTCGGCTGACAGTGACTTCTTTCTACGCCCGACGGGGGCGGCAGAAGTTCTGAGGAACCGGAGTTCCTGTCCAGCATTCGGCGATCGTGTACCCCCCCCCCCCTCCCCGGCAGTCTTCCCACCCTCTGTCATCGCCCAATCCAGCAGACGCGAAATGCGGCGGAGATAGTGTGGGATGGGGTGGGGAGCGATAAAGGTGTAAAGGAGGCGCGATGTAGCGAAGACTTTAATTCTGCAAATATCAACTGAAGATAACGCCAAGGTACGCTGTAGAAGCATCGTCTTACGTAAACTTCTGTACTTGGCTGCACACACAACAGATGGTGACAGATTGTCACCGAAAGGTAGGATTCCGCACCCGAGTCCCAGTCTGGCCCATACGCGTAGTTTCAATCTGCCAGGAAGTGTCATGGGCGACTTTGTCTGAAATCCGTAATCATGGAATAATAAACAAAGATCGACAGCCTGAAAAAAGTGATTTTCTGAAATTCGTTACCTCCTGTAAGATGGTATGCAACAGGAATTAAAAACAATGGGTGCTATTGCAAAAAAACTGTTTTGTGGAAGGAGGAATATTTTCTGTGGTGCATTGAACTGACAATTAAGGAAAAGATTACTGAAGTGTTTTCTATGGAGTATTGCACTGTGTGGTGCCGAAACATGGACACTTGCGGATGAGAGGAGAAATGCTTAGAAGCTTTTGGAAAGTTGATCTACAGAAGAAAGTGAGATGTGAAATTGACAGATAAAATAAAAAGTTTGACTGTGTGACACATGGTGAACGAGAAAAGACAAATACTGGAAAGGAAAAGGGGAGAAAAATTTGACTAGGAAATGATGTACCAGAGGGAATAGCGATTGCGAAGGCCAACGGAAAAAGAAGAAGATAATAATTAACTAATGTCATCAAGGTAAGTGCAACATACGCACCTACGAAAAGGAAGGCGGAGAACTGGGGTGAATGGAGAATACTCAACTTGCAGTGATGGTCCCGCCTAATGGGCAGAACACATCACCATCATCATCTTAATTAATTCAGATTTAGGTTTTCTGGGGTTTCCAGAGAGACTGAAATATGCCGTTGGCAAACCCCCCTCTATAGGAAAGGTGATAAGAGATTTTCCATGTCATTGAGAAAGTGATGTATTCTGGAATAGCACCTCAACTTAGTAAGAAAATATCCTCAGCATATCACAGTTTGAGATTCAAAGGAGATGCTCTCATGAATATTCCGTTTACATGTTCACTGACCAGATTTTAAAAGCGTTTACAAGCATTAAATAAAAAAAAAAAAAACAGCACCAGTTGGTATTTCCTGCGACCTATGTAAGGCATTTTACTGCGTGAATCACATTATTCTCTTAGATAAATTAAAGTTTTATGGGAATGATGGTATAGCAAACTAATGGATGATTTCAAAAAAAAAAAAAAAATGGTTCAAATGGCTCTGAGCACTATGGGACTTAACTTCTGAGGTCATCAGTCTCCTAGAACTTAGAACTACTTAAACCTATCTTACCTAAGGACATCACACACATCCATGCCCGAGGCAGGATTCGAACATGCGACCGTAGCGGTCGCGCGGTTCCAGACTGTAGCGCCTAGACCCGCTCGGAGATGATGTCACATCTAACCAAAAGACTGCAGGAAATTGTACTTAGTAAGTCAGCCAATATAGTTCAGGGCCGTAATTCTGACTGCTGAGAAATCACATATGGTGTTCCCCAAGGCTCAATCTTAGGTTCACTATTGTATGAAACGATCACCCCTCTAACATACAACTAGCAGAATCAGTTCTTTTTGCAGATCACACAAGTATTACTATCAATTCAAGCATATCTACAGAAAGAGAAGAAATGATAAACAATGTTCTTAACAATGTCATTGACTAGTTTTCTGTGAAAGGTCTCGCCCTTTTAAAAAGATACAAAACATTCAGTTCTGCACAGTTCTTAGAAACTAAGAGCTTCTTTAGGCTCAAGTCTTTTACACCCGGCAGAAGTGAACATACTTTGTTACCTATTAATCTATTTGTCCACATATGTTGCCATTATTAGTCTACCCGTCTCCATACTGCCTATCTGTTGCTCAAGACCTCTCGAATTATTGACAGCACTTTCCCATGTTTCCCCTTCGTAAGCAGAAAATGGCTCTCCTTCGACTTTGTGGGCCTGTGAGATATATTCCCAAGATTACTTGTAGTGACTCCATTGAATTTGAAATGCATTTTTTTGAGTCATCAGTCTTTTAATTGGGTTGATGCGGCCCGCCACGAATTTCTCTCCTGTGGTTACCTCTTCATCTCAGAGTAACACTTGCAACCTACGTCCTCACTTACTTGATGGATGTATATTTCAATTTCTTTCTCTACAATTTTCACCCTCTACAGCTCCCTATAGTACCGTGCAGGTTATTCCCTGATGTCTTAACAGATGTCCTATCATCCTGTCCCTTCTTCTTGTCAGACTTTTCCATACATTCCTTCCCTCTCCGATTCCACGCAGAACCTCTTCATTCCTTACCTTATCACTCGACTTAATTTTCACTATTCGTCTGTTGCACAACATCTCAAATACTTCGATTATCTTCTGTTCCTGTTTTCCCCCAGTCCATGATTCACTACCACAAAATACTGTGCTTAAGTCATACAGTACGTTCTCCGAAATTTCTTCCTCGGATTAAGGCCTGTGTTTGACTTCTGTTAGCGAGAAATGCCAATTCTATCCTGCTCTTGATGTCCTCCTTACTCTATCCGTCATGGGTTATTTTGCTGCCTAGGTGGCAGGAACCCTTATCTTAATTTACTTCGTGACCATCAATCCTGATGTTGAGTTTCTCGCTGTTTTTATTTCTGCTGCTTCTCGTTACTTTCATCTTTCTTCAGTTTACTCTCAGTCCATATTCTGTACTCATTAGATGTCCGCCCCCGGTATCTGAGTAGTCAGCACGACAGAATTTCAATCCTAAGGGCCCGGGTTCGATTCCCGGCTGGGTTGGAGATTTTCTCTGATTAGAGACTGAGTGTTGTGTTGTCCTAATCATCATCATTTCATCCCCATCGAAGCGCAAGTCACCGGCGTCAGGTCGAAAGACTTGCGAACGGTCTACCATTCCATTCAGCAGATTCTGTAATCATTTTTCACTTTCAGTGAGGATAGCAATGTTATCAGCGAATCTTATCCTTAATATCCTTTCACCCTGAATTTTAATCCCACTCTTGAACATTTCCTTCATTGCCTCTTCGATGTATAGATTAAACAGTAGCGGCGAAAAACTACATCCCTGTCTTACACCATTCTCAATCCGAACTTCCGTTCTTGGTCTTGTACTCTTATTGTTCCCTCTTGGCTCTTGTGTATGTTGTATATTACCAGTTTCCCCCTACAGATTATCCATATTTTCTTCGGGACTTCCAACATTTTGCACCATTTGGCGTTGCCGAACGCTTTTTCCAGGTCCACAAATTCAATGAACGTATCTTGATTTTTCTTTGGCATTGCTTCCATTTTCAAGCGCAACGTCAGAACTGTGTCCTCGTGCCTTTACCTTTCCTAAAGGCAAACTGATCATCATCTAACACATCCTCAATTTTCTTTTCCCTTCTTCTGTATATTATTCTTATCAGCAACTTGGATGTATGTGATGTTAAGCTGATTATGCGATAATTATCGCAGATCACACAAGTTTTATAATCAATCCAAGCATATCTACAGCAAGAGAAGAAATGATAATGTTCTTAACAATGTCATTGACTAGTTTTCTGCGAAAGGTCTCGCCCTCAATTTTAAAAAGATACAACATACTCAGTTCTGCACAGTTCTTGGAAACTAAGAGATTCTTTCGACTCAGCTCTTTTACACCCGGCAGAAGTGAACACACTTTATTACCGATTAATGTGTTTGTCTACATATATTGCCATTATTAGTCTTCCCATCTCCGTACTGCCTATCTATTGCCCAAGGCCTCTCGAATTATTGACGGCACTTTCCCAGTCTTCGGAATTGTATGGATGACATTTTTTCTAAATTCAGATGGTACATCGCCAGACTCATACGTTCTACACACCAACGCGAATAGTCGTTTAGTTTCCTGTTCCCCCAATGATTTTAGAAATTCTGATGAAATGTTATCTACCGCTTCTGCCTTATTCCACCTTAAGTCTTACAAAGTTCTTGTACATTCTGATACTAATAATGGATCCCCTATCTCTTCTAAATTGGCTCCTGTTGCTTCTTCTATCACGTCATCAGACAAGTCTTCAATGTACTCTTTTCATCTATCCGCTCTCTCCTCTGCATTTAACAATGGAATTCCCATTCCACTCTAAATGTTACCGCCCTTGCACTTAATATCACCGAAGGTTGTTTTGACTTTCCTGTATGCTGAATCAGTCCCCAATCGTTTCTTTTTCGATTTCTTTACATTTTTCACGCAGCTGTTTCGTCTTAGCTTCCCTGCACTTCCTATTTATTACATTCCTCAGCGAGTCGTATTTCTGTATTCGTGAACTTCCCTGAACATTTTTGTTCTTCCTTTTTCCATCGATAAACTGGAGTATTTCTTCTGTTACCCATGGTTTCACTGCAGTTACCCTCCTAGTGTCTATCTTTTTCTTTCCAATTTTTGTGATTGCCCTTTTTAGAGATGTCCATTCGTCTTCAACTGAACTGCCTACTCAGCTGTTTCTTATTGCAGAATTTCAAGCACGTCTCTTCATTCTTTAGTACTTGTGTATCCCACTTAACTTGCGTATGGACTTACAAGTCGTAAAAGTATTGTCTTCCGCATCAGTCTCGGGATTTTCAGTGGCTCTCCCTGTTTCTGTTTATGTGCGCAGACAACGGTTACCAATGAAGCTACAACTCTCAGGGTAGCCTCAAGATGCTGTCTCAAAATATCGGGTGGCATCCTGTACGGAAATGTGACGATACTAGTAATCTAGAGCTTATATCAGTTTCTCGTTCGGACACTGTTGTTATGTGGTCCTTAACTCTAGGACACTAAATGGGGGAAAATATCTCTTTGTTGCAAGACCATTATAAATTTTATTATACACATTTTATTCAAACAAAGCCCTAATTGTACTAGAGTGGGCAGAAGAAGATACCTGACAGCTGGCAGCGCAGTTGCTAGCTTTCACCTACTACGTGCAAACGGCTACAGGCGGAAACAGTAGCCGTCTACGGAGCTGTGACAACGCTGAGGCGTTGCCATGTACTCGTAGCAGGTTACAAAATCGCTTTCCTTTATTGGTTGAGGTAGGGCTGCAAAGCTGTCCACCCAGCCCACTACAACTGTCAGGCGACACGGTGACTCAGCTGTAGTTAAATCACAATCACAAGTCCTGAATTGTATGTCCCATACAAAATAAATACACAGTGTCCTGTTTTACACCCTATACTGACAACACCAGATTGGCAGGAACCGCGAACTGGTACCAACTGCAGCTGCAAAGTTTACGAGGGTTCAGTAATCTAGGGTTAAAAATCACACTGAGATCGTGATACCAACCCACCTGTTGCCTTTTGACGGACACCCACAGTAAGTTAACACTTCCTGGTGATGCAGTTTTATGATCAGTACCCCTTTAAGCCCCAGTTACAAGAGCGTCTCTCTTGTCTCATTCTACTATACGTGACCTGTGACTCTACTGCAGCGCCTCCGGTGTTTTTTTCTCTACTGAGTCTCCCCTGTCACGAATGTTCCTGTTTACACGCCAGCACCAAAATTGTGGATATACTGAGAGCTGTCGGTTGTCCAGTTCCGCTCCTGAACGGTGAAAGTCAAGTTATAAGGAACCAACCTTTTCACAAAAGAAAATAATAATAATAATACTAATAATTATATCGTATTAACAAGCAATGACAATAGAGATTATTAATAACCAAAGCAAAGTTCATAGTATATATTCTTGGCAAAGGTCACACTGTAAAATCTCATCGCCACACACCTAAAAACGGAAAGAATAGGAAAAGTGTCGCCCAAGCATATCAAAACATCTAAATTTATATGCTCGATAAAAAGAATACACTGAAGGGCCAAAGAAACTAGTACACTTGCCTAATATCGTGTAAGACCCCCATGAGCACACAGAAGTGTCGCAACAACGACGTGGCGTGGACTCGACAAATGTCTTAAGTAAAACTGGATAGAATTGGCACCATGAATCCTGCAGGGCTATCCATAAATCTGTAAGAGTACGAACACGTTGCAAGGCATCCGAGATATGTTCCATAATGTATATGTCTGTGGACGCTTACGTACGTGTCACCTGTCAGAGACGTATCTAGACGTATCAGGGGTCCCATATCACTCCAACTGCACACGCCCCACGCCGTTACAGAACCACCAAAGCCTGAACAGTCATTTACTGGGATGCAAGGTTCATGGATTTATGAGGTTGTCTCCATACTCGTACACGTTCATCCGCTGGATACTGTTTGAAACGAGACTCGTCTGACCAGGCATCAACAGCCCAATGTTGGTGTTTCTGGGCCCGGCGGGGCGTAAAGCTTTGTGTCGTGCAGTCATCAAGGGTACAAAAGTGGGTCTTCGGCTCCGAAAGCCCATATCGAAGACATTTCGTTGAATGGTTCACACGATGACATTTGTTGATGGCCCAGCATTGAAATCTACAGCGATTTGCGGAAGGGTTGCACCTCTGTCACGTTGTACGATTCTCTTCAGTTGTCGTTGTTCCCGTTCTTGTAAGATCTTTTTCCGGCTGCAGTGATGTCGGAGATTTGATGTTTTACTGGATTTCTGATAGTCATGGTACACTCATAAAATGGTCTTACGGGAAAATCCGCTCTTCATCGCTGTCTTGGAGGTGCTGTGTCCTATCGCTCGTGCGCCGACTATAACACCACGTTCAAACTCACTTACATCTTAATAACCTGCCATTCTAGCCGCAGTAACCGATATAACAACTGCGCCAGACACTTGTTGTCCTTTTGTATTTGAATACTCATGACTATACCAGTTTCTTGGCCGCTTCAGTGTATTACAAACGATACTTAGAAGCCAGTAAATAGCGCCTTTGCATCTTGTTTTCCTTCAAAGTTCGAAATAATAAATAAAATTATTTTTTCATTATACATGTTAGATTTTTTAATTTTGAAGCAGTTTTAATGGGAACTGACTATCTTTTTACTTTGCCTTTTTATGCCTAATATAGGCTTCTTCTTTGTCGACGTACTGTGAAACAGTAGTACCTCTTTGCTCTCAGTTGCTGCGTGTCATTTCTAGGAAAATACTAGCAGAAAAAAATACTAGGTCTTCATATAACATCTGCAGTGTGTTGCGGGAAAAAAAGGACTGAGAAGAAACAGAAGCATGAAGTCCTATACTAGCTGGACCGGAATAGGTTAACGTCTGCCGTTAGCAGACGCTGCCATACAGCCCTATTTCTGCGCATGCGCGATCTGCAGCCTACTCAGAATTTCAGAAGGATAGTTCGGCGCAGTTAATTCATGACTGACGTCATGACCAACTCGTGATGCGGTTGCCGGCAGATTTATACACAAGCACCTGATTCACAGCCACAATGAGTACTCCATTTTGACCAGAAAGTCGCTCGCATACATCGGTTTTTTAAGTGGTTGTGAAGGTAGGCTGATTAAATTCCCGATTGTCGAAAATCAAAGATCAAAGGCAGTCACTACGCACTAGTTCATCCCACAATTCCAAGAGTACCATCGCATAATAACAAACAAAAATCCAGGAGGTTCGAGACGGATAAAGTGGCTGAAATTTAATCATTGGAGGCTCAACGCCTCTATCGACTCAACCCAAGCGCCGCCACTCTATGTGTTTGAGGAGAGGAGGAACGTCCAGACCAAGTATTTGTCTTCAGAAGTCGTACATATGAACGTCATCGCAAGTAATGTTCGGGCTCTTGGTCATCAGTTCCCAAGCAGTCTCCAAACCTTGTTAGCATCCAACGACATAGCGACGTATAACTACTGTCCAAGTTCGTCAGCAGTGCCAAAATCGAGGTTCATGTCCCTGCGCTGTTAAAATACTGCTCAGTTAAGTGGCCGTATCCTCACATGCTACTCTGCAGAATATGGAGAGCTCAGCCTCTAAATGTATGTCACTATGAACCTCCCGAATACTGTTGAATCTATAAGTGTGGCCGTGTTATACAACTCCGCTTCTGTTTAGATAGTACCTAAAGAACATACAAAGAACATTTTATTGTTAATTTAGATATATAGTCATTAATATGGACTGAATGGGGAATATTCCAGATGTGTACCGACGGTGATTTATAATTTCTTATTGTGTTACCAGTATGATTTTTATAATATACTCCCACTGCGTATCCAGTGTTCCATTTTTGTCTTCTTTACACGTTTTAGCATACTCTGACTGTAAATCATGTTTTACGCCGAATCACTCCTTTGCTAATTCTATGTAACCTCGTACCAGAGTACTAGAGTACGACTTAAAATAATGTCTACCATGCACCGTCAAAACAAATTATAATACGATATTTCATGTGTTGAGATGGCTGTATGGGGACGTTCCAAAAGCTATTTAACTAAAGAAAAATTCGTGACTGGCAACCAGATTTAGGATTTCTGCCATTTGCTAAATGCCGGGACGGTAGAGAAGGTGATGGATGATTTCCTTCTCCAGTCTGAGCTTATGTTCCGTTTCTAATGGCCTCGTGATATATTTTCTGTGTTTTGGGTTAACTGAACCATGATGCAAACAGTCAACAGTTTGGTGTAAAATGATGCGTAGAGAGAAATCTCGATATAAAAGTTTGTCCATGATTTAAAATTATTTTACAGTGGCCACACAGGTGTAAAACTTACAGTAAGGGAATCGTGACACCAATTATAGACAAAATAGAATATAAAATGGAACATAACAGAAATTGGGAAGCTCCCACCTGGAAAATGCGTTTGTGCAACAACAAATGGACCATGAAATTTCTCATACACACATTAATACCTCGTATGACATCAAAAACAGCTTTATACAGGGTGAGTCACTAACTATTGCCATCTAGAATAACTCCGAAAGTATGACAGTAGCTGAAAAGTTTGTGGTACAGTTGTTGCATGGGATAACGGCGGCCATAATATGACGTTGGTTTTTTGTTGCTAAGTGGGGTCGCTTCAGAGATATGAAGGTCAACTTTGTTTCTTTTTTTTTTTAATGGGATGCTATAGTTTGGTACTTTTTTCCGATACCGGCTATTGAGACGAATCCAATAATGTGTAGCTGTAAGCTCTTTGAAGGTCAACGAAGGTCAAAAAGGTGGCATGAACGTCCATTTAGAGAAGGTGTTCGAAGTGATGACTATTCGTATCAATGCAGTGCTGCAATCTTCTTATCATGGATTCCATTGAAGAGTTTCTAACAAATAGGACACAGCACGTCATTCTGCACGGAGAGAAGTCTTCAGACGTAAAAGTAACTTCAATTGACTCCTAGGGGATTGTTACAGGACCATTACCTCTCACAATAAACGTACATAAACAAGATAGGAGATAACGTCGGAAGTTTTCTGAGGTTTTTCGCCGATGATGCTGTTGTATACAGAAACGTCGCAACGCCAAAAAATTGTAGAAAATGCAGGAGGTTGTGCAGAGGAGCGACGCTTTGTGCAGAAAATGGCAGTTGACCGTCAACTAGAGTTGTGCACTACCGGACCTACGGCTCCGTAATTTTGGTATATTACACAGATGACGTAGTAAATGATAAGATTATCGGTAGTATTGATAACATTGGTAAAGAAAGTGTATTTTATATCCTTACAAAATACAAACTGCGCTTTATAAGTAATATGAAGTAATCTGTCGCTTAACTACTGCCCTTTTATGTAACCACAGCAATTACTTTTGGTGCAAGTACTGTTTACATACACAGACGCTACATACACACACACACACACACACACACACACACACACACACTCACATACACACACACAGGCACGCACACACATACACACAGACACACACACACACACACACACACACACATATATATATATATATATATATATATATATATATATATATATATATATGATGGTCCATTGATAGTGTCCAGGCCAAATATCTCACGAAATAAGTATCAAACGGAAAAACTCAAAGAACGAAACTCGTCTAGCTTGAAGGGGGAAACCAGATGGCGCTATGGTTGGCCCGCTAGATGACGCTGCCATAGGTCAAACGGATGTCAACTGCGTTTTTTTTTTAAATAGGAACCCCCATTTTTTATTACATATTCGTGTAGTACGTAAAGAAATATGTATGTTTTAGTGGACCACTTTTTTCGCTTTGTGATAGATGGCACTGTAATAATCACAAACATATAAGTACGTGGTATCACGTAACATTCCGCCAGTGCGGACGGTATTCTTCGTGATACATTACCCGTGTTAAAATGGACCGTTTACCAATTGCGGAAAAGGTCGATATCGTGTTGATGTATGGCTATTGTGATCAAAATGCCCAGCGGGTATGTGCTATGTATGCTGCTCGGTATCCTCGACGACATCATCCAAGTGTCCGGACTGTTCGGCGAATAGTTACGTTATTTAAGGAAACAGGAAGGCCGGCCAGTGTGGCCGAGCGGATCTAGGCGCTTCAATCTGGAACTACGCGACCGCTACGGTCGCAGGTTCGAATCCTACCTCGGGCATGGATGTGTGTGATGTCCTTAGGTTAGTTAGGTTTGAGTAGTTTTAAGTTCTAGGGGACTGATGACCTCAGATTTTAAGTCCCATAGTGCTCAGAGCCATTTGAACCATTTGAAACAGGAAGTGTTCAGCCACGTGTGAAACGCCAACCACGACCTGCAACAAATGATGATGCCCAAGTAGGTGTTTTAGCTGCTGTCGCGGCTAATCTGCACATCAGTAGCAGACAAACTGGGCGAGAATCGGGAATCTCAAAAACGTCGGTATTGAGAATGCTACATCAGCATTGATTGCACCCGTACCATATTTCTATGCACTAGGAATTGCATGACGACAACTTTGAACGTCGTGTACAGTTCTGCCACTGGGCACAAGAGAAATTAAGGGACGGTGACAGATTTTTTACATGCGTTCTGTTTAGCGACGAAGCGTCATTCACCAAAAGCGGTAACGTAAACCAGCGTAATATGCACTATTGGGCAACGGAAAATCCACGATGGCTGCAAGAAGTGGAACATCAGCGACCTTGGATGGTTAATGTATGGTGCGGCATTATGGGAGGAAGGATAATTGGCCCCCATTTTATCGATGGCAATCTAAATGGAGCAATGTATGCTGATTTCCTACCTAATGTTCTACCGATGTTACTACAAGATGTTTCACTCCACGACAGAATGGCGATGTACTTCCAACATGATGGATGTCCGACACATAGCTCGCGTGCGGTTGAAGCGGTATTGAATAGCATATTTCATGACAGGTGGATTGGTCGTCGAAGCACCATACCATGGCCCGCACGTTCACCGGATCTGACTTCCCCGCATTTATTTCTGTGCGAAAGGTTGAAGGATATTTGCCATCGAGAACCACCGACAACGCCTGACAACATGCGTCAGAGCATTGTCAATGCATGTGCGAACATTACGGAAGGCGAACTACTCGCTGCTGAGAGGAATGTCCTTACACGTATTGCCAAATGCATTGAGGTTGACGCACATCATATTGAGCATTTATTGCATTAATGTGGTATTTACAGGTAATCACGCTGTAACAGCATGTGTTCTCAGAAATGATAAGTTCACAGAGGTACATGTATCACATTGGAACACCTGAAATAAAATGTTCAAACGTACCTACGTTCTGTATTTTAATTTGAAAAACCTACCTGTTACCAACTGTTCGTCTGAAATTGTGAGCCGTAGGTTCGTGACTATTACAGCGCCACCTATCACAAAGCGAAAAAAGTTGTTCAACTAAAACATTCATATTTCTTTACGTACTACACGAATAAGTAATAAAAATGGGGGTTCCTATTTAAATAAACGCAGTTGATATCCGTTTGACCTATGGCAGTGCCATCTAGTGAGCCAACCATAGCACCATCTGGTTTCCCCCTTCAAGATGGACAAGTTTCGTTCTTCGTAGTTTTTTCGTTTGACGCTTATTTCGTGAGATATCTGGCCCGGTCACGATCAATGGACCACCCTGTATATAAAGGGCTTATTTCAATAGTGGTACAAGTCCATTTTTGTTCATTGTGAGTTACAGAGTCCTAAAGTTAAATGAGCGCTGAAAAATATGCAGTTGAGGTACCAGAAATATTCAAGCATATGGCTTCTTGCTAGAGATGAACCTTTCTTTTTGTTTATTTTGATCATTAATTTCAGAAGCATTATAGGCAGAAAAGTGGAGGTAATGGACTTGTACCACTATTGAAATAAGACGTTTATATATTGTACTTCATCATGACCAAAGACAAGGGTTTCCTCTTATTATTGATAAAAGGGAAAATTGTTTATGAATAACAGAAACAGGTTTTACGTAAGTTTGATGAGGTGCTGAAGAGATGCTAGAGACATTTTTGTTTTCCTTTTTTTCATATTCTAGCGCTATGTGGTAAATCTATGTTTTTTTACTAACAATATTTTTAGGATAAAAACTGAATTAAACAGCGACAAGTTGAATTTTGCTATAAATACTGTTTATTTTTATTAACAGGGAGGAGGATAAATATGTAGAAATGCTCCATAGGTTACGTAATGCTTTATATATCCTCACCCAGTTTCTACACAGTTTACCGCTACCAGTTCTTAGGGGAATCTAGTAAGACACTGACTGCGTGCGTAAGGAAGCCGATAGTTGTGGGGTAGCGCTCAATAAGTTTGTTATGAAAAGGTAGTGCGGTACGACCTTAAGTGACCAAAGCTACTAGAAGAACTACCGTACTTATGAGAGTAGCTTTGCAACTCTCCCCTTCACATAAACAAATGTGACGTATTGCGAATAGATAGACAGAAAGATCATTTATTGTATATTTACACAGTTGCGCAAGCTTGCGCTAGTAAGTGATGGAGACACTTAACATTTATAATGTCATCTGTCATGGACGCCTATGTGCTACTTACGACCATTTTGTAAGGTTAAAATTACCAAATATGCTGCATATTTGGTAATTTTATGGTTTATGGTCGCTGAACAACTTGGGAACCAGATGTAGCCCACCATTCATAAATTTTGTAAGGCCTGCGTGTTACAGGCAACTATTAATATCACAATTATTTGCATTGATGTTGTAACCTGTATGTGTCCTAAGATCCGATGATGGCGGCTTTAGTTTTGCCGAAACTGGTAATCATGGAATAAGCAGAATTCCCGCGATCTTGGCTACCAGTTTATTGTTTTACTATGCTATGAGTTGTCGAACGCGTTGAAAACATTATCACTACTTCTACTGTACCCCAGGTGGCATATACGGTCATCATATCAAATTCGACGTGTCTTTCCAGGTGTACTATTTTCTTTCCGACGGGTTATATTACTTCCTTTTACGTATACCTCTCGTAAAGACCATGAAGGTAAAATCAGAGATTGGAGCCCACACGGAGGCCAACCAGCAGTTGTTCTTCTTGCGAACTATTCGCGATTGAAGCAGGAAAAGAGGGAAGTGACAGTGGTACCTTCAGTGAAAGTGTGGAAGGCTAGCTGCTGGCGCTAGCGACCGGCCACGCCGACTGCCCAGTGGCGTAAATTGGCGGCAGCGGAAAGAGCCTGCCCCGTGCAATTACTACTGGTCTGGTGCCCTCCGCTCGCCACCACTGCGCTGGTTCGGCTGCAGCTTAATCCGCGCCACAAAGGGCCGCTAAGCCTATTTCACAACACGACGCGCCGCACAACACGCGAAGCGCGGCGCTGCGGTCGCCCCCTCCCCTCAAAAGGCGGAACGCTCTTTTTTTGCACGAAATTAGTTATATGTAATCCTTGCTCCCGACAGAAATAAAAACCCCCGTCGCAATTCCAGCGTCCGCGCCCGTCTGCACAGCAGCGGGTCCTCCACCCCCTCTCTCTCTTTCCACCGCTCATCCTCTTGGCTTCTTTTAGGCCGTACAAAAGGATTAAGCGTAAGCATTCAAAGGGTTGATGCACAGTGTCCGCTTGCGTGGTTATTCTCCGAGCGACGGTTTAGCTCCGCTTTTGATGCGGCTTCCGCTATTACGGGCGTGTCATTTGAGACGTAAGAGCAGGCGCTCTCCCGTTTTGCATTCGGGATAGCAGAAATTTTTTTTTTCAGAGCCTCGGAAAAAGAAATTCCCGGGCAGCATTGTGTTATTTTCGAGCACGTATTGAATACAGGACCTGTAATTTGACGTAAGTGCTCACGATATGAACGATCGACTATCTAGATCAACGAATCTATAACATCTGTTTATTACAGATCACTTAGCTCACACCCGTTATTAAGATAATTCAGTAACTTCTTGGTGTTTTACAACTGAACAGGTCAATCTTAACTTTGAAACTTTAAATGCCAACATTTTAGGTTAGCATTTACAACGGCTGTTACTGATATCAGCTGAAACTAAAACTCTAGCATTTTCAGGACACGGTGTCCCACAGCTCGTGGTTATTTGAAAACTGTCATGATTAACACCTTGAGCTGCTGATAAAATCTTTTTCTAAACAACCAGTTTCGGTAGTTGGTAAAAGCATTTGGAGAATCATATTAGGCAAAAATAAAATCATTGACGCCAAACCATTAATTTGACACTCTCGTCGCATCATAATATCAATTAAATCGTCAGTATATAAGCTGTGCTAGGCAGTGCACTCTTTCATATTACGTCAGCAATCTGCGTTACCGCTGTGAACATATGCACCACTATGTGGTGGATGATAATAAAAGATTAGACAACCCAAAGCTGCGAGCATACTCAATCAACAATCATTGACAAGCATTAATGAACTCACAGTGATGCCAAAATATTCCTCGTATATATGCATCTTGCATTAGGTAAATTAAATGTAACACATCAAATTATTCGAAGGTAAATAGATGGAGAAAAATCTGGATACCACTGATGAAAACTGTTACATTGCAAGCATTGAATGAAATTACTTGTTAAGAGAAACAGGCGTCAACTAAAGTAGTATTCAATAACTTTTTAAAAATGGGAGGCACCAAAATATAAAAGTTTTTCTTTGAAGTATATATTTAAAAATCTGTATCTTTCATTTATCAACGGTTGTAAAAATTAAGGCAGCGCAGCGAACAGAAGGCGACTGCGATAAGAAGTGTAGGAAACAATACCGGTTATACCATGTAATCCATGACATAAAACTGTATTGTGCTATCAAAATGTAATAGACGCTACAGAAATCTTAGAGGTCTCTTTACTGTATATTCAAAATATCGAGGGTAGACATGAAAAAGAAAATTAAATGTCACTAAAATTAAAAGACAAGGAGCAACGAGTGTACGGCCGCATGAATATAAGAAGACTTCGAAATACGAAATATAAAAAAATTAAAGTAACATTTTTTTAATTTCCTAGGAATTTTTGTTTTTAAAATGTGTATATGGTATGTAAATAATCAAGAATAAAAATCTGTTTTTGAATACATTGCAACGAATTTTTTAATGTAAAATTGGAGGATATGCTCAATGAAGATCAATTTGGATTCAGGAGGGAATTAGGAACAAGAGAATGATTCTTGCACAGAGGCTTGTTGTCGAAAAGGAAATACAGAAAAAAGATTAAACAAGTTATATTGCTTCTGTACACCTGGCAGATGCATTTGACAATGTTATCTCGCAAGAGATGTCCAGATTACTGAAGAAAGTAGGTCTAAAACACAAATACTTGCTGGTAGTACATAGTTTCTGTAAGAACTAAGTGTCTGTCATTACGAATCTCCTCAGGAGCAAAAAGCAAAAATCAGAAAAGGCGTGAGATAAGGATGTGGTATTTCTTCCCTTGTGTTTAGTGCCTGCATCCAGGAAGCTACAGACCAATTTCGTGAAATTTCTGAAGTGGGGTTTAAATTAATGAGCAGAAGATAGACATATTGCATTACGCAGATGATATTGCTGTGGTCACTGAGACGAAAGAAGACTTAGGGAAGGTCCTCAGCATAATGGAACGGATTTTCTGTAGTCACTATGGTATAAGAACAAACAAGGGAAAGTCTAAAGCAATGGCAGGCAGTGCTGATGAATAGTATGAACCTTTAAGAATAAGAACTGTAAGAAAGGAGGTAGAAATTGTAGAGGATTTTAACTACATGGAAAGCAGGATTACAAAGGGTGGCAGAAACCGGAAAGAACTGCATTTTATTTGAGAAAGAATTTACTCACCAGCAAAAACATCGGTATGGAAATAAGCAAAAGGTTTATGAAAGCATTTGTTTAGAGTGTGTAACTTGGACAACAAGAAAACAAGAGAAAGAAGCCCTGGAGATTTGGTGCTGCAAAAGGATGATGAAGATTAACAGGAGAGAGAGTGTTACCAATGGGGAGAGAGAGTGTTACCAATGAAGAGGTAATGCGGAGAGTACAGAAGATGAGGCAGACTCGCAGGACACATTTTAAGACACAATAACATCATTGAAACAACAGCAGAAGGAGATACAAGGGTTGGATAAAAAATAGTGGCAATACCGTTATGATTTATACCAGACTATATTGACAGCCGTTCATCGTATTACATGACCTCAATATAATCCTCCGCCCAATCTCGATCACGTTCCTTACAGAGATGGAAAGCGTATCGTACACAGTCAGCTCATCAATCTGTCGATATCTCGCAACGACGGTCCTATGACACGAAGTACACTATGTGATCAAAAGCATCCAGAAACCCGGCTGAAAATAAGTTCGTGGCGCCCTCCATCGGTAATGCTGGAATTCAGTATGGTGTTGGCCCACCCTTACCCTTGATGACAGCTTCCACTTTTACAGGCATACGTTCAATCAGGCGCTGGAAGGTTTCTTGAGGAATGGCAGCCCATTCTTCCTGGAGTGCTGCACTGAGGAGGGGTATCGATGTCGGTCGGTGAGGCCTGGCACGAAGTTGGCGTTCCAAAACATCCCAAAGATGTATTCTACAGGATTCACATTAGGACTCTGTGCAGGACAGTCCATTAGAGGGATGTTATTGTCGTGTAACCACTCTGTCCCAGGTCGTGCAGTATGAACAGGTGTTTTATATTGTTGAAAGATGCAATCGCCATCGCCGAATTGCTCTTCAACAGTGGGAAGCAAGAAGGTGCTTAAAACATGAATGTAGGCCTTTGCTGTGATAGTGCAAGCCCCCTCCATGAAAAACACGACCACACCATAACACCACAGCCTCCGAATTTTACTGTTGGCACTACACACGCTGGCAGATGACGTTCACATTGCAATCGGATCGCCACATTGTGTACCGTGATTTGTCACTCGACACAACGTTTTCCGACTGTTCAATCATTCAATGTTTACGCTCCTCACACCAAGCGAGGTGTCGTTTGGCATTTACCGGCGTAAAGTGTGGCTTATGTACAGCCGCTCGACCGTGAAATCCAAGTTTTCTCACCTCCCGCCTAACTGTCATAGTACTTGCAGTGGATCCTGATGCAGTTTGAAATTCCTATGTGATGGTCTGGATAGAAGTCTGCCTATTACACATTATGAGCCTCTTCAACTGTGGGCGGTCTCTGTCAGTCAACAAATGAGGTCGGCCTGTACGCTTTTGAGCTATACGTGTCCCTTCACGTTTCCACTTCTCTATCACATCGGGAACAGTGGACCCAGGGTTGTTTAGGAGAGTGGAAATATCGCGTACAGACGTGTGACACAAGTGACACCCAATCACCTGACCACGTTCGAAGTCCGTGAGTTCCGCGGACCGCCCCATTCTGACGATATCTAATAACTACTGATATCGCTGATATGGAGTACCTGCTGCCAGTACGTGGCAGCACAATGCAAGTAACATGAAAAAGTATGTTTCTGAGGGTGTCCGGATACTTTTGACCACCTGGTGTGTGTCTTCTTTTGTGTTGTAGCGCGTCGCACAAAGAAGTTCCGCGATTTTTGCGAGCAGGTCGTAATGTTGTAATCATACGGACTCATATCGCGTGAATACGGTGGACGTTCCAGTGCGTCCCACCTCAGGTACGCAAGAGCTCCTGCACGGGATTCGCCGTGTGGCATCGTGCATTGTGGTGAAAAATGATTGGATGCAGGGCCAGAAGGAGACACTGTTATGAGCTCCGACCACTTGCCAATATCCACGCACGTTGTTCCTGTTTCCTAAATGTACTGTTAGGGCTCTTGAACTGGCCTACCGAACTTTCAGAAAGTACGCACAGCAACCGACTCAATCACAGCCGTCGCCATTCACTGCACTACTTAAATTGACTTTTTGCAATCAGCTACAGACAGCGGTCACATCATGTGACAAAAAAAAAGGTTCAAATGGCTCTGAGCACTATGGGACTTAACATCTATGGTCATCAGTCCCCTAGAACTTAGAACTACTTAAAACTAACTAACCTAAGGACAGCACACAACACCCCGCCATCACGAGGACCCCGCCGGGAATCGAACCCGGGAACCCGGCGTGGGAAGCGAGAACGCTACCGCACGACCATGAGATGCGGGCATCATGTGACACCGGCCGTGTCGCGACTACTTTTTGTCCAACCCTAGTACTTAGTGAAGGAATCGCTGGGGACGCCAAGGATGTCATTCGTGCAGCAAATTATCAATGATGTCTGGTGCACTACAACCGCGTAAATGAACGGGCAGACAGGAGGTCGTACTCCTGCAAACCAGCCTCGGTGTTGAACACTAAAGAAGAAGAATACTTTGGTTTTTAATAGTCGCATTATCAATCTCTATTTACACTACTGGCCATTAAAATTGCTACACCACGAAGATGACGTGCTACAGACGCGAAATTTAACCGGCAGGAACAAGATGCTGCCATATGCAAATGATTAGCTTTTCAGAGAATTCACACAAGGTTGGCGCCGGTGGCGACACCTACAAAGTGCTGACAAGAGGAAAGTTTCCAACCGATTTCTCATACACAAACAGCAGTTGACCGACGTTGCCTGGTGAAACGTTGTTGTGATGTCTCGTGTAAGGAGGAGAAATGCGTACCATCACGTTTCCGACTTTGATAAAGGTCGGATTGTAGCCTATCGCGATTGCGGTTTATCGTATCGCGACATTGCTGCTCGCGTTGGTCGCGATCCAATGACTGTTAGCAGAATATGGAATCGGTGGGTCAGGAGGGTAATACGGAACGCAGTGCCGGATCCCAACGGCCTCGTATCACTAGCAGTCGAGATGACAGGCATCTTATCCGCATGGCTGTAACGGATCGTGCAGCCACGTCTCGATCCCTGAGTCAACAGATGGGGACGTTTGCAAGACAACAACCATCAGCACGAACAGTTCGACGACGTTTGCAGCAGCATGGACTATCAGGTCGGAGACCATGGCTGCGATTACCCTTGACGCTGCATCACGGACAGGAGCACCTGCGATCGTGTACTCAACGACGCACTTGGGTGCACGAATGGCAAAATGTCATTTCTTCGTATGAATCCAGGTTTTGTTTACAGCATCATGATGGTCGCACCCGTGTTTGGCGACATTGCGGTGAACGCATATTGGAAGCGAATATTCGTCATCGCCATACTGGCGTATCACCCGGCGTGATGGTATGGGGTGCCATCGGTTACACGTCTCGGTCACCTCTTGTTCGCACTGACGGCACTTTGAACAGTGGACGTTACATTTCAGATGTGTTACGACCCGTGGCTCTACCCTTCATTGGATCCCTGCGAAACCCTACATTTCAGCAAGATAATGCACGACCGCATGTTGCAGGTCCTGTACGGGCCTTTCTGGATACAGAAAATGCTCGACTGCTGCCCTGGCCAGCACATTCTCCAGATCTCTCACCAATTTAAAACCTCAGGTCAATGGTGGCCGAGTAACTGGCTCGTCACAATACGCGAGTCACTGCTCTTGATGAACTGTGGTATCGTGTTGAAGCTGCATGGGCAGCTGTACCTGTACACGCCAACGAAGCTCTGACTCAATGCCCAGGCGTATCAAGGCCGTTATTACGGCCAGGGGTGGTTGTCCTGGGTACTGATTTCTCAGGATCTATGCACCCAAATTGCGTGAAAATGCAATCACATGTCAGTTCTAGTATAATATATTTGTCCAATGAATACCCGTTTATCATCTGCATTTCTTCTTGGTGTAGCAATTTTAATGGCCTGTAGTGTATTATGAAGTTTAAGACCTGTTGTGCACAGTACCAGCTGTGTTGCCTGTGTAATTCCTCCTACCCGAGCGGGCTGGCGTCAGCTTTGTGAGGTGGCTAATGGGTCCCACAGTGTGGGGTCGTCCCATCTGTTACCGCGACATCTTGTTTCCAACCCTTTCATGTGCTGCCCGCCCCGCAGGGGACGCGACATTTAGCGCTGTCATTGCGGCTTTCAGATAGCCATCGCTGCACAAAGCCGGCTTCGGGTTACGCACGTCAAGCCACAGGAGCGCGCGGCAGCACCGCAGATGCGACGCCACGGCACGTCGCAGCCGACCCTCCAACGAGACAGGCAAAACGCGACGCCGCGCTGCAGCAGGAGCTGACAGCTTGCGGGGACAGCGACTTGCCGTTCGTCCCGGATAAATGCTGTGTCTCAAAGTAAAATAATCACATGCAGGAGCCACAGGTTGCTGGGCGCGCGTTGGTGCGGCTCAGAAGTCGTTACATTCAGACTAGTGTGGCTATGGTTTACAACTCTACATCTACATAATTATTCTACCATTCGCAATTAAGTGTGAAAGCCTCCTCTCCTTTGTTATCTACAATATAAATGAATAAATGGTAAGCCGGCCGCTGTGGCCGAGCGCTTAGTCCGGAACCGAGCTGCTGCTGCGGTCGCAGGTTCGAGTCTTGCCTCGGACATGGATGGGTGTGATGTCTTTAGGTTAGTTATGTTTAAGTAGTTCTAAGTCTAGGGGACTGATGTTAAGTACCATAGTGCTTAGAGCCATTTGAACCACTTTTTGAATAAATGGTATGAGCTCAGTGTTGATGCACTGAAAATATTCCCCTCCGTATACAAAATTTTGACCCATGAATGATTCCACTTCTATTTATATGATACTCGGAAGTAGGATGGACTTTCATGGCGCAACGATGAATATAGGGTACTTTGAACGTAGAAGATATGTCAGAAAAGTAATGAAACAGATTTATTTATCTACAAAAGTTTTTATTTTTTTCAAACAACGATGTTTTCCCCTTCGGCAGCTATACACCGACGGAGCCGAATTACCCAGTCTCGGTATCAGCGCTGAAAAGCCTCTGCTGGCACGGCCTTTAACTCGTCGATCACATTCTTCTGAATCTTCCCCAGAATTCCAGAATGACGTCTGTGTAAGACATTTTTCAATTTCGGGAAGAGAAAAAAGTCACAAGGGCTTAGGTGGCCAGGAAGAGTGCGGACTGTGGAACAACAGGAATGCCTTTTGAGATAAAAATTTCCGTGATGGAAGTGGCCATGTGACATGAGGCGTTGTCATGATGCAGCTCCCACTTACCTGTAATACCCGGTATCATTCGATTTATCCTTTCCTCGAGCCTTTCCAGAATATGTTTGTAAAACACGTGGTTGACAGTTTGTCCTGGAGGAACATATTCTTTTTCCAAAATAGCAAATCGGCATTGTTTCGATCTTTTTTCGGTTGAGGAAATGTCTCAGTGTGCCACTCCTCACTTTACCGCTTTGTCCTAGGATCTTACTCGAAAATCCAGGATTAAAAAAAATGGAAATGAGCGTTTGGCGTTATTGGCAGGGAGGCCCCTTGCGGGATGGATGGGGATGAAATGATAATGAAGACAACACAACACCCAGTCCCTGAGCGGAGAAAATCTCCGACCCAGCCGGCAATAGAACCGGGCCCGTAGGACGGCAATCCGTCACGCTGACCACTTTTTTTAAAAATTTATATAGATATCATTGTGCGAACAGTCATAGTTAATCAAGCCTGGAAAACTAAAACAGAATGAAGACACCATCGAAGATAGTAAACATAAATAACATGAAAATAAAGCTACCACTCTGTAGTTAGGCTTCCCAGCGACTGCGTCCACTGATAAAGGTAGTTCAATATATGATCGTTTGCAGTTCGTTCTTTCATCTACCACTGCCTGGAACATTCCAGCTACACGGCGGGCTGTGAAAGGCACTCCATAGGTAGTCTGTGAAGCATTGTCGATATCTGGTATGCCCGGAAATAGCATAATGTCTTTCTTGCAAATAGAGCCAAAACTCAAGTAAATTCTTGTGTCCGTCACGACAAAGGTAATGGATCGCATGTCCACGTATCCAGGTGACGGAATTGGTTCGAGTCTTGGGGTAAAATGTTGCATCCGGAAACAATAACGTGCGTGCAGATATATGCTTCGGCGTAACTCGCAAGAGGTAAGCTAGCATCTGCCGCACTAGGTGTCAAACCGGTTCCGCCTCTCCACAGCTGAGGCGTTGCTCGTCAAAATCTACTGTATTACAACCCACGCAATTGGGAGATTCTGCCATGTGGATATTGTAGAGATGTTCTTGCGTCACCAGCTTCCCATTAACGATTACGTACCATTGGGAAACAACATCGGAATCAAGCATGGCATCGTGTACAGTCTTCCACATCACGCGCCACCGTACGTCAGGATATATTAGTGTGACCACATTTATGGGGTAGCGTTGCAGCTTGTCGTAATATAGGCGTCGAGTTGTGGCCATTCGTGGTGTCGTTAGCGCTACACTGGAATAACTTTGTTCTAAATAGAAACGTCCAACCATTCAGCTATCGGGGCGGACAGTCCAGGATTAATCAGCTGCGATCACAGGGCTGAACCATTCATCGTAAATGACAATCCTCTCAAGAAGATCAACGAAAACGTTCCTTCGATTGCCCCTCCACTCAGTTGTGAGGTTTTTCGTCAGCATGTTGGTACAAAGCGTTCGCATGTGCAAATCTTCTGTCAAAATTTTATGTACGGCGAAAGGGTTTTAAGTTTAACAGGTGACCCATCACCCTTACTCTTAATCGTCTGATCCCACCAGAGCACGCACACGTTCGACGTTTTCGTCGGTCTCTGAAGTTGAAGGTCTCCCTGCGCGAGATTCGTCTTGAAAGTACTCTCGGTCTTTAAAAAATTATTTGTGCCAACGAAAAACTTGTGCTCTTCATAACGAAAGTTTAACATAATACTTGACATAACGTTGCTCCAAATTCCACTGTTCCATTTTCATAGCACACAACAAAACGACGGCTTCACTGATGGCGCTCTCAAAACGTCGGGATGGCTGAAACTCGGACTGAGCATCCGGAAGCGATGTACACAGCGATCTGTACAAGTAGAACAACACAGCGTTGCCAGATCGCTCGCAGTCTTGTCAGTCTCATTACTTTTCTCGCACACCTCTATTGGTGAAATATACATACAGCAGCAACAAATCAGAGGAAATCTTTTAACGGGACCTACAAGTGTGTTTCATCCTCTCTTATAGAGAACATGTGCGCTGTTTCTCAATTTCCTGAATGTTTTGCAAGATTTAATTTCTTTTAAAGTTTACGGATCATCTGATTACAGCAGTTCCGTAACGACTCTATCTTCTGCAAACGCTTTGTTATTTTTTGACCTTTTAATCTGTCTAGAAATTTCATCTTCATCTCGTGCCTGTGCTTCTGGATTGGTTTTTAGGGGAATTTCTGATGGAAATCTTTCTGTGGACTCAGGAAAATTTAGAAGTTTTTTCCAAATCTTTGCAACGTTCTCTGAAGCAATTTTCTTGGTTGATTTTATTACCAGGTGTCTGTTTCTCTTACTGAAGCAGAGATTTTGCGACTGGTACCATTTACCTTTGTTTTAAGGCCATATAAAGTGACGTGCTGTTGGGTTTTGTAAGTTTTCTTCAATTTCACGCAGTTGACTGTTCTCATAACGTCTTTTTGTCGGCCTATTTAATTTCAAAGCTTCTTTTCTTGTTGCCAGGAACATGTCATGTGCATTCTATGATTTGTTATTGTTCCATGTTTTGAATTCCTTTCGTGATTTTACGACCTGTTCACAATTTTCATCCACCGTCTTTGAAAGGAATTTGGTTTTGGACAGCTGTGATAAACTTGTGTTTGAATTGCCCTAATTCTGTGCTTCCGTTTTGATGAACTTATTTGCCAATACCAATGGTCGGATTTCAGTTGTATCAAATTTTGGAATTATTGACATCCTTTTGCTGAATTTTTGGGAATTTGAATTTAGTTTCACTCGGATTACATAGTGGTCTGTGACATATTTTCTCCTCTGCGCAACTAAACATTTAAAATGTGCTCGTTATGTGGGTACGAACTTCTGATATGATAAATTTTGAATTCACTGCGTTCTTGTTGAGCTATAGTCATGTTTATTGTTTTGAAAGTTTTTCCTTAAAATGGGTTGACATAGTTTTGAGGCAGTTCCACCAGTCTCATTCTTTTTCGATTCGCCCACTTGTGCACAGGGAACTCACTAGTTGTTATCTTGCATTTCTTTATTTTTCTCTAACTTCGCATTAAAATCACATATAAGGATTTCCATTTCGTGAATTTTTCGAGATTGTATTTACTACTACCTCCCATGAATTTCTCACTTCCTCTGGGTTTGTTTTATTTTCTTGGTTGATCGACATGTGTTCATTAATTAATGTAGGATAAAGGGAGATATATTCGTGATAAATTTGTTGTTTTGCTAATTGCTTCTGATCTTTATGAAATTAATCTTTTATGAATACTTTCCCATTAGGGATCGGACATAATACGAAGGTTTTTGACTGTATTTCTTATTTAAATAGTGCTACTGAATAAATATAGCCACATCTTCCAAACGTTAAAAAGTATGTAATTTCGCGACATAGGTAGGTAATTTCGTGATAATTGTAATCTAATTTCGTGATAAACCGTAATTACGGCAATTTCACAACAGATTTATTGGATTACTTCTTTTTTTACAAACTAACAATACAAATGGTCATGCAGGTGAAAATAGTCTTCATTATTGTTATAACATATTGCTAGGCATTGTTGCTTACGATGTCTGAATCCTCGAACAGTTGTCGCACATATAAACTTCCTCCTCTGCGCCGGAATGCTGGCAGAGCACATGGTATGGTGTTAAGCAAAACGAGCATAAAATCCATTTAGCTTCATTTCTTTTGCGAACATCACTTGAGTAAGATTTATGGCATGTACCACAAAGCCAATCATCTTCTGTCTTGTCTTTTTTGCGTGTGGTTTTTGCGATCTTTGATTTCGATGTAGAGGCTTTTAGTTACAGTTCTTCATTGAGACACTTCGGTCCTGAATCTTTTTTTTACTCTTTTCTGATTCACAGTTGGCCTATTGCATTTTATCGTTGTTGTTGGCAACGTCAATAAATCGTTTTCCACGTCTTGTGCCATAGGCCTGTTTTGTGTAGGTTGAACAGGCTTATTTGTTAGCTGTGATGGAGCAACAGCCTGTCTAGAAATAGCATTTCTGTTGAAGAGATAAATTCCAGTTTTTCTGAAGGCGTTGTGGATATTCTTCGCACAAAAACTGCTGGATTTAAAATTGTATGAAAGTTGCTTCTGTTCGGCTTATAAGCCGGATTCTCTTTCATGTATTGGTCCAGTCTTTTGGGCCAGTGAACCTGCAGTGATTTATACACACTCACATCAAGTGACTGCAGCAGATGCGATGTGTGGGCAGGAAATGTCAACAAGAAAATTTGATTGACATTAGCCACTGCTATGATATCAGAGTTAATATGTGATGCGTGAGAATCCATCAGGAGGATAACAGGACCACCAGGAGGGATAGCATCCACAAAAAAATTAAACCATTCTAAAAGCAAATTACTTTTAATTCCAGCCTTTCGGAGAGAGTTTTACTAATGAATTTGGAAGACTGTCATGTTTTAGCACATTGCTCCACCGAACTCCTTTGGATATAATCATAGGTGGAATCCATGTTCCATTGGCACAGATACAACATAAAAGTGTATGCGACTCTCCACGATCTGCCTAAGTTCTCTTGTAAGCGTATCGCTTTTCTACTGACGCAATGACTTTATTTACTTGCACAACATACGGCAAAGCAATTTGTCGCGATTCCATAATCGATCAGGCAAGTTCTGAATTTTTAAACCTTCCACCACTCTCCTTAATTTAGAAACGAAATCACGAATGATCTCTTCGTTTGCCATAGATGCCCTGTAAGCGGCACGGTTCTCAGGAGTTCGTAAAGTAAGATTGTACCTTGTCTTGTAGCTCAACCACCACCATATGCTGGCACTTCATTTTTCGGAATTTAAGAAATTTCCACGACCAGCTCGTTTCGCTAATTCGAATGCCATTTTTCTCACCATCATAACTGTCAACCTGAAACCCAGCTCTTGCATCTTTATAATGTAGTTGTATAGTGCTATCTCAAGATCTGGCGTTAGAGCAAATGGTCTTCCTAATTTAGGAGGATCTCGACTGTCTTTCACATTTCTGTTGATGTAGTCTTTTAATGCGGTCCACGGAACATCCATTTGCTTTGAAGCTTGGTATATAGACACATTATTAACTTTCACTAATTCAGCAGCGGCTAGAAGTTGGTGAATAGTATACCTGCGATATTTTTAACGTTCCCTTGGCATCTTGTACATGACCTGCAATAAATGTACGTAGGTAGTTTCGTGATAATGTAAATGTAGGTAGATAATTTCGTGTTACGTCAAAACATAAATTTAGAAGTACAAACGTGTAGAACACACTATTAACAATAACATTGCATTAGTACATTAAGCTGATATCTCGCTTACAGTTCATACAATTGTGCAAAATAAGATAGCATGCAAAAGACATCATTCTGTTGAGTGAAATTTGCTAAGAAATTCACTGTTCCCCTTAAGCATTATCAAACGCAACTTGAGCCGCACGAGTACTTGCAATACATTTTTACGTTGACTGTATCAGTGACTATAACATACCGTAAAATAAATCGCGTAGCTTCAGTAGTTTCTACGGAGCATCAAAAATACACAGACTATGCAATAACCACCACAGTATTTCACGAAACGGCACGAAGAATGAGAAAAAGTTTTGTATTGTTGACTTTAAGCGTGGTGGAATAGAAACAGGCATATGGTGCCATCTGGTGGGAAGCACGGAACTACCACAACATGGGCCAACCTTCTCCTTCTCCTCCTGCACACAAGCAGATAATTATCACGAAGTTACTTATACCACGAAACTATCTCCTTTTACCCTATACATTTTATTTGCCCTTTTCAAGATAAATGTCTTCAGTTTTGATGTTCAAAGGCTTTACATCTATTACGGAAGAAAGGGTGTTTTGTGAAACTGCGATTACGACCGCAAGATGTGTATTTTTTAAGGATTCTTTTGACTGTTTTACTTTTGAACAGTGGGTAATTCTCAAAATGCACGTTGTTCTCATCTGTCAGTCTTATTTCTTGCATGGCTAAAATGTTAATTATTTATTCTTAGTTGTTTCCGCTAATCTGTAGAGCTTTTCTGGGTTTATGAATTAATTAACTTTGGTTGCACCAAGGAAAGTTTTGATTTTGCTCTTACGTTGTTGGCCAAAGGACGCCGCAAACGAATTTTATTAAAAGTGACGCGTCTTCCACCAATTCTGCCATAACAAGATCCATTCTCTCCGCCTCACTACCGTTGAGGTCTTGGCTGTCAGCCTAGCAAGGGGTCTTCACAGTGTCCTATCAAATGGTTCAAATGGCTCTGAGCACTATGGGACTTAACTTCTGAGGCCAGCAGTCCCCTAGGACTTAGAACTACTTAAACCTTACTAACCTAAGGACATCACACACATGAATGCCGGAGGCAGGATTCGAACATGCGACCGTAGTGGTCGCGCGGTTCTAGGCTGTAGCGCCTAGAACCACTCGGCCACACCGGCCGGCAGTGTCCTATCACTCAGGCGTCATGAACCCATGTTTTTTAACGAGGAAGTTACACCTCCCCTCCTCCTTCGTCAACAGTTACACGATGGTACTCCAGGCTTGGGAGCAGTGAAGACAACTCAGATAAAACATAATTGTTATTATAATTTAGAGATACAATATTCAACATCCTAGATGAATTTGGAGATGACAACAAAGCATCGGAAATTGTTAAGCAAACTTCGACTGATACTATTTCCAAAACTAAATTTTTGGGTGAAACATCAAATCTGTTTGAAATTAAAACAGGCGTGTGGCAGGGGAGTGGACTGTTTCTGTTATTATTCAAAGTAGTATGAGAATGGAGACAAAGAACAGGAGAAGAAGGAACACATGAGGTGAAACTTGGAAGACAGAGAGAGAACATGGAAGCTGATTGCTTAGTTTTTGGTGGTGATTTAGCGATCTTAACAGAGGACCTACAAGATGTGACGAAACTGATAAACTTCCTCCAAGATGTAGCAGAAAAAACTGGATTATAAATTTCGTTTAAAAAAAAACTGCATCCGCGACCAATGTTAAAGGCGCGCCAAAAATATGGAATTATTAATATTTGGAAAAATGAAGAAAGTACTTTCACAATTTAATTGCTTTAGACAAATAACCCACTGGAATGCTCTGAACAAAGCAGCTATCATAAACAGAGCCAGAAAAGTGGAAATATTCTTCACTTAACAAAGAGCATGTTGTTGTTGTTGTTGTTGTTGTTGTGGTCTTCAGTCCTGAGACTGGTTTGATGCAGCTCTCCATGCTACTCTATCCTGTGCAAGCTTCTTCATCTCCCAGTACCTACTGCAACCTACATCCTTCTGAATCTGCTTAGTGTATTCATCTCTTGGTCTCCCTCTACGATTTTTACCCTCCACGGTGCCCTCCAATGCTAAATTTGTGATCCCTTGATGCCTCAAAACATGTCCTACCAACCGATCCCTTCTTCTAGTCAAGTTGTGCCACAAACTTCTCTTCTCCCCAATCCTATTCAATACCTCCTCATTAGTTACGTGATCTACCCACCTTATCTTCAGCGTTCTTCTGTAGCACCACATTTCGAAAGCTTCTATTCTCTTCTTGTCCAAACTAGTTATCGTCCATGTTTCACTTCCATACATGGCTACACTCCATACAAATACTTTCAGAAACGACTTCCTGACACTTAAATCAATACTCGATGTTAACAAATTTCTCTTCTTCAGAAACGCTTTCCTTGCCATTGCCAGTCTACATTTTATATCCTCTCTACTTCGACCATCATCAGTTATTTTACTCCCTAAATAGCAAAACTCCTTTACTACTTTAAGTGTCTCATTTCCTAATCTAATTCCCTCAGCATCACCCGACTTAATTTGACTACATTCCATTATCCTCGTTTTGCTTTTGTTGATGTTCATCTTATATCCTCCTTTCAAGACACTGTCCATTCCGTTCAACTGCTCTTCCAAGTCTTTTGCTGTCTCTGACAGAATTACAATGTCATCGGCGAACCTCAAAGTTTTTACTTCTTCTCCATGAATTTTAATACCTACTCCGAATTTTTCTTTTGTTTCCTTCACAAAGAGCATGTATAATAATAAAATAAAAAAAAATTTTTTTTTTATAAAGAGCATGTATAATAAAAAATTCTTATCTATTAAAATAAAACTGAGATATTACAACATGTTGACCAAAACTAGTTGTTTTTATGCCTCATAATACTTCACAATAAACACTACCAAACAGTTAAATAATTTAGAGAAGAAAGAAAGAAGACTAATGCGAAAAATGGTAGGTCCAAAGAATGAATATGAGATTTTATTCTGTCAATTCTTTGACAAAAAGCCAAGAACTAAAATTTCATAGTTTATAGAAGCTAAGGAAGATCTTGAGAATAAGAGCCAAAGATATAGAAAACAGACGTGAAGTCAGGTAAAAGGCGCAAGAAGGCAAGGGTTTCTAGAAGAAAACACAAGAGAGGAGCGACATGGGCAGAAGAAAGGAGATGGCAACAGAAAGCAAGAGAAAAAGCACTGCGAAGCTAAAAACAAAAGAAAAGAATATGATATCATAAACTAGCTGCTTCATATGGTCCTGAGTTGGCGGAATTCGAACAACAACAACAATAATAATAATTTTCTTTACAAACTGTAAGCTTCCTACAAAAAAAAAAAAAATTGTCTGAACGTAAGGAAACTGAATGTAACGTGTATCGTGTTCAAATGCTGAGCAAAATTGACTGTTGCTTGGTCCTGTGTTGCACATGCGAATAGTGCGGCGAAACAAAAATTTAACCTTCATGAAATGTAGAATTTAAAATAAAGAAAATGAATCTAAGTATCTGTCAAAAGAAAATAATTATGTGCCCAATGAAAACTACATAACTAACACTCAATACGGATGTACATTGTGAACGTTATTAGGTGCAATGATTGACTTGGAATATCAACAAAAATAAATTGCTCCTCTAGTCAGAAGAAAAAAACTGTTTGAAATTACCAGTACTGACACTGAAACTTAATCTGGTTGCTAGTACGACAGTGTTTGTTCAAGAATGCAATGTTAAATCTGCCCTGAAAAAAAATTTCTTACCTCTTGCTCAACATGCTATTTTTGTGACCGATGTACAGACGTTCTCGAAAGCAAACACAAATCGGCAGATGCAGCACCTAAAGATAAATAACCTACCCTAAATTTGTTTGTTTGCCAGAAACAATATGATTCGTGTGGCGTAAGATGAAAGCGCACCCGACAAAATATTCAAAACCTTACTGTGAATAATGGGAGTGGGTTTTACTCTAAGAAAATCGTTTTTGAGGAATCAAACTCTGATTATTGACAAAAAGACTGCACAACATACTAAAACAAACAATTACAAAATTCTCTCATATCAAACATTAAGACATCACAACCAATTGCGTAATTTGTGACGTAATGAAAAACAAAGAGATCAAATTTACAAATATCATTAAAGTTATTAATTATCTGAGGGACAAAGATTTCCTTCCATTAGTAGTTCTGATAAGCATTTCAGTCTTGCACATGCCTTCGCTACCTCTAAGATTCCTCCAAAATCTAATCCATCAGTATAAGGAACGAGAAAATATTATAAATGATTTTTCATCCCCATAATAAAGTTTTCCAGGTAGCATCTCCCAGATTCATAAATAACAGATCTCATTCCCTGAAAACCTCATCTGCTCGTTACTATGCCTCAAATAAGAACGCCCCAGAGCTGCACAACTGTGACTAGTAAGCCAGCCACTGATAAAACTAAACAGAGCCAAGGATCTTACTTATTACTCATGCAGTTCTCTCATTCGTCTTTGTGCCAATACAGTAAAGGTGAATTACTCACAATAGCAGAAAACGTATGAAAACCTTAGAAGACCACCGAAGGTCCTCAGATCAGTGAGGTAAAACATGTTTGGTTAAAAAGATTCAGACGCAAAAAGATCGGGAGTAGTTACTATTATTGAAATCTTGGTTCGCAGGACAGAGCGGATCCGGTTGTGGAAAGGGGCCCAAATCAGTTGCTGCTCGTTGCACAAGCATACAAACTTTATTTGCTAAAACACTTAATCACACATGTCCTTAAAAGAATTCAGAAACAATATGGCTGAAGGCCAGAACACAAGTTATTAAAATTGGGTTAAGGAATGCACACGGCTGAAGGCCTTAGTTACAAAATATTTGACGTAGAAGTTCGGCTGAAGGCCGCATACTGAACATTAAAACAAACTAAATTAATACACAGCTGAAGGCCTCGCACAGTAGTTGAGACTAAAAGAAAATCACAATCCAAAACAACAGAACAGTGGTGCTCAGAAGTGTTCCAAGGGTCGGCCTGCGGAAGTAACTCTAACATAAGCGTAGGTGAGACAGGCAGCCAAGCGTAATACCAAATAAACTGATGGCAACCCGACCCAGGGACGGCTGAACACCGACCAACAAGCTAATCAATTCCCTTCCGCTGACCAACGGCCCAACAACTGAACATGGCAGCGAGGGCGAAGATACCAGTAGCACTACGTCTTCAAATATGGGCATCTAAATACAGCCGAGGCACAATAACCACTGAAAAATATGAAAAAAAGACAAGACTGTTGAACTACACGACGTTCCGGACAGCATCAACACCGCGAGGAAACACACACACGCTATTCTCTGTCGCAACCGACCGACTGGCTACTCCAGTACAGCATTAACATGACTGCTCAGTCAAAATTACACAAGCTGGACACAATTCCACGAAAACACTTCCACAAGAACTCGAACAATCGTAAAATCAATCACTGTGGAACAACCAGGACGAACGATAGGTCGACATACACAGAGAAACCGAAGCGGTCGGCGACCAAATACACGTCGTCCGATGAGACGACCGACCGAACGACCAACCACGGTCGTCGCCACTCAAATCATTTGTGTCAGCAACAGTCGGGCGAGTCTTGATTGTCCGGATCTCACTGCAGGACCATCCCGACCCAACTCCATATCAGTTTGGAACTCAGAGACACGACGACCCGAAGGCACTGGCTCGGACGCAACCATGCAGAGGTAACTCTTGCCCATCGGCGACGACATCTCTGGACGAGGAAGGAACCGACCCACGTCCGGCTAGACGACCAACTGAAGAGGCCCAGAAACGGTCAAAAGACAAAATACATGTCGCCCAATGAGACGACCAACCGAACGACCAACTAGCGCTCGTTCCCGCTCCAATCTCCTTCCGTCGGACAGTTCATGTGTGTGGCCAGCGGTCGGCAAGTACCGGCTGTCCGCACCTCACTGGCGCTCCGTCCCCCGACTTAACTCGCGACAGACGACGACCCGGAAACACTAGCGGGCGCTCGAGAGATAGTACGACAGTGCACTTATCGATAAGCGCTGCTGCTGCCACCCACGGGCAAGCAAACCAGCAACAGTGACGCTAGTAAATCGAATAAGAAAACGAGGCGGCAGTACCGTAAAGACAAGATGACAAACAATAAACGGCACGAACGCGAGCCGCGCACGGCTCAGTTATCTAGAAGATAAACAGCACTAAGCTAGCATCTGAGCACCAACGGCTGCAAATAATAACAATAGTATGCGTCTTTCCCGTCTGTTTGTCATGCCAATTTACCATTTATGAGAAGTTAAACGTGTTGGGGCGACCGCGGTCTGCGCATTGTGCGAGTCCCGCGATTGGTGCGCTACCTCCCTCGCGACGTCGCTTACTTGGGGCGCTGAAAAGGCCGTCACTATTGTGGAGTGGTGCCGCCTTAAAAGGACGGTCGCGCCCGCAGAGGGCAATAACCGCAGTGCAGCGCTCCGGGGCGGGCGGCGACCACTTGCCGCCGGAAGTAGCCTTCTGCGCTCACAAGAGCCACTCCGCTCTCAACAGCCCCGCGAATACCGCGGCTTTTCACTGCCGCCTCGCGAGGGTCGCGTTGCGTCGCCGCGTTATTATTATTCTGGCCGGGTCGCGCGAAGAGTAAACATTGCTCCAGGTACCGACGTATTCATAACCACTCGCACTCCCTTTCTGTCGAGGGTAATTCCACCGTCTCGCAACCTCAACTTCCGCCGTCTCCTGTAGAAAGTTTGATACCATCGGTAGATCGATCAGAGGCACTGAGAAGATGAAAGGATCGCCTTTCATTCTTTTAAAAAACAATAATAGAAAAAATTATACAAAATAGTTTTATTGCTTCTGAATATGCACCGGAGAGCCAAAGAAACTGCTAAACCTGCCTAATATGTTTTAGGGCCCCCACGAGCACGCAAATATGCCGCAACACAAAGTGGCAGGGACTCGACTAATGTCTGAAGTAGTGCTGGAGGGAACTGACACTGTGAATTCTGCAGGGCTGTCTATAAATCCGTAAGAGTACGCGGAGGTGGAGATCTCTTCTGAACAGGCATTCCAGATATCTACATCTACATCTACATCCATACTCCGCAAGCCACCTGACGGTATGTAGCGGACGGTAATTTGAGTACATCGATTCTCCCTTCTATTCCAGTCTCTTACTTTATGTGGAAAGAAAGATTGTCGGTGTGCCTCTGTGTGGGCTCTAATCTCTCTGATTTTATCCTCATGATCTCTTCGCGAGATATACGTAGGAGGCAGCAATATACTGCTTGACTCATCGGTGAAGGTATGTTCTCGAAACTTCAATAAAACCCGTACAGAGCTACTGAGTGTCTCTCCTGCAGAGTCTTCCACTGGAGTTTATCTATCATCTCCGTAACGCTTTCGCGATTACTAAATGATCCTGCAACGAAGCGCGCTGTTCTCCGTTGGATCTTCTCTATCTCTTCTATCAACCCTATCTGGTACGGATCCCACACTGTTGAGCAGTATTCAAGCAGTGGGCGAACAAGTGTACTGTAACCTACTTCCTTTGTTTTCGGATTGCATTTCCTTAGGATTCTTCCAATGAATCTCAGTCTGGCATCTGCTTTACCGACGATCATCTTTATGTGATCATTCCATTTTAAATCACTCCTAATGCCTACTCCCAGATAATTTATGGAATTAACTGCTTCCAGTTGCTGACCTGCTATTTTGTAGCTAAATGATAAGGGATCTATCTTTCTATGTATTCGCAGCACATTACACTTGTCTACATTGAGATTCAATTGCCATTCCCTGCACCATGCGTCAATTCGTTGCAGATCCTCCTGCATTTCAGTACAATTTTCCATCGTTACAAGCTCTTGATATACCACAGCATCATCCGCATAAAGCCTCAGTGAACTTCAGATGTTATCCACAAGGTCATTTATGTATATTGTGAATAGTAACGGTCCTACGACACTCCCCTGCGGCACACTTTAAATCACTCTTACTTCGGAAGACTTCTCTCCATTGAGAATGACATGCTGCGTTCTTTTATCTAGGAACTCTTCAATCCAATCACACAATTGGTCTGACAGTCCATATGCTCTTACTTTGTTCATTAAACGACTGTGAGGAACTGTATCAAACGCCTTGCGGAAGTCAAGAAACACGGCATCTACCTGGGAACCCGTGTCTATGGCCCTCTGAGTCTCGTGGACGAATAGCTCGAGCTGGATTTCACACGATCGTCTTTTTCGAAACCCATGCTGATTCCTACAGAATAGATTTCTAGTCTCCAGAAAAGTCGTTATACTCTAACATAACACGTGTTTCCCAAATTCTACAACTGATCGACGTTAGAGTTATATGTCTATAGTTCTGCAAATCTGTTCGATGTCCCTTCTTGAAATGTAATGTTCATATTAGGGCAGTTTGGGGAGTTAGCGGATGTGATTAAACTCAGAATTCCTGCAGCCACTCTGTAGCAATTGTGGACGTTAGGGGTGTCGCATTGTCCTGTCGTATCTAGACGTATCACGGGTTCCATATCACTCCAACTGCACACGCCTCCTGTCATTATAAAGCCTCCACCAGCTTGAACAGTCCCCTGCTGACATGCGGGGTCCATGGATTCATGAGGTGGTCTCCATACCCGTACACGTCCGTCTGCTCGATACAATTTGAAACGAGACACGTCCGACCAGGCAATGTGTTTCCAGTTATTAACAGTCCAATGTCGGTATTTACGGGCTCAAGCGAGGCACGGCAGCCAACAAGGGTACACGAGTGGGCCTTCGGCTCCAACAGCCCATATCGATGACGTTTCGTTGAATGGTTCGCACACTGACATTAGTGGATGGCGCAGCATCGAAATCTGCAGCAATTTGCGGGAGGCTTGCACTTCTGTCACGTTGAACAATTCTTTTCAGTCGTCGTTGGTCCCGTTCTTGCAGGATCTTTTTCCGGCCGCAGCGATGTCGGAGATTTGATGTTTTACCGGGTTTCTGATATTCACGGTACACTTTTGAAATGATCGTACGGTCAAAGCCCCACTCCATCGCTACCTCTGAGGTGCTGGTCCCATCGCTCGTGGGCCAACTATAACACCAAGTTCAAACTCTCTTACATCTTGTGACTACGAAGGCTTTCCCGGCGTAATAATTGATAATATTCTTCTCGGATATGCAGCCGGATCATAACGTCTTCATGACACAATATTTCCGCGGTCCAACTGGCCGCCATCTCCAGGTGAGAGTGCTGGTGCACGATCTCGCCGGAACTGACTTCCCACGTTATGATCCGGCTGCATACCCGGGAAGAATATTATCAATTATTACGCCGGGAAAGCCTTCGTAGTCACATCAGAAGCCTCTACGGGGAGGAGATGGTGGAACTTGTGAAGAAGTTTGATAAACTTCGTAAGAAGAAAGGAAAGTTGCTGAGTGCCCTCACCTTTTTGCTGAGATGCCGCGATGGAAGAGTAATACCTAAGTTTGCTAGATTTGTGCATTTTATTGATACAAAAACGGCCAACAACATCAAGAAGCGTGCCAGTTTCGCCTTGATCAAGGAGCGCATTCGCTTCACTCGAAGACAACTGGATCTCATATCCAAGGATTTACTTTTCTTGCACTTGGAGTTATCGTCGTTGCTGTCGGATGCATCCTGGGAATGAGTGGATAGTTCTTCTTGGGCACTATCAGATTGGACGCATAGGAGCGCCGTCAGGAAACAGTCTTCGAAGTTTCAACGGCTTTGTTCTCAACCCATGATATCTGATGACGACACCCGTCGACGGACAGTGATTAACCTCACGAGTAAAGAACTGGACGACGCCACGCTGTCAGTGTTGGAGAAAGGCCTGAATTTTGCCCCTACACCGAGGAATGTGCCTATCACCGAATTCATATGCGCAGTCGAACAAGCAGTGTCCAGCTTTTCGCAGGATCAAGCTGAAGAGATTAGGCAAGTGGTCTCACATACATTGCGGCAGGCGCCGCCTCCACGGAGTAACATCTCCTCTCTCGAAAGGGCAGCTGTCCGGTCCATTAGAGAAGACGAAGATCTGATAGTTCTACCAGCGGACAAAGGCAACGCAACGGTTCTTCTGTCACGTGATGACTATCTGGGAAAGATGGATCTCTTACTTGAAGACTCAGCATACAGAACATTGCAGGACGACCCAACTGAACGGATAAAACGGAAGACGCTTTCACTGCTGAAGAAGAGTTCTTTACCTGACGACGCTCTCAAAAAACTTCGTCCTGGTGCTGCCGTGCCACCGAGATTATTCGGTCTACCCAAGATTCATAAGAAAGGGGTCCCGCTTCGTCCGATCGTGAGTAATTTGGGTGCTCCTACCTACAATCTAGCCAAGTATTTAGCATCTGTTCTTGACCCTCACGTCGGTAAATGCGAACATTACATTTTCAATTCTATGGTGTTTATTCAGAGATTGAAGTCCTTGTCTCTTAGTCCCTGGGATTTGCTTGTGAGCTTTGATGTCGTGTCGCTTTTTACCCGGGTTCCTCTGGAAGAATCCTTGCAATTAATTGGTGAGAAACTGGATGAGGAAACAACCAGGCTTTGTCACCACGTGTTGACGTCGACGTACTTTTTATTCAATGACAAATATTTTGAACAGACTGACGGAGTGGCTATGGGGAGCCCATTGTCCCCAATAGTCGCCAATCTTTTTATGGAAGATTTTGAGGACATGGCGCTGAAGACGGCGTCCTTAAAACCAACCTGTTTTTGGAGGTACGTTGACGACACGTTTATGGTGTGGCCTCATGGGAGAGAAACTCTTGACCGCCTCCTAGATCATTTTAATTCCCTGCATCCTAGCATCAAGTTTACCATGGAGGTGGAAAGTGATGGAAAGCTTCCGTTTCTGGATGTTCTGGTGTACAGAAAGGATGATGGGACACTGGGACACAGTGTTTATCGAAAGCCTACGCACACGGACCGTTACCTACATGCTTCTAGCTGTCATCCATCGTCCCAGCGTACGGAGGTCCTGCGGACGTTGGCGAGAAGAGCTTATGCCATTTCTGATGGAGAAAGCTTGACACAAGAATTGGACCATCTTAAGATTGTGTTCAAGCAGAATGGCTATACAGATAAACAGATCCGTCGTGCTTTCCAGTTTGGACCTTCGCCTGAACCACCAGAAGATACCTGCAAATCGGTGGCTTTTCTGCCTTTTGCTGGGAGCATTTCCTCGAAGATAGGAAGGATTCTGAAAAGATATCAAAAGTATTTTTCGTTCGCCAGCCAAGATTAGAGCGCTCCTTAGCTCTGTTAAGGATGACTTCGGTTTGAGGAAGCCCGGTGTGTACAAGATCCCTTGCCACTGTGGGAAGGCTTATATTGGTCAATCAATCCGGGCCATTCATGACCGATGTGTTGAGCATCAGCGGCACACACGGCTGCTTCAACCTGAGAACTCTGCAGTGGCGGAACACTGTCTCACCGAGGGATACAGAATGCTATATGACGAGACACAAATGGTTGCCCCTGCATCTCGATATTGGGACTGTGTTTTATAAGAATCCATAGAGATTCGTTTATCTGACAATCTTTTTAATAGAGACAAGGGTTATCTTTTAAGTAAGACTTGGGACTCGGTGTTATCTGACATTAAAAAACAACGGTCTGTGGTTCGATCGTCGGAATAAAATTTTTTAATTTTTGACAGCGATATCTCCATATCGCCTGTTTCCACCACTGGCGGCGGGGTATGTCTACTGCGCTAGAGGGCAGTTACGGCACCTTCTCGCGCACGCGTTGTGGGTCTTCTGCGGCCTATATAGGGGCCGCCGCTTGCGCTGGGAAGTCAGTTCCGGCGAGATCGTGCACCAGCACTCTCACCTGAAGATGGCGGCCAGTTGGACCGCGGAAATATTGTGTCATGAAGACGTTATGATCCGGCTGCATACCCGAGAAGAATATTATCTCTTACATCTTGATTACATGCCATTGTAGTAGCAGTAACCGATCTAACAATAGCGCCAAACATTTTTTGTCTTATAGTGTCATTGCCGACCGCAGCGTCGTATTCTGCCTGTTTACATATACCTCTGAAAGCGCATGCCTGTACCAGTTTCTTTGGCGCATCAGTGTATTTAAATAGAGAGAGGGGTGGATCGTACCTACCAACTTAAAGTGACAAATGTTTTGAATCGAAGTAATAAGTCAGTACGGTTAAGAACATATGATACTACGAGAAGAATTTGATATAGGGCTAGTGGACTTGAGTCGAGACATGGTCCCTGGAGTAGCGACATTCCCTCACAATTTTCGAGATCATTGGGCGGGCCACGAATAACAAAACTACTAGACCCACTGTACAAAATACATTAGGCAAGTGAAAAACTCTCCAATATAAAAAGAAGGGAATAATTCTAAAACTACGTTAATAGCATTTGTACATTTATAGGAACCGTATGACAATATAGACTCCATTACACTGTTTAAAATTCTGAAGACAGCATGGGTACATACAGGAACAAAAGACAGTTTGCAAGTTGAACACAAACTAGACTGCAGCCATAAGATCAAGACTCAAGTATTGTGGCGATTTAGAATAATACGAAATACAGAAGTATAAATAAAATTCAACAACCAAAATTTTAATGGTGGAGATCTGTTTTGGCAAATCTAAGTTTTCAGCGCCGGATCTGTAAAGTGAGGTCAGATATGAGGGGGTGGACTAGATATTTATCCAAAATGGATATAATGTGCCGTGCGTCGAAACTGTAATGTCCTTACGTAACGTAATATGATTGTAATATTCCGGCTGTTAGTACCAGTGATGGTGCACTACCGGAATTTGATACGAGAACGCTCTTTGCTCTGACGACAACGCTCTTTGCTGCAAAAAAAGAGGAGCATCTATGTTTTCTTGTAATGGTTGTAGATAAAAAATGATGACTGGACATTGTACCTTTTGAGGTCAGATAAATTTGCATATAGAAGTAATATGAAGTGCACAGGTCAACTTGTAATCGCAATTATCAAGAATAAAAAAATTGATTTGTGAAAAAGGAAAATATCGTTTACGAACTTCTATTCGATGTTGGATCCCCGGACCTTCAAAAAAACTGTTTGTGTGTTTTGCAATACAGTGAATAGTGATTTCTTCGCTAATTAGCAATACTTGGCGAATCTGTTACTATCACAGTTTAAGCGACGCGCAATATTTCGCCGTCAGCTTGTGTGTTCAAGACGTTCCCAAAGCGACCAGTTTGTTAGTTAGAAGCTATCACACTGTGACTGTTTGTTCAACCTTCTCATTTTGAAAGCGCTTTCCAGAAAATTTTACTTTTGTGGCCAAGAGAGAGACGGAGTCTTCATGACGAGTTGTAGAAGTTTTCTCCAACCTTGCCTGGCGTTCTGTGACAACAGGAGAAGCGGAAAGGTGCGAGCGCCAACTCGTCCTGTACCTAACCCGTTCTCTCCTTACAGCAGCCACAAAGAAAACACATTCATCTATAGTAAAATTATTTTCACAGATTTTTTTTATCTTAGACAGGAAAAAAAATTAGAATGTTTGCATCTAGGAAAAATAATCAAAACCGAGTTTAAATCCACTATCTGTCTTATCTGTGTCAAAAGACAAGAAGTCAAAGAGCAAGTTAATTAGTTAATAAACCTTTCGCGAAGTTTGATATTTTTCGACTTTCCGCCTCTCTGGTGAAATCGCTGGTTGTGTAGAATCTCTTTGCCAGAGAGGCTTGTGGCGCGAATGTGGTCCGCGAGGCGGCGTGTGACGGGCAATGATAGGGGTCTTGAATTAGCTGCGGCACGATGAAGGTGGCGGGCGAGGCGCTGTGCTGGGTGCAACCCTTGTATGTGTCGGAAAACGACTTGGCCGCATCTGGAATGATAGCGCGGTCTAGTTGTAATTGAGAGCCGTCGTTTGGGAAGCTGTAATTTGGAAAGGAGCTCCCCTTTTGCATGCAAGAGCGCTTCGCTTGCACAATACTGGTGTTGCCCGAAGATCCGCGTTAAAGCAACGACTGGAGGTCTGTGCAGCCGTAACTATACTGTCGCTGCGCCCTGGTTGCACTGACACACGAGTACTGGATAACTCCACGACTCCACGTGCAGCTGGGTAGCTTTCTCATTGAGTAAGCCCACCTGTCTGTTTTAGCTGTTCATCTTGCATCTGTCCTTGTGGGGCGCCATTAGTTCCGATGTTTCGTGACTGGTCATTTGTTTGTTTTAACTTTGCGTCTTACAAGGTTGTCATTGAGTTTGCCCTGGTGGGGCCCATTATTTGTATGGGTGTGTGGGATCAGTGGTAACTGATTTATATTTCCAGTCTTATCATGCCAATTTAATAATGTGTGTAATGTGTTCCGAGGGAGTGTGTGCAAGATTGACGTGTGAAAAGAAGATCAGAAGATTACGGTTCTGTAATCCCACGAAGATAGCAGCGGATGAATTCTAATGCTGCAGATTTGTTCGTGAGTTAAGTAATTACCTTCTGTAATCATCTGAAGGAGTTTTGCACCTAAACTCGTTTTGAAGCTGTCCGGCACTACTGTACAGTAAATGAGCAAATGAGCAAAACTTGTGATAATTTGTGGTGTATTTCAAGTGTTTTTTTAAAATTTGGATTTATCTGAATACTGTTTTTAGATTTCAATTGTTGTCGGTTTGTTATTATACTTTCGTTTAAAGGTTTCTACATATATTTTTATGAAAGCCCCGGGCATTTTAAATCTTTTATCGCAAACAGTTGTCGACCTTGAGTTGAAACTTTTAATTGATGTTATAGTTGCTTTGGGCTCATAGTTGGCACTACTGGTAACCGGTATTTTGCCATTAATGTTGGATCAGTGTAAATATGATTAATTAAGAGTAATCCTTGTAATGGATACCCTTAAAAATAAAGGGGTCGGACAATATGTTTTCTAAAAAGTGTTGAGTAAGAATTGTTTGTTAATAAATTTGTTTTTAAAGGAATCTGAATTCTGAATTCATGTTAGTCCGGCACCTTACTACTCCTTAACAGATCATATCATACGAATATACAACGTACCTTATGCAAATACACATCAATAAACCCCCGTCATATGTACAATATATAGTGTCAGTCGAGGAATATGCAGAAAGTGATACATCAACATGTCAATAATAAAACAAGATTCACATAAAGAATGATGCATACTGCGCCGACTGCGCAAGCTCATTTACAAAAAAAATGGCTCTGAGCACTATGGGACTTAACATCTATGGTCACCAGTCCCCTAGAACTTACTTAAACCTAACTAACCTAAGGACATCACACAACACCCAGTCATTACGAGGCAGAGAAAATCCCTGACCCCGCCGGGAATCGAACCCGTGAACCCGGGCGCGGGAAGCGAGAACGCTGCCGCACGACCACGAGCTCGGACAGCTCATTTACACATAGTAGATGGAAAAAGACTAATAATCACAAGTCAGTAGCAAAAGTTTTACGAACTACCAATAGGTCGCACTGTGTAGTGATAACCAGAAATATAGACTAAACATATACAGCATAAGGAAAAAAATATAATTACGTACAAAAATGTACGTATTGCATTGTTTTGTGTACTACTTGGATGTAACTTATTTCTTATGCTTTGTACGTAACAATTTTGTATGCGTTAGAACGAATTCTGAAACCACTTCTTCTACCCTGATGCAGTCACCCCAGAAACGTATTTTTGGAAGGTTCTAACAGGTTTCTGAAATGATGAATATCGCTGTCCTCCCGTAATTTTTTCGACATAATGGAACGAAAAGAAGTTTCTAGGAGATAAATGAGGTTAACATGGGAAATAAACGTTAATCGATGATTTGTCCCTCAAACAACCAATTATTTGATGTGTTGTGGGTCAGTTGGCATGTTAATGATGAAAAATGGTTACAATATCTCTGGATGTAATTAACATTTTACAATGCAACAAACGGCACTGATTACGTATTTGTTTATATGTTCAGATGTGCTAACAAAACTAACGTGGTTCCATTTAAAAAAAACGTAGGTTTGTGTTAAAAAACATACTTGCGTGCATTTTTGTATGGTTTGTATTAAACAATTACACTAGCCCCTCTCCTCACGTTCGGTCTGTGGAATCGGTTCGTCAGTATTTGATGTGGTTTACGAAATATATCCAGCGGTAACGTTAGGTGACTCACCCTGTATATACAGGACATTTAACCATACAGTAAGCTCTGGAGACATCTTTTTGAAATAGTTACAGTATCCTTGGAATCTTGTTATTGGGCCGTCACATACAATACTGTCTACTGGTTACTCCATTGCACCACGATTACAGTCAGGGTTGTGAATAATTTCGATTTATAACGAGATGCTTTGCGTCTTGCAAGCTTGGTTCCGTTGTAACTGGCGTGGGTCTTGGCTTGTTCTTGGCAGATGCATCCTGGTTCACTTGGCTGATTCTGACAGGTCGGACGATGCCCAACTAGCTCTCCAGCGATATTCGAAATCGCAAGGGATAGAGTGGTGGACGCTATTGAGATCCCATACAGGCTTTTAATATTATGTGTAGGGTGATGAAGAATTATGTTGATTGGAAAGTTTCTAGAAACTAATCCGTTGCGCCGGCCAGGGTGGCCGAGCGGTTCTAGGCGCTACAGTCTGGAACCGCGCGACCGCTACGGTCGCAGGTTCGAATCCTGCCTCGGGCATGGATGTGCTTTTGTCCTTAGGTTAGTTAGGTTTAAGTAGTTCTAAGTTCTAGGGGACTGATGACCTCAGATGTTAAGTCCCATAGTGCTCAGAGCCATTTGAACCATTCTGAACTAATCCGTTGTACGTCCTACACAATTTTCGGTCATTTCCTGTTGTCTAAGATCTGGTGATTAGTCAAGACGTAATGACGTAGAACTAATACTGATTTTAGCGTGCTAGAGGCAATTTTCATTAGTTGTTTAGCTTTAGAGCAATCGTACTGACGTGAGCACTGCTAGTCCAGATGGAAGGGTTGTATTCTGAAACCGAAAACACAATCGATTGTGCCTGCTTGTGCTGCCCAGCTTGTTCCAGTCAGCTTTCTGATAAATTTTGTCAGGCTATTTCAAGATGTGTTCTAAATTTTGGTGACCAGTCAGATCTTAAGCTTAGATTTTCAGTGTTGTAGTCGATACACTGATAAAACTGGGAAGGAGAAAACAAGAAATACTGCCTGAGATTTGCGGATGGTTTTCCTGCACTATTTGAAAATCTAGAAGATGCAGAAATATGTTAGTCTCTTGGAACACACAGCCTAGTAGTCGGGTTTCAGAATCTGCTAAAATAAAACAAAAATGTTTAGTGACATGAAAATGCTTTACTAATTATAATAACCGACGTTTCTAAAATAGGGCAAAATCTAAAATGCTATGTAACTAGCAGAGACGATTCAAAAAATCAGTTAGTAAAATCTGCCAGAGATCACAGGATGTAATGCAAAGAGCATATGGAACGGCTAAGTATGTTTACAAAGAGAAGTACAACGAAAGAAATGAAAAATCCCAATTTTACACGATCTGGATACGAGAATAGCCCTGCAAATGCTAGTTCTTATTATTACATTAAATGCGTTACAAAGAGCAGTTATATGCAAAATGCAAGGTCTGATAAGAAATACAGAAGCTTGGAAATAAAGAATTAATGGTAAAGTGTTTCAAACGTAGAACCCATGGAAAGGTGTGGAAGTAGCGTCTTCTGATACGTCATAATAGGCTTGGTCATACTCCGTAGAATACTTTGTTATGAAAGCGATAACTTCCTCGCTGGTAAAAATTTCTTTCCGCCAGGGCTTATTTTCAATTCATAAATTAGTTTACAGATCAGTTTAGAAATTTGATGTTACCCTCTTATGCTTATCTTTATTTCTCTATATCTACCACAGCTAACGCTCCGGTAACCTGCGTTAGATGTGCTGATCTCTTTCTGTCTCGAAGAAATGTTTGCTGTAGCCGGAGGATCGAGGGAGCTTCGTGGCTTGAAACTGATGCGAAGAACCTTGAGTTCTATCATAAATCCGTCCGAAATTGTCACGTATTGAAGACATTCTTTCGACCTATGGAAGATTATGTCTCACTGTGGATACCTTATCACCTAATAGAGGTAGTGAAAAGTCTTTACAAAACTGCACACATGGCAATAAACACAGGTGGGAATCGATTGGAAGAAATAATTGTTAACCAAGGCTTTAGCCAAGGGTGTAAACTACCACCTACCCTTTTTCATATTTACGTTGACTTCATTCTCGGCAAATGGAACTGTAAAGTACACAAAGGAATTAACAAAACGAATGGGAAGTCCTTGACTGTACAATTGTTTGCTGAAGACATTCTTATTATTCAAAAGAATGAAGATGACCTCCAAAGATCAGTAGACCATCTGAACAAAACTTGCAGGAAGTGTAACTTTAAAATTTCTAACAACAAAACAAAAATAATAGTATCCTGAGGGAAATATCAGGTCAGATAAAAAATTATTTTGGATAATTCAGTTTTTGAACAAGTGTCTCAAATCTGTTATTTAGGCTGTGCTATAAGTTTTGATTTAGACCCTGAAATTGAAAATAAAATACACAAATTCCAAACTGTCTGTGGTACTTTTAGCAGAACATTGTGCCATAAAGTACAGAAAGAAACCATCCTGAAATTATATGTAGTAGAGGCGGTTCCTGTGTTATTCTATGGAAGCGAAAGGAAAAGATAAAACAAGAAAATAAAATTCAGGCGTCACAGATGAGGTTCCTAGAAAGACGAAGGGCTACACAAGAATAGATATGATTAGAAACGAAGATATTGGAACAGAATTAAATATTTTCAGCATGAATGGAAAAATTCAAAAATATCGTCAAGACTCGCCTCATGAGAATGCCAAGTCAAAGAATTCTTCAAAATTCCTCAGAAGATCCGAATGGGAGAACAGATATTAAAAGAGCTCAGAAAGATGGGAACGATTTTGTTTGTGAATTCGGAACAGGCAACAGCCTAATTCTTGAAAGGAAGATGATGGTGGATGTTGTAGATACCAGCCAGACTGGGGCAATTCACACCCTAGTTGGCTCAGACCACTACCCTTTTAGGAGAATGAGGGAAAAACCCCTTCCCGATCCAGCTGGAAACTGGCTGAGGTGACTGTTAAAGCGAAAAGGACTAACAGACATGGAAGGCCAGTGAATGATATGTTACGGCGTTACGTCTTCATTTTCTCGTAATTGCTCGTAGTTGAGTACTGCAGCATCATTATCAAACGCTCAAGCTTTTCCATGCCAGACAACCTGTCGTCGTAACACCTGGCACTAGAGTTACAGAAATAGTAGGGACTTCCCTCAACAGATTTTTTCCTTCGACATATTGACGAAAAGCCACCGTGGGTTTAGTGGTAACTTACTTAGTGAAAATCGCTCCAGTTCGTGCAGAGGACTGGAAACATATTACCCTAAAACTAAAGCATGCCAATACTTTTAATATACCGAACTGTACAGTTTTTTTTATAATTTTGACACGCCTATGTTCCTCACCATGTCCTTGGGCCGGTAACCTTTTAAATCCACGGGACTTGCGGGTTGTTAATCGTTTGAGTTTGCTCCTCTACAGCACAGCGTAAGTTTTTATACTCTATCTGTACTTATATTGTACATGTGTAAGAGTTGTTTTTTCATTTTCTGTTATATAGAATATTCATGTATCTATTACATATGTGACAGTTTTCACAACCACTTCAAAATGACCTATTATAAAGGCCGAAACCAGTAGTGGACGCAATGAAGTTCTGAATAGCAACTGCTTTCGACAGTACCGAATACATCGGGTACAAAATTTAGTCGTTGCTTCTACAGCCCTCTTACGACCTGCTGTAATACAGTATCTTCTCAAAAGTACCCTCTGTGTTATGAGGAATTGATCAAAATGGTTCAAATGGCTCTGAGCACTATGGGGACTTAACAGCTGACGTCATCAGTCCCCTAGAACTTAAAACTACTTAAACCTAACTAACCTAAGGACATCACACACATCCATGCCCAAGGCAGGATTCGAACCTGTGCCGTAGCGGTTGCGCGGTTCCAGACTGCAGCGCCTAGAACCGCTCGGCCACCCCGGCCGGCAGGAATTGATCACCAGATATCACGAGAGGCGGACACGCCAGTATAAAAGAAGACAGAGAGTACTGTGTTGTCGGGGACATCTCGCTACACCTAACATTGGTCCGCCCACTGTTAGAGTATGCGGCCGTGGTCTGGAGCAAAGCCTCAGATTCTCACATTGTTACTCCACAGCGGATACAGAATCGCGCCCTGAAGACTGCCAGGCATCTTCCGAGGCGCCTCTCGACGCGCCAACTCCACGAGGACACCGGGAGCCTGCCTCTCCGAGACAGGATTCGCGCCATCGCCAGGAAGTTCAACGAGAAAGCGGGCCACTCCCCCAACCGGTTCATCCGAGGACTGGGCCAACAACCTCACCACGGGACAACCAAGCGTTGGCCTGACCTGCTGAGGGATTAAATTTACTAATCCCCATCAGAGTGCGTTTATCTCTTTTTCAGGCTCCACCAGCAAGGACAAATCAACAAGAATGGTAAGATCTATTCTCTCCCCCTCCCCCCTCCCTCCTAGGAACCGCAAGAATGACAAAATTTTTGTCTAAACTGCACCGTCTCGAGCCAAGGACAGGCTCGTCTTTTCAGCGTCAGCTGTGTTGTCGCTAGAGAAGCAGTGACAGCGTAACAAGTAGATCAGGCGAGCTCAGTGGCTTCGAATGTGGACTAGTCATTGGATGTCTTCTGAGTAAACAGTTCCAGCAGGGTCAGTTCAAACCATCTACAACTGCCACAGTCGACTATTGGTGATGTGGGATTCAAGTAGAAACGCGAAGGAACAACCACAGCTCAAACAATACCAGACAGATATGTTGGGATGGACAAACGTTGTCTGGCAGAGCGGAGGATCCCTGTAAAAATTCGCAAAAATGACCGGTAAGAATGACTCATGAGATCCAAAGCACTACTACCAATGCTGCTACTACAGTGACTGTGAGCCGTGGTGACTCGTATCGATCTTATTTTCGATTGGAGCCGGGCTCTTCTGTTTGCGGCGGTTCGAGTCTGCTAGGTGGCGCGAGGCCGTGGCAGGAGTGCGGCGCTAGTGAGAAAGTGGACGCGGACTGGGTAGAGACACGGAGTGGGTCCCCGTACTGTCGGGCAATTGGAATTGACATTTGTTTGGCCTCGGAGTGATGAGCTCGGACTCCTGATGGTCCTGCCGTACGCCTTCTTGAGGGTTGCCATGTTGTGGAAAGATGGTTTGGTTCCGCCTTCGCCTCGCCCGCTGAGTTCTTGGCTAGCTGGAAAGTCAAGTGTTTCGTATTGGGAATTTGGGGGGATTATAAGTGGGTAATATCTCACTCCATACTTTGCAATTTTTTCTTCTTTTACTTGTGGTGCTGTTCACTGCATCATTTAGAAAATGCCATTACGCTGTTATACGAGGTTCGAGCCTCAGTATGTTGTATGTTACCTCCTCTTTTTAAAAAAAGAAAAGGGAAAAAATGCAGCTGATTTCGTTGTGAGTGTTATTTAAGCTGCCTGTTGAGCTGGTGTAAACTTGATGTTGACAAGAATGGCGCTGTTTTTATGCTATTGAGAGTAATCTATATACTACGGTTTTCCTTTTTTTCTAATATTAAAACTTTGGTGTGTTTCAGTGATTCTTCTTCGAACACCGCTAAGTGTCGTTACGTGCTGGGGACTGTCCGATTGCGGCATCTGACGCCTCGGGCACCTGAGCTGCCTGTGTATCCGGCGAAGGAAAGCAGATTGAAACTGTAAACAATTTTGGTGTTAAAAGTTGCAAGCTTCAATGTGCCTTTGGCTATTTAAATGCCGCTTATTTCGATTTCCATTTCGGTGTCTGAGCTCCTCTGAAGCGTAACGCAGTTCGTGGCGTTAATATTACTAGAGGTGTTTGTTTTGAGTACCTACCTTTTGATTAGCAATCTCGCATATTTTGCAGGATTTTTTGGTATATGAAATCGCTCTCATTGGTTCATTGTGTTGGTAAGCCAACGAATTGTTAAAGTGCACTACTGTTATGTATATTACCACCGATAAGTGTAAGTAACAGCTGATTCAAGAAGCAGATTGTACTTAGACCAACCCTAATTGATACATATTCTCTTAATTCGGCGATAGAAGTTGTTAATGAACTATTGTCACAAAAAAAATGGTTCAAATGGCTCTGAGCACTACGGGACTCAACTTCTTAGGTCATTAGTCCCCTAGAACTCAGAACTAGTTAAACCTGTCTAACCTAAGGACATCACACACATCCATGCCCGAGGCAGGATTCGAACCTGCGACCGTAGCGGTCTCGCGGTTCCAGACTGCAGCGCCTAGAACAGCACGGCCACTTCGGCCGGCTGAACTATTGTCACAGTAATGATTAAAGTCAGGGAGCAAATTTTAAAGTTGCTTAGTTACCATTACTTGTAGCTTGCCGGCCGGTGTGGGCGAGCGGTTCTCGGCGCTTCAGTCTGTAGCCGCGAGACCGCTACGGTCGCATGTTCGAATCCTGCCTCGGGCATAGATGTATGTGATGTCCTTAAGTTAGTTAGAACTACTTAAACCTAAGTTCTAGTAGTGCTCAGAGCCATTTGAACCATTTTTGAACCAAGTTCGAAGTCCGTGAGTTCCGCGGACTGCCCCATTCTGCTCTCTCACGATGACTAGTGAGGTCGCTGATATGGAGTACCCGACAGTAGGTGGCAGCACAATACACATAATATGAAAAACGTATGTTTTTGGTCGTGTCCGGATACTTCTTACCACATATTGTAGAGTCCAATTCTCAGTATCAATAAGAAAGAAGCTCTCTGAACTGAAGCACGAACGATGGTGTCAGAGCCGTGACTAAGGAAGAGGCTCCAGGTGCTAATGGTTTCGTAGCTGCCGCAGGCCATTCTATAATGAAGCGCAAAAGAAACTCGTATAGGTATGCGTATTCAGAGATCTGTAAACAGAGGCCATTCTATAATGAAGCGCAAAAGAAACTCGTATAGGTATGCGTATTCAGAGATCTGTAAACAGAGGCCATTCTATAATGAAGCGCAAAAGAAACTCGTATAGGTATGCGTATTCAGAGATCTGTAAACAGAGGCCATTCTATAATGAAGCGCAAAAGAAACTCGTATAGGTATGCGTATTCAGAGATCTGTAAACAGAGGCCATTCTATAATGAAGCGCAAAAGAAACTCGTATAGGTATGCGTATTCAGAGATCTGTAAACAGAGGCCATTCTATAATGAAGCGCAAAAGAAACTCGTATAGGTATGCGCATTCAGAGATCTGTAAACAGAGGCCATTCTATAATGAAGCGCAAAAGAAACTCGTATAGGTATGCGTATTCAGAGATCTGTAAACAGGCACAATACGGCACTGCGGTCGGCAACGCGTATATAAGACAAAAAGTGTCTGGCGCCGTTGTTAGATCGGTTACTGCTGCTACAATGGCAGGTATCAAGATATTTAAGTGAGTTTGAACGTGTTGTTATAGTCGCCGCACGAACGATGGGACACAACATCTCCGAGGTAGCTATGGAAAGGGGATTTTCCCGTACGACAATTTCACGAGTGTACCGTAAATGTCAAGAATCCGGCAAAACATCAAATCTCCGACATCAATGCGGCCGAAAAGAGATCCTGCAAGAACAGAACGAACGACGACTGAAGAGAGTCGTTCTATACATTAGAGGTATGAAACACAAAACGCCTTCAGTACACGTACACGATGCATTTCTGTCTCTATGGATCCATTATCAGGTGTAATTTTTCTTAATACATGTTTTATTTTTTCCCTGCTAAAACCTTAAAAAAGTTAAAAACGCATTTCTTGGATTATGTGGTAAGTTTACACTGTTCATTTTTTCCCGTATTGCGCACATATTTTCCGCATTTCACTTACGATATTCATAACCCAGCATCAGACCTTTTCGTGACAGGAATATGCCTTTCACCTCATTCAAGGGAAAAAATAAAGCATGTATTACGAAAAATTACACCTGATGATGGACACACAGTGTCCTCAATGCATCGTATATTTAATAAAACACGAAAAGTTGTGACTGAAGGCGTTTTTTTAATTCATATCTCCAGTGTATTGGCTACAGTCACGTTGGAACCTGCGAAAAATGGATAAAATTACATAGAATCGTTCATCGTCACAGAAGTGCAACGCGTCCGCAAATTGCTTCAGATTTCAATGTTGGGCTATCAACAAGTGTCAGCGTGCGAACCATTCAAAGAAACATCGTCCATATGAGTTTTCGGAGCCGAAGGCCCACTCGTCTACCCTTTATGACTGCCGACACAAAGCTTTATGCCTCACCTTGGTCCGTCAGCGTTGGGCAGTGGACTGTTGATGACTGGAAACGTGTTGCCTGGTCGGACGAATCTCGTTCCAAATCGTATGGAGCGGATGGACATGGATCGGTTTGGAGACAACCTCATGAATTCATGGACCCTGCATGACAGCAGGGGACTGTTCAAGCTGGTGGAGGCCCTATAAGGGCGTGGGGCGTGTTCAGTTGGACCCCTGTCTAGACACGTCTCTGTCAGGTGACATGTACGTAAACTTGTTTGATCACCTGCATCCATTCATGTGCATTATGCGTTCCGACGGACTTGGGTAATTCCAGCAGCACAATGCGACACCTCATATGTCCAGAATTGCTACATAGTGGCTCCAGAAACAGTCTTCTGAATTTAAACACTTCCGCTGGCTACCAAACTCCCCAGAAATGAACATTATTGAGCATATCTGAGGAGCCTTGCAACGTGCTGTTCAGAATAGATCTCCACCCCACCACCCCACTGTACTCTTACGGATTTAGGGACAGCCCTGCAGGATTCGTGGTGTCAGTTCCCTCCAGCACTACTTCAACTATTAGGAAGTCCATGCTACGTCATGCTGCACTTCTGCGTGCTCGCGAGGACCCTACACGAAATTAGGAAGGTGTATCAATTTCATTGGCTCTTCAGCGTATGTAACCGCGGCAGAGGGCGCTCGTAGTTCAAAGCCACTGGAGGAGTGACACAATGGGTGTGCCCCACTGGATCTGCTGTTGGCATTTGACGGAAACTTGCAGGCCCGTTGCCAGCTTTGAAACTTCTATAGGGTGACATCAATACGTGATACCACAGTAACGAAGAAGCTGTTTCGTGGAATACTCTTTATTCAGTATCGAACACATACGATATGCAACAGCCTTACCACCCACATGCGTGAATCAGATAGTACGACGACATCTTGTCTGTCATCATAGAGCATGAGAGTTTGATATTTCGGGTCTATTTTGCGATACTAGTGACGATAAAGAAAAAGATTTAGTGTTGCTGTGGAACAGTAATTACCAGATTTCCAGTTGTATTTAATTTTTGTTTTCGCAGTAAAATTCAAATGACTCTAAGCACTATGAGACTTAACAACTGAGGTCGTCAGCCCTCTAGACTTAGAACTAGTTAAACCTAACTAACACACATCCATGCCCGAGGCAGGATTCGAACCTGCGACCGTAGCAGCAGCGCGGTTCCGGACTGAAGCCCCTAGAACCGCTTGGCCACAGCGGCCGGCATTCGCAGTGTAATGTTGATGCATTAAGTTGTTCTGAAAGCGGTGCTGATATTCAAGACAATAAAAGCGGGTTAAAAGCTGTGAGCTATCTGGGGAAGTTAACCTTGCATTACTGAGCAACTGTTTCACCAGGTATCCAGTCTAGCTTACCAAATTCCCAACCAGACTAACATTAACTATAATCTTTTAGCAGTCATCTTACGATAACCGGTGATATATATATATATATATATATATATATATATATATATATATATATCACCGGTTATCGTAAGATGACTGCTAAAGGTTAGCTTCCCCAGATAGCTCACAGCTTTTAACCCGCTTTTATTGTCTTGAATATCAGCACCGCTTTCAGAACAACTTAATGCATCAACATTACACTGCGAATGCCGGCTATATATATATATATATATATATATATAAAGACAATTTAAATAAAAAGAAATCAATCAGTTTATATTTGGACATTTATTTCAACATTGATCATTGTTCTGTTAAAATTTCAGCATATTAAACTTGATTCATAACTAAACTGGTGCCTTATTTAGGATTGTGAAAATGTGAGTTTGTAATCTTACGGAAGACATCAAATATGGAGCCAAGATTGGGAGACTGCATACAACACTGCATTCATAAAATAACACACAAAGAACATTGAAACATGTTGTTGTTGTGGTCTTCAGTCCTGAGACTGGTTTGATGCAGCTCTCCATGCTACTCTATCCTGTGCAAGCTTTTTCATCTCCCAGTACCTACTGCAACCTACATCCTTCTGAATCTGCTTAGTGTATTCATCTCTTGGTCTCCCTCTACGATTTTTACCCTCCACGCTGCCCTCCAATACTAAACTGGTGATCCCTTGATGCCTCAGAACATGTCCTACCAACCGATCCCTTCTTCTGGTCAAGTTGTGCCACAAACTTCTCTTCTCCCCAATCCTATTCAATACTTCCTCATTAGTTATGTGATCTACCCATCTAATCTTCAGCATTCTTCTGTAGCACCACATTTCGAAAGCTTCTATTCTCTTCTTGTCCAAACTATTTATCGTCCATGTTTCACTTCCATACATGGCTACACTCCATACGAATACTTTCAGAAATGACTTCCTGACACTTAAATCAATACTGGATGTTAACAAATTTCTCTTCTTCAGAAACGCTTTCCTTGCCATTGCCAGCCTACATTTTATATCCTCTCTACTTCGACCATTATCAGTTATTTTGCTCCCCAAATAGCAAAACTCCTTTACTACTTTAAGTGCCTCATTTCCTAATCTAATTCCCTCAGCATCACCCGACTTAATTAGGCTACATTCCATTATCCTTGTTTTGCTTTTGTTGATGTTCATCTTATATCCTCCTTTCAAGACACTGTCCATTCCATTCAACTGCTCTTCCAAGTCCTTTGCTGTCTCGGACAGAATTACAATGTCATCGGCGAACCTCAAAGTTTTTATTTCTTCTCCATGAATTTTAATACCTACTCCGAATTTTTCTTTTGTTTCCTTTACTGCTTGCTCAATATACAGATTGAACAACATCGGGGAGAGGCTACAACCCTGTCTTACTCCCTTCCCAACCACTGCTTCCCTTTCATGTCCCTCGACTCTTATAACTGCCATCTGGTTTCTGTACAAATTGTAAATAGCCTTTCGCTCCCTGTATTTTACCCCTGCCACCTTTAGAATTTGAAAGAGAGTATTCCAGTCAACATTGTCAAAAGCTTTCTCTAAGTCTACAAATGCTAGAAACGTAGGTTTGCCTTTCCTTAATCTTTCTTCTAAGATAAGTCTTAAGGTCAGTATTGCCTCACGTGTTCCAGTGTTTCTACGGAATCCAAACTGATCTTCCCCGAGGTTGGCTTCTACTAGTTTTTCCATTCGTCTGTAAAGAATTCGTGTTAGTATTTTGCAGCTGTGACTTATTAAGCTGATAGTTCGGTAATTTTCACATCTGTCAACACCTGCTTTCTTTGGGATTGGAATTATTATATTCTTCTTGAAGTCTGAGGGTATTTCGCCTGTCTCATACATCTTCCTCACCAGATGGTAGAGTTTTGTCAGGACTGGCTCTCCCACGGCCGTCAGTAGTTCCAATGGAATATTGTCTACTCCGGGGGCTTTGTTTCGACTCAGGTCTTTCAGTGCTCTGTCAAACTCTTCACGCAGTATCATATCTCCCATTTCATCTTCATCTACATCCTCTTCCATTTCCATAATATTGTCCTCAAGTACATCGCCCTTGTATAGACCCTCTATATACTCCTTCCACCTTTCTGCTTTCCCTTCTTTGCTTAGAACTGGGTTTCCATCTGAGCTCTTGATATTCATACAAGTCGTTCTCTTATCTCCAAAGGTCTCTTTAATTTTCCTGTAGGCGGTATCTATCTTACCCCTAGTGAGATAGGCCTCTACATCCTTACATTTGTCCTCTAGCCATCCCTGCTTAGCCATTTTGCACTTCCTGTCGATCTCATTTTTGAGACGTTTGTATTCCTTTTTGCCTGTTTCACTTACTGCATTTTTATATTTTCTCCTTTCATCAATTAAATTCAATATTTCTTCTGTTACCCAAGGATTTCTACTAGCCCTCGTCTTTTTACCTACTTGATCCTCTGCTGCCTTCACTACTTCATCCCTCAAAGCTACCCATTCTTCTTCTACTGTATTTATTTCCCCCATTCCTGTCAATTGCTCCCTTATGCTCTCCCTGAATCTCTGTACCACCTCTGGTTCTTTCAGTTTATCCAGGTCCCATCTCCTTAAATTCCCACCTTTTTGCAGTTTCTTCAGTTTTAATCTACAGGTCATAACCAATAGATTGTGGTCAGAGTCCACATCTGCCCCTGGAAATGTCTTACAATTTAAAACCTGGTTCCTAAATCTCTGTCTTACCATTATATAATCTATCTGATACCTTTTAGTATCTCCAGGGTTCTTCCATGTATACAACCTTCTTTCATGATTCTTAAACCAAGTGTTAGTTATGATTATGTTGTGCTCTGTGCAAAATTCTACCAGGCGGCTTCCTCTTTCATTTCTGTCCCCCAATCCATATTCACCTACTATGTTTCCTTCTCTCCCTTTTCCTACACTCGAATTCCAGTCACCCATGACTATTAAATTTTCGTCTCCCTTCACAATCTGAATAATTTCTTTTATTTCATCATACATTTCTTCAATGTCTTCGTCATCTGCAGAGCTAGTTGGCATATAAACTTGTACTACTGTAGTAGGTGTGGGCTTCGTATCTATCTTGGCCACAATAATGCGTTCACTATGCTGTTTGTAGTAGCTTACCCGCATTCCTATTTTCCTATTCATTATTAAACCTACTCCTGCATTACCCCTATTTGATTTTGTGTTTATAACCCTGTAGTCACCTGACCAGAAGTCTTGTTCCTCCTGCCACCGAACTTCACTAATTCCCACAATATCTAACTTCAACCTATCCATTTCCCTTTTTAAATTTTCTAACCTACCTGCCCGATTAAGGGATCTGACATTCCACGCTCCGATCCGTAGAACGCCAGTTTTCTTTCTCCTGATAACGACATCCTCTTGAGTAGTCCCCGCCCGGAGATCCGAATGGGGGACTATTTTACCTCCGGAATATTTTACCCAAGAGGACGCCATCATCATGTAATCATACAGTAAAGCTGCATGCCCTCGGGAAAAATTACGGCTGTAGTTTCCCCTTGCTTTCAGCCGTTCGCAGTACCGGCACGGCAAGGCCGTTTCGGTTATTGTTACAAGGCCAGATCAGTCAATCATCCAGACTGTTGCCCTTGCAACTACTGAAAAGGCTGCTGCCCCTCTTCAGGAACCACACGTTTGTCTGGCCTCTCAACAGATACCCCTCCGTTGTGGTTGCACCTACGGTACGGCTATCTGTATCGCTGAGGCACGCAAGCCTCCCCACCAACGGCAAGGTCCATGGTTCATGGGGGGGATTGAAACATATGCAAGAGGAAATTAACCACAACCAACCGATTCAATTTTCACCCAAAGAAGTTACGTTCGTAGCGCAATCCTGTCCGTCATGAAATTACCACACACTGGTATACTAAATTCATACTAACTCTCTGTGAAATCTTCCAGAAAAGAATAGCTGAGAGCTACTTTGATGATTACACCACATGCTTCACATGGTCAACTTGGTTTACACAAAGAGTGTAACTCCACAATAATTATGATAATTGAAATAAATTACACTGAAACGCAATTTACAAAAGAAAAACCTCGAACTCGTTACTATCGTCTTACTATTAACCTGATGCGTCAAACAACTGTATAATCACGTGGTACTGGTCTCACAAAGTACACCCCACTTAGGTTGAACATAAAGAAAAGTTGCTATATTGAAAAATATTGCCAAGACGAGACATTATAACCTCATGCACATTCGCATTTAAGATTGATGGTCTTACGGACCATCAACACGTGGTTCCACTTTACTCACAAAGCAGTGACAAAGCAACTACTGGAAGATATTCTGAACTTCACACTCGAATTACACTGTGTTGCAATTTGAGATAACATTAGATATTTTAGATCTAAACCTGAAATAAAGGTGATTAAATTTTCAGTTAGGTTGAACTTAAGAAATCCATTGTCCTATGGACTTAGCAGAGATGCGCTTAGCCGGAGATCTTACCACTTCAGACGCTCGCCGCGGACAGACTGGCCTGGGCCCCTACCGAGGGTACCTCACAGATACAAACGAAAGTGACCAGAGAGGCAGCTTCCTATACCAACATGACAAGGGATGGACAGGACCATACCAAGAATAGAAACCTCTTTGCTTTTAGAAATCGTAGCTACCTGTTCCAACATTGGTCCTACTGTTCTCTAGGAGACAGGCTTGTCTGCTACCGTCAACCATGTAACTGAAAATACATTTGCTCATTCATCCTTTCACACAGAAGGGAAGGGGGATGACAGTATCTTATCATATAGAGTATATAAAAGAAAGCAGACGTAGGTTCCGTATGAGACTGTGTGACATGAATTACATATAAACTGTGATTTAAATTGTAGTAGTGTGACAGATCGTTCTTGTTTATGTGTAAAAGTAACACGTGCCACTGCTCAGTCTCCTCCGAGAGAGAGTCAGAAACACCACAGTAAATTTAGAAGAGGAATTTATACCATAAATGACAACAGATTTAAGAAATTAACATAAAAGGAATCCTACAGAGACCTTTCAGCAGTAAAGTTCCCTTTTTTTGCCACTTATTGCATATGGCGCTGAAAGTTTATTGCTTAGACAGCACCACTTGAAATGTATACGAGCAGGCCGTTTCGATGGAAGATTATCAACGAATCAGTCCTGGCGGGGGAAACCAGAGCAGTCTACGAGAGCGCCCTCGGAAGTCGGATATCAGCGCTGGTCGGCGGCGCCCTTTACTGCGGCAATTAGTGGACACTGACAGGGGGAGGACAGGGGAGGGGGTGGGAGTTTAATGAGGGCCCAGCGCCGGTATTTGCAAACGGCGTGAAAACTGGCAGCGGCGCCGGCGGCCACGACGACGCCGCGCCGACACGACGTCGCCTGTCAAGACGCCCCGGCGTCGTCCTCCGTCATGCAAATGAGGGACGACCCCAAATTGGATTCCGCTCTCTGCCGTCCCGGGCCAGGCGCCGGCGCAAAGAAGGATGGAGATCCAGTTTTACCAGCGGCTTGTAAGATAATTACTTAAACTTCGCAGCGTGACAGAGTAAATAACAATTAGGGCAGATACGGGACGCGGCCGGCTCGGAGAACTGCCGACTCCCTTCCCTTTTTGGAACGGGAACTTACTTATTCCTGACTTGTGGCTTAACGAACCAGCCACAAGGAAGTATGAATTTTCAGCTGTCCTCTCCAAGACGGAACTATGAGGCACGAACACCATCAGGGCGAAACGCAACTGTTCATTAGAAATATCGATATTATTTCGTTCATTTGTAAGCGTATTGTCATATCGCTGGCTTAGTTGTGGGGTATCTTTGCCGGACACGGAACTGTTGTGTTGTGTCGTGTGTAGCTCTGCATGTGAGAGGCATTGTTAGTATGGAAGTTGAAGTGTTGCTACAAGTGGTGTTACAGTAAAGTGATAAAATAAGTAAATGACTCAGAGGAAAGTGCTTCAAGAAGTAATTTAAAAATGTGCAGTGCTGCTGATAACGTATTTGTGTATCCTCTCGTTGCGTGTCGTACCGTACTGTATCAATCATCCGCGCCGTGTTCGATCTTCAAGAATGAACTAATGTGAATCAGTAATACTATTTACCACAAAAAGAGTGCAGTCAAGTGGCAGTGTCTTGTAGCGAGCGTGAGGACGTGCGTTCGATCATCGCGTTCCGCATTATCCACAATCGGCCGCGCCGCGACGGTTATGCGCACGCTCGTACAAATGAGAACTGAGAACTGAATGATTAACTCTATAGTCAGTGTTATATCATTACTAGTGTCATGGAGGCCCCTTACCAAAAGACGAGCGTAAGAACTTTCGTGCGATCATTCGGCTTCCGCATCATCAACAATCACCCGCGTCGTGTCGGTTGCGCGTACGCTCGTCTGAGTGATGTTGTGGACTGGTAATCATTCATCAATTGGGATAAACACTTACGAATTAGAATGTAAACAGTGCAACCTGCGATTTTCTTTAATCGTCTCAGAATATAGTTGTTCATACCAGACGTCGAACAGTGTTGAGTTTTAACGTTGAGTGTCTCCCCTAGACCCGCTTGCATATTTCGATAGAGAATTTCAGGCAAGCCAGCAGCAGTGTCGAGCAGAATAGTACAACCGCCGCGGGGTTATCAGATATGTGGCGTGGATAGGGCGCACGGTCAAGGAATGACAACCAGTATAAAGTACCCCCGCCGTTTGTACTCCCGGGCATGTTACACATTTTCTATTCTCTTTCAGTCTGTTATCTAGATACAAGAACCGATTATGCTGTAAATGAGGTAGTAACATGAATACAACACACAATTTCAATATAATTTCAGTTGAGTTAGTATAACTATGTATTATGGCCATCTGACGCAGAGATCTACGTTCATCCGTAATCCAGAAGGTGCTCGATACTGATGTGCTACATTGCTACATCACAAATTTTGTTGTTTATATTTCTAGACTACACTACTACGCAGTGTACTACACTACGCTACTCTACACTTCCGTCCTTGGTATCAGAACGAAACTGGATTTCCTCATTCGTCTGGACAGTTAGAACCTGGCGGGGTGACACACAATTCAGAATCCATAGGGGCTGTACATCTGTGCTGTCCGAAAAAGTACCACATTGTCTGCTGTCTGCATACATCTCCAGGTATAAATAACACAGTACACAACTCACATTAACTCACATTGGCATACCACGTTAACATGCAATATTTCCTCTTACGTGGGTGATATTATCACATACCATAGTTATCACATTATTTTTCTTTATACATACAAAGTATACATCATGTTCCATAACTGCATTGGGAATGGATCCAATTCAGAAACGTTGCAGCCTCGTATGAAATATTGGTAATGGTGCTCTAAGTACTAAATCTTGACAACTAGCAGCAGCTGTTATGCTGCGGTCAAAGACACACATACACCCAAACATTGCTGAACTATCGATAGCAAATGTAAGACAGATACTGCTGCTGTGCCTTGCTTAATTGATATATTGTATAAAATATTTTATTACACTGCTATGTATGCCCTTGAATGGACTTCCTTCGCTGATTATCTGCTACATAATACATCATCTAAGTCTGGCATGCCTTCAATATATGTTTACATTTGCAATCGATAGTTCTGCTGTGTTTGGATGTATGCGTATCTTTGACCACTTCATAACAGCTGGTGCTAGTTGTCAAACTGTAGTACCTAGAGTATAATTACCAATATGACTTGTGAGGTTGTAACTTTTGTGATGTGGATCGATTTCCAATGTAATGAGGCAATATGACTTCCACTTAGTATGTATAAAGAAAAATAATGTGATAATTACAATATGTAACACGTAATATCACACTTTGTACGTGTGAAGAAAAATAATGTGGCAATTACAATATGCAATACATAATATCACACATCTAAGAAGAAATATTGCGTGGTATGGAGGTATGTTATTACGAGCTGTGTAGTGTGTTATTTATGCATGGAGATGTATGGAGACAGCAGACAATATTGTACTCCTTCACACTGATTTTACAGGTGACCGAAGGTGATAAGTTGTCGAAATTAGAGTAAAGATTGTTTACATAACAGCCTACTATGGACTATGTTTTCTTTTATTAACTATTTAGAGGCTGTGGATCCATATACACATTTTCACTTTCACTGTGGCTTGCTTTTCGCAACCGATTGGAGGTTGAAAAAATGGTCCTCGTATTGTTATTGTAGTATAATAATATATAAATATAAATTATTATTATTTGGCATGTGTGTAGCGGCTCATAAAGCCGTCAATATAAATGTAGTTGAACTAATATGCGACTAAACCTCAATATTAGCTCTGACGGAAGGAAAGTTAGCAGCGATAAACAATGGCTGTCGCACCTTATCTTCTGGTTTTATGACTTAGTTTCGAATCTTTGCAGATGTGGTGCCGCTTGCGAAAAATATGTGGACAAAATGGTGGGATAGTATTTCGTAAAAAATTGCGGTAGCTTTTATTTTTTGTGATACGTTATTACGTGGTATATGGAGTACCGTTTTCTTCGGAGTACATATTCCCGGGGGTGTTAATTAGTTTGCGACCTAAGACCATAGATTAATTTTCTCAGTGTGAAACGAGCAGCAGTGACCTTTACAAGCATCTTTGTCCCATTTGTTTCGCCCTGCTGTCGGAATACGTCTCATCGTCCGAGGTTGCAGTTGGGGCCTAAGAGCAGGGTCCTGTTCAAGAGGGGGAGGGGGGAGGGGTGAGCACGATTGCTGGGGCACGATAATGGTTCGGACCTCCGCGTACAGTTTCAGCAGCCAGGTCTAACTCAGGGCCTGATCTTTCGTATTTTTATGTGCTAACCGAAAGATTTTAAGTGATGCAAACAACATAAATAGTTCAGTTTAACTGAATCAATAAATAAAATAAATATGATTCTATAGCGTGACGGATAACTACATTAGGACACACTCTAACATACGATAGGCATAAACGTAAAAGGCGAAGAAGATGTCATGAGGATCCCAATTAACAAACTAAGCTACATATGGTAGCCTTTCCTTAATGTCGTATTGTTGTGTTTAGCGGGTTCTGTAAGTGACTATTAGAGAAAGGTGGTGGTGAAATGATGGGAACGATTATTCATTTCAACGTTAATCAATTACAAGATTCACGTTTTACAAAATTTTACTGACAGAGAATCTTCTGATAACCCATCATATAATACAAAGTACAATATAAACATAACTCAGCTGCTTATTAATGGGAACTGGACGCAACAGCCCGTTTTTGATGGTCTGGGATTACAGAAACGGCTTTAGAGTCAGTCACACTCATGACACATTCATACATGAAACATGCGTCTATCCATCTGTTAAAGGGTTTGGCCTAAACTAGGAAACGCTCGAGAGGTACCAGGGAAGTGCTCTTCGGTGGCGGGTGCGAATTAATCACCAGCACATACAGAGGCACGAAGATGTAATAATCGTTGATTGGCGTACACGGTCCACAAAATTTAATGAAAGTGAGGCCTATTGACCCATTTCAATAGCTTCACATTATTAGAACTTTCTGCTCTACGAATGTGTTTAATTGTGTCGGTGTTTATCTTCCTACGAGTAACATCACGATGACGTTTATCGAGAGCAGTTTCGTCATTAGTTCTTCCGTCTTAGGCAATCAGTCAACGTCTCTTGATGCCAACTGCTATTTCTTCGGAGTACTATCGGTTTCGGCATACGATATGGCCCCTCCCATATAAGTGTATAGACACACACACAAACACACACACATACACACATACACGCATAATGGGGCAAACACCATGCCAATATGGTGTAGGTGTTTCATATATCAGCCATGGCTGAACATGAGGAGTGCCATAATGTTCTTCAATCTTCGGGAGAATTCATGTTTTTCGAAACAGAACTTAGTAACCAGTAGCTGTTTCAGTCTGGCATGATCTTTGCTTTTGTTTTTGGATAATTCTTGTAAATTGTCTTCACGAGTTTGCCGCTGGACGACGTTGTTCAATTCCACGGCAAAGTGGCAACGGCAAGGTTCAACCACGTGAACGTGTCGGACAGTTGCTCCGAGAAAATATTGTGGAATTTGCACATCGTTATCCGACGGCAAACCCGTGAACACTTTTTACAACATAACCCCCACGAAAGCTTGAAGAGTCACTTCTGGATGATTCTGTGTACCACTTGTATCTGATACTAGTTTACGGACGTATAAAAGATCTGCAGGTGATGCATCTTTTCCGTCGTAAGTGGCTGCATTCGTTAGCTTGACTTTTGCTTCATTTCCAGGAGTATCGTAGTGACATTTTACCCTGGTCATGGCAACACCCCGATTTTTAGTTGTGAGCTCAAATATCATGTTCATGACGTTATTTTGTAACACTAATACTTTATGTCTAAATAAAGCTTTTTTTGGCTTTATTAACAGTGCGAATGTGATTCCTGACAAGCGTGAGGTGCCATCTGTTGGCTGCCTGTGTACCTACGAAAAATTGATCTACTGCGAATTACAGTATTTAAATTTTTTTATACACACTGACGGAAAAAATATTGCAACTTCGAGAAGGAGCTGTGTGACACTGAGAAATTTGGTAGGTATGTTTGTGACCCGTGCACGGCTCGTGTTCATGCCATTTATTGTTGTCCCTAACTCCATGCCTTACTTGGGCGTGAGCGGCAGCAGCAGCGCGTATCGATAAGTGCACTGTCGTACCATCTCTGGAGCCACCGATAGTATTTCCGGGTAGTCGTGTGTCTGGCAGTCAGTTAGAGACGGACCAGCAGTGCAGTCGGGACGCAGCAGCAGTGAAGACGGGGATAGAGCGCCGGTGAAGCGGACACAGCCAGTGCTCGCCGACCACTGGCGACACACATAAACTGTCCGACGGAGGGAGATTGGAGTGGGCGACCGTTGGTTGGTCGTTCGGTTGGTCGTCTCATCGGCCGACGTATATTTGGTAATTTCACCGTTTCTGGGCCTGGGCGGTCGGTCGGTTGGCGTGGAGCAGCAAGGAAGTCTCCGGTCGCGCGTGTGAGGTGGTGCTTGCGAGTGCACACTCCAACTGTGCGTGCAGACCGCCAGCGGCCCCGGGCAGAGTACGCTTGACAGAGACTTCCCTGTTGCACTACTTAATCTAACTTAAACTAACTTACGCTAAGGACAACACACACACCCATGCCCGAGGGAGCACTCGAACCTCCGACGGAAGGAGACACGCGGACCGGGACAAGAAGCCGCAGACAGTGCGGCTACCCTACGTGGCATTGAATTTGAACGAGGTGATGTACTATGGCTACGGGTAGCTGTATGTTCCTTCTGCGATATTGCAGAAAGACTTGCAAGAAATGTAGCCACTGTACATGACTGCAGACAATGGTGATCACGAGAATGTACAGTCACAAGAAGTTTGGGCTCCAGATGATCACGTGACTCTACCGACAAGGAGAAGCTTCGTGTTCGGCGTGTTGCTCTGGCGCATCGTACCATCTGTAGCCGTAATATGAGCAGCAGTTGGCACCGAGGTGGGGCAACGAACTGTTACAAATCGGTTTCACTGAGGGCAACTCCGAGCTAGACGCCCGGTAGCGTGCATTTCACTGACAGATATCCACTACCATCTGGAACTTCAGTGGCGAAGCGAGAGCTTGTCGAAAGGCAGGGTGGAGGTTGTTGTGTTTTCTGGAGAAAGCTGGTTCTGACTCGGTTCAACTGATGGCTGCGTGTTGCTTAAAGGAGGTCAATTGTGTCTGTGTGCTAGTTTCGCTGGACTCTCCTGGAGTTATGGTCTGGGGTGCTATTTGGTATGACAGCAGAAGCACTCTCATGGTTATCCCACACACCCTGATTACAAACCAATGAGTCATGGTGATTCGACTTGTCGTGCTGCATTCATGAACAGTATTTCAGGGGATATTTTCCAACGGGATGAAGATCGCCCACTTAACTGCTAATGTAACGGAGTGTCGGCACGTTGCCTTGGGGTGCTCGATCACCATACCTACCTCCAATCGAGCACGTATGGGACGTCATCAGACGACAACCCCAACGTCATCCTCAAACAGCACTAACCATCCCTGTATTGACCGACCAAGTACAAAAGATATGAAACTGAATTCTACAGACTGACTTCCGGCACCTGTGTAGCACAATGCGTGAACGTTCGCATGCTTGAATTCAGTAGCCTGGCGGTTGCACCGGCTTGTAATGTACCAGCATTTCACATTTGCAACGGCTTGTCTCTCGTTTACATGAACCTGTTATCTTGCAATATTAATCACTTAAATAAGGTACTTAGACAAATTTATTTATGGAATTTAATTGCTCTACATTAATTACTTTTTGGTGTTGAAATGTTTTTCAAGCAGTGCACAGTATTTAGACCTGCTATCTCACCTGTGAGTCTAAGGCTCGTTTTCTGTGGTGTTTTGACAGCTATTGGCAATTTAGTTTTTCTAGTGTGTAGCTGGAGTCGTCCAAGTACGAGGGCAGTTCAATAAGTAATGCAACACATTTTTTTTCTGAAACAGGGGCTGTTGTATTCAGCATTGAAATACACCAGGTTATTCCCCAATCGTTTAGCTACACAACACTATTTTTCAACGTAATCTCCATTCAATGCTAAGGCCTTACGCCACCATGAAATGAGGGCCTGTATGCCTGCACGGTACCATTCCACTGGTCGATGTCGGAGCCAACGTCGTACTGCATCAATAACTTCTTCATCATCCGCGTAGTGCCTCCCACGGATTGCGTCCTTCATTGGGCCAAACATATGGAAATCCGACGGTGCGAGATCGGGGCTGTAGGGTGCATGAGGAAGAACAGTCCACTGAAGTTTTGTGAGCTCCTCTCGGGTGCGAAGACTTGTGTGAGGTCTTGCGTTGTCATGAAGAAGGAGAAGTTCGTTCAGATTTTTGTGCCTACGAACACACTGAAGTCGTTTCTTCAATTTCTGAAGAGTAGCACAATACACTTCAGAGTTGATCGTTTGACCATGGGGAAGGACATCGAACAGAATAACCCCTTCAGCGTCCCAGAAGACTGTAACCATGACTTTACCGGCTGAGGGTATGGCTTTAAACTTTTTCTTGGTAGGGGAGTGGGTGTGGCGCCACTCCATTGATTGCCGTTTTGTTTCAGGTTCGAAGTGATGAACCCATGTTTCATCGCCTGTAACAATCTTTGACAAGAAATTGTCACCCTCAGCCACATGACGAACAAGCAATTCCGCACAGATGGTTCTCCTTTGCTCTTTATGGTGTTCGGTTAGACAACGAGGGACCCAGCGGGAACAAACCTTTGAATATCCCAACTGGTGAACAATTGTGACAGCACTACCAACAGAGATGTCAAGTTGAGCACTGAGTTGTTTGATGGTGATCCGTCGATCATCTCGAACGAGTGTGTTCGCACGCTCCGCCATTGCAGGAGTCACAGCTGTGCATGGCCGGCCCGCACGCGGGAGATCAGACAGTCTTGCTTGACCTTGCGGCGATGATGACACACGCTTTGCCCAACGACTCACCGTGCTTTTGTCCACTGCCAGATCACCGTAGACATTCTGCAAGCGCCTATGAATATCTGAGATGCCCTGGTTTTCCGCCAAAAGAAACTCGATCACTGCCCGTTGTTTGCAACGCACAGCCGTTACAGACGCCATTTTAACAGCTCCGTACAGCGCTGCCACCTGTCAGAAGTCAATGAAACTATACGAGACGAAGTGGGAATGTTTGAAAATATTCCACAAGAAATTTCCGGTTTTTTCAACCAAAATTGGCCGAGAAAAAAATATGTTGCATTACTTATTGAACTGCCCTCGTAAATACCGCTCATCATGTCTTTCATGAGACGCCCAGTGTCGACGAAATGGTTCAAATGGCTGTGAGCACTATAGGACTTAACATCTGTGGTCATCAGTCCCCCGAACTTAGAACTACTTAAACCTAACTAACCTAAGGACATCACACACATCCATGTCCGAGGCAGGATTGGAACCTGCTACCGTAGCGGTCGCGCGGTTCCAGACTGAAGAGTGTCGACGAAAAGCGTCGATTTGATTCCCGTGCCCATTCGATTTAGTGGCCCTAAATAAATCTAGTGCGACATTCGGTTTGTCGATATGTATTAACAGGGATACTAAACTCGAGAAATAACTCGCACTCCAGCAGCGACACACCTGCCCTGGCCCACGCTGATTGCTGTCGGCATGCAGCAGCGCTGCTCAGTCGCTGCTGGTGTACTGTTTATTATTCGTGTTATACTGTCCATGTTAAGACACATCGACAAACCGAATAGCGTACTAGATCTCAACTGCGACCGGTCTGCCGAATGGACACGTAAAATTTCGTTTTAAAACTAATTTGGTTTTAATCGGAAGCAAATCGACGCTTTTCGTTGACGCTGGACGTCGCAGGAAAGACTTGAGGAGCATTATCTGTTGGAATTGCCTCCAGCTACATGTTGCAAAAACGAAACTGAAAATAGCTACCGCTTCACTAGAGAAAATGAACTCGACGATTCTTAGGAGTGAGCTCTGTGTTTGTAAGAATACAGAAACTGTATGAAACCTACAATTATGGATAAAGGGATGTAAGGCAAAAGGTTAGGGCCCATGTACCATCATATATCATTTCCTGTTACTACCTTATCGACATAAATATCTCTGGATCATTGAGGTATTTGGCAATCACAATTACAGTCAATTACAACACAGATTGAGTAAGATATCAGATCTCAATAATAGGACAATAGAAACAGGTGGGCCTTGATTAATGACAGTTTCAGCCAACGCAAATTATGAAATAGCTCTTCATTTTATTAAAAGGGGACAGCTTCAAAAATAACAGCTTCAGTTAAGTAAAAATTACCAAATAGGAAACAGGCAGGCCTCCAATGGTAACAGCTTCAGTTAAATGAAATTACGATATAGGAAGACCAAGAAAGGCTACAACGAGAGGGCCTTCCTTCGAAGGTCCTTTTCATTGGATACAGACCGGCAAAAGAACTATTAAAACAGCAAGATTAATTAAGTGAAAGCAACAATAATTAGCCAGACGGTATACCCGCGTCACTGCAAGATACCGCCTGCACAACGACGGTGAAATGCCCGAAAAAAAAGGGCTGCCAAACCCAACTACATAGGCACAGAAATTGCAGATTTTGAGACGCAGGCACCTTCTAAGCCATTATACACTGAAGAGCCAAAGAAACTGTAGGGTTCCCGTGAGCACTCATAAGTGCCGCAACCCGACGTGGCATGGACTCGACTAATGTCTGAAGTAGTGCTGGAGGGAACTGACACAATGAATCCGTCAGGGCTATCCATAAATCCGTAAAGAACGAGGGGGTGGAGATCTTTTCTGAACAGCGCGTTGAAAGACATCTCAGATATGCCCAATAATGTTCATGTCTGGGGAATTTGGTGGCCAGCGGAAGTGTTTAAACTCAGAAGAGTGATTCTGAAGCCACTCTGAACCAATCCTGGACATGTGGTGTGTTGCATTGTCCTGCTGGAATTGCCCAAGTGCGTCTGAATGCACAATGGACATGAATGGATGCAGGTGATCAGACAGGATGCTTACGTACGTGTTACCTGTGAGAGTCGTATCTAGACGTATCAAGCGTCCCATATCACTCCAACTGCACACGCTCCACACCACTGCAGAGCCTCCACTAGCTTGAACAGTCCCCTCCTGACATGCAGGATCCATGGACCCATGATGTTCTCTCCATACCCGTACATATACATCCGCTCGATACAATCGGTGTTGACGGACCAGGGCGAGGCGTAAAGCTTTGTGTTGTGCAGTTGTAAGTAGGCTGTTTATGTTTTCTTATTGGCAACGTTACGTAGCGCTCTGTATGAAAATCACTGGCTGTACTGTGTGCAGTCTGTGGGTAGTTTGCATTGTTGTCTGCCATTGTAGTGTTGGGCAGCGGCAGCTGGATGTTAACAGCGCATAGCGTTGCGCAGTTGGAGGTGAGCCGCCAGCAGTGATGGATGTGGGGAGAGAGATGGCGGAGTTTTGAAATTTGTAAGACTGTCATGAACTGCTATATATAATATGACTATTAAGGTAAATACAGTGTTTGTTCTCTATTAAAATCTTTCATTTGCTAACTGTGCCTATCAGTAGTTAGTGCCTTCCTTAGTTTGAATCTTTTATTTAGCTGGCAGTAGTGGCGCTCGCTGTATTGCAGTAGCTTGAGCAGCGAAGATTTTTGTGAGGTAAGTGATTTGTGAAACGTATAGGTTAATATTAGACAGGGCCATTCTTTTGTAGGGATTATTGAAAGTCAGATTGCGTTGCGCTAAAAAATATTGTGTGTCAGTTAAAGCACAGTCTTGTATAATTCTTCAAAAAGGGGACGTTTCATATGTCGACCCTTAGCCGAGGATACCTCACTGGAATCTTCCGATTTTTTCCTTGTAGTTCGTGTAATTAGCGTAGATTTTGTTTATTGATAGCGCATAATTGTAGAAAGAATCTCCTTTGCAGTTGCAGTCTTTCATTGTTGTACAGTAAAACAGTTGTGACATGCATGTAGATTTGCACCAAGTATTTAAGTAGACATTATTTCCATTTCTATGTTAATGTGTTATCTTATTTTGCTCTTCAAATTGTGCTTTTCTGTGTTATCGTGTGAAATATTGTGACAATAATGGCGTGTGAAAAACGTAACACTACGCTCCAAAGTAAACTGAGAAATAATAGTGACGACGAGCGTAGCTTATCAGCGCCGCAGAGTAATGAATTTACTAATGTTCAAAGTAGTAATTTGGTAACTGTGCATAGAGAAATGGAGCGGGCGTCAAATAATGGTGTAGACAGTGAAACAGGTTGTGAACAGGGAAGCATTATCGATCGATCGGTCGGCAACAGCTCGCCTCAGGAATCGGGAATGACAGAACACAATATTGCAAATACTGTAGACTCAGGTTTTGGGTTCTCACCGTTTTCTCAAATGAGTCAAGACACATTTTCCGCTTGTCAAAATGTGAATGTTACCGGTGCAAATTCACTGCCGAAAAGCAATGAGGAACATGTTTCAGACACCAATGCATTGTTATTACAATTAATACAACAAATGGGACAAACACAGCAAAAGCTTCAAAAGTTAGACACGATGGAACAAAATCAGAGACAAACACAGCAACAGCTTCAAAAGTTAGACTCATTGGAACAAACTCTTGAACAAACACGTGAAGATTTAACTACTGAGTTACATAACATTGAATCGAAATGTCAAAAAGTCTGTAATGACGTAAAAACACAAATTTGTGAGCATTTTCAACCTATTTTTTCGCGGCATGAAAATGCATTACAGAATCACGAAACAGCCATAAAAGAACTGCAAACTATTGTTCATGAAAATCATGAGAGCTTGCAAGCTAAATTTGACTCAGTTGCATCTACCGATTCGGTTACGCAACTTGCAAAAACTCAGGAAAACTTAAAGGACACAGTAGATATTCTGAAACTTGGTTCAGAAAAACACACTGAGGAAATAAGTACACTATCGGAGAAAGTAGCCGAACTTTCGGATCAGTTCACTAATTTATCTACGAAGGTAGACGATAATCTGAATGACACAAAACCGGTAGTCTTTGATGACACAGAAGAGTGCGAACAAATTAGGAAATTCAATCAAAATCAAATCAATATACAGTACAAAAGAGAAATCCTGGAAGTACAAGATCATTTGGCACAAGATATACAAAAACTACAAATATCAGAGGACACTCGCGCTCCAACACAGGAAGAGGGACTTAGAAATATGGAAAAGCCGCAAAATAATAACACAGGGCATTTCGGAAGTTATGAAAGAAATTGGCAATGTGCACCGAATTTTGAGATGGATCGGCCGACACGACCTAAGAATGACCGATATGCGACTCGCCGACATGATGATTTTGACTATAAGCTGTTCATTACTACACGTAAATTCAAAACATTTAAGAATTCTGGCAACGACATTCATCCACAAGCATGGCTCCATCAATTCTCTCATTGTTTTCCTCCCAACTGGTCATTAGAACACAGATTAGAATTTATATGTGGCTACTTAGAGAATGAACCAGCTTTAAGAATGCGATCGGTCATTCACGACTGTCGCAGTGAAGGAGAATTTTATCATGCCTTCCTCTCAGCATATTGGTATCAAGCTACACAAGACCGAGTAAAACATAGCATCAAGATGATGAAACACTTTGAACAATCTGAATTTTCCAGTCTTGTCAAATATTTTGAAGACATGTTGAATAAGAATCAGTATCTTTCAAACCCATACAGCCCCTCAGAACTCATCCTCATTTGCTTACTCAAATTGCCTGAACATTTACGACACATTATTTTGGCAGGACGTTGCAAAGACGACATTGAAGCTTTTCAAGGACTCTTACAAGAATAAGAAATTGACACTGACAATCGCGGAACGCGAAAACAGGAACACAACAATTACAGATCACATCCGTCGCAATTCCGCGATGAAAGAAATAATAACTGGACACGACAACCACTGGCAGAGTAATAGTTACAGAGAAAGATCACATTTCCTTAGTAATGAATATGACAGAGGCAATCATAGAAACAGACAATTTGGCAACCAGAACTATTATTATCATGGGAGACAGAATAACTTCAGACGCAACGGTCCACCGTGCAGTGATAATTCAGGGAGAAATTCTCCACCACTTAACCGACAAGAAAGAAACTACAGGAACTACCGACATGACGACAGACGATATAATCATAACGAAAGACCTGAATATCATCAGAACTGGCGGGATTTGAACAGGGCTGGGTCCTCTGGGCAAGGTGAATTTGTAGAAGTTAGACCTCCAAATCCCAATAACGACGCGCTCCAACAAAGGAACAGACAATGACTCGCACCGCAGACAGCCGCGTGCGCCGGCTGGCTCAGAGAAAAATAACATTGACGCTAACCTTGAGAAAAATTTTAGCATTCCTCACCGACGTATACCGCATGATAATTCTGTTCAAGTTGAACCTCTGAGTACTATGAAGAGTAAAGGATTGCACCACACTTCACATGTAAAACCGCTTATTGAGAGATAATCTGCTTTTTAACTTTGTCTTTGCCATAAAACTTTTCACTTCACATTTCTAGTATGCTTTGTCAGACTTAAGAAACTGTTAACATGCAACAATATTTGAAGTTAAATATCCAGTCTAGAACCTAGGGAACATTTTTAAACAGAAATTACGATTGCATTGTTATAGTGAACAGACGACACAGTGTTGTATTTGTACATTCTTGCTTGTTAGTTGCACGATTACGTAACAACTATCAGGCTCACATACTTAGAACATATACCGGCACTGCTAATGAGATTTTCATGCAACATTTTGGTTTACTTGAAAAGACATTCTTTATTTGAAGTACTTTCTGTGGGATTAAAGATGACTTAGCACTTGGTTTCTTTGACAGCTACACAATTATATCATGATGTACTAATGTGTGACACAATTTACATTGTTGCTTTTGTGCTGTATCTGCTTTGTATCTGCACAGTTTTTCTGAATTATTCTGGAAAGTAAAACATGTTTTAGTAGTAACTTTTGTGGTATAGCAACAATGAGACAGCCTTTTTTGTGGCACAACAATACATTACTGTACAGTACTTTCTCCATCTCGCCAATAAGCACAATAACTACGATATCTATACGCAAAGCATTTCACTTTTGTTTATCGTGAGGTAAGTACATTGACTTCTGCAGAACTTGGCTTTCAGAGGACGATAACTACGACACTTCCGCAGAGATTATCTTACAACAAGACGCACAGTTTAGCGCTACAGTACACGTATTTGAGTGATTAATTTTGTACTTAAAACATTTACTTTTAAAGATTTTTGAATTACAAAGAAAGTTTTCTGTGATACATTTCATTCCATTGCTGTAATCTGTAACACCTGAGGGTATAATTACATTAATCCTCAGGGGGGTACACGCTTACTTTGTGTACCATGTGTTTGGCAAGCACAAGGAGCCCTAGCTAATATGGTATTTGCTTATACAACTTTACACATCGGTACCATATTTCTCTAACACACAAATTACACAGCTATCTGATCATTTAACTGAGAGATAAACATTTTTTTTACTATGTCAGTGACAGATGTTTACACAATTACACAGTTGGATAACTTCACACTTATGAAACTGTATTTTGTCTGTACTTTGTGAACTGTTAATATTTTTTCGGAACCATTGTGATACTATGAGAGCTTTGAATGATGTATTTGGTATGGGATCATGATTTTTGAAGTGCGTTTGAGGCAGATGACACTTTTGACATGAGCAGAGAATTTTTTTTAGGTTTTGAAATTATTGGAGGAAGCTACGACGATTTTGAGAGTTGGCTGAGGTGTTATGATGTTTATTATTACGATGACTATGTGTATTATGCTGTTGCGGTATGTTTATGATCAGTAAGCTGATGCTACATGAGTTATTTGATTATGCTACATATCTGTAATGATGAAATATTGAAGAAGTGTCGACGAATAAGGTAAGGAATAATGAGTAGTGGTTAGGGACTCTGGTTTGTGAAAAAGGTTGTTGGAAACCAAGAATCGTACTTTAAGAGTTATGAAATGTGTGTATATGCATGAATGTATCACAATGCTGGCGAAAATTTTTTGGACGCTGTTATATTTATAGGATTTTGTTTTACGGATGTGTAACCCAAATTCTTGACCTGTGAAATATTTTTATATGAGACTGTCACTGTGGCGGAAACTGCCGTCGTAAACATTTCAGCAAGAAAGGTAAGTGACCTTGGCGTAATGCGTTTTGGGTGCCCAGCTGAGAGGTAGACGTCTGACAAAAGAAAGCCATTTGGTGCAAAAAAAAAAAAGAAAAAAAAAGGAGGCCATTATCCTCGCTATTGACATTCCTTTGTAGAAAGCATCGTAAATACGACACGCTCAAACTTGAAAACATATGATTACACTGTGGAGCTCTTAATTTATGATATTTACTAAAATGCCTAATGAAATGATGAGAAACATTTTACGTCTATTGTCTTTCTAGTTCAGAGATTGCCCATTTTGTTTAATATCTAGTTTCTAGCAGCACTGCAGCATTGGTTAAAATAAAATTTTATAGATGTACTAATATAAATATTTTCTGTCTACAGATCGAGTAAATATTAATTTTTTCAAAAAAATGAGGGAGCACAAAAAGACATTTACCTTCACAGAAACTGCATTCATAATTTTCTTTTCAAGTACTTGGTAACTTTTTTGGTAGAATAACTTCTTGTGGTGCACCACTTTAATTACTTAGACATTAAGATGTGATTATACATTTCCCTTATCTGCATTGTTATCTTTAGTGTACTATTTTTTCTGCTTGAGCTATGTCATGTTTAGGTATAAGTTATTTCATTTTCTGCTGCTGTTTGCCAGGCATAGTGCTACTGAAATTTAATTTGTGTTACTCTGCTAAGCCAGATTTGTTTTTCTTGTTTGCTGCACATTGCCTTATATTAGTTGTAATAATATAATTGCTTTGCTAATTTCTGTAATGCTGCTTCCTTTGCAAATCTGCATTTTTGTATCATTGCTGTTTGTGTTAATTGTTTTGTGCTGCTGCATTGCCTCGCCCCTTAGTTCAGCATCTGAGCCCAGTAGATTTAAGTTAGCTTAAGAGGGGGTAGACTATATAAGAGAATGAGTTGCGATGAATTGGAAGAATCGCATTGAGAAGTTATACGAAAAAAGTACAGAAGAGCAGGTATAGATAGGACCTTTTGGGAATAATGAAGAACGAAGGGAAATCTCCGAGAAGTAAAGAAAGTGTTTGTGGACCCTTGTGTATTTATGTTCTTCCTGTCTTAACATGTTTATCTGATAAGACTTATGTTGTAGAATGTTTATAATACTCAGCTACATGAACTATGATGAGGAATACTGTTATCCTCAAATATAATTTGCATTAATAATATGTTATTTACTTTGTAAAGATGTTAGACATTATTAATTCTGTTCTGTTTTAATGCTCATGTGTGAAGTCGATGTTTCAATAATTATTCTGATCTTTTATGTATGTACTTATGTCATAATTCCTGTAACACTGATGTATATGTTATTTCGATTCTTTTGTAAAGCCCATATTACTACAAATGTTATCTGTATTGTTATGTTCTTTAATGATGTATTTTGTACCTTTGTAATTGTATTTTCATGTTGTAAATTTATAATTGTATAGACACCAGTTCTTCAAATTAAGTTACATTTCACTGCACACGTTTCTGTTGGTCATAGTATATGGACAATATGTGAGAAGTAGGGACTGATAGTGTTTGCACATGTGTTAATGATCCAGCAAGGGACTGGATAACAGCATTGCTGGTTCTAAGGACAATTCCAGAAACTTTGTGAGTGCACAAGTGGTGGTTTATGGACTTGCTATATTGTCCGCAAGACTCTTCGATGGTGATTGTGCACCTGCACATTTGCAACAGATAGCTGCTGGCCGTCTCTACAAGGACTACAGTGGGTCTGCGTTTTTGCTGACTCACCAGTACCATTATTTCTACAAGGACTGCAGTGGGTCTGCGCCTCTGGTGGCCCACCAATACCGTAATCTCTACCAGGACTACAGTGGGTCTGCTCTAGGTTAATATTAGACAGGGCCATTCTTTTGTAGGGATTATTGAAAGTCAGATTGCGTTGCGCTAAAAAATATTGTGTGTCAGTTAAAGCACAGTCTTGTATAATTCTTCAAAAAGGGGACGTTTCACAGTCGAGATCACACGAATGCACCTTCGGCTCCGAAAGCCCATACCGATGATGTTTCATTGAAAGATCCGAACACTTACACTTTTTGTTGGCCCAGCATTGAAATCTGCATGAATTTGCGGAAGGGTTGCAATTCTGTCACGTTGAACGATTATCTTCAGTTGTCGTTGGTCCCGTTCTTGCAGGATCTTTTTCCGGCCGCAGCGATGTCAGAGATTCCATGGTGAACCGGATTTCTGATATTCACGGTACACTCGTGAAACGGTTGTACGGGAAAATCCCCATTTCATCGTTACCTCGAAGATGCTGTGTCCCATCGCTCATGCGCCCCTTATAACACCAGGTTGAAACTCACTTAATTCTTGATGACCTGTCATTGTAGTAGCAGTAACCCATCTAACAACAGCCACAATTCAAGGAACCAACTGCTTGTGAAATAGATCAGCTAAAAAATCGCAGTGATCGCCACATATCTATAGGTATCAATAGAAAATAAAAGGCCTCAAAATCCAACACTTAACTGAAGTTCATGAATCGATGCTGAAACTTGCCGGTTCCAAAGAGGACCCAGAATTCAGCTCAGCTGAACTGGCTTCAACTCTCTCATTGGTGTGTCACGTCCCAGAGATGACTGGCCAGACTACTCATGAAGCCGGCACTCGAAGTCAGCCATGGATCCAGTGCGGCCCACAAATACGCCCAGCAACCACTAGCCGGACACCGTGCCCAAAACGCTTGCGCAGGTGCTCACTCCGTTACCAGTCCCCAACTCGCCACGCCACAACACGCCCCGTCCCCCATCAACAACCTCGTGCAAAGATCTTACGAAAGGGACATCACACGACTGATCTATTGGCGCCAGAAATTCTAAAGGTGACGCCTGCAACCCCACCCTGACTTTCTGCAGACAGAGCAACACATATTTTGGCGAATGGAACACCGGCCGGAGTGGCCGAGCGGTTCTAGGCGCACGACCGCTACGGTCGCAGGTTCGAATCCTGCCTCGGGCATGGATGTGTGTGATGTCCTTAGGTTGGTTAGGTTTAAGTAGTTCTAAGTTCTAGGCGACTGATGACCTCAGAAGTTAAGTCCCATAATGCTCAGAACCATTTGAACCACTTTTTTAGCGAATGGAACACTTATTTTGGCAAATGATCAACTATCAAATTACCGTTAGATGCGTGTGAAACAATGCAGAGCAAGCCACGGCCGGGAGAGGATATGGATTAGACTTTGTGGGGCATTCGATATTGAGCAATATCAAGAAGATAGCTTGTACGTGGAAGGTGACAGTGCCAGTACGGGAGAAGGTCTAAGTGGACTAAGCGACTGCCGATACCTTTTATTGACGAAACTGGTGGCGCACACAGTGCATGCCACGACGTACAGTAACAGCTGGGTAGTGCGCCGTCGGACTGCTGCAGATGTTAGGGACTGCTCAGTTTGTAGGTTGGCCACTCTGCGACTTTATACACGCTTAATCTCGTAATATAGTGGTTGCAGTGAATACTTTGTTCTACTGTGTGAATTATTTAGTCCCTGCATGAAATCTGTTCCTTTGTTCTGGAGAATAGCAAAAGGCATGATCCATTATTCTTCTGTCCATCCCGATAGCGGAATGGTCAGCACCGCGGTCTGTGACGTCAAGGGGCCCGGGTTCGTTTCCCTGCTAGGTCGGAGATTTTCTCCGCTCAGGGACTGGGTGTTGTGTAGTCCTCATTATCATTACAGTGTCCGCCCCGGTAGCTGAGTGGTCAGCGTGACAGACTGTCAATGTGGAAGGCAACGGGAAACCACCACTGGAATCACTTCCCTAGACGCTCATGCGGTGGAACTCTCTGACGAGGCTTCCCCCATGACAAGACCTGCCGTAAGGAAGAATATGAAGTTAAAAATTATTCTTCTCATACGTACCTGAACTGCTTATCTAAGGAATCAGATATTAGAAACTTGCTTGAATGCTTGAGGGCTCAAAATATTAATTAGAACTATGCTGCAATGCGCCTGGAAGGCTGTGGTGTGAAATTAACGTCTTTTTTTATGCACTTATGAAGTTGGCGTTGTTCATTGTGATTAGTTTACAATTCTATGTGTTCAGTGTTGTGTGACTTCGATCATGCGAATGAAATGTATCTGCGCAGTCGTGAATACGCCAAAGAGCGTATTTAACTATTTATTCTGATCGCTATGTATCTTTGACAGTTATATTGCTCCGTCGTGTGCGAATCTGCATTGTTAACCAGCGTTGCAAATATGTATGCGCATAGAATGTTCTGCATGAGTATTTTTTTACGTTTACATGTTGCATGTGTATATTTTGGAGAATAAAAAGTGTGCCGCTGTACTGCAGTAAGCTAAGTTTACAACATGCTTGGAGCGGAAACGGCTCGTGATATTTTCTCTTAAGGTAGTTTTGCGTGACACGAAAACCGTAAGTAAAAAACTTTATGGGGAAACCTTCACAACAGGGCGGCGTAGTAGTTAAATTACTTAGAGAGCTGTTTCGCCACAAGTCACTGAATGATTGTTCCATCTAGCGTAGAGGTATCCCGGGAATTTAGGCATCCTAAGGCGATCTGCTATACTGCAGGACCTCGTAGACGATCAAACAATATGTCAAAGTTGGCGTATTTGTCAAATTATTTGGGACATGTTTGATAATTAACAGTTTCTTTGACTTGTTTGTGAGAATTTTGAAAACGATGAATTGAATCACCTTTGACTGTTCAAGCTTGTGTTTGGAGAAAAAATAGAAAAAGAAAAAAGAAACAAGAAGAAAACAATTGCTTCCCAGACTTTCTAGATGGCGGCCAATTCGCATATTGATGTTTCGCCATGCATTTTGTGTTGGAGTTCATCTTGTTGCATCGTGATTTCCTGCAGTTGAGGAAACTACGGTCAAGGGGGTATGTGGACAAGAATACAAGATCGCAGGCAATTACGAAAATGCTAGAAGTGTTACGACTTTTCCACTCAGACGAAGACGTAAAGAAAAACATTGTATTCAAGACAAATAATAGGGAGTGCAACTAAATATCGAAATCAAGGCTTTGCGGTTCGTTTAGCAACGGCAACAGATTTCTCACCATAGTTCTCCTTTCTCAGTAGAAGGGCGAAGAAATTCTAACAAGTTACTAATATTGTAACTTCACATGCGGAGAAAATTGATGTAGTCATTAGGTTCCGTGCGTTATATTTCCTTCAGGATATTTCCATGGGTATATTTATCTCTCAGTTTCCACTATTCCCTGGACGAGAGTCTTGTTTTCTTATTCTTGGGACACAGTGCTAACCTCAATGTAATAAAGCTTTTGTCTGCGCTGGTGTCCATTCGCATTTGTGTCGGAATACTACGAGGTGCATTCAAGTTCTAAGGCGTCCGATTTTTTTTCTACTTAACTACTCACCCGAAATCGATGACACTGGCGTTACTTCTCGACGTAATCGCCCTGCAGACGTACACATTTTTCACAACGCTGACGCCATGATTCCATGGCAGCGGCGAAGGCTTCTTTAGGAGTCTGTTTTGACCACTGGAAAATCGCTGAGGCAATAGCAGCACGGCTGGTGAATGTGCGGCCACGGAGAGTGTCTTTCATTGTTGGAAAAAGCCAAAAGTCACTAGGAGCCAGGTCAGGTGAGTAGGGAGCATGAGGAATCACTTCAAAGTTGTTATCACGAAGAACCTGTTGCGTCACGTTAGCTCGATGTGCGGGTGCCTTGTCTTGGTGAAACAGCACACACGCAGCCCTTCCCGGACGTTTTTGTTGCGGTGCAGGAAGGAATTTGTTCTTCAAAACATTTTCGTAGGATGCACCTGTTACCGTAGTGCCCTTTGGAACGCAATGGATAAGGATTACGCCCTCGCTGTCCCAGAACATGGACACCATCATTTCTTCAGCACTGGCGGTTACCCGAAATTTTTTTGGTGGCGGTGAATCTGTGTGCTTCCATTGAGCTGACTGGCGCTTTGTTTCTGGATTGAAAAATGGCATCCACGTCTCATCCATTGTCACAACCGACGAAAAGAAAGTCCCATTCTTGCTGTCGTTGCGCGTCAACATTGCTTGACAACATGCCACACGGGCAGCCATGTGGTCGTCCGTCAGCATTCGTGGCACCCACCTGGATGACACTTTTCGCATTTTCAGGTCATCGTGCAGGATTGTGTGCACAGAACCCACAGAAATGCCAACTCTGGAGGCGATCTGTTCAACAGTCATTCGGCGATCCTCCAAAACAATTCTCTCCACTTTCTCGATCATGTCGTCAGACCGGCTTGTGTGAGCCCGAGGTTGTTTCGGTTTGTTGTCACACGATGTTCTGCCTCCATTAAACTGTCGCACCCACGAACGCACTTTCGACACATCCATAACTCCATCACCACATGTCTCCTTCAACTGTCGATGAATTTCAGTTGGTTTCACACCACGCAAATTCAGAAACGAATGATTGCACGCTGTTCAAGTAAGGAAAACGTCGCCATTTTAAGTATTTAAAACAATTCTTATTCTCGCCGCTGGCGGTAAAAAACCATCTGCCGTACGGTGCTGCCATCTTTGGGACGTATTGACAATGAACGCGACCTCATTTTAAAACAATGCCCATGTTTCTATCTCTTTCCAGTCTGGAGAAAAAAAATCGGAGGCCTTAGAACTTGAATGCACCTCGTATGCGGAACGGTGAACACGAGAGCTACTTCAAAAGTGAGATTACGACACACTTAGTTCGTACGAGGGGCGTTCAATAAGTAATGCAACCCTTTTTTTCTGCCAGTTTCGGTTGAAAAAACGCGGAATTTGTTGTGCGACATCTGGTAGTATTCCTGCTTCAGCCGTCATAGTTTCATGAAGCTCCGATAGGTGCCCGCGTTACACGTATCCTTCAAAATGGCGTCTCTAACTGAGGCGTTCCAAGGAAAGAGCTGTCATCGAGTTTCTTTTGACGAAAAACCAGAGCATCGCAAATAGTTCATAGGCACTTCCAGAATGTCTACGGAGACCTCTCGCTGAACAAGCACGGTGACTCGCTGGGCAAGGCGACTGTCATCATCGCAACAAGTTCGCTTCGAAGTTATCGACAGATCGCAGTCAAACAGTTCAGTGCATAACTGGACGTCTCTGTTGGTAGTGCTGAAACATTCGTTCACCGTGTGGGGGACTCAAAGATGTGTGCTCTCTGGGTTCCTCTTCGACTAACAAAAAACCATAAAGAGCAACGAACGACCATCTGTGCCGAATTGCTTGCGTATTACGAGCTTGACCATGGCAGTTTTTCTGTCGCATGTCGTCACAGGCGATGAAACATGGGTTCAGCACTTCGAACTGGAAACAAAAAGCAGTCCTTGGAGTAGCGCCACATCACTCTCCACTGGAAAAAAAGTTCAAAGCCGCACCCCCAGTAGGTAATGTCAGGTGTCGGTCTTCTTCTAAAGGAGTTATTTTGTTTCATGTTCTCCCTCATGGTGTGTGTGTGTTGGGGCTTATGGGCGCTCAACATCTCCCTCATGGTGCCGCGATCAACTCGGAAGAGTGCTGTGCTATCTTAAGAGCCCTGAAGAAACCGTATCACCGTGTTCACTGCCACAAAAGTGCAAACGATTTTGTACTCTACTGCCCCATGACAACGCATGGCTTCACACAAGTCCGTGCACTCGAGAGGAGCTGTCCGCAGCTCGTGGTCTCGCGGTCGCTTTCTCGCTTCCCGAGCACGGGGTCCCGGATTCGATCCTCGGCGAGGTCAGGGATTTTCGCCTGCCTTAAGATGACTGGGTGTTTGTGTTGTCTTCATCATTTCATCATCGTTCCTGAGAGTGGCGAGATTGGACTGAGAAAAGGTTGGGAATTTTTACGGGAGCTGATAACCGCGCAGTTGAGCGCCCCACAAACCAAACATCATCATTATCATCATCATCGATAGGAGCTCGCGGAAATTTATTGGAATGTTATTTCTCACCCACCCTACAGCCCGGATATCGCACCTTCCGTCTTCCATCGATTTGGCCCAACGAGAGATGCAGTGCAAAGGAAGCAAGATAATAGGTAGATGATTGATGTAGCAAAACGTTAACTCCGACATAGTCTATTAATGTGGTACGGTGAGGCCATACAGGCACGCCCAGTAAGGCGGCGTAAGATCGCCGCATTGAACGGGGATTGTGTTGAAAATAAGGTTTTCTCGTCAAAAGATGGGCGAATAATACAGCATATTGGAATCTATAAAGTCTGAAGAATCAGCAAGGATCAACGGCATGATGCAGAAGGCAATAAAACCACTGCATTAAAGACGTATAATGTGTATCCAGGGGATATGTGCTCTGTAATTGAAAAACTTTCATGACGATCTCTCCATTGGCAAAAGTTTCCGGAATAGTCCCCCTTTCGGGTCTCCGGGAAGGGACTGCCAAGGGGGAGGTGACCTTGAAAAAATATTGAATAACCAACGAAAGGATAACGTTCTACGAGTTGGGGAGTGGAATGTCAGAAGTTTGAACGTGGTAGGGAAGCTAGAAAATATAAAAAGGGAAATGCAAAGGCTCAATCTAGAGGTGGTGGTGGTAAGTTAAGTGAAACGGAAAGAAAACAATAATTTCTGATCAGATGATTATGGGGTAATACCAACAGCAGCAGAAAATGGTATAACTGGAGTAGGCTTCGTTACGAATAGGAAGGTATGGCAGAGGGTGCGTTACTGTGAACAGTTCAGTGACTGGGTTGCCCGTATCAGAATCGATAGCAAACCAATACCGAAAACGATAGTTCAGGTATACGTGCCGACGTCGCAAGCTCAAGATGAAGAGATAGAGAAAGTATATGAGGATATTGAAATGCTAACACAGTACGTAAAGGGAGATGAAAATCCAATAGTCATGTGGAGCTGGAATGCGGTTTTAGGAAAGGGTACAGAAGAAGGATATGGGGTTGGTACTTCGAATGAGAGAGGAGAAAGGCTGATTGAGTTCTGCAATAACTTTCAGCTAGTAATAGCGAATATTATGCTCAAGAATCGCAAGAGGAGGAGGTATACTAGGAAAAGGTCGGGAGGTACGTGAAGATTTGTTGGATTACACCACGGTCAGGCAGAATTCCGAAATCACATACTGGATTGTAACGAGTACCCAGGAACAGATATAGCCTCAGACCACAATTAAGTAGTGATGAATAGTGGGCGAAATATGGACTGTGGGAAAACCGGAACAGAAGAGAATCGATGAATTTGAGATGTGGTGCTACAGACGAATGTTGAAAATTAGCTGGACTGATAAGGTAAGGAATGAGGAGGATTTGTGCAGAATCGGAGAGGAAAGGAATATGTGGAAAAAACTGATAAGGAGAAGGGACAGGATGATAGGACATCTGTTAAGACATGATGGAATGGCTTCCATGTAGAGGGAAAAGCTGTAGAATAAGATAGAGATTGGAATACATCCAGCAAATAACTGAGGACGTAGGTTGCAAGTGCTACTCTGAGATGAAGAGATTGGCAAAGAGATTGGCACAAGAGAGGAATTCGTGGCGCGCCGCATCAAACCAGTCAGAAGACTGATATATATATATAAAAAAAGAAGAGACTACTCAGGAAGAATTAATACGCAAGAAGTGGCGTACGGAAGTACTAAGGAAAGAAGAGATACCCTTGAAGTTCTCTGACACTATAAATACTGCGATGTGCGATGATGAATAGCTCAGTAGGCAGTTCAGTTGAAGAGGAATGGGTGTCTCAAAAAAGGAAAAGAAAAAATAAATACAACGAAATTAACTGCGAAGAAAACACGGGTTACAGAGGAATTACTTCAGCTGATTGATGAATGAAGAAAGTACGAAAATGTTCAGTGGAACTCAACAATACAGAAACAAGTCGCTTAGGAATGAAATAAATAGGAAGTGCAGGGAAACTGAGATGAAATGGTTGCATGAAAAATGTTAAGAAATCGAAAAAGAAATGACTGTCGGAAGGACTGACTCAGCGTATAGAAAAGTCAAAACAACCTTCGGTGATATTAAATGCAATGGCGGTAACACTAAGAGTGCAATTGGAATTTCACTTTTAAACGCAGAGCGGATAGATGGTAAGAGTACATTGAAAGCCTCTATAAGGGGAAAGACATGTTTGATGTTTTGATGTTATGGAAGAAGAAGGAGTAGTCGATGTAGGAGATGTAGGGGATCCTGTGTTAGAATAAGAATATAAAGGAGCTTTGGAAGACTTAACAGCAAATAAGGCGGAAGGGGTAGACAGCATTCCAACAGGCTTTTTAAAATCATTGCGAGAAGTGACAAGAAAACCACTACTCACGTTGGTGTGTAGAATGTATGAGTCTGGTTATATGCCATCTGACATTCGAAAAGTATCAACAATTCCGAAAACTGCAAGAGATTATAAGTGCGAGAATTATCGCACAATCAGCTTAACAGCTCATGCGCCAAGTTGCTGAGATGAATAGCATACAGAAGAATAGAAAAGAAAATTGAGGATGTGTTAGATGATGATTAGTTTGGCATTAGGAATGGTAAAGGCACCAGAGAGGCAGCTCCGACGTTGCGGTTGATAGCAAAATAAAAAAAAAAAAATAATAATCGAGACACTTTCATAGGATTTGTCGACCTAGAAAAAGCGTTCGACAATGGCAAATGGTGTAAGATGTTCGAAATTATGAGGAAAATAGGGGTAAGCTATAGGAAGAGAGGATAATATACAAAATGTACAAGAACTAAGAGGGAATAATAAGAGTGGAAGACCAAAACGAAGTTCTCGGATTGTAAAGGGTGTAACGGGTGTAGTCTTTCGCCCCTACTATGGAATCAATACATCGAGGAAGCTATGATGGAAATAAAATAAAGGTCCAAGAATGGGATCAAAATTCGAGATGAAAGGATATCAATGATAAGATTCTCTGTTGACATTGCAGGATCTGCTGAATGGAATAAACAGTCTAATAAGAACAGAATATGAAGTGAAGGTAAACCGAAGAAAGACGAAAGTAATGAGGAGAAGCAGAAGTGAGAACAGATAAAAACTTAACATTAGTCACGAAGTAGATGAAATTAAGGTATTTTTCTATCTAGGCAGCAAAAAAGAAAAAAAACCATGACGGACGGAGCAAGGAGGACATCGAAAACAGACTAGCACTGGCAAAAAGGGCATTCCTGGACAAAAGAAGTCTACTAGTCCTTAATTTAAGGATGAAATTTTTGAGAATACGTTTGCAGCACAGACTTGTATGGCAGCGAAACACGGACTGCGGGAAACCGGATCAGAAGAAATCGAAGCATTTGTGATGTGGCGCTACAAATAATGTTGAAAATAAGGTGAGGAGATTCTGCGCAGATTCGAAGTGGCAAGGAAGATATGGAAAACACTGAAAGAAAGAAGGGACAGGATGATAGGGTATCTGTTAAGACATCAGGAAATAACTTCCGTGATATTAGAGGGAGCTGTAGAGGGTAAAAACTGTAGAGGAGGACAGAGATTCGAATACATCCAACAAATATCTGAGGAGTTAGGTTGTAAGTGCTACTCCGAGATGAAGAGGTGGCGAGCAGCATTAAACCAGTCAGAAGACTGGTGACTTAAAGAAAAAAAAAAAAAAAAAAAAAAGAAAAGAGAAAGACGTTGGAATCCTGACAGAAACCAAGCCACTTTCAGAAAAGAAAGATGTTGCATTAGTTATTGAACGTCTCTCTATGTCTGCACGGTTTTTGACAAAGTAATGTACAGCGAATTGTAAATTTGACAAGCTAGTTTGATGGTTTGTACGGTCCTTAAGAGTTTAACTTGTTTGATAAATCTTTCCTCAATGCAAACTTTTTCTAATGTGCCGAACACATTCTTCGTCTGACAAACATGTCAAACGAAGTAGTAAAGCCGGCCGCTGGTGGCCGAGCGGTTCTAGGCGCTTCAGTCTGGAACACTGCGACCGCTACGGTCGCAGGTTCGAATCCTGCCTCGGGCATGGATGTGTGTGATGTCCTTATGTTTGTTAGGTTTAAGTAATTCTCAGTTCTAGGGGACTGATGACCTGAGATGTTAAGTCCCATAGTGCTCAGAGCCATTTGAACCATTTTGAAGCAGTAAACTGACAAACAATTTGACAAACAGGTTGTAATGGTTCTTTATTCACGTGACCATTACGGCACTCCAACCCCAGTTCTCGATACCAGTAATATCGTACTACTTTTCTGCTAAGTAACAGACATAATTTTGTTCAATATTCAAATTTGGTTTTATTAATGTATAGGTGCTCCGATGTATCGATATATTATAGTGATAAGGTTCTTGTGTGTATTCATTTCTGTGAGACTGTCATAATCTTTGACTTTCTTGTAACCGTTTTGGCGCGAATGCGCACAGAGCAGTCTTTGTTACACTTTGCAGAAATTGTTATTTCGCTTTGTAAAATAACAGTCAAGTCTTGTGTTTGTTAAAGTGGAAATTAAATATATGAAGATTGATACAAAACTGTTTTCTTGATGATGTTACAATTGAGAAGCAATATATGTGAATTTATAAGAAGTTTAATAAAAATGTGGATCGTGAACACCAAGTCACAAATTATTTCTACCATACCATTGTTCTGATCTGGGATTGTTTGATCATTAAGAATTTCCTGAAAAACGCATTTGTTAGGTCTTCAAATATTGCTAAAATACAGATCTGGACCTTCTAGCAGTCAAAGTGGAATCACCCTAGAATCAACAATATGAGCCATAACAGCTTCGACGAAATCTACGTGGGAATCCATTCAAGATAAGTGCCAAAATTAATGACTTTTTTACAGTGACTTAATTATTTCCATTCTGACGATACCATCCTCAGTCAATAACTTTGTTGTTGCACGATAAAGCGACCATATGCTGCATGAGCAACATTATTAATCTGATTTCTAACCTACTTTGCAAGTGGTGGCATTATTGGAAGGCGAAATTTGACAAATTGATTGATCATTGACTTGGGACTTTCAGGACAACCGAATTACGCTCCTGACTGAATTTCGTCCGAAAGGAATAATTCGTGCCTATGTGGTTGGAAAAGATATGACGAAGAGCTCTTGGTTGAGTGATTTATTTTCTGCCTACTGGCCTGTCTGTTCATTCGGCACGGAACGGAGCACTCCAGGTACTGCTCTAGAGGTACTGATCGAAAAATTTCTGTCACAGCGTGGAGCAGCTAAATACAGTTGCCACTCAGCGGAGCCACAGAGCGTGATGCAATGTCTCCAGACGTGATTACGTCCCGTCTGGTCATATAACACGGAACAGGGGCGCGGCGCGTTACTCGGGCAGCGCAGCAACTAAGGCAGAGAGAATGGGACAATGGAGCGGCGATTAACATCGCTTGTTGCTAAATAAGTAAGACGGGGCGCGCGCCCGTAATGGATGGCGTGCGGCCAGACACAAAGCGCCGACGGGACCCGCCAGGGCTCTGCCACGCGGACAACCTGCCACTGCGCATGCGCGAACGCCGCTCCCACGCTGAATGCCGCTTACTTCCGCCAACCCGGGGACTCCCCCTACTAGAGAGGGCGCTAGCACGTTTCCTACTGCCGGCATTACCGCAACTATAGCCATTGTATCGGACATTTATACAGTCTGTGATTCACTCTCAATGGAAATCACTCGCAGTAGAAATCACTTAACAGAGGAAAGTCCACTGGACCTGACGGGATACCAGTTCGATTCTACACAGAGTACGCGGAAGAACTTGCCCGCCTTCGAACAGCCGTATACCACAAGTCCCTAGAGCAGGGGTCTCCAAACTTTTTAGTCCGCGGGCCACATTGACTCCTCCACGGGCCAAGATCTACATAGTGGGATTAAAGCACCCTAGCACTCCATGATCACCGTAAAGTAAGGCTAAAGGAAAGATGAAATCGCAAAAATCTAAGGTTGTGGGAATAGCTAGCACTGAAACGAACTACGATTTTTATTTAATTACATAATTCTGATTGGTGGACGTACCTGACCGAAATTCTGGCGTATTTTATTCTGGCGAATTTCACCGACAAAAAAGTATGTCACTGCACATTCTTCACGAAAGCATACTGCAAAGTTAACGAAATCTGAAAATCATTGTTAGCAACACTACTACTGCAAGACGTAACAGAGGTAGAGTATGTCAACGCATTGTTATTTGAAGCGGCGCAACAATAAGTGTAGTAATGTGGTCTTGTAGCGAGTAGCAGAGCCAATGTCGCGGTGTCTTGGTCGCGATAGGCCTCGAAACTCAAATGTTGGCATTATAGGTACCACCTCAAATATTTGGCGGGCCGGATACCGGGGATGTCTGGCCAGTTAACGCTGGCCCTCGTTGCCCCAGTTTCGGCCCGCGGGCCGTAGTTTGGAGACCCCTGCCCTAGAGGAACGGATGGCTCCAAATGATTGGAAAAGAGCACAGCTAGTCCTAGTTTTCAAGAAGAGACGTCGAGCAGATGCGCAAAACTATAGGCCTATATCTCCGACATCGATCCGTTGTAGAATTTTAGAGAATGTTTTTTGCTCGTATATCATGTCATTTCTGGAAACCCTGAATCTACTCCGTAGGAGTCAACATGAGTTCCGGAAACAGCGATCGTGTGAGACCCAACTCGCTTTATTTGTTCAGAAATATTAGATACAGGCTCCCTGGTAGATGCCATTTTCCTTGACTTCCGGAAGGCGTTCGACACAGCTCCGCACTGTCGCCTGATAAACGAAGTAAGAGCCTACGGAATATCAGACCAGCTGTGTGGCTGGATTGAAGAGTTTTTAGCAAACAGAACACAGCATGTTGTTCTCAATGGAGAGACGTCTACAGATGTTAAAGTAACCTCTGGCGTGCCACAGGGGAGTGTTATGGGACCATTGCTTTTCACAATATACAGGGTGATTCAAAAAGAATACCACAACTTTAGGAATTTAAAACTCTGCAAAGACAAAAGGCAGAGCTAAGCACTATCTGTCGGCGAATTAAGGGAGCTATAAAGTTTCATTTAGTTATACATTTGTTCGCTTGAGGCGCTGTTGACTAGGCGTCAAATGGTTCAAATGGCTCTGAGCACTATGGGACTTAACAGCTATGGTCATCAGTCCCCTAGAACTTAGAACTACTTAAACCTAACTAACCTAAGGACATCACACAACACCCAGTCATCACGAGGCAGAGAAAATCCCTGACCCCGCCGGGAATCGAACCCGGGAACCCGGGCGCGGGAAGCGAGAACGCTACCGCACCACCACGAGCTGCGGACGACTAGGCGTCAGCGTCAGTTGATGCTAAGATGGCGACCGCTCAACAGAAAGCTTTTTGTGTTATTGAGTACGGCAGAAGTGAATCTACGACAGTTGTTCAGCGTGCATTTCGAACGAAGTATGGTGTTAAACCTCCGGTTAGGTGGTGTATTAAACGTTGGTATAAACAGTTTACAGAGAATGGGTGTTTGTGCAAAGGGAAAGGTTCTGGACGGCCGAGAGAGAGCACTTCATCACTGGCCTCCAAGAAGCCCTGATCTTACCCCCTGCGATTTTTTCTTATGGGGGTATGTTAAGGATATGGTGTTTCGGCCACCTCTCCCAGCCACCGTTGATGATTTGAAACGAGAAATAACAGCAGCTATCCAAACTGTTACGCCTCATATGCTACAGAGAGTGTGGAAGGAGTTGGAGTATCGGGTTGATATTGCTCGTGTGTCTGGAGGAGGCCATATTGAACATCTCTGAACTTGTTTTTGAGTGAAAAAAAAACCTTTTTAAATACTCTTTGTAATGATGTATAACAGAAGGTTATATTATGTTTCTTTCATTAAATACACATTTTTAAAGTTGTGGTATTCTTTTTGAATCACCCTGTATATAAATGACCTAGTAGTAGTGTCGGAAGTTCCATGTGGCTTTTCGTGGATGATGCTGTAGTATTCAGAGAAGTTGCAGCATTAGAAAATTGCAGCGAAATACAGGAAGATCTGCAACTGCAGCTGATAGGCACTTGGTGCAGGGAGTGGCAATTGACCCGTAACATAGACAAATGTAATGTATTGCGAATACATAGCAAGAAGAATCCTTTATTGTATAATTATATGATAGCGGAACAAACACTGGTAACAATTACTTCCGTAAAATATCTGGTAGTATGCGTACGGAACGATCTGAAGTGGAATGATCATATAAAATTAATTGTTGGTAAGGCGGGTGCCAGGTTGAGATTCATTGGGAGAGTCCTTAGAAAATGTAGTACATCAACAAAGGAGGTGGCTTACAAAACACTCGTTCGACCTATACTTGAGTATTGCTCATCAGTGTGGGATCCGTACCAGGTCGGGTTGACAGAGGAGATAGAGGAGATCCAAAGAAGAGCGGCGCGTTTCGTCACAGGGTTATTTGGTAAGCGTGATAGCGTTACGGAGATGTTTATCAAACTCAAGTGGCAGACTCTGCAAGAGAGGCGCTCTGCATCGCGGTGTAGCTTGCTGTCCAGGTTTCGAGAGGGTGCGTTTCTGGATGAGGTATCGAATATATTGCTTCCCCCTACTTATACCTCCCGAGGAGATCACGAACGTAAAATTAGAGAGATTCGAGCGCTCACGGAGGCTTTTCGGCAGTCGTTCTTCCCGCGAACCATTCGCGACTGGAACAGGAAAGGGAGGCAATGGCAGTGGCACGTAAAGTGCCCTCCGCCACACACCGTTGGGTGGCTTGCGGTGTATAAATGTAGATGTAGATGTAGAAAGTGACAGATCTGTTAAGCCGCGTTCGCAGTGTCACTGTCAACTTGCCAGACGCCGTCACCATACGCCAGCAGGTAACATCGGCCGATGGCTTGTTCACAGTGCATCTTTCGTCAGTTTTTGGTGATATCAAGGAGGTTAGGTTAGGTTTTCACCTGTTCTATCAAGGAGGTTAGTTTTTAATCTCTTTGGCAGGATGGATGCCACGTTAGTCCACTGCTTCGAGAAGATTGCACTGTGCTGGCATAAAAACGTCAGTAAGTAGTGATAATTATTTGTAGACAGCTAATGCCAAACTACCACGCCTGAAATTTCCGATGAAGGTTTTTGTTGTTTGTGGTTGCCAATAAAACTGCGATTTCAGTCCATAGATTCTGAGCTGTATCCTGGTTATGATGCTTTTCATCCTCAGACTCCTTTCCTGAACTTACAAGTTCTTCACAGTCAGATTTCGTATCTGAAACTTCTTCGTATTCAACCCATGGAAATAAACTGATTCATTGTTACTGATTGTTGTCCTTAGTCTGTACGTTTGGGAGATGAGATCGGTTGCATTGGGACCGCTCGCATAGTGGCGTAAGAACTTGGAAAGACCGATCTTCCACGGCCGATGTCGGTCGTCGGAGGAATCCACTGTTGTCGGTGACACATTGACCGCAGCCTTAGCGACAATTTCACACTAGCGCCTTTCTTGTCCCAATCGACTATTCGTTTTGGATGCGCGTCATATGGTTGCCGATAAATCAGTTGCCGACCACTTCACAAGTTTGATAGTGGCATCAGTGATCAGGTGACAGTCCTGGTGACTGTGAACTACCATGACCTTTAATATGCTCTAGACTGCGTTTGTGCAGGAACAGAAGACGGCTAACATCAGAAGTTAACCTATTCTCTCCGAGCTCACTCGTAGTATGGGAATGGGTTTTCTCCTCTTGTCCCTTCTTAATCGCTATTTTGTTGATAGCTTTTTTTCCGTGACTCATTGCATGGATTTAGTCCTGGATTTTTTCCCGCTATTGTTCTCTCACAAGAGAAACGAAATACGTTAAAGAAAGAAGGTATTTACATTATACAGTGCCTGCAAAAAGAGAAAAGCCTACACTATGGATAAATGTGAAAGTAAACAGATAAAAGTTTTTTAATGAAAATTGTTTAAACAGTGAAAAACTGAGATATACTTAGCGAGATAAATAATTTTCGTGTTACTCGGCCCTTAGGAAGAAATCGAGTTAGAAGGGACAAACTGAAAAGGTGCTACTTACTGCCAACTAATTTCTGTGTTACGTGTTTGTAGCTAAATAATTTTTTTCTTGTACGCAATCATGAGTGCAGAAATTTTCCACTGAACCTTCCTCAAGAACGTCCACTATGAACTTTGCTTTTGTCATTAACAAACTCATTACTATACAGGAAAGATGAAGGTGTTAAATTAGACAAAATTTGGATGTCAACATTGCAACTTAAGAATGACGATCGATTACTTTCAATCGAGAATGTTGGCAATACCAGCGACAATCTCGTCACGTGATAGACTGTGGTGCCGTCTACTGTATACTGCCTGTATAATAGGCGCTCCCTCGAGTTCTGGTTGCAGTTAGCCATTTTACCTCCGAATATGTCTCCCGCAATCGGGGAGGAAACGTTAGGAGAAGTTTTTATACATCGACCACGGCCTAATGGCCCGGAAGCTTCAAGTAAAAATCTTTTCATTTGCGGGCAAAGTTTTTAGCGCGAAATATCACGCAGAGGAGACGTTGAGAATGCGGTCAGCACTGGACACCGCATCACGTTTTGGTGTAGTACACTTTGAGACACTCCGCTTCAGACTTCACATGCAGGGACTTTGAAATGGAGAGAGGCGAAGGCCACATCTGCAGCTAGATAAATAGCAGTCGGAATTCTGGCGACCTCCACCTACACGTCTGCAGTCACCTCGTCTCCACTGTAAGACCGCACAGCAGCCTCGGCGGTCAAAGTTCGTGCATTACTAGATTAGAGGAAATCCACGCAGACTCACCGAAACTGAATTCACAGGCACAATGCAAGTGTAGTTCTCTTTCTTTTCCTCGATGAGGCAGTCACTGTATTCAAGCGATTCCATGTCTTTTATTGAATCCACTAGGAAGTGGTTTATCATTATCGTACATATGCCCATCATACAGTCTTTCTAGAACCTTACTAAATTTCTTTTCATAACGAAGTCCACATAGTATTCGAATGTTTTTAGAGTGTATGTAAAGAAACATTGTAATCTGTGCCAAAAAAATTACGTGTTACAAATTTGGGATGAATTAAATTGACGCGTAAGTTTGTAGCGTTTTTTTATGAGTTTAATAAACACAACAGATACACATAACAGAGATCTTAGTCGTCAATAATATATCCTCCTTTACTGTTTGCACCAGTCTGCCAGCGCTGGGGTAAACATTCGATTCCCCGGCTATAGAAATCACGTAGTCATGAAGGCGAAGAAAAAGTCGACCCATAATAATTTTATCTTGGAACTCTTCCATTTGGGCTGTGTTCGCATAGAGAAACAACAATATCATAAACTGAGTCCGCCTTGATGCAAAACACCTTGTTATTCGTTTATTTCTTTATTTTGCCAAACTAGTTTCGGCGAAAAATATCACCATCATCACTGTGTTTTTTTTTAAATATAAAACATGCAGAAAATAGCATGGTTATACAAACACAATGGCACATTATCACATTTTTACTATTCGTGTCTTGAAATATTATTTTCTATGGACACTTTCATACTACTTTATTTATTGTATGTTACAGCATGTTTTGTCGGCCGGTGTGGCCGAGCGGTTCTAGGCGCTTCAGTCTGGAACCGCGCGACCGCTACGGTCGCAGGTTCGAATCCTGCCTCGGGAATGGATGTGTGTGTTGTCCTTAGGGTAGTTAGGTTTAAGTAGTTCTAAGTTCTAGGGGAATGATGACCTCAGATGTTAAGTCCCATAGTGCTCAGAGCCATTTCAGCCATTTGAACAGCATGTTTTTGATAATCATTGTTGCTGTTTGCGCCATAATTTCTGTGCGTTTTTTTTTGTTGTTGCCGCTTTTACTCAGCGAAAATCATGTCATCTGCAACTGTGTGAGCGGCTTTTAGTAAACAAAATACTAAAAGGTGAACTTTGTACGTCAGCAATATACACTTGGGGTTGCGGTAGTGTTGTGGAATCCAATTATCAGGTGTGTACTGAGCTGTTACTTAGCTATTCGTGTACTCTCGTTCGTTGGATGGTATGTAGCTGATTGTGTATAGAATTTATAGGATGACACGGCGGTCGGATGGTCCCGATGGGAGACTTGTGGCCTGAAGGCGGAGTGTTTTTCATATTTAAAAAAAAATGAAAAGAGAGAAGCTGGTTAACAGATCTGAGACAACCATGCTCACCGCACGTGGCTACATGCTGGATAACTTACATTTCATTAACGGTTTGTTAGTCGAACAAGAATAAAATAAAGCTATAAACTTTTTTGACATAACAATTTCTAAAAATAAAGGAGGATGTATGTCCAAAATATACAGAAAATCAACGTGTTTGGAAAACATAATAAGCGAGAATTCCCGCCATCTTATACAGCTTAAAAGAGCTTACCTTAGTAACATGATTTCGAAGTCCATACGAAGACCATACTCGAAAAGCAGTGCGAATTGGACATCCTCAGGCAAGTGGTAGTGACAAATGGCTTTAAAATGAAAGATGTAAATAAATTACATGAAATAATTAAAAGTAAAAGGCAACAGATTTCTACAAATGAAACCATATGCGCCAAGAATATATAACGGTTACACATAGAGGGAACATACCACAAAAAATAGTAATGTGTTTCCCAGCATAGCATTTCACGCACAAACTTCCATCAAAGTAAGACTACGACATAAGATTAACGACTACACAGGAAAACTGAGTAGATTGACATTACATTAAATAACATGTGCAGAGTGAACTAACTTTCACATGGGACAGACCTGCACATTGCCCATACTTCACTCAGGGAATATGCAGGCAAAAATAAGAAAAACTGCTCATGGAATAAACACAAAGCAGACGAATCATAAGACACAATATACACAAGAACACGTAGAAGCAATGCATATGAGCCTAAAGAGTTGTTCCTTTATATACTGCAGGAACTTGAAATGTTCACGCGTCATTTGAACGATCGAAACAAACAAATCAATTAAAGAAGCGATTTTCAGATGCATAGGTTTTTTGTACTTTATAAAGACATTTGGTAGGCACATATTCGTACTACTATACACACGCTGTAACATTTAGCGCCGCTCCGATGTTTATACTGGCTGATGGCACCAGCGCGGCGACGACAACATCAGCCCGACAGCGGAGTTGAACAGCGTGCCACGAAGCACTACACCCTCTGGTGGAATACTAGTGAAGGAAGCACACTAATAAGTAAGGCTGTAGAGGTGTGAACTGCGAGTGTCCCTTCCATTCTAATTTTGGTATTACACACTGACCATAATTTTATATTATCTTTGTGCTTGTTTTGTTTTAACATACTATCATCTTGATGTACCACACATAGGGGCGACACCTCCTAAGAAGCTTGCCCATACACCTTTATCGTACCCGACATTGTAATTTGTGATATTAGTGAAAAATTGAGCCTCCGCATACACCACTGTATCTATCATGTATGTGTTTCTGATTAGTTATGTAAGATCAAACTTAGCATGTGTTTTATTTTTTTTGAACAGATCTGAAGATGCTCAAAATTTGAACTAAAGCAGCAATTATTATATAGACAAATGGGACAACAGAACGCAATAGATATACTAGTATAGCAATTCAGCTGTCGTGGATATATCTCCCCGTGTCATCATCTCGAGCTTTCATAAAACCATTCCAAAGCCATTTTTGGTTTCCACATATTTTAGTAAACTGTGCTAACTGAAATAATTGAAGATGAGTTTCACTGTTCAACCTCTTATAAACTACCCATTATTTTATTCTAGTGTTGTGGTGTAACCACAAGCGCCGGAACGAAGACGAAGAAAGCAAGAGCAGATAAGGCGGCGAGGCGACGTCAGCCCGCTGACAAAGACCGCGCCACGACAGGAGCGACCTCTGCAAGAAGTGAATATATGCGCCGCTCTTGCCAGCCTCGGCCGGACATCAGTGGACAGTACTAGCACGGCCAAGCAGAGAGTGCTACGATATCAGTTATTAGTGACCCATATCCATTGCTTGTCTGGACTTTGTCTATAGCGAAGAACATTACTGCTTCCATGTCGCCCAGCGCTTGCAACACTTGTTCTAAATACAAAGTCAAAGACAACTGTCAATCTGCTTTATTGAAATAAATCTGCTAATGTTATTTGCTTGAATTGTTGGATAAAATTCCGAGAACGCAGCATCCTTTAGGCATGCTATACGAGACGATTAGGCAGGACTCCATATTTGGCGAAGAGGACTCAAGATCTGTTAGCACGAACAGTTTCTTTACTAAATGTTTTAATGTATTTACTGTTTCATTCATGTCTGTAAAAGGGAAATTTAGATTCATTTTAAGCTTTTATTAATTGAAATTAATTTCTGGTTACAAACCAAATGAATCTCAACATGCAATTTAACTCTATATTAGTTAAAATCTTATATAACATCTGTCTGCCTCCGTGTTCCCGAAAAAGTAATAATAATAAAAATAATGCCTTAGACATTTTGTGGAGTTGTTAAAAACAAAACAAAAAACTTGGTAGCATTGGAGAATGGCAGCTGAGTGATCGCTGGTTCGAATATCATTGTGGCTATTTTTAACTTTTTTAATCGTTCAATTGGAATACACGAATACAACAAAAAGTAGCTGAGTGTTTGGCCCAGCGGAGGACCTGGCTTCGATTCCTGGCCGGTAGGAGATTTTATGCACTCGAGGGGTGGGTGTCGTGTTGCCCTTAGAATCATTTCATCATCATAAACGCGCAAGTCGTCGAAATGACGTCAAGTAAAAAGACTCACGCTAGGCGGCTGGGCAACTCCAGGTCGGGTCTCTTGTCTTAGAATGCTATACGATCATTTCATTTCATATACACGGTCCAGTCAGATGTGAGCACCGTCTAAGTTCGACGTCAATGTGCAATAACGATTCTGAGACGGCAGGTGGCAACGAGACGCTGAAAACAGTGCAATCATTCTCATAATTCGCTGTTTGTCTGACTTCGATAAGGGCACAATGTTTCGCTACCGGTCCAAGGGTGGAAGCACTGGCGACTAAGGATGGAATTTGCACGCCAGTACAGCAACTGGACGACCACTGAGTTGTGAAAGGTGGCTTTTTCAAATAAATCGCGTTTTATGCTCCAACAGCGTGAAACATCTGAAAGCCAAGAGACTGCAACACCAGTCGGAAGGGTCCAGGCTGTAGAACGGAACTTTATGGTCTCGGGAACGTTTTCGTGGCATTCCCTTGGAAGGGAAGGCATAACGGATCAACCCAAGTATGTATGTATCCTTGGGAACCACGTCTACCCTACATGCAGTTTGGTTTTCATCGGCACAATGGCGTCTACCAACAGGACAACGCAACGCGTCATAGAGCTCGCACTGTACGTGCTTGGTTCAAAGAGCATCAGAACAAGTTTATCGTACTCCTGTACCACCAAGCTTCCAGGTTTAAGCCGAATTTAGAATCTGTAGGACCACTTCGATCGCGCTGTTCGTGCCATGGGTCCTTGACCGAAAAACCTAGCATTGTTGGTCAAGGCACTAGAGTCGTCGTGGCTCCACATCCCTACCGGGACCTTCCAGAGCCTCACTGATTCTCTTCCTGCGTGCCTCGCAGTGGTCAGCACTGTGAAAGGTGGTTATTCAGGCTTTTGACAGGTGGTCACATTTTTGTGAGTGGAAGGTCTATAATACCTAGTAAAATCATGTGTTCAAATGGTTCAAATGGCTCTGAGCACTATGGGACCTAACATGTGAGGTCACCAGTCCCCTAGACGTAGAAATACTTAACCTAACTAACCTAAGGACATCACACACATCCATGCCCGGGGCAGGATTCGAACCTGCGACCCTAACAGCAGCGCGGTTCCGGACTGAAGCGCCTAGAACCTCTCGGCCACAACGGCCGGCAAAATCATGTGTCGCCGTGCGTCAGGATGCCTTCGAGTTGATTAGCAGGTAGAAGCGTTCACAGAGCCGGGTGGATAGGTGGGTGTCTGCTGACAAATCATAGAAGTACAAGACATTAATTTATTTATTGCGTCACGCGCAGCATTTATGTTGGTGAATTCCGCAGCCCGTGTCAAACGCCGGCCCTGGGTGCGGAGAGGGTGCTGACGGCAGGCGGCCTTAGGAGAAACGCTCAGCTCACAGCGACAAGCAGGCTACAGAGGGGAAGATTCACGCTGTGGCAATCTGACTGGCAAAGAAGCTCTGTATCAGAGCTTAGCACGAAGATGCTGAGGCAGCGGTGCTGGCCTCTGCAGAAGCTGGCGTTGGCTGGCGCCGACACATGGCTCTGTGCACAAAAGACCTGAGTTCACAGTGATGAACCAAGGACTCCAGCGTAGGTAAATTTACAGTGGCCTGCATAGATAGTGTCCACACAAGGCAGGCCAACTGCAGCAGAGTATGCCTGCTCGAGGCAAGCTGTGCCTTGGCACCTAGTCATGTCCAGACAGGGCTCCCAAGTAGGTGTCCTGCATATGGTAGAAGTCAGGCCGCAAGTGGTCACCATCTGGAAGGCAATACTTCAGCCTCTGGCCTAGACGCTTGAGCCGCGCACAGTTCGTGTTCGTCCCATTAATTGTTTGTCATCTTCTATAATCGTAGTGCCACCTCGTTTTCTTATTTCATTTACTAGCGTCACTAACTTCCTGCCTTACTCGCCCGTGAGTGGCAGCAGCGCATATCGATAAGCACCCTGTCGTATCACCTTTGGAGCGACCGACAGTATTTCCGGGTCGTCGTGTCTCGTGTTGTCAGTGAGTGGGAGACGGACTAGCAGCGCAGTCGCGACGGAGCAGCAGTCGCAGCAGTCGCGGACGGACCAACAGTCCAGTCAGTCGGTTGGCATGGAGCAGCAAGCTAACCCCCGTCGCGCGTAGTCGAGCTCGAGCCACTGCCGGTGTGCACGCGCGGTTGGAGTGTGAGGTGTTGCTTGCGAGTGCTACGAAGTTCGTCGCCCACCGATCTTGGACCTGAAAGTTGAGTCCTCACTTAACTTTCTATCGAGCCTCAACTGTTTACATTTCTTCTTTTGTTCCTGGTTGTCGCTTTTGCGATATTCCCGCGAGCAACACCAAGTTTGTATTTAAGTTGGCTAAGATTCCAGCCATCTTCCTGTGAAATTTAACTTAATTTATTCCCTGTTATGGAAGTTCACCAGTGGTATCTTCTGCCTTGTGGCCGTTGATGTTCCGGTTACCTGCCTTGGTCGTTGACGTAATTTTAGGCAGTGTATTTTCCCCGTCGTGGTTGCTGTCCAGCGCAGCGTGTAGTTGGGGTTGGGTTGTTTGGGGGAGGAGACCAGACAGAGAGGTCATCGGTCTCATCGGATTAGGGAAGGACGGGGAAGGAAGTCGGCCGTGCCCTTCGAAAGGAACCACCCAGGCATTTGCCTGGAGCGATTTAGGGAAATCACGGAAAACCTAAATCTAGATGGTCGGACACGGGATTGAACCGTCGTCCTCCAGTATGCGAGTCCAGTGTGCTAAACACTGCACCAGCTCGGTGCTTCGTGTAGTGCGACAGCTGAGGTGTTATTGGTCTTTGTGGGCTCCAATATTCTCTGTGTCGTGTATTGCAATCTTGCGGTCGTTTTGCTGGCTGCATGGAGTGGAATTGGTTGATTGGTCGGTCGGCTGTCTGTCGGTTGGGTTGCCTCCATATTAAGAAGTCGTTGGGCAGGCTGCCTGTCTCACTTAAACGGGCGTTAGTGTTACAATTCCAGGCCAACTCTTGGAAACTTCTGAGCGCCGTTCCTTGTGTGTTATGTAGTATTTTCCCTCTTTGGATTTTAGTTATTTGGTTCATGTGTGGCTTTCAGCCGAGTATCAATATCTCTTAAATTAATGTTCTTGTCTTGCCCTTAAGGCATGAGGTTGTTATTCTTTATTTTATATGAAATGTTTTAAGATACAACCTTCTGCACTTAAAAATTGAAACTGTTTTTCTAGGGCTTAAACCGTTAAATTATTTGTTAGTGAGAGGCCTTCAGCCGAGTTTTAATATCTCTTAAATTAATCTTCTTCTCTTGCTCTTAAGGCATAAGATTGTTATGCTTTTGAATGGGACCTTCAGCCCAATTTGCAATAAATGTTTTAAGATAAGGCCTTCTGCCTTTTGATTGAAACTCCTCTTATTGTTTAATATGCAACATCCAGCCTAGTTCCATTAATATTAAATTGCTAAGGCCTTCAGCCGATTAGATTGAAGATTTAGAAAATATTCTTGGGTGAAACCTCCAGAAGAACCCTGTATTTCAGTTTTTCGTAAGCCTTGTGTCTTGGATTTTTAATGTGCCCTTCAGCCGATCTAATGTTAATCACAGGAGGTCGATTAAAGTTTTGAGTGTTTTGAATCCTTGTTGTAATATTGTGTTGATAAATAAGGTTTGTATATTGAGTGCAACTGACAGGAGCTCTTTTTGACCCCTTTCTACAACCCAATCCGCTCTGTCCAGCTAGCCCAGGCATTTCAACGCTGTCACTAGACATGTTTACTATGGTTCGATCTACCATTAATCTTTATCAAGTAACAAGAGGAAGTGTCTCGGTGCCAGCTCTAGACGTGTTGTAATCCATGTCGCCGTTGTGCATGAGTTCTGCGGTATCAACGATGTTACAGCCCCAGGAGTCATTCTTGGTGTTCTAGCAGAGTCATATCGCAGTTTCTTGCCAAGTACGCCATGCTAGCTTTCATCTGTATCCAGTCTTTCAGGCTTCTTGCATAGACTTTTGCTGCTAACTCATCCTTGGAATTTCTTCCACCAAGTGAAAAAAGCCGTGGCGCACCATGCTTCTCCTCTTTGGGAGATGATGTCTACCAGATAACAGACAGTCAGTACCTCTGAAACTAGCTTGATAACAAATCTTACATTTTTACATAAATGTATGCTCAAGTCAAAATGGCTCTGAGCACTATGGGACTCAAATGCTGAGGTCATAAGTCCCCTAGAACTTTAGAACTACTTAAACCTAACTAACCTAAGGACATCACACACATCCACACCCGAGGCAGGATTCGAACCTGCGACCGTAGCGGTCGCGCGGTTCCGGATATGCTCAAGTCAGGTTTTTCCTTATACTAATTCAGCTTGAACTATAGTGTTCATTGTCTGTATACTCAGTTACTACTTACTAATGGTGACCCATTCAGTCAGTATTTGGTGCGCAGTGAGTTCAGTTGGACGGGCAATTCTCTCCCATATTGAGGAACTCGGGACGGAATGAGATACTTCGACTGATTTTGTAAAATAGAGTAACACGAGGGAACACTTCTTAACAGTACAAAAAATCACCTAATAGTATAACCCAATGTATCGTCCTTGAAAATCACTTAATAGAGAATTTTTCATATTTTTCACATCCTTTTAAAGAAATGCCCGTATATTTCCCGTTCTGGTCCACCCACAGGGGAGAATGGGACAAACGATTCTCGTTTGTAAAATTATTGCACTGACGCTGAAATTATTAGAAATATCGTCTTAAAGCTGAGGCATTAAGTTATTTAATGAACAGTTCATACTAAGGAATGTGGAATCCTTAAAAATCTCTAGGAATAAGACATATTGTAATATTTTCAAAAATACACAATTACGAGGGCAGTTCAATAAGTAATGCAACACATTTTTTTTCTCGGCCAATTTTGGTTGAAAAAACCGGAAATTTCTTGTGGAATATTTTCAAACATTCCCGCTTCGTCTCGTATAGTTTCATTGACTTCCGACAGGTGGCAGCGCTGTACGAAGCTGTTAAAATGGCGTCTGTAACGGATGTGCGTTGCAAACAGCGGGCAGTGATCGAGTTTCTTTTGGCGGAAAACCAGGGCATCTCAGATATTCATAGGCGCTTGCAGAATGACTACGGTGATCTGGCAGTGGACAAAAGCATGGTGAGTCGTTGGGCAAAGCGTGTGTCATCATGGCCGCAAGCTCAAGCAAGACTGTCTGATCTCCCGCGTGCGGGCTGGCCGTGCACAGCTGTGACTCCTGCAATGGCGGAGCGTGCGAACACACTCGTTCGAGATGATCGACGGATCACCATCAAACAACTCAGTGCTCAACTTGACATCTCTGTTGGTAGTGCTGTCACAATTGTTCACCAGTTGGTATATTCAAAGGTTTGTTCCCGCTGGGTCCCTCGTTGTCTAACCGAACACCATAAAGAGCAAAGGAGAACCATCTGTGCGGAATTGCTTGCTTGTCATGTGGCTGAGGGTGACAATTTCTTGTCAAAGATTGTTACAGGCGATGAAACATGGGTTCAATCAAAACGGCAATCAATGGAGTGGCGCCACACCCACTCCGCTACCAAGAAAAAGTTTAAAGCCATACCCTCAGCCGGTAAAGTCATGGTTACAGTCTTCTGGGACGCTGAAGGGGTTATTCTGTTCGATGTCCTTCCCTATTGTCAAACGATTAACTCTGAAGTGTATTGTGCTACTCTTCAGAAATTGAAGAAACGACTTCAGCGTGTTCGTAGGCACAAAAATCTGAACGAACTTCTCCTTCTTCATGACAACGCAAGACCTCACACAAGTCTTCGCACCCGAGAGGAGCTCACAAAACTTAGTGGACTGTTCTTCCTCATGCACCCTACAGCCCCGATCTCGCACCGTCGGATTTCCATATGTTTGGCCCAATGAAGGACGCAATCCGTGGGAGGCACTACGCGGATGATGAAGAAGTTATTGATGCAGTACGACGTTGGCTCCGACATCGACCAGTGGAATGGTACCGTGCAGGCATACAGGCCCTCATTTCAAGGTGACTTAAGGCCGTAGCATTGAATGGAGATTACGTTGAAAAATAGTGTTGTGTAGCTAAAAGATTGGGGAATAACCTGGTGTATTTCAATGCTGAATAAAACAACCCCTGTTTCAGAAAAAAAATGTGTTGCATTACTTATTGAACTGCCCTCGTATTTTTAATGTTTAATTACGAGCACCGTCTGGGCCGCCATGAGCTGTTGTCATTTTTCGGGGTGGACTCAGCCTCGTGATGCCCATTGAGGACCTACTCGACCGAATAGTAGCGGTTCCGGTCACAGAAAACCATCATAAAGACCGGGAGAGCGGTGTGCTGACCACACGCCCCTCCTATCTCCATCCTCAGCTGAGGATGATCCGGCGGTCGGATGGTCCCGATGGGCCACTTGCGGCCTGAAGACGGATTGCTTTTAATGACGAGCTACTGTTACTGTCACTGTGGAATACTATCACTCGTACATCAAATGTATTTTCTGTCTTGCGCATAGATAGCGTAACATTCCTAGTAATAAATCCAACAACTCAATCCTGCCCAAGTAGACAAGTTTTTCTGTCAAATCTGTGTGGTAAGCTATTTTTTTCCGTTAGTTGGTAGGCTAATGATCTGACAATGAGGTGCTTCATTGTTGGACTAAAAAGTTTCCTTTCCACTGACTACGGGCGTGATATCAGCTCGTCCTTTTGTTCTGCAGTGAACACATTTTTAAATTTCCATCAGATTTGTCAGCTCTGTAGTTTGGATTATTCTTAGCGTAACGAAAGTATCTTTCGAACATTGGTTTGGGTCCGTTAATCTCTTTTTTAAAACAACCATTTCAGAAGATAAAACTTCTGAAAATGTCATTTCCATTGATTTAATATCCTATTGCTTCAGATCAGTGTTTGTAATACCCGGAAAAGCAAGAGAAAAGAAAGAAATATATGGTTTGAAACCTACTTGTCAAAAAATGACTGAGCAGAATGGGACACTACTCATTCTGCGCCGCCCATTCTGCACCGTCCCATTCTGCCCCAAGAGTTCATTTCAGGCTATAAGCATTTAGGGAGGATAATAACTGACGTATTTAAACGTATTATGCATCTAACGAATGGCGAATGGCACGCACTTTAAGGTTACATGATATTTATGGGCGTAAAATTAACATTTAACGGCTTATCGTGCGTGAAATTCACTAAAAGTTATAAAAACACAACTGGAAACATGGAGGACAATCGTTCACTAACAAACCGCAGTCCAAACCAAATAAAAATGGCTGCCGCTCCTTCCCCTCCATTCAGAGACATGGTTACATGTCACTACAATAGGTTGCAGCACTCTGCAGTTCAGAAAACAGCAAAATCCCTTTGTGCCCCACTACTCGCGCCGAGGTCCCCTAGATATTGGCTGTACAGACAGGAGTCAAAACCAAGATTGTGTCTGAGGCTGAAACATTTACGTACTGATGGTTCTATGATGCTGACTACGATATTGCTGCGCTATCTGGAGCATTTGTTCCACTCTGATACATCCTTTCTGTGTTGTTATTTACTTGCTGAAATCCACTCGCTTTTGACACACAGCCATTACTACATGAATCATGAATCATCACTTAACAAATATGGAGAACAAACTAAAAAATAATACAACAAAACTCTTTCTCCCCATTTATCTGATGGTTTCTACACTCGCTGTTTTGCTACGTCCTTCTCTGTCTTGTCTTTGCAACAAAGGTTTACTTTTGTTTTCCCAAGAGAAACGTCCCTAAAAGTGTGCATACACTACGACCACTAAAACAGTCTCACTTATTACTCCCACTTACACATTAATTACAGGATGAATCCTTTAAGCAATGTTATGTCTCCCTGTACCTTTCAGTACTTCATCACGCCAATAGAGACTTAGTTGCATTGCATGCACGCTTTGTCGTTCATGAGAGACGACAGCAGCGCGTCGCCAACAACAGTTTCCCCCATATGGAACCACGTGCCCCCGAGATTTACCATGCGTTATTCAAGGTCAACTGTAATATCAGGCTTTCTCTTATCCCCTCTCCCCTATTCAAGGCCGTGCCACTGCTGTTGGCGCTACAGTCTGGAACCGCGCGACCGCTACGGTCGCAGGTTCGAATCCCGCCTCGGGCATGGATGTGTGTGATGTCTTTAGGTTTGTTAGGTTTAAGTAGTTCTAAGTTCTAGGGTACTGATGACCTCAGAAGTTAAGTCCCATAGTGCTGAGAGCCATTTGAACGATTTGAACTGTTGTTGGCGGAAACGAATCTGATGCACCGTTTACGACTAAATGTTTCTGAACATAATTAATACCATCAGTTTAATTAACATGTTCAATAGCCTCCAGTGCATTGTTCGCAGTATCTACAACACAACTGCCATCTGCAGCTACACTCTACATAACCTGAGAATGATTGTGACATGTACTTTTCTGTACATTTGCATCCAGGAATACAGATGTCATAGGCTAAACTGCTTACACACAACACCCATAAATTTCCGTGGGGCAAGTACCACTCTGTGTAAATAAATATCACCCATGTTTGCTATTCACATACTCATTCATCTCAGTATAGCACACATTTACTTCGTCTGGCACTACAGTTGATTTAGACTCTCAATTCAGACAATGGGTTAGAGCTACAAAGTGTACATTATTTTCTTTAGCTACCATGATTTTACTACGTTCTGAATCCCTTAATCCCTTCATTAAGTTCATTCTTTTGATTGTCTTCTCTTGACAAGTATGAATAATTAATTCCTTCCTATCTATACGCATGAATTTCGTACATCGGCAGTCTGCTTGCTCGTTTCATTATTTTTCCGTACACTATCTATAAAACTCTCCACAAGATGAACTAGGCCAACGGTAGTTGAACTTTAGGCAGGAGCAGTTAAAACTCGATGAGGCTCTGCCCTTATTTACCATATTTAACTTCATATGGAGGTCAGCATTATTTGCTCTCAAATGAGCTATTTCTTTTAATAAGAATTGAACTGCTTCCTGCAGGGTCGTTTTGACTGAACGCAATTGGATGTTGGGAAGCATACTCAAATGTAACACTAACACAACAGATTTTGCTTCAATTCTATGTATCTGCCTGAGTGGTTGCGAATGGTTGACACTCTATACATTTCAAACAATCTACAAACGATGATTGAGCCTTATTCACAATACGTTACATTGCCCATACTAACTTGGGGAAAACTAACATACTTTGTTTCCAAAATTCACTTTCCACGCCATCAAGCCGTTGTCAGAGTCACTCACAACCTGGAGTTCGAAATCTGTGGGAGGCAAACTGATTCGCCAATGCAAAAAACAACCAGGAAATAATTACTGCACTCATTTTTTGATTACAGTTGACAGTGTCGTACCAGATACACTTGCCCAGTTGTAGCGGAGTGTAAGGATACCTGATCAGGTGAGACACCACAATAAGGTAGCGGTGATGGTGTAAATTGATTAGCAGGATGGCAGGTTCGTGGGAGCAGGTGGGTGAACGCTGATAAATCATAGAAGAGATAGTTTATTTAGTCCATTAGGTGCAGTGAGCATCCTGGGTTGGACACTGTTCTAGGAGTGTGGGGAAGCTGCCGAGCTCAGCATGTGGCCTTCAGAGACATGGCTAGCACCGCGCCCAGCAGGCCGCCGGGGAGGGGCGGGAGGGGGGGGGGGGGGGGAAGGATAGGCGGAGTGAAGCCTTCAGCACTCTGGAAAGCGAAGAAGTGCTGTGTTAGTGCCCAGGCGTTGGTAGCAGACCTCTGCAGAAATCGCCCATGCTGGCTGGCTCACTGCAGCAGACGCCTGAGTCTCAATGAAGACAGCAGGACTGCAGTGGCGGAGTGTGTCTGCACAAAGCACACCAACAGCCGGTGAGTGTGCCCACACAAGGTAGTCAACAGTTCGGCGGCTAATCAGGCCTAAGTGGTACCTATAGACCTCCAACTAGGCTTTCTGTAGTCAACAGAAGTCAGCCATCAGGTGGCGCACCCAGATGGAATGCACCAGTTCAGCTCCATGCGGCATCTGGCCTAGGTGCTGCTAGTTGTCAAGCAGCTAGAGGAAGCAACTTCTAGTTGTAGCAGAAAGAAAACTTCTTTCAGGTCGACGGCTGGCATGTAGTACCTCTTGTAACTAGCTGCAAGGGGTGCATAGCAAAAGCTAACAGTGTGTTTGATACTAGTAGGAATTCCCATTTGGTCTGTGCTAATCTGTTTTTTATGTCTGTGTTTCATCAGTCTAATTTACTCCCAAAAATAGCACAAATCCTTCACTTCGTCTGCATCGTGACAACCAATTTATCCCTAATGTCATTTCTGCTACCCCTCATTAAATTCGTCTTTCATTGGTTTACTCTTAGTCGAAGGTATGAACTCGTTAAGGGGCTCCGGAAAGGCTCAAAATCATGAAAAGTTCAATTTTTACTTTTTTGCGTTTTCTGAATCTGCAGACTATTACCTTTTAATAGATATATAATTTATTCAATTCCGAAGACTACAACTATTTTTAATTTTTTTTTGAAATGTGTTATACATGGGCGTGAGCCGCTGTGGCGCTGTTAAACTGTTGTCAAATGGTGTTATTATTAACGTCCGTGTTCATCAGGTACATTTTAGTGATGTGAGATAAAGTATGTGTTGTGGCTAACCTGTGATGGTTCAATATATATCGCTGGTGTGATTGTCGATTGTTTCATGTTTATTTACTCTGTCGTTATCTCGAAAATATTCGTAATTAATTCTGTTTCTTGAGTCTCTGTTTTGTTGAAGTATAATAATGAGTAAAAGTAAAGTTATTAGAAATCCTCTGAAGGCTTTTAAGAAAAGGAGAAATGTTGGAAAGCCAAAGGTATGTGTTATTACTGTAAACAATAAAGACGATAACCAAGTGAGTGAACCTAACCTCTCAAGTACACATGCCCATAGCAGTCAAAGTGGGAAAGAAGATACTTCACAGAAGAAGCTTGGTTCAATGAGTGAAAACTATGAATGTTTTATGGGCGAATCTGATGTGAATGAAATATTTGATATGTCGGTTCTCAAAGGAATTTTTTCAAACTGTGTAAGATGTATTCATTGTAGTAAAGTTGGTCTGGAACTCTCCATAATAAAGCACGTAGGACTTGCTAGTGAAATACAACTGAAATGTGATAAGTGTTCATACATGACCACCTTTTGGAACAGTGTTGCAGTAACTGCAACTGAAGAAAATGGTAGCAAAATCTACGAACACAACAACGAGCGATGCTTGCTATAGACAAGGAACGCCTTCGGGCTGCAGACAGGGCTGTAAAGAGTCTAGAAATACAAGCAAGAGTAAACAGGAGGAGGAACAAGAGGAAGCTGGAGGAGGAGTTTGCAGAGGATGAAGATAATCCATCCTATGGGCCTGGAATGCACTAAAAAGTTAATCCAATCTTTGTCGCCCGATTCCCAAAACTTTTATTTTCTCATACTAATTACATGTTTTCTAAGGATCTTCCAAACATATTTGTTTCAAACTTTCAGTAAATGTTACACAGTACTTTCTGCATAATTTAACACAGCCTTTTTCCAAAAAACTGTATATTTTTGAATATATAAAAAAAATTGCAAAAAAATGTTGTGAATTTTCATTACAATTGAAAAAAAAATCATCTTTAATAACTGAACTAAAATTTTGTAAAATCCCTGTGTTAAGTTGTAGCCCATATTCCAATAAATAATCTGTAAAAAGTTCAACTTCCTACCTCAAATACTTTGTGAGGAAAGATGTAATTTATAAGCGTTATTTTAACATTGCAAGTATAGGTCGTTCCGGAGCCCCTTAACTGATTCCGTTCAACAGGTCACGCAGTTGTTCCCCACTTTCACAGTAGACTGAACTAATTGCCAGTTAATATGATCACTGGCATCCGTGCGCATATTTCCTGTTATTTAATGAAATGGTATTTCGTGCTATTGTTCTTCAACCGTTAACTCAATAACAGGTATTTCCACCTGCTGATGCACCGTACGGTCCATTTGCTGACGTTGTGAGGCAGCTGCCAAACTGTACCCCACGTGTCGATCCTCTGCTGGTCTTCGTTTCTTGGATATTTTCGGAAGGAGAAACTGTAGTATGAACTTCTAAGTGAATTAATCTCATCTTTCGCGTCAGTGTCAGTGGAATGACGACCGTAAGAACCGTCTTCCCCTTTCTTCGGCTAGATAAACAGTGTACAGAATAGGGAGTGCATAAGCCCACGCACTCGCACGACACACGCAATCCCGTTGTGCGACGTGATTGTGTGGGTGTCGGTGAAACAACTGTTTAACTGGGGGCCCCGATCAAATCTCAGACCCAGTGTATTAATATAAAAGTTTCTGGCACAGCTCACGAGCGTTACTTTCACTTTTTTCTCGAAGAATGCCATCAATGGCTGTGTGTTTCTGTTTCCCTACCATGAAGCAAATGAGAAAGGTTTCTGGAACATCTTCCTCTACATAGATACTCCGAAAGCCACAGTACGGTGCGTGGCGATGAGCAGCCTGTACCATTACTAGTCATTTCCTTTTCTGTTACACTCACCAATAGAGTGAGGGAAAAACAACTGTCTATATGCCCCCGTATGAACCCTAATTTCTCAATTCTTATCTTCTTAGTTTTCACGCGCGATGTATGTTGAAAGCAGCTGAATCGTTTGGCAGTCGGCGTCAAATGCTGGTTCTCTAAATTTTCTCAATACTGTTTCTCAAAAAGAACGTCGCCTTCCCTCCAGGGATTCCCATTTAAGCTTCCGAAGCATCTCCGCAACACTTACGCGTTGTTCGAACCTACCGGTAACAACGCTAGCAGCCCGGCTCGGAATTACTTCGATGTCTTCCTTTGATCCGAGCTGGTACGGATCCCAAAACACTGGAACAGTACTCAAGAACAGGTCGCACCAGTGTCCTAAATGCGGTCTCCTTTACAGGTGAACCATTCATTCCTAAAATTCTTCCAATAAACCGAAGTCGACCATTTCGCTTCCCTACCACAGTTCCCACATGCTCGTTCCATTTCATAGCACTTTGCAACACTACCCACAGATATTTAAAGGACTTCACTGTGTCAATCAGGACACTAATAATACTGTATATGAACATTACAGTTCTGATATCCCTACTCATTCATATTAACCCACATTTTTCGGCGCTTAGGGCTAGCTGCCATTCGTCACACCAACTGGAAATTTTGTCTTAGTCGTCTTGTGTCTTCCTACAGTCACTCAATTTCGACACTTTATTGTGCACCACGGCCTCATTGGCAAACAACCGCAGATTGCTGCCGGCCCTCTCCGCCAAATCATTTATGTATATAGAGAACAACAGGTATCCTATCACATTTCCTTGGGGCATTGTGTCTGATGAACACTCGCCATCGAGGACAACATTCTGGGTTCTAGTACTGAAGAAGGCTTCGAACCACTCACCTTCGTAAACAACCTGCAGTGAGGCACCGTGTCAAATGCTTCCCGGGAATCTAGAAATGTGGAACCTGCTTGTTTCCCTTCGTCCATAGTTTTCAGAACAAGCTGAGTTTCGCATGAGCGATGCTGTCTGAAGCCTGAAACATCTTTATTTAAATGAGGGTGTCTGTAATTAAATTGCAGAATGACTGAGAAGATGAAACTCGTATGTTACCTGATTCTGAAACAGCTGAATAAAACTAAACGTACTGAGCCTACTTTCTCTTTACTTTTTCTTATCATGTCAACACTGAACCACAATATTCTAGCTCAACGCACTTTGACTGCTCAAAAAAATTACAGCCTGACTTCAAATAATTAATTCAAAATAATGGCACTGACTAAAAAGAAATCTTAACAATAACCTAAACATTTCATTAAGCACTTACCTCACAAAAATATTAATTACGCGAACTACTGCAACACCGAGCGCTAATACTGCCGGCTAAATACAAGATTCTAACTACTGAAGACACTAACTACTGATAGGCATAGTTAGCAAATGAAAGATTTTGGTGGAGAACAAACAATGTATTTACCTTAATATTGTTCAGAAGTCATAATATATATATATATATATATATATGAGTTCATGGCAGTATTACAAATTTACTCTTTCTGATGGAAATACGTCCAGATCGTCCGCTCTCAAAATTCTGCCATCTCTCTCCCTACATCCACCACTGCTGGCGGCTCACCTCCAACTGCGCAACGCTACGCGCTGTTCACATCCAACTGCCCAACACTACAATAGCAAATATTCTCATAATGCAAATCAGCCACAGACTGTACACAGCACAGTCAGTGATATTCATACAGAGCGCTACGTGGCGTTACCAACATAAAAACCTACACGGCCTACTTACAAGACGTCTGCCCTCCATCATTGCTAACTTCTCAGATCTGACATCCAACACTGCTGGCTGTTCACCTCGAACTGCCCAACAGTACTTCCATCACTGCTAGCGGCTAACTTCCAATTATCCAACAGTGCTGGCGATTAACTTCCATTAACGAGTCCGACCAGCCACAGAGTCTTTTACAAAGAAAGAACAGTCAGAGATCCAATGCAAAGCGCTACACAGCGCTGCCAACACAGAAGCAGCCCACTTACCAGCCGTACTGATTTCTGGACATGAGCTTTTCGCTCTCTAGGCAATTAAGTATATTCGAACACAAAATATGCTCTACAATTTTGCAGCAAACTAATGTTAAGGGTATTGGTCTGTAACTTTGAGGGGCCGTTCTTGTGCACTTCTTATATGCTGGAGTCACCTTCGATTTTTTCCAGTCGCTTGGGATTTTGTGCTGGGAGAGAGATTCGCGATAAATGAAAGTTAGGAAAGGATTCAGTGCCGTTGTGTACCCTTCGTGAAATCTAACTGGGATTCCATTCCAACCTGGTGATTTACACTACTAGCCATTAAAATTTCTACACCAAGAAGAAATGCAGATGATAAACGGGTATTCATTGGACAAATATATTATACTAGAACTGACATGTGACTACATTTTCAAGCAATTTGGGTGCATAGATCCTGAGAAATCAGTACTCAGAACAACCAACCCTGGCCGTAATAACGGCCTTGATGCGCCTGGGCATTGAGTCAAACAGAGCTTGGATGGCGTGTACAGGTACAGCTGCCCATGCAGCTTCAACACGTTACCACAGTTGATCAAGAGTAGTGACTGGCGTATTGTGACGAGCCAGTTGCTCGGCCGCCATTGACCAGACGTTTTCAGTTGGAGAGAGATCTGGAGAATGTGCTGGCCAGGGCTGCAATCGAATATTTCCTGCATCCAGAAAGGCCCGTACAGGACCTGCAACATGCGGTTGTGCATTATCCTGCTGAAATGTAGGGTTTCGCAGGGATCGAATGAAGGGTAGAGCCACGGGTCGTAACACATCTGTAATGCAATGTCCACTGTTCAAAGTGCCGTCAATGCGAACAAGAGTTGACCGAGACGTGTAGCCAATGGCACCCCATACCATCACGCCGGGTGATCCGCCAGTATAGCGACGACGAATACACGCTTCCAATGTGCGTTCACCGCGATGTCGCCAAACACGGATGCGACCATGATGATGCTGTAAACAGAAGCTGGATTCATCCGAAAAAATGACGTTTTGCCATTCGTGCACCCAGGTTCGTCGTTGAGTACACCACTGCAGGCGCTCCTGTCTGTGATGCAGCGTCAAGGGTAACCGCAGCCATGGTCTCCGAGCTGATAGTCCACGTTGCTGCAAACGTCGTCGAACTGTTCGTGCAGATGGTTGTTGTCTTGCAGACGTCCCCATCTGTTGACTCAAGGATCGAGACGTGGATGCACGATCCGTTACAGCCATGCGGATAAGATGCCTGTCATCTCGGCTGCTAGCGGTACGAGGCCGCTGGGATTCAGCACTGCGTTCCGTATTACCCTCCTGAACCCACCGATTCCATATTCTGCTAACAGTCATTGGATCTCGACCAAGGCGAGCAGCAATGTCACGATGCGATAAACCGCAATCGCGATAGGCTACAATCCGACCTTTATCAAAGTCGGAAACGTAGTGGTATTTATTTCTCCTCCTTACACGAGGCATGACAACAACGTTTCACCAGGCAACGCCGGTCAACTGCTGTTTGTGTATAGAGAAATCGGTTGGAAACTTTCATGTCAGCACGTTGTAGGTTTCGCCACCGGCGCCAACCTTGTGTGAATGCTTTGAAAAGCTAATCATTTGCATATTACAGGATCTTATTCCTGTCGGTTAAAGCAGGCCTTGGTGGCCGAGCGGTTCTAGGCGCTCAGTCCGGAACCGCGCGACAGCTACGGTCGCAGGTTCGAATCCTGCCTCGGGCATGGATGTGTATGATGTCCTTAGGTTAGTTAGGTTTAAGTAGTTCTAAGTTGTAGGGGACTGATGACCACAGCTGTTAAGTCCCATAGTGCTCAGAGCCATTTGAACCTTTTGTCGTTTAAATTTCGCGTCTGTAGCCCGTCATCTTCGTGGTGTAGGAATTTTAATGGCCAGTAGTGTATTAAATTCGTCCCGAAGTCTGAGGGCATTTCACGTGTCTCTGAGTGCATCTTAGATATCAGGAGGAATAATTTTGTCATGGCGGGCTCTTCTAAGGACCTTCATAATTTTTAGGGAATGTCATCTTCTCCAGTGCCTTGTTCGTCTTTGGCCTTTCAGAATTCTCTGAAATTCTTCTCAACGTATCTTATCTCTCATATTTTCAGCTACTTCCTTTTCTCCTTCTAGAATGTTGTCCTCAAATTTGTTTCCCTTATAAAGATCCTCTATGTCGGATGTATCATAATTAGTGGCATAGACGCAGACAGTTGACAGTAATGATATTGCATTCAAAAACGTCTCAGTAAACATAAGTCCGCGGGTGAACTGTTTGCGAGATAACTGAGGTTACCAGCCACTACTGACGTGATTCTGTGCAAACGCTGTACGCAGGCCTGTGGTGTGGTCTTTATTTACATTTTCAGTTGTTTCTCTACGGCAGGGACGCTTACTAGTACGGTATTTACTGGTTGGCTGTCAACGGAGAGAAGACGCGTCAGATAGGGTTTGGAGGAGCTGCAGATGGCCGATACACATCTGTTGCGCTGGAGCGGGCGGGCCGGCAGCGCGGGCGTCCGGAGCGGTGCGCGTCAGAGCCGGTGCGCGTCTGTTTTTGTCGCGTTGGCCAACATTTGCAGCTCGATGCCGCGGGGAGGAGGGCCGCGCGCCGGGTAATGGCCTTAAACTTCCCTGCCGGTGGGCGCAGCCTGCTGCCAACCCGGCGACCGCCGCAGGGCACGGCGGGGGCGGCCGGCCGGGGGGCGGCGCTATTGATCAGCCGGCGGCGGCGGCGGCGGCGGCTGCGCGCGGGATCGGGTTGCAAATGTATGGAAATCGGCCGAAAATTACGCGACCGGCAGCGCCGCCGCGACACCGCGCCCTCTGACGCACACCGCCACCGCGCTACGCGCGAATGCGTGCGTGTGCGTGCGTGGGCGAGCGCGCCGGCAGACGCCACCGCCGCCTCGCGGCGTCACGCCCCCGCGCTCCTGCTACCCTCGCCGGTCCCCAGTGAATGTCCTGCAAATTAGCAGCCTTCAGTTGTCGTAACAATTTTCCTATCGAGTGCCGGACCGGCCGAGGAGGGGGACGCCGCCAACGCCGCCGCCGCCCCCGCACCGCCGCTCAATGGCCGCGTAATTGCGCGAAAATGATACGGCGTAGGCTGCCGGCCGGCTAATCTGGGACGCTGTGCGTCGCGTTTTATTACGCCGGCCGCCGGGCTGCCGCAGCGCAAAGTGGCCCCGACGGCGCATATGGCGTACAGCGGCTTGCACGCAGCCGGGGAAGCCCGCGCACCGCAGACTCCGGGCGCAATCTGCCGCCGCCTGATCCACGAAAGCTCTCGCATTTCTAATGCGCCATGCTGTGCCGACGGCCTTCGTCCGCAGCTTGCTGTGTTGTGCAGACTACAGTCCGTACCACTCTTACTACGCCTGATCATTTTATGTTTCCACCTCTTTCAGTTTCATCATCATTTGATCTCGTAACTTACCTAGTGACAGCGTACCATAAACTCCTGCATCTTTCCGATAGCGTCTTTAGGAATCAACATCGGTCCACAAACAACGGTCGTGTGATACTCTTCTCGCTCTACTCTAATTAAAACTTCCAGGCTAAGAGTGTACTATTCGAGAGGGGTTCAGTAAGGCGGCCGCTGTGACCGAGTAGTTCTAGGCGCTTCAGTCTGGAACCATGCTGCTGCTACGGTGGCAGGTTCGAAACCTGCCTCGGGCGTGGATGTGTGTGATGTCCTTAGGTTAGCTAGGTAAAGTAGTTCTAAGTCTAGGGGACTGATGACCTCAGATGTTAAGTCCCATAGTGCTCAGAGCCATTTGAACCATTTGCGTTCAATAAGTAATACAACATCTTTTTTCTCGGTCGCTTTCGATTGAAAAGAAATGCAAAAGTTTCATAAGTTCTGGTAGGTAGCGGCGCTATACTTAGGCGTCAAAATGGCGTCTGTAGCGGAGGCGCATTCCAAGCAGACGGCTGTTATTTCATTTATTTTGGAGGAAACCGGAGCATCGCAGCTATTCATAGGTGCGTTGCAGAATGTCTACGTAGACTTGGCAGTGAGAGAAAGCAAAGTGAGTCGTCGGGTTAGCAGTCTGTCGTCATAGCAACAAGTTCGCGCAAACCTGTCCGATCTCCAACTGTCACTTGCTGCAATGCGTTCGTCGCCACAAAAATACAAACAAACTTCTCCTTCTCCATGACAACGCAAGACTTCGTACTAGTCTCCGTACCTGAGAGGAACTCACAAAACTTCACTGGACTATTCTCCCTCGTTTGGTCCAATGAAGGATGCACTCTGCGGGAAGCAGTATATGGATGATGTGGAGGTTGTTGATGCAGCAAGACGTTGACAACTGGATTGGCAGTACCACGCACGTGCTGGCTCTCTGGTAAGCTGGCGTAAGGCCGTCGCATTGAACGGAGATTGTGTTGAAAAATAAGATTTTGCAGCCAAAAGGGTGGGTAATAATGTGATGTTTTGGAATCTTGAATAAAAGCAACCTGTTTTCAGAAAGTAAAAAAAACTTGGGAGGGCCTTACATTAGCGGAGGTACCAGGATCACTACTTTTCACAAAACATATAATTCATTTAGTGGATAAAATTGGAACTGCAATGAGATTTTTCGTGCATGATGCTGTTGTATACCTAGGAGTCATAACGCTAGAAATCCTAGAGAAATGCAAGGAGGTTTGGAGTGGATCGATCCTTGGTGCAGGACTGAGCAGTTGACCCTCAACATGAGAAAATGTAACGTGTTGCTTACAGACAGGCAGACAGAAACATTACTGTACGATTACGGGATTGCAGAACAGTTATTCAGAAGAGTATCACGCTGCCCAAACCACTGCAGCACGATTCTAGTAGCCTTGCGACATGGAAAGTTTTCCTCCTGGAAGGAGTCACCTCCGCTGGTGAAGACATCAAGCATGAAAGGTTGCACGTGGTCCAAAGCCGTCATGATGCCCTGAATTAGTACCACAGTTCCCGTGGAAGCCGTGATGAATGCCTCCCATAACATAATACTGCACCCCCCCCCTCCCCCAATACCACCACCACCAGCGTCCGTCCGTAGAGACGTAAATGTTTCGAGCAGCCGTTCGCTTTGATGAGAGAGCATCCGGACACGACCATAGACCTGCTGTAACAAGAAAAGTGGTTCATCCGACAAGACGATACGTTCCATATACTGAAGGCCCTATTTTGGCGATCCCATGCCCACTACTATTACTCACTGGTGATGTACTTGAGACAAAATTAAAGCACGTAGGGTCGTCGGATACAGATACGTGCGCTGAACGGCGTGCTCTGACACACTTGTTACGGATGGAGCATTAATACTGTCTCCAAATATACCACAGATCGCCGGCTAGCCTGCACTACAAAGTAGGCAAGTCTCCGACGTACACTCTCTGTCTTCTACATGGTTACTCTGCAATTCACACTTAAGTGCCTGGCAGAGGGTTCATCGAACCATTTTCATACTACTTCTCTACCATTCCACTCTCGAATGGCTCGTGGGAAAAAGGAACAGCTAAATCTTTCCGTTCGAGCTCTGATTTCTCTTATTTGACTATGGTGATCATTTCTCCCTACGTAGGTGCGTGTCACCAAAATATTTACGCTTTCGGAAGAGAAAGTTGGTAATTGAAATTTCGTAAATAGATCTCGCCGCAAAGAAAACCGCATTTGTTTCAGTGACTGCCACCCTAACTCGCGTATCATATAAGTGACACTCTCACCCCTAGTGCTTCTTTGCACTTTTTCGATGTCCTCCGTTAATCCTACCTGGTAAGGATCCCATACCGCGCAGCAATATTCCAGCAGAGGACGGACAAGTGTAATGTAGGGTGTCTCTTTAGTGAGTTTGTCGCATCTTCTAAATGTTCTGCAAACAAAGCACAGTCTTTGTTTCGCCTCCCCCACAATATTATCTATGTGGCCTTTCCGATGTAAGTTGCTCGTAATTGTAACTCCTAGGTATTTAGTCGATTTGTGCGATTTATCGTATACCCAAAATTTATCGGATTTCTTTTAGTACCCATGTGTATGACCTCTCACTTTTCTTTGTTTAGTGCTAGTTGCCAATTTTCGCACCATACAGAAATTCTCTCTAGATAATTTTGTAATTGGAATTGATCGTCTGATGATTTTACTAGACGGTAAATTACAGCGTCAACTGCAAACAATTTAAGGGGGCTGCTCAAATTATCACCTAGATCATTTATATATATCAGGAACAACAGTGGGCCAATGACACTACCTGGCGGAACTTCAGATATCACTTCTGTTCTACTCGATGACTTACCGTCTATCAGTACGAACTGTGACCTCTCTGAGAGACAGCGCCGATGATCAGCAATGACACGTTCGCAGACGCCTGCAACTAATGGTCCATTGTGCATTACGAAAGGCGTGACATGGTTCTCAAAAGGATGTTTGATCACCATGCACAGTAATGCATCCTCTCATGCTGGCTGCGAGGTTGGTAAGGAGTTCTTGTTGTGGGCGTTTCATTCTTCTGCCAGTGCGGTTGACTACTAATGGATGGTTACTGGTGCATGTTTCTCCCTAACGCATCCCAGACGTCAGGGGAATGGGCAGGACAGCCATCTAATTCCAAGAGTTCCTCCACCTGCGTTCTTCGATGCGTTCGCGCATTGTCATCCATACAAAAAAGTCAGGGCCGAATGACCTCCTGAAAGCACATGGGGAAGTGGTACACTGTCACAAGAACGCTGAGCAGTGAGTGTACCATATTCCAAGATTTGAAGGTCATTACGCCCTTTTCAACATTACGTCTTCCCATACGATAACATCTGGCCACTATAACATATTTGACAATGTTACTAGGAGCATTACGTGGTACCGCGTCTCAACATATAAGGTTACGTCCAGAATCACGAATCAGTCTGAATCTACTCCCATTCGAGAAGAGCTCGCGACCTCGTTCCTTGTCGGTCCAGTCCCTATGCCTTTGGGACCATCGCAAACGGTGCCACCAATGGAAATGGAAATGAGCGTTAGGGGTCATTGGCCGGGATGCACCTTACGGGGCAGGTCTGGCCGCCTTGGTGCAGGTCTTATTACATTCGACGCCACATTGGGCGACCTGCGCGCCGGATGGGGATGAAATGATGATGAAGACAACACAACATCCAGCCCCTGAGCGGAGAAAATCCCTGACACAGCCGGGAAATGAACCCGGGCTCATAGGACGGCAATCCGTCACGCTGACGATTCAGCTATCGGGGCGGACAGGTGCCACCAATCTGCGGATATCAACGAAACCCATCGTATGCTACTGTTAGGCGGGCGATGAACTCCCCCCCCTCCCCACCCCCCCACCACCCTCCATGCAGTCGCCATGGCACTGTGGAATTTAGATTGCGCGCCTAGCAGTCCATGTAAATGTGGTTGCAATTGCATCAGATGTTATGGCGTCTTGAACAATGTAGCGGTCATCTGGTGCCGTAGTTGACAGTGGTCGACCACCTCCTCTCCTTGAGGTAGCAGCGCCTGTGGGTCGGAACCCATGCTATGAGCAATAAACTCTCGGGCTACGCTCCCACTTCGTCCTTTTTCCAGTTTCCCGATGATTCTGTCCTGTGTGATGTCATCCCTGTGTTATCTCCAGGCCAGAAGAATAGCACTACAGTACACCGAAATTGCTGAGCTGATTGAAAAACGTTATCTTTTCCCGTGCTTCTACTGCCTTTTGTTGTGGGACCAGTCTTATTTGCCGCTGTAATCACGGTGACCTCACGCCAAGAACGTCCAACATTCTCTGCACGACTGCGAAACCTCTGGCAGCATGCTCTCGCATTTCCACTGAGTAGTTAATACGTTATATTACTTTATGTAACTCGTCCTCAAGTGTTGCTCGGCAGTGCATGTAGTCGTAGGTAATATTGACATACAATAAATTTTTATCAGTGTTCATCCCCCCAGTGGTATCAATAATATGCATCTCCTCAACAATAACAAAAAAGAGAGAGAAAGAAAACAGTCTAGCACCTTCACCTCACTTCTCACAAGATATTGATTTCTTTGTCAGGCCTAGGAAAGTTAACATTAGTCAGGTCACTATTTGATGTCCTATGGTATCTCCAGTACTGTTTCACGAGAACGAAAGCAAAACTGTTCACACTACGCAGCGACAGAGTCAGATATTAATAAACAGAACACGCTGGGTTCAAAATTTGCGTTGGCTACATCGCTGCATACTGGAGCGGATGCATATGAGCGACAAAAAAAATGGGAGGGGGGGGGGGGGGGGGGGGGGGGAAATGAAAAATTGCATGCCAGAGGCGGCGCGCGGCGCTTTGTTTCGCAAAATAGCGTTTCGGCCGCGGCGGGGCGCCGTCCCGTAATTAAACAGTTTGCAAAATGCGCCTAGTTAGCCGCGCATATTGATTGTCGCTTGTTTAGCGGGCGCCGCTATAATGACCGGGTCCAAACACGCGCGACGCGCATGCAAAATGCAGCACTCCCCGGAATAATGAACAACTGGGTGACGGGAAAACGAGGGGGGGTGGGGGGGGCAAAATGTGGTATGTGGTGGGAGCGGGGGATGGGTAAGGGTAGAAGAGGAGCGAAATATCGGGCCATCTTCCTGAAAAAAAAAAGAAAAAAAAAACCGCCGCACGCTTCACTTTCCTCTCATTAAGCTCAATCCGTTTTTCATAATTTGAACAAAAATTAACCATGCAGCGTACATTTCAGTAACTATTCGCTTCGACAGTCGTTAACCTCGCAACGTAACGAGTTAGCCAAAATAATACTGCTTAAACCACTGTTAAGCTCAATCATTTGAATTTCTAACCCATTTCATTATTTAAGAATCTTGAAAAAAAACTCTTCCGTTGATCAAATGTTGATATAAAAACTAAAGTTATTCAAGTGGATAGCAATGACAGTTCCGTCACAGAAGGTAACGATAAATCATATCAGAGAGGTTACGGGACACAGAAAGTTAATGGTAAAGGGCGCTTCCCGACGGCTCGCTGGTCCTTATATCTGCAAGTATACACTGACATGATAAAACTCGCGGCATCGCGATATGCACTTGCAGAGATAGCAACAGTATCGCGGACACGACACGTAAAAGGGTAACGCGCTGGCGGAACTGCCATTTGTACTCGAGTGATTCATGTGAAAAGGTTTGCGACGTGATTATGACCGCACGGCGGGGATGAGAAAACTTTGAACGCGGAATGGTAGTTGGAGCTAGACGCGTGGGACATTTCATTTCGGAAATCGTTAGAGAATTCAGTATTCCGCGACCCACAGTTTCAAGAGTGTGCTGAGAACAGCAAGTCTCATGAATTATCTCTCACCACGGACAACGCAGTGGCTGACGGCCTTCACTCAATGTTCGAGAACAGCGGCGTATGCGTAGAGTTGTCAGCACGAACAGACAAGCCACACTGCTTGAAATAACCGCAGTAATCAATGTGGGTCATACGATGAACATATTTGTTAGGACAGTGCTGCGAAGTTGGGCTGTGGCAGCAGTTAGCCTTTGCTAACTGCGCGACACCGCCTGCAGCGCCTCTGCTGCGCCCGTGACCACAAAAGGCAGAACCCTAGACAACTGCAAAACATTGGACTGCTCAGATGTCCCGATTTCAGTTCGTAAAAGCTGATTGTAGTGTTCGAGTGTGGCGCAGACCCCAAGAAGCCATGGACCCAAGTTGTCAACAAGGCACTGTGCAATTTGGCACTGCCCCCATAACCATGTGTCCTGTGGTTACATGGAATGGACTGGGCCCTGGCTACGCTCTACTACTGGGAGACCGTTTGCAGTCATTCATGATCACTATGTTCCCAAACAACGATGGAATTTTTCTGTACGGTAATACGCCATGCTACTACGCAACAATTGTCCGCGTCTTGTTTGAAGAACAGTTCGAGCGAATGAGTTGGCCACCCAGATAGGTCGACGTGATTCCTGTCAAACATTATGACACAAAATACTGAATCGGAAACTCTTTCGCAATTACTGACGGTTATAGACGCCCCCCACAATCTCAGCACCAGGAAGGTTGCAGGTTCCGACGACGCCATCAATGCTCTGCTGAAGGACAGGACCGTTACTGTTTGCAATGCATATAAATGCTCGAGAAGAAAGCGTCGAAAGCTCTTTAAGATTCTTCGCAAATAATGCTGTTGTCTATAAGAAAGTAGGAACACCGGAAGACAATAACGATTTACAAAATGACCTACAGAAAATTTATGAATGATACACTCTCTGTAAATAAATGTAGCATACTGCGCATACATAGGAACAGAAAACCGCTCCGAACAGCTACGCTACTCATGACAAATTACTGGAATCGCTGTCTAATGTAGAATATCTAGGAGTAACTATCCAAAGCGACCTTAAGGGGAATGACCACATGAAACAAATAGTAAGAAAAACAGGCACCAAAATGAAATTGATAACAATAAACCTAATGGAACCTGATTGGTAGGTAGTCAGAGAGCGCACAGGATAAGGTTAAGGTTGTGGATGGGGCCGTAAACACGTACTGAGAGTTGCACAATCAAACACACAACTTTATTTTTCTCGGAACCACTTATTTACACATTGGCTTAAAAGATCACAATTAAACAATATGGCTGAAGGCCTAGTTAAAGAAAACTTGAGATTCTTTCTGGCCTGAAGGCCCAAAACCACACAGAAAACACAAGAACGGCTGAAGGCTTGACTTAAAAATCAAAAGCAATTACAATAGAAGCTAAAAAAAATTAAAAAAAACATGCAATGGAAACAATTAACGGCTGAAGGCCTACACTACAGGTCTGAAGGACAACTATAATTAAAGCACATTAATAAACAAATTTTTAAGCAAGAAAATTTCCTTTTAAACTTACAGCAGAATGGTCAAAACCTGATTAACTTATAGCACGGCTGAAGGCCACAAACAAATTTCAAACAATAGCTGAAGGCCTGAACAACAAGTCAGATAAATAATTTATAATAAAGCCCTTGCTCTTTGTATTAAAATATTTTCCTTTAGAGAATATATACGGCTGAAGGTCTTATTAAGGGGTTCACGCAAATCCTCGGTTGAAGGCCACACATAACACATGGAACAACTAACAAAAATGGTTCAAATGGCTCTGAGCACTATGGGACTTAACTTCTAAGGTCATCAGTCCCCTAGAACTTAGAACTACTTAAACCTAACTAACCTAAGGACATACGCACACATCCATGCCCGAGGCAGGATTCGAACCTGCGACCGTAGCGGTCACGCGGTTCCAGACTGAAGCGCCTAGAACCGCAAGGCCACCCCGGCCGGTCGAACAACTAACGGCTTAGGGCCTGGATTACAAACAATTTCAGACAGTACAATTTCTATGAAGAAAAATTTTTTTGCTAAAACAATCAAAGCTCAAAATTTTAATTTAACACGGCTGAAGGCCTTTATGTAAAATTAAAAAAAAAAACTGAGTTATACGGCCAAAGGCCTCGCACAATACTTTTACTAAAACGAAAATCACAATTTAAAACAAACAGGACAAGTAATACTCAGAAGTGTTCCAAGGGTCGGCCTGGAAAGGTGCGACAGGCAGCCAAGAGTTGAAGTTAGGTAATCGGATGGAAACCCAAACTAGGGATGGCACAAGGACCGACCAACAGTTTAACCAACTCCCTTCCGTCCGACCAATGGGACAACTATGGAGAATATCGGCGGAGGACGAGAATACGAACAGCCCAACGTCTCACGATCCGACAGCCTGTGCACGCCGCCAGCGGCCCTGGCCTGGCCCCACGCTGCGGAGATTTGCTTGCTGCTCTATCCCAACCGACCCACTCCATCCAACACGAAGACAGCCTTACAATAACTGGTCAGTCAAAACCACAAGGTACACACGGTTCCGCGGAAACACTTCCACAAACAACTTTGACGATACCAAAACCAGTCACCGAGGAACAACAAGGACAAATCACGAGTCAACACACACAGAGAACCCAGAAGCGGTCCTCCTATGAGACGACCAACAGAACGACCAACCAAGGTCGCCCCCACTCAAGTCACATGTGTCGGCAACGATCTGGCGAATCACGGCTGTCTGGAGCGCACTGCTACTCCGTCCCGACTGCCTTCGGACGCACGACGACGCGTAGACACTGGCTCAGACCCAACCATTCAGAGGGAACACTTGCCCATTGGCCATCCGACATCTCTGCACAAGAAAGAAACCGACCCAAGTCCCGCAAGACGATCAATTGAAGGGGCCCAGAAGTGTACAGAAGACCAAATACACGTCGCCTGATGAGACGACCGACCTAACGACCAACCAACGGTCGTCGCCACTCAAGTCTCCTTCCGTCGGACAGTGCATGTGTGCGTGTGTCCCCAGCGGTCGGGCGAGTACTGACTGCCCAGACCTCACTGGAGCTCCATCCCGACTGAACTCACCATACACCACAACCCGGAAATACCAGTGGTCGCTCCAAAGATAGTACGATAGTGCTCGTAGCGCTGCTGCTTCGAGTCATGGGCAGGCAGGCCAGCAACGTAGTGACGCCAGTAAATCGAATAAGGAACGAGACGGCAGTATCGCAAAGACAAGATGTCAAGTAATAAACGGCACGAACACGAGTCACGCAAATCTCGCCTAACAACCCACGAAAGAAGCGTCTCACAAGGCGCTTGTTCTACTGATCCTTGCTCTGAGCACTATGGGACTCAACATCTGAGGTCATCAGTCCCCTAGAACTTAGAACTACTTAAACCTAACTAACCTAAGAACATCACACATATCCATGCCCGAGGCAGGATTCGAACCTGCGACCGTAGCGGTCGCGCGGTTCCAGACTGAAGCGCCTAGAACCACTTGGCCAAACCGGCCGGCTCTACTGATTCTTGATTATTGTTCATCAGCCTGTGACCCTTACCAGGTGGGACTCATAGAAGAGATAAAGTTCCAACAAAGAGCGGCGCGTTTCGTCAGGGGATCGCCTAGTCGGTGCGAGAGCATTACCAGATGTTCAACTAACTCCCATGACGGACTCTACAAGAGAAGTGTTGTGCATCACGGGGATGTTTACTGTATATTTCGAGGGAATAATTTCTGGGAAGAATCTGACAACATATTACTTCCTCCCACATACATCTTACGAAATGACCACGATGAAAACATTCAAGAAATTGGAACTAACACAGACGCTTACCGACAATCATTCTTCCTACACACCATCCGCAAGTGGAACAGGGAAAGGGGAGTGGGGGAGCGGGGCAGTCAGTGGTAACCATAAGAACCCTACAGCTCATCCCGTCAGGTGCCTTACGGGGTATTGAAGTAGATCTTGAAGGAGATATTAACAGCTGCGACCGGACACCATATTTTACTGCCCAGTCACTATCATACAGCGAGGAAAATCGCAGAGATGGTAGCCAAGCCTAAGATTGACAATCATCTGCGACTCTCACAGAGCTATAGACCAGTAAGTTTATTACCAGCCCTATCCAAAGTCTTTGATGGAGTGGATCTGAAGAAACTGCAGCGTCACAGCACTTCAGATGCTGTACTAATCGGAGAACAGTGCGGGTTTCGGAAGGATCATTCAACCAGGCATCAGCACCTGTGATTAGTGGAAGAGGTTTTCACCGCTATGCATCACGCGAGTACTTTGGGCCAGTGTTCCTTGTCGTTTCCCGAGCAGCTGACAGCTTGTGGTAGTACGGCCTCTTGTGCAGATTACTTGCGCAGGTATCACGTATCCGCCTCACCCACTCCATTCTCAATGACAGGACGTTCCATGCGAGCTAAAACTGGAATGTTCGCATTTCATCGTACTTGTGCTTGTGTGCCACAGGGCTCGATCCATGGGCCAATCCTATATACGCTCTGCACTGCAGACATAGCTAAGAGCGATCTCATACATATTTCTAAAGGGAAGACTTCCTTTTGTCAGAAATCCTTTCCTGAGGCTTGACGGAATCCCTCTAAAACGCACACTGTTTGCTGGTATTTACGCAGTCTTCTGAACGAGAAAAGGAACTTCCTAGAATACGTAAAATCTGCGGTTTAAATGTTGCAAAAGACAGCCTTTGCTGGCACTGCTGACTATAAATTACCGTTGCTTGTACTGCGGTCATATCACACAGTTGTCTTACCACCGTTGTTGGCTTCGGTGCCAGCGTCTGGGGGCATCTCCTTCGACTAGGCACCTACAAAACAAAACTGCGGCGAATTCAGCGGAGTGCATCACCCGTGCCTTTCGCACTACAACTGTCGAGGGTTTACTGGTGATTCTTGGGATATGTTAGATGGATATGTGGTACATTACTGGACAACGTTGTATTAGTTGAGGCGTGAACAATATGATAATGTGTACGAGACCAAAGGAGCTCATATTACTGATGAAAGACATTTATGGTTCTGGAAGTCAGGTAAATGGCAGTGTAACTGGCACACTAGAAGCACTGCAAGGCGGGTATACAGCGTATTCCCAATCGTTAGGAGTACTCTCAAGATGGGCGACATTATGATGCACTTATTAACAAATCAGGTGCACATACAAAACATCTACGTGTGGGAAGCAAGCGTAGCCTTGTACATACCGATGTGGGACATGTAAAACAGAGTAGCAACAACGGATTTGGAAGTTTGTATAGTTGTAGTTAGTCAGCAAACCTCGAGTTCTTCCGACGCTGCAAGTACCATTTCTAATTATAAAAACTGGAAGGTATTCATTTGGAAGCTGAAGTAATTCATTTTATTTTACGTTGTTTTTAATTGCTTTCATTTTCAATACCCTGTTTTATTTCTACATTAAAATTAACAATGATTACTGTTAACATACTCGTAATTTGCAATTATGTATACCCAGTCCCATAAATGTGACCACCTGTGAAAAGCCTGAATAACTGCCTTTTGCAACCCTCATTTGCTGCGATATCTGCAGGAAGAAGGTCGGTGAGATTCTGAACGGTACCAACAGCGATGTGGAGCCAGGCCGAGTCTAGTGCCGTGGCCAGCTGAGCTAGGTTTCTAGGTGGAGGAACCATGGCGCGAACAGACCGGTTGAAGTGCTCCAGGGTGTTCGGTGGCCAGGGGTGTACGGTAAATTCAAGCTGGTGTTCTTCGAACCATGAAGACACACTACGAGCTGAGTGACGCTGGTAGATAGCATCGGCCTGAGGAAAAACAAACTCTATGTTGGGGTAGTCACGGTCCCCAAAGATAAATGCATATCTGTGTTGATCCGCTGTGCACTCCAGAGTGACGAGATAGCCAAGGACTGCCACGAAAACATTCCCCAGACCATAACGCTCTCAACTGCGGCCTGGAGCTTCCGAGTATTGTTGCAGGCTGTTTGCTTTCAGATGTTTCACAACGATGGAGCATAAATCTGCAAAGACCAACCTGTGGCCTGCATGCCAATTCTAGGCTCTGTCGTCGATGACCTGCAGTTAGCATGGGTGCGTGAACCACATAGCCTCTTTCGTGGCGGTCGTTATGGAGGCAGTGATATAGAGTTTTCGATGGCCTTGAACCACTATCATGCAATACTTTTTAAAAGAGTAAACTACCATTTGACTGTGTATTATTATATTTATCTTTTGTACTGTCTAGATTTCGGCTTTTATGCTACTATCAAGTACAATGCTGAAAGTTTTTTTAAAAAGGAGTCACTGATGGTAGCTCATTGTTTCACCTGGGTGGAACGCCATTTTGACACGCACAATATACTTTAGCCACAGAGCATGCAAACGGGCTACAAACATAGCCAGTTCGGAAATTCTTCCACCCTGCCCAAAAGCTTTTGGACATCAGATAAATCGGCCCGTTTCCTCACTACGACAGCGACTACACTAATTTTTCACGTCCCCGCATTGCCCTCCCCCCCACCTCCACCATTCACCCCAACACAACACACATGATATACCCTCCATTGCTAGTGCTGCCACATCCCTACCTGTGAGTGGTTATTGGACATTGATCTCGAAAATACGTGGTGGCCACATTAATATGACTGGACCATGTATAAAACATGGTATATCACTATGAATACTAAATATGTATGACTCGATTAGAAGACTAAAATTCGTGACAACGAATTGAAGTGACTTGTACGCTAATGACACAGCGATATCCAGCTGTAGCGTGAATTCCAACATTGCGACGTCCACTGAGCTCGCCTCTGACCCATTACCTTCTCAGGCAACTGGGTTCCACGGAGTGACACAGCGTGAGTTTTGGGACAACCTTGAACCACTCTGCATTGTTGCCAGATGCATCCAAGATGGTGTCGATGACGTCATCCAAGATGGCTAATTTTGGCGTGAAGATAGGTCAATTGGGCTACCTCCACTAATCAAACCCCCCCTTCCCCTCCCCCAGAAAATGGAGGGAAGTTGAAATTCCATCAGGACAATGCATCACACCACTGTTACCTGTACTAACCTAAGAAAATGGCTGGAGGATAGGTCACTTGGACTACCTCCACTAAGTCACCCAGCCACCACTTCCTCCTAGGAACTGGCGCCAAGTTTCAATTTTGGCGGTAAAGAAAGGGCAGTTGGGCTACCTCTACTAACCTAAGTCACCCGACCGCGACCTCTTCCTAGGGATTGGCGGGGAGAGGACTGTGCTTGCATAAGTCTTTATTATTTTGCATGCACTATTTTCTTTGAACAATTAGAGGCACTACCACCATCCAGTGTGGTCGCCAAGGGGTCCAGACTCCAGCTGATCTAGTACGTAGTACTGCCACCAGAGGGTGCTGTCATCCCCCCTCTGATGTAATCAAAAATGGTGGTCTGGAGGGGGAAAATGGCGCGCAAATGAATCAGCCTGTACTGGGCTGCTGGAGAGAGTTTGGAAGGAGTGTACTTTATTTATTTTGGAACAATTTATTTAGGGATGGAATTTGAAAGATAGTATATTTATCACACTGATACAAAACATATGCTCTGACATGTTTGGGTCATGCAACACAGCCCACAGACCTGTAAACGTAAATAATGCTCTGCAGATATGCAAACAATTCCTAAATTACCGAAATAATTTCAGTACAGACATGCAACTCCTCCAAAATAATGTAGTACACTGATGTGTAGACACGCTCAGTACTTGTAAACTGTGCAAATAACACATAGTGCAGCCAACAGACCTGCTCTCAAAATAATGCAACAGACATTTGCAAGCACTGCGTAGCACCCCCTGTCCACTGGATTGTACAGGAGGCTAGCGGAAGCCCCTTTGAAGTGATCCACAGGTGCCCATTCAGGTCCCACAAGCATGAGGCAGCGACAGCCATTTCATACGTGGTACCTGAGAAATTCCTCTCGAAATATGTGTCCACCAAGGCACCAATGCTAATGTAAGACAGGAGCAAAGACCTATTTGCAAGGCTCACAGTTGCCACTGTCAGTCACCACCAGACACAAACCAGTCCGAGCCACCACTCTTACACTGTTGCTACCTAGAGCGAGATGGTGAAAGTTGCCTCTATTTTCTGGTATACAGTTAGAGTTCTCCGAGTGTTATACCGACGTCATAGAACTCCAACGCGTCCTCATGCCAGTCCCATATGCGAGACACCTCTGAGCAGCATGTGTGTTTTACCATTGCTGATGTGATACTTGGAGATACTGACATCACCAAATAGCACAGAGTGCATTGTTCCTAGCATGACATGCGAGATGTGTCTAACCTTACTTAACTACCCAGTGTGACTAATGCTACACTGCAAAGTGTGCATGCATAGCTACAAAGCATCAGAAGCACATCTAGCAACGTTCTCAAGTCACATGGCTATATAAAATAAGAACCGAGTCGACCTCTCGGAAATTGTATAGTGTCCCAGAAAGTTAACGCTCGCTTACTTGATGCCTCAGCTTTTATGAACGGAAATTCTTGCGCTAACAGAACCTGTTTACCAAAATAGCCCAGAATAACATTGAATGCACTCTTCCTCGCAGTCCTAATGTAGCACCCCACCAATCATGTGTTACCACTCCTACTTTCAACACACACAAACCTTCCCACAACTATGTAAAGACTCCTTTATCCCAGCACAAAAGAATGTCTTGTGAATGAATGGAGCATTATGATTGGCTTGTATCTTACTCTCTGAATTACTGATGCCACCAGTGTGGAAGCACTGTCCACACTGTCTGCCTTTTCTTTCTTTCTCCAGACAGACAGAGGCAAAAAACTACTTTACACAGATCGCCATATTGCTCTGACAATTAAATCTTACAAACTACCCTACATATCATCAAACATGGAAAGACTTACTCAATTACACTGCTCTCCCACCGAGGACAGGATCTTAAATATTAGAGCGTGAAACTGATCAACAACCCAGCAACATATCACCGCCTACCGTCTCGGTGTAGTAAACATACAATTCATATTCTGCACCATGCAAAATCATCCCTTTTACATCACTTGTACATATACTGCAAAGACAGACAGCGCCGTATATACCCCTCACAGCACTAGATATTTACCATGAGGTTGGGTGGGCATCCACCCCCAATGCATGACCAGAACACTCTCAGTGGACTGAAGTCACTCTCAGAACTGTTCTACAAATTCAGGCTCGTTTCCCCTCAGCACAAACACATTACTGTTTCTGGTTCAGACCTGATTGCTTGCTTGCTTTTCTACACCCATCTCTGGCCAACTGCGGTGGCTGAGTGGATCTAGCACTTCAGGCTGGAACCACGCCGCTGCTACAGTTGCAGGTTCGAATCCTGCCGTAGGCATGGATGTGTGTGATGTCCTTAGGTTAGTTAGGTTTAAGTAGTTATAAGTTTAGGGGACTGATGACCTCAGCTGTTAAGTCCCATAGTGCTTAGAGCCATTTGAACCATACACCCATCTCCATTCAGACAGATCCTACAGTTAATGGGAAACATGAATCAGACCCACCACAGACCATGCATAGGCAGAATCACCCTAGAAAACCGGTCACATATATATCTGATCACTATACTTACAACTAAATGTTATGATTGCAGTCTCAATTGAATGACATTCACCAATGAGCAAAGTATTGGAAATAGAACCTGCTGATGACTGTGGCTCTGGAAATAGAAATATCTGTACCATTATTATGACTTGATATACTCTTCCTTCTGCTATTTCACAGTCATCTCCTTAGCACCTGTTGGAGCACAAACACATACTTTATAAGCCTGATGCTCAAGGTGAACCTATCACACATCCCCTACTACTACTAAGTATAATACTTGGTTAATAAATGATTCCAATGATACAAAATAACACTGGGAGAAAATCAGCGATGGGTAGGCGTGTCTCATAAGTTTTTCTTGCTAGTGTTACCACTGTGTCTTAGAAAGAGATGCGTAATTTTTCAGATGATAAAAAACCTGATCGCAACAACTACTGTATGTTACTGTCACAAGTCGTCTTGGTTCTACAGGTGCACACAAGTAACCATATTAAAAGCTATACTGGCTTTATAAATCGAGATATGACATTAGCTACGAATAATGTCGTTTCCTGGGCAAATACCGATATGGTGATCATAGGAGCATATATTATCAGACCTGGAGACAAGTTACTTGTAACTCACGATACGTCCTCATGATACAATCGCTCAGTTTTGAAAGTGATTCGGATAAGGATCGTGGTATGAAACTGATATCTGCAACTCCCTCACGTCACTAGATATTTGTCCTGTATGTGTAACGTATTCTGTCTCAATACCATGTCAGAGGTTCTGCGCTATATCCACTGAGTTATAGGCGATGACTGGTTGAGAAGGATCACAAACAGTGGTATATGGTGTGCTGACTAAGGTCGTAAGAAATGTACACTAGCTTTTCAGATCTCTTGTGTTGCACTATCTGCTAGAAATGATGTCTATGATTTGGAATAAAGTCTCTCCATTCAACCATATACATGTGTTGGATCCTATGGAGAAGTCCTCTAATGATCACAGTCACTAGTGAATCACATTTCTAGCACTCTCATATCTCGAAACGAGTCACCTTTCTCGAATCTATCTGCTACAATAAAATTCCATCATGGTTTTAGACAGTCCCTACGCACCCTGCAACTGCTCCCATTTCTGCAGCTTTGTGCATGTGATCAATCCAATTTAGTTGGAACTGAGCAGAAGTCAGAGAAAGCCATATCGACCAACTTCTGCAATCCATGTAGAAACAGAACGACCTGAGTCAACGCAACAGGATTGTGTTTTGACCATTTGGTGGAAATGCATGCATTGTGTTATTTGGACAGTTTACTGAGTGTGTCTACAAATCAGTGTACTGCATTATTTAGGAGGAGTTTGCATGTCTGTACTGAAATTATTTCAGTAATTTAGGTGTTGTTTGTGTATCTGCAGAGCGTTATTTAGGAGTAGGTTACAGGTCTGCAGGCTGTGTGGCGTGACGCCAAACATGTCAGAGCATGTGTTTTGTATCAGTGTGAAAAATATACTATCTTTCAAATTCCATCCCTAAATAAATTTTTCCAAAATAAATAAACTACACTTCTTCCATACTCTGTCCAGCAGCCCAGTGCAGGCTGACTCATTTTCGTGCTATTTTCCCCTCTTGACCACCATCTTTGATTACATCAGAGGAGGGATGACAGAACCCTCTGGTGGCAGCACTGTGTACTAGGTCAGTTGGACTCTAGATCTCATGGTGGAGACACTGACTGCAAAATAAAGGTTTATGTACAGCACAGGCAGAGTTATTTTCCGACCATTTCCCCCACCTCGGACCGTCATCTTGGATTAAATCACGGAATGGACGACAGCGCTCTCTGGTGGTTGTACTGTGATCATTCATGGTGAACACACTGTTTCCCGCCATCTTGGTTAATGGAACTTGCATCATCAGCTGATATCATGGCGGCCATCTTGTATAACGTCATGGATAAGAGCGCCCTCTGGTGGAGGTACTATGTACTAGATCAGCTGGAGTCTGGACCCCATGGCGACCACACTGTTTCCACCATTTCCCCCCACCATCTTGGATTACGTCACAGGAGGGATGAGTGCACCCTTTGGTGGTGTACTGTGTACTAGGTCAGTTGGAGTCCGGACCCTTTGGCGACCACACTGGATGGTGGTAGTGCCTCTAATTGTTTAAATAAAATAGCGCATGAAAAATAATAAAGACTTATGTCAAGCACAGTCCTCTTCCCGCCAATCCCTAGGAAGAGGTGGTGGTCGGGTGACTTAGGTTAGTGGATGCAGCCCAACTGCCCTTTCTTTCCTGCCATTTTCTTAGGCTAGTTGAGATAGCCCATATGATCTTTCTTTACCACCAAAATCCAAATTTGGTGCCAGCTCCTAGGAGGAGTGGTGGTTAGGTGAATTAGGTTATTTGAGGTAGTCCAAGTGTCCTATCTTTCCGCCATTTTCTTAGGTTAGTTGAGATAACCATGGTGTGATGCACTGTCCTGATAGAATTTGAACTTCCCGCCATTTTCTGGGGGAGGGAGGGGAGGTGGGTTAGGTTAGTGGAGGCAACCCAATTGACCTACCTTCCCATCAAAATGAGCGATCTTCTATGACGTCATCGATGCCATATTGGATGACGTAATGTGCTGTTGCCAAGTATACACGCCGCCATCGTGGATGACGTCATTGCCGCTATCTTGGATACATCTGGCCAGAATACAGAGGGGGGTAGAACATAGGCTGCCTCAATACTGGCGCGATATCTTGGTGTTACACTAGGCCGCCATGCAACATGTCAGCAGTAGATCTGAGATTTCAGGAACAAAACCAACTGTTGGCTCAGCAAATTGCACACACTGCTGTATCCATCTTCCACCCTGCCTCCGCAGCTTGGTGTCACACTGTACAGGGCTCTACAAAGAGTGTAGAACCGTGCACTGCGGATGGCTCTGCACTTACTAAAGATCTTTCCCACATCTCAGCTACACGAAATGGCGGTGGTACCATGAGTATGGGTCCGTTTTAGGGCACCTGCCCGAGTATTTTACGAGACAACATTCGTTGTCGTCCAACACATAGATTCAGCCGCTGGATTGTAAATTTCAGCGTATCGTCCACGTAAGATTTCTACAAAAGCGTATTGCATAATCAGTTATTACTAACTGAAGACAAATTGGATTAACTAAAAAATTACCATAGCTGATAATTAACAAAGAATAGGGGGAAAGTATTTTCTTATTGCGAACTCCAAAAGCAGGTACTCCTTGAAATCGTACTAATTCTGTAACTTTCCACTCGTGAATAGCGTACGGGAAAAACGAACACTTAATTCTTTCCGTGCGAGCTCTGATTTATGTAATTTTATTTCGACCATCAGTTCTCCCTATGCAGATTGGTGGCATCAAAATATGTTCACGCTCGGAGGAGAAAGTTATTGCCTGAAATTTCATGAAAAGATCTCCCCGCAACGAGAAACGACTTCGTTTTAATGATTGTCATCCAACACGAATCTCATTGCCGTGAGACCTTCTCCCAACATTGCAAGAATACAGAACGAGCTCCACTCCTCCGGACGTTTTCAATGTCCACGTCAGTCTTATCTTGTAGGGATACCACACCACGCAGCAGTACTATAGAATTGGATGGACAAGCGTAGTGTAGGCAGTTTCTTTAGTAGACCTGTTGCATCTTACACATGTTCTACCAATAAAACTCAGTCTTCGGTTCGCCTTTCGCACAACACGATTTATGTTATCGCTCCACTTTAAGCTTTTTAGTCTGTTGGTGTTTAGTTGAATTCACAGTCTTTAGTTTTGCGCCATTTATAGTGTAACAGAAAATTAACGGATTTCTTGCAGTACTCAACTGGACAACCTCACACTTTTTATCATTTCGGTTCAATTGCCACTTTTCACACCATACAGATATCCAGTCTAAATCATTTATAGTTGGTTTTGATGTTACGATAACTTTACTAGATGGTAAATGACATCATCTGAAAACAATCTAAGAGAGCTGCTCAGATTGTCTCTATTGGATGCTGCCTTCTGATTGCTTTATAGTCTAATAATTGCTGTGCTGATATGGAATTACTGGTACTTTTCTTATACAGCCAAATTTTCTTGCTCGCGCCGATGCAGCACTTTCAAGTTATGCGAATCTTACTTTTTTCTGTGTGCTGTTTAATTATTAAAGTCGCTATTGCCCGTTATTTTCGTCAGATTTTAAAGCTGGCGTGTTAAAATGAATTAAATTTACAGGAGATGCGCCATTCTTAATGTGTTTGAAATCATTAAAATATAAATCGAGACTCGTTAACCTCATTTCACTATAATTCTTGAGTTGCTTAGGCTTATTCATTTTGGTTTCAGGGCATAGGCCTATCTATAGTTACATAACATCGATACGAAAGTATTCTTCACACAATACTGAAAGTGTGTGAGTTTGACATATTACTAGCTCATAATAATACTAGACTGAGCTGACAGAAGTCAATGGGTACCTCCTAATATCGTGTCGTACCTCGTTTTTCTTGGCGTAATGGTGCAGTTCGACGTGGCATGGACTCAACAAATCGTTGAAAATCTCCTGCAGAAATATTGAGCCAAGCTGCCTCTATAGCCGTCCATGATTGCGAAAGTGTTGACGTTGCAGGATTTTGTGCACGAAATGACCTCTCGATTATCTCCCATAAATGTTCAGTGGGATTCATGTCGGGCGGCGTTGGTGGCTAAATCATTCTCTTGAGTTGTCCAAACCAGTGGCAAACAATTGTTGCACAGACACGTGGCTCATTGTCATCCACAAATATACCATCGTTGTCTCAGAAGATAAGTTCGTGAATGGATGCAAATGGTCTCCAAGTAACCCAACATAACCATTTCTACTGAATGTTCGGTTCAATTGACCAGAGGACCCAGTTCATTGATGTAAACACAGCCCATACCATTATGGAGCCACCACCAGTTTGCACCGTGCGTTGTTGACAACTTGGGTCCATGGTTTCGTGGGGTTTGCACCACATTCGAACCCAACCATTACCTCTTACCAACTGAAATTGGGAGTCACGTGACCAAGCAGCCGTTCTCTAATCGTCTAGGGTCCAACCGATACGGCCACGAGCTCAGGAGGGGTGCTTGAGGTAATGACGTGCTGTTAGCACAGGCTCTCGACTTGGTCGTCTGTTGGCATAGCCCATTGACGCCAAATTTTTCCGCACTGACCTAGCGGATACGTACGTCGTACGCCCCACATAGATTTCTGCGCTTATTTCACGCATTTTTGCTTGTCAGGTAGCTTTAACAACTTGAGACAGTCTCTACCGATTTCAGATAGGTTACAGATGTCGCGCGTGTCAGGCCTGTGTGGTAGGTGGCGGGAGGGGCTGCGCGAAGCCTTCAAGAGAGGTAGAGGATACTATCTCGTGGCAGCTGGTTTCGTGCTCGCACGTGTGAGGTTGCGGGAACTGTGTCGGCAGTCGGTCTTCGACTGTCTGCTCACCGTGTATGAAGAGCTCACCTTGAAATCATATGGACTTATTGCAATGTGCTCTTCGGGATAAAACAGTGTTGTGCCTTGGCTCGAAGTGTGCGTCAGGGCTTGGGCGGAGCGTGGAGATAAACACCAGATCCCAGCCGGGTAGGTACAACTCAGTAAAGTGTTCTTTTGTTCTGTCGGAACCACAATAGATCGCCGCAGCACGGTAGGAGGTTCTGAGCTGATACCCTGTTTGAAATTTACAGCTGGTTTCGCGGTGAATGGAAAGCTAAGTGGGAACCAAAACAAAGGAATTCTGACATAATTGGACCTTATAGTGAGCTTCCATTGTTGTACTCTCACAGGAAGGAAGGGGAGATGCCTATTTACTAGTAACTTTCAGTGGCGCCTGTAGCGCCTTTTGGTTAAATAGTGAGAACTGAGTTTTGTAATTCGAGTCCATTTCTTAAGGAGGCGTTGTCTTTGTTCTTGTAAATTGCCGTAAAGCAAACATACTGTAACGTTCAGCTATGAAATTTCAGATCGATTATTCAGTACTTAAGGTTTTATACAACATTTTACTGTGTGTTCATCTTTAATAGCACAGTTGCCCCGTTTGGACTTAAGTGCTTTATTCTTTTAATAAAAACTGTCCTAGGTAATTTCCCAAGTTTATTAATTTTTTGGGTCAGTTGGTATAACAGAATAAAAGTCATAAGGATCGCTCGAGCGTTAGCCCCATTTCAGTAACTGATATTGTATAAAATTTTTGTATGTGTGTGGTATCTTGTTTCTCTTTTACATTCATAGCTAAATGGTTCAAATCGCTCTGAGCACTATGGGACTTAACATCTTAGGTCATCAGTGCCCTAGAACTTAGAACTACTTAAAGCTAACTAACCTAAGGACATCACACACATCCATGCCCGAGGCAGGATTGGAACCTGCGACCGTAGCGGTCGCGCGGTTCCCGACTGAAGCGCCTAGGACCGCTCGGCCACACCGGCTGGCCATTCATAGCTGTTTTAATCTTGTACCCATGCTGCCTGCCCCAGGGGCGGCCGCTGTCGACTTTATATACGTGCATGGTACCCACTTGTGATTTAAATGAATACTGATTTGAATTGCAGATTATTTTGATCATTTTTTGTAAATCCTCAGTTATAACAACATGTCAGTTTGCAAACTTATGGCCTCCACGGTTCGATTAACTTGAGCGTAAATTGTCCTGCCTATTCTGTTTATATTATTTTCCCCTTTTTTAATGTATGATTGTGATGTTTAAATACTTCTACCTGACATTTACTTAGGGGAATTTAAGTTCTAAAGTTTGTGCCTGTGGAGTCGGATAGTTCACGCAAACCCCATTGCTCTCGGTCGTTAAGTGAAGGCCGTCGGCCAGTGAATTGCCCGTGGTGAGAGGTGCCTGAAATTTGGTATTCCCGGCACAGAATTGATGCTGTGGATCTTAGAATATTGATTTCCCTAGCGATTTCCGAAATATAACCACGTCAGACACCTTTTCGATGATCCACATTTGTACAAATGACAGCTACGCCAATGCACTGCATGTTTATACATTGTGTACCTACACGATATTACCGACATCTGTATATGTGCATATCGCTAACCCATGACTTTTGTTACCTTAGTGTACTTTTGGCGTGAATAACATGTGTTCTAGAACTAGATCTCGGTACACGTTGGGCAGATCTATCGATCTCCCCCCCCCCCTCCTCCATCGCCACCAAAATACCGCGAACAGCAGGGCTCTGGTTGTGACTCCGCTGTGCAGTGCTTGGCACTTGGACATCGCCGGCCGCGGTGGTCTCGCGGTTAAGGCGCTCAGTCCGGAACCGCGCGACTGCTACGGTCGCAGGTTCGAATACTGCCTCGGGCATGGATGTGTGTGATGTCATTAGGTTAGTTAGGTTTAAGTAGTTCTAAGTTCTAGGGGACTGATGACCACAGATGTTAAGTCCCATAGTGCTCAGAGCCATTTGAACCATTTTTGAACTTGGACATCAGGTGGCTGCAGAGAATGCAGCGAAAGGCAGAAAATCGATGGGCGCGCATATTTAAAAGCTGTTCTTTCACAAGATCATAACAGTGTACCACCAGAATTATGGAACAAATTTTCTCGCCGGGTAGATTGCTCGGTCTGATATCTTGCAAGTGTGCTTCTTTTTCTCCTTAAGATACGAGGTCAAGTTCGTCACCTTGTAAGATCAATACTCCTGAAAAGTACTTTCTTTTCTTATAAAGGTACCGAAAATAACTGAGTTGTGCTTCACACAGACTACTTCCAACTGGAAACCGTGAACAAAACAGCGTGCACAGAATATTTGCGGATATTTTGACTCCGCGGGACGAGTGTGTACATTACATGGATTAATGTAACAGGCCAAAAATAGCAGTTAAAATAAATTAATGAGATGGTCGGCCGAGACGCGTGTAGATAATAATACAAACAACGCGTGGATCCCTGGCTTATCATTAATTACTAGCCAAAAGTCGTAAGGCGATCATCCAGTTACAGTAATTTTTGATCATACTCTCTAGGATTTAAGCACCGTTCGTGTATGCCGCCTGTTGTTGACAATTTTCTCTTTGCCTTTACGACAGAGGGACTAGAAGGGTGTAGGCTTACTCTCCCTGATCACTAATCTTTATGCCAATGTTCTGGATTAAATTGCAAACCTCTCCGCAGTGTTTCATGAAGCTAAGGCCTGCGACAGTGTCGATGTTGATCCGTACTTTGGGTAGCGATGTTAAGCTAGACGGCCCCTTTGGTGTTCTTCGAGAGGAGTAGACTATGCGCCAGTACAGCGTTTCACCCTCTCTCTTCCCATCCAAGTGCTAGCCAAGTCCGAGAGCTCTTCGTTGACCTGAAGGGAAACAGTGTTACCCCTGCAGTAAGACCGTTGGCCAGGACACTCCACTCCAAACATACACACACACACACACACACACACACACACACACACACACACACACACATACATACACACACGCACGCATTACAGTTAACAACACTTAAAATGTACAATTATCCACACGACTCCTATAGTTTGCGACAGAAACGTGCCTGTGGGCGTGAAGCATTGTATAAAACTATACAATTAGGCGGCTGAACCTACCCTTCGGCGTCTCCCAGCCATTCATGCCATACAACTTTACTAGTCAATTTAGGCAATGAGTAGAATGAGATTTTCGCTCTGCAGTGGAGTGTGCGGTGATATGAAACTTCCTCGCAGATTAAAACTGTGTGCCGGATCGAGACTCGAACTAGGGACCTTTGCCTTTCGCGGGTAAGTAGAGTAGACAATGAGTATTCACAAGAATATAACGAGATTCAGCATACAAAAGTTTTGTACCTGTGTAAGTTAAAATGATACAGCTCACATTACTTATATATTTCACTACATAAACAGTAGAAAATTTGTAACTGCAAGAATCATGTTAAAAATCCATAAAACACCAGTAGGCAAAAGAAAGTTAAATTTTGAGTACCACACACACATAATCGACACCAAATATATTGCTACACGAAATGCAAGGGAAGTCCTCATCTATTAAACCATTACTTCATCCTCCAGCACAGGGAATAAAAAAACACCGTCCGAACAGACCTTGAAGACCCAACTCTACCGACCGGCCGCCGTATCATCCTCAGCCCTCAGGCTTCACCGAATGCTGGCTATGGAGAAGCATGTGGTCAGCACACAGCCCTCCCGACCGTTGTCAGTTTTATTGACTGGTGCCGTTACTGCTCAATCAGGTAGCTCCTTAGTTGGCTTCTCAAGGGCTGAGTGCACCTCACTTGGCAACAGCATTCGGCAGACCCGTACGGTGACCCATCCAAGTGTTAGCCAATTCCGACCTCTTCGTCGACATGAGGGGAAACAGTGTTACCAACGCGGTAAGGCCGTTGGTCAACACACGAAAAAATACTTCCAAAAACTCTATTGATTAAGACGCAAAATACCTACAATTCATTTTTTGCGTCGAGTCTAGAGTATTTTGTCCTTCATCAACTCGGCAATTCGGTCTCAGGGTAATGCGGAATCACAAAGGTATGGAGGCGACCTAACTTTCTCAAATGCAAAAAAAAGTCCCTTATCCATAGGAGACACACAACATGCCATTCGGGCATGCAGGGCAACTATTTCGATGTATTAGTGACAACAAGGTAAGAGAGACGTCGGGGTGAAGTTTTATGACCTTTATTTCCAAACACTGAAGTCGACACTGTTGGGATATCCCAGCCGTAACAACACTACGTTAGCACTGCTGGAAAACAAACACTCACCAAGCTCGCGGCGTGTTGCACGGGAAATGGATGTAAGACATTCCACAATTTGGTGTGTGTGGCATGAAGATGATTCGCAACCCCTACCGCCTTCAGAAGATTCAAGCCCTTAACCCAGTCGATGTTCCATATCGAATTGAATTCTGCCAGAGGTTTTTGCAAATGTAGGCTATTCAGCCGGACTTTTTGAACCGCGTACTTTTTACAAATGAGACATCCTCTACACGAGAGGGTATCCTTTGTTCGTGGTCACCAAGATCGTTTCGCTGTCAACTTTTGGGGCAACTTGTTAGGCGATAATATGGGCGGTCCATATGTGTTCCCCTGGCGACTGAACGTAAAGAGATACTTAATCCTTTTACGAGAAACTCTGCCAGAGTTGGAACGTATTCTACTCAACCTGCGACAGCGGATGTGGTACAAACACGATGGTACGCCTGGGCATTTCGCACATGCAGTGCGAATGCATTTGGATGAAACCTTTGGTAATAACCGGATAGGGCGTGATGGGCCGGTGGCATGGCCTACACGTTCCCCCAACTTGTCGCCAATTAATATTTTCTTCTGGGGCCACCTGAAATCTGTTGTCTATGAAACACCCATTGAGACTGATGAAGAGCTGACAGCGCGCATTATAGCAGCCTACGATGTAATTTCCGCTTTGCCATGAGTGTCTGAAATAGTGCGACAGTCACTCCAGCGTCATTGGACGGCGTGCATTCAAGCAGGAGGGCGTAATTTCGAGCACTTTTTGTAACTGTTCTCAGATAAAGGTATGAAACTTCACCCCGACTTCTTATTTACCTTGATGCCACAAATACATTACAACGTTGCCATGCAGACCTGCTACCATGACGGCTCGGATGGCATGTTGTGTGCCTACCCTGTAGGCGGAGCGCATCACTGTTCAAAGACGCCCAGCACCTAGCGCCCTTCCTGATGCGGACATGGGTTGGCTGTGCCAAATATGCTTGTTAAGATCCACTCTACCAGCCTTCAAATCTTCTACATTCATTTCAGATACACGCGGTACATATGCTAGGTAGTGAATAACGTCGGAAGCTCGAAGAGGCTGTTTGCCGATGTCGTATGCAGAGCAGTGGCAACGCAATAAAAGTGACGCGAAATAAAGGAAAACCTAAAGAACATCAACGCTTAGTGGAGGGATTGCATGGTTACACGATTGCTGAAAAATCACTGAAAGCAACCACATCTACACTATATGATCAAAAGTATGCCGACACCCCCAAAAACATACGTTTTTCATATTAGGTGCATTGTAATGCCTCCTACTGCCAGATACTCCATATCAGCGACCTCATTACTCATTAGACATCGTGAGGGAGCAGAATGGGCAGCTCCGCGGAGCTCACGGACTTTGAATGTGGTCAGATGATTGGGTGTCACTTGTGTCATACTGTACGCGAGATTTCCACTCTCCTAAACGTCGCTAGGTCCACTGTTTCCAATGTAGTAGTGAAGTCGAAACGTGAAAGAACACGTACAGCACAAAAGCGTGCAGGCCGATCTCGTCTGTTGACTTACAGAGACCGCCGATGGTTGAAGAGGGTCGTAATGTGTAATAGGCAGACATGTATCCAGACCATCACACAGGAATTCCAACGCTAAACGACGCCTCGCTTGGCGTAAGGAACGTAAAAATTGGACGACTGAACAGTGCAAAAACGTTGCGAGGAGTGACGAATCACGGTACACAATGTGGCGATCCAATGGCAGGGTGTGGGTATGGCGAATGTCCGGTGAACTTCATGTGCCAGCGTGTGTAGTGCCAACAGTAAAATTCGGAAGTGGTGGTGTTATGGTGTAGTCGTGTTTTTCAGGGAGGGGGTTTGCGCCCGTTGTTGTTTTGCCGTGGTACTATCACAGCACAAGCCTACATTGATGTTTTAAGCACCTTCCGGTTTCCCTCTGTTGAAGAGCAATTCGGGGATGGCGATTGCATCTTTCAACGCGATCGAGCACCTGTTCATAATGCACAGCCTGTGGCAGAGTGGTTACACGACAATAACATCCCTCTAATGGACTGGCCTGCACAGAGTCCTGGCCTGAATACTATGTTTTGGAACGCTGACTTCGTGCCAGGCCTCGCCGACAGACATCGATACCTCTCCTCAGTGCAACACTGCAGGAAGAATGGACTGCCATTCACCAAGAAACCTTCCAGCACCTGACTGAACGTATGCCTGCGAGAGTGGAAGCTGTCATCAAGGCTAAGGTTGGGTCAACACCATACTGAATTCCAGCATTATCGATGGAGGGCGCCACGAACTTGTAAATCATTTTCAGCCAGGTATCCGGATACTTTTGACCACATAGTGTATTCGCTACTCAGGAGAATTCGTGCGAAGCGATTTACATAGCAAGAGAGCCCAACGCCAGACAGATTCATTGGCAAAAAGCCCAGGAAATACAGTGCAGCAGCGACTGAGGTAGCTTGGGAGAAACGCCTTCGACGATACTTGAATGTTTCTCGTGAGGGTGGGATCCGTACACATAGCATTGTCAGGGGAATGAGAGAAACGCGAAGGTGTCACAAAGATTGTTAACCAATCCCAGTGGCCGATGCTGCAATAAAAGCGTTCTGCATAACGATGTGCTTCAGTGAAAAATTCGGAGAGCGTACAAGCCAATAAAAGGGTGTAAAAAAACTTCGTATGCAAAATTTTTGAGTGTGTAAGAGGAGTTAAAAAGGAAGCTTCTTATGTGACAAAATTGGCACAGGTACATATTTTCCTCGCTGGTGGTCCGTGAAGGTTTTACCGCTACTGATGTTCAGAGACAAACTGCCACGTGATGAATATTGTTTGAAAGATGTTGCTGGAAATGTCGTCTGTTTGCATTAATGCACAACCGACCCTGCGTGCTGATGGCTGCCTAATCAACCAGGTATTTCACGAATAATAGCTGTAGCTTCAGCCACACGTATTTCGCTCTAGTGCTAAAGAAAATTTTACAATTACCATCGTTGAAAACGAGGTTCTTGAGCATATCAACTAGTGTCTACATTATTACAAAAGAAATGCCAATTCCATAGAGACTTCTGTTAAGGACCCCTGGAGATGAAAAGGTATGGTTAACTGCTTCAGCTTTAATGGAATTCTGCTTTTCCTGTACAACAGGTCGGAATAGTTGTGGCAAAACCACTCATAGCAGGAATAATTTAACATTCTTTTGTCCTTTGACCACCATATCCACATATCCTAGAACTACCAAGTAGCCATGCTTGTCCAAATGGTGCATCTCCAATCACTGAAAACAAAATTAAAGATACACGCAAAACGCTCAAGTACATTTCCCGACAATGATAAATCCAAAGCGTTTCATGAAAAATCTGAGGCCTGGGAAACAAAGATAAAATTAAAATAGAAATTTCATTTTGTAATGTTTTTTTTTCGGTTTGCTTATTTCTCATATTGGTTTACTGTTACATGTAATTTGAATGTTTAAGATAATTTTCATTTAATGTTCCGTCTCAGTTATACATTTTTAGTTAGATTACAGGTTTCGATCACTCTGGATTATCTTCAGATCTAAGTAACTCGTCTTGTCTACTGAGAAAAACATATCAGAACACTAGTAATCCAAATAAAGATAGAAGATGACGCAGACGGTGTCTTTCTTCATTAAGTCGACAGTTTGAATCTTCATCTTCCGTAAAACCTCCGTTTCAAAACTATCAAAGTAGTTCTGCGCAAACAGGACGGGTTGCTGACACAACAAGATGATCCAGAGCGATCGAAACATTTAGCCTAATTAACAATGTGTAACTGAGACGGTACAGTAAATAAGAATTTTCTTAACTATATGTACAGTTCGTAATCTCTCGAGACGATTATGTCGACTATAGTGCACTCTGAATGTGTTTTTCAAGAACAAAAATACATGTCATACGTTTATATATCAGAATTTCATTACATAAGATGCACAACTGAAGTTAATTTGAAAAACGACTTAAAAATAAGGGCTCCAGAGCAAGAAACGCTACAACTGATAAGAAAGGTCGAAACCGCTAATCCAGATAAAGATTAAAGTTGACCTGACGGTGTCTTTCTTCATTACATTCGCAGTTTGAGTCTTAACGTACTGTAAAATATCCGTTCCAAAACTACTGGAGGAAGGTGCGACCTTTCGGAGTGCCGTTACACGGCCAGTCCTGAGATTCCCGGCTCTCGGGCTCCTCTCCGTATCCCCGCCCGGCTGTCCCATGCGGCCGCGCTGCGCTCCCGGTCCCCCTCCCCGCGGCGCCGCGCAGTTCCCGTGGGATCTCTCCGCTCCGCCCGCCAGCGCGCGGTGTTGATCAATGCTGGAATCGCAATTTCTCGGCAGTTTAGCGACGCCAGCTCGCCTGCCCGCCCGCGAGCGCTGCCGACTCAAAATGGCGGCCAGGCTCGCTCGGTTCGGGGAATCCCCTCTTTCCCGGGAACGTCGCGGCAGCGGCGGCGGTGGCGACGGCGGCGGAAGCAATTAAATAAGCGACGCTCCAGTTGGCCGCCGGCGTCGCTTCCGGCGCCCTCCCGCTTTACCGTCCCCTCCCCCCTCTCCCCCTCTTTGCCCCCCTCCCCCTCCTTCGTTAATTGCGGCGCCCTAACGAGATTATCTGCCGGACTGCGCGCCTCAAAGGGGCGCTTCTTTCGTACCAGCGGAACCGTGTGTAGGATAATTATTTCTGCTACCAGGGGGATTTTCTTTACGCTCGGTTTGATGCGGTCGTAGAGCGTTGTGGAAACAGCGCCGCGCCCGTGCGTACCGACCGTAGACAGATAAAAAGGCGCGTGCCGCACCACGCAGCTAACCACCATTGATGTGCCGGCGGCCATTGATGTCTCACCAGAGGGTGCACTGCGGAGGCAGGGAAAACTTATGCATCCCTGTCGCCCTGTTGTGTCACCCAGTTGATAAACCTGAAATTCAATTTAGAAAGTATCTAGAAAGTATGTGCTATGTAAAAATCGTACTTGTGGCGTTCGCTGTGTTATTCAATGGTTTGGTATTTAACTAGTTTGTAAATGAAAATGATAGTGTTATTTCATTACAGTGAGTAATTACAAAATAATTTTTTCTCCCGGCTAAAGATTTGGTCAAGTTAACGTTGTGTCAAAGTGTTGTCTGTAAGTTGTGTAAGTGTCACTAAATCACAGTTCATACAACAGATTCTATAAAACTATTTTTTATGATGGAAACAGTTATCTTCAGCAAAATGATCATTAAAACCACCGAATATCAGCCGATCACAACACTGACGTATGTTAACTGAAACAATATTCTTCACAACTCGTGAGTAATTAATTTCAGCTCCATACATCAGCAAGAAAAAGTTTGTTATATGGATCGTGCTAAGGGCACTGTTTTTAAAGAACCAATCTGATTAGAATTATTTTCATTAAAATGAGTTAGGAACCACCTGTGCACATTTACTTTTACGCATTTTTATTACCTTCGGCATTTATGTCTGCAGAGTTGCGTAATTTGAATTTGCCGCTGAGATAATTGTTAAGATGGCGGCAGACAATTGACAGAGACCTTCTATTGTTAGAGAAAATTTCCTTTTAACAGGATAAGTATCTGAACTAATGCCGATCAAACTTTACTTTTATATTGTGCACTATTTAGACTAATTTTCATCAAGCAAACCTTCGATATTTTCGTAAGAAACACAGCTAAAAATGCGATACAAATCGCTGTCACCAATGGCTGCGCTCCTTGCAGCGGAAAGCAATAATTAACACAGATAATGCTTATTGAGAGAGGAATAACAGAAATAATTATTCACTCATATTTATAATAATAATGGACTCTATTCTCAAGTAATAATTAGCAAATAATTACAATTTAGTAACAGACATCAGTTTGATATGCGTCTTGCGTCCGCAATCTACAAAAGCCAACCAACAAAAGGGTAAATACAAACGAAGACGAACGCAGATCGTAAAAGGAATTTACAACTATCATTATCTTTGTATGATACGCATCGATATGTCCAATTACATCATAAAATATTATATAAATAATTAATATTTATCATCGTTTTGTTTTATTTCACTGCTTTTCCTTATGTCGGATGGATAACATTTATAACTGTTAGAGGCATAATTTCCTCTCGTCGCACTGTAGCTAAAATTCATCTCGTGGATGTTACATACTACACGCAAAGATACGGAACAGTAAAATATTTGTCAATAACAGTTGTGCATATTGTACGTGCTAGTATACTACAGAAGTAAAGTTTAGAAGGGAGGAGATGAAGTACGGGCGGAAATAAAGTTGTGAGGAGAGGTCGTGTGTCGTGCTTGGATAGTGCAGTCGGTAGAGAACTTGCCCGCGAAAGACAAAGGTCTTGAGTTGGAATCTCGGTCCGGCACACAGTTTTAATCTGCCAGGAAGTTTTGTGTCAGCTCACACTTCTCTACAGAGTGAAAATCTCCTTCAGGGAACATGCCCCAGGCTGTTTCTAAGCCGTGTCTCCGCAATATCCTTTCTTGCATGGCTCGCAGGAGAGCTTTTGTGGAGTTTGGAAGGTAGGAGATGAGGTACTGGCGGAAGTAAAGCTGTAAGGACGGTTCTCGGTCACGTTTGGGTAATTCAGGCGGTAGAGCACTTGTCCGCGAAAGATCCTGAGTTCGGGACGTGGTGCGGCAGACGGTTTTAACCTGTCAGGAAGTTTCACACTCCACAATCTTTTTAAATAACTGCCTTCACTATTAAGAACCCACAACACGACAATTTTTTGCAGCACCATGTAGAAAAAGGACGGGCATGACAGCCATTTCAGTTTGCGACTCCATACAGTACGGAAACCTCTTAATCGTGCCACTCGAAACCCCCTCAGTCACGCATAGTCATTTGACAGACCGCGTATTCTCCCAGTCACGTTTTGCATCGTTTTGAAGCCTTCTGATTTAAGAAGGAGAACACCCAGCAATCGGATTTTTAAATTTGTTATATTTATGTGATGTGTAGTTCAGAACTCAAATATCAGTAGGCCAAAGCAAGTCGATGAAAATATAAAAAATCCCCTAGAAGGCTATGAAGTTTCCTGATCGCTTTAATATACTAAAATACCTATTTTTTCGTCGATGGGCAGCGCTGTCTTTGGTAGAGTGCTCGTCTGCCACGTAAGGGTCTTAGGTCGGATTCTTGCACGATGCAAATTTTTGAACAGAGACACATGTTTTCTGTCACCTTTTCCATGAAGCATACAATGCATACCAAGGAAAAAAAAAAAAAAAAAACAGTGGCACTCGAGTCTGGTAATCACTGCTTCGACTCTCATTTCGGTCATTATTTTTTTCTTCTTTTCTCGTCGGTTCGAATACACACGTCATTTAAATACGAAATTCATCAAATATCTGCTAGTGAACAGTTATCCAACTACCATGCTTTTGAAAAATGCACGTCTTCTTACTCTTAATTACAAGGATTCTTAATTACTGAGCTCTATATGCAAAAGGCAATGTCCTTACTCATTCATCATCACTCAGCCCAAACCGCCAAATAGAGAAACTTGAAATTTGGAGAGAGTGATGATCTTACACTGTAGGCATCATTTAAGAAGGGATTTTTTTTTAAGTTCTTTCCCTAATGGAGTGAAATAGGGGATGGAAGAATTTTTGGAAATATGTTGCTATTAATGCAGTTTTGAAGCTAGAACTGGTTCCTCAGTCAAAAATAAAGAAATATCTATTATCATTTATCGAAAGTTAAGCTCTATGAGAGTGAAACAGTTGGTGAAAGTTTTTTAGAAAAGAATTCATTATGAAAGAACTATTGCAGCATTTTTAAAGCTAACTTTTGAGAACTGTTATTCGACTTCTCAGTTAGAAATAAAAAAGATACACGTTTCAAAGTTTTTGGTAATTCAACCCCTAAGAAGGTGAAATAGGGGATGGAAAATTTATGGAAATATTTCGTTATCAAGGCATTTTCGATGCTATATCTATGAGAATTTGTATTTGCCTTCTCGGTTCGAGATAAAAAGTAACGTACTTCAGTGTTTTTGGAAATTCGACCCCCAAAAAGATGAAAAGGGGTCTGACCAAATCATTGGCTCAGCATTGCCCAGCCCAAACCGCTAAGGATAGAAACTTAAAATTTGGGGAGGATGTTGATCTTACACTGTAGGCAACAAATAGCAAGGAAATGTTCGAAATTCCATCCCTGCGGAGGTGAACTTAGAGATGAGACGATTTTTGAAAATATGTCGCTATTGAGAGAATTTTGAAGATACAAAAAAAATACTTGAGTCAGTGTTTTTGGAAATTCAACCCCTAGGGGGTTGAAATAGGGGATGAAACTTACGATGACAATATTTCGTTACAATAAAACGTGTTTAAAGATAATTGTAAGTAATTTTCCTTTGACTTTTAAGGCAATATTTGGCAACGGCCTTGCCCGTGAGATCACCGAAGTTAAACGCTGTCGGGCGTGGTCGGCACTTGGATGGGTGACCATCCAGGCCACCATACGTTGTTGCCATTTTTCGGGGTGCACTCAGCCTAGTGATGCCAATTGAGGAGCTACTCGACCGAATAGTAGCGGCTTCGGTCAAGAATACCATCATAACGACCGGGAGAGCGGTGTGCTGACTCCACGCCCCTCCTATCCGCATCCTCCACGGAGGATGACACGGCGGTCGGATGGTCCCCGTAGACCACTCGTGGCCTGAAGACGGAGTGATTTTTTGAGTGCTTCTAAGGAAATATTTAGTAGCAGACGAAAGTTTCCATGGAAATCCCATGAACTCAAAAGCAGAATCAACAAAGACTTCCAGCTCTAGCGGCCAGAATCGCTTTTTAGTCAAAAGGACATTAGGAGAAGACCACCTATCTATTGCCTTAACTAGCGTGCAAAGAATAGGAGGCGTTGCAGTTTGTGAGAAATATAAAAATTCGATCAAAGGAAAAAAAATCTGTGTAGACCATACAGTCAATATGAGCGAATCAGCGGCTACTAAGCTAGTCTTCTATAAAATATTATCTAAATTTTAATAAATATTTTTTCAGCCTTGTATTTATTTCGCTTCTGCGAAACTTGCATGTAATATGAACCTCTGTCTAAAATTTTTGTAGGACTGGGTTTCGAACCCAAGGCATCTACGCTGCATGCAGTAACTTTAAGCCAAGCGACCACCGGCCGTATGCCTGTGCTATACGATATTAAGGGCACTCGGTAAATTTCAGAACCGATTTCCTCGAGAATGTTTGAGAAGTGCATTGAACTGCTTTTTTTTAGGTTGATATTGGAGTACTGTACTTCACGTACCACAGATATAAAAAATATAATAATAATAAAACAACATAATAAAAAGGTTCGACTGCCGTGTGGTCCTCTAAGATACAGTAGAGCACCGATTATCCGAACTTACAGGGGACATAAGCGTTCGGAAAAACCGGTTTATCCGAATAATCTAACTGTGTGCTTTTATTTGCCATTTCAACAATAAAATCTACAAATATTTATAGTAACATGAATCTCTTTTGTTATTACAAAGGCAAGTACAGTTAAGGCTGTATGCAATGCAGCCTACTAAACAAAATTCGTGTTATAATATGGGTTTCGCATGTGAAATACATATGCATAGAAATAACGCTTAAAAATCCTTGATTTTGGTATGCCTAAACAAACCAACCCGCTTACGAGCAACTAAGTCAAGCACTTTTTTTAAACACAGGTATGTGACACCGGTCGCTTTCATCGAGACTTCAAACCATCGTAGGGCAGTGTCTGAACAGGTAAATGCTTCAGAAGCAGCCGGTATATATTTTCATCTTCATTTTCTGGATCACTAATTGATGAGATGCTGGTATCGTCAACTTTACCAGTAACGAGCTTTACACTTTCGCCATCCTGCATGATTCGATGCCCTGGATCTGCATCGTCTACACTCATCCATTCTTCAACATCTTTTTCATCACATTCACGGCATTTGAATTGGTTCAGCATATTGAGTATTTCGGACATATCTTTCTGTTCGGCATTTACAATTAGGCTGAGAACTTTTTGCCATACTTAAAATTTTATTCCAGGCTTTTTTTCAAATTCTATTCCTTTACACTGCCCCACGCTGTTGCAGTCACATAGGACATATCTTTGAAATCAATACTTTTCTGATGTCTTGACAGACTTCCTTACAATAACTTGTGTAATAATTATTTTTTATAATTTCTTTCGAAAGCCTCAATAACGCCTTGATCCATGGGAGATTAGGTGGAAGAAACATCACTTTTATGAACTCTCTCTGTTCATTTAAGACATCACATGATGGATGAGTTAGTGCGTTGCCAAAGAGCAGTAGTGTTTTCTCCCATTTGCCATTCTTTAACTGATAAGCTTTTACACTGTCTACGAAAACATCCATAAACCATTCCGTGAAAACCGTGCCATCCATCCAAGCGTTCTTTTGTGAGGTGCAGACGTAGACATTGCAAACATATTAACGTGTGTGAAACAACGCGGTTTCTTACTTTTACAGATGACGAACGTAGGCAGTCGGTAGCTACATGTGACATTAGCACAAGCTAAGGCAGTAATACGATTCTCACTTATTTTAGGGCGAGGTACTGCTAATTTACAATATGTAGCAGCAGCTTTTCTTGACAAAGCTTTTCAAATGAGCCCAGTTTTGGCAGCATTGCTACTGTTTTCGAGAGCATAATCTTCGTTACTCAATACGTTCATTGGTTTGATTGTGAAACAATCAGCTGCTGAAGACAGTTTTACTCCTTGAATTTTAAGTTTATGAACGCCTTGCCTTGATTTAAAGGATTTTAACTAGCCCGTGATTGCATTAAAATTCGGCGGCTCTCCAAGATTTTCATTCAATGGACTTACCTTTCCGTGCAGAATGTGGCCAGAGATAGGTTCTACTTGTGAACCACTTGTAGACTCCACGGCTAGATCCAAGTTCATGGTGAGCTTCGTAGTTTTACGACTTGTCTATGCATCAGTAGAATCAAGTTTAGATATAAAATCCGTAATTGTGCTGCAGATTCACCATCCTCGAACCTTTTATTAATCTCGTATTTACCTCTCATAGAAAGGACAACACATTTACGTATAGGCATTTTAGATGACAAGTTTACCTTATGCAGTAAAACTGACACAAGTGATCGTAAGAGAACACAGACGATTACTATTGTCGGCGGCACCTCGATGAAGCGGGAGGGATGGCGATCGTGGCGGAGGGCGTTGGGGTGCGGGGTGGGGGGGGGGGGCGGTTGGGGGGGGGGAAGATAAGACTGCACTGGGGATGGGATGGGAAGCACGAGCGAGAGTAACAGCTCAGTTACTCGGTTGTTCGGTAGACCGACGTTCGAATAATCGACGCTCAACTCGCTTCATGGTAGTTGTTATAAATGTACATAATAACTTATGCTTTTGTGACATAATTGTGTTGAAAGAGTCATTACTTAGCGACAAAATCCGATGTCGACGAGTGCTTCGTTGAGGGCCACCTAAATGACAGTTTTTAATGCACTGCTTGTAAGTGGGCGCGATGGCCAGGCAGTGACCGATATACACGATCTGAATTGAAACTTGTTTCCTCCCGTTTTTACTATTGTTTATGTGAGCAAATGTTGAATGTGCCATTATAAATAATGACAATATTACGAAATAATGTATCATAAATTTAGTAATTACTCAATAATATTAATAGGAATTGTTATTAAGCTATGAAAATAACTGATCTGCTTCCATACAGCGATGGTGTACGAATATAATCGCGAAGGAGACAGTCAGCTATGGGATCCATGCAGGCAGTGAGGAGGGCATGGCTTTCAAAACTGCTGCAACCTGCTAATCGACGTCCAAGGAATATGTTGAAGAGGGGAGTTTTGAAGAAAAATTTGGGTGCCACTTGCAATAGGGAAATATATGGAGAGTTTCAGAAGAAAAGAAATTTACGGCCATCCGCTATTGTTGCACGTAAGATTTTTCGGGATAAGAGTAAAGGATCTGTGATGGTAGCATTTGTTCTGTTAGAGAGAAGTAATCTTACGCATAATTATAATAAGGATGCCAAGATGGCTGAAACTTGGTGCATTGTTGGTTTCCCGAAAAGGTTTCTAACACTGAGGCTGTGGTTAAGTGCCCAGATATGAAATGTGCGCCCATGAATAGTGAGCGGCTGTTGGTTAGGACGAAAACTGTGCTTAAAAGTGTTTGAATCATTGTACTTTACATTTCCTCGGTGCTAATAATGATGATGTGTAAATAAACTAATAATTATATGTGTAATTTACTAACTGTCAACACGTAATTTGTACTATAAATAAGTTCTTATTTCTCTCAGCACATTTGTTGAAATTTTTAAATGGTTTTCTCGCTTTATTTAGCCCCTTTTAGCTATGTTACGCCCTACCCCATCAGGCACAATGGCTGCTCGGGCCTTCCTTTTGTCCAAAGCGAATGAAAAAAATCATGCAGGTAGAAGGATGGACTGACGTTACATCTTGTGATTTGGGAGTTTCTGAATCGATTGCACTCTAGCCAAAAAAATCGCCAGACCTTACGGTGGCCGTTATGCCCACTCTCCTCAACAGAGACATGTTTCACTTGCTTTCTCCCGGCAGATAAAACGTTCAAACAAATTACGGGACACGTGACGTAAACTGCAGAAATTTCGACGGGTGAATGGCTCTTCACGAGAGCGCAGTACAAGAAAATTTAAACCTTTGGAAGAGTGGTCTACGCCGAAAAAGTACCGTAACACAGCACATGCAGATATAAACACACATACACACACACACTCACACACACACACACACACACACACACACACACACACACACACACACACACACACCTCAGACAACTAGCGCCACCATACAACCAAAAATGACCAAAGTCAGAAGTTATCGAAAATGAATACTCGTGTCCAAAGGGTTGGCATTTAAAATTAACACTGTTCTCTCATTTGACCCTGTAGAGCAGGGGTTCCCAACAAAATTTTCTCGAGGACCCCCTCATCGAGCATGATTGCTACCTTGTCATATCACAGGATCAAGTACCCAAAAAAGCCAAATTAAGAGTCTTTTCATACGTTTTCTGTTTCTGGTACTTAGAAAAAACATTGACATATTCATTACGAGAAAAAATATTGAGCTTAAAAGTTCTCATGCAGGAAGCAGCCAAAACAAAAAATCTGTTATCATACGAAATATATTTAATATATTTTTTATTCTAATAGCATCTTGCGGATCCCTCTGGCATAGCTCGCGGACCCCTTGGAGTCCCCGGACCACCTGTTGGGAACCACTGCTGTAGAGTGTAAGACTGGTTTCTCTGGTTGTGTAGTGATGCTGGTCGTTTACGGTAACTAGGTTGTCTTTCTGCGTGTGGTCGCCGAAGCCTCTCCTACCAAGGGTTTGAATTTCCTTGGACAGCACTTTGTCGTTGCATTTGCGCCTTGAAAATGACAGGATGCTCATCTGACGAAATACAGGTGGATGTCGTATTCACCCGGCTCCATTCCTATAAGTTGTTTGAACCAGAGAGATTTCAGTTCTTCATCATTGGTGTTATAAAAGGTCTGTCCTCTCCCATCATTGCAGTAAATCCTTTTGACCTCATTTTCGACTCTCTCTACCTTCGTTCGTTCTGAAGTGTCAACATTCTCGCGTTGTGGACAGAAGACGTACATTTAGCTACGAACCATTTGTTTATTGACGACTCGATGCCGTAAATCACGCGGGTTTCACTACAGGTCACTATTTTTGTCATGTTCAGAGGTTTCCGGAAATCAGACGTTATCTGAGATTCAGTTTTTGCTTATTCACGTTGTTTATCAGTGGGTTTAAGCTGCCGCTCCCATGGTACTCTTCGACTGTGTTCTTCGAAGGATGCTTAGCAAGGACTGTCTGACGGATGTACAACACTATATTATTGTACTGTGCGAACAAATCTTTGTCAGGAACCAGTCCTGAACTATAAACAGGGTGTGTTCCAATGCGCATAAATCACAGACGGTTGTGTATTGTTTTAAGGATAAAGCCACCAACGTCGATGTGGCTGGTGATTGTTTCCATACACGTGACTGATTGCACTGCTGGTTCAGTACCTTGGATTCCGTGATATGTTAATTTCTAACTATTGGTCCCTCATATCAAAATAGCTTAGGGCACTCCAATATCTGTACAATCCTGACTCTAAAGATATGGACTATCCTATGTATAGTGGTCCCTCCTGTGGTAGGCCTATACTCTGTACACATACATCTTTCAAATATTAGGGGTAATACCTTAGCATCCTATTGTGGTACACCCTATACACATACATCTTTTAAATATGGGTTCAGAACAGCACAGCACAAAAATTTATAGACAATACTGAAACTTGATGAAATGTATGTATTCTCCACGAATTAAAAATCTCATCGTCCCAATTTGTCACGTATATTTGACGCAGTTCTCACTTTTCATCTGCCTGTGAACCTCTCTTCATTTATTAACATTCAGATATATTTTTTAACAATCTATGATTTGATTGTACCAAAAATACTTCAGTAAAAGAACGTACATAAGCAACAATAGGCTATTACCTTATAAATTTACGTTGATGGAGTGTTACAAATTCTCAGCCGACTATTTAGTTCCATTCGTTGTAACAATTAATCACATGATCCCAAGACAAACTAGTAAAGCAAGCAGTGGAAACAGATGGATTCGCCATCGCCGACAAAGGGGGAGACTCCACTATAATCGGACAGCGTCATGCTGTGTGTCTGTTGCACTACCGTAGTGTGATGCTAACAGATTATGCACAGATAATTCTGTTATGCGTTTCTATGACTAAGTGATATGCAAAAATAGATCGTCTGCTGCGATTTTTCTTCCTATTTCTGAGGTTCCTTTACACCGATTTTAAATTTCTTGCCAGTTTGACCGATGCAGTATGTCTTACATTAAATTTCATACGTACCTAGTGTTTCGAAATTGTTTCTGTTGTGTTGGTCTTAAAGGCAATTCTGATATTAAACTTACTAAATTAATTGCTGAGTTGATTGGATACTTCTTTGTAGAATGGAAATGTAATAAATTTCCAATTTTGAACATTATTCTCATTATCTGAATTGTTATATTCCGGTAATGAGCTTTGTGTTTCTAGAATTCATTAACAATAGAATAAATGAAACGATTTTCACACAATATCGTCTTAAAATGACTAATTCTCTCTTAAATTCCTTTATATTCAACCGTAATTTAACTATTCAACTAATCCTGGCTTGAAAGACGCAGTTTTTGTGCCGCGCTAGATGGCACGAGCTATAATATATGACTACATCACTTGTGGTAGGCTAGCTATAGATAGCAAATGAATGATTCTGATTATCATTAGTGCTATAAAGACCCAGAAAGTTAATTGACGTATCTTCCTGATGTTCAGTTGAATTTAATGTTAGAATGAAGTTCGATCATCTTTTTATCTAATGAGTCAGTCTCATTGATGTAATAATATAATGTCATTCACGTATCTCCTGCAGTAAATTATTTTCTGTTCCCTCTCTGGACGTTTATCATAGAATTTAGTTTCGATATAATTAATAAATATATTAATGACAGTGGAAGAAAGCTGGCAGTCCATGCCCAGTTCTTTGTTTTGTATAAACGTCCTATTGCTGAATGTAAAGTAGTTATAGTCTAAAACCAGTCTCAGTAACTCAATAGATTCCAAAACTGCACTCTAGGAAAAAGTTTTATGAATGAGAAAATGATTTCTTATTAATTCGATGTATGCTTGCATAGATGTATCGACTTGTTGTCGAGGTACTTGGTAATGCTGGCTTACCTTAGTCGGCATTGCCTTCGAATGTTCTCTGAGCGTAGTCTGCTGTATTTTAGTTACCAGTATTTTACAGATATGTTCTATTTTATACTTGCTGCTATCTGCCAATGTTATCTTTTGAGAGGTCATATATTTTGTACTACGCTACTTGCCATTAAAATTGCTACACCAAGAAGAAATGCAAATGATAAACGGGTATTCATTGGACAAGTATATGATACTAGAACTGACATGTGATTACATTTTCACGCAGTTTGGGTTCATAGATCCTGAGAAATCAGTACCCAGAACAACCACCTCTGACCGTAATAACGGCCTTGATACGCCTGGGCATTGAGTCAAACAGAGCTTGGATAGCGTGTACAGGAACAGCTGCGCATGCAGCTTCAACACGATACCACAGTTCATCAAGAGTAGTGACTGGCGTATTGTGACGAGCCAGTTGCTCGGCTACCATTGACCAGACGTTTTCAGTTGGTGAGAGATCTAGAGAGTGTGCTGGCCAGGGCAGCAGTCGAACATTTTCTGTATCCAGAAAGGCCCGTACAGGACCTGCAACATGCGGTCGTGCATTATCCTGCTGAAATGTAGGGTTTCGCAGGGATCGAATAAAGGGTAGAGCCACGGGTCGTAACACATCTGAAATGTAACGTCCACTGTTCAAAGTGCCGTCAGTTCGAACAAGAGGTGACCGAGACGTGTAACCAATGGCACCCCATACCATCACGCCGGGTGATACGCCAGTATAGCGACGACGAATACACGCTTCCAATGTGCGTTCACCGCGATGTCACTAAACACTGATGATGCTGTAAACAGAACCTGGATTCATCCGAAAAAAGACGTTTTGCCATTCGTGCACTCAGGTTCGTTGTCGAGTACACCACCGCAGGCGCTCCTGTCTGTGATGCAACGTCAAGGGTAACCGCAGCCATGGTCTCCGAGCTGATAGTCCATGCTGCTGCAAATTTCGTTGAACTGTTCGTGCAGATGGTTGTTGTCATGCAAACGACCGCATTTGTTGACTCAGGGATCGAGGCGTGGCTGCACGATCCGTTACAGCCATGTGGATAAGATGCCTATCATCTCGACTGCTAGTGATACGAGGCCGTTAGGATTCAGCACGGCATTCCGTATTACCCTCCTGAACCCACCGATTCCATATTCTGCTAACAGTCATTGGATCTCAACCAAAGCGAGCAGCAATGTCGCGATATGATAAACCGCAATCGCGATACCTACAATCCGACCTTTATCGAAGTCGGAAACGTGATGGTACGCATTTTTTCATAGCATGTAAGCTTTCACGGCCGGCGTCTTCATTAATTAAAACTTACGGGCTGAATTGCCGTGGTCCATATATAAAACTTCGTCTCCTTCCTGGCGTTTCGTTGCCGGCTGCGGGCAACATCTTCTGAGGGGAGTCGGCGACCGGCTGCTAGGCGCTGGTGGTCCCACTTATATAGAGCACTCTTAGATGGCGCCACCACTCGTCACGTGCTTTCGGCTTTAAAACTATCTCTAGCTAGTGCCATCTCTCTCGATTACAGGTAATCGATTGTCACGTCGTTGGTACAAAGTCGAACGCCATACCTTGTCTAGTTTTAATCCTTCTTCTTTTCTATTAAAATTACTTCCGTGCTTATAGATCTCTATAGTTTCTCTATACATGCGAGTGTAATAATGTGAGGTCCTAGCTATCACGTTTGTCTCACTAAATTTTATTTCGTGATCACCGTCTTTGAAAACGTGTTCCGCTACAGCTGATTTTTCAATCTGTCGCAATCTACAGTTCCTTTTGTGATCCGATAGGCGGGTATTAACACTCCTTTTAGTTGTTCAAATATAAACCTTGCCACAGCTACACGGAATTTTATACACACCTGGGTCGTGCGTCTTTCACCGATCTTAAACTTTCACTAATTTTCTTGGTAGGTCGAAAGATTGTCTCCACTTGAAACTTGGCCAAAACTTTACCAATACGGTCCGTGATGTTATGAATAAATGGAAGAAAAACTTTTCCAGCTGACGGTTGTTGTTGCCGTGTATTTTCGAACGCTTTTCTTCTAGGGTGGAGTGCTCGATCTATTTCCTTGTCAGTCTACCCATTTCACTTGAAAGCTTTTCGCAAATGGCGTAATTCATCTTGTAAGTAAATTGGCTCACAGAGGTACACTAAAGTTTTTATGACTCCTCTCTTCTGCCTAGGATGATGATTCGAATTCTTATGTAGGTAACGGTCGGCGTGTGTGTCTTTCCTATATACCCTGTGCCCTAGAGATGGGACTCTAGGGAATATGAAAAAAGAGAGGAAGGTTTATCTCTTTAGCAAGAGTAATAAGAGGCAGATTTCAGACTACCTAGCAGATCAAACTGACTATGTTGAGTGTTTATAGAAAAAGTTCAAGGCAGTCGTAAAATGCGTTTTAGACAGATACTTGCCGAGTAAAATTGTAAGGGACGGAAAAACCCACCGTGGTTCAACAACAAAGTTAGGTTCAAATGGTTCAAATGGCTCTTAGCACTATGGGACTTAACTTCTGAGGTCATCACCCCTAGAACTTAGAACTACTTAAATCTAACTAACCTAAGGACATCACACACATCCATGTCCGAGGCAGGATTCGAACCTGCGACCGTAGCGGTCGCGCGATTCCAGACTGTAGCGCCTAGAACCACTCGGCCACCACAGCCAGCCAACAAAGTTAGGAAACTACTGCGAAAGCAATGAGAGCTTCACTGCAAATTTAAACGTAGCAATAACCTCTCAGAGAAACAGAAGTTAAACGATGTCAAAGTTGGCGTAAGGAGGGCTATGCGTGAAGCGTTCAGTGAATTCGAAGGTAAAATTCTATGTACCGACTTGACAGAACATCCTAGGAGGTTCTGGTCTTACGTTAAATCAGTAAGTGGATCGAAACGGCATATCCAGACACTCTGGGATGATAATGGCATTGAAACAGAGGATGACACGTGTAAAGCTGAAATACTAAACACCTTTTTCAAAATCTGTTTCATAGAGACCGCACTGCAGTTCCTTTTCTAAATCCTCGCACGAACGAAAAAATGGCAGACATCGAAATAAGTGTCCAAGGAATAGAAAAGCAACTGAAATCACTCAACAGGGGAAAGTCCACTGGACCTGACGGGATACCAGTTCGATTCTACACAGAGTATGCGAAAGAACTTGCCCCCCTTCTAACAGCCGTGTACCGCAAGTCTCTAGAGGAACGGAAGGTTCCAAATGATAGGAAAAGAGCACAGGTAGTTCCAGTTTTCAAGAAGGGTCGTCGAGCAGATGCGCAAAAGTATAGGCCTATATCTCTGACAACGATCTGTTGTAGAAGTTTAAAACATGTTTTTTGCTCGCGTATCATGTCATTTCTGGAAACCCAGAATACACTCTGCAGGAATCAACATGGATTCCGGAAACAGCGATCGTGTGAGACCCAACTCGCTTTATTTGTTAATGAGACCCAGAAAATATTAGATACAGGCTCCCAGGTAGATGGCATTTTCCGTGACTTCCGGAAGGCGTTCGATACAGTTCCACACTGTCGCCTGATAAACAAAGTAAGAGCCTACGGAATATCAGACCAGCTGTGTGGCCGTGTTCAAGAGTTTTTAGCAAACAGAACACAGCATGTTGTTCTCAATGGAGAGACGTCTACAGACGTTAAAGTAACCTCTGGCGTGCCACAGGGGAGTGTTATGGGACCATTGCTTTTCAAAAAAATGGCTCTGAGCACTATGGGACTCATCATCTGAGGTCATCAGTCCCCCAGAACTTAGAACTACTTAAACGTAACTAACCTAAGGACGACACACACACCCATGCCCGAGGCAGGATTCGAACCTGCGACCGTAGCGGTCGCACGATTCCAGACTGAAGCGCCTAGAACCGCTCGGCTACTCCGGACGGCATTGCTTTTCACCATATATATAAATGACCTAGTAGATAGTATCGGAAGTTCCATACGGCTTTTCGCGGATGATGCTGTAATATACAGAGAAGTTGCAGCATTAGAAAATTTCAGCGAAATGCAAGAAGATCTGCATCGGATAGGCACTTGGTGCAGGGAGTGGCAACTGACCCTTAACATAGACAAATGTAATGTGTTGCGAATACATAGAAAGAAGGATCCTTTATTGTATGATTATATGATAGCGGAACAAACACTGGTAGCAGTTACTTCTGTAAAATATCTGGGAGTATGCGTACGGAATGATCACATAAAATAACTGTTGGTAAGGTGGGTGCCAGGTTGAGATTCATTGGGAGAGTCCTTAGAAAATGTAGTGCATCAACAAAGGAGGTGGCTTACAAAACAATCGTTTGAACTATATTTGAGTATTGCTCGTCAGTGTGGGATCCGTACCACGTCGGGTTGACAGAGGAGATAGAGAAGATCCAAAGAAGAGCGGCGCGATTCGTCACAGGGTTATTTGGTTAGCGTGATAGCGTTACGGAGATGTTTAGCAAACTCAAGTGGCAGACTCTGCAAGAGGGGCGCTCTGCATCGTCGTGTAGCTTGCTGTCCAGGTTTCGAGAGGGTGCGTTTCTGGATGAGATATCGACTATATTGCTTCCCCCTACTTATACCTCCCGAGGAGATCAGGAATGTAAAATTAGAGAGATTCGAGCGCGCACGGAGGCTTTCCGGCAGTTGTTCTTCCCGCGAACCATACGCGAGTGGAACAGGAAAGGGAGGTTCACATGGCTCTGAGCACTATGGGACTTAACATCTGAGGTCATCAGTCCCCTAGAACTTAGAACTACTTAAACCTAACTAACCTATGGACTTCACACACATCCATGCCCGAGGCAGGATTCGAACCTGTGATCCTAGCAGTTGCGCAGTTCCGGACTGAAGCGCCTAGAACCGCTCGGCCACCGTGGCCGGCACGGAAAGGGAAGTAATGGCAGTGGCACGTAAAGTGCCCTCCGCCACACACCATTGGGTGGCTTGCCGAGTGTAAATGTAGATGTAGATGTAGAATGGATGCAGGCGATCAGACAGAATGCTTACGTACGTGTCACCTGTCAGAGCCATATCTAGACGTATCAGGGCTCCCACATCACTCCAACTGCACACGCCCCACACCATTACAGAGCCTCCACTAGCTTGAACGTCCCCTGCTGACATTCAGGGTCCGTGGACTCATGAGACTGCCCCATACCCGTACACGTCCATCCGCTCGATACAATTTGAAACGAGACTCGTCTGACCAGGCAACATGTTTCTAGTCATCAACAGTCCAAGGTCGATGTTAATGGGTCCGGGCGAGGCGTAAAGCTTCTTGTCGTTCAGTCATCAAGGGTACACGAGTGGGCCTTCGACTCCGAAAGCCCTTAACATAATGTTTCGTTGAATGGTTCGCACGCTGACGCTTGTTGATGACCCAACATTGAAATCAGCAGCAATTTGTGGAAGGGTTGCACTTCACGTTGAACGATTCTCTTCAGTCGTCATTGGTTCTGTTTTTGCTTTTTCCGGTCGCAGCGATGTCGGAGATTTGATGTTTTACCTGGTTCCTGATATTCACGATACACTCATGAAATGGTTGTACATGAAAATCCCCACTTCATCTCTACCTCGGAGATGCTGTGTCCCACCGCTCGTGCGCCGACTATAACAACACGTTCAAACCCACTTAAATCTTGATAACCTGCCATTGTAGCAGCAATAGCCGATCTAACAACTGCGCCACACACTTGTTATCTTATATAGGCGTTGCCGAACGCAGCGCCGTGTTCTGCCTGTTCGCATGTTCCTTTATTTGAATGCGCGCGCCTTTCTTTGACGCTCCAGTGTACTAGCTCCAGAGACCCTTTGCTCACTTGATTTCTTAACTTATGGTAACTTATTGAGATATCTGTTATTTTGACTTTCGTGCGACGATTTAAAGAAGGGATCTTCCTCATTGAAGCAGTTTTGTACGTCTACCTGAGGACCCTTCTAGAAAAGAAATGAGCTAATATATCTTCAGAAGGTGGTGCCCCATGGCTGAAAAATGGTTCAAACGGCTCTGAGCACTATGGGACTTAACATCTGAGGTCATCAGTCCCCTAGAACTTAGAACTACTTAAACCTAACTAACCTAAGAACATCACACACATCCATGCCCGAGGCAGGATTCGAAACTGCGACCGTAGCGGTCGCGCGATTCCAGACTGAAGCGCCTAGAACCGCTCGGCCACTCCGGCCGGCTAGTGAGAGTAACTGTTAACAGCTTTATACCGCACAGGGACGACTTAACATCCGATTACAGTTTTAACATGAATGAATACACTCACTAGCACACTTTCTATTGATTGACGTCGTAATGTAAATTACGGTATGAAACAGTGCATTATTCATGGTTTCATCGCCTGACGATAACGATTTTATATTTCACCTAACGCGATGCTATGAATATATTTATGAACTTGATGATGGCCAGACGAATGGAACTGGTTATATTAATAAAGTTTTTTACAGCAGCTCAAGGCGGTAATAGGACATATTTCAAATGAGCTGAATATGCTCGAACCAGCTGGTATGCTTCAACGCTTCTCCAATCTACAATAAACTTCTACAAGAAGGGGAAGAAAAAGCTTCCGCATTGTATAGAATCTTTTAGGTTTCTCATCTGTCTACATGACGTTTCTCTTTTCACCAATTTTAGTCGATGTTCTGTTATTCCGTTAGTGATCGCAGACTCTGAACAGTCTATTCAGACCGTGACGTCAACGCCGCCACCGCATGCCTGTCTACAAACATATTATTAGCCTCGAGAATGAACTTGGAGGAAATGTAAAAGCCCAAGCAGTAATCTTAAATGGACCTATATTCTTTCGTGGCTGCAGGGTTAATTTTAGTCTTGACGTCGGTACTGGAAATTCAGGCAGTGGTTGGTTTACGCTAGCCATCGTTCGTTGTGAAAACACGTCCCTTCCTAGACTTGAATCTTTTGCCGACAGAGATGTCATCGCCAACAAGACTTTGCATTATGGAATTGACCAGAAGACTCAAATTAGGCCTAGTTATGTTTATAGTAATATGCCATGTACATTACCTTAAGGACGATTTTTTACGAGGCTCGTTTCTATTTATCATGGTAGAGCCTACACGTACTCGAGATACTAACATTTGTAGTCTGTCAACAAATCCCAAATAATAAATGAAATCCTTCAAGATTACCAGAAAACAGGATGTGGACCGCAGTATGCAGGAAAGAGTAATCGGAGTATCACAATTCCTTCGCCTAAACCGACGCGCGACTAATGCGCAGTTTCTCCCCGAGAGCGCCGGGCAACCTCCGCTGCCACGACTCGGAACGTGGGAGACACGGCCTGTGAAGGCGACGGCAGCGCCGCTGTGTTCTTGCTCCCTGCTGCTAGTCGTCGTGTTGTGCGGGGCATTCTGTGAGATACACAGTGCTCACCGACGCGACAGATCCTAATGCGCCCTATTCACACATAAGGCACCGCGTCATCGGTTTTCGCAAGCCTTCATTAGGAGGTGGGAGGCCCCCGAAGCAGCGTCTCGTCCTGTTGGCGCCCTGGTCCGCTGCCGTATTTACACCCCATTTGCGTTTACCTTGAAAGGGGAAATTGTGCAATTAAATTACTTATCCCTGCCGAGGGCGAGGACGCGGAAACGTGGGAACGTTTTGCGTGGATGCGCGCCGAAGCACTCGAAGCAGAAGGAATGCCCCTGAACCACTTTGTGCAAATAGGCCGCAATTTGTGCCGGCAATCACAGTGCGATTACTGGAGATCGATAGCGGCGCGGCCTAGTCGCGAATCGACAGAGCGCTAACAGTTCTGGCAGCTCTTTCTCGGTCTCCGATGTTTCCACTTCGTTTTTCCCCGTACGAACGTGCAAGTCCTGCCCTAAGAGAACTGCGCTTTCGGTGACCTCGTACCTACTTTGTAATGAGCGAGGTGGCGCAGTGGTTAGCACACTGGACTCGCGTTCGGGAGGACGACGGTTCAAACCCGCGTCCGGCCAAACTGATTTAGGTTTTCCGTGATTTCCATAAATCTCTTCAGGCAAATTCCGCCATGGTTCCTTTCAAAGCGCACGGCCGCATTTCTTCCCCATCCCACCGTAATCCGATGCCCCCCCCCCCCCCCCAACAAATCCACCAACCATCCAAGCCCGTTTTCTGTAAGCAATCATTTCATACTACAAAGATATATTTTACGTACAGTAGGAATACTGAAAGGCGTTGCAGCAGTGGTATGGTTCACGACAGGTCAACGAAGTTAACCATTCTTGGGCTGGGCTAGCGCTAGGATAGGTGACCATCCGGTCTGCCGAGCGCTGTTGGCAAGCGGGGTGCACTCAGCCCTTGTGAGGCAAACTGAGGAGCTACTTGACTGAGAAATAACGGCTCCGGTCTCGGAAACTGACATACGGCTGGGTGAGCGGTGTCCTCAAATGGTGGCCGGCCGATGTGGCCGAGCGGTTGTAGGCGCATCAGTCTGGAACCGCGTGACCGCTACGGTCGCAGGTTCGAATCCAGCCTCGGGCATGGATGTGTTTGACGTTCTTAGGTTAGTTAGGTGTAAGTAGTTCTAAGTTCTAGGGGTCTGATGTCCTCAGATGTTAAGTCCCATAGTGCTCAGAGCCATTTGTTCAAATGGTTCAGATGGCTCTAAGCACTGTGGGACTTGACATCTGAGTCATCAGTCCCCTAGACTTAGAAGCAAGTAAACCTAACTAACCTAAGGACATCACACACATCCATGCCCGAGGTAGGATTCGAACGTGCGACCGTAGCAGGCGCGTGCTTCGGGACTGAAGCGCCTAGAACTGTTCGGCCACAGCGGCCGGCGCGGTGTATCGACCACATGCCCCTCATTATCCGTATACAGTGATGCCTGTGGGCTGAGGATGGCACGGCGGCCGATTGGTACTGTTGGGCCTTCATGACCTGTTTGGGTGAAGTGTTTTTTATTTTTATTATTTTAGTTTTTTATTTATTTCTGGAATATTGATAATTTGTACTTTGTCGGAAGTTGATGGAGCCTGTATAGTCTATAGGGTGACCATGAAGTCCTAAATTAAAAATAATCATAACTTGGAAAGTAGTAGAGATAGCTATTACATGTGGATGTGCTTCCGTGTCAGTAGTTTTGATATGGCGCTGAGATGACTAAGCTATTGTACGTGCAATAACGTCTGCTGCCTTCAAGCGCCTACCAGTTTGGGTAAGCATAGCCTGTGATGTGCATCCCTCTTTCAGCCTTCCCAAGCTGCACCAGCGCACGATGCACCAGCATACGCAGCGTCCCTGTCGAGCAGTGTATACAGAGGGGCGTGGGCAGTAGAGTGCATCTATGCATGATGTTAAGTAACTATACAGAACACAGGAAATCTGAATAAAATCTATTTCAGTCACAAAATGGCTCTGAGCACTATGGGACTTAACTTCTGAGGTCATCAGTCCTTGTTTCAGTCACAATTTTTCCGTGTTTTATTAAATTATACGATGCATTTCAGAACCTGTGGGTTCATCATCAAATGCATAATTTGTATTTGCTCTTGAATGAGGTGAAATGTGTTTTCCGTTATGAGAAAGAGGTACTGGGTTTCGTATTTCATGAACTAGTGCGAAAGTATGTGAGAAACAATGTTTCAGCACTCGATTCATGAAATACGAAAAATAACATCTAACAATCTCGTAACAAGAAAATGCATTTCGCCTCACTCAAGAGCAAATGTATATTACATATTAGATTATTTACATTTGAACATGGATCCACTCCGAAATGCGTCGCGTGATTAATAAAACACGAAAAAACTTGTAACTGAAAGGGTTTTCGTTTAAACTTGGGCTGTGTAATGAATGCAGTCACATTCACAGCTGCAAAAAATGAATAAATTGAAAATAGCTTTATATTATATAACGTGTACATTGTTGTGGACTGGCAAGACAGCCAATCCACAGTGACGGGCAACCGAAAGGCACGCGCGCAAACTGACGCAGGCCGGCGCGAGGCATGCTTCATTAGATACATAGCAAAGGATAAATGGCGCCTTGCTAGGTCGCAGCAACCGACCCAGCTGAAGGCCACGCCAACCATCGTCTCGGCAAACGAGAGCGCAATCCCCAGTGAACTGTAGCTATGAACGTCGGCTGTACAACTGGGGCGAGTGCTAGTAAGTCTCTCTAGACCTGCCGTGTGGCGGCGCTCGGTCTGCAGTCACTGATAGTGGCGACACGCGGGTCCGACGTATACTAGCGGACCGCGGCCGATTTAAAAGCTACCACCTAGCAAGTGTGGTGTCTGGCGGTGACACCACATACATTATGCAACAAACAGCGTGGAAGTATGGATTAAACACATTTCGCATCGTATAAGCATTGTATTCATTGGCTACGAAGTTTTTCGCGACAGAGTGCTTGCTTAAAAGTTGTCAGTTCATGGGGTATAAAAGTGGAGCCTGGCCAGTTCACGACAGACACCTTGAGCCCCTGACGATGATATTGGAGGCAGTCGTCAAAAGCCTAGAATTCTATCAGAATTTGATGCGGCAAGTAAACCAAGAACTTTTTACGCATTCTATTCACTGCTATAAATCTTAACACGTAGCACGTATAACTCAATAAAAGCGTTTTACAAATATAATAACGATCAAAAGTTAAAGGGCAGGTAGCTTCCTCAAAGAATAAACATTTTGTCATAATTCATATATCTTCTTCAAACCAATACGTATGTTGTACTAAAGTAGCCTATCTTCCTTCTCAGGATTCAAGCTATCCGCATACCAAACTTCATCGAAATCAGTACAGCATGTTAGTCGTGAAAAAGCAGTAGAGTTACTTTTGCATTTATAATACTGTATTAGAAAGGATAAAATTTTCTGTTATATTTTTTTCATGATCCGATTTTGATGGAATAAAGCCTATACAATGTCGCAAGCTACCCCCAAGATACCTATGAAAACCTCATGAAAGAGATTGGCGTGTTGATAGAAACAGCAGATGTGACATTTTTAGACGAAATTGTAAATAACGTTATCCTTTTCCTTCGTGATCCGATTTTGATGAAGCAAAGCGTCTACGGTGTCCCAAACAATGCTCAAGTTGCCAGTGCAAAACACGTGAAATTTCGGCTGGTAGTTTCAGAGAAGCGAGTTCAAACTAACAAACAGTTTTATTATTAGTACAGAATGGAGAGAGCATCGTGGTTTGTTGTCCTATGTTTAGCAACTCTCAAAGTGTTTCTTTTTCCTTTCAATGTGTGTCCCACTCGTGCCTCGTAGAACAGATGTGATATTCGAGGTCTGTCGATGTGCGACTCAGCATTGCAGCGTCAACTATTCTGATTGTTGCGTCGATTCGTGCATGAAGGGTAGCGGTCTCATTGACTAGTGTTGTGAACACGCGGTCCTCGACGTCACCCAACATAATGAAGTCTAATGACATGACATGGGGAGAGTGCGCCATGCTATGGGGGACCATCACGACCCGTCCACCGCTTATGTAACGCTTTATGGACAGTTGATCTCATCAACACCTACATCTATAGACATACTGCGCAAGATACCGTATGGTGCGTAGCGGAGGGTACCCTGTTCCACTCGCAAACAGAGCGAGGGGAAAACGACTATCTGTATACCTCCGTACGACTCCTAACCCGTCTAACCTTATCTTCGTGGTCCTTATGCGAAGTGTATGTTGGCGGTAGTAGAATCGTTCTGCAGTTAGCCTCAAACACTGGTTCTCTAAAGCTTCTGAATAGTGCTCCTCGAAAAGAGCGCCGCCTTCCCTCCTCTCCCTCCTTGACCCCTCTCCACGGTTATTTCCCGAAGCATCTCCATAATACTTGCGTGTTATTGGAACCTAATGTTAACAGACCTAGCAGCCTGCCACTGAATTGAAGCTGATCTGGTACTGATCCCAAACACGCGAACAGTATTCAACAGTGGGTTGCGTTGTTTACACATGAATCACGCTTTCCTAGAATTGTCTCAATAAACCGAAGTCGACCATTCGCTTTCCCTGCTACAATTCTTACATGCTCATTCCACTGTTTTGCAACGTTACGGCTACATATTCAATCGACGTGTCAAGCAGCACACTGCTAATGCTGTACTCGAGCAGTTTGGGCTTATTTTGCCTACTCGTCTGCATTAACTTAGGTTTTTCTACGTCCAGAACTAGCTGCCATTCATCACACCAACTAGAAATTTTGTTTAAGTCATCTTGTATCCTCCTACAATCATGCAAAGACGACATCTTCCCATACGCCACAGCATCATCAGCGAAGTGCTGCAGACTGCTGCACATACTGTCCGCCAGATCATTTATGTATGGGTCTATAGAAAATAACAGCGGTTCTGTGTCACTTCTCAGGGCCCCTCCTAAGGATACCCTTGCCTCTGCAGTTCGTGTGATGCATGACGAGTTGACTTCTGGGGGTTGCGCTGAAATGCAGCTTCTACTCTGTCAGCACGTCTTTGACACTGCCCGTCTCCTTAAAGTTTTGAACCACTTAATTATCCTTACTTCTGGCGATGGTTTCCTCCCGTACCAGTGATGATGATTCTGCAGTACCTTGTCACAGATTTGCGTTCTGATTACCAGATGGTATACTGTGCCTTCTCCTGGTCTGTCGCCATTTTGATGCACTCCAAGACAAATCTGCAACAAAGGACAAAAGAAAAAACTTTGAGAACTACTAAACATATTACACTAGGCCAAGATTCACAGTATCTCATAGTTTCAAAGAGAGGATTTTTCGGTCTTTAAAAGAATTATATTAACAAATTACAATAAAACTGTTTCGTGGGAAAATACGACATTCATTATAGAAAAATCAGAAAAACAAATAAGAAATAAGTATTCAAATTCAAATGGTTCAAATGGCTCTGAGGACTGTGGGACTTAACATCTGAGGTCATCAGTCCCGTAGAACTTAGAACTACTTAAACCCAACTAACCTAAGGACATCACACACATACATGCCTAAGGCACGATTCGAGCCTGCGACCGTAGCGATCGCGCGGTTCCGGACTAAAGCGTCTAGAACCGCTTTGCTACACCGGCGGCGAAATAAGTATTTTTAATATCACTAAGTTTTAATTGTTTAGAAATATATTCTCCTAATAACTGTTCCAAATAGCAGACGCAATATGTGTGAACTCAGAAACAAAATTAATTATAGCAATAAGGTCAATGTTCGTGGTTTCTTCTTCTCCGCTACCAGCGCGTCTCTAGGTGGCGGATAGGGGAAGGGTCTGTAGATATACAATTCAGGTGAGAAGTAAAATACCACCCGCGGACCAACGCAGAAATCAGAATAGAACAGCGGCTGTCCCCGGATTGGATGGCCTTTGGTCTGCGTCTGTCCACTAGACTAGGGGCGGCTGAGAAAAACCTCCGGGCTAACAACCATGGTTGTAAACCAGTGGCTCTAACAAAAAGATCCTCTTCATACATAATATTCCAATTATGGCAGAGCGTGATGTGAAACAAATTACGACAGGTCGACTGTTCATCGCACCAAAGTGCACAAGCAGACAATCGGATTCTTTGGAGTCTGCATCATTACACAGAGATGAATCGGAGCGTCTTGGAACCTCAAGCAAGATAAATATAGAAAACAAAGTTACATAAATACTTTCAACGTACGTTCTGTTCTAAAAACTGGAAAATTAAAAACAAAAATATTACGGGCTACTTCAAAACCATAAACCTCTCATACCGGCCTTACAAGAAGCCAGATTCATGGATGAAAACAGTTTTGAATCTGGGGGGTTCAGAATATACAAAGGAAAGATAGGCAAATAAAATTATGAAACACACACCGCACCTAGGAAATGGCTTTATAATAAACAAAAATCTTTTGTACTCCATTATCAACCCTGAATCACAATTTGAAAGACTCTCCACACTTGCTTTCAGACCTGCTAAAATATACACTGTCATTAATGCATACACCCCCTAAATGAAGAAAACGGAAAGGTCAAGGAGAGAGTGGAAACTTTTTAGGACGAACTAGATGATGTGCAAACAATTCTAGAGAAATGTAGCGTCCTGTTTATGGTGGACTTCACTGTCCTGCTAGGGAAGGAGAAGAAATAGAAAAAAAAGTTCTAAACTACGCAGCACTTAAGAGAACTAACCCAAATGCCATCAGACTAATAAAACTATGCCAACCACGCAACACGATCGTGAGCTCGAGAGTCTTTTAAAAGCTGCCCAGAAAACAGAAAACATGGGCCCCTCAAACCCACACGTATACGATATTGCAGTGCCTGTATTATTCCGAATTGTGATGCAATGTTCCTTCGGATATGCATGGTTGACGACGTATAGAAGTTTTGGTCTGGCCGTGAGTCGTGCTCGGATAGCCTAATGGTATGGCGACCACTCACCATAATCGGGAAATCCGGGTTCGAGTCCCGTTCCGGGACAAATTTTCATTGTCCATATTCCATTATACGGCTGAAGGTTGTCTATATTCGTAACTGCGAATTTATTTCTTGTAAACCCACATGTAGGTGAATTCCAACTCCATCACGTGGCATTCAAATTGAACCACCATAAAGAATACAAAATTTCAAAAATTCAGAGGAGCCACTCTATATTCTGATCACTATCTTTCTAAAATAAAACTCAAAATTATCCCCGAAAGGAAAATCCGAACCAGCAAGCCCAAAAAAAGAAAATTCTACTCGGAAAAGATAATGAACGCCAAGGAGTTTCTCCTCGCAACTGAAAACATCCAAAAGCAAAACTGGGATCATATAAAAATGCCTAATAAGTAAAGCCGAACAATTAGCTTCCGTAACTTCAGCCAAAAAACATGCCTGGTGAACGGAAGAAGTAAAGTAGAACTGGCCTTCTCACCAAAAACACATATGGAAAACGTCCCTTTCATGGAATGAAAAAATAAGACATTATAACTCAGTAGTCAAGCTGGAAGCCCTGTATGCAGCCAGTCCATGACCAGTCATGAACTAGTTGGAAGTCTGGGGATCAATGAAAGTAAAATATTTTAAAAAATCCTTGGCCCAATTTTTTTTGAGTCTTCTTTTACTGGTTTGATGCGGCCCGCCAAGAATTCCTCTCCTGTGCTAACCTCTTCATCTCAGAGTAGAACTTGCAACCTACGTCTTCAATTATTTTCTAGATGTATTCAATCTCTGTCTTCCTCTACACTTTTTGCCCTCTACAATTCCATCTAATACTATTGAAGTCATTACCTCGTGTCTTAACATATGTGCTATCATCCTGTCTCTTCTCCTTTCCTCTCCGATTCTGCGTAGAATCTCCTCATTCCTAACCTTATCAGTTCACCTAATTTTCAATATTCCTCTGTAGCACCACATCTCAAATGCTTCGATTCTCTTCTGTTCCGGTTTTCCCACAGTCAGTGTTTCACGACCTTAAAATGCTGTGCTCCAAACGTACATTCTCAGAAAATTCTTCCTCAAATCAAGGCCTATGTTTGATACTAGTAGACTTCTCTTGACCAGGAAGGCCCTTTTTGTCAGTGCTAATCTGCTTTCGATGTCCTCCTTGGTCCGTCCTTGATTATTTTCCTACCTTAGTAGTAGAATTCCTCAATTTCATGTACTTCATGAGCATCAATCCTGATAAGTTTCTCGCTGTTCTCATTTCTGCTACCTCTGATAACTGTCGTCTTTCTTCGATTTTCTTCCAGTCCATATTGTGTAGTCATAGCCTTTCATATTGAATTTTAATTCCACTTCTGAACCTGTCTTTTATTTCCGTCATTGCTCCTTCGATGTACGGATAGAATAGTAGGGGCGAAAGACTATACCCTTGTCTTACACTCTTTTTAATCCGAGCACTTCGTTCTTAGTCGTCCACGCTTATTATTTCCTCTTGTCCCCATATTCAGGAACAACAAACTAATCCACATCAGAAATGAAACACTTTACCAAGCTACCGAAAAACTCTCAGACATAGTGAGGAAAGAAGAATTGGTTTTTATCGACACATCCTCAGAATGAACACAAATTATTTACAAAAAAAAAATTGCCTACTTCCACAAAACAAACATCAAATTGGTTTAACGAAACGGAGGACTTAAGAAAACTTCAAACCACAGAAAAGATGATCGCAGACAACATAGCAAAAAGTAACCAAAGACAAAAACGAGTGGTTCCAAGTCAAAATGAAAATTAAACGAGCAGTCCAAATCTCTGAAGCAAAAAGAAAGCTAGGTCATAAAAAACGATACAATACTGGGCTAATAGAAAGGTACAGAACATTAAAAATTAACTGATTCCACGTAAACCCAAAGTCGGGTGAAACAAAAGAAAAAGAATATCAATGTACTCTTCAAACTAACAACTCATAGCTCTCTGTTGAAACATTGTGCTCTTTGAAGGCTGGTACGAAAAATTCAGAAAGTCGCTTTTCTTTTTTGGTCATCAGTCTACTGACTTGTTTGATGCGGCCCGCCACGAATTCCTTTCCTGTGCTAACCTCTTCATCTCAGAGTAGCACTTGCAACCTACGTCCTCAATTATTTGCTTGACGTATTCCAATCTCTGTCTTCCTCTACAGTTTTTGCCCTCTACAGCTCCCTCTAGTACCATGGAAGTCATTCCCTCATGTCTTAGCAGATGTCCTATCATCCAGTCCCTTCACCTTATCAGTGTTTTCCACATATTCCTTTCCTCTCCGATTCTGCGTAGAACCTCCTCATTCCTTACCTTATCAGTCCACCTAATTTTCAACATTCGTCTATAGCACCACATCTCAAATGCTTCGATTCTCTTCTGTTCCGGTTTTCCCACAGTCCATGTTTCACTACCATACAATGCTGTACTCCAGACGTACATCCTCAGAAATTTCTTCCTCAAATTAAGACCGGTATTTGATATTAATAGACCTCTCTTGGCCAGAAATGCCTTTTTTGCCATAGCGAGTCTGTTTTTGATGTCCTCCTTGCTCCGTCCGTCATTGGTTATTTTACTGCCTAGGTAGCAGAATTCCTTAACTTCATTGACTTCTTGACCATCAATCCTGATGTTAAGTTTCTCGCTGTTCTCATTTCTACTACTTCTCATTACCTTCGTCTTTCTCCGATTTACTCTCAACCCGTACTGTGTACTCATTAGACTGTTCATTCCGTTCAGCAGATCATTTAATTCTTCTTCACTTTCACTCAGGATAGCAATGTCATCAGCGAATCGTATCATTGATATCCTTTCACCTTGTATTTTAATTCCACTCCTGAACGTTTCTTTTATTTCCATCATTGCTTCCTCGATGTACAGATTGAAGAGTAGGGGCGAAAGGCTACAGCCTTGTCTTACACCCTTCTTAATACGAGCACTTCGTTCTTGATCGTCCACTCATATTATTCCCTCTTGGTTGCTGTACATATTGTATATGACCCGTCTCTCCCTATAGCTTACACCCACTTTTTTCAGAATCTTGAACAGCTTGCACCATTTTATATTGTCGAACGCTTTTTCCAGGTCGACAAATCCTATGAAAGTGTCTTGATTTTTCTTTGGCCTTGCTTCCATTATTAGCCGTAACGTCAGAATTGCCTCTCTCGTCCCTTTACTTTTCCTAAAGCCAAACTGATCGTCACCTAGCGCATTCACAATTTTCCTTTCCATTCTTCTGTATATTATTTTTGTAAGCAGCTTCGATGCAGGAGCTGTTAAGCTGATTGTGCGATAATTCTCGCACTTGTCAGATCTTGCCGTCTTCGGAATTGTGTGGATGATGCTTTTCCGAAAGTCAGATGGTATATCGCCAGACTCATATATTCTACACACCAACGTGAATAGTCGTTTTGTTGCCACTTCCCCCAATGATTTTAGAAATTCTGACGGAATGTTATCTATTTCTTCTGTCTTATTTGACCGTAAGTCCTCCAAAGCTCTTTTAAATTCCGATTCTAATACTGGATACCCTATCTCTTCTTAATCGACTCCTGTTTCTTCTTCTATCACATCAGACAAATCGTCACCCTCTTAGAGGCTTTCAGTGTATTCTTTCCACCTATCTGCTCTCTCCTCTGCATTTAACAGTGGAATTCCCGTTGCACTCTTAATGTTACCACCGTTGCTTTTAATGTCACCAAAGGTTGTTTTGACTTTCCTGTATGCTGAGTCTGTCCTTCCGACAATCATATCTTTTTCGATGTCTTCACATTTTTCCTGCAGCCGTTTCGTCTTAGCTTCCCTGCACCTCCTATTTATTTCATTCCTCAGCGACTTGTATTTCTGTATTCCTGTTTTCCCGGGACATGTTTGTACTTCCTCCTTTCATCAATCAACTGAAGTATTTCTTCTGTTACCCATGGTTTCTTCGCAGCTACCTTCTTTGTACCTATGTTTTCCTTCCCAACTTCTGTGATGGCCCTTTTTGGAGATGTCCATTCCTCTTCAACTGTACTGCCTACTGCGCTATTCCTTATTGCTGTATCTATAGCGTTAGAGAACTTCAAACGTATCTCGTCATTCCTTAGTACTTCCGTATCCCACTTCTTTGCGTACTGATTCTTCCTGACTAATGTCTTGAACTTCAGCCTTCTCTTCATCACTACTATATTGTGATGTGAGTCTATATCTGCTCCTGGGTACGCCTTACAATCCAGTATCTGATTTCGGAATCTCTGTCTGTCGCTTTATGAAACCCCGAAAAAAATTTTGCTGGTTGTACTTTCTCCTATTTTATGGGCAGCAACACATTGTCCAACTTTTCCTTGTTTCGATCTCTTTGATACTGTCATTCTGATGTAATGCCTGATACATTCAAGACACCTGCCATACGTGCTGATTCTCCGTCCGGGGTTGGGTGCAAATATATTGTTCCGAGGCCGGGGCCAATACGACAGATTTAAAATGTCTTACACCCTTTGCAATATACCGGGGCGTGAGGAAAAGTAATACCACCGAATCTTTTATTCTGTCCTCAATATCGGTTAAGGTAATGCATGTCTTGTGTAATACACTTCCCTGTGTCCCTCAAGAAAATTACGACTCTCTGTCGCTAGAGAGCTCCGAATTCTAGCGTGTAACACGACAATGTGTACAGTAACTATGTCGGTGCGTGAAAAACAGCGTGTTGATTCGAGTTTCGAATTAGAATCCTCCGTCCAGACATGAAACATCCTCTCCTTCAGCATGTCGACATCTGTAACAATCCGACGCTTTTGCATTCACTGCGATCAATCATCCTCCACACGGTCCCGACATGGTCCCATCTGAAATTCATCTATACTCAGAGTCAAGGGGTAAACAAAAAAAAAAAAAAAACCAAATATATATATATATATATATATATATATATATATATATATATATATATAAACCTTTTTTACGAACGCGTAATGTTTTACGAATATATGTATATATATATATATATATATATAAAGATCCTGGATCCCGGATTCGAACCTCACTACTGCTAGAACTTTGAGTAAAAATAATCACCGACGGCTTCCGGCACAAAAAGTCACCCTTATTCTGCCGACGGCCGTATCAAAGCGGACAGAGGAGTTGTAAGTAGGCTGTATAGGTTTTTTTATTGGTAACACCACGTAGCGCTCTGTATGAAAATCACTGGCTGTGCTGTGTGCAGTCTGTGGCTGGTTTGCATTGTTGTTGGCTATTGTAGTGTTGGGCAGCCGGATGTGAACAGCACGTAGCGTTGCGCAGTTGGGGGTGAGCCGCCAGCAGTGGTGGATGTGGGGAAGTGAGATGGCGGATTTTTGAGAGCGGATGATCTGGGCGTGTGTCCATCAGAGACAGTACATTTGTAATACTGGATGTCATGAACTGATATATATATATATATATATATATATATATATATATATATATATATATATATATATATGACTTTTGAACAATATTAAGGTAAATACATTGTTTGATCTCTATCAAAATCTTTCTTTTGCTAACTGTGCCTATCAGTAGTTAGTGCCTTCAGTAGTTTGAATCATTTATTTAGCTGGCAGTAGTGGCGCTCGCTGTATTGCAGTAGTTCAAGTAACGAAGATTTTTGTGAGGTAAGTGATTTGTGAAACGTTTAGGTTAATGTTAGTCAGGGCCATTCTTTTGTAGGGATTTTTGAAAGTCAGATTGCGTTGCGCTAAAAATATTGTGTGTCAGTTTAAGCACAGTCATGTATAATTGTTCAAAGGGGACGTTTCATATGTCGACCCTTAGCCGAGGATACCTCACTGGAATCTTCTGATTTTTTCTTGTAGTTTTTGTAATTAGTGTAGATTTTGTTTATTGCTAGCGCGTAATTGTAGAGAGAATCTCCTTTGTAGTTGCAGTCTTTCATTGTGGTACAGTAAAACAGTTGTGGCATGCATGTAGATTTGCACCAAGTATTTCGCAGCTGCGCTTGCGATTAACTAGATATTATTTTCAGTGCTATGTTAATGTGTTTTCTTAGTTTTGCTCTTCAAATTGTGCTTTTCTGTGTTATCGTATGAAATATTGTGACAATAATGGCGTGTGAAAAACGTAACACTAGGCTCCAAAGTAAACTGAGAAATAATAGTGACGACGAGTGTAGCTTATCAGCACCACTGTGTAATGTATTAACAGACATTCAAAGTAATAATTTGGTAATTGTGCATAGGGAAATGGAGCGGGCGGCAAAGAATGGTGTAGACAGTGAAACAATTAGTGAACAGGGAAGCATTATCGATCGATCGGTCGGCAACAGCCCGCCTCAGGAATCGGGAATGACAGGACACAATCTTGCAAATACTGCAGATTCAGGTTTTGGGTCCTCACCGTTTTCTCAAATAAGTCAAGACACATTTTCTGCTTGTCAAAATGTGAATGTTGCCGAAAAGCACTGAGGAACATGTTTCAGACACCAGTGCATTGTTATTACAGTTAATGCAACAAATGGGACAAAGGCTACAAAAGTTGGACACAACGCTTGAACAAAATCAGAAACAAATGGGACAAAATCTTCGAAAGTTAGACACAATGGAACAAAATCTTCACAAGTTAGACACAATGGAACAACACCAGAGACAAACACAGCAACAGTTAGACGCAATGGAACAAAAGCTTCAAAAGTTAGACTCAGTGGAACATACGCTTGAACAAACACGTGAAGATTTAACTACTGAGTTACATAAAATCGAATCGAAATGTCAAAAAATCTGTAATGACGTAAAAACACAAATATTTGAGCATTTCCAACCTATTTTTTCGCGGCATGAAAATACATTACAGAATCATGAAGCAGCCATAAAAGAACTGAAAACTATTGTTCATGAAAATCATTAGACCTTGCAAGCTAAAATTGACTCAGTTTCATCTACCGATTCGGTTACGCAACATGCAAAAACTCAGGAAAACTTAAAGGACACAGTAGATACGATTTCAACACAAATGGACACTCTGAAACTTGGTTCAGAAAAAACACACTGAGGAAATAAGTACACTATCAGAGAAAGTAGCCGAACTTCGGATCAGTTCATTAACTTATCTGCAAAGGTAGATGATGATCTGAATGACACAAGACATGTAGCCATCACTGACACGGAAGAGTATGAACAAATTAAGAAATTCAAACAAAATCATAATCAAAGTTATACCCAACACAAAAGAGAAATCCGGGAAGTACAAGATCAGTTGGCACAAGTAATACAAAAATTACGTATTTCAGAGGACACTCGCGCTCCAACACGGGAAGAGGGACTTAGAAATACAGAAAAGCCACAAAATAATAACACAGGGCATTTCGGAAATTATAAAAGAAATTGTCAAGGTGCACCGAATTTTGAGATGGAACCGCCGACACGACGTAACAATGACCGATATGCTACTCGCCAACACGATGATTTTGACTATAAGCTGTTCATTACTACACGTAAATTCAAAACATTTAAGAATTCTGGCAACGACATTCATCCGCAAGTGTGGCTCCATCAGTTCTTTCATTGTTTTCCTCCCAACTGGTCATTAGAGCACAGATTAGAAATTATGTGTGGCTACTTAGAGAATGAACCAGCTGAAAGAATGCGATCGGTCATTCACGATTGTCACAGTGAAGGAGAATTTTATCATGCCTTCTTCTCAACATATTGGTCTCAAGCTACACAAGACCGAGTAACACATAGGATCATAATGATGAAACATTTCGAACAATCTGAATTTTCCAGTCTTGTGAAATATTTCGAAGACATGTTGCACAAGAATCAGTACCTGTCAAACCCATACAGCCCCTCAGAACTCATCCGCATTTGCTTAATCAAATTACCTGAACATTTACGACATATTATTTTGGCAGGACGTTGCAAAGATGACATTGAAGCTTTTCAGGGACTCTTACAAGAATTAGAAATTGACACTGACAATCGCAGAACGAGCAAACAGGAACACAACAATTACAGGTCACATCCGTCGCAATTCCGGGATGAAAGAAATAATAACTGGACACGACAAGGCTATTCTCACAACGCAAATCGTGACCAAAACAGACACCACCCATATGACAACCATTGGCAGAATAATAGTTACAGAGAAAGATCGCACTTCCGTAGTAATGAATATGACAGAGATAACCACAGAAACAGACAGTGTGGGAACCAAAACAATTATTATCAAGGGAGACAGAATAACTTCAGACGCAACGGTCCACCACGCAGTTATGATTCAGGGAGGAATTGGCTCTGAGCACTAAGGGACTTAACATCTATGGTCATCAGTCCCCTAGAACTTAGAACTACTTAAACCTAACTAACCTAAGGACAGGGAGGAATTCTCCACCACTTAACCAACAAGAAAGAAACTACAGGATCTACCAACATGACGGCAGACAATATGATCATAACGACAGACCTGTATTGCATCAGAACTGGCGGGATTCAAACAGGGCAGGGCCCTCTCGACAAGGTGAATTTGTAGAAGTTCGGTCTCCTAATCCCAATAACGACGCACACCAACAAAAGAGACAGCAGACAATGACTCGCACCGCAGGCAGCCACGTGCGCCGGCTGGCTCAGAGAAAAATAACATAGACGCTAACCCGGAGAATAATTTGAGCATTCTTTGCCGGTGTACCATATACCACATGATAATTCTGTTGAAGCTGGAGCTCTGCATAGTAGGAGGCGTAAAGGCTTGCACCACTTTTCACATGTAAAATCGTTTCTTGAAAGATAATCTGCTTTTTAACTTTGTCTTTGTCATAAAAATTTTCACCGCACGTTACTAGTATGCCTTGTTACACTTAGAAACTGTTAACATGCAACAATGTTTTGAATTTAACTATCCAGTCTAAAACCTAAGGAACATTTTTAGACAGAAATTACGAATGCATTGTTATAGTGAACAGACGACACAGTGTTGTTATTTGTACATTCTTGCTTGTTAGTTGCACGATTACGTAACGACTATCAGGCTTAAATACTTAGAACATATACTGGTACTACTAATGAGATTTTAATGCAACATTTTGGTTTACTTGAAAATACAATCTGGATATAAAGTACTTTCTGCGAGATACCAGCTGACACAGTGGTTAGTTTATGTGACAGCTACACGATTTTATCATGATGCTACTAATGAGTGACAATTTACAATGTTGCTTTTGCGGTGTTTCTGTTTTATATCTGCACAGTTTTTCTGAATTCTTCTGGAAAGGAAAACATGTTTTAGTAGTAACTTTTGTGGTATAGCTACAATGAGACAGCCTTTTCTGTAGCACAACAATACGTTACAGCACATTACTTTCTTCATCACGGCAATAAGCGTAATAAGTAAGATATCTATACGCAAAGCATTTCACTTTTGTTTATCATGAGGCAAGTACATTGACTTCTGCAGAACTTAGCTTTCGGAGGACGATAACCATGACACTTCCACAGAGATTACCTTACAAGAAGACGCACAGTTTAGCGCTACAGTACACGTATTTGAGTGAATAATTTTGTACTTAAAATATTTATTTTTAAAGATTTATGAATTACAATGATACAAAGGTTTTCCGTGATACATTTTATTCCATTGCTGTAATCTGTAACACCTGAGGGTATAATTACATTAATCCTCAGAGGGGTACACGCTTATGTGTACCATGTGTGTAGCAAGCACAAGGAGCCCTAGCTAATATGGTATTTGCTTATACAACTTTACACATCGGTACCATATTCCTCTAAAACAGAATTACACAGCTGTCTGATTATTTGACAGAGAAACAAACATCTTTTTACTACATCAGTGACACGTGTTTACGTAATTACACAGTTGGATAACTTCACACTTATGAAATTGTATTTTGTCTGTACTTTGTGAACTGTTCATATATTTTTTCGGAACCATTGTGATACTATGAGAGCTTTGAATGATATATTTGGTATGGGATCATGGGATCATTTAAAGTACGTTTGAGGTAGATGACACTATTTAAATGAGCAGAGAATTTTTTTAGGTTTTGAAATTATTGCAGAAAGCTATGACGTTTTTGAGATGTGATTGATCTGTTATGATGTTATTATTACGACGACGATGTGTATTATGCTGCTGAGGTATGTTTATGATCAATGAGATGATGCTATATGAGGAATCTGATTACGCTATGTATTTATGATGATGAAATATTGAAGACGTGTTGATGAATATGTATATGTGCAGTAAGGTAAGGAATAAGGAGTAGTGGTTAAGGGCCTCTGACTTGTGAAAAAGGATGTTGGAAACCAAGAATCATACTTTAAGAGTTATGAAATGTGTGTAAATGCGTGAGTGTATCACAATGCCGGCGAAAATTTTTTGGACGCTGTTATAATTACAGGGTTCTGTTTTTACACATTTCTACTGTAATTTCTCGACTCGTGAAATTTTATTTGTATCAAACTGTCACTGTAGCGGAAACTTCTGTTGTAAATTTCGGCAAGAAAGGTAAGTGACCTTGACGTAATGCGTTCTAGGCGTCCAGCTGTGCCAGCTGCCTGGAGAAACAGCCATTAGGTGGAGAAAAAAAGAGGCCATTAACCACGATATTGGCATTCCTTTGTAGAAAGCATCGCAAATACGACACACTCATTACTTGGAAACATATGATTATATTGTGGAGCACATACTTTGTGCTACTTACTGAAATGCTTATGAATTGATGGGATATATTCTTATATCTGCACACCTGATTATGACAAGTGTCTTTCTACGAGAATTGAGAGAATTTCTACTAACTTATGAAATGTCACATGACTATTGAATGATATTTTTATGCTTCGCTTTAGATAGTTGCTTATTTCATTTGATATCTGGTTTCCAGCTGTGTTACAGCATTGGTTTTATAAAATAAAATTAAATGCATTTGCTAATGTGAAAACTTTCTTTCAACAGATCTATTAAATAATAATTTTATGATCCACGTTCTTTGAAAAAGGAGCACTTGGAAAGGAAAGAACAATAAGAAGGGATTAATAACAGTTACTGCATACATAATTTTCTTTTCAACTACTTGGTAATTTTTTTGGTAATATTTACTTCTTGTGGTGCACCACTTTAATGACATAGATATTAAGATGTGAATAGACATTTCCCTTTTCTGCATTGTTGTCTTTAGTGTAATATTTTTTCTCCTAGAGCTTTGTCATGTTTAGGTATAAGTTACTGCATTTGCTGCTGCTGCTGCTTACCAGGCATAGTGCTATTAAATTTCACTTTGTATTACTCTGCTAAGCCAGTTTAATACTGATTTATTTTTCTTTTTGCTGCACATTGGATCATATTAGTGATAATGTTGCATGTGCTTTGCTAACTTAGATTCACTGCTGCTTACCTACTTTGCCAATTTGCACTTTTTTTGTCATTGTTCTTTGTGTTAATTGTTTTGTGCTGCTGCATTGCCTCGTCCCTTAGTTTAGCACCTGAGCTCAGTAGGTTTGAGTTAGATTAAGATGGGGTAGGGTATATAAGAGAACATGATGAATTGGAAGAAATGCATTGAGAAGCTATAAGAAAATGGTTTGGCCAAAAAAGTATTTTGAAAGAGGATATGAACAAAAAAGTAGGGTAGGGTAGGGTAGGGTAGGTTTAGGTAGGATTTTCTTGGAAATAAATGATGAGGTAAGATAATGGAAAATAAATAATGAGGTAAGAAATATGTGACCATATAAATACAGAAAGCATGCTTGGATTGGATTTTTTTTGTGGAAACAAATGTTGAAATAGGACGAAAGCTCTATGGAATGAAGTTTTGGGTTGGACTGCAGTACCAAATGTCACACTGAAAACAAACCCTGTCCTGTACTTTTGTGTTAGTACGCTATGTGAATTTGTGTTCTTCCTGTCTTTATGTGTTTATCTGATGAGAGTTATGTTGTAGAATTTTTCTAATAATACGTTATTTACTTTTTAAAGATGTTTAGACATTATTTATTCTGTTTTGTTTTAATGCTCCCATGTGAAGTTGATGTTTCAAAAGTTATTCTGATCTTTTATGTATTTACTTATGTCATAATTCCTGTAACACTGATGTATATGTCTATTTCTATTCTTTTGTAAAGCCTGTGTTACTACAAATGTTATCTGTATTGTTATGTTCTTTAATGATGTATTTTGTACCTTTGTTATTGTATTCTTATGTTATAAAACTGTAATTGACACCAGTTCATCAAATTAAGTAACTTGTAACTTACATTTCACTGCACACGTTTTTGTTGGTCATAGTATATGGGCAATATGTGAGAAGTAGGGACTGGTAGTGTTTGCACGTGTGTTAATAATTCAGCAAGGAACTGAATAACAGCATTGCTGATTCTAAGGACATTTCAAAAAAAAATTTTTGTGAGTGCACAAGTGGTGGTTCATGGACTTGCTATATTGCCCACAAGACTCTTCTATGGCGATTGTGCACCTGCACAGTCGCAACAGATGGGTGCTGGCCGTCTCTACAAGGACTACAGTGGGTCTGCATCTTTGATGGCCCACCAATACCATTATTTCTACAAGGACTGCAGTGGGTGTGCACCTCTGGTGGCCCACCAATACCGTAATCTCTTCCAGGACTACAGTGGGTGTACTCTGTGATGACCTACCTACCAATATTCTTTAAAACTTCGACTGACTTGGCTGTGGGTTTTCTCTGTAGTGGCCCATAACCTGTCTGCATGTCAAGAGTCAGCACTGTCTTTCCGTTGGAAGGACAACACTACTTCTTCAAGACTGCATGGAAATCCACTACTTCTGTGTGCATTCTCTTTTACTGCTCAGACTTTGAGAAAAAAACACTGCAATTTTACTGTGATGAATGATCAGGACTGTCTTTATGGACTGTGGAATAATTTTAGCTTTTGACCAACATTGTATCGATAAGTGTGTGCATTTGATTTCATTGTTATTGTAATTATGAAAATTTTTTTCAAATCTGTATTGGCCACTGCCCAAAACTATTTGTAAAATTTTTTGTGGGGAGCATGGGGGCTATGTAAGTAGGCTGTATAGTTTTTTTTTATTGGTAACGCCACGTGGCGCTCTGTATGAAAATCACTGGCTGTGCTATGTGCAGTCTGTGGCTGGTTTGCATTGTTGTTGGCTATTGTAGTGTTGGGCAGCTGGATGTGAACAGCACATAGCGTTGCGCAGTTGGAGGTGAGCCGCCAGCAGTGGTGGATGTGGGGAAGTGAGATGGCGGATTTTTGAGAGCGGATGATCTGGACTTGTGTCCATCAGAGGCAGTACATTTGTAAGACTGGATGTCATGAACTGATATATATAATATGACTTTTGAACAATATTAAGGTAAATACATTGTTTGTCTCTATCAAAATCTTTCTTTTGCTAACTGTGCCTATCAGTAGTTAGTGCCTTCAGTAGTTTGAATCTTTTATTTAGCTGGCAGCAGTGGCGCTCGCTGTATTGCAGTAGTTCGAGTAACGAAGATTTTTGTGAGGTAAGTGGTTTGTGAAACGTATAGGTTATGTTAGTCAGGGCCATTCTTTTGTAGGGATTTTTGAAAGTCAGATTGCCTTGCGCTAAAAATATTGTGTGTCAGTTTAAGCACAGTCATGTATAATTGTTCAAAGGGGACGTTTCAGAGTGACAGAAGTTGAGGCGCACTCTCTTGCCCCTGCCGGCCGGAGTGGCCGAGCGGTTCTAGGCGCTACAGTCTGGAACCGCGAGACCGCAACGGTCGCAGGTTCGAATCCTGCCTCGGTCATGAATGTGTGTGATGTCCTTAGGTTAGTTAGGTTTAAGTAGTTCTAAGTTCTAGGGGACTTATGACCTCAGCAGTTGTGTCCCATAGTGTTCAGAGCCATTTCTCTCTTGCCCCTGAGGTGGGAAACTGCCCGTAACAAGCGGAAGAATCAGCAGTGATCAACGGCATGATGATATACAAGCAATGGAAACCATTGCATTAAAGACACATAACGTGTGTCCACAGGATATGTGGCCTGTACCTGAAAATGAGTCGTAATGGTCTTTCCACTGGCAAAAGATACCAGACTAGTTCCCCATTCGGATCTCCGGGTGGGGGGTGGGGGACCGTCAAGAGGGAGGTGACCTTGAGAAAAAGATTGATTAACCAACGAACGCGTAATGTTTTACGAATCGTGGCGTGGAATGACAGAAGTTTGAATGTGGCAGGGAAGCTAGATAATCTGGAAAGGAAAATGATAAGGCTCAATCTAGATACAGTGGAGTCAGTGAAGTGAAACAGAAAAAAGACAAGGATTGCTGGTCAGATGAGTGTAGGGTAACATCAATAGCAAATAAAATGATATAACTGCGTTGACACCTTACCTAGCTTGCATTTATTGCGAGTGTCTCGCCCAGTGCAGTGTCCCAAGCCACTGGAAAAAGTGTATATAACCTCTGGATACAAGAAGGGCAAAAGAACGGATCCGGAAAATTACAGACGAATATCCCTAACATCATTTCCCTGCAGAATCCTTGAATATATTCTCAATTCGAATATAACAAATTTTTGAGACCGAGAAGCTTATGTGCACGAATCATCATGATTTTAGAAAGCACCACTCATGCGAAACTAAGCTTTCCTTTGTCTGACACGATATACTGCGGAGTATGGATGAAGGCCAAGACGCAGATTCCACATTCCTAGACTTCCAGGAAATGTTTGACAAACTGCCCCACTGCAGTCTGTAAAAGTAGGTACGAGTATACGGAATAGGTTCAAGATATGTGAGTGGCTTCGAGATTTCTTAAGTTACAGAACCCTGTACGTTGTCCTTGATAGCGAGTGTTCATAAGAGGTAAGGGTACAATCAGGGAAGTATGATAGGACCGCTGTTACTCTTTACATAAATAAATGATTTGCCAGACATATTGGGCAGAAATCTGCCGTTGCTTGCTGATGATGCTGTGGTGTACGTAAAGCGTCGAAGTGGAGTGGCTGTAGGAGGATACAAGATGACGTACGAAAAATTTCTAGATGGTTTGATGAATAGCAGCTAGTTCTAAATAAAGAAAAATGTAAGTTACTGCGGATGAGTAGAAAAACAATCCGGTAATGTTGATGTACACCATTGGTAGGCTCCTGTTTGACACAGTCACATCATTTAAATATCATGGCGTAACGTTTCAAAGCGATATGAAAGGGAACGAGCATGTAAGGATTGTGCTAGAGATGGCGAATGGTCGACTTCGGTTTATTGAGAGAATTCTAGGAAAGTGTGGTTCATCTGTAAAGAAGACCGAATATAGACTTGAAATGGGACCTGTTCTTGAGTAATGCTCAGTGTTTGGGATCCGTACCAGGTCGGATTAAAGGAAGGCATTGAACCAATTCAGAGGCGGGCTACCCGAAAGGAAGGCGACATTCTTTTCGAGAAACGCTGTTAAGAAAATTTAGATAACCGGCATCTGAAGCTGACTGCAGAACGGCTCTGTTGCTTCCAACATAAACTGCATTAAGGACCACGAAGGTAAGATACGAGAAATTAGAACTCAGACGGAGGCATATAGATAGCCGTTTTTCCCTCTCCCTGTTTGCGAGTGGAACAGTATAGGAAATGACTAATGGTGGTACGTGATACCCTGCTCACCCGATTTACAGTGGGTTGCAGAGTATCTGTGTATATAGATGAAGATGTAGGATGAGAAGTTTGGATAGAGAGTGAGTTATTCTGTGAACATTTCAGTGACAGGGTTGTTCCCATCAGAATTGACAGTAAAAAGACACCGACAACATGAGTGCAAGAATACATACCAACGCCGAAAGCAGTAGATGAAGAGACAGAGGAAGTGTAGCAGAATATTGAAACGTTAATTCAATACGTAAAGGGAGACGGAAATATAACGGTAATTGGAGATTGGAATGCTGGTGTAGGGGAAGCAGTAGAAGAAAGGTGTGTAAGAGAATATGGGCTTAGTAGCATGAATGAAAGGGGAGAAAGACTAAGTGAGTTCTGCAATAAATTTGAGCTACTACTAGTCAATACCCTAAGAATCATAAGAGCTGGAGATATACTTGGGAAAGACTGGGAAGATTCCAGTTACATTACGTCATGGTCAGGCAGAGATTCCGAAATCGGATATTGGATTTTAAGGCGTACCCAGGAGCAGATATAGATTTGGGTCACAAATTAGCAATAATGAAGAGTAGCGTGAAATTTAAGAGATAAGGTAAAAAGAACCAGCATGCAAAGAAGTGACATATGGAAGTATTAAGGAATGAAGAGTTACTTTTTTTAATGAGTAGCTCAGTAGGCAGTTCAGTTGAAGAGGAATTTTCAGTAGGCAATTCAGTTGAAGAGGAATGGACATCTCCAAAATGGCAATCATAGAAGTAGGAAAGAAAAACACAAGTACTTGGAAGGTAACCGCAAAGAAACCATGGGTAATGGCATATATGCTTCAGTTGATCGACAAAAGAAGGAAGTAGAAAAATGTTCAGGGGAAAGTCGCTTAGAAATGTAATAAAACGGAAATGCAGGGTAGCTAAGGCGAAATGGCTACATGAAATATGTGAAGAAATCGGAAAAGAAATGACTTTCAGGAGGACTGGCTCAACATATAGAAAAGTCAAAACAACTTTCGGCAAATTAAAAGTAGGGGCGGTGTTATTAAAAGTTGTAAGGTGACAGAATAAATGAAGCTTAATTTCGCACCTTACATAAGAGTTTTATACATCATAACGGGAAGGTGAATACGACACTTAACTTACTTTGGCAGTAATGAGCAGATTTGCCTGTAAGTATGTAATGCAAAAGGGATGACAACTCAATCGATGGTATTAACACACCACTCCCATATAATGCATGTCAGTGAGCAGAAGCTGAAACAAGCAGCGAGAGGAAACATTATGTGTGGAAGCCAGCATGGGAAGATGCAGAGGCCACACCCTGGTTGGCACTATAGAAAGCTCTTAAGGGGGGCGTCCCGGGGTGGGAGTCAGCGACCAGACTGGTGATGCATACTTCAAAGCGAGTAACGGGCCACCAGAAGTAGGACAGAAAGAAGCTTTAGAAAACTACATTTCGGAATTCCAAATTGATACGAATAAAAGCAGTGACGCACTTGATCACATGAATCAGCGAATGGTATTCATGTGAGTGGGCACGAAGCTTCCGATTGGCGGAAACGTACTAGGAAAGACTAAAGTGCCGAGATTTCGAGGCAGTTCAGCGGTAGGGCCTTGCGATTGATAGAGAGAGTTCCCACAAAATAAGAGGAATGGTCGAAAAAAGCCGTGACGTGGAGAACGAAAGAACCCAGGTGGGGGAGAGAGTTCGGCTACGAGAAAGAGGAGAGCGAAATTTTCGGGGACTCTTTTCTGAACTGGTGTCAAGTGTAGAACGGAGCGTATAACGCTCTGTATGGCGCAGAGGCGAAATTTGAGTGAACACTGCATTCACTGCGGCTGATATTCAGCGAGATATTAGCTGTAGCATCGTTGAGCTCCCACTGCGTAGAAACGAACCAGCCAGTTAGCTAATTGTCCTTGCAAGGACTGAGAGGGCATTTTTAATATGCATGCTGCTCCAGCCTTGCACTTGCATATCGCCATATTTCAAGACTAGGGATGAGTGCATGTTTTCACACATCAAGAGAAACACAGGGAGAATTTCTGCTGAAAAAAAATCAGCAAAGGCTTAACTAGATTTTATAGGAATTTCAGCGGGTGACAGCAGCCATGCAGATGACAACTCATCGCAGGTAAGGTAAATACTGCACACAGAGGTGTAAACTTGTTGGTTCACCGGATTGTGTCCACTGTAAACTCGCGCGACCTTGGGTAATCTTTTGATGAACTTGTCAAGAATCTAGCCATCCTCCATAGACTTGATTGTCATCCTAAATAGTACTGAACTTTGAACCGGGATCAAATGCTTTATCGTAGTACTGGACAACATCACGACGTAGTCGTAAGAATTATTTTGTAACAAAACTTCTAGTTAAAATCTACCATCGTTGTGTTTAGGATTATTTCACTTTCTGAGGACGAGATGCGTTCGTTTGACAACTGTCGTAACATTGTCACAGTGTAAACTGTCTAAATGCGTGTATTTCTGTGATAAGTTTGCAACATCGAACCGAAGTTATTTACAGCTTACACAGTTGTTGATCAGACACGAACCTTACGAAGTATAATGGGAAAAGCTTCTTTTGAGTGGGGAAGGGAGAGCAGGTAAGTGGACAGAATACATTGAAGACCTCTATGAGAGAGAGGACTTGTCTAATAACATTGTAGAATAAGAAACAGTACTAGACATGGAAGAGATTGGGGATCCGTCAGAATTTCTAAAATCACTAGGTGGAAGTGGCAACAACATGATTATTCTCGTTGGAATGTAGAATGTATGAGACTTTCGGGAAAACACCATCTACACAATTCCAAAGATAGGAAGAGCCGAGAAGTGCGAGAATTATCGTATAATTAGCTTAACAGCTCATGTATACAAGTTACTGACAAGAACAATATGCAGAAGAATGAAAAAAGAAAATTGAGGGTTTAGTTCTGACATTGCGGCTGATAGTGGAAGAAAGACTGACGAAAAATCAAGACATGTTCATAGGATTTGTCGACCAGGAAAAAGCGTTCGACAGTGTAAAATGGTGCAAGATGTTCAAAATTCTGCGAAATATGGTAAGCTATAGGGAGAGATGGGTAGTATAAAAAATGTACAAGAACCAAGAGGGAACAAGACCAAGAACAAAGGGATCGAATTAAAAAGGGTATTCAATCTACACATGGAAGAAGTGATGTCGAAATAAAAGAAAGATTCAACACTGGGATTAAGATTCAGGGTGAACCGATATCAATGAAAAAATTCGCTGATAATATTGTTGTCCTAGTGAAAGTGAAGAAGAATTAAGGGAAACTTCCTGGCAGATTAAAACTGTGTGCCCGACCGAGACTAGAACTCAGGACCTTTGCCTTTCGCGGGCAAGTGCTCTACCAACTGAGCTACCGAAGCACGACTCACGCCCGGTACTCACAGCTATACTTCTGCCAGTACCTCGTCTCCTACCTTCCAAACTTCACAGAAGCTCTCCTGCGAAACTTGCAGAACTAGCACTCCTGAAAGAAAGGATATTGCGGAGACATGGCTTAGCCACAGCCTGGGGGATGTTACCAGAATGAGATTTTCACTCTGCAGCGGAGTGTGCGCTGATATGAAACTTCCTGGCAGATTAAAACTGTGTGCCCGACCGAGACTCGAACTCGGGACCTTTGCCTTTCGCGGGCAAGTGCTCTACCAACTGAGCTACCGAAGCACGACTCACGCGCGGTACTCACAGCTTTACTTCTGGCAGTACCTCGTCTCCTACCTTCCAAACTTTACAGAAGCTCTCCTGCGAAACTTGCAGAACTAGCACTCCTGAAAGAAAGGATATTGCGGAGACATGGCTTAGCCACAGCCTGCAGAGTGCAAATCTCATTCTGGAAACATCCCCCAGGCTGTGGCTAAGCCATGTCTCCGCAATATCCTTTCTTTCAGGAGTGCTAGTTCTGCAAGTTTCGCAGGAGAGCTTCTGTAAAGTTTGGAAGGTAGGAGACGAGGTACTGGCAGAAGTAAAGCTGTGAGTACCGGGCGTGAGTCGTGCTTCGGTAGCTCAGTTGGTAGAGCACTTGCCCGCGAAAGGTAAAGGTCCCGAGTTCGAGTCTCGGTCGGGCACACAATTTTAATCTGCCAGGAAGTTTCATATCAGCGCACACTCCGCTGCAGAGTGAAAATCTCATTCTGGAAACATCCCCCAGGCTGTGGCTAAGCCATGTCTCCGCAATATCCTTTCATTCAGGAGTGCTAGTTCTGCAAGTTTCGCAGGAGAGCTTCTGTAAAGTTTGGAAGGTAGGAGACAAGGTACTGGCAGAAGTAAAGCTGTGAGTACCGGGCGTGAGCCGTGCTTCGGTAGCTCAGTTGGTAGAGCACTTGCCCGCGAAAGGCAAAGGTCCCGAGTTCGAGTCTCGGTCGGTCACACAGTTTTAATCTGCCAGGAAGTTTCATATCAGCGCACACTCCGCTGCAGAGTGAAAATCTCATTCTGGAAACATCCCCCAGGCTGTGGCTAAGCCATGTCTCCGCAATATCCTTTCTTTCAGGAGTGCTAGTTCTGCAAGTTTCGCAGGAGAGCTTCTGTAAAGTTTGGAAGGTAGGAGACGAGGTACTTGCAGAAGTAAAGCTGTGAGTACCGGGCGTGAGTCGTGCTTCGGTAGCTCAGTTGGTAGAGCACTTGCCCGCGAAAGGCAAAGGTCCCGAGTTCGAGTCTTGGTCGGGCACACAGTTTTAATCTGCCAGGAAGTTTCATATCAGCGCACACTCCGCTGCAGAGTGAAAATCTCATTCTGGAAACATCCCCCAGGCTGTGGCTAAGCCATGTCTCCGCAATATCCTTTCTTTCAGGAGTGCTAGTTCTGCAAGTTTCGCAGGAGAGCTTCTGTAAAGTTTGGAAGGTAGGAGACGAGGTACTGGCAGAAGTAAAGCTGTGAGTACCGGGCGTGAGTCGTGCTTCGGTAGCTCAGTTGGTAGAGCACTTGCCCGCGAAAGGCAAAGGTCCCGAGTTCGAGTCTCGGTCGGTCACACAGTTTTAATCTGCCAGGAAGTTTCATATCAGCGCACACTCCGCTGCAGAGTGAAAATCTCATTCTGGAAACATCCCCCAGGCTGTTGCTAAGCCATGTCTCCGCAATATCCTTTCTTTCAGGAGTGCTAGTTCTGCAAGTTTCGCAGGAGAGCTTTTGTAAAGTTTGGAAGGTAGGAGACGAGGTACTGGCAGAAGTAAAGCTGTGAGTACCGGGCCTGAGTCGTGCTTCGGTAGCTCAGTTTGTAGAGCACTTGCCCGCGAATGGCAAAGGTCCCGAGTTTGAGTCTCGGTCGGGCACACAGTTTTAATCTGCCAGGAAGTTTCATATCAGCGCACACTCCGCTGCAGAGTGAAAATCTCATTCTGGAAACATCCCCCAGGCTGTGGCTAAGCCATGTCTCCGCAATATCCTTTCTTTCAGGAGTGCTAGTTCTGCAAGTTTCGCAGGAGAGCTTTTGTAAAGTTTGGAAGGTAGGAGACGAGGTACTGGCAGAAGTAAAGCTGTGAGTACCGGGCGTGAGTCGTGCTTCGGTAGCTCTGTTGGTAGAGCACTTGCCCGCGAAAGACAAAGGTCCCGAGTTCGAGTCTCGGTCGGGCACACAGTTTTAATCTGCCAGGAAGTTTCATATCAGCGCACACTCCGCTGCAGAGTGAAAATCTCATTCAAGAATTAAGGGATCTTTTGAATGGAATGAACAATCTAATGAATACAGAATATGGATTGAGAATAAATGGAAGAAAGATGAAAGTTCCATAAGCTGTGACATGGTCGCGAGTAGAACTGTGATCCAGTAAGTGTACGTAGAATCAATTTCTTTATCTCCGTTTGTGATCACCAACTTATTAGGTCCTCAGACTATCGGTTTTGGTCAGCAATGACCATCTTTAGATCTGTTTTAAAGTGAGGTCCTCGGAGGAGATTTTTTTCCGTTTAAGAGTCCTCAGTCTTCTGCCTGGTTAAATTCGGCCCGCCACGAATTCCTCTCCTGTGCCAACTTTTCCATCAAATTATAGCACTTGCAACACTCATCCTCTGTTATTGCTGGATGTATTCCAACCTCTGTGTTCCTCTGCAGTTTTTACCATCTACAGGTACCTCTAGCGATATGGAAATTATTCCCTGATGTCTTAACAAATGTCCTGTCATCCTGCCCCTTCTTCTTGTTAGTGTTTTCCGTATATTACTTTCCTTGATGATTCTGTGGAGAATCTCCTCATTACTTACCTTATGAGTCCCCCTAATTTTTAACATACTTCTGTAGAGTCACATCTCAAACGCTTCGATTGTTTTTGTTTCCGTCCTCCCACACTCCACGTTTCACTAGTGATTAAGTGGTGAAAGGCGAGATGACGTTATGACTCCGTCAACAAACTTTAGAAAGTTACGGTATTATCAAACTGGTGTCTCGTTAGGAGCAATCTGTTCATCACCAGGGTGACAATAGAGAAATATGTAGACCTGAAGAATGAAGATGTAGAATGTTGAAACGTTTGTTTTATTTAAAAAGATTTAAGAGTTTTCACATAAAAAATTCTGAGGTATTATTTTCCAGCACACTCTCGTAGGTAAGTTTTGTTAACAGAAGGACGCTATCTTTACCTTTACTCAGCTTTATAATACAGGTTTGTAATGTCTGTATTTCACAGTGCCTGAATAGTACTGTGCCTTCGGACATGAATGCTTGAGGTATTGAGAAATGCAGGCATTGCAAAACTGTAGTATATGCCCAGCAAGGCAAACAGCTCCCTGTGCGGGAGTCACCTGAAAGGTATATGAGCGTATAACATGGACATTATGACATATGGAAGTCTTGGTCGGTCCAGAATGCGTGCGTGGGTAGCCGAAGTGGTTAAGGTGAACGGTCGCAAGAAGAACGTTCTCATTCGGTCACTGATAACTTTACAGCTGATGTAAGCTCACATTCGCAGTCTGTGAATGCACTTCTTCTAACATTGTAACAGATTTCTTAAACTTATCAGAAGCAGTTTCCTATGAAGATTATCTGTGTAGCACTAGTAACAATGTATGTTCACTTAACTTGTCGTCACTGAGAAGGACAGTCTTCATACATCCATAGTTGAAATGGAGGACAGTAGGACGTCAGCTGGTATAAATTTATATTAAAAATGAAGAAATTCCTCTAGCTATATTTAAGGTGTCGATTTTATTTTGGCAACTGCTTTCAACGTTGTAACAACGTCATATTCAGGCCCATACACTTGTGGACTGACTTCTAGTATCAGCAGCACGCAGTTGACCTCAACAAGCGTATGGGCCTGAAGATGACGTTGTTACATCGTTGAAACGAGTTGCCAAAATAAAATCAACACCTTAAATACAGCTGGAGGAATTTCTTCATTTTTAATATAGACGAGGGAAGTGGTGTGAGAAATAACACGCCTGTTTGTTGCTCCATAGCTACAGAACTGTCAGCTTCTACCACCTTAGGTCAAAGTGGATAAACGAAAACTGTTCGACGCTGGGCCCGCATCTCGTGGTCGTGCGGTAGCGTTCTCGCTTCCCACGCCCGGGTTCCCGGGTTCGATTCCCGGCGGGGTCAGGGATTTTCTCTGCCTCGTGATGGCTGGGTGTTGTGTGATGTCCTTAGGTTAGTTAGGTTTAATTAGTTCTAAGTTCTAGGGGACTGATGACCATAGATGTTAAGTCCCATAGTGCTCAGAGCCATTTTGTTCGACGCTGGGGGTAGCTCCCCTACTTTCTAGGATCACATTGGCCGAATATATACCTTAAGAGAGACAAGTCACTGGCGTACGACCACAGGACACGTGGTCCAGTCCTTAAGTAGCTGCTGAAAATATTATGAAGCCTCATTAAATGGAACGACTGTGTACACTTAGAAGGCTAAGATTTCTAGAATTATAGAAAAGTGCAGTGTATGTGACAGGAAAACTGCATACTAGGCACCTTTTTCTGTTATCAGTCAGCTGACTGGCTTCATGTGGTCCGCCACGAATTCCTCCCCTATGCCAACCTTTTCATTTCAGATTAGCACTTGCACCCATCATCTTCAATTATTTGTGGGATATATTCCAGTCTCTGTCTTTTCATGCAGTTTTTACCCCCTACAGCACCCCCTAGTATCATGGAAGTGTTTCCCTGATGTCTCAACTCATGTCTTATTATCATATCCGTTCTTCTTGTCAATGTTCTCCACAAGTTCCTTTCGATGCCACTTCTGAAGAGAACCTTGTCATTCCTTATCGGTACAACTACTTTCCAGGATCCTTCTACAGCACCATGTCTCAAACACATCGATTCTCTTCTGTTCCGGTTTTCCCACAGTTCATAATTTACTCAAATAGTACATTCTTACATGTTTGTTCCTCAAAATAAGGCCTTCGTTTGATAACAGTTGATGACTAGTCAAACAAAAGGGCGGGCGTTGTCATTCGCCGCTGAAAGACGATGGTGGATATACCAGGATCCCTATTTCGTATCGGACGGTTATAATTAAAGTACCTACAGGTACTCACAGAGGTCCATTGTGGGCTATAGTTATTACCGTACGGCAGCGGGACTTGGTGGATAAGATAACAATCAATTTACGCTGGAAAAAGCATTAGTTCCAACTGTGGGCACCCGGTGCAAAGCTGGCGCTGTACATTGTTTGTATGACTGTATCATACCCAAGCTGTCATCTGACAAACCAAAGCGTTAGTGAACAGTACGGCTACCAAGAAGAGAGACCATGCGCTGGTCGTGTTTGTTTTATGTGAACGGCAGCTATTATACTGCTGCATTGAGAGAGTTTCGTCGACTGAAAGGTTCGAGGAGAGCCCGATATCATTGAATGAATTAGTGAAGATGATAATGGAATTGTAACCCACGGGTTCCTTGGAGCGGCACTGGAAGAGGAAGGCGTCCTATCCCGTTGGAAGTCATTAATGAGGCTGCTGTTGCTGTAACTGACTATACAGGGGGTGCCCCATGTAGTGATAGAGCTCGTGCAGTGTCACGAGAATTGTCCATCCCATGGTTAACAGTACGGCAAGTTCTTTCGTTTATTTTACACTGATACCCTACAAGATCCAGACGGTGCAGTAACTGAAACCTGATGAACCGCAGCAATGTTCTGAATTTGGTCTTCGGTTTCTGGCAAGGATCGAAGCAGATGACATATGACCGGGCAATATTTTGTGGAGTGCCGAGGCACATTTTACACTACAGGGTGCTGTGGATACACAGAACTGCCGAATTCCGAGCACTGTTTAACTGTGTGCTCTGCACGAAGAGCCATTGCACTCGCCCTATGTGTGGTGTGATGTGGATTCACACGCGCCTTTATTCTCGCTCCTTCTGCGAAGAAAATACTCCCAGAGGGCCTGTCAGGTGTACCGTGATGTCCGCATGTAATTGAGATCTCCTTGTACACCATGTGATTCCTTCCTTTGAAAGAGGACATAATCGAATTTCACAACTTTTAATGAGCCGAAGAAGAGTACTGGTAAAGTGTCAGTTTATCCCTCACTCACGTTCGGTAGCTCTGCACTCAGTTAGTTGAACGGCTGGGTGTACTGAAAACTGCACCCACTGAAATTTGCGCCCAGTGAAATTTGCGCCCAGAAAGGGTCGAGGAAGGGTCCACTAAGGTCCACTAATCCCTTTGCCCGGCAGGTAGAAGAACTGACAGACGCTACCTAGAAGTTTCCGGCTCGCATTTTCACGTCAAACTACAAAGAACGCTGCGATCTGATAAGATCAATGTTAAGGGTACATCGACAGCTTTCTACAAGAAATCGATACACGTTGCAAAACCATGGAACGTGTGCTGTTTCAGATCCCATTTGATTGAAACTACAGAAATGAAACTTCTCACGATTATACAAAAACCTCTTAACAATTATCATGAAATTCCTGAAGGCGGTATACTTGCTCAAATTTAACGACTATGATCTTTCCCGAAACTGGTTCAAATGGCTCTGAGCACTATGGGACTCAACTGCTGAGGTCATTAGTCCCCTAGAACTTAGAACTAGTTAAACCTAACTAACCTAAGGACATCATAAACATCCATGCCCGAGGCAGGATTCGAACCTGCGACCGTAGCGGTCTTGCGGTTCCTCCCGAAACTGTTTCCAACTTTATTTTGGCGCCAAGATTTTTCTAAGCTTTATGTGTTCCGATAGCGTTGTGTAAGAGAATTCTTTTTTTTTAATAAAATTAATTAACAATTATTTAGGGTTCACTATGAATCAAGCATGTCTGACTAATTTAGCAGTTTATCAATAAAAAATGGCGTAACTAAAGGTACCGATACTGATGCGGTAATTTCAAAATTTGCAGCCAAGAAAGAAAGAAGCAATTCTAAGCTACGTGCTAGTCACCTTCACTAAAGAGATCTTCGGTTACTTGTTCTGCTACCTTAAGAATCAGTTAACGTGTGTGTGTGTGTGTGTGTGTGTGTGTGTGCGTGTTTGTTTTATTATTTGTAAGTTGCTATTTACATTTTGTACAATTTTCTATCTCTATACATCATCTGATAAATTTACAGAAGTTTTTATAGGTAGCAGACAGCTTTCTAGCAAACACATATCTCACCACCCTCTTCGTACTTTTCTGATATTTTGTTTTAAACGTCCATCCCACTTCATGTAGATTTTTGTGTTCGTTTACCTTCCATACTCTGCCCTCATTAAGGCGCACGCTGAATTTTCCTCTTCTGTTTTCATCCATATAATCAACCTAATTAACCACTGATTTTAGGATTCGGTTTAGTGTGAATGTCGATGGATGCCCGATGACGTAGTTTGTAGCAATTACAAAAGTTCATAGGGTTTTCTTCATTTTCCAAACTAGCTATCAGTAAAGTAGTAAAAAACTCAGAAAGCCTGGGGATATCCGGTGCCTATGAATGTATCTCGAGCCAGCCATCGTGTACATCTTCAGGCCATTGAAACGCCAGCGCGACACATATGTGAATTTGTCGTCTCACTTCTTCATTTTCTTTGTTTTCGTGAGTAAGTTCTAACGCTTGCACTTTTCACCAGAGAGACTTCTGCATGTGGAAATAACATCCATGCTCTTCGGCTCTAGGTAGTACAATTTGAATCGCAGAAATCGCTGCTGATTTAAGATCTTCGATCACATTTCTAGGTTTCCATTCTAGAAAATTTTCCACCAAATTTCGCAAAAGACGGATGTATGTCTCTTTTATTTAGTTTGGCGATAATTCAAAGGCAGCTGGATAGATGATTGTCCTTTCATTTGTGAATGGTGTATATTTTCGGGATCTGTTTGCTACAGCACTTGAACGTACCATCCATAAATAATCTTGTTTACTTAGATCTGCTCTCCATGTTCTTCTGCAAAAAACTATTACCCTTTCTCCTAATTTGTCGTCGCTTAACAGAAAACTGCTGCCATCATTCACAGTTAGCAACTCTGCTTTGAGATCAATTTCTTCTCTTGTCTTCGGATCTCCCTCAGCACCCTGCAAGTGTTCCTGCTTGTAGTATGAAGTTCCCTTAGTTGCTTGCTGCTCTGGCGTTTCAGTGACAAAACTATACCCTCGATTATGCAGGTAACCTAGCTTCTTTGAATGCAATTTGGAAGCAGAAGTCTCTTCCTCTGGTGCCCTTTTGTTTGGTTGATTCAAAGTCTTCCTTACTTCCTGCTCGAGTGAAAAAACACCGCCGAATCATTAGTTTCGAGCATTCCTGAGGCCTGAAGAAGGGGGGGCGAAGTTACCCTGGTTCTCTTAAGTGGGTCGGGGTCTGAGGTAACTAGGCTACCTTAAGAGCCTTCTGGTACCTGTTGGCAATAAACTTCAGTAAGTTCGGACAAGAAGCAACATCTTCTAGAAAAGGTCTAGGAACAGGTGCAGGAAATGGCAGAAGGAAATGTCTGAATTCTTTTTTTTTTCGTTAATTGGATGTAGGGTAAATGTTAATTTGTAGCAGAGAGACTTTCGGAGACGTTTAGAGAACGTAGGGAAGTCCCTACAGATGTTCAGCCCTGTCGTATGACAAAGAAAGAGACTAAAATAAAATTAAAACCGCGTTTCCGACCACAGATGCAATCTGCTTATGCAGTAAGGAATTCTGTGGCAGGGGTCACGGGGCTGTACAACCTTTAATTAGAACGGAACTGAATTTAATCAGCTTTTATTTCTTTTTTTTACATATTAAAAGTAATTTTTCCAAGCAAGCTCACGCTACCGATAACTTAACGAAGTAGAGAATTGTGAACGGCGGCGGCGGAGCAATTTGCGCCATCATTTAATTCTGAAAATACACAAGACGGCGTATAAATCTGCACAATTTCTAGTAGTCATTTGTCCAAATTCAAACTAAGGCAACGGTTGCGCACTGGGACATCAATCCGTCCCTCGGACAGAGTGTTGGCACTGCCACCAGGAACACCAACATGTGCATGGGCGGGCCGAACTGACCCTAAATGTCTAAACGACTATCGGCATCACTGTCCCCAGATAATATGGCTGCAGAGAACTTGTGCTGTCGGAGGAAGCGAACAGTGCGCGAGGACCCGAGGTCAGAAAAGTGCTGAGAGACGCCATCTCGGTCTCGGTTCGTTGCAGCTCTTGGTACACGTTACTTCTTGACCAGAAGTGAGGCAGTAGTTGCCACCATATTCGTTTCCAACACCTTGGAAGGAGCTTTATACTCTTACGTTCAGTTTTAGCCAAGGCGTTCGCGGTAGAATGCTTGTAGCACTTTCGTCCTTGATTAAGCTGCAAATACGCGATTTGCACTGCGAGCAGTTAGCTGCACGGTATCCACGTAAAATTCTAGAGCGGTACTTTCTGCTGCGCTGTCCCTGTCAGCGCGCTCGCAGCACGTGTCTTCTCGTGGCTCATTACCTCCTTTTGTGACCTGAATCCTGGAGATCGTTCTGTAATTTATTGCATCAAGGAACTGAACTAGTTACTCTTATTTTTCTTATGTTTTATTTGTTTTCAAGTACTTTTGAGTTGTCCCACAGTAAGCCTGCTGATCGCCTGTGTGGTCTCAATTTGTGGACTTGGAAGTTACTACCTTTTTTGTGCGACGAGACGGCTTTGCTTTTCTGTTTTCAAGAATATATGCTGTTTTACTTGGGTCGTCTGACTGTTACTGGTCTGTAATCTCTCCCTGTTCCCTTCATTAATCAGTTAATTGTAACAGGAAATCGAAATCCCTCCTGGACGAAAAGAAGCCAGATGCCACAACGGTCCAAGAGTTTGGACGCTTCCAGGTGTGGTAATTTAAATCTGATGGCAGGGAAGACGGTAACAGGCTGAACAAATTGCTTTCCCAAATCCTTCGAAGCCAGACGACATACAAAATCATTTTGTAACACTTTGGCTAATTAGTCTTACGCTGAGACATGCCAAACTCTGAAACGTGAACCTGTTTTACTGGGCGACATTCATTCCAATCAAATAATGTGGTATGTCGGAATTGTAATTTTGTACAATATGGGATGACCTCTATTGGGAGACACCTTTTGTATCATGAAAAGGCACTGAGTAAAACGACTGAGTGATAAGTTTTCACCCCTCTCTGATTTGCTAGTTTTTCAGAGCAGAGACTGCAAAACGGCCGCACACTAGTAGGTGACTACAGTATGAGAATGAACGCGCGTGGAAAAGGATGTACATAGAGCGAACGCCTTTTGTAAGTAGCACAGATTTTATGTTTTACTTTTTATTCAAAGTGATTGAGAACACAAGTGCTATTCTTCAATAACAGCTCATGTAATAAAAAAAAAGTACATTGGCATCCCTAAAAATGTTGGAATATTCATTACTAATAGTGAAGCAGCCAGTTAATACTTGTAGCGATCCTCATTGTAGTCATGGTGAGTGCTATGAACGATACTACGAGGTGCTTGAGAAAAATAATGAGACTCGCAACACTGCGAGAGATCTGGAACGCTGTGTTATTCCACTTGTGTAGACCGGTTCGTTCATCCCTTTCAGATGCTCAGTCCAAGTTTCAGCATCTTACAGCCATCACGCGATTTTTTAGAGAGCCATCAGTGAAGTAGTGTTTTTGTTGTGTGTTACTGGCAACAGCGGAATTTAGAGCAACGTCATGCCATCAAGTTTTGTGTTAATCTTGGGGAATTCTTTTTACCTTAGGAAATCTGTGAGTGTGACCTCTGAAAAGTTCAAACAGACGTATCGGGAACGCTTCTTATCAATAGCACAAGTTACTGGCTGGCACAAATCACTTTTGGAACACCGAGAACAAGTTGAAAATGAACCTAGCTTAGGGCAACCTTCAGCTTTCGAAACGGACGAAAACGTCGAACGTGTGCGTGCTGTTATGAGATCAGACCGAAGTTTAACAATGATGATGGGTGACCTGTTAAACACTTTCACCGTAAATCAAATTTTTATCGAAAATTGGCACATGCAAAAGGTTTGTGTCAAAATGGTGCCGGAAAATCTCACAACTGAGGAGAACGGCCGGCCGCTGTAGCCGAGCGGCTCTAGGCGCTTTAGTCCGGAACCGCGCTGCTGCTGCGGTCGCAGGTTCGAATCCCGCCTCGGGCATGGATGTGTGTGATGTCCTTAGGTTAGTTAGGTTTAAGTGGATCTAAATCCAGGTAACTGATGACCTCAGATGTTAAGTCCCTTAGTGCTTAGAGCCATTTGAAGCATTTTTGAGAAGACTGACTATCGAAGAAACGCGTGTGTTGATCTTCTTGAGAGGACTGCCAAAGACCACTAATGGTTCAGCCGTGTGATCACAGATTATGGAGACTGAATTTTCGACTACGAGTATGAGACAAAGCGACGAAATGAGGAATGGCACACTGAGACTTTGCGATCGAAAGAAGCTCGAATGAGCTAATTAAGGATTAAAACAATGCTAATTTCTTTCTTGATAGTAGGAGTACTATGCATAAAGAATCTGTTACTCCAGGACAAACCGTTTTACAACGATGTTGTTGAGAGGCTCAGGAAAAGGGCGAATCGAGAGACTGGATAATGCAGACAATTGGGTCTGCGTCATGACATCGCCTCATGGCACACGGTCACTTCCATCACGGTTCCCGCAATTGAAAAATGCCTTAAAATTGGGTCACTTTGAGATTATGGAGGACATAGGAACGACGACTCTGCCGGTGCAAGGCTGCCGAAGAGAACTATATTAAAGGGGACAATATTAGTGTTTGAAAAAATGAAAACTTTGGTAGACAAAAAATAGGTCTCATTACCTTTCTCGCACACCTTGTTATGGTATACATGCTGCGTACGGGACACATCTGTAAAAGAAAAAAGGTTAGTGGCCAGAATATTTGGGACGTGTGTCTGTAGTGCACACGTCCATTGGCAAGCTCGCATAAAATGTCTATTATAATCGGTCCACATCATCACACTCTCAGCAATAATGTCAAATGGAGATGTAATTTCTTGATGCGGCTTGGAGGTCGCAGAATGAGGAGCTGGCCAGCAGCCCTCGTGCGGTGCAACAGAAGTTTGCTGTCTGTGGGCGGAGGGAGTTTTTGACGGTCGTTATAAGTTCGAAGGTCGTGAGCTGGTGATCCTTCTTGATCAACGAAATTTCTTTCCACATACGGAAAGACTACATCAGTCGTGGACAACGAGGTAGTTAGAGACAGAGGACAAGCTCGGATTAGGGAAGGGCGGGGAGAAAATCGGCAGTTCCCTTTCAAAGAAACCATCCTGGAATTTGCCTGATGCAATTTAGGGAAATCACAGAAAACCTAGATCAGAATAGCCGGACACTGGTTTGAATCGTCGTCCTCCCGAGTGCGAATCTGTGTGCTAACCACTGCGCCACCCCGCTCGGTACATCAATCGAAAAGTGATGTTCCTTTGCGCAAGCGATAAACTCTGTTTGGTCCTGGTCTGTTAGCTATCAAAGAGCGTGTAACTGCTCAAAAAAGGGGAGGTGCAATTGGCTTTGTCTGAAAATATTGTATGGGACTTCATTTTTAAAGGGATGTATTACAAGTGACTGTACTCCAAATGTAACCATATTGCTGAATGATTTGTTGCCCTGCAGTACGTCTATTCGTCTACAACTGACATCGCTCCATGTTACAACTCATAGTGTTCAATGGCGGCTCCTGCAGGCAACGCAATGTTTCCCACGGCAGTTGACTATGGACGCAGTTGTTTTCCACGAACCGAGATACTCTTAGTACGATGGCTGTTCATTACAGAATGATCATAATTTTTTATTATCATAATTTCTCGCGCTAAAATTTATTCTAATGATATTCTGTTAGCTTAATGTGCAACGAACACGCTGTATTAGTTTCATTGTTGGGACTTCTAGTTCCCGCCTGTGAGACGCAGGCAAGGCCAGACATGATCATAATCGCCTACCGCTGCAGTGGAGGTAACACGCGAGGAACAATCTGCGGCTTTGAAATTCTGCTTTCGTCTCAACAAATATTCAGCTAAGGCCTATACAATGTTACAGTAGGCCTATGGATAGTCTATTCTTCCCTACAGCACAGCTCGAAGGTGGTTAAAAATATTTAAAGAGGGGAGACAAGCAATTTCAAAGAAAGGTGGACCCGGTGCTCCAGTTACTGCTCTCACGGAAGAAAACATCAACACTGCTGCTTTCTTTGTGAGAGAGGATCGACGAATTACCTTTAGATCACTTTTTGAAGTACTGAACATTTCATTGGGTGTCACTCACACTTTGATGACAGAAAAATTACACATGACATGTGTTTGTGCGCGATGGATTCCAAAACCGTTGATGCCCGGTCAAAAGGACGTTCGCGTGTGGGTCTGCATGCGGTTAAAGTTTATGTTAGAGGAAGATCAAGAGTTTCTTTCAAATGTAATCACTGCTGATGAAACCTGGCTACATCATTTTCATCGTGAATTTCTTTCAAATGTAATCACTGCTGATGAAACCTGGCTACATCATTTTCATCGTGAGAGCAAACAGTAAAGCTGAGCGTGGAAATCTCGTTCATCACCAACCCCCAAAAAAGCAAAAGTGGTTGCTTCTGCTGGGAAAGTTATGGTCATCTCATTCTTTGATATGCATGGAATGGTTTATTAGCGTATTGTACCTGCTCACACATCAGTAACTGGAAAATACTACAGGGATGCCTTGAAAACACTGCAAGTCCATATCAGACGCAAAAGTCCACATTTCCGTAAAGCAGGCTGGATGATGCACCATGATAATGCGTGGCTGCATATTGTCAATGTTGTTGCTGAATACCTTGCAAAAAACGTGAAGAGCATCCCTCACCCTACCTATAGTACGAATTTAGTCCAATGTGACTTTTTTTCTATTCCCTAACATGAAGAAACGCCTTCATGGGAGGCATTATCAATCATCAGAAGCAGTGATGTAGGTTGCGGAGGCGAGTTTGAAGGACCTCTCAAAAAATGGTTTCCAGCTTGTATTTGAAGACTGGCAGAAACGCTGGGACAAGTGCATCGCATTCATGGGAGACTACTTTGAGAAGGACCATCAAAATTATGAGGATGAGTAAATGTGCGTTGTAAAAATAAAGTTATGATAATTCTTTATTGAAGAGCACTCGTATATCCTTTTACAATGTAGCATGCAAAACACTTACTTTTGCTTGACCTTGTAGACGAATGTCTCACACTTGGGGCACGCATTGTCTGGTAACACTGAAAAGCCCATTCGATTGTCGTGTTGATGGCCAGTATCGTTTGACATTACAATCACCTGACATTCAGAGTGCCTTGAGGACAGTTATTTTGGTATCTCTCACTACAGTCTTGCTACATAATAAACTAGTAAAGTCGTATTTTGGCATGAATAGCTGGGAGGCCCCAAAGGGCAGGTTCAGCAGATTAATCGGAAAGCTTTTCCTATCTTTTCCACCCGCAGGCACTTTTCGTTCTCGAAGTATGAGAGATTTGTGGGTCAATGTATCTATTAAGCGTAAATGACTGTAATGGTATGTGTGTAGTGTAAGGTGTTCTTGTTGAAGATGGTGACAACAGGGAGAGGGCGAAACCCAGTGCCGACACTTTGCTTACTCTTCTACATCTACATCTACATACATACTCCGCAATCCACCATACGGTGCGTGGCGGAGGGTACCTCGTACCACAACTAGCATATTCTCTCCCCGTTCCACTCCCAAACAGAGCGAGGGAAAAATGACTGCCTAAATGCCTCTGTACGAGCTCTAATCTCTTTTATCTTATCATTGTGGTCTTTGCGCGAAATGTAAGTTGGCGGAAGTAAAATTGTGCTGCAGTCAGCCTCAAATGCTGGTTCTCTAAATTTCCTCAGTAGCGATTCATGAAAAGAACGCCTCCTTTCCTCTAGAGACTTATAACGATATGTTTACGTAATGTGTATACAGTTATAAATGTCCCCGTTCGTAGTCGCTAATTATAACAATGTGTTTACTTTTGTGCTGTAACATATAGCTATAATCAGCGGTGGAAACATATTTGCGAACGCCGACCGTGTGCGGCTGTTTCTTGTTTGATCGTCTGATCAGTCGGAAGTTGCATTGCAGAGGAGAGTAAATGCCTATTCAAAGTATAATTATTTTGGGATAGCTCAACATGAATTTCCTAAGGGACCGTAGTTTATCATGCATTTACCAGTAGATTATGGCGGGGAGAAAATATTTCGCCGCATACAACTTCCGTCCGATTTCGACGAAAGAATTCGTGACTGTAAACTCTCTGTTTGGCAGAAACATAAAGAAAATTAAATAACTTCATGAAGGAGTGAGACATAGATTCTATATTAAATAAATAGTCCATACACCAGTTCCATTTAACTCTGAATTTATGGCAATTAATAGACGAACTTACACTGCAATGAAGGATTTAACACGGATGCCGTTTTGACTGGCACTTCTCGTAATGAAAACAATTCCTTTGACGTTTTCACATACACGTCGCACAATAAATTTACTGCTATGCAGTATTGCACTTTTAGTATTGCTCTTTTAGTATTGCACTTTTAGTATTACACATTTACTTTACACAAAAACAATATTATTTTTAACGATAAGAATACGGCGGCAAGACATGCGCGTCCGACACAAGTTACAAGAGACAAGAGAAGAATGAGTAACTGTTCATCGAGAATATCTCGTACATCAAAGAAAAGAATGTGTAAAAGTGTCAAAGTCAATAACTCACTGCATCTCTGACGGCGCTTCGACAACAAACAAGTTACGTCACAGGTCGTTGACCTTTTATATTCTCGCAACATTGTTTGCTAACTGTAGCTGTTGCCGAGCGACTGCTCGATTAGTGAATGATTTAAAATGATAAGGCAATCACATAATGTTACAGACTCCCACCCGAGTTCCTGAAGCATTTCCGTAACACCAAGGGTGCGGCCGACCTTAACGTCGCCATCCAACGGATGGATCACCATCAAATATGTCGCATGCCATTACTTCATGAGATACTGCAGAGATCTTTAGATTGTTGTCCCGTTCATTGACGCAAAGATGCGATCAGAGACTTCAGGCGCCGCCCTTCCTATCGCTTCTGCCCGAAAGGCAAAGGGAAAATTGTCAACTGAACTCGGCTTACCCAGACGGTATCCCATGCAAGCAATGGAGATGCCCGATGGTGTTAACTTCGGTGAGCTTATACGAATCCCTGTATCTACCTCGGCACGGCCGTTGACACCACAATAAACTGAGTGGTCAGAGGTGGCAAGAAGCGTTGCCCTATTCCACCATTTGTAGCAGTTGTCGCCGTAATGTTGCAGCTAGATGCTGTGTCAAGCGCGATTGTAGACAAGATATGAGGACAGTCTGGTGCATTATCTGATCAAAACTATCCGGACAACCATTAGCGGACATTAATATCGGGTGTGCCCGCTCTTCGCCATTATAACGGCTCGAATTCTGCTGGGGACATGTTGAATAACGTGTCTGAATCTCTGTGGCTGCCCACTGTTGCTCAAGAGCGGAAAGCGGAAAAGGTACTGATAGCGAACTCTGGGGTCTGGAACGAAACCAACGTCCTAACTGATCCCAAAGGTCTTCTGTTGGGTTTTGGTCGGGATTTCAGGTATGCCGTCAATTTCAGGAATGTTACTGCCCACAAACCACTCCCTCACAGATGCTGATTTATGACAGGGTGTAGTGTCATGCTAATAGAAACAGTCTTCATCTCCAAACTGTTCCCCTACTGTATACAGTGCTGTAAAATGTGTTCAAAAATGGTTCAAATGGCTCTGAGCACTGTGGGACTTAACATCTGAGGTCATCAGTGCCCTAGAACTTAGAACTACTTAAACCTAACTAACCTAAGGACATCACACACATCCATGTCCGAGGCAGGATTCGCACCTGCGACCGTAGCGGTCGCGCGGTTCCAGACTGAAGGGCCTAGAACCGCTCGGCTACAGAGGCCGGCTAAAATGTGTTCATATGGTCCCGCATGTAGCGTTTGTTCAGCAGAATAAAGTGATCACGCCCTACCCTCCGTACTTCACTGTTGGCACTAAACCTGATGTCAGGAACGTCCTCCACGCATTTACCAAAACCCACTTCTTTTATTTTGCTGCTACAGTATGTAGCGTGACTCATCAGTCGCCGGCCGGAGTGGCCGTGCGGTTCTGGGCGCTACAGTCTGGAGCCAAGCGACCGCTACGGTCGCAGGTACGAATCCTGCCTCGGGCATGGATGTGTGTGATGTCCTTAGGTTAGTTAGGTTTAATTAGTTCTGTTCTTGGCGACTGATGACCTCAGAAGTTAAGTCGCATAGTGCTCAGAGCCATTTTTTGAACTCATCAGTCCAAATCAACCGTTTCCAGCCATCTACCGTCCAGAACGTCTCTATACGATCTCAAGCGTTTCTTTTCGCTGACTACATAAATGTGTGTCTTATTAGCAGCTGTTGGACCATTGTACTTCATTCTTTTCATCTTCCTACACACAGTCGTTGCTCTAGCTGAACTGCTGGTAGCACTGGAACTCAAGAGTAATTTCTTCCTGGTTTCATACGATCTTTGTTACAACCACCCAGCGCATTACTCGAGGGTCGCTATCCATCATTACGTGACCTAGTCTGCACATCGTTGTCTATTCGTTGGCTTCGGTGCCTGAGATCTCGGCGTTCCGGATTCGATTCCCAGAAGGGTCGGGTATTCGTTTCACCCTGGTACCCATCGTCTCACCTCCAGCAGAAAGATGAGCAAGTTGCCAAAGTGGCGCCAAACAGAAAGACTCCCGACAGGCGATCGAACTGACCCGGCCACGACTTCTGGCGAATAATTCCATACTGTCATTTCATTACACCACGTCTCCCTCGGTTTAGCTCTGTTTGTTCCTTCTCGTTTCCACTTCATAATCACATCACCAACAGTCGAGTTGGCCCGATGTACAAGCCATCAAATGTCCCTGATGGATCTGTTACTTTCGTGACATTCAGTGACTAGTCAACTTTCGAGGTCATGAGCTCTCCTGACCAAACCATTCTGCTGTTACTGCTTTGCCGGCCGTTGTGGCTGAGCGGTTCTAGGCGCTTTAGTATGGAACCGCGTGACCTCTACGGTCGCAGGTTCGAATCCTGCCTCGGGCATGGATGTGTGTAACGCCCTTAGGTTAGTTAGGTTTAAGTAGTTCTAAGTTATAGGGGACTGATGACCTCAGATGTTAAGTCCCATAGAGCTCAGAGCCATATGAATTTTTTGTTACTGCTTCTCTGCTGACAACAAAATACTCCACACCTGCTTCTGTTCTGGTGGATGCGCCTCTCGTGACATCTGGTGGTCAGTTTCCTATTACGTAGGAGTGTCCGCATACTTTTGATCAGAGAGTGTCTGTGAATATGGCAGCTGGGGTTCGTAAAGTAGACAGTAGAAAGTATTCGAAACAAAAGACATTTATTTTAACAGAAGTCACAAATAATGTGTTCAAAATCTTCACAAAGTGTCGACAATCCCCGCTATTTAGAGATTCAATCACGTCTCCTGTTGGTGGGTTATATATTGTACTTTACATTCCCCCCGCCCCCGCCCCCGGGAAAGTGAGAAGTTTGCAGATTACATGCCGACGCGTTTGAGTTTTGCTTTCCTTTCTTTTTGTTTTCCTGGTCAGAAACAGTTTTCTGTATGGTTCTTTCTTCCTTCTTCTCTTAATTGCTACTGCAGTTTTTTTTTTATAGGGCACTGTTGCGGTAGCGTGGGTGTCGTTCAGTCACTGCATCTGCATTGTGTAGGAGAGTCCAAAAACCGAGCCGCGATTTGACTCCATCTCCATAAAGGTAGGCGATTGTCCGTTTTCTGACCAAGATTATCGCATGAGTCTTGGTTTCAGGAAAACAGACGTCCTCCGAGCAGATGGATGGAGGGACGTGATGTGACTCTTACCCGTTATGCAGACTTACCCCTTCTACTGTAGGGTCGAGTACGATGTTTTCGAGGCTACATGGAACGCACTGTGTTTCCCTGAGTTTCTAGTTAGAGGTACCCGTGTAGAGCGTAGTCGTACCGCCACACAATGTTCCCAACACCGGCCTACTGTTCTGACTATAGGTTTTTTGCTTTCCATTTTTCACGAATTTCACTTTTTTAGTCGTTGCCGTCGTGTGTCTCAGAGAATTTCAACTGTAATGTACGTTAGGATTTTCTGTCATGTTGAAACAACTTTGTTGAACAGCGTTTTGACGAAAAAAAAGCCTTCACTATCTTTTAGAATATTCTCAAATGCGTGAGACGATTTGATGAAGCATACCCAGCAGTATTAGAAACCACTGTCATTAGTTTTCCGAAGCGAATATTTACTTATGTATCCGAAATTAATGTGAAAGAAAGAAATAAAAATCTCACAATTATCCTGGATGCAAAAGAGGAAGTGAAATATCAAAGGATTAACACTGCCTTTTCGTGCAAAGAGTAGCAGAAGAAATAAAACAGCTATAGAGGACAAAATTTACTGTCGTATTATCAAGACGAACTTCAATACAATGACAAAAAGGATTTAAGAGGCAATGGACAGAAGATAAGACGGTTAAAGAACTGTGGAAGAACTATACTGACCAGGAGATCGAAGCAAAAGGGAAGGAGAACTAGATAAATAAAAGCACTCGAACTATTATATTAGTGAAGGCCAAATAAAGAACACACATACTTGTCAGTGATGAAAAGATCTAACAAACGGTGCGAGTAAAAGGAAAAAAGTAGTGAAAATTGTGTGACGGAGAAGAGAAAATTCTACTCCATTAAAAAGTTACAGAAAGTATTAAAACTTGTAGCTGGCCACGTCTGATTATGGTTCACATTCAGACAAATTGCATTTTTTTTTTTTTTGCGTCGGTAAATGATTTAAATAGATCGTGCACGAAATGGCTTTCCTCGTTCTTGTAAAATTCAGGCCTAACTACTTACCATCTGATGACCTCGAAGGAACCGAAGAACGTGTAAAGACATGTGTCAGTTTTATTGTCAGGGCCCACATGTGGACGAAAGAATGTCCCTAAATCCAGAGTCATCAGTTTACATGGAGACCACAACACTGGCGCTTAAGATAGGCTGTTGGCAGATTGAAAAGTGCGATAAGTGGGCCCTAAGCTGCTTTCTTAAGACTCTCGACCCAGTAGGTTTCCTCAGAATGGCCATGTGAGAGCCGTCGACAGCCGAGACCCGTGCGTTCGCGTGCCAACAGAAAGAGCAAATTCCGCAAAGCCGGTGGCTTATTGTCCGGAAAATGTAAACAGCCGGCGGCAGGCGGGATTCGGCGAGATGGCATCGGCCGGGGACGGGCTTTGTGAGCGCGTGCACGTCATTAGCGCTGACAGCCCATTGTGACCGCGTTCACACACCTGTTTTCACTCACCGAGCGGGGGCGACAAAATTCGCCACATCACAACTGACCACTCGGCAGCTTGATGTGCTCCTATGTTCCTGCTATTACCGACGATTCTGGCACGTATTATTTATATCTGCATCTGTACTCCGCAAGCCACCTGACGGTGTGTGGCGGAGGGTACTCTGAGTACCTCTATCGGTTCTCCCCTCTATTCCAGTCTTGTATTGTTTGTGGAAAGCAAGATTGTCGGTATGCCTCTGTGTGGGCTCTAATCTCTCTGATTTTATCCTTATGGTCTCTTCGCGAGATATACGTAGGAGGGAGCAATATACTGCTTGACTCCTCGGTGAAGGTATGTTCTCGAAACTTCAACAAAAGCCCGTACCGAGCTACTGAGCGTCTCTCCTGCAGAGTCTTCCACTGGAGTTTGTCATCTCCGTAACGCTTACTAAATGATCCTGTAACGAAGAGCCCTGCTCTCCGTTGGATCTTCTCTATCTCTTCTATCAACCCCATCTGGTACGGATCCCACACCGGTGAGCAATACTCAAGCAGTGGGCGAACAAGTGTACTGTAACCTACTTCCTTTGTTTTCGGATTGCATTTCCTTAGGATTCTTCCAATGAATCTCAGTCTGGCATCTGCTTTACCGACGATCAACTTTATATGATCATTCCATTTTAAATCACTCCTAATGCCTACTCCCAGGTAATTTATGGAATTAACTGCTTCCAGTTGCTGACCTGCTATTTTGTAGCTAAATGATAAGGGATCTATCTTTCTATGTATTCGCAGCACATTACACTTGTCTACATTGAGATTCAATTGCCATTCCCTGCACCATGCGTCAATTCGTTGCAGATCCTCGTGCATTTCAGTACAATTTTCCATTCTTACTACCTCTCGACATACCACAGCATCATCTGCAAAAAGCCTCAGTGAACTTCCGATGTTATCCACAAGGTCATTTATGTATATTGTGAACAGCAATGGTCCTACGACACTCCCCTGCGGCACACCTGAAATCACTCTTACTTCCGAAGACTTTTCTCCATTGAGAATGACATGTTGCGTTCTGTTATCTAGAAACTCTTGTCCAATCACACAATTGGTCTGATAGGCCACATGCTCTTACTTTGTTCATTAAACGACTGTGGGGAACTGTATCGAACGCCTTGTGGAAGTCAAGAAACACGGCATCTACCTGGGAACCGGTGTCTATGGCCCTCTGAGTCTCGTGGACGAATAGCGCGAGCAGGGTTTCACATGATCGTCTTTCGAAACCCTTACTGATCCCTACAGAGTAGATTTCCAGTCTCCAGGAAAGTCATTATACTCGAACACAATACGTGTTCCAAAATTCTACAACTGATCGACGTTAGAGTTATAGGTCTATAGTTCTGCACATCTGTTCGACGTCCCTTCTTGAAAACGGGGATGACCTGTGCCCTTTTCCAATTCTTTGGAACGCTACGCTCTTCTAGAGACCTACGGTACACCGCTGCAAGAAGGGGGGCAACTTCCTTCGCGTAATATGTGTAAAATCGAACTGGTATCCCATCAGGTCCAGCGGCCTTTCCTCTTTTGAGCGATTTTAATTGTTTTTCTATCCCTCTGTCATCTATTTCGATATCTACCATTTTGGCATCTGTGCGACAATCTAGAGAAGGAACTACAGTGCAGTCTTCCTCTGTGAAACAGCTTTGGAAAAAGACATTTAGTATTTCGGCCTTTAGTCTGTCATCCTCTGTTTCGGTACCATTTTGGTCAAAGAATGTCTGGACATTTTGTTTTGATCCACCTACCGCTTTGACATAATACCAAAATTTCTTAGGATTTTCTGCCAAGTCAGTACATAGAACTTTACTTTCGAATTTATTGAACGCCTCTGGCATAGCCCTCCTCACACCACATTTCGCTTCGCGTAACTTTTGTTTGTCTGCAAGGCTTTGGCTATTTTTATGTTTGCTGTGAAGTTCCCTTTCCTTCCCCAGCAGTTTTCTAACTCGGTTGTTGTACCACGGTGGCTCTTTTCCATCTCTTACGATCTTGCTTGGCACATACTCATTTAACGCATATTGTACGATGGTTTTGAACTTTGTCCACTGATCCTCAACACTATCTGTACTTGAGACAAAACTTTTGTGTTAAGACGTCAAGTACTCTGAAATCTGCTTTTTGTCACTTTTGATAAACAGAAAAATCTTCCTACCTTTTTTAATATTACTATTTACGGCTGAAATCATCGATGCAGTAACCGCTTTATGATCGCTGATTCCCTGTTCTGCGTCAACTGTTTCAAATAGTTCGGGTCTGTTTGTCACCAGAAGGTCTAATATGTTATCGCCACGAGTCGGTTCTCTGTTTAACTGCACAAGCTAATTTTCAGATAATGCACTTTAAAAAAATTTCATTGGATTCTTTGTCCCTGCCACCCTTTATAAACGTTTGAGTCTCCCAGTCTATATCCGAAAAATTAAAATCTCCACCCAGAACTATAACATGGTCGGGAAATCTACTCGAGATATTTTCCAAATTTTCCTTCTGGTGCTCTGCCACAACAGCTGCTGAGCCAGGGGGCCTATAGAGACATCAAATTACCATGTTTGAGCCTGCTTTATCCGTGACCTTCACCCAAATTATTTCACTTTTCGGATCTCCGTCGATACTATTGTACTTTTTATCGCTATAAACACGTCTCTCCCTTCACTGTCCAGCCTGTCTCTGCGGTATACACTCCAATCTGTGTTTAGAATTTCATTACTGTTTACGTCTGGTTTTCAGCCAACTTTCTGTCCCTAGTACTATGTGGGCATTGTGACCGTTTATTAATGAGAGCAGTTCTGGGACCTTTCTATAGACGCTCCTGCAGTTTGCTAATTAAGTTCTAGAATACAACCAAGCTGCGACAACTGTGCAATTGCAAATGACACATGTACAGCTGATGACATCCAGTTGGATTTAACAGCAAAACCTATTAACACGAAGACAGCTGTCGAGAATCTCAATACTGGCCTGGGCGCACAAGCAAAATGGACGCAGGATATAGGATTAAAGCCCAACCCAGCCAGAACCAAAGCGGTACTGACTTGTCATTCTAGGCCCATTAGCCCGATATGTCGGGAGTCCGTACCATCTTTAACCCTAAATAGGACAAATCTTAATTTCTCTCTTCCTCCAAAGAGTCTAGGAGTAATAATAGATGAAAATATAAACTTGACTGAGTAAGTAATTGTAGCGTGCAAGAAGCGGTCAGTATCGAGCCATGTCCTTTTTTTCATTTCTTTTCTGTCCCCTTTTTATTCTTTTTTCATCAGTCTTCTGACTGGTTTTTTGCTGCCTGCCACGAATTCCTCTCCTTCGTCATCCTCTTTATTTCAGAGTAGCAGATGCAACTTACGTCCTCTATTATTTGCTGATCATTTTCCAATCTCTGTCTTCCTCTACAGATCCCTCTAGTACCATGGAGATAATTCCCTGATGTCTTAACAGATGTCCTATCATCCTGTCCCTTCTTCTTGTCAGTGTTTTCCATGTATTCCTATCCTCTCTGGTTCTGCGCAAAACCACCTCATTCCTTATGAGTCCACGTAATTTTCAACATCCGTCGGTAGAACCACATCTCAAATGCTTCGATTCTCTTCTGTTCAGGTTTCACTGTTCCATCTATCACTACAATACAATGCTGTGCTCCAAACGTACATTCTCAAAATTTCTTCTCCAAATTAAGACATACGTTTGATATTAGTCGACTACGCTTGCCCAGGAATGCCCTTTTTTGCCAGCGCTAGTCTACTTTTGATGTTCGCTTTGGTCCGTCCGTCATTGATTATTTTGGTGTCTAAGTAGCAGAATTCCATAGCTTCATCTGACGTTACGTTGCTTGCTGTTTCCATGTCTGCTACTTCTCATTAGTTTCGTCTTTCTTCGATTTACTCTCAATCCACATTCTGTACTCATTAGACAGTCCATTCCATTCAGCAGATCCTGTAATTCTCCTTCACTTTGACTGAGGATGGCAATGTCATCAACGAATCTTTTCACTGATATCCTTTCACCTTATATTTTAATTCCACTCTTGAACCTTTCTTTTATATCCATCATTCCTCCTTCGAAATATATATTGAACACTAGGGGCGAAAGAGTGCATCCTTGACTTGCATCCTGTTTAATCCGAGTACTTCGTTCTGGGTCTTTCATTCTTATTATTCCCTCTTGGGTGTTGTACATGTCGCATATAACCTGTCTCTCCCTGTAGCTTACCCCTATTCTTCTCAGAATTTCGAACATCTTGCACATTTGTCACTGTCGAACACTTTTCCCAGGTCGACAAATCCTATGAACATGATTGATGTTTCTTTGGTCTTGCTTCCATTATCAACCGCAACGTTAGACCTACCTCCCTGGTACCTTTACCTTTTCTAAAAGCAAACTGATCGTCATCTACAAAAGTATAAAAAGCTCTTACCTTATGACCCGAAAAGAAACTTGTACAAACACTTCAAATTTCAATTATTGATTACAGCTATGTCACCCCGCTAGGGCTTTCTCAGGAAAGCTCACGGCACCTGGAACTGGTTATGAATGCACCATCTTATGCACAGTTATCCTGGCTGCGTGCAGACAAGCACATCGATTTACATACCCTCCGTTTTCTCTACTGTATTATCTCTCCTCGACCTTAACGCTTTTCTCTGAACGACGAGGCAGGAACGACCTTTCCCATCGGAGCAAAATCCTTTCTGTTCCATTCCAATGTCCGACCACCTTCTCGAAATCCTTCTCAGTAGAAGGAATCCGACTCTGGAATGGCCTCCCACATTATATTAAAGAACTAAATAACATCTCCAGCTTCGGAAGGCAGGTAATGACATATCTGCTAAAGCAACAATAAAAGTACCATTGTCCGTGTACGCACTCGTTACCTTTGTACATCCTTATTTCCTACCTGACTTCCTCGTTTTCCAGTACAGTTAACCAATACAGTATGCTAAAATTTCCTTTACCCAGAACTCACTATATCAGAAAACATCTGTTTCGTAGACCTATAAATTATTCTTATATCTGGTAGTATCTTTGTTGTTATTAAGGTCACAATTATTGTCACTATTATTATTATTATTGTTGTTGTTATTATTATTATCATTATTTGAGACAGCAGCTGCAGTAGTACAAGTAATGCCAGTATCAACTTCGTTAGCGCATAGTCAGTGTAATCTAATCTCAGTCACCTGAGAAACTCAGATCATTTAATACTAGGTGTCATATTAAAATTGTTATTTTAAAAAAATGGTTCAAATGGCTCTGAGCGCTATGGGACTTAACAGCTGAGGTCACCAGTCCCCTAGAACTTAGAACTACTTAAACGTAACTAACCTAAGGACATCACACACATCCATGCCCGAGGCAGGTTTCGAACCTGCGACCGTAGCGGTCGCGCGGTTCCAGACTGAAGCGCCTAGAACCGCTCGGCCACACCGGCCGGCTGTTATTTTATAGACGTAGGAGATACCGTATGTGTTTTGTTTTATGGCGCTACTACAACTATGGTTGTACCGACGCATGTCAGAACTGTAGAACACGAAGACAAAGAGAGGTGTTGAAAACGACTACACGTTAATCGCAACCGACGGAAGAGAAGACAGCTGAAAACAGGGACGTGGAGAAAGGTCTATATAATACGAATGGAAAAACGGAGGTCCTAAACTAAGGATTAAATGTCCTTCGCCATATTGTCACGACGGATAAAAAGTAAAACGCGATCGACAAACCGCTCGTCGTTCGCTAAAACCGCCGACAACTCAGACGATAAACATAAATTGTTGGAATGTAAGGGGCTAAAAAAAAAGGGCATTCATTCAGGAAATGGCAGACGTCAAAGGGTTAGGGCAAAGAGCACAAAGTGGAGTACCATTTAAGAAATGGCAATAGCTAAAAAGACAGTGTCAAATACGCAATCCAGCTAAAATGATCTCCTCACAGCTGAGAGAGACTTAACCCGGAGCTTGTTTCCATGAAAGGAGATCAGTGGCGATGCCAAAATGACACCAGCTGCTGACAGACGGCAACACAGAGATCATCGGAGAGAATGTAAGAACTAGCAGGCTCAGGTATGAGGACTGCAGTCTTGGCAGCAGCGGCAGAGACCTCGTTTCCTGTCAGACCGATGTGACCAGGAACTCACATAAACATCACAGTGGCTCCATCAAGAGTGAGCAAGTGACGGCTTTCCTGAACCGTTGCACTAAGGGATGGACGGTGTACAACACATAGAGGCTTTGAAGGGCATTGAGAGGGTCGGAGCAGATGACACAATTGAAAAGCCTATGTCGTCGATTGTACTGCGTGGCCTGATGCAGGGGAAGAGCTCTGCTGTGAATACTGAGCAGTGTTCCGGAAGCCGATACCGAAAAACGTCGGTGCCAATAACGGAGGCATCCCCGACTCCACGGTCAGTCCGAGAACCATCAGTGTACACGAAGGTACTATCGTTAAATGCTGTGCGAAGGACGTGAAACTGAAGGCGATAGAATAGCGTCCTTATTAAGCGAAGGAGGGCCAAGGTGAACACGGGCCGCCGCACGAAGCCGAGGTGGTGAAGGATTCACACCCATCGGTAAAGCTGCAAGTAGCGTGAAGTTAAGCTGCTGGAGGAAGAGCCGAAAGGGAACTCCACGAGGTAACAGAGAAGAGGGACGCGCCCCACAATGGCGATCAGAGGAATCATTGAAGAAGGAGGTATAGGATGGGTGGCCACGCATGGGGGACAAACGGCATGCATATCTTCTGAGGAGAAAGTCACAGCGGTAGGACAGTGGTAGTTCGCCAGCTTCTGCACACAAATCTCAACTGAGCTAGTGTAAAAGGAGCCAGTGGCCAAACGGATTCCATGATGGTGGATAGTATTGAGACGGCGTGAGGGACAGACCTGCAGATGCATAAACAAAAAAACGAGTTTCGAGCAAACAAGTGACCGGTACAAACGGAAGACGGTGGTTCGATCTGCCCTCCAGGAAGTACCACTGAGGACACGTAGGACGCTGAGGGATCGCATGCAGTGGGCTGCCAGGGAAGACACGTGGGAGCATGAGTCCTAGGAATTTCGTAGTTTCAACGAATGGTAGAGCATCAGGCCCAAGATGTAAAGATGGTGGGAGAAACCAATTGCGGCGCCAGGAATTCATACAAATGTGGAAAACCGAAAGCCGACATCAATGCTCCATGAGTAAAGACGATCGAGACATCGCTGAAGACGCCACTCAATGAGATAGGTCAGTGGAGAACTGCAATAGATGGCAAAATCGTCAACGAAAAGGGTGACAGGCCATTATATGCCTAAAACCGATAACAAAGAAGACGACTCTCAGGATGGAACCCTGAGACACACTAAGTTCCTGGTAAAGGTGTCCGACAAGGCAGCACCCACACACACCTTGAAAACGCTGTCTTTTAAAAATTCCTGAACGAAACAAGGGATGGGGCCACGAAAGCCCCACCTGTAGAGAGTACAGAGGATACCAGTGCTCCAGCAGGAGTCGTAGGCTTTCTCCAAATCGAAAACACGGCCACAGTCTGGGATTTCCGCAGAAAACCATTCATAACATGCGTGGGCAAAGTGACGAGATGGTCAACTGCCGGCCGGAGTGGCCGTGCGGTTCTAGGCGCTACTGGAACCGAGCGACCGCTACTGTCGCAGGTTCGAATACTGCCTCGGGCATAGATGTGTGTGATGTCCTTAGGTTAGTTAGGTTTAATTAGCTCTAAGTTCTAGGCGACTGATGACCTCAGAAGTTAAGTCGCATAGTGCTCAGAGCCATTTTTTTGGTCAACTGCAGAACGGCGCGCTCGAAATCCACAGTGTGGAGTGGTTAGTAAATTTCGAGACTCGAACCACCATACCAGCTGGGAATGAATCATACGTTCGATCACCTTGCAAACACAGCTGATGCAAGAAATGGGGTGGTAGCTAGAAGGAAAGTGTTTGTCCTTGCGGTTTTAGGTATGGGTATGACAGTAGCTTCACGCAAGCGTCTGGGAAACGTACCCTCTGTCCAGATGCGGTTACACGTGTGAAGGAGGAAGTGCTTACCCACAAGAGAAAGGTGCTGCAATATCTAAATACAAACATCGTCTGGCTCTGAGGCGGAGGATAGGGATGAAGCGAGAGCATGATCTAGCTCCCTCATAGTAAAGGCAGTATTGGGCGCTCACTGTTCTGGGAAGAGAAGGGTATCACGCGAGCCTCCTCTTCTCGTTTCCGATGGAGGGAGACAGGGTGATAGTCGGAGGAGCTCGAAATCTCCGCAGAAGGGCGGCCCAAGGTGGTGGAGGATCCACTATGACATCGCCTGCTCCTTTCAGGCCGGAAATTGGGGAATGGACCTTGGTCCGAGAGAGCCGTTAGAGGTTGGCCCACACGATGGAAGAGGGAGTGGAACTGTTAAAAGAACTAGTAAATGAAATCCAGGTAGTTTTTTTGCTATCCCGAAGATTGCGACGATACTGTGCATGCAACCGTTTATAACTAATGCAATTCGGCATCGTAGGATGACGGTTAAAAACGCGGAGAGGGCGTCTCTGCCCGCGAATGGCGTCGCTGCACACCTCAGTCCACCAAGGGACCAGGACATGGGGCAGTAACGAAGAAGTGCGAGGAATGGAACGTTCTGTAGCGGTAACGACAACGTTTGTAAGATATTCCACCTGGTCATCGCAACTGGGGAAATATTCATCGAAGATTGCCAGGGAGGAGTAAAGCCTTTAATCGGCCTTAGAAACCCGCCATAGGTGTGCATATAGGTGGGGTAGGAGTCAGCAGTTGGATGGCACGTGGGAAATTGTTGCTCGAGTACGTGCCAAAAAAACTGGACCACTCGAGATGATGGGCAAGCTGGGCAGTCCAGAAGGGGGCACACCCACCTTAGGTAATTGTTCACATCTCGGCTCACACCTCCTGAATACCTGACAGAGAGACCAATCGGCAATTTGGGAAGGGAGCAGCTCAGGCGATCACCCCTGCCTGGACCTGGCCTTTACTAGGGCAAGCTGGACAGAAGGAGATGTCCAAATGGGAATAGGTGTGAGTGGAGCCCGTGTTAAGGCAGATGAGGTTAAGAAGGTCAGCCAAGAGAGCACCTCTCTGACAGTTCTGGGTGAGCCCCAAAGGGCAAAGGGCGCATTAAAGTCACCAAGCAGCAGAAGGAGTGAGGGAGTTGCCCAATAATCTGAAGGAAGTCTGCCTTGGTGACTGACGGAAGGACGTAGATGCGGACTGCAGCAGCTTGGAGCTGGGTAGTCAGGGAGGAGGGTTGACTACGAACATCATCCTGGATGAGCAGCATGGCTCTCCCATGAGATGGGATGCCATCCTCGGGGGCAAGGTCAAAGTGGACTGGGAAGAAATGCGAGAACTCAGAGTGGTCACGGGAACACAATTTTGTTTCCTGGAGGCAGAGTACAAGTGGATGCTGTGATTCTAAGATCGCCATTGCAGTTGATACTACAGGGAACAGGAGCCAGACAATCTCCCTTGTGAGTATCTCTCCCAAAGGTCACACATTTGGTCGGGTGTCGACAGGACTCTGGAATGTGGTTGTAACGATGACTCTAGTAGCAGCGCATCAGGTTCGGAATGTAAGGTGATACTATGGTATCTTCATAACCTGCTTCCATCTACATGTATCTACGTGATTACTCTGCTATTTACAATAAAGCCCCTGGCAGAGGGTTCAATGAACTTTGATCGTTGATGGAAGAACCACTCTAACGAAAGTGAGAAAAAGAGTGCGTGTGGGCACTATGGACGCATCACCTGATGGACTACAATGACACTCTGATCAGAGAGCTATGTGTGGATTTCTGCCTCAGTCAGACCATCGAGCAGCGTAGTGTAAATAACACCACGCTAAGAATTCAGCAATCGATGAATCTCGAACAGGATAGCCATGGAGGAGCAAGGCTGCAAGCTGTCCCCCGTGATTGCCAGCGTCTCCGATGGCGCGCTTCTTGCAACTGGTGGCCCACCTCAGAAAGGGCAGCACCCGCCTTAGGTGCTTGTTCACGCATCAGTTCACACCACCTGAACACCTGACAGAGGGACCAATAGGCATTTGAGGAAGACAGCAGCTCAAGCAATCACCTCTCGCTGCGCCTGACCTTCACCAGGGGGTACGTGCGAACCCTACTTGTCAACCGAGGCTGAAAAGTACTCGTTACACACTCACTTGTTACGCGTAAGACGAGTGGGCCGCCTTTTAGGGAAGCACAGGGAGGAAGAAGAAAAAGAGGAACCTCAAACGCCGAAGCGGAGGAAGGATAGGAGAAGGAGAACGGAAAAAAGAAATAAGGAGAGACCGTTCTGATATCGGTGACACATTTCCAACAGCATCTCAGGCATTTTCACCAAGGGAGGGGAAAAAGAATAGCAAGAGGGTAGACAAGCAGCACGTGAGGGAAAAGATGCTGCAAAGGCTGGGGCCAAGCACGAACCCGCCAAAGAGCGGCGAGCCCCGTGAGGGGGGTGGGGGGGTGGGGGGGGGGGGGGATACACTGTGTGAAACCCTGGTCCGGTGTGAGAGAAGGCCTGATGGTCCTAATCATATCAGATAAATAAGTAAGTAAAATAAATACAATGAAATTAGCTGATGGTGTTAAGGCGTTCTCCTGCAGGACCGGAAAACGCTCGTGGATGAGAAGATAGTGTCACAGCGTGGGATTCCACTTTTCTGTATACTGGGAAGGATGAAAGGAAGAATCTGCCGTGTCAAATTTTTGCTTCGCTTAGAGAAAATTTGCCAGTGAGATGAAGCATCGGTTTTACGTCACAAGGAGAACTGCAGATAAGTAGCCAAGCATTAAAATTTTGTGTTATTCCATTAGTTTCCGGTAAAAACTTTAGCATAACAAGGATAACTTGTACCTGAGTCAGTCTCTCAGCACATTTCTTCCTTAATAAGTACGTTCGTATGTCCCAATATGGAAGCAGTCTAAATTTGTGTTCCACTCACATAGAAACTCAAGCCAGTAAACATAAGAGACTCAATAGGAGCAAAATCGTCTGACAACATAAAACAAATGCTAAGCAATTATTTGCATCAGCAATTTACTATCATCATCTTGACAGTGGTAACTTCTCCCTCGTGTATTAATTCGTTAAGATTGTAAAATTGATTCAGAATTCAAAATAGTGATGAATACTACACTGACTCTAATGATAACATAAGTCATATGCAGTATTATTGACATCATTACACAGTTATTTACGTTTCCATCACAAAATAAGTCTATCAGTTCCCATATTCGTAGTGATGTTGATAAGAATTTCATACAAATGTTTAAGTGATTTCGGTCTTTCTATTACACAAGTATCCAAGAAGGAGAGAAGAAATGCAATAAAGTGAAAGATAATCATATGATTTGACATCATTTGTCATATAAGCATATCAACGGCTGTACAAAAAAAGAAGAGTGACATGGCAAGTGCACATACTTGTGGTGAACTAGCCATATAGCTAAATGAGAGAATATTCATTCACATTCGTACATTCACTACATATTTCTAACATTCATAGACGCCGTATTTTAACTCCTACGGAGTTGAACATCGTAATTGTTGGTTTTTATATTGTAGTGCACGTGGTATTTCAAACCACCAGCATGTTGAGAATCTCTCGAAAACAAGTTGTTCTGATACTATTTGTTACATTAAACTGACATTATATTCCATGAAGTTTCGGGATTGCATCCGTATTACTTAGACTTCTAGCCACGGTATTTCGGCTGACAACCACTCAGCCCTTTTCACGTGAGTGTTTCGCACTGAAGATTGCTAGTTCACATCTCTAACTTTGTACCAGAAATGAAGCGGAGAAGCATGCGCAAAGGTAGCCGCAACATGAGCGACCTCTGTCGAATTTCGTGCCCTCTTCGAATATTGCTCCATCTGTGGAGCGCAGGCGCGTGCGTTATGTGATACTGCATGCGCGCTCTCTCTCGTAATGCGCTCTCGCGGAGTTAAAATTCAGATGCCCAAATTAATAAAATTAACTATCACCAGACATGTCATTAGTAGTAAAATGTTTTCATTCTAAAGAAATTAAATAAATTGCCGGGAACCATGCCGTATCCAGTAGAAAGCCCCCATCACGATTAACAATATCTTCCACCAAACGTACCTCCACCGAATACTTAACCTTGGAGTGGGCGTTTGGGACACACTTGTCACTCAGAGATACATTGCGATTATTTCCATTATGTATAAAGCTGCAACGTTCCCACGTTCAGTACCTTTCAAATGGGTGCACTATTAAAGATCTATTTGAAGTTAACGTCAGTTGAATAGATAAACTGATACTAGCAACACACTGAAGTGAGTTGAGGTACATCTGCCCACCACTCACATAACTACTTAACAATTCCTTATGTTAGGTGTTTTCCTTATTTATGCCTATTTCATACTAAACTCGTTGTAAGTACAATAACTGAATTTTTTATTAATCTAATATATAATAACTGTGTTAACTAAAGCGATTACTTACGCAGTCTTCAAGATATACTATAATTTACCAAAATGGATACTCATAAAAGTGTTTATATTTTACTGCTGTCAGAGCCGAAGAATGGAAAGGTCTTACGACCGTGAAGCGTGGATGAGGATTCAGATGAAGATGATGAACTACTGGAAAGCTATCATGATACTGAAACTGAACAGGCAGCGGGTGAATACGATAATAATGACGCCGAATCTAGTGGTTCCTAATTTCTTGGGATGGACAGTAAAACAAAATGGTCTAAGTCTTCTCCTAAAAGAAACGTGGAAATAAGGTCAGAGAACATACAAGTAATAACTCAACTTCCTGGCGCCAAAATGCAAACATCTGAAGATAACTTATTAGTTTCTTTCTTAGACAACAGTGTTTACAAAATTGTAGTTATCTACGCAAATATTTATGTAAAACATTTGAAAAGCAAGTTTCAGAGATATAAAGCCGCTAGAATCACTGATGAACTGAAATAAGAGAGCTTTTCGGAAAACTGCCTATATTTTTAACTTAGGAACTTACATTGACATCCAACAAGAGGGTCCTTTCAAGCAAAGTAATTCTCCTAGAGATATATTATGGGACTGGTGGAACGTGTCAGCGCGGCTCACCGTAACAGTAATGGTGACAACTGGTTCAGCTTTATACCACCGGCTAGTAAGCTATCAGAAGGCAAGGGACTGACATACGTTGGAAGCCCAGGAAAAAGGAGTTTTCACCTAACAAGCAAAGACCTGAACATTCGTCTTTGTTTGACTACCAAGGGAATTGCATCCTAGTTTCATATTGCCCTGAAGTTAATCAAGCTGTTCTTTTGATATCTACGTTACATCATGACGTTACCATTAATAAAGATACAAGAAATTCACTGAAACAAGAAATCGTAACTTTTAACAATATGACAATTACTTGATAAAGTAATTAAAAAAAAGATCTGTCGTGAAACACTCTTAGATGGCGTATGGTTGTTTTCCACAGTTTACTTAACGTCTCTACCATGAACGCACTGTGCATATACCGAGCAAATTCTAGAACAGCTAAACAGAATTTCTCCAGAGATTGGTCTGGGAGATGATGAATCCTTAAATTCAGTACACGCCTACCGTCTCTCAAATTCCCATTGAATTAAGGCTGTCTGCACACGTTCTACTTGGCATAAATTCAAGTTACACCACAAGAAAATCCCAGAGAAGGTTCCAAAGGACGTTAATACGAGTGTGGAAGGCAGAAAGATAAGCCAACTAGACAACTGTATCATAAATGTTAAAGATGGATGTAATTAGCTCATTTGCATGCCGTGTGTATTCTTTTTCGAAATTTGTTTTTTATTTCCATCCCTATACATATATAAAGGTAGAAAAAGCAACCAAAGAACATTTGATAGTAGTTTCAATGAGCAATCATCTCGTGGTGTTGAAGTTCCTATTTCTGCGCTCGCTACAAGAAAATTGGATGAGGAATTCCGCCTTATGCGAGTTTTGTTTTACCCAGACATGTATCAGTACTTTTTGTGCTATATCCAGAGGATTAATTTATTTCCTTCCTGTAAAACTGTTATTACATATTAATGTTTAGAGAAAACATTTGGTATTCACAGTGATAAAACAAAGCAGTAGGCTTTACCAGAAATATCGACCCTTGGACTATGTGTCTAATAGTGTATTTTATATGCGACAGTATTCCATATTAGGCACTGTATAACACTTAAAACACTTGATAATGGCACTTTGAAGCCGATATCACGATCGTGTAAATGTAAAACTGCAAATAAAAAACAGTCTAATGGCGGTACTGACTTTAAAGAAATATTTAGATTTGTTAATGAAGTGATTGTTGTCAAATATTAATCGTGGTTTGTTTGCAGCTCACATTTGAGATATGCATTATCCTGCAATGTATCGAAATATGTCCAAAGTTCAGGTTTCATAGCTTTTGTGGAAAAAGGATGGATTTATGCATTAGTTTGCATACCTTACACGAAGCTAGTGAATGTTTATGTTGGTAGCTGTGAGTCTGCTACACAATCTACAACTTGTTGTCTGCAAACAGCAAAACGTAATTTTTATTTTTGTTTATTATGAATTTCCGAACGAAAATGAGTTTCTATCGCGTCATTTTTTACGTGCGGCTTTGATGTTGAGGCGTTTGTCTCCTTCGTTTGCGATGTGGTAAAACGCTGATTTCTGCCACTTTCGTCGTTTCACAGGAATTTTCTAAGATTTTTCGAGCTTGTATAGTGCTTTCACCGTCATTACGTGTTGTTGCGCCCGTGTAATATTCATTTGTTTCGTGGCGTGTTTGTCTGTATGAGGCGCGCAGATTTGAAGTGTTGTTGGCGTTTATGGTGTGTGTGTTTATGTGTGTCTTTATTCAGGGCTGGGAGGGAGAGAGAGAGAATGAGAGAGAGAGAGAGAGAGTGGTTGTTGTGGAAAGGGATCTACAGTGAATGGGGGAGAGGGAAATTCAGTTCTGGGAGATGATCATATGAAGTTTTGGTGTTCGTGCTATTTACATAGTGCTTTAATTGTGGAAAAGAGGGTTTTATTTCTTAACTAGTCACAGCCTGTACCAAAATTTGACAACACAAGAAAACCACCACATCCAAAAGTAAATAGTCCAAGGAAAGAAAGTACTAAATAAATACACTTCAACCTCTCAACTCCGTCTGTCTGTCTGTCTCTCTCTCTCCCTCTTGGCCCTGAACACACACACACACACACACACACACACACACACACACACACACACACACACTAAATACCATAAACGACACCAACAATTCAAATTTGCGCGCCTGACCCTGACAAACATGCCACGAAATAAATAATAGCACTTAGCCACAACAACATGTAATGACAGCGAAAACACTATACAAGATCGAAAAATCGCAGAATGTGCCTATGAAACGACAAAAGTTTCGACATCAGCGTTTTACCATACCACAAAGAAAGGAGACAAACACCACAACATCAAGCCGTAAGCAACACGCAAAAAAACCGCAATACGCACTCAGTTTCGTTCGGAAATGCATAATAAACAAAACTAAAAATTACGCTGTGCTATTTGCAGATGACAAGTTGTAGATTGTGTAGCAGACTCATAGCTACTACCATAAGCATTCAATAGCTTCATGTAAGGTATGTCAACTAACTCATACATCCACCCTTTTTCCAAATAAACTATAAAACCAGAATTTTAGATGTATTGTAATAAACAACATACAGTACATCAGCCCAGTAATACATATTTCAAATGTGAACTGTAAACAGACCGATTATATTTGACAACAGTCACTGCATTCACAAATTGATTCTCTATTCCCTGATTTTTTAAAGTTAATCTGCTTGCTTGTGATGAATGAAAATTGAAAAAATCAAAGTGAACGGTGTACTGTGTCAAAATTAAGAAATTATCAGGTTTAATTAAGCTCATTGACATACGACATACAATGCTATTCATCTTGTTAGTTTCTTTAAAAAAATTGCATTCTTATAATTAAATTCTTAATGTAATTAAACAGATAATTTCCAGTTCGGTCTTTTCTTAATTGTTAGGAAGGTCTTGGGCTGGTGGCGACCCTCTAATTTTTAAAATTATAATTGTCCTTGTGAATTGCGCACAAGGATTACATCTCCATTATTCATGGTACTTAATGTATGTCGAGGCTTGTCTAGGATCCGTTTACAGTTCTGCTACATACGTACATACGTTACAATGTTCAATGAGATTCTTGTCGGACGATCTAGATGGTCAAATCATTCGCGCGTACTGTTCAGAATGATCTTTAAACCAATCACGGACAATTGTGGCCCAGTGACATGACGTACTGTCGTCCATAAGAACTTCATCATTGTTTGATAACATGAAGCCCGTGAACATTTCCAGTCAAATATCGATTCACTTAGACCAGTCCATTTCATGCAGACACGACCCACATCATTACGGAGCCACGACTAGGCTGCACAGTGGCCTGTGGACATCTTGGGTCCTTGGTTTCGTGGGTCCTCCACCACACTCGAAACCTACCACCAGCTCTTACCAACGGAAATCGGGACTTATTCGACCAGGCCACAGTTTTCCAGTCGTCTAGGATCCAACCAACAGGGGATGTCGTGCTGTCAGCAAAGGCATACGCGTCGATCGTCTGCTGTCACAGCTCATTAACGCCAAATTTCGCCGCACTACCCTACGTCGTACGTCCCTCACTAATTTCTGCGGTTTTTTCATACAGAGCTGATTATTAGTGATGAAAGCTTTACGCGAACGCCGCTGCACTCGGTCGTTAAGTGAAGGCCGTCGGCCATTGCGTTGTTGGTAAGAGGTAGCGCCTAAAATTTGGTATTCTCGGCACACTCTTGGCGCTATGGATCTCTGAGTATTGAATTCCCTAGCAAGAATATGATAAGTAAATTACTTAATACAAGCTTATATGTATTACGAGGGCGGTTGAGAAAGTAACCTCCGATTGGTCACAGTGCGGGTTGTGGGGGGAGTAGCGACGCCATCTGTGCGTTCACGCACTCAACAGGTCAGTCGGCATCAAGCCGTGGTCGAGTGAACGTCGTACCTGCGCTAGTTTAGTTTTTGTGGCAGTTTGAAATGTGTGCTGCAATAGAAAATCCCGCCAAATGTGAAGTGCGTGCTGTCATAAGGTTTTTTACAGCCAAAGGATATTCTGCAGCAGCTATTCATCGTGAGCTTTGTGCCGTGTACGGACCAAGAGTTATGAGTGAAGGAGTTGTCCGTGAATGGGTACGTTTATTTAAAAGTGGACGAGAAAACGTTCATGATGAAGAGAGGAGTGGTAGACCATCATTGGTGACTGACGAACTCGTTCAGACAGTTGATGCAAAAGTTCGTGAAAATCGACGTTTCTCAATGTCGGAGTTGTCTACTGGTTTTCCACAGATTTCTAAGACTCTCTTGTACGAGATAGTGACAGCAAGATTGGGTTACCGTAAGTTCTGTGCACGATGGGTGCCCAAAATTCTTACCGACCACCACAAAACTCAAAGAATGGCCTCTGCATTAGACTTTCTGTCATGTTATGAGGACGAAGGAGAACCATTGTTAAACAGAATCGTGACCGGTGACGAAACCTGGATTAAGTACGTGAACCCTGAGACAAAAGAACAATCAAAGATGTGGGCACATTCAAATTCGCCTACCAAACCAAGAAAAGCCTCGCAAGATTTTTCTGCCAGAAAACTGATGGCAACGGTGTTTTGGGATGCCAAAGGGGTGTTGTTGGTTGAATTCATGGAACGTGGTACGACCATTAATCAAGACGTGTACTGTGAAACAATAAAAAAGTTACGACGGGCTATACAGAACAAACGCCGTGGTATGCTGACTTCCGGTATCGTTTTTTTGCACGATAACGCCCGTCCTCACTCTGCTCGCAGAACAACAGCCCTTCTTGAGTCCTTCAAGTGGGACGTTATCAACCATCCACCTTACAGCCCAGACCTGGCGCCAAGTGATTATCACCTCTTCATGCATTTGAAGAAATGGCTCGGGTCACAGCGGTTTGATGACGACGAAGAGCTCAAAGATGCGGTCACAGGCTGGCTCCAGGCACAAGCGGGTGATTTTTATGCAGAAGGAATTTCAAAGCTTGTGAAGAGATACGATAAGTGCCTCAATCGCTATGGAGACTATGTAGAAAAATAGTGCAAAGATGTAGTTGTAAGATGTATGTATTAAAATATTTTTATTTAACTTGGTGTATTTTTTTAAATCAACCGGAGGTTACTTTCTGAACGGCCCTCGTACTAAACACACTGCCATTATTATCATTACTGTATATATTTCTCATGTAGTATACAAATTGTAATGTTGATTCATTAACGATGTCTGGTTAGTGTAAGAGGGGGCCTGCCATATGAAATAACAGCGTAAATAATTAAACAAATCCGGCAGCCAAATACACATTTTCAGAATCGATATTGGAGTGTTAGATGACAAACCAGAAAAGAAACTGGGAAAGCGGCTTTCGGAAAAACGTGTTTGAGAGTCTCTGTAAACACAGTAGTGATACAGCGCGCACCTTCTGTGGAGTGTCCGCAGACACGGGCTATTCATTTCGACGTCGACAGCGCCCAGGCCAACTTTCTGACGTGATCATCTGAGGAGCCCTGCTAAGCCGCAGCTCCGCCCACGCAGGGCGCTGACGTGCGCCGTAATCACTGCCGTGGGGTGGAGACCTGGAAACAAATGAAGCTGCAACCACCTGCCAGCCCCCCCCACTTGCTGTCCCTTCCACTGACGTAAGCCAGCCCAGATTACGCGCAGCTTATGGGCCACGTTTAAAAGCGGATTGCCGACGCAAATTACTGGGCTCGGATATTACGGGAGAACTCTTAAGCCGACTGACAGGTAATTGAAGTGGGTTCTCCGCAAGATTTCCCTAATATTACCAGTTTACTCTACACTTTTGCAGTCCTGTCTACGGAGGAGGAACGCTTATCGGCTTAAGAAGTCAAGATGTCTTCCAGCGCATTATAAAATTAAATCACAGCAAAATTCATCAGCTTAGGCTCTCTTAAGGCCTACGTAAGTTTCCTAGAAAGAAGCGACTTTCCTCCGATGATATCCTCTTTCCCTATGTGATTGGGGAATACGTATTTCGTAATTATCTTTACACAGTTAAAAAACGCTGCTATAAAACGTTTCATGAGACGCACACGCAATTTCTCATCCTACGTCATAGGCGCCTTGCATGACTTTTCAAGCAATGTCGGCAGATGATTTACACTACTGGCCATTAAAATTGCTACACCACGAAGATGTGCCACAGACGCGAAATTTAAACAACAGGAAGAAGATGCTGTGATATGCAAATGATTAGCTTTTCAGAGCATTCACACAAGGTTGGCGCCTGTGGCGCCACCTACAACGTGCTGACATAAGGAAAGTTTCCAACCGATTTCTCATACACAAACAGCAGTTGACCGGCGTTGCCTGGTGAAACGTTGTTGTGATGCCTCGTGTAAGGAGGAGAAATGCGTACCATCACGTTTCCGACTTTGATAAGGGTCGGATTGTAGCCTACCGCGATTGCGGTTTATCGTTTCGCGACATTGCTGCTCGCGTTGGTCGAGATCCAATGACTATTAGCAGAATTTGGAATCGGTGAGTTCAGGAGGGTAATACGGAACGCCGTGCTGGGTCCCAACGGCCTCATATTACTAGCAGTCGAGATGACAGGCATCTTATCCGCATGGCTGTAACGGATCGTGCAGCCACGTCTCGATCCCTGAGTCAACAGATGGGGACGTTTGCAAGACAACCATCTGCACGAACAGTTCGACGACGTTTGCAGCAGCATGGACTATCAGCTCGGAGACCATGGCTGCGGTTACCCTTGACGCTGTATCACGGACAGGAGCGCCTGCGATGGCGTACTCAACGACGAACCTGGGTGCACGAATGGTAAAACGTCATTTTTTCGGATGAATCCAGGTTCTGTTTACAGCATCATGATGGTCGCATCCGTGTTTGGCGACATTGCGGTGAACGCACATTGGAAGCGTGTAGTCGTCATCGCCATACTGGCGTATCACCCGGCGTGATGGTATGGGGTGCCATTGGTTACACGTCTCGGTCACCTCTTGTTCGTATTGACGGCACTTTGAACAGAGGACGTTACATTTCAGATGTATTACGACCCGTGGCTCTACCCTTCATTCGATCCCTGCGAAACCCTACATTTCAGCAGGATAATGCACGACCGCATGTTGCAGGATCTGTACGGGCCTTTCTGCATACAGACAATGTTCGACTGCTGCCCTGGCCAGCACATTCTCCAGATCTCTCACCAATTGAAAAGTCTGGTCAATGGTGTCCGAGCAACTGGCTCGTCACAATACGCCAGTCACTACTCTTGATGAACTGTGGTATCGTGTTGAAGCTGCATGGGCAGCTGTTCCTGTACACGCCATCAAAGCTCTGTTTGACTCAATGCCCAGGCGTACCAAGGCCGTTATTACGGCCAGAGATAGTTGTTCTTGGTACTGATTTCTCCGGATCTATGCAACCAAATAGCTTGAAAATGTAATCTCATGTCAGTTCTAGTAATAATATATTTGTCTAATGAATACCCGTTTATCATGTGCATTTCTTCTTGGTGTAGCAATTTTAATGGCCAGGAGTGTAGTTACAAACCAGGACAACTATCTCATGTTAGCGTAAAATACTCCATAGCTAAAAGTAGGAAAGAATTTGTCTCAAAGAGCAACTGAATGATCTTAAAGTTTATTGTAATATGATAGAATTCGAGGCTACCAGTCTCGTGTCCAGACGTACCTTTTTCATTGGCATCAAGTGGTATGTTATTCTTAGGACCATCTCTTCCTCTCGTCAATTCTCCTGCAGTAACGTACATTGTCTAAGCAGGGCCCACAGCACCAGTCACAAAGTGACACCCTCAGTAGTCCACAGTTCCTTCGGAGGACTGATGCTCGAAGGCGAATATTACGGATCTACATCTGCATACTTACATTGCAAGCCACCGTAACGTGTGTGGCAGAGGGTCTAGGTGCCACTCCCAGTCATATTCACCTATACCACTTGTAACGTTCTTTATAAAAGTTATTCGTTTTTTCTGTTAATGGATATACAATGCGCAATGTTTTTCGTATGGAAATTTACTGTGTAATGTGTTGTTGAGCAAATGGTGTGCTTAATCAGTTTTACTGTAATCCAAAGACAAATTAAACAACTTAGTCTGGAAAACCAGTATGTAATGCCTATTATGAAATTATTTCCTCTGAAATTTACTCAGTCTCGTGAGCACTGAGGTCTACGGCCCTGTGCAATAAACTGATGAAATTCCCTATGCAAATAAACAATGAAATACATTTGTTTTATGATGTACAGGACATAAAATCCCGTCTGAGGCCTGCGATCATTTTTATGTTAATAACTGGCAACCAATACTGTACAATCGCAATAAAGTCATGAGATGTTCAATTGAACATCTCATGACTTTATTGCGATTGTACAGCATTGGTTGCCAATTATTAACATTTGTTTTAGCTGTTGAGTTTCTATGGATGTAATCTTGGTATTCTGTTCTCTCCACAGTAGGCATAAAAAATATTCAATCTTGGCCCAGCGAAGTGCAATGCCGGCCGTAAAATAGCTTCATTCAAATAACAGCAGTAGATTAGTTGGTAAACGAATCACCTTGCAAATTTTAAGTGATAATTTTGGATATTGGCTCAGCGCTGTGTAATGCTGCCCGCAATGATGCCGTTACAAACATTAATACTTTTCTGATTCCGACTGGAAAATCATTTAAAAAAAAAATTCATTGGATTTAAATAAACACGATGTGGAAGAGGATGAGGTACTGATAATGGAATATGATAAGATAGAATGGTTCAGTTAGAAACTTGTATTCAAAAATAAAGTTTCTCCTTCGCAAAATCTGATATGAATCAAGTGGTTCAGAGCACTATCGGACTTAACATCTGAGGTCATCAGTCCCCTAGAAGTTATAACTACTTAAACCTCACTAACCTAAGAACATCAAACACATCCTTGCTCGAGGCAGGATTCGAACCTGCGACCGTAGCGGTCGCGCGGTTCCAGGCTTAAGCGCCTAGAACCGCTCGGCCACATCGGCCGGTCGGATATGATTCATTTTACATTAATTACATTACCTTACGAAACTGCATTATGCTGCGTCCATAGATCAACAACTAAATTCTCACAGAAAGCCACTAGCTTTAAGTCTTACACCCTACCTATAACAGAATGCAACGGCAACTGCTACCAGGTTCCGCACGCCCCTACTTACAATCGACTCTTCCACTCAGGCAACACCTTTCCTTCAGTGGTGTCAAAGGTACAATCTCTTCTACATGTGATAGCCATTACATGTCATTTTTCATGAAGTACACTACTGGCCATTAAAATTGCTACACCACGAAGATGACGTGCTACATAAGCGAAATTTAACCGAGAGGAAGAAGATGCTGTGACATGCAAATGATTAGCTTTTCAACGTGCTGACATGACGAAATTTTCCAACCGATTTCTCATACGCAAACAGCAGTTGAATAGCGTTGCCTGGTGAAACGTTGTTGTGATGCCTCGTATAAGGAGGAGAAATGCGTACCATCACGTTTCCGACTTTGATAAAGGTCGGACTGCAGCCTATCGTGATTGTGGTTTATCGTATCGCGACGTTGCTGCTCGCGTTGGTCGAGTCCCAATGACTGTTGGCAGATTATGGAATCGGTGGGTTCAGGAGGGTAATACGGAACGCCGTGCTGGATCCCAACGGCCTCGTATCACTAGCAGTCGAGATGACAGGCATCTTATCCGCACGGCCGTAACGGATCGTGCAGCCACGTCTCGATCCCTGAGTCAGCTGATGGGGAGGGCTTTCCATGTCTTAAATGTTTTCCTCTGCTGACCTCCGTCGCTGAGGAATCAAAAGACAGGATGGAATGTGGGTAAGAGGGAATGTGACAAGCTTGTCAAGGTGGGGCTGGGTAGAATTGTGTTGAATTGTGTTGAAATATGGTGCCAATGTGACATCGTTGACCCACTTTACAACTCACATAACTTCTGAGCGCCAGACTTTTTGTTGCCTGTGTCGACATCCTGCTGTTTGAAGCTTCGCCGAGGGTAACGTTGCAGTCCGTTGCGCTTTTGCACTACTACAGAGGAATGTTGTGGATACCTTTGAGCCAAATTTCAAAATAATGTGTCGGAATGCGAGACAATTACGTGGTTTCGAAGAAGTGATCCTTTAATTGTGTAGATATCCGTTCGGGTGCCTGTGCGATTGGCAAACGGTAGTATGTCTGTTCTATCCTTGTAGGTGAAATATTTTTTAAACATGAAATTTAAGACTTTAGCTTTCGTTTTGCTTTCTTCTATTTCCACACCTGACTGATCGACTGGTATCCCAATGGAAGCTTTCGACCCGACTATTGATTTTACATCGAGCCAGAATTTTCTTGGGTACTCGGGAAGAGTATGACGGCGGAAGTTGAATGCTAAGCGCATCGATCTTTTTATAGACGATCGAATTTCTACTGAATTTTCTGACGACAACTCCACGTTAGCTTGGCATTTGAGAGTGTAAGAATCTCTGCTGCCTCAGCGTTTTCTAAATTTTGTTATTAAACCATGGTGGATGTTTATCGTCCCTAATCGACATACTCGTCACATGCTTCTTCAGAGGGAAATTTACAGTCGCTTTCAACTTTGCCCACAATTTCTCAGCGTCCACTATATTGGCAGTAAATGATGTCCCTTCACTAAGTTGGATGCTCTTTCCATTGTAAATGCTGTCTTAGCTTTCTATGGCTTTATTAACTTTAGTAATCATCTGTCCAAATCTTTCTGATGCAAGGAACCTGCGTGGCTTTTATGCTGGTATTAAAGAGCTGTATGGACCTATCCGCTCATCATCAGGAGCACTTAAAGCTGCTGACAACTCCACCATTCTTACTGAAAGTCAGGACATCTTAAATCGTTGGAAAGAGCACTTCAGCTCACTGTTAAACAGCCCTTCTACTGCCGCTGGAGATTTTCTCAAAAATGTCCCACAGCACCCTCCAAAACCCTGTCTGGCTGATCCTCCAACTTTTCAAGAATTTTGCAAGGCACTCAAGAGTGTGAAACCTGGGAAGGCTCCTGGACCTGACAGCATCCCGATGGAGCTTATTGAGGGTGGCGGCTTGCCTCTAAAAACTAGACTCTTCTCACTTATTATATTAATGTGGGAAACCCGCAAGGTACCAGCTGACTTGAAGAACTCCACAATTGTCACCATCTTCAAAAAGGGCGACAAAAGCGTCTGTGGTAACTACCGGGGAATATATCTACTCTCTGTCACTGGAAAAATTTTTGCAAGAATCCTTTTAAATCGCCTCCAGACACTTTCAGAGACTATACTACCTGAGTCTCAATACGGGTTTCGACCTTCAAGAGGGACAATTGACATGATCTTCTGTGCACGACAACTACAGGAGAAGTGCAGAGAACAGCAAAAGCCTTTACTACTTGTTTTCTACGATCTAGAAAAGGCCTTTGATACAGTTCCCAGAGAAGCCATGTGGATGGTCTTAAAACGCTTCGGCTGCCCTGAACATTTTGTTGACCTGATTGAAGCTCTCCACGTTGATATGACTGGACAGGTCCTCTGCCAGAATGAAATGACTGGTGAATTCCCAATAACAAGTGGGCTTAAACAAGGATGCGTTCTTGCACCTACATTATTTGCATTGTGTCTGGCAGCTATGCTTTACGAGACAACCGTAAACAATGCAGGAATAGAACTAAAGTACAGGTTTGATGGAGGATTATTCAACCAGTCCAGACTCCATTCAAAAAGGTTCACCAGTACCACTCGTGTGACAGAGCTGCAGTATGCTGATGACAATGCCTCTCCAGCTCATTCACCTGCAGAGTTGCAGCTGTCAGTTGATTCTTTCAGCAGGGCGTACGAACGATTTGGTCTCTCCATCAATATTTCAAAGACAAAGGTGATGGCGCAGCCAACTCCTGGCTCCTCCGTTCCTGACTTCAGCATATCCATCTATGATACACTCCTGGAACAAGTGGACCATTTCCTCTACCTGGGAAGCATACTGTCATCCAACTGCTCATCTGGAAAAGAAGTGGAGAATAGAATACGTGCTGCACATGTAGCATTTGGTCGTCTTACAAAGCGTGTCTTCCTGAATAAAGACCTAACACTGTACACCAAACTGATGGTGTACAAAGCTGTAGTCATTTCCACCCTGCTATATGGTTGCGAAACCTGGACGTTGTATCGCTGCGATCTGAAGAAACTAGAACGCTTCAACCAACAGAAGCTAAGATATATCATGAACCTAAAATGGGATGACTTCATATCCAACACGGCTGTTCTAGAGAGAGCAAAAATGCATAGCATGGAAGCTCTTATCATTGGGCATCAACTCAGATGGGTCGGACATGTCCAGCGGATGAAAAATGACAGACTTCCACGCCAAATGCTGTACAGCGAAGTGAGCACAGGTAAAAGGCCACGAGGTGCCCCTCTCAAACGTTATAAGGATCAGTACAAGAAAAATCTGAAAAAATTGAACATCGATCCGAGTAACTGGTCCACAGCAGCAGAAGACCGAAGTCGCTGGCGCTCAGTTACCTCAAATGCTCTTCAAAACTTTGAGCTGGAACGTCGAAGAATGGAGAATGACAAACGCCAGAGACGTAAACTCCTCCAGGCTCAGCCACGTCCTCCACCTTCCATCAGCTGTAATGTCTGTGGCCGCCTGTTCCACGCTAGGATTGGATTGCTAAGCCATCAACGACACTTCCACGCCTGAACCGTGACAAAGGAAATCTCAGGAGAGAAATGAAAACTCGGACACGAGTATCAGCCGACGACGACGAATCATCTGTCGCATGGGACAATCCTACTCACTAATCCCGGTCTCTATAATGACATTGTCGAAAAGATCGTGTCTGTTTGTAGCTACAAGATCTGGAAAACTCATTCAGAATAACTTCACAGACCGTTCGTACCACCTGCAGTGAATCCAAAAAAAGATGTCCCAGTCTATATTCAGTAGGTTAAAGCCGCCCCAACTAATATTTCAGATCTCGGTATTTTCGGACTGCTGTGAGTATATTTTGAATGATTCTTCAACTGTTACGACGAACTCCTTTTGCTGTAAACGATTTACATATAAACATAGAATTAAACAGGTATTATATCGGTGGCAAAATTTTTTATTAAATCGTTGTTTTATTTCAAAAATGGAGTCAGAATTACTGTACCTATTCTGGATCTAATTTTGCTGTCTTTAGCGAATGTTATATGTATCCAGATATCGACGGTGACAATCTCTGGATATGTTGGTGTTGCTTATGAGGGGTCTGGAGACCGTAGCGCCGCCTGTTGCTGCTACGGCACGGCTCACTACAGCCGTCTGCCTGCCTGTCTCAGCCGCCTTCGTACTTCGGCCAGCAACACGACTACTTCGGCCAGCAACACGATACAAACTGAGGCTCCCTCTTAATGATATATGATCTATTGCTCGTAACTTCACATATCGATGGAAGAATCACTTCTAGGTATGATGAGGACCTTTTAAATTCTGTACTTATGCAACGGAACTGATCATCCTTCCCCAGATGTTTCTTGTAAACATATCGTGAGACAGAGCACCCATGTGATTCGAAAAATTGTACAGATTGTCGCACTTCTCAAAACTTTTTTTGCTGCAAAAACCCACTTGTGAAACGTAATCTGGATCCCAAGAAACTTATTTACTTTTACTTTTAAGGGCTTCTCCACTTTCTCATTCTCCAGCTTTCAAGATCATGGTAGTCTTCCTCTTTCAGATCTCTTTTCTTCATTATCCCAATTACTCCCGTTCTCCATGTTAATCTCGGCCGTCCATGCTTCCTCCTTCCTGACGGGGACCATTCCTGGATTGCTTATGGCCATTCGCCCTACATAGCCATACCGTTGAAGAGATGTATTCTTAATTCTTTGCACGACTGGTTGCTCCACATCTATTATCTCCGTAATTCCATCATTTCTTCTCCACTCCGTCCTGGATATCCCGGCTGCCCTCCTTATTCCATCCATCTCTGCTGCCTGTACTCTGCTTCTCTGCTACTCCCCCAAGATCTATCCCTCTGCACCATATGTTAGTATACTTTCCACTACTGTCTTCAGATTCCTCTTCTTTGTTTCTTTTGATATTGCACTGCTCCACTGCACTCCATTTATTATTTTAAATGCTACTCTTACCTGTTGGATCCTGCATTCCATATCTACTTCACATCTTCATGAGAAATGAATAATCATCGTAAATATTTAACTTCTTTATAGATTTAACAGCTCCTTGCGGCAGTACTACATTCCTAACAGGAAATCGAAACCCTTCCTGGACGAAAAGAGACCAGATGCCAAAAAAATGGTTCAAAGGGCTCTATGCACTATGGGACTTAACATCTGAAGTCATCAGTCCCCTAGACTTAGAACTACTTAAAACCTAACTAACCTAAGGACATCACACACATCCATGCCCGAGGCAGGATTCGAACCTGCGATCGTAGCAGCAGCGTGGTTCCGGACTGAAGCGCCTAGAACCGCTCGGTCACTACGGCCGGCCCTTCGATCTCCTACCACTATTAGATATCCTGTTTTGCTCATATTTGTTTTAAGTCAACCTCGTTCAAATGCTTGCATCAACTTCTTTATGATGTATTTGACATCCTCTCTAATTTGTGCTGTCAGAACCTGATCATCGGCAAACAACAGTGAGTAGATAGTACCATATTGGAAAGGAAATTCCATACCTCCGGCTGACTGTTTCTACCGTTCCAATATACGTTGGATACATATTTTAAAGAGGATCGGCAACATTCTCTAGCCCTGTCAAAATACTTTCGATGTTTGGAGTGTCTTACTCATTTTCCTCCCTACTTTAACCGCTGTGTACGATTCATCTACGTCTACATGGATACTCTGCAAATCACATTTAAGTGCCTGGCAGAGGGTTCATCGAACCGCCTTCAACAATTCTCTGTTATTCCAATCTCGTATAGCGCGTGGGAAGAACGAACACCGATATCTTTCCGTACGATCTCTGATTTCCCTTATTTTATCTTTGTGATCGTTCCTCCCTATGTAAGTCGTTGTCAACAAAATATTTTCGCATTCGGAGGAGAAAGTTGGTGATTGGAATTTCGTGAGAAGATTCCGTCGCAACGAAAAACGCCTTTCTTTTAATGATGTCCGTCCCAAATTCTGTATCATTTCTGTGATACTGTCTCCCACATTTTGCGATAATACAAAACGTGCTGCCTTTTTTTGAACTTTTTCCATATACTCAGTCATTCCTATCTGGTAAGGGTCCCACACCGCGCAACAGTATTCTAAAAGAGGACGGACAAGCGTAATGTAGGCAGTCTCCTTAGTAGGTCTGTTACATTTTCTAAGTGTCTTGCCAATGAAACGCAGTCTTTTGTTAGCCTTCCCCACAACATTTTCTATGTGTTCCTTCCAATTTAAATTGTTCGTAATTGCAATACCTAGATATTTAGTTGAATTTACGGCTTTTAGATTAGACTGATTTATCGTGTAACCGAAGTTTAACGAGTTCCTTTTAGCAATCATGTGGATGACCTCACACTTTTCGTTATTTGAGGTCAACTGCCACTTTTCGCACCATTCCGATATTTCTTCTTGGTAGTATATTCTTTGAATTACGGGTATCTGTTGTGTTTCTACACCTATATACTCCATTGCTTACTATAATCCGTTGATGGATACAGAACCATACGTTTTCTCTAAATCCATTTAAGTAGCTATAACATGACCGGAGCCACATTCTGTTCCCCTTTTAAGTGTACCTCCCGACCCTTAGAATACACCTTCACACTTATTGTCTAAGGCTAAAAATATGATTCATACAAAATCGTCTAACTGTAAAATCTGACTGTTCCCCTCGCGTTTTTCGTTCAATCCCATTCTCCAAGCCGGCCGTTGTGGACAAGCGGTTCTAGGCGCTTCAGTCCGGAACCGCGCGACTGCTGCGGTCGCAGGTTCGAATCCTGCCTCGGGCATGGACGTGTGTGATGTCCTTAGGTTAGTTAGGTTTAAGTAGTTCTAAGTTCTAGGGGACTGATGACCTCAGATGTTAAGTCCCATAGTGCTCAGAGCCATTTGAGCCATTCTCCAATCTGTTTTTCAGTACAGCACTAAAATGTCTGCAGATAGAAGCCATAACACTAATTTCCTCATTATTACTTGAGTGCTTCTTGTTTGCTTTTTTGTAGATAGCAGATATGTATGAGGCACGCCACTCCCTTGGTATTTCCTCTGCCTCCACAATCTGACTGAAAAATATACATAGAAGTCTCGCCATCTGAGGGGGGCCCATGTTTCCACAGTTCCATCACAACTCCTCCCAGTACACTTGCCTTTCGATTTCTTGCCTTTTTCAGCATCTCCTTTCTTCTTCCTCTAGTATAGGTTCTGTATTACCTAGTTTACTGCTTTTGTAGTACATCGCTATTACGCGATCTCTTCTTGTTTCTACCGGAAATTCTTCAAAGTGGTTTTTCGGCTGTCCATTAGATATAGGCTGTATTGTGGGTGCGGGATTGCTAGACATTTTCGTCTTCTTATCATCCTCCATGCTACTGTCGATCTCCTATATCCAAGCGAAAGCTGTATTTCCCCACATACTCTTTCCTATTTCTCTTCCTTACACTTTCTTGATAATTTCTTATCCCTCTTTTTATATACCTTGTATCTATTCCAGTCCTCTTCACTACCACAGTTTAGCTACGTATGATATAATTTTTCTCAGTCACCTCCAACAACTCCGTGGTTGTCCATTCAGTTCCTACTCTTCTGTTCCTTTCCCTTCCTAGAGCCTCCTCCGCTGCTTCCTTAATTGACTACTTCAGGAGACTGTATAGCTCATTAGCACTCCAGTCCTCCTGCACTGTATCCAATCTTAGATTTTATTTTTGCTGATACAGACTTTTCACACTTTCTTCTTGAAGCAGATGTATCCTATATTTTGGATTCTCTATAGCTCTGCTTCCAGCATCCTACTTTTTCTCCTCCTGTCTCATCTTGGTCTTAATCGGAAAACAATTTTTCAAATAGCTATAACATAACCGGAACCACATTCTGTTCCTCTTTTTATCTTTACATATTGCGTCTTAATTACCCGCTGCCTCCGCGTTATTACAGAGTCTGTAATCGATTTTAGATTCCTTGAGTTGGCTCAGTGTACGTAGGTATTTATTTTTCTACAATTGCCTATTCATAACAGTACACTTCCGAACCTTGCGGAAGTTAATCAACATCCTCTCCCCACAGTCCTACAACGTCATCATTTAATCTCTACCACTTGGCCCATTTAAATCCCCCTTGTTACCAATTCACACCTTTCTGGACATTCGTAAACCACTTCTTGTAAGTGATCGAAGAAATCCCTCTTCTTCTTGTCAGGCGCATCGTCGTTAGGGCCATACATCCCAATTAATTTCAATTATATTACATGAATTTTTATTTTTACATTGATTGTCACTTCATTCACTTCTTTGCAATCCTTATTAATTATTCCTTGTTTCCACTTTCTTTTGTAGGAACAAATTTTTCCACTCCAATCCAAAACAGAATATTGTCTCCAATTATTTCTGTCCAGATCCTTCCTTTTTCGTTTTAGTACTTCCATTTCTTTAATTACATTCTCTGAACATTACACGTTTCACAATTCAGAGTCCTTGTTCTTAACCAGAGTCGATGCCTCCTGATACGACCGGTTTTTTTTATTTTGTTTGGGAAACATAGCAAAACCTGTTTTTACCGGAGTGGGATGCTATCACCCCGCCGAACTCCAAACCTGAAAGACTGGGATTTTTCCTCGTTGTTTACTCGTCTAGGGAGGCTGCCTTCGCTTTGGCTGAGTTCGTCCTTCCCTATGTTACATTTCAAGAAATTAAAACTCACGATTGGTTGAAGGAAAAGATGGGACGTTGTGAGACACTCTTTGTCTGGATCCTCTGAAAGAGGCGTGTCCGACATGGGAGACCCTGTCAAATCTACATACCCTCTGCTTCATTTAAACACGTAATCCATCTCGCCCTTACAGACAGTGCTATTTTTACGCTGTGTCTCTTCGAGAGAAATTAATAGTTTTAAACATTTATGTTTCTCGCTAAGATTTTATTGCTGATTAGATAATCAGTTTGGCTTTACCAAAGATAAAGGCACCAAAGAGTCAGCTCTGAGGGAGTTCTGATTTTGTGATTGGTAATGGAAGCAAGATGCAAGGAAATCAAGAAACGTTCATTAAAATTGTCGACCCAAATGATGGAAAATAGTCCACCGTGGTCGAAATTCTCTAGAAAATAGGTATAAGCTGTAGGGAAACACGGGTAATACACAAGAAACAAGAGGGAGAAATAAGAACTGAAGATGAAGAACGATGTGGTCGTATAAAAAAAAATCTCTTTATCGAACAAGTAGCTTGAGGAGTGGGATTAAAATTCATGGTGAAAGGATATCGATGATAAGATATTCAAATGATTTTGCTATCCTTATCGAAAGTGAGGAAGAATTGCATGAACTATTGATTTGAATCGACAGTCCATGGAGCACAAACTATTGATTGAGAGAAAACCGAATCAAGGCGGAGGTAATGAGGAGTAGCAAACATGACATAATATCAGGACTGGAGACCATCTTGTAGACGAAGTGAAAGAATGCTGCTACCTTGGAAGCAAAATAAGGCATGTCGAACGAAGCAAGGAGACATAAAAAGCAGACTAGGATGGCCAAAGAGGGCATTGTTGGCCAAAAGAATTCGGCCTGTATCGAACATAGACCTCAATTCGAGAAAGAAATTTCTGTTTGTAACATAGCATTGTGTGAAAGTGAATCGTAAACTGTGGAAAAACCATAAAAAAAGAATCGAAGAGTTTGAGTTGTGTAGCTACAGGAGGATATTAAAAATTAGGTGGACTGATAAAGAATGAGGAGATTCTCCCCAGAACGGGCGAGAGAGGAATCTGAGGAGACCACTGACAAGAAGAAGGAAGAGTGTGTGAGGGCACGTGCTAAGATCTCAAGAGATAACTTCCATGTTGTTAGACTGATATATAGAGGGTACGAACTGTGGGAAAGACAAACATTGTAATATCTGCAACAAGTAGTTCATAATGTCGGATGTAAGTGCTACTCTGAGGCGAAGAAGCTGGCACAGGAGAAATCACGACGGTCCAAATCAAAGCAGTCAGTAGACCGATGACTCGGAATGAGAACAAGTTACACGTGCCGGTACATGAGGCCTGACTGGATGGACGAAAGTTCAGGTGCAGTACAGAGTCTGTACATAGACGCACCATAGCACGGTTTTCTCTGAATACCCAATCGGGAGGTGTGGGAGAGAGGTCATGCAGCTGCCTCCCGCGTCTGCCGGCGGAGAGGTGCTTATACGAGGGGAGACAGGTACATGGCTACTTTTGAACATAGTCCCCAGCTCTTTGCCAACAATGGAACAATCCACCAATCATTCTGTCTTTGCTGAGAGAAATCCGCTCCTTGGTCACGGAGCCTTTCGAAAACCACTATGTGAACGTCTTCATCGTTGGAAAATATACTATTGATGTGAATCAGCTCCTCTATCTCCTGGGCATTATCGTCTCTGATCGATGTCGAGGGCCTTGCTTCTCAAATCAACATCACCCACTTCTGTACGACTTCGATCAAATCGTTGGCATCATTTCTTCCCGGTTTGACGCGACGTTGCATTTGGTCAATATACTTCCAGAATTTCACGATTACTGTCTGTGTACTTCAGACGCCTGACTCACCAGAATTATACTGTCCCGCGTAGTCCAACGCTGGATCACCTTTCCAGTTGCCGCGTCTTTCACTCCCTCATTTAGATGCACCTATTGACAATATCGCAGAAGAGCTGCGTCTGCAGGAAACCCAGAACATGTGCTCTCTTCTGACAACGCGAGACGCTTCTGCGTAATGTTCATTGCGTGGTACGACGTGTTATTTTCCTTTAGCAGTTTCTATGTAAACATCACTCTCTGTATTTGCATCTGAAGACTAGAAGATGTATTATTTCCCACCCACTCTTTCTTGTATCGTTATGAGAGGATGAAATTACACATTGAGAAAAAACTGCTCTGAAAACTTGCCCCTTTTTGTACAAAGTCTTGACCCAAGAAATGATTTGTAAGGCAATCTGACTGTACCTCAAAAACATTTGAATCTGTTAACTGAAAGATAGCTTAGGTTCCCCACCCAATATTTCTTGTAATGTTCTGAGAGCATAAAGAAATGTCTTGAGAAAAAAATGCTCTGAATCTGTGCTCCTTTTTACATAATCCCTTGACCCAAGTAATGATTTGTAAGGCAATCTGACTATACTTCAAAAACATATTCAAGAGTGAGTAGTACTTTGCGCAACGAAAACAACTGTGGACACAAAAGAATATTTGAAAGAATTTCAGGATTACAGTTGTTTCTAGCAGTTTCGCACTCTGATTCAATGAACGTGTAAATGAAGCACATTATAGGTAAATCAAGTGTAGTGAGCATGCGTGGCTCTGCAAAGTAACCAAACACATTTTCACACAAAACCCGAGATATAAAGATGCATTGCAACCACATAGAATATAATGTGATAAGCAGCAAGCACTCTTGGAGTCTTCACACAATAACTTATCCGACGTTTTAAGAAGCAACTTCCATGGTTGTCTGGTTCAGCCGCTTTTGTATTTCAGATATCCTTCAGGTAAGACGGTTCTGGCCTTGAGTCGTCTGCCTGTACCTGACCCCCTCATGTAGCATTTGGGCGTTGTTGTTAATTTATTTCAAAGCTGCAGAAAAACAGATACTTTCTCTTTACAGAATTAAATCTGAAAGGGTACAGTACAGACCGACATTGAAAATAGGTACAACATTCTTCGTTATTCCTGTCATAACAACATATTTTTTCTAATTTCATCTCATGGTCTTCCCCCACCTCGACGGAGATGCGAGATGACCTGAAGAACGGCCATGTTTCAGCACTCTGACGCTGGATCTTGTGTTGGTAAGACCTGTCTTAGGAGTGGAGACATGGTATGCATGTGAAATACTTAAGAGTAGTTTGGAATAATGATTTCTCTATTTTAGGAACTTTTGTGGGGAGAATTAAATGTCAGGCAGGTAATATTGAGGGGATCGTAGTGATCTTCGGAAGTGACCAACGGTCACAATGAAACCACGTGTAGCAATAAGTTGAAATACTTCCGAGTGCTAAAGTTAAGCTGAATTACTGGCGTGTGTACTTTAAGTTGGAAATATTTATGAAATGGCGTGAGCAGGACTTGAAATTAGAGACGAGTACTTCCACGTGGTGAGTACTGTGTGGGTCTCAATCTGTGTATGAGACAAAGGATAAGAAGAAGTACTCGTCCATGGTATCAGTTGAGGACTCGCGTGTATGATGAATATGTTCTTAATATTACTTTGCGTGTTATGTTTCCGTGTGACGCTTGATTCAAACTATAATACTCTGAGAGTGAAGCAAGGTGAGTCAGCCATCTATCCAGCAACGCCACTTGGCTTGCATTGCACAGGAAGACGTGCATATATCGTCCAGAGTTCATAGTAGGAAAGAAAAGTTACGAAGTGGGGCAGTGTCGTGTGAAACTGGGATGAATAGTAATTGAAGTGGGAAAGCTGAAAGTGATGTGATTATAACGTTGTGGCTATTCCTTGTATTCCATGCTGCCAGTGTGGTGTATTTCATGTAATTTAAGTAAGTGTGGTTTGCATGGGAGAGTAGCAAGATAGATACAGAGGCAGCGGTTTATGATATGTTCCTTTTTGTACCGCTCGGTCTGGAGGAAAGTTTCGTGATGATGGTTGTGAGAGTCGAAGTGTGAAATATAGCAGAAGATCCAGAAGGTGCACTGTGGTGTTAGATAATTACGAGACCATAAGATAGAGAATCACTAATGTAAAGCCATGCCCACTGGGCGGAGTTCATCGTGTGTTATTGTTGTAGAAAATGTAATGGTGTGTTTAGGTTATAGATTTTATTGGAATAAAAAAGATAGTGAAAAGAAAAAGATTGGTGGCCTTGTCCTTCGAGTAGTATGTTGTCATAATATTCAGAATTTATAATGTGTGCGCCATTCATATTCAGTGCGATGGCCACGTGTTGATCAAAGCCGTTGGGTAAGAAAGAAAATGTGGTATTGCCAGTGCGTAGTGAACAGTCAGAGTTGTGTAAATTACTAATAGTCAGACGTGCGTTATCCGTTTCCGTTGCGTAATATTCAAACAGGAGAATAATTTGTAACTTAATTGTGAGTACTAGAGCTCATGTTACTCGATAAATAAGAATGAATCCACTCGCTTGGCAGACCACTCATCTTGCAGGTCTGACTGCTTGATGCCACAGTATGAGCAAGGCATGTGGGTGCCTCTCAAATCATACTTAAGAACAATACTGAAAAAATATCACATCAGTGTTATTGAGTTACAAACTTATTAATCAAAAATTCTCAATGAAATCTTCTCGGATACGTTGTGGATTACACCTTAACGCAGCTCCGAAGTCTTATTCAGTATTGTAACCACTGAGCCAGGATTCAACACAGACATCACATGCTACTTTGTTTCACGACACCATGTATTGCGAAGCTTCACCGTGCCAGTACTTAAACAGGCTCCTGAATTTAACTCAAGGACAGCATCCGGAGAAGCGCATGTAACACTTACACAACGAAAAAAAAAAAAATCTACTTTGTAAATGGAAACATTGGAAACGTTTTTATGTTGCGCCGTAAGTTTCCATGCCAGCCTGTAGAAGCAATGGAGTTTAAACGTGGAAGCAAAAGGAAAGGAAAGGCACGAAATGGTGGCCACCAGAGGCAGCCGTCGGGACCGTGGAGTCTTGCCGTCGGCCGCGGGCTGCTTTCCGTGTTTCGCGCCGAGTGTGGCTAAACTTTGCGGCAAGCACGGCGGAGGGGCTGTCTCTCGGTGGAGCCGTTCGTAGCGCCCCCGAAAGCCTCGCCCCCACCCTCCTTGCAGCCACCCGAGGCCCACCCACCTCCCTCTGCGAGTCCTGGAACCACCTCACCTCGCTGCGTCAAGCGACTGCGTCCTCTTTTTGAAAACTTTTCGCGGCTCCGCTGTCGGCGTTTTTTTCCCGCATTTTTCTTTATTTCTCGTGTGAGTGCAGCACTCAGGCGCGGCGGCGACAACCTCCCTCCCCTCCCCCTCCCCCTCCCCCTCCCCCTCCCTCCCACTGCTCTAGCCCCGGCGTCATCAGCGGCTTTTAGCGGGCGCCGAGGAAATGGCTGCAGCGGGGCGAGGAAATGCGGCTAGGCGTCGCTATTTGGGCGCGGCTTTCCAAATAATTTGCCGCCTCTGCGTTGTGGGCGCCGGGCGTGGGCAGGAGGGGCGGCGAGGGAGGCGGGGGCGTCGGAGGCGGCGGAGGCGGCGTCGCCGCGGGAGCTGCTCGTCAGGCGGCATTGTCAGCTCCACAGCTCCCCGCCACGTCTCGCCCGCAAACGTGGCAGCGGAGATCGCACCACGACGCACTCGCCTTATCTCGCAACAGTTACACGAGTTTATCGATTAGAGCAAGTATATTACTAACAGTTATACCTCTGTCTTGTGCTATGGAGATTAGCTGTATTGAAAACATATCACATTTACGAACAAGATGAATTCCTAAAACTTGCACCCTTTTTATTTCGTGAACTGTTTATTTTGCTTCCAAGATAGTAGAATCTCCTCACTTTCTTAAACTGCCTCTCTATTTTGATGTTAAGTTCGTCGCCAATCTCATTTCCGCTTATCCCCAACATTTTCATCTTTCCTCCACTTACTCTCAACTGATATCACTTTTCATTACATAGATTGTTCCATTTGTATAATGCCGTACGGGAGCTAATATTAAATATGTCGAGGCAATATATACACTACTCAGTCTCTAGCGTTTATTTTTTATTTTATTGTCTGAATTGTATTGGGCACTTGCTCATCTTCAGCATCATCTTCTACTGCTGGGATTTACGCAACCCACATTGCTTTCAAATACCATGTGCAAGATTTTCTTATTCTCTCGCTCGCTTCACCCAAGCTATTAATCCAACAGAAAAATGAACAGGACCTTTTTGTAGAAATGTAATGTAGTTGAGTTTTGTACCAGTATTCGTTATTGCTACTGGTCGTAGTATTCGAATTATTCAAGAAAAACGTATAAAAGCGGCCTTCAAACGCGTTTTCCTTGAATAATTAGAAAAACCGCGAGGGGATTGGGCGTCCATAGCTCTGGCCTGTCTTCCAGCCACGTCACAGGATCGACCTGCTCTGCTCGACTGGTCCTGTGAGAGTATTGCTTGGATCATGGAATGGCGCGCTGTGGTCTTCAGTGATGAAAGCAGATTCTGCCTGAATGAGAAGTACTGCTTGTTTGCACGTATGACGTAGATCTGGTGAGCGTAAAACAAGTAACTCATAGACGACCATTCATCAAGAGCATCGGTGAGGTCCGTCGGAGCTAGTCCTAGCTCGGTGAGGAACTGTCTGTACTGCTGCTGTGCGGCCTTATAAAGCTGGTGGAGGCTGGTAGAGTACTCCAACTTTCCTTGAAACTGTGAGGCGACCTCTGCAGAAAAAGGTTCGCATGCCTGAATGAGAAGTACTGCTTGTTTGCACGTATGACGTAGATCTGGTGAGCGTAAAACAAGTAACTCATAGACGACCATTCATCAAGAGCATCGGTGAGGTCCGTCGGAGCTAGTCCTAGCTCGGTGAGGAACTGTCTGTACTGCTGCTGTGCGGCCTTATAAAGCTGGTGGAGGCTGGTAGAGTACTCCAACTTTCCTTGAAACTGTGAGGCGACCTCTGCAGAAAAAGGTTCGCATTAGTCTCTAGCAAGTTTGTGGGTGACTTGAGTGTAGTCTGCCTGGCAGGGGCCGTCTGTGGCAGATGTAACAGGATAGATATGGAATTAGATTTTTCCATGTGAGAGAATCCGTCGAAGATACATGAAGAACACTATACATCCCATTCACTAACGATATACACTCCTGGAAATGGAAAAAAGAACACATTGACACCGCTATGTCAGATCCACCATACTTGCTCCGGACACTGCGAGAGGGCTGTACAAGCAATGATCACACGCACGGCACAGCGGACACACCAGGAACCGCGGTGTTGGCCGTCGAATGGCGCTAGCTGCGCAGCATTTGTGCACCGCCGCCGTCAGTGTCAGCCAGTTTCCCGTGGCATACGGAGCTCCATCGCAGTCTTTAACACTTTTTTTTTTTTTTTTTTTTTTTTTCACTAGCTGCTTATATTTTATGACCCACCGTCTAATTTCTTATGGTGGGTCGTATATTGCCACTTAGCCGCTGTGACTGGGTCCGGGGTCCGCAGTGACTTAAAGTAACACCACACCGGCTCCCGTCCCCACTCACACCGTTGCCCGTGTCCCGCCACGTGGAGGCGGGCTCTGTTTAGATCCATTTGTTATCTTTTTTTTGTGCAGCATTAGAAAAACTTATAACTAATACAAAATCAAGTAAGATATTAATAAACAAAACGAAATTAAATATTTAGAAAGAAGGAAGGAAGAGAACTGAATAGAGAAGTTATATGTATAATATGGCCCGTCACCTGGTTGTGGGCGGCGGCCCGGGTCTTGGAATGACCCTCAAGACGCTGGCCGTTGCTCACCATGCCTTTAACATCTACCATCCTAAAAACTACCTTAACTAGAAGAGATTAGGGTACGTTAAAGCTAGAAACTAAGACTAAGACCTCCATGTCCAGCCTGCTAAACTATTTACGATATACAATAGAGAGGTAACTGATTTTGTGCTTGGCTCAAAGTTGCTAATGAAAGGGTACTCGTGGTAAAAGTAATAAGGTAATGACGCTAACGGTTTGTGTTGAGCCTGCAAGGCTCCTAGTAGAGTACATCAGGCGCAAGCACCTCCCGGCCCCGTCGACAACACGACCTGAACGGTGGTTTTCCCCGATCTACCATAGGTATCCGTCGGGTTGGGCTCAAAAGAGAGGAACCACAATTAAGATCCTTCCATCCAGGACGTGCGCCGCCTCTTACCAGGGGGGCGTAGGTCCCTTGAAGAGGTGCCCAACTTTAAGCTTCAGATGAGAGGTTCTTAGTATAGTGGAGGTTGAGGTATAGGCTGTGTAGGTTGGTTGTACAAACAGTTCACACTGAGCCAATGAGACTTACAATGATACGTGGTGTGGCAGTTAGCACCTTCCGGCCCCGCCAGCAACACAGCCTGAGCGGTGGTTTTCCCCGATCTACCATAGGTATCCGTCGGGTTGGGCTCAAAAGAGAGGGACCACAATTAAGATCCTTCCATACAGACTGTGCGCTGCCTCTTAACGGAAGGTGTAGGTCCCTTGAAGAGGTACCTAGCTTTAAGCTCTTATTGGACATGGAGATGCTGTAAACTATTTATATATACGGTGCAATCTGTTTTTAGGATTGTGTGTGACTTGTGCACCTCTTGTCGGTTGTTCCACTCTGTTCTTTGAATTTGACTTGGTTGACACTATGGATCATCCGCGCTGGACGCTTCAATATCTGTGTTGGTGCCCTGGTCTGTATCTGTTTCTTCTTCATCACTCGTGGTGCTAATCATATCTGTATCCCCCTGGGCATCGTGACGTCTGTTTGGACCGACTTGCCTTCGGTAGGGTCTGTTGCGCAAGTATTCTATTTGTTGGATCTTCGAGATTTCGTCCGTTAGTTTGTTGAGTTCAGTCCACCTTTCCGGGTCGCGTATTATGGCATGTAGTTCGTTCTGTGTGTTCAGGCGATTTATGTGTACTGTGTGTCTTGTGTTCGTGCGTTGTCCGCAGAAGAAGACAGTATGTTCAGGGGAACCTTCTTCCCCGCATGTGCATCTATTAGTCTGCTGCAGACTCACGCGGTACAGGTGCGTGGGATAAGGGCCATGTCCTGTGATGAAATGTACCATACCGCGGCTGGGATCAATATGTTTTAGTTTTAGTCTTTCCCGGATGTCAGGGAAGAAGTTGTAGACACGGCGGCCCTTATCGCTGTTGGCCCACTCGCTCTGCCAGGTATCCACTCGCCATGCTCTGAGTTGGCGTGTTGTCTCAATCGGTACACCAGTGATCTGCCGAACCTGGTCTATTCTCCCCATCCTAAGCCAGTACATTGCTGCGCGGTACCTGATGGTGATATCTATGGGGAAAATTCCCATGACGACACATAGTGCGTCATTTGATGTTGTATTGAATGCCCCTGTTAGTCGAAGTAGAACACTTCTTTGGCCTCGACGTACAATGGTTCTGTTGGTTGAGAGATTTAACCTGTGGGCCCACGTGCTGGCAGCAAAGCATAGTACTGACTCGAAGAGAGCGCAATGGTATGTTCGTGTCACTGACAGGGGTAGTCTGAATTGCTCCGAATTTAGCCTAGCCAGTTTGTGTAGTATCTTTTCTGCTTTGTTTGTGCATATTCGCATGTGTTCGTGGAAGTTCAATCGTTCATCAATGTATACTCCTAGATAGCGTGTGACTGCTAGTCTTTTTATGTTTGTGTCCCCAATTTTGACTATTGGGTTCCTGCGCAGGATACCCTTTAGCAATGTATAAGTTGTTTTGTTTCCTGCTATCTTTAATTTATTATCTGTGCACCATTGGGTTATTGTCCTAAGTGTTCCATTGGCTCTTTCTTCTAGCTGGGCACGGTTATTTGCTGAAACTACGACGAGTAGATCATCAGCATAAGCGACAGCTCCATCTGTCAAGATGTGCTCCTCTAGTAACTGTAGGAGCGGTTCTATAACTATGTCCCAGAAGATGGGGCCGCAGATCGACCCTTGTGGACAGCCTTTTGTAATTCGTTTAATCACTTTCTGGTTGTCCATTTGCCAAACGACCGTTCTGTCTCTGCAGTAGTCCATGAAACTATTATACAGAGACTCCGGTACCTGCAGGTGTCTGAGCCTCTTGAACAAGGCCGGCCACCAGAGGTTGTCGAAGGCACCTGAGATGTCTATCATAATTGCAAGTGTGTATTTGGAGGGTGTGTCGTGTACTATTTGGAGTGCTCTGTTAATTGCGTCGTCTATAGATTTCCCTTCCCTGAAGCCGTATTGGTGTGGTGTCAGTCCCCGTAGTGTTCGGTGTGCTTGTAGTCTTTTGCAGAGTAGTTTTTCTTGTACTTTACCGAGTGTATTGATAAGGCAAATTGGTCTGTATGACTTGGGGTCTGATGGGTCTTTGTCTGGAGCCATTTTGATGATAACCGCCTTCGAGGTCTTCCACACTGCAGGCACACGGCCCAGCCTTAATGCATCGTTTAACAACGTTGTGAGAAACGGGGTGATCTGCGGTGCAATTTGTTTCAGTACCTCAGAGTGGATACCATCCGGTCCAGGCGCCTTTTTGTTTTTGAGTTCTGAGATCGCTGTCGCCACTTCTTCTTGCGCAAATGGACAGGTGACGTTTGGTGTTGTGTATACTGTGTCTACTTCGCGTCTCAGTGCTGCGTGTTGTGGTGTGTCTGTGTCTGCGATGTCGTCGGGCAGGAGTTTGCTCAGCAGGAACTCCGCTGTGCGTCTCCAGCCCTTAGTCATCTCACCATCCTCCTGTCGCAGCGTTCCCAGAACCAGTGGGCTCTTAATTTTCTCTGTCACGATTTTGTATGGTTCCCCCCAAATGTTTAGTTGTGTTTGTGCTGCTACATGGCTGTTCCAATGGTCTTTCCTGGTCTTATTCAGCTCAAGTTTATATTTATCCTTGGCAAGCCGGTAGTCGTGTAGTCGTAATTGTCTTTCTCTATCTGAAATTGCTCGTTGGTAAAGCTTACGTTTACGTTTTGAGTCTTGTTTGAGTCGTGTTAATTGTGTAGTCCAGGGAATATTTTGGTGTTTTGTCATTCTTTGCGTGGGTATGCAGGTGTTCTGTGTGTGTGTAATGATATCTGTCAGCATGTGTGCTCTGTAATCAACACTGCCGGTGATGTCTTGCGGTATGTGCTCATGTATTTTTTGTCTGACCCTGTCCCAGTCTGTTTTGTCAAATAATAGTCTTTTTGGTAGTGTTTCTGTGTTGACGTTTGGTGTGCCACTTAAGGTTAGTGTGATGATGTTGTGGTCGCTAGCAGTGATCTGGTCATGTACGGTCCAGTCTCGTACGTGGTTGATGGCGGCATTATTAACGAGGGTGATGTCTATGTTTGATGAATGACCGTTGTGTCCGATGTGAGTCGGGTGATGTCCTTCCTTGTTGAGTACGTGTAGTCTGTTTTCTTGGATGATGTCATTTATTATTCTACCTCTGTCGTCAGTTCTGTCTGAATGCCACAGGGTTGATCTGGCATTTATGTCTGCACAGATGAGAAGTTTTTTGTTGCCAGCGTATTGCGCAACATCTCTGATGAGGTCTGCGTATGGTTTGATGCATTGACAGAATTGGGCGTACAGCGACGCGATGATCCAAGTATCCCCCTTGTGTGTGACTTCAACTGTAACTAGGTGCTCGGAACAGAGTTCTGTAATTTTGACTGGATGTATTTCTTTGTTTAGGATTATGACAGATGCCATGCAGCCTGTCCCCTCCGCAACTGTCACCGCACTTGGAGGAAAGTTGGGGATATGCCCTTGTCTAGTGTAGGGCTCCTGTATGCACAGAATGTCACTTTTTAGTTCACGTAGGACCCGTGGGAGCTCCGAATTTACAAGTATACTCCGCATAGCATTAAGCTGTGCTATTAGCAATTTGGGTGTTTAACTGTGGCGTAGCACTTGCTGCCAGTTTGACTGTAATCGAAGTATGTTCTCCCATGAGCCCTTACGTGATCCTTGTAAAGCTTGTCCATATCGAATGGTTCCTCCCTGCGGGCGCACACCTGCATGAGCAGGTCTAGTAGGCTGTCTGGATCTGTTGGAATATTCTCCGTTTTGAGAATCAGTCTATCGGTTTGCTCTGATGTACGGAAACAAACAGATTGGCCGTACGGGTGTAGGGTGCGGATGAGCATCCGCTGTGCCGTCTCTAAGATGTCTCTTTTTTCTAGCCTACTTAATTTTACATTTATATCTAGCTTGTCGTAACTAAAACTATCGGTGTCGATGGCGTGTGTTGGCGTCTCTGCAGCCGTGACGTGTCGTGATGGTGTAGTGGCGTTGTTGTGCACCTCTGCGGGGGGCGCTGGATTGACTTCCTCGTTGGTTGTTGTGGGGGTTTCCTTGGGCGTCGGCATTGAGGTTGTTGGTTGGGAGGCTGCGAAGGTGTTGGTATCACCAGGGGTATGCACTTTCGTATCACTAGGTTTTGAGGTAGCCTGCGATTGCCGCGATTGGTCGTCACACGCTTTCACTTTCGGGACTCTCTTAGGCTGATTGGGTTTCCTATGCGGTTTTAGTTTCCTAAAGGCTGCGATGATTCGTTTGTTTTTTGTGTGTGTTTCGTTTGTGCAGTCTTGATGTGTATCAGATGTGTTGGTTGTTTGTGCCTCCATTCTGCATTGATTTGACGTGATTTGGTTCCCACTTGACTGCTCGTCTGCGCTACCTGTGACAGACATAACAGCTTTTGCACTGTCGCCTCTGTTGCCAGACCCTCCGCAGACTTTTGTTGCGGTTGTTGCTGCGGCTTTTTGTGTGGCATTCGTGATGTCTGCCGGCGCTGTGGCCTGCTCAAGGTCGGTATTACTGTTTCGAATATTATTATGAACACTACAATCTCTGGCGTAAGGGCAATAATAGACGTCGTCTTCTTCCTCTGTCAGTGAGTCAGAGAGAGTTATTTTGCGTTTGATTTGATTACAGTCTGAGGTGTCTGATTTGTTCATGTTTTCCGTTTGGACTCCAGTTGTGCTTGCTTGCGTTACGGTTGTGTTTAGCACCGTTGGGTTCAAGGTCTCGCCTTGTATGAATTTGATTGGTTTGATGCGTCCTTCGCATTTTGTAGTGTCGTATGTGCGTCGTTGTGCTGGGGTGGATGGGTGATCTTGAGTCGTTAGCAACGCTGTTTTGTGCAGTTGCTTTGGTTGGTCATGTGTGGTATGGTTTTCTGGTCTGTCGGTATCAGGATTTGGGGTTATCATGTCTATTCTCAGTAGTTCGTCTTCGAGTTCGTCTATCCTGTTCATAAGGGTCGTCTGGAATGTCATCCAGTACATTATTTGTCTTTTGATTAGTTTGGCGGCTTCTGGTGACATTTGTCCTGTGAGTGTTAGGTCGTCTATGTATTCAGTGATTGCATGATGGCTGTCCTCCAGGTTTGTATTGTGTATCAAGCCTGGAATGTGACCATTGTTGGGGTAGTCGTCAGGTAATAGTTTTTGCCTCTTACGCCAGAGTATTGCACGTAGATGGTTTCTGTGCCTGGTGGATGGTGACTTGTATGATCTTATTTTTTCAGGGGTTGATTTATGGAGCATGTTGTTTGACTCAGGGGGGTGTTCAGTTGCCATAGTCAGTACTGTCAATTAGTCTATCAAGCAGCTGTTTGTAGGTCTGGCAGACGCCACCCCTGCTCTTATTGCAAATTCGGTTTCTGTTCCTGCAAGGGATGCAATCGATGGGCTCTGATGCTCGACAGTCCGCGCGTTTGTGGCCCTTTTTGCCACACCTTGAACAGGTCGTACCTGTGTCTGCGCAGGCTTTGGTTGTATGGCCAAGGTCACAACAGTTGTAACACTGGCTCACTGACGTATAGTCTTTGACAGATAGGGATTGGAAGTCTATGTACACCCTTCCTTTTTTGGTGAGGTACCAATAAATTCTTGGTGTGACTTCCAACACTTGGTGGTTGTATCCCTTTCCTTTGGGCCCTGTGCGGAATCTGATTTTCACGTCTTTGTCGAATTCGTCTTTTGTGAAGTCGTCACTGAGATTTTGGTCGTATAAACACTCAAGAAATTCTCTATCCGAGATAGTGTCTGTCACTCGATAGACTATCACCAAAGGTTGCCGCTTTCTGGGCCCCTCACACGCGATATTCTCAATATCTTTCGTCTTTTCTATTATTTTCCTACAGTCCTCCTGTGTTGCTGCTTCGACAATCACAGCTGTCTTCGTGTTTCTTATTGACTTAATGTGTAGGTTGTCTCGTCTTGGGTTGATGTTTTTTGTCAACGTTTGTTTTAAAAACAAAAAAACAAAAAAAAAGTCTTTAACACTGGTAGCATGCCGCGACAGCGTGGACGTGAACCGTATGTGCAGTTGACGGACTTTGAGCGAGGGCGTATAGTGGGCATGCGGGAGGCCGGGTGGACGTACCGCCGAATTGCTCAATACGTGGGGCGTGAGGTCTCCACAGTACATCGATGTTGTCGCCAGTGGTCGGCGGAAGGTGCACGTGCCCGTCGACCTGGGACCGGACCACAGCGACGCACGGATGCACGCCAAGACCGTAGGATCCTACGCAGTGCCGTAGGGGACCGCGCCGCCACTTCCCAGCAAATTAGGGACACTGTTGCTCCTGGGGTATCGGCGAGGACCATTCGCAACCGTCTCCATGAAGCTGGGCTACGGTCCCGCACACCGTTAGGCCGTCTTCCGCTCACGCCCCAACATCGTGCAGCCCGCCTCCAGTGGTGTCGCGACAGGCGTGAATGGAGGGACGAATGGAGACGTGTCGTCTTCAGCGATGAGAGTCGCTTCTGCCTTGATGCCAATGATGGTCGTATGCGTGTTTGGCGCCGTGCAGGTGAGCGCCACAATCAGGACTGCATACGACCGAGGCACACAGGGCCAACACCCGGCATCATGGTGTGGGGAGCGATCTCCTACACTGGCCGTGCACCACTGGTGATCGTCGAGGGGACACTGAATAGTGCACGGTACATCCAAACCGTCATCGAACCCATCGTTCTACCATTCCTAGACCGGCAAGGGAACTTGCTGTTCCAACAGGACAATGCACGTCCGCATGTATCCCGTGCCACCCAACGTGCTCTAGAAGGTGTAAGTCAACTACCCTGGCCAGCAAGACCTCCGGATCTGTCCCCCATTGAGCATGTTTGGAACTGGATGAAGCGTCGTCGCACGCGGTCTGCACGTCCAGCACGAACGCTGGTCCAACTGAGGCGCCAGGTGGAAATGGCATGGCAAGCCGTTCCACAGGACTACATCCAGCATCTCTACGATCGTCTCCATTGGAGAATAGCAGCCTGCATTGCTGCGAAAGGTGGATATACACTGTACTAGTTCCGACATTGTGCATGCTCTGTTGCCTGTGTCTATGTGCCTGTGGTTCTGTCAGTGTGATCATGTGATGTATCTGACCCCAGGAATGTGTCAATAAAGTTTCCCCTTCCTGGGACAATGAATTCACAGTGTTCTTATTTCAATTTCCAGGAGTGTAAATCGTCTGGGTTTCCCTGGCAAATCAAAAATAATTCGCGGAGGTATGTAATTTAGAGCAACAACGGAAACATCGGGAAACAGAGAGAAATGACGATCACAAATAATTGATCACAACCCCCGCCACCAGAGTCGCATTATGGATTTACAATTGCACCTTCGACATTCATCCAGTGGTGGCGAGGATGGTATCCACTGGATGAATACTCAGTATTGTGGAATACTCAGTATTGTGGAACACTCAGTATAATGTCGTTTATTGAAACTGACTACACTTCTCGAACAATCACTATATACACACAAAAACAAATAACTCGTAGACGACCATTCATCAAGAGCGTCGGTGAGGTCCGTCGGAGCTGGTCCTAGCTCGGTGAGGAACTGGCTGTACTGCTGCTGCGCTGGCCGGTGGAGTACTCCAACTTTCCCTGTATCTGTGAGGCGACCTCTGCAGAAAAAAGTTTGCATTAATCTCTAGCAAGTTATGTTTGTTTTGAAGAATTGTTTTCCTCTTGGTTGCGCCTGCAAGAGCTTGTGTATATTATATAGTACACAGGGGTGACTTGAGTGTAGTCTGCCTGGCAAGGGCCGTCTGTGACAGACGTAACATATCCAGCGTAGAAAATTGTTTGACTGTTTGGCGCAAATATGGAGTACTGCCAGACGAGGGAAGAAGGGACTGTGTAGACTGTGGTAGTGCGAAGTGTGTAAAACTTCGTAAGAAGAGTTTCGATGCTGAAATACCGTTACAATTTCATTACAGACAATGCGGGGAACGCACAAGTATCAGGAAGAATACATGGTTCGACTCTTCCAAAATACCGATCCAGACCACCGTAATGGACTTTAACATGACGACAACACCGACGACGGGTAAGGTAAGTCGTCTCCTTTGCAATTACAAGTATTTTTGTAAGGCTCTTCTTTTGTCATTGCTGTAGTGACCACTGTAAACATACTCATAGCGGCTGCCACCAGAGATGCATGATAGATTTACGATTGCACGTTCGATATGTATCGTTTGGACGCCGCGTCTTCGATAGCCAATCATTATTGAAAATTACCTTGCCCACACCCCAGGCCTTATGGTCTGGGGTGCGACAAGCTAAAACACTCGTTCATCTTCGGTATTTCTGGAGAGAACGCTAACTAGCGTGATGCTTTGTTCCACTAGGATAACGCTCGCTCACCCACTGTCTGTGAAACTCAACGTGCTCTGCAAGAAATGCAGCAACTTCCTTGGGCATTGCGATTTCCAGACTTGTCTCCAATCGAGCATATGTAGGATATGATGGGATAAGGACTGACTCGTTAGACTTGTCAACCAAAACTCTTACAGAACTACGTGAACAGGTCAAGCAGTCATGGCATAATGTACGCCAGGACAATATTCGCCATCTGTACGAACAACTGGATGCCAGAGTCAACGTCTGCATTGCCGCCTCTGGAGGCTACTCCACGAACTCATGTGGGTGTTTCAACAAGGGTCGACACCTGGTACCTCAGAACCTCTTGTGCTACTGATCTGCAACTGTTATCGTTTCATGTACTCCATATGCATTGTTGAAACAATAGATCTTGAGTGAATTGGAAACCTCTAAAAGGGAGTATTAATCTTTTTCCTGGTAGTATATACAGAGGTGAAAATTAATAAAACCAACAAACTGCAGGGACGAATTACTGAATAGAAATGGAGGAAAAGAGGTCCTATGAACATTTGTTCTGAAACGGGCATGTGTGTACAACGACAACAAACTGTGCTGGAATACAATACAGAGCTGCATCGCATCCACATCGCAACAGGTATCCGAAGTGCCCTCTATGTGATGCAATGCAAGTGTCCACTTGTCGCATCATGGATAAGTGTACTCTTTCGCATGTTCCGGTCTCTCTCCGAATAGCGTCAAAGGCGTCACAAACATGCTGTTGGAGAGTCTGCACATCAGAAACTGCTTCAGCCCCCAGAGGTAAAAAACCAAGGTATTTAAGTCTGGTGACAAAGAAAACTACGCTACAGAGCCTCCACATCGTATCCAATGTCCGGGGAAGATGTTGCTGAGGGCTCGGCGAACTGCAGTGCGGAAATGGGGTGGTGTTCCGTCACGCAGAAACTACATAATCTGTCATACTGACAAAGGCACATTCTCAAGGAGCCCAGGCAGAGTGAGACGCCCTACTGAACCCGCAGGACAGGACAGGTAGCTTAAATTGTCGAAACGGGACTAAATAAGTGGTTGTCAGTTACTCTCGAACATACAACTTTATTTATTTGACCAAACATTACAAGAACCAAGAAAATTAAAAAAGAAGAAACACAGCTTCAATTTTTGGAACTTAATAACCGACTGAATAAGCCATCCAAACTCATGCCTTAAGGGCAAGACCACTTTAATTTAAAGCCAATAACTTAATACTCAAAACAAAATCAGACATTTAAAATGCAGAAGGCCTTATCTTAAATCAGTTCTTTCAATTATGCTGAAGGCCCAAACGATCAAAACAACTTTAGTTTTTAAAAAATCGGCTGAAGGCCCATCTCTTAAGACTCAAACCCAAATTAAATTTTTAAAAGGCTAAGGCCTTATCTTAAAACAATTCTTTAATTAGGCTGAAAGCCCAAACAATCTGACACCTTAAGAGCAAAATAACTTTAATTTAAAAATCGGCTGAAGGTCCATCACTTAAGACTCAACAAAATTAATTTTTAAAAATGGCCAAAGGCCTTACTTAAAACAGTTCTTTAAATTAGACTGAAGCCCAAACAATCTTACGCATTAAGGGCAAAACAATCTTAATTTAAAACTTGGCTAGAAGCCATACAAATACAAACAACAAGAACAAATAGGAAAAGGCAGTACACCCAATGGCGCTCAGAAGTCTCCAAGGTCAGCCTGGAATTCAAACACTAACCCTCGCTTGAGTGAGACAGGCAGTCGGCTCAACCATCCTCGATCAGACGACAACCCAACCGACAGACGTCAACAGTCCCAGCGACAAGATAACTTCCACTCCACCTGACCAGCACACAACAGGGAGTTCAATGGAACAACGTAGAAAGTATTGGCGCCCACAACCAATAATACATTGAGCTGTCAAACTACACACAGCGCTGGACAGCGACAACACGATGAGGAAAATACTCTACCTGAATTGACGTCAACAGCCAGGGCAGCTAACTGGAGCGTTAACGAAAAATGGTTCAAATGGCTCTGAGCACTATGCGACTTAACTTCTGAGGTCATCAGTCGCCTATAACTTAGAACTAATTAAACCTAACTAACCTAAGGACATCACATACATCCACGCCCGAGGCAGGATTCGAACCCGCGACCGTAGCAAGAATGTTAACGGCCACTAGGCAGAAGATTCCGCTGGTGCACTTCAATTCAAAATAATCAAGTACAGTTAAACTCCACTGGAGGGTGGCTAAAATTTGCCACTTGAAAACACACTTTGTTGCTGGCGGGAATGTCCCAATAGCCGACCACGACATCCAAACGACACATTGTGAACAGTCGTGACTTGCTGGTAGATTAAGGCAAAACTCAAGTTTCGTGTCCAGGGTCGGTGAGCCACGGTCGTCGTAGCAATGGGAACAGCACCACACAACCTGAACGCACATGGACGCCACCAGTGGGTTCGGCCAAACTGCGCGCCGTGGAGATTTTCTCGCTGCTCCACGCCAACCGACCAACTGGTCGCACACAGCACAGCCGGAAACTATAAGCGCCAGGCCAAAGATAGTACAAGGTGCGAATATCGATACAAACCAGTGCTGCCACTCGTAGAGATAGAGGATAATAGCATAATCGCGATAACCGCAAGAGACTAAACACAGAACAGCAACCAAGGTTTAATCCAACGCATAACTTGAGCCAGCCACGGCTCACAGAGTATTCCGTAGAAAGTGCAGGTAAATTCCTCTGTCGAGGCGTTGTGAAATAACTGGTCCAAGTATGTGGCGCCAAGTATCCCTGTCCACACCATGATGCTGAAGCGATACTGATGTGACCCCTCAACCATCGCCCGAGAATTGTCTGTAGCCCACAGATGACTGTTATGCAGACTGGAGATGCCAGTCCTGGTAAGGGTGGCTTCGTCGATGAAGAGGACAGAAATCCCAAAATTGTGATGGTCTGGTGCAAAATCCATTGACAAAATCCTTCCCGTAGAGGGAAATCAGATACTGATAATCCTTGCAATCTGTGCAGGTGATAGGGATAGTAGCGGTTGTCATGCAGGATACACCATTTTGGCGGGTCTCTTGCCTGTAGCTTGTACTTGAGTTCGTCTCACAATTCTGTAGAGCCCGGTCCTCCAAATTTTGTGTGCGCACAATCCACCGCCTCCCTGTACTTCGTCTGTCTGCCACCAAAATAGGGCTTTAAACGTTGTGTGATGTAGTTGGTGTCGGTGAGGATACTCGTTTTGGTATAGCCGTGCTGTCTCTCGATGGTTTCCATCTGTCTGGCGATACACAAACACAATCTCGGCTTGTTCCCGACATGAATACCGGACCATTCTGCTGCTTACACTACGCTGCATCAATCTCAAAGCCTGCAACACACAAGGAAGACACGGCAAGTGGTCAGAGGAACTTCCTTTCGTCAACGCCATCTACCGTGGCAATGATGCATTTCCGGACAGACGTTCATAGGACATTCTTTCCTTTATTTCCAGTCAGAAATCCATTCTTTCAGTTTGTCGGTTTTAGTAACGTTCACCGTGTATACAGGATCATTCGGCTGCTCCCGCCAAAGGGGTATTATGCAACCTGCACCGCCTTCAAAAACCACGTGCGAGCTTTTCATATTCTCTCTCTTGCTACAAGCAAACTATTAGTCATACAGAAAAAGTGAACAGAACCTATTTGTAGGAAATTCAATTAAGTTAAATTTTATACTGGGATTTGTTTTCAAAAATGGCTCTGAGCACTATGGAACTTAACATCTTAGGTCATCAGTCCCCTAGAACTTAGAACTACTTAAACCTAACTAACCTAAGGACAGCACACAACACCCAGCCATCACGAGGCAGAGAAAATCCCTGACCCCGCCGGGAATCGAACCCGGGAACCCAGGCGTGGGAAGCGAGAACGCTACCGCACGACCACGAGATGCGGGCGGATTTGTTTTCGTTAGAGACCGTAGTGTTTGAGTTATCCAAGAAAACCGTCTCGACGCACTAGTCACCGAAGTGACGTCAGCTCAAAAGACTTGCACCAGCATATCAGGTATACCTGGCGAGAGGACATCTCCACACATTTCATTTCAGAAAACCGTACAAAAGTGACTTCCAAACCCTTCCCCACTCGTACACTAATTCACTACCAGTCAGGATTTCTAGTATGTTGTCCATAGCACTCTCTCCTACGATTGTACAAAAATTTGCGAGTGCTCGAATTACTTTCCGCATCCGACATCTTACGGTCTTCTTTGGTTGGTCTTACTATGCTACTGGCTTAATAGAGCACTTACAAGTTGTAAAACCGACTTTTGTGTAAATTTTACTTGACAGTTTTGTGCATTTTAACAGTATAAAGAATTACACCGTTGTATTCATCAGGTCTTCTGACTACGAAACTGCTGTGCTTGTAAGGATTAAGTATGGGTCGAATTGTCAAAGAAATTAGTTGTAGTGTAACTTTTACAAAAGTATTTTTTTTCCCTCACAAGCGTTTTAAGTTATTAATGTTAACGAAATAGTCGGCCATGCTGGCGGCCTAATGGCCCGATCAACAGAGAACAAGAAAGGTCGAATATCGGGAACAGTTCGAGTCGTCGGAAGGTTTTGTATAGTTGTAGGATACAGTCCCACCAACATACACTATGTGATCAAAAGTATCCGGACACACCCAGAAACATACGTTTTTCATATTAGGTGCATTGTGTTGCCACCTACTGCCAGGTACTCCATATCAGCGACCTCAGTAGTCATTAGACATCGTGAGGGAGCAAAATGGGCCGCTCCGCGTAACTCACGGACTTCGAACGTGGTCAGGTAATTGGGTGTCACTTGTGTCATACGTCTGTATGCGAGATTTCCACACTCCTAAACATCCCTAGGTCCACCGTTTCCGATGTGATGGTGAAGTGGAAACGTGAAGGGACATGTACAGCACAAAAGCGTAAAGACCGACCTGTTGACTGACAGAGACCGCCGACAGTTGAAGAGGGTCTAATATGTAATAGGCAGACATCTATCCAGACCATCATACAGGAATTCCAAACTGCATCAGGATACACTGCAAGTACCATGACAGTTAGACGAGAGATGAGAAGACTTGGATTTCATGGTCGAGCGGCTGCTCATAAGCCACACATTACGCCGGTAAATGCCAATCGACGCCTCGCTTGGTGAATGGAGCTTGAACATTGGACGATTGAACAGTGAAAAACGATGTGGTGATCCGATGGCAGGGTGTGGATATGGCGAATGCGCGGTGAACGTCATCTGCCAGAATGTGTAGTACCAACAGTGAAATTCGGAGGCTGTGGTGCTATGGTGTGGTGTTTGTCATGGAGGCGTCTTGCGCCCCTTATTGTTTTCCATGGCACTAGCACAGCACGGGCCTAAATTGATGCTTTAAGCAGCTTCTTGCTTCCGGTTGTTGAAGAGCAATTCAGGGATGGCGATTGCATGTTTCAACACAATCGAGCACCTGTTCATAATGCACGTCCTGTGAGGAAGTGGTTACACGACAATAACATCCCTGTAATGGACTGGCCTGCACAGAGTCCTGACCTGAATCCTACAGAACACTTTTGGGCTGTTTTGGAACGTCGACTTCGTGACAGGCCTCACCGACCGACATCGATATTTCTCCTCGGTGCAGCACTCCGTGAAGAATGGACCGCCATTCCCCAAGAAACCTTCCCACATCTGATTGAATGTATGCTTGCGAGAGTGGAAGCTATCATCAAGGTGGGCGAACACCGTACGAAATTCCATCATTACCGATGGAGGGCGTCACGATCTTGTAAATCATTTTCAGTGATATGTCCGGATGCTTTTGATCACATAGCGTACGAGAAGTCCCGACTGGTGGACGATGAGTGTAGAGTGGGAGCGCGTTTGAAGATCGCTTTTGTACGTTTTTCTTGAATAAATCGAAAACCTGGCCTCCAGTGAAAGCATATTCCGGTACAACATTTAACTACATTAAATTTCCTACAAATAGGTCCTGTTCATTGTTTCTGCAGGACCAACACTTTGCGTGTAGTAATCTCGCACATGGAATTTGAAGGCGTTGTGGGTTGCATGGATCCCGTCGGTAGGGGTACCTAAATCACCTTATGTTTATTTAGACTGTCACATATAACTGAAAAAAATCTGTGGAGTGCAAATATCTTTGACATGTGCTTGAAAATCGCTAAATAGGTGTACGTACTGTACATGATGCTAGGCCGCTAGTACAATAATGAACAAAATATACACTCCACTGAGCAGCTTTGGACCGTTTTACTCCCCGAACTATTCAAGACATCGAAACGAGATTTTCGGCGTATGGCAGAAGCAGTAATTTTGTTGTATGTATAATCCCCCTACCATTTTATATCCAAGACTTTGAAGCAGGTATGATTTTTTTATCTGAACGATATACTTCTTAACGGCAACAGAAAGTTCTTAAAAACCCAAGTACAGTGACGTAATGCTTGTCAGTGGCGACGTTGAAACTTTTCGGGAAGGTAACCGAGCAGTCAGCTAAAATTGGAAAGGAAGCTGACCTGAATCTGCCACTGCGTTGCTTTGCGGTTTTAGGTCATCTCCTGGCTATTTTTTCGAATGGTTCTGTCGTCACAATGTTATATCATTGCACTCATCTTTTCAAGAACTTTCGAATGCCATTATAAAAATGTATATCGTTCCATAAAAAAAACTGTACTTGCTTCAGGATCTCGGTTGACTCCATTTAGGAGTCAACAAGCAATAAAATTACGTGGCTCTCGGCGTACTGCGCGTCATCATCAACATTTTCGATGTCCGAGGTTGCTCTCCAAACTTAGTTCACAAAAATAATGGGGGCAAGTTTCAGGGGATTCAACCAGTATGCACCGATATAAACTGTTCAGTTTAGTTCATCTTCTAGTTTTTACTTTATTGGCGGTCTAGTATCGTCTACATACTAATTTTCAGTGGAATCGTACATATTTTAGTTTTTAAGCACATGCTAGAGATATTTTCTGATAATGTTCTCATAATCCTTGGCTGTGGCAATTGGCAATTAAATTTTAATGCTTTGCAATCGCCAAGAGCAATTGTATCTTCAGAATCCCCGATGTCACTACGAGGGTTTGAACTGTAATATTGGTAGCTATTATTTACAACTTATACAAAATAGATAGATGTTTCAAAGTCTTACTGCCCCTTCATAGCAGTCACAGCATTGCGTATAACTCGTTGTTGGAGTAGTGGGATATCCTTAGCAGCGCCAGTTGTGTTGGCAGGGTGGACTGGTCTGTTGCCCGACGAACCTCTGTAACAGTTCTGAAGCAAATGCCATGATGCGCCTCCTTCAAATTAGGATTCAAGATAAAGTCACAAGGGGTTAATGCTGGGGAGTGTGGTGGCTGTTACAGCACTTCCCATCCCCATCGATCGACAAATCAGTAACAAGTAGCGCCGTATGAACCGGTGCACGGTATTGCAAAATTGTGGATCATCCTGCAGAAAGTATCATCACTTCTTTGGCTACACTGGTCGCAGGCTGTGTTCCAAAAACGGGCAGCTTGGAGAAAGAATGGGCGACACTTTCTGCAGGACCGACCGTCATTTTGCAGAACAATGTTTGGACGCATATGGCGCAAGTTGTGATTCATTTGTTAATTCGTTGGCGCTGGACAGGCTGTACCATTGACCACACTCCCCGGATTCAAGCCCTCGTGACTTCATCTTCATTCGTAAACTGAAAGATGCACTTTATGGCATTCGCTTCAGAACTGTTACAGAAATTCGTAGGCAATAGACCTCTCCATTTTATCAACACAATTGTCTCTACTAAGGGAAAATCACACTGAACCGTATCCCAGTTTTATGTAGCAGTCTGATAAAAAAAGCACTTGTAATAAAATGAAACTGTTTAGAACAATACTGCATTCATCGGCAAATCATTTGAGGATGTGTAGTGTAATCACAGAAAGCAGAATGTGCCTCGTAAGGAAGCTAAACCGCTGCGGGAGAGAACCTCACAGCGCCGTCAGAAGCATCACAGCAGAATGGAAAGTGGCCTCGGTCGTCAAAGTGTTGGCCTTGAGAGTAAAGACAGCAAATGATGTGAAAATGCAGTAAAACATTGAGATACTTGACACTTTTAGACAAAATACTGTGGGTGTAAGATAGGAGGGAGTATTGAATAAGAAAGTTATCGAATCAGTTTTATGTTAACACAGGGGCAAACAGTGTAAGCTAATGTAGTGCTGTCAAAGGTTCGGGTGCATAATAAGAGTTTATGCCAATAACAACAGAAACTGAAATAATAAACAATAACTCAAAAGAAATAATCGTAGGTCTATTATCTCGTTTGACCACTTACACATGAAACTCCAGCTGAGTTAAACAGTGCAGATTTTTTTAAGCATGTGCGTTACGGAAATTCTTCTAAGGTAAAGATTCGGGATATTGAGTGAACAGAAAAAACGTTTGCATCTGGCAGAATCTATCAATAGCACTGCATATCAGTCAGATCACATCATATGAACAAAACATTATAAAACCTGTGCACAAATAACATTTAAAAATTAATACTTAGAAGTTCATATGGGCAACGGCCGTGCCGCAGTGGATACACCGGTTCCCGTGAGATCACCGAAGTTAAGCGCTGTCGCGCGTGGCCGGCATTTAGGTGGGTGACCATCCAGCCGCCATGCGCTGTTGTCATTTTTCGGGGTACACTCAGCCTTGTGATGCCAATTGAAGAGCTACTCGACCGAATAGTAGCGGCTCTGGTCAAAGAAAACCATCATAACGACCGGGAGAGCGGTGTGCTGACCACACGCCCCTCCTATCCGCATCCTCAACTGAGGATGATACGGCGGTCGGATGGTCCCGATGGGCCACTTGTGGCCTTAAGACGGAGTGCTTTAGAAGTTCATAAAGAGTTCAATACAGTAACATCACGTTATATCTGGCTTTCCATGCCAGGCAAAAAGAATCACACATTGTACTTGGCTTTTGAACCTAAGATTTTAACGAACAGTTATACAGTGTTGCTCACTCAACGAAGATTAAAAATGGTCGAGTAGGAGGAAATATTACGTATTTGCAAATTCTTATAAAGGGGTGTGTAGGAGTGTCATGCACAACATAATAAAAAATGGTTCAAATGGCTCTGAGCACTATGGGACTCAACTGCTGAGGTCATTAGTTCCCTAGAACTTAGAACTAGTTAAACCTAACTAACCGAAGAACATCACAAACATCCATGCCCGAGGCAAGATTCGAACCTGCGACCGTAGCGGTCTTGCGGTTCCAGACTGCAGCGCCTTTAACCGCACGGCCCATAATAAAAAACCCGACGGGTGTTGTGTGAGCGTGGGCTTGGGTGGAGCTGGTGGGAGGGGGGGGGGACGTTTTAAGGGCACTTTTAAATGCTTTTCTTCAGTATATTGAAAACGCCGGGCTACAACGAAAATGTTTTCCAGTACAAAATTGAACTACGTTAAAGTTCCTACACAACACGTCCTATTCATTGTTTCTCTAGAAGCAGTCGTTCTCTCATTGCAGGGGATATAATAATCTCAGATTATTAAAAGTAGTGCTTTAATGGTGTAACATTGCCGTTTACTGTTAAATGAAATGGTTTAAGGACAAATATTAAATCTGTGAACCTTACCTAAATGCAATAGAAACTTAGTAAGGGATATGTTGTGTTCTGGGTTTACAACACAGTGTTGTAGGCGGTTGCGGAGGGTACAGGTCTGAAGGTAAGTAGGTACCTCCTTTAGATGTCTGCATTCTGAAGCTCGAGCAGCTAAAATAAATGTCGTGTGATTAGGGCCTCTCGTCGGGTAGACCGTTCGCCGGGAGCAAGTCTCTCGATTTGACGCTACTTCGGCGACTTGCGTGTCGAAGGGGATGAAATGATGATGATTCGGAGAACACAACACCCAGTCCCCGAGCGGAGAAAAGTCTCCGACCCAGCAGAGAATCGAACCCGGGCGCTTAAGATTGACATTCTGTCGCCCTGACCACTTTATTCTTTTTTTTCTTTGCTTTTCTCTTTTCTTTAAAAAAAATTTTTGACCACTCAGCTACCGGGGACGGACATCAAGCTGCTGATTCCTCATTCTATGTACTCCACTACGTCACAAGAAGCAACAACGAGGTGCTTCACAAAGCTGTACCGATCCTCTACAACTCACCTTATGAGTCATTGAGATGCAGTACGCAGAAATGTTAATATTCCACAGAGTGCATTAGCATTACATTGAATACAGATAGATATGAGTTACTAATACTACTACCGCAAGAATCGCTTGTGGACAGAATCTACGAAATCTCTGCACACTCTTCTACACTGCTAGAGGGGAAATTTATTCTTAGTCATCCAGTACGGCAAATGTAGCGTTCTTCTGGGAAAGGCAACTTCCTCCAGCACGAGCGCTACTCACTTTACACTTTAAATACTATACTCCCCAAGCATTTCCTATCCAATTCTCTTATGTGAACAAGCTAACTAACTTCACTTTGACCGTATTTATATAGTGGAGTTATTTTAAGTTTCTTAAATGAGTGCCGTCCATTAGTTACTAAGTGATATATTACGTAAAATACATTCCTGTATAAACAATGACTGAGAAGTGTATAAATTGTAAGCGTGATGTCAGTGACGTTTGTTGTGTTACGTGCGAAAGGGACTGGATTGGTAAATATGGTACCTTGCTGCTGTCTGTTGTTGACAGTGTATTGTAAAGCCGTGTCAGTTTTTTGCTGTGGTGAACTGACGAACGACCAGAAAGTTATTACACTTCTGTTATCATTAATTGTGTTAGTGGCAGACTGCACTAATGTCTTCCATTCAGGAACTGCCGGCACTTGCAGAGTATGCTGCACCGGGTGGAGAAACTTACCACACTTCACAGTATATGTTCCAAGGTGTATGTCATAGATGGGGATGATCATGTTCAAGTCTATAGCAGTAATCTGCTGTATGTTTGAATATCTGAAGTCCTAGACTACTTCTGTTGCAGTGGGAGACGATTTAAGCCTCTGGGACTCTTCAGATGTTGGAAGTACTGAATTTGATACCCTCATATTGTGAAATATATTCCAACCAGTGATAGTGGAGACAATGATACGGAAATTGTCGAATACACGTTGACAGTATGTTACAGTTGGGACAGGCTCTTCAGTGCCATAGACAGTTGACAGCTCCAGTTGTTGAACTTAACAACTGCAATAATAGCAACACACATCTGTATTCCATGTTGTGTTAATGCACATTGTCGAAAATAAATACCCTCGGGCATGTCTGTGCACTGCCTCGCCAGTGAAGGCAATCTTTGGAACACTGATGTAACTTTTTGAATCACCCTGTAGTTGCTTCTTGTGACTTACTGGAGTTGACAGAGAGGGGAATGACTTACCCACGGCTCAGTCTGCAGACCTGTGAAGGAGGGAAGTGAATGACCACAGTTCGGTGACATACCTTTCCTCGCGTTCTATCCACCAACTCTCGTTTCAGTCTGTTCCATCCCAAAACACAGCATATACCTTCACTGCACTGAGATGTGATACACACATGTAATATTTGTTCTTAATCCACTTCATTTAATAATAAACACTATCTTTAATAATATGTAGTATTTTCAGCCAATGCAACGGGGAAGCTATTATCCTAGGTAAACAATCAATATGACCTGTTTTCGAATGAAATGTAATATAGTTAAATTTCGTGCTGGGAAACATTGTCTTTAGAAGCTGCGATTTTCAAGTTATTCGAGAAAAACATAAACAAGTGACCATCAGACATACACACACCCTCTCCGCCCACCCCTCGTTCACACTCAGTCGGTGGGGCTTTTTATTACGTTGTTCATGACACTCCCTCCTACCACTGCTCAGAAACTTCCGACACGATTTTGTCTGTAATTTTCCTTCGTTAACATGGCTGTCATGTACTGAAGAGTTACATAAATTTCATAAGGAAAATTCTTTAGCATTTTCTAAGTAAACAGTGTGCATAAAATGGCAGTGAAAACCGGCATTTACCAGACCAGAAGTAAAATTAAAAAAAAATAAATACACTCTATCGAACAGCTTAAGCTGGCGTATAAATTACCTGGACATACTTGAAACACTACAGGTGATTCAGCTGCTCTTACCCATAGGTTTTATGCAACCTTCAAATACAATGTGCAAGATTTTCATATTCTCTCGTTCGCTACACGCCAACTGTTAGTACTACAGAATTTATAAACAGTACCTTTTGGTAGGAAATGTAATGTAGTTAAATTTTATACTTTGTTACGCTTCAGTTGCACATTGCTGCTCTGGGGAATTATTAAGGAAAAACGTACAGAAGTGACTTCTTCAATAACTCGAAAACTGTGGAACCAGCGAAAACATATCCTAGTACAAAATTTAATTACTTTTAATATCCGGCATAATGATCCTGTTCATTTTTTCTGGAGGACTAATAGTTTGCATTCAGAGAGCGAGAAGATTTGAAAGTCTAGGGCATGGTTTTTGAAAGCATTGCGGTTTGCATAAAACCTATCAGTAGGGGCGGCTGACTCACCCTGTATATAGCATCCTGCGTAGAATAATCGATCTACTTGTGATTCCCTGTGATGTCTCCCAAACGACGGGTAGACAGGTGTAAACTACTCGATACAGGCTACACAAATAGGCTCTGCCTTTTGAAATACACTCCTGGAAATTGAAATTAGAACACCGTGAATTCATTGTCCCAGGAAGGGGAGACTTTATTGACACATTCCTGGGGTCAGATACATCACATGATCACACTGACAGAACCACAGGCACATAGACACAGGCAACAGAGCATGCACAATGTCGGCACTAGTACAGTGTATATCCACCTTTCGCAGCAATGCAGGCTGCTATTCTCCCATGGAGACGATCGTAGAGATGCTGGATGTAGTCCTGTGGAACGGCTTGCCATGCCATTTCCACCTGGCGCCTCAGTTGGACCAGCGTTCGTGCTGGACGTGCAGACCGCGTGAGACGACGCTTCATCCAGTCCCAAACATGCTCAATGGGGGACAGATCCGGAGATCTTGCTGGCCAGGGTAGTTGACTTACACCTTCTAGAGCACGTTGGGTGGCACGGGATACATGCGGACGTGCATTGTCCTGTTGGAACAGCAAGTTCCCTTGCCGGTCTAGGAATGGTAGAACGATGGGTTCGATGACGATTTGGATGTACCGTGCACTATTCAGTGTCCCCTTGACGATCACCAGTGGTGTACGGCCAGTGTAGGAGATCGCTCCCCACACCATGATGCCGGGTTTTGGCCCTGTGTGCCTCGGTCGTATGCAGTCCTGATTGTGGCGCTCACCTGCACGGCGCCAAACACGCATACGACCATCATTGGCACCAAGGCAGAAGCGACTCTCATCGCTGAAGACGACACGTCTCCATTCGTCCCTCCATTCACGCCTGTCGTGACACCACTGGAGGCGGGCTGCACGATGGTGGGGCGTGAGCGGAAGACGGCCTAACGGTGTGCGGGACCGTAGCCCAGCTTCATGGAGACGGTTGGGAATGGTCCTCGCCGATACCCCAGGAGCAACAGTGTCCCTAATTTGCTGGGAAGTGGCGGTGCGGTCCCCTACGGCACTGCGTAGGATCCTACGGTCTTGGCGTGCATCCGTGCGTCGCTGCGGTCCGGTCCCAGGTCGACGGGCACGTGCACCTTCCGCCGACCACTGGCGACAACATCGATGTACTGTGGAGACCTCACGCCCCACGTGTTGAGCAATTCGGCGATACGTCCACCCGGCCTCCCGCATGCCCACTATACGCCCTCGCTCAAAGTCCGTCAACTGCACATACGGTTCACGTCCACGCTGTCGCGGCGTGCTACCAGTGTTAAAGACTGCGATGGAGCTCCGTATGCCACGGCAAACTGGCTGACACTGACGGCGGCGGTGCACAAATGCTGCGCAGCTAGCGCCATTCGACGGCCAACACCGCGGTTCCTGGTGTGTCCGCTGTGCCGTGCGTGTGATCATTGCTTGTACAGCCCTCTCGCAGTGTCCGGAGCAAGTATGGTGGGTCTGACACACCGGTGTCAATGTGTTCTTTTTTCCATTTCCAGGAGTGTAGAAATTTGTACTTTGCTAGGAAATAATTTAGCCGTAACTCAGTTCTGACAGTGGAAGGCAGTCAACATCATTCCTGATTACAAGGGATTCAGAAGACTGAGGAAAGTGGACAGAAGATTCACCACTAACATATCAGATTGAAGTTTCTACAAGAATTCATAAACATATTGCTGCAAGGAGCCTTCAGTGAATAGACAATACCGCGCACATGCAGAGTATAGTGGTTGAGGAGAGGAATAAAGTCGATTGTCCAGAGTTGCAATAATTTTCGTTTAGCCACACCAAAAATTGTCTGCCCAGAAATGCGCACTGGCATAGATGCATGCGTGTTAAGAACGATGTGGCAGTTCTGGAATACTGAATAAACGTTAATTCCTTTTAGTTCTAGTGTTTGGCTTGGTATTTACCTTTTCTCCCCTACAACGAACAAAAATTCCGGCGTGGCTGCGGCGGCTTTTTTCCCTTCGAGTTGACTTCGTTTCCGAAAGGGTCCATTTCAAAATGCAAGTCCTCGTCGCATCGGGAGAAGGAAATTAGGACGTAGCTCGGTAGCAGAATGAAAACTTGCGACTTCCGTACATTGTAACTTAACACAATGATGAGAGGGCAATTACATACATCTTTCTCGCACCAGTTGAAAAGACCGATAGACAGACAGAGCGGCGAAAAAAATGAGGTACATAAAATAATTGCTATTTTAACCTTAATTTCTTGTTAGCTTACTGAGATGATTAGCTGGCCGCAGTGGCCGAGCGATTCTAGGCGCTTCATTCTGGAACCGCGTGACCGCTACGGTCGCGGGTTCGAATCCTGCCTCGGGCATGGATGTGTGTGATGTCGTTAGGTTAGTTAGGTTTAAGTAATTCTAAGTTCTTGGAGACTGATGACCTCAGATGTTGTCCCATAGCGCTCAGAACCATTTGACCGTTTTGAGATGATTATAGGCCCCTACGGTATCTTCGCCGCATGGGGACGGAACGAATATTTATTTAAAGAACCTGCATAGCCGCGAGGGATTAGACGAGCGGCCTAAGGCGCTGCAGTCATGGACTGAGCGGCTGGTCCCGGTGGAGGTTCGAGTCCTCCCTCGGGCATGGGTGTGTGTGTTTGTCCTTAGGATAATTTAGGTTAAGTAGTGTGTAAGTCTAGGGACTGATGACCTTAGCAGTTAAGCCTCATAAGATTTCACACACATTTTTTGAACCTGCATAAGAGATAGCAATCAATGAACACAGAATCAACATCTGTAAACAAAAAAAACGAATTAAGCAACACCTGGTTTATTAATGTGCTTCAAAGAGTTTTTTGGAGTCATCTGAGAATACTGACTTGCTAGAGTTAGTACTGACCCATGAGATAGTGATCTAAGTGACAAAAGGAGGCGGATGCAATAACTGCTCACCAAATGGTGTCATCTCACGACAACAGCACGACACAGCTGTGTGCGCCAATTGAAAATGGTGACGCTCCCACGCTATTTGCAGTACTGTCTTCCGCTCAAGATAATGAATGGGGAAACTGTAGTCTGGCTCAAGGAGGCAGGTGCAAAGACTACATCGTATTCGAGTGCTCTGGCTGCTAGCCTTGGCCTGAAGACAGGCTGGCAAACCGGGGTTGCGGTGGGTGCGCTCTGAGGCTTCATGATCTTGGAGTTCCTGAACTCCAGACCGCAGAAAGTAGGGCTGGTAACAAAACTTTAAGTAACTGGAAGTAGTACCAACATCCTTCACTGAAATTAATAGAATTATAAAAACTCTAAAATACAAAAGCTCATGTTATGTTGATGAAATTTCGAACTGAATTCTGAAAAGAAGTTCCAAGTTAATAAGTAATATCCTTAGTGACATAAGCAGTGCATCACTGGCACAGGGAATTTTTCCAGATTAGTTAAAATATACAATAGTTAAACTGCTTCGTAAGAAAAGTGATAAGACAGACTTAAACGATTATTGTCCACTTTCTTTACTGATGTCTTTCCGTTAAAATATTCGAAAACGTAAATACTCAAGAGTAGTATCACACTCATGTGGAAACAATTTACTTGGCTTATCACAATTTGGATTCCAGCAGGTTTGCTCTGTTCAGAGTGCTATTTATACATTCACACATCAAATAGTAGAAGAACTAAATAATAATATTTCGTCATTTGGTATCTTTTGTCGTCTTTCCAAGGCATTTGATCGTGTAGACCATGTTACTCTCTTAAAAAGCCTCAAGTTTTACGAAATTGATGGCTTCATACACAGCTGGCTGAATCATACTCTAACAAAATATAAAATGTTGTGCTGATTAATTCAGACAATATCGGAAAGGTAAAAAGTTTTAGCGACTTGGGAAAACCACAAAGAGAGGCCCATAGGGTTCAGTTTTGGTCCACTTCTATTACTTACAGATGTGAATGATCAAGAAAAATTGACGCTTTTTGCAGACGATACTAATGTTATAATAAATGCCATTATCGAGAAAGCAACGGAAGAGTTGTTGAATGATATTTTACAAACAATTATTAAATGGTTCCCTGAAAGTGGACTCTCCCAAAATTTTGAAAAATGCACTACATTCAGTGCTGCACAAGAAATAGAGTCATACCGACGATTGATGTAGCACTTGGGCAGGTACCACTAAATAGGGTAAAATGATACAAATTTTTGGATTTACGTACTGATGAAACTTGAACTATAAGCAGCATATTACGGAGCTTCTCAAACACGTAAGTTTATGTGCATTAGCTCTTCGTATAATTGCTTATCTTGGAAACAGACCGATCAACGTCTTGACAAATTTTGCATATTTCCACTCAGTAATGTTTTACGAAATAACTGTGTGAGGTAACTCACCAGTTAGAAAGAAAATATTCGTTGCACAAAAGCGAGCAGTAAGAATAATGTGTGCTCACCCACGGACATCATGTAGATACCTCTTGAAGGAGCTAAGCTTGATAACTGTGCTGTCACAGCACATATATTCGCTAGTGAAATTCGTCATGAATAATCCATAACATCACAAGTTTAGAAGAAAACTGATATCCATACCTACAAAACTGTTATTGAGCTTCGCAAACACTTAAGTCGTGCTTAATTTGCTCTTCACAAACACTTAAGTCGTGCTTAATTTGCTCTTCACAGCAAACGAATCAACCTCTTACTTATGGAATAATTTTCTGGGTTTAGTAACCACTTAGAAAGAAAGCACTGATTGCACGAAAGCGAGCAGTGATGATAATATGTGGTGCTCGCTCACGGACATCATGTAGGTACCTCTTCAAGGTGCTAGACATTTTAACTGCGCCGTAGCAATAAATACGCTCGAAGACATAAAAAAGGACGCACCTCGAGGGATCGGAAATCAGTAGATACGATGTACATCTACAGACAAACAAATGATTACAATTTCAGAAAAATTTGATGATTCATTCAAGAGAAGGAGCTTCACAAACTGATCCATGTCAACAACTTGTTGGTCCACTTCTGGTCCTTAAGCAAGCATTTATTCGGCTTGGCATTGATTGACAGAATTATTGGATGTCCTCCTGAGGGATATCACGCCAAATTCTATCGAACTGCGGCGCGTTAAATTGTCAAAATCCCGGGAGGGCTTCAAACCTTCTCAGTTGGGGGGGGGGGGGGGGGGGGGGGAGATCCGGCGACCTTACTGGCCAAGGTAGGGTTTGGCAAGCACGAAGACAAGCAGGGGAAACCATCGCCGTGTGCAGGCGGGTATTATCTTACTGAATTGTAAGTGAAGGATGTTATGCTTCGAAGCTCAACAAAACGAAGCCTAGAATATCTTCGACGTACCGTTGTGGTGTAAGAGTATCGCGGATGACAACCAAAGGGTTTCTACCATGAAAAGAAATGGCACCCTAGACCACCACTCCTGATGCTGGACCGTATGGCGAGCAGACTGATATCCCACCACTGTTGGAGGCGTCTCCAGACACGTCTTTGCCGGTCATCGGGGCTCAGTTCGATGAGGGACTCACCAATGAAAACAATTTTACTCCAATCTATGAGATTCCAGGTCGAAGTCGTGTGTGGAGATGCTCCAGACAGCTGTGGGATACCAACCTGAAAGTAACCTACTATACAGCCCGACAAGCAGAAGAGATGGTTTGCGGCGCCATGTCTTTTCGTAGCAGGATCCTTTTGGTCGTCATCCGCGGCACATTTACTGCACAGTGGTTCGTCGACGATATTGTACGCCTTATTTTGTTGCCATAAATGTCAAACCATCCTGGCCTTAGATTTCAGCAAAATAATGCCTGCCCACAAACGGCAAGAGCTTCTACTGCTTGTCTCAGTACTTGTCAAATCCTACCTTGGCCGACAATGTCGCTGGATCTCTTCCCAATTGAGAAAGTTTCGAGCACAATGGGCAGGGCCCTCCAATCGGCTTGTGATTTTGACGATCTAACGCGCCGCTTGAACAGAATTGGGCACAGCTTCCCTCAGCTGGACACTCAACAACTCTGTCAGTGCCAAGCCGAGTAGCTGCTTGCGTAAGAGGCAGAAGTGGACCAATAGCGGTCATAGCTAGACCATGTCCATCACCTCTACCGATTTACATCCCATTCGGATAAGCCCTTCAAGATGCGTCGCATTAGTGTGTATATTCGCTAATGAAATCCATCATAATTTGCGAAGAACAGTGATGTCCATATCAACAACACTAGAGGAAAAATGACCTTCAAAACGATTATTAAAACTGTCATTGGCTCAGAAAGGAGTTCAGTACGCAACAACAAAAACTCTTCATAATTTGGCAAATAATATAAAATGTTTGACAGACAGCAAAGCAAGCTTTAAATAAAAGTTAAAATTATTTCTCCTGAGCATCTCATTTTATTACATTGAAGAATTTCTACTTAAAAACTGGTAAAACAAAGAACACTTGTTTTTAAGTGTAGTTACATTAATATGACTAAAATAATAATTAATTTTATGAATAGTCATGAATACCTAGCCTGTAAACAGGCTCGTTCCACATTATTTCGATAAAAGAACCGTTCAAATGAGAAACTAACTGAGTAACTGGCAGTTTCACCGGCCGAGGATTGAGTCCTCGGACATAGAGAACCGACAACGTCTTCTTTTACAGAGATGTCGCTTTGACTCCAGGCGTCGGAACAGTCTTCGTAATACTGTGGATCTTTGAGGAAGAATGGCAACGGCCTTGCCGCAGTGGATACACCGGTTCCCGTGAGTTCACCGAAGTTAAGCGCTGTTGGGCGTGGCTGGCACTTGGATGGCTGTTGCCATTTTTCGGGGTGCACTCAGCCTCGTGATGCCAATTGAGGGGCTACTCGACCGAATAGTAGCGGCTTCGGTCAAGAATACCATCATAACGACCGGGAGAGCGGTGTGCTGACCCCATGCCCCTCCTATCCGCATCCTCCTCTGAGGATGACACGGCGGTCGGTTGGTCCCGGTAGGCCACTCGTGGCTGAAGACGGAGTGCTTTTTTTTTTTTTTTTTTTTTTTTTTTTAGGAGGAGTAAGAGTCGTTTGAAATTTATCAGATAAGAGCAGCAGCACTGTTAGAGGATTCCTTGACAACATAGTTGTGTAACTGAAAGGAACTGCGGAAAGACTAAGACAAAATGCCCAGTTTGTGTAACAATTTGCAGCTCCCTTTAAATGCGGATAAATCAAATATTAGTCTAAGAAAGAGAACGAACCCGACAGCAGCTGACTGCAAGGCCAGTGGTGAAAATCTTAAGCACACCACATCGTGTATATATTCAGGAGTAACATTAAAAAGGAATATGAAATGGGACAGTTACGTAAAATCAGTATTAGGAAAGGCGAGTGGTAGAGCTTTATTTGTTGGGAGTGTTCTGCAAAAATACGGTGCATTTGTAAAGGAAATGGTACACAAGACGCTTGTGTGACCAATTATAGAACATTGTTCTCGTGTTTGGAGTTCTTAACAAGTAGGCTCGACAACAGAGATCGAACGATATCAGAGAACATGAAACATGACACCCAGTGCCGTTTCGTTTCGAGTCCCCAAGGTCAGCCGGGTTCCCAGGGTCACATGGCGGCTGTCAATGTGACGCTGAGATAATGGTCCGTTTAGGACCTTATCTGGGCAAGCACCAACGCCAGCAAAAGGTTGGCGCGTGTACAATTTTAAGTATCAGCGCCATTAGTTATTGGTATCGTTTTTCGCGCTATGTTTGCATAACATGATAATGGTATCTAAGGCCTGTGTTTGGTAGTTGATGTACCATGTCGTCTACTGAAGTATCAGCGTCTTCTTCTGCATCACCTATGCCACAACTCACACCCGTAAGTACATAACAGAATAATGGTGTCTCCATTATTAGATTTGTCCCGCCATGTAATTGTAGGGAACCTCAGTCATGCATTAGATGTATTTACCTTGCCTCTACCAATAGTATTGAAGAGAGATATTCTTTTTAATTTCCGACGTGAGAAGTTTAATTATGTGTTAGGACGGTTCAGGTTAGATAACTCTTTTCTATATACTCAATCTGTTAATGTGCCTATGATAGATGAAATTTTACGAACCGCGGCAGATTGTGGTAAAATGTTTCGTTGAGAGATGTACAAATCGTGGGATGAGATATGTCATTTAAAAATGTGTAAATTAAATGACGGTATATTTCCCCATAATGAGTTCAAAATTAATTTTCGGTTTTTTGAATTATATGTGGCCTTTAGTCCAGTAGCCGGTAACGATGCTGCCATGTTCAAAATATGTGAACGATGTTTGGATAAATGTATTGCATTACAATTTGATGAAAATTTTACAACAATGCTAAGTGTTATACATCAAAGGTTAATATTTAAATCAAGCATACGCCAGTTGGGATACATCGAACCCTCTTGTGCGCAGGAACTGAGAAACTGGTGCAGATTTTGTGCGAACACACCGTTATTCCGTAGTGGGCTATGTGGTGGGTTTATTGGCAGTGCTAGTGATTCAGAAGATGATCATGACCTTCTTGTAAATCTGTTTGCAGATTGGTAACCATGGACTTGATCCTGGAGATGATGACTCTAATATGGACGTTGCTGGAGGCGCATACAACAACTCCAATTGTGAAGGCTGTGCTGTTTCTGATGAGCAATATACAATCGAAGCTGGAGGACATCGATGGAGTTTTCGGGACATTATTATCACAGATCCTGAGTTGTTTAATTCAATACGAACACGTTTCGCAAAACTGTTTGCATGGTTTGAATTCCTTCTGCGAATATGTGAAGTCAGTCAAAGGTGGTACTTCACAGATATCATTGTCACCCGATCACAGGAAGAAGTTGACACAATGTGCAGAAGACTTGATTTCGTTGCACAGAGACACCCTGGTGAAATTGTCATGTAGTGACAACATGGGGAGCACATCCACGTCATCCACGACTGCATATACTCATCCCGACGATGTCGATGCCGGATCAGATTTGATCCAGTTATTTCCCCCTGCCTCAAGAAGTCTCAAAGACCAACAAGGGCCATCCCAGTCGTGTCTGACATCGACTGGCTCAATGTTCTGTTATACTTCTTTGTGTCGAAGGGGTCAGGCAGGAGAAAAGTATGGCTTAGAGGAGCCGATCGGCGACTTCCTGGTGTCTCTGAAATTATACAATGGCAAAATAGCGTCGCAGGATCCCTGGCAGTATTGGAAGGGCAAGGAGGTGGACATGCTTCTGAATTTGAACAAGAACACAAAAATAATGCAGTTAGTAAACACCCCCATTCGCGAAGGCAACGAATCCCTACAGGGAAAGGGTGCGATCCTTCGATCGCAGCGAAAAAGATACTTTCCCTACTAATGTCATATAATTGTGTTCCTCCAGAGAATATAACAAATGTTATTCCAATATGTCATCCATATTACATGCATCTTATTGACCCTAAATGTAAACGATATTTTGAAATGGGCTTACAGCTATATAAAAAGACTGTGAATGACCTAGACCTGAAAGGATTAGAAAAGATTTTATGTTCCGGATCTGAAGACAATGTTTCTTATACCAATTGTGATACTATATGGGACTATTATTACACATTATGTGATTCTGTAGCATGGCTCAATAAGTTACTATTGTTTCAATCAGGAGGAAATACGGATAAAGCTACTGAGTTTCTAACAAATATTGTGTCCTGGTTTAACAAAAAAGGACTATTTTCGAAATAAGAAACTAAATACCTTGTGTGTAGTTGGTCCTCCTAAATCAGGTAAAAACTGGTTCTTTGATTGTATAATATCATTAGCATTAAATGTAGGCCATATAGGTCGATGTGATAACAAAACGAATCAGTTTGCTATGCAAGATGTAGTAGATAGAAGAATTGTTGTTTGTAATGGGATATCCATTGAGGATGGTGATCTGGAGGATTTCAGAAAGCTTTGTGAAGGTATTGCATGTAACATATGAGTGAAATATAAAGGTGATGTCATTTTGCGGAGGACGCCAGTTCTCCTGATTAGTAACAGCCAGCCTATTGTTTGTTCCCATCCCGACTTTAGAGACATAAGAGCTATTACAAATGTATGATGTGTCATATTAAGGTGAAAAAATTGTAACACCAAATACAAGAAATATGCCCTTTTATTTGTATATGTAAATACAATTGTATACACTTTGTAATAAATACAAATATTAAATTTATGCCTGTTTTATTTCATATTGTCCTTTATACACAGATGATTCCTCATTCCTTGTTACAGTAGACACGTAAATCATATCAGATACCTGAACATTTGGTACATTTGCTCTAGGATAATGGGTTTCTAAACCATCAGAATATACAGAACATTCTGCAATAATTTCAAACAACATTTGAGTATCTGTATATTTCGTAGTATCACTATTTAAACTACTGGTACTTAAAGCAAATGTAGGATTTATCCCTACATGATGGCTTGGTTGAACATTTGTATCATGAAGTCTAATGATGTACCCAGAAGAAGTTATATCAGCCTTTCCTATTAAATTATTATAAACAGAGTTGTGTGCATCCGGTAGAGGAGTAATAGCTCCTACCAACTGTTCCTCAATTCGTCTTGGTTCCAATGGAGGTTTAGAAAAACTATCACATGTCATAAAAGGATTACAGTGCTTATCCCCATTAACTGTGTGCCGTTGAGGTTCACCCTGATGCCAAAAAAGTTCTTTTGAAAGGACACGGCCGAGTTCCTTACCCATTCTTCCTTAACCCAATGAGACCAATGACCTCGCTCTTTGGTCCCCTTACCCCAAAGCAACCAGCCAATCAAAATCTCGAAAAGCTATTGACCAATTTTCTTCAGATTTTTACACGGTACCCTCATAAAGCATCGGACATTGTGGGTGGTTTATAAGTCTGGTAAATTTCTGTGAAAAGGTGGAACATATTTGTTACACCTCTTGATTGGTAAATTTGATTATTCCAAGGATCTTATAAAGAATTTCAACAATGTACAGCGTACATTTATTTGTTGACAGCTCTCTGAATTGGAGTCTGTCGACTTCGACTGAAAATGGTGAAATCCGATTTCAGTACTTTTGCTAAATATTTTAATTTGAAGAGTTGGACTGCCGCACAAATTAAAGTAGAGCTGGATGAAGTGCACCATCACTGAACACCATTTACTTTTAGATTAATGGATTTAAACGTTGTCAGGCAAGCACAGAAGACAAAGTGGCACTGCGGCCACCCAATTGAGGTCACCGCAAAGGAAACCACTGACAAAATCCATGATATGGTAATGCAACTCTGCTGAATAAAAATTCATTAGATTGCTGAGACCATAGGCATCTCGACTGAACAAGTGCATAGTATCCTGTATGGAGAATTGATTATGAAGAAGCTATGTGCTAATCTGAGGTTCCGATTGCTCACAGTCTACCAAAAGCACATTCGGCACGACGTTTTAACACAACGTATGGCGATGTTTAATCGCAAAGCGCAAGACTTTTTGCACCGCTTTGTGACTGTTGATAAAACCTGTATGAATAATTACATACCATAGTTAAAACAGCAGTCAAACAAAGTACAAAGGTTGGTGAAATTGCACCGAAGAAAGCAAAGACCATTTCGTCAGCTCGTAACGTGATGGCCACTGTTCTTTGCGATTCTCAAGGAACAATTCTCATGGATTTCTTGGAAAAGATATGGAACAGTAACTGGACCTGATTATGCTTCGTTGTTGGATCATTAGGAACTAGTGTTGGCTGAGAAATGAGCAAGGTCGGCACACAAAAAAAGTGCTATTTCACCAGATGATGCACGACAATCCCACACACCAGCGATAACAATGGCGAAAATGAGTGAATTGGGCTTTGTATTGGTTCCTTACCCTCACTGTTCACAAGACTTAGCCCAAAGTGCTTCTTCCTGTTCCCTAACTTGAAATTTCCCGTTGCTGGGATGAAATCTTTATAAAATGAGGAATGATAATTGCAGTCAACGAATATTTTGCAGAATTTGGCAGAACATGTTTTTCCGACGGGATTAAAATGCTCGGGATCGCTGAAGGGTGACTAGTTGAGAAGTAAGGTAAGTTGTTTACGAAACAAATAATTTTTCTTGGTTTTTTACGAAACTAATCGAACCATCCCCGTATATACAAAGGAGAAAACATATCTAGGAAAAATTTACAAAAGTTCTTGACCGATTCACTTCAAATTTTTACATGATACTCTACTAAACAACATTGTAAATAAATACATATGTAATATATGAATGGAAACGTTGTTATCAAAAAAGTCGAGAGGTTCTACACCGATCTGCTTGAAATTTTTTTTCCAGCTATGGACTATATATTTTTAAATATCTAAAATGTATAAGATATAATAGGCAAATGATATTAACAAAAATCTCGAAAAGTTCTCGATCAGTTTACTTCAAAATTTTGTACAATAATCTGATAAACATTTAGATGTACATGGGCCATATATTTTAAAAAATTAAAAAACATTTTACAGTTTTTCTATTAAAACCGACAGCGAGAAAAAATGCAGTGCCGTGCTGTGATAATGTGTGGATTAATTTTCTTTCTCGCAGTCAATTTTAACTACAATATCAGGGCATTTAGACGATTAGACAAATTTTTTCACCTGTATATATGCTTTCTCCATATAAATAATTTTAAACAAAATTTGTTTATACAATAATGCGCTGTTTCGTTTTATTCCTCGCGCTAATCCTCGCGGTTGGTTTCAATTTAAAAAAAAGGCAGGAAAGGTAAATTTATGTCTTCTTGATTTATAATTAGAATACTGCTATGGAATCTTAAACGTCCGAATCTTCGAGATCCTACTTGTTAACAAGATTTTTCGAAGGAGGTTTTAATAACAGAAAAGGACACTCTGAGTTTTTGTTCTATGTTTAGTTCAGATTTATATTTTGTCTGCAAAGCAACCAACGCAAAAAATCCGGTTTCGCAAAGCTAGGATGTTGAAAACTCACCAATACATCCTGCCAAAAATTGAAAAACTGATTTCTTACTTAAGTGTCTTTTGATTTCGCCACTTGCCACTTATAGGCATAAGACAGATAGCAATAGAAGGCCATCTGTTCTGGTATTTGCAATGTAGCTGATCGGTATTACGAAATAAACTTACTTATTCTTGTTAATTGGTAAAGTTTGTAATTGTGTAGCTATAATATCAAAGCACATGAAGAAACGGGAAGGGGGGGGGGGGGCGACGATGAAAGTTACGACTGAAAATTGGGTCACGAATACTGAAACGTTGACAAATGCTGCATCGAAGTGCTATTCAAACAAAATTGAGAACAGGCTTAATGTTGAGATTCAGTTAGGAGGGTTAGGGACACACAAATGTGCACATTTTCTTTTTTTGCCCCTTTCCCTCTTTCACACACACACACACACACACACACACACACACACACACACGCACACACATGTCACATTACTTCTCATCAAAGTCCTGTACACAACATCTTCCCTTTTCTGGTAATTGTTCCACAGAAGGATGCATTACCTCTAAGCCGTTTACAGAGATGGCAGAATGGGACTTGGTGTGGGATTTTAATTTCATATGTCCCCAGTAGCAGTAGTAAGATCAACTACAAGAACGTGAATAGATGCCCATAGTTTCCAATATCGAGTTACGTTCCCTTTCAGTAGTGGCCACAACAGACCTTTAGAATAACTTTGTCCTGGATTTATCCAAGTGGAGGGCAGGATTCATTGGCGAGAGAGTGGAACGCTGTTGTCGGTAGCGTGAACAGCCCTCGGTTCAGCTGGGCACAAAGCGCTAATCCTGTGCGCGGCAGCCTATTGTGCACACAGCCACAATGTTTGTGTTTGTGCAGCGCCCCGCCACGTCGCAGCTCGGCGGCCGCAGGAGTCAACACTCCGCTAATCGCATCAGGCCGCGTCTCCAGGTGTCCAGCGAACTCCAAATGGAGCAAGACAGCCCGCATTGTGGGGGGATTTCATGTCCTTCACTGCCGCATGAAGTTGTAAGCCGGCATTATGTCGTCGAGGGTCTCGTTGCCAGAAGCTCCCAGCGGAGATGCAGGTAGGTGGCGCTCCTACTTACTGCTCGTCTACGTCAGGGTGATGTGATTTACCTTTTCATTTCTACATCTACGTATACAGGGAGTTGCTGGAGGAACAGCAAATAGAATGATCAGCCAGAACGTGACCACCGACCTGCTGTGGATTAAAGCCGTCCACGCGACAGCAGCATCACCTGCCGATGAATGATGGCTAGTCAGATACACGTACGGAAATGTACTCGTAGTATCAGTGAGCGCGCTGTCCGTGTGTAGAGTGGGGAAGATGCGCGATCTATCTGAGTTTGACGGAGGGCAGGCTGTGAAGACCTGGAGGCTCGGCATGAGCATTTCGGAAAGTGCGCGACTTGACGGGTGTTCGAGGAGTGCTGTGGTGAGTGTTTTTCAACACGTGGAAAAACCAAAGTGAAACCATGTCCAGACGTCGCGGGGCTGGGCGGCCACAGCTCTTACAGTTATCGGGCTGGGCAAACTCATAAAGCAGGACAGATGGCGAAATGTGGTGGGACTAACATCAAACTTTAATGCTGGGCAGAGTACAAGTATATTTGAACACACAGTGCATTGAACATTCCTAACGATGGGCCTCCGCAGCCAACAACCCATGTATGTCCCAATGTTAATACCACGATATCGGCAACTACGTTTGAAATGGCCACGTGACAATGGGAACTCGACGTTGGTGCAGCGCAGTGTGTTGCATGGTCTGATGAATCCCGATACCTTCTTCATAATGCCGATAGGTGGGCGCGAATTTCTTCCTGGGCAACAGATCTTTGACACCTGAACTGCGGGACGGAGACAAGCTGGTGTTGACTCCACTATACTCTGGGGAAAACTCAGGTGGGCATCCGTAGGTCCAGTGGAGCTCGTACAAGGCATTATGACGACTAAGAATTATTGTAAACTGGTTACCCACCACGTATACCCCTTCATGATTTTTCGACGGCAGTCTCAATTTTCACCAAGTCACCGCGCCATGTCACAAGGCCAGGAGTGTGATGGAGTGGTTTGAGGAACAAAGTGGCGAGTTCCAGTCGATGTCCTGGCCCCCAGATCACCGGATCTGAAACCAATTGAACATATCTGGGATGTAATTCAACATGGCGTCAAACGCCCCCCTCACCGAAATTTACGAGAATTAGGTGTGGAGACGTGGTGCCAATCCGTAGATCCTTGTAAAAAGAGATCTACGGGCGAATAAAGCTACTACTACTACCACTACTACTACTACTACTACTACTACCACTACCTCTAGCAACCTACCAAGGCCACATTGCTTCCATACCGCTGTTATCCGTGCCACAGGTGGACATACCAGCTATTAGGTAGGTGATCATAGTGTTCTGGCTTATCAGTGTGTTTTAGAACATGTTAGTGTAACATATTCAGGGTGGTCCATTGTTCGTGACCGGGCCAAATATCTCACGAAATAAGCGTCAAACGAAAAAAACTACAAAGAACGAAACTTGTCTAGCTTGAAGGGGCAAACCAGGTGGCGCTATGGTTGGCCCGCTAGATGGCGTTGCCATAGGTCAAACGCATATCAGCTGCGTTTTTTGAAATAGGAACCCCCATTTCTTATTACATATTCGTGTAGTATGTAGAGAAATATGAATGTTTTAGTTGGACCACTTTTTTCGCTTTGTGATAGATGGCGCTGTAATAGTCACTAACATATGGCTCACAGTTTTAGACGAACAGTTGGTAACGGGTAAGTTTTTTCAATTAAAATACCGAACGTAGGTACGTTTAAACATTTTATTTCGGTTGTTCCAATGTGATACATGTACCTTTGTGAACTTATCATTTCTGAGAACGCTTGCTGTTACAGCGTGATTACCTGTAAATACCATATTAATGCAATAAATGCTTAAAATGATGTCCGCCAGCCTCAGTGCATTTGGCAATACGTGTAACGACATTCCTCTCAACATTCGCCTTCCGTAATGTTCGCACAAGCATTGACAATGCACTGACGCATGTTGTTGGGCGTTGTCGGTGGATCACAATAGCAAATATCCTTCAACTTACCCCACAGAAAGAAATCCAGGGACGTCACATCCGGTGTACGTGCGGCCCATCGTATGGTGCTTCGACGACCAGTCCACCTGTCATGAAATATGCTATTCAATACCTCTTCAACCGCACGCGAGCTATGTTCCGAACATCCATCATGTTGGAAGTACATCGCCATTCTGTCATGCAGTGAAACATCTTGTAGTAACATCGGTAGAACATTACGTAGGAAATCAGCATACATTGCACCATTTAGATTGCCATCGATAAAATGGGGGCAATTATCCTTCCTCCCATAATTCCGCACCATACACTAACCCACGAAGGTCGCTAATGTTCCACTTGTCACAGCCTTCGTGGATAATGCATATTATGCCAGTTTACGTTACCGCTGTTGGTGAATGACGCTTCGTCGCTAAATAGAAAGCGTGCAAAAAATCAGCCATCGTCCCGTAATTTCTCTTGTGCCCAGTGGCAGAACTGTACAGAACGTTCAAAGTCGTCGCCATGCAATTCCTGGCGCATAGAAATATGGTACGGGTGCAGTCGATGTTGATGTAGCATTCTCAACACCGACGGTTTTAGGATTCCCGATTCTCGCGCAGTTTGTCTGCTACTGATGTGCGGATTAGCCGCGACAGCAGCTAAAACACCTACTTGAGCATCATCATTTGTTGCAGGTCGTGGTTGACGTTTCACATGTGGCTGAACACTTCCTGTTTCCTTAAATAACGTAACTATCCGGCGAAGGGTACGGACACTTGGATGATGTTGTCCAGGATACCGAGCAGCATACATAGCACACGCCCGTTGGGCATTTTGATCACAATAGCCATACAGCAACAAGATATCGACCTTTTCCGCAGTTGGTAAACGGTCCATTTTAAAACGGGTAATGTATCACGAAGCAAATACCGTCCGCACTGGCGGAATGTTACGTGATACAACGTACTTATACGTTTGTGACTATTACAGCGCCATCTATCACAAAGCGAAAAAAGTGGTCCAACTAAAACATTCATATTTCTTTACGTACTTAACGAATATGTATAAAAAATGGGGGTTCCTATTTTAAAAAACGCAGTTGATATGCGTTTGACCAATTGCAGCGCTATCTAGCGGGCCAACCATAGCGCCATCTGGTTTCCACCTTCAAGCTAGACGAATTTCGTTCTTTGTAGTTTTTTCGTTTGATGCTTATTTCGTGAAATATTTGGCCCGGTCACTGTCAATGGACCACCCTGTATACTAATTAGAATGAAACCCTCCATACAATGTGTGTAAAATTTGTGTTGGTCACAGAGATACAGCTATTAGAGTGTACCAAAACATATACTCACAGAAGTGTTGATTAAAGAAAAATGATTAAGTTCAAAGCTGATTTTCATAAATTCTACCTCCGACTTCAAAACACTTTGAAATTCTTTTTAACACACTGTGTGCATTTCATCTGAGATCGTCTTCGCCTTCTTGTTGAAAGGCAGCACTATTCACAGTCCGAACGATGAATTTCTCTCTTGTGTTTACTTTTTCCTTGTAGATTTTGCCTTTCAGTCATTTACACAGGCAAAAGTGTAAAGGGTTCAGGTCTGGAGCGCTAGTGACCAAGAATTCTAATTATTTCTGCGGATCCTACTTCCGAGGAATGTTAAATCTAGATCAGAGGTGACCAAAATTTGGTCCGAGGGCCACAGTGCTAAACCTGGCAGGTACATTTCCCCCACCGTCACGCTATGCTGACCGCGAGGAGAGGAGGAAACTGCGAACTCGCCGCATTTGAACGGCAGTGCAGTCGCACTGCATACGACTTGGTTTTATGTTTCAAATTTTTCAACAACATGGATCAAAAACAAAACAAATTGTCTACAGAGAAAATTCAGTCGTCGTTACAATAAAGACGGGTTTATTAGCTCACAGCCTTTCATAGTTTTTCGCATCGCCACCTGGCAAGCTTCCCAGTGCTACCACACCGTAGGCCTCAGTTTTCGTCTAGTCAGACCAGTGCTAGAACGGGGGTTGTGCATATATGACAGATGTAAACAGGTCCTATTTTGCGTTTAAGGGGCGTCGTCTCCATATGATAAGTCTTAGTTCTTTCGATATGCAGAAGGTTTGCTTCCACCTGTTGTATAAAGTCATGGTTTACATATTTTAACGGTGTTGTTTTCCTTCTCCAGATGATTTTTTATGCTGTTGACAGAACCTATATTTTCAAAAGTCGCATTTGATCTTACTGTAAGAGATTTCTCTTTTATTACCATTATTGGTTTATGCTGTAAACCTTCACACGGTACCCTTTGCCTGTTTCTTTTTTATCTCTATTGAAAATAATCTGGTATAAAATGTAATGTCATTCTTGTTTTAGGAAATGGTCACCATCGTCATTGTTTCGTAATTTAGTGTTATGCACACACTTGATTCGTTCTTTCCTGCACATAATTTTATGCATTTGACTCCTCATTTTATGAGATGATCATTTATCCATAGTGTTAAATTTTATATTTCATACTGTGGGAGCTAGTACACTCTTTAGTTATCATCCGCCCTTCCCCGCCCCCCTCCCCCCCGTCCCTGAGTGTAATTTAGAATTTCCAGCTTTTATGTTGTAGGGGTTGTAGGGTTAAAGAATTTTTATGTGGGTTTACTGTTTTAGGAGTTTTGTATATGACCATTATATTTGTGCTGGTTTTGGTAATTTTCCTAAATGTCTTTCAATACAGGTGAAACGCGTTCAAATAAACAACTAATGAATACATCTTTATAGTAACTAGGACTGAATTCTCTCTATAACTTTACCGCGGTTGTGTACCAGTGCCACAGAATTTGAGAATGGGCTGGAATGACTTTTGAAACAAATTTTCAGTATTATTTAATTTTTTATGATATTAACTGTCGTCATAAGGTCAGACACGGACAATTTCACACTCAGGTTCCCACGTAATCGTGACTTACTTCGTTTCGTAATAGAAAAAATATTGTAGCACATTTGCAACATCATTAAGGAGACGTGGAAACTCTACCTGAGGAAAGCAAGGTAGACATCCTAGACCGTTTCACGTTAATGATATCTGTCTTCAACATTAGAATTACCTTGCAGATCAAACAGTTACTTTAGCACATGCACAGTGGCAGTTTCAACAGAAACGGCAAACGGTGCCGAAAACAGCTTGAAAACAGATGTAAGATTGGCAATGTTCTCAAAACCTGTAGGAAACTGAACTTGTAATTCTTTTAAGACCACAATGAATTCTTCAGACGTCACGTTTTCTGTAAAGCCAGTGAGCTTAGGAAATGGACTCTCTTCGTTAGTATGTGTCCCTTCTACAACGCGATTTTCTAAATGCATTCCGATTAAATCAGAATGAAACTGTATCTGACTTTGCAATGTGTTACTGTAGGCAGTGTGCAGTCAAGTCCATGTAAAATGTGAAGTTTGTGATCCGTTCCGGATGTTCTAATTTTCGTTTTTGCACTCTGTACTCCTTCATAAATTCTACAATTGCGCGTTTTAAGTCGAAAAGTCGTTCCAGGCATTCCTCTTCACGTAACAGTTTTCCGCATGTCGAATGTTTTAAGTGAATTGCCTCTGGAAATAACCTGTTTTGGTTTCCGACTGAATCAACACGATGGCTGCTTCTCTTCAGTTCTATATAGAGAGTGGATGACTTCTTGCTCAGTCCCATATTTCGTCGACTCCATTGCTCCAAGAACAGCCAATCCGTCCCCACTGCCCGACATTTTTAAAAACAATTACATTTCTGACAACCCAAGCACACCAAAAGATCGTTAGAGCATTTACACGATAGCGATTGTTGATTATGGACGAGAAAAACCGCTACATGTAACCTTAAACGAAGGGTGGAGGAATATCACCGTTTGCTATAGTCTCACTCCTCAAATCTTTCCTTATTCTTTTGTGCTCCCTTTTACATTTGCAGTATACATATTATAAGCCATATGAGAAATCTCCAAATTATTATCACATCTATCTTCAGGTTATAGTTTCATACTACCGGTACCACAGTGTAAATAATTAACGTGGAAAGGTTTTACTTGTGTAAATATTCAAAATACACAATTCATGAAAAACAGGAGCAACTCAAAATTCGACCAGAGTAAAGATTGTTTAAGTTAAGTGTTACATACAGGAAATACCCAGTAGTAGTATGGCTATACCAATCCTGGCCTACATAGCAGTTAAATTAGGTAATGAAGTATGCATCACTGATTACTTTAGAGTCTACCGTGGCATTCAATTGACCTTCAAGAGGCAAGTGATAGAGCAGGTGGCCTATATGTAGTGGCAATGGCATTTCTCAGTCTCACCCACTCCTCCCTCCCACACCTTCTCCTCCGCACCTACCATACCACTACAGCCAGTCACGTGTAGTAATAAACTGAAACAACCAATCAAAATCCAAAAGTCCCAATGTGTCAATAAAAAGAAGGCCATGTCCTCTTTCTCACTCTCCTCCTTCTCTGTGGCCAGTCGCAACATAGCTTTAAAATGGTGTATAAAAAAGACAAGTTGTTGTAAAATGGGAAAGATACTATGGAAGCATGTGCGCGCGCACACACACACACACACACACACACACACACACACACACACACACAGACACACACACACACACACACACACACACACACACACACACACACACACACACACACACACATTATGTAGTATACCACCTCCACCTCAGGTCCCCCAATCAGAGTCTATTATCTTAGACTCCATTAAAATAAAAGAGATAATTACAATGTAGCCCCATCTGGGCTGTGCTTTGAAATTTCCAAACCACCTGAATTTTTTATCAAAAACATGTTACACACCTCTCTCTCCTCTTCTTCAACCACAACCTATCAAAGTGTACATCACACACTTAAAAAGTATCTGAATTGCTTAGTTTTATGAAAATGTTGTCAACTATGTTATTATTGCTGAATTGAAGTATCATTGATAAAGTGGTTCACCAGTTGATAAGTAAATTTCAATGTAAGCTGTATATCACTCGCTATTACATATTACAACAAATACGTAACATACTCTGCAAGAATAGTTAAAAATCAAAAATCGTTTATGAGAATTTTAATCAAAAGATTAATAAGTATGGTTGTTGAAATCGAGTTCTACTTGAAATACTACTCTGCAAAACTTCGAAAACGCGAAATAAAATAATTTTTACCTTTCTGCTCCTGTTGCTTGCTTTCATCAACAAATGACTGCACTGGTAAAACGCTCAAGGTTCGATACGTATAACATTTTGTAATGTATAACAGAGACTCCACTTAATTATTTCCACACCTATGATGGTAGTTAAATGTCACTATATTCTTTCTGAATCTACAAAATGTATAAACACTGCACAAAAGTTCAAGGTTTACATCAAACTGTGGTCTAAAACAGGACTGGAAACTCCAAAGTAATTACCCCAATGCTATTTTTATCCTACTTACATGTAGCCTGATAAATAGATAGTTAAACATCTTATGCAATATGACAATTGGTATATAATATACCCTCTACAAATATTTGAAAACCAATGTTTACTTATGCAATGTAATAAGCTGGGCCATAATAAGATGTCATGCAGCTACAGCTGTTTCAGTGATTACTGTGCAGGCTTTGGTGGCACTGGGAGGTGGGTGCCATGACATGGGCATTACCATGAGGACCGGTGGCAAGCAGTTGGCAGACACCAGGACAGGAGACAGGCTGTTGAATTTGACTGCACACTTTGGCTGCCATGGTGGGACAATGGCACAAGAAGGAGCGAGCTGGTTGAACACTTACCGTATGGTGACGCTGGGAGCAGTTTGCTGGTCTTTCTGTAAGTGGGACCTGGAGACGTCGAATTTGCCTGTGTGAGGGTGTTTTCGACTGGTTGAGTGTCTGTTGATATTATAAAGTCAGTTGTCAGCTGTTGTATATACTGAGTGCAAGTCAGCCTTATCAGCACACATTATATTAACAGCATTCTCTGTTGGATTTGCGTCTGTGTGTTTGAATTGTCTAGATGCAATATCTAAGTTTGTCTGTAGCTGGTTCAAATGAGTTGTATTCGATCTGATATCATTTGAATTTTCACTCACGGTTTAACCAACCCACTCTTAACTCCCAGGTTTCACCTAAATTTTGAGGGTAGTTTTCTAGCACAGCAGCTGATTGATAAACATTTTGACCACTTGCACATATCTCTTGGTTCTTCTTATATCGATTTACGAAAAGAAATTAAATACAAAAAATGCATAATTAATACTAAAAGTACCAATCAAAAATGTTTTCTGTTTTCAATAAAATCAGCTTTATATCGAGCAGATTATGGTCACTTAAGATTTAGTAAATATAAAAATTTTGAGTTAGAAATAGATGAAATTTTTGAAAAAGAAAAAATTTATTTTCCTGTTCAATTAACAGATATTCCAAAATTTGAAAATATGTCAAATATTCCCATTCATGTTTACACTTATAATGAAAAATGTATTGTTTGTCCTCTTTACTGCACAAAAAAAAACAAAAAAAAACAGTCTTCTTTTCATTTGCAAAGAAAGTAAATCTAAAGAACATAAAGAAGTAAAAATAACTATGTCTGGAAAAGATGAAAAATTTAAATTAAAGATTAGAATCATTCATTATGAGTACATTTTGCAATTTAGGCCAATTTTTAATGTCTGTTAAAAAATCTTAACATTTGTCAACCAAATCCTGAAAAAACGTATAAAATAAATATAAAATGTTCTAACACTGATTTTAAATAGCCTCTAATGTATACCGGTAAAGATTCTGCAAAAGAAATAGATTGAACTCTTAAAACGTGAATCTAGACAAATTAAAAAAGTATAAGAAAGAAATGTACCAATAACAAAAATAAGATAAAATAAATTTTAAAAATTTAGAAACTTGTTTTGTTTATGAAGAAGAAGTTACTGATGAAGGAAAATAGTGACAGATCATTGTCATTTAACAGGAAAATACCACGGAAGTGCTCATGAAAAATGTAATATTATTAAAAAAATCCTTATTTTATTCCAGTTTATATTCATAATATAAAAAATTATGATATCCATTTGTTTACAAAGAATTGGCAATACATAATCAAAATATTGAAACTACTCCAAATTATGAACAAAAATATATTGTTTTCCATAAAAATGTTAAAGTGGAATATCTTTAAGATTTTTGAATACTTTTAAATTTGTGGCTTCAAGTATTGATTAATTGTCTTCAGATCTTACAAAAGAACAGTGTAAAGAAATGTCATAATATTTCAGTGGTGAACAGTTACATTTAATAATTAAAAAAGGCACTTATCCTTATGACTGTATGAATTCTGAAGAAAAATTAAAAGAAACAAAATTAACTAAAGTGCTTATATTTAAGATTTAACAAATCTAATATTTCCAATGAAGATTATAGTCATTCAAAAACAGTTTCTAAGAAATTTAATATTACAAATTTAAGATGAATATACAAGATTATATAAGAAATCTGACATTTTATTGCGAGTGGATATAACTGATAATTTTACTTGTTTTAAATATTATAAACAGCTTGGTGTTTTACTGCATTTGGTATACCTCCACATTCTATGTTAAAAATGAAAAAAACGGAATTAGATGTATTTAACGATTATGACAAGATTCTATTTATTGAAAAATGAATTCAATTAGAAATTTCACAAGTATTAAAAAGATATGCTAAACCAATTAATAAATATATATAAAAATTTTAATCCAGAAAAACAATCAAATTATATTACATATTTTGTGACAAATAATTTATACAGTTGGCCAATGTCACAATTTTTACCATTTAAAAATTTCGAATGGTCAATTCCAGAGAACCAAAAAATTGAAAAAAATCTGAAACACCAGATGAGAATAGATATGGTTGTATTTTAGAAGTCCATTTAGAATTTTCAGTTGAATTACACAATTTATACAAGGATTTACTTTTAGCAGCAGAAGGAGAAAATAAACAACTAACAATACTAAATAATAAAAATTATGACTACAAAGTCTTTGGTGACAGAGTCCTTGCATAATAAGTTCTCAGTTTGCTTGCCACATCAAATCTGGATAAAATCCCGAGCCTTTGATGACTACCTCTGTCATCTTCATCATTGGTAAAACTGACTGTCATGGACTGGTGAGGCTTCCTCTTTTACAAGCAGTGGATGGCTTCTTATTGGTTGGCTAACGTCATGGTGAAAATGGCGCATATGGAGGTGTCCGATTCTATCACCACAGATTTTGTTTGCATGCTTTATCCAGTGCTGCTTGGAGCACCATCCATTGCAACAGCCGGAGAACTGCGAGGAACGTAAGAAGTCTTCCTCTGTGCTATTTCTTTATCAACTGCACACTACCATGCATTGCTGAGTGCATATCCAAAGACTCTGTTGAAATTATTTTCACACAGTCTAATTTCCATAGCTTCCCTGATAACAGAGTCCCAATAGTTTGAAGCGTGAGCAAGTATTTTTGTTTCACCGAATAGAAGCTTGTGTTTATATAACAAACTGTGCTCAGCCGCCATTAATTTTTCTAGATACCTGTATTTCAGGTGATGCTGATGTTCCACACAGTTCTTATAGACTGGCCCACATAATTTTTGCCATACTCGCAAGGAATGGTGTAAATTCCCAGTACTCTCAGGCCGAGATTATGTTTCACGAATTGCAACATTTCCTTAATCTTCCTGGGTGGCCAGGAGACTAACCTGATTCCCTGCCCCCTCAGGACTCTACCAATCTTGCCGCTCATTGCACCACAGAATGGTAGCAATCTGATATGTTTGTCCTCTTCATGTGTTTGAACAGTGTCGTTCCTAGGTTTCACCTAGCTTTCACCTAGGGAGAATATTAATATAGAAATGACAACTAATGCAGCTAACAAATTTGAGAAAGTTTTTTATAAACTAATGAATAAACCTGTTTTTGGTAAAACAATGGAATATATTAGAAATAAACAGAATATTGAAATACCAACAAATCCACAACAGTACATTTATTATATTTTAAAAACATATTATCAAGATACTATTAACAACAGTTCACATGAAAAAAAGTATAGTAAAATTAAATAAGCCAATTGACATTGGAATGAGGTCTTAGACATTTGAAAATAAAAATGTATGGTTTTCATTATAATGTAATGACACAAAAATATGTCGAAAAATATTGATTTATGCTATATGGTTACAGATTCCTTTATTTATGATATAATAACCAATGAGTTTTACACGATACGAATTCAGTGTTCATCGAATTTTATATGACTGGTTATTCAGAAGAAAATAAGCATGAAATTCTATGAAAGTTTTAGGAAATTAAAAGATGAAAATCGAGGAAAATTATGTTAGAACATGTTAGTATACAATTGGAAATGTATGCTTATAAAGTAGATGAATAATATAAAAAATCTAAAGGAACTAAAAGACCCATCATAAAAAGGGAAAGTAATTTTGATGATGACAAAAATTGTTTAGATGACAAAATAAAACAATACAGAAAAATGAATTTGATTGGATCTTATAACATGAATTATAAGGGATAAAATTGTTTTGAGTTCAGACAATGACAAACACATAATATTACAATATGGAATAAATGCTTTACTGTAGTCTTTATAGAATTAAAGAATTGACATCTGAATAATTAATTTTACTGATAAGTTTTCAATATCGAAATCTTTAGTGTGTTTCCAAATATGTTTTACATACAAATTTTCCACAAAAATATACAACATTTTGATAATATTTACCTTAATGGTTTTGATAATCAAAGGATTTTCTCACTTTTTTGGTTGATTATAGTCTCATGCATGAATATGTTTAGAAGAAATTTTAACTTCTTTTTTACAAATTGAACAAGTAACTGTTTTTTTATTCAAGTTATTAATAATTGGTTTTATACATTCTGGTTTATTTTCCCTGTATTCTCTTCGTTTCTTTTTTATACAATCATTTTGATCTGCTTTTGACAGCATGTTCTGCTGCATTTTTAACTACGTTATTAATGGACAAATTATTTCTGTCCGCTTATTAAGAAAAAATATCATTAAATTTAAGGAAAACCGTTAATAAATTTTATTATATGTAAATGGATTCATTTTTAGAACTGAAACATAACGAACTTATGTATAACAATAGACAAGATTTCATAATTATTGATTAAAATAATAATCCATTGCTTAAAGCCAAAGATATTTGTGACATTTTGGAAACTTTGTATTCTAGAAATCTTCAGATTGATATACAAATTTTATAAATGTACCAGGATTATATTCCTTAATTATGATATCAAAAAAGATACAAGTTGAAAATTTTCAAGAATGATTTTATGAAGGTGTTTTGCCATTTAGTGGTGAATGTGGTGAATATAAAATAAGAAATGATAGATTCCTACAGAAACCAAATTAAATATTTACAAGAAATAAATAAAATTAAGTATAATTTTACAAAAAATCGGATGAAGAATTTGATATAACTACAGAACTTTTACTTGAAAGAAATGCACAAATAAATACATTATTACTAGACAATGTTTTCTCAATAACTGATGAAGATGTAAGAACTGTTTTTGGTTTGGATTATGGTTATTATATTACTTTTTCACAATCTATAAATCTTCAGGAACTAATTATTATTATGAGAAATAGACATACAAATTGTGTAGAAATTTTAAGAATTGATTATATATCTAATTCCAAACAATGAAAGAAAGTTTGAATATTGTTTGTTTTTGAAATTACTTCATTAATTGTATTATGTATTCACAAGAATAATTGTATGTAGATGTATTTAAGCTTGTGAGTGTTTCTTGGAATATACAACTGAATTTCCAACTGCTTTTATCATATTCGAAATTAATACAACATTCATAATGGTTTTATATACATATAACAAACAAGTACTATAAAAACAATCTGGTTCAGTTAATTCAGATTTAAAGCTCTCAAATAATTCTAGTTCATTCTTATCAACTTTTTTAAATATTAAAATAAACTCTGTTACCTTTAGTAAAACTATAAGTGGAATAAATATTATATTCAGTGCCAAATATATTTAAATTTTCAATATCTAACTTCATTTACATAAATATTTTTAATGAGACAGTTGTATTTTTATCGACACAACTGTTGTTTATATTATCAAATCCTAACCATTTAACATATGCTTTGTTACCTTTCTTTTTGAAACTCTTTTCAACAAGGTAACTCTCTGAATAATTCGTTTTCCGTAGTTCTTGTTCATAAATACTTTCTATCACTTCTTCTCTGTTAAAATTTCTTAATTTGTAAATATCTGGATTAGAATGAATAACATCTTCAATTTCAAAGCCTTTAGTCGAACAATTCACTGTATATCATTTTTTGAAGATTCCTTTTAGTTTACTTATTCTTACTTTATCACCAATTTTATATTTAGGTTCAGCATCTGACAAATTCACTACGTTTCAATTAGACATTTTCTGTGTTAGCTTCTTTTGTTTTAATTTATTGTTGAATGTTTTGTATTATTGTATTCAACAACTAGCTTTCTAACTAAATCAGTCCATTTGTAATTCCTGTGTAAGTCAATTTTTTTACACATCTATTCTTTCAAGGTTCTATTAAATCTTTTAATAATGAACATTTTTGATTCTGTAAAAGTTGAATAATGATGCATGTAGTTTTCTTCAATTCCTGAAATTATTTATTATAAAATTCTTTACCATTATCTGTTTGTCAATGTCTTGGATGATGTATATTGAATATTTTTTTCATTAGAATCAACCACATTTTTAGCTGTACTATCTTTACCTGGAATAGCCCAAACAAATTTTGAGAAAAAAGTCGATATCTGTTTATAAATATTGATATTGACTCTTTACTTTTTAAATTTCTTTCCATTCACCTGAATCCATTTCAACTAAATAAACTTGCCATATAAACATATTTTGAAAGATATGAAGTTTTTTCTCTTAAAATTTTTTCTCAATGGTTTATGTAATTCACTAATACTTTCATCAAGAATATTGTACCAAGACCAGAACATTTTTTAATGAATTTACTCTTTTTAATTTTACAAACTGAACAAAGACCTTCAATTTTTTGTCATTCATTTTCAGTCATTATTCTTTAAGGATTATGCAATTCAATAATTTCTTACACTTCAAACAGTAGATGAGATATATTTGAAGAATAAAACAACTGTCCATTTAGACAGATAAAAATTTAATAAGAATTACATTATTGTTCCAGTATTTCATCATCATTTGATTCTAACAACACTTTACCAAACAAAAGCTAGTGGCACAGTTTTACCACAATCTTTTAATCTTACAGTTGGAAAACCTGATTTATGAACGATTTTTACTGACTGATTATGTGTAGTTACTTGGTAGAGTTTATTGAAAACACTTAAAAATATCAAAATCGTGAAAAGTTAATTTCTTATTTATGTTTTTACCAATAAGAAAACTTTTTAAGAATAACGTCATACTTGTCAAAATTATGTACCTTTTTGTTCATTTCCTTTTACAAACGAAAATTTGATTGTTTATAACAGATTTTATTTCGAGGATTACTTCTTTGATGCATGTATGGGTTTGAAAGAAATCTGAAAAAGCTTTTTCAAAGTCCGTTTTTGTAAGGTAATTAGTTATAGGGCCAGTTGTTACAATCTCTGGTTAACAGCCAAAATGCGTTGTAGGAACCTGGAATAACTCCTAACCAGAGAATAAAGTCGAAATATCTTAACTAGTGATTTCTGGTCTGTTAGCGAGCTTAAGTGTGGAAAAATTTTTCAAGATGGCAGGATAGGAACAGATGCAGCCAGCAATGATGAGATTTTGGCTGAACTGTTCATGAGAATGAGGAAGGAAAAGAAAGAGTGACGACACCGATTCCGAATTTGTATCCAGATTTGATTATCAAAGGAAGCCATACTTTGTTTTGTTAGTCTTGTATTTGAGAAACTGGGGCATATGATGAGACTATTTCTCTGTTTTCTTAAATAATTCTATTTATTTGTAGTAATATGCATTTGAGTTCAGTACCTCGTGAATTGTGTCGTGTTATTTGTGTAAATCAGGCACATTAAAACGACGATTCGTACAAAAAATAGTCTTGTTGATCAGGTGTGTGTTGCAATTACTGCAGTAGCGAAAAGGACTGTTTCGTTTTATTTAGTAGACAGTGCCATAATAGACTTAACTCAATCGGAAATCCACAAAAAATGCGTTAACAGTTTCTTCTGTGTTTGACGAAACATCGATTTTTCGGGTTGCAAAACGTTTTGACAGAACAGTAGCGTCCCAATCTTATCAGTAGCAGAAAATATTCTTCCACTCTGTTTTCTGTTGGGAATGCCCCTTTTTGTGAACACCGCAGCAGTGTCAAAATAACTTTCCACCTTTTATAGAAAATATTAGGATTATAGGTTCATTAATGCTTCAGAGCAAGAAGATTGTCTCCCACCTGCCATTATTCACTGAAGCCAGTTGAAGTAATTGTTCTTACTCAGGCTAAGTTTAACACAGGAAAGTAAGTTTTTTTTAAAAAACAAAAAGATTCTTCCCCAATTATAGAACCTAGCTGTTTTTTCTCTGTTATTAGTATTATCCTCATAAGTCTACCCATATTTATCATAAAATATTAGCTGTATTTGTTTGCTATAAGAACAGAACAAGAATCGTGTTATGTCCGTAGTTGTAGCATGTGGAATGAGTGCCTGGATCCCCGCTGAGATGTCTAATCCTGGGGATTTCGCTATTGCTCTTAAGATCACAACACAATTAGAAGAGATCGATATCGCTAGAAGAATACGTATGGACCACTGTGTGTTTCCTGCAGAAGTAAAATGTTATAGATATGGGCGTCAAGGTCGTTTACAAAAGCTGTATCAGCAGTCTGAATGGAGTAATCATTGACAAGCTGGACACAGAGCACAGGACTGTGCAAAGTAAAGGCAGGAAAAACACCGTCAACAGAAACAGCCATTATACTCAGACAGGAATGCCTCAACGGTTGGAAGATATTCCCAATAGGATGTTGTTGTTGTTGTCGTGGTCTTCAGTCCTGAGACTGGTTCGATGCAGCTCTCCATGCTACTCTATCCTGTGCAAGCTTCTTCATCTCCCAGTACTTACTGCAACCTACATCCTTCTGAATCTGCTTAGTGTATTCATCTCTTGGTCTCCCTCTACGATTTTTACCCTCCACGCTGCCCTCCAATGCTAAATTTGTGATCCCTTGATGCCTCAGAACATGTCCTACCAACTGGTCCCTTCTTCTTGTCGAGTTGTGCCACAAACTCCTCTTCTCCCCAATTCTATTCAATACCTGAATTAATAGGATGTAACACTGCATAAATAGACGCACAGACAGAATACAGCTTTTCAGACTTTGTGCGAGGAAAGGAACAAAAATTTCTGCTGGACACAGATGTGCAGTCGTCAGTCTGGACCTCGTGGGCAGGATGAGTGTATTATGTGTGTGTGTGTTGTGGGGGGGGGGGGGGTATTAAAACACCTGAAGCATTAAAACCACCATTTTTTTCTATTTTTCATTAATCTAGTCTCGAAAATTTTTTGAACTGACTAGCAATAAATATCGACCCCAAGCGATAACCATTTCATTCTGATTGACAAATGCCGAGGAACCTCTCCGCTTCTGCCGTCCCTGCAGAACAGTGAATACTTGGCATTTGGCACAGCCTGAACGTAGGTTCTGGTAACAGCTAGCGGGGATTGCATAAATTATATTGCTTCTTTGCTTACAATGGCTTTAATAGAATTTCTCTGAGATCACAATTCACTCAATGAATACTTTGCTACTTCTCATGTCACGCAGTAATGGATTTTGTTCAAGATCATGAATTGTCACTTGTTCCAGACGAGGTAAGTTACGCTTGCTGACGAGTGGAATTGTTAAGCGGCATCGTTTAAAAACATCTGTTGCCATTTTAGTGAAGCATCAAGAGTCCCAGTTGTTCTTCTGGTAGAGTGTAGCAAAACTCATATTGTACTTATGAGACTATTAGTTTAGACACCGCCAGTTGCAACCTTCCTACCATGAAATTAATTCACTCAGAAGCTCTGAAATTGACTCATTTTGTTAGTAGGTAAGTACAGAGCTTCCATCAAACTTCTTGCACATTCTCATCACTTACTGAAATCTGTGAAAGTGAAGCAAACGAAAATGTTCGAATGGTTCCGGCTTACAATTACCTTCTACATCATGAAGACGTATCCATAACATTGCTGACCGTATTCGTAGGAGGCGGAAGTAATGACTGATCTCCGTATTACTCGAACCTTATCGTATCGGGTAATGGCCATGATGACACAGAGTATAATGTCATCTAGTCCCATTGTTGTCCCCTATTAATTGTGATTTCGTGTCTGCGATATCACATACACAACGGAAAGTAGCCCGTGAATCAGGGCAACGCTATTACAATATAACACAGTCACCTTAAAGAAATACAGAAAGATACAATGGCTCGTGTTGCGTCATCTGGAGACATTCCTTATAAATTTGAATTTAGGTATGTACTCCTCTGTTTAAAAATCATCATTGTGTTCGTTAACATCAACAAATGTCATAAGCGTTGCGAATTTGCCAAGTTGCCCACCCTTTTTTACTGAAAGTGCCGCTTCGATTTATGTCGACGCAGAAAAGGTAAAACATTACAATGATGACATCTGACTGAGCTTAAGCTCCAACAGTCGTGGGGGAGAAATAGACTTTGTTCTTTTCCAAGGAATTGTTTCACCACTATTACTGATTGTTATACCGGCTTCTCAGCCTTCGGTAGCTGCTGACGTGGTCAAAAGTACAACAAATAATCTTTACGTAGTTGGAATTCCTTAGTGCTATATGTAAGCATTGAGTTAGCCTCTACCATAAATACCACGCCTGCAGCGCCTCTTCTGGGCTCGTGACGATATCAACTGGACCCTAGGCTACTGGAAAACCGTGGCTTTATCAGATGGGTGCCCATTTTAGTTGGTAATAGCTGATGGTAGAGTTCGAGTGTGGTGCAGATACCACGAAGCCATGGACTCGGGTTGTCAACAAGGCAAACAAGGCACTGTGCAAATTGGTGGTACCTCCATTATGGTGTGGTCTATATTTACATGGTATGAACTGCTGTTTTGGTCCATCTGAATTGACCGTTGGCTGGAAATGATTATATTCGGCTACTTAGAAACCATTTGCAGCCATTCATGGACTGCATGTTCCCGAAAAACGATGGAATGAATGACATTTCGCTGTATCATTGGGATGCAGTTGTTTGCGATTGGTTTGAAGAACGTTCTGACAATTCGAGGGAGTGTTTTGCCCTCCCACATTGCACGACATGAATCCCATCGAACATTTATTGGACACAACCGAGAGGTCACTTCGAGTACAAATTCCTGCACCGGCAACACTTTCGCAATTATGGACGGCTGTAGAGACAGCATGGCTCAGTATTTCAACAGAGGACTTCTAACGACTTGTTCAATCTGTTCCACGTCGAGTTGGTGCACTACGGCTGGTAAAGGAGGTCCGACACGATATTAGGAGGTATCCCATGACTTCTATCACCACAGTGTAAAGACAAAGGAGATTCTGTCATTCAAAGTGAAACTTTTCGTTACAGTGGCAGATGAAGAGGCCATTGAGGTGAAAACTGCGATCTTAAGGTACCACTTTTAAAAGGAAAAAGTAATTTACAAATTCTGGTTCGATAGTTAGAAATAATCGGCGTGAAAAGTAATCAACAATTCTGAGTGAAATTTTCTGTCTGCATAAGCCGAGAATTTGTCTTCATACCACGACATCTACAGTACGCACAGTGTCATAGTGATAACATAGTAGATGTGTAAGAATGGAGAGTAGGATGTGGGCAGGATGTAAGGGGCTATTGGATGTAATGTCTGTGTTTATTGGAGGTTAGTATTTTCATCCTCGATGTAGGGTGTCGTTATACAATGTGTTAATCTCGTAGACGACAGCGTGGGTGGCAAAAGTTAATTCATTTTTGAGAGAAACAGTGAAGTTACTGGAGCGAATGCTGAATAATAGAGAGGCCTAAACAAGTTACAGGATGACTAAGACTATTTGCTGCAGAGTAGAACAAAATCACAAGAGAGATAGGAATAAAGCTAGAACACAAGGGAGTGAGATACACGATCTTCGTCGAGCAGGAAGACTTAGGAGGCAGTAGCATGGCCCTATTCGCTTGCCTCCTTATTGATGATTAAAAGATTTCTGGGCTACGCTGCGTCTTCGTACGGGCTCTGTACTACCCTCGAACTTTGATCCATCACTTCAGCATTCATGTAGCAGTACGTTTACTTAGCTAGAACTGCTGGGTACTGAATATGCTCGTAAAATCAAAATGAGATAAACTGACATTAAAATGATTTTTAGGGATCCACTTTGCGGCTGACAACAGAGGTTCTACAAATACGCTCTGTTACACGTTTTTGACAAGATGGTCAGCACATTCGTTGCCCCTTAGATTCTCCGTCCCAAAAAGTTCCAAGACTGATTTTAGGGCTGGCGTATAATCAACATCAGTGCGTGGAATGTTGTTAGGAAAGTGATTGGGTAAGAAGGACTTAAACTACTCTTTGTTCGAATTGACTCAGGCTCTGTGTGTGATAGGCCTGTGGGACAGGAGAGTTGTGTGTGCGGCGACCTCTGCTGAGTTCCAAGAAGATCGAGCCCAGGTGAGAACTGCGGCGGTCGGGGCGTTCTCTTTGGATCGTGTCCTGCACAACATGCTTTCTCTCCGCCGGATGAACGGCAAATGAGGATTGCGTAGATCACTGAGTGCGTCAACAAGGCGCCTCGTTGATAGATTTACAACTTGAGACCAGAGTGAGCGAGAAATCTGCCAGGATGACGCCATGGCGCATATGCTAGAGCGGTCAAGCTTTGTATCAATGCGTTCCTAGAGTCGCAACTAGGTGACAGTGGAGTGTCCGCCAAGTTGGCGCCTCACGTAGGAACAGCATTTTTCTGTATTGGTTACCCTTCGCATGGGCCGGCCGGTGTGGCCCAGCGGTTCTAGGCGCTTCATTCTGGTATCTCGCGACCGCTACGGTCGCTTGTTTCAATCCTACCTCGGGCATGGATGTGCGTGATGTCCTTAGGTTAGTTAGGTTTAAGTATTCCTAAGTTCTAGGGGATTGATGACCTCAGATGTTAAGTCTCATACAGCTCAGAGCCATTTGAACCATTTGAACTCTTCGCATATCGGTCTTCCCGCACGTGCTTTAAAAGCTGATTGTCAGTCAGTCAGCAATGCTGACGTAAGAAAACATCCCTAGTCTTTGGGTGCAAGCCTCTCAATTGCAGCAGAATTTTTCTTGGTGTCCTGGAGGGGTAGCTGCATAGCAGTTCGTATACGACTGATTGGCGCTAAGATCCTCTGCCAGCCTCTGTTGGGAGCCAAGCTGCTGGGTTAGGTCGGCGCGTCTTAATTTTTCATACAATGTTAGAAAAACTCCGCTTACTGCTGGTAAAATTGCTGTTTATTAAAACACAACCGGTTTCGCGGCATCATGCCACATCATCAGGTACAGCCTACAAGCCAAAAAGCAAAATACAGCTTCGAGCCGCGAAACCGGTTCTGTTTTAATAAAAGACAGTTTTACCAGCTGTAAGCGAAGTTCTTCCTAACATCATGTCTTTCAACAGCTGCGGTTTCCCGGAATGTAAAATAGTTTATAATTTGTCGGAGTCTGTGTTGAGAACTAAATTTTCTTGGGGACCTGTTCTGGGCTGCCGGAGAGAGAATATGTAAGCGGAGACTGTACGTCTAATAGAGTTAAAAGTTTTCGCTGTGTCGGTAGCCCGGACAAAGTTTTGTAAGTGCTGATTGTGGTGTCACCGCCAGACACCACACTTGCTAGGTGGTAGTTTTAAATCGGCCGCGGTCCATTAGTACATGTCGGACCCGCGTGTCGCCACTGTGTGATCGCAGACCGAGCGCCACCACAAGGCAGGTCTCGAGATACGGACGAGCACTCGCCCCAGTTGTACGGACGACTTTGCTAGCGACTACACGGACGAAGCATTGCTCATTAGCCGAGCCAATAGTTAGAATAGCCTTCAGCTAAGTCAATGGCTACGACCTAGCAAGGCGCCATTAGTAACATTGCATGTATCTATGGAGTCTCACTTATATCGTCAATAGCGATGTACCAAGGATGGATTAAAGTTAAGTATTCCAGAAGCTACGTACTTTTCTTTATAGCATTCATTACGTATCCTGTTACAGACCTATCTTTTGCCTGCGTGAACTAAACGCGTGCCTTTCGGCTACTTCCGTGGCGTGGCTGTCTTGTTACACCACAACACTGATCCAGACTGCCAGTCTACTAACTCGGTTTCTATATCGCTACTTACTGGAACATTGTCCACAACCGCAGCTCATCTGGAAGGTCAACCTGCAATGCAGCCCGTCGCCGATAGCTGACTCCACACGAATCGAGCACCGCGTTTGGTAAAGTATTTGGCAGCTCTGGCAAAGCAGGGACTCAGTCAAATAGTTTTGACACCCCTCCAACCCCCTCAGCACCGCAGTTGTAACTCCATCACTGTTCTCCAAGTTATGCTCCCACTTCAACTTTGCCAAATAATTACTGATGGGGAATTGTTCTACTTGTATTTGAATAGCCACGTATTGTCATAATATTTGAACATCGGATTTGTTTGTTCTTGAAATTAACAAATCTCATTGTAATACTAAATCCCATTATCGTTTCGTAATTATAGAACCTCATTACGAGGTGTGTTTTTTTAAGTAAGTACCGTTTTGAAATTTGAAAGAGACTTGCTAAGATATCTCGGTAATTTTATTTTTGCATGAAAGCCTGTACCATAATCTACTTTTCTACATAATTTCCGTCAATATGAGACACTTGTCATAACGTTGTATCACTTTTTGGATACCCTCCTCATAGAAGTCTGCCGCCTGACTTGTTAACTACTGCATCACCACTGTTTTGACTTCGTCATCGTCTTGAAGACGCTGACCGCCCAGGTGTTTCTTCAAGTGCAGGAACAGATAGTAGTCACCGGGCGCAAGATCGGGGCTGTACGGAGGATGATCTAGAGTTTCCCATCGAAAAGATGTGATGAGACCTTTGGTCTGATTCGCCACATGCGGACGGCATTGTCTTGCAGCAAAACGATGCCCTTGCTCAACTTCCACGGACTGTTGATTTGATTCTGGTGTGACGTAGGCCACCCGTGTTTCATCGACCGTAACAGTTTGGCTCAAGAAGTCATCACCGTCATTGTGGTACCGCTCAAGGAAGGCAATGCACTGTCTAAACGTTTGGTTTTGTGCACATCCGTCAACATTTTCGGTACCCAACGTGCGCACAATTTTCGGTAATTCAAATGCTCGGTCACAATGCCATACAAAACATTATGAGAAACATTAGGAAAGTCATCCCGTAAGGAGGAAACCGTAAAGCATCTCTTTTCTCTCACCTTATTGTCCACTTCCTGCACCAAACTTTCATTAACGACCGAAGGACGCCCACTCCGTTGTTCATCATGCACATTTGTGCGGCCATCTTTAAATGCTCTCACCCACTTTCTTACCATTCCATCACTCATAATGTTTTCCCTGTAAACGGCACAGATCTTACAATGAATATCGATCGCTTTTAGGCCTTTAGCACTAAGAAATATTATAACTGCCCGTACTTCACAGTCGGCGGGACTCACGATTATCGGAGGCATCTTAAACACTCAGTACACAACGTAAACAAGGAAGAATCAGACTGTAATGGATCAGTGCGTAGATTAAGGTACAGGCTTTCATGTAAAAATAAAATTATTGAGGTATCTTAGCACGTCTTTTTTTAATTTCAAAAGGATGCTTACTTAAAAAAAAACACACCTCTTAGAATATCCTGCATTTAAACACATTCCTGGGGGCGCTTATTCAGTATACTGTACATTATACAAAAGGATCTCCCCATAGATTGCCATTAAAAACAGGACCAAGCTAGATAACCTTGCGCAAAATATGAAGATTGACTATTCGTGGGAGTGGTATATATCTTCACAGCATTGAGATTCATGTTTTACTCAAATCAGTGGACTACTTTCACGATCTGCTTTAAACACCTGGCAGTTTTTTTTTTCAAAGCTGCTCTTTCAAGGCAAGAACTACATCTAAAATTCAACGTTCATGAAGACAGTCAATATTTTAATTAACATCTCAGAAAAATGAAGCTGCGACCCTGAAATTGACACATTTCTATCAACAACGGATTACCTGGAGGAGACCTTATTTGTAGATGGCCGCATTCTGGCTATTCACCAAACGATCAACCTCGAAAATCCCCTCAGCCTGAATATGCCTGGTACGCGATCATATCTTCACCCGAGAAAAGAGGCTCCATGTCAGAAAAATACTGAGTGGAGGGAGTCAATATTTGATGGCCTAAAGAAGGAGCAAATGCGATTGTGTCCTGTAGAGAATGAACCGCGGAGCAGAGCTCAGCGGGTGCCGATCTTCGTCATGCTGAAAATGTCCTGCAAGGTGTTATGATGAATTAATGCATGGTGGATTTTTACTTTTTCACTGTCGTTTCGATTGTGGTACCCCGATCCCCTTACACCGGGGCCACCATTCCTGTTATGATTTCTGTTTTTTCACACACAGATGACCTGCCTTAGTTTTTCACCATTCACATCTGTATGACTACATTGGAAGCATCGTCACCACCCATCCACTGTGTCATATGATGGTTCATTATTGTCCCAGAGCATTTGTTACATTTCCGTTACGATCATACCAGCGCGTCTCCGAATTCGTTCGACGTCTGTTGTCATGTCTGCCTGATATTGACTCCGAATTGGTCACACTAGCGTATTATACGTGCTTTCCTTTACTGGCCGCACATTCATCGACACCTTCCAACAAATCTAAGTTCCATTGGCCGCGCGGGGTAGCCGCGTGGTCTGGGGCGCCTTGTAACGGTCCGCACGGCTCCCCCCGTCGGAGGTTCGAGTCCTCCCTCGGGCATGGGTGTGTGTGTTGCCCATAGCGTAAGTTAGTTTAAGTGAGATTAAGTAGTGTGTAAGCTTAGGGACCGATGACCTAAGCAGTTTCGTCCCATAAGATCTTACCACAAATTTACAAAATTTTTAAGTTCCATTCCACTTCCCTAGCCGGCCGCAGTGGCCCAGCGGTTCTAGGCGCTTCAGTCTAGAACTGCGCGACCGCTACGGTCGCAGGTCCGAATCCTGGCTCGGACATGGATGAGTGTGATGTCCTTAGGTTAGTTAGGTTTAAGTATTCTAAGTTCTAGGGCACCGATGACCTCAGATGTTAAGTCCCATAGTGCTCAAAGCCATTTGAACCATTTTGAACCACTTCCCTAATACGGGTTTTGCGTCATCGTCTCATTTCATATCACTTTTTAGTATCAATCGCAAATGTTCATATGGTGTGGTGTGCTCAGTGTGATCACCAACAATCTCGTAATCAGATACCCTACCCTTGTTCCTCAATGTCGTAGGAATTACCTGACATTTATCAAAATTTAAAGAGATCTTTCATGACACCAGGTGAAAATTTTGTTAAATTCTTTGCGTGTATCTTTCTTATTATCCAACGCCAATACTTTTCTGTCAGCGAAGAATGTTCTAATGTTACTAATTCTGTCTGATAAATCGTTCATGTGTACTGAAAAAATTAGAGGTACTTGAACCACGTTATGTAGTCGATTGTATTTTCATATATGAGGCGTCTCCCATCCCGTTCACTGTGGAGCGCGGCATATTCCTCATTGATCCGAAAGGAAGCCGTACTTTTTATCCAAATTTCACCCTCAAAAAGTTAGTTTGCGACTTATAACTGCTATCTTGTCTTTTTACATACTCTAGCCGTGAAACATTTATGCTCATTTGCAACAATACAATTAGCATCTGAAGCTGAAAGAGGAAGAATATGGTTTAATACGCACCAACGCAAACTTGAACTATCTACCGTTTTGAAAAGCAAGCCTGGGGTCCTGTTTGCTTTTCGTAATACCCAGACGAATGACTTCAAAATTACAGGTGCTAGATGTGGCCATAAACAAGCCGTTTAAGGACAGCCTTCGAAAAATGTATTTTTTGCTCCCGGTAGAAGACCATGTACTTACACCGTCTGGTAACATTAACAAGTCATCAGTCACCCTTCTGGGCGAGTGTATTCATCCAGAATGAGATTTTCACTCTGCAGCGGAATGTGTGCTGATGTGAAACTTCCTGGCAGATTAAAACTGTATGCCGGTCCGGCACACAGTTTTAATCGGCCAGGATGTTTCATATCAGGGCACACTCCGCTGTAGGGTGAAAGTCTCATTCTGGAAACATCCCCCAGGCTGTGGCTAAGCAATGTCTCCGCAATATCCTTTCTTCCAGGAGTGCTAGTTATGCTTCGCTTCTGTGAAGTTTGGAAAGTAGGAGACGAGGCACTGGCGGAAGTACAGCTGTGAGGATGGGGAATGATTCGTGCTTGGATAGTTCAGATGGTAGAGCACTTGCCCGCGAAAGGCAAAGGTCCCGAGTTCGAGGCTCGGCCCGGCACACAGTTTTAATCTGCCAGGAAGGTTCGAGTATGTTCTTGCTTATTGGTCCTCCATATCATCAGAGTCCATCTTCACGGGGCTCCAGAAATGCTGCATATCGAATGCGCTGGATGGGTGCGAGGATGACTTATTGTGGGAAGCGAATGAACAAAATGATGGGAGTGAGAGAGAAATTGATGAAGTACCGGTAATACCCGTACCGTACTGACAGTGTTGAGAGTGAATAAGACAAAATACAGTATCGATATGCTAGGTGCTAATATTCGTATATCGTATCATACGTTAGAACAAATGTTTACGATACATACCTACGTCTTGCATACCAGGAATAAATTACTTTCGTGCAAAACCAGCCACCAGCCACAAATCGGTTTTACGTTACTTTTTTCTTTTTTATTTCAAGAAGTACCGTTACCGGTTTCGAATTTTTTACAATTCATCACCAGACGGGTTTTCCATGCTTTCCACGGAAAACCAGTATATAATCTGTATTGATATTCACCATCAACAAATCATTTTATAAGAAGTGAACAAATTTTAACGCCTTTACACTGATGGAGGAGGATTTCTTATTTGTGTCTGTGAAAAATTGTTGAAGGGTCTTGTGGTTCATTAAATTTTTGCGGGCCAAAGAAGGCAAGTATTACAGAAAGGCGTTTTTAAACTTCTAAAAAGCATGTTTATGAAATACTAATTAAAATTATGATTATCAGATACCTTGGTAGATCACGGTGCCAATGGTCAGTTAATGTTGTTTTCGTGTGTTTCGCTACTGAGTGCCAATGAAGCGTTAACTTCTTCTGCCGGACGAGGTGGCCGAGCGGTTCTAGGCGCTACAGTCTGGAACCGCGCGACCGCTACGGTCGCAGGTTCGAATCGTGCCTCGGGCATGGATGTGTGTGATGTCCTTAGATTAGTTAGACTTAAGTAGTTCTAAGTTCTAGGGGACTGATGACCTCAGAAGTTAAGTCCTATAGTGCTCAGAGCCATTTGTTAAATTCTTCTGCCTTTCAGTATAGTACCAGTTCACTCAAATCCCTGCAGATCCCTGTCTCTGCCCTGTTCAGTCTTATTACCTTCACTTGGGGGCCACCCAATGTTACTTTCGTTTGTGTTCAACGTCCGCTGGCTAGAATTAGCTTGGTGCATAAATTCGTAGGGTTTTGGATTTCTGATTGCTATGAGTCTACTTATGGATTGCAATTTTTTATTTGTAGTTCACTGTTGCTATATGAGTTTATTTTCGTCATTTTCTCATTTGGAGATAGTGAGTGGAGCTGCGGACGCTAGAAAGTGGAATGCTCAGTGAAGAAATTGGACCATTTCCGTCATATTCTTCTGTTTGAGTTCAGTAGTGGGGTGACAGCAGTGGAGGCATCGGAGGCATCCAGAAACATTTGCGCCTTGGATGGGGATAGCCATTAACAGAGTACGACAAGAAAATGGTTTTCTCTTTTTAAGCGGGATGACATTAGTGACTTTCCACGTTCAGGAAGACCTTCGGGGTTTGATGAACATCGCTTAAACGCGTTAGTCCACTATGACCCACGTGATTGTACTCGAGAACTGGCAAATGAAATGAACTGTGATCATTGCACCATCATGCGACATTTGCATGCAAAGCTGGAACGTTCAAAAATCACAAAAATCAGTGGGTTGCTACATGTGCATCTCTGCTTGCTCGTCATCAAGTGGCTCGTGAACAACACTGACCATTCCTACCCTGTCTACAGAGACCTGCGCGCATCCACAAAAGGTAACGATATGAATCTGTTGGAGTAGCGACGGTGTGGTTTACTATGGATCCCTTGTCTGAGATATAACCATCACAGCCGACATTTATTATTAACATCTGGGCCGTCTTGCAGACGCAGTCGAAGAACAACGAAACAGGGAAACTGCGTGAAGTGATGCTACTCCACGATAAAGCCCACCCGAACTCTGCTAGACTGACAAGAAACAATATACAGGAGTAGGGTTGGGAACTCATTCCGCACCGACCTTATTCACCTTTTCCGCTCTCCATCTGTAATATTATTGGGATTTCCGTCGTATGAAAGCTGTGAGCACCCTTGGAAAGGCATTCACCTATCTGTATATTAAATTGTCAACTTATAAGATGAGACCTATTCTTTGAAAGACATTTGTTTTATATGATTTACGTAACTGTAAACACGCGCATCTAGCGCGGACGCTAATACATCGATTGCGCAGTCAAAGAAACATTTTAGCAGAAGCTGAACTGAACGTTCCGCTTCGCTCTAAATAAAAGATGACAGTAAAAACTTTTTCAGATCTTCAGATTTTATCGTACTTCTGCTTGTAATGTGAAAGCGTAAAGAAGGTCGTCTTTAAGCCATAAAAGTGAGCGGTCTTGCCAGCGTGCAGACAACATTATTAATTAATAAAAGTCGAGTAATTTATGTTCGATACTGTAAACCGGCAAGTTATTGTTATGAAGGTGTTGAGCGTTGCAAGAATTGTTTAGAAGAAAGGAGAAAAGTAATGACTGTAATTTGTGACAAAAACGTGAACCAAGGAGCTAGCACAGGACAGGCTGAAATCTGATCGCACCATACAGTTAGAAAAGTACTTGTGCAAGTTATACTGATTATAAATAAGCCCTAATTGCTTGTGAGAATTGTTTGAATATATTTAGTGTTTACCAGATTTCTTATTCTATTCTTTTCCTTTATATTTTTTTTTACCTCCAAGTCATATTATTTTTGTAAATATCAAACAGCCTTTACTACAGCAGAGAATACTGCGGCATCCTGGTCGTAGACAGAAGGCCGCTCCTTGTCTTCTATACAACTCACAGCTGCCCCATTTATTAATGATTTCATTTGCAAATGCATTTTTTTAATTGTTCATTGTTAAAAGTCCCTTAGGTGATTATAAATTTCATACTGATTACGTAAAGAAATCCGGGTTCTTCTTTTCCAAATAATAGAAGCCTTTGCGTAATCAGAAACTAGCCTCCTTCTGACGACGATCTGGAGCCGACCAGAAGACGGACGTCTTCGACCGCTTTCGTGTTTCCTGTGGCAAAGCTGTGCCAAACTGGGAACACGATACATACTATATCATACTAGACATCGAACGTCCTTCAAGGAACTTCCCTTTCGGAGGAAAGTGTGCTCCGAACACGACTCGTCAAGTTCTTCGCCTCATAACCGCGTGTTTTTTACAGTTGCGGAATCGAAAAGTTACCCCAGCGTTGACAGGCTGTCGTAAATAGTGATTTTTGACTACAAAGTCTCCGTTATGTGTATCTATTATGTTTGTTAAACTCGTGGAAAAACGCTACGAACTTGTGCACTAACCTAATAATCTGTTAGTCGAATGTTACCCGAGCCAGCGAAATATTTGCGAAGATACTCCGTATAATCGTATATTGGTTGGCTATCGACGACACGGCACAGAAAATTAATTACGTCACTACAGTGCATTTTATTGACAGGTTGCGTTGTACTGTTTTGGCTCCTGTACCGGTGCCAAACGGTACTATGGCGTGGAAATTTTAGACCGCGCGGGGTAGCCGTGCGGTCAGGGCGTCTTGAAGGGTCCGTGCGGCTCCCCACGTCGCAAGCTCGAGACCTACCTCGGGCATGGGTGTGTATGTGTTGTCCATAGCTTAAGTTAGTGTAAGTTAGATTAAGTAGTCTCTAGGCTTAGGGAGCGATGACCTCAGCTGTTTGGTCCCATAAGATCTTGCCACAAAATGGGCAAATGGCAATGGAAATTTCAGTGTGTCTCAGGACTGCAGAAGCGTGGCTGTAATTAAATAAATAAATGCAAAAATAGTAATTATGCAACTTCATTTTTTTCTAGATGGTGATTAAGACGTTATATGGGACAATGCGGCGCCCAAGATACACATGGAGTGTGCGGTCTTTGATTAGTTGCTCAATACGACGTAGCACTTGAGATTTTACGAGTTCTGCTCAGGCGTCACTGTGAGGGAGGGTAAACTTTACTCCCAATCAGCGTGTCCTCCCCACACCACAGCGCACTTCACGCCTCGCTCTGTTTGTTCAGTGCTGGGCGAGCGCGATGCGCCGCGGGCTGCCCACTCGTTACCTGCTGCGGTGTCGACCCCCAGCGCGTGTGACAGGGGGCCGGGGGCGCCACAAAGCGCTGTTTACCCCCGACACAATGGGCCGACATATTGTGCCGCACAACGCGTGCGTGGCGCGCAGCTGCTCGCGTCGGCGCGTGTGCCGGGCTGCCTGCCGCTCAGGCGCGATCCCCCTGCGAGCTGGTTTGCTAACCGGACCACCCATCCACGAGCAAGGAAATATGCTGCATAGCCACCGTGGACTCCAAGCACTTCATAAAGGCGACAGCATCGGTGCATTGCCCTTCTGAGACACGCTCTTTGTTTGCTCGCAAGGGTTGTGTTCGGCAATTCTCTCCTCTTACACTGGCGGAAAAAGATTAGTATACCTGGAAAACCGAAATCGATTTTGATCCGATGACGGCATATGCCACCTGGGGGACAGCAGATTTACTGATAATGGTTTCGAAGCCTTCCGCCATAGTGGAGTGGCATAGCTTCCAGTACACCATTTGTGTCTACCCTTAAATACGGGGCCGCGTGCGATTAGCCGAGCGGTCCGAGGCGCTGCAGTCATGGACTGTGCGGCTGGTCTCCCTCGGGCATGTGTGTGTGTGTTTGTCCTTAAGATAATTTAGGTTAAGTAGTGTGTAAGCTTAGGAACTGATGACCTTAGCAGTTAAGTCCCATAAGATTTCACACACACTTGAACATTTCCTTTAATACGGAAAGCTCACACCAAAAGGCTCACGTAGCCGACCATGCCTACTTCCTACAGCCGACTAAGCGAGTTTGAAAGGGATCAAATTGTTGCCACGGTTAAAAACCATCAGATGTTAGTGCTATATCAATCAATACAATACCAGCCGGTGTGGACGAGTGGTTCTAGGCGCTATAGTCTGGAACCGCGCGACCGCTAAGGTCGCAGGTTCGAATCCTGCCTCGGGCATGGATGTGCGTAGTGTCCTTAGGTTAGTTAGGTTTAAGTAGTTCTATGTTCTAGGGAACTGATGACTTCAGATAATAAGTCCCCTAGTGCTCAGAGCCATTTGAGCCCATTTGATCAATACAATAAATAAATTTTTGAGATCTCATACTGCTTATGTCTGTAACTGAGGATGTCAGGTCTTACAAAAACTCTACTTACTGGAGCAAGTGTTATCGTTTGCACGAGCTGAACCATGAGCCAGATGGGACTTCAGTTCCAACAAAACATGAGCTAACAGTGATCGTAAAAGAAGGAACTGCTTCAGTATATATTTGTTATTCTGATCTTCAATCTGAAGACTAGTTTGATGTTACTCTCCACAATAGTTGAATGCGAAACACACCAAATAGAAAACGAAATCACCACACATAGAAATTATACAGTCAACCGGTTGAAAATAACTGTTCGGCACAAATGATCTAGGTTTCGACACATACTAAATGTGTCTTCAGCAGACGAAATTTTGAGGAACCGCAGCCGGCCGCGGTGGCCGAGCGGTTCTAGGCGCTTCAGTCCGAAACCACCCGGCTGCTACGGTCGCAGGTTCGAATCCTGCCTCGAGCGTGGATGTGTGTGATGTCCTTAGGTTAATTAGGTTTCCTTAGTTCTTAGTCTAGGGGACTGATGACCTCAGATGTTAAGTCCCATAGTACTCAGGGCCATTTGAAAATACTTTTTTATGTCTTATAATAGAGCATTTCGTATGTCTGTAAGAAATTCTAATTTTTTTTATAGGATCAGTAATTAAAACTATAATACGTTATTTTATTAAAAATATGATTCAGTATTTGTCTGTTAGCACCTCAATACGATATCAAATTTAGAATTGAAGATTATATTTTTGACTAAAAATATTTTGTACTTAACAACGCTCGGAAATATTCTGAACTTCAATTGCGAGTTTTTCGTGACTTTTTGGTAATAATTGCGTCACACTGCTCTAGAGAATTATTTCTGGGCAGTGGGCTTAAAAAATTGAAGTGGTCCGATCCATACGGTCCACTTATAAAACGGAAAGGTTAATGCGGCGTGTATTATCAGGTGCTTGGTTTACAATGGACAGATGCGTTCTAGGAGAGGCAGGAAGACGAAGAGACCCGGAAACAAGTTGCAGCAGAAGTAATTATGACTGAAACCGAAATGGAATGCAGACTGGTGGGAGGGGGGGGGGGGAGGGAGGGGGACGGCGTACATGTAGCCGATGGTAGATTGGCCAGAGAGGTGGCCTACTTGGTTCCGAGAGATAAGAAAATATAGAGAACATGAAATACCTAATGAGACTGGATGATATCAGAAAGCTGGGGGTGCGTAGTCGATGACAGGAGTAGGGAGAAAAGCTTCATCTGACAATGGATTTCGAATGGAAATGATGATGGCTTTGATAGTGGTGGTTTTGCTGAAAATGATAATGATGATGATGATGATGAGTATGTATATTATTTATTATAGGAGAGACGATTCATACTCCTATCATTTCCATATTTCAACTGAACGATGAGGTGTAATGGTTACATAGTTCTTGCTTTCAAGAGGAAAGGAGTCTACATCCCCACCAGCCATCCTTAATGATGTGCCCTTGGTTTCCCTAAATCGATTAACACGATTTTCAGAGTGGCTTCTTTTAAGACGATGCCACCGATTCCCTTCCTTATCCTGTCCATTTCGAGTCACTCTTATATGCCTAATGAGATCATGGAGAGTGGGTTACCCTAACATTTTTCGTATATGAGCCTGAGAACTGTGGTGGAAAGTAACAGCTGTGAAACGAGGGAAGATTAGGGCTAAAAATGTCCCATCTACTACGAGGTCAGTGGAGCACAAGCTCCGGTTGAACAGGGATGAAGCAGTAAATCCAGTATTCTGCTCGAAGAAATCATCTCGACATTTTCCTTCATCTAGATGGTCCGACAGGTACGAGGGCGTGCTGAAAAGTAATGCACCTGATTTTTTTATGTGAAAAGTCTTAAAGCTTTTTTAATAAAACAAACTTTATTAACATTATACATCTTTATTCCCTGTGTTTACATGGTCGTATTTATTTCACAACATGGCTCCCAGGCACCGAATACATTTCTCCCAACCATTTTGTTGATATCGGTGCTATAGAATGTTTGATTTTGTTGACGGAGCGAAAACCTCACCCTCACCTCATCACTTCATCGTCATCTAAATGTTCTCGAATGTGTTGATTAACTTATGGAAACAGATGAAAAATGGTTTAAATGGCTCTGAGCATTATGAGACTTAACATCTGAGGCCATCAGTCCCCTAGAACTTAGAACTACTTAAACCTAACTAACCTAAGGACATCTAAGGACATCACCCACAGCCACCTCCGAGGCAGGATTCGAACCTGCGACCGTAGCGGTCCCGCGGTTCCAGACCGAAGCGCCTAGAACTTTTCGGCCACTGCGGCCGACCAAACAGATGAGAATTTTGTGAGCCAAGTCTGGATCGTATGAAGGATGATCGCTGATAGTGAAGCAGGGTGTCAGGTTGTTGTAGGTGTCGCAGCACTCGAGAGTGGTCTGACGTTGTCATGCTGAAGGACAGAGTGGTCCATATGTGGACGGATTCTACGAGTTCGTGTGTTCCGATTTCTCCCACACCTACATAGTTGTGTTACACATCATCATGTTACACGCTACAATTCTAAGCCCTCTAACAGCACGTGGTTGCTATCTGCGTCAGCGAAAGGGGAAAGTCGACCGTGTAATATGCATGATTTAATGAAATTAAATATATATATATATATATATATATATATATATATATATATATATATATATATATATATATATAATGAAATGATTTTGTTTTCAAATGTTACCTTTTTAAAATTTGTTTTTAGTTAATTTGCCTTTCTTTCTTTCTGTACGAACTTTGTTGCAGAACCTCTTATTTACGTGTGGTAATAAAAATTCATTTAGACAGAATTAAGTACATTTAAAATTACGTGAACTTAGTCAACCCTCTCATGCTGATAACTTCATATTAACTGATTAAGAATATTTAGTTGAGAATTAAATCTTTTACATAATTCGGCCTTGGCACACATTTTCTAAATGCAGTGGGTTTTTTTTTTTTTTTTTAATATTTACTGAATTCTTTCCCGGGATTAGCTATGGAACACAAGACTGTCTCTATTAGCAGAAAATCGTTAAATATTGCCAAGCCGACCTGAACGTTTAATTATCATTGATAAAACACACTTCACTATACATTTGAGTTATTTGAAAGAACCAACAAATTGTTAAATTTCAACGTTAACTATTCGCCTATGAATGCACAAATGTGAAACTAGTAATAAATTCCGTCAGTCTCAGGATCGCTGTAAAAGAAAAACATTTACTTAATTCACTGCTAATTTTTATCTGCTCCCGATTTACGGGTTTGGTTAATTTTTCTTAGCGGAACAATTTTTTAAATGTGCTGCCGCTGCGAATCGTTCGGTCGCGGCACAGCCCAGCAACACCGCTAAAAATGCTGAAAATTCTTTAAAGAAATATTGTAGATGACATGGGCAAGCTAATTTACATTAGTAATACACACTTTTGATAAATTATAATGTATTTGGACCACAACAATAATTCAACTTACATTAGTTTGTAATTTCTCCTCTAATGGCGGCTAACTCTAGATACAGACAAATGAAGTCTACCCATTCACAAAATGCTACGTCACAGGTTCCTCTCTCTCTCAGCTCTCGAGGAAGAAGACAAAGAATGCACACTATGTATTTCTATTTATACGACTATCAACCGTTATTGTCTCTTTGCAATCTGCGGCTGTATTTAACATTTTTGTTATCGCAGATATTGACACATTTCGTAATTACATTATGAGTATAGAAATATTACAATCATAAATACATCGATAATATTATTACAGAAAATATTACAAGAATAACGAATATCCTTTATACAAAATTAAATAATATTTTTTGTTAAATAACTACAGTATATACAATTTGCTTCATAGCGGCGTACATAGTACAATTAAATTTTAGTTTATTAATAGTGTGTGTGCCGCCAGGGAACGTTACAATGACATGTAATAACTCAACCGTTATTGAGAACGGAGCAGAAGACTTAGTGGCAGTACTTTTCAGCACTCCCATGTAATTAAACCCCGGTCCTCTCGAGTGGCAAAACAGAGTCTTCCTGGCATCGGCTGCCCTGTAGTTACACAGAGAAGCATGCAGTACCGCTGGTTACAGTTGTGAAACTACTGTAGGCTAGCATAAGTAAGCGTAGACTACAGTAGTTTTCCTGTAGCCTTGATCAGTTAAGATCGTAACCGTGTTACGGGTAACTTAGGTGTGTTGCATATTTATCGAGCGTTACTTCATTTCGACCCCTTTGTTTCCGTATGCAATCAGTGTCTTCCTAGATTCCCGTTCAAACGAGAAGTGATGAACTGCCTACAAGCTGAGTGAGGATATGTGAAGGACGATGTAACCTATGGAATATTTTGTTGTACACAGTTACCCTCCTGTCTTTTACTTAAACATTTGCATCAAAATCGCCGTCTGAAGTGGCCGAGCGGTTCTAGGCGCTACAGTCTGGAACCACGCGACCACTACGGTCGCAGGTTCGAATCCTGCCTCGGGCATGGATGTGTGTGATGTTCTTAGGTTAGTTTGGTTTAAGTAGTTCTAAGTTCTAGGGGACTGATGACCTCAGAAGTTAAGTCCCATGGTGCTCAGAGCCTTTTGAAACATTTTTTGTAGCAAAATCAAAACTGTCAGTGTTTAATTCAAGTTTTACTCGAAAATTGTTGGTTTGTTACGTGAATCGGGGGTGTTGTAGAAAAAAAATCATCATATGACAGTAAAAAACGACATTTCCTTAGAAATAGGTAAAATTGAAAAGCTTCAAAACAAAAACATATCAAACTTCCCTTCAATACTTCGTCAAGAATGTATAAAACATGTTTGCCGCGCGTGGTAGCCGCGTGGTCTAGGGCACCTTGCCAAGGTTCGCGCGGATCCCCACGTCGGAGGTTCAAGTCCTCCGTCGAGCATGGCTGTGTGTGTTGTCCTTAGCGTAAGTTAGTTTAAGTTATATTAAGTGGTGTGTAAGCCTGGCGACCAATGACCTCAGCAGCTTGATCCCATAGGAACTTACCACCAACACGTTTGTGTTATTCATAAACAGCTTTTGCACTTGTCAATAATAACAGGAAACTCTTGCCTTTGATCTTGATGAAGAACGTGCTATTCAGTAATAAACAACAACAATAACATAGATTTTCTATGTTGGTACACATACACTGTACTTGCACCAAAACTATTAGCGTTTTTTTACATAAAAGCGCAGGTTACACAGTCAACTAATTTTTATTACTTACAAAATGCTATTTATATTTTATAAGGATATAAAATACACACTGGACTAACACTCAATGACTTACTTATGCTTATTTCCATAATAATGCTATCGGTAATACCATTTACGTCGTCATTTAGCCGGCCGCTGTGGCCGAGCGGTTCTAGACCAGTACGGTCGCAGGTTCGAATCCTGCCTCGGGCATGGATGTGTGTGATGTACTTAGGTTAGTTAGGTTTAAGTAGTTCTAAGTTCTAGGGGACTGATGACCTCAGATGTTAAGTCCCATAGTGCTCAGAGCCATTTGAACCATTTGAACGTCGTCATTTATGTACTGAACAAAAGCTACCGAACCGTAGTTTTGGTAGAGTGTAACTCCACCGCTGGTAGATGAATAGGGATTTCAACTCAGCCCGATTCTGACCCTTTGGTGACTGTCGATTTGCTCTGCGTCAGAACCCCTCTGGACAGCAAAGCCTTGCGCTCTGGGAGACTGACAACACTCGTGTGGTCGTGAGAGTTGGCACTAGAAGACCGCGATCGGGCCCTCTCTGAAGGCGAGGACAGCGAGCAGGCGCTGTTGTGACAGCTGCCCGGCTGGGCGCCCGTGTTGACAGCCCGGGATCGCGACAGCTGCAATTACAACAAACACTACCGTGCTAGCTGTTAGCCGCCCCGCGCCCTGGGCGGGCCCATCACACCCAAGCTGCCCGGTCTGAAGGGCTGACGGTACAGATTTATGAACACAGCGGATGACCACTAACATCTTTCCGTGAATTCAAGTACCCTCAGACTTCAAGAAGAATTTAATAATTCCAATCCCAAAGAAAGCACGTGTTGCCAGATGTAAAAATTACCGAACTATCAGTTTAATAAGACACAGCTACAAAATGCTAACACGAATTCTTTACAGAAGAATGGAAAAACTGGTAGAAGCCGACCCCTGGGAAAATCAGTTTGGATTCCGTAGAAGTGTTGGAACACGAGAGGGAATACTGGCTCTACGATTTATCTTAGAAAATAGATTAAGGAAAGGGAAACCTACGTTTCTCGCACTTGTAGACTTAGAGAAAGCTTTTGACAATGTTGACTGGAATACTCTCTTTGAAATTCTGAAGGTGGCAGGGGTCAAATACACGGACCCAGGCTATTTACAGGCTATTTACAATTTGTACTGAAACCAGATGGCAGTTGTAAAGAGACGAGGAGCATGAAAGGGAAGCAGTGGTTGGAAAGGGACTAAGACAGGGTTGTAGCCTATCCCTGATGTTATTCAATCTGTATATTCAGTAAAGGAACAAAAGAAAAATTCGGTGTAGGTATTAAAATCCATGGAGAAGAAATAAAAACGTTGAGGTTCGCCGATGACATTGTAATACTGTCAGAGAGAGCAAAGGACCTGGAAGAGCAGCTTAACGGAATGGACAGTGTCTCGAAAGGAGGATATAAGATGAACATCAACAAAAGAAAAACGAGGATAATGGAATGTAGTCGAATCGGGTGATTCTGCGGGAAATAGATTAGGAAATGAGACGCTTAAAGTAGTAAATGAGTTTTGCTATTTGGGGAGCAAGATAACTGATGATGGTCGAAGTAGAGAGGATATAAAATGTAGACTGGCAATGGCAAGGAAAGCGATTCTGAAGAACAGAAATTTGTTAACATCGAGTATAGATTTAAGTGTCAGGAAATCATTTCTGAAAGTATTTGTATGGAGTGTAGGCATGTATGGAAGTGAAACATGGACGATAAATAGTTTGGACAAGAAGAGAAAGAAGCATTCGAAATGTGGTGCTACAGAAGAATGCTGAAGATAAGATGGGTAGATCACGTAACTAATGAGGAGGAATAGATTAGGGAGAAGAGAGATTTGTGGCACAACTTGACTAGAAGAAGGAATCGGTTGGTAGGGCATATTCTCAGGCATACAGGAATCATCAGGTTAGTATTGGAGGGCAGGGTGGAGGGTAACAATCGTAGAGGGAGACCAAGAGACGAATACACTAAGCAGATTCAGAAGGATGCAGGTTGCAGTAGGTACTGGGAGATGAAGAAGCTTGCACAGGATAGAGTAGCATTGAGAGCTACATCAAACCAGTCTCTGGACTGAAGACCACAACAACAACATCGGAGCATTGCTTTTCCGCGACTCTATTATTAGACAGGTGCTTAAGCTCGCAGCCGTTTTTCCTTTTATTTCTTTTTTCCATGTTGGTATTCCGGTTGCTATGGCTTTATTTATCGATAGTCATTTTCAGTTTGTAATTCAATGTTGCTATTTGAGTTTACGTGTTGCCATTTTGTCATTTGGAGATCGTGTTTGGTCCTGTGGACGCAAGTGGAGAAATCAGATGATTTACGACACAGTCCTCTGTTTGAGTTCAATAGGGAGGCTGCCAGAATCTAGGGTGACCAACTCTCCCGTATTTCCCGGGATCTCCAGTATTTAGAGACATTTTTTCATAATCTCCCGTCTCCCGTATTTTCAGGCTCAGTGGCCGTTTATCTCCCGTTTTTAACTTTATTTTTCTTATCACGTACCGGTATGTAAAAATATTTTTCAGTCATTTAAATTTTGCACGTATTATCAGGATTCGTTCGTAGACAGCAGAGACAACTGGTTCTATATCGACCTTCGACCATAGATGTCGACATTATGTCTATCGAATATCTTTGGAATGATCGACCGACGCTTGGCGGTTAGATGTGACTTTGTTTTTGGGCCAGTGCTTACTGTGAATCGTCGTTAACTTGTTCAAGATTTTATGATGGGCGGCGAAGACGAAGCTAAAACGCCGCCAAAAAAGAAAAAAAAGTATATGTGTACATATCTTACGAAATGGGAAGGTTTATATTCCAGGACTGGACCAGCACGGTCAAATGCTTATAAAGCAAACTGCTCAATTTACAAACGGGAGTTTAGTATCGCGCATGACGGCAAGAACAATTGTTTACAGCATATGAATACTTCAAGTACGGCTGTTCAGTGCGTATTAATTAGTAATCAGCAATTTTCTGAGTTAACGTCTCATATTTGTTTGTAGGTCACAAAAGCAAGGCAAATGATGTAACTACTTTATCCAAAATAACCACGTTCTTCATCCGTCCTCACCTGAGCAAAGGATTAACAAACGAAGATGTGAAAATCATTGCTGGTGAACTTTCATTAGTCTACCACACAGTGCAACACAATCTAAGCTATAGAAGCTTGGACTGTGCTATCAAACTTTCGAAAAACGTGTTCAATGAATCTAATGTGTCAAAGAAAATATATTGCGGGCGAACTAAAGCTGAAATGATGATAACGAACGTATTGGCCCAAGAAGTGTGAACGATTTTCTGGAAGTTTTAAATGACCCCAAGAAGTGTTTCATGTTCTTTTCTTTGGCAACAGATGCCTCCAATCACCTAAACATCAAAATGTTTCCAATTGTCATACGATATTTTGACACCTTTAGCAGAATTCGTAGAACAGGTGGATGAAAGTGCAATTGATGTCCATAGGTTGTTAAAAAACTCACTGAAATCAAATAACTTGAATATCAGCAATATATCGTCATACTGTGGTGATGGTGCTAATACAAACTATGGCAAGCATAATTCAGTCATGAAACTATTAACTAACGAATCTGAAAAATTTCTTAAAGCAAGTTGTTTTAACCATGTACCTCATAATGCACTGAAACGTGCTTGCAACTGTTTACAATATGTAGATGCTGAAGTGTTGGTGTTAAGAATATGTAGTCGCTTTTCCTGTTCTGCCTAACGAAGGGAAACGTTAAAATCATTTTTTGAGTTTGTTGATGTGGAATTGGCTGAAATTTTGCGACATGTGAATACTAGATGGTTATCTCTCACTCCTGCTGTACAAAGGCTTTTAAAAAATTGGGAGCCTATAAAAAGCTATTTTAAAAGCATAGATGAATCAGACTGTCCTAAAGCTCCGAAAAAATACTTTTGCAACGAAAATATAGAAGTAGAAACAATTTTTCAAGCTTATATTAGCTTTTTGTAAATATTGGAAATCTTTTCATTCAAAAAGCAAAGTATTTGGAGTATTTCGACCACAGTATTATGGAATCTCATGGAGCTATAAACTTACTAATTAGTAAAATTAGACAGAGAAAGGAAGATAGCTTTTTTGGATGTGGTACTCATAAATTATTAGCCTCTGTTCTTGATTTAAATTTGAAATCTATTAGTGAGAACAACTTCATTGAATTCTATGATTGTTTATATTCTTACTTAGGCAGTAAATTTGATAATAGTTTAAAGAGTTTAATCTCACTATGTCTAAAAAGGGAATTGACATTCAATGACATGCATGAAGTTGTAGAATATCTTAAGCTGGATTGTATTAATGAATATGAATTATATGAGGAGTTTTGTAGTTCTAATGCTGCAATTAAATGTGCTGTCTCTTTAGATGGTAATGTTAGCCAGAAATGGATACAGGTTTTTACACCTTTGAAATCAAATGATGTTAATTTTGAAAACTTGGTTAAGCTGGTTTATTTTGTTGTGAGTATACCAGGAAGTAATGCTCACACTGAGAGAATATTTTCTCTTATGAATAATAAGTGGACTGATGTAAGGAACAGAAGTAGCACAAACTTAATCAAGTCTGAACTACAAGTTGCCACGAATTTTCCTTATTCGTGTAGTGAATTCTTTGAATTTGCTAAAATGATGTAAAACTATTGACTGAGGCAAAATCTGTTGCAAAATATGTATAAGTAATTGTGATGTATAAATAAATAGTCTACTTTTACAAATACTGCTTTGATTTTTGGCGAAATTTTGTCGTGCTATTAATCTCCCTTATTTTTGACAAGGATATAAGAATCCCCCTTATTTTCGTTTAGAAAAGTTAGTCACCCAACCAGAAACATGTCTATGGGGATAATGCCACTGGACAGAGCACGGCAAGAGAATGGTTTTCGCGCTTTAAGGAAGATCGCTTTGACATTAGTGACTCTCCACCCTCAGGAAGACCTTCGTTGTTTGATGAATATCGTTTAAACGCATTAATCCACAACGATCGACGCCAAATGTACTCGACAGCCGGCAGATGTGATTAACTGTGATCATTCCACCATCGTTTAATGCTTTCATGCAGTGGGGAAGGTTGAAAAATGGGGTGTATATCTACCACTCTAAGCCAAAATCACAAAAAATCAGCGGGAGGCCATAAGTGCATCTCTACTTGCTCACTATCAACTGGCTCATGAGCAACATCAAGCATTCCTGGAATGATAAAAAATCATTATATACAAGTTTGGGTGAGAAGGCATTCCACACCCACCTTATTCAACTGATATTGCATCCGCAGATTTTCACCTTTTCAAACTCTCTATCCTCTATCGAACTCCTTCAAGGAACTTCCTTCCCGGATGAAATTCGCTCCGAACATGACTTGGCGTGTTCGTCGCCTCAAAATCACGTGATTTCGACATTCGCGGAATCGAAAACCTACCCCAGCGTTGACAGACGGTTGTAAAAGGAGAACATATTATTGATGACTAAAGTCTCCCTAATGTGTTAGGTTTATTGAACTTCTGTAAAAACGCTACGAACTTATGCAACAGCATAATATAATACAGGAATACCGCAACAGTCACAATAAATAATCAGTTTTCTTTTCTTTTTTTTTTTTTCACGACGCGTTTCGAACGACTAGTGCTCGTCTTCATTCAGCAAGTAGTTCAACTGGCTCTGAGCACTATGCGACTTAACTTCTGAGGTCATCAGTCGCCTAGAACTTAGAACTAATGAAACCTAACTATCCTAAGGACATCACACACATCCATGCCCGAGGCAGGATTCGAACCTGCGACCGTAGCGGTCACGCGGTTCCAGACTGAAGCGCCTGTAACCGCACGGCCACACCGGCCGGCCAGCAAGTAGTACAAAATATTAAAATTTTAATAGTGACTGAATTTTCGGTCGGTGCAGACCAGAGCGTGAAGGTGACTGCAAAACAGTAATGCAGCATTAGAGTATTTCTAATATTATCAGTCCACTGTCATTCGCACTCGCCCTCAACAGAGGGCAGTAACATTCACCTTCACTCTAAATGTTCAATGAGATTCACGATTATCTGTCTCGAGACTTTTCTGGTGAAAAAACTTCCAATCCTTAGGAGCAAGGTTCGATTTCCGTGGATGGTAGAATTAGTAACGAATAATTGAAGAAAGCAAATATGAATACTAATATTTTGTACGTTCTCCAAACAAGACTGACTCAAAATATCATAATAGTTGATGTCCACTCACACTGACCATTGTATATGACTGGATTCAGACTGTATTTTATTATCATTGTGCAGGCCGGGGTGGCCGAGCGGTTCTAGGCGCTACGGTCTCAGGTTCGAATCCTGCCTCAGGCATGGATGTGTGTGTGATGTCCTTAGGTTGGTTACGTTTAAATAGTTCTAAGTTCTAGGGGACTGATGACCTCAGCTGTTAAGTCCCATAGTGCTCTGAGCCATTTGAACCATTTATTATCATTGTGCTTATGCTAGTGATTACTGTCGCTTTCTCCGAACGCAGGGGACCTATATTCAATGAGAACTTCATTTTTTTTTTCATTGGGGAGATACGAATTCGGGTCCTCTCAGCTTTTTGACCTGAAATAAAAAGCGGCTTAGATAAGTAGCGCGATGCTGAGCAAGCCGTCTGACATGGAACCACATGAGTGCGAGGTCGGAAGTTCAATCCTTAGTAAGGCCCATTCGAATGTTTTGTGTTAACATTTACAACAGGAAAAAATTTAGCTGCTAATAACCCAACATGTTCTTCAAGAGAGCGACAGAAAATGTGTGTCCAAGAGGTGCAGAGGTCAACCTTCTATGGGATGTGTGTGCTACACTATACAAAATGGACATCGTCGACATTGCAGAAATGTTCAGAACGAACGATTATATTGCGTCATGAACACCGACTAAAAAATTGTGGGCCACAGAAGTTCGCACTATCGAGATTTATGTCGAACTTCTTGGGCATTACGAACCGTGCATGACGTTCACCTCGGCACCAACTCTTCATGAATGAATATATAATCACATTAATGTAACGGGTTGATGATAACTGATGGAATGTGATGACACGCAGCCCAGAGCGGAACAGTCTGTCGTGGAGCTTGTCATGATACTGGCTATCAAATGGTTCAAATGGCTCTGAGCACTATGGGACTTAATATCTGAGGCCATCGGTCCCCTAGAACTAAGAACTACTTAAACTTAACTAACCTAAAGACATCACACACATCCATGCCCGAGACAGGATTTGAACCTGCTACCGTAGCGGTTGCGCGGTTCCAGACTCAAGCGCCTAGAACCGCTCGGCCACCACGGCCGGCTACTGGCTATCCTTTGACGCGTAGCTGCACATAGTGCGATAGTGTGTTTTATAGGCACGGAAAAAACGAACATCCTAAGGCTGAATTTTTTCCAGTGGTTCCAGGTGGTATGGAATGCACTATCACGCACTTTTCAGGAGGGGTAGTTTGCTCTAAAGGAATATGATTTTTGTACGCGGACCAGGAATCAAGCACAAGCAAGGTATTTTGCCCAGCTGTTGGCCAAAAGCAGTTCTCATATGGTACTTGTAGTTCCCTTACGCCCATTTACCCACTCTTGCTTCTTGTGACGTAAATTTTTCGTACTCCTCACGCAATGTCATGCACACGAGAAAAACTCGTAGGGGGCAGAGCACTCTAATTCTCCTAGCACAATAAATAACTTTCCATCAATTTACCACCCAGAGTAGAAGTCGGCATAACTGTATACGTATGCGTTAAGGCATTGATGTTAGTCGATCTTGATACAACTCTCTAGCTACCTATAATTTCCAGGGTTTCTTTCCTATGCATTCCCTCTTCAAATGCCGAACCGAACGCTGGAATAAATTTGTTTATTTCATCCAAAATTTTCTTCCGATTTCGCAATTTGCTATGCATCTTCAGGTTGACGCTTTGTCTTCCAGCTCTGTAGCACTGTCTGAAGTTGTGCAACCATCCATTACTTCCCTTGAAATCACTGTAATCTATGTCACGCTCAGTTTGAGGTGCATAGCGCAGTAGGTCATTATAACGCATATCCTGTAAATTGCATCCAACATCCTTGAAATGCGCAAACACCGGTTTTTGTAACAAGTGCGCCTTGTCCTCTCTTGAATGTCCGCGGTTTTTCTTATACATTACGTGGTTATATTGCTGCGGACCTATACGGAATTTGTATTTTTTTTTCCTATGCTGTGGATGATTTTCCATATGTTTAGCACCCGCTCCTTGGACTACTACGTTTCACTGGAGACGGGATTTGTGGCTTCCTGTCCGACAGCTGTTTCAGAATAACTTTCACCCGTTAAGCACGTATCACCATCAATGTACTCCTCACGTACATTGTCCGCACATTCCACTGACTCATCTTGCAGTAACGCTAATATATTATCTGCCACTTCTTTCTCACTCTGTGAAATTCCTTGGATTCCTTTCTGACAAAATGTCAACTTCGGGAACTGTTATTGTCGATATAACGCAATTTTTGCTTTTCTTACCGTTGCCATTGCTCGGCTTTGTATCAACAACACTGACACTGTAGCGCTGTTGTCAGTTACTCGTCGACTAAGCAGTACAACTACGCTCCGTAGTCTCATGCTGTGCTCACCATTGGATACCTCCAGTCCCGCCCTCTGTGGCTGTAACTCCTTGTGAAATTAATACCACGATACTACAAATATCAGGGAATACCTCAAACAGTCCTTAACCCTTCTAAAAACAAATTTATTACAATAAACTTTTTCCGCTGTCATTAGTATGTGACACACGTAATGTTCACAACTCTAATACATCAATTATTCCGTAATCCTTACCCAAAACTAAATTTTTTGTGGATAAGAAATTTTCAAGAACATCTGGACTCCCAATTTTTTACGAAGTATTCTTGACCTCTAAAAGGTTTTCCAAACACCTATTAACCGTCGTTTACTAAGCGATTACTTTTCCTAAACCGACTAATGAACCAACCAGTTACAAAACCCATGTCGAAACCTAACCATCAGCAACATATCACCACTAATGTCACTGTCTTCTTGCACTTTGACCTATGTTGGTTTCGAAAACAACCTATCGTATTTGTTATCTAACAATAGATAACATCGATAATAAAAGTTATATGAGCAGGTAGCTGTGCATAAATTTGAACTTTAAATGTCATGACGAACTGTTTTGCTATGAATATGTATTGAGACCCAATACTAATTAAGCAAAATATTGGTGCCTGAATGAGATTCGACCACAGCACTGGTTGTCACTGCTTACTAGCTTTAAAGAGCTGTGACACAAAACATCTTTTAGCAAATCTGAACGTTAAATTACATGACGAAAACTGTTGTACTGGATCGGAACAACTAACCAGAAACTGTTTAAATAACCACGAAAGATGTTAAATATGGTCTCATTTCCAATTAACAATCTTGTAATGATAGAATGTAAGCGTTGGATGGCGATTCGAACCCAGTGCCCAGTTAGATTGTTGTGTAAGCACAATCAAATTCCAGATATCGAATTTCCTCAGCAGCAGCGGTATGTTTGAAGCTGCAGTGATGAGAAAAATGAATAATTCCTACCTTCCCGGGATTCGAACCCCCCCCCCCCCCCCCCGCAACTACCGGCGTTGTTTCTAGCCAATAATGGACATGAAGTATAGGTTTCTGTCATCATATTAGAGATGTGCGCATGATTGAAGTAGAAGTGACGAGACGAGGAGTACAGTGATGATAGTGAATCGCACACCGCACGTATTGTTATTGAGTACACACGAAGACATGTTAACCATCGAATTCTTTTCAGCACTGCTAGAAGTGGCTTGTTCGAACTTGAAATAGTTTTACGTGAAGATCTATGTCTCTCTGAGAGTCGAAACCGTCACGCATCGTTATTGACAATGAATAATGAGACTTTGAAAATCAAAGGATCAAATCCCGTGAAACCAGAACCAATGCATTTAACATCTCAAGCTGACATAAAAGACAGAAATACTGCCCTGTGACCTTACATGGCATTTGGTTGTTTAACTAAAATAAAAATACTTGCATAAGCAACTTTATTGGTGACAAAAGCCGGCCGCTGTGGCCGAGCGGCTCTAGGCACTTCAGTCTGGAACCACGCTGCTGCAACGGTCGCAGGTTCGAATCCTACCTTAGGCATGGATGTGTGTGCTGTCCTTAGGTTAGTTAGGTTTAAGTAGTTCTGTTCTAGGGGACTGATGACCTCAGATGTTAAGTCTCATTGTGCTCAGAGCCATTTGAACCATTTTTTTTGGTGACAGAGTTTCTACATGCTGCCACTTACGCCTCTGTCATGGCCCAACCTAAGCTGTAGTCGATAGCTAAGGGACATCACGTTTAATGTGAATCTGGAAGCACGGTGGAATTGTATGTTCTTCATTTGGCGTAATCAGGGGTCAACAGGATCTACTAGTGGCTATTATAAACTTTTGCCTCATGTGAGACTTGAACTCTAACCCTATGTATCTTCAGCTAGCATCAAGCTTTCAGACTACTGAACGTTACATGTGGTTAGGTCACGATTTTGTCGTAGCACTGGTGCGCCACATTGGATGAGAATTCTGACTCCCTGGAGTGGATTACAGTCGGTTCAGTACATCATTTCTTGCTCGATAGAGTCACCATTAATCAGCTGCCTCAGTTACCCAGTGCATACATTCAACTTGGTTTTGTACACACTGAAATAAAGTCACATAAGGGCCATCTACACAAACTGTTAACGCTGTCTAGCACGTGTGAGATTGGTTCTGATCCATCTTCGTGTCATAGTTGTGCAAGGATGCTATGTGACTATTTTGGGAATTTGTGTTGAACCTACGGCCTGCAAGATAGGAAGACACCATCTTACCGCGCAGAAATCAGAAGAGTGCAGTAGTGCAGACAGTGAGGTAATCAGACAATGATCTCAATGTCGGTTCCACTACACTCCCTGTAAAGGAAACGTTATCGCTAACAGAAATTAGTGTCCAGGTTCAGGCAAACTATATGTTCGTAAAAATTGAAAATCTTAGATTTTCGTCATTGTCTTCATAACCATAATTATAATGCATACAGGATGGTAAAATATTGATATTTGTTGTTTACAACTGTGAAGCGAAATTCCTAACTATTCTAAGGTTCTTTAATAGTAAGACTGTTGATGTCCATGACCGGAGTAGATATCATGCAGACAGGCGCCAGAGATATCAAATAAGCTAAAAATGCACAATGAAAATAACCAACTAATGGGTGGGGGTCGGTAAAGAGCAATCAGACAGAAGTACACAATTGAAACCAATAATTTCAGCGTATAAAGTGCCCTACAGAGGCTGACCAATTCTTTTCGTTAAATCGGATATCTCGCGTTTCTGTTTCAGTTAAGCCCAAGATCAAGAATAAGTTTAACTACAGGTCATGGTTGAATGTACAAAAAAATAGGAGAGACGAAGACGACCGCAGTTTTGAGTGTCAATTGAATATCACTTGCTAGCATAGCACGAGTGCACATGTTTACCTTTCATCGTCGGCGGCAGTGGCGGCTGTCGGCGAGAGTTGTGAACCTGAGAATCTATTCTAAATCTCTCGCGGCACTTAGATTCCGGCCTGATACATTTCCTATGTCTTCAATGAAGCCGAGACTCCTAGCTGTTCCCTAGCTAAGTTAAATTGGCATGGTACCTGTTATTTGGCTCGAATAGCATGTGCGTCGTTGCCCTCAAATCGCTCACAAGCTTTAACTGTCAGTGCTCGGTTCGATTCTCTGTACTAGGAGACATTGCAGTTTAGCTCCTTACGAGTTAAGACGAGCCTGTGAACAAGTGCTCACATAATGGCTCTCGCAATCGCCTCAGTGTGGTGCCAGTCGCCTTGCACAAACACTCGACGATTTGCTGCAAGAGAAAAGCGAATTTGTCGGTGTACATTTGCCTATATCAAAGCTGATGGCCACGCGTTTTCTTTCTGGCCAATCAGAGCATTTTTTCTTGTTATAATTCCACCCACTAGAATTCTTGTAGCCTATAACAGCCATCATTTCTGTCATAGAGCAGAGTTTAACTTCTGATACGCAATGAAACAGCTTTTTCTTTCATGGCTACAGTGAGTCACCAATGTTTTGCGTTGGGTTTCTCTGGATGTTTATCTGCCTTCTTCAGCCGTGTTTCTGTAGAAAGGCTTTCCGAAAGGTCGTCATTAAAAGCAGGGACAAGGGTGGCTTTTGCCGCTGGCGGTCTGCACAGTGGATGTGGCATCTCATCGTGTCCACTAGATGTCCCGCTGTGTGGGTTTTGGCCTATCACTGAGGCGGGCGTTGCCATCGTAAAGTTCTTCTTCCCTCAGAACTACATCGTATAGCTTGAGTCTGGGATATTACTTGCATTCAGTTACTAGTGTGAGTGTTAGCAAGCTCGAGCATCGGTGCCCTGCCCATCTACCAAATGAAGGAGAATAATAACTTCCTCGTCTCATGTGTTGTGATTCTAAAGTTAATTATTTTCCATATTCAGGGAGCCAAACAGCTGTTGCTCTTCAAATAAGGTTAAAATGTGAATCTCGTGTGAGATTAGAACCTAGAAGCAACTCAAGTTTCCTTCGCAGTGCGACGTCGTTACCACTGCCCTAGCGAACAACTGTAGCGTTCATTCCTACCTCGTAGTTTTGGTGATGGTTAAAAAAGAGTCACAATGAAGACGAAATTAGTAGTTGTTGCTGCGTGGAATGGCCTTCCTCGACTAAAACATACATTTGGTAGCTAGATGACTTACTATAATTGAAAATCGTTCAGAATATTTAATTGATGTACGAAGACTACATTAAGTGAATTTAGGACAATTCTGTGTCACTCAAGGAAGTATCTCGAGTCTTACAGGGTTGCCAGACTTCATCTACAATGTTGCTTAGTTCCAACCTTCCTCGCAACAGGCAGCAACACATTACCACAGTCGATGAGTTTCCTGAGCAGGCTAGCAGTCCAGGAATATAGATTGCGCTTCAAAGACGCAAATTTACACGTACCTGAAATGCCCCGTGTATCAGCAAATGTGTATAACTCAACAGAAAGAGCATAAGTGTACAGCGGGGGAAGTGAGATGGAGAGCCTTCTTGTTCATATGTAGCATCAGTTTGTTAAGAGGTTATCAGAATTTTCATATGAGAATTACCGAGGATTAATTGTTAGAATCGACTGCTAAGCCAAATTTAAATAGAAAAATAATTATTGCTCTTCCTAATAAAGGGCTTAACGATAGCAACTCCTATTTAAAAACAAATTAAATAAGTGGTCTTAATTGGTGTTACATACGACCCACAGCAACATCTGGGAACACTATACGTGTCGGTATAGATGGGCGGACGGTGCTGGAATGTGTACAGACTCCAGATTCCTTAAGTCAGACTACCAATATTCTTTAACAGGGATCGTTGTCATCTGGATTACAACTCACACTTAATTTCTGCTATTGGAACAGTTGCGCAACAGTGTGTAAACAGCACCAACAGCTTTGTATCTCACACAGAGCTCAATCCTCACACATACTATAGTTAATACAACAATATGCCCTATACTTTCACGTTTCTGTAGAAGATTTAATTTCTTAAAAGCAAACAAGTCACCTTATTTTGGATCTGATAAACGGAAGTATATCACAACATCAGGCACCTCATACATCCTCACCACTGGGCCCACACCCAACCTCCAACCTCATTATTACGATCTCACTCACAGAAACAGAACAAACTTTTGTTACCTTTCCGAACTTGAAATAAATTTAGCAATTCCGTGCGTATCTCAAATAGGGGTAATGCTGGAATAGTTTTAATAATGAATAAAAAAAATAGGAATACGGGTAAGCTACTACAAACGGCATAGTGAACGCATTATTGTGGCCAAGATAGACACGAAGCCCACGCCTACTACAGTAGTACAAGTTTATATGCCAACTAGCTCTGCAGATGACGAAGAAATTGAAGAAATGTATGATGAGATAAAAGAAATTATTCAGATAGTGAAGGGAGACGAAAATTTAATAGACAAGGGTGACTGGAATTCGAGAGTAGGAAGAGGGAGAGAAGGAAACATAGTAGGTGAATATGGTTTGGGGCTAAGAAATGAAAGAGGAAGCTGCCAGGTATAATTTTGCGCAGAGCATAACTTAATCATGGCTAATACTTGGTTTAAGAATCATAAAAGAAGGCTGTATACATGGAAGAACCCTGGAGATACTAAAAGGTATCAGATAGATTATATACTGGTAAAACAGAGATTTAGGAACCAGGTTTTAAATTGTAAGACATTTCCAGGGGCAGATGTGGACTCTGACCACAATCTATTGGTTATGAACTGTAGATTAAAACTGAAGAAACTGCAAAAAGGTGGGAATTTAAGGAGATGGGACCTGGATAAACCGAAAGAACCAGAGGTTGTACAGAGTTTCAGGGAGAGCATAAGTGAACAATTGACAGGAATGGGGGAAAGAAATACAGTAGAAGAAGAATGGGTAGCTTTGAGGGATGAAATAGTGAAGGCCGCAGAGGATCAAATAGGTAAAAAGACGAGGGCTAGTAGAAGCCCTTGGGTAACAGAAGAAATATTGAATTTAATTGATCAAAGGAGAAAATACGAAAATGCAGTAAATGAAGCAGGCAAAAGGGAATACAAACGTCTCAAAAATGAGATCGACAGGAAGTACAAAATGGCTAAGCAGGGATGGCTAGAGGATAAATGTAAGGATGTAGAGGCTTATCTCACTAGGGGTCAGATAGATACTGCCTACAGGAAAATTAAAGAGACCTTTGGAGAAAGGAGAACCACTTGCATGAATATCAAGAGCTCAGATGGAAACCCAGTTCTAAGCAAAGAAGGGAAAGCAGAAAGGTGGAAGGAGTATATAGAGGGCCTATACAAGGGCAATGTACTTGAGGACAATATTATGGAAATGGAAGAGCATGTAGATGAAGATGAAATGGGAGATACGATACTGCGTGAAGAGTTTGACAGAGCACTGAAAGACCTGAGTCGAAACAATGCCCCCATAGTAGACAACATTCCATTAGAACTAATGACAGTCTTGGGAGAGCCAGTCCTAACAAAACTCTACCATCTGGTGAGCAAGATGTATGAGACAGGCGAAATACCCTCAGACTTCAAGAAGAAAATAATAATACCAATCCCAAAGAAAATAGGTGATGACAGATGTGAAAATTACCAAACTATCAGTTTAATAAGTCACAGCTGCAAAATACTAACGCGAATTCTTTACAGACGAATGGAAAAACTGATAGAAGCCGACCTCGGGGAAGATAAGTTTCGATTCCGTAGAAATGTTGGAACACGTGCGGCAATACTGACCTTACGACGTATCTTATAAGAAAGATTAAGGAAGGCAAATCTACGTTTCTAGCATTTGTAGACTTAGAGAAAGCTTTTGACAATGTGGAATGGAATACTCTCTTTCAAATTCTGAAGGTGGCAGGGGTAAAATACAGGGAGCGAAAGGTTATTTACAATTTGTACATAAACCAGATGGCAGTTATAAGAGTCGGGGGGTATGAAAGGGAAGCAGTGGTTGGGAAGGGAGTGAGACAGGGTTGTAGCCTCTCCCCGATGTTATTCAATCTGTATACTGAGCAAGCAATAAAGGAAACAAAAGAAAAGTTCGGAGTAGGTATTAAAATCCATGGAGAAGAAATAAAAACTTTGAGGTTCGCCGTTGACATTGTAATTCTGTCAGAGACAGCAAAGGACTTGGAAGAGCAGTTGAACGGAATGGACAGTGTCTTGAAAGGAGGATATAAGATGAACATCAACAAAAGCAAATCGAGGATAATGGAATGTAGTCGCATTAAATCGGGTGATGCTGCGGGAATTAGATTAGGAAATGGGACGCTTAAAGTAGTAAAGGAGTTTTGCTATTTGGGGAGCAAAATAACTGATGACGGTCGTAGTAGAGAGGATATAAAATGTAGACTGGCAATGGCAAGTAAAGCGTTTCTGAAGAAGAGAAATTTGTTAACATCGAGTATAGATTTAAGTGTCAGGAAGTCGTTTCTGAAAGTATTTGTATGGAGTGTAGCCATGTATGGAAGTGAAACGTGGACGATAAATAGTTTAGACAAGAAGAGAATAGAAGCTTTCGAAATGTGGTGCTACAGAAGAATGCAGAAGATTAGATGGGTAGATCACATAACTAATGAGGAGGTATTGAATAGAATTGGGGAGGAGCTTGTGGCACAACTTGACTAGAAGAAGGGATCGGTTGGTAGGACACGTTCTGGGAGATCGAGGGATCACCAATTTAGTATTGGAGGGCAGTGTGGAGGGTAAAAATCGTAGAGGGGGACCAAGAGATGAATACACTAAGCAGATTCAGAAGGATGTAGGCTGCTGTAGGTACTGGGAGATGAAGAAGCTTGCACAGGGTAGAGTAGCATGGAGAGCTGCATCAAACCAGTCTCAGGACTGAAGACCATAACAATAGCAACACGTATCTCAGATTTCTGTCTTACGAAAATTATGTACTACCGAAACTAATTACCATGTCCTACATCGCTTTGTGCTCTAGGATCTCTAGTCTACCCTCGGAGAGGTGAACCACCTGTTTCTTGATTCCGCGTGTTCAAAACGGCCCCTGAATTATTTTATAATGAATACATTTTCACCAATCAGTGCTGTAGGTACATGTTACCTTTGCCCCTAAAAGCGCTGATGCGTAGAGTGTCTCCCCCACCGTGAATATTACAATAGTTCATGGAAAACCCTCACATCAGCTAGAGAAGAGACGACAAATGTAGGATCTTATCATGAATGACTGTTTACTAATGAATGCTCGTTTAACTCCCTGATTCTCCCGCAGCTCGTTCTGTTGTTAAGTGAAATTACATTTCAACTACGAATAATAAACAAATCGGGGAGAATTTCTTCTCCACGCACTTGCTCCTAAAGGCTTTTTGGTGAAATTTTACAAAGTATCTCGACATCCTCGGTATCCTATGGCTACTCACACAACAATCTGAATCATGGTTGCCAGGGGACCTATGATCTGTTTTTAGTATCATACATCATATAGGTAACTATTAGCCAATGACCCTAGGATTTTGACCCAAAAGTCAGAACAACGTAATATTTCAACCTTTTCATACTTCGTTACAAATGCATCACAATCCCGGTGGCATGAAAACTTTCCTGCCATTTTCAATTAATCCAATGGAGCCAACGGATGGAACAACAGAAAACCATTCTAGGCTAATCAGGATCGCGTAATCGCGACTTCCTGGTGGTTTTAGTGCATTTACTCGTTATAAAGCAGGAGAACATGTTCCGACGTGAATTACTTTGTCGTTACAGTGATAAATCACAGTAGACGGTTGTAGATTTATATCTAGAGTACCGGCTCCTTGTTATCAGCTTTTATGACAGGATGTTCTCCTTTTACTCTAAAATTACGTGAATAGCAAAGGTAAAGGTGAATTTCGCATGAGGTGAATATCAAATGCTTCCATCTTTCCAACTTATCATTCAAAAAACAGCAAAAATAAGCGACATATGACTTTCTAAGAATGAACAAATAACAGCAATAATAATGTCGTAGTAATAATTACTTAAGTTTGGAACATTCCAGTATTCAGAAGAGGTTGCCTGTTCAGTCTACACAAAAACTGTATTACGAACTCAGATTTTCTTAAGACTGCTTTACTGAATTACATTCTGGTCCTTTCCTGCTGCGTTAAAGAACAGACAACACAAATTACTTAAAATATACCGCTTTTTCAGCGATGCTCCATCCAACAGTAAAAGATGGATTCGCACCAGCAAACAACGCGGTATCACAGAGTTAGTGAAGCACCGATGAATGGAACATTCTCTCACTGCTGCAGTAGCAGTTACAGCAGAAGGAATAGTATGTTGTTCACAAAGCGAAAGATGAGAGAAATTATAACAACTTTTGAGTAAAACGACTTTCTTGCAGTCAAAACATTAAATTATCTCATTGTCAGCTATTAAGTTCAGAACTTTCATGAAAATTATAAGAAAATATGCAGTGAATTTGGAAGGATAATTCAGTTCTAGTTCTGTAAGTAAGTCGAAGATCACGGAGTTGCGAAACAAATCTTGTTTTATTTCCGTCTCAGATTTCCTAACAGCAGGAACCAATTTTTGTATGATTCTCAAATTAACTCTAGTGCTGCTACCTAAATCCTGCTACATTCAGTGCTACGAGATAGCAACTTGAGAACAGGCTTAATGTCCCACATCGACAGAATAAATCACTAAGTTAACATCGATTCTACCTGATAATTAAAATTATCTAAGTAAGTATAACACCACAGAAACATTTTAAATCTATGTGCAGAATCCTATGATTTATATAATATTGTTACTATATGTTTGTCTGTAATTGCGTCATGATAATAATTGTCAATGATGAAAGCTCTTATGCAAAACTTTTGGAATGAGCCCTTCCTATGGTAAGGATAGTTTAGCCATATTTCTAAGATTATAAAACATCGAAATCGGCCGGAATCTCGGCTTTTGGCAATTTTGCTAAGAAACACATCATGTAAGGTACAAGCAGTGCTTCGCAAGTAAGCCGCAGACAGAAAGGCATCTGAAGAATTGCATTATACTATTGGAAAAGTTCATAGAATATGAACTAATATTAGAAAGTGAACTCCAATTTGTCAGTTACTATAGACACGGTGGTACTCAAGAATTACTGGGGATGCTTATCCGCTGTTATCTTTCTACAGGGAGTAAGAGTTCCTCATTACAGCATAAGCCAAATGTCACGATTTTTTTCGCTTTTTGAGACAATACAATCGTCAAATGTAAGTTGCCTAATTTTGTAAAAGGCAGATAGAACTTTAATCAACCAAGTGGCTTAATTTATTTATCCTTTAAGACAATATAAGCGATTTGCGAACATTTATTCTGACATTTGTGTGATAGGACATTAACGTCATCGTATCTTCCATCATTGTTTTGTGACGGTGCTGCCACACGTAAAAATGAACATAAATCAAAGAGCAACACCTATTCATTCGAACTACTGGTCAATAAAATTTCAGAACAGTGGACAATATTGCAATGAAGTGACGGCTCATTCAAATAACTACTGGTCAGCAAAAGTCAGAATAGCGAAAAAAAATATTGCAATAAGTTGATTATTAAATTTATGGTAACACATAGAACCTGAACAGTGACCCTTATTTCAGATGGCAGCAGACGTCACGATTTGTTCCGTAAATATCTAGATTCAATAAATGAAAATTACCTGGTATTGTTAGTGGTGTAGGAGGCGATCTTTAATAGTCTTGTAGTCTTTTTTGTGAGAACTTTTTGTTTGTCCAGATCGAAAGGGAAGGGGGGGGGATACAGCGATTACTAGCTTTGGCCAGTTAAATGGCCATCTTCATATCAGTTAATAGAAAGCGGTGTCTACATCGTCTCCTGAAGCAAGACGCTTAGTCACAATCGTGTTTACAGTTTCACAGTCAAAAATTGTAGTTTTGAATTTTAGAGTTTGGAATTATAAATCAGAGTGTGACAAAGCGTCGTATTTCAATAGTCGACGCAACATTGCTTTCCATTATGCGATCTGATGATGGGCATTTTACTGGTTGAAACTTCCTTGCGACAATGGTAAATAAAAAGTTATCGTAAAGAAGACTAAAACACTAGATTTAACATACTTGCAACAAAAAATGAATTCTGTTGCAATACTAATCGTAGTTACAGCATAACAATTGAGATTTACGTTCGCTAAGGCAGATTATGCAATTTGACGCTATCTTCAAGAGACGTCCTTCGAAATTCACCTTTTGTGATTTTTTGCAAACAGCGGTAGAAGAAGTATTTCCTATGTGAGCAATATTTAATTGTATGATTCATTACGCAAAATTATTATGACGTAAAGTGCGTAAATAAATCATTATTACTATAAAAAACATACTTGATAGATAAAGTTTGTCTCTACACAGCGTGTTTTAAATACTATCATTTACAGTATGGTGCTTGCTTAATTCCAACTGAACAGTAACTAAGATCTGTCAGTACGCATTATTGTTAAAGATTTTGAAACTTTGGCAACAGTAACGGGCAGCATTTGGACAGTCTCCTGACACTGCAGCAGTGGAACCACATACACACCACGAATTCATCAACCATTGGGAGCGCGACCTCAAGCTTGCAAAATAATTCTCTAAAAGAGACCAAGGGCCTGTCTATTCATCGTTCTGGTTTTACTCAATTTGTGCGACCCAATATATTTCAGTTAAAAATGAGCTATTCAATAATATATGCAGAATTTTTTATTAGTTTTGGGCACGGCTAACACTTTTGGAGTTGAGAGCAAGCAGTTTTGTTTCTCTACCAGTGACAAGTCTTCTTTAAAATATCTCTCCACCAAAGCTAGAACGGGTAAATATATTTACATAATAGAATATTAATTTGCGTTCAGAATCATAATTTATGGGAAACTCATAATCGAATTGTGGAGAGGAGTAGTGGGGAAGCCCAGAAATGTGATAACCTGTTACACTTATCACCTCCACAACGAAATGTCAGTCTGCTGTGCAAGTATTGAACCGCCTACAGAAAGATGTAAGCATACTGCATACTGCTGTGATTAACAAGCACGAGTATCAGTTGCCATGCAACCAGTATATGTATACTGCAAATTAGCTTCTAACCACTTTATTCAGTGACTAATAACGACAGTCCACTCATCAATTTATTTGTTTACGTGTTTCAGGCATAGTCCACCACCAGGAAGTCATAAGAAAGGACTTAATACATCGTGCCATGCCACACGACTTCAGTTTTAACATTGGTGCTCAATTAAGATTGAAATGACGTGACACGAACCTATGGTTTGTGTTTAAAACCGTCTATATCTTTCATTGCGAGGGACATTCAATGTTTAAAGAAGTCTTTGTCTTGCCCTATGAGCTGATTTCCCACACATCATTGTTCAATGCTTTATCTTTTACACTCTGATCCAAAATAGGGAACCGAAGTTTCTTCACACTCTAAAAACTTGTTCAGCGTCCATTTAAGACTGTGCCGTTTGAGACTTGGTTCCTTATGTTATTGCCTTAACTCTTCTGGGGCCCATCTTGCACTTCTTTTGCTGTACTTGACTTCTTATACTTGACTTCTTACTAATACTATGCGAACACCTACTGGAAATATCTTTATGTTTTCAACTGCAACACGTCGGTCTTGCCGAATAATGTCGTCGTCAATGTGGGTTCAAAGTGAAGGAGCTGACACTTCTACCGACTGCCCAGAACGTTGCTCTTCAGTCACTGAGGTTCGACCGTTTCTGAACTGTTCTGCCCATTTAATTTCCGCAGTTCATTCATACAACTTTCACCACAATATAAAAGTATCGAGAACATTTTAGTCAGTTTTTCACCTTCAGAAAAAAAACCAGATCAGTAAACATTGTTCAGTTAATCAGTTAATGTGTAAAGTTTAAGAACCCACGCCATCGTTAAGCGCAATATTGAGGTTATAAACGAAACAATTTTTATCCATCAGCTGTTCTCAGCTCATCTCTTTGACGAAAATCGAAAGTCGTGAAAGTAAAAAACTCCTCCTACCAAATTTTTATTTGTACATCAAATATATATATAATTATTCATCATCTCTCTCTTCAGCTACAGATTATGTTGTGATGGTGGGCTATACCCAAAATGCGTAAACAAATTTCTAACGATAAGTAGATCGTAATAATTAGCTGCCGAAAGAAGTAGCGAAAAAAGACGCGCTCAGTATTAACTGCAACTACATCAGAACTGGTGCGTCGATGCCGTCCACACATTATGGAGTAATAATACGGTTCACAACGAACACTGTTAATGGATCCTGGTATTTTAACACATTACAACTACAGCTTCTGGATAGTCTGTTCACTTTCTTACACCATCTGCCCATCTGTATCCCCAGAGATTGGTGTGGTTTGCTGGCTGTAAACGCCACTCCATGTTACTTATTTAATTTCTTTTATTTAATGGCTCCCTATCATTGAGCCCTTCATTAGCAACAGCAATAATTATTTTGCTATTTAAACTTGACGTAGCAGCCGATTCTAACAACTGCTCCTTGATAATTCTCATATTAATTTTCTGATAACCTATAAACTTAAACAGAAATAAAATTGAGACAGCTAGAAACAGGAAGGCTATCCATATCACTTCCCCCGCTCTTAATTTGAGCTGTTTCTGTTGAGTTATAAACACCTGCTTACACCTGTCGCATTTCAATTTGCGAGATGTTTCCGCTACGTCTTTGAAGTGCAAGTTGTTCTCCTGGATTGCTAGCCTGATCAAGAAACTCGTCGGCTGTCGAAAAATATTCCTTGCTGCCGCGTGGATGATAGGGACTAAGCAACATTATAGATTACGTCTGGCAACCTTGTGATGATACTTTCTGGAGCGACACAAAATTCTTCTGCTAAATTCACTTGATATAGTCTTCGTATTTCAATTAAGTATTCTGAACGATTTTCAGTTATGGTGAGTCATCTATCAAATGTATGTTTTTAGTCCAGGACAATTAATCGCCCGCACTAAGAGGGAGCCAAGACAAAGGAAACAACGTCGCACTGTGAAACGAAAGTTGCGTTGCTTATAGGTTCTAATTTCACAAGAGACTAATATTTTAACTCTTATGTGACAGAGCTACAGCGGTTCGGCCTGATGAATCGGAAAATAATTCACGTCAGAATCACACTACATGAGACGAGAAAGTTATTATCCAGCTCCATTTCTTCGATAAGTCACCCAGTATAGGGCACAGATGTTCGAGCTTACTGCCTCCCTCCTTCTATTAAATCCATAGTCGCCAAAAATCCATGCACCAACCTCCTTTCCCTGGTAATTTTTGCCTGCAATTGTAGATTACGTACTTAGTACTCCTCAAGTCAGTTGGTGCGAGAATAATACACTCCTGGAAATGGAAAAAAGAACACATTGACACCGCTGTGTCAGACCCACCATACTTGCTCCGGACACTGCGAGAGGGCTGTACAAGCAATGATCACACGCACGGCACAGCGGACACACCAGGAACCGCGGTGTTGGCCGTCGAATGGCGCTAGCTGCGCAGCATTTGTGCACCGCCGCCGTCAATGTCAGCCAGTTTGCCGTGGCATACGGAGTTCCATCGCAGTCTTTAACACTGGTAGCATGCCGCGACAGCGTGGACGTGAACCGTATGTGCAGTTGACGGACTTTGAGCGAGGGCGTATAGTGGGCATGCGGGAGGCCGGGTGGACGTACCGCCGAATTGCTCAACACGTGGGGCGTGAGGTCTCCACAGTACATCGATGTTGTCGCCAGTGGTCGGCGGAAGGTGCACGTGCCCGTCGACCTGGGACCGGACCACAGCGACGCACGGATGCACGCCAAGACCGTAGGATCCTACGCAGTGCCGTAGGGGACCGCACCGCCACTTCCCAGCAAATTAGGGACACTGTTGCTCCTGGGGTATCGGCGAGGACCATTCGCAACCGTCTCCATGAAGCTGGGCTACGGTCCCGCACACCGTTAGGCCGTCTTCCGCTCACGCCCCAACATCGTGCAGCCCGCCTCCAGTGGTGTCGCGACAGGCGTGAATGGAGGGACGAATTGAGACGTGTCGTCTTCAGCGATGAGAGTCGCTTCTGCCTTGGTGCCAATGATGGTCGTATGCGTGTTTGGCGCCGTGCAGGTGAGCGCCAAAATCAGGACTGCATACGACCGAGGCACACAGGGCCAACACCCGGCATCATGGTGTGGGGAGCGATCTCCTACACTGGCCGTACACCACTGGTGATCGTCGAGGGGACACTGAATAGTGCACGGTACATCCAAACCGTCATCGAACCCATCGTTCTACCATTCCTAGACCGGCAAGGGAACTTGCTGTTCCAACAGGACAATGCACGTCCGCATGTATCCCGTGCCACCCAACGTGCTCTAGAAGGTGTACGTCAACTACCCTGGCCAGCAAGATCTCCGGATGTGTCCCCCATTGAGCATGTTTGGGACTGGATGAAGCGTCGTCTCACGCGGTCTGCACGTCCAGCACGAACGCTGGTCCAACTGAGGCGTCAGGTGGAAATGGCATGGCAAGCCGTTCCACAGGACTACATCCAGCATCTCTACGATCGTCTCCATGGGAGAATAGCAGCCTGCATTGCTGCGAAAGGCGGATATACACTGTACTAGTGCCGACATTGTGCATGCTCTGTTGCCTGTGTCTATGTGCCTGTGGTTCTGTCAGTGTGATCATGTGATGTATCTGACCCCAGGAATGTGTCAATAAAGTTTCCCCTTCCTGGGACAATGAATTCACGGTGTTCTTATTTCAATTTCCAGGAGTGTAGTTACATCGGTGTTGTCACTCCAGCGTGTACACGCTGTTTGTAGGAAATATTTGACGCTGAAGATGAAACTACAATATTAAATAATGTTGTGTTTGCCAATGTGAGTGTACAGACGTCCGCTGTAGCTCATAGGTTCAGGGCGCGATCCGTCGCGATCACCAGGTCTGACAACGGCTAGCGCCAGTCAGCCGTAGGCCGATGGAGCAGAAGTTGTTCTGATCAGGACAGGCAGCCACGAGCTCTTCACGGGAAAGTTTTCCTAGGGTTTTACTGTAACTGGCGTGTGATAAAATGAGGTAAATTACTGATGAGTTTCCAACAGTTTGATACTGTTAACAGACCAAGGAGTTGCAGTTTACTAAATTACAGAACAATCGGGTTCAGTAACTCAGCTTTTGTTTTGCACTGCGCGACATTTACCATGGAGACTAGCCTCAGCCAACAGTATTGGCAGTTTGTGTACATGGGCGTTACGCGATTTTACTTCAGTGATTACAAACCCAAGTTGAATGTACGCACTGGGTAGCTGAGGCGGCTGGTTAATGGCGATTCAATCGAGCAAGAAATGAATATATGCGACCGAGTGTAATCCACTCCAGGAAGTCTGGAAATCTGAATTTTCATCCAGTCTGGCGCATCAGTGCTACGACAAAACCATCCAGCCACCTGTGGCGTTCAGTGGGAGACTTGATGCTAGGTTCAGTACATAGGGTTAGGGTTCGATTCACTCTGCAGGTGAAGGTTTTTAATAATCACCAGTAGATCCCATTTACTCCTCATTACACCAAATGAAGAACACACGATTCTACCGTGATTCCAAATCACATTTAACATGATTTCCCTCCGCTACCGACCACATATTAGTTTGGGCCATGACAGAGGTGTAAGTGGCACATGTAGAAACTCGGTTTATTACAACAGTATTTTTATTTTAGTTAAAGAACCAAACGCCATGTAAGGTCACAGGGCACTATTTCTATCTTTTATTTCAGCTTGAGATGTTGAATATATTGGTTCTGGCTTCACGAGATTTGATCGCTTCCTGACGATATAGTGACATCAGTTCGTTGTTTGTCTCATGTTTCCAAACTCTTCAAGTTCTCCACGTAAGGTGCGTGGCAGGGTTCGAATCCTGGTTCGGCACAAAAATTTTCATAATGTCCTTTCAAGCATTAACATGAGCACACGTAATTGTTGATGGGAATTTATTTTGATTTTTAACGTCTCTTCGTTCATTGTCAATAACGATACCTGACGGCTTCGTGTACCAGTGAGGCAAAGATATTCCGTCACATTTCAAGATCAAATATGACTCTCCTAGCAACTGGTGGAAAAGAAGTCAACAGTTAACTTGTCTTCGTGTGTAGTCAACAACGATATGTAAGGTGTGCGATTCCCAATCATCACTGTACTCTTCGTCACATCGCTTCTAATTTAAACATGCCGACATGTCGCTTCAGGTGAAAGAAACCCACATTTAATGTCTATTCTTGGCTAGAAAACTACAGTGGCATGTGCCAGGTTCGAATCCCGGGAAGGCAGAAATTATCAATTTTCCGCGTCACTGCAGTTTCGCTGCTGCCAAGAAAATTTGTTATCTGGCCTTTGTGTTTGCTTACATAACAATCGGACTGGGTGCTGGGTTCTAATCGCCATCCAACATATACACTACCTCATTTCAAGATTGTTAGTTGGAAATGAAACCATATTTAACATCTTTCGTAGTCAGTTACAGGGGCATCAGTTTCTGGATAGTTGTCTCGATTCAGCACAAAAATTTTTGTCATGGAATTTAAAATTCATATTTACTGATGCTGGCTAAAAACTTGTTATATCACTTATCTTTATGGTTTGTCAGCAATGACAGTGTTATGGTCGATTCTCACAATATATGAATAACCTGCAGTTTTAATGTCACTTTGTGTTAGAGAACAAGTACGGTAGGTGGTTGTAGAACTGCAAATAGATCAATGCTCCGTCATGAATATAGTGAAATTACAAGTGATACGTCATTGACGTTGAGGTTTTGACAGAACGCTTGACTCTGTTAATCATGGTTTTCTAAGTGTTAAGTCCATTAATCAGGTTACGCAAAAGCACTCGCCAAGTGAACGACGGTTAATAGATGGTTGAAAAATCTTTTAGAGAATAAAAATAAAAGAATGACACATTTACGGTCGTCTTAGGTTCTATCGAGAGTGATAACTCTTTACACATGTTACTTCTTGTAATAATTTTGAATTTACAAGGGTTAACGACTGTCCCAGCTTTTCCCTAATATGTATTATCGTGGTATTAATTTACATCTGGAGTTATCACCATACAGAGCAGTGTCTCCTAGTGGTCATTTGTGGTAACAATTTTGTACAGTCAAATGGCCGGCCGCGGTGGCCGTGCGGTTCTAGGCGCTCCAGTCCGGAGCCGCGTTGCTGCTACGGTCGTAGGTTCGAATCCTGCCTCGGGAATCGATGTGTGTGATGTCCTTAGGTTAATTAGGTTTAAGTAGTTCTAAGTTCTAGGGGACTGATGACCATAGCAGTTGAGTCCTATAGTGCTCAGAGCCATTTGATTTGAACAGTCAAATGGCTGTACCGAAACGAGATTAGAGGATCTGCAAGACAGTTACGTTATGCAGGCTGCATGCACGTCAGGCGGAACACAATTCAGGTCGTTCGGATACACTTGAGCATGATGGTACATGGTGTGCGAGTAGGAAAGGTCAGTACTAAGGAATACGACAGGAACAATAACTAGGAGCGAGAGGTCTGGTAAGATGGGCTCTAAAATGCATTCCTCAAAAGCTATGAGCACTTGTTCCGGAAATAAGATGTGTTTCACAGTAGCGAAGATGAAGAGATGTTCGTAATTCTTAAGGTATGCACTTTAAAGTCCATGTTTACTTTCTTCGAATGATCGTTGCTCTCAAATCCCTGAATATTGACCATTTCTCCCGGAACACTCTATATACTCGGAAACCAGAGCGTATTTCCGATGTTACTATAATGTCCCTCCTTTCCTGTTCCATTCGCAAATGGCGTGTGGGAAGAACGATAGTCCTTAAAGCTCCTTCTGACAACTAATTTTTCTAATTTTTCGTCGTGATCATTTCTTGAGACGTATGTGGGAGGAAGTAATATGTTGGCTGACCCTTCATAAAAGATGCCATCTCGTAATTTCAACAGTAAACTTCTCCGTGATCCACAATGCCTCTCTTGCAGCGATTGCCACTGGAGTGTGTTGAGCGTCTACTGTAACGCTCTTCCGTCAACCAAACGATCCCGTGACGAAACGTGCCTCTCTTCGTCGGATTTTCTCTGTCACTTGTATAAATCTTACTTGGCAAGGGTCTCAAACTAACGAACAGTACTCAAGAATCGGTCGAACAAGCGTTTTGAAATTGACTTCTTTGTTGGATGAATCGAATTTTCTTCACATACTTCCAATGAATCTGCTTTTCGTACTGTTTATTTTTCTTGGTCATTTTACTTGAGGTCGCTCCCGAATTAGTCTTTAGTATTTGGAGCAGTTTTTTTTTCCAGTGAGGTGTCACCTGTAGAGAAACCGAAGAGCGATGGATCTCTTCACATTTTTATGCGCAATGTCTTACATTTATTTACGGTGAGGGTCAACCGCCAGTCCATGCACATGTGGTCGGTCCTCTTCTGTCTTTCTGCATTTCGCTACAGTTTTTGGGGCTGCAATTTCCCTAAAGACAACAGCATCGCCCACCAATAGATTCTCGAACGCTAACCACTAGACAATCAACACGAATTATTAACAGTAACAGCCGTGGGGTACTTCTGAAAATATTTTTACGTACGTCGATTTCGTTTCTTTAGATTACGTTAGTTTACATTAGATTCAGTTTTCGCTCCGTAGACCCAAAAATCAGATAATTCTTGTGGGTGTGGAACAAGTCAGAATGTATAATACAAAAAATATAAAACACGTGAATAAAATATTCACTTCCCTGATCATATGCCAGGGTGTCAGGATTATATGTGAATACATTACAGTACAGTAAACATTACAGTAAACTGGAACTGCTAATATTTACAGATTTAATACACTGTCTGAATGAAATATAGTTATGCACTTCAAATAAATTCATCATACACAAAATACCTGATCTTGACTATTGTGGCCAAGTCCTGTGAAAACTGAAATCTAGCAGACATTTTTACATAAGCTGGTCTAACAATGCCTGTTAAGGTATTTATCTATAGAGTAGAAGGAGTTGCCTATCAAAAAGTCGTTAAAACACTGTTCAAACTGTGCTTTGTCTGAAAACAAGTCTTTAATGGTTGCTGGCAGTTTATTGAAAATGTGCGTTTCTGAATATTGGACCCTTTTTGGACCAAGATAAGCGATTTTCGGTCTTTATGTAGATTCTTCTTATTCCTAGTAATGATTCTATATATTGACCTATTGCCTGGAAATAGAGACATATTACCAGTAACAAATTTCATTAAGGAATAAATACACAGATGAACAGTGGTTAGAATACCCATTTTCTTGAACAGGTTTCTATATGGTGTTCTTGAATTTACACCACGCGCGAGTCTTATTACCCGCTTTTGCAGTCAAGAAACTTTTGCTCAATTTGAAAATTTACCCCAGAATATGATCCCATGTGACATAACAGAATTAAAGTAAACAAAGTATGCAAGTTTATTATATTTATATCCCCTACATCTGACATCATTCTCACTGCTAATACAGACTTGTTTAGGCCCTTCACAAATTCTGTGGTCTGCCTTTCAAATGGTTCAAATGGCTCTGAGCACTATGGGCCTCAACTTCTGAGGTCATTAGTCCCCTAGAACTTAGAAATAGTTAAACCTAACTAACCTAAAGACATCACAAACATCCATGCCCGAGGCAGGATTCGAACCTGCGACCGTAGCGGCCTTGCGGTTCCAGACTTCAGCACCTTTAACCGCACGGCCACTTCGGCCGGCTGGTCTGCCTTTCCCAACTGAATGTATTACTTAGCAGTAATCCCAGAAATTTATCACTGTCAGCATCTTCGATCTGCATGTCTTCACATGTCGTACACATGCTGGAAGGAAATCTCTTAAAAGTTCTGAACTGCATATAGTGGGGTTTTTCAAAGTTTAATGACAGCGAATTATCTTTAATCCATTTATCAATGGCAGTGAAAATTTGATTAGCAGCCATTTATAAATCTGAACTTGACTTGCTATTTATTGCAATGTTTGTATCACCTGCAGACAAAGAAAACTTAGCAATTGGCAATGTAACAGACGAGAGGTCGTCAATGTACACAAGAAAAAGCAACGGACCCAAGAGGGGGACCTTGAGGAACACCACATGTAATTATTTCCCAATCAGATGAAGACTGATTGCTTACTCCATAGCACTGCCGGTGATACCATAGTGCTATGAAATGGTTCGAGTCTTACATAACCTAACAGGAAACAAAGGGCGTCGTTGCGAAATACTTGTGATGAAGCACAGCAAGAACAACGTGTTTTCTATCCTAAAGTAAGTCTATATCCAAACACAGAGTGGCTCCGGTACTCGATGAGCTCGTATTTTCTGCACTTACAGATAGTGCGGAAGTGTATCGAATGTCCGAATGCCAAGGAATGCAGCATCAACTTCAGTACCTTTCTTTATGGCGCTCTGCATCACATGAACGAACAGAGCGCGTTATATTTCCAAAGATCTCTGTTTGCGGATTTCATGTTGATTTTTATACAGGAGATTGTCGTTCCTGGTCTTTTATTTATCTCCTGGGTCACATGATGTCACATCATAACGTGAAAGATGTTTTAGAAATAACAGTGGGCGACCGCAGAAATTTCTCCAAAGTTGGTACTCTAGAATTGCCATTTTCATACAAATAAGCTGGTCATTTCGAGACGTATCATACCACAAGGACAATATTATATAGGTGGCACAAATAACGTATTGCAGAGTGCTTACAATTAAACTTTCGTTACTTGAGAGTGCCCCCATGAAAAAGGTGTTCGTAGGACTATGAAACGTTGTGGGAATATTTGTAAGTTCAAGCGGCAGAGAAACAACGAATAAGCAAACGAACGAAACACAGTTTACTTTCCACATGAGAGGGTGACCTTTGTTAATTTCGATCCATGTTTACGTTCCTCGTTACAAACGTTGCTCAATGTGACCCTATATCCACCCACGACGCCTGGAACCGCATACCACTTCACGATTGTTCGCTGCACTTTTCGAAAGGTGTAGGATGGAATAATTTAGCTGTCGTGACAATGCCTGGAGATCGCACATTGCATCCAGCATTCTCAGCCATGGCAACAGTAGCTTCTCCAGAACTTTGTGGCGTAGTTAGTCGTCGGCCTCTCCCAGAAACAATTCCAAAATCGACAATTCGAACTTCCGAATCTTGTTCTTCAATTCCAGTGCGGAAATAGGATCTCTCTGTATTTCTTAAATGAGTTGATTTTCGCGAAGAGCAACAGTAATAGTGCTGTCATTTTGATAAAACAGCTTGAGCCTTGCTCACATTGACCAGATCTATGTTGATTGTCTTCAGGTGTGGCGAACACCGATGCTGGTGTTTCAATCCTGCGTCGCCGTACCAGTGCCGGCACCTAACGCTAATAACAACGCAAATCCTGTAGCGCACAATCTGAACATTATTCCTATAAAATTGGGTACCCGTCTACACTGGCTTATGTTGCGAAAGTTTAACTTTAACCGTCCTGTTAGTCCCCTATGCTCCGTATTTCACAGCAATTATAACACGAAATTACTGGTTTCAGTCGTCACCGAACATATTCAGATCATATGACGGATGTAGTAGTTCATCCTAACCGCTGAGAAAATCACTTGCTCAAATTTAATGTTTTCTTGAGAAACTATCTTAATGTTAAACTTTGTAACGAGAAAAATGCTAATTTTGCAATTATCTTAGCGTCTTTCCTACATGAAGGCATTTGAAGCAACTTTGCTGAACAGTTGAAAAACTCTGCATAGCAACGATCAATGATAGCAACGGTAAAATAAGAGGGCACCTATCGAAGTTTGTTAGCAATATTTTAAAAATAAATTAATCAAAACAACTGTGCCGGGAAGCCCCACATGCTATTTTGTGTAAGCCATGTTCTGATAAAAATAAATCAGATTGGAAAATAAAGGATCCAATATAGTCACTGATTTCTATAAGTTTAATTTCTCTCCGTGACGAGATTAAAACAAAAACCAATATAAACGATTTCATGTCAATTATTCATTCTCATTAATGAGAAGAACAGCAGCCATAGCGATTCCCTGTTCTCGAATCCCTGGTGACACCTGAACGGTTAACATAGTACCGCGCGCACCATCTGGCGGAGCAGACGGCCAACTTCAAAGTTGACGGCGCCGCCGTAGATGGCAGTAGCGCTCAAGAGAGGGTAGCCTGCTCCGTCATCCCCCTAGCAGGGATTTCGGAAAGAGCTCCGAACTTCGTCATTAACGTACGAAAGCCATTAGAGTGTAGCACTAGGCTCCGTTACAGTAAGTTTGTACTCTCTCGCTTTCGTAATAGGACGACGATGAAATAACGTCGTAGCATTAAAGATGAAATGTGGTTCTGCTGATGTCGCATCTTGATGAAACGTTCAAATCTCGTTTTCGTTCTTCTTGTAAACTAAGTGTCTAAAACTCGGTAGTGTTTCTGCTAAACGATATTTTTCAATTTGGAAAGACACTTACTTTGCGAAGCAAGATGACAAACACTAAGGATATTTTCAATTATCGTAACAGGATCTTATGGAACAATTACCACCACGTTGAGGAGTATACATGTGGTCGAATGAAGTCTGTGTACTGATAAACTGTAGGCCTGATTTATTGACCCTTCTCACCTGATAGGACCTTTATTTTCATATTAAATATATTTTCTTCTGCTTACTTATTTCATCCACTTCCAGAGATTTGGTTTCCTGCGTTTCATAAATACTGGCCTTCTACAGAAGCCCTGTCAACGTCCACCTGCTTGAGGCGAACGAAATAAATGGATGCTTGGAATTGTTTATAATATTTTTTACTCCAGAATCCCTTTTGAGATAACATTCGTCGGTTATTTACAAATGTTATGTGTCTGATTTACTAGCGAGACAATCCTAAAGTGCACATTGTGCTAATTAATTGCATATTAATACAAAGACTAAAATATGTCATTTTGATGGAATATCAGGCTGAACCTATTTTAGCAAGTAAGTAACGAAATCTGTGGTCAGAAAATATTTACATGCAAGATTTATCACTTTTGCTGCTTGACTCTTTCAATATCACTTGCCACATACAAAGCGTTTGCTTCTTACAATGTAAGTGCATTCTTCCGTAGTTGCTTGGTAGAAAAATGTCACTTTTATAAAAAAAAAAGTGAAACTGAGGACTTTGTACAGTATTAGTTTCCTTCGTGTACCGGTTTTCGTCTTTAATACACAAATATTTAATGCAGTCGAATAATGGCTATTCTAGAAGGCGAAGGAATAAAATAATGCAGAACTAATTGCTCACAGAAATACAGAGAACAATTCCATATTTTCTAATATATGTTAGATCCGTAAGTTAAACCCCATCTGTGAGGAGACAAACCACAAAAGATGGGAAAAACGACACAAATTTATGAACCCGAACTCCACCGACAAACTTCGTTAATTGTTAAGGAATTCCTTCAGAGTAATTTTGGTATAAGGAAGTCGTGGATGGTGGCTCGATAGGGAGTAACAGTGTTATTCCTATTTACTCGATTTACTGCCCGTGTTACCTTTGTTTGTGTCAAAATACCTTTAGAACTTACCGTTTTCAAGTAGGTTCGTCGAACAGACGCACCAAGCTATAAGCCTATATCTCAGAGTAATAGTCCTGTAACAATCTCCTGGGACACGCCCGAAGTCACTTCTCCGTCTGAAGACTTCTCACGGTTCAGAATGACGTGCTGTGCTCTCTTTGCTAGAAACTCTTCAGTCCAGTCTCATAGTTCGTCTGATATTCCGCACGCTCGTATTTTGTTCATTAGGCGGCAGTGAGGGACTATATCGAATGCCAGCCGGAAGTCAGGCAATATGGCATCCTTCTGGCCGCCAGTATGAACTGCTTTTTTGATCGCTTGGATGAACAGATCGAGCTGGGTTTCACACGATCGTGGTATTTTCAATCCTTTTTGGTTTCTACAGGTTCCTACAGCGCAGATTTTCGGTCTCCAGAAGTATCATAATATGTAAGTATGCAACTAACATGTTCCAAAATTCTATAACTGACCGACGTCTGAGATATAGGCTTATAGCTTTGTGCACAAAGCTGCGCTGTAGGAACCTGTAGAAACCAACAAATTTTGAAAAAACCACGATCGTGTGAAACCCAGCTCGATTTGTTCATCCAAGCGGCACAGGAAACCGTTCATACTGGCGCTCAGGAGGATGCCATACTGCTTGACTTCCGGCTGGCATTCGATATAGTTCCTCACTGCCGCCTAATGAACAAAATACGAGCGTACGAAATATCAGACCATCTGTGTGACTGGACTGAAGAACATCTAGCAACGAGAGCACAACGCGTCATTCTGAACGGTGAGAAGTCTTCAGACGGAAAAGTGACTTCGGCCGTGTCCCAGGAGAATGTTATAGGACTATTAGTTTTCACAAGACGTACACTGATCAGACAGAACATTAAGACCTCCAACTTAATAGCCGACATGTCTATGGCATGGAAGCCATTGCCATTAGGCCTTGGTAGGTCACTGAAGGCAATTGGTGTCGTAAATTCCGGGGAGGGGAGCGATGATCGCTGACGCCACATTCAATTACATCCCAAATGTGTTCCGTTGGGTTCAGATCTGGCGAGATAGGGGCCAGCATGTCAATTGGAGCTGGCCACTGTGTTCCTCAAACCACTCCATATCACTTCTGACCTTATGACATCGCGCATTATCTTGATGAAAAATGCCACTGCCATTAGGAAACATGATCGTCATGAATGGGTGTACAATACTCCAAGGCTGTCATGGTGCCTTGAACGAGCTCCAATTGACCTATGGATGCTCACGTGGATGTTCCCCAGAGCATAAGGGAGCCGCCTCTTGTTTGTTCCACAGTACAGGTATCAAGGAATTGTTCCCCTGGAAAACGACGGATTCGCGCCTTGTCATGATGAAGAAGGTATCGGGATTAATCAAACGATGCAAATCTCTGCAGCTGCGCCAACGTCCAATGCCGATGGTCACGTGCCCATTTCAGTCGTAGTTGTCGATCTCGTCATGTTAACATTGGCAGATGCAAGGGTCGTCGGCTGCAGAGGCCCATCTTTAGGATTGTTCGGTGCACTGTGTGTTCAGACAGCTTTGTACTCTGCCCAGCATTAAAGTCTGATGTTAGTTCCGCCACAGTTCGCTGCCTGTCCTGTTTAACTAGTCTGTCCAGCCTACGACGTCCGACATCTGTAATGTCGGGACTTGGTTCCACCTTGGTTTCGACCCGAGTTGAAGATACTGACGAAAGTATTCTTCGAACAGCCAATAAGTCGTACAGTTTTCGAAATGCTCGTGCCGAGCCTCCTGGGCATCACAATATGCCCTCAGCCAAACTCTCATAGATCGCGCGCCTTCCCCATTCTATACATGGACATCACGCTTACTGATACTCTATGCACCCTGCGTGTGTATGACTAGTGGTCATATCTCGCTAGGTGACGCTTCTGTCGTCTGGACAGGTTTATATCGATAGGAGGTCGGTGGTCATAACGATCTGGCTGATCTGTGTTTGAGCTGGCCACAGTGGCCGAGCGGTTCTTGGCGCTTCAGTCTGGAACCGCGCGACCGATACGGTCGCAGGTTCGAATCCTGCCTCGGGCCTGGATGTGTGTGATGTCCTTAGGTTAGTTAGGTTTTAGTTCTGAGATCCAGAGGACTGATGACCTCAGATGTTAAGTCCCATAGTGCTCAGAGCCATTTGAACCATTTTGATCTGTGTTTGTACATACAGAGATGACCTAGTAAATGACTTTGAATAAAGCTTTTCGCAGATGATGATGTATACAGACGAGTCGCAATGCTAGAAAATTGAAGCGAAATGCAGGAATACCTGCAAATGATCGACTCTTCGTGAAGGAAGTGGCAATTAACCCTGCACATAAAAAACAGCGGAAAAGTTACTAATATGGAATCAGAAACATGTGAACACAAAACACAATGTAATGAAATAAACCTCAGACGCTAAAGTAATATGATGTGGTGGTCAATACTGTGCGAGTAGTTCATCGAAGCATCACTGTGCAACTACCCCGCAACTTTCAATGAACTACAGACGAGGAGCATATCGGCACTTGAGGGAGGACAAGTTGTTCTCTCACCTGTTTTTCGTATACACAAAATTATTAAAGATTTTATTACAACCTGACGCACCTTGAGCGAGACTCTAGAAAGTTAACAGCCTGAGCAGATGTTGATAGAGCCTGGTAGGGTGCTAAAAGCATGAGGTATTTTTATGGTTCTTAGCTCATAGAAACGGCATGTTGGGAGTTGGAAGCAATTGGCGGCGAGCCCATCCCTCAGTTAATCTTGCCGGACAGGGCAGACAGAGCAACCCCTTGTCGAGACAGGTCTCCAGCAGGACAATGCCGCTATACCTGCACTGGCGCCAGCCAAAGACTGGGCTGGGGGGCAACAGACTGAAGAGATGCGTCTACACAGTGTACACGTAAACTGGGTGTTGTGTGCAGAGCCAAGCATAATAAATATTCACAAGTTTTCGTGTTTGCCGATAGTGCAAATAGTCCTGTGACCCACTTCCATCGGCTGCCTCGGTTGTATAAGAAACTCCGACGTCTGAGAAATGCTTAGATGCAGAATCTTTATTACACTTCATAGCTAGAACTAACAAGCTCCAAGGCACAGGCGATTTAGATAAAGATCTTTAAGATTGTATCTGTTCACTTGTTGCCATGGGAAGCGACGCGACTTCGGAGAAAATCATCTTCCCCCTCCGCAAAAACTTAATAAAGCCAGTAATTGGCAGTTTCATTTTGTTCCAGTGACTCAGGTTTTGCCCTGGTACAACAGTAGTTTGTGCTGTCGTGTGGGAGGGGAGATTTAGCGACTCTAGAGCTCTGTGATTGGCTCAAGATGGCGTGAAGGTGGTGTCGTTCATGCACTTTAGGGGCAAATGGATTTTTTTTTTTTTGCTGGATAGGTACGAAGCACTCTGGTGCTGGACTTTGGTCCGGTAGGAGTCTTCTGGTTGATGCTCTGGAATGTGTGGTTGGTGCTTGGGACCTGTCCTGAGACTGACTTCACTTGTGAGTAGTTTAGACTGGGGAATCTGTAGTGAAGTTCTTAGTGTACCAACAGTGTGACTTCAAACGTCTCAGACTGCTCGTTTGCCGAGGGCTCACTTATTCATTTTTGGTTTACCAGTCTTGACGTTTGGTATCCTTGTGCGCTCTGTTGTATAAGTGAGCCAAATTAGTCCTTGGTACAAGAAGCGAACGGGTGCGTCACACACTGAAATCTACTGCGATTTCAGGGCTCTGCTAGAGAGTAAATTGCGATCTGCCTGCCTGATTGCTAGACCGTGAGATTTTTGCATTTCTTTCGTGGGGGCGATCGATTCACAGGTGCCTCATTTCCGCTGCACCCATCTCGCCAGCTGCAAATTACATCGCCGCACGAAGCAAACAGGGTAACGTATAGCTGTTCCGGCATTGTCAGGGCGTACAGATCTCATTCGCCACTTGCTCTCAGCTGCACCTATGTAGTGAAACCACAGTGGATTTAATCACTCAAAGTCTGCTCAGTGTCAGATCAATTCAGATTGCGTTTTCCACATTTTTTAGGGCCAGAGTGCTTGACACACTTCCACCACCCAGGATCCTTGTCCATTGTACTCTTAAACCAACTGTTAGTTGTTTACAGTATTCAATCAATAACTTGTTTAGCATAATTTATGTCAGTTTTTCTTTTTGAAAAATAAATGTCGTTAGGACTCTAATAAATTTTGCTTCATTCTCAATCATTTTATATGGTTCCCACAGCGTTAACTTTCACACTCTCTTCATCAGTAAACCTATAAATACTGCTGTATATAGCTACTAACGTAAGACTAGCTCTGCTGGTCGAGCATACCCAATACGAAACCCAGCAATACTGTACGCGAAGTTTCCAGAATGAGATTTTCACTCTGCAGCGGAGTGTGCGCTGAAATGAAACTTACTGGCAGATTAAAACTGTGTGCCCGACCGAGACTCGAACTCGGGACCTTTGCCTTTTGCGGGCAAGTGCTCTACCATCTGAGCTACCGAAGCACGACTCACACCCGGTACTCACAGCTTTACTAGCACTCCTGAAAGAAAGGATACTGCGGAGACATGGCTTAGCCACAGCCTGGGGGATGTTTCCAGAATGAGATTTTCACTCTGCAGCGGAGTGTGCGCTGACATTAAACTTCCTCGCAGATTAAAACTGTGCCCAACCGAGACTCGAACTCGGGACCTTTGCCTTTCGCGGGAAAGTGCTCTACCATCTGAGCTACCGAAGCACGACTCAGACACGGTACTCACAGCTTTACTTCTGCCAGTGTCTCGTCTCCTACCTTCCAAACTTTACAGAAGCTCTCCTGCGAACCTTGCAGAACTAGCACTCCTGAAACAAAGGATACTGCGAAGTTGATGGCAAATTACAGCGGACATTAATGTCAACAGCAAAGAGGAAAATAGCTAAACGGGAATGGTTAGAGAACAAACGCAAGGCTGCAGAAGCATGAATAACTTGGGAAAAGACAGATTCTTCCTACAGGAAAAATAAAGAGTCCTCTGTTTCACAGAGGAAGACTGCACTGTAGTTCCTTCTCTAGATTGTCGCACAGATGACAAAATGGTAGATATCGAAATAGACGACGGAGGGATAGAGAAACAATTAAAATCACTCAAAAGAGGAAAGGCCGCTAAACCTGATGGGATACCAGTTCGATTTTACAGAGAGTACGCGAAGGAACTTGCCCCCCTTCTTGCAGCGGTATACCGTAGGTCTCTAGAAGAGCGTAGCGTTCCAAAGGAATGGAAAAGGGCACAGGTCATCCCCGTTTTCAAGAAGGGACGTCGAACAGATGTACAGAACTACAGACCTATATCACTAACGTCGATGAGTTGTAGAATTTTGGAACACGTATTATGTTCGAGTATAATGACTTTTCTGGAGACTAGAAATCTACTCTGTAGGAATCAGCATGGGTTTCGAAAAAGACGATCGTGTGGAACTCAGCTCGCGCTATTCGTCCACGAGTCTCAGAGGGCCATAGACACGGGTTCCCAGGTAGATGCCGTGTTTCTTGACTTCCGCAATGCGTTCGATACAGTTCCCCACAGTCGTTTAATGAACAAAGTAAGAGCATATGGAGTATCAGACCAATTGTGTGATTGGATTGAAGAGTTCCTAGATAACAGAACGCAGCATGTCATTCTAAATGGAGAGAAGTCTTCCGAAGTAAGAGTGATTTCAGGTATGCCGCAGGGGAGTGTCGTAGGACCGTTGCTGTTCACAATATACATAAATGACATTGTGGATGACATCGAAAGTTCACTGAGGCTTTTTGCGGATGATGCTGTGGTATATCGAGAGGTTGTAACAATATAAAATTGTACTGAGACGCAGGAGGATCTGCAGAGAACTGATCCATGGTACAGGGAATGGCAATTGAATCTCAACGTAGACAAGTGTAATGTGCTGCGAATACATAGAACGAAAGATCCCTTATCATTTAGCTACAATATAGCAGGCCAGCAACTGGAAGCAGTTAATTCCATAAATTATCTGGGAGTACGCATTAAAATGGAATGATCATATAAAGTTGATCGTCGGTAAAGCAGATGTCAGACAGATTCATTGGAAGAATCCTAAGGAAATGCAATCCGAAAACAAAGGAAGTAGGTTACAGTATGCTTGTTCGCCCATTCCTTGAATACTGCTCAGCAGTGTGGGATCCTTACCAGATAGGGTTGATGGAAGAGGTAGAGAAGATCCAACGGAGAGCAGCGCGCTTCGTTACAGGATCGCGACAGCGTTACGGGGATGATAGATAAACTCCAGTGGAAGACTCTGAAGGAGAGACGCTCAGTAGCTCGGTACGGGCTTTTGTTGAAGTTTCGAGAACATCCCTTAACCAAGGAGTCAAGCAGTATATTGCTCCCTCCTACGTATATCTCGCGAGGAGACCATGAGGATAAAATCAGAGAGATTAGAGCCCACACAGAGGCATACCGACAATCCTTCTTTCCACGAACAATACGAGACTGAAATAGAAGGGAGAACCGATAGAGGTACTCAAGGTACCCTCCGTCACACACTGTCAGAAGGCTTGCGGAGTATGGATGTAGATGTAGATGTAGAGCGAAGCCACCACATGACTATCAAGAGCTCAGATGGCAAAACGGTACTAAGCAAAGAAGTAAAAGCTGCGAGGTGGAAGGGATATACGGAGTTTAACGTAATTAATGGCGTAAACGTGTACTGTGGAAAGTACAGGGTACCAGAAGGGAAAAAGTGATGAACCAAAACATCATGACCACCTGCTTAATAGATTGTTTGTCTTTGGAACGAAATGCAACACTGATTCCCGTATTAGGGATTCGACAGTTTTTTGGTAGGTTTGAGGAGATATATGGCATTAGATGTCCAAGCACAGGTCACGTAATTCGCGTACATAAAGGGTCGCTGATTTGTGTACATGGTGATGGCGATCGATAGCGACCCACATGAAGTCCATAGCATTTACATCAGGCGAATCTGGTCGCCGAGATATCAACGTGAGTTCACTGTAGTGCTCCTCATGTGACTGTAGCACGGATATGGCTCCCAGACATGGACGATTATACTGATGAAAGATGACATCATCAGGGAAGACATCAAGCATGAAGGGATGCAGGTGGTTGGCAGCTGTCAGCGTGTCTTCAGTTACTACCAAAGGCCCAATGCAAGCGCAGTAGAGTGTCTCTCGTAGCATAATACTGCTCCCACCAGCCTGCGTCCGTGGCGCGCTGCACGTTTAGAGCCGCCGTTTACCTCGATAACGGAGTTTCTGGGGACGACCAACAGCCTAGTGTAGGAGAAATGTGATTCACCCTAAGAGCCGACACCTTTCCATTGATCGACCATCGAATCCCGATGGCCCCGCGCCCATTGAAAGGGTAATTGACGATGTCGTTGTGTCATCACATGATCAGGTAGGGGTGGTCTGCTGCGGAGCTCCATTTCAACAGTTTATGATGAACTGTATGTTCCGAACACTTGTTCGCGCATCAATATTGTGCTCTTTCGACAGAGATGCCACAGATCACTTTGCACAGCAGAAAGCCTCCGAACCCAAGGTTCTCCTAACAAGGGAACCTCCCCATCGCCCCCCCCTCAGATTTAGTTATAACTTGGCACAGTGGATAGGCCTTGATAAACTGAACACAGATCAATTGAGAAAACAGGAAGTAGTTGTGTGGAACTGTGAAAAAATAAGCAAAATATACAAACTGGTCATCAGTCTTGGCCACATAGGCAACATAAAGGAAAACGTGAGCTCAGGAGCGCCGTGGTCCCGTGGTAGAGTGAGCAGCTGCAGAAGGAGAGGTCCTTGGTTCAAGTCTTCCCACGAGTGAAAATTTTACTTTCTTTATTTTTGCATAGTTATTATCTGTCCGTTCGTTCATTGACGTCTCTGTTCACTGTAATAAGTTTAGTGTCTGTGTTTTGCGATCGCATCGCAAAACCGTGCGATTAGTAGACGAAAGGACATGCCTCTCCAATCGGAACCGAAAACATTTGATCGCAAGGTCATAGGTCAACCGATTCCTCCACAGGAAAACACATCTGATATATTCTATACGACACTGGTGACGGCATGTGCGTCATATGACAGGAATATGTTGTCGACTCACCTAACTTGTACACTTGGCGAATGGGTAAAAAGATTCTTCTACCTTGCCCGATTTAGGTTTTCTTGTGGATGTGATAATCACTCCCGAAAAAGTGATGAAAACATAAGAGTTTGTCACATAAACTGAAAATAAAAAATTAAAGATTTCACTCGATGGAAAATTTGAACCAAGGACCTTTCGTTCCGCAGCTGCTCACGTTACCACGAGACCACGGCGCTGCTGCGGTCCCATCGTCCTTAATGTTGCCTATCTTGCCATGAACTACTCAGTTTGTATATTTTGCTTATTTTTTCACAGTTCCACACAACTTCTTCCTGTTTTCTCAATTGATCTGTGTTCAGTTTTTCAAGGCCTATCCACTGTGCCAACTTATAACTAAATCTGAGGGGGTTGCAATGGGGAGGTTCCCTTGTAAGAATCGTGAACGTCCAACCCTTTAGCTACCTACTAGTAGTTTCACTGTCCTACTTCTTTCCGTAAGTGCTCAAGACAGTAGCACGTGAACATTCGATGAACTTCGCTGTTTCCGAGATACTCGAAAATTGGTTCAAACGACTCTGAGCACTATGCGACTTAACTTTTGAGGTCATCAGTCGCCTAGAACTTAGAACTAATTAAACCTAACTAACCTAAGGACACCACACACATCCATGCCCGAGGCAGGATTCGAACCTGCGACCGTAGCGGCGCTCGGCTCCAGACTGTAGCGCCTAGAACCGCAAGGCCACTCCGGCCGGCCGAGATACTCGTTCACAGGTTCTGCGTAATAATAATCTTCCCTTTGTCAAAGTCGCTTATCTCAATGGATTTCCTCATTTGTAGCCCATATTTTTCTGGGATAACCCCCCGTCCGTATCTGCCGCTTACATTCCTTTGTTACCGCATTACGTGCCAGAAATGTCACCAGGTGGCATCCAACATCTCGATGGGCAATAGCCGTAATGTTTCGGCTTATCAGTGGAGGTCCGCAAACGAACCCTTTGCGAGATAATTGTGAGTTAGTGGTTACCAGCCACAACTGACTTGATTCCGTGGAAACGTCTGCCAGCTAGGAAACGATACCAATACTGTACAACATTAAGAAAAGTTATTATAGATACTTTGGTAGAAGTGTAGGTGTTTTGAATGAACACGACGACAGTTACATGACTGTATTCGTAGTTATAGAAGATGTTCAAAGTGTCGATCTTGTAGCCAGATGCAGGCCTGTCCTCCGTCACCGCAATGAGTTTCTAGTCCTTTCAAACACACCTGGATCAGTTCTAAATTCTTGACAAGCATTCGCAATTCTCTGCTTCGATTCTTCAACTGTGTTACCCGGAGTGGGGAGCATTATAGCTTTAAGGTGGCCCCAAACGCAGATACTCATGGAGTTCAGAGCAGATGATCTTGGAGGCCACGATACAAGTCCTCCTCGCTGAATCCTTCTTTGGCCATATCGACACGTAAGATACTGTCCCACAATAGCAGCAAAATGTGCCGGTACTCCATCATGCATGTAGTACAGCATGTGGCCTTACTCTAAGGGAACGTCCTCAAGCAATCCTGTATGGTAATGTCGCGTTGATGAACCCTTGTAAATGCTCGGCTCTCTGGATGCCTTCGAGCAGGGTTTGCTTCTCGGTACAAGTGTGGACCCTCCCATGCACTGCCGTTAGCTCTAACACACATGAAATACATTTCCGCACGCTCCTTGTTACTGTTATTTTCCATGTTACCACCAACCCAAATGACATGAGTGACACTCTCACTGTAAACTGTATTGTCATATCCGTTCCATCTACAGGTCCACGTCTCGAAAATGTAATTATAGACCACACCACAGACCGGCGTGCGACGTTTGCACAGAATCACGTCAGTAGTGGCTGGTAACCACAGTTATCTCGCAAACAGTTCACCTGCGGACTTATGTTTACTGAGACGTTTTCGCTTGCAATATCGTTATTGTCAACTGTATGCGCCTATGCCACCAATTATTATACACCCGCATAGAGGATCTTTATAAGGGAAACAAAATTGAGGACATTATAGAACGAGAAAAGGAAGTAGCTGAAGATGATATGAGAGATATGATACTTTGAGAATAATCTCAGAGAATACTGAAAGGCCTAAAAATTTTAAGGTCCTTAGAAGAGCCCACCATGACAAAATTAATATTCCTGATATCTAAGATGTACTCAGAGACAGGTGAAATACCCTCAGACTTCAGGATGAACTTAATAGTTCCAGTTCCAAACAAGGAAGGTTCTGACGGGTGTGAATACTACCCAAACATCAGTTCATAATCTTTGAGAAATATTGACACTAAATGTTCAGAGGAGGAGGGAAAAACTGGTAGAAGCAGACCTTGGGAAAGACGTGTTTGGGTTCTGGGGAAATGTACGAACATGCGAGATCATGCTGGCCCTATGAAGTATCGTCGAAAATAGGTCGAACCTCCTTTTATAGCACTTGTAGATTTCGAGAAAGCTTTAGACGGTGTAGAATGGACAATACTCTTTGAAATTTTGAAGGTGGCAGGATTACAACACCGCCAGCGAAAAGTTATGTACAACTTGCAAGGAAACTAGACTATATTCATAAGAGTCGAAGGAAATGAAAGAGATGCAGTAGCTGAGAAGGGAGTGCCGCAGTATTGTAGCCAGTCACCATTATTCATCCTGTACATTGAGCAAGCTGTGAGGCAATACAACGAGAAATTTGGAAACGAAATCAAAGTTTGCCGATGGCATTGTAAATCTGTCAGAGACTTGGAAGAGCAGGAGAACGGAGCGGATATGAATCAATGAAAATCAGCAACAGTGAAACAAGGGTAATGGAATGTAGTCAAATTAAGTCCGGTAATTATGAGAGAATTAGATTAGGAAATGAGTCACTGAAAGAGTAGATCACTTTTGCTACATGGGAAGCAAAATAGCTTATAATGGCCGAAGTCGGGAGGATACAAAATCCAGAATGGATATATGAAGAAAAGCAAGCATAAAGTTAATATCGAATATAAACTTAGTGTTAGGATGTCTTTTCTGCAGTTTATTTACAGAAAAGTCCTCATTCAGTATTTCCGTTGCAACGTGGGGCGAGTGAGCTGGACAATCGGCGCGTTGCAGCCACATACACTGTCGAATATGCAGCGGTACCTCTTCTAAAAGTACCGTCAGAATGTTCGTCAGAAGGTATGTCCATTTAGACCACCTGAGGTGAAGTAAGGTCCCACAATGTAATTTCCTATGATGCCGCACCATACGTTTACGCTCCACGGCCGTTTATGATGCACGTGACGAAGCCGTTTTGGGCTGCCCAGTAGAGAATATCATGCATATTTACATTAATGTGGTCCGCAGCTCGTGATCTTGCGGTAGCGTTCTCGCTTTGGGCGCACGGGGTACCGGGTTCGATTCCCAGCGGGGTCACGGATTATCCCTGTCTTGAGATGATTGGGTGTTGTGTTGTGTTGTGTTCATCATCATCATTCATCCTCATTGTCGGAGGAAGGCAATGGCAAACCACCTCCGCTACGACCTTGCCTAGTCGGCGGTGCGGGTGTCCCGCATCGTTCCATACGCTCCTCGGAGTATGGGACCTCATCATCACATTAATGTGGTTAGTAAACATGGCTTCATCGGTAAAACGTAGGGTCGTCTTTCAGTTTTTGAATGGCAAACCGACAAAATTCTGTATGACATTCGAAATCACGGTCGTCGAACGCCTGACGTAGTGACAGACGATAAGGATGGAAATTCTGTCGATGCAGGATGCGAGTGACACTCGTCTGGCTGATTACACATTCCAAGGCGATATGACTCGCACCACTGTGTAGATTCGTTAGCGTCGTAGCCAGAACAGTTTCTGCTTGTTCTGGAAGTTGCAGTCTTCTTTCTTGTCCTCCTTTTGACGTTCAAGCACCAGTGTCTTTATTCGTGCAACTGCTTGACGCGTTGGACATTGGTGATCCGGATAGATATCCCTACACCGCTGTACTGCTTTTACGGCATGTCTTTTACATTCACCATCAAAAGTAATGTATCCAAATTCTCGTCATTGGTATACACGTTTGCATGCAACGAATGTTTAAACAGAAATGAGGGCCTGCAGTGCAGACAAGTAAAAAGGCAAATGTGTTGACATTCTGACACAGCGTAGCACGAGAGATCTGCTTGGCTGTGTTTGCACCGCTAATGCCGATTCTGGCCACCGTGCTCTGACGTTCTGGGGGCATTTGTCGAAATTTTTAAAGACAGATTTCATCGTTAACATTAACAAATGCTACATCACCGTAATTGTCTTCTGAAGAGCTATCGTATGCAGTTATTAAAGTATACGGTTCCATTTAATAAATGTACTTGCTTCGATATGTCAGTTGATAACATTAACCAAACAAAAATATTTGCCAATCGACGATCTAACATTTGCCGAAACCAGAGTTTAACCGTTCACGAAATAAAAAGTTAAATATCCCAGATTTAGGGAAACGTGCAAGATTATACTGTACATGAACACTTACGGGCTCCTACTTATGGACATCTCTGAGAAGAAAGAACTGGTTTGAGGCTATACATCAGATAAGTGGGGGATGACCTTGAAAATGCCTAGCACATTTCCCCCATTTCTAACATGATATCCCCTGAAGGAAAAGTATAACCCGACGCCAGAAGTCCTCATATGTGGATTAAGCAGGTTATAACCTAACCATGGGTAGAAACTGCAGTACTCCAAGTGCTTGGGCAAGCCTTGGTGGGATGGAAGACGGGATATCCTCGAATCTGCACTAGTATGCCAAAGGTCAAGCATAAGCTGACGCCTGAAGTCCTTATCAGGTGCTCGGGCAGGGCTGGGAGGAGGAGGAGGAGGAGGAGGAGGAGGAGGAGGAGAGGAGGAGGGGGGAAGGGGGAGGAGGAAGGGTGCACTGACAGGTTGTGTAATACGATGCCACATCTCAACGTCAAGTATAAGCTGGCACTGGAAATGATATCAGTGACCTTGCCTCTTGAATAATATTCCAAACTGTGTAACCAGACACTGGAAATGAGGTTATCAAATCTGCTATAATCGTTTATAATCTTATTATGTGTAAAGCCCATCCTGCTATCCTACTACTTATCAGTTCCAATGTTATCGTATCTTTGTAAGTGATGTATCACCCAATGTTTACTTGAGGAAGAACTCTCACTGAATAGCTACTTATTGCTCACCTCTAATCCATGAATGGAGCAATTGGGAGTGGCTGGTGACTGATAACTTTGTCATAGCCTGTTATCCTGGCCAAGTACATTGACCTTGCGAATTAGAGGTCGTCAGTGTTATTGATGTGTGTGACCCAAACAAACACTCGATATGAAATATAATCTAAGAATATATTAGTTATAACAAAATACAATGTGAGATGAACAAAACCATTTCATCATCTTGATGAAAAGGTCTGTAGATACACTATTGAAAAAGATACATCACATTGCATGTGCTCAAAGTATATAAACTTTTTATGGAATAATCCCTCTCAAACACAGAATCCACAGTCAAGCTTCTTGGTATAATATCACAACATATCGTAATTGAAACAACAGCCTGAGGAAGAGGTTGGTTTTCACAAGTGTTCTTTATGTATGACTTGCAAAATATCGAACATGAAAGAGAAAAAAAAAACAAAACATGACGATATTGTAAGTAACCAGATCAAACCACGAATCAAAAATAAGGATATTCAGATGACATAACTAACTTTGCTTAAGATATAAATACAGTAATTATTCAAAAATATCTGTGAAAACACCAAATTAAACATGGTACCAAACTCCACGTTCAACAAACAACTCAAGACAAACAATTTGGCTGTACTCAAAACTTCTGGGTCAGTTCTGGATCAGAGATTTATGGCGCCTCCTCCACCTATCTCTTTCAAGGTCACGCACCTCACTTTTCCACTCCCCCCAATCCCTCACCGCCGGCCGCTGGTGGCCGAGCGGTTCTAGGGGCTTCAGTCTGGAACCGCGCGACCGCTACGGTCGCAGGTTCGAATCCTGCCTCAGCCATGGATGTGTGTTATGTTCTTAGGTTAGTTAGGTTTAAGTAGTTCTAAGTTCTAGGGGACTGATGACCACAGATTTTAAGTCCCATAGTGCTCAGAGCCATTTGAACCAACCCCTGACACTCTCCATGCAAGCTGATTGGGCTGTTATCCCGTTATTGTTTAGGAATGCCGACAATCATCCATATCTGTCCGGGATGAGTCCAACACTGTGATGTCATGTAAAAGCGTTCGTAAGCTAAAAAATCCATGTAAGATAGGTTACATATTGCATACTCTATTTATTTAAGAACGTTTCTGGATCTCTAAAGACCTGTATGTATTATTTTTACATAACAAACGTATTACTGACCATGTAGGTAAGAAATGAGAGTTACTGTACTTTCTACTACCCACTTTCAACTACTTATCAAGTTCATCCAACTACCCACTTTCAACTAATTTTGAAGATCATTCAAAGATGTGTAGATTGCCATAAATATGAAGCTTCCACTAAGCAAATACTTCTAGATGTGTGTTGTAAGATGGGACAAGAAAACATATTTATGTAAACAAATTCCAGTCTTGGTCCCTACTGCTCCACTAGCCAACCACCAACAGATACCTTTGTGTATGTTGTAATGCCAACAGTGTAGCCTAAGCAAAACAACTTTTCAAATGCCCCATGCCACTCAGGGTGAGCCAACCTCCAGCTAGTGAAGCGCATGCCTATCACAGTGTCTACCCAAGAAGAAGGCATGTGTTGAATGATTTTAAGAGCGTAACAATTGGCAACCTTCCACTAATGCAAAAGAAGACAATACTAGTCTCTGGCCTCCACACCACTGCTTGCACTTCGCATCACCTACTTGACCATGTGTGCCTCTCATACTGAGTGCGATAGAAGCCACACGGGCGACCACTGGAAGATGCTGTGCAGCTGCCACTGCAATTGGCTAAGTCATCATGCTGCACTGTTCCTTGACTAGCCTAGTTATAGTGTGTGTGTGCACATGAAGTGAGTGAATGTCTACAATTTGTTTAAAAATATGTTCTGTAGCAGTCGCCAAAAAACTCAAGTATTACAACTGTGGCCACATAGCACCAATCTCACCTCGTTTTTTGGCAGAGATTCAGAGAGATTTTGCAACTGTTATGGTATTATAATTTTAATTGCAGCCCCAGCTGACACCATTGGCAGATTTGTTACACAGATTTCCTCTGCTTCGCTAAGAGTCTGTCCTGTTGTTGATTTTGAATTTTATAGTAACTTATGTTAGTAATAATTATACACGCGGGAAGTATATGAATGCAGACACTTTGAGAATGGTGGATACTGCTTATCAAAACTTATTTATTGTACAGTTGCTATACCTCAAAAACACGCATACCAGAGACACCTAGAAGTAATTGGTACCACTATAAAAATAACAACTGCACAACCACTTACGAATTCATATGACATCCATTTTGCAACAATTAGAAACGGTACAAATGAGTGGGCCGAGTAGCACATGCGTCATGTTTACTCTTATACATACAGGAATCGTTGATTCACCATCGAAGTGCCCCCAGATGATGTACTCGTTACAAAAACGCATTTTATCTGGAGTTACGAGTCACACTTGCGTGTACTGGACTATTTAACACCTTTATAAAACCACAATGAGATTTTCACTCTGCAGCGGAGTGTGCGCGATATGAAACTTCCTGGCAGATTAAAACTGTGTGCCGGACCGAGAGACAGCAGAGCACTTGCCCGCGAAAGGCAAAGGTCCCGAGATCGAGTTTCGGTCCGGCACACAGTTTTAATCTGCCAGGAAGTTTCATATCAGCGCACACTCCACTTTAGAGTGAAAATCTCATTCTAGAAACCTCCCCCAGGCTGTGGCTAAGTCATCTCTCCCCAATATTCTTTTTTTCAGGAGCGCTAGTTCTGCAAGGTTCGCAGGAGAGCTTTTGTAAAGTTAGGAGACGAGATACTGGCAGAAGTAAAGCTGTGAGGACGGGGCGTGAGTCGTGCTTGGGTAGCTGAGACGGTAGAGCACTTGCCCGCGAAAGGCAAAGGTCTCGAGTCTCGGTCCGGCACATAGTTTTAATCTGCCAGCAAGTTTCACTTTTATAAAACGTTTACTGTGGAATGCCTTTCCTTATACTCGAAGTAAAACGGTCCTACTTTATTATTTCTGGAGCATTGCAACCCTGCCACTGATTACTCTGCAGAGAAAGAGTGTATTTTTTGGAGAACCATGCAGCTACAATTGATAACTAGTCGTATTTAAAAAAAAATCGTGACTTGCAGTAGAAATAAAGTTATTTTATAAATAAACCCCTTGCTTACATTTAACTCTGAAGGCGGAACTTCTGCCACCTCTGTCATTTAAGCCCAGTTCCTGTCGCATTCACAAATGGTATGAGGAAAGAATAACTGTCGATAAAACTTAATACTAGATCTAATTTTTCAGATTTTCTCATTGTGATCATTTCGTGGTACGCATTTGGGAGGAAATAATATGTTGCCCAAGTTTTACTGCAGTAAATCTCTCTATGATGTACAATGCTTCTCTTGTAGCGTCCACCACTAGAGTTTGCTTACCAACTGCGTATTGCATCCACACTGACGTTTAACCTTGTCTACCTGTCTTATTGATGTGACCTGGTAAAGGTGTAAGACTGATGAATGATACTCAAAATTCCATCGAACCATTGTTTCGTAAGTCACTTTTTTGTGGATGAATTAAATTTCCTTAAGATTCTTCCAATCAACCTGACCTTCGCATCTGGTTTTCCTGTTGTGCCTCATATAGTCATTCCACTTTAGGTCGCTCAGGATGGCTGCTTCCAGGTAGTTTACGATTTTTATTGTTTCTAGTGATTTGCCATCAATAGTGTAATCGTACATGCTGGATTTCTTGACATATTTATGCACACTGTGTTACATATACTTACATCTAGTATCAACTCACAGTCCTTGTTCTAATCATGGATCCCCTGCAGGTCGTTCTGTAACTTGCTACATTCTTTTCGTGTTGCTGTTTTCTTATAGAAAACTGCATCGTCTGCAACCAGCCTGATGGAGCTTAACGTTGTCCACTGGATCATTGATACTGATGTGTATGCTTCGTGGGAATCCTACAATCAGTCAAGAACATAGATCAATGCTACCACTAGTGTAAATATGGGATACACACTATTTTGTAGTGCTATAGAATGGCTAATTTTCGCCATTAGTGGCGTGTGTGTTTCATTTTGAAGTGAGATCAATTTTTTGTCCACAATCAATGATCTATTCACATACTTGTCTACTATTACAAGCAGTATACATTTTCTTTTACTCATGGTATTACTCCGCACGCTAAGACACTTACTGGGGGAGAAAATTCAGTGGTGTATATTTATTAACGTATACGCCTTGGTGCCTGTTTATGTAGGACGTCTCGTCGAAGTGAAGTACGTCCCACCCTGCTAACTATATAGAACAAACAAATTAAAAAAAAACAAGGTAATGCCAACCATCTGCTCATATTAGAAGTTATTCTGGCATGAATGTTCTCTATAACGAATGAGGACTTTGATAGCAGTTTTTAGCTGAACTAATAAGAGTTTTTTGAAAAAATAAAGACAATATAGACATAGAAATAACATTGTTTACTTTGGTAGAAAGATCAAATGCATCTTCTTTGACTGTGATCACAGATCTGTAATCATACTTGTGTATTACGATAATCAAAATATGGGGGTTTTGTATGCATATTGTTATGCTCTGCCCAGAAGAACATCCACTTCAGGACAAATTTAAGATAGCAAATTTTTAAATTACACATAGAAAACGAAATGTTTTAAAAGTTATTGCTTTTCTATACATTTTGCCTACATATACTGTCCAATAACTACGTGAACTAGGATACAGGACATAATAGCCTTCACATCTTGTTCCAGAGCGCTAAACATGCCTCAGCTAAATGAGACCAATTGATGATCATTTTGGTATGTGGTTCTAATTGGAGAACCTGGACAATCTTGGTACTGATATTGGTAACATAAATTTAACTGTGAATTGCATGCTCCTTCGCAAGAAAAATTTGAATGTCTTTACACCCATTAAGAGCCGTTTTGTGACATCATTATGGTGGTTAAAACCTCTAGTCAAGTGGCTTTCAAGAACAGTTGGAGAGTGACAGCTCTGTAACATTAAACAAGGAAATTTGTAGTACATTTGTCAATTATCCGCTCGATAAATTTTTCAGTTTTATCTGTGGAAGACATGGTGCCATGGGAAAATTAGCATTTCTCCTACATGGTAACAATTATGCGGCATCAAGAGGCATACTGGAAAACTTTGGCAAGGAAGCACTGGAAAATCTTTTGAGGAAATTTAAAAATCCTGTGGCTATACCATACAAAGTGGATTTTGTTGACATTAAAATTAATGTTCTAATGGGTTAGCTGCCTTGAATATTGCAACAGCTTGATGTAGATGACTATTTTCTTATAGACCTGGATATAAGAATTGAAATTTTTAACAGAATATAGGTACATGACAACATCAAACCATAACTTCTGTGTGCCAGAAAGCGACCAAAGAAAAAGCAATGTGATTTTAAACAACGATAAAACACCTGAAAATGACTGTTTAACGAGGAGTAGCTCCAACTACATAATCACTTACAATCTTACTGATTTTATAAATTACCTGATATACATCTACGAGAAAAAAAGTTTTGCACCTACTTTGGCTAAAAAACGCTTTACCAGATCAGAAGCTAAGATGTATAACTGTGCAATGGGCAGTTCGTTTAATTCTATGGAAAGACAGTCTTATACTAAGTGCCAACAAACAGTACTTAGTGCATTCTATGTTACTCTCTTTGCCAATCACTGCTGTGTGGTCTACATTATCAGAAAACTTACAAGACAGCTGTTGTGTTGTATTTAACATTGTTCTGCACTTTGTCTCCTAGAAGAATAAGAACACTCAAAAGTTGACTGTAGTACAAATAAAACTTCAGGACAATGAGTAATGAGAAAAGACTATAAACTATGTTCTGTATGCTTATAGTTTTAACTACTTAGGTGCTAACTACTTACATATGGAGATTGTTAACACAAACTCCAACAAAGACCACATCAGGATGGTACATAAACGTTATATTGAAGTTGGGGAAATACACTCCTGGAAATGGAAAAAAGAACACATTGACACCGGTGTGTCAGACCCACCATACTTGCTCCGGACACTGCGAGAGGGCTGTACAAGCAATGATCACACGCACGGCACAGCGGACACACCAGGAACCGCGGTGTTGGCCGTCGAATGGCGCTAGCTGCGCAGCATTTGTGCACCGCCGCCGTCAGTGTCAGCCAGTTTGCCGTGGCATACGGAGCTCCATCGCAGTCTTTTAACACTGGTAGCATGCCGCGACAGCGTGGACGTGAACCGTATGTGCAGTTGACGGACTTTGAGCGAGGGCGTATAGTGGGCATGCGGGAGGCCGGGTGGACGTACCGCCGAATTGCTCAACACGTGGGGCGTGAGGTCTCCACAGTACATCGATGTTGTCGCCAGTGGTCGGCGGAAGGTGCACGTGCCCGTCGACCTGAGACCGGACCGCAGCGACGCACGGATGCACGCCAAGACCGTAGGATCCTACGCAGTGCCGTAGGGGACTGCACCGCCACTTCCCAGCAAATTAGGGACACTGTTGCTCCTGGGGTATCGGCGAGGACCATTCGCAACCGTCTCCATGAAGCTGGGCTACGGTCCCGCACACCGTTAGGCCGTCTTCCGCTCACGCCCCAACATCGTGCAGCCCGCCTCCAGTGGTGTTGCGACAGGCGTGAATGGAGGGACGAATGGAGACGTGTTGTCTTCAGCGATGAGAGTCGCTTCTGCCTTGGTGCCAATGATGGTCGTATGCGTGTTTGGCGCCGTGCAGGTGAGCGCCACAATCAGGACTGCATACGACCGAGGCACACAGGGCCAACACCCGGCATCATGGTGTGGGGAGCGATCTCCTACACTGGCCGTACACCACTGGTGATCGTCGAGGGGACACTGAATAGTGCACGGTACATCCAAACCGTCATCGAACCCATCGTTCTACCATTCCTAGACCGGCAAGGGAACTTGCTGTTCCAACAGGACAATGCACGTCCGCATGTATCCCGTGCCACCCAACGTGCTCTAGAAGGTGTAAGTCAACTACCCTGGCCAGCAAGATCTCCGGATGTGTCCCCCATTGAGCATTTTTGGGACTGGATGAAGCGTCGTCTCACGCGGTCTGCACGTCCAGCACGAACGCTGGTCCAACTGAGGCGCCAGGTGGAAATGGCATGGCAAGCCGTTCCACAGGACTACATCCAGCATCTCTACGATCGTCTCCATGGGAGAATAGCAGCCTGCATTGCTGCGAAAGGTGGATATACACTGTACTAGTGCCGACATTGTGCATGCTCTGTTGCCTGTGTCTATGTGCCTGTGGTTCTGTCAGTGTGATCATGTGATGTATCTGACCCCAGGAATGTGTCAATAAAGTTTCCCCTTCCTGGGACAATGAATTCACGGTGTTCTTATTTCAATTTCCAGGAGTGTATATTTTTCTCTATCTAGGACAATGTTCTCCATAGAACCATCAAATATAGATACTGCCAAATTTCGATTCGTTCTGATGAACACCACCGGACTAAAGAAAAAGAAGCAATGTAACAAAAGACTTAAATCCCTTAAAAAATGACTCCTTTAGGTACAGTTAATGTGTTACGTATGCAGAAAAAAACGTTGGAAGTGGAAGACAACAATTTCAAGAAACAAAAACTGGAGTATACGACAAAAACAGTTGCCATGAAGGAACAATACAGACTTTACTTGAAAAAGATTAGGTCATTGCAGAAAGGCAAGCAAAATTTACAAATAAAACACAGTAAATGGGAAAATCCTTATACAACTGGGAACACAAAATATCAGCGTTTGCTGTAAATATCTTTGGAAAGTGATCATATGTTGGCATGCTTAAAGAATATGATGGATTCGAAGATGTTACAGGATACACGGAAAACCTGTTTATAGGCCACCATTCAGTCTTAGAACTGCTTAAAAAGATAGCTTACAGTGATCTAAATATCGTGAATCTAACAACAGAAAATCCATTTGCAGAGTTTTAAAAAGACATAATAATTACAATTAATGGTAGTTCATTTACAAAAGTTCTAAATATAAAATAATGTAAGGGAGAAGATGGTCAGCAGAAAACACAAAATGCTTTACCAGTAATGTCATGCAGGACATAAAAAGCAAAATAAAAGGCCCTGAATGCTCTTGGGTAGAAGAATTGCAAGATGGAATAGAGATAACTGTCTAGGAGACAACAGCAGATAGTTTACAAGAAGAAAATAGGTATAGATTAAAATTCCAGAACACACCTTCTTTTGTTTCCTTACCAGTCCACCAGACATGGATTGGGTTCTTCACCATCCACCAATAGCACCGCTATCAGTTTAAGAGTAAAATTTGTGAGAAGATGAGGTGGAACATTGCATTAGCTGCGGGTGATCGATGGGGATGCCGTATCAATATTTGTATTAAGGCAACAAGTACGTGAAATTGTAGTGACATAGCCTTGCATGGCTTAAACCGCCAGCACAGTGGTAATACACAGCTCAGCCTAGTTAGTGTCCCTGTCATCGGGGTTTCATTGGTGTTGCTGAGTATATGACAAACAGTGGTGCATTTACACAAGTGCACTGCTTATTGTATCAATAACTGTTGATTTTGTAGCAGAATCGTATGCAGTCCAACATTATCACAACGAATCAAGGGCTAAGCCAGCCAAGGAGATGAGATGGAGCCACCAGTTACAGCCAAGAGTTCGAGTCCATAGTGGGTACTTATTTTCTGTACTAATTCCGCCCCCCCCCCCCAGATTTAATGCTACAGATAGCTTGCAGTATGTAGCAGCTAGACTGTCAGGAGGTACCAGGCTACACCCAGAGCACAGCTTCTAGCTACTGACAACTCTCTGGGTGTGTCTCTTTACACTAGCCTTGGCAGCTTGAATGTGATCACTCATCGAAGAGGGGATACCTCTGCAGGATTCCAATAGGTGCCACTGGCGTCACTGCTGTGTCTCATGAAACACAGCTGTAGGCCTGGCGCTGAGTGGAGACGTCAGCAAAGCAGAGCACCAGCATACATTGCATTTGGCTGCTGGCTATCTGACAACCAGTCCACTTCTGTGGAATAGAGGCATGGTCGCCTCCGCACCATACCGCAGAATCCATGTATCAATTGAGAATAAAGTGTTGATCTTGACATCCCCTTCTTCCTGGACCTCATAGACCTCCAAACCAGCCTAAACAGATGGCCTCTCAGCGTCCTGTCAATGTCGCCATCCCATGCCACCCCCAGGGTTGGCATCATAAGTGACTACGATTCCCTTGTCCATCCATAGCATCTATGAAGTGTTCGCAGGAGCACTTCTTCTTCACCCAAATTTCTATCTAGAAAACTTCCATCAACAGAATGCTAGCTGTCTAACCCAACTATACATTAAAACACGTGGTCTTTGGCCAAGGTGTAGTGAATTATAATGTTAGTTTTCACACCTTATGTGAGTGTGCTAACTTGAGTTACTTTAAACACAGCTTTATGCTTACTGATACTTCGGAATTTCGCCTTGTGAATACCTAACAAAGATTACACCCATTTTTAATTTCTTGTGTGTTGATAATACAAATAGCGGTCAACTGCAGCTATTAAAGGTTCTTATATACTATAAAGATCCAGTATGTATGTAACAACTGGCAATAACGTTCGAGGAAGTGACTTATCCTGTTGTAAACTCCTACCTCAATTGTGCTGTTTAATGTGTGTACATGTTGTGCGGAGCCCCAAGGTATGGGGTAGGATTCAGAGAAGTATCCACATGTATTAGATACGGGGTAGTGTTCAGAGGTGGTTCCTTATGTCTGTGGGCCAAGGTAGTGTTACGAGGAGGATCCATCCACATTAGGTCTGGAGTAATTTTTAGAAGTGGAACCCACACATCAGGCCAGTGTAGTGTTCAGAAGTGGGGTGGTATTGAGAGGTGGATCAACCTGTGTTAGGCCAAGGGAAACTTGTGTTAAGTTCATACCTTGTTCAGAGGTGGATCCACCTGTGTTAGATCTGTTCAGTGGAAGGTCTACACATATTAGGTCGAAGGTAGTATTCAAAGGCGGATCCATCCGTGTTAGGTCTGGAGATGTGTTCAGGAGTGGGTCCATATGTATTAGGTCTGGGATGGCGGTTGGAGATGGATCAACATGCGTTTGGTCCAGGGTAGTGTTTGGAGGTAGATCCCCCTGCATTAGGTCTGGGGTAGTGTTTGAAGGTGGATTCATTTGTGTTAGGGATAGGGTAACGTTCACAGGTTGATCCATCCATGACAGGATCGGGAAAGCTTCTCATGGTGTAGCAACTGTAGAATAAATAAATGTGGTCGTATGTTATTCATGGTTGTCAAAGTATACGAATTTGTTTACCCTCTATTTATTTTATCGTTCTCCCATTTTGCATCTGTGTCATGTTTATGGAGCTTCGACAGCAAATGTCAGATGGCTGTGAATTTTATATGTGGTTTTACTGGTACATTTTCACATTCTTATAGTGGTCTACATAGCTTGTAGCAGCTTAGGGTCGAGATGGCTTCCAGTCTAATGGAATGGAACTGTCACATAGTGATAGGGCTCCAAGAGAATCACTGAGAGTATCACATTACACTTCCTCAAAAACGAAACACTTAAAAATGCACATAATACCATTTATAATTCAGGGGTTGTGAAACCAGCCCACGAAGTCCATAAGAAGATGTCAGAAACCATACATGCCAGTACACTCGAGCTGATTTGTGTAGCAGAGAAATGGTCTCGAATCTTGAGCACATGGAAGTACCCGGTTTGCTTATAAAATAACTTTTTTCTATTGCCAGTCATAATTTGTTTTTATTTTTAAAAACGCAGTGTGTGTATCGATTGGTGGACACACCTCATATTAATGTCCACCAATAGGTGTCCTGATACATCTACATCTACATCTACATCCATACTCCGCAAGCCACCTGACGGTGTGTGGCGGAGGGTACCTTGAGTACCTCTATCGGTTCTCCCTTCTATTCCATTCTCGTATTGTTCGTGGAAAGAAGGATTGTCGGTATGCCTCTGTGTGGGCTCTAATCTCTCTGATTTTATCCTCATGGTCTCTTCGCGAGATATACGTAGGAGGGAGCAATATACTGCTTGACATGTGATCAGATAATGTATGTGCAGTGTGGATCACAGTGCACTATGAGCAACTAAACTGGGCTCAAACTTCCACACGCCCATTGCCCAAGTGATAGGAGGTATACACTATCCATAGCCAAAAATCTATATCAGAGTCAGTCGCATTTGGGAGGACGACGACTCAAACCCACGTCTGGCCATCCTGGTTTAGGTTTTCCGTGATTTCCCTAAATCGCTACAGGCAAATGCCAGGAATATTCCTTTGAAAGGGCATGGCCGATTTCCGTCTCCATCCTTCCCTAACCAAAGCTTGTGTTCCGTCTCTAATGACCTCGACTTTAAACACTAATCTCCCCCTCAGGGTCAGTCAGTCATACCGACCACTTACTTCTCAAATAAAACGCGCAACTAATAGCATGTGGATGTGATACTAAGCAGTGTTTAACTATTACTAACTTAAGTTGGTATATAATTAACAATTGACAACAGGACAGGCCCTTAATGCAGGGCATGAAATCTGTTACTCATCTTATTCCATTTGATACCTCGCCGATGGTGTCGGGGGGTAGATCCAACAAAAATCGTAACATTAATACAGCCGAAAAATCTCTCTGCGTGGAAGCTATGCAGTGTTTATCTTATATTGGGGCCTTTGACCCTATGGGTGATGTCTATTAGCACTTAGCCAGCAGAGAGACAGGAAGACTGAGTGCTATTTGCTTAGATAAATAAACGTTTGTGTCTTATCCTACAACACACGTACAGCAGTAATTGCTTAAACATTAGAAGTCTCATATTTATGATACTCTGTATGTGATTTTGGATGACCATCTTGAAAATTAGCTAAGAGCCATTGACAAGTAATTGAAAGTGGCTACTTGGACGAGCATGAAAAGTAGTTCAAAGCTGGTAGTTAAAAGTGTAGTAGGCCTCAGTTCTTACATATATGAGCTGCAAAATGTTTTTAACATAATAATACTACATAAACGTCTGGAGGGACCCATAAACACACCTAAATAAATAGAATATGTAACATGCAAACTAACTCAGATTTTTTAGAATTTCCCTTCGTGTTTGCACTAGGTTATGTACAAAGTGATGTCTTAGTGTTGGACACGTCTTGGGCAGCCTGTTTGATTGTGGCAGCCATACTGTGTCCTAAATTATAATAATTAACATCCTAAATTTACAGACGCAGCCTGCTCTCATTGGGTCGTAAATAACAGTGAGGACGATAATTAATTGGGTAGTAAACTGTGTCGTAAATAGATACCAACATCTTCCCTCCAACCAATATAATAATAACCCAGGTTAATAAATTAGATGCCAACTAAACACAAGATAACAGCCCAAGTACCCACTGGGATAAGGGGAGGGAGTGGAGCTAGGTGCTGACCTTGAAGTTTGTGGATGGGGTAGAGAGAAGATCATACACCATCGACCTAGAAATGGTGTAATTCCATTACTACCAAATCACTACAAACTGGTTTTAGAAACAAGAAGTCAAGTGTCAAATAAATGAAACAGTTGAGATAAGCGGCTTAACTAGAAACACAAAGAGTGCAAGAACCAGAAAGCATTAGATGGCATTGCAACCCTCCAAGGACTCTTACAGCAGGAAATTAATCCTCCAAAAAATTCAATATTATAACGTAATTATAAAACGACAAACAGATAAATGCATTGTCTCTCTCGAGAGCAGAAGAAATAGTAAGAACTGTGAGAAAACAAGAGAACAATCCTTTTAAAAAAGTGTGGCACAGTGTCGTGCTTTTGTTGTTGTTGTTTTTGTTTATGATGATGATGATGATGGCAGCGACTACTCAGGAGGATGTCGTTATGAGGAGAAAAAAACTAGCGTTCTATGGATCGAAGTGTGAAATGTCAGATCCCTTATCGGGCAGGTAGGTTAGAAAATTTAAAAAGGGAAACGGATATATTAAAGTTTAGATATAGTGGGAATTAGTGAAGTACGGTGGCAGGAGGAACAAGACATTTGGGCAGGGAATACAGGGTTATAAATACAAAATCAAATAGGGGTAATGCAGGAATAGGTTTAATAATTAATAAAAAAATAGGAGCACGGGTCAGCTACTACGAACAGCGTAGTGAACGCATTATTATCGCCAAGATAGACACTAAGCCCACACCTACCACAGTAGTACAAGTTTACATGCCAACTAGCTCCACAGATGATGAAGAGATTGAAGAAATGTGTGAAGAGAGAAAAGAAATTATTCAGATAGTGAAAAAAAAAGCTACTCCGTCTACAGGCCACAAGTGGCCCATCGGGACCATCAGACCGCCGTGTCATCCTCAGAGGAGGATGCGGATACGAGGGACGTGGGGTCGGCACACCGCTCTCCCGGTCGTTATGACGGTATTCTTGACCGAAGCCGCTACTATTCGGTCGAGTAGCTCCGCAATTGAAATCACGAGGCTGACTGCACCCCGAAAAATGGCAACAGCGCATGTCGGCACGGATGGTCACCCATCCAAGTGCCGTCCACGCCCGACATCGCTTAACTTCGGTGATCTCACGGGAACTGGTGTAGCTACTGCGGCAAGGTCGTTGCCACATTCAGATAGTGAAGGGAGACGAAAATTTAATAGTCATGGGGGACTGGAATTCGAAAGTAGCAAAAGGAAAAGTAGTAGGTGAATATGGAATGGGGATAAGGAATGAAAAAGGATGGCGCCTGGTAGAATTTTGCACAGAGCATAACTTGATCATAGCTAACACTTGGTTTAAACATCATGAAAGAAGGTTGTATACGTGGAAGAGGCCTGGAGACACTGGTAGGTTTCAGATAGATTATATAATGGTAAGATAGAAATTTAGGAGCCAGGTTTTAAATTGTAAGACATTTCCAGGGGCAGTTGTGGACTCTGACCACAATCTACTGGTTATGAAATGTAGATTAAAATTGAAGAAACTGCAAAGAGGTGGGTATTAAGGAGATGGGACCTAGATAAACTGAAAGAACCAGAAGTTGAAGAGAGTTTCAGAGAGAGCATTAGGCAACGATTGACAGGAACAGGGGAAAGAAATACGATAGAAGAAGAATGGGTAGCTCTGAGGGATGAAGTAGTAAAGGCAGCAGAGGATCAAGTAGGTAAAAAGACGAGGGCTAGTAGAAATCCTTGGGTAACAGATGAAATATTGAATTTAATTGATGAAAGGAGAAAATATAAAAATGCAGTAAGTGAAGCAGGCAAAAAATGAAATCAACAGGAAGTGCAAAATGGCTAATCAGGCACGTCTAGAGGACAAATCTAAGCAAATAGAGGCATATATCACTAGGGGTAAGATAGATACCGCATACAGGAAAATTAAAGAGACCTTTGGAGAAAAGAGAACCACTTGTATGAATATCAAGAGCCCAGAAGGAAAACCAGTTCTAACCAAAAAAGGGAAAGCAGAAAGAGGGAAAAAGTTTATAGATGGTATATACTAGGGTGATGTATGGTTCAAATGGCTCTGAGCACTATGGGACTCAACTGCTGTGGTCATAAGTCCCCTAGAACTTAGAACTACTTAAACCTAACTAACCTAAGGACATCACACACATCCATGCCCTAGGCAGGATTCGAACCTGCGACCGTCGCGGTCGTGCGGTTCCAGACTGTAGCGCCTTTAACCGCTCGGACACACCGGCCGGCTGTTATTTCCTAGACGTAGGAGAAACCGTATGTGTTTTGTTTTATGGCTCTAAAACAACTAGGGTTGTACCGACGCATGTCAGAACTGTGGAACACGAAGACAAAGAGAGGTGTTGAAAACGACTACACGTTAATCGCAACCGACGGAAGAGAAGACAGCCGGCCTAGGGTGATGTACTTGAGGGCAATATTATGGAAATCGAAGTGGACGTAAGTGAAAATGAAATGGGAGTTATGATACTGCGTGAAGAACTGGACAGAGCACTGAAAGACCTATGTCGAAAAAAGGCCCCGGGAGTAGACAACATTCCATTAGAACTACTGATAGCCTTGGGAGCGCCAGCTATCACAAAACTCTGCTGTCTGGTGAGCAAGATGTATGAGACAGGCTAAGTCCCCTCAGACTTCAAGAAGAATATAATAATTCCTATCCCAAAGAAAGCAGATGTTGACAGGTGTGAAAATTACCGAGCTATAAACATAATGTCACAGCTAAAAAGTAATTACACGAATTCTTTACAGACGAATGGAAAAACTGGTAGAAGCTGACCTTGGGGATGATCACTTTGGATTCTGTAGAAATGTTGGAACACGTGAGGGAATACTGACCCTACGACTTATCTTAAAAGATAAGTTAAAGAAAGGCAAACCTACGTTTCTAGCAAAGCTTTTGACAATGTTGACTGGAATACTCTCTTTCAAATTCTGAAGGTGGCAGGCTAAAATACAGGGAGCGAAAGGCTATTCACAATTTGTACAGAAAGTAGATAGCAGTTATGAGAGTAGAGGGACATGAAAGTGGAGCAGTGGTTGGGAAGGTAGTGAGAAAGGGTTGTAGCCTATCCCTGAAGTTATTCAATCTGTATACTAAGCAAGCAGTAAAGGAAACAAAAGAAAAATTTAGAATAGTAATTAAAGTCCATGGAGAAGAAATAAAAACTTTTAGATTCGCAGATGACATTGTGATTCTATCAAAGACAGCAAAGGACCTGGAAGAGCTGTCGAAAGGAATGGACAGTGTCTTGAAAGGAGGATATAAGATGAACATCAACAAAAGCAAAACGAGGATAGTGGAATGTAGTATAATTAAATGAGGTGACCCTGAGAGCTTTAGATTAGAAAATGAGACACTTACAGTAGTAAAAGACTTTTGCTATTTGGGCAGCAAAATAAGTGATGATTGTCGATGTAAAGAGTATATGAAATGTAGACTAGCACTTGCAAGAAAATCGTTTCTGAAGAAGAGAAATTTCTTAATAAGGAGTATAGATTTAAGTGTCAGGAAGTATGGAGTTTAGCCATGTATGGATGTGAAACATGGACGATAAATAGTTTATATAAGAAGAGAATAGAAGCTTTAAAAACATGGTGCTACAGAAGAATGCTGAAGATTAGATAGGTAGATGACGTAACTAATGAGGAGGTACTGAACAGAATTGGGAAGAAGAGGAATTTGTGGCACAACTTGACTAGAAGAAAGGATCGATTCCTAGGACACGTTCTGAGGCATCAAGGGATCACCAATTTAGTGTTGGAGGGAAGCGTGGAGGGTAAAAATCGTAGAAGGAGACCAAGAGATGAATACACTAAGCAGATTCAGAAGGATGCAGGGTGCAGTAGTTACTTGGAGATGAAGAAACTTGCACAGGATAGAGTAGCATGGAGAGCTGCATCAAACCAGTCTCTGGACTGAAGACCACAACAACAGATAATGATGGTAATGAGGGAACAGAGGCTGCAATCCAATGTCAAACATAGCTTGCTCCGCTCAATTAATGTCAAAGGGGCCACCAAGCTACTAACCTCCATCTGACTGGCAGATCATCATTGACGGTGCCAAATCCCTCACTCCATAAGACACTACAGCGAGGTTTGGAGTGTAATACAGAACATCCGCACGAAGTCTGATAATCAGAATTTTTGCACTAGCATTTCCCCTTCCCAGAGAAGTGCTGCAGGTGAAATGTTTTTCAACATCAGGATTCGAGCCCGCTGCCACCATGCTGAACATCACAGTACAAATATGCTTCAAATATGTTTATATCCGCCGAAGTACGAGAACGACGTTCTTATTGCTAAAGGAACTATGTAGTATTTGCTGTGGCATTTGAGAGATGTTTTTAAAAGAACTTCAGTTACATAACTTGTATGGGAATTGATGGAATATTATCAAAATAACAGCACCCGAAACCACTGTCCCGCCGTCAGGAGAAGAGGTTCCGCAAACGCCTGCCCTTTTATAACAACGTAAGCAAACACGGAACTCAGGTATGGTTTTTGTGTTGATTTACGCGCTTGAAGCCCATCAGTCTGTGTTCCGCTGTTGTAGCACTGAAATAACTTTCTTGTGCAGCCACGGAGATATTCACAATGTATACGACAGCTGAAAAACTGAGAAACATTATGACGAGTGTTGCCAAATTATTAGAGAAGCCGTGTGGTTGTGTGCGGAATGGTATCCATATCGTGTCGAGCATTCATGGTCTGTCAAACATCATAAAACAAAGTTCTAGAAACTGTAAATGTGAAGAATAAAATACACTCCTGGAAATTGAAATAAGAACACCGTGAATTCATTGTCCCAGGAAGGGGAAACTTTATTGACACATTCCTGGGGTCAGATACATCACATGATCACACTGACAGAACCACAGGCACATAGACACAGGCAACAGAGCATGCACAATGTCGGCACTAGTACAGTGTATATCCACCTTTCGCAGCAATGCAGGCTGCTATTCTCCCATGGAGACGATCGTAGAGATGCTGGATGTAGTCCTGTGGAACGGCTTGCCATGCCATTTCCACCTGGCGCCTCAGTTGGACCAGCGTTCGTGCTGGACGTGCAGACCGCGTGAGACGACGCTTCATCCAGTCCCAAACATGCTCAATGGGGGACAGATCCGGAGATCTTGCTGGCCAGGGTAGTTGACTTACACCTTCTAGAGCACGTTGGGTGGCACGGGATACATGCGGACGTGCATCGTCCAGTTGGAACAGCAAGTTCCCTTGCCGGTCTAGGAATGGTAGAACGATGGGTTCGATGACGGTTTGGATGTACCGTGCACTATTCAGTGTCCCCTCGACGATCACCAGTGGTGTACGGCCAGTGAAGGAGATCGCTCCCCACACCATGATGCCAGGTGTTGGCCCAGTGTGCCTCGGTCGTATGCAGTCCTCATTGTGGCGCTCACCTGCACGGCGCCAAACACGCATACGACCATCATTGGCACCAAGGCAGAAGCGACTCTCATCGCTGAAGACGACACGTCTCCATTCGTCCCTCCATTCACGCCTGTCGCGACACCACTGGAGGCGGGCTGCACGATGTTGGGGCGTGAGCGGAAGACGGCCTAACGGTGTGCGGGACCGTAGCCCAGCTTCATGGAGACGGTTGCGAATGGTCCTCGCCGATACCCCAGGAGCAACAGTGTCCCTAATTTGCTGGGAAGTGGCGGTGCGGTCCCCTACGGCACTGCGTAGGATCCTACGGTCTTGGCGTGCATCCGTGCGTCGCTGCGGTCCGGTCCCAGGTCGACGGGCACGTGCACCTTCCGCCGACCACTGGCGACAACATCGATGTACTGTGGAGACCTCACGCCCCACGTGTTGAGCAATTCGGCGGTACGTCCACCCGGCCTCCCGCATGCCCACTATACGCCCTCGCTCAAAGTCCGTCAACTGCGCATACGGTTCACGTCCACGCTGTCGCGGCATGCTACCTGTATTAAAGACTGCGATGGAGCTCCGTATGCCACGGCAAACTGGCTGACACTGACGGCGGCGGTGCACAAATGGTGCGCAGCTAGCGCCATTCGACGGCCAACACCGCGGTTCCTGGTGTGTCCGCTGTGCCGTGCGTGTGATCATTGCTTGTACAGCCCTCTCGCAGTGTCCGGAGCAAGTATGGTGGGTCTGACACACCGGTGTCAATGTGTTCTTTTTTCCATTTCCAGGAGTGTATATCAGGTAAAAAGAAGAGCATCTGATATAAGAAACGAAACTAACATTTTAGCAGCAGTAATACGCAACTAAAATGTCATTAACAGATATCTCGGTGGACGAGAGGGATAAACCAAGGAGTGTTCTGCTAACACTACATTCAGTCGCATTTCATTTTCATCACGTTTCGCTGCATCTACATCTTGATGGCAGTAACTTCCAAAATTGGTTACACTTCTCCGAATCTTATCTACAAAAAGTGCGAGGTCATGCGGCATAGCCGGCCTGAGTGGCCGAGCGGTTCTATGCGCTACAGTCTGGAACCGCCCGACCGCTACGGTCGCAGGTTCGAATCCTGCCTCGGGCATGGATGTGTGTGACGTCCTTAGGTTGGTTAGGTTTAAGTAGTTCTAAGTTCTAGGGGACAGATGACCTCAGAAGTTAAGTCCCATAGTGCTCAGAGCCATTTTGAACCATGCGGCATATCTATGTTTACGGACAAAGCATCGTTTACAATCCATGGGCAAGTCAGTCTTGGCAACATGTAATAATCGTTAATTGAAAATCCACGCTGACTCAAAGAAGTGAGGAAAAACAACGCTCTTGGTCTATCAACGTTTGGTGCGTGTTTTTTCGAGAGCCACATCATTGCTCCCAGTTTAATTGATAGAAATCTAAATACACCCAAGTATCTCGAGTTCTTAACATTTGCTACTGCCGCAGTTATTACAAGACATCTCACCGGACGTAAGGCAGTATGATCCCAACGTGACGAACGTCCCTCCCATTCCGCACATGTAATGACAGAACCTGTTAAGAAAACATTTGGAGAGCATTGTAACGGTCGTTCAGGAAACGCAAAATGATCTACACACTCACCAAGCTTAACACTTCTATAATTTTATCTGCAGCAAAAATTTAAACAAGAGGTCTCTTAGGACATCCGACTCTCATAAGCATGAAATGCCTTTGTACGGGCCTGTGCTGCCGTTAACGCCAGATGAAATTGAACTTGAGTTATTGCTTGTCCAGAATCACTTTATAGAGCGTAGAAATGCTCAGGTTAAACATTTTGTGCACATAGTGTGACAGCCGTGGTAATAAACACACGAACAGTGCCCGAGATACGTGATTGCTTACATTTGGTGTAATAGGGCAAGCGTTTATGGAACTTCTTCTTCTGACTGCGGGTCAGAGGTTCGCGGTTCTGTTATCTTGATAATATTTCACCAAATCCCATACATGCTATGTCGTTGAAGTTCTCTTAAAAGCTTCTTTCAAATGCCACAGAAAAAAGTATATTGTTCCATTAGAAAAAAACAAAGTCGGTGTCGTGATTCGGCGGCTACAAACTATAAAATTACTTGCGAACGTCAGGAAATTCGCTATATTGTCCGCTGTAGCTCGCGGAAAACCGCACGTCGGAGTTAACCCCTGATGTCTTTACATATGTCTTACCATCCTCTCCCTTTTTCTTGCCAATGTTTTCCATATATTCCTTTCCTGTCCGATTATGCGTAGAACCTCCCTATTCCTAATCTATCAGTTCACTTAATTTTCAGTATTCTTCTGTAACATCGCATCTCAAATGCTTCGATTCCCTTCTGCTCCAGTTTTCTCACAGCCCACTTTTCACTACCATACAATGCAGTGCTCCAAACGTACATTCTCGGAAATTTGTTCCTGAGTTTAAGGCTCACGTTTTGTACTAACGGACTTCTCTTGACCAGGGAACGCCGTATTTGCCAGTGCTAGTCTGCTTTTTATGTTCTCCGTCCATCATGGGTTATTTTACTGCTTAGGTAGCAGAATTCCTTAACTTCGTCTACTCTGTGATTCCAAATGTTGAGTTTCTTGCTGTTTTCATTTCTGCTACTTCTCATTAGTTTCGTCTTCCTTCGATTTACTCTTAATCCATATTCTGTACTCATTAGACTGTTCATTCCGTTCAAGAAATCATGCAGTTCTCCTCCACTTCCACTCAGAATAGAAATGTAATCAACGAATCTTATCACTGATGTCGTTTCACCTTGAATTTTAATCCCACTCTAGAACCTTTATTTCCGTTATTGCTTTTTCGATGTCCAGATTGAGAAGTAGGGGCGAAATATCACATCCCTGTCTTACACAGTTTATAATCCTTGCACTTCGTTCTTGGCCTTCAACACTAATTATTCTCTCTTGGTTTTTCTCCATACTGTTTATTAACCATCTTTCCTTGTAGCTTACCCAATTTTCCTCAGAATTTCAAACATCTTGCGCCATCTGACACTGTCGAACGCTTTATCCAGGTCGACAAATCCTATAAAGTTCCTTGATTTTTTTTCCAGTTCTCCTTCCATTACCAACTGCCACGTCAGAATGCCTTTCTGGTGTCTTTATCTTTCCTAAAGCCAAACTGACCGTCATCTAACACATTCCTAATTTTCTTTTCAATTCTGCTGTATATTATTCTTGTTAACAAATCGAATGCATGAATTATGCGGTAATTCTCGCACTTGTCGGCTATGTGGATGATGTTTTTCCGTAAGTCTGATGGTAAATCGCCGGTCTAATATATCTTACACACCAACGTGAGGTATCGTTTTGTTGCCATTTCCCCAGTTATTCTAGAAATTCCGATGGACTGTTATGTGTACCTCCTCCCTTATTTCATTTTAAGTCTTACAGATCTCTTCTAAAGTTTGATTCTAATACTGGATTCCCAATCTCTTCCCTATCAACTCTTGTTTCTTTCATCACGTCATTAGACATATCCTCCCCCTCAAGGAGGCCTTCAATACACTCTTTCCACGTATCCGCTCTCTCCTCTGCATTTAAGAGTGGAATTCTCACACTACTTTTTATATTACCATCCTTGCTTTTAGTTTCAACGAAAGTTGTTTTAAAGTTTCTATATGCTGAGTCAGTGCTTCCGCCGATCATTACTTTATCAATTTCTTCATATTTTTCATGCATCCATTTCATCTTAGCTTCCCTGCACTTCCTGTTTATTTCATTCCTAAAGGAATTGTATTTCTGAATTCCTGAATTCCCCTGAACATTTTTGTACTTCCTTCTTTCATCGATCAACTGAAGTATTTCTTCTGTTACTCATGGATTCTTTGCAGTGACCTACTTTGTACCTATGCTTTTAGTTTCAACTTCTGTGATTATCATTTTTAGAGAAGCCTATTAATCTTCAAACGAACTGCACACTGAGCTATTCCTTACTGTTGTATCTACAGTCTTAGAAAACTTCAAACGTATCTCTTCATTCCTAAGTACTTCCGTAGCCCACTTCTTTACATATTGATTCTTCCTGACTTGTCTCTTGAACTTCAGCCTGCTCTTCAGTACTAGTAAATTGTGATCTTAGTCTGTATTTGCTACTGGGTACGTCTTACATTCCAGTTTCTGGTTTCGGAATCTGTCTGCACATGATGTAATCTAACATTTATCTTCCCTTATCTCCTGGCCTTTTCAAAGTATAGCTCCTCCTCTTGTAATTCTTGAACAGAGTATTCGCTTTCATTGTTGAAATTTACTGCAGAACTCAATTAATTTGTCTCCTCTCTCATGCATAGTACCAATCCTATATACTACCGTAAGGCTTTCGTCTGCTCCTTCCCCTACAACTACATTCCAATCCCCCATGACTATTATATTTTCATCTCCCCTTACGTACTGAGTTACCCTTTCAAACCATATCCTATCAAAAATTCAATCAAATGATGACTATGAATGATTGTTTACTCTAAGGACCCCATGACCGTCCACTGATCATTCTATTTCATCCCTTCCCAAGTTCACCTAGTGTCCATCACACAGTGGCGGCCGCTGAGGCGTTCCATTGACGTTGAAAAAAAAAAAAAAAAAAAAAAAAAAAAAAAAATGGTAGCATCCGTGTTACGGAATTTTGTCAATAATTCATATATTTCATAAGATATTATATCTAACAAAACTTACAGGGAAACAGAAATAAACACTTATTACAATAACGCCCTTGTTATGCACAGTAAGAGTTTGATGTATTCCTGGAGAACATGATAGCAAGCGTTTGTATAAGAGAGAGAGAGAGAGTGGTAGATTTAGCTATGTTTTTCGCATGTCTGCATGAGAAATAAAACGTAATACTAACTCTGAAAATCTGTCTCGTACACACATATCAACAGCACAATTTTTCACAGATCACAGGGTATGTACGGAACTTTTACGTGGCAGTCGTAAGTAGGTGGTGTTTTGATGAATGGCTGCTTAAGATACCGATGGGGATCGGGCCCGAAATTCCGCTCCGGCCGTTACCGAATGATGTATGCCCTCCGCTTTGTTCTGAGTCGTGCTTGCTGTTTTTTTCGTTTTCTCATTTTTAAATGACGAAGACGACACAACACCCAGTCATCTCGAGGCAGGAAAAATCCCTGACCCCGCCGGCAATCGAACCCGGGCCCCCGTGCGCGGAAAGCGAGCACGCTATCACAAGACCACTGGCTCCATCATCATCATTCAGCCCCATTACGGTCGGAGGAAGGCAACGGCGAACCACCTTCGCTAGGACCTTGCCTAGTACGGCAGTGCGGGTCTCCCGCATCGTCCCCTACGCTCCTCGGAGTATGGGACCTCATCATCATCATTTTTAAATGAGCGCAGAGAGCAATCTTGCTCAGTCACAAGGTTCGAATACGACTCTCACAACACTAGACGGAATCAGGGATCCATATGTCTTCTTGGCAAATGAATCTGTCACTCTCAAATTGAAATCTTCAATCTTATACACGAATTACTTACATTTAACGTAGCGTTGTACCAACTTTCCTATACCCTCAACACAGAAGGCTGCTTCCTCTGCTTTCTGCCAATTCCCTACAGTCGTCTGCAGCTCGTTGTCTCTGGCAAAATGTTTTCTTCATAGCCAGCGGCTCATTTGAACAGAGATGAAACTCAGGACGAGCCAATTACGGGCTGTGATGATGGTGATCAAACAGCTGCTGGAGCATCTTCATTGCACATGAAGAGTGCGGCCGAGAATCGGCAGGAAGAACGAAACGCATGACAGTTATGTTATGTGGGATGCATAACATCAGGCGAAATCTCACACCACGTCCTCATATTGGGCGGGGGACACTATTTTCTAGGCATCTTTACGTGCTTACTGTGCGCTCAGAGCGACCACTACGGTCGCAAGTTCGAATCCTGCTTCGGGCATGGATGTGTGTGATGTCCTTAGGTTAGTTACGTTTGAGTAGTTCTACGTTCTATGGGACTGATGACCTCAGAAGTTAAGTCCTATAGTGCTCAGAGCCATTTGAACCATTTTTCTGCGCTCAGAATTGAAAAGAGCGACGTGCCGCGGTCGACGGTCATAATGACACCACCCAACACATCTGTGCAAAACTTCATCGGATTTTCAAAGTGGTTTCCATTTCGCGACCGATCGGAACTTACTTTCCGAATAGCCTTCGTAGTTCCTTTTTGGTACTCTGCTGTTTCAAAAACATGACATACAAGTGAAATCGATTTTGAAATATCTAAAAAATATTCATTATGTAACAAATATTTATAATAGCGGTTATGTTCTCAGGTAAAACAATTTTGCAAGGAGAATACTTATCCGCTTTTGCGTAGGACACTTAAAGTGTGTTACAACACTAAGTGTCAATCATCGTCTGCCATCTTTCGCTCCCAGAGGCAATCACATCTCGATTTTATTGAGTGCATGTGAGATTCTTCTATAGCCGTGATCTAACACACGCTAGTTCACTTCCTCTACATTGGTGAGAGAATACTAAATGACAGCAACCATGATGAGTACGTTTTAATTATTAAGGAGGTGGAATTTTAAATCTAACGCCTTTCCGTTATATTTCAATATACCTCTGGCACAATATGTAACCCAGTTGTCACTATTTTCCTCTGTAGGAGACGTTTTCTATAATCGTCGTTAACCATGGTAAAGGGGTTCAATCAAACCTTCTCTTTTGCTATTGATTGGCTTTTTATTATTTCTACAAGAACCTACGGTTGCTGCTCCAGCCATGTACAAAATTTTAAAATCTCTAGTTTATCATTATATATTTCCAAGAAATTAATATGAGTTGGATATTGTGAGACTGATTGTAAAAGGTGACTCTTAAAATTACGAGCGGATCTAAAAAAAATGGTTCAAATGGCTCTGAGCACTATGGGACTCAACTGCTGAGGTCATTAGTCCCCTAGAACTTAGAACTAGTTAAACCTAACTAACCGAAGGACATCACAAACATCCACGCCCGAGGCAGGATTCGAACCTGCAACCGCAGCGGTCTTGCGGTTCCAGACTGCAGCGCCTTTAACCGCACGGCCACTTCGGCCGGCACGAGCGGATCTATTTGCAGTTTTAGATCGTTTATAAAGTTGGAACCGAATTCATACTGTAAAATATTCGTAAAGAGAGATAAGTCTGTTTGGACAAGTTACTGACAACTGTAATTACCTTCAAGTAAGCCTTGAGTGACCTATCAGGTCAGAGAGGTGTACCCTTGTGACAATAGCGTTGACAATTGTGGTAATTTTTGACCTACGCTATGATTTTATGATGCAAAATGGTAATGGAATCATCCAAATAAAATAATGAAAAACTTTGGAACTTAACTGTAAATATCTTAATTTCTAAACCAACAGCAGCAATCCGCATGCCACTTGCAGGAGTGTGGCGGAGAATGATTCTGGTACCACTAAATGATCCCCCCATCCCCTGTTAGTCACGGGTGGCGCTTGGAAAAAATGATTGTCGGTAGGTGTCTCTACTAGCCCTAATTTACGTGAAAATCAATGTTTCTAACTTAGTCAAGCACGTCTCACGTTTGAGCAAGCTTTGTTACAATGAAATGAACACGTAGTTTCCGCACAATCCGAATTACCGCCTGTTGTCAGCTGTGCTGTCCGCAGGGCACGCATATCAATCGATCGGTGGCGCTGCCACTCGGCACTGCCCCGAAGTAGTGTTACTTGTACTTGCCGCTACTAGATGGCACAAACGTGAGCTACTGAACGTTTCCATACCTTGCTGCAAGAGGCACTTAGCAGGGTTGCGCTCTACCAAAACAACGGCTGGGTAGTTTTGGCTCAGTACATAAATGACGTAGTAAATGGTAGGATTACCGGTAGGATAAGTAGAGAAAGAAACGTAAATGAATGTGTGAGAGGGAAACTGGGAGCCGATCACTTCTTTGTTTTTTGTTTGTTTGTTTGTTTCGCAAATAATTACTACCGCGCATCTTACAGTGACAGTCCATTATTTACATCCTTACAAAACAGTAATTGCAATTTATAAGCAATTACAATTGGTTGAGCGCTTAACTTTTGCGCTTTTATGTAACAAAAGCAATTACATTTTAAGCAAGTACAGTTTACATGCCCAAACATAAAAAATCTGTATTATTATTATTATTATTATTATTATTATTTTGCACTTTTTCAAAATGGTTAAAATGGCTCTGAGCACTATGGGAGTTAACATTTGAGGTCAGCAGTCCCCTAGAACTTAGAACTAATTAAACCTAACTAACCTAAGGACATCACACACATCCATGCCCGAGGCAGGATTCGAATCTGCGACCGTAGCAGTCGCGCGGTTCCGGACTGAAGCGCCTAGAACCACTCGGTCACCGCGGCCGGTTTTGCACTTTTTCATCATGACCAAAGCCAACAGTTTCGTGTTATTATTAACAAGTGTGGAAGTTCTTTATGGATACCAGAAACACGTTTTATATAAGCTCGACGAAGTATTGCCTTTTTTTAAAAAAAAGTTATCTCTTTTCAGGAAACTGCGTTTCATGCGCTGTATGATAAATACGTATTTTTTAAAAAGTTTTACTGAAACAGTTCTCTGTTTCACGTTGCACATCAGCAATTTGTGAATGAAAATTTGTGAATTTCAATTTTGCTATATATAATATTTAAAGAAACGGACAGGAGGATAACTATGTAGAACAAAAATGTCCGCATTTTCTAGATGGTTCATCACTTTGGGTTTCTAGAGGATTTTACAGCGAAGAACCAAAGAAACTAGTACACGTGCCTAATATCGTGTAAGGACCCCGTGAGCACGGAGAAGCGCCTTAACACGGCGTGACACGGACTCGACTAATGTCTGAAGTAGTGCTGCAGGAAACTGACACCATCAATCCGTACGAATACAATGAGTGGAGATCTCTCCTGAACAGCACATGGCAAGGCATCCCAGATATGTTCAATAATGTTCATGTCTGGCGAGATTAGTGGCCAGTGGAAGAGTGTTCCTCGAGCCACCCTGTGGCAATTCTGGACGTGTGGGATGTCGCATTGTCCTTCCGTAAGTGCCCAAGTCCCTCGAATTCCACGATGGACATGAATGGGAGCAGGTGATCAGATAGGATGCATATGTACGTGTCACCTGTCACAGTCGTAGCTAGAGGTATCAGGGGTCGCACATCACTCCAACTGCACACGTCCCACATCATTACAGAGCCTCCACCAGCTTCAACAGTCACCTATTGACATGCAGGGTCCGCCGTCCGGAGTGGCCAAGCGTTTCTAGGCGCTTCAGTCTGGAACCGCGCGACCGCTACGGTCGCAGGTTCGAATCCTGCCTCGGGCATGGATGTGTGTGATGTCCTTAGGTTAGTTAGGTTTAAGTAGTTCTAAGTTATAGGGGACTGATGACCTCCGATGTTGAGTCCCATAGTGCTCAGAGCCATTTGAACCATCTGAACATGCAGGGTCCATCGATTCATGACGTTGTTTCCATACCCGTACGCGTCCGTGCGCTCGATACAATATGGAACGAGACTCGTCCGACCAGGCAACATGTTTCCAGTCATCAACAGTCCAATGTCGGTGTTGACGAGCACAGGCGAGGCGTAAAGCTTTGCGTTGTACAGTCATCAAGGGTGCATGAGTGGATCTTCGGCTCTGAAAGCCCATATCGAATACGTTTTGTTGAATGGCTCGCACGCTGACTCTTGTTGACGGCCCAGCATTGAAATCTGCAGCAGTTTACGGAACTGTTGCACTTCTGTCGCGTTGAATGATTCTTTTCAGTCGTTCGTTGGTCCTGTTCTTGCAGGATCTTTTTTAGGCCACAGTGATTTGATGTTTTACCTGATTCCTGACATTCACGGCACACTCGTGAAATGATTGCACGGGAAAATCCCCGCTTCACCGCTGCCTCGGAGATGCTGTGTCCCCTGCCATTGTAGCAACACTAACCCATCAAAGAACTGCGCCGCACACTTGTTGTCTTATAGAGGCGTTGTCCGCTGCAGCGGCGTATTCTGCCTGTTTACATATCTCTGTATTTGAGTACGCATGCCCATACCAGTTTCTCTGGCGCTTCAGTGTAATAAGAGACTGATTGCATGCACAGAGAAAGTGATCAATCTGAGGTAACGCCCGACATGTATGCAGTACATCTAATGCACACGAAACGCGGATACCATCTTAACTGATCAAGTTTACCAGGAAAACTACTACTACTACGTTTACTTATGATAGTCTACTGTAGCCTACTGTAGTAGTGTGTATTTTTCAACTCTAACCGGAGTATATCTTTTTATCGTCAATATGACAGAAAGTTATGAGTAGGTATGACTGCTACATCAGAAGTACGAAACGAAATCTACAGTGTGGTTTGAGAATTAACTAATTTGTCGCATGTAAAAGATGCAAAGCGGTGTGTTTTTCAAAATTGTATTGTTGTTACTATTACTGTAGCAATTTGCTTGCTTAAAAATGAATTTCGAAATTCAGTTGGAGAACAGACACCATTTTTGATCCAGCAATCATTATGAATTAAGACACAAAGGAATTACAGACAGTGATCCATTGATTCAAATCGCTGGAGAACTGTGAAAACTTATCCACACACTATTAATGTAATGCTCCTTGGCCATTATTCTCGTCACTCACAGCATTTCGCCGACACGCAGTTACTTCGACAGTGTTGAAGAAGTAAATCTTAGTCTACTGAAACATACCAAACTGGTATTCAGCTGGAGCAAGCTATAGCAACCGCAAATAAACTAGATCTGGAATGCCGTGCATTGATTTTAACACCATTACTCTGCACTGCGAGCCAGTGGGTACAAGCATCGTGTTTTTGAAGGAAATTAGAACTGCAGAGCAAACTGCCTAGAATAAAGCAAGATAAGGCATTTCTGTCCATTATTTGTACACAAAAATATTTCGAATGTTAGTCAAAGTGTTCTAAATTGTGGTTTTTTAGGAACTTTCAAAATCTTGGTCTACCCGAATTAGACGCGTACGTCAGCACAGTGTTTGCGGGGTTCTGAAAGAATGCCGGCCGGCCCCGAATCGTACCTTCCACCCTGAACGTGGTTTTTAGACGTTTTCTCCCATCCGACTAAATGAATACCCAGCTGGTACCCATGTCCCGCCTTAATAACACTATACGCAAACATTGCGGAAACGTTCTCGCACATGCAAATGGGATAAAATTAGATGCAGGCAGATGGGGTGCTGCAATTCATCTCAGGGTTTGGGGGGGGGGGGGGGATGGGGGAGGGGTAGGAGTGGGAGAGGGAGGATAGGATTGTCAAATCCAGACTAACATGCCGATCACGTGAATATACATGACACCGCCAGGAACGCCTAGGAAGATTTCAAAGCCTTATGAGAGGAGTTCGTGATCCACTGTGAAAGGCGTAGCTGTTCACAGCTACGAATGTGACGTATTACTATGTGATGCGACTAATCACTTGGGAACTCAACATGAGCTGTTCGTAGCTGCGACTAAAATTAACAACCAAGTATTCACATTTATGGATTCTTCAGTCATCTCTTGACGGAAAGATTTCACATTTGAAAAAGAGACCGCGCCTACTCGTCACCATCGACTTCGTCCACATTTATGGTTTGTGCACAGCTTAGCCAGAAATGAAAGTAACAGACGCGGAAGCTTCACATGACAAAGCGCTTAGAAAAAATAGCGTTTTTGGTGATGGTCACGCTAGGCATGAGACACTGATGTTGCCCTGGTTTCTATGCAGCGGTTGGCGCAGCGGAGAAAGTACAGAAAGGTAATCCGTGGGGTGTGGGGTCGAGTCCCTATGACAACACTCTTTTGTTTTCAATTTTTCATTGACCTACACAGAAAATGATACTCAATATACAGGGTGTCCAAAAAGTCTTTCCCTGATTACATAAATTGATAACTCAGGCTAGAAGTAAAATATAAATATGAAACTTTTGTCGAATTGTTTACAACTATCAAAGTTTTTTTTTTCTGTTTTAGGTTCGCTGTACGTAAGTAGTGGATGAGGTGCAGTGCCCAAGAAGCCATGTTAACCAATCAGGTCCTGTGGTACCATGAGACACGATCACCAGCCACAATGCAGAGACACTTCCAGGCAACATTTGGAAGGAATCCACCTGATGTCAAGAGCATTAAAGCCTGGTATGAAAGGTTCAAGAACACAGGATAGGTTGCTGACCTTCCGAGGTCTGGTCGACCAAGAACATCATCAGACATGGTGGAAGCTGTAAGGCAGTCTTTTCTGCGAAGTCCGAAGAAATCGGTGCGCAGGGCCTCACGTGAATTACACATGCCAAAAAGCTCTCTCCATGACATTTTACACAAACGTATATTGTTTCGTGCATACAAAGTGCAAATCGTTCAGGCCTTGTTGCCTAATGACAGTACACGTCGATATGACTTTGCGGTCGAAATGCTATCACGTATTGAGGACGAATTGCCTTTTCCGACGAAGCGACCTTTTTTGTCAGTGGAGAAGTGAATCGCCATAATGTGCGCATTTGGCTAGGTCATGGAGTGCACCAGAGACAGTCCAACGGTGAATGTTTGGTGCGCGCTATTGCACGATCGAATTATCGGGCCATTCTTCTTCGCTGAGGCTACCATCACATCTGCAGTGTATCTGGACATGTTGCAACTGTATGCTGTTCCTCAGCTGCTTCAGTATCACCCCGATGTCTTGTTTCACCAAGACGGTGCATCTCCTCATCGGGGTTTGGACGTCCGTGTCTATCTCGATATGACCTTTCCTGGCCGATGGATTGGTCGTGATGGGCCAACGGTTTGGCATCTACGCTCTCCTGACATAACCCCATTAGACTTCTTTTTATGGGGTTATGTCAAAGACGAGGTCTACCGAACACGTATACCAGATCTTGAAACCCTGTGGCAACGGAAAACCACAGTCGTTGAATCGATCCCTCCAGTGATGTTGGCTAATGTGTGGACGGAAATTGAATATCGCCTAGATGTGCTACGTGCTACCAAGGGTGCCCATGTGGAAGTTTACTAATGTGTGAAAAAAACTTTGATAGTTTGTAAACAATTAGACATCAGCTTCATATTTGTATCTTACTTCCAGCCTGAGTTATCAATTCATGTAATCATGGAAAGACTTTTCCGACACCCTGTATCATATTTATTAAAATTTTCAGAAAAGTATGAAAAGGAGGGGCGAAGGAAAATTTGGGACATCAGTTAAATTTCCTGGAGAAGACCGTGTGGAGTACACGGTAGCTTCTTATTTAAAAATAGGTACTTGTATTATTTTACAGTTGACGATTTACGGGTCCTGGGATTATACTCACCGTAAAACAAGAGAATCTGTAATTTTTTTGGCATCTTGCACACGTTATAAACGCTACATTTTTACGATAACATGGTTGTTTTAACGTTGCTATAGAAAAATAAAATTGTATTACATTCATAAAAGGTTCCCTCTCATTACACAGTTTGCAACTAACCACGCGTAACGCCGCTCAAAGGTCAAAATCAAACTAATGGAATGCGAAATCCTGTGCGATTTAATTACAGTCCCTTCTTGGAAAGTTGTTTGCAGCGTCCTCTTGGGTGTCGTTTTTACAACCTATTCTTGGAAATTTATTTTATATCCTCAATTTTCCTTTGCCTTTCCATTTAATACGTTTTGTAAAAATATTAAAAAACACGAAATATTGAGCTTTTTTTCGGTTTATTTTCTGTGGACGTAACGTAAAAATAGACTCGTATAATAAATTTTATACACAAGGATTTGTCTCCTCGGCTATCGGATTATCGCTTTGTGTTCTTTTCGCTGCGCCAGCCGCAGCTTGAAAACTGCTCTACGTAAATGAGTGATGACTCGATCGGCCGCTCCAAACATGCTTTTTTTCTCCCATAAATGCTTGGCTATTTCTGTCACTTTTATTTCTGGCCAAGCCATGCATATACCCTAATATGGACGAATTCAGTGATGATGAATAGGCGAGATCGCCTCGTCAGTTTGAAAAACAAACAAATTGTCTACTTTTTCCACTAATATTTGATTATTTCGAATCATTTGCGGCTTATTGGGCCATCATCAGGAAACAACCGACTAGCGCCCACAAGAGACAACATTGCGCAGGGAACCAAACATTAGAAATAAAGATACTATGACAAATAGAGGATGTTTTTCCATTGTATTAGGCGAGGAACGTGAAATCGTGTTACGCTTCAAATACGTTAACTTCCAGTGTCACAGTATAATTAACAAGATGGATAGTATCATACACAGTACATATCGAAAACTCACAAAATTACAATATCCACGGTGTTTAATGTAATACTTAAGGTTGTGAGGCAAAACGAAGTGAGATAGATATAACGAAAAGTAATGTTTTGCTATAAGCTCCTGGAGATTGTAAACATTAGGGGAGTCTGTGGCTAGCTGACTGGATCATTTGAAGCTTAAGGACGGAGATATGTTCAGCTATAACTGGCCATTTAGAACCAGGTGGTGGCTTTGAGCTGAATACATATTTATCTGAAGCGATTCTATAAAATTTGAGACAAGATTAATAAAAACAGTGAGAAGCTAAGATGGCTTCAGGTGTTCTATGAAGTCTCTCTCTCCTTTGAGTGCAAAGCATAGAACGTCCCTACAGCCATGTCCTTGATTGGGATGTTTTCAACTCGCACGTCACATTGGCTTGAATGTCAGTTATGTCATCAAAGCGTTCATGAAAATTCAGCACTTCGTAGACGCAGTACAGCCACGCATCGGCCCGCTCCGTTAGCCGTGCGGTCTAACGCACTGCTTTCCGGGCGGGAAGGCGTGCCGGTCCCCGGCACGAATCCGCCCGGCTGATTAGTGTCGAGGTCCGGTGTGCCGGCCAGTCTGTGGATGGTTTTGAAGCGGTTTTCCATCTGACTCGGTGAATGGTGGCTGGTTCCCCTCATTCCGCGTCAGTTACACCATGTCGGCGATTGCTTCGCAAACACTTCCTCCAAGTACGCGTACACCATAATTACTCCACCACGCAAACATTGGGGTTACACTCGTCTGGTGTGAGACGTTGGCGGGGGGATCCACTGGGGGCCGAACCGCACAATAACCCTGGGTTCGGTGTGGCCTGTTGTAGGGTTGTGAACCACTGAGGGTTGCAGCGGGGACGAAGCCCCTCAGTTTATTCTAAGTCCCCAGTTCAATACAATGCAATACAATACAGCCACACATCCACTGCTTAACATAGCCTGCTCATGATCGACCGCGCGAAAGCACGTCTGTTGTTTACAGTTGTCAGTTCAAGTTGCCAGGGTAGTTACTGACCTGACGTCGCTTATACGTTGCGAATAAAATCAGTCTAGGATTTTTTTGGACGGACCGTGTATGTAGAAATTCTTCCTTTGCTTTAACAGTAGCTGTTTCTCTCGAAGACAATGTGTCTGTCCTCTTACAGGTTTTCCAGAACGCTTGGGCTCAATATTATATTGATGCTAGAAGATCCTAAATTGGGTAGTTTCAGATAACGAACTAATGTTCCGAAGTGAATATTTAGTTTTTTTATTCACTTCAACAACTTACACCTGATAGCAATCACATAGCAACTGTTCACACTGAAAACTGTCAGTTCCAGTGGCCGCATTACAAAGGTGCGCAAAATTTCCCGTTGTTTAGTTGCTCCCAATATTAGTGTCACTGTTTTCAAAACCACACCGACTTGCGTGGAAGGTGAGATACACTCTCCAATATATGTGGAAGGACGTTTCACTGGAACGTCAGTAGCGACGGTTCTAGCTCATATGTCTTTGCGCCAACAAGCTGATGTCGAAAATAAATCAACTAAATAGTCCAGCTTTAGTATTCAAAATACATTAGGACATTAATTTCGCTTTGGAATTTAAACAAAAACACATTAAGCAGGTTGTTACCCTAAGGATGGATCATGAATTAAGACTGTTATCCACGCCTGGAGCCGACACCTGGATCCGATGTGCCCCTTGCATCCATGGTTACTGCCGTTCTCAAACTAGCGCAACGGACACCATTTGAACTGGATCTCTTAATCTGTCGTGTATGAACTCAACCCGAAAGTTAACTGGTGATTCTTCCCAGTGGTACGAGACGAACATGACGTATTCGTCACTGCCGATGCGACCACTACTGTAGTTGGGAATACTTTCACATTAGAAACTTGAAAATCTCTTCATCGCTGCGAAACTGTTGTAACATCCATCCATCTGTAACTGCTTGCTGTAGCCTCGGTCTCTCGCTACATTTTACCCCCACCCCAAAACACTCAAACTGCCTTCCATCACAGAAGTGATAATCCGTTAATGCTTCAGGATGCGTCCTATCAACATATTCTTCATTTTAGTTAAGTTGTGGCGTAAATTCCTTTTCTCCTCAATTAGAGTCATCGTCATCAGTCACCCGATCTACTCATGGAGTCTTCTGCATTCTTCCGTAGCAACACTTTTTAAAAGCTTCTAGTCTCCTTTCAGAGTAGACTTACTGTAACTTACTTATATCTGATGTTACTAAATTTTTCTTTCTCATAAATGTATGTCAACTGTCTGGTTGCATTTTATACCCTCTGTACTACGACCACTGGCATTAATTTTGCTGCCCCGATAGAAAATTCATCACTAGAGCCGTGGTTCCCAACCTCTTTGAGACTATAACCCCAGAGTGCAATCACATATTATACCACACCCCTCCATCCCCTCCCCCAACCAACATTAGCACCTAAATAAACCTTAGAACGACAAAATTTTCTCTGCACACTTTCATTTTTAAAATGAGGAATGATATGTGATATTTAGTGTTTGTATGTATTTTATTAAGCCACGAATTATTGAGTCAATGTGACAGTAGGTACTGCTTACTTCTAACACCATGCTTTATAGAATGATGAAACAATTTTCAGTTCATCATGCATAATATCTGCAGCTCTTTCTCAGAAAGAAGGTTAACTATCCACACTGAGGACAGACACTTGTTACAAAACATACCTCTGCACCACTTCTCTTCCTAGTGATACTTGTTTCATACAGACCCTGCACCCTCATTTAAAATAATTCAAATTAAAACGTGTGCACCACACTTAGTCCTACTGTTTGTAAATCAGTTGAGTGTTGGACTCCGTAATTCTGAACTGGCAGAAACAATAATATTTCTGGCTACCAATACTTTGTGTTTCATGATTGCCAATAATAACAATAATAATAATGATAATAAAATAGTAATAGTAATAATAACAATAATAAAGTGTACACCCTGGAAGAGCATAGTCGTGTTGTCTTGTTAATTAGTTCATTTATTATAACGACGCTAACGATGAAGCAACTTGTCGTCTATTGTGGGCAATATCTACAACTCGGAGGAGACATTTTAATGAAATATTTAAGTATATTTAATCTGCGAGGGTCGTTCAACAAGAAATGTCCCACAATTTTTTCTCAGACGGTATTTATTGTTGAGAGTCATAATCTGGTGACAATATACATCAACATGTCTCGTCCATGTCCTATTTTTCGACGTAGACTACACCACGTTCTATGGACGTACGTCAACGTTGTGGAAGAACATGTATTCCCTGCTGGTAAAAGCTCTTGTACTGTAGCCGTAGCTATGTTTTCACTGCATGACTGACACTCCCGTCATCTTCAAAGTGTTGGTGTGCCACGTGGCGGGCAGTCTGTGGTGCCAAAGTTCGACTTTGGGAGAGCTCGAGGTGTTGTGGGCAAAGGGTGGCTAGAGAAGACGAAAGTCCCGGCCACATATAAAAATAGTTTTGTTATTACTGTAAATATGGAGCGCTAGGGGTATGCTTTAGAGGCGCGCAGTGATTCTCAAGTAGCTGGCAAGTGATCAGATTCAGAATAGTGTACGGCAGTACAGTGTACCGTGAAGAGCATAATAGTGTTCTGAGTACATGTTTATTACTGTCGCAGTATTGCACGTATTGCACGGCGTGGCAGTAAGGAGAGAATAGTGAGCCTTGTATTGTGGTTCATTAAAGTCTGAACGGGGTGGAGAGCGGGAGGGGGGGGGGGGGTTGAGGGTATTGTAACCTCCCCCTCACTTATCGACCTTAATGACAGTGAAAAATTAAACCACGTGTACCTAATGTAAATTTGGGAAAAGCAATCGTCACCGAAGTTAATCTGTCGGTAAAGAGGGAGGAAAGTGTTACATCTAAATGAAACGAAAAATGCAAATGAAATTGGTGGAAATTAATTTTGAGAAAAGGGTAAAATTAATAAAGAAAGTAAATGTGCGATCGTTACGTTAACAATTAACTGGCGTTAATTAGATATTTGAGATTTGGGGAAAATTACGGTCGCCAGTCCTATGGACAACTACTATAATAACTGAAAATGAAAGATTAATCCACATATAATTAGCAGTAAAAGCGTGGCAACTGAAGGTTGACACGTGTTGTGTGAAAACTGAATGTTTGTCAGAAGTAATAAATTTCCCTACACTCTGACTTAATTTAGCAAGAGAATTCATAAAACAGGAAAATTGAAAATTAATTTAGTGACTGAAATTAATAGTGAACTTTGTTTCTGAAGCACTACGAAATTCAATAAAATAAGGTTAATCTTGGACTACCTCAACAATCATTTCAAAAGCTACTTGAATCTACGCAACTTAGAAATAAGAGATTTAACTTTGAACTTGAATTAAATGATTCTGAACAATTAACAATAGAAAAATTTAGTACGTACCAAGCTGAGCTGCAGTCACAGGTAAGCTACAATATGGTAACAAAACTCGCACTCTTAAATTTCTGCTTTTGTAATCTAAATATTGTAGCCAGCTATGAATACTTTAACTGAACTTTGAAATTAAAGCAGTGAAATGGAATGATATTACTTTAATGCTGGCGTTTGAATTTCAACGACACTAGGGTTCATTCCGGAAAAGGAAGGGACCCTGCTTGGTAATGCAGTTGGGACAATGAGCAACAAAGGCTCATGCTAAGTTGCTGTATTTTTTGATGCAACAGTTTGAAAAGCTGAGGTCTGCCATACAGTTCTAAAACTTTAGGTGCTTCCAGTCTTCCTTGTTGGTTGATTGGAAGGTTTGAAGTCGTCGGTCGAGGAGGTGGCGACAGTCACTCATTGTCGGCCGTCGCTGTTGCAGAAGCTGGATGTTGGCGCGCCTTCTTCTCGACACTGTCACCAGGCGAAATGGGCTCTTGATGTGCACCAGCTAATGCTTCCCGTCCGCGACACCGTGTCAGAAACTATCATAGCAAGTCGAGCGCAATTACATGCTGCCAAACCCCGAAAGCGCGGCAACTCGCGGGACCGTCACACAACACACCTGCTCCACCGCCCTACTCCAGCCAGACTCCCTCTGCCCGTGCTCCATGCAGCAGAGTTAACACTACCAAAGATCCTAAACACTTTGGTTCTCCACATGACCTATCGATGTAATCGTTCGATAGCATAGTTTTCCCTAGGCCAGACCCAGCGTAAAAATAGAAATAATACTTACAAAACAAACCAATTACATCGACATAAATGTTCATAGCAGTAGCAATTAGCTGGTTCGTTTTACTATATCCAGTTGATCGCCCGATTGTAACATTCTGTGGGCAGAAAATGTAAACATTCTATTCTTTATTTTGTAATTCTCACTTGGTGCCTCTTTTATGTGTCAGAGGGGCTCAGTCAGACTGAGCTGCACTTATGATATTTCTTAATGTTTTTTCTGTTGTTTATTCTAATATTGTCTGATGTTCAGTTTATGCAAGGATTAGCTCTGAGACATGTACCGTTGACTTTTCCTCAGCCTTCTGTTCATGTCAACTTGTTTGCGTGGAAGTATTAATGTCGCATAAATGTTTTTGTAAAATACGCCTAAACCTGCATAACTCCCAGCCCAAACGCCTGTCCACCCAAACCCTACTCTTCTATGAAACTTCCTGTCAGGTTAAAACTGTGTGCAGGACCGAGACTCTAAGTCGCGGGCAAGTACTCTACCATTTGAGCTACCCAAGCGTGACTCATGACCCGTCCTCACAGCCTTAATTCCGCCATTACCTCGTCTCCTACCGCTATAAGGACGGGTCGTGAGTCGTGCTTGTGTAAAGATGGTAGAGCACTTGCTCGTGAAAGGCAAAGGTCCCCAACTCGATTCTCGGTCCGGCAAACAGTTTTTATCTGCCAGGAAGTTTCACCTCAGTGCACACTCGCTGCAGAGTGAAAATTTCATTCCCTACGCTTCTACTTTGCACCGCAGTTAAACGCCCATTTTTCTCGAAGTCCTTTAATTGTCTCCCATTGGAACGTATAAGTTTCAAATTTGCTTCAAAGGTATCTACAACCGTTCTCTGCAGTGGTGCAAAAGCGTAGCGCCCTGCAACTTCCCCTCGGATTCGGCGACGGTTCAAACAGTAAGGTGTCTACACATTCGGAAAATAGTACAGAGCTCAGAAGTTCATGTAAGTTCGGGAATGACGTCACATTCGCACCAAATTTCCCCACAATGCTTCCTAATGCCACTGTGAACGTACACGCAATGAGAAGGCCGTCACAGCTCCTCTTACCAACATTTCACCCCTTGTTTTGGTGTGTCTGCGATGCGGGCCAGAACCGCTAAATGTAACGTTACAGCCATGCAGTTTTCTTCATCACTGCTCAGATTCGACTCGAAAAGGCCATAGAGGGGGTGCATAAATGCTGTCAATGAAACCACCCTTTTTCCTGGGGCGTTGGTTCCAACACATTCGCCGCTCGGCATTAGCCGAGCAGTCTCAGGCGCTGCGGTCATGGACTGTGCGGCTGGTCCCGGCGGAGGTTCGAGCCCTCCCTCGGGCATGGGTGTGTGTGTCTGTCCTTAGGATAATTTAGGTTAAGTAGTGTGTAAGCTTAGGGACTGATGACCTTAGCAGTTAAGTCCCATAAGATTTCGCACACATTTGAACATTTTTTCCAACACATTCCGCGGTTGAAAGCGACAGTTCGCAGTGCGATGAACAACCGCAGAAGACGCTCTTGACAACCATTGACACTGCTGACAGCCCCGAACGTTTTAAGCCTTCTCTAACGACACGGTGCGGCTGCACCCTCACTAAAAGTGATCGTCCACCTTTGGACTGGAGCGCGACTGCAACTTTTGCTGTCATGCACTGGTTGGAACCTCTAGGGACCGTTCAAAACTATTAGACGAATTTGAACGTGTACTTAAGTTTTTTCAACGCTCCTGTTTTAGGACCTCCTGTGGTCAGATCACGCAGGAGGGTGTGATGAAAACGGCAATGGGTCCCTCTAAGACACTCGCAGTTTGGCAATACCCTCAGCGCCACCCAAGCACCTTTGATAAGCACTTTAGCCGGCCATAGTGTCCGAACGGTTCTAGGTGCTACAGTCTGGAACCGTGCGACCGCTACGGTCGCAGGTTCGAATCCTGCTGCGGGCATGGATGTGTGTGATGTCCTTAGGTTAGTTAGGTGTAAGTAGTTCTAAGTTCTAGGGGACTGATGAACTCAGCAGTTAAGTCCCATAGTGCTCAGAGCAATTTTGCTAAGCACTTTAGAAACGTACTTTCAGAAATTGCGACATCAAATCAGCCTGGCTGTTGCTCTAGTACCTAAGGGTGTGAGTAACTTACTTTCTGTAGTCCTCTCATAGCATCCAACAAACGTCTTGCATTTAAGCCATACGGAAAAAAATGTCTTATGAGTAACCTGAAACAAAAGAACGAGTTTTCGAAGCCAAGAGACAATAGTTTGAGGATTCGACGACGGTAGTAAGTGAAGTGGGCTGGCAGCTACGCTCTTCGCGTCGGCTTCGGGAGTACGGAACGGAAGGATGGTGCGCATGCGCCGCCCTACAGTCAGCTGCCAGCTAATTTGGCTAATTGGTGCCACAAACACAAGGGAGGCGGCGACAGACACAAGTGCGCCAACTTAGAGTTTGCCGCTCTTCCTTTTACAGCGGCGTCCACGGATGCGTCTTCAGGGGATAAACAGGACAGAATTAAAGCACATTAATCGGCAGCGTGCAAGTGGTTTTATGACTGCTTTGTCCCTTTACGTACTAAGCAGTTTAGGCTTTCGTAAAAAAGTGACACATTTTAAAGAATTATGGTGAAGCACATTGTAACATTTCGACTAATAGCCTGATACATTAAGTAACTAACTGAGCAAGCGCATAAAGCCTGAGGTATTACTCACGGGAGCTTACCAAGGTGATGGACAGGCCAAATCGCAGGGCAAGTTCGGTTTACCCTACTTGTATGTCAGAAGACAGAAGCCGCCTTATGAAGTTATAGAGGAACACGCTACTTCCCTTTGTCCTTGACAGTAACGAGATAACCGTTCTTAAGTAAATGTACTAAAAGGTTCCCGTTGTTTTTTTAATTAGATTTAACTTTCATTCTCAACTGCAACACCACTCCAAATACCGGAATACCTAGTGGAATTCTTGGAGCTATTATGCTTCATACCAAGACCAGGGAGCGCGTCTCTGCTGGTACATTCCACTCAGTGCAGCGTCGTCTGAGGTTGGTACGAGGCTATAATGAGATTTGGCGCTGTGATTTATCTAAAACCTGCTACATAATCTGACCAAACGACTTCAATATGACTGATCAGGGAATTAATTTCGTTGATACTTCAAAAAGATATATCACGGGAGCGGGAAAGCAGTGGTGGGAAGCATGCAGGCGGAAAGACAAGAGAATCACACTTTATGAAAGACATTTATTAACATGAGGTATACTCTCCTCGAGTTTAGAAATAGTTTGATAACAAAAATTACCTTGATGTTACTGTTTCTTACGAGATTGATTCCATAACTAATTCTAAGGATATTATTATGTCAGCAAAGGATCGTACCATCGGGAAATTGGGACTCGATTGTTCTTGTGAACGCACTAAAAACTCAAGCACTCTTTACGGCAGTGCAAGGGAGAAACAATGGGATAAGTCCACCAACAATCCATACACACTGCGAGTGGTTGCCATCAAACATTGCTTGTGCCCATTCATTCTGCTCAAGAAAATCTATAGAGCACAATGGAAAAATCTTAACGGCGGTAGTCTATGAACAACAAATTGCCCTCCAAATAATTACTTGAAAACGAGTGAAACTTACACACGCGAAACTTAGCTACATAACTCCCTCGGTAATTGAATTTAATTATTGCTTGTATTACCTGCGAGTATAGAACCGTTCGCTCGGCCGAAGATCCGTACCTAGAGACTTGAAAGTTGTACACCTCCGCTAATATTACTATAACAATTATTGGAATAATAAATCTAATAAAAACTTTTGTAGATAGGATTAGGATTGTTTTTCTTGATTTAAATCAAGCTTTCTGATTGGAAGTCAAATGTACTATTTATACTAGAAAAACAGTTATGTACCTCGTCAATAAATAGAAATGTATAAGAATTACAGACTCATATCACTAACGTCGATTTACAGTAGGATTTTGGGACTTCTGCTGTGTTCAAACATTGTGAATTACCTCCAAAAGAAGGATCTATTGAGAAATAGCACGGATTCAGAACATACCACTCGTGTGCAAAACAACCAGCTCTTTATTCTTACGAAGCAGTGAGTGCTATCTTCAGGATATCCCACATTGATTCCATATTTCTAGATTTTCAATAGGCTTTTGCACCGTTCCTCACAAGTGGCATCGTATCCTGTCAGAAAGGTTACAGTTCGTAGTAACACACGAAAAGTCATCGAATCAAACAGAAATGATATCAGAGTCCTTCCCCAAGGAAACCTTTCAACAAAAATCGCGTGCGTACAAATGACGTCTCTGTCAATGCTCTTCCCTTTTGTACCTTGTGTACACGGTACTGCTGCCATCTATATAGCCGGCCGCTGTGGCCGAGCGGTTCTAGGCTCTTCAGTCCGGAACAGCGCTGCTGCTACGGTCGCAGGTTCGAATCCTGCCTCGGGCATGGATGTATGTGATGTCCTTAGGTTAGTTAGATATAAGTAGTTCTAAGTCTAGGGGACTGATGACCTCAGATGTTAATTCCCATAATGCTTAGAGCCATTTGAACCGTTTTTGAATCCAAATAATAAAGCGATCTGACATTTGTCCAATGCAAATATGCTGTCAGTGCACACCATTGTATACACTATAAAATATGCTGGGCACTATGACCAGGGCTTGTAAGATAAAAATAGTTTAAAATCCAAAAATAAAAGCAAACAAATAAAACGTCCGGTCATGCTGTGAGCTGCTTCCATTTTGAAATGACAGCATTCACTGTATGTTTTGTGCAGTCTGTTAAAGAAACTGCAGAAATTACTCTGGAGAAGCAAGTTTTTTCCCAGCGTTTGCATGGTAGAATACACTCATGTGACAAACAAAAAATATTCTATTCAAATTTAAAATTGTTGCAGTCGGGAAAATTTTGTCAGTAATGCATTGACACTCTATATGTTGCATTGTTACTCTAATACAAACTAATAATCATTAAGTTGAATTAAATTAACAAGTACCCGGGTTGGATAAAAATTAGTGGCAGTACGTTTATAATTCATAGCAGACTTTATTGACAGACGTTCACAGTATTTCATGTCGTCAGTATAAACGTGTCGCACCTCGATCACCTTCCCCCACACAGTTGGAGGCGGCGTAAAATGTCAGCCCATCCCTCTGTTGACGTGTCACAAGGACAGCCCTAAGGCACGGATGATGTCCTCTCTTGAGTTGTAGGACGTGCCGCGAAGAAGTTCCTTTCGTTTGGCGAAGAGGTCGTAATCGCACGGACTTATTTCGTGTGAATGCGGTGGGTGTTCCAGTATTTCCCACCCACACGTACGCAGAAGCTCCTGCACAAGATTCGCCTTATGACATGATACTCTGTCATGAAAGATGATGGAATGGAGCGCCAGGAGGAATGCGCCACTTTAATCCTGATCCACGCATTTTGTTCGTGATTCCTAAACATACTGTTAGGTCGCCTGAAGTGGTCTCCCGCACTTTCACACAGTACGCACTGCAACTGACTCAACGTACCCGCTGGTTGCACCACTTCACCGACGTGCGAGCAGCTGCAGACAGCGCGCATGCCGTGTGACGCACGTCCTTCATGTTGCGGCAGTGTTGACACTATATTTTGTTCAACCCAGGTGTTATCAAAAACCAGTTATAATTTGAAAACGTTTTGGAATAGCGGCTACTGGAAAATAAAACAAATTCTCATTTTCAAGACAAAGGAAGTAACACAGATATTGTAGAAACTCAGTTCATTTGCAGATATGACGTGTTCCGTGGTAGAAGACCTTCTCCCATTTGAAGGTACAAGATGCTGCACATCCGACGAAGTATGGTCTAACCGTCCACATATTATGTAACTAAACTAAAAAATTTAGAGAATTTTAGTCGCCATGAAACTTGTAACACTTATATCGATTAGGAGTAGGTGTATTTTAAGTAACTGTGTATCTGCCATTTATGAAGTGTTCTTTCTATGTTGTTTTAACTCCTTGATGTATGCAAGAAAATTAGAGATTTGTAGTGTATATATGAAAAATGCAAAAGAAAATGTCGAAATTTAAAATTATTGTAATATGAATATGTTTATGAATGAAGTATGTTTATTGGCACTGAGCACTATGGGGCTCAGCATCTGAGGTCATCAGTCCCCTAGAACTTCGAAATACGTAAACCTAACTAACCTAAGGACATCTCACACATCCATGCCCGAGGAAGGATTCGACCTGCGACCGTAGCGGTCGCGCGGTTACAGACTGAAGTGCCTAGAACCGCTCGGTCACAGCGGCCGGCGTATGTTTATTTAAAGCTGGTTCATGCTTAGGGCACTTGTATTTGTAACACGTAAACGTTGTAGGGAAGTCCCTCCGCAACGAAAGTGGCATGGCGGGACGTAAAAGGTGGGTTCTGCGGTCGAACTGAGCGGCTCCTTTTTGTGAACGGCACGCAGTGTGTGGCTAGCGTTATCACGGTACACCTTGACTGTGCTAAGACAGGCAATTGGAAGCTGCATTAGAAGGGACTTGCCTCGGATGTGGATCTGGCTATTATTTGGTTTTTTTTTTTTTGTCATCAGTCTACTGGCTGGTTTGATGCTGCCCGCCACGAATTCCATTCCTGTGCTAACCTCTTCATCTCAGATTAGCACTTGCAACCTACGTCCTCAATTATTTGCTTCACGTATTCCAATCTCTGTCTTCCTCTACAGTTTTTGCCCTCTACAGCTCCCTCTAGTACCATGGAAGTCATTCCCTCATGTCTTAGCAGATGTCCTATCATCCTGTCCCTTCTCCTTATCAGTGTTTTCCACATATTCCTTTCCGATTCTGCGTAGAACCTCCTCATTCCTTACCTTATCAGTCCACCTAATTTTCAACATTCGTCTATAGCACCACATCTCAAATGCTTCGATTCTCTTCTCTTCCGCTTTTCTCACAGTCCATGTTTCACTACCATACAATGCTGTACTCCAGACGTACATCCTCAGAAATTTCTTCCTCAAATTAAGGCCGGTATTTGATATTAGTAGACTTCTCTTGGCCAGAAATGCCTTTTCTGCCATAGCGAGTCTGCTTTTGATGTCCTCCTTGCTCCGTCCGTCATTGGTTATTTTACTGCCTAGGTAGCAGAATTACTTAACTTCATTGACTTCGTGACCATCAATCCTGATGTTAAGTTTCTCGCTGTTCTCATTTCTACTACTTCTCATTATCTTCGTCTTTCTCCGATTTACTCTCAAACCATACTGTGTACTCATTAGACTGTTCATTCCGTTCAGCAGATCATTTAATTCTTCTTCACTTTCACTCAGGATAGCAATGTCATCAGCGAATCGTATCATTGACATCCTTTCACCTTGTATTTTAATTCCATTCCTGAACCTTTCTTTTATTTCCATCATTGCATCCTCGATGTACTGATTGAAGAGTAGGGGCGAAAGGCTACAGCCTTGTCTTACACCCTTCTTAATACGAGCACTTCGTTCTTGATCGTCCACTCTTATTATTCCCTCTTGGTTGTTGTACATATTGTATATGACCCGTCTCTCCCTATAGCTTACCCCTATTTTTTTCAGAATCTCGAACAGCTTGCACCATTTTATACTGTCGAACGCTTTTTCCAGATCGACAAATCCTATGAAAGTGTCTTGATTTTTCTTTAGCCTTGCTTCCATTATTAGCCGTAACGTCAGAATTGCCTCTCTCGTCCCTTTACTTTTCCTAAAGCCAAACTGATCGTCACCTAGCGCATTCTCAATTTTCTTTTCCATTCTTCTGTATATTATTCTTGTAAGCAGCTTCGATGCATGAGCTGTTAAGCTGATTGTGCGATAATTCTCGCACTTGTCAGCTCTTGCCGTCTTCGGAATTGTGTGGATGATGCTTTTCCGAAAGTCAGATGGTATATCGCCAGACTCATATGTTCTACACACCAACGTGAATAGTCGTTTTGTTGCCACTTCCCCCAATGATTTTAGAAATTCTGATGGAATGTTATCTATCCCTTCCGCCTTCTTTGACCGTAAGTCCTCCAAAGCTCTTTTAAATTCCGATTCTAATACTGGATCCCCTCTCTCTTCTAAATCCACTCCTGTTTCTTCTTCTATCACATCAGACAAATCTTCACCCTCATAGAGGCTTTCAATGTATTCTTTCCACCTATCTGCTCTCTCCTCTGCATTTAAGAGTGGAATTCCCGTTGCACTCTTAATGTTACTACCGTTGCTTTTAAAGTCACCAAAGGTTGTTTTGACTTTCCTGTATGCTGAGTCTGTCCTTCCGACAATCATATCTTTTTCGATGTCTTCACATTTTTCCTGCAGCCATTTCGTCTTCGCTTCCCTGCACTTCCATTTATTTCATTCCTCAGCGACTTGTATTTCTGTATTCCTGATTTTCCCGGAACATGTTTGTACTTCCTCCTTTCATCAATCAACTGAAGTATTTCTTCTGTAACCCATGGTTTCTTCGCAGCTACCTTCTTTGTACCTATGTTTTCCTTCCCTACTTCTGTGATGGCCCTTTTTAGAGATGTCCTTTCCTCTTCAACTGTACTGCCTACTGCGCTATTCCTTATTGCTGTATCTATAGCGTTAGAGAATTTCAAACGTATCTCGTCATTCCTCAGTACTTCCGTATCCCACTTCTTTGCGTATTGATTCTTCCTGACTAATGTGTTGAACTTCAGCCTACTCTTCATCACTACTATATTGTGATCTGAGTCTATATCTGCTCCTGGTTACGCCTTACAATCCAGTATCTGATTTCGGAATCTCTGTCTGACCATGATGTAATCTAATTGAAATCTTTCAGTATCTCCCGGCCTTTTCCAAGTATACCTCCTCCTCTTGTGATTCTTGAACAGGGCTCAAATGGCTCTGGGCACTACGGGACTTAACAGCTGAGGTCATCAGTCCCCTAGAACTTAGAACTACTTAAATCTAACTAACCAAAGGACATCACACACATCCATGCCCAAGGCAGGATTCGAACCTGCGACCGTAACGGTCGCGCGGTTCCAGACTGAAGCGCCTAGAACCGCTCGGCTACTCTGGCCGGCTCTTGAACAGGGTATTCGCTATTACTAGCTGAAACTTGTTACAGAACTCAATTAGTCTTTCTCCTCTTTCGTTCCTTGTCCCAAGCCCATATTCTCCTGTAACCTTTTCTTCTACTCCTTCACCTACAACTGCATTCCAGTCGCCCATGACTATTAGATTTTCGTCCCCCTTTACATACTGCAGTACCCTTTCAATATCCTCATACACTTTCTCTATCTGTTCATCTTCAGCTTGCGACGTCGGCATGTATACCTGAACTATCGTTGTCGGTGTTGGTCTGCTGTCGATTCTGATTAGAACAACCCAGTCACTGAACTGTTCACAGTAACACACCCTCTACCCTACCTTCCTATTCATAACGAATCCTACACCTGTTATACCATTTTCTGCTGCTGTTGATATTACCCGATACTCATCTGACCAGAAATCCTTGTCTTCCTTCCACTTCACTTCACTGACCCCTACTATATCTAGATTGAGCCTTTGCATTTCCCTTTTCAGATTTTCTAGTTTCCCTACCACGTTCAAGCTTCTTACATTCCACGCCCCGACTCGTAGAACGTTATCCTTTCGTTGATTATTCAATCTTTTTCTCATGGTAACCTCCCTCTTGGCAGTCCCCTCCCGGAGATCCGAATGGGGGACTATTCCGGAATCTTTTGCCAATGGAGAGATCATCATGACACTTCTTCAATTACAGGCCACATGTCCTGTGGATACACGTTACGTGTCTTTAATGCAGTGGTTTCCATTGCCTTCTGCATCCTCATGTCGTTGATCATTGCTGATTCTTCCGCCTTTAGGGGCAATTTCCACCCCTAGGACAAGAGAGTGCCCTGAACCTCTATCCGCTCCTCCGCCCTCTTTGACAAGGCCGTTAGCGGAATGAAGCTGACTTCTTATGCCGGATGTCTTCGGTCGCCAGTGCTGATTTTATTAAAATTTAGGCAGAGGCGGGAATCGAACACTTTGGTCTCCGAAAACGTTTTGATTATGAATCAAAGACGCTACCCCTAGACCACGGGGTTACTTAACACTGACGGAATAATGTAATGACTGTAATAAGTTGAAAATCCGACGCCAAGAAGAGATTTTATAGTACATTCGCACATCAAGAGCCGTGAGTACTGTTATCCGCCATTTCGCCTGCCACTTATCTTCGTCACTGCTTCACTGACTTCATAGATTCAGATACGTAATGTATATTGGCATTGGCCACTTAATTTGCGTGTTCTTTCAATAATAATCACATAGAAAGGCAATTCGTGTTCGAAACCATAACCTCAGTCCTGATCACGAACCTACGCTGGGTCCTCACATAAGTGCTACTAAAACCGAGTATCCTGATTTAAATGTACTATTCATGCATTCATGTGTTTAAAAGTGATTTTTTGTCTAAAGTAAAAGGAATAGCAAAAGTTAAAGTAAGAGCAAAATTTGGATGCTTCGTTTATGGGCTACTCCAAGTGAAATTGTTGAGGTAGGAAGGAAGTTTAAGTGCAAAAATTTAAAGATCAATCAATAGGAATGTGAAAACTTTTATTATTTAAAAGCTAAAACCATAAAAGTGAAGTTGGATGGGCTTTTTCTAAAGTATCCTTAGTTTATTACAAAATATAGTTTTGTAGGATTACAGTGCAAGATTGTGTAAATATTGCCAAGAATACTTGCTTCACAGGTGATTAAAGTACAAGTACATATAAATCTTTAATGAACCGATTTGCGGTAGTACTATTAGAAGTGAAGTTATGCACATTTCCAAAGATAGTGTAGTTTTGGTACCCATCATGAATGGTTTCTTTTGAAGTTAATTAAGCCCCGTGTTGCATTTTATTACCTTGCAAAGTAAATTAAGTGATCGATTAGCGTTTAGAGACAGTTTTTACTTTTGCAGTAATCAGAGATCCTTGGCTAGTGAAACTATACCAGTTTATGGGTCCCCATCATATTCCCCTCCTATTAAGAAAAAAATGAACTATTGCTGTTACTAAAAAAAAACTGTTATATGCAGAGGAGCTTAAATAGTGTATTTAAGATATTATTCATTCTTATTTGTGTTTTTCATGTCAGTTGAGATAGAAGTCCCTCGTGTCCAAATTTAGTTCTGCACTTCATGCAGTGACATCTCAGTATTTGAATAAGTAATGCTCTTGATTGTGGCTGTCATTAGTATGGACTTGGTGCAAAGTTTCTCCCATAATTTACTGGTGTGTGTGTGTTATCGGTAACTGCTGCTACACACAGTACAGAGTGCACTGTGTCAGTTTGCGTCCTATTCATAACGAATCCTACACCTGTTATACCATTTTCTGCTGCTGTTGATATTACCCGATACTCATCTGACCAGAAATCCTTGTCTTCCTTCCACTTCACTTCACTGACCCCTACTATATCTAGATTGAGCCTTTGCATTTCCCTTTTCAGATTTTGCTATTCAAAGGGAAATCTCAACAAGAGTAACTTCAATAACTAATATCCAATTTTGCCAAAAATATATTTTTTCCAAATTAATGTAGTAGGCTGGCGACCATTCATGTTTTTCACTCACTTATAATTTTAGCACTTCGGTTAACTCCCAATGTTAAGGCCTGCTTAGTCCGATACCCTCTTCCATTAGCCACACGCACGATCGAACTTGGAAATCCTCTCAAATGGTAACATTAGCATGTTTCACCGCACATTAGTGTTATAAACTGTGTAACGGAAGATTTTAGAAAATCCTCAAAGTATCTTTCATACGTTATATATCACTGAAATATCTAGAACTCACGCTACACGAAACACACACTCACGTCTCATATTAATAAAAACAGTAGGAAATGCTGCAAACTGTTTATAGCGGACTCTAGTACTAATTCCTTCATGTAACAGTCGGTCACTTGATTGAAGTACCAAAAAAAAATCATGTGTGAAAAAGGAAATGGCGATTTTTCTCATATCATTTTACTGTCATATAACCTGACAGAAAAAGTGAAGCGCCCAGGTGACATGGTCGGATGTTTATTTAACTTCGTACACGTTTACACCGTCGGCGGTATGTAAATAACAGTTGCATTTCTCTGCGACAAACAGAAGGCCACCAGAGTGCACCGGTGTTTTCCATGTTCAGTATTGCTACAGGGCCTCGCAGTGTATATAAGGTACGTGAACGGCGTCAGATGATGAGTGACCAGTGTGAAAGAAACGGAGATGTCTCCTACATCGCAGAGACTGCGCTATCAGCACCTGACAGTGTTTGAAAGGGTCCTAGATGCGGTCTCCGTTTGGCTGGCTGGTCGAATCTTGCAATATCCAGGTTTGTGGAGCATGTGGGTGTGAAAGTCGCCCCTGCATGGTAACGTGATACAGGCATAGTCATTGTCAAGGTTCTGGCCGACCACATCTCACCACCACAATGGAGAAACTACACTCCTGTCGTCCGAGAACTAGCAGCAGCAGCAGCAGTAGTAGTAGCTTTATTCATCTGTAGATCTCTTTCTACAAGGATACAGGACATGTCAAAGTACTCGTATTTATAAATTTAGAGCAATTTAAAATAAGCTAATTCGTATACACAAATATATTTACAGATTTCTAGTTAGAAACAATCATTAGATTTGCTCCTGGTACACAATACTTTTTTTTTACAAATAACTTATGAAATAATGTAATGCGATATTTTTCACTCATATCTCAATATCAGTCACTGGACACACTGTACGCACAATGTTTCATAATACTTCAATCACCACACACACACACACACACACACACACACACACACACACACACACACACATTCACAAACACACACACACACACTGGTGATTTCTGGGCCATTTTCTGTATCGCAACTTCCCATTTGCTATTCTGAAAAACTGAGTCAGCATCCCTCTGTGACGGTACGTCACATAAATATTGACATTTTTATCGGTTGTAAACCGTAGTTAACGTATTTTATGAATATAATTAGTATTATTATGTTCTTGAAACAATTGATGTGCAGCGATAATTTAAGAGTAACATCTCTATTTAAAACATGTCTATGAAAATAAAAAAGGATCGAAAAGAGACGCGATTGTACGACCGAGGATGAAGGACGTACTTTATAGTACGCACACTGTTTTTTTCCCTGATGCGGAAGGCAGCCATTGAGTGGCTACACATATTTTATGTAATTTATTCGGTATTCTGCTAAAATAAACTAATTATTGCTATTACAAAATGAATTTCTTTGTAATAGTTGTCACCTCAAATGGTCGCAGCGGCTACTTATTTTTAATAAGCATTTTTTCAGTAATTCCCGCTGCAGGAAGCTCATCTTCCGATGCAGCCTCTGGTCAGCCATTACGCGCCAAAGTATTAATTTATTTTTCAAAGTGTTAACAGTAACTGTAAATGCGAGAGATTTCGTTGTAAGAACCTTTATAAATTGCAACAGATTATTAATTTACGTTAAAGTTAATTTTTTTAAATTATACAGACTCCATGAGTTCAGTAAGTTTTATCTTGGCGCCGGCCGAGGTGGCCGAGCGTTTCTAGGCGCTTCAGTCTGGAAGCGCGTGACCGCTACGGTCGCAGGTTCGAATCCTGCCTCGGGCATGGATGTATGTGATGTCTTTAGGTTAGTTAGGTTTAAGTAGTTCTAAGGTCTAGGGGACTGATGGCCTTAGAAGTTAAGTCCCATAGTGCTCAGAGCCATTTGAACCATTTATCTTGGTCACTCCATGGCAACAATCGAAATTCTCTCGAGCCTTGCTTGCAATCAATAAACAGAAAGTAACAAAATTACATTCAGTTCAGTTAACGGCAACTATATTTTAATTATCACGTTCAAAATCTAAAGTTGGTAGTTTTGAATGCATTATGGGAACAGCAGTGATCAATGTCTTGTAAATAATTACTATTAAAAACAGTCTTGATCACGATTTATTTTATAAGGTGACCGGTTTCGACCACTACTGTGGTCATCTTCAGACCATTGAGTGGGAACCCCTTTCTGTTGGAGAATCACAATTCTCCAACAGAAAGGGGTTCCCACTCAATGGTCTGAAGATGACCACAGTAGTGGTCGAAACCAGTCACCTTATAAAATAAATCGTGATCAAGACTGTTTTTAATAGTAATTATCTAAAGTTGGTACATGAATAACAGCGGCCCTTCAAGAACCCGTTTCATATTTACTTATGCACGTAAGTAAAAGTGATAAGAAAAGACAATATCCCTGACAGAAAGAATCAACCTCTAACAAAAGAAAAATTCATGCTGATAAATAACAAATGGCAACGTAACACCTCCATAATGAGTGAGATGTTGAGTTCAGAAAGAAGAAGAGGTGTTACTATTGTGCCATGCATAGCTTGGGGTAAGTATTTCTAGAAAGGAAAAAGAGAAGGAAAAAAAACATAAAGTGAAAGTGTTAATGGAATGTTGGATATTTTATAATCATTATTATTATTATTCATTTGTATAACTTTTTTTATCAAACCCCTACTCTATCTCAGCTAAGTAATCCTTCAATTTATAAAATTTATTGCATATCAGGTACTTTTTAGCTGCCTTTTTAAATACGTGAATTTTTGCAATTTCTTTAACCTCTTTCGGTAATTTATTGTGCAGTTTTATTCCTTGGTAGAAAATGCTGTTTTGAGTTTTATATATATCTTTTCTTGGTAAATGTAAGTTGAGTCGATCTCTTGTTGCATGGTCATGGACAGAGCTATTGTGCAATAATTACCAATGTTATTTTTGATGTGTACAACTGACTGATAAATGTATTCACATGGCGCAGTTAAAATCCCCAGTGTTCTGAACAGATCTTTACAATGAGCTCGCTAGAATTTTTGGTTATTATTCTTATGACTCTTTTCTGGAGTTTGAAATTGTGTTCATATTTTGTGCGTTTGTTCCCCAAAAATGAGTGCCATAGCTAAGAACTGAGTGTACATATGAATAATACGTAACTAAAAGACACTGCATGTTACACACTGATGGTAGTATTCTAAGGGCATAACATGCTGATGACATTCTGTTTGCAAGTACCTTTGTGTGGACCCCTTGCAACATTCTGTGTTATTCCGCAGCCATAGTCTGAGAAGAGCAGCAGCTAGACTAGTGGATTACCTCCACATGTAGGTTGCAGTTAACATCACAACACCTGCGTGATGAGTGATGGCGTGAGTGGAAAGCATGTAATGCTGATGAACGGCATTACCCTGTGTTCGGCGATGAATCGGGGTTCCATTACTCCTGCTGACCATCGTCATTGATTATGGCGACAGCATGGTGTGAGGTCCTACTGTTCCAGTGCCTTGGAAAAGCACAGCGGTATTACTCCTGGCGCTGTAGCGTGGGAAGCCAACGGTTATGGCCTCAGGTGACGACTGGTCGTTATTGAGGGAACTGTGAAGGAACAACTTTACGTCACGAGCATTTTGCGTCCTAGTGTGTTATGTCTCATGCGACACTATCGTGGTGACATTTTTAAAAAGTGCAATGGTCGTCCGCATGTGTCACTTGTCTCTACGAACTGTCTCTGTGAAGTGCTCTGTCCCCAACAGAATATGCGTGAGACTAGCTCAGCGCCGGAATCCGTCATGTTAAGGGTCACTTGCAAGAGTTGTGAGCCAGCTTGCCTCAGGAGTAGATGAGGATACAGTGGCTTTATGACGACATTCCCAACCGAATCAGTGCATGCATCTAGCCCAGATGGCGTGCAACGTCATACTGATAAATAATCTCACTCTGTCAAATCCATACCAATACTATAAATGCGAAAGTAACTCTGTCTGCTACACTTCCACGACTTTGAAGAAATTTGATATGGGGATAGCTTGAACGCTATCCAATAATTTTTAGAAAGTCTACATTTTTAGTACCGTCACCATGATACATCATAACAAAACTACTGATGTGCGTCAGTAGGTAGTGGTTTAGTGATTAGTGTTGCTGAACCTCGATGACGAGGTCTCGGAGTCGATTACTGGCCGGATCGGATTTTCCCCGCTTCACACAGAGTGTATGTGTGTGATTATCATTTTATCGTCGTCGATATGCAAGTCACCGAAGTGGCGTCAAATAAAAAGAGACTTCTGTCAAGCGACTGAACATCCTGACCATGGTCTCAGGCCAATGAAGCCAAACGCACGCACAATTTCGTTTTACCATATACGAGCGCAGCCCAAGGTAATAATTAGCATACTGTTTATCCATACTTTAGTAATAATATTGTTTAACGTGATCCTAACTCTGTCGGTTATGTTTTCACGACTAAACCGCTGAATCGATTTCGGTGATATCTGGCGTGCAGATAAGCTTCATTAAAAAGTAAAACCAAACTCGATCCCTAAGAGGGTGAAGGAAGAAATGGAACATCTTTTAAATATGAGAGAATGTAAACCAAGTTAAAAAATTATCAAGTTTGTTGCATGTATAATGTATAGATGCTCACGCCCCTCCATACACACCATTTGGCAGTGATACTGTGTGTGCCGCGTTGACGCGCGTTTCGGTGGTTGGGTTGCCGGAAGAAGCACACTCGTGAAGTTAGCTGACGTTATTGTACCTGTAACAGCTTACTTCCGACAATTACTCATCATAATAAAAATACTGATATGCGAGTGCAGCCATGGGTAACAGATAGCTCATTATGAAGTCGACTCGATGTTGTAATCAACAAAAAACAACGCACGCTTTATCTCTTTCGACAAGTTAATCTGTCATCTTCAGAAGCTTGGTTTAGCAGATATCAATACCTTAGTCATAGAAGGATAATTCCGCGATATGTACAGAAATTTATATATTATATGTGATTATTTAAGCACTGTTTGACAATAACTGAATCACATTTATGTATCTGTTGTGCTAGCAGCAACGAGCATATGTTTGTTGTTGTTGTGGTCTTCAGTCCTGAGACTGGTTCGATGCAGCTCTCCATGCTACTCTATCCTGTGCAAGCTTTTTCATCTCCCAGTACCTACTGCAACCTACATCCTTCTGAATCTGCTTAGTGTATTCATCTCTTGGTCTCCCTCTACGATTTTTACCCTCGACGGTGCCCTCCAATGCTAAATTTGTGATCCCTCGATGCCTCGAAACATGTCCTACCAACCGATCCCTTCTTCTAGTCAAGTTGTGCCACAAACTCCTCTTCTCCCCAATCCTACTCAATACCTCCTCATTAGTTACGTGATCTACCCACCTTACCTTCAGCATTCATCTGTAGCACCACATTTCGAAAGCTTCTATTCTCTTCTTGTCCAAACTAGTTATCGTCCATGTTTCACTTCCATACATGGCTACACTCCATACAAATACTTTCAGAAACGACTTCCTGACACTTAAATCTATACTCGATGTTAACAAATTTCTCTTCTTCAGAAACGATTTCCTTGCCACTGCCAGTCTACATTTTATATCCTCTCTGTTTCGACCATCATCGGTTATTTTACTCCCTAAATAGCAAAACTCCTTTACTACTCTAAGTGTCTCATTTCCTAATCTAATTCCCTCAGCATCACCCGACTTAATTTGACTACATTCCATTATCCTCGTTTTGCTTTTGTTGATGTTCATCTTATATCCTCCTTTCATGACACTGTCCATTCCGTTCAACTGCTCTTCCAAGTCCTTTGCTGTCTCTGACAGAATTACAATGTCATCGGCGAACCTCAAAGTTTTTACTTCTTCTCCATGAATTTTAATACCTACTCCGAATTTTTCTTTTGTTTCCTTTACAACGAGCATATACCTTATATATATATATATATATATATATATATATATATATATATATATATATATATATATATATATATATATATATATATATATATATATATATATATATATAGGGCGAGTCGCGTAAGACGTAACACCCCCATTATTCCGGGGGCGATTGCACGTATCGACAAGTGGTGTTCGGCGAATCATAGCGGACTGTGGGGCACATACTTTGGTACATGCACAATAATCACAACGTTTATATTGACTGAGATAATGAGGCAAGTACATGTTTTTTAAATGGGACGCTATACTTTTTAACCATCATTCGAACGCTCAGGAAAAGAAGCGTATAGTGATGTAACGCATGTTGGTTTCAAACTTCGCTGAAAAGACGCTGGGAAATATTGTACGATTGAAGCTCGAGGCGGTCGGAAGCGGCTGCAGACTGTAAACACGCCTCGCGCGACCCGCGGGCCGAGTTGCCGTGCTCTATGCAGCATGCACGGCCTACGCCACGTAGGTAAATCCTCATCGACCCTCTTCACGATACACCATAGGTACAAGGTGGCATGTCGCGTTTCGTATTTAACTGTGGCACATGTTAGCTAATTGCATATCAAAAGAGGATTATGAGAACTATGCCAAAGGCATGGACATTCCCAGGCTGAAATGAATAGTTATTGTGTGAACATAGCAACCGCTTTGTCACGCAGTTTCTCATTTAAGCTTTACCCTCTTCCTACTTACATGTCACACCTGACGCACAGTAATCCGCTGACAATTTTATTGATGGATGCGTCATGGGAAACTCTTCACCGGGTGACGCCTGAGTGTGTCTGTGGGGTAACAAAGTGTCTGCTGTGAAACTACTGTTTACACAGATAGTAGTGGACATTATAATTACAGAGACTACAAATTTGATAAGATAATCATTTTATTCACATTCCTATGTTGACCACCTCCCACTAGACAATACGACAGAAGGACAACCTACGTGGTATACACATTTATACTTCAAGGATGTTACTGGTCATTGACACATATCGTTTAATAATACATTGGTATCGACTGGTAACCTTCACAATTCATAGTGATCTTTACAAAAAAAAAAGGCTTTGTACTTTGCTTAAGCATGTACTGAAACGGTTTACCCTTGACTGCGAGATACATCTGTAATCGACGTTCAAGAGAGTGGGTAACAGATGAAAGATCAGTGGATGATATGGTGGAGCAAGCTGTGACGATTCGGCGGCGCATGTCATCTAGCGTTGTTGGGGCTTCGTGGTAGACCGCATCTTTCAGTGTTCCCCACAAAAAGAAATCAAGTGGAGTCAAATCGGGGGACCTGGCAGGCCATTGTACTGCAGCATTCCGTCCAATCCAGCGGTCAGGAAATGTCTCGTTCAATATTTGACTTGCAACACGCGAGGAGTGAGCTGGGCAGCCGTCGTGTTGGAACCCCATACACAGGTGCTCATTGAATGGTATCTCCTGTAGCAGAACGGGTAGAATGTTCCTAAGAAAGTTTCCATACTTATTTCCGTATAATACTCCTGTAATGAAATAAGGTCCTACGATGTAATTTCCTACAATGCCACACGTTGACGCTCCATGGTCTTTGGTGCTGTACCTGACACACCAAATGTGGGTTCTCAGCTGCCCAGTAGTGCATGTTACGTAAATTTACATTCCCATGATTAGTGAATGTTGCTTCGTCGGTGAAGAGCACACGTTTGAAGAATTTATTATCTCGCAGGCGTCGCAGAGGAAACCGACAAAATTCGATACGACGTTCGAAATCGCGTCCTTAAGAGTGCCTGATGGAGTGAAAGGCGATATGGGTGGAACTTATGCCTGCGCAGAATGCGCGTAACACATTCCGCGGCAGTACGTCTCGTGCCACAACTTCTCCTGATTTGTGTACAGCAACTACGTGTGGATAGGAGACGCACGTTCTACTGGTTTAACGTCGCACGACCTACTAGTTGTAAGACGCGGCCTGCTTTCCGGGTCGCGCGAGGCGTGTTTACAGTCTGCAGCCGCTTCAGACCGCCTCGACCTTCAATCGTACAATATTGCCCAGCGTCTTTTAAGCGAAGTTTGAATCGCAATAGCAACATGCGTTGCATCACTATACGCGTCTTTTCCAGAGTTTCCGAATGCTGGTAAAAAAAGTCTAGCGTCCCATTTAAAAAACATGTACTTGCCTCATTATCTCAGTCAATATAAACGTTGTGATTATTGTGCATGTACCAAAGTATGTGCCTCATAGTCCGCTATGATTCGCCGAACACCGCTTGTCGATACGTGCAATCGCCCCCGGAATAATGAGGGTGTTACGTCTCACGCGACCCACCCTGTATAAAAATTTACGTCTGATAAACTAAGTTTCTGAAGATGGCAACTTAATTTGTCGAAACCGATAAAGCATAATAACTTTTATTTGAAACCGATGACTGACAAATTTATTCTGAAAAATAATACTACAGTTGCTGAAAATTACAGAGATGAATAAAAAAAATAGATGTTTGGATTATTACTACGCTACGGCAGATGTTATTACTATCGCAATGTTCCGAGATTTAGTTCAAGTGACATTACATAACAAAGAGGCCACTAAGTGTCGGTGGAAGCTGCTTGCTGTGAAAGGGTACAGTACCGCCCGACATTGAAAATAGGTACAACATACTTCATTATTTTTGTCAGAACAACATATTTTTTTTGTAAAACTAACTCAATTTCAATTAATACAGCGAAGCCGGATACCAGTGTGGGAAAGAATGACAATTTATTTATTTAATTGATCACATGTGCACTCCCACAAAGTAAATCCCTACATCCAGTTTGGTGAGATCTGTGAAATGAATGAATGTATGGTCGTCTGCTAACCGCAGATAGTGAATGTGAATATATGATCATCTTTGAGTCGATCCTTTGGCCACCTTTGGTGGGACCAAAGAGATGAAATTTACCAGAGCTTTGAGCACCTGAAATGTGGCTGACCAATACGATAGCAAGGTGCTTCCCCCACCTCGACAGAGCTGGGAGAGGACCTAGAGAACGGCCATGTTTCAGCACTCTGCCGCTGGATCTTGTGCTGTTAAGACCTGTTTTAGTTGTGCTCCGTAAGGACGAAAGAGTGGAGACATGGTATGCATGTGGAATATTTAAGAGTAGTTTGAAATATTAATTTCTCTATTTCAGGAACTTTTGTGGGGAGAATTAAATGTCAGGCAGGTAATATTAATGGGATTGTAGGAATCTTCGGAAGTGACCAACGGTCACAAGGAAACCACGTGTAGCATTAAGTTGAAATACTTCCGTGTGCTTAAGTTAAGCTGAATTACTAGCGTGTGTACAACAAGTTGAAATATTTAAGAAATAGCGTGTGTACCATAAGTTGAAATATTTAAGAAATGACGTGTGCAGGACTTGAAATTAGAGACGAGTACTTCCACGTGGTGAGTACTGTGTGAGTCTCAATTTGCGTATGAGACAAAGGATAAAGAGAAGTACTCGTCCATGGTATCAGTTGAGGACTCGCGTGTGTGATGTTCTTAATATTACTTTGCGTGATATGATTTCGTGTGACGCTAGATTTAAACTCTGAGAGAGAATCAAGGTGAGTCGGCCGTCTATCCAGCAACGCCACTTGGCTTGCATTGCACAGGAAGACGTGCATATATCTCCAGAGTTCACAGTAGGCAAGTAGAATTACGAAGTGGGGCAGTGTCGTGTGAAACTGGGGTAAGTATTAATTGAAGTGGGAAAGCTGAAAGTGATAATGTTGTGACTATTCTCTGTGTAGTATTTCATGTTGTAGTGTGGTGTATGTCATGTAATTTGGGTATGTGTGGTTTGCATGGGAGAGTAGCGAGGTAGTTTCAAAAGATTAGTGGGTTATGCTTGTTCCTTCGGTACCGCTCGGTCTGGAGGAAAGTTTAGTGATGATGATTGTGAGAGTCGAAGTGTGAGGTATAATAAAAGATCCACCATCCTATCCAGAAAGTGCACTGTAGCGCTAAAATAATTACGAGACCATAATATAGAGATTCACCATTGTAAAGCCATGCCCACTGGGCGGAATTTCTCATGTGTGATTGTTGTAGGTTATAGAATTTGTGTGTTTAGGTTAGAGAATTTATCGGAATAAATAAGATAGTGAAAAGAAAAAGATTGGTGGACATTTCCTTCGAATTGTATGTTGCTATAATGTCCCGAATTTATAATGTGTGCGCCATTCATATTCAGTGTGGTGGCCACGTGTTGACAAAAGCCATTAAATAAAAGACAAAAAGAAAATGTGGTATTGCCAGTGCGTAGTGTACAGTCAGAGTTCTGTAAATTACTGATAGTCAGATGCGTGTTTCCGTTGCGTATTAATCATATAAGAGGATAACTTGTAACTTAAATTGTGAGTACGAGAGTTCATGTTACTCGATAAATTAAGAATGAATCCACTCACTTGGCAGACCACTCATCTTGCAGGCCTGACTGCTTGATGCCACAGTATGAGCAAGGCATGTGGGTGCCTCTCATAATTTCGACCCTGCCAGGATATTTTGCTGTTAGGGTTTGCTGTTAAGATTTTTTTTATGGAATGTATTGAGATAGCGCTAAGAAGTAAAATTTTTTCTGTTTGTAATTTCTTTCTGGATTGGTGAGGATCTTTTATTTTTTTTATGTAATTAATTGCTATATCGTCCAAGGCCGGAAGATCGTTGCATAATTTTTTTTGCGTAATGTCCGTTGTAACTAGGTCGCAGTCAAAAAGTGTAGCCACCATGGAGAATAGCGATTCTGGGGTGAACGTAGCAGTGCAGCAGGAAGTACCTGTTGACCATGGGTTAATGAGCGGGGACGGCAAACACTCGGAAGGGGTTGAATTGTTCACTGGACCGCTGCAAGGTGATCCTTTATGCGGCGGGCTTTGTCCACAAACGCGGGCTTTTCCCGACGACGCGGGCGAGCCGGGACTAGGTCAGGTACGCAGTGAAAGTGCAGCTACCCTTAGCGAAGCTACGGTTTCTCAGGCGCACGAGGTGAGCGCATCGAAAGTAGCAAATTACAATGTGATACTGCAGTTTTTACAGAAGATGGATAGGGAGGCTAAGGAGAGAGATAGGGAGGCTAAGGAGAGAGATAGGGAGGCTAAGGAGAGAGATAGGGAGTTTAATGAAATATTGGACGCGATGGATAGAGATAATAAGGAAAGATGGGAAGCGATGGATAAAGGTAGTAAGGAAAGTATGGAGGCATTGGATAAGGGAAATAAAGAGGCAATGAGGAAGCTACACACAGTTAATAATCGGTTAGGTGAGGGGGAGAAGAATCTGGGTGCGTTCAAGCAAGTATGTGACGCCGTGAAAGAAAAAGCTAATAATTTGGAGGTACAAGTATTTGCAATAAAGAGTGATACTACTGAACGTAGGGACGTGTTGCCGGATGAGCGAATCAAAGAGCTGGTGGTCAGAATGAATACGATTAGTGCAGATGTAGAAAAGCTCAGTATACGAGGCGAGACAGGCCCTGACAGTACGCAGCGAGAGGTTTATGCCAACCAGGGGGAGATACAATCGCTATTACAGCTTAAAGAGGCGCAATTAGTAATAAGTAGGAAAAATAGTGAAGAACTAGCACAGTTGCAATTACCGTGCAGTAGCGAAGGTGACACACCACCAGGTAGATTGCAGAGGGAGATTGAGATAAACTCAAAAAGCGAAAATAGGCAGAAAGAGGAAGACGAATTCAGAGAGTCAGAAGAACTGTTGTGTCGGATAAAACAGGTGGCAAACCCAACTGGGTATAGTCCAAGGCTGTCTCAATTTCAAGATTCATTACCTTCATCGTGGGGACCGCTCCTCAAAATGAAGTCTGTGTGTAACCATTTGAGGGCCGAGGCTAAAGCGAAAATGCAGGAAGTTATTAAAGACTGTAGTAGCTATTTAAATGAATTCTGGTCGAAAAGTAAGCAGGACCAGGTTCCGCAAAGCATATTGATGATGTCAAATTGTAACGAAGGTGGTATAAGAGATCCAGTGGCGTACTATCAGGAAATGCTGAGACGAAGTAGGTATTTGGATGTGCCATACGAAACTGGGGAGTACATTAGGATCTGTATAACAAAGCTGCCAGTGAAATTGCGCAGAGATATAGCGATAGCAGGGAGAGGCGTAGACGATTCTGCGTCATTTGAACAATTGTCACAGGAACTGGGTAATGAGAGCAACATTGTGAATGGAGACACGACTCATAGATCAGACAGAGTCGAGGATAGGAACGGCAGAAACTATGAGAATGACAGGAGAGCATGGAATCCTGGCATTTCATTCTTGTCATAATGGACTGAAGGACAGGAGAAACCAATCCAACATATCAGCCCTTAGCATCTTGCATTAAAACACATGAAGCTGGCACTGAAAATTGTCTATGTAGCAGACATACTCTACTAATATGTAGGAGTGCAAATACCATACTTCTGATCAGAGAATAAAACACCAGTAATGGCAGCTGTTAGGCTGGTCTCTCAGAGCAAAATTTGCAAATTTTTATTTCGAACAGTAAAGTAAAAGGACTGTTTCCTCAAAGAAACCAGTTGCTAAAATGTTATGTAATAATGCCAATGAGTCCAGTATAATTAGTGCAATTTGACTATTGCAGGTACTTAACACGTAATGTAAAAAAGTCAACATTGTGGTCAGTATGGAATAGGGTACGTTTATACTGCTGTTACAGGTAACATCTGTAATGTGATCGAAGTTTTTTAAATTAGATGCCATCTGAAATATAGTATGTCATAGTCGTGGTGACAGTTATAATGAGGTGCTGTGTATGGTTGTACGGAATCTGGTGTTAGTGAAAGAGGCCACTAGCACCAAAGTTTCTAACACTTGGGCTGCCCATTTCTCCCAGCTTGTATATTCTCTGCACACATTTAATTTTCATGTAAACTTAGATTCCTAACTAGCAAATTCTTTACTGTGTATAGTGGACCATTCAGAGTGAGGCGGATTGTCCATGAAAATGCTGTACTGATTGAGACGATCAAGGGAAAACAATCTCGTGGGCTTCATCACATTTCTTACATCAAATTATGGAAAAGTTAAGGCTAGATCGAAAGTAGGCAAGTTATGGTAGATAGTCAGTGTATTTATTTATGGTGTGTAACGTTGTGCAGGGTCAAAATCGAACATAAGAATTTTCAGGCGGGATGTCAGGAAGTATGACGGAATAGACTGGTCGAATGAGTCATGAACAGGAGTCGACAGAGTGGTGTATGTATGTATTTTTTGTCATATGAATAAGGATCAAGCAGAAACGACGTGATGATTAATGAGTGGATAAAGATGGTAGATAGAGAAGCGACGTGATAAATAGTAGTGGATAAAGGTGGTCTTTAAGGAGAGAAGCGACGTGAAGCAGTGTGATTAATAAATAGAGATTCGACGTGATGAAACAGTGGTAAACAAGGGTGAGTAGAATTAATAATGTGGAGATGTCTTAGATGTATGTTACAGAGAGGCCTGTGTATGCTGCAATAGAGATTGATGCCAATGGCGAAGGAAGACCAGGAAATGATGGAGTAATGGACGGACGAAGAGCCGAAATACGAATGAAGAGATGAGGTCAACTGCACAATGTGGAAGGACATAAAGGGAGTATGAGATCCAGTTAGTGAACGTTGTGGAACACTGACGTAAGATGTAATATAAGCGTAAATCTAATTCTTACCATAAGATTTGCGATTTGGCAAAAATAATTTTGTTGTTGTTGTTGTTGAAGCCTGGTACCAGTATAACTAATCAAAACGGTACCAAGAATGTGTACAGTTATTTTGCAGGTTGAATAATTTGTGTATTTTTGTTCTTAGATGAAATGTCGCAATTCTAAAGTGATATTTAGCAGGAGGAATAGTCGGTAAAGCGAATGCAGAGGTAAGCCGATGGAGAGAGGTGCCAGAGTGAAAGGACGAATTCGGAGACTGGAATGCTATCTCCGAAACAGCTTCATGTGTTATGTGGTTGAGTATAAGGGAGCAAAGGTATGGTATGTTGTGAGTGTGGTGGTGTTATGAGTGTAAGGGAGCAAAGGTATGGTATGTTGTCGTGAGTGTGGTGGTGTTAAGGTTAGCTGACTTCTACCTATTCTGTTAGTGTATTAATGGATTGAATGAGAAGGAAAATGTGATGTCTGGTGAGTGAGAGTCGTAGAGTAGTGTCATCAATGTGCACACTCCTGTGAAGGGGATGCTACCGATCTGTAACTAAAACATTATTGTGTATTGTTTGATTTGGATGAACCTCGATGGCAGGTCAGGATCTGACATCATGTGGATGGTACATACGTGTCCTAGAAATGTTGTTATATATAATAAAAAAAAGGTAAAATATATAAAGGGATACTAATTTCAGTCTGTCACAAGCACAAAGGTGCATTGTATGTTGTAGATTTAGAGTCATCAGTTTCTAAAATGTTTATTATGATAGGATGTTAAAGTAGTCTACTATTTTATATTGTAATTATGAGTTGTATAGATTGTTTATTATTCCTTTTGTTTTTTTTTACACTTTCATGTTTTGTATGAGGGACGACAGGTACAATCAATAGCGCAAGCGTGGGCTGTATATAGAAAAGGGATAAATGTTGATGTATGTGTAGAAATCTAGGGTGTATAGTTTTATGTTTTTAAGAACAAAGATTCTTTTATTACCAATGTATCTAATAGATCATACATGTAATCAATGAGTATTTAAATATATCCTTTTGTCTGTAATGTTGCGAGATGCACGGAAGGGTCTGACTGATTGGGTGTTGTAACGCCCATACCGCTAGCGGGCCGTGCTGACGTAGCCATGGCGATGGGCGACAGAGCCGCGGCACTCCCCACTCCACTGCCGGTCGGGGTACACTCCACGCACCCGCTACAGCAGGTCAACGGCCTGGGGCGACACGCACGTACCACTGGCCATTCATAAGTTCCGCCACCCTTACGACTGGGGAAAGTATCCCGCGGAGGCAACAGCGGGTGGTTTCTTCTGCTTAACGGGTCGCGCGGCAGCGCCACGGCAGAATGAACAACGCGGCGCAGAGTCCGCGGGCATTTTTTACCAGCAGCTATTAACTAGTACTGGACTGTGGAGCCGTGAAACAAGATGAATTTGACTTTCCACAAGGTGGAAAGTGAAGGACTGGTGTTTCCACGCTGTGAGTGGTGGAAAAGATTTTGTCTTTAGCAGACAGGACGATTGTTTTGTTTTGTCTTGACCACTGGACGGTGGGATCCATAAACTTTTGGCAGAGACTTGTTAAGTGTGCTTTGTGAATTGCATGTGGGACACTTGGTATTCTTGAAGAGGACAGTCGTCGTTTGGTGACTAATTATTGTATGAATGCAAGAAACTAGGGTGGGACATTGACATTTGCGTCTGTAGTAGGAGACATTTCTTTAATTGGTGCAGGAATAAGTGCTGTTTGTTGGAACTTACGACTTTTAATTACACCATGAACTGAAAGGATAGAACCGTGGGTAATAGTAGTTGTAGGGCCATTTCTGGACGACCAGATTCATGTGGATGGTACGCTGAGAGTGACTATGACATTTGTGTTTAATGTGAGATACAGTTTACTGTTCAGTGCGTGTTCAAAATGCCGATTTGAGTGACTTAAAGACTTTCGTCCGGGTAACCATGGGAGAGCTTTGACACCGAGACAGTGTTTCTAGGAAAACTATCAGCGACTTTTTGACCCCAAGAAAATCACAGAATGAAATGTTTCCGTGTGACTCGCAAGATAGGGAATAATGTATTTGTAATTGTGTAAATGTTTTTTTTTATATGTCTCATTCCGGAAGGGACAGCGAGTGTAATTGTATTTAATTAACATTTGTGTTTAGAATAGTTAGTGTTTGTTTTTGTTTGTTCTGAGTTATCAAGTTCACGTAGCATGTTTATTAGAATATTTGGTACAATTATGCTTTAATTATTAGCCGGTGGCGTAATACTAACGTAGCGGCTTTTGTTGCATTGGTCAGTAAGGTTGTCACAGGAGACAAGAGTTTGCATTGCACAACAAAATATCGGAATTAACTGATGTATTTTGATGTCGTGGACAGTAGTAATCTTGTTGGTGTGTTGACTGAAGCCACTTATTTTCATTATCACAGTGGTGATATTTCACATTAAAGTGTAACGAAGGCTAGTCGAAATGCAAGTTCTTGTCGTCTAAATGTGTAACAATAGAGAAATGAGCAGTAGAGTAAGACACGAGAGCTACTGGTGGATTCAAGCAGTTATTGCTAACTATTTATTGCGTGTATTGATATGGAGCCTGACTTCTGCGTGCAACTAGTGTACGCAATTTTTTTTCTTTTGTAGATTTTGTTTTGTATTTAGACATTGCCGTGTAAAGATTATTACAACGCAATTTATGAATGTCAGATTACTTGTTCTGTGTTTGGACGGTGAGCTACTTACAATTTCATGAGTACAATTAGTATTTTTTTTATTTGTCATAGAATTAGTGAAGTTTGGATTACTCATAAAAATAACGAAGATCCCAGTACCTATCTCAACATTACTTTTTATTTGTGTGATGTAATGTTTTATTTGTCATGTGGATTGTTGCAAACTTGTATGTGTACGTTACTCCGGATTGTGGAGATTACAATAATGGAACAATTGCGTCAATACTTTGGTAAAGTAACAGCATTTGGTCGTCTATTTGAGGTCATCAGGGGCTAAGGTCTCCTCCTGGTTATTTTGATGACTTGCTAAGTTTGTTCTAATACAGCTTTCTTAAAAAAATGTTCGGAACTACCCTTGCATTGCAAGGATAGTACTGTGCCATTTTTTTCTGCATGGGTAGCCGGTGGTGAAAGGGTACAGTACCGCCCGACATTGAAAATAGGTACAACATACTTCGTTATTTTTGTCAGAACAACATATTTTTTTGTAAAACTAACTCAATTTCAATTAATACAGCGAAGCCGGATACCAGTGTGGGAAAGAATGACAATTTATTTATTTAATTGATCACATGTGCACTCCCACAAAGTAAATCCCTACATCCAGTTTGGTGAGATCTGTGAAATGAATGAATGTATGGTCGTCTGCTAACTGCAGATAGTGAATGTGAATATATGATCATCTTTGAGTCGATCCTTTGGCCACCTTTGGTGGGACCAAAGAGATGAAATTTACCAGAGCTTTGAGCGCCTGAAATGTGGCTGACCAATACGATAGCAAGGTGCTTCCCCCACCTCGACAGAGATGGGAGAGGACCTAGAGAACGGCCATGTTTCAGCACTCTGCCGCTGGATCTTGTGCTGTTAAGACCTGTTTTAGTTGTGCTCCGTAAGGACGAAAGAGTGGAGACATGGTATGCATGTGGAATATTTAAGAGTAGTTTGAAATATTAATTTCTCTATTTCAGGAACTTTTGTGGGGATAATTAAATGTCAGGCAGGTAATATTAATGGGATTGTAGGAATCTTCGGAAGTGACCAACGGTCACAAGGAAACCACATGTAGCATTAAGTTGAAATACTTCCGTGTGCTTAAGTTAAGCTGAATTACTAGCGTGTGTACAACAAGTTGAAATATTTAAGAAATAGCGTGTGTACCATAAGTTGAAATATTTAAGAAATGACGTGTGCAGGACTTGAAATTAGAGACGAGTACTTCCACGTGGTGAGTACTGTGTGAGTCTCAATTTGCGCATGAGACAAAGGATAAAGAGAAGTACTCGTCCATGGTATCAGTTGAGGAATCGCGTGTGTGATGTTCTTAATATTACTTTGCGTGATATGATTTCGTGTGACGCTAGATTTAAACCCTGAGAGAGAATCAAGGTGAGTCGGCCGTCTATCCAGCAACGCCACTTGGCTTGCATTGCACAGGAAGACGTGCATTATCTCCAGAGTTCACAGTAGGAAAGTAAAATTACGAAGTGGGGCAGTGTCGTGTGAAACTGTGATAAGTATTAATTGAAGTGGGAAAGCTGAAAGTGATAATGTTGTGACTATTCTCTGTGTAGTATTTCATGTTGCAGTGTGGTGTATGTCATGTAATTTGGGTATGTGTGGTTTGCATGGGAGAGTAGCGAGGTAGTTTCAAAAGATTAGTGGGTTATGCTTGTTCCTTCGGTACCGCTCGGTCTGGAGGAAAGTTTAGTGATGATGATTGTGAGAGTCGAAGTGTGAGGTATAATAAAAGATCCACCATCCTATCCAGAAAGTGCACTGTAGCGCTAAAATAATTACGAGACCATAATATAGAGATTCACCATTGTAAAGCCATGCCCACTGGGCGGAATTTCTCATGTGTTATTGTTGTAGGTTATAGAATTTGTGTGTTTAGGTTAGAGAATTTATCGGAATAAATAAGATAGTGAAAAGAAAAAGATTGGTGGACATTTCCTTCGAATTGTATGTTGTCATAATGTCCCGAATTTATAATGTGTGCGCCATTCATATTCAGTGTGGTGGCCACGTGTTGACAAAAGTCGTTAAATAAAAGACAAAAAGAAAATGTGGTATTGCCAGTGCGTAGTGTACAGTCAGAGTTCTGTAAATTACTGATAGTCAGATGCATGTTTCCGTTGCGTATTAATCATATAAGAGGATAACTTGTAACTTAAATTGTGAGTACGAGAGTTCATGTTACTCGATAAATTAAGAATGAATCCACTCGCTTGGCAGACCACTCATCTTGCAGGCCTGACTGCTTGATGCCACAGTATGAGCAAGGCATGTGGGTGCCTCTCAACTGGTAGGACGTTGTATAAAGTGGACTCGACTAAATGAAGATTAAGATCAAAAGATAAAAGCACTTTTGAGATCAAACACACAGCCTTTGAATGTCAGGGCTGTAGCTTTCAGCCCTGGCCGCTCCCGCTGTGACTGCAGTCCTCCGTTCGCGCCTCGACGGCGGCAGCGTCGGCGTCGTAATTACGGGGCCAGTAATGAAGTCAGAGGCCACCTGCTGCCTTTGATTACTGCATCCATAATTCATGGCGGCGGCTCTGCCAGGACGGGACGTATCCTGTGTGCGAATTGTCGCCGACGCGACGCGACGCAACACGGTCGCGGAATCGTCGCTTAGCAACACATTTGTACTTAGAGATTTGATCACAATACCCCGCTAAACATTTCTGCACTCGGCTGTAAATTTCTGTGCTTGTTCGGGTTATAAATACAATTTATTTCCAACATCGTCGCTTTCTGGGTCAGCGGATTCTTTTACCAGTAAAACCATATTTTCTATAAGAATCGAACTACGTTGTGTAAAACAACTTCAAACGTCAGGTTACTTTAGAAATGAGTTAATGTGTTAAATAACTCCCTTGTATAAAACAGTTTCAGACGTCAGATCACTTTAGAAATGAGTTAATGTGTTAAATATTTGACGTTAGGCATGCAAGCAACAAAAAGTTTGGAAAAGAATTGAAATTATGCTTGAAGTTTACTGGAAGTCGCTGAGTGCTCACGTTACGAAACACTAGATGAATATATCCTGGATAACTTGCTCTCCATATAAGCAAAAGTAAATTTTTCACCATCTCAATGTTTACGACGTGGTTTATCCTGAACTATGAATCATACAGAAACATAGTTTTGATATGTGTGCATAGTCTCTGCAAAGCGTGTTGAGAATACAGTTAGTAGTAAAGAAATAATAAATTAAAATGTTTGATTGGTCTTGAAATTTTATTGCGCGCTATTTGAAGCAGAACTTCGTTTTTCACGAATCTAAATACTGGGTGATCAAAAAGTCAGTATAAATTTGAAAACTGAATAAATCACGGAATAATGTGGATAGAGAGGTACAAATTGACACACATGCTTGGAATGACATGGGGTTTTATTAGAACAAAAAAAAAAAAAAAAAAGTTCAAAAAAAGTCCGACAGATGGCGCTTTATCTGATCAGAATAGCAATAATTAGCATATCAAAGTAAGACAAAGCAAAGATGATGTTGTTTACAGGACGTGCTCAATATGTCCACCATCATTCCTCAACAATAGCTGTAGTCGAGGAATAATGTTGTGAACAGCACTGTAAAGCATGTCAGGAGTTATGGTGAGGCATTGGCGTCGGATGTTGTCTTTCAGCATCCCTAGAGATGTCGGTCGATCACGATCCACCTGCGACTTCAGATAACCCCAAAGCCAACAATCGCACGGACTGAGGTCTGGGGACCTGGGAAGCCAAGCATGACGAAAGTGGCGGCTGAGCACACGATCGTCACCAAAACAACACGCGCAAGACATCTTTCACGCGTCTAGCAACATGGGCTGGTTCTAATAAAACCCCATGTCATTCCAAGCATGTGAGTCAATTTTTACCTCTCTATCTACAATTTTCCGTGGTTTATTAGTGTTCAAATTTATACTGAATTTTTGATCACCCGGTATGTGTATGGAACCATAAACTCACTTCTGCTTGCACCGCTTTATTACTATGAAATTGAAGTCCTCGAAGGTGTTCTTTCAGTTGTCGAAACAGATGGAAATCGGATGGAGCCAAATCGAAGCTGTGTGGAGGATGATCAATGACAGTAAACATAGGAACTTCCTGGCGTGCCACACACTGCACGCAGCAGAGACAGGGCAGAGTCCTGACAGAGCGAGTTTTGTGCAGGTCAGCTCAAAACTCGGAACTCAGGAGCCCTTTACGTTTTCGTAGGCATTTCCAGTATTAAAAAGCTTAATACGACCCTACCCTAAATGCAGAGTTACTGCTAATGACAAAAATAAGCATCTTGTTAAGGCAATTACCAGCTTGTAAATAATTCATAAAATGCATGACACACAAATTTTGACCTCATTTGTATTATATTCTGACCGGTTTAGGTCGTAAACCACATTCGCGGTCCTGTACGAAATACAAAACAAACATCATTTCAAAATGCAGAAACTGATCAACAAAATTAATTATATTATGTAAATACCACAAGGTGGTTGCCTATGTTTTATTATTAAGATTTAAGATAGTCCTTTATTTCTTGTTCTTCTGGGGGCCCTTACGGTGATAGGTAGCAAAGTCTCACAGCGGGATTTAAGATTTTTCTTCATTATTCTTTGTCGCCACTTGTCCATGGCATCTATAGATTTAGATATTTGGCATGCCAAGAAGTATATCATATGAAAGTGCTAGGACATTGATAACATTTTGGTTGCAGCCCAGTGGGTTTACGTATTCCCTTTTAATGCTTCATATGACTATGACTATGACAATGTCTGATTGTTGTAGCTGTAGGTGGCTTAATTATGCAAGTTAATGGCAAGTACTCTTAACTGACAATTTTCCTCCATAATTTTGTAAGTAGAATTTTACTTTTCGGACTTTGTTTGCTATTAAGAATTGGTAATTTATACTGTTCAGACAGCCTCTACTTGACTGTTTTTTTACCATTCGATATGAAAATGTATCTTTAGCCCAATTGCTTTCCATCCATGAGGGTGACAAATAACATTGAGTTAGAGATATTTGTGACATAAAAATTATAGAAAGTACTCATAGTCCCTATCGTTTTATACTTATGGTTGTATGTTACGTATTTTGTTAATGTTAGGTTATTGGATACACCATAGCTAATAAGTTTATGAGGCTAGTTCTTACTTGAGTAAACTGCTAGATTTTCGTACCATAATCCTGATCCTAATGCAATTACTGACTTTGATAGTCTGATTGCCTTAAACGAAGGAGTGTTAACTTTTGACTAAGTGGTAAATATGTGGCGAGAGGTTATTTATACTTACTGCATATTAGTCTATTGCTCCCGAGCTTTATGTGTTACACGAGTAGATTATTTACACTATGTGATTGCCCTAAAATTGTTGACTACATTTATATTATTTTTATGGCTTTACTTAGTAATTGTACACTACTTGCCATTAAAATTGCTACACCAAGAAGAAATGCAGATGATAAACGGGTATTCATTGGACTAATATATTATACTAGAACTGACATGTGATTACATTTTCACACAATTTGGGTGCATAGATCCTGAGAAATCATTACCCAGAACAACCAACTCTGGCCGTAATAACAGCCTTGATACGCCTGGGCATTGAGTCAAACAGAGCTTGGATGGCGTATACAGGTACAGCTGCCCATGCAGCTTCAACACGATACCACAGTTCATCAAGAGTAGGGAGTGGCGTATTGTGACGAGCCATTGGCCAGACGTTTTCAATTGGTGAGACATCTGGAGAATGTGCTGGCCAGGGCAGCAGTCGAACATTTTCTGTATCCAGAAAGGCCCGTACAGGACCTGCAACATGCGGTCGTGCATTGTCCTACTGAAATGTAGGGTTTCGCAGGGATCTAATGAAGGGTAGAGCCACGGGTCGTAACACATTTGAAATGTGACGTCCACTGTGCAAAGTGCCCTCAATGCGAACAAGAGGTGACCGAGAATTGTAACCAATGGCACCCCATACCATCACGCCGGGTGATACGCCAGTATGGCGATGACGAATACACGCTTCCAATATGCGTTCACTGCGATGTCACCAAACACGGATGCGACCATCATGATGTTGCAAACAGAACCTGGATTCATCCGAAAAAATGACGTTTTGCCATTCGTGCACCCAGGTTCGTCGTTGACTACACCATCGCAGGTGCTCCTGTCTGTGATGCAGCGTCAAGCGTAACCGCAGCCATGGTCTCCGAGCTGAAAGTCCATGCTGCTGCAAACGTCGTCGAACTGTTCGTGCAGATGGTTGTCGTCCTGCAAACTTCCCTATCTGTTGACTCAGAGATCGAGACGTGGCTGCACGATCCGTTACAGCCGTGCGGATAATATGCCTGTCATCTCGACTGCTAGTGATACGAGGCCGTCGGGATCCAGCACGGTGTTCCGTACTACCCTTCTGAACCCAATGATTCCATACTCTGCTAACAGTCATTGGATCTTGACTAACGCAAGCAGCAATGTCGCGATACGATAAAGCGCAATCGCGATAGGCTACAATCCGACCTTTATCAAAGTCGGAAACGGGATGGTACGCATTTGTCCTCCTTAGACGAGGCATCACAGCAACGTTTCACCAGGCAACACCGGTCAACTGCTGTTTGTGTATGAGAAATCGGTTGGAAACTTTCCACATGTCAGCACGTTGTAGGTGTCGCCACCGGCGCCATCCTTGTGTGAATGCTCTGAAAAGCTAATCATTTGCATATCACAGCATCTTCTTCCTGTCGGTTAAATTTCGCGTCTGTAGCATATCATCTTCGTGGTGTAGCAGTTTTAAAGGCCAGTAATGTATATATGCATTGTTACCGAACTTTTTTAGTGATAAATGGCGTTGTTGGAGAAGCGCTCCTAACATAAACATTACGGCTGTCTCCTTGTATTCTTCAAGTTCTTCCCAATGATTTTGTGAATGTATACTTTTTGTTAAATTGTAGTGGTTATTATTATATCACTGCTGAAGGGATACGATCCTGATTATGCCACGATGTAACTTTCACCCAGCTGCTCTTCCACTCATGTGGGTAACAGATGACACTATATTAGAAGTGTTCGTGACAAACATTATACATATTCAGAGTTATATGTTATATATATTGTTTAATATGTTGTGAGGTATGTCACAGCTAATTTGTTTATGAAGCTGGTTCTCACTTGGATAACCTCCTAGACAGTCATACCTTATTATTGATCTTCATACGAGTAACAAATATGATATTGTCTGACTGCGTTAGATGAAGGGATGTTGACTTTTTGATTAGGTGACTGAGGTTACTTAATTTTTTTTTTTAGTAAGTGACTAAAGTTACTTAAATTTTTGATCTATGAGTAGGTCTATTTTCTGGCTTTGCATGTCAGCATGAATTGATTAATTACACTGTGTGACTGTCCTAACGCCATAGACTATGTTATGGTAATATTTTATGTCTTCATTTAACAAACTTTGTTGCTATACATTTTCGGTAACAGATGGCACTGTTATTATGGCCCTCTTGACACAAACACTGTTCGAGACATGTTGAATCGTGCGGATGCCATTATTCGTGCCGACCGGCGCATCACAACTCGACAATTGGCTCTACAATTCTCGATTAGCATTGGAAGTGCGTCGGCAATGATCGAGAGTCTCGGATGTTCAAAGAGGTGCTCGCGATGGGTTCCAAGAATGCTCACAGTGGATCACAAGATTCAAAGAAAGGCCATTTTATCAGAATTGTTGGAGCATTTTGAGACCGACGAAGAGACGGTTCTGTCGCAGATCGTTACGGGGGACAACAGTTGGGTGCACCACTTTGGGCCGGAAACAAAAAGGCAGTCCATGGAGTGGCATCATCAGCATTCACCACAAAAGGGGAAATTCGAGGCAACCCCCTCTGCCAGAAAAGTGATGGTGACAGTCTTCTGGGATTGTGATGGCGTCATTCTCGTGGATGTGATGCCAAGAGGGTCAACCATCAATTCAGAGGCAAACGTGAAGACTCTGAGTAAACTCAAGAACCGTTTCCGACGTGTTCAGTCGGACAAGAATCCAACACAAATTTGCTCCGACATAATAATGCATGCCCACAGACAAGTCTTAGAACCCGGGAACACATCGCCAAATTGGGTTGAACATCATTGCCTCATCCACCCTACGGTCCAGACCTGGCACACTCGGTCTTCCATCTCTTTGGGTTGCTTAAAGATTCTCTGCGGGGAACACACTTTTAAAACGACGGGAATGTCAGTCATGCAGTGCGAACATGCCTACGCCTACAGGACAAGAGCTTTTATCAGCAGCGAATACATGCTCTTCCTTAACGTTTGCGTAAGGCCATAGAACGCGATGGAGACTACGTAGAAAAATAGGACATGGACAAGACACGTTGATGAATATTGTCACCAAATTCTGACTCTTAACAATAACTATGTTTTGAGAAAAAATTTTTGTGGTATTGCTTATTGAACGACCCTCGTACCTTTAAGCTCTGTATGTAAACATGAACTGAACGTTTGCAGTATGGTACTTACCCCATCGTGATAATTTTGTTACAACTGATTGTGAAGATGTTACTCTTTAATCTTTATGATAACAAAAGATGTTGTTATCATACAGAAATTAAGTACGTAAGAAAGGAAAACCCTTATATAATGTAATATTTAATTGTTATTACTTTGTCTACTCGAAAATGTTTCGTTGGAATACAATTTTGTTACGGCATGTATTATTAGTGTTACGTTCATCTTGGCTACAAATGTAATTTCTTCGTAGTCCTGATCTTTGAATTGTTTACTATGAGCTCTGGCCCTGTACTGCCAATGTGTGTCTCGATTCTCTTCAGTTAGTTGCTTTTCACACATATATCATACTTATGATGTTCGAAATAAACGGTAATTTTAGTTCTGATATTTAATGTTGGCTATAAATTAGTTTTTCGGCGCAAGTAATTTTTCTGTTGTTACATTTTTTTCACATTACGACAGATTTTGGAGAAACATAGGGAAAAATCAAAAAATATAGGATTAATTTTAATAGATCTAGAAAAAGCGTATGATACTGTTCCAAGAAAATTACTTTGGAGAGCACTACATATGGCAAACATAAACCCTTCCTTGATTAAAATAGTACAACAGATGTATAAAGATAACATTTGCCAAGTGAAAGTTGGTAATAAACTTTCACAGAAATTTAGAACAAGCAAAGGCCTTTTACAGGGCTGTCCCATGTCACAGTCATTATTTAAAATCTATATAGATGTTAGCCTTAGAACATGGTCTCGTAAATGTAATAGTATGGGATTAGAAATAAGAGATCGAGTTTACCTACATCATTTATTATTTGCTGATGATCAAGTAGTCATAGCACAAGATGGGGAGGATGCTAACTATATGTGCAATCAACTAGCAGTAGCATACAAAACTTGGGGTTTGAAGATTAATTACCAAAAAACAGAATACTTGACTAATGATTCAGATGAGCTATACATTGAAGGAAAGAAAATCAAAAAGATAAACACTTTCTGTTATTTGGGATCCATTTTAGAAATCGAGGGAAAATCAGTCAGAAATCAATAAAAGAATTAGTAGCGGACGGAGGGTCATTGGGATGCTTAACTCAGTCTTATGGAGCAGGAATGTAATGAGCAGAACTAAAAAATTAATATACAAATCCATATTAGAGAGTGTGGTTCTGTATGGAACGAGGACCTGGACAATTAACATGAAGCACATTAAAAAATTACAAGCTCTAGAGATGGACTTTTGGAGAAGATCGGCAAGAATCTCCAGGAAAGAAAAGATAAGGAACACCGAAGTAATAAGGAGAATGGGTAATAAAAGAAAGAATATATGACGTAATGGGTAGGAAGAAATTACAGTGGTACGGGCATGTACGACGAATGGAGGAAGCCAGAATACCAAAGTTGATACTGGAGTAGGAACCGGAGGGGAGAAGAAGAAGAAGACGACCTATGACCACCTGGCTCCAAAATGTACAGCACACAATGAGGAGAACGGGCGCAGAGGAAGAGGACACACAAGATCGAAACACCTGGAGAAATATTTTGAGATTATAGTTTAAGAACGTTTATTGTTTGTATTGTAATTTCCAAGTAAATTATTGTGTTGGAGATAAGCCTCTGTTATGAGTAAAAGCTCAAAATAATCAATAAAAAAACATTTGAAATAATCTTGTTACCATACAGGTCATTTCCTTTCTCCAGTTTGACATGATTTTTGTTTTGCAGTTTGTGCAAGACCGTGAACATGGTTTATGACGGAAACCGGCCGGAATAAAATAGAAATAAAGTCAACCTTTTTGTGTCATACATTTTATAAGGACAAAAATAAAGTTTTAACTACAGACTTTTTTGCACTCTGCAAACTGCAGAGTGTGCATTTGCTGTCTACTGACCCTAGATTTTGTATGTTTAAACAGCGTTTTGAGTGTAAATTGGAGACTAGATAAAATTGTGAAGGCTACATGCATATTGCATAATTACTTGAGGACTGTAAACAATACGTCAAGTGATCTCGCCGAAAAGGAAGAAATGGGATCACTGAGTACTGACTACATTCTGTCACCTACTCTCACTAGATGTAGAAACACAAGTGAAGCTCTTCTTAGGACAGAATATTTGACGAGATTATTAATTCACCAGAAGGGTCTGTTCAGCTATAAAAAAGAGGTCAACACTAAAGTGAAGAACTTAACGTCGTTAACATTAAATGTTAAACTAAAAGACATCAAGTAATAAATAATGCTTACAATTTCTTTGCATCCTTTATCCAAATTTATCCTCCATTATTTTATTGAAAAAAAATCTGTTGTTCGTTGAATATTCTGTAGATATGGAAGTTTTTCGTATTAATCATATAGCAAAATACTCTCCTCTTTGTGTGTTACCATTTGTCAACATTTTGTTTCGATATTTCAGACCGTTTATGAGATGGAAGAGAATTATGAATATTTCGCTCTGGATTTCCTGATGATATGTACGTTCGGGACTGAGCACTTTACACGTAGTCCATTTCCTCGAGATTAGATACACATAGCGATCTCCTTCCAAGTTTGAAGAATAATTCAATATATTACCTACATTTCATAAGCAACAACATTTGGCCTAACGGCCCCAAAATTCGTAGCAAGCCCTATTTTTCAATGCAAAGTTTCAGAATTTCTTTTCGTAGTATGCCTTATCTCGAAATACCGCAAAAACTGCGCCCATTAACGAAATGACAGGCAGTTCCACCAGGTAGCAGATAAATGAAGTTATGAGATGTGCAAGAATTCATTTTTTTTAACGAATAATTTCGTCACAGTCGTCTGGGAAAGACTGCAGATCGGCCGGCTTGTACGCTTTGCCTTTAACGCAGTGCACCGAGCCTGCTGGCTGCCGTGTCGAATCAGCGGGTCCCAACGGAACGACGCAGGTGGGCGCAGGTAGAGGAAAACGGTACGGCTCGAGCAACGGGGCATAGTCCTGCCTCAGCTACTGTCCTGCCCTGCACCTCGGCTGCATGCAGTGTACGATGTATCAATGGAAAGCGCAACCTCTGCTCAGTCAGAAAAATAGGACCTATTCTGCTTGGGTCCTGTGTCCAATATTTCTCCAGGTGGGACATGGTTCTGAACTTCCATGCAATGTGCTCCCACGTTAACCACAAGGTTGCAAAGAAGTTCTTGTGGTGAATTCCGTTCCTCCACCATGGGGGATCACAACTGCTGGATGGTCGGTGTCGCATGTGGGCATGCAACACATCCAGCACTTCCTCGATGGAATTTAAATCGGACATTGGCAGGCCAATCCATTCGCCGAACGTCCTTTAATTCAAAGTGCTTCTCCACCTGAGTTGTTCGATGCGGTCGCGCGTTGTTATTCATAAAAATTAAGTCACGGCCGATTGCATCCCTGAAAATATGCACTTAGGGAAGGTCTACAACGTCACAATAACATTGACCGGCAAATGTACCGTGTGCATAGATCTGGAAGTCAGCACACTCGTGCAACATAATGATTCCCCACAGCAACACATGGATAACCAAAGCGATCACGTTCAATAATACCCCCGGATGCAATATGTGTCCCTACCTCTCGCCATATGAGGGTACATCCAGAATCTCTACAGGGACTGGTTGTGCACGCGACCCCACTCCTCATTGTTCCAATCCTTATGCTCTTAGAACCACCGCAAACGTTGGCGCTAATGTGTAGATGTCAATAGAACATAAAGTACTGGTCGTTAAGCAGAGAGATCTCCTCCGTGCAGTCGCAGTACCACTTTGAAGCATGAGGTTGTGTGCCTTGCAGTGGTTGAAATTGCATCCATTGTTTGACGTGAGCCCCTTCCTGCCTGTTTCACAATGTAGCGGTCATCTGCTGCTGTAGTTTGACTGTGATCGACCACCACCTCTCCTGTGGCCAGCAGTGCCTGTGGCTTGGAAAGCTCTCCATACACGTAAAACAATGCTGTGAGGAAAATCAAAGTCTTGTACAACACTCTTCATAGTTCGTCGTTTATCCTGATTCCCGATGACTATTCCCTGTCTGAAGTCGTCCAAATGTTTTCTTTGGGCCGTGTTGTCAAGAACACCACCAGACCGTACCGAAACTGCTCGCCGATCGGCAGTCGACATCCACTGCCTTTTCCCATTCCCTAAAATGGCTCGTCTTATTGGGCAAACCCCTTCGGCATTACAGTCATACAGACCGCATGACTTGTCATTTAGATTGCTTAGAATGACTGAGAAACCTCTCGCATCATGCTGTCGCATTTTAATAACTTACTATGAGTAATTAATGAGTAAAGACAATGAACCACCACAGTCGTATCGTCAAAGAAATCTACACTCCTGGAAATGGAAAAAAGAACACATTGACACCGGTGTGTCAGACCCACCATACTTGCTCCGGACACTGCGAGAGGGCTGTACAAGCAATGATCACACGCACGGCACAGCGGACACACCAGGAACCGCGGTGTTGGCCGTCGAATGGCGCTAGCTGCGCAGCATTTGTGCACCGCCGCCGTCAGTGTCAGCCAGTTTGCCGTGGCATACGGAGCTCCATCGCAGTCTTTAACACTGGTAGCATGCCGCGACAGCGTGGACGTGAACCGTATGTGCAGTTGACGGACTTTGAGCGAGGGCGTATAGTGGGCATGCGGGAGGCTGGGTGGACGTACCGCCGAATTGCTCAACACGTGGGGCGTGAGGTCTCCACAGTACATCGATGTTGTCGCCAGTGGTCGGCGGAAGGTGCACGTGCCCGTCGACCTGGGACCGGACCGCAGCGACGCACGGATGCACGCCAAGACCATAGGATCCTACGCAGTGCCGTAGGGGACCGCACCGCCACTTCCCAGAAAATTAGGGACACTGTTGCTCCTGGGGTATCGGCGAGGACCATTCGCAACCGTCTCCATGAAGCTGGGCTACGGTCCCGCACACCGTTAGGCCGTCTTCCGCTCACGCCCCAACATCGTGCAGCCCGCCTCCAGTGGTGTCGCGACAGGCGTGAATGGAGGGACGAATGGAGACGTGTCGTCTTCAGCGATGAGAGTCGCTTCTGCCTTGGTGCCAATGATGGTCGTATGCGTGTTTGGCGCCGTGCAGGTGAGCGCCACAATCAGGACTGCATACGACCGAGGCACACAGGGCCAACACCCGGCATCATGGTGTGGGGAGCGATCTCCTACACTGGCCATACACCACTGGTGATCGTCGAGGGGCACTGAATAGTGCACGGTACATCCAAACCGTCATCGAACCCATCGTTCTACCATTCCGAGACCCGCAAGGGAACTTGCTGTTCCAACAGGACAATGCACGTCCGCATGTATCCCGTGCCACCCAACGTGCTCTAGAAGGTGTAAGTCAACTACCCTGGCCAGCAAGATCTCCGGATCTGTCCCCCATTGAGCATGTTTGGGACTGGATGAAGCGTCGTCTCACGCGGTCTGCACGTCCAGCACGAACGCTGGTCCAACTGAGGCGCCAGGTGGAAATGGCATGGCAAGCCGTTCCACAGGACTACATCCAGCATCTCTACGATCGTCTCCATGGGAGAATAGCAGCCTGCATTGCTGCGAAAGGTGGATATACACTGTACTAGTGCCGACATCGTGCATGCTCTGTTGCCTGTGTCTATGTGCCTGTGGTTCTGTCAGTGTGATCATGTGATGTATCTGACCCCAGGAATGTGTCAATAAAGTTTCCCCTTCCTGGGACAATGAATTCATGGTGTTCTTATTTCAATTTCCAGGAGTGTATTTCAAACGACTAGTTTCGGTGCAACATTTACGCCATATTCAAGTCCACTATAAATCAAAAGAGTACTTTGCCGGCCGGAGTGGTCGAGCGGTTCTAGGCGCTACAGCCTACGGTCGCAGGTTCGAATCCTGCCTCGGGCATGGATGTGTGTGATGTCTTTAGGTTACTTAGGTTTAAGTAGTTCTAAGTTCTAGGGGACTGATGAAAAGAGTACTTTCATTCCTTGGCCCATGTTTCTTAGAATCCATATAACACCAGTTGTCGTAGATTGCATACTTTAGGAACGTATATTCTAATGTCACCACTGTGACCATATTAATCATTATTATCCACATCTACTTACTCCGCAAGCCATCATAAGCAGCGTGGCGGAAGGTACCATGTGTCATTACTAGCCACTTGATAACAGAACGGGAGCAAAGCGGCTGTCTGTATAACTCCGTATAAGCCCTAATTTCTCGTATCTTATCTTCACGGTACTTACGCGAAATGTATGTTGGCGGCAGCAGAATCGTTCTGCAGTCAGCTTCAGATGCCGGTTCTCTAAGTTTTCTCAATAGCGTTCCCCGAAAGGAACGTTGCCTCCCCTCCGGGGATTCCCATTTGAGTTCGCGAAGGAATCTCCGTAATACTGGCATGTTGTTCGAACCCACTGGTAACAAATCTAGCAGCGCGCCTCTGAATTTCTTCGGTGTCTTCCTTTATTCCGATCTGGTGCGGATCCCAGCACTCGAGCAGTACTAAAGAAAAGGTCGCACTTGTGTCCTATATGCGGTCTCCTTTACACATGAACTACACTTTCCCTAAATTCTCCCAATAAACCTGCCCATGCGGTACGCACCACGGTCGCACCTTAGCAAAAGATCTGGCAGAGAAACCGAGAAAATTCTGGTCCTGTGTAAAATCGCTAAGAGGCGTGTTGACCAGTCTGGGATGGCCGTTAGAGACAGCAAAATGAAAGCCGAAGTTTTAAATTTCACGTTCAAGAATCCAAGAAATCGTTCACACAGGAGAACCGTACAAACATACTTTCATTTGACCATCGGGCAGACTCCCGAATGGACGACATAGAAATACCTGGCTTAGGGAAAGAACTGAAAAATCTGAAAATAAATAAATCACCAGGTCCGGATGGAATGCTCATTCGATTTTACAAACGGTACTCTACGGCATTGGCCTCTTACCTAGCTTGCGTTTAACGTGAATCTCTCGTCCAGCATAAAGTCCCAAGCGACTCGAAGAAAGCGCAGGTGTCTCCAGTATACAGGGTGTTACAAAAAGGTACGGCCAAACTTTCAGGAAACATTCCTCACACTCAAATAAAGAGAAGATGTTATGTGGACATGTGTCCGGAAACGCTTAATTTCCACGTTAGAGCTCATTTTAGTTTCGTCAGTATGTACTGTAGTTCCTCGATTCACCGCCAGTTGGCCCAATTGAAGGAAGGTAATGTTGACTTCGGTGCTTGTGTTGACATGCGACTCATTGCTCTACAGTACTAGCATCAAGCGCATCAGTACGTAGCTTCAGCAGGTTAGTGTTCATCACGAACGTGGTTTTGCAGTCAGTGCATTGTTTACAAATGCGGAGTTGGCAGACGCCCATTTGATGTATGGATTAGCATGGGGCAATAGCCGTGGCGCGGCACGTTTGTATCGAGACAGATTTCCAGAACGAAGGTGTCCCGACAGGAAGACGTTCGAAGCAATTGATCGGCGTCTTAGGGAGCACGGAACATTCCAGCCTATGACTCGCGACTGGGGAAGACCTAGAATGACGAGGACACCTGCAATGGACGAGGCAATTCTTCGTGCAGTTTACGATAACCCTAATGTCAGCGTCAGAGAAGTTGCTGCTGTACAAGGTAACGTTGACCACGTCACTGTATGGAGAGTGCTACGGGAGAACCAGTTGTTTCCGTACCATGTACAGCGTGTGCAGGCACTATCAGCAGCTGATTGGCCTCCACGGGTACACTTCTGCGAATGGTTCATCCAACAATGTGTCAATCCTCATTTCAGTGGAAATGTTCTCTTTACGGATGAGGCTTCATTCCATCGTGATCTAATTGTAAATTTTCACAATCAACATGTGTGGGCTGACGCGAATCCGCACGCAATTGTGCAATCACGTCATCAACACAGATTTTTTGTCAACGTTTGGGAAGGCATTGCTGGTGATGTCTTGATTGGGCCCCATGTTCTTCCACCTACGCTCAATGGAGCACGTTATGGTGATTTCATACGGGATACTCTACCTGTGCTGCTAAAACATGTGCCTTTACAAGTACGACACAACATGTGGTTCATGCACGATGGAGCTCCTGTACATTTCAGTCGAAGTGTTCGTACGCTTCTCAACAACAGATTCGGTGACCGATGGATTGATAGAGGCGGACCAAATCCATGGCCTCCACGCTCTCCTGACATCAACCCTCTTGACTTTCATTTATAGGGGCATTTGAAAGCTCTTGTCTACGCAACCCCGGTACCAAATGTAGAGACTCTTCGTGTTAGTATTGTGGACGGCTGTGATACAATACGCCATTCTCCAGGGCTGCATAAGCGCATCAGGGATTCCATGCGACCGAGGGTGGACGCATGTATCCTCGCTAACGGAGGACATTTTGAACATTTCCTGTAACAAAGTGTTTGAAGTCACGCTGGTACGTTCTGTTGCTGTGTGTTTCCATTCCATGATTACTGCGATTTGAAGAGGAGTAAAAAAATGAGCTCTAACATGGAAAGTAAGCGTTTCCGGACACGTGTCCACATAACATATTTTCTTTCTTTGTGTGTGAGGAATATTTCCTGAAAGTTTGGCCGTACCTTTTTGTAACACCCTGTATAAGGAAGGTACAGGAATGGAACCGCAAAATTAAAGATCAATATCCCTGACTTCCGTTTGGTGCAGAATCCTTAAACATATTCTCAGTTTGAAAATAATAAACTTTCTTGAGGCTAGGAAGTTAATGTCCATGAATCAGCACAGTTTTAGAAAACACCGTGCGAAACTCAGCTTGCCCTTCTCTCGCGTGACATACTGAGAGCTATAGATGACGGGCAACAGGCAGATTTCCTGTTTCTAGATTTCCGGAAAGCATTTGACACGGAGCCCCTTTGCAGCCTGTTAACGAAGGTACGAGCATACGGAATAAGCTCAAAGATATGTGAGTGGCTCGAAGACTTCTTAAATAATATAATCCAGTATGCTGACCTCGACGGCGACTGTTCATCAGAGACGAGGGTATCGTCAGGGGTACGCCACGGAAGTGTAATAGGACCACTGTTGTTCTCTATATACGTAAATGTTTTCGCGGACAAGGTGGGCAGCAATCTGCGGTTGTTTGCCAATGATGCCGCCGCGTACGGTAAGGTGCCGAAGTTGAGTGACTGTAGGAACACACAAGACGATTTAGACAAAATTTCCAGTTGGTGTGATGAATGGCAACTAGCCCTAAATGTGATAAATGTAAGTTAATGCGGGTGAGTAGGAAGAAAAAACCTGTAAGGAACGGATACGGTATTACTAGTGTCCCGGCTGTCACAGTTAAGTCGTTTAAATATCTGGGGGTAACGTTGCAAAGCGATGTGATGTGGAACAAGCACGTGAAAGCTGTGGTAGGGAAGGCAAATTGTCGACTTCGGTTCCCTGTGAAAATTTTAAGAAAGAGTGGTTTAATTGTAAAGGAGTCCGCATACAGGACGCCGGAGTGACCTATTCTTGACTACTGCTCGAGTGTTTGCGATCCGCACCAGGTTGTATTCAAGAAAGACATCGAAGACGTTCAGAGGCGGGCGGCTAGATTTGTTAGCAGTAGGGCCGAACAACACGTAAGTGTTACGGAAATTCTTCGGGAACTCAAATGAGAACCTATGGAGGGAAGGCGATTTCTTTTCGAGAAACACTATAGAGAAAATTTTGAGGGTTGGGTTGTTTAGGGGAAGAGACCAAACTGCGAGGTCATCGGTCTCATCGGATTAGGGAAGGATAGGGAAGGAAGTCGGCCGTGCCCTTTCAAAGGAACCATCCCGGCATTTGCCTGGAGCGATTTAGGGAAATCACGGAAAACCTAAATCAGGATGGCCGGACGCGGGATTGAACCTTCGTCCCCCCCCCCCCCCCCCCCCCCGGATGCGAGTCCCGTGTGCTAACCACTGCGCCACCTCACTCGGTGAGAAAATTTAGAGAAGCGGTATTTGAAGCTGACTGCCGATCGATTCTACTGCTACCAACATACATCGCGCGTAAGAACCACGAAGATAAAGACACGAGAAATCAGGGCTCATAGGAGGCGTAGAGATAGTCGCTTTTCCCTCGCTCTGTTTGCGAGCGAAACAGGAGGGGGAAAGGACAAGTAGTGGTACAAGGTACCCTCCACCATGAACCGTAAGATGGCTTCTGGAGTATCTATGTAGTTGTAGATGTAGATATAAAAACCGAAGTGGAGTGTTTGCCCTCTCTACCACAATCCACACATGTCCGTTCCATTTGCAATGTTACGGTCAGATATTTTAACGACGTTACTGTGTGAAGCAGGACACTACTAAGGTTGTGTCCGAACTTTACAGATTGGTTCGTCCTACTCATCCGCATTAACTTGCATTTTTTCACATTTAGTGCTAGCTGCCATTCATTACACCAACTAGAAGTTTTGTCTAAGTTATCTTGTATTCTCCTACAGTCACTCTTCATCGACACCTTCCCGTACACCACAGCATCATCAGCAAACAACTATAGATTGCAGCGTACCCTGTGCGCCAGATCATTTTTTTTTAATCTTTATTTCCAAATCTTAATAATTATACAATTTTATGTGATTAGCGGGCCCAGATAGTGATTCAATGGTTACAATTGCAGCTAATCTAAGTTATATTTAAGTAACTAGTTAGTATGTAAGCTACGGGATAAGTGCAATGGGCAAATTAGTTGAGTTAGTTAATTATATATGAAAACAGGTAATCTAACTATTGACTAGTTACTAATGCCTACAGCGTTTCATATGTGTCAGCTAAAAGTATAAACCTACTTAGAGAGCCTTGCTCATTGAGCTAACCCCAATGAGCGTGCCCCTGACACTGGGCAGGCCAAGATGTTGATCGCTGCAGGTTCCTGGAAATAGTGCCTAAAACTAAGTCCTACAACTAAACCTATCCTAAAGTCAAGTTCGGTGCATTGTCAAGATCGGTGAAGTTGCACCCCACTCCCCCTAAGTCCCGAAACGCAGCGGATTCCAGACTGAAGAAGTCGGCCTTCCGTGTCCAGGCGGTATGGGAATAGGGTACCAGACTCTATAGGTGTTTAAATAATTCTCTCATTCTTGCTGGTTCAAGTCTCTTAGATATTCCTTTGAAACTATTTGCTATACCACGTTAGCCAGTTTGTTAATGGTCTGAAAGGTGTCGTGTTGTCTAAGTAATCTGTATGTGTCATGGTGTGGCAGTTGGTCGCGTAGCATTGAAGCTACATCATTGAAAATGGGGCACTCGTTGACGACATGGTCAGGAGTACCCTTCGGAGCACCACAATCACACGCGGGTGTAGCCTTTCTCCCGAATCGACATAAGTATGTCGGGTAGGGTAGACTGGTTTTAGGCAGCTCTCCATGCAACTCTATCCTGTACAACCTTCTTCATCTCCCAGTACCTACTGCAACCTACATCTTTCTGAATCTGCTTAGTGTATTCATCTCTTGGTCTCCCTCAACGATTTTTACCCTCCACGTTGCCCTCCAATACTAAATTGATGATCTCTTGAGGTCTCAGAATATGTCCTACCAAGCGATCCCTTCTTCTAGTCAAGTTGTGCCACAAATTCCTCTTCTCCCCAATTCTATTCAGTACCTCCTCATTAGTTATGTGATCTACACATCTAATCTTCAGCATTTTTCTGTAGCACCACAAGACTATAAGTTTATATGCCAACTAGCTCCGCAGATGGCGAAGAGATGGATGAAATGTATGATGAGATAAAAGAAATTATTCAGATAGTGAAGGGAGACGAAAATTTAATAGTCGTGGCTGACTTCATCCATAGTTTTCGGGATATCATGTGAGAAACAGGCAAGCTCAGTTTCCCATGAGCGATGCTTTCTAAAGCCGTGCTGCTTCGTGGAAATAAGCTTCTCGGTCTCAAGGAAATTTGTTATAATAGTTAAGACTCTGGGCTGAAATTCCGGCTGTGCCGGTTTCATGCATTGGTAACAACAAGTTGTAAGGTGAACACTCGTTATGTATGCAGTCCACGACAACTAGTATTATATGAGGTTTGCGATACATGGGCCAAGGAATGGAAGTACTCTTTTGGTTTATACTGGACCTGAAGATGGCGTAAGTGTGGCGCCGAAACGAGTTGTTTGAAATAAATTTCTTCGATAACACGAGTGTGGTGGTTCGTTTCCTTTGCTTATATCATTAACCGATGTTCCATGGCAAAGAGAACGATGGACTTCCAAGAGTAGCTAATATGTTACATTACTTTATCATTCTCTTCTCCAGGGTAGTGTAGTTCATTTGATGTGATCGTGTATGCAGAGAAATCAGAATGTTTGGAGTGACAGTTTGGAGTCCGTTCCTAGGTGTGATAATGGCCAAAAAAGGACACTGGATGTTCGCCTCTGAAGCTACGCGGTCTACATAGTAGCCTGCTAACCGAGGTGGCCCAGGTTTGATTCCCGGCCGCAGCAGAGATTTTCTCCGCTCGGGGACTGGGCGTTGCGTTGTCCTTACGTTCGTATTGTCATTGCTAAGAAAATTGTCTCCAATACGCTGTCGCATCGTCTTCCAATTACTGAGATCGCTGAATGGGTACGACCCAAAAGGCAATAAATTGAAAAAAAGAAAATGGCTATAGAATGTATGCATTCATACTTCTTTCTGAGTTATGAGACAGATTTTCTTCTGTTTACCGGAAGCCACTTAGCAGGCTTCGGGCTGACTGTCAAAACGCACTTTGGAGAGTCGAAGCGCGTTAAACGCCTCGACCAATCTGAGCGTTAATTTCCGTCTAGGCAGAGGCGCACTGGTTGTGAACGCGTCGCTGTCAACGTGTCTGGACGCGTGAGACGAGCTGAACAACCTGTCCTCGCTCTGTGGCCAATGGCCGTGTAGAGGCTGTCCATTCAACCGTCACACGTCAGTCGCCTCCGCGGCGTTCCGTTGTCTTTTGACGTCAGGACGCTACAGACAATTATCGTGCGCCGGCTAGAGCGCGGGCATTATTTAAGTGCGACTCGAGATTAATAAGCAAATAGCCACGACGGCCAATAGTAATTACAGTCCATTGTGGCCGACCTCCAGACTCATTACGCTGATTGAACGCACGTGTATGCCCTCTTTCGACTAACGACTGGAATTACCGGCGAAGAAAAAAGTGCATTGTGTGGAGCATTTCTCGTGTCGAGTGGTGTAGCGCAGAGACCGCGGTCCGTCGACCGACAACAGGGGCTTCGCCACGTGGCTATTATGCACTGCAGTGGATTTCAAGGCGAGCAGACACGTGGCCTTTGTTCTCCCTGTCTGTGGGTATGACAAATATCGCAAAACCAAACTATGTCTGACAGCGATTTTCAGCGATGAATGTAGTGGAGTAACATTTTGTACAGCAATGAGAAGGATAAAAAGAACATGATGAAATCTTGCCATTGTTGAAGCTTGACTGGCAAATGACGCCTACCACGTAATGCTACAATTGGCTAAAAGGCATGTTAAGCGAATCACAGGAAATCACTTCCACAAGTGTATGAGGTTTTGAAACTTCTTGGCATATTAAGATTGTGCATCAGACTGGGAATCGAACCGGGGAACTTAGTCTTCAGTAATGAACTGTTCTAGCGACTTTTTTTCGCCAATGTCCAAATTTTCACGAATAGTGGATAGTTAGAAATTAATTAAGCAAGGAAATAAATAAAATTGAAACTGTCCAAATGAAAATGACATGACGACATCGCTGATAGTACAAATACAAAAGAAACACGCTCCTGTGGCAATGAAATGAACTTCAAGTCGGGGGCGACACCTGATCACCATCCGACGTTCGATAGAGCAATAGAGCCATCTATCGACCCGTTCTACAGACGTTGCCGTAAGACTGGGTCGCCTTCTAGAAAATTAAATAAGGTTCCGGTAAGTGTGATCGATGTCTGTCTCGGCTTACTTCCTTTATCTCATCTCTCACCTGTCATACCCCATCTGGCCGGCGGGTCGGTAAATGTCCTCCACAGATAGCGAAGTCTTGCCTACATTTCTTATGCTGCTGCAGCTTCACGCGTCCATCCAGGAGAAAATGCCAATAATCCATTTTGTCCTTTTCAGATTCGTTGTAGACGTAGCCCACAACCATTCCCCGTACCCATGTCACTGCATTTGTTTCGTGGACCGGAAAATAAGATTCTTGGGGGAAAAGGAGTGTGTCCGATGAAATTGTGTGAGGGGGCGGAGCGTCACAGGAACGCCAATATCTGTCATGCCAACTGCCACACCGGAGCCGCCCCACTACAAGCTAAACGATGTTCATCAGTGTCCACTGTTGCACAGCTTAAACATAATGGAGTGTCTGCAAATTGAATCGTATTCCGCCGTTGGTTCGTTGTGAACTTCCTATTTACCACCACATACCATGTTGAGAGTACAGACGATGGGAGTGAACGTTCCGTATAATGCGCCATATCTGTCGCCAATTCTTGTCTGGGTACTTCTTTTCCAGGGTATTCCTGGGGCACCGGCGCCGTAATATTTGGTATACATCTCACGTCGTCGGCAGTCGTGTTGTTGGTAAGGCTTCTCTGACATAGTTCCTAAAAGAAAGACTTGAAATGTGAGATCTTCGGTGAAATATGGCCCACGTAGACTGGGGGCACCATTGAAGTCGGCGCCAGTGCATCGGCCAACGCACCTGAGATACTGCGAAATTGACCGCGCCATTGTCGAAAAACCGTACTGACGAATAGCTCCCGTGCCTTTTCATATACGTTCACCAGATCAGTTCCACCCTCTCCAGGTGGTAGCGTAAGCGTTGTGTATTGGACCTTGAACAGGTGTCCCACACTCACGTAAGTTCCGAAAGTTGCTTGTATCCGCGTTGCCGTTGTGCGCGTTAAAGGCAGGACATGCGCTACGTGAGTGAGTCTCGGTGCTAGGTATACGTTAACATAGGCCACCCTCTGAATCATATCCAACGCTCTTGATTTCTGTAACAGCACCATTGTCGGCATCAATTTCAGTATGCGTCGGTAATTATCCGCTGCTGTCCGCTGCACATCTGAGTGGAACGTGACACCTAAACATTTTATGGTGTTAACTAACATGAGCGTGCCTTCCTCTCCCGATCGTAATCCTCGACCGACATTCATGCAGCGCGACTTCTGTAGATTAAGCACGCTTCCCGCCGCCATCCCGTATCGCTGTATCCATGCCAACGCCGTACGTATTTCGTCGCCTGTCCATGCCAGCAGCATAACATCGTCAGCATAAGCGCTGCAATGAAAAGTCAGCTGTGGCAACGGCACTCAACTCCAGCCGTCTTCGGAGTTCATATAGGCAGGGTTCCAACGCCATCGCATACAAAAATATGGAAAGGGGGCAACATTGACGAACTGACCGTGAAATGACAATATAGTCAGTGTCCCGTCCATTCACTGAGACCTTGGATCGCACGCCGTGTAAAGTCGCATGATCACTAGAATGAAGGCCTGTGGGATTACCAAACTGCCCATCACGGCTTGCAAAAAGCTATGAACCACCCTGTCGAACGCATGATCGAAGTCAATAGAGACCAGTGCCCCGCGCAGTCGGCACGCCGCTGCTAATGCGACGATATCTCGGTAATCACCGAGCGCTGTATGGACATTACTCTTAACGCCGAGGCATGTTTGATCTGTGAGGAGTCTATCAGAAACCGAAGGCTTCAGGGTAGCCCCAAGGATGCACAGGAAAATGTTGTAGTCGCAGTTCAGGAGAGTTAGTGGCCTATGATCTCCTGGCCTTCTGCCACCGCGTTGTTTGGGTATTGGGATGATGATACCCTCCGTGAATTCGACAGGTATCTCAGTCTGCGGTAACAGTTCGTTATACATCTGAAGCCACGTCTGTCCCATGAGGTATGCGAAGGCGCGGTAAAATTCAATTGGGAAGCCGTCCTGTCCTGGGGACTTCTTCGGAGCTCCCCTAGCAATTGCGTCTGTCAGCTCGTCCTCCGTTATCACTGTGATGAAAGTCTCTATCTGGCATTTCGTAGATGACGTCATTTAGCGTCTCGTGGTTCACTTGTACAGGTCCACATATCTGGCGGAAGTAGTCGGTAAATACCTGCGCAATATCACGTTGGGTCACAACTTGCTGGCCAGTTTCAGAGATTATTTCCCTGATCAGTGGCCTCCGTCGTCGTTGGCGTTCACGTACTACGTGGTGCATTGGGGGGGGGGGGGGGGGGCTTCGGCAGCTACTGTGTTCATCAATCTCGCCCGGATCATTATCCATTTAACTTGGCTTTTATCCTGCGCATGGCCGTGTGCCTCTCCGGCTATGATTGCTGGGTCATCAGCTCCCTCAGAGCTGTAAAATAAAAATCCGCCGTCTCGCGGTTCCACTGCGATTTGCCCCGCCCGTATCGTTTCAACGTTCTCCGTAGCGTTGGTTTTGCGCATTTGATCCACCACTGAACCGAGGCGTATGTCCGTTGGTGGCGAACGCAGGTCTCTCAGACCTCCTCTACCGACCGGCGCCATGCAGCGTCATGTAATAGTGCTCTGTTTATTTTCCAGTGGCCCTTACTTCGCCATTATCTTCTGCCGCGTTAGCGAAATCGTACAGACGTGCTTCATATGACCCGTAAAAGCCGCTGGCCAGATTTGGGCATCCAGTATCACCGTCCGTAGAGCGCGCGTCACGTACACTGTATCAAGTCTACTCACCGAGTGTCCCGTTACATGAGTGTAACCCGTTCTATCGCCATGATGCAGTTCCCAGTTACCCAGAAGCGCCATTTCGGTCATCAAAATGCGGAATTCCATGGGTGGCACATAATGAGGTACGTGGTCCTTTTGGGAGACAACACAATTAAAGTGGCCGCCCACTACGTAATTGTCATATCGGCCGTCGAACAACGCTGCTGTCTCTTCGGTGTAAAAGGTCGCCCTTTCTCTTCTTTTTCTGGAGCCAGACGGCGCGTACACATTGATGAAACGAACCCTGTCGACAGTGGTCACTGTTCCACGTGCCGAAGGAAGAGACATGACTTTCTCCACTTCTTTTCCTTTCCTGGTGAGGATCGCCACACCACATTCACTCTGATCGCGCACTGAATAATGTGCGTCGTAGCCGTAGAATTCTGGCGGCGATGTGTAACCCACTTCTTGTAGGTGTACAATATCCACGTCTGTGGCGTGTAACATATCTTTCAGCATTTGAATTTTAAGTAGTGTCCAAATGCCATTAATGTTGACCGTCGCAATGCGGTACGCCTGGCGTGTGTTCATCAGTTGGAGGGGGGTGTCATTAAGCGATGGTATTGAAAACCGAACTGCTGTCGGTCATGGGCGCCCTCGTCGCTCTTCACCACACCATGTTGTTCAACATCCCCCGTCCCCTCCCGGCGCATGGCCAGGACTATCCTCGATCTCCGCGTCCGCGAATTCATCCTGCTCCTGTTGGTCCATTTCCTGTGCCCAGTCCCCCAGCACATTTCCAGAGGCGGCCGAAGGATGGCAGGCAGCGGTGTCACCGCTCTGTTGTTGGACAATCGTCATGGCCACTTCTGCCTTCCGGCCTCCAGAAGCAGAATTCAAGTTATCGTCGCTGTGGAACTTCTGCACCGCCATCTCGGTATCTGTTGAATCCACTGGTCGCAAGTCGATACCGTCATTGTCGTCCACTGTCCCATCGGGACTGTGGCTATCGTCAGCAGAAGTCAGTCGTCGCTTCTTTCTTCTCTTCAGCGAACGCTGTTTCCGTTGTCTTGCTTCCGCGTCGGCTGTTTGGTTGGCGTATCCTCCGTCTTGGGCCTGGTCTCTCACGCTCTCGGTGTAAGCACTGGGAGCCTCCACGGTTGAGCCTGGAGCGACCTGCAGCTGCATCTCTTGTATGGGGTCCTGTGTCTGCTGCTGTTGAACCCGTGGTCGAGGATCCAGTCCGTTGGTGTCCATGTTCTCTATAGGGCGCAGCTGCTGGTGCCCATCGGAAATCTCCCTCACGTCTCCTCTCAGGGCTTTCACAAATGTCAACGGTAATACAGTCATCCGTTGTGGCGGTTTAACGTCATCCCGCGGGGTTTGCATTAAACGACACTGGAGGCATTCCGAGCGGACGTGGTCTTCCTTTTCGCACCCTGAGCAAGTGAGAGGTTGTCCATCATATATTATAATCGCTCGACAACCCCCTATACACAAATAAGAGGGGACGTGCTTTCTCAGTTCTGTCCGTATTTGTTTCACCACATTTAGGACGGGGTATGTGGTAAAACTCGCCCATTTTGCAGCCACATGGGATAGAACTGTACCGTATGGTCGAAAGGCGTCGATCACAGGTTCAGACGGGACCTCAAATGGAAGCTCGAAGACCCGTATGGTGCGTATCCCCATTCGCGCGTGGTCGACTGTAACCGCAACAACATTCCCGTCAGCACGACAGAAACGATATCCGTTCTGCGATCGTGGGAGAAGTCTTTCACAAGCCACCTCGTCGATAAGCTTGACATAGATGATCGACAAAATGGATTCCCACCATTTCCCAAGGATCGATTTTAACCTCTTCTCTTTAAAAACGTTCAATCTCATTTGCCTTTGGTCGTGTATAGTAGTCCACAAAACTGAACTTCTAAGTCGTTTTTCTGTATGAGTGTGCCATCTCGTTCTAGACTCAAAACACAGTAAACGCGAAGCTGCTCCGGCGTAAACAAATACTGCACATAATTCACGACGCGCCCTTAAGCTTTACCTCCAGAAGTAGATCTCCTGCCTTCCTAATTTCACACACGTTCTGCTGCATATCTCGTGTGACTAATACTCCTGGGTAGAGTTGTAAAACTACCGTAGGCTACCGTAGGCTATCGTAAGTGAGCGCAGACTGTAATAGTTTCAATACTAGCTTTCTACATCTACATCTACATTTATACTCCGCAAGCCACCCAACGGTGTGTGGCGGAGGGCACTTTACGTGCCGCTCTCATTACCTCCCTTTCCTGTTCCAGTCGCGTATGGTTCGCGGAAAGAACGACTGCCGGAAAGCCTCCGTGCGCGCTTGAATCTCTCTAATTTTACGTTCGTGATCTCCTCGGGAGGTATAAGTAGGGGGAAGCAATATATTCGATACCTCATCCAGAAACGCACCCTCTCGAAACCTGGACAGCAAGCTACACCGCGATGCAGAGCGCCTCTCTTGCAGAGTCTGCCACTTGAGTTTATTAAACATCTCCGTAACACTATCACGGTTACCAAATAACCCTGTGACGAAACGCATCGCTCTTCTTTGGATCTTCTCTATCTCCTCCGTCAGACCGATCTGGTACGGATCCCACACTGATCAGCAATACTCAAGTATAGGTCGAACGAGTGTTTTGTAAGCCACCTCCTTTGTTGATGGACTACATTTTCTAAGCACTCTCCCAATGAATCTCAACCTGGTACCCGCCTTACCAACAATTAATTTTATATGATCATTCCACTTCAAATCGTTCCGCACGCATACTCCCAGATATTTTACAGAAGTAACTGCTACCAGTGTTTGTTCCGCTATCATATAATCATACAATAAAGGATCCTTCTTTCTATGTATTCGCAATACATTACATTTGTCTATGTAAAGGGTCAATTGCCACTCCCTGCACCAAGTGCCTATCAGCTGCAGATCCTCCTGCATTTCGCTACAATTTTCTAATGCTGCAACTTCTCTGTGTACTACAGCATCATCCGCGAAAAGCCGCATGGAACTTCCGACACTTTCTACTAGGTCATTTATATATATTGTGAAAAGCAATGGTCCCATAACACTCCCCTGTGGCACGCCAGAGGTTACTTTAACGTCTGTAGACGTCTCTCCATTGATAACAACATGCTGTGTTCTGTTTGCTAAAAACTCTTCAATCCAGCCACACAACTGGTCTGATATTCCGTAGGCTCTTACTTTGTTTATCAGTCGACAGTGCGGAACTGTATCGAACGCCTTCCGGAAGTCAAGAAAAATAGCATCTACCTGGGAGCCTGTATCTAATATTTTCTGGGTCTCATGAACAAATAAAGCGAGTTTGGTATCACACGATCGCTGTTTCCGGAATCCATGTTGATTCCTACATAATAGATTCTGGGTTTCCAAAAACGACATGATACTCGAGCAAAAAACGTGTTCTAAAATTCTACAACAGATCGACGTCAAAGATATAGGTCTATAGTTTTGCGCATCTGCTCGTCGGCCCTTCTTGAAGACTGGGACTACCTGTGCTCTGTTCCTATCATCTGGAACCTTCCGTTCCTCTAGAGACTTGCGGTACACGGCTGTTAGAAGGGGGGCAAGTTCTTTCGCGTACTCTGTGTAGAATCGAATTGGTATCCCGTCAGGTCCAGTGGACTTTCCTCTATTGAGTGATTCCAGTTGCTTTTCTATTCCTTGGACACTTATTTCGATGTCAGCCATTTTTTCGTTTGTGCCAGGATTTAGAGAAGGAACTGCAGTGCGGTCTTCCTCTGTGAAACAGCTTTGGAAAAAGGTGTTTAGTATTTCAGCTTTACGCGTGTCATCCTCTGTTTCAATGCCATCATCATCCCGTAGTGTCTGGATATGCTGTTTCGAGCCACTTACTGATTTAACGTAAGACTAGAACTTCCTAGGATTTTCTGTCAAGTCGGTACATAGAATTTTACTTTCGAATTCACTGAACGCTTCACGCATAGCCCTCCTTACGCTAACATTGACATCGTTTAGCTTCTGTTTGTCTGAGAGGTTTTGGCTGCGTTTAAACTTGGAGTGGAGCTCTCTTTGCTTTCGCAGTAGTTTCCTAACTATGTTGTTGTACCACGGTGGGTTTTTCCCGTCCCTCACAGTTTTACTCGGCACGTACCTGTCTAAAACGCATTTTACGATTGCCTTGAACTTTTTCCATAAACACTCAACATTGTCAGTGTCGGAACAGAAATTTTCGTTTTGATCTGTTAGGTAGTCTGAAATCTGCCTTCTATTACTCTTGCTAAACAGATAAACCTTCCTCCCTTTTTTTATATTCCTATTAACTTCCATATTCAGGGATGCTGCAACGGCCTTATGATCACTGATTCCCTGTTCTGTACATACAGAGTCGAAAAGTTCGGGTCTGTTTGTTATCAGTAGGTCCAAGATGTTATCTCCACGAGACGGTTCTCTGTTTAATTGCTCGAGGTAATTTTCGGATAGTGCACCCAGTATAATGTCACTCGATGCTCTGTCCCTACCACCCGTCCTAAACATCTGATTGTCCCAGTCTATATCTGGTAAATTGAAATCTCCACCTAAGACTATAACATGCTGAGAAAATTTATGTGAAATGTATTCCAAATTTTCTCTCAGTTGTTCTGCCACTAATGCTGCTGAGTCGGGAGGTCGGTAAAAGGAGCCAATTATTAACCTAGTTCGGTTGTTGAGTGTAACCTCCACCCATAATAATTCACAGGAACTATCCACTTTTACTTCACTACAGGATAAACTACTACTAACAGCGACGAACACTCCACCACCGGTTGCATGCAATCTATCCTTTCTAAACACCGTCTGTACCTTTGTAAAAATTTCGGCAGAATTTATCTCTGGCTTAAGCCAGCTTTCTGTGCCTATAACGATTTCAGCTTCGGTGCTTTCTATCAGCGCTTGAAGTTCTGGTACTTTACCAACGCAGATTCGACAGTTGACAATTACAATACCGATTGCTGCTTGGTCCCCGCATGTCCTGACTTTGCCCCGCACCCGTTGAGGCTGTTGCCCTTTCTGTACTTGCCGAAGGCCATCTAACCTAAAAAACCGCCCAGCCCACGCCACACAACCCCTGCTACCCGTGTAGCCGCTTGTTGCGTGTAGTGGACTCCTGACCTATCCAGCGGAACCCGAAACCCCACCACCCTATGGCGCAAGTCGAGGAATCTGCAGCCCACACGGTCGCAGAACCGTCTCAGCCTCTGATTCAGACCCTCCACTCGACTCTGTACCAAAGGTCCGCAGTCAGTCCTGTCGACGATGCTGCAGATGGTGAGCTCTGCTTTCATCCCGCTAGCGAGACTGGCAGTCTTCACCAAATCAGTGAATGTCGTACCCGCATTACCTGATGTTAGATGTGTTGCATACTTATCTAGGTCCCCGGTTAACATAACATAACAATTGAGGATATTGGGGGCAAGTGCTGCTCTGAGGTGAAGAGGTTGGCACTGAAGAGAAACTCATGATGGGCCACATCAAACCAGTCAGAAACCGCTCACCTACAAAAGAAAAAATACGTGTTATCACTTGCAACACAGTTACCGACTGAAAATAATCATTCACGAGGAGTGTGGGTGGGAGAAGGAGGGGGAGGGGGGATGAGGGAAGATATATAAAGGGCTGCGTAACCTACGGGATTGTGGGAGGGATGAGGGTGGGTTATGGGGGCCGCATACCCTCCCCACTTTGGAACCTTTTTTTCGGTACAGAACTCTCATATACTTTCAACTTACATTGCGCAACGTTTTGTAAGAGAACTAACAACTAATGAGAAAACCAACGGTCATTTCGTGCAGGACAAGGCGTCTGCTGCCTTCCGCTCTGCTCGATCGTATTTGATCTTCACTTCATTGCAGTGGCTCGCATCATAGAGATAATTACCTCCGGGAAAGCAAAATTAAATTTTATGAGGGGTAACAAAAAACTAAATTTAAGTACACTGTTCAAAAGAATGAGCAGAACGTGTGTTGTTCTTTCACCCTCTTGTTGATGACATTGCTTTTCCTAACATTACATGACACATCCGTATTTTTTCTTTATTTTTACTACAACGTCCCTCTGTTTGACACAAAAAATCAATAATATTTCAATAAAACCTGAATTAAACACCAACAATTTCAGTTTTACTACAAATGCTCTTTTCTTTTAACAAACAGAAAGGAGGATGATTACGTAGACGAACAAAGTCCCGTAGGTTACTTATCGGGTGTTGCCTCATAACGACCGCTTTATTTGCGTATACGTTTAGTGTCTTTCCAGATTCCCCTAAAATCCGGAAGTGGTGACCCGTCTAGAAACAGAGTGAGGATATATAATACATACGAGAGGACGACGGTGTATGATCGTCCGATGTGTTAAATCAACAATGAAACGCCAAATAAACTGTTATAGGCATGCCTATTGAAATACAGAAATACAGTATGTAAAAAGACAGAATATGACGCTGCGGTCGGCAACGCCTATATAAGACAAGTGTCTGGTGCAATTGTTAGATTGGTTACTGCTGCTATAATGGCAGGTTATCAAGATTTAAATGAGTTTGAATGTAGTCGGCGCACAAGCGATGGGACACAGTGTCACCGAGGTAGCGATGAAGTTGAAATTTTCCCGTACTACCATTTCATGAGTGTACCGTCAATGTCAGGGAGCCGATAAAACATCAAATCTCCGACATCGCTGCGGCCGGAAAATGATCCTGCAGGAACGGGACCAACGACGACTGAAGAGAATCGTTCAGGTTGACAGAAGTGCAACCTTTCCACAAATTGCTGCAGATTTCAATGCTGGGCCACCAACGAGTGTCAGCGTGCGGACCATTGAACGAAACATAATCGATATGGGTTCTTGGAGCCGATGGCCCTCTCGTGTACCCTTGATAACTGCACGACATAAAGCTTTCCGCCTCGCCTGGGCCCCTCGAAACCGACATTGGGCTGTAGACAACTGGAAAGATTTTGCCTGGTCGGACGAATTTCGTTTCAAATTGTATCAAGCGGATGGACGTGTACGGGTATGGAGACAACCTCATGAATCCATGGACTCTGCATGACACGAGGGGACTACTCAAGTTGGCGGAGGCTCTGTAATGGTGTGGGGCGAGTGCAGTGGGAGTGATATTGGACATGTGATATGTCTAGATGTCACTTTGACAGGTTACACGTACGTAAGCACCCTGTCTGATCACCTGCATCCATTCATGTCCATTGGGCATTCCGACAGGCTTGGGAAATTCCAGCAGGACAATGCAACACCATAAGTGTCCAGAATTGCTACAGAGTGGCTCCGGGAACTGTCTTCTGAGTTTAAACGCTTCCGCTGGCCAACAAACTCGTCAGATATTAACATTATTGAGCATATCTGGGATGCGTTGCAACTTGCTGTTCAGAAGAAATCGCCACCCGCCCGTACCCTTACGTATTTATGGACAGCCCTGCAGTATTCGTGGTGTCAGTTCCCTCCAGCACTATTTCAGACACTAGTCGAGTCCATGCCACGTCGTGTTGCGACACTTCTGCGTGCTAGCGGGGGCCCTACACGTCATTGGGCAGGTGTACTATTTCTTTGGCTCTTCAGTGTATTTTGATACATGCGGTGGCTGTGGTCTTACTGCATGGCTTGAGGTCTTCGCTTTCAATGTAAGCAACAATTAAAATCGTTCACCTTCTACTGGCTGTGTTATGCATTACAGAAGGGAGCGAATTCGGTGTTCCAGTGTTTTCTAGTGAGGTACGCAGATGGCAGTTGCAATTTGTGGACGTTGTATCCAACCAAGGACATGCAATGCGAGGTCTTAGTGTCGTGGAAGTTGCAGGTGTGTCTATTTGATTAAAAAAGGATGGACTTTCGGTCGTGACAATGCCTCTCCATGTGTCACCCATAGATTGTGGACGCGCTACAGGGAGATAGGTTAGTACACAAGTCGAATTGGACAGAGTTGCTGATGCATTACAGCCCAACGTGAAGACCCATACTGGCCATCTCTGCGTCATATGGATACTGCCAGAGCACTGAAAGACGACCTCAGAATGGCCACTGGAGCCGCTCTGTCCAGTCACACTGTCGTGAGCAGGGTACGAGAGAGAACCTTACGACCCAGACGTCCTGCGTGAGTAGCTCGCTTGACACAACAACCTCTTGGAGCTCTCCTCCAGTCCTGCAACTTTCATTTCAAGTGGCAACCTCATTACTGACGAAAAGTGTTGTTCACAGAAGAGTCCAGTTATCCTCTGATGCAAAGTGAGGTCCGAGATGGTGTGAGAAGACTCGTGGTGAGCGGTAACTGTCAGCTGCTGCCCAGGAAATCGACAGTTTCCAAGATGAAAAGAGATTTAAGAGGGGGAAGGCAAAGGCCAGCACAAGGGCTGTGGTATGGAAGGGGAACCCAAGGGTAACACAACTGCAACACCACTCACAGTTAAAAATTTTTAACGGAAAATTTTTTTAACGATTGGAAATGATAAGGAGTTTTTATCGCATCTCACTCATAATCTCTTAAAAGACGATAATTTTTTTTCAAAAACACTGTATCATAAACAGCTTTAACAAATCTCTAAAAAATTCATACTAACAATTTTTAAGTAAGGTGTTTGCTTTACATATTTAGCAATTTTCAAATCAATTAACATCTTGAAATACTAACAGCTTCCTGTATTCGTGCCAGAACTTAAGGTTCAAATGGCTCTGAGCACTATGGGACTTATCATCTATGGTCATCAGTCCCCTAGAACTTAAAACTACTTAAACCTAACTAACCTAAGGACAGCACACGACACCCAGGCATAACGAGGCAGAGAAAATCCCTGACCCCGCCGGGAATCGAACCCGGGAACCCGGGCGTGGGATGCGAGAACGCTACCGCACGACCACGAGATGCGGGCCAGAACTTAAGGCTAACAAATATTGACGTTAAGAAAATGACTGATTAAATTTCTAACATCAAGAATACCAACGAAAATAAGACTCTTACTCACTTCATTTCGGAAACAGTCGTTTCTCGAGTCACACAACTGGCTAAAATCGTAAAACCAACATTCAATAAGTGGTTAGTAATAATTTACAGAGATAAAAACGCGATTAAAAGAATTTCGTGCGCTCGTACTGCTAGCCACACACTTTAATACATTTCAGTGGTAAAGTGGCAAACAAATTAAGCGAGACACTTAAACAGAAACGTTTAAACATAATGAACTTAACACAACTTTTATATACATATCTTACTCCATAATCCAAGGGCAAGGCGCCAACTCCTTCTCCTTTGTCACAGCAGTATTATAAATACGGTTACTGGATTGGGCAGTTTTCTTCCTGCATTACTTGATTGGCTCACACCACTTGTACCGCCATAAACAACTTGAATACCTTGTGCAACAACATGGAGGGAAGGGCGACCAACTACAGGAGCCCAAAGAGTAGTTCACTAAAACAGAAGTTTTCAATCGCCGGACTGTCCCATCAGGCAGCGGATACAGTGGATGACACGCGTAAAGCTGAAATACTAAACACCTTTTTCCAAAGCTGTTTCACAGAGGAAGACCGCACTGCAGTTCCTTCTCTAAATCCTCGCACAAACGAAAAAATGGCTGACATCGAAATAAGTGTCCAAGGAATAGAAAAGCAACAGGAATCACTCAACAGAGGAAAGTCCACTGGACATGACGGGATACCAATTCGATTCTACACAGAGTACGCGAAAGAACTTGCCCCCCTTCTAACAGCCGTGTACCGCAAGTCTCTAGAGGAACGGAAGGTTCCAAATGATTGGAAAAGAGCACAGGCAGTCCCAGTCTTCAGGAAGAGTCGTCGAGCAGATGCGCAAAACTATAGACCTATATCTTTGACGTCGATCTGTTATAGAATTTTAGAACATGTTTTTTGCTCGAGTATCATGTCGTTATGGAAACCCAGAATCTACTCTGTAGGAAACAACATGGATTCCGGAAACAGCGATCGTGTGAGACCCAACTCGCTTTATTTGTTCATGAGACCCAGAAAATATTAGATACAGGCTCCCAGGTAGATGCCATTTTCCTTGACTTCCGGAAGGCGTTCGATACAGTTCCGCACTGTCGCCTGATAAACAAAGTAAGAGCCTACGGAATATCAGACCAGCTGTGTGGCTGGATTGAAGAGTTTTTAGCAAACAGAACACAGCATGTTGTTATCAATGGAGAGACGTCTACAGACGTTAAAGTAACCTCTGGCGTGCCACAGGGGAGTGTTACGTGACCATTGCTTTTCACAATATATATAAATGACCTAGTCGATAGTGTCGGAAGATCCATGCGACTTTTCACGGATGATGTTGTAGTATACAGAGCAGTTGCAGCATTAGAAAATTGCAGCGAAATGCAGGAAGATCTGCTGCGGGTTGGCACTTGGTGCAGGGAGTAGCAACTGACCCTTTACATAGACAAATGTAATGTATTGCGAATACATAGAAAGAAGGATCCTTTATTGTATGATTATATGATAGCGGAACAAACACTGGTAGCAGTTACTTCTGTAAAATATCTGGAAGCGTGCGTGCGGAACGATTTGAAGTGGAATGATCATATAAAATTAATTGTTGGTAAGGCGGGTACCAGGTTGAGATTCATTGGGAGAGTCCTTAGAAAATGTAGTCCGTCAACAAAGGAGGTGGCTTACAAAACACTCGTTCGACCTGTACTTGAGTATTGCTCATCAGTGTGGGATCCGTACCAGGTCGGGTTGACGGAGGAGACAGAGAAGATCCAAAGAAGAGCGGCGCGTTTCGTCACAGGGTTAATTGGTAACCGTGATAGCGTTACGGAGATGTTTAGCAAACTCAAGTGGCAGACTCTGCAAGAGAGGCGCTCTGCATCGCGGTGTAGCTTGCTGTCCAGGTTTCGAGAGGGTGCGTTTCTGGATGAGGTATCGAATATATTGCTTCCCCCTACTTATACCTCCCGAGGAGATCACGAACGTAAAATTGAGAGATTCGAGCGCGCACGGAGGCTTTCCGGCAGTCGTTCTTTCCGCGAACCATACGCGACTGGAACAGGAAAGGGAGGTAATGAGAGCGGCACGTAAAGTGCCCTCCACCACACACCGTTGGGTGGCTTGCGGAGTATAAATGTAGATGTAGATGTAGAATAGACACAAGGCCACCACTTCATAGCTCCACGGACTACCTCAGCGAAAGACAGTGGTTACCAATCGAGGCAGCAGCAGTAAACTGACTATGGGCAGGTCTCCACTCCCCATCCGGGCTCACCGCACTCCTCCAAACTCTCTCCCGCGACCGCCGTCCTCACGTGTCTCTCCGTTCGTGTCGCAAACCCGACCTCTCACAGTTAGTTTCTCTTCTCGATCTCTCGAAATTCTCGCAATTATCTTCTTGCTGAATGAAAGTGTCTTTCGCATTGAGCACCAAAGTTCAACCTTCCCCCACCAAACACGCAACACACCCGCGATCGGGTCCCCGGGCTTCATTAAGGAAACATGTATCCTGGACACCTTTCCAACATCGATATTGCGCACCAATAGGCTAACTGGGTTAAGGATCTCAGTTATCTCCTTAGGCCCAACATATCGAGGAACTAATTTATCGGAAATAGGAGCCTTGCCCAGATCGCCCAGCGCGAAATTACGGACGAAGACTCTATCCCCAGCTAAGCTTTAAACTTCAGACGTCCTTGGTTTTAACGGCGTGCCTGCCTCTGAAAAGCAGCACTAATATTTCGGCGTGCCATCGTCCAGTTCTCCTGAATGAGGCCAGGTGACACCTTTTCAGGAAACAAGTCATTAACAGACCACGAGTTAGCTAACCATGAGTTCAGACGGTGACCTTTATTAAGGCAGCAAGGGTGGCTTTAAGGGCTTCGTAGTGGGCGAAATTAAACGCTAATTTCAATCACGGGACGGAGCAATCCCACCAGTAGCGTGATTGGCAATGAAATATAATAATCGCAGCCTTCAAGTTTCGGTTAACCCTTACGGCGAAGGACGGCTGGGGATAGTATGGATTGTGGTGGAGTGGGTTATCGCATTATCAAAACAGAATTTCTTACACTGTCTTGTCAAGAACAAGGATCCGCGAGGGGGGGGGGAGTGAAGGGGGGAGGGTGATGGGGTAGGGGGAGGGGGGAGGGTGCAAATACAGCAAAAACACTTGACAGGTGGAGAATGGTTAACCAAGCAGTGACACCGCTACTGGGTATCAACCAAACCATTCGGGGGAATGAATCAACAGCAACCAAGGTTTAGCGGTACCGGTCGCGAGTGCGCGGCAAGGGACCGAGATAGTAAAAAAAAGCCTATCCCTATTCAACGGGAAATCGTACCTAGATCATTGCAAATTCCCACTGCATGTATTGAAATTGGGCTTAGCCGCTTTACATTTATGACACTCCCCCACCAAACGTCTAACATCCTTGTATAAGATGGGCCAAGTGAGGAATTCTCTAACTTTACTTAGGGTACGATCGATCCCAAGGTGTCCCGCAACAACACTGTTGTGAAAGAAATGAAAAATAGACGACATCAAGTCCCCGGGAACGCGGATCGTGGCTTGACTGACGCGCTTCTCTTGATAACACAATATACCTCTTTGTGACATATATCCGGAACGAGCCTTCCCACTCAAAATGTCCAGCTTAATCTTGCTCAGAATATGGTCCTGGTCATGGCTCTGTTTTAAGTCTCCATATAATTCGGAGACCTCTGTTGAAACTCTGGCAACCAGACCTGGTTCTTCAACTCCCTGTTCCTTGTCATAAGTGGTACCCTGTTCAAACATTCAAAAAATGGTTCAAATGGCTCTGAGCACTATGGGACTGAACGTCTCAGGTCATCAGTCCCCTAGAACTTAGATCTACGTAAACCTAACTAACCTAAGGACATCACACACATCCATGCCCGAGGCAGGATTCGAACCTGCGACCGTAGCGGTCGCGCGGTTCCAGACTGTAGCACCTAGAACCGCTCGGCCACTCTGGCCGGCCTTCAAACATTCAACTCGATGCATCTGCGACCGTGTTTCCCGACCCCGTGATATGCCACACTGTAAAACGGAATGCTGAAATGCGCTCGACCCACAGTCGGCCTATCTAGCACCCAGTTCAAGACTTGACTGTCTGTTTCGAGACAAAACTCACGGCGCTCGAGATAATATTTAAGTTTTTCAGGACGAAACATTACCGCCAAGGGCTCACACTCATATACAGAATACTTCTGCTCTGTGACCGAAAGAGATCTCGAAGCATAAGCATTGGCTCGGTGCTCCCCTCCGTCTTCCAGAAGAAGAATACCAGCAATCCCGAAATTTGAGACATCGGTCTGCGCAATAAAAGGTCGATCGAAGTCAGGTACCCCAAGCTCAGGAGGGTTAGCAAAAGCTACCTTAATGACCTCAAATGCCAACTGCTGCGATTCTCCCCATTCAGATGCCTGATCCTTCCTACTGAAACGTTCCATTAGAAAAATTATACATGACTGTGCTTAAACTGAGACACAATATTTTTAGATCAACGCAATCTGACTTTTAATAATCCCTACAAAAGAATGGCCCTGACTAACATTAAACTATACCTTTCACAAATCACTAAATCACTTACCTCACAAAAATCTTCGTTACTCGAACTACTGCAATACAGCGAGCGTCACTACTGCTAGCTAAATAAAAGATTCAAACTACTGAAGGCACTAACTACTGATAGGCATAGTTAGCAAATGAAAGATTTTGATAGAGAACAAACAATGTATTTACCTTAATAGTGTTCAAAAGTCATAATATATATAGCAGTTCATGACATCCATTCTTACAAATGTACTGTTTCTGATGGACACACGTCCAGATCATCTGCTCTCAAAAATTCGCCATCTCACTTCCCCACATCCACCACTGCTGGCCGCTCACCTCTCACTGCGCAACGCTACGCGCTGTTAACATCCAGCTGCCCAACACTACAAAAGCAAACAACAATGCAAACCAGCCACAGACTGCACACAGCACAGCCAGTGATTTTCATACAGAGCGCTACGTGGCGTTACCAATAAGAAAAACCTAAACAGCCTGCTTACATAGCCCCCATGCTCCCCACAAAAAATTTTACAAATTGTTTTGGGCACTGGCCAATACAGATTTGAAAAAAATTTTCATAATTACAATAACAAAGAAATCCAATGCACACACTTATTGATACAATGTTGGTCAAAAGCTAAAATTTTCTCACAGTCCATAAACACAGTCCTTATCATTCATCACAGTAAAATTGCAGTGTCAGGATTAGCCGAGCAGTCTAAGGCGCTGCAGTCATGGACTGTGCAGCTCATCCCGGCGGAGGTTCGAGTCCTCCCTCCGGCATGGGTGTGTGTGTTTGTCCTTAGGATAATTTAGGTTAAGTAGTGTGTAACCTTAGAGACTGATGATCTTAGCAGTTAAGTCCCAAAAGATTTCACACATACACAAAATTGCAGTGCTTTTTTTTCTCAAAGTCTGAGCAGTAAAGAAAATGCAGACGGAAGTAGTGGATTTCCATGTAGTCTTGAACAAGTAGTGTTGTCCTTCCAACGGAAAGACAGTGCTGACTCTTGACATGCAGACAGGTAATGGGCCACAACAAAGCAAACCCACAGCAGAGTCAGTCGAAGTTTTGAAGAATATTAGTAGGTAGGTCATCACAGAGCAGACCCACTGTAGTCCTGGTAGAGAGTATGGTATTGGTTGGCCACCAGAGGTGCAGACCCACTGCAGTCCTTGTAGAGATAATGCTATTGGTGGGCCATCGAAGGTGCAGACCCACTGCAGTCCTTGTAAAGACGGCCAGCAGCCATCTGTTGTGACTGTGCAGGTGCACAATCACCATCGAAGAGTCTTGCGGACAATATAGCAAGTCCATAAACCATCACTTGTGTACTCACAAAACTTTTTGGAATGTCCTTAGAACTAGCAATGCTGTTAACCAGTCCCTTGCTGAATTATCAACACATGTGCAAGCACTAACAGTCCTCTCCTTTTTTTTTTTTACATATTGTGCATATACTATGACCAACAGAAACGGGTGCACTGAAATGAATGCTTACAAGTTACTTAATTTGCTGAACTGGTGTCCATTACAATTTTATAACATCAGAATACAATTACAAAGATACAGAAAACATCATTAAAAACATAATAATACAGATAACATTTGTAGTAATACAGGCTTTACTAACCAATAGAAATAAACATATACATCAGTGTTACAGGAATTATGACATAAGTAAATATATAAAATAATGAGAATAGTTTTCGAAACATTAATTTCACACATGAGCATTGAAACAGAACAGAATTAATAATGTCTAAACATCTTTACAAAGTAAATAACATATTATTAATGCAGATTATATTTGAGGATAACAGTATTCCTCATCTTAGTGAATGTAGCTGAGTATTAGAAAAATTCTACAACATAAATCGTATCAGATAAACACATAAAGACAGGAAGAACACAAATACACAAGGATACACAAACATATAGCGGAATAATACAAAAGGAAAGGACAGGGTTTGTTTTACTGCAGTATTTTGCAAACAAAACTTTCTTTACTTCTTGGAGATCTCCCTTCATTCATCATTATTCCCAAAAAGTCCTACCTACACCTCCTTTCTGTATTCTATTCATATTTCTTTCAAAATAATTATTTCTCATTGTACAATACTCCTTTTGGCCCAAATTCTTTTCATATAACTTCTCAATGCATTCTTTCCCTATTCTCCATAGTCAGTTTCTTATATAGTCTACCCCCTTTTAAGCTAACTTAAATCCACTGAGCTCAGATGCTAAACTAAGGGACGAGGCAATGCAGCAGCACAAAACAATTAACACAAACAGCAATGACAAAAAATGCAAATTGGCAAAGCAAGCAGCAATATATATATATATATATATATATAAGTTAGCAAAGCAAATGCAACATTATCACTAATATGAGCCAATCTGCAGCAACAAGAACAATAAATCTGGCTTAACAGAGTAATACAAACTGAAATTTAGTAGCACTATGCCTGGCAAACAGCAGCAGCAAATGCAATAACTTATACCTAAACATGACAAAGCTCAAGCAGAAAAAATATTACAGTAAAAATGGCCATGTTTAATACCTGTCACATCTTAATACTAGAGTGATGCATCACCTTAACTTACACTACTAAAAAGTTACCAGTCATTGACAAAAATTATGTATGCAATTCCTGTGAAGGGAAATGTTTTTTTGTGCTCCCTCTTTTATTTATTTATTTATTTTTTGAAGTAGATCATAAGGTTATTATTTACTGGATCTGTAGGCATAAAATATCTACATTAGTACATCTCTAAAATTATATTTTAACCAATGTTGCAGTGCAGCTAGAAACTAGATATTAAACAAAATGAGCAAATAAATACATAAGGCAAGGCGTGGAACGTCATTCACTAGGCATATAGCATTTCACAATGCAGTAAACAATCTTTCAACTAGCAAGACAATAGACGTGAAATGTTTCCCATCATTTTATTTCAGTAAATATCATAAATTAAGACCTCTACAGTGTAATAATGTGTTTTCAAGTTTGAGCGTGTCGTAATTTCGATGCTTTCTACAAAGAAATGTCAATAGCGATGATAATGGCCTTTTTTTCCCTAATGGCTTTCTTTTTTCAGGCGACTCGCACAGCTGGTCGCCCATGATGCATTACGTGAAGGTCACTTAACTTTCTTACTGAAATATTTAAGACAGCAATGACAGTCTCATATAAATATTTTCACAAGTCGAGAATTTCGGTTGCAAATGTGTAGAAACAAAAACGTATGAATATAACAGTGTCCAAAAAATTTTCCCCGGCATTGTGATACATTCACCCATTTACAAACATTTCATAACTCTTAAAGTACGATTCTTGGTTTCCAATATCCTTTTTTACACATCAGAGACCCTAACCACTATTCATTACTCCTTACTTTATTACACATATACATATTTGCCGACACTTCAATCTTGTCTCGACACTTCAACATTTCATCATAATAAATACGTAGCACAATCAAATTTATCATATAGCATCAGCTTATTGATCATAAACATACCTCAACAGCATAAACACATTGTCATCGTAATAATAACATCATAACACATCAGTCAAATCTCAAAAACGTCGTAGCTTTCTGCAATAATTTCAAAACCTAAAAAAAATTCTCTGCTCATTTCAGTAGTGTCATCTACCTGAAACGTACTTTAAAAATCATGATCCCATACCAAATACATCATTAAAAGCTCTCATAGTATCACAATGGTTCCGAAAAAATAGGAACAGCTCACGAAGTACAGACAAAATACAATTTCATAAGTGTGAAGTTATCCAACTGTGTAATTGCGTAAACATGTGTCACTGACGTAGTAAAAAGAATGTTTGTTTCTCTGTCAAATAATCAGATAGCTGTGTAATTCTGTGTTAGAGGAATATGGTACCGATGTGTAAAGTTGTATAAACAAATACTATATTAGCTAGGGGTCCTAGCGTTCGCTTCACGCTTAGCATACAAAGTAGGCGTGTACCCCCTGAGGATTAATGTAATTATACCCTCAGGTGTTACAGATTACAGCAATGGAATGAAATGTATCACGGAAAACTTTCTTTGTAATTCAAAAATTTTGAAATATAAATGGTTCAAGTACAAAATTAATCACTCAAATGCGTTTCCTGTAGCGCTAAATGTGCGTCTTACTGTAAGATAATTCTGTGGGAGTGTCGTAGTTATCGTCCTCTGTAAGCAAAGTTCTGTTGAAGTCAATGTACTTACCTCATCATAAACGAAAGTGAAATTCTTTGCGTATAGATATCGTAGTTATTACGTACCCTACCAGGATCAAGAAAGTACTATAATGTAACGTATTGTTGTTCTATGGAAAAGGCTGTCTCATTGTAGCTATATCACAAAAGATACTATTAAAACATGTTTTACTTTCCAGAAGAATTCAGAAAAACTGTGCAGATATAAAACAGATACACCGCAAAAGCAACAATGTAAATTGTGTCACATATTAGTAGCGTCGTGATATAGTCGTGTAGCTGTCAAATAAACTAAATGCTAAGTCATCTTTAATCTCATCGAATGTACTTCAAATAAAGAGTGTCTTTTCAAGTAAACCAAAATGTTGCATTAAGATCTCATTAGCAGTATATGTTCTAAGTATGTAAGCCTGTTACTCGTTACTTAATCGTGCAACTAACAAGCAAGAATGTACAAATAACACTGTGTCGTCTGTTCACTATAACAATGCATTCGTAATGTCTGTTTAAATAAGCTCTCTTGGTTCTTGGCTGGATATTTAACTTCAAACATTGTTGCATGGTAACAGTTTCTTAAGTCCGAAAAAGCATACTAGAAATGTGAAGTGAAAAGTTTTATGGAAAAGACAAAGTTAACAAGCAGATTATCTTTCAATAAACGGTTTTACGTGTGAAATGTGGTGTAAACCTTTACTCTTCCTAGTACGCAGAGTTTCAACTTCAACGCAATTATCATGTGGTATACGTCGGATTCTGTAAGGTCCATTGTAAACTAGAAAGAATTTGTGACCCAAGTGTTTCTTCTTATGTGACAATGAATGAGCTTTAATGAGAACTTTCCGACCAATACATAGTTTCTTTGCATTTGCTTTACCGTGTAATTTTCTCCTTTTGTCTGCTGCAGATTTATATTTTTAATAGCCAAATCAATTATGTCTTTGTGTCGAAGTTTACGTGTGTTCGGGAAAGGTACAAGCTCTCTGATTCTGTTCGGTGGTTCTTCATTCTTCAGTACAAGAGCAGGTGGTAAAGCAATGGAGTCATGAGGCATTTCATTCAGCACATTTTGAAATAAGTGTAAGTATCTGTCCCAATACTGATGCTTTCTGTGACAATAAAGTCTTCAAAGCTTATTGATTTCTTCCATAATCCGTTCAGACGGGTTACAATGTGGTGAGTACAATGAAATAAAAACAGGTTTGATTTTATGATTCCGAAGCATGCGTGACCAAACAGCAGATCTGAATTGCGGACCGTTATCTGAAATGACTTTAGCAACGTGGCCATCTTCACGTAAGAAATTTTTAACAAAGGCGTTGGATACAGACCGTCCAGTGGCGTTACGTAACGGAGTGAAAGAAACAGATTTTGAAGTAAGTTCAACAGCGACTAGCACGTACGAAAATCCATTAGATGTTCTGACAAGGGGTCCCAAGAGATCAACAGCAGCAAATTCTTTTAATTTAGAAGGAATGATGGGTAACAACAGAGCATGATGTGAGATAGTTAATGGTTTCGCCTTTTGACAAAGTTTACAAATAGACAAGACTCTTCGAATTCTCTTTTCCATATTGTTAAAATAAGAAGTCGTTCGAAGAATATGATAACATTTTCGTGGACCAAAATGTGCGTAGCTGAAATGAATGTACCAAATGAGCTTATTAACAAAATCATCTGGAATGGAAAGTACCCATAGCTTGTCATCAACAGTGCAGCGTTTGCAGAGTATGTTGTTTCTAACCAGATAATAATGGCGAATCTGAGTGTGTGTCTTTTCATGCCATTTACTTTTGATGTATTTCCAAATCGGATATTTATCTTGTTCATGAGCAATATCCGTTAAAGATGTGGTGATGAAATTTTCAAAGGCGACTTTCTGAATGTAAAGAATACTGAAATTTTTCTCGAGGTTGCCTTCTGTGTTACATTTCCCAAGCCCAGCCGGTGCGGGTGACAGTGCGTCCGTAACAATGTTCTCCTTGCCGGGAATGTAGACTATTGTGAAGTGGAATTCTTGCAGAAACAATGCCCAACGTTTTAACCTGTCATGATTTAGTTTTGAAGACATAAGAAATTGCAATGCACGATGAACACTGTATACTTTTACGTGCTCACCAGAAAGAAAGAAACGGAATTTGTTAAATGCCCAAACGATAGCTAAAGCTTCTAATTCAGTAACGGAATAATTTTTTTCAGATTTTGTTAGCACTCGGCTAGCAAAAGCAATGGTTTTCTGAACACTAGTGTCATTTTCTGTGGCTTTTTGAAATAAATGGGCACCAAGACCGACTTTAGAAGAATCCGTGCTAAAGCAGAAATCATGTGACAGATCTGGATGAGCTAGTATTGGCGCGTTATGTAGCGATTCTTTCAAAGAATTGAATTCCAACTGTACTTGTTCGTCCCAGTTCCAAATGGTATTTTTTTCCAGTGAGAGAACAAAGTTTTGGTGTAACTAGAATTTGCATATTCAGAAAACGACGGTAAAAATTTATGAGACCTTGAAAACTGCGGACTTGTTTTTTTGTGGATGGAACTGGAATGGCTCTGATTGCTTCTAACTTTTCAGGATCCGGCTGAATGCCTTCAGAAGAAATAATATGTCCCAAAAACTTCACCTTTGTCCTACCGAATTCGGACTTTCCCAAGTTAACTGTAATTCCAGATTCTGCAAAAATATGTAACACGCTGTTGAGGATGCGATTATGTTGTTCACATGAGGCTTCTGCTATCAGAATATCGTCCACATATAAGGTGATGTGCCGTTTTAAGAACTCAGGTATTATGGAATTTAGCCCGCGAATGAATGCTGCCGAAGAAATGTTCAAACCAAAAGGAAGTTTCCGAAACTGATAACAAACGCCGAAACACAGGAAAGCTGTGTATTTTCTACATTCTGGATGAAGTTCGATCTGATAAAAGCTGGATCTGAGATCAATAGAAGACAACACTTTTACACCATTAAAATTTTGAAGAAGTTCTTCTAACGTTTGCGGCCGGTCTGTTTCAGGAATGATGATAGTATTGATTTGTCTCGAATCTAAGACAAGCCTGATCGATCCATTTTTCTTCTCAACAACATGTAATGGATTGTTGTATGAGCTTACTGCAGGCTCAATAATGCCCTCATCAAGCATAGATTGTATTTCTGTTCTAACATGGTCCCTATAATGTGCCGGAATTACGTATGGTCTAACACAAAATTTAGTATGCTCACGAACACGAAATTGGTATTGAAATCCCTTGATTCTTCCTGTTTTATGAGTAAAAACTGTGGAATGTGCTTCTAAAATCTCAAAAAGGTCTTGCCTATCAGTGTCATTACAATTCTCAATTGTTTGAATTTTATTCTGAATTAACTCATTAGTATCAAATGCGCCGTCGATATCATTCCTGTCAGTACTTGCAGAGTGATTGTTAGTGTCAAGTTCCGTCGAAAATTCCGAACTGTTGTCTAACAGGAGGTAAAGCCGATTAATTTCTTCGTCATGGTTTGAGAGCCAATCTTCAAATTTCAAAGCTATTGACTTACCTTCTTTCTCTAAACTTATTTCAGCATCATGAAAGTTTAAGATTGCTTTGTACTCATTCAAAAAGTCTACTCCCAATATAATTTCCGTCGACAGTAATGGAACAATAAGAAAGTTCATAGAGAAGCTTTGGCTTTGACAAAAGAATTCTAAGTTGGTTTGTTGGCGTACATCTACATTTTTTCCAACGATTGCACCTTGTAATTTAATCTTACGTAACGGAAGTGTGGGGCAATCGTTCTATTTGTTGCATTTGCTAAAGGCTGTTTCACTAATTACTGAAATGGGACTGCCAGAGTCAAGAACTGCCGTAAATTTTACGTCATTTACTGTAATGTGAATCACAGGGTATGCAATGTTGTTACGTTTTACATCGTGCTCCTGGAGTAAGATGTCCCTAATGTTTTCCATTTTTACGTAATTACTAGCTACGGCAGCTGTGTCGTCAGTTTCATAAGTACGTTTTGTGGCTGCCAGCGGTATGAGTCATTGCCTATTGTGTCTTTGTTGACGCGCGTCGTTATTGGGATTTGGAGGCCCAACTTCTACAAATTCACCTTGTCGAGAGGGCCCTGCCCTGTTTGAATCCCGCCAGTTCTGATGCAATTCAGGTCTGTCGTTATGTCGGTAGATTCCATAGTTTCTTTCTTGTCGGTCACGTGGTGGAGAATTTCTTCCTGAATCGTAACTGCGTGCTGGACCGTTGTGTCTATAGTTATTCTGTCTCCCTTGATAATAATTATTTTGGTTCCCATATTGTCTGTTTCTCTGATTGTCTCTGTGATAGTCACTACTGTGGAGAGGTGATCTTTCCCTGTAATTATTACTACACTTCCAACAGTTGTCATATGGGTGGTGTCTGCTTTGGTCACGATTTGTGTTGTGAGAATAGCCTTGTCGTGTCCAGTTATTATTTCTTTCATCGCGGAATTGCGACGGATGTGTTCCTGTTTTCGCGTTCCGCGATTGTCAGTGTCAATTTCTAATTCTCGTAAGAGTCCCTGAAAAGCTTCAATGCCGCCTTTGCAACGTCCTGCCAAAATAATATGTCGTAAATGTTCCGGCAATTTGATTAAGCAAATGTGGATGAGTTCTGAGGGGCTGTATGGGTTTGACAGGTACTGATTCTTGTGCAACATGTCTTCAAAATATTTCAAAAGACTGGAAAATTCAGATTGTCCGAAATGTTTCATCATTATGATGCTATGTTTTACTCGGTCTTGTGTAGCTTGAGACCAATATGCTGAGAGGAAAGCATGATAAAATCCTCCTTCACTGTGGCAATCGTGAATGACCGATCGCATTCTTACAGCTGGTTCATTCTCTAAATAGCCACACATAAGTTCTAATCTGTGCTCTAATGACCAGTTGGGAGGAAAACAATGAGAGAATTGATGGAGCCACGCTTGTGGATGGATGTCGTTACCGGAATTCTTAAATGTTTTGAATTTACATGTAGTAATAAACAGCTTATAGTCAAAATCATCATGTCGGCGAGTCGCATGTCGGTCATTGTTACGTCGTTTCGGCGGTTCCATCTCAAAATTCTGTGTACCTTACCAATTTCTTGCATAATTTCCGAAGTACCCCGTGTCTAACTTTTGAAGATTTTGTTCCATTGTGTCTAACTTTTGCTGTGTTTGTCTCTGATTTTGTTCCATTGTGTCTAACTTTTGAAGCTTTTGTTCCATTGTGTCTAATTTTTGTAGCCTTTGTCCCATTTGTTGCATTAACTGTAATAACAATGCACTGGTGTCTGAAACATGTTCCTCAGTGCTTCTCGGCAGTGAAGTTGCACCGGCAACATTCGCATTTTGACAAGCAGAAAATGTTTCTTGACTCATTTGAGAAAACGGTAAGAACCCAAAACCTGAGTCTGCAGTATTTGCAATATTGTGTTCTGTCATTCCCGATTCCTGAGGCGAGCTGTTGCCGACCAATCGATCGATAATGCTTCCCTGTTCACTACCTGTTTCACTGTCTACACCATTATTTGACGCCCGCTCCATTTCCCTATGCACAGTTACCAAATTACTACTTTGAATGTCTGTTAATTCATTACACAGCGGTGCTGGTAAGCTACACTCGTCGTCACTATTATTTCTCAGTTTACTTTGGAGCCTAGTGTTACGTTTTTCACACGCCATTATTGTCACAATATTTCACACGACAACACAGAAAAACACAATTTGAAGAGCAAAAATAGGGGAACACATTAACATAGCACTGAAAATAATATCTAGACAATTGCAGCTGCGAAATACTTGGTGCAAATCTACATGCATGCCACAACTGTTTTACTGTACAACAATGAAAAACTACAACTACAAAGGTAATTCTCTCTATGATTACGCGCTATCAATAAACAATAGCTACACTAATTACACAAACTACAAGAATAAAACCAGAAGATTCCAGTGAGGTATCCTCGGCTAAGGGTCGACATATGAAACGTCCCCTTAGAACAATTTATACACGCCTGTGCTTAACCTGACACACAATATTTTTAGCGCAACGCAATCTGACTATCAAAGATCCCTGCAAAAGAATGTCCCTGAGTAACATTAAACTATACCTTTCAGAAATCACTTACCTCACAAAAATCTTCATTACTCGAACTACTGCAATACCGCGAGCGCCACTACTGCCAGCTAAATAAAAGATTCAAACTACGGAAGGCACTAACTACTGATAGGCATAGTTAGCAAATGAAAGATATTAATAGAGAACAAACAATGTATTGACCTTAATATCATCATATATCTAGCAGTTCATGACAAATTACAAAACTCCGCCATCTCTCTCCCCACATCCACCACTGCTGGCGGCTTACCTCCAACTGCGCAACGCTACGCGCTGTTCACATCCAGCTGCCGCTGCCCAACACTACAATGGCAGACAACAATGCAAACTAGAGACTGCACACAGCACAGCCAGTGATTTTTTTTATACAGAGGTGGCGTTACCAATAAAAAAACCTAAACAGCCTACTTACAGTCTTCGTGTTTGTCAAACCTTATCTCGGACAGCACGGTCGCCGACTCCCCTGTTGAGAATGTTTGGAGCATTATGGCCAGGACCCTCCAACCGTCTCGAGATTCTGACGATCCAACTCTCCATTTGGACAGATTCTGGCAGGATATCCGTCAGGATGACATTCAATAACTCTATAAATCAATGCCAAGCCCAATAACTGCTTGCATAAGTCCAGAGGTAGCCCAACACGTTATTGACATGCTTAATTTATGACGCTCTTTCTCTTAGAAAAAAACCTCCAGTTTTTCTGAAATTGTAACCTTTTTTTAAATCTGTTATCATTAGTTTGTCTGTACATGTACATCACATCTGCCGATATCTGTCCAAATCGGATAATTTCTTCGTGGTGGTTTTGTTTTTTTTGCCTTAGAATGTATTATGCAAAACAAGTGTGTAACTGCAATTCAAACACTGTTGAAATTACAGTGGTCTAAAAAAAAATAACGAATGTATTGTTGTATAGGACGGTTAATTGACATCCAAGGAAACTTGAAACGCGAAATTTTCTTCCAGTCTTAGCTAAGTTGAAGGGCTTGTGGAAAAAATGGGTAGTGTTTATGGTTCGGTACCTCAACCCGTAAAAACGGAACCATTGTCAGATCGCTTTTTAGTCCGTCTGTCTGCCTGCCTGTCCAACTGCTAGGACCTCTTTTTTCTGAGAATCGGATAGGTGTAGCAAGTTCAAATTTATGTCACATACTAAGGTCTACGATCCGTCAGCGCTGTGAAACATTTAAGCTTCAAAGCCTGTGCAGTCAAAAGATACAGCCGTTTATGTCACATAGTTTGGTAATTGCAAACTCATTAAAACCTATAAGGTACGTCCCGTTGACCTAGAATCATGAAATCTGGCGACAATCAACCTTTTACGGAACAAGTAAAGGGAAAAAATTCAAATCACAAGAAAATATCGATGTGCCATTAGAATATTACTCCACACCAACGTAAAGGTTTTGGTCATGTTTTAGTGAGAAAACAAAAAAATATTTTATTAAATCCTCTCTCTCTACATATAGAGCTATAAACTGAAGTCCCCTCACCGCTTCTTATTTTACGTCTGAGCTAATCTCAGGAACTATTGTAGAGATTTTGATACGGTGCTGGTAATTCTCAGGACGGATAGCTTGCCAATATTGCCATCAAAAACGGGCAAAAAAATCGTCGAGATTATCGATTTCCTTGGATGGGTGAACTATCTATGGGCCAGCCCGTAATTATCCCTCAGTGCGAGAGTCCTATTTGCACTTGGCCAATTTTTTAATGTAATGTGCCAACAAACTTTAACAAGGCTGATATCGAACACTGTGTTCTTCCCATACTAACATGAAACGAGAAATTTAGAGGAGTTTCTTTGAAAGAAAATTTCGAACAGCTCAGAGAGCTATGGAAATGTCGCTCCTAGGTTTTTGTAAGAAAAATCAGGTAGTAAGTGAAGACATACGCTGCACATTGTGACCATGACCCGCTATCAATATAAATTCGCTCAGGCGATATAGCAGCGTCACCAGGCGAGGAATGACTGCTAATTATCAATGAGCGTGCTGTCCGTGTGCGGAATGCGATCTATCTATTTGGCCGAGGGCAGATTGCGATGGCCCGGAGGCTCAGCACGTGCACTTCGGAAACCACGTGTTCGAGGAGTGCTGTGGTGAGTGTCTTCAACACATGGCGAAACCAAGGTGAAATCCCGTCCAGACGTCGTGGGATTGGGTGGCCACTCCTCATTCGGATGTCGGGCGTCGTACGCTGGGCAGGCTGTAAGACAAGCGGCGAACTGTGGAGGAATTGACATCTAATTTGAATGCTGGGCAGGGTACAAGTGTGTCTCAGCACACAGGGTGCACCGAGTACTACAAACGATGGGCCTCTGCAGCCGGTGACCCATGCATGTGCCAATGTTAACATCACAACACCGGCAACTACGACTGAAATGTGCACCTGACCATCGGCAATGGACGTTGGAGCAGTGGCAGAGCGTTACATGGTCCGGCGAATCCCGATGCCTTCTTCATCATTGCGATGGGAGGGAGCGATATGTCGTCTTCCAGGGGAACAGCTCCTTGACACTTATACTTCGGGCTAGAGACAAACAGGCGGTGGCTGCATTATGCTCTGGGGAACATTCAAGTTGCATCCATGGGCCCAGTGGAGCTCTTGCAAGACACCATGATGGCGTGAGTGAATTCTTAAGGGACCAAACTACTGACGTCATCGGTCCCTAGACTTACACACTACTTGACAAATTTATGCTAAGAACAACACACACACCCATGCCCGAGGGAGGACTCGAAACTCCGGCGGAGGGGCCGCGCAGCCCGTGGCATTACGCCCTAAACTGCGCGTCCACGCCGCGCGGCTACCATGATGGCCAAGGAGCATCGTACAGTGGTTGCAGGCTTCGTAAACCCCTTCATGACGATCACATTTCCCGATGGCAGTAGCATTTTTCAACAAGATAATGCGCCAGGAGTGTGATGGACTGGTTCGGGGAACACAATGGCGAGTTCCAATTGATATGCCGGCACCCCATCTCGCCAGATCTGATCCCAATCGCACACGTCTGGGTTGTAACTGAACGTGGCGTCAGAGCTCATCGCCCCCTTATCCGGAATTTACGGGCGCTAGTTGACTTGTGTGTGCAGATGTGGTGTCAGTTGCCTATAGCGACCTACCAAGGCCTCATTGCTTCCATGCCACGACGCATCGCCACTGTTATCCGTGGCAAAGGTGGGCTTACCGGCTATTAGGTAAATTGTCATAATATTCTGGCTGATCACTGCATGAGCAATAATATGAGTAGGAATTCAGGATGTAAAGGGTAAAGACTCTTAAGATCGAACATGGCGGACATAATACACGAAAAAATGACGGAAGATGGAAAAAGGCTGTTCTAAACTTGAGTCCGAGAGGAAGAGTAGAAGGTAGACCATCCGACCGCTGAGGTAAAGAACTGAAGAAAATCACTGACTTCAATTGGCAGACGTAGAGAGGCCAGGAAACAGGGATGAAATTGTTTTGCCAGCTTCAGAGGGTAGACAAACTAACAAACGCAGTTTTTCACCTTGTACAGGATGAATTAGCTGAACAATAAATAACTAAATAATGTTATAACACACAGACTACAGAGAAGTTGACTGAGGGACGTTGAAACCTTTCAATTTGAGCCATTCCATTAGCTCTATTGAGCTAAATTCGGTTTTTCTACTCTACTTAGCTCTCCTGTTTGTCGGTACATCTCTGTCTTTGATTCTGGGGAAATGTATAAACATTAGTGTTTCATCAGACAGCTGTAGTGATCCTTTTACGTTCAGATATTGTAATTTCTCGAATTATTTTCTACGTTTAATACATCTACAGGTATATTAAATGTGGATACACTCCTGTAAACATGCTTTTTACGTATCCATGTTATTCTTCTATGTTCCACGCTATATTTCTGTGCTTCCTTCCTCCCACTACTTACCTCGTCTGATACAGAGAGGGTGTGGTGCTTTCGTTTTACTTTGGCTCACGGGCATGAGTTTTCTGAATGGTAGTGGCAGTTCAGCCAACTTTTGTGTAGGGGTAGAGTAGTTTTCTGCAGGACCAAAGAGACATTGTGGGATACTGGTCAGCAGCAATTGTGTGGATTGGACATATTTCCACTGTCCATTTCCATTATTATCGGTACCCGTGGACCTCACTCCAGAAGCGTGGAACAGCACGGTACTCTGGATGCTCCGTAAGTGAGGGTATCTAGTAACGTAAGTTAGGAAGTTGGAATGTGTAAGAGCTTGGCTTATTTTGAGATGCCAATGCATTCTTTCAAGAGTAACCACAGTAAATCATACAGTAGAATTATTTTCAGTTAGGGAGTGCAATCAAGTTTATTAATAATTCATTTTTTAAATTCGATTCCATGTCCTACGGCAATTTAGCGACGGGAGAGTTCTTTGACCAGTCTATTCAGTTAGTGTGAATCCCTTATGTGTGGATGTGTCATTCCGTTGGTTAGTGCTAGAATTCTCTTTCTGTAGTTCGATTTTATTTCGCGAATTTCGTATTTCCTGTGCCGTGTGAGATGGTGATGGCAGCCACTTACTTTTCATACGGTATACTGAGCCTTCAGCTCTAGTAATTCATTCTTCTCTTATTGTATTGTATTGTATGTTAATCGGAGGCCTAGAAACGACGGAGAGGTTCCATCCCCGCCGCAGCCGCAGTGGTCCACAACCCCACGACGACCACCGCAGTTCACTTCACCCCTCCGCCGCCCCACACCGAACCCAGGGTTATTGTGCGGTTCGGCCCCCGGTGGACCCCCCCAAGGATCGTCTCACACCAGACGAGTGTAACCCCTATGTTTGCGTGGTAGAGTAATGGTGATGTACGCGTAAATGGAGTACTTGTTTGCGCAGCAATCGCCTCATAGTGTGGCTGAGGCGGAATAAGGAGAACCACCCTGCATTCGCCGAGGTAGACGGAAAACCGCCTAAAAACCATCCACAGACTGGCCGGCTCACCGGACCTCGACACAAGTCCGCCGGGCGGATTCGTGCCGGGGACCAGACGCTCCTTCCCAACCCGGAAAGCCACGCGTTAGACGGCACGGCTAACCGGGCGGGCTCTCCTATTGTAACTTCTTTCAATAACTTTCCGTGTGAATGAATTTTATTTCATTCGAATGTCTTTCGTGAATTCCTGTTTTACTTTGTTATTTGAATTAGACCAAGTGCCATCACGCCACGTGGTCAGCTGTCAGATCAGAATTATCGTTTGTAAAATTTCGTTATTCAGCCTGAAGCTTAAATCGTGTGCCAATTTGTCTTAATTCTAAATGTTTCCGTATTTTTCCTACTTCCGAAATGGAGAATTTCTATGCAAGTTACACACCACGTGATTGATCTGTAAAGCTAGGTTCTCTCTGGCCCATAAATTTCCTGTGGTTCACTGTAATCGCATTGATTCAAGCCACGAAGGGTAGCCGCGAGGAGTTAGGCGTCTTGTCACGGTCAGGGCGGCTCTCCCCGTCGGAGGTTCCAGTCCTCCCTCGGGCAAGGGTGTGTGTGTCGTCCTTACAGTAAGTTAGTTTAAGTTACCCAATTAACGAAGATGGAAGCATTACTTTTCATTAAACCTTCGTACATTAAAACCGTTAGTGTAAAAAGGTGGGAAGGAGATGGGACCTGGATAAGTTGAAAGAACCGGAGGTTGTTGAGAGATTCAGAGGGGGCGTTAGGCAACGGCTGACTAGAACAGAGGAATGGAATGAAGACGATAGGATAGCTCCAAGAGATGAAACAGTGAAGACATCAGAGGATCAAATGAATAAAACTACTAGGTCTACTAAGACTCTTGGCTAACACAAGGGATATTGAATGTAATTGATGAAAGAAAAAATTTTGAAATACATCAAATGAAGCAGGCGAAAGGGAATACCAACTATTAAAAACGGTGACCATTAGGAAGTACAAAATCACTAACCAGGAGTGGCTAGAGGACAAATGTAAGGAGTTAGAAGCATTTTCACTAGAAGAACGACAGATACCGCCTACAGGAAAATTAAAGAGGCCTTTGGGGACAAGAGAAATAACTGTAAATATCAAGAGCTCAGATGGTAAACCAGCTTTAACTAAGGAAGGGAAAGCTGAAAGGTGGAAGGAGTATACAGAGACAGACGAAAGAAATATTATAAAAAGGAAAGGGGACAAAGATGAAGATGAGATGGTACAGATGACACAGTGAGAAGAATTTGACAAAGATCTAAGTCCAAACAAGGCTCCGGGTGTAGACGATATTCCGTCAGAAGCAATGATAGCCTGAGAGGTGGCATGAGCCCCCTCTCATATTTCTATCACACTCTGAGTAATTCGATTTTCCCCTCTAATTGCATGCGGTGAAAAGTCGCTGTTCCTTCACATGCGGACTTCCCACACAGCGTCTCTCGTCAGCCGGGTGGTCCGGTGACAGGTGGGTTCTGCTGAACTTGAAAGGGTTAAGCCGATGGGTGTGAGGGAGTCGAGTGGATGCTTTCCAGACGCTGGCATTGTCATAATAGCGGGAGCGACATGCCCACAGGGGTCTGACGGAGCGGCTGGGCTAGAGATTCCGTTACTTCGCAGAAACTTAGTGAAAACACTTTCTGGCGGGCTACCAGCAAGGCGTGGGAATGACTTGTGTTCCCAGGCACTCTTGGCGGGCAAATTCCCGCGTTTTTTGCAAAATCATAACTGTGATTGGCTTGCTCAGGGGATAGCTCCGTGACGTAGCAAAATCGGCGCAGAAATTGGCTCCAAGTAGCTCCATTGGTGGAACAGTAGTGCGTCGGCAATAGAGTGGAATTTTCCGCCGGTTTTCGAGTTGCTGATTGGAACTTTTGGAACTTTTAACCACGGCCACTGTCGTGGGGGCGGGAATGTTCTGTGTTCGGCTTGTACAGGTGCTCTTGAGAGGGTCGGCTCTCGCCTTTTCGGTCGGAGTAGGTTACAAGACTGAGCTCTAGCTGCTCTGGACAGCCTGCCTTCTGTTTGCTGTCTAATATACTTTTATTTGATTGTAACTGTTTGACGAAGTTGCTGAAGTTTCGACTTCAACGTAACTTTCCGAGTACAGTTGGCAATTGAGCGTTCTGCGTACAAGCGGCCTATGTTGTCTGTCTTTAGCAGTTTGGCTAAAGTTGACTGTATCGGAGTTACTGTGTGACTTTGCTTGTTAAAATCAATCACTGTACCATCAGTGATGTGTGGCAGGCCTTCTTCGTCTCCCTCAGAGGCGCATGTGTATTGCTAGGAAGTCTTTAGTCTGGAACAACCAGACCAGGATAATTTGTTTCGGGCTATACTCGCGACATTATCATCACCACGACGGGACGTCGAAGCAACCACCCATCGCCTCCGGTACACCAGATCGTGTCCTTGCAGTTAAGAAGACAGCTTGGTAATGTATGTCCGCAGCACCGGCAGATTAGGGAATTTTGCTAGGTGATAATCAGAGCTCAGCAGAGCGCGCCTGTTCGTCTTTTCTTTGTTCTGTCTTGGGTGTTCATTGTCTGAATTCTCACTACTGTAGCAGCAATTAATGTTGGGTTGGCTGGGTGTTTCTCTTAAGATTTGAGTTGCAAGGAATTGGCTCCACATACCACTTGGTCATAAATGTCACAATCTAGTTTATGGACAACTTCACCTTCACAGCGGTTATTTGAGTATCCAATTTGATGTATTGTAAATGTTTCATGTGTTTTGTTTATTATTTTGAGTTTAGTCATAATAAATCAAATTGTTATGTTGGACAGAACTTTCATTCTGTTAATCGGTAGAGCAACCGTTTCATTTCTCACTACGTTAATGAAACTTTCCTTTATCAAATTAATTTCTATCAAATTAAATTATTGCAGGTGCCAGACTCTTTCTACTCCACTTGCAGGGTCGAATGCAGCCAGTTCGTGTTTCTTCTTAATCCATGTGCAACAGCAAAAGTCGGAGTTAGAAAAGGAGCATCATTTCCATACGAAGATTCTAGAAGAATTTAGTGTTAAATACACTGTTAGCCCTGGCACCTCGCAAGCCTTGGGAGAGGCAGCCATGACTGAATTCTTCCATCCGGTGCGCAAGAGACGGGCGAAATACCATTTTTATTCACAGAAAAATCGAAAAACTGGTAGAGGCCGACCTCGGGAAAGATCAGTCTAGATTTCCGAGAAATGTAGGATCGCGCAAGGCAATACTGATTCTACGACTTATCTTAGAAGACAGGTTAAGAAAACGCGAACCTACATTTGCAGCATTTGTAGACTGAGAGAAAGCTTTTGACAATGTTGCTGGAATATTCTCTCTGAAATTCTGAAGGTAGAAGGGTAAAATACAGGGAGTGAAAGGCTATTTACAACTCATACAGAAACCAGAAGGTCAGTATGTACATTGGACGAACAGTGAAAGAAACTAAAGAAAAATTTGGAGTAGGAATTAAATTTCAGGGAGAAGAAATAAAAACTCTGACGTTTGCCGATGACGATATAATTCCGTCAAAGACAGCAAAGGACCTGTAAGAGCAGTTGAACGTAATGGACAGTGTCTTGAAAGGAGGATAGAAGATGAACATCGAGAAAAGCAAAACAGTTATGATGGAATGTAGTCGAATTAAATTAGGTGATGATAAGGGGATCAGATTAGGAAAAGGGACACTTAAAGTAGTAGATGAGTTTTGCTATTTGGGCAGCAAAACAACTGATGAGGGCCGAAGTAGAGAGGCTATAAAATATAGACTGGCAATGGCATGAAAAGCAATACTGAAGAAGAGAAATTTGTTAACATCGAATATAAAGTGTTAGGAAGTCCTTTCTGAAGGTATTTATCTGGAGTGTAGACATGTATGCAAGTGAACGATAGACAGTTTAGATAAAAAGAGAGTAGCCGTTTTCGAAATGTGGTACTACAGAAGATGGGTCGGTCGCGTAACTAAGTAAGTACTGAATAGAACTGGGAAGACAAGTATTTTGTGACACCACTTAACCAAAAGAGGGGATGGGTTGATAGCACACATTCTGAGACATCAAGCGATCACCAATTTAGTACTGGAGGGTAATGTGGTGCGAGGGGGGAAGGGGGGGGTAAAAACCGTAGCGGAGACTGAGAGATGTATTCAGTAACCAGATTCAGAAAGATGTAGTTTGCAGTGGTTATTTGGAGATGAAGAGACTGACACAGAATAGAGTAACATGGACAGTTGCAACAAGCTAGTCTTCGAACTGAAAACCACCACAACGACAAATGTGCATTTAATCACATTAGTGCGTCATTTCAGATATTCCAATCTTAGTGACGTCCGTATTCCTATCAGTTAAGTAAAAATATGTACCTTATACTCACTACTGAAGAATATTTGCTGTAGGCCCATAGGTAGCAAAACTTTAACTCTTAAAACGCGCCTTATCGAATGTAGTTCTTGGGGTGAGAAAACATCCAACTCACGGAATCAGTTATATTGAAACTGGAATTTTAGACTCTTGCTCTCTCTCGGCAAAGTTTCTGTAGACACCCTTGCCTGCCGTTCGCATGATTTTCCGATAGTCTTCATTGTTGTTTGTCCGTCTTAAGTGGTGTTTGAAAATTAGCGTCGTGTTATTATTTTCTTTCCTGCCTCTTTCTTCCTTTCTGACAACAGCCGTAATTAGAAATCCCTTCGAAGCATTAAATACACAATAACTAGAAAGAAAGTTCTCCTCTTTCGTATGTATGCAATACTTGGCCGCTTTCCGCTGCACGTAATAAAACATAAAGCCGTATTTCACAGTTCCTTTTTAAAAAAGTAGGCTCCATTATGAGCTTAAAAAATAACGAAGAGTCGAAGAACAATTTTGAGCTTAAATACAGCGCCGCCGCATCCTCCGCCCTTCTCATTAAGCTTCGGCCCTTCTTTTTCCGTCTCATAAATAAGGAGGAGGGAGAATGTAGGCCAAGCCTCTTCCCCGGCGCAGATTCAGTTAACAGTGCGGCTGACTCCTCCCACCCCTGAGCTCTGCGGGCTCGGTGTGCTGTGACGTCAACCGTGGTGCGCGCGCAGCCGCTAGCAGGTGGGCGTGGCGTGACTCGACCTGCCGTTGGTCGGTTGCTCGATTAGGCCACGCCCCCTTCGGTGGCAGAGCAACGGACTCGTGGAGCGCCGAGGCGACAGTTCTCAACAGCGCATCTCGCAGGGAGGAGGCACAGCCGCTGGCGCTGGTACGCTGACAACAGACGACTGACACTTCCCGCGCGACTGCAGCTAACAAGGTAAGTTCCGACACGCAGTTTTAATTACGTACCCGTGACTCTGTTTTGCTTTTGATATCATTGCCATTAATTACTAAGGTGGCAACAAATCTATTTGCCTTCTATGGTGATTCCATCAGAAATTAATTAGTTCATAATACCACGAACAATTGCACCTTCGACGGTCTTCCATTACCATATCAGAAAACAGTGGAGAAGTTGGATGTTTGGATGAATATGCAGGAAGTACTGTCACCAAATGCATAATACTTCCGCTGGTCACTATGCTCGACGAATTTTCGGAATGTGCTTCCACAGGGTGTGAAACTCAAACCTCCACTATTGCGATGTAATTCAATACTGAGAGAGGGAACTAGAGAGAACTAACCAAAATAGCTTTTGTTACACCTGCAACATCCGTCAAAATGATCATGTCAGTACTTCTTACGTCCAGTTAGGCTATTTGCGGCCAGCCAGGTTACATGACTGCGTTATGCGTCTACTACATTGGCTCCTCAGTGCACATTGAACCCCGGTACATCACATCACAGATTAAACGTTTGTCATCTCATCGTGATCGAAACACAAAGTGTCACTTATTTAGTATCATAGCTGTAACCATCCATAAAATGTAAACGTTAGCAAACTGCTGTCCGGCCTTGGAACAAGCTACACTGCAGACTGCCACAGTTCAATGTCTCGCTGCTTTTAAGAAGAAGTTGAGGCACTTTTCTGTTACTCTCATATAATTTACTAGAAATTAACTTAAATTATCGCTGAATGCGAATTTAGTGACTTCAGTTGCAAGAGGTGTATGTGTATTACCCAATTTTGACATATTAAAATTTATGTCGGACCGGGACTGGAATCCGGATATCCCGCTTACTGCGAGCGGTTGCCTTAACAATTTCGACTACCCCTACACGCTCCCCGGTCGGATCCAGACCTTCACGTTTCACTGTCCACTTCCTAATATCGTAGTCTTCTGTCATGAAATTCGCATTCAGTGAATAATTAGGGATAACATTTCATACAGCTGTCGATCTTCAAATCACATACAAATAAAATATTAACATATATCTCCCTTTCCCTCTGTCCAACAGCAAAGCAAATGCCCCATCCTCTCACAGTGCGCTCGTTTTTCTTTTCATTTGTCTGTCAGTCACTTCGTTTTCCGCTACCCCAATAACTTGTTTTATCACCTCCCTCTTCCTCGTTCTTTTCCACCCTTCATTTCCACTGCTGCATGTCCTCATAGTTTGAAGCTACCGCCTCGTAATTTGCTTTCTTTGTAGTACTTCTCATGAACGAATGTAAACTACGTTTTTTTCGGCACTATTTACGCCACAGTAATGTTTTGATGTTGCATTATATCTTACATGTAACTTCCTATTTGCTGTAATGAGTGGCATGTAAAGTATGCAGAAAATGTGGTTACACGTGTTAAATAAATAAATATTTTATGCCTCTAAATTTAGGGCACGAGTGATGAACGAAACAACAAACCACCTTCACTGCTGTTATGTGCAATGCTTTTCAGTGTTATAACATTTTTCCAGCACCTATATTGTGGGAACTCGACCAAGAAAGTGGCAAGTGGTATTTTTAGGACTCTGCACCTCAGTCGATAAAAACTGAACCCTTATAGGATTATTTTGTTGTTCGTCCGTCTGTCTGTCTGACTGTTGAAAACCCGTTTTCACGAGAACAGGTAGCCGTACCAAGTTGAAATTTGTGTCACATGCTAAGGCCTACGATGCCTTGGCCGTGGAAAAGTTGAAGTTTCTGTAAGTTCAGTCAAAAGCCACCATCATTTATGTCACATATTTTTGGTATTGATTAACTCACTTATCTGAAACTATAGAGTTCTTCCCCTTGACTAGAATCGGTAAATTCGACAATAAGCAAGGTTTAATAACGCAAGTAACGGAAACAATTCTAAAAGTGTTAATTTGTAATTATATCACACGGAAAAATGATTAATTTTTTCATTTGTTATCCGACGACGAACTTGAAATTAAAAAATTCTCGAAAATCTTAGAATCGCTGTAATCGATATCTTGCCAGAATCAATGTCGATAGCAGGCAAAGATTAATTTTTTCGTTTATTATCCGACGTCGAACTTGAAATTAAAAAATTCCCGAAAATCTTAATATCGCTGTAATCGATATCTGGCCAGAATCAATGTCGATAGCAGGCAAAACTGGTCGACATTCTCGATTCCTGGATAGAATGAACTGTCTATATACACAATTAAGTTCGTACGGAACCATCAGTACACGAGTTCTACACGCAGCTGGCCATTTTTTGGGGTATAGTATGTTTTTTTTTTTCTCGTTTCATTCACTGTTAGAGCACGGAAGAATAATAGTAACCCAATGCGTCTATGCGAGCTGTTACCTGTCTTTGCGATCCCTGAGGAAGAATTCCATTGATCTCTCCGAGCGACTTTCGGCATCATACTTGTTTACCCTCGGTCAGTATCTCCCTTCATTCGAACTTCATGAGAAATCGAAGATTTTTTTGAATATTCGCATATACGACCTATAGGGTCTACTCTTCGACAGCTTATTTATTACAAAGACAAACCTCAGTTCTCCATTGTCTCACCATCAAATCTGTGTCCTCAATGCGTTTTTCTTGCAGCCAATACGTTACTACTACTGCTGTACGTGTAGAAGTTTCCAAAATATCTATACGTTGACATTCTACGTCAGTTTGTATTTTACTAAATATGATTGTTTATTTCATAAAAAACTGTTTTCGGTTTTCAGCACACGTTAAGAAAGTGGCGTAGAACTCATTTCTAAGGGAACTTAACTAGATATTTTCTTGTAATGGAAGCAGTGTTTCTGTGAGTATAATAAATTATAATACTGGACATACAGAATGGATTAATAATGTCCTGCTGTACAACACAACACCGTCATTATATCGAAAAGAATATAATCTCAGTTCTACATTTTCTCTTCATTTAAAATTCGTCATTAATAATGAGACACACTAAATTTTAAGATCCTAACGAGGTTAATTTTAATGTGCTCCATGTTCTGCGAAGTAATTAAAACTTTCAGGAAGAACAAAAACATCCACAGCAGGAGATGCTGCTCTTAAAATTTTTAACCTGGCTCGAGCAGCAACCGTAGAATCAATTTTCTTGTAGAAACAATAAAAAACCAATCAGTTGCAAATTGGAAGGTTTATTGAAACCGCTTTGTTGTGGTTACAACGTTTATGGAAATGTCTTCTTTAGAAGGAAATATATACATCTCGATTACAAGTTGTGACAGAGATACGTTGAAACATAGCCGAAAGGGGTCAGTCAAACATAAAATTTCACCTCCGTGATAAATTAAAACATGCACAACATAGATGTTGACACACGGTATTTGAACAGGGCAGTAGCTGTATATTGCGGAGGAAATACCATATGACAACAACCAGGTTGCGTATGTTTTAATTTATTATGGAAATGAAATTTTGTATTTGACTGACGCCTTTCGTCTATATTTTAACGTACGTCTTCCGTAACATGTAATCCGGATGTCTAGCTATATTTCCTTCTGAAGAAGAAGTTTTTATAAACGTGGAAACCATGGGAAAGTGGTTTTAATAAACCTTCCAGGTTGCAACTGATTGGGTGTTTACTATTTCTACAAGATGATGCTCGTCTTTCAAAATATCAGAATGAAGTTTTTACTTAGATAAAATGACGCATTTTAAAATTCGTCGGAGTTGCCAGTTAGTACTGAACACCATTCTACAGAGATACTGTGTCATTTAATAATGAAATACATGTAATAGCTCTTCTGAGAGAATTATCATAAAACCGATAAAGATTATTTATAGTTGTTTCGTCGTGTCTTTTCCTCTGGACTAATGATACAAACTCGCAGTAAAAGATAAATATAATAAAAAATAAAACGAATCTATGCCAAATAATAGTTTTATATTACAATGTAATTTCAAGATAGAACTGAATGCTGAGAGAGAGAGAGAGAGAGAGAGATTCGAACATCTATGCTTGTGTAAAGTGTTACCCCACAGATGAAACAGCTTTCGAGGTCGGTAACGATTTTATCACCTTCATCATCAGTTTCGACGATCCCGTCGCCATCCCACAGGCCTAGGTGGTAAGGTGGAAAATGACGTTTCTGACGTGCCTACTCCTCTTATTTGCAAACAAGAGCGATATTTTTAGCACTGGCTTACAAAGTGATGAACATATTTGGCCTTAGTATTGGCACGGTCAATTGTAAGGCATTCCCACGGCTAATTGTAAGCAAGCCGGAACACTCATAGCATGCCGTCTACTCTACAGGATCGTCATTGTTCTTGAAGTATTGAAGTTTCCTATTCCTCTTCCAGAGATGTTTTATGTTCCATTGATGATTTTACAAGTAGAGTAATAAATGCAGATATTAACATCGTAAGTTTGATACTAGCGACACGCAGAATTTTATTAAAGACAATGAACACAGTTTTAACTGTACTCTAGCAACATTTTCAAGCTATAAAGCCGCATACAATCACTTGCAGAGACTGCAGTAACCACCTTACCCGAAAAATACATATTTATACTCACGCGATGAGCTACATGCCATTCAACACCCGGCAGTGCTCCATGTGTTTTACATTCGTTAAGTTAGCAGAGGACCGAAATTAAAGATGAGAAGGTGGTTGTTTGGGCATATCGTTCTCCGTGAGTTTAGAAACACTTCTCTTTTAAAATTCAGCGTGTGAAGGTTTCTCGGTTTAGAGGTCGCCGGCGGAGTATTTAACGCCATTAAATCAAACAGAGAACTCACGCTTCATTGCGGACACTCGTACACAGACGCAAATTTGTAATCGTGTCATCAACTTATAATTATGGGGGTCAAGGCACGTAATGGAGAGTTCTGCATGCACGCTGGGCCCTCCAAGAAGGCTTTTCATCAAGAAACACCCAGTTCCCTTTTTTTTAGCGTCTGATACTGGACAGGTATATTATGTCGTGAATAGTAACAACAGAGAACCTGTCCTGCAGAAATAATAAGTGATAAACAGACTGCTTGAGAAAATATTTGATTGTAGAAACGCTGCACTCCAGCTAAACAATGAAACTGGAAAAGTATTAAAAGCATGCGGCTGAATTATTGTTCTATGGAAATTATTGTGCAAGGTTCTAATATTCCATCAAGGTCAGTGATAGAAGACTTCAGTTGTATTTTTAGGTGTGTCTGACGAAAAATTCTGTAATCTAACCGAACTACCTGTCCGACTGCTAACCGTACATATGGATATCTTGATCATTATTTTAACCAGAATATCTGACGATTGGAAACCCCAATATATTCTACCTCTGGATGATATCTAGCTTGCAGTATTTTAACAATATTACAAAAGAAATCATAGCAGATGATAGGGGATGTTTAGCCTGATATCAAAAATAAGACTTTTAAATTTTTGAGAACAAACTTTTATTTTGACATTGCGCAGTAACTGGGCTGAAGGTGTCCTAAATTGCGTGAAATCGGGCGCTACAACAAAAAATTCTTGAGCTGTACTTTGTTCACAAAGTAAAAATAGAAGATCTCTCTTTCCACAGCATATGCCACAGTGCACGCACCGTGTTTTAATACCCGTCTGGATTACTTCATCTGCAACCCAAGTGAGGATCGCTCTCATGTGTAAGACGAATACCAGAATTATACACTTCAATCTGACAATTCTCACTTTTCACTGTCTAAGTTAAAAATCGACTAAAACCATGGCAAGGCCTCGGCTACAAGTTGCCTATCTAACGGCTAACAATGCAAAAAAATTGATTTTAAGTGTTTCATATGGTTATTGACCGAATTTACAAATTTAAAGTCCATTTACAACGTACTCATTAAGAGGTATAACCTTCCTTTAAGGTTTTAACACAGTCAGTCAAATATCAAAGTTAGAAACTTTGATTAAAATGTAGTGAGGCGTCGTAACGCAAGGCGCGCATATTACACAGACTATAATCATCCAGTATTTGAGAGTGAGAGTACTTAGCAGCTCCCAACAAACTTTACACATATTACCAAACCGTTTAGAAACTTTTTTTCGCTGACACTAACTAAAAGTAATGATAGGAATAAACTTTATCGCTTACCATATTATCGTTGTTCCCGCAGTAAAATTTCTTTACTACTAATACTGTGTCAACGCATTTTGTCGACAAGTACCCGCATAACCCACTGAATTTAGTGCAAAAGTATTTTTGCGCGACACGACTTCAGGAGATATGAAACTGAATACATTGAGGTGCATGAAAAACTAGGTTTCCTAGGTTCCGATTTTTCATTACTGAATGGCTGACCAACCCGAAATTAATAAAACATGAAACCAAAGTAATTAGTTTTGGGTTTTGAACCATAAAGGTTGTACATGGTTAACGCAAATATTTAACATCGCAACTCATTTTTAAGGTTCCGTACGCCGATCCATAAAAACGGAATCCTTATGACCCCCGTTTTGTCTGTCTGTCTGTTCCACTGCTAAAAACCCTTTTTCTCAGGAATGAGTAGACGTTTCATATCGAAATTTATGTCACATAATATGTTCTACGGTCCTTGACAGTGTAAAAAAATTGAAGCTTCTAAGTCAATGGAGTCCAAAGATGGGGCCATTTACAGAACGTCACATATTTTGATATTAGCAAACTCACTCACCAAAACCCATAGGATATTGCCCGTTGACATACAATCATGAAGATTGGCAAGAACAAGGTTCTACGGTACAAGTTAAGGAAAACATTCGAAAGTTTTTAATTTGTAATTATATCACATGGAAAAAAAATGGTCACGTTATCCGATTGTCTGTCTGTTCGTCTGTGAAGACTCATTTTTCTGAGGAACGAGTGGACGTATCAAGTTCATGTCACATGCTGATGTATACGGTTACTTAACGGTTAAGTTTCTACGTTAGTGCACTCAAAGATACGGTCATTTATGTCATATATGCAGTACTGATATCGATAACAGGCAAAAACTGTCGAAATTCTCATTCCCGGGATGGATAAATTATCTATACATCATAATTAAGTTTGTACCGAACCCTCGGTGTGTGAGTCCTACTCGCCCTTGTAAAGTACTCTGTCGAATGAATCCGTTTTACAAATACGAGTTCAGTTCTCTGAAGAATCGGGGTGGAGGATTACTGATGTACAAATAAATGGAGTTCAAACAGAACACCCAATTTTTTTTCTTTATTGTGATTTCATTCCCCTGGCCAGGGGAATGAAATCACAATAAAGAAAAAAAAATTGGGTGTTCTGTTTGAACTCCATTTATTTGTAGGTACGCTGAAAAGAGCATAAACTCTCTCATGAGGCCACTCACTTGAGGAGAGAAAATAAAAAACTTCTACACTCACAACACATGCCCATATACATATACATAGAGTGTACATATACAAAATTTTAAACTTTTCCTGGCAATCCCCCCAGTCCACAACGATTTTTGAGGGCGTTCCCTTGATCATCAGGCCAATACCGGAACTGGAAATCCTCTCTCGTTTAATCCCAATTGGGATTCTCCCCTAGGCCCTCTGTCAGTCCCCCCGGGTATTTGACTGTAAAGAACGATCCCCAACAGCCCACCCTCACGAGTTGAGAATGAGAGAGATAAAAAAAGCTGCCAGCACCTTCTCCTGTTTTGCCGACCGAATTCTATTCAGTTTTGAGCTTTAGACATACAAGTCCTGAAGTTCACCCTCCGTAAGATGTAGGTGAATCTTTCTTTGCCTCAAAAGTCTACTTTTGACGTCCCCTTTGCTTTGTATTTTCTTAATCTTGCTTCTTGACCAACAAAGTTTTGCAAATGGTCATTCTTTCTACTACTCTTTGTCCCTTTCGTGCTGCCCTTTTCTATTTTGGCACTAAGATGTATGTTAGGTAGACTAACATAAGGGCGCCTTTCGTGGCAGTCAGTAAAGGCTGTGTCTGAGGTGTGTGTGAAATGATGTCTCTGTGTATGTAGTAAGGCGCCATGTTCGTGTTGTACGATGGGAGAAGGAAAAGAGTGAAGTCTGGTGTCTGCTCGTTTCGAATGGCACCATCTGGCAGACGGATCTAGAAGCTGGACGTTCGTGAAGGACCGGGTCGAAAGGAGCGCTTCACTACACTGAACACGCAATGACCGAGGAACGACCGCTAAAGAACGGTCATTCAGCATTCCCATAATGTGGGTCACATTCCAGCTCCAATCTCGTTCGATTGGTCACATTATTTTACATTTCCTTGTCCCATTTCTGGCGTTCAACGATCCCACCTCCGTCTCGTTTCTTTCTGTCTCTCTCTCTCTCTCTCTTTTTTATGATCACTCGGTTCTTCGTTCCAGATCCACCGTTCTTCGAGCAATACCGAGTTGTTGCTCATTTCATTCATTGCATTCACCAGTTTTTGTGCAATTTCGATCCTCGAAAGCTTGACTTCTTTGCGTATGGCGTTCAGACTACTTTACTATAATTATATGTTAAAATAGAAACAAGACGTACCCATTCGCTGTGACTTGTTTTTAGACATGCTACTTCGTATTTTTGAATACAATGAGGTCATAATTTCTACTTCAGTTGTGAAAATATTATTTTTCAATGGCAGTGTTTGAGCTGGTATACATGTAGGTTCTGCGAGTTGCTAAAAAAGTAAAAATGAAATTAAACAAATTTATCAAGATAATTCCCCGTAGCATTTTCACTTTTTAACTACTGAGGCTAAGCTTATATTCGTCTGAACAGATATAAGGGCCGTCGGACGGAGTCCATTATAATCTCAGATTCGTTCACTCAATCACCTATTTTTGTAGTTAGATTTTCGAAAATTTATGGTAGCACTTTACGTTTATCCACCTATATCAGTTTCTAAAATAGATTTTTTTTAAATTTCCTATATGTACTTGTCTTTTTAATTTAGTATGGGTCACGACAGTAGACGTATTGATTAAAATATGCCATAGGTTGTCATTTTACAAACTACATTATAGGTGGCGTAACTAAGCTAAAATAATACATCATTGATGGAATTGTAACTTCCATCCATAATATTACGCAAGGTGTTATTAGCAAATAAGAACTAAAATGAATGAAAGCCATTATGACTGCATTAATTGTTTATAGATAAAGCGCTCATACGGACTTTCATTCATTTCAGTTCTAATTTGCTTGTAACACCTTGCTTAATATTGTAGTATGAAAGCTCCAGTTATATTAACCAATTTCATTATAAAAAGTTTCTGCACAGGCCTATATCTGTGGAGAGGAAAGGGGGCCGACGAAGGGGGCAGGGAGGGAGCAGGCGCAATCGCCCCCCCCCCCTTTCCCAAATCCTCCTTGAAAAAGTTATCTTCAAAAACTGAACTTGCATTTTAGCGGGCGACGCAGATATATGTACGGACATCATCAATGGATACCGACGAGAAGGAAAAGTTTCCAGAGACATTCGTCGTGACACCTCAAAACTATTTCGCTGTACACCGCTAAACTCATGAGTTACACCGCATCACACCTCCAAGCTCAGGTCCTGTTCACGCTCTTTCTGTCGGGCACAGTACTACTAGTTTTCTTTCCTTTTACCCATACAACATTCTTAAATTACATAAAAAAGGAATGGCTGCCAAGTAAAAATGAATGGGTCCCAAAAAGGACTTGTCACTAGCAATCTACAAGGGACGATGAAAACGTTCCCGTTCGGGGTAAAAATCGTAGAGGGAGACCAAGAGATCAATACACTAAGCAGATTCAGAAGGATGTAGGTTGCAGTAGGTTCTGGGAGATGAAGAAGCTTGCACAGGATAGAGTAGCATGGAGAGCTGCATCAAACCAGTCTCAGGACTGAAGACCACAACAACAACAACAGGGACCGTACAGTCCATAATTGATATGCCACTCAGGCAAAATCGTCGTGAGCATTGAGGAAAACACTTCAGTCCGCAGCTCGTGGTCGTGCGGTAGCATTCTCGCTTCCCGCGCCCGGGTTCCCGGGTTCGATTCCCGGCGGGGTCAGGGATTTTCTCTGCCTCGTGATGACTGGGTGTTGTGTGATGTCCTTAGGTTAGTTAGGTTTAAGTAGTTCTAAGTTCTAGGGGACTGATGACCAAAGATGTTAAGTCCCATAGTGCTCAGAGCCAGAGCCAAAACACTTCACCGACGTACCAGGTTGAAGTGGAACTTCCCCTTTGTAGTAAAAAAATGACAGCGCTGGAAAAATCTTACGTTATTTGATTTTAAAACTGCTGAGCAATACTCAACGTACTCAGACAGTTTTCTCTTTACTTCTTTCGATCATCACAAAACTGACACACAATATTTTAGCACAACGCATTCTGTCTTTCAATAATCCCTACAAAAGAATAGCCCTGACTTACAATAACATACCTGTCATGAATCACTTACCTCACAAAAATCTTCGTTGCTCGAACTACTGCAATACAGCGAGAGCTAATACTGCCAACTAAATAAAAGATTTTAACTACTGAAGGCACTAACTGCTGATAGGCATAGTTAACAAATGAAAGATTTTGATAAAGAACAATGTATTTACCTTAATAGTGTTCAAAATGTGACATCCAATTAAACAAATTTCCTTTTTCTGAAGGACACACGTCCAGATCGTCCCTCATAGTAACCTTTCAAAACTCTGGCATCTCTCTCCCCACATCCAACATCCACCATTGCTGGCGGCTCACCTCCAACTGCTAAACGCTACACGCTGTTCACATCCAACTGCCCAACGCTATACTAGCGAATATTCCTACAATGAGTCCAACTGGCCGCAGACTGCACACAGAGCAGCCAACGATTTTCATACAGAGCGCTACGTGGCGTTACCTACATAAAAACCTAAACGGCCTACTATCAGAAGGTACCCATTTGGGAAAACACCGTGTCCTGCTGCGTGAAGAAGTTTGTAACTGGCTGCTGCACATCCTCGTCCGAAAGATAACGTCGACCGTAAGGAGCCTTTTTTAAGGAACCGAAGGCATATAATTCGCATGGTGAGACATCAGGGCTATGTGGTGGGTGTTCCAGTGTCTCCCACTTGAGTCTCACAATTGAAGCTGGCCTCTCAGATAGACCGGCGTCTTGTGTTGTATCCCGACCAGCATGGAACTTGGCGCACCATACTACAATGGTGATTTTCGGCGGACATGAGGCCCCAGACACATTCCTAATCCTCCGATGGATCTCTACCGGTGCTTATCCTTCGTCAGCCAAGAAAAGAATAACAGTACGTTGGTCTTGTTTCTTAGCATTTGGTAATAACGCCACCGTAGTTCACGTTTCTGCACTTACCTCACTCACGTTGGAAGGACTCGAATCCCACATTAATCCCGTGCCTATATCTCGGTGCTTACAGGGTGTTTCAAAAATGACCGGTATATTTGAAACGGCAATAAAAACTAAACGAGCAGCGATAGAATACATCGTTTGTTGCAATATGCTTGGGACAACAGTACATTTTCAGGCAGACAAACTTTCGAAATTACAGTAGTTACAATTTTCAACAACAGATGGCGCTGCGGTCTGGGAAACTCTATAGTACGATATTTTCCACATATCCACCATGCGTAGCAATAATATGGCGTAGTCTCTGAATGAAATTACCCGAAACCTTTGACAACGTGTCTGGCGAAATGGCTTCACATGCAGATGAGATGTACTGCTTCAGCTGTTCAATTGTTTCTGGCTTCTGGCGGTACACCTGGTCTTTCAAGTGTCCCCACAGAAAAAAGTCACAGGGGTTCATGTCTGGAGAATAGGGAGGCCAATCCACGCCGCCTCCTGTATGTTTCGGATAGCCCAAAGCAATCGCACGATCATCGAAATATTCATTCAGGAAATTAAAGACGTCGGCCGTGCGATGTGGCCGGGCACCATCTTGCATAAACCACGAGGTGTTCGCAGTGTCGTCTAAGGCAGTTTGTACCGCCACAAAATCACGAAGAATGTCCAGATAGCGTGATGCAGTAATCGTTTCGGATCTGAAAAATGGGCCAATGATTCCTTTGGAAGAAATGGCGGCCCAGACCAGTACTTTTTGAGGATGCAGGGACGATGGGACTGCAACATGGGGCTTTTCGGTTCCCCATATGCGCCAGTTCTGTTTACTGATGAAGCCGTCCAGATAAAAATAAGCTTCGTCAGTAAACCAAATGCTGCCCACATGCATATCGCCGTCATCAATCCTGTGCACTATATCGTTAGCGAATGTCTCTCGTGCAGCAATGGTAGCGGCGCTGAGGGGTTGCCGCGTTTGAATTTTGTATGGATAGAGGTGTAAACTCTGGCGCATGAGACGATACGTGGACGTTGGCGTCATTTGGACCGCAGCTGCAACACGGCGAACGGAAACCCGAGGCCGCTGTTGGATCACCTGCTGCACTAGCTGCGCGTTGCCCTCTGTGGTTGCCGTACGTGGTCGCCCTACCTTTCCAGCACGTTCATCCGTCACGTTCCCAGTCCGTTGAAATTTTTCAAACAGATCCTTTATTGTATCGCTTTTCGGTCCTTTGGTTACATTAAACCTCCGTTGAAAACTTCGTCTTTTTGCAACAACACTGTGTTCTAGGCGGTGGAATTCCAACACCAGAAAAATTCTCTGTTCTAAGGAATAAACCATGTTGCCTACAGCACACTTGCACGTTGTGAACAGCACACGCTTACAGCAGAAAGACGACGTACAGAATGGCGCACCCACAGACTGCGTTGTCTTCTATATCTTTCACATCACTTGCAGCGCCATCTGTTGTTGAAAATTGTAACTACTGTAATTTCGAAAGTTTGTCCGCCTGAAAATGTACTGTTGTCCCAAGCATATTGCAACAAACGGTGTAATTCTATCGCTGCTCGTTTAGTTTTTATTGCCGTTTCAAATATACCGGTCATTTTTGAAACACCCTGTATATGCCTGCGCGCCGCCACTTTTACCATGAAGCGGCGGCAGCCGAGTGGTTAGCGTTCAAGCACGTAAACGCTGTATCGCTACATCGAGTCCCGTTCGTCAGTTTTTTTACACGTTTTGCTGTCCCCATGGACTACTACGAGTGTACCAAGTTTGCAGTAAATCCGCGTTACAAACGTCGTGGCCTCCCCTTGTCAGTAATATGGATAAATAACTGAGTAATATGCACCACATGTAATACTTCATTTGACACTTAGAACAGAATAAAAGTTCGGGAGCACTAGTTTTACCATGCCCTCGTAACAAACAGAAAGAGTTGAGAGCTATTGGAGTGGGTCCTTTGCAGACACTCTTCTTGCCAACATTCTCAAGATCGGTACCAGAAATACGTTGCGAATTCTCAATCGTCATTTAACGCGCCTCCTTAGCTGAGGTCGCAGTTGACTTGGAGGTAAGCCGATTCGAATCTGGTGGTGGATGAAATTTTCTCCGCCAGTATTTGGCCGTCAAGGGGAGGAAAGGTGATGGCGAAAAGTGTCTGACCGCCAGTTTGCGATAATGTCCTAGATTCCATAACAAACCTCTCTGGAGGGTCCCTATGAAGAGAGAGCATGTGGCATTGTTGCTGGTGATCCGTCCATTGGATAGTGACGTGAAGCTTGGCGTCCTCGTTGGTGCTATTCAGCCAGCACCGGGTTTCTTGTTCCACCTTCTCTAATCATCATCCAGCACAAACATATGAGCACTTCTTCGATACTGGGAAACAAATCTCTTCTGCTGCAAGCTCTTTGCTTTCCATATTTTTCCGGCCTCTGTGGCTGAGCGGTTCTAGGCACTTCATTCTGGAACCGCGCTGCTGCTACGGTCGCAGGTTCGAATCCTGCCTCGGGCATGGATGTGTGTGATGTCCTTAGGTTAGTTAGGTTTAAGTAGTTCTAGGTTCTAGGGGACTGATGACCTCAGATGTTAAGTTCCATAGTGCTCAGAGCCATCTGAACCATTTTTTCCATATTTTGAGAGGTGGCAGTGTGGAGTAAAACAAGAAAAAAATGTCCAGTAAACTTAACTTCTAAAGCTCATACTTTAGGAGCTATGAGTACTTATCCATCTTCGCTATTGCGAAACACATCTCTTCTACTGAAAAAGTGCTCGTACCTTTTAAGCTCGGCATTATAGAGCTCGTGATTACTAATCTATTTTTGGCTTGAAATGATCCTACCTGTCATATCCGTGGATATTGACTATTACTGCTGGGACACCCTGGGACTACAAATAAGAGAAAAGTCTCATATTTCAGCAAAGAAAGGAGTGTATGTGTGTGGAGGAACCACACCTTGTCCGATAGGCGGCTGAACCCATCCCTTGGGATATCCCATCTAACAGAGCCATACGATAATCTCGTTTTATATACAATTAATGCGATATATGCTAAAGCTAGGATAGTAGTTTCCAATCAAAATTCGGGTTGCGTTACCGTTATTGTATAATTATGATTGGCAGTTGTTGGTTTACTAATTATTTTCTGTCTTCCTCTTCTGTAAATACTTTGGACCATTACAATTTAAATTTATAATATTTTAAAGACGTAATTAAAGGGAAACAACGAGAAAAGTAGAAAAATGGACACACAACCTGAAAAATGAAAAGTGCAATAAGAGCGTCATTCTAGAAGAAACAAATGTTTCGATGCGGCGAGGTGTGCAATTCTCCAACCCCTCCCCCCCTCACCGTGTCTCATACCTTCCTTATTTTGGCTGGCGTCCTGCCTCTTTACTGATCTGCTGTTTATTTCTACGATTTTAACGATCTCGCTAAATGTGAGGTTCATAGTGAAACACGGTTTCTGAATCCAAAAATAGTACGTCATATCCAAATTTGCTGACAGCTAACCGACGTTTATAAGAACGTGATGATAAGAGCGTATGTCCGAATATGGTGCATCATGTTTAATAGCGTACGAACGAATATTCCTAATGAAAACGATAAGGCAGACCTTCAGACTGAGAAACTCATGGACTAAGGAAAAGATTGAGCAGGATATTGATGGACTCAGCTTACGCATTCCTGACAGTTCACTTTTTGTTCTTTATCAATTTGATAGTGGTGCTCTGGGCTATAGAGAAATTTTTGCCATGTGATTTCCTTGACTTTTCTTTGATCTACACGCAAGACGATGAATGAGATCTGCACTGACTCCTTTCACTCGCCATGACAAGGATGGTGAGGAGTTTTGAACCACATTATTACTTGTCGTGAAACCTGGGTTTCGCATAGAAGATTAAAAACAAATTGCCAGGCAATGGAATGACTTCATTCTGCACCACAAACAAATCGAAGAAAGCCAAACATTCTGAGCACCAAGAAATTTGTACCCACAGTATTTCGGGATGAAAGGGCGTCCTACTGGTGGATTTTATATCCACAGCAGAGACTAAAAATGCGGCTGCCTATTGTCTGACCCTTCAGCGACTACGCAGCGCCGTTCAAAACAAATGGCGTGGATTTACGATAACACACGCCGTCGTGATGCTGCGTTCACGAATCAGTTACTTCGGTATTTTGAGTGGGAAGTTTTCGAACATTCACCATATAGCCCGGACTTGGTCCCGACCGACATTTTTCCCGAACTGAACAATTTTTAGGAGGAAAGCATTTTGAAAACCATAACAAGCTGAAAGAGCTTACTTTTTCAGTAACTTAGTGGCAAGTGTATATGCAGTACGCATAGGAATGCTTCTGGAACACTGCGACAGGTGAGGCATCAAAGTAAGTTGTAAGTTTTCTTTCATTATCGTGAATAAAAATTTATGGAGTAACAAACGTTCTTTACTTTTTGCCGGTCGGTGTGGCCGAGTGGTTCTAGGCGCTTCAGTTTGGAACCGCGCGACCGCTACTGTCGCAGGTTCAAATCCTCCCTCGGGCACGGATGTGTGTGATGTCCTTAGGTTAATTAGGTTTAAGTAGTTCTAAGTTCTAGGGGACTGATGACCTCAGATGTTAAGTCCCATAGTGCTCAGAGCCATTTGAACCATTTTTTTACTTTTTAAACACCCACGCACAATCCAACACAAATGTTTCAAAGATTTGTTTACTGTAGTTTATCATTGTTCACTGAATACACAGCAACATAACTTTAAATATGATACAAATATTTTGTCCATTAGAGCAAAAGAGGATTCAGCTTGTGTGCTGACTTAAGAGCTGCAATGGAACGAAAGTAACAGGTCACGCGCGTTGAGAGAAATTCGTTTACTAAAATCATGAAAAATTTGCGATCAACGTCATTGTTTCATGCAGATAGTGCATGGTTTGCTTGCATTAACTGCTCAATTAATACGCTGATACGAAGAGTTTTGATGTGGTATCATAATAACACGAAGGTCGGCCTTAGCGCAAACAAAGATCATAAGTTATGTTAAACTGCTACTTTTCGATATTGCAGCAGAGTTAAGCATGAACTGCATGGCATTAGCATAAATTAGACAATTTATTTATTTATTACAAATTCAAATACCTGCTTACCGAAGTTGTAAAGCAGGTCGTTCATATTACAGTATTCGTTTATAATCTTTTTTGTTGTTTTTGTTTTGTTTTTATGTGGAACATTTGACGAGGAATAAATACTTTTTTAAAACAGCAAATGTTTTGAGGCTGAAATATAGAAAAATTTGGTTGTTTTAAGAAGAATGTGAAAAGATGATAGCATTGACGTAAGATTTGTTAGTACCACCACCGATCGTGAGTGACGGTGAAAGCCTCAAAATATATAAATGACACAGAAAAAAGTGGAGAGCGTAACGATAACGTGAATCAGATAGTGCCTGCATCAGCTTTTACAGGGAAGAGTGTTCCAAAGATTAATGACTGAATGTGGCGTCACACGAAATCCAGCATTTAACAGTGAAACAACATAGATGCGATGGTAAGTAAGAAATTGCAGGCTGTGCGAGTGTATAAAGAAATGTTGTACACATTACTACTTAAAATATGAATGAAAATGAAAACTTAGCTTATTTCATTAAAATTTCATGCAACTTACGGGAATGGAACTGGTTGACCACCAGTATGTCAACAAGTGAAGACACTTTCATTTTCAATGCAGAAATGTTGCAGAAGAGTGCTGAGCGAGAAAATTTAAAGTCTCAGCGGGCGGGCCTGCGTCGACCAATACTGCATATCCAGACACACACACACACACACACACACACACACACACAGACGCACACACACAGTAAACAACTAGCGCCATCACACAACCAGACAACCAATGACAAAATTATCAATAGTGAATTAGTGAACATTTATTACCAACCGCTGAACAAGTAGTATTGACCAGGAAGGGAGCAGAGTTCCAAGGAGAATTTAAGAAAAATCTGCCGTCCCTATTTATAAGCACACTTGCTAACTTAACCTGCACTGCTTTCTTAATATAATACTGTCCCATTAACTGGAAGTGCACGCCATATCTTCTCTCGTTGTATTTCATGGACGACCGGCACTAAGGCAATGGTCTGCAATAGCAGATTTGCTCGCTTGTTGCAAGCATGTGTGGCGCTTATTCTCAATATACCGGTTCACAACGGTCCTGACGGCCTGACCAATATATTCATATGACGTCCCAGGTGCACGGGAAACACATGGCCAGCGAAAACCAAAATCATTCTTCACAGTCCCTGAAGGGGTACTAATCTGGTCGACAGACACAATTTATATCCTGTTTCTCCGCAGAATAAGATCAGTCACGTTGGAAATGCTACCAGTGTAAGGCATTCGTCTTTTTCACGGTTGGTCGACATCAAAACCCAATCTTGGTCTGTCTTTCACAATAATGATTTTGGGGAGAGATGAGTTTGAGGCATGTGAACTTGGCTGGCAAACTTGCAGGTTCTGAGATGAAGTCTTCCCGATGAGGCAGGGTATTAAGCATTCCTGAACCGGATAGTGACATTAAAATTGTATATACACGGAACAGACAGCATACAAGAATGCAATCCTTCTTGTTGAAATTAATATATTTCTTGTTAATCTAATCATTTTCCATTCAGCTTCGGTGGAACACAATGAACCAACAGCGTTCGTGGAAGGAACAAAATGGCCATGGCGAAAAACGACGAAATATATGCAGTCAAAATTTGTTGGTGGCCCTAGAATATGTTTATCCTGTGGGTATTCTGGAAAACTGCTAACAGCCAAGATCGCTAGTTGAGTATTTATTTAGACAGGCGCTTTCGGTAAGACTATGTTGCCATATTCGGATCTTCAACTTTGCAGCTCATGATAGCAACAACACTGGCAGTCGGCGCATTAATCTTACGTTTTGCGTATGCAGTTATTTTAATTGTGACATGCCGATATCCTGTGTGTTACACGATTCTTACGCTTACGTTTGTGATATGACACGATACAAAGCGCAGATGATGGAGACTGTATGTATAGTAAAGTTGAAGATCCGAAGACGGTAACATAGCCTTACTGAAACCGGTCATCTAAATTTACGTTACTAGCGATCTTGGGCGTCTGGAGTTTTCCCGGAGTTCATTTTTTTAAGATTACAGATCGTCCCCATTCTGGCAATATCAAAAATATATATTTATCCTGTGTAACGGTGTGACACCTGAGATGACAGGTTTTTAATATCCGTAGCTATTTAACAGTCAGATTTTTCTGGGCTACTTTGCGAGGCATTGTGTGAAGCTGTTGTACGAGGGTTGGAATTTTACTAGGTGCAACTATTTATTTACAGCTCGTACAAAATAGATACGTGTTTCAAAGTTTTACTGACCTTCAAAGTAGTCACCAGCATTGTGTGTAACCCGTTGTCAGCGATGTGGAAGTCGTAGGATACTCTTAGCAGTGCCAGTTGTGTCGACAGTTCGAGAGGTGCGGTCTTTTGCCCGGCGAATTTGTTGCAGTTCTGAAGCGAATGCTGTGAAGTGTTTCCTTCAGTTTAGAAATCAAGATGAACTCACGCGGGCTTAAGTCAGTGGAGTGCAGTAGGTGGTATAGCACTTAGCAGCCCCATCAGTCAAACAAATCAGTAACAGTTTGCACTGTACGTGCTTGGGCATTGTCCTGCAAAATGATGGTCAGGTCCTACAGAAAGTGTCATCAGTCCTGTCTCTATGCTGTTCACTTTTGGAACACAAGTTACGACCAGCTTAGAGACAGAAGCAATGACACTTTCTGCATGACCTGACCATCATTTTGCAGGACAATGCTCAAGCACGTACAGTGCAAGCTGTTACTAATTTGTTTTTCTGATGGGGCAGCTAAGTGCTATACCGCCTACTGCACTCCCCTGATTTAAGCCCTCGTGAGTTCAACTCGATCTATAAACTGAAGGAAACACTTCATGGCGGTCGCTTCAGAACTGCCACAAATTCGCTGGGCAATAGACCACACCTCTCGAACTGCAACATAACTGGCACAGCTAAGAGTATCCTACGACTTCAACGTCACTGGCTCACACACAATGCTGGTGACTACTTTGAAACTCAGTAAAACTTTCAAAACGTATCTACTTTGTATGAGCTGTAAATAAATAGTTGCCACTATCAAAGTTCCAACCCTCGTGTTACAGACCTACTGACAGATCGTTTCTCTACTGACCGATGGAAGACTCTTTCTTGCTACAGGTTGTTTAGCTTATGAATACTTCCCAAAATAAACTGTGTTCCCTTCTGAAACAACAACAAAAATTCTATCGTTTACACTGGAAGACGAATGGGTAGGGGATGGACAATACAGCACAACCAATTGTGATCACTGAAGACGTTGACAGCAGCAAATATGAAGAATGTCGACAAACGAGCCAGAACACTAGTAATTCTTTTTTCTATTGGAATTGGTTCCCTTTCCAGTGTCCGAACTAGCCCCATTGCAGGTCTAGTGCTCGCTTCCGTGACTGGATATTTCATAGAACATCACAGTATTCCTTTATTTTTAAAGACAGTAGAGGGCTTATATAACCCCCGCACGACATTTCTCCTGTCTGGCAGGGACCTGACCACGCCATATTTTTATCAATCTCTGTTCACTTCGGCTTGTCTAGAGCTGGTGTACACTTTTTAACGCTTTGAATATCGACTCCCTTGTAAGTTACTTAGAGGGGAAACACGGTAATTCTTTGTACGCCGATGTATTACATACTTCCATATTGGACAAACTACTGTGATGTAACACAGCAGTGATAGTTTTCCTAATTAGTTTTACGCAGCAGTCTGTCTAGACTAAAACTTGATTGAAGATGCTTTGCCTAATGCAACTAATACGATTTACATTGTTCATTGTAAAAAGACTACCAAATTAATGTACAAGGCCGTTCTAAATTCTTTATGTGAAAACTCTTTAAGTCATTTAAACAACAAAAACTTTTAACTTTCCACATCTTTATCCTTCGTGTGTACGTACTTGAATGTATTTTTCAACTTAGACACCCTAGCTAGAAACACATTTCTCCCAACGAGAGACGAATTTGCTGATACCGTCACTGTAGAATGATTTTGTTGACGAGCCACAACTTCAACCCTGCTTGCTCCGCTTTATCACTATCAAAGTGAAGCCCTGGAAGGTGTGCTCTCGTTTTGGAAACAGATGAAAATCGGAAGGGGGCAAGTTGCGACGGTACGGAGCAAGATCTTTGTTGTACATACAATTCAGAAATCCTGTCTTACGAACAACAGAGTGCCTTCGTAAGCAAACATTTGATTATGCTAGTCTGCTTGTATTACTTCTCCAATTCGATGTAGAAGGTGCATATGCGTTTTATTTTGAAATTCAACATCTGTCAAATTAATTATTTTTCTGATATTTTTGATGCATATATGATCGTAAACGTAGTATAAGATAAAGTTACGAGACCTACAATGAGTCGTCAATACCAGACGGTTTTGGAGGATAAAAACTTTCCAGAACTTAGTGGCTACTTATTTCGACGATGAATATATCAGCAGAAATAACTGAAAATGTTTTCGGCCCAAAACAAAGGAAAATTATTTCTTATTTTTTCGGGCCCACTCTGAGAACATCGACAAAATATATTGCTCATCTTCCAGAGTTCCCGTCGCTCTATGGACATATGCTGTGATTTACGACATGTTATTTCATTTTCTTTTGCAACGAGGACTTTATCGGCCGTATGTTTGCTCCACAAGCCTCATCTGTTTCATTCTAACAGGATCGTTTTTCATCCTCTGTTGATATTAATTCTTGCTAAATTCTCGCATCTCAAGTATTTTTTTGGATAATCCTATATTAAGTACTGAACAGAAAACGGATTCCTCTATCGGAACTATTTATTGATGTCACTTATACTTTGCTGCTATGTAACAAATGTCATGGAGAGTAAACACCCTTCCATAAAAAAAATTTGTGAAATTTGAATGTCACGAACTTTCCGACCGAGGACTTTGCAACCCGTAACGTCAGTGTGGGGTTTCGGAACATAAATATACTTGCCATGGCTCTTCTGACTGTCAAGAGAAGCCGCAACAGCAGGGGAGGCTATGGTCATAAATACCGCGCAGCATAACTGGCTTGCATTAGCCACGACATGAATGGATAGAGAGAAGGGGCAGGAGGAGGTGGATAGAGAGAGAGAGAGAGAGAGAGAGAGAGAGAGAGAGAGAGATGGGGGAGGGGAAGACGGACAGAGAGTGGAGAGAGGGGAAGATGGACCAACAGAAGATCCCAATAAATAACTACCGGGGCAACGCTGGTTTTCTGAGCTATTTATAATCATGAGGAAGACTATTTTTAAGTCACACGTAGAGGACGGGCGCATATAGCGATAGGAGTGGGAGGAGTAGCAATGTACAGCTTAAGACACCTATATAAGAGCATACCTCCGGGTATTTAGTTGGTATACATATACATATAGGTCTACATATATCAAATGCTGATCCTTGGGTGCAGATCTTATTGTATTTAAAATTTGAAGTAAAGTACAGGTATGCTTTGTCAAGTAGAAGAGAAACGATTTTTTCCATCTTTGTAATTTGGTTTTTATGTTTTCCTTTTTCATGTTTTCCTTTGATGTCGTTTTTCAGAAACATCTGAAAATCCGGACTAGAATGCATAGTTTTGATTTGCATCGGACAGAAAATAAAATATATTATGGTCAGAACGTGAAAAATTTGGCATTACAGTTCTTTTTAGAGGATCTTCAGAGGCGTTCTCTTCTACCTTCCGGGCAAGTTGCGGAGTTCGGAGTGAGGCATTAGCGGACCTTTCCACGTCTTTTTCTGGGCGCAAATTTCACAGAGTGCAGTTTACACGACACCCTAGCCATTAATCCAGTGGTTCCCAACCCGAGGGTAATTAACTCTGGGTGGGAGGAGGCAGTGAATTTTTTGAGGGCTAATTAGTCACAACTCTATTTTTTAAAATTAATATCTATGATTGTCATTATTCCGTTAAACGCGCGATGTTTTAAAGATCATCATCATTAACAGCCATGTGACATCCGTAGTTGAAAGCTTTATCCAGCTCTTCCCGTGCTTTGTCATCTCCAGCGACACGCATTCTTGCTTCACCTGCTTGTTTTCTAGTTCGATCCACCTCAGTCCTCTCTTATTTCTTGTACTTCAGCAAAGAGCTTCCTTATCCTGTCTACCAACCATTCGCCTGGCAACATGTGCTTTGGACCTCCATTCATTACAGTCATAGTTACGTATTTTTTCGCATGCTATTCTCTGATCGTCTGTTTATTTTCCAGTCTCTTCTAGCTTGTCCCAGCAAGCATTTTTCAGGTTCAAAGTCTGTGTCTCACTGTCATAAGTCAAGATAAAACTCATTTCGAAACTGTAAGACTCGTTGACAACTTCGTTTGAAGTGAATTGCATTGGTGTGCAAAACCCAAGGACATTAGGATGATGTGTCAGTGATAAGTGATATAACTCAAAGAAACTTGTACCACGCAAGAAAAGAACTGCTACATTGTAGTACAGAAGTTAACTGAAAGAAATACGCAATAAGATGAACAGAAGTTACACATTTATTCAACGACAGTAATTATACTATAGTCAGTGAGGTTTAGGGAGACATATTGCGACACATCCACATGAAAAAGGGATACATCATGCGAAAGTTACTTTCGTCCCTAAGTTTTGTATACTAATGTATTTAGTTTATCAAAAGCACCATATCATACTCTTCTATTAGTAGTCAACATTAGAGAACAGTAATTAAGTCCACTACCGTCCGTTTTTCCTTATTTGAAAAACCATTAAGTACGTGTGATGTTTGAAATTTTCCCGGCGTACTGATTGTTCCATAAAAACACGGGAGAACTGCCGTAAGTCAGTAACATCTTGCCACGATATTTCGGCACAAAGTCTTTTGGCCATCTTCAGGTGAGTACAGCTGGAGAAGTACTGGCGAATACGCTTTTTTTTTTTTTTTTTTTTTTTCTTTATTGTATTTCAATTCCCCATCGGGGCGGGCTGGCAGCAGCATATGCGCTGCTCTTCAGCCGAAAGACGTAGAACAAAACAATAGAAGACATTTAAAAACAGCAAAGGAGAGAAGAAGGCGAACATAGATATACAAAAGGGAGAACATCATGGAAGGCAATATACAAAAAAAAAAAAAAAAAACGGGGTGACTGTAAAATGGAGATAAAAAAAAAAAAAACTGTTTAAAAGTAGCACACACAAAAAGCCACACTCTGCGACGATTAAAAGAACACAAGGCACAGTATGACTGGAGCATAAAGGTGTTGACGGATGGCATAGCACACAACGTAACACTGACGGCGAACCTCAAGGCAGTACACAATTAAAATCACACCTCTGGACGCACACGAGAAATAGCACGAAACACAACACTGATGTGGCACACTGATGATGATCAATACACAGGATCTGCCAGGTTCAAGGAGATGAGGGAGACCTGAAGAAGGGAGGGAGGGGAAGAGATGGGGGAGGGGAATGGGGGGGGCGCTCGGAAGAGGGCCAGGTAGGGAGGTATGTGGGAAGGAGAGAGGCAAGTATGGGGTGCAGGGACTCAGGGGAGGGGGGGGGATGGAGGAAAATCCGCTCTGGGAGAAGGAGGAAAGAGGAGAAGGGGGCCCTGGGGAGGGGGGGGGGGAACAAGGCCGGGTTATAGTTGGAAGGAAGGGTATATGTCACGGCGAAGTTCGTCATCCGGGAGGGGGAGGCGTTGGAAATTGCCCTGATGAAGGAGATGAAGGGTGTGGAGGTGGAGAGAGGGAGGGATACAGTGATAGAGGCGCGGCAATGGGCGGGGGGTGGAGAGGAAGGAGGAAACCAGAGGGTGGGGGGGATCAACCCTGCGAACAATGTAAAGGATGCGGAGATGTTGGAGGAACAAGAGGAGGTGGGGGAAGGGGATCAGTTCATACAGGAGCCGTGTGGGGGAAGGAAGGCGGATACGGAAGGCAAGGCGGAGCGCATGGCGTTCAAGGATTTGGAGAGCCTTGTAAAAGCGGGTGGGGGCGGAGATCCAGGCGACGCTGGCATAACAGAGGATAGGACGGATGAGGGATTTGTAGGTGTGGAGGATGGTAGAAGGATGCAATCCCCATGTCCGGCCGGACAGGAGTTTCAGCAGGTGGAGGCGGGAATGGGCTTTCTGCTGGATGGTCAGGAGATGAGGGGTCCAGGTGAGGTGTCGGTCAAGGGTGAGGCCAAGGTATTTCAGGGTGTGGGTGAGTTGGATAGGATGACCATAAAGGGTGAGGTAGAAATCTTGGAGGCGAAAGGAGCGAGTGGTACGGCCTATGATGATTGCCTGGGTTTTGGAGGGGTTGAGACGGAGGAGCCACTGGTTACACCAAGTGGTGAACTGGTTAAGGTGGGTTTGGAGGGTACGTTGAGACCTTTGAAGGGTAGGATAGAGAGCCAGGAAGGCGGTGTCATCAGCATATTGGAGAAGGTGAACTGGTGGGGGTGGCTTGGGCATATCAGCTGTATACAAGAGATAAAGGAGAGGGGAGAGGACAGAACCCTGGGGGACGCCAGCCGTGGGATAAAAGATACGGGAGTTGGTGTTGTGGAGGGCGACATAGGAAGGACGGTGCGAGAGGAAGGAAGCGACCAGACGGACAAAATTGATAGGCAGGGCGTAGGTTTGGAGTTTAAAGAGGAGACCGGGATGCCATACACGGTCATAGGCATTTTGGAGGTCAAGGGAAACAAAAATGGCGGAGCGACGGGAGTTGAGCTGGAGGGACAGAAGGTGAACAAGGTTGAGGAGTTGGTCATCAGCAGAGAAGGAGGGTCGGAAGCCACACTGGGTAAGGGGGAGGAGGTGGTGTTGAGCAAGGTGCCGATGGATACGGTGGGAGAGGATGGATTCAAGGACCTTACTGAAGACGGAGGTGAGGCAGATGGGACGATAGGAAGAGGCGGCAGAAGGGGGTTTGTTGGGTTTGAGGAAGAGGAGGACGCGGGAGGTCTTCCACAGGTCAGGGTAGAAGCCAGTAGAGAGGATGACATTATAGAGATGGGCGAGGACAGTTAGGAAGGAATAGGGGCTTTCTCGAAGGTGACGGTAGGTGACACAGTCGTGACCAGGGGCCGTGTTGCGTTTGGACTGGAGGAGAAGTTTAATGTCTTGTGCTGTGATGGGAGTGTTGACGTCCGAGGGGGGCAACTGCCCCAAGTACTGGAGACTAGGAGCAAGTGGAGCGACTGAGGTATCAGCACGTTCCATGACGGTGGGGAAAAGAGAATAATCAAAGTGGGGATCATCGGGGATGGAGAAGACCTCGGAAAGGTGGGAAGCGAAGTGGTTGGCCTTACTGAGGTTGTCTGGAAGGGGGCGATCGTTATGGAGAAGGGGGTAGTGGGGAGCGGAAAGGGAACCAGTAAGACGATGGAAGGCAGACCAGTACTTGGAGAAGTTGATAGGGAGGGTGGCATTGAGTCGTGTGCAGGTCTGGCGCCAGTCCCGGCGTTTCGTTGCTGTAATAAGGTTCCGTACGTGTCGCTGTATTTGCCGGTGGCGTTGGAGTGTATCCCTGTCACGAGTGCGGAGGAAGGAGCGATAGAGGCGGCGGGATTCACGGAGGAGGAGGACAGCCTGCGGAGGGAGAGTGGGACGGTGTGGGTGGATGGTTTTAGTAGGAACATGGGCCTCCACGGCGTCAGTAATTACCGTCTGAAGGAAGGACGAGGCGCGGATGATGTCGTCAGGATGGCGATAGGTAAGAGGGTGGCTTTCGACCTGGGTGGAGATGGAGTCCCGGTAGGCAGCCCAGTTGGCACGGCGATAGTCATGGACGACCTTGGGAGGGGGTGCAGGTTGCGGAGCTGGAGGGGGGCGGTTTGCAGACGTTATGGTGAGAAGGACAGGGAGGTGATCGCTACCTGTGGGGTCAAGGACGGCGACAGTGATACGCCCAAGTAGGTTGGCAGAGGCAATGACAACATCGGGGGTGGTGTTACTTTCGGGTCGGGTGTGCTGGGGAATGGGAACAAGGTCACCCTGGATTGTGGAGAGGAACTGATGCCACCGCCGAAGGGCAGCAGGAGTGCGGCTATGGATGTTGAGGTCGGCGGCAATCACATAGGTGGAGAAGGTGTGATCAATGTGTGAGATGAAGTCATAAGGAAGAGGAGCAGTGGAGCGGACATAGATGGTGGCACAGGTAATGGTGAGAGAGGGGAAGAAGACGCTAAGGATAAGGTGTTCAGTGGGGTCATTGAGGAGAGGTTGTGGCCGGACGGGGATATGCTTAAGGTGGCCAATCGCGACTCCACCCTGCGCACGAGGACCAGGAGCATCAGTGCGGTGGAGGATATAGGGGGAGGAGCGGACAGAATGGTGGGGCTGGAGAAAGGTTTCGTTCAAGAGGAAGGTGTCGACCTGGTGGTGGGAGAGGGTGTGCATGAGGAGGTATTTGTTGGAGCGGAAGGAGCGAATGTTCTGGAAGAGGATGCGAGACTCGTGCCGCGCCATGACGGGAAGGAGGGGGGGAAGAGAGGGAAGGGAAGAGACTTAAACTAGGGTGTCGAGGCGGGTGAAGGTGAAGTGGGCTTGGTTGTGGGAGTAAGTGGCGAAGGTGTTCAGGTGGAACACAGAGCGAGCAGCAAGGGATATTTGTTGGAAGGTGTGCGGGCGCTGAAAAGGGTGAATGTTTTGGAGTACAACGGTAATGAACCGGATGATGTCCTCGGCCGTGGGGGGTGGACGGAGGGAATTGTTAGGATGGACAGGAGGATCGACGGGACGAACTGGGACTGTAAGTTCAGGGGTGGCTGGAGGGGGTTTAGCTTTACACTTGTGGGAGTATGTGGGATGGGGGCCATTGCAGGTATTACAGGAAGGAGGAGCAGCGAGGTTGGGGCAGTTCTTGAGAAAGTGGGAGGCCTTGCAATGGGGACAGGTGGGGGGGTTTTTGCAGTTGGGAGTCAGGTGGTCATTGTACATCAGGCACCGTTGGCAACGGTAGGATTGGGGAGGGGATTTGGAGGATTCAACAGGGTGGCGACGGTGGTATATCAGGGCACCCTGGGTGAGGAGATGGTCTATGGACGGGGCGGACTCTGAGAATACCCGCATGAGGTAGGTGGGACCAGAGGCATTGTGGATACGGCGAGCAGAGCGGATTTCCAAGTCCGGGTGGGAGTTCAATTCTACCAACACTTCATCCTCTGTGATCACCGGGCTGAGCTTGGCGATCACAGCGGTGTAGGTGGGGGGGCGACGGGGAGGCTGGGGCTGACGAGGAGTGGAAGCGGAAAGGAAGGGTGTCAGAGAGGCGTGGGGGCCAAACATAACTCGTGGGAGTTTTCGCAGGAGGTCTGTGTGAAATGATGGGGATGGGGACTTGATAAGGACTGAGTCCCTGCGGGGAATGAGTTGGGAGATGGGAGCACCAGGTAAGTACTTTCGTATTTCCTTGGTGAGGGTACGAGCGTCGAGGAACTTAGGATCGGGAGTGGACAGGACAAAGGTGTGGAGGGTGGGGGCCAAGGTAGGGGTGGCAGGAGGAGGGGTGGTGTCCATGGTGACGGCAGGGGGAGGGGGAGGTGGCGTTGATTTTTTGTGGGAAGTGGCGGGAGCAGAGTCGGTAAGGACGCGCTTTTGGGGTTTTTTGGAGACTGGAGGCTGGGAGGAGGGGAGAGGGACGGGGAGGAGAGGGAGGTGGCGGGTGGCAGATCCCTGTGGCGTAGTGGAGGCACCGGGAGAAGCAGCTGGTTCAGTGGTGGCGATGGTGGCTCGGCGCAACGTGATGCGTGCGGGAGATGCAGAAGACGAAGCGACGGGGTCGGTGAGAGAGGGGAAGCCAACCACCTGAGGGGCGGCAGCAGAGGCGTACGTGAGGGCGGGGGTAGTAGTGGGAGCTGTTGAGGGTGTGGAGGCTGGAGGAAGGGTGTAGAGGTGTGGGTATACAGCAGGGGAGGAGATAGGGGGGTGGGTAAGTGGAGGAAGGGAAGGGGAGGTGGAAGGAGGGAGGCCAGAGGCGGCACTCCAGGAAGTGACTGTGGGAGAGGGGGAGGGGGAGATGTAGATGACGGTGGAGGTGGGAGTACTCATTGCAGACGAACGGCGACGGACAGACGGACGTGCAGCAGGCGGCGTCGGCGTCGGCGTCGGCGTCGGCGATGGGCAGCGGCGAACAGCAGGCGGCGTCGGCGTCGGCGTCGGCGGCGAACAGGCGGACGAACAGCAGGCGGCGGCGGCGGCGGCGGCGGCGGCGGCGGCGGCGGCAGCGGCAGCGGTTACGACGACGGCGATGGACAGCCAGCAGGCGGACGGACGGACGGACGGACGGACGGACGAACGGCGACAGCAGCGGGCAGACAGACAGACACACACAATCTTCGAAGACGGAGATTCCACCCTGAGAGTAGCCCAGGCTTTGCAATCTGACGCTTTCGAAGGAGGGGATCCAACCCTCTAGATGCGAATACGCGCTGAGCTCTACTATTTAAAGCCAAAGGGGGCTGTATTGCGCATGCGCTGCGCATGTACTGTTTAGCGTGCGCGTTCACAAATCCGTGCGCTGCGCCTGGCGCCCTCCGCGGTGAAAACTTGGCATTTCGATATCAGGTCGATCTTCATCTTTAAACCGGTAACTACGTTGACTACGAAGTTTCTCTACAACGGGATTCCAAGCGGAATTTGACTGGTAACCGATTGATAAGAGTCTCGCTGTCTGACAATTTTATTCAAATGGTTCAAATGGCTCTGAGCATATGGGACTTAACATCTTAGGTCATCAGTCCCCTAAAACTTAGAACTACTTAAACCTAACTAACCTAAGGACATCACACACATCCATGCCCGAGGCAGGATTCGAACCTGCGACCGTAGCAGTCCCGCGGTTCCGGACTGCAGCGCCTAGAACCGCACGGCCACACGGGCCGGCGACAATTTTATTTCTATGGATTCATTTATAATTGAACTCCAGAAATTTGATGTTTGAGCCACAATTTTTGTATAATTGTAATTCATAGAATGGCCAGTAGAAATGCAATGTTCAGCGATTGCGGACTTGGTGGGTTGGAGAAGGCGAGTATGCCGCTGGTGTTCCACAATACGTTCCTGCACCGTTCTTGTTGTCTGCCCTATATATGACTTGCCGCAATCACACGGAATCTTGTAGACACCTGATTTACGTAGGCCAAGGTCATCCTTAACGGATCCCACCAGGAGGGCGAAAGATGACTCTAACTTGATGCTTCCTCAATATTCTACCTATCTGTGACGAGATGTCTCCAATAAGAGGTAGACCTGAAGACGCCTTCTTCTTCCTTGTTGCGTCGTTTGTAGGACTGCATAGCTCTGTTCACTTGCTTAGTTGAAAAGCCATTCATCAGGAATACTTTTTGCAGGTGTTTCAGTTCCGCTTGAACACTGTCGACGTCAGAAATAGTACGGGCACGGTGGATTAAAATTTTAAGGACACCCATTGTTTGTGCCGGATGGTGGCAACTGGTAGCTTGCAGATACAAACCTGTATGGGTCGGTTTCCTATACACCGAATGACCAAGTGTACCATCATTCTTGCGCCGCACCAGAACATCTAAAAATTGCAAACAACCATCTTTTTCAGTTTTCATAGTGAACTTAATATTGTCATGTATGGAATTCATATGATGTAAAAATTCCTAGAGACAGTCCACGCCAAGAGGCCATACTATAAAGGTGTCATCCACGTAACGCCAAAACAGTGTCGGTTTAAAAGTGGCAGAGTTGAGAGCTCTCTCTTCAAAATCTTCCATAAAAAGATTTGCCACCAGGGGAGACAAAGGACTCCCCATGGCGACACCGTCAGATTGTTCATAAAATTCATTGTTGAATTTAAAATATGTAGAGGAGAGAGTATGCTCAAACAGCGTTGTAATATCTGCATCAAACATATTACCGATCAGGTGTAATGTATCTACAAGAGGCACCTTGGTAAAGAGAGAAACCACGTCCAGGCTGACCAGCAAGTCGTTACTTTGCAGCTGTAAAGACTGAATACGGCTGATAAAATCGCTAGAGTTCTGTATGTGATGAGGGCATTTGCCTATAACTGGTTTAAGCAGTGATGCCAGAAATTTTGCTAGGTCGTAGGTGGGTGCCCCAATGTTGCTCACGATCGGACGTAATGGTACATTTTCCTTATGGATCTTAGGCAGCCCATATAGCCTGGGAGGAACCGCACTATTTGGTTTCAATCTCTTGATGACCTCCTTCGATAGAGAACTATTTGACAAGAGTTCTGCTGTTTTTCGCATAACTCGGCTCGTGGGGTCCTTATCAATTTTGTGATAGGTGGAATCACATAATACAACATTGATCTTATTGGCGTAATCATGCTTTGTCATAAGAACCGTAGAATTTCCTTTGTCCGATTTTAAGACAACTGTATCCACATCTGTTCTTAAATTACGGAGAGCTCTCCTTTCCATAGGTGAGATATTACTCTTCATAGGTGCACCTCTAGTCAGCACACGACAAGACTCACGTCGGACTTCCTCCGCTTTATCTGTATCAAGATGGCGTGCAGCTTCTTCAATGGCGCTGACGAAGTCTACATATGGCGGTGAAACAGGTGTGGGGGCAAAATTCAGACCTTTTTCTAACACAGACATAGTCGCATCATCAAAATCATTCTCTGCCAAATTAACAACAGATCGTCGAGGAGCTTCCTGTTGCATCTGTGTAGGAAATCTTGGCTGTTTGCTGTTGTGGAACACCAGCGGCATACTCGCCTTCTCCAACCCACCAAGTCCGCAATTGCTGAACATTGCATTTCTACTGGCTATTCTACGAATTACAATGATACAAAAATTGTGGCTCAAACATCAAATTTCTGGAGTTCAATTATAAATGGATCCATGGAAATAAAATTGTCAGACAGCGAGACTCTTATCAATCGAGATAGCGATTACCAGTTAAATTCCGCTTGGAATCCCATTGTAGAGAAACTTCGTAGTCAACGTAGTTATCGGTATAAAAATGATGAAGATCGATCTGGTATCGAAATGCCAAGTTTTCACCGCGGAGGGCGCCAGGCGCAGCGCACGGATTTGTGAACGCGCACGCTAAACAGTACATGCGCAGCGCATGCGCAATGCAGCCACCTTTGACTTTAAATAGCAGAGCTCAGCACGTATTCGATCATCATAGGCCGCACCACTCGCTCCTTTCGCCTCCATGATTTCTACCTCACCCTTTATGGTCGTCCTATCCAACTCACCCCCACCCTGAAATACCTTGGCCTCACCCTTGACCGACACCTCACCTGGACCCCTCATCTCCTGACCATCCAGCAGAAAGCCCATTCCCGCCTCCGCCTGCTGAATCTCCTGTCCGGCCGGACATGGGGATTGCATCCTTCTGCCATCCTCCACACCTACAAATCCCTCATCCGTCTTCTCCTCTGTTATGGCAGTGTCGCCTGGATCTCCGCCCCCACCCGCTTTTACAAGGCCCTCCAAATCCTTGAACGCCATGCGCTCCGCCTTGCCTTCCATATCCGCCTTCCTTCCCCCACATGGCTCCTGTATGAACTGATCCCCTTCCCCCACCTCCTCCTGTTCCTCCAACATCTCCGCATCCTTTACATTGTTCGCAGGGTTGTTCCCCCCCACCCTCTGGTTTCCTCCTTCCTCTCCACCCCCCCGCCCGTTGCCGCGCCTCTATCACTGTATCCCTCCCTCTCTCCACCTCCACACCCTTCATCTCCTTCATCAGGGCAATTTCCAACGCCTCCCCCTCCCGGATGACGAACTTCGCCATGACATCTACCCTTCCTTCCAACTATAACCTGGCCTTGTTCCCCCCCCCCTCCCCAGGGCCCCCTTTTTCTCTTTCCTCCTTCTCCCAGAGCGGATTTTCCTCTGTCCCCCCCCCCCTCCCCTGAGACCCTGCACTTGCCTCTCTCCTTCCCACATCCCTCCCTACCTGGCCCTCTTCCGCACGCCCCCCGCTCCCCTCCCCAATCTCTTCCCCTCCCTCCCTTCTTCAGGTCTCCCTCATCTCCTAGAACCTGGCAGATCCTGTGTATTGATCATCATCAGTGTGCCACATCAGTGTTGTGTTTAGTGCTGTTTCTCATGTGCGTCAAGAGGCGTGATTTTAATTGTGTACTGCCTTGAGGTTCGCTGTCAGTGTTACGTTATGTGCTATGCCATCCGTCAACACCTTTATGCTCCAGTCATACTGTGCCTTGTGTTCTTTTAATCATCGCAGTGTGTGGCTTTTTGTGTGTGCTACTTTTAAACAGTAATTTATCTCCATTTTACAGTCACCCCGTTTTTTGTCTATTGCCTTCCATGATGTTCACCTTATTCTCTCCTTTGCTGTTTTTTATTGTTTTGTTCTCTGTCTTTCGGCTGCAGAGCAGCGCATATGCTGCTGCCAGCCCGCCCCGATGGGGAATTGAAATACAATAAAGAAAAAAAAAAAGCGTATTCGCCAGTACTTTTACAGCTGTACTCACCTGAAGATGACCAAGAGACTTTGTGCCGAAATATCGTGGCAAGATCTTACTGACTTAATGCAGTTCTCCCGTGTTTTTATGGAATATTATGTACATCTTTGATTGCTGACGCCATTGTCAGTGAATGAAGAAATCAGAGCCACAGTGCAGTTAGACTGCTCGACAACAATACACTGAAAACAGACTTTGATGACACAGAAATCACAACAAAGTCACTGACTGACTTCACTACAATTTGCAGGTGTGGAAGTGGATTGTCAACTATCGTAGCCATAGAGTGTCAATAGCTATGGTGTGAGCATTATGATGCGCAGGATAAAATTTTTGTTGCTAATATACATTGAATGAAAAAGTCAGGTAATTATAGCGTGGGGTAAGATTTGTCCGAAAGCTCTCTGCTGATTATGAATCTCATGACATCCCTCAACTTTTAATTTTATTAAAAGGCCCTTGAAAGTGGACCGTGAAAAACACTAACGTGATGCAGTAAGAACTAACCTTTGCCATGCACATTACGGTGGTTTGCAAAATACGGATGTAGAAGCGACATTATTTGATACCTTACTGGTAACTGTGTCAGTTTTTGCTAGGATATTCGTCGGATAAGTTAGTCCTTTACATACGAAATTCTTACTTGAAACTTGCTTCTCGGCAGAGGTTTTGCCGCAGCTCAACTGGTGCTGGAACGCTGTACAGTCTTGTTCATAATCACATTAATCAAGGCAAACACTTAGCAGAAGAACGTATCAGCTCACCTTCCAGAATGAAATATTCGGAATGCCTTCATTAGCACGAAACCGCTGTCGCGTTGAATCTCTATGCACTGATGTATCCCTGAAGAACTGTGTATTGTTTCAAAGTCTTCCACTTTTTATCTTTTTTTAAGTCCTCAGTCTTCTGAATGGTTTGCGACGAATTCCGTTTTTGTGCCAACCTTTTCATTCTCAGAGCCTACGTCCTCAATTATTCGGTGGATGTAGCCAAATCTCTGTCTCCCTCTACGGTTTTTGCCGTCTACAGTTCCCTCTTGTAGCGCGGTAGGTATTCTCTGTTGCCTTGACAGATGTCCTGTCATCCTGTTCCTTCTCCTTGTCAGTGTTTACCACACATTCCTCTGCCCGCTGATTCTGCGGAGAACCTCCCAATTCCTTACCTCATCAGTCCACCTAACTTTCTACATAGTATTGTAGCACCACATCTCAAATGCTTCTGTTCTCTTCTGTTCCGGTTTACCCATAATCTATGTCTCAGTGTCGTACAATTTTGTGCTTCCGTAATACGTTCCCCGAAAAAAAATTAAGACTTATGTTTCATACTAGTAGACTTCGCCGGGAATGCACTTTTTGCGTGATAGTCTGCTTTTTATGTCTTCCTTGCTCCGTCCGTCATGGGTTGCTTTGCTGCCTAGGCAAAAGAGTTCCTTAAGTTCATCTACTTCGTGATCCCCAGTTCTGACGTTAAGTTCCTCGTTGTTTTCATTTCTGCTACTTCTCATTATTTCGTCTTTCTTCGATTTATTCTCAATTCATATTCTGTTCGCATTAGAATGTTTATTCCAGTGTGTCCTGTAGTTCTTTTTAGTTGTTCTTCACTTTAACTGAGGATAGAAATGTCATCAACGAATCTTAACATTAATATCCTTTTACCCTGAGTTTTAATTTCGCTGTTGAAATTTTCTTTTATTTCCGTCATTGCTTCTTTGATGTATGGGTTGAACAGTAGGGGCGAAAGGCAACATGCCTTTCTTACACGCTTTTTCATCCGAGCACTTGTTTCTTGGTCTTGCATTCTTATTGTTACCTCTTAGTTCTTGTACATACTGTACATCACACGTCTTTCCCTATAGCTTATCCCTATTTTTCTCAGAATTTCGAACATTTTGCACCATTTTACACTGGCGAACGCTTTTTCCAGATGGACAGATCCTATAAACGTGTCTTGATTTTTCTACAGTCTTGCTTCCATTATCAACCGCAATGTCAGAACTGCCCCTCTGTTGCCTTTATCTTCTATAAAGCCAAACCGATCGTCGTCTAACAGATATTCAGTTTAATGTTCCATTTTTTTTGCATATTATTTTTGTCATCAACTTGGATGCATGAACTTTTAAGCTGGTTGTATGATAATTCTCGCACTTGTGGGCTTTTATATGTACGAAGGCTCCGTACATCTTGTACAGGGATTCCGTACACAAAAGCTTTCAGATGCCTCCGCAAATAGAAGTCTACTAGGTTTAGGTCTGGAGAGCGTGGAGGCCAAGAAACTGGTCTACCTACGCCTATCCATGTGTCACGGAATCTCTTATTTAGATGCCTACAAACGTTAACACTGGACGGAGGAGAAGCACCATCGTTCCTGAAGTACACGTTTTGTCGCATCAACTCAAGCAATGAAGTGATTCACATGTCAACATTACCTTTGCTCTATTCGTACAAGAAACATTGGCGGTGAACATAAGAATTACAACTTATTGCACGTTTAAATCAAACGTAACCAAAAAGGTTATTTTTGACATCTCATGTAACAAAACGTTTTATGTAAAGCTGATAAGTTCTATTTTTGTGTGTGTTTCCGATCATTAGTGTGATTATGAAGAGAAGTAGGAAATGAGCTCTAACATGGAAATGAAGCGTCTCCAGATCCATGCCACATCACACATTTTATTTCTCTGTGTGCAAGGAATGTTTCCGGAAATTTTTCTAATATCTTTTTGTTACACATTTTATATTCGTTACATATATGGCCACCGTATCTCGATTAGTCAGTGTCATCATGAAAGATAATTCTTTGACAAGATGCGACATCGTCGCAAAAAAACGGTGACCCGTATATGTAATAAGTTTCCTTTAATTTACGTCTATGGTCACAAACTTTTTGTTAACAGATTACCGGTTTCGGGCTTTAATGCCCATCATCAGATCTGTTTCATAAAAACAAAGTCCTAATGTACTGCAGCCATAATTCTTTGGTTGTAACGATATTACATCTGCACACATGAGTTCGGTGAGTAGTTGTGCTGCGAAAACGGATTCTCTTCCTGCATTTGGAAGTTACGTATTAGACAAGGCCATTATCTACGGAAACTTCTGTACGTTATGTGTTTAGTTATGAAACATTTCGGCACAGATTCTAGTATTAGACATGGTGTATCTCTCGGAGGATGTAGCGGAGAAACTTATGACAAGAGTAATAAGCGGGGGTACGTCTCTCTCAGAACCTTACGTAGTCGGGCCATGCGCACGTTATCCAACGTAAAGGCTACGTTAGGAATACCACTAGGGCGAAGCATTTATCTCGTTTACTGCGCAAGTGTTGTTTCATTGTACTCGTAAACGAGGAAAGGTAACCCGATGGAAATAACCTTGTAGCTGGCAGGTGGCAGCCCTGCCGTTATCGTTTTGGAAACCTCAGCCACGAGTGTAATCGAACGTGTAACGCCACTGATATAAGAGATCAATTCCTGATCCCAGTTTATTGGACAGGAATCTATTCTTAGCGTCTGAATGAGATGACAGGTCAAAGATACAGAAAATGCAGCAGAAATGATCCATTGAACTACTGCATATTGTTGTTGTGCTCTTCGGTATGAAGACTGGTTTGGTACATCTCTCTACGCTGCTTTATCCTGCGCAAGACTCTTCTTCTCCAAAGAACTGCTACATACAACCTACTACCATTTGAACCTATCTACTGTATTCGTCTCCTGGTCTCCCTCTACCACGTTTACCCCACATTTTTCTCTCCAGTACTAAATTGATGATTCCTTGATGTCTTAGAATGAATCGAAAGAACAGATCCATAGTTTTAATCAAGTTAAACCACAAATTTCTTTTCTCCCCAGTTCTATTCAATACCTCAAAACTAATTACGCGATCTACCCTTCAAATCTTCAGAACCATTCTGTAGCAGTAAATTTCAAAGGCTTCTGTTCTCTTTTTGCCTGAACTGTTTATCGTCCACGTTGCGCTTCCGTAAAAGGCTACACCCCAAATAGCTTCAAAACAGTCTTCCCAACGCATGTCTATATTCAAAGTTAGCAAATTCCCTTCTTTATAAACGCTTTTCTTGCCATTGCCAGTCTAGATTTTACGTCCTCTGCACTTTCATCTTCATTAGTTATTTTGCTGACAAATAACATAACTCGTCAAGTACTTTTAGTCTTTCGTTTCCTAATCTAATTTTCAGCATCACCTGATTTAATTCAACTACATTCCTCTATCCTTGTTTTGATTTTGTTGATGTTCATCTTATATCTTCCTTTCAACACGCTGACCATTCCGTTCAACTGCTCTTCCGAATCCTTTGCTGCTTCTGACAGAATTGCAATGTCATCTATAAACCTCAAAGTTTTTATTTATTCTGTCTTAACTTTAGTACCTACTGCAGATTTTCACTTGGTTCCTTTTACCGTTTGCTCAGTGTACAGATTGAATAATACTGCAGATAGGTTGCAACCTTGTCTCGATCCCTTCTCAATGACTGTTTCCCTTTCATGCCCCTCGACTCTTATAAATTCCGTCTGGATTCTGCACAAGTAGTAAACAGCCTTTCGCTCCCTGTATTCTATCCCTGCTACCTTCAGAATTTCTCCAAGTCTAAAAATGCTCTATACGTAGGAGTCTCTTTCCTTAACCTGCTTTCTACGAGAAGTTGTAGAGTCAGTATTGCATCGCTCAAATCTTCCACAATTCTAGATAGTGTTCAAACTCAGTTACTTATTTGTAGCAATAATAAAAGGCGTTTATAAATTAGTTACACAAAAATAACCTTTAATTGTGAAAATGGTAAATCACTTGCAGACATGTTGGATACAGCACTGAATGCAGTGTATATTCAAGCTGTATTCCCGCTTGACACTGTTAGTTCCCGACATTCCCGCTAGGTGGCATGTGTGAATAGGTAATTCCAACAGTCATCATGGATACATATTACGGTGCCGAGCGTGAGCAGTTAGTTCATGGTTTCATGAATCTCAATCCGTTACTACAGTTCAGAGACAATTCAGGACTAAATACTGCAATCTACCACCTGAAAGTCAAACTATTAATTGGTACAATGGAATCACCGAAACTGGCTGTGTATCACATCACATAGGACGTTGGATCAGGGTCGACCAGCAGTCCCTGACACGCAATTGAACAAATTCAGCAGTCTGGGTAAATCAACGAGATGTGTCAGCTTAGAATTGAATATGCCTAGTGTCACAGTGTGGAAAGTATTACGAAAACACCTGTCATTCAGACCCTACAAATTGGAACTGCTGCAAGACTATTTTTTTTTTTTAAAAAAAAGCTCTGTTTTGGTTAGAAATGCGAACTGAAGATGATTTTCTTAATAAAACTGTCTTCTTGTGGTATTGCAGGAAGACTTGGCAGAAATGTAGGCACTGTACATGATTACTGGCAGCGGTGTCGTAGGAATGTACGGTCGCAAGAAGACCGGGCTCCGGACGCCCACATGGCACTACCGACAGGGAAGACCATCGTGTTCGGCGTATCGCATCGTACTGCATCTGCAGCAGCAGTTGAATCAGCTGTTGGAGACAGAACTGTTACAAATCGGTTACTTCAAAGACAGCTCCGAGCCAGACAACAGTAGCGTGCATTCGACCGACCCCAAACCACCGCCATTTGCGACTTCTGTGGTGTCAAGCCAGAGCTCCTTGGAGGTCAATTGTGTTTTTTGATGAAAGGTGGTTCTGCCTCGGTGCTAGTGATGGCTGTGTATTGGTTAGAAGGAGGTCAGCTTGCCTGCATCCAACCAGTCTGTGTGCTAAATGCACTGGCTCTGTACTGGAGTTACGGTTTGGGATCCGATTTCGTATGACAGCAGGAGCACTCTCGTAGTTATCCCAAGCTTCCTGACTGCAAAACTGAACGTCAGTCTGATGATTCGACCTGTCGTGCTGCCATTTATTATCATCATCCCCTAGGGCGTTTTCCAACAGGATAACGCTCGCCCACATATCGCTGTTGTAACCCAACATGCTCTACAGAATGTCGACATGTTGTCTTGGGCCGAGCGGGATTAGCCGTGTGGTCTAAGGCGCTGCAGTCATGGACTGTGCGGCTGGTTCGAGTCCTCCCTCGGGCATGGGTGTGTGTGTTTGTCCTTAGGATAATTTAAGTAGTGAGTAAGCTTAGGGACTGATGACCTTAGCAGTTAAGTCCATTAAGATTTCACACACATTTGAACATTTGTTGTCTTGGGCTGCTCGATCACAACGTGTTTCCAGTCAAGGACGTATGGGACATCATGGGACGACAACTTCACCGTCATCCACAAACAGCTTTAACCGCCCCTGTATTACCGACCAAGTGCAACGATCCCACAAACTGACATCCGGCACCTGTACAACACAATGCACGCACGCTTGCATGTTTGCATTCAATATTCTGGCGATTATTCCGGTTATTAATGGACCAGTGTTTTTAATTTGCAATGGCTTACCCCGCGCTTTCATTAACCTGTGATCTTGTAATGTTAGCCGGCCGTAGTGGCCAAGCGGTTCTAGGCGCTACAGTCTGGAACCGCGTGACCGCTACGGTCGCAGGTTCGAATCCTGCCTCGGGCATGGATGTGTGTGATGTCCTTAGGTTAGTCAGGTTTAAGTAGTTCTAAGTTCTAGGGGACTGATGACCTCAGAAGTTAAGTCCCATAGTGCTCAGAGCCATTTGAACCATTTTTTTTTGTAATGTTAATTACGTGCATATGTTACCTAGACAAATGTATTCCAGAAGTTTCATTGCTGTATCTTAAATATTTTTTGATGTTGCTGCTTTTTTCCGTCAGTGTAGTCTACGTAAATCACTGTATTCTCTCAAAAACAAAACACTATCACTGGGCGTAGATGGTGTCGGGAGTCGAACCCAGTTATAAATAGCGGAGCAGAACCAACAATAGTTAGCAGTCTGATTGGTGTCTATGCAGGTAGTACGCTTAACAGAACAACTCGCAGCACCTGGAGAAGACAACTGCGTCGGTCGTTGAAATATTATACATATAATGGAAACAACTCGACAGGAAACTCGGACGCATACCATTAATAAATCACGCCGAAGAAACCCGACAGATCGCATCACTTTCTGTTAACAATTTCGTGAACCAATTTTCAACCCGGAATATAGGGATATTTAGGATCTACATACTATTCTCTCAAAAACCTCGTGAGAAAAATTGTAACGAATAGCAGATTACTCTTACGCAAGTAAGTGGTCATTCATCTCCCATTCGTAAATGAAACGAGGAAAAAATATGGCACAACGCAAAGTAACGCATAGCACGCACTGATTTCAACAGTTTCGACGTACATGCAAAAGTGTGTGTAAAATAGCGTGGGCTTCCGTGTGTAGCGGCCATACAGATAATATCTGTTGAACGTAGCGTGATGCCGCATTTCGACATAAAATATAATTTTGCATGAAATAAAACCTATGTTTTGACCTGTGCTTATCACCGTCACCCAAGAGAACCATTACGCCGCTACGAATTCCGCTGCTTTTCCGTTTCATGGAAGACGGGAAGAAGATAGTCGCTCTCGCTGAGACGAGCTTTTTCCAGCTCCCTCTGTGTACATAAATATGAATTACAGTCTAAATGTCATTCTTATGCATAAGTCCGCCTGCTTAGCTAGTGGTAACGTGTTTTCCCACCCCACGCAGCGAGCCCGGGTTCTGCTCACGGCCGGGTTGGAGATTTTCTCCACTCGTGGACTGGGTGTTGTGTTGTCCTTCTCATCATTTCATCATCACCGACGCGCAAGTCGCCCAATGCCGCATCACCTGAAATAAGACTTGCACCTCAGCAGCCGAACTTCCTCGGATGGGGCCTCCCCGTCATCAGTGCCACAGGATCATTTCATTTCATTCTCTTACCCATAAGCCAACGTTATCTTCTCATTGTGTATTGTATTGTGTATTAAACCGGGACCTAGAAACGACGGAGAGACTTCGTTCCGCCGTAGCCCTCAGTCGTTCACAACCGCACAACAGGCCATAGCAGTCCACCAACCCCATCGCCGCCCAACACCGAACCCAGGGTTATTGTGCGGTTCGGCCCCCAGTGGACCCCCCTCCCCCGCCCCTCCCTGCCGGGAACGTCTCATACCAGACGAGTGTAACCTAAAATGTTTGCGTGGTAGAGTAATTACGGTGTACGCATACGTGGAGACAGTGTTTGCACACCAATCGCCGACATAGTGTAACTGAGGCGGAATAAGGGGAACCAGCCCGCATTCGCCGAGGTAGATGGAAAACCGCCTTAAAAACCATACACAGGCTGGCCGGCACATCGGACCTCGACACGAATCCGCCGGGCGGATTCGTCCCGGGGCCGGCACGCCTTCCCGCTCGGGAAGTAGCGCGTTAGACTGCGCGGCTAGCCAGGCGGGTGTCTTCACATACTTATGATGCCAACAACCTAAATCAAGAAGGAAGGTGAGACACATGATTTCCTCTTTGCTGTTGTTGTGTCCTTTGAATGTATTTTTATTTACTGCGGTCTGCAGCTCGTGGTCTTGCGGTAGCGTTCTCGCTTGCCGCGCAAGGGGTCCCGGCGGAGTCAGGTATTTTCTCTGCCTCGAGATGATTGGGTGTTGTGTGTCCATCATCATTGACTCTCAAGTCTTCGAAGTGGCGTCAACTAAAATGGAGTTGCAACACGGCGGCCGAACTCCTCCGCCTGGGGCCTCCCGGCCAACAATGCCATACGATCATTTCATTATTTACTGCATTTTACACGACTGGGTAATTTCGGTGTACAGGACATTCTCAAGTATAATATCAAAACACCGGCTGCTTGTTGGCATATTATAGCTCGTATTTACTTGTCAGTACAAAATAATGAGCACATCGAGTGTTTAACAACGTGTTAATAGCGTTAACGATTAACATTGCTGTATCCCATTAACTGCTGTTTATATAAATTTGAGACATCCACTTGTAAGCTCTTTCGAAACGACAATATTTGTTACTTACAATCAGATACACCACATGAGCAAAAGTATCACTATGTAATGCGAACTGGCTGCTCGGTGTCACGAGAGCAGTCCCGCCTGTATAAAAATGGCGGGGAGTATTGTGCTGTCAGCGGAGATGCAGTTACAGAGGAATGGGTCAGGAGAGTTGCGGAGTCCGCAACTCGTGGTCGTGCGGTAGCGTTCTCGCTTCCCGCGCCCGGGTTCCCGAGTTCGATTCCCGGCGGGGTCAGGTATTTCCTTGCCTCGTGATGAATTGGTGTTGTGTGATGTCCTTAGGTTAGTTAGGTTTAAGTAGTTCTAAGTTCTAGGGGACTGATGACCATAGATGTTAAGTCACATAGTTCTCAGAGCCATTTGAACCATTTTTTTGAGAGCTGCGGAACTTCTAAGGCGCACTAGTCATTGGAAGTCACCTGAGTAATAAATCCTTCAGGGACGTTTCAACTCGTGTAAACCTTCCCAAGGCGACTGTCGTTCATGCGATTGTGAAGTAAAAACGAGAAGGACCAACCACAATTATACCGAGGCCAAGCAGACCTCGTGTACAGACGAGCACCATCGAGCGTTGTAGAAGTTGGTTATAAGAAACCGCATGAAGCCAGCGGAAGGAATCAGTCGTGAGTTCCAAAGTACTACCAGCAGTCCAGTAGCACAATGGCAGTGCTGAAAAGAACGAATTAAAAAAAGAATGGGTTACAATGCTCGAGCAGCTCCTCACAAGACACAAAAATTAGTGTAGTAAGTGCTGAGCTGTGCTATAGCTGGAGTAAAGAGCGATGCCAGTGCATAGAGGATGAGTGATTTCTATTGTTGAATCACGCTATACCCTGCAACAATCCGATGGGTGGGTTTGGGTTATGCCTACAGAACATTACCTTGCCACCATGTGTAATGCCAATACTGAAGTATGGAGGAGCTGGTGTTACAGTATGGAGAGTTTTTCTTAGTTGCGGTGTAATCCCCTTATTGCATTTAAGAGTACACTCAGTGCGGAAGGATATAAACACATTTTACAATATTGTCTATTACGTGCAGTAGAGGGACAGTTTGGAGACTATGAGTGTGTCTGTCAACAAGACGACCCTGCCATAAAGCAGCATCTTTGAGGCAATGGTTTGTGGACAATATAGTTCCTGAAATGGACTGATGTGCGCAGAGTCCTAACCTAAACCTAATGGAATTCTTCTGGCATGAGCTAGGACATCGACTTAGTTCCATACCCCAACGTCCAACATCAGTATCAAATCTGGCTTCGGCTCTTGAGGAAGAATGACTGCCATTCCTCCACAGATATTTAGAAACATCATTGAAAGTGAAATAATAATTAAATGAAAAACCCTTAGCTGACGACAGGTGTTGTTGATATACATCAATGGGGACAGCTGAAAATGTGTGCCCCGACCGGGACTCGAAGCCGGGATCTCCTGCCTACATGGCAGACGCTCTATCCATCTGAGCCACCGGGACCACAGAGGATAGTGCGACTGCAGGGACTTATCCCTTGCACGCTTCTCGTGAGACCCACATTCCCAACAGTCCACAACCTACATTCGTAGTGTTCAAATGGTTCAAATGGCTCTGAGCACTATGGGACTTAACGTCTAAGGTCATCAGTCCCCTAGAATTTAGAACTACTTAAACCTAACTAACCTAAGGACATCACACACATCCATGCCCGAGGCAGGATTCGAACCTGCGACCGTAGCGGTCGCGCGGTTCCAGACTGTAGCGCCTTTAACCGCTTGGTCACCCCGGCCGGCATTCGTAGTGTTCCCAATAGATATTTGCCCATTCACTCATTACTCGCGCCACACTAAGCTGAGGAGTCCCGTAATAGTTCGGCATCTGTTCTTTCGGGATCAGATACCATCGTCATATAGTTAAAGGCTATCCGGCCATTAACCTTCTTCTGTGCGAATGCGCACGCTTTGCCCAAAACTGTGCAAATCTCACCGGGATGCTCTGTACGTCTTGTTAACAAACAAACTTATTCCATCCGTTCATTCACTGTAATTACAATGAAATAACAAAAGTCATGGAGTACCTTCTAATATCGTGTCGGACATCCATTAGTCCGGCGTCGTGTAACAGCTCGACGTGAGATAGACTCAACAAGTCACTGAAAGTCCCCTGCAGAAATATTGAGCCTTGCTGCCTTTATAGCCGTCCATAATAGTGAAAATGCAGACGGTGTAGGATTCTGTGCGGGCGAAGTGACCTCCCGATTATGTCCCATCAGTGTTCCATGGGACCCACGTCGAGTGATCTGCGTGGCCAAATCATTCGCTCGAACTGTCCAGAAAGTTTTTCAAACCAATTGCGAACAACTGTGGTGCGAAGGTATGGCACTTTGTCATCCATAAAAATTCCATATAGTTTAGGAACTGACATCCTTGAATAGCTGCAAATGGGGTCCAAGTAGTCGACCATCCAGAGGACCCAGTCCGTTCCATGTAAACACAGCCCACGCCATTATGGAACCACCATCAGCTTCCATAGTGCCTTGTTGACAACTTGGATCGATGGCTTCGTGGGGTCTGTGGCACGCTCGAATCCTACCATCAGCTCTTATCAACTGAAATCGGCTCTGACTAGGTCACGGTTTTCCAGCCGTCCAACCGATATGGTCACGTGCCCAGGAGAGGCGCTACAGATGCTGTGGTGCTGTTAGCAAAGCCACTCGCGTCGGTCGTCTGCTGCCAGAGCCCATTAACTCCAAATTTCGCCGCACTGTCCTAAGGGTTACTTTCGTCGTACGTCTCACGCTGATTCCTGCGTTTATTTTACGCAGTGTTGCTTGTCTGTTAGCAGTGACAACTCTACACGAACGCCGCTGTTTTCAGTTGTTAAGTGAAGGCCGTCTGCCACTGCGTTGTCCGTGGTGCGAGGTAATGCCTGAAATTTGGTATTCTTGGCACACTTTTGGCAAGGTGGATCTCGGTGTATTGTTGTTGTTCTGCTCTCTATCACCAGATTAACTTTCGTCTACAGGCTGTCGCCATTTACGCAGCCGTCGAGTTAATTTAAACTGCAAATTGAAGACCCCTACTCGAATGAAGGTTTTGGCGTTTATTGAACTGAGTACCTACTTTTGTGTTTGATAAGGAATTACATCTTGTTAAAATTTTATGATTTCATTCTGATTTTCGAAACGGAATGTCGCTTGCGTCTAGCTCCAACTACGATTCCTCATTCAGTGTATGTTAATACTCGTCGTGCGCCATAATCACGTCGGAAACCTTTCCACGTGACTCACCTGAGTACAAATGACAGCTTCGGCAGTGCACTGCGATTTTATACCTTGCGTACGCGATACTGCTGTCATCTGTATATGTTCTCATCGCTGTCCCGTGACTTCAGTCACCTCAATGTGCTGTCGACAACATTAATTCCCACTTTACTCTTCACTATCGAGCTTACATTCAGCGCTGTTAGCTTCCGTCTGTTTTCTTTTTTTTTCCGGCAGCGTCAGCTGTACGTTAAGAAAGAGTGATACACAGCAGTGTAGTCAAGACGAATTGAGGCACAAACACCTCACGTCTATGTTCACTGACCGCAGTGAGAGAACGGCTCAACGTTGCTGGGTGTTCCCGCAGCAATGGAAACCAATCACAATAATTTCACACGGTCTGAGTGTTGGTGCACTACCCTGTGTTGTGTGTTGTACGTTTTGACAACTGCAGAATTCAAGATTCTTCGCTGTTGCGAGGGGGTTTCCACTGAAACATGGGTAACTGGGAGTAACAAACGGAATAAATCGTTATTACACTCATGTTCATAAATTAAGGATAACTGCAGAATGTGGTGCCATACAACGTGGCACTACACAAAACTGGCGCTAATAGCATAGGCACATAGGGAACACACACGACACAGATCTGTAAGTCCACGGCATTGGTGATAAGTTGAGAAAACCGTCCCGAAACACATGTGCTACAAAACGCCACTGTTCCTTCGCATGTACCCCGACATCAATATGGGATATGGTCACCATGCAGAAGTACACAGGCCGCACAACGGGTTAGCATACTCTGGATCAGGTGGTCGAGCAGCTGCTGGGGTATAGCTTCCCCAGTGCCTGTCGGAGCTTCTGAAGTGTCGTAGGGATTTGAAGACGTGCAGCGATACGTCGACCAAGAGCATCCCAGACGTGCTCGATGGGGTTTAGGTCTGGAGAACAGTCAGGGCACTCCATTCGCCTGATTCTTCTGTTTCAAGGTGAAACGTCCCCTTAGAAAAATTAGTGTATTACTGTGCTGATAAACCTCTTACATTATTTGATTTTCAAACAGCTGAGCAGAACTGAACGTACTCAGACATTTAGCTCTTTACCTATTCTGATCAACACTAAACTGACACACAATATCTTTAGCGCAACGAAATCTGACTTTCAATAATCCCTACAAAAGAATGGCTCTGACTAACAAAACCTATACCTTTCACAAATCACTTACCTCACAAAAATCTTCGTTACTCGAACTACTGCAATACAGCGATTGCCACTACTGCCAGCTAAATAAAAGATTCAAACTACTGAAGGCACTAACTACTGATAGGCATAGTTAGCAAATAAAACATTTTGATAAAGAACAAACAATGTATTTACCTCAATAGTGTTCAAAAGTCATAATATATATAGTAGTTCATGACATCCAGTCTTACAAATTTACTGTCTCTGATGGACACACGTCCAGATCAACCTCTCTCAAAACTCCGCCATCTCTCTCCCCACATCCACCACTGCTGGCGGCTCACCTCCAACTCCGCAACGCTACGCGCTGTTAACAGCCAACTGCCCAACACTACAATAGCAAATTCCAACAATGAAAACCAGCCACAGACTGCACACAGCACTGTCAGTGATTTTCATATAGATCGCAACATGGCGTTACCAACATAAAAACCTAAATAGCCTACTTACAAAGGTACTCCTCCACGATGGCAGCTCGGTGGGCCGCGCGTTATCATCCATCAGGAGGAAGGTGGGACCCACTGTACCCCTGAAAAGGCCGACATACTGGTGCAAAATGACGTCCCGATACAACTGACCTGTTACAGTTCCTCTGTCGAAGACATGCAGAGGTGTACGTGCACTAATCGTAATCCCACCCCACATTTCAAATCACGACTTCCTTACAGGTCCCTTTCAAGGACATTAAGGGGTTGGTATCTGGTTCCTGGTTCACGCCAGATGAAAACCCAGCGAAAATCACTGTTCAGACTATACCTGGACTCGTCCGTGGCCATAACCAGGGACCACTGTTCCAATGATCATGTACTGTGTTCTTGACACCAGGATTTAGGGGCTCTCCTGTGACCAGGGGTCAGTGGTATGCAAATGATTCAAATGGCTCTGAGCACTATGGGACTTAACAGCTGTGGTCATCAGTCCCCTAGAACTTAGAACTACTTAAACCTAACTAACCTAAGGACATCACACACATCCATGCTCGAGGGCAGGATTCGAACCTGCGACCGTAGCGGTCTTGCGGTTCCAGACTGACGCCACACCGGCCGGCAGGTGATTTAAACCCGCAAACCGTCCACCAGAGTGTTATTTCACCATGTATCGGCATTATACTTAATTTATGAGCGTGAGTGTATTTTATTACTGTACCAAGCCACCGGAGACCTTTGAGATCATTATACAAAAATATTCACAGAATCCAGATGAAACTTTCACTCTGCATCAGAGTGTGCGATGATATGAAACTTCCTGGTAAATTATCACTGACTCGAACTCGCAACCTTTGCCTTTTGGGGCAAGTGCTCTACTGACTGAGCTACCCAAGCACGACTGACGACCTGTCCTTATGGCTGTACTTCCGCCAGTAACTCGTTCCTACCTCGCCAACTTCATGTCTCTGAACTGTCCTTTCTTACAGGAGTGCTAGTCTTCCACGTTTGGTAGGAGAGCTTCTGTGAAGTTTGGAGGCTAGGAGATGAGATACCAGCAGATGTATAGCTGTGAGGCCGGTTCGTATCACTTGTCCGCGAAGGGCAAAGGTCCCAAGTTCGAGTACCCAGCCCGGCGCACAATTTTAGTCTGCTACGAAATTTCGTACTCATATATTTTTCCGATGCAGTAATGGTTCGCCCTCTTTACGGTTCTTGAGTTTAGCAAAGTGCTTTTTGTATCATTCTGAACAGTTTCAATGTGGCGGTACGTGATTCCTGTGCGGGTCTGGTTGAATAGTGGGCTATTACCTCACTTCGACTGAAGATAGCACGCTGCGCAGATGTGCAATACACGAAAAAAATTTGAAACGGTGGAGATCTTGACGATTTGGCACTGTTTACTGGCTACATTAAATCGGTCATAGTTTGAGTCTGTGAACGCGTCACCATATACATCAATATGTCTTTTCTGTATACTGTACACGTCAGGTATTCTATACTACACTAACAGAGACAGCAGTAATGATATTTTAAAGCTGTTTTCAGAGCTCTGTACCTAGCATTTCTTCTAACATTCTCAAAATCATCTGGGAAGGAACTGCTCTCTAACAGTGTACGATTCCGAAATATTAGTATGATGCATAAGTATGTTGGTATTCTGATTGCTGTCGGTTTATTTATCGATTGTAATTTTTCATTTTTAGTTAACTTTTGCTATTTGATTTTACATATTGTCATTTAGTCATTTGCAGATAATGAATGGATCTGTGGAAGCTAGAAAGTGAAGTGAAAAGTGGATAAGTCGTAACGTTTCAACATATTATTTCATTTGAGTTCAATATAGAGGTGACAGCATAGGAAGCAGACAAAAAACATTTGCACCGTGTATGGAGATAATGCCACTGCACAGAGGACAGCAAGACAATAGTTTCCTCTTTTTAAGGACGACAGTTTTGACATTAGTGACTCTCCATATTCAAGAAGATCTTCTGGATTTGATGAAGATCTTTGAGACGCATATATCCACAAAAATCCACCTCATTCTAATCGAGAACTGGAAAATGTGATGAACTGTGATCATTCCATCATTGTGTGATATTTACATGCAATGTGGAAGCTTCAAAAATCGGGTGTATGGGTAGCGCATGCTCTAAGCCAAAATAAGATAAATCAGTGGATGGCCACATCAGCATCTCTGCTTGCCCCTCATCAATTTGTTTGTGAACAGTACCAACCACTGCTCTTCTGTATCATCACTGATGCCGAGAAATGGTGTTTTTATGCTAACGTAAGGAAAAGAAAGGAATGGTTGAGTTCAAGCTAACCAGTAGCCCCCTTACAAAGACCCGCGCGTTCCTGCAAAAGGTAATGTTGGGGATTTGGTGGAACCGCGACAGTGTGGTGTGTTGCGAATTGCTTCCCCAAGGTGTAACCATCACTGATGACATTTGTTGTCAACAACTGAGACCTCTTGCAGACGCAGTCCAAGAACAACGACCAGGAAGACAGCGTGAAGTGATGTTACTCCCTGATAACGCCCACCCACATTCTGCTAGACTGACAAAAAACAATACACAAGAGTTGGATTGGGAAGTTATTCTGCACCCACGTTATTCACCTGATCTTGTGATTTCAGATTTTCACCTTTTCCGCTCTCTATCGAACAACCTTCAAGGAACTTCCTTTCCGAATGAAAATGCTCTCCCAACATGGCTCGACGAGTTCTTCGCCTCAAGACTACTTGATTTCTGAAGTCGCGGAAGCGGATAGGTAGCTTACAATTGGCAGAAGGAGGATATATTAATGATGATGAAAGTCTATGTTATTCCTATGTGTTGTGTTGGTTAAACTTATGGAAAAATGCTACGAAGCTGTGCACCAAGCCGATACATTACGTCTGTCACAGTCGAAGCTCTAAGAACTTGTTACCACATCCGTCATATTTCTTTTCCGTGCACTGTGGACATCAGGTATTCCACACTACACTAACAGTGACTGCAGTGATGATATTTTCAAGCTGTTCAGAACTCTGTAGTTAGCCTTTTTTGTGGAATATTATCAAAATTAATCCCAGCTGCAACTTTCTGAATTACGATTCTTGGTGTGAGTGTAAGGCATATGGTAGCTACGCATACAATGACTGACTGACTAACGACATGGAATATCGACTCTTCATGTTCGTGCTTATCAACAACGATCGTATTCTACAATCATACGTGGTAGATATCCACTATAACAAGGCTTTGAGAGAGTTTACAAAAATAAAAGATTATTGTGTTACATGTAGCATTATTATAAAAATCTGGCAAAGGGAAAAAGAATTGTTATTTGTTTGTTAAAGCCAGGTCGGATAATCCCCAAACTGTCTGTCTTTCTTTTATTGTGCTGTTTTTCCCGCGGATACGAAGGGTCGCCATGGTTAATCGGATGTGGCAATGTTAGTTGAAGGGGTGGCCGGATGCCATTCCTGCCGCCACCCCTTACCCCCCCGGGAAGGAATTAGTGTACCCCAACTGCCTGCGACTAGTGTAATCCAAGGAATAGTGCGAAAATGTTCAGATGTCTGCGAGCCGTGTAACTGAGGCGGGACGTGAGGACCAGCCCGGTATTCACCTAGGGGGATGTGGAAAACCGCCCAAAAACCATATCCAGGCAGGCCGACACACCGGCCCTCGTCTTTGATCTGCCGGGCGGTTTCGATCCGGTGCTGGCGCGCCTACCCGAATCCACAAAGCAGCGGGTTAGCGCGCTCGGCTAACCTGGCGGGTGGGATAATTCTCGAACTGTATGCGAGCAAGAAAACTTTTCATCGTGAAAAGCTATGACATCGCGTGAGAAGAGCGGGCGATAAAGCAGACAACAAAGCGAAGTAGCTCCTACTTGCGTTTTATTTGCGTGAAAAGCTGAGGAAAAAGTACATACAGAACAGCTATAATAAGTGCAGTTCTGTGATTCAATAATTTTATCAGCAAGTTGCAATTCCAGTCGCACGGCAACAGAGCGGTAGAACAGAAACGCAGATAAGCGTCGCCTGCCCATGTACAGCGACGAGGTCGGTTTGTGAATTACATAGATTATGTTAAACTGTGAGAAATGAGTTCCAATAGCCACTACGTTATTTTGTGTGCCACTCTACTTAACGTTGTCTAGTACTCTAATTGCGTGAAGTCTACGTTGTAAATCTACAGAAAATATTTCTTTCTGAATTCGTGGTTTTGTCCGGTACCTTTTTACTGCTGTCTTCAATGAGTAGCTTCAACTGACTTATTGTAAAGTCTTGTAGGTTGTTATGGCGCATCATATTCCCCTTCAAACCTTTTTTCTTGAGTTATGAGAAAGTATTGTGAAAAGGAACATGATTCGGCCTCATAGCCCAGATGTTTCAGCCTCATTAACAACTGTCACTGCAGCCTGCACATTATTTTAGATGAGATGTACTTTTCGTACCAATAGATCCACAGTGAGGAAATCCTCCAGGATTTAAAAATTGTCAGAAAAACAAGAATACAAAATAAATATTTACAAAGAAAAGAAATATCGTGAAGTAACTTCCACTTATCCCAAGTGAAATGGTCCTCATGGAGGTGAAATTATTAAAAAAGTCTTAAACATATTTTTATTTAAAAGATGATAACTTATCTGAAAACATGTAAATGTTTAATACACATAGGTGCATATGGTAATTCTCAGCCATCAATCATCAAATCAAATAGGAAAATCATTTTACAGTATGTACTGACAACTACCTTTTTTGTTTTTTTAGATTTCTTACTGGTTTGATGCCACCCGCCACGAATTTCTCTCCTGTGCCAACCACATTTCAGAGTAGGTCTTACAACCTACGTCCTCAATTATTTGCTGGATGTATTCCAATCTCTATTTTCCTTTACAGTTTTTACTCTCTACAGCTCCTTCTAGTACCACCGAAGTTATTCCGTAATGTCTTACCAGATGTCCAGTCATCCTGTACCTTCTTCTTGTAAGTGTTTTCCGTATATCCCTTTCCTCGCCGATTCTGCCGATAACCTCCCCATTCCTTACCTTATCAGTCAACTCCACTTTCAACATTCTTCTGTACCACCACTTCTCAAAGGCTTCGATTCTCTTATGTTCCGGTTTTCTCACAGTTCATGTTGCATTTTAGAACACAGTAACGCACAAAACAAATTTAGAGATGAAGGCAACACCAGCGAACATTAGCAAAGAATTTACAACTATTACACCTAACTCCATAGATGAATAAGCTAATTATGTAACAATATCGCTGAATTAGCTGTTAAATGAGGCTGTCAAACTTAAGAAAGATACTAAATATGTCGCAACGAATAATGCACGGCAGCAAATTCCACTGCTGAGACATTACATATATAAAATTTCGTCTGCGTTACATTTACGATACGCAGCTTTACAAGGACTCAGACACTGACAGCGTTAAGGGTGTGTTATGGAAGTAAGTACCGTGACAGAAATATACAAAATTGTTATTAGGTAGAAATAGACAAAGATATAAGCACGGAAAACTCCATACGTTTGCAGAAAGCTCCATAACGGCCACGGAGCCGAAATAAGTTTATAACACCAGAAAATAACATCTAAAAGCCTTTGAATATAGTAGCGTTTTGGCTTACTAGACATATAATGTCCTCACAAGTCTCTGTTGCAATTATGTAATTGTTTTGTTAATTCCAGTTAGCGCCAATCAGCGCATATCAGACTAGAATAATAAGGAAATAATTCAGCTCAGCCACGTGACCTAGTGAGCCGCGGATCTAATATGGGTGAAAGCTAATTAAGTTCAAAAAAACAAAATAAGTGTGGGGCTTGGTTGGTAGGTGAAACGGCGGAGGTAAACATGCTTGTCACGAAATACAAATTAACGTAATGGAACACTAAAAAAACGTAAAAAGATAAATAGAAAAAAATTGACTAGTGAGTTCTGAGTGACGGGGAGGGGGGTGGAGAGGAGGAACGGATAAAATATAAAAGTAATTAGAAAGAGTCTCAGCAAATAAATATTTACCATACCAGAAGGAAGAGCCGGTGCATGTTTACAACGACCAAACTGTATTTGATGGAACTGTAGTGCCCTCGCCGACTGTAAGTACAAAATTTACGGAATTGGAACTGCGTCAGTTGAGGGCCAGCTACGCGCTGGGGAATATGGAGGGAAGTGGTTAAATGTCTGGGGAACCTTGTATATTGATATGAATGCATAGGAAAAGGGGGTGGGATAAGAAGTAATGGCGTGAAGTGAGGTTCATGTAAGAGGATAACGTTATAATAGAGAAGAAGGTAACTTGGATTGTTAGAGAAAAATTTTGACCTTGAAAAAGTGGAAGGAAATATGACAGAAGTGTTAAAAGGGTGGGGGGAAATTGGTTTTAATGAAGAAACAGGATAAGATGGAGGGGAGTCGGCTGCTTGGTAGTGGGGGGGGGGGGGGGGGGGGGGGGGTGGGGGGTGGGAGGCGGGCGACAGGAAGATTTGAGATGTAATTATTTCGTTATTCAAATGAGACTTATGTGGTTACAGAGATCTTTTCAAGTCTCTGCCATATATGATGCATATACGCAGACTGAAACGACAAATGGAAATTTGTACCAAGGCCAGGATTCGAACCTAGGTCTCCAGCGGAGCTACGAGACACTTGAGTAGTTTGGCAGGCAGCTGTCAGCGAGTTATTTCTTATCTTGGTCACTGGTCTTGGTGACTGGTCTGTTGCGGTCCACCCCACGATTTCCTATCTTGAATCCGTCTTCATTTCAAAACAGTGGCTTGCGCATAACGTTCGTGATTACTTGTTGATTGTAGTCCAATCTCTGTGTTGCTCTGTAGTTTTTGCACCGTAGTACCATGAAAGTTATTAGCTGATGTGACGTATTTTAGCCTGCCACTGTTTACAGTTTTCCATATATTCCTTTCCTCGCCGGCCCTGTGGACAACCTGTGGTGTAACAACTTACGCTCAGGGCAAAGAGTTGGATCTATCAGATGGTTTTAACACCGGATTCTAATCTACAGACACGCTGTAGTATTTTATAGGATTTGGAACTTTGCTTGATACGGCTAAGTTTATGTGTTTTTATATGTGTCCGTCTATGGCGAGAGCAAGGAGAATTAATAATCTGATCACGTACTACAGTATCTGGACATCGATTTTATGCGGATAGCCCTCACCATTTGTTAAATTATATTTTAACCAATTGAAATGCGAGGCGCTTCAATGGCTAATCTCAGAAGGGCCAACTGTACGACATACTGAGAATCAGTATGTCGTATGGAGCTGCTTTAGGATAGCTTAGCTTTTCGTACTCCTAAACAAATTAGCTACGATACAGTACTAGCTGCTTTAGCTATGACCGAGCCTGCTATACGTCATCGTTCCATTTCTTATCCTTAAAAATTGTTGAATACAATAAATGATGATGGCAGTTGACGAAACAGAAGTGACGAAACAAGTAATTATGTCTTTTTACACACAGTGGACCGAACATTCAGCCAGTTGCCACTTAATGAATTTGTCTACTTGAAATGATGCGCGAAAAAAGTAGAGACCTATGAAATTAGCAAACAGGTAAAATTTAGATTCAGAACGGATGAGAAAAGATCGTAGAATGAGAAGAAGAGAAGAAGCCGTACAGAAATAAGAAGAGAATGGAGTATGTGACGCAGTGTTTCTGTACTGCCAAGTGACAGTCTTGTGAATCGATGGGAGTAAAAGAGATCATACTTTAATTAAAGGGAACATGTGGGTGCGATACGTATCGAATAATAGCGTTGAGGTCTTTATTAAAAGCGATATTGTAGTTTCTTTACAGGTTTTATCCTCTAGCCAATATATGCCGAATGGTTGCAATTAAAGTGCAACTACTCACGATGGTCCAGTGTGGACTGTAGTAATCGGATGGGAGCGAAATTTGTTCTGTATGCTAATCTGTTAATGCGCAGCTGGCTTACGCTGGATAAAAATTAGTTCCAAATTTGGCGACTAGGTGCAACTTTGCCACTGTACAGCATTTCGTCGGCGTTTCGGTGCTCCTATTGAACAAGCAGTATAAGCGATGGTTAATAATAAAATCAACATTATACCTTTCTCACTTCCTTGACCTTTTCTGCTCACGTCCCGTTCTTAATCCATTACATGTAGAAACATTTGTATACGTTATTTGTTTTACAAATTAAAACCTCCTTTTCTTACTGCACTGAATTTTATTTCTCCCAGACTCGTTTCGCCTTTTTCAGTTTTAGGCATCTTCAGTGGGCTCTAGAATCATGTAATATGTGTTATTTGTAGATTATGAATCAGTTCACATCTCGTTTTGTTTTACATAAATAAGTGATTGTAATGTTGTTGCTTTAATATGCTATGAAAGCGGTGCTCATTGACAAAAAAACCGGGTTAAAAGCTGTGAGCTGTCTGGGGAAGTTAACCTTGCATTACTGCGCAACTGTTTCACCAGGTATCCAGTCTAGCTTACCAAATTCCTAAACAGACTAACATTAATTATAATCTTTTAATAGTCATACGATAACCGGTGATATATATATATATATATATATATATATATATATATATATATATATATATATATATATATAAAAGAGAATCTAAATAAAAGGAAATAAATCAGTTTATATTTGGAAATTTATTTTAACATTGATCATTGAAATTTCAGCATATTAAACTTGAGTCATAACTAAGCTGGTGCCTTATTTACGACTGTGAAAATGTGAGTTTGTAATCTTAAGGAACACATCAAATATGGACCCAAGATTGGGAGACTGCATACAACACTGCATTCATAAAATAACACACGAAGAACGTTGAAACATATGCAAGAGGAAATTAACCACAACCAACCGATTCAATTTTCACCCAAAGAAGTTACTTTCGTAGCGCAATCCTGTCCGTCATGTAATTACCACACACTGGTATACTAAATTCATACTATCTCTCTGTGAAATCTTCCCGAAAATAATAGCTGAGGGCTACTTTTATGATTACACCACATGCTTCACGTGTTCACCTCAAGACAAGACGTTATAATCTCACGCACATTCACATTTAAGATTAATGATCTTAGTTGGAGTTACTGATCAACACTTGGTTCTACTTTACTCACAAAGTAGTGACAAAGCAACTACTGGAAGATATTCTGAACTTCACACTAGAAATACACTGCGTTGCAATTTAAGATAACATTGGATGTTTTAGAGCTAAACCTGAAATAAAGGTGATTAAATTTTCAGTTAGGCTGAACTTAAGAAATCCATTGTCCTACGGACTTAGCAGACACGCGCTTAGCCGGAGATCTTACCACTTCAGACGCTCGCCACGGACAGACTGCCGTGGTCCCTTCCTGAAGGTGGCTCACAAATACAAACGGAAGTGGCCAGAGGGGCAGCTTCCTATACCAACATGAAAAGGGACGGACAGGACCATACTAAGAATAGAAACCTCTCTGCTTTTAGAAAGCGTAGCTACCTGTTCCGACGTTGGTCCTACTGTTCTCTAGCAGACAGGCTTGTCTGCTACTCTCAAGCATGCAACTAGAAATACATTTGCTCATTCTTCCTCTCACACAGAAGGGAAGGGCGATGACAGTATCTTATCATATACAGTATATAAAAGAAAGCGGATGTATGTTCCGTATGAGACTGTGTGACATGAATTGCATATAAACTGTGCTTTAAAGTGTAGTAGTGTGACTGATCGTTCTTGTTTATGTGTAAAAGTAACACGTTCCACTACTCAGTCTCCTCCCAGATAGTCAGAAACGCCAGTAAATTTAGAAGAGGAATTTATGTCGTAAATGACAACAGATTTAAGAAATTAACATGAAAGGAATCCAACAGAGACCTTTCATGATTGCTTACAGTTCTTCGCATTTTTGGTTGGCATCTGCGTTTCCTCTCATCTGGTCACATGCTGGACCTCGCACTATAACTTTATTTACGAAACATAAGCATGTCAGAGACAGCAAAGGACTTGGAAGAGCAGTTAAACGCAATGGACAGTGTCTTGAAAGGAGGATATATAAGATGAACATCAACAAAAGCAAAACGAGGATAATGGAATGTAGTCGAATTAATACGGGTGATGCTGAGGGAATTAGGAAATGAGACACTTAAAGTAGTAAAGGAGATTAGCAATTTGGGGAGCAAAATAACTGATGATGGTCGAAGTAGAGAGGATATAAAATGTAGACTGCCAACGGCAAGGAAAGCGTATCTGAAGAAGAGAAATTTGTTAACATCGAGTATGGATTTAAGTATCAGGAAGTCGTTTCTGAAAGTATACGTATGGAGTGTAGCCATGTATGGAAGTGAAACATGGACGATAAATAGTTTGGACAACAAGAGAATAAAATCTGTCGAAATGTGGTGCCACAGAAGAATGCTGAAGATTAGATGGGTAGATCAGATAACTAATGAGAAGGTATTGGTTCAAATGGCTCTGAGCACTATGGGACTTAACATCTATGGTCATCAGTCCCCTAGAACTTAGAACTACTTAAACCTAACTAACCTCAGTACATCACACAACACCCAGTCATCACGAGGCAGAGAAAATCCTTGACCCCGCCGGGAATCGAACCCGGGAACCCGGGCGTGGGAAGTGAGAACGCTACCGCACGACCACGAGCTGCGGACAAGAGGAGGTATTGAATAGAATTGGGGAGAAGAGGAGTTTGTGGCACAACTTGACTAGAAGAAGGGATCGGTCGGTAGGACATGTTCTGAGGCATCAAGGGATCACCAATTTAGTATTGGAGGGCAGCGTCGAGAATAAAAATCGTAGAGGGAGACCAAGAGATGAATACACTAAACAGATTCAGAAGGATGTAGGTTGCGGTAGGTACTGGGCGATGAAGCAGCTTGCACAGGAGAGAGTAGCATGGAGAGCTGCATCAAACCAGTCTCAGGACTGAAGACCACAACAACAACAACAGGCATGTTTTCATGATCCGAACTTGTTTCTCCACACTTTCCATATGGTTTTCCCTTCCTGTTGTGGTGCGCTATTAGTCTTCCGTCACTAGTTCTAGATATTAGAACGAAAACTGTGATTTAAGGACGTAACTACTGTGAGTTCACTATATATCTTGAACTGTTTGGTTTGTTTACGTACATGTTGCCAACCTGCGTAAACAAACCAAACAGGATGGGAGAAATAAAATACAGTGCAGCAAGATAAGGCGGATTTTATTTACAAAGCAAATAATTCTGTGCTTGTTGTGGAGGATAGCCACGCAAACAGACTTGTTATTTCTATACATCTATCTCGCCTTCACAGCACAAGATTCACAACTGGTGGTCTAAATTGGAACTATTTTTTTCCAGCGGAAATCGGTTCCGCATAAACATGTCAGAGTCCCTATAGACTCCGCTGCCATACTACAGCTACAGCTCACATTGGACGTTTTTTGGTAGCTGCACTTTAATTACAACAACCCAGTATATGACATACTAGAAGCAATACATAGTTTTAAAAGACCTTATTCGCAGTTGTAAATCCATCTAGTGTTTCTGCAGAACAACTTTGTAAATGTCTTCTTATAACTGTTAGTTGTGAGCACTGGAACGTCAGGGTCCTGGAAAGAACGCTTTGTTTGGAAGTTAATTTCCGCGGGCAGCAGGAGCTAGCTCACGCACACAGATGTCAGAGCGAAAGGCTCCGGCGATAGCAACGCCGCAGGCGGCCAGTTCGGAATTACTGTTGATTCACCGTCCGCCGGGCCGCTTTATTAGCGATTGCCCGGCCGTGTATTCGAGATTTTCTCTGTCTCTTTGGGCACGCCCTTTTTGTTGCAGGCGGCGGCCCGCGCTTTGTGAGTGTAACGGGATCACCGGTACAGAAGCCGGCGTAATCCTCTTAGCCGCTCAGTAATTATATATAGTGGACAGCGCAAAATATCAGGTCGCAGGCGGCGGCGCCTCAAAGGGCTCGCTTGCCGCGTCTGCGTGGGCGGGCGCGGGGCGCACGCAGTCCGTGCCGCCACCTGCGCTGCTCGCGAACCCTTTATAACGCGAGGCGACGACTTGCAGGGGCGGTTACAGTTAACCAGAAATTTTTTTAACTTTTACTAATTTTTTTGTTACATATTCGTAAGAAAGAGCGATCTAAATTCAATTGTAACGCAAAAAGAGAAATGATATTTTATCAATGGCGACCGGTTTCATTCTACATAGACCGTAAAGCATCTCTAAAAACCTAAGATGAATTTAGTTAGAAGGTGAGAGGAACATTTAAATACATTAACAGTGTTCAGAAAAAAATGTAAATTACAATAATATAGTTAATTGTACTAATACGTCAACATCGAAAACTGAAGTACCGATTTTTAACACAGTATTAATTAAACAAATCCAACGAAACTTACATACTTTGCCACAGATGTGCACAAAAAATCATGTCCGTACATAGCCGTTAAGAGAGGTAAAAGAAAGTAGACATACACACATAAGAAGAGTATTCCGCTGTCTCTCGCACTGGTACCAACTTCTAGCGCGGGTACGAATGAGGTGGTATGGTAGAAATGATACACGAAAAGTAACAACGTTTCATAAAATCGCATTCTGGGGAATTTCATGTTTAAATATTGCTGATGGTTCATTTCTAGTAACATACGCATACCGGGCACCTGCTGCCACAACTGCAGAGTTGTTGATGTTAGCAGTCGAAAATAAAACCCGTAGTAAAGACGCCTTTAGGTCCCACACATACTGTGCATAACATTGTTTACTGGTGTCAATTTTTGCCTTACTTCTCACTACAAGTAAACGAGAGTAACTTTGTATCCATTTGCTGCCTTTACCGCTAAATTTACGGTAATTACTAATTTTCAGTTTCTTCATCTTCAATAGAAGATTTCTCTTCTAAATGGCTCTGAGCACTATGGGACTAAACATCTATGGTCATCAGTCCCCTAGAACTTAGAACTACTTACACCTAACTAACCTAAGGACATCACACAACACCCAGTCATCACGAGGCAGAGAAAATCCCTGACCCCGCCGGGAATCGAACCCGGGAACCCGAGCGTGGGAAGCGAAAACGCTACCGCACGACCACGAGCTGCGGACGATTTCTCTTCTGTGCCAACCTTTTCATCTCATAGAAACAATTGCAGCCTATGTCCTCAATTATTTACTGGTTGTATTCCAATCTGTCTTCCTCTATAGATTTTACTCTTTTTCACCATAATCTTTACGCTCAGTAACTGAAGCAAAAATATATCACTTTATTGAAATTAAAAATACCTTTAAAATATTGATTTTTCTGCAGTTACGATCTCAGCAGTTCCGTATTCTCAGTTACAAGATTTCTCGACACCGTATATCACTTCAAAATATGGCTTGTTACTTTATTACAAATAAATAGTTATAAGAAATTCCTATGCTAGTTGAGCCGGCCGTGGTGACTGAGCGGTTCTAGGCGCTTTAGTCCGGAACCACGCACCTGCTGCGGTCGCAGGTTCGAATCCTGCCTCGGGCATGGATGTGTGTGATGTCCTTAGGTTAGTTAGGTTTAAGTAGTTCTAAGTTTAGGGGACTGATAACCTCAGCTGTTAAGTCCCATAGTGCTTAGAGCCTATACTAGTCGAGATTCTTATCACGCGGTTTGAGAAAATTGTGCCACTTTACAAAGCTATTATTTATTTAATTGGAGACTAACCCCATTATTTTGCCATGACACTAAATATTCAGGTACATAACGAAGTGATTCTAGTCATAACCAATCAAACGAACGAGGGCAGATTCATGTGGTGCCACTCCCTGAAGCTCGTAGGGGGGAGCAACACCGTATAAGGAAGTTAAAAGACTGTGGTGTGCGTACTGTAAGTACACACACCATCAGATTATTTGACTAGTCGCTCTAACGAAGTAGGCGAGTGTCAGCAATATGTCTCGTGGTCTTATCGTGGCGTGTTTATTTTCTCCCGTTAGTTCAGACGATAGAAATGCCACTTGCACGCTTAGAGTAGCAGATTGACGGTGACCAACTTTAAACAGAACTTGATTAATTTTCACACACATTCATTAAAATAATAAAAAGCATAGACATTACGTAACTTGATTCTGGATGCTGTTTACAATTGATAATCTGAAGTTCCTTTGGTCTTGGTACGTTAATCTTATTCTCACATATCTCTGATACTTGACAAAGTGTCTATTCATTTATCTTCATGGCTATGTACAGGAATATGGTAATCTTATCAGGCGCAGACTGGAACTTGACTATAGACTGGTACAGACTAATGCAGACTGGAACAGACTGGTGCAGACAAATGCAGACTGACTGATCGGAGGTCTGTACACTTGTTATAATGCCTCGCGCGATCAGGTATCACTGGGCGTGTGTGATCCGTGAGGAGAAAAGATTCTATGTTAACAGCAATCTCATTGGCTGCGTTACATATTAATACAAGGATCGGCGGAAGCAGAATTTGGTCCGTCTCTAAGGCAGCGCCATCTCGTAGTGCAGAGACGGACGAGCGCTGCGCCTGCGCTGTTGTGCTTAGTGGGGCGCGCTCTAGTGGGAACATTGTGTACGCGCTGACTACGCGGAACTATGTGCACAACAAAGACTTTCAACTTTCATAAAATACGAGGAACTTGGTTTGAAATTGTGCAAGTAGGGTGTTGCCACATGTAAGTTGCCTTAACGCTTGTAGTGGTAGTTAATGCCTGTGCATAACGGGCTTAACACAGCATCAGAGCGTGAAAGCATGAATTGCCGCCGATGCTGTCAGCTGCCTCTGTCAACGTCCTCTCTTACTCTTAAGTGAGCCGAAGCTCTGGCGTACAGTATCACTTAGAGAGCGAAAGACGTGCGGGGTAGCCATGCGGTCTACGGCGCGTTGCCACGGTCCTTGCGGCTACTCCCGTCGTAGGTTCGAGTCCTCCCTCGGGAATGGCTGTGTGTGTTGTCCTTAGCGTTAGTCAGTTTAAGTTAGAGTAACTATTGTATAAGCCTAGGGACTGATGACCTCCGCAGTTTGGTCCCATAAGAGCTTACCAAGAAAAAAGAGAGAGGGAGAGAGCGAAGTTTACAACCCCGATTGTCCGATTCAATCTAAACGCCTACAAATTAATTATTTTTATCATATTTTCGTTTCTCGATCATTTTTTACTGCACAATCCGAAAACAAAGGAAGTAGGTCACAGTACGCTTGTTCGCCCACTGCTTGAATACTGCTCAGCAGTGTGGGATCCGTACCAGATAGGGTTGATAGAAGAGAGAGAGAAGATCCGACGGAGAGCAGCGCGCTTCCTTACAGGATCATTTAGTAATCGCGAAAGCGTTAAGGAGATGATAGATAAACTCCAGTGGAAGACTCTGAGGCAGAGACGCTCAGTAGCTCGATATGGGCTTTTGTTGAAGTTTCGAGAACATACCTTCACCGAAGTTTCAAGCAGTATATTGCTCCCTCCTACGTATATCTCGCGAAGAGACCATGAGGATAAAATCAGAGAGATTAGAGCCCACACAGAGGCATACCGACAATCCTACTTTCCACGAACAATACGAGACTGGAATAGAAGGGAGAACCGATAAGGGTACTCAAAGTACCCTCCGTCACACACCGTCAGGTGGCTTGCGGAGTATGTATGTAGATGTAGATGTAGATACTCAGATGTTATCGTCATGTGTAATGAGGATAGTTTGATAAGTATGGTAAATTTACATGAAAGAGTGGAATGTTTTTGTTGCGGTTTAACGGTTGGTAAGTTCGATTATTCCAAGGATTATGTAAAAAAATTTAATACTGTACGGCATATAGTTTATGGTTGACAGCCGTATGAATTAGTCATTGTGTTGACTGCGCTTGAAAACAGGGAAAACCGAATTTCGCGCTGTTATTAAACATTTTGATTTGAAGAGTTGGACTGCCGCACAGATCAAATAATATCTGGATAAAGTTTGGGCGGACTGCGTACCGTCATTGAAGACTATTTACTTTTGTATTAATGAACTTAAACGTGGTCGGACAAGCACCGATGACAAAGCGCACCCTAGCTGTCCGACTGATGTCACCATAAAAGAAACGATTGATAAAATCCACAAATCCATTATATGATAATTCAACAGCACCGAATAAAAATTATTGAGATTTTTGAGACTGTAAGCATCTCAACTGAGCGAGTGCATAATGACCTGCTGGGATAATTGGCTACGAAAAAGCTGTGTGCAACGTGGGTGCCCCGACTGCTCACAGTCGACCAAGCGCATCAGGCAGAGCTTTATCTGGCGATGTTTACTTGCAGTCCGCAAGACTTTTTGCTCACATTTGTGACTGCTGATGAAACCTGAATCCCTCATCACACACTTGAATCAAAACAACACTCAAAACAATGGACAAAGACTGGTGAAAGTGTTCCGAGGAAGCAAAGGCTATTTTGTCAGATAGTAAGATGACGGTCACTGATCTTTGGGAGTCCCAAGGAATAATACTCATAGATTACTTGGAAGAAGGTGATGTTTAATCATAACTTCACCCTCTTATGCTTCATTGTTCGATCGTTTAAAACACGTTGTGTGGCGTTCGCTGTGTTATTCAGTGGTTTGTTATTAAACTAATTTGTAAATGAAAATGATAATCTTATTTCATTATATTGAGTAATTACAAAATAATTTTTCCTCCCGGCTAAAGATTTGGTCAAGTTGCTAAAGAACTCCAAGTTCACGTTGTGTTAAAGTGTTGTCTGTAAGTTGTGTAAGTGTCACTAAATCACAGTTCATATAAACAGATTCTATACAACTACTGATTATCATGGAAACAGTTATCTTCAGCAAAATGATCATTAAAACCATCGAATATCAGCCGCGCACAACAGTGACGTATGTTACATGAAACAATATTTTTCGCAACTCGTGCGTTATTAATTTCGGCTCCATACATCAGCTAGAAAAGTTTGTTATATGGATCGTGCTATGAGCACTGTTTTTTAAAGGACCAATCTGATTCGAATTATTTTCATTAAAATGAATTCGGGACCACCGGTGCACATTTATTTTTACACATTTTTATTACCTTCAGCATTTATGTCTGCAGAGTTGCGTAATTTGAATTTGCCGCTGAGATAACTGTTAAGATGGCGGCAGACAATTGATAGAGACTTTCTATTGTTAGATCAACTTAAATTTCCTTTCAACAGGATAAGTATTTCAAATGCTTATTAAGCTTTACTTTCATACTGTGCACTATTTAGACTAATTTCCATCAAGCAAACCTTTGACATTTTTGTAAGAAAAACAGATAAAAACGCGATATAAATCGCTACCATCAATGGCTGCGCTCCTTGCAGCGGAAAGAAACAATTAACACAGATAATGCTTACTGAGAGAGAAATTAAAGTTATAAATAATTATTCACTCATATTTATAATAATAATGAACTCTATTCTCAAGTGATTATTAACAAATAATTACAATTTCTTAACAGACCTCAGTTTTATATGCGTCTTGCGTCCGCAACCTACAAAAGCCAACCAACAAAAGGTAAAAACAAAGGAAGACAAACGCAGATCATAAAAGGAATTTACAATTATCATTGTCTTTGTACGATACAGATCGATATGTCCAATTAAATCATAAAATATTATACAAGTAATTAATATTTATCACCGTTTTTACTGTTTTTTCATATGTCGGATAGATAATGTTTATAACCGTTAGAGGTATAATTTCCTCTCGTCGCACTGTAGCTAAAATTTATCTCGTGGATTTTACAGTTGGCTGAGAAGGTTGACACGGAAAAAGTGCTCTTTCACCTGGATAGCGCACTATTCCACAGATCAGCAAGTGCATGAATTGGGCTTTGAATTGGTTCCTCATCGAAGCTACTCGCCAGATTTAGTCCCAAGTGACTTCTTCCTGTTTCCTAATTTGAAACTTTAGCTTCCTGGGAAGAAACTTTCGTCAGATGAGGTAGTGATAGTTCAGTGAACGAGTATTTTTCAGAGTCTCACAGAACCTATTTTTTCGATCGGATGAAAAAGGAGGATCACTGGACTAAGTGTATATCCCTCAAAGGAGACCACCCTCGTACATAATGCGACGCGAGTATTGAACTGGTGGACCAGAGTCCAGGGGCAGTACAAAACCCTTACGAAAACGCAGCAGTGTTTGAATATCCAATCAGGAGGCACTGGACAGAGGCCACGTGTTCCCCTAGTCTTCTTTCAGAGGAAAACTCGTGACTCTTGCCTCTTGTGGTTTGGCTCTGCTTTAGGGTAGACGACTTACGCCATCTATCTTCGTCGCTATTGTAACTCGTGTCTGCCTCTGCCTTCATTATTCCACATCCACCCTGTGAACACAACTGTTCCTTTCGAACCTCTTGTAGCCTTGGCCACCCATCCCTGTTGCTTTTGAGGCTGGCACTCTTTGTAGCTCAGCCGCTCCTGGAGCGTCCTAGTGTACGCAACACAACTGCAGTACCAGCAGAATTCTTTTATTGTGTTTATGCCTCTCAGTCTCCCCGGATACATCCACCTTTTCCATACCGCCGGTAATAGACGATGTACAGAAGATGTGGCGGTTCTCTTTTAAAATTAAAGTATTTAGATAGCCTAAAATTCCAAGAGCAACAGCTCAGCATAGCCGCAACTATGTTTTTATAATTTGGCTCGACTGAACCACCACAATAAAGGCGGTGATTAAAATTTCCAGAGACAACAATTTCAAGAAGTGTAAAAATTATAAATGGTGTTCCACATTAGCATCTGATCGCTTTCAAAATGCCGCTAACAAAACACATTATTTAAGATTACTAATTTCATGGCATAAATATTCATTGTAGCTTTACAGGGTGATTTAAAAATTTCACACTGCTTAAATGGACTGAAAATAAAAGGAGTATGCTTTATATCAGTTCACTCTGTAAAATAATCCACAGATACGCAGATCAAAAACATAATATATTTTAGCAATTGTACAGGGCTACTATAAATGATTCATTCGTTTTCGGTGTTCTGTATTTCGACACGTACAAATATGACTCATGCATGAATATGATCGTAAACTCACAGAGCTTGCAGTGTTTCATTGTGGCGTTACGGGTAGAGTCCCTTGACAAATCGGCTAAACTACAGGAAAATAGTTTTTGTGTGTTGGAATACGCGAGATTTTTATCTGTTATATGACAGTGCAGAGTGTATTTATAAGGAACTCTGAAGCAGAACCACCATGTAAACAGAATGATTGTGCATTGATATCGACAATTTAGGGATACCGGTTGTCTCTGTAAATAAAGAAGTACCAAGTTTGCCAAATGCAACCTTGGGAAATTTTCGTACGCAGTCCAATTAAATCAACTGTCCGCCCAGGACACAAACTTGCAATACTGCAGCAAACTGTGTGGAAGATTTTGCGACGGTGGTTACTTTCCAAACCGTACCGTCTGCAGCTCATCTAATGTTTAAAACTGGAAGACTATGACCGGCGCCATCACTTCCGCCTCACAACGCAGAAAGCATTTAAGGATGAACATTTCGCCTCCTAGCTGATATTCAGCGACGAAGCAACCTTCCATTTATCTGGAAAGATTAATCACGACTATCTGGGAGTGTGGGGCACTGAAAACTCTCATGAAATTGTGCCTAAAACGTTCCTCTGTGATAGTACGAAAGCGCGGCGCCCTGCGACGTCTCCCCAGGGCTCTGCGACACTTCAAACAGCGGGATGTCCACACCTGCGAATAAAGGCCTCAGCTCAGAAGTTCATGTGAGATGTAAGGAGTATTAATGATGTCACATGGGCACCACATTCCGCCACAATTATGCCCAACGCCATCGTGGGCATGTCACACGACTGAAAGATCTTCATACCACCTCTCGCCCACATTTCACTCCTTATTTTGACACCTCTGCTGCGGAGGTCAGAACCGTGACGCCCGTTAGGTAGGGTTGCCTGCCCTCAGGCGCCAGAGCAGCCGCAAAACATCATTCAGCTGAATGGATGACAGAGTTTCTGACAGGTACATTTTTAACGTGCGCAATAAAGGTGTGTGGGTGGCCCCAAGAGTGTTGCCGAAATAGGGTATCTTAGACGGATGTGAGTGTGTGGGTGCTATTCTGTCATTCTGTGCAACGGATTAATCTGAGATGTACCCTTTACTCTGTGGCTCCTGTAAGATGCAATTTCCACCCCCACACTACAACAGAAGTCAGACAGACGCTCCTAACGTTCTAAAGAGAAATGCCTGAAAAACTTTCAGCAATAAATATCTTCTGGAGTCGTCTGCTGCAAGGAAATGACACAAAAAATTCACAAAATTTCTTACGTAACTGATGGGATACTTGGGTACAGGAGTAGTGCTGGTTAGTGTAAGAAAAACATGAAACTCACGAAAATTATTATTTATTTTTGCAAAAATTCTGAGAAATCACAATGGCACTTTTAGTTATGAACTTAACAAGTTATTTCCAGGTTCTTTTCGGAATGTGAAGTTACCTCTTAAGGATAGGATTCGCTAATGAAATTTCTATACAAAGTTTATTGACTTGGCACAAAGGCTGAGAGCCGCGCCTACTCAACTTGAATAATTATCTGTTAGAATGTTGCTAGGTATGGTTGAGGCTGTCGCGTGCGAAATGCAGTGAAGTGTACTGTTGTGGAGGAAATATGGGGCTCGCAAGAGCTGTAGCGCACAATACCGTAAGCTTCGATGACTGCTGTCTGCGCCGCTCTCTGCTGACAAATAAGATAACTCTCGTTCTATCTGGATTGACCTTCGCCAGTCAAACTCTCCCTACGCCTTGATGAAGTCAAGGACTGCTATTCGCCCCTAGTCTAACTATTGGCGTGGTACACTGGTCAGATAACCAGTCCACCGCGATGGGACTCACAAATTCGCTCGCAGGCGTTTAACTATAACTCTGTCCATTCACACCGCACAATAAGTGTGGCGGCCAACACAGTGAACAACGCTTAATCGCAATATAGAGTCGTATTCTGATTCGCTCTGAACAGAGGTGCTCTCCCAGTGAAGTACTGAGGAGAGACTTGTTCCTCGCTCTTTGAGTACATGTACGACCACGCACTCTCTCGTTACATCTTCTCGCTCCAAGAGCGACAATGGAACAGCCTCTCTCCACGCCAGATGTGAAGGGGTATATCTTTCGGGCTCTTCCATTACTCCTTCAGCGCAAGGCGTCAGAAATATCGTCTGCCAATCAGCATTGCTGTTCTAAAACGGGAGAATGATGTTTCGTTTATGGCGACCAATCCGGAAATCTGTAGCATCGGCGTTTGGCGTTTGCTGTCTCCCTGTGAAAACCTCTGAAACTGCGTGCTATATTTGTAAAGAATGCGTAGGCTGGGCGCTCCCACACAATGTAGCGGAATTTGCTTTTAAGCCGAATACGGGGTCGTTCCTCCTTTCACTCAGGCAAACGCTGTCTGCTCTACGGGCGGTCACCGGCCGACTTCGATAGGTTGGGACCGGCCTCCTGGCGTGCGGTTGCTCTCCCGAACTAAAAGCCCCTGTGACCGTCGCGTCTGGAATGTATGTGTGTACGCCAGCCTCGAGTATTTCAACCACGGTGCGCTTACTTGTTATTTGCATATCGTTTACGTGAATTCATACAACATTGACTTTATCTTATCGAGTTTGGGTTCGAATGAGCGTCTTGATGTGCGGAATATGATTGCGAGGGCGGAATATGTAAGCAATGAAGGTCAGGAGACCACGACGTCTTACATGGTCTCTTTGGCAATTCATTCACGCACATGTCAATGTTGCACCTCTCTGTGATCACGCCACAAAAGGGCGCGAAACAGGAGCGCTGAAAACTTATGAACACCCTTTCCTGCTTTGGATCACTTTCTTATTTCGTCTAATTGTTTCTGACGGCCCCTAATTGTTACACTCTGTATCCAGCAGCAAAAATTGCGGTCACACTACACTCGAAAGGGGTCAGATGATGTTCAGTGGCGTTGCCGCTCCACGATGTCCTTAGAACAGGATTGAATCGTCCGGGGGTTGGGAGCAGTGGCCACATTTGTCAAGAACGTCGTCCTGTTGGTCATCACAATACGAACTGTCATTTTCGGCTGCGAAATATGTGGGAATCAACGGCCCAAGGGAATGGGTTGTTTCGCTGACTCCCTTTATGCCACCTCTTTAAGGCACTTCGTGTCGATTCAGAGCGGCGGTGTGTCTGAAATGCTTTCCTCGGGCACCCATGATAAAACCGCGTGGCTTCAAAGTTGGACGTTGCGGTTCTGTTCTCCACCGCAGAGGCGACCAAACAATGGATGAAATGTGGGTAAGAGGGGTGGGACGATGTTCTCATCGCGTGACACTTTCACGCCACCGTCCCAATGTGACACCATTACCCCACGTTACGCCTCACATTAACTTCTGAGCTGTGTCGCCTGTGTCGACAGCTTGCGGTTTGATGCGTCACCCAGCCCAAGGGTGACGTCACATGGCGCCTCGCTTTTGCACCATTACAGAGGTAGGTCGTAGTAGGCACATTTGAGCCAAATTCCAGACTTATGCTTCCCAATGGGAGACGATTACGTGGTTTCGAGAAATTTATATTTTTTGCGCAGAGTATAATAAAATGAGCGTACTTGATTTGTGGCAGCGGTGTCTAGGGACTGCAGTCTTTCTGAAAAACTCCCTAATAATCAGGTTTTAAGGTCCCGTCTCCTTGGAGATTATATGGGTTAATTAATCATTATTATGTTACATTCCTCTTGTTTTAGTTGGCCGTGTATACCGAGACTTCGTTCATTGTTAAATGCAATGGTGTGGTACTAACTGATGGAGACGCGTTAAGAACTGGTAAAATTTAATGTATTTCCTTTATCACACTGCACAAACATAAGCACACTATTGTTCAAACTGAGTGCCACTACTATTAAACATAGAGATGAATCCTTCGCTACGCAACCGCTTTTGGCTCAAGCGGCCTACACTTTCCACAGCCTCTCAACAACTGCCTTTGCTTGCGACTCTCTGCGCCACTGGGCATTGTCGCCCTCAAAAGAACAACCACTTACAGATACTATACACCAGTACCCTCACAAGGTCTGTGTTGTATTTTGTGTGACAGAAATACAATGCTCATTATTCCACTAGAGATTTTATTACGACGACATGTTACCATAACCACAACACCAAGTCGGTTTTTACCGACACAGACGAAAAATTTCTCACAATCTTACAAACAAATTCGTAAAATCTTTTACATAAATGTGGTTCCTAATACGTTAGTACTGTCATCTTCCAGAGCAGACATTTAACTACTTCCTATAGAAAATTGCCGTAACGTTGCGGACAGTAGCAAAGTCATTTTTATTGCAAAAATGAAAGTTTAAGAATTCATATCGGCATAAATAATTTCCGTGATTCTGAAGGTAGAAAACAAAATTATTCCTTTAGTATCGATCTGTTACACTACTGGCCATTAAATTTGCTACACCACGAAGATCACGTGCTACAGACTCGAAATTTAACCGACAGAGCATTCACACAAGGTTGGCGCCGGTGGCGACAACTACAACGTGCTGACATGAGGAAAGTTTCCATCCGATTTCTCATACACAAACAGCAGTTGACCGGCGTTGCCTGGTGAAACGTTGTTGTGATGCCTCGTGTAAGGAGGAGGAATGCGTACCAACACGTGTCCGACTTTGATAAAGGTCGGATTGTAGACTATCGCGATTGCGGTTTATCGTATCGCGACATTGCTGCTCACGTTGGTCAAGTTGCAATGACTGTCAGCAGAATATGGAATCGGTGGGTTCAGGAGGGTAATACAGAACGCCGTGCTGGATCGCAACGGCCTCGTATCACTAGCAGTCGAGATGACAGGCATCTTATCCACATGGCTGTAACGGATCGTGCAGCCACGTCTCGATCCTTGAGTCAACAGATGGGGGCGTTTGAAAGACTACAACCATCTGCACGAACAGTTCGACGACGTTTGCAGGAACAGACTATCAGCTCGGAGACCATGGCTGCGGTTACCGCTGACGCTGCATCACAGACAGGAGCGCCTGCGATTGTGTGCTCAACGACGAACCTGAGTGCACGAATGGCAAAACGTCATTTTTTCGGATCAATCCAGGTTCTGTTTACAGCATCATGAAGGTCGCATCCGTGTTTGGCGACATCGCGGTGAACGCACATTGGAAGCGTGTATCATCACCATACTGTTGTATTACCCGGAGTGATGGTATGGGGTGCCATTGGTTACAAGTTTCAGTCACCTCTTGTTCGCATTGACGGCGCTTTGAACAGTGGACGTTACATTTCAGATGTGTTACGACTCGTAGCTCTACCCTTCATTCGATCCCTGCGAAACCCTACATTTCAGCAGAATAATGCACGATCGCATGTTGCAGGTCCTGTACGGGCCTTTCTGGATACAGAAAATGTTTGACTGCTGCCCTGGCCAGCACATTCTCCAGATCTCTCACCAATTGAAAACGTCTGGTGAATGGTGGTCGAGCAACTGTCTCGTCACAATACGCCAGTCACTATTCTTGATGAACTGTGGTATCGCTTTGGAGGTGCATGGGCAGCTGTACCTGTACACGCCATCCTAGTTCTGTTTGACACAATGGCCAGGCGTATCAAGGCCGTTATTACGGCCAGAAGTGGTTGTTCTGGGTATTGATTTCTCAGGATCTATGCAGCCAAATTGCGTGAAAATGTAATCTCACGTCAGTTCTAGTATAATATATTTGTCCAATGAATACCCGTTTGCCATCTGCATTTCTTCTTGGTGTAGCAATTTTAATGGCCAATAGTGTATAATGGATAATTTTTTCTTTGCAGAATATACTATTTATTTATTTTTAGTTTATGTTGGCTATGTAAAAAAGTACCAAGCTAACTTTCTGGAAAGCACATATTTTTCTGTAAAAAGAATACTGATTGCTCTCATAATTAAAACGAGGTACAGATAAACAAATAGTAAAAAAGGATAAATGCAATGGAAAAATAAGTACCCCAGCGAAAAACGTGAATCACAAAATTGACTAGATAAATAGACCGGCCTCGATCTGTTAAACTTCGGAAAAGGAATATCAGTTTTCGACTGTTAGAACCGTTATAAGTAGAAGAATTTTTAAACCTGTCAACATACGGATCTTAAAGCACGTTAAAATAAAGGGGAATAGTCGTGCCGGAGTAGCATTAGAGGATAGGATTCGCACAGGGCGAGGTGAGTGAGAAAATTGTGCAAGTGCGTGTCAGCGGCAGGTGTGGGCCTGGAACAATAGTGGCAGCGTGTGGGGCCATCCACTCTCGTGTGTTTGTCTGCAAACAAATCCGTGCACCGCAGCCCGTCACGCCATCCCACGCCCGTGTTATCTAGATGCGCGCTGCTCATGAAATAAACAACGGCGTGACGTCACGGTGACGCACGCGCAGGTCGCGCGGGTCGCGGCAGGGTGCGCGCTGGTGCGTGGTGCGTGCCCACTCACTCCAGCTGTTCTCCAAAGGGCAGTCGCCGCACGTCACGCCGCGAAACTCGCGGTAACATCTCTCTCTGGATTACGAGGCTGGAGAAAGGCTATTATGACTATGCGCCGCAGGCGTCGCCAATTAACCTGAGCCAGTGATATCGGTATATAACACACTGACGGAAACAAACTCGCAATACCAAAAAGTAATTAACGTCGAGCAATGAAATTTCGTTATTAGGTTACATATTTATTAACAGTGTAAGATCGCAGGTTAATGTAATCACAAGATAAGCCATTGCAAATGTGAAATGCTAGTACATCAATAATCGGTGTAACGGCCAAAATGTTGAATGCAAACATGCAAATGTCCATGCATTGTGTTGTACAGGTGCCGGATGTCAGTTTGTGGGATGGAGTTCCATGCCTGTTGCACACGGTCAATCAACACAGGGGCGGATAACGGTTTCTTGATGACGCTGGTGTTATCGTCCGATGATGTCTCATTTGTTCTAGAATGGAGAGAGATCTGGTGATCGAGCAGGCCAAGGGAACATGCCAACACTCTGTAGAGTGTGTTGGGCTACAACAGCGGTATGTGGACAATCGTTATCCTGTTGGAAAACGCCACCTTGAATGCTGTTCACGAACGGCAGCACAACAAATCGAATAATCGGACTGACGTATAATTCTGCAGTCAGGGTGCGTGGGTTAACCATGCGTGGCATAACCACGGGAATGCTCCTGCTGTCGTACGAAATTACGAAACCCTACCCTAGATTATAACTACAAGTGTAGGTCCAGAGCGTCTGCCGGTCGGAGTGGCCTTGCGGTTCTAGGCGCTACAGTCTGGAACCGAGCGACCGCTACGGCCGCAGGTTCGAATCCTGTCTTGGGCGTGGATGTGTGTGATGTCCTTAGGTTAGTTAGGTTTAATTAGTTCTAGGCGACTGATGACCTCAGAAGTTAAGTCGCATAGTGCTCAGAGCCATTTTTGAACCAGAGCGTCTAGGGCTGAGATAGGTTCGTTGCAGCCGTTCATCTGGCCTCCTTCTAATCAAAACACGACCGTCACTGGCACCTAGGCAGAACCAGGCTTCATCAGAAAACACAATAGACACCCACCCTGTCTTCCAATGAGCTCTCGTTTAACACCACTGAAGTCGCAAATGGCGGTGGTTTGGGGTCGGTGGAATGCGCCTACAGGGGGTCTGACTCGTAGCTATCCTTGAGGCAACCGATTTGAAAAAGCAAATTGTGTCGCTGTGGTGCCAACTGCTGATCAAATTGCCGCTGCAGATGTAGTACGACGCGCCGGAGCCACACGTCGAACACAGTGGTCTTCCATCTCAGCAGTGCCACTTGGGCATTCGGAGGCGTGTCTTCTTTCTACTGTACCTTCTCGTGACCACCGCTGCCGGCAAACATATACAGTGGCTACAGTCCTGCATAGTCTTTCTGCAGCACCGCAGAAGGAACATCCGGCTTCTCATAGCTGTATTACACGATCTCATTGTCCGCGAGTCGTGGTCTTGCGGTAGCGTTCTCGCTACCCGCGCCGGAGGTCCCGGGTTCGATTCCCGGCGGGGTCAGGGATTTTCTATGCTTCGAGATGACTCGGTGTTGTGTGTCTTTCATCCTCATTCATTTGCAAATCGCCGTAGTGGCGTTAAAGAACTTTTGGAGCGGCGGCCGAAACGCCCCGCTAAGGGTCTCCCGGCCACCAATGCCATACGCTCATTATTATTACGACCTCGTTCGAACTCAGTGAGGTGTTAATGACGGCGTCTTTGTCGCCTTAAAGGTATTCTTGACTACTTACCTAAAATTAACTCCCAAGTCCAGTCTCAAAGGTAACAAACGCTCACGACCGTTACAGCGTATATGTAAAGCAAAGCTGATTTGCATTCTAACCGTGGCGCTACTAGCGCCATTCTTACGTGACCGGCGCAAAATTTCAACAGATATCATAATCCAGATGTAGAACTCGCCTACCAGCTGTCGTTTATGCCGTAAGACTACTTCTTGGGGGACCGATGACCGTAGCAGTCTGGTCCCTTTAATCCCTCCAAACCAACCAACTACTTCTTGGTGATATGATTTTTTTTCCGTCACAATATTTTAGTGAAGTGACTCGCTAAGCTGTCAGGAAGATGAAGAACTGTATTTTAGCAGTCAGCTCCACGAATTATTCTTTAGTCTCTGTCGGTTTAGGTCGTATCGGCCATCATCACAGATAACAAGCAGTACATCAGATGGAAAAGGAATACATCTTTCCTTTAGATGAACTGAAAGTTTTCAAAGTTACAAGACTTTTAGAAAACCATAAGTAATACTCCATGACTCTAATCAGCATAAAATAGGTCTCATAGTAACTCACAACTGAGTCTGAGAGGACTGATCTCAGTTGAAACTGAGATTTTGTCTGAAATTTTGAGAACAAACAGGGTGGTCAGCAACAGGTTGAAAACCTCTTAAGGGTGTTGCAACATAGGTTGCTCTGAGAAATAAATGTTAAGGAAAAAATTCATATGAGCGCCATTTCCGAGATATCACTGAAGTTAGCACATCAGGCTGTTATTCAAGCGACGCGCCAGAGACAGTGTCGCCAAACGTGTTCTTCGTATGATTTCCTAAAACCGAACATGAGAGTGATACAAAAATTGCACATGGGACAGTAAGCATGGAACCCGAGATAAAGGCTGAGCTGTCTACTGCGCTATCATCTACGCTATGAGAACAACTAACACTAATTGTATCTGGCAGGCTGCTTTAATTTGCGCGCACAAAGGCCTGATTGGGTAACTTCAACGCTATTTCACTCGGAAACAGCGCAACTTATCGCACTTTTTTCTTAAAAAATATTTCTCAGCACAGCCTACTGTGCAACACCCTCACGGGCTTTTCAGATCTTTTCTCACCACACAGTACAGTGCAAAGTATAACTGATGATTCACCAAAAAATCTTCAACATCATAAAAGAAATGCAAGGCATCAAACACCAATGACTAGGTGCCACGCAGAAGGTCAACTTTCATAAATTCACAGCCAGTCAACAGACAGAAAGAAGTCTGAAACTTAAAAAAAAGCATAGATACTATGACGACAGACTTAAGCGGCAGAATGAAGAATGTCTTGAGAGATGTGAAGAAAAAAAAGTAACCACTGGTTCTACCAAGAGCGAAGAGGTAGATAAGAAGACGACAAACTAAGTGCTCGGATTAAAAACGGTGGAAGATAGCGGTGAAGTACTTCTCCCTTCCGGTTCAATCGACATCGAAGAAGCAGTGAAGGAAACAAAACAAAGATTAAGAGTGGAATTAAAATTCAGGGAAAAAAGGATGTCAGTGATGAGATTCCTTGGTGACATTGAAAAGGGACTGTCGCTGGGGGTATATTACTTGAAAGAGGTTATGGCAGAAGTTGCCTTCAATAAAAGTTATCTGTTTGTGGGGAAATTATCTGTTCTTAGTTATAGGTATGTTTAGGGATATTTTACTTTCTTTAACGACAAGGAAGAATTTTGCAATCAGTTTACACTGCTTTTCTGTCATAGGTTCTCAGAAACTTCCTTCATCTGTATTACAGCCCTCAATGGGTGTGGATATTAAACACGCTGGCCTACGGCCAGTAGAAACCGACAAGACTGCCGGCAATTATGGCAGCGTCTAACGATATTTAGGCCCCGATTGGTAATAATGCGCAACGGATTCTTTTGGAGGGATCAATGAAGGAGTTTTCCGTCATAGAACGCAGCACACCTATCGGCAGTCTGTGCCATTAATATTTATAATTATTAAAAGGGTATCGGGTTTGTTCAAGCATAGCATAATGAAGTTATTCTGAATAAATTTACTTTATTTCTTTCATAGATGTTTCTCCTAATTTAATATAATGTCAGGTGGAGTTGAAGCCTCTTATTATTTTACACAACTACACGCAACACGCCCGCTATTTCTGGGAAAGGTGGGATTCTTAACAGACGGGATTGCATCTCATCAGCCACTATTAATGTTCCCGCTACTTTAATACTAAAACACATAGGACAGGATAGACAAGAACTCAAACATGCACCTAGTGCACAGATTCAATACTAGCATGCAATGGGGTGAGGACAGAGATTGGCTTGGCCTTAGACGATAAAGCTTTCTTTTCTATACTCCTATTCTGTACTGTATAGCATCTTCAGTTATTATTTAGCCAGTATCAAAGGATACTGCATGTGCACGTGGTGGCTATGACCACGTGGGTTCAAAGTGGCTTTCCACATGCTTACAAGATTTTAATCAAACGGTCGAAACTGTGTAAATGCCTGTAGCAGTTTATTTAAATAATATATTGGTTCTACTCGAGTTTCTCTATAGGCGAGCGTAGCTCCCTTGTTACTAGTTCGTCACATGTGGAGCATGTGGCCCCTGTTTGTAATACACAGAAAACACACATTAAAAATCAATAAACCCTTCCAAAATTCCTAACACACATAAATAAATTTAAAGTCACACGGTTTGTCACCTAACTCTATCATATAGATGGACAATTTCACTATCCAAGCCTAACGTTGCCTACCACGTGTCGTGAACACAAAGACATGCATATATCACTCTCAATACACAAAAATCATACAACAGAAAATAATCAAAATACCTATGAGCGGAATCAGTGGTTTCCCTATTCAACGCTGGGCTGAAAAACAATGGGTTAGTCACAAATATCTAGTATTCCAATACCTTTTTCCATTACCCATCGAGACGGACATGCTGAAGGCACGTCCACTCGCTTACCCTTTCTTCGCAGAACAGCCCCTTACCATGGCGGAGCTCCTGAGAGCCCCTGGTATTCGGTGGAGGGGGTAGCCTGACCAACCTCTCCCCGTTAAACCCTATGTTCTCACATTCTCTTTGACAAAGTTTTGCCTGTGGTCGATCTCTGCCACTCAAGCCCAAGGAAACAAAGTTGGCACTACAGTCCACCAAGAGTTGTCTGCTTCCAAACTAATGGCTGACATCGCTTCAGGAAACATGGGAATAGATTGTAAAGGATATTTCACGTGCGTGAACATATTAACATTAAATAAATATTCTACAACATAATAAATATTCTACAACATAATAAATCAACGTTCCATCCTACATCATGGGAGTTTCGTGGCGCCAGCGGTGGGGCCGCGTTTCGAGAGAGAGAAAAACGGCAAGTGGCCGCACCCGTGAATATCTCTCGATTATGCTGTCCTTTTAAGAAGGTACGGTTGCAAAACATCGTATTTAATCATGGAACGGTACATACAGTACCGTTGCAACATTGTCATCCTCAATGAAATAGAGGAATAACATCTGGACATGTCGAATGAAATGAACAGTAATCAGAACACTGTGTGGACTGTCATTAAATCTATGAAGGAGGAATGTGTTAGGGCGTGACAGAAATGAGATCAGCAATTAATTTGACATCAAAATTGGGGACTTTGAGGTAGACGAAGTGAAGGAATTCTGCTACCTAGGGAGCAAAGTAAGATACAACCGTCAAAGCCGGGACACAGAGAGCAGATTAGCAGAGGCAAAGAGGACGTTCCTTGGAAAAGGAAGTCTGCTACTATCAGATATTAGACTTAATTTGGGGGAGAAATTTCTGTAATTGTAAGTTTAGAGCACAGCTTTGTATGGAAGCGAGTCATGGACTGTGGGGAAACAGGAAAGGAAGAGAATAGAAGCGTTTGAAATGTGGTGCTTAGAAGGCTGTTGAAAATTACGTAGACAGATGAGGATGTGGTTCTCCATAATACCGACGAAGAAAGGAATATGTGGATGACACTGAAACAAGAAGGGTTGCAGACGTCCAGATAATCGGATGCAGAATATGTGCAGGCGGGTCTGCCCTGGAACTAAAACGGATTAACGACGGGGCCTGGAGAGCCGGCGAACCTGTATGTGGTTTTCAGGCGGTTTCTCACATTCAGTTAGGTAAATCCCAGGCTGGTACCCACATCCCGCTTCAGATACACGGTACGCGAGCATTTAGAAAACATCCTCACAGTTGAAAATATGGAGGGTGTTCAAAAGAAAAGGTACGAAACAAGACTGTTGGTGTAGCTGATATTACACTACTGGCCATTAAAATTGCTACACCAAGAAGAAATGCAGATGATAAACGGGTATTCATTGGACAAATATATTATACTAGAACTGACATGTGATTACATTTTCACGTAGTTTGGGTGCACAGATAATGTGGAATCAGTACCCAGAACAACCACCTCTGGCCGAGCGGTTCTAGGCGCTTCTGTCCGGAATCGCGGGACTGCTACGGTCGCAGGTTCGAATCCTGCCTTGGGCATGGATGTGTGTGATGTCCTTAGGTTAGTTAGGTTTAAGCAGTTCTAAGTTCTAGGGGACTGATGACCTAAGATGTTAAGTCCCATAGCGCTCAGAGCCATTTGAACCATTTTTGAGCCAACCACCTCTGGCCGTAATAACGGCCTCGATACGCCTGGGTATTGAGTCAAACAGAGCGTGGATGGCACGTACAGGTACAGCTGCCCATGCAGCTTCAACACGATACCACAGTTCATCAAGAGTAGTGACTGGCTTATTGTGACGAGACACTTGCTCGGCCACCATTGACCAGACGTTTTCAATTGGTGAGAGATTTGCAGGATGTGCTCGCCAGGACAGCAGTCGAACATTTTCTATATTCAGAAAGGCCCGTACAGGACCTGCTACATGCGGTCGTGCATTATCCTGCTGAAATGTAGGGTTTCGCAGGGATCGAATGAAGAGTAGAGCCACGAGTCGTAACACATCTAAAATGTAACGTACACTGTTCAAAGTGCCGTCAATGCGAACAAGAGGTGACCAAGACGTGTAACCAATGGCACCCCATACCATCACGCCGGGTGATACGCCAGTATGGCGATGACGAATACACACTTACAATGTGCATTCACCGCGTTGTCGCCAAACACGGATGCGACCATCATGATGCTGTAAATAGAACCTGGATTCATCCGAAAAAATGACGTTTTGCTATTCGTGCACCCAGGTTCGTCGTTGAGTACACCATCGCAGGCGCTCCTGTCTGTGACGCAGCGTCAAGGGTAACCGCAGCCACGGTCTCCGAGCTGATAGTCCATGCTGCTGCAAACGTCGTCGAACTGTTCGTAGAAATGGTTGTTGTCTTGCAAACGTCCCCATCTGTTGATTCAGGGATCAAGACGTGACTGCACGATCCGTTACAGCCATGCGGATAAGATGCCTGTCACCTCTACTGCTAGTGATACGAGGCCGTTGGGATCCAGCACGACGTTCCGTATTACCCTCCTGAACCCACCGACTCCATATTCCGCTAACAGTCATTGGATCTCGACCAACGCGAGCAGCAATGTCGCGATACGTTAAACCGCTATCGCGATAGGCTACAATCCGACCTTTATCAAAGTCGGATACGTGATGGTACGCATTTCTCCTCCTTACACAAGGCGTGACAACAGTGTTTCACCAGGCAACGCCGGTCAACTGCTGTTTGTGTATGAAAAATCGGTTGGAATGTTTCCTCATGTCAGCACGTTGTAGGTGTCACCACCGGCGCCAATCTTGTGTGAATGCTCTGAAATGCTAATCATTTGCATATCACAGCGTCTTCTTCCTGTAGGTTAAATTTCGCGTCTGTAGCACGTCATCTTCGTGGTGTAGCAATTTTAATGGTCAGTAGTGTAAAAAGTAGGCCTAATCACCAGAGGCATGAGGACATTTCTTTTTTCCTTCTCTTTTAGTGGGCGAAATACATTAAGTCGCGGGACGACATGTCCAGGCTGTCGGACGAATGCTGAAACTGGTCCCTTACGCTTTGTGTGACCTCGGCGTCGTGTGGACGTGCAATGTCGTGGAACCGAATCACTCCCTCCTTGAGCAGTTCAGGCCGTTTACTCTTGATGGACTTGCATAGGGTACGGAGCGTTTCACAGTACACTACTAATGATTTTCCCGTGCTCGAGGAATTCGATGAGTATGGGACCTCGGAAGTCGAAAAAGACGGTGAGCTTCACATTGCCTCCTACAAAGGGCACAGCTCTGAATTCTTTAGGTGGAGGTGACGACGCTACATTCGCGTTCCTAGGTGTCTCACTACGATATCCAAAAGCGGCATGTGAAAATTTTAAACGGCCTGGTAGTTACGACGTTTCGTGTCTTTTCATTTGCATTTGAGCACTGTTTGGATATTTAATCTGACCGTAGACAGATGTGGTTCGTAGATGTCATACCAGGGGTAGTAGTGCTCTCAGAAAGGGTCACCCACTAACATTGCCTCAACACCTATAACTGTAACGGCCGCAGCTTTGAAATTCCGAGCATAAAGAATCCCCTACCAGTGTTACGAACCCTGTCCCCTACCAGTGTTACGAACCCTGGAAGCAACAACAGTCACGGCCAAGAAACTGCACGGGCAAATCAGCCGCAGACCTCACATACAACGCTCAACTGCTGGGAGAACAAGCTCGGATTACGAAATGCTGGGGAAGGAAACAGGCAGTGCCCTTTTCACTGGAACCATCCTGGCATTTTCATGCAGCTATTTATGGAAGTCACGGAAGCTAAACCTGGATGGCCGTGAGCCGGTTTCAACCATCGTCCTCCCAAATGTGAGCGCAGTGTGCCGCCTCCGTAACACATCGGTCAGTTGCTGGAGGAAGAGTTTGATGCAATTTTCCAAGGAGCGGAAGAGCCAATACCGTGTTACGAGTGGGGGCCGAAATGTACGCGTTTTAGCTCACGCAAGCTGGCGTGAGAAAGGAAGAACTATACTGACGTGAGGTCTGGGACATGACAAGGAATGATAATTCAGAAACCGAACGAAATTAGTTTGATACTTAACTTTAATCCATTAATGATGAACGTCGCTCTTAACGGTACATGATTCACAATATTATCTGTTCAGATTATAGTAACTGAATATGGCGCCTTGCTAAGTCGTAGCAAATGACGTAGCTGAAGGCTATGCTAAACCGTCGTCTCTGCAAAAGAGAGCGTATGTGGACAGTGAACCATCGCTAGCAAAGTCGGCTGTACAACTGGGGCGAGTGCTAGGGAGTCTCTCTAGACTAGACCTGCCGTGTGGCGGCGCTCGGTCGGCAATCACTGATAGTGGTGACACGCGGGTCTGACGTATACTAACGGACCGCGGCCGATTTAAAGGCTACCACCTAGTAAGTGTGGTGTCTGGCGGTGACACCACAGAGACTACAAAATATTCTTTGACGGAGACTTAAACACTAAGCACTTCGTGTGGAATCCGAGGAATATCAACCCCAAGCGAATAAAACTTTTCGAGCGTGAAGAGAGACTGGGTATGTCGGTGTGGAGCTGTACTGAACCATCGCACATTCTGTCGCCTGTAAACCAACAACTGGATGTTTTGGACATTGTAATGACAAAAAAATATCGACCTAACTACGCTCCATGATAAGACGGTCGAGCCTAAACGCTCCACTCCCACCACTCAGACCAACAGAAACTGCTGGGGGACAATTTTGTTTCTGTATGTATCGCGATTTGACGCCCCAGGTTAGTCAACTGAATTCTGGCTGGCGCCGATTAAATATGCAGCGGAACCCTTCAAAATAATTACAATTACTTTGATTTACTCCAATAAAATAATCGCTAAACAAATGTCAGCCTGTGGCACATTAAGCTTCTTCCAACAAAATTACAAGTAAACGAATGGCATCCTGTGGCAATATTAATCTACTAAAACCTTGGCATATCTGACATAGGCGGCGTGGGGGGAGGATATTAACAAGAGCGCTCATACGAAAGCTTGTAGGGGAGCTAAACCGCGGGGTATGAAGTATTTTTAATATTTTGGAAGACGAAAGACGACTTGTTAGCAGGCATAATAAAATTCCAGCTCCAACCCTACAAAAATCATGCTTTTGCCTACTTTAAAATCACTTCCCTGAAAGAAAAACATCTGATTGCACTATATTTCTATTTCTCTCCATTCCCTGAGAGACCATTGTGAAGTGTCCAGTGATAGCCGTAATGTAAAGAAAGCTGTTTGGACTCTGCTACTCACTCCAACTGCCATCTAGTGGCAGCTTCAGACTGGCCAGGTCAGACTGTCCAGTATAGTCTGCTCCCTGTCGGAAGAATTTGCAACCTATGTGCGGAAGTGGACCTCCCAGGTCCTTTGTGTGCGCAGGTAGGATTAGCCGTTGTAACGGCCGAGAGGTAGCTGCGAGACCCCGTAGCGGACGGGCGTGTATGTCTTCCAGCTAAGCCAGGAGCCGCAGTTGGCGCGCTGCCTGTGCAAGTTGTAACGTTTAATGTAATAAACAATTATAACAGACAACTTGTTCCTCCTAGTTATTGTGAGTGGAAACAAGGGGAGGACAGTAAGTTCTCTCGCACTATACATTCACACTCCAATGTGCCACCACGGGAAGAAGAGCCCGCGCGCACATTCTTTGGTCCTCCGGGCCGGATACAGTGACCACGCGGAATTTACGTTCGCGCGGACTTATTTTCCGGTATTTGTGAACTTCTAAAAAACCACGTGTGAGCTGCACACGTTATCGGTTTCGTTGTTGACTACTATCGAGTGTCCCAAGGCCTGCTCGGGACTTCGACAATAACAACCTTAACAACGACGATCGGGGACGTATTTGTGAACATTTAATGTGTCTCTAATTCAAACGCGAGAGGCAGAGAAACGCGTCGGTGCCAGCATCATCGGTGACGTCACCTCCTGCTCCCGCCGAAACTTCGCGCCGCCGGAGACTGCAGCGCCTACCACGCCAGCTGTCAGTGCCCGTGACCGTGACACCGCTGCTGGTCCAGTCCGCACTGCCTCTGCAGCCTGGTAAGTGCAACTGTTGGCTTCCTGTTATCATCTTCCTGGTCCTAAGATGGAGCCCTCAGAGAAAACAAAATTAGTCAAGCAGAGAGGTGTAGCAAAGGCCGCTCTCGCGCGCTTAGCGAGCTTTGTGCAGTCTGCAGACAGTGCCAGCATCGAAATGTTGGAATCAAAATTAAATCGATTGACTCGGATTCAGACTGATTTTGAGTCGTCGCAAACACGGCTGGAAATTGAAGACGAATCAGCAGATCACAGTAAGGACAGGGCAGAATTCGAGGATTCGTGGGACTTTGTTGAATCCACTCTCATGGGTTCAATGAAGAGGTACACCCAGATTCCGCAGCCTTTGGGCTCGAATCCATCAGGCAGTGTCAGTTCTTTGAAACTACCCGCTATTAACTTGCCAAATTTTGAAGGTGACTACCTTAAGTGGTCATCATACAGGGATACGTTTTTGAGTCTCATTATGAATAACAATTCAATTGATGACGTTCAAAAACTTCATTACCTTAATTCGTCCTTGCGAGGTGAAGCTAAGGACCTTTTGAAACATATACCTGCCACAGCAGGAAATCTAGCGGTAGCCTGGGGACTTATTACGCAGAGGTATAATAACCCAAAAATAATTGCAGCCAGACATGCTAAGGCTTTGTTGGCCTTGCCTACAGTCGGGCATGGCGCAGCGAGCGATTATAGGCAACTAATTAATCACGTATGCAGCCATTTGAAGGCCTTAGAAGCTCTCAAACCTGATGTTCCACTTCATGAAGTTATTCTTTCGGAACAGATTCTGTCCAGTATGCGACCCACAGATCGTAATGAGTGGGAGGTAAAGATGTCTGGGTCGACATTCACCACATTAAATCAACTAATAGATTTTTTGGAAACAAAATGTCAGGCCCTTGAGTTGATCAGGTTCAGGGATAACACCTCAAGGGATTCGCAAGGAAATGTCAATAACACAAATCAAACAAGACATGTGAGGAGGGCTCATCTCGCTAATGCTGATGCTGAGGAATCATGTAATTTTTGTAGTGAACCTCATACTACCACTAAATGCAAAGGGTTTCAGGCACTAAATGTCGATGAGCGGCGGGCATATGTGACAAAAAATAAGCTTTGTTTTTTGTGCATCTGCTCTGGTCATTTCTCGACTAAATGCAGGATTTCTCCTTGTAAGACCTGTAAAGGAAGGCACAACATACTGCTACACAAGCCTGCTGAACCAAGGAATGGGCAGAATAGTAAACCAGGAGGCCATTCCTTGGCCCATCAAGCTACAAACGGGAAAGCAAACATCCATTGTAATGTTTTATTGGCAACAGCTGTTGTCAACATTAAAGACAGCATGGGTAGACAGCAGGTTTGCAGAGTTCTGCTAGATAGTGCGAGTCAGCTATCCTTTATATCTAAGGGCATGGCAGAGAAATTAAATCTGAAACGAAGTAAACATTCGTTTCCTGTGAAGGGCATAAACAATGCCTTTGCTGCCTCAGTGTCTTACACTTGTGATGTTGAACTGTCGTCTAGGGTCAACGACTTTCGTGTCAGAACCACTTGTGCTGTCGTAGATCATGTCACCAGTGACCTACCAGCGAGCAAGATAGACACAAGGTCCTGGAGTGTCCCATGTAATCTTCCGCTCGCTGATCCAGAATTCAACAAACCTGCCACAGTAGATTTAATTCTTGGTGCTGAGGTTTTCTTTGACGTTGTTTGTAAGGAAAGGCTGGTGAAACCAGGTCATCCCTCACTGGTCGAAACAAAATTTGGCTGGATTTTGTCTGGTAGGATGCCTTCAGTTTCATGCAACATGCCTCGTTCTACAGTGACCTCGTGCTTTGTTAGAGGTGACAATTTAGATGCCAAACTGCAAAGATTTTGGGAGTTAGAGGAACTGTCTACGAAAACGATTAGTAAGCAGGGTAAAATATGTGAGGCTCACTTTCAGCGCCACACGGCACGAGATGAAGAAGGGAGATTTGTGGTTCGACTACCAGTGAAACCTGACTGTAAATCATTAGGCGAATCACGACAACAAGCATCTCGGAGATTGGCGCATCTTGAGAGGAGGTTTAAAAGGCAACCGAATCTGCAGAAGGAATACGCTGCATTCATGCATGAATATGGTAATGAGATCGCTTTGTTGAAGGCCAGCTCCCGTATTCCACATTATAGCAAATTAAGGGATTTGCACCCGTTTGTTGATGCCGAAGGTATTTTACGAGTGGGAGGGAGATTAATGAATGCTGATGTACCATATGATGAGCGCCATCCTATTATCGTACCGCCTATGCATCATTTGACAAAACTCTCATAATACATGAACATGAAAATCTGTTGCATGCTGGGTCACAAATTTTGTTGGCTATGTTGCGTAGGAGGTTTTGGATCCCCATTGGGCGTAACACAGTCAAGGGAGTTATCACAAAATGTTTAAAATGCTTTAGGCTTAAGTCCAAGACAGTAGTTCAACTCATGGGTCAGCTACCTGCAGCTAGAGTAAACCAGTCTCATGCATTCCAGCACTGTGGAGTAGATTATGCAGCCCCTATTGCTGTAAAGCATGGTGGAAGGCGGAGTAAAGTTACCACCAAGGCTTATATTGCTTTATTCATTTGCATGGCAACCAAGGCCATCCACTTAGAATTAGTTAGTGACTTGGTAACAAGTTCATATTTGGCCGTCCTCAGGAGATTCATTGCAAGAAGAGGGAAACCTTCTCACATGTACAGTGACAATGGTACCACATTTGTAGGTGCAGACAATGAGCTTAAACGTTTTCTCTCCAACGATGTTACTGTTGAAGGTGTGGTGAATTATTCGACCTCAGAGGGAATCAGTTGGAGGTTCACTCCACCTCGTGCCCCTCACTTTGGTGGACTCTGGGAGGCAGGAATCAAATGCATGAAGTCGCATCTCAAACGCGTCGTCGGCAATGCAGGGGTGACATTTGAAGAACTGACTACTGTGTTAATTCAGATAGAAGCATGCTTGAATTCAAGGCCGTTGTGTCTTCTCTCTGATGACCTAGATTCTCCTGCTGCTCTCACTCCTGGTCATTTCCTAATCGGACAGCCCCTTTGTGCTCATCCTGAACCCTCTGTCCTTGAGGTTCCCGCCAACAGGTTGCACAGATGGCAACTTGTGCAGCAGTTGCATCAGTCCTTTTGGAAGAGGTGGTCCACAGAATATATACATGATCTGCAGCAACGCAAGAAATGGACATCGGAAGGAGCATGGCAACCCCAGATCGGCGATCATGTGCTGGTCAAGGAGGATAATTTGCCTCCCTTGGTGTGGAGGCTGAGTGTCATTGACCAGCTGTTTCCCGGTCCTGATAAGTGTGTGCCTGTGGTAATGGTAAAAACTGCTAATGGGCATATTAAGAGGCCTATAGCAAAATTGTGTCCCCTACCTAAACAGTGAATCAGTTAAGTGTTCCCTCAGATCTGTGTAGTGATATATGATACAGAGCTGCTGCCAAATTGTCATTTACTGGAATAACCTCATAATTCATAAAATCAGTTTGGGAGGCTGTGGATGTTTCTTGTGGACTAACTGCTGTTAGTATTGATTTCATGTTTTTATGCAGTATAATATTAATACTCTATTGTTCTGTGTCCTGTATGTTAGTACCCATCGTGTTTCACATGCAGCATGACAGTGGTGTTTGGTGATGTGGGCATCCCAAATGTTAGTATATTCATGTTTTATGTGCATTGATATTGTGTCTAGTTATATTTTTATTGTTTACTTGTTTTGGTGTTGATGTTTGTTAAAATGTTGGTTATTTGTAAAAAATGTTAGTGTATTCATGTTTTATGTGCATTGATCTTGTACCTAGTTATATTTTTTATTGTTTACTTGTTTTGGTTTTGTTGTTTGTTAAAATTATTGGTATTTGTAAAATGAGAAAACTCATTTTAGAGTGGGAGTATGTTTGGACTCTGCTACTCACTCCAACTGCCATCTAGTGGCAGCTTCAGACTGGCCAGGTCAGACTGTCCAGTATAGTCTGCTCCCTGTCGGAAGAATTTGCAACCTATGTGCGGAAGTGGACCTCCCAGGTCCTTTGTGTGCGCAGGTAGGATTAGCCGTTGTAACGGCCGAGAGGTAGCTGCGAGACCCCGTAGCGGACGGGCGTGTATGTCTTCCAGCTAAGCCAGGAGCCGCAGTTGGCGCGCTGCCTGTGCAAGTTGTAACGTTTAATGTAATAAACAATTATAACAGACAACTTGTTCCTCCTAGTTATTGTGAGTGGAAACAAGGGGAGGACAGTAAGTTCTCTCGCACTATACATTCACACTCCAATGTGCCACCACGGGAAGAAGAGCCCGCGCGCACAAAAGCTTCTGTTATGAAGTTATCTTCTACCTTGGTTCAAATGGTTCAAATGGCTCTGAGCACTAAGGGACTTCACATCTGTGGTCATCAGTCCTCTGGAACTTAGAACTACTTAAACCTAACCAACCTAAGGACATCACACACATCCATGCCCGAGGCAGGATTCGAGCCTGCGACCGAAGCGGTCGCGCGGTTCCAGACTGTAGCGCCTAGAACCGCTCGGCCACCCCGGCCGGCTAGCACCCATGGTTGAGTTTGAAAGAAGTTGCTCATGACTTCGAAATGCAAGTATTCAGAATGAAGCTTGAAGTAATCCAATTACTTTAAAACGACTTTAATGATCCTAAACATCGTCTCGCGGTTGTAGCTGGATCTCACCATAACACTGCAGGTGTGGAAAACTGATTTGTAACATAGTTTTTACACGAGAGAGAGTATGTAGTGTCATAAAAATCCGCAATAACTAAAAAGTTATACCATATTTACCGTTATTTAGTTTCCTAAGGACCATGGGGAGGTATGAAACGGTACATTATAGGTTTATTTTCAGTTCTCGTGTAAGCCACAGATGTTTACTGAAGACTGTCGTTTTCGTTTAAGAACACAAAATGGTTAGTAAACAGCCGCATACATGGTCTCTGCACAAACACGTCGTATATCTACTCAACAACACTTTCAGTCAAATCAGTGGATCTGGAACGTAGGGAATTTGTATGGGATCAATTCCAACATTATTTAACGTACCAAATAAGCCACCACAGCTGTAGCTGAAGAGAGAACTATACAGACGAGATAACAAAAGGTCAAAAGTAATAAACTTATTTCACAAAACAGAAGAGACCACTTCCACGCTTGTTGCTACATCTGAGAAACAAACTAGGGTCGGGACATCGAACAATGATTTATCGAAATATTTGTATACAAGTATGTAAATGACGTGATACTTTAATACAAACAATACAGTCACTTGTGTATTTTCGTAACTCCTTTCAATCGAAAGCGAGGTTGGTACAAAAGTTTGAAAAGAAATTCTCGAAACCTCTTCTGTTTGTGCTCTTCGTTGTGTGCTTCTATTAGTGATTTTGCAATGTGAAGACAAAAAGAAATAGGAAGTGCCTCTGAAAAGTGATGTGTGGAGAATTTTAAATCAAACGATAATAAAAGTGCGAAGTAAAATTATCGTGTGAAGGTACATCGGACCTCTGGTAAAATCACAAACTTGAAGGCTTATTTAAAGTCCCAACATCCGAAAAGCTTTCGATTAGGAACGGTCGACTACTGACTCGTCGAAGGAAACGGCGTCATCTCAAACGGTGGCAGTGTCGATACAGAAAGCAGACCTCTCCGTTCCAATTTCAGTCCAGCAGTTGCTTCAACTTCGACAGCTGCTTATATTTATAACTTGGTGAAGTGATTTTTATCCAGAGAAGTAGATTAAAAGCAGAACTTGCCGATGAATCAATTTCTTTAAGTTCTTTATAAAATGAATTTTGGAACTGATAACTTTTGGAACTGGTAATTTTTCATTTGTGTTATCTGTATTTTGAGTGATTTTGGTTCTGTATTTTTTCTGTCAATTTTTTCGTTTGCTGTAGTTTAACTTGAGTATTTTCTCCTTTCCTTTTCTACCCTCCCTCGAGATTAGCAAAAACTGTAAGAGAAATTAGGTCTCATACGGTGGCATATATCCTTTAGCACTGGTAAATGTAATGTCTAATAGTGATACAAGATACCCTCCGTCATGCACCATACTTGCAGATTGTACGCGTAGATGGAGATGTAGAGCGGCGAGCCTTCGGTACGTTTGAACATAAAATATTTTGGAATCAATGATAAATAAATTAACGGCCTGCGTTATTAGAGGCTTAATTAACAGAAAACAACAAAAGTTTATGAGTCCAATGTTGTGTATTTGCATGAAATTTATACATCTGTTGCGATTGCGATTTTCCCACCGAAATAAAGATAACTGACGCAAGAATGTTAGTAAGGGAGTAAAACAAAAAAAAAAGCTATTCGGTGCTGGTCTGTTTGCGATGTGGAGCCAGCAGCCGGTGGCAGTAGCTCCGCGCCGGGGCCTGCAGTCGTTCCCTTGTTGCTTACTTGGCAGCAGCTGCTTTATTTAATTGCGGGCCGGGGTCTCACGGTGTGAACGAGCCAGCCCGCCGGGCGCTCCCGGCTGCTTCTCATTTGTTTTCCAATTTGTGCGCCGGGAATTGGCACGGCGCTGGCGAGGCGTGGCGCGGCAGGGGCCGGCGGAGTGGGGGGGCAGGAGGAGCGGGGGGGGGGGGGGGAGGGAGGGGCGGGTCAATTTTAATTGGACGGCGCGACTGCGCAGTGGCGGCGCTCCCGTGGGACGCTGTAGCCGCCGTCACTGCCGGGATTCAATTTGACACTCGCGGCGCCGCCAACCCGTTAAACAAACTGGCGCGCCTGGGAATTACATCCCGCCTCCTAATCTGCTTACTTAGCGCCCCAAGTAATTAGGACTGGCCGGCACCAGGTAAGCCCGGGGATCGCCCACTGCCCGACCGCCATCTTCCAGGGAGCGGCAGGAAAGCTAGAAAAATACGCACCATAGTGAGTCCAGGCGTCCAGAAGCGGCGCCGTTGGATTTACAGGTCGGAAATGGGCGGAACTTCGAAGTCTTACTTATTGCATGGAAACAAAAAGAAATGGCTCTGAGCACTATGGGACTTAACATCTATGGTCATCAGTCCCCTAGAACTTAGAACTACTTAAACCTAACTAACCTAAGGACATCACACAAAAAGAAATCCCGAGAGGAAAAAAAAAAAAAAATGGACCGAAAAAGGATAAATATGTTTAGAAACAATGGTGTAGCTTTTCACCCCTATTACTCAGTATCTATAAAGGTGACGGGACCACAGAGTGGTAAAATAAGTAAAAACACTATCAAATACCAGATATAATATTGGGAGGAACAAACATATCAATAAGACTGTTGTCACTGGAAAGTTGGCTATAATTTCTGATTACTGCACTGTCAGTCTGACTTGGGAATGTATTTTGGCGGCAACGACCTTAGTTCCCATGTAAATAGTTAGATCATTGTTTTGTAGCGATTTATTTGAAGGATGTTAACATTGGAAAGCCGGCTGGAGTGGGCGAGCTGTTTTAGGCGCTACAGTCTGGAACCGCGCAACCGCTACGGTCGCAGGTTCGAATCCTGCCTCGGGCATGGAAGTGTGTGATGTCCTTAGGTAAGTTAGGTTTCAGTAGTTCTAAGTTCTAGTGGACTGATGACCTCAGAAGTTAAGTCCCATAGTTCTCAGAGTCATTTGAACCATTTTTTTTAACGCTGGTAACACTTCACGTAATTTACAACATTTTAGGATGTACAGAGCTTCGCACTTGTCCAATGTTACTGTATTACTACAGTGAAAAAAGGGGCTTATTTTTGACGATGATATGTATGATGACTTTAAAACCTGGCACGTGCTTATGTGATGTTATTTTGAGTATTTTTATGGTGGTGGTGGTTAGTGTTTAACGTCCCGTCGACAACGAGGTCATTAGAGACGGAGCGCAAGCTCGGTTTAGGGAAGGATTTGGAAGGAAATCGGCCGTGGCCTTTCAAAGGAACCGTCCCGGCATTTGCCTGAAACGATTTAGGGAAATCACGGAAAATCTAAATCAGGATGGCTGGAGGCGGGATTGAACCGTCGTCCTCTCGAATGCGAGTCCAGTGTGCTAAGCACTGCGCCACCTCGCTCGGTGAGTATTTTTGTAAGGTACTGCTGCTTACACGACTTTTTGTGGAGTTCTGTATATAGACTCTGTGCTTCATTTTTGTATTTTTTCAGTTTTCGCAGAACCACTTGAAAATGGTCCACAGACCAAAATTGCAGTTCTGCAACAAATAATATATTCAACGGTGAATATGATATCCTTTAAAAAATTCTAGATGACTGTGAACCCCGATGATGAGAAGTTATGTCGACGAGATTTTTCTCGCCTCTGACCACGTTATAATACAAGACAGTGAAGGCAAATTACAAACGGCATTACTTTGGAATATCATCAGTAGCACTACGGTTCCAAAAAAAAAAAAAAAAAAAAAAAAAAAAAAAAAATTAAACTGTAGTACTACTGACAACATGACTTGTGCATAAGATGTTATTTATACATATTTGACGATGCTCGTGCTGATTTTGCATTTAACATTGACAATGCCACTATGGCTGCAGTACATTAGGACTTTATTTTTAAAAAACAGATCTGATGATAGTCATTCTAGACCGAAACCGGTAATCTGTTAACAAAACGTTTGTGACAATGGACGTAAATTAAAGGAAACGTAATGGATTGTGATCATTCCACCACTGTGCGACATTGGCATGCAATGGGAAGGTTCAAAAACTGCGTGTGTATAGGTACCGCATGCTCTGCGCCAAAATCAGCTGGTCGTCGTATGTACACCTGTGCTTGCTCGTCATCAACTGACCCGTGAACAACACCGGCCATTCCTATGCTGCATCGGTACTGATGACGAGCAATGGTGTCTTTATACTAACAGAAGAAACAGAAAGGAATGGTTGACCCAAACAAAACAGAAATTTCCCGTACGAAGATCTGCACGCATCCACGAAAGATAATGCATCTTCGTATATTCGTAGTTGAAGTGGAGGAGGCGGCCGAAGTGGCCGTGCGGTTAAAGGCGCTGCAGTCTGGAACCGCAAGGCCGCTACGGTTCGAATCCTGCCTCAGGCATGGATGTGTGTGATGTCCTTAGGTTAGTTAGGTTTAACTAGTTCTAAGTTCTAGGGGACTAATGACCTCAGCAGTTGAGTCCCACAGTGCTCAGAGCCATTTGAACCATTTGAACTGGAGGACAATGGGACGTCAGCTATTATGTATTTATATTAAAAATGAAGAAATTCCTCCAGCTGTATTTAAGGTGTCGATTTTATTTTGGCAACTAGTTTAAACGTTGTGACAACGTCATCTTCAGGCCCATACACTTGTTGACGTCAATTGCGTGCGGCTGATACTAAAAGTCAGTGGTGATATATGGACGTGCGCGACTGTAGAAATTATGTGGTTTTGAGGCGAAGGAAACGTCGAGCCATGTTAAGACCGCATTTTCATCCGTAAAGCAAGTTCCTTGTTGTTACAACGTTGAAACTAGTTGCCAAAATAAAATCGGCACGTTAAATAGAACTGGAGGAATTTACTCATTTTTCATATAAATAATGCATCTGATGGAACAGTGATGATGTGGAGTACTACGGATTCCCTACCTGACATTCATTGTCAACAACTGAGACGTCTTGCAGACGCAATCCAAGAACAGCGACCAGGATGGCTGCGTGAGGTGACGTTGCTCCCACATTCTGATAGACTGTACAGGAATTGAGGTGAAAAGACACTTCGTACCCACCTTATTCATATGATTTTGTGCCGTTAGATTTTCAGCTTTCCTGCTCTGTGTCGAACAGCCTTGAAGGAACTTCCTTTACGGATGAAAATGCGGTCTTAACATGGCTCGACGGGTCCCTCGCCTCAAAACCACATGACTTCTACACTCGTGGAATCGAAAAGTTAACCAGCGTAGGGAGAGTGTTGTAAAAAGTGGTGGAGAATATTCGTGACTTAAGACTCTGCTATGTGTATCTGCTGTGTTTATGAAACGTATGGGAAAAAGGCTACAAACGTATGCTCCGACTCAAAAAATGGTTCAAATGGCTCTAAGCACTATGGGACTTAACATCTGAGGTCATCAGTACCCTAGACTCAGAACTACTTAAACCTAACTAACCTAAGGACATCACACACATCCATGCCCAAGGCGGGATTCGAACCTGCCACCGTAGCAGCAGCGCGGTTCCAGACTGCAGCGCCTAGAACCGCTCGGCCACAGCGGCCGGCGCTCCAACTCAATATAGACCTATCGGTACAAACTTAATCAAGTACTGAGATAGTCCATGTAGAGGTTTTGATGACGAATTGGCAAGTATCACAATATGTGACATAAATGGCGTATCATTTGCCTACATTTACTTAGAAACCTAAACTCTTTAAACCGCCAAGGGACCGTAGATCTAAGTTCAAATGGTGCAAATGGCTGTAAGCAGTATAGGACTTAACATCTGAGGTCATCAGTCCTCTAGACTTAGAACTACTTAAACCTAACTAACCTAAGGACATCACACACATCCATGCCCAAGGCGAGAGTCGAACCTGCGAGCGCAGCAGCAGCACGGCTCCGGACTGAAGAGCCTAGAACCGCTCGGCCACAGCGGCCGGCGTAGATCTAAGTATTTGGCATAAATTTCAACTTGATATATTCCTGAGAAAAATGGGTCTTAACAGACATAGAAACGGACAAAAAGTGATCCTATAAGGGTTTCGCTTTTACCAGTTGACGTACGGAACTCCGAAAACAAAACCAACAATTTCCGAGACCTTATCGACAACACTTCCTTGCTGTCCGATGCTATTCTAAAACAATGATGTTGACACAGGAGAGAATTCGTAGCTGCCCTCATCAGACTAGTCAAAATAATGCTGACCTCAGAAAAACTGTTTTAAGCATTCAGTTTGATCTTTGCAAGTAAACCTTTTGTCAGATAAAAGTTACATTAACTGAACATTAATCCTTAACTTTTAATTATCGCGGAACATGTGATTAATATAAAGAAAATAGTGTGTTTATAGCTAGCAGCAACTTTAGAGAAGTATTTTAACGGCACAGTAATGAAAGAAAAAGGACGGCACAGAACATTTCTTCCCTAAAATTAAAAACTTTGAATTATTGATATTACGTAGTCCGAATTTGACGCCAAAAGTACATATTCTGCCATTAAATTACATTTATAATTCAATTTGCTGCAAAGGTAAGATAAAATAGCTGCAAGATACAAAAATTATTCGACGTAGCGTGGAAAATATGTACTCACCGACCTGGTGTTGCGACGTTGATATCAATCGATTAGCGGCAGGCGAGAAGCAAATTACGAGAAATATTGGTGGAGGCGGCAGCGGCAGACATGCTTGTGTGCTCACCAGTTAACGAACCTGCGCCTCGAGTGGTCGATCGTTCCGCTTCCGCGAGCATCGGTTACTATGGCGACGGCGACACGCGCCACCACTGTGGTACTCGCTCCAACACGCTGTGTCCGGAAACGTCTTGCCTCCACTTTTATAGAGTGGCAGACCCAGACCGCACAAGCGCCAAAAGCGAATTCTAATGAGGTGAACACGGCGGTAGCGTTCTCGCTTCCCACGCGCGGGTTCCCGGGTTCGATTCCCGGCGGGGTCAGGGATTTTCTCTGCCTCGTGATGACTGGGTGTTGTGTGATGTCCTTAGGTTCTACATCTACATCTACATCTACATTTATACTCCGCAAGCCACCCAACGGAGTGTGGCGGAGGGCACTTTACGTGCCACTGTCATTACCTCCCTTTCCTGTTCCAGTCGCGTATGGTTCGCGGGAAGAACGACTGTCTGAAAGCCTCCGTGCGCGCTCTAATGTCTCTCTAATTTTACATTCGTGATCTCCTCGGGAGTTATAAGTAGGGGGAAGCAATATATTCGATACCTCATCCAGGAACGCACCCTCTCGAAACCTGGCGAGCAAGCTACACCGCGATGCAGAGCGCCTCTCTTACAGAGTCTGCCACTTGAGTTTATTAAACATCTCCGTAACGCTATCACGGTTACCAAATAACCCTGTGACGAAACGCGCCGCTCTTCTTTGGATCTTCTCTATCTCCTCCGTCAAACCGATCTGGTACGGATCCCACACTGATGAGCAATACTCAAGTATAGGTCGAACGAGTGTTTTGTAAGCCACCTCCTTTGTTGATGGACTACATTTTCTAAGCACTCTCCCAATGAATCTCAACCTGGTACCCGCCTTACCAACAATTAATTTTATATGATCATTCCACTTCAAATCGCTCCGCACGCATACTACCAGATATTTTACAGAAGTAACTGCTACCAGTGTTTGTTCCGCTATTATATAATCATACAATAAAGGATCCTTCTTTATATGTATTCGCAATAAATTACATTTGTCTATGCTAAGGGTCAGTTGCCACTCCCTGCACCAAGTGCCTATCCGCTGCAGATCTTCCTGCATTTCTCTACAATTTTCTAATGCTGCAACTTCTCTGTATACTACAGCATCATCCGCGAAAAGCCGCATGGAACTTCCGACACTATCTACTAGGTCATTTATATATATTGTGAAAAGCAATGGTCCCATAACACTTCCCTGTGGCACGCCAGAGGTTACTTTAACGTCTGTAGACGTCTCTCCACTGATAAGGATTAAGTAGTTCTAAGTTCTAGGGGACTGATGACCGTAGATGTTAAGTCCCATAGTGCTCAGAGCCAACACGGCAAGTGCCATAATCCGATTTCCGAGAAACTTCGCTCAGTGGAAGAGGGATCAAAATAAGCGAACACTAGATGCTCGACCGTTTCCGAGAAGGCGGTCAGTTTTCGAGGTATTTTATGTGTCACTTCGTGAGTGCATAGTTCAGCAGAAGCGGTGCACAGTCGTCAGCATCGCGGCTTCACGCTTTTGCTCCCCGAGTACGAAACCAGATTATCATCTTTGTTTTTGTTTTTCATGTATCTACCCATGTCCGCACTGTCGCCTGATAAACAAAGTAAGAGCCTACGGAATATGAGACCAGCTGTGTGGCTGCATTGAAGAGTTTTTAGCAAACAGAACACAGCATGTTGTTCTCAATGGAGAGACATCTACAGACGTTAAAGTAACCTCTGGCGTACCACAGGGGAGTGTTATGGGACCATTGCTTTTCACAATATACATAAATGACCTAGTAGATAGTGTCGGAAGTTCCATGCGGGTTTTCGCGGATGGTGCTGTAGTATACAGAGAAGTTGCAGCATTAGAAAATTGCTGCGAAATGCAGGAATATCTGCAGCGGATAGGCACTTGGTGCAGGGAGTGGCAACTGACCCTTAACGTAGACAAATGTAATGTATTGCGAATACATAGAAAGAAGGATCCTTTATTGTATGATTATGTGATAGCGGTAGCAGTTACTTCTGTAAAATATCTGGGAGTATGCGTGCGGAACGATTTGAAGTGGAATGATCATATAAAATTAATTGTTGGTAAGGCGGGTGCCAGGTTGAAATTCACTGGGAGAGTCCTTAGAAAATGTAGTCGATCAACAAAGGAGGTGGCTTACAAAACACTCGTTCGGCCTATACTTGAGTATTGCTCATCAGTGTGGGATCTGTACCAGGTCGGGTTGACAGAGGAGATAGAGAAGATCCAAAGAAGAGCGGTGCGTTTCATCACGGGTTTTTTTGGTAGGCGTAATAGCGTTACGGAGATGTTTAACAACCTCAAGTGGCAGACTCTTCAAGAGAGGCGCTCTGCATCGCGGTGTAGCTTGCTGGCCAGGTTTCGAGAGGGTGCGTTTCTGGATGAGGTATCGAATATATTGCTTCCCCCTACTTATACCTCCCGAGGAGATCACGAATGTAAAATTAGAGAGATTCGAGCGCGCACGGAGGCTTTCCGTCAGTCGTTCTTCCCGCGAACCATACGCGAGTGGAACAGGAAAGGGAGGTAATGACAGTGGCACGTAAAGTGCCCTCCGACACACACCTTTGGGTGGCTTGCGGAGTATAAATGTAGATGTAGATGTAGAAGATGACTCCTAGACTTTTTTCCAGTCTATATCAAAATACCGTTGACCTTATTAGTCTGCAAATTTTATACCTAATGAATGAATTAAATAAAACTAAATGAATGAGACAACTATTTGAAATTGTATTCGGTAAAATTCGTGTAGTGTATGTTGATTCATAATAAACTGTAAGCGCGAGTTTTCGGTGAAGTGTCCTGTTAGGCGTGGTTTGCCGCGAGATTAATGCCAACGCGTGAAATCTGCAGCAATGTTAATGACGTTTTTCCCCGAGTGAGATTCATGCGAAGAAATGTCATTGTGGAAAACCTGCCTTCTCGCGATGCTCGTGGTGTTTAGAATTTGTTGTGGTTCGAACGTTCCTATGACCTGTATCACTGAAGGGAATGTACCAAATACTCCAGAAACAAAAACATAAGAATAAAATATAAGAATTGGTGACAATTATTTAACTATATGAAATAAAATCGTCATAACTTCTGAACGGTTTGCGTTAGGACGCTCAAACTGCACGGTTGTCCGTGGGGCATGATGGGAATTGTATGGTTTTGTTTAGCGACGACCACTTTAATCTGGATGGATTCGTCAATAATCAAAATTGGCGCATTTGTGCGACTGAGAATCCGCATTTCGCGATAGAGATGTCTCTTCACCCTCTATGGGTGACTGTATGGTGTGCAATGTGCAGTTACAGAATAATCGGTACGATATTTGCTTGACGGCACGGTGACTACCGAACGGTACGTGAAGGGATTTGGAATCTGATTTCATCCCCGTCATGTCATGACGACATGGTTCACGCAAGACGGAGCTCAAACCCGTCGAAGCAGGAGAGAGTTTGTTGTTCTGGAGGAGCACTTTGGAGACCGCATTCTGGCTCTGGAGTACCAAGAGGCCACTGGCATGCGCCTAGATTGACCGCCATGATCTCTGAATCTGAACATATGCGACACCTTTTTGTGCGGCTATATTAAAGACAAAGTGTACAGCAATAACCTCACAACCAGTGCTGAGCTGAAAACAATAATTCAGGACGGCATCGATAGCATCGATCGTCAGCGGGTCATGCAAGAATTTCGTTATTTGTCTGCGCCACATCATCGCCAATGATGGCAGGCATGTCTAACATGTCATAACGTAAAATCTAATACCTGTAGTGACGTTTACATGTTGAATAAAATGTGTGTGCGCCGTGGTTTGTAACTAATTTACGTTTTTTTCCCACACAGCTCAATAATTTTCGCCCTGTAAGAATGCAGTATGGGAATACGACACATTAAAGAGACTGTAATCCCTGAAGTAATTATACGCACATGTAATAAATGTATGACAGTTATTCCGAAACCATCTGGTAGTTTTACTATTAATACCACGTCCTTGTGTCCGATAAGTTGATAAGAAACGTTAGTTTAGCAGCCTTTTGCGGACGTGGACAGGTAACTGAAGAAAAATGAACTAAAATGAATAAAAACAATAATCGGGTTTGGAATATGGTGCGCAAAAGTAAGAGACCATTGTGGGTGACATTATCGTGCGCTAAAAAGCATCTAAATTACGTCGAAAATTTTGACCGTCGTTTTCTCGTAAATAGATGGGTATTTTCAGACAGAACGAGACACTCGTTCCCTTTTTTTTGACTCACCTTCCACTGGGCGAAGTTCTGGGAATTCGGGTTATGGAACTTGCCGTGTTCTTCTCATAAAAATGGAACAGCAGAAAGGAATTTTGGATTTAAATGGGTGTAAGGAAGGGATAGACACTATCTGGTGATAAGGACATATTCAATGAGGCGTCTGAATCAATGTGGAGGAATGGCAACCCATTGTTCCTCAGAACCCCTTACCAGAGAAGGTAGTATTGTTGGATGCTGGGGTCTAGAGAGAGGTCGGCGTTCTGTCATCCCAAAGGTGTCCCGTTGGGTTCAGGTCTGCACTCTTGCCAATACAGTCCATTTCAGAGGTGCTATTGTCTGCAAATCATTACCTTACAGGTGGTGCCTTATGGTGTAACGTGCCGGGCTGAATCCTTGTATTAGTGCCACTTAAAGTTCATGTCACAACCGGATGTAGTGAAACATTTACTGACCCAGTAGATAGTGCACAGTGTGTAACGCCGGAAATGCATATCCTCCTATTTCCATCTATTGTACTATTATTTTTTTTCCTTGTTTTGCTACCTGAATATATGATATTTCTGTGTCTTCACATATTGTAATTGTTTTACTATTTGTATATATATATTTATGCATTTATGTCGATGTATAATTGGTTTGTTTCGTAAATATTATTTGTATTTTTGCGCTGGGTCTTGCCTAGGGAAAACTGCTATCGAACGATTACATCGATAGGTCGTGTGAAGAATCAAAGTGTGTAGGATCTTTGGTAGTGTTAACTCTGCCGCGTGGAGCGCGGGCTGGGCAGTCGGTCTGGCGGGAGTAGCGAGTGGAGCAGGTGTGTTGTGAGAAGCTCCCGCGAGTTGCCGCGCTTTCGGGGTTTGGCAGCATGTAATTGCGCTCGACTCGCGATGATAGTTTCTGACATGGTGTCGCGGACGGGAAGCATTAGCTGGCGCACATCAAGAGCCCGTTTCGCCTGGTAACCGTGTCGAGAAGAAGGCGCGCCAACATCCAGCTTCTGCAACAGCGACGGCCGACAATGAGTGACTGTCGCCACCTCCTCGATCGGCGGTTTCAAACCTTCAATCAACCAACAAGGAAGACTAAAAGCACGTAAAGTTTCAGAACTGTATGGCAGACCTCAGCTTTTCAAATTGTTCCATTTGCCTCGCAAAATTACAGCAACTTAGCATGTACCTTTGTTGCTCATTGTCCCAATTGCATTGCCAAGCAGGGTCCCTTCCTTTTCCGAAAATGAACCCGAGTGTCGTTGAAATTCAAACGCCAGCATAATTCCATTTCACTGGTTTAATTTCAAAGTTCAATTCAAGCATTAGCTGGCTACAATAGTTAGATTACACAAGCACAAATTAAGAGTGCGAGTTTTGTTACCGTATTTTAGCTTACCTGTGACTGCAGCTCAGCTTGGTACGTACTAAATTTTACTATTGTTAATTGTTCAGAATCATTTAATTCAAGTTCAAAGTTAAATCTCTTGTTTCTAAATTGCGTAGATTCAAGTAGCTTTTGAAATGATTGTTGAGGTAGTCCAAGACTAACCGTATTTTACTGAATTTCGATGTGCTTCAGAAAGAAAGCTCACTATTAACTTCAGTCACTGAATTAACTTTCGATTTTCCGGTTTTAGTAATTCTTTTGCTAAATTAAGTCAGAGTGTAGCGAAGTTTATTACTTCTGACAAACTTTCAGTTTTCACACTACACGTGTCAACCTTCAGTTGCCACGCTTCTAGTGCTAATTATATGTGTAATAACCTTTCTTTTTCAGTTACTATAGTAATTGTCCTTAGGACTGGCGACCGTGATTTCCCCCAAATCTCAAATACCTAATTACCGCTACTTAATTGTTAACGTAACGGCTGCACATTTACCTTCTTTATTAACTTTACCCCTTTTCAAAATTAATTTCCACCAGTTTCATTTGCATTTTTCCTTTCATTTAGATGTAACCCTTTCCTCCCTCTTTACCGACAGGTTAACTTCGGTGACGATTGCTTTTCCAAAACTCCCATTAGGTACACGCGGTTTCATTTTTCACTGTCATTAAGGTCGGAAAGTGAGGGGGGAGGTTACATGTGGCGACCTGGTGACAGGACAATCTTCGGTTTTGAGGTTGTTCTGGACACGAATTTGGCATTGTGCAAATCTCGTAACAAAGTACTGGTTACGTACAGGCCGTTACGTCAGCGAGAATAAGTAGTGGGAGTAATCCTAATTATATTTGAGATTTGTCGTTTATATTGAAAATTATTAAAATGAGTGAAGGCAACAATTACCAAAATTTGGTAGACTTGGATACGGAACAATCGGTCGAACAGTGGGAAACGCGCACCGCGGTACCCATTGTTCAGGGACAGGCGGCTAGCATGAAAGACGCGACCGCCGAAACGCAACAAAGAGCAGAAATGGAATTCCAAACTTTAGAAAATGTTTCGGAATCGGAAGCGAAAATCAAATCTGTACCCCTTGATGATGAATACGGGGGAACATGTATAGAGGAACCAGCTACGGAAGTAAAACCGGTAGTCTCCGGGAATTTAACTGATTTATTGAATGTTTTGATAAATGAAATCAAGAGTCAATCGGCAGAAATTATAGCTCTGTCTGCCAAGCAAGAAGCTCAGTCTGAAAAGATTGAACGAAAGCTAGACAATCAGAACAAAGCTATTAATGTTGTTAACAACAATGTTGGAGTTGTTAATACAAAAGTTGATAAAATCAAAGAAGATATTGTTGTAATTAATACCGAAATCGGTAATCTTAAACAGGAAATGATAGGCGTTCAGGCGGAAATTGCGAGCATAAATACTCGCTTTGATTCCGAAATTAGCAGAATCGAGAAAAGTGTAGGAGAAGCAGTTGCTCCGATCATCGAGAATAAGGTGACGGAACAAATTCAATTAGTGAAAAAAGAGGATCAACAGAAGGTGGAAACTTTAAAGGCTTTAGTGTCCGAAGTAGACACTAAAGTGAGGGAGCAGGCTAATACCTGCGAAGAGAAAAAGAGGGAAGTGGAAACGCTTGCGACAACCACTTGCCAAGTAATTACGAGAGTGTCGGAATTAGAAAAGAAATTTGATGAAAAACAGAGCTATGTGCCAATCTGTGCACATAGTTCGGAATTGTTGACGAAAGAGGAGCGGTTCGACCCCTTGAAAAAAGGCGGTATACACGCGACGGATTTCATTAAGAATTGTGAAAGAGTTTTACCCAGATCATGGACTAATGAGAGAAAAATTAATGCGGTTATTGATGTGCTGGCTGGTGATGCCAAGCGTTGGGGCTTAAACCTCAACATTACGAACCTGACTTTTGACGAGTTTAAAAATTTGTTTCTGGCTGAATACTGGTCAGAGCAAAAGCAGCAAAGTGTCTGGCGCGAATTTGTCGTATCGAGGCCTTTCGATGCGAATTCGCGCGGCTCGATGAAGGAGTTTTGTGAGGGCTGGATCCGCAAGTTGGAATATTTGCGTGATCGCCGCACGGAATCCGAAATAGTCTGGGAACTCTACAAGAAGCTTCCAGATGATACAAAACGCTACGTAGGAAGCAATTACAGGACAATCAATGATTTCCTGGAAAGAGTTGAGGACGAGGACAATTGGCGCAATAATCGCGACAGTGGTAGAGGCCGTGGTAACAACAACGGGTACCACCCCAACCATAACAACGATAACCATGGGAATAATGCATACCGCAGCAATAACAATAATGGTTCGGACCGTAATAACAATCGGTACAATGCAAATAATAACAGGAATGACAGAAACCAGTATCATACTAACGTGATACGGGCTTCACAGAATAGTAATAACGCCAGAGGGTGTGATCAGCCGCCTCAGCAGCATCCGGGGAGCGTATCTGCTGGGACGAGACAGGGAAACCATTAGCCGCGCCGGTGAGGGGCCGAGCGGGCGTGGAGAAATTTTGGCGGCCCAATAACAAGAGAAAACCCAGGTGTCGCCGTTATGAAAATTCCGTATGGAATAATCAACGGCGGGAGAGTGTGCCAGTGTTAGGAGAAAGGAGTGCGCCCACAAGTAGTAAATCAGCTGTATACATGGCAGCAGAAAATACATTCACTGTCAGTGAGAACAATTTAAGTAGTGTTCCGGAAATCGATTATAAAGTGGCAGCTGTAATACCCACAGCGGAACTGGAGATTGAGTTTAAGAATGATTCGCAATTGTTGAGAGAAGATCAGATGTCGGATAAAACGTCCGTCATCGAGCGAGGGGATGCAGAGAGGGATGAGGTCTGGTTAAGGCAGTTCGGTCGCTTATACGACGAACTAAGAGATTATAGGGGCCTGTACGGGAGGAGTGTTTATAGGGAGCGCGGGCAGGATTTGCCGCGTCTCGTCCCACAGGAAGATAGTATTTGTGAAGTGATGGAAAGTTCTGGCCCTAACCGGCAGACTTTACCAGAAATAGTTAATGTTAATGGGGAGCACGAGCAAGATTCGTCGTGTTTCGTCCCGCAGGAGTTAGATGTTGAAGTAGTAACGGAAAGTTCTGGCCCTAACCGGCAGACTTTACCGAAAGTTATAGTGGTAGAAGTAGCCGACCCATCCGACGCAAACCTCCAGTTTAAACATTGCGAGAGTATTAAGGAGAAAGATTACGAAAATTTTAGTGATAGCCGGACACGATTGGTAGAAAAGCACATAGATTACAGCGTGTATGAGGTTAGAGCTGACATTATACAGTCAGACGATAGCAGTGTGGGTTGCGCAGATCCAGAGGAAGTAATTTCAGATGCTACTGGGCACATTCCTCCAGGTAGATTGGCAGATGAGATCAATCTGACCAAAGTGGAATCAACGAAGGTGACAATTAGTGAATTGATAGCAAAGCAACACTCACTAGTTGACGAGTTACAGGAAAAGGTTTCGGTATTGGAGGCGAAGCTAGAGACTAAGCCTCAGGACAAACGTGTTGAAATTAAAACTGTATGTGAACAGAGACTGAAAAAGCCGCCAGATAAACCGGATTTAGGATCAAAGCCGGATGGTTTTTTCTGGAATGACCTGGATATAGACGAGGATTTACTGTGGGAAAATAAAGAAACAGTCGAGGACAAGTGTAGACAGATAGTAGTGTCTGTTAATATGCACGACCTACAACTAAACGTGTTGATTGACACCGGTGCAGAATTGAGTGCTGTATCTGGGAAAATATTTGAGTTACTGAAAGACAGACCTGGCATCGTAGTTATGCCAGTAACAGGAGTGAAAATTATCGGTGCTACTGGGAAGGCCAGTAAACCGGTCACAAAACAGATTTTTGTCAACTTCGAGATATGTGGGGCACGATTTGAACAAGAGTTTGTCGTCGTGCCAGACTTAACTACGGAAGTAATTATCGGGTTAGATTGGCTATTAAAGTACCGTGCAGTGATTAACTGCGAAAGCAAAACTTTGACATGTATGTCACTAGATAAAACGATAGTAGTTAGCTTTGACGAGGCAGGAGACGGTGTGCATAGGCAATACCAGCCTATACACATTGTTAACTGGCCGAATGGTATTGATGTAGGTATGAATTTGAACTACTGTAATGTGAGGAATTTCGGCATTGACAAAAGTGTAGAAAGTGAATTGGAAGAGATAATCAAATTCCCTCCACGGATTAACATTAGTATTGGTGTGAAAAAAGATCGTTTGCGAGAAGTAATGAAGCTAAAAGCCGATGCTCGCATACGTCGTCATGACGCTAAAGCGCGTTTTGCTAAGTTTGCAATCGGAGACTTAGTACTTGTAAAAGCTCATGAGAAATCGAGCGAGATAGACCATGAAAACTCTAAATTTAAGTTTGTTTATAATGGACCATATAAAGTCATTGGTATGCCTCACACAAATGCTTACGGAATATTGTAGACTTGAAATTGTACCAACCTAGGATCGATTAATACCACACAATGGGTAATTTATACAGTATGTAAAATAGAGTGTAAGATTTAACGATTTGCTAGATTGCCATGCTTTTGACTGACCAAGGTCATTAAAGAAGTTGTAATTAATAAGTAATTAATTTTGATTAATCAATTTAATTTTAATCAATTTAATCATGATCTAATCAACTGAAAAATCCAAGCTGCTAGTTTAAGTTTTCAGCTGAGTCACAGTAGATTAAGCAATGTAAATATGATTTTGTAACTAGCTGTAAGATTTCATGAATATGTGTTTTACTAGTCATTGCCGATGTACTTAGACGCTGTTTTAAGTTTCAGGCTTGTACATGTGTGATGATGGACAGTGTTGAGTTATCCACTGTGATAGTGTTTATGGACTCCTTGAGATTACTCGGGAGTGAGTTTTTCCGAAAGAATTCAGTGAAACAGACGTTCTGGAAACGCCGTCATAAGGGCGAGTGAGATCAAGCGTGCCGCACACGCGGGCGCAACAATACTGGCGAGGCGAGCCGCTGTCGGCTCTTGTGCCGCTGTTGGCTCTTGTGCCGCTGTCGGCATCCTTTGTACTCGCGAGTACGGAATGTGGAGTTGCTTTTCTTCCCGGACAGCTGATGTGAAAGGATTCTGCTGTCAATATTTATGTTTTATTTTATCTGCTGTATATTATTTTCTTGTTTAGCGTTAATTGGACATGACGAGAATATTAATTATGAAAAGGTTACATAAATATGTGTATTCTATGTAATTAATTATTAGTTTGCGTATTTTGATATACCTGTTTTTTATGACCATGTACTCTGATCAATTTTGCAAATAGTATTCCATTTCTTATAGTGTTACGAATTTTAATGATTTTGGAATAGCTAAACCGTTTTCTATGTTTTCTATGAATTTTGATATGTTGTCAACCTGTTTTATTTTGTGCAAGATGACAGAGTGGAATAAGATTAGGAGTTTCTCCACTCAATTATTATTGTCTACAAATTGGTTTATGGTTAATTAGACAAATGCTAAATTTTTTTGATGTTTTGAGCATATGCATTTCCGCTGTTTCTTTTTTGGGACATTTTCTGAGTCTGTTTACGTTACACGAACATCCTCAGACAATGTGGGGCACGTGTAACGCCGGAAATGCATATCCTCCTATTTCTATCTATTGTACTATTATTTTTTTTCCTTGTTTTGCTACCTGAATATATGATATTTCTGTGTCTTCACATATTGTAATTGTTTTACTATTTGTATATATATATTTATGCATTTATGTCGATGTATAATTGGTTTGTTTCGTAAATATTATTTGTATTTTTGCGCTGGGTCTTGCCTAGGGAAAACTGCTATCGAACGATTACATCGATAGGTCGTGTGAAGAATCAAAGTGTGTAGGATCTTTGGTAGTGTTAACTCTGCCGCGTGGAGCGCGGGCTGGGCAGTCGGTCTGGCGGGAGTAGCGAGTGGAGCAGGTGTGTTGTGAGAAGCTCCCGCGAGTTGCCGCGCTTTCGGGGTTTGGCAGCATGTAATTGCGCTCGACTCGCGATGATAGTTTCTGACATGGTGTCGCGGACGGGAAGCATTAGCTGGCGCACATCAAGAGCCCGTTTCGCCTGGTAACCGTGTCGAGAAGAAGGCGCGCCAACATCCAGCTTCTGCAACAGCGACGGCCGACAATGAGTGACTGTCGCCACCTCCTCGATCGGCGGTTTCAAACCTTCAATCAACCAACAAGGAAGACTAAAAGCACGTAAAGTTTCAGAACTGTATGGCAGACCTCAGCTTTTCAAATTGTTCCATTTGCCTCGCAAAATTACAGCAACTTAGCATGTACCTTTGTTGCTCATTGTCCCAATTGCATTGCCAAGCAGGGTCCCTTCCTTTTCCGAAAATGAACCCGAGTGTCGTTGAAATTCAAACGCCAGCATAATTCCATTTCACTGGTTTAATTTCAAAGTTCAATTCAAGCATTAGCTGGCTACAATAGTTAGATTACACAAGCACAAATTAAGAGTGCGAGTTTTGTTACCGTATTTTAGCTTACCTGTGACTGCAGCTCAGCTTGGTACGTACTAAATTTTACTATTGTTAATTGTTCAGAATCATTTAATTCAAGTTCAAAGTTAAATCTCTTCTTTCTAAACTGCGTAGATTCAAGTAGCTTTTGAAATGATTGTTGAGGTAGTCCAAGACTAACCGTATTTTACTGAATTTCGATGTGCTTCAGAAAGAAAGCTCACTATTAACTTCAGTCACTGAATTAACTTTCGATTTTCCGGTTTTAGTAATTCTTTTGCTAAATTAAGTCAGAGTGTAGCGAAGTTTATTACTTCTGACAAACTTTCAGTTTTCACACTACACGTGTCAACCTTCAGTTGCCACGCTTCTAGTGCTAATTATATGTGTAATAACCTTTCTTTTTCAGTTACTATAGTAATTGTCCTTAGGACTGGCGACCGTGATTTCCCCCAAATCTCAAATACCTAATTACCGCTACTTAATTGTTAACGTAACGGCTGCACATTTACCTTCTTTATTAACTTTACCCCTTTTCAAAATTAATTTCCACCAGTTTCATTTGCATTTTTCCTTTCATTTAGATGTAACCCTTTCCTCCCTCTTTACCGACAGGTTAACTTCGGTGACGATTGCTTTTCCAAAACTCCCATTAGGTACACGCGGTTTCATTTTTCACTGTCATTAAGGTCGGAAAGTGAGGGGGGAGGTTACAAGTGTTCCTGACCTACCTTGCTTTGCTTATTCAATATTGTCGTCTCGGTAGCTGCGTCCGTCTCACTTAAATCACACTGCAATTTAAGAAGCCGGGATCCTATATTATGTTTTCCAAAATCAAAAGTCAAGACCGTATTCATTGTTGAACACTTATGACAACCACAGTGCGATTTATTTGTTATCACTCACGCACACAATATTCATGTGACCAGGCCTCTTACACTTAATAATCATCACATTAGGTAGGTCAAAAACTTCCAGTCTTTAAGAATGTTCACAATACGCGTTAAATGTTCAAAGCCGAATACAATTACACTTTTTTGGCACCGACCGGAAAAGTTATCATATCACATTCCGGCACCGACTTGCCGCACTTTTGTTCCATGAGAATCTGACCGAGAACTAACTGAGAACTGCACCAGCTCGGACCTTGTATAGACGAGTGCTTGAATATTTGACTATTTCTGGTAATATATTATAGTTCATAATTTCCCATGGTTAAAATGATCCTTTCTAATTGGTTGTGAAGTTAACTATTGAGTTTTATTACTTAAATAATATAAGTGAGCTGTGTCAATTTAAATACGCAGAAATAACTTATGCATCCGCAGTGGGAATTCCTGACTTATAACCATGGCAGCCCTCTTGAACAATAATTTTTACTTATTCAAATTTACTTAATTCTTAATTAATGCACTTACAAAGTTGAGACTGAAGTCATTTTACGTAGAAAAATATAGGTAGCAAAAGTATCAAAACAGATATCGGAATTATTCAGTAGTTTCGTCACAATTCGCACTGATAGTCATACAGGCTACAGATTTTAAGTCTTAATATCTATTTAACTAATGGACCTTAGGTTAATTTAAACACTTTGCTGGAATCAGTAAAATTTAGGCTTTCTTTTGGATGCAGTCTTATAGCTGAATTCGATCTATTAGCTCACTCGAATTTTACTGAATGTGTGTTGCACAATATACGTCATTGTTCACAACTTTTAATAGTATGCATTTCCAATAAAACTAATTAGCTCATTAATTTCTGAATAGACATTAGAATGTACTGAAATAATAGATTTTACTAGGGGAATTTTATTTAAACTATTTCTGAATCCTGTGCTATAAGGCTGAAGGCCACAGAATCTGTAGTCGGAATCTGAGTAGTGAAAATGGAAAAAAAATAAAAGTTCATTGCTTAACTAAGTTACTGAAGGAGTGTAAAACCAAAACAGGATAGCAGTGGGCAACCCTGCTTCGTTACAATGGTAGGGTGCATTTCCACGCTGATCTCTGAACTCTTCCTCTACCATAAGCAGTACATAATGCTGTAAAGTGTGTTTATAGCTTTATGTGTTTAGCGTTTTCAAAAGTATAACATTTGGAAGAGATCCTAACCACCTCCTCCGTACTTCACTGGCTGGTAACATCTTCCAGGCATTCGCCAAACCCAAATCTCTCCATCGGATTGCCGCAGGGTGTAGTGTGGCTCTTTATACCACCTCAATTGTCGCTCACCACTGATTACAGTAATGTGTGGGTTATGGGGAGGCGCTCGACCATAGTACCCCATTTTCTGTAACACCCTATACACGTTGTTCAAGGTGGACTGCTTGTAGTGCTTTTGAACTCACAAGTTGTTCTTCCTACTGACTTCATGCGACTATTCAACAACCACTCTCTGCAATGCTCGACGGACGGTGTCAATCAGTAAATGAGGTCTGTCTGGTTTTGGTTTAGTTGTGGTTGTTCCTTCACACTTCCGCTTCACAGACTCGTAATCAACAGTCAACAATGAATAGCCCACATTCATTCCATGTAAGCTTTCACGGCCGGCGTCTTTATCAGTAAACACTTCCGGGCTAAGTTGCCGTGGTCGATCTGTAGAAATTCTTCTCCCTGACGTTTCGTTCTCAACTACGAAGAACATCTTCCGAGGTGAGTCGACGACTGGCTGCTAGGAGCTGGGGCTGCCGCTTATATGGAGATCGTAGAGGGCACCACCACACGTCACGTGGCGTCGATGTAAGGCTATCTCTGGCTATCGTCTGTTCTCTCGATTGCAGGCAATCGATTGTCACGTGATTGATGCAACGTCGACCGCCATATATTGTTCAATTTTAATCCTTCTTCTTTACGATTAAAATTGTATTGATGTTTGTGGATTTCAATTGGCTCTCTATACATACGTGCATAATAGTGCGGCGTCCTCGCTAGCACGCTTGTCTCACCAAATTTTATTTCGTGATCTCCATCCTTAAAAACATGTTCCGCTACTGCCGATTTGTCGATATGTCCCAAGCGACAGTTTCTTTTGTGCCCCGTCAACCGTGTATTGATGCTTATTTTTGTAGTTCCTATGTAAACCCTGCCACAACTACACGGAATTTTATATACTAGGGAGTGACGAGCATCTTTTGTTGATCTTAGGCATTCACTAATTTTCTTAGTAGGTCTGAAAATAGTCTCCACCTGAAACTTGGCTAGTACTTTTCCAATCCGATCAGTGATGTTATGGATGAACGGAAGAAATACTTTTCCAGCTGATGGTTGTTGCTGTCTCCTATTTTTAGGCATTTTTCTACTTGGGTGAAGTGCTCGGTTAATCTCGGTTTTCGTATAACCATTTTTCGCAAAAGCCATTCGTAAATGATTTAGTTCTTCTTGTAAGTAGCCTGGTTCACAAATATTATTGGCCCTATCCACTAGTGTTTTTATGACCCCCCTCTTTTGCCTAGGGTGGTGGTTTGAGTTCTTATGGAGGTAGCGATCAGTATGTGTACCTTTCCTATAGACCTTATGGCCTAAGGTCCCATCCGCCCGTTTGATTACTGATAAATCCAAAAAGTTAAGTTGTCCGTTCTTCTCTTTTTCCATAGTAAATTTGATCTTTGGGTTGATGCTATTTAAGTGCACCAGGAAATCATTCAAGTCTTCTTCCTCATGATTCCATATTACAAAGGTATGTTGATGATAGGATGGAGATCACGAAATAAAATATGGTGAGACAAGCGTGCTAGCGAGGACGTCGCACTATTATACACGTATGTATAGAGAGCCAATTGAAATCCACAAACATCAATACAATTTTAATCGTAAAGAAGAAGGATTAAAATTGAACAAAATATGGCGGTCGACGTTGCATCAATCACGTGATAATCGATTGACTGCAATCGAAAGAACAGACGATAGCCAGAGATAGCCACACATCGACGCCACGTGACGTGTGGTGGCGCCCTCTACGATCACCATATAAGCGACAGCCCCAGCTCCTAGCAGCCAGTCGTCGACTCACCTCGGAAGATGTTCTCCGTAGTTGAGAACGAAACGTCAGGGAGAAGAGTTTCTACAGATCGACCACGGCAACTTAGCCCGGAAGTGTTTACTGATAAAGCCCACATTCAAATTCACTGAGGTATCCGGACCAACCATTTCGCTGTTACTGCTGCTCTACTGTCCACAAGATACTATCCACCTGCTTTTGTACAGGTGTGTCTGACCGAAATGACATCTAGTGGTCAATTGCGTATTGTCTAGAGGTATTAGGACGCAGGTAATATACTTCTGTAACTTTCTGCATCTAACTCTATACGGTGCAAGCTAGCTTGCTGTGTGTGGCGGAGGGTACTTCTGGTATGATTAACATTTTCACTTTCTCTGTTCTATTCGTTAATGGTACTTGGGATGAACGGTTGCCTATAAATTTCTGTATGGCCTCTAATTTCCCCTATTTTTTTCGTCGAGGTCATTTCGAGAGACATGAGTGAGCCGTGCTGCAGCTCGCGTTGGTGCCGTGTGTAGGTTTCTGCCAGACCGTATCGTTTTGTTGGCGTGGTTGCGTTTTTTGTCTTCTTCTCATGTTCACTGGCGTCACTTGGTTTCGTAAGCGTTGCCTGTCCGATAGTGGCAGGAGCGGCGCTTATCGATATGTAGCGCTGCTGCCCTATCTTTGGGGCCACCTCGTTCTTCTTCCGTGTGGTGTGAGTGTGGAGTTCGGTTGGGGACGCAGGAGCAGCGAGGTCCGCTCAGAGCGTCAACACGCCGGGACCGCTGGCGGCGTGTATGGACTGCCGGATCGAACAGATGTGGTCACGAGGGTGCACGACCTCGTCGAAACCGGATCCTGCATCTTTAAGTTGAGTGCATTGCAATTCGCGTAGAGAAACATCCACCACTGTGAAATCTCGCGATTTTCCGGTGACTTGCGTTCGTGTTGCTGCTCGTCGTGTTGCCGAGGCGAAAAGCAGCGAGTGGAGTACCTGGAGAAGGAAGATCTGATTATCCTTCCTGAGCTTCTAAGTACTATTTACTGTTTTCAGCTTCTTACATTGTTAAGTTCAACCAGCGGTATTTTTCTGTCTTGTGGCCGCTAACGCGCCAGTTACCTGCCCTGGGGGCTTGCGTATGTAACGGCAGTGTACATTTCCTCGCCTTGCCGCCACTGTCGGGTGAGGCGTGTAAGTTTGACAGCTTCTTGATTGTATGTTGGGTGGTGTTCTTGTACCTTAGTGGCAGTCATTCCTTCTCGTTCCGGGCGCTCTAAGCACAGTACTCTGCGGGCGGAGCACAGACCGCCGGTCCCGGCTTTGGCGTAATTTTACATCTTACATTTGTTTTGTTGTATGTTAGGTAGCCTCACCAAGATTATCATGAGTCGCTCGTCAGGCTGCCACTAGTCCGAGTTACCATCGTGTGATCTGAATGCAACTCTTGGCTGCCTTTCTCTTCGCTCGCAGCCGGCTGGAGTGGCCGAGCGGTTCTAGGCTCTACAGTCTGGAGCCGCGTGACCGCTACGGTCGCAGGTTCGAATCCTGCCTCGGGCGTGGATGTGTGTGATGTCCATAGGTTAGTTAGGTTTAAGTAGTTCTAAGTTCTAGGGGACTGATGACCTCAGAAGTTAAGTCCCATAGTGCTCAGAGCCATTTGAACCATTTCTTCGCTCGCAAAAGTGTTTTTGGTGTGACCTACTCAGACGTCGATTCCTCGAGCACCGTCTGTCACTGGCCCTTGTGTTTCATTTTATTATTTGAATTATTAAGTTACCATCATTTGTCTCACATGTTTGGTGATCTGTTGTTTGTTTTTTAATTAACTTTTGCTATGCCATTCCCCGTTTGACAGTATATTAGTTAAATTTTTTATAATTGCCGTTTTGGAGTTAAAGGCCTTCAGGCGGGATAGTGCTTACTTGCCTTAAAATTAGGATAGCGACCACATTGGATTGTGTTCAAAAATTATTTGCTATCTGTATTTTATGTATGTTTGTTAATTTTTTTAATAATTGCCATTTTGGGCGTTAAAGCCTTCAGTCGTGATTGTGGTTACGTGCCTCAAAAGTCTGATTACGACCACAGTGGCTAGTTTCCAAAAATTATTTATTAAAATAAATGAGTGAAATTGCAAAGAAAACCAATAGTAAATGATTCCGGCCCCGTCCACAATCGTAACCCACTCCTGCCTACCTTAACTGCCACGTTTGAATGTGTGGCAGGAAGTGATAAGTTGGCCAACTCTTCTTCGGACTTTTGTTCTCAGAATATCAAACACTGGCCCTCTCCGTGAAGCCCAATGCCTCACTTATAGCGTCTGCCACTGGAGTTTGTGACGCATCTCCATAATACTCTCCCATTGACGAAACAATCTCATGATGAACCTTGCTCCTGTTCGATGACTCTTCTGTATCTGGCAAGCTATTTCGTATGCCTTTTTCATTCTATATGAAGTCAATGAAGGAAGGAGAGGAATGTAATGGTGCTTATTAGGCCTGCATAGGTAATGTTTATTAAAGAACGTGATTCGTTGGGACTGGACATACTGCACTCTTTATTGCGTCGTTTCTTTTCATGTCAACTTCGTGTTAGAAGGTCCTGTTTTCTGAATGACTTTCGTAAATGTGAGAAGGCACAGAGCCTCGGGTTTGGGACAGGACAGACATGTTGCTACGAAAAAAGAGCGGAGAGTGAGGCCTCATGTGCCTGTGTTCGCAGACGTTGGGTCATCAGGGTGCAGTGAACGGACCCAGCGGCTATTGTGCATCGGCTATTGTGCATTTTACAACATGGACCTATCTAATGGCAGAACTGTGGCCGAGTCGTCATACAAACATTGGGAGAGCGCCGCTTTCCTATGTTCTGAAAAAAAGCTTTTGTAGATAACTATCGCTTGCTTTCCCGAAGAAACACGGAGTACTGAAATAATGGGCCTAGCCTCGTGTACGGTTCTCTAATTTCAGAGGTCCTCTGATACGAGGCTCGTCCTGCGCACTGGTGCTGGGTACGGAAACATGCCATTGGCAAATTAATCAGTGACTCACAGGGACGAAGCTGAAGTGATTGTTTTATAGAAGTCGGAAGATGATTTGCGAAATTGATTGGTATCACGATACGTTGTATTGGCGGAAAACTGTGTGCTGCACGGAATCCATATTACTGGGTCGTCATATGTGCACTTTTTGCTGTTCGTGGACATGTAAGGCTCGGCGGGAGTATATTGCTGGCTGTAGGATGACGCTAGGAAGTAAAAGTCGTAGTTAGTTCGCGGTGAACGGAGTTCGAAGCTCGCAATCAGGAGCCACCCGGACGTCAGCAGGGTTCAGCGTCTCCGAGAATAATTACGGTGAGCATAAATTGCAGCACCGGCATGGTAGGGCATTCGCGGTGTGCACTTGCAGATTTCTGTACCATAAACTGTCTCAAATTCCAGTAGCTCTACTGAGAGCGTGAACCTCCTGATTAACCATCAGGTATCCAGGCACTGCACTCGTTCGTGGTTAACGAATTTTCCGACCAAATTACTGTTTGATATTTTGCGTCAGAAGGACTTAGTTATCTTACTGGCGACAGTAACTCAGTAAACCAATCAAAATTTATTAGTTACAATTATACACATTGAGTTTACAAATTAGTCAGCAATCTTGAATAGTCTATTAATTTTTACTATGTTTTATTGAGTAAATTATTGTGTTTACTGATAGACTGTTTCTGTCAAACACATTTCATTCTTACTCAAATGCAGTTTTGTGTAAATCTTCGCTTTAAGAGCTACAGCTAGGGCTCTAGAGATAGCTTCACCCATTAAAACTGTGGACATTGTAAATTAGTAACTTAGATCTTAAACGCGTGGTCAGCTCACGCGCAGGGGGTTTCGTACTCTTCTTTTAAGTCTGCTTGGTAAAGGAACAAGCCCGGTGAACAATAGGTTGCTCAAGAAACAGTCGTACAAGTGTCTCGCAAGCCACTTCGTAGATGAATTACTTTAGCTTAAGATTATTTCCTGTCAGTCTTAGTCTGACTTCTTCTTTTCCTGCATTAGTTTTATGTACCCATTCCACTTTAATTCGCACCGGATGCTTAATCTCGTGCATTTTATGGTTGTTACTGTTTCCAGTAAATTAGATAAAGGACTAAGGAAAAGGCTTGGCAAATGTATTGTCTGGAGTGTGGCACTATATGGGGCAGAAACAAGGGCGCTGAGACGAGAGGGTGAAAAAAAGATTAGAAGCATTTGAGATGTGGATGTGGAGGAGAATGGAGAGAATAAGCTGGATGGAAAGAGTGAGTAATGAAAGAGTATTGGAAAGGGTTGGTGAGAGAAGACGTCTGCTGAATGTTGTAAGAGAAGGGAAAAAGAACTGGTTGGGAGGGACATTCATTGAGAGGGGAGTGCTTGCCAGCAGATGCTTTGGAAGGATTCGTTTGTGGGAGAAGGCTGAGAGGAAGAAGGAGATACAAGATGATAGACGACATAAAGGGAAGAGGAAATTATGCAGACTTGAAGAGCATGGCAGAAGACCGGACAGCCTGGAGAACTACCATGTGAAAACCTGCCTTTTGGCAGAACACTGATGATGATGATGACTGTTTCTAGTGAGTTTTCACCATAAGCTAGACTAGAACACTAATTTCTTCGCCTACTTACGCGCAGTTTGTTGGATTTCATTACATTCAGGTTCTACTGCCAGTCCCTGCGCCAGTCATCGATATTCTGAGTATCTTCCCGCTTTTCGTCACACTCTACTGACGCTGCAACTTGCCTACAGGCAACTGCATTGTCTGCAATAAGTCTCACTGATCTTCCGACGCTATCCACTAAATCATTACCTGCAGGGTGGTTCCGCTATGATGTTATAAACTTTCAGGGACGATGCAGAAATGTAAGTGTATCGGGTTGTGGTAAGGGACAGTGATCTAGAGATAGACGGAGTCAAATGTTGCATTCGAAAATCGTTCTGATGTCTCTGACAGTGGATGTCTTCTACCGCAGACTCTTTGCTTTCCATAGAAGGAGAAAAGTGTCTAGTAAACATGGGCTCTGAAGTGCTTACCATAAGACCTATGAGCACTTGTTCATCTTTGCTACTGTGAAACACATCTCTTCTATTGAACAAGTGCTCATAGCTCTAATCTATGCATTTGAGGGTCAATCTTTACTAGAAAATTTTTTCTTGTTATGGTGCATGCTACCTCCTCCGAAAATATGGAAATAGCCTTCGATGAGCTCCACTGTCGCATGCAACTTTCCATTCCGTGGTTTCCGGACTAGGGTCCCTTGTCTGATATGGCTACATTTACCTTACCGCATCGTCCCTGAAACTTTGCAACGTAGTCACGGAATCACACTCTACATGGTAAGGAGTAACCCCCATGTAAAAATCTCTTGTGGTGCTCCAGGCATTATCTTTACAGTTGTTGATTTCGTCCCGTTAGGAATAACGCATTGCGTTGTGTCTTCTAGACAGTCCGCAGTTCAGTCACATATCTAGTCCCATACGCTGTATGGGTAGGGGACTTACAAGTTTATCGAAGGAATTAATATTTTTTTTCTAAGGTTGCAATTAACCTGCTCAATCCTGAGTTTATATTTTGTGAACGAAAAGTTTATATTGGTGATCAATACACTGTTCCGGGATAAAATATGATCAAAATATATATATTTTTTTAAATTGGTGTGATTAACCAAAGTTGTACGACGTGTTCAAAGTGAATAGTATTTACATTAGGAAATACCTAAAATATAAGCTACACTTATAAAACTCAGCATTAAACACTTAAAAGTTATGAAAACAATGCCGCTGGAACATGAAAGTGTAGGTTGTTGCTACACGAAAAAATATATCGCTGTATTATTTATTGTTATAATGAACAGAAAAGTCACTTATTCGATATTACAAAGTTGTTAATGCTGAAACTTCTTTAAATGTGTGAATCTGTACTTAAATTGCAGAACGACTGAGAAGATGAAACTCGTACGTTATCTGATTCTGAAATAGCTGAGTAAAACTGAACGTACTGTGCCTACTCTCTCTTTACTTTTTCTTATCATGACAACACTGACCCATGATATTCTAGCTCAACGCAGTCTGACTGCGCAAAAAAATTACAACCTGACTTCAAATAATTAATACAAAAGAATGGCCCTGCATAAGAAGCAATCTTGACAATAACCTATACCTTTCATTAAGCACGTGCCTCACAAAAATCTTCATTACGCGAGCTACTGCAATAAAGAGAGCTTCAATACCGCCAGCTAAATAAAAGATTCTAACTACTAAAGCCACTAACTACCAATAGGCATGTGGTTGGCAAAGGAAAGATTTTGTTGCAAACCAAATAATGTATTTTTTGTACCTTAATAATGTGACATCAGTTCAAACACGAATATAAATCGACATTGACATCCAGTACAAATATATATCATCATGAATAATTTTCAGTCTCCAAGTCGGATACTTCCAGATCGTTAGCCTACGCTAACACTTCAGACCTCTGCCCTCCATCAATGCTAACTTCTCACATTTAACAACCATCACTGCTGGCTGTTCACCTCCGATTGCCCAACAGTACTTCCATCACTGAAAGAAAGCGCAGTCAGAGATGCAATGCAAAGCGCTACACAGCGCTGCCAACACAGAAGCAGCCCACTTACAAGGCTTTAGTGACCACTTGTTGACAAACTGCCTGTTGGCTTCTGTCTCGCGTTCTTCGGCCGACGTTTGTCTGATGAATTTTCTGACGTATCGCCAGGACAAGTAGCTGGCATCGTGAAAGCTTCACCCTCTATGATTGATGGTGAACTGGAGACGAGCACGGCGCCGCAGATTACATCTACCTGGCCATCGTCGGAGGGCTTCTCCGCGGTCATTTCCGACGCAGTTCTACTATTGCTACCTGCAACGGTCGTTCACTGCGGTACGCAAATCCAGGATCGTTTACGTCGAGGCTTTCTTCTTTCTTCTTGAAGCTATTCTCGTGTTTGTGTATTTCTATAACTTCTCTGAGCAAGTCAGTCTGATAACTCTTCTTGCAGCGAGAACTTCCGTGCTTGTGAATTTTACTATGAGGCCGTCCACAAAGTAAAATTAAGTGCATAATTTTGCGTGTTTGTATATCACAGTAAAGGCAACACGACAACGCAGCATCTCACACACCGAAAACATCACAAATACACTACTGGCTACTGCAACACCACGCTACAGAACGCCGTGCTGGATCCCAACGGCCTCGTATCACTAGCAGTCGAGATGATAGGCATCTTCTCCGCGTGGCTGTAACGGATAGTGCAGCCACGTCTCGATCCCTGAGTCGACAGATGGGGACGTTTGCAAGACAACAACCATCTGCACGGACAGTTCGACGACGTTTGCAGCAGCATGGACTATCAGCTCGGAGACCATGGCTGCGGTTATCCTTGACGCTGCATCACAGACAAGAGCGCCTGCGATGGTGTACTCAACGACGAACCTGGGTGCACGAATAGCAAAACTCATTTTTTTCGGATGAATCCAGGGTCTGTTTACAGCATCAAGATGGTCGCATCCGTGTTTGGTGACATCGCGGTGAACGCACATTGGAAGCTTGTATTCGTCATCGCCATACTGGCGTATCACCCGGCGTGATGGTACGGGGTGCCATTGGTTACACGTCTCGGTCACCGCTTGTTCGCATTGACGGCACTTTGAACAGTGGACGTTACATTTCAGATGTGTTACGACCCGTGGCTCTACCCTTCATTCGATTCCTGCGAAACCCTACATTTCAGCAGGATAACGCACTACCGCATGTTGCAGATCCTGTACGGGCCTTTCTGGATACAGCAAATGTTCGACTACTGCCCTGGCCAGCACATTCTCCAGATCACTCACCAACGGAAAACGTCTGGTGAATGGTGGCCGAGCAACTGGCTCGTCACAATACGCCAGTCACTACTCTTGATGAACTGTGGTATCGCGTTGAAGCTGTATGGACAGCTGTAGCTGTACACGCCATCCAAGCTGTGTTTGACTCAATGCCCAGGCGTATCAAGGCCGTTATTACGGCCAGAGGTGGTTGTTCTGGGTACTGATTTCTCAGGATCTATGCACCCAAATTGCGTGAAAATGTAATCACATGTCAGTTCTAGTATAATATATTTGTCCAATGAATACACGTTTATCATCTGCATTTCTTCTTGGTGTAGCAATTTTAACGACCAGTAGTGTAAATGCGATAATACACACGAAATGCCGCGCATAGTGGCCGCGTGGTTAGAGGGGCCATGTCAGTGATTGTGCGGCCCCTCCCGCCGGAGGTTCGAGTCCTCCCTCGGGCTGGGTGTGTGTGTTGTTTCTTAGCATAAGTTAGTTTAAGTAGTGTGTAAGTCTAGGGACTGATGACCTCAGCAGTTTGGTCCATTAGGAATTCACACACATTTCAACAGACGAAACACGCACTTGAAAATGGGAGTCATTTCTCGAAACGCGCAAAGCAAAAGACAAATAAAAAGAAAAGTGTGAGCGACAGCAAATTATTTTATAAACGAACCGGTTGATATTTTAGATATTAGTTACTATTGCCTGCGTTACATATTGATCACGATCCTATTCGAGTGGCAGCGTTCGTCGTGTAAAGCATGCCACTTGTAACTGAAATGGGATTAAAACATGCTTCGTAGTTAAACCTCACTTCGCGGCAATAACTGTATCAGACGGGCTAATGAGCGGCCGTTGCCTGTTGTCGACTGCCAAGTGCGGCGGGTTCTGGTTCTGGTTCGGAGTTTGCAGAAGCGGCGCGATCCCGTGTATCAATTACCGGAGCTGCGGCCGGCTGTATTTACCGTAGCACAGGTAAGCCCCGCCGCCAATTAGAGCCGGCGCCACGGATTACAGGCCGAGGCAGACAGTGGTGTAGCGCGTACTTCACTGCGGCCCGGTCGCGGGCAGGCCGTCTGCAATGCGAGTACTTAGGCGCCGTTCGCATTACGTCCCGTTTTCTGATTAATCTGCGCGACTGCTGTACGAAGCAGCGGCTTCACTGTGGTTTTGTATCCCGTCTCGCGGCTGTAACAGTTCCTGGCTTGATTTCAGCTGTGATTTTAAAGTTGTACATTTCATTATGGAATGGTTAAGTGGTTACCCAAGTACGCCTTGCTTCAAAAATGGAACAGAAATCTGTAGATATGACGCACATGCGCAGACAAACAAATAATTACAATTTCAGTTTAATTGTATGATCTATTCAAAAGAAAGAGCTTCAGAAGCTGAGTAAGTCGGTGACGTGGTGGACCCCTTTCTGGTCCGTATGCAAGTAGTTATTCGGCTTGAAATTAATTGAAAGAGTTGTTAGGTGTTCTCTTGAGAGATATAGATCACAATTCTGTCTAATCGGCGCCTTAGGTCCTCAAAATCCCGAGCTGGATGTAGGACCCTGCCCATAATGCTCCAAACGTTCCAAACTGGTTAGAGATCTGGCGACCTCGCGGGCCGAAGCAGGGTTTGGCAAGCATGAGGACAAGCAGTAGAAACCCTCGTCTTGTGTGGTCGGGCGTTATCTTGGTGAAATGTAGGTCCCGAATGGCTTGCAGTGAAGGGCAACAAAACGGGGCGTAGAATATCGTCGACTTACCGCTGTGCTGTGAGGGCGCCGCGGATGACCATGAAGGAGGTCCTACTACGAAATAAAATGGCACCCAAGATGCACTGTACGGCGAAAGACCCTCAGATCGGTATCCGACCGCTGTCCTGGGCGTCTCCAGACAAGTGTCAGCCTGGAATTTCACTAACCAGCGTGGAATTGTCTTCAGTGACGAGTCCCACTTCGAATTGATCCCCGAGGACCAATCATTGTTGCTATTAGATGGCACCGCCGTCGAAACTGATGGCGCTTGTCCCGTGCCGCCAACCACTCACCACCACCATGCAAGGGGTGCAGACCCGAATCCTCCCGAAACCAGGTACGTAAGCAGGTAACAGGACCGAATCCTCCCAAACTAACACAATGCGACGGGGCATTGTGTGCGCTAATGACCACAGCTGCCTGCGGCCACTTCGCAGTTCGCGGCAGATCGTTGTAGAATGAACATGTCCTCAGACGAGCTTACAGTTTCAGTAAGTAGGAAGGGAAGGAAAACGTTGGTTTTGAGAGGTAACACCTTCGGTTTTCAAAAACTGCTGAAAGGTGGTGTAGTGTCATGGACGTGCAACATTAATGGCTGCAAAAGTTTTGTTAAAACCATTTCTATTGAGGAGTTGGATGTCGTGGAGTGTCATGAAGAGCACAATCATGAAGAAATATATTAGACCCGCAACAATATAAGTGTCAAAACAGCATCCAACTAAGTGCATTACTTTTTGAATAACGCTAGTACAAACAGGCACGGAGAGGAAATTATAGAAATATTTTTTGTCGTCTATTGCGCTTCTATAGACCATTCTAATTAAGTTTTCGTAACCATCTCCTATATTCAGACATCGGATAGTTATCAGTCTGTTGTAGGTATAGATTTGCTGGAAATGTAACCATAATTCATAAAATGTGTGGTGTCACCGCCAGACACCACACTTGCTAGGTGGTAGCCTTTAAATCGGCCGCGGTCAGTTAGTATACGTCGGACCCGCGTGTCGCCACTGTCAGTCATTGCAGACCGAGCGCCGCCACACGGCAGGTCTAGAGAGACGTCCTAGCACTCGCCCCGAGTTGTACAGCCGACTTTGCTAGCTATGGTTCACTGACAAATTACGCTCTCATTTGCCGAGACGATAGTTAGCATAGTCTTCAGCTACGTCATTTGCTACGACCTAGCAAGGCGCCATTATCAATTGCTATTTATCCTGTGATGCATGTACCGTCAGACCGATGTTCACCAATTAAGGATTAAAGTTAAGTATTCCAACAGCTACGTACTTTTCTTGCTAGTATAACTCCTTTAACTGTTCCAGACCTCACGCCAGCCTGCGTGAGCTTAAACGCGTGCCTTTCGGCTTCACCTCCTAGTGGCTTGGCTGTCTTGCCAAGTCACAACAAAATGAACACTGAGATAGAATATGTGTTGCGAAATTATGATTTGCTATTTTAATAAATTAATTATGAAGAAATCAAGGTTATAAAAGAGTCCAGTTTCTAAAAATAAATATCTAAATAAGATAAAAGATAAAACTTTTAAACATACAAAACACGCGAATTTTGTTTACATCTTCTACTGCAACTTCATATGCTTTCCTTTGGCTGCTTGGAGTATTCATAACGTTTAGAACTGCTACCTGCTTCAAACGGGAGGGTCCGGTCCCATCCTTTTTTCAGACCCTTGCGGGCTTGGGAGGGTTCGGTACCATTTTCCTGACCGCTGGAGGATTCGGGGCTGCGACCTGTGCAACTGCTCCGCTCGCGCTTAAGAGCATGAACAGGCGCGAGTGCTTAGGCTCAAAATCAGCGAGGCGTTAAACTCTGCTAAAAGGTAACAAACTGCATCACAGACATATATTTTTTTAGTCGTAGTCGCATTATCTCAGTCTTCTTGTCAATACTGCAGCTGTCGGACGTAAGAACAGGTGCACGTAAAGCAGTGGTACCGAGAAAGTAACGACGGCAACAGTCTCCTTCGATGTTGCGTTGTAAATATTCCAAGAACACCTTTAGTTTGCCAGCTTTCAGGTGCTCTTACAACTGACGTGGGGTGCCACTCCATGCAGTAACATTATTGAGCACGTGTAGTGCAAATAGACGAAATTTGTATTATTGACACTGTCATTTAACTTTTAACTTCAAAGTAGACTAATTATAGTTGCAGATACCCGCAGATTAAGGTGAACTCGGTGTGGAACGGAATACTTAATGTTTAACAATTTTTGTAAAATAAAAGAATACAAGAAAACACTTCCGGAAAGTATGAAAAATCACCTTGTAGTATAATCTAACGTACCTCACGAGAAAATAACATAAAACTGTATATTATGCATTCTTTTACAACTTTTCAAAGATATGTTGGCGTGTTTCCCGTTCTGCTGCAGCCATGGGGCAGAATGGCGTAAGGCAATTTTTATGAAATAATTGGATAAACGCTGAAAGTTTTACTAATATCATCTTAAAACCAAGACATAGAGTTGTTTAGTGAAAAATTTAGACAAACGAGTAAGGAATCTTCAAAAAATCGTGAAGAATAAGAAAATTTTTAATGTCAGTTTGAAAAAGGTACAATTATTTTTAATGCTTAATACCAAGTTGCTGTTACTTTGTTGAATCCAATATCTCGTACACCAGGTCTGTCTTCTGGCTAGCGAATAGACAATATATGTTGCCTGAAACCCAGTCCTGACCTGCTAGACAAGTTTCTTTGTCAAACCTGTGCGCTAAGCCGTTTCTTTTTACTAGCTGATAGGGTAATGATCTGACAGTCGGTGTTTTCGTCGTTGGACGAAAAAGTCTAGTCTTCATTGACTTCAGGTCTCTTTCTGTTCTGCAGTAATCACATTTTTAAATGATTTGTCAACTCTGTAGTTGGGATTACTCTTATCTTTACGAACGTATTTTTGCAACGTTGATTTGGGTATGTTAAACTCCTTAAATGCGTTTAATACTACCATTTCAGAAGATAAAACGAGTGAAACTGACATTTCCATTGATTTAATATCCAATTTCTGTATGTCAGTCTTTCTAATGTAAGTTCACGCCATTTGGAGAACCAAGGGAAAAAATAAATTTGTAATTCGAAATCTACTTTCACCAAACACTGAATGGGAAGAACGGGTCCCATCCTCTACTGTCTTGTCTCCTTTAGCTGCAAGAGCACATTTCAGATTAACAACTTCCATGGAGCCTAGACGAGTTTAAACGTATTATGTAACTAGCTTATGACGAACGTGATGCACGTTAAGACTACATGTCATTTAAGGACATACAATTAACAGTTAAAGGTTTATATTAGATTTACATTCAAAAAATCTTCTAAAAACAGAACTGAAAATATGAGGGACAACCGTTCACATAAACTTCGCTCTACAAGCCAAGTCAAAATGGCTGTCTTGCCTAGCTACCTTTCTGAAACATTTCTACGCATATTTGGATAATTTTGTAGTTTTATTGGTAAGTTTAATGAAAGTGAAGCATTGTTGAAACATACTACTTAGATGAACTATTTTGATGAAAGATATTTCACACAACAAATTACATGTACCACTGTAGTAAACTGAAAAGTTTATAGACTTTCCTATTAAACTGAAAGTAAATCAAACATATATCTTACTGTTTATGCCAGCCATTGTACGTAGGTTTTCGTATGAAGTGCACTGCCTGAGGAAGCGAAGGACCCAGAAGATATGGTCAGATGTCAATACAACGTCATACATTTGCACACCATCAGTTTGTATGTAAACGAAGAGTTGAAATTCTCTGTGACATGTACAGTGACCATCAGAGTTCTCTAGCGTTGTTCGTGTTTAGTGTAGTTACAGGCTATGGTGAGGCATACAACGGGAGTGATCAGCATCAGACTTTGAATAATCAGTATGAAGGGCACAGAAATGCTACGTATTCGTGTGAGGCAACGTTGTCAGTTCTTGACAGTGCTTCAAAGGAGCCTCATTGTGGTTCTCCTATTGGCCAGATGGTCGAATCGTGCAATATCCGGATCTGTGGGGCATTTAGCTGTGACAGTGGCCCGATGTTGACTGCACGGGAACGTATCAGCAGGCATACTCAACATTAAGGTTGCAGTCGCCCGCGTCTGACCACCACAAGGCAGGATAGCTGTAATGTGCACCAAACACATCACCATCCCTTCACTCCTGCGCCTATCATCAACAATTGATGGATTCCATATTCTGTGCCATTCTGCATCATTTCTCAGAGACTAGCAGCAACCGGACTAGGAAATCTGAAGCGTAGTCTGGTATTAACACCACAACACAAATGATTGTGTTTGGAGTGTTGCTGTGACTGGGAATGCTGATAAATGGCATCGCGGTTTCTATGACAATGATAGAAGCTGAAGAAATGAATTATAATTTTTGGCACAGCCGGGACTTGAATCCAGATGTCCTTGCTTATTAAACAGGCAGTATTACCATTACACCACTGCAGCAGTATAGCCACCACCGGTGACAGACTCTTCTAGTCCAGTGTCCTCCCTAAAAGAAACTTCAATTCTCGTCTTCAGCTTATTTTCCCCTTCTTTGATCGTCGCTATTGCCAAGGATCTCCGGTATTGGAATAGCACTCCAACAGTGGATGTAATGGGGAAATGCTTGCTGTACCTCAGGCCACGGTGATCTAAGAAGGAGATAATAAGCTGAAGATATGAACTGAAGTTTCTGATAGGGAGGGCATTTGGCTAGGAAAGTCCTTGCAGGTGTGTTGGCTACACTGCTGTGGTGGTGTAACGGCTAGCATACCTGCCTAATCAGCAAGGAGGCCCAGGGTCAAATCCTGGCTATGGCACCAATTTTCAATTCATTTCTTCAGTTTCTATCGTTATCGTAGATAAAGATATGACTCAAAAGTCTCAAGGAAAATTTAATTATTAAATCTGTGCATCGCATTGTTTTAAGTGATGAATCATGATTCTGCGCTACGCTGGATGAATCGTCGACGACTATTGCGGCGATATGGAGAAACAACCTTTTCTTTTTGGAGAGGAACAGCGGTGTTAGTCCTGGCCCGAGCAGTCTAAGGCGCTGCAGTCATGGACTGTGCAGCTGATCCCGCCGGAGGTTCGAGTGCTCCCTCGGGCATGGGTGTGTGTGTGTGTCCTTAGGATAATTTAGGTTAAGTAGTGTGTAAGCTTAGGCACTGATGGCCTTAGCAGTTAAGTCCCATAAGATTTCACACACATTTGAACATTTGTTTTTGTTAGTCCTGGAGCTGTGGTGCGACGAGCCGCCGGTCGTGACTACAGTTCACGGCTGGTAGTGACTGAGGGAATGTTGCTGGCACAACAGTACGTAACGGATATCCTGCGTCCTCATGTGTCACCTCTCTTGCTACAGTATTGTGGTGCAACTTTTCAACAGGATAATGCTTGTCCACACATGGTACTTGTCTGTCTGCGTGATGTTGAGGTGCTCCCGTGGCCAGCAAGATCCCCAGACAAATCCCCAGCTGAGCATACGTGGGAACTGTTCGACGTCAAACCCATCTCAGTGCCAGTGTCCAGGACATCAAGGACCAGTTACAACAGCTGCGGGACGGCTTGCAGCAGAAGAGCATACAACGGCTTTATGACGCTCTTCCCAACCGACTTAGGGCACACACACAAGTTAGAGGGGGAAGAAAGTCATACTGATACGTGGGCTCACGGGAATGTCAGTAGCCAATCGCTGCAGAATATCCAACCAACGAAAAAATTTGTGACAATAGCAACAGTCTCCTATCTCCTAAGGAATCTGTTGTGATTAACCAGTAATACACATTCCTCGCTTAGAGTGAGTCAGAAAGCAGAAATTCTCTCCCGCTATGAGATTTGTTTCACGTCTAGACCAATGACAGTGGCTGCACGTATGCACTCGTTTCATCCGTGCCACAAAAGTAATTTTGGCGAACCAATCCGGAACTGCGTCACAAAACTGAAACGTCAGCTATTGCTGACCTCCTTTGAGTCTAAAAGATTCTTCTTGCTCTGAATTCGTCGTGTTTCCCCATCCCCTGCTAGATTACTGTCTTCTTCGACAGTATTCTTTGCACTGTTTATCACAATGGAAGTTTACAGTCTGCCAAATTCATCTCCAGCCCTCTACGAGGCTCCTATCGGAACGTTGCGCACCTTCTCTGAAAGCTCCAATCCGTTCCTTGGTTTGACTACGAAGTCTTTCGCGACGGAATCCTTGCATAAAAAGTTCTCAGTTTACTTGCCGCGTCAAATTTGGATAAAATCTCGAGCTTTCGATGACTACCTCCGTCATGTTCGTCAGGGGTAAAACTGACAGTCAGTTTTACTCCTGACGAAGATGACGGAGGTAGTCATCGAGAGCTCGGGATTTTATCCAAATTTGACGTGGCAAGTAAACCGAGAATTTTTTATGAATTCCTTGGTTATCTGCCTCGGAACTTTCTTGCAGTGAGGAACAGTTTTACGATTCACTTGCAGTCGAATCCCTGCCGTCCTCATTTTCCCATGGGTAGCCAACGGATCCAGCTTACAGAAAAGCAATGAAATGAAATGAAATTGAGAATTGCTTATTAAATTCGCAGTCATTTGTGTTTGTTTCAGTTACACCCACAACTTTATGCGTCGCTAGTAATGTGAATGGTGGATAATTAATTAAATTACAAAGCAGTTTTGTATAAACGCTGTCCAAAGGAATATGCTGAAGCGGAACAGAAATTCTAACATCGGTCGCAATCGAGCATTGAAATTAATTGAGTGGGGACAAGTGAAAATGTATAGTAGTAGTAGTCCGGGACTCGAAGCCAGATCCCCCCCCCCCCTCCTTGCTTGTGCTGTCGCCTTAACTCCTTTGCCTCTCTGTGCATGCTTCCCATCCAACTCAAATCCCTAACTTGTCGCATAGTACTTACGTGGCGTCCCCTATTCAACGTTCTCATCGGTCGCAACATCACGCTAATTCCCTCAAGAGTTGGGAGTGCGAGCGTCTGCTCAAAAGAATAGATACTACACACACACACACACACACACACACACACATATATATATGGTGTGGTGGTTCATTGATCGTGACCGGGCCAAATATCTCACAAAATAGGCGTCAAAAGAAAAAACTACAAAAATGAAGCTTGTGTAGCTTGAAGGGGGAAACCAGATGGCGCTACGGTTGGCCCGCTAGATGGCGCTGCCGTATGTCAAACGGATATCAACTGCGTTTTTTAAAAATAGTAACCCTCATTTTTTATTACATATTCGTGTAGTACGTAAAGAAATATTAATGATTTAGTTGGACCACTTCAGGCTTCAAATTTGGTCGTATGTCTATTCAGTGTAGGCCATGCTGCATTGATGCATGTGGCAAATGCCCTTGAAATCAAAACCGGCGATGAAATGCGCCGACTCTGTGAAGTTAGAGACGCCAGCGGCGATGCGCTCAGCGACGAAAAGGGCTACGAGGACGAAATTGAAGTAGCAGAGAGCAGCCATCAGATAGCCGAAGCGATAGTTATTATGGATCATGCATCGATGGTATCCCGTAAATTTCAAGCTTTGTCCCTATTTTATATGATAAATACATGTCAAACTTCAAATACGGTTTTCTCAAAACCTTGTCTTTTGGCATAGTTGTCGTCGCCCATGCTACAATTTTCACCCGATTTTGATGATTTTTGGTCTGCCTTGAAGCAAACTTCTCTTCAGTTGATCGTAGCCGATTTTTTTTATGTTGATATTTCATATTTTTTCCGCCAAAAAAAAAGGGGCCCAAAAATGGCAATTTTTTCAGATATCTATAATTATGCCGAAAGATTTTTTTTTTTGCAAATTCTTATGATGAACTAGAATTACATCTGTAAGGATCAGCGCGATATGTTAATTTCATATTTCAGATAACCACAACCGGAGTTACAGCGACAACCGACGATCTACCACCTTGCAGAACTGCCCCGGGAAAATCCCAATTACACAGTGAAGATATTAATATTTTTTATTAAAAATCACCAGTAACAACTTGAATGTATGCTTTATTCATTGCAGCAAACCCCGTTTGTCTACTACAGTCCAGTATGAAGAAAAATATCCTGAATTTGAGCAATATTTTCGTTCGTTGATGTTGATTTGGGGGAGGAGACCAGACAGCGAAGTCATTAGTCTCATCAGATGAGGAAAGGAAGTCGGCCGTGCTCGTGCAAAGGAACCATCCCGGCATTTGCCTGAAGCAGTTTAGGGAAATCACGTAAAAACTAAATCAGGATGGCCAGACGCGGGATTGAACCGTCGTCCTCCCGAATGAGAGTCCAGTGTGCTAATCACTTCCCACCTCGCTCGGTATTTCGTTCGTCGCCCTGTCGTTCCCCTTTACGATCATTTTCCGTGCAGATGAATTCTCTCACCCAAACTCTTGCGAGTGTGGCGGACAGAGGTCCCTACGTAAGTAGTGTGCGATAAGCTGGGACTTTGGGATGGACGGGAAGAGTGCTCGGATAGCCGAAGCAATTAAGGCGACAGCTCGCGTTAAGACGAAAATCCGGTCTCGAGTCCCGGTCCGTCTCAAATTTTCACTTGTCGCCGTTGAATTCGTTCAAATTGCGGACGATGTCAGATTTTCTATTTCATTCCACCGCGTGTAAGTTACGAGTGGCATTTGAAAAGTCCGTGCAAAGAGTGAGAGATGGCACCACCGGGGCGTATCGAGGTCATGTTTAGTTAGTAGCATCTTTGGAAAGAATGCACACCAAGTTTCACCCATATTGGTCTATTTCTTTGTGTTTGGCATTCGTGTGAATCAAGGAAGTCGAGTGATTGTCAAAAAATGGACGAAAAAGAATTTCGTGTAATGATTAAAAGGTGACTGAAAGGCAAAACGCCTCAGGAGACTAAAGAGAAGCTTGATAAACATTAAGGTGACTCTGCACCTTCGATCAGAACAGTTTATAAGTAGTTTCAAAATTTTCGGAGTGGCCATATGGGCACAAGTGATGCTGAACGTTCAGGACGCCCTGTGGAGGTTACGACTCCAGAAAACATTGGTAAAATCCATGATATGGTGATGGATGACAGAAGTGATAAGGTGCATGAGATTGCTAGTGTTATGGGAATCTCCAATGAACGGGTACATAATATTTTGCATAAACATTTGGGCATGAGAAAGCTATCCGCAAGATGGGTCTAACATTCTGCGTGGTGTCTGTTTGTTCTAAGTCGTGTCTCCCTACCATTTTCGCGAAACGACGCTCTGAGCATGTTTTTTTAGGGAATTGACTTGTTTGAACCTGGGACCTGTTGCTGGTAAGGAGACGCCAGACCACACATGACATGTAGAGTTCAGAAGAGTTCAGTGAGACTAGCTATGATATAAACAAATACTTAATGATATCAGCGACAGCTCCACTGCACTCCCTGTAAAATAATCATAATACTACCTAAATTTAGTGGAAGCGATTCAAGGTTTTCCTACTTTTAGTTAGCTGGTAAAATAACGTCGAAAAAGCAGCTAAGTTTACCATTGGAATTTTTATTCTTTTCACAAAGCATTGTTTATAAATTGCACTATTGATAAAAGGAAATATTTTAATACAGGATGATAAAAACCAACTGCGTTCAACAAAAAATGTAATCGAATATTCCCTGAATGTGTTTCCAAGTTCTACAATGGATCGAAGGGTGACCTATGCCATATCACATCTATAATCTATATTTAAATTAAGTTTCATAAAAGAGAAAACTATCAAAATGGTCTACAGTGACCCTCAATTATCTTTAATTACTTATTTAACTTGTCGTAAATTACAGTGGCCGATGTGGCATCTCAATAATTATATAACAGAAAAATCATCGCGTTTCAGATTTTAGCTTCAAGTGGCAAATGTGAACACCATGAGCTTTAATTGACGATCGACACTAGTATTACGTAAAAAATGGATTAACAGATGAGACTTCTGCAGTTCTGAGTGAAGCCTTATGCGCTCTTATGCGGCATCGCGTGCGTTCATTACCTTGTCGGTGGTTAGGCAGCGTCATGGGTGGCGGGCGGTGCAGCTCCACACACCTCGCCATCTTGGTAGCAACTCTCTCGAACTTCTCCTTGCTGCAATTTACCGAAGCTGGTTTAAGAAAAGGTATCTGGCTATGTTTTCAACTGACCAATCAGGGTCTCAATGTTAACCTTAAGCTCCGCCTATAAATATCCTGTCTATCCAATGAGAAACGTTATACTTTTCGTGGTGGGGCAATGTTTTTAATGTCTGCTACGTAACAGAGACGCATCTAGTCTCACGCTAAAACTTGCAGCTGGTGTGGCTCTTTTTGTGTTATCGTATATAATGTTCTTCTGGAGGGCTCTATCTTTTAACATGGGCTGGGGGGTGGACCTCCCAGTGATCGGCCGGCAAAGTGGGTGGGAGTCCCTTATCGTGGGACCTTCTAGCCTACACTGCTCTGCTCTCGGCTTCTGTTCTCGTTTCTCCCCTCGGAACTGCGTGTTTCACTGTGGGAAGGTATGACATGTATTTACGCGTTCTTGTGTTAGTCTGTGGTATTCCGGTTGCTCACTCGTTGATCGTATTACTTTGGTTAATTTAATGTCAGGATTTATTCGGAGGTATGTGACATATTGCCGGATTTGCTATCGTGTCAGAGTTTTCACGGAAGGTGTTGGATTTGCCTGACACCTTACATGGGTTCCGCGATTACTCACCCTTGACCAAAGACGGAATCGTGTGAAGTGTTGTAAGGATGGTTTGCAGCTGTTCAGGAAGAACACGGACTTTGAAACGCCCGTCGCATTCTGTTGCTGCGAAGGCGTTTGCTGATGGCTCGAATCCTCCTTGCGGTATTTGGAAGCAGTTCTCTCCCCGACGATACGTCGCGCAAAGTGTAAGAAAAGCAGAGCGGCCGTGGAGCGGACGCAGAGTTAAGTAATTGTAGTTATCGTCCGCGCGGCCTCATTAAATAACGCGGCGCGGCCCGGCTCTGTGCGGCCCGGCAGTGTGGCGTGTGGCGTGACGCACGCGGCCGCCGCCACCGCCAGCGGCAACTCTTGTAATTGCGGCCAAGTCACGGCCGCGGTGCGGCGCGGCACGGCGGGACGCGCTCATCAAAAATTGACGGCCAGCTCCCTCTGAATAATTCAACGCACAGCGCCTAATCGCCGCAGCACCCGGCGCGTAACTCGTGCCGATTACAACGGGAGGACACGCCGCACCAAGCCGCCGCTGCCGCCAAGCACACAGGCAGGAAAAACGCCGCCGGTTCGTGACGAGTGCTGAAATCACGAACTGCCAGCGAAGCTACTTTGTTTCGCACACCACTCTTTGTAATCAGGGCAGGGCAGACTGCAGGAATAAAAGCGGGAAGGCAGCATTTGAACAAACTGTCAGGCAGCTCCGCGCAGTTGAGATGTAGTCATAAAGTTTTAACTCGAAAACAAATCGAATGACACCATGAAATTTGCTAATGGGGCCAGTACACTGATGACAAACGTCAGGGGATACCTCCTAATGTCATATCGGATCTTCTTCTGCCCGGCATAGCGCGTGGCATGGACTCAACAACTTGTTGGAAGTCCCCTGCAGGAATAAAGAGCCCTGCGCTATCTATAGCAGTGCATAATGGGATTTTCACTCTGCAGCGGAGTGTGCGCTAATATGAAACTTCTTGGCAGATTAAAACCGTGTGCCGGACCAAGACTCGAAGTCGGGTCCTTTGTCTTTCGAGAGCAAGTGCTCTACCATCCTTCTTTTTTTTTTCGTTGTGTTTGGTCGTTGCGGACGTCGCAAGACATCCTGTTCAAGTTCAATGGTTGATCCTTCCGCTCAGCTTTTTTATTACAGAGGCCAACCGGCTCTGTGACCGAACACTCTGAGCTACCGTGCCGGCGTCCATCTGAGCTACCCACGCACGACTCACGGCCCGTCCACACATATTTACTTCTGGCACTACCTCGTCTCCTACTTTCTTAGCCACAGCCTGGGGGATGTTTCCAGAATGAGATTTTCACTCTGTCGCGAAGTGTGAGCTGATATGAAACTTCCTGGCAGATTAAAACTGCGTGCCGGACCGAGACTCGAACTCCGCGGGCAAATGCTCTACCATATTTTTTTACATACACAACGCAACAGTTCTTCAAGGTACCATTTAAACATATACAAATGATTGTTAGTTAAACAAAAAATATTAGAAAAACATTAAATACAAAATATAACCTTTTTTTGAGTCGATGCATGAGAACGTGGATAAGGGTGCTGCATCATGTGACGGGTAGGCATGGCACACCCCAAGTTTGTGGGGGGGGGGGGGGGTCAAGGAAGACGCTGCGGAGATAACTGGCAAAAGTTTGTCGGTAAGATGGTTTTCGGGTGAGGGTGCTGGTGGGGTGCTATGCGCGGTCACAACTTTGTACCAGAAGTCAAGGACTGTATGCGCACCACTCTGAAAGAGATATTCTAAAGCCTGTCCTCCAAACCAGATGAGTTTATGGCGCTTAGCAAGAGGGTAGTGAAATGTCTGAGGTAACAACAAGAAATCTGGAGTTACAGTCGTTGGCGGGGCACGGAGGTAAAAGCCCACGATTCGTTAGATGAGGAGCCATACGTTTTGTTTCTGGGGCACGTAAGACGGTGCTCGTCGGTGTCTTCCAGCTGACAGTCAGGGCAGAGTGAGGAGGTGGCCAGTCGTATGCGATAAAGTCGACTATTAGTCGGGAATTTGCCATAGACTAAAACATACCAGAGTGCAGACACAGACGACGGTAAAAAGGGTGCATGCACACATCCCCAAACCGTTCGCCAGTTAATGTCAGGGTGCTGTAGCACCATGGGGTCCTAAAGGTTGGACAGCATAAACAAACGATAATAATCTTTTTTACGGGGAGGACGGGTGACTGAAAGATCGGCCCGAACGTAGCTGAGTGCTATGAAACAATTGGCGACGTGGTACAATACTGGAGAAATAGGTGCCGCATCGAGCGGTGGATCGAGAGAAGCTGGTCGGAGGATATCTAAGAGACTGCGTGTTAAGGACGGGACCGGCTCCGGCGGGTGCCGCAACATAGTATGGACAAAGAGTGCAGAAGAGCGTGCCCAATCATCTGAGCTACCCTAGCTCGACTCACGCCCCGTCCTCACAGATTTACTTCTGCCAGTATCTCGTCTCCTACCTTCCAAGCTTCACCGAAGCTCTCCTGCGAACCTTGCGGAACTAGGACTCTTGCAAGAAAGGATACTGTGGAGACATGGCTTAGCCACAGCCTGGGGGATGTTTCCAGAATGAGATTTTCACTCTGTAGCGGAGTGTGCGCTGATAGCCGACGATAATTGCGAAAGTGTTGCCGGTGCAGGATTTTCTGCACGAACTCCTGTCTCGATTGTGGCAAATGGCACTCACGTCGGGCGACCTGGGTGGCCAAATCATTCGCTCGAACTGTCCAGAATGTTCTTCAAACCAATTCTGGCCCAGTGACATAGCGCATCCGCATCCATGAAAGTCCGACCGTTGTTTGGGAATGTGAAGTACATGAACGGCTGGAAATGGTTTCCAAGCAGTTGAACATAATCATTTCCAGTCAATGACCGGTTCAGTTGGACCATAGGACCTAGTCATTTCTAAGTAAACACAGCCCACAACATTATGGAGCCACCACTAGCTTGCACAGTACCCTTTTAACAACTTGGGTTCGTGACTTTGTCGGGTCTGAGCCACACTCGAACCCTACCATCAACTCTTACCAATTGAAATGGGACTCATTCGACCAGACCACCGTTTCCCAGTCGTCTAGGTTCCAACTTATATGGTCACGAGCTCAGGAGAGGCGGTGCAGGGGATCCGTTGCTGTAAGCATAGACACTCGCCTCGGTCATCCGCTGCTGTATCCCATTAACGCCAAATTTCGTCACACTCTTGTAACGGATACGTTCGTCGTACGTCGCTCATTGATTTCTGTCTTTATTTGTTGCAGTGTTGCTTGTCTGTTAACATTGACAACTCTACACAAACGCCGCTGCTCTCGGCCGTTAACTGAAGTCCGTCGGCCACGGAGTTTTCTGTAAACAGAGGTAATACCTGAAATTTGGTGTTCTCGTTACACTCTTGACACTATGGATTTCAGAATATTGAATTCCCTAACGATTTCCGAAATGGAATGCCCCATGCGTCTAGCTCTAGTTACCATTCCGCGTTCAGTGTCTTAGTTTCTACCGAGCGAGGTGGCGCAGTGGTTAGCACACTGGACTCGCATTCGGGAGGACGACGGTTCAATCCCGTCTCCAGCCATCCTGATTTAGGTTTTCCGTGATTTCCCTAAATCGTTTCAGGCAAATGCCGGGATGGTTCCTTTGAAAGGGCACGGTCGATTTCCTTCCCAATCCTTCCCTAACCCGAGCTTGCGCTCCGTCTCTAATGACCTCGTTGTCAAAATGGCTCTGAGCACTATGGGACTTAACTACTGTGGTCATCAGTCCCCTAGAACTTAGAACTACTTAAACCTAACTAACCTAAGGACATCACACACATCCATGCCCGAGGCAGGATTCGAACCTGTGACCGCAGCAGTCGCGCGGTTCCGGACTGCGCGCCTAGAACCTCGTTGTCGACGGGACGTTAAACACTAACCACCACCACCATCTTAGTTTCTGTAGTGCGGCCTTAATTAAATGTGAAACACCAATCACATGAGTACAAATGGCAGCTCCTCCAATTAACCTTGTGTACGCGATACTAGTGCCACATCTCTATCCCATGACTTTTGTCGCATCAGTGTACTTATCTATGTATTCAATCAATATGTGGTAATACAAATGGTTCTAAGCACTATGGGACTTAACATCTGAGGTCATCAGTCCCGTAGACTTAAAACTACTTAAACCATCACACACATCCATGCCCGAGCCAGGATTTGGACCTGCGACCGTAGCAGCAGCGCGGTTTCGGACTAAAGCGCCTAGAACCTCTCGGCCACAATGGCCGGCATTGTGATAATGCAACCCCTACTATGAAATTTGGTAAAGTCGCTAGTACTTCTCTGTGTGTTCAAAGGGGAGATTTTCTGATGACATTGTAATTCTCAATGACATTGAGGACGAACTGTAGGAAGTGTCTGATGGCCACAAACCAAAGGAAGACGAAAGTAATGACGTGCGTGGTCAGAGGTTGTATATACACGGTGTTTGGGGCATAAATGCAGATTTTTTATTGGTGTCTGAGGGCAGTGTATTGAACAGCATTATAACAGTTTTTAATTAAAAAATGACTCTGAGCACTATGGGACTTAACATCTGAGGTCATCAGTCCCCTAGAAATTAGAACTAATTATATCTAACTAATCTAAGGACATCACACACATCCATGCCCGAGGCAGGATTCGAACCTGCGACCGTAGCGGTCGCGCGGTTCCAGACTGAAGCGCCTAGATCTGGAGATTAATAATTATAGCTTTTAGGAGTAATATGTTTTTAGGTTAGTTAGTACCTCGAAGTACATGCGGCAAGAGCAAGCCACTAATGCTTGTTTTCCGCTAGGCAGCAGGTCGGGTGTTGAGGTGTGGATGCATCGATGCGAAACGGTTAGTCTATAATGACAGAAATAGTCCACTTACAAGGGACACCTTTGACCTCGAACGCTCGCAGCCGTACGAAACCTTGCTTCGATTAACACTCGATCAAGAAAACAACACTGGTCTGTGTCATTTCCATGAAAAACTCTGTACTAGTCTGCTAGCGCCATCAGACGGGGGCCCGTTGTAGCTGTACTGCAAGTGCTCGGGTTACAAGAATGGTATAGCTGCAGTGCGGATGTGTTTCTGGGATTGTTGGCTTAGGGGCTGCTGTGTAAACTGTGTGCAGTGATATGATGAAGAGAACTAATCCTATGAATGGAGTCCAAATATAAGGGAAAATGCTGCGACGTACTGAATACGGAAATGAAATCGGGTTCGAGAATAGAGTGTTCGCGAATATAGTAAATAACATAATAATTCAGAAATGTAACGGGGATGACACTGGGTAGATATACCGATTTTGAAGGGCTGGAAGAACGTGGCCGTTCAAGCAGTGCGCAACGTTCATCTCCAGAACGACAGGATCAGCCTAGTCAAAGTGAGTACGAACTATCTCAATCCAAACAGACGAAGCCTAGTGTGCTGGGAGCTATTAAAGATAGCGTACTAGGAGCCATAAGTCCATTAAAAGTAAATCAAATTGCAGATTAATTCTAAACTGTGTGTCTAGCAAAAAGGCAAGCAGGAGCTCGTTTCAAAGGAAATAGACTGTCGCAATTACAAACTATAAAGGAGTATGTAATACCGAATTTTGATAGAGTAAGGTCATATGAATCTACAGTTCACTTTTGGCATCTGTAATAGTGGATACTAGAAGCTTGTGAAATGGTTTGCTTCGGCAATTTCAAACCTTTCATTTCCTTTATGACAATCTTAATGCTGAATATGGCATTTAATATAGGCACATTATTACATTTGTGATACGTAAGGACATAGAAGACGATCAATGTGTACGCCAGAAGGCACAACAGTTTGTGGGGGAGGTGTACATATTGACAGAACAGGCTGTGGATAAAGGAAGTGTTTGTAACAGTGACTAGAGTTAACCCCAGAATGAAATGTCTTCATCATCAATACTGTCTCACAGAGGAGAGGAAACGACAGCTAGCGTATTGCAGTCTGTCCATAGTTCTACCCACAGCTACACAACTGATGTGGCTTTCCCAATGGCAGGCCGACTCGCAGACAAGTTGCACATCTGTAAATGTCGAATGTCGACATTTATATTGAACAGTCGAGGTCTCTGTATGAAGGTGAACTTACATAGAGTTGTAATCTGTTATGAAAAGGTGGACTCTTTGGTCAGCCCAAACATTCTAAAGAAATTTGAAACAACTTGTCCAGGAAGGCAGGCAAAATTGGACAAATGAATAAAGAACATTTGAAACGTTTACTAGCTTCAGTCGTTGGCAAACATGCAACAAGTGAAAAGAGCCTATTGCTGTGTTATTTGTGGTAACGTTCCACAGATCATATCCTTCTAGATGCAAGTTTTCCAAACAAAGATATTGCCACCGAAAACACCAAAATACTGGAAACGCCTTGATGTTTACTTCTTTCGGCAACGTAAGCTCTGTATGAGAGGGATTGCTAATTTGTAAGACTACAGTGTACCAAACTACAAGTGAAGATACATGATTGTCATTTTATCATCAGACTTCACTCTGTGATTTACAATAAAAATTCTGCACCGAAGTATACGTCTATGTTCAAATATGCTCGGTGAAAGTCAGGTTATGACACTGAGATACCCACCTAATCATCTGACAATGTAATTAATTGGGCTTTTGGTATTGGACTTCTTGAACGCGAAAGTGATTCTGAATATAAAAGTGTGGCTTTAGTGAAATGTGCATATGTTTCTCTTCCACTTTGTTTTAATCACTTCATTGAAATCCCAAATCTGCACTATGAGGACGAATATAAGCATTATCAGGTTTGTAGGATATGTACATAATTACTGTAGATTGAAAATATAAAGATACACTGACGTCAGTGAATTACATATAGTTCTCCTCCTGTCGTACTGACATCTTGTTACTCTGTTTCTCTCTATTAAAATGTCACTCGTTGTAGAGTGCAATGTTTCGCATGGAAATGACACAGACCACGGTTTTTTGTGATCGAGTGTTTGTTATTTTAAGTATTGTTTCGTGTGGTTCTGAGCTTTTGAGTGGTGCAGTTACGATTGTGCAGAAAATATCATATAGTAAATTATGTGACTTTTTTGGAGGAAGACTGTCAGATGTATGGAAACAACAACTAACACACTGAACTTGCTGCATATTAAGATACCAATGGTCACATATGTGCACTCATACCCTGACACCCTTTACATATACTGAGTGTTTTAATTTGGAAAACTAGTTATCTCAAAAAATACGCATCGCACGGAAAATACGTACTCAAAGGCGACATCAGAGCTAAAATTTGCCATTCCTTTACCCCCCCCCCCTTCCCCCTTCCCCACCCCCAATGAGGAGATCAAATTTTTACCTTTGATTGGGAATCACTACATCCCATTTTTATTGACGATTCGGATTCTACACCAAAAAATGGCAAGGGTTTATCAAATTTTTTTTCTTCTGTGGTGGATATTGCTGTAAGCTAAAAAATTCAGTTTTTCCAATTTTTACACCTAAGAAGCAACTTATTTGATTCTACTTCACACTTTATGTTATTGTTAAAAATTTAACTTAGTTTTGCATATTTGACTGCACAGTAAAACTTTTACGTTTAGCCATATAAAAGTTTGGCGAATAAGCTACATTTAATGTAAGTAGTTTTCTGTTTCCTTCAGGGTTGATTTCGGACATTCCCCACACCATCAGGATCGTTGGTTTCGGTGCTTCCCCTCGAATCTCATTATGAAGGCGACTGACTTTGGTGTGTTCTTCCGTCCAACTCGGTAACTCTCGCGCCAAATTACAGCGCCGCCTAACACGAATGGAAAAAATTGTTTCAGATAAACCTAGGCATTTTTTGGCACACTTCACAATCTATTATAAAAAAGGGTTTCCATTCGAAAATCAAATTAGTAGGATGGTTAGCTGTATCACAGACAGATGTCCATTTTCAAAATAATAATTTTTCATCTGAAACATTTGTTTCATACGATGCATATTTTTCGACGTATTCACTTGTTAAAAGTTGCAACAAACACCATGTATATACAAGGTGTCCATAATTAAAGTTCCAGTTTCAAACGCTGCAGAAAGAGAACCACTGCTCAGAATGACTTCAAATTTAACAGCGTATTATTGTGATAGGGGGGAAGTTAATGAAAAGAAAAAGATGCCGCTATAAGTATCTTAACATAAATGCGGACGGTTATAAATGACGGATGAATCGCAATACGATGGCTATGGTTTGAATTGCATATTGCACCGTCCATACTGTTCAATGTTCATCACTGAACAAGTTCGGCAGTCCTCTATTGCCGCACTGTCAGCCAGGTAAGCCCATCCACATAGGATGGGAAAATCAGTTTTTAGCTGTCATGAGGCAAAAAAACCGCACAAACAGCTTAGACATCGATTTTAATTGTTCTGGGTCCAAAAACCGCATAAAAACCAAATTAATCAATTTTTAATTGTCCTGGGGCCAAAATCAGCATAAAAAGCAACATGACATCGGTTTCTACACTCCTGGAAATTGAAATAAGAACACCGTCAATTCATTGTCCCAGGAAGGGGAAACTTTATTGACACATTCCTGGGGTCAGATACATCACATGATCACACTGACAGAACCACAGGCACATAGACACAGGCAACAGAGCATGCACAATGTCGGCACTAGTACAGTGTATATCCACCTTTCGCAGCAATGCAGGCTGCTATTCTCCCATGGAGACGATCGTAGAGATGCTGGATGTAGTCCTGTGGAACGGCTTGCCATGCCATTTCCACCTGGCGCCTCAGTTGGACCAGCGTTCGTGCTGGACGTGCAGAACGCGTGAGACGACGCTTCATCCAGTCCCAAACATGCTCAATGGGGGGGCAGATCCGGAGATCTTGCTGGCCAGGGTAGTTGACTTACACCTTCTACAGCACGTTGGGTGGCACGGGATACATGCGGACGTGCATTGTCCTGTTGGAACAGCAAGTTCCCTTGCCGGTCTAGGAATGGTAGAACGATGGGTTCGATGACGGTTTGGATGTACCGTGCACTATTCAGTGTCCCCTCGACGATCACCAGTGGTGTACGGCCAGTGTAGGAGATCGCTCCCCACACCATGATGCCGGGTGTTGGCCCTGTGTGCCTCGGTCGTATGCAGTCCTGATTGTGGCGCTCACCTGCACGGCGCCAAACACGCATACGACCATCATTGGCACCAAGGCAGAAGCGACTCTCATCGCTGAAGACGACACGTCTCCATTCGTCCCTCCATTCACGCCTGTCGCGACACCACTGGAGGCGGGCTGCACGATGTTGGGGCGTGAGCGGAAGACGGCCTAACGGTGTGCTGGACCGTAGCCCAGCTTCATGGAGACGGTTGCGAATGGTCCTCGCCGATACCCCAGGAGCAACAGTGTCCCTAATTTGCTGGGAAGTGGCGGTGTGGTCCCCTACGGCACTGCGTAGGATCCTACGGTCTTGGCGTGCATCCGTGCGTCGCTGCGGTCCGGTCCCAGGTCGACGGGCACGTGCACCTTGCGCCGACCACTGGCGACAACATCGATGTACTGTGGAGACCTCACGCCCCACGTGTTGAGCAATTCGGCGGTACGTCCACCCGGCCTCCCGCATGCCCACTATACGCCCTCGCTCAAAGTCCGTCAACTGCACATACGGTTCACGTCCACGCTGTCGCGGCATGCTACCAGTGTTAAAGACTGCGATGGAGCTCCGTATGCCACGGCAAACTGGCTGACACTGACGGCGGTGGTGCACAAATGCTGCGCAGCTAGCGCCATTCGACGGCCAACACCGCAGTTCCTGGTGTGTCCGCTGTGCCGTGCGTGTGATCATTGCTTGTACAGCCCTCTCGCAGTGTCCGGAGCAAGTATGGTGGGTCTGACACACCGGTGTCAATGTGTTCTTTTTTCCATTTCCAGGAGTGTAGTTATCGTTAAACTGGCGCAAGACATGCTCAATACCCTGTCGACCGTTTTCCGTCCAGTTGAAATCCAGAAACAGCATGTTCTACACATATCGGAATATCTCGGGGGCCACGTTGAGAGCCCGCATCTCGTGGTCGTGCGGTAGCGTTCTCGCTTCCCACGCCCGGGTTCCCGGGTTCGATTCCCGGAGGGGTCAGGGATTTTCTCTGCCTCGTGATGGCTGGGTGTTGTGTGCTGTCCTTAGGTTAGTTAGGTTTAAGTAGTTCTAAGTTCTAGGGGACTGATGACCATAGATGTTAAGTCCCATAGTGCTCAGAGCCATTTGAACCATTTGGTCACGTTGAGAATGTGTTGCGAAATGCATGCTTTCAGTTCAGTTCCTTCCGTAATTGGAGCGCTGCACACAACTTCTTCACAACCATAAGTCACAGGCATTAAGATCAGATAATCTGGACGGCCAGGCTGTAGGGAATAATTTTAGCGTATTCAGAATGCCTCTGCAGCAGCCGCTTCACTGGCTAAGCAGAGTGCGGATCAGCACCATCCCGCATAAAAATCCTACCCGCACATCCACGCTGTTGAAAGACTCTCACAACGTCTGCCAATGACGGTACAGGTAACAGGATCAGCAGCACTCATCTCCTCGAAAAAATACGTCCCTGCAATGAACGATACGGTCAACCAGCATCACTCACTCATCTTTGCAGAATGAAACGTCTCCGAATGACTGCTGCAACCTACATCCATCTGAATCTGCTTACTGCATTCGTCTCTACGATTTTTACCCGACACACTTTCCTCCAGTACTTTGGTCAAGCTGTGTCACAAATTTCTTTTCTCCCCAATTCTGTTCATTGCTTCGTTGTTAGTTACGTGATCTACCCCTCTAATCTTCAGCATTCTTTTGTAGCACCACATTTCAAAAGCTACCATTCTCTTCTTGTCTAAACTGTTTATCATTCATTTTTCAATTCCTTCACAAAAGTCTTGCTAACACTACGGTATAAACTTGATGTTAACAGATTTATCTTCTTCAGTAACGATTTTGTTGTCATTGCCAGTCTACATTTTATCTTCTCTCTACTTCGGCCATTGTCAGTTACTTTTCTGCCAAATAGCAAATCTCGTCTACCACTTTAAGTGTCTCGTTTCCTAATCTATTTTCCTCACCCTCATCTGAAAAAATGGTTAAAATGGCTCTAAGCACTGTGGGACTTAACATCTGAGGTCCTCAGTCCCCTAGGCTTAGAACTACTTAAACGTAACTAAACCAAGGACATCACACACGTCCATGCCCGAGGCAGGATTCGAACCTGCGACCGTAGCAGTCGCGGGTTCCGGACTGCGCGCCTAGAACCGCTCGACCACAAGAGCCGGCACTCTCCCCTGATTTAATTCGACTACACTCCAGTATCCTCGTGTTGCTTTTGTTGATGTTTGTCTTATATCCTTCTTTGAAGACACTGTTCATTCCGTTCAACTGCTTTTCCAAGACCATGGATGTTCTTGACAGAATTACAGTATCACCGGCAAACCTCAAAATTTTTATTTCTTCTCCTTGAACTTTAATTCCTACTCTAAATTTTTCTTTGGTTTCCTTTCTTCTTGCTCAATGTACACATTGAAGAACATCGGGGATAGATACATACATCTCTGTCTCACTCCCTTCTCAACCACTGCTTCCCATTCATGCCCCTCAACTCATATGAAACAATATTATCAAAATCTTTCTCTAAGTTTACAACTGCTATTAACTTTGCGTTTCCTTATCTTATCTTCTGAGATAAGTGATAGCGACAGTATTACCTCACGTGTTCCCACATTTCTCCGAAATCCGAACTGATCTTCCCCGAGGTCGGCTTCTACCAGGTTTTCCATTCTTCTATAAAGAACCGGTGTTAGCATTTTGCAACCCTGACTTATTAAACTGATGGTTCGGTTTATTTTCGCACCCGTTAGCAACGGCTGTCTTTGGAATTGGAATTATTACGTTGTTCTTGAATTCTAAGGGTATTTCGACAGTCTTACACATCTTGCACTCCAGATGGAAGAGTTTTGTCATGACTGGCTCACCTAAGGCTATCAGTATTTCTAGCGGAGTGCCGTCTACTATCGGTGCCTTGTTTCGACTTAGGTCTTTCAGTGCTCTGTCAAATTATTCTCGCGGTATCATATCTCCCATCTCATCTTCATCTACATCCACTTCCATTTCTATAATATTTCCTTCAAGTTCATCTCCCTTGTATAAACCCTCTATATACTCCTTCCACTTCTCAGCTTTCCTCCTAGTTTTCCATTTGAGCTCTTGATATTCATACAGGTAGTTCTCTTTTCTCCAAAGGTGTCTTTAACTTTCCTGTAGGCAGTATCTACCTTTCCCCTAATGAAATATTCCTCCAAATCCTTACATTGGTCCTCTAGCCAATCCTGTTTAGCCATTTTGCACTTCCTGTCACTCTCATTTTTGGACGTTTGTGTTCATCTTCACCTGCTTCCTTTGCTGCACCTTTATATTGTCTCCTTTCATAAATTAAATTCAATATCTTCTTTTTTACCGAAGGATTTTTACTAGGCCTTGTGTTTTTACCTATTTGATCGTCTTTTGCCTTCACTATTTCATCTCTTAAAGTTACCTATTTGTCTTCTACTGTATTTCTTTCCTCTGTTCTTGTCAACCGTTGTCTAATACCCCTTTGAAACTCTCAATAAACTCTGGTCCTTTCAACTTATCCGGGTCCCATCTCCTTAAAGTTCTACCTTTTTGCAGTTCCTTCAGTTTTAATATTCGATTCATAACCAATAAACTGTGATCACAGTCCACTTCTGCCCCTGGAAACGTCTTACAATTTAATATCTGTCCGAAATTTCTGCTTTACCATTAAATAATCAATCTAAAAACTTTCGGTGTCACCAGATCTCTAGCATGTCTACAAACTGCTTTCATGATTCTTAAACCAGGTGTTAGCGATGATTGAATTGTGCTCTGTATAAAATTCTTCCAGACAGCTTACTCTTTCATTTCTTTCCCCGAGTCCATATTCACCTACTATTCTTCCTTCTTTCTTTTCCTACTGTCGAATTTCAGTCCCCCCATGGCTATTAAATTTTCGTCACCCTTGACTAACTGAATAATTTATTTTATCTCATCATACATTTCTTAAATCTCTTCATTCGCGGAGTTAGGTGACACATAAACTTATACTACTCGCATTCCTATTTTCCTATTCACTATCAAACCTGCTCCTGCATCACCTCTATTTGATTTTTTTATTTATAAACCTGTACACACCTGACCGTAAGTCCTGTTCCTCCTGCCACCGAAGTTCACTAATTTCCACTGTATCTAACTTCAACCTATCCGTTTCCCTTTTTAAATTTTCTAACGCATGCGCCCGTTTAAGGTATTTAAATTCCACGCCCCTATCCACAGAATGTCAGTTTTGTACCTCCTGATGACGACATCCTCGTGAGTAGTCCCCGCCCGGAGATCCGAAAGAGTAGCTATTTTACCTCCGGAATATTTTACCCAAGGGGACGCTATCATTAATTAACCAAACAGTAGAGCTACATGCCCTTGCTATCAGCCATTCGCAGGAACAGCACAGCAAGGCGGTTTTGGTTGATGTCGCAACATCAACCAAAAAGGTCTTGCCACAGTCAATCAGCGGGGCTGTTGCTCCTGCAACTGCTGAAAAAGCAGCTGCCTAGTCTCTCTGCAGATACCACTCCGTTGTGACTGCACCTATGGTACGGCGCTACCTCTACCGCTAGTTCATGGTCCATGGCTGATATACATACATAAATGTGTGTATTTGTGTGTGTGTGTGTGTGTGTGTGTGTGTGTGTGTGTGTGTCTGAGGCTACTGTTGATGCGTTAATAAAACGAGGCGAAACGTGCCTGCAAAAAGAAAGAGTGCTTGTTTCTGTTGCATGCAGATGGTCCTAATTTTTAAATCGTTTATATGACATTAAGAGCAGTCGGAGATTGAGAAGTCACAACTTTGATTCCATAAGGAACCGTTGTACGCAGCAACCGTATATTGTATTAAAGAAGGATGGGAATACAGCAAACATTCGCAGTCCCGCTGTATTTAAAATTCACGCGTATTCAGATTTCAGCTATAAAAAGCTATCTTCATGCTAAAATAAAAGACCTAAGAGGGAACTAAAATGGAAATTTTGATATGACAACGTTAGGCATGATAGTATGTAAGAACATAACTTATTACTGCCAATGGATCATTTTGTCTTCCATTTTATTGGTACAAGGGCTACATATAAGGCAATTTGTTATATCGTTCTATGCAAGCAGCGTACCGCAATTGGAACTGCACCATACGTAATGCAAGAAATTTACGTCAGTAGAGGACGTTTGTATGTTTTATTAAATGTACCTGGTTAAATTGGTCTTGATTTTTACGAAAACCATTCGTATGAACTTTTTTGTATTCGTTCATGTTAATTATTTATTGTTTCATTTAACCATTATGATACGAGCGAATACACTAGATTTTAGCTTCTGATGAATATCAAATTCGTATGCAACTATATAAAACTATCTGCAAAAAATTTTAATTTTTGGTTTACAAAGTGATGTAACAATTCTGTATAGGACAACTGTAGTAATATATTATTGATCCTTTGCATAAGATTTGGTATATAGCTTCACCACTAATATATGAACAAAGACATTGTAAACCGTTATTTCTTGATGCATTTTAAAGGTGATTTACAAAAATACTTGCTGATTTTCCATGAAAAAAATGCGTTTTGAACAGTTATATTGCAACGAAAGTGGGTTAGTTATCTGAGTAATGTAGAGAGCGTTCCATATACTACATGTCGTTAACTGAGGCTGCTGTGCTTGTTGTAAACATCAACTTCACTTTCTTTCTGCCTATACACCAGTAATTATGTACTGCTGCAAGTTTGTTGGATGGTACCTCATTCAAACGATATGTTGCACTGAATGGGTAATTGCTATTGAATAACGTGTTATCCAATCGTAATTATCCTTTTTTACGTAAATCAATTCTGATTCTGTGATTTCCTTGTATATTAGCACTGACGATAGCTGTTTATAGCTGAAATCTGGAAATTCAAGAAGATTGCTGTGTTCCTGTCCTTCCTGAAAATGAGCAATCACAAGCATTAAAGAGAAGTTGTAGTAAGTGAGCTAATGTTCAAATTTCTGAAATATAATTTTAATAGGCGTTACCTTCACATCACGCAATTACAAAAGGAACGTGAGAACTACTTATTACTGAAAAAAAACCATAGTTAGTGTAGTGGGACCTGTGTGGTCTTCAACTGGCCCTGGCCAAAGAAAGTGTCATGTCGCCCATCACGCACCAGAGAAGCGCTTTAAGCAAAGGTGTGACTGCCGCTGTTGCCACAGAAACGCCCTTCCGCATTCACAGCACGGTGTGCACCCTACTTCGGCTCACCCTGTAGTGATCCACAGTCTAAATGTGTAACGCCACCAGCGAGCGACCTGTGCCCAAATTAATTAAACCTGTTTTCAAAGACTCTTTGATGCACTCATTTATTTTGGATCGCGAATCGAAAAGTGTTTTCACTGTAAAATGTACACTTAATGAGTTGCAAGCCACAAACGTATGCGTGGAATTTAAATAATATTTGTTATTTCAGTTGCACTCGAGCGTATAAATTGGATTCCTGTTTCATAAAATTAAATAAATGTTTTGCACCAATTATCCGAAGCTTATATTACATCAGTGATTTTTTGTTTCTTGTTTTTATGCGTTTTGTGCTGCGTTATGTACTGCTGCGAGTTTGTTCGATGGTACCTCATTCAAATGATATGTTGCCCTGAATGGGTAATTGCTATTGAATAACGTGTTATCCAATAGGCCCTTCTGTAAATGTACTTCGAAATTAGTCCAGCTCACGCGTGTTTTCATCCACATGTTCATTACGACAGTAGAGACAAGTAACAAATCTGACAAATATGGAACACAGCAAATTTAAACTAAAGGTTGATTGTTCCCTCCAATTCAATCCGTTCATTTGTTTTTCGGTGTTTTTCTGGAGTTCTAACGACAGCCTCGAAACGTGTCGAAAATTGGGAAATATACACTGTATCTTGCTTAGATACTTCTTGTGGCTATTAGAAACTTTAATCTAGAAGTGAAAATGACGGCGCGGTCACGGAGGTTAAAGAACTAAGCGTCACGGACATTTCGCTGACAAGAAAACTATCTGCAACGCTCAAGGTGAGATATTTCATGATATGTACTATTTTAATAGCGAATGAGATATATAGCAAATAAATTAATAAGAGATGGTACTGATTCCGCATGGTACACAAAACAGGTTAGAGTACTCTTGGAGAAGCAGCGAGAAAACAAGCCAAATTTAAGAGAACGCAAATTTTCTAAGATTGGCAAAGTCTTATAGAATCTCGAAATTTACCATGAAATTCAGCGCGATATGTTGATGACAGTGCCGCTAAAGGAGAGTTCCTAAACTCATAGTTTTCCGAAATTTCTTCACCAAATAAAAAGAAGTAAATATTCCGGAATTCAAATCACGAACGACTGTCAATATGAGTAACTTGGAAGTAGATATCCTCGATGTAGCGAATCAGTATAAATCACTTATTAATGGCAAGGATTCCGGTCGAGACTGTACACCTGTCAGGGTCCTTTCAGAGTATGCTGATACAATAGTTCCATACTTAGCAATCATATAAACCGTTCGATTTGATCTGTACCGAAAGACTGGGAAGTTGCAAAAATCACAGCAATATCCAAGTAAGAAAATAGTAGTAATTCGCTGAATTACAGACCCATATCGTTTACGTCGATTTGTAGTAGGATATTGGAACAAATACTGTGCTCAAATATTACAAATTACATCGAAGAAAACGATTTATTGACAAATAGCCAAGCCGGCCCATGTTGTCGAGCGGTTCTAGACGCTTCAGTCTGGAACCGCGCGACCGCTACGGTCGCAGGTTCGAATCCTGCCTCGGACATGGACGTGTGTGATGTCCTTAGGTTAGTTAGGTTTAAGTAGTTCTATGTTCTAGGGGACTGATGACCACAGATGTTTAGTCCACAGCGCTCAGCGGCATTTGAACCATTTTTGAACAAAAAGCCAAAACGAATTCTGAAAATATAGTTCTTGTGAAACACATCTGTCTCTTTATTCCCACGAAATTATTAGTCCTATCGACAGTGGACATCAAATTAATTCCATATTTCTAGATTTCCAGAAGGTTTTTGTCACCGTTCCTCACAAGCGACTTCTAATTGCGTACCTAAAGAATATCGTTTCAGTTGTGTGACTGGATTCGTGATTTCCTTTCAGAAAGGCCACAGTTCGTAGCAACTGATGGAAAGTGATCGAGTATTTCAGAAGTAATACCTGACGCTACCCAAGGAAGTGTTATAGGCCCTCTGCTGTTCCTGATGTGCATAAACGATTTAGGAGAACATCTGAAGAGCATTCTTAGATTGTTTGCAGGTGATGCTGTAGTTTGCCGTTTTGTAAAATTATCAGGTGATTAAAACGAGTTGTGTAATGATTTAGACAAAATATCTGTATGGTGTAAAAAGTGGCAATTGACTCTAAATAATGTAAAGTGTGAAGTCATCCACACGACTACTAAAAGGAGTCCGCCAAATTTCAGTTACACGATAAATCACACAAATACAAAGGTTTTAAACTCAGTTAAATACTTAAGGATTTATTGTTGTTGTTGTGGTCTTCAGTCCTGAGACTAGTTTGATGCAGCTCTCCATGCTACTCTATCCTGTGCAAGCTTCTTCATCTCCCAGTACCTACTGCAGCCTACATCCTTCTGAATCTGCTTAGTGTATTCATCTCTTGGTCTCCCTCTACGATTTTTACCCTCCACGCTGTCCTCCAGTACTAAACTGGTGATCCCTTGATGCCTCAGGACATGTCCTACCAACCGATCCCTTCTTCTAGTCAAGTTGTGCCACAAACTCCTCTTCTCCCCAATTCTATTCAATACCTCCTCATTAGTTATGTGATCTACCCATCTAATCTTCAGCATTCTTTTGTAGCACCACATTTCGAAAGCTTCTATTCTCTTCTTGTCCAAACTACAATTACGAATAACTTAAATTGAACTTATCACATGGATAATGTTGTAGCTGAAATGAAAGGAAAGGCTGCAATTTATTGGCAGAACACTATGAAAAAGTCTACTAAAGAAACTGCTTACACCATGCTTGTCCGCCCTCTTCTGAAATACTGCTGTGAATTGTAGGCTCCGCATCATATGGGACTGATGGAGAATATTGAAAAAGTTCATACAAGGGCAAGTCGTTCTGTATTATCGCGAAACAAGGGAGACAGTGGCAGGGATATGATACACTAATTGGGTTGAAAGTCATTGAAAAACAGTGAGTTTCGTTGTATCATGACATTCTCATGACATTTAAATCATCAACTTTCTCCTCAGAGGGTGGAAATAAGGAGAAATGATAATCATAATAAAATAAGAGAAATCAGATTTAACACAGAAACAACTAAGTGTTCGTTTTCTCGTGCGCAGTTCTAGAGTGGAATGGTAAAAAAGTGGCTTGAAGGTGGTTCGATGAACTTAATTTTTCAGGCACTTAATTGTGAATTGCAGAGTAATGATGTAGATATAAATGTAGATGAATGCTAAGTCATTCAATTCACTTTTCCATTACAGCGCACACGTGGCTCCTACCGATCGTCTTGTAAAGCCGAAATGGTCCGTGGTTTGCCACCGACGACTCTATAACCGTCATTCCGTAGGTTGAGCTTTCATTGCTAATGATCGTCTCACGCCCTTCTGGAAAATGTATTGTTGAAAACACATCCGCTGTACTAGTACAGTGCTGCGCGCAGCTTCAGTGTACAGGGTGAGCATGAAGTCTTCACTGAATAATGCAATTTATATCTAAGGAACTATACTGGAGTAAGCAAAGGGTAGTTAATGTGAGAAAGCTTTTTCTGGATAGCGTTCCAGATATGCTCCTTTGTTTCCCGTAGAATATTCTAGGTGAAACAATTTATTTCCTTATGTCTGACGACATATTTTACATCATAGCTACACAGCATCTATTATTCGTGCCGTAAGTTTGCATATAAGGAACTGGTAAACTGTACATTTTATGCTTAAGTTCTCATTCAAGTGAGCAGAAAATAGGAAAATTTTGGAATTTTTTCTGAGACAATGACAAGGCACACAAAGTATCTGTTTTCGGATTATGATTGAACATACCTTGAATTTTATTTGAGATTTTGAATAAAAAAATTGCGTCCTAGCTATGATTTGATCTAGGGCCTGCGAGTTTGAAGTACGCAGACTGCGTGCAGTGTAGCCCCTCAGGAGTTATCTGAAATCGAAAATGGATAATACCAGTCGATACTACATTAAATTTATGGGCACTCATACCTAACTACAATGAAATAACCTTAAATTTGACGATATGGTGCCAACTCGAAATTTGAATTCGATTTTGTTTTTTTCATTCTCTACAGCTGTATACATAATAATCAAAATTAACAAATGACACATATTATAGGCGTAGCGCCCAGAAAAGGGGTTTACTTTTCAGGGGTCAAAGGTAGAAGTTAATTGCTTGAATCTTTTTTATTTTATGCTGCGAGTTCTGAAAAATCGATTCTCGAGAAAAACCTGTTTAAAGTTTAGAGAAAATTTTTATATGTATTATTAGCTCAATTGGCACAAACTACTTTTTTATAACGCTTTCAGTCACAACTTTTTCGTGTTTTATTAACTACACGATGCATTTCGGACCCTGTGCGTCCATCGTCAGGTGTACTTTGTTTTAATACATGTTTTATTTCTTATTTCTTCTCCTGAGTGAGGTGGAATGCATGTTCCTGTCACGAGAATGATTAATGTTAGGTTATGAATTTCGTAAGTCGAACGCGGAAAATATGTGCAAAATAGTGGAAAATGAACAGTGTAAGCTTACCATATAATCCAAGGAAAGCATTTTCAACGTTTTAGTTCCGCCAAACATTCTTTTCTACGTCGTTTTGTAACATGTCACTTCATTCAGGATGTACATTTGCACACACACATCCTGAAGGAAGTTACATGTGATAAAACGACGGAGAAAAGAATGTTTGGCGGAACTAAAACGTTGAAAATGCTTTCCTTGGATTATGTGGTAAGCTTACACTGTTCATTTTCCACTATTTTGCACATATTTTCCGCGTTCGACTTACGAAATTCATAACCTAACATTAATCATTTTCGTGAGAGGAATATGCATTTCACCTCATTCAGGAGAAGAAATAAGAAATAAAACATGTATTAAAACAAAGTACATCTGACGATGGACCCACAAGGTCCGAAATGCATCGCGTAGTTAATAAAACAAGAAAAAGTTATGACTGAAGGAGTTGTTTAATTCATACCTCCAATGTTTTGAATACAGTCACGTTGTAAGCTGCAAAATATGGATAAAATTACTTTTTATATATATTTTTGATGCTTCTAACACAAATCTGAAGTTAGATTTTCAGAACTGTAAATGGCTAATCCAATAGGGCTGACCAAAAATTATGTTTTGATCATTTTTGACCAAAAAAAGTGTTTTCGTTACTTTCGTTTATTCTTCAATTGCAGGACCGTTTTTCAACCCTTCCTCTAACTCAAATTGTTTCTGGAGAGCAGTTCCCTCGCTCTCCTTGGCGAGAGAAGCCGGCCTGGCTGAGCTGGATATGCTGAGTTCGGCAGCCTGCGCACGTTGTTCGTCAGCTCTTTCGGCGAATATATTTGCATGCATACTGCAGTATAAATCATTTTGTGAACGTGCGTCACGGCACGACAAGTTTTCTACCTGAGCCGGGCGTCTCCGGCTGAGAGCGGCCCACAGCGGCCGTGACACTGCTTCGAACAATGCGCTGTAGAAACTTTTGTAACGCACGGATTAAAAAACCTTTTCGTCCCAACATTCTAGTACGTATTTCTTTCAAAAAATGCAATAGAAAAATAAAAAAATCGACCCTTTTGACTGAGAATCTGGCCTTAAGCTAAATTCACAAAAAAGTGATTGTGGAAGCCATGACGTTACGCCCTCTCTACCGATCCATGTGTCCGGCAAGGTTTCATCCAACAAATGGCGAACAAACCAGCCCCAGTGAGGTTGTCCACCACCTTGTTGAGACGCCCTTGGCTGAAATTCGTGTAAATCAGGTGCAACGTAATGTTCCAAGGTAAACTATTGCCGTAACGGTAGGCTCAGTGAAAAAAGGAAACAGTCTAATAATTCTGTTTTGCATTAAGCCACATCACATATTCACTTACGTACTGTCATTTATCCCCAAATCCGGTCGTTATGTTTGTTTACTTTCCCGGAGATGTGAAAAATCGCTTCATCGGATAGATCAACTAATCATTGTCTGCGTCGATTCCTTCCAGTACATTCGTAGCAAACTCAGCACGTCTGAGCCTATCTTCTGGCTGCAAAGTTCGCAGGAGTTTCACTTTGTATGCATATTACTGCAGCTGTTCGTCGATCTTCGCGAAAGTGGTCTAAGACGTGAGCGTATCTCTGAAAACACGACGTGTCGATTTCCACAAATTGCATTGAAATACTGTACGCGTGGTATCAACTAGTCTTCACTTACTCTAGGTCCACTGCTTCTTGCCTTGTCACCAGCTCTGCTTGTTTCTTTAATCATTTACTTGGCGATGTTGCTCCGCGGCAACGTAGAAATCAAGTGTGTAGTTTAGAGAAACGAATAACTTTGTGACCATTTCCTTGACACTGATGCTTACGTGCAAAACTTGCCGTCTGTTATCCAGAAGGAATTGTAAAAATTGTCAGCGACCAACTTCCGTCTTTGCGTGGCACACGTGTGCTCATTAAATCTCACTTGATCCTCGTGTGTTTTAATAACACTTTATTTAGCTAAAAAGTGGGGCTCTATTAATAGCACTTTATTTAGCTCACAAGTAGACGTTTTTCAAATCTTTTTATTTGCTTCAAGGCTTTAATACAACCTTTTATTACTTTTTGGAGGAGGGCAGCCGATGTGGCTGAAACGGGTTGCTGTTGTTTCATAAAAAGGTGATTGTGTAAACAAACAAAAATTATAGAGTCAGTCACCGTCTCCTTAAACGAAACGTTTTTTTTCCGAGAAAGAGAATTTTATGCCAAGTAAAATTCTACATATTTTAAAACCTAGTTATATAACACGCGGGCAGTTAGTTCGTCGGGCTTTCGCCAGCATGTATCTTGAAACAGACGATGGTGTTTTACCATGAAACATGTGACACAAATTAACTGAGAGTCGTTAATGTCTTAACAGCTGTACCTGTCTTGAAAATCGAAATATGTGTTACTTTCAAATAGCTTCAGTTTCGAAATATATTTAACATGTGTTTTCTTTTTGTTAATGCTTCTGCTGAATTTGATTTCACTTATTGATTACTGGTGTGCGTAAAAGGAATAATGTATCGTATAAACAACTAAATTCAGTACTCAAAACATTTTCTTTGTTGCAACGCTTTCAAATTTTGATAGAACTTTGTTCTCAGATACATGGCCATGTTGTACCTTGGAACATGTTTTCACATGGGTGGAAACCTTAACTTTTCAGAGTAATATTTTTAATCTTAAAAAAAGACTGCAGCATACCGAAAGCGGACACCACTATTTTAAAATGAAATAATAAAGTATAATCAACTTAGGTTACGGGGCAGGCTAGAGGCGAAAGTGTAAAAAGTGTTGCATGGTACAACGCTCTACTGTTTCGGACTAACAGGCTAATGTGTTCTCACTTGTCTACTGCATTTTGTAGTCCGTTCTTAACAGCAATGAGCTTGCAGTAGAACAGGACTGTTTCACAGTGACGAAGATGAGTAAGTGTTCGTAGCTCTTAAGGTATGCATTTTAGAGCTCTCGTTTACTAGACATTTATTTCTTGTTATGGCCCATACTACCACCTCTCAAAATATGAAATGCTTTATGTTTAATAATCTATATTTAAAGAATGGCATCACGGAACCACCAAAAATTGCTGTAATATATACATATTAAGAGACAACAAGTTTCGCTCAAGCCATTGTCTTCAATGCACGAATTAACACTACATCAAATTATAGGAAGGTTCCTTGCCGTCAAATAGATAATTGTTCCTAGTTACAGCAGCTGCCTCGTATACCTGCCTTTGGTAAACAAGGGCAAATATCGACAGTTCATTGCAATGTTCAGCACATTGTTCGTCCAAAGTCTTAGGTGAAGCAGACTGCCGAGCTTTGGACTTGGTGAATGATGCAAAATTTCTAAAATAATAGATGCATCCAATTGAAAACGATAATACTTATTCGACAAAAAGGTATCATTAATATAGCTTTACTTGTTAACTAAATAAAGTGTTATTAGAATACATGCCAGCTAGAAGACAGGATTAGATTTACATATGCAAAAAGAGGGACATGGCATTGATGGACAGTTAAAAATTTTACAAGAAGCTAAAAGTAATAGACGATCAGAAATTTTATAAGAACCAAAGCTATACATTACGAAACGGAAGGAAACGCACAAGCACCTCAATTATCAGAATGAGTTTGCAACAGGTGCGTGTCGTAATTCTTGTGACGATCTATTCAAATGAGGTAGTCGCTCTGTCCTACATACATGCTCCAGCTATTGATTTGGGGGGGGGGGGGGGGGGGGGAGCGGGTGGACACCTGTGATGCAGTGTGCCGTCCAAACCACGTCTTCGCTTCCTAGCATCTGGTTCAAATGGCTCTGAGGACTATGGAACTTAATATCTGAGGTCATCAGTCCCCTAAACTTAGAACTTTTTAAACCTAACTAACCTAAGGATATGACACACATCCATGCCCGAGGCAGGATTAGAGCCTGCTACCGTAGCAGCAGCACGGTTCCGGACTGAAGCGCCTAGAACCGCTCGGCCACAGCGGCCGACTCCTAGCACCTGCTCGACGAATATGAGACCCTCGCAGCCGGAAGAGGAGAGTCAGCGAGTTGCAGCAGAAAGCAGCCCTGGTCCGTGTTGTCGCTTCTTAGCTTATGAGAAGACATGTAAAACTCTAGCAGCCAGACGTGCAGTATCATCAGCCGTCGAAAATTTGCACCTTTAGGATTGCTTGTTCGTTTCATTTATTACACAGGGGCCACTCTGTTAAATATGGTTTTACTGATTAAACGACCTGTAATTTATTTTTATATTTTACATATGACTGAATGACGCATTTTTGTAATAACTGTCAAACTTTATGGTTTTCGAAAGTGGATATTGTCTTACCGATGACGCACGCATCTAGTATAAACAGTAATAAAAGAAAGATACACTTTGTTGTATTTGTTGTATCTGTATACTGACTTTTTCCCTGCTACGTTCAGTTTGACAAGACATCAACATTTGTTCACCAAATGCTGCTCTTAGATACGATGCACATGTATTTTAATAATTCTTCATTTAGCTCTCAAACAGACCTATTTTAATAGCACTTTACTTAGCTCACAAGTAGACCTATATTAAATCTTTTTACTTGGCTCATGGCCTTAATATAAGCTTTTTATTACTTCGTGCTCCATTTGAAGATGCCGAGTGAAACTGAAACCGGTACTGATTGTTTCATAAAAAAGTGATTACGTCAACAAATAAAAAATTATAAAATTCTGTAACATTCCAAATTGCTACACTCAAATGTGTAGAACGCGGAATGCTGAACGAAACACAATACAATGTCTCGCAACAGTGAAAAAGTGTAGAAAATAACGAAAACTGCTTATTGTTGCTGTCACATGTGTAAAGAGCGCACACAGTCATGACGTTCAGATTCTATGGAACCAGATACGAACATTGGAACCTTGTCGTGATTTGAACGTCGAAACTGGTTGTCTAATAAAACAATATCAAAACAAAAAAACTTACGGTGCTCTCCAATGTGTATTCCTTCATGTGCTTCTAAACTCAGTCACTAGACTGAATTACCATCCGAAAAACATCATGTTCCTAAGTGCTCTGTCCTCTAGATACCACAATCCTTCTACCAAAGAGTGTTAAATATGGTGCGAACGTAAACGTCGAGCTATGCTACAGATCAATCTGTAACCACAGTCTCTATTTCGCGTTCGAATTCGTTAGTTTTGTCAGTTCACAATAAGATATGAATGTGTAGTTATTTGTTAACAGCACACTGTAGGTCTGTAATAGCAAAGGCCCTGCAGTAGAAGAGATGTTCTTCACAGTATGGAAGATGAACAACTGCCCATAGCTCTTAATGTACAAATTGTAGAGCCTGTGTTTACTGGAAATGTTTGTCTTCTTTTGTCCATATTAACACCTACAGAATATATGGTATACATTTTTTTATCACTCTGTATATTTATTGTACTGTGGACATTTGATAGCGTCCAACATAATTTCTAATTTAAAAACACTCCTGTAGGACCCTGATGGATCCAGTCTGTCAACAGGAAATCGATCTATTAGCTCTTTAGTTGATGATCGCACACATACTGGAAGGCCGGACGGTGTGGCCGTGCGGTTCTAGGCGCTCCAGTCTGGACGTGACCGCTACGGTCGCAGGTACGAATCCTGCCTCATGCATGGATGTGTGTGATGTCCTTAGGTTAGTTAGGTTTAAGTAGTTCTACGTTCTAGGGGACTGATGACCACAGATGCTAAGTCCCATAGTGCTCAGAGCCATTTGAACTATTTGAACATACCGGAAACCAGCTTTTTCCCCATGGCATTACTCGTATATGCATTCGACACATACACCGATCACACCTTCACCTCCCCCTGTCCACCTCTTCCCTTCTCTGTCCATCTCATCCTCCCACCTCTGTCTTCTGTCTTCTTCTAACCTCTCTCTCTGTCTCCTCCTCCCTATCTCTTTGTCCATTTCCTCTACTCCATCTCTCTGACCATATGTTCCTCTCCATCCCTTCGACTATATCTTCTTCCCTCTCTCTGTTTTCACCTCTGACTCCCCCTCTTCCAGCCCACTACCCCTCGACACCTTCCACCTGCCTCATGTGTCTCCCTCTTCTGCCTCCCTCCCCCCCCCCCTCTGTCCATTTCCTCCTCCAGATCGCTATGCGCACCCCTCCTCTATTAATCTCAACCTGTTCCCAGCCATACACATTGGCACATGTAGCCCCTGCAATGTAGTTCAACAAAGCACACTAATACTACTCCCACAACACACCTCTTACACAGGGCAGGGGCTTGAAAATCATTTATTTGCCCATGACATACAGGCTGAAACTACTCCAACATGACATTCTGTTGTGCAGAGCAGCCTACAGGGAGGAGCCCTGAAATCCTTTTGTTGTCCCTAGCACGTAGACTATCGAACAAAGCAGGTTGATTTAGCAGGCTGATACTGTTCGCACACAATATATCTGCTGTGCAGGGCAGGCTATATTCCAGAGGCTGGAAAAAAACCAATTTTTTTGCTGTTTCTCCACTCCTACTGGAGCTAGATGGTTATAAACTCCACAGTGCTGTTTCTGTGCCAAATTTAGTTGAAATCGATTTAGGAGTTTGGGAGCAGATCCCAGATATACACACATGCACACACAGACTCTGCTTTATGAATATCGTCATCGTCTCTGAGTAGTTCATCTGGACTGATCCTGTAGGAATGCAAAGGAGAGTTGATTTTGGCACAAGATTTTCACACTGTAAGATGGACGCATTGGTTCTATTAACTTCTATAAAGCCAGTCCTCCTATGAGACTTCGGCGAGAAGAAAAAAATACCTAGCGGATATTAGGTTGTTACCACCTGTCAGTTGGTTGGGACTTTAAAAATAACCTCTTTTAATTATAAAAACATACGAAAACTCACGTTAAACTGCAAGTCCCCTTTCCTTGGCAGGATTACTGAGGTAGCTTAGGGCCATGCAGGACTTTAAAGGTGCATCCAATTAAAAGATCTGCACGAGTTCCTCTTGAGGGTCTCCCAGCATGTCATGTGGTACTATGTGTTTTGCATAATGTGGACTAACGTATATCTCCCTTTTTCTATGATTGGCTTCCATTGCTGACAGGAGAACTCGAGGTAGGATGAGGCAGACCAGCAGGGCCGAGTGAACAAGTCTTGCACCGCCGAGATGATGGACGTGGCCAAAGAGCGCAGCACGCCCCAGATGGCGGCCCACCAACACCAGCAGCAGCAGCAACAGCAAGTCGGCGCAAAGCCCAATCAGGTATGTCACTGCACAGCAGCAACCTCATCGGATTTTATCCCACCAACTATTAATAATGTGTTTTGGCTACTACACATTCTCAAATGACCTTCTTTACAATGAGACTTGTTGCATGGATTCTAGTATCTAGTTCGTATAAATTATCCACTAGGGTTACATAAACCGTGTACTCATGTTACCACGTAAAAAAATATTTTCTAGGAAAATAGATATTTTTAAAGAAGTAACATAGATTATTTACGATCTTTTGTGATGGCAATAGAAATCTTATTTAGACCTCACTTGCTTCGTTTTATTTTCAAGTATCTTCAGTGATCATTGGAACAATGTGGTTTTTCTTAGAAATTTGCTTGCAAAGATCGTAAACAGTTTTCATATTTTAAATAACTACCAGTGACAGGAATTAAATTTCTGCTATTACTCACAGGTTTTTTTATCTGTCTTTCTCGATTCCTAACGTTCTTCTATACATAAGTGTCCGACTTTTACGTACTGCACTTCAGTGACGCAGAATAGATGTTCGTTCTCAAGTTATGTGGATCCACTTACTCCTCTGAAATTTCTGTTGATTCTGGATGATGCAATCTTCTTTTGTTTTGTTTTTGTGATTGTGGAAGCGTCTGCTACTCTCTCTATGTGTGTTTGTGTGCGTGCATGTGTGTACACTTGTAGCCTTGCTTGGATGTGCATTCAACACATTCGCTGGAAACACCTTCTCCTGCCCCTCTCTGTGTCGACCTCTTCCTCCTTCTGTCTTTACAACTCATCTTCCAACCTTCATCTATCTCCTCCCCCCTCTATCTCTCTCTCTCTCTCTCTCTCTCTCTCTCTCTCTCTCTCTCTCTCTCTCTCTCTCTCTCTGTCTCTCCCGCTCTCTTCATCTCCTACTCCCATCTTTTTATAAAGTTCCTCTACCCCTCTCTCTGACTTTATCTTCCTCTCCCTCCCTCTGGCCATATTCTCCTCTTGTCTCTTTCCATCTCTGTCCTCTCTTCTTTTCCCATCTGCCTATAACCTCTCTACACCTTCCACTGGTCTCATACTACTCCCCCTTCTACCCCCTCTCTCTGTCAATTTCCTCCCCCCTTGCTCTTTCCACTCCACCCCACCCCCAACCCTCCTCAATGCATCTAAGCGTCTTCCCAGCCATGCTCATCAGTAGGTGTAATCCCTGCAATACAGTTCACTAAAGCAAGATGATACTATTCCCACAACATGCCTTTTAGGGAGGGCACACTACACGTCTGATGCCTGAAAATCATTTATTTGTCACTGACATACTGGCTGCCATGAAAAACTGGTCGATAAAGCAGGCTGGTAATATTCCAAAACGACACATCTGTCACATAGGGCAGCCTACATTTTGGGGCTCAGAAAACTGTTTCTTACCCCTGAAATGTAGACTGTCCAGCAAAGCAGGTTGATTTGCAGGCCAGTGCAGTTCCCAACATGCCTGTCATGCAGGAAATCCTATGTACCAGGGGATGGAAAACAATATATTTGCTTGTATCTCTTCTTCTATTGGAGGTTGGAGATTATAAATCCAACAGCGCTGATATGAGCCCTGCTATTTCTGTCCCGAATTAGGCTTAAATTGATCCAGGGATTTGGGAGGAGATCCCTTACATACACACTTACGCTCTTCTTTATATAAGTTATGTGGCTATAAAATAACGAGACTGATGGTGTCACAGAGTAAATACGCATGTGCTAAAGCAGAACAAGCAACACTTGTGAAGCGTGAAGCCTACTCAGTCAAATGTGTCTGTAGGCAAATCAGTGTCGCTATGGCCTGCATCTGCATAAGAGCTGTTATTACGTTTTTCTGGAAAAATAGTAAGTGTAATAACAGAGCAACGAACTGTACTGAAGTTTTACATGAAACTTATAAAAACTCCTACTGAAACATACCTTTAACTAAAAAGAAGTGTATGTCAGAGAGTGTTTTTCATACATGCGATTTTTTAGTTGTTCAAGCGTTTTCAAGATGAGCAGGGTGACGTTGAAGATGATTCACGTCTGGATCACCCTTCAACATCAGAGTTGGATGAAAAGTTTGTAATCTGATTCGATATGATCATTGTTTGAATGTTCAAGCCATAACTGAAACTGCAGGAATTGGTAAAGAATACATAACGAAGATTTAAAATGCACAATTTAATGTTAGAATAGAGTGTGTGTAACTGGTGCTGAAAATTCTCACTAACGAACAAAAAAGAGTTCGTGAAAGTATTTGAACTGACAGTTTGAATACCACTGAAAATTATCCTAGTTTCTTGAAAAGAACTATAACATGGGATGAATCTTTTTTTTTTTTTCATTTGATCCAGACAAGAATGCTCACAAATGATAGTTTCTCGGAGGGGGGAGGGGACAAGCTGAAGGGGGGGGGAGGAAGGAATATGAAGTATTTTTAATATTTTTGGAAGACGAATGGCGGCTTCCTACGCTGTCATAAATCTGCGTAATTCCGACTTTTAAATCATTTTATTGAAAGGAAAACAGCTGATTACAATATAGTCTTCCTGTTTCTCGAGAACTAGAGAGGATAGGGGTGCACAGTCCCACTTTGCGCCAGGGTATGGGCGCACCTGGGACCTGACACTAAACGCCAATCCTTGCAATGGAAGGGCTCAATTTCACCGTAAGTGAAAACAGCTCGAATGAGCGAATCGAGTTTCAAACAGATGATGATTTATTTATGTTCATGGAATTGTGAATCTTCACTGGATTCCATACAGTCAGACTAATAATCAAAACTAGTATTTTGAGGCTCTTCCTCAACTCCTTGAGAAAATGATAAAAAAGACCCAAATTGTGGAAAAACAACTCATGGGTTCTTCATCAAGACAATTAACTGGCTCATACCATTTTGTCTGTTAAAAAGTTTCTATGGAAGTGCAGCATCCCAGTGTTAGACCACCCGCCTTGTTTGCCTGACCTAGCACCATGTGACTTTCGTCTGTTCCTCAAGGTGAAATTTGCATTAAAAGGTACAAAATTTCGGTCAGTTGAAACAGTGAACGAAATAGCGGCATGTGTCATTAACGAGCTTGTAGAGGAAGACTTCCAGCACTGTTTCCATCAATAGAAAATTCGTATGGAGCATTGTACGGACAGAAGAGGAAAGTATAATAAGGACGACAATAACTAAATATGTATGATTTTGAAATAAAATATCTCACAGCAACAGTCCTGTTATTTTATAGCCACATCTTTTATATAAACTTGTCTGTTACAAATATGTTTTACATATATTGAAGCCAACGACCTTGCCGCAGTGGTAACACCGGTTCCCGTCAAATCACTGAAGTTAAGCGCTTATCTGGATATGGTGTCTGTTCTTTCTGACATGTCCGAAAGGACAGACACCATTGATGACCTGCAGCCATCTAGATCGAAGTTAGAATTAATTTAATATCTTCAGCTGGTTTGGTATGGTTTGGTTTGTTTTGGGGAAGGAGACCAGACAGCGAGGTCATCGGTCTCATCGGATTAGGGAAGGACGGCGAAGTAAGTCGGCCGTGCCCTTTGAAAGGAACCATCCCGGCATTTGCCTGGAGCGATTTAGGGAAATCACGGAAAACCTAAATCAGGATGGCCGGACGCGGGATTGAACCGTCGTCCTCCCGAATGCGATATCTTCAGCTGCTGACGGGCGTTGATACATATCAACGGGGACAGGTGAAAATGTACGCCCCGACCGGGACTCGAACCCGGAATCTTCTGCTTACATGGCAGACGCCCTATCCATCTGAGCCACCCAGGGCACAGACTATAGTGCGACTGCAGGAACTATCTCGCGCACGCCTCCCGCGAGACCCACATTCTCACCTTGTATGTCCACACACTACATTTGTAGTGTCCCATACCAACACACTCATTACTCGTGGAAGACATTCTTACCAAGTCCCGTAAGAGTTCGGGGAATATGTGTGCATCCGCACAGAAGAAGGTCATGACCGGTATTGCCAGAACTATATAGTTCGTCACTATATAGTTCTGGCAATACCTGAATATGATCAATATCTACACCACTATATACGCACATACGAGGCGTGTTTTAAGTAAGTACCGTTTTGAAATTAAAAAAAAAGACGTGCTAAGCTATCTCAATAATTTTATTTTTACATGAAAGCCTATACCTTAATCTACTTTTCTACATAATTTCCATCAATGTTGAGGCACTTGTCATAACGTTGTACCAGTTTTTGAATACCCTCCTCATAGACGTCTGCCGCCTGACTTGTTAACCACTGCATCACCACTGTTTTGACTTCGTCATCGTCTCGAAGACGCTGACCGCACAGGTGATTCTTCAAGTGCAGGAACAGATGGTAGTCACTGGGCGCAAGATCGGGACTGTACGGAGGATGATCAAGAGTGTCTCATCGAAAACATGTGATGAAATCTTTGGTCTGATTCGCCACATGCGGACGAGCTTTGTCTTGCAGCAAAGCGATGCCCTTGCTCAACTTCCATGGACTGTTGCTTTGATTCTGGTGTGACGAAGGCCACCCATGATTCATCGCCGGTAACAATTTGGCTTACAAAATCGTCACCGTCATTGTGGTACCGCTCAAGGAAAGTCAATGGCCGCGCTGGATTAGCCGAGCGGTCTGAGGCGCTGGAGTCATGGATTGTGCAGCTGGTCCCGGCGGAGGTTCGAGTCCTCCCTCGGGCATGGGTGTGTGTGTTTGTCCTTAGGATAATTTAGGTTAAGTAGTGTGTAAGCTTAGGGACTGGTGACCTTAGCATTTAAGTCCCATAAGATTTCACACACTTTTGAACTTTTTTTTTGAAAGTCAATGCACTGTGTAAACGTTTGGTTTTGTGCACATCCGTCAACATTTTCGGTACCCAACGCGCGCACAATTTTCGGTAATTCAAGTGCTCGATTAGAATGCCATACAATACACTACGAGAAACATTAGGAAAGCCGGCCGGAGTGGCCGAGCGGTTCTAAGCGCTACAGTCTGGAGCCGCGCGACCGCTACGGTCGCAGGTTCGAATCCTGCCTCGGGCATGGATGTGTGTGATGTCCTTAGGTTAGTTAGGTTTAAGTAGTTCTAAGTTCCAGGGGACTAATGACCTCAGCAATTAAGTCCCATTGTGCTCAGAGCCATTTGAATTTTTTTGAAACATTAGGAAAGTCATCCCGCAAGAAGGAAATCATAAAGCGTCTGTTTTCTCTCGCCTTATTGTGTCCTTCCTGCACCAAACTTTCATTAACGATCGAAGGACGTCCACTCCGTACATTTGTGCGGCCATCTTTAAATGCTCTCACCCACTTTCTTACCATTCCATCACTCGTAATGTTTTTTCCGTAAACTGCACAGATCTCACGATGAATATCGATCGCTTTTAGGCCTTTAGCACTAAGAAATCTTATAACAGCCCGTACTTCACAGTCGGCGGGGCTGACGATTATCGGAGGCATCTTAAACACTCAGTACACAGCGTCAACAAGGAAGAATCAGACTGTAATGGCCCCAGTGCGTAGATTAAGGTACAGGCTTTCACGTAAAAATAAAATTGTTGAGATATCTTAGAACGTTTTTTTTAATTAAATTTCGAAACGGTACTTACTTAAAAAAACACGACTCGTATTTGTAAATTACAAGCCTACTGACTCACCATCACTCATCGCAATAAAATGAGAGCGCAGCCGCGGATAACAGCTAATGTACGAGGGGGGACCCAAAAGAAACCGGACTGCGAGGGCGCTGCCACTCGTAGACGTAGTGCAGGGTTCTCACGCTAGATGGTGTTAGTAGAGACCTTCATGAAACAGCTGTGCAGACGGCGTCAGTGTAGAGCTGAACCTGCAAGTGTGGTATTGTGTTTTTCTGACTGTTGGCGGGTTACCTCTGCGAAGTGGTTATGGCAACTTTAAAAGAACAAAGAGTGTGTGTGAAATGTTGTTAGCTGCTTAAAAAAAACTGCAACGGAGACACACCAAATGCTTCAGGAGACTTTCCAGGAGGACGCTATGAGCCGCACACAGGTTTTCGAGTGGTTTGAGCGGTTTAAACGTGGTGAGATGTGTGTTGAAGACCAAGCTCATTCTGGACGTCCTTCAATATCGCGAAATGAGGAACACATTGAAAAGGTCCAGCAAAAGATCATCGACCAAATTTCAGCAGAGACAGGAATCAGTTGGAGCTCGTGCCAGCGGATTTTGAGTGAGAATTTGCACATGAGACGTGTTGCTGCTAAATTTGTTCCGCGCCTTCTCACACAGAAGCAAGAAACCATCGGCATGAATGTGTGTCAGGACTTGAAAACAGAGATTGCGCGTGATCCAAAATTCTTGAACAAAGTCATATCAGGGGATGAGAGTTGGTGTTACAGGTATGACCCAGAAGCCAAGGAAGCGTCAAGTCAGTGGAGGACTCCCAACTCTCCCAGACCAAAAAAAAAACAAGGCAAGTGAGGTGTGGAATTGTGCATCGGGAATTCGTACCCCCTGGTCAGACTGTTAACCAGCACTTTTACTTGGATGTTTTAAGGCGTCTGCGAGAGGATGTGAGGAGGACACGCCCGGAACTTTGCCGATCAGGTGACTGGTTTCTGCATCACGACAACGCTCCAGCACACACGGCCTTACGAGTGACCCACTATTTGGCATCTCAGAGGTGGTCTGTCGTTCCCCACGCTCCGTATTCGCCGGACCTAGCCCCGTGCAACTTTTTCCTATTTCCACGAATGAGAAAAACGCTAAATGGGGAGCGTTATGACGATGTGGAGGCGGTAAAAACAGTTTCGCAAAGGGCACTGGACAATATCAAACTTGAAGAGTTCCAAACATGCTTCCAACAGTGGGAAAAGAGACTTGACAAGTGCATCGCATGTAATGGAGAGTATTTTGAAGGTGACTGAAGTAATTTTGTAAAAAGGTTCATCGATAAATTTTTTATGACAACAATCCGGTTTATTTTGGGTCCCCCCTCGTAAATACGTCGACTAATGACAAGAGCTCGGCGTGTTAGTGAACGTCAGAACTCGGCTCGGTATGTCAGGATGCAGGCTGTAGCGGCGTGTCCGCTACTTGTGGCGGCAGCACGCCAGAGCTGGGGAGCGCCGGCGGCAGCGGCCGGGCGCCAGCTGTGTGTCAGGAGAGGACGGCAGAGGAGAGGACCGGGGCCGGCCTGGTCCCGCGGGAGCCGAGCCGGCACAATCACCGCCCGGGATTACTGTTATTGCCGCAACAAGGATCCGCCGCTAATCCGCGCCGCGCCGCCGACGCCGCCGCTTGGGGGACCGCCAGCTCGCCGGGTGCCCCCCCAGCACCCCCTGCTGCTACTGCCGCTGCCGCTGCTGCTGCTGCTGCTGCGCCGTCTCTGCACCACCGACAGGTGCCGAAAACCCCCGCCTCGCCTCGACATTCCACACCCATGCTCTACGAATGCCGGACATTTGCCACGCCGGACATTTGCCACACTTGCCCCTTCGCCAGGTACAGGGTGTCCGGAAAAGGACTCCCTGATTTCAAAATTAAATATCTTCGATACAGGAATGCAGTAAACGGTATGTTTATTGTGAAAGCAGTAAGAAGTTTATACAGCAGTTTGAAATGATAGTTACAAAAGCTGCTAACAGCTGGCGCTGTACGCTGTACAACTCATATCAGCATACATAAGTGAAATAATCGTATGAAAACAATCTTTGCAAACAATCACATCACAATGTTTTCAAAATGTTCACCGTTGGCACTACAGAGGTGGCGCAAACGAAGAATGAAATTCGCCATCACATTTCGTAGTGTCTCAACCGAAATGGATTCAAATGCCACAGAGATCGCCGATTCAAGCTCGTCCAGCGTGGCGGGATGCTTCGGGTAGACCATGTCTTTCACTGTGTCCCACAAAGAAAAATCACGGGGAGTCAAATCCGGCGAATATGGAGGCCAATCCATGCCTGCACCAGTATATTTGGGTTATTCCAATGCAATGACTCGATTCCCGAAGTATTCCTCAAGAAAGCGAAACTCTTGTTCGGTCCGATGTGGTCGGGCTCCATCTTGCATAAACCATTCAGTACCTGGTCGATCCTCTAACGCTTGCTGTGTGGCGACAAATTGTTCCAAAATTGCAACGTAACGTGCACCAGTGACCGTTTCTCGAATGAAAAAAGGGCCAATAATGCCTCTGCTGCATACTGTAGCCCACACAGTAACTTTAGGAGAGTACAGGGGTTTCGGTTCACACCAATATGGCTTTTCGGAACCCCAAAATCGCCAGTTCTGCTTATTCATGTATCCATTCAGGTGGAAGCGTGCTTCACCTGTAAACCACATGCAGCCAACATCAAATCCTTCACTATCAATCATTGTGAGCATCTGATTAGCAAAGGCAACCCTTTGTTGCAGAGCTCGTACGGGTATGGACTAGTGCGTTTGAATTTTGAATGGAAACATGTGTAGGTTCTTTCTCAGTATTTTCTGCGTGCTTGAACGCTTCAAACCAGTCTCAGATGCAATTCTACGGGCGGATGACATTGGATTTCGCTGAATAATTCCAGAAACTGTGGCGATATTTTCAGGCGTAACTGCGGTTTGCTTGCGGTCAACATGCCCCACTAGATCATCAGTTACGCTGCCTGTTCGTTGAAATTTTGCGAAGAGCGTATGAATGGTTTTCGCATCGGGTCCTTTTGGAACATTAAATCGTGCTTGAAAACTTCGCCTTGTTGCCGTAGGACTCTCTTCTAACCTGTGGTACTCTAGCACCAGAAAAACGCGTTGTTCAGTGGAGTACATGGTTTTAATCTCTTCCTTCGGTACGCTAACCTCCTTTCACGTTTCAATAGTGGAACTGATCGCTCTGGGCTTCGGATCACTATTTATACTAGGCATTACGTATGGTGATTACAGCGCCATCTGTTAGCAGCTTTTGTAACTATTATTTCATACTGCTGTATAAACTTCTTACAGCTTTCACAATAAACATACCTTTTACTGCATTCCTCTATCGATCTTTGTTTTCGAGATATTTAATTTTGCAATCAGGAAGTCCTTTTCTGGACACCCTGTAGCTTGGGTATAGTCTGTCTGTAAACTCAAGAGCGAGCAGCGCTTTTGGTCGGGGAGTGGCCTCTTCCGGAAGAACCCTGCCACCGGCCTACAGGGGCACCCAAAATCAGTTGCCCGTTACCCATCCAGCTGAGTAGTTCGGCGTACAGTGATATACGTCGTTTCTGTTCTTGAGATCTTAGATCCCAGTGTCAGTCAGTTAACGCTGTATGTTCACTGATATACTTCGGTGTCCGGAAGAGATGGATAATCGCCCTACATTGCAAGAAAATGTGCAGAATACGATGAACAAGAGGTATTTGTGAAGCAACGAGCGTTCGATATTCTCTAATGTTATTACATAGTGTGTTAAGGAGGCAACACAAAAAGAAATGTTAGCTAATATTACCAGTTCCAACAAAGGACTGCAATTTATACAATCGTCCGCCTCACCACAATAGGATGTATAAGGAAGGAACACGAAAGTAAGGCGCTTGGTTAACTGGAATCAAATGGTTCAAATGGCTCTGAGCACTATGGGACTCAACTGCTGAGGTCATTAGTCCCCTAGAACTTAGAACTAGTTAAACCTAACTAACCTAAGGACATCACAAACATCCATGCCCGAGGCAGGATTCTAACCTGCGACCGTAGCGGTCTTGCGGCTCCAGACTGCAGCGCCTTTAACCGCACGGCCACTTCGGCCGGCTAACTGGAATCGCCACGAAGGAAAACTAATAATTTTGGGAGGAAACCCATCGTTATAGACAGTTTCACAATTATGTAAAACCTTTGATGCTTATCGAACAGCAGCATTTGAATGTATTCTCTCGCTAAATCTCTATCTCGGTTACTACTCACCTGATTCTAAGACATGTTGCTTAAAGCACATACGCAATAGCTCTTTAAACACTGCTGAAATTTCCTTCCAAACATGTACACCGATTCTGGACTACTAAGTAAAAAGCTTCACACACGAGGTTCGTTCACATATTAATTTTTATTTTTTTGTAAGAACTTTATTTGTTAATCTACAGCAATGTTAGCCTCTTCAAAATATTCCCTATTTCATACTATACGCTTACGCCAGTGCTTTTTCTAATTCCCGAAACACTTTAGGAACTGTTTCCTCGGGATCTCATCCATGCTTGTGAAACTGCTGTGCTTTAAGGCCTGCTTTGAAATGTTTATGCTACTTGTATGCCCTTTGTTTACCGGTAACAGACTAACCAAAAGCAATATTTAACATTTCTAAAGATTTCATACACTTTATTCCATTCTTGTAACGAAATTTAATACAGGTTCTCTAATCTATTTTTATACAAAACAAATAATCGTTAATGCTACCAAAGCACATGTAACCTTTTTGACAGCTGTCAACAGAGTAAATACCCAATATGCATAAGATCGTACACATACTTTTCATACATATTTACGAAGACAGTAACAAAAAAGTAATGCAAATAGGACTAATACAACAAGCAAAATTATAAATTTTGGGTTACTTTTTAAACTCTTTTAAAAGAAAACTTCTAGCATTTAGTAGAAACACAAAGTAAGAACAGGCCTTAAATTCCACAGATTGATTACGTTAGATGGGGTTCGTTTTACAAATAGCAATAGAGGAAAATACGTTCACATGAACAGGCATTCGGTTCTATATTTGTACGCGTAGTAGAATCCTGACATCTATTCTTATCTCAATATTATTTACTCTATAATGTTGTGTTTTGGAAGAAGCTATCGTCTTTTGTGTTCCTTATCGTCTTAACGCACTTGTCTAAAAAATAAACTCAGCCAGGACGTATCTGTACACGGCGTCGCCATATCTGTACACAGCGCCGCCATAGATTTAAAGCGCGCGCCGCGACGGGTAGATACTACGTTGTAAAACAGCTTGTAGAAGCACCTAGCGACACAGATTGGCAGGCAGAGTGGGGACTCGCTCGGTTGCTCTTCAATTTACCGACAGACTATAGCGATCCCTCAGGTAAGGGACGTCCTTCCTCGTACTTCTTCTGTCCGCTTTCAAACCGCCGTCTCCACATCTTATTCGATACAACCAGTATGTAAGGGACCTTCTTCTTCGACATCTTGGCGAAATACAGAGCTTCTTTTCCGAAATCGAAATATTTTTTGGGAAACGAAAGCAATACCGACCATTATGTCAGTATGTAATTAGTTAGCATAAATATAGATCCCTCTGTCTGTAGTGTAGCTTCCTTTCAGGCTTACTGATTGCGATAGAAACAGTCCATCGGCATGGGAGCAACAAGAAAGGAACGATGTAAAGAGAATGCGAATGTACGCTAATCATTTCTTTTTTATCACTGCATTTGTGTCTATTTTAATTACTACAACTGCATGCCCAAAAGACAATAAGGAAAGAAGAAATGGGAATGTGAATGTTTGAAAAGAAGAACGACATGTTGTTGTTGTTGTGGTCTTCAGTCCTGAGACTGGTTTGATGCAGCTCTCCATGCTACTCTATCCTGTGCAAGCTTTTTCATCTCCAAGTACCTACTGCAACCTACATCCTTCTGAATCCGCTTAGTGTATTCATCTCTTGGTCTCCCCCTACGATTTTTACCCTCCACGCTGCCCTCCAATACTAAATTGGTGATCCCTTGATGCCTCAGAACATGTCCTACCAACCGATCCCTTCTTCTGGTCAAGTTGTGCCACAAACTTCTCTTCTCCCCAATCCTATTCAATACTTCCTCATTAGTTATGTGATCTACCCATCTAATCTTCAGCATTCTTCTGTAGCACCACATTTCGAAAGCTTCTATTCTCTTCTTGTCCAAACTATTTATCGTCCATGTTTCACTTCCATACATGGCTACACTCCATACGAATACCTTCAGAAATGACTTCCTGACACTTAAATCAATACTGGATGTTAACAAATTTCTCTTCTTCAGAAACGCTTTCCTTGCCATTGCCAGCCTACATTTTATATCCTCTCTACTTCGACCATCATCAGTTATTTTGCTCCCCAAATAGCAAAACTCCTTTACTACTTTAAGTGCCTCATTTCCTAATCTAATTCCCTCAGCATCACCCGACTTAATTAGACTACATTCCATTATCCTTGTTTTGCTTTTGTTGATGTTCATCTTATATCCTCCTTTCAAGACACTGTCCATTCCATTCAACTGCTCTTCCAAGTCCTTTGCCGTCTCTGACAGAATTACAATGTCATCGGCGAACCTCAAAGTTTTTATTTCTTCTCCATGAATTTTAATACCTACTCCGAATTTTTCTTTTGTTTCCTTTACTGCTTGCTCAATATACAGATTGAACAACATCGGGGAGAGGCTACAACCCTGTCTTACTCCCTTCCCAACCACTGCTTCCCTTTCATGTCCCTCGACTCTTATAACTGCCATCTGGTTTCTGTACAAATTGTAAATAGCCTTTCGCTCCCTGTATTTTACCCCTGCCATCTTTAGAATTTGAAAGAGAGTATTCCAGTCAACATTGTCAAAAGCTTTCTCTAAGTATACAAATGCTAGAAACGTAGGTTTGCCTTTCCTTAATCTTTCTTCTAAGATAAGTCGTAAGGTCAGTATTGCCTCACGTGTTCCAGTGTTTCTACGGAATCCAAACTGATCTTCCCCGAGGTTGGCTTCTACTAGTTTTTCCATTCGTCTGTAAAGAATTCGTGTTAGTATTTTGCAGCTGTGACTTATTAAGCTGATAGTTCGGTAATTTTCACATCTGTCAACACCTGCTTTCTTTGGGATTGGAATTATTATATTCTTCTTGAAGTCTGAGGCTATTTCGCCTGTTTCATACATCTTGCTCACCAGACGGTAGAGTTTTGTCAGGACTGGCTCTCCCACCGCCGTCAGTAGTTCCAATGGAATATTGTCTACTCCAGGGGCCTTGTTTCGACTTAGGTCTTTCAGTGCTCTGTCAAACTCTTCACGCAGTATCGTATCTCCCATTTCATCTTCATCTACATCCTCTTCCGTTTCCATAATATTGTCCTCAAGTATATCGCCCTTGTATAGACCCTCTATATACTCCTTCCACCTTTCTGCTTTCCCTTCTTTGCTTAGAACTGGGTTTCCATCTGAGCTCTTGATATTCATACAAGTCGTTCTCTTATCTCCAAAGGTCTCTTTAATTTTCCTGTAGGCGGTATCTATCTTACCCCTAGTGAGATAGGCCTCTACATCCTTACATTTGTCCTCTAGCCATCCCTGCTTAGCCATTTTGCACTTGCTGTCGATCTCATTTTTGAGACGTTTGTATTCCTTTTTGCCTGTTTTACTTACTGCATTTTTATATTTTCTCCTTTCATCAATTAAATTCAATATTTCTTCTGTTACCCAAGGATTTCTACTAGCCCTCGTCTTTTTACCTACTTGATCCTCTGCTGCCTTCACTACTTCATCCCTCAAAGCTACCCATTCTTCTTCTACTGTATTTATTTCCCCCATTCCTGTCAATTGCTCCCTTATGCTCTCCCTGAATCTCTGTACAACCTCCGGTTCTTTTAGTTTATCCAGGTCCCATCTCCTTAAATTCCCACCTTTTTGCAGTTTCTTCAGTTTTAATCTACAGTTCATAACCAATAGATTGTGGTCAGAGTCCACATCTGCCCCTGGAAATGTCTTACAATTCAAAACCTGGTTCCTAAATCTCTGTCTTACCATTATATAATCTACCTGATACCTTTTAGTATCTCCAGGGTTCTTCCATGTATACAACCTTCTTTCATGATTCTTAAACCAAGAGTTATGATTATGTTGTGCTCTGTGCAAAATTCTACCAGGCGGCTTCCTCTTTCATTTCTGTCCCCCAATCCATATTCACCTACTATGTTTCCTTCTCTCCCTTTTCCTACACTCGAATTCCAGTCACCCATGACTATTAAATTTTCGTCTCCCTTCACATTCTGAATAATTTCTTTTATTTCATCATACATTTCTTCAATTTCTTCATCATCTGCAGAGCTAGTTGGCATATAAACTTGTACTACTGTAGTAAGTGTGGGCTTCGTATCTATCTTGGCCACAATAATGCGTTCACTATGCTATTTGTAGTAGCTTACCCGCATTCCTATTTTCCTATTCATTATTAAACCTACTCCTGCATTACCCCTATTTGATTTTGTGTTTATAACCCTGTAGTCACCTGACCAGAAGTCTTGTTCCTCCTGCCACCGAACTTCACTAATTCCCACTATATCTAACTTCAACCTATCCATTTCCCTTTTTAAATTTTCTAACCTACCTGCCCGATTAAGGGATCTGACATTCCACGCTCCGATCCGTAGAACGCCAGTTTTCTTTCTCCTGATAACGACATCCTCCTGAGTAGTCCCCGCCCGGAGATCCGAATGGGGGACTATTTTACCTCCGGAATATTTTACCCAAGAGGACGCCATCATCATGTAATCATACAGTAAAGCTGCATGCCCTCGGGAAAAATTACGGCTGTAGTTTCCCCTTGCTTTCAGCCGTTCGCAGTACCAGCACAGCAAGGCCGTTTTGGTTATTGTTACAAGGCCAGATCAGTCAATCATCCAGACTGTTGCCCTTGCAACTACTGAAAAGGCTGCTGCCCCTCTTCAGGAACCACACGTTTGTCTGGCCTCTCAACAGATACCCCTCCGTTGTGGTTGCACCTGCGGTACGGCTATCTGTATCGCTGAGGCACGCAAGCCTCCCGACCAACGGCAAGGTCCATGGTTCATGGGGGGGAAGAACGACATACTCCATATTAATTTTCTCTCTAAAATCCGATATCCCTTGCGGCGAAACATTAGTTAATAAAGTGTAGCGTGACAATGTTCAAAACATGACTGAAAATACTTCCACTAAATAGAGATAAGAACATCTACGATTGACATGTCATCGAAAGTGGAGGTACAATTTTAAAATGTTAGAAATAAGGAAAATGAAGTAATATAGAATGCCATACTTGTAACGTACGTTGTTGTTCTACATTGTTTAGTTCTGGTATTTACAGGGTCACAGAGAAAGCATCCTAGGTTTTGGAGGGAAAAGCCGTAATTGTAACGATCTGCGCTACAACAGAAACTCGAAGCACAACTTAAGGATAAATAATGTAATGTGTGTTCAAGCTCGCAAGCGACATTGAAGCAGATAGTTCCTGTGACGGTATGAGCAGAGGTTATATTCGACAACCGGAATAAATTAATAACTGGCTTCTTTTACCGACCCCCCGGTCTCAGATGAAACAGTTGCTGAACAGTTCAAAGAAAACTTCAGTCTCATCACAAATAGGTACGCTACTCATACAATTATAGTTGGCAGTGACTTCAATCTACCTTCCGTATGTTGACTAAAATACATTTTCAGACCCTATTGTAGATAGAACACAACTTCCGTAATTGTTCTAAATGCTCTTTTTAAATTATTTTGAATAATTAGTTCACGAGGCCATTCAAATTGTAAATCGTTACGAAAACACACTCGACTTCTTAGCCAGAAATAATCCTGAGCATCACGACGGATACAGGGATTAGTGAACACACAGTTGAGCGAGGCTCAATTCCGTAACAAAGAAATTCACCAAAACTAAACACGAAATACATTTATTTATAAAAGTAGCTAAAAATTCGGTTGACGTCTTTCTAAGAGACAGTCTCCAATCCTTCCAAACAATGTAAGTGAAGACTATATGTGGCTTAAGTTCAAAGAAATAGTATCAATAGCACTCGAGAGATTCATACCAAATAATAAGAGACGGAACTGATCCCCCATGGTACAGAAAACATGACAGGAAGCTGCTGCTGCTACGAGCGCAAAATCTCCAAGATTGCCGACGTTTTACTGAGGATCGAAATTTGGTCCGGATTTCAATGTGAGATGCATTTAATAGTTTCCACAACGAAAGTCTCTCTAGAAATGTGGTGGAAAATCCAAAGAGATTCTGGTCCTATGTTAAGTAAACCAGCGGAAAGGCTCAGTAAGTACTTTTACTGCGCGACAGCGATGAGGAGGAGGAGGAGGGGGAGACAAGGGACCCAACCCTTCGGAGCAGATAAAATCGTGGCAAATGTCCGGCGTGGCAAATGTCCTGCGTAGCAAATGTCCGCACACCTGCTCTACTGCTGGAAGTGAAACCTTCAACAGCGCCGTCGTATCGATCTGCTCTTTCGTGTGCCATCTCGTACGAACAGCTTGCTCTATTCGTTCGTGAGACTCAGGAGGCGGTAAACAGCGGCGCCAACGTTGATGCCATGTTCCTAGAGTTCCGGAAGTCATTCGATGCAGCTCCGCACTCTCCTTTAGAGACGAAAATGCAAGCTTACGGAATAACGAACGGGTCTTGTGATTGGATTCAGGACTTCATTGCAGATACAGCTCGACACGAAATCGTCGAGTATTCCACAGCAGAGCTCTGTTTCTCGCAATTTTCAGTGCCGTGTCTACTCATCATCACCGATTTAGTCCAGATTTGTGCTATATGCAGGGCTTGGCCAGAAACTTGGGGGGGGGGGGGGGCTCCTGTTTTCCAAGCGGTTTATCTTGACTTTTTTATTTTTTTTAAATAAAGAATGTTTTCTGCTCGGGTAGGGTTAGGCATTGGCCATTTATGTTAACTTGGATTCCAAGCAGATGTTGGTGCAGTGTAATGAGTGCAGACCGATAATCCGAGGGTTGTTGGGTCGAGTCCCTTTCTGGAAACCTTTTTTTCTTCTCAGTTTTACTTTTGTTGTGGTTCAAATGGCTGTAAGCACTATGGGACTTAACATCTGAGATCATCGGTCCCCTAGACTTAGAACTACTTAAACCTAACTAACCTAAGGAGATCACACACATCCATGCCCGAGGCAGGATTCGAACCTGTGACCGTAGCAGCAGCGTGGTTCCGGACTGAAGCACCTAGAACCGCTCGGCCACAGTGGCCGGCTCTTCAGTCCACCGACTGGTCTGGTGAAGCTCTCCATGCTACTCTGTCCAATGCAAGCGTTTTCATCTCCGAGTAGCTACTGCAACTTACATCCTTCTGAATCAGCTTAGCACCCTCCACGCTTCCCTCCAGTACTAAATCGGTGATCCCTTGATGCCTCAGAACGTGTCCTACGAGCCGATCCCTTCTTCTAGTCAAGTTGTGCCACAAATTCCTCTTCTTCCCAATTCCATTCTGTACCTCCTCATTAGTTACGTGATCTACCCATCTAATCTTCAGTATTCTTTTGTAGCATCACATTTCAAAGGCTTCTATTCTCTTCTTGTCTAAACTGTTTATGGTCCACGTTTATCGTCCCCTTTTAAGTCTCATTCTTGTCTGCATAACTTCTGCAACGGACTGCATTTGAACCTGCTCGTACTATCAAGCCTTGACCTGCCTCAACAATTTTTAATACCCACAATTCCCTTGTTTATTTACTGAAGCCTCTCTATGTGTCCTACCATATTATCCCTTCTTTCAGGCAACTAAAGAGGAATTTTACATCCGTTACACAAAACATCTACGTTGTTACTCTGGTGTTCGCTCTTAAATATTTGGCGTAGCGTTAATAGAATCACTTTCAGATTATTTTTCTGTTGTTCTGCTCTCGAAGAGCACAATGGCAAAAATGAATTAAATCTTTCTTTGAGAGAGTTGATTTCTCCTATTTTGTAGCGATGCTCGTTTCTCCGTATGCAGCCGAGAGTTAACAAAGTATTTTGGCAATCAGATGTTCGAAATTTCGTCAAAAAATATCACCACAATGAAAATACTTTTGTTTGCCAGATTACTGCTCCAACTCGCTCCCAATCCGAGATATTCTATTCCCTATTTCTTGATGATGTAAGACAAACTCCATTGGTTTGAACTTTATCAACGTTCCCCGTCAATAACATTTGGTGAGAACCTCATACTAATCAGCATTACTGTAGACAAGGGCGGAAAAGATTGGTCTAAAAATTCCCTCTAGCATTTTTTTTTTACATCTTCTAAGTGCTCCGTCAGTTAACCGCCGTTTTTGGTTAACCTTCTCCAAAACATTTTCTGTGTGATGATTACAGTCTGTTCATTATTGTAATCCCCAGGGGTTTCCTTGAATCGACAATATTTAAAATTCTGTATTCATGTTATAGCCAAAATTTAACGGAATTTGTTTAGTAATTCATACTTTTTATTGTTTAATGTCATTTGCCACTTTTCGCATCAAGTAGATAGATGCATCGTCTAAATTTTTTTGCAGTTCCTTTGACCTTATGATGGCTTTATTAGACGGTAAAAGACAGAAGCATCTGCAAAAAACCTATGGCCGCTGCTCAGATTGTTTCCTAAATCGTTTACATAGATTAATAGCAGAAGGAAGGATATAACACATTCTTGGGGAACCGTTTCACTAGATGACTTCCCATCAGTTAGTACAGTCTGTGCCGTTTCTGATAGGATCTTACGAATCCGCTCACACTACTGAGACGGTACTCCACAGGCACGCTCTTTGATTAGAAGCCGTTTGTGAGGATCGGTGTAAAACCCTTCTGTAAATCTACAAATTTGCAACCGGCTTCAGATATCCTGTAGTGTGAATTAAGAGCCAGCCGTGTTTCACTACACTATCGGGTGGAGAAATGTAGGGTCCCCCTGAATAGGTCAGGCGTGCACTACACGCCGGAAGTGGCTACAAGGGTAGCGGAGTACGTGTGGAGTGCACATGGGGGTTTTTTAGGTTAGAGAATGCCCTCCCTAGGCCCGACAAGACGCCTCCTGAGACGCGGCAAGGTAGGAGTAGGCAAAATGCAACAGGGAATAACAATATTAATGTGCTAATAGTAAACTGCAGGAGCATCTATAGAAAGGTCCCAGAACTGCTCTCATTAATAAACGGTCACAACTCCCATATAGTACTAGAGACAGAAAGTTGGCTGAAACCAGACGTAAACAGTAATGAAATCCTAAACTCAGATAGGAATGTATACCGCAGAGACAGGCTGGACAGTGAAGGGGGAGGCGTGTTTATAGCGATAAGAAGTGCAATAGTACCGAAAGAAATTGACGGAGATTCGAAATGTGAAATAATGTGGGTGAAGGTCACGGTTAATGCAGGCTCAGACATGGTAATTGGATGTCTCTATAGGCCCCCTGGCTCAGCAACTGTTGTGGCTGAGCACCTGAAGGATAATTTGGAAAATATTTCGAGTAGATGTTATAGTTCTGGGTGGAGATTTTCATTTGCCGGATATAGACTGGGAGACTCAAACGTTCATAACGGGTGGCAGGGACAAAGAATCCAGTGAAATTTTTTTAAGTGCTTTATCTGAAAACTACCTTGAGCAGTTAAACAGAGAACCGACTCGTGGCGATAACATATTAGACCTTCTGGGGACAAACAAACCCGAACTATTTGAAACAGTTAACGCAGAACAGGGAATCAGCGATCATAAAGCGGTTACTGCATCGATGATTTCAGCCGTAAATAGAAATATTAAAAGAGGTTGGAAGATTTTTCTGTTTAGCAAAAGTGACAAAAAGCAGATTACAGAGTACCTGACGGCTCAACACAAAAGTTTTGTCTCAAGTACAGATAGTGTTGAGGATCAGTGGACAAAGTTCAAAACCATCGTACAATATGCGTTAAATGAGTATGTGCCAAGCAAGATCGTAAGAGATGGAAAAGAGCCACCGTGGTACAACAACCGAGTTAGAAAACTGCTGCGGAAGCAAAGGGAACTTCACAGTAAACATAAACATAGCCAAAGTACTGCAAACAAACAAAAATTACGCGAAGCGAAATGTAGTGTGAAAAGGACTATGCGAGAGGCGTTCAATGAATTCGAAAGTAAAGTTCTATGTACTGACTTGGCAGAAAATCCTAAGAAATTTTGGTCTTATGTCAAAGCGGTAGGTGGATCAAAACAAAATGTCCAGACACTCTGTGACCAAAATGGTACTGAAACAGAGGATGGCAGACTAAAGGCCGAAATACTAAATGTGTTTTTCCAAAGCTGTTTCACAAAGGAAGACTGCGCTGTAGTTCCTTCTCTAGAGCATTTCGCACAGCACAATGTTCGGGCCTCTACGTCAGTGAATTACCCACCTGCGTTTCGCGCGCTCAAACGCCGGGAGGAAGGCAAACGGCTTTCTTTCGCTTCTCGCCACCCTGAGGCGTATAACGCCCCATTTAGTTTGGTTCAAATGGCTCTGAGCACTATGGGACTCAACATCTTAGGTCATAAGTCCCCTAGAACTTAGAACTACTTAAACCTAACTAACCTAAGGACATCACACACACCCATGCCCGAGGCAGGATTCGAACCTGCGACCGTAGCAGTCCTGCGATTCCGGACTGCAGCGCCAGAACCGCTAGACCACCGCGGCCGGCCCCATTTAGTTTGTGGGAACTCCAGAGCGCCCTGGCACAGTGCCCCGATACAGCCTCTGGGCCAGATGGCGTCCACAATCAGATGCTCAAACACCTGTCCCCGGACTGTCAGCGATGTGTTCTTGCCATCTTCAACCGCATATGGGGTGATGGTGTCTTTCCGTCGCAGTGGCGAGAAAGTACCATCATTCCGGTGCTGAAGCCTGGTAAGGACCCGCTTACTGTGGATAGCTATCGGCCCATCGGCTTGACAAATACTCTGTGCAAGCTACTGGAACGCATGGTGAGTCGACGGCTGTGTTGGTTGCTCGAGTCTCGGTGTCTTCTGGCTCAGTGCCAGAGCGGCTTCCGTCAGGGCCGTTCCACCGCCGATACTTTGGTCTTCCTTGAGTCTGCAATCCGCACTGCTTTTTCCAGGCGCCAACACCTCGTCTCCGTCTTTTTCGACCTCTCCAGAGCATATGACACGACGTGGCGGCACCATATTCTCGCCACGTTGCACGGGTGGGGTCTCCGGGGCTCTCTCCCCATTTTTATTCAGAATTTTTTATCTGTTCGGACATTCCGCGTTTTAATTGGCACATCCCATAGTTCACTTCATATCCAGGAGAACGGCGTTCCACAGGGCTCTGTATTGAGCGTGCCCCTTTTCCTTGTGGCCATTAATGGCCTTGCAGCAGCAGTAGGGTCGTCTGTCTCACCCACGTTATATGCTGACGATTTCTGCATCTTTTTCAGCTCCTTCACCATTGGTGTTGCAGAACGTCGGTTGCAGACAGCCATACGCAAGGCGCAGGCGTGGGCCTTAGCCCATGGGTTTCAGTTTTCTCCTGCGAAGACTTGTGTTATGCACTTTTGTCGGCGTCGAACTGTCCATCCCCACCCTGAGCTCTATCTTCAGGATGCTATGCTCAGGGTTGTTGACACTTACCGTTTTCTGGGATTGCTGTTCGATGCCCAGCTTACTTGGCTTCCACATATTCGTGAGCTCAAGCGTCAGTGCTGGCAGCGTCTGAATGCCCTCCGCTGCCTCAGCAACACAACTTGGGGTGCAGGCCGTAACACGCTGCTGCAGCTCTACAAAGCCCTTGTGCTGTCCCGATTGGATTATGGGAGTGTGGCGTATGGCTCAGCGTCGCCCTCAGCGTTGCAACTGCTGGACCCCGTTCACCACTGTGGGGTTCGACAGGCGACAGGAGCATTCCGCACCAGTCCTGTTAATAGCGTACTTGCTGAGGCTAGGGTTCCTCCGCTCCACATTCGGCGTCAACAACTCTTAGCCAACTATGCTGCCCATGTCCGTTGTTCTCCCCGTCACCCTAACTATAGTCTCCTTTTCGCCGATGCGGCAGTCCATATCCCACACCGGCGGCTGCGATCAGGCCACGCAATTGGGATCCGTGTTCGGTCACTCCTTAGTGAACTCGAGTCTTTGCCTCTTCCATCTGCTTTTCAGATCCACCCACATACACCACCTTGGTGCATTCGTCGGCCGCAGCTTCGGCTGGACCTCTCACAATGGCAAAAGGATTCAGTTTCTCCTGCAGTCTTGCGCCGCCAATTTCTTGCTCTCCTCGACGCATCCCGTGACTCGGAGGTTATCTATACAGATGGCTCGATGGTTGATGGCCGTGTGGGGTACGCTTACGCTCATGCGGACTATGTAGACCAGCGCTCCTTGCCTGACGGCTGCAGTGTTTACACTGCAGAGCTAACAGCCATTTTTCGTGCCCTTGAGCGTATTCGTACCAGCACTGGCGACCCTTTTGTCATTTGCAGTGACTCTCTCAGTAGTCTACAGGCTCTTGACCAGTGCTACCCACGCCATCCCATTGTTGTTGCCATCCAGGAGTCCGTTCATGCTCTTGAACAGCGTGGACGTTCAGTGGTGTTCATATGGACCCCGGGACACGTTGGGATAGCGGGAAACGAACACGCCGACAAGTTAGCTAAAGAAGCCACCCGCAAACTGCCGTTGGAGATCGGCCTCCCGGCAACTGATCTCCGATCGGTGTTACGCCGTCGGGTCTTTGGGATGTGGGCAGACGAATGGCGCACTCTGTCTGTACCCAACAAGCTGCGGCGTGTAAAGGAGGCCACGACCGTGTGGGGTTCCTCCATGCGGGCCTCTCGCAGGGATTCTGTTGTTCTCTGTAGGCTCCGCATTGGTCACTCTTGGCTGACGCATGGTCATCTGCTGCGTCGAGAGGACCCCCCTCGTTGTCACTGTGGTGCGAATATGACGGTGGCCCATATATTGTTGGACTGTCCACTTTTAACCGCCCTCAGGCGAACTTTTAATCTCCAGGGTGCTTTATCATCTCTTTTAGGTGACAATGTCCCTATGGTAGATCGGATTTTAAGTTTTATTCGCGCAAGCGGCTTTTATAGGTCCATTTAATTTTTTTTTTAACATCACCCTCTTTTGAGCTGTCTCTTCTAATTAGTTTTGTGTTGTGATTCGACTCCACCCTAAACTTTCAGGCTGGAGGTTTTAACGTGTTGCAGAGTGGCTGGCTCATCCTATTATTTTCGTGATCAGCCAGCCACAGTCCTCTGCTGTGCAGTTTTAATTCCTTCTGCCTTTGTTCTCTATGTTGATTTTGTTGCTGTGCTCTGTTTTCCGTGTTGTCTTACAATGGACTATGGGGCTTATCTTCCCCCGGAATTTTTCTTTTAGTGCTTCGCCTGACTGGTGGATAGTTTCACTGTGCTCTGTGTTTTTATGGAACAAGGGACCGATGACCTTTGTAGTTTGGTCCCTTCAATCTTTAAACCAACCAACCTTCCTTCTCTAGATTGTCGCACAGATGACAAAATGGTAGATATCGAAATAGACGACAGAGGGATAGAGAAACAATTAAAATCGCTCAAAAGAAGAAAGGCCGCTGGACCTGATGGGATACCAGTTCGATTTTACACAGAGTACGTGAAGGAACTTGGCCCCCTTCTTGCAGCGCTGTACCGTAGGTCTCTAGAAGAGTGTAGCGTTCCAAAGGATTGGAAGAGGGCACAGGTCATCCTCGTTTTCAAGAAGGGACGTCGAACAGATGTGCAGAACTATAGACCTACATCTCTGACGTCGATCAGTTGCAGAATTTTGGGACACGTATTATGTTCGAGTATAATGACTTTTCTGGAGACTAGTAATCTACTCTGTAGGATTCAGCATGGGTTTCGAAAAAGACGGTCGTGTGAAACCCAGCTCGCGCTATTCGTCCACGAGACTCAGAGGGCCATAGACACGGATTCACAGGTAGATACCGTGTGCCTTGACTTCCGCAAGGCGTTCAATACAGTTCCCCACAGTAGTTTAATGAACAAAGTAAGAGCATATGGACTATCAGACCAATTGTGTGATTGGATTGAAGAGTTCCTAGATGACAGAACGCAGCATGTCATTTTCAATGGAGAGAAGTCTTCCGAAGTAAGAGTGATTTCAGGTGTGCCGCAGGGGAGTGTCATAGGACCGTTGCTATTCACAATATACATAAATGACCTTGTGGATGACATCGGAAGTTCACTGAGGCTTTTTGCAGATGATGCTGTGGTGTATCGAGAGATTGTAACAATGGAAAATTGTACTGAAATGCAGGAGGATCTGCAGCGAATTGACGCATGGTGCAGGAAATGGCAATTGAATCTCAATGTAGACAAGTGTAATGTGCTGCGAATACATAGAAAGATAGATCCCTTATCATTTAGCTAGAAAATAGCAGGTCAGCAACTGGAAGCAGTTAATTCCATAAATTATCTGGGAGTACGCATTAGGAGTGATTTAAAATGGAATGATCATATAAAGTTGATCGTCGGTAAAGCAGGTGCCAGACTGAGATTCATTGGAAGAATTCTAAGGAAATGCAATCCGAAAGCAAAGGAAGTAGGTTACAGTGCGCTTGTTCGCCCACTGCTTGAATACTGCTCACCAGTGTGGGATCCGTACCAGATAGGGTTGATAGAAGAGATAGAGCAGATACAACGGAGAGCAGCGCGCTTCGTTACAGGATCATTTAGTAATCGCGAAAGCGTTACGGAAATCATAGATAAACTCCAGTGGAAGACTCTGCAGGAGAGACGCTCAGTAGCTCGGTACGGGCTTTTGTTAAAGTTTCGAGAACATACCTTCACCGAAGAGTCAAGCAGTATATTGCTCCCTCCTACGTATATCTCGCGAAGAGACCATGAGGATAAAATCAGAGAGATTAGAGCCCACACAGAAGCATACCGACAATCTTTCTTTCCACGAACAATACGAGACTGGAATAGAAGGGAGAACCGATAGAGGCACTCAGGGTACCCTTCGCCACACACCGTCAGGTGGCTTGCGGAGTATGGATGTAGATGTAGATGTAGATAGTTTCTGGATCTGTGCTAGTTATGTGTGAACAGTATTTCATAATACTGGAATGAAGTATTATGTTCCAAAATCTTGTACAAAACGACGTTAATGGGGCTTTAATTCAGCGAATTAATTCTACACTGAAGCGCCAAAGAAACTGGTATAGGCATGCATATTCCAATAAAGTGACATGTAAACAGGCAGAATACGGCCCTGCGGTCGGCAACGCCTATTTAAGACATCAAGTGTCTGGAGCAGCTGTTAGATTGGTTACTTCTGTTACAATGGCAGGTTATCAAGATTTCAAGAGCGTTCGAAGCTGGTGTTGGCGCACGAGCGATAGGACACACAGCATTTCCGAGGTAGTGATGAAATGGAGATTTTCCCGTACGACTATTTCACGAGTGTACCGTGAATATCAAGAATCCGGTAAAACATCAAATCTCACACACATGCGGCCGCAGAAAACTCCTGCAAGAACGGCACCAACGACGATTGAAGAGAATCGTTCAACGTGACATAAGAGCAACCCTTCCACAAATTGCTGCAGATTTCAATTCTGGGCCATCAACAAATGCCAACGTGCGAACCATTCAACGAAACATCATCGATATGAGCTTTCCGACCAGAAGGGACACTCGTGTACCCTTAATGACTGCAAGACACGAAACTTTACGCCTCGCCTGGGCCCGTCAACACCAACATTGGACTGTTGATGGCTAGAAACATGTTGCCTGGTCGGACGACTCTCACTTCAAATGGCATCGAGCGGATGGATGTGTACTCGTATGGAGACAACCTCATGAATCCATGGCCCCTGCATGTCAGCAGGGGACTGTTCAAACTAGTGGAGACACTGTAATGGCGTGGGGCGTGTGCAGGTGGAGTGATATGGGAACCCTGATACGTCTAGATACAGCTCTGACAGATGACACGTACGTAAGCATCCTGTCTGATCAGCTGCATCCATTCATGTCCATTGTGTGTTCCGACGGACTTGGGCAATTACAGCAGGACAATGCGACACCCCACACGTCCAGAATTGCTACATAGTAGCTCCAGGAACACTCTTCTGAGTTTTAACGCTTCCTCTGGCCACCAGACTCCGCAGACATGAACATTATTGAGCATATCTGGGATGCTTTGCAATGTTCAGAAGAGATCTCCACCTCCTCGTACTCTTATGGATTTATGGACAGCCCTGTAGGATTAATGATGTCAGTTCCCTCCAGCACAATTTCAGACATTAGTCGAGAACATTCCATGTCGTGTTGCGGCACTTCTGCGTGCTCGCGAAGGCCCTACACGATATTAGGCAGGTGTTTGTTTCTTTGAATCTTCGGTGTATGTTCTTTCTTGTGTATCGGTGTGACCTGTCCAACTTTCCCATCTTTTGATACGAGTATTTCGTCTAGCGAACCGCTGTGTATGACTTCTAACAATGAAGCATTTCATTGGGATATTCCGGGAGGAACCTAATTGGTATGCAATCTGGACTGAAAGATTTGCCTTAATTAAGTGACACGTTGCTTTGCCAAACCGAGGATTTCTGCATTCAAGTTACTCATGTTGGCAACTATTCAGGATTCTGATCCTGAAACCTTTTGCTGAATCTTCTTTGCTACAGGAATTTCGGAAACCTGTGTTCGGTAACTTCGCTGTAGTGGCGCTGTCGTCGGAAATGCTACCATCGCCATCACGCGATGAAGGTATTGACTGTGTCTTGCCGCTGATACATTTTACAAAAATAGTTCAAATGGCTCTGAGCACTATGGGACTTAGCATCTGAGGTCATCAGTCCCCTAGAACTTAGAACTACTTAAACCTAACTAATCTAAGGACATCACACACATCCATGCCCGAGGCAGGATTCGAACCTGCGACCGTAGCAGTCACGCGGTTCCGGACCGAAGCGCCTAGAACCGCTCGGCCACCGCAGCCGGCTTACATTTTACATACGACCCGAATCTTCCTGGAGTTATTGTCAGATTTTGAGTTTCGCAGTGGAAATTCTGCATAACGTGGGAAGCTTCACGAGACTGTTCACGTGTGATTCAGTTGCATGTGGAAAGGCACAATGTACGAAAACGAGAAGGGGAAAATATTTCTGGTGCTCAGAGTACACGCCAGCAGACAGAGCAGGATGTTTTGTAGTTTATATGTCTAAATGTGTCCTGAGTAACCGCCGTTGTCAAAACAAACAGCAACTCGACGAATTTGTAATGACTCATTCAAACGCTGACTAGTCTCTACTGGATCCAGGGTGGTCTGCCTACTCTAAGGTGACAGAAGCCATGGGACAGCGACGTGCAAGTGTACAGATGGTGGTAGTATCGCATAGACAAGGTATAAAAAATCAGTGCATTGCCATAGCTGTCGTTTGTACCCAGGTGAATCATATAAAAGGTTTCCTACGTCGTTATGGTCGCACGGTGGGAGTTACCAAACTTTGACTGCGGAATGGTAATTAAAGCTAGACGCGTGAAACATTCCATTCATCGTTGGAGGATTCAATATTCCGCTATCCACAGTGTCAAAGGTGTGACGAGAACGACACCTATCACTACGGACAGCGCAGAGGTCGACGGACTTTACTTAACTACCGAGAGTAGCTCCGTTTGCGTAGAGTTGTCAGTGTTAACAGACAAGCAGAACTGCGTAAAATAACCGCAGAAATCAATGTTGGACGTACGACTAACTTATCCGTTAGGACAGTGCCGCGAAATTTGAGAGCTACGGCAGAGAATGCCTTTTCTAACAGCACGATATAGCCTGCAGCGCCTCTCCTGAGCTCGTGACCATATCGGATGGACCCTAGACGACTGGAAAACTATGGCCTGGTTTGATGAGTCCCGATTTGAGGTGGTAAGAACTAATGGTAAGTTTCGAGTGTTTCGCAGACTCTACGAAGGCATGGATCCAGATTGTCAACAAGGCACTGTGCAAGCTGGTGGTGGCTCAATAATGGTGTGGACTGTGTTCACACGGAATAATCTGGGTCCAGTGGTCCAACTGAACTGATCATTGATTGAAAATGGATGTATTCGGTTACGTGGAGACCATCTGCAGCCATTCTTAGACTTCATGTTGGCCAACAACGATATAATTTTTATGGGTGACAATGCGTCGTGTCACCCGGCCACAATTGTTTGCGTCTGATTATAAGAACTTTCTGGAGAGTTCGAGAGAATGATTCGGTCACCCAGATCGCCCGACGTGAATCTCATATCATTTATGGGATGTAATAGAGAGGTCTTTCCGTGTACAAAATCCTACACTGGCAACAATTTCGCAGTTATCGATGCCTGTAGAGGCACCCTTGCTCAGTATTTCTGCACGGAACTTCCAGCGACTTGTTGAGTCCCTGCCACGTCGAGGTGCTATACTACGCCGGGTAAAGGAGGTCTGGCACGATATTAGGAGGTATCCCACGATTTTTGTCACCTCAGTGTACAGCTACACATAAATCCAGCTCACAGTGTGAGGCGGAGGGTACTTGTGATACAGCCGTCATTTCATCTCTTCACTGTTCTACTTGTAATTGGTCAGTTGCAAGAATGGATGATGGTGAGTATCCACGTGAGCTCCAATTCCTCTGATCATGCCGCCGTGATGGTTTCATGATATTTGTGTAGGAGAAATTAATACGCTGCTTGACGAACCTGCTCGTAATTTTAACAGTAAACCCTCTGTGATGCAATATTCATGAGTCAGCCAAACTATTGTTTCATCAGACAAACTACCTATACAGTGGATCAATAAGATTTCTTCAGGATTCCTTCCAATGAACTCACTTTGAGACAGCAAATAATTGTAGATTTCAACAGAAAACTTAGGTCAGATGGATTACAGCATGCTACGCCACATCGTGGCGGTCTTGCAGCGTCTGCATCCGTATCTGTGATCTGCGAATCACAGTGCCCTTTGTGGGAGAGCGCACTTTCAGTTGTAGAATCTATCAAGATTACTTTCCGTTCCCTTCAACTATGGTGCGTGGGAAGAATGACTACAGTTTCTCTGGCGCACTCTCTACACGACAGATGTATAGAACTTGAAGAATACTTCTGGTTTCTGGCCTAGAAGACCTACAATGGTTTGCACACTGGACTCGCATTCGGTTGGCTGCCGGTTCAAATCCGCGTCCGACCATCCTGATTTAATTTTTCCGTGCTTTTCGTAAATCGCTTCAGGCAAATGACGGGAGGGTTCGCTTGAAAGATCACAGCGTAGTTCCTTCACCATCCTTCAAACAATCAGAGCTTGCGCTCCGTCTCCTATGAGCTCGATGTCGATGGGACGTTAGTCTTCCTTCCTTCCTTCCTTCCTCCCTTCCTTCCTCGAAGACCTTGAAGATTTAATATTCTGCCAGTTAAGATTTTTGAACAGCTCTGTTGCACACGACCGTCAGCTAAGATTGTCATAATTTCCAGTGTGCTTCTTTGTATATACACAATGTCCACCATTAATAGACCTGATTTGGGTCCCACTCACTTGGGAAGTAGGAAAATATGACCCGTAGAAGTAATTTGTATGCAATCACTTTTATAGGTGAATTACTATGTCCCAGTACCCTATCAATGAAGTATCCGAAATGTATGCGCTGTTACGTATATGAACAACTATCGGCTGCATTATGGAATGACGACAGTAAAAATTTGTGCCGGACTCGAATCCGGATTCCCTCTTAACGCGAGCCATCGCCTTCTATTAGGCTATCCGAGCATGACTCACGGTCAAAGCCAAACTCCCAGATGCCGTCAACCATTTGCCTACAAACTCTACTCGTACAGCCAGTATGTATATTCCCGAACAGATAAGAAATTTTACATGAAAGTCGCTTGCGCAGTGCCGGCAGATAAACATGATATTGTAGTGCCTGTTGTTATTCCGAATTACGATGCAATGTTACTTTGGACATACATGCACGTCCGTAAGCTGATCCTAGTGGTCGTTCGATCTCATTTATCTTGATAAATCCAAATAACATTCTGTCCAAAACAAAATAAAATATGTATCAAGCAAATGTTGTTTAGCTGCTAGGGGAAAATTTACTGGCATAAGTGCCTTTCCTGTAACTTTGGTCGTTACGATGACATGAACAGCAGTACGTCTTTTTTAAACAGCAGCCTACATTTTTTTAATATCGGAATCCACTTCCTCTTCTCAAGACTTGTTCAGAAACGTATCACAATGAGCCAATAACGTAAACATGGCGTTATTAAAAACGTAACAGGAAATGGCTTAGACTCTCTTGTTCTAGCACGAAGTGCAAGTAAAGTGATTAATCCACTTGCTGGAAATGGAAGTAAACACTAATAAGAAAACATTTTTGCAATTACAGTTGTGTTGCCTTACATTTTACATAGATGAGTAGCGTTTCTACTTTTCTTCCTTTAGTGTACGTTGCACTCACTCAGATCTTCAATTGAAGACAGTTGACTTTATGATCCGCGTGGAGTTTTCTTGTGTTTGCATTTGATTATTACGTCCATCAAGTGGACGGTTTACGCAAAACCGGTTTCCTGCCGTGTGTAATTATACAGCTGCGTCAGTCAGTTTTGTGCTACGTCTGTGAAGTATTTTTTAACAGGTCTTGATGAGAGAAAGTGGGTAACCGAATAAAAAATGTAGAGCGCTATTTTGAAAAGGGAACACAACTGTCCATTCGTTGTAATGGACAAGGATACTATAAAGACAATCGTCCTGGTTAATGGACTTTGAAAAAAAAAATACTCTTGTTGGAGGTTACCCTTTCATAGCCGATACAACCCTCCAAAAATTTAAACGAATAAAATGTAAAGTGTGAAAAAATATGAAAGAGTAAACGAACGTATATTCTTATGACACCGAGTTTTGTCGACAAGAAGTTGCCAGGCATGGGATCTACTTTTTGAAGCTACCTGTACAATGCAGCAGTTAGGATACAATATATGATACCATGCAGCCATTCATCCTTGTGGGCCTTTGTTTGTGAATAACCGACGGCGAAGAATTTCTCGTGATGGACCAGCTGGCTAGCGATGGTTGTGGCCGCCATCTATTTTTGTTTTAATTAATGTAAACCGCTGCGACCATTATTTTTGTTGGATTAAATGGTTTCAATATAATTTTTTTCATTAAAATTACTTTGACACATCATTTCAATCATCGCATTAGGTTATTTGTTTTGTTTCAGTAGGCACAGAATATTAGGGCCGCTAATTCCTGAAGATTTCGTGTCTAATAAAGAGTCGCCTACTACTCTTTAAGGATACTGCTGGCTTTATTACAATGACAGGAAGTGTGTTCCACAATAAACTCGGTGCGGGAAGAGCTGACTAAGACCGCTGCTGTTTTACCTCCTTGTGCAAAGTAGATCTAATTTATTAGGTCGTATTTTTCTTCCTTTTATTTATTCATTTTGTTAAATTTTGGTTCTTTGTCCATGTGACTTCACTTAGAACAACTAAAGCGGATTCGTATTTTATAAGTCTATGAAGGTGATTTCAAAAAATCGATTCCACAACTAAGGAACCTCCTATTGTTAGTAATGTATCATAGTAGTGTTGTGAAGAAAATTCCAATAGAACCTTTAAAAAATATTATAACCAGCTGAACCTAGACACACGTTGCTGTGACTCAGTGTGATTTAAGAGGAGTTAGAACGGAAAAAAATGTTTTTCACATTTTCGGATTTTTATCTCATTATAAAATGATATATATATCACTTATCAACTCACATCGGGAGTATTTTATTTTACTTTTTTAAATATAATATACATCAGTTGAAAATGTTAAAATTTTTACGCGCATTAAAAAATAGCTCTGAGCACTATGGGACTTAACATATGAGGTCATCAGTCCCCTAGAACTTAGAACCACTTAAACCTAACTAACCTAAGGACATCACACACATCCATACCCGAGGCAGGATTCGAACCTGCGACCGAAGAGGTTCCAGACTGTAGCGTCTAGAACCGCTCAGCCACACTGGCCGGCTACGCGCATTACTTCAAGATCTAATAAAATCGGTAATTTTGTATATAGAAGGTTGTGGACTGCTGTGTTATAAAGGTCATGTCCAGAAGAGGATGGGCACCAGGTTCAGGAAGTTGAAACAAAGTTTGAGAGACAAGAAGCGTTCTGGTGGTAAAACCATAAGATCCAGGCTGACAGACAAAATGATTGATGAACTACAGCAGTAGTAAGGGATGGCCATTAGAAATAATACTGAGGATTTGTTGAAAATGAACCAGGCGGTATGGGCTACCTTCTTCCACAGCAGTCAACTGATGAAAAACCAGTACATCACCTTTCCCTTCCTGGATCTGATTCATTGCACAGTTACTGCAATCCCCATGCAATCCCCAGTACTCAACAGTTCGTACAGCCATAAACATTCCATCCCAGCAGCAGTCATGGATATCATAAAACCTATTTACAGAGACCTGGTAAATCCTGAATTATTGACGAAGTGTCGGTCATGGTTAGATTCAAAATCCGAATGAATCGTTCAATAATCTTATATGGACTCGCTCACCAAAAAATGTTTTTGTTGGAATGAAGACGCCAAAGTGGGGGAGGAGGGGGGACAATGATGCTTTTATTGCTTTTAATGATGGCAGAATTGGTAGGGTGACAGTGCTACAGCATATGGGAATTAATCCTGAAGCAAACTGTATCAGATAACTTGAACGGATGGACAAGGTTAGCATTGATAAAGCAGAGTATGCAGCACAGTTGGCCGCTAGGAAGTGCAGAAAGAAGAAAAGAAGAAAAAATTTGGAAAAAGATCTAGAGGATGGTATACAGTATGGTGCAGGGTGCTTCTGAGTGACTAAAAATTAAAAAATCATATATTAAGTGAGTTACAGTCTTCTGAAACTTTAGAAGTCGTTCCTGAAAATTAACATTTTCTGTTGCACTTTTTCCCTAAATCTCAGAAACCACTTCGAGTAGAGTATTCAAATTTTCAGGGAGTAATAACATACATGTCTTGAGTCTACTGACTAAATGAAGAACATAACTTTATGTAAAATTAAAATTATTTACGATAACGTACAAAAAAAGTACACATAGTTTTAACCGTGTAATTAAAAAATTGTAATTGCGAAATCAGTGGCTGAAATGCAATTATTGTCGTTCAGTAGACTCAGAACATACAGTTTAATGTCCTATAGAAGTTTCGTGTCATTGGCTACAGTGGTTCCTGAAATACAGGGAAGCCAAGTCACTAAATGTAACATTGTTCCCCTTAATGGGAAAGAAACAACAGAGAATTCACACGTTTCTAATATGTATGGGAATTAGATATACGTCCTCATCTCCCTCTTCTCAGTCTCGGTCCATCTGCTCCTTCTTCCCCCTTTCTCTGTCTATTGCCTGTTCCTCATTTTCTATGTAAGTCTTCTCCTCCCCTCTCTCTCCATCTCTACCCCTGCCTGCCCCCCTTTTCTGTCCAACTCCTCTTAGCCCCTATACCTGATACTAAATCTTGTTTATTGTTATTACAAATTCAGATTTTGCAATCATCGGCCATAAATAAAACTTGATAACAGTTTGTTAGTTAACAGTTGTTATCAAGTTATACATATATATATATATATATATGTTGTTGTTGTTGTTGTGGTCTTCAGTCCTGAGACTGGTTTGATGCAGCTCTCCATGCTACTCTATCCTGTGCAAGCTTTTTCATCTCCCAGTACCTACTGCAACCTACATCCTTCTGAATCTGCTTAGTGTATTCATCTCTTGGTCTCCCTCTACGATTTTTACCCTCCACGCTGCCCTCCAATACTAAATTGGTGATCCCTTGATGCCTCAGAACATGTCCTACCAACCGATCCCTTCTTCTGGTCAAGTTGTGCCACAAACTTCTCTTCTCCCCAATCCTATTCAATACTTCCTCATTAGTTATGTGATCTACCCATCTAATCTTCAGCATTCTTCTGTAGCACCACATTTCGAAAGCTTCTATTCTCTTCTTGTCCAAACTATTTATCGTCCATGTTTCACTTCCATACATGGCTACACTCCATACGAATACTTTCAGAAATGACTTCCTGACACTTAAATCAATACTCGATGTTAACAAATTTCTCTTCTTCAGAAACGCTTTCCTTGCCATTGCCAGCCTACATTTTATATCCTCTCTACTTCGACCATTATCAGTTATTTTGCTCCCCAAATAGCAAAACTCCTTTACTACTTTAAGTGCCTCATTTCCTAATCTAATTCCCTCAGCATCACCCGACTTAATTAGGCTACATTCCATTATCCTTGTTTTGCTTTTGTTGATGTTCATCTTATATCCTCCTTTCAAGACACTGTCCATTCCATTCAACTGCTCTTCCAAGTCCTTTGCCGTCTCTGACAGAATTACAATGTCATCGGCGAACCTCAAAGTTTTTATTTCTTCTCCATGAATTTTAATACCTACTCCGAATTTTTCTTTTGTTTCCTTTACTGCTTGCTCAATATACAGATTGAACAACATCGGGGAGAGGCTACAACCCTGTCTTACTCCCTTCCCAACCACTGCTTCCCTTTCATGTCCCTCGACTCTTATAACTGCCATCTGGTTTCTGTACAAATTGTAAATAGCCTTTCGCTCCCTGTATTTTACTCCTGCCACCTTTAGAATTTGAAAGAGAGTATTCCAGTCAACATTGTCAAAAGCTTTCTCTAAGTCTACAAATGCTAGAAACGTAGGTTTGCCTTTCCTCAATCTTTCTTCTAAGATAAGTCTTAAGGTCAGTATTGCCTCACGTGTTCCAGTGTTTCTACGGAATCCAAACTGATCTTCCCCGAGGTTGGCTTCTACTAGTTTTTCCATTCGTCTGTAAAGAATTCGTGTTAGTATTTTGCAGATGTGACTTATTAAGCTGCTAATTCGGTAATTTTCACATCTGTCAACACCTGCTTTCTTTGGGATTGGAATTATTATATTCTTCTTGAAGTCTGAGGGTATTTCGCCTGTCTCATACATCTTCCTCACCAGATGGTAGAGTTTTGTCAGGACTGGCTCTCCCACGGCCGTCAGTAGTTCCAATGGAATATTGTCTACTCCGGGGGCTTTGTTTCGACTCAGGTCTTTCAGTGCTCTGTCAAACTCTTCACGCAGTATCATATCTCCCATTTCATCTTCATCTACATCCTCTTCCATTTCCATAATATTGTCCTCAAGTACATCGCCCTTGTATAGACCCTCTATATACTCCTTCCACCTTTCTGCTTTCCCTTCTTTGCTTAGAACTGGGTTTCCATCTGAGCTCTTGATATTCATACAAGTCGTTCTCTTATCTCCAAAGGTCTCTTTAATTTTCCTGTAGGCGGTATCTATCTTACCCCTAGTGAGATAGGCCTCTACATCCTTACATTTGTCCTCTAGCCATCCCTGCTTAGCCATTTTGCACTTCCTGTCGATCTCATTTTTGAGACGTTTGTATTCCTTTTTGCCTGTTTCACTTACTGCATTTTTATATTTTCTCCTTTCATCAATTAAATTCAATATTTCTTCTGTTACCCAAGGATTTCTACTAGCCCTCGTCTTTTTACCTACTTGATCCTCTGCTGCCTTCACTACTTCATCCCTCAAAGCTACCCATTCTTCTTCTACTGTATTTATTTCCCCCATTCCTGTCAATTGCTCCCTTATGCTCTCCCTGAATCTCTGTACCACCTCTGGTTCTTTCAGTTTATCCAGGTCCCATCTCCTTAAATTCCCACCTTTTTGCAGTTTCTTCAGTTTAAATCTACAGGTCATAACCAATAGATTGTGGTCAGAGTCCACATCTGCCCCTGGAAATGTCTTACAATTTAAAACCTGGTTCCTAAATCTCTGTCTTACCATTATATAATCTATCTGATACCTTTTAGTATCTCCAGGGTTCTTCCATGTATACAACCTTTTTTCATGATTCTTAAACCAAGTGTTAGTTATGATTATGTTGTGCTCTGTGCAAAATTCTACCAGGCGGCTTCCTCTTTCATTTCTGTCCCCCAATCCATATTCACCTACTATGTTTCCTTCTCTCCCTTTTCCTACACTCGAATTCCAGTCACCCATGACTATTAAATTTTCGTCTCCCTTCACAATCTGAATAATTTCTTTTATTTCATCATACATTTTTTCAATGTCTTCGTCATCTGCAGAGCTAGTTGGCATATAAACTTGTACTACTGTAGTAGGTGTGGGCTTCGTATCTATCTTGGCCACAATAATGCGTTCACTATGCTATTTGTAGTAGCTTACCCGCATTCCTATTTTCCTATTCATTATTAAACCTACTCCTGCATTACCCCTATTTGATTTTGTGTTTATAACCCTGTAGTCACCTGACCAGAAGTCCTGTTCCTCCTGCCACCGAACTTCACTAATTCCCACAATATCTAACTTCAACCTATCCATTTCCCTTTTTAAATTTTCTAACCTACCTGCCCGATTAAGGGATCTGACATTCCACGCTCCGATCCGTAGAACGCCAGTTTTCTTTCTCCTGATAACGACATCCTCTTGAGTAGTCCCCGCCCGGAGATCCGAATGGGGGACTATTTTACCTCCGGAATATTTTACCCAAGAGGACGCCATCATCATGTAATCATACAGTAAAGCTGCATGCCCTCGGGAAAAATTACGGCTGTAGTTTCCCCTTGCTTTCAGCCGTTCGCAGTACCGGCACGGCAAGGCCGTTTCGGTTATTGTTACAAGGCCAGATCAGTCAATCATCCAGACTGTTGCCCTTGCAACTACTGAAAAGGCTGCTGCCCCTCTTCAGGAACCACACGTTTGTCTGGCCTCTCAACAGATACCCCTCCGTTGTGGTTGCACCTACGGTACGGCTATCTGTATCGCTGAGGCACGCAAGCCTCCCCACCAACGGCAAGGTCCATGGTTCATGGGGGGGATATATATATATATATATATATATATATATATATATATATATATATATATATATATATATATATATGTGTGTGTGTGTGTGTGTGTGTGTCTAAACGTTTATCGTTTATTAACGTAACGTGTAACAATTTGAAGTAAATAGATCGAGTACTGTTTGAGGTTCTTGGTAATAATGTTTCCCCTTTATATATTACATATACATTTATATATATGTTAAAAATATATAGTATGTGTCCGTACGAGTGTTCCTAACAGAACTGTGTGAAAATTAGAAGTAAACTGGTCAAAAACGTCTCGAGATTTTTGGTAATAACGTTTCACACTTATACATTACATATTTATTAATACATACTTGAAAAAGGTATATTAATATGCGATCGTATTCTAACGCAGCGTTGTGTCAAAATTTCAATGCTCTCGGTGAAGGACTTTCGAAGACTTAAGACTTTAAACACAGGAATATTTATATTTTTATTTATATAGGAATAGATGTTTATTCGTTCAGAATATTAAATCTCTGAAAATTCTTCACCGAGTGTTTTGATATTTTGATAAAACCTTGCATTCGATTAAGTGCTTGTTTCTATGCAGCTATTGGAATATACACTCCTGGAAATTGAAATAAGAACACCGTGAATTCATTGTCCCAGGAATGGGAAACTTTATTGACACATTCCTGGGGTCAGATACATCACATGATCACACTGACAGAACCACAGGCACATAGACACAGGCAACAGAGCATGCACAATGTCGGCACTAGTACAGTGTATATCCACCTTTCGCAGCAATGCAGGCTGCTATTCTCCCATGGAGACGATCGTAGAGATGCTGGATGTAGTCCTGTGGAACGGCTTGCCATGCCATTTCCACCTGGCGCCTCAGTTGGACCAGCGTTCGTGCTGGACGTGCAGACCGCGTGAGACGACGCTTCATCCAGTCCCAAACATGCTCAATGGGGGACAGATCCGGAGATCTTGCTGGCCAGGGTAGTTGACTTACACCTTCTAGAGCACGTTGGGTGGCACGGGATACATGCGGACGTGCATTGTCCTGTTGGAACAGCAAGTTCCCTTGCCGGTCTAGGAATGGTAGAACGATGGGTTCGATGACGGTTTGGATGTACCATGCACTATTCAGTGTCCCCTCGACGATCACCAGTGGTGTACGGCCAGTGTAGGAGATCGCTCCCCACACCATGATGCCGGGTGTTGGCCCTGTGTGCCTCGGTCGTATGCAGTCCTGATTGTGGCGCTCACCTGCACGGCGCCAAACACGCATACGACCATCATTGGCTCCAAGGCAGAAGCGACTCTCATCGCTGAAGACGACACGTCTCCATTCGTCCCTCCATTCACGCCTGTCGCGACACCACTGGAGGCGGGCTGCACGATGTTGGGGCGTGAGCGGAAGACGGCCTAACGGTGTGCGGGACCGTAGCCCAGCTTCATGGAGACGGTTGTGAATGGTCCTCGCCGATACCCCAGGAGCAACAGTGTCCCTAATTTGCTGGGAAGTGGCGGTGCGGTCCCCTACGGCACTGCGTAGGATCCTACGGTCTTGGCGTGCATCCGTGCGTCGCTGCGGTCCGGTCCCAGGTCGACGGGCACGTGCACCTTCCGCCGACCACTGGCGACAACATCGATGTGGAGACCTCACGCCCCACGTGTTGAGCAATTCGGCGGTACGTCCACCCGGTCTCCCGCATGCCCACTATACGCCCTCGCTCAAAGTCCGTCAACTGCACATACGGTTCACGTCCACGCTGTCGCGGCATGCTACCAGTGTTAAAGACTGCGATGGAGCTCCGTATGCCACGGCAAACTGGCTGACACTGACGGCGGCGGTGCACAAATGCTGCGCAGCTAGCGCCATTCGACGGCCAACACCGCGGTTCCTGGTGTGTCCGCTGTGCCGTGCGTGTGATCATTGCTTGTACAGCCCTCTCGCAGTGTCCGGAGCAAGTATGGTGGGTCTGACACACCGGTGTCAATGTGTTCTTTTTTCCATTTCCAGGAGTGTATATATGAGGGTAATCTCAAAAGTAAGGTGTCCTATTTTTTTATAAGTACATAGACCTGCTTATTTCTAAAATGGTTTACATCAGTTTACAGGCTGAACATTTAGTTATTTTTCGACGTAATCACTATTTCTGTCGATGCATTTTTGTAGACGCTGTGGCAGTTTTTGTATGCCCGTGTCATACCAGCTCGCCGCCATGCTGTTCAGAAAGTTATGGACCTCTTCTTTCACCTCGTCGGCGGAGCTGAATCGCTGGGACCACAATAAACCCTGACTCTTCCTGTTTCCTTAAATAACGTAACTACCCGGCGAGCGATCCGGACATTTGGATGATGTCGTCCAGGATACCGAGCAGCCCGTTGGGCATTTTGATCACAATAGGCATACGTCAACACGATATCTACCTTTTCCGAAATTGGTACTCAGTCCATTTTAACATTGGTAATGTATCACGAAGCAAATACCGTCCGCACTGGCGGAATGTTGCTTGATACCACGTACTTATACGTTTGTATTACAGCGCCATCTATCACAAAGTGAAAAAAGCGGTCCAACTAAAACATTCATATTTCTTTACGTACTACACGAAAATGTAATAAAAGATTAGGGTTCCTATTTAAAAAAAAACGCAGTTGATATCCGTTTGACCCAGGGCAGCGCCATGTATCGGGCCAACCATAGCTCCATCTGGTTACCCACTTCAAACTAGACAAGTTTCATTCTTTGTAGTTTTTTCGTTTGACGCTTATTTCGTGATATATTTGGCCCGGTCACTATTAATGGACCACTCTATACAGGGTGAGTCACCTAACATTACCGCTGGATATATTTCGTAAACCACATCAAATACTGACGAATCGATACCACAGACCGAACGTGAGGAGAGGGGCTAGTGTAATTGGTTACTACAAACCATAAAAAAAATGCACGGATGTATGTTTTTTAACACAAACCTACGTTTTTTTAAATGGAGCCCCGTTAGTTTTGTTAGCACATCTGAACATATAAACAAATACGTAATCAGTGCCGTTTGTTGCATTGTAAAATGTTAATTACATCCGGAGATATTGTAACCTAAAGTTGACGCTTGAGTACCACTCCTCCGCTGTTCGATCGTGTGTATCGGAGAGCACCGAATTACGTAGGGATCCAAAGAGAACGGTGATGGACCTTAGGTACAGAAGAGACTGGAACAGCACATTACGTCCACATGCTAACACCTTTTTATTGGTCTTTTTCACCGACGCACTTGTACATTACCATGAGGGGTGAGGTACACGTACACACGTGGTTTCCGTTTTCAATTACGGAGTGGGATAGAGTGTGTCCCGACATGTCAGGCCAATAGATGTTCAATGTGGTGGCCATCATTTGCTGCACACAATTGCAATCTCTGGCGTAATGAATGTCGTACACGCCGCAGTACATCTGGTGTAATGTCGCCGCAGGCTGCCACAATACGTTGTTTCATATCCTCTGGGGTTGTAGGCACATCACGGTACACATTCTCCTTTAACGTACCCTACAGAAAGAAGACCAGAGGTGTAAGATCAGGAGAACGGGCTGGCCAATTTATACGTCCTCCACGTCCTATGAAACGCCCGTCGAACATCCTGTCAAGGGTCAGCCTAGTGTTAATTGCGGAATGTGCAGGTGCACCATCATGCTGATACCACATACGTCGGCGCGTTTCCAGTGGGACATTTTCGAGCAACGTTGGCAGATCATTCTGTAGAAACGCGATGTATGTTGCAGCTGTTTGGGCCCCTGCAATGAAGTGAGGACAATGTTTCAAGCGTCAACTTTAGGTTACAATATCTCCGGATGTAATTAACATTTTACAATGCAACAAACGGCACTGATTACGTATTTGTTTATATGTTCAGATGTGCTAACAAAACTAACGGGGCTCCATTTAAAAAAACGTAGGTTTGTGTTGAAAAACATACATCCGTGCATTTTTTTATGGTTTGTAGTAACCAATTACACTAGCCCCTCTCCTCACGTTCGGTCTGTGGAATCGGTTCGTCAGTATTTGATATGGTTTACGAAATATATCCAGCGGTAACGTTAGGTGACTCACCCTGTATATATGCTATGCAATATGCTATTCAATAACGCTTCAGCCGCACGCGAGCTATGTGCCGGACATCCATCAATCATGTTGGATATATATATATATATATATATATATATATATATATATAATATAAAGGCCATCCAGTAGGTATATAAAAACATGGTCGTATCCGAAATCCGAATACAACGTTGTGTCAACATTTCGAGCAATCCGTGAACATCTTTCGGAGGTATGGGAACCTGAAGAAACGAGCATTTACATTTATTTTATGTAGATTGCTGAAGCTGACATCCTGCTCGTGTTATGAGCGTTAGTGTGTGCGTGGTGTGGCAGGTGGGTACGGTGCTGCTGTACGGCGTGCCGATCGTGTCGCTGCTGATCGAGTCTCAGGAGCGGCTGTGCCTGGCGCAGATCTCGAACACGCTGCTGAAGGAGTTCAGCTACAACGAGATCCACAACCGGCGCGTGGCGCTGGGCATCACGTGCGTGCAGTGCACGCCGGTGCAACTGGAGATCCTGCGGCGCGCCGGCGCCATGCCCGTGTCGTCGCGCCGCTGCGGCATGATCACGCGCCGCGAGGCAGAGCGCCTCTGCAAGAGCTTCCTGGGAGACAACGCGCCGCCCCGCCTGCCCGAGGACTTCGCCTTCGCCGTCCACCACGAGTGCGCCTGGGGCTGCCGCGGCGCCTTCCTGCCCGCCAGGTAGCCACGCCTCGAGCTTGCATCGCAGATATGTCGATAACCGAAGGCGCCGCTGATATTACTGCAAGAAAGGAACAACGAATTGAATGTTGGTTTTAATAACGATCATCCTCCTTTACCTCCTCTGCATTACTGCAGATGACGTGTCTCTGAGCACATTTGTTCTGTGCATGCAGTACACGTGAGGCGCATAGTTGTTTCCACTGCACTGTGTGGAATACGAAGGTTCTGTTATAGTTCACTAACCACTGTCTTCAAGTTGATGTCCCCAGCGCAGAAAACAGCACGCAGGTCGTAGGTTCAGTATCTTGAGGCTGAAACTGACTTTTAACGAGGTTTTGTTCTGAAATAATGCATCACATCTGTGGGATGCCAATCGCGTATTTCAATGTAGTCATACGAGAAGACTACATGATCTTAATACAACACCTTCTGGTACTGCAAAGTACATGATCGAGCACAATGTTTACGAAAATGTATCTTTACACTATTTGTGGCACGTGTCCGTGCTTCATGACTACCGGAGTGAATCTTTTAATACTGAATACTGGCAAAAACATCCTGCCACAGACAACATGACTATATATCTCGACTCCCTAATCCATAATGACGAACAGGAAGTTAAATAAAAATTGGAAACACATCCTACGACAGATAACATGTCTGTTCTTCTCGACTGCCTAATCCAGAGTGACGAACAGCCCGAAACACTTCGCGCGCCATACCAGAAAAGGCGTGACCCGAACGCTTTCGAAGTGCTTCGTGTTCAATTTCGTCAGTCTTTTGTTTTTGATTTAAATTGTTTTTAATAATTCAAAAAATGGCTGATTGACAGTCAGCTATTGAGAGATATTTATATAAAAAAGTGAAGTCATTGAAAAAAATGGCTCTGAGCACATGTGACTTAACATCTGAGCTCATCAGTCCCCTAGAACTTAGAACTACTTAAACCTAACTAACCTAAGGACATCACAAACATCCATGCCCGAGGCAGGATTCGAACCTACGACCGTAGCAGCAGCGCGGTTCCGGACTGAAGCGCCTAGAACCGCTTGGCCACCGCGGCCGGCTGAAGTTATTCCAATGAGTGGTTTAACCTATAATAATAACTCTACTTTAACGTTTTTGCGCCCTTGGTCGAACACAGCAGCCAATCACAGAGCTGTAGCATTATGCCGGCGGTCTTTCTCACGGGAATGGTACCGCATCTAACATCTGTCACAGGTACCTCGCAACACATCTCGTCATCTATATACTTCTTGAATCTCCACTGCTCTGGGAACAGCTTCTTGGAACCTAATATGATGGCTGACTAAGCCAAAAATATTACAATATCCGGGTTTCATAGATTGCAACGGCAGGCGGTTTCTCGCCTTTTCAGCCCAGACACTGAGCCTTCATGAGTTCCAAATGTGCACTTCTTAAAAAAAGGTGCAACTACTTCAATGGAACAATGCCTATTCCCAGTGTCAGAATCCAACTAGACTAAATTAGAACGTCTATGGTATCCATTGCAGGAGTCTAGTGCTAGTCGTTTACGAGTTTTCGTAGTTTGAACATTGTAAACACCGACAGTTGTTTGTTCCATATTGTAGCACGAACGAATGTGAATTGCACATTGGTGTGCATGTGCAGCCCTATGAATAAGTTAATACGTCTCTGCAGGTGTCACGTTGTTAAAAGGGACATTGTCTAGGACAAACAGACAAACGAAAGACATACAAAAGTGAATGCAGTACGACAAACTGCCTATTGGCTTCTGTCTCGAATTCTTCGGCCGACGTTCATCTAATGATTTTACTGACGTTTCGCCAGCACGAGTGGCTGGCACTGTCAAACCTTCACCCTACATTGCCGGTGGTGAACTGGACCCGAGCTCGTGGCCACAGACTATACACTACTGGCCATTAAAATTGCTACACCATGAAGATGACGTGCTACAGACGCGAAATTTAACCGACAGGAAGAAGATGCTGTGGCATCCAATGATTATCTTTTCAGAGCATTCACACAAGGTTGTCGCCGGTGGCGACACCTACAGAGTGATGACATAACGAAAGTTTCCAACAGATTTCTCGTACATAAACAGCAGCTGACCAGCGTTGCCTGGTGAAGCGTTGTTGTCATGCCACATGTAGGGAGCCGGCCGAAGTGGCCGTGCGGTTAAAGGCGCTGCAGTCTGGAACCGCAAGACCGCTACGGTCGCAGGTTCGAATCCTGCCTCGGGCATGGATGTTTGTGATGTCCTTAGGTTAGTTAGGTTTAACTAGTTCTAAGTTCTAGGGGACTAATGACCTCAGCAGTTGAGTCCCATAGTGCTCAGAGCCATTTGAACCATTTGAACCACATGTAGGGAGGAGAAATGCGTACCATCACGTTTCCGACTTTGATAAAGGTCGGATCGTAGCCTATCGCGATTGCCGTTTATTGTATCGCGACATTGCTGCTCGAGTTGGTCGAGATCCAATGACTGTAAGCAGAATATGGAAACAGTGGGTTCGGGAGGGTAGTACGGAACGCTGTGCTGGATCCCAACGGCCTCGTATCACTAAGCATCTTACCCGCATGGCTGTAGCGGATCGTGCAGCCACGCCTCGATCCCTGAATCAACAGATGGGAACGTTTGCAAGACAACAACCATCCGCACAAACAGTTCGACGACGTTTGCAGCAGCATGGACTATCAGCTCGGAGACCATGGCTGCGGTTACCCATGACGCTGCATCACAGACAGGAGCGCCTGCGATGGTGCACTCAACGACGAACCTGGGTGCACGAATGCCAAAACGTCATTTTTTCGGATGAATCCAGATTCTGTTTACAGCAACGTGATGGTCGCATCCGTGTTTGGCGACATCGCGGTGAACGCATATTGGAAGCGTATATTCGTCATCGCCATACTGGCGTGATGGCGTGATGGTATGGGGTGCCATTGGTTACACGTCTCAGTCACCTTTTTACGCATTGACGGCACTTTGAATAGTGGACGTTGCATTTCAGATGTGTTACAACCCGTGGCTCTACCCTTCATTCGATCCTCGCGAAACCCTACATTTCAGCAGGATAATGCCTGACCGCATGTTGCAGGTCCCGTACGGGTCTTCCTGGATACAGAAAATGTTCAAAATTGGTTCAAATGGCTCTGAGCGCTATGGGACTTAACATCTATGGTCATCAGTCCCCTAGAACTTAGAACTACTTAAACCTAACTAACCTAAGGACAGCACACAACACTCAGTCATCACGAGGCAGAGAAAATCCCTGACCCCGCCGGGAATCAAACCCGGGAACCCGGGTGCGGGAAGCGAGAACGCTACCGCACGACCACGAGCTGCGGACCAGAAAATGTTCGACTGCTGCCCTGACCAGCACATTCTCCAGATCTCTCACCAATTGAAAACGTCTGGTCAATGGTGACCGAGTAACTGGCTCGTCACAATACGCCAGTCACAACTCTTGATGAACTGTGGTATCGTGTTGAAGCTGCATGGGCAGCTCTACCTGTACACGCCATCCAAGCTCTGTTTGACTCAATGCCCAGGCGTATCAAGCCCGTTATTACGGCCAGAGGTGGTTGTTCTGGGTACTGATTTCTCAGGATCTATACACTCAAATTGTGTGAAAATATAATCACATGTCAGTTCTAGTATAATATCTTTGTCCAATGAATACCCGTTTGTCATCTGCATTTCTTGTTAGTGTAGCAATTTTAATGGCCAGTAGTATATGTACCTGGCGAGCCAACGTCCGAGGGCTTCTCCGCGGTCATTTCCGGTCCGGTTCTCCTCTGCTACCTGCGACGGTCGTTCGCTGCAATGACCGCGGAGAAGCTCTCGGACGTTGGCGCGCCAGGTACATATAGTCTGCGGCCACGAGCTCGGCTCCAGTTCACCACCGGCAATGGAGGGTGAAGCTTTGACAATGCCAGCCACTAGTGCTGGCGAAACGTCAGTAAAATCATTAGATGAACGTCGGCCGAAAAACCCGAGACAGAAGCCAACAGACAGTTTGTTAACAAGTGGCCACGAAAGCCTTAACAATTTTGAATGTAGTACCTCTTGGGGTCTGACACGTAAAGAACTACTGTACCTTCGAAGCCTGTAAAAATAACCACCACCAGCGTCGATACAAACTTGCGATCTGCCATTCAGCGATCGCTGCACACGTTCTGGCACTTCTGCGCAAACTGCAGAGCGGGCAGCAGTAATATGTCGTTTCATATTATTCTTTGAAGTGGCTAAAGAGGTTGACATCTGGGATATCTTTCGGCATACACGGTACACGAACGAACGCTATGTTTCCTACATAACCCATTAGCATATCCGCTAGTTTTCACATTGGGAAATACCATCTTCTAAGCAAATCGTGCTACATCTACCATCACACAGTAACTGGCAGCATCGTCACAATACAATCGCAGAGTACACGCAAAACAATGTAAACAAACACAACTTCGTCGTCTAGCGTCTAAGCACTAGGATGGAACAAACAGCTGTCGCTATTTACGATGTTCACAATACGATAACCCGTAAACTACCTGTGCTGGCTTCCTACAACAAACACCACTGGCACCATTTACGCTACTTTTAGGATTTTACTATCAATCGGCATTTCCACATTAAAAAGTTAGTAACTGTCGTAAAAGAACAGCTCTTTCGTCAACGTCTTAAAATACGTGTAATGGCTGCAAACATGTTCCCTTGCCTAAAATTCAGTTCATGTAGGAAATTATTGCGGTGCGTGAGTTAGGTGTGTGGAAGAAGGTTCTTTGGGTAAACTGTCATTTTTCCACTTCCTTGTTCCGTTCGCCAGTGGTATACAGGAACAAAGATGGTTGGCAAGACTCCGTGTGGGCTCTAATTTTACCTGCTTGACATTTCCATCAGATATATGTTGCATTGGTAGAGCACTTACCCGCGAAACGCAAAGGTCCAGAGTTCGAGTCTCAGTCCGGCACACAGTTTTAATCTGCCAGGAAGTTTCATATCAGCGTTCACTCCACTGCAGAGTGAAAATCTCATTCTGGAAACATCCCCCAGGCTGTGGCTAAGCCATGTCTCCGCAATATCCTTTTTTCCAGTAGAGCTAGTTCTTCAAGGTTCGCAGAAGAGCTTCTGTGAATTTTGGAAGGTTGGAGCCGAGGTACTGGCAGAATTGAAGCTGTGAGGTAGGGTCGTGAGTCGTGCTTGGGTAGCTCAGTTGGTAGAGCACTTGTGCGCGAAAGGCAAAGGTCCCGAGTTTGTGTCTCGGTCCGGCACACAGTCTTAACTTGCCAGGAAGTTTTATATGTTGCATTTCAGATAAATTTTGAGAGTGTACAAAGCAGGCTTTCACGGCCAGTGTTAACGTCCCACGTGATTATTCTTTTATAGGCATTACGTCGTGTTCCAAGGCATATTTCTCTTCCTAACAAAACTAGGTTCAAATGGTTCAAATGGCTCTGGGCACTATGGGACTTAACTTCTGAGGTCATCAGTCCCCTAGAACTTAGAACTACTTAAACCTAACTAACCTAAGGACATCACACACATCCATGCCGGAGGCAGGATTCGAACCTGCGACAGTAGCGGTCGCACGGTTCCAGACTGTAGCGCCTAGAACCGCTCGGCCACTCCGGTCGGCTACAAAACTAGGGTAACACCAAAATAACACAGTACTATCCCTCATTCGCTGGAGGAAACACACCGGCATTCAAAACAACTTTCAGTCGGAATGCATAAATACAGGTCACGTAAGGTTTTCAAAGGAATCTTCTACCATTCTTCCCGCAAAATAGTGGAGAGTTTAAGGAACGATGATGGGGATGTACAGCAATTACGCATCATTCTCTCCAAAGTAGACCACAAAGACGCAATAATACTGAGATCTGGTGACTTTGGTGGCCGGAGTAGATGCGACAGTTCATCATCGTACTCTCAAGACCAGTTCCGTGAACATGGTCAGTGTCGTCTTGGAACGCAGCATCACCACTGGGGAACAAACAGTGTATCATGGGATGAACTTCGTCAGTCAAAATGGCCACATTATCCTTAGCAGTGAGTAACGCGACGTTTCATAGTAGCCATGGCCCCATGTCTACCCAAATCATGACCGAACCTCTGCCATGTTTCACTCTTGTGAAGTAATCTCGGCCAGAAGACTCGTCCGACCAAATGACATTCTTCAATTGCTCCGTGGTCCTGGTTTTTATGGCCTCGGCATCAAATTTTCCTATTACGGGCATTTGCATCATCGTGTGTGATTCGGTATTCTAGCTCGCCCTGCAATTTCTAGACTATGCTACTGACAGGATTCCCGAGTGCGACATTCAGTTCTGCAGTAACTTTTATAGCTGTCGCCATCTTATTTTTGGTCACAACCATCTTCACTGAGCGTCTCTCACGATTAGTCAACAACGTTTTCGTCTGTGTTGTGACAGCGGATGATGTTTACTGCTTTTCCTGTAAGCGGTATAAATCTTCGACACGGTGCCTGTATGCAGCTCAGCTCCCTCGGTTGCGGAAGCCCCCACCATGGCAACAACAATAATTTGTCCACGTTCGAACTCACTTCGCACTCATTTCAGAGCTGTACTGAACACTGGTTTGATGACGAGTAAAGTTTGCAACTTATTGAGGACACTGCACAGGCAGCATTCGCTGTCAAATATAACGCTGCCTGCAGGCTTGGTTAGCATCTGCATTTATGCACAAGCATCTGTTTGTTGCGATGTTCCATATTATTGTCCAATCCCTGTATACGCTCCAATCGTCGCCCGTTCAGTATGAAACATATAGATATTAACATTTATTAGTTACATCATTAAACACAATGAGTAAAATTTCCTTAATAATAACTCAAAAACAAATATTTATGTTAAGTCACTTAGTCGGAAAAGACAGCAGTGTGGTTGAATCTTGTCACACTGGAATAATACAAAGCTAACACGTACTAACGGATATCAGTGGCTGCTCTTCCTATACAGGGGCTAGAACGCCAGTCCGTCTGGGACTCCGACATCCCAATTGCTGACGACCATTGCCCTATAGTGCAGCGTGCTATCTTCGACCGAAATATGGAAAACAGTCCATTGTTCATTCAGACCAGACTAGAAATCTCACTGAATTGTATGCAAAGGCGATGTGATGTTCCATGTGAGGTAAGCGTGACAGGAAAAGGAGCCTGCGACCATTAGAGACTGTTCCTCATTTTACCCAAAAGTGTTAAGTACTCCGTCAGAAGTTTTAACGTGGTGGGGGAGAGAATCTGAAAAGAAAAACGCTAAGGCTCAGTCTTGATATTGTGGAAGTCAGTGAAGCGAAATGGAAAGAAGATGAGGAAAAATGGTTCAAATGGCTCTGAGGACTATGGGACTTAACTTCTGATATCATCAGTTCCCTAGAACTTAGAACTACTGAAACCTAACTAACCTAAGGACACCACACACATCCATGCCCGAGGCAGGATTCAAAACTGCAACCGTAGCGATCGCGCGGTTCCAGACTGTAGCGCCTAGAATCGCTCGGCCACTCCAGCCAGCTGAAGATGAGGATTTCTGGTCAGACGGGTACAGGGAAATATCAACAGTAGCACAAAACAGTGTAACGGGAGTAGGATTCTTTATGAATAGGAAGGTAGGACAGAGAGAGAGTTACTGTGAACAGTTCAGTGATAGGGTTGTTCTCATCAGAGTAGTAACAGGGTAATCCCAAAAATAAGATCTCCTATTTTTTTATGAGTACATAGACCTGTTTATTTCTACAATGGCTTACATTAGTTTACAGCTTGAATATTTAGCTATTTTTTCGACATAATCACCATTTCTATCGAGCCGGCCGTTGTGGCCGAGCGGTTGTAGGCGCTTCAGTCTGGAACCGCGCGACCGCTACGGTCGCAGGTTCGAATCCTGCCTTGGGCATGGATGTGTGTGATGTCCTTAGGATAGTTAGGTTTAAGTAGTTCTAAGTTCTAGGGGACTGATGACCTCAGATGTTAAGTCCCGTAGTGCTCAGAGCCATTTGAACCATTTGAACGATTTCTGTCGATGCATTTTTGAAGACACTGTCGCAGTTTTTGTTTGTCCGTGTCATACCAGCTCGTTTCCATGCTGTTCAGTAAGTTATGAACCTCTTCTTTCACCTCGTCGTCGGAGCTGAATCACTTTCCGGCCAAATGCTCTTTTAACCTAAGGAACAGGTGATAGTCACTGGGCGCCAAATCAGGACTAAAGGGTTGGTGGGTGATTATGTTCCACTGAAGCTGTGCAGGAGAGCATCGGTTTGCCGAGCGAAGTGTGGGCGACCGTTGTCATGGAGAATGTGTACGCCCTTGCTCAACATTCCTCTACTCCGGTTCTGAATTGCCCGTTTGAGTTTTTTCAGAGTCTCACAGTAGCTGTCAGCGTTAATTGTGGTCCCAGCGATTCAGCTTCGCCGACGAAGTGAAAGAAGAACTTCATAACTTTCTGAACAGCATGGCGGCGAGCTGGTATGACATTGGCATACAAAAACTGCCACAGCGTCTACAAAAATGCATCGAAAGATATGTTGATTATGTCGAAAAATAGCTAAATGTCCAAGCTGTAAACTGATGTAAGCCATTGTAGAAATAAACAGGTCTATGTACTTATAAAAAAAAATAGGAGACTTTACTTTTGGGATTACCGTCGTAGTAGGGCTGACATATGTACACCTCATGATGTAGGTTTAACGTTCTAAAACAGGTCATGACGAGTATTGTTTGAATAATAGTAACGATAACGCCTAACTCAGGATGTTCGTATTTAAATAATAGACAGAGTGAATCGAAGCTCCATAATCAATTTTTGAAGGTTTTATAGGGATACTTTCTGAGTATTTTGGTATGACGGACGCGTGGTCTTCGGTGGCTCGTTACAGATTAATTGCATTTAGTCGACTTCTTACTCCTATTTGTATACATGCTCCACAGCACGACATTGACAACCTCGATGAAGTGCGCTGTGTCTCTTGCCTGGAAACAAAATTTTCCGTTCAGCCACGGTACTTCCCATTGACCACAGTAATGCCCATTTTGCTCTTCGTTATGTCTGAAATAAGTACTGCTGGGTTCTGCCTCTGGTTTGTTTTTGGAGCAGTGTGAGTTGTACGTTAACAGCGATGCACAGCTTTTGGAACAACGCGACTCTGCTTGCAGCGTAGCAGGAGCTGCGCCTAACTGCCTCGCTGCGCCCTTCTTGTGCCCAGGTACAACTCGTCGCGGGCCAAGTGCATCAAGTGCGCCATGTGCGGCCTCTTCTTCTCGCCCAACAAGTTCATCTTCCACTCGCACCGCTCGGGGCCCACGGCCAAGTACGTCCAGCCGGACGCCGCCAACTTCAACTCGTGGCGACGACACCTACGGCTCAGCGGGTCGCCGCCAGAGGAGGTACAGTAGCCACATCCACATACCTACCTAGACCAGTGGGCCCCAAACTGCCGGAGAACATTACCCTGACCGACAACAGATATCAGCCAATAGAAAAAAAAACATATTAATGTCTCTTATTATTTGCTTCAGCTAACTCCAAACAACCAGCTTATTCTTACACAAAATATACAAGTACTGATAAATCATTACTCTTTGAATACTTTGTTATTTATTTAGTTTTCTTGTAACAATTGCATAAGGTTCTTAGTAGTGACTAGTTTCGAAACATTTAGTTCGTTTTCAAATCATTGCCTACATCAAACGGTACATTACTAACATAAAACACAAAGGATAAAATATGGGAACTCAAGAAAACTTCACAAGCTTACTTTACTTTACATGTGGCAAGGGCCTTATCGATAATACGCCTGCTCTATGAGCCTCTTCCACTTCTGCCTGTCCAATGCGCTGTTTGTCCAGTTGCTGTTGCTGTTCATCCTAGTTGTGTCCTCCCGAATGTTATCCCGCCATCTGAGTCTTCGTCTCGTTCCATCTATTGTTCTGCTGAATGCCATTCTAGGTAGTCTATTCTCTGTCATTCTTGCTATATGGGCTGCCCAATTCAACCTTCTCCTCTTGAGCACTTCGACGATGTTACGGTGTTTGTACAGCCCTCTTAATTCTTCATTTCTTCTTATTTTCCATTCCATGTTATTTTCGTCATATAGAGGTCCTTAGTACTTTTCTTTCGAATATCAACAGTTTTTCTTCATCTTTCTTTCTAAATATTAATGTTTCACATCCATATAACATCACAGGTATAATGGTCGATTGATATAAGCGGATTTTGAAGTTACTGCTAAGTGATCATTTTCTTAGAATTTTGATGAAATTAAAAGTGTCCTGTTTGCTTTTGATAAACGGGCATCTGTTTCTATATCTGTTTTGTTGTTATTACTAAAAAGACTTCCTAGGTACTTTAAGTGGTCAACAGTCTTGAAATTGAATCCATCTACAGTCAGAGGTGCATCTTTTCTGGTTTTCTGTCTTTTATTCATTAACATGTAATCCTGTTTTCTCAGCAATTTTGTAGTAATTTTGCATCATTCTGATGAATTCTCTTTTGGAACTACTTATTAGTGCTGCATCATCTGCATAGGCTAGTCTTGTAATGTTCATATCCTGTAGGAAAAAAGGGCGTAAACTTGATATTTTGGAGGAGCTGGAAATTTTCAAGCATTTACTTTCGAATGACGGACTTTTTCTCAACGAGCAGGTGCAGTTGCGCGGAAGAAGTTATTTCAATGGTATATAGCCGCTGCTCGGCGAGATGTAACACTTTGATGTACCAACTACTTCTTGCAGATTAAGAGATACCTTTTCTTTCTACTTTTTACGGCTCATATACGTAAATTAAAAAACTTTTTTGGTTTTTATAACGTATCTATTATAGCAAGCAGTAATGTCAATTAATGGATTATTTCGTATATGTCTTCTTTATGCATTCATTCTGGAATTTTTGTACTACAGCCAGTCATTCATTAGATGTATTTTATATCATGCTGTATCCCGCTATTGTAATTACTTCATGTACACCGTTCAGGTGTTTGTTCATTTTCCTCCCTGCAGTTACGAGAGATGTTTACAAAATAGCCTGTTTTACGAATTAGCCATCAGATGGCGGTATTGTCTTGAAGTTGCCGTGGCGCACAAGTCACACGATGTTTCAGTTTTGTGTTGACTGTAGCAGAGGACACATGGCAGCCCTTAGTGGCTTGCACCTCTGTTGCATTTTGTTTTAATTCTGACTATCTGACGCTGTCAGGTATGACCGCAGCTTTCGTATTTTTGGTACGTTATACTGTAACATTTAGTTTTAATTTTGTCCGAAGAAGGTGTCTCTTGTGACACCGTAACCTAGGTCACAAATTAATTGTGTTCGCGACTGAGGGCTGTGTTTTACAAAATTTTGTATTATACAACAGTCGCTGATTGACAGCCATGTTAAAAACCTTTAAGTTGGAAAAGTATTGCTTGCATTTATTACGGACAACGGGGCAATGCCGTTCGTTCGAACAGCCACGCCGGAGAACCAATACACATCGTGAGTCTTCGTCTGCGGGTAGTACACGCCGTCCGGGAACAGCATCGTGCGCGTGGAGTGGCATCTGTCGAACTCTCCCTGACAGATCTGATGCGGTCATTATGACCGAAATTGATAGCCTGATAATTTGTTAGTGGTCATTGACTGGAATTAAAGAAGAAATTCCTGTCCAGCTTACGAAATTTTGTCCGTGGTGTTCGGGGTGACGGTGTATGAAGCGCATGCTGACTGTATTGCCGCCTCTGTAGAGCTACAAGACCTGCTTAGAGCTGCAGCGGTGCTCTGAGCCCTCAGCCAGCAGTGTACGGCGAGGTGATTGCAGTGCGGCCGCAGGCTGGTGACGCGGCGCGTGTGCAGGTGGTGCACGCGTGGGAGGACGTCAAGGCCATGTTCAACGGCGGCACCCGCAAGCGCCTCATGGCCTCGTCGTCGTCGTCGTCCTCCTCCTCGTCGGTCTCGTCGGCGTCGTCGGCCTCGTCACCGGCTTGCAAGCAGCCCAAGCTGGAGTCCGCGCCCCCTGCCGCCGCTGCCGCCGCCGCCGCCGCCGCCGCCGCCTCTGCCACCTCCGCCGCCCCCGCCGCCACCGCCGCTGCCGTCTTCGCGACGCCCGCCCCCGCACCTGCACGCGTGCCACCCTTTCCGGACCTGCCGCTTCCGCTCTCCAGGAGGTGCGTTGTCTGTACTTGTCTACCACTGTCGCTCTACACGTACTTGGTCACGTACTTGGTCCAGCAGCTCAGTAAAAGCTCTCGCGCATGATGATGAAGGGGGAATGCACAATGGACGCGTTAACATTAAATATAATGGAAACAGTAGGTTAAGTTACATATGAGTTAATGTCATAAATATTCGATGTTTAGTACGTAAAACCGTTATGATTAAAGACGAAAAACGGTAATTATGTTGGGACTATAAGTTTCGGATTATTTCTTTATTTGAACTGCAACTTAGTTTCACGAATTACACAATTTTACAAAATAAATAGAACTAAATGGCTAAATATACAAATTAATACCTAAATTATCAATCCATTGAAGGGCTGTCTCTGATATGTCAAAGAAATCGTCCGGATTTCCAGGGTAAGTCCGTCTGCTAAAGCTTTTTACAATGAGTTTGATGGTCTGATGTTCCTTTCCACAGTCACACAGAGAATCTGAAGCGTGGAGGCTTTCTGCACAGATGCCGTGGCCTGTACGAATCTTGTAACTAATTCCATGCCGCCTAGTCTTGTCCCAGATCTTATAAGAGTCTGATTTTCCTCATTAACAATAATATTCCACGTTTTTGACCACTCCCTGCTGATACTGAAATCCCCTGCTTGTGGGGATTCTACCAATATGGTAGCTGAATGGCTGGATTTTAATCGGCTCAGTTTAAGTGCAGGCACATCCCAGTGGATTGGGAGATAAGGAATTTCTATTAATGTTTCATGTTCCTTGGAAGGGACAATCTTTCTTCCATGACCTGGTGGCACAATGTGGCTTAGAGGTGGAAGAGGGGTAGATCTTATGCTACCTGTTTGGTCCTTATTGCTGCATTTAGCTGAACATCAATTTTTCTCACATGTGAGCTATTAAGCCACACTGAGGCGCAGTATTCGGCAGCATCGTAGATAACGCCTGTGGAAGAACATCGTAGTGTTGCAGTTCTTCCAGCTCATGAGAAACAACTCAGATTCTGCACGATATTGTGTGATCTCAGCTTAATTGCAGTGTTTTCGACGTGTTTCTTGTACGGCAAGGTTCTATTAAATGTTACTTCTAGATATTTAGAGATGTCTTGGTAGCGGAGAACTTAGCCATTAAAGGCGACATATAGCTTTGCACTCGCCATTCTGTTTTTGAGATGAAAGCAGTTAACTTCGATCCTCGTTGGATTTGGTGATCTCCAATTACTGAAGTATTCATGCATCTACATAAGATGTGCAGAGAGTATCTCTTCACCAGCTTCAAGACTTTTGCTTAATAGCCCAATCAAGGTCGTCTGTACAAATGAATGTCCTTGATTCTGCTTCAGGCAGATCAGATATGCAGGGTGATCAAAACGTCAGTATAAATTGAAAACTGAATAAATCACGGTATAATGTAGATAGAGAGGTACAAATTGACCCACATGCTTGGAATGACATGGGGTTTTATTAGAACAAAAAAAATACAAAAGTTCAAAAAATGTCCGACAGATGGCGCTTCATTTGATCAGAATAGCAATAAAGAGCATAACAAAGTAAGACAAAGCAAAGATGATGTTCTTTACGGGAAATGCTCAATATGTACACCATCATTCCTCAACAATAGCTGTGTTCGAGTAATAATGTTGTGAACAGCACTGTAAAGCATGTCCGGAGTTATGGTGAGGCATTGGCGTCGGTTGTTGTCTTTCAGCATCCCTAGAGATGTCGGTCGATCACGATACACTTGTGACTTCAGGCAACCCCAGAGCCAATAATCGCACGGACTGAGGTCTGGGGACCTGGGAGGCCAAGCATCATGAAAGGGGCGGCTGAGCACACGATCATCACCAAACGACGCGCGCAAGAGATCTTTCACGCGTCTAGCAATATGGGGTGGTTCTAATAAAACGCGATATCATTTCAAGCATGTGTGTCAATTTTTACCTCTCTATCTACATTATTCCGTGGTTTATTAAGTTTTCAAGTTTATACTGGCTTTTTGATCACCCGGTATAATGGAAACAGTAGGTAAAGTTACAAATGAGTTAATGTCTTAAATATTTTATGTTAAGTAAGTAAAACCTTTAAAGACGAAAAACGCTAATTATGTTGGGACTATTAGTTTCGGATTATTTCTTTATCTGAACTGCAACTTAGTTACACGAATTACACAATTTTACAAACTAAATAGAATTAATCGGCTAAATACACAAAATAATACCTAAATTTTCAATCCATTCAAGGGCTGCCTCTCATACTTCAAAGAAATCGTCTAGATTTCAAGGGTAAGTGCGACTTCTAAAGCTTTTTACAATGAGTTTGATGGTCTGATGTTCCTTTCCACAGTCACACAGAGGAGATACCGAGCGAGGTGGCGCAGTGGTTACCGCACTGGACTCGCATTCTAGAGGATGACGGTTCAAATCCGCGTCCGATCATCCTGATTTAGTTTTTCCGTGATTTCCCTAAATCGCTTCAGGCAAATGCCACGATGGTTCTTTTGACAGAACAGGGCCGACTTCCTTCCCAACCCTTTCCTAATCCTGTGAGACCGATGATCTCGCAGTTTGGTCTTCTCCCCAAATCAATCCAACCAACAGAGAACATGAAGCCTTTCCCCATCGATGCAGGCTTTTTACACGAATGCCATGGCCTGTACGAATCTTGTAACTAATTCTATGCCGACTAGTCTTGTGCCAGGTCTTATAAGAGTCTGATTTTCGTCATGAACAATAATATTCCACGTTTCTGTTCACTCCCTGCTCATATTGAAATCCCTTGCCTGTAGCGCTTCTTCCAATATGATAGGTGAGTGCCTGGATTTTAATCGGCTCAGTTTAAGTGCAGGCACGTCCGAGTGGATTGGGAGATAAGAAATTTCAATTAATGTTTCATGTTCCTCGAGGGACAATCTTTCTTCGATGATCTGGTGGCACAATGTGGCTTAGAGGTGGAAACCAGTGATGAGGGGTAGATCTTATGCTACCTGTTTGGTCCTTATTGCTGCATTAAGCTGAACATCGATTGTTCTCACATGTGAGCTATTAAGCCACACTGAAGCGTAGTATTCGGCAGCACAGTAGACGAAACCTACGAAAGAACATCGTGGTGTTGCAGCTCTTCCAGCCCATGAGGAACCACTCAGATTCTGCTTGATATTGTGCTATCTCAGCTTAAATGCTATGTTTTCGACGTGTTTATTGTACGGCAAGATTCTATCAAGAGTTACTTCTAGATATTTAGAGATGTCTTGGTAGTGGAGAAGGTGACATGTAGCTTTGCACTCGCCATTCTGTTTTTAAGATGAAAGCAGCTATCTTCGCTCTTCGTTGGATTTGGTGTTTATCTCCAATTGCTGAAGTATTCATGCATCTGCATCAGCTGTGCAGAGAGTATCTCTTCACCAGCTTCAAGACTTTTGTTCAATGGCCCAATCAAGATCGTCTGTACAAATGACTGTCCTTGAGTCTGCTTCAGGCAGATCAGACGTATATAATTTGAACAGACCTGGTGTCAGTACTGAACCCTGGGGAAGACCAATATTAAGTTTCTCCCGTCTGCTTAATGGATTGCCGAGGACCACTTGGCAGCACCTCTCAGATAAGAAGTTGTGTGTTAGCCTCACTATGGTTTGGCATTGTATAACTCGTTCGAGTTTCCATACTGTACCATACGCAACTGTAAGACCGACAAAAGCCTCTGATTATTCATCCATAGTGGTCGTCATGAACTAGCTCGTAGGACACTGGACTCCGAACCCGTATGTCCCTGGTTCAACGCCGAAGAGGGGTGGGGATTTTTTCTCGTTCCAGTCTTTCCATGACGGCCCCAAGTGCGCTCAGCCAGCTGTCAGAATGAGTAAAGGGGATGTTTCCCGGTGTAAGAGGCGGCCGTGACGAGGAATCGCCAGTCCTCCCCCTCCTAGTGCCGTGGCTAATAGGAAGCTTGCACTCGCTCTGCAGTGACGCCGAAAGTCCTGATAGTAATTTGCTCCCCATTTAAGAAAAGCAGTTCTTCACACATCTCAACATTTATGAGGTCCTGCGCCGGATAATGACATAATTTTGAAGGTAAATTCAGTGGAATGCAGGATGTATCGTAACAGATGGCGTAAATGCATACAGTTGAAAGTACACGATACTAGGAGCTAAAAAGTCTCAGCAAGCATAGGGCCGCAAACGAACCGTTCGCGATATAATTGCGACTTCGTGGTTACCAGTCACTAATGATGTGATTCTATGTACATATTGCACACCGATCCTTGGTTTGGCCTTTGTTTACATTTTCGAGACATGAAGTTGTAAGCAGAATGGACAGTACAGTACACAGTCAAAGTGCCACTCACGTCAGTTTGCGGAGCGCCAGTTGTGTCGCTCGAGTGTTGAAGGTAACTCGAAACATCACGGTAAGGAGAAGTATGCAGATATTGGTTTCATGTATGGTAGGGCTAATCGACAATGCACGCTTGTACTAAGAAACATACCCTGCCCGAAGGCACCCCGAGAGTCTCGAAACTGGGAGCTTTGAACATGCTGCTCTAGCGGGTACGCCTGCACGAATTACAGTTGTGCTTGAAGACCTGTTGCAGGAAACGGTCGAACACTCTCCAGTAATCTCGACAAGCAAACTTGCCATACAAATTCGTGGAATGAGACACAAAACTGCTTAGAGAATAATAAGCCGCAGTGCAATGTCCCCCCACCATCTCCAATGAGTTCAGTGTCTTATTGAGGCGGACTAGACTAACAAGCTTCTGGCAACCCTACATTTGACAATAACATTTTATGTACAGATGAAGCAGGGTTCACTCGTGATGGTGTGTTTAATCTTCACAATTCTCACGTTTGGAGTCATCTAGCCTCCAACCCATAGGTTGGTCGTGAGTCCCCACATCAGCGACGTTTCTCATTGAATGTGTGGTTAAGGGTACCAGATGATCGTCGTATTGGGATATACATGTTACGAAACACACTCAATGGACAGAATTACCTTCCGTTTTGTGCGGCATCATTTTGCATCATGGCTTGAGGATATTCCCATAGAGCAACGCCAGAGGACGTGATACATGCGTGATGGAGCACCGGCACATTTTGCTGGTTTGGTGACACATCTAACCGCCGACATCGTCAAAGATGGATTGAGCGAAGCGGACCTACACCGTTGGCTCCAATATCGTCTCAGCTTAACCTCATGGATTTCCGTGCTTGGGGCCAGCTTAATGTGTAGTGTACACCACTCCGGTTAACAATGTTGAAGGGTTGGAGCAGAGACTTGTCAGTGCCTGTCAAGAATTTCGGAACGACCCAGGTGTGTTTGAAAGGGTGCGAAACTCATTGTGGCGACGGGTAGAGGCCTTCATCCTGGTACAAAGATGAAACTTCGAACACCTCCTTTAACTACGAGCACAGCTAAGTAACAGCTATCGTGTTCATTCAAAACATTCTACCGAGATATCACTAATAATTTTTCTTAATGGTGGACAGTATTGTTACCTTTTCCTAACTGGGATGACGTTTACACAGAATCAAGTGAGTGGTGGCTGGTAGCCAAAAAATCGCTATTATCTCGCAGACGGTTCGTTTCCGGATTTACGTTTACTGAGAATTTTTTGCTTCCAGTATCATGAACTTTCAACTGTATGCGTTTACACCATTAATTATGACACTTTGTCTGTGTATATTGCCAGCAAAATATGTTGCGAATCAAGTTAGTAACCAAGAAGCAATAAATTAAAACGTCACGTCTTGTGCTGACGTTGTACTGTATGTACAGTAAAAAATGTAGTAAGTGATCAGCTTTTTTTCTTTCATTATTTTGTGATGGATATCCTCGAGAAAAAGTCTAAAAAAAAAAGGATTGAAATTATGTGAAAGGTTGTTGGAAGCCAGTAAGTGCTCTCATTATCAAATACTGGATGAATACAGGGTGAGGCAGCTAAGACAGACCTCCCAAATACTATGAGAATGAAAAATGTATCTTGGTGCGGCTTTCGTCAAGTCACAGCTGGCAATATCACGAAATTCCTGACGTTGGCAAGTAATTTTTATCGTTTATAGTCGGCGTATCACGACACCGACTTTGTTTTTTACCTTTTCTAATAGCACCATATACTTTTCTTCTGCGAAAGCAGCTTCTAAGAGAACAACAGTGACGTAACATGTATGGGACTTGATCAAACAGTATAAAGATAACAGTGCCACAGCCTGTCCCGCCGTCAGGAGATGTTACATAAACGCCTGCCTAATTATACCGAATATAAGCAAACATGTAACCTCGGTGTTGTTCGTGTGTTTGTTACCACGCCTGTCATATCAAGTGCTCAGAATGGGATCTTTAGTGTTGCTACATGCTGCAAGGTGGTTGTGGAGGAACAGTACTGCAAGTTGAATTTTACAGGCCCGTGTTATAAAGCAGTTCATGCCTTCAGCAGCTGTCGGTGTTTCCTAATAGATCTTTTGGTTTAATTTTAACCACAGATAGAAGTATAGAAATGTTAAGTTTGGTGAGTGGCTAGACCATATTGCGTTTCCTGAATGAGCGTTCCAATGCCCTCCAAATATTCTCCTAAGGGGGTCTGTCATTACATGTGTAGAAGTGGAGAGACAGCCATCATTCTGTCTTATGTCCAGTGGGATGTCTTACTATAAATGCGGCAACAGCATATTTTACGAACTATAGGATAAGAAAGATTAGGGCGCGTACAATTTTCCTTCGCGTTACGAAAATAACGTCAAGAAAGCCACGTCCAACAAAACCGCATTTAAATCGTTTTCCTGCTAGACTGCGCTACTCTTGCGCACCCAGCTGCAGTTAGCCCATTATTTTACGTGATACCTATTGACTAAAAATAATGCTGATTTCAAAACAGTTGTTAGTTTTTTCGCAACGAAATAAAGTTATTTCATTTTCAGTTGTGGAAATATTATTAGAAAACAACCTTTCTAGACCACAAATACATTGTTTCCACCACTACGTGTGAAACTAGGGATGATGAAACAGCTTACACTGGATCTTCACAAGGCTATCCTGTTTGAAGTACCCTCCTATGACATTCCTCTCATTCAGTCAGTAAGAACAGAAACCTGGATATTTTGTTGGTCTTCAAATTCACAAAATGATGAAGGATCACAAATTTAAATGCACAATGAACGCTAGAAAGAAAGATACATGAACCGCATTCATGTATGTCACTGAAGCTTTCGAAGGAATAAAAGGATCCAAATTACAAGAAAACTGTCAAAATCATGTTGGAAAATTTGAAGAAGAAGCTTCATAACATGGGTGTAAAACTCCTCTTCCTGCATTCTCATGTTCACTACTTCCCAGAAGATCAGGGAAAGTTTAGTATAGAGCAAGGAGAACACTTCCACCAGGACCATAAGTAGTTGTAGAGCCACCAGGGAACTTCGAATGAAAGTATGAAGGTAGACTATTGTTAAATATTGAAGAATGACTGTAAATATGAAGGTTCCTCTACGTTGCTGAAATAACTGTTTACAGTGTTCTTAGGGAGTACAAATAAAACAATAATTTTAAAAATACGGCCTTTTTATTGTAATTTTATTTTAATATAAGGAGCGATGAAAAAGTTGCTGCAGCTCTGCTACGTTGCGGGTACATAAGCATTCGAACGGAAACTTTTCCATCGCCTCTTACATCTGTGCTTAATTTACATGCGTGTTTGAAATATGAGATCTTGTTTTGTGAAACATCCTAAAGTGATAGAAAAAATGAAACTAACTTTCGGAATCAGTATGATATATTGTTTCTAGAACGTCCATGTTGGAAAAACCATCGGACAATTTTTTTTGTTAATGTAGGTTTGTATAACACACTGATCAAAACTATCCGGACACCTATAAGTGGACATTAATATGAGGTGTGTCCATCCTTAGCCTTAAAAACGTCTTGAACTCTGCTGGGAACAATTTCTGTCAGGTGTCTGAGTGTGGCCGGCCGGGGTGGCCGTGCGGTTCTAGGCGCTACAGTCTGGAACCGCGTGACCGCTACGGTCGCAGGTTCGAATCCTGCCTCGGACATGGATGTGTGTGATGTCATCAGGTTGGTTAGGTTTAAGTAGTTCTAAGTTCTAGGAGACTGATGACCTCAGAAGTTAAGTCCGATAGTGCTCAGAGCCATTGGAACCATTGTCTGAGTGTCTGTGGGGGGACTGACAGGTCATTCTTCCTCAAGAGCCAAAACCATGGACACTGGGATATGGAGCTAAATCGACAACATAACTCATTCCAAAGGTGAGCTTTTGGGTTCAAGTCAAGACTCTAGGCAGGCCAATCCAGTTAAAGGATGTTCTTCCACAAATCATTGCCTCACAGATGCAGCTTTATGATTGCCATACTGATACATTCATCGTCTCTGAGCTGTGTCTCTACTGTACATAGTACATAATACTGAATATTATTTCATATCTTTCCGTATTTAGCATTTTCTTAACCGCAGTAAGGAACTACATTCTAACCAGGAGAAACACTACCAAACCGTAACACCACGTTCCACACTTCACTGTTGCCAATAAACATGATGGCAGGTAATGCTGTTCAGGCATTCTCTAAACCTAAACTCTTCCATCGGATTGCCAGAATGTATGGCCTCCGAATCACTCGTTTACAGGCATCCATCATCAGTGGCGTCGCTCTCTACACCACCTCACACGTCGCTTGGCACAGACTAAAGAAATTTGTTGTCTATGAGGAGCCCCTCGGCCGTTGTACTTCGTTGTTTTTAACCGCTTATGTACATCCATTGTGCTTGCTGGTCTGCTGGTAGCACACTGGAACTTAAGAGTGAAGCTTCTCGCTGATTCTATGCGATTTCTTACAACCATACTCCAGTACGTGAGGTCAGTCTGGTGTCGGTCACTTCACAATCACACCACCGACTTCGGCACGTTTAGTAGCGTTGTAATGTTCCACAGGGGTACGATATGCAGGCGACATCCAATGACTAGCCCACTTTAGAAGTCACTGAGTTCTCTTAACCGGCTGTTGTTACGTCTCTACTCATAACACAATGCGACCCCTCCACCTCTTATACAGACGGGACCGCCCCTCGTGACGTCTAATGGTCAATTCCCCATTATCTAGGGGTGTCTGGATACTTTTGATCAGATAGTTTGCACGTGACCCACCGAACAAAACACTGGTCGGTGTGGCTGAGCCAGAGCGTGGTGCTGTGCTGTGTCGCAGCCTGGTGATGGACTACGTGTGGCACCAGAAACAGCAGCACTTCGCCTTCCCGCCGTACGCGGCTGCGCTGCCCTGGCTGGCGAGCGCCAAGCTGGGCTTCCCGCCCCCACCGCCGCCCCCGCCGCCTCCACCGTCCGCGCTCAGCCACGCAGACCTGCAGCCCAAGGTGAGCAGCATCTCTCTCTCTCTCTCTCTCTCTCTCTCTCTCTCTCTCTCCTACACGTAACGTTTTGTCATCAGTCTTGCACGATCATGCAAGACTGACAGAAATCGGACAGCTACACTACTGAAACTTCGGATCAGTCTCTTGCTCATGGAGGAAGAAGTGCTACTGACGATGGTTGCACTATGTGCTTTTAAAATGGAAAAGAAAACAAAGTCTACAAGTCGTTCACAATGGTCCCTGGACTGGCTATAGAAGAGAAGGACATACTCCAAGGTAAATTTTCTTCAGGAACTACAAAAAGAACGAGAAATTGGTGCAGTAACTTACTTAATGAGATAGCAACACAGTCTAAACTGTTAACGCTTGAACCCGAGAAACTGAAAAAGGAGATAGTTTCATGAGGGTGGCTATCAGCCCCTAAGAGAGGTTCACCGCCAGGTTTTTTAGCGACTGGCAGGAGCTACAGGGGCCCTGAATTGCCTAATTTTGTAAGAGGGACGCAATAAATAGTGGATGTTTGCCACGAAAATTAAAATTGATTTTTATTACTTAACACCTAATCGTTATCTTCGACATCCATGAAGGAAACTTGATTAAAGTACCTCAAAGAAGGTTAAAAATTTGTTCCATTCCACCTCCACACCTCATGGACGCTTCCATTTTCGCACTCTACTTGCTGTAAATTCCTTTCTTGCTTCACGGTCGACTTCCTGGTTCTTACGAGGGCTGTTCAGAAGGTAAGGTCCGAACGAGCACGAAATGGAAACCACAGTTAAAATTTGGTGAAACATTGCACATACTTCTTGGCCAGTGTCTCTAATGTATCTGTAGATCGTGTCAAGTCACTCTTCTCAGTTCTGAGCGCATCAACCATTAAAGATGTCTAGAAAACAGTGTCTCCCGACAAGTATGAGGACCTGATGAGAGGTTTCGCCTGATGTTATGCAGTCCACATAACATAACTTCCATGCATTTCCTTCTTCATGACAATTCTCAGCTGCGCTATGCTGGGGCACTGATGAAGCTCCTGCAGAGTTTTCAGTGGGAAGTGTTTGATCTCCCACAATAGAGTCCCTAACTGGCTCCGTCTGAGTATCATCTCTGCTCACGAACCGCTTGCTATGAAGTCAACATTTTGCACAGACAAAGACCTATAGACCAGTACGGAGAATTAGCAGAAAGCACTGGCGGCTACCTTCAATGACAAGGGTATTTGACAGTTGGTTCAAAGCTACGACAGATGTCTAAGTCGGAGCGGCGACTATGTAGAGAAGTAACTGGAAAGTGTATCTAATTGTTGCCAATAAAATGGTTTCATTTCGCGACCGATCGGACCTTACTTTCCGAACAGCCCTCGTATTAACAAAATCATTTTACACTTCTTAGCCTAATTAAAGAACATGATAGATTAAAAATATTCTACAGTATTCAGATCTTAGGAAGTGACACGGTTGCCGATGCTGAATTTTTCATTCCTTATTTGTTTTGTGAGATTTTCTCCTGACTGCATGTGAGTGATCTTGTTTTGCTTTGGTTGGTTCTTTGCTTACGTGGTTGTTCCTTTTTTGGGGCTCTAGTGAGTGACTGTTCACTTTGATTGTCTATATTTGTCGAATTACTGGTCCTACTGACATAAACTGTTAATATGATCGTTAGCAGATTCAGAAGCTGTAATTTACAAGTTATGTTTGTGCACAGGCTTCAGTTGTCTGATTGTACTTCCCCTGCAACGCTGTACCCATTCACAATGGAGGCCCCACCAATACCACTGTTGCCCCCTCGCCTACTGCACCTTCTGCGCAGCTACAGGCCAAGTTACTTTGTACACACTCTACAAAGGAGTGGCAGTGAACACCGGCACATTGTCTGCGAATGCACCTTCCCTTATGCTCGCTTCTGTTCACTCCGATGTAAGCGAGGCTTATTTATTTATTGACAAATTAAAGGCCTGTTCCCTGATGTTTTAAAAAAGGTCGTACATCTTACAGTTTTCGTTTGTCATCTTTTTTGTCGTTTTTTTGTTTTTTAACACCTTTTCACAAAGAATAATACTTTTTAAAATAACAATAATTTAAGGTTGAAATGTAAATAATTTTTTAAGAAAAGTGTAAAAAGATTGTAGGATAGAGGAGAAATTTGTTAGTGCCATCTGTGAATACCTCGGAATGGTTTCTTCGAGCTGTTGACCGCCAATCACAACGAAACGTTTGATTAGTAGTAGAGAAACAGTATTGATAATCCTACGTATTAACATTAGGTGCTCATCTGTCTACAACATTTCGTGCTTTATATATATGAAGAGGTCCGAAAGAACGGATACCTTCTTCATATATACATAGTTAAAGCTCATCGACCATTTGACCATCTTCTTCTATGCGGATGCACAAACAGTGCCCAAACTCTTACGGGAATCGGGAGTAACGCCGCGAATAATGAGTATGATGGGTAGGGGCACTATGAATATAGTACGGGACAATAAGTTGCGAATGTGGGTCTCACGGGGGCGTGCCAGAGCTAAGTCCCTGGAGTCGCACTATCCTCTGCGTCCTCGGTGGCTCAGATGTGTCGGCACGGTAGCTCTGCGTATTCGGTCAGAGGGTTAGCTGCCCTCTGTAATAAAAATAACTGAGTGAATGGATCAATACTGAACTTCCACGGGCGTCAGTGGAAGTCCGCCACGAACAATTTCAACGAACTATAACGAAAAAAATGAGATTTTAAAAAAATGGATAGAGAGTCTGCCATGTAAGCAGGAGATCCCGGGTTCGAGTCCCGGTCGGGACACACATTTTCAGCTGTCCCCATTGACTTATATCAACGCCTGTAGGCAGCTAAGGGTATTTATTTCATTGTAATTTCGTGCTTTGTTGGCTAGATCGGTAGCACCTTAGGCTTATTTACTGTTACATCGTGTCTTCCCCCTACCGGTTCTCTTCAGTGTCACTGTTTCCGCTGTCGCTACGAGTGTTGCTGTACACCCTCTGGAAAATATTGTTAGGCTGCATATAGGCATGTCCTTTATGTCGTGTCAGCAGGTACTCTTCATGCGTTGTTTTTGAAATACTGATTGTTAATGCAGTTGCTTGTGCCCATTGTTCTTCGTCTCTTATTGCTGTGAATATACACTGATGAGCCAAAACATTATTACGACCTGCTTAATAGCTTGTCTGTCTGTCTTTTGAACGAAATACATCATTGGTTCTGCGTATCAGTGATCCGACAGTTTGTTCGTAGGCTTGTGGAGGTATGTAGCATTAGATGTCTACAAACATATCATGTAATTCGCGTAGATGAAGGGCCGCTGAACTACATACGCAGTGATGACATCCGATAGCGGGTTACGCAGAATTTACATTAGGTGAATTTGTTCGCCGAGATATCAACGTGAGTTCACTATAACGCTCCTGAAACCAGTGCAGCACCGTCCTGGCTCCGAGAAATAGACAGTTAGTTACACTGCTGAAAGATGTAATCACCGTAAGAAAAGACATCAAGCATGAAGGGATGCAGGTGATTCGCAGCTGTCAGCGTATCTTCGATTACTATCACAGGTCCCACGCAAGCACAGGAGCATGTCTCACACAGCATAAAACTGCTTCGCCAGTCTTCGTCCGTGGCCCGCTGCACGTTTAGAGCCGCCATTCGCCTCAATGATTGCGTTTGTATAGACAACCATCGCCCTAGCGCAGCGAAAATGTGGTGCACACGAAGGGCGGAAACGTTTCCATTGATCGACGGTCAAATCCCGATGGCCCCGTGGCCACTGCAATCGTAACTGACGATGTCGATGAGTCAGCATATGAACACGTAGGGATGGTCGGTTGCGGAGCTCCGTGATCAACAATGTACGATGAATGGTGTACAGCGAACCACTTGTGAATGCAGCAGCATTGTGATCTTTCGGCAGAGATGTCCTACTTTACAGAGCAGACGAGCCTCCGAGTGCCACGTTCTGTGAAGAGTCGTGGCGTCCAACCATTTAGCGTGTAGTGGTAGTTTCACTGTCCTTCTACCTGTTTCTGTAGATGCACATCACTGTAGCAAGTGAACATGTGACCAGTTTCGCCGTTTTCGAGATATTTGTTCACTGGCTGTGCGTAATGATAATCTGCCTTTTTCCAAAGTCCCTTATCTCAATGGATTTCCCTATTTGCAGCTCATATCTTCGATAGGGTGACTCCTGTCCGTGTGTGCTCTGCTTACATATTTTCTTACAGCGTCACGTGCCCACAATGCGACCAGGCGGTATCCAACCAAAGTCACAGTGGGCAGTGGTCAAAATGTTTTGGCTCATCAGTGTATTTATGTGTGTTTCAGTGTAGCCTAAGTGTAGTGTATGTCTGTTGTTCGCGTACTGCCCGCAGAAGAAGACAGAGTGTTCTTGGGAATCTTCTTTCCCGCATGTGGATGTGGGTGTCAGACTCACGAGGTTTAAGTGCGTGGGATAAGGTCCGTGTCCAGTTAAGAAATCTACCATACCGCAGCTGGGATCAGTATGTTCCATCTCCTACGTCACGGAGGAAGTCGTGCACTCCCTGTCTCTTATCACTCACACCCCACTCACTTTACCACGTATCTAAATGCCATTTTTTCAGGTGACGAGGCGTCTGTATCGACACACTGGTTATTTTGTGTACCTTGTCTAATCTCCCCATCTCTAACCAGCACCTTTCAGCTATGTATTTTATCGTGGTATCTACGGGGCATATTCCGAGCACGACACACAGTGCATTCACTGAGGTAGTACTGAAGGCTCCAGATAGCCTAAGTAGGACACTTCTCTGCCCTCTTCTGACTGATGCTTTGTTGGTGACCAGTTTCAGTCTGTGTTCCCATGTGCTAGCTGCAAAGCTGAATGCTGATTCGAAGAGTGCACAGTATGACTGGCAGAGGTAGTCTGTACTGTTCTGAATCTATCCTCACCGGTTTATGTACTATTTTTTCTCCTTTGTCTGTTGTTAGCCTTATGCAAATTCGATTTGTCATCTACGTGTAGCCCAAGATGGCGCGTAACATGTGCTCGTCTGTCTGTGTCCCCTATTGTAACTGAAGGGTTCCTTTGGAAGCGAGGCTTAGGACCACCTTCCTCGGCAGAGAGTGACCACTAGATCCAGAGATTCGCTTTCAGTGGTGGCAACCCTGGTGGCGAGGCCGTGCTGCGCCGCTGACGTTGGCTGGTGTGGTGTTCGCAGGCGCCGTACCAGTCGGCGTTCCGGCCGGTTCTGCCGGCTGCTGCCGCGGCCGCTGCGGCTGCCGGCGTCGCCGCCGTCGCGACGCCCCAGCCGTCTGCGCCCGCTGCTCTCGTCGCCGCCGAAAACCTCGCTGAGGTACGTGCGATCGGACTTGCCAAGGAAAGTTTCTTACCATCGACACCTTTTTGTATGAAACTGGGAGTGGGGAAAGAAAAGCAACGGTGACTTTCAGCCGCACAGGGCACTGTGGTAACGCAAAGACGATAGCTGAAAATTTATTTCGGGCGAGACTCGGAGCAGGATTTACCACTTCTAGTGAGCGGTTGCCCCAACCGCTTCAGCCATCGGGACACAGTCTCTGACCGACTCAAATTTCCAACTTACGGACGCTGCAATACAGTGTCCGTCATCCACTTACCCCTTACTGTCAAATTATTGATTTCCGTAGGAGTTCGGGCGAAAACAGTGCATCCGTACTGAATGAAACGACAAGGAGCCGTCGTGCTCTTACAGAAACGTACATATTAGAGTTCGGACATGTCCGACAGAAGAAACACCGCTCAAATATATAATTGGATAAAAAGCAGTGATGCGCTGCCGTAACATGAAGGATATGCCTCAAATGGCACGCAAGCTATCTGTAGCTGACAGCAGAAGGTTACTTTACACTGATACGCCAAAACATTATGAACACTGCATACCGTCTGGTAGCGATGACGACACCTGACACGAACTATGTAAGCGGAGCAGACATGGGTGGAGGATCGCCCTAGCAAAGATACGGACGACAATCCACTAAGATAAGCGACTTCGACAAATTGAGATTACTATTACGCAGAGTCTGTGAATGAGTACCTCAAAACCGGCAAAGCTGGTCGAATGTTCACATGCTACTGTCGCTTGCATCTACGGAAAGAGGTAGGAGGGCAGTGAAACTACCACTAGGCGCTAAATGGTTGGCCGTCCACAACTCTTCGCAGAAAATTGGGTCCGGAGGCTTGTCTGCTCTGAAAAATAGGATAGAGGAAGAGCTGTGCATCTCTGCCGAAAGTGCACAATGCTGGTGCACGCACAAGTGTTCCGCAGCATACCATTCATCGTACATTGTTGCGATGGAGCTCTGCAGCAGACTACATCCACGTGTTCACATGTTGACCCAACGACATCGTCAGTTATGTCTGCAGTGAGCACGGGACAATCGGTATTCGATCGTCAGTCTATGGAATCGTGTTGGCTCTTAGCCTGAATCACATTTTTGCTACACTAGGTCGAAAGTCGTCTCCGAAAACACCGTCATCGAGGCTCTAAATGTGCAGGGCGCCACAGACGCAGAGTGGTGGGAGTAGTATCACGGAATGCAAGATGTTGTGCATTTGCACAGGATCTGTGATAGTATTCGAGGACACGCTGACAGATGCGAACCACCTGCATCCTACGTATTTGATGTCTTCCCCGACAGAGATGTCATCTTTCAGCAGTCGTCCGTGTCTCGGTCCAGAATCATGCTATAGTGGTTTGACGAGCATTATAGTGAAGTCACGTTGATATCGGGCGACCAAATTTTCCTGATGTACGTCCTACGGATACCCATCTGGGTCGCTATCGGGCGCCGTCACCGCGTACACAAATCCTGTGCGTAGACGTCTAATGCCACATACCTCCAAGAGCCTACCAACAAACTGTCGGATCCCTGATACGCAGAAACAGTCACGTATTTCGATCCAAAAACGGACAAGCAAGCTATTAAGCAGGTGGTCTTAATATTTTGACTAATCAGAGTAAGTGCTACAGTAAGCGTCGACGTCTGTGTTTGAGTGAGCGGCTCTAGGCGCTTCAGTCTGGAAGCGCGCGACCGCTACGGTCGCAGGTTCAAATCCTGCCTCGGGCATGGATTTGTGTGATGTCCTTAGGTTAGTTAGGTTTAAGTAGTTCTAAGTTCTAGGGGACTGATGACAGCAGCAGTTAAGTCCCATGGTGCTCAGAGCCATTTGAACCATTTTTTGTGTTTGAGTCAGTCGCAGTGCGTACCGTCTGAAAGTGCGGGACGCAAGTTCAAGCGTCCTAACAGACAGTCAGTGCAGCCTACTACTACAGCTTCTTGTGACATCACCTTCGTCTCGCACTGAGAAGAAAGCGACGGTACATTCTGGCAATGCATCCCATCATCCTTCGTGAAAATGCACGATGCCAAACAGCAAACCCCGCGCAAGATCTCCTGCGTACGTGACTGTTGGAGATACTGGAACATCCACTGTATTCACTCGGTATGAGACCGTGCGATTACGACCTGTTTTCGAAAATGGATGAACCTCTTCCTGGCGTGTGCAACAACAGGCGAGTAGATATCATCCTTGCCACAGGGCGGTCCTTGGGAGTCATCGACAGAGATGGGCGCGCTGATGGCTTACGTCGCCTTCCATCTGTATAGGAAAAACTGATCGAGTTTGCGTCGATTATATTGAGGGTATGTAATACGGTGAACGTCTGTCAATAAAGTCTGGTATGACATATAACACTGATACCACGACTTTTTGTACAAAACCTGTATATAGACCTGTTTTTGGGCTGCGGCTGATACACCGACAAGGAGCGAGGTACGATTATGTTAGATGGAGGAGGATTAGGGTTTAACGTTCTGTCGACCATGTTATTCGCGATGGGGTACGAGTTCGTAATGAACAAGAGATGAGGTACAAGCTCGTAACCAACAATAGATGTGATACAAGCTCGTAATGAACTACAAATGAGGTACAAGTTCGTAACGAACAAGAGACGGGGTATGGACTCTTAATGGACAAGAGACAGGGTGCGAGCTCGTAATGAGCAGGAGATGGGCACAAGTTTGTGAGCAACAACAGACGGGGTACAAGCTCGTTATGAACTGGGCTCAGAAAGGAAATCGGCTGTGTCGTTTGAAAATTGCCTGCATGTTTTCTGTGGTATTCACAAAATACACAAAATACTCCTAGCGTGAAACATATAAATATGGCAGGAAGAGAACCTCTTACATTCGAAAGCAGTTATTTTTATGAGGTGTCTAGCTTGCACACAGTGACTGTACAGCCTCGTCACAGGACCGAATACAGTTAAGCAACAGCTACAGCAAAGTGATCGCAAAAGAGATTAACATCAAAATACATCAATTTCCTAAATATCTGACATTGTGTTAACTGGTGGGAATGATCTGAATTGTTATATTAGCCTGAAATATCAGGTACGTCAAGATCCCCTGTAATTGTTTTTATTGATTACTGGTTTCGACACAGCTGTGCTGTCATCATCGCATCTTGTAATACATAAACAGAAGTTGATGATGTTTACAAACTTGCAAGAAACACATTGATGTTGCGTCGGTTTGCAATAAAAGGTAGCAAGGAACATCAGCATCAGATAAAAAATTCCGTATATATAGAACATATATCATGTTGTGCTAATGTCCGAGCACGCTCGTTCACTTAGCACCGTAATGGCACCATTGTGGTCTAAGTGTACGAGAGCGCTAGGATACCAAAAGAAAATTTAGAAAAAAGTTTTCTCACTTTTCCTCTAGATGCAGTTACGGCTTACATATTCCCTCCTGGGGGAAGTGGTGTCGTCAGGAAGGGAATCTGGTCATCAGCTGTCACCAGCATTGGCAAAACTCTTACAACAACGCCGATTCTGTGGATTAACGAGGTCTTAGTCTGCAAAAAACATATTCAATTGCTTGGAAGTAATGAGCGTAACTAACAAAAACTTAATGATTTGATGGAAAATTGAAATATTTCACTTTGGCTACGTAAGTGAAGGGTCAAACGTATCGTCATTTCAAGGATAGCTATTTCGCGCATAAAAACTTACAATAATTTGTTATTTAACTGTCAAAAAGGCTTCATGCGGATCAAGCGATAAATTTAAAACATTTCGAGAACAGCAGGCATTAGGAAGACAAACGAGGTGTCAGTTTTTTTTTCAGAAGTTAGCTATTTCTTTGCATTGAAATTTACTTTATGTGATATTTTACTGCCAAAATAGTTTCCTTCGAATCAAGTACTAATTCTAGAACAGAAAACGCTAAGGAAGTCAGTGAGGTATCAATGACATTATGCTAAGTGGACATCACTTGAAGAGAAAAAAAATACAAAGCCGAAGAAATCGGTCAAATGTTTCACGAAATGATTGTTCTAAAAGTAAGGAATTAAATAGGTTATAGAGACATTTGACGCACCTTGGAATGATGATCGAAATTATGTACATTAAATGAGGTCCGTGAAATGTTTTTATTCCTTTGTTTCAGAAAAGTCATGTCACGAAACTTTTGGCCAATATTTTTTCATTTTTTTTTAAATTTTAATCTACCTCAGACAGCAGGAAATTGGTATAATTTGAAAGGCCACATCTTGATCATGACGTCGTTCCGAACATTGTTTCTAGCTCGGTATGATCGTTCCAGCTTGCTGGCCTGTCATTCCTAATGAACCGTTTCAACTGCTCTTGACCACTTTCTTGCAGGAGACCGTTTGCATTTTGATACTCATCTAAGTTAACTTCGCATAAATTGTTCATCAGAATATCAAACTACTGTAAATTTCTCTCATTAAGGGCTGTAATACCGAAACTGTCAGACAGTATGTATACTTCTTTACTAAATTCTGTACATTTAACATACTGGAAAAAAGTATGTCCAGGAGTGGTTACCTGTTCACATTTGCTCGTCGGTGTCCCAGTCTCGTCAGTTATAAGTAAATATACGTGGTATGAGAAGCAACGACTAGTGTATGGCGTTATTTATCAACATCTATGGATGAGTCCCTGAAACCTTTCACCGCAAATATTGCGAAACCGGAAAGTGATATTCGGTTTTCCGTTTTCACAGAATGAATTGGTATTCAGGGCTCGTATTGATAGCCAGGAAAGTGTTTAACGTCCCGTCGATTCTGTCAGGTATGGGGCAGGAAATCGGCCGCGCCCTTCCAAAGTAATCATCATGGTCTTTGGTTGGAGCGATTTAGTGATATCACTAAAAACCCAAATCTGGCTGGCCGCACGCGGGTTTGAACAGTCGTCCTCCCGAATGCGAGTCTAGTGTGCTAACCACTGTGTCACCTCACTCTGTGTATTGTTAGCTAATTAACAGATTGTAATAATACTTAGAAAGTGCATTTTTGTGCAAAGATACTCTTTTTTAAATAGAACAATGCGTGGTGACATTAACAGACTAAAGGTAGGGTGAACTAGAATGACAGCGGTGTTTCTTGCAGTCGTTCAAGTGCGAGTCGTTTGAGAGATATCGTATTCTGAAAAGTTCCTACACTGACACTTGTTCAATACCGTCGTAGTTCTCACTAAAGACACTAGTTATGAGGGTTCTGACCTGTAACGAACCAACTGACCATCACAGATTGTGTTCAAAATAACCAACGGTAGCGACTACATACGCTTCTGGAACGGCTGCTGTACACTCGCTAGCATTTCAGCGTAGATGCAGGCTGCAGTAATACGTCGTTGGATAGCACTGGATGTAGTTGGTACATCCCTGTAAGCAGCGTCTTTCAGCTTTTCCCACAGAAAAAAGTGTACAGGTGTCAAATCTGGTTGGCCAAGTAAAGAGCCACTGCGTCCAATCCAACGATTTGGAAACAACTCTTGAAGACATGCTGCAGTACTTCATGTTGGCACCACAGTTTCCACCTAGTCTGCAGAGGAACGTCTTCCAGCATCCGTGGAAGATGGTCTGTTAGGAGGTTGCGATACTTCTGCTCGTTCACTGTTCTGTCTATGAGAATCGGGCCTATGAGTTTATGGTTCACAGTCCTACACCAGACGTTTGCACTCCATGTACGCTGACGTTCCACCTGGTGAAGCCAACGGGGTTTGTCCACAGACCAGTGGCGCATGTTTCGGCGGTTTACGTGGCCGTGTTTAGTAAATATCACTAAACAGAATACATGATACATATGGAGAATTCTATCTTAACGCCTATCTACAGAAGTTAACACGATTTCCATAATCGTTTCCATGCAGCTCTCTATGGAGAGAGATGTGATAGGGATGTAACCCATATTGATGGAGAATACATAGGACACTTTCCTGATTCATGCTACTTCCTCATGCGATGGAATTGTAATTAAATTGCGGATGAACTGCAACAGCAACAACAACAATAATTTCCCCCTCTTCTGTCGTAACTCGTTTCCTCGTGTTCCTTTGTCTAGTGTTACATTACCACTTTCGCGCAAGTGGCTGAACAAATTGATAAATAATTGCCAAGATGTTTGACATCTATTGGGATATCTTGTTGCAGACGCTGTACAAAAACGAACTGCTTTCTTCCTACACTCTCCATACATCATGACCATGTTGGCTATTTCTGCTTTGGTAATCCCATCGTCCACTTACGAACTACCACTTGAACTGTCACACTCTGACAAGTAAGTTGCAGGGCACCCAAGAAAAACAAAAGCACACTGTAAGTAAACATAACAACATCGTACGCAGCTTGAATGGTACAATTATATCTGTGTGGAAACTTTTAAAATACGATATCTCGTAAACGACTCCCAGTAGAGTCCTGCAACAAATATCACATACTTTCTAATTTACCCTGCTTTTAGCTTGTTAATGCCAATAGGCATAGTTCCGTTTAAAATTGTGTATATTGGAGCAAGATATATACTTTCTAAGTATTATTACAATTTGTTAATTGGCTAACAATACGAGTCACTGATTACCACTCCATTCTATGAAAACCACACAGCAATAGCACTTTCCATTCCCGCAATATTTGCGGTGGAGGTTCTAGGTGGAACACCTACTTTTGGTAAAGAATTGTATAGTAAATGACAGAGGGTACTATACACAACGTGGCAGACGCCGATAAGCGGTGGTGGTGGTGGTGGTTAGTGTTTAACGTCCCGTCGACAACGAGGTCATTAGAGACGGAGCGCAAGCTCGGGTTAGGGAAGGATTGGGAAGGAAATCGGCCGTGCCCTTTCAAAGGAACCATCCCGGCATTTGCCTGAAACGATTTAGGGAAATCACGGAAAACCTAAATCAGGATGGCTGGAGACGGGATTGAACCGTCGTCCTCCCGAATGCGAGTCCAGTGTGCTAACCACTGCGCCACCTCGCTCGGTACCGATAAGCAATTGCTACAGTCCTGACAGGGTTGAGCAGCGTAGAGTTTCTGTCCGCCATGCAATTTTGTGCATAATTACTTCCTAACATCATTTTGGCAGAGAATGGAGTACTTTATCTTTCTTTGTAGCTAAGAGTACAGTATTTATCATCTTCTTTCTTTCTTGCACGGAATGTGCAGGGTGGTTTTTCGATGCGTTCGCCTGCTGAAAGTATACCAGCCAGAAAGTAATGTCTGACCAGTAACAGCGCTGTACATCAAAAGATGGCAGCACTGTATAGCTATAGGAAATGGTCGCCATTGATGTCTATATAGACAGGGTTCTGTGTCTGAATTCGTTACTGCGGAAGGCGAAACACATAACCGTATTCATGAAAGGCTGGAGCAGTTGATTGAAGCAATACAGAACAGCCGCCCAGGACTGCAGTGACGTCACACAAAATCCAGCCACAGCCCGTGGAAAATATGCCCCCCTTCCCCCCCCCCTCCCCCCCCCCCACCCGCAACGAACTTGTGACGTAACAGCAGTTGCTCTGCCCGAAAAACGTCGCGAGCGCTTGGCTACGTCTGAGGCCAGGTGGGAAACCAGTACATGAATGAGAAGGTACGCAATAAAATCCTTTCTGAGTGTGTGAGTATATTTAAACGCGTGTGTACGAGGTATTAAACTGGTCTGAAGTAGTGACACGCTTCCAGCTGGAGGCGGTTGCTGCAACTCGTAAGACCTATAGTGACACATGCTCTGCTGTACGCCAGAGAGCCCTTATATCTCGTTGGTTCCAACATCCAGGTTGTCAGCCAAAACATCAGTGACGACCGCCAGATAACAACAAATAAACTGTGTCGCCAATTATCCATTGATAAAGGCAATGTGATGGCTACTATTGAAAAACTCGATTGTTCCAAGATTTGTGTACCCTGGTAACAAAAATATTATTATTATTTTAATGTTCTGACATTTGACTTATTGTCACTCGCAATTTTGCTTTCCAGTGCAGTGCCCTTAAGTCTAAATTACAATCACTTAATTTTTAACACTTTTTAAATATTCTTTCTTCATGATCGAATTAATCCTGTGATACAGAAAACACTCCGGAGAGGGCGGAACAGAGATCTGATGCAGATGGCGGCCAAACTTTCACATCCAATAGTCCATGAGGTTTTTCCCAGATATTTCCACCAATGAAATTTTATTGGATAGTTTTAATTCTTCTTGAAACGTGCTGTTAATAATGTCTTTTACTGCAAAATACAGTAAGTTAGTTTTTCCAGGCTGTTTATTTTTCGGACCCTTTTCGGTTAGAAAGCCTGCTTTTCCATACCGTCTAATCCTCAGTTGGACGGTATGCCCTGAAACGCATTTGTCTTGTTATTATACTGAAGATATTTAATAATTTCTTAGAGTTACTTAACTTGAACGATTTTTGGATCTTGTGTGTTGAAAAATGAGCATTGCTGCTTTGGAGTCACAAAAATAACAGCTTTGAAATAACAGCTTTGCCGAATGTGCGTAAATTGTTGTTTAGTTGGCATGATGCGGTTTCAATGACTTCAATTTCACCTTAAAAATTTGAGTGGTTTGGACTTAAGTTTCACAGAAAGAGAAAATTTTGGTATACATTCCTGAGCCAGCGTTTCCTTCTTTTTCTGTGTATGAACCATCTGTAGAGATGTGGAGCCACTGATCTTAAAGGTATCTCAGATTTATTGTTTTTACTACTTTAGATTTCACTATTAATCTATCTTTTTCACGTTTTATATATTATGTGTAGCTGGTATTTCAGTTGAGGAACCAGAATTGGAGAGAGTGGGAAAATAATTTTTTCAACTCCAACTTCCGGCAGTTGATATCGTAATCTTACGTCTTCTATTGCATTCAGTATGTTGCACAATCAGACTTCCATCCGTTCTGCCCACTCAAAGATGTTCATCGGGGGCATCACTTTGAAGATGTGGAGGTTTTGAAAAATTCTGTGCTTCAGTGGTTGAGTTAGAATGATCATGATTTCTACCGCACAGGTATACTTACTCTTGTTTCAAGGTGTAAGAAAAATGTTGACAAATATTGTGATTGTACTGGAAAGTAACGAACTCATCGTGAATGTTGCAGTTGTTATACTTGTCTTATGGCACTTACTTTTCTTGTAAAATAGAGAAAGAATAGGAAGCATTACTTCCTGGCTAACTCTCGTACATTCATGTTGATTGGTGTTAACATGGGTGATGAAAAATCACTTTACGACAACCAGAGATTTTACGATCTACGTATTTATCTTCATTAAAAATCTAAGAATTTTGCTAACAGATCATAAACGTCAGACTATCGTTGTTGGATTAGGTTGCAAACGTCTTTATGGCATTACGGCAATACACCACATGGAGGAGACGCTGAGTCCCAGATAAGTATAAGAAGAAGACTGCTATACATTTGGACAATTGATAGATTTATACTGATGCTACTGCACAATGGAATAAGTGGTCGGCAAATACTCTCAGGAAAGAAGAGGTTCTCCTCTTGCAGGCTACAGTATTGAGCAGATACTGGAGGTACTGGAGCGTTCCCTTGAAACAGCTCTTGTGTTCTCGCAGGCCTCGGTGGGCGACGCTCCGAGCCCCACGGGCATTGGGGCCAGCGCCGAAGACGAAGACGACGACGAGACGCTGGTCGACATCGAGAGCACCGAAGATGAGCCACCCCCGGCGCCCACCCCCGCCACCCCCACTAACGCTCCAGCGCCGCGGCTCTGGAAAACCGCCTCGCCCAAGGTTGAGGTGAGTACACTTGTTTCCCTTCATCTCGTTCACTGCACTACACACCTGTGATATTCCTATCGATTTTTGGTCAAGCGTTTGAGCGGTGCCAGAAACAAGACTCCCTAGACATTACACAGTGGATTTTCGTCTGAATTTGTGATACCTACACGAAGAGTGTGAAATGCACAAATTGACTTTGAAAATTGACCAGCGTGACCAGTTTTGCAAAAATGTACTTAGTTGGAAGTAATCAGTGCAAGGAAGAAAAACTTAATTAGTGATTTGAGGGAAAATTACCCAATGGATTTTTATCAGAATTTTAATAGTCAAATGAAGAGTGACAAGTCGACAAATGGGCTTTCAAATTGACGAACATGAAATCTAGTTTTGCAAAAAATTATTTAATTGGTTAGAAATTAACCAGTGCAACAAAGATAAACTTAATCAGCGACTTGAGAGAAAATTACACAACTGATTTTTATCCGAATTTTCATGGCCGAATGAAGAATAGGAAATGGAAAGATAGGAAATGAAACTGACCCACATGAGGTCTACTTTTACAAAAAAATGGTTAATTGCTTGGATGAATCAGGCTCATTAAGAAAAACTTATTTAGTGATTCGAGGGAAACTTTTTGTCCGAATTTTCATGACCAAACGAAGAGTAGAAAATAGACAAATTGACCAACCTGGGGTGAAGCTTGGCAAGAAACAAAATTAATTGCTTGAAAGTAATCATGGCAGTTAAGAAAAACTAAATTACTGAATTGAGGGAATATTAAAATATTTCACGAACAGCTGCGCTATGCAATTAACGAGTCAGAAAGTTCTATGGTGAAGGCCTAGCTATTATGGGCATAAAAAGGTTTTATATTTAACTGCCAAAAACTTGCAAATAAAAAGAAATTGAAGAAACTGTAAAATGTTTACCGCAATTATTTATCTAAAAGTAAGAAATAAAATAGTTTAGAAAAATATTTGATGTGCCTTTGAACGCTGATCGAAATCTTACAGTATTTGAAGAGCCGATTGACAATATGAAGTACCATGTTCAACTTAAAATCTTAGAATTTTAAAGAATAGCACACTCAACTCTTAGTTTCCAATCGATACGTAAAAGCCGTGTCCAGTGTTCCTCTAACCTATTTCATTTCGTACTTTTAGACAAATAATTTGACGAAACATTTGATCTTTTCATTCAAAAAGTTTTTTCCAGTAAAACAAACCAAAAAAATTCTTCAAATGTTGTCTTAATATAGGCCGCGAAGCAGGGAAGTGACCTCTCTTGAATGTAGATGTACCATTACGAATAGCAGAAAATCACATGCGTCAGAGTGTGTGCTTATAAGAGCAGGGATGTTCCCATTATGTGCCTGTGGTTTGTGGACGCCGAGCTGACGCCTTATAGCTTCCCATATGTGTTCCATAGTGTCCAGAACAGGCGAATTGCAGGTTAATTTGGTTCAGATGATGGGTATTCCTACTGACCTGGATTTAAAGAACATTCCAGTAAACGCACATTGTCGAATGTTGCGCTTAATTTTATCGCCATTTAGTCTTTCTTGGTAATGCTACAAAGTATGTTGGATTAGTCTATTTTAGTAAATAAGAATAATCTAGCCGTATTTATAAAATCCGAACGTTTAAATGTATAAACAGAAGCTACACAGTGTAACAAAGCGATAGTGATAAATGTTGAGCGCTTGAAGAGCTGTCTTGAGGAACAAATTTTGAAGATACAAAGTCGCGTTCGGAAAATTCATGCACAGACCGTTGAAATTGTAGCGGATGACGCCTGCCTCTAGGCTACACTATCAGCAGAAAACAAGAGTTTTATGCGGAGTGAGAATAAATTCCTTTCCCGATTACAAAAAATTTATTTCTAGCCATGTTTGCTAGATACGGCTATGCGGTTTGTTACGTAGTTTAACCCATAAAGGCAACACTTTCACATTTGCTTCGTATGCTGGACACTCACTTTCTCCCTATGTCTTTGCCAACACCTCTTCCGTCAGTGCCTCTACAGCACCTCGTATTCGTATAGTAAGAATTTGCATATCAGGAACTGGTGAAATTGACACTTTACCCGTAACGTAACCACACAAATGGTCTGGTGAATGCGGTGGCCACGATGTTGGAACGTCTCTAGCGATCCTTCTGTTCGGAAACATTTAATCCAAGAACTGGCGAACAAAGAATCCTCAGTCTGGCAGAGCAACATCTTGTTGAAACGATAACTATGGCTGAAATTCCAGTAGTTGAAATACAATGTAAAGTTCCAAAATTTCCAGGTAATGAGTTAAGACGTCGTTTGCCAAAAACCACATAGACGTGTGGAAGTGTATCCATAAAAATGGATGAGTTAAGCTACCATTTGCAACAAACCACATAGCATAGCATAGCATAGCATAGTAGCATAGTTCTTTACGAATAAATATTTGCAATCATGGAATGACTCTATACTCATTATCTACGTTAACGCACCAGGACGGAACTCCTCACACCAGGCTTGACAGCATTTAAGACATCACACGGCAAACATCGCGATGTGGCAAAGTTTAGTATGTAGTATCTTCATAATCTTTCTATTCATGTTCAGTGTTCGTTTACTTAAAATCAAGTGCACCTAAATACTATGTATGTGTGTGTGGCTGTGTGTAAGCTAGCTGAAATTATATTACCGTAAATGAATTTGTCATAAATAGTAAGATGCGATGCAATATAAGTATTCTAAAACGTAACAGTCTTTTCATTCCACAAACATTTCGTTAACTTATGCCCAAACTTCCGTTGATTTCACCAGTACTACAATCATCGCGTGTAGCTGCACACGGTCCAGAAAGTAATGTTTCTGTAACATATTCATTTGAAGATGAGCTGCACTGGCTGTAAAACCAGTTAACGGCACGGTAAGTCATATCAGATTGCAAAAGCGACTGGTTGCATATCATCTTTTCTATAGTCCTAAACAGCTAAAGCAATCCCCTGGCAAACCAAAATTTGAATTGCGTAATTTTTCGTAATTATTCACCGAATCAAAAATTTAAAAAGCTGTCATAATGAACTTAAGAGCTATAATCTGACGTTAACGCTTTAACACAATAAGCCAAGTAGTATTAGAAAGCGTGGACGTATACGTCTTAAGCGAGCGGAACTCACGGTTTGCATATTCACCTAGTATTTAAGAGTAAAAATATTTTGTGACTTCCAAAACCTTTCAGACTTTCTCGAAAGTTTTTCTCCCTGACACCCCCAACAAAATAATGAAAGGAAAAAAAAGTTTGTCGCTTACTATATGTTCGTCGTTCATACAGTAAAACTTCAGCATCGGCATGACGTATTATTACTGCTTAGCTACTATTTTCGCAACACATTTTGCATGTTCCTCTGAGAGTACGTTCAAAATTAGATCACTGTATGACACATAGTTCACGTGGTATTACTTCAGAAACACTGAGGTGCGTGAAAAAGTAGCTTTCCTAAAAACTGACCGCAAATTATCCAGACTGTACGGTACCAGAGTTGGCAATGAGAGCCCGTAGCGACGTAAAACGAACTTCAAACATAATTTCAAACCTTTTCTAAATTTTTTTCTCGCTTACAGCCCACAAAATAAAGAAAGGAAACGAGTTTAGCCTCACTAAATTTTCGTTGTTCATGCGTTAAAATTTAAAACCATGAAATATGTTAAGAATATTTTTAGTAATCAAACATGCCCTTTCTTCTTTCTTAACCTTGGTTAGTTTACTTCCTTATAATAACGATGCAATTAAATGCATTTTGTGACACAGTCGTCACATAAAATTGATATCAGATATAAAAGGCCGGCGGTGTGGCCGAGCGGCTCTAGGTGCTTCAGTCTAGAACCGCGCGACCGCTACGGTCGCAGGTTCGAAAAATGGCTCTGAGCACTATGCGACTTAACTACTGAGGTCATCACTCGCCTAGAACTTAGAACTAATTAAACCTAACTAACCTAAGGACATCACACACATCCATGCCCGAGGCAGGATTCGAACCTGCGACCGTAGCGCGCAGGTTCGAATTCTGCCTCGGGTATAGACGTGTGTGACGTCCTTAGGTTAGTTAGGTGTAAGTAGTTCTAAGTTCTAGGGGACTGATGACCTCAGAAGTTAAGTCCCGTAGTGCTCAGAGCCATTTGAACCATTCTGAGTTATGAAAGTGATACCGTAACGTTTGCACCAAATTATATTGTGAAATGAAACTATAGTTTAATGACTTTGCTTTTGTAGCGTGTCATTGCTGTGATTAAGTCTAAAATAAAAGGTCTCGTGGTTTACACTATTTGCAAATAAATAAATAAATAAAAAATTAAAAAACGTTACTAGCACGTATAAAAGGGTTATCACTGTCTTGGTGTACCAGTTCTGGGATGGACGGTTCTCTTTAGTCTCTGGGCAAATAAAACGGAACTATCGAAACCAATATACGAGTAATTAAGGCTTTACGTCGTCATCCACAAAAGCTTTACATGTTTAACGTCAAATATTAAACAGATTAACTCTTTTTAAAAGTACTCAGACGTATGAGGCTGTTTCATGTGTGGGAGTTCGATTCTTTACAGAATCGGGCTTGAGGGGATTACTGATACCTACAAAAACAGCTTATTTAACCCTTTCATGGTTAGGTTAGGTTTAGCAAATATTTGGAAAATTGAACGTCAAAACATGTCTTCCTTCGTAATTAATAATACACTTTCACTACAAAAAAAAAAAAAAAATACACTGACTGATTTTTAAAATCGGCTAAATAGGCACGAGTAACCCCTGAACATAACTAGGTCGATGTTTATCGTGTTTCAGAGTTAATTATTTAATTTTAGAATGTTTTTATCAGTACGGCGATTATGGAGAGAAGTATAACAAATCAAGACCAAAACACATTTACTCTCCTGACAGTCAAAGATAAAAAAGAAATATCGCACATGTTTTTTAGCAAAACATTAGGAGATGGCTTTGATATATCACACACCCATATTTTCTACATTCTACGAAGTTTACTGGAGCATATGTGTCCCACTACATGCAAAATTAAGTACAGATCAGTAGAATTACTAGGTGCGTAGTAATGTTTCGGAACAGCGTCTATGATGTATAAGAAAATAATTAGTTACCTCAAGCGTTCTGGAACTGGAGAAGATAGTCACTTGATCTGATTTTCGTGAAACAGACACATTATAAACACGCGTCGTCCCGTTTGATCACTCACAAGGGGAGGCCGCCAATTGTGAAATTCAGATTCGATATATACAGCGCATAATAAAAGCTCATGGCCAGAGGTGTAATGTGGCAAAGCACCATGATGCACTTCTCAGCCGTTGTCGAGAAAATCGACAGTTAAAAGAAACCGTTGCGGTGAAATAATCTCTACGATTTGTTATTTCCCACAGCGTCGTGGCGCAGCAGTAAGCGCTCGGGTTCCGGATCGAATCTCGCTCCATGGAACTTTTTTTTTTTAGTATTTGATTTTTGTAATTCAAATATATATATATAAAATTCCCGTCAATCAGTTGCAATAATTGTGCATATAATAAGTTGTTGAAAGTCGTTTGTCGTGGAAAAACTGGCGACTTCGAACATGATTATGTTTTCCGCAAACAAAGTTGTATTTCACAAATGTTATTAATTGTCTTCATAATGTTTACACGTGTGGTTAACGGAAGACGTAGAAACGATATTCCGAAACGAATACGTATAGTGTAAGTCAAACGTTCGAATTAGAGTAGAGACCCCACGAGATATATATATATATATATATATATTACAAAAAACAAATACTAAAAAAAGGGTTGCATGGCGCGAGATTCGATGCGGCGACCTTCGGGTTACGAACCCGAGCGCTTACCGCTGCGCCACGACGCTGTAGGAAATTATAAATCGTAGACAGTATTTCACCGCAACGGTTTCTTTTAACTGTCGATTTTCTCGACAGCGGCTGAGAAGTGCATCTTGGTGCTTTGCCACATTACACCTCTGGCCATGAGCTTTTATTATGCGCAGTATGAATCGAATCTGAATTTCACAATTGGCGGGGTCAGGGATTTTCTCTGCCTCGTGATGACTGGGTGTTGTGTGCTGTCCTTAGGTTAGTTAGGTTTAAGTAGTTCCAAGTTCTAGGGGACTGATGACCATAGATGTTAAGTCCCATAGTGCTCAGAGCCATTTGAACCATTTTTTTTCACAATTGGCGGCCTCTCCTTGTCAGACCCTTCTGTATATCCACCTCAAACCTCGTGATATATTTCTCCCAGTTCCGAAAACGTATCGATGCATGCTAGAAAAATATGGGATATAGACGTCCCAATGCTCAAAAATTCTTATTACTTCATTGGGACATGTGTCCCATCAATCGCTAAAGTGTTAAAAACAATGTATTATGACTTTTGCGGTAATACAGACAAAATGCAGAACGAGGTGGAGGTAAGGAAACGGCTCGGGTCTAAAATCCAGCGCAGCGACGGCCTCGATTCCTCTGTCCATGGTGGCCTCGCGCATGCGCCGTGCGGCGCTGGCTTAATTAACGCGGGTGTCAGGACGCGCAGGGCATACGGAGGGCCGCATTAGCCTCGCTCATCTCCGTAATGAGCATCAGTATGCGCCAGCCGCCGGAAACTCTCGCGAAAGCAATCCGGCCGGCCCCAAATTAACTTTGAACTTCATTTTCACGCCGTAACGGAGGCGTCCATCTCTAACGTGAGGCGCGCCAAGTCTCTCGGGCCGGAATGAACTTAACGGCCTGTGTCCGCGACTTTATTCCCTTTAATTGGCTCTTCTTTTCGTGCGCTATTTGCATTCTGCGGCTTAAATGCCGCATTTCGAGGGAGGCTGGAATTCGGAGTCCGCTCTCGCAAGCTGACACTTTTTAAGGCTTCGTTACTTCGCCAACGTTTCTACGCCAAACGTATTTGCTTAACGCAGAACTTCGCACGATTTATTTAGTTTTTCAAAACTTTTATCTGCGACGAACTTTTGTAGCAAGCACCATGTTATTAGCAAACGCAGGCGTGGCATGCCGGGAACACAGCAACAGTTGTCAATAACCCATACGAGCAAATTATAACAATGGGTATGTCTGTGTGTTTTCCACATCTCCTCCTAAATCACTGGACTTATTTCAACCATATTTTATACACATATCCTTTACTGTCAGGCAACAATCGCTGTCGAGATAAGAACCACCTACCTAACATGGTTCAGGAAATATGACATCAAAAACAATGAGATGCGTGAAAAACTGCTGCACCATGCGTGTCGTTTAAATTTATTACTTCTGTGCTACTAACTCTGTTCGCAGTAAACTTTGCAGTAAGTATCCAGATATGCCGCTAAATGTGCCCACAAAATTGTAGCATAGTACCACGCATAGTTCAGGCAATATGGTCATAAACAGTGAGATGCGTGAAAAAAATGCCACAGCATGCACACGGGTTCAATAGATTTTTTTTTTTTTTTTTTTTTTTTACCACTGAGAAACTTCTGAAGCCGAGTCAAATTAAGGAAATGCCTGACACCTCGCAGCGCTTTTGATAGCTTTCAGCTGCGAAGTGTAAACGGCTGTAGGCGAAAACATTAGCCATGTACAGAGCTACATAGAGACGTTGCCACAGAGACGTTCCCAAAATCGCATTGTAGATTCATGTAGCAGCTGTACTTATTCATCTGTATATTATGCATATTTCTTTGCACGAGATGAACTTTGCATATTTCTACGGTGTTTTCACGTTTATATGGAAATGAAATTTCTTTGATATTACACTACAAAGAAAGGTCTTTTTTCCGTTTCTGGGAGAAAATTGGCAAAATGAATTACATGCAGTGCTGCGTTAGTCACCCAGCATAGAGATAAAATGTTCAAATGTGTGTGAAATCCTATGGGACTTAACTGCTAAGGTCATCAGTCCCTAAGCTTACACACTACTGAACCTAAATTATCCTAAGGACAAACACACACACCCATGCCCGAGGGAGGACTCGAACCTCCGCCGGGACCAGCCGCACAGTCCATGACTGCAGCGCCCAGACAGCGCATAGAGATAAAACAGCCACAGCTCACACACAGCCTGATTTTACTGCCGGATACGTCCGTCACACGCGGGCATCATCAGATATGTTAATGGAAAAAGCCAAAGAACTATCTACTGTTAGATTGCGTTAAGAAACGGCTGTCAAGAACGTGATAAACCAAACTATATCGCACTGTAAACAAGAAAGTTAAACGATCTAAATATGTCCACGCGAGATATTAAAAATAACAAACGTTACGTTACGCTTACACCGTTCGTTCAAAAGCTTCGAGACTTACTTTATCCCTGGCTATAAGCGATGTTGGCGCTTCAAGTACGATGGCAGTTTAAACTAACAAATGTAAACAACAGATATGCATTCAGTCTGAATAAACGACAACGCAGTTGATGTAGTGTTATAATATTAGAAGTAATGACCAAACAGCTACAGAAGTTGAAGTAAATTTTAGAGTTTAACGTTTGTTGAGTGGTAAAAAATCGGGATTTACATACTTCCAAATTGGTAAAAACAAATCGAAGTGACAGTAGTCATAGGAACTGTTAATACTTGTCGTCTGAGTATGGTGTACTTAAACAATACTTACACGTACTCGATTTACCGGAAAAGAGAACCACGATCAGTAACTCGCTCAGACTTATTTTTTCCGGAGACTTTCTGTACGCTGTAGCTCACAACGACACACGTCAGTCAATAGATAATTGTCATATGTCATAAATTATGATCAGATAATCACCGTGCAAGATACTATGGGCAAAGTTAAAAAACTCCGGCGTATGAGTATCGCTCATTTTAAGAGGAAACTGCACATAAATTAACTGGCTACAATTTGTGTCAGTAGTTGCGTCATCGGTTGTCTTGTAAACAGCGACGATTCCTGTTCAAAGCTGTTACCGGCGTGAAGGAGATTACAGAGATGACGACATAAAAAAACTACTTCACTATTAAAACAAGAGCAGCAGCAATACAAAGGACACTAAGCTATTGAAATACAAAGAGTTCTTTCCAAGACTACAATCATGATATCATGGCTTTGCCTCCTTTTTACTCTGTAAGCAACTCATAATCTTTGCGACGACATTTGAAGTAAAACAAATGTACTCCAACACTTCTTATGCACTATTAGGCTTGGCCTATTAAGCATACATACGAGATTAACCGAACTCCTTCCATCTGGTTTTGGTTCTCATACAATAACGTAGGCCTTTATAATTAAGAAATCAGCCACGGAAAGGGACCCAAAATTGGAAAAGACTACGGGTTTTTGGGTCAGGGTGTTAGAGAAGCGTTCTAAAGATCATGGACAACGAGAATGAAGGCTGAGACTTTCTTCAGGAACATAAGACAGAAAAGATAATTTTGGAGGGCCATAAAGGGATGGAGAGTCCGATAGGTGGGAAACTTATTCATTGTGAAATTAATAGAAACAAATACTTCTGGAAAGAATGCACGAGCAATACCATGACTTCAGTACATCATACGGATAAAATAAGATCTGAAATTGTCACTATACACTGAATTAGAGAGAGCTGAGGAAAAAGGGGAAAATGGAGAACAACTGATTGAGAACGAGACAGAAGAGGTCTCGTGTATAAGGAATTACTGCTTTTATTAAACTAACGTACTGCAGCTTTGCTTGGTAAGTGCTTACTTTATTCCGTTGCTGTACTTTCGAAGACGATTCATCGTAATGTCAGCAGTGTTGGTGAAAAATGAGGAGCACCATCTTAATTCGTTAGGTGAAGCATCTAACGGGTCTATTTACGTGTGTACGTACAAAAATATTCCTCAAATTGCTCTAAGTACTATGGGACTTAACATCTGAGGACATCAGTCAAAAAAATGGTTCTAATGGCTCTGAGCACTATGGGACTTAACATCTATGGTCATCAGTCCCCTAAACTTAGAACTACTTAAACCTAACTAACCTAAGGACATCACACACATCCATAACCGAGATAGGATTCGAACCTGTGACCGTAGCAGCAGCGCGGTTCCGCACTATAGCGCTTAGAACCACTTGGCCACAGCGGCCGGCTGTGTACGTACAACGAGATTAATACAGAAGTTTATTTTTGTTGGTTGCTAAACACAATGTGGTTTTGTACTTTTCTAATGAGTTGAAATTGTGTAAACGTATACAGACAGCTATCTAGTCCAAGGATCTAATCCCTTCACTTCCTGTGTTTTTCGTTTTCACAGGTGGCCGCTATTGAGGCAACTTACATATTCGTCGTATCACGTGTATAACCGTATAGCATCGGTTACAGTGAGCTGTGTGTACGAGTTGTAGTACTACGTGTTAACAATGATAACGGTTGTGATGACAATTCGAAGGAAGGAGAGTAGGATGAAAGAGGCAATCTAGTACGCAGAACGCATCCTGCTTCTCTCGAATACCAACTACGGGATCGGAAAGCTTAAAGACGGGCGCCTCGCTTTAAATGTTCACAATGTACAATTGTGCTCTTCACAGAAAGAAGAAACAAAGTACGTGACATTACTATAATATCAAGGAGTCACAATTGCAGTCAATCAAATTATACAAATACGTGCACTTAACAATGTGTAGGGATATGCTGTGGAATGCTCACATAGGATTGGTCATAGGTAAACCAGGACTCCGATTCATTGATAGGATACTGGGAAGTAGAATCAGTCTGTAAAAAAGGTTAGTTGCAGAAGATTTCTGTAGCTCACTCAAGTGAATGTAACTAGTAACAAACAGGCCTACCCGGGGATATTTAATACACTAAACGACGAAAAGCACACATGACCAGAGGTTTTGCTTGAGCAGTACAAATGCGTCACAGAAATGCTTAAAAAACCTACACTAGCAGACTGTTGAAGACAGACGCGAACTAAGCCTAATTTAGAAGTTTCAAGAACAAATATTAAGTGCGAAATCTATAAATATACTACAACTGCCTACTTTTGCTCCTATACGAACGACTAATTACAGCACACACAAAACTAATTAAGCCATCATTCTTACCCGAGTCCATACACGAAGACAGTGGGAGAAATCCCTAAAAAGTGATACAATAAGAATAATTTTCTACCACGTATTTCACAGAGTTTTCAAGACGACTGAAGCAAGTACGTTACGACCTTCTTCTGACAGACAGATTACCATCAATAGCATCAAATTCTCTGACTCCATGACACGCTGCGCGGAAGTTCGGGACTTAGCTCATCACATTCACTCGTAGACAGATGACCAGCAACGTTACATCACTATCTCACCTTCCCCTCTCAATAAAATACTGACAACGCAACTTTCTTCCAGTGTCAGCATTCGAACTGTTTACCTCCTAAACAAGAGCCACCTAACGAGTATATTATGTGCGTGTAAATAAATAAATCGGTAAGCTTGAGCAGACCTTCTTGCTAATACCAATGACTTTGTTTGGTGTTTCAAATCAGAAGTATCATGGAGTCCATTGTGACAACTGTAAGGTACATCCAGTGAAGCAACGTTACGAATCAGAAGCAAACACGCAAGTCTTCATTTTACGTCATTTTGACATCGCTATGACACAGTCTTCCTTCTTAGCAGATATTTATTACTAACTTGGTTTCCGACCTCCAGAAAGATTTATGCCTCTTTGCTGTCACAGATCGAAATTTAACCGATAAAATCGCGACGAGTACCGTGCCGTTGTTTCACCGACTGCTGGGGTAGTCACAAATTGCGATGGAAATAGTGGGTTTTCGTGTGGAACTCCAGTTTATCGCTCCATCTTGCAGATGGTATCCTAGCTGTCACGGAAATTCGCGGCTGGCATTTACTAGCACAGTAACAACGCTGGTGTTTTGGATAAGCAGTTTCCTGTTTCATAGTGGCTCTGCTGCAGTTAAAAAATCTCCTGCTGTATTAACTGTATTTTATAGGTGTCTCGCCAACAAAGCAACTGCCGTACTTAACAGACACGCCTGTTACATGAGCAGTATTTAGACGGTCAACCACAAAGAGAATTTTTTCAGAATACAAAATAGGTTAAACAAAAGTAGGTTAAAAATCGTCGAGAATATGGAAGAGCATTTCCGAAAACAAGTACAGTGGAACTTTGTTTATCCAGTCTAGTTGGGAACGTAGGTAACCCGGACAACCGAAAATCCAGAAAAAAATAAAGTGACATGGATAAATGCTACAAGCAGACATTTTATTACTTTCACGCACATACACAAATCATACTGGATGTTAAGGTTATAGGTACAGATATTGTGATAACTGTTATCTTAGTATATACTCACTTCAGTATGTTTGTTACTTTTTCTCTAAGTCTAATGGTCTTCTCAATTACGGAAATTTGTAGTAAGGTTCTATGGGACCATACTGATGAGGTCATCGGTCCCTAGGCTTACACACTAATTAATCTCGCTTAAACTAACTTACGCTAAGGACAACACCACACTCATGCCCGAGGGAGGCCTCTAACCTCCGACAGGAGGAGCCGCACGAACCGTGACAAGGCGACCAAGACCGCGCGGCTACCCCGCGCGGCTGGTCTTCCCACAAACACGCCACAAATTGTACTACCTGATGTTTTCTGTACGGTCATAACTGCACCGTGGAGTGGATTACTATAGACTGCCCATTTTACGTCCACACATCAATACCTGACTTGCTATCCAGATACGTTTTTGGCTTGTTTGTGCCACCCTTACTTGGAGTTACTGATCAACCTACAAACTTACTACTGATAATAGCCATAATTATTAGTCTGCAAATGAAGTAAATACTGATGTCACGATGTCAGTACACAGTCCTCACTCATCAACACAAATACGTGCACTTATGCCCCTAACACAATGTATATTATTTTCATGTAAAAGTTGAACAGATAATGAACAAAACCAATGAGTTTTACACACTGAAATAATTAGTAACTGTTTTTTTTAGACAGATTCGTATGTCGTCTATGTGCAACACGATCAGCTGGGCATTCCACCAGCAATAGTTCAGCCCAAGTTGTTACCGTCTGGAGTTTCACCTAAACCATAATTTTGTCCAGCTGCGCTGTTGGCTCCGCATGTGTCGTCATGTGTTCAGACTGAGCACCAGTTAATCAGTCACCATTGTTGGTATTGTCTGCAGATGCACAAACTTTCGTAATTTGTCCATCGGAAATTATACCGTAGCTTGCGTTATTGTCTTTTTTCAGCCAGTCACTTACGTCTATAATGACTGAGCATAGTGGAATCTTTGTAAAGCTTCAACACCAAATTCAACAGAAATGGTTAAATGGCTCTGAGCACTATGGGACTTAACACATGAGGTTATCAGTCCCCTAGAACTTAGAACTACTTAAACCTAACTAACCTAAGGACATGACACACATCCATGCCCGAGGCAGGATTCGAACCTGCGACCGTAGCGGTCGCGCGGTTCCAGACTTAAGCGCCTAGAACCGCTCGGCCACAGCGGCCGGCTCAGCAGCAATATTCTTCAGCAATTCGCCTTTGTCCATTCTATGCAGTGCATTTACTTTTTTGACCATGCACACTGCCACCAGCTTTCTCTTTGATGTAGTTTTGCACTCGTAACAAATTGGGGCACTACAGTACTGTAAAACTCAATAGCAAATCGTTAACTGACACCCATGTGTAGCGGTTGGCTGAAATTAAATTTAGTGATTCCCGTCTTTCAGTCGCAGATTAATGCTGCTATTACATCCGGAGTACAATTTTTTTTAAAAAAACGACATACAGATTAATGAGGTCAACATTAAGGAAGTTCCACTATACCCAGAGTTATCTGACGATGATGGCTGTGAACTGATTCCCCACTGTTATAAAGTCACTCAGTATTTGTGTGTGTGTGTGAAATCTTAGGGGACTTAACTGCTAAGGTCATCAGTCCCTAAGCTTACACACTACTTAACCTAAATTATCCTAAGGATAAACATACACACCCATGCCCGAGAGAGGACTCGAACCTCCGCCGGGACCAGCCGCACAGTCCATGACTGCAGCGCCTATGACCGCTCGGCTAATCCCCCGCGGCGTCACTCAGTATGAGATTCGACCATAACCTCCCCTCCGCAAGCAGGGAAGGAATTCTGTTTACTTTCCTTTTGGATCCCTTCTTCGTACTTGCTTTCATACTTTCGGAATTTTTGGCCCGGTCAATACTGTTTACTTTCTAGTTTTTCCCTTTCCAGAAATAGGGAAACTGTTGCTCGACTGATTTCAATAAGCATGGACATTATGTTCGTTTCTTCTGAGCGTTCCCAATTCACTCTTTCCCTGTACATTTCTACCTACATCATAATGCTTCGAGGATAGTCCCACCGGAAACGTGTAGCCGAATCGCAATAAAGATAAGATCTTAATAGAGGCACAGAAGTAGTTACATATTTCACCACACAAGAATATACCACAACTTTAATTTTACCCCTTTATAACTAATTCACTCTGTAGTTGGGGACCCAGGTTAACCGGTTGGCTAAGTCAGATCGTAGATGGGAGACAGGACTGCAGTGTTCAAACAAACTTCGCAGTTGAGAACTGCATCACACTTTTGCTACAACTAATGAATACCGCACAGCCAAGCTGCGTGACATACATACGAAAGAGTACTTCCAATGATACATTATTGGCCTTTCAGAGTTTCTAAAGCAAGACTTACAACTTTGATGCCATCAACAATAATTCAAGCAGTAATTTAACAAAAAAGATTGTAAAGTCATTCAGTACCAATACCGAACTTTTCTCCGTCGAAGAACTGTGTTGCAAGACTTTACTGCAACATTAATCTCTCCTGCAGTCTTGGCACATACCTCTCCCAATTTATTTTGTCCTGCGAATTTATGGGTTTCACATTAGAGTCTTAATGCAGGCCATAACGGTGTTATGATTCTTGCTATCGTGTCGGATATGCTTTGGTAGATATATCTTAATTGAGTATAAGATCCTGTAATTAATACTGTCCCAGAGATCCTGAAAATCTGATATCTGTCGAAACGTTAATCAGAAGAGGACAATTTTTTGTTGGAAGCGGATCTCTTCCTGTGATTCTCGCTCGCAATTGCTCAGCCGTCAAAATAGGCGTTTGTAAAAGTATTCCTTCAAACAGTAGCTTTTGTCTTTATAAGCTCATATAAGTGAATAATTTTTCCGCGTCCTCTAAATTCAGTTCACTCTGTTCGTCCACAAGAGCCGAAGTACAATAGATAACAGCGCTGAGGTGAATGCTGTGTTCCTCAGCTTTCGGAAAGTTTTCGATACACTCCCGCATCTTACGAAAATCTGACCAGATTTGTGATCGGATTCAGGACTTCCACGCGGATGAAACTCAACACGACCGATGTAGACCTAATTTCGGGAGTACGCCACTGGACAGTAATGGAGATGTTGTTTGCAGTATACATAAATGATGTAGTGAATAACATCGAAAGCTTAATAACGCTCTTCGCAGACGATGCTGTTGTCAGTAGGAAGGTAACAACGCTAGAAGAATGCAGCGAAATGCAGGAAGACTTTAAAATACTCGATGATTGGTACACAGTCTGGAAGTCGACCTTGAAGGTAAATAAATATCACGAACTATGTCCAAAAAGTGAAAGAGATACATTACTGTTCAATACCACTACGAGAGCGTACTGAAAAGTAACGTTTCCGAATTTTTCAAGCGAAGACTCTTAAAGCTTATCTTAACATTTTTCCCAGCGAGAGTCCAGTTTGTTGATACCATTACTACAGAGTGTCTGCTTTTGTGACGGAGCCACAACCTCACTTGTGCTTGCACCGCTTCATCATTAACAAAGCGAAATACTGGAAAGTGTTCCTAAGTGTGGAAACAGACGAAATTCGAATGAGACCAACATGGGACTGTATGCAGGATGGTGGATGACAGTGAACCTAAGGCGTTGGGTTGCTGCAGATGTCGCAGAGTTTGTTTATGGGTTCGAATTGTCATGCTGAAGCAGTGGGTGCTGAATGTGTGAACGAACTCTTCGAATTCAAAACTCGATTACAGCGCGCCGTTCCTCACGCACCGACGTGGTTATGTTACATACTGCCATGTTACAAGCTACAATTTGGAGCCTTATAAGGGCAAAGGGATTGAAAATAGGTAGAGATGAAGAATAACGTTAACGTTAACGAGGCTTGTTTGATTTCAAATAAAAAGTTCGGAGCACGCTCTCGTATTTGCGACACGTAACTCGAAACAGTAAGCACCGTAAAATACCCGTAAGTAACCTTACGTAGCGTCCTACAGTGTAAGGACTACATAAAGCAAATTGTAGAGAGACGTTTCTCTTCGCGGAACTTCCACGTCTGTTACTTATTGTAATGATAAAATCCGCTACAGATGCAAAAATTATTTTTTTCTGAGAAGGAAAGCGCTATCCGGTTTCAGCACATACGTTCCATCTTCAGACGCGTCCGCAAAATTTTAAAAGAATAATAATATCTATCTACATGGCTTATCTTACCAAAGGCAAATAGACCAAACAGAAATTCTTAGAAAAAAACCATATACGTACTTACAACACACTAGTTCGGCTGATTCTTGAGTTTTGTCTATCAGTCTGAGACCCTTATCGCGTAGGAATGACAGAAGAGATACAGAAGATCAAACGAAGAGCGCCACGTTTCGCCGGGTTATCTTTAAGTCGGCCCGATATTTCTGCGGATATGCTCAAGGAACTCCAGTGGTTGGCGCTGGAAGAGGGATGTCGTGCATTACGGAGAGGTTTGTTTACTGCTGAAATTCCGATAGCACCGGACGCATTGACCGAGCGGTTCTAGGCGCTTCAGTCTGGAACCACGCGACCGCTACGGTTGCAGGTTCGAATCCTGCCTCGGCATGGATATATGTCATGTCCTTAGGCTAGTTAGGTTTAAGTAGTTCTAAGTTCTAGGGGACTAATGACCTCAGCTGTTAAGTCCCTTAGTGCTCAGAGCCATTTGAACCATTTTTTGAAATTCCGATAGCGTTCGTCCAAGAAAAGAGTCAAGTAACGTATTATTTCCCTCAAAACAAGTCTCGCAAAATGATAAATTACTGAATTCGCAAATATCAGACGATAGGCAATTAGTGTGGTACCAGACGCATCCGATACCACACGCCGTTAGGTGACTTGAATAACACAGATGCAGATGTGCTTGTGGATAGCTGCTACACATAACTCGTACTACGTCAGTTTACCGCTCAGAAACGTTCTCACAGTGGAGTGTCGAAATAAACATCGTGAGAACAGATTTGCAAACAGCAGACGTAATAAACATAAAATTCAACTGGAAAGGACTTCCTTTGTCATTAATGTTGTTTCTTTTAGAAAAAAAAGAAATTTTATCGCTAAACAACTCAAAGTTAGGTAGCAGCACTGCCACATAAAAAAGAATCTTTTTCAACTTCGTGCCGGCCTATGTAGAAATATTGCAATCATCATGACGCATCTGGCTGTGTTTGTGATTGTAATTTTTTTGTTTACCATTTGTCAATGCTCGTAGAGAGTAACTGCTATTGAAACTGCGAACATGAACATCTACGTCTGGGTTGTTGTAATCGAAAGAAAGTCTGTTGCATGAACATTGCCTGTGACTGCTGTCTGTGACGGTTGTGTAGTACCAGTAAGCTTTTATATTGTATATGGACTGAAAGGTAAGGAATGATGACATTCTACGCAAAATTGTAGCAAAATCGTATATGGAGAACGCTGACAAGAGGAAGACATTATAGGATATGTATCCAGGTATCAGGGAATAGCTTTCATGATACTAGAGGGAGCTATAGAAGGTAAAAACTGGACAAAAAGATAGCGGTTCGAATATACGTAGCAGATAATTGCGGACGTAGGTTGCAAGTGCTACTGTGAGATCAAGGAATCCTTGTTGTGGCGCTATAATACAGTCAGGAGACTGACGACTCAAAAAAAAAAGTTCTATTCAGCAAATGTTCTTGGTGTCAAACATTAGTAGGTAGCAGGAAGGGAACTCCTTATCTGTTCTTTCGCACATATCCGAAAGAACAAATACCATCTCCATATAGTTAAGGCGCACGGGTCGTTTGACCATCTTCTTCTGTGCAGATGCACAAAGAGTGCTTCTTTCTTTTTATATTTTTTGAGGCTAGATTAGTTCCTACTTTACTTTTGATTTTGGGTTGAGGTTACCCTGAACTCTTACGGGAATCGGCAGTAAAGCCGCGAATACAGAGTATAATGGGCAGGGGCACTATGAATATAGTGCGGGACAATAAGTTGAGAATGTGAGTCTCACGGGAGGCGTGCCAGAGATAAGTCCCTGCAGTCGCACTATCCTCTGTGTCCTCGGTGGCTCAGATGGATGATAAAAGTAGTCGAAAAATTCGCAGCGGACTATAGTGTGGAACATCCTTATGTCGTAACGGGACGACTTTCTATTATTCTGGTTATGTAGCCGAAGAGGAACGGCTTTGCTTTATCCATTTGTATAAAAATAAAATAAAATAAAACGAAATAAAAATAAAAAAGAAAAACAAACCTTACAAAACCCTTTTTCCTTTTTTCATTTTTGTTTTCTAAAAAAAAAGTGGTCAGTGCGACAGAAAAAAAAATGATTAGAGCGTCTGCCATTTAAGCAGGAGATCCCGGGATCGAGTCCTGGGCGGCGCACACATTTTCAACTGTCCCTGTTGACTTACATCAACGCCTGTATGTAAAGGGTATTGATTTCATTGTATAATCAAACACTGTTAGGCAACATATATGAAAAAAGATGCCAACACAGAAGAATAACAATTTACAGTAATTAATTCGCAGAAACCGTACAAATACCCTGCTCTGAAAACTTTGAGTAGGATATAAGTAAAGTGTTTTATTAACTACTCAGTGGAAATTAATGAAAGTGATGGAACATGTTGCCATAGGTCTCCCAATCGTGCACAGAAATTTGGACGTCACATGGTGTGAGGTAAGCATGACTATAGCTCCAAGTGGACTTGGTGACGATAACGTTAGGCATTTGAAGGAACGGGAAAAGACAGTGTGTGCCAATTAGCGAGCAGGTACCGTGCGTCGTTGTTGTGATTTTCGTTACACCGTGGCCTGGAGACAACATTTGGATGGCTTCATCGGGATACTGGAAGAAGAACGATGTATGACGAGTGTAGCCCAGGAGTATAGCATTGTTTCACATGCATGGGCAGCGTTCCGAACCACAGGCTCTGCTGCCCAAGGAAGAGAAGATGGTCAACCACTGTCAACTGCAACAGCAGATGATCGCTACATCTACATCTACATCCATATTCCACAAGCCACCTGATGGTGTGTGGCGGAGGGTACCTGGAGTACCTCTATCGGTTCTCCCTTCTATTCCAGTCTCGTATTGTTCGTGGAAAGAAAGATTGTCGATATGCCCCTGTGTGGGCTCTAATCTCTCTGATTTTATCCTCATGATCTCTTCGCGTGATATACGTAGGAGGGAGCAATATACTGCTTGACTCCTCGGTGAAGGTATGTTCTCGAAACTTCAACAAGAGTCCGTACCGAGCTACTGAGCGTCTCTCTTGCAGAGTCTTCCACTGGAATTTATCTATCGTCTCCGTAACGCTTTCGGGATTACTAAATGATACTGTAACGAAGCGCGCTGCTCTCCGTTGCATCTTCTCTATCTCTTACATCAACCCCATCTGGCACGTATCCCACAATGGCGAGCAGTATTCAAGCACTGGGCGAACAAGTGTACTGTAACCTACTTCCTTTGCTTTCGGACTGCATTTCCTTAGGATTCTTCCAATGAATCTCAGTCTGGCATCTGCTTTACCGACGATTAATTTTATATAGTCATTCCATTTTAAATCACTCCTAATGCCTACTCCCAGATTATTTATGGAATTAACTGCTTCCAGTTGCTGACCTGCTATATTGTAGCTAAATGGTAAAGGATCTTTCTTTCTATGTATTGGCAGCACATTACACTTGTATACATTGAGTTTAAATTGCCATTCCCTGCACCATGCGTCAATTCGTTTCAGATCCTCATGCATTTCAGTACAATTTTCCATTGGTTCAACCTCTCGATATACTACAGCATCTTCCGCAAACAGCCTCAGTGAACTTCCGATGTTATCCACAAGGTCATATATATATATATATATATATATATATATATATATATATATATATATATATATATATATATATTGTGAACAGGAACGGTCCTTCGACACTCCCCTGTGGCACACCTGAAATCGCTCTTACTTCGGAAGACTTCTCTCGATTGAGAATGACATGCTGCGTTTTGTTATCTAGGAACTCTTCAGTCCAATCACACAATTGGTCTGATAGTCCATATGCTCTTACTTTGTTCATTAAACGACTGTGGGGAACTGTATCAAACACCTTGTGGAAGTCAAGAAACACGGCATCTACCTGGGAACCCGTGTCTATGGCCCTCTGGATCTCGTGGACGAATAGCGCGAGCTGGGTTTCACACGATCGTCGTTTTCGAAACCCATGCTGATTCCTACAGAGTGAATTTCCAATCCCCAGAAAATTCATTATACTTTAACATAATATGTGTTCCAAAATTCTGCACCTGATCGAGGTTAGAGATATAGGTCTATAGTTCTGTACGTCTGTTCGACGTCCCTTCTTGAAAACGGGGATGACCTGTTCCCTTTTCCAATCTTTTGGAACGCTACGCTCTTCTAGAGACCTACGGTGCACCGCTGCAAGAAGGGGGGTAAGTTCCTTCGCGTACTCTGTGTAAAATCGAACTGGTACCCCATCAGGTCTAGCGACCTTTCCTCATTTGAACGATTTTAATTGTCTTTCTATCCCTCTGTCATCTATTTCGGTATCTACCACTTTGTCATCTGTGCGACAATCTAGAGAAGGAACTACAGTGCAGTCTTTCTCTGTGAAACAGCTTTGGAAAAATACATTTAGTATTTCGGCATTTAGTCTGTCATCCTCTGTTTCAGTACCATTTTGGTCACAGAGTGTCTGGACATTTTGTTTTGATCCACCTACCGCTTTGACATAAGACCAAAATTTCTTAGGAATTTCTGCCAAGTCAGTACATAGAACTTTACTTTCGAATTCATTGAACGCCTCTCGCATAGCCCTCCTCACACTACATTTCGCTTCGCGTAATTTTTGTTTGTTTGCAGGGCTTTGGCTATGTTTATGTTTGCTGTGAAGTTCCCTTTGCTTCCGTAGCAGTTTTGTAACGCGGTTGTTGTACCACGGTGGCTCTTTTCCATCTCTTACGATCTTGCTTGGCACATACTCATCTAATGCGTATTGTACGATGGTTTTGAACTTTGTCCACAACACTATCTGTACTTGAGATAAAACTTTTGTGTTGAGCAGTCAAGTACACGGAAATCTGCTTTTTGTCACTTTTACTGAATCTACCGATGCTGTAACCGCTTTATGATCGCTGATTTCCTTTTCTGCGTTCACTGTTTCAAATAGTTCGGGTCTGTTTGTCATCAGAAGGTCTGATATGTTATCACCACGAGTCGGTTCTCTGTTTAGCGGCTCAAGGTAGTTTTCAGATAATGCTACGCTGTACAATCCACATCAAGCAGCAGGTGCAGCTGCAAGCACGTTTAACAAGACTGCAAGACACGCCATCTCACGCTCCACAACAGCACGTCAACAGCACGTGGTGTGTTCCCTTTGCTCGACGTTGTGTTCCGTTGACAACAGGCGCATCGGCGGCACCACTTGAGATAGTGTCAAGAGCGTATGGACTGGATCAACTAAGAGTGTAGTCACGTGCTCTTCTCGTAGCAGAGTAGATTCCCTCTAAGCAATGATTCTGGACGTAACCACATACGACGAGGAACGCTGTCGATCATGTTCCAGGAGTTTGGTGTATGGAGGCATAATGTTGCTTGGGTACTGACCTCCAAAGCCTTGAATACGTTACACTCACCGGTCAACATTATTGTCACGCTATACTAACAAGGGAACCTCCCCATCGCACCCCCCTCAGATTTAGTTATAAGTTGGCACAGTGGATAGGCCTTCAAAAACTGAACACAGATCGATCGAGAAAACAGGAAGAAGTTGTGCGGAACTATGAAAAAATAAGCAAAATATACAAACCGGGTAGTCCATGCGCAAGATAAGCAATATCTAGGCAAATGTGAACAGCGGAGCGCTGTGGTCCCGTGGTTTGCTTGAACAGCTGCGGAACGAAAGGTCCTTGGTTCAAGTCTTCCCTCGAGTGAAAATTTTCATTTTTTATTTTCGGTTTACATGACAAACTCTTATGTTTTCATCACTTTTTTGGGAGTGACTATCACATCCACAAGAAAACCTAAATCAGGCAAGGTAGAAGAATGTTTTTACCCATTCGCGAAGTGTAAAGTTAGGTGGGTCTACAACATGCCGTCACCAGTGTCGTATAGAATATATCAGACGTGTTTTCCTGTGGAGGAATCGGTTGACCTATGACCTTGCGATCAAATGTTTTCGGTTCCCATTGGAGAGGCACGTCCTTTCGTCTACTAATCGCACAGTACTGCGGTGCGGTCGCAAAACACAGACACTAAACTTATTACAGTGAACAGAGACGTCAATGAACTAACGGACAGATCATAACTTTGCGAAAATAAAGAAAGTAAAATTTTCACTCGAGAGAAGACTTGAACCCAGGACCTTTCGTTTCGCAGCTGCTAACGCTACCCACGGGACCACGGCGCTCCTGAGTTCACTCTATCCTTGATGTTGCCTATCTTGCACATGGGCTATTCAGTTTGTATATTTTGCTTATTTTTTCATAGTTCCACACAACTTCTTCCTGTTTTCTCGATTGATCTGTGTTCAGTTTTTCAAGGCCTATCCACTGTGCCATCTTATAACTAAATGTGAGGGAGGTGCGATGGGGAGGTTCCCTTGTAAGTGCATCTTTTCAAGAATGCACCAACAACCATCCGGCAGTAGTCAACTGCCTTGGTGAAGGAATATAACGACCTGCCATGAAAACTTCTTACGGACTTCGTGGCCAGCATGAGGATATTTTGCAGAACGTGCATTGGCATCTAAAGATCACAAATCCTATTAAGAACCATGTTCCGCCTTTTTTAATATACATTGGATCTTCATAAAGCGCAGTGACTTCAGTGTGATTATTGTCTCTGAATTTCTGTTCGTTTCATTGCTTATTTTTTTCAGTTACATTCTGTAATATACTGTAGCAGTTCTTTCTATAGGTAGTCCACGTTTCATCGACATACACTATGTGATCAAAAGTATTCGGACACCCCCAAAAAAACACGTTTTTCATATTAGGTGCATTGTGCTGCCACCTACTGCCGGGTACTCCATATCAGCGACCTCAGTAGTCATTAGACATCGTGAGAGAGCAGAATGGGGGGCTCGGCGGAACTCATGGACTTCGAACGTGCTCAGGTGATTGGGTGTCACAGGTGTCATACGTCTGTATGCTAGATTTCCACACTCCTAAACATTCCTAGGTCCACTGTTTCCGATGTGATAGTGAAGTGAAAACGTGAAGGGACACGTACAGCACAAAAGCGTACAGTCCGACCTTGTCTGTTGACTGACAGAGACTCCTGACAGTTGAAGAGGGTCGTAATGTGTAACAGGCAGGCATCTATCCAGACCACCACACAGGAATTCCAAACTGCATCAGAATCCACTCCAAGTACGGTGACAGTTAGGCGGGAGGTGAGAAAACTTGCATTCATGGTCCAGCGGCTGCTCATAACCCACACATCACGCCGGTAAATGACGAACGACGCTTCGCTTGGAGTAAGGAGCGTAACATTGAACGATTCAACAGTGGAAAAACGTTGTGTGGTGTGGAGTGACGAATTACGGTACACAATGTGGCGATCCGATGGCAGGGTGTGGGTATGACGAATGCTCGGTGAACGTCATCTGCCAGCGTGTGTAGTGCCAACAGTAAAATTCGGAGGAGGTGGTGTTATGGTGTGGTCGTATTTTTCATGGAAGGGGTTTGTGCCCCTTGTTTTGCGCGGCACTATCGCAGCACAGGCCTACATTGATGTTTTAAGCACGTTCTTGCTTCTCACTGTTGAAGAGCAATTCTGGGATGGTGATTGCATCTCAAGATGATCGAGCACCTGTTCATAATGTACGGCGTGTGGCGGAGTGGCTACACGACAGTAACATCCCTGTAATGGACTGGCATGCACAGAGGCCTGACCTGAATCCTACAGAGCACGTTTGGGATGATTTGGAACACCGACTTCGTGCCACGCCTCACCAACCGACATCAATACCCCTCCTCAGTACAGCACTCCGTGAAGAATGGGCTACCATTCCCCAAGAAACTTCCAGCATCTGATTGAACGTATGCCTGCGAGGGTGGAAGCTGTCATCAAGGCTAAGGCTGGTCCAACACCACATTGAATTCCATCATTACCGATAGAGGGCGCCACAAACTTGTAAGTCATTTTCAGCCAGGTGTCCGGTTACTTTTGATCACTTAGTATACGTTGCTTTGCAGTGACAGATCATACGAATGTTATATTTATCCTTGAGTTTTACGTACCATTGTAGTTACCCGTAGTATGAAGAGGGTGCGTGTCAAAATATTTCAGCGTGCACTTGCGCTGCTCTGTCTTTAACTCCGGTCTAGTCCTGAATCTAGAAAATTAGAACTACGATGATTTGTAGAATGTCCAGGATGGCTCTTCTTGGTGGTGGCTGCAGACCAGGTCCTGATAAATTCCCGAAGTTGTGTAATACCTTTTCATTTTCTCTCGCAATATCAATTTATATGAATGTTTTCTTTTCCTAATTAGTAATAAGAAATTGGTATATCAGAAGACGGCAAAGATAAGCTTTTAAAATTACCTATGTAACAATAGAGCAATGCAGGATAATATTCAATTCTTTTAACAGTTTTTGTTTCAAGCTCGCTTGAGAGTACTTATGTTTTATATCTCATATATACTACGAGTAATAATAGACACAAGAATATTTTTTTATTTCTACGCATGAATTTCACCTGCAGTCATAAGAAGAGGCAGTAATTTCTTCCATCCTGCAAGACATCTTAAAATAGATATATACACTAATCATCAAGATTTAATGGATGGACAGTATGATGGCAACCGCAGGGAATTAGAAGTAATCCAAGAATGTTAGCGTAACTTAATAGTGACTCCTATTAAATGTATGTATGCGTAATAATAGAACAATTGACTTTTTGTTAAGTACCAAGTTTTCTGCAAAATACGGTTTGTGTGACTTCGGTATTGGTACGTTGCAGTGTACGAGGTGCATTCAAGTTCTAAGGCCTCCGATTTTTTTTCTAATCAACTACTCACCCGAAATAGATGAAACTGGCGATACTTCTCGACGTAATCGCCCTGCAGACGTACAGATTTTTCACAAAGCTGACGCCATGATTCCATGGCAGCGGCGAAGGCTTCTTTAGGAGTCTGTTTTGACCACTGGAAAATCGCTGAGGCAATAGCAGCATGGCTGGTGAATGTGCGGCCACGGAGAGTATCTTTCATTGTTGGAAAAAGCCAAAAGTCACTAGTAGCCAGGTCAGGTGAGTAGGGAGCATGAGGAATCACTTCAAAGTTGTTATCACAAAGAAACTGTTGGGTAACGTTAGCTCGATGTGCGGGTGCGTTGTCTTGGTGAAACAGCACACAGGCAGCCCTTCCCGGACGTTTTTGTTGCAGTGCAGGAAGGAATTTATTCTTCAAAACATTTCCGTAGGATGCACCTGTTACCGTAGTGCCCTTTGGAACGCAATGGGTAACGATTACGCCCTCGCTGTCCAAGAACATGGACACCATCATTTCTTCAGCACTGGCGGTTACCCGAAATTTTTTTGGTGGCAGTGAATCTGTGTGCTTCCATTGAGCGGACTGGCGCTTTGTTTCTGGATTGAAAAATGGCATCCACGTCTCATCCATTGTCACAACCGACGAAAAGAAAGTCCCATTCGTGCTGTCGTTGCGCGTCAACATTGCTCGGCAACATGCCACACGGGCAGCCGAGTGGCCGACTGTCAGCATTCGTGGCACCCACCTGGATGACACTTTTCGCACTTTCAGGTCGTCATGCAGGATTGTGTGCACAGAACCCACAAAAATGCCAACTCTGGAGGCGATCTGTTCAACAGTCATTCGGCGATCCCCCAAAACAATTCTCTCCACTTTCTCGATCGTGTCGTCAGACCGGCTTGTGCGAGCCCGAGGTTGTTTCGGTTTGTTGTCACACGATGTTTTGCCTTCATTAAACTGTCGCACCCACGAACGCACTTTCGACACATCCGTAACTCCATCACCACATGTCTCCTTCAACTGCCGATGAATTTCAATTGGTTTCACACCACGAAAATTCAGAAAACGAACGATTGCACGCTGTTCAAGTAAGGAAAACGTCGCCATTTTAAGTATTTAAAACAGTTCTCATTCTCGCCGCTGGCGGTAAAATTCCGTCTGCCGTACGGTGCTGCTATCTCTGGGACGTATTGACAATGAACACGGCCTCATTTTAAAACAATACGCATGTTTCTATCTCTTTCCAGTCCGGAGAAAAAAAATCGGAGGCCTTAGAACTTGAATGCACCTCGTATTTTTCTTACGTTGCGAGGAAGACTGTTCATGGCACCAAATTTAGTTTCAACAAGAATTTATGCTTTAATTCCAGTGCTGCATGTATTAATTATCTCTCAGGACGTAAATTACATGCTGATTCATACTCTCTGTGTTAGCTGTTGGGCTGCCTCCCAGCACGGTTATTCCAAAATCGACCAACATACCTAACACAAGGTACAATTGATACTGTGCGATGCTGTTGACAGCGTGCGTTGGCTTATATCCGCGTTTGGCAGATGGAAGTCTCCGTGGGAACATTTTTGTGTGATGTAAGGCGGAAGCATAAAATAGCCCTTGCCGGTGTTGCCCCCTAAGGGAGGTAACTATGGTGTGCCTGAGTTGTAGGTAGCTGGGCACTCTTCCTATGTATGGCTGTATTCCGCATCTTCTGTAGGACAAAGCAGTATATTAAACGTTACTGAGACATCTGTGTTGCTTACTTCGTGCAGTACTTCATATACAACATAGCAATTTATTACGCCTGTAGCAACAAGGTAAACAGACATACACACAAAAATGTAGAACTTGGTTACATGAAAGATCCACGTTTGTTTATATAATAGTATGCAGCCGCATCTGATATATAGTACAAATAAACTTTAAAGAAAGCACCGTCCGAACATGCGTTGAAGGCTCAACGGTACAGACCGGGCGCCGTGTCGTCCTCGGCCCTTAGGTGTCACCAGCTCTGCCGGCCGTTGTCAATGTTCGTGACCGGTGTTGCTATTTCCCAGTCAAGTAGCTCCTCAGTTTGCCTCACTAGGGCTGAGTGCACCCCGCTTGCCAATAGCACTCGCAGACCCGGACAATGACCATCCAAGTACTAGCCAAGTCCAACAGTACTTAACTTTGGTGATCTGACAGGAACCGGTGTTACCACTGTGGCAAAGCCGTTGGCCTTAACTGTCGTGTACAAACCAAAATCTGTTTTCCTGCAGTGGGCTGAATTCCAAAATAGGGAACAACCTGCCGGTGGGGGTGGCCGAGCGGTTCTAGGCGCTACAGTCTGGAACCGCGCGACCGCTACGGTCGCAGATTCGAATCGTGCTTCGGGCATGGATGCGTCTGATGCCCTTAGGTTAGGTTAGGTTTAAGTAGTTCTAAGTTCTAGGGGACTGATGACCTGAGAAGTTAAGTCCCATAGTGCTCAGAGCCATTTGAACCATTTTTTGGAACAACCACAAACAATATGTGTGGTGTCACCGCCAGACACCACACTTGCTAGGTGGTAGCTTTAAATCGGCCGCGGTCCATTAGTACATGTCGGACCCGTGTGTCGCCACTGTTAGTGATCGCAGACCGAGCGCCGCCACACGGCAGGTCTCGAGCGACTTACTAGCACTCGCCCCAGTTGTACGGACGACGTAGCTAGCGATGCACACTGACGAAGCCTCGCTCATTTGCAGAGCAGATAGAATAGCCTTCAGCTAAGTCAATGGCTACGATCTAGCAAGGCGCCATTAGTAACATTGCATGTATCTACAGAGTCTCACTTGTATCGTCAAGAGCGATGTACAACAATGATGGATTAAAGTTAAGTATTCCAGCAGCTACGTACTTTTCTTTATAGCATTCATTACGTATCCTGTTTCAGACCTATCTCTAGCCTGCGTGGGTTAACGCGTGCATGTCGGCTTCCTCACTCAGGTAGTGTTCGTAGTGTTGGCTAGCTGCTAACACTACAATATGAATCCATTACATTACTCATCATAAGAACCGCGCACATATATAAAGTAGAAGTGCAGCGTTGCTAGCATTTCTGTTACTATGCAGCGTGATACTTGGCTTAAATGACGGGTGGAAGATGACAGCAACATACGTCACGGAACTTAAAAAGCACTCTTGCAGCTAACTCGTAGAAAGGCTGCACAGAACCTTTGGATCATAATAATCTGGTGTTAGTAAAGCTTGCTGATTCCCATAATCTAACATTGCCGATAGAGAGTGTTTCACTTTGATGAGTGGGGTGGAGTTTTCCGTACAATGAAGGCACTGTCGTATGTGTTGCAAAAAGCTAAAGAGACATTTCGCGACGAAATTTTAATTACGGATCACATGAATGGTGGAGATTTTTCGGGAATTGACCGGCACAAACGTTAAGCTTTCGACTGCAGCGGTTGCGAGAATTTCCCTGGAATACACGGGGATTGCAACACTGAGTTTCTGTGGTGTGTCTGTGTGTGTGTGTGTGTGTGTGTGTGTGTGTGTGTGTGTGTGTGTGTGCGTGTGTGTCAGTTGCTGCAGCGGAGCCGTTTCGTTTAATCTACAGCTTCGCTGAGTTTCAAAGCGCACTTCACCTTTGTGCACGATACGGCAGTTAAATAATTGCAAATTGGAAGCCTATAATTAAATTTAGTTGCAGGGATCGATTGATTAATTATAATGAGGCAGCGTCCCGTCGAGCCCCCACAGGTTACGAATTGATGTCAATTAACGTAATTTTGTTTTCAGCCACGCCCCGCAAACTCGTCTGTGCGGTTTCATTTAGCGTTGATGCTAGCGAATGCTCCAGGTAATTGGTGCTCGTTTCAAAGCTCTGAGTATTAATCAGCAACGCAAATGCGGTTACGATTTGCGTTAGTCAGTCACATTCCTGCCGTGCGTACATTCACCGACTGTTGCAGCGTTCGTCTGACTTAAACAAATGTCGAAGTTGTCAAAAAGTACACACTTTTTAAAAAGTGATGCCTTTGTAATATCTTTCGAAGTCTGACGGATACGAAAGCAGTTTCCAGTATGATATTTGGGAGTAACGATGATAAGTTTTGATACAGCACTGTACCAAATGGGAAAACTGTCGCTAACGCAGATGGAACTCAGCATGTCTCTCATGACGGAACAACATCGACAGATGCAAAGTTAATTTCCGGAGAACGCGAAGGAAGTGTGATGGCACCGTTATTGTTTATAGTGTTTGTAAATGATCTCGTAGAAAACGTCGGATTCCCTTTAATAGTGTTCGCAGGTTATGCGGTTGTCTGTAACAAAGTAGCAACGCCAGGAGGCGGTAACGATTTGGGTAATGACCCGCAGAAGGCTGACGAATGCTGCAGGCTCTCGCAGTTGACACTGAAAGTAAATAAATGTAAAATATTGTTCATACATAGGAAAAGAAATCCACTACTGTATACCTACACTATTGATGACAAATTTCTGGAAACAGTATCTACCGTGAAATATCCAGGAGCAACAATCCAGAGCGACTTTAAGTGCAATAATCACATTAAACGAATAGTAGGAAAAGTGGATATCAGACTGAGATCCAGAGGATGAATCTTTAGGAAATGTAACTTATCCATGAAGGAAGTGGCATAAAAGGCACTTTCTCGACCGACTGTTGAGTATTGTTCATCTGTCTGGGATCCTTACTAGGTAGGACCGATAGAGGAGACAGAGGAGTTCCAATGAAGAGCCGCACATTTCGTCACGGAATCTTTTAGTCGGCGCGAGAGCGTTCCAGAGATGCTCAACAAACTCGAATGGCAGACCAAACACGGGAGGTGGTGCGCATCATGGAGAGGTTTACTATTGAAATTTCGAGAGAACACTTTCTGGGAAGAGTTGGACAAAATATTACTTCCTCCCACACACATCTTGCTTAATGACTATGACGAGAAATTTCTGGAAATTAGAGTTAATACAGAGGTTTTGCGGACACTCATTATTCCCACGCTCCATTAGCGATTGGAACAGGATAGGGGGGATTAGGTTGTTGTAACAGAAATTCCCTCCGCCACATATCGTTAGGTGGTTCGTGGAGTATGATGTAGATAGAGATGTAACTTAAAACGTACCTAACTTAAATACACGGCCATAAAATTCAGTTGCAGTAAAACGACTGATAAATACCAATAAAGCTTTTAAATGTAGATTTTGATTTTGATGGTGCTCTTTCACTACTCCTTTTGTGCCACAGAGAAATCTTGAATAGAGATAAGTAATCAACTGCGTGCTTATAAACGGACAGCCTTGTAAAAATATTTTTAATGAAATGTGTACAGCTGAAGTTCAAACGATATGAAAATGAACTTTAGAACAGTTAATTAAGTACCTGTTGTAGTATAAACACTGAAGAGATGATTCTTAAATATAGGTACGTCCAGTGGTCTTGAGACTGCCAGGTCAGTATAAAACGCTGAGAAATTACACAGGCCAACGAAAAATTTTTTAAAAACGTTTTTTACTTTGATAGCTGATCTTTATATTTTTTATGACCTGAATCCAAATCTACCCTTAGTTATTTGTGTCACCCATAGTTTTCGAGCAATATGCTTTTTATTGTATAGTATAAAAATCGTACGCTATACGGTAAACGGGGAAATTAATGACACGCTTTGTTACAACATAAGCATGGTTTGTATTTACAGTAAGCAACTTAAAACAATGATATGTGTTAATAGAGGTTCCCCTTGTCAGCTGGAATTAGTTTGTAGTTTCTTTCTCTTTTTTCATTGAAGCTTCTTGTGTGGCTATTTCTACGATGAGTCGCTTGCTGAACCTCTCGGTGAAGTGACCAACAGTAGTCCCCCATCATGTTTGTGGTCCAGCGGCCTTGGTAGCGTTTTTCCATCACTTTAATGTTCTGGTGAAAGCTTTCTCCTTGCTCCTCATTAACATCTCCCATATTGCCCGGGAAGTAATCAAGGTGACTGTTCAGAAAGTGAACTTTCATGCTCATTAAACATCCTAAAGTGTTAAACTTCTTTAACATTGTAGCTATAATAGAAACATATTCTCGGTCTTTTTCATATCATAAGAACTTTGTAACGACTTGCTTGAATGGTACCCCTGGTTAGGGTAGCTTATTACCTTCTTGTTTTTTGAATTATGACCAGTAACATCAACACTGCAAAAGTAGCAATCATCGGAATAATTTCTTGGCCCCCTCCATATCACAGGAACAGCAAATCTAATGGCTTTTTTCTCCTGTTTGGACCATTTTCTCAGATCTTCAACGCACGCATAACATACCTTATGTGGCGCCCAAGATCTATCTTGATCACCTAGTTTAGATCCAAAGTATCATAGATAAACCTCTTTCACAGTCTGTAATGTTTCTTTGGTGTTTTTGAATCACAAATTCACCACAAATATAACAAAAAGTGTCAGAAAAGTTTTTACAACCATGGTTACACATTGTACTGAGCGCATGTACAGGAAATGCGACAATGAGGTTAGGTTGACAGTAAACAACACACCATCTGTAAACACAATAACAGAATCGACTTTGTTTTGCCAGCAAATGTTTTTCAGCAGTGCTACCAACGCCATCTACATTCATTATACCTCCTTTTTAAATTATTTTAATCATATAAAAACTGTTAAATTCTTTAAAAATCGCTTAATTTAATAAATTTATCTGTAAAATGTGAAAAAATTGTGGGTGATAGAGTTTTTTAAGTGTCATATTTGGATTTCCCACCCTAAAAAACATAAGAATATGGTATTTTCAGCATAAAAAGTTTTTCTGTCGTTGGCCTGTGCTATTGATTTCGAACAGCGGACGTTACTTAACTTTAAAGTAAAAACGGAAAACTGGGAACGGTGAAGTTCAGTTGCAGAGAATTGGTGACTGCTAAATAGCACCAACACCAAAAATAAGACTTTCATGCATTCGTTGTAATTTTGAAATTCTTACCACAGCGTGTGGTGTTCATAAGGCAAATCTGAGAGCTTCGAAATGAAACAAGCACAGCTTGTAACAAACCAGCGTAGTTTCAGTTCAAAAATGGTTCAAATGGCTCTGAGCACTATGGGACTTCACGAATAAGGTCATCCGTCCCCTAGAACTTAGAACTACTTAACCTAACTATCCTAAGGACATCACACACATCCATGCCAGAGGCAGGATTCGAACCTGCGACCGTAGCAGTCGCGCGGTTCCACACTGAAGCGCCTAGAACCGCTTGGCCACCGAGGCCGGCGTAGTTTCAGTGTCACATTTGACCGACCAGAATACTTTTCATCGCGGTGCCTAAAGAACTAAAAAATCATGTTCACTATTAAATGCAGTAACATGACGGTAGTAGCATATTTCTCATTATTATTGCATTTATCATAATTTGTTGTTAGTAACATTTCCCACCACAAGGTTGGAAACCTTAATTGAATGCGCAGCAGACATGTCATATAACATTTGGATTATTACAGATGATCACAAGTCCCACAACTTGATGATTCTGAAAACTGCCTGATCGAAACTATATTGCGCCTACAGTGTCCAGTACCACTTCAGAATATAGCCTGTCCCACTCAGGTTGTGAATGTCTGGTGGTTTCTTTGAAGTTAGGAACGTAAACCTCAAAACTACTACTCGGATTTCGAAGAGATATGCGATACTGTCAGCAGAAATTAGTGTATTTCTAGTTGAAAAATCGATACTGATACCGATCCTTTCTAATTAATATATATATGATAAGGAACTATGCAACGTTCCGCAAGAATTTGCTACAACTCATCTAAGTGGAATAGAATTACGGTATTTGAAACGGCTCCGGGAGTATTTGAAGTTAACTGCTTAGATGATTCATCTTGCATATGACTGAATATGGTCTCATTTAAGTCTGGTCCGAGTGGCTACTGCGCAGCCTTGAAGGTATATCCACGCTCTTTTCCCTTTCATAAACAATGTTAATACTGGCCGTTTCCATTTCTATCCAGCGAAATAATACTGCCTTGGAAACTTATAATCCAGCGTAGTCTGAAACTTTTTCCTTATGGGCAAGTCGGCGAGATTAGAAGTGTGGATGACCACCGCTTCTGGCACGAAGTACGAGGGCATGCTGAATAGTAATGCCTCAGGTTTTTGTCTGAAAACTCTTGCAGATTTTTAAATGAAACAAACGTTGTTAACATCCTACATCTTTATTCTTCATGTCGACTCGTTTAATTCTCGATATAACCACCCTGACGACATAAACACATTCCTCCCAACGAGAGACAAGCTTGTTGAATAGTGCTGCGCGGTATGGGATCCTTACCAGGTAGGACTGACGGAGGACATCGAAAAAGTGCAAAGAAGGGCAGCTCGCTTCGTGTTATCGCGCAATATGGGTGAGAGTGTCACTGATATGATACGCGAGTTGGGGTGGCAATCACTGAAACAAAGGAGAGATCTATTTACGAAATTTCAATCACCAACTTTCTCTTCCGAATGCGAAAATATTTTGTTGACACCCACCTACGTAGGGAGAAATGATCATCATAATAAAATAAGAGAAATCAGAGCCCGAACGGAAAGATTTAGGTGTTCCTTTCTCCCACGCGCCATTCGAGACTGAAATGGTAGAGAAGTAGTATGAAAATGGTTCGATGAACCGTTTGCTAGGCACTTAAGTGTGAATTACAGAGTGACCATGTAGATGTAGATGTAGATGTAGATGTAGAGCTCAGTGGTTTCGAATGTGTGTTCGACACTGGATATCAATCGAGTAACTTCAATCAGGGACATTTTAACGCTTCTAAAGGTGTTCAGATCTACCGGTGATGTGATTGTCAAGTGGAAATGCAAAGGAGAAATCACAGCAAAGCCAGGACAGGCATACTTCATGTCCTTACGGAACAGGGAGGGTGGCTGAAAAAATCGCATGAATATACCCCATTGTCATCCGATGGAAGCTTTGGGATTTGGGAAATGCCTCGAAAACGTTAGCTGTCATTTTGTGTAGCACCATTGGTCAACTAGAGAGAAAATGATATTACGGTATGGAGGAATTTCTCGTGGTTAGGGAGTGGTCACCTTGTTGCACTTATGTATCCCTCGGAGGCCGCCGCGGTTGCTGGTCCTCTCATGCGTTTTTTTGACGTGGATGTAGCCGATGTCCTCCCCCCCCCTCCCCTTCCCCCATGACTGATTGACCCCGATCGCCATACATTTACGTTTTCATACTCATTTAGTGGCGCCTAAAGGTGAAGCTTTAGGCTTAGAAACTGATCTTGCAATAAACAAGAAATTACTGGTAACTGAAGCGGATTTTTTATTCAAGTAACATTTTATAGCACCGTGTACTACATGAAGTGGAGAAACAGTTCGGAGAAGCTGATTTTTTGTACCAACGTTACAATGCGCCCTGTAATAAAACAGCATGAATTGTGGAAATAACATTCTTGAAATGGACTGCTCTGGCCAGACTGAACCCAATGGAACATCGTTAGTATAAGTCAGGACCTCGCTTTCGCTCCAGACCCCGATGTCCAACACCGCTACCTTCATTCATTTCAGCCATTGAGGAAGAGTGGTCTGCCGTTATTCCAAAAACATTCAGGCGCCTCATTGAAAGAATCTCCAGCGGAGTCAAAGCCATCATAAAGGCGAACGTTGTCCACTAACGGGTCTCCCGACTTTTGACCAGATAGAGTATTTAATATTCCTAAATACAGCTTCAGATACCTATTTTACAAAATATTTCTGTAATTCGGACTTCCAGTAATTCAGAGTGCGACTTGCGCCAGTTAGACCGAATTAGTTAAGCTTCACTGCAACTCGACAGAAAAAAATAGTTCCTTAGCAATCTGACCCACTTAATTCTTTTGTGAAGCTCTAGTGTAGCCAAGAGCAAAATATCTGTAAAAAGCTACGGCAGATATTGCAATTCTTACGTCCAATTACTTTAGATTAAAAGTATGGAGCGCCCTCGTCTTCAGCGTGTGTTTCCTTTTATGACTATAGTTTTCAGTCGATGGACTGTAGTTTGATTTCAGCGGGCAAGTGTTTCGCGTGGAAGGCTGTAAAGGAGCCCGGATACACACGGTGGGCGCCGGAGTGTTGATGGCTGACGTAGCGAGCCGTGTTTGCCGCGGGAAATTAAGCGATGACCACTTGAGAGCGACGACCCACACGCCTGCCGGAAAGTGCCACCGCCCTCCCCGATGCACGCTTAATCAAGTGTTATTTGAGCGGCCTTCTGTGTGTATTAACTCTGAAACAGTGCGCCTGCCCAGTCTAACCTTTTACAATGATTACAATTCTGTTTGTACAATCTTCTTTTATACACAGAGGCGCGCGGCTCACTCGGCCTGATGTCCCCGGGGCGCTGCCGGCGCTCTTCAAATGTCACGACGAGGGGATGGCGGCAAGTGGAGGGGGAAACACCAGGGCGCGTGCGCAAGCGACGTCACTTCTGCCAGTCCCAGGCAATGGGTCTGCAGGCGCGCTCGGCGATCGGGATGTTTCCGTGCTCCCTCACTTCCGGATAGCATTTAATATAATCCCACAATATTGTTTAATCAATAAGGAACGCATTACGTAACATCCGATCAGATATGCGGCCGAACGTAACGTGCTACGAGCACACTGCTGAGTGTGCCTCAGGGAACTGCCGCTCACAGTATGCAGAATACATACGATGTCTACTTCAGAGCTTGTTCGAAGGCTATTACTGAGTTGTTTGTAACAAGGAACCTACGGTCCCTATTGATTCATTAGCAATAACTTTACAGTGTTCTGGTTGTTATCACAACAGGCGGATATCGTAGGTAAAGAAACCTCCTATGTCGAGGGCTCTGATGACGATACTGCGATGTGGCAGCACAGCACGCTCTATCGTAACTCATCTGTCGTGACCGTGAACAAATGTCTGCTGTGAATGAATGAGCAGTTACATATTTTCGAAAACCCTTTAAATATAGGGTTTGGACATTCTACTCACCAATATTTAATGTATTCATCACATTTAATTTGGAATACCCTTATATCTCTCTCTCCCCTGCTGACACACACACACACACACACACACACACACACACACACACACACACACATCCGCTCCCACACCCCCATCCCTTCAGGCAGTCGTATTGTTTCTGGTGTTCCGGCTGATATTCGTAATTTCGTTCTTGCAATGTGTAGACAGAGGCAGGCCGAACAAATACTACTCATTGTGTCTTTACGCCCAACGTCAGTGGAAATCTTCGGTTTGTTTCCCTTTACAAATTTAATTATTTCAAATTGTTCAAATGGCTCTGAGCACTATGGGACTTAACATCTGAGGTTATCAGTCGCCTAGAACTTAGAACTACTTAAACCTAACTAACCTAAAGACATCACACACATCCATGCCCGAGGCAGGATTCGAACCTGCGACCGTAGATGCAGTTACCACAGCGCTGATCAGGAAATGATGTAGCACTCCAACAGACCACAGTGGACCTCCCAGGAAACGTTGAAACAGGGTAGCAGATGATCACTGTAATTCTTTAAATTATCAGTCCGTTTATTAGCCTATCTGGCGTATACTCGGGCAAATATTATGATACTTGGAGAGGAAAAAATAATTGAAAACGGTAGTTTTTAAATATTTACTCATCAGCTGCTTTTGGCGGTTCTGAAGTATGATTTTCTCAAATATTTACGAACTGTGCACACACGCAAACCTGCACTAACAAGCAGAAGCATTGTGACCATGTGCTTAACAGTGCACTGATCCACTTCTTTAACATAGCACAGCAGCGATTCTGCATGTCCCCCATATTCTGAAAGGCTTTGGTAGGTACACTCGGACCAGGCGATTGTCGGCAGTTACGCGCCGGTGGTTTGTGGGCGCGGAACTGACGCCCAATACAGTCCCTGATGTGTTCCTTCAGGTTACATCAGGCATTTTGGTTGCCCTAGACAGCAACGTGGGTTGACTATCAGGTTCCTCAAACCACTGTAGCACGTTTCTGACCTTGTGACACATCCAGTTATACTGCTGGAAGATGATACCATTATCGGGAAAGACTTCAAGCATATAGTACATCGTGTTCGTGACGCCTTCGATTACTATCACAGATTCCATAAAAAACCAGGTGAATGTCCCTCATAGCATAATCTGCTCTCTACTTATGATTTCAATATCATTTGACCACTTTTCGTATAATCTCACAACTGTAGCATGCAAACAGTTGTTGGTGTGTTGGTATCTGGGACTCAACACTGTGGGGGTTAGAGCCTCCCAGCTCTTATAGGTATGGGTGAAACAGTTTTTCAATTGCTGACAACTAGGCTGCCCTGCATAAGAGGCATGTTTTGCAAGTAATATCAGCATATGCCTATGGGCATGGATGAGTAGAGAGAGGGGGAGGAGGAGATAGGCTGTGAGAGGGGAAGGATTAGATGGACAGAGAAAATGGAAGGAGGAGATGGACATAGAGGGAGGGGAAGGAGCAAATGAAGAGACAGAGTGGAGAGGTAGAAAGAGATGTATAGATAGGACGATGGCATGTACAGAGAGAGGGAGAGGAGAACATGGACAAAGAGGGGCAATAGGACAGAGAGAGAGAAGAGAGAGTTGGAAGGAGAAGGTGGATGGATGCAGCATGAAATGGACAGAGAGAGGGGTAGCAGGAGATTGGCGTAGTGCAGACAAGGAGATGGTGAGAGGAAGAAAGGAGGAGGAGTTGGACAAGGAGGGGGGAGGAGAAGGAGATGGATTGTGAGAAAGCAACAGGAGATGAACAGAGACAGGGAGGAGGGAGAGGAGGAGGAGGAGGAGATGGTGGACACATAAAGAGAGGGTAGGAGGAGATGAGAAGTGGGGAGGAGGGCATACAGAGGCAGTGGAGGGGCAGATGGACAGAGAGACGGAGTGAAGGAGATTGTGTCATCAATCTTCTGATGGGTTTAATGCAGCCTGCCACGAATACTTGACCTGTGTCAACCTCCTCACCTCAGAGTAGCACTTACAACCTACATCCTCAATTATTTTCTGGCTATATTGCAATCCTCACGTTCCTCTGTGGTTCTTACCCTCTACAGCTCCCTCCAGTGCCATGGAAGTTATTCCCTGATGTCTTAACACATGTCCTTCCATCCTGTCCCTTCTTCTTGTCAGGGTTCTCCACATATTCCTTTCCTCGTCCATTCTCCAGAGAACTTCCTCACTATTTCCCATATCAGTCCACCTAATTTTCAACATTCGTTAGTACCATCACATCTCAGATGCTTCCATTCTCTTCTGGTCCAGTTTTCCCACAGTCCATGTTTCACTACCATACAATGCTGTGCTCCAAACGAATATAAATCAGAAATTTCTTCCTCAAGTTGAGGACTGTTTGATAGTAGTAGACTTCCCCTAGCCAGGAATGCCCTTTTTGCCAGTGCTAGTCTGCTTTTTATGTCCTCCTTGCTCCATCTGTCATGGGTCATTTTCCTGCCTAGGTAGCATAATTCCTTACCTTCATCTACTTAGTGATCAGCAATTATGATAAGTTCCTCACTGTCCCCTGCTACTTGTTATTACTTGTTCATTAGACTGTTCACTCCACTCAACGGGTCCTATAACTCTTCTTCACTTGCAATGAGGATAGCAATCAGCAGCGAATCTTATCATTGTTATCGTTTCACCCTGAACTTAAATTCCTCTCTTGCTTCTTCGATGGGTAGATTGAACAGTAGAGACATAAGACTACATCCCTGTCTTAAACTCTTTTTTATCCGAGCACTTCGTTCTTAGTCTTCCAGTATAGCTGTTTCGTTTTCAGTTTTGTACATATTGAATACTACCCGTTCTCCCCTATAGATTATCCCTATTTTCCTCAGAATTTTCGAACATCTTACACCACTCTACAATTTCTAACGCTTTTACAGGGTGACAAATGCTATGGACGTGTTTTGAATTCCTTTAGTCTTGCTTCCATCATCAACCACGAAGTCAGAATCGCCTCAATGGTGCCTTACCCTTCCTGATGCCAAACGGATCGTCATTTGACAGATCATCAAATTTCTTTTTCATTCGTTTATATTATTCTTTTCAGCAACTTAGATGCTTGAACTGTTAAGCGGATTGCGCGATAATTCTCCGATTTGTCGGCTCTTGCAATCGTAACTGTGCTGATGATTTTTCTTCCAAAAATCGCCAGTCTCATACATTCTACACACCAACGTGAGCAATCGTTTTGCCGCCACTTTCCTCAGTGATTTTAATAATTCTGATGGACTGTTATCTATCCCTACTGCCTTATTCCATCTTATCTTCCAAAGCTTTTTTAAATTCTGACTCTAATACTGGGTCCGCTATCTCTTCTATGTCTGCCGAGCGAGGTGGCGCAGTGGTTAGTACACTGGACTCGCATTCAGGAGGAAGATGGTTCAAACCCACGTCTGGTGGATCACATTTAGGTTTACCGAGCGAAGTGGCACAGTGACCGGCCAGAGTGGCCGAGCGGTTCTAGGCGCTACAGTCTTGAACCGCACGACCGCGACGGTCGCAGGTTCGAATCCTACCTCGGGCATGGATGTGTGTGATGTCCTTAGGTAAGTTAGGTTTAAGTAGTTCTAAGTTCTAGGGGACTGATGACTTCAGAAGTTAAGTCCCATTTTTTGGCACAGTGGTTGGCGCACTGGACTCGGGAGGACGACGGTTCAAGCGCGCGTCCGGCCATCCTGTTCTAGGTTTTCCGTGATTTCGCCATATCGCTTCAGGCAAATGTCGGGATTGTTCCTTTGAAACGGCAAGGCCGATGGCCGACTTCCTTTCCGATCCTTTCCTAACCCGGTGGGACCGATGACCTCGCTGTTCGGTCCCATCCCCCAAATCAATAAACCAACCAAAATTTAGGTTTCCGTGATTTTCCTAAATCGCTCCCGGCAAACGCTGGGATGGTTCCTCTGAAGGAGCACGGCCGACTTCTTTCCCCATCCACCTAACCGCTCTCTCCTCTGCATTTATCAGTAGAATTCTCATTGAACTGTTAATGTTACCGCCCTTGCTTTTGATTTCAACGAAGTTTGTTTTGACTTTTCTATATGCTGAATCAGTCCTTTCGATAATCATTCCTTTTTCGATTTCTTCGCGTTTTTCATGCAGCTTCTCTGTGTCTCCTATTTATAAATGACCTGCATTTCTGTATTTCCGAATTTTCCTAAACATTTCATAATCCGGGCTATCAAATAATAGCAGTGCTGTTCAGTCGATTATCAGAGAAATTACTAGTGGGACAGATACGAAATGCCAACTGACAATAAATAGGAGGGGCTTTCGGAAACTTCTCGAAGTCATTGTTCGGAATCTGGAGACTGGAATCCTATTAATTTATTTTATATGATAAAGCTTAAAATTTCGACTGTGAGAAATTTCGTAAGTTATGTTGAACGTGTAACACGAGTCCTTGTTATCGTTTGAAATTAATGCATTTATCTATGCCTACAATTTAGTAATTCAATATTTTTCGTTCTTCCTCTCCTGATGACATAGGTGACGTAGTACGTCACCTGTGGTCCAAGTGTAGCTCAAAAAAATTGTCTTCCTGATACAGCTTCTCTCCTTGCCATGCTAAGATGGCGTACATGGATTAATTTTTGACTTGGTATATTTTCTTGAAATTTTAGAAATTATGATGCGAGAAATTTGTTGAAATTCGGATAGTTTTTAAGGTTGAGACATAGGATAAAACGTTAGCCTTCAGAAACACGATACAGGTGTTCTAAATATTTGCCGAGGGCATCTGCTATTTATTTCGGTACTGAAATAATCATTAGCTTTTGCATCTTTGCTTTTACAGCAATTGTTTCTGCCGTTCACACTGAGTCTCGCACTTCAGTTCTGTGACATGGTAGATCGACACTCGCGCTCGTGATATTAAATCACTTTCTTCAGAGCCTCAAGCTAAACGACAGCTACTGCAACATGTAAACATATGAGGGTTGTTCAAAAGAAAAGGTACGAAACAAAACTTGGGATACAATTTAAGTCTTTATTCAGAAGTACTAATCAGAGGTCTGAGCACAACTGTCCCACTGTTTCACGTGGCGAAGGGTTTCCTGCTTCCAGAATTCCTGTGGCTGTGACAGGAGCCAGTCTTTCAGTGTGTCTTTCAGTTCGTCGTCCTAGTTGAAGCGCTTCTCTCTGAGCTCTTTCTGTAGCGGACCAAATACGACGGTTGTCCAGAAAGTATTGCACTGCATTTTTTTTTCTCAGCCGAAAACAATGCTACGAATGTGAAACGTTACGTATGTACATTATGTGAAGTCGCCTGAGTGAGCGCACCAAGTGTCCGTCACTTCAACAGGTAGCGTAGCGACAGGACGGTTTCAAAATGGCTTCTGTAGGTGACGTACGTTACAAGCAGCGTGCCGTCATTGAATTTCTCACTGCACAAAACGGAACTATGGGGAATATTCAAAAACACTTGTGAACAGTCTATGGAGCATCTGCTGTCGACTAAGTACAGTTAGTCGCTGGGCACGTAGGGTGAAGTCATCAGAAGGCGGTTCGGCGGAGCTCCACGATTTGCAGCGGGCGGGGAGACCGTCCACGGCTGTCACACCATACATGTTGCAGTGAGCTGATGTTGTCATTCGCGAGGACAGACGCATTACGACTCGAGAAGATATTTTGAGGGCGATGAGGAGGTGATTCACACAGTGAAGCATTGGCTCCTACACCAGGTCAAGGACACGGCATACACGCCATTGTTTCGCGCTGGAGGAAGGTCACAGAACGGGATGGAGATCACGTGGAAAAATTGGGTGTGTAGGTAAAACGCCATTCTTTCGTGTGTGTAATTCTCATTATGTCCAATAAAGAATTGTTGAAAAAAATGCGGCCCATTACTTTCTGGGCAACCCTCGTATACGGAAGTCACAGGACGATGTGTCCGGGCTTTAGGGCAGATGCTCAAAGTTGCTCCTACTTGAACTTGGCCGTTACACTTCTTGTGACATTGGACACGCGAGTTATCGTGGGGCACAATCAGCAGCCCAGTCCGTTTGCTCCTGATAGACTTGCTTAGGCTACGGAGTATCTCACAATACACGCCACTACTAATGCTTTTTCCGTACTCGGGGAATTCGATGAGCGTCGGACTTCGGGCGTCGAAAAAGACGGTGCTCATCACCTTTCCTGCTGAGGGCAAAGCTTTGAACATTTTACGGGGAGGTGATGACGCTACATTCGCGTCCCTAGGTTTTTTCACTACAATATCCCAAAGTGGCATATGCACATTTCAGCCGCGTTGGTTGTTACGACGTTTCGCACCTTTTCATTTGAACACTCCTTATATTATTGAATTTGTAAAATGGAAATCAAAACAAACTGGCTAGTTATTCTCTACACATAATTAGCATTTTATATTACTATACTATTGGCCATAAAATTACTACACCAAGAAGAAATGCAGATGATAAACGGGTATTCATTGGACAAATATATTATACTAGAACTGACGATTACATTTTCACGCAATTAGGGTGCATAGATCCTGAGAAATCAGTATCCAGAACAACCACCTCTGCCCATAATAACGGCCTTGATACGCCTGGGCACTGAGTCGGACAGATCTTGGATGGCGTGTACAGATACAGCTGCCCATGCAGCTTGAACACGATACCACAGTTCATCAAGAGTAGTGACTGGCGTATTGTGACGAGCCAGTTGCTCGGCCACCATTGACCAGACGTTTTCAATCTGTGAGAGATCTGGAGAATGTGCTGGCCAGGGCAGCAGTCGAACATTTTCTGTATCCAGAAAGGCCTGTAAAGGACCTGCAACATGCGGTCGTGCATTATCGTGCTGAAATGTAGGGTTTCGCAGGGATCGAATGAAGGGTAGAGCCACGGGTCGTAACACATCTGAAATGTAACGTACACTGTTCAAAGTTCCGTGAATGCGAACAAGAGGTGACCGAGACGTGTAACCAATGGCACCCCATACCATCACGCCGGGTGATACGCCAGTATGGCGATGACGAATACACGCTTCCAATGTGCGTTCACCGCGATGTCACCAAACACGGATGCGACCATCATGATGCTGTAAGCAGAACCTGGATACATCCGAAAAAATGACGTTTTGGCATTCGTGCACCCAGGTTTGTCGTTGAGTACACCATCGCAGGCGCTCCTGTCTGTGATGCAGCGTCAAGGGTAACCGCAGCCATGGTCTCCGAGCTGATAGTCCATGCTGCTGCATACGTCGTCGCACTGTTGGTGTAGATGGTTGTTGTCTTGCAAACGTCCCCATCTGTTGACTCAGGGATCGAGACGTGGCTGCACGATCGCTTACAGCCATGCTGGTAAGGTGCCTGTCATCTCGACTGCTAGTGATACGAGGCCGTTGGGATCCAGCACGGCGTTCCGTATTACCCTCTTGAACCCACCGATTGCATATTCTGATAAGTCATTGGATCTCGACCAATGCGAGCAGCAATGTCGCGATACGATAAACCGCAATCGCGATAGACTACAATCAAAGTCGGAAACGTGATGGTACGCACTTCTCCTCCTTACACGAGGCATTACAACAGCGTTTCACCAGGTAACACCGGTCAACTGCTGTTTGTGTATGAGAAATCGGTTGGAAACTTTCCTCATTTCAGCACGTCGTAGCTGTCGCCACCGGCGCCAACATTGCGTGAATGCTCTGAAAAGCTAATCATTTGCATATCACAGCATCTTCTTCCTGTCGGTTAAATTTCGCGTCTGTAGCACGTCATCTTAGTGGTGTAGGAATTTTAATGGCCAGTAGTGTATCACCGAAAAGCCTTTACAATACGGCGCCATACGAGCCGCCTCTCTCGCTCACGTTTCACAGTACGCGGTAACTAGTGACCTCTGTGACAGTACCTGTCTGTAGATTCCACATATAATATTCACAATATAGATGTTCCCATGCAGTTGTATCTCCGTTGTTGACTAACAAGTTACAGTATGTTAATATATCTTAAATTATTTTTCGCAATTCCTTTACTTCAGTTTTCGCTATGAAACAAATTTGGGCGTTTCCATCTTAGTTGAAGGTCGCTTGCAGTTACTCTGGTGTTATGTCGACGGCTCCTATGCATACTGGAAGGCCTGTTGCTGTGGGCATTACGGCCTGCTACCGCGCTCTCCGCACCGTCAAAGGTTGGCCGCCGCAAGACGCAAAGGCCGTCCAAAGGCTGCGGTCTGACCGCCGTGGCCCCCTGGTTCGCCTCAGACCGGCGGTGCTGGAGGAGGAGGGGGTGAAGGGGGAGTTGGGCGTTCACTGCCTGTACAGGTGCACGGCCGCAACAGAAAACAGACGGTTGGGTTATTCCTCGCAAAAAGCGAAGAGGAAAGATTCTTGTCGTGGAGCGAAAAGTGGTCTACAGAGTATCATGTAAATTTGTAAACCAAAGTAACCCACATATTTTGTGTAGAACGTATCAGCCGGCAGTGCCGTGAAACGAGTCATGTATGTACTTCGTAAACAGCACACTCACATTTTCCATGTCCTCCTGACTTGAGGGGCATCTCAGTAACTTTGCTTCGAAAGCCTTCAATTGCACTTTTGCGGATCTGTGCGTCAGTCTTATACGGACGATGAGCCACTTGACGCTTCATCATTGACATCAGTACCTGAAATTCAGCTGCTCTTTTGCGAACAAATTTCATTGGAGATTGAGCGATGGCGGCACACGATTCCTCTCGTGTTTTCGTAAGGCGGATGGGACTTCTCGAACACTCCGTACACGAAGAAAATACCTTTCATGGACGTGGTTACTGAAACGCATTACTTCGATCTCAGAACTGACTTTCTAAAAGTCTTGTAATACATTTATCACGAGAAACACATAGAAACAGAGCATATCAACGTGTTATTTGAAACTATTCTTACATGACATAATCAAAATGTCCTTTTCATTACGTCTGATTTAGGTATAGTTAGGAATATAACAGCAATGTTGTTCCGAGACTAATTAATTCAACGAGTTTGTATATTTCAATTCGCAGACTTGTACTGTTAGCGGATTCGGAGTTCGTGTCACTTTGGACTTACTAATTTCACCTGCTTCCCTATCTTGTCTTGCACGGTTCGTGGTAAGTTCGTAATTGAATCGCTTACCTGTACAGAGATAAACAGTGTATCATTAGTGTGACATTGGAAGAAAAAGACTTAAGCTGCCTTGTGCTTGGTGCAACAATTATAAAAAGTGCTACTTTGTATATCAGATCGGTGCTATAAAAACCTGTGCGACTATGTGATATAGATTTACTGCAGTTTTTTAATGTCAGCAACTAGTAATAGGAATCACGTGCGAAAGATTAGTCCTGTGGATATCATACAGGAGGGTACACATTTCAAAGTGACGTCAAAACTAAGGTAGGAGTGTCGAAATCTGCGTATAGCTGTTACCTCAATACAAATTCAGGCGGGTGTTACGCGTGCTTCCGTTTGGACATCAGAAGAAAATAACGACTTTCAGACTGTGCCGTGTGTTCCTTGTGTGTTGCAGGCTGTGTGATTGATGTAGTTTATTGTAAGCAGCAGAATGAACCGGTATTTATGTCGGGAACAAACCGAGATGGTGTTTGTGTATGGACAAACAGATGGAAAAGGTTGAGAGGCAGCACAGCTGTAACAGAACAAGTACCCTCTCAGACACCGACCACATCACGCAACATTTGAAGTCCATTTTGGGCGTCCGTCCAAAAAGACCCAGGATCACGCATACGGCCAAAAAGGGCTGTCTAAAAGGATCTGCGATCACACAAACGCCTAAATGTTGTGTGACATGTTTGGCATCTGTGAGGGTACCGGTACTTGTTTTGGTATAGCCATGCTGCTTCTCAAATGTTTCCATCTGGTTGGCCGTACACGAACACCATCTCGACTTGTTCCCGACATGAATAACGGACCATTCTGCTACTTACAGTACCCTACGTCCATCGCACAGCCTGGAACACGCAAGGAACACACGGCACGTGGTCAGAGGAACTTTGATTCATCAGCGCTGTCTACCGTGGCAACGATGCACTTCCAGACACATGTTTACAGACCTTTCAGCCTCCATTCCCGTGGCCCAGCGGTTCTATGCACTTCAGTCTGGAACCGCGCCACTGCTACGGTCGCAGGTTCGAATCCTGCCTCGGGCATGTCATTAAGTTAGTTAGGTTTAAGTAGTTCTAAGATCTAGCGGACTGATGACCTCCGAAGTTAAATCCCATAGTGCTCAGAGCCATTTGAACCTCCATTCCCGAACAGAAATCCGTCCCTGCAGTTTGTCAGTTTTATTAATGTTCACACCGTATACACAAAGAGGATCTGGCGGTTAAGATGAGCAACAATATATGACTGGAATGAGATTTTCACTCTGCAGCGAAGTGTGCGTTGATATTAAACTTCCTGGCAGATTAAAACTGTGTGCCGGACCGAGACTCGAACACGGGACCTTTGCCTTTCGCGGGAAAGTGCTCTACCAACTGAGCTACCCAAGCACGACTCATGCCCCGTCCTCACTCCTCACTGTGAGGACGGGGCGTGAGTCGTGCTTGGGTAGCTCACTTTGTAGAGCACTTGCCCGCGAAAGGCAAAGGTCCCGAGTTCGAGTCTCGGTCCGGCACACAGTTTTAATCTGCCAGGAAGTTTAATATACGACTGTTTTCTGATGACGATGAAGTGTGTGCGAAAGTGTCGTCGTTGCGTGACTGTAAGAGGATCCAGGTTTTCAATTTGGAGTGTTGGATGGCGGCTTACTTTAAATGCGGAAAAAAGTTAAGGCACGTGCGTAAGATAAACAATCTGTAATGTTCGAATATAATGCTAATGGCGTGATGTTTGACATAGGGATGTCTATTAAACATCTAAGCGTAACACTGCAAACCGATATGAAGTACACTGATCGCGTAAGATCGCTTCTAGGGAAGGCGAATGGTCGAGTACGACTTGTTGGAAGAGTTCTAGAAAAATGTAGCTCATCTGTAAAGGAGACCGCATGAAGGACACTTGTTCGCCCCTTTCTCGAATACTGTTCATGTATTTGGGATCCACACAAGGATGCACTAAAGAAAGACGTGCAACTAATACGGAGGCATGCTGCTATATTTGGTGGGGAAACTGAGGGATATAAGGTACAGACTGTTGGGACATAGACTCAGTTCATCAGACTGAGCACCCTATGGTTTCTCCTACTGCCATGCGAACGAGGTGGCGCGCTGTTGAGCGCTCGGAAATTGCGTTTGGGTGGACGACGGTTCAGATCCCCGTCCGCTAATCCAGACTTAAGTTTCCCGTGATTTCGCTTTCTCACTGAAGCAAATGCCGGAACGATTCCTTTGAAAAAAAGCACGACCGAGCTACTTTCCCATCCTTCTGCCACAGCGGTCGGATATTATTAAAAGGTCATCGCTATTATCACTATTTCTTAAGCCAATGATATTACATAAATTACCAATAAATATACTTTTTCAAAAACTGTCACTAATATTTGACAGATTGTGGTGGTTACAGCTTGTGAACTGAATGGATATTTTCCTCATATATGCGTAAATATTCATGAAAAGGCTTCTCCTTGATGTAGGTAGTTTCCGCTATAGGACGGCAATTGCTTCATTACTCGCTTCGCAATATTGAAACATTATTATAATTATTCGGTGCCGGTTATAGAAAATTTTCTCACACATGCGACTTATCACTTGCCCCTCCCCTGTCACCCCCCTCCCTCATCCTTTTCCCCCGTACGTTCTCCCCCGTGTCAATTTCCAACACTAATTGCGATATGCACAGTATACAAATCTTCCCTTTGGGCGCCAGGGGCTTCACAAGCGGCTGCTACTGATTGGGATACGTCCTGTACATAAGACTTACAGCTGTGGCGCATCTGGCATGCCTCTTACCTTGGTGGCCCAAATGGTGGCGTGTGTCTCTTGGGCCTAAGAGCTCCTCGCGTCGGAGGTTCGAGTCCTCCCTCGGGCATGGTTGTGTGTGTCGTCCTTAGTGTAAGTTAGTTTAAGTTAGATTAGGTAGTGTGTAACCTTAGGGTCCGGTGACCTCAGCAGTTTGGTCTCATAAGACCTTACCACAACTTTCCAACTTTTGGCCTAAGACCGACCCTATTATTGTTATAGTTATTTGTGTCAGTGGTCAGCTTGAAGTCTTCCAACTGCTGCCACTTTCGAAGCAAGAAGTTCACAACCAAGCGATTTTCAAGTAACTGGCCTAGGTATAGTGCACACATTTTAACTTACTTGATTTTAAATGGGGTTGCAGGGTGTGGTAAGGCAAGTTCACAACGGAGGGCAGTGGTGCTAACGAAGTTGTTCTGTAGCAAGTGTCTGCTCTTAATGTCGATAGTTAGCTTCCTTTTCTGAGATGGAGTTGTAGGTAGCACTTGCAATGCACTGATAAATGCTTCTCTATTGTATAAAAAAAGTGTTTGAGATGAGTAGTACAAATTTTCTCCTTGACTCATTAGCTCATGGTCTAATAAAACACCTATAACACTTAAATATCATTTATCTTTCATTTTAAAAATGAAAATGCTCCAAGAAAATTCTATTCCATTCTAAAGCTTACTTGGGCGCTAATAGTAGACCGTGGGGGATCATCAATGGGAGGGGTAGTGTGGATGTACTACAATTTGTTATTATCTCTGTTCAGATACATTTCTGCAGTGTCAACTTAGGATTAAACAGCCAACCGGTCGTACATAAACCGTAGGTACATTGACCTAGGTTTCACGATCTATTATTGGTGTTTCCATCAGAATGAAATTTTGATAAATCGTAAAATTACATTGCTGAAAAGCAATAGTCAGAATTTAGAGCTGCTCCAAATTGTGACTATTGCTTTTTAGCAAAGTAATTTTACGATTTAGCAACATTTCATTCTGATGAAGACAGCCCTAGTAGACCTCGAAACCTAGGTCAATGTACCCACCGTTTATGTGCGACCGGTTGGCTGTTTAATCTTAAGTTGAAACTAGTAGACGGTTGATGAATAGCAGCCATGTTCAAAACTGTAAGATTTCTACAATGCTCAACATAGGCAGGTGGGTGGCACCAGGGTAACGCCGAAGTGGGAGGTCTTACAAGTACCCTTTGATGTTGTATTCAAGCATGTGTCGATGTCTCACCCCTCTGTGATCACGCCACAGGAGAGAGCGAAACATTAGGGATAGGAAAGCTCAAGCGCCATTTGTTCTTTTGAATCACGTGCGAACTGCATCGAATGGTTTTATGCTGGCAGTCGAAATCTGCGGTGGTACGTCACGCCGATATACTATATGGTCGCCTGACAGAAATACCGTGTTCTGGTCGCTTGCCGTAGCCCTGACAAAAACCCCATTTAACGCCGTGGGCTATAGACAAGCCTGCGATTTATAAGCGCAGCATGTGAAAAGAAGGAACTGGAGGATACAAATACAGCCGAAATTGCCCGAGTAGGATGCGAATTACATTAGGGGAAAGCAAACGTGGCAAGTAGCAAGATGTTTCGGTTTTCCGTGTCATTAACGACCTGCTCTGCTAAGAATAAGAAACTGAAAGACTACGAAAGCTACCGAGTCGGAACGAATGTGGGGAAAAAGGACAGACGAGTAACAGTTTCCTTACTGACATTATTTTCACAAATATTCGAATAAATAATGCAGTCAAGAGTAATCTCACACTTACGTAGAAACAATTTACTCAGCATTTGACAGATGCTCGACTAAGTATCCTGTTCATTGAATCTCTCATCAAATGGTACAAGTCATAAATAAGAAAATATCGTCAGTCGCAATTTTTTGTGATGTTTTCAAGGCTTTTTATTGTGAAGATCATGTTACTCTCAGCTTTATGAAATTGAAAGTTTTATGCACAGCTGGCTTGATCACACATAACAAACAGAATACAAAAAGCTGTGCTGAATAATTCAAACAATGTTGGAAGGATAGAAAATTTTAGTGACTGGGGAGAAATTAGGAAACGAGTCCAACGGGATTCAATTTTGGATCAACTTCTCTTCTTTACATTTGTGAATGACGTTCCGCTTAACATTTAACAAGCGAAATAAGTACTTTTTTAGATGCTACTTCTGTCATAATAAATTCCATAAGAGAGAGAGAGTAACAGAAGAGATCCTAATTATGTTTCCCAAGGAATTGTTAAGTGGTTCTTAGAAAATGAACATTACATTCAGTTCTGTACAACAAATAGTCATACCAAAATTTATGTAAGACATGAGCAGGAGTCACTAAATACAGTAGAATGCTACAGACTTTTGGGTAAAAATATTAATAGCTTGAACCTCAAGAAGCATATTATTGAGCGTTTCAAACAATTAAGTTAATCTAGTTTTTCTCTTCGTATAATGGCTGATCTTGGATACAAACAAATTAACTTCCTAGCAAATTTCACATATTTCCCCTCAATACACCGTTACGGAACAATTTTGTGGGGTAACTCACCACATAGAAAGTCTTCATTACACAAAAGCGAGCAGTAAGAATAACATTTGGTGATCATCCACCGACGTCTTATAGGTGTCTATTAAAGGCGCTAGGCATTTTAACTGTTCCGTCAAAATAGTTATATTGGTTAATGAAATTCGTCATTAATAATCCGTCAGATTTCAGAAGAACAGTGATATCGATACCTACAACACTAGAGGAAAATACATTATATTTATTTATCACTGTTGTAACTGCCAGTGGCTCAGAAAGGTGTTCAATAGCCAGCAACAAAAATTTTTGATCATTTGTCCAATGCCATAAAAGGTCTGACAAGTAACGAATTAATTTTTTATTTAATTTAAAATTTCTCCAGGAGAACTCCTATTCCACCTATGAATTTCTATTAAAAAACAGGTAGTCAGTCAAAAAGAGAGAGAGAGAGAGAGAGAGAGAGAGAGAGAGAGAGAGAGAATCTTGTTTTTAAATGTAGTTAGTATAGTTGCATGAGAATGATTAAAATTCAATAATGTGTTAATTACCACATCAATCATATTCTGTAACTAGTGCATAGTATGACAAATGCGAAGACTACAAAGGAGAACAGACACGTCAATGACCAGACGGACGTTCATGACAAAAATCACGTATGGCCTACATATCTTGCAAACTGACTTGTTCTACATCATTTCGATAAAAGGATCGTTCAAATAATCTATTTATTATGTGATTAACTAACGAAGCGCTTCGTTATTCCAAATCCGCTGAGAGTAACGAACTGAAGAAATAAAGTTACTACCGACTCGGGCCGAATCGCGCTCGATTGCGGGCAATGAAGTAATTATTGAGAGCAACAAAACATTTCAGTCTAGAGCAGTTCTCGTTATTCAGTAACGAATACATACGATAATGCAGAAGCACCATATAGTAAGCACCAGGATGAACAGCCTGCATCACAGCGCTCCAGGATTCGAATCAACAACAACTGCCAACATTAGTAACTTAGAACTAGATATCCTCGTGAGTAACTTAGAACTACATTTCGGTGTAGCGAAGCAGATTAAAACGCTTAAGAAAGACAAGGCCTCCGCTCCAGACTGTACACCGTCAGGTTCCTTTCAGAGTATGCTGACACGATAGCTCCATACTAAGCAATCATATACAACCGCTCGCTCGTGGAAAAATCCATACCTGAAGACTGGAAAACTGCACAAATCACACCAATACCGAAGAAATAAAATAGGAGTAATCCGCTTAATTACGGACCTATATCACTAACGTCGATTTACAGTAGGATTTTGGAACATATGCTGTGTTCGAACATTATGAATCACCTCGAAGAAAACTATTTATTGACAGATAGCCACCACTAATTCAGAAAATATCATTCTCGGAATACAGCTAGCTCTTTATTCTCACGGCGCCAAAATGATTGCATATTTTTAGATTTGTAGGAAGATTTTGACACCGTTCCTCGCAGTCGCCGGCCGCTGTGGTCGAGCGGTTCTAGGCGCTTCAGTCCGGAACCACACGGCTGCTACGGTCGCAGGTTAGAATGTTGCCTCGGGCATGGATGTGTGTGATGTCCTTAGGTTAGTTAGGTTTCAGTAGTTCTAAGTCTAGGGGACTGATGACCTCAGATGTTAAGTCCCGTAGTCCTTAGAGCCATTTGAACCATCCTCACAGTCGTCATCTAAATGAACTGCATATCTGTGGACAGTTGCGTGACTGGATTCGTGATTTCCTGTCACAGTTTGAAGTAAATGAAGGGAAGTCATCGAGTAAAATGGATAGTCTCTGCCGTTCCCCAAGGGTTGTTCCTGATCAACACGAACGATTTAGGAGACGATCTGAGCAAACTTCTTAGATTTTTTGTCTTGTAAAGTCATCAGATGTTCAAAACGAATTGCAAAATCATTTAGACAAGATATCTGTGTGGTGTAAAAAGTGTCAATCGCCTCTAAATAATGAAAAGTGTGAAGTAATCCACTTGAGTGCTAAATAGAATCCGCTAAATTTCAGTTACACGAGAAATCACACAAAAATAATGGCTGTAAACTGAGTTAAATACTTACGGATTACAGTTACGAATAACTTAGACTGGGACGATCACATAGATAAAATTGCGGAGAAAGCAAACTAAAGACTGCGATTTATTAGCAGAACACTTAGGAAATGTAACAGGTCTATTAAGTAGACCGCTTACACTACGCTTATCCGCCCTCTTCTGGAGTATTTCTGCGCAGTGTGGGATCTGTATCAGATAGGATTGACGGAGGACATCGAAAAAGTTCGAAGAAGTCGCGAAATAACGGAGGGACTGGGACGGATATGATACACGAACTGGGGCGGCATTCATTGAAATAAAGGCGTTTTTAATTGCGGCAAGACCCTTTCAAGAAATTTCAATCACAAACTTTCTCCTCAGAGTGTGAAAGTATTTTGTTGGCGCCCACCTACATAGGGAGAAATAATCACCACAATAATCAGAGCTCTCAGGGAAGTATTTAAGTGTTTTCCCCGCTCGCTGTTCGAGAGTGGAACGGTAGAGAAGTAGCTTGCAGGTGGTTTGATGAATCCCTCTGCCAGTAACTTAATTGTGAACTGCAGGGTAATCATCTAGATGTAGATGCAGATGTAGGATTGCAGGGTGGAAACAAGTGCGCGCTGCTAAGCGCTGATCTCCCGCCATCCTTTCTTCCTAGTCTCTCTCTTCCTCTCTTTATCTCTCTTGCTCCTTCTGGTCCCCTCTGCCCTGTCTTGCATGAACGTTGAAGAGACTGTAAGGTGGAGGAGAAAGAATAAGAGTCAAGAAGTGAGGGTGTGGAATAAAACTCGGGAAGGTCATTGTGGCATTTCGCTCTCAAAGAATAACGCTAACCCCGGCCGTGGAGCGCGGCTAAATGTTAGCTACCACTAGCAGCCCGGCCTCAACAGATGGCCCCGCTCCAGCGTCGTCCAATGCTGCGATTCCACAAGTCGGTCAACGCTACTCTGAGAAAAATTTTAATTTTCTAATTGCTATTTTAAAAAAGCAACTTTAAATATGGCCGTGCCGTAGGATTGGTTGCAGTGCTACAACAAATATGCATGAAAAGTGAAAAGGCTGCGCGCAGGATCGTGGTTGGGTTCTTGCGAAGGGGTGGTGGGGAGGGTGAGGGGGGGGGGGGGGGGGTATGCAGTCTTGGTGCTCTGTTCCTACTTGGGCTACGATCATGAGTTTTTCGTTTAGCTCTGGCTAGCCACCATTTGTATAGCCATTCGAACATCTTACTGCAGCTATGTTACAGTATATTAAGGTTAGAACAAAGAACCAGAGCTTGCGTCCAAGCAATTTGTGCGAATCGATTGATTCCTTTTGCAAAGATGTTAATTGGGCTGAAATCAATGCTCAGCTAATGATACCATCTGTAAATGCACCATTCGGATTTTAGTGTGCAAAACCAGTCATCCTTAAATAACTCTGGTTGTGCACTTAGATGGTAGCGTAAATCGATTGTGGAAATGGAAAACCGGCAGCAAGAAGCGGATTTCCAGAACCGATTTTGGAGTGTCTAAATGAGCAACCAAAAGCGTTATTGGGAAATTGATTTACGGTGTTTGGAGCCCATGTAAGCCCAGTGTATGTCAAATCCCTTTTTTTACGTGGTTCAAATGGCTGTAAGCACTATGGGACTTAACATCTGAGGTCATCAGTCCCCTAGACTTAAACTATTTAAACCCAACTAACCTAAGGACATCACACACATCCATGCCCGAGGCAGTATTCGAACCTGCAACCGTAGCAGCAGCGCGGTTCCGGACTGAAGCGCCTAGAACCGCTCGGCCACACCGGCTGGCTTCATGGCTTCTGCTAGGGGCACACACACATAGCGACCAAGTACTCAGGGTGGTTCGGACGGCGGAGGCATCACGTAGTCCTCCTGGTAACCCAAGTAGTTATTTAGATAGTTCATCTACGGGTTTTGATGAATCAATTAGCGATTATCACAATATGTGACGTAATTTGCCTTTTCTTTCGACTGTATTGACTTAGAAGCTTAACATTTTACAACGCCATGGAACCGTAGAACTTGGTTCTACATAGCTTTCAATGTGATATAGCTATCCGTTCCTGAGAAAAGAGGCTAACAGATGGATAGACAGATAGCCGGACAACAAATGGGAGAAAAAAAATTATGTGCTACCAGGTGTATTCGGAAAGTAATGTCCGATCAGACGCGAAACGGAAACCACAGTCAAAATAAAAAAAAAAAATTATTCGCAACAGTTTGCACACCTTTCAGCTACCCCTCTAAATAGTCGCCACCCCGACTTAGACATTTGTTGTGGCGTTGTACAAACTTTCCAGTATCCTCGTCATAGAAAGCAGGCGCATGTGCTTTTCGCCAATTCTCTACGTTGGTCTGCCTTTCGTTGTTTGTGCCAAAATGTTGTCTTCGTAGTCAGTGGTTCATGTGAGCAGAGATGGACAATGGAGGGAGCCAATTAAGGGCTGTATTGTGGGTGATCAAACACTTCCTATCGAAAACGCCTAGGAGCGTCTTCATTGCCCCTACAGTATGCGGCTGAAAATTGTCTTGAAAAAAGAAACGCGTGACATTTATGTTATGTGGGCTGCATAGCTTCAGGCGAATCTCTCACCAGATCCATATACTTGGCGGGAGACGTTGTTGTTTTAGGCATTTCTGCGAGACCACTTCGCGCTCTGTTGCGAATAAGGGTGACACTCTTACCTTAAAAAACACAATAAATAATGGTAAAATATTTAGCGCATACAGTGGGTCGATGATCAAGGAAAAACGAGTGTCGCAAATAAGTTGAGATGACAAAAGCACATCCTGTTAATTTGGTAACAAAAAGGCTCATAGTCAATCGATACTCTCGCAGGGATGATAAAGGAGATTCGGTTTCAACCTACTGCCGACATCGATGTCAAGACAGGGAGCAGAAGTTTGGAATGTTTCAAGGTTGGAGAAAGAAATCGGCAGTGCCCTTTCAAAGGAACGATCCCCGCATTTGCCTCCAGCTATTTAGGGACATGGCACAAATCAGGATGATCGGTCGCGAATATGACCTGTCGTACTCCCGAACGCGAGTCCACTGTTCTAACCACTGTATCACCTTGTTCACTTTTTCAATTTTTTTCCCAGTCTTCTGGCTGGTCTAATGTGGTCCGCCACGAATCCTCTCCTGTGGCAATCTTTTCATCTCAGAGTAGCACTTGTAGCCTAGGTCCTCAATTATTTGCTGGATGTATTCCAATCTCCGCATACAATTAGACTGTTCATTCCATTCAGCATGTCATGTAATTCTTCTTCGTTTCCACTGAGGATAATAATGTCATCAGCTAATCGTATCATTGATCACTTTGAATTTTAATTCGACTCCTGAGCCTTTCATTTATTTCCATCATTGCTTCCTCGCTGTGTAGATTGAACAATAGGGGCGAAAAACTACTTACCTGTTTTACACCCTTTTTAATCCAAGCACTTTGTACTTGGTCTTACACTCTTATTGTTCCCTCTTGTTCTTCTACATATTGTATGTTACCTGTCTTTCCCTATAGCTAACCACTGTATTACCTTGCTCACTTTTTTCCCCTGATGTCTTAAGGCGCTTGCTGTCTTCCTGTCCCATCTTCTTGGCAATGTTTTCCATATGTTCCTCTCCTTGTCGATTCTGCGGAAAAGCTCTTCACTCCTTGCCTTATCACCCCAACTAATTTTCTAGATACTTCTGTAGTACTGCATCACAAATGCTTCGATTCTCTTTTGTTCCGGTTTTCCGACGGTCCATGTGTCACTACCATACAATTATGTGCTCCATACGTAGATTCTCAGAAATTTCTTCCTCAGATTTAGGCCTATGTTTGATACCAGTAGACTTCTCTTGGCCAGGAATGTCTTTCTTGTCACTGCTAGTCGGCTTTTTATGTCCTCCTTTGTTGCCTATGTAGCAGAATTTCGTTTCTGCTACTTTATGTTACTTTCTTCTTTATCGAAAGCCGACACACACGGACCGATACCTGCACAAACTATCAAACCACCACCCGAGCCAGAAAAGAGGCATGATTAATACGCTCGTAACGCGAGCAGGACGAATATGTAAGCCACAGCACCTCAGACGCGAAATGCAACACCAAGTGTTCTGAGGAGCAATGGGTACTCCACAAATTATATTAGAAGTGTAACAGAGCCAAACACTCGGTGAAGTAAGGAATCAGAAAAAGAAATGTCGGGTACGGCCTTTCTGCCATACATTCCCAGAGTGACTGACAGAATCGGCCGTACATTGCGCAGACATGGTGTAAAGACGATTTTCAAACCGACAAGAAAGATCAGAGAATTGTCTTAGATCGGCAAAGGAGAAAAGGGGCCCACTTGCAATGTCGGGAATATACCGTATTCCATGCACATGCGGAAAAGTTTTAAGTCGGAATGACTGGACAATCAATCAACTCCAGGATCAAAGAGCATAAGCGACATTGCAGGTTGGGGCAGGTGGAGTAATCGGCCGTGGCTGAGCACGCACTGAGTGAGATCGACCACGTTATAAAATTCGCGCCGCGCGGGATTAGCCGAGCGGTCTGGGCGCTGCAGTCATGGACTGTGCGGCTCGTCCCGGCGAAGGTTCGAGTCCTCCCTTGGGCATGGGTGTGTGTGTCTGTCCTTAGGATAATTTAGGTTAATTAGTGTGTAAGCTTAGGGACTGATGATCTTAGCAGTTAAGTCCTATAAGATTTCACACACATTTGAACAATAAATTCGCCTACACGGAAGTTCTGGCTGTAGAGAAACACTATCACACGCGCTTGTTCAGAGAAGCTGTATAAATACAAAAACACGAGAACAGCTTCAACAAGAAAGAGGAAAGCCTTAAGGTAAACGGATCCTGGCATCCCGTACTGCAACGAATGACCGTCGCAGGTAGCAAGAGGAGAACCGCACCAGAAATGACCGCAGAGAAGCTCTCGGACGTTGGCGCGACAGGTACATATAGTCTGCGGCCGCCAGCTCGTCTCCAATTCACCACCAGCAATGGAGGGTGAAGCTTTGAGAATGCCACTCCTGAATGAGATTTTCACTCAGCAGCGGAGTGTGCGCTGATATGAAACTTCCTGGCAGATTAAAACTGTGTGCTGGACCGAGGCTCGAACTCGGGACCTTTGCCTTTCGCGGGCAAGTGCTCTACCATCTGAGCTACCGAAGCACGACTCACTCCCGGTCCTCACAGCTTTACTTCTGCCAGTATCTCGTCTCCTACCTTCCAAACCTTACAGAAGCTCTCCTGCGAAACTTGCAGAACTAGCACTCCTGAAAGAAAGGATATTGCGGAGACATGGCTTAGCCACAGCCTAGGGGATGTTTCCAGAATGAGATTTTCACTCTGCAGCGGAGTGTGCGCTGATACGAAACTTCCTGCCAGATTAAAACTGTGTGCCCGACCGAGACTCGAACTCGGGACTTTTGCCTTACGCGGGAAAGTACTCTACCATCTGAGCTACCCAAGCACGATTCACGCCCCGTCCTCACAGCTTTATTTCTGCCAGTATCTCGTCTTCTGGAAACATCCCCCAGGCTGTGGCTAAGCCATGTCTCCGCAGTATCCTTTCTTTCAGGAGTGCTAGTTCTGCAAGGTTCGCAGGAGAGCTTCTGTAAAGTTTGGAAGGTAGGAGACGAGATACTGGCAGGAAGTTTCAATGCCACTCATGTTAGCGAAACGTCAGTAAAATCATTAGATGAACGTCGGCCGAAGAACGCGAGACAGAACCCAATAGGCAGTTTGTCAACAAGTGGCCACGAAAGTCTTAACAGTTTTGTACTTTCTTCTGTCTTTCCCTTACTCTCAGTCGGTGATACCATTGCCAGTTTGAAACAGTTCCGCTAACATCCCTGAGGAGCAACTACTTCTGTCCTAGGGTGTACACGAAGTGACGTGGCGGCGCTGTGACATTTCTGGTGAAGAGCTGCCCGGGTCAAGGGTGTGACCCCGCCTCTGCAACTCGACCCCGGCTGCAGGCGAGTGGCACGTGCAGCCGTGGACCGGGGCGGCCGTTTGTTTAAGGCTCACGGGGCCACGTCCCTGGGGAGTTGGCCCGCTTAAAGAGTTCCGGGACCTAACGCCCCTCCTAATATCTCCACCCTTACGACCCTGCCGGACCGATGATTTTTTACCGCTGCGTTAGCCTTCCGGAACTGAAGTCTCTGGGGTGCAAACAAATAATACTTTTACCCTCCCCTCCCTTCCCCCACCCCACTCCACATCCTGACTGCCGCTTCCCATCAACCGTCACATCTGTCGAGTTTTCCGGAATTACTGCTCGATGGCTGCGCGAATTTACAGTCGAAAATATTCCCAAAAGCGATTTGTGTTTCGTTCTCCACCGCGGGCGCATTCGGCGATAGCTGCTCGTTCATAAATGATCAGGCCGCAAATCGGCTTAATAAGGACGGATGTTTACGCACACCGTTGAATAGCGGCTGTGTTGTGCTACCGAGTCTGCCTTGTTTAACGAAGCCGGTCGATGACCGACTATACGACTGGAAAGTCCCGACTTTGTCCGTCTTCGTCTTGAACGAGGCTTCTTCTGCAGCCACGAACGTAAGAAGTATTACGTGGCTCGAAGAATCGCACCTTTTTCTCGCTACCAGTATCCGAGAAACCGTAGCGCCAAGTCTTTTGAAGCGTCTATTAGGAACCGCCGAATGATCTGAAATGAATAAAAGGCTTTACAAAGTGCAAATCCGTTATTAATTAAACGGTATTCAGAGTCACCCCAAGCTGTTTCACTTCGCCTCTTTGAAACAGGTGTACTTTTGCTAGTAAGTTTTTAGTTATGCAGCTGCTTTTAATCTGCCTCTTAGATATCTTGTAGCGAGAAAGAAACGGATCCATCGATTACTCACCCGTGTGCGCCTTAATTTAGGTTATCGACACCTAAAAGTCTCACTTCGCTGGCGAAGAACGCTACCCACTCGTACCTAACTCGTTTCAGCAACCAAGAGAGAGTGAAATGAAATATTTGTTGTCAGAAGTTGCAGAAGTTTTACTTTGCTGCCCTATAACATGGGGAACCTACGAACAAGCAGTTTTCGAATTTCTTCGTACAAGTATTTGAAATTCCAGTCAATAAGGCGTTAATCTAAAAAAAAATCGAAAGATTAGACTTGCAACGGATACGACCAAATACATAATTTTATCCAACTGAATGAAATAACGGAGTGATAAGACTCCTTCCGAACTGCGGTAAATACTCAATCAATAGATACGGCACTGGGAACATAGTCGATTGCCAGATACCGTGGAGACAGCATTTTAGCAAGCAAAAGAAGATGGCAATCTAATAATTAACTTCGGCAATATGTTAAAGATTTTATTTGAGAAAGATGGAATAGGAGTATGAAGGGTGAAAGAAAAGCAAATCGCCTTTTGTGGAGAAACATTTAAATTTTGCATTAGGAAGAACCTCTTTAGTTTTCTTACTCCGCTAAAATTATATTCTGAAAAAAAAATGCATGACAGTCCTTACTCCTCATAAAGAAAGTTCCGCGTTCGTAACCCAGCTCCTCCAATATTTTTGTCTAAAAGTACTATGTTCTAAATTTTTTAAATTATTGGATTTACACCCTAATTTGGACTTCTTATGTAAATATCTAAGAAAAGCATAATAATAAAGTGACAAATGATTTAAACTTTAAAAGTCTGCTGTATGTTTAGCCACTGGTTCGAACGTCTTTTATTTTTTATTACTGGGTAAATGACGATAAATTGAAATATGATTTAAATATGCCAAATATCTTATTATTAAATAAAAATATGCAGATCAGTAATACCGTTCAATCTCTAGAAATAAAAATTTTTTCCACCAAATTTTAATTTATTGTAAATTTTTTTCATGCAGTCAGTAATTAAAAAGAGAAAGACTTTATTTCTGTTTTTAAAAATGTGATACGATATTTTTAATTAGCATTTTTATTTGTTAATGAATGTGGAATTTAAGTTAAAGTAAAACAAAATGTTACCCCTAGCGAGATTCGAACCACTGACTTCACGATTAAAAGAGTTTTACTCTACGCACTCAGATTTCTTTCCCTACAACCATGGTAATATGCTCAAATATTTTGTACTCAGCAGAGCTCGGAAATACGTTAGTCTACAACGACGATTTTTTCCGAGTTTGTTTGAGAATTGTACCCGCGTACTGCTTTATGTAACTGATGAGTGTCACATAAGTATCATCAAAATCGAAGACACGACTCCATAACATCCTCTCGAAAGACAAGATCTCTCACAGAAAGTTACCATCGTAAAGTACTAAGATTCCGTAATTTCAGACCTTCCAGATCCCCATGGATATGCTAGCTCGCATTACAAGAAAAGAGCAGATTGCCTGGCAAAGTGAAACATCCAGAAGACGTGGTCGAATGCTAATGTAACTTCGGACATATACACACTATCGGCAAGTACGTAAATGATTATAGTTGCAATTCCTGTGACATACACTCCTGGAAATGGAAAAAAGAACACATTGACACCGGTGTGTCAGACCCACCATACTTGCTCCGGACACTGCGAGAGGGCTGTACAAGCAATGATCACACGCACGGCACAGCGGACACACCAGGAACCGCGGTGTTGGCCGTCGAATGGCGCTAGCTGTGCAGCATTTGTGCACCGCCGCCGTCAGTGTCAGCCAGTTTGCCGTGGCATACGGAGCTCCATCGCAGTCTTCAACACTGGTAGCATGCCGCGACAGCGTGGACGTGAACCGTATGTGCAGTTGACGGACTTTGAGCGAGGGCGTATAGTGGGCATGCGGGAGACCGGGTGGACGTACCGCCGAATTGCTCAACACGTGGGGCGTGAGGTCTCCACAGTACATCGATGTTGTCGCCAGTGGTCGGCGGAAGGTGCACGTGCCCGTCGACCTGGGACCGGACCGCAGTGACGCACGGATGCACGCCAAGACCGTAGGATCCTACACAGTGCCGTAGGGGACCGCACCGCCACTTCCCAGCAAATTAGGGACACTGTTGCTCCTGGGGTTTCGGCGAGGACCATTCGCAACCGTCTCCATGAAGCTGGGCTACGGTCCCGCACACCGTTAGGCCGTCTTCCGCTCACGCCCCAACATCGCGCAGCCCGCCTCCAGTGGTGTCGCGACAGGCGTGAATGGAGGGACGAATGGAGACGTGTCGTCTTCAGCGATGAGAGTTGCTTCTGCCTTGGTGCCAATGATGGTCGTATGCGTGTTTGGCGCCGTGCAGGTGAGCGCCACAATCAGGACTGCATACGACCGAGGCACACAGGGCCAACACCCGGCATCATGGTGTGGGGAGCGATCTCCTACACTGGCCGTACACCACTGGTGATCGTCGAGGGGACACTGAATAGTGCACGGTACATCCAAACCGTCATCGAACCCATCGTTCTACCATTCCTAGACCGGCAAGGGAACTTGCTGTTCCAACAGGACAATGCACGTCCGCATGTATCCCGTGCCACCCAACGTGCTCTAGAAGGTGTAAGTCAACTACCCTGGCCAGCAAGATCTCCGGATCTGTCCCCCATTGAGCATGTTTGGGACTGGATGAAGCGTCGTCTCACGCGGTCTGCACGTCCAGCACGAACGCTGGTCCAACTGAGGCGCCAGGTGGAAATGGCATGGCAAGCCGTTCCACAGGACTACATCCATCATCTCTACGATCGTCTCCATGGGAGAATAGCAGCCTGCATTGCTGCGAAAGTTGGATATACACTGTACTAGTGCCGACATTGTGCATGCTCTGTTGCCTGTGTCTATGTGCCTGTGGTTCTGTCAGTGTGATCATGTGATGTATCTGACCCCAGGAATGTGTCAATAAAGTTTCCCCTTCCTGGGACAATGAATTCACGGTGTTCTTATTTCAATTTCCAGGAGTGTATATAAGGCTATCAGAGTACATGAGCTGTACTCGCGTTTAATGTTATGACCAGGCCTGGCAGAGTATACAAAGGGATCCAGAAAAACATAGATACTCTTTGACAGTCATTATGAACGGAACAAAATGACATACCATACGATTAGCATTCTTGCAAGGGAGAAAGGTTATTTCATTAGCAGCCAAACAATGTCATTGCTGAACTGTTGACCGATCTGCGGCTGTTAGTGTTGCCAAGGTGGTAGCCTCACAGGACTTCTCGATGGTTTCTTGTAGCTCGTTCTGTGTAGCTGGTTATTGTTGACAAAATTCACTTTTCAAGGTCCCCCGTTGATAGTAGTCAAGAGGTGTAAGGTCTGGAGACCGTGATAGGCACCCAACAGCTCTTCGACCTATCCATTGTCTAGGTAGATTTTCATGCAAGCAGGCTCTGACATATCTGTGGTAGTGAAACGAAGCGCCATCTTGTTGTAAGTAAAACCTTCCATTTCCAAACACCTCTCAGATGGCAGGTAACATCATTTCTTACAGAATATACACGTCCCCAGTTACGGTACCTTCAAAGAAGAATGGGCCAACCAAACCACGCAATGACAGATCGCACCACACATTAACACTTAGTAGATTAGCATGTTTGTATATGCGAACGTGAGGATTTCCAGGGGCCCAATACACGCAGTTGTCGCGGTTTACAGTACCGTTCAGTTTGAATCGCGCCTCGTCAGACCAGATAACGGTCCCTGCAAACCATTCATCTTCGCCAAGCATGCCTTCAACCCTCTTGCAGTACTCATTCTTTGATACCGGTCGTCCTTGTCCACAGCGTGCAGCGAATTCGGAATGTACACTTTCCACTGTGCAGCCATCAGAATTCTTCGTACGCTTGATCGGCTTACCCTGCTTCACAGATTTTTGAGGTGACTTAGTAACATGTTGCAATACAGCAGCGCTGGAAGCTGGACTCGTTGACGTATCCGGTCAGCCAGATCTTTCCTTATGCACATCCTGAACCGTACCGTCGGCTTCAGATTTATCCCGAATACGATAAATTGTTGCACGTGTTGGTGGCTGAGTTCCGTACACATTACGCCATTACTGTTGTACCTCCATCATGTTTTCGAACTTCCAGTGCCGCTTCAATACGGCCTGGCTTTGCTCAGACGACAGTCTTACTTCATTCACTGCTGTACTGTCACCTGTTGGAAAACGCGCGCCAAGATCTATTGAAGAAACAATGGACTACGGTACCGCCCAAAATTACAACGATATGTCATTTTGTAAACGAAAGCTTCCGCGACCGATGTCACAGTCAATACTCCCTGAGGAAGGCGTCTTGCAATAATCGCGGAAATGTCGGAAATTTATAGCTGACATGCGGTCCCAAACCCAGAAGAGTTTTATTGACTGAGTACGCCATTTTGTTCCAAAGACATTAGCTGTCAAAGAATGTCTACATTTTTCTGGACTCGTCTGTATAAGGCGCGTGAACAGTGTCAGATGTTGAGTGATCACTGTGAAGGACATTGAGGTGCCGCGTACTCGTGTGAGGCAGCGTTATCAGCCCCTGGAAGATTTTGAAAGAAGTCTCATTGTGCGTGTCCATTTGGCCGGTTGGTCGAGTCGTAGAATATCTAGATTTGTGGGGTGCTCCGAGGTGACAGTGCCTCGATGTTAGACTGCAAGGGAACATGAAGGCAGACATACCCGTCGTCAAGCTTCCAGCAGACCACGTCTGACCGCCACAGTGGAGGATCGCCGTTTTGTGCGCCATGGACAATCCTAACTCCTTGACATCTGTCCTTGCCATGCGAAACAAGTAATGGGCGCTCTGCAACATTCTGTGTCATGCCGCTCCTTTAATAGGAGGCCAGCAACAGCCAGACTAGGTATATAGCGTCCAAGCGTAGGCTGCCTTGAACTCCACGACACAATCGGTAGGCGTGGAGCGGTACTGTGAGAGGGAGTAAGCACTGTTCTTAGCTATGGCTCGTGGCTCTGGGCTATCGTGATCGTGTTTGGTGAGTATGGCAGCGACCTGGGGTCGGGTCGCATTCTTCCAGTGTTTTGCAGACACACAGCCGTTTTACTCCTGGTGTCATGGCGTGGAAAGGCATCACGTATGACATAAGGTCATGATTTGTAGTGACTGATGGAGCTCTGACAGCACAGTAATACGTCGCGGACATACTAGGTCCTCAAACGTTGTCTCTCATGCGGCAGTAACCTTCTGCTGTTTTTTCCACAGGATAATGCTCGTCCACACAATGGCACGTCCACACATGGACTGTCTTAGTGACATTGCGGTACTCCCGTGGCCAGCAAGATTACCAGATCGGTCCTCAATAGATAATAGATGTGTGGGAACAGCTCGGACTCGACCTGCCGCAGTGCCAGTATCGAGGATATCAAGGCAAAGCTACAAAAGCTGTAGGCGAGCTTTCCACAGGAGAGGATGCAACAGTTTTATGACACCCTTCGTGGCCGACCGCTGTGGTCGAGCGGTTCAATGCGCTTCAGTCCGGAACCGCGCTGCTGCTACGGTCGCACGTTCGAATCCTGCCTCGGGCATGTGATGTCCTTAGGTTAGTTAGGTTTAAGTACACTACGGGCCATTAAGAGTGCTACACCAAGAAGAAATGTAGATGATAAACGGGTATTCGTTGGACAAATATATTATACTAGAACTGACATGTGATTACTTTTTCACGCAATTTGGGTGTATAGATACTGAGAAATCGGTACCCAGAACAACCACCTCTGGCTGTAATAACGGCCTTGATACGCCTGGGTATTGAGTCGAACAGAGCTTGGATGGCGTGTACAGGTACAACTGCCCTTGTAGTTTCAACACGAAACCACAGTTCAAGAGTAGTGATTGGCGTATTGTGGCGAGCCAGTTGCTCGGCCACCATTGACCAGACGTTTTCAGCTGGTGAGAGAACTGGAGGAAGTGCTGGTCAGGGCAGCAGTCGAACATTTTCTGTATCCAGAAAGGCCCGTACGGGACCTGCATCATGCGGTCGTGCATTACCCTGCTGAAATGTAGGGTTTCGTAGGGACCGAATGAAGGGTAGAGCCACGGGTCGTAACACATCTGAAATGTAACGTCCACTGTTCAAAGTGCCGTGAATGCGAACAAGAGGTGACCGAGACATGCAACCAATGGCATCCCATAACATCACGCCGGGTGATACGCCAGTATGGCGATGACGAATACACGCTTCCAACGTGCGTTCACCGCGATGTCGCCAAACACGGATGCGACCATCATGATGCTGTAAACAGAACCTGGATTCATCCGAAGAAATGACGTTTTGGCATTCGTGCACCCAGGTTCGTCGTTGAGTGCACCATCGCAGGTGCTCCTGTCTGTGATGCAGCGTCAGGGGTAACCGCAGCCATGATCTCCGAGCTGATAGTCCATGCTGCTGCAAACTTCGTCGAACTGTTCGTGCAGAAGGTTGTTCCCTTGCAAACGTCCCCATCTGTTGTCTCAGGGATCGATATGTGGCTGCACGATCCAATACAGCCATGCGGATAAGATGCCTGCCATCTCGACTGCTAGTGATACGATGATACGAGGCCGTTGGGATCCGTATTACTCTCCTGAACCCACCGATTCCATATTCTGCTAACAGTCATTGGATCTCGACCAACGCGAGCAGCAATGTCGCGATACGATAAACCGCGATCGCGATAGGCTACAATCCGACCTTTATCAAAGTCGGAAACGTGATGTGATGGTACGCTTTTCTCCTCCTTACACGAGGCATCACAACAGCGTTTCACCAGGCAACACCGGTTAACTGCTGTTTGTGTATGAGAAATCGGTTGGAAACGTTCCTCATGTCAGCACGTTGTAGGTGTCGCCACCGGCGCCAGCCTTGTGTGAATGCTCTGAAAAGCTAATCCTTTGCATATCACAGCATCTTCTTCCTGTCGGTAAAATTTCGCGACTGTAACACGTCATCTTCGTGGTGTAGCAGTTTTAATGGCCAGTAGTGTAGTTGTAAGTCGAGGGGAGTCATGACCTCAGATCTTAAGTCCCATAGTGCTGAGAGCCATTTGAACCATTTGACACCCTTCCAGACCAAATCCGTGCATGTGTCCAGGCCAGAGAAGGTATAATGTCATGTTGATTACTGCCCTCATACTGCAACATTCTTTGCAAGTTACACTCGATTTTGTAATCACTGAAATAGCAACACACAGCCTCTCATACTGTGATGTTTTATTTCGTTTCCTCCTCTCCTTCTGGGTCCTCACTTTTTTTCAGGCTTTTTATATTGGCTGGATGCGCTGGAAAAGTGTTTGTATTCAGCTCTTGGATATAGTCAGATAGACCGAAATTAATTACATATTGTGTAAGTTTGTAGTTTGTAACTGTAATAAAGGAATCAGCTGTTTGCTGGCTCACTGCGTATTTTGCTGCTACTATATGACAACTCGTGACATGTAGATTTAGATGTAGATGAAATTGTTCACTTCATAGAAATGCGCAGACATAGAGGGAAATAATAACTACCATTTTTTTACGTAAAGAAATGTAAATGTCATGTGACTAGGGCCTCCCGTCGGGTAGACCGCTCGCCGGGTGGAAGTCTCTCAATTTGACGCCACTTCGGTGACTTGCGCGTCGATAGGGATGAAATGATGGTGATTAGGACAACACAACACCCAGTCCATGAGCGGAGAAAATGCCCGACCCAGCCGGGAATCGAACCTTCCTTTTTTTTGGAACCATATATATTTATTTGAATTATTAACAACCATACATTTTTAAAAAACATTTCTTCCTATTAACCTATTATATTCCTAGAGTTGGTTAACATTACCGTCTTTTTATAGGTTTTCGTTTGTATATTCTTTTCTTTTTCATTTTTCTCCTATTGTTGTTCCTTGAATCCTTTTACATGGCCATTTCTCTTCTTTTTTTGGGTAAAACATAGCAGGACAGGCATAATAATTTATATGTAGCATCGACACACTGATTTTGAGTTCAAATTTGTGTATGTCATGCACTTGTGATGCCACAGGCACATTGTGCATGCTGGTTTGATCTCTTCCTCTAGTTAGCACTGTTCGGTTGGACAGTATGAGGGAAAACATCAGCATGACAGATGGAGCAGAAGTGGAAGAAAACTTTTTTACGTATATTACAGATTATACATAAATTGAAGAAGATAGAGAAATTATGTCATATTACATAAGAGAAGCAGAGAGGAAAGTGTGAGTAAAAATATGAATTTTATAGGGCACATAGTAAAGGAAATCATTCAAAAAAAATTGTGAGTAGTTGGCACTGTTCACTAAGTAATGCTTGTATCCTAAACAATACGATGTGCATTCAAGTTCTAAGGCCTCCGATTTTTTTTCTCCGGACTGGAAAGAGATAGAAACATGCGGATTGTTTTAAAATGAGGCCGCGTTCATTGTCAATACGTCCCAGAGATGGCAGCACCGTACGGCAGGCGGAATTTTACCGCCAGCGGCGAGAATGAGAACTGTTTTAAATACTTAAAATGGCGACGTTTTCCTTACTTGAACAGCGTGCAATCATTAGTTTTCTGAATTTGCGTGGTGTGAAACCAATTGAAATTCATCGACAGTTGAAGGAGACATGTGGTGATGGAGTTATGGATGTGTCGAAAGTGCGTTCGTGGGTGCGACAGTTTAATGAAGGCAGAACATTGTGTGACAACAAACCGAAAAACCTCGAGCTCGCACAAGCCGCTCTGATCGAGAAAGTGGAGAGAATTGTTTTGGGGGATTGCCGAATGACTGTTGAACAGATCGCCTCCAGAGTTGGCATTTCTGTGGGTTCTGTGCACACAATCCTGCATGACGACCTGAAAATGCGAAAAGTGTCATACAGGTGGGTGCCACGAATGCTGACGGATGACCACATGGCTGCCCGTGTGGCATGTTGCCAAGCAATGTTGACGCACAACGACAGCATGAATGGGACTTTCTTTTCGTCGATTGTGACAATGGATGATACATGGATGCCATTTTTCAATCCAGAAACAAAGCGCCAGTCAGCTCAATGGAAGCACACAGTTTCACTGCCACCAAAAAAATTTCGGGTAACCGCCAGTGCTGAAAAAATGATGGTGTCCATGTTCTGGGACAGCGAGGGCGTAATCCTTACCCATTGCGTTCCAAAGGGCACTACGGTAACAGGTGCATCCTACGAAAATGTTTTGAAGAATAAATTCCTTCCTGCACTCCAACAAAAACGTCCGGGAAGGGCTGCGCGTGTGCTGTTTCACCAAGACAACGCACCCGCCCATCGAGCTAACCTTACGCAACAGTTTCTTCGTGATAACAACTTTGAAGTGATTCCTCATGCTCCCTACTCATCTGACCTGGCTCCTAGTGACTTTTGGCTTTTTCCAACAATGAAAGACACTCTCCGTGGCCGCACATTCACCAGCCATGCTGCTATTGCCTCAGCGATTTTCCAGTGGTCAAAACAGACTCCTAAAGAAGCCTTCGCCGCTGCCACGGAATCATGGCGTCAGCGTTGTGAAAAATGTGTACGTCTGCAGGGCGATTACGTCGAGAAGTAACGCCAGTTTCATCGATTTCGGGTGAGTAGTTAATTAGAAAAAAAAATCGGAGGCCTTAGAACTTGAATGCACCTCGTATAGTACAAATAATGAAAAAAAACACTGTTAGTACTATTGGGCGTACTTTTGACTGATATGGCTGTGAGCATGACAGGCGTTTACTGAGAAGCACTTTCTATCACTGATTTCACTTAGAAGAAACACTTTAGAATGCTATACTTCGCTGTTTGAACCCGGGCCCTTAGGATTGACATTCTGTCACGCTGACCACTCAGCTACTGGGTACGGGCAACGTTAAATGTCTTGTGACTAGGGCCTCCCGTCTGGTAACCATTCGCCGGGTCCACGTCTCTCGATTTGACGCCACTTCGGCGACTTGCGCGTCCATGAGGATGAAATAATGATGATTAGGACACTACAACACCCAGTCCCAGTCTCCGACCCAGCCAGGAATCGAGCCCGGAGCCTTAGGACATATTCTGTCACGCTGAGCACTTTTTTTAAATATTTTTTTAAATCTCATTTTGTTCGCTTTTGTTTGTCGCATCTGCTCGGCGCGGACGTCGTAAGACACGCTTTTAAGTTCGTTGTTGATCGATTAACTCAGTTTTTTTATTACGGAGGGCAGCTACCCCTCTGAACGAACACGCTGAGCTACCGTGCCGGCTCACTTAGTTACCGGGGGCGCACACGTAAAATTATAGAAACTGCTTTAATGTTGAAACATTGCGTTTCCAAACAAACCGAAAAACTGTTACCGGATGGTGAAAACTTTCGACATAGCACTCGTACGTTGGAACCGTGGCTTCGTGCGGTGGGTGGATAGTGGATAGCGGTGCTCGCTAACACGCAGCTATCCCAAACGCTCTGCCCATCCCTCCCTCCCTCCCTCCGACCCTCCTCTGTCCTGTCCAGACGGAGACCTGCGGCCCTGTTTAACCTTTCAGCGCGGCCCCGCGGGACCTACGCCGCTGCTGATACAAAATTAAACCTCGTTAGACAATGCTCGACCTCTAGCGAGAATTAATAGTCCACACAAAATTTCCCATTGTGTACGAAGACGGTCTTTAATTCTTTTTCGCCCCCTTGTGCCGCCTCTCTTGATAATTTCATTAGCGGCAGCCAATGGGGACTGACAATGGTGCTCCCCTCCCCCCACCCCCATCACACCCGCCGGCGCAGTCGCGTCAGGATTAAACATTCTCCCTCCACGGTTTTTCTCCCCCTCCCCCTCCTGCTTCCCCTTTCCCCTTCCCCTCACCCCACCGCCACGACGCCAGTCGGCAGGTCCCGGGAGACGACCATTCCTTTTAAATACACAGGCTCTCGCTTCACAATGTAGCCAGACGCCGAACAGATATTAACAGCTATCATTGTTATGTTTCCGACGAATAATGGGACGACCGCGCGCCCCCCTGAAATAATTATGTTGACTCTCTCACTCCAGTAAGGGTGAGAGGGGGTGCCGTTTTTTTTTTTACCTCGGCAGATTTTCCCCCCTCCCCATACCAGCCTTTCTACCCATCCAGTTCTCCCTCATATAGCAACGGCCGGCACTGCGCCAGAATACGTGGATTGTGTTTCGTTCCAGCGAAGGAAGATACGTCCGACAGGGGTGCGGGGCAGGGCTGAACGCAGACAGAGAGCGGAATCGTGCGCTTCTCTTCATAAATGTCGAGCGGGGCGCTGCATAATTGAGTGTGTGTGGACTCGGGCGCGCGCCAGTAATTTTCGCTGTTAACTTAGCGGTTTTTGTGTCTGGCAGCGCGGGTCTTGCGCCTGAATACTGCAGCAGCGCCACCGCCCCGAGCTCCATAAATACGTCACAGGTGCAATTTGGAGCCTCCGCCACGGCGTATTAACTATAGAAACCGCAAGATAGTGTTTGTCGCCGCGGCGAGCACATCTCTGTCCCCCCTCCCCCCTAACCTTTCCCTGGCTGACATTTTTATTTTCACTCCATCACCCCGCTTTCAAATACACACACACACACACACACACACACACACACGCACACACTGAAAACATTTGGGGGCCGATTGCGGAAATCGTGTATTCGTTACGACCCGATCCCGCCCTATATTCACTTCCGAGGAAACAAAGAATGCAAACGCGAAGCACATGGCGGGCTTATACTGCGGCAAAGGTATCAGAATACGCACAGGTCAGCAAATACTGGATTATTTATCAGTGTTTTTTTGAGGCACGCGGAATGTATCCCGATGTGAAAAGGATGACTGCAGCTAAAGGACAAAATAGGTTGTGGGCTCTGACGTAACAGCTGCTGAAATTTTAGTGTTTTCATTTTTTACTCCGCTGTTCTGCAACTGGAACAGCATCCGCTGTGGTTATACTCGTAACTTTCGCACATCACCGCAGCATCACGCTATATGTTTGGCATCAGATGCAATGGACCTAGCTAAGGTGTTGTCACGAGCTAGTTTTAATTTTTCAACGGTGTTTGGAGATCATACATTGCACCGCTCCTAATGCACTACGCCTGTGTTCTAACGTACGACTGCTGTGCCGGAAGTCTTAGCAGCTCTTTTAACTGGTAGTCTGGTGGCAAGGCGATTATTTCACATTTAGTTTGAAAGAGCAATCTTTTCCCACCTTGGAGTGAGTGTGCAGCGTTTCCACCAGAACTGGGTTTCAGATCATGCTGCGAACGCTGAATGAAGTCGCAGGCGGTGCAAGGTGGATATGTCACGCTGCGATTCTTATGCAATTATATGACTGCATATTGTTGTTGTGATGTTCTTCAGTCCAGAGACTGGTTTGATGCAGCTCTCCATGCTACTCTAACCTGTGCAAGGTTCTTCATCTCTCAGTACCTACTGCAACCTACATCCTTCTGAATCTGTTTAGTGTATTCATCTCTTGCTCTCCCTCGAGGATATTTACCCTCCACGCTACCCTCCAATACTAAATTGGTGATCCCTTGATGCCACAGAATATGTCATACCATCAGATCCCTTCTTCTAGTCGAGTTGTGCCACAAATTTCTCTTATCCACAATTCTGTTCAATACATCCTCATTAGTTATGTGATCTACCCATCTAATCTTCAGCATTCTTCTGTAGCACCACATTTCGAAAGCTTTCGTTCTCTTCTTGTCCAAACTATTTATCGTCCATGTTTCACTTCCATACATGGCTACACTCCATACAAATAGTTTCAGAAATGACTTCCTGACACTTAAATCTATACTCGATGTTACAAATTTCTCTTCTTCAGAAACGCTTTCCTTGCCATTGCCAGTGTACATTTTATATCCTCTCTACTTCGACCATCATCAGTTATTTTGCTGCCCAAATAGCAAAACTCATTTACTACTTTAAGCGTCTCATTTCCTAATCTAATTCCCTCAGCATCACCCGCTTTAATTCGACTACATTCCATTATCCTCGTTTTGCTTTTGTTGATGTTCATCTTATATCCTCCTTTCAAAACTCTGTCCATTCCGTTCAGCTGCTCTTCCAGGTCCTTTGTTGTCTCTGACAAAATTACAATGTCATCAGTGAACATCAAAGTTTTTATTTCTTCTCCATGGATTTTAATTCCTACTCCGAATTTTTCTCTTGTTTCCTTTACATAAAGGACTACATGACTACATAAAGAAATTAAATAAAGAAGACTGCCACTCTTCTCTGGTACACAATGATCGTGATACTGCCTCTTCCGTAGTGTTTCTTGAAAATGAACCTCATTTTAGTCGTTCAGTAACTGCAGTGACCTCAGAAGACATCGATGCTGTGATGAAAATGACTGAAGATTGAGAGGACCTAGATACTGGATAGCCTGTGGCACAGACCATCCATCGTTCACAATCATTTAGGCCTAACCAAGAGATGAGCTCGCTGGGTGCCGTGACAGAAGCTCAAAAACACACAAGAATTGTTTGGTGTCGTTCTATCACGACTTTAAAATATAGAAATGTCTTGATCTCACAGTTCTTCGTTTAGCGTTACGCGTTTCAATATTTCATCTTCAGATTGAAACTGTGAAACAAAGTCTGCAAGAAAATTAACGACAGCGTGTATGTACGTAACAACATAGATATGCATACAAGTATTCCACTTTACAGAAATTTTAATTAGTATCAATGCGTGGCGCTAGCATTGACTATAGAAAAAAAGTGAAAGAGTAACGTTGCAAACTTCTATGCATTGCGGTCAGAACCTCGAGAACAATTTGAAAAAATTTATTTATGGTAGTTTTATGGAAGAGAAACTCATATACTAACTGCATCAAACGTGCGTCGTTAAGTCACATCGTGAACTACTTTACAGATATAGTCTTTAGTCAATAATCAAAACAAAAGACAACTGCAAACCTAGTGTGTTACAATATAAAAATAAAACCGATGTAGGTAATAAATAAAATATAAGTGTGAAGGAATAAGTTTACAACCATCGCTAAATAAGTTTTTACATAAGTGTCACCAAATGTAGTCACGCTACAATAGACGAACACGTAATAAATGACGAAGCAGATTCATTCAAGTGAGTCCAGATTAGTGGGAACAACTTGTAATAATAAAGGACTATTATACAATAAAAACGGATTTTATTAATTTTTTAACTTAGTGTTAGATTGTACAACTGTCCAGCTGTTATGAATTTACAATTACCATAAAATGAAATGTTACATGAATATTAGCAATTGTAATCATTACACTAGTCGAAAAAACAACGTATGACATACATATAACCATTTAGGTAAGTCTAAATGAGTGGCAACAATTTGAAATAAAATATTACAATTTTGTCCTTTATTTTGTATTAAAAAACGTAAATGTGTAATATCAGAAACGTATAACAACTCGGCTTAAAGTAGATGCGTAAGGACATCCAAAAAACATCTTAGCATATTGTGGTTGAGGTTATAAAGTTAGGATCATTAGTTTACAAAACAGCTGATGCCTAGTCAGTCGTGATGCTAAAATGTGGTCATACTATTTCGGAATTAATGGATTCCATTTTGGCTTATAAGGAATGCAATGCGAACGTGTATAAAAATGTGGAATTGCAGAGATACATTAGCGAAATAAGCTCGTTGAATTGCTAGCGAAACCCAAACGTTCATCTTTCGTAAGGTTAACCACAATGTACCCGCAATGTACATAATTATATTAGACACGACAAGTTAAATTTACTGAACCCATATTTCAAAGTTGTGTCAAATCTGAAAAGTCGCCTGCCTCATCATCTATTTCTTCATCAAGTAATGGAAAGTTTCGTTTTATGCTTGAAAATTCGACAAAGGGCTATACAAAGACACTGTTAGCGTCCGCAGACGAAAATGTAAAGTCTCTGTATGTCCATTTTTTGACAGATGGATACGGGACCTAGGCTGATCTGTACAGAATGTCAGCCGTCTAACTTTCCAAATTGTTATTTTATTGGGCTACCAGTTTCGGCGATATAGTAGGCCGTCTTCAGACGTGACGGACGTGTAGGAAGATTTCCAACTGGACCAAAGGTTGCTATCTTCCTACACGTCGGTCAGGGAGCCTGAAGGCGGCGTAATATATCGCCGAAACTTGTAGCCCTATAAAATAACAATTTGGAAATTTAGGCTGCTGAAAGGGGTTTGATTTGAGATTCTGAAAATGTAATGCGTAAATGTTCTGTGGAATCATGAATTTAGAAAGACTCTGTAATGGTTTGGATTGTAGTGAATGATGACAATCACATTATCACTTATTATTCACAACCAGATTCTAGTTAAAAGTAAAAATATACATATTTGACGTTTTACATGGCGCACAGCCACAGCCACCGACCGAGAGTCCATTCACACATTGTTCTTACCCTCGCCACTGCGAGTGTGCCTTTAGGTGCCCTTGGAGTGAAGGCCTACTGACCATTGTCCCTCCAGTACAAAGTCCTCTTGGCGCTCGCTAACGCGTCTTTATTCATGTGACATTAAAATCGGTCACTAGACTGAAACACAGACCAGGAAAAGTCATGTGTTCCCAGGAGCGCTATCCACCACGTACAACACTTTGTCCTACCTTTTATCTGTCTTTTTCAGTAAGTCCTTTTGATAAATGTAAGTCCACTCTCTGTCTTGTTCCATGGACATGGATAGAGCTGTTTATGCAGTAATGAATAACAATAGTTTTTATGTTCGCATCTTATTGGTGAATGTACTCACATTACAATGTACATATTGTGTATTTTATTAAATACACAATATTTTTACAGTCAGTTTTTATTCTCACAGCCACTTTTTTGTAGTTCAAAAACTGTGTTCATACTTTGTGCATTTGTACCCCAGAACTTGACAAGAGGAAGGGACTAAGTGATAGCACAAGTGTGAAGAACGAAGGAATAACTACCATGGTACTTGAGAGAGTTGTAGAAAGGAAAATCTGTAGGGGCAGACAGACACTGGAACATATCCAACGATTAGTAATTGATGACATACGGGGTAGGTGACAGATGAAGAGGTTGTCACGGAAGAGAAATTCATGACAGCCGTATCAAACCGGTCAGAACACTGATAAAAAGAACAACAACGACTCTGTCATTGCAGCCTTCTCATAGGTTACATCCATCCAGATGTACTTGACATCTGACAGTGAGAATATTTTATGAACTTACCATCAAACCCTGTCCCAGACTATCAATGGATTACTGTTGTAAAGTGGGAGTGCCGATGGGTGATAAATTACTTGTTGATTTAAAATGTTCTGGTATGGTGGAGGACCTTATGTCTCCAGTAACTTGCAGAACTGAAGTACGACTTCACATCACGCTGCAGGTATTTCGTTCCAGACATTAATATTTGTGGAGACGTCTCAGCTGGCCTAGAGGCGTTCAACGAAGTTTTAGACCTGATAAGAAAAAGTAAATAGTTCTGGCGCAAATATTGATGAAATATACTAGAGGACTGCGAAAACCCAAATTGTGCTCAAAAATGGGTGCGGCTGTAGTTAGAAATGGATAATTGACGGTGTTAGACCTCTTGATTCCTTTCGCCATGTGGGCGTGGGATGGAGTACCCCTATGCAACATGATGAAGCTTAGCAGTTGGTGCTTTCGTAAAGTTATCCAAAAGTATATCTTTTTTTCGTCAAGTTTTTCTGTAACACATCTGTGTGGCTGGATGAGGTGTACGATATCTGTTAAAAGTATCCGGACACCTATTAGTGGATATTTATATATGATGTGCCCATCCGTCACCCAGAAATTGGATGAGGACACTTCCATTGACGTGTCTGCATGTCTGTGTGAGGAATGGTAGCTCAGCTTCCTCGAGAACCGAAACCTGAGAAGGTAGTGCGGCTGGACGCTGGGTTAGGAGCGTCGTCGACATCCTGACTTGTCCCAGAAGCGTTCCTTTGGGTTCAAATCGTGACTCTGGGTGGGCCAGATCATTTCAGGAATGTTACTGACCACAACCCATTGCCTCACAGATGCTGCAGTATAACTGTCTGCATTGTCACGCTGATACAGTCGTACTGTTCGAACTGTTCCTGTCCTGTACGCAGTACATAATGGCGTAAAATGTGGTCAGACCCGCCGGTCGTTGTAGCCGAGGGTTCTAGGCGCTTCAGTCGGGAACCGCGCTGCTGCTACGGTCGCAGGTTCGAATCCTACCTCGGGCATGGATATTTGTGATGTCCTCAGGTTAGTTAGGTTTAAGTAGTTCTAAGTCTAGAAGAAAGAAAACTGGCGTTCTACGGATCGGAGCGTGGAATGTCAGATCCCTTAATCGGGCAGGTAGGTTAGAAAATTTAAAAAGGGAAATGGATAGGTTGAAGTTAGATATAGTGGGAATTAGTGAAGTTCGGTGGCAGGAGGAACAAGACTTCTGGTCAGGTGACTACAGGGTTATAAACACAAAATCAAATAGGGGTAATGCAGGAGTAGGTTTAATAATGAATAGGAAAATAGGAATGCGGGTAAGCTACTACAAACAGCATAGTGAACGCATTATTGTGGCCAAGATAGATACGAAGCCCACGCCTACTACAGTAGTACAAGTTTATATGCCAACTAGCTCTGCAGATGACGAAGAAATTGAAGAAATGTATGATGAAATAAAAGAAATCATTCAGATTGTGAAGGGAGACGAAAATTTAATAGTCATGGGTGACTGGAATTCGAGTGTAGGAAAAGGGAGAGAAGGAAACATAGTAGGTGAATATGGATTGGGGGACAGAAATGAAAGAGGAAGCCGCCTGGTCGAATTTTGCACAGAGCACAACATAATCATAACTAACACTTGGTTTAAGAATCATGAAAGAAGGTTGTATACATGGAAGAACCCTGGAGATACTAAAAGGTATCAGATAGATTATATAATGGTAAGACAGAGATTTAGGAACCAGGTTTTAAATTGTAAGACTTTTCCAGGGGCAGATGTGGACTCTGACCACAATCTATTGGTTATGACCTGTAGATTAAAACTGAAGAAACTGCAAAAAGGTGGGAATTTAAGGAGATGGGACCTGGATAAACTAAAAGAACCAGAGGTTGTACAGAGATTCAGGGAGAGCATAAGGGAGCAATTGACAGGAATGGGGGAAATAAATACAGTAGAAGAAGAATGGGTAGCTTTGAGGGATGAAGTAGTGAAGGCAGCAGAGGATCAAGTAGGTAAAAAGACGAGGGCTAGTAGAAATCCTTGGGTAACAGAAGAAATATTGAATTTAATTGATGAAAGGAGAAAATATAAAAATGCAGTAAGTGAAACAGGCAAAAAGGAATACAAACGTCTCAAAAATGAGATCGACAGGAAGTGCAAAATGGTTAAGCAGGGATGGCTAGAGGACAAATGTAAGGATGTAGAGGCCTATCTCACTAGGGGTAAGATTGATACCGCCTACAGGAAAATTAAAGAGACCTTTGGAGATAAGAGAACGACTTGTATGAATATCAAGAGCTCAGATGGAAACCCAGTTCTAAGCAAAGAAGGGAAAGCAGAAAGGTGGAAGGAGTATATAGAGGGTCTATACAAGGGCGATGTACTTGAGGACAATATTATGGAAATGGAAGAGGAGGTAGATGAAGATGAAATGGGAGATATGATACTGCGTGAAGAGTTTGACAGAGCACTGAAAGACCTGAGTCGAAACAAGGCCCCCGGAGTAGACAATATTCCATTGGAACTACTGACGGCCGTGGGAGAGCCAGTCCTGACAAAACTCTACCATCTGGTGAGCAAGATGTATGAAACAGGCGAAATACCCTCAGACTTCAAGAAGAATATAATAATTCCAATCCCAAAGAAAGCAGGTGTTGACAGATGTGAAAATTACCGAACTATCAGCTTAATAAGTCACAGCTGCAAAATACTAACACGAATTCTTTACAGACGAATGGAAAAACTAGTAGAAGCCAACCTCGGGGAAGATCAGTTTGGATTCCGTAGAAACACTGGAACACGTGAGGCAATACTGACCTTACGACTTATCTTAGAAGAAAGATTAAGGAAAGGCAAACCTACGTTTCTAGCATTTGTAGACTTAGAGAAAGCTTTTGACAATGTTGACTGGAATACTCTCTTTCAAATTCTAAAGGTGGCAGGGGTAAAATACAGGGAGCGAAAGGCTATTTACAATTTGTACAGAAACCAGATGGCAGTTATAAGAGTCGAGGGACATGAAAGGGAAGCAGTGGTTGGGAAGGGAGTAAGACAGGGTTGTAGCCTCTCCCCGATGTTGTTCAATCTGTATATTGAGCAAGCAGTAAAGGAAACAAAAGAAAAGTTCGGAGTAGGTATTAAAATCCATGGAGAAGAAATAAAAACTTTGAGGTTCGCCGATGACATTGTAATTCTGTCAGAGACAGCAAAGGACTTGGAAGAGCAGTTGAATGGAATGGACAGTGTCTTGAAAGGAGGATATAAGATGAACATCAACAAAAGCAAAACAAGGATAATGGAATGTAGTCGAATTAAGTCGGGTGATGCTGAGGGAATTAGATTAGGAAATGAGACACTTAAAGTAGTAAAGGAGTTTTGCTATTTGGGGAGCAAAATAACTGATGATGGTCGAAGTAGAGAGGATATAAAATGTAGGCTGGCAATGGCAAGGAAAGCGTTTCTGAAGAAGAGAAATTTGTTAACATCCAGTATTGATTTAAGTGTCAGGAAGTCATTTCTGAAAGTATTCGTATGGAGTGTAGCCATGTATGGAAGTGAAACATGGACGATAAGTAGTTTGGACAAGAAGAGAATAGAAGCTTTCGAAATGTGGTGCTACAGAAGAATGCTGAAGATTAGATGGGTAGATCACATAACTAATGAGGAAGTATTGAATAGGATTGGGGAGAAGAGAAGTTTGTGGCACAACTTGACCAGAAGAAGGGATCGATTGGTAGGACATGTTCTGAGGCATCAAGGGATCACCAACTTAGTATTGGAGGGCAGCGTGGAGGGTAAAAATCGTAGAGGGAGACCAAGAGATGAATACACTAAGCAGATTCAGAAGGATGTAGGTTGCAGTAGGTACTGGGAGATGAAAAAGCTTGCACAGGATAGAGTAGCATGGAGAGTTGCATCAAACCAGTCTCAGGACTGAAGACCACAACAACAACAACAAGTCTAGGGGACTGATGACCTCGGATGTTAAGTCCCATAGTGCTTAGAGCCATTTGAACCTTTTTTTTTTGTGGTCGGACCTTACCCATTTAACGTTTTCTAAAGCGCACTAAGGGATTCCCCGTATCATAATTGCACCGTCTCTGGACTTTACTGTTGGCACCACACATGGTGGCAGGTAACATTCTCCAGGCATTCGCCAAACCCAAACGCTTCCAGTGGACTAGCACAGGGTCTACCATGATTCATCATTTCAAATTACTCGTTTCCAGTCATCCACTTGTAACGGTGACACCGACAATCTTAAACGGCAGTCGATGCTATCGACCCACCTGTACGAGGAATTTTTGAGAAAGTTGTGACCGTGAGATATAATGGGAACAGAACAATCAGACAGGGATTCGTTTCCGAAACACTCCAGCAGAGTATAACCAACAGTAAACAGGTGGGTCAGGAACAGGTGTTAGACGTTCTCCCAGCACAAAAGCAAGTCGTAATATTATGTATTAATATCGGTCGCCAGCCTGATTAGGCATTCTTGTGTCAAGTAATATAATAAAGCAGGATGCAGTGCTAAGGCTAACCTAACCTTCCTTGACACACACACTCTAAACTCTTTGTTTATATCGGCTCACACTACAACACAGTAACTTAACCTTGCGGATAGATGTACTACAAACTTGGAAGTCAGACAAACAAATGGCCAATGAGATACCAAACAGTAACATATTCCTCTCAACAACAGGAACCTTAAATGAACAAGATGCAGCAGTTTATAGAACTAACCACCAACACACATGAAACTAACAGCAATATTAAACAGGGAAGAGCATGAAATTATTCTGACTTAAATCAGAGGGTCTTTTAATGATCATAATCTATAACATCATTCCTTAGTAGAGGGTCTCTAAGCCTGTGCATTAACCAACTTGCAATACAATAGTTAACACAGTAAATGTTTCTTTCTTAAGCTCTGTTTGAAGCAATTAAACAGAATTCAAATCTAACTACACTACATCTGAAGAAGCCTTTGCTTTGCTTTATTGACTAAGTAGCCTAGTACCGAGGGCTGTTAATCTTTCATGGTTTGAAGAACGATGCTCTTTAACAAAACTACACAAGTATAATAATTAATAAGTAAAGCACAACAAACGATAATTCTTCAAATAATAAATGTGCTTTGATAAGCAGTTTTTAACCTACTCAAAATATAGTTGGCTGTGCAAATGCCAACACAACATTAAATTCAAGTTCAAACACATTCTTATGAAATGAACACTGATAAGACTTTTTAATTCTGATCTAAGTGCATAAATGCAACAGTTAATAATCTTTTTCACTTCAGATCAATATTGTTGTTCTTTTAACCAACAGCTTTACTATTTCTTGAATGCGATTTTCACTCTGCAGCGGTGTGAGCGCTGATATGAAACTTCCTGTCAGATTAAAACTGTGTGCCGAACCCGAGTTCGAGTCTCGGTTCGACACATAGTTTTCATCTGACAGGAAGTTTCAGCTTTACTATTTTCAGGCAGCTTTTCAAATAAGGCAAATTATTTAAGAAAATGATTGCAGATTGATTTAAAAATGCTCTGGAAGTGGAGCATTTCTCAGACTATACAACTGGACTTTAAACACTATAACTCTACACATTAGAAAGCAATCATAACTATTTTTACAGCTCCCGAACAAATCGTTCCACAATAAATTAGGACATTCGGAATTAAATTCATTAGGATAGGATTCCTCGCAGGTTTGTGATAAACACAGGTGTAAAATAGAGTTATTAGCAACACCACGATTATTATTAAAATCAGCCAAATTTCACAAATACCTGGTCCATTTACAGAGTGCCAAATATAAACAATTTAGTGGATGGCTGGTGGCAGTGGTGGCGTAATTGCCAGTGGCTGTTAACATAGCGGCGATGCAGTCATAGCAGAACTGTTGACCTCGCCCTGTTACAGATCTTCTTGGGGTCGGAATTATATTTTCACTGGGCCAAAAACCATGCAGTGATAATAGTATCACCAAATGCAACATCCGAAGCCCATACGTACTGCTCTTAAGCTCTTCTGGCCTCAAAACTCCAACAACATGAGCCATAATGATCCGCTACAGCTAGCGATATGTTAACCACGGCACGGCTCTAGCCAAACTCCTTACCCGTGACATAGAACGAGTTGCCACTTGCCCGCCAACCACACTTTTTCCACTCCGCCAGGCTACTTCCGTAGCTGCGGGGCTTCACCACATCTCTTACATTCAACCCCACGTTCCCTAATTGTGAACCAAGTCATTCATAGTATATTATATAATAATAGTCATTCCATTAGTTATTTAAAGCCAGTAGCACAGTTTAAACAACATAGTTAAAAAAGTTCACATAACTGAAATATGTATACATAGTCAAATAATTTCCATGACACCGAACGAGGTGGTGCAGTGGTTAGCACAGTGGACTCGCATTCGGGACGACAACGGTTCAAACCCGCGTCCGGCCATCCTGATTTAGGTTTTCCGTGATTTACCTAAATCGCTCCAGGTAAATGCTGGGATGGTTCCTTTGAAAGGGCACGGCCGACTTCCTTCCCCGTCCTTCCCTAATCCGATGAGACCGATGACCTCGCTGTTTGGTCTCTTCCTCCAAACAACCCAACCCCAACCCATTCCATGACAGATACGACACTCTATGTAAACTACATGACAAATTGACATAGAAACATCGATACAGATACAAAATAGGTCCAAAATAGGTGTTACTCACTGTCCACTGGCCGACCGTTACACCCCATTCTTTTTCACTCCCGACAGTCACCGAGCTAGCTGGACTGCTGGTATCACTTGGGAACTCACGAATGATTTCTTCTGCTGATTTCATGCGATATTTTACAACTAATCTCCGCAACGTTCGACGGTTCCTGTCCGCCAGTACGTAAGGTCTGCGTGATGTTAGTTTGTCTGTGGTTGTCTTCCGCATCTTCCACTTCAGTCACATCAATATCAGTTGACTTGGGCAGCGGTAGAAGGGTCAGATGTCCCTGATGGATCTGCTACTCAGGTGACATCCAATGACTAGTTCGCGTCCGAAGTCACTGAGCTGGCCTGACGGACCCGTTCTGCTGATATCGCTTCTCTGCCTATACACGACAACACAGTACACCCCGCCGACTCTTATACTGCCTCTCGTGGCTCACATCTGGTGGTCAATTCGCATTACGTACGGGTGTCGGGATACTTTTGATCAGATCGCATGTATCGCTGTTTGCTCGGGAAGGGTGACGGCGTAACTTTTCTGAATGAAAACGTGTTTGTTTGATGTGAACGAAACATGGGCTGGTTTCATACCTTAAACTTTATGTATAAGTGTAGTTGTCGTGAACAATGCAGGTAGTGTAATTACGAAAACGCTGTTTGATGAGGTAAGTCGCCAAACTATCTGAAACTGTATAACTGTATAAATGTGTTGCAAATAGCCTCTACCAAATTAATTAGAAAACCAAAACTGTAAACTAAGGAAACGATCGTGTGTAATTCTGCTTTATATGGTGCAGTGATAAGTGGAATTTAAACTTCCTAAATGACTGAAGGACGACTAACTTCTAAAAACCTATATTGTGAGTACTGAATTTCATCTTTTGACAGTTACGATAATGTTTAAAAAATTACTTTTTATATCAAGTGTATAACCAAGTCATCATTCAGTTGGTAAAGCAGTGGTAAATTTACAATCTTTGAGTGCAAGACGTATGAACTGATAACTTATCCGGTCACGTCTGAACAATAAAATGAACTAACCTAACCCAATAAAGCCTTGCATTATTCAGACAGATCATAACTACACCAAGAAGCAGCGCAGCAATAACGTTTCCTCAGATCTTCATTTGTCAAAATAATTTTTACCAGATGACATTCCAAATTCATCCTCAGCTTTATCTTTATCTCCGTTCTCTGCAAACTATTCCAAAACGCTCAGTAGCATAGCCAACACCCGGCTCAGTCGCTAGCTTCTTTTAGAATCCAACGACAATGCTACTAGCAACCAAAGATCACGATGCTTGTACTCAAAACAGCCGTGGCGTAAGATATCGTCTACTGAAAAGTGATATTAAAAAACAGTCCTAGGTTTCAGTCCTAAGTTTTTTATATTAATTACAGTACTTGGTTTCTTTACTACCGCGCCACAATGGACTGGAATAAATTTTATTGTAAACTATTGTTTGAAACTAGCGAATACGCAGTATTGTAGAATACTCAGTATAATGTCGTTTATTGAAACTGAACTACTCTTCTCAAACGATCACTATAGACATACAAAAACAATTTGAAGACGACTATTCATCAAGAGCGTCAGTGAGGTCCGTCGGAGCTGGTCCTAGCTCAGCGAGGAACTGGCTGTACTGCTACTGCGCTGGCCTTATAAAGCCGGCGGAGGCTGGCGGAGTACTCCAACTTTCCTTGTATCTGTGAGGAGACCTCCGAAGAGAAAGGTTCGCATTAGTCTCTAGCAAGTTTTGTTTGTTTTGAAGAATTTTTTTCCTCTTGGTTGCGCCTGCAAGTGCTTGTGTATGTTATATGGTACACAGAAGTGTCTTGAGTGTAGTCTGCCTGGCAGGGGCCGTCTGTGGCAGACGTAACAGAAACTGTCCACGTATAAACATGAAGTACAACATCGATGAAAATATAGAGCTCACATGATGAGCAAATAAGAAAAAAGTGACTGCAAGTTTATATTCTGGTGAACTAGTACGTCCCACTTCAGTACCGCAATGCTTAGGAAACAACTCGTTGAGGAAGCAGAAGGTAGCGCCTCCATTGCACTCTGTAGGTCCCTCTTCGGTTCCGCTTCGTCGCTACCCGATCAGCTGGTGCTGGGCGGAGGCGGCGCCCGCTTTAAAACGCGTAATCCCGCCAAATAAAACAGCTCCTGCCGCCCACCTCCTGCACAGTTCGCCTCGCCTTGCCTCGCCCAGGCCCGCGTTCGTCGGAATGGCGTTTTAAATTCCCCCATTCGAGTGGCATTATGTTTAAGCCGTACCGTACCTGCCCACCCATTGGCCCCCGGGGGGCCCCTTTTAGGAAGTCGCTACACGTCACCTCCATCGAGAACCTGTGATTGTTTCCAGGCCGGGCCATAAAGAAGTCCCTTCGCGCGGAACGGAATCGATTGCGGGCCGTCCAGGCACTGTGGCGCGCCCCCCGCCGGCGCCGGGCACTAACATTCGTCTCAAATGATCAATCGTGAAGTTAAGAGGAGCAAGTTGGGCCCAAAATAAACAGAGAACGCGCCCCGCGCCGCGAAGCGACACGTCCGGGGAAACAATCAGGCGCAGCTACTCCAGAAATAAAAGGTTCCCCCGGGAGGCGGCGCCTGCGCTCCAGACTTACCATCGCGTCGCCTCGCTTCCTCAATGTGTTCCTCGCGCGTATATCTCGCGGCACGGCCGCCAGCGACCCGGCTAACGGCAGTTACCCGTCCACTTACAACGACGCATTACGTTCCTGTTTCGTGCTGCCATTTCTTATTGCCTGCTCGCACTCTCTGAATTCTAATGAACAACACAGCCGAGATCTTCGAACAGGAAGCCGTTAAAACAAATTGAGTCAAATAAAAGATTTTTTGCATTATATATGCCCTATTCACGTACCTTTTTTCTCTATTTTTTTGTCTTCAGATGATATCCAGTAATTCACCAGCTACATATTGTTTATACGTCTACATACGATGCGCTTTTTAAATTTACATGTTGCACTGGTGTCCAGAAGCAGCACACTGCTCTTTATGAAGATGGTATACCATCTTCATATAGTTAAGGCTAACCGGCCATTGACCTTCTGGTTCTGTGCTGGATGCACACGTTTTGTCCGAACTCTTACGGGACTCGGTAAGATTGCGTGCTGCGAGTAATGAGTGTAATGGGCAGGGGCACTACGAATGTAGTGCGTGGACATTAAGTTGGGAATATGGGTCTCACGGGGAGCGTGCAAGAGATAAATCCTTGCAGTCCCACTATCCTCTGTGCCCTCGGTGGCTCAGAAGGATAGAGCGCCTGCCATGTAAGCACGAGATCCCGGGTTCGAGTCTGTCGGGGCACACATTTTCAACTGTCCCCATTGATGTATATCAACGCCTGTCGACAGCTTAGGGTCATGATTTAATTATCATTTGAAACTGCTCTTTCTTCGTCCTGTGTCTAATTCGCGATATAATAATGCAAACTGTCAACATATGGCCATAGGATCGTGTTCTGCACGGAAGATGGCGTACCGCTCCACGGACAACTATGCCAACAATAACGTCAGGGCACCTATCAAACGGGGTAGTGTTTGCCGAGTAGTCCGCAATCACAAACGCTGTGTGCACAGCCACAGACGGTGCAGTATGGAACAGATAAGACGTCTACCAGTCACTCTGCAGTGGAGGACCATAGGAAGAATGGAAGCAGGAACAGTCTCGAACCGATATGGCCCTATGGCTTAATGTGAATTGTTCTGTTGTTGTTTCTCGGATGTTGTGACATTTTGTAGAGACCTAAACTTTATACCGAAGACCAGGGCAGGGCTGACCACGTGTGACATCAGACAGAGGGGACCGCTATTTGGCGATGGTACCGCCTCACTACTGCATTACAACTGGCATCTGACCTCGCAACATTCCCTGGACGTGTTGGAGGGAGGCAAACGATGTACAGAAGGCTCCAGCAGAGTGACCTTTATTGTTGTAGACTTGCTGTATGTTTGCCTCTGACGCGTCTTCACAGAAGGGAACGTCTAGATTGGACCCATCAATATGCCACGTTGATGGTCGAATAGAGGGCCAATGTTCTTTTCATAGATGAATCCCGGTTTGATCTGGAGAGTGACTGTTGATAGATTCGCATCTGGAGGGCATGTGGAACACGATTTTGGGACCCAAACATTGTGGAAAAAGCCCGATATCGAGGAGGATCCCCAATGGTGTGGACATGGATTATGATGACCACTCGAAAACCTCTTCATTGGATTGTAGGGTGAATCAGTAAGATTTAACAACAGTCAGGCACCGTGAGGATATCTTGGGATCTCATGCGCGGTTGTTGCTAGGTGCTCTGGGCCCAGACTTCCTACTGATGGACGATAATGCTCGACCTCCTAAAGCATAGGTGTTTGACGTTTTCTTGGAAACAGAAGATATTCCACACCTGGTTTGGCCTGCTAGCTCTCCCGGTTTGAATCCGATAGAGTATATCTGGGATGCACTAGGGAGACAGGTTGCATCACTTGTGCATTCACAAACCACTCACCTAGACTTTTGAGCACCTCTGTAAGAAGAATGGGCGTTATTGTCTCAACATGAGATTGATGGCATCATTCGCAACATGCCTCGTCGTTGTCAGGCCTGTATTGCTGCTGGAAGTGGCCATACCCCATACTGAGCATATTAAACAGTTGTCGGAGTGTGTGCACAAACCCGTTAAGTTGGAATAAATGAAGAACATATTTGTCTACCGATATGCTCTGTTGCAGACGTATACGTTCTGTATTCTACACATTGTTTCTACATTACTGTCACTTGTTTATAGTGTTTTGGGCAATATAAATGGATCTTGCAAAATTTCCGTTTGCTGCTTTAATTTTCGACACCATTTTATATACATTAGGCTACATCTACAGACTTGAACACAGCTTACTACCTGTCTGACCGTAGCCCGAGTACGTAATGATCTTAGTATTAAGTATTTTGTTATACAAAACTTTGACCCATGAATGAACAAAAACGTGCTGTGACTTATTAACTTAGTATTTGGGACTAAGCAAAACGTCATAGCACAACGGAAACTATTAACGGGTCTTTAACATATGTTTAGCCGCACGGGATTAGCCGAGCGATCTGAGGCGCTGCAGTCATGGACTGTACGGCTGGTCCCGTCGGAGATTCGAGTCCTCCCTCGGGCATGGGTGTGTGTGTTTACCCTTAGGATAATTTAGGTTAAGTAGTGTGTAAGCTTAGGGACTGATGACCTTAGCAGTTCAGTCCCATAAGATTTCACACACATTTGAACATTTTTTGAACATATGTTTAACTAATCGTAACGAAAAGTTAAGAGCAAGCCGTTCGATTGTTCTAACACAATCTGAAGGTGTACGTGCACGCGAAGCAGACGTAGACTCCACTTTGCATGGCCTAGCACCTATTCGTAAAAAGCACGAATTACAAAAAGAGGATTGCAGTACGTGTCTGTAAGTTCTCTGGAGTTCAAACCTACCCGTTTTTTGGCCTTAATATCCGTGCAGAGAAGACAAAACTCTGTCTGCTAACGGCAGCTCATCGTGATAGCAATACCGCTGTACGCAGAACTATTCAGTGAACTGGGCTCGTATCATCTAGGAACGTGGACAACGGATAAGGGAGAACGTGGGCATTGAGCGTGAAAACAGTAAGCCATTTTGAAATGACTTTACGATGAAATAATTAAGGATATATTTGATATTGATTCCTGTTATTATTCAGTAATTACACATGCACGTCAAAGGCCCAAGTGGGAATACAATACCACGTATTATCAGAACAGTATAATATAACTCGATATATTTCATATGCCCGTGATATTATTAAAAGAGTGCAAAAACTACGTTAACCAACGGATGACTTAACGAACGACAGTTATTGATCCTTGCACAATGAAAAAAGCTTCAATCTGAACAATACATTTACCTCAGTCACTTCTTCAGAACTGAAAAAAATCTAGTTACACAATGTTATGCCAAAGTTCACGGTCGAGCAATGCTCTCACTCTAAATTCCTGAATATTACAGCCTCCCCTGCCCCCTCCCCCCCCCCCCCCTCTCTCTCTCTTTTCTTTTTTCTTTTTAATTTTCTTTTTATTTGTTTATTTCATCTTTCTTCCAAATGGTTTTATGCGCACTGCTACGAAATCCTATGTCAACCTTTTTATCTCAGAGTAGCAGTTGCAACCTACATCCTCATTATTTGCTGGATGTATTCCAATCTCTGTGTTCCTCTATACAGTTTTTACGTTCTACAGCTCTCTCCATGGTATCTTAACAGGTGCCATACCATCCTGTCCCTTCTTCTCGTCAGTGTTTTCCATATATTCCTCTCCTCACTGATTCACTGAAGAACCTCCTCATTCCTTACCTTATCAGTCCATTTCAATTTTCAACATTCGTCTGTAGCAACACATCTCAAATGCTTCGATTCTCTTCTATTCTGGTTTTTCCCACAATCCATGTCTCACTACCATACAGTGCTGTGCTGCGAACATACATTCTTAGAAATTTCTTCCTCAAATTAAGCCTACATTGGATACTAGTAGACTTCTCTTGGCCAGGAATGCTCTTTTTGCAAGTGGTAGCCTGCTTTTGATGTCCTCCTTCCTCCGTCAATCCTGATGGTAAGTTTCTCGCTGTTCTCCTTTCTGCTGCATCTCATTACTTTCGTCTTTCTTCGATTTATTCAAAATCTATATTCTGTTCTCATTAGACCATTCCATTCAACAGATCTTGTAATTCTTTTTTACTTAGGGTAGCAATGTCATTAGCGAATCTTATCGCTGATATCCTTTCACCTTGAGTTTTAAGCTCACTCTTGGACCTCAATTTTGCTTCCGTTATTCCTTCTTCATTGTATAGACTGAAGAGAAGGGCTAAAAATTACATCTCTGCCTTACTACCTTTTTGATCCGAAAACATCGTTCTTGGTCTTCTAGTCTTTTATTCCCTCTTGGTTCTTGTACATACCGTATATCACCCAGCTATCCCTATAGCTTAGCTTTGCTTTTTTTTAAGAATTTCGAACATCTTTCACAATTTTCTAGGTCGATGGGTCCAATGAACGAGTCTTGATTTTTCTTCAGTCTTGTTTCCATTATAAACCGCAATGTTAGCACTGCCTCGCTGGTGCTTTTACCTGCCCTAAAGCCAAATTGATGGTCAACCAACAGATCCTCATTTTTCGTTTCCATTCTTCTGTATATTGCTCTTGGCAGCATCTTGGACGCATGAGCTGTTAAGTTGATTATGAGATAAATCTTGCTCTTATCAGCTCTTGCTATCTTCGGAACTGTTTGGATGATGTTTCTCCGAAATTCTGATGGTGCATGGGCAGTCTCATACACTCTACACACAAATGTGAATAGTCTTTTTGTTGCCACTTTCCGCAGTGCTTCTTGCAACATAGATCTGGCAATCTCAGCCAAATACAAGACAAAAGAATTTGAACTTATTAGCTGCAAGGAGCGTACAGCATCACCATGCCCAGGGTCTGCGGAAGCGAGTACCTTTGTATGTCCATCCTCATGGGTAAGCGATGTCATGCTTTAACTGCTGAGTCACGTAACTGGTCAGCAGGGCTCCGTACACGAAATAAACAGTGCAGACCTTCTTTTACTATGCAGTCAAAGATGAGACGAAAACAGTGCATAGATAGTGTTGCACAATGCTAGTTACACTAATCACATAGTGATGTTTAACTTGAAAGATGTTTCTAACACGTGCTTTCAAAACATAAATATCCAAAACAAAACAAAATTAAATATCTGTCTGAATTTTTAAAGCAGATTCCTATGATGTGTTAAATTCTTCCACGATGTGTACCGCAAAGTACAGTAATGGAAGTAGATAGTTGACCTTCAGCTAGCTGAACTTGCAGTATAATTAGGTTTGCTGAGTTCTGTCTTTGGTACAACGCTTATAATAAGCGACTGAAGTCGACCTCTTCTTCACTGTCATGATTGCACACTAGGTAGTCTATAATTTGCTCTATAGTGCAGACTAGGGTACTAACGTTGATGACCTAGCCACACAGGAGCTCTGAAGCCGTTCACTCAGTCTGATTCCGTCAAATCTCGGTTTAATCGGCGGTACCGGCTGAACAAGGGCACAAGATGTCAATTTCAATTTTTCTTGCAGTCTCAGTATGTATATAATCAGAGGTGATCGCATTCACATATGGTGCTGTCTATCCCTTGTACTTTTAGAGTCCGTGAAGATTAGACCTTTCTTAAATTCCTTCCTTATTCCCCAGATGAGCGCACTCGAAGAGCCAATATTTCAGTGGTGCAATTGGGCGCGTCATTAGGTACAGCATACTTTCCCGTAGATTCTGTTAGTGCGTAGTATTTTTGAGACTTAAACAGTGGTTATATACGTAAAATTCTGCGCTGAAATGCTAAGATTTGCATATCCAAACAGTAGTACACATCATGCCAGTTTGACATTTGGTGCTTGCTGCCTTCATGGTATTATATTTATGATGGCCAACAGAGTAAGATATGGTGTATTCTATGAATATAGCAGGTGATGGGTCTGCTGAGTTTCGCTCAGATGGGTCACCGACGATTCGTGTTGCTTCTCAGTATAATCAGTCCACATGCGATAGCGGAGGTTGCCCCGGCGGCGAACACACGAGCCTTCTTGCACATTTGTAAATATCTTATGAAGAAATACACTAAATTGTTTAATGGGATGGATATGACATTAATACTAAAAAACTGCGAAAAAATAAGAGCGGTTTAATATGTTTAATTACATTTTAAAAGCTATCTGTTCTCAACACCAGCACGATCTGCATGAGACACAAAACATTGTAAATCTGTACACAGAAATAAAAGTAATTACAACAGTAATAGCAAAGTTATTTCAAGCTTTCAAAATAGTAGCTCTCCGTTGAAACTCTGAACTCGTTGAGGGCTGGCGGGCTGAGTGCATCGTAAGGAAAATGCCACTTCATGAAGTCCCCTCCCAAAAAATTATTGCCAGCAGTTTTCTAGTTACTGTTGAATTAAATTGGCAACTTCAAATGCTCCGCAGTATGAAAAACTAGTTTTAAAAATTTTGTTTTTTTTTAAGTGCAAAAGGTAGTTGTTGAAATGTGTAAGATGTTTGATTACCTCATCTTCCAATAGGTCAATGAAAGCGTTTTTAGACCTACATCTAGATACACTCTACGCAAGCCACCAGACAGTGCATGATGGAGCGTACCTTTTACGACTGCTAATCATTTACGTTTCTGTTCCACTCGCCAATAAATCGAGGGAAAAACGACTGTCTGTCTTCTTCCGTACGGGCCCAAATTTCTCTTATCTTGTCTTCGCGGTAATTAGACGAAATGTACGTTGGTGGCAGTTGAATCGTTCTACAGTCAGCCGCAAATGCCGCTCCTCTAAATTTTCTCGATAGCGTTCCGTGAAAAGAATGTCATGTTCTCTTCAGGCATTCCCATTTCAGTACCCGAAGCCTCTCCGTAATACTCGCGTGTTTATCGAACTTACCGATAACAAATCCAGCAGCACGCCCTTGAATCGTTTCCATGTCTTACTGTAATTCGACCTCGTGTGGGTCCCAAATACACCGGCAGTACTCAAGAATAGGGGCACTTCACTAGTGTTTTGTACGCGAAATCCTTTATAGGTCAGCTACAGTGTCCTAAAATTCTCCCAATAAACTGACGATTCACCTTCTCCTCTATTGATCTTACGTGCTCGTTTTCATTTCATATCGCTTTGCAACGATACCTTTGGAGAACAATGTTAACATTTGCAGCCATTTTATAAATGGATTACAAAAAAGTCTCTTCCGCAAAAACATTTATTTCAATGGTAACCGGTTTCGATCAGTATTTGACCATCTTCAGACGCTCATGCCATGATGGTAGACGGAGGCGGCGAATGGGGAGGGTGTTGTAACTCCACGAACGTCATTTGCTTTAATGATAGAGACTGTTTTGTAATACATTTTTAAAGTACTTTTAGCTAGACCGCTGTTTCTCCACGAGAAATGTTCCCAAAAATTACTAGTTACAGTTATCTTTCTTAGTTTCATTTTAATTATTCTTTATCTTATAGGTAAGAAAAAAGTTAGTCTTTTGCAATGAATGTTTTATTTGTCTGTAAAAAAAATATTTTTCGTCTGTTGATGCTAGTTGTCCTCAGTGGTATTCATTTTTATGTCCGTTTTGTCTATCTTCGTGTTCTTCTGTATGTACTGGATGCACATAGCATCAATTTCTTCCAATTGCTAGGTTTGATTTAAGCATTTCTCTACGCGCAATCCACAATGCAGAACACTGCACACGTTACTGTGCACTTGCTTTAGGGTATATTAAACCGTGAAGCGTGTGAGCGAGAACATGTGTAATGTGCTACAGTATAGATTACGTGCAGTGAAGTGCTTAATGTACCAGTCGCATACTTACTACAGCGACACACACGAATAACCGTATTTACTATCATACCACGATGCATTTTCACAGGTTCAACAGTTTACTAGTCAAAAAACGGACTGCTCCAAGGCGGTGTAAGTCGACAAGGGAGCGGGCCAAGTTTGCACTGGAACAGCTTCCTCTACTATAAAGCAGTAACAGATTGCCGACTGTTGGCCATTTATCAAAACAAAGGGATAGCTCATGCCCTCTACCAAATCGATAATACAACTGCGAGGTGCCGGGGCTAGCAGTGTATTTAAATTCTTCTAGAATCTTCATATGGAAATGATGCTCTAAGCCCCCTCCCCCCCTTTTCTAACTCCGACTTTTGCTGTTGCACATGGATTAAGAAGAAACGCGAACTGACTGTAATCGACCCTGCAAGTGGGGTAGAAAAGAGTTCGGCACCTGCAATAATTTGATTCGATAGAAATTAATTTGATAAAGGAAAGTTTCGTTAACGTAGTGAGGAATGAAAGGGTTGCTTTACCGATCCACAGAATGAAAGTTCTGTCCAAAATAACAATATGATTTATTATGACTAAACTCAAAATAATAAACAAAACACATGAAACATTTACAATACGTGAAATTGGGTATTCAAATAAATGCTATGAAGGTGAAGTTGTCCATAAACTAGATTGTGACATTTATGACCAAGTAGTATGTCGAGCCAATTCCTTGCAACTCATTCAGTCTGGAACCGCGTGACTGCTACGGTCGCAGGTTCGAATCCTCCCTCGGGCATGGATGTGTGTGGTGTCCTTAGGTTAGTTAGGTTTAAGTAGTTCTAAGTTCTAGGGGACCGATGACCACTGATGTTAAGTCCCATAGTGCTCAGGGCCATTTGAACCATTTTTGAACCTTGCAACTCAAATCTTAAGAGAAACACCCAGCCAACCCAACATTAATTGCTGCTACAGTAGTGAGAACTCAGACAATGAACACCCAAGACAGAACCACATTAGAAACGACGGGCACAGGTACGCCCTGCTGAGCTCTGATTGTCACATAGCAAAATTCCCTGATTTGTCGGTGCTGCGGACATACATTACCAAGCTGTCTGCTTAACTGCAAGGACACGATCTGGCATACTGGAGGCGATGGCTGGTTGCTTCGCCATCCCATCGTGGTGATGATAATGTCGAGAGTATAGGCTGAAACAAATTCTCCTGGTCTGATTGTTCCAGACTAAAGACTTCCTAGCAACACAAATGCGTCTCTGAGGGAGACGAAGAAGGCTCGCTACACAATCACTGACGATGCAGTGAGTGATTTTAACAAGCGGACTCACACAGTAACTCCGATAGAGTCAACTTTAGCCAAAACTGCTCAAGACGGACAACACAGGCCGCTTGTACGCAGAACGCTCAATTGCCAACTGTACTGGGAAAGTTACATTGAAGTCGAAACTGCAGCAACTTCGTCAAACAGTTACAATTAAATGAAAGTACATTAGACAGCCAACGGAAGGCAGGCTGTCCAGAGCAGCGAGAGCTCAGTTTAGTAACCTACTCCAACCGAAAGGCGAGAGCCGACCCTCTCAAGAGCACCCGTACAAGTCGAACACAGAACATTCCCGCCCCCACAACAGTGGCAGTGGTTAAACGTTCCAATCAGCAACTCGAAAATCGGTGTAAAATTCCACTCTATTGTCGACGCACTACTATCCCACCAATGGTGATACTTGGCGCCAATTTCTGCTCCGATTTTGCTACGTCACAGAGCTATTCCCTGAGTAAGCCAATCGCAGTTATGATTTTGCAGAAAACGCGGGAATTTTCCGTCTCGCTGGTAGCCCGCCAGAAAGTGTTTTCACTAAGTTTCTGCGAAGTGACGGAATCTCTAGCCCAGCCGCTCCGTCAGGCCCCTGTGGGCGTGTCGCCCCCCGCACTTATGACAATGTCGGCGTCTGGAAAGCATCCACTCGACTTCCTCACACCCGTCGGCTTAACCCTTTCAGGATCAGCAGTACTCGCCTGTCACCGGACCACCTGGGTGACGACAGACGCTGCGTGGGAAGTCCGCTTGTGAAGGAATAGCAACTTTTCACCACATGCAATTAGAGAGGAAAATCGAATTACTCAGAGTAAGATAGAAATATGAGAGGGGGGCTCATGCCACTCTGACAACTTTTACGAATTTATTGCACCTGAAAGTTTTTCTATTGAATTACCCTTGTACTTGTAAATTCTGAATTGTATCACGCGAACTGAACATGAGACAAAACGCTTATTCACACAAACAAAATTACCTAAAAATTTGTTCTTAACTGTATTTTTCAACTAATTTTGTCTTACTCATTTCTGTATATATGATATTTAGGCATTTTGTTGATAATGTTCAAAGTGTACTGTGTGCGACGGGTTGTTACATCAGTACAGAGGAAACGGGTGTGGGGAGGGTAAAGGATGAATAAACAGCTCATCCCAGGCAAGCTGCTCTTAATGTGATTGCCGTCCTCAGTGGTAGGCGCTCTGGCCTTCAGCGCAGGGAGACAATCTTCTTACTTTTCGCCCTTTATGTTGTGCCGGCACGGCCGCTTCTGAAAGGTGAAAGGGGGTGGACACCGGAGTCGAAATTAATTGCTGCGGATAGGTATCTGCTAAACGTTTGTGTACAGTCCTTTGTCGGGAGACGACGATGATGATATCCCTGGGGCGCGCATTGGGGACTCCTCCCCGAGGCGCCTCAGGGCCGGCTGTGACGTCACAGCGGGGGTGGAGAGCATCTGTCGCGGGGGTTCAATCGGGTGCGCCACCGGCCACAGCATTATGGACGCATAAAGCGGATTTCTTTGCTTGTCTTTAATAACGAGACACTCCCGCAAATGAACGCACACTCCTTCTCTGCATTAATTCTGGGCGGCCTATGTGCCTCTCTGCCACAGAGAGAGAGAGAGAGAGAGAGAGAGAGAGAGACCTTTATGAGTCTTGAATCACATCCCATAATTATGTATCTGTAATTAGGACGGCGCAGTACTTTAGGAAAGAGCGCTGTTTGTTGAGTACCCCCACCCTCTAAAAATTGTAACCTTTTTTCTCCTCTAATCCAATACACTCTCGGTTCTGTAACACAAAGCAATGATTTCTTTAGCGTGCTTTATTCACGTCACAAAAATCCCTCTTAAAAAGATTATACGACAGGGCTGCAGTATTATACGGCAACTCGTCAGGGAGGCAGTAACAGAACAGACACTACAGTACATAGACCACAGATAACGTAGACTGCGCATGACGTCATTACACTAAAACCGACATCTAAGTCACGTGACTCGGGGCAGGACGCCGAGTTTCTGTTATTAGGCACTGTGTGGCGTGAATATGACAGTTTTTCTCATTTATAGCTGAAATGAAGCATTGATTTTGACAAGAAAATAATTTTCGTTATTGCTGTTACACATGGAGCAGTGCAGTTAATCTGATTTCTCCAAAATTCCCAACATTAATGCGATGGTTATCGTTTTTATGTGTCGCCAGGTGAAACGTACTGACAGTTCTGTTTACAAACAACAAAATACAGTTCTTCAGTGAATATATGCCCAGGGAAGATTCGTTTTGACCCTACACACTTCACAAACGGATGAAAATCTCAATTGTGAAAGGGAACTATTTCAAAATACTTGCAGAGGCATTTGCAGTAGTTGAAAGTTAAGATGGCTGTTCGTCCTCGGATGCAAAACCTGATGAGTGACTACGATTTTAAGACGGCATATTTTAATATCTAGCCCACTACACCAGTATACTCAAAGTTGGGTAACATATTACGCTTCCTATCTTGCTATCGTTTCGGTATTTATATTGGATTGAGAAAAGTCAGAAAATACATGCGCTTATACATACCTGACATTATGTAGAGAAACGCATTTCCTTTCTTACAATAGGATATAACATTTCACTCACGTCCTTGTGGAATCGTTAGAAAACTAGTGCTGCGCGTGGAATTATTATATTGTCTTCCACTCCTGTGGAAGTGGTGAACTACAAGATTTCACAGTTGCAAAACAGAGTATTCACTAAACAACAATTATTCTGTCGGTTGTTAAAAAGAACTGTCACGTTGAATTGTCAACATCAATGCTTCATTTCTGCTATAAATTGGAAAAACTGTCAGCTCCACTTCGCACAGCGCGTAAAGACAGGAACTCGGCTTTGTGCCCGGAGTCACGTGACTTAGAGGAGGATTTCAAGCCTTAACACGCCAGAGATATGGACATGCGCGTTCTATTTTATATACGGTCTAAGCTACTACAGTCTAATAAATACAGTCGCGACACTCTCTCCTGTGAAAGTTGTTACCGTTTGGCAGCCGGGGCGATACTAGCGGTCCAAGAGGTGAAAAAGCAGTCACATATGTCGTAAGGATAACATTGGTTTTTAAAAATTTCCTACTTTATTAATGGAATAGTTGTTATGCTTTTGTGATCCAAGCATCAGTAAGTTATCAAGACACATGAATTATCATGAAATACGTATAAAAACAGTCGATTCGCACTGATTCAGTGACTTAAGTTAAAATTCATTCATGAAGAAATACTTTCGAATATAGATTTGTAGCTTATTCCGCTGAAAGCAAGAGAATATAGACACATTTCATGCATGAGTAGCTTATATTTCTGTTGCTATTACCATAGGCACTTTCTCGGACACTTAAAGAAATTATGGAGCCCACTGATTCGTCCTTTCTTACACTTCACTCGACTGTCTATTACACGAATGTTTTGTAAATGTAATTAGTTTTGCTTCGAAAGCGAAGATTATTGCCGTTTGTGGCTCAGATTTAGCAACAATAGTGGAGTTGGTTTCTATTCTCTTGGGAAACAGTTTTATTGTGTAACCTCCCCACAATAATTTAAATGACAGAAATAATAAATGAATAGGAGCCAAGAATAACCTCCCTGCAATGAAATGTACTGACCAAGGGAACAAAAATGTGAAATTCGCAATCTGACTCTGGTGTAAGCTCCCACAAAAATAATGAAAAACAATTCAGTGCTAATGAAATTCAATTAAGCCGAAATATCGGTCTTTGGCCCTGTGTAAAACAATCAGAATTAAAGTCTTACCTCATTGTAACTGCTAGTCAAATTTCTGCTCTTATTCTTGCGCACGGCTTGGAGGAACTGCATTGCAAATAATAATATTCCTTTTTTTTTTTTTTTTTTTTTTTTTTTTGAGATCTTACTGAAATTTTTCTTTAAGGGAAGTGGAACGAAATGGGAAGTGCAATTAAATAAATTTTGTTTTGTAAAAACTGCTTTGGAATAAAAATTATTATTGGGGCACTTGTTAGAAATTAATTACAATAAATAAACTTTACATTATCTGATGATTACCTTAATTAATAATATACCTCAGTCAGCCTCTTGACCAGTGTTGCCGACAGACTACATCACACAACCGCACTGGGCTGCTACCACTGACCGACCGCTCTGCATGATGACTACTAGCGTACTCGACGCAACTGAACAGAGCTACCGACTCGCAACGACTACAGACAGAGTACTCAACTACTCGTAACACTCGCGCGGTCAAGCGCATACTCTCTGGTCAGAGACGCTGCAATGCCTCGCCATCGCTGCTATGTTACATACGTGTTTCATAACCCTCCACTGGGGGGGCAAAAATTTGGCAGCGATGGTGAGTCATTTGGACTTGCCAAGCGCGGCAAAATTTTTCTTTAATTAACAAACTTCTACAATTTACAGAATATTTAGATGTAGTACATAAATTAAATGTTGTGCACACGCACTAAGTACAAAATATATAAGACAAAAACAAGATATGAGGACAAAACATAGTAGCAAATCAGAAAAATGTATATACAAATTATTTGACAGATAACAAAGTGCACACGCACTGAAAAAATTCTTTAGCATACTCAGAACAATTAAACAGACTGGCAGAAAATCGTGTTGATAAGTGACATGAGTGCACATGCACTGCAGTTGAGAACATATCAGTAAATGATGAAATGTATATACAATTAGTAACAAATGACATAAGTGCATACGCATTGAAGTATTGAATATACAAAATAGTACAAATCATATTGAAAAATGAGAAAAGTGCACAGGCACTGAAGTTCAGTAGAAAACATATTAACACCTAACATAAGTGCACATGCACTGTAGTTCAGAACATATCATCAAAATAAAAAATGTATATAGAATATAAAAGACAAGAGTGCACATATACTGGACTTCAGAACAAATCAAAAAATGTCTTTAGCATTTTCGCAATAAATAAACATAATGGTAAAAAATCATGTCGACCAGTGACATAAGTGTACTCGCACTGGAGTTCAGCAAATCTAAAAATGTATAACCCATGAACATAAATGATGTTAACCAAAAAAAATTTTTTTTTTCTTATGTGACAAGAATTAGGATAGGAAAGGGAAGGATTGCATCATGGTTGTAGCACTTTAGATTGCACACAGCTGTTCTGAAAGTCCATATCTTTCCACCGAAGTACAACACCAAGTGACACAATTTGAAGTTCTTTTCCCATCAGAATTTATCAGCGTAGCCAAGACACTGAACTGTCATAGTAATGTTCCATGTTCTCATTTTGGCAGTACATCAGGTACACCAAACAGTGGGACCATAATAACGCCTTCATTGCTCACGGTGGTGGACAGCATGTCGTGTCAACACCACGCTCTTACAAGGCACACCAACGTAGAATTAGTGCATAACCAAAGATAGTGCTCCATGATCACTAGGATAAACAGGACAAATGGACATTGCAGTAATTTGAAGTTCTTTTCCCATCAGAATTTATCAGCGTAGCCAAGACACTGAACTGTCATAGTAATGTTCCATGTTCTCATTTTGGCAGTACATCAGGTACACCAAACAGTGGGACCATAATAACGTCTTCATTGCTCACGGTGGTGGACAGCATGTCGTGTCAACACCACGCTCTTACAAGGCACACCAACGTAGAATTAGTGCATAACCAAAGATAGTGCTCCATGATCACTAGGATAAACAGGACAAATGGACATTGCAGTAATTCAGGGTAGTTAACTTATGAGGAGAAGGACATTATGTCACATAATATTGACAATTACAGTCATCATTAGCAGTTTGTGGCATTCATAGCCCAGTTATTGAACATTTCTGTACCAAGTATGTAGTATTACAGAAAAATGTTCATTAATTGTTTTACATAGAATCAGCAGCCTTCTTTTCCTAGTTACAAAGCATTATGAAATAATCGCATTCTTTTCCAGTTACAAAGTATAGCATAGTTAATTAATTATTTGTCATTCCAATAGTATTAATCATTAGCCTTTTCCTAATTACAAAGCATTATGAAACAGTCACATTCCTTTCCAGTTACAAAGTATGGCATAGTTAATTAATCATTCGTCATTTCAATATAGTAAGAATCATTAGCTTTCTCCTAATTACAAAGTTTTATGAAACAATCGCATTCTTCTCCAGTTACAAAGTATGGATTAGTTAATTAATTATTTGTCAGTTAATTAATTATTTGTCAGTTAATTAATTATTTGTCAGTTAATTAATCATTTGTCATTCCAATAGTAATAATCATTAGCCTTTTCCTAATTACAAAGCATTATTAAACAGTCGCATTCTTTTCCAGTTACAAAGTATAGCATTGAAAACAAGAGTTAATTAATGGCATAATTAATAACATATTCATGGAGTGACATTAATTATTGGCACTCAGTGGCCAGCAAGGATTGAATAGAATAAAACATAGTTCATCATTCAGTATTATTCAGATCATTACGAAGTCATTATTAAAAATCAGTTAATTACAGTCATAGCATTAATAATCACAGGCATTATAAGTAGTCTCATTACAATAAACAGTGGCAGTTATTAGCTAGTGACAAAGCATTATTTTAAATATATACTTTTTTTGTCTCATTAAGAAGTCATTACTCAAGTGACATATTATTCAGAGCTGATCAGCATTATTCAGAATTATCATAAACTAGTGACATTATGTGGGACTGGTAATACATTTTTTTGTTGTTAGCAATGCATTGCGTTGGGATCGATAATTAATTGCTGAGGCATAACACTATTTGTTTTTGACCTATTGCTGCAAATGAGGATAGGTAACATCATTCGTCATGAGTCAGCTGTAGCAAAGGTATGCAACATGGCAGTATATGTGATCACATTTATAAATGATAAACACAAATGGGTAAAAAATAAAAATGCAAGTACTAGAACAGGTATAATAAGTAACAGGTTTAGAAAGTCTCATGAAAAGCTTCTCCTGGAGAAAATACAAAATGGATTATTGACCTGAAAGAAGAAACTCACACTATGCTGAAAAGTAGTGAACTTCGAATTAACAGGTAGTGAAATGTGTATAAAAATGTGTTCCATAGCTGTCCTTTCCAAAACTTTCCGTCATCCTACTATGCAATATAGCACCTGCTGTCAATACAAACTGCAACAAATACTTAAATAACTACATAGCATAAATACATAACTTCAACATTATCCTCATCTGTAAAAAAAAAAAAAACTTCATTATCAATCACTTCATTATCCACATTATCATATCTTCATTATTATCATCACCTGTAAAGAAAAACCTCATTATTCATAACAGCATATCCTTCATCATTATTCGTCAGCATTCATTATCATCTGCAAAAATCACTTCATTACTCATTACATAACTATTCCTTATCTCTAGCATATTTCATCACTAAAACTAAGATGTGTAGTTCTGTCTGACAGCCTGCATCAATCACCTTGTATTCTGAAAGAAAAAATTAGTTAAGACTGCTATTCTACGATGAGTATAGTATATTCTTGTTAATGCTTGTTAATCCTGATCCATTTACTCTTCCTCATAAAGTTATTGCATCTTCTTTCGTTTCTGTTGAGTTTATTTCTTACACGCGTCATTTCTTTCTGAAATTGATGAACAAAGATTAATGTCCTGCATTTAAATCATATACCCACTAAATAATGACTGGTTTATGGTGACACAATTAGCCATACAGCATAACATGACAGAAAACGTAATATGTCAAAGACATTGACAGTGTTCAAAGCCAAAATGTACAGAGAATATCACAATGCAGCAGCAAAAAATGTAAAACAGTCACGATGTTGAGATGTCATAAGGCAAAAAAAAATGTCAAAGTCGACTGGTGTGTGTTATATCTTAACTATTTCACAGTGCATACAAACAAAACTGCAATACAATCGTATACACAAAAAATGGAAAAATGTGCATGGTCTGATGTGTAACGACACGAAAAGCGACCTGCTAACCTTACATTGCCGGGCACTTGTCAAGAAAAAATACGATAATCATCAGTAATTAGTCAGGTGAAATAATTGCATTAGTAAATGACATCATAGTGTGTTGAATCATAAAGTGTCTTCATTCAATAAACGGTTTAATGTTTGAGATATGGTGGTTGCCTTTCGATTTTCTGGTTCTCAAAGTTTCGACGTGTACAACATTGGGGTGAGGGATGCTGCGAATCCGATATGGACCTGCGTATAGAAGTTCAAATTTACTGCACTTACCTTTTAATTTGCTGGAAAAATAGTGTGTACGTACCAATATCTTCTGTCCAACGTGAAAGTCTCGGCGTCTACAAACCTGTTTTTGCTGTCTTCTCCGGCGCTCTGCGGCACGTTTGATGTTGTTCAGCGCAATGTCAATTATTTCGTGGTGTCTTAGTCGACGACATTTAGGGAAGTTTACTAATTCTTTAATTTTGTTTGGTGGTTCAACGTTTTTCAGTATGACAGACGGAGATAGCATAGTGGATTCATTTGGAATGGAATTAATTACATCTTGGAATGAGAGTATGTGTGTATCCCAATCAATATGTCTTTTGTGGCAGTATATTCGGCACAGCTTACCAATTTCTTTCATTAATCTTTCACAGGGGTTCGAAGAAGCATGGTACTTGGATATATAGATCGGAGAAATGTTTCTGGCTCGTAACATGCGTGTCCATACGCTACTACGAAATTGAGATCCATTGTCAGAAATTACTTTCATCACATGCCCTACATGAAATAGAAAATGTTTTACAAATGCCTTCGAAACAGTTTTGGCAGTAGCTTTGCGTAATGGAGTGAAAGTAACAAATTTTGAAGTGAGCTCAACAGCGACAAAGATGTAGCAAAAACCTCTGTTAGTTCTCGGAATTGGACCAAAAATGTCTACTGCGGCCATGTGTCTTAATTTAACAGGTATAATGGGATATAATGAAGGAATATGTGAAGTGGTGTCTGATTTAGCTTTCTGGCAAATTTTACAAGACGCTAAAACTCGTCGTATACGTTTCTCCATGTTAGTAAACTAACAGTTCTGTCTCAGTATAAGAAAATATTTTCGTGCTCCGTAATGTGCGTAACTTAAATGAGTGTACCAAATTAATTTGTTAACCAGTTCGTCAGGAATGCATAATAACCAACTGTTGCTGTCAGGATGAGAGCGGCGAAACAGAATGTCATTGCGTACAGTGTAGTGGTTCCTAATCGTAACATTTTTTCTATCTTGCCAAAGGTGTTTAATTTCTTTCCACACATTGTCTTTATTTTGCTCTTGTGCTATGTCCTGTAATGACGATGAAATAGTTTTCAAATGCAACTTGCTGAATGTACATGACACTGAAATTTGTTTTGCAGAAGTTGGTTGCTACGTCTTGCTGATTGTTGCCGAGAGAACGCGATAGTGCATCTGCTATAACATTTTGTGTGCCGGGAATGTGGACAATCGTAAAATCAAATTCCTGTAAATAAAGTTTCCATCTACTTAAACTGTCGTGAGTAAATTTAGCTGAAAGCAAAAATTGTATCGCTCTGTGGTCTGTGTAGACGGTGGTATGTCTGCCATAAAGAAAATGCCTAAATCTCGTAAAAGCCCATACAACACATAATGTTTCCAATTCTGTAACGGAGTAATTTCGTTCAGCAGGTGACAAAATGCGACTTGCAAATGCAATATTTTTAATTACTGTAGAACCATCTTCTTCAATTTCCTGGAAAATATGTACGCCTAAAGCGGTGTTGGAATTGTCGGTGGCAATGGAAAAATTTCTGGTAAGATCTGGGTGCGATAAAAGTGGAGCATTCAACAAAGCATGTTTCAAATAACATTCTCGTGAGCAAAATTCTGCGTGTCAAAAGTAATGTTTGCGTTACTGTAATATGCAATCTGTGCTGTATCTGGTTAAATTCTATCGTACGTGCTGTTATTTACGGGAGAATATTGTGGCATATCCACTATATGAACTGTTCTGTTATTTCTTACTGACGTGTTACGCTATAGATGACACCTATTGTCTGTTTCATTCATCATAATGTGTTGTTGCTGATGTTGTTGCTGCTCATAAGATCGACTGTTATTAAATGTACGCTGAAAATTGTGCTCGTTATTTTTACGTCTGTCATGATAGTAATTTCTATACGGCGCATTGCGATAGGAATTGAAATGGTGTGTTGTCTGTACGTAGTTATTTCTTTGCTGCCATGCGTCACTATTTGTTGGAGCTGGGACTATACGTGCACGCGGCGAAACATTAAAGTTAGGTTGACCTTGTAGACTGCATTGTTGGTTAGGTATGCTAAGCGGTTGACTTTTATGCTATTGTAGCGAAAAACATCTATTGTTACCAAAATGTGGTTTGCTATTGCTGATAATTTTACACATACTGATGATTACGATTTTATCTGTTATTAAAATTACGGCGGTAGTTGTCATTACGGGAGTGCCTACTGAAAATTGTCACATTCGGTAAAATATTTGTCATATCCGGTTTTCATTACTCGTTTCTTAATACTAGGTAGAGCAATAGTTAAAGAGCAGTTTTGATAGATATAAAGGATAGTAGAAGAAAAGGCAGCAGTGCAGAAAACTAAAGATGAAACAGCACTACTCCAGCTCGGGGCCCTATGCTCGCTACGGCACATATTCATTAAAGCGTAATGAATCCCCTGAGGTCTTTTACGCACTGCAAATAAATTTTGGCTTTTGCGTTGCAGGCAGTGGCGGTACAAATTCAGAAATAAATTGCTGTCTGCATGCTAATTCTAGTTTCTTCATTATAGGCAATGCTGTTGTAAATACAAAAATAAATTGTCGCATCTGGTTCAAAGCTAGCTTCTGCATTACAGGCAATAGCGGTGAAAGTACAAAAACAAATTGTCGTATACAGCTCAAAGCGTGTACCTGTGTTCTGTCATTATTAAATTCTTTACATTTTCTGGCGGATAAAAATTGCTCGTAATCTACGTCCTCGTCCTTGAATTTGAAAACACGTTCAGGTTTGTGTGTGAATCTGTTCGTCTGTGTCATTTCGGATTTCAAGTTGCGTAGCTTTTCAGATTTTAAGTAGCGTGGCTTTTCGGATTTTAAGTCGCGTAGTTGCTGTAAATTGCTCAAATTATACGTGCTGCGTAAGTCTGACAAATGTTCATTAAGTGGCGTCTGTTGTGGTATGTTATTAATAACTGAAATGTTTTTCATCTCTGTTACTTCTTGCTGTAAACTTGACAGTTTTCTACGCAACGTGTTATTAGATGAATCGATCTCATTAATTGTCTGCTGTAAATTTTGAAATTCAGGTGTTTGGTTAAATGAAATCGGTGCAGTATCGTCTGATTTATTATCATTACTACTTTCGATAGCATCAATACGACTGGCTAATTCATCATATTTTTCAGTCAGTATTTTTGCCTGATCATCGGTTTTAGAATCGGACGCATTAATCTGTTTTTGCAACTTACGCGTAGTTTCGCTCAGTTTTTTAACCTCAGCTTTGATGACATCGCAATCCTGTGTTAGTTCTAATTGTTCGAATCTGTCTGTCACTGTTTGAATATTTACTGTGTGTGTATCTGTTTTTGATTTAAGATCAGAAATTTCATCCCGTAATTCTGTGTTCGATTGTTTGATGGAATTAATTTCGTCGGACACCGAGGCAATAATGTTGTCTACGTATGTCTTCGCTTTCGCGAACATTTTACGTTTGTCTTCTTGTCTCTGAGCCGTGATTGTCTCCATGACTTGACGTTTGACTTTATTTTGATCCTGAATAAATTTACGGAAACGCGTATCACTGTTCTGTATGTGCTGATTAAAGCGCTCGTTAATCTGAGTGTTCTGCTGTTCGAATTTCGCGTCTATCTTTGCGTCCATTGTGCGCGAAAGTTCTACCGTCATTGCTTTAAACTCGTCCCGTAATTGTGTAGCTTTTTCAGAGCATTGTTTAGCGACTCCGCTAATTTCGTCTCTGAGTGTTTCTGTTGCAGCTGTTTGCATTTCCCTTAATTCTTGCGCAACAGACCTAATTTCTTCGCTGTTTTTTTTTGAACAAGCCTCAATTTCCACGCGCAACTGTTCCTTAGTGTCATGACACTGCGCGGCAACGGCTCTAATTTGTTCACTAAGCTGTCTGGAATTGTCGTCTAATTTTTTATTTAACTGTCTGGAATTGTCGTCTAATTTTTTATTTTGTTGTCTGACCTGTTCACTAAGTTGTTTGAAATCTTCGCTCTGTTGTCTGAAATTGTTGTCTGTTTTCTCACTCTGTTGTTTGATATCTGCACTAAGTTGTTGTTTGAGATCTTCACTCTGTTGTTGTAGCAATCTTACCATAATTTGTTCAAAGCCAAAGTTAGCGTTTATACTCTCTGTGCTGTTTAGTGGTGGATCTGGAACTCTCTCGCTTACTGTAACCATTTGGTTATTCTGAGATTTACAAAAAGGTTTGTCAGTCGGATGTACACTGTCAGACATTATTTCGGAATTAAATAGATCCGTCGTACTTTGAGTATCCTGTTCATTTTCATTAGACAAATTTGTCTGTACGTTACTTGAGTTTTCCAAATCGGGTGTGTTAAACTGGGCAGCGCTCATTACAATAGAGCGTTCTGCGTCATCAATTGTCGTCAAATTAACAGAAGAGACAATTGAGTTCGTTTGTTCATCGTTAAGATAAAAGTCATCATTAATGGTTGGAATGCACTGATTGTTAGTGGACGCAGGATTGTCATCATTACACTGCGTGTCACAATTACTATCGGTTAAGTTGTTTAAGCCGGTAATTTCATTCATAATACCTCGCGATACACTATTCACAGTCTTTCGCGGCATTTTTACAATAGTCAAATTTTTTTCACAAAATAAATAAGCACAAATGCAAAAACAACACACAAATACAACAGAGCAACGAATTGCCGTTGACCTGTAGAAAGAACGTCACAAAATTAGTAAAAGCGTAGCGCCAAATCCTAATTATACTAAGCAAATAAGAGCAGATATCTGACTGTTGTTCAAAAGACTCTGAACGAAATATGATCCTGGACTGGGTGTCGCCAAGTGTAACCTCCCCACAATAATTTAAATGACAGAAATAATAAATGAATAGGAGCCCTACAATGAAATGTACTGACCAAGGGAACAAAAATGTGAAATTCGCAATCTGACTCTGGTGTAAGCTCCCACAAAAATAATGAAAAACAATTCAGTGCTAATGAAATTCAATTAAGCCGAAATATCGGTCTTTGGCCCTGTGTAAAACAATCAGAATTAAAGTCTTACCTCATTGTAACTGCTAGTCAAATTTCTGCTCTTATTCTTGCGCACGGCTTGGAGGAACTGCATTGCAAATAATAATATTCCTTTTTTTTTTTTTTTTTTTTTTTTTTTGAGATCTTACTGAAATTTTTCTTTAAGGGAAGTGGAACGAAATGGGAAGTGCAATTAAATAAATTTTGTTTTGTAAAAACTGCTTTGGAATAAAAATTATTATTGGGGCACTTGTTAGAAATTAATTACAATAAATAAACTTTACATTATCTGATGATTGCCTTAATTAATAATATACCTCAGTCAGCCTCTTGACCAGTGTTGCCGACAGACTACATCACACAACCGCACTGGGCTGCTACCACTGACCGACCGCTCTGCATGACGACTACTAGCGTACTCGACGCAACTGAACAGAGCTACCGACTCGCAACGACTACAGACAGAGTACTCAACTACTCGTAACACTCGCGCGGTCAAGCGCATACTCTCTGGTCAGAGACTCTGCAATGCCTCGCCATCGCTGCTATGTTACATACGTGTTTCAATTGTTTTTGACGATTTATTTTCACGTCTGTTTGGTTTTTCTTTAAGCTACATTTGTGGTGGCCTATTTGATATTTTAAGTAATGTAGGTACTACATTCCGTGTAGGTTTCCTCTGTTCCACATTCACTGATTTGGCTGAAAGTGTAGCGAACAAAAACCCTACTTTGTTCGCTGGATATACGACGTCTTTCTGCAGAAAGTCAGGTCTCCTGGTGGTTACTACCAATTTTTTGTTATTAAAGAAAAATGACATTATTCAGTAGATGTATGTACGTTATAAGAGAATCACAAATAAATTGTCCTTCAATACACCGTTTTGTATCTTCCAGGGTGTTTCGGAAACTAAATACTCACATATGTGTTGTGCGCCACCGTACCGTTATTGTCGATTTTTATGGCTCTAAATACAGTTCCTATTATAAAAATTATGGTATAAATCAATAGAAACGTTAGTATTCTCACTCTTTCGATATCGTATACAGAAACGTTGCTTCCTGGCCCAAGGGCCGGTGTTGTCGCTGGCTGTGACAAAAACGTGACGTGATATCGCGATACGAAACGTACATGCTTACCCAGGAATTGTTAGGTTTTCCTTGGCCTCGAGCATTGTCGTTTCGATGTAAAAAAAAACCAGTGGCAGTTTGCTGCAGACGTAGTCCCGTGCTCCACGCGAAGGCTGAAGGGGTGCATATCCTGAGAAGCTCCACGGTTGTCACTTTTACAAGTGTATGCAGACAAAATCGGAGAATACTAGGTAAGTATACGGGCCATCAAATGATACAACTGAACCATAGAGTGGTCCCACTCAAAAATAATCGCCATAAGCTTTATGACATAATCGTCCTACGAATGTTGAAGTTCTTCTTATTTCCGTGCTTCCTAAGAAAATTAGAGAGAAATTTCACCTTATGCAAGACACCTTTGTAGTTTTGTTTTCACCCAGACATGTATCAGTACCCTCTGTCCTGTCTTCAGCGGGTTTATTTTGTTATTTTTTTTTTAATTTTTCTTCTGCAAAATTGTCTTACATGTTATCTTTAAACAAACTTCTGGTAAATATTTACATTTGTAAAATGAGAAATTACTGTCAAATAATTTACACTGGTTAGCGTACAGCATTCTATGTTCTTTATTCACGATGTGTCTAAAGGTTCTAGTTTCGTAGTACATTTGGAAATAAATTGAATGCAAAGGTATGTAAACAAATAAATACAACTGCTTTATTTCCAGATGTACTATAAAACTAGAGCTTTTAGAATGCTTCAACACAGTGCTACATATCTCAACTCTCTACTGTATCCTAACCAATGTAAAACATTTGACAATAATCGCTCTTTTTACAAACGCAATTATTTTACCAACAGCTTCTTTAAAGATAACAGATAACAACAATTTTGCAGAAGAAAAGTAAATAAATAAACGGCCGGCTGGTGTGGCCGAGCGGTTCCAGGCGCTTCAGTCTGGAACCGCGCGACAGCTACAGTCGCAGGTTCGAATCCTGCCTCGGGCATGGATGTGTGTGAAGTCCTTAGGTTAGTTCGGTTTAAGTAGTTCTAAGTTCTAGGTGACTGATGACCTCAGATGTCAAGTCCCATAGTGCTCAGAGCCATTTTTTTAAATAAATAAACGCACTGAAGATAGCATAAAACTGCTGAAAAATGCCTAAGGCGGAATTCCTCTTCAACGCGTTCAGACATTTATCAACTTCGAGACAAGACAATTAATTCTCGGTTCTCAGAACGCGGTCAGCCGCTGAAGGATTCAACCGCACCCACTCGTGTACTTCCTCATCCGAATGAAATGACGGCCACGCATGTCTTTCTTCACGTCACCAAAGATTTGACAAAAACATGGTGAAGATCCGGGTTATACGGAGGATGCTGCAGTGTTTCCCTACCAAATCGCTGAAACGTGGCCTTCATCCTGCTGGCGAGACGGGGATGGGCATTATTGTGCAACAGGATGGTTCCGTCCAACAGCATTCCTGGAAGGTTTGACTGTGCGGCGAGTCGAAGTATCTTCACAGCATTGCACACAGATTGTTCTTTCACGCTGGAGGAACTTTACGAGCGGAGGGGCCCCTGCAGTCGAAGAAGGTTGTCGTGAACTAACCGGAACTTGTGTGAACAGCTTAGGATTTCTTTGGTGGAAGAGGTTTGGAAAGTTTCCACTGATGGCTTTGCCGTTTGACCTCCGGCTGTCGGAGTGCTTCTAACAGCTTTTTCTGTGCCTCCAGCCGTACTACCTAACTGGTCAGTTCCAGGGATGAAACTGCATTCGGTGAGACGCACAGACAAAGCGTTAGCGTTTCTACTGTTTGCACCTGTATTAGTTACCACTTATGGCCCTGCCTTCCAGTTTCTTAGTCATTAACGCTGGCAGCTATCACCACAGACCACGACGATTGCAGAACACCTATCATACCAAGCCCGCAAGAGTTGCTCAAGCATAGAACATTGCTAGTTTTACTTACGTAATATGATGAAAAATAGGAGGCATAGGTAAAGTGCTCAAGAGCTTTTAAAGCTACTCCAACTAAACAGGTACTACTAAATTTTGACATCTTCTGCAAGTTTGGTGTGATGTATAGCATCTTCGGCTTAGACGTCAGCTTTCGGTGGCAAACTCTGCTCTTCGTACTAATTCCTACTTTCTGTTTCCTTTGAGTGTAGCATCAACTTTTTAACACCCTCCTTACGACAAAGACAACAACCTCTCCTTCGATCGATGGAGACTTACCGCAACATGCAGACACTCGGTCACTGCCCAGTATTTCAGTTTATCCATTAGAACAACAAGGCTACACTACATGCCTTCTTTATAAAAGACCTATTAAACATTCTTAGGACCAAATTGATACTTGCCTCACAAAATTGTTCAACGTGTATCAATAAAATAAAAAATATAATTTCTTCGTTATCAATGTCATCTTTGTGTTACACTTAGAAATTTCATTAATTTTACATCTTTGTATTAGATATCGTTTTTTTCTGAAACTCCACTTTATGCAAAACACTGTATATTTCCTTTTTGTCTCCGCAGACATGTTTCTACATTTATGAGTTATCTTTTATGGGTCTCGACTTATTTCTGTAAAATGCTATAACGCAGTTCTTGGTTATTTTTCTGTTGTAGGCCTAAAAGCTACAACATGTGCGTTTTGTATAATTTCTTTAGAGTGCTCTCTTATGATTACTTTGAGTGTGAAAATTTATTTTTGCAGTTCGGCTTCTTTTGAGCCTTTTTATCGTGTTTGAGAGTACTCCGTCTGCAAAGAAGTCATGAATAAATTTGCTGATGTTTGAAATATTTTTTCGCGAGTAGTGGTCCTGAATGTCATTGTACTTATATTTGCCATCCATTTGTTCATCTCTGGTGAATTTCTCTTTCCATAACTAAAGTGTGCACTATATTCCATATCTTTTCTTATATTTCACTCTTACTTTCGTTTCTCACACGTATTTTCCGCTAAACTATATTTCAGTAAACACCTACGCCTCCATACTGATAGAGAGACACTATGTTATTGTCGCGGCTCACTTGTTCATCGTTTTCCTTCTCTTCAGTGTCGCGCCAATTTTGAATGATTTGGTGAGAACTATAGTGGTGTGCCTACTGAGAGAGTCCTTATGTGATGTGGTGTGACGTGATTATATATATATATATATATATATTACACTCCTGGAAATTGAAATAAGAACACCGTGAATTCATTGTCCCACGAAGGGGAAACTTTATTGACACATTCCTGGGGTCAGATACATCACATGATCACACTGACAGAACCACAGGCACATAGACACAGGCAACAGAGCATGCACAATGTCGGCACTAGTACAGTGTATATCCACCTTTCGCAGCAATGCAGGCTGCTATTCTACCATGGAGACGATCGTAGAGATGCTGGATGTAGTCCTGTGGAACGGCTTGCCATGCCATTTCCACCTGGCGCCTCAGTTGGACCAGCGTTCGTGCTGGACGTGCAGACCGCGTGAGACGACGCTTCATCCAGTCCCAAATATGCTCAATGGGGGACAGATCCGGAGATCTTGCTGGCCAGGGTAGTTGACTTACACCTTCTAGAGCACGTTGGGTGGCACGGGATACATGCGGACGTGCATTGTCCTGTTGGAACAGCAAGTTCCCTTTCCGGTCTAGGAATGGTAGAACGATGGGTTCGATGACGGTTTGGATGTACCGTGCACTATTCAGTGTCCCCTCGACGATCACCAGTGGTGTACGGCCAGTGTAGGAGATCGCTCCCCACACCATGATGCCGGGTGTTGGCCCTGTGTTCCTCGGTCGTATGCAGTCCTGATTGTGGCGCTCACCTGCACGGCGCCAAACACGCATACGACCATCATTGGCACCAAGGCAGAAGCGACTCTCATCGCTGAAGACGACACGTCTCCATTCGTCCCTCCATTCACGCCTGTCGCGACACCACTGGAGGCGGGCTGCACGATGTTGGGGCGTGAGCGGAAGACGGCCTAACGGTGTGCGGGACCGTAGCCCAGCTTCATGGAGACGGTTGCGAATGGTCCTCGCCGATACCCCAGGAGCAACAGTGTCCCTAATTTGCTGGGAAGTGGCGGTGCGGTCCCTTACGGCACTGCGTAGGATCCTACGGTCTTGGCGTGCATCCGTGCGTCGCTGCGGTCCGGTCCCTGGTCGACGGGCACGTGCACCTTCCGCCGACCACTGGCGACAACATCGATGTACTGTGGAGACCTCACGCCCCACGTGTTGAGCAATTCGGCGGTACGTCCACCCGGCCTCCCGCATGCCCACTATACGCCCTCGCTCAAAGTCCGTCAACTGCACATACGGTTCACGTCCACGCTGTCGCGGCATGCTACCAGTGTTAAAGACTGCGATGGAGCTCCGTATGCCACGGCAAACTGGCTGACACTGACGGCGGCGGTGCACAAATGCTGCGCAGCTAGCGCCATTCGACGGCCAACACCGCGGTTCCTGGTGTGTCCGCTGTGCCGTGCGTGTGATCATTGCTTGTACAGCCCTCTCGCAGTGTCCGGAGCAAGTATGGTGGGTCTGACACACCGGTGTCAATGTGTTCTTTTTTCCATTTCCAGGAGTATATATATATATATATATATATATATATGTGTGTGTGTGTGGGGGGGGGGGGGTGGGTGTGTGTATGCATGTGTAATGAGAACAAGAGAGAGCGAGCTTGAAAAATGGGGCGGAACGAGAGAACTGAGAAGCAGACTTTTTTGGATATTTGTGTTAGATTGAAAAATTTCACGTTGCTCCTTACTCACATATCTCAATTTCCTAACAGATCTCAGACAGTCACTACATTGTTAATTTAATGCGGAATTTTCTCTTTTCAGGAAGAAATCGCAGAGCAAGACAGCCCAGCCGGAGGTGAAGGTAAGTCAACATTCCTCTCTCCTACCCTCTATTCGAAATTCCGCAAACGAAAATCCTTTCAGAATGGGGAAGGCAGTCAATTGTGAACGTGCAAGTTTCCACTACTAAGAATTTGCTATGTTGAAAGTACTAGTAGACACAGTAATAATAGTTACTAATAAAATCAGTCTTGATCACAGATTTATTTATTCTGGTAACCGGTTTCGATCAAGCCTGTGGTCATCTTCAGACCAAAATGCTGTCTGAGCAGGAGCCTCCTTCTGGTGGTAAATCACTGCGCGTCCACATAAACTTAGCTGTATGAAATCAGATGCCGGACAGGTATTAACTGAAAAGAAGAAGGCAATGAAATGTAGGTCACTCGCAAAGGAAAGAAGCATAGTTCATCAATACTCCTGTCTTACTCGTAAACCAGGATCGTTACAAGCTACAACTGATGTAAAAGATAAATAAGTTACACATAAAAATGTATGTAGTTCAGCATGTAGATAAATACTGAATGAGTTTGTGTTATTCTGCCATAAATCTAATCTTAGTTCAAAAATATTAATATTTACATGTTTTATGAATCATTTATTGCACGATCTTACTTCATACAATTCCTGACCGAATTTAAAAAGTTTAAATGCCTACTCATTAAGAGGTACAACATCACGTTAAAGCTTTAACACATTATTATTTTTGTTAAGCTTCACAGCTCAACGTATTTTAAGAATGAAAACACGCTCCAAGTAGTCTGTACTCTTTTTGTTTTCCGCGCAATTGACCAATTTCAATCGTGGGTTATTTTTAAGCGATGTCTTAGAATGTAAAATAAAGCTGGAAACTTAAGATATGTGCTTGTGAATTACCCACTGTTGAAACTGGACGATTACACGAAAAATAAGAAGCATGCAGCCTACTTGGACCATGCTTTCATTCTCAGATCCAGTATTAAAAGTAGAAACTGTGTATATCTCTTGAGGCATCGTAACTCAAGGCGCGCAAATTACCTATACTGTTTTCATCCAGTATTTAAGAACGAGAGTACTAGCGACTTCCAACAGTCTTTGGTCATCATTTCAAAACTTTTCTCACAGGGACGTCCACAAGAGAAGGAAAAACAAGTTCACTGCTTTCTGCTTTCTGCAGAATCGGACCTGACGTTACAGTTTATTACTTATTTAGTACTAACTCTATTAACAACACATTTTGCTGAGTGTTCAGATATACCACTGAATTTATTGTATAGTTGCGCGGCACATAGATCAAGAGAAATAAATATATAAACATCTGTTTTATTTTTTTCATTATTTTCTGGATGAATAATTGGAAACTAATAAAAACTAAGATACTTACGGTTTTTTCATTTTTTTTGCATACTTAACGTCAAATACGATGGCGTACTGAAAAGTAATGCCTCCTAACTTTTTATGTGAAAATGTTAAAGATTTTTGAACAATACGAACTTAATTAACGTTTTACATTTTCATTCATCATGTGTACATATTTATTTCTCAAAATAATCACCCTGGTGCCGAACACACTACTTCTAGCGAGAGACCAGTTTGTTGATACCGCCACTGTAGAACGTTTGACTTTGTTGATGGAGCCGCAACCTCACCTCTGCCTGTACCACTTCAAAATTATCAATGTAAAGTCCTCAAAAATGTTATTTAAGAATAAAATTTTCAGTCTTCAGGGGAGTGTGCGCTGGTATGAAACTTTCTGGCAGATTAAAACTGTGTGTTGGACCGAGACTCGAACTCGGGACGAGGTACTGGTGGCAGTAAAGCTGTGGGGACTGTTCGTGAGTCGGGCTTGGGTAGGTCAGTCGCCAGGGCACTTGCCCGCGAAAGGCGAAGGTTCCGATTTGCTATCTCGCGCCGGCACACAATTTTAATCTGCCAGAAAAGTCCCTGTTATTTAAGTTTTGGAAACTGATGAAAATCGGATGGTTCCAAGTCGGGACTGTTGGAGAATGATCGATGACAGCGAACCCTGTGGAATATTGCAAATGCCGCAGCGCTCGTGTGTGGTCTGCTAAAGGAGCAGGCTCTCACAGTGTGAGCGAACTCTTTCTGCGGTTAGAAACTCAATTACAGCACGCTGTTTCTCACGCACCGACACATTTTTCTGTTACGCAGCACCACGTTACACTTTACAGTTCGGAGCCATGTAGCGGCAGAGGGTTGCAACTTGCTTCAACGAAGAAGGAACGCCGACCGAATAATATGCATGTTATGCAATACCTCAGCCGATATTGAAAAGAGAAGAAAAAATTCGGAGGCATTACTTTTTAGTACTCGCTCATGTTTAACACATTAACTTCCAAGATGCTACTCCAGGTGGGTGTAAAATGAATGTGCGCAATGGAAAATACTGAACGCGAAATTGAAGATTTGGCCCTGTCTGACTACCCGCTGAAGCAGATCTTAGGATCTCTTAATGCTGATAATATTTCCAACTTCTTGCGCTTTAACATATAAATTACAACATAAACATAAATGAATGATTAAAGAAACTAGTAATTAATAAATGATAAATGTTATTTCTGCTTATATATTTACTGTACATTAAAACCGTTTTATATATTACAAATGTTTATACATCAATGTCCAATATTACTGATCAGTTGCCCAAATCTGCCCCTTTTTTATGGTTACGTGATCTAATACAAATAACGCGTGATGACTGGCATCATCTACGTACCAAACACTAGAAGACATTACTTTCAAAGTTGATCTACAGTGGTGCAGAACGTCGGTGTAAATAAAATTTACGTGATCATAGCTGTTTAGCTTTATAGCCCTAATAATCCAATGCAATTAGCAACATCACCGTATGTACTGCGTCCGGTGCGTCGGAGAGAAGGTTTTTATGCACAACTTCGATGGTGGAAGTACTCGAGCCACAAAATAAAAAACTCTTTCAAACACTAGGACAGCAGAGAGCGGTCCTCTGACTATTATAATCTAGCACTGTCTTCTCCTCTCTGTGTTCTACAGACGATAAACACGAACTCCCAGCCACGAGGACGGAATTCAGATAACGTTTCAACATGAGTATAGACACAAGAAGTCCTCTCAATCATTGAACACTGCGTACTCAACGACGGCTTCCTACCCGAAGGCGAAGTTCAGATTCGTATAAGTTCGCAACATTACAGTACCTAACCGTTCTAACTATAAAATCTCCTGAGAGCAAGACAGCAAGTCTGTCTGTACCAACAAAACCCGTCAAACATGGACGCTCAAAACGAAAGACCTCTTTCTCTCCACCGCTGGCTTCCCAGCAAAGCTCGTCTCCCCTCTCTTGTAAAAGCAGAAAGCGAATCATTTTCTCGAATCCACAGAATATTCGTCCTCTCTACAGGTTGTTCCAAACGCCGACCAACCATATTTTATTCTTTTGTCGTCCAGCGCGCAAAGTTTGCGAGGAAATACCTCTATCCGTTAATTACGAATTCATACAATGCTACGCTTCTCAGAGTAAAAATCCTCAGAAGTAACACAACCTGATGATTTCCGAGGTAACGCTTCCTTGTTCCTCTCTGTGGCCGCCAAAATTGTCAGAGTTTCCGAAGTATTATCCGGTTATCATTCCGGCCCCGCTACAATACCGGCCGGTCGCCGTTGTATTGTGCTTCACCTCTCAGGTGCCCCGACCGTCCGTCTTGGGATACTTCGTGTGTTAATTAGACCGACGCACCTGTGCGGGCTTTTCCACCCAGGGCCTGAGTTACACCTGCTGTTTTATTTCCACTGGCGTTCCAGCTTCTACTAGTATAGGCAATCATTCATTACGCCGTTTTGACAATAAAGACACGCCATCACCTTTATAAGCGTTAACAACAATTTACAGGGTATAGGTGACAATGTCAGTCTTCTTTAAATATTCATAGATACGATGTGCATCCTATCAAATGATGCCTAATTCCTATTGTAAATCACGACAAACTATGTAGATGAGTGCTTGTATGGTGCGAAATTATAGCCATTTTAGAAGGTGTGTTGTCTGTGTACATCGTTGTTCGACCGTTTTTAGGATCGGCGGCAAGGGGGGGGGGGGGAGGTAGGGACGTTACCAGCTGTAGTGTATTAACAGTAAATAATTTTAATACATCCCACACAAATAGTTTCTCGTATGTGTTCTGTTTCCTGACGCATCCCTGAAGGGTCTACTTTGGGATGTTCACAGAGAACGTGGGCGCTATGTTGCAGGTCAGCCGGTTCCGCGGCCGGGCCTGTGGGCTGTGGCGCGCCTCTCGCTGGAGCACCCCGAGCGCGCCCTCTACCGCAGCGAGGTCGCCAGGCAGCTGCACATCATGAGGGGTGAGTCGCTGGCGGCCGGGGGAGGCTCGTCTGCAGCGCGGGGCGTGGGAAGCAGCGGGGCGACGGCAGCCGTAAGCGCAGCACGGAACGTGAAATGGCCCGACGCCTTCGAGCTTAAAGCCGTCCTCACACGGGACGTGAAAGCATTCGCGGACGAGGAGCTGATCGAGTTTTGTGATGTGATAATGGGGAATTTCACGTTCCAAAGCATTCCGAAAGGTGTAAGACTACATCAGACCAGTCATTTTTTGCTTAGTGGAGAAGAAAGTGGCCAATGAGATGCACGTTTGCGTTCTACATCACAATCAAAACGTCGGAGACGACATAATGCATTACGTTTTTTCAATCGAAATCCATATTTCGTGCTTTCAATGTAGTAATTAATAAATGCTGTTACAAAGCAATAGTGGACTGAGGATCTCGAAAACGCATCATTTTTCGTACAATTTGTTGTAAAAAAATGACGAGAAACGTTATTTTGATGGTTAAAGAATTTTCGTATTTGATTGTTTTCGTGTTGTAATTTGCTTGCTGTGTAAGTATGCCGCCTCAAGGCAACGGCATATAGAATTCCCACTTCGGGTTTCTATGGGTTATTGAGGAGACTGGCAAACTTAGACTGTCCACTTAGAAAAATGTTGGGCCTAGAAAACCTGTCAGTTATGGCATTATTACTGTCAAATATATAATTGATATGTCTTCAATAGTATTACGAGTATATAATAAAGAAAATCAAGCTTCAAGATTTATTATTGTATTTGTATTGTATTGTATTGTATGTCAACTGGGGGCCTAGAAACGACGGAGAAGCTCCGTCCCCGCCGCAGCCGCAGCCGCAGCCGCAGCCGCAGTTGTCCACAACCCCACGACGACTGCCGAAGTCCACTTCAGCCCTCTGCTGCCACACGCCGAACCACGCTTTCAGGGCTATTGTGAGGTTCAGCCTCCGGTGGATCCCCCCTCCCCCCCCCCCCCCCCCCTCCCAGGGAACGTCTCACACCAGACGAGTGTAACCCCTATGTTTGCGTGGTAGAGTAATGGCGGTGTACGCGTACGTGGAGAACTTGTTTGCGCAGCAATCGTCGACATAGGGGATAACTGAGGCGGAATATGGGGAACCAGCCAGTATTCGCCTAGGCAGATGGAAAACCGTCTAAAAACCATCCACAGACTGGCTGGCTCACTGGACCTCGACACAAGTCCGCCGGGCGGATTCGTGCTGGGGACCAGGCGCTCCTTTCCAATTCGGAAAGCTGTGCGTTAGACCGCACGGCTAACCGGGAGGGCTATTATCGTATTTACTTAAGGTCTCTGATAGTTTACAAACTATAAAATAATGATGCTAGAAAATATAATTTTCCTAAAAAAAATGTGCGAGGTGAGCCATTGAGCAATTTCTTCCTCTTCTTGGGCTTCCAGATTTTCTCGCTCACTCAACAAACATGACGTATTTGTAGAAGAATTACAGTAAACTGTGAAGCTTAAAAAGTTCGTGCACAAAATTACGTCAACTTGATCACGTATTGGCTCAACCATTCGCGACAGCAGCTGTTACGTTCGCTAATGACAACAGAAGGCAATACTGTCAAGGGACAGATTGCGAGACTTCCGAATACTGTTCTCATATGAAAGTTATCCAGTTTTCGAACGATAGGTGGTTCGCGAGTCGAAAAAGTCCCGGCCCGAGCTACACTCGTTGTGGCCCGGTCTGAGCTATGCTCGGGCTTGGTATCCATTGTGTTGGTAGATTAAGTTTTAATAAGGAATCTATGTCCGGAAATAGACCGTTTGGGTATAAAATACGTTTGAAGACCCGATAAGTTTCGAATGTCCCGCTTCACGATTTGCACACAACGGACAGTACGAGCTCTGACCTGTGTGCATACGGAGGCCCATAGCTAGGAAAATGTTCCGAGCACTTGTCTTCGCATTTTCTTCTACGTGATGGAGGACGTCCCATTCGAAGTCGAGAGTGCGGACCATCTGCGTAGCTGACAGTCAACCCTCATAATTGCAAACGTACCAGTTTCTCATAACCGTTGTTGCAGTCGGACAAAATGGCATCTGCTGCCTTAATTATGAAAAGGACTGACGACACATCCCTATTCCATTTTACGTGCTTACCATAAAGTGGAATATTTACAAGTAAACGGTTATTAAAACCTATTTTACAAGTGGTGCTCTTTTCTAAAAGCAGGTTGGTTTCATTCAGGATTCCAATACACCACATCATTCGCCACTCTTTTGCCTGCAAAATCCTATCTTTCAACAGAATCTCCATTCAATTCGAGGAACTTACTCTACGTTACTGGGAGTGCCTGTATGCCCTCATCGTGTCACTCTGCAGGTCGACGTCGGGGTCAGCGTCTTGCTGCGTCAATAATCTCCCCATTATCCACGTCCTGTGTCCCGCAGAGTGCATCCTTCACTGAGCCAAACAGATGGAATTCGAATGGTGAGAGATCCGGACTGTAGGATGGGCGAGGAAAAACGGCGCAGTGAAGTGTGTCCACAGACTTGTTTGAGGACACTGGACTCGCATTCGGGAGGACGACGGTTCAATCCCGCGTCCGGCCATCTGATTTAGGTTTTCCGTTATTTCCCTAAATCGCTCCAGGCTAATGCCAGGCTAATCCCCCGTCCTTCCATAATCCGATGAGGTCGATGACCTCGTTGTTTGTCTCTTCCCCCAAACCACCGAACGGAACTTTTTTTTTTAAGTCTTACGTTGTTATGTAGCGGGAGACCTTCGTTCACAATTTTGTGGCCACAAACAAGCTGAAATCGTTTCTTCATTGTTCTGAGGGTTCCATGATACACGTCACAGTTGATTGTTGCGCCATGAGGGAGGATATCAAACAGAATAACCTGTTCAGAGTCCCAGAAGACCAACTGAGGGCGCGTCTTTTCTTCAGAGGAGAGACAGTATACCACCACTCCCTGGATTGACTTTTTGCTTCCGGTTCGAAGTGATGAATCTACACTCCTGGAAATGGAAAAAAGAACACATTGACACCGGTGTGTCAAACCCACCATACTTGCTCCGGACACTGCGAGAGGGCTGTACAAGCAATGATCACACGCACGGCACAGCGGACACACCAGGCCGTCGAATGGCGCTAGCTGCGCAGCATTTGTGCACCGCCGCCGTCAGTGTCAGCCAGTTTGCCGTGGCATACGGAGCTCCATCGCAGTCTTTAACACTGGTAGCATGCCGCGACAGCGTGGACGTGAACCGTATGTGCAGTTGACGGACTTCGAGCGAGGGGTATAGTGGGCATGCGGGAGGCCGGGTGGACGTACCGCCGAATTGCTCAACACGTGGGGCGTGAGGTCTCCACAGTACATCGATGTTGTCGCCAGTGGTCGGCGGAAGGTCCACGTGCCCGTCGACCTGGGACCGGACCGCAGCGACGCACGGATGCACGCCAAGACCGTAGGATCCTACGCAGTGCCGTAGGGGACCGCACCGCCACTTCCCAGCAAATTAGGGACACTGTTGCTCCTGGGGTATCGGCGAGGACCATTCGCAACCGTCTCCATGAAGCTGGGCTACGGTCCCGCACACCGTTAGGCCGTCTTCCGCTCACGCCCCAACATCGTGCAGCCCGCCTCCAGTGGTGTCGCGACAGGCGTGAATGGAGGGACGAATGGAGACGTGTCGTCTTCAGCGATGAGAGTCGCTTCTGCCTTGGTGCCAATGATGGTCGTATGCGTGTTTGGCGCCGTGCAGGTGAGCGCCACAATCAGGACTGCATACGACCGAGGAACACAGGGCCAACACCCGGCATCATGGTGTGGGGAGCGATCTCCTACACTGGCCGTACACCACTGGTGATCGTCGAGGGGACACTGAATAGTGCACGGTACATCCAAACCGTCATCGAACCCATCGTTCTACCATTCCTAGACCGGAAAGGGAACTTGCTGTTCCAACAGGACAATGCACGTCCGCATGTATCCCGTGCCACCCAACGTGCTCTAGAAGGTGTAAGTCAACTACCCTGGCCAGCAAGATCTCCGGATCTGTCCCCCATTGAGCATATTTGGGACTGGATGAAGCGTCGTCTCACGCGGTCTGCACGTCCAGCACGAACGCTGGTCCAACTGAGGCGCCAGGTGGAAATGGCATGGCAAGCCGTTCCACAGGACTACATCCAGCATCTCTACGATCGTCTCCATGGGAGAATAGCAGCCTGCATTGCTGCGAAAGGTGGATATACACTGTACTAGTGCCGACATTGTGCATGATCTGTTGCCTGTGTCTATGTGCTTGTGGTTCTGTCAGTGTGATCATGTGATGTATCTGACCCCAGGAATGTGTCAATAAAGTTTCCCCTTCCTGGGACAATGAATTCACGGTGTTCTTATTTCAATTTCCAGGAGTGTATGTATTATCGCCAGTGAAGAAGTTCGACAAAAAATTGTCACAATCAGCCTCGTAACGCACAAGCAATTACGCACACATGGCCCTTCAATGTTCTTTATGAACTTCTGTTGGGCCGCGAAGAACCCAGTGGGCACACATCTTTGAGTTATACCAAGTGGGGGCTGCGTGGGGTAGCCGGTCGCGGTCACGGTCCGCACAGATCCACCCGTCGGAGGTTCGAGTCCTCCCTCGGACAAGGGTGTGTGTGTTGTCCATAGCGTAAGTTAGTTTAACTTAGATTAAGTAGTGCGTAAGCTTAGGGACCGATAATCTCAGCAGTTTGATCCCGTAAGATCTTACCAAAAATTTACAATTTTTGCCCCAAGTGGGGACGACTGTGTCGGGACTACCAACAAAAGAGTCCAGTTCAGAAACAAGGTGCTTGTAGTCTGTCGATCACCTGGAATGAGAGTGTGAGCTCGTTCCAACATTGCACGAGTCACAGCTGTGTGCGGCCGGCCGACACACGGGAAATTGGAGAGGTTTGTTCGACCTTGATGCGATGAAGACAGACGCCTCGCCCAACGGCTTACCGTGCTTTTGTTCTCTTTCAGGTCTCCGTAGAAGCTGTGTAAGCGCCCGCGATGCTCTGGCTTTGCGCCAAAAGAAACTCAGTCACATCTCTCGGCTTGGAAACCCCCACCATTGCATTCTCCATTATGGGCGCTACGTGCAACGCCGCCACCTATGGGAAGTTTGTGAAATTATAGGGGCGAAGTAGGAATATTCCACGATGTCCCATTACAAAGTCTGATTTTTTTTTCAGCAAAAACTGTCCGATATAAAAAATGTGTTACATTACTTATTGAACGCCCCTCATACTAAGCCCCCTCTATAAGGCCTAGAAATCTGTGACTAGACCCTACATCTACATCTACATCTACGTGATTACTCTGCTATTCACAATAAAGTGCCTGGCTAAGGGTTCAATGAATCACATTCAAGCTGTCTCTATACCGTTCCACTCTCGAGCCGCGGTGTAGCCGAGCGGTTCTAGGCGCTATAGTCTGAAACCGCGCGACCGCTACGGTCGCAGGGACGAATCCTGCCTCCGGCAAGGATGTGTGTGATGTCCTTAGGTTAGTTAGGTTTAAGTAGTTCTAAGTTCTAGGGGACTGATGACCTCCCATAGTGCTCAGAGCCATTTTTGAACGTTCCACTCTCGAACGGCACGCGGGAAAAACCAGCACTTAAATTTTTCTGTGCGAGCCCTGATTTCTCTTATTTTATCGTGATGATCATTTCTCCCTTTGTAGGTGGGTGCAAACAGAATGTTTTCGCAATCGGAGGAGAAAACTGGTGATTGAAATTTCATGAGAAGATCCCGTCGCAACGAAAAACGCCTTTGTTTTTATGATTGCCACTCCAATTCACTTTTCATATCTGTGACACTATCTCACCTATTTCGCGATGATACAAAACGAGATGCCCTTCTTGGTATTTTTTCGATGTCATCCGTCAGTCCCAAATAATGCGGATCCCACACCGCACAGCAATACTCCAGAATAGGGTGGACAAGCGTGGTGTAAGCAGTCTCTTTAGTAGACTGTTGCAACTTCTAAGTGTTCTGCCAATGAATCGTAGTCTTTGGTTTGCTCTACCCACAATATTATCTATGTGATCGTTCAAATTTAGGTTATTTGTAAGTGTAATCGCTAGGTATTTAGTTGAATTTACAGCCTTCAGATTTGTGTGACTTATCGCGTAATCGAAATTTAGCTGATTTGTTTTAGTACTCATCTGAATAACTTCACACTTTTCCTTATTCAGGGTCAATTGCCACTTTTCGCACCATACAGATATCTTGTCTAAATCATTTTGTAAGTCGTTTTGATCATCTGATGACTTTACAAGACGGCAAGTGACAGCATCATCTGCAAACAATCTATGACGAGTACTCAGATTGTCTCCTATGTCGTTAATATACATCAGGAACAATAGAGGGCCTATAACACTTCCTTGGGGATATATTCTGTTTTACCAGATGACTTTCCGTCTATTACTACGAACTGTGACCTTTCTGACAGGAAATCACGAATCCAGTCGCACAACTGGGCACGCAGTTTGGTTAGAAGACGCTTGTGAAGAAATCTAAAAATATGGAATCAATTTGACATCCTCCGTCGATAGCACGTATTACTTCATGAGTATAAAGAGCCAGTTGTGTTTCACAAGAACTATATTTTCTGAATCCGTGCTGCCTGTGTGTCAATAAATCGTTTTCTTCGAGGTACTTCATAACGTTAGAATTCAGTATATGTTCCGAAACCTTACTGCAAATTGACGTTAGTGATATAGGCCTGTAATTCAGCGGATTACTCCTACTTATCTTTTTGGGTATTCGTGTGACTTGACCAATTTTCCAGTCTTTAGATACGGATCTTTTTGTGAGCGAGTGGTTGTATATAATTGCTAAATATGGAGCTATTTTATCAGAATTCTCTGAGAGGAACCTGACTGGTATATAATCTGGACCGGAGGCCTTGCCTTTATGTGATTTAAGCTGCCTCGTTTCTCACAGGATATCTACTTCTATGTTTCTCATCTTGGCAGACTTAAAAACAGGTTGTATGCCTGCGATCTTCTACCTAAAGGACCTCTTCTGAATATTTCAGTGCTCGTACATCTACATCTACGTTTATACTCTGCAAGCCATCCAACGGTGAGTGGCGGAGGGCACTTTACGTGCCATTGTCATTACCTCCCTTTCCTGTTCCAGTCGCGTATAGTTCGCGGGAAGAACGACTGCCGGAAAGCCTCCATGCGCGCTCGAATCTCTCTATTTTTCGTGATGTCCTCGAGAGGTATAAGTAGGAGGAAGCAATATATTAGATACCTCATGCAGAAACGCACCCTTTCGAAACCTGGACAGCAAGCTACACCGCGATGCAGAGCGCCTCTCTTGCAGAGTCTGCCACTTGAGGTTGCCAAACATCTCCGTAACGCTATGACGCTTACCAAATAACCCTGCCACGAAACGCGCCGCTCTTCTTTGGATCTTCTCTACCTCCTCCGTCAACCCGACCTGGTACGGATCCCACACTGATGAGCAATACTCAAGTATAGGTCGAACAAGTGTTTTGTAGGCCACCTGCATGGACTACATTTTCTAAGGACTCTCCCAATTAATCTCAACCTGGCACCCGCCTTACCAACAATATGATTATTCCACTTCAAATCATTCCGTACGCATACTCCCAGATATTTTACAGAAGTAACTGCCACCAGTGTTTGTTCCGCTATCATATAATCATACAATAAAGCATCCTTCTTTCTATGTATTCGCAATACATTACATTTGTCTATGCTAAGGGTCAGTTGTCACTCCCTGCACCAAGTGCTTATCCGCTGCAGATCTTTCTGCATTTCGCTGCAATTTTCTAATGCTGCAACTTCTCGGTATACTACAGCATCATCCGCGAAAAGCCGCATGGAACATGCCGAAACTATTTACTATTTGCCTGGAAATTTACTTTGTCAGGATCTTATGAGTGAATTTTGAATATGAGCAGTAACAATAAGAACTTAGTGAAAGAGTATTGTGTTGTTACAAGCTATGAACACTGGGGAACATTTTCTTTGTATTCCTTTAGTGGAGACCATTGACAGAAATCTATCGCATCTTTGCCAAACAATATCGTCCGCTACGACCGAGACAGACACGCAGTCGTCTCTCGCCAGCGCAAGGCACATGTGTTAACTACCAGCTAGCTCCAAATTAACGCTTCGCACCGGCGCAAAGCGCAGCCCGAGTCCGCGGCACGTACAGAGAGAGAGTGGCGTCCATTAGTTCTGGCGACGCACGCTGCTTTGAATAGCGTTATTCACAGCAGCGGAGACGCAGGCGGGCGCGCGGCGTCAAAGGCGCTACGGAAGCGGCTAGAACGTCCGGCCAATCCGCGCCGCGCGTCCTGAAAGGACGTCGCCGCCACAATTATACGGGCTCTGTACACCTGTGTACACGCGTGTGCGGGGCGCCCTGTGCCGCTGCCGTTTCAGTCAGTGCATAATTGGAATGAGCATGTGGGCAGAGCGGCATTTAATAGGAAGCGCGCCGCCTAATAGGCTTACGCGACGCGTCGCTCTGAACACCAATTACGTCTGCGGCGGGCGTAGACGCGATGTGCTGGCGCGTCTCCCGGCGCTGTGTCTGCATTCAGAGCGCAGCTGTCTGCCCACGTCAGCTACGCAGCTTACTAGTGCAGGCTTGTTATCAAAAGTTCTCTCTCCACTGTAAATGACAATGAAGTAAAATGAAAGCCAAAAAAACGTCCTAATTTTTAGCGCAGTGCCACCTCCCGAGCAGTTCATTGCTCTCGAGAGAGTGGTTACAACACTCATCACGTAAGGAGACTGTGCTTTGAAAGCCGCTTACTAACTGTCAGAATTTAACCTGACAGTTCCGCACTGTTGCCTGATAAACAAAGTAAAAGCCTACGGAATATCAGACCAGCTGTGTGGCTGGATTGCAGAGTTTTAGCAAACAGAACACAGCATGTTGTTCTCAATGGAGAGACGTCTACAGACGTTAAAATAACCTCTGGCTTACCTCGGGGGAGTGTTATGGGACCATTGCTTTTCACAATATATATAAATGACCTAGTAGATAGTGTCGGAAGTTCCATGCAGCTTTTCGCGGATGATGCTGTAGTATACAGAGAAGTTGCAGCATTAGAAAATTGCAGCGAAATGCAGGAAGATCTGCAGTGGATAGGCACTTGGTGCAGGGAGTGGCAACTGACCCTTAACATAGACAAATGTAATGTATTGCGAATACATAGAAAGAAGGATCCTTTATTGTCTGATTATATGACAGCGGAAAAAACACTAGTAGCAGTTACTTCTGTAAAATATCTGGGAGTATGCATGTGGGACGATTTGAATTGGAATGATCATATAAAATTAATTGTCGGTAAGGCGGGTGGCAGGTTGAGATTAATTGGGAGAGTCCTTAGAAAATGTAGTCCATCAACAAAGGAGGTGGCTTACAAAACACTCGTTCGACGTATATTTGACTATTGTTCATCAGTGTGGGATCCGTACCAGATCGGGTTGACAGAGGAGATAGAAAAGATCCAAAGAAGAGCGTGATAGCGTTACGGAGATGTTTAGCAAACTCAAGTGGTAGACTCTGCAAGAGAGGAGCTCTGCATCGCGGTGTAGCTTGCTGTCCAGGTTTCGAGAGGGTGCGTTTCTAGATGAGGTATCGAATATATTGCTTCCCCCTACTTATACCTCCCGAGGAGATCACGAATGTAAAATCAGAGAAATTCGAGCGCGCACGGAGGCTTTCCGGCAGTCGTTCTCCCCGCGAACTATACGCTACTGGAACAGGAAAGGGAGGTAATGACAGTGGCGCGTAAAGTGCCCCCGCCACACGCCGTTGGGTGGCTTCCTGAGTACAAATGTAGATGTAGATATAGATGTAGATGTACGGAAGTGCAGAGCAAATACGCTGGGGTGACATAAGACATCGGGTATGCACGTATACAGATGACGATAGTATCACGTAGACAAGGTATATAAGGACAGTGCATTGGCGAAGCTGTCACTTGAACTCAGGTCATTCACGTGAAAAGATTTCCGACGTGATTATGGTCGGGAATGAATTCGAACGCGGAGTGGTAATTGGAGCCAGACGCATGGGACCTTCCAATACGGAAATCTTTAGGAAACTCAATATTCCGTTATTTAGGCATTCTCTCTGTGATTAACCTTTTACATTTCTTTTATGTTTTCGTCTTGTTTAAAGGCAAAGAGAAAAATAAAAAAAAGTTCAAATGTGTGTGAAATCCTATGGGACTTAACTGATAAGATCATCAGTCCCTAAGCTTACACACTACTTAATCTAAATTATCCTAAGGACAAACATACACACCCATGCCCGAGGGAGGACTCGAACCTCCGCCGGGACCAGCCGCACAGTGCAAAGAGAAAAGATGAAGTGGTAGCCCATCATAGAGCCTATGCGTACCGTCAGGTATTTTCGATTTTCAGTTGTTAAAAAAGAGAGGAGTTTTTTCTTGTACCCGGAGGAGGAAGGGGGGATTCGCGCTCAGCTAGTGAAAGAGTGAGAAGCACGTCATTTTAAGCGAGTAATTCTAGACCGCCATTTTAGGGTCGGTATGAATAAGTGAGGCGTACGTATTTCACACGTGCACGGTTTAGAAAAATACAGTATTGTTTTATTAACAGAAAGGTCTTGTGAGTTGTTATTTCAAATAGTACGATAATTACAAAAATTGAAGCCCACCTGTGTACTTTGGAAAATTACGAAGATCCGATAAGCTCAATGGGAACACGGTCAAGACTTCTAAGGTGAACACGGCGACCAAATGTAGCATTATAAAGAAGGGTAAGCACAAATCTACAGCGGAGAAAAAAACTACTTCCCCCTGCAAAATAATATGAACTAATACGAACGCATATCTCAGCTTATTGTGCTTGTCATTCATGCCGAAAAATTAATCTCATTAATTCAATACATTTTAAAAAGCCACACATTTCAACATTTTATTATCATCTATTCCATTATTTTATTATATCTCTCACCACAGACAAAGCAGTGACCGACAGTCTTCACTTAACGATCGAGAGCAGAGCCGTTTTCGTAGCGTTGTCAGTGCTAACAGATAAGCAATACTACATGAAATAACCTTACAAATCTATGTGGAACGTACGACGAACGTATCCGTTAGGACCTTGCGTTGAAATGTGGCGTTAATGGGCTGTGGAAGGAGACGACCATCGCGAGTGCCTTTGGTGACACCACGACGTCGCCTGCAGCGCTTTCCCTGGGGTCGTGTCCATATCGTTTGCACCCTAGACGACTAGAAAACTATGGCCTGGTCAGATGCGTCCCAATTTCAGCTGGCTTCGAGTGTAGCCATGGACTGGAATTACGAACAAGACACTGTGTAAGCAAGTGGTTGCTCCATAATGGCGTGTGTTGTTGCTGCGTTGGCAACACTTTCACAATTATAAACGGCCCTCTGGTCCAGCTGAACCGATCATTGCCTGGAAATGTTTATGTTCGGCTACTTTGAGACGTTTTCAGCCATTCATGTATGGACGAGAATGTTCCATGTCACCGGGCTACAACTGTCCGCCACTAGTTTGAAGAACATTCTGGACAATTCGAGCAAATGATCTGGCCGCCACGTGCAGGGCTAGAGGAACTGGGGTACACCTATTCACGATTATGACAGCACCGGATTTTACGTAGGTTAGTTAGTAGTTAGTAGGATTAGAAGTAGATAGTAAACTAGGAACCTGCAGCGACAAGTAGTTTTCGCCTGCCCAGTGTCAGGGGCACGCTCATGGGGATTAGCTCGATGACAAGGACTTGAAGTAGGTTTATATCTATGCTAACAAACCTGAAACGCTGCAGGCAGTTAGGATTACTAACAAGTAGGTACTAGTGTATAGTTTAACAAATCGTAATTTGCCTATTAACACGTACTGTCTTGCACTGTCTGTAGCTCACAAATTAACTGTAATAATTTTAATAACTGTACTAGCTGCAAATTGTATTAATATTAGGACCCACTAATCACTATGGTGGTGGGTTAATTTGTATAATTATTACTGTTATTGCAATAAAGATTTTTTTAATGATCTGGCCACCCAGATCGCCCGACATGAATCCCATCGAACATTTATGGGGCATTATCGAGAGGTCAGTTCGTGCACAAAATTCTGCACCGGCAACACTTTCGTAATTACAAACGGCTATAGAGTCAGTATGCCTCAGTATTTCATCAAGGGACTTCCAGCGACTTGTCTAGTCCATGCTCCACTACGCCGGGCAAAAGCAGGTACAATACGATGTTAGGTGGTATCCCACGTCTTCTGTCACCTCAGTATACGACTGTGGTATTAATGCTCTACTTTTATAAAATTTCATCCATGAATTAACAAGAACGCCATCTGACTACAGTGAATGAAATTTACATAGCAAGCATACTTTCATAGCGCAACGTAATACGAAGAAGGAGCCTTTAATGTGAATTAAAAGACTCACAACCAAGGTTTTCAACTATTCTAATCAAAGCCATAAGTGTAGCTACTCCTCTTCTCGTAGAAAAGACGCGTACAATGCAGATGTGCCTCCATCTTGTATTTCTTGATACCTGACGAAAAGAAGCATGAATGACAAAAATACAAAATATCAGTGTATTCAGAACTGTAACACACGTCTTGAAGTTCTCTGTAACTCAGCCTACTGTCTTTAGCTGCATACAACGAAGAAAAACTTTGTCTGATGAAGACGTGCATAGTACGGGGACGCCAGAGCTAAACCGACGGTGTTCCGTGTGCTGCAGTACAGGCTGTATACATAACAGGACCCTGAAACAGAGTAGGTACGTTCATTAGTCGGCGCGCTCGTAGAGAAAAAAATAACAGTTACACTTCCCGCCAGCAGGTGAAAATATGACGTTGTATGCAGTCGGAATGTGAAATTTTGACGTCAGCACACTGTTTGTTACTTGATGACGCACGCCGCGCGGGATTAGCCGAGCGGTCTGAGGCGCTGCAGTCATGGACTGTGCGGCTGGTCCCGGCGGACGTTCGAGTCCCCCCTCGGGCATGGGTGTGTGTGTTTGTCCTTAGGATAATTTAGGTTAAGTAGTGTGTAAGCTTAGGGACTGACGACCTTAGCAGTTAAGTCCCATAAGATTTCACACACATTTGAACATTTCAACTTGACAACGCGTGTTGATTACTTTTATGAAGTAACTCTTGGTGTAATCGACCCAAAAGGTTGTGAAGTGACTCTTGGTGTAATCGACCCAAAAGGTTGAACTTTTCCGTAGAAAACGCAATGTCTGCTGAGAAGGAAGACCGTGCACTTCTGGTAATATTGTTTTACCACTACGGCAGCAACAGCAGAGCGAGATTGCTAGGATATCGCAGACAGAAACAGCTGCAAAGAGACCCCAAGGCAATAAAGAGGATAAAGAATATGATCAAGAAATTGAAGAAACAGGTGAATTAAGTGGTGCAGCAGGGAGAAGGCGGTGGCCAATTCCCATGGCATTTGCTGACGAAGTTTCTGTAGTTATAACCGACCTGCAGCATATGCCTCAAATTCTACAGCCAGTGCTCTAGCTGTGTCACGAGAATTGTCTTGCCCCTTGGTCAACAGATTAAAAGATTTTGTGGCGCTTTTTACACTGGTATCCTTACACGATTCAGAGTGTGCACCAAATCAATTCCCAAGATAGGCTACCACGCCGCGACTTTTCATTTCCTTTCTTGGTATGCATAGAAGTGCGTGACATGTGGCCGGGGAATATTCTTTGGAAGAAGCACATTTTGCTCTACACGGGTGCCGTGAATGCGCGGAACTGTCGCATATGGTCTTCTACTCCGTCACATGTTGCGCATGTATTTAGGTCGGAGGATGTGGAACGCCACACACCTTGAAATTGTCTGGAGATGATACAGTCGCTGCCGAAGGTTTCTCGAGGTAAATCTTTCACATGACAAGCGACATTTGACGCCGCCGCATCTCTCGTGAAAATAGTGGTGTGGTCGACCGGCACGGTAGCTCAGCGTGTTCGGTCAGAGGGCTGCGTGCTCCCTGTAATAAAAAAACTGAGTCAAGGAATCAACGATCAATTTGAAGGCATGTCTTGTGACGTCCACCATATATATATATTGAAGGAACTTGCGAAACCACACCACAGAGTCAAAGAAGTTGAGTGTGCATTTTGTGGGGGATATCAGAGGGCTCGTATCTATCAGGGATGTGTCCAGACTCTCCCCGATCTGAAGGACAGCATACGACAACATATCACTCTGATTATACGAGGTACTCTGCAAACAACTGTCGACCATGACGTGTTATGGGTGCAACTAATTGCTGAGTCGGTAGAAAATGTTGAGTACACGTTTAACTTGTGACCATATCCTAAAAAACGTGCCAGAACTATAGTTATCGTGTGTTTGACCGTTACTCCCCATTCCTGGCACCCACACGACATTCTGACTGCTTATATCGCCATACTTTCGCCTGGTGGCAGAAAGTGGAACTATTGTCTTTTCAGCAAATAGAAGGTGACTGACACATGTGGATTCTCTGGCAAAAAGAGATACTAATCTTCGCTAAATGAGGCAATGACGCGAACCGAACAAAGGATTGACCTTGCACCCATAAATATATAAGGGACAGTCAAATGAAAACGAGACACGTGGAAAGTCAGTAAATTGCTTATTATTTCAAAATAATCGCCATAACAGGTTAACACATTTATCCCACTGTGAGACAAGACGATCAATGCTTGAATGGAAAAATGTTCCCAGTTTCGTATGGCATCATGATTGTGCCCTAGCGTGCACATCTTCAAATGGGTCTAAGCACTGTCGGACTTAACATCTGAGGTCATCAGTCCCCTAGACTTAGAACTACTTAAACCTAACTAACCTAAGGACATCACACACATCAATGCCCGAGGCAGGATTCGAGCCTGCGACCGTAGGGGTCGCGCGGTTTCAGACTGTAGCGCCTAGAACCGCTCTGCCACACCGGCCGGCGAATGTATAGTCCTCGAGCCAAGAGAGGAACTCACAGCTCGCGTATCGATACATAATGCGAAAGACGTTGTAAGGAGGTTACTACTTTTGTAATCTGTTACTTTATCTACACATTTTACCCAGCATCTGTGGTTAAGTACAGTGTGTAGGAATTTAGTGGCGCGCCCAATTCAAATTGAGGCACAAGGTCTTACACTTCTCTCTTACATCCGAGCAATAAAGAAATGTAAACATGCAACGAAAACGCTAAACCCAGTACAAACGTGTAGCGACGAATTTCATTCAGTGTGCAGTTTCTCTGAAAGCGGTTGGGTACTCTCTAATGAAGATGAATATGAAATTATCTATAATCTTAATTAATTTCGAGTTAAATTGACTAAACGTTTATTACAAACATTCAGCTTAATCCTTTACACTTATTAAACTTCATTTAGTTACTACAGTTCCTTAAGTACTGAGCAGTGGGAAATGTTTTGGTTGCTAGCAATCGGTACGGGATATCCTCATCAAACACAGATTTGATTCGATTTGTGACAGGAAAGAGGACATGCACACATCAAAAGGGACCGGCACAGACTGAAACTAAGAAAGCGTATGGCCTCATCACCAACTCCGACTGACTACAACGAAGCCTTGAGTAAACTATTTGACATAGGAAAGCCGGCATTCTTTAAGCTGGCAACCCACGGCACAATCTGACTGCGCGAACTGCGGCCATTATTATAGCGTCTCAGGACCACGTGGTGATCTACCTTATCTTACAACCAATACAGACTCAATCGACTTTAATTTCAGGAACAGTGTAGAGTGAGTGTCTCGCAACACTAACCGCGTTTGAGCAAACAAAGACTCGTTACCAGACGCTCCACTGACTCCTTGTTATGATCACATGTGTCCTACGTAGCTGACGCAGGATCCACGTACTCTATCTAAAACTTCACACGAAATCATTAAAATGCACTTACTATACTCAAAACGAATATAGTGATATACTCCCTACTCTTGGTAGCGCTGATGCCATCAGGTTTGAGCGCGAAATAACGTACACATATCACCTTGAATGTACACTTAAAATCACGTTCTAACAGAACCGTCTGTACTCAACGAAGCCTGAACAGTAGGCCCTCGCCCCAGAACTCAACTTCCCCCTGAGTCAAGGGCAAAGATCTGATAGTGTGGGCGGTCTCGGCTAATCTCGAACGCCCACTACACAACACCTGACGCTAAATCAATTAGAGTGACTGCAAAAAATGCGGGATGGTAACAGGCACTGTGCCTTAAGGACAGACGGTTTTCTAGTGCCTTCTGGAAGCTTCCATGGGCGATCTCCCCTGCACTAATCGAAAGACTGGATTTTGAAAACGGCGGGAAAGTGCATTGTCGACTTTGTAACTCGCTCCAGCCAGTCAGGTTTGAGGAAAGCCATCGAACTTCCCCCGTCTTCGGCGTGGAGGAAAAGACGGCAAGTAATCGTCTCAGACTCCACCTCGAAGACGCCGTGCTACTATTTTCGTGAAAATGGCTACGTAAGGAATTGGGATACGGTGGGGAATGATGCCTCTGATCTCGGTAGTCACACGAGGAAATTAAAATGAAATTAAATCATCCATTATAAATCCTTTCCCAGGTGTCGACATGTGGCAGAACAAAGTGGATTACGTAATGATTGACCATAAACGCGCAACAGCTTAAAAATGAAATTGTGAAAGGTACGTGCTAGTAACGTCCACGTTGTGACAGACACACAGTAGCAACATTCACATTACGTAAGATACACGCAAGTAACATCTACCTTCCCCCGGCAACATCCACGTTATGAAACACACACGTAAGTAACATCTACCTTCCTGTATCTCTAACAGACGACTTTCAACTTGTGTCCACATTGTGGTCGTGTAGTGAGAAGTACTGACACCTTGCACGGTAGTTTAAACGATATAAATATTTCTCGCTAGAATTTCAACTGCAGCAAATAGTTTGTCGCCTCCACTACATCTTCCCACAAGAGTTACACAGCTAGTAACCCAGCTGCCACCACATACAATTGGAAAGCAGTTACTGCAGAACAACGCAGCAACACGGGGAACCAATGCGGCTATGCATAGTCGTCCTCAAGAGAGGCACTTGGCCCTTCTTGGTATCTGGGGTACAGACTTGTTCTTTACTACAGACTTCTCTCTAATTTCTAAAGATGATTCTTTCTGAGTCTACTAAGTCACATTTGGCATTGCTGAGCGCGACAAAGGTGATTTTAGCAATCGCTATGTAACTTTGGTTGTTTGTTTATCTGGCTGTTGATAGAAAATTATGTCGTTTCCCTGGCATGGCGGCAGTTGTGAGTTGTGCTGCAGGCAAGATGGACGCGAACCTTCTCAGAACATTGCCGAAATTGAGTTAACCACTCTATTCTCTGTCTCTCCAACACAATTTTCATGTTTCCCAAAGACTCTGAACGATCTTCGTTAACTTTTTTTCGTCAAAGGAACATACAGTACATAAAAAGTCGTTACCAGGATAACGAGATTACGAGAAATTACTGCGTGACTGTGGTGTGTCGTTATTTCTTATAAAATTTCTGGAGGCAGCTATATGTACGATATGTGGCAGCTAATGCGAGTAATAACCTGGAAGGGAGCTCTGTTACAGAAACAAAATAACTCTTTCTCACTTTGACGCCCGTACCAACGAGTAAGCGTTGGGCTTTCAAGCGAATTAAAAACCGCTCGATAAAGAGCTTAGTTTGTTATTGGGTTTTTACTGATACACGTGGATTTACTTAAATGGCAAGAATTCCGCCGCTGACTTCATTTCTTTTAGTTTCGTTGGCTGTCTCTCCGATATGTCAGCACTGAGGGAGCAATCATGCATATTAAAAATGCCGGATATTATAGACTAACAAACACCGAGGTGCGAGTATTTTTCCCGAGAAATCGTTAACTCTGTTATGAAAAAGTTCGTTTATTCTTATGCAAAGAGCGGCGGCGTGGCGGACAATATACACTGCCTGTCAACGTTACGTCACGCGCATTATAATGACAACATTTTAGAATAAGAGGTGCGTAATAAGAGCAGCGGTTTCCCATACATCATTTATACCGAATAGCCAAATGAGGCTGGCCGACGGGGTGGTAATTTGTTGTGCCTTTGGAGGTCGACAAACACGATTTGACGCTACAATAACTTCGGTATCACTTCATGAGTACAACACTTGTTTTCCTATTGAGCTTCCATCTTTTTCATTGCTTTCGCTGGAGGTATATACGTAAGGCAGCACGTAATGCAGTGCACCACGTGAGGATCGTTACTGTTTACAACGTATATGCTAAGCCAAAACATTATGACCACTGCCCACAACGGCGTTGGATGCCGGCTGTTGGCGTTGCGGGCACGTAACGCGGCAAGAAATTTATGCAAGCGGAGCAGACGTGTATGGGGGAGTCACCCTAGCCAAGATATGGGAAGCAAATGGGGAAATCAACTGAGATAAGCTACTTTGACAAAGTGCAGATTATTATTAAGCAGATCCTGTGAACGAGTATCTCAAAAACGGAGAAGGTACTCGAATGTTCACGTGCTACTGTCGTGAGAATCTATGGAAAGGGTTAAAAAGATAGACTATCACTAGGTACTAAATGGTTAGACCTCCATGGCTCTTTATAGAACATGAGGTTCGGGCGCATGTCTATTCTGTAAAGTAAGATAGATGGTGCTCTGTCGCATCTCTGCCGAAAGAGCACAGTGCTGGTGTACGCCAAATGTTTCGGAGCGCACCGTTTATCGTGTAGTTGTTGTTGTTGTGGTCTTCAGTACTGAGACTGGTTGGATGCAGCTCTCCATGCTACTCTATCCTGTGCAAGCTTCTTCATCTCCCAGTACTTACTGCAACCTTTTTAAATTTTCTAACTTCTTTCTCCTGATAACGACGTCCTCTTGAGTAGTCCCCGCTCGGAGATCCGTATGGGGGACTATTTTACCTCCGGAATATTTTACCCAAGAGGTCGCCATCATCATTTAACCATACATTAAAGCTGCATGCCCTCGGGAAAAATTACGGCCGTAGTTTCCCCTTGCTTTCAGCCGTTCGCAGTACCAGCACAACAAGGCCGTTTTGGTTAGTGTTACAAGGCCAGGTCAGTCAATCATCCAGACTGTTGCCCCTGCAACTACTGAGAAGGCTGCTGCCCCTCTTCAGGAACCATACGTTTGTCTGGCCACTCAACAGATACCCCTCCGTTGTGGTTGCACCTACGGTACGGCCATCTGTATCGCTGAGGCACGCAAGCCTCCCCACCAACGGCAAGGTCTATGGTTCATTGGGGGGGGGGGGGGGGTCACAACGTATATGCTAAGCCAAAACATTATGACCACTGCCCACAGCGGCGATGGATGCCACCTGGTGACGTTGCGGGCACGCAACGCGGCAACAAATTTATGCAAGCGGAGCAGACGCGGACGGGGTATCACCCTAGCGAAGATATGGGCAGCAAATGGGGAAATTAACTGAGATAAACTACTTTGACAAAGCGCAGAATATTATTAAGCAGAGCCTGAGAACGAGTATCTTGAAAACGGAGAAGCCACTCGAATGTTCACGTGCTACTGTCGTGAGCATCTATGGAAAGAGTTAAAAGGACAGTGAAACTACCACTAGGTACTAAATGGTTGGAACTCCACACCTCTTTATAAAACTTGAGGTTCGAACGCTTGTCTGCTCTGTAAAGTAAGACAGATGGTGCTCTGTCGTATCTCTGCCGAAAGAGCACAGTGCTGGTGCACACAAAATGTTTCGGAGCGCACCGTTTATCATACATTGTTGAATATGGAGCTCCGGAGCAGACCCCTACGCGTTCACACGTCGACACAACATCATCAGTTATGATTGCAGTGGGCACGGGATCATCGCGATTCGTCTGATCAATGGGAACGTGTCGGCTCTTCGGGTGAATCACATTCTTGCTATACTAGGTTGATAGTCGTCATCGAGGTGAACGGAGGCTCGCAACGTGGAGCGCTCCACAGATGCAGGCTGGTGGGGGCCGGATTATGCTATGGGAGACGTTCTCCTGCGCTTGTTTGGGTCCTGTGGTAGCAATTGAAGACACGCTGATAGCTGCGAACAACTTGCATCCTTTCATGCTCGATGTCTTCCCCGGCCTCGATGTCATCTTTCTGCAGTATAATTGTCCCTGTCCCGCAGCCAGAACCGTACTCAAGTGGTTTGAGGAGCATTATAGTGAACACACTATAAATGCTATGGAACCCACCTGGGTCGAAATTTGGCACGTATGCAAATAACGGCCCGTTATTTACACGAATCACATGATCTGTGCGTAGACATCTAATGCCACCACCATAAACCTACCGAGAAACTGGGCCGAGCGTGGCAGCCGCGCGGTTTAGGGGGTCTTGCCACGGATCGCGCGGCTCTTCCCGTCGGCCGGCCAGGATGGCCGATCGGTTCTAGGCGCTACAGTCTGGAACCGCGCGACCGCTACGGTCGCGGGTTCTAATCCTGCCTCGGGTATGGATGTGTGTGATGTCCTTAGGTTAGTTAGGTTTAAGTAGTTCTAAGTTCTAGTGGACTGATGACCTCAGACGTCAAGTCCCATAGTGCTCAGAGCCATTTGAACCATTTTTTGAACCGCCGGTCGGAGTCCCCCCTCGGGCACGGGTGAGTGTGTTGTCCTTAGAGTAAGTTAGTTTAAGTTAGATTAAGTAGTGTGTAACCCCAGCAGTTTGGTCCCACAGGAACTTACCACAAATTGCCGAAATTTCCAAAAAACTGTAGGATCCCTGATAAGCAGGATCAGTGATGTATTTCGTTGTAAAGACAACAAGCTATTAAGCTGGCGGTCATGATGTTTAAATGTGTAAATGACCTAGTCGAAAGCATTGGAAGCTCTTTAGGACTGTTCGCAGATGATACGATTGTCTCTGTGAAAGTAGCAACGCCAGAAGACAGCATCTACTTGCAGAACGACCTGCAGAGAACTGGTGAATGGTGCAGGTTCTGGGAGGTAAACGTAAAACATTGTGCATACATTGAAAAAGAAATCCACTACTACTGAACTGCTGCACAATTGGTGACGAATTGAAGGAAACAGTAACCACCGTAAAATATTTAGGAGTAACTTCCTAGGGCGATCTTAAGTGCAATGATCATATAAACAAAATATCAGGTAAAGTAGATGCCAGACAGATTCATAGGAAGAATTTTCAGGAAATGTAATTCATCCGCTCAGTAAGTGGCTTACAAGGTGCTTGTTCGACCGTTTCATGAGTACTGTTCATCAGTCTGGGCTCCTTATCTGGTGGGACTTACAGAATAGAGAGAGAACATCCAACGAAGAGTAGCACGTTCCGTCACGGGATCGTTTAGTCGGCGCGAAAGCGTTACAGAGGTTCTCAACAAACTCCAGAGCTACGAGAGAAATGTTGTGCATCACGGAGAGGCTACTATTGAAATTTCGAGAGACCACTTTGTGGGATGAGCCGTGTGACGTATTACTTCCTCCCATATACATCTCGCGAAATGACCACGACCAAAACATTCGATAAATTACAGATAATACAGATGCTAACTGACAATCACTTTTCCCACGTCCCATTTGCGAGTGGAGGAATCAGTGAGTGGTATCGGAGGTTACCTCCACCACACACTCCATTGATTTGCGGAATATGATGTGAATGTAGATGTAGATGTAGAAGAGGCGACTCGACTATAATCGGAGCAGAAATAACGAGTAGCATGTACCATAGTACAAATGATATACAATAAGATATCCATTGCAGGAAGAACAAAATTTGACCCTTTTCTAAGTCATCATAATATTCATTACTTATTAAAAAGAAAGAAAATGTTGTACAATAGCAATATGGTAATTAACAGGTACTGGTTTCTCTCAGAGGTCCGCCCAGTTAACAAGCATTACCCAAGTTTTACCTTGGAAGACACTCGGCTCTTATAACTTGTCGCAAATGCAGTGACAACTGGACTTCTGTACTGCTAAATGTAAGCGACAACTTGAAAGTTCCTCACTGGGTATTAATGGAGAGACGTAAACACGTAGCTTGCGCTGCTGTGTAGAAAAATGGCACAGACTGCAGTTTGCAGCACAAGTCTTTAGGTCACGGAGGAAAAGGCCCCTCTGCCCACTACACCATAAGCTACAGAGGAACGGGTCCCACACGCCCGTCACAGAAAGCACACCCGCCAACCCAGCACCGCCAGGTGCTCCACATACCCCACGACTTTTCCAGTTTGGCGCCATCTGTATCCTCAGCAGACTATGTGGTAGCTGTCTGTGGTCGCCCTCTAGCCAAAGATAACCACGCACGAAATCCTCTGGCGCGTTAGGTCGATTCGCGACACGGCTCAGCACCCCCCTCCCCCCCTCCCCGAACCCCCCCACCCCATAAGATCTCGGTTCCGAGGGTAGGGTTTACAAAATGCACAAAACCAAAACTAATTATTTTCGTCCGATTGTACCTGGCTGAGGTACACTCTTTGGCAAAGACCACTTGTCACATTACGGATTCAGAGTGGCAGAGGTTGACACCTGTAAGATACGTCATGGTGGTGGTGGTAAGTTCATATGGGACCAAACCGCTGAGGTCATCGGTCCCTTGGCTTACGCACTACTTGATCTAACTTAAACTAACTTACGCTAAGGACAACGCACACACCCCTGCCCGAAGGAGGACTCAAACCTCCGACGGGAGGGAGGGGGGGAGAGCTACTCGAACCATGGCAAGGCACATTAGACCGCGCAGCTGCCCCGCGTGGAAAGATATGCCATGGACCTGTAAAAAGTGCGCCAACTTGCCCGTAGCATTGCTGCGATCATTCGCCCCCCAAAGTTCCCGATGAAAACTACGACTGCGACCTTGATCTATCCAGACAATCGATCGCAGTTGTAACACGCCGCTTCTTTTTTATGGAGCCCTTCTGTGTTATTCCTAACCTGCACCAGTTATCTTTATTAACTCAGTGGGTCGCTTGATGAGTTCCGTGTCTTGGAGTATTGAATGCCAAATTAAGCCGTGGCAAGAAGCTATCCCACTTAGTTCGAGCATCCGCGTGATATACAATCAGCGCTGCTCTGAGATATCCGTTAAGTCTTTCCACAAAGGATGGCTTGGGATAGTAAGGTGTTGTAACATGGTTCATTCCTTGTTGAAAACAATAATTCCAAAACTCTGTAGAAGTAAACGCTGGAACACTATCGCTCTCCAGGATCTTGGGAGTACCAAACAGTGAGAGTATGTAACCCAGATGCTTGACACATGGCATGCCTCCTCGCCTCTATACTCTGCAGTAACCACACATATCGGGAAATGCCATCGACAGCCACAAAGATGTACCTGTTATCTGCTCGAGTGCGAGACAGTGCTCCGAGACAATCAATAAATAAGTATTCCATTGGATGCTCGGCTAGGGTAGACTGGAGCAACCTCCTTTGTCGGTCAGAATTAGGTTTAGCAGTCTCACAAGCCCGACACGGAACTTCCATTTTCCGCATGTCCTTATACAGAGACGGGGTACGTCAGTGATTCTTATGTATTGTTTTAGAAATAGTGTACCCCTAAAGCCGAACACAGCTGAGACCAGCCCCTCGGAGGCAAATTTTTAATTATCCGTCCTTTTTAGTACGCAAACAAAGGATGCCCTGCCTTAGATGATACCATGGTACAACCTCACCAGATTTTAGGTGACCTTTAACAAGCCTGAGCTCGTGATCCTCTTTTTGCTGTTCCTCCATGGCGGCGAACAGGCTCGGCACCTCGGCAAGCACTGCACACACAACCTCTCCCCTACCTGCGTCCTCCGCCACCATCCGACAAAGAGCGTCCGCCGATGAATATCAAACAAACATCACTTTTATGTGCAAAATACGAAGACCTTAAAGAGATGAACTTTTGACACTTCATTTCTATAGCTAGCAACAGCTGTTCGTGATATATTTCAATTTTCCCTCGAATAGCTAATTTTTGTCTTAATTGTCATGATTACTTACAAGCAACTTAATCTTTCTCTACAAAACTAGATTTTACGCAGGTCATTTTGGTACCTCTTTTGTCCATTTTCCAGTCTTCATTTGGCTATGAAAATGCAGACGAAAATCGATTGTGTTTTTTTATAGGGAGACTTGTTTTAGCTCCCAACAAGCATTTGACCGAAAATACCTTCTCTGAAACACACTTTCTGTAGAAACTTGACCAACATCGTGAAATGTAAGAGCAAAACCCGTAATTTGACGTCGGCTCGCTGGACTGCAGGGTTAACGTGATTTGCTCTCTCAGCGCTCTCCAGCGGCCGTTGTCGGCTTTATTTGGCACGCAAACAATACAGTTTCTTTACGATGTTGGACGCACGTAAAATAGCTGCGACAATTCTGTTAGCGGCTGTCGAAGCAGAACAGAGAAAATCGTGAAGAAGGTTCTGGAATTGTCGATGGCCCGAACAGCGAATTGCTGGTACAGGAATGTGGCATAATGCTGTATAACGATATGAGATACGTACTAGAAGAAGTTATTCGTTAACACAGTGGAATTTTCATCCCATTTAAGGTTTTAAATTGAATATAGTTAAGGTGTAGTCTCTAATGTCATTTTGCGCATACGTAATATCCATTTTCGACGTTGCATTGACTACCAGAACTTCGTCACATAGATTTCAAGGTCGAGATTCGTTTCGCAATTTCATTCGAATGGAAGAGGAGATTTTTTACGAAGCTGCTCACTATCACTGAAAAAGAAATCTACTAGCAAGATACAAACCTGAAACAATCCATAAACCCAGAACTAGGTAAGTTATATACACTGAAGAGCCAAACAAACTGGGACACCCGCCTAATATCATGTAGGGTCTCCGCGAGCACGGAGAAGTGCCGCAACACGACACAGCACGGACTCGACTAATGCCTGAAGTACTGCTGGAGGAAACTGACACCATGAATCCTGCAGGGCTATCCACAAATCCGTAAGAGGGCGAGGGGGTGGAGATCTCTTCTGAATAGCATGTTCCAAGGTATCCCAGATATGCTCAATAATGTTCACGTCTGGGGAATTTGATGGCCAGCGGAAGTGTTTAAACCCAGAAGAGTGTTTCTGGAGTCACTCTTTAGCATTATGGTGGTGTGGAGAATCGCATTCTCTGCTGGAATTGTCCAAGTCCACCGGAATGCACAGTGGACATGAATGGATGCAGGTGATCAGACAGAATGCTTACGTACGTGTCACTGGCAGAGTCGTATCCAGAAGTATCTGGAATCCCACTTCACCCCAACAGCTCACGCCCCACACCATTCCAGAGCCTCCACCAGCTTTAACAGTTCCCTGCTGACATGTAGGGTCCATGGATCCGTGAGGTTGTCTCTATACCCGTACACGTCCATCCGCTCGATGCAATTTGAAACGAGACTCGTCCGACCAGGCAACATGTTTCCAGTCATCAGCAGTCCAATGCCGATGTTGACGGGCCCAGGTGAGGCGTAAAGATTTGTGTCGTACTGTCATCAAGGGTAAACGAGTGGACCTTCAGCTCCGAAAGCCCCTATTGGTGATGTTTCGCCGAATGGTTCGCAAGCTGACACGTGTTGATGGCCCAGCACTGAAATGTGAAACAATTTGCGGAAGGGTTCCACTTCTGTCAAGTAGGACGATTCTCTTCAGTCGTCACTGATCCCGTCCTTGCAGGGTTCTTTTCCGGCCGCAGCGATGTCGGGGATTTGATGTTTTAGATGTTTTACCGGATTCCTAGTATTCACCGTACACTCGTGAAATGGACGCACGGGAAAATCCCCTCTTCACCGCCACCTCGGACATGCTGTGTCGCATCGCTCGTGCGCCGACTATAACACCATGCTCAAACTCACTTAAAACTTGATAACCTGCCATTGTAGCAGCTGGAACCGCTCTAACAACTGCTCCAGACACCCGTCGTCTTATATATGCGTTGCCGACCGCAGCGCGGTATTCTACCTGTCTACATATCTCTGTATTTGAATAAGCATGCCTATAGCAGTTTCTTTGGCGCTTCAGTGTATATTTTATAGAAAGTTTTATAATAGCAAAAACTTTTGCTTTCAGACTTACACTGGCAGTCTCGCTACAATTTTTGACCTTTGCAAAAAAAATGCAGCAAGTACATTATTTACAATAAATAACATCAAATTTTAAGATTATACTTCCAGTAAATGAATAAGAATGACCCAGAATCATTTAGAAAATGAAAGTGAAAAGAAATTGGAAGGAGGTAGCAGCGAACCCCACTTTTATCTTCAAAATCATACCTCACGACGCTCTAACTGCTCTACAGCTTCAACCTAGGAAATAGCTCTCCGTATCTGATACACACGGTTTAGAGACCGTACCTATATATGTCATTATTTGATATTTAATACGCAAACTGTACCAAAAAGACGCGCTTTTGATAGAGTATCACTGTGCGGTAGCATTGAAACTGTATATTTTCGTAGCACACGAGTTATAGCACTATAACATCAACTACAGTGGAGATCTTTAATTTGCTGATACTTTCAAACAGGTTATATTCATACCACGTTACTCTATGAGAAAGAAAAACCACCAAATACAGCGTGTTTATAAATGAATATCGGGGTTTTAACGCTTTATAATATTTATTATATTAAACTTACAGCTATAAATGATATATTAAATGAAAGAGCAACTCGAACAGTTTATCCAAGTACCTCATAAATGTACAGTGTGAGCACCATTTGTCACACGGCACACATCAAGTCTGTACCCAAGCGCTGGATAGGCCGAAAGGGGCCCAATGACAGGGCTTACTTTGCATGGCCTCCACGTTCATCCGACCTAACGCCATGCGGTTTTTTCCTTTGGGGCTTCATCAAAGATCGTGTGTGCGAGCCTCCGCTACCAGCAGACCTCCCTGAATTAAGAAACCGGATTGAAGCAGCTGTTCCTATAATCACTGAAGACACACATATCAACCTTTTGGGAAGAACTCGGCTATAACTTGTGCCGTGTGACAAATGGTGCCCACATTAAACATTTATAAGGATCTTGGTAAAACTGTTTGAGTTGCTCTTTCATTTGACATATCATTTACAACGGTAAGTTTAATATAATAAATATTATAAAGCGTTAAAACCCCGATATTCATTTATAAAGACCCTGTACAGTATTTAACGCCGTACATTACGTCGGCTCTTATGTTCCGCTTATAACGTAAAGCAATGTCGCATCTCACTGGCCACGTTCCTCTCCACGAGGCTAAAATCTGACATGGCAGCTTTCTCATTTGACGCTCCGTAATGTAGTGGACGTGAAAACCCATGCTGTGACGTCACCAGCTCCTCGTTCGTCCACATGCGTTTTCACGTCCCGTGAGAGGACGGCTTAAGGTATATTACAAGGTAGCGAAGCGACTGGGAAAATGTTCGAGCAAGCAGACAGTAAAAATGACGACGTACGGCGGCGAATGAGCGGGGAGCGGAATTTCAAGTACCGCACCCAGCGGTCCCCCGAGTGCCGTAAACACTCCAGGCCGCCACTTTAATTGCTGGGCTCCTGGTGACGAGCGTACACACACCTCCCCTCCCCCACCCGCCCACTCCATACGGACAAGGGATGATTTATGCGTCTATCGCCGCGGCTTGACGTATGCGACTGCCGTGGCGTTTAAACGCCGCTCTGGAAAATTGGACGCAGTCGGTCACGGCAAGCGACCGAGGGGGGACTCAGCGACGCCCGGTGCGTAATGACGGCGGCATTTAATATGCACGCGGCTCACGCACACTCTCGCAAATTACTGTGCCGATAACATCCGGCGCGCCACTGTTATTTATTCCTCGCGATAGCGATCAAATCATCCTTAATGCGCCTTATTTACGTTTCACCGTGACAAGTGTCGGGAGACCCTGTTGCTGCCGATCACCGTCTTCGTCTTCGAACAAGTCGTTCGTCTATTTTGTTCCTTTGTGATGGGACGATCTGATGGAGTGTCTCTGATAAAGTGATACTGGCACATTTGAAGGTCTTTCGTGAAATTCCTTACTTCCTGATGTCATACATGTACCGGTATAACGAAATATCGAAGAGAATGTCGGCTACATCATAATTAAGCCCAAAGAACTGGTATTATACCCACAAAAGGCTCCTCTGTACTTGATATAGTTCTATATTAGTGAAGAATTGTTATGTGCCGTAGTTTTCGGCTTATTTGTCCAGCCGTGCTACATGTTAACGATGACTTGTGTCGTAAATCAATAATTACGGAACATACAAAAATACCTGAGAAATTAAACTGTGTGCCGGATCGCGACTCGAACCTGGGACCATTTGTTTGCCGACTGACACAACGATTGTATGAACTTCCCCTCAACGACCTGATCCATATTGATAGGTGATGCAAGGCATGACTAGGACTTCAGCGTATGCAAACAGGAAAACGCAACTCTCAACCGTTTCCGAGAAAATCGAGTTTGAAGATTTAAAGTGTGCTTACGTGCTTCTTATGATCACTGTTAACCAAGGAGTCCGCAGCCGAGCGTGTAAGCGATTAGTTTAGTAAGAGCGAGCTCTCTGGGTCCAGTCTCACTGCCCGTACACCTAGTTTTCTTTTTTTAATTCGCACGTGAATCTAACAACAGATTTATTATGGCTGTGCAGATTATCAACATTTAATGATACATTTATTTTTTGCAGAATCTTTATCTTGGGACAAGGAAAAAAATTATTTTCTCAAGAAGATTGGATAGATACTGCAAGACAGAAAAAACGATGCATCACGAAGGAATTATCTAATGGGACGGGTATCGGTAGATGCGATCTACACGTACAGACAAACAATTGATTACAATCTTAGAAAAATCGGATCATTTATTTAAAAGAAAGTGCTTTAAAAATTGAGCAAGTTGGTCCGGTCCACCTCTGACCCTAATGCAAGCTGTTATTCGGCTTGGCATTGACTGACAGTGTTCTGTCGGATCTCCTCCTGAGGGATGTCCTGCCAAATTCTGTCCGACTGGCGTCTTAGAACAACATCAAAATTCTGATGAGATTGGTGTGCACTGCTCACAAAGAACAAACGTTCTCGTTTGGGGAAAGATCCGGCGAACTTGCTGGCCAAGACAGGGTGCGGCAAGCACGAGGAGAAGTAGTAGTAACTCTCCCCGCGTGCGAGTGGGTATTATCTTGCTAAAATGTAAGTACAGGACGGCTTGCGATGAAGCGTAACGAAACAGGGCGTTAATATCGTCGACGTACCGCTGTGCTGCAAGTGTGCCGTGGGTGACAACCAAAGGGGTCTTGCTATGAAAAGTAGCGGCACCATAGACCATCAGACCTAGTCGTCGGGCCATATGGCGAGCGACAGTCATGTGGTACCCCGTTGCTGTTCAAATGGTTGAAATGGCTCTGAGCACTATGGGACTTAACTGCTGAGGTCATCAGTCCCCTAGAACCTAGAACTACTTAAACCTAACTAACCTAAGGACATCACACACATCCATGCCCGAGGCAGGATTCGAACCTGCGACCGTAGCGGTCGCGCGGTTCCAGACTGTAGCGCCTAGAACCGCTCGGCCACCCCGGCCGGCCCCGTTGCTATCCGGTTCGACTCCAGACGGGTCTTCGCTAGTCATCGGCTCATAATGCAGGACTCATCAGTGGAGACAATTCTACTCCAGTTAATGAGATTGTCGCGCGGGGTTGCTGCGCGGTCTCTGGTGCCTTGCCACGACCCGCGCGGCCGCCTACGTCGGAGGTTCGAGTCCTCCCTCGGGCCTGGGTGTGTATGTGTTGTCCTCAGCATAAGTTAGAGTTAGATTAAGCAGTGTGTAAGCGTAGGGACCGATGACCTCAGTAGTTCGGTCCGATAGGAACTTACCACCAAAAAAATCGATGAGATTCCAGACGGAGGGCGCGTCTGGAGACGTCCCGGACAGTGGTGGGACACCAACCTGACTGTTGCCTGCCAAACGCCCCAACAACCAGGAGTAATGGTGTGGGGTGCTATTTCTTTACATAGCAGGACCCCTTTGGTTGTAACCAGCGGCACCATTACGGCACAGCGTTATGTGGACGATATTCTACACCACGTTTGTTGCCCTTCATGGCAAGCTGTACTGGGCCTACATTTTAGAAAATTGATTCCCGCCCGACCACGGCGAGAATTTCTTCTGCTTGTCTTCGTGCTGTCCAACTTGGTGGCCAGATCTCTGGCTGATTGAGAATATTTGGAGCATTATGTACATGGTCTCCAACTGGCTCGGGAGTACGACAATCTAACGAGCCAATTAGAAAGAATTTGGCACCATATCCCTCAGGAGGAGATGCAACAACACTGTTAGCCAGTGCCATGCCTAGTAGCTGCTCACATAAGGGCCAGTGGTGGATCAACGTGTTACTGACTATCTCAATCTGTGAAGCTCTTTTTATTGAAGAAGTCATCCATTTTTTCGGACATTGTAATCATTTGTTTGCCTGTACAAGCGCATCACATCTACCGATTTCCGTCCCATTCGGATAATTCCTTCATGGTGCTTTTTTTGTTTCTAGCGTAAAAACAAAACGGGATACATAAGAACTTTCAGCCAAATCAGTAAAGCCATTCATTTAAATTATTGTATCTACATCTGTGAAAAGTTAATGTGAATCTATGGAGCACTACAGAATTTCTCACTGATATTGATCGTGAAGTGTGGAAAACAATAATTATTGCGACATACAGCACATGTATTGGAACCGAATTCTTGCGTGTGCATTTTTTTTAGTGTGTCTATTGCAAAGCAAACTTGATTTACATTCATAATCGGTTCTCAGTCATCGTACAGTTTCAACGTATGCCACGCATATCTGCTGTTATAATTACGGGTAATGATAAAGAAGTACCTACCAGAAGCGATAGTCAACCCAGATACCTTGCGACTATGAAACTAAGGGCTTACTCACTCGGATGCGAACTCATTGAATGTTAGCGACCATACGAAGTACATAAGCACGCCTATAATTTTCGAAATCGATTTTCTCAAAAAAGTACTTATCCATGATTACAAATATTGAAGTCCTAGTCGGCCTCAAGCAAATGACGAATCTGTGAGGCGAAGTTCGTAAGCTATCCTTGTGAGATATCCAAGCACGCCTCATGGCCCACTCTCACAGCTTTCCTTTTGCAACGACCACACTTCATCTTGTCCAAACTTAACGGAAGTTGTCTCGCATATTTTTCTGTACTAGCATTTCTTCGAGGCTGTGGCTAAGCCATGTCTGCGTGGTATCCATCCTTCCAAGAGTGGTGAACACGCATGGAACAGAGCGCTACTTCTGTGAAGTTTCGATGGTAGAGGGTAAGGTACTGGTGGAAGTAAACCTGTGGGGGAAGGGTGTTTGTGTGTGTCGGTGAGTCGGACTTGGGTAGCTCAGTTGGTAGAGCGTTTGGCCGCGAAAGGAGAAGATCCCACATTCGAAGCCCGCTCCAGTACACATTTCTAATGTAACAGGAAGTTTCAGATCAGCGTACATCCCGCAGATGACTGGAAATTCGTTCTGAAATTGTATAACGCTCTGACTGCAATGTTAGCGAATGTACCACATTACTCCTCCTCTCCGAATTCGTTTCTCCGTTGGGCGAATCGTAATTAGTACACTCATGTGGTCAAAAAATAATTTACCTGTCCCTTTAGTGGCAGATTACAATATGTACAAAAATAGGATTTTATTGACAAAAATTAATGATGAAAATCACAGCGCCTAATGAATTTCTTTTGTGTTGCAAGTTCAGATATACTGTAAATGCGACGCGAATGTTTCACATGAACTTAATCACGAGATGAGTGCATTCCTCCATTGTGATACTGAAATATACACCTCAGTGACTCTGAATCCCAAGAGCGCTGCTTACGAATTGTAACTGATTCAGATATTACGCCCAGTGCACGCACATCACGAACTACGACAATAATTTATAAAACACTGTCAGAAGGCAACTGTTATTTTCACTACTGGATACAGCTTAACCAGTTGTTCCTGCATGATTATCGATACTCATCATTCATTTCAAACTAAAGAATAAGCATGAAAATTGTAAATAATATGACGTGTAATGGTATGGGAGCCTCACAATCATCTACATTCATTTTTTGAAGCTGATAACATCGCGACCATGTGTTGCGCTGCACGTGAAGTTATTGTCTTATTATATCAAGGTGATCACAGAACTGAATCAAAGTCGCCACATTTATTACAAGTACAGTAAATAGAGTTCAACAAACGTCCACAAATGATCAATTAGACACAAAATTCCAAACATTACAGTTTATTCGTCCAGGAAGTGCACACTCGTAGAGCAATGTACAGCTCTCGGTGTCAGTCCTAGAAAACTCGCTGTTAACTCGAAGACAACTCGCTGCCGTAGGGCTTCTGAATGCCCGATTAGCGGAAGAGTAATGTCACTCTCTGGTTTATAGCACATGACTGGCGTTGTAAAGAAAAGCGGGAACTTTGGTGCCCTCCGGTAGGATTGGTGATAGCCGGAACTATATTGTGGTTACAGCATTGTCGTGTTTCTGCAAGAAGCGGAATATACAGTTGTAAATCAGACAGAAAGGATCCTGCGTTAGAAAATACTTTATATGGCCTCTGCTGAATGTGTGAATGTACAAACTGTACCATGAAGTTCAACTGGTATTAATATAATTCACTGCGTCTATGATGCATATACGATATTGTATAGAAAGGCTGTAATTACTCACTTCTCTGGCTAAACGATTAACGACACAGGCCAATAAATACACTCCTGGAAATGGAAAAAAGAACACATTGACACCGGCGTGTCAGACCCACCATACTTGCTCCGGACACTGCGAGAGGGCTGTACAAGCAATGATCACACCCACGGCACAGCGGACACACCAGGAACCGCGGTGTTGGCCGTCGAATGGCGCTAGCTGCGCAGCATTTGTGCACCGCCGCCGTCAGTGTCAGCCAGTTTGCCGTGGCATACGGAGCTCCATCGCAGTCTTTAACACTGGTAGCATGCCGCGACAGCGTGGACGTGAACCGTATGTGCAGTTGACGGACTTTGAGCGAGGGCGTATAGTGGGTATGCGGGAGGCCGGGTGGACGTACCGCCGAATTGCTCAACACGTGGGGCGTGAGGTCTCCACAGTACATCGATGTTGTCGCCAGTGGTCGGCGGAAGGTGCACGTGCCCGTCGACCTGGGACCGGACCGCAGCGACGCACGGATGCACGCCAAGACCGTAGGATCCTACGCAGTGCCGTAAGGGACCGCACCGCCACTTCCCTGCAAATTAGGGACACTGTTGCTCCTGGGGTATCGGTGAGGACCATTCGCAACCGTCTCCATGAAGCTGGGCCACGGTCCCGCATACCGTTAGGCCGTCTTCCACTCACGCCCCAACATCGTGCAGCCCGCCTCCAATGGTGTCGCGACAGGCGTGAATGGAGGGACGAATGGAGACGTGTCGTCTTCAGCGATTAGAGTCGCTTCTGTCTTGGTGCCAATGATGGTCGTATGCGTGTTTGGCGCCGTGCAGGTGAGCGCCACAATCAGGACTGCATACGACCGAGGCACACAGGGCCAACACCCGGCATTATGGTGTGGGGAGCGATCTCCTACACTGGCCGTACACCACTGGTGATCGTCGAGGGGACACTGAATAGTGCACGGTACATCCAAACCGTCATCGAACCCATCGTTCTACTATTCCTAGACCGGCAAGGGAACTTGCTGTTCCAACAGGACAATGCACGTCCGCATGTATCCCGTGCCACCCAACGTGCTCTAGAAGGTGTAAGTCAACTACCCTGGCCAGCAAGATCTCCGGATCTGTCCCCCATTGAGCATGTTTGGGACTGGATGAAGTGTCGTCTCACGCGGTCTGGGCCTTTTAGTTTGAAGCCTGACAAATCATCAGGTGTGCCATGGAGGAAATATGGCAGGAGGAATACCTTTAAGTTTGTTACGTATTCTAAACCTGAATGTAGTGCAGAAATTGGGAAGGTCAAATCCTGGGTAGATTTAGAAAATCAATGCAAATGTAAAAATAAACTATTTCAAGGTGTTAATCCTTTTTATATTGGTGTAGAAATAGCAGGAGACGAACCTGCGAAGAATGATGTTGTTCAATCTGAAGTTAAATATGTAACATATGTTGTACGTAATAGAGTGTATATGACGTTTTGTAAACGGAAGGGAACGGTCACGTTCTAAATAAAGCTTATTGTTACAGCTCATGTCTGCGTTGGAGTTTTTTTATTCAAATTGGGAGCACATCCGTAATTATCCTGACGACCTACGCCTGGCGTTCCTGGTACCTACTAGTCAGCAGCGTATCGACGATCTTGCCCTAACATTTTATGGGAATAAAATTAATTACGCAGCTGCTGTAATAGTTCTGGAAGAACTTTGGTATTTCAAACCGAACCTCGAAGAATTAATTGAACAGTTTAGACAAGCATATAGAGAATTTGCATTTATGCCAAATGGTATAAGGTGTGCCCAGCGTTACTTTGACTTTCGGCAGGGTAGATACAGACCTCTATGGTACACATATTAGAGCCTCAATAGTTATCACACAGTCCTTCTCAGACACACAGCCGTAGGCAGGAGGAATACCTTTAAGTTTGTTACGTATTCTAAACCTGAATGTAGTGCAGAAATTGGGAAGGTCAAATCCTGGGTAGATTTAGAAAATCAATGCAAATGTAAAAATAAACTATTTCAAGGTGTTAATCCTTTTTATATTGGTGTAGAAATAGCAGGAGACGAACCTGCGAAGAATGATGTTGTTCAATCTGAAGTTAAATATGTAACATATGTTGTACGTAATAGAGTGTATATGGAAATGGCATGGTAAGCCGTTCCACAGGACTACATCCAGCATCTCTACGATCGTCTCCATGGGAGAATAGCAGCCTGCATTGCTGCGAAAGGTGGATATACACTGTACTAGTGCCGACATTGTGCATGCTCTGTTGCCTGTGTCTATGTGCCTGTGGTTCTGTCAGTGTGATCATGTGATGTATCTGACCCCAGGAATGTGTCAATAAAGTTTCCCCTTCCTGGGACAATGAATTCACGGTGTTCTTATTTCAATTTCCAGGAGTGTAAGTAAATAAAGTATAAATACAAGGTGTACAACTTTGCTTTCTCCGTTTGCCGATAGGTGGCGACAACGGTAAGTAGCGGTCGAAAGAAACAGATCGCAGACGTCAGGTTGTTAGCTTGGACCTCGGTAAACATAACCTCATTCAGACATTAGTCGATTCGTGTGTGCATCATAAGGTTGTTCTTGATTGAAAATGTCAGTTTACGAGCCTAATTCTCGTCATTTGAGGGAGGTGTTACTGTTTTGTTACAATATGAAGAAAACAGCGGCTGAGTCTCATCGAATGCTCTCAAGTACGTATGGTAAAGACGCTATTAGTGAAATAACGTGTCGTGGGTGGTTTCAACGCTTCAAGAACGGTGATTTTAGCGTCTTAGACCGGCATAGTGGTGGAAAAGAGAATGATTTTGAAGACGCAGAACTGGAGACATTGCTGAGTGAAGACTCGCGTCAAACTAAAAAAGAATTGACACGATTAGTGGGAGTGACACAGAAAGCCATTTCAGAATGTCTCAAGGCTATGGGCATGATACAGAAAGAAGGAACTTGTGTCCCGTGTGAGCTGAAACCAAGATACATTGAACGGCATTTGTGTGTTTGCCCTGCTGTGTGAAGAAGTATGTAACTGCCTACTGAGCATTCTCGTCCGACAGGAAACGTCGATCCTTTCAGACCTTTTTTGAACGAGCGATGGAGTGATAATCTCGTGAGGAGAGGTCAGCACTGTAGGGCGGGTGCTGGAGTGTCTCCAGTTAGTAATAAGGCTGGCGTCTCTTGTCGACCAGCATGCTGTGTCGAATCAGGACCAGCACGGAACTTGGCGCACCATTCCACGTCGGTGTTCTCGACAGACATGGTACCTCATACACACTGTTCATTCTCCGATGGATGTCTACCAGTATTTGCCCTTTGGAAGCCAAGAAAAGAATAACAGCACGATATTCGTGCTTAGATGCGCTTGGTAATGACGTCAGCATAGTTCACGTTTCCGCATTTACCGCACACACGTCGGAAAGACATGAATGGCTCCGAGCACTATGGGACTTAACATCTATGGTCATCAGTCCCATAGAACTTAGAACTACTTAAACCTAACTAACCTAAGGACATCACACAACAGCCAGTCATCACGAGGCAGAGAAAATCCCTGTCCCCGCCGGGAATCGAACACGGGAAACAGAGCGCGGGAAGCGAGAACGCTACCGCACGACCACGAGCTGCGGACGAAAGACATGAATGCCACACTAATTCCTCACCTACATGTCGGTGCTTATGTACTTGCATCGTGGTCGCGTTACGTTGTATACACGTTGCAGCAACGCCCTCAAAAGGAAACTTCTTGATCGTCCCGTACATACTGTCAAGTCACATTAATGTGACCACCTGTCAAAAGACAGAATAACCACACTTTACAGCGCGGAACGCTGCGAGGTTAACTATCCTGGTGCTCTTCGAACCACACACGTACGCTGCAAGCTGTGTGACAAATTGAACTGTGTTGCAGAATAGATGCCATAGTGCCGAGGAAAAAGAAGCTTCATGTATCGGTGGACCTGCTCGCTAAAGGTACATGCATTCTTTTGTTGATACAGTGTGCCTTGCAGAATGACGGGATCACCCAGGGTATACCATGAAAACATTCCCCAGACTAATCGCTCCCTCCTTGTTTGCTTTCAGACGTTTCATGCCATACATGCCAACGACCACCTCTCCGATGGAGTATGGCCATTTGTCGCCACTCAGTGGACGTCCAGTTGTGGTACTAGCGTGCTAATTCGAACTGTTATCGCCAATGAACAACAGTCAGCGTGGGAGTATGGACCAGGCGCCTGCTGCGGAGGCCCATACGCAGCGATGTGTGTTGAACAGTCATTGAGGTGGCACTGTTGGTGGCCCCTTGGTCCATCTGGGCGATCAGCTATTCAACAGTTGCACGTCTATTCGCCTGTACACACATCCGCAGCCGTCGTCACTTCTGTGATCTATGGCCCGTGATGCGCCACAAATACCTCGGCATCCGTTTTGCCATGAGCGGTATACATTAACCATGGAGGCACGCGAATAGTTGACAAACTTAGCCGTTTCGTGAATGCTTCAAACCTTAGTGCGGAAGCCGGAGATGGTCCCCTTTTGGACGTCAGGTAAATCGTTCCCGCTTTACGACGACGGCCGCACTGTTTTCCGCTTCTCCCCGACGCGCTTTATGTACCCTCCATTCCTAGTGCTGCTACGTGCCGTCTGTGAGTGGTTTTTGCACGTGGTCACATTAATGCGTTGTGGTACGCTGGCACGTGTGCTGAATAGGCAACCCTACAGACATGGTTGTATCACGGGAGGACGCACGCTCCTTGGATACAGCAAGTAAAAATTTAAAATACGAGGGTTATTCCAAAAGTAAGGTCCGATTGATTGCCAAATTGAAACCACAGTGAACATCAGAACTGTTTTACTTGTAACAATTAGCTACACCTTTCAGCTACTTCTCTACGTAGTCGCCGTTCTGACAGACTTTTGTCATAGCGTTGTACCAACTTTTCAATAGCCTCATCATAGAAGGCAGCCGCCAGTGCTTTCCGCCAATTCTCCACGCTGGCCTACACCTCGTTGTCTGTGTCAAAATGTTGTCTTCAAAGACAGCGGTTCATGTGACCAGAGATGAAACTCAGGGGGAGACAATTGCGGACTGTATTGTGGGTAATCTAACATTTCCATTTGAAAACGATGCAGGAGCATCTTCATTGCCCCTGCAGAATGCGGCTGAGAATTGTCGTGAAGACGAAACAGCACGACAGTTATGTAATGTTGGCTGCATAGCTTCAGGCGAAATTTCTCACCAGGCCCTCGTACTTAGCGGCAGACACTATTTTCTAGACATCTTTACGCACTCACTGCGAGCTCAGAAATGAGAAGAGCGACGTGATGCTAACTGGGGTTATACTAGAGACACTACCCAACACATCTGTGCAAAGCTTTATCGGATTTTCATAGTCGTTTCCATTTCGCGACCGATCGGACCTTACTTTTGGAATAACCCTCGTATTACACGGCGATTCTTATTAACGTTCAGAAACCTCCGAAGCGACCTAGAAACCCAGAATCAACTCTGTAGGAATCAACATGGATTCCGGAAACAGCGATCGTGTGAGACCCAACTCGCATTATTTGTTCATGAGACCCAGAAAATATTAGATACAGGCTCCCAGGTAGATGCCATTTTTCTTGACTTCCGGAAGGCGTTCGTTACAGTTCCGCACTGTCGTCTGATAAACAAAGTAAGAGCCTACGGAACATCAGACCAGCGGTGTGGCTGGGTTGAAGAGTTGTTAGCAAACAGAACACAGCATGTTGTTCTCAATGGAGAGACGTCTACAGACGTTAAAGTAACCTCTGGCATGCCACAGGGGAGTGTTATGGGACCATTGCTTTTCACAATATATGTAAATGACCTAGTAGATAGTGTCGGAAGTTCCATGCGGCTTTTCGCGGATGATGCTGTAGTATACAGAGAAGTTGCAGCATTATAAAATTGCAGCGAAATGCAGGAAGATCTCCAGCGGATAGGCACTTGGTGCAGGGAGTGGTAACTGACCCTTAACATAGACAAATGTAATGTATTGCGAATACATAGAAAGAAGGCTCCTTTATCGTATGATTATACGATAGTGGAACAAACACTGGTAGCAGTTACTTCTGTAAAATATCTGCGAGTATGCGTGCGGAACGATTTGAAGTGGAATGATCATATAAAATTAATTGTTGCTAAGGCGGGTGCCAGGTTGAGATTCATTGGGAGAATCCTTAGAAAATGTAATCCATCAACAAAGGACGTGGCTTACAAAACGCTCGTTCAACCTATACTTGAGTATTGCTCATCAGTGTGGGATCAGTACCAGGTCGGGTTGACAGACGAGATAGAGAAGATCCAAAGAAGAGCGGCGCGTTTCGTTACAGGGTTATTTGGTAAGCGTGATAGCGTTGCAGAGATATTTAGCAAACTCAAGTGGCAGACTCTACAAGAGAGGCGCTCTGCATCGCGGTGTAGCTTGCTGTCCAGGTTTCGAGAGGATGCGTTTGTGGATGAGATATCGAATATATTGCTTCCCCCTACTTATACCTCCCGAGATTTGAGCGCGCACGGAGCCTTTCCGGCAGTCGTTCTTCCCGCGAACCATACGCAACTGGAATAGGAAAGGGAGGTAATGACAGTGGCACGTAAAGTGCCCTCCGCCACACACCGTTGGGTGGCTTGCGGAGTGTAGATGTAGATGTAGATGAAGCTGAGGCAATTAATTTCATATAAGACACATGGGGGTCGCAAATGTCGGGAAATATCCCAAAAGCGGAAGACAAATGTGACGTCACCAGATGACGTACCTCGCCGTCCAGCGGTCTGTGGCACCCAAGTTAGGTGTCCAGGTAGAAGTTGCTCTCGGTCCACGTGCACGACATCAGCGACTGGAGCTCAGGGTTCAAGTCTTGCGTCTGAAAGACAGTATTTTTTGAATCGCTTAGATAATTATGTGTTTACATAGAGGTAAGATTTATTATCTCAATTGTCGGTCTCGCGGTTTCAGCTGGTTTATTGCACAGTGCTGTACAAGAAGAACCTACCGTACTGCGTCACATGTAAATGGGTGTACACTTCCGAACTGCATCGATACCAGTAAATGGCCTAACTTTTCTTTATTAAATAATGTCTGCAGACAAAAGAAAGAAGGGACAGAAGGACAGAAACAAAAAATAAGATCAACTTTTGTTCAGTTACGGCGAGGACTATATCGTGTAACTTATACGTTTACAACCGATCACATTTACAAAATGTATTCGAAATTTGCACCGGTTTCTCGATTGCAAATATTGCTTCGTTCAATTCTTCCTTCACACACAAGCCCAATCGCTACACGGGCGGCGAGATAGTCATCTGGTGACGTCATATGTTTAACATTTCTCATCCGTTTTGGGGTATTTCCGACATTTGCGACCTCCATGTGTCTTATATTAAATTAATTGCCTTAGTGTCATCTGCATCGCTTCGGAGGTTTTCAAACGTTAATTAAAATCAACCCGTATCGTGGTTATTAATACACTTCTTGCGTCTTGCACCGTGTTTCTGCTAGCACGAGAAAGAAGCTTTTTCGCTTGAGCAGCATGTTTTGCACGCACAGCTAATGTCATCTTTAATAGAAAGAGAATTATCGCCCTCTTAACGCGGCTTTGAGACCTACAACGCCACTAAATGTAGACCCTTAGTGGTTTTCGCATGTGAGGATGGGATGGGGAAGGCATGTGAACGCACGTTGTCACGAAAGAAACACAAAAGCAGCTTTCAACTTCTTGCAACACATATCGCTGTGACGTTTACTGTTCACTGTAAATCCCTTTCCTAGATTATGTTCCACAACTGATCCACGCGTGTCCAAAACAATGTGAGCTTCTCTTTTTCTGCAGAGCCTTTTGAATTTATTTTTCTCTGGAAATTCGGACTGTTTCCCTCCTAAGCTGTGGCATTAGCTCTGTGATTAGGAAAGATGAATCTATGTTTCATCTGCAGTGATTTGTTTCAATAAAGTTTCACCTTTGTTAGCACGAGGTTAGATTAGGTACTGACAAATTCTCAGTCCATTATTGTGTTCTTCACAGAGCCATTTTTGGCTGCAGACTTTATGGGAAAAGAGGAAGGAAAGTTGGAGTTAAGTGCACCATCCACCGCAAGATCATTAGAGACGGAAGACAAACTAAGAATTCGGGAAGAAATTGATCTTGCCCTGTTCGAAGAAAACATCTCTCCATTTTCGTTAAGAGATTCATGGGAACTGCTATTCTTATTCTCTTCTTCTTTAGTGTTCAACTCTGACGTTGGTTTGCAGTAGTACGCCGTCCCACTTTTTGTCTACCTTCCTCTTCATTTCTGCATACGTAACACAACCTACATCATTGCTCCATACATGACATTCTTGGTCGTCCCCGAAAGTTCCTTCCCTCAATAGCTCTTCTGCCATTGTTTCAATGATGTTATTGTGTCTTAAAATGTGTGCTACGAGTTCGTCTCCTGTTGTCTGGATGTGCCTCCAGAGAAATCTGGTTCCCTGTGCTCTTCATTGGTAACTCTCCAACTGATCTTCGGCTTCTTGTGTAGCACCGACTCTCTAGGGAGTCTCTGTTGTTTTCCTATCGTCCAAGTTTTACATACTCATAGGACCATACTCCAAACAAATACTTTCGTGATTCATTTCCTTATTTCCACACCAATGTTCTTGCTGTTCTTTGTAACTTCTTTCTCAGATTAAATGCAGTTTTAACCTGCTGTATTCTGTTCACAATTTCTTTTCGGCTCCTAGAATCCTTTATGATCCTTCTCCCCAAATATACAAATTTTTCTATAAGTTCTAACTCCTCCCTTCCAATTCTCATTTCTAGAAATTCCCATTCTTCTAGATTATTGCGTACCATCACTTTAGTCTTTACCTTTTTTTTTCATACCATACCAAGAACGGGAAATTATTTCCTTTGGACTAAGGATCTTCACTAGATTTTCTTTCCTTTGGACTAAGGGTCTTCACTAGATCTTCTTTCGTCCCCGTGACGTCAATATCATCTACATATCGTAGCACGTCTGTCTTCTGTTCATTAATTTTGATCCATACCTCAGCTCTTTGGCGAACTTGGTTCATAGCTTTCTGGGTGCATGCGCTTAGTATAAGAGGAGAGAGGGAGAGAGCATCTCATTCTTCACACCTTGCTTCTTTGCTTCTTGTTTCTTACGGAAATTCCTAATCACAGCCACTTCATTCTTATAGAAGGTGAGTATTACCCGAATGTCTTCGTATTTTACATCTGCTTTCTTCAGTACTTTGAAGATTTCTTGCCAGCTAATACTGTCAAATGGCTTTTCCACATCTACAAAGACAGCATAAGTTGATTTATTTTTCTGTAATTGACTGATAAGAAGCCTAAGTACCAGAATCATCTCTCTTGTTCCTAATCCCCTCCTGAACCAAAGTGATCTTCACTCAGTATACCCTCCACCTTCTTTTCAACTTTCCTCAGAATTATCGTTATGAGAATTTTTGAAGCATCTTATACTAGGCTTAAGGTTCGGTACTGTTCACATTTCTTAGATGTCGCCTTCGGTGATATGGTAACCATGATACATTTTCTGGAAATCAGTAGGTATCGTTATGAATGTCTGCAGCACATTCATTTCATGCTGTTGTCAGCATTCTAGATTAGTTCCGCAAGTATGTCGTCATATCTTTTGCTATTCTATCCCATAGACATTTAAATATTTTCTCACAGTCTTCTTTCACAATTTCATCTTCTTTGTCATCTTTGTCAGCTTCCTCCTACTTTTCTATTACATCCTCCGATAACGTTGCCCCGTCATACAGTTCCTCAATGTGTTCTTCCAATCTCTTCAACATGGCTTCACGAAACATCATTTTCCAAATTGACATCTACTGCATGCGAGATTATTGTTTCATGTTTGTTAAAAAATTGTTTGCTGTTCTGTATGCTACTCAGTCTTCCAGTACGCACATTTTCTTCCACATTCTGGGACATTTCTTGGGGAAGACTTTATTTTGCTCTCCCTGGTTCTCGAGTTTCTCAGTCTACTGTATACACCTATTCCTTGTTCTACAACTGCATTTTTGGGTAGTCTTCTGTTGTTAATAAGATGAATAACATTCTTGTACTTTTAGGTTTAGATACCCTAATTTTTTTCTTCTGCTGCTTTGCATAGACCAGATGTAATTTATCCCATTCGTCTTTTGCTACAATGATTTAGAGTTTTTTTGAAGTTAGTCTCTCAGTTTTCCAGATTTCTATTATTATTTTCTGTTTTACAGTCTTTTTCAGTTACATTTGAATCTGAGTGAACTTTTCACAGGATCCTACTGTGATAACTGTTCGCCTCAGCAGATGGATACCTCCTGCAGCGTTTAATTTGGTTTCTAAAATATCATTTCATTAAAATGTAGTCGATCTACTGTCTCATTAAGGCTCCTGAGACCATCCAGGTGTATCTCCTCCGCTTGTGATGTTCGAATAGTGTGTTTCAACAACTAATATGTACCTCGAGCAGAGCTCAGTTCGTCAGGCTCTTCTTTCATTTCTTCTTCCTTAGTCCATAGCAGCATGGAATACATCCTTCCGGTTCTTCGCCCACAATCGCATTCCAGTCCTCCAAGGCTATCAGGTTTTCATCTCCTTTAGCATATCTTTTCACATTACTTTTTTTTGTAATTTCTTCACCTACTTCTTTGGACGTTGATAAGTTCACTTGTACTATCACAGTGCTCTTCAGTTTAGTTTGAAGTTTGACCAGTATTATCTTAGATGATAGATATTTCACATCCTCTGAAACATGAGCCACTGTTTTTCCTTGAAAACACTCCAATTACTCTCATTACCAGTTCTGTCTTCATCAGTTCCGGTGTGAATGACTCCAGACCAGACCAGAGCAGATGTCTCCTGATTGAAGCCGTATCATCTCTGAAATGCCAGTAACATCCATTTAAGACTTGGTTTTCTAGTTTGTTGCACTGCAGCAGTGTTCTCACATTCCAAGTGACTGTTTTTCTTCGCCTTGTCTATATGTTTTACATTCGGCACCTAGAAATCGGCTTGGGGAACTGGTTTATCTCTGGAAATTTTTTCCGAAAATACTGGCATAGTTTACAGTTTATGTTTGGGGCATCCATGGATTTTTAATGTGATGATCTTCCATTCCCTTCCATACTCAATGTTGTTGACCATCAGTTTATTCTTCTGCCTTCGAAAATTGTTTCTGGTTTCCAGGATAAGACGTTGTCCTGGCCAGCAGACGCTGGGATGATGCCTTATCATTCTTCAGTCCCTGTCTACTTTACCCGTCTCATTATGTTGTCCCTCTCTACCCTGGGAAGGTATAGATCAGGAGCTTCCCTTCGTCGAGTACATGGCCTTAAATGCATTTTCTAGATACATCCGGTAATTTAGAGGAAAACGCAGAAAACCCAATTCTGGATGCCGTGCGACGATTTGAATCAACGTCCTTCTGAATGAGGATCCAATGTGTTACCATTGCGCTACCTTGCTTGGTTAACTTCTGTGTGTTGTTCCCTTAGTGCATGATTTCATATGGAAAGCCTTGACTAATGTGTGTATAGTGTGCCACTTCACCAATAGTCACTCATCGGTTACTGGGAGTCATAGCAAGAACTTTCTGGACATTGGAATCAGTAGTGGATGTGATGTCGTTGGATATCATCTTCTCTTTTAGTCCGTCAAGCTCGTTCGGCCGCTTTTAAACACTTCAGCCACCAAACCGTAGTGAAACTCGAAAAACGAATTACGTAAGACTGTTGTACGACGGTGCAAACATAGCGGTGCAACCATGTTCACTATACAAAAACGCAAAAGTGAACTATTGTGTGAACGCCGAAACCGACGTCTAACATATGTGAAGAGAACGCTGCCATGTAGTGGCCGGCTAGCGCAGTAAGGCGTACAGCCAATCTCCCGTCGGTTACAGCAATACTGATATCGACTTACCCTTATATTATAAAGTAGCTCCTTCTTTGTAAAGTGAAGCACTTGCTGCATACCGTTTCTTGGAACTGCTTTCAGTCCCTCTTAGCCCTGTTGGTACCCAATTGGTGTATTTTTCCTTGGTTCGTAGTCTAGCTGTCTGGAGGACCAGATTCTCCAATTATTAGTGCTGTTTTTAATAAAGTGCAGGATTAAACACAAACTGGAATCGTATAATAACAGTTTTCGCTGAGATTTGTTGAGATTGTAAGTAGACGTTCCTTGTACTCTAAAGTACAGCACAAAAAATCCAGCCCAGTCTTCCTGATAACTTCGCTATGTTAACACAAAACTGATAATGAGTTTAATTCGTTCTTCGCATGGAGCATACCGATGTCTATAGTGATCAAGCTAGATGACATAGTGTGAAACTGGACTAAATTGGTCAAGCCAAATGCCGGGATGTTTCCTTTGACAAGGACAAGCCAATTTCCTTCCCCATCCGTCCCCAGACCGAGAGAGTGTTCCGTGTCTAAAGACTTCATCAGCAACGGGACGTTAAACACTAACCTTCCTTCCTTTATTCTTTCTCCAGGCGAATGCCGTTTGATTCACGTATCATACTGTGGCGTTAGCAGCAAATAAGGAAAGTGAAAGCTGCAGGGAATGCTCGCACACAGTCGGGGGAAGAATCCTCGGAAATTGTAAGAACTCACCTTCCCCCTCTGCTCTACAGCTGAAATTTCCTCAGAGTCTTAACCTGCGTAGAAGCTATCAGCAGCAAGGCACCGTTCCCATCTCCTACTGGCTTGAGTTTCCTTGGCAGTTAACTAAATGTGGCTAAAACTGGAACCAACAACGAGAGGAGGAACTCCAATCAAATAAGAGTAGTAAGAGTCACCTTTCACCATTTACAGGGTCCGTGACTCAGTCGGTAAAAACGGAACTTTGTTATCCATATTTGTGTCTATCTGCTAAGGCCTGCTCTTCTTTTCTTCTTTCGAGCTGAAATTTTTGAGAAACGCTAAGGTCTACAGTGCCTTGGCGGTTATAAATTTAAGATTCCAAGTCATTATAATCAAAAGATATGGTCTTTTATATCACATACTGTAATACAAACTCACTCATCAAAACCTATTGATGATCTGTGTGTGTACTTAAGTACGTTTGCTATTCCAATTATCTGGTTTTTATTACTATTAGATTTTTCTCTCAGCAGATCACAGAGATAGACAAAAACCTTAACCAGTTCCCAAGAAGAAAGCACTTTGACTCAGTCAGATTGTAAAAGAAACAAATAAATAATGAAATGTTTCTTCAAAGCTTGCCAGAACAAGGAAGGAACATGAAGTCAGTGTTATCTTCCGCCCACGGGCCAAGAAAGCTGCTCATCCGGATCTGCAGAAGTTGATCTGTTCTTACGAAAGGCCGGTACTTATCAAATTGTTTGTCAATGACATAAAAGAACAAACGCGACTCATTATACAAGAACGTTGCAACGAACGACAACAACACGCTTTGCGTTCTACAGCCCAACAAATATACGGTGATTCAACGTTGTCACCTACTTTCTCTGATCATTCCATCGATTACGTAAAAATTAAATTACTGACGAGACTCAGCCTCTTGGGGCTTTTTAATTTCAAAAAATACCTATGTATGTGCTTAAAAAGGTATTAGTATTCATAATATCGCAGAAGATTTTGGTGCTATAAATTATACAAAAATTTCTCATAAATGTGTACCCACTCATTTTGCGTTGGGTATTGGGATTCAGTGATTAAGGCACCTGTGGAAACACAACTGCCAGAAAGCCTGCTCAACCGCCACGAGAGTTTTGATCTCGACAACTCAGGGAAACCTCTTATTCCATTTCTGTACTGCAAAAGGAAATTTTCTTCTGAATCTTCGCTGACTGGGGTTCCAAAACCTGCCCTCGGCTTTAATGATTATGTAAAACTGATAACGACCACAGTTTCAGGATTTCACAGCATACGTTGTAGCAGCGCTGTATTACTTACAAGGATACCACGCGGCAATCTAACTTTTTTTTCCATTTTTTATACTTGTAGTACGTGAAGTGCAGAACCCAAATATCACTCTAACAAAACAGTTCGATACAACTCTAAAAAATTCTAGAGAAGATCAACTTCGAAGTACCCTCGAGAGCCTTTAGTGGCCTAAAGTAAGAACGAATTTTTAACGCCCCGTTTGGCACTGTGGTGGAATGGTCGCCCTCCCACGTGGGTGGCCTGGTTTTGATTTTCACCTGATGCAACTTTTTTAACAAAGGTGCATGCTCTACGAGCATTTCTATGAAGCACACGTAAATATGAAAAAATGGTAGCACTTGAGATGGGTAATCACTGCACTGATGGTTCGAACGTTGCTTCGCTGATTACATCTTTTTTTTCGTCCAGTTCGGATACCTCTTGCATATGACGATAAAATTCATTAAATACACTGTAAGACAAAAAGAAAGACTCACCACGTAGGAATTATCCGAATGGGACTGAAATCGGTAGATTAGATGTACATTTTCAGACATACAAGTGATAACAACTTCAGAAAAATTGGATGATTTATTCAGATAGAAAGAGCTTCACAAATTCTGCAAGTCAACAACGCGTTAGTCCACATCTGGCCCTTATCGAGCACTTATTCGGCTTGGCTCTGACACAGTTGATGGATGTCTTTCTGAGGGATATCGTGCCTAATTCCGTCCAACTGGCGCGTTACATTGTCAAACTCCCAGGCTCGTTGGAGGGCCTTGCCCATAATGGTCCAAACGGAGAGAGATCCGGCCATCTTACTGGCCAAGGTAGGGTTGACAAGCAGTAGAAACTCTAGCTTTGTGCGACCGGCATTGTCTTGCTGGAATGTAAGCCCAGGATGGCTTACCATCCAGGACAACAAAACGGGGCTTAGAATATCATCGACGCACCACTGTGCGGACGACAGCCGAATGGGACCTGCTATGAAAAGAAATGGCACCACAGACCATCACTCCTGGTTCCCGGGCCGTATGTTGGGCGACAGTCAGGTTGGTACCCCCCCACAGTCCAGAGCGTTTCCACAAACGTTTTCGCTGGCCATCGGGGCTTAGTTCGAAGCGGCACTCGTCACTGAAGACAATTTTACTCTAGTCAGTGAGATTCCAGGTCGAAGACGTGTGGCGGCACCGGTATTACTACTCTTAAATAATCTTTTTTGCCGGCCGGGGTGGCTGAGCGGTTCTAGGCGCTACAGTCTGGAACTGCGCGACCGCTACGGTCGCAGGTTCGAATCCTGCCTCGAGCATGGATGTGTGTGATGTCCTTAGGTTAGTTAGGTTTAAGTAGTTCTAAGTTCTAGGGGACTGATGACCTTAGAATTTAAGTTCCATAGTGCTCAGAGCAATTTGAACCACTTTTGATGTCTTTTAAATCGTGATTAAAAGGACGATACGCACATTTACTACACAGAGGCAATGATTCCCAAATTGTATGTAGATAATATATGATTCTACGTACAGTACCTTCTGAAGAAGACAGTTTTAAAATTGTCGAAACCGTGGTCAAGATATAATACACCTGGATTTTGCAGCTGGTTGGTTGTTATTTCCAATACATTGAAGCTCTTGAATGCACAGTTGCTGAATAGCAGCCATATTCAAAATTTTTCATCTTTACGCCTCAGAGAAAGGTTTGGAGAAAATGCACCTTTATTTAAAAGTTGCGTTGGTCAGCTATTGAACCCAGGAGACTCATTCTACTAACGGTTGTACCAAGGAGCCACATGCACACCGAAGCTTTGTAGTCACATTTTTAAGACGCCCGGGAAAACTTTAAAGTCGGTTTTGTCGAGAGTATGTGAGATTTACAACCGCCAAAGCAGTCCGATATTTGTGTAGCGAACTTCACGTACCATAAATGTAAAAAATTACGAAAATCCAAATGCCACATTGTCTCCTGGTTACATAAAGCTTCTGCTTGGATTGTGTAGCACATCTTGAACCGACATTTTCTCCTTGTGCAAAAGCGTTTCCAGTGGTGTATTCCTAGAAATTGTGCTCCGTATGCCAGATAGTCTTGTCCTCAAATAAACATAGCCGTTTCTGTTCTGTTGGCAGAACTGGCAGCTCCAGTGCCGACGGAGCCCTGCGCCTACTTTGGTCTGCCAGATGCTCTCCACGCACCGGACAGGATCAAAGGTACGAGCAAGCGTTTCCCACAGGGCTCCCGCCAGATTAGGGAACAGTAGTGATTTCAAGCTACCGTAGGTTCCAGCACGGGAAAAAAATATATTCTCCTCTCTTCTAGAAGCAGCCACATTTTTTTACGATAAAATATTTCACTTTACAGAAAGCAGAGTCGTTAGCCCGTCCGGATAGCCGAGAGCGCTAAATCAAACGCTTGCGGGACACGGGGAAACGAACCTGGCCCGGATTGAATCCACCTTACGGATTAACAAGGAGGGCTTTTGAGCCGACTACTGGTGGATATGGGTTTTAGGCGGTTTCCCACATCCTCTTATGTAAATACTGGGCTGTTACCAAGTCCACTCCCACTTACGCACTACATAGAGACTTAAAACGTTGTCACTCTTGAACGTGACGTCTACACTAGGCACAGACATATGGGCCACACATATTCCTTCGCATAGAGGTGGGAGGCAATGGTGACGTCAGAAGGGTATCCGGCCCGAAATGGGTCTCTGTATAGGAGCGGGAAAAGGTAAAAATTGAAAGAATGTAAGCACACTTGTTTCTATAAAATGTGGAAATAACAGAAAATAGTAATACACTCCTGGAAATTGAAATAAGAACACCGTGAATTCATTGTCCCGGGAAGGGGAAACTTTATTGACACATTCCTGGGGTCAGATACATCACATGATCACACTGACAGAACCACAGGCACATAGACACAGGCAACAGAGCATGCACAATGTCGGCACTAGTACAGTGTATATCCACCTTTCGCAGCAATGCAGGCTGCTACTCTCCCATGGAGACGATCGTAGAGATCCTGGATGTAGTCCTGTGGAACGGCTTGCCATGCCATTTCCACCTGGCGCCTCAGTTGGACCAGCGTTCGTGCTGGACGTGCAGACCGCGTGAGACGACGCTTCATCCAGTCCCAAACATGCTCAATGGGGGACAGATGCGGAGATCTTGCTGGCCAGGGTAGTTGACTTACACCTTCTAGAGCACGTTGGGTGGCACGGGATACATGCGGACGTGCATTGTCCTGTTGGAACAGCAAGTTCCCTTTCCGGTCTAGGAATGGTAGAACGATGGGTTCGATGACGGTTTGGATGTACCGTGCACTATTCAGTGTCCCCTCGACGATCACCAGTGGTGTACGGCCAGTGTAGGAGATCGCTCCCCACACCATGATGCCGGGTGTTGGCCCTGTGTGCCTCGGTCGTATTCAGTCCTGATTGTGGCGCTCACCTGCACGGCGCCAAACACGCATACGACCATCATTGGCACCAAGGCAGAAGCGACTCTCATCGCTGAAGACGACACGTCTCCATTCGTCCCTCCATTCACGCCTGTCGCGACACCACTGGAGGCGGGCTGCACGATGTTGGGGCGTGAGCGGAAGACGGCCTAACGGTGTGCGGGACCGTAGCCCGGCTTCATGGAGACGGTTGCGAATGGTCCTCGCCGATACCCCAGGAGCAACAGTGTCCCTAATTTGCTGGGAAATGGCGGTGCGGTCCCCTACGGCACTGCGTAGGATCCTACGGTCTTGGCGTGCATCCGTGCGTCGCTGCGGTCCGGTCCCAGGTCGACGGGCACGTGCACCTTCCGCCGACCACTGGCGACAACATCGATGTACTGTGGAGACCTCATGCCCCACGTGTTGAGCAATTCGGCGGTACGTCCACCTGGCCTCCCGCATACCCACTATACGCCCTCACTCAAAGTCCGTCAACTGCACATACGGTTCACGTCCACGCTGTCGCGGCATGCTACCAGTGTTAAAGACTGCGATGGAGCTCCGTATGCCACGGCAAACTGGCTGACACTGACGGCGGCGGTGCACAAATGCTGCGCAGCTAGCGCCATTCGACGGCCAACACCGCGGTTCCTGGTGTGTCCGCTGTGCCGTGCGTGTGATCATTGCTTGTACAGCCCTCTCGCAGTGTCCGGAGCAAGTATGGTGGGTCTGACACACCGGTGTCAATGTGTTCTTTTTTCCATTTCCAGGAGTGTATAATGGGAAAACGTACAGCACTTTCTTCACCTGTTAGACATGTTTTGGAAAGCGAGGCAGGTAGCAAACGTCTCTTCAGTATTTAGAAAGAAAGAAATAGAATTCCACGTGTAAGATATACGTAAGAATCGTTAACAATAGTCTTAAAGCAATTAGGGCAGCCGGGATAAATGAAGAACATGTATCCCAGGGACGACACTAACTTTTTCAAAGATGTTGAAAACTACCATCGTTTTGCTGATGGCAAATTGCAATCATTCTGTGGCTGTCCCTCACATACCCCGCCCCTTTCCTTGCCTCAACCCCACCTCGGCTCCAAAAACTCACAGGAGCATGCTTCACCATTTGAGAACGGTGCTTGGGTAGCTCAGTTAGTAGAGCACTTGCCGGTGAAAGGCGAAGGCCCCGATTTCCAGTCTCAGTCCGGCACACGGTTTTAATGTACCAGGAAGTTTCAAAAGTTGCTTACTTTTACCGTAAAGTATAAAGTATAAATTACAATTGTTTAGGGTATGGCACTTGCTGGTTTCACCATTTAATTTGACCCTGAACTTCCTATCGCTCAGCATGTTGTTCATGAGCTTCAACGTTGTTTTGCATTTGACTCTCTTTGCCAGTTTTAACATGAGACCATTTAGCTATACAGTGTCGTACGCTGATGTCAGGTCTATGAAGACTATCCCTGTTTTCTTCTTTTCCTGAAAGCCTCGTTCAATGTGTGTGGTAAGTGCCAGCACCCGGTCGCAGCAGCTTCTTCCTTGTCTAAAACCTGCTTGCTGGTAGTGGACCTATTACGATAGCTGTATCGGCACCACTGTGGTAGCCATGAAGCGGAGTGATTTTAATTATTGTAACTGTTCCTTGATATCTTCGAAACTGGCTCTGGGACATAGTCGACATCCGAGCACCTCATAGACACGGTTTGTAGACACACGTACCACCTGTGGTGGAGCGTATGCCACTCGAAAAGTGACACGACAATACTGTCGCACGAGGCGCCACATCTGGTGTAATGCAGAACCACGAATCATCGTTGAACGCATTAAGACGCCGCTCATGAGCAATCCACGCTTCCCAGCTAGCGCTCCACTCCAAATGCAGTTGTTAGTGTTGTGGCAACAATGGATAGGACGGAAAATTCCTAGTTGGAGTGCTGTCAGTCTCCGACGAATGTTGCGGGGTGGCACAGAATCCATTACTTGTTCCCGGATGGCAGTTTCTGATGTGAAGGGATTACGATGTGCTTGGTGCAGAACGCGGCTATTCTCTCCTACGGTGGACAGACGTAGTCGACTGAACTCTCGATGACGAGCGTGGCTGCCCTGACGTTCCCATGCAGTCCAACATCGGGATACTGTCACATTTGAAGCCCCACACCTCTGGACATTGCACGATTCAACTATCCAGCCAAATGGAGTCCCACGATGACGTCCCATTTTCAGGTCGCTGCTGCCGACGTGTGCTTTGTAGTGCTTCTTTATAATGTTAGCCGTAATTGAAAATGCCGCCGCGTGTGAAATCACATGTGTGATTCGTTTTCTAAATGCAAAGAAAATTAAATCAATGGAAATTCATCGACAAATCTGCGAGGTTTACAAACAAAATTTTATGAGTGATTCAATGGTTAGAAGATGAGTCAGGCTGTTCAATGAAGGACGTAATCAAGTGCATAATGAAGAATGAAGTGGATGCCCGTCTGTGGTTACTGATGAACTGGTTCACATAATTGAACATTAACCACAACTGTAAGTTTACACTTAGTGCCCTTGCTATGGAAGTTCCGAAAATCTGACGATCACTAATTAATGAAATTGTTACTGAAAAACTGAAATTTCGAAAACTTTGCTCACATTGGGTACCCAAAATTCTTACTGAACAACACAAAAAACAACGGATGGGCAGTGCACTCCAGTTTCTGACACGCTGCAATGAAGAAGGCGATTGTTTTCTTTCTCGGGTAGTCATCGGGGATGATACTTGGGTATCGTATAACACCCCTGAAACAAAACGGCAATCAATGGAATGGAGGCACACTTCATCCCAACAAAGGTTAAGCCTAAGCTAATCTTGACAACTCGAAAAGTCATGTGTACCGCTTTTTGGGACGGAAAAGGCATTTTGCTGATTGATTTCTTACCACAAGGCCTAACAATCAATGCACATGGTTGATGCGAGACCACTGAGAAATTGCATTGCGCAGTACAGAACAAGAGCCGAAGATTACTGTCAATTTTTTTTTTCCAGAGATAATGCCTGATCTTTCACGGCGAATGTGACCAAACAACTCTTACGGGAATTTCACTGCGAGGCATTTGATCATCCTCCTAACTGCCCGGACCTCGCTCCTAGCGACTTTCATCTCTTCTTACACCTAAAATCTGTCCTTGGTGCTGACGGAACATGTTACCACATGGTTGAATACACAGGCGTCAACCTTCTATGAAGAAGGCATACAAAAATTTGTGCCATGCTGTGACAGGTGCCTACAAAATTTCGGAAGCTATGTAGAAAAGTAGTTCAGTAGTTTTAGATTTTTGTACAATAGATGTTTTTTCTGTATGTATACACGTTGTTTCATGTAACCAAACAGAATGTACTTTGTGGACAAACCTTATACAAGCATCCGATATTAGAAGCAAAAAAAGTATCAGTAAACAAGGGCTCTAAAATGGATATCTTAAGAGCTATGACCACTTTTTTTAACTTCGATACCGCGAAACAAATCTTTGCTACTGCTACCTCTCTGCTTCCATATTTTAAGAGGTGATATTGTTAGCAGTGTCTGGCTGTAGCTGTGTATTCTTTGATTGCTCTGGGAGAATGCTCGTCAAACTAGAATATGTGAAATGTTAGTTCACTTTATTACATAAGTGAATAAAAGATTTACTTAACTTTGACACACTCCTTTGACGCAGGAGTATTAGATAATTTACAACAGTCCTTGATTAGCAAAGTATCACTTGATGCACCAATTAACAAACTGTTCTCTAGGGGTAAAAGGTAAACAGTTACTAAAGGATAACTTCATGAGAAACTTTAAGGACTCCTTGGTCCTGCACTATGATGTTGGCTCACTTACTAAAGGATAAGTTCAATAGAAACTTGAAGAACTTCTTGGTCCTACACTATGATGTTGGCTCGTTCAGACGAGGCCACGAACTGGGGAAAGAGTTCTTCAATACACGGTTCTATATGAGCGTCAAGTGAGAGTGAATAAAAGATTTACTTAACTTTGACACACTCCTTTGACGCAGGAGTATTAGATAATTTACAACAGTCCTTGATTAGCAAAGTATCACTTGATGCACCAATTAACAAACTGTTCTCTAGGGGTAAAAGGTAAACAGTTACTAAAGGATAACTTCATGAGAAACTTTAAGGACTCCTTGGTCCTGCACTATGATGTTGGCTCACTTACTAAAGGATAAGTTCAATAGAAACTTGAAGAACTTCTTGGTCCTACACTATGATGTTGGCTCGTTCAGACGAGGCCACGAACTGGGGAAAGAGTTCTTCAATACACGGTTCTATATGAGCGTCACTGCGAGGGCACTGCCGTGCTGAGAGAAAGGGCGTGTCTTCCGGTGCGCCTCTCATTGTAGTTGCGAATATCAGAGTGACCTTGCTTATGTCTGTTGTATCGATTCACGTTGTCGACTTTTGGTGTGGCATCGCAATCTCTGGACGAGACCACAGATAGTACAGACCGAAACAAGGAAAAAAAGGCCAGTAAACATAGGCTCTAAAAGACATAGCTTAAGAGCTATGAGAACTTGTTCATCTTCACTACCGTAAAACACATCTCTTCTACTCAACAAGTGCTCATAGCTCTTAAGGTATGCAGTTTACAGCCCATGTTTAATCGACACTTTTTGTTTGTTTAGTCCAAAACACCTCCACTCAAAATATGGAAAGTGGAGAACTTACAGCAGAAGATATATGTTTCACAGCATCGTAGATTAATAAGTGCGCTAAGATCTTAAGCTATGCGTTATGCGTTTTAGAGTCCATGTCTACTGAGACTTTTTTTGCTGCTAGTATCGTGTGCTTTCAACTGCATCCTTTTTTTTATCAGTCTTCTAACTGGTTTGATGCTGTCCGCCACGAACTTCTCTCCGGTGCCAACATCTCAGAGAAACAACCTACGTCTTTAATTATCTGCTGGATGTATTCCAGTCTCTGTCTCCCTCTACAGTTTTTGCCCTCTACAGTTCCCTTTAGCAGCATGGAAGTCAGTCCCTGATGTCTTAACAGATGTCCTGTCATCCTCTTTCTTCTCCTTTCCGATTCTGCACAGAACCTCCTCATTCCTTACCTTATCAGTCCACCTAATTTTCAACATTCGTCTGTAACACCACATCTCAAACGCTTCGAATCTCTTCTGTTCCGGTTTTCCCATAGTCCATGTTTCACTACCATACAATTCTTTGATCCAAACGTATATTCTCAGAAATTTCTTCCTCTAATTAAAGCCGATATTTGATATTAGTAGACTTCTCTCGGCCAGGAATGCCTTTTTGCCAGTGCTAGTCTGCTTTTGATGTCCTTCTTACTCCGTCCGTCATTGGATATTTTGCTACCTACGTAGAAGAATTCCTTAACTTCATCTAATTCGTAACCATCAATCCTGAAGTTAAGTTTCTCGCTGTTCTCATTTCTGCTACTTCTCATTACTTTTTTCTTTCTTCGATTTACTCTCAGTCCATATTTTTTACTCATTAGACTGTCCATTACATTCAGCAGATCATGTAATTCTTCTTCACTTTCCCTCAGGATAGCAATGTCATCAGCGAATCGTTCCATTGATACCCCTTCACCTTAAAATTTAATTCTACTCCTGAAACTTTCTCTTATTTCCATCATTGCTTATTAGATGTACAGATTGAGCACTAGGGGTGAAAGACTACATCTCCGTCTTACAGCCTTTTTAATCCGAGCACTTCGTTCTTAGTCTTCCACTGTTATTATTCCCTCTTGGTTCTTGTACACATTGTATGTATATTACCCGTCTCTCCCTGCAGCTTATCCCATGTATTTAAGCCCTGTAAACCTATCAGGCCTCGTAACTAAATACAGACAACACTAAAGCACTCTGGTGGCCGTTCCATCTGTCACAGATATTTTGCAACTCCAATCATTTATAGAGGGTGTTACAAAAAGGTACGGTCACACTTTCAGGAAACATTCCTCACACACAAAGAAAGAAAATATGTTATGTGGACATGTGTCCGGAAACGCTTACTGTCCATGTTAGAGCTCATTTTATTACTTCTCTTCAAATCACATTAATAATGGAGTGGAAACACACAGCAACAGAACATACCAGCGTGACTTCAAACACTTTATTACAGGATATGTAATGCCCCCATAAATGAAAGTCAAGAGGGTTGAGGTCAGGAGAGCGTAGAGGCCATGGAATTGGTCCGCCTCTACCAATCCACAGGTCACCGAATCTGTTGTTGAGAAGCGTACGAACACTTCGACTGAAATGTGCAGGAGCTCCATCGCGCATGAACGACATGTTGTGTCGTACTTGTAAAGGCACATGTTCTAGTAGCACAGGTAGAGTATCCCGTATGAAATCATGATAACGTGCTCCATTGAGCGTTGGTGGACGAAACTAAATTGAGCTCTAACATGGAAATTAAGCCTTTCCGGACGCATGTCCACATAACATCTTTTCTTTATTTGTGTGTGAGGAATGTTTCCTGAAAGTTTGGCCGTACCTTTTTGTAACACCCTTATGATTCAAGTGTACGGAACTACATTCACATCCGATCGTGTCTTCTGGCAGCTTCACATTTTTTGCCAGCGATTGTACAAAAGCCTTGAGTATTATGTTCTGCGGATCCGCTGCTGACCTTTGCCCGGCGCCTTCGCTGTCGACAGATGCGCACACGGCGCTGCAGCACCTGTCGTCCAAGATGGCGCTGGACTGCTCGGCGTGCCACCAGCTGTACAGCGGCGGCGTGCTGCCCACACACTCGCCCGACGCCAAGCTGGCGCCATAGGACGCGCCTCGCCGCCTGCCACACGCTCCTACTCGTCGCCGGCCCGCGACTCCTCCCAGTCCTCCGGCGTGACGTCAGCTGCAAGAGGCGCGCTGCTCCGCTCCACCACTTCCGTGCGTCTCCAGGGAGACGTCACAGCCCGCAGTCGACGGCCGCCGATAGGCTTCGACAGCGGAGCATCGACGATTCGTAGCACCGTCTTTCCATCCGTACGCCTTTCTACGAGATCACTGCGGGAGCGAGTGTTCTACATTTCCCGATCGTGTGGCACAGAGCTAATGACCTATAAATTGTCACAAGTTAAAGAGGTGTTGTGATACTTTAAAAAGTTGTAAAGTATTATGGAGAGCAGAACTATATCCTAGACTGTGTGTATTCTCCAAAGAGTAGGCAAGCAGCCTCTTTCTTGCATTTGGACCGATAAAGCACTCGTGGTACGAATATTGTATGCAGTGGACTTCGATTTCGAGTAACTTTGTCTACAGAAACCCATGCACAGAGAAACTCGCAGCAGTGTGACTAAGCACCATTAGCATATTTCTCCCAACGTCTACTTCACAATCTCTGATGATAGTAGTTGTGCATTACTACTCAGAAAACAGGAGAGTCTCACTCTTTTTACGGACGAAATATTCTATCACACCAGTGCTCTTAAAAGAAAAGTGTGGGTGAACTGTGTCCAGGTCCAGTAACGAAATACTTGTGTAATTTTGGACATAACGTACAACATGCTCTTAGTGAACACCACAGAGATGTTTACTTATAAATTTTTAACAATATTTTGCTTTTGGCCGCTGAAAGTGCTGATGCTTCGAAACTGAAACGTACACCTCGACATGAAACAGTAGTAGCCCATTGATTAATGACTAATGTTTAAAATAGACTTTCACTGTAGAGCAGATACAATCCCGTTGAAGCTACTGTAGTGCACAAACACCCAACTTCTCCATTTCTGTCTCCTGTTACTGCCATGGATACTCAAAGTGTTAGATTTCACGTTGACTGTAGGCAGCCAATGTCGTACGACGAGTTGTCTCAAAAAGTCGTCACAGCTTGTGTGGTGCACAGTCCAAATACCGTGCTAGAGTGGACGGTATACCTAAGAAAACTGAAGAAGTGATTTTGTGTCCAAATAACATCACTGGTCCTCAGTATTATACTGTCTTGGTCCTGAAAACTGAAATTTATGTTCTTGTTACCTTTACACATTTAAGAATGTACATGTATATGATCACGCAAGCGGCGTAATTTGATGAAAGGCTGCATGTCGCTTACCGCCTAATACTATGTACAGTTAGCAATAGACTTCCGCATACATTAGCACGCACTGTAATGTTGAACGCTTCGCGTTATGTTGTACGATATTAAAAGGGTCGTTATTTATGCGTTTAAACAGTTTTCTTTTATTCTACAACGCTTACATAGAACCGTTTCCTCAACCACTGATTTACAGCTGAAATGTATCGTTACAGCATACTGGACGCTTAGAGAACATCTGCAAGTAAGTGGAGAAGCGTGACTGCCGACAAGTAAGTAAGATTTGCAACCAGCTCTATGTTATGTAACAAAATTGTGGTGTCAAATTATGCAGACAGGTTTCTAAACTCATTTTCTAATGACCGACCTAATGGTCGGAAATGAATATATCAAGTGTTACTAAATCTTCAGTGAACAATACAGGTGAGATAGGTTTCGGTAAACTGCGTCTCTCTCCAACGGAGAAGTGATACAACCAACCGGTTGCAAATAATTTTTTTAATACATTGACCTAGTTTTCGACACTTCTAAGGGTGTCTTCATGAGAACGAAATTTTAACAACCGTAAAGCTACTATGCGAGAGGGCAGTAGCCAAAGCTTCGAGCAGACATACTCATACAGTCTGGAATCACGCGACCGCTACGGTCGCAGGTTCGAATCCTGCCTCGGGCATGGATGTGTGTGATGTCTTTAGGTTAGTTAGGTTTAAGTAGTTCTAAGTTCTAGGGGACTAATGATCTCAGAAGTTAAGTCCCATAGTGCTAAGAGTCATTTGAACCATTTGAACCTTTGGTACGTATACCTTGCAATGATGTTGTTCAGTGCAAGGTATATGTACCAAAGGCTGGAACTTTTTCATTTTTAATTTTTTATGTCTGCTCCAAGCTTTGTTTACTGCCCTCTCGCACTGTAACTTTACCATCGTTAAAATTTCGTTCTGATGAAGACATCCTTAGAGGTGTCGAAACCTAGGTTAATGTATTAAAAAATTATTTGCTACCGGTTGGCTGTATCGTTTTTGTTTGAAACTTATATACGGTTGCTGAAAGACAGAAATGTTCAAAATTGTGCTTGTATTTCCTTTACATCCAAAATGACGCCTCGTCATTGACGGTTCTGTCTTGAAGAAATACACGGTCGCTATTTTGTAAACTTCTTGAGTCTCTACTGTTTGTGTTTCCTTTACATGCCGAATGACGAATCATCATTGATAGCATTGCCTTGAAAAAAATACAAAGTCGATTATCTGTTGTGGTGATGTTAGAACGAATATTATGACGCAACAGTTCTGTAGTTTTGTCATTTATTTAATGTAAAAAGGCAACATGTTTTGGGAAGTCATGATCCATTTATCAAGTTCTATAAACAAGCCAAACATAACTCATTATTCTACATACTAAAATAGATTTATCTGATTTCTATTTACAGGGGGGGGGGTTCTCAAAAATATGGAAGCACCAGTAGCACAACACACTATCATGCCTAATATGGTGTTTTCGAGGGAATATTATACCATTCTTCTTGCAACATAGTGGCAAGTTCAGGTAACAATGGCCGGCCGGAGTGGCCGTGCGGTTCTAGGCGCTGCAGTCTGGAGCCGAGTGACCGCTACGGTCGCAGGTTCGAATCCTGCCTCGGGCATGGATGTGTGCGATGTCCTTAGGTTAGTTAGGTTTAAGTAGTTCTAAGTTCTAGGGGACTGATGACCTCAGATGTTAAGTCCCATAGTGCTCAGAGCCATTTTTCAGGTAACAATGATGGAGGCGGATAGCGATCACACATCTTTCTCACCAAAGTGGACCACAAAGGCTCAATAATATTGGTGACTGTGGAGATGTGACAATTCGTTCTCGTGCTCACAGAAATAGTTCTTGAGGATGGTAGCCGTGTGAACAGAGGCTCTGTCGTCTTGGAACACAGCATCACCATTTGGGAACAAATATTGTACCATGGGATGGACTAGATCCTGCAAAACGGTCACATAATACTTGGTAATAACCAGAGCTTGCAGAGTAACCATGGGACCTATGGAATACCACACTGCTGGGACACGAACAGAAGTTTTAATCAGTGTAAACAAGACTCATCCGAAAAACGACATTTTTCCGTTGCTCCATAGTCCAGCTTTTGTGGCTTCGGTACCACGTTTTCCTGTTGCGGACGTTTGCATCACTGCTGAGTGGTTTTGACATTTCAGCTCGCCCTGCAATTCGCTGGTTATGGAGGTCCCTTTCTGTTGGTTTGGTGCTGAGTTGTTTCGCGAGTGCAACATTCAGCTCTGTAGTGTCTTTTCCAGCTATCGTCCTCTTTTTTTCTCTCCACCGCCGGTCACAGTGTACCGTCCCCATTCAAGTATTACAAGTAACTTGGAAATGACAGTGAAAGAAAAAAGCCGGCCGGGGTGACCGAGCGGTTCTAGGCGCTACAGTCCGGAACCGGGCGACCGCTACGGTCGCAGGTTCGAATCCTGCTTTGGCATGGATATGTGTGATGTCCTTATGTTAATTAGGTTTAAGTAGTTCTAGGGGACTGATGACCTCAGAAGTTAAGTCCCATAGTGCTCAAAGCCATTGTTTAAAAAAAAACTTAATATTGGATTATAAGTGAACATTAACCTCTCTGGCGAGATACAATTTTCTCTCATGCGTGTTATTATTATTATTATATAAAATTCTGTGAATCATTTTCGAGTGCAGAGAATAAAAAGATGCACTCTAAACAATAATAAACCAGATACCTGAAAAAGGAGCCATCATTTGTCTTATTTTAGCCGTTATCACTTCTTCTCTTGTCTTCGATGCGAGTAGACGGACATGTTGTTGAGTGCCGTTGAATGCAAGCAATACTGTGTCTTTAATCAGATAATATATTAGCTTAATGTTATTATTCACTTTTAATTTGTAAGAGGTGAGCCCTATCTAATGTCCGCTTCCTTGAAATAACCTGCATTTTAAGTAATTTACAACGCAACAATTGTGGCGGCCGTTGCAGCCAACGACGCCATTGCGTGGCAAACTTAAATTATAAAATTAGCGGAAGAGAAAAACTCGCTCGCTACAATTATAATAACTTTTCTTTCACAGCCGCCAGACATTGCAGCAGAGCATGCAGTTTTAAGATTTCTATTTTCAGTTCAATAGCCGAGATCCACAGCCACGACCCACTACAATGCAAACTCTAAAAGTGGTAAGAAATAATCCTCTAGCGTGTGTGTGGGCAAAATGCAAATAATAACTAATGATCTCATGCTTGATTAAGAAACCTAATTAGCCGAAGCAATAATCTGAAAAAGTTTATTTCATTTTTCGACGTATATGTCCATGTTCTAAGATCAGCGTGTCTTATAGTTAGTAAAGTGGCAAATAATTTTGTTACAGATTAACTTTGATTAAACGGACAATTTCCACAAAATCAATTTAAAGTCACTCAAAATCAAAACCAAATTATCAATTATTTTCAGCAAAGCCCACCACGTTACGATAACAATACTCCATCATTATCAATGCATAATTTATGTAAAAATAATAAGTCACACGAGAGCGGTTACTCAACACACACTTTCATCCGTGTTGTGACTTACCAGATGATATTTTTCCACTTTCTCTGTCTGCGGTATATATCTTCGATACCGAGCACCATCAATTTGCTCATGTTCGAATTCGCTTAGCTCCAACATACGTCTCTAAAACCTACACAGAATACCGTCCTGACCACGACTGACACGTGCAACGTATTGACGGCATTGGACAGGTCCCCCCATTTGTGGTCAAACACAGCAGCGCTACCTATGGGCTTCGCTGTCATCTCTCTTTAGTCCAAGCATGCAATTCTCACAGTGTTTCAAAATTTTTGACCAACCCCTGTATGTTTTCCATGCAGTACACGTACCTTAAAAGTATCGTGCCATTAAGAGTCAAATGGCTCTGAGCACTATGGCCGGTCGGAGTGGCCGAGCTGTGCTAGGCGCTTCAGTCTGGAACCGCGCGACCGCTACGGTCGCAGGTTCGAATCCTGCCTCGGGCATGGATGTGTGTGATGTCCTTAGGTGAGTTAGGTTTCAATAGTTCTAAGTTATAGGGGACTGATGACCTCAGGTGTTAAGTCCCATAGTGCTTAGAGCCATTTGAACCATTTTTGAGCACTATGCGACTTAACTTCTGAAGTCATCAGTCACCTAGAACTTAGAACTAATTAAACCTAACTAACCTAAGGACATCACACACATCCATGCCCAAGGCAGGATTCGAACTTTCGACCGAAGCAGTCGCTCGGTTCCAGACTGTAGCGCCTAGAACCGCACGGCCACTCCGGCCGGAGGCGTGCCATGAAGGACAGGCAAAAATCTGCAAGCGACAAAACTTCATTGTCAGTCGTATAAAATCCATTCCACATGTAACATGGTATAACAATCAGAATTACTGGTGGCACTTAACAATCTTGCCAAACTCGGCAAAGTGGCTGACGAAAAACCACTGCAAATCACCTATCAACGGTTGTAACACCCTATTCGTATATATCGGTACCAGTTAACGAGAAACTATTGACTCAAAGACCTCTGGACGTCTCAGTGTTTATATTACACAGGTACCTAAAAATATTCTTACTCGTATATTAAAATGCTTTGCATCTATTTAGATCCAGTAAACACACAGGCAGCTTGTATAGTTTGAATTTATAAGGCCAAGATTAGTTGTTAAAGAATTCAGAGAAAATATAAGTATCTTCCGCTTTCAGTGGAGAACGACTCAAAAGTGTTAAATGAAAAGTCAGACGTGGCCAATAGGCTACTCTAGGGCCAATGTAGCGACGTTCTTGGGAAATGAGGCCACCATACTTAATTTCCTTTAACAGTAAAATGCTTTTTACTTTTCCAGTTTGGAATTCGTAATGCATGCAATGAGCGCAGTTTGGGGGCTCATGGGTCAGGAGTTAACCGTACTGATTTAATTAGTTACCAAGGTTTACGAACGTTTGAGATACCAATGAATATTGTAGCATCCTGTCAAATCTCAATAGATGCAAAGCATTGTAATATAGGAGTAACAATGTTTTCAGGTATTGCTATAACATAGATATGCAAACATTCAATAATCTCTGAGGCGACAGCAGTATCGTTGGTTGCCACTGATGTGTACGCACCGCCGGCCGGTGTGCCGAGCGGTTATAGGCGCCTCAATCTGGAACCGCGCTGCTGCAACGGTCGCAGGTTCGAATCCTGCCTCGGGCATGGATGTGTGTGATGTCCTTAGGTTAGTTAGGCTTAAGTAGTTCTGAGTTCTAGGGGACTGATGACCTCAGATGTTAAGTCCCATAGTGCTCAGAGCCATTTGAATCATTTTTTTCATGTGTGCGGAACTGTGTCACAAACTGTGATAGGTGACTGACAGTATATTTTCGTTACTCAGTGAACAGATTTTGGTCAGACTGTTAAGTGCCAACAGTAATTTCTATCGTTGTACCAAGTTAAACGTAAAATTGAGAGTCCCGTGTACGTTTGAAAATGTAATTTTGCAGCTTGCAAATTTTCAGTTTGCATAATGGCATACTATTTTTAAGATACGTGCACTACATGAAATACATTGACAGAATCAGCCAACACCAGTATACGACGTAGGAGGCTCAACTTCTATGGTCACCTACAACGAATGAACAACAACAGGCTTACCAAGAAGATCTTCTCATTGGTTAAAAGCTACAAGACTGGCAGCCAGTGGCTTAATGAAGTACTAAAGGACTTGGATTCGGCTGGGATCTCTGATCTTGAGGTAGAAGATCGTACCAAATTTAGTGTTATGGTAGGTTCTTAGACACCACCACCTAGAGTCCCTAAAGGCCGGAAGCTCCTTTCACAGGAGAGGAAGGAGCAATTATCAGCAAAGGTAAAGAGATATTGGGAACGGAAGAGAGCATCGAAGAAGAACTAGTCACAAGCGCTCCTTAGTGGGCTTAAATCAATAAAAAAATACACATATTCAGTACGACAACATCAGTACGTGAAATAATGTGAAATAAGGAGTTGTGGCCCTTGCTCACAGAACTTGATAATAGGATCATGATTTTCCCAAAATGTTGAATTTTTTCAAATTAAATAAATCACACATTTTGACACTGATCATTACCAATGCGTCATGATCTTAGTACGGAATGCGCAATCGGCTGTCATCTGTGTTCGGTGCTTTTTAACACTGTTTAACAGCTCATGTCGGCTTCTCGAAGAGGAAGAATTTATCTTTATAGGAATTCGCGAATGTCCTTTCAACTTATGCAGTGCCAGGAATGCAGGACGAATGTGCAGAGAAATTTTTTCAACAGTGGCCATCCCACTAGTAAGAAATTAATCTATCGTCTTCGGTAGAAACGTCCCTTTCACGACCCAGAGAGCCGGACAAAGTATTACTCGCACTTTAGAGTTTGAAGTGATCATGTACACACCATTAAGCATCAGAAAACGTGCCATTAAAAGGCAAAAATAAAATTATACAGTACTGTTGAGCAGAAATTACACCCCAGTCGTCAACATCGCATGCAAACAATGAAACCAAATGATATCACACGCAGAGTTCATTTCTGTCACTGAATTGTGTTGTAATGCATGCAGTGAGCTCTGCTTTGAATAATTAGTATGAACTGAAGTAGCAGCTGTAATCTGTAACTAGTTTATACCAAGAAAAATCTAAATATTTGTATTCAACTATGAGTTCCTTATCTAAAAGTACAGTGGAACGTCATTTATCCGGACTGGGGGGTTGGGTTGTTTGGGGGAAGAGACCAAACAGCGAGGTCTCATCGGATTAGGGAAGGACGGGGAAGGAAGTCGGCCGTGCCCTTTCAAAGGAACCATCCCGGCATTTGCCTGGAGCGATTTAGGGAAATCACGGAAAACCTAAATCAGGATGGCCGGACGCGGGATTGAACCGTCGTCCTCCCGAATGCGAGTCCAGTGTGCTAACCACTGCGCCACCTCGCTCGGTATCCGGACTGGATGCGACTTTAGGTCGTCAAGATAATAAAAAATGCGGGCAGTCCAGAAAGCCAGAAGAAAATACAATGGCATTACACTATACTCTCGCTAAGCTGACTATTCCTGGCATATATGGGTGCCGGATTAAAGGAAGTGTCTGAGTGTCTGAAATTTATTTTATTAATGTATTTTATTTTTTATTTATTTTGAAAACATAAGAGATATAGTGTATCGTACTTTGTTAAACCGAAGGATACAATTTTAAAAAAGAGGATACACTTTATTACATACAAAAATACATTAATTTCCAAAGAAAACTTAGTCCTTGAGTGTATACTATACATAATTATACAGTCGTATCACTCATTATGAAACATGTCCCTAATTTTTCACGGCCGCAATGATGATACGCGACGGTGGAAAGCTTAATCATGCAACCGCTTTACAAGCATTACATCGGTACTGCATATAGCTGGCTGTTGCATAATGTACTCCAGGAAGACCTCGGCAGCTTCTGCACCAGCAGTGCGAGAAATCTTCATGCTCTGTCCTCATGTGTCCTCTTCTTCACCACTTTCATCATTACTTTCTTGCACGCTATTTATTATTTCTTCATCTGTTAAAATTTGGTCCGTATCACTGTTTTCTTCATTCAGCCACTTAGTAACACCTTCATCATCAATTTCTTCTCCTCCTGGAAGGTTGTGGAACATGTCAGTGCACAAAGTAATTGATAATTCCGAACTGACTGGCTCATCGATGTCACTCACTACTGGATCCAACTCGACATCAATGAATGGCCGCAATTTTCTCCAGCTCTTCATTATGGTAGCGCTCTCCACTTTATCCCATGCTTCGGCTGCTTGGAAAACAACATCACGTATGTTAATTTCTTTCCACGCCTTCACCATAGTCTCGATAGAGTCATTTTCACTTTCGTTCAGCAAGGAGACGAGAAGTTAATGTCGATAATGACGTTTAATTGATTCCAAAATTCCCAGGTTCGTAGGCTGAATTAGGGCTGCCACATTGGGTGGGAGAAAGAGTGTTTGTATGCTATCGAACTATAGAGAAACATGTGAAGGATGACTGGGAGCATTTTCAGTTATAAGGATAGCTTTCAGTGGAAGCTTTTTCTTCTTTAGCTCTTTTCTGACTTCTGGTACAAACGTTTCATGGAACCAGCGAGAGAATATTTGTCTGTCCATCAACGCTTTCTTCTGAGCGCAATACTGAACTGGTAGAGTATTTATGTCATTGTGTTGAAAACAACGTGAGTGTTGAAATTTTCCAATCACCACAAGTGGTAGTTTATGACTTCCATTTGCATTACAACACACCATTAATGTAACGCGCTGTTTCTGTTGTTTGTAACCAGGAGCTTCCTTCTCGTTCTTGGCAGCTAATGTTTTTGAAGGAAGCATCTCGTAAAGGAGCCCTGTTTCATCAGCATTATACAAGGCATCAGCAGTTATATATTCTTCCTCTATTATCTTCCGTATCTTGCTTACAAACTCATCAGCATCCTTATCGTTAGCTGAGCGACTTTCCCCAGTGATTGTCAGCTGCCGAATGCCATGTCGTTTTTCCAGTTTGATGGCCAACATTCGCTAGATGCAAACAAGTTACTACCGCCAAGTTGTTTGTTAAATGCAGCTGCTTTTTCCTTCATAATTGGGTCACTGACTGAAACTCCTCAGTTGTTGTATGAACCATCTATAAAAAGCTACGTCCAGTTCTTCATTCTCACTCTTTCGCATAACCTTCCGTTTTCCCAACTCACTATCTATTTGTGTTGAGTACTGTCGAATAACATCTTCTTTCTTTTTGATGTCACAAATAGTTGCTCGTCCAACATTGAACTCAGCAGCAATGGCTTTCTGCCAAGAACCTCGATTTAACTTATCTAAAATTTCGAAATTCAAATGGTTCAAATGGCTCTAAGCACTATGGTACTTAACATCTGAGGTCAACAGTCCCCTAGACTTAGAACTACTGAAACCTAAGTAACCTAAGGACATCACACACATCCATGCCCGAAGCAGGATTCGTACCTGCGACTGTAGCAGCAGCGCGGTTCCGAACTGAAGCAGCGAGAACCGCTTGGCCACAGCGGCCGGCTAAAATTTCGAGTTTCTGCTGGAGGTTTACCGTAACCTGTTTCCTTTTAGAAGACAAGTTTCCGAACTGTAAAGAAAATTACAATTTCAAGTAAATTATATAAAGCATTGTTTAACTAAGCATTGTTGCGCATGATAATTCATTGTGCACGTGTTTTTGGATGTGCGACGGATTACTGAGAGGCCAGACTACAGAGGGCCGGACTAGCGAGAGTCTAGTGTAGTTGGTGCTATAAACACACGCGTTATACTTATTTTCAACAAAAACACGAATTGCACGTTATTTTGACATCAATTTTGGCCAGATAACGGAAAAACCTCTATTATGCATCGAAATAATCAGCAAGAGTCTTTTGAACCAGATTCGAATGTCGTTTCCGTCAGCACAATCACGTAGGCATTTCCCAAGCCTTAAGGCGTCAGTGAAACTGCTTTGTCTGGAATCTTTTTTATTACCATTGATTTTACAGTAAAGATTATCTTCTCTGGCAGGGTGGAAGTCGGACTGATTCACAAAATGGAGTGTGACAGTGAATGAGGACACAGCAGCTTCGCCATCTGCACCCGATGTGCAGATCAGGACACAGCATTGATATCATCCAAATGGCCGGGACAGAAATCTTTAGGCGCAAGCCTACCACAGCTCAGCCTTTCCCAGCGCACTCAAAGAGGTATCGCACTTAAGCGGGTACCGACAGCATACTACGAATGGCGGTGCCGTGAAGGCGGTGGCCCAGGACCCAGACCAACACCGGAGCATACAGCCAGGAAGGCAGTATTCAGGTGTCTCGAGGTACCTCGCGCAGCAGGGCAGCACTGGGTGTGACCCTTCACCAGGAGAAAGCCCAGGCTCGGCCACATCTTCTTCAGTCACAGCAGTGGCCAAACAGCAGTGGCACCTTGCTGCGGCTAAGTACCATTATAACCAGCTGGCTGTGGTCTCGAAGGAGAGGTCTTCAGTCAGCCGTAGGCAGCACATCACGACTCGCTGTTCAAGGTAACTAGTGAGGTTGTTATTCCGTCGGAGTCGCAGATGGGACGACCAGATGTTGAGACTGAGGCTTCACAAATGGTCGTATTTAAACTGTACAGAATGTCATTGCATCCGGCAATGCAGCCGCTTTCTCACATTTCCTGGAGTTGTCAGTGACCCCCATTTTGGTGTTTCTGTTATCGTCAGACCTCCTTTCCTTCGCTTCCATCAGGGCAAAGACGCCGTGCAGTGGCTGAGTACGGAGGTTACAAGGCACGCAGAATGACGCATTAGGTACTGTCATGCTGCGCCGTTTGCACTTCTTAATTAAGGCTCGGCTCTATGTGGAAATGTGTTACTGACAGTCCTGTGCTTTCTGCAGCATTTCAGTCTTCGCGTGCGCTCCGGATACTAGTTTTGACACACTGTATGAGCCGTATTTGCCTCCCTGCCGTCTGCGCCAAGTAATAACTTTAAAAATTTGTATGCTCGCCCAGGGACTGAATTTTCTTTGCAAAAGTTCGACCAAATAACCTATTATTTCGTCTAGCTGCGTTGTTGCCTCTTTATGTCTCATAATGTCTTCAGACTGAACGCCAATTCCATCAGCTGATCCATAATCACCATCATCAATCTCCAAGAGGAGCAAACGGTGATGATTTTGTCATCAGAAATCATATCGTGGACATTGACATTGCCGTTTGGTAGCCACTCATTTGCATCATTAACGCCTATGTCTGAGAATCATGGAACCCTTGTAAATGCTTCAGCATCAAAGTCTTTCAACGATTTTCCATTATTCATCCCACGCAGTACATTTAACTTTTCGCAGATGAGTACTGTAGCACCTTCTTCCTCCTTAGTCACATTTTATTCTAGATACGCAGGGGATCATAGTACTGTACAAATGATGTAACGTATATGCAACCAATATATAACGTATATGCAACCAATATGTGACGTTCCTACGACAAATATTGCGTATGTTCCTCTGTGAAAATGGACTCGATAAGCAATCTGAGATATCAGTTAACGGAATCTAACCTGCATAACACTGTGTGCGTGTTGCATGAGTGTCAGTTTCATTGTCCTTTAAGCCCTCAACAGATCGTTACAAGGAAAACTTCAAACTAACATTTGGATAAGCTATCTGATTGTGTATTCGAATATGAAAAACTACGGGAGCAAATTAACCTGTAACAATGAATACCTAAGCTATCTGACTGCGTTTTCGAACAAGAATTTACAAGTGATACAGAATATGGCTTGTGCAACGGAATTTACTGGGTTTGAGTACATGACACGTTCTGGTGTGTCAGTGTCTCTGTTTTGACCCTACGTTTTGCACTCACCTCTTCAGAAGACTGCCTTTTTCCATGTGGTTTACAGTAATTCGTATCAGCATGCAGCAGGAATGGCTAAAGCTTATTGTTACCAAGAATGAATTGAATAAAAAGGAGTTTCCTTGGGTCATGTTAACTACTAAATAACTTGTGAGTAGCCATTTCATAAGTTAAGTCTTCTTAAAAACTACAGAAATCATCACGAACAAGTATTAATAATGACAACGACATAGGTGTCAATAATGGCTGAGTGCCAGATTAACAAATTATTTCAATTCCACAGTTACATTAACATTTAGTAACCACAGAATTTATTTATTAATTAAATGTGGAGACTAATTATTATTATTTGGAGAATAAGGAAGCTTCTTTACCTGATAAACAAGACATGGGATTATTGCAAACTCAGACTAACAATCACGAGCGTAACCCTGCAATTGCTTTTGCGCTGTGCTTGCGAATTTTACCTTGAATTCCATCTTCAAGCGTAGTTAAGCCATCTAAATCTCTCCTGGCTGTATAAATGAAATGAGGCCTTGACTGGTGGTAAGATCTTTCATCACCGACGTGAGGGTAGCGTGACACATCTTCTGTCTCCGAGCTCTCGACCGACACTACTACTTCCATTCTCGCAGACAGACCTCGTCTCGCAACAATGCTTAAAATCACGCTCCCACGTTTCGCTCTCAGGTTGTTACTACAGATATCTGAGTGCTTCCACGATGCAAATAACAGCATTAAGTTGGCTATATTGTTTTCAATGTAATGGAGAGGTCTGACACATGCCTTACAAAGAGCGTCGAATTGCTAACTGGCATCTTGACATAACCTGTGTATGATAGTTGACTGAATTTAAATTTAATGGTTCTCTTCATAGTCTAATGCCGCTATTACGTCTGGAACATCAAATACTGCATAGTTACTGTACTAAACGAAATTTTGACCAGTTCTGCCGGAGATCAGTATTAACGAGGACTGGACAGACGAGATTCCACTGTAATCAGTACTGCATATATTGCCGTCTGTACAATTTTCTGTCCAATAACTAGGGACACGTTGTGTACTATCAGAGCCATCATCTGCCTTGATATTTTCTTATTCATGTGTAACTAGTTTAAGACCTTCGAGCTCTCCCTTAAAATTGCCAGGCGTAAATGTTGAAGTTCACACAGAACGTACAAACGTAAGGGTGACTGTCACAATAATTGTCCTGCTATAAACTTCAGAACTACATCACTCCTGGAAAATCATTTACAAAGACTAACTGCAGAAAACTGTTGACGCTTTGGTGGCCACTTGTTGACGTATTGCATTTTGGCTTCTGTCTCCCATTCTTCGGCTGTTTGTTTGACGACATTTGCAACATTCCACCAGCACGAGTGGCTGGAATTTTCAAAGCTTCGCCCTTCGTTGCTGGTGGGACCATTTATGGAGGATGAAGCTTTGACAAACCCAGCCACCATTGCTGGCGAAATGTCGGAAATGCAGACCAACAAACGTCGGACGAAGAATCCGGAAAAGAACTCAACAGGAAAAATGTTTAAGGTAATTGGTTCCCGATAGTAGCAATAACATAGCAGTAAATTCTTTTTCTGTCTTACTGTTGTTGGAGTTTCCAGTCCGAAGTCTGTTTTGATGCAGTTCACCACGCTAGTCTATCCTGTGGGAACCTCTTCTTCTTTGCGTGGCTTCCACACGCTATATGCATCTGAACTTGGTTACTGTACTCAAGCCTTCGCCTTCCCCTAAAATGTTATTAACATATTTCTTTCCACTGACAATTGATTGATGCTTCAGAACGCTTTCAATCAATCAATCCCTTCTTTTAGTCAAGTTATGCCACAATTTTTCCTCCAATTCGGCTCAGTACCTCCTTATTTGTTAATCGATATTCCCACCTAATCATCTGCGTTCTTGTACAGCACTATATTCCAAAACTTTTATTCTGTTTTTGTGTGAACTGTTATCGTTCACATTTCGCTTCCATAGAAGGCTATACTTCAAACAGATACATACAGTAACACTTAAATTTATATTTCAAGTTTAGAAATTCCTCTTTTGCACGAATCCTTTCCTCGGTAGTATGATTCAACATTTTATATCCTCTTTGTTTCGACCATTATAAGTTATTTTGCTCCACAAATAGCAAAACTCGTCTACTACTTTTAGTGTCTCATCTCCTCATCTAATTCCCTCGAAATCGTCTCCTTTAATTCGTTTACGTTCCATTACCTTGTTTTATTTTTGACTGACATTCGTCTTGTAATCTGTTTCCAAGACACTATCCATTCCGTTCAAGTGCCCTTCCAAATTCTTTGCCCTCTCTGACTGAATTACAATGTCATAAGGAAAATTCAAAGTTTTTATTTCCTTTTTTCTTTAACTTTAATTCTCTTTCCAAATTTCTTCTTGGTTTGCTTCACAACTTACTTATCGTGCAGATTGAATTATACTAGGGATAGGCTCTAACCCTGTCGTATTACCTTCTCAACCGATGCTTGTCTTTGATGTCCTTCGACTCTTATAACTGCAGTCTGATTTCTGTACAAGTTGTAAATAATCCTTCGCTTCCTTTATTTTATCTCCGATACCTTCAAAATTTAAATAAAGTACTCGAGTCCTAATTGCAAAAAACCTTTCTCTAAGTCTACAAATATCATAAACGTACAGGACATGTATTCGCATTTTCGGAAATGGGCAGCCTCCAACTGCAGAATGATGGAATGATGACATTGAAAATTTGTGTCGGACGAGGACTTAAGCCTGGAATTCCCACTTGTCGTGAGTGGTCGCTTTTTCTCAATGTGAGAAGAGTAACTGCATAAGATATTCACATCAATGTGCAGTTAGTATCACCAGCAACAAAACAGAAATGGAATAAGAACGCTCTCCTAGCGAAACAATCAAAACAGCATCAGCACGCAGCCGACATATGGATGGTTGCACCGAGAATCCCATGTCCGTCAGGCATGTTACGGGTACGTCTTCTCGTAGAATGTTCCATTTTGTCCGTACACTGGTCCAAGTCCTAGTATTACACACTCACTTACAAGTCATCTTCTCATGCCCAGGACATATCAGCTGCCACGGAGGGGCCTAGAAGAGAATACCCAAAAACTTGGCATAATATTGACGAAATCTCGAATTGTGCAAGATAAAAGTAAAACGACCTTGCAGGAACGTCCAAAAATCAAGAACGCTCTTATCTCCGTGAAACAAGTAAGGAATCGATTGGTCTTTTATTCAATTCACTGCGTTTGTCTTCGTAGGTGGTAAGTAGGTCCTATCTAGGAACAGAAGTTGCTTCGGCGCAGTAGCATCGGGAGCCGTATGTAGAAGGAAGTCAAGCATTTTTCGAATCAGCTGCTACACCGCCGCAAAAGATCCACACTGCAGTCGATGTTCGCCGTGTCAAGTGTTGTAAGTAGGCTGTTAGGTTTTTATGTTGGTAGCGCCACGTAGCGCTCTGTATGAAAATCACTGACTGTGCTGTGTGCAATCTGAGGCTGGTTGGACTCATTGTTGGAATATTCGCTTGTGTAGTGTTGGGTAGTTGGATGTGGACAGCGCGTAGCGTTGAGCAGTTGGAGGTGAACCACCAGCAGTGGTGGATGTGGAGAGAGAGATGCCAGAGTTTTGAGAGGTCACTGTAAGCGGAGATCTGGACATGTGTCCGCCAGAAAAAGGAAATTTGTAAAGATGGATGTCATATATGACTTTTGAACATTATTAAGATAAATACATTGTTTGTTCTCTATCAATATCTTTCATTTGCTAACTATGCCTATAAGTAGTTAGTGCCTTCAGTAGTTAGAATCTTTTATTTAGCTGGCAGTATTGGCGCACGCTGTATAGCAGTAATTCGAGTAACGAAGATTTTTGTGAGGTAAGTGATTCATGAAAGGTATAGGTTATTGTTAGTCAGGGTCATTTCTTTGTAGGGATTATTGAAAGTCAGATTGCATTGCGCTAAAAAAATATTGTGTGTAAGTTTAGTGACGATCAGTTATAAGTAAAGAGATAACTGTCTGAGTACGTTCAGTATTGCTCAGCTGTTTGAAAATCAAATAACGTTAGAGGTTTACTAGCACAGTCATTTATAATTTTTGCAAGGGGACGTTTCAGTGTGTGCCACAGGGGACAACGCAGCGAATCTGTCATGTTAACGCCACGTAGCAGAGGTGTGTCATGTATTTTCTGTTAACAGCTAGATACCTGGTAGCACGAGCGGTCATGCCGAGGAGGACATGGTGCACCGAACGGGGACCCAGGACCATGCGACCGAAGGATACCGGCTTTCCAGAACGTTCCGGGAATGATTTTCTCATCATTAGGCCATAAACATCACGTGCTATAGTGTTTGTGGTACGAGTCGGCATGGACACAACTGTATTCGATAAATGAGGCCTTGATGTGTGACAGGGAGGTAGAAATGCGCCCTACCGCAACGAGTGGCATTCGGGAGGGAGGGTCCAGTTCATCAGTGACGGTCCGATTAGTCCAGCCCGCTGGCGCGTCCATGATTTAGTCATCGCACTTTTATAAAGGGCAGCCTCTTTTCCACAGACGTTGATAAGAGCAAGGCTGCCGTCTCGAGGAGGAGTTAGCGTGTCGTAGCGGACTTTATTCACAAGATCCACGCTCACAAATTATCGAAAAGCCACCAGCAGTCTGTGTGCCATTGCCTAGGGCATCGACGGCACAGTCCCGACGTCAGATGGGTGTTGACAAAATCAACCCATTGTATCATGTCTAATGTCACAGAAGGTTGCCAGAAACATACGTGCGGACCACTTGAAGGAGGCTTTTATAGTTAACTGAGGGAGTTCGCTGTATGTCCTGCGTGAAGGGACACTTGCTACCTTGGGGGTCGACTGAGTCTTCAGCGTACCACTACGGATGTCAGAATAATCCGCTTCAGTTACACAGGCCAGCAGTCAGATCGCTTCCAGTGGGATCATCTGCGCTTGACAAAAACTATAGCGCAACAGATATCTGACAGAACAAGGGTCGCCCAGCAAACGTGAGACATGAGTATTGCTCCTCACAAAACATAGTAAACATTGGGATCATCTAACTATGGAATGAAACACTCGTCCACATTAGTCCATATTTATTATGAAGTTCCCCACTAATATACAAATTAACAAGAAATAGTCACAGGAACTATTCAATGGAAAAGACACAAAAATTGACAGTTATTAACAGAAATAGCCCTAGTGTAACATTTAAATGACTTTGTGGAGATCTGACAGTTTGGATGAATGGGGCAAAACCGTTTCTTACAAATGAGTCATGGGCGATGGACGCACAGTTATCGCGTGATTTCACCTGAATCTACAACACGCAGATAACATCTAGGGATAAATGTGCCCTCAGTGACTCGGGAAAAGCATAAGATTTGTAGAACCTTCTCGACCCTAACAACGCACCTAAGAACTCTCGGTATGTCTCTTACGCTGCTCGACCGAGATGTAGTCTGTCACCACACTCTTCAGCAGTGTGCAGAATTGCGAGCGTCATGCCCAGATGCAGTCTGCAATACGTCATTTAGTGATTGTGGGAACATCCACTCTCTCCACACTCTACAGATCAAGTTTCCTCTTGAGAATCGACAGCTGAAGAGTTGTCTAGCAGACTTCGTCTCCTCTCTACTAGTCTGCACGAATCCCGTACAGCAGCGAAAAAGGGTGTGCAAAATGCTGGCCAATGATATTGTTGTGAGTCAAATAACTAATTCCCCACAAACTAAAGGTTTTACAGTATTGACCAGTCGCCTAATTTTGACGTCCACAGTTCTTAAACCACATTTGTCGCACTTCCTCTCTCCAGTTACGTGTTTCACTTCAGCCAGTATGATACTCTCCATGTCTGAATATCTTGAAAAGTATCGTCCTGACGTCAATCCGCTCAGCGATTTCTTACGATTAACCAATGAGGTACCCTAATAAAACATTTTAGAGAATAAGTTATTCATCCCATGTAAAGGGGCTCCAAAACGTCAGCTCGACGATGTACAAAGACAGAAAAGAATTCGTGGACACAATGTAGCTGCGTCACCTCTCACGGAACACAGAGGTCAGTGTATGTGGCAGACTTCCACATCCACAACATTCCAGGAAGCCGACCCGGCTGCGAGAAACCAAAATTCTTTTGGCCGGATGGCACAGCTTGTACAAGACAAGATTCAGCACTAGCACAGGTGTTCTTCCAGTCACGTTATACGATTTCTTTGTACAGAGGCGTGGGCCTCATTGCACAGGACAAAAATTTGCAAAAAACTGCGGGAGTATGATCATCAGGTGCCAGGGCCAAACAATGCTTCAGCTGTGGCATCGTACTTGCCGCGAGCGGGCACTTCATCTCATCGCTCCTGAAACTCTCAGTTGGAGGGAAAGGGGGGCTGGCGGACAGCGAGTCACTATCCTAGAGCCCTCTCTGCCTTTCCTGGCTTCTCATGGACCCGACTAGACCACACAAAATATCACATACAGAAATGTCACCAGAAAATAGAAAAAGAAGCGTAGACTGCTCAATCCTGGCAGTCACTGATGTTGCTTATTACAAGCGTTAGATATTTATTAACTAATAGGGAAGGATCTCGGAGTGTGACGGGTTTAAATCAGTTAAAATTAAACGTGAGACTTGCCAGTCCATAAACAAGTTTATTTTCACAACTTGATCAGGCTCATAATGTCGTCAGACTCTGACGACTCCCAAGGCTAAAAATGTTTCTCTGGTGTACCATTCAAGTTCCTAGAAGGGATTACTTTTAACGGAAAACGCCACCTGGGCGAAAACTACCTGTTTATCATCTCTAGCTATTTAGTATCTGTCGTCTAACCTCAACCCACACATAAAATTAAAAAGCAAGCACTCAGTAGCAAAATCAAATTTCTTTGTTATACCTGGAATCAAATGCTGTAATTACCCTAATTATTTTTCTTGTATTAAAATTCCACCACTCTGGAAAACGTGGGGTCGCGAGTGATAAGAGAATAATTAACGTTACAGGTTATTTGTGATATGTTCACAGAAAATACTGTGGGGAAAGGGAACCAAACACTGAGTTTTATTGGCAGAACATTTAGAAGATGTAACAAATCTTCAAAAGACACTGCCTACACTATGCTTGTCCATACACTTCTGGAGTACTGTTGCCTCGTATGGGATTCTTAACAGATGGGATTGACATCGAAAAACTTCTAGTAGCGGAGCTCGTTTCGTAACATCGCAAAATAGGGGAGAGAGTCTCAGGGATATGATACGTGAGTGGGGGTGGCTATCATTAAAACAAGGGCGTTTTCGTTGTGGGGAGGTCTTTTAACGAAATTTGAATAGCCAACTTTCTTCTGAGAATCCCAAAATATTTTATTGAGGCCCACCTACATAGGGGTAAACTACCATAGCAATAAAATGGGAAAAAGATTTAGGTGTTCATTTTTCTCGCGCGTTATTCGAGAGTGGAACAGTAGAGAGGCAGCCTGAAGTAGATGCAGATACAGATGAATGAAAAGGAGAAAAATCAACTGAAAAGAGAACGAAGAAAGGAGAATGGAAAATGAAGAAAAAAATGACAGAAAGAAGGAAGAGGCACGCCAGATGAAATGGAAAGACGGCAGGTATATTTGTTATGACACAAAGAACCTGTTATACTGTTGTATCAGAAGAGTAGTGTTTAGACAAACTGAGAGGCGAGTTTTAATAATGATAACAGAGATTGTTTTGGGTTTATTGAACAAAGCACAGCTTCAAATTGGATATGGGCTCTGTAAGATATATGCAGCTCAGTCACATTAATGTGACCACCGCCTGTGTTTGACGTCAACATGCAATAACCACTGACAAATGATAGGTGGCAGCACTAGCAGTGAACTATATACAGGGTGATTCTGCTGCCCCTACCTACGGTTTTACGCAACCTCCAACGGCTTCTAATAACCTGGGAAAGATTTTCGTATTCTCTCCTTTGCTGAGTACTCCTACAAAAAATAAATAAATAAATGAAAGGAACCTCTGTGTAGAAATAAAATGTTGTTAAATTTTGTACTGGGATACATTTTCGCTACAGCCCGAGCTATCGAATTATTCAAGAAAAACGAACGAAAGTGACCTTCAAACACGTTTCCTTGAAAAATACGAAAACTGTGGCCTCCAGTGAAAACGTATTCCAGAACAAAATTTAACTATATTAAATTTCCTATAATAAGGTCCTGTTCATTTTTTTCTGTAGGACTAACAGTTTCGGTGAAACGAGCGAGGGAAATGAAAATTTCGCGTCTGGTTTTAGAAGACGTTGCCGGTTGCATAAAGCTCATAGGTAAGGGCAGCAGAAAAATGGCTCTAAGCACTATGGGACTTAACATCAGAGGTTATCGGTCCCCTAGACTTAGAACTACTTAAACCTAACTGACCTAAGGACATTACACACATCCATTCCCGAGGCAAGATTTGAACCTGTGACCGTAGCAGCAGCGCGGTTCCAGACTGAAGCGCCTTGAACCACTCGCCCACAGCGGCCGGCAGGGGCAGCAGAAACAACCTTTATGAAGCATGTCAGAGAGATGCAGAAAGTTTTGCTGTCGTAGTCGATTTATGTGGCGTCCAAAAGGGCTTCTGGGACAATCGTTTTCGAAACAGCTAAGTTTGCAAGCTGTTTGTGTGTTGCCATGGATAAAGTACACAGTGTAAGGCAAAATGGCGCTGTGCAAACCCTGAGGCCGAGGCAACTGTTATGCTACACCGGCCATAGATGACAGGGTGGAACGACAGCTATGGAGACGTGCACTGGCGAATAGACGTGCCACTGCGGAGCAACTGACTGCCCTGAAGAACCAAGGGGCTACCTCAACGAACGTTTAACAAACGTTGCTGCATTTGGGTCTCTGCAGCTTGCGCCTGGTTCATGCACCCACGCTGACTGGCGACGAAGGCTGGAATTTGTACGCCAGTACCACGACTGGACGTTTATTGAATAGCGACAGGTGGCGTTTTCAGATGGATTACGTTTTGTGCTCCATCGGACAGATGGTCGTTGGCACGTAACGCCCGAAACGTCTGAAAGCAAACAGCCTGCAACAACCGTCGGAAGCGTTCAGGTTAGAGGAAGGAGCGTTATGGTCTGGGAAATGTTGTCGGCAAGGCACAATGGATCAACACAAATATGCATCTATCCTTGGGGACAATGTCCAACTCTACATGCATTTTTTTCCTCATCTCGATGGCATCTACCAGCAGGACAATGAAACATGTGACACAACTCGCAGTGTACGTGCGTGGTTCGAAACGCACCAGGATGAGTTTACCGTATTCCTCTGGCCACCAAACTCCTCGGATTTAAGCCCAGTCGAGAACTGTGGAACCGCCTCGATCGGAGTGTCCACGCTGTGGATCCTCAACTGAGAAACCTAGCTCAGCTGACAGCGGCTTTGAAATCTGAATGTTTCCACATCCCTGCCGATACCTTCCAGAATCTCATTTACTCTCTTCCTGGTCGTCTGGCAGCTGTCCGCGCTATAAAAAGCTGTTATTCAGACTTCTGGTAGGTAGCGACATTAGTGTGACTGGACAGTGAATATCACGAGATTCGTGTTCCTGAACTATAGCAGGTGGAAAAATGGTTAACGAGATATTTGGTACAGCGTGAGAATTGGACAGTACGATCTTGTAGTTGACTGATTGAGATGAGATGAGGCGTCAAACACATATCGTTCTTGCCTGAAACGGCATGAGAAGTATTCTCGGGTCTGCCGCTTTTGGTACTCATTATATGTGTGGTAGCTACAGACATTGAGACAGACCAGCCGTTGTGTTATGCAATAGATGGTTGCCAAGTTGTGTTCTTATTATCTCCAACTGTAGCCACCCTTACAAATACGTCATTGTGTACCCTAGTTTGCAATCTATATTAAGTATGAGAAACTAACTGTCACAAATTAGACTATAATATTTCATTTTACACACTAGCGCAAAATGCACTCTTTTACTAAAAGTTTCGTTGTTAAACTGAGAATGCGGTTTCATTTCTTCAGGTCGTGCAGTCAAAGAGTCGATTAAAAACACAACAAAAAGGAAAAATTTTAAAAACAATATCAAGTAGTACGATTAAGGATATTGCGGGGAGGCAAGCGTCTTAGGTGCCTCGTGAAAATGGCGAGTTAGCGGGAGAGAAGGGGGCTTTGCTTACTCTTTCCACGCACCCTCAAGGTCAACCAAAGCGCAGTTTTGTGTGTCCTTGTATCAGACAAAGAGTTACGCATCAGTGTAACACCCTACTATAAAACTGTTGTAATTTCATTGTTTGCTAGTTTAGCGAGAAAGAAAACATGGTCCACGTACTCTGTGGTCTGTTTATTATCTGTGCGGTTGGCCAGTTTCAGCTGTGCTGCTTTTTCAAGCACATATTTTGTGTGATGTCCTTAGGTTGGTTAGGTTTAAGTAGTTCTAAGTTCTACGGGACTGATGACCTCAGAAGTTAAGTCCCATAGTGCTCAGAGCCATCTGAACCACATACACTCCTGGAAATGGAAAAAAGAACACATTGACACCGGTGTGTCAGACCCACCATACTTGCTCCGGACACTGCGAGAGGGCTGTACAAGCAATGATCACACGCACGGCACAGCGGACACACCAGGAACCGCGGTGTTGGCCGTCGAATGGCGCTAGCTGCGCAGCATTTGTGCACCGCCGCCGTCAGTGTCAGCCAGTTTGCCGTGGCATACGGAGCTCCATCGCAGTCTTTAACACTGGTAGCATGCCGCGACAGCGTGGACGTGAACCGTATGTGCAGTTGACGGACTTTGAGCGAGGGCGTATAGTGTGCATGCGGGAGGCCGGGTGGACGTACCGCCGAATTGCTCAACACGTGGGGCGTGAGGTCTCCACAGTACATCGATGTTGTCGCCAGTGGTCGGCGGAAGGTGCACGTGCCCGTCGACCTGGGACCGGACCGCAGCGACGCACAGATGCACGCCAAGACCGTAGGATCCTACGCAGTGCCGTAGGGGACCGCACCGCCATTTCCCAGCAAATTAGGGACACTGTTGCTCCTGGGGTATCGGCGAGGACCATTCGCAACCGTCTCCATGAAGCTGGGCTACGGTCCCGCACACCGTTAGGCCGTCTTCCGCTCACGCCCCAACATCGTGCAGCCCGCCTCCAGTGGTGTCGCGACAGGCGTGAATGGAGGGACGAATGGAGACGTGTCGTCTTCAGCGATGAGAGTCGCTACTGCCTTGGTGCCAATGATGGTCGTATGCGTGTTTGGCGCCGTGCAGGTGAGCGCCACAATCAGGACTGCATACGACCGAGGCGCACAGGGCCAACACCCGGCATCATGGTGTGGGGAGCGATCTCCTACACTGGCCGTACACCACTGGTGATCGTCGAGGGGACACTGAATAGTGCACGGTACATCCAAACCGTCATCGAACCCATCGTTCTACCATTCCTAGACCGGCAAGGGAACTTGCTGTTCCAACAGGACAATGCACGTCCGCATGTATCCCGTGCCACCCAACGTGCTCTAGAAGGTGTAAGTCAACTACCCTGGCCAGCAAGATCTCCGGATCTGTCCCCCATTGAGCATGTTTGGGACTGGATGAAGCGTCGTCTCACGCGGTCTGCACGTCCAGCACGAACGCTGGTCCAGCTGAGGCGCCAGGTGGAAATGGCATGGCAAGCCGTTCCACAGGACTACATCCAGCATCTCTACGATCGTCTCCATGGGAGAATAGCAGCCTGCATTGCTGCGAAAGGTGGATATACACTGTACTAGTGCCGACATTGTGCATGCTCTGTTGCCTGTGTCTATGTGCCTGTGGTTCTGTCAGTGTGATCATGTGATGTATCTGACCCCAGGAATGTGTCAATAAAGTTTCCCCTTCCTGGGACAATGAATTCACGGTGTTCTTATTTCAATTTCCAGGAGTGTATTTTGAGCTTCGCGCTTCATTTCACATTCTAATACTTCGCTGGTACATGTGGACAGTTATAAATCGTATTTCTGTGTGTCCAACATCTACCTGTCCACATGTACCAGCGATTCATTAGAGTGTGTAATGAAGCTTGAAGATTATCCACAATTGAAATTGCCCAGCTGAACGGATAATAAACAGAATATAGCCTACTTGGACCATGTTTCCATTCTCAGAACCTGTTAAGACTGCAGACCACTCACAAAAAGAAAAAGTTAAAATGTTAGTTAAGTGTCGTAGAAGTATTTAGAAGTAAAGGTTACTGACTTTAAGTGTAATCAGATAAATATTATCCCTAAAAATTGTCGTTTTGTGAAACTTTACATGCTGCAGGGTATCAAGATACAAAGTTGAAATTTTGAGGGTATATGTACTTTGATACAAAAATTTGAACACTTTCTTAAAAGAAGCTTAAGTATTGGACTAAAAGGCAGAAACACTTAATGGATTATTCACTATTTATGTATAAGCTAGAGTACAGAGATCACGGAACCATATTTTGTATGGAAAATGATGACGATGCGCCAAATCTAAAAACGATAGCATTAATTTCACAAGGGTGCAGGGATGACAGAATGGATGTTCAGACGGTAATGATCACTTAAACTTCTGTTTAAAAAATCGTACTAATTATTTATTGATATATTGAAACGAAATTGAAGCCAAATGTTCCGTAAGCATGGATCTATGATGGTAAAAATTGCAGAAGCGATACAATCCCAGCTCGGAAAGTTATTAATAATTTTGTATGACGGGAGGGCGCTTTTTGAGCGCCGAGGCAAGGGCATTGGTGTATTCGAAGCGATTGTTTCGGTTCGCCGTCTGCTTCCACAGGAACTGAGGGGATGTAACCGTCTCCAGAGTTGCCTCATGGCTTCATTCGGTCAAAACATTTAGTCACCAGAGTATGTCGCCAATGGACAGGTCAATCTCGAGCTTAGCGACGGAGTGATCTGTGACGTCAACCACAACTGCTAATGGTAGCCTCGGATGGCTGTGTACGGGCAACTTTAAATGATAACGAGAAATTTCAAGATCGAACTTTTATAGAACTGTCAGAAATTAAGCTTCCGCGTGAACTACAAATTATTAGAAGTCTCTTTCGTTTCAGTCTAGTGTGTTTTGTGCTCCGCGCATTTTCTAAATTCGCATGACGATTAGAGTATTAAAACTTACCACTTTTAGGCGAGCAAAACTGTACTTTCAAATATTAGAAAATTTTGCCGCAGGATTTTACAGCTAGATCGAATTTGAGAAGATCTGGTATTCTGAACTCTGCCAAGTGATGATTACAGCAGTAGCATTTAAGTGGTTTATAGACAAATATTTACGTGAGAACAGTAGATTTTTCAATTTTTGCTTCTTCTTCTTCCTTTCTTCCTAGGCTAAAGCCTGTTTCCTTCAGTACCTGTTAGCGTCCTTGAGGTAGTAGCTTCATATTTTCCCCGAACGGCAACTATTTCTTTTACCAGCTGGTAATTTATTTCTTACGATTTTCACATCTTCAGTTCATTCACTCTGTTTATACGTTCGTTCCAGTCATGCTTTCTCATATGTGCCCACTCATTAATTTAATCTGCTTTACTTTCTTTTCTAATGTTTTCGCTCCTCTCACTATCTCGAAGTATCTTCCCTCCAACCCTCCGCAAAATTTTCATTTCCGTATTTTCCAGAAGTATCTTTGTTTTTTATGTTCCCGGTCTTGTCCATCTGTGTCTGTTGTAATTAGTCTCCCCATTGTTTTGTATATTCTTGCCTTTGCATCTTTTCTTATATGCTTATTTTTTTCCTAATAGTATCATTTAAACACTGCCACTTTATTTGATTTTGTTACTTGTTCTCAGACTTCTTTTTCGACATTTCCACAGTTCAGTACCAAGATATTTAAATGTCATTAATTGTTGAATAATTTTTCCATCCACTTCCAGTTTTCATGTAATTGGTACCACAGAAGTGGTCATACATTTGGTTTTTTTGAGTGGATATGTCCATATGTTGGTTCCTTGGGTAACAGAAGAAATATTGAATCTAACTGATGAAAGGAGAAAATATAAAAACACAGTAAATGAAGCAGGCAAAAGGGAAAACAAACGTCTCAAAAATGAGATCGACAGGAAGTGCAAAATGGCTAAGCAGGGATGGCTAGAGGACAAATGTAAGGATTTAGAGGCTTATCTCACTAGGGGTAAGATAGATACTGCCTACAGGAAAATTAAAGAGACTTTTGGAGAAAAGAGAGCCACTTGTATGAATATCAAGAGCTCAGATGGAAACCCAGTTCTAAGCAAAGAAGGGAAAGCAGAAAGGTGGAAGGAGTATATAGAGGGTCTATACAAGGGCGATGTACTTACAGGACAATATTATGGAAATGGAAGCGGATGTAGATGAAGATGAAATGGGAGATACGATACTGCGTGAAGAGTTTGACAGACCACTGAAACACCTGAGTCGAAACAAGGCCCCGGGAGTAGACAACATTCCATTAGAACTACTGACGGCCTTGGGAGAGCCAGCCCTGACAAAACTCTAACATCTGGTGAGCTAGATGGATGAGACAGGTGAAATACCCTCAGACTTCAAGAAGAATATAATAATTCCAATCCCAAAGAAAGCAGGTGTTGAAATATGTGAAAATTACTGAACTATCAGTTTAATAAGCCACGGCTGTAAAATACTAACACGAATTCTTTACAGACGAATCGAAAAACTGGTAGAAGCCGACCTCGGGGAAGATCAGTTTGGATTCCGTAGAAATCTTGGAACACATGAGTCAGTACTGACCTTACCACTTATCTTAGAAGAAAGATTAAGGAAAGACAAACCTACGTTTATAGCATTTGTAGACTTAGAGAAAGCTTTTGACAATGTTGACTGGAACATTCTCTTTCAAATTTTAAAGGTGGCAGAGGTAAAATACAGGGAGCGAAAGGCTATTTACAATTTGTACAGAAAGCAGATAAAGCACGTGGCAGTTAAAAGAGTCGAGGGGCATGAAAGGGAAGCAGTGGTTGGGAAGGGAGTGAGACAGGGTTGTAGCCTCTCCCCGATGTTATTCAATCTGTATATTGAGCAAGCAGTGAAAGAAACAAAAGAAAAATTCGGAGTAGGTGTTAGAATCCATGGAGAAGAAATAAAAATGTTGAGGTTCGCCGATGACATTGTAATTCTGTCAGAGACAGCAAAGGACTCGGAAGAGCAGTTGAAGGGAATGGACAGTGTCTTGAAAGGAGGATATAGGATGAACATCAACAAAAGCAAAACGAGGATAATGGAACGTAGTCGAATTAAGTCGGGTGATGCTGAGGGAATTAGATTAGGAAATGAGACACTTAAAGTAGTAAAGGAGTTTTGCTATTTGGGGAGCAAAAAACTGATGATGGTCGAAGTAGAGACGATATAAAATGTAGACTGGCAATGGCAAGGAAAGCGTTTCTGAAGAAGAGAAATTTGTTAACATCGAGTATAGATTTACGTGTCAGGAAGTTGTTTCTGAAAGTATTTGTATGGAGTGTAGCCATGTATGGAAGTGAAACATGGACGATAAATAGTTTGGACAAGAAGAGAATATAAGCTTTCGAAATGTGGTGTTACGGAAGAATGCTGAAGATTAGATGGGTAGATCACATAACTAGTGAGGAGGTATTGAATAGAATTGGGGAGAAGAGGAGTTTGTGGCACAACTTGACAAGAAGAAGGGACCGGTTGGTAGGACATGTTCTGAGGCATCAAGGGATCACAAATTTAGCATTGGAGGGCAGCGTGGACGGTAAAAATTGTAGAGGGAGACCAAGAGATGAATACACTAAGCAGATTCAGAAGGATGTAGGTTGCGGTAAGTACTGGCAGATGAAGAAGCTTGCACAGGATAGAGTAGCATGGAGAGCTGCATCAAACCAGTCTCAGGACTGAAAACAACAACAACATGTCCATATGTATATTATTGGCTGCCACGTTAAATACATGCAAAAGTTTTGCAGGTTATCTTCACTGTTTGCCAGCAGAATTGCATCATCAGCATAACAAAAAAAATTATTTCTTCATCCCCCATTACACAGTTTTAGAAAAAAATGAATAAATAGATATTCAGTACTGATATTGGCTAAAGAAGCCTTCACATTGTTTTACGAGGGCGTACTGAAAGCTAATGCCTCCGAATTTTTTATACTGTTCTCCAAATAGGCTGCGGTATTACGTATCCAACATATTACTTGGTCGGCTTTCCTGCTTCGCTGACGCAATTTGCAACCCTCTACCGCTAGAGTGCTCTGAATTGCAACCACGTAACATCGCAGTGTGCAATGTAACTATGTCGGTGGGCAAGAAACAGCGTCCTGTAATCGAGTTCCTAATACTAAGAGTTCGTCCATACATGGAGCAGCCTCTCTTCCAGAGTAACACTGCCAGACCACACACGAGCGTTGTGGCATCTGCAACAATCCAACACGTTGGGCCCACTGTCATCGATCATCCTCCATAAAGATTCAACTTGGCCACATCTGATTTTCATCTGTTTCCAAAACACTTTTGAGGACTTCGCTTTGGTAGTGATGAAGCGGTGCAAGCAGAGCTCCGTCAACAAAGTCAAACATTCTACCGTGTTGATATCAACAAACTGATGTCGTGTGACTAGGACCTCCCGTCGGGTAGACCGTTCGCCGGGTGCAAGTCTTTCGATTTGACGCCACTTCAGCGACTTGCGCGTCGGTGGAGATGAAATGATGATGATTAGGACAACACAACACCCAGTCCCTGAGCGGAGAAAATCTCCGACCCAGCCGGGAATCGAACGCGGGCCCTTATGATTGACATTCTGTCGTGCTGGCCATTCAGCTACCGGGGGGCGGACAACAAACTGCTGTTTTGCCTAGAGAAATATGTTAGTCTCCAGGGTGACTATATTGACATATAAATATGTAGACATGAAGAATAAAGACGCAGAAAGCTAATAACGTTTGTTTTATTTAAAAAGCTTCAAGAGTTTTCACATAAAAATTACGAAGGCATTATTTTTCAGCACTCTCTTGTAGAATGAAGTCAATCCGTTGTTACTTCTGTCATGACAATTCAGACAAAGTTCGTATGTTCAACATTCGCAAAAAAATTGTTTTTATGACTGAGGGAAATACTAACAGGAAACATGGCTTCCAAGAATATACCTCCTATGTAAATCATTACAGTCAGCCACAGTTTATTTAATAAAAGGATTTACATTACGCTCTGAATGGTTTAAAGTAGAGGTCTACCATTATATGGCTGCATGCACTGAGATTCGAGCCCAACAGCAATGTCAACAGGGGCTTTTCAGAAGGCATGGTATTTCGGATTATTCGTTGGTTTAACCTGCAGGAAGTGCTTACAGACACAGAAAGAAGCAGAAACTGACAGTGAGAGTAGAGTTTGATGAACTTTAAAAAAACGCGATGCCTTTCTCTAAGAGAGTTACACACAATCATTAATCATTAATTATAAGCAATAAGCAATTTTCTTCTGCTATTTAAGTCCCCGGAATCACTTTCTAAGCAAATTAATGGGCATGACATCAGTAATTTCTTACTTACTGGAAGTATAAAAGAAACACAGAGAATATAATGGCCAGCAGTGTGTCAAACTCTACAGCGTAGCTTGTGACCCGCTATTGGGGAGATGGCGTACACGTCTGTGAAACACGCAGTCCTCTTTAGTATTAAAAAACCTTCTGACTGATGCAATGACATCGTTCACATCTTTCTTTACTTTGCTAATATCCTCGTAGTTCAATTTAGTCTCTTAACCCCCAACAACCAACCAACTAACCAATCTTTGAGTATAAACTCCACTACCCACCTAACAAATTATGCTACTGTTTGTAAGTTTGTCTAATGCAACAGTTCCTTCCCCCGCAAAGCAGCCTTTTAGAGATGTCTTATTATTTGCCTCACTAACATTTCCCCTCCCAAAGTATCATAACAGAATCCCACTACAGCCTGAATCAGTTCTGAAATGATACACTCAATTAAAAAAAAATGAAAGGGCTAAGAACACTTTACGGATTCATGTATCTAATTTCTATGAGAAGCATTGCCAGACGGCCACTGGTAATTAGTACGCGCTGTTTATAATCATCTCGAATGTCATAAAGCATGCGTTATTGAACATCGAAGTGAATATACAAAACAGGGTACAGATACACTTTGATAAACAAAAGTTTCACCAGGAAAGTATTTTTAACAATATTGTTTGCCGTAACTAGAAACCAAGGAGCCCCCAAGAAACGCCTACGATACCCGACGACATGAAACGCCGCGTGTCACGGTCCAGAGCCGCGATAAGTGCAGCTGAAATTCAGTGCGCAGCACTCCCCGTCCAGAATCTCATCATAGCACGGATCTATCCTCAAAGTCAATATTTTCTACATCTATAGGTACATGTACTGTACATGTATACTCCGTAAGCCAACATACGGTGAGTGGCGGAAGGTAACCTGTACCACAACTAGTCGTTCCCTTTCCTGTTCCACTCTTAGATAGAGTGAGGGAAAAACAACTATCTATATGCCTCCGTATGAGTCCTAATTCCTCTTATATTCTCTTCGTGGCCCCTACGTGAAATGTATGTTCGTGACAGTAGGATCGTTGAACAGTCAGCTTCAAATGCCGGTTCTCTAAACTTTCTCGGTATTGTTATTCGGAATGAATGTCTCCTTCCCTCCAAGGACTTCCACTTGATCTCCCGAAGCATATCCGTAACACATGCATGCTGCTCGAACCTGTCGGTAATAAGTTGTCGCGTAATCCTCACCGCGCTTTTGCCTTCATATGCAGTTTATATGGCATGATATTTTAATTAATTGTATATTGCTTATTGTTGCGAGCACAACAGATAAAATGCAATTCTCACTATTAGTTTCTGCAGCTGAAAATATGTGCACCTTGATCTATTACGTGGGGACTCGCACAACACTAAAAGATTTCCTGCTGTGCACGTATGATCTTTAATTTGCAAACTATTTTTACGTAACCCTGACCTGGCTTGTCAGAAATGGAACACGGCATCATTACTGTAACTAATTATGAAATTAAACATGTCCTCCGCTACTTTCATCTCTGAAATACACTGAAAATTACACTTATTATACGTTACAGTATGCTATGTTCGCTAAACGTATAAGCTGAAGTGGATTTTTTAATATATGAACACTATTGATTGCCACGACTAACACGAGAGCATGAAACTAAAAATAAAATTTGGTTTTTGTATTACTAGACAGAACAGGTTTCATCACACAAGTAAAATTTTATTACACTGATTTACTTAAATTATTTACTTCACTGATATTGTAATAGCAGTAGGTCATGTCCACCTGAAAATGACATAATAAAATCCACCATTCACCTCTGAGGTCAACGGGAAGCTGAAAGAAATAATTTTAATGTACCGTTACCTGCCCGTTTAATTGCGGGAAAATTCATTTCATTCAATTTAATTTGAATTTGTCGCGGTAGCGGCTCCCGCGATCGTTGCACAGCTCTGCGTCATGAAAAATTCTAAATATGCTGAAAACGGCTAAAAATGAGGTATTTTTAACAATCTCTATATTCAAAAACCAACATAAATTTAAAGCACACACCTTTTACATTCCTCAGCCTCCAATGGCGTCTTTCTCGAACAAGCAACAAAAGAAAGGTAACCAAGCATTCAATCGAGCGTTACAGGCTCATACAACTTAGACGGCTACAAGAAGACAGACAGACAATAACGTTTTAACCTCCACTATTTATAGGCATTTTAATATGCATCTTTGTTATATTTTTTAACTATCATTGTCTGTTTCGATTTCTACACTCGCCGACCACAGACGTTATTTGCAAAATATAGATACATAATTATTACACAAACATAAAAACGAAAAAAGATTTTTTCTTTTTACAGAGTCTACATGATCGACAACCGTTCATACAGAAATGAAATAATAATAATACAGATAAATGTTTCTTTTTTTCATATGTTACAAAGATTTTGTGAATGTCTTGCCAGGAGACGTCACAGAGTCTAGAAGCTCGCCTCTGAATTGCTCCGATGTCTGCTTTCAATCCGACCTGGTGCGGATCCCAAACACTCGAGCAGTATTCAGGGATAGGTCGCACTAGCGTCGTATATGAAGTCTCCTTTACAGATGAACTACACTTTCCTAAAATTCGCTTTCCCTACCACAATTTCACACTCTCGTTCCATTTCAAATCGCGTCCAGATATTTAAACGACGTGACTACATCAAGCGGGACACTGCTAATGCTGTATCCAGACATTACGGGTTTTCCCCTACTTGTCCGCATTAATTTGCATTTTTCGACATTAAGAGCCAGCTGCCATTCATCACGACAACTAGAAATTTTGTCTAGCTTATTTTGAATAAACCTTGGACACCTTCATGTACACCACAGCATCATCAACGAACAACCGCACACTGCTGCGTACCCAGTCTGCCAGATCATTCATTTAGACGGAAAATAGCAACGGTCCTATCACACTTCCCTGGGGCACTCCTGATGTTACCCCTGTCTCCAATTAACACTCGCCGCCCAGGACAACGTACTGGGTTCTATTACTTAAGAATTCGTCGAGCCAGTCACCTATCTGGGAGCCTGTAACGTATGCACGTACCTTCGTTAAGAGTCTGCAGTGGGGTATCGTGGCGAATGCGTTTTGGAAATCTAGAAATATGGAATCTGCCTGTTGCTCCTCATCGATATTTCGCAGCATATCACGCAAAAAAGAGCAAGCTGGGTTTCGCACGAACGATGCTTTCTAAAGCGGTTATGATTCGTGTACATGAGCTTTTCGGTCTCTAGGAAATTTATTGTATTCGAACTCAGAATATGCTCTAGAATTCTGCGGCAAACCAAAGTTAAGGATATTGGTCCTTACTTTTGCTGGTCCGTTATTTTAGCCTTCATATACACATGAGTCACTTGCGCTTTTTCCCAGTCGCTTGACACTTTGCGTTGGTCGAGCGATTCGCGATAGATGCAAACTAAGTAAGGGGCCAATGACACAGAACACTTTAGAAAACGGACCTGGGGTTCCATTCTGACCTGGCGACTTATTTGTTTTCAACTCTTTCAGTTGCTTCCTCCGCCAAGGATGCTTATTACTATGTCTGACCCTGTGCGATGGTACCATTGTTTGTACCATTTTCCTGCGTAACAAACAATAATAATGAATATTCTAGCTGGGATTAAATTGCCATTTGATTCAGACATTGTGGAGAGGGGTTGGGCGGAATTGCTGGTGTGTAGTCAGTCTTGTCTGACAAGGCAGGCTCTGCACGTAACTGCAAAACAATGACTCTCGTGAGGGAACCACCACTGGCTGGCAGCAGGGCCCGACCACTCGATTCGCTACAAAATCAATCAATGACAAGGGAACATCCTCAAGTGTCAATAAACGATCCCGATGACACTTGGATGGTGTGTAAAGAGTGCAAAATAACGCAATATGTATTTCCTTGTTTACGCCCAATTTCACTTTTAAGGGTTAAACGCACCCCGAAAGGCAATTTGACAAATTAGGTTTTGAGGGAATATCTTCGAAACAGTGACATATAAAAAAATGTTTTTCATATAAAAGTTGACATGTAATGACCGTTCTTGGTACTGTATAACGAACATTCGTAATAATTTGAAAGAGAAAAATGCGAATTTTGTTGCAACCTAAATTGAAGAATCTTTCAAGCCGTATACATCCATGCATAAAAAAGCTGGTTTCTAAAATACCATTTTTGGAAAATAAGCTGTACACAGTGTGCTGTTGGAGTATTTGCAATAAACCTAACCAAAATATCTAAGCAGCCGTTATTATTCTTATTGTTTATTTTACTCATATTTGTTTTATGTTTTAAATTGTTATTTTATTTATTGCATTCTTCTTTTTTCTTGTTTTTCTTGTTTACTTTTTCTCATTCGTGTATTCTGATAATTGAGAGTAACAAGTACCTCATCATTTTGATACAAAACCACAATAATTACATTCTGCAAGGAAATGGGCGTCTATTGACACGTTTTAGGCATGGAATCTCATTGCCTGGACTACAGTTGTCTTCATTGACGAGTCGCGCTTTGAACTGAGTCCCGATGATCGGCAAAGACGTGCCTGGAGCGGCCTCGGAGAAAGATAGAAACCAAGGTTTGGTTGTCCCCAGCGGCAACCTTACACAACGGTATGTCAACGATATGCTATGCCCCGTTTTGTTGACCTTCTTGGCAAGACATCCTAGGCTGACATTTCAGCAAGTTAATGTCCGCCCTACTAAGGAAAGAGTTTCCACTGCTTGTCCTCGTGCTTGCCAAACCCTACCTTGGCCAGCGGGGTCGCCGGATCTCTCCGCAGTTGAGAACGTTTTAAGCATCAGCTCGGGATTTTGACGATATAAGGTGCCAACCAATAAATACCAAGCTGAATGACTGCACGTATAAGGGCGTTATTGACTTGCTCAATTTTTGAAGGTCTTTATTTTGAATAAATCATCAAACTTTGTTGAAATTGTTACCGCTTGTTTGTCGGGCCATGTACATCACATCTACCGATTTCTATCCAATGCTGGTTATTCTTTCTTAATGTGCCCGTTTTTTCTTAAAGTGTACTATAAGACAGTAGAAATATTACTGGGCCACGCTGTACCTGAGTCAGAGAGTTGGTGCATGTACTTCAGTTCACCCTCATAGTCAAGCAGTTCACACTCAAGTAAATGGTCCTTGACTGAAATTCACTGCTCTCACCTTCCGGACAATGCGATAGGCCCAGTCCTGAATGAAAGATGGTGCTATAGAACGATGTTGAAAATTTGATGGAGTGATCTATTTTACTAAAAGCCTGACGCAGTGCACGGTGCACGATTCCAGTCGCAGTGTTCGTATCTAATGTTTTCCAGGGGCAACAAAAATATGATTTCCTATATTTCATACAATCTTTGATTGGATTTGATGGGGATATAATGGAAAATGTAAACACTTATTTAAAAAATCATTACAGCCATGTTTATTAATGTATAAATCTAAAAGTATGCATGTGTAAAGCAAAAGAGCTGTGTTTTAACAGAAAAATATAATAGAATATGCAGGATTAATATTTTGCTGTTGTTGTTGTTGTGGTCTTTAGTCCTGAGACTGGTTTGATGCAGCTCTCCATGCTACTCTATCCTGTGCAAGCTTTTTCATCTCCCAGTACCTACTGCAACCTACATCCTTCTGAATCTGCTTAGTGTATTCATCTCTTGGTCTCCCTCTACGATTTTTACCCTCCACGCTGCCCTCCAATACTAAATTGGTGATCCCTTGATGCCTCAGAACATGTCCTACCAACCGATCCCTTCTTCTGGTCAAGTTGTGCCACAAACTTCTCTTCTCCCCAATCCTATTCAATACTTCCTCATTAGTTATGTGATCTACCCATCTAATCTTCAGCATTCTTCTGTAGCACCACATTTCGAAAGCTTCTATTCTCTTCTTGTCCAAACTATTTATCGTCCATGTTTCACTTCCATACATGGCTACACTCCATACGAATACTTTCAGAAATGACTTCCTGACACTTAAATCAATACTAGATGTTAACAAATTTCTCTTCTTCAGAAACGCTTTCCTTGCCATTGCCAGCCTACATTTTATATCCTCTCTACTTCGACCATCATCAGTTATTTTGCTCCCCAAATAGCAAAACTCCTTTACTACTTTAAGTGCCTCATTTCCTAATCTAATTCCCTCAGCATCACCCGACTTAATTAGACTACATTCCATTATCCTTGTTTTGCTTTTGTTGATGTTCATCTTATATCCTCCTTTCAAGACACTGTCCATTCCATTCAACTGCTCTTCCAAGTCCTTTGCTGTCTCTGACAGAATTACAATGTCATCGGCGAACCTCAAAGTTTTTATTTCTTCTCCATGAATTTTAATACCTACTCCGAATTTTTCTTTTGTTTCCTTTACTGCTTGCTCAATATACAGATTGAACAACATCGGGGAGAGGCTACAACCCTGTCTTACTCCCTTCCCAACCACTGCTTTCCCTTCATGTCCCTCGACACTCATAACTGCCATCTGGTTTCTGTACAAATTGTAAATAGCCTTTCGCTCCCTGTATTTTACCCCTGCCACCTTTAGAATTTGAAAGAGCGTATTCCAGTCAACATTGTCAAAAGCTTTCTCTAAGTCTACAAATGGTAGAAACGTAGGTTTGCCTTTCATTAATCTTTCTTCTAAGATAAGTCGTAAGGTCAGTATTGCCTCACGTGTTCCAGTTTTTCTACGGAATCCAAACTGATCTTCCCCGAGGTTGGCTTCTACTAGTTTTTCCATTCGTCTGTAAAGAATTCGTGTTAGTATTTTGCAGCTGTGACTTATTAAGCTGATAGTTCGGTAATTTTCACATCTGTCAACTCCTGCTTTCTTTGGGATTGGAATTATTATATTCTTCTTGAAGTCTGAGGGTATTTCGCCTGTTTCATACATCTTGCTCACCAGATGGTAGAGTTTTGTCAGGACTGACTCTCCCACGGCCGTCAGTAGTTCCAATGGAATATTGTCTACTCCGGGGGCCTTGTTTCGACTCAGGTCTTTCAGTGCTCTGTCAAACTCTTCACGCAGTATCATATCTCCCATTTCATCTTCATCTACATCCTCTTCCATTTCCATAATATTGTCCTCAAGTACATCGCCCTTGTATAGACCCTCTATATACTCCTTCCACCTTTCTGCTTTCCCTTCTTTGCTTAGAACTGGGTTTCCATCTGAGCTCTTGATATTCATACAAGTGGTTCTCTTATCTCCAAAGGTCTCTTTAATTTTCCTGTAGGCGGTATCTATCTTACCCCTAGTGAGATAGGCCTCTACATCCTTACATTTGTCCTCTAGCCATCCCTGCTTAGCCATTTTGCACTTCCTGTCGATCTCATTTTTGAGACGTTTGTATTCCTTTTTGCCTGTTTCACTTACTGCATTTTTATATTTTCTCCTTTCATCAATTAAATTCAATATTTCTTCTGTTACCCAAGGATTTCTACTAGCCCTCGTCTTTTTACCTACTTGATCCTCTGCTGCCTTCACTACTTCATCCCTCAAAGCTACCCATTCTTCTTCTACTGTATTTATTTCCCCCATTCCTGTCAATTGCTCCTTTATGCTCTCCCTGAATCTCTGTACAACCTCTGGTTCTTTTAGTTTATCCAGGTCCCATCTCCTTAAATTCCCACCTTTTTGCAGTTTCTTCAGTTTTAATCTACAGGTCATAACCAATAGATTGTGGTCAGAGTCCACATCTGCTCCTGGAAATGTCTTACAATTTAAAACCTGGTTCCTAAATCTCTGTCTTACCATTATATAATCTATCTGATACCTTTTAGTATCTCCAGGGTTCTTCCATGTATACAACCTTCTTTCATGATTCTTAAACCAAGTGTTAGTTATGATTATGTTGTGCTCTGTGCAAAATTCGACGAAGCGGCTTCCTCTTTCATTTCTGTCCCCCAATCCATATTCACCTACTATGTTTCCCTCTCTCCCTTTTCCTACACTCGAATTCCAGTCACCCATGACTATTAAATTTTCGTCTCCCTTCACAATCTGAATAATTTCTTTTATTTCATCATACATTTCTTCAATTTCTTCGTCATCTGCAGAGCTAGTTGGCATATAAACTTGTACTACTGTAGTAGGCGTGGGCTTCGTGTCTATCTTGGCCACAATAATGCGTTCACTATGCTGTTTGTAGTAGCTTACCCGCATTCCTATTTTCCTATTCATTATTAAACCTACTCCTGCATTACCCCTCTTTGATTTTGTGTTTATAACCCTGTAGTCACCTGACCAGAAGTCTTGTTCCTCCTGCCACCGAACTTCACTAATTCCCACTATATCTAACTTCAACCTATCCATTTCCCTTTTTAAATTTTCTAACCTACCTGCCCGATTAAGGGATCTGACATTCCAAATATTTTGCTAGGAATCTGAATTTTTAATTTTTTATTCTCTTTTTTTATAAAATGCCATAACTCAAATTACAAACATGCAATTAACCTGAAAATTTTATTGTAGTGTCCTGAGAAGGTTACAAGACCACTGAACTACAGGTATTAATTTATGATACAAACTGTAGCATTAAGAGAGTTTTTAATTTTGCATATCCAAAACTAACTTTTTTCTATATACAGTCCCGTAAAAATCAGAATGTAATTGCAGAATCTCGCATTTTTTAGTTCCAGGGAGACAGCAACATATTGCGAAAAGTTCCTGAAAATTTCATAGCATTAGCGTATATACTTTTTGAGAAAAGGCTTCTAATAACGTAAAAAATGTAAAACAGAGAAAATGAGGTTCAAGAATTTTCTTCTCATACTTCTAAATGCAATAAGCGAACAGTTCCTGAAAATTTCATATCATTAGCACATATACTTTTTGAGAAAAGGCTACCAATAACGTAAAAAATGTGAAACAGAGAAAATGAGGTTCAGTGATTTTCTTCTCATACTTCTACATGTAATAAGTTTACATCAATTTTAAAATCCTCCATACTGATACTCCTCATCCTCCAGGTTTCTCTTCCCTCCTCTTCGAATCTGCCTGGCCTGTATTTACAGGTAAGACACTGATCTGTTAGCTTTCTTGACTCTGCTCTAGTCGATGGTATAAAACGGTTTTGTTGTAAACACACCAGGATCAATAACAGCTCTCTTCCGATCTTCAATTCTGCCAGTATTTCCGTTATTGTAACATAAAATTGCAACATAGACACCTATTTTGAGTACTTCAAGTCCGCAGAATGTCCTTTTTGAGCATATAATCCAAATTAAATTATTGAGGCTTTCATTTTCATTTTGTGTCTTTCCGTGAAGACACTTCCACAATAACTCAGGGTGTGCAAGAAACTTGAATGTGGGCTTAATTGCGTTCATAACAGGATCTGGTAATGTGTGTTTATGTCAATACGTCTCATTTCCATATCAACATCAATAATGCACCTGTACAATTTTCCTGTCCCAAGTTTCTGTCATTTCGAGCTGCTTCCCCTTCTTTGTTCGTAAATCGATTTCCGTGAAACCCCCGTTTCCTAAACGCATTTTTTCCACCATCCATTATGCATAAATCTTGACTTACAAATAAAGGTTTGCGAATTCAACCTTCCACCTACTAATATGTGTTAGTATTGCCAAAACGTAAATAACCCACATCCAAAGATGTAGAGGTCAGCTAGAGATATAGTTGTCAGCCAAAGATATCGAAAGAAAATAGCCTTTACACTGACAAAAACTCCGCCGAAACAAGGAGTTTCACAAATGTCGGAAAGGTGTAAATGGCCGCCAGTGCAGAGTTTATCAGATTAACAATTTAAAGTCATTTCTAAAGCTGCTATCACTCTAAAATTCACACACAACGTTGATTCAACTGTGTAGGTCAAGAAAACCATATTTTTGAAAAATCGATTTTTTGGAGCAAAATCCCTTACATCCCCCTTTAAAAATGTCAGAAACTGTGCATATATCTTCAGGCAGTGCAATTCACAGCGCACAAATTCCCCACACTATACTCAGTATTTGAGACTGATAACACGTAAAAACTTCAAACCATTGTGAAGCTTTTTCTCACTGGCACCCCACACAACATGAAAAAGAAAAAACACGTTTTACTGTTCAGGCACTAAAAGTTCAGCACGACGTTTTACTTTATTGCCTCTTTACTGTCAACTTTGCTCACAACACATTTTTGCAGACACTATCTATGTATATCACTGAATGTACCTGCAAAGGTACCATGCCCGATGCAAGAGATATGACGTCATAAACATTGAGATACGTGAAAAACTAGCTTTTGCTTAAAATGGAGCGTTTATTACTCCACTATACTCATCCATAACTTGATAATGAGAGCACTTCACGATTTCTAGCAAAAACATAGTTTGAAATATTTTCTAAACTTGTTCTCGCTTACAAGTTTAACTTCAAATGCTTTACATGTATTTTACCGTTCTGTTGGGCCCGCAGCATAGTATATGTGGCTAATGTTGATTGATTGGAACAGTACAGACATTTGCAACATCAGTCAAGCCATGAATAGCCTCCATACCAATATCATATTTACTACAGAATTGGAAATAGACAATTCACTAAACTACCTTGACCTGAAAAGTGGTAAAGACAACAACAACCACACATTTAACATATACAGAAAACCAACCACCACAGATAACATAATAAATACCAACTCTCGCCATCCTAAAACACAAAATCATGCCTTCTTCTACTTCATGATTAACAGAATAATCAATTTACCTCTACAGCAATCAGCAATACAAAAAGAACTGAAAACATTCTGTTACATAGCCTACAAAAATGATTTTGATCCAGATACAGTAACAAAATAGTATAAAAAACATATAAAACCAAAACGCATCACGATACACAATGACATACATCTTACCAGAGAAACCTTAACAAAATATGGAACAACTTACATACCTGCAAGTTACCTTGGACGAATATCAAATAAGATAAATGCAGTGTTTAAATCCACACAAATACAATTGGATTTCCTTAAAAACAATAATCTTATAACGAAATTACGTTCAAGAACAATCAAAATCTCAGAATATGCCACTTCTGGAATACACAAAATCAGCTTTGACGATTTCAACGATTTCTATATTGGCCAAATCGGACGAAATTTTAACACCAGGTTTAAAGAACACCCTAGAAACAATGACAGTAATCCGTCATGCTTCTATTTACACCTGAAATCTCAAACACTACAAAGCGGAAAAAACTGAAACTGCGTTAGAAATATTACACAAAATACTGAAACGTCCTACTACGAACATTCTCGAAGAACTGGAAATTTGTATTAATGCAAGGAAATATTCACATGAAATTCTAAATGAACACACAGATTTTAAGCATAAATTCTATCTAGAAAACTTTATTACCGCTGTAGAACACGAAAAGACATAGTCAAATGGTAAACAAAACTTACACGGATCACAGATAAAATTTAAAGGAAAATAACAACAACGATAGGTAACATCACCTCCAGTAAGCTGTATATACATTGTGAACATATAGCATCAAGGTAAAGAACTGTCAAAACTGAAGTGTCAAAATATCTGACAGAAACGTATTTTTACGTTTCGGTACAACAACAACTATTATTGTACTTACCGAGATGCAATATGGTCGTCACTTCCAACTAGACGTTGGTACCAGCGCAAAAGTAAACGTAAAACAGTCAATTTATGTACAAATAATCTTACTAATGTTATTTAGTAGGTCACTTGATAATGGCTACAGAGCTGCCGCATAAAATAGTGAAAAACAGATTACGTTATTGCAGCTGGTTTGGAGCATTCATTTCCATAATGTCTTATATTTTACACGTAAATCATAACTACTGAAACGATTGAAGCTGTTTAATGCATGACAGTTTAATACTTTAAACAGTTGAGGGTGTGGGTTTGCCGGTAGAATACTAAAGTTGAAACTAAATACAGTTAGCTTAAATAAAAATAAAGATCGGGTCTGCGCAGAAATTATTGTAGCCAAGACAGACACTAGGCCCACACCCACCACTGATGAGAAGAAGGGATAGGGTGATAAGACATATATTAAGACATCAAGAAGAACTCCCATGGAGTTAAAGCGAGGTGCCGGGGGTGGAAACTGTATGGGAAGAGTGAAACTGAAACATATCGGTATCCAACAAGTAACGGAGGACGTTTCGTGTAAGTGCTACTCCGTAAAGGGTGACACAGGAGGCGAAATCTTCGCGAGTCGCATCAAATTAGGCGTTGCTGCCACGCAAAGCCCATGTTCAGGATTTTGTTCAACAACTAAGTGCTGCTTTATTTACCGTTAAAACAATATGTGAAGTAAGTAATAGATAGTTCAACACGAAAAGTAATCTCCTTTATTTTCATTTGTTTATGACGAATAGCGTTATTTTCTGTGGTAACTCTCCTGATTCAAAAGGGGTATTTTTGGTTCGGAAATGGGCGTTTCGAGCAATATGTGTAACCTCTTTTCGACCCCTGTTCAGTAGTCTGAGAATTCTGACACTGGTCTCTCAACACAGATTTCCATTATTGTCGTTTGTTCTTAACAGTGTAAGCTTATTGCCAAGAGTTAGCAGCTTTCGCTTAGTTAATACTAGACAGAAATCCAGTCTGCATTTGGAACGCAACTCCTTGACTCTTGTGGAGAACGGCGAGCAGTATTCTGCTGTATCCATCTTCAATAAGCTGCCACAATACAAAAATTTTAGGAGTAATCAAGGCACTTTCAAGTCTAATCTGAGACGTTTCTTCATGCCTCACTCCCTTTGTTCTGTCGAGGTACCCTTGCAAAAGTTAAGAAATTAAGCTAATTCCTGTGTTACGTTGTATAGTATGTCAATTTCTACTTATGGCTTGTCGTCTGCATAGGATTCATGTACTGTAATATTTCTGGTCATATAGACGTCGTACTCAGCTACAAGAAGCTCTTCTTAGAGAACCGATGACAGATGGTTTATTCGGTACGTGTCGTGAGAAAGACAGCCTAAATTGTGGTCATCTCCGCGACTGACTGCTGTGTTTGGATGTAGCGTACCAAAATCATAAATTTCTGTTATTAATATTAGGAAAACTAAACAGTGAATTTAATTGTATTTCATTTAAGAGGGTCTCTCAATACCAAGCTATTTTTTATTATTTCGAAAGTGTGAATTACCTGCAGAACAATAAACAGCTGCTAAACGAAAAGGCAAACGAAGCACTTCGGAGATTTTCGGATCGCTCCTAACCTGGATGGCGGGCGAGGTGGTTCGGCTGCCAGATGAGAGCTGAATCGGCAGTCTCGGAGGACAGACAAGCTGCCTGCAGCGGTCGGAATTGGTTAAGAACTTAACAAGCAAATCTCTGGTTTTTGGACATGTAATGAGAACTAGTTTTATTTGTAATCACGCATACACGCAGTTCATTGTTTTGTTTATTCCCTGTGAAATGGTGAAGAATGGAAATTATTTGTGATTAATTACGTGGAGAAACGGTTGGTAAGAGCAGGGAAAAGGAATACAATAGAAGAAGAATGAGTAGCTTTGAGAGAAGAAACAGTGCAGGCAGCAGAGGATCAAGTAGGTAAAGAGACGAAGGTTAGTAGGAATCCTTGGGTAACACAAGGCATATTGAATTTAATCGAGGAAAGGAGACAATATAAAAATGCAATAAATGAAGCAGCCGAAAGGGAACACAAGCGCCGCAAAAATGAGATCGACAGGAAGTGCAAAATGGCTAAGCAGGGATGGCTAAAGGACAACTGTAAGAGCCGGCCGCTGTGGCCGAGCAGTTCTAGGCGCTTCAATCCGGAACCGCGCTGCTGCTACGGCTGTAGGTTCGAATCCTGCCTCGGGCATGGATGTGTGTCATGTCCTTAGATTAGTTAGGTTTAAGTAGTTCTAAGTCTAGGGGACTGATGACCTCATATGTTAAGTCCCATAGTGCTTAGAGGCAAATGAACCATTTTGAAATGTAACAATGTAGAAGCATACATGACTAGGGGTAAGATAGATACTACCTGCAGGAAAATTGAGGAGACGTTTGGAGAAAAGAGAACCACCTGTATCGATATCAAGAGCTCAGATCGAAAGCCAGTCCTAAGCAAAGAAGGGAAAGCAGAAAGGTGGAAGGAGTATACAGGGGGTTTATACAAGGACGATGTACTTGAGGGTAATATTATGGAAATGGAAGAGGCCGTAGAGGAAGATGAGAAGGGAGATAACTGCGTGAAGAATGTGATAAAGCACTGAAAGACTTAGGTCCAAACAAGGCCCCGGGAGCGGACAACATTCCGTTAGAGCTACTGATGGCGTTGGGAGAGCCAACCATGACAAAACTCTTCCAGCTGGCGAGCAAGATGTATCAGAGAGGCGAAATACCCTCTGACTACAATAAGAATGTAACAATTCCAGTTCCAAAGAATGCAGGTGCTGACAGGTGCGAAAATTACTGAACTATCAGTTTAATAAGTCACGGGGGCAAGGTACTAATACGAATCGTTTAGAGAAGAATGGAAAAACTGATAGAAGCCGACCGTGTGAAAAATCAGTTTGGATTCCGGAGAAAGGAACGCGCGAGGCAATACTGACCCTACGACTTCTCATAGAAGATAGGTTAAGAAAAGGCAAACCCACGTTTATAGCATTTGTAGACTTAGAGAAAGCTTTTGACAATGTCGACTGGAATACTCTCTTTCAAATTCTAAAGGTGGCAAGGGTAAAATATAGGGTGTGAAAGACTATTTACAATTTGTACAGAAACCGTATATCAGTCGTAAGAGTCGAGGGGCATGAAAGGGAATCAGTGGTTGAGAAGGGAGTTAGACAGGGTTGCAGCCTAACCCCGATCAAGCTGTATACTGAGCATGCAATAAAGTAAACAAAAGAAAAATTCAGAGTAGGAATTAAAGTAGAATGAAGGCTTTCACGACCGGGTGACACGGCTGTTGATATACTTTCCGGGATGTGAGGTCGTGGTCCAAGAACTTTTCTGCTCCTTACGTTTCGTCCAGGACTGCGCTGGGCTTCCTCAGAGGCGCTGCTCCGCTGAGTCTTGCCGACTGACTGGTCGGGTGTCTGAGAGCGACTTATATATTGTGAGAAAGGGGGGCGTGGTTCAGGTGACACGTGATGAGCAGTGATAATCCATAGCAAAGATAAGGTTGACTATCGATTACCACGTTGTCAAAGATAAAAATTGTTAGCAATTTTGTAGAGCCACTGTCCATATATCGCTAAGTTTCATAGCCTCCTCTTTCCTATTAAAATTATCGTGATGTTTATAAATTTCAATAGCTTCTCTATATAGCCGTGTATAGTAATTTAACGTTGTAGATAAAACTTCGGTATCCGAAAACTTCACTTGGTGGTTGCCTGGTTGAAGAGCATGTTCCGCTACAGCTGATTTTTCTTTTTTTCCAAGTCGACAAAGACTTTTATGCCCTTTCAGTCGCGTGTTTACGCTTCTTTTGGTAGTACCAATATAAACTTTACCACAGGTACATGGAATTTTATACACACCACATATCGACAGGGGAGGGCGTTTATCCTTCACAGATCGTAGTGCTTGACTTATTTTCTTTGTTGGTTTAAAGACAGGTTTTATGTCATCTTTTCGTAAAATCTTACCGATCCGATCTGTTACTTTTTTAGTAAAAGGGAGAACCGTATTTTTCTGCCGTTGTGGTTCATTCTTATCTTTTGGTCTTCTATTCCTTGGACGCAAAATTCTATTTATCTCTTTTCTTGAGTAGCCGTTTTTTTCTCTTTCTACCTCTATCCGGAAAGAAGATAAAAGAACTTTGTTGAAAAGTGAAGCTATGTGTCCTCGATTGTATGGTGTACCTAAAATTCATAAAATAGATTTTCCTTTAAGACCCATAGTCAGTGCCATCAATTCTCTCACTTATGAAATAGCAAGATATTTAACAACTTGTTTACAACCATTTATTGGAAAAACTGACTCATATATAAAAGACTCGCGTCATTTTATTGAAAAGCTAGAGGGACTAACTCTGGCCCCTGAAGATATTCTTGTAAGTTTTGACATTGTGTCCTTATTCACAATGATTCCTGTTAACGAAGTTATGATTTCCATAGCGAATATTTTTCCAGAAGATTTGACTGTTCTTTTCAGACATTGTCTTACATCAAGTCAGTTCCAGTGGGATAAAGAATTTTGTGAACAACTTGATGGAGTAGCAATGGGTAATCCATTAGGCCCTGCGATTACCAATCTTCACATGGAGAAATTTGAACAATCAGCCCTAGACAAAGCTAATAACAAACCATCTCGTTGGTATCGATGTGTAGATCACACATTTGTGGTTTGGTCCCATGGCAGAAAGGCCTTGGACGATTTCTTTGATTATCTAAATAAAATTCACCCAAAAATACAGTTTACCATGGAAATAGAAAAGGATAACAGAATATCTTTCTTGGATGTCTTAGTTATGAGACGGTCCGATAGAAGCTTGGAATATAAAGTTTTTCGGAAGGCAACACATACGGACAGATATTTACATAAAAATTCTAATCATCATCCACAACAATAAAGGGGTGTCATAAAAAGTCTTGTCGATCGAGCGGAACGGATATGTACACCTGAACATTTGGATGCTGAAGTGAAACATCTGAAGCAGGCTTTTGAAAAAAAACGGCTACACAAGAAAAGAGATAAATAGAATTTTGCGTCCAAGGAATAGAAGACCAAAAGATAAGAATGAACCACAACGACAGAAAAATACAGTAGTTCTCCCTTTTATTGAAAAAGTAACAGATCGTATCGGTAAGATTTTACGAAAACATGTCATAAAACCTGTCTTTAAACCAACAAAGAAAATAAGTCAAGCACTACGATCTGTGAAGGATAAACGCCCTCCCCTGTCGATATGTGGTGTGTATAAAATTCCATGTACCTGTGGTAAAGTTTATATTGGTACTACCAAAAGAAGCGTAAACACGCGATTGAAAGGGCATAAAAGTCTTTGTCGACTTGGAAAAAAAGAAAAATCAGCTGTAGCGGAACATGCTCTTCAACCAGGCAACCACCAAGTGAAGTTTTCGGATACCGAAGTTTTATCTACAACGTTAAATTACTATACACGGCTATATAGAGAAGCTATTGAAATTTATAAACATCACGATAATTTTAATAGGAAAGAGGAGGCTATGAAACTTAGCGATATATGGACAGTGGCTCTACAAAATTGCTAACAATTTTTATCTTTGACAACGTGGTAATCGATAGTCAACCTTATCTTTGCTATAGATTATCACTGCTCATCACGTGTCACCTGAACCACGCCCCCCTTTCTCACAATATATAAGTCGCTCTCAGACACCCGACCAGTCAGTCGGCAAGACTCAGCGGAGCAGCGCCTCTGAGGAAGTCCAGCGCAGTCCTGGACGAAACGTAAGGAGCAGAAAAGTTCTTGGACCACGACCTCACATCCCGGAAAGTATATCAACAGCCAGGAATTAAAGTCCATGAAGAAGAAATAAAAGCTTTGAGGTTTGCTGACAACATTGTAATTCTGTTAAATACAGCACAGGATTTAGAAGGGCAGTTGAATGGAATGGATAGTATCTTGAAAGGAGGATAAAAGATGAATAAGTATAATCGAATTTACTCGAGTTAAATCAGGTGATTGTAAGAGAAGTAGGTTAGGGAACGAGACAGCTAAAGTAGTAGATGCATTTCGCTATTTGGTCAGAAAAATAGGTGATGTTGGCCGAAGTAGAGAGGATATAAAATCTAGATTGGCAATGGCAAGGAAAACCATTCTGAAAAAGAGAAATTTGTTAACACTGACTATAGATTTTAGTGTTAGGAAGTTTTTTCTGAAGGTATTCGTTTGTAGTGTAGCCACGTGTGGAAATGAAACATGCACGTTAAACGGTTTGGACATGAATAGAGGCTTTTGAAATATAGTGCTACAGAATGATGCTGGAGACAGATGGGTAAATCACATAACTAATGAATAGGTATTGAATAGAATTGGAGAGAAGAGAAATTTGTGGTGAAACGTGACTAAAAGAAGGGATCGGTGGGAAGGATACATTCTGAGGCATCAAGTGATAACCATTTTAGTATTGGAGGGCAGCGTGGAGAACCAAGAGATGAATACAGTAAGCAGATTCAGAGGGAGGTAGGTTGCAGTAGTTACTCGGAGATGAAGAGGCTTGCACAGAATAGACTAGCGTGGAGTGATGCCTCAAACCAGTCTTTAGTCTGAAGGCCACAACAACAAATAACTGGACTGTAATTGTGCAGTTTCTCGTATTCTGTTGATAAAAAGCGAGTGGCATCCCCTTTAAACCAATAACTCAAAATTTAATTATTTGTACAGGAGCCATTCCTCGATAACAGTTTATTACAGCGTCGAAATTAACGGACCCACGACCTACGCGATGTTTTCTGCACAGGGGACAACAACTATCGAAGACTGCAGGTTGGTGAACGTTATTCAGAACTTATGCATTCCACTCAAGACGGTGGAAGGAACTAGGCACCTCGCGTGTACTGCAATCTTAGTACAAATGAGATAAGTGGAACATCATCTGTGGTAACTCCGAGGTGCTATGAAGGAAGGAAATTTATGAGGGAAGGGATTTACCAGGCACACATGAATCCCTGTCGCTAACTATCTCTCTATTTCACTTGCCACAATACGTTTCATTTGATGTATTATTACTCTCCTGTTATAACTGAATGTACTCACTCGTTCTATGACGACGGAGACTTGATCCTCAATTTGGTCCTAAGGAACATGACATAAACACACACACACACACACACACACACACGCTGGTCATACCGGACTCGAGAGTCCCTTTACCGCAGCAACGTATTTTCGTCATCTGTCCCTGTCTTTGGCTATTTCCTTCAATTCGTCTTCAATACCTAGGCTCCTAAAATCAGCCTTCACATTGTCCTCCCATCTACGCCTCGGTCTCCCCACAGGACGTTTTCCCTCTAAGTGCCCTACCAGTACTCTGCGCGCTGACCTGCCCTCATCCATTCCAGCTACGTGACCCGCCCATCGCAGCCTACGTGATTTAATAATACTGATTATGTCAGGGCTTGAATAGAGTTCGTGAACCTCTTCGTTATGTTGTTTTCGCCACTCTCCGCTAATGTCATCCATTTTTGCCCGGAAAATTTTCCTCAAAATATTGTTTTCAAATACTCGAAACAGCTTTTCGTTTTGCACAGTGAGAGACCAAGTCTCACACCCATACATCATTACTGGTAGAATAATAGTTTTGTATATTCTAATCTTTAAATTCCTGGACAATATCCGTGATTAAAGCAATCTACTCAGTGAGAAGTAGCACGCATTTTCCGCCCGTAATCCCTTCTTCAGTTCTAGGCGCTACAGTTTGGAGCCGCGCGACCGCTGCTGTCGAAGGTTCGAATCCTGCCTCGGGCATGGATGTGTGTGATGTCCTTACGTTTAAGTAGTTCTAAGTTCTAGGGGACTAATGACCTCAGAAGTTAAGCCCCATAGTGTTCAGAGCCATTTGAACCATTTTTCTTCTTCAGTTCGGATTCAATCTCGTTTCTCGAAGTTATGTCCACGCCTAGATACTTAAATTTGTTCCCTTTTTCAAACTGCATGTCTCCAACTCTTAACATTTCCTGATCTACTGCTGTTGGCATTCTAGTAGTAACCAGGTATTTAGTTTTGTATTCACTTATCCTTAGACCTACATCTTGACTAGCCATCTTCTTGATAGCCAATGTCACGGAACATGACACATAAAATAAAATATAAAATGTAAAAAACGTGCCGGCCGCTTGTGGCCAAGCGGTTCTAGGCGCTTCAGTCTGGAACCGCACGACCGCTACGGTCGCAGGTTCGAATCCTGCCTCGGGCATGGATGTGTGTGATGTCCTTAGGTTAGTTCGGTTTAAGTAGTTCTAAGTTCTAGAGGACTGATTACCTCAGATGTTAAGTCCCATAGTGCTCAGAGCCATTTGAACCATTTTGTAAAACACGTTCGGAAGACTGGTGTAACAAAAAACAGGTGTCAACACCCGCACTGCTCAGCCGTGCACTTTGACAGCTGGTCGGTGTGGAGGGGGAGGCGGCTCTTCACTGTAGGTGGGACGGATCGCCGGCTGCGGTGACAGAGTGGCCGTCAAGCGGGCAGCGGCGCCGCCCACCGCCGCCCACGCCGCTGCCGGCCTCGCTGCGAGCAGATGCGCCCCGCCGACGCCAGAGAGAGAGAGAGAGAGAGAGAGAGAGAGAGGGCGAAATCTCTTTTTCGCTTCAGTGTCACTTTAATTTTCCCCAATACCATACGCCATAATAGAAAATCAGAGTAAATCCCTAGGCAGTAGTCAGCAAAAATAGGATTCGGGTGCATCCGCGCCCCCGCGCAGGGGATCGCTGCCCCCCTCTAACCTCTCCCCCTTTCCCGCCCCCTCTCTCACTCCCTGCCCCCGCTCGAGTCGCCTGAGCTGGAAAGCAGCTCCGCTCGGTTAAAGGATGATTGGGGGGAGGGGGCTGGTGAGCACCGCGACCGGCCGAGTTAACCAAACTTGATAAAGAAAGGCGCGGGGTGCCTGGAGGCAGGAGCAGAAGCACGAGTAGGAGCAGAGGCGCCGACAGAGGCGAGGCAGGCCCGCAATTCGTTACAAGTCGCGGCGGCTCGCTTCGTTACTCCACACAAATTGGTCATATTTCGCCGCTCCCTCGGCGCGTTTCTTTTATTATTATTATTCCTCGCCGGGCGCGGCCTATCAGTCGCCGTAATAGGGTGAGTTAGCGCGTCCCAGGGGAGCCGTGCAGAGAGAACCGCCTCCCCCCCCCCCCCCCACCGACCGGCAGAGAGCCACGTGTGCGCCGCCGCCGGGCACCAGCGGCCGCCTTCACCACAGCTCACTATTTACCACGTGCCAAAATGCCCCTCTGGACAGCCTCCCGTCTCAGAGCGGAGGACGGGCCTTCCCCGTGCACCGTAGTTACGCACGCACGTGTCGCTATCACCACCTTCATCGGTCGTTTACACTCATGGGCTTAAGTAGCGTAATTCCGCTGCTCTGTGTCATTTTCAGAATGCTTTCTCAAAATCCGCTTCACAGTCTATGACTCAGACTTGGATGCGAGCTTGAGGACGCTGCAACAGATGCGCTATCTTCCAGCTACCAAATTCCCCATCTACACCGACTCCTCGTTCGGAACGTAGTTATATAAATATACAAGCTGCTCAAAAATTCCCGTTACAAACTCTAGGACTTTTAGAGGGAACTGAGTAGATAATATTCCGAACTGAAACCCATGTCCAGAAGCGTACCATTTCCGTGGTATAATCACTTCACAACATCCAGAATGAGATTTTCACTCTGCAGCGGAGTGTGCGCTGATATGAAACTTCCTGGCAGATTAAAACTGTGTGCTGGACCGAGACTCGAACTTGGAACCTCCCAGGAAGTTTCATATCAGCGCAAACTCCGCTGCAGAGTGAAAATCTTTCTGGAAAGATCCCCAGGCTGTGGTTAAGCCATGTCTCCGCAATATCCTTTCTTTCCGGAGTGCTAGTTCTGCATGGTTCGCAGGAGAGGTTCTGTGAAGTTTGGAAGGTAGGAGACGAGGTACTGGCAGAAGTAGAGCTGTGAGGACGGGGCGTAAGTCGTGCTTGGGTAGCTAAGTTGATAGAGCACTTCCCCGCGAAATGCAAAGGTCCCGAGTTCGAGTCTCGGTCCGGCACACAATTTTAATCTGCCAGAAAGTTTCATATCAGTGCACACTCCGCTGCAGAGCGAAAATCTCATTCTGGAAAGATCCCGGGGCTGTGGTTAAGCCATGTCTCCGCAATATCCTTTCTTTCAGGAGTGCTAGTTCTGCATGGTTCGCAGGAGAGGTTCTGTGAAGTTTGGAAGGTAGGAGACGAGGTACTGGGAGAAGTAGAGCTGTGAGGACGGGGCGTGGTTTGCGCTTAAGTAGCTCAGTTGATAGAGCGCTTCCCCGCGAAATGCAAAGGTCCCGAGTTCGAGTCTCGGTCCGGCACACAATTTTAATCTGCCAGCAAGTTTCATTTTCAGAATGTTTTCTCAAGATCCGCTTCACAGTGTATGACTCAGACTTGGATACGAGCTTAAGGACGCTGCAACAGATGCGCTGTCTTCCGGCTGCCAAATTCCACATCCACACCGACTCCTTGTTCGGAACGTAGTTACATAAATATACAAGCTGCTCTAAAATTCCCGTTACAAAGCCTAGGACTTTTAGAGGCGACTGAGTAGATAATATTCCGAACTGAAACCCATGTCCAGAAGCGTACTATTTCCGCGGTATAATCACTTCACAACATGTTGGTAACGCGACCACTTTCACAGGTAATATATTAGACGTGGCCCAGTACATCAAGTGCAGTTCTAAAGCATCGATTGCACACCGACCAGCGCAGCGCCGCGAAACGGCATCAAGAAGGCGCTGACCCATGTCAGTGGACAGAGAGGGCAGCGCCACACTTCCACCAACGCAAAGTTTAGTGCCCCCTGTCAATGCTAACTTAATCAGCCACCAATCGCTTGTGCGGCCAAGTTCGTTCGCAACCTTCGACAGCATCGGTACTGAGTAATAGGAAGATGACACTTAGCTTGCGTTCTGCCGGTAGTTACGGCAAGTTGAAAAAGAGATGAGTTAGAGAGATAGGGAGAAGTGATGTAGACGTGCGTATCATAAACTCCTTCCCTCAAAAATATTTCTCTTCTTCATAGCTGGCCACTGTGACCGAGCGGTTCCAGGCGCTTCAGTCCGGAACCGCGCTACTGCTGCTGTCGCTGGTACGAATCCTGCCTCGGGCATGGTTGTGTGTGATGACCTTAGGTTAGTTAGGTTTAAGTAGTTCTAAGTTCTAGGGGACTGATGACCTTAGACGTTCAGGTTCTTCGTACCTCCTCTGGGTTACCACAGATGACGTGTCACAGATCTCATTTGTACTAAGACTGCAATACACGCGAGGTGCCTATTTGCTTCCATCGCCCTGAGTGCAATGCGTAAGTTCTAACATGTCTTCTACAGTTGTTATCCCCTGCGAATAAACGGCACGTAGGTCGTGAATCCGTAACCTTGAGGGTGTAAGAAACTCTTTGCGAGGAACTGTTGTTTCAGAAATGATTAAATTTCTAATCAGTTTGATTATAAGGGATGCAACTCACTTCTTATTGGCAGATCACGAGAAACTTCAGAATTGCATTCATTTCTTTAGAGTCACAAATGATTTCTTTTTCAACAAATTAATGAACTGCATATTTCCGTAATTAGTATCATACTGTTCTCAACTATATGTCCGTATAACCATACACTGCTAATAAAGTCTTAAGTAACACCGACCGCGGTAGATAACATGCCTGTCCTCCGAGGCTTCCCAACCAGCTCTCACATTTACACACTGGACATTGCTAACTAAGTCTTAACTGATACCGCGCCGTACAACATGTCCGTCCTCCGAGACTGCCGAACTACACTCATGCTCATAAATTAAGGATAATGCTGATACATGGTGAAACAACCCTCTGGTGGGCGGTTTGTCGGTTTAAATCACCTAAGGGGTATGACCATGCAGTGCATTTGACCTGCGGTCGTCGCACAATGGCGCTGGCAGCAGTCCACATACGCAGAGGTGTGTTGGTACACGTCAGAGTACCGTGCACCGAGTAAGTTTGCAGACGTTTTCAGACATACTAATGGTGACTATGTGTTGAAAATGGCTCAAAGAACACATAATGATGACGTTCTGAGGGGTATAATATTTGGGCGACGGGGGGCTGGTCAAACACAGCAGGTCGTAGCACGGGCCCTCCGTGTGCCACAAAGTGTGACCTCAAGATTATGGCTAAGATTCCAGCAAACAGGAAACGTGTCCAGGTGCTACAGTACGGGATGTCCACAGTGTACAACACCACAAGAAGACCGATATCTCACCATCTCACCTGCAGACGGCCACGGAGTACTGCAGGTAGTCTTGCTCGAGATCTTACCACAGCCACTGGAACAGTTGTCTCCAGACACAAAGTCTACAGACGACTGAACAGATATGGTTTGTTCGCGCAGAGACCTACAAGGTGCATTCGTGTGGTCACACGAGAGCCCATAAAGACCGGTGTCACGAACACAGTACATGGTCCCAGGTTATGTTCACGGACGAGTCCAGGTATAGTCTGAACAGTGATTCTCGCCGTGTTTTCAACTGGCGTGAACCAGGAACCAGATGCCAACCCCTTAACGTCCTTGAAAGGAACCTTTATGGAGGTCGTGGTTTGATGGTGTGGGGAGGGATTATGATTGTTGCACGTACACCCTTGCGTGTCTTTGTCAGAGGAACTGTAATAGGTCAGGTGTATCGGGACGTCATTTTGCACCAGTTTGTCCACCTTTTCAGGGGTGCAGTGGGTCCCACCTTCCTCCTGATGGATGATAACGCACAGCTATCGTGGAGGAGTACCTTGAAACAGAAGATATCAGGCGAATGGAGTGGCCTGCCTGTTCTCTAGACCTAAACCCCATCGAGCACGTCTGGGATGCTCTCAGTCGACGTATCGCTGCACGTCTTCAAACCCCTAGGACACTTCAGGAGCTCCGATAGGCACTGGTGCAAGAATGGGAGGCTATACCCCAACAGCTGTTCGACCACCTGATCCAGAGTACGCTGACCCTTTGTGCGGCCTGTGTACGTGTGCATGGTGATCATATCCCATATTGATGTCGGGTACATGCACAGGAAACAGTGGCCTCTTGTAGCACATGTGTTTCGCGACGGTTTTCTCAACTTACCACCAATACCGTGGACTTACAGATCGGTGTCATGTGTGTTCTCTACGCTATTAGCGCCAGTTTTGTGTAGTGCCACGTTATGTGGCACAACATTCTGCAATTATCCTTAATTTATGAGCATGAGTGTAGATCCGACAATTATCCTTAATTTATGAGCATGAGTGTAGATCCGATCTTACAGCTGAATCACCTTGCCCGTCATCCAATTTAGGAGCGATCCGAAGATTACCGAAGTGCTCCGTCTATCATTTCGTTTCACATTTGTTTATCATTCTGCTGGTTATAAATACTTGTCAAATAAATGAATGACAGCACGCTATTGAGAGATGCTTCAAATATGACAACTAAGTAAATACGCTGTTTAGCTTGTCTAATATTAATAACGGTCATTTTGGCGCGGAACTTCCGAATGCAGCAGCCAATCGCAGAGGAGGATTACAATTTAGGCGTCTTTCTCACGATACACGTACCTAACAAACGTCTGTCATCAGTACCTCACACCATATTACTTCACCTTGCAACTGCTGTCTTCTCAACTGCTCTAAGAAGAGCTTCTTGTACCTGAATACCATGGCTGGGAAGCCAGAAATATTACTCAGTAACAAATATGTTATATTATAAAAGTAAGTGTACAATGTGCGCGCCACTAAAACTCAGAAACGATTCTGGGTATGATCAAGGGTGTTATATAGTGTGGTAGCCCTCTATACCCTATCCATGAAAAACGTTCTCGCCTTTAACCGAAGTGTGTGCTTTTGGAGATACAAGGGCTGGGAAATTTCACTCTCTAGAAATTTATAGAACATTTCAGAACATTCTAGAACACTCTAGAACATTCCAGAGCACTCGAGAGTGTTCGAGATCATTCCACAACATTCCAGAATGTTCCGGAGTGTTCCACAAAGATCCGGAATGTTCTGGAATGTTCGAAAATATTTAAGAATAATCCAGATTGTAAGGAAACATTCCGGAACATCCCAGATCATTGTGGAACATTCCAGAATACTCTCGAATGTTGGGGAATGTTCTGGAACGTTATGGAGCATTCGAAGCCTTTTTGGTATCTTACGGAATTCGCCACTAGTGGGGCTACCGATTGCTAGGGGTATAAAAAGCAAGATCCGTCGTGGGTTCGAAAGTCAGTTTCTTATCGTAGACGAATGGAGGAATCGAAAAAGTAGTGCAGTGAGTGAATAAAAACAAACAGTGAAGCGTGAGTAGTCAAAGTGATACAGTGACTGAAAATAAATCTCAAATAGAGTGTGAAAAGGGTGAAAGTTTGTAAAGTGTACTTGTGTACTTGTTAATAACGGGTTGATTTGATTTATGTTTTACACATTGCCAAAACGTAAAAGGGAGGAGCTCTTATCAGTTCTGAAGCAAAATCGTGAAAACCAAAAGAACAGCGAAAAAACACAACAGGCGAAGAGCACAATGCACGTTTAAGTTCCCAATGAACAACAATCAGTACGTGAGAAGCAGAGAAACCGAAGAAGAACGAAATGAACGGACTGAAAAATCAAGAACTGCGACACAGCCTAGACTGTGAACTCAAGCCAGCCACGCAAATATCACCCTAAGGAAAGTGCGGACGAGAACTAGTAAACAGTAAAACTAGCAAATGAAGCATTCCACCACGACCCGATGAGACAGTATAACAAACACAAACACGTCGTAATCGGAAAAAATGGATAACGTCTGCCAATTTTGCAATGTGAAGAAATTCAGCAGAGAAACACCAGGATTCTGTTGCATGAATGAAAAAATTCGATTACCACCACTGGAAGCACATCCACAGGAATTTTTACATTACATGACGGTGGAAACTTCAAAATCAAAACAATTTCTTCAAAATATAAAAGAGTATAACGCCTGCTTCCAGATGACTTCTTTCGATGTCACTTCGATGAACACTAACAGAGATGCAATCGATTATGTTTTTTTTTTTTCCATCCAAGGACAAATCTATCACAACGTGGGATCATTAGTCCCACTACCCAACGACGACCATAGATTTCTGCAGGTATATTTCATCGAAAATGAAGAAACAGAAACTGATCACTAATGCGCAAATATTAGTGGATTGAGACGAGAACAGAGGATCTTGCAAAAACACAGCAACTAATTCACATATTCAAAACATCGCTAGACCAAATGATTTCTGATGACTATAAAGTGTAACATCCCACCCGTCACTTAGCTGGTTTTGGCGTGTGTTCACCCCAATTAATTGACTAACAGAGAGTGCAAAACTGCCGCAATATCGGATAACGCAAAAAAGTAATATGGCCCTGTCACTCCTGATTGAAGTGCGGTGGCAGTGTTGACATTAATTTATTCAGAATTGATCACTTTTAATTAAAAAGGGGTGCACATTGATGTTATATTCAGCTATTGAACACCAGATGCAATTGTTGAACATAAAATTAATTAAGAAAGTGACTTGGGATTTCAACTACTTGATTGAAAACAGATGAAGTCGATTAGCACAGATTTATTCTAACTCACGACCTTCAATCATCACATTACATGACTCTCCTAACAGGCACTGGTAATAAATTGCGTTTGCATGGATTAAAGCGCGATAAACCAAAAGTAATTCCTATCGACTGACGCAGGCGTAATGCGAAGTGCGAGAAGAATTCTACAATACACGGCCCATGAAACCCTTGTGGAAACTTTGCCGACGTGATCCAGCAAATTAATCAGTGGCCGGAGCGGGTGCAATATCACCGAATTCAGCGTGGCGGAGCGGCGTCATTGTGCAGACGTCGGCCGACCTCGTGGTGCTGCAAGGCTGCGCTCGTCTATTCACTCCTAGCTATCTTGTTCAGTACATAGCTGCACCAAAACTTCCTATCTCCAAGCACAATCGTTCCATTTGCTAAGTCCTAAACTGCAGAGATGCTCACTCTTTCTCAGGCAAGCTGAGTAAAGAACGCCACGTCCGCACTCTAGGCAAGCTGGGAATGGAAGACCCCTACAGCGATTTCTCCCAGTCCGCTCCTCGCCTCGGTTTCCCCTCCAGCAAAATCACTTACGCCAATTGCAGCGCAAATCGCGTTAATTATGCATCGCTTCCCAGCGCCGACCAATGCCTGCTCTGGAAAGTGAACAAATTCCCACAAAATTTCCCTTCCTCTCAACTTCCGCTATTTAGCACCTCCCAGGCCACCCATCAAGGTTAGCGTCTACACAAACAGCAATTTTTCCGGAATTCTGACTCCCAGGAGAGTACTTCAAATTCGTTGGTCCTACATTCCCATCGGAGGCCGGCGTATTTCATTCTGTCGCTCTTCACCTGATTTACTTCAGGCTCTGTGGACTGTGAATTCAGCGTGAAGTTGCTGTAGTCACGAACAGGCGTATTTTGACCTCTGTTGGCTGCTACACCGCAGCTTTACGTGGCTTTCTTGCATGTTTCACTGAAAACGGGATGACGGACATTTATCAACAGGCGTACAAGTTCCCGGTACACCAGCATGGGGTCAACCACCTACTCACTGTCACTCATCTTAAGGCCACTGGAGGCCCCGCCCTGTTTCTGCTTTCTCAGAGCTTGAGCCGCCCTAAGCTGCCTATTGTCGCTTCCCTTAGCCGCTCCCCAGCCACGCGCTGCGGTCAACTCTGTATGCTTCCTTGGGCTAAACTAGCCTCCAGTAAATTGACGGGTTTCCACAAAGTTTTCATGTCGTGTGAATTGCTTTAAACCCATCACCCGACAATGATTATTCCTATATGTCCATACTATACCATCTACAAGATGCATTGTGCCTTGTCAGTCATTTTGTTCAGTCCTACTGTTTGCTCAACATGAGTTAGGTGATCTTTAATGACTTCATGTAAGGGGCATAGTTCTTGCCATCTTACATAGCCCCTCTCTTCAAATCAACTTTTTAGTACAGGTGATGATTCCTATGGTGTTACCACCTGTGGTACAAAATTAATATCTCCATAACTGGTATTTTTAATCCGTTCGCGTGAGTAGTTATGGGCGATTGATTACCACTGCCTCCTCTCTGACGCACAATCCCACTCATTCTTAGGGTACCTGCCTTCAACGACTGGATTTACTATTAAAGACGTGGTCATTATTTAGTCTAATTTTACTTTAATCTCTGCCGATTCCTGAGACAATTATTGGTCAGACTACTCAAAAGAAAACTACAATTATATTACAAGGATACACGTCGAAAAGGGCAAATACACATGTTTAAGCACCTCAGCGCTTGTCATTTGAATGGCAAGACCCGCAATTATAACTTAAGGTCCATTCACTCTCAGTGATCCATCCCTACTCGACTTAAATTACTAAAAACATACATGAACGATATTCGTGTAACATTTTGTGAAGTTGATAGTGGTTGCTCTCATTCAATTATATGTGAACGCCCGTTTGATATTTTATAAATAAAGGTTTTTTTTTGTCTCACTGTCTCTGGACGTTTATATTGTGCATGGTGTGTCATCTTTACACAAATCAACAAGGTCTGGCCTAGTCCAGTGTCTGGGATTGTGTACACACATGTACTTTTTTTTATACATATCTATAAAACACAACCAAAATAACAAGAATCATCGCATATTGAGGAATCACTGTTGTGTATTTGTTACAAGGTATAAGTATGAAATCTTATTCTAACACAAAGAGATGTGGCATGACAAATGTATGACGTTTCAACAAATGGCACATTTATAACATCATAACTTTCTTATAACATAATTCATAAACAGAACAAATGAGTACTTTACGTTTTTTGAGGTGCATGTTATTTATCTGAGGCCACACTGACACTCACACACAGGGCACAATTTTCTTGCAGGAACGGAAGTGACATTAGTTCTGACTAGCAAGTTGAGGGATGGCTAACGGCTGAGAAGAGAGTAACGTCGATTACCGAGATGGCGCCACAAGCACCAGCATCTTCTTGAGGCAGGATGGCTCTCACCTAAGAGCTCGTTGTTGACATCTTGTCCGACAGGCACAACACCCCATCGGTGCATCTATGATCGGTGACCTCTCGCGGCTCAGCCACAGGTCATTGCTCGTTCTATAGACGTTTTAGGGCAAGGGAGGGACCGTGATCAGACAAGAGCCTATTTTTTGCTCAGGCCTTCAAAGTTGGTGCCATTAGGCACAAAAGGTCATCTGGGCTCTCGCTCCATCTGACGTGGCGAGCAACAAATATAGAAACCTTCTTGGACCTCTTCATTGCTGCCCCCGATCCGCACCGTATACAGAGACCAGGACCGACCTCTTTGTGGTACACAGAGGTGCTGGATGCCACCTCTCCTTGGCTGCTGAGTTCACCACCGTCTCTGTCGATTCAGGGCATGGTCTGCATGCCATCACCATCGTCAGCTGTGTGCTCCCCTCATTGCTGTCGTCCTCGTTCCTTGTCAGCTCGTGTGTGGTGCGCCAGGTGTCGTAGCTTCAACTCCCTCTTGCTCAGTTACGCCACCTTAACACACTAAGACAACTAATTGTAGTACATGGAAAGTGCTCATGTTTAACCATCAGTACCATAATTTTTTTTTAATACAATGGCATTGTCTCATTACAAAAGGTTGGTTGGTTGGTTGGTTGTTTGGGGAAGGAGACCAGACAGCGAGGTCATCGGCCTCATAGGATTAAGGAAGGACGGGGAAGGAAGTCGGCCGTGCCCTTTCACAGGAACCATCCCGGCATTTGCCTGGAGCGATTTAGGGAAATCACGGAAAGCCTAAATCAGGATGGCGGGACGCGGGATTGAACCGTCGTCCTCCCGAATGCGGGTCCAGGATTACAAAAGGAATGATTTTCTTGTTTGTAAATCAACTTTAGGATCAATTAAAATTGAAATGTAACAGAACTTTTTTTATACATAAACATAAAAAATGTACAAGACAACTTGCTCCACTGTCATTCACACGCACACAATTAAGGGATAGGGAATCAAGATTATCTGGACAGGATCCCATTACCATTTCTAACTACCAATACCTACGACTAACTCGGTGTTGGCCAACCCGACTACATATTTACTGTTTACTACTTTTTATCTCTAATCTTGTTTTTTCTTCTGAGTTCCCTATGTGGCAGACGTCCCTCTTATTGTGCCTGCGAACATGTATAAAACACAACAAACTTAGGCATGTGTCAGTCTTACCAAGATTTTTGTTGGAAGTTTGGGTAGCGTCCTTTATCGTGTTCTATTGCGACACTTCTTCTCTCCTCTGCTTTCTTTCCGTTTTCTCCTTTTGTCACGAATGATTTTATAAGGCCTGTGAACACGTTTCGGATTAGCAATGTCACAATGGCACAACACAAATATAGCTCACTGCTCACACTCGCCGTTGTTGCACTATCTTGGTATCAACAAGTATTTCTGGCGTATTGATTACATCCGGTTCATTTTAACATACACTGGGTGTGCTAATTCACGCAACTGCACATAGCTGCCCACCTCTTACGTATTCAGGGGAATACGAGATGAGTCGGTGCGTCCGTGTAACGACCTACGGGACTGGCCACCTTAAATATGCTCTCCAATGACGGAAATACAATTACAGGAAACTTTTCTGTAATTTACACAGTTTCTAAGCTATCTTTTTCCAGGGGTACGCCCAGAAATACTTGTTTTCCATTCTTTACTCATGTGTTTTTACAAAATAATCTAGTACTTCACTTTCACAACATCGAGAGGCGAGATATCATTATTAATAATAAAAAACGCAAAATATCGGCACATATAAACGAGACATTCCACCACTAAGATCAGTACATACACAAACAAACAAGACACTTTAAAAAAAAAATCCTTATTCTAAGCCTATATTTACTACGTCCGCGCTCTGGCCTAGTCATTCGTAAACCTGCCAGTTAAGGTGGGATGGACCAGGCTTCGGAGGGCGGACTTCGACCTCTTCCTGGTTGTTATTTTGGTAACCATTATTCCTGTTCCTTCCCAATTGCTGGTTACCGCCCCAAATCCTTTGTAATTTATTATGTTGCACCGGAGAGTGTCACTCTTCTTCCGTGTACCTACTTTTCGAGTTTCCATTACTCTTATCTTGATTGTGGCCGTTGTAGTTCGGCACTGGCCTACTATCCCACTGAGGTCCATTATTGCGACGGTTGTTATTTTGTTCACGCTGTCGGCGTTTCTCCCGCGCCTGTTCCTCTTGAAATGTGAATTCCAGTTCGCGCAAAATGCCCTTAAATACCTCACTATCGCTACCACAACGACCGGCAAGTAATTGTTGATACGAGATGGGAAGTTTCGTGTAGCATAATCTGATGATTTCCGCACCGCTACACGGGTTGTCTAGGTACTGGTTCCTTTTTGTCGTATTTTCAAAAAATTTGACCGGTCTCCAGTACCCTGCCCCTTCCGTATCTCTGGATATCATAATTTCTTGTTTGATCCTTTCTTGGGTTTCTTTAGACCAACACTTGCCCAAGAAGGCATTTTTGAATTCTTCGAACGAGACGCTCGTCTTCGCAACATTTCTCATGTGCTCAGCGGTCGCGCCCTCCATATTGGAGCACATAAAACCCAGCTGGTACATCAATGCCCAGTGTGGGGGCAAAGATAACTCGATTGGTCCCATAAAAGTTTTTGAATGGAAGCTATTACCTTCGTCCTTGTAGTGATGGAACTTTCGGACTGTTACAAAATGCTTGTAGTCAAACCGGTCATCACTCACGTTATCATTTAGACCGTTCTCACGATTCGTATGAACTTCGGGACGTGTACTAATTCGTTCCGACACGCTTCGTCATCTCTCCCCCTCTGTATGTTCGACAGTTGTTCGGTACATCTAATCAGCCGACAGCAATTGTGCACACTGGACAGCTGCGCGCTGTTCGTGTTTACCTCGGTCGTTGCCTCAGAGCTGTGAATCAAGGCCTGGCTCCCGTTGCTTATAGTGTCTACTTTGTCACACCGTGAAGCAGTTATCTGTGTTCCGGCAAGTGACGGTTCAGTCGACGCAGTGATTACACCCTTCTCCTTTCCCAATGTCTCTGTAATGAGACGTTTTACCTCATCCTCTAAATTTCTTTTTGATTTCGCCACCTCCTCTTTCAACATTTCGTTAGGCCCTATGTCCGGTTGCTCTTGTTGCTTTGCTTCACACGTTTTATCCGGCTTTGTAGCCTTGATAACATGACCTTTCCTACTTTTGCGCCGGCCGGGGTGGCCGAGCGTTTCTAGGCGCTACAGTCTGGAACCGCGCGACCGCTACGGTCGCAGGTTCGAATCCTGCCTCGGGCATGGATGTGTGTGATGTCCTTAGGTTAGTTAGGTTTAAGTAGTTCTAAGTTCTAGGGGACTGATGACCTTAGAAGTTTAAGTCCCATAGTGCTCAGAGCCATTTGACCCTACTTTTGCCGTGCTTTGCGTGGAGTCCTGAGTTTCTCTCGCTATTTTCCTTGCACCTTTCGCAATTAATTTGGCTTCAATTGCCGTTCGTTTGATGATGGCAATCTCTTTCTCTATTTTGACGTCGAGATTCTTTACTTCCTCTTTTACTTCCCTATGAACTTCTAGGAGCCTATAGTTCTGCTCCGAATTCGCCTTTTTAATTTCGGCAGTGAGGTTGGCGCTCTCCTCTTTCAGTTTCGAATTCGCCTTTTTAATTTCGGCATTAAGGTTGGCGCTCTGCTCTAAGTTCACTGTTTGCATCTGTTGCAACAGGTCAGTAATATTTTTGAGAGTAGCCGCATTTTGATCCTCGTTCTTTTGTGGTTGAAAATGCGACTCTTCCCCTCTGTTCTGAGGAGCACTTCGATATCTAGACAAGTATCGTCTCCGACCCCCCGTCGGATCACTTGTGAATGAATCGTTTAATGATGGTCGGACACCGTTTTTTTCCAACACACTCTGGCTTCTTAGGCTGGATCTTCCATACTTATGGATTAATCCTGTACTCCCTGCGTCATCCGAGACCTCGGTATCACTGCCTGAATCAACATCCGTGCTCTTCAGCGGACTAAACCGGTTATGAGACCCAATTTCACGAAGTTCCAACTCACGCTCATCGGTAGAGCTTTCCCTAGTATCACCCATGTTCTTCCGAGTAACAGTCTGATTATATTCTGCCGTTGTCTTGGCTTTTCCCCTCGTTATCATTTGCACTTTTATGTTACACGAAAACTCAAAACCCAAGTACCCCTTACACTCAATAATTAGATAACGCAAAACATATATCAGGACACAAAACGATACACTGGGTGTGAGCAGTGACACGACAAATAGGTCATGAAGCGTTACCCCAAAAGGGCTAGTACCAATGATTGTGTTTTATGTGCTCAGCATCAGCTGATTACGGCACTGCACATCATAAGTACTCCAACAAATCACAAATATAATGCATAGGCACCTATAAATGTCAATTTGAAAGGACAGCACATGAAGAAGACAGTGTAAATTATTGTAACTAATGCTACCCGGTTTTTTTTTTCAATTGAAAATGGCTAAGCAATGGATCACGTGGAAAAATTTCCTTTTTCAAGACTACTTCCTAGCAAATCCCGAACTATCGTATCATGGCATGGGTCAGCCATATGTAACACCCCACCCGTCACTTAGCTGGTTTTTGCGTGTGTTCACCCCAACTAATTGACTAACAGATCAACAGAGAGTGCAAAACTGCCGCAATATCGGATAACGCAAAAAAGTAATATGGCCCTGTCACGCCTGATTGAAGTGCGGTGGCAGTGTTGACATTAATTTATTCAGAATTGATCACTTTTAATTAAAAAGGGGTGCACATTGATGTTATATTCAGCTAGTGAACACCAGATGCAAATGTTGAACATAAAATTAATTAAGAAAGTGACTTGGGGTTTCAACTACTTGATTGAAAACAGATGAAGTCGATTAGCACAGATTTATTTTAACTCACGACCTTCAATCATCACATTACATGACTCTCCCAACAGGCACTGGTGATAAAATGCGTTTGCATGGAGTAAAGCACGATAAACCAAAAGTAATTCCTATCGACTGACCCAGGCATAATGCAAAGTGCGAGAAGAATTCTACAATACATGGCCCATGAAACCCTTGTGGAAACTTTGCCGACGTGATCCAGCAAATTAATCAGTGGCCAGAGCGGGCGCAATATCACCAAATTCAGCGTGGCGGAGCGGTGTCATTGTGCGGACGTCGGCCAACCTCGTGGTGCTGCAATGCTGCACTCGTCTATTCACACCTAGCTATCATGCTCAGTACATAGCTGAACCAAAACTTCCTATCTTCAAGCTCAATCGTTCCACTTGCTAAGTCCTAAACTGCAGAGATGCTCACTCTTTCTCAGGCAAGCTGAGTAAAGAACGCCACGTCCGCACTCTAGGCAAGCTGGGAACGGAAGAGCCCTACAGGGACTTCTCACAGTCCGCTCTTCGCCCTGGTTTCTCCTCCAGCAAAATCACTTACGCCAATTGCAGCGCAAGTCGCGTTAATTATGCGTCACTTCCCAGTGACGACCAATGCCTGCTCTGGGAAGTGAACAAATTCTCACAAAATTTCCCTTCCTCTCAACTTCCGCTATTTAGCACCTCCCAGGCCACCCATCAAGGTTAGCGTCTACACAAACAGCAATTTTTCCGGAATTCTGACTCCCAGGAGAGTACTTCAAATTCCTTGGTCCTACGTTCCCATCGGAGGCCGGCGTATTTCATTCTGTCGCTCTTCACCTGATTTACTTCAGACTCTGTGGACCGTGAATTCAGCGTGAAGTTGCTGTAGTCACGAACACGCATATTTTGACCTCTGTTGACTGCTTCACCGCAGCTTTGCGTGGCTTTCTCGCATGTTTCACTGAAAATTGGACGACGGATATTTATCAACAGGCGTACCAGTTCCCGGTACACCAGTATGGGGTCAACCTCCTACTCACTGTCACTCATCTTAAGGCGGCTGGAGGCCGTGCCCCATTACCACTTTCTCAGAGCTTGAGCCGCCCTAAGCTGCCTATTGTCGCTTCCCTTAGCCACTTCCTTGGGCTAAACTAGCCTCCAGTAAATCGACACTTTTCCACAAAGTTTTCATGTTGTGTGAATTGCTTTAAACCCATCACCCAACAATCATTATTCTAATATGTCCTACTATACCATCTACAAGATGCATTGTGCCTTGTCAGTCATTTTGTTCAGCTCTACTGTTCGCTCAACGTGAGTTAGATGATCTTTAATGACTTCATGTAAGGGGCATGGTTCTTGCCATCTTACAAAAGTTATAATTTGGGCCTACAGAAGACCATCTGGAAAACACGAACGTCGATTTAATGCACCTCAGAGAGATGAAGTCGCCGTCGTAATTGTGGGCAATGGTAAAACAAAACGTGACATAACTGTACAGAGAAGAAGAGGACTACAACGCATCTCAGAGATACACTATTCATATGATGCCCTCCAGTACCCGTTAATATTTGTGCACAGAGAGGACGGATACCGCTTTTAATGTGAAACAAATCAAAGCTGAAACAGGCATATAAACAAACAAAATAGTCCCTTCCAAAGACTTCTACATTTACCACTTAATGATCAGAGACAATGAAACATACAGTCACATTCTCAAGACTGGAACAGTGGCAATCTTACCCACTTCATACACAAGAAGTCCGAGACACATGCACGAATACACTCAAGATGCTATGGCCTACATAAGATAATATGGATGACCTGACCTCTTCATAACATCCACATGCAACTCGTCGTAGCCAGGAATCAAAGAAAACTAAGATACGGACAAGCCCCTTTGCATCGACGCGACATAATAGCCCGAGATTTCCGACAAATACAAATGAGAGTTATTGAAGTCATCACAAACTGTCACATCTTTGGAACCCTTAGAATCCGGCCGTTGTGGCCGAGCGGTTCTAGGCGCTTCAGTCCGGAACCGTGCTGCTTCTACAGTCACAGGTTCTAATCCTGCATCGGGCATGGATGTGTGTGATGTCCTTAGGTTAGTTGGGTTTACGTAGTTCTAAGTTCTAGGGGACTGATGACCTCAGATGTTAAGTCCCATAGTGCTTAGAGCCATTTGAACCATTTTTTGAACCCTTAGATGCTGGATGTACACATTCGAAAGGCAAAAAGAGGGACTTTCTCACTCGCACAGTCTCACACGGCTACACGACAGAATTCATCCCATGGATATCGACAAGATCATCCAAGTTGAATTTCCCAGTTCACAAGAAGACCCTGAACAGTACGATATGGTAGTGAAAAACATTATTCACGTACCATGCGGGTCATTAAACCGCAATTTGCCGTGTATGAGTGATGGAAAACGTTAAAAAAAAAAACTTGTAAGTAGGCTGCTTAGGTTTTTATGTTGGTAACGCCACGTACGCTCTGTATGAAAATCACTGACTGTGCTGTGTGCAGTCTGTGGTTGGTTTGCATTGTTGGACTTTTCACTATTGTAGTGTTGGGCAGTTGAATGTGAACAGCACGTAGCGTTGGGCAGTTGGAGGTGAGCCGCCAGCAGTGGTGGATGTGGGGAGAGAGATGGCAGAATTTTGAGAGCGGATGGTCGGGACGTGTGTCCAACAGAGAGAGTAAATTTGTAAGACTGGATGTCATTATTAAGATTCATTAAATAATAATTATACGATCTACTTTCTTAAAAAAAATTAAAAAAAGGAGGAGCACAAATAGACATTTCACTTCAGAGGAATTGTATACATAATTTTTCAACGATTTGGTAATATTTTTGTCAGAGTAAGTTTTTGTGATGCATCATTCGAGTGTTAAGATCTGAAATAGGTATTAGACATTTCCTATCTTTACTGTAATATTTTTCCTGCTTCAGCTTTTTCATGTTTAGGTATAAATTATTGCATTTGCTGCTGCTGTTTGTCAGGCAATGTCCTACTGAATTTTACCTTGTGTTAAGCCAGTTTTACTACTGATTTGTTTTTCTTGTTGCTGCACATTGGCTCATATTAGTTGTAATGTTGCATTTGCTTTGCTAATTTATATTTATTGCTACTAGCTTTACCAGTTTGCGTTTTTTTTGTCATTGCTGCTTGTGTTAATTGTTTTGTGCTGCTGCATTGCCTCGTCCTTTATTTTATGCATCTGAGCTCAGTAGATTTAAGTTAGCTTAAGAGGGGGTAGGCTATATAAGAGAATGAATTGTGATGAATTGGAAGAAATGCATTGAGAAGTTATATGAAAAATATTTGGGCAAAAATGAGTACTGTACAATGAAGAATAATTATTTTGAAAGGGGATATGAATAAAATACAGAAAGCAGGTATAGATAGGACTTTTTGGGAATAATGATGAATGAAGGGAGATCTCCAAGAAGTAAAGAAAGTTTTGTTTGCAAAATACTGCAGTAAAACAAACCCTGTCCTGGCCTTTTGTGTTATTCCACTATGTGTTTGTGTACCCTTGTGTATTTGTGTTCTTCCTGTCTTTATGTGTTTATCTGGTAAGAGTTATGTTGTGGAATTTTTCTAATACTATGTTATTTACTTTGTAAAGTTGTTTAGACATTATTAATTCTGTTCTGTTTTAATGCTCATGTGTGAAATTAATGTTTCGAAAATTATTCTCATTATTTTATTTATTTACTTATGTCATAATTCCTGTAACTCTGATGTACATGTTTATTTCTATTCTTTTGTAAAGCCTGTATTGCTACAAATGTTATCTGTATTATTATGTTTTTAATGATTTTTCTGTACCTTTATGACTGTATTCTCATGTTATAAAAGTTGTAATTGACATCAGTTCATCAAATTTAGTAGCTTGTAAGCATTCATTTCGGTGCACAATGTGTGAGAAGTTGGGACTGTTAGTGTTTGCACGTGTGTTAGTAATTCAGCAAAGGACTGGTTGGCAGCATTTCTGGTTCTAAGGACAATTCCAAAAACTTTGTGAGTGCACAAGTGGTGGTTTATGGACTTACGATATTGTCTGCAAGACTCTTCGATGGTGACTGTGCACCAGCACAGTCGCAACAGATGGATGCTAGCAATCTCTACAAGGACTGCAGTGGGTCTGCGCCTTTGATGGCCCACCAATACGATACTCTCTACCAGGACGCCAGTGGGTCTACCTACCAATATTCTTCAAAACTCTGCTGTGGGTTTGCTCTGTTGTGGCCCATTACCTGTCTGCATGTCAAGAGTCAGCACTGCCTTTCCGTTGGAAGGACAACACTACTTCTTCAAGACTGCATGGAAATCCATTACTTCCGTGTGCATTTTGTTTCTCTAATCCGACTTTGTGCAATGCAGTTACTACTGTGATGAATGATCAGGTCTGTCTTTATGAGAACAATTTTTGGTTTTGACCAACAGTGTATCAATAAGTGTGTGCATTTGATATCTTTGTCATTGTAATTATGAAAAACTTTTCAAATCTGTATGGGGCACTGCCCAACACAATTTGTAAAATTTTTTGTGGGTAGCATGGGGGTTATGTAAGTAGGCTGTTTAGGTTTTTATGTTGGTAACGCTACGTAGCGCTCTGTATGAAAATCACTGACTGCTGTGTGCAGTCTGTGGTTGGTTTGAATTGTTGGAATTTTCGCTATTGTAGTGTTGGGCAGTTGGATGTGAACAGGACGTAGCGTTGCGCAGTTGAAGGTTAGCCGCCAGCAGTGGTGGATGTGGGGAGAGAGATGGCAGAATATTGAGCGGACGATTTGCACGTGTATCCATCATAGAGAGTAAATTTGTAAGACTGGATGTCATGAACTGATTATATATGTAATGACTTTTGAACACTATTAAGGTAAATACATTGTTTGTACTCTATCAAAATCTTTCATTTGCTAAGTATGCCTATCAGTAGTCAGTGTCTTCAGTAGTTAGAATCTTTTATTTAGCTGGCAGTAATGGCGCTCTCTGTATTGCAGTAGTTCGAGTAACGAATATTTTTGTGAGGTAAGTGATTCATGAAAGTTATAGGTTATTGTTAGTCAGGGCCATTCTTTTGTAGGGATTATTGAAAGTCAGATTGCGTTGCGCTAAAAAATATTGTGTGTTAGTTTAGTGTTGATCAGAATAAGTAAAGAGCAAAATGTCTGAGTACGTTCAGTTCTGCTCAGCTGTTTGAAAATCAAATTACGTAAGGGGTTTATCAGCACAATCATTCATAAATTTTTCTAAGGGGAGGTTTCATAAACTACACTTGGACGACACACAAATCGGAGCTGGTGTCTATCCCAAAAAAAGGAGACGATCGCTCAAAAACGGTGGCTAGACAGCAAAAAACACGAATACGAGGTAGCGACGAACTGGAAATAGATAATCAGTGGGTAGTACCATATAATACACTACTTTCCAAAATTTCCAAGCACACGTAAACGTAGAATACTGAAATTCAGTTAAATCCATCAAAAATGTCTGTAAGTATATGAACAAAGGCAGTGACATGGCAGTATTTCAAATAGCCAAAGACAGTGAACGACAAAACAGGAACGACGAGATCCTCATGTCCCAAATGGGAAGACACATCAACAGTAACGAAGCAGTGCGGTTAATTTTCGGTTTTCCCATACACGAACGCGACATCTAGCAGTACATTTGGAGAATTTACAGAGAATTTACTTCGCAAACGATACCGCCAGAAAACTTCAAGCGAACCTCCTTATAACATGATTTTAAAAGCTTTTCAGCAACTGTGCCAAATGGATCCATTGGCGAAAACATTACTATATGACTACATTCCTATCTATTATACGTGGAACACAACAAGAAAAATGTTTCACGACGAAAACAACGAATTCCAGTAGAGTATCATGCATGGATCATGAAAACTGGCACACTAGGCCGAGTATACATCGTGGATCCAAACAACGCCGAATGTTTCTATCTCCGGATGTTGCTACACGAAATAAGGGGACCAACAAGTTTCAAAGATGTCAAGATGGTTGGCGGTTACCTAAGCCAGGCGTATAAGATAGCATGCCAACGCTTAGAACTACTGGGAAATGACAACCAGTGGGAATTAAGACTATATGAAGCCTCTCTCACAACCTCCGCTGAACAGATGAGAGACCCCCAGGCTGCAACTAAGCCATGTCTCCGCAATATCCTTTATTTCAGGAGTGCTAGTTCTGCAAGGTTCGCAGGAGAGCTTCTGTAAATTTGGAAGATAGGAGACGAAGTACTGGCAGAAGTAAAACTGCGAGGACGGGGCGTGAGTCGTGCTTGGGTAGCTCAGTTGGTAGAGCACTTGCCCGCGAAAGGCAAATGTCCCGAGTTCGAGTCTCGGTCCAGCACACGGTTTTAATCTGCCAGGAAGTTTCAGATGAGAGACTTATTTGCCATAATTCTAACAACATATAAACTGTCGAATCCGAAACTACTATAGGACTCCTTCAAAGAGAGTATGAGTGATGACATACTGTACCAAATCCGACAAGTTCGTCCTGAATTGCCCATGGAATTCACCGACGACATCCTCAACGAAACACTCATTCGCCTAGAAGATAAATGTTTAGCAATAAACAACCAGACCTTAGTACAACTTGGGTGCAAGCACCACAGAAAGATGCTATCAGTGTGCTGAACTTCCTCGTGGTCGTGCGGTAGCGTTCTCGCTTCCCACGACCGGGTTCCCGTGTTCGATAAAGAAACAGCAAATAAGAGGCGCCCTCACCAGAATTAAAACATATGGCGAGGTGGATGAAGAGCCACTCACCATGCACCACCTAAATAGGAAAAGGGAGAGAGGCGCAGGAAAGTGCGTAAGTGAGCTTCACGACAAGCAAGGAAAGACGCTCACGACGAAAAAAGAGTTAACAAAACACATCGAGGACTATTTCCGAGACACGTTCCGTCGAGAAGCGACAGACGACGCGGCAACTGCTGAAATCCTCCAGCAGACGAGGAGCTTGCTCACAGACGCAGACAGGGCGTTGCTAACAGAAAATGTCGACGTGGATGACATCAAAGAAACGATGAGGACCAGCGCAAGAGGAAGAGCACCCGGCGCCGACGGCATCCCGCTCGAGTTCTACCTCGCATATTGGGACGTGCTAGGAGGGCAATTCACGGAAATGGTGAACGAGATACTCGATGGGGCGGAAATTCCACCTGGGCTGACCGAAGGGACCATAACACTCATCCCTAAGAAGAGTTTCGTTCGATTACGCTCCTCAACGCCGACTATAAAATAATAGCGAAATGCATCGCAAACAACCTGAAATCGGCGATGAGGAAAGTCATCAGTCCGTGGCAAACATGTGCGGTCCAGGGAAAAATATATTTGACGCCACATGCACCTACAGGGACATAATAGCACAGGCAGCCACCACCAGAAGCGTAGGTGCCATAAGTTCGGTGGACTTCAACAAAGCCTTCGACAGGATCGACCACAAATATCTCGTAGAGACACTAAACAGACTCGGTTTTGGGCAAAAATTCATCGCAATCATCCAGAAGATACTAAGTACTGCGAGATCGACAGTAATAATCAATAGTTGGGAAACAATCCGTGAGGCAAGGCTGTCCATTGTCAATGGCTCTATTCGCTATAGCACTGGACCCGCTGCTGCGGAAACTCACAAACGACATCAGAGGCTTCTCCGTAGGAGGCAAAGCAGTAGCATGTATAGCCTACGCTGACGACCTAGGTATCTTTATTGAAGACCAGTAAGATATTGGGAGAGTAGAAACCATCATGAATACATTCCAAAAAGCGTCAGGCGCCCAAACCAACCCCAGAAAAACAGTGCTACTGCCGATAGGGAATCAACGACTCAAACCAGACAGCCAGTGGTATAAAATAGCAGAAAGCCGTAAAGTTCTTGGAATATATATACAGTCTTGTCCACTTACAATGGCCGCATACAACTGGAGGGACGTGCTACACACCATAAGAGATCTCTCCAGACAGCACGCGAACCGGAAGCTAACAATCCACCAGAAAACAGAACTGATAAACACGACGATCCTGTCGAAAGCTTGGTACCTGGCGCAAATCTTAAGCATCCCGACAGAAATTACGCGAGCACTAACGAGCGCAGTGTACTACCTGTTGTGGCGTCGAAATATATTCAAAGTGGCGCAAGCAACGTGCTCGCTGCGAACAAAAGAAGGGGGACTAGGTCTAGTTGATATAAAGACCAAATGTGCAGCCCTTCTACTGAAACGAACGCTCGCCATCCAGAACAAAAACCCTGACAGCGTCACAGCCAAGATAATTGGAAGATACAAGCCCGCATCTCAAGAAGCGCCGGTCGACACGAGACACATTCCCTTCAGAATGCGACACGTCAGGCTGCACTACGCCTACAAAAGTTACGTTCTGGACACCGTGGCGAACCCCAGCCACAGAACAGCCAAGAGAATATACTGTGCCCTCAGGGGGAAGCCGGCAAAAAACAAAATTGAACAAAAACTCCCGCAATACAATTGGAAACAAATATGGGGGAACGTCTCGGAAAACGTGTTGCCTAAACATGCGAAGGAGACATGGTACAAAATAATTAACAGAACGGTACCAACCAACCAAAGACTGGCGGAGATAAAACTCGTCGCAAGTGACAAGTGTGACGTATGTGGCATGACCGACACCCTCGAGCACCGATTCACGTGCGTGAATGCCATCAACATCTGGGAAGCGTGCCAGCAGATGGTGGCCCACATCAACAGAACGGCGCCGGGAAGCATCGCAGTGGAAGCAATCACCGCCCCAGACTGCAACCCATTTCCACGGCCCAAGCGACTGGCGACTCTCTGGATCCTCGCCATGACGGCACATGTCATCGTAGCGCGGAGGCAGACCGACAAGCTGGCCTTCCTGGTGGACCTCTGGGAGGAGAACAAGACAGCCCAGCAGCACAGGCGATACCACGAGAACTTCAAAAACTTCCTGCAGATTCCACTGCAGACAGCAATCGCCAGAGTCCTCCCCAGGCTGTGACCCTCAGCACCGCCACCAGCCACCTCACCACACTCACCACAAGAATAACGTGTGCAATGATAGTGAACAAGTGCAACAAGAAAGATAAAGTGCTTTCTCTTCTCGCATCAAATAGTGAAGTATAGTAGTATAAAGTGTTTCTTCTTAGTGAAATCAGTGACACAAACTGCTCCTTAGTGGAAAGTGCCAACTACTCATTATTATTATTAGATATTTTTGATTTCCTTTACTTTGTGCCTATAAAATTCTATTGATTACTCACACTATCCTTTCTGCTTCTCTTATGTAATATGACAAAATTTTCTCTCTTCTTCAATTTAGGTATATTCTGTAGTATATCATGGTGACGTTTCCTTCATACTGTCCCACTCAACAGTGTAACTAGAGGAAGAGATCAAACCAGAATACACAATGTGCCTGTGGCATCACAAGTGCATCACATACAGAAACATAAACTCAAAATCAATGCATCGATGCCAAATATAAACTGTTATGCCTGTCCTGCAATGTCTACCGCCCTCAAAAAAAAAGACGACAAATGGCCATGTAAAAGGGTTTAAGGAACAAACAATAAGAGAAAAACGAAAAAGGAAAATATAAAAACGAAAACATATAAAATGACAGTAATATTATCCATCACTAGGAATATAATAGATTAATAGAATAAAATGTCTTTTTAATGTATCGTTGTTAATATATTTAAATAAATATATATGGTTACAAAAAAAAATATTCCCGGCGTGGTTAGGCATTTTCTCTGCCTCGTAATGACTGCGTGTTTTATTTTGTCCTTAGGTTAGTTAGGTTTAAGTAGTTCTAAGTTCTAGGGGACTGATGACCATAGATGGTAAGTCCCATAGTGCTCAGAGCCATTTTTTTTTGCTAAACTTCGAAATTACAGAGGGAAAAAGCTGCAACATCAAAGAACTACTTCAATACATTGCTCACAACAAGCCACTTCTCAGTGACAATGAAAAGGAAATTTACGACGTTATTATGGACTGGACCGACAACAACATTTACAGAATTATTTACATGGGCGCACCAGGCAGCACAGAGAAAACGGTTCTAATAAATCTATGGCTGGTGGAAATACGTGCTAAACAACACATCCACTTGCAGTGACATGATCCGGCATTGCAGCTCACTTACGGAAGGAGGACGAACTGCCCATTCCGCCCTACACCTGCCGCTGAATATAGCCGAATAACAACTCCCGGTATGTAAAATCTCAAGAGCATCTGGCAGGGGTGAACTTCTAAAGTAAGCTAAAATTATCTTCTGGGACGAATGCACAATGGCACATAAGAAATCACACGAAGTCATGAACGAAGGGTTTGAATCGTCTTCCTCACGAATGTGAGTCCAGCGCGCTACTCACTACGCCACCCCACTTTTTTTTTTAGCGCCTTTAACCGCACGGCCACTTTTTTTTGTTTTATTTTTTTCTTTTTTTCAAAAAAGTGAGGAAACATAAGAGTTTGTCACATAAACTGAAAATCAAAAATTAAACTTTTCACTCGATGGAAGATTTGAACCAAGGACCTTATTTTTTTTTTTTAAGTAAGAAAATTACCTCTTTCACTTCAGGCGTTGGCCCCTATCACCCATACTACCCCCAAAAACCTATCTAGCCTAAAAACAAAAACAAAGCTAATACCACCGCCACTTTCATCCTGAAGCTAACTAGGACGGCCGTTCGCCGCCACTTCAGGTTCCGCCAACGAACAAAAATTAAATATGCCTCTGAACTTTGTATAAAAAAAATAAAATAAAAGAAGAAAGGAAAGGGTATAATACTTTATTAAATTTTATTTGTTGTTCATTTTGTTCTTATTTTGTTCTTGTGTATTTCTTTGGATTTGAAAGCAGGTCTCCTGCCCACGTTTTCTTTTTTTTTTTTTTTTCAATGTGCGAACAGTCACAGTTAACCAAGCCTGGAAAACTAAAACAGAATGAAGACGCCATCGAAGATATGAGACATAAATAGCATGAAAAGAAAGCTACCACGTCGTAGTGAGGCTTCCCAGCGACTGCGCCCACTGATAAGATTGTTCAATATATGGTCGTTTGCAGTTCGTTCTGACCTCATCTGCCACTGCCTGGAACATTCCAGCTACACGGCGGGCTGCGAAAGGCACTCCATAGGTAGTTTGCGAAGCACTGTCGATATCTGGTATGCACGGAAATAGCATGATGTCTTTCTTGCAAATAGAGCCAGAAGTCAAGGAAATCCTTGTGTCCGTCACGACAGAGGTAATGGACGGCATGTCCACGTATCCAGGTGACAGAGTTGGTTCGAGTCTTGGGGTAAAATGTCTCATCCGGAAACAATAACGTGCGTGCAGATATATGCTCCGGCCTAACTCGCAAGAGATAAGCCAGCATCTGCCGCACTAGGTGCCAAACCGGTTCCGCCTCTCCACAGCTGAGGCGGTGCTCGTCAGAATCTACTGTATTACAACCCACACAATTGGGAGATTCTGTCATGTGGATATTGTAGAGACGTTCTTGCGTCACGAGCTTCCCATTAACGACGACGTACCATTGAGAAACAACATCGGAATCAAGCATGGCATCGTGTACAGTCTTCCACCGTACGTCAGGATATTTTAGTTCGACCACATTTAGGGGGCGGCGTTGCAGCATGTCATGATATAGGCGTCGAGTTGTGGCCATTTGTGGTGTCGTGAGCGCGACACTGCAATAACTTTGTTCTAAATAGAAACGTCCTATATAAAAGAGGGGCGCTGGGATGTCCTGTACTGGCACCGGCGCTCTTAGTGAAGCAGGACGTAGCGCCGTCAGAAGCAGACTCGTGAGGCTCGTAGGACAACGGCGCAGCAGACATAAATGTGAGCTAACATAGAGGGCAATGGCCCTATCATGGACGTTAACTAGGCCGAGACCACCTTTTTCCTTGGGGAGGGTAAGAGATACGTATCTGATCTTCAGTAACATACCAGTGGTGACGAAGTATCCCAGCGCTGCCATAATGCTAGGAGCCAAGGGCTTCGGAATGGGTAGCGTTTAGGCGACATGCGGTATGCGGGACGCAAGGTATACATTGGCATAATACGCCCGCTGAACGATGTTGAGGGATCGCAAGCGCTGATGTGCAATTCCGGCCCTAATTTGGTTAAGAAGGCGTCGATAATTGAGCGTCGTCGCGCGTCGCATGTCGTTCATGAAATCTAAGCCCAAGCAGCGTACAGTATCACTGAAGCGTAAGGGGGCAATGTGTTCCTGCAGTAGCCCAATCCCGATGCTCAAGGCGACGGGCTTGTCAACGTTGATTTGGCTACCAGAAGCTGTACCGTAGGTTGCAATCCAGTCCAAAGCCGCGGCCATATCGTCAGCTCCTCGTATGACGATCATCAAATCATTCGCATATGCGGTGCAGCGATAGATGGAGCCGCCGAACTGTATCCCAGTGAGCCTGTCTCGGAGACCACACAACAAGGGTTCTAAGGCCAATGCAATTAACAATGTTGATAATGGACATCCCTGTCGTACTGATCGGCGGATCGGCATGGGTGCCGTCAGTCTTCCATTGACAAGAACTCGAGAAGTTGCACCATGTAGTAGGCGTGTCAACACTGTGATAAAGGGGTCGGGGTATTCCATGCGCCGTAGAACGCCGTGAGGAAAGTGTGGCCCACACGGTCAAAAGCCTGGCTAAAGTCGGTAGACGCGAGGGCTGCCGGCAAACGTCTCACCCGTGCAAGGGAGATGAGATCTCTGTAGCGACATAACGCAGTTCTGATGTTGTTGGGTCCCCCCAAGGACGTCTGATCGCCGGACAAGACGTGCAATAGTGTGCCGCGAATACGTTCTGATAGCAGCCTCGAAAAGATCTTGAAGTCGCTGTTCAATAACGTTAAGGGACGATAGTCGCGGACATGATTCCGTCCCTTCGGCTTATGGATGGGGACAATCAGACCTTCCAAGAATGGTGCAGGCAATGTTATACCCGGGGACATCAATTCCTGGCAAATTTCAATCAAACACGGTAGCAACAGTTGTTTAAAGGCTCGATAGAACTCTAATGGTAACCCATCGATTCCTGGTGATTTATGGAGAGCACCTTTACCAATGGCGTCGAGCACTTCCTCTTCTGTCACTTCTCCCAGTAAAGTCGGTACCATGTCTGGTGGAACTGTACCGTGGACATGTGCTGAAACGGTGTCTACCGTCGCCATATCAGGGAGCACTGCTGAATAAAGTTGAGCGTAATGCCCATAGAAGGCTTCTGCTATATCTGCTTGTTCTACCACATGTCGACCGTCGTCGGTTATCATGTCGGTTACCAGTGCCCTACGGCGCCTCCTGCGTTCTACGAGCACGTGGTGCATAGATGGCCTTTCTGATTGTATCATGTCTGGAGCACGCGACCGTATAACAGCGCCTTGTAAATGATGGCGTTCTAAGGAGACGAGCTGCGCTTTCGCGCGATTGACTGTGATCTGCCTGTCAGGTGAGGGCTCCATAGCAAGACATTCCGTAGGACGGTGTAATAAAAGTTTTCCGTGCTCCTCCTCCATGCCGCTGCTTCCCGGCCGTAAGCCATGAAGGTGCGTCTAAGAGCAGGCTTCGCACATTCAATCCACCAACTGAGGGTCGATCGGTACCGACCACGACGCCGTAAGGACGCGTTCCACGACTCTTCGACAGCACCTTTACATGCCGGCTCGTCCAGATGGGCGACGTTCAGTTTCCAGGGGGGCCTACTGCGCCACACACGTGCAGGTTTGAGGGCAATGGTGCAAATATAGGCTGTGTGGTCGGTGAATGCAGTGCGCCAGAGCTCTGCTCCTCTCGTCGCCGTCGAAAGGGTGCTTGTGACGTTAATCCTGTCCAACCGACTTGATGAATGGCTTGTATAATGGGTGTAACCAGGAGCTGGGCCATGGATGTGGCGCCACGTATCAATCAGGTGGAGGTCACGCACTAGCATTTCCAATTCCGCACACGGGACGTGATCTGGCTGCTGATCAGATGGAGATAATGTACAGTTAAAATCTCCTCCGATCACCATATCGTCTATGTGGCCCATAAATAGACGCGTAATATCTTCCGAAAAAAAGCGGGCCCGATGTCTCCGTCTCCCTGATCCTGAAGGGGCATATACATTGATGAGTCGTACACCGTTGACAGTTACTGCCATGGCTCTTGTACTCGGTAAGTACACTACGTCCGTAGCCGCCAAACTGTCCCGTAGCAGAACAGCCACACCACAATCGGTAGAAGAGGCGTGGGAGATGTGGGCGGTATATCCGTAGAAGTCAGGGAAACTAGCGACACATACTTCCTGTAAGAGGGCCACGTCGATGTCCGCCGTATCAAGCATGCGTTGGAGCATTGTCAGTTTGTGTGGTGCCCTTATCGCGTTGATATTGATTGTGGCAAGGCGAAAGGTGTGCTGCCTAGCCTCTTCACCTAGGGTAGACGCCATGGCAATAAAAGCTAACCGCAAGAGATGCCGGACCCACCAAACCCGTTACAAATTATGAGTCTTTCACGCTAGTAGTGGCATCCCCAATGCCGCCCCCTCCCCTGTCACCCGTGCCCTCTTCAGAAAGTTCCTCAACATCGTCCGACCACAGTGGGTGCAACACGATGCTGTGTGGCTGATCGGCACCTAAATCTCTCTCACGTACGTCGTCTTTGGTAGAGGTAGACGGATCGCCATCCATCGACGCGACCTGCCGCGTTTGTGGTGCAAGGAGTAACTGGGCAGTCGTAGTATGGGCAAGTGAACCGTCTACACCACTTAGATCCTCAGCAGGCGCAGCATCCATGCTGTCTGATGAGATGTCACCTTCTTGACCGGCCGTGTGTAGGAGGCAATCGTCGGAAGGGGTCCGCCGACGTCGCTTGCGTCGTCGGGGCGAACGTTGCTTTCGAACGTGGACATCCGTATCCGAATGTGGGAGGCAATCCAGCGTCGTATCACCTTCCGCTAGGAAAGCCGCGGTCGGGACAATGTTCGCGTCCATGTCCATCGCGTTCTGAATGTTATGTTGCGTCTGGAGTCCGTGGGACTGTTGCTGCTGTTGTTGCTGTGGAGGGGGCGACATATGGGTTGGCACCGAGGGTCCTTCCTCTTCCTCCCGTGGTACTTCTGGCGTCGATGGATGTGTCTGATCGCCCGTTTCGTCCTCAACTATGGTGCGCATCGTCGTCTGAGCGTACGTGAGGGGCAGGATTGTCGTCCCCGTCGGGGAAACGGAGTCTCCCACTGGTATCTGCGTAATTCTACGTTGTAAGCAGCTCGATCGAACATGGCCTTCCTGCCCACAGCCTGAACAGGTACGCGGTTGACCGTCGTACATGATGATTGCACGACAGCCACCGATGTTCAAATAGGACGGCACATGTTTCTTGAGCTCAAGTTTAATTTGCCGCACACCATTGTAGACCTTATACGTCGAGAAAGTTTGCCACTTTTCTGCAACGTGGCTGATAACATTGCCATATGGTCGGAAGGCGTCCTTGACAACTTCCTCTGGGAGCTCGAAGGGGAGCTCAAAAACTCTTACAGTCCTTAGGCCCATGCCTGCATGATCCACCGTCACTGCACCGATATGCCCGTCAGAATGTTTGAATCGGAGAGAGTTCGAGTATTTAGACACCACTGTCGCGCAGACCCCTGCACTGGCCATTTTAACATAAACCACGCTCGCCGTTATAGAAAAATGTATTTCGACGACAGTCGCCGGATCTAAACGTAGATCGTCGCGTATGAACTGTTCTATTTCATAGGCTCGAGGACGCGCGTGATCTGGTTGGAAAGTAATTTTGATCGTATCGTGGCGCCATGTGTGTGCCATAATCGCACTGAACTTGGAACAAATACAACTCGCGCCGCGAGAAGGTAAACACAAGCAAGCGCTCACGGTCGCGCACGGCGAGGCGCAGCGGACGTCCTCGCCCCACCGCAGCCGAAAGCAGACGCCCCACTCGGTCCGTGAGGAAAGTACGCCATGGAAATACTGTGGCTCGTTGATGTAGCAGCACAGAAACGGCGTAAAGAACTCAACGAGTGGCGCAAAATTCGCTGGGATTAGTGACTGTATCCTTTGGAGGTGGTATGGATGAAGCCGTTGGTCATGCAGAACATACCAGATGGTGCTGCGAGCAACATACATTGCACAAGCAAGTTGCTCGTCTACGCGTTGACGCGTCCTCTCCAACTTGATGTAGTACAGCCTCTTCCAATCCGAGTGTGTGGCGTCTCCTTGGAGCATCACAGTCTGGCCTGCTGACGGTGAAGGTACTTCTTTCTCGAAGCTCTTGCGTAATAGTGGCGAAAAGGGTTTGTGATGGAGTCGGACATTGTAAATAACGATGTTGTGAAGCTGACGAGCAGCTGTTTGCGATACAGAAAGACCATGTCGATGTATTCTACAGTCGTGTACTGAACTATGTTGCTCTAACAGTCACACCCGGCGAGGTGGCGCAGTGGTTAGCACACTGGACTCGCATTCGGGAGGACGACGGTTCAAACCCGCGTCCGTCCGTCCTGATTTATGTTTTCCGTAATTTCCCTAAATCGCTTGAGGCAAATGCAGGGATGGTTCCTTTAAAAGGACACGGCCGACTTTCTTCCCCGTCGTTCCCTATTCCAATGGGTCATATGACCTCGCTGTTTGGTCCCCTCCCCCAAATCAACGAACCAATCTAACACTCACAAAAACGTTAATGAGTGACAATGCAGTCTATAGAGATAAGACAGACGTCAAATGACATTAGCCGAGCCAACGTAACCTCCCCCACCACTATCCTGTTGCATACCGACCTAGTAAAAGTGTTTTCAAACGGCTGTAGCACGGAGACGGTGCCTTTTCGTTATATGAATGAGTATTGTGGGACTGGGGACGCTAGACGGGAGTATGAATCGGGCGTGAGGCGTGCCGAGATCGCGCAGCTACGATAACGCTGTGTCCCAGATGACGCAGTGGTTAACGTATCTGCCTAGTAAGGCGAAGGTCCCGGGTTTGAATCCCGGTCCGGCACACATTTTCACCCATCGCCACTTATTCTGCGTAATATCCTGATGCAGGTGACAGCACTGATCTCCTCCATTCATTTCCTTTCTTGCCCTCCCCACCTTCAATTTACACATGGTGCCTTTCTGGACATAGGGTCAAATTCAAAATACTGTCTACTGTGTTCCCTCTACAAGTTCCATAAGTTTGTAAGGAGAGTTCCAGAGCAGGTTGTATAACTGAGCCTGATTCGAATAGTTCACTCACTCAGTCTCTCTCTCTCTCTCTCTCTCTCTCTCTCTCTCTCTCTCTCCCCCCCCCTCATGGTTAATAAACTGCTCAGACGGGCGCGGTGGCCGAGCAGTTCCAGGCGCTTCAGTCCGGAACCGCCAGACTACTACGATCGCATGTTCGAGTCCTGCCTCGGGCATTGATGTGTGTGATGTCCTTAGGTTAGTTAGGTTTAAGTAGTTCTAAGGTCTACGGGACTGATCACCTCAGATATTAAGTCCCATACTGCTCAGAGCCATTTGAACCAATTAATAAACTCTTTATTTACTGCCCTTGTGAGGATATCCAAGTACCCCCACTATAATTAATCAAATTTATTTTGCTAGGTCGCAACAAATAATTCCTGCAGGCTTCATTATGGGGCACAAGTGGCCGCCCTGACAATTAGTATACGAAGATGGTAACTGTTCTTTCGGACATGTTTGAAAGAACAGATACCACTGGTGATATTGCAGCTCTCGAAGAATGCAATCACAATGAAATCCAGTCCATTAGCTCTTACGGTCGTTGATAAATATCAACGGGGACAGTTGGAAATGTGTGCCCCGACCGGGAGTCGAACCGGGAATCTCCTGTTTACATGGTAGACGCTCTATCCGACTGAGCCATCGAGGGCACAGAGGATAGTGCGACTGCAGGGATTTACATCTGGCACGCTCCCCGTGAGACCCACACTTCCAACTTACTGTCCACACACTACATTTGTAGTGCCTCTGCCCACTATAGTCATTACTCACGGCAGTCATTTTACCGATTCCCGTAAGAGTTTGACCAATGTGAGTGCATCCGCACTGAAGAAGATCATTGGCCGGTAAGCCTTATCTATATGAAGATGGTATCTGTTCTTTCGGACAGTAAGTTGGAAATGTGCGTCTCACGGAGAGCGTGCCACAGATAAGTCCCTGCAGTCGCACTAAACTCTTTGTCCTCGGTGGTTCAGTCGGATAGAGCGTCTGCCATATAAGCAGGAGATCCCGGGTTCGAGACCTGGTCGGGGCACACATTTCCAACAGTCCCCGTTGATATTTATCAACGCCTGTAAGCAGCTAATGGTCTGGATTTCATTGTAATTTAATTCTGACTATTAGTGGTGTCAGTGTTGACCGCTGCTCTCCGCTTAGTACTTTTGGTGTGGCGGTGCTACATTTTCATGCCAAAGGTGACTTGGCAGACTCGATACCATTACAATAGGTATGGGACAGTTTATTGAACGTATTCTTTTGTCATTGACAACTCGTATATTTAACGGGATCATAACAGAAAATTGTTTTTTCTTCTTCACAATTTCAGTTTTATAGCATGTGTATGTGGTAATTAGTCGTTGGTAAACATTAACGCAACTATCAGTCATGCGTAATAGCCTCATTCCTCTCCCTATACTTGTATTAGAGAAGAATTACGTTTCACATTTCTTGTTGCATACTGGGTGAGTTAGATCAATATAAGCTTTTCTGATTGCGGTACGGCGTCAATAATTGTAATATTTGTCAACTGGCTCTATTTACGCTTTGATGCTAAATGCACTTCAGTATAATATCCTAAGGCCATGTGCTGCACCGAAAAATAAGAAAATTCCTCGTGTAATGTAATAACATTCTTTCCAGCATTCTTGGGTTTGGACGCACAACGAAGATCGTATACTGTTGTTTTCTAAATAAAGTCTGAAAGCCGAGAATGCAGTATTAGCAAGGTAGTAAATAAAGTCTCTTGCTTGATAATGAGAGGAAGAATTGAGAAACATCTGAACTCCTTAAGCACATCGATAGAATTCACGAAGGCATTTGACAATGTGATGAGAAATAGATTGTTAATAATTGTATTGGGCGACTGGATGCAGTAGTTTAGTAGCTTCAAATATTTACAAAATAAAACATTACAACTGGAGTGAGAGAGGTAACAGATAAAGATAAAATTTGTTGTTGTTGTTGTTGTTGTTTTTTGGGGAAGGAGACCAGACAGCGAGGTCATCAGTCTCATCGGATTACGGAAGGACGGGGAAGGAAGTCGGCCGAGCCCTTTGAAAGGAACCATCCCGGCATTTGCCTGGAGCGATTTAGGGAAATCACGGAAAACCTAAATCAGGATGGCCGGACGCGGGATTGAACCGTCGTCCTCCCGAATGCGAGTCCAGTGTCTAACCACTGCGGATAAAATTTGTTGAAAAGCTTTTGAAGCAGAGCTGTTGATTGAGTTATCGCCTAAAATAAATACATGTTCCGAATGGGAATGCTAAGGTATTATGAAGACACTGTGCTACTTGCTGCCGGCCGAAGTGGCCGAGCGGTTCTAGGCGCTACAGTCTGGAACCACGCGACCGCTACGGTCGCAGGTTCGAATCCTGTCTCGGGCATGGATGTGTGTGATGTCCTTAGGTTGGTTAGGTTTAAGTAGTTCTAAGTTCTAGGGGACTGATGACCTCAGAAGTTAAGTCCCATAGTGCTCAGAGCCATTTTTTGCTACTTACTGAAAGTAAGGAACGGTTTAGAACTGTTAATCGTATTGCAGGTTACGAAAAAATTATATTCCACTGAAGACTGTTTGGTTTTTCAGCGCCTGTAGCGAACCCCATCCATTACTGTAAGAACTCTGCTTCGACCGGTGCAGTTTGAAGAGATGCCCGCCAGTGTTCACCGGAAAATGTCGCTCTCATTGTAACATCCGCTGTTACACGAGTCACACCCAAAAGAGGGAATGGGGTACACGCACGCCACACGCAGCGTATGAGCCAGCAGTATAACGTTAAAAGCTCTCAGAACACCGGATTTTCAGTAAAGCGATTATCCTTTGCAACATTAAAATAAACAGAATCGGGCCGTAAATCCTATTACTGGTATTAAAAATTGCTCTCAGCAGTGTCGCTTGTAACAATAATATACGCCAATACGACAACTTTTTAGGCACTTGCCACGAATTTCCCCACCAGATAAAAATATTTTAAGTTAAATACACGAATCTCACCAAATTATTTTGATCGGCACTGATAAAAAGGTGGTTTTATCCTAACGAGTGAAGCTACAATATGCCTCCAACTACGCAACAAATCATAATGCAGAATAATTCTTGCAGCCTAGTGCAGATGGCAAGAAGGCCCTTCTTGGCATCTAGTATTTTGTTGGAGTTCCGACTTCTAATCCCAATTTGACATAAAATTCCGAAAATGACATTCTGTTCACGGCAATCGTTCCACATTCGTTTATACTGTTTCTGAAACATTCACAAGAACAGAGAAGGAATAAAGGAAGGTCAGTTATGATTTAACACTGTGTCGTCGACAACGAGATCATTAGACACCGAGCACAAACTCTGGTTGAGGAAGACTAGGAAAGGAAACTGACTGTGCCCTTACAAAGGAACCATCCCAGCATTCACCTTCAGCGAATTCGGGAAACCACGGCAGTCCTGACTGGCTGTGTGGAGGACCGAACTTCCGCCCACGCGAATACCAGTGCAGTGTCTTATCTTTGCACCACTTCGCCCATAATCACGAGAACAATTCACGGTTTCAAGTACACAATGATCATCTTCTGAAGAAGAGTTGATATTCTGTTTGTGGATACTGTGGTTGAGTTGCCTTATGGTCACAGGAATTTTTCATAATATAAAAGCTTTCAGCCACACAGTGGTCACCTTCAGGAAGAAGCATGGGCGTCCGCAGAAATTTTTCAGCAAGGGGCAAGATTCTAAAATTGCCATTTTCGATATAGTTGATCCTGTGTCCCTGAACGTGTCATGTGCAAAGACACATGACAGGACATACACCAATCTCATCGATCTCAAAGGATTGGTAGTTACTCATTCATTCCTCTTTTTCTTAAAAAAATACATTACTTTGATACGTAAGAGGTATGCATATTTCACTAGCGTATACGAAGTCGATTACTGACCTAACTCGTCATATTATTTTAAGAAGAGCTGAAGATCGCTGTAGACGGAGGCTTGCAGTCAAAGAGTCAGTTACTTAAGAAATGAATGAAGAAATAAGATCTTGTCAGTCAGTGGTGAGTAAACAGGCTAAAGATGATAAATGACAAGAAATAACAAACATGAGTAGTACCTTACTGAATTAACGAAACGAAACGACATCATATACCTAACTAAATCCGATGAATTGGGAAATGAAAGTGGAAAGTATTCACTAAAGATATTTTCATTTGAATGTCAAATAATGTTAGGTTGACGCAGAAAATTAGGAACACAACAAAAAAGTCCATCTGTCTGAGGGACTCTTGTTAGATATCACCAAAATAAAAGCAAACAGTGTCAATGATTACCACTCCTCAAAGTGAGGAAACAGAAAATTGGATGCTATCTATAACACAGCTTGCTTACAAAATTTCGCCTCTGATCATGTAAATGGTCATTCTGGATTATTTTCATGCAATCTATTTTTAATGTTAATTGGAATAATTAAAGTAAAATTTTTTTTAGGTTATATGACCAAAGAGTAACCGACAACCAGCTTTAGAACCTCCTAAAACAACACTAAGTTAAATAGTAGAATCGACTCCTAGCAGCCTAGGACTAAACGAAGATGGTCCTTACCTTCCAATTTGACTGGTAATTGTGCGCCTTGTCTGCTGGACTCCACAACTGACAAGGGAACCTCCCCATCGCACCCCCCTCAGATTTAGTTATAAGTTGGCACAGTGGATAGGCCTTGAAAAACTGAACACAGATCGATCGAGAAAACAGGAAGAAGTTGTGTGGAACTATGAAAAAATAAGCAAAATATACAAACCGAGTAGTCCATGGGCAAGATAAGCAATATCTAGGCAAATGTGAACAGAGGAGCACCGTGGTCCCGTGGTTTGCGTGAACAGCTGAGGAACGAAAGGTCCTTGGTTCAAGTCTTCCCTCGAATGAAAATTTTAATTTTTTATTTTCGGTTTACATGACAAACTCTTATGTTTTCATCACTTTTTTGGGAGTGACTATCACATCCACAAGAAAACCTAAAACGGGCAAGGTAGAAGAATCTTTTTACCCATTCGCGAAGTGTGAAGTTAGGTGGGTCTACAACATATTCCTGGCGTGTGACGCACATGCCGTCACCAGTGTCGTATAGAATATATCAGACGTGTTTTCCTGTGGAGGAATAGGTTGACCTATGACCTTGCGATCAAATGTTTTCGGTTCCCATTGGAGAGGCACGTCCTTTCGTCTACTAATCGCACAGTACTGCGGTGCGGTCGCAAAACACAGACACTAAACTTATTACAGTGAACAGAGACGTCAATGAACGAACGGACAGATCATAACTTTGCGAAAATAAAGAAAGTAACATTTTCAGTCGAGAGAAGTCTTGAACCCAGGACCTTTCGTTTCACAGCTGCTCACGCTACCCACGGGACCACGGCGCTCCTGAGTTCACTCTTTCCTTGATGTTGCCTATCTTGCACATGGGCTATTCAGTTTGTATATTTTGCTTATTTTTTCATAGTTCCACACAACTTCTTCCTGTTTTCTCGATTGATCTGTGTTCAGTTTTTCAAGGCCTATCCACTGTGCCATCTTATAACTAAATGTGAGGGGGGTGCGATGGGGAGGTTCCCTTGTGAGTATAGCGCTGTGATCCACCCGATGTAGTGTGAGAAGGCGACAACTCTTGAAGATGACTCCTCTCGACCTTCAAATTATCCACTTTTATTCCTTCTTTTCGAGACAATACACTAATGCTGTACCTGAATTGTTCAGTAGAGAGAGGGAGTGGGAGACGTAATCTTGTGGGAATTAGTGACGAAAGTCAACCAACGTGGTGCATTACGACAGAAAGAATACGCTTGTGTTTCATAGACGATGAAGTCGAATTGGGAAAGAACGGAGAAGGAAAACGACTCTGCCCTGTCACCTTAAACGTTTTATGGAAATAACCTATGTTTCCGCGGCCGGACGGTAATTTGAACCGCCGTTCATTCGAAAAGCATCACCATTTCGCTCGGGCAATGTATTACATCCATGAAACTTGCTGGAAGATTAAAACTGTGTACCGGACCGCGACTCAACTCGGGACCTTTGCCTTTCGCGGGAAATTGCTCTACCAACTATTACATCCATGTTTATTTTAAATTGGCGCTGGAATCCGTGAGCCCGAGTACTGGAAACGTAAAGTTTGCAGCTCATTAACGACTACGTGAGAAAGCGACAGGTAAAAGACTGGAGTCTGCATTTATGTACATTCAGCCAAGTTTGCATCCACCTTGACTGCTGGACAGTGTCGAAGCCGAGGAAGACGTATAATTTTCCGTGAAGTGTTTAACAACCAAACGAAACCAAATTACACAGCAATTGCTAAAGACACAGTATTTCCAGTTGCTCTTGTCAGACATGAGTCTGCACTTTAAATACAAACAAAAACAATTTTTTGAAATGCCTGAGAATTGTGTAACGAACAAAGAGGAGCCAACCCCTCCTTCCCGCCCCCCCCCCCTCCACCCTTCTATGGACGTCTATGGGAAGGACACCGAAGATCCCCGCTGTATGGGTAGAAATGGCTTCCATTACGAAAAGTTCTTGTGATTGTGCCACCAACCGAATAAAAGAACACAACTTTGACCGATCACTTACAATCACAACTTTCAATTATTCGAAGTATACGGAAATACAGCACAGCTTTTTAATCAATTTTCTGAGTGGTATGAAGTGGCCAGCCACAATTTTCCATCCCGTGCGAATCTTCTCATCACAGAGCGACACGTACACACAGAGTTCTCAATTACATTATGTGATCTAAAGTATCCGGATCATTGAATTTGCATCCAGACTTTCCGATGTTTATAAGACGGATTTTCCTATTCTGTTATAACATTGTCCATAACTGAGTTGAACAGCTGTTAGGAAAACCATCTCTCTGTCGAACATCTGTACATATCTCAAAAACCTCAGAGATTACACTATAAATTTTTCTTTTGAGTACTTAGCGGATCCGCAGCTCATGGTCTCGAGGTGGCGTTCTCGCTTTCGAAGGACGTGGTCCCGGGTTCGATTCTCGGCGGGGTCAGAGATTTTTCTCCTGTCCCGAGATGACTGGGTGTTGTTTTGTCTTCTTCATTCATCCCCATTACGGTCGCAGGAAGGTAACGGTCATTGCCTAGTACGGCAGTGCGGGTCTCCTGCATCGTTCCCCTATGCTCTGCCAAGCACCATGGGACTTCATTTCCATTTGTAGGACGATGGTATATTGGTTCTCTGTTCTTCTGTCCACTCTGAGCTCTTCTAGATCAGGTTGTCAACAGAATCATGGCCTTTTCAAGGTCCACAAAGTTGTGTTTTACTGGTGCAAAGTCAGTACCTTATACCGCCTTCAGATTGCAAAAAAGTTCTGCACGTGATCAACCCTTCTGAATCTTGCTTGATAGTCACGAAACAGGTGGTCACTCTATAGGTCGAAAAGTTTCATGAGAGTTTTAGAATGAGTTTTGTACGTGACTGGCAAAAGAGTAAGCGTCTATAGTTGTCCAGATCTATTTTCTTACGCAGTGATGTATCAACATGTATTTCCCGTCATGTGAAATCGTTCAATCGTCTCAGATCTCTGTTAAACATTTATATATTCTCTTTAGTTCATCTCCTCCTAACATCCACATTTCAGAAGATATACCGTATTCACCACGAACTTAGCAATTTTTGAACGATCTGATTACATCTACTGTTGCACATATTATTGGGAGGGCATTTCATGAGTACCTCTTTGAAGTAGTTAGCCATTCCAGTTTTCAAGAAGGGTCATAGGTCAGACCCCATAGTTACGCTCACGTACCTCGACGTTTTTGGAGAACAAAAATCTCCTCTACAAAATTAATATGGATTCAGCGAACAGCGTTGTTACGAAACTCAGCTCTCTCTGTTCCTCCATGAGATTCACAGAGCTATTGAAGTCGGCGCTCACGCTGCTGCCGCTTTCCTCGACTGCGGGAAGGCATTAGACACTGTCCTGCACTGCCATCTTGTGAGAAAAATACAAGCTCACAGTGTATCGGACCATACTTGCGACTGGATTCAAGACTTCCTTGCAGGTAAAATTCAACACGTCGCACTTAACGGAAAAAAAATGGATGTACAGGTAATTTCAGATGTCCCCCAGTGCAATGTGATAGGAGCGATTCTGTTTACAATCTGTATAAATGATCCAGTAGGTTCCAAAGAAGCTCTTGAAGGATGATCGCAGATTATGCAGTTGTCTATATGTAGGTACTAAAGCCAGAAAATAGTTCTGATTTGCAGGACATGCAGACGATTGCTGAATGGTGCAGGGACTCTCAGTTGACCCTGAACGTAAATAAATGTAACACAATGCGCTTACACAGGACACGAAATATACACTAGTGAAGACAAATGGTTCAAATGGCTCTGAGCACTATGGGACTCAACTGCTGAGGTCATTAGTCCCCTAGAACTTAGAACTAGTTAAACCTAACTAACCTAAGGACATCACAAACATCCATGCCCGAGGCAGGATTCGAACCTGCGACCGTAGTGATCTTGCGGGTCCAGACTGCAGCGCATTTAACCGCACGGCCACTTCGGCCGGCTCAAGACAAATTGATGGAATCAATAACCACCGTAAAATAACTGGGAATAGGCTATCTGTATGGAGAGACATTAACTGGAGTGACCACATAAAACAAATAGTAGGAAAAGCAGATGCAAGACTGAAACTCATAGCAAGAATGTTAAAGGGGAGGAGGACATTAGTGTCTAATGATCCGTCGAAAACGAATCATTAGGGGCGGAACGCAAGCTCGGATTAGGGAACGATGGAGAAGGAAAGCGGCCGTGCCCTTTCGAAGGAACCATCCCGGCAGTTGTTTTATGCGAGAAACCAAAATCAGGATGGCCGGACGCGGGTTGAACCGTCGTCTTCCCGAATGCGAGCCCATTGAGTTAACTACTGTGCTACCGCACTCGGTGATCTTAAAGGAATGTAGTTCGCCCACTAAATAAGTGGCGTGTTGGTTATCAGTCTGGAACCCTCACCAGGTAGGGCTGATAGAACACATGGAGAAGATCTAACAAAGATCGCCGTTTTTCTTCACGGGACCCTTTAGTCGAAGCTAGAATGTTACAAAGGTGCTCAACAAACTCTGGTAGCAGACGCTGCAAGAGAGGCATTGTGCATCACGGACAGGTTTAGTATTTAAATTTCTAGAGAGGCAGGAGTCGGACAACATGTTACTGTTCCCCACATACGTCCCGCGAAATGGCCGCAGCGAGAAAATTCGAGAAATTAGAGCTAATACCGGGGCTTCCCACATGCCATTCGCGAATGGAACAGGGAAGAAAGGGTCTGTTAGTGGTGCCAGAAGTACCCTCCACCACACACCGTCAGGAGTATTTATGTAGGTACTGAGGGACTCGGAAAGTCATTGGTAGGTTCCCGTAGGTATGTGGCAACAGTTCTCTGAGCACAGGTCACTCAAAACTCAATAAATTGTGGGCTGGCATTTTGTGAGAGCGGAGTTGTCTCCTTATACCTCTTACAATGTGTTCCTCTAGTTTCATATCAGGCGATTTTGGTGAGACTTCCTCTGTTCACGAACATACTCCTAAAATCACTGCACCACGATCCTGGCCTTGTGACAGGGACAGTTATCTTGCTGGAAGGTGCCGTCGCCATCAAGGAAGACATCAAGCATGAAGGTCCGCAGGTGATCCGCAATAATATTCACATCGTCCACAGCTGCGATGGTGCCTTTTTATTACTACCACAAGTCCCACAGAAGCCTAGCCCCCATTGCACAGTACTCTCACTAACGTCCTGCGTCCGTGGCGCGGCATGTTTCTAGCAGCCGTTCGCTTCTATCACGGCGTATCCGGACCCCGCCATACGTCTGCTGTGACAAGAAAAGTGATGCATCCGAGACTTTTTCGTTGTTCTATGGTCCAATCTCGAATATTCCGTGCCTACTGAATTGCGATGTCGTTACGTCAAATTGGATCGTCTGCTGTAGAGTGTCATGTTCAACAAGGCGAGCCGAACTGTGTGCTCCGAAACACTTGTGCATCCAATAGCATTGTACTCTGTCGCCAGATCTGGCACAGATCGCTGCCTATGCAGCTTTACAGGCTGAGAAAGCCTCCGGCCTGCACGTTGTACGATAAGGCATGGGCGTCAAACACTTTATCGCCTGCTTGTGGTTTCCATGTACATCAATCATTTTACATAAAAAAGTAGGGCGTGAACAGTTGAGCAGCCTCGCCGTATCCGAGATGCCCTTTCCCAGGTGCAGGGCCGTAACGGTCTACCCATTGTCACATTCACTCATGCCAGTGGATTTCCCAGTTTTCAGCCCATATCGTCACCTGAGCGATACCCCATTCGTCTGTTATCTGTTTACACACTTTTTCCTTACATCATCTTCCCGCAACGCCAACATACGGTATTAAATTTCGCATCGGGAACTGCTCATTATGTATAGGCTCGTAAGTGTAAGAAGCTATTACGAACGAAGAATGTTCTGATGTGTCCTAGAATATTACGAAATTCTTGGTGTAACCAAAAGGACTAGATTTACGGTTTGTTGCGATTGCCACAGTCGGGACCTCTCTTCCCTGTTTCAACTGGCAGATGCCATATTCATGGTGACAGACATCACTGTACTATTGCTTTTTATCATACAGGCTTTTAGATATTTGGGTATATTCTACATCTACATCTACATTTATATACATTCTCCGCAACCCACCGTACGGTGCATAGCGGAGGGTACCCTGTAACATTTCCTTTCCTCTTCCACTAGCAAATAGAGACAGGGAAAAACGACTGTCTCCGTAGAATCCCTAATTTCACGAATCTTATCTTCGTGGTCCTTACGAATAATGTTTGTTGGTGGCAGTAGAATCGTTTGGCAGTCAGCTCCAAATGTCGGTTTTCTACATTTTCTCAATAGTTTTCCTCAAAAAGACCGTCTTCTTTCCTCCAGAGATTCCCATTTGAGTTCCCGAAGCATTTCCGTAACACTTACGTGTTGTTCGAACCCATCGGTAACAAATCTACCAGCCCGCCTCTCAATTGCTTCGATGTCTTCCTCCAATCCGTCCTGCTACGAATCCCAAACATTCGAGCAGTCCTCAAGAATAGGTCTCACCAGCGTCCTATATGCAGTCCAGGTTAACCACTCTTTCCTAGAATTCTCCCAATAAACCGAAAACGACGATTCGCCTTCCCCAGTACAGTTATCACACATACGTTCCATTTCATATCGTTTTGCAGCGTTACACCGAGATATTTAAACGTCTTGACTGTGTCAACCGCATTAACTTACATTTTTCCACATCTAGAAGTAGCTACCATTGATCACACCAACCAGAAATTTTGTCTAAGTCGTCTTATATGTTCCTATAGTCACTCAGCTTCGACACCTTATCCTACTCCACAGGATTATCATCAAACCGGCAGATTGCTGCCCATACTGTCTGTCAAATCATTTATGTCTACAGAGAACAACAGCGGTCCTATCACACCTCCCTGGGGTACCCCTGACGATACCCTTGTCTCTTAAGACGTCTTCGAGCCACTCACATATCTGTGAGCTTATACCCAATGCTCGTAGCTTCGTTAACAGCGTGCAATAGGGCACCATGTCAAAAGCCTTAAGGAAACCTAGAAATATGGAATCTGCCTACTGCCTTTCATCTATAGGTCGCAGTATATGATGTGAGAAAAAGGCAAGTTTCTCACGAGCGATGCTTTCTAAAACCATGCTGATTCGTGGACATAATTTTCTCCGCCTCAAGAAAGTTAATTGTATTCGAACTGAGAATATGTACAAGGATTCTGTATCAGACCGAAGCTAGACATATTGGTCTGTAATTTTGCAGGCCCGATCTTTTACGCTTCTTATATACTGGAGGCACCTGCGCTTTTTTTCCAGTTGCCTGGGACTTTGTACTGGGGGATCGATTCACAATAAATGCAAGGTAGGTAAGGGGCCAATGCCCTAGAGAACACTTCGTAAAAGCTAATTACGATTGCATCTAGAGTTGGTAATTCACTTGCTTTCATATCTTTCAGTTGTTTCTCTACGCCAGGGATGTCCGATGGTCAAATGATGGTATGTCTGTACGATTCTCGTGAGCGCGCGGTTTCTTGAACGTGAAATTTAAAATTTTGGCTTTCGTCTTCCCATCTTCAACTGCCACACCAGACTGGTCAACAAGGGACTCAATGGAAGCCTTAGACTCGGTTAAAGATTTTATCTAGGACCAGAATTTTCACGCTTTAAAACAAATGTGCGATATGTCACTGTAATTTAATGCTATGCACCTACTGAAATAGCTAAAGGAGAATTAAAAAATGCATTTTATACAGAGCCTTAGACATACAAATTCTAGGGACATAAAAATTTTAATGGGTGACTTGAACGCAAAAGTTAGTTCAGAAAGTGAAGGGCTTGAACATATCATGGGCGTGCATGGCGTGGGGATCAGGAATGTAAATGGTGAACTGTAGATAGATTCGTGCGCTGAACATGACCTAGTGATTGGAGGCACATTGTTTCCACATCGTAACTGCCATAAGATAACGTGGGTTTCTCCAGTCCACGTTACCGAAAATCAAATAGACCACACAGTCATAAGCCGCAAGTTCCAACACACTCTGTTAGATGTCAGAAATAGAAGAGGAGCAGACGTTGGAAGTGACCACCACCTAGTTTTGGCAGAATTCAGACTGAAGATCGTGGCAAACAGAACCAAGCTTGATCACAATTGCAAGAAATAGATGTGGCAATGTTAAAAGACCAACAGATCAAAGAAACATTTGCCCTTGAACTACAACACAGATTCCAGGTCCTCTCTGAAAAAAACTGTATGGAAGAGGGAATTGAAACATGTTGGCAAAAAATCAAAGACAGTTATTTAGATGTGGGAGAAAAAAATCTTAGGATTTAAGGCACGTCAAAGGAAGGACTGGATCTCTGATGCCACATGGAATGAAATCAGCCGCAGGATAGGACTAAAACTTAAGTTAAATTTTTGTAAGACAAGAGCGCAGAAGAGCGAAGCGCATAAAGAATACACGGAGGGGAACAAAAAAGTGAAAATATTGCTACGTCCAGATAAAAGGAGATGGATAGATGAGCAAGCAAAATTAGCAGAAGAGGCAAAAGACAAGGAAATATGAAAGAGCTCTACAATATTACCAAACGGTTGTCAATGAAGAACTTCAGACATGAAGGACCAGTTAAGAACAAGGATGCGGTGATGCTTACAACTCAACAGGCACAGCTACAGAGATGGGAAGAGCACTTCAAGGAACTGTTAAATTGTGAAGACAACCAAGAGGAACAGGTAAGAGATGTTCCATAGGAAGTCGAAGAAGACCAAGTTATAAATTTGCAGTGCCCCGCAATGGACGAAATTAGGATTGCCTTGAAAGAACTAAAAAATACAAAGGCTCCAGGCCTAGACAACACAGCACCGGAGCTCTTAAAACCGATTTTGAAAGTACTGTTAAAATGCTCCATCCTTTGCTGAAGCATATTTGGCTTGAAGAGAAATCTCCAAAGGAGTGGAAAAATGGCTTGGTGGTAAAGCTCCCAAAAAAGGGAAATTTGTCAGACTGTAACAACTGGTGTGGTATTACATTGTTGTCAGTGCCCAGTAAGGTCCTCACCAGAATTATTTTAAACAGAATTAAAGAATCCCTTGAAAAGCGACTGCGTGAAGAACAGGCCGGTTTTAGGGCACAACGCAATTGTGTTGATCTTATTAACACTCCTAAGATCATTTTAGAGCAAAGCAAAGAATTCCAAGCAACCATGTACCTGGCATTCATTGATTTTCAAAAGGCCTTCGATTCCGTGAAAAATAAAGTGCTCTGGGAGGTGTTCCGGAAGTATAGCATACCACAGAAGATCTTAAACATCATAAAAGATCTATATGATGGCTACAAATGTTGTGTACTCCACAAGGGAAATATGACAGAGCCAATAAAAGTAACAACTGGAGTTCGGCAGGGTTACATTTTATCACCAACACTTTTTCTACTTGTTCTAGACTCTGTCATGAGAAGAGTCACAGCAGGCAGGAGACGAGGAATCCAGTGGGGGATCCATGAACGTCTGGAGGATGTGGATTTTGCAGACGACATAGTTTTATTAGCTCAAAGGCTGACTGATATGCAAGGTAAATTAAACTTGCTGAAAGAAGAAGCAGAAACTATCGGCCTCAAGATAAATACAGGCAAGACAAAGAAAATGAGAGTAAATTCAGGGACCATAGAGTTGCCACTGTTAATAGGCGAGCAGCGGGTGGAGACTGTCAACTCATTCCTGTATCTGGGTAGTATAGTGACGGAAGATGGTGGAGCCGGAGATGACGTGAAAAATCGCATTAAAAATACAAATGCTGCATTCATACAATTGTATCCAATATGGAAAAATAGAAATATCACGTACAAAACAAAAATCCGTATTTTTAATACAAATGTGAAGGCTGTCCTTCTGTACGCCAGTGAAAGCTGGAAAATGGATAAAAAGATAACATCCCAGTTACAAAGCTTCATAAATAGATGTCTTCGACGCATCATGAATATTTGGTGACCAGAAAAAATATGTAATGAGGAGCTCTGGCGTATAACAAACCAGATACCTATAGAAGACCAGATACGAGAGAGAAAGTGGGGTTGGTTGGGGCACACCTTGAGAAAACCATATGGAGTCAGCGAGGAAAAAAAGCATTGGAATGGAATCCCCAGGGAACAAGGAAGAGAGGAAGACCAAGGGGCACATGACAGAGAAAAGTGGAAGGGGAAGCAAAAAGTGTTGGCAAGACCTGGGCAGAATTGAAGCAAATGGTCAAAGACAGAGACGGATGGCGAGTTCTCCTGGATGCCCTATGCCCCCATAGGGGCCAAAGGAATTAAGTCACGTAAGTCAAGAATTTTCAGGGGTACTCTGTCAGATCTTTTACTAAGGTGGGGCGGTGGTGGTTGTCGTATGCTCCGCGCATAGATCTTTTCACAGACGTACGAATCTATACTAACCTTTACTTGTCGTCATATGTGCGTCCTTTTTTGAACCGAGAGTGCGGCAGCCTCTGCTTCCTCAGCATCTTCCGAATTTCGTTACTAAACCATTGTGGGTCTATAAGCGCTCTCAGCTTAAATAGGAGACCGGGCCCGAGGCGGGCTGCGAGACAATGTTAATTATCGGGATAACCTTAAGTATCCTGTAAAACGGTTAAAAGGAAGACTGAGAAAAGTACTGAGTCCAGTCACATTAAAGACGACTGCTTGCGTCCGGCCATTCTAATTTAGGTTTTCCGTGATTTCCCTCAATCGCTGCAGGCAAATGCCGGGATGGTTCGTTTTTGAAAGGGCACGGCGGACTTCCTTCCCTGCCCTTCCGCAATCCGATGAGACCGATGACCTCGGTGTTTGGTCTCTTCCCCCAAACAATCCAACCCAGCCCCTTAGAGTAAAAACGACTGCTTGGAAATGTGTCCTGTGACCAGAGGGGCGCACAAAGAATGCCTGGGTTTCGCAAAGCCTTTTACCTTACGTTACATGCCCACCTTTTAAACAAAGCAAGCTGCCCACGATCACTACTCTGGTCCCTAAGATATCCCAGCTCCGCAGAGATCAACTGTGAGGGAAGCGAAGCTGTGTTCCATCTTTACACTTCGATAAGTACAAAGTGATGATAGATTGCGAAGACATTGACCCCTCCCAAAAGCTGGCTGGTGTGGCCGAGCGGTTCTAGGCGCTTCAGTCTGGAACCGCGCAACCGCTACGGTCGCAGGTTCGAATTCTGTCTCGGGCATGGATGTGTGTGATGTCCTTAGGCTAGTTAGGTTTAAGTAGTTCTACGTTCTAGGGGACTGATGAACTCAGATGTTAAGTCCCATAGTGCTCAGAGCCATTTGAACCATTTGAACCCTCCCAAAAGTATAAGGAATAACGTGCAAAGCTGAAACAACGACACCAGGCGAGAGCTGAGAGCCACTCCACGAGAGGGAAACTGGGGAAGGCGGGACGTCCGCGGGCTGTGGGATTCTTGCCGAGCCTACGGAGTGAAAAACTGCAGGCTGGCAACTGTCAAGCCTTGTAATTGCCTCGGCGACACGGGGTAACACTATACGCGCTCTCAGCTTAATTAGGCGACCGGGCCCGAGGCGGGCAGCGGGATAATGTTAATTACGTGCACCTAATTAATTACACTTCCCCCTGTGACGTAGGGAGCTGCCGACAGCAGCGGCGGCGTCCGGTAGTCGCCTCGACTGCCCCCGTCTGGCCGGCGTCTGCACAGGGGAAGGGGGGGGGGGGGGGACGGAGGAGACCTGGAGGGAGGCCGTGGGCAGGCGCGTCAATCGATCGCCCTAAGCCCCGTTCAGCACGGCCGACTTCCCGGACAAGACCGACTACTCGTGGTGTGCACTCAGAGGGAAATGCTCGTGGACTAGAAACCCTAATATACACTACTGGCCATTAAAATTGATACACCAAGAAGAAATGGAGATGACAAACGGGTATTCATTGGACAAATATATTATACTAGAACTGACATGTGATTACATTTTCACGCAATTTGGGTGCATACATCCTGAGAAATCAGAACCCAGAACAACTACCTCTGGCTGTAATAATGGCCTTGATACGCCTGGGCATTGAGTCAAACAGAGCTCGGATGGCGTGTACAGGTACACCTGCCCATGCAGCTTCAACACGATACGACAGTTCATCAAGAGTGGTGACGCGTATTGTGACGAGCCAGTTGCTCGGCCACAATTGACCAGACCTTTTCAGTTGGTGAGAGATCTGGAGAATGTGCTGGCCAGGGCAGCAGTCGAACATTTTCTGTATCCAGAAAGGCCCGTACAGGACCTGCAACATGCGGTCGTGCGTTATCCTGCTACAATGTAGGGTTTCGCAGGGATCGACTGGAGGGTAGAGCCACGGGTCGTAAGACATCTGAAATGTAACGTCCACTGTTCAAAGTGCCGTCAATACGAACAAGAGCTGACCGAGACGTGTAACCAATGGCACCCCATAGCATCACGCCGGGTGATACGCCAGTATGGCGATGACAAATAGACGCTTCCAATGTGCGTTCACCGCGATGTCGCCAAACGCGGATGCGACCATCGTGATGCTGTTAACAGAACCTGGATTCATCCGAAATAAATGACGTTTTGGCATTCGTGCACCCAGGTTCGTCGTTGAGTACACCATCGCAGGCGCTCCTGTTTGTGATGCAGCGTCAAGGTTAACCGCAGCAATAGTCTCCGAGCTGATAGTCCATGCTGCAGCAAACGTCGTCGAACTGTTCGTGCAGATGGTTGTTGTCTTGCAAATGTCCCCATCTGTTGACTCAGGGATCGAAACGTGACTCCACGATCCGTTACTGCCATGCGGATAAGATGCCTGTGATCTCGACTGCTTCTGATACCAGGCCGTTGGGATCCAGCACGGCGTTCCGTATTACCCACCTGAACCCACCGATTCCATATTCTGCTAACAGTCATTGGATCTCGACCAACGCGAGCAGCAATGTCGCGATACGATAAACCGCAATCGCGATAGGCTACAACCCGACCTGTATCAAAGTCGGAAACGTGATGGTACGCATTTCTCCTCCTTACACGAGGCATCACAACAACGTTTCACGAGGCAACGCCGGTCAACTGCTGTTTGTGTATGTGAAATCGGTTGGAAACTTTCCTCATGTCAGCACGTTGTAGGTGTCGCCACGGGCGCCAACCTTGTGTGAATGCTCTGAAAAGCTAATCATTTGCATATCACAGCATCTTCTTCCTGTCGGTTAAATTTCGCATCTGTAGTACTTCATCTTCGTGGTGTAGCAATTTTAATGTGCAGTAGTATAGCAACTCAATCAATAAATAACAAGTCAGTCCTCAGAACTGACCACCTACTCACTCTAGGAATAGGCACGTTATATACCAACGGAAAAATGAAAGACTGACTGAAAATTGTCCTTGTTCTTACCTCCTCTGCACGTTTGAAAACTTACCCAAAAGTGCGGGCATGCGAACATATTTGCGCTCTTTTTAAGAAGCAACTCTTATCTCACTCGCACGAGCTCTCCTAACTGTAACTCGTTCATACTATATGCCCAGTCTTTGGAAGCGGTAGCGTCCGTCTAGTACCTGGCTATTCGAAATGATGTCAGATGGAATGATCAGATTACACAAGTAACGGGCAAGGCGAACTCTAGATTGCGGTTTATGGGTACAATCCTGAAGCGATGCAGTCCTTCAACAAAGGAAATTGCTTACAATACGTTAGTTCGTCCAGTATTAGAGTGTTGTTCGTCTGTATGGAACCCTTAGTAGTCGGGTCTGATTCAAGAGATTGAGAAGGTCCAAAGAAGAGCGGCAAGATTCGTGACTGGTACATTTAGCCATCGCGAGAGCATTACAAATCTCATAGAAAGTTTGAAGTGGGACACACTTGAAGATAGACGATGCGCTAAACGGAAGGGGCTGCTCACTAAATTCCGAAATCTGATCTTCGCCGAGGATGTAGAGCATGTATTATTACCACCAACTTTCAAATCGCCATTCAAAGATAAGGGAAATTAGAGTCGTACTGAGGCGTTCAGACATTCGTTTTCCTCTCGTGCGATCCACGAGTGCCACAGAAAAGGGGGGGGGATATGACTTTGGCGCAAATTGTGCCCTCCGCCACACACCGCTTGGTGGCTAGCGGAAAATATATATATATATATATATATATATATATATATATATATATATATATATATATATATATGTGTGTGTGTATGTAGATGTAGTACATCGCTTTAAGTCGCCACTACTCATCCACTCATTCATTGTGCCCAGCTCATTGACATTACCTCTCTATGTCTCTGTGTCACTGTCTGTCTCACAGCCACAGTCTCTTTCTGTCCTAATACTGTCCCCTCTCACTGCCACAGTCTCCCCATGGCTCCCTCTTACTGCTACTATCTCATTCATTCCTCCCCACTGCTGTTGTCTCTTCTCTCTGTCACTGCCTCTCTGTTCGTCCTTGTCATTGTCATAGACCCTTTTTATCACTCGCTCTCACTCACTTTCACTTTCTCTTTCTCTTTATTCCTCTCCCATATGCACGGTCTCATTCACTCTTACCCTAGCATATTAGCGTTTTTTGTGCTCCGATAGTATCGTTTTTCCCCTGGTATCCTTTTTTCCCCTGTTACAGCAGGGAATGTCTCTCACATGAAAAGGACTTTATGGGTCAGTAAAACTGCAACTGGAATAACGCAATACTAATTTTAAACCTCAGACCGGATTTTACGATAGGAAAATTTCGTACGTGTTTCAGTACTACGACAAGGGCTCCTCAGGACTGTTCTGATGAAGAGGGAGGTACTTTACAGCATATTTCTCGGCGTTACATCACTTTATAAACTACGATTTCACCTCACATTAGATAGTACGTGCGTAGGGATACTTTGACCTCTGTATCTTGAAAACGCATAAAAAGAAAGAAAATTTTGTAAGTGGTTGGAGATTGGAATCTTAAGAAAATATTCTAAAATTTAGAACCATTTGGTGTGCATAGCGGTGTTGGAATCCGCAGCTCAGTTCTGTATCCAAAAACAATGTTTTTCGGGTTTTCTCAGAAATCGTTTGTTAACTAAATAGTTTCTCCATGGCAGATTACATCTAATGCAAAAACAATTAACCGACTTGCTCCATTTTCCTAAGCTGGAGGAACTGCGTAATATTCAAATTTCGACCCTGTACTGCAGGACAGACTATCGTTCTGTTGGGTGTGCAAGTACAAATGGTCTCTAGCCCAAGGTCTCTGCAAAACACTTGACTCTACCCTTATATCACCAAGAGAGTTATGAGCCCCGTTTTTATGCCCGGTGCTTTGAAAAATATGAGGCAGCGCATGATGTTGCATGTGTACCGATAGACTACCTAATATTTGTAGAGGATTTAGATATCTTAACTAGCGTCATTTCATTATCCCAAAATCAGACTGAACTCTTCTAAGAAACTGCTGAAAAAGTCGGGCTCTAGATACATTCGAGAGGACAGAATACGCGACCTGCAACAAACAAGTGCCAAAATACACGGAGACGAAATACGGCAAAATTAAACAAGTGTCACAATTTAAATATCTCGGTGAAATCATTCAGGAAAATCGAGTTAGTTTCATTTTCATAGGTCATTTGCACGATAAATGGTAATGATGTGGAAAGAGTTGTTTTACATTCACATCATAAATTAATTTGTAAATATTCAAAGAAATATGGGTGTGAGGTAGTAATTCCTACCCACCAGCTTTTACATATTGCAATTCTAGACTGCGCTCCACTAAGCGCCCATTGGTCCCGCACTGAGTGTGCGATGCCACGTTGCTTCACACTGTGCCCTCAGACAGGCGTAAGGCCCGCAGCATCGGAATATGCCTGCAGGGACGGATGTGGGAAGCGGCTGCCCCTGCACATTGCCGATTGTTGACTTCTTCCTGGCCACACCAATTCGGTCTCCAAAAGGTCTGATGGTGTGTTTCGCCCACTGTTCCCATCAGTCTTGATTCAAACGGCAATACTGCGTCTTCCAGTGTCAAGGTCCTCCTGGCTGGACTTGCTGCACCATTGGAGCTCAAAGGTGGTCTCCATGAACAAGGGATACACCGACACAGCTGTCACCTCCAACTAGATCTATTGTGAACCAAGTAGGGCCGAGCGGTTCTAGGCGCTTCAGTCTGGAACCACGCGACCACTACGGTCGCAGGTTCGAGTCCTGCCTTGGGCATGGATGTGTGTGATGTCTCTAGGTTAGTTAGGTTTAAGTAGTTCTAAGTTCTAGGGGACTGATGACCTGAGATGTTAAGTCCCATAGTGCTCAGAGCCATTTGAACCATTTTGAACCAAGTAGGTCGAGCCAATGGACAGGAGAAAAATTTGCATGGTAACTATCTCGTATGTGTTGCTTTTGCACGATAATGGTGACTTCACTTGCCCTACTTTCCTTGAGTGGTCGGCTTTCTAGGCGCTTCAGTTATAGCTAAAAGGCGTTTGCCTTTCAGAAGCAGCAGTGATCGTATCTTGCAGACTGTGAATAATCGTCCTTATGTCCAATTTATGGCTTGTTACTTCACTCTGCGTGGTCAACACATTACATCCTCCTCTTTCCATGATGACGTTGTGCTATATTAGTGCTTTGATCGTCCTTATGTCCAATTTATGGCTTGTTACTTCACTCTGCGTGGTCAACACATTACATCCTCCTCTTTCCATGATGACGTTGTGCTATATTAGTGCTTTGGACACAGTGCTGTGGTGGTGTAATGGTCATCATTAGTGGTTTTGACACCCAGTTCTGCCGGCCGCTGTGACCGAGCGGTTCTAGGCGCTTCATTCCGGAACTGCGCTGCTGCTACGGTCGCAGGTTTGAATCCTGCCTCGGGCATGGATGTGTGTGATGTCCTTATGTTAGTTAGGTTTAAGTAGTTCTGATGACCTCAGATGTTAAGTCCCATAGTGCTTAGAGCCATTTGAACCACCCAGTTCTTAGGGCGTGCAGCAATTAACTCTGTCTTGTGCCGATACTGTTTGACAATTGCTAAGGAACAACTGACGTTGGTAACAAATAGCCGCACAGGGTAGCCGCGTGCTCTGAGGCAACTTGTCACGGTCCGCGCGGCTCCCTCCGTCGGAGGTTCGAGTCCTTCCTCGGGCATGGGTGTGTGTGTTGTCCTTAGAGCATAAGTTAGTTTCAGTTAGACTAGATAGTTTGTAAGCTTAGGGACCGATGACGTCAGCACTTTAGTCCCACAACATCTTACCACAAATTCCAATTTCCTAAGTAACTAATGCCAGTTGTTACATCGCATTCGGGAGGATGACGGTTCAATCCCGTCTCCCGCCATCCTGATTTAGTTTTTCCGTGATTTCCCTAAATCGCTTCATGCAAATGCCGGGACGGTTCCTTTGAAAGGGCACGCCCGATTTCCTTCCCCGTCCTTCCCTTACTCGAGCTTGCGCTCCAATGACCTCGTTGTCGACGGGACGTTTAACACTGCTCTCCTCCTCCTCCTCCTCCTCCTCCTCCAGTTGTTACAGAACAACAGACAACTGCTACAGCGCACCAGACAATTGATGCTAAAAAGAAATCTAGAGACTGGGACATATTAACTGCAGCGAGACCTGTGCACGTACTCTCTGTGGGCATTCGACAGTTCATGCAGTACTCTGTTTGACGAAGGTTGTTGTGTAACCGATTAGTGCGACATTCCGTGTGGTAAGGCAACTTGTCCGCAAGAAGTGGACGAGCAGTTTGACGACTGGAAGCAGGTCAAAGTGTAACTACTGTGGCCACAGTAATCGGTGTGTCCAAAAGTGTCATCTCGCGCGAATATAAAACGCCGCTGAAGGTGGAAATGCAATGCTAAAGCATGCTGGTGGTCATAGACGGACCATCACACCGCAACCTCTAATGGCGAAAAGGGAACACACATCTCACTCCGAGGCAGATCGCTGCAGACCTTGCAACCACCACCGGTACACGTGTCTCTGGCAGAACCATTTTGTGGCGATTAAATCAGGCTGGTTTGTATGCTTGGAAGCGTGCTGTATGAATTCCAGTTCATTGGTGTACGGAGTATGTTGGCTGGAGTCAGCAACAGTGGTCCGGAGTGATGTTCTCCGACGAATCCCGCATCACTGTGGGAAGTGGTTCTGGCCACCAGTCAATGTGGAGAGAGGGCAGAACACATACACACTACGAATGTTGAACGTTATCGGTATGGTCTAGACGTTATAGTGTGAACAGGCATTAACATAAGGGGAAAACAACGCTGCACATCTTCGCGCGAGGTACCTCTACAGCACATTGGCATTGCAGGGACATTATCCTGGATCATGTCCGTCAGTTTAGGGGAGGGGTAGGAGCCGACTTTCTATTTATGACGACAAAGGATCGCTGAGGTGTCAGAAAGTATGGAATAGTCTGCATTTTCCCCTCTCAGAGAGGTCGCAGTGCGTACTGATAGACGGTAAATCATCGAGTAGAACAGAAGTGATATCTGGTGTTACGCAAGGTAGTGTCATAGGCTCTCTGCTGATCCTGATTTATATAAATGATCTAGGTGATAATCTGAGCATCCCCCTTAGATTGTTTCCAGATGACATTGTAATTTACCGTCTAGTAAAATCATCAGACGAACAATTCCAATTACAAAATGATCTAGAGAGAGTTTCTGAATGGTGCGAGAAGTGGCAATTAGCATTAAACAAAGAAAAGTGCGAGGTCATACACATGGGTACTAAAAGAAATCCGATAAATTTTGGTTCAAATGGCTCAATTGGCTCTGAGCACTATGGGACTTAACTGCGGAGGTCATCAGTCCCCTAGAACTTAGAACTACTTAAACCTAACTAACCTAAGGACATCACACACATCCATGCCCGAGGCAGGATTCGAACCTGCAACCGTAGCGGTCGCGCGGTTCCAGACTGCAGCGCCTAGGACCGCTCGGCCACTTCGGCCGGCTATAAATTTTGGGTATACGATTAATCGCACAAATCTAAGGGCTGTCAATTCGACTAAATACCACGAATTACAATTAAGAGCAACTTAAATTGGAAAGACCACATAGATAATATTGTGGGGAAGGCGAAACAAAGACTGCCCTTTGTTGGCAGAACACTTAGAAGATGCGACAAACCCACTAAAGAGACAGCTTACATTACACTTGTCCGTCCTCTGCTTCAATATTGCTGCGCGGTATGGGATCCTTACCAGGTGGGATTGGCGGAGGACATCGAAAAAGTGCGAAGAAGGGCAGCTCGTTTCGTGTTATCGCGCAATAGGGGTGAAAGTGTCACTGATATGATACGCGAGTTGGGGTGGCAGTCACTGAAACAAAGGCGGTTTTCTTTGCGGCGAGATCTATTTAAGAAATATCAATCATTAACTTTCTCTTCCGAATGCGGAAATATTTTGTTGACACCCACCTACGTAGGGAGAAATGATCATCATAATAAAATAAGAGAAATCAGAGGTCTAACGGAAAGATTTAGGTGTTCCTTTTCCCATGCGCCATTCGAGAGTGAAATAGTAGAGAAGTAGTATGCAAATGATTCGATGAACCCTCTGCCAAGCACTTAAGTGTGAATTGCAGAGTAACCATGTAGATGTAGATGTAGACCTAAACCCTATAGGCCATGCCTGGGATGCCGTAGGCAGACTTGTTTCTCAATGAACACCCCATCCACGAACCGTGCAAGAACTGGAAACCGCCTTAAGAGAGAAATGGGATAATATCCTCCAAGGACTCGTCAACGCTTAGGTAGGCAGCATAAATAACAGGAGCAAAATGTGGATCGGTACCAGAGGAGGGCACATTACTTGCTGAGAGTTCAATATCGACCTTTATGTTGGGAGTCTGACCTGCGTCAAACGTGTACGTTATTTATGTCTATTATTCAGCTTTCTCATGTGGTGAAATCTATGCCATTTTTCGTTATAAATATACTACTCCATCTCTATTACGAATTTTACTGTGTTTCATGTCTTCACTATTCCCACTAATTATTCTTGTGCAACAATGTGTCTGTTCCTTAGTAACTATTAACCACTGTAAAATCCGCGGATCTTCCTTATTGGCATTCCGTCCGACTATTGAATACTGACCTGCTTTGCTGTTCTCTTACGTTACCGAGGGGAGACTTTTAAAATTCTACGCTATTCCGAAGCCTATTATTTTGGGACACTTCATTTATAATGAGGTTCCAGATGATGGAGTATGTGCTTCAAATATGACAAGATCAGAAGTAAAATTTTTCTAATAAGAACTGATTTTATCAGACAAACCTGTTTTATGTTTTCATCTAGATCTGAAACTTAGAAACTCTCTCAGCTGGTAGCTGTCATTAAGTCCAGTCTCATTATCCGCAAACCTTACTGCACTGCGCCACCCGGGGCGGCAAACGGTCGTGGCATGTTTGTCGAAAGGACAGATCGCCACCATGCCACCTCTGTGTGCGTTGTGACACTTGTTAGCACGGGGATGATTCGAAACGGCGTCACGTCACCGTCACGACGCTGCCGCATGTAGTGCCACGGGACTTCTGTGTATATTGGGCTTCAGATGCCTCCATATGGCATCATCGACTGCTGAAGATTGTAATGTACTGGGTTCAGAACCAGGAGGAGGGATGGGCCTCTCCAGTAACGACACATCTTCTTGCTGATGGCGCTGGCGGCGCTGGAGGTCAACAACCATCTCACTCAAAATCTCCATGTGCACTGATTTATTCGTTAGGTATTTTATAGCGCCTAGAGTCCAATGGGGGAAGAGAGGTTCGAGTTCCTCATTGATAAAAAGAAAGTCATCACCTAAATGGAGTCCGGCCTCTGTTCGGGCGCGCTGGAGAACTTGCTCTTCTGTCAAACGTGCCTGTCTCCTCTCAGTATTGATGTCTGCATTCGGTGCATGAAAGTGAGTGTGGCGGCGATGCATACCAATTCCATTCTTTGCTGGATCAATTTCTGCTAAATCTGTTACCAGTATTTCTTGCTATCTGGGAAACAGCATCACGTGTTGTAGGAATCTCAATTCTACATCCACATGATTACTCTAAAACTCACACTTAAGTGCCTGGCAGAGGGTTGATCGAACCTTTTGCATACTACTTCTCTACCATTTCACTCTCGAACGGCGCATGGGAGAAGGAACACCTAAATCTTTCCGTTAGAGCTCTGATTTCTCTTATTTTATTATGATGATCATTTCTCCCTACATAGGTGGGTGTCAGCAAAATATTTACGTATTCAGAAGAGAAAGTTGGTGATTAAAATTTCGTAAATAGATCTCGCCGCAAAGAAAACCGCCTTTGTTTCAGTGACTGCCACCCCAACTCGCGTATCATATCAATGACACTCTCACCCCTATTGCGCGATAGCACGAAACGAGCTGCCCTTCTTTGCACTTTTTCGATGTCCTCCGTCAATCCTACCTGATAAGGATCCCATACCGCGCAGCAGTATTCAAGCAGAGGACGGACTAGTGTAATGTAGGCTGTCTCTTTAGTGGGTTTGTCGCATCTTCTAAGTGTTCTGCCAACAAAGCGCAGTCTTTGTTTCGCCTTCCCCACAATATTATCTATGTGGTCTTTCCAATTTAAGTTCCTCGTAATTGTAATTCCTAGGTATATAATCGAATTGACAGCCCTTAGATTTGTGCGATTTGTCGTATACCCTAAATTTATCGGATTTCATGTGGATGACCTCGTACTTTTCTTTGTTTAGTGCCAATTGCCACTTTTCGCACTATACGGAAATTCTCTCTAGATCATTTTGTAATTGGAATTGGTCGTCTGATGATTGTACCAGACGGTACAGCGTCATCTGCAGTCAATCTAAGGGGGCTGCTCAGATTATCACCTAGATCATTTATGTAAATCAGGAACAGCAGATGGCCTATGACACTACCTTGTGGAACGCCAGATATCACTTCCGTTCTACTCGATGATTTACTGTCTATCACTAAGAACTGTCACCTCTCTGAGAGGAAATTACGAATCCAGTCACACAACCGAGGCGATACTCCATATGCATGCAATCTGATTAATAGTTGCTTGTGAGGAACGGCATCAAAAGACTTCTGGAAATCTAGGAATATGAAATCGAGCTGAGATCCCTTGTTGACAGCACTCATTACTTCATGGGAATAAAGAGCTAGCTGTGTTGCACAAGAACGTTATTTTCTGAATCCGTGTTGTTTTTGTATCTATAAGTCCTTTTCTTCAAAATGATTCATAATGTTCGAGTACAGTATATGCTTCAAATTCCTACTGCAAATTGAGGTCAGTGATATGGGTCTGTAATTCAATGGGTTACCCCTATTTCCTTTCTTGGATATTGATGTGACCTGTTCTACTTTCCAGTCTTTAGGAACAGACCTTTCGTCAAGTGGGCGGTTGTATATGATTGCTACGAAAGGCGCTATTGTGTCTGCATACTCTGAGAGGAAACTGATTGGTATACCATCTGGACCGGAAGACTTGCCTTTCTTAAGTGATTTGAGTTGTTTCGCTTCACCTAAGATATCTACTTTTATGTCACTCATGCTAACAGCTGTTCTGGTATCGAATTCTGGAATATTTACTTTGTCTTCTTTCATAAAGGAATTACGGAAAACTGTATTTAGTAACTCCGCTTTAGTGGCACCATCATCGGTAACATCTCCATCGTTATCACGCAGTGACGGTATTGACTGTTTTTTGCCACTGGTGTATTTTATATACGACCAGAATCTCTTTGGGTTTTCTCCCATATTTAGAGACAATATTTCATTGTGGAAACTATTAAAAGCATCTCGCGTTGACGTCCGCACTAAATTTCGAGCTTCCGTGAAACTTAGGCAGTCTTGGGAATTTTGCGTTCTTCTGAATTTGGCATGCTTTTTTCGTTGCTTCTGCAACAGTGTTCTGAAGTGTTTTGTGTACCATGGTGGGTCAGTCCCGTCTCTTATTAACTTATGCGGTATGAATCTATCTATTGCTGTCGATACTGTATCTTTGAATTTGAGCCATATCTAGTCTTTACTTGCATAATTAGCTTGGAAGGAATGAAAACTCTCTCTTAGGAAGGCATCAAGCGAATTTTTATCTGATGTTTTAAATAGATATATTTTGCGTTAATTTTTAGTGGTTTTGGTTGATATGGTTTTGAGCGTCGCTACAATGACCAATGAGCAATCCCTGTATCCGTCATGACGCTCTCTATTAGAGCAGGATTATTTGAGGTTAAGAGGCCAAGCGTGTTTTCGCAACCATTTACAATTCGTGTGGGCTCATGAACTAATTGTTCAAAGTAATTCTCAAAGAAAGCATTTAGCACAAAATCGGAAGATGTTTTCTGTCTACCACCGGCTTTGAACATGTATTTTCGCCAACAAATCGAGGATAGATTGAAGTCTCCACCAATTATAACTGTATGAGTGGGGTACTTATTTGTAATGAGATTCAAGTTTTCTTTGAAGTGTTCAGCTATTATATATCTGAGTCGGGGGATCGGTAGAAGGAGCCAATTATTATTTTGGTACGGCTGTTGAGTATAGCCTCTACCCATAGTAATTCGCAGGAACTATCTGTTTCAACTTCACTACAAGATAAACTACTACCAACAGACACAAACACACCACCACCTAGTTTATTTAATCTATCCTTTCTGAACACGGTTTGCGCCTCTGTAAAAATTTCGGCACAATTTATCTCCGGCTTCAGCCAGATTTCTGTAGGAGTGGAGATAAAACTAAAAAGGGTTTTCAGCTGCTGACATCTAGGCTGCCCTGCATGGAAAGTGTATTATGCTAGTAGTATTACAGAGGCTACACAAGCAGATGGGAATGGCTGAGCGGGAGAGGGGAGGAAGAGGAGATGGATAGTGAGAGGGGTGAGAATCAGATGGACAGAGAAAAAGGGGCAGGAGGAGATGGGTAGAAGTGTGGGAATAGGAGATGGACACAGAGAGTGGATGAGGAGGTGGAGAGACAGAGAGAGGGAAGGAGGATTTGGGCAGAAAGGGATGAGGTTGGGATGGTCATGCAGAGGATGAGGTGGACAGTGGTACGGGAGTTGCACACAGATATGTGGTGAGGAGGACATAGAGAGATGGTGGAGGAGGATGTGGGTAGAGAGATGGGAGAGTAGGAGATGGACAGAGATGTGGTACAGGCTTTAAATGGGCCATTGATACATATAATGAGAACAAGACATCCCAGTAATCGATACAGTTTAAAGAGGAGAAGAGGAAAATGAAAAGTGAATGGGGGAAGGGTGAAATGGACAGAGGGTGGAGGAGATGGACAATGAGGTTGGAGTAGGAGATGGATATAGACAGTGGTTCAGAAAGAATTGGAGAAACAAAGTTTAGAGAAGGTAGTACATAGGCGAGGATGGGAGGATGAGGAGGACAGAGAGAGATGGGGGAAGGAGGAGGTGGAATGACAGAGAGGGGGCAGAAGAAGATGGGCAGAGAGAGGGGGGGAGGAGAAGGTGAACACATCCAGATGGGGTAGGAAGAGATGGACAGAGACAGATGAGAGGAGGAGATGGACAGAGGGAGGTGCAGAGATCAGTCGAGGGGAAGGTGTCGGAGGAGGAGGAGGAGGAGAAGGAGGAGACAGACAGGCAAGTGGTACACGTATTAAATGGACGATGAATGTATATACAGTGATGTCAAGGCAACCCAATAGTCGATACAGCGTAAGGAAAGTCCTCACAGTTGGAAACGCTTCGGACAGCTTTCAACTGAGAAGCACTGTCCATTACAAACTCATAACGACTGCTCACAGCACAGTTTTCTCGATATGGCTCTGCAAAGTAAGTTCACATTTTTTTTGTTTATGATTACAGATTGCTAAAAGAATAAATACAAAGAGACGATGGGACGAAGAGAGGGACAGAGGCAGGGGTAGGGGGAGAGTTGCAATATATGCGTCGAACGCAAAGGCGGAGAAAAATGCGGTTTGCAAATTTGACGAGTACAGAAACCTGGCTGCAGGGCAACAGCAACCGTTAAAAATTAAAATTTAGAGCAGCCACAAGTTTCAAGTAACTTTTTCTTTATTTTATTGTGATTAACTCCTCCAACGCGAGTGTCGTCAATAAAAGTTTATGTACTACCACGACGCTGTACACAGGCCGTCCTATGTAAAGTAATTTCTGATTAATCCTGTAGCACCAGAATTCAGTGGTTATATTGGCTGAAACCAAATATTTAACTCTGTGGGTATTAGTAAAGTGTACGATCTCGTAATTAGTCAGTTTCTAGTAGAATATGCAGCTCAACTCTTTCGCGTTAGCTTAGAAAAAATGTGTCCACATCTGTAACCTGAATTTATTCATTTTCATGTCGCTTACGTGTGCATGGAACTTTTGTGTTCATACCGCGGAGTCTACGACCTTCATAGTGACCATGACTTACCTCTGCGGAAACAACACATCTAGCTGACTTATTTCAATGTTAAGACGGCGGAATAGATTGACACCTTTTGGCGCTTTGTTATTTCAGTAATATTTTGTCTCATTTGTCGGCATTATGGCACCACGAATATTTTGCAGATATACCCATTTTGTTTGTGAGAAATTTTTCCAATTGGCGACATCATTAAAGGTCAAAATACAATGCAACATTTTACGTTCAGGGAAAACAAAAAAAAATGGTTCAAATGGCTCTGAGCACTATAGGACTTAACTTCTAAGGTCATCAGACCCCTAGAACTTAGAACTACTTAAACCTAACTAACCTAAGGACATCACACACATCCATGCCCGAGGCAGGATTCGAACCTGCGACCGTAGTGGTCGCGCGGTTCCAGACTGTAGAGCCTAGAACCACTCGGCCACTCCGGCCGGCTCAGAGAAAACAACATGGTCGTTTTATGTAATAGGTGCGCTATTTGTTTCGTCTTTTAAACACACAAAATTGTAGAACCGATGCAATTTCGTAAATTATTTTGTGATAATAATGACTGTATACTTCCAGGAATGTTACAGTCCCGTTCTTTATAGTTTACTCTCATAGTCCTAATTTTAAATCACATTTTTTTCGTTTGACAAACCTCATCGACGTTACGCTTTTGTGTATTCAGTTCTCTTGGAATCTTCAAGTTAATACGCAATCGGATCGAACATCAACTCAGAATTAACGCTTTTGACAGATATTACATTGATGGGGAAAAAACCTCAACGCCAAAAATTACTGTAGAATAATGAAATTTCGGAAGTACATTTGCCTAGGTAACATATTTAAGTGATTAACATTGCAAGATCTCAGATTAACGTAAGCGGAAGATAAGCCATTGCAAACTTGAAATGCAGGTACCTTAACAACCATTGTAGCCTCCAGAACGTTGAATGCAAGCATGCAGATGTGCATGTACTGTGTTGTACAGGTGCCGGACATCAGTTTGTGGACTGGAGTTCCACGCCTGTTGCACTTGGTTTGTCAATGTAGGGACGTGTGGCTCACGCTGGAGATGTCGTCCGATGAAATCCCATATGTGCTCGAGTGGAGATAAATCTGGTGATCGAGCAGGCCAAGGCAACATATCGACACTCTGTGGGGTGAATTGGGTTAAAGCAGCAGTACGTGGGTGAGCGTTATCCTGCTGGAAAACACCCCCTGGGTTGCTGTTCAGGAACGTCATCACAATAGATCGAATGACCAGATTGTAGTGCTCCTGTTATCATACGAAATCGCACCCCGAACCATTACGGGTGTAGGTTCAGTGTGTCTAGTATGCAGACAGCTGTAATCAAAACACGGCCATCACTGGTTCCATTCAGAACCAGGTTGGAAGGATAATGGGAACCCTTTCTGTATCACTTCGGAAGGGTCGTTCATTCTCTCCACAAAACATAACTGATTCTATGTTAGGCAGTAAAGCTGCTCTGTTTCGTTCTTTTTCTTTCCTCCTTTCTTTTTCAAAATAAATAGCAATAGCCTCTATTTTACCAGAAACAACTTTAGAAAATTATCAGCAGAAATTCAGCAGAAATACAGTAAATTTTCTTGGAAAGTCTTTGGAATATTTTCACTGCATCTTTCCTATTTCTGAAGTACTCATCTATTAATGAAGCGCTCTCACTGGGTGGTCACCTTTCCAAAGATGTTTTAAAATGAAAAGAATGCAGTACTTACAAAAAGCTCAATTACTCATTTTTCAATAAGCTATCCATTCTTTCAGTAAGTGGGACTTAACCTAAATTATTAATGTTTATTTTTGTAGGAGATTCGAAGATATTCTTTCCAACTGTTCTGACATCAAATCATGAAATACTTACGTTTAGTTGAAGGAAACAACCCGATTCGTTGAACGAGCCTGGATGGAGGATCACTTTGTTTGGTTGCAAGTGTTTTAAAAGAGTGGAAGTTCAGTCTGGGAGTAGCTAGATTATTGAAATTCCTTATAAGATCTCTGAAACGAAGATGAAACGACTTTTGAGTTGGCACAAAAATATAACGAATTGCTGATCTACAAATTTCAAAGACCTGTTCTGTTTAAGTTCATTTATTCTACTGAAAAAAGGAACTAAAGTAGATTAAAAACGAAAGTTCTGACTTACAGAAGGGAAGAAAAACATGCTCAAATTGTAGGCTTTGAGTCAGGTTAAGATATTTATCAAAATGTGAAATTTCATACTGATCCGATTAGCCCATATAAGTATATCCAACGATGTTATCAGAACATTAATGTCCTAGTCACTCCCTGCATAGATCGCGAAAAATGTATTTATCGGTACGGTCGAACAGTAGAAAAATAAATCTTTAAAGTGAATTTCCATTAAAACCCAGCTACCACAAAAAATGAGGTTCTCTACATTTTACATCATGGTGTTCGGTGATCCACTACAACCCTGGCAATTTTTTGATCATGTCTTGGTTTTCCGTACATATTAACGCAAACCCACTTACTCATCACTAGACTTCGGATTTGAGGCAAAAACCTATTTAAATAATATGAGCATAAAAATTGCTATATAGGCCTACTCATTTCAAAGATGATACCATCAAACCCTGACGTCTTTTAACGACCTAAAAGAGCCTATTTTGACGATAGAGCCTAATTTAACATATTTTGTCCTCGTATTTTTCGTCATAGAGTCAACTGTTGATTTTCTTGTTGAACTGCAGAAACAGTACATAAAATTCACGAGTCGTAGATGGCGGCAAATAGCTTCAGACATTTAACATATTTATAGTGTAACCTGCAATCTTACTCACATCGGTTATAGTTATTATTACAGCCAGGATTTCCATGGAAATACACGTTTTCGTATATGCTGCTTACACTTCTCAAACTCTGCTGTTATTCATTACCCAATAACCATAGCTTTTTGGTGTATGTTTACATATTTTGACCTTAGAGGAAGCAAATTCTTGCATATTTTGATTTCTTACACTTAATATGGCATACTTTACACTTTCCTCGTGCATGTTAATCACCTTTTTCTGACTTAAGTGTGTAATATTACGCGAATGTGCATAAAAGTGCATTTTCTCAATTTTGCTCTATAAAATATGGCATTTCTGTAAAAAAACTAAAAACCGTTTTATTCGACAATGATCTTCAAGTTTTCACCATGCAAAGATACAGTTTCGTTACCTGGGACTACTATATTTTGGCAAAACTTTAAGAAACAGTCATGCTTCTCTCTCCCTTCATCCAACAAGATCATTTTACATTCTTATTCCTCGTTGAATCTAGGTCGGAACTGAGGAAGTGATCAGCAATGGACAAGCGCGAGCTTTTTGAGACACCGGGATTATTACCAACAGGTCTGTTGAAATAAACAGACCTGACACTGTTCTGTTCACAGAGAACCTAGAACAATTTTTGGTGGCGAAAATGCGAAGGATCTGCAATTATTTAACCTTACAGGTTTCCAAATTTTCCCATTTAAGTATGCACCTGTCACTTCTTGGACTGTATGAAGATCGTTTACTGCTTTAAATAACGTCCCGGCAGATAGGCACATGTGCCTAAATGAGGAAAATTTGGATTATTATTTACTTATTACATGGCTTTCAGAACCGGGACTGCCCGAAGAGATGCAGCTCTTTTCATTTAAGAAGGGAGGCAGTATCTTGAAGGGAACTGGAATCAGTCAGGAAATAAAGGAATTCGGTAGGAATTGGTTGTGGCCTATAGTAAATGACCAATCACAGCACTTGCCTAAACTGGAAATGGGAAACCACAGAAAAAAATCTGCAAGGTTGAGGGAGGATGCATTCGAACCTCGTCCCCTGCCGAATCCAGATATTGCTAGCTCAGCGCCATTTTTTTTGTCCGCCAGATCAATATATATATATATATATATATATATATATATATATATATATATATATATATATATATATATATATATATATATATATGAAGTAGAGCAATCAGCGTTTGGTCGGTGGAGGCAGGGTGGTGGAGGGTCGCAACCCGAGGCCACAAACAAAATATCCTTATTATTCTTTCTAGGGGTAAAGAAGGTAACCAACCAATAAAAAATTAAAGCATAAATAGAACGTAAAGGCCGCCCTTATGATGGAACCAACATTAGACACGACACCCAATGCTACCATTGATCAACATGTCCATGGATCCTTCTAACCCCGGGCACGTCTTCAGGAAGAAAGGGTTCGTACGATTCTGTCATTTGTTCCGGTCAGTTCCGTAAAACTAACATGTACACAAAGTTAACTTCCCATACTCGACACACCCCCACTGTGGGGAGGGTCCAAGAAGATACTACCCATATAATTAGCAAATTATTGACGGTAGCTCGGGTGGCGTCTTAGACGAGTGAATCGTTCCAATAGGAAGGTCCAAAATTGAGAAAGTATTTGTCATCATCACGGTAAAGGTGCAATACGGCCACGCCCTTCATCCACAACACTGCATTCGTCTTAGTATGTGGATAAAACGTCATGTTTGGGATTATAATGGATGCCAAAGTCACTGCTGTATGGGTCGTTCGCTGAAGTGGGGCCAATATCAGTCTCGTCAACCTCCACAGCTCCATGGCGGACCCACATTCCAGGGTGTGCTCGTCTTTATCAGGTAGGTAGCACTGGGGACGTAACGGAAAATCAACCATACGTATGGAATGGAGTCTCTGGCGTTTCATATATTTGTGACTGACCACCAAAAACCAGGCCGCTCTGGTATCGGGATCGGAAGAGCGTCATGCCTGAGCGCCAGACCACCGGCAAAGTAATCGAGGACTCGGGGATGGCCTCGCGTCATATCGCAGGAAACATCAGGGGCCCTCTGCAGTCGCTCACTCGACAGGTCAGCGTTGACATAAGTGAAGTCTACAAAAACTCTCCTGTACGTGAGGTAATGGTGGTGAAATATGTGTCACTGCAATGGGTGGTCCGTGAGAGGTGGGGGCCAGTTCTTCAGAGTTCCTGCGCCTCAACGCACTGAGCTAGATTGGTCGCTGTGGATTATGGAAAAACTGTTTGTTCTGGACTGTTTTAAAATGAAATAAAATGGAACACAACAAAAGACAAAATGCTGATATTGCATGCTTGGTCAGCTGATAGTGCGTGAGTGCATGCGTATTTTAAGATTGAACTGGGCATTGAAATCCTGTCGTTGAGTTATTACAGTATTACAAGGGCGTAAATAGATTTTTGAAGAAAGGGGAGGGGGATTCGGTGCACGACGACTTGAAGCGCACCGCTGAAAAAAATCTTAGAAACGATTTATAGAATATGTTGACAACACGTACCCCTTCTGTTCTGTCCAATCTCCATACCATCGTTCCGTAACGGAATTGGTTATCATAATTGACTACCACCTGGGTGAGCAGACTGGAAGATACAGTACTGGTCATTACAATTTCTACACCCAGAAGAAGTGCAGATGATAAACGGGTATTCATTGGACAAATATATTATACTAGACCTGACATATGATTACATTTTCACGCAGAGTGCATAGATCCTGAGAAATCAGTACCCAGAACAACCACCTCTGGGCGTAATAACCGCCGTAATACGCCTGAGCATTGAATCAAACAGAGCTTGGATGGCGTGTACAGGTACAGCCGCCCATGCAGATTCAACACGATACCACTGTTCATCAAGAGTAATGACTGGCGTCTTGTGACGAGGCAGTTGTTCGGCCACCATTGACCAGACGGCTTCATTTGGTGAGAGATCTGGAGAACGTGCTGGCCAGGGCAGCAGTCGAACATTTCTGTATGCAGAAAGGCCCCACAGAACCTGCAACATGCAGTCGTGCATTATCCTGCTGAAATGTAGGGTTTCGCAGGGATCCAATGAAGGGTAGAACCACGGGTCGTAACACATCTGAAATGTAACATCCACTGTTCAAAGTGCCGTCAATGCGAACAAGATGTGACCGAGACGTGTAACCAGTGGCACCCCATACCATCACGCCGGATAATACGCCAGTATGGCGATGACGAATACACGCTTCCAATGTGCGTTCACCGTGATGTCGCCAAGCACGGATGCGACCATCACGATGCTGTAAACAGAACCTGGATTCATCCGAAAAAATGACGTTTTGTCATTCGTGCACCCAGGTTCGTCGTTGAGTACACCATCGCAGGCGCTCCTGTCTGTGATGCAGCGTCAAGTGTAATCGCAGTCATGGTCTCCGAGCTGATAGTCGATGCTGCTGCAAACGTCGTCGAACTGTTCGTGCAGGTGGTTGTTGTCCTGCAAACGTCCCCATCTGTTGACTCAGGGATCGAGACGTGGCTGCACTATCCGTTACAGTCATGCGGATATGATGCATGTCATCTCGACTGCTAGTGACACGAGGCCGTAGGATCCAACGCGGCGTTCCGTATTACCCTCCTGAACCCACCGATTCCATATTCTGCTAACAGTCATTGGAGCAGCAATGTCGCGATACGATAAACCGCAATCGCGATAGGCTACAATCCGACCTTTATCAAAGTCGGAAACGTAATGGTACGCATGTCTCCTCCTTACACGAGGCATCACGACAACTTTTCACCAGGCAACGCCGGTCAACTGCTGTTTGTGTATGAGAAATCGGTTGGAAACTTTCCTCATGTCAGCACATTGTAGGTGTCGCCAATAGCGCCAACCTTGTGTGAAGGCTCTGAAAAGCTAATCATTTGCATATCACAGCATCTTCTTCCTTTCGGTTAAAATTCGCTTTTATAGCACGTCATCTTCGTGGTGTAGCAATTTTAATGGCCAGTAGTGTATTTTACTATTTGGGCTATTAATGATAGCATTTTGAGCAATTTTTTTTAAAAGAAAGGCAACCGTCGCCGTTTGAACGATATTTTTGTTGATCAACGCGATTTTGGATGACACAGGAGAATCCAAGTGTATATTTAAGAACGGATTTTAATTTAATGTTATTTCTAATGATGTTTACCGCTCACTGCCTTTTGAAATATAGGAATATTATAACCCCAAAGTTCTAGCACTATCCTAATAACAACTCCACTACCAACATTAAACTGCTATAGATTGTTAATTTGGGTGTTACAGCAGTGCAAATATATTTTTAGCTTGGAATAACGCAAGTGGACGAATAAAAATCGCTTTTCTTGTTCTCTCTTATTCATAATTAGAAAGTATCAGAGCAACCATAGAATAAATATATTTACATTAAATTCATCTGCAAGTAAGACCTTAACTGATTAACAAAACAGCAACTGAGCTCACGTTGGGTCAACAACGCACAGTAGTAGGTCTTGACTAAAGTAGGGCTGGGCGATAGCCAATAGTGCTTTCGATATACCGGTAGTCCAGATCTATCGACGTTCTTGTTGACATCGGTAGAGCGTGTCCTTTTGTCGCCGGATGATTGAAAATCAAAATATCTCTCAATTTCACTTCATGACAGCTATGTCGTGTGTGATTTCATATAGGTGAAAGAGGCGGTCCGGGGTGCGGAACCTCCTGGATCGTCCCTTTGGCTACGTCCTTGATAAGTGACACGGATACGTCGGGATTTATTGTCAAATCAGTGCTGGTCAGAAATAAAAAGAGAGAATTTTTATATGACAGTGTCCTTACGCTACCTGCATCTGAGTGACGCTGAAGCACGTCTGGAGTACGGCGGTACTTTTCCGCTGTCGGCTGGCGTCTGCGCTTCTGCTGCGAGTCCGAACGGCAACTTGCGGAGCACCGTGTTGCTGGCCGCAGATCTCGGCAAATGGAATAGTTGAGCGGGCGGCAGTGGCCACCGTCTGCGGGAGGGTGGTGGGGGGGTGAAGTTTGCTCTAGGGCGGCGGGCCCGCGAGTAAGGGCCTCGGCCATGAAACATTCATGGCTATCCGAGCACAAGTAAGGATCCGCTAACAAGCTGCCGGCCGCCGTCTTCCCCCATTTCTCAAAGTGAGGCAACGACCGCCGCCCCTACGCCGCCGGAGGACCGCCGCCCTGACCGAGTGTTTATTTGTCAGTCCGGCGCCGCCGCTGACCGCGCGCTGCGCCGCTCAGCTCCTCTGTGGCTAGGGTTGCCGTATCGAGCTGGGACCTCGTCCCCTCACTCTGACATGGGGTACAGAAATGTTTAGAACACAATTGCATAGAACTTCAACAACACGGAACTAGTGAGTCCGTCTTGATGCAAAACACTTTTTGTTATTTATTTACTTATTTATTCCCCAAACTAGATTCAGCGTCAAATATTGCCATCATCACTGGGTTCTTTAAATCTAAAACATGCAGAAAATAGCATAGTTATACAAACACTGTAATAGATCATTATATTTGCACTGTTTTTTTCTTTGAATATAGTTTTGTGTGGATACTATCACACTGCCTTATTTACTGTACTTTGTAGCATGCTTTTAAGAATTGTTGCGGCGTATTTTCTGAGCTCTCTCTGTTTTTCTTGACATACATCATCTCAGCTGCAGCTGTGTGAGCGGCTGTTATTAAACAAATACTAATACGTGAACTTATGTATGTCAGCGTTACAGAATTGAGATTGCTGTAGCGTTATGGATACAGCGATTATAAGATCCAAGAAATTTAGTTTCTTGTTTTTTTTTTTCTATTTCGATTATGAAGTGGATTTCTGGGTGTAGTGTATTAGTGTTACTGCGTAGTTCTTCTATCCTATCCTATCATAGGCTATCCGATATCCTATAATAGGATAGAAGAGCTGCTCTAAAGAGTGACAGCACACATTCAACATTCGCAGAACACCTAACGAACAAAAACCATAAACCTATTAATGTTGAAAGCAACCTACACATCCCGAAACACAGCAACAGTCTATACCGATAACTAACGATAGAAGGCAATTACTGCCTGCAAAAGGCTGTAGTAGAAGGTAAAAACGTAGCAAAAGAAAACACAACACTTTGCAGCAGCACACTCTATACCTCTCTGAGAGAACTAACCCAGGACACAGAAAGCACAAAGCACACACACTAAAAACAACTACTCCCCCATCCCCATCACACACAGAGACATAAGTAAGGAACAGAAGTCGTAGGAACTCCCGCTACAGTTTTCATAGCCTTCCCGCAACATGCGAAACATTTCTCGCAACACACACGAACAGCAAAATGACGTAATGTTTTAGGTCACAGAAAATGAGCGAAAGTTTTGCTTTTCTGTGTATAAAATTAGCTGCAAACCGTCCAACGAAAGTGAGTACACGACAAACTAAGCAACAGCCTAGTACACACCAAAACTGAATCCATTACACTACCGCAATCCCAATTGTATAACGCTAACATACGTAAGTTCCCGTTTTAGTATTTGTATAGTAACAGCCGCTCACACAGTTGCAGTTAATAAGATGTATGCGGAGAAAAACGGCAACATAAAAAATACAGCGACAACAATTCTTAAAAACATGCTATTACATACAGTAAATAAGGTAGTATTAAAGTATCGACAGCCGGCCGGTGTGGCCGAGCGGTTCTAGGCGCTTCAGTCTGGCACCACGCAACCGCTCCGGTCGCAGGTTCGAATCCTGCCTCGGGCATGGATGTGTGTGATGTCCTTAGGTTAGTTAAGTTTAAGTAGTTCTAAGTTCTAGGGGACTGATGACCTCAGATGTTAAGTCCCGTAGTAATCAGAGCCATTTGAACCATTTTTGAAAATATCCACAGAAAACTATATTCAAAAAACAAGCAGTACAAATGTAACAATGTGTTACAGTATTTGTATAACAATGTATTTTCTGCATGTTTTAGATTTAAAGAACCCACTGATAATAGCGATATTTGTCGCTGAAACTAGTTTGCGAAATAAAAAGTAAATAAATAACAAAAAGTGTTTTACATCATGGCCGACTCACAATTCCCATATTGGTGCTTTTATATGCAAACACGGAGAAAATGGAAGAGTTCCAACTGGTACAGGGAATGTGTTACAGCAGAAGTAAATGGTACACCATATTTTTCGGAAGATTTCACGTTTTTTTAGAAAGTCTATTTTCGACTCTTCAGGCTTTCCCAGCGGATATGTTGTAAATATGTAGTCCTCATGAGTTTGCCGCCGGGTGACGTTGTGCAGATTCCACAATGTCTCCCCGGACCAATTGTCCGACATCTTCAGGTGGTTGAACCTTGCTCGTGGCTAGGTAAGACTGACGGTACCCGCACGTCGTCGCCCCATATATAGAACACGCGCGCCAAGAATGCGCAGGCGCGGAAATCACGCATACGCAATGATTTGCAGATAGATGGCACCATACTCAATGTGGGGAGGCAACGCTGCAATGACTATCAGCGTCATACACGCCTACGTGAACAGGAGAAGCCGGCAACTGCAGAACACTGTCTGAATACAGGGCATCGCATGATTTATGAAAAGAAGTTTTATCCCTGGCACCATCTTTCTGGGATTGCGTCATTAAGGAAACAATATATAACAGTACAGCTGATAATCTCATTAACAAGGATGAAGGATTTCAACTGAGCGCAGCCTGGAACCCTGCAATGGTTGCTATTAAATCACGATGAAAAATATCAAGATTTTTCGACAACAGACCCGACATAACATTGATCTAGTACGCTCTTGTAGTAACATCTGGATGCACTGTTAGTAAACAGTGGACGCGCAGGAGGGCCGCTCTGCCATTTTCGGTAGAAGGCGTTTGACTATGGCGCCGTCCGTCCGCAAATCATGGCCCATGCGTGATTTCCGCGCCTGCGCATTCTTCGCGTGCGTGTTCTGTACAGGGGGCGTCGACGTGCGGATACCGTCAGTCGTACCTAGCCCACAGCAATATCCAACTACCTAAATATGTCGTACAGTTGCTCCAAGGAAATATTGTGGAATTTGCACAACGTGATCCGGCGGAAACCTGTGAAGACTATTTACAAGACTTTTTTCCCTTCCATGTATTTATAAAATTCCTTGCAACTCAGCTTGTAGTTAAACTGGCATTGTAAGATTGATTATACAGTCCCTGGAAGCAGTCTATTTCTTTCATTACTCCACTGGGCCGAAATCATCGAAAATACTCTTTCCACAGTGGTGTCGTGTGCATAATTTTAGCAACTGGCATTTGCGTTCAGGATTTTCGGTTTCCTTGAGAAAGTAAACCCACCTTTCTTCCACGGAATGTTTAGACTTCCATCCTTCCTAGTCACGCTTACTTTCTAAAAAGCTCTTCAGATGCATATATTATTGAAAACAATTGTCGCCAGAAACCTTCAAACCATTTTTAGTCAGGTGTATAATAGTGTTCTGAATCATCACCCTATCTGGATCTTTCAGATAGCGTCATCCAGTCAAAAATCCGATATTTATTACAAGAAACAGCCCATTTCTCTAAGTAATCAAATGCTATGGTATAGAAAGCAATTCTCTTCCTCAAATTTCGAAATCAGATTAATTATCTGCATGTTGCGCTGACAGATGGCGTTACTTCAGTACTTGAACCAAGCTCGTAACAGCATTTTGCAACATCGGAACAAAATTGGGTCTTGTCAGGATGTCGGGACAAGAAGGTCCATTTCTTATGGGTGTTTTTCTTCTGTCGTTGCAATTACAAAAATGAGTGTTTTTTTCACCAGACGCGTTTCGCTTTATTGAGGTAAAGCATCATCAGTGGTCTGTAATTAAGTTATCTAAAAAAATGGCTCTGAGCACTGACCTAACTTCTGAGGTCACCAGTCCCCTAGAACTTAGAACTACTTAAACCTAACTAATCTAAGGACTTCACACACATCCATGCCCGAGGCAGGATTCGAACCTGCGACCGTGGCGGCCGCGCTTCCAGGATGTAGCGCCTAGAACCGCTCGGCCACCCCGGCCAGCTAAGTTATCTAAGTTTTGATTTGCTTTAAGATCGAAAAACAATATGTTGGTTTGTACTTGCGGTGTTTTTCGATTGATTTCTCGCTTACATCGGGAAATACGTTCTGCTAGCACACAGTTGCTGTTTTTCTTCTTTAGACACTGATAGTTGCGATCTAATTTTAAGTTGTTCTGCAGCACTATGCACTTGTTATGTTTTACACAGCACACTTTTCTTTGTCTTTATACTTCTAAGTGTGTGGTGTACGAAAAGGTGTGCTGTATAAAACAACAGAAAAGTATAATGTTGGAGAACAACTAAAAGTTAGAGCACAACTATCAGTGTCTAAAGAAGAAAAACAGCAACGATTTGCTAACAGAACGTATTTCCCGATGTAAGCGAAAAATCACCGTAAGTACAAACCAACATGTTGTTTTTCGATCTTAAAACAAATCAAAATGTAAATAACTTAATTACATATCACCGACTATGCTTTACCTTAATCAAGTGAATCGTGTCTGGTGAAAAAAACACGCATTTTTGTAGTTGCTACAACAGAACGAAAATACCTTCAAGAATTGTAAAGCGACTACGGACAATAAGACCACACAAATGGGGAAGTTGCATGACGGTGTATGTCCAGATGTATCTGGACGGATGGCAACCCTGTCGGTGGCCCAATGTGGCTGGCTCTGTAAACCACTTCAAACGTTCACTTTGTGTTTTGAAAAGGCAGTGAGCGAAGAAAGGAATTGTCTCGTTGTACGAGTTAATATTCACACACAGGAAATCATTGTGATTCAGTCCTCTGATGACTTGATAGTATTTGTCGAGAGTATTCAGGAACTGGATAGACTACCTAATCCTTCTACTACCAATGGATATACAAAATTGGACAAAAAACTCGGAATCACTAAAAACACATCATCGCGTCTAACATGATGTACTCGTCATTCAAAGCAGTTTCCAGTCATCTCGGAATGGGCAAGTACAGGCCCACTATGGGTTTCAAGGGAATTTTGTACAATTCTTTCTGCAAAATAGTGGAAAATTCGCATACCGGTGATGCAATTGGATAGTTGTCACGGACCCTTCTCTCCAAAGTAGGCTCAATAATACTAAAATCTGCTGACTATGGCCGCCAGGAGAGAAGCGACAATTCAACCTCGTGCTCACAAAACCAGTCCTGGACGGAGCGAGCTGTGTGAATAGGGAACACTGCGTCACCAGTGGGGAACAAACATTATACCTTTATTTCGTTCATCATATTGAATGTTTTAGGTAAGCCTGCAACTGTGTCATTCATGATTTAACTAATAAAAACTGTACTAGTTACCTACTTTTTCATACTTAGCAGAACTCGTTCCAACAACTGATTCTCATTTTCAAGTGCATTTGCTTACATGAATAGCTTTGGTGAAGTTTGCATGACTGATTTTCTGCCCCTCTTGCATTGTAGATGTCTTTTGAAGGACGTACTGCAATCGGCAAATCAGACAACATTAATCTTGGTACGTTTTTATGTGCTGTTGTTGGAAATGGTATTTCCGTTTTCCTATTTACAGGTATTGTGCATTCTCCATTACACAGAATGTCACACACACGCGATTCTCCATTCGTATTGTTTGTTTTAGTAACCAAAACATGCTACAAAAATATTACAGCACTGTAGTTTCACAAACACTTTGTACACAGCCAGATGTGTTACTGTGTTTCGGATTACATTATATACTATGTGATCAAAAGTATGCGGACACCTGGCTGAAAAAACTTACAAGTTCGTAGCGCCCTCCATCGGTAATGCTGGGATTCAGTATGGTGTTGGCCCACCCTTAGCCCTGATGACAGCTTCCACTCTCGCAGGCATACGTTTAATCAGGTGCAGGAATGTTTCTTCGGGAATGGCAGCCAATTCTTCATGGAGTGCTGCCCTGAGGAGAGGTATCGATGTCGGTCGGTGAGGCCTGGCACGAAGTCGGAGTTCCAAAACACCCCAAAGGTGTTCTATAGGATTCAGGTTAGACCTCTGTACAGGCCAGTCCATTACTCCGCGACAGGCCTTGCATTACGAACAGGTGTTCGATCGTTTTAAAAGGTGCAATTCCCATCCCCGAATTGCTCTTTAACTTTGGGAAGCAAGTAACTGCATTATACATCAATGTAGGCATATTTTGTGATAGTGCCACGGAAAACAAGGAGTGCAAGCCCCCTCCGTGAAAAACACGACCACACCATAACACCACCTCCGAGTTTTACTGTTCAAATGTATGTGAAATCTTATGGGACTTAGGTGCTAAGGTCATCAATCCCTAAGCTTACACACTATTTAACCTAAATTATCTTAAGGACAAACACACACACCCATGCCCGAGGGAGGACTCGAACCTCCGCCGGGACCAGCCGCACAGTCCATAGCTGCAGCGCCTGAGACCGCTCGGCTAATCCCGCGCGGCCTGAGTTTTACTGTTGGCACTACACACTCTGGCAGATTCGTAATTCGTCACCCCACACAAAATTTTTCCAATGGTCAATCGTCCAATGTTTACGCTCCTAACATCAAGCGAGGCGTCGTTTGGCATTTACCGGCGTGATGTGTGGATTACGAGCAGCCGCTCGACCATGAAATCCAAGTTTTCTCACCTCCCACATAACTCTCATAGCACTTGCAGTGGCTCCCGATGCAGTATGGAATTCCTGTGTGATTGTCTGGATAGATTTCTGCCTATTACACATTACGACCTTCTTCAACTGTCGGTTGTCTCTATCAGTTAAAGTCTGTACGCTTTTGTGCTGTACGTGTCCCTTCACGTTTCCACTTCACTATCAAATCGGAAACAGTGGACCGAGGGATGTTTAGGAGGGTGGAAATCTCTCGCACAGACGTATGATACAAGTGAAACCCAACCACCTGACCGTAAGTTCCGCGAAGCGCCCCATTCTGCTCTCTCACGATGTCTAATGTCTGCTGAGTTCGCTGATATGGAGTACCTGGTAGTAGGTGGCATCACAATACACCTAATATGAAAGACGTATGTTTCTGGGTGTGTCCGGATACTTTTGATCACATAGGGTATATACAGAGTTTTCCACTGATCTTGATCGGGCCAAATATCTCACGAAATAAGCATCAAACGAAAAAACTACAAAGAACGAAACTCGTCTAGCTTGAAGGGGGAAACCAGATGGCGCTATGGTTGGCCCGCTAGATGGCGCTGCCATAGGTCAAACGGATATCAACTGAGTTTTTTAAAATAAGAACCCATATTTTTGTTACATATTCGTGTAGTACGTAAAGAAATATGAATGTTTTAGTTGGACCACTTTTTTCGCTTTGTGATAGATGACACTGTAATAGTCACAAAGGTATAAGTACGTGGTGTCACGTAACATTCCGCCAATGCGGACGGTATTTGCTTCGTGATACATTACCCGTGTTAAAATGGACCGTTTACCAATTGCGGGAAAGGTCGATATCGTATTGATGTATGGCTATTCTGATCAAAATGCCCAACGGGCGTGTGCTATGTATGCTGCTCGGTATCCTGGACGACATCATCCAAGTGTCCGGACCATTCGCCGGATAGATACGTTATTTAAGGAAACAGGGAGTGTTCAGCCACATGTGAAACGTCAACCATGACCTGCAATAATTGATGATGCCCAAGTAGGTGTTTTAGCTGCTATATACTTATATGGATATGGTGTCTGTTTTTTCGGACATGTACTGGCGATACCGGCCATGACCTTCTTCTTCTGTGCGGATGCACACATATTCCCCGAACTCTTACGGGACTTGGAAGAATGTCTTCCACGAGTAATGAGTGTGTTGGGGTGGGGCACTACGAATGTAGTGTGTGGACATACAAGGTGAGAATGTGAGTCTCGCGGGAGGCGTGCGCGAGATAGTCCCTGCAGTCGCACTATCATCTGTGTCCTCGGTGGCTCAGATGGATAGAGCGTCTGCCATGTAAGCTGGAGATCCCGGGTTCGATTTCAAATGGCTCGGAGCACCATGGGATTCAACATCTGAGGTCATCAGTCCCCTAGAACTTAGAACTACTTAAACCTAACTAACCTAAGGACATCACACACATCCATGCCCGGACTGAGCGCCTAGAACCGCTAGACCACCGCGGCCGGCCCCGGGTTCGAGTTCCGGACGGGACACACATTTTCACCTGTCCCCGTTGATCTATATCAACGCCCGTGCGCAGCTGACGGTATTAATATAATTCTAATTTCATAATAACATTCGTCGACTTCAAGATTCCACAGACAGAGAAACACTTTTTAACATGCAAGCATAAATGAATGTGAGCAACGAGACAAGAAAGCTAGTCCAGGAAACATTAATAAATACGGCATCCAAATCGATGGTCACGGGAGAGAAACCAAGAAATGAGGCCGGGAGATGGCCAGTAACCCATCCTATTTCAATCAGTTTTTGAGGAAGTAATGGCATGGGTCAATGGGATCAATGGCCTAAAAGATAGGGCGTCGCAAGGAAAGAACTGCCAACATAAAATTTCTTGCCGTTGCTGATACAGACATCGTAAAAATTAACAGAAATGCAGCCAAAGAAACTCTAGAGCACTACACGAAATCTCAGCTAAAACGGGACTACAAATCTCATATAAAGAAACATAGCACATGGACACAAAATCCAGAGACACCCATTGGAAACTAAGTACGAAAAGATAGCCCAAGTAGAAAATTTTGAAATACATTGGAAGGATTATACAGAAAACAGGACTGAACTCATCATCCGAGAGATTATACGCGAAACTGGCCTGAACAAAGAAAGGGTCACACAACTACAGTAAGTAAACAGACTTAAAAGCAACAAGCACAACAAGTGAAGAATCTCAAACAGCACCAAACTAATACACTGCAATGCGGCCCTGTTCTCCTGAGAAACAGCAGCAGTCAAGGGAAGAACGAAACCAAGAGATTGACAGAAAAATACTGAGAAAGATTTACGGCATAGTTCAGAAAGGCAGAATTACCAATGGTAATAATGATAATAATAATCAATAATAATTATTAATAATAATCATAATAATCTGCCCGTGTACGGCTAAGCGCGTAAGTGTAACTTTTCTGGAGTCATAATTAGGTTCTGTTGATCACAGAGATTGTGTTTTGGATAGCCCTTGGGCCAGCGACCAAATGTATACATATCGGAAGAAAAGGGATATTTAGCCATTCCAAAATAAAGGGTCCAAATTTAAACATTACACTTTCTGCAGCCCATGCAAATTGAGTAAATCTCTTGTTTTTTCCGAATTAGGCGGCATCTAAAGTCGCCATTTGCTCATGTACCGTTCCTGAGAAAACCCCTAAAAAATATGATTTTTGGATAGGAAAAGTACCAGTTACGGGGATATGGAGATGGCCACTTCTCTAATTTCTATTGTTGATAGATAAAATTTTTGCCATACGTTCTTAAGATGACATTCTCGGGGAACTTCAAAACTTTTTTCGATATCACTATCCGTTACCGAGATCCAGAGGTTCCAAGTTATCATACTTATGCAAAAAACCATAAAAATCACTTTTTTGCCGTTTTTACACCTTGGGCACCAATTATCTGAATAACTAACTATAGCAACTGGCTCAAATTTTAACAAACGCCATTTTCCCATTTTCGGAAACCTGTATCGCTCATCAAGATCCTTGAAAAACCATGATCTACCAACTGTGAGGGTGACCACTTCTATAATTTCTGTTCATGACATATCGTCTAAATTTTTACCATATGTTTTTAAATGATATTCTCGGTGAACCAGAGTTTCAAAGTTACCTAATATCTGGTCTGAAGCGTAAACGAAGTTTTAACTGACGTAGTGACACATGGCAAGGGTTCAGGGACATTGCAAGGATTCTGAGGTCACCTAACTGAGTTTTTAGTCACCATTTCTTAGGCAATTAGACTTTATGATGCTCTGACTCTGTATAATGGGCACTTCACGCCTATGCAGATATGCCCATAGTGGTACTGCACGACAAAAATGTGGGTTTTAAGGGTCTTAACATGTGTGAAAAGAACTTAAAATGACTGCCAAAAATTATGTAAAGCTGGAAAGACAGAAAACTCAGTAACATATTTCTAATAAGGTTTTTACTCTTTTAAGATACAAATCATATGCAGGGCGTTTGGATGAATTTCGATCGATGAGGAAAGTATCCAGAAACAATGTGAAAAATATTTTGTGTTAATTTTGTAAGTCTATTATGAGGACTAATTTGTTGTTTACATATGTCAAAGTACGTAAACATGTCGAAGTATATAAATTAAATCAACTGATGAAAATTTTACTGACCTATAGAATTCGATTAATATGTAAGCAGCACACCCTGCTGTAAGAGAGAAAAGAAGAGAACCATCGAAAAAATACTCGCGTCGAAGCACTAAAAACACAATAGGTTCCCCTTGAAAAGTTCTGGCAGAAAATTGAGAAACCAGCTCAATCCTCAGCCAGCCTTCCTCACGAAATATTTTAACATGCGAACATATACACGCTCTTTGTGCTGACAGGCTGTTAGAGAGACAGTAACAGTGAAAGGCAGAGGAGACAGTGACAGAGGGAGATAGAGAGGAGACTGTGATGGTGGAGAGAGAGAGAAAGTGGCAGTGAAAGGGAGAGGTGGAAGAAGACAATAGCAGTGGTGGCCAAAGAGCGAGGAGATATTGATGGTCAGTGACACACAGTGACAGTAAAAGCGGAAGAGAGATGGATGTAGATAGAAGCATTTGTCTTCCAAAATATTAAAAATACTTCATACACCTAGGTCGAGACCCCCCCCTCTCCCCTCATCCCTCCCCCTCATCACCCATCACACTGTTATGTGGACGCCCTTGATATACCAGAAATAAATAGAGGGGGAGTGGGAGAAGGATACAATGGGAGAGAGATATACTCGTATATATTTTCGGCAGTGAAAGAAAGATTTTAAATAAGAAGGCTTAAGTACGAAGAGGTACTGGATAAAAGGATTTAGAATGTCCTGTGTCCTGTGAATATATTCGCATGCCAAAATTTTTGGTAAGGAAAGTGGGTTCCACACTTCTGCCTGAGTCTTTTAAAGAGGAACATACTCGATTTCTTGTGGTTTGTTAGCATTTTTCCATTGTATCAGTAAAACGCCGAAAATTGTCGATGTATTAGGACATGGTAACACAGCAACTAAAGTTGTATCAGAGAGAGTGAATCACCCACACTACGTCGCCTGTGACATGGAAAGTTAGGGAGAGAAGTATATATGTATATTTGATAACATTCTACCACGTAAGCGCCTTATCATTTGGCGCCCCTCCCCTTCTCCCTTCCCCCATATCCTACATACGCTTCCACTAGTGTCAGTTGTCACTACTAATTGTGAGCCACAGTGCATACAAATCTAGCACTTCGATGCCCTTCTCAACTTGGCAGCCCAACCGGCTGCTATAATTGTGATACGTCGTCCATGGAAACCTTACAGTTGTAGCGCCCCCCTCAGCTTTGCGCCCAAAGCGGTGGTTTGTGTCGTTTGGGCCATAAACCGGCCGGGAATGCATCAATTCAGAATCAAAATAACACAGCGCGAGATGAAGACAGCTGCCATATCCCCGTGTGTACAAATGTACAAATGACTAAATTCGAGATACAGATATAGACATATTTTTCTAAGCTCACGCGAAAAAGTAGAGTTACATATTCAACTTGATACTAACTGCGTAATTGCAGACATATCAGATTGATGCATCGTGTTACGAAGGAATTTCGTGGTACAAGGAAAAGAATATGCATGTAATGCAGGTGTTGTTTTTGTCTCAAAACGCTTTTCTGCACTTCCATATTGGTAGCTAATTATCTAATAGCAAGTGCTTTCGCAGATTTCGTTCCATTTGTCACCTGAATAAGCGCTTAAGGCTACTACATGCTTTCGTGAAAGGCGACAGCACTATTGCTCTAAGGGTATCAAGAGCCTAACTGATAGTTTTGTACATGGTAGAGAGAGGATCGCGCACTAAACATTTTGTACGAGCAACATGTAGCCTACTATTTGCGTTAGTGAACATCTACATCTATATGGATACTCTGCAAACCACACTAAAGTGCCTTTCAGAGGGCTCATCGAACTGCCTTCACAATAATTCTCTCTTATTCCACTCTCGAGTAGCGCATGGAAAAGACGATCACCTGTGTCTTTCCGTGCGAGCTCTGATTTCCCTTATTTTATTATGATGGTCGTATCTCCCGGCGTAACGAAAAAAGTGTTTTAATGGTGTCTGTCCCAAATCCTGTATCATGCCCGTGACATTCTCTCCCCCATTTCACGATAATACAAAATGAGCCTCTCTTCTTTGAACTTTCTCGATGTACTACGTCAATCCTCTATGATAACGATCCCAGACCACGCAGCAGTGCTCCAAAAGAGGACCGACAAACGTAGTGTAAACAGTCTCTTAGGTAGATTGTTATATTTTCGAAGTATTCTGGCAATAAAAGGCAGTCTTTGGTTTGCCTTCCCCGCAACATTTTCTGTGTGTTCTTTCCAATTTAAATTGTTCGCAATTGTAATTCCTAGGTATTTAGTTGAATTTACGGTCTTTAGATTTGATTGATTCATTCTGTAACCGAAGTTTAGCGGATTCCTTTTAGTACTCATGTGGAAGACCTCAAACTTTTCATTATTTAGGGTCAACTGACAATTTTCGCGCCCTTCAGATATCTTTTCTAAATCATTTTGCGATTTGTTTTGATCTTCTGATGAGTTTACTACACGATAAACGACAGCGTCGTCTGCAAACAACCTAAGACGGCTGTTCAGATTGTGTCCTAAATCGGTTATGTAGATAAGGAACAACAGAGAGCCTCTAACACTACCTTTGGGAACGTCAGATATCATCCTGTTTTACTCAATGACTTTCAGTCAATCAATTACGAACTGTGACGTCTCTGACAGGAAGTCACGAATACAGTCATATAACTGAGATGATATTCCACAAGCACGCAATTTCACTACAATCCGCTTGTGTGATACAGTGTCAAAATCCGTTTGGAAATCTAGAAATACGGAATCAATTTGAAATCCCTTGTCAATAGCACTCAAAACTCCCTGTGTGTTTCACATGAAAGATGTTTTCTAAATCTGTGTTGACTATGCGTCAATGATCGTTCTCTTAGAGGTAATTCATAATGTTCGAATACAATATTTGTTCCAATATCCCGCTGCATATCGACGTTAATGACATGGTCCTGTAATTTAGTGGATTATTCCTACTGCCTTTCTTGAATATTGATGTGACCTGTGCAAGTTTCCAGTCTTCGTCGAGCGAACGGCTGTATATGATGTATGGAGCTATTGCATTAGCATACTCTGAAAGGAACCTAACTGATATACAGTCTGGAGCAGAAGACTTGCTTTTATTAAGTGATTTAAGTTGTTTCACTATTCTGAGGATATATACTACTAAGATACACATGTTGGCAGCTGTTCTTGGTTCGAATACTGGCATATTTACTTCGTCTTCTTCGGTGAAGGAATTTCGAAAGGCTATGTTTAGTAACTATGATTTCGCAGCAATGTCGTCGACAGGATTTCCATTGCTATTACACAGTGTCTTGCCAATAGTATACTTTACATAGCGCCAGAATCTCTTTCGATTTTCTGTCAGGTTTTGAGACAAAGTTTCGTTGTGAAACTATTATAAGCATCTCGCATTGTTGTCCGCTCTAAATTTCGATCTTCTGTAAAAGATCAACAATCGTGGAGATTTTGCTTTCGTTTAAATTTGGCATGCGTTTTTCGATGTTTCTGCAACAGTGTTCCGACCTGTTTTGTCTACCTAGGAGTATCAGCCCCGTCGTTTGTTAATTTATTTGGTATAAATCTCTCAATAGCTGTCGATACCATTTCTTCTGGAGATTATCTCACAGGAAGGCATAGAGTAAATTTTTATCTGCTTTTTTTGAATATGTATATTTTTCGTTTATTTTTGGTGGATTTGGGGGTTACAATATTCAGTTTCGCTACCACAACCCTGTGGCCACTAATCCCTGTATCGATTTTGATGCCGATAATTAGCTCAGAATTATTTGTTGCTAAGAGGTCGTGTTTTCACAACAGTTTACTATTCGAATGGGCTCATGAACTAACTCATCGAAATAATTTTCAGAGAATGCGTTTAGCATGATTTCGTATGATGTTTTACGCGTACCTCCAGGTCTAAACATGTATTTTCGCCAACATACCGAGGGTAAATTTAAGTCACCACCAACTACAATTTTACGAGTGGTGTACATGTTTGAAATTAAGCTCAAGTTTTCTTTGAACCTTTCAGCAATTGAATCATCCGAGTTCAGAGGTCGGTAAAACGATTGTTTTATTCCGGTTGCCAAGAATGACTTCTGCCTATACTAACTCACAGGAACTATCCACTTAAATTTCACGACAAGATAAACTACTGCTAACAGCAACAAACACGCCACCGACAACTGTTTTTAGCCTATCATTCTGGACACGGTTAGGTTCTTCGCAAAAATGTCGGCTGAACTTATCTCCGGGTTTAACCAGCTTTCATTGTCTAAACGGTTTGAGCATCTGTGCTTACTATTAACGCTTGGAGCTCTGTTTTTGTTTCCAACACAACTATAGCAATTCACAACTATTATACCGATGGTTCCAGTATCTAAGGTCTTCCTATGTCTGACCTGCACCCTTTGAAGCCCATTTTGTATTTCCCCGAGGCCCTCTAACCTAAAATATTGCTCAGTCCACGCCACATAGCCCTTGCTACCCGTGTAGCCGCCTCCTGCATGTAGTGGACTCCTGACCCATTCAGCAGAACCCGAAACCCAACCAACCTCTGGCTGAAGTCGATCGTGCAGCCTACACGGTCGCAGAACTGTCTGATTCAGACCCTCCACTTGGGTCTGTACCAAAGGTCCACAATCGGTCCTTTCGACTAATGAAATAGCTTTTAGGTTATTTTCCATTAAATTAACTTCATGAGCAATTCAAAGACAGAAAGATACATCGAGCTGATTTTGTCTTGCTTGCCTCTTTCACACAGTTGTTGAACTCCAAGTTCAACTTTATTACATACAGAAGACACTTACGGTAAAACGAAACACACGTTTTTTGTAACTGGAGTATTCAGTGCACTCATTAAAATGTATTCATTGAATTTATTTAAGGCTTATTACACAATTTCGTTTTTGGCAGCCATATAGAATAAGAAAACATTCAGATAGAGTTTCAGTGTTCAGTCACACCGTAAATGCTACCATACTATAACTGGAACTAAAATCGTTTCAGGCAGCCTCTCGAAGATGATCGCTGTACTGGACATCCTGCGAGAAAAGTCAAGCAAATACACAATGACGATGCAACCAACATTACTAATGAAGACTTGCGTGTAATGTTCGTAGAAACCAAAAATATCCTAGTAACCTGGTAGTTTACGCACAAACATCACTTCCAGGTGAAGTCCCGTACCCGGTCTTGCAATACTGTGGTGTTTAAAAAGCCCAGATGAAAACGGTCTAGAAGTCTCATAAACTTAACTCCTGGCTCAGGCAGGAAGAGAGTGAGCTCATAGCAGGCAGACAGGGACCTAGTGTCTAGATGCAGAGAAAATTCCTTTCTGAACGCGAAGCAGTTGCGGCGGGAGACCAACTTTCCCGGCTCCAGTGACACGATTCGCCGAAGGCTGAGGGACGCTGGACTGCATACACGACGATCCGCCGTGAAACAAGAGCTCAGCGAAGACAACGTTTTATACCGGCCAGCATTTGCGGAGCTCCATCTGAGGGCGTCGTGAGACAACGTCATTTTCACTGATGAGAAGGTGTTTTCCACCAGTAACGACGGTCCACGAATCGTTTCCAGGCCGCAAGGGAATCGCCATTGACGCGAATATATAACCACGACGAGAAGAAGTGGCCGGCTATACAGGGTGTTACAAAAAGGTACGGCCAAACTATCAGGAAACATTCCTCACACACAAATAAAGAAAAGATGTTATGTGGACATGTGTCCGGAAACGCTTAATTTCCATGTTAGAGCTCATTTTAGTTTCGTCCACCTACGCTCAATGGAGCACGTTATCATGATTTCATATGGGATACTCTACCTGTGCTACTAGAACATGTGCCTTTACAAGTACGACACAACATGTGGTTCATGCGCGATGGAGCTCCTGCACATTTCAGTCGAAGTGTTCGTACGCTTCTCAACAACAGATTCGGTGACCGATGGATTGGTAGAGGCGGACCGATTCCATGGCCTCCACGCTCTCCTGACCTCAACCCTCTTGACTTTCATTTATGGGGGCTTTTGAAAGCTCTTGCCTACGCAACCCCGGTACCAAATGTAGAGACTCTTCGTGCTCGTATTGTGGACGGCTGTGATACAATACGCCATTCTCCAGGGCTGCATCAGCGCATCAGGGATTCCATGCGACGGAGGGTGGATGCATGTATCTTCGCTAACGGAGGACATTTTGAACATTTCCTGTAACGAAGTGTTTGAACTTCCGCTGGTACGTTCTGTTGCTGTGTGTTTCCATTCCATGATTAATGTGATTTGAAGAGAACTAATAAAATGAGCTCTAACAAGGAAAGTAAGCGTTTCCGGACACATGTCCACGTAACATATTTTCTTTCTTTGTGTGTGAGGAATGTTTCCTGAAAGTGTGACCGTACATTTTTGTAACACCCTGTATGTTACCTGCTGCGGTTGGATTTCTGCGAGAGGGGCGGGAATTCTTCACAGGACAGAAGGAACTCTGGACAGCGTGCAGTATGCCCACATGTTGGAAAATGTGATGCTTCCGTCAGTGCGAATGCTGTACGCAGAAGGGGACGTCACATTGCAAGAGGACCATTCTTCCACTCACAAGTCTGCATTTGTTCAGCAGCGGCTCTTCATGATTGGCGTCAACGTCATGGACTGGCCGCCACGGGCGGCTGATATGAACCCCATGGAAAACATGTGGGCTGAGGTCGACAGAACATTAACAGAGAACTGGCCACAAAACCAACCAACTACTGCGGACGCTCTATGGGACTGCGTCCTGGAAGCCTGGGAGGAAGTTGTTTCTTCAGGCTGTTACGTCCGACGGCTTATACATTCTATGCCAAGACGCATGGTAGAAGTACAAAAAATGAAGGATTCTGGATAAAATATTAGAGTCCTTAAAATGTTTTGTTATATCTTCTTTTTCGTCATTTTTCCTCATTGGGAGCTAGTGGAAGATCGCGTGGCAACAGGAATGATACAATATGGGTTAGTTTTCCTTTGAGTTGCCTTTTTAATTCAAGTGGGTTTCTTTTGAATACACAGTTTGTTAAATATTCTTTTTTGATTTCATTTATACCCTGTGTAGATACTTACAAACTAATTAGCGTAGATGGACTCTGTCACAATAGTTTTTGTTATTTCAAATACATCTCTCTCTTCCCCTCCATCCATGAATACACTCTCCGTCCTCCCCACAACACGCAAACGATGTCTTATTATGTTTACTCTTTGTTAATATCTCCTTCATTCTCTCTCTCTCTCTCTCTCTCTCTCTCTCTCTCTCTCTCTCTGACACTATCGCCGCAAGTGCCCTTCTATTTCATTCCCCCAAAACTTTATAAACAAATCTAGCGGTTTCCATTGACGCTACATTTTCTCTTTTAATTGCTACTGTCTTTATTCTCCATCATTCCTCTCAACACCTATGAAAACGTATTCTTTGATCTCCCCTTCCCTATAACCCATTCATCGTTCTGAAAACAGTCCTTCCTTATCTCTCGGTCCTAAGATAAAACGAACTGTGGCACACATCTAAGTAAGCAAAACTTTGTAAGCATTTCACTCTTATGTTTTGCGCTTCTGCACTTCTATCCATTCCCAGATCTCGCCCTCCTTCCTGTTACCCGTCCCTTGACGTCTGCATCTACATCAAAATGAATATTCTGCAATTCATAATTATGTGCTTGGCAGGGGGTTCTGTGGTCTGGTGGATTAATCTTGTATTGATGTGTGAAACGTGTAGGTTCACATCTCACGTCAGGCGTAGATTTTTAACACACACAAGAATCTCTCCTTCACCTCTAGTGACGCCAAGTGCAGAACACCAGTAATCTCCGTAGATCAATATCCGCAGTAAAGATAAAATCTCTTCGCTACCAGCTGGGGCAGAGCGGCATTCGTTTGAGCTGTGACAGATGGAGAAACCCCGGAAGGCAGAGACTGTCACCAGCAAGCCGTCGTAAACTAGAAAACGTATTTCATTTAATGAACCAATGGCCATGTAAGTTCACAAGGCTCTTACTTTATTTGAAACTGAGACGTTGAAAATTGTGGTGCTGGACTGGGATTCGAATTCAATTTCACCGTGTTCCCCAAGATTGCAAACTCTTCTAGGCCTCCTCGAAAGGCACCTATCTGGTTTCGAATCCTGATCAGCACAAAATATTCATTATTTCATTTCAAGTCCTAGCATGTGCACTCCGAACTTTCAAAAGTTTCCTTACATCTTTTCAAGTTCAAACATTCCTCTCCATTCTATTGGCAAAAACGGATTTGGGTTTGACGGTGTGTTCGTTGTGATCACCAACGACGATATGTTGTGAATTCAACTTCTAGCCAGCAAAGTATTTTCCATCACATCGTTGAAAGTACAAACATGCCACTCCTAGCTATTACTGGAAAAGAATTTGATAGTTAAAGTGTCTTCATGACCACGTGTGCGCGGTTTGAATTTCATTCTGGACAGAACTTTTCGTCGTCTGATGTCTAGCTAAACATGCGCACATCTCGCTACTGGTGAACCAACAATAGCTATTTATCGTCTGTTCCTGGCTAGAAAACGACGGTGCTAGATGCTGGGTTCGAATCCCAGTCAGGCAAAAACAATTCTATCGTCATTTAAGGATCCAACATCTCGCTATTGGTGAAATCATTTGATATTTAACTTCTGATTTTACGTACTTCGTTAACAATCCGATTAGATGCTGGGTTCGCATCCCTGTCACAAGCTTTACATGAGCATACCTTGTTCCTTGTGAATGACACCATATTAAACATCGTTGGGGGTAGTTCCCAGGAAGATAACTGTTATGACAGGATTCCCAGTTCAGTACAAACATTTTCGTCATTTATTTTCAGGATCTGAATTGATAACTGATGTGCAAATGTCTATACTTCACGTCTTTTATGCCTAGTGATCGGGGTCTCAATAAGCACAAAAAAAGCTTAGCTTAGTTAAGCAATGGGCTTTAGGGGCTTGGGTTTGAATCCAGGTCCAGAACGACGACGTCGGTCAGGTCATTTAAAGTTCAAATTTGTGTACACGTAGCTGCTGATGTGTTACTAGAACAATGATATTACTGGTGATTCCCTGCTAATGTTGAGATTTCCGCAGAGTGCTTGTTGTCATTAATCGCGATTTTTTACTGGTTCGTCCAATATCCAGTTTCCAGAGCCACTCGCCGTTGAGCGACGTTCAGCACGTGGATGGAAAACCTTTTCTAGAGCGAAAAACTTTTTTCCAATTGCCGTACAGCTTTTTAACTCCATATATTGTCTCAAGTATTTAATTTTGACTACGGATTACTGTACGATATATGTAAAATAATTCATTTTCTCAGAACTTTTGGAATCTCACATGTTGTAATTAAGGTTAGTTTATGAGTGTTATGGGGTGTCTCATCGCTAAGAACGTGTTTTCTAATATGTTTTGTATGAGGATATTAGTTGACGCTTAGACTGACTGCCATAAAGACCTTTGGTCTCTAGTATTCTCTTGCAGTACCCATTGTGCGTAGTCCAACGAAAGTACCCCATGGGGTTTTGCTGTTTAGAGGACCTGCAACACAGTTACGTTATGTTGGTAGTATTCGGCAGTGAGCCACTTTTTTTGCTGTCAAGTGTACGTGTCACCTGCCAGACTCGTATCTAGACGTATCAAGGGTCCCCTATCACTCCAATTGCATACACTCCACACCATTACATAGCCTCCACCAGCTTGAACAGTCCACTGCTGACATGGATTCATGAGGTTGTCTCCATACCTGTACACATCCATACAGTAGATACAGTTTGAAGCGAGACTCGTCCGAGCAGGCAACATGTTTCCACTCATCAACAGTCCAATGTAAGTGTTGACGGGCCCAGGCAAGGCGTAAAGCTTTATGTTGTGCAATCAGCAAGAGAACACGAGTGGGCCGGCCGCAGTGGCCGAGCGGTTCTAGGCGCTTGAGTCTGGAACCGCGCGACCGCCACGGTCGCAGGTTCGAATCCTGCCTCGGGCAATGGATGTGTGTGATGTCCTTAGGTTAGTTACGTTTAAGTAGTTCTAAGTTCTAGGGCACTTATGACCTCAGATGATGAGTCCCATAGCGCTCAGAGCCATTTTGAAGAACACGAGTGGGTCCATATCGATTATGTTTCGTAAAATGGTTCGCACACTGACACTTGATGATGGTCCAGCATTGAAATCTGAAGCAATTTGCGGAAGGGTTGTTCTTCTGTCACGTTGAACGATTCTCTTCAGTCGTCGTTTGTCCCGTTCTTTCAGGATATTTTTCCGGCCGCAGCGATGTTGGAGATTTGATGTTTTACCGGATTCCTGATATTCACGGTACACTCATGAAGTGGGCTACGGGAAAATCCCCACCTCATCGCTACCTCGGAGATGCTGTGTCCCATCTTTCATGCGCCAACTGTAACACCACGTTGAAACACTCTTAAATCTTGATAACCTGCTCTCGTAGCAGCAGTAAGCGATCTAACAACTGCGCCAGGCACTTGTCTTATATAGGCCTTACCGGCCGTAGGGCCGTGTTCTGCCCGTTTGCATATCTCTATACTTGAATACGCATGCCTATACCAGATTCTTTGGCGGTTCACTGTACTTACCTTTCGGTCAGTAAAAAATGAGGTGTTATCACTTACTGTGAGCTGCTGGAATTTTGATTTAGCGGCTCAGGGCTATTTAAATAATCATCTGTCCATTTTTACGTTCAGTTTACCCGTAATAGAAATGACCAAACATTCGAAGAATGAAATAATATTGTACATTATACTTTGAAAAATCGAGTAGTCGTAATTCACAGTTCACAATTATTGATAACATTAACGTACTTGCCTTTAAGTAGTTTTGGAGTTATATACGAGTGGTCGTTATACATGTGTTTACATCTATTCTTGTAGACATTATGTTCTCACTGCGATGTTTTATACGAAAATGTCACAGTAAAAGAAAAGTTTTGTTTCTGATTCACAAGCAATAAACCGTGCAGTTTATCAGAGGCTGTGTTTATAGAACTGGTTCGATGTTACGATAGATGATGACCAGGTGTGATGGACCAAAGGATATTGTTCAGGCAACGTCGTCAGCTGTGGTAGAATCCAAGTCGATGAACAGGTTCTTGACAAGGAGGTCATCAAACCGGACAGTAATCGATAGCATCTGCTCAGTTCTCCATGTTACGTTGCCAGATCACATGAAACAGTTGTACAATGTAATTACTACTACGCAGAGTATCACCTATACAGGTTACACTGAAAAAAATACTTGTCAAAACACAAGCAGGCTAAATTTTTTTACATAAACACAAAGAACAAAACATATTTTAAGATATTGGATGAATCCGTGTTTGTCTTGGGAAGGGACCTCTCCATGTATTATTTATAAAGCGTAATTCATTGTCCACTACATGGTGTCTGAACTGTTAAGGTTTGTGATTAACAGGCTCACAGAGTCAAGATCAGTTTTGCAATTAATGTCCCACAACATGCAATTTTTTTAGTGTCTGTGCAGGGCAAGTCTCATTGTTTTTACAAGTAGGTCAGTTCACGACGGCGCGCCGAGCATACGCAGCGACAATCGTGACTGGAGTGCTGCCTCGCAGCCAGTTAGAACACGCCAGACGCTCGCTGACTCTCGCGCACTGAATTTGTTTGGACTGTAGTGCTTGTGAAGAGCGCGATCCGTCGTCGCATCTCGCACTTGGATAATATGACCATCATTATACACAGCACCAGGAGTTGATAGCCTTTTGCTGTGTTCATCCCCAGTAAGTGCGACTTCTTCGTAAGTCTACGTTAGTAGTTTAGTTTTGTAGTCCATACCAACACGCTCTAACACAATGCTAAGTTGACTGTTTTGGCCATGTGTTCCTCACTGTCCCACATCGCCGTCACAGACCCACCAATACAGTCTACATCTACATTGATACTCTGCAAATCACATTTAAGTGCCTGGCAATGGGTTCATCGAACCACCTTCACAGTTCTCTATTATTCCAATCTCGTATAGCGCGCGGAAAGAATGAACAACTATATCTTTCCGTACGAGCTCTGATTTCCCTTATTTTATCTTTGTGATCGTTCCTCCCTATGTAAGTCGGTGTCAACAAAATATTTTCGCATTCGGAGGAGAAAGTTGGTGGTTGGAATTTCGTGAGAAGATTCCGTCGCAACAAAAAACGCCTTTCTTTTAATTATGTCCATCCCAAGTCCTGTATCATTTCTCTGACACTCTCTCCCATATTTCGCGATAATACAAAACGTGCTCCCTTTCTTCGAACTTTTTCGATGTACTAAGTCAGTCCTATCTGGTAAGGATCCCACACCACGCAGTAGTATTCTAAAAGAGGACGGACAAGCGTAGTGCAGGCAGTCTCCTTGGTAGGTCTGTTACATTTTCCAAGTGTCCTGCCAATGAAACGCAGTCCTTGGTTAGCCTTCCCCACAACATTTTCTATGTGTTTCTTCCGATTTAAATTGTCCGTAATTGTAATACCTAGTTATTTAGCTGAATTTACGGCTTTTAGATTAGACTGATTTATCGTGTAAGCGAAGTTTAACGAGTTCCTTTTAGCACTCATGTGGATGACCTCACACTTTTCGTTATTTAGGGTCAACTGCCACTTTTCGCATCATTCATATATTTCTTCTAAATCGTTTTGCAGTTTGATTTGATCTTCTGATGACTTTATTAGTCGATAAACGACAGCGTCATCTGCAAACAACCGAAGATGGCTGCTCAGATTGTCTCCCAAATTGTTTATATAGATAAGGAACAGCAAAGGGCCTATAACACTACCCTGGGGAACGCCAGAAATCGCTTCTGTTTTACTCAATGACTTTCTGTCAGTTACAACGAACTGTGACCTCTCTGACAGGAAATCACAGATCCAGTCACATAACTGAGACGATATTCCACTAGCATGCAATTTCACTACGAGCCGCTTGTGTGGTACAGTGTCAAAAGCCTTCCGGAAATCCAGGAATATGGAATCGATCTGAAATCCCTTGTCAATTGCACTCAGCACTTCATGTGAATAAAGAGCTAGTTGTGTTTCACAGGAACGATGTTTTCTAAACCCATGTTGACTGTGTGTCAATAGACCGTTTTCTTCGAGATAATTCATTACGTTCGAACACAATATATGTTCTAAAATCCTGCTGCATATGGGCCTGTAATTTAGTGGATTACTCCTACTACCTTTCTTGAATATTGGAGTGACCTGTGCAACTTTCCAGTCTTTAGGTTCGGATCTTTCGTCGAGCGAACGGTTGTATATGATTTTTAATAATGGAGGTAATGCATCAGCATACTCCGAAAGGAACCTAATTGGTATACAGTCTGAACCACAAGACTCGCTTTTATTAAGTGATTTTATATTTTAGTACACTTCCAGAAAAAAAACATTAGTACAGCTGGAAAGACGACGTCGATTTTAATCCAATGACGCCATATGCCACCTGGTGGATAGAAGATGAACTGATAATGGTTTCACTGACGTCCGCCACAGACAGCGTAGTAGCATAGTTACCAGAGCGTCATTTGCGTCTACTCTGTAATAGGGAATGCTCGCAGCCAGAAGGCTCAGTGTGGTACAAACGCGTGAATCAAGCAGGCAAATATGCCACGGAGCCGGACTCGTTCTTCCTAAAACCAGTTGAACGAGCCTGCCGCTGTGGCCGAGTGGTTCTAGGCGCTTCAGTTTGGAACTGCGCTGCTGCTACGCTCGCGGGTTCGAATCCTGCTCGGACATGGATGTGTGTGATGGCCTTAGGTTTAAATGGATCTAAGTCTAGTGGACTGATGACCTCAGATGTTAAGTGCCATAGTGCTTAGAGCCATTTGAACCATGTGAGTTGAGCGAGTTTGAAAGGGATCAAATTGTGGTCCTCTGAGTGGTGGGATAGTCCTTTCGAACATTTGCCACACAAGCTGGAGGTGCTGTGTCAGTTGCGCGACGATTCTGGTATCAGTGGTCACGTAAACACACTCAAACCTAATTTCTGGGCGTCTATGAAGCACAGACGCAAGCCAGGATCGTCTTACCGTAAGGGCAGCAATGGCAGATCGTACGGCTACCACAGCACAGATAACGTACAGCTTCAACAGCACAGGTAAGGGAGCTTGTAAGTCCAGACGTCTCAACACGAACTGTTCGAACTGGTTATTAGCAGTGGGACTTCTAGCTTGTCTTCCACTCACGCCGCGTCATCTATGTGCGCGGTTCGACTGGTGCCGATGGAGAATCATTTGGAGGATATAATGGCGCGCCAGTCTTCAGTGAGGAATGCATATTCTCGTTCAAAATGGCTCGGAGCACTATGGGATTCAACATCTGAGGTCATCAGTCCCCTAGAACTTAGAACTACTTAAACCTAACTAACCTAAGGACATCACACACATCCATGCCCGAGGCAGGATTCGAACCTGCGACCGTAGCCGTCGGCGCACGGACCGTGCTGTCGAACGTCAACGTTGAGCGTGCTAAGTTCAACGTGCTGCTGAACGCTCAGTAACGATACGACTTGTACATACGGTACATGGACCCCAACGCGGTATACGCGATCGCAACGCACTCCAGCGGCAGTTGCGGGATGTTTCTAGCTCGTAAATCGCACTGTTTACTAAACGGGCGCGCGTACAATTCCCACGTTACCCATACTAAAACGCACATTTCCTCCATCGTCCACGAAAAGGAAAGTACCATGTCCAATCAATAAGGACACAGGCTTATAAAAGTTCCATTACAAACAGTGCGATACAAATTTGCAATACTTCCACACATAAGATAAACATTATTTCATCATTTCCACATTTTAGTAAAACCCCAAGGTCAGCCTTACTTGATCACTGTCTCTACCCAGTAGCGGAATCTTAGCAAATGTGAATTACGAAGCGTAAAAGAAAAAGGAGCAGAATGTCTTTATACAAGCAGCGCATGCTGTCCTATAGATTAAGCCAATCGAACAAAGTCACCCCTCAAAAAAAGGTGAACTTATATTTACATAACATCAAATATTATAGTATATACTTATATTAAAATAATAATAAAGTATCAGACCCTAATAAAAATGCAGATGTTAGGAAAAAAATATGAAAGTTTCGAGTCGCGAACCACTGCCTAAATACGCTATTCCCTACGGATCACTGACGCTACTCACTTCACTAAACCAACAACGCGCTACTGACACTATATCATAGCATGTTAGCTCTTGCTGAAAACCTTAATCGTAGATATCTTACAAATTGAAATTTAATTATAAGAAATTGTACCAAGCACAATGCGTTTTGGGTGGATCTTCAGTGTGTCTCATAATAAGCAAGTTACAATGATTCTTTTGCCACGAATATGATGTTTCTCGTTATTTTATTGGAACGAATCACACAGTTAACAACGGGTTTTCCAGTGATTCTCAATTTGCTGGTGCCCCGAAACGGCATATATACGTATAGGCTTGAAATGAATGCCAATATGGCCCCTCACAAGTATATACTGAAGGGAGACGGCGTGCGTATGACGTAGGTGGCGTTGTGCCATCTCATTGGTCAACGCTCAGACGAACGCTCAGAATATTTGACATGCTAGATATTGCTCTGCACGTTCGGAAAGACTCCAGAACGTGCTATTCCACGCTATGTCGTCAGAGACTCGGCACGGTCAACGCTCAACGTTCGGTTGCACGCTCCGTGTGCCGACGGCTTAAGTCTGGTGAGTGCTGACTCGTAGAACGCATTTGTCCAAGACACACTGGTCCCACCTCGGGCCTTACGCCCTGGTCGGATAAACTACAGCTCTCCACCCCTTTTGTGCAGAATGTTGTTAGACCGGTCCTTTGCTGTTCTTGCTACAGGAAGGTGATGTGTTGCTCTAATAGGATAATGCTCACCCTCACACTGCCCGCGAAACTTCTCGTGCTCTGCAAGACGTGCAGCAACTTCGCTGGCCAGCGTGATCTGCACACTTGTCTCCAATAGAGAACGAGTAAGATGTGGTGGAACCAGGCATGTCTCGTACAACTCGTCAACGAACAGCTCTTACAGAACTATGTGAGCAGGTCGAGCAGGCGTGGAATAACGTGTCCTGGAACCGTATTCGTCGTCTTTATGATCGACTGGATGTCAGAGTCAGCATTTGTATTGACGCCTGTAGAGGAGACACCACGTACTAATAGAGTTGTTTAGCTTGGGTCGATATATGGTACCCCTGAAGCGCCTGTGCTGCTAATCTGTAAATTTAATAATTTCATGTACTCTACATGCAATATTGCGACAATAAATTTTGAGTGACTTGGTTTTGTGGCGGCGTTCGTAGCGACAAGCAATTCGCTGTAGAAACGGCTTACGAAGTCACCGCCACACTTTTAATAGCGGGCCGACCGGTCCGCTGGAACAGTGAACAGAAAGATGAAAACCCAAACACTCTGATTAAATAAAAGTCGGTACTTATCTTTATTAGCGAAGATACAGATACACAGTAGTGAACTCCGTGTTTACAGAAATCTGTCTAGTTCGAGTCGGAACGGCTAGGTCAGCGTCGGCTGACGACAAACAACAACTCTGCTGCGATGAACACACAACTGACTAGCAAGTACACAATTCGGTGGCGAGTATACAACTGAGCGGCGAATACAGAACTGTCCTAGCGCTCGCGACTCCAGCGCTTCAGAAACCAGAAGCCAGCGGTGGCGCGCGCAGACTTGCGGCGATTTCCTGTCTCGCTGGCGCTGCTTATGCGGACTTTGATGCTGCCAACCTTTTGGCAGCGGGCTCGGGTGGCATTACTGGCTAGGATATAACACTTGGGAACCTCTAAGAGGGCGTACTAAATTTTTCTGCGGCCGTGCATATCACTGTTCATTAGTCTATTATTTACAGTCCATACTTTTCTATTCCTCCCTCACTTCTCAGGTGTTCAATACAAAACATAGTTAGGTAATATGTGTACAGAACAAATCTGTACATCTTTGTTCTGGAATCGTAATCATATACTACGACAAAAGTAGTTTCACAGTCATTAAATATCTTCATACACCACTCTGTCCAGGCTTTGTAAACTCCTGTGTTGTGTCGGAAACACGTGTAGTATAGGTCAGGACAACATTGCCTGCTTACAGAATAACTGTCAGTCTTTGTATACAGTGTTGGATCACATTAATGAATAGATCTCAGGAAAGCAAAGTGACATCAAAAGATAACTTAGAGTCAAATATGAGCAGAACCATACGTACAACTCGTGAGGAGCAAGAAAACTGTGCTTATTCAAAATTGGTTTGCTTTGCTAAGCTCTTCTTTACATGGTTTTGAAGAGTATTAAAACTAAGTCATTCTCTTGAATCTAGCTTATAGTAATAGAACAGATAAACTATGAAAGATAACTACCGGCGTCAGCCGCGTGAGGGCATTGAAATAGTTTATTTGCGACAAGTAAAAATTTTTGCCAGGCTGGGATTCGTACCAGGGTTTTTCGCTTTACACGAGCGGTCATTTTAACACCTTCGGCAATCCTTGCACGCTTCCCGTCCAGCCCAAATCCCCAACCTTTCACACATTACTTCTTCAGCGCTTTCTGTTGACCATATTCATTCCTCGAAGCATATTTCTTTCGGACATGCCCGAAAGAACAGGCACATTCATGATTCCGTGACAGTATTGTATACATGATGAAAGATAAATACCGACATCGGCCCCATGACGTCGGACGGTGGTGATTTGATGTATAATGAAATTGAATAACGTACATTATTTATTTATTATTTATTTATTTAACATGATCAGATTAGGGCCATCAGGCCCTCTCTTACATCGGACCAGAGTTCCACACATGCCGCATTTCACACATCAGAGTAACATAGGGCCATCAGGCCCTCTCTTACATCGGACCAGTGTTCCACACATGCCGCATTTCACACATCAGAGTAACATCATGAACATAGTTTAAATGAGAAAATTAGATTACTCTGGTGACAATATGAATAAAGACTAGTGACTAAGACCTAATAAAGTAAATGCGGAAGTATTTTTACAACAGTTGCTATACATACAGATTATGATAAAAGCAATAATAATAACAGTAAAACAAAAAATCAAATAATAATGATAAACATAACTAAGACCTAATAAAGTAAATGCTGGCAGTATTTTTACATCAGGTGCTATACATACAGATTATGGTGAAAGCAATAATAATAACAGTAAAAAAAATCAAATAATAATGACAAACATGAGAAAGATTGGCAAAAGTAATGAAGGTTTGTGCAGATGTACATTAATATTTTGGTGTGTAAAGTAGATGTTTACTAGTATAGCGAGTTTTGGGTAAGGGAGGTTTAAGGAGGGGGAGAGAGGGAAGTAATGAGGTGAAGTGCACTCATGTACAGAGGAAGGCATTACTGTTGCTTAAGTAGATACATCATTAACTGTTTTTTGAAGCCGGTCATGTTTTTAAGTTCTCTAACATAACGAGGGAGGTTATTCCAGAGTCGGGTTCCCGCTACTGTAAAGGACTTGGAGAAGGTGACTGAGCGATGCAGTGGAACGGAGAGGATTTTATTATGATGGGAACGTGTGTTTCTGTTGTTCCGACATGAGTGTTAGGGACGAGGAGAGATATGAGGGACAGTGTACATTTATAAGGCAGTAGATGAGACAGAGTGTATGGAAATCTCTGCGTTTGTCTGCACGCAGCCAGGACAATTTTGCATATGCTGATGCAATGTGATCAAAAAGTCGAACGTCACAGATATATCGGAAGCAGGCATTCGTGACCAGTTCCAGATGTCGGGAATTTTCCTGAGAGAGGCCTTGTAGGATAATATCGCTGTAGTCAATGATTGGGAGTATAAGCGTTTGTACTCATTTCTTTTTCAGATCGAAAGGGAAGAGTTTTTTATATTTTTGTAGGACATGAAGGGATGCTGATGCTTTTTTGCACACTGCAGTTACGTGCTCTGTCCTATTTAGATTTTCATCTATTGTTGTTGTTGTTGTGGTCTTCAGTCCTGAGACTGGTTTGATGCAGCTCTCCATGCTACTCTATCCTGTGCAAGCTTCTTCATCTCCCAGAACCTACTGCAATCTACATCCTTCTGAATCTGCTTAGTGTATTCATCTTTCATCTATTATTACTCCCAAACTCTTTGCTGAGGGCGAGAAGTTAATATTTGTTCCATTTAGGATAAGAGGTGGTACGGATTCCCGATGTTTTGGGCTAATGAGCTTAGAGTGACCAACAAGTACCGCTTGGGTTTTAGATGGGTTTAGTTTTAGACCTATGTCCTGTGCCCATTTTTTTGACAGTGCATCGAGGTCAGTATTGAAATTTTCAATAGCTTTCTTGAGATTGCTTGGTTTCGCACTTAGATACAACTGAAGGTCATCAGCATACATATGGTATTTGCAATAGGTCAGGACCGATGACACATCATTGACATAAAGAGAGAAGAGTATAGGACCTAATACTGAGCCTTGGGGAACGCCTGACACTACCTGCCGCCATTGTGAATTTATATCCCCAGACAGGGCGCGTTGCTGACGAGACGTCATGTATGAGCGAAACCATTGCACTGCGCTTGGTGAGAAATTTAGACCGCTAAGTTTGGCTAGTAAGATGTCGAAGTCGACAGTATCAAATGCTTTGCTGAAATCTAAGAAGCAAATGATAGTCGCTTCTTGTCTGTCCATGGCAAGTTTCAGGTCATCTGTCACCTTTATCAGAGCGGATGTTGTGCTTCGATGTTTACGGAAACCTGATTGGTATTCGTCTAGTAGGTTGTTAGTAGTTAGGTAGTTGGTGAGCTGGTCATGAACTATATATTCTAAGGCCTTTGATAGTGCAGGAAGAAGGCAGATGGGGCGGTAGTCAGAGGCTGCTGTGGCGATGTCCTTTTTAGGCAGTGGCTTAATTTGTCCCAGTTTCCAGGCCTCAGGGAAAACACTTGTGATTAATGAATCGTTGAAAATGTCTGTTATAGAGGGCAGTAGTTGGTCAATAATAAGTTTTACCATCTGGATAGTGATACCATCACGTCCAGTAGATGCTGATCTAATCCGCATTATGGCTTTCTTGACAGTACTGCAAGTGACGTGCTGTAAATAGAATTTTTCTTTGCCACAGTCGTTCAACCCAATGAAGTAATCAATGATTCTCTGTTTTTTTTTTTTTCCGGATCAATTTTGGTTGCAGGTAATGTGAAGAATCGGTTTAGTTCTTCAGCTGGGACCATGGGATTTTCTGCAACTTTTATTTTGCCTAAACCGAGACTACGGAGATTTTTCCACAGGATAGCTGGTCTACATCTATTGTCAGCTAATGTACGGGCATGTCAGAGCTTAGCGTTTCTCACCGCTTGACTGACTTTTTTTCGTTTCTGCTTGTATACAGCGTGATTTTCAGGTGTAGGGTGTATCATGTATGCTCGATGTGCTGTTTTAGTTCATCAGTCAGCCAAGGTGCAGGTTGCCTTTCTACTTTTCTGGTCTTCATTGGAGCATATTTGTCATATAGTTGAGTAATTTTGTTAGTGAAATCGTGGAGTTTGTCGTTTATGTCCATGAGGGGAGTAGAGGTCATCCCCCAAACTATTTCTTGTGCCTCAGTTTCGAGTTCAGGCAAATTTATGCGTTTGAGGTCTCGGTATGTAGACAGTTTTTGTTTCTTTCTAGGGCATTCTAGTGAATACGTCATGGAAATGATGTCATGGGCAGACATGCCAGGCGCAGATATTTGAGAGGTGCGGATTATTCTGTTCGGGGATTTCGTTGCGAATATATCTATGAAAGTGTGGCTGGTAGTCGTGTGATGAGCAGGTGCCAGCTGAAGTAGCGTCATATTTGAGAAAGAAAGCATCCTCTTAAATTTCCCAGTGGAAGGACTATTGCACATAAAATTAATGTTAGTGTCACCAGCTATAATTACATGTTCATATGACGAGTCGAGACTAGAGAGGGCAGTTTCGAAGCAGGCGAACCCACCTACTTTAGGAGGTTTGTAAAGGACACATATTAAGCACTTTCTGTTAAGTGATTTGATCTCTATGAACATATATTCCACTTGTTTATCTACATTGTTGTCGAATGTGTGTAGTACAGTAGGTGACAAATCAGAGCGTATGTACGCCCCTACTCCGCCCCCTCGTCTGTTGCATCTGTCGTGCCTGAGAAAGATATAGCCATCTAGGTTTACGGAAGTTGTAGGAATACTTGGTTTGAGCCAAGTCTCTGACAAAAGTATTACGTGTACATCAGCAGTTTGAAATATATATTTGAACTCGTCGAAGTGAGCTGGCAGAGACTGGACATTTGCATGTACAATATGCAGCTTGGTGCGTTCGGGTGTTGATTGCCCGAGGAGGCTGCCGACCGATGTTTGCGGGTCGTGGTTGGCGGTGACAAGAGGGTCTGGCATGAGGAATGCGGAAGGCGTGTGAAGGAGGGGGGTGAGGGAGTGTCCTCCCAGTTCTGTGCAGTGAAAGCGGCCGGGAGGGGGAGGGGGTAAGTCCCCGGGGAGGCAACGGGATCTACGGCCAAGGTCAGCGAGGTCTGCAACGGTTATGGAAGTAGCCGTGGGCTGGCAGGGGAAGGAATTTCGCTAAATACAACGGGAGTAATCTGCACGTTATGACAGAGTGTGTAATATTAATTGCACTTATGAGGATAACAACTAAAGTATGATGGTGGGTTGCTAATTAAGGATGGAAGTGAGACTACCTTATGCAATAATTAACAAAATTACATGAGAAAAACAATTAAAAATGAAAATAGTTATGTGGAGAAACGAAAAGTTGATAATACAAATAATAACAAATATTACACGAGAAAAAATAATTAGAGATAAAAAAATAGCTATTTAGAGAAACGAACAATTTGATAATACATTAGTTACGATATAATTGACAGTGTAAACAATATAAACATACAGGTTAGTGGCAGCAAGATTAGACATGATTTAGCTTCTAAAGCACAGGCTTTCGAGTTCATTAACACTGCAAATTGTTTTCTTTCCGTTTTCGGTCTTAACCATTATCCTGCCGTCATTTGTCCATACGTTATGTAGCCCAAATTTCGAAATCGCGCTCTTCAAAATGTTTAGTCTTTCAGAGGTCAATCCTCGCGTACTGTCAGACCCGACTTCGCGAGATTCTTCTTTGCTCTGAAGATTTCAGATCTTTTCCTATACGACATAAATTTCACTATTATAGGTCTTGGTTTTGTAGAACCTGGCGACTTACGACCCACTCTTTGACTTCTGTCAATGTCACTCAGAGTCACCTGCACGCCTAGCTTTTCTTGGACAAGGTTTATCACAAGTTCATCTGTGTTCTCCCTGCTGCTCTCTGGAATGCCGAACAGTCTGAGATTATTGCGTCTCTGATATTGTTCGAGCTCGTCCGTCTTCTCGATCAATTTCTGTTCGAGCAGTCGTGCTTTCTCCTCACTTGCTTTTAACGATGTGTCCAGTGCACGGATCTCGCTCGCATTCGCCTCCAGAGTTTTCTGTATTTTGTCCGTCACTGCTGCAGTGACAGCATCAGTGATGGTTTGAACAACGAGCCCGAGCGTCTCCTTAGCCCGCAGCGCGGCACTCACCTCAGCCTTCACGAGTGCGGCGATGTCAGCCATCCCGGGCGGAGCGGCCGCAGCTCCCGGTGTAGACTCCACGCCTGCGCTGTCGCCGGCCTGGCCGTTGGCTGCACTGCGCCTGGCAGAGAACATATAATTGGATCTTTGACTTATCACAACCACTTAATATATTACAGAATGCATACTGCCGAATGCTTTGTTTCTAGTTTCGCTATAAATGACCTCTTGTTTATTAGATTATCGGGTTTATAATTTCGTGTGTTGATATTGGCCTTTGTTCAATTTAGAACGTATTCTATAGCACGTCTGATTCGAAATCTTCTGTAATGATCTCCGTCCAAATGTGCAAGTGACTTTCAAACAGCTTATTTCGCTCTACGCGTCGTATTTATTCCATGGGGCATTTTCTTTGGTGTGATTTTAAAGCACTGTTCATAAAACATTTAAAACTGGTTCATGTCAGTGTGTGAGCGCAGCCACCAGTATGGAATTGTATACTTGATTTTTTTTTCAGTTACAGCTTCAAGCATTTTAATTTAGGTAGAAGCATTAGTTTTATTTCCCCTCTTTCCTGAATCAGAAACTTGTTGTGTTTATGGCATCCAAGTACGAATTTTGAATGAAATCTTAATACAATCCGCAGAATGTGGTATTTCAGGGAAACATTGTACTAGCGTCTTCTCTTGGAATATATTTTTCGTAAATGATGACCGAATGATTTACAAATGGTAAGTTGTGTGTGATACCGATGCAGCTTTCGCTGAGATCTTCTGGTGGAGGAGATGAACAAATTACTGTTACCAATATTCATCAAAATACAGAGATTCACAGGTCTCATTCCACACTAATGGACGATTGCTACTAAGGGACTTTCCCGAGGATATAGAATTAAGTTAAGTGTTTTTCGTTATGCTTTGAAATAATAAGACTAGGAACTCTCAACTCACAATTCATACTTAATGTTCAGCAAAACATCACTATTGAACGATTTTACCCTTGTTTGTGCTGCTTTCGCGTAAGCTTTCTCTCCTTATCACTATTATAATCATATCGAGATATCCTCTAAAAATTGTCCCTTTTATTTGCGTGTACGTTAGGTAATAAATAATTATTCTGAACGTCTACGGGAACACGAGCAGAACAACTTCTGGTGAGTCTGATTCTTATAATCCTCTCTTTTTTCCAATCTCTGGAAGAGATGTAACTCTTGATTCGTCTGAAGTCACATCTTTCGTTGAACTGTTTTGCACGATGATAAAACTGCTAGACAGATCCAAAAATGATCTATGTTCTACAATTTATCAAATGTGATAGTTCTCTGCTTCCTCCCTTCAGTTGGGTCCAGATGTGCCAACTTTCTGTCCATTAAAATCTGTTGTTTAAATTCTGTCGATTACTTTATTTTTAGATGGAATTTAAGAGAAAGAATATCAGTCACTGTAGCTGGATCAAATTCTTTCAGCTATTGTACTGACCAATAAAATAAATATTCTTATTCTATTATATTGACAAATATATTGTAGTATTGGACAATTTTTACAACATTTATAATAACTTCTCCGTACCAGCGCGGCTTATGCAAACATTTTTTCTGTGATTCAGCTTCTTATAAACTTGAAAATTAATATTTATTACTTTTACTTCGGTGATTTCCTTTCTTTACGGTTACGGTCCTACGTATTCTTTACTGATGATTAAGAGTGGTCATCAGTAGTTTCTCAACGGTCTGAGGATGTTGATGTCAGCTGGGAAATTTCATTTTTACTGATTGTTCGCCTGTATCTGTTGCGGCTACCTGCGCCACCGTGTCATGGCTTCCAGGCCACCGCCAAGGTTAGTCCAAGCTGATGTCAAAGCTTTTGTAAGAATTGTCGCTCGCCCGTGAAGTACCGTGCACGCTCTCAGAAATACGGGGGAAAAAAACGGGAGAAAAAAATTAATTTCGTAAAAGCTTTCCACTTCCAACATATTTAATTTCCATATGGCGCGCGACCTACAAAGTGCTTTAAGTAATACCCGTAAAGAGAGTTCCCTATTGTGTTTCTTAAATATTAATGTTTTAGTATAGCGACGAATCGCTGTTAAGCGGCACACAATGTTTGGATTTGGCACTTTGCCCGTTGCTCTCTAACCGTGTTTGTCCCGAGCGAAAAAAAAAGCTAAATCCGGCTTCGAGCAGCTTTTGTCCGTCGTTCTGTCGTCTCCCTCCGCTGGCCATTACCTCAGACGTGAGCTTCACCTGCTCACAACTCGGAGATTTTATCCGAACGGTAAACATCCTTTTTCTTTTTTTTTAATGCCCGAGAATACGAAAGATTACGGCGGAGTAATATGGAAAAGTCGCCGTTGTGCAGAGCGACTTTTGCCCACGGACTAGGGAGGTTTACGTGGTGGCGTCGGACGGGGAACAGCTTTCGGTAAGAGCGGCTGGCTGTTTGCGGGGCAATTTGCCCGCCGGCGCAGCGGCAAAGCGGCGCAAATTGCTACCGCCCCTCAAACTTGCATGAGCGCCACAGTGGCTGTCGCGCCCACAAAGCGCGCATGTTTGTCGTCTCCCTGTGTCCACAGCGTGGACGCCGCGTTACGCTGCCCTGGTTTTTGACTGCCAGCCGCGTCGTCTCTGACAGAAAGCATCTCATACAACTCGTGTTTTCACACAGTGAAACGAAAAACATTTCTCTTTTGTGTCGGCAATTCCCATATAACACTGTTGTCCTTTTCCGCAGTAAAATTCCTAGCATTTCTCGTATTACTTCGATGCTTCACATATGTTCACTTCGCGATTGAACGAAGGCTATTCGTACATTAATCTTCGATTGTCTATTAAAAGAAACGAATAGATAAAAGATTTGTACGTACAATCTCGCTATTTTGTCGAAAACTGATACTGTGAGAACCATGACTGTAATACTGCAATAATTGAAACAGCAACCAACCATAGGTAAGGTTTATTAGGACCAAACCATGACCAGTTTCCGATTTCTTATAAATCCATCATCAGATTGTTATTACAGGTTTCATTGTTTTCTAGTCTCGTTTTATATCTGTTATTGATTTGCTGCACTAGATAGAAAATTTTTTTGTGTACGAATTTGTACTCAACAGTATTGTATTGTATTGAACTGGGAACCTAATGAAACGTCCCCTTAGAAAAATTTATGAATTACTGTGCTGGAAAACCTCTTACGTTATTTGCTTTTCAAACAGCTGAGCAAAACTCAACGTACTCAGACATTACTCTCTTTACTTATTCTGATCATCACTAAACTGGCACACAATATTTTTAGCGCAACGCAATCTGACTTTTAATAATCCCTACAAAAGAATGGCCCTGACTAACAATAACCTATACCTTTCATGAATCACTTACCTCACGAAAATCTTCGTTACTCGAACTACTGCAATACAGCGAGCGCCAATACTGCCAGCTAAATAAAAGATTCTAACTACTGAAGGCACTAACTACTGATAGGCATAGTTAGCAAATGAAAGATTTTGATAGAGAACAAACAATGTATTTACCTTAATAGTGTTCAAAAGTCATAATATATATATATCAGTTCATGACATCCAGTCTTACAAATTTACTGTCTCTGATGGACACACGTCCAGATCATCCGCTCTCAAAACTCCGCCATGTCTCTCCCCACATCCACCACTGCCTGCGGCTCACCTCCAACTGCGCAACGCTACGCGCTGTTCACATCCAGCTGCCCAACACTACAATAGCCAACAACAATGCAAACCAGCCACAGACTGCACACAGCATAGCCAGTGATTTTCATACAGAGCGCTACGTGGCGTTACCAATAAAAAAAACCTAAACAACCTACTTACACTAGAAACGACGGAGACGCTTCGTCCCGCCGTATCCCGCAGTGGTACACAATCCCACAACAGGCCACAGCAGTCCACCCACCCCACCACCCAAGGTTATTGTGCGGTTCCCCCCCGCCGGGAACTTCTCACACCAGACGAGTGTAACCCTAATGTTTGCGTGGTAGAGCAATTAAGGTGTACGCGTAGGTGGAGAAAGTGTTCGCGCAGCAATCGCCGACATAGTGTAACTAAGGCGAAATAAGAGGAACCAGCCCGCATTCGTCGAGTCAGATGGAAAACCGCCTTCAAAAACATCCACAGACTGACCGGCACACCGGACCGCGACACTAATTCGCCGGGAGGATTCGTGCCAGGGACCAGCACGCCAGGAAAGCAGTGCGTTAAGCCGTCGGCACACGGACCGGGCTGTCGAACGTCAACGTTGAGCGTACCGAGTTCAACGTGCTGCTGAACGATCAGAAACGATGCGACTTGTGCGTACGGTACGTGAGCCCTAACGTGGTATGCGCTATCACGACGCACTCCAGTGGCAGTTGCAGGATGTTTCTAGTTCTTAAATCACACTGTTTACTAAACGGGCACGCATAAAATTCCCACGTTAGCGCTATTAAAACGCACATTTCCACCATCGTCCACAAAAAGGGAAGTGCCATGTTTACTCAATAAGGACACAGGCTTATAAAAGTTCCATTACAAACAGTGAGATATAAAGTTTCAATACTTCTCCACGTAAGATAAACATTATTTTGTCATTCCCACATTTTAGTAAAACCCCAAGGTAAGTCTTACTTGATCACTGTTCCTATCCAGTAGCAGAATCTTTGCAACATGTGAGTTACGAAACGTAAAAGAGAAAGGAGCAAAATATCTTTATACAAGTAGCGCAAGCTGTCCTGTAGATTAACCCAATCGAAGAAACTCACCCTCGATAAAAAGTGAACTTATATTTACATAACACCAAATATTACAGTATATTATTATAGTATATTACTGTAGTATATTATTATAGTATATTAAACTAATAATAAAGTATCAGAACCTAAAAAAACGGAAATGTTAGGAAAAAAATTTGAGAGTTCTAGATGGGAACCGCCGCCCTTACTTAAATCTTCATCAGGATCAGTGACGCTACTCACGACGCTAAAGCAGCAACACGCTACTGACAAACAATCATAGCACATTACCACTTGCTGAAAACTTTAATTTTAGATGTGTCACTGATTGAAATTTAATTATAACAAATTGTACCAAGAACAATGGGTTTTTGGTGGATCCTCAGTGTGTCGTTGCCTTCAAATAGCATACTCTCATAGTACGCAAGTTACAATGATTCTTTTGCCACAAATATGATGTTTTTCATTACTTTATTGGAACGAATCACACAGTTAACAACGGGTTTTCCAGTGATTCTCAATTTGCTGGTGCTCAGAAACAGCATATATACATATAGGCTTGAAATGAATGCCAATATGGCGCCTCACAACTCTGTACTGAAAGGGGACGGCGTGCATGTGGCGTCGTGCCATCTCATTGGTCAACGCTCAGAATATCTGACATGCTAGATATTGCTCTGCACGTTCGGAAACACTGCCGAACATGCTATTCCACGCTATGACGTCAAAAACTCGGCACGCTCAACGCTCAACGTCCTAATGCACGGTCCGTATGCCGACTGCTTTAGACCGCACGGCTAACCGGGCGCGCATACTCAACGGTGAGGATAGGTGGGCTATGGAGTGGTGTGGCAACTGTCGTCAGAGGAAAGCTGGACATGAGTAGAAATGATTATCGAACAAATTAACACAGTATCGGAAGATTTACTTTACTTGCATTTCTCCAAGAGTACGAAGACTCATTACAAATCGTGCCGCAAGAAACAGAATCCAGTTGATACAATAGCAACAAGGATGAGGCTCTGAACTAAAGCACGGACAATGGTGTCGCACCCACGACTAGGCAGCGTCTGCGATGCATCGCGTTGCGAAGAGGCTCCAAGTGGGAGTGGGCTGTATGGCTGCCGCTGGCCATCCTACATCACGGCAGCAGAGGGTGCCCATAGTACGGAGCCGCCCGGAGGTGCGGTTCAGCGTGCGTGCGTCATTGGCTCCTCCAGACCCCGCACGATCGTTATCGGCATCTGGCGGAAATTTACAATTCCGTTGCAACACTCACGCCCGTGGGATGTTATTGATAACACAACTTGTACACTATTTGGTAAAGTTTACAAGAGATATAGTTCTAATGAGCTCCATCAAAGCAATTATGGAATTGTATTATCCTATGTGACGATATCGCCGTGTGTTTTTGTCGCGAATTTTAAAATCAATTTTTTTGTGAATGTGCAGTATGCAAGTGTTGTCCAATTGACTGAAAAGCACACCACACCATTCTCTGTTTAAAGATAGCGCACAAGACAAACATTTACAAAGCATGGACCAGCCTCACATGAGTGACATAGTAATGTTTTCAAAGATACTACAGTCGCAAAGATGTTAGGTTACCGATACTGTGAGCGAGTTTGGGCGTAGTAAAATATATATAATGCAAAATGCATCCATAGATTCAGTGTTCAAAATTAGCTTTACCACTGTATTACAAAAAGTATCTTATTGTGTGTATGTACTGTACACAGTGCTTAGTATTGTTCCTATATAACCTTTATATGTCTGCCGGCCGGAGTGGCCGAGCGGTTCTAGGCGCTTCTATCTGGAACCGCGTGACCGGAACGGTCGCAGGTTCGAATCCTGCCTCGGGCATGGATGTGTGTGATGTCCTTAGGTTAGTTAGGTTTAAGTAGTTCTACGTTTTAGGGGACTGATGACGTCAGAAGTTAAGTCCCATAGTGCTCAGAGCCAACTGAACTTTATGTGTCTAATCCTAACCGTTCGGCAGATTAGAAACTATTGTACATAATTTTACTTCATTTTTCGTTTTTTCAATTAATTCCGTTGCACTAGCAAAGACTTGTTTTAATACTCACGTACTCTCTCACAGGATCGGTAACCTAACGTCTTTGCGACTGTAACATCTTTAAAAGCATTGTTTACGTTACTCACGTGAAGCTGGGCAGCGCTTTGTAAATGTTCATCGTGTGTAAGTTGTGCTTTGTAAGGACTCTTTCAGTGAATTAAACAGCACTCACATAGTCCACGTCCACAATTGAGTTAATTTTAAAATTCACAACAGAAACAGGTGGTGAATTCGTCCCACATCATACAGCACATGAGTTATCATCAGATTTTATGTTTTAATATTTTTAAAACCTGCTCATAAATGCTTTGCTAGCTGCCATAATACACTACTGTCCATTAAAATTGCTACACCAAGAAGAAATGCAATATGATAAACGGGTATTCATTGGACAAACATATTATACTAGATCTGACATGTGATTACATTTTCACGCAATTTGGGTGCATATATCCTGAGAAATCAGTACCCAGATAACCACATCTGGCCGTAATAACGGCCTTGATACGCCTGGGCATTGGTCAGAGCTTGGAAGGCGTGTACAGGTACAGCTGCCCATGCAGCTTCAACACGGTATCACAATTCATCGAGAGTAGTGACTGGCGTATTGTGACGAGGCAGTTGCTCCGCCACCACTGATCAGACGTTTTCAGTTGGTGAGAGATTTGGAGAATGTGCTGGCCAGGGCAGCAGTCGCACAATTTCTGTATCCCGAAAGGCCCGTACCGGACCTGCAACATGCGGTCGTGCATTATCCTGCTGAAATGTAGGGTTTCGCAGGGATAGAATGAAGGGTAGAGCCACGGGTCGTAACACATCTGAAGTGTAAAGTCCACTCTTCAAAGTGCCGTCAATGCGAACAAGAGGTGACCGAGACGTTCAACAAATGGCACCCCCTATCATCACGCCGGGTGATACGCCAGTATGGCGAGGATGAATACACGCTTCCAATGTGCGTTCACCCGATGTCGCCAAACACAGATGCGACCATTATGATGCTGTAAACAGAACCTGGATACATCCGAAAAAATGACGTTTTGCCATTCTTGCACCCAGGTTCGTCGTTGAGCACACCATCGCAAGCGCTCCTGTCTGTGGTGCAGCGTCAACCGTAACATCAGCCATGGTGTCCTAGCTGATAGTCCATGCTGCTGCAAATGTCGTCGAACTGTTCGTGCAGATGGTTGTTGTCTTGCAAACGTCCCCATCTGTTGACTCAGGGATCAAGACGTGGCTACACGATCCGTTACAGCCCTGAGGATAAGATGCCTTTCATCTCGACTGCTAGTGATACGAGGCCGTTGGAATCCAGCACAGCGTTCCGTATTACCCTCCTGATCCCACCGATATTCTGCTAACAGTCATTGTATCTCGACCAACGCGAGCAGCAATGTCGCGATACGATAAACCGCAATCGCGATAGGCTACAATCCGACCTTTATCAAAGTCGGAAACGTGATGGTACGCATTCCTCCTTCTGACACGAGGCATCACAACAACGTTTAACCAGGCAAAGCTTGTCAACTGCTGTTTGTGTATGAGAAATCGGTTTGAAACTTTTCTCATGTCAGCACGTTGTAGGTGTCGCCACCGGCGCCAAGCTTGTGTGAATGCTCTGAAAACCTAATCATTTGCTTGTCACAGCATCTTTCTCCCGTCGGTTAAATTTCGCGTCTGTAGCACGTCATCTTTGTGGTGTAGCAACTGTAATGGCTAGTAGTGGCTCTATATCTCTCATAAAACTTTACCAAACAGTGAACAGAAAACTCTCTGTTTATCCTAGTGCAGCAACCCAATAACGAAACAAAACCAGGCCCCAGGAAGAAAACAATGAAACATGTAACAACCATCTGAAAATAGAACTGTAAAAAATCCCAAACCGGTCATGATTTGATCCAAATGAGCCTTGTGAAACCTTACTTGTGACTAGTTGCTGTTTCAATTATAAACCTTTAACACAACCTGTACTTACACTACCTGATCAGAAGTACGTTGACTGACCACTAGATGCTAGCACAAGTGGACCCGCCAGTGTAAAAGGAAGCGATTACTGTGTTACGTTGTCAGCAGAGACGGAGTAACTGCAGATAGACCTGAGAGTAAACAATAAAAGCAAAATATGCAATGTATAATGCAGTTGCTTCGATTTAAAAATAACAAAAAATGTACAATGAAACTGTCAAGAAATAAAGATAATAAAACCATAATATAAAATATAAAAGAGATCAAACTGACATGTTGTTGTTGTTGTGGTCTTCAGTCCTGAGACTGGTTTGATGCAGCTCTCCATGCTACTCTATCCTGTGCAAGCTTTTTCATCTCCCAGTACCTACTGCAACCTACATCCTTCTGAATCTGCTTAGTGTATTCATCTGACATACCACGAATTAAACATAATGGTGGAATATATGTCAATTACACAGTGTACGTCATATTAAGAATACGAGACTACTGATGTAGATAGTGTAACACGGAGTAAAGGTAACCTGCATAATCATGATCACAAAATCTGCAGTAACCGAGAAGTCAGTGTGACTAATAAGAACGTTATGTTAGACTGTCCGCATCCACACTCTTATTTACTTAAATGACATAATCTGTGTATCTTCCCTTTTGGCTACCCGAACACGACTCACGGCCCGACACAACTTACTGCACTACTGGCCATTAAAATTGATACACCACGAAGATGACGTGCTACAGACACGAAATTTAACCGACAGGAAGAAGATGATGTGATATGAAAATGATCAGCTTTTCAGAGCATTCACACAAGGTGCTGACAGGAGGAAAGTTTCCAACCCATTTCTCATACACAAACAGCAGTTGACCGGCGTTTCCTGGTGAAACGTTGTTGTGATGCCAGGTGTAAGGAGGAGAAATGTGTACCATCACGTTTCCGACTTTGATAAATGTCGGATTGTAGCCTATCGCGATTGCGGTTTATCGTATCGCGACATTGCTGCTCGCGTTGGTCGAGAGCCAATGACTGTTAGCAGAATATGGAATCGGTGGGTTCAGGAGGGTAATACGGAACGCCAGCCACTTCTCGATCCCTGAATGAACAGATGGGGACGTTTGCAAGACAACAACCATCTGCACGAACAGTTCGGCGACGTTTGCAACAGCATGGACTATCAGCTCGGAGACCGTGGCTGCGGTTACCCTTGACGCTGCATCACAGACAGGAGTGCCTGCGATGGTATATCAACGACGAACCTGGGGGCACGAATGGCAAAATGTCATGTTTTCGGATGTATCCAGGGTCTGTTTACAGCATCATGATGGTCGCATCCGTGTTTGGCAAAACATCGCGGTGAACGTACATTGGAAGCGTGTATTCGTCATCGCCATACTGGCGTGTCACCCGGCGTGATGGCATGGGGTGCCATTGGTTACACGTCTCGGTCACCTCTTGTTCGCATTGACGGCATTTTCAACAGTGGACTTTACATTTCAGATGTGTTACGACCCGTGGCTCTACCCTTCATTCGATCCCTGCGAAACCCTACATTTCAGCAGGATAATGCACGACCGCATGTTGCAGGTTCTGTACAGGCCTATCAGGATACAGAAAATGTTCGACTGCTGCCCTGGCCAGCACATTCTCCAGATCTCTCACCAATTGAAAACGTCTGGTCAATGGTGGCCGAGCAACTGGCTCGTCACAATACACCAGTCACTACTCTTGAACTGTGGTATCGTGTTGAAGCTGCATGGGCAGCTTTACCTGTACACGCCATCCAAGCTCTGTTTGACTAAAAGCCCCGGCGTATCAAGGCCGTTATTACGGCCAGAGGTGGTTGTTCTGGGTACTGATTTCTCAGGATCTATGCACCCAAATTGCGTGAAGATGTAATCACATGTCAGTTCTAGTATAATATATTGGTCCAATTAATACCCGTTTATCATCTGCATTTCTTCTTGGTGTAGCAATTTTAATGGCCAGTAGTGTACCATATGTCGTCAACCATGCGTCTAAAATCTTTATTCCTATACCCATTATGCATATTCCCGCGGAGGTGAGACAGTTTACCTTAAAGTCGCTTTCCCGGTGTCGGCGGGTAGATACGATATTGCGTTGTCAGTATTATTCGGAATTACTATGCAAAGGAAAAGGCACTGCGGCGACTGCAGCCGTTATGAAGTACATTAAATGTTGACGACGTATGGAAATTTGGATCTAGCTCTGAGTCGAGTACGGGTAGCCAAATGGTGAGGCGACCGCTCGGGATAAGCAGGAAACCCGTCCTCGAGTCCTGGTCCGGCATAAATTTTCACTGTCGTCATTCCATTCAACAGCTCATGGTTGTCGTTATTCGCAACTGCGAATACACTTAATGTATTTCATAACGGCTGTAATCGCTGCAGTGCTTGTTCCTTTGGACACGCATGCACAGTATCATCATACGTTTATATTATTTTTATGTCTGCCTCCGGTAGCTGAGTGGTCAGCGCGACAGACTGTCAATCCTAAAGGTCCGGATTAGATTTCCGGCTGGGTCGGAGATTTTCTCCGCTCACTGACTGGGTGTTGTGTTGTCCTAATCACCATCATTTCATCCCCATCGACGCGCAAGTCGCCGAAGTGGCGTCAAATCGAAAGACTTGCACCAGGCGAGCGGTCTACCCGACGGGAGTCCCTCGTCACACGCCATTATTATTATTATCTTTATTTCTAGACAACTGCATTACACATTGCATGTTTTGCTTTTATTGTTTTCTCTGCACCACGTATATCTTAGTTAATCCATTCATCAAATAATATGTTATTAGCGCTATTAGTAGTGGGTGGCCTTTGAGAGAAAACGTGGAAGTGCGGCCGTGTTAGCTGTGAGTTCTTCGGTTGTCCCTCCCGCCCTCGGTATTAATTCTGGCGGCAGCCACTCGGTGTCGTATGCATGAACCAATACGTCTCACTGTTGTTCACGCAGCAGAGTGTTGACCGGTATTATTGGACATCCACGACATGCGGCGGCCAGGATACTTTTATGGTAAGCTACTTTTGAGTCTCACATATTGGCCTTCTACGGAATTTATGCCCTCATTTTACTTTCCTAGGCCCTGTGCCTAATCGTTCGCAGTTGGTTCGTAGCTGACATTAGGCTGACAATGCGCGCTTATTTGTTGATTTATTTCCGTTTTTTCGGTTGGTCTCCCTCTACCTGCTGTGTTACTGGTTGACTCAAAGAACGTTTTCTTGCATCACCCGCAACTTGCTATAATTCTTACGTGACTAGTACAACTTTCTCCGGCGCAGTTAAGATATGACCTAATGTTCACATTTCTGAGGATATTTTTAATGTTAATTAATGTTTTGTAGACTAGTATCCCGCTTCGTTTCTCATGTTTCTTGCAGTGCCTTAAGAAGGGAATTACCTCTTGAAACCCAGATCTTGTGTACGATTTTATCCAAATAAAGGTTTTCTCAATTACAACTGGCGCGGATTTATTCATCATGAAAAATTTTCGATCACTTCACTTTGACAGTGATAAAGTGGTGCAAACAGAGGCGAGGTTACGGCTCCGTCAAGAAAGTCAAAAATCCTACAGTAACGGTACCAACAAATTGGTATCTCACTAGCAGGAATATGTTCATCGTCAGGGTAAACATGTTGAGAAATAAATATGTAGACAAGAAGAATAAAGATGTAGACTGCTAATAAAGTTCGGTTTATTTAAAAAGCTTTACGAATTTTCAAATAAAAACCCGGAGGCATTTCTTTTCAACACGTCCTCGTATTAAAAAGTCTTCGAGACATTCACATATCAGACAACCTATTCCGTATGCTCGGACCTTCGTTAACAGTCTACAGTGGAATATGGAACTTGCTTGTTACATTCCATCCGCGGTTCGCAGAATATTAGTTCTAGGAAAGGGCAAGCTCAGATTCGCACGAGCGATCCTTTCTAAATCCATGCGAATTTGCGGAGAGAAACTTTTCTGTCTTAAGGAAATTTATTATATTCGTTCTCAGAATATGCTCAAAAATTCTGCAACAGAAAAAAAAGTTCAAATGTGTGTGAAATCTTATTGGACTTAACTGCTAAGGCCATCAGTCCCTAAGCCTACACACTACTTAACCTAAATTATCCTAAGGACAAACCCACACAACTATGTCCGTGGGAGGACTCGAACCTCCGCCGGGATCAGCCGCACAGTCCATGACAATTCTGCAACAAGCCAACGTTAAAGGATATTAGTCTGCAATCTTGTAGAACCCTTCTTTTACCCTTCACACACTGACGGAAAAAAATTAATGTAGAGTAATGATATTTCGGGAATACATTTGTCTAGGTAACATATTTGAGTGATAAATATTGCAAGATCACAGATTACTGCTAGCGCGAGATAAGCCATTACAAATGTGAAATGCTGGCGCATTAATAAGGGTGTAACCGCCGGAAGGTTGAATGCAAGCATGTAAACGTGCAAACATTATGTTGTATAGGTGCCGGATGTCAGTTTTTAGGATGGAGTTCGATGCCTGTTGCACTTGGTCGGTCAATAACGGGGCGGTTAATGCTGTTTGTGGATGATCCAGGAGTTGTCGTCCGATGATGTCCTGTATGTTCTCGACTGGAGACAGATCTGGCGATCGAGCAGACCAAAGAAACAACTCGACACTCTGTTGAACATGTTCGGTTAAAACAACGGTATGTGGACGAGCGTTATCCTCTTGGAACCCCCTGGAATGCTGTTTGTGAATGGCAGCACAACAGATCGAATCACCAGACTGACGTACAAATTTGCAGTCAGGGTGTGTGGGATGACAACAAGACTGCTCCTGTTGTCATACAAAATATCACCGCACCCTTAGCTCTAGATGTAGGTGCAGTGTGCCTAGTACGTTGGTTTCTGGTTCTCAGCTGACGTCCTTATAATCAACAGACAGCCATCACGGGAACCAACGCCGAACACGAGGGTCTTCCCCCTCGGCAGCGCCATGTGCCCGTCCGGAGCTCGGTCTTCTTGCGACCCTACATTCTGGTGACCGTCGCTGCCAGGACTCAAGCACAATGCGTACTTTCCTGCCAAGCCTTTGTGCAATATCGCAGAAGGAACATCCAGCTTCTGATAACCTTGTTACACGAATCCATTCAAACGTAGTGAGTTGCTGATAATGGCGTCTTTGTCGTCTTAAAGGCATTCGTGACTAACATGAACTCACTACGTCCAACCTCAAAGGCAACTAACGCTCACGACCGTCACAGCGTCAATTTAAAGCAAACCTGGTTTGCATTCTCATAATGGCATTACTAGAGCAATTCTTAGGCGGCCGATATGAATATACATCATCTTTCAGTTGTAGAAACACGCCTTCTAATTTTTGTTTATGTCGCACAACTCTTTCTTCGGTGCTGCGATTTTATTCTCCATCAGTGTATACAGGTGAGTCACCTGCTCTTTTTCCAGTCGCTTGAAACTTTGCACTATGTGACGGATTCGCAATAAATGCTAGCTTAGTAAGTGGCTAGTGCCGAAGAGTACTCCATTCCGACCCAGTGATCTTTTTTTTTTCAACGTGGTCAGGTGATTGGGTGTTACTTGTGTCATACGTCTGTACGAAAGATTTCCACACTCCTAAACATTCCTAGGCCCACTGTTTCCGATGTGATAGTGAAGTGGAAACGTGAAGGGACACGTACAGCACAAAAGCGCACTGGCCGACCTCGTCTGTGACTGATAGAGACCGCCGACTGTTAAAGAGGGTCGTATTGTCTAATAGGCAGCATCAGAACCCACTGCAAGTACTATGACAGTTAGGCGGAAGGTGAGAAAACTTGATTTTCGTGGTCGAGCGGCTGCTCATAAGCCGCACATCACGCCTCGCTTGGTGTAAGTAGCGCTAACATTGGACGATTGAACAGTGGAGAAACGTTGTGTGGAGTGAAGAATCACGGTACACAATGTGACGATCCGATGGCAGGGTGTGGGTATTGCGAATGCTCGGTGAATGTCACGTGCCATCGTGTGTAGTGTCAACAGTAAATTTCGGAGGTAGTGGTGTTACGGTGTGGTGGTGTTTTTCATGGAGGAGGTTTGCACCCCTTGTTGTTTTGTGTGTCACTATCACAGCACAAGCCTACATTGATGTTTTAAGCACCTTCTTGCTTCCCACTTTTGAAGAGCAATTCGGGAATGGCGATTGCATCTTTCAACACGATGGACACCTGTTCATAATGCACGGCCTGTGGCTGGGTGGTTACACGACAGTAACTTCCCTAATGGACTGGACTGCACAGAGTCCTGACCTGAATCACCTTTGGGATTTTTAGAACGCCGATTTCGTGCCAGGCCTCACCGATCGAAATCGATACCCTACCTCAGTACAGCAGTACAGCACACTGTGAAGAATGGGCTGTCATTCTCCAAGAAACCTTCCAGCACCTAATCGAACGTATGCCTGCGAGAGTGTAAGCTCTCATCAAGGCTAAGAGTGTGCCAACAACATACTGAATTCATGCATTAATGATGGAGGGCGCCACGAACTTTTATGTCATTTTCAGTCAGGTGTCAGGATACTTTTGATCACATAGTGTACATTTAGAGTGATCCAGGAACGACGACATAGATATAGTAGTTTTCTGTTCGCATTGATATGCTTAATTGGGGTGGGTCTCTTTGCCTCTCCTCATTGGGCTACCTGATATCGATGAGCCCCCTTGCGTCTCTAAACTGGGGCGCTTGATTTCGGTAAGTATCAATGGCAGGTGCCCCTGTCACTGTCACTTCATGAACCTTATTACAATTCTTATAGTTTGTATTCCGCCGGTACTCGTGAGTGTTACAGCGGTTGAATGGAAACACACACAGTAATCAGTATCCCTGATGGTGAGGTTCGAGGGTGGCCACCGAAATCAAGTGGTCACCGAAATCAAGCATACCGATGGTTTGGGGGCTCACTATAGTCAACCCCCTAGGAAACAGAAAACTACGATACAAGTAGCTTATATGGCATAAATGCCAATGACTAGTCATATTACTTTTAATATCACATTTGCAACACTCACGTGACAATATCAACCGTTAGAACACATAGGTTTACATTTACATCGTAAATGTAAATGTAGAATCAAAAACCGTCGGTTCTTAATTGCAAAAACAGGTACACTTGATATTAGTCGATTACAGAGCCATCTACCACGAATTGGAAACAATGGTCTAGTAAACATACGTATTTTTTGGCGTATAATCCGAATATGCGATGTAAAGGGGTGGGATTCTCATTCGAAAATACAAAGTTGACTTCGCCCATGCAGGAGGGTTTTTGAGAGGTGGCCGGTTGTAGCACAGACAGACTAATGTTGCACTTAATTTTAACACATCCTTTGTCGTCAGCTAGGTCTAATTTTAATATAAAGAAAATGTGGCTGATACGCTGATTTCAACTATGTTGTCACTACTAGACGCATCTGTAAATTCATTTTAGTAGTTATACTCTTATAAATGTAACTCTTTTGTGTTGAATAATAGCTGAAGGAAGAGCAGAATCTATCCCTTGGAAGTCACGATAAGTAGTAAATCCACGACCTTGAAATGTATAGTATATGAACTCCTCCTGCAAGTAGAGAAAGACGAGAGGGACGAATGATACCTGTCGCCGTTGCATGTGGAGTAATTCACAGCGAAGCAACAATATCCAGGAGAATATTCTGCCCCCAGCTTCCGCCGCCTCCTCTCCTCGACTCTCCTACGTTACCACGTCCTGGCGAGATACGTACAGAATGGTCAAAATAAAACTGCCCCTGAAAATATTTCATCTACCTTAAACGAGGCAACCCAGCTTACATCACCTGCCAGAGTTGCAGATAACGTAAGTTGGGTTGCATACGTTAAGGTGGATGAAACATTTTCAGATGCAGATTTATAAGCGTCGATCTAAAAGATTTCGTCTGAGAGTGTTGCTGCATGGTATATGGCAACGACGGCGTGCGGTACATGCGAAAGCGTCAACTATGGCGACGTTATTACCAAATGCGATCACACACAACCAATGCACTTTTATTCTTTTGAAGGCTGCCGAAGGACAAACAGCAGCAGACAGCCATCAGAGGATGAAGAACGTGTATGGGGAAGCTTGCCTTTGGTAATCCACCGTGGTGGAATGAAAACAGCAACAAAGATTACTGCCGCTTGATGTTAACGCACGTACACATATCGCAACATCGTAACGCACAAGTTACGCCGGCTCAAGCGGGAGACACTCAAGTGCCTGCCCTACAGACCTGATCTCTCCCCATGCGACTATCAAGCTTAAAAAAAGGCTTTGAAAAATCGACTTTACCTGTGGAACGAGGATATGCAGCAGGCAATTACGGACTTATTCAAGCTGCAGGGCAGTGACGTTTCACAAAAGCTGCATCCTCAACCTGGTGCGTCGGTGGGATGAGTCCCTCAACGCTCTCGGCCATTTTGTCTGATTGGCATGCCGATTCTCGACTGTACGGCCTTTGGACGGAAACTTATTTATCACCCCTTATATGCGTAAGACAAAAAAACGACGCACTACAAAGGAATTATCCGAATGGGACAGAAATCTGTAGATCTGATGTACATGTACCGACAAATAAATGATCACAACTTCAGAAAAATTGGATCATTTGTTCAAGAGAAAGAGCTTCACTAGTTGAGCAAGTCAATAACGCTGGTGCATCTCTCCCCATATGAAAGGAGTTATTCGTCTTGGCACTGATTTACAGAGTTGTTGGAAGTCCTACTGAAGAATATCGTGCCAAATTCTGTCCGACTGGCACGTTAGATCGTCAAAATCTCGAGATGGTTGGAGTTCCCTGCCCATAACGTTCCAAACGTTGTCAATGGAGTAGATTCCGGCAACCTTGCTGGCCAAGGTAAGGTTTGGCAAGAACGAAGAAAGACAGTAGAAACTCTCGCCGAGTGCGGGCAGGCATTACCTTGCTGAAATGTAAGCCCACCATGGCCACGGAGAGTGACTGAAGTATTGGCGATGTACCGCTGTGCTGAAAGGGTGTCGTCGATGACAACAAATGGGTTCTGCTATGAAAAGTATGGCACTCCAGACCGTCACTACTGATTGGTGGGCCGTATGGCGGACGACAGTCAGATTGACATACCACAGCTCCTCCAGATATGAAATGCTAATCAAGACCCCTAAGGTGTCGACAGGCGTTAATATACATCAACGGGGACAGTTGAAAATGTGTGCCCCTACCGGAACGGGAACCCAGGATCTCCTGTTTACATGGCGGACGCTCTATCCATCTTTTTTTTCTTCTTTTTCGTCGTTGATCGTTGGGTTTGATCGTTCCGGACGTCACATGACATCCGTTAAAGTTCGTTTGTTGATCCTTCCACTCAGCCTTTTTTTTTTTTTTTTTTTAATTACAGAGGCCAAGCAGCTCTCTGCACGCTGAGCTACCGTTCCAGCTACATCTGAGCCACCGAGGGTAAAGAAGAGGGTAGTGCGACTGCAGGGATTTATCCCTCGCACGCTCCCCGTGAGATCCTCGTTCCCAACTTAATGTCCACACACTACGTACGTAGTGCCCCTGCCCATTACACTCATTACACGCGGAGACAATCTTACCGAGTCCCGTAAGAGTTCGGGCAATGCGTGTGCACCGAGTACAGAAAAGAAGAAGGTCAATGGCCGGTTAGCCTTAACTATATATGAAGATATCTGTTCTTTCGGACATGTCCGAAAGGTCTGGAACCGCGCGACTACTACGGTCGCAGGTTCGAATCCTGCCTTGGGCACGGATGTGTTGTGTTGTCCTTAGGTTAGTTAGGTTTAAGTAGTTCTAAGTTCTAGGGAACTGATGAGCTCAGCTGTTAAGTCCCATAGTTCTCAGAGCCATTTGAACCATTTTAATGTCCGAAAGAACAGATACCATCTTCATATATTTTCCAAATATGTCTTCACTGGTCATCGGAGCTCAGTTCGAGACGAGCCTCATCACTGAAGACAAGCCATGTGTGTCCAAAACCACTGCGAACCGTCTCGTTCGTGTACAGAGGTCAACTGCCATGAGCCAGGCGCCCTTTCTGTGGGCCGCCTGTTAACGCTCCCAGTGATCGCTGAAGCACCATTTGCGCGTCTGATCGATAATGATGAATCCGGGACTCTGAGCGCTACTCTAACGACTCCTCGGTTCTCTTGCTCTTCCGTCTCTCCAGGTCGACCGCCTTCTTCTTGATGCCGTCTTCGGTCATGGTTCATCCATTCCTGCCAACATATTCGAACAGTGGCACCGCTCCTATTCAAGCGTCGAGCGATTCGTCGAGTGCTCCTACCGGCTTCTTGGAGCCCAGCTACAAGTCCTCGCTCAAATTTTAACATCTGAGTATATTGTTCACGCGCCTGTCCAACTGAGTACAGTGGGTGAAATTCGCGAAGACTTTATCCTCTGGTAACGACATGTCTCTTGTTTCCTATCTTTGCCAGCAGCGAGGTGAAACAGCGCTGCAACATCACACGTTTATCCATCGGTCACCAAAGTTAACAATTTTGCATTTCCGTCCATACCACCATGGATACCAGTTTGTACCGAATTTGCAGAAGTCCTTCGTTTCTTTAAAAGTGTATTTCGCTCATCGTGTACATGTTTGAACTTCTCTCGCTGATGGGTCTATTGAGAAAGTTGGCAAAGTGGTAATTAAGAAAAAATAAATCATGGAAAATACGTATAATTAGTACCAATTATTGGAATCCGTGATGATTCCTTTTTTCGTGGTTCCTACACAACTTAATGCCGTGTTCTGCACTGGAGGGAAAAAGAAACTGATATAGGCATACATATTCAAATACAGAAATAAGTAAACAGGCAGAATACGGCGCTGCGGTCGGCAACGCCTTGTAAATTGCCCGTTACATCGTTCAAATGGCTCTGAGCACTATGGGACTTAACTTCTGAGGTCATCAGTCTCCTAGAACTACTTAATCCTAACTAACCTAAGGACAACACACACATCCATGTCCGAGGCAGGATTCGAACCTGCGACCGTAGCAGTCGCGCGGTTACAGACTGCAGCGCCTAGAACCGCTCGGCTGCCCTTATATATTTGTATGTTGGCAGCACTATAAACTGCCTTAATATCACTGAAAGAGCTCTCTGCACCCTCGCTAAGAGACTATGTGGCTGAAAGGACTCGCAGTAGGCAGTTAAAAGTTAACAGTTAGCACCGATGGAGGTTAGCAGTGTTAGCGCGAGCGGACGGTCTGGACGTGTGTCCGTCTTGGAGACTTAGTGTTGGTTGGAAATGAATTGTAAAATGATGATTGATGTATCTGCTAATGTTTCTATAATGGGATTATTGAGGATTATATAATTTTTTGAACTGGATGTCACATGATTACGGTAATATCTGCTAAACACATTGTTTGTTCAGCAACAAATCTTTCCTTTGCTAACCAAATGCCTACTAGTAGTTAGAACCCACAGTTGTTAGAATCTTCTTATTTATCTGGCTGTAGGTGTTGCTTGCTGTATTTGCTGTAGTTCGTGTCATGAAGAGGTTCTGTGAGGTAAGTGACTGATGAAAAAGTGTAGGTTATTGTTACGATTTCTTCTAATTCAGGGCCATTCTTTTGTGTTAACCACTTGCAATTAGATTGCGTTCCATTTGTATGTTGTGGGCAATAAATGAATAGAATAAGTTTGAGTTGTATTTGTCAGGGAAAATTCTGTAGGTCAGTGAAATGATAAAATAACCAAAGAGACAGCAGTTCAAGAAGGTTCAGCAAGCATTCAGCAGTTTCACTCAGCAGTTTAAGTAAAAACGTAGAAGTTTCACTTTCTCAGTTATTTCAGTTTAAGTAAAATCATATTTAGAAGTTTCAGCCTGTATAAGGTAACAAGTGTCCGGCACAGTTGTTAGATCGGTTACTGCTACTACAATGTCAGGTTATCAAGATCTGATTCAGTTTGAAGGTGGTGTTACAGGTGGCGCAAGACCGATGGGACGTAGTGTTATGACGACAACGAAAAAATCGTCGTTAATGTGAATGACTGGTGGCCAATGCTAAATAGAAACATACAACGCTCTTCTTTGCATATACAGCAGGTTTGTCAGTGAAGTCGATAAGGAGTTGGCTGCATGGTCTGGGTCTACAACGACTAAAATAATTAGGAAGTCGTTGGTAAAAATAATATATTGTACTTAACTGGTGGTACATGAGTCTTCATAGTCAGGAGGAATATAATTACAAACAGAGAGGTATAGAGGCATCACATAAGCCATCCTTTAAATAAGCGCTTAGTCAGAGGTTGCTTCCTATCAGCTAAAGGCTATACTACTTTCCTACTTAACGTCCCGAGCAAGGGTGGCCGAGCACACGCTAGAGACTTGTTGCAAGCTGCGGAGCGGCGCTAGTCTCGACTCGCGGGTCCAGCTAATACCGCACATAGCACCTCGGAAGTAGCGATGAAGTGGGGATTTTCCCGTACGACCATTTCACGAGTGTGCCGTGAATATCAGTAATCTGTTAAAACATCAAATCTACAACATCGCTGCGGCTGGAAAAAGATCCTGCAAGAACGGGACCAACGACGACTGAAGAGAATCGTTCAACGTGACGGAAGTGCAACCCTTCCGCAAACTGCTACAGATTTCAGTGCTGGGCCATCAACAAGTGGCAGCGCGCGAACCACTCGGCGAAACATCATCGATATGGGCTTTCGGAGCCGATGACCCAATCGCTTACCCTCCTGATGACTGGGAACATATTGCCTGGTCGGGCAAGTCTCGTTTCAAATTGTATGGAGCGGATGGAAGTATACGTGTATGGAGACAACCTTATGAATCCATGGACCCTGCATGTCCGCAGGGGACTGTTCAAGCTGTTGGAGGCTCTGCTACGGTGTGGGGCGTGTGCAGTTGGAGTCATATGAGACCCCTGAAACGTCTAAAAACGACTCTGACAGGTGACACATACGTAAGCATCCTGACTGATCACCTGCACCCATCCTGCTGGAAGAAAGATTCTCGAACGTTAACACATATCCCGACAAATAAATACGAAGAATTTCTTCGACAACAAGCTGCGGATATTCTTTCATAATCACAAACTAAATCCTTTTGTACATTGTGCATTCCGACGGACTTCGGCGATTCCAGCATGACCATGCGACACCCTACACGTCCAGAATTGCTATTGGCTTCAGGAACACTCGCCTGTTTCAACACTTCCGCTGGCCACCAAACTCCCCAGACAGGAACATTGTTGAGCATATCTGGGGTGCCTTGCAACGTGCTCGTGCTCTTGCGGATTTATGGACAGCCCTGCAGGATTCATGGTGTCAGTTCCCACCAGTACTACTTCAGACAGTCGAGTCCATTTCACGTCGTTTTGCGGCAATTTTGCGTGCTCGCGGGGTCCTACACGATATTAGACAGGTGTACCAGTTTCTTTGGCTCTTCAGCGTAATAGTACGGACCCAGTATATTCGTCAGCATGAGTCAACGTGGCGCTGAACAGAAAGCTAGAGGCATGGCGCCCGCCCTGTTTTGGGGACAGAGAGCGTGGTTTCCTCTCTGCCCTGGCTCCCGGGCCCTGGTTTGGTGCGGTGTGGTGTGCCCCGCAGACGGCTGGAAGACGGGCGAGCGGCGGTGCGGCGGTTAATTGCGCTTAATTGATTGCCGGCGGGCGCGCCGGCTCAGGCCGAATTACTGACAACTAAATTAACTCGCCACGATAATGCCCGGCGCGCTCTAATGCCCGACCTGCTACAATCCGGCAAACACGGCTGCGGTGGCAAGGGTTGCAGCCCTCGGGAATATCCCCTCCAGCGCGTAGCGGCAACCACCCCCCAACCCCATTCTCTCTCTCCTGTTCCCTCTTTGTCAAAACAAATTTCCAGTCCTCCGCCGGTTTCCAGTAAAGGTACACTTCAGTTCAGTACAGTTAAATACTGCAGATGATGTACTGGAAGCAGCATACCCCTATTCCTTTATCTTTCAATACTGGTGTTAGGCGCAATTTCAGGAAACGTGCAGCACTCCTTTAAAACATTTAGACGGCAGTGAAGCCAACGGGAAGGCTGAGGGGGCAAGGAGGGCGGAGTTCCAGGTTGGTTTCGACCGCTTAGGGTATTTATGCCACATTTCATCCCACGTTTCACATATTTTTGAACCGTGATTTTACTTTCAAAACTTTTTCTTAAGAATTTACTTTATCTACTAGCGATTCATTAAGAACATTAACACATTTAATCACACTATGTGAGCGTGGAAGTAGTTGCCAGGGAGTAACTGATGAAATCAAAATGAAATTTCTTTTAACAAATGGGAATTTTATTCCTAAAAGCCTTTTTTTTAAGAAACAGATACAGATTTAAAATTATAAGCAGAAAGCACCCTCTAAATATAAAGTTACAATTTATTCAGAGGCAGAAAGAAACAAATTTTTGAGTGTATGAGCTTTCGGGCTGAGAACCTTGCCGCTCCCTTTTGACACGGCCGTAGTCATGACCGCTCACAACAACCCCTGAAAGACTACACAGGTGCAAATCTGCAACACACCAGATTATCTTAAAGTAAAAGTTTTAACAATTCACACAAGCACACAAACTGTGCACCCCGTAGGAGGGGTAGAAATGGTACAAAACACTAAAATTAAAAGATTAACTTGCCACCGAAGGTGCAACTTGATTTTAACTTCCAAGAAAAGCCTTACGGTGGAAGGGTGGCAACTTTATATACTTAAATGACCATTTAAATAAAAGCCCATGAAATCTAATCTTACATAAAATTATACAAGGTTGGCCAAACATGCTCTACAGTACACATATACTGCCTCTCAAGATGTTAGGCAAGATAAAAAAACATATTTCAGGAATTAGGCCGTCACACTTCTAGCAATAAATTCGTTAACACACCGAATCCGACAAACATGACAGAGGCAGCTATTAACGTACGGCAGATTGATAGGGCGATTACCGAACAACCCGAACCACAGGTTGCTCTAACCGCCCCTACTCCATAAGGGAAAAACGGACCACCAAATTCATAAACAACCACCTTCCCGCGGGTGGGCAAACGGAGAAGAATGGTGGGACGACCCCAAAACAAAGCGTCTGGTGACCCCACCAAGAAAACAACTAGAATTTAACAAGTAAATGAAACAACATATCGCCAATCACTTAACTTCTAATAAACTGCGATTTCTGGCGAAGACCTGGCGCAGCACCGCCAAAACGTTTTCCCGAACCGTCCGCTGCCAGCCGCTTCAACGGGCGCAGGAAGGCGCGCCCATCGCCCGTCTCACGGCGTCGCAGCTCGCACCGGCCAGACTGATGTCGTGGGTTGCTCTCGTGTCGGCCGCGAAGCCACTACCCCTCACTATACGGCGCGGCCCGCTGGACTCACGTGGCGATCTCACATGCGCCGACGCTCAAGGCGGACAAGTCATCTTGTGTCTCAGTGCGAGACCGACCAACCGATCGATCCAACCGCCAATGACCGTTGCCTGAGCAACTCGAGCAGACTGGCGGCCTAACACGCAGACTCAGGTGCAGGAACTAAGCCCCCGACCGGGCGACCACTAATTGAGTTCCCTCACTGCGCCACAAATTCGGACGAGAGACTGACCCCAGACTGACTCCAGACTCACCCAGGCTTATCAACTGGGGAGCTCATAGCGTCCCTTAAATGCACGTGAACAGGCAACCTTTCCCCTTTCCCGCCAGAGGGAGACACCAAAGCTGCGATTGCCACAGCGGCGCCACCGCCAGAAACGGAGGGCGACTGCTTCACACAACGCGCTGCGGCGCGCTCTTCAAAACAGGAATTTTTACCACGGCTCAATTTTATTATACAGTGTATGAAGGCTCACGCTGCTGGAAGTCTTCCATTTAGGCTCGAGTGATGAAACTGGAACTCTGATACCATAATATTATGTACGGTGTCAAAAGCAAATTAGAATTAAAATGCTTCAATGTCCATGTGTCCGTATTAGCTGTTTATTGTAGTCCTTTCAAAGACCCACGACCTGTATCGTACCTTAAAGGTGCATCCTCAGATCCGTTTCAGTAATCACTACGCGCCTGATGGGAATTACGATGTTCCAAGGTGCAGCTATACACGAAAGTGAGTGATCCATCAACGGTCGCCATCAAACTAAAAGACTGTTAAACAGCGGTGGTGGGCTTCCTAAATAAAAATCGTATGCTGAAAAAATGTAGGTGTGGGAGTTCCAGTAAGCGGTAGGAAGGCTCACTAGAATTCGCACAGCAACTCGTAAGAACTGGACAGTAACGCGTGACCGAGCGAGGTGGCGCAGTGGTTAGCACACTGGACTCGCATTCGGGAGGACGACGGTTCAATCCCGCGTCCGGCCATCCTGATTTAGGTTTTCCGTGATTTCCCTAAATAGCTTCAGGCAAATGCCGGGATGGTTCCTTAGAAAGGGCACGGCCGATTTCCTTCCCCATCCTTCACTAATCAGAGCTTGTGCTCCGTCTCTAATGACCTCGTTGTCGACAGGACGTTGAACAGTAATCTCTCCCCCTTCTCCTCAGTAATGCGTGTACACAGTTTGATAACTATCTTTGTCGGCTTCATCAGATCGCCACACTAACCGGTGCTGGAAGCAGGGCCCATTGTCAAGGGAACACGACACAGTCGTAAATTTACTATGGTTTGTTCCTATACGCGTGATAAATCCAGTTAGGACAGAAGAAGAAATTTTGCACTTGATGAAAGGAGTCGCAGGAGCAGTTCATCAACGGGTGCCAACTAATCAAGGAAATGCAACGAAAAGAATTCGAACGATGCCTGGTCCATATGGAAGTTGTGGATGTCTACCACTAGTTCGCCTGTCTCGTACGCCAGATAGTAAGGGAAGAGATACAACAGTGAATGGCAGGCGGAAATATCCTACCGAGTACATAACAGATAGCAGTTATGAATGTCGATCCCATACCTCAGTACTTAACTTATGATGTAACCGTCATGCGACAGCCCAGTATCCGACAAACGCATGCAGAATCAACTCCTCCACCAAGTACAACGCTCCGCAAAAAGACAGACATCTGGAGAATGGGGGACTTCTTGCAAACATCACAACCACATTTTGGATGATCAGAGCTCCACATTCACGTAGCTGTTCCAAAAAGCACACGTACCGAAGACTGCTATTGGCGGCTGTTTGGCACTGAAGACGTTGCTATCCAGCCGTCATCAACGGGACGAGTTGCAATTGTCAGTCTAGATGCTCGATTAAACTGTGAAGCTTTTGTCGATTGTAAAAAACCACTCAGGTTCACAGAAGAAACCTATGTAACAGAGACGGTCGTAGGCTGTGATGAAAAGCTTTGGTTTAGTAATTCTCACGATCAGCAACAATTCATCCCTAAAGGTAGGTGCGTAGGGACAGCTGAACCAACCCAGCTTAGTGTCATCTAAGAAGAATCGTGCTCCACTACAACAAGCACTATCGAACTGCCACTAAGATCTGGCCTGACACAGGAACAACAATGTCGAGTGACAACCGTTCGGTGTCAATTTTTGGGTGCTTTCAAACGAGGAGTGGAGAAAAGATAGAGCAAGCAGCCCATGGTAAAACACCGTATCAGCATTGGGAACCATCCACCAATTTGTGCCAGCTCAATGACCGCTAATTCCGGAGGAGATGGAGAAGATGTTGCAAGAAGATTTCATTAAACCTTCAGAGAGAATCCCTCGTCCTCTCCCTGGTCCTTGTGAAGAACACTTACCGAAGAGTAAAAAAAATGACAAAGAAAAGTATCTACCCACTGCTGTGCGTTGATGACGCCTTAGACTGCTTTAAAGGACCAAAATATGTCTTAACTATGGGCATGTGGACAAGCTTCTGGCAAACCAAGGTTGACGAGGTCACCCGGGAAAACACTGCCTTCATAATTCCCGATGGCCTTCATGAGTTAAAGGTTACACTGTTTGGACTATGTTGTGATCCAGCCATCTTAGAACTATGATGGACGACCTTCTTCGACATCTTAAACAGCCAACGTGTCTTTGCTATATGGATGAACATTATCGTTTTGAAGAGTGTCTAAGCTGTCTGACGACTGAATCCGAGAAAGTACATCTTAGTTGTCCAAGGAATGAAAATCTTGGGCCAATAAGTGAATGAAGATGGATTCCGTGCAGATCGAAAGAAAGTAAGTGTGTCACAGATTTTCCGCCTGCAGGTCACGTTAGGGATGTGAGCAGTTTTCTCGGGATGCTCTCGTACTACAGGCAATTCATGGAAGACTTCTGTACCAAGGCACAGCCTTTGCAAGAATTGCTGCAGCGAGACGCCAAATTTTCCTAGAATGAGGCACAAGAAAGCTCTTCCTTTGTCCTTAAAGAGGGCGCTAACGTCTTCTCCAGTTTTAGCTTTGTATGAAGAGAATTCTGGGACATAACTTCACAGAGACGCTCGTGGTTTTGGAATAGGATCAGTTCTACTAAAAATACAAAGATGTGCTCAAAACGTGATAATTTATACTTCCAGGCTACTCTTCAAATCCGAGATGAACTACTACACAGCTGGAAAAGTACGCCTTGTACTTGTTTGGGCCATTAACAAGTTCTGGCCATATTTATTTGGCAGACCATTCGCTGTTGTGACGAACCATCATTCTCTCTGATGCCTAACTATTCTGAAGCATCCGACAGGTCAATTGGCAAGAAGGGCACTATGGCTTCGGGAGGACGACGCCACAGACGTGTATGAAAACAGACGCAAACACGAGGACGCTGACATCTCAAGGAATCCTCTAGCGGAAAATAGCAGTGTTAATGAAATTTCAGTCACCGCTGCATTAAATGACATTGCTATTGAACAAAAGGAAGATCCAGCATTACTGAAAACTATAAACACGCTGAAGAATGAGAAAATTATCTAAAGAGCTCATCCAACAAACATGGATCCACAAATCAACCGTTGCCGAGGTACGACACATTTTCTGTCGCGGTTCATCAGCGTCTAGGAACACACGGAATCTCTAAACGTTAAATTAGGTGTTCGAAATGTTATCCATGTGTCTGGATGGAACATTGAACTCATCTCTGAAATGAGCTGCGAATCCTCTCAGCCAGTCCTGGGGAATTCTGTAAATGCTGTAAGGCTGCATGAATCCGCAAGTGTAATTCCTCATGAGAGTGGCCCTCGGTAGCGTAGACCAGCCTTTTGACATTACCCCACACACAGAAATCCATGGGATTTATATCCGGAGACCTTTGATGCCATGGCACATGCCCTCCTCTACCTCTCCAATATTGACCACACGTCGGAGTCAGAAGCAGGCGTACTCGTAAATGAAAATGTGCTGGACCACCGTCATGCATGAAGCACTTGTTCAGGCGTTGGTTCAGTGAGACATCATCATGGACATCTGGAAGTACAGTCCGCAGAAACTGCATGTACTTTTATCCATTTATTCTCTGTGGCAGGAATTGTGGTCCAGTTATGCAGTCTCTAAGCAGTCCTGCCCATACGTTCAACGAATAACGCATCTGATGCCGTGATACATGAGTTGCATTAGGATTGATATCGGCTCAAATGTGACAGTTATGGTAGTTATAAATACCGCCACGGGTAAATTCAGCTTCAACCGTGAACAGGATAAAGCATACAAACAGGAGTTCAGGGAACACTTCTCCACTTAGTGCTGCAACTAAGAACACGTTCTTGGATAGCAATCCTCCTTGTCGAAGTTCGTGTACAATACGTAGCACTCTCTCCTCAACATCGGGTGTTACGGATCTGGGTCGAGTTTCTTGTGCATGGTGTACGAAACTTTTCTCTAAGGCACTGATTGAACATGCTAAATGTACGCCTGTCGGACTGCCTGCGGAGAGGAAAAGCTTCTTCATACAGTCGTGCAGCCTCAAGGGTATTCGCTTTGTCATACATGTCAGTGTACTCTTCATTGGTAAACCTCTGTCCTTGATGCCTTCACGTTCGTAACTGATTGTGAGGTCGATACGGCAAAGTGCACGGAGGGGGAAAGGGAAGTAGTTGCGCATGCGTAAACAAACAGATAGTCGATCCCACACCTTGAGACACCAATGTAAATACTGCGTATCCAGGGGCATTTACAGTTGGTCCTCAACTCGAATTAATGCGATACCCCAGCATCGGTTGATTTTAGGACCCATGTTAATTCGAGCTTTTCAGCTACTTTTGGCTTGTACTTTCATTGAGTGAATTGTTGACCATCCCGCCTGAAACATCCTGAAGAGAGGAACTATGGTAAGAGGAGACGAATGTTAACCCGACTCATCTATAGCGAGCTGTCCTTAGGTATTTCCAATATCCGGTCACCTGTGATTCGTGAAGACTTTACATCACATGAGACACCGATATATATGGCCGTGTCTCTAGCGATCCGTTGTAACCAGATGAGTCACCGTGAGGAATGTCAATGACGGAAGCACATGTTGCAGTTACCTCTGGGACATCTGGTCCCAAACCCACCTGCACAGCGCCGTTCCAAATTTAAATCGACCTATGGGGCAGGTTTCAGCAATCGATGTATGGGAATTGATGGATAATAATCTGCACTTGATTACCTCACGTGCTATGCGGTTACTAAAGCTGTGCAGACAGCCCAAGCTCTGGAAATTGACCGAGCGAGGTGGCGCAGTGGTTAGCACACTCGATTCGCACTTAGGAGAACGACGGTTCAATCCCGCGTCCGGCCATCCTGATTTAGGTTTTCCGTGATTTCCCTAAATCGCTCCAGGCAAATGCCGGGATGGTTCCTTTGAAAGGGCACGGCCGACTTCTTTCCTCGTCCTTCCCCAATCCGATGAGACCGATGACCTCGCAGTTTGGTCTCTTCCCTCAAACAACCCAACCCAACCAATCTGGAAATTGCAAAGTTCCTTGTAGAAGAGCCCATTTTGAGGTATGGAGCACCCTATGTAACGATCTCTGATCGTAGAAATGTTTTCCATTCCAGACTAGTGTAGGATATAATTCCACATCGCGCTCACAGGGTAATAACGGCTTACCATCCACAGAAAATGTCCTGTCCGAAAACACGGGCAGATATGCTCTCGATGTAAACTGCAAAACAGTATGCCCACCGTGGCTCTCGCATCCAGCACAGTGGAGCAAGACATTACAGACTTCATACCATTCTTTATACTCCACTGTTGCGGAGGCCAAGACGACAAGGATGGATACACTGTTCCGTTTTCAGTCAGACAATACTCAGGATGACTGTTTGAATGAGCTCATCACCAGCGCTGAAGAGACAACACAGCTGGCTCACATGCGGACCCTGGACGCCCAGGAGAAGGACCGAGGGAGCTACAGTGCCAAGCGCTAAGCAGTGAGATACAACCTAGGATATTTGCTTTTGATTTTTACACCTTTGAGGAAAGCATAATTAGCAGAAAACCTACTAAGCGCTGCTTTGGACTGTATCGTATCCTTCGGCGCTTGTCGGATATCGTAGGAGGATTACGCCCCTCATCAAGACGACAAAAGCGCAGAGACTTGGTTCATGTGCTGCGTGCGAAAGCCTACTGCAGTCCAGAGGCGCAGACTGGCGGTCAGAGATTCAAGGAAACAGACGAGCCAATCCACGATCGCGGAGCTTCGACGGGAGAGCCTGCCTTTGACGCTCAGCGCAGCCAAGAGGATGTAATAACACGACCAGAACGCGGGGATCCGCCAGCGCCGCTAAGACCTAGATCCAGCGCGCTGTAGTCGGCTCCAATGATAGTTTCTGTAACAAAGCTCTCTGTTTTTCCAGGAGAGGGTGCAATGCTCCGAGTTACGGTGCAAGCACTGTAGCGTCGCTGGTTGGTGTACTCTGGGTCGTCAGTTCAAATCTGGCCATCGGAAATTGTAATTTATTATGTCCATGAATATCCTATATTTCTATAAATACCAGCATATTGGAATATTCGATGTTCCATTCTTCGTCCAGGAGATCATTTTTGTTCTGGTAGTACGTTGGTGTCAATAATAACGTGCTTCCAGTCCTAATACTTCCCCTTTCATTGACGACTCTGGCTTCGGATTCCGATTTGATTGCGGTTCGACGTGGTTTCTTCAGGGTGGTCCATTGATAGTGACCGGGCCAAATATCTCACGAAATAAGCATCAAACGAAAAAACTACAAAGAGCGAAACTCGTCTAGCTCGAAGGGGGAAACCAGATGGCACTATGGTTGGCCCGCTAGATGGCGCTGCCATAGGTCAAAAGGATATCAACTGCGTTGTTTTAAATAGGAACCCCCGTTTTTTATTACATATTCGTGTAGTACGTAAAGAAATATGAATGTTTTAGTTGGATAACTTTTTTCGCTTTGTGATAGATGGCGCTGTAATAGTCACAAACGTATAAGTACGTGGTATCACGTAACATTCCGCCAGTGTGGACGGTATTTGCTTCGTGATACATTACTCGTGTTGAAATGGACCGTTTACCAATTGCGGAAAAGGTCGATATCGTGTTGCTGTACGGCTATTGTGATCAAAATGCCCAACGGGCGTGTTCTATGTATGCTACTTGGTATCCTGGACCGTTCGCCGGATAGTTACGTTATTGAAGGAAACAGGAAGTGTTCAGCCACATGTGAAACGTCGACCACGACCTGCAACAAATGATGATGCTCAAGTAGGTGTTTTAGCTGCTGTCGCGGCTAATCCGCATATCAGTAGCAGACAAATTGCGCGAGAATCGGGAATCTCAAAAACGTCGGTGTTGAGACTGCCACATTAACATCGATTGCACCAGTACCATATTTCCATGCACCAGGAATTGCATGGCGACGACTTTGAACGTCGTATTCAGTTCTGCCACTGGGCACAAGAGAAATTATGGGACGATGACAGATTTTTTGCACACGTTCTATTTAGCGACGAAACGTCATTCACCAACAGCGGTAACGAAAACCGGCATAATATGCACTATTGGGCAACGTGAAATCCACGATGGCTGCGACAAGTGGAACATCAGCGACCTTGGCGGGTTAATGTATGGTGCGGTATTGTGGGAGGAAGGATAATTGGCCCCCATTTTATCGATGGCAATCTAAATGGTGCAATGTACGCCGATTTCCTACGTAATGTTCTACCGATGTACTTCCAACATGATGGATGTCCGGCACATAGTTCGCGTGCGGTTGAAGCGGTATTGAATAGTATATTTCATGACAGGTGGATTGGTCGTCAGAGCGCCATACCATGGCCCGCAAGTTCACTGGATCTGACGTCCCCGGATTTCTTTCTGTGGGGAAAGTTGAAGGATATTTGCTATCGTGATCCACCGACAACGCCTGACAACATGCGTCAGCGCATTGTCAATGCATGTGCGAACATTACCGAAGGCGAACTATTCGCTGTTGAGATTACATGTATTGCCAAATGCATTGAGGTTGACGGACATCATTTTGAGCATTTATTGCATTAATGTGGTATTTACAGGTAATCACGCTGTAACAGCATGCGTTCTTAGAAATGATAACTTCACAAAGGTACATGTATCACATTGGAACAACCGAAATAAAATGTTCAAACGTACCTACGTTCTGTATTTTAGTTTAAAAAACCTACCTGTTACCAACTGTACGTCTAAAATTGTGAGCGATATGTTTGTGACTATTACAGCGCCATCTATCACAAAGCGAAAAAGTGCTCCAACTAAAACACTCATATTTCTTTACGTACTACACGAATATGTAATAAGAAATGGGGGTTCCTATTTTAAAAAAACGCAGTTGATATCAGTTTGATCTATGGCAGCTCCATTCTACGGGCCAACCATAGCGCCATCTGATTTCCCCCTTCAAGCTAGACAAGTTACGTTCTTTGTAGTTTTTTCGTTTGACGCTTATTTCGTGAGATATTTGGCCCGGTCACTATCAATGGACCAACTTGTATATACTGAACTGGACACTGATAATATGCACCCCACTGCTGTATCCTATTGTAATTGCTTATTGGTATTATTGATTTCTTGCTAGGTTCACATAGTCAGACTCCCGAACTCGGTGATGGAGGGTCATATTGTGGTCAGAATTTGTCAAGAATGCGAAAATTACCAATGAGTGCCATGTCTCTGTCCCTAACTGAATTCTGTCATGTTAGCTTCTCCGTGGAAAATTCTAGCAGTGGTATGACAACTTTGATAAAAAGCCTGAACATCGCAGTAGGTAGCTTTTTTTAAAAAAAAATATTGATTTACGGGTGACAAAGTAACGCTGCATAAAAGACATTTCATACATAGTCGGTGATTTATTCCTCTTGGAGTGGCAATTTGGAGTTGCAAATTACTACAGCTGTTTGTATTGTCAGATCTTGTGTAGTGTTTTGGTGCACATACGGAGCTTCGTGCCGCAGGAAATCAGTCTGCCTTCTATACGACGCATGAAGTCGTCATTTATCACTGCCTGTGATTACGGGACGTACTTTATACACGTAGAGACATGTCTGCAGCCACACGAAATCTGATAACGATTCAGATTCCTGCTGTAGGTGTCGTGTGCATATTGGCAGGCACCTATCTAATTCTCGCATCTTGACGACAACCTCCAAACGAATCGGTTTTTCTATTGCCTCACGTTCAAAACCAATCATCAGTGACTCGGATGACAATAAGCGCAGGTTGGAGTTTACAGCAAATATTATTAACGAAGTGTTACAATATTATTAAAGGAGTGTTAAATGTATATTTCATGTTCCCACGAATCTTAAGGTACGCGTTGCAAAGATCAAAAACATTTAAGTGCAAAAGTCGGAAACCTACGCAGCGTTTCAAGTGCATCATTGTATGGCTAATGACAACAGTGAACAGAGGACTAGACACCACATAATTTTTTCGGAGGATTCATAGTTCTGTGCACATCATCACACTAGACCAGTGGTCGTCAATTTCTTTGCTCAAGACCCAGTACTGACATCGTAGGGCGATACCTTGCGCCATATAGGTAGGCTGTGGGGAGTAATTTGCCCTCTCAAATAGAAATTGAATTTTCACCGAACAGTGGTTACTGATAGAAGTTTATCACCTATACATTTTGAGTCTACATATTATTAATTATCACACCAAATACGAGGGTTCTTCAGAAAGTAATTTATGATCGGTCGCGAAATGAAAACCACTTGGAAAATCTGGTAAAGCTTTGCACACATGTGTTGGACAGTGTCTCTAGTATGCTCGTCGGTCGTGTCGCGTCGCTCTTTTCAATTTTGAGTGAACAGTGAGCACGTAAAGATGCGTAGGGAATAGCGTCTCCCGCCAAGTATTAGGGCCTGGCTAGAGATTTCGCCTATGTCATGCAGCCCACGTAACACAACTGTCGAGCAGTTCCTCTTTCATGCCAATTCTCGGCCGCACACTGCAGGTGCAATGAAGACGCTCCTGCAGCGTTTCCAATGAGAAGTGTTTGATCACCCACAATACAGTCCATAATTGGTCTCATCTCTGCTCACAAGTACTGCTGGCTATGAATACAAAATTCTTCCACAGACAACGAGATGCAGACCAGTGCAGATGACTGGCCAAAAGCACAGGAGGCTGCTTTCTGTGACGAGGATATTGAAAAGTTGATACAACACTACTACAAAACTCGAAGTTGGAGTGACGACTACGTAGAGAAGTAGGTGGAAGGTGTACCTAACTGTTGCAAATAAAACGTTTCTGGTTTTCGCGACCAATCGGAACTTACTTTCTGGGCAACCCTGGTATTTTTAAGCGAAAAAGAAAATAATGTAAAGGAACTATATGCATTTTTCTGAATGCTTACATAGTGGTTCTTTTTCCATACCTAAGTGGGTAACTTGGTCAGAGCCATCGCAGCAGGATCCCATGTTTCTTTTTCTGATTTCCAGTAATATTTTCTAGGTACCTTCGTGCCCCAGATCTGAAAGAATGCCAGGCGGTTGCAGTAGACCGTTTTGAATCGAACTTTTGTAGTATGCCAAATATTACAAAACAGAGTCGGTTTGAAGTAATGTAACATAATTAACTAACAATTGTCCGGGAAGGGATAAGACGGCAAATGATAGCTTCGCGTATGAAAGGGTTTAAAAGTCAGTTTTATCTATTGTATTATGCGCTTTTTTTTTTTTTTTTTGGAAGAAACTAATTCTTGTTAGGGTAAACACCTCGGCCACTTTTCCTGACGAGTAGTGTGGCCACTCTCCCAGATCGGACGCCATGTCTGTGTTAGTTATTCACAGAAGAAACTATCAAACTGAAAGTAATAAGAAGGAACCACATTTGTGGGCGGAAAGACGTTGTTCAAACATGAACATTCTAAAAAATTGTTACTCTCCATACGAGGAATGTAACAAGAATAATATAAATGACGTAACTTACGTCAGGCGACCCAAAACCAAAAAAGTTTTTACTAAAAAGTAACGGAACAAACTTCCATTGTCAGACTCACTGACAACAATGGTGATGCATGTTGGAACTAGTCTGACCACTTCTTCGCAGGGAGCAGCACTGTTCAAGGCAAAAACTAATCTATGACCACTTTTCCCGTCCTGGCCACTTTGCCACACCTTCCCATACCAATAGTATCATTAACTGGTAAACTAAATAAATTAGTTCGTTGTATTAATTAATAACAGTTAATTAATAACAATAACTGCAATTTGACACACCATCACAAATGTTTAGTAATTGTTTTTCGTGCCATTTATCTTCTGCTTATCGCGTTGCATTACAGTTGGCTTCATGTTACTCGTTACAAACATGTATCTCATTTGAAGATGCGCGTCTGTATAACGCGCGTGGGGTGTTATTTATCGAACCAGCCTCATATTTCAGGCACCCAGTCCTGGATGCCGCATTGGGTATTTCCAGGATTATCAAATATCCACCAATTCGTGCATTTATGGACGTTTTCCTCACACTACAATAGGACAACCTCTGTCGCCTGGGTGGCTTACTGAAATATTTGTTTGAGAGTAATTATCTGAGCTAAGGCTCTGTTGCTTCAGATTAATTAAATTTTTGATATATGGCTGTATATGCAGTTGTACCTGTATTGGGGAGTTCTGCATACCACTGAGAGCTTCATTGTAGTGTATTTCTGTTGGATGTATGCAGTGTGAAAGACTAAATACGGTGGTTAACTTTAATGTTAGATTTTCCCATTGATATGGCTGTCAACTTTCTTATGCCATAGTATTCTGGAAAAGTCTTTTTGCAGGTTAAATTGTGATCTTAAGTGTTTTAAGCATCTTGCGTTTACTCTTTTGTTTTAAAAGAAATTTCCTGTATTTAACATATGTGTTAAAATCGTGCTGTAGATTTCCACGTGCTTGTAAGACCTAATCATTAAGTAACGCCTCGTAGACGTAAGCTTGTCATTTTCCTTACATAACTGCTTTGTTCACGCAAGGTTCCCTGCCGTGTGGTTTGGCTAAATTACTGTCAGATTTTATTCTCTGGGCGTTTGTTAAGTTTATCTGTATCAAATTTTATTCGCTTAAATGATTTAAGAGACATTACCTTCGCCACTACTATACATTCTTGATATTTTGTAAATTTGGTTAAAGAATAATTTTTGAAATATTAAGAGACCTTATGCTGCCCATTTCTCGAGAAAGTGGGCACTAATATTTGCTTAACTTGTCTGTTTGGCCAACGTTTTATCTAAGTGGTGTCTGTTAACAGTCCTACCTAGTCTTCTGAGCTTCGCGGCCGGTTTTTCAGCGGCTGGTAACCTCGGGGGCTTGTTGCTGTTATGCACCGCCTTGGTGTTTATTGGTTGCCTTTCAGAGGCGAGTCCGCTATTGCCTTAGTGAGCTGGCTCACATCTCCTGCTAAAAAATTTTAAGTTAAGTACTGACTATATTACTTAATGTTCTGATCTGTGGAATCCTATTTAAAGTTTTACTAAAAGTTGCACATCTTTGGAATATCCTTGTATTGCCCATGTTGTGAATTTCGGGTAGGTAAGTTTTTTCTAAACATGCTGAAGCACAAGGTAATGTCTTCATTATTACGTGACGTGAATATTTCCAAATCATTTCACCGTAACTACTGCTTTGGGCCTAAATTGGTATTACTTCCTCGCGTGTGGACAACCTTAATCTATTTTGCTGTTTCGGTACTTAAAATTTTCAGTACATTTTATGCTGATTTCAGCAGTGTGTTTGCCCACTTGTGTGTTAAGGACGTCCTTTGGTATAAAAATTTAGTTTTCTGAAAATCATTCGAAGGGCTTAAGTGATCTTTCCTTAACCTGTCTTACACGGTATCAGTGATGTTGCCCTTTAGCAGCTTCTATCTTATAACGAAAGAACCTTTTTTTAAATTTTAATATTTCATATTTATTCCGGCATTATGTTTTGTAGCTTGTTGAGGTAAAATAATTTATTAAAAATGATTATTGTTGTAAGCAAGTAATTAGCCTTACCCTGTCACTCATAATTATTTGTGATTATTGCATTTGTGTATTGAAGCTAATATATGGTGATTGAATAAATATAACCATTCAAACTACGGATGCGACTGATATTCTGGGTTCGCGCTCCCATGCTTTCCTTGTCCTACGCCATCCTGTATGTGCCCTTATCAAGTTAAGTTTCCCGCCAATTTGAAAAATAAGTTTTCAAGGAAACGTGTTTATACACTCAAGCTCATAAATTAAGGATAATTCTGATACATAGTGAAATAACGCTCTGGTGGGCGGTTTTTGGGTTTAAATCACCTGGGGGTATGACTGTGCGCTGCATTTGACCTGCGGTGGTCGCACGGTGGCGCTGGCAGCAGTCCACATACGCAGAGGTGTGTTGGTGCATGTCATAGTGCGGTGCAGCGAGTAAGTGTGCAGACGTTTTTAGACGCGCTAATGGTGACTGTGTGATGAAAATGTCTGAAAGAACATATGTTGATGACGTTATGAGGGGTAGAATACTAGGGCGACGGGAGGGTGCTCACACACTGCAGGTCGTAGCACGCGTCCTCCGTGTGCCACAAAGTGTGACCTCAAGATAATGGCAACGATACCAGCAGACAGGAAACGTGTCCACGCGCTACAGCACGGGACGTCCACAGTCTAAAACACCACAATAAGACCGATATCTCACCATCAGTGCGGCAGGCGGCCACGGAATACTGCGGGTAGCCTTACTCGGGACCTTCCCTCAGCCACTAGAACACTTGTCTGCAGACATACAGTCTACAGACGACTGAACAGACATGGTTTATTAGCCCAGAGACTTGCAAGGTGCATTCCACTGACCCCTGGTCGCAGGAGAGCCCGTAAAGCCTGGTATCAAGAACACAGTACATGGTCATTGGAACAGTGGTCCTAGGTTATGTTCACGGACGACTCCAGATACAGTCTGAACAGTGATTCTCGCCGGATTTTCATCTGGCGTGAACCAGGAACCAGATACCAAACCCTTAATGTCCTTGAAAAGGACCTGTATGGAGGTCGTGGTTTGATGGTGTGGGGTCGGATTATGATTGGTGGACGTACACCCCCGCATGTCTTTGAGAGAGGAACTGTAACCAGGTCAGGTGTATGGGGACGTCATTCTGCACCAGTATATCCGCCTTTTCAGGGGTGCAGTGAGCCCCACCTTCCTCCTGATGGATAATAACGCACGGCCCCACCGAGCTGCCATCGTGGAGGAGTACCTTGAAACAGAAGATATAAGGCGAATGGAGTGGTCCGCCTATTCTCCAGACCTAAACCTCATCGAGCACGTCTGGGATGCTCTCGGTCGACGTATCGCTTCACGTCTTCACACCGCTAGGACACTGCAGGAGCTCCGACAAGCAAGAATGGGAGGCTATACCCCAGCAGCTCGACCACCTGATTCAGAGTATATCAACCCGCTGTGCGGCTTGTGTACATGATCATATCCCATATTGATGTCGGAGTACATGCGTAGGAAACAGTGGCGTTCTGTAGCACATGTGTTTCGGGACGGTTTTTTCAACTTATCACCAATACTGTGGACTTACATATCTGTGTCATGTGTGTTCCCTATGTGCCTATGCTATTAGCGCCAGTTTTGTGTAGTGCCACGTTGTGTGGCACCACATTCTGCAATTATCCTTAATTTATGAGCATGAGTGTAATTTTAAGCATACTGACCCCTTGGCCATAAAGCAATCCTTACAGGTCCAAATAGAGGTCCGCTACATCTTCTTCATGGCCATTATTATACGGCGGGCTTCTTTGACAGCTCCTTTAATCCGCTGGTCTGCTCGCTCGATAAGCTTTTCGTCCGCTGTTGTGCAGAAGTCTTAATAGGCCGGTCGGATTTGAAGATCGAGCACGTTCCTGGTTTCCATAATGCGTGTTAGGCCGTCGAAGATATCATATGCTGCCCAAAGGCCGCGATGTCAATTACGTTTTCCATGTTGTGAATGGTTTTCGCAGACACTTTTTCACAAATTCCCTTGTAATTCAATAACGGAGTTTCTGGTGAGTTCGGATGAACATTTCAATAAAGCAGCAGACATCCCAGAGAACATTTTAAGCCCAAAAAACAAATTTTCGAAATCGAGTATCCCTTTAAGCGGTTTTCCTACTTATTGGGAACACCGCCTCTAGATTTTTAACGAACCCTACTAGAGGAAAAGCGTTACTGAAGACTTAGCAGAGGGAGTCACCGGCCTTATAGCCAATGAAGTCCAATGGCGAAAGCAAGCGCATTATAGACTCATCACGTGCCTCAGATATAGACTGCGGTTTGTATATTCGAGTACTTTATACACGAATGTTGATAGCCACTCGGGTAATAACGGGAGAGTATCGATCTTGTGCGGTACCCGATCGATCCGGAGAAATTTTTTGCAGTATACAGGAATATGGTATCAATGTCTTGGTATGAAAACACTTCTTTCACATTTATAGATTTTCAAAGTGCAAAGTACAAAGTGCAAAGTGCAAAGTGCAAAGTAGTCTTAGATGAGACAGGCTCTGCTGATTTACGGCTCTGAGAACGACTTCGTTCGGGCAACAACTGCATGCATGCTATATACGAAAAGCAGAAGTGGGGCCAACTTATCCCAAACGTTACTCATACCCTGACACTGGCGGTTCAGACAAGGATGCCTGCTGTCAGTAATGCTATATACGAGGATCTTTGAGTAATAATAATGCTCCATTTTTACAGCCGTTATTATACATAGGAAAACGTCCTTTTAGGTGCTTCAAATCTGATGTAGGCTGAAGATAGTCAAAGCGTCATGGAGTGCAGAAACTATGCTCCATGATCGGCTACGTGCGGGAAGTCCTGTCACAGCAGCCACTGCTCCCGACATGGTGAACGGCCTGGATGACATTATGCGTGTAAACGGGTGCATCACCAGTAGACAGCTGGCTTTACAACAATCGGAGAGCGTTGGAAGTGCATGTGGATTGAATGAGACACTTCGATACTCAAGGGTGTGCTCAAGATGGGTTCCACAACGGATCATAACAGCTGCTTTATTGAGCTGTTGGATCTGTTTCAGATCAATGGACAGGCCTTTCGTCACGGATCGCTACAGGTGTACTCCCTGGAGCGGCACCACCCGAAATTACCCTCCGAGTTCTATTTGTTTGGGTCACTTAAAGATTCTCTACGTGGGGTATACTTTGAAGATGTCGAGAGCCTAATTCATCCAGGTAAAATATAGCTACGAGCGGTGGCGGTTTTTGGGTAAGGTACAAAAGCACATGAACACTTTAACTTTTGACACTTTGAGGACTTACCGGTTATTTTTCTTTTAGTGCTGTTAAATGCAGTGCAGATGCGGTACGCTGAAATAGACGGCACAAAATCTGCCGCACTACGGTACATTGCTACTCTTCTAGACTACGTGAAACTTGGTATCAGGATCGCGAGCACACCTTCAGTTGTGCACGTTTTCAGGAGCTTTTGCGCGTGCGCAACTGGCGTGACGTAATTGCCTTACGGGCCAAATACATACGGATTTGATAAACAACGTGCACAGTTCATAGGAGGCACAGCTAACTCTTACCACTCAACTACAAGTTTACGTCAGCGCCACCAGGTGGTAGCACACTGGTGCAGACATTTATCACCATTCGCTTGACATAATCCCCCTAGACGGTAGCACACTCCTCAGATATGCCAATTCACTCGCTATATAATAAAAGTAGATCGGACATCAGTATATTTTATAGATACACTGAATGAAAAACCTATTTTGTGGGATTCTGAATGAGATATATTATAGTAAGTATTGGATTTTACCATAAAGTAATCCATTTCAGCCGCTGAGAACCATGGAGCACATCATCGTCGATTGTGAGACTGTGGCTTTTATTCATGCTTCTGACATCTGTTGATCATCTGGTGGATCAGCTTTATCTGGGCTGTAGCCAACGTTGTATGTATGAACAGTCACGAAAAGCTGTCTTACTGGCTTCTGTGATATTCACTTAAATGTGGGATCGAAGACGGTGTGCTTTTGGCCATTATAGTTCTCAGCGCCTCATTTGTATTCTAGTCAAGTGGCCATGTTGGTAGAAAGAACTACTTGAATTTAATCATTTCCACAAGCGGAGTTAGCGTTTGGAGCTGTTGTTTGCTGTGCATAAATCGCTTTCGTGTACAGTGTCAGCATGAACTCTGATGAACCTGTTTTAAGTGCTAACAGGAAAGAAAATTACAAGGAAAAGCTAACCTCAAAGGAACTAGAGCCTCCCAGACCAAAGCGGTTGACTGAGAAAGTGATGAAATCAAATAAGCGTGATTACACGCGAACATATTACGAAATGTATAATAAGCGTTAAGTTATTGTGTGGGTACAACGTACGAAAGTCTGATTTTCAGTCCAGAAGTTAATTCGTTAGTTAATACATGTGTTAGGGATCTTGTCAGATTCAGAAGGATTTAGGTTGCAGTAGGTATTGGGAGTTGAAGAAGCTTGCACAGGATAGAGTAGCATGGAGAGCTGCGTCGAACCATTCTCTGTACTGAAGACCACAACAACAGCAGGGATCTTGTACATTTATCTGAAAAAATAAAATACGGATCTACCACTTACACAAAAATACAAAACGGAGAGTACCGAAAGCTTGACCATTATTTCTTTCTTGCCATAAACATACTTAATTATGTACAAAGCAACAAAATTACACAGAAGCAATTTTTTTTCTCAGACAAGTTTAGTATATTATTGTTATCATCATTTTATGCTTGACGTTAATTGCAAGACCAGGTTTCACACTCCCCAGACGCCAGTGGAAAACCATCAACCGCATCCGAACAGGACAAGGGAACTGCGGATATCTAAAGCACAAATGGGGCTGGGCAACATCTCCAGATTGTGACTGTGGAGCTGCCCTGCGAACTATAAATCACTTTCTTGGTGAATGCCCGAAACGAGCCTTCGGGGGATCAATAAATGACATCTACCATGCATCACCTGAAGGGCTCAACTGGATCCACAGATTGGACCTAGAAATCTAAGAACTTGTGTAATTTGTACATAATTTAGCATAATACTTTGGACATTTGATTCTGTACCTGTATTTTGCTTGTCATCTCTTACACTGTATACTCTTAAAATTATGTATTTGACGCAAGCTCTGTATCATCATACGATAAATAAATAAATCATTATTATTATTATTATTGTCAATGGCTGTAGTTGTATAAATATGTTGATAAGCATAACTGCTATACAGCAGATGCTTTAATTTTACATTTTCATATTTACTTGTATCTAAAACTTTGTGAACAGACAGAATGTATACTCTTGAGCCGCCAGTGGCTACGAGCACAGAACAAGAGCTTTTTCTGACAGGGAATACACTCTCTTACATAACGCTGTCGTAAGGCAGTAGACCGTGATGAATACTATGTAGAAAATCAGTATATGTGAAAACAATGTTGACTGATGTTGCCACTTAATCCTAACATTTAAGAATAAATGTGTCCGGAGAAAAAAATTGTGGGGTGTTATTTATTGAACCAGCCTCGTGCTTCAGCCATTGATGCCCAAGTTACAACTTCGAGTGTTTCACATGACACAGATGCACAGTACTATGTAGATGACATGAGTGTCATTCTCACTGGCGAAGCTTAAATCGTCTTACATAACTTATACGGCAATTTGAAGAAACTGGTGCCACACTCTAGGCAGAAATCAGAACTTACTATAGGTGATCCGTCAACAAGCCATGCAACAATCGCATTGGCTCCCAAACTTCAGGCTTCGCAAGCAAATAGGGCTATGCATATCCAGCACCACGGATATATTGCACAAGAACTACGTTAACAAAATGTAGCGTTTTTGGACAACTTTACGAAGCGCCGATTACGGCATTTTAACATGTTGCAAATGGCCCAATTCATTAACACCTTATCACATCGTACAAGTTTACCCCATCCTACCCCGTACAGCGAAATAAATTCTGGAAGCCGCTGCTTGAGGAGTCTTGTATAACACCTTCAAGTTACGCATTTCCAACAACAGCCGCACCCATTTCCGAGGGCACAACATTTAAGCTTGGATTATTTAGGATTTCTCGTCAGCTACTAAACACCTCTAGGCTGGCTGACATTTCTCCGCCAGTATCCATGCCTGAAACAGAACTCCGTCGCGTTATGCGCAGTCATACCTCAGTTTGGAAAGTTCCATGGGACTTTAATCTCTTCACCATACCACAGCGTTTTTGCATCAGTAAGCGGTTTGGCACCCAATGGCATAGTCACTTCAAGAGAGCATCCCATTGACAGTCTGGAGCAGGGCATGTCGGAATTTTTATAAATACTCTTACCGTTACACGTCATATACAACTGTTTGGATGTACTCTATGTTGTAAGACTGCTTTGAAGCTGTCTGTCACGAATTCCTCTCCTATGGCAACTTGGTCATCTGAGAATATCACTTTCACCCGACGTCCTCGCTTATTGGATGTATACCAATCTCTGACTTCCCTTACCGTTACCACTCTCCATTGCTCTTTCCAGTAGCATAGAGGTCGATGTTTGATGCCATAATGTGTATTCTACCATCCTATTCCTTCTTATTGTAAACGTTTTCCACATATTCCTCTCCTTGCCGATTATGCGCAGAACCTCTTCATCTTATTAGTCCACCTGTCCGCCCCCGGTGGCTGAGTGGTCAGCGCGACAGTGTCAATCCTCAGGGCCCGGGTTCAGTACGCAGCTGGGTCGGAGATTTTCTCCGCTCAGGGACTGGGTGTTGTGTTGTTCTAATCCTCATCATTTCATCTCCATCGACGCGCAAGTCGGCAAAGTGGCGTCAAATCGAAAGACTTGCATTCGGCGAACGGTCTACCCGACGGGAAGCTCTAGTCACACGACATTTACGCCTAGTCCACCTAGTTTTCAGCATCCGCCTACAGCACCACAGCTTGATCGCTTCGGTCCTTCTCTTTTCTGATTTTCCCACAGATCATGATTTGCTTCCATATAATGCATTGCTCCAAACATAGATTTTAATGTTAGCCACTGTGGATATGAGTTAAGAGTTGTAAGCTTTTACTGTAATAATCGGTAGCATTCCACCTCCTCTCTGTCCTACACACAGCTCAACAACGCGTTTCTAGAGGCAGTGTTCCCGTTATCAGATTGTAAAACTTAATTCATGAAGTTAAAACGCTCAAAAATCTGCCACGAATAATAATTTCTATGTTCGTAAGCCAAAAATTAATAAAATAATTGACTTCCATCAGAGTCCGTCCCACCTCCACACAACACAATGCAACAGGCCGCGTTCTGCTGCTCTGCTGTGGGCTCCAGAAGTGTCGGGTTGACGCTTCTGCTGAGGTCCGGGGGTTGTGAACTGACAAGTACGCGGTATTGCTTTGTATACTGTAGAATCTCCAAGAATTTTCTCTTTCTTTTTGTTTATGGAATATGAAATGCATGGGCCAGAGATTCCACAAATGATAACTACTTGTACTATATACATACACATTGCTCTCTGGTAGATGTGTGTATTGAACCGGAGACCTACAAACGACGGAGAGGCTTCGTCCCACCGTAGCCTTCAGTGGTTCACAACCCCAAAAACAGGCCACAGCAGTCCACCCACCCCAACGCCACCCCACATGTGTGGTTCGGCCCCCCAGTGGACCCCTCCTTTTCCCTCCCACCCGACCCCCCCCCCACCCGCCCTCCCACGCCGCCCGCAGCAGTTAGCCAGGCGGGCACTCCGGTAGGTACTTAGAAACATGCGCATATTCGAATGTGACGTTGTGTCAAAATTTGAAGGAATCGGCGAAGAACTTTCATTTATACGAATATAGTTATCTGTGAGTAAAAGCGATATAAATTGGGACGAACCCGTAAAATCTGTATTAGGGAAGGGACTGAAAGTCTTAGATTTGTTGGAAGACTTCAGCGAAAGAGCACTGCATATATAAAGAAATATCGCATACGCTATCCTATCAAAACTATCCGGATACTCATTAGTGGATATTAATAGGGGGTGTGTCTACCCTTCGCCTTTATGAGTGTTTGATTTCTCCTGGGTACACTTTCAGTGAGGTGTCTGAATGTCTGTGTAGGAACGGCGGCCCGTTCCTCAAGAACCTAAACAAGAGCAAGAGAAGGTAGTGATGTTGGGCGGTCGGGTTTGGAGAGAATTCTACGTTCTAACTCGTCCCAAGGTATTCCATTTTGTACAGGTCGGGACTGGGCTGCACTACAGGAATGTTTTTGTCTACTAATCCGCCCCTCACCGTTGCTACTTTACGACAGAGTGCACTGTCATATTGGCACAAGCTATCATCGCCTCCGAACTGTTCCATTAATGAACGCAGTACAAAATGCTGTAAACTGTGTTCACATCCTTCCACAAATAGTGTTTTGTCAAACACAATTCGAAGAGCACGTCCTAACCAGGAAAAACAATCCCGTCCCCAAACAGCACCTTCTCCATACTTTGTTGGCACTACGCATGATGACAGGTAGCGTTCGCCAGGATTTCTCTACACCTAAGTTCTTCCATCGCATTTCCATCGGGTGTAGCATGATTCAACATTCAAATCATTCGTTTCCCATTATGCGCTGTGGAATGGCGTTGCTCTCTCCACCCCATCAAGCGTCGTTTAAGGTGTGGCTTGTGAAAACGCGCTCCACCATGGTACCCAATTCTTTTTTACCTTCCTACGGGCAGTCATTGTGGCAGCACTTCGGAACTCACAAGTGACTCCTCCCGCGGATTTGATGCGAATATTTACAAGCACTCTCCACAAATCTCGACTGTCCCTGTCCCTCATTACACGACATCTACTTGGACTTGGTTTCGCTGTGGCTGCTCCTCCGCGCTTCCGCGCCACAGTCACATCATCAACAGTCTACTCGGGCAGCCTTAAGAGGGTTGAAATTTCCCTGACGGATTTGACCAATCACAAGTCCTCGTCAAAGTCATTGAGCTTTCCTGGCCAACCTACTCTACTCTCACTGCGTTTCTACTGACAACACATTACTCCCCGCCTCACTTCTTTTCTGTAGGGTCCGCCTGTTGTTGCGTCTAGTGGTCGATTCCGCATTACATAGGGATGACCGGATAATTCGACTACACAGTGTGACCAGTTGTGGAGCTCTGCCCCACCGTTTTGAGTCCTACCAAGTGTACGTACTTGCCAGCAGAAACTGGATTGAGACATGCGTTGCTTGTATCGTAGCAGCTCTGTGTAGTCCATTAGCATGGAAGACTGATAGAAGTCGATCCTGGGAGGAGGAGGAGGAGATTAGTGTTTAACGTCCCGTCGACAACGAGGTCATTAGAGACGGAGCGCAAGCTCGGGTGAGGGAAGGATGGGGAAGAAAATCGGCCGTGCCCTTTCAAAGGAACCATCCCGGCATTTGCCTGAAGGGATTTAGGGAAATCAAGGAAAACCTAAATCAGGATGGCCGGAGACGGGATTGAACCGTCGTCCTCCCGAATGCGAGTCCAGTGTGTCGATCCTGGGGGAGATCAGCTTGGGTCGTGGACAAATGTAGGAACACGCGAAGCTTTAGTGATCCTACGATCTGAAGGAAGATTGAAAGAAGACAAACCTACATTTTCAGCATTTGTGAACGTAAGGGAAGCTTTTGACAATGCTGATTGGAATTTTGTTGCAGTTGTTGCAGTATTCAGTCCGGAAACTGGCCTGTTGCAGCTTTGCATGCTACTCTATCCGATGCAAGCCTCTTAATCTCCGAATACCACTACAAGCTTCATCCATTTGAAGTTGATTACTGAATCCATCTCTTGGTCTCCATCTACAATTCTTCCCCCCCCCCCCCCTTTTCCACACTTCCCTTCAGTATTTAATTGATGACTCCTTGATGTCTCAAAGTGTATCCCATCAATCAACCCCTTCTTTCAGTCAAGTTGTGCCACAAACTTCTTTTCGTCTCTATTCTGTTCAGCTACGCGATTTACCCACCTAACCTTTCTGTGGCACCAAACTTCGAAACCTTCTGTTATGTTCTTGTCTGAATTGCTTAGCGTCCACGTGTCATTTCCATGCATGGCTACACTCCGGACAAATACCTTCAGAAAAGACTTCCTAACCCTTAAACTTCATTAGTTATAAACAAATTTCTCTTCTTCAGTATCGCCTTTCAGTCATTGCCAGTCTACATTTTAAATCGTCTCTACTTTTGCCCTCATTATTTATTTTTGTGTTCAAATAGCAAAACTCATCTGCAATTGTGCGTGTCTCACTTCCTAATCTAGTTTCTTCAGCATCGATCGATTTAATTCGACTACATTTGATTACCCTTCTTTTCCTTTTGCTGATCTTCATCTTATATCCTCCTTTCAAAACACTGTCCATCCCGTTCAATTGCTCTTCCAAGTCCTCAATATCTCTGGCAGAATTACAGCAGTGTCATCGGCAAACCATGAAGTTTTTATTTCTTCTTTCTGAAGATTAATTCCTTCTCCCAATCTTTCTTTGGGTTCCTTAACGCTTGCCCAATGTACAGGCGTATAAGTTGTAAACGACCTTTCCCTCTATGTATTTCACCCCTGCTAGAGAATATCCCAGTCAACACTGTCAAAAAAATTTCTTTAAGTCTACATCTATACAAATTATAAAAATGGGTCCAGAAAATATGTATGTATGTCCCACGTCTCCTCCTAAACCACTGGACCAATTTCAACCAAACTTGGTACAGGTTTCCCTTTGTGCCTGGAAAGAAACATTGTGGAAGTAAGAACCACCGATCTATCAGAGGTGAAATAGCAGTGTATCCCACGACGTGCGAATACTCATAGTTTAGTCATCCGACATTTGAGAAATAGTGCACTTAGAGGATTGCAACAAACTTAATACATATTTTAAACATCTTCAAGAAACTTTTTCTCGCTGATGACCCCAACTACATGAAAAATGAAAGTTTATCGCTTAGTACATTTTCGCTTTTCATAAAGTAAAACTGCCACATGAAGCATAACATTTAATCTATTACTTCTTTACTACTAAATTTATTCTAGACACATTTTGCAGGCAGTATTCACATGTACCACGGCCTTTACCAGAAAAATTACATAATTCTATAACATTTGGTTCTGGAGGTATGACGTCAAAAACACTGAGATGGGCAAAGAAACTACCGCATCATGCAAGACGATTAAATTTATTACTTCGTTGCGATTAACTCTACGCGCAACAATTTTAGCTGACAGTATCTAAATCTGCCGCTGAATGTGCCAACAAAAATATATCATTCTGTGACTCAGTTCAGGAAATATAAAATCGTATACAGAGAGATGTGAAAAACTGCCGCATCATGCATGACGTTTTAATTTATTACTTCTTATTATGAACTCTGTTCACTGCACATTTCTCAGTCAATGGCCACATATAAGACTAGATATACCTTCATAATTATAGCATAGTGCAGCTCATAGTTCAGGAGGTACGATGTAAAACATTGAGCTACGTGAAAATGAAACTACAAGCTGAAATTCGTTAGAAATACTGGTGAAACATATTACAAATACGTGTGAAATATGTGAAATATGTGTGAAATACATCTGATGTAAGCGTATGCGGGCAAATTCATGGGTAAAAAGGTCATCCTAAACTCCTGGAGCAATTTCGGCCAACTTTGATACACATGTTAGAATCTGGAAAAAAATACTGTAGGGATAAGAACCATCAGCCTCCTTTTATGGTGAGCTTGATACCGTGGAGCGAAAACGGAGAGGAGAACATGGACAAACAGTGAGGGGGGAAGGAAGAGATAGGCACAGATAGGAGATGGACAGTGATAGGGGAGGGAGAAATGGGTGGGGAGGGGAGAGAGGAGGACAGGTATAGATAAAAGAAAGAGGAGCAAGTGATCAGACGCAGGCGGTGGAAGAGGTAATGGAGGAGAAGGGGATGAACAGAGGGGAGGAGGAAATGGGCAGAGAAAGGGAAGAGATCGAAATGGACAGAGAGAGGGGAGAGGAGGACATGGACAGAAAAAGGAAAGGGGAGGAGATAAACAGGAAGAGTAGGAAGAGGAGATGAGCAGAGAGAGGGTGGAGCAGGTGGAGGAGAGAGGAGGAGATGGACTGAGGGGGAAGGAGCAGATGGTCAGAACAGGGATGAGCAGATTGACAGAGATAGGGGGTGGAAGAGATGGACTGAGAGATGAGCAGGAGGAGATGGACAGAGAGGAGGAGATGGACAAAGAGGAGGATATGTAGAGAGAGGGGGAGGGGAGGAGAAGATGGAGTAATAGAAGACTGGAGTAAATACATAGCTGGGCAATGCCGGGTGCTCGGCTAGTATGCTACAAACATTGGTTCGGCTTTCCTTAACCCATCTTCTATGGGAAGCCAAAGGATCAGTATACCTTGCACGTTCCTTTATTTCTGAAGAACCAGAACTGATCTTCTCCCACCAACTTTCCCATTCACCTGTAAATAATCCGTGTCAGTATTTTGCAACCTCACTTATCAAGTTGGTAGTTTGTTAATATTCACACTTGCCAGCACCTGCTTTCTTTGGAACTGGAATTATTACATTCTTTTGGAAGTCTGGGGGATTTCGGTCTGTATCATACGCCTTGTTCACCAGACGTAATAGTTCTGTCATATTTGGCTCTCCCAAGGATACCAGCAGATCCTAGGAAATGTCGTCTGCTCTAGAGTCTAGAGGCCTTGTTCCGGCTTTTCTGTGAGAAATTCACCTCCCAATTCTCTCTTTGAAATTCTGGAGGTGGTAGGGATATAATACACAGATCGAATGGTTGTCTACAGCTTGTACAACACCGGGCTGAAACTATAATAACTGAACGAAATGAAACAGAGGCAGTAATTGAGAATAAAGTGAGTCACGTTTGCAGCCTATCCCTCCTGTAATTCTGTCTATACATATAAACATTTTTGTTAAATGCGAGGAATATTATGTACTCTCGTACTTGCTTATGATCCATTTATTTTCTACAGATACATCAGATGATGGAATGTGTATTCCGAAATCGATCATGTTCTTTTTGTGAACAAAAGAAGTGCGACGCCTTCAGGGGCTGCGTTCAGTGGCACCAGGATGTAATATCTGCATACTGCAGGGTTCCAGTATTAGTGATTCATTTGTCTCGTTCGTCGGCGTTCAAATGCCAGCTAAGGAGGCTTGTCTGTACGTCCTCTGCTTTTTCTCTGCAAACCGTAGCTGTTTAGATGTGAACTGTGATTGAAACATTGAGCCTAGGGTACAACCAAGCCAACCAAGCCCCACCAACGCGTAAGTACTCCTGTTGAACAGCCTCAGCCATTTGAACAGCTTCGCATTGTGGGCCTGCAGGAAGTTGAATGGAGATATCGACGGAATGCTGCCCCTGTTAGGCACAGTGTATCGGTGCTGAGTCGCTACTTTCAGCAGTGATCTGTGGTACATTCCCACACCTTTAGACTAGGTTCTGCACGTCGTCGTCATACACACGCATGTCAACATCGGCACGTAGTTCGACCAGCGGTGGCCGACCGATCATCGTCCAGGCACGAGATCCGGTAATATGTTGCACCCACTGTGTCATGAAGGGCCATTTGGAACCGCCTGCTTGCAGTAGAATTAAGATCTCGTGTGCCTCTGGCCGGGCTACCACTGACAGTACGATGGCGCCAACCACGGCTACTCTGGTGCCGTGAAAGGGACGACTGGAGAGTTAAATGGCGCTCTGTTGTCTGCAGTAATGAGAGTAGGTTCTGCCTGTATGCCACTGATGGACATACACGTACGGACCGGCTGAGCTGCATATTCCGGAGTGTATTCGCCCACGATCCACAGGTTCTACCCGAGGCTTCAAGTTGTGGAGAGCTGTCAGGTACAGCTCACGATTTTAGTTGGTGTTCCTGCATGATGAAGTAACCAGTGCTCGCTACGTTGCACAGGTTGTTACCCGTGTGCTTCCACCATTTCTGCGACAGGAAAACCACGTGCATTTTCAGCAGGACAATGCACTTCCATATAAGTCAGCTGCGACGCAACGTGCTCTTCGTGGCTTACGACAACGGCTCCGACCATCAAGAGCACCGGGTCTCTCAGCAACTGAACAGTTACGACACATGGAGAAGTGGGCATTAATTCGTCCTCCAGAGCATGCAAGAACCATTGCCGACTTGGAACAAAAAGTGCAACATGCTTGGAACAGTCTACTGCAGGGTGTCATTCGCCACCTCCATGATCGTTTGCTTGCAATAATACACTCCAACTTTGCTCTTTGCCGCCGGGGGGGAAGGGGGAGCGGCGATGTTACACTGTCATCATATACTGCTACAGGAATGAACTACCGGTCACATCTCCTGTTACGGAAATGACCTTCTCCTTGTGGATGTTGCATTTTTTACCGGCAGTGTACCCTGCTATGTGCCTCCAAGATGCCACCGTCAACAACGATGGAGAGATTAAAAACTTTGAGGTTTACCGAGAACATAATAGTTCTGTCAGAGACGGCAAAGGACACAAAGAATCAGTTAAACTGAATGCACAGTACCTTCAAAATAGATATACGATAAACATCCACAATAGTAAAACAATTTTTAAATGAGGTATTGATAGCAGTAGCTGTGGTTTTCTACTCAAGTGAGAGAGAACAGACGATAAAAAAAAATTTGACAGGCGTGAGCAGGACTCGAACACTGAGGGCTCCGCACAAACTGAATTATGAAATATGTATATCAATACTTAAACTCGGGACCCTTGCCTTTCGCGGGCAAGTGCTCTACCATTGAGCTACCGAAGCACAACTCACGCCCGGTACCCACAGCTTTACTTCTGCCAGTAGAGCACTTGCCCGCGAAAGGCAAGGGTCCCGAGTTCGAGTCTCGGTCGGGCACACAGTTTTAATCTACCAGGAAGTTTCATATCAGCGCACACTCCGCTGCAGAGTGAAAATCTCATTCTGGATGTATATCAATAGTTCATCAATTCTGGGAATCGAGAATCTGGACAACTTTGCCTGTTATTGGCATTAACATTGACGAGATAACGCTCCAAGAGATTTTAAGGCTTTCGAGAATGCTTTAATTTTATGTCTGAAATCGGATAAGAAATGATAAAAGAAATATTTGTTTGACTGATACAATAACAAATTAACAATTTTCGGATTTTTTTCCCCTTTGGTTATACTGCAAAACCTTCTTTCTCACCAAATTTCAAGATCCTAGGTTAACGGGAAGGACTATAAAAGTTTTGATGAGTAGTTTGCGAGTATCAAAATATATAACATAAATGGACGTACCTTTTGGTTCCACTGATTTAGAAGCTTACATTTATTACACCGCCAAGAGACTGTAGACCTTGGTTTCTGACAATAATTTCCACTTTTTATGTCTACCCGTTCCTGAGAAAAAGGGGGCTTAACAGTCGGACGGACAGACAGTATGATATCAAATGAGAAAAAAGATTTCGTTGATATAATAACAAATCCACAGATTTGGAGTTTTTCCTTCACTTATACAGTGAAATTTTGCTTCTTCGGAAATTTCGTGATTCTAGACCAGAGGAAAGTACCATATACATTTTGATGAGAGAGTTTGTAAATATGAAAATACACTGAAGCGCTAAAGAAACCGGTATATGCATGCGAATTCAAATACAGAGATATGTAAACAGACGGAATACGGAGCTGCAGTCGGCAACACCTTTATAAGACAAGTGTCTGGCGCAGTTGTTAAATCGTTTACTGATGCTACAATTGCGGGTTATAATGATTTATGTGAGTTTGAGCGTCGTGCTACAGTCGGTGCACGAGCGATGTGCAATCCTTCTGCAGATTGCTGCAGATTTCAATACTAGGCCATCAACAAGTGTCAGCGTGAGAACCATTCAACGAAACATAATCGATATCGGCTTTCGGAGCCGAAGGCCCACTCGTGTACCCTTGATGACTGCACGACACAAAGCTTTACGCCTCACGTTGGGCCTTCAACATCGACATTGGACTGTTGACAACTGGAAACATGTTACCAGCTCGCAAGAGTCTCATTTAAAATTGTATCGAGCGGATGGACGTGTACGTGTGTGGGGAAAACCTCATGAATCTATGGAAAAAATGGCTCTAAGCACTATGGGACTTAACATCTGACGTCATCAGTCCCCTAGATTTAGAACCACGTAAAACTAACTAACCTAAGGACATCACACACTTCCATGCCCGAGGCAGGATTCGAACCTGCGACGGTAGCAGCCGCGTGGTTCCGAACTGAAGCTCCTAGAACCGCTCAACCACAGCTGCCGGCAAGAATCTATGGACCCTGCATGTCAGCAGGGGACTGTTCAAGCTGGTGGAGGCTCTGTAATGATGTGGGGCGTCTGCAGTTGAAGTGATATGGAACCCCTGACAAGTCTAGATACGATTCTGACAGGTGACACAAATGTAAGCATCCTGTCTGATCATCTGCTTCTATTCACGTCCGTCGCGCAGGGTAGCTGCGCCGTTGAGGCGTCTTGCCACAGTTCGCGCGACTCCCCCAGTCGGAGGTTCGAGTCCTTCCTCGGAAGTGGTGTATGTGTTGTCCTTAGCGTTCGTAGTTTGATTCAGTTTAAGTAGTGTGAAGCCTAGGGGTCGATGACCTCAGCTGCTTGTTCCCATAGGAACTTGCCATAAATTTCCGATTTTTTCATGTCCATTGTGCATTCCGACGGACTTAGGCAATTCCAGCAGGACAATGCGACACTCAACACAACCAGAATTGCTGCAGAGTGACTCCAGGAACACTCTTCTGAGTTTAAACACTTCCGCTGGCCACCAAACTCCCCAGACATGAACATTATTGAGCATATCCGGGATGCCTTGCAACGTGCTGTTCAGAAGAAACCTCCGCCCCCTCGTACTGTTACAGATTTAAGAACAGCCGTGCAGGATTCTTTGTGTCAGTTCCCTCCAACACTACTTCAGACATTAGTCGAGTCCATGCCACATCGTGTTGCGGCACTTCTGCGTGCTCGCGGGGGCCCTACACGATATTAGGCAGGTTTACCAGTTTCTTTGACTCTTCAGTGTATATGTCATAAATGGCCATATCTTTTAACTGCATTGGCTTAGAAGCTAATGCTTATTATACCTCTATGGGACCATAGACAATACCGTGTGATACAAATTTCAACTTGATCCGTCGAGCCATTCCGGAGAAAAAGGCTTTTTAACGGTCAGACGGAGGACAGACGAGCAACAGAGTGATTCTTTTCTTACTGACTGAGGTATGGAACACTATAAGTACAGCAGATGTGTGTTGTATTGAAGGGAAAGCTGTTGTGCAAAAGATAAATTTGTTAGAGTCTAAAACAAAGCTAAAAGTTAGGATGTCTTTTCTGAATTTACTTGCCCGGGTTATAGTCTTACTCGGGAGTGAATTTTGGACGACCAACAGTGAGGACAATATCAAAATTTGATTTTAAAGTACTAAAGGAAGGGTTTTCTCGATAGGTCATATCTTGAAACATCAAGGAATAATTTATTTGATAATGGTGGGAAGTGTGAGACCAAGGTAGACCAGTGCTTGACTTCTGCAAACAGGTTCACGTGGATATACGTTCGGGCAGGTATCCAAAGACTTGTACAGGATAAACTAGAGTAGAGAACTGTATGAAACCAGTTTTCTAAATGACGATCACGGCAGCAAAATTCTTTCACATAGTATTGCAGTTTTTCTACCGTGCAGTACACGTACTTCGCAGTACGTTTATCGGGATTTGCCCGCGGCGAGTCGTCGCTTCATCATTTGTGCCGCTAAGCAGCCCGTTGTGCCCACCCCATCATCTGCTCGCTACTGCCATAACCGGTCTCCCCCTCCACCGTCCGCAACCCCTCTCCACGTAGCGCTAACCGGCTGTGTTGCGAGGTTAGTTACGGCTTGCCACCCCCTTCTGCTAGTCGCTGCTGCTCATTACTACTGCTGATCAAAAGCTATTATCCTCCGTTATTCATTAAGTGCCTATTCGAAGATTTAATCTGCCCCGCACCCTTGCGTTCTTAATCGCAAAACGTCAGTTCACGCTTTTCATAGCTCGTTTTAAGCCTTCCTGAAATTTTAAAGGAGCCGTAACTCAGGCTCGTGGCAGTAAGTGAATAACACATCAGCTGTGAAACACGTTTTTCACTTTATCTCCTTCAAACATGTCGACCTGTCAAAGGTATTGTGTGTAAATAATTTTAATAATTTTCTTTAGCCGGAAGAGTTATAGTACCTGTTTGTTTCATGCCACCATCTGTCTAGACCACACCTCTCACTTCTACTGAGGCGAGGATCCAAAGGTGCATGAGAGGGGGGTAAGCTCTGGTTCGTCATGGTCATCCCCCACCCCCTCAAAGCAAAAAAAAAAAAAAAAAAATAGTGAAGGCGTTGGTACACAGCCGGGAAAAATTAGTACACCATTTTAGAGGTTTCTAATTCACTCAAGATTTATTGTTGCAACAGTGCATATGGAGCACATGAAATAATTACATTTACGAATCAATAGCACAAGCGGCTCTGAGGTGCCAGGCACAGACCTAAGCTGAAGCAGTCATATTAGTACTGGTGTAGCCTGCACGGGCGCAATGCAGGCTCTCACAGAGGCATCCAGGCGGGCTTACAGATGGCAAATAGTGTCCTGGGATAGTTGTGCTACGCCTGCTGGATCTGCCCACGTAGTCCTGCAAGAGTTGTTAGCTGACGAGGCACCTCTCGTCCCATCATGTACCATACGTGCTCGACTGGAGCCAAGTCCGGAGATCGTGTTGGCCAGAGAGGCTGCCGCACTTCTTGCATAACACGTTGAGTTTCACGGGCAATGTTTGGACGAACATTAATCAGCTGGAACAACACATCACTTTTCTGTTGCAAGAATAGCAAAATGACGTGGCTTATCGCACCCCAGACCATAAGGCCTGGGGTAGGACCACTGTGTCTTGGGCGCATGCACTCTACGAGACAGAGCTGACCAGGTCTACACTGTATGTGCAAACTAGCATCACTTGCGTGCAGGCAGAATCTGCTTTCGTCACTGAAGACCACGGCGCGATTCCATCTTCCAAGTAATCCTCAGAGACGGAACCAACTGAGCCGCGCACGTTGATGCTGTGGCGTGAGTGAAAGACGGCTAGAGGTGTGCGCATTCGTAGTTCCACTGCTAATATCCGATTCGCAACACTTCGTGTTAACACGTGCGAAATCACAAGACCTCTTATCTGCGCTGTAGTAGCTCTACAGTCTCCCACTGCTACCATTACAGTACGACGATCCTGGCGGGCGTCTTTGTTGCGTGGACGTCCAGAACCTCGTCTACGGGTGTGAAAATGTTCAGGTGAGCACTGACACCACCATCGTTGCACAGCTGGCGCAGTATGTCCAATTTGTGTGGCATTTCTCCGAAAGGTCCGTCCCGCCACTCGGATGGCCACTATTCGACCCTTTTCAAACTCGCTCAGTTGGCTGTAGGAAGCACGAGTGCGTCTTCGTCGCATTATTTTTTCTTGCTTTACACTGAGCCTTCTGGCTCAGGGTAGACATAGCTGTGCTGCTATACTGTCTGTTGGCGGGACGACTTTGAAAGCACTAATAGTACACTTACTATTCCGCACGTGGCATACGCCGTAATCGGATCAAAACTGACCTCGCCACTTCAGGTGTACTAGTTTTTTTTCGGTAGTGTCTTTTAACATACACAGTGTATTAAAATAAAATATAACATATTCCTATCACAGGAGGTACTGACGAAAACTAGAAAAGAAGTTCCTATAATGATTTGTCCGGAAACCAACACCACTTGAGATATGGCCCCATTTCTCCTTTCAATCTCATCTGTTTCTTATATTGAAGTAGACACTAGGCAGCGCTGCACGTCAATACAACGCATCCTGACACATTCAGCCCTGTTTCGCAGCGAATCACGCACTCTTTCAAATACAACTGGCTTCATTCACGTTGCGTCACATTCATTGGCCACACATTTTCGATGGGTTTGGATTACACCAGTGCCTTTAAATGACCCTATAGCCAGAAATCCAACAGTTTGAGGTCCGGTGAATGGGTAAGACACGCTACCGGACCTCCTACACCAATCCAACCCTAATGAAACGTTGCTATGAGGTATTATAGCACAGCCGCAGGAAGTGGGGTGGTGCCTTGTCTTGCTTAAACTACAATCGTTGTCTTTCTGTAATGACAACGTTCTTCAATAGCGCTGGTAATTGATTGCGCAGGACCCGACGATACACAGCACCGGTTAATCTGTTCGGAAAACTTCATGACTCTATAAATCTGTCGTCGACATTGCCACATATACATTAATACTAACGCGATGCTAACGCCTCATCTCAAGTACTGCTCGATGATATGCATCTCCCCATGCATGTAGATTGTCATAATTTACAATGCCAACTCTTGCAAATCCTGTCTCATATGTAAATAAAATGATGGCTGTGATCTGGAAATCTTCAGCAGCCCATATTTCAACAGGTATTGGCTTCCGGACGTCTCATTGTAGGTACTTCTGTTCTAGTTTTTACAAGTACGACCTCCTATAGGGATATTAGACAGTTTTTGAAAAATCCTGTATAAATTTCCAAAATTTCTTAGGTAACAGAAAAGCAGGAGTCTCCGAAATGGCCAGGGATTCTAGAAAATCACTACCTGCTTTTCAGTTTCTTGCCCACGTGGATGGACTTATTTCCTGATCAGCGACGAAGAACATTCCAGTCAGGAAAAGGCGGTCATTCCGAGGCTGATTCTGCTGCCGACATGGTTCGAGATCATAGGTAGGCTGGATAAACCATAGGAAGTTGAGGAAGGTGAGACGTACATGTGATCTCTGTGCTAATTACCAATAAAAGTAATTATCATTAATCAGTAGTAATGTAAACGAAGTACAGACATTCTAAGACAAAAAAAAACGATGCATCACGAAGAAAATATCCGAAAGGGATTGAAATCGGTAAATGTGACGTACCAACAAACAAATGATTACAGTTTCAGAAAAACTGGATCATTTATTTAAGAGAACACAGTCAGGTTGGTATTCCATCGCTAGCCAGGGCGTCCCCAGGCACACTTCGGCCTGAAAACTCGTTAACTGGAGTAGAATTTTCTTCAGTGATGAGTCGCGCCTCGAACTGAGCCCTGATGACCAGCGAAGACGTGTCTTGGACGCCCAGACATCGATGGGATACCAACCTGACTGTCGCCAACCACACGGCACGTCAACCGGGTGTGGTGGTCCGGGGTGCCGTTAGTTGTCACCTTTACACCACAGCGGTACGAGCCCTCCCACGCACGGCGAGTTTCCACTGCTTGTCTTCGTACTTGCCAAATCCTACCTTAGCCAGCAATATCGTCGGATCTGTGCCCAACTGAGAACGTTGGTAACATTATGGGAAGGGCCGTCCAACTGGCTCGAGATTTTGACAATCTAACGCGGCAGTTGGGCAGAATTTGGCACGATATCGCTCAGGAGGACATCCTCCAACTCTGTCAATCAATGACAAGCCGGATAACGGCTTTCATAATGGCCAGAGGTAGACCAACTCGTTATTGACTTGCTCAACTTCTGGAGCTCTTTCTTTGAATAAATCAATCAATTTCTCTGAAACTGTAATCATTTCAAATGGTTAAAATGGTTCTGAGCACTACGGGACTTAACATCTAAGGTCATCAGCCCCCTAGAGCTTAGAACTACTTAAACCTAACTAACCTAAGGACATCACACATCCATGCCCGAGGAGGATTCGAACCTGCGACCGTAGCAGCAGCGCGGTTCCAGATTGAAGCACCTAGAACCGCTCGGCCACTTCGGCCGGCTGTAATCATTTGTTTGTCTGTACATGTACATCACATCTTCAGCAGATTTCCATCCCATTCGGATAATTACTTGATGGTTTCTTTTTTCTTGGAGTGTGTTAAATGTTCCAAGAAGGGGCGTCTGTTCTACCATGGAATTCCGTCACACTGCAAGCAAAACTCAATTATGCAAAAATAAATCTGTGCTATTCATATCTTATGAAGGTTGTCAGACCTGAACTGTTGTAGGAAAAAAAGAAAAAAATGAATACTATCCTAAGTTTGCAAGTTTATTTCCTCAAATTAGTGTCACTATTGGATAACATGCAATTAACTTTTTGTAAAAGAAGTGAATACGTATTCACGTTTTATATCTCAAATGATTTCTTATTTTCCGTTTCAAAAACAAACTGAGTTTAGAAAATTTAAATCCATAACGGAATGCACATGCAAAAGTACAATAAATGATGGCTCGAGTCAAACTCTCACAGGTACAGATGTACTGTTAATAACTGGTTGATACCTCAAACGATATGGAAGGTTGTTCCGTTAAGTTTCGGGTGTGCAGCCGCAAGAAACCTCCTTCTTCATCTAATATTTCGGCTGTATAACGTTCAGCCATCTTCAGAGTGAGCCGCAAGACTGCCGCTCCAGTGCTCGCTTCGTCCCTTTATACTGTTGTACCGCGCGACTGCGCGGCACTTTGGGACATGAAGTGTATAGGAAGCCGACGCACACCGATCTGTATTTACGTGCAAATAGCTGCCACCATCCTGCCCACACAATGAGTGTTCTCCGAACTTTGACTCACAGAGCGCATATTATTTCTGACGAAAGCAGTCTGCAAGATGAACTTTCCCACTTACAAAGAGTGTTTGAAGACAATGGGTACCCTCCACAACAAATACAGAGGGCAGTGAAAATGAAACCGAAAGAGGCCACAAAGAAAGCAGAAGAAGATGAAGAAACCTTTAAATCGATGGCCTTCCTGCCATATGTGGGTAGTCTCTCATCAAAAATAGGATGCATTCTCGGCAGCCACAAAGTAAAAGTGATTTTTCGTCCTCCACCCAAGACAGCTGCACTCGTGGGCTCCGTGAAAAATGATTTGCTGCTCCGAAAATCTGGAGTTTACAAAATTCCATGTGAATGTGGCCTTTCTTACATCGGACAAACAACTCGTACTGACCAAGAAAGATGTACAGAACACCAGAGGTACACACGACTTTTACAACCTAATAAGTCGGCAGTGGCAGAGCACTGTATTGATAATGGTCACAGTATGTTGTTTGACAACGTCGAAATTTTGGCAACTACATCATCCTTTTGGGACTCGATAGTGAAGGAGGCAATTGAAATTCGCTTGACGACGAATTTAATTAATAGAGATAGTGGTTTCAATCTTGATAAATCATGGAATCCGGCACTTGCTGTAATAAACTTGCAAAGACGTCGTCACAGTGCAGCTCACAATGATATATCGATGTGCCAACACAGATCAACTGCGGAGTCATAGATACAACTCGCGCATTATGCACGTCTCTGCCGCCGACCAACGTCTATGTCGCATTTGCATCTGTGGCCGCATGCGCAGTCGCGCGGTACAACAGTATAAAGGGACGAAGCGAGCACTGGAGCGGCAGTCTTGCGGCTCACTCTGAAGATGGCTGAACGTTATACAGCCGAAATATTAGAAGAAGAAGGAGGTTTCTTGCGGCTGCGCACCCGATACTTAATGGAACAGTCTTTGCGCCGCCAAAACCCGAAGATTCACATCGATATGGAAGGTTGCTTAAGATACGTGTTTGGCCGTCCAAATTTGTGCAGCCCGCAGACGCCAATTAAAGAACGGATTGAAGTTCCGAGTAAGTCAGATCACTAGCATGTCAAAAGTGGTGGTTACATTTGGGAGGGGAGAGGGGGGGGGGGGGGGCATAGAGACTGCGATGCTCCTCCACCCGTACCCGTAACCGAACCCTGGAACCATGACTGATTCTAGTTATCATAAGAACATAAAATTGCATGGTACATCACTTAACGTGATTAAGGCTTGGCCACCCCTGCCTTTCGTCAGACAGTTATTCACTACTGATGGAATTCTATTTATACAGATAAATTCCATTAACCGCTCTACATCGTGTATCAAAATTAACGACCTCTTACTTTATTTGAACAAGGGAAAACTCAGTATGCCCAGTCTTCTCTAGCTCGTCCCCATTGCGAGTAAGCGATATACACAATGGCGGAAGCAGAATGGTCATCCTTGATACAGATCCTTTAAATCTACCCAACAGAGTTTCCCGAGAGCTACGTTGTCTTTCTTTCAAAAAATCCCATTTAATTTTTCCTGGCATTTCTCAGGGTTCAACGTACGTCGATAACTGGGCCATTAGATATTGAGCACTTCAGTTATGGTTTCATAATGTCTGCGTCGTCCTGATAAAATACCAACAGTGCTTCTGCGAATTCAATCCGCGTCGATTGTCACGCCAGTATCCTAAACTCTGGAACAATTCTCTGCAACTGGTCGCACTAGCGCCTTGTATGGAATCTTCAATACAGATCCAATCCAGTTTCTCAGAATCCCTAAAAGAAATCCCAATCTTCGATGCGCCTACAGTACTGCTGAACTAACGTGATCGAAAAAATCCTTATCGCTTCTCAGTGCTATCCCTAATTACTCCTAAAACGTGACGCGCTCGAGATGTTCAGAGTTAATCTAGTAATCAGATAGCACTGACTTCTTTCTCTTTGTTATGGTAATTACCTCGCATTTGTCCACATTTAAACAGAGCTGACATTCATTACACAAAGTGGAAATTTTTCGCAAGTCTTTACACATGATCGTGCAACGACAATAATTTTTTATAGGCAACAGCATCATGAGAGAACACACTTATACTGATCCTAATACAATCTGATCAATCTTTTCTGTATATTTGAAACATGAGAGGTTTCAACACGCTTTCTTGGGGCACACAATTTCTTTTTTTTTTTTTTTCTTTTTTTGTCGCTGTTGAAAATTCGCCATCTAATACGGTCCACTGCAGCGACACTCAAAAAGTGCTGCGCGGAGCCCTAAGGCTCCGCAAAGACCTTTGAGAGGGCTCTTCCAAGACAATGTGAATCTAAAGAACAAAGCACATCAGATTTTGCCACACATGAGAAAAACAGGTCCTGTAAAATATTATGTCAATGTTGGTTTTATAAATGTATTTTTTCTCACAGTGTGCAAAGGCCAAATACGAGGCCACAAGCAGCGTAATAAATATGAAATAACACTACAACCAAAAACTACAAGTAAAAGAATTTAACTTGTACAAGTAGGTATGTGGCGACTCTGTTCTCCTGACTACATACGCACGCGGCAGCCGCGCTGACATTCTCCAGCCCCCCACCCCCCCACCCCCCCCTTCCCTTCCCCTTACCGCCCATTCTCTCTCTCTCTCTCTCTCTCTCTCTCTCTCTATCTATCTATCTATCTATCTATCATCTATATCTCTACCTCTTTCTCTTTCGCTGTGCGCTGTCTCATCTACACAGGCCGTGAAGATTCCACTATGCTCTCTCCACGTCTCTCTCACTCATAAACACCTCGAACCTTCTCAACGGATTTTGTCAATGGTTCAAATGGCTCTGAGCACTATGGGACTTAACTACTGAGGTCATCACTCCCCTAGAACTTAGAACTACTTAAACCTAACTAACCTAAGGACATCACACACATCCAAGCCCGAGGCAGGATTCGAACCTGCGACCGTAGCGGTCACGCGGTTCCAAACTGACGCGCTTAGAACCGCACGGCCACACCGGCCGGCGAATTTTGTCGCTTCACCGCTTGGGGCTATGTACACTGAGGTGACAAAAGTCATGGGATACCTCAAATGGTTCAAATGGCTCTGAGCACTATGGGACTGAGCTTCTAAGGTCATCAGTCCCCTAGAAGTTAGAACTACTTAAACCTACACCACAATGAGCAGAGGGCATAATCACAACCACAGGTGGAAGCACAAGCGGCCAAAGACACTGCTAGCTAGGGCATAGCCACCTATGGTAAACTAACATACGCAAACAGCGACAAACGTCGGCAAGCCCCTCCGTATCAGCAACACTGACTGGCAACTACCAGCTGCTATTAGAGCCGACCAACAGGCCACAGCAGGGACACCGACGAGCTCGCTCACAGACGCACAAACAATCTGCCAACATTCCCTCACACTGTGCCTCCAGCATATGACCTATCGGACACAAGATCGATAACAAACCTAACTGTTGCAGGTTGCTGACGCTGAACGAGGACTCTGCACCAGCACCCAGCGCCAGCCGCCGAGCAGCTCAAACGCACAACGTCAAGGTATCGACATGCATGATACCCACTACTAACAAAGCCTATCCTTGCACACTATCGCAGGCAGCAAGACAACCGCTACTGCTCTTACCACCCGACCTAACTTTCGCAGAGGTTTTTTTCCCTTGGCTCTTGCCTTGGCACTTTTTTTCCTCTGCCCTTCAAACCGCTACCCTTCGTCAGATTTCGACCAATCTATCTCCCGATGAGCGCGTATTAATGGTTAATCCTAACCAGACGTACGCAAACATCGCAGTACCCACATCCTGCGACACCTCACTTTAGTGAATACTAACCCTTATGCAGAGATGGCAGTAGACCTTTTGTGATGGCCATCATGCCGGTGTGGGCGTGGAGGGGCTCCACCTCTTAAATAAAAAAAAAAAAAGTAGAGGGCTTTGTAGTCCTTCCATATTAGCCGTCTTAGTAAATTGCCTCAAATGCTTTCTACGTAAATGTACCAATAGATATATTATAATACAAGACGACACCAGTTTTTGTGTGTCACAAATTGTTTTACTTTATATTATGGCACATAATGTAATATACTTTTACGAATTTTACGAGTTGACTACGGAACATTTGTTATTGTTTTATAATTAACATTGTAATTGTAACTCTTTTAAAATGGAATGGCTCGGTTTCTGTTATTTACTGTCACTTAAATTTATGTTAAACCAAGGTAACTAGTAACTACATATAATAAACGGTATTAAATGCCATTGATCGCCGCAGGGGGTGTTGTCGTCTATTCACGTGATCTCAGCGCGCTATTTAAGCCCATACGAAGGGTTAGTCTCGCATAATTTCCTACCGTTATGTAGACAGGAGTGACACCACCAGCAGTCGACCAATGGGTAACATAATATAATTTAACGTAATTTTAGCTGTTGTATAATGGAGCATTTCTGACGGATATCTATAATTTCACAGTGTAAACGCCCAGAAGATGACCCCTACGTCGAGTTGAAACCGATTGGCGGTATAATAATAATAAATGCGATTAAGACTGTTTTTGAATAATTGATTAATCATACTAATCGCTGCTTCATCTCCACAACCATGTTGTCCAAAAATAAACCCAACTAACCTAATGACATCACACTCATCCATGCTCGAGGCAGGATTCGAACCTGCGACCATAGCGGTCGCGCAGGTCCAAACTGTAGCGCCTAGAACCGCTCGGCCACCCTGGCCGGCCTGGGATACCTCCTAACGTCGCCTCGGACCTCGTTTTTTTCTGGTGTAGTGCAATAACTCTACGTGGTATGGAGTCAACAAGTCGTTGGAAGACCCCTGCAGAAATACTGAGTCATACAGCCTCCATAGCCGTCCATAATTGTGAAAGTGTTGCCGGTGCATGATTCTGTGCACGAACTAGCCACTTGAGTGCGTCCCACAAATGTTCGATGGGATTCATGTCGGCAGCTAGAGTTGTCCAGAATGTTCTTCAAACCAAGTGCGAACAGTTGTGGCCCGGTGACATGGCGCATTGGCGCATCGTTGTTTGGCAACACGAAGTCCATGAATGGCTGCAAATGGTCTCCAAGTGCTACCTGAAATTTGGTATTCTCGGCACACTCTTGACAAAGTATATCTCGAAATACTGAATTCCCTAACAATTTCAAAAATGTAATGTACCATTCCGCGTTAAAAGTCTGTTACTTCCCGTTGTGCAGTTAGAATCACGTCGGACACCTTTTCGCATCAATCAGCTGAATGCAAGTAACAGCTTGCGCCCCGTGTACACAATACTACCACCAACTGTGTATGTCCGTATCGCTATCCCATGACCTTTATTGCCTCAGTGTAAACTCAGGCTGCGCAACACAGAGTACAATTCCCACTCGAGTTTGCGATTGCTACGCACAGTCCAATTCGGTAATGTGAATCCGCACACCGCTCGCAGACAGCAATATATTCGATTCTTGTTTGTTACTGACTACAGTTATAAAAGTCAACGTCTTGTTTGTCGTATTGTAAAATTAAACTGTTCAATTTAGAAGACAGAATGGAGCTTGGGCTTAACGGTGTTTCAACAAAATGTTGGTCGCGCGGAATTAGCCGAGCCGTCTAGGGCGCTGCAGTCATGAACCGTGCGGCTGGTCCGGGCGGAGGTTCGAGTCCTCCCTCGGGCATGGGTGTGTGTGTGTGTGTGTGTGTGTGTGTGTGTGTGTGTGTGTGTGTGTGTGTGTGACTGATGACCTTAGAAGTTAAGTCCCATAAGATTTCACACATTTGAACAATTTTTGAACAAAATGTTGCATCGAAACTTTAAATGTGGTTCGCGTAGAAGTTGCAGTATCACCCTCAAAGGTCTCCGATCATGACTGTGAGATTCAGGAAGGTGATGTAACGACTTCAAGCTCCATGGTTTCAAGCGGTAAGATATCTAACGACTCACTAACGGTAAAAAAAGGAAGTATGTCGAGTCTTACATCAGTCTCGGATTTGTTGATTCTAATGTCTCACCTCTCTGTACATTATGCGCCAAGCTACTTCCTAAATGATTCATGGCATCTGCTAAAATGCCCCTACATTTAGAAACTGTGCACCCCAACTGCAAAGACAAGAATGAAGGATTTTTTACGTGTAATAAAGAAGACAAGAAACTATGAAGTAAGCAAACAAAACTGTCAATGAGAAAGCCGCAGAGGGGTCGTATTTGGTCAACTACTGCAGTGGACAAGGGGGCGAAATGCCAACTGTCGCTGGGAATTAATAAAACGATCTGTGCCAGATGTCACACATTGTTATGAAAAATCTACGGAAGTATCTTCCTACAGTACAACTTCTGGACGACACTTCCTCGTCGCATTAAGCATCTCCCAGCTATATCAGACAGTAACTAGTTCGTCACTTTCAACACAACAGGTTCTACATCTACAACTACATCCATACTCCGCAAGCCACCTGACGGTGTGTGGCGGAGGTACCTTGAGTACCTCTATCGGTTCTCCCTTCTATTCCAGTCTCGTATTGTTCGTGGAAAGAAGGGTTGTCGGTATGCCTCTGTGTGGGCTCTAATCTCTCTGATTTTATCCTCATGGTCTCTTCACGAGATATACGTAGGAGGGAGTAATATACTGCTTGACTCTTCGGTGAAGGTATGTTCTCGAAACTTTGACAAACTTGCAAACGGATGATTCCCCTATTTCTGCTGGGCTGGCCATCTTGTTGATAACTGTATGATATCCACATGAACATCCACTCGAAGAACGCTTGCTTTCGTGTGCATTACTGCCAACTAAAGGTACCGGAAAAGAAATTTTTAACAAATGAACATTTTTTTTAATGAATCATCTCGAGTGGAACGATTGCACTGATATTTGCACAGACAGGCCAAGGCAATGACAGGGAAAACAGCAGGAGCGGTATCACCAGTAAAAAGTAAAACGCCAAACTGTAGTTCCAAGAGCCACTCACAATAAAGAACATCTACATTTAAATCTATCTCTGCGAACCACCGTGAGGTGCATGGCAGTGGGTACGTCCCATGATACCAGTTACTAGGGTTTCTTCCTGTTCCATTGACGTATGGAGCGCGGGAAGAATGATTGTTTGTAGCCTCTGTGCGTGCAGTAATTGGCTCTGAGCACTATGGGACTCAACATCTTAGGTCATAAGTCCCCGTGCAGTAATTATTCATATCTTATTCTCACGATCCCTAGGATAGCGATACGTAGGGGGTTGTAGTATATTTCTTAAGTCCTCATTTAAAGCCGGTACTTGAGACGCTGTTAATAGAATGTTCAAATGTGTGTGAGATCTTATGGGACTTAACTGCTAAGATCATCAGTCCTTAAGCTTACACACTACTTAACCTAAATTATCCTAAGGACAAACACACACACCCATGCCCGAGGGAGGACTCGAACATCCGCCGGGACCAGCCGCACAGTCCATGACTGCAGCGCCTGAGACCCCTCGGCTAATCCCGCGCGGCGCTGTTAATAGATTTTCTCGGAATAGTTTACGCCTATCTTCAAAAGTCTTCCAGTTCAGTTCCTTTAGTATCTCTGTGACGCACTCCCATGGCTTAAACAAACCTATGACAATTCGTGCTGCCCTTCTGTGTGTACGTTCAATATCCCTTGTTAGTCCCGTCTGGCACCGGTCCCACACACTTGAGCAATATTCTAGAACCGGTCGCACAAGCGGTTTGGAAGTAATCTCCTTTGTAGACTGATTGCACTTCCTCAGTATTCTACCAATAAATCGAGGCCTACTACCTGCTTTACTCACGGCTGAACCTATGTGATCAATCCATTTCATATGCCTACAAAAGGTTACACCCAGGTATTTGTATGAGTTGGCCGATTCCAACAGTGGTTCATTGATATTATAGTCATAGGATACTGCGGTTTTTTCGTTTTGCGAAGTGCAAAATTTTACATTCCTGAACAGTTACAGCAACTTGCCGATCTCTGCATCACTTCGAAACCTTATCAAGGTCTGACTAGATATTTATGCAGCTTCTTTCAATAATACTTCATTATAGATAACTGAATCAATTGCAAAAAGTCTGATTTTACTATTAATATTGTCTGCAATGTCATTAATGTACAATATGAACAGCAAGGGTCCCAATTCACTTCTCTGGCCACACCCGAAATTACTTCTACATCTGACGGTGACTCCCATCCAAGATAACATGCTGCGTCCCCCCTACCAAAAAGCCCTCAATCCAGTCACAAATCTCACTTGACACCCCATGTGATCGTACTTTTAACAATAAAGGTCAGTATGGTACTAAGGCAAATGCTTTTCGGAAATCAAGAAATGCTGCATCTACCTGACTGCCTTGATTCAAAGCATTCAGTATGTCATGTGAGAAAAGCACGAGTTGGGTTTCACACGATGAATATTTTCGAAATCCCTGCTGGTCATTGAGGAGGTCATGCTGTTCAAAATACTTCATTATGTATGAGCTCAGAATATCGTCTAAGATTCTACAAAACTGAAGTCGAGGATATTGGACAGTAGTTTTGTAGATAACTTCTACTGCTCTTCTTGTAGACGGGTTTGACCTGTATCTTTTTCCAAGAACTGGGCAGGGTTTTTTGTTCGAGGGATCTATGGTAGATTATACTTAGAAGAGAGGATAACTCAGACGAAAATTCAATACAGCACTTGACAGGTATACCATCGTGGCCGGGAGATTTGCTCAGTTTTAACGACTTCAGCTGTTTCTCAACACCAGTGACATTAATACTTGACAGCCAAACGCAGTTCATTAATTATCTCTCTGTCTATAGGCCTACCCTTTGTTTTACATTTATTATGCAGTAATCTCTGTTTCTTAAGGAGTTTCTTTACATTGACTGTATACCGTGGAGGTTCCCTCCTATTATGAACTGCTCTTCTAGGTACGTACCTATCCAGTGGATGATCAACTATTGTTTTAAACTTGAGGCAGAATTCCTCTACATGCTCCTGCCCTCTGCTGAAAGTTTTAAGTTCCTCATTGAGGTATGACAATACGGACTTTTTATCTAGTTTATTGAACATATATATCTTTCTGCTTGTTTTAGCTGTTCTTTGTACTTTGGTAATACTTGTTGCCGCAACCGTGTCATGGTCACTGATACCAGTATCCATGTGGACATTCTCAAAGAGGTCAGGTCTATTTATTGCCATTAGATCGAATATATTTCCATCATGCTTGTCGTTCCTAACTATTTTTTTCTAGGTAGTTGTCAGAAATGGCATTTAGTAAGCTTTCACACGCTATCCTATCACGCCCGCCACTAACAAAACTATAATTTTTCCCATTAATTGTTGAATGATTAAAGTTTCCACCGATGATTACAGTATGACTGTGGAACCTACGTACAAGTGAACTGAGTTTTTCTCTAAGTTTTTCACTTACATCAGGAGATGATTCTGATGGGCGACTGAAGGATCCAATTACCATTTTATGTCCACCTCTCATACTGAGTCTTGCCCAAACAATCTCTAATGCAGCATCAGTTTCTGTCTCAGAGGATGTGCGTTTCTTGTATACTGTGCAAACACACCACATCCAGTTCCCATTTGGCTATCCTTTTGATGTTATTGTTGTTATGGTCTTCAGTCCAGAGACTGGTTTGATGCAGCTCTCCATGCTACTCTACCTGTGCAAACGTCATCTCCCAGTACCTATTGCAACCTACTTCCTTCGGAATCTGTTTAGTGTATTCATCTCTTGGTCTCCCTCTACGATTTTTACCCTCCACGCTGCCCTCCAATACTAAATTGGTGAGACCTTCTTGCCTCAGAACATGTCCTACCAACCGATTCCTTCTTCTAGTCCAGTTTCGCCACAGATTTCTCTTCTCCCCAATTCTATTCAATACTTCCTCATTAGTTATGTGATCTACTCATCTAATCTTCAGCATTCTTCTGTAGCTCCACAATTCGAAAACTTCTATTCTCTTCTTGTCCAGACTATTTATCGTCCATATTTCACTTCCATACATGGCTACACTCCATACAAATACTGACTTCCTGACACTTAAATCTATAATCGATTTTAACAAATTTCTCTTCTTCAGAAACGCTTTCTTTCCCGTTGCCAGTCTACATTTTATATCCTCTCAACTTCGACCATCATTAGTTATTTTGCTCCCCAAATAGCAAAACTACTTTACTACTTTAAGTGTCTCATTTCCTAATCTAATTCCCTCAGCATCACCCGACTTAATTCGACTACATTACATTATTCTCGATTTGCTTTTGTTGATGTTCATCTTATACCCTTCTTTCAAGACACCTCTTCCAGGTCCTTTGCTGTCTCTGACAGAATTACAATGTCATCGGCGAACCTCAAAGTTTTTATTTCTTCTCCATGGATTTTAATTCCTACTCCAAATTTTTCTTTTGTTTCCTTTACTGCTTGCTCAATATACAGATTGTATAACATCGGGGATAGGCTTCAAGCCTGACTCACTCCCTTCCCAACCACTGCTTCCCTTTCATGCCCCTCGAATCTTATAACTGCCATCTGGTTTCTGTACAAATTGTAAACAGCCTTTCGCTCCCTGTATTTTATCCCTGCCACCCTCAGAATTTGAAAGAGAGTATTCCAGTCAACATTGTCAAAAGCTTTCTCTAAGTCTACAAATGCTAGAAACGTAGGTTTGCCTTTCCTTTATCTTCTAAGATTATTCGTAGGGTCAGTATTGCCTCACGTGTTCCAACATTTCTACGGAATCCAAACTGATCTTCCCCGAGGTCGGCTTCTACCAGTATCCTTTCGATAAAAACTTAAATTTTCCCCAAAAATCTCGCTGCTATCAATTTCAGGTTTCAACCAGCTTTCTGTACCTAGTATTATGTGAGCTTCACTGCTTTTCATGAGCACTTCAAAATCTGGCGCTTTTTGGCGTATCCTTCGGCAGTTTACCATCAGGATTTTAATACTCTAACCTGTGGGAGGCATTTCTTTCGATCTTGCACTGATACTTCCTGGTTTCCTATACCTATCATTATCTGGATTGGATGGAGGGACACCTAATCTAAAAAAAAAACCTTGTGTGCATCCCACACACAGTCAGATGCCTGAGTAGCAGCTTCTGATGTGTAGTGCACACTTGACCCATTTAGGGGAGTCCCTACAGTACTCAACCCTATCGCACAAGTCCACGAAGTCTGGGCCTAGCTTGTCTCAGAACCATCGAAGTCTCTGCCGAAGGTAAAACTGGTTTTTGATGAAGCAGCAAAAAATAATGTTACGTTAAATCATGCCCTCTTCAGTGCCAATAGTTTCCCATATTGTGTGAAGATTAGGGGAGCAGACATAAAACATTACTGCTCCACAACGAGGATAGATGGTTACCTCCAAGTAAGACATTAAAAAGATTACTCGAACTAAGAGCTGAATTACAAGCTTTTGTGACTGACATTTCTTTTAAATTAAAAGACTGTTTGAATGTTGTGACTTTGTTGTTCAGACTAGCTGTTTTGCCAGATATATTGGGAAAAATTAATGAATTAAATCTACTTTTACAAGGAAAACAGTTTCCAGTACGACTAATAAAATAACCAGCTTCAAAAAATGTTAGGTTTTGCGGTATCTGTGTTGGCAAGACAGAAATAGGAAGCTTTCAAAACACTGAATGTGTCTGTTGCTGAGACAGCACAATTACCAAATGAAACATCTGAAGAATTGGTCCAGTGTCTTTATGATATGTGCATATCTTTTGAGTAATATTTTCCGGAATAGGGGAATACAAAACCGAAAATTATTTCATGGGTTAAGCATCCTTTTGTACAGAATTTGTATAATACAGAAAATATATCAAACGAAATCTATGAGTCCTTTTTAGAAATGATATCAGAGTCCAGCATGGACTCATTGTTCAAAAGAGGGTCACTTGATGATTTTTGGTCCAGGATTCCTGATCAATATCCATAACTTGTCGCACGGGCTCTGGCTATGCTTCTCCCATTCTCAACAACATATTTGTATGAATCGGAATTCTCAGCACATGCACCTTCAAAGACAAAGCACCGCAATAGGAAGGATGCTGAACCTTCAGATCGCTTCTATCAAGCCTGACATTAAACTGTTGGTCAGAAATAAAAAACAATTTCATACCTCCCATTAAGTGGAAACCATTTTCTCAATTTATAGTTTAATCGATACAGTCTTATTTTGTACTGTATTATTGTGTGTTGTATATTATTGCAGAAGTCAGTAGTGTACAATGTACCTATTTTCAATGGTTTTCATCAAATTATTATAATTAAAGAACGAACATAAAACCAGATTTTCCTTATTTTAGGGCTCCATAAAATATTTAGTATTTCAGAGGGGCATCGTCGCCGAAACCGCTGGCGTGGTGGCTTACTCATCGAGCTAATCAAATATATCCGAAGAAACTCCGTATGATTGTATCTTGGATAGTAGTCATCGACATGGTACAGTGTTGAACGCCTTACAGAGATTTCGAAAGACAGAAGCTACCTGATCACCTGTATCTACTTTCTGTAAGACTTTGATGAGTCGAGCAAGCTGTAATTCCTGCTCTTGTTTCCATACTTTAATCTTAATTTTGTATGAATTTGTACACTCACTATATGGCTCTGAGCACTATGGGAATTAACTTCTCAGGTCATCAGTCCCCTAGAACTTAGAACTACTTAAACCTAATTAACCTAAGGGCATCACACACATCCATGCCCGAGGCAGGATTCGAACCTGCGACCGTAGCGGCTATACTCACTAAAGTGAGTAAATTTAGAGATAGTGTTTGCGCATCGGCTTTAATTTTATGCAGGTATTTTGTGTTTGAGGAAATCATATTAGCGTGCATGAGATAGGGAACTTTGCTTCCTCGATTATTTGTAAAATAATTTCAAGAAAATTGTGCAGCCGCACAGTTAAATTTTCAAGACCTTAAGTCATTTGTCAGTATCACTGTTATATCACGCCTCTACTGTCAAACTGCAAAGAAAGTAATACAGTTTTCATTTTCAACATCATGTGGAGCTGAATTTTCAGTGTACCTTAGAATTACTTTCTTTCCGTCATTTGCTTTAACTCAAGATATGGCAAGAGGAAATGTTCTTTCCTTTTAAATTATTCTAAAATTCACTTAAGCTGTAATATGTATTGCCTGTATAACTTTCGAGTAGGAAGAGTGTTAGGTTTCTTTTCCACTGATTATTATATTTCGGTGAATTTTTTGGCAATGCCCAAACCAAGTGACAAATAAAGGTTTTTTTATAAAAAGAAAAAGGTGCGAGGGGATGATGTAATGGGACTGGTACAGACAACTTCACTATCATATATTAGCTCATAGTTATTTCATAATATTTCATAAATTATAGTGGGCAGCACAAACTGTTGGGTGCTGGCTGAAAGGTCCTCACCGAAGGAAGCCGATACCGGGGCAACCTGTGCGTACTATCGAGTGTGACAGAAAAGCTTGCCTCATCTGTAAAGGTTCCGAGAACGTGCTGGCCATTTTCTGAAGTCGAGCAGATGGGTATTAATCCCTTATCACGGCGACAAGGTTGTCTCATACCCAAGGTACCCACTTGCAGCAAGTATTTATTCCAAGTGGATGTCAACAATAATCACGCCTTTCCATTCCAATGGAATGTGAGAAATTTCCTGCCATTTTAAAAGTATTTCTGTTAGGTCACTTCCACGTATTGCCTCCCCTCCTACACACTGTGTGAGCTACGTCAGCCGACAGTAAAAGACCGTTCAACTCTGTACCAATCTAGTAAATCGTTAGTGTTCCCCTCTATTTTCAAGCCTCGAGGCACTTTCACGTTTTCCACATTGGATACAAGTGTGCTGTTGTCCCTCCAACAGAGTACGGGCTGAGAACAACAAATTCTGAGCTCATTATTCGCTTTGTGGCTGTCGTCATGTGCTGACTGCAGACCGAAAGTTTGAAGATGAAAGTGTCGCTTTTTCTATATCGTTAGTCGTTTGTCTTATATCGCAAAATCTGTACTTTGGGAAGCTGGCGTTTATCTACTTGTCTTTGTATCTTGGAAGCGGAGTTCACTACGTTATTTCCCTTATTAATGTAAAACTCTGGTTTTGTTTTTCTCTCCTAACCATATCAGAGTCCCACTCAATTAACTTCAGTTTTTCATGTTAGTTTTCTGTGCTTTAAAACAATGGAGAATCCTGGATGAAATGTAGCAATATTGTGAAAAGGAAAGTTACTACTCAACATAGAGCGGAGATGCTGAGTCGTAGACAGGCACAACAAAAAGACAGTCTCAAATGTAGCTTTCGGCTAGTAAGGCCTTCGTCAAAATTAGACGTCAAACACACACATACACACTCACGCAAAAATGACTCACACACACATGACTCCAGTCTCAGGCAACTGACTAAGTGTGGCCTCAGTTTCTGAGACTTAAGTCATGTGTGTGTGAATCGTTTTTGCGTGAGTGGGTATGTGTATGTGTGTGTTTGTAGTCTAATTCTGATGAAGGCCTTACTGGCCGAAAGCTATATTTGCGACTGTCTTCTTTTCTGTGTTTTTGTTTTTCAGGGGCCACATTGGAATATGAGTCCATGTTCTTTTTGAACTTGAATAAACGTTTGGTATTGTGATACCGACTTCCATTTATGGACCCTACTTTCTACAACTTCTGTGATTAGGCGACCATTATTTAACAAACAAAGTGTTTTTTCGATGTGATGGTGTTACTGCTGTAAACAGTAGCCAAGATGTGATTGGAAAGTTGCATAATATTGCACGACAGCACGTCCTCTGGCCGCTTCATACGTTAATTAAGGGGCATGAAACCAGCCTTTCATTTCTAAAATCTGAAGTTGCAAACTGAAACTTCCCCTTTGAATGTAAAGAATGACTGTGCTCATAAACTTCTACGTTACTTGATTTTCAAACTCCAGAGTGAAACTGAACGTACTGAGACTGTTTTCTCTTTACTTATTCTGATGATTTCTAAACTGACACACAATATTTTAGCGCAACGCAATCTGACTTTTAATAATCTTTACAAAAGAAAAGCCCTGACTAGCAATAACCTATGCCCTTCATGAATCACTTACCTCACAAAAATCTTCGTTACTCTAACTACTACAATACAGCGAATGCCAATACTGCCAGCTAAATAACAGATTCTAACTACTGAAGGCACTAACTACTGATAGGCATATATTTAGCAAATGAAAGATTCTGATAGAGAACAAACAATGTATTTACATTAATAGTGTTCAGAAGTCTTAATATATTCGTGACATCCACCAGTTTAACAAATTTCCTTTTTCTGACGGACACACGTCCAGACCGTCCGCTCATATTAACATCTCAGAACTCTGGCATCTCTCTGCCCACATCCACCACTGCTGGCGGCTCACCTCCAAGTTCCCAACGCTACGGGCTGTTCACATCCAACTGCCCAACACTACACTGGCGAATAACTTCCAGCAACGAGTCCAACCAGCCACAGACTGCACACAGCAGAGCCAGAGATTTTCATACCGAGCGCTGCATAGCGCTACGAACATAAAAACCTAAACAACCTACTTACAAAACCTGCAAATTAATGTCATTTCTCTATCGATTATACCGCCATGCAAAATAGGTAATCGGATGCTGGCATGTACATGATCGGGAGTAGGGTGTCTGCGCATCATAGCTCTGTTCATTTCACATTGAAGACCAGTGGGAATTTTGGGCTGTGAAGAGGGCACTTGCCTTCAATAGCAGCAAACAGCCAGAAGGGGGGAGGCGGGGGAGATATAAGGTCACTGGAGACTGCAGACGGAGTCCCGACCCGTGGCCAAGGCGATGGACGCTCGCTAATTTTAAGATGGCTGAAGCAATTTTCTCACGAAAGCCTCTTGCTTAAGGCTGGAACGCGCCAGCTTAGAGCCACGGGTGTGCTATTGTTTGGGACATTTTAGGGACATGGCTGCCGAGCTCCACGGAATTGCCGACAGAACAGCGTCAGGCATAGTATCCCAGTTATCACATTCCGTTGGCGCCCATCAGAAAGCTTGCCGCGTAAAGTCCTGGCAGAGGCACAGATAGGCTGTTCAACCGTTTTTAGTCACCGTCGGGAACTGGTGGGAAGGAATGGTATTGGCGCCTGGGTTGTCGGAGTACGGTAGTGAGACTCTAGACGAATTTGTCGTAAGGCTTTGTAATCGGCGACAATAGGCCGAGTTCTAGCACAGCGGAGCGGTCGGTCTCTGGGCTCAGTACGGAAGCGAATTTGATGGAGTTGATTCCTCGCCGACGCAGGACTCAGTCGGTCGCATACTTCGCCGCTCTACCTGCAGAGTAATTTAATTCGCAGTTTCACTTGGCCAACACAGTTTTTCGAGCTCGGTCTCTAAGGTTGAGCCCAGCTTCATGCAGCGGAGCTGAACACGAGTAGCAGCCGCCATTAGTACGCCGCATTGGGCCGTACTGTTGGCAATACACGCAGCTCCGACCTGTACGGTTTCAGCGCATTTTTCAGCTGCCCAAAATTCGAATTGAGGTTTCTCAGCGGTGGCATCCGTAGAACCATTATGGTATCGTGGTACTGCATCCGATTAACCACTTGTTCATCCATATTATACATTTCACCTGTTCTCCTTGCTCTCTCTTCTCTTAGCAGAGGAACACATTAGATTCCATGCAGTGTCGTTTGTACTAGCTTCTTGTCAACACCTCTATCAGTTGACGACTAGTTACATGTTTCTTTTGCGTTAATATACGTGATTGCTCCTTGTAGAAATTCGTGATCAATTTTCAGTTCCATTCAAAGAAAATAAATGTAATTGTAATCTTTTAGGACGGCATGTATCTGTTAATCAGTCACAGCCACCAGAATCCTTTTCCATCATCATTTTTGGAGGGGAACTCTGATTAGTTAATTTAATAAATAAACTGTACGAGAGGTTAGACACCCCAGTTAGGATTTATGCCAGGACCATTACAAGATCGTGTTACACACCCTGTGCAGATTCAATATAAGCCCACTTGTGTGTGATTTACATAACATCGTGAGTCTGCCCCCTAACTTGCATGTCAGTTACGGATCCTACGATAGCAAACACGCGGGTAATTTCTAACACACAAAGTTGTTTATTGTGGTGTCGAGTGGACAGAGGTCGCACGTTTTATTTCAGAGTATAAGTCAGTTACTAATGCAGCTCAATTTCAAATAATTGATCTAATTTAAAAATTTAAAATGCGTTCATACTTAGATCATTAAGAGGTATAATTTTATGTTAAAGGTTTGTCATAGAAAGAACGTATATGCCTTGAGACACCGTTAACTCGTGCCACGCAAATAGCCCAGACTGTGTTCATCCAGTATTAGAGAATTAAAGCACTTATCGACTTCCAATATAATTAGCAAATAATTTCAGACCTTTACCTTGCTTTTTCTTGCTGACAATTCTCACAAAACAATGACAGGGAAAAGTTCATCGCCTACTAAGCATCGGGTTGACGTTTTGTTAATTCTTTACTACTAAGTCTGTTCACAACACGTTTTCCAGGCAGTTCCCGCATTTACCACTGAATGCATCTGCTAAATTATAACATTGTATGGCACGTAGTTTAAGAGGTATGACCTCGTCAACATTGATATGCACGAAAAATTAGCTTTTTCTTAAAACGCTGCGCAAATTATCCATGCTACACTCACCCAGTATTTGATAATTTGTAAGTAGGCTGTTTAGGTTTTTATGTTGGTAATGCCACGTAGCGCTCTGTATGAAAATTACTGACTGTGCTGGGTGCAGTCTGTGGCTGGTTGGACTCATTGTTGGAATATTCGCTTGTGTAGTGTTGGGCAGTTGGATGTGAACAGCCTGTAGCTTTGGGCAGTTGGAGGAGAGCCGCCAGCAGCAGTGGATGTGGAGAGAGAGATTCCAGAGTTTTGAGAGGTTACTATAAGCGGACGATCTGGACGTGTGTCCGCCAGAGACAGGAAATTTGTAAAGATGGATGTCATGATATATATATATATATATATATATATATATATATATATATATATATATATATATATATATAATGACTTTTGAACATTATTAAGGTAAATACATTGTTTGTTCTCTATCAAAATCTTTCATTTGCTAACTATGCCTATCAGTAGTTAGTGCCTTCAGTAGTTAGAATCTTTTATTTAGCTGGCAGTATTGCCGCTCGCTGTATTGCATTAGTTCGAGAAACAAAGATTTTTGTGAGGTAAGTGATTCATGAAAGGTATAGGTCGTTGTTAGTCAGGGCCACTCTTTTGTATGGATTATTGAAAGTCTGACTGCGCTGCTCTAAAAATATTGTGTGTCAGTTTAGTAATGATCAGAAGAAATAGGGAGAAAACTGTTTGAGTACGTTGAGTTTTGCTCAGCTGTTTGAAAATCAAATAACGTAAAACTTTACTAGCACAGTCATTCATAATTTTTCAAAGGGGACGTTTCAAATTTCAGCGCTTAAGGAGTGCCAACGTCCTTTAGACATAAATTGCAACATTTTCTAAACGATTCTCGCTTGTATGCTTAACGTCAAATTTTAAACATATTAACTCATTTGTAATGTAATCAGAACTTTGAAGCTACTTTGTACATCGGAGTTCGATTCTTTAAAGGATCGGGGGCTCACTGGTCTGATTAGAAGTCGTTTGTGTGCCGAATGTCAATAACGTAATATAAAATAAAAGATTTCAACGCTAAACAATTCTTTCTCTGCACCATAACCACGTTGAACATGCTGAGAAAGCATATCTGACTGAACAGAACAGCAGCGTAATCGACTAAAAATAGATGGTTTTAGTGTCAGAAACAGGGGAGGCCGATAAAGTTTAAGAAATATCCAGGGCCCGATGAAGTATCGTCAGATTTGATTTTATACCGAAATTTCGACTGAGTTAGTCCCTCATTTAACTATAATATACCATAGATCTCTCACACAAAAATCCAACTACAAGCAAGGTAACAGAATGATCCACAAATCTACCATCCAGTATCCTCGACACCAATTTTTAGAATCTTACAAATTGTTCTGAGATCAAATGTAATATCTAGGGAAGAATGACATCCATGGCACCCAGTTTGAGTTCCGAAAACACGGGTCATTTGAAACCGAACCTGCGATTTTCTCATACGACATGCTGAAAAGCGTGGAACATACAGTCAGTTAGAAGCCAGACTTCGAAAAGCATATTACTGAGTACCATACCTATACTTATTCATTACGAAAGTATGAGGTATCAAGGGAAGTTTGTGAGGCAATTGAGGATTTCTTTGTGGTGAGGGCATATTGACTTCGATGGAGATTCATGGACATATGTAGACGTAAGTTCGAGTGTGAATCTGGGAAGTGTAATGGGACCCTTGTTCTTCATGTCGTATCTTAATGACTTTACGGACAATATTAATAGTGAACTTCTCATTTTTCGTAGACGATGTAATTGTCTATAGTGAAGTACTGTTTGAAAGAAGCCACAGAAGTATTCAATGAGATCCTGATAAGATTTCAAAGTGATGCAAAGATCGGCTAGTTGCTTTAAATGTTCACAAATGTGAAATTTAGCTCTTCACAAAACAAAACATATGTAGCATCCTATGACTATAATATCAATGAACCACGGTTGGAATCGGTCATTCGCTCAAATACCAACAATTTTTAGGGATATGAAATAGAACGATCACCCACAATGCTCAGTCGTACATATAGGTGGGGGAAGACTTCGTTGGTAGAATACTGGGGAAGTGCAATCAGTATACAGAGGAGAGTATGTGCAAAGCACTCGTGCCTCCTATCCTAGAATATTGCTCAAGTGTGTGGAACACGTACCTAACATGATTGACAGGGGATATTGCATGTTGTGGCGGCTCATTTTCTTAAAATGACGCTTGAGTTTAATCAATTTCGTTCTGTCCAGAGCGCTGCATGTCTTAAGGCAAATGATGTAACTCGGATGATCCAACGCAGTAAGGGGCCGAAGTGAAATATCCTCTGGGAAAGTTAATTTACCAGTATAAAAATCATAAGTGGGGCCTTAAAGTTTTGCACCTGTCTCCCTTCAATACTGATCCACAGCTACGAGAGTCTCTGAACAGAGCAAAGAGTACTAAATGTTAAAACAAAGAGTTCACACAGATAATTAGACTACTCACTACGCAAATTGATTGAAAACAAATAAGCTCGCTCTCCCATTGTTTCATTTTATAAAGCAGACGACGGACTACTGAGAACAAAAGAGAACAGATTTTCCTAATAACGTTACAGTCACTGCCTCACAATAACATCATTCATACATACAGTCACCTTGAGGCAAAACATAAACTACGTGTTGTAGACGGGTGCAGCGCTACCTTAAATAAATGAAAATCAAGGAAATATTTGGGCTGTTCGAGTTCAATGGCTTTTTGCAATAATCGTGTTTTTCTCTTCTTAAGGTAATAATTCAATTTTATATCATCAGCAGTAGTGACAGTTTCTTAACGTTACGTAATATTAAGCATATATAAAGATTAACTAAAGAATGCTTACGTTTATATTGCTGGATTCAGTCGAATCCAATGTGCTGCGAAGCACTTTAGATTTATTAATCTCTGAAAGCAGAACACGTTAGTGAATAACTTTATAAATCAGTGACCTTATTGTGAAATAATTTTAGATAAAATTTGTTCTTTTTCTAAAATTATCATGATGTTGTTGTTGTTGTGTTCTTCAGTCCTGAGACTGGTTTGATGCAGCTCTCCATGCTACTCTACCTGTGCAAGCTTCTTCATCTCCCAGTACCTACTGCAACCTACATCCGTCTGAATCTGCTTGGTGTTTTCATCTCTTGGTCTCCCTCTACGATTTTTACCCTCCACGCTGCCCTCCAATACTAAATTGGTGGTACCTTCATGCCTCAGAACATGTCCTACCAACCGATCCCTTCTTCTAGTCCAGTTGCGCCACAAATTTCTCTTCTCCTCAATTCTATTCAATACGTCCTCATTAGTTATGTGATCTACCCATCTAATCTTCAGCATTATTCTGTAGCACCACAATTCGAAAACTTCTATTCTCTTCTTGTCCAGACTGTTTATCGTCCATGTTTCAGTTCCATACATGGCTACACTCGATACAAATACTTTCAGAAATGACTTCCTGACACTTAAATCTATAATCGATTTTAACAAATTTCTCTTCTTCAGAAACGCTTTCTTTGCCATTGGCAGTCTACATTTTATACCCTCTCTACTTCGGCCATCATCAGTTATTTTGCTCCCCAAATAGCAAAACTCCTTTACTACTTTAAGTGTCTCATTTCCTAATCTAATTCCCTCAGCATCACCCGACTTAATTCGACTACATTCCATTATCCACGTTTTGCTTTTGTTGATGTTCATCTTATACCCTTCTTTCAAGATAATGTCCATTCCGTTCAACTGCTCTTCCAAGACCGGTGCTGTCTCTGACAGAATTACAATGTCATCGGCGAACCTCAAAGTTTTTATTTCTTCTCCATGGATTTTAATACCTACTCCGAACTTTTCTTCTGTGTCCTTTATTGCTTGCTCAATATACAGATTGAATAACATCGGGGATAGGCTACAACCCTGTCTCATTCCCTTCCCAACCACAGCTTCCCTTTCACACCCCTCGGCTCTTATAACTGCCATCTGCTTTCTGTACAAATTGTAAATAGCCTTTCGCTCCCTGTATTTTATCCCTGCCATCTTCAGAATTTGAAAGAGAGTATTCCAATCAACATTGTAAAAAGCTTTCTCTAAAGTCTACAAATGGTATAAACGTAGGTTTGCTTTTCCTTAATCTTTCTTCTAAGATAAGTCGTAGGGTCAGTATTGCCTCACGTGTTCCAACACTTCTACGGAATCCAAACTGAACTTCCCCGAGGTCGGCTTCTATCAGTTTTTCCACTCGTCTGTAAATAATTCACATTAGTATTTTGCAGCTCTGACTTATTAAACTGATAGTTCGCTAATTTTCACATCTGGCAACACCTGCTTTCTTTGGGATTGGGATTATTATATTCTTCTTGAAGTCTGAGGGTATTTCGCCTGTCTAATACATCTTGCTCACCAGATGGTAGAGTTTTGTCAGGACTGGCTCTCCCAAGGCCGTGAGTAGTTCTAATGGAATGTTGCCTACTCCCGGGGCCTTGTTTCGACTCAGGTCTTTCAGTGCTCTGTCAAACTCTTCACGCAATATCATATCTCCCATTTCATCTTCACCTACATCCTCTTCCATTTCCATAATATTGTCCTCAAGTACATCGCCCTTGTATAGGCCCTCTATATACTCCTTCCACCTTTCTGCTTTCCCTTCTTTGCTTAGAACTGGGTTTCCATCAAAGCTCTTGATATTCATGCAAGTGGTTCTCCTTTCTCTAAAGGTCTCTTTAATTTTCCTGTAGGCAGTATCTGTCTTACCCCTAGTGAGATACGCCTCTACATCCTTACATTTGTCCTCTAGCCATCCCTGCTTAGCCATTTTGCACTTCCTGTCAATATCATTTTTGAGACGTTTGTATTCCTTTTTGCCTGCTTCATTTACTGCATTTTTATATTTTCTCCTTTCATCAATTAAATTCAATATTTCTTCTGTTACCCAAGGGTTTCTACTAGCCCTCGTCTTTTTACCTATTTGATCCTCTGCTGCCTTCACTGTTTCATCCCTCAAAGTTACCCATTCTTCTTCTACTGTATTTCTTTCCCCCACTCCTGTCAATTGTTCCCTTATGCTCTACCTGAAACTCTGTACAATCTCTGGTTCTTTCAGTTTATCCAGGTCCCATCTCCTTAAATTCCCACCTTTTGGCAGTTTCTTCAGTTTTAATCTACAGTTCATAACCAACAGATTGTGGTCAGAGTCCACATCTGCCCCTGGAAATGTCTTACAATTTAAAACCTCGTTCCTGAATCTCTGTCTTACCATTATATAATCTATCTGATATCTTTTAGTATCTCCAGGATTCTTCCATGTATACAGCCTTCTTGTATGATTCTTAAACCAAGTATTAGCTATGATTAAGTTATGCTCTGCGCAAAATTCTACCAGCGGCTTCCTCTTTCATTTCTTAGCCGCAATCCATATTCACCTACTATGTTTCCTTCTCTCCGTTTTCCTACTGATGAATTCCAGTCACCCATGACTATTAAATTTTCGTCTCCCTTCGCTACCTGAATAATTTCTTTTATCTCATCATACATTTCATCAATTTCTTCGTCATCTACAGAGATAGTTGGCATATAAACTTGTACTACTGTAGTAGGCGTGGGCTTTGTGTCTATCTTGGCCACAATAATGCGTTACTATGCTGTTTGTAGTAGCTTACCCGTACACCTATTTTTTTATTCATTATTAAACCTACTCCTGCATTACCCCTATTTGATTTTGTATTTATAACCCTGTACTCACCTGACCAGAAGTCCTGTTCCTCCTGCCACCTAACTTCACTAATTCCCACTATATCTAACTTTAACCCTTTTTATATTTTCTCACCTACCTGCCCGATTAAAGAATCTGACATTCCACGCTCCGATCAGTAGAACGCCAGTTTTGTTTCTCCTGATAACAACGTCCTCTTGAGTAGTCCCCGCCCGGAGATCCGAATGGGGGACTATTTTACCTCCGGAATATTTTACCCAAGAGGACGCCATCCTCTAAATGCAATAAAGCTGCATGCCCTCGGGAAAAATTACGGCTATAGTTTCCTCTTGCTTTCAGCCGTTCGCAGTACCAGAACAGCAAGGCCATTTTGGTTAATGTTACAAGGCCAGATCAGTTGCCCCTGCAACTACTGAAAAGGCTGCTGCCCCCCTTCAGGAACCACACGTTTGTCTGGCCTCTCAACAGATACCCCTCCGTTGTGGTTGCACCTACGGTACGGCTATCTGTATCGTTGAGGCACGCAAGCCTCCCCACCAACGGCAAGGTCCATGGTTCAAGGGGGGGAGGGGGGGGGGCAAACAGACGTAGCCTTCCTTTTTTAGCGAGCGATAGAGACCTCCAAAGAGGCGAAAGCGCAGGATTTATAAGCGATAACGGTGCTGCGTGCCTCAAGTAGAGGTCCAAACGCCGTGTCACACGACTATCAATTATTAGGTCACCAAATGAAATAGACGCTGTGAACAGAAAAGACAAAGATGGGGGCGGATGGGAACCTGTTCGCTTCGCTTGAGGCGGAGGACCAATGTGGAGGCTGTACTCAATGGGAGTTCCCTCAGCAGTTTCCGAAGAGGCACCCAGTTTGCTAGTAACTGGGAGCTCCAACGTTAGCTGTGTTATGGAGCCCCTTAAGGATGTAGCGTTCAGGGCCGGAAAGAAAGCCAATATGCACACTCGGTATGTCTGCGAAGCGGCCTGATTCTAGACTTGGAGAAGGACTTGCCTACACTGTCGGGCTCGCAGACTGCAATCGTCTGCAGGTTGGTTCGTCTGTAAAGGAGACCGCATATAGGACACTAGTACGACCCATTGTTGATTACTGCTTCAGTATTTTGGATCCGTATCAGTCCGGGTTAGAGGAAGATACCGAAGCAGTACAAAGACTGACTGTTAAATTTGTTACCAGTAGTTTCGAGCAACACCCAAGTATTACGGAGGTGCTTCAGAAACTAAAATGCACGGCAAGAAACGGAGAATGAATTGATTGTTGGTGATAATAACGATCATCCTCCTTTACCTCCTCTGCATTACTGCAGATGACGTGTCACTGAGCACATTTGTACTGTGCGTGCAGCACAAGTGAGGCGCCTAGTTGTTTCCACTGCGCTGTGTGGAATATGAAGGTTCTGTTATAGTTCACTAACCTGCTGTCTTCATGTTGATGATACCAGCGCAGAAAACAGCACGCAGGTCGTAGGTTTCGTATCTTGAGGCTGAAACTGACTTTTAGCGAGGTTCTGTTCTCAAATAATGTATCACTTCTTTGGGATTCCACTCGCGTATTTTAATATAGCCACACGAGAAGACTACATGATCTTAATACAACACCTTCTGATACAGCAAAGTACATGATTAAACACAATGTTTACGAAAATGTATCTTTACACAATTTGTGGCACGTGTCTGTGCCTCATGACTACCGGAGTGAGTCTTTTAATACTGAATACTGGCAAACACATCCTGCCACAGACAACATGACTGTACATCTCGACTGCCTAATTCAGAGTGACGAACAGGAACTTAAATAAAAATTGGAAACACATTCCACGACAGACAACACGTCTGATCTTCTCGACTGCCTAATCCAGGGTGACCAAAAGCCCGAAAAAACTTCGCGCGCCATACTAGAAAAGGCGTGACCCGAACGCTTCCGAAGTGCTTCGTCTGCAATTTCATCAGTCTTTTGTTTTTTATTTAAATTGTTTTTAATAATTCTAAAATGACTGATTGATAGTCCGCTGTTGAGAGACATTTTTATTAAAAAGTGAAGCCATCCCAATGAGTACTTTAAGTAATAATAATAACTATACTTTGGCGCCCTTGCTCCGAACACAGCATCCAATCACAGAGCACTAGCGTTATGCAGGCGGTCTTTCTCACGGGAATGGTACCGAATCTAACATCTGTCACAGGTACGTCACGCCACATTTCGTCATCTATATACTTTTTGACAGGGTTGTAGCCTCTCCCCGATGTTATTCAATCTGTATATTGAGCAAGCAGTAAAGTAAACAAAAGAAAAATTTGGAATAGGAATTAAAATCCATGGAGAAGAAATAACAACTTTGAGGTTCGCCGATAACATTGTAATTCTGTCAGAGACAGCAAAGGACCTGGAAGAGCAGCTGAACGGAATGGACATGGCCTTGAAAGAAGGATATAAGATGAACATCAACAAAAGCAAAACGAGGATAATGGAATGTAGTCGAATTAAGTCGGGTGATGCTGAGGGAATTAGATAAGGAAATGAGACACTTAAAGTAGTAAAAGAGTTTTGCTATTTGGGGAGCAAAATAACTGATGATGGTCGAAGTAGACAGGATATAACATGTATGCTGGCAGTGGCAAGGAATGCATTTCTGAAGAAGGGAAATTTGTTAACATCGAGTCTAGATTTAAGTGTCAGGAAGTCGTTTCTGAAAATATTTGTATGGAGTGTAGCCATGTATGGAAGTGAAACATGGACGATAAACAGTTTACACAAGAAGAGAATAGAAGGTTTCGAAATGTGGTGCTACAGAAGAATGCTGAAGATTAGATGGGTAGATAACATAACTAATGAGGAGGTATTGAATAGAATTGGAGAGAAGAGAAATTTGTGGCACAACTTGACTAGAAGAAGGTATCGGTTGGTAGGGCATATTCTGAGGCATCAAGGGATCACCAATTTAGTATTGGAGCTCAGCGTGGAGGATAAAAATAGTAGAGGGAGACCAAGAGATGAATACACTAAACAGATTCAGAAGGATGTAGGTAGCAGTAAGTACTGGGAGATGAAGAACCTTGCACAGGATAGAATAGCATGGAGAGCTGCATCAAACCAGTCTCTGGACTGAAGACAACAGCAACAACATACTTCTTGCATCTCCACTGCTCTGGGAACAGCTTCTTGAAGCCTAATATGATGGCTGACTAAGCCAGAAATATTACAAATGGGAACCCCTGGAGGGAAGGCGACGTTCTGTCTGAGGAACACCACTGAGAAAATTTAGAGCACAGGCATGTGAAGCTAGCTGCAGAACGATTCTACTGCCGCTAACGTACATTTCGCGTAAGGACCACGAAGATGAAGGGAAATTAATGCTCGTACAGAAATTCGATTTTCCCTCGATCTATTTGCAAGTAGAACAGGAAAGGATATGTCTAAATGGCTCTGAGCATTGTGGGACTTAACTGCTGTGGTCATCAGTCCCCTAGAACTTAGAACTACTTAAACCTAACTAACCTAAGGACATCACACACAGCCATGCCCGAGGCAGGATTAGAACCTGCGATCGTAGCGGTCGCGCGGTTCCAGACTGTAGCGCCTAGAACCGCTCGGCCACTCCGGCCGGCTAAGGATATGTCTAGTATCGGTACAGGAATCCGTCTGCCACGCACCGTCCTGTGGTCTTCGGAGTATGTATCTACTTTTAACAGATGGAAATACCCATGTATTGGTTCAGATGCGCACTACGCAAATACTTCGGAAACATTATCTCACTTGAACATGACACCTACAGTAGACACAGACAGTTGAGAAAAATTTCTTCCCTGGGCCCGTTGTGTCGTCAGGAAAGCCAGCCACCAGATGCTACTAGCAACGCCGATCTCGAAGAGAAACGGGAAAAGCACCGGAAAAAGACGATGAAGATTAAAGAGGTATCGAAGCATTTCTAGATTTTGGCATCGATAGCAAACATCGTGTAGAATCTGGTACAGGAAAGTCTATTTTCATACAGTAAAAAAAGACATCGTGAGTCCTGTTTGTCACAAAGAGTCTCGCATTCACGAAGTGCTTGCAGGGCTACAGATAGCCATCGCATCCCATCGCTAGCATAACAATGGAAGAGAGGGAGCGTTCGGTGCTGGGCGCCCACAAAACGCGGCGTCCCTTTAAACGCCCTGCGCCCTGCGCCCCCTGACGCCCGTCGCTTTACTGCGGCGTTAATTGGCAGCGCGCGGGCTTCATTACCAGGCCAGCACCCTTACGCCGGCCGTAAATCTCGCCCGTCGCCAATTACTGTGATTGCGGCTGTTTGTGTGTTTTGCGGCTCCAGATGGCGCCCGTTAAGCCCCACTATTTCCAGCCGGGGTGAAACAGCGGCGCGGCCCGCTGCCGGCTAGCCTTTCACGTCCACGTGGACACCCCCGACCCGCCCTCTTGTTGCTTTCGCAGTAGCCCTGTCCGCGTATTCCACAGTATGCGTGTGTAGGGCAGCGCGTGTTCGCAATTTGGTTTAAAGCCGTCGGGAATAATGACATCCTTTGCAGTATCAACAGCGGCATGTCACCTTGCGCTGTCATTTTGTGTACAATCGTATTGACGTCTACAGCTACGTCCGTACTCTGCAAACCACTGTGAAGTGACAAAGCGTATTTTCCACTGTACCAGTTATTAGGGCTTTCGCCCTGTCATTCACATACTGTACCGTCTCAAAAGGAATGAAAGTAATGAAAACTATGCTGACTTGAAATAACTTTGTATTAGTTGACTTTAGCCTCAAGAAAAGTATTAAATGCCAGACAGCCATACTTAATGTTCCTTTGCATGAAGATTGAACTGTATTCAGAGACGTAAAAAATTTTGGATAATTCTGATTGCTTGTAGTTAGCGTAGTAACTGTTCCTCTTGAGAGTCGTATACTGAACGGCGTGAAATTTTCTGCTATGTTTTGAATAAGGCAGTGATTGTACAGCTCGCTGGAGAATCTAGTGGGCTGCTCGTCAATGAAGCGGCAACATCTCGGCTAAAGCTGAAAACTCATGTAAGATCATTACTGTCTCGTTACAGATCGATCGGAACCTTTCGATGTGCTATGACAGCGTAATTAATGAACACTGGATGATACATCCTCAAGTTGATGTCATTAATCCATTCAGGAAAGATCAACGGTCTTCTTCCAAATGAAACTGACCTTATCTACAGGTTCATGAGGTTCGCCCTGAAATTGTTACCCACGGCTAAACAGTTATTTATGGATAAATGTTAATGCCGAAACTCACTATCCACGCGTATACGCTGTTTCAAAAGTTATCTCTTGGAACTCTGTGTCATATATATTGTAAAAATATATAGCCTATGTCTTTGTCCATATCCAGCTCCTACCCCATCTCTCTGTAATCTCCTCCATCTAAGTATTACAAAAATTTATAGCCGATGTCCATTCAAATGCTCATTACAGCTTCGTGTAACTGTTTGAAGTAAATCAGTCAATATCTTTTCCACTTTATACATTACATATACATATATCACTAGGCTATATACTGTATATATTAAAGTATATAGCCTATATGTTAATTCAGGATATAACCTATCTCCATTGCAAATTTCATCCAAATCCATTCAGCTGTTTCAGCGTGAAGGATAAAGGTAGGTCCAGAGGATGCCTTATTCCTGACTCACAATCGCTGATGCACGGCAACAAAAGGCACGTGGACAAAACTTCAGAGGATAGAACGCACGTAAGGATGCCTCCTTACCCTACCCATCTGTTATGGATCTGCCTTTGCTCGGCTTGTCCTCATTTATTGTGATAAAAAAGGCGACAGAAAAAGAAGTCACAAAGGCGACTATGGGTACAGTACCTAAACTACAGAGGTACTTTACTGCGAGATGAGCAAACTGACGGCGATGTTTTGTCTGAAAATTTTACAAGAATGTGATAGCAAGATTTTGATTTTTTGGTTATGAAACGGTAACATCTATCTCTAGTTAAAATACTGCTATGCGAAATACAATTTCCGTACAGATGCTACTGGCAATAACTCTCCGCTAACTACAGCTGGTGTTTCATATACTAGTTTTGAGCTATTTGTTTCGCGTCTTAGAATATAGCATTTCAGTGATTATTCCTGAAACTGCGAAGCACTTAATGGGTTTGCTTAGTGATTATAAGAAGGTTAGTTAACTTTCGTTGAATTTATTAAAATCGGGCGACATGTCCAGACCATGAATCCAACAAAGGTAAAAATTAGTTTCTGCAGCTCCTAGGAATACGTTTCGAACGAAATGTTGAAAATTATTCTTTCCCATCATCATCATCATCATCATTTAAGACTGATTATGCCTTTCAGCGTTCAGTCTGGAGCGTAGCCCCCTCATAAAATTCCTCCGTGATCCCCTATTCAGTGCTAACATTGGTGCCTCTTCTGATGTTAAACCTATTACTTCAAAATCATTCTTAACCGAATCCAGGTACCTTCTCCTTGGTCTGCCCCGACTCATCCTACCTCTACTGCTGAACGCATGAGTCTCTTGGGTAACCTTGCTTATCCCATGCGTGTAACATGACCCCACCATCTAAGCCTGTTCGCCCTGACTGCTACATCTATAGAGTTCATTCCCAGCTTTCTTTGATTTCCTCATTGTGAACACGCTCCTGCCATTGTTCCCATCTACTAGTACCTGCAATCATCCTAGCTACTTTCATATCCGTTACCTCAACCTTGTTGATAAAGTAACCTGAATCCACCCAGCTTTCGCTCCCATACAACAAAGTTGGTCGAAAGATCGAACGGGGCACAGATAACTTAGTCTTGGTGCTGAATTCCTTCTTGCAGAAGAGAGTAGATCGTAGCTGAGCGCTCACTGCATTAACTTTGCTACACCTCGCTTCCAGTTCTTTCACTATGTTGCCATCCTGTGAGAATATGCATCCTAAGTACTTGAAACCGTCCACCTGTTACAACTTTGTTCCTCCTATTTGGCACTCAATCCGTTTATATTTCTTTCCCACTGACATTACTTTCGTTTTGGAGATGCTAATCTTCATACCATATTCCATACATTTCTGATCTAGCTCTGAAATATTACTTTGCAAACTTTCAATCGAATCTGCCATCACAACTAAGTCATCCACATATGCAAGACTGCTTATTTTGTGTTCAAATATCTTAACCTCACCCCGCCAGTCTATTGTTTTCAACATATGATCCATAAATAATATGAACAACAGTGGAGACAGGTTACAGCCTTGTCTTACCCCTGAAACTACTCTGAACCATGAACTCAATTTACCGTCAACTCTAACTGCTGCCTGACTGTCCATGTAAAGACCATTAATTGCTTGCAGAAGTTTGCCTCCTATTCTATAATCTCGTATAACAGACAATAATTTCCTCCCAGGAACCCGGTCATATGCCTTTTCTAGATCTATAAAGCATAGATACAATTCCCTGTTCCACTCATAACACTTCTCCATTATTTGTCGCAAGCTAAAGATCTGGTCCTGACAACCTCTAAGAGGCCTAAACCCACACTGATTTTCATCCAACTGATCCTCAACTAATACTCGCACTTTCCTTTCAACAATACCTGAGAAGATTTTACCCACAACGCTGATTAAAGAGATACCTCTGTAATTGTTACAATCTTTTCTGTTTCCATGTTTAAAGATTGGTGTGATTACTGCTTTTGTCCGGTCTGATGGAACCTGTCCCGACTCCCAGGCCATTTCAATTATCCTGTGTAGCCATTTAAGACCTGACATTCCACTGTATTTGATGAGTTACGACTTAATTTCATCCACCCCAGCTGCTTTATTGCACTGCAATCTACTGACCATTTTCTCCACTTCCTCAAATGTGATCCTATTTCCATAATCATTCCTATCCCATTCTACCTCGAAATCTGAAACATTACTGATCGTATTTTCACCTACATTGAACAACTCTTCAAAATATTCCCTCCATCTGCCCAAGGCATCCACAGGATTCACCAGCAGTTTTCCTGACCTGTCCAAAATACTTGTCATTTCCTTCTTACCTCCCTTTCGAAGACTGCTAATTACACTCCAGAATGGTTTTCCAGCAGCTTCACCCATAGTCTCCAACCTGTTTCCAAAGTCTTCCCAAGATTTCTTCTTGGATGCTGCAAGTATCTGTTTGGCTTTGTTTCTTTCTTCAACATAATTTTCTCTGTCTACCTGAGTTCTAGTATGTAGCCATTTTTGATACGCCTTTTTTTTCCTTTTACAGGCTGCCTTGACTGTGTCATTCCGCCGAGCTGTTTGCTTCATCCTACTTTTACATACTACTGTTGCAAGACATTCTTTAGCCACTTCTAGTACTGTGTCCCAGTACCTTGTCCATTCCTTTTCCAATGACTGTCATTGACTACATTCAACTAACTGGTACCTTTCTGAGATCGCTGTTATGTAGTTGTGCCTGATTTCCTTATCCTGAAGTTTCTCCACTCTTATCCTCCTACATATGGACCTGACCTCCTGCACTTTCGGCCTCACAATCCCAATTTCACTTTTGATTAAATAATGATCAGTGTCATCAAAGAATCCCCTGAATACACGTGTGTCCCTCACAGCCTTCCTGAATTCCTGATCCGTTATTATATAGTCAATGACAGATCTGGTTCCCCTGCCTTCCCAAGTATACCGGTGAATGTTCTTATGTTTAAAAAAGGAGTTTGTGATTACTAAGCCCATACTGGCACAGAAATCCAAGAGTTGTTTCCCGTTCCTGTTGGCCTCCATATCCTCTCCAAATTTTCCCATAACCTTTTCATACCCTTCTGTTCGATATCCAATCCTGGCATTAAAATCACCCATGAGCAGAATACTATCCTTATCCTTTACTCTAACAACTACATCACTGAGTGCATCATAAAAACTATCCATCTTATCTTGATCTGTCCCTTCACAATGCGAATATACTGACACAATCTTAATTTTCTTGCTAGACACTGTCAAATCTATCCACATCAGTCGTTCGTTTCATACCTTATTGCAACTACGCTGGGTTCCATTTCTTTCCTGATGTAAAGCCCTACACCCCATTGTGCTATTCCTGCTTTGACTCCTGACAGGTAGACCTAGTATTCTCCCGCTTCCTCTTCTTTCTCACCCCTTACTCGAATGTCACTAACAGCTAAAACGTCCAGCCCCATCTTACTTGTAGCCTCTGCCAGCTCTACCTTCTTCCCAGAGTAGCCCCCATTGATATTAATAGCTCCCCATCTCATTACCATTTGTTTGCCAAGTCGTATCTTAGGAGTCCCTGGTTTTGTCAGTTAGAGTTGGGACTTCGTCACCTCCAAAGGTCCGAGGCATTTTGCTCTGATTGTTGCCAGCATCATATTTGAAGTACCAGGGAAGCAGGTTGCTAGCCTTACTTGCCCCGAGTCCCATTGAGTTTTACCCCTAACGGTTGAGGGACTAACCGGTGGATTTGGTAGTCTCTGCCGTATTCTTTCCCATTTTTCCAGATTTTGATACGTCGATTACCTACCAGATTTTTGCAACTAAACAGTCCATTTTTTTTTTAATTTTTGGTCCTAATTTACCTTGCGGTTCTTGAAGACAGATACACTGCTGCGGAAACAGTAAACCAATCACACTTATCACTGGCATTATCATATATTAATGTGTCATTACATTCTTTTTTTTTTCACCGAGAAATGATGAAGTGCGGTGTGGACGCAGTTCTTTCACAAAACCTGACTGATCAGCGTTATAAACAGCAGTTGCGGGGATAACGGCAAGTTTCGTCTTTACGTCACCTATGAATTTCTCTATAGCATTGTCTATCACTGGCAGCTGCTCTACACGTTTACGTGACGTAAATTTGGTAATTTTCTGACTTCCTATTCTGTACAATTTCTTGAACCTGCGTAGCCAGGTCGACGAAGCCTGGAAATTGGCAATGTTCATGTCAGATGCAATTCGGAGGGCGCAGTTTCGTAGATCTCCATCGGCTACGGTGCACAGTCACTCACGAGCAGTTCTAAATCTTTCGAACAGTTTTTCATTCAGATGGTTTCGGGTTTCCGTTTGGCGCGTATTTGTTACTTCATGTAATTCTTCTTCTATTTGTACAGTTCACGCTCCGATTTTACGAAACGAAAAGGCCATTGCACACTGCGTAACTTCAAGAGTTCCCTCCCCCCCCCCCCCCCCCTTTCGTTTGACCAATATTTCACTGCCTTTTCTTTTCAAAAATGGTTCAAATGGCTTTGAGCACTATGGGACTCAACTGCAGTGGTCATCAGTCCCCTAGAACTCAGAACTACTTAAACCTAACTAACCTAAAGACATCACGCACATCCAAGCCCGAGGCAGGAATCGAACCTGCGACCGTAGCAGTCGCGCGGTTCCGGACTGAGCGCCTAGAACCGCTAGACCACCGCGGCCGGCCTTTTCTTTTCGCTGAAATCTGTAGCAGTACGTGGTTTTTTTAAGACGTGGTAGGTATTCTTCTTCAGAACTGTTACTGGTACAACTGACGTCGTGCGAACCACAGTTCATGGAATAGTTACAGTTATTTCCTATTTCTTCTAACGTATCCGCAATTTCAAACGAAATGTCGATATCATTCTAATGAATGTCAAGAAAATCAACTAACAAATAATACTTATGTACGCCCTCAGGAGAAGTAGGTGATTTCGGCTGGAAACTACATTCTTCATATTTCATCACTGTTACATTGAGAAAGTTAATTGGTTTCTACATTACTGTGAAACTGGAAGAAAGAAAAAGGTACTATTATCAGGCATGCCTTACGAAAGCACAGTACATATTAATTCAGCTTTATCTGTATTGTCAATACTTGCCAATACTGCAAAAAGCAACTGATAATTTGTAACCGCTGTAGCTGTGCCGGCCGTGGTGGCCGAGCGGTTCTAGGCGCTTCAGTCCGGAACCGCGCGACTGCTATGGTCGCAGGTTCGAATCCTGCCTCGGGCATGGATGTGTGTGATGTCCTTAGGTTAGCTAGGTTTAAGTAGTTCTAAGTTCTAGGGGACTGATGACCTCAGATGTTAAGTCCCACAATGGTCAGAGCCTTTTTTTTTTTTTTTTTTGGGAGGCAGGTAAGTGCACCAACCGCATGGTTGCGACATAAACGACGTAAGCGAAAAGTGGTAATCTCCTTCGTGGTGCTGAGTGCGCTAAATGACCCCGTGACAACAGCAAGGATTTACAGTCGCGGGCTGAGGGAGGGGTTTCTCCTCGTAAGCAGACGGGAACACGATGGGTAGAGCTCACATCTTTCTTTCCGGTCCCACGTCTTTTTTCCTGTCAGTTTTTGCGCATCCTTCCGTGCCTCAGTCGATGGATGGGGCCTACCTCGCTGCCCGTACGGCACGGCCCTGAGAAAGCTGTCGAAGACGCGTCAAATAGAAAAGTTTTCACCAGGCTCGGAGCCTCACGACATTTTTTACGCCGTCACATCAACTCTCTTGTGAGTAGCCGTATTATGGCGAGCACGCGACTCGGTGTGCCGGGAGGGAGGTGGGCTGGCATACGTGAGTGTTAGCGCTAATGAGGCGACACGAGGCCCCTGCCGCCCATATGTCGCCGCTGCGTGCACGCGTCGGGCTCACGCGTCACGGGACAGGCCTCTCTCAGCCCGCACCAATAGAAACAGCGGCGCAAACAAAAGGAAGGGGGGAACTATCGTCGTGATTCCACTGCGACTGATTATTTGCCGTGTTGGAGGAGCAAAGCTGTTCAAATCGCTGGGTACGGTAGTTTATAGCCTTAAAGCCATCCTCACGTGGGACGTATGTCTCATCGCGAAGCAGAGCTGACCCGACGTCCCTCGTGTGTGCTGCACGCTCTGTAGCAACTCGCTACGTCTCACGGAAGTGCTCCCCATGATTTGCGACCCTGACGCTCTCTGGCAGCAGTTATTGGTTGCATCTACCGCGCATATCACCAGTTCCTTTACGAAGCCGTGGCATTTGTGGTGCACGGCGGTCCATAGATGAACGACGTCTGCTAAGACGTGTATGGTCGAACAGACGTGCAACTGTTCAGCAAATGACCGTCCAGATGAACCAAGGTGTACCGGCAGTGTCTCCTCAACGAACGTTTGGACCTCCGCGTCAGGCGCCTGGTTCGTGCATCCATGCTGACTGCTCTTCATCGGCCACGATCGCTGGAATTTGCAGGCGAATACCGCAACTGGCTGGCGTACTAACTCGTAGGAGATATACTGTATGAACAGGCTCTAACAGCAGTGCAATATGTAGGTGAAAAGCAACTCGGACAATGTAGCTCACTCTCGTGTGTGTGTGTGTGTGTGTGTGTGTGTGTGTGTGTGTGTGGTTTGAGGTTTTCGGGCCCTAAACAGCATGGTCATCAGCGCCCAAACGCATAGAAACAGGAACACATGCGGTGAAGGGGCGAAGACGGACAGCGAACAAGTAGATCGGCTAAAAGACACAGACCTGACACAGTTCCAAATCCTCACATACAGAGGCAAAACAAGAGGACAAGAAACGCACTAAAAAAGGAAAGGAAACACAAGGAAAAGAGAACAGAAATCGAAGTGAAACAAGTAAGTAATCGTGACTGGCGGACCTCTTACCTAAAACCTGGGTGAGCCAATCACCCAGCAGCACATTAAAATCCTCTACCTAAAATCCGAGGCAACAAATTGGACAGGACACAAAACCGTAAGCCTTAACCACAGTCGTTGCGTCGTCTTGCAAAATAGAGGGCAACTCAGGTGGCAAGGAAACCACCGCCCTCTGGTCAGAGAATAAAAGACAGTCACGTAGGCCGGCCGAAGTGGCCGTGCGGTTAAAGGCGCTGCAGTCTGGAACCGCAAGACCGCTACGGTCGCAGGTTCGAATCCTGCCTCGGGCATGGATGTTTGTGATGTCCTTAGGTTAGTTAGGTTTAACTAGTTCTAAGTTCTAGGGGACTAATGACCTCAGCAGTTGAGCCCCATAGTGCTCAGAGCCATTTGAACAGTCACGTAAAACGTGGCGGACAGTAATCTGGACGCCACAAGCACTGCAGATTGAGGGGTCCTCCCGCCGGAGTAAAAAACCATGCGTTAAGGGACTGTGCCCGATGCGGAGGCGAGTGAGGAGAATCTCATCCCGCCTGCATGACTGATAGGACGTACGCCATGGCCGCGTGGTGGCCTCGACCAGACGCAGCTTATTTTCACCGACTGCCAGCCACTCCTCTTCTCATTGACGCATAACACGAAAACGCAAAAGGGAGGTAACAGCATGGAGGGGGACGCCACATTCAACAACGTGAGGGAGGGAACATGCATCTTTGGCAGCAGCATCCGCCAGTTCGTTTCCCCTAATACCCACGTGCCCGGCACCCAGCAGAAAGAAACCTCCTTCCCCTACCGTTGCAGGTGGAGTAGGGCATCGTGGGTGTTCTGGATGACCGTATCCGCTGGGTACAAGTGTTGCATAGTCTGAAGGGCACTCAGGGAGTCAGAACGGACGAGAAACTTAAGACTGGAAACACCTACAAGATCTTGCCTCCAGGAGAGCGGTGTGCTGACCACGTGCTCCTCCATATGCGTATCCAGTGACGCCAGTGGGTGAGGATGACACGGCGGCCGGTCGGTGCCGAGGGTCTTCATGGCATGTTCGGACGGAGATTAGTTTTACGAGATCTTGCCTACACTCAACGACGTTATCTGTGTGACTGGAAATAACACAACGACGTCACGTAGTATTTGATATTCACCTTCTCACACTACAAATTACACTATAGCTCGCTACGACATCAATATCTACAAAAGGATGGATTGACTCTACTGCAATTTTAGCGTAATAAGTTATTTCGTCACTCTCGACCTTTCAGAATTACATGGAATAACGTTTCATTTATAATTAATGACTTTTCAATGAAACGTAAACTTGCTTTTCATGTCTAAATAAAGATTAATTATCTTCCTTTTCGTTGCAAGTTATTAACTATAAATAATATTCCTTGTCTTTAATTTCTTTGAACTTTGCTTTTACCAATATTCTAGTCTTTTACTTTATTGACCTTTGGATTTACTCCGTCACCAAAAGATCTATTCAAGATATTAGTCTGCTATGAAATAAGCCTTTCATTTTTTTGTATCAGTTTGGGAATAAAGGACAAGTCGGGCAGTGAGTTTTTCAGTATAAAACCGTCAATTTCTTATTTCGTGCAATTAATTGTTTACAGGAACAAGTCGTTGGTTTATTTTACGGGTACTAGTTCTCTGTACCATACCCCACTAAGCGGAAAAGTAATTAGAAAAAACTAAACAAAAAGTCTAAATGGCACCGCCACTTTTCAACTACATGAACTTTAAATAATCAAAGCTCAGCTGCTTCAGTCGTTGACTTCCGCGACCCACTAATACTTAATACTCAAAACCCAGCACTCGATGATCTCTTTTAGAGAGAATTAGAGTGTTCTCTAATAAATGGTACTTGATTTGTCGCTTAGGGACAAGAGGAAAAGCCATCAAATTATCAGTTACCTTCCGACTGTTTCTCAATAAATAACTATTACGTTCTCTTTAATATAGACTACACATTCAATGCATCCAACGAGATTTCAGGAATTTACTATATTACGACGCTCACGTCGAAGTCACACAATAAATCCTAACCCAAATATCGCTAAGTCACTACTTCTCAGTGCTTGCGTACACCTATGCAACCTCAATAATGCAATACAACGCTAGTATCCCACAGTGAGTGTGAGACGCCCAGCTGAATCCGCAGGACAGGACAGGTAGTTTAACTTGTGGAAAGGGGCCAAAATAAGGGGCTGTCAGTTACACTCAAACATAAAACTTTATTATTTGATCAAACATTACAAGAGACCAAAAAAATTCTTTTAGAACCCACAGCTTTAATCTTTGGACTTAATTACCGGCTGAAAGCCACTTTAACTTAAAAACGAATCAAGGCCAATAACTTAAAACGCAAGCATAATCAGAAATTTAAAAGGCAAGCCTTATCTTACAGCAGTTCGAGACAGGCAGTCGGGCCAACCATTCACGATCCGACGACAACTCAACCGACCAACAGTCAATGGACCCACCGACAAGATAACTTTCACTTCACCCAACCAGGGCACAACAGGGAGTTCAAAGGAACAACGTAGAAGATATTGGCGCCCACAACCAATCATACACGGAGCTGTCAAACTACACAATGTGCTGGACAGCAACAACACGGTGAGGAAACTACACTGCCTGAAATTTACGTCAACGGCCAGGGCAGGTAACCGGAACGTTAACGGCCACAAGGCAGAAGATTCCGTTGGTGCACTTCAGTTCAAATAACCAAATACAGTGAAACTCCACTGGAGGGTGGCTAGAATTTTCCAACTTGAAAACCACTTGTTGCTCGCGGGAATATCCTAACTTCCGACAACGAACTCCAAACGACACATTGTGAACAATCTTGACTTTCTGGTAGATTAAATCAAAACCCAACTTTCATGTCCAGGGTCAGTGAGAAACGGACCTCTTAGCCATGGGAATAGCTCCAAACACTCCAACACCACGTAGAGACCGCCAGCGGCCCCGGCCAAACTACGTAACGCAGAGAATTCCTCGTTGTTCCACGCCAACCGACCGACTGGTCGCACACTACCCAGCCGGAAACTATAAGGGCCAGGTCAAAGATAGTCCAAGGTGCGAATATCGATACACACCGCAGCTGCCACCCGCGGAAGGAGAGGATAATAGCATAATTGCGACAACAGCGGGAGACTAAACACAGAATCGCAAGGAAGGTTTAATCCAGCGAATAGTATGAGCCAGCCACGGCTTAGCGTGCTTTAATCTTCAACCACAAAATAGCTAAACGACTTCGCATGAACACGTCTCTTTACATACGCCATCCAACCGAAAATCTCCCAAAGATATTGAAACACAGTTCGCCTACAAACGCGTGGCTACTGAGCAGCACGTCGCACCATTAACGACAAATGGAGAAACTAGTCTCACACTTCAATAAATCGTAGCTTTTCCTATGACTGGCGAATTTTCACTCTGCCAAAATCGGCAAAATAATCATTTCCTACGCAAGCCGATAGTATTCTTAAAATATCTTTCTAAACGACTTAAAACTGTTTTGAACACTGCTGAATTCTATCCGCATTGCAAACTAATTCACGCATCGCACGTGTGATCCGATCTCATCACATTCTTGAGATAATCTCTCTCTCGAACAATAATCGGATACTACTGAACTGAAATTCTAAAAGGACAAGTCAAGAACCATTCTGTGCGAACAAACACATCACACTAATTCCCTCTTTGACAATAGGTGTTTCTTCTTAGCAGTAGCCGGCAAACGTTCGTAGTGGCCAACTGCTCATCTTTGCCGCACGCCGCGATTCAGCTGTCGGCTTGGTGTAGCAAACTCGCTGAGTCGAAAAGACACAGCTTTTCTCGATCGTCAGGTGTCACATATCCACAACATTCTAACACAAAATATAAGAAAACTATACAGACAACTTAACAAACTCTTCATTCACCTATAAAATAATAATCGATAACAAGTTGAGGCGATACAAATAAGAAATGCGCTTTTTCAGGCTGAAGACGTTTTGGCGCATTACAACGTCTACTGAGTGGCGAAGGTAGATTATATGGCCGTTGGCCTGTACGAGGTGAAACATCTGAAAGCAAAAAATTTGCAACAATGGTCGCAATGGTCCAGGCCGCAGGAGGGAGCGCTAATGGTGTGAAAAAAATTTTTGTGGCATTGCCTGAGTGATCTCGTCATTCTGGAAGGCGCAATGGAGCAACACAAACTATGTATCTGTCCTCGGGGACCATGTCCACCTCTGCAGGTAGCTGGTGTTTCCTTGGCGCGATGGCAGCTATCAGCAGGACAATGTAACGTGCCACGCAGCTGATAGTGTACGTGCATGGTTGAAGAGCTTTAGGATGAGTTTAACCTACTCTCCTGGCCACCAATCTCGCTGTATTTAAACCCAGTCTAGAATCTGTGGGACCACATCGATCAGGCTGTTCGCGCTATGGATCCTCAAACGAGAAATATAGCGTATGCCTGTCGGTACGTTCCAGAACCTCATTGACTCTCTTCCTAACACGTCCTGTAGTCGTTCGCGCAGCAAGAGGCGGTTACTAAGGCTACTGACGGGCGGTCACATTAATGTAACTGGGCGGTGTTGTTCACGACACTGTCAACTACGCTATGGTTTTATCATGGCGGCAGCGCCTCAGCTATGTGTTATACACTGCGTAACGGCTGTGTCTACTAATGTCATTATTTGATGTTTAACTATGACGGATTTTACCAAAAACACCGCACTTTTGACAGATCATCAATGAGCCCTAGCACTTTCGTAGCACACTAGTTGTAATACTAAAAGCTTCAAATAAAGGAAGAGTTTCACAATAAATATACAGTTACCTGTCATTTTATTATAAGAAATCGTACCTAAAACGAAGCATTTTCGAGATCTCCTCGCCGTTCTCACTCTTTGAAACGTCTTATTTTCGTACCACGTACTTTATAATTAAAAAAATAACACCAAAATGTGGACTGAGGGTGCATCTCGTTGGCCATGTTCCCCTCCACGAGACACAAATCTGACGTGCCAGATTCTTAATTTCACGCTTCCCAGTGTAATGGGTCGTGCAATTCCACCGAGGCCAACGAGATATACGAGCCCTGCAACGAACTTGTGGCGTCACACTAGTCGACCTCTTCGCCACTCTTCGCAAATGATCGGCTCCGTACAGGGGAAATCAATATTTAATTGGTTAGATACCCACTAAAGGTATTAATTTTGTCGTGTGCTGTCAGGTACTTGCGTGCATTTAAACTCGCAGTCGAGAGTTATTAAACTCCTTTCAAATACTTACTCGCTCTTGGTATGTGTTATTTGACATTGCATGTAGAAAGTGAACGAAATAGTAACTAGAGTTTGTAGAGACATTTAGAATACCGTTTTCACATAACAGAGATATTGGGATGTACAAGGAGCATTCAAAGAAATACTGAGTTGTATAAAGATCATTCAAATCCAACCCGGTCGTTAGTGTAAAGCAACGGTAACGATTTTATGGGATGTATGAGGAGCATTCAAAGAAATACTGAGATGTATAAAGATCATTCAAATGCAACCCGGTCGTTAGTGTAAAGCAACGGTAACGATTTTATTAACTCAAAAATCTAGTTATACACACCACACATACTCAGAAATTGTTGGCAGATTTATCCCATTGCGACACTAGCCGGTCGATCCCATCTTTGAAGAAGCTAGTACACTGTTGTCGGATCCAGTCCTGCAGCCAGTCACACACTTCGTCGTTCGTTGGGAATCGATGTCCGCGAATAGCTTGTTTTAGAGGTCCAAACACATGAAAGTCACACAGCGAAAGGTCGGGACTGTATGGTGGATGTTTCAGCGTTTCCCACAGAAACTACTGCAATGTCGTCTTCATCGCATTGGCCGTGTCTGGGCGAGCATTATCATGCGGGAGGATAACGCCATTGGACAACATGCCTTGGCGTTTAGACTTGATGGCTCGTCTAAGGTTCTGTAAAGTGGCTTGATAACGCTGAGCATTGATGGTGCTTCCCCGTTCCTGGAACGCGACAAGCAGTGGGCCCTTGTGGTCAAAAAAGGTCATGATGACCTTATCAGAACTGGTGTGCGTGGCCTTTGATTTCTTTGGAGGTGCTGAAGTCGCATGTTCCCTCTGACGCTTGCTTTCCGATTCAAAATGGTGACACCATGTTTCGTCACCTGTGACAATACCCGACAGATAGCTGTATTCCTCCTCATGATAACGTTGCAGATGACTCAAAGACAACGCCACTCGACTACTTAGCTGTTCGGCGGTCAGTTGATGCGGAACCCTCTGTGCACATATTTTTCGAAAGACACACGCAGCCGTTAAACAATTGTAAACGTGGTCGGCCGTCCTGCTGAAATCCGCCCTGCTCACATAGCAGCCAACAACTTACTTGCTCGGAGTCTCAACACTGACTACTCTATGGCGCACTCGGCGCTCTGCTATCCATAGTATCTACTGCGACCTGCGTGAGGAAAAGATACGTTGTTCTCAATTCGTAAGGTGCGGTTGAACCCTTACAGCAGCCAACCATATTTACGACGAATTCTTCAATACATTTGATTAGAAATATCCACTCGCATCGCGACTCGTATGTAGACAAGTGTGAATAACCCATACTTTGGGGAAAACGTGGCGGACAATTCAGCTCATGTTACAGAAGTCTTAGCCACGGCCTGTCTTCCTCGTGGCCTCGAATTCCAAGGTGTGGCGTCACCAGCTCCTCGTCCATTTTCGTGCCCGAGAGAGGACGCCTTTAAGGGCTGATTCACAAACAGCCGTCACGTGTCCGTGCTTCTTCCAGCCAAGTTAAACGTATTACCCTTAGAAAGTGACTTGCAGGACCGTATTAATGTGCAGACTATGTAAGCTGGAAGCATAGGGACCACCATCACAAAAATTTAAAAGAAAAAGTGTGTGTGTGTGTGTGTGTGTGTGTGTGTGTGTGTGTGTGTGTGTGTGTGATTTTTTTTTAATACTATGGTGCGGTCCGCCTCACAACCGCAGGGGGCGTTAATATAATTACTTCGTTTGGATTTATTCCACTCAATCGTTTTTCATTGGACACCTAATATGAATTAAGTGAGGATTCACATTTCCAACCATGTCCTTCCTAGCGTCAGATCCTCAGACGCGTGTCACTAAAAGTACCAACCAGTGCTATTTTATTATTTAATACTTGTAAATTTTGGTGAGTAAATATAGAAACAGCATTCTCAGCAGAGAAACTTCTCAAACACAAACTGTGATTTGCTGAGAATATTATTGTCGTTATTGTGTTTGCTGGTAGCTAGATGATGGACCTCTGATGCTATTGTTTTGGTTTTCTCTTTTTTGGTACTTGTCTTCGAATGCCAAAAGGTTCACTTCGAGTGAGACAATTTAGTTTCTCAAGAGGAGTGTGTCGTAGAGAGCCCGTGATTATGTCTCAAGTCTAGTTGATAGTCACGTTCACTGTTTTAGGATGGTGGGATATGTTGCATACAGTGTACATGTACTCTGCTGTAGATTAGCACCAAGCTACTGAAAAAATCCTCACAGTTTCTGCTTACGCTGCCTACCTTCTTCCAATCAGTCACTTTAGCTTGATGTTTAGACAGAGCTACTTTTTAAGAGACAAGGTGCGGTACAGCTCAATCGCTAGCCGTTTGGAGCTGCACAGTATTCCCGTATTTTATCTTCAAGAGAGAAGTAAACTCGTTTTCCTTCTTCCCTTTCTCTGAGATAAAAACACATGTTTCTGTTTTCAGTACTTTACGTTTGAACTGGTTCCTTTCACAGTAAATAGAGAGGGTGTCAACGATTTCTCCTCTACTGCGTCAAATTGTTGACTGGTTCTGTTTTATATACAAGATTCTTAGATGTCAGACAGCTGCTGCATCCATCACCGACTTTCTCTGAAGCGATTTATTAGTAAACGACATAAATTTACGAAGATACCAGTGGGAAAAAGTCATATATTAGGGTTACAAACTTGATCCAGAAGAGAAAAGCTTTTTTCATTCACTTTGAAATAACCAGCAATTATTTTAATTATGTTTACAACAAAGAAATAAAGATTTTAATTAAATACAGATAGTGTAGCTGATTAATTGCACCGTATTTGCGAAATAATTTTATCTATGCCATTGCCTACCGATAACTTGGGAATTGCTTAGAACATTACAAGAACATTTTGCCAATGCATATGGACGGAACATGTCATTAAGGTATCTGCTGGTACAACATTCTTGTGAAGGACGCGGCTTAAGTCTGATGGACATCCGAAGAAGACTTTGACTTATTTATCACCAAGACTCGGGAAACTCGTCAGAAATACCATGACAGTACTTCCTCAGTACTATTGAATACAAAGACGCCAAAGTGCTTATATCCGTTTGTAGATGTAGCAAAAATAAATTTTAAATTAAAAAGTGTCAGAATTCATTTCCTCGAAGTAAGCTACATTCATACATTAATTTGAACAACGTATCCAAGTCATCACTAACACCACAGAAGAATAACATCCAGCTGTACATGACACTAGTAAGGCCAATGCTTTTATATGGTTTGAAACGTGGGCGACATCAGCAATAACTGAAGAAGCAATGTGTGCCTTCGAGTGGAAGGTACTTCGAAAGATCTGAGCCCGTCTACAATACCATGGAAGATAAATGGGAACGGAAACCGAAAGAAGGCCTGTACCAGCGCTTTGAAAAGCCACACATCGGCTGAATATTAAAACAGAAGATGGTACAGTCTTTTGGTCACATCCTTCGAACTGATAGACCCCCTCCCATACCCAAGGGGATGTCCAAGGACGCGATGGAAGGGTCGGGTCCTAACAATTCTTAAACAAGTAGAGCCGACAGCAGTGGAAGATGAAGCTAGAGGCAGCAAAAAAGGACTACCATTTTCGGTAGATATCTATTCTCTTCCTGACTTATCTCCTTTTCCTTATTTTTCTTTTTGTAATGCGTTCTTTTAGAATTTTTTGAAGTGTGCCGTTTCTTTTCCTTTTGTAGTGTGGTTATTTCTTTTGTTTTTCTTCTGTAGGCCTTAAGGCCCTTTAATGTAATAAGTAATAAAACTTATTTTTTTTTTAGTCATGATTCTTCTGACTGGTTTGATGCGGCCCGCCACGATTTCCACTCCTGTGTCAATCTTGCAACATACGTCCTCAATTATTAGCTGTATGTACTGTAACCTTTATTTTCCTTTACAGTTTTTACCCTCTGTAGTTCACTCTAATAACAAGGAATTTTTTCCCTGATGTCTTCACAGATGTCCTACCATCCTGTCCCTTCTTCTTGTCGCTGTTTTCCACACATTCGTTTCCTCGCCGATTCTGCGAGGAACCTCCTCATTCCTTACCTTGTGAGTCCACCTAAGTTTCAACACACTTCTGCAGCACCACATATCAAATGCATGAATTCTCCTCTGTTCCAGTTCTCCCACAGTCCATGTGTCATTCCTCAGCAGTTGAGTCCCATAGTGCTCAGAGCCGTAGCCATGTGTCATTACCATACAATTCTCTGCTCCAAACGTACATTCTCAGAAATTTCTTCCTCAAATTAAGACCTATGTTTGATACTAGAAGACTTCTCTTGGCCAGGAATGCCTTTATTGCCAGTGCTTGTCTGCTTTTTATATCCTCCTTGCTCCTCAATATTCCATAATCATTAGACGGTTCACTTGATTCAAAACATCCTTCATGCTTCTTCACTTTCAGTGAGAACAGCAGTGTCATCAGCAAATGTCATCATTGACATCCTTTCGCCTTGAATTTTAATTCCACTCTCGAATCTTTATTTAATTTTTCTCGTTACTCCTTCAGTGTATACGTAGATTGAACAGTAGGGGCGTACGACTACGTCCCTGTCTTCAAAAAATGGTTCAAATGGCTCTGAGCACTATGGGACTCAACTGCTGTGGTCATAAGTCCCCCTAGAACTTAGAACTACTTAAACCTAACTAACCTAAGGACATCACACACATCCATGCCCGAGGCAGGATTCGAACCTGCGACCGTAGTGGTCGTGCGGTTCCAGACTGTAGTGCCTTTAACCGCTCGGCCACTCTGGCCGGCTCCCTGTCTTCGTTCTTGCTCTTCCACTCCTACTATTCCCTCTTGGCTCTAGTACATATTGTTGTTACCCGTCCTTCCCTATAGCTTACTCCTATTTCTTTCAAAATTTCGAACATATTGCACTATTTTACATTACTGAACGCTCTCCCCAGGTCGATAAAGCCTATGAACGTGCCTTGATTTTTCTTCAGTCTTGCTTCCATTATCAATCGCAACGTCAGAACTACCTCTCTGGTGCCTTCATCTGCCCTAAAGCCAAACTGATCCTCATTTAACAATTCCTCAATTTTATTTTCCATTCTCTTGTATATTATTCTTCTCAGCAACTTGGATTCATGACCTGTTAACCTGACTGTGTCGCGATTCTCGCACTTGTCGGCTCTTGCAATCTTCGGAATTGTGTGGCTGATGGTATATTGCCAGTATCATACATTCTACACACCAACGTGAATAGTCGTTTTCTTGCCAAGCTCTCCAAAGATTTTAAAAATTCCGATGGACTTTTATTCATCCCTTCTGCCTTATTTGCTATTAAGGTCTTTTACATTCCGATCTTTCCTACTGACTCCTGTTTCTTCTTCTATCACTTCATCAGACAAGTCCACGTCCTCATAGAGACCCTCAATGTACTCTTTCCACCTATGTACTCTCTCCTCTGCATTTAACAGTGGAATTCCTATTGCACTCTTAATGTTACCGCCCTTTCTTTCAATGTCATCGAAGGTTGTTCTGACTTTTCTATATGCTGACTCAGTCATTCCGACAGTCATTTCTTTTTCTATTTCATCACATTTTTCGTGCAACCATTTCGCCTTATCTTCCTTGCACTTTCTATTCATTTCATTCATAAGTGACTTGTATTTCTGCAGTCCTGAATTTACCTGAACAACTTTGTACTTCCTTCTTTCGTCGAGCGTCGTTTTTGTGTACCTGAATTTACCTCAACAATTTTGTACTTCCTTCTTTCGTGGATTGTTTTATCAAAGTATTTCTTATGTTAATAACGATTTCTTCGCAGTTACCTTACTTGTACCTATATTTTTCTTTTCAACTTCTGTGTCTGCACTTTTTAGTGATGTCAATTCCTCTTCAAATGAATTGCCTACTGAGCTATTCATTATCGCATTATCTATAGTCTAAGAGAATTTCAAGCGTATTTCTTCATTCCCTAGTCCTCGTGTCCCAGTTGTTTGTGCATTGCTTCTTCCTGACTAGTCTCTTAAACTTCGCGTACTCTTTATCTATCCTAAATTGTGATCTGAGTCTATATCTGCTCCTGGGTAAGTCTTACAATCCAATATGTGATTTCAGAATCTCTGCCTGACTATGCTGTAATCTAACTGGAGTGTTCCCGTATCTCCCGGCCATTTCCAAGTATACCTCCTCTTGTGACTCTTGAACAGAGTATTCGCTATTACTAGCTGAAATTTAATGCTGAACTCAATTAATCTTTCTCGTCTCTCTTTCCTACACCCAAGCCCATATTCTCCCGTAACCCTTTTTTCTACTCCTTCCCCTACAACAGAATTCCAGTCTTCAATGACTATTAGATTTTCATTTCCCATTACATACTGAATTACAAGTTGAATGTCCTCATATACCTCTCTACCTCTTCATCTTGGTAATGCGACGTCGGCGTGTATTCCTGACCTATTGTTATCGGTGTTGTCGATTCTGAGAGAACAACTCTATCACCTTACTGATCGCAGTAAGCCACTCTCTGCCCCTCTTTAAATCATTTTCCGCTGCTGTTGATATTAGCCTGTACTCATCTAATCAGAAATCGTTGTATTCTTTCCATATCATTTCACTTACCCTCACTATATGTACACTGAACCTTAGCATTTCCCGTTTCATATTTTCCGCCTTCCCAACTACATTCAAACTTCTGACATTCCACGCCCCGACTGGTAGAACGCTATCTGTTTGTTGGTTACTCAATCTGTTTCTCATGGTCAACTCCCCCTTGGTAGTATCACCCCAGAGAACCAAATGGGGGATCATTCGGGAATCTTTTGTCAATGGATGGTCATCGTAACAGTTTTTCAATTATAGGCCACGTGTACTATGGATACACATTACGTGTCTTAACTGCAGTGGTTCTCATTGTCTTCTGCATCCTCATGGCATTGATTATTGCTGATTCTTCCGTCTTTCAGGGGCAGTTTGCCACCCCAAGAGCAAGATAGTGCCATGAATCTCCGTCCATTCCTATGTCCTCTTTGACAACGCCGTTGGCAGAATAAGGGCGACTGCTTACGCCGGAAGTCTTAGGCCGCCATTTGTTGATTACTTTTATTCAAAATTCAAGGAGCGGCGGGAGGGGGTTTGTTCGATTCCGGGAACGAGGACGTTTCAATTACTAATCAGAGATGCTAGTCCTAGACCACAGGTGATGGAGCAACATTCAACAAATACCTAGAAATAAAATCAATATCACCAAGGCATACCACTTCCAAGCATTAGCAAGAACTAAAGTGAGAAGCAGAACGGAGTACAAAAAAAAAAAGTCGGATAATATATAAGAAAACGATAACGTCAAAGTCGTATCAATAGAAATACGGTCTACCTGGTACAGAGTAGTTAATAAAATTGTGCCGACAAAAAAATGGTTCAAATGGCTCTAAGCGCTATGGGACTTAACATTTGAGGTCATCAGTCCCCTAGACTTAGAACTACTTAAACCTAACTAACCTCAGGACATCACACACATCCATGCCCGAGGCAGAATTCGGACCTGCGACCGTAGCATGGCTCGGTTCTGAACTGAAGCGCCTAGAACCGCTAGGTCACAGCCACTGGCTTGTGCCGACAAACGGATTGCATGCAATGGGAATTGTTAATAACAATTTGTTTGTAAATGTGGATTAGTGGACACTTTACAACATAATTTTACATGCGAAGTTTATAATACTGCACGGCGTCGTATAAACGAACAGGTAGTATTCTTAAGGAGAAATGCCGGGAGAGATACAACGTATGCATTGATGACGCCGGACGCTACAAGTTCCCAAAACAAACGGTAACTTTGTCACCTATTTAATCAGTAAAAGAGGATCAGATTCAGCTGAGGAGAGCAAATCATATATTGTACTAGAATATTAAAAAAAGTACGCCAAAACCAATCATAAGAGAAATTTCTGTAATATGCAAAAAATAATACATTCTAAGAGAAAAAAAGTACACACCACGAAAGAATTATCCGAATAGGACGGAAATCGGCAGATGAGATGTACATGTACAAACATAGAAATAATTACATTTCGGAGTAAAAAGGAATGATTTATTGTTGAGAAAGAGCTTCAAAGACTGAGCAAATTAGTAACGCGTTGGTGCACCTCTGGCCCTTATGCAAGCGCCGGCCGGTGTGGCCGAGCGGTTCTAGGCGCTTCAGTCTGTAACCGCACGACCGCTACGGTCGCAGGTTCGAATCCTACCTCGGACGTGGATGTGTGTGATGTTCTTAGGTTAATTAGGTCTAAGTAGTTCTAAGTTCTAGGGGACTGATGACCTCTGATGTAAAGTCCCATTGTGCTCAGAGCCATTTGAACCATTTGAACTTTATGCAAGCAGTTATTCGACCTGGTATTGAGTGACAGATTTGCTAGATGTTCTCCTGAGGGATGTCGTGCCAAATTCTGTCGAATTAGATCGTGAAAATTCCGACATGGTTAGAGGGGCCTTGCCCATAATGCTCAATTGGATGAGAGGATCTGGCGACCCTGCGGGCCAGGATAGGGTCTGACTAGCACGAAGACAAGCAGTGGGAAATCTCTCCGTGTGCGGACGTGCATTATCTTGCTGAAATGTATGTCCAGGGTAGCTTGCCACAAAGGACAACAAAACAGGCCGTGCTGCAAGGGTGCGGCGGATGACAACCAAGTAATCCGAGAACGTGATTAGCGTTCGGTCGTTCACCGTCCATCAGTTCGTCCCCAACCCCTCCCAACTAAAGTCTGAAATAAAATTCTAAAAACACAGTGAAAATTATTTGCATTAGAAGACATCGGATAGGTAATGAAATTAAAATGTCCGACTCAGCTATACATCAGATAACGCAGCTATTACTTAACTAATTTAACACACATATCAAGCTTGCATCAGACAAGAGAATGAGTGCACTGAGAGGCGCGGTTTTTATTAATTTTTCCCCATGGTGTTACGTATGGTACTTTTTGAAAATTTGAAATACGTTAATTACTACCGAGATTCCATAAAAACGTTCACATAAATGTTTCCTACATTAATATGTAAGTTCATGTATGTACCACTAAGATGGACGTTTCTTCTAAAACGAGATAATTTTCACTTATTTTAAAAGTAATACTTTACCGTATTATTTGGCAAAGAAGGAAGCACCTATGGCAGTTTTAGCCGAACTACGATGTGGTCAACTGAATTTACTTGATAACTTATTAATGTTTCACAGCAGTTACCTGTGACGCAAGTTGCCTATTCTCATGGTTCACGTTATGATTGATATTAACACGAGTTCTGTTACAGATTCCATCTAAGGTTAATTTTACATGTTTTGAGTTAAGACATGCGCTAAAAGGGCCTTGCCCCGGGCAAGATTTTAAATGGCTTAATGATGAACCCATGTCTGAGGGTGCAGAACCATCTGTAAATCATATCTCGTGTTAAAAGATTTAAAAAAATTTAGGACTTGGTATCTCTCTTTCAGTAAGGTTATTATTGGCTTTTTTCCCAATAATTCTTTGATAAGTTTGTTTTTCTGGTAAAACAGTTGGTTTGTATCAATATTGTATTCACAAGAACTTCGGCTTTAAAAAGGGTTTTTGTGTATGGTAAACTAATTATGGTACTGGGAATCTGTTAAATAAATGTGTAACCTGTGTGCGAATTGGCCCTGCTCTGCACGTTACTCTTATTAGCTATCTCTTACTCTCTTTTGATGTCAAGTTGATTTAATGCTTCGGTACAAGAGAGCACAGATCTCTCGTCACCGAACGTCCGAGGAAATCCAGAGTATTTTTAGATGCATTATACTGCGAAAGCTAGCGTCGGCATAAGAAGATCAGTCTGACAATAGGCGGACGAGCGACGCAAAGTGTGTCCTTTCAGGGGGCGACTGACTCGTCCAAAGAGCGCCGAGTCTCACAAAGAAGAGCTGCGCAAGCGACCGTCACGTGTCTGCTGATTTCCCCCCCCCCCCCCCCCTCTCCCCGCTTTCTTGAAGCTGTTCTCAAAGTCGAATTCTGCCCAGTCCCTGTGGTGCCGTGAGGCACAGGAGAGACCTCCACGCACAGTGAAGTTCAGGGCATGGAAGTTGGTTAACCACACTTCATATAGTCCGTATTAATTAAGACCCATATATAGTTTCTTATTTTACCGGACAAAATATAAGGGGCGATAAAAAAGTTTCTGTTTGAGGGTGTCGCTGCAGCATATGTGCGCGACTCTGATGAGGGTGTATAAGTACCGACATGTAGGCAAGAGATAAGTGCGTCAAAGTGCAGCACCAAGCAAGGAAGATATTCAGCTAACCGGGATTAGGCAACCACCCGAAACACGTGCACGTCTCGTGCACATTTGGTGCCAAATAACTCTGGAAACCTACCAATGATAGGCCATGCAAAATAGCTGCTACAAAGGTGGGCCCACACCGTATTAATCAGGTAGCCGTTATGTTTTGGCTCATGATTATAACGTACTTAGCAATACAATTCTGTTCCTAGCCGAACTGCTTGTTGATTTATGGTTAACTCGATAAGCGCTGCAGCAGCAAGTTAGCAACTGAGGAAACCTGTTTTCGAGGTACATTTAGCCGAGACTAGGGCGTGATACGGGCAACTTGGGAGCGTTTCCGCGTCCCCACGCCACCGTATCCGCCAGGGGTCGCTTTACACGCAGATTGAGCGGCGGGGCCCGTTGTTTGGACTAGGGGCGTGGCAGCTCCGTCGCACGCGGATTACTTTCAGAGGAGGGCTCGCTATTAAGTAACGCAGCTCATCTGCAGTGTGCAAAGAGTGCATCGACAACATGACAATCTTTAGGAATTAACCTTCTCGTATCCCTAGCCACAATTCATTTTTTTTCTTTTAAGAAAGGAATTAAGATGTCGGAGACGCAATCCCAGATCCACCATTTTTGTCTCCCTTGATCTCAAAAAACCATATGACCGTGTATGGCATTCCGGCCTCCCCTTTCAGCGTCAGACCTTTGCACTCCCAATAAATTATGTCTGCCTTATCGCATCCTTGCGTCTAACGACAACAAGAGCAACATCAAATCCCATACCTTCTATCCAACTGCATGTGTGCCCCAAAAATCTTTCCTCTCACTACTCTTGTATATCCTATATACAGCCGATATTCCAAAGTCACCTCCTACTGTATGTACTAATATGCCGATGACACGGCTTCCCTAACCCTCTACCCCTACCCTCCAGAAGTCCCAACGATCGCTCCAGCTCCATCTCAGTCAGTTCACCTAAACCAACCTGTGGCTTCTCAAAATCAAATCTACCTTTCCCAAGCCATACCTACAGGACAAAGCACCTGTAGCTTCTGGTCCCAAACTTTTAGCTTAGCGTTTATGTCTGTGCTATCTAATTAACTAACACCCTAAAACACCTAACGAACATATTATTGTCAGCTAACATAGAGGCCCCATCTACTAGCCAGTCCACAGGAAGCCCACAATAGACTAAAATTACTAAAACTACAAACTGTACGAACAAAGGGTTTGCACCCTTCCTCGGTATTCCACACCTTCAAATTCCAGATCCCACCTTTCCTCTACTATGTAAAAGTGGCATGGACTTCCGCTCGTCCTTCGTTTTATCAGCCCCTACAGATACTTCAACGCCATGCACTCCATCCAGGCTTTCGGATCCGCTTACCTCCCCTACATGAATCCTGTCCCACCTTATCAAATTCTCCTCCCTGTCCTATCTTGAACACCTCCGAATATCCTACGTTACTTGTAGACTCGACGCTAACTATCCACTATTTTCCTCCTTGCTCTCTGACCGTAGTACTCTGTCGTGACTCTACTACCCCATTCCCCCAACACTACACCTCCACAATCTCTCTCAACGAAACGTAAGTTGCCTCAGGGTAAATTTCATGGACGCGTAGGGAGTTACCTGATCATAAAATCTAGCCTGATATGTATCCCTGTCTTACCAGATCTAAGAGACCCCACCCCCTCCTCCCCTCATTAGGGCTCCGTTCCTCACCATTCCCCTCCATCCACATCCTAATGCTCAGTTCAGTACCACATCGCTGTTCGTTCTCCCAAGTGCGTATAACAAACATCCACCCAGACAACCCCTCCCTTCACACAACCCCAAGTACTACGAATCCAATGAACTCCTACCCATGGCAGCCTGCATAAACTGAACATTTCATTCATCTGTGTATACATCTTCATTACTCAACAAATCAGTTCCTTATTTTTTACTTTATGCAACTGTCCATCTGTATTTTTATTTGTAAAAACTTTCATTAAAAAAATATGCAACATTTTTTAAACTTTTAATATCTCTTGACTGAAGTGCGGCGAACTGTAAATGGTGACGCCTCCCTCCTCCCCTCCCGCCCATATGGGGCGATGGGGATGAAATAACAATAACGAAGAAACAAAAAACAAATAAAAGATGTCGGTCAACAGTCTTATTACTGGTCTGATGCGGTACAGCACGACTCCCTCTGCTGTGCCAACATCTCAGAGTAGCTCTTACACCCATCGACCTTGATTGTTTGTTGGATTATTCGCTAGCAGTTTGTGTCCTCTATAGCTCATTCTAGTGCAGAGGTTCGTAACAAAGTGATAATTATCCCCTGTGGAGTAAAATGTAATTTTATGAGGGGTAAAAGCAAAATGGTTCAATTTGTTTCGGTGACGAAACTAAATTATTTTCAAATGGTCGTTACTACTATCACTAGTTCATAAGACTGTAAGAGTGATTTCATAAGTTACCATTACTTACATTCTTTCCAAATACTATCATTAATATGCGACACAATGTGGTAGAGGTTTGTTGATCATCTACCTCACACAGTCCACCAGTGAGACACATACTTTGCTCTTTGTACCGCGATCTGTGACGGTTCAATTGAGACATAAATGACATTGCTTAAATACATCATCAAAATGCCTTCTTCAAGTTGTAGGTAGTTTCTGCAATAGACTACAGGTGTTTCATTATTCACTTCCCCTTCATCTACACCTACATCCATATCTACAAAGATACTCTGCAGGCTACCGTACAGTGAGTGGCGGTGGGTACCGTTAGTAGTAGGACGAAGCAGGCACCATCCTGCATGTTCAGGAAAAACCTGTTGTCCTCTTTTCATTGACAGGACCTTAAACTACTGTTCTGCTAAGTGGATTATGACCCCCTGTGTATAATTCTTCTTTTTAATTGACAGATCCTTAACCTATTGTTCCCCCACCCATCCCTCCCCCTCTTCCCCCCCCCCATCCCTCTGGGAAGTCCCCTCTCCAACACAAGCATACTTTTGTACCGATTTGTTTGACTGATTAATTAAATAAATCAATTATTTAAACCCACCCGTCTGGGAAACTCCCCAGCCTTCCCCCATCCCACCCACACCACTCCCCCACCCAGGAATTGGCAGGAAATAAACTCAGTTTTTTGGTCATTTGGAGGGAAATCGATTGCAGTGTATGAAATATTGCTTAAACAATTTAGACAATGCGTGAAATATTGTTTATTTAAACAATTTATAGGATACAAGACTGTGTATAAAATATAGTTTATTTAAAGATTTTGGTGGGGAATAGATTGCAGTGTATGGAATATTGTTTAAACAATTTAGACAGTGTGTGGAATATTGCTCATTTCAACAATTTACGGGTTACAATGCTGTGTCTGGAATATAGTTTATTTATTTATGTAAAGAATTTGGCGGAAATCGATTGCAGTGTATGGAATGTTGTTTAAACAATTTTGAGAACATGGGGAATATTGGTTATTTAAACGATTTATGAGATACAAGGTGATATAAGGAATATAAAACAATTGCGATAATTTTTCATTCCGATCGCGTTAGAAAATACGTACTTACATCGTCAGAGATCGCTTAAACATATCTGAAGAACTTTCTCGCGTCCCGCTACGCACGGAGGCTACCCGGAGTAGGGACGCACGGGAGGAATAGTGGAAAACACCTGCGGGCCCGCCGCACCGCTGTCGGCTGTTGGCTGCCGTCTAAAGTGGTCTGTATGCGTGAACCAGTCTGTCAGATACCAGCATACGCAGGAGATGCCGTCCTTCCAAAGCATGTACCCGACTGGCAATCGGTCCTGAAATACTGCTGAAGTTAATAAATAATCGATTTCTTGTCACATGATCGTGATGTAGGGAATATAACATGGGACACGATAGCTATTTCACACACAAATTGGCGATGTCACAAAAGTAGTATTGCATAGATTGTTGCATACAAAGGGAGAGCGAGACAGAGAGCTGTAGTTTGCTTTGCAGGTGACATAGGAACTAACATGTGATATTACATTCCACCATGGGCTCTAAACTGCCCCAGCCTTAATGGCGCACTTCCTTGTGACGCATTTCACGAACTGCTTCAGGAGCCATTAAATCTGGTGTGGAACATCACATCTTGAAGATGTCACAAATGTTGCTTCAGAAGATGTGCCACGAGAAATATTAATTAAGTCGTTAATATAGCATCAAACAATTTGCTTCACACTATTTAAAACTACTCGAAATATCAAAAGTTCGACACTGTACAGTAGTTTGTGTGCATAAACAACAGTGTTACGTTTCTGACAAGAAATTTCATTAAATAATCCAAAGCTATTACTATTTGACTCACGTTTGGAAGCAGTGTTTTATGAAATGATAGTTGGAATTTCAAATTTCGATGCGTATTTACACTAACACGGTTATACAGTTCCCAACCACTACAGGTCTGCTAAGTGTATTTTTATTTTTAAAGCGCCATATAATTCCTAAATTGACTGGTTCTATCCACTACACAAGGAGGAAGAAGGAGGGATGTGATAGTAGCAAGAACTACAACAAATGCATATGCAAGACAGAGTCCACAACGATGTATCGAGAAACACTAAACACGACACACACTTCAACTGCGATCCAATTTGTAGTAATAAGTTGTCATAGCTAGATGTCGGGATTGCTATCAATAGGGAATTTAACGTCGCGATTAGAGTTTTAAAGCACCATAGAATTCCTAAATTGGTCCCGTCCACTGCATTCGGAAGAAGGAAGGCCTACTACATGATAGGATAGAGACAACAGCAAAAACCACTACAAGACAGAGTGCACCATGATATATGGAGAAGCATTAAACACAACACACAATTAAACCACGATCCAGTCCGTAGCAGTAGCTGCCATGACTAGATGTGGGAGATTGCTGTAACACTCGCACATCCCGTGCACTCATGTCCCAATGTCCACACGAAACGCCCCACTGGCGCCAACGTACAGATGTGGTGCAAAGTACTACTACGATCACATGCCTGAGTGCGCCACCCCAACCCACGGAGGGCGTCCTGGGATGTTTGGAGTGGTAGGCATTCGGATGTTATCAATAAGTCCAGTGCACGTATTGAATCTTCTCTCATGCAACGCACAGACGTCCGCTTCTGTCACTCTCACCCACCTCACTGGACATTTCCCCAGCCCTCACTGCCGTGGGCAGTGTCAGACAGATCGGCGCGTTCTTTGTACCCGCCACAGGCTGAGCTAATCCGCAACTTCCGAAGCCTTGTGACCGCCCTTGCAGCTAGCTGCGGTGCAGTGTGGAACAAGCAGCTGCAACCTGGACGTTTACAGTAGTTTTAGTAGTAGTAGTAGTAGTAGTAGTAGCTTTATTCATCTGTAGATCTCTTTTTACAAGGATATAGGACATGTCAAAGTATTTACAAATTTAGATCAATTTAAAATAAGCTAATTCGTATACACAAATATTTACAGACTTCTAATTAGAGACGATCATTAGATTAACTCCTGGTATACAATACCTTTTTTACAAAATAACTTATTAAATAATGTAATGCGACAGTGTTCTCTCATATCTCACTATCAGTCACTGCACACACTATACACACATTGTTTCATAACACTTCACTCACTACATACACACATACACACACACACACACACACACACACACACACAACACACACACACAAACTGGTGATCTCTGGGCCATTTTCTGTACCGCAAGTTCCCATTTGCTATCCTGAAACACTGAGTCAGCATCCCTCCATAATGAGTGAGATGTTGACGTCAGAAAGAGGAAGAGGTTTTAGTATTGTGCTATGCATAGCTTTGGGGTAAGTATTTCTAGAAAGGAAAAGAAGAAGGGTGAGAGGTGGCATGAACCTCCTCTCATATTTCTATCTTACGATTCTCCTCTCTAATTGCATGCGGTGGAAAGTTGCTATTCCTTCACACGCAGACTTCCCACGCAGCGTCTCTCGTCACCCGGGTGGTCCGGTGACAGGCGGGCTCGGTCTGACTTTGAAAGGATAAGCCGACAGGTGTGAGGGGGTCGAGTGAATGCTTTCCAGACGCCGCCGACATTGTCAAGAGGCACACCCACAGGGCCAGAAGTAGCGGCTGGGCTAGAGGTTCCGTTACTTCGCAGAAACGTAGCGAAAACACTTTCTGGCGGGCTACCAGCGAGGCGTGGGAATGACTTGTGTACCCAGGCAGCTGTGGCGGGAAAATTCCAGCGCTTTCTGCAAAATAGTAACTGTGATTGGCTTGCTCAGGGCATAGCTCTGTGACGTAGCAAGATCGGCGCAGAAATTGGCGCCAAGAATCTCCATTGGTGGAATGGTAGCGTTCCGGCAATGGAGTGGAATTTTCCGCCGGTTTTCGAGTTGCTGATTGGAACGTTTAACCACGGCCACTGTCGTGGGGGCGGGAATGTTCTGTGTTCGGTTTTGTACGGGTGCTCTGGTGGGTAGTTGGCTCTCGCCTTTCGGTCGAGGACGTCGAAGCAACCAGCCAGCGGCTCCGGTACGGCAGATCGTGTCCTGGGAGTCAAGAAGTCGGTTTGGTAATGTATGTCCGCAGCACCGGCACATAGGGATTTTCCTAGGTGACAATCAGAGCTCAGCAGAGCGCGCCTGTTCGTCTTTTTCTAACTTTGTTCTGTCTTGGGTAGCAGCAATTAATGTTGGTTTGGCTATGTGTTTTCTCTAAGAATTGAGTTGCTAGGAATTGGCTGCACATATCACTTCGTCATAATCCTCACAATCTAGTTTTAGGGACAACTTCACTTTCACAGCGTTTGTTTAAGTATCCAATTAGAGCCAATTTGATGTATTGTTAATGTTTCATGTGTTGTTGTTTATTATTTTGTGTTTAGTCTTAATAAATCATATTGTTATTTTGGACAGAACTTTCATTCTGTTAATAGGTAGAGCAACCACATCATTCCTCACTATGTTAATGAAACCTTCGCTTAATTAACTTATTTATCAAATTAAATTATTGCAGGTGCCAAATTCTCTTCTACTCCACTGGCAGGGTTGATTAGAGTCAGTTCGCGTATTTTTTTTATCCTTGTGCAACAGCAAAAGTTGGAGCTAGAATAGGGGGGGCTCAGAGCATCATGAACATATGTAGATTCTAGAAGAATTGAGTGTTAAATAGACTGCTAGCCCCGGCACCTCGCAAGGGAAAAAACATAAAGTGAAGATGTTATGTGGAATGTTGGGTATTTTAAAATCATTATTATTATTATTTATTTGTATAACATTTTTTTATCAAACCCCTACTCTGCTTTAGCTAAGTAATCCTTCAATGTATAAAATGTATTGCGTAACAGGTACTTTTTAGCCGCCTTTTTAAATAAGTGTATTTTCGCAATTTCTTTAATCTATTTTGGTAATTTATTGTACAGTTTTATTCCTTGGTAGAAAATGCTGATTTGAGTTTTACGGTTTTTTTTTTTATGTAAGTTGAGTCTATCTCTTGTTGCATGGTCATGGACAGAGTCGTTTGTGCAGTAATTAACAATGTTCTTTTTTATGTATACAACTGACTGGTAAATGTATTCACACGGAGCAGTTAAAATCCCCAGTGTTCTGTACAGATCTTTACAATGAGCTCGACTAGTATTTTTGGTTATTATTCGTATGGCTCTTTTCTGGAGTTTGAAAATTATGTTGATATTTTGTGCATTTGTTCCCCAAAAAAGAATGCCATAGCTAAGAACTGAGTGTACATATTAATAATATGTAACTAAAAGACATTGCATGTTACACACTGATGATAGAATTCTAAAGGCATGCTGATGATATTCTGTTTGCAAGTACCTTTGTGTGTTCACACTCCTTCAACTGAGAATCAATATTCATTCCTAGAAATTTTACGTTTGTTACACAGCCTATAGAGGTGCCATCTACATTTAATTTAAAATTGTCATTTTTCCTCTTCAAACTGAAATTCATGGCATTAGTTTCTTTATGTTCAATGTCACTTTATTACTTATTGACCAATCATAAACTTCCTTGAGAGTTTCATTTACTTTCTTGGCAAGGAGTTCTCTTGTTTTCTCAGTGACTATAATATTGCTGTCATCAGCGAGGAGGATTTTTTCACCATGAGTAACACTACTGGGAAAGTCATTTATGTATATCAGGAACAGTATTGGTCCTAATATGGTACCTTGCGGAACCCCTATAATAATGTATTTTGGTTATGATAAGTGTTTTACTAAATGTTTAGATCTATTTGAAGTATGTGTTATCTCTACTCCTTGTACCCTATCTGTTAGGTATGATCGAAACCAGTCGTTAGCTACCCCTCTTATTCCTAATGCTTCTAATTTGTTTAATAAAATCTGGTGGTCGACTGTATCAAACGCATTAGAAATATCCAAAAATATGCCTATGACACACTCATCATTATCAAGAGCATCAAGTACAATTTTTGTGAATTCTACTATGGCTGACTTCGTATTTTTGCCACTTCAGAAACAAAACTGCGATTCGCTTAAATGATTGTATTTAGTCAGGTAATTCATAATCTGTCTTTCATAATTGCTTCTATTATTTTTGAGAATGCTGACAGCAGGAAAATGGGCTGGTAATTTTCTGTGTCTTCTGCATTACCTTTCTTAAGCAATGGTTCAACTCTTGCCTGTTTTAACTGCTCTGGAAATGTCCCTGACGTGAAGGATTCATTTATTATATTTGTTAAGGGGCCTTGTATAATCCCTATGCATTGTTTCAGTACACACATTGGTACTTCATCTAAGCCTACTGACCTTTTATTTTTTAGTTTTTGAATTGTTTTACTGACTTCATTTTCTGTAGTTGGAAGTAACATCATTGTATTTAGTGCAACATTATTTACAGGTGTTATATTTGTTTGGGGGAATTTTAAACAATTTCTCCCCGACTTAGACCCACAAGTTTAAAAACATCTACATTACGCCATCCGAGGCAGCGATGTTGTTGACCATACCCCTCGAATTTCTCACTTGAAATGTAGGCTCCTCCCTTTTGTATGAGTTATTTTCCAAGACAGAAGAAATCGAGGCATACACGCATTCTCACATCCCTAAAGTATTGTTACTTGCTGTGAAAATCCTGTAACAGTATGGCATAGGCAACATTTCCTCTAAGTATTTTCTCATCAGGTAGGAAAAAATCTTTTCTTATCTGTTACGTCGTGCATCACAGGACTGCAATATTAAACTCATTTTTGGCTCAGGGCAGAGTGCTAAGATCTATCACAGGACGCCTCCTCACTTTCGAACTCCCTTAAAGTAACCAACTGTCTCGCCAAATACGAAGAATCTTAAGGTAACAGCACAGAGAAGTTGTAAATATCAGGTTTATACTATATGCGATTGCAGTCTTTCTCGGCGTATTCCACTGATGAACGAAGATGATGGGCACGAAGCTCATTGAAACGTTGCGACAAGACGACGCCACCACTCCGCTGATAACCCGAGAACAATTCATCAGGTTTATACTATGTATCACTTTATAAATTCGGTGATACATCTGATTTTATTACGATGTTCGCGTCTCCCTGTGTAAGTGAGAGATTGAAATATCGCTAAAAGATGTCGCCACAATGAAAAAAACACTACGTCAAGAACCATGTCTGCTGTACTCTAGCTATCGCTTCCACTTGCCAGGCGGGACGTCATTGATATCAAATTGATAGGGTAATTAATTAAATTGATCATGAGAGTTCACTTTGAGTGGCGAGTAATATTTTTCTCGCAGTCGGATCACACTCAGCAAGTAGTTCAAATGGGAATCCCTGGAGTGGGGATAGTTGGAGCCCACTGCAGAAGGATACTACTGCCAGCAACACATTTCACGCAACTATCGCGCTTTTCAAAATACGATCATAACGACTATGTGACTGTCGCCAAGTGGTCCTTGCTCTACGGGAACATGCAAGAATCGTTAATAGTATTACGCTTTCTGGTAAAAGTGCTCTCTGTGATCTGGAATCAAGTCTATCCGTTCAGCCACAATAGTGTTAAGCTTTCTGGTAGAAATGCTGTCTGTGATTTGGAATCAAGTCTATGCGTTCACCCACATATTGCATTGGATCCTATAGAGGTGTCTTTTAATCATTACAGCCACTGGTGAATCATATTCGTGACATGCTCATATCTCGAAAAGAGTCACTTTTTCCGAACCTACCTGCTACAGCAAAACAACAGTACGGTTTTTTCGACATTCTCTCTGCATCTTGTAACTGTTCCCGCAACTATCGCGCTTTTCAAAATACGATCATAACGACTATGTGACTGTCGCCAAGTGGTCCTTGTTCTACGGGAACATGCAAGAATCGTTAATAGTGTTACGCTTTCTGGTAAAAGTGCTCTCTGTGATCTGGAATCAAGTCTATCCGTTCAGCCACAATAGTGTTAAGCTTTCTGGTAGAAATGCTGTCTGTGATTTGGAATCAAGTCTATGCGTTCACCCACATATTGCATTGGATCCTATAGAGGTGTCTTTTAATCATTACAGCCACTGGTGAATCATATTCGTGACATGCTCATATCTCGAAAAGAGTCACTTTTTCCGAACCTACCTGCTACAGCAAAACAACAGTACGGTTTTTTCGACATTCTCTCTGCATCTTGTAACTGTTCCCGCAACTATCGCGCTTTTCAAAATACGATCATAACGACTATGTGACTGTCGCCAAGTGGTCCTTGTTCTACGGGAACATGCAAGAATCGTTAATAGTGTTACGCTTTCTGGTAAAAGTGCTCTCTGTGATCTGGAATCAAGTCCATCCGTTCAGCCACAATAGTGTTAAGCTTTCTGGTAGAAATGCTGTCTGTGATTTGGAATCAAGTCTATGCGTTCACCCACATATTGCATTGGATCCTATAGAGGTGTCTTTTAATCATTACAGCCACTGGTGAATCATATTCGTGACATGCTCATATCTCGAAAAGAGTCACTTTTTCCGAACCTACCTGCTACAGCAAAACAACAGTACGGTTTTTTCGACATTCTCTCTGCATCTTGTAACTGTTCCCGCAACTATCGCGCTTTTCAAAATACGATCATAACGACTATGTGACTGTCGCCAAGTGGTCCTTGTTCTACGGGAACATGCAAGAATCGTTAATAGTGTTACGCTTTCTGGTAAAAGTGCTCTCTGTGATCTGGAATCAAGTCTATCCGTTCAGCCACAATAGTGTTAAGCTTTCTGGTAGAAATGCTGTCTGTGATTTGGAATCAAGTCTATGCGTTCACCCACATATTGCATTGGATCCTATAGAGGTGTCTTTTAATCATTACAGCCACTGGTGAATCATATTCGTGACATGCTCATATCTCGAAAAGAGTCACTTTTTCCGAACCTACCTGCTACAGCAAAACACCAGTACGGTTTTTTCGACATTCTCTCTGCATCTTGTAACTGTTCCTTAGTCTCTGCACCGCCCTCCCTGCGCCTTTCTGCATATAATCGTTCCAGTTTAAATCAGAACTCAGCAGAAGTCGGAAAGCGCTGTATCTACCATCTTCAGCAACCCGTGGAGAAAAAGGGTGAGCTGAGTTAATGTGTCAGGACCGCAACATGGGAATATGTTGTCATAGCTCCACCAACTGCGTGTAACACCAGCGCCAAACAAAAATTTCTCCTCAACACAATGCAGTAGAAAAGACAATATGAACAGTTACGGAGGTGTTCCTTACTGGGAAAATTAGGAAGACACCACATCATACAGGAACTGGAAAAATGATGAGGACTTTGCCACTGCATTGCGATGCATCCCAAAACTACATACTCGTACTGCCATCTGAAGGAGACCTGCGTCCATCAGGGTGCCTTCATGTCTGTCACCCAAACATCCTCTCTATCATCGTTCTTTTATACCAACCAACACATACAAACTACGAATTATAAAAACTTTGCTAACATCATCCAATAGAGAACTCAATAAGATATTATCATGTCCCTCTCTTCATATATATCGAAAACAAATACTGTCTGCATGCTGACATCAAGCATATTTGGTAATCCTATTAAACATACAGGTATTGGTTCACTGGAGCAGGTGGCCAGTGATCCACAGACTAGTGTAAAGTTTCGTCATCTCTGTTGTAGGAGGGCCATGTCCCACGGACTATCAGTCCTAAAAGAGAGGGTCCCTGTGTTGTAGTTTGACACATTGTCTTTTTTCTGCTGTAACAGACCCAATCAGTGTATGACTACAGTTACATACACTGCCATCGTTTTGTTTTTCCACCACGACTTCACTGTCTGCGACACGTGCTAAATCAATATTAACAAGTATCGATCCATTGCCTCTCACAGAAAACTGGACATTGCACAGTGTACTTTATGCGGCTGCTGCTTCCAAAATATACAGGATGACTGAAATAAAAGATGGAGGTAGTCTTTCTTATTGACAAAAAACAATGTGCAAGACATCACAACACATGGAAACTGAAAGAGTTTGTCGGCGTTTTCGGGCATTTCTAAACAGCTGTCTGAGGGTAAATGGTGACCTCCACATTTAAAGGCATCCCATTTCGATTGATCCCCCATATTCCAGTCATGAAAGTGATCACTGTTTTCGTGCAGGCCATTCATGGAGGGTGTTGCTCCCACTAAGCCTCTTTCTCCATCTCAAAGAAGTGATGTCAGTCAATCATCATGTGGTAATCAACAGTGGACCAGCGGACAGATGGGATGGAAAACACATTGTCGATGTACTGTAACAAGCGCCACAGCTAATAGTGCGATCAGTTTTAGCAATTTTACCAGTTTTATCTTTAATTTCAATACTGACCAATGACATGGCAGCATGCTTCCCAGTTTGTGTATCGTCACTAGACCACCGCTCCACTACTTCGCGAGCACCATGTACCAGATTGCGAATGTAGAAAGTCGACTGTGCAGTACATCAATTAGTTGTTAATTCTCGAACATGTATATACCAAAGTATACCAGACAGTGCCCTATACCCATCCACATATTTCTAGCACTTCAATCATAGAGAGTAATTTACGATTTCGGTTGCTCATCTTTCCCAATAAGTGAGGGAGTCACAGAGCAGTCTCGCATTCTTAGGATAAAGTTAGAGATTGATAGATCTCCCCTCATTGTATTTGACCATCCAACCTGCAAGACTGTCACCGATTTAATTTTCAGGTGACTAGAAATAGGAGTTATGTCCCTCATCTTGTGAAGGAACAGAGCGAGTCGAGTCCATAACTGCTGTTCCGCACAAATCTTACTCGCGGAACCCATCCAAGTACACAGGATATCTCCAGATGCGCACATGATGAGAAGGCTACACCCTTTATCGGTGTATAGTAGATATGAAAGTGTTGTGATGATATAACCGATGGTTAACAAGAAGAAACACGTGGTTTTTATGCATGATGGAGTTCCAGACAGACATAGTTCGAAGCATTATACGTAAATCAACTACGCTATCAATTCCTAAGTATTGTTCTAGTGTCTAGGGTCATTACCAAGAAGGTATTGGAAAGAGAGAAATGATTGAGGAACATAAGCGCATACATTCCTAAGGCTACACGGTTTTTTACTTATAACATGCTATAATGCTAGAGCGGTGCAGCTTCCAACCTACCAGTTGTGAGGAATGCAACGCTGTTAATATTCCAATATAACAAATAGACTGAGCCACCAAAGAAACTGGTATAATCATGCATATTCAAATACAGAGATATGTAAACAGGCAGAATATGGCGCTGGTATCGGCAGCGCCTGTATAAGACAACAAGTGTCTGGCGCAACTGTTGGATTCGCTACTGCTGCTACAATGGCACGTTATTAAGATTTAAGTGAGTTTGAGCGTGGTGCTATAGTTGGCACACGAGAGATGGGTCATAGCATCTCCGAGGTAACGATAAAGCGAGGATTTTCCCGTACGGCCATTTCACGAGTGTACCGCGTATATCAGGAATCCGGTAAAACATCAAATCTCCAACATCGCCGCGGCCGGAAAGAGATACTGCAAGAACGGGACCAATGACGACTGAAGAAAGTCGTTCAACGTAACAGAAGTGCAATCCTTCCGCAAATTTCTGCAGATTTCAATGCTGGGCCACTATCAACAAGTGTCAGCATGCGAACGATTCAACGTAAGATCATCGACATGGGCTCTCGGAGTAGAAAGACCACTCGTGTACCCTTGATGACTGCACAACATAAAGGCTTACGCCGCCCCTGGGCCCGTCAACACTGACATGAGACTGTTGATGACTGGGTACATGTTGCCTGGTTGGAAGAGTCTTGTTTCATATTGTATTTAACAGATTGACGGGTATGGAGATAACCTCATGAATCCATGGATCTTGCATATCAGCAGAGGACAGTTCAAGCTGGTGGAGGCTCTTTGCTGGTGTGGGACTTGTGTAGTTGGAGTGATATGGGACCCCTGATATGTCTAGATTTGACTCTGACAGGTGACACTTACGTAAGCATCCTGTCTGATTACCTGCATCCATTCATGTCCATTGTGCTTTCCGACGATCTTGGGCAAATCCAGCAGGACAATGCGATACCCCACACGTCCAGAATTGCTATAGAATGGTTCCAGGAACACTCTTCTGAGTTTAAACACTTCAGCTGGTCGCCACCCAGACATGAATATTATTGAGCATATCTGGGATGCCTTGCAACGTGGTGTTCAGAAATGATCTCCACCCCCTCGTACTCTTGCGGATTTGTGGGCAGTCCTACAGAATTCATGGTGTCAATTCCCTCCAGCACTACTTCAGACATTAGTCGAGTCCAAACCATGTTGTGTTGCGGCACTTCTTCGTGCTTACAGGGGCCGTACACGATATTAGGCAGGTGTATCAGTTTCTTTGGCTCTTCAGTGTGTATTCCCAGCACATGACATACATTCTCCCTGCAAGTTCCTCTACGATAAACAACGATGAGAAACTGTAAAGTGATGAAACTACTACTTTGCACAACAAAGACAACTTTGATTCTTTGTAACACAACTACTAGATAGGTTTCCAGAGGTGTATGATGCCTAATGTTTTCGAAGTTCAAGCCCTATTACTGTTTGTAAATTATTATATGTTCACAGCACCCCTATAAAATGATATTCAACAGCCAAAAATGCTTACGAAGAAACAGTGACATCTTATTGGAAATAAACACCATGATCAGTAGCCAGAGGAAATGTAATAGTCTTACAACAGTTTACCACTGCCCTTGGTAACCTTCGTTTTGCACACAGGAGTCATAGCCTAATGTTACGCTGTATTGCTGATGTGCGGGATAGTATTTCCGTTTTGCCTTGGTGCTGCATCTCTAAAATGCGTCCTCTTTCCGCCTTATATTCCCTACATCATGATCATGTGACCGGAAATAAATTTTTATTAATTTTATCAGTATTTCATGATCGATTCCCAATAGGGTATATGCTTTGGAAAGAAGGCGTCTCTCAAGTGTGCTAGTATCCGACAGGCTGGTTCACGCATGCACACCACTTGAGACAGCAGCTAACAGCTGACAGGTGACAGCAATGTGGCGAGCCCACTAGCGTTTCCAAAATCCCTCTGGTGCATCCCAAGACCGGGCACATGTGGTGAGACACAAGAAAGTTTTCAGATATGTTTATGCGAACGAATAAGCATTGCAATTGTTTAAACATTCCATACATCAACTTGTATCCCATAAACTGCATAAATAAACAGTATTCCACACATTGTCTAAATTGTTTAAATAATATTCCATACACTGCAATCGATTTTCCTCCAATGGCTAACCAACTGAGTCTGTTTCCCTCCAGTTTCAGGGTGGGGGACGGAAAAGGGTTTCCCAGAAGGGCAGGTTTAATTAATTTATTGATTTAGTTGATTAATCAATCAAATTGATATCAAAAGTGTGTTTGTATCAGCGTGGGAGTTCCCAGAGCGATGGGATAGGAGGAGGGAGAAGGGAAGGAGAACCATAGGTTAAGGATCTGTCAATCAAACGGAAGGGTTATCACCAGGAGGGTCATAATCTACTTAGCGGAACAGTAGGTTAAGGACCTATCAATCAAAACAGAACAATAGGTTTGCCCCTGAATGTATGCTTGCTCCTGAATGTAGGCAACCCCCAATGTAGGATCACGCCCGCTTTGTCCTACCCTGCCATGACTAGTAGTAGTCATTCCCTTTCCAGTTCCACTCGCAAACAGAGAGAGGGAAAAAACGATTGACTATATGCCTCTGTATGGGCTCTAATTTCTCGTATCTTATTTTCGCGGCCCTTACGCGTAGTGTATGTTGGTGGCAGTAGAATCGTTTGGCAGTCAGCGACAAATGCCAGTTCTCTAAATTTTCTCAATAGTGTTCTTCGAAAAGAACGCCACTTTCTCTCCAGGGTTTCCCATTTGAGTTCTCAAAGCTCCTCCTTCCCGTTTTTCGAACCTACTGGTAACAATTCTAGCAGCCCGCCTCCTAACTGCTTCAATGTCTTCCTTCAGTCCGACCTGGTACAGGTCCCAAACATTCGAGCAGTACTCGAGAACAGGTCGCATCAGCGTCCTGTATGTGGCCTCCTTTAAATGTGAAGCACACTTTCCTAAAATTTTCCCAACAAATCGCAGTCGGCCATTCTCCTTCGCTATCACAGTTCTGATATGTCCGTTCCATTTCCCATAGCTTTTCAACTTTACGCCCAGACATTTAAAAGACGTGACTGCGTCAAGAAGGATACTACTAATGCTGTAACCGAACATTACGGGTTTGTTGTTCCTACCCATCCGCATTAACTCACATTCTTCCACATTTAGAGCTAGCTGTCATTCATCACACCGACTAGGCGAAGGGTATCTGTCGGTGGAAGATCTGGCATAATTAAGATAGCTGAATTAATATTAAATAAATGACTTGGCCATATTTATATGTTGCACAACTTATAACAGTAGGACGTAAAATAGACGTTTGCGTGGGAATACGTAAACATGCGCTCTGGTAAAAATATCCCGTTTATTAAAGTACAGCTGAACAAAATAACAACCTAAACAACTAATAAATGAGTGATGGTTGCTATTCTTCATAACACTCTCAGATAAATTACAAAGTCACATTTACAACTGCGTCTTGGAGACCCCAGAACGATTTATCATTAATTATTAATTATGGAAAGGTCAGAGGAATCTTTCAATTGCGACATTCACGCACATATACAAATATGATAGAAATTCAGGACAAATATAAGAATAAATAAGAACTTCAGCAGCATGCACGTGATTGGCAAACGGTTGTTCTCTTGGTGAACAAGAATTCATCGATAAGAAGAAATTTAGTAGCTGCACCATAGAAGAGATTCTGAAACTAAAACGGAAATTCTGGATAAAATGAGTGCTGAAATTCAGAATACCTAAGCAAATTCGACAGGATATTACTGTGAGATACAATCTGCGAACTTCAGGCTCTCAGAACCATACTTAACACGTGCTGAGGCGACAAAGACACGTGGAAACTAGGTTACGAACTGAAATCTAAATTAGCGAAGGTTCAGAAAAATGTTCAGTTACACTATACTCCTGAGATCAACAATGAACTAAATCAGACTGAAGTGAGAAGATACATCACGAGTCCATATGTTTGAACAGAGGTACAACAAAACAATGGCTTGCATGTGTGGGTAAATGCAACTGCTCATAATGTTGCGAAATTATCAAAAAAAAAATATTCCGTATACCACTCAACCAGCGATGAGGGATGAGAGCGAGACGTTAAATTTAACTTGAACTGAAATCTACAAAAATAAGATAATAAATCAAATATGAATAGAGACACACTTAGTCGATGTCGTCTGTCTCACGGCTCTCGGAACAGTGCCGGGCGAACCCTTTTGGAAACCATGGGTTCCGTTCTTCCGGAAGTGCCAGAGAGCTCCCTATCGTGTGGTGCCAACCTGTACTCTCATTCATGTTTTACGTTCATCAGGTATATACTGACGTACTGCACAAAGATGTATTGAATATGCGTATGGGGCTCCGATAATTAGAAAAAATCTTCGTAAAATGTGAGGTGAAATAAAGGTAATATACCTCATACCTGGTCCGCAGCTCTTGGTCGTGCGGTAGCGTTCTCGCTTCCCACGCCCGGGTTCCCGTGTTCGATTCCCGGCGGGGTCAGGATTTTCTCTGCCTCGTGACGACTGGGTGTTGTGTGATGTCCTTAGGTTAGTTAGGTTTAAGTAGTTCTAAGTTCTAGGGGACTGATGACCATAGATGTTAAGTCCCATAGTGCTCAGAGCCATTTGAACCAACCTCATACCTTGTGGCCACTATAGACACACTCAGCTGCTCAGTCTCAGTGATGAAGAGCTCATGTAGAGATCCTTCATAGAAATTTTGTCTGTGTTGTATATTCCTACCGTCACTCAACTTCGACACCTTATGGTACACCACCGCATTATCAGCAAACAACCGCAGATTGCTGCCCACCCTATTAGCCAAATTATTTGTATATAGATGTAAGGTGTTAGGCAAATCCAACACCTTCCATGAAAACGCTGACATGATAGCAAATCCGGCAGCATGTCACATAGCTCCGAATAAATCCTGACATTACATTAACCAAAGTAATACGATCAACGAGTGAGCAAATGGAATACCACAGACTAACAGAAGAACGCCTAAATGCATGTCATACCTTCCCACCGTTAAACACACGCAGTTCCGAGGGGAGAAACGAGAACAGAAGCCGAGAGCAGAGTCATGTAAGCTAGAAGGCCCTACGATAAGGGACGGACAGCCGCATCGCCAAGAGCAGCCCCCAACCCATGTTAAAAGATAGAGCCCTCCTGAAGAACAGTATAGATGTTACGATAACACTAAAAGGGCCACACCAGCTGCAAGTTTTAGCGTGAGACTATACGCGTCTCTGTTACGTTGCAAACATTAAAAACATTGCCCCACCACTAAAGGTATAACGTTTTTCATTGGATAGACAGAATTTTTGTAGGCGGAGCTTAAGGTTAACATTGAGACCCTGATTGGTCAGTTGAAAACACAGCCAGATACCTTTTTCTTAAACCAACTTCGGAAAATTGTAGTAAGGAGAGGTTAGAGAGAGTTGTTACCCAGACGGCGTGTGTGGAGCTGCTCCGCCCGCCGCCCATGACGCTGGGTAATGAACGCACACGATGCCGCATAAGAGCGCATTAGGCTTCACTCAAAACTGCATAAGTCTCATCTGTACCATCCCCTTTTTACGTAATACTAGTGTCGATCGTCAATTAAACCTCAGGGGATTCACATTTGCCACTAGAAGTTAAAATCTGAAAGGCGATGATTTTTCTGTTATATAATTACTGAGAAGCCACATCAGCCACTGTAATTTACGACAGGTTAAATAAGTAATTAAAGATAATTGAGGATCACTGTAGACCATTTTTGATAGTTTTCTCTTTTATGAAACTTAATTTAAACCTAGATTATAGATGTGATATGGCATAGGTCATCCTTCGATCCATTATAGAACTTGGAAACCCATTCAGGGAGTATAAGTTCACATTTTTGTTGAACGCTGTTGGTTTTTACCATTCTGTATTAAAATGTTTCCTTTTATCAATAGTGCAATTTATAAACAATGTTTTGTGAGTAGAATAAAAATTCCAATGGTAAACTTAACTGCTTTTTCGACGTTATTTTACCAGCTAACTAAAAATAGAAAAGCCTTGAAGCCCTTCCACTAAATTTAGTTAGTATTAAGATTATTTACAGGGAGTGCAGTGGAGCTGACGCTGAAATCATTAAGTATTTGATTATATCATCGCTAGTCTCACTGAACTCTTCTGATCTCTACATGTCATGTGTGGTCTGACGTCTCCTTACCAGCAACAGGTCCCAGGTTCAAACTAGTCAATTCCCTAAAAACACGCTCAGAGCGTCGTTGCGCGAAACTGGTAGGGAGACACGACTCAGAACAAACAGACAACACGCAGAATGTTAAATAGAAAGAACAACAGCGATCCTATCACACTTTCCTGGGGCACCCTTGTCTGTCATGAACACTCGCCGTCGAGTACAACATACTGGGTTCTATAATTTAAGAAACTTTCGAGCCACTCACATATCTGTGAACTTATTCCATATATTTGTACCTTCGTTAACAGCCTGTAATGGGGCACCATGTCAAATGCTTTCCGGGAATCTACAAATATTAAATCATCATGCTGCCCTCCATCCATTGTTCTAACTGTATACAAACTAAGTGCAACCAAACAGAACAAAAACTATGTGATGGATACTGTAACGCTCTATGGTGTGAATTGATTTATTATTATTATTATTGTTGTTGTTGTTGGTAATTGCAGTGCTCAGACAAACAACATTGACGGCCTGAAATCTTCCAATTTCTGCCAGTTTAGAAGTAAGGAGACCACAAATCAAGTGATTCACAAACATAAAAGTATAGTGCACACATTTTAAAATTGTTGATTTTAGATAGGGCTGTAGGATGCAGGCGAAGGAAGCGCCAAAAGGAAGAGGAGCGATGAGAAGGGAGCATGTTTTGTAACAAGTGTCTGCCCTCAATAAGGCACGTTTGCTTTCTTTTCTGAGGAGTCATACGTAGCAGAACGATGCACTGCAAATTGCTTCACCTTTCTATTAAACGTGGTTGTTAGAAATAAGCTGTATCAATAGTCTCATTGACGCATTAGCTCCTGGTTTAATAGAACACCTACGAAATCTAAATGTCTTTTATCTTTCGTCGTTTAAGAAAATGGAACTGTTCAAAGAAAATTCATATCCCTACTAAAGTTTAGTGTGGTGCCAATGTTCATGATGATGGAGGATAGAGCAGGAAGGTACTGGCAGATATCTGAGTGCAGTCCCCTTAACTAGTCTAGTTCGATAAAGGTATTCACTAATGGGTTAACACGTGTCCTGTCATCCACTTCCTTCTTCTAATTAGTGTCCTCGATATACTCCTTTCCTCGCCGAATCTCTGAAGCACTTTGTAATATCACCCCATTTGTCTATGCAATAGTATGAGTCTGATTTACATGTCTCACTGCACCATTGTGCATACTGGTCTCGTGACCATAGACGTTAATAAGTCAGAGTCTTTGTAATATTTATCTATCCAAGATGCTTACATTCGTCGTTCATGTTAAATGTATGAGACACTTCAGTTGTATTTATTAAAGAATTCTACAGTGTGCTATCTGGACTTGGTGGCATTTAGACTGCTTATTTGTCAGCCTTATAATAAATAAAACGTTAGTCTCTCTAATCTCATGACGGTAACCGATCTCGTTAATTATTTAAGTATAGATCCCGAGAAATAACTATCGTCAGAAATTCCAGCGCCAGCTTCCAAAGATGAACAGCACTACTTTCCGACCGCAGACGGGTTCACAGCAAGTATCAGTCCATATTCTGTGTCCATTTAATCTGATCATTTCATTCAATAGAACCTGTAACTCTATCTAACTTTCATTGAAGAAAGCAATGTCATCAGCGAATCTTATTACAGACGTCATTCTACCCTGAATGATGAGAGACGATCAAAAGGTCTCCGTTCGAAGGCTACACTGATTCCTTGCTTACGTGTCGGTGCTTATATACCCGCATCGGTGTCGCACTGCGTTGCATATACGCTGTTGCATCGCGCGCAAACGGAAACTGTTTGATCGCCCCTTATACAAACCCACTCCCGCATTTTCCTTATATTTCTCTCATTGCTTTTACGATGAACAGGTTGCATCTTTGCTTTGCGTCCTTATTTCGAGCATTTACTTCTCTCTTGCTCGTCGATAGTAGTAATTCCTGATTGGTTCTTGTACATATTGCACGTTACCCGTCTTTGCCCAGAGCTTGTATCTGTTTTTCTAGTTTCAGACTTCTTGTAACATTATGCGTTCTCGAACGTTTTTTGAGGTGATTTCGTGAGTATACAATAAAGGAAAATTATGAGTTTCCCTTATTACAGCGTGTGTTATGCCTTGAACCTAGTTAAAATATTTTCTTTAACTCAGTTAAAATTTTTCACTCTCTGCAGTCCCTTGAAAATGTAATAGCTAAAAATGTTACTTAACATCTGCAAAAAATACTGTGGGGGTAAAACATCCCCTTCTACATTTACATCTACGTGATTACTCTGATATTCACAATAAAGTGCCTGGCAGAGGGTTCAATGAACCACCTTCAAGCTGTCTCTCTACCATTCCACTCTCGAATGGCACGCCGGAAAAACGAGCACCTAAATTTTTCTGTGCGAGCCCTGATTTCTCTTATTTTATCGTGATGATCATTTCTCCTTATGTAGGTGAGTGCCAATAGAATGTTTTCGCAATCGGAGGAGAAAACTGGTGATTGAAATTTTGTAAGAAGATCCCGTCGCAAGGCAAAACGCCTTTGTTTTATGATTGCCACTCCAATTCACGTATCATGTTTGTGACACTATCTCCCCTATTTTGCGATAATACAAAACGAGCTGCTCTTCTTTGTACTTTTTCGATGTCATCCGTCAGTCTCAACTGATGCGGATCCCACACCGCACAGCAATACTCCAGAATAGGGTGGACAAGCGTGGTGTAAGCAGTCTCTTTAGTAGACCTGTTGCACCTTCTAAGTGTTCTCCCAATGAATCGCAGTCTTTGGTTTGCTCTATCCACAATATTATCTACGTGATCGTTCCAATTTAGGTTATTTGTAAATGTAATCCAAAAGTATTTAGTTGAATTTACAGCCTGTAGATTTGTGTGACTTATCGCGTAATCGAAATTTAGCTACTTTCTTTTAGTACTCACGTAAATAACTTCACACTTTTCCTTATTCAGGGTCAATTAACACTTTTCGCATCATACAGATACCTTACCTAATTCATTTTGCAAGTCGTTTTGATCACCTGATGACTTAACAAGACGGTAAATGACAGCATCATCTCCAAACAATCTAAGACGGCTACTCAGATTGTCTCCTATGTCGTTAATATAGGTCAGGAACAATAGAGGGCCTATAACACTTCCTTGGGGAACGCCGGATATGCTGACAGTTGATAGCTACATTAACATTTCACCTACGTGGTCTGTAGATGGTAATGGTAGGAATGATACAGACAACAACCACCAATACTAGATCGAGTAAACAGTTTGTGAAGCATCTATGGTGAATAGTGACTTTCCTTATGACCTTTAAGTTCTATTTCAGTTAAATAAAACGAATAGAACACTCCATATTCCATAAATTCTTAGAAAAGAAAATAACTTTGTGAAATAATCAAATAGGTAACCAAGATACGAAGGATAATCAACTAGTGTAAAATAAAATATTATCATCTAAGGCAGCTCATTAACGATGTCGATGATCGACATTTAAACACTATCGATTATGGCTATTTAAAAATTGATGTTGCTTTATCGAAAAAAGACAGTCTTATTGTTATTATTACTAACAATTATCTATCAAATATACGAATTTCTTATGAATCGCATTTCGTAACTATACAACTAATCTCACTAATTCGAATCTGGAATAGAAAAATATCTGGCGTCCGTTCTGAACTGAGCATAGAGTACGTCTGAACAGAAACATCAAATCAGAAATTAAAACCTATTTTTTGCAGATATTAAGTCATATTAACATTTAACTTTTAAATACAATCTCAACATGTTAACATTTGAGCCACATCAGTTATGCACACTCCTATTTTCAATAACGTACACTTTCAACACAATGTTGCATGTTAAAACGCAATCAAAAGTATCAAGCACTTGTTCGAACTACTGTCAGTGAAGATGAGCAATATATGCTACAGGAATGCATTAAAATTGAATTTGCTATATTAATTAAACACGAGAAAAACGCTTTGCAAACTGGACCAGAGAAGAAGTTAACATCTTAGTTCAGTTACTATCGTGAAGATCGTACTTAAATCCTAAACAAGATCTATTACAAATTTTTAATAACATGACTGCTAACACTTAACCAAAGCTACAAAAGTTCACATAAGTATTTAAGCTATGTAGTCACTCTGTCAGCTGCTTACTGTTCACAAATAACAGAATATACTCTGACTGAAAGGGTAACTTCTTTCAGAAATATGAGTTTTATCAATAGACTATTGTACAATATATGCTTATTATTTCTGTACAGATTTCATCTGTATACGTTCATCTCGATGCTAAGCTAATTGATGTTTAGCTTTTCATGGTGAAACCAAAACCAGGATCAATGATTTGCCGACATTGCGCATCCCTATTCAGAGTTTAATAACCGCGCGCCCAATAATAATATTTGTATTATACACCCAGACTTTTTCTCATGATAACTAAGGAAAAAAATTATATCCATCCGAATTTTTTCGAAGATTTAGTAGTACGATACTTGCTTCAGCATTTTTACACTTCCTCTATACAACAATGCTCTAACATCTCGTACACATTCTCACGTCAAATGTTAGACAAATGCTTACGGTACAGAGATTAAGTTACTTTACGCATTTTCGTTCCCACATGTCTTATGTAATAATATTGGCGGATAACACTTCATTTAGACACAAAGTATTCGTTGTACCAAATACGAGTAGGGTAAATTGTAATTTTGTGTGAGGTTAATACAGACACATCTTGAAGTCTAACACTTTGTGATTTACAAGACATAATAATTAGTACCGTATTTCATACGCCATATTTACAATAAATATCATTATGTACAACGTGTCATTGAATTTACACAGACACACATTTCTAAGAAAAACATTGATATGTCTATATGCTGGTAATTTACAGGTTATTTCTGTACAAATAACTAATTAATGATATTTAAGAATTCCTCAACAGTATAGAAGGAGTTTTTCAAGAGAAACATATTTACATTCGGAAACACTTATTTTGTCTCTCAGACGTTTTATTTCTGTGGACACATTATCAGAGAGTGTTACATCTGCATATTTCACCCCCTTTCTGTATCAGATTCATTAAAGCGTAATGCACATAACTTTTCCTTCTTGCTATTCCGCTGCTCTCGAACTCAGATTGATTGTTGAAAACAGATGCCGTAACTGAAAAAATGCAACGTGAAGTTGTGGTCAGTATTCACAACTGCTGTTAGAGATGCCTTCAAGATGTCTCTGTATTAACCTCACACAAAATTACAATTTACCCTACTCGTATTTGGTACAACGAATACTTTGTGTCTAAATGAAGCGTTATCCGCCAATATTATTACATAAGACATGTGGGAACGAAAATGCGTAAAGTAACTTAATTTAATGAGTTCTGTATCCCCAGAGTTGGCAATTATTCTGAAGGTAAAAGCAGCTGATCCTAAACGTTATGAAATTGCCACTTTAAGTTTCCACCACAACTTGGGACTTTCTAGCGCGCTATTATTTCTTCCTGGCATAGTAGGCGAACCGGAGGTGGGACTGTGTTTGACAGTACGAAACTGGATGAGTTGCGTTTCTTCAAAGTTTAAACCTAGCCTATTAGTGAAAATCAAGTCAACTTTCACGAAAACATAATTTATTATTTTCTCTGTTCATGATTCTCTGCTCGGCTTCAGAACAATACAAACAGAACTAATGTGCCTTCTGGTTCAAATAAAATAGTAGATCATTAACACGAAGCAAGAAAAATAGTGGACCAACAATGGAGCTCTCTGGGACTCCCATTGCATTTTCTCCTCGTGCTGACGATATGTCGTCCCTCTTTTTATTACTCAAGGACCCTAGGATATTTTTCTGCATTCAATTTCTGAAATAAGAACTAAACTAGGCATATGATGAAATTTGTATTCCATGTAAATTTAACTCCTCTAATAGGAGTTTATGACACGAAATCAAATGCTTTCGATAAGTCGCAGAAGATGGAAACAGGTGATATTTTGTTTTTTAAAGATTTTATTGCATGCTCTGTAAACGTATAAAGAGCTGTCTGGCAGATTAGTCCTCTTGAAATCGAAACTATGGCTGGTTAAGTATCCCTTTACTGCACAGGTGTGTGACAACACTGGAGTACATTACCTTCTCAAACATTGTATAAAATGATGCAAGAATTGCCACTGGGCGGTACTTATTTATATTTGATGAGTCACTCTTCTTATATAGAGGCGTAACAATGGCATATTTTCATCTGTCCAGAAAAACCCTCTGAACAATTGCAGCGTCGCTCGACTACCAATTATTTTGATACGTGCCAGTTTTAATCGGTGTTTTCTTTGTTTTGCAATTAATGAAAATAAATCAGTTTTCCTGTCCAACATATTTCGTATTTATTAGCACCGTTTTGTTGCACCAAATTTTCCTCAATTTTGGTTTCATCCGAATCTAACAACAGTAAACGTAAACGTTTACCTTTTTGCGGTCGTCACCATCAGTCTGATTTGTACCTGATTCCCAGGAACTTAATGTTATTAGCGATTAATCATTTAAATATGTTAGAAACGACACCGCAGATTTACGTTTACGGTCGTGTCACTATGGCCTCCCATCGGGTAGACCTTTTGCCGGGTGGAAGTCTTTCAATTTTACACCACTTCGGCGACTCGCGCGTCGATGGGGATGAAATGAAGATGATTATGACAACACAACACCCAGTCCCTGAGCGGAGAAAAATCTCCGACCCAGCCGAGAATCGAACGCGGGCCCTTAGGATTGACATTTTGTCACGCTGACCACTGAGCTACCGGGGCGGACGACAGCGCAGGTCATACTGCCAAGAGGCCATTAGGCCATAATGGTTTTAAGAGATAATTAATAGAAATTAATCCAGCCTTAATATACATCTTATATGACAAGGCCATAGAAAACTCTGAACGTCGCTCCAAGAGTACATGGTGTTTCATTGCGTCAAGATTCAGAATCTGACGTGGATAGTGAGTGCTTTACGTAAAATTTGCTTCACAACAAAATTTCTCTGTTACTTTCGTCGTCTCGCGACAAACAGAAGCAGTACGTCACTCTTCTCAAATTGATGTGTGACAACAATGAATCGTGAACAAGAAATTTCTTTCTTATGAAAGAAGCGCGTTCATCGATATGCTTCAGTGCCTGGTAGACGATGCAGCTAGCGCAGGGTAGGTGAAACAGAGGTTACTGCTGCTCGACAGCGTTGACGAGAGACCGTGTTGTGGGCGCCCCAGCTTATCCGCAGCTCCAAACACTGAACGGGGCCTCGAGATGGTCCCCGGGGCACAGAGGATTACGAGCAGCGGACTGTGTAAACGGCTTAGTGCCGACTGTGATGCACTGCGAATGATGCTGGCGATACGAGTTACCGCACCGTATTATCCAGCCGGCTCCCGCGCTTGCAGTCAGCCACTCGTTTATTAGTCCACTACCACTACGCGTTTCTCCGACTCATACCACCGCAATAATAAGAACATCTTTAAAAATGATAACTGAAGAAAACTTCACAAGCCAAGATCGCTAAAAAAGCATTTTTCGAATGACTGGTTAGGACAGAGTTATGCTGTCATCATCGGATCTTATGATTAAAAATTTTTACAATATATTCTCCAACAGCGCTGCAGATCGCTTCACGTTGCATTATGAAGCTACTTGCAACATTGATGGTCAACATTGAAACGTCCCCTTAGAAAAATAAGCATGACTGTGCTGGAAAACCTCTGACATTTGATTTTCAGACAGCTGAGCAAAACTCAACGTACTCAGACATTTCACCCTTTACTTATTCTGATCAACACTAAACTGGCACACAATATTTATAGCGCAACGCAGTCTGACTTACAATAATCCGCACAAAAGAATGGCCCTAACTAACAATAACTTATACATTTCATGAATCACTTACCTCACAAAAATCTTCGTTACTCGAACTGCTGCAATGCAGCGAGCGTCAATACTGCCAGCTAAATAAAAGATTCTAACTACTGCGGGCACTACCTACTGATAGGCATAGTTAGCAAATGAAAGATTTTGATAGAAACCAAACAATGTATTTACCTTAATAACGTCCAAAAGTCATAATATATATATAATTTTGTAACATCCAGGTAAACAAATTTCCTTTTTCTGACGGACACACGTCCAGATCGTCCGCAAGAAACTCTGGCATCTCTCCCCCCACATCAACCACTGCTGGCAGCTCACCTCCAACTGTGCAACGCTACGTGCTGTTCACATCCAACTGCCCAACATTACACAAGCGAATATTCCAACAATGAGTCCAACCAGCCACAGACTGCACACAACGCAGTTAGCGATTTTCGTACAGAGCAATATGTGGCGTTACCAACATAAAAACCTAAACAGCCAACTTACAATATGATGCAAAAATTTTAAATCATAATATGCGATGATCACAGCATAGCTCTGTCGGTTCAAATGGTTCAAATGGCCCTGAGCACTAGGGGATTTAACATCTTAGGTCATCAGTCCCCTAGAACTTAGAACTACTTAAAACTAACTAACCTAAGGCCATCACACACATCCATGCCCGAGGCAGGATTCGAACCTGCGACCGTAGCGGTCGCGCGGTTTCAGACTGAAGCGCCTAGAACCGCTCCGCCACACCAGCCGGCAGCTCTGTCGGAACCGGCTGTCGAATGAAATGCTTTAAACGATCTTGACTTGTGAAGTTTTCTTCAGTTATCACACATTGCTGATCGCCCCCACTCAATGTCAGGAATATATATCTTTGATTGTTGACGTATATGTCTTTAAATGTTGACGTATCACCTGTCGGGATCTTCTGTGGCTCCGTCGAAGGAATACGAGTTCAACACTGGTCCCAAAAAAAATGTCCGTCATCGGTGCCTCGTAATTATGTAAGATTTTCGATGGATCTTACAGCATCCATTGCATTTGATGGCGCCAGGATATGTGCCTCATAGACCGTTGGTTTAATGTGTTAATGTAAACCAGCCAAATTTAACATGGAGATGCGATTCGTTGTCGCTAAACCGGTTGTACCTTGATTCCACAATAAACATGGATTAGAAGGTGAGCCGTGGTCGGCTCGTGTTAATGCCGTTTTTCCTTTTGGGAATTTTGTCACCATCGAGTGGCATCTTATTCCTCCCTCAGTTACTATCTAAACGAGTTGCTCACTTGCCTCCATCAGTGGCAGCAGCAGCGTTTATCGATACTGGTACTGCTGTAACTTCTTTGGTGTGGCAGTTATATTTCCGTGTCATGGCGTGTGTTGCAGTTGGTCGGTTGCGGCGGAGCAGCGAGGAAGTCTCAGCGGAGTGTGATCAGGCTGGGGCCGCTGGCGGAGTGCACGCACCGTCGGAGTTGTGTGGCACTAGCTGCGAGAACTGCTAAGTTCGTTCAAATGGTTCAAATGGCTCTGAGCACTATGGGACTTAACTTCTAAGTTCATCAGTCCCCTGGAACTTAGAACTACTTAAACCTAACTAACCTAAGGACATCACACACATCCATGCCTGAGGCAGCATTCGAACCTGCGACCGTAGCGGTCGCGCGGTTCCAGACTGTAGCGCCTAGAACCGCTCGGCCACCCGACCGGCACTAAGTTCGTCGCTCACTGCACCTGCATACTGGAGTTGAGTAATCAGTGAACCTGTCATGAAAGCTCAACCGTTGTGACATCTCTTCGTAGATTGCTGGTTGTTGCATCCTGGGCTGTCCCCCCAAACAGCAACATGATGGTGTATTGGAGTCAGCAGAATTTTGCAGCCGTCTCGCTGTATGGTGTTTAACCTTTGAAATGATTATAATTTAATAGTGAAGTGCACCAGCGGTATCTTCTGCCCTGTGGCCGTTAACGTTCCGGTTACCTGCCCTGGTCGTTAGCGTAGTTTTGCGGTAGTGCATTTTCCTCGCTGTGTTGATGCTGTCTGGCAAGGCCTGTAGTTCAAAAGCTTGACTGTTTATTCTGCCTTGACTGTGTTTATACACCAATTATTAAGACTTAATCCTGCTGCGATCCTCGTCTTCGCTGGTACCTTTGGTTGTCATGCTGTTGTTCGGGTGGAACGGAAGTGATTAGGCAGTTGGTTGGTTCGTTAGCCGTCCGTAGGTCGTGCTGCAACCCGATTGTTCAGTGTTACGCTTGGCTGTCTGTCTCACCTAAACTGTGGTTAGCGTTTCCTCCCCAGGCCGACCCTTGGAACACTTCTGAGCACCACTGTTTGTTGTTTGTGATTGTCATTTTATTTGGTCGCAGGCACTGTGCCAGACCTTGAGCTGTGTATTAATATTGTCCGTTTTATGTTTAGTATATGGCCTTCAGATGAACTTCATATCAACTTTAAGATTAGGCCCTCTTCTGTGTTTCATTTAAAATTCTTGTTGCTCTATATTTAGGCCTTCAGCCGCGTTTGTTTCAGAATCTGTGACTTTAATACGTAAATCCTTGTCTGTAAGGTTTCTCATTAATTATTTTGAATTCTTGAAACGGCTTTCAGCCGAGTTCCGTAAATGTTTATCTTAAGGTTGTCTTTAATTATTCTTGAGTAATTGCTTGGGCCTTCAGCCGACAAGATACTTCAAGTTTTCTTAAGATGTTTTTCTGTTGTACTGTGTAAAGTCTTATCTTTAAAGTCTCTCGTTTATTATGTAAAGAAATTTTTTAAATTAGGCTTTCAGTCGAAGAATTAAGTTGAATTTTTCTTAATATGGCCTTTAGCCGGAATTTGTAAATGCTTGGCATTTAAAGAATTTTCTTAGCTGATCTGAAATATTATTTCAGCCTTTGGCCGAGAAGATATTGTAATTTTATTTAAGTAAGGCCTTCAGCCGTTACTCTAAATCCTGGTGTCTAAAAAGCAATCGTTAAAATTTATTCAGAGAAGTTACTTGGGCCCTCAGCCGTGAACTGATTTTTGTTGTTTTAAAGAGAAAACTGTGCAGTGGTTTGAGGAATAAAGTTGTGTCTGTTCCTGTATAACTAACAGTAATTGATCTTGACGCCTTTGCACAACCTGATCCGCTCTGTCCTGCGAAACCAGATTTCAGCAGGAACGAGCGAGCTCTACAATTTTTTAGAAGATTTTTACCTCATAATTATATGAGCCGCCTGCCTGTGAATTTATTCAAATCTTCTGTTAGTCCAGCTCATCTCCTTTCCCCTCTCAGTCTGTCAATCTCCGCCTCCCTCCATTATTCACATTATCACCCTCCCCCCCCCCCCCCCCCCCCGCCCCCAACAAGAGGCTGGTGGTTATTACATCCGCAGTATTTCTTTACAGTCGTAACTAATATGTGTGCCAAATTTGTCTGAAATCGTTCCAGAGGCTTAGAATGATTTATTTACCCCTGGTTTTGCCTGCGGACGCATATGTAAGTATACAGGGTGTTACAAAAAGGTACAGCCAAGCTTTCAGGAAACATTCGTCACATAGAAAGAAAATATGTTATGTGGACATGTGTCCGGAAACGCTTACTTTCCATCTTAGAGCTCATTTTATTACTTCTCTTCAAATCACAATAATCATGGAATGGAAACACACAGCAATAGATCGTCCCAGCGTGACTTCAAACACTTTGTTACAGGAAATGTTCAAAATGTCCTCCGTTAGCGAGGATACATGCATCCACCCTCCGTCGCATGGAATCCCTGATGCGCTGATGCAGCCCTGGATAATGGCGTATTGGATCTCAGCCGTCCACAATACGAGCACGAAGAGTCTCTACATTTGGTACCGGGGTTGCATAGACAAGAGCTTTCAAATGCCCCCATAAATGAAAGTCAAGAGGGTTGAGGTCAGGAGAGCGTCGAGGCCATTGAAATGGTCCGTCTTTACCAATCTATCGGTCACCGAATCTGCTGTTGAGAAGCGTACGAACACTTCGACTGAAATGTGCAGGAGCTCCATCGTGCATGAACCACATGTTGTGTCGTACTTGTAAAGGCACATGTTCTAGCAGCACAGGTACAGTATCCCGTATATAATCATGATAAAGTGCTCCAATGAGCGTAGGTGGAAGAACATGGGGCCCAATCAAGACATCACCAACAATGCCTGCCCAAACGTTCACAGAAAATCTGTGTTGATGACGTGATTGCACAACTGCATGCGGATTCTCGTCAGCCCACACATGTTGATTGTCAAAAATGACAATTTGATCACGTTGGAATGAAGCCTCATCCGTAAAGAGAACATTTGCACTGAAATGAGGATTGACACAATGTTGGATGAACCATTCGCAGAAGTGTACCCGTGGTGGCCAATCAGTTGCTGATAGTGCCTGCACACGCGGTACATGGTACGGAAACAACTGTTTCTCCCGTAGCACTCTCCATACAGTGACGTGGTCAACGTTACCTTGTACAGCAGCAACTTCTCTGACGCTGACATTAGGGTTATCGTCAACTGCACGAAGAATTTCCTTGTCCATTGCAGGTGTCCTCGTCGTTCTAGGTCTCCCCCAGTCGCGAGTCATAGGCTGGAATGTTCCGTGCTCCCTAAGACGCCGGTCAAATGCTTCGAACGTCTTCCTGTTGGGACACCTTCGTTCTGGAAATCTGTCTCGATACAAACGTACCGCGCGACGGCTATTGCCCCGTGCTAATCCATAAATCAAATGGGCATCTGCCAGCTCCGCATTTGTAAACATTGCACTGACTGCAAAACCACGTTCGTGATGAACACTAACCTGTTGATGCTACGTACTGATGTGCTGTAGATTGCTGTAGAACAATGAGTCGCATGTCAACACAAGCACCGAAGTCAACATTACCTTCCTTCAATTGGGCCAACTGGTGGTGAATCGAGGAAGTACAGTACATACTGACGAAACTAAAATGAGCTCTAACATGGAAATTAATCGTTTCCGGATCATGTCCACATAACATCTTTTCTTTATTTGTGTGTGATGAATGTTTCCTGAAAGTTTGGCCGTACCTTTTTGTAACACCCTGTATTTCTCATATATTTCACATATTTCACACGTATTTGTACACATATTTCACTTGCAGCTCTGGAGAATTTTGCCCCGCAGTCCCTTTTTCGCGCAGCTCAGTGTTCGTGGCACCGTTTCTCGTGAACTATGGGTCGCACAGTGATATAATTTTGCAAATACTGTACTGCGAAACGTGTTGTGAAAAAAGTTGCCAATAACAAAGTAATAAATTAATATACCATGCCAGACGCGGCAGTTTTACCGCAAATGTAGTAGGCGATAGGTTTTTTTTTTCTTTTCCTCATTTCGTGGGGGTTGTCAGCGAGTATAAGCCTCAGAAAGGTTTGAAATTATGTGCAAAGTTTGTTTCAAATCATTAAGCGCTCTCCTTCTCAAATACTCGATGTATTTTCGTGCCCTGAACTGCGATTCTTTTTCACCCCATCCCCACCCCTTTGAGAGACAGGTAGCCCTTTCCAGACAGTATGTGAAACGTGTACCATGCTTGGTTGAAATCGACCCATTGGTTTACGAGGAAATGCGTAATATACATACGTTTTCATATATGTATGCCAGTTGTATTTCATTTGGTAACAATATTTGCTTTCAGTATGCTTGAAAATGAGCATATGTCGCCATTACAATCCCAACAAACATTTCCAACAACGCATTAAGTAAAAATTTTTAAAGTAAAAAACTTCTAATGGCTAGATAGCAATTTTACAATTACAATTACGGAATGATAACTAGTTTCGGTTACTATCCACAGCCATCTACAAATCGCTCAAACTGTAAAAAAGCGGAGAACATGCTCTAGAATGCATCATTTACTACGGTGACATGCATTCGTAAATACCAAGAAAATGACAATGTGTCGTTTAAAGGCTACATCAAAAGTTCTTTATTTGCAATTGTATTTTAGGTATTACACAACTGCAAATAATGAGCTTTTGATTCAACATTTTAAATAGCGTACTGTCGTTCTCATAGTATGTTACCGACTACAGTTAATGATGCTTTCCAACGCATATTCATCGCTTTTTTACATTTTGAACGATCTGAAGATGGTTGTGGATATCACACGAAACTAGTTCTCGAGCTCTAATTCTAATAGGAAAATTGGAGTCCAGGCATTAAAAGTTTTTTACTCCAAAATGGTTCAAATGGCTCTAAGCACTATGTGAAACGTCCCCTTAGAAAAATTAGTGAATTACTGTGCTGGTAAACCCCTTACGTTATTTGATTTTCAAACAGTTGAGCAAAACTGAACGTACTCAGACATTTCTCTCTTTACTTATTCTGATCATCACTAAACTGACACACAATATTTTTAGCGCAACGCAATCTGACTTTTAATAATCCCTACAAAACAATGGCCCTGACTAACAATAACCTATATCTTTCATGAATCACTTACCTCACAAAAATCTTCATTACTCGAACTACTGCCAGCTAAATAAAAGATTCTGACTACTGAAGGCACTAACTACTGATAGACATAGTTAGCAAATGAAAGATTTTGATAGAGAACAAACAATGTATTTACCTTAATAATGTTCAAAAGTCATTATATATATATATATATATATATATATATATATATATATATATATATATATATATCAGTTCATGACATCCAGTCTTACAAATTTACTGTCTCTGGTGGACACACGTCCAGATCATCCGCTCTCAAAACTACGCTATCTCTCTCCCCACATCCACCACTGCTGGCGGCTCACCTCCAACTGCGCAACGCTACGCGCTGTTCACATCCAATTTCCCAACACTACAATAGCCAACAACAATGCAAACCAGCCACAGACTGCACACAGCACAGCCAGTGATTTTCATACAGAGCGCTACGTGGCGTTACCAATAAAAAAAAACCTAAATAGCCTACTTACATATGGGACTTAACATCTGAGGTCATCAGTCGTCCCCTAGACTTAGAACTACTTAAACCTAACTAACCTAAGGATATCACACACATCCAAGCCCGAGGCAGGTTTCGAACATGCGACTGTAACAGCAGAGCGGTTCCGGACTGAAGGGCTTAGAACCGCTCGGCCATTACTTCAAAACATTTTTATTTAATAAATTACATTAAGACCATCGTCTCCACCCTAACTATGTCAGGCTTTACTAATTTCTAACAGTCGTAAGCGGAATGACTAAATTCAATCATTACATAGAGACTGTGGGCCCAGAACCCATCAAAATTTCAAATGCAAATGTCACAGTTTAGATGCTCGCCCTAGATCGCCAGGGCCTTGCGCCACGTGCAACAGAAAAGTACCGGGACACAACAGAGGCTGGCCCCGTTAACGTTTCTTTTCAGCACCGCATGCTCTCACCGGCGGCTCCTTAAGTACCTGCATACTTGCGGGGGCTTACACGCTCTCGTAATACTCAAAGGAGGCCCCATCATTAATTGGGGATCGCTTTCTGCAGCCAGGCTGCGCAGCGCAGAGACAGAGCAAATAACGACAGAAAAAGTATCGAGACCGAAATAGGAACTGTAAGGGCGGACCCGCTCGTAAAAGGGGAGGCTAGTCTTAAGGGCCATTGGAGTCACCTAAAGGTGGCGACTCTTAAGATGCAGGAAAGAAGACGACGTCTCCTTTTATTCAATACAGGGAGGAAACTTTGAAGGAAGGAGTGTTTGTAGCGGCCCGCTTTCGGTAATGGAGAGTCCCGAGAAACGGGCAAGGAGCGGGCAAGGCGGTCCCCACACGTGCCGGCAAGCAGCTTAAGCAAAGCGCCCACAGGCAGAAAATAAGTTAAGTTTCGGCCCGCGACTGCCCGTCTCCTGTCTGCGGTCGGTTCTGCGGCGCGCAGCAATCCGCTTTGTCAGCCGAGACGAAGGAGCTCTTGACTTAAATTTTAATGAGTAGCGGCAAATTCTTTCTCTCCCTTCCTTCGTGTTCTATTCGCCACCGTCCCTCCTGCTGGCGGAATTTTTTTCCCCCCTCGGAGGCGGGCGCACGCTTTCCTCAGGGCCTCCTCTGCTAGGAAGGCTGCATGTCATTGCACCGTACGTTCACATTCTGCAGAATTACTGAATCGCATCTCGAGCAGAACATGGAACTCGAAGAGATTCGGTAATGGAGAATGGGAGTCTGCTCTGCAAATAAGAATCCAGCGCCTTAACTAACACCAGTAGCTCTTTGTATTAGGACCTTCAACGGTGTGTTTTTAGATTTCTGTACCTCGTGGCAAAAGTAATTTGTACTGGCCAACGATCACAAGACATGAGACCTTGGGTTAGGGATGTTCGATCAACGGTGATGTTTATAAAATTCACTGTCCAGTCACACTCCAAGATACTACTCCAAGCAGGTGTAAAATGGATGTGCGCAACGGAAAGCAATGAACGCTAAAATGAAGATTTGGCCCTGTCTGACTACCCCCTGAAGCAGATCTTAGGATCTCTTAATTCTATAAATTACAATCTAAACATAAATGAATGATGAAGGCAACTAATCCTACTGAATGATATACGTTGTTCCTGCTTATATATTTATTGTATATTAAAAACAATCTTTATTACAAATGTTTACATTTCCTAACTAAAATTACTGACCCATTGAACAACTCTGTCCTTTTATTATGACTGCGCTATCTGATATAAATAACGCGAAATGACTGATATCATCTATGTACCAAACACAAGGAGACACTACTTTTAAAGATGATCTACAGTGGAGCGCAATGTCAGTGGAAATAAATCCTACGTGATCACAGATGTTTGGCCTTATAGTCCTTAATAATCCAAAGCAATTAGCAATATCACCGTATGTACTGCGTCCGGTGGGTCGGAGTGATGGTTCTCGTACACGTCTGCGACGATGGAAGAACTCCAGCCACAAAATAAACTATTTCAAAGAGAAGGACGGCTGAACGCGGTCCTCTGACTACTATACTCTAATACTGTCTTCTCCTCTCTGTGTTCTAAAGACGATAAACGTGAACTCCCAGCCACAAGGACGGAGTTCAGATATCGTCTCAACGTAAGTATAGGCAGAAGAAGTGCTCTCAATCACTGAATGCTGCGTACTCAATGACGACTTCCAACCCAGAGGCGAAGTCCAGAATCGTATAAGTTCACAACAGTACAGTGCCTAACCGTTCTAACTATAAAATCTCGTCAGAGCAAAGACAGCGAGTCCGTCCGTACCAACAAGAAGCTGATACTGAGCGACCGTCACACACGGGAGCTCAAAACGGAAGACCGCGTCTCTCCAACGCTGGCTTCGCAGCAAGGCTCGGCTCCCCACCATCGTAATTCCGAAAACGAATCATATTCCCGAAACCGCGGAATATTCTCCCTCTCTACAGATTCTTCCGAACGCCGACCAACCATATTTTAGTCTTTTGTCGTCCAGAGCGGAAAGTTTGCGAGGAAAAACCTATACAATGGTACGCTTCTGAGTAAAAGTCCTTGGAAATAACCCAGTGTGCATGGTTTCCGAGGTGCTGCTTCTTCGTTCCTCTCACCTGCGTCCGAGATTTTCAGCGTTTCCTAAGTATAATCCTACCTGTTCGGCTACAATAACAGCCGGTCGCGACTCTATTGTGCTCCAGCGCTTAGGTGCTACGACGTCCGTCTTGCTATTTCCTGTGTTTAAGCAGGACCAACACACCGGTATGGGCCTTCCACCCAGTGTTTCTGTTCCGTCAGCCGTTTCATTTCCACTGGCGTTCCAACCTCTACTAGTATAGGCAATCATTCATTACTCTGTTTTTATAATAAAGACACTCTGTCACCTTTCATGCAATAAGTGTTAACAGTTATTTACAAGATGTACATATTCATATATACGATGTACAATCTATCACATGATACCTAATTGTGTTTGTAGATCATGGCAAAGTATGTGGATGAGTGTTTGAAGGTGCGAAATTATAGCCACCTGACCAGCTATCAGAAGCCTGAATAACCTCGTTTTACAACGCAGACCGCAGAGAGGCGTGCAGGAAGAGAGTGAGGATCTGGGAGGCACAGGCAGGGATGTGGAGCTTTGTCGACTAAAGTGTCGCGACCAGCTGCGCTGGGGTTCTCAGTTGAGGATCCTTGGCGCGAAGAGCACGATCGAGGTGGTCCCACAAATTCTCGATTTGGTTTAAATCCAGGGAGTTCGGTCGCCAGGGGAATACAGTAAGCTCATCTTGGTGCCCTTCGAACCACACACGTACACTGCAAGCTGTGTGACATGTCACATTGTCCTGCTGGTAGATGCCTTCACGATGAGCAAAAACAAACTGCATGTAGCAGTGGACATGGTCCCGAAGGATACATGCATACTTGTGTTGAGCCACTGTGCCTTCCAGAATGACGAAATCATCCAGGGAATACCCTCCGGCCTGGACCCTTCCGACAATTGCTACTGGGTGTTTGCTTTCAGACGTTCCACACCGTTCACGCCAACAGCCATCTGTCCGATTGAGCATAGAACGTGATTCATTTGAAGAGACCATTGTCACCATTATGTGGACTTCCGAGTGCGGCACAGGCGTGCAAACTCCAGCCTTCGTCCCCGATGAACGGCAGTCACCATTGGTGCATGGACCATGAGCCTGCGGCAGTCGTTGAGGAGCTACTGTTGGTAGCCCCTTGGTTCATGTGGGAGGTCAACGGCTCACTAGTTGCATGTCTATTCGACCGTACACATCTTTGTAGCCATCGTTCACCTCTGTTATCTATGGCCCTTGGTACTCCACAGCTACCTTGGCGCCAGTTTTGGATGATACCATTTTGCCGTGCACTGTATATTTTAACCACACGAACATTTTACAAATTTAACCGTTTCGCCCTTGTCCCGAAACCCTCTGATCAAGCCCTTTTGGATCTCAGAAAAATTGCTCCGTTTCCGCGTTACGGCAGCGACTGCACTGTTTTCTACTTCCTCCTGATAGACTTGTATACCCTCCACTGCTGGTGCTGCCACCTGCCATCTGTGAGAGCCAATGATCATATTAATGTGACCATACCATGTATCTATGCTGCGAGTTTAAACGTCGATGTTTCAATAAAAATAATGAAGCCTTGAAACAACAAGACATCGATGCCAAAAACCTTCGACGTTGTCAAAAAAACGTGGTACTTGTTACCATTGTTAGTTAACATCTCTCATAAAGACACCAGTGCAACACATTAGTACTTGTCAAACGTGGGCAAGAGGCGTGCATGAGAGTGTCAGGATGAGGGGGGAATACAGAAGTGGCTAGTCGTAAAATTCACGTAGAAAAGTACATTCAAGCAGTAACGAAATCCCAGTAACTAGTGTACTGAATACCAATGTAAATGGCACGCCACCAATACAGACTATTGGAGAGAATCTGGGCATCACAACACAAATCGAAAACGCTTGCTACGAACTGAATATGTTAATATATTAGCCAAATAATCTTCATCTGCGTCTACGTGGTTACTCTGCATTTCGCACTTAAGTGCCTGGCAAAGGGTTCATCGAACCATTTTCATACTACTTCTCTGCCATTCCACTCTCGAATGCCGAGTGGGAAAAAGGAACACCTAAATCTCTCTGTCCGAGCTCCGATTTCCCTTTTTTATTATGATGATCATTTCTCCCGACGTAGGTGGGTGTCAATAAAATATTTTCGCATTCGTAAATAGATCTCGCTTCAGAGAAAACCGCCATTGTTTCAGTGACTGCCACCCCAATCCGCGTACCATATCAGCGACACTCTCACACCTATTGCGCGGCAACACGAAACGAGCTGCCCTTCCTTGCACTCTTTCGATGTCCTCCGCCAATCTTACCTGGTAAGGATCCCATACCGCGCAGCAATATTCCAGCAGAGGACGGACAAGTGTAATCTAGGCTGTCTCTTTAGTGGGTTTGTCGCATCTTCTAAGTGTTCTGCCAAGAAAGCGCAGTCTTTGTTTCCCCGTCCCCACAATATTATCTATATGGTCTTTACAATTTAAGTTGCTCGTAATTGTAATTCCTAGGTATTTGGTCGAATTGACAGCCCTTAGATTTGTGCGATTTATCGTATACCCAAAATTTATCGGATTTGTTTTGGTACCCATGTGGATGACCACGCAGTTTTCTTTGTTTAGTGCCAATTGCCACTTTCGCACCATTCAGAAATTCTCTCTAGATCATTTTGTAATTGGAATTGATCATCTGATGATTTTACTAGACGGTCATCTGCAAACAATCTAAGGGAACTGCTCAGATAATCACCTAATTTATGTAAATCACGAACAGCAGAGAGCCTATGACACTACCTTGTGGAACGCCAGATATAACATCTACTCGATGATTTATCGCCTATCACTACGAACTGTGACCTCTCTGAGAGGAAATCACGAATCCAGTCACACAACCGAGACGATACTCCATATGCATGCAATTTGATTAATAGTCGCTTGTGAGGAACGGTATCAAAAGCCTTCTGGAAATCTAGGAATATGAAATCGATCTGAGATCCCTTGTCGACAGCACTTATTACTTCATGGCAATAAAGAGCTAGCTGTGTTGCACAAGAACGATATTTTCTGAATCCGTGTTGGTTATGTATCAATAAGTCATTTTCTACAAGGTGATTCATAATCAAAATCCTACTGCAAATTTAGATCAGTGATATGGGTCTGTAATTCAATGGGTTACTCCTATTTCCTTTCTTGAATATTGGTGTGACCTGTGCTACTTTCCAGTCTTTAGGAACAGACCTTTCGTCAACTGAGCGGTTGTATATGACTGCTAAGAAAGGTGCTATTGTGTCTGCATACTCTGAAAGGAAACTGACTGGTATACGATCTGCCTTTCTTAAGTGATTTGAGTTGTTTCGCAACACCTCAGATATCTACTTTTATGTCACTCATGCTAACAGCTGTTCTGGTTTCGAATTCTGGAATATTTACTTCGTCTTCTTTCTTGAAGGAATTACGGAAAACTGTATTTAGTAACTCCGTTTTAGTGGCACCATCATCGGTAACATTTCCATAGCTATCGCGCTGTGACGGTATTGACTGTTTTTTGTCACTGATGTACTTTACATATGACCAGAATCTCTTTGGGTTTTCTACCATATTTTGAGACAATGTTTCATTGTGGAAACTATTAAAAGTATCTCACATTGACGTCCGCACTAAATTTCGAGCTTCCGTGAAACTTAGCCAGTCTTGAGGATTTTGCGTTCTTCTGAATTTGGCATGCTTTTTTCGTTGCTTCTGCAACAGTGTTCTGACGTGTTTTGTGTACCATGGTGGATCAGTCCCGTCTCTTATTAACTTATACGGTATGAATCTATCTATTGCTGTTGATATTGTATCTTTGAATTTGAGCCGTATCTGGTCTACACTTACATAATTAACTCGGAAGGAATGCTCTCTTACGAAGGCATCAAGAGAATTTTTATCTGCTGTTTTAAATAGATATATTTTGCGTTTATTTTTAGTGGTTTTGGTTGATACGGTTTTGAGCCTCGCTACAATGACCTTGTGTCCAGTAATCCCTGTATCCCTCATGACGCTCTCTATTAGATCGTGATTATTTGTGGCTAAGAGGTGAAGTGTGTTTTCGCAACCATTTACAAAACGTGTGGGCTCATGAAATAACTGTTCAAAGTAATTCTCAGAGAAAGCATTTAGTACAATTTCGGAAGATGTTTTCTATCTTGCACCGGCTTTGAACATGTATTTTCGCCAACAAATCGAGGGTAGATTCAAGTCTCTACCAATTATAACTGTATGTGTGTGGTACTTATTTGTAATGAGGTTCAAGTTTTCTTTGAACCGTTCAGCTATTATGTCATCTGAGTCGGGGGGGAGGGGGGGGGGTTGGTAGAAGGAGCCAATTATTATTTTGGTACGGCTGTTGAGTATAACCTCTACCCATAGTAATTCTCAGGAACTATCTATTTCAACTTCACTACAAGATAAACTACTACCAACAGACGAAAACACACCACCATCTACTTTATTTAAGCTGTGCCTTCTGAACATGGTTTGCGCCTCTGTAAAAATTTTGGCAGAATTTACCTCCGGCTTTAGCCACCTTTCTGTTCCTATAACGATTTCAGCTTCAGTGCTTTCTGTCAGCGCTTGAAGCTCTGGTACTTTTCCAACACAGCCACGACAATTTACAACTACAATACCGACTGTTGCATGGTCGATTCTCGTCGTTTCTTTGCCTTGTACCCTTTGAGACTGGAGCCCTTTTTGATCTTTCCCGAGTCTGCCTATCCTAAAAAACCGCCCAGTCCACGCCACACAGCCCCTGCTACCCGTGTAGCCGCCTCCTGTGTGTAGTGGACATTTGACCTATTTAACGGAACCCGAAACCCCACCACCCTATGGCGCAAGTCGAAGAATCTGCAGCCTACACGGTCGCAGAACCGTCTGAGCCTCTGATTCAGACCCCTCCACTCGGCTTGTACCAAAGGTCCGCAATCGGTCCTGTCGACGATGCTGCAGATGGTGAGCTCTGCCTTCATCTCGCTAGCACGACTGGCAGTCTTCACCAACTCAAATAGCCGCCAGAAACCAGAGAGAATCTCTTCCGATCCATAGCGAAACACGTCATTAGTTCCGACATGAGTCACCACCTGCAGTTGGCTGCACCCTGTACCCATCATGGCATCCGGAAGGACCCTTTCCACATCTTGGATGACTCCCCCTGGTATGCACACGAAGTGCACATTGGCTTTCTTCCCGTCTTCAGTTGCCATATCAACGTTGCTCCATCCTAGATACAAGAACATAATCTTTCAAGATGCTGTAGCATGCTCAATAATTCGCTTTTAGTTGTTGATACGATTGTCAGTGAGGATGGACAACACATTGGTATGATACAATATTGCAGTGCCGGTGTTATTTCGAATTACCATGCAAAGTTCCGTCGGATATGCATACATGTCCGAAGGACCAGGCACTGCAGCGCCTACAGCCGTTATGAAATACATGAAATATATTCGCAGGCGAATATGGACAACCATCAGCTGCGTAATGGAATGATGATGATGATGATGTCACGTCTCCGTGGCAGAGCATGGGGGAATGATGCGGGGGACCCACACCGCTGTATGAGGCAAGGCCCTAGTGGAGGTGGTTTGCCATTGCCTTCCTCCGACTGTAATAGGGATGAATGATGATGATGAAGACGACACAACAACACCCAGTCCTGTCGGGGCAGGCAAAAGTGTGTTTTCACAACCGTTTACTGTTCGCGTGGGCTCATGAAGTACCTGCTCGAAATAATTTTCAGAGAATTGTCGTCATCATTGTTTCCGCTCACTTACTTTTCCCGATAAAAATAAGTACATGGTTTCGACCGTCATTGATGGTCGGCTATAGTTGCGCACCTCGGGTCACGCCTGTCATAGAACGACACTTTCCGTCAGTGGATGATTTAGTCGGCGCGAGAACACTAAGGCAGGTCCACACCTATAAAACGTTGCGCCAAATGCAACGCACGGCATAAAATATGGCGCATCCGGGAACGTATGAAAGTCATAACGTACCCGAGAATCTTTTCCACGTTCAATGCACACCCTCCAGACCGTGTCGCTTTTCTAACATCAACGGAATTGTCGCCGTAACCAGCTCTCCATGTGGACGCTTCCATTTGTTTTTGCCGCACGAATGCATCTGTACCTCAGTGATTACCAACTTACTAGTGAGTAAATAATCGTTATTTCTCCACTCTACAACACTGCATGAAATATTAACTGACGATGAATTAGAAGCTATTCTTAATTACAGCAACGCAGAATTATCTGATTGGGAAGATGACAAACTCTGGTTTATGACTGAAGATTCTTCTGCTGAGCTTGATGAAACTGACTGCTAAATAATAAGAACGTTAAGGTGTCGTGCCAGTAGCTAGGAGAATAGGACGTCCTTGTACAGTGAATTCCTCTGACAGTGAAGAAGTAGACGACGTAGAAAGTGTGAATAAAAAAACCAAGAAAAGCTGGGCTACATTCAGTTCCTGAAGTTAGGTCTTACAATGTTGGCCAACTGCCAAAGTTTGTGGAGGCAAGGAATGCCTCAAAATGCAGGAAACCCAGCTGCAATTTAAGATAAGAGACATGTGCGTCAGATGTGCAATGTATGGAACGTACTTGTGTATTGGGAAAAATAACTGTTTTGAAGCCTATCATACAACGTAAAGATGTATAGAATATCAAATTATTTCTTGGCATAAATTATTATATAATTATTATTTTCTTACATGTGTGAAGTTGTTTTAGAGCATCAACAAAAACCGGTATTGAAATTCATACAGGGTGTTCGGAAATTCCCTTTACAAACTTGTAGGGCTTGTAGAGGGGAGTGAGTACACAACCCATGTCTAGAAACGTCATCCAACGGGGCTACAGAGCATCGAAGTTATAGGCGCCGACGCCTGCAGATGTATATATCTATAGGGTGATTCCTTGTTGAAGCTACAGACTTTCGAGGATGGCGGAGAAGGATAAATGTATCAATTTGAGATCAGAGTCACTCTAAAGGAAACTAACGAATCGAAAGTTATAAAGGAAAACCGTTCTGATATCTCTGACAGTGGAATACATGTACTGGTGCTGTTGTTGCTAAGATTGTAGAGTATGCAGCTTTCACCAAAACAAGAAAAAATGTCTAGAAAGATGGCCTCTAAAACGCATACCTCAAGAGCTATGAACACTCGTTCTATGGAAGAAATGTATTTTACACCGCCGAAGATGAACAAACTACATTGATATGTGTGTGTGCGTGTTTGTGTGTGTGTGTGTGTGTGTGTGTGTGTGTGTGTGTGTGTGTGTGTGTGTGTAAGTACAATCTAATTTCTGCACCATTTCAGTGCAGTAATGTGTTCATTGTAAATATTATAGTAGTTCTATTACATGTTTATTACCTTATAAATGAAAAAAACTTTTTTTTATTATAAATTCAGTGCATTAATGTTTGTAAAACGATCCTTTCATATAGTGTTCATTAAAAAATGACGATCATTCCACTTGAGATCTGTGGAATCGTACATTAGCTTATTTGTTTGAGTTGTAAATATTTGTCATGTATTATTGTTTTTCTGACACGTTCTACATCCTCGAGAACCTCCTCACTACAGATCAATTGGAATGAAAGTAAATCTAATTTAATCTAATCTAAAGAATCCAGAGCCTTAGCTACCTCATCAGTTACATATTTTACAGCCTCACTTCAAGAACAATGAACTCGTAGCCTGAGCTCTACATCTGCGCTGGGACAACAACACGTATAGAAGATGCCAGGTTAGATCAAGCTATAATTAGTGTGCAAAACTTCAATGCATAGTGCGACGACCCTAGCTATGGATCCTAAAGTGGAAGATAGAAAAGAAAAACAATTTCTATACGAATAAAAGATGTTAATAAAACAATGTTTGCATTAATATAGTAATTTATTCAATCAAAAACGTAATTAAGCCGATCAGATCTTGGAAGAATATTCAACATTTCACAAACTCTATACATAAATTCTAACTAATTGATTTAATGGTTTTCAGCATTAAACCAACAAGAAACACGCCACACTGACGCAACTGACGCTCTGAAAGTTATTCTCGAATTTTTAACACGAACGAAAAAACAAAGACTGTTGTCCTGATAGTTGCACTTATGAGCCAAAACATTATGACAACCGAGCGAGGTGGCGCAGTGGTTAGCACATTGGAGTCACATTCGGGACGACGACGGTTCAATCCCGCGTCGGCCATCCTGATTTAGGTTTTCCGTGATTTCCCTAAATCGCATAAGGCAGATGCCGGGATAGATCCTTTGCCAGGGCACGGCCGACTTGCTTCCACATCCGATGGGACCAACGACCTCGCTGTTTGGTCCCCTCCCCCAAATTAACCAACCAGCCATTATGACCACCTGCTTCATAGTTTGTTTGTCCGTCTTGGAACGAAATACATAACTGAGTCTCGGCATCAGAGATCTGACAGGTTGTTGGTAGGTTTGTGGAGGTATGTGGCATTAGATGTCTACGCACAGATCACGTAATTCGCGTAAAAAATGGGCCGCTAATTCGAGTACGCGACCCAGATGGGTTCCAAAGGATTTACATCAGGTGAATTTGTTCCCTGACACATCAACGTGGGTTCAGTATAACGCTCTTCAAACCATTGTAGCACGTTTCTGGCTCCGAGACACGAACAATTATACTGATGAAAGATGACATCGCGATTCGGGGAAGACATCAAGCATTAAGGGATGCAGGTGGTTCGCAGCTGTCAGCGTATCTTCAATATTACCATGGGTCCCACGCAAGCTCAGGAGAGTGTCTCCCGAGCATAACACTTGTAAGGTGTCAGGCAAATCCAACACTTTCCATGAAAACCCTGACATGATAAGCAAATCCAGTAGTATGTCACATAACTCCGAATAAATCGTGACAATAAATTAACCAAAGTAATACGAGTAACGAGTGAGCAAATGGAATACCACAGACTAACACAAGAATAAATGCATGTCATACCTTCCCACCGTGAGACAGACGCAGTTCCGAGGGGAGAAACGAGAACAGAAGCCGAGAGCAGAACCGTGTTGAGCGAGAAGGCCCTACGATAAGGGACGGACGGACACCCACGTCGCCAGCTAACCGCTACGATCGCACCACCCGCAAGTTTTTAGCGTGAGACTTTTTCGCGTCTCTGTTACTTTAGGACCACCCCCCAGCCCATGTTAAAAGCTAGAGCCCTCCAGAAGAACAGTATAGATCTTACGATAACACAAAAAGGGCCACACCACCCGCAAGTTTTAGCGTGAGACTTTTTCGCGTCTCTGTTACATCAGGACCACCACCCAGCCCATGTTAAAAGATAGAGCCCTCCAGAAGAATATAGATCTTACGATAACGCTAAAAGGACCACACCAGCTGCAAGTTTTGGCGTGAGACTTTTTCGCTTCTCTGTTACGTTGCAAACTTTAAAAACATTGCCCCACCACGAAAAGTATAACGTTTCTCATTGGATAGACAGAATTTTTGTAGGCGGAGCTTAAGGTTAACATTGAGACCCTGATTGGTCAGATGAAAACACAGCCAGATAGTTTTTTTTAAAACCAACTTCGGTAAATTGTAGTAAGGAGAAGTTAGAGGAGAGTTGCTTGAGAGTTGCTTCCGAGAGGGCGAGGTGAGCGGAGCTGTGCTGCCTGTCGCCCCCTGACGAACACCGACAAGGTAATGAACGCACGCGATGCCGCATAACAGCGCATAAAGCTTCACTCAGAACTGCAGAAGTCTCATCTGTTACACCCCCTTTTTGCGTAATACTAGTGTCGATCGTCAATTAAAGCTCATGGTGTTCACATTTGTCACTTGAAGTAAAAATCTGAAACGCGATGATTTTTTTTCTGTTATATAGTTATTGAGAAGCCACATCAGCCACTGTAATTTACGACAAGTCAGATAAGTAATTAAAGATAATTGAGGGTCACTGTAAACCATTTTGATAGTTTTCTCTCTTATGAAACTTAAATTAAAACTAGATTATAGATGTGATATGGCATAGGTCATCCTTCGATCCATTGTAGAACTTGGAAACCCACTCAGGGAATATTCGTTCACATTTTTGTTGAACGCAGTTGGTTTTTACCATCCTGTATTAAAACATTTCCTTTTATCAACAGTGCAATTTATAAACAATGTTTTGTGAGTAGAATAAAATTTCCAATGGTAAACTTAACTGATTTTTCGACGTTATTTTACCAGCTAACTAAAAATAGAAAAGCCTTGAACCCCTTCCACTAAATTTAGTTAGTATTAAGATTCTTTTACAGGGAGTGCAGCGGAGCTGACGCTGAAATCATTAAGTATTTGGTTATATCATCGCTAGTCGCACTGAACTCTTCTGAACTCTACATGCCATGTGTGGTCTGGCGTCTCCTTACCAGCAACAGGTCCCAGGTTCAAACTAGTCAATTCCCTAAAAAACACGCTCAGAGCGTCGTTGCGCGAAACTGGTAGGGAGACACTATATAGAACAAACAGACACCACGCAGAATTTTTAGACACTGCTCCCACAATCCTGCGTCCGTGGCGCGCTGCAAGTTTCGCGCTGCTGTTCACCTCAATGACGGCCTTTGTGGAGACGACCATCGACCTAGTGTAGCAATAATGTGGTACATCCGAAGAGCTGACAGGTTTCCATTGATCGACGGTCGAATCCCAATGGTCCCGTACCCACTGCCATCGTAATTGGCGATGTCGTTGGGTCAACATGTGAACGCGCAGGGGTGCACGACCTCGTCGTAAACCAGATCCTGCAGGTTTTCTGCAGCAGACCAGAGTTCCATGTTCAAAAATGCTCGATGAACGGTGTGCTCCGAAACACTTGTGCGTGCACCAGCATAATACTCTTTCGACAGAGATGCTACGGATCACCTTCCATCCTACTTAACAAGGCAGATAAGCCTCCGGACCCCACGTTCTGTGGACGTCCAACTATTTAGTGCCTAGTGGTAGTTTCACTGTCTGAGCCGTGCTGCGGCTCGCGTTGGTGCTGTTTGTAGGTTTCCGCCCTCTGTTGGAGGCCAGACCGTATCCTTTAGTTGCCATGACTGCAGTTGTTTGTCTTCTTCTCATCTTGACTGGCGCCACTCGTTTCGCAAGCGTTACCTGTCCGCTAGTGGCAGCAGCGGCGGTTATCGATATGTAGTAACTGTTGTCCTATCTTTGGGGCGACGTAGTTGTTTTTCTGTGACGTGTGAGTGGGGCAGTTCGTTTGGGGACTCAGGAGGAGCCAGGTCCGCCCAGTGCCAGAACACGCCGGGACCGCTGGCAGTGCGCGTGGACTGCCGTATGTAAGGGCTGTGGTCACGAGGGTGCATGGCCTCGTCGTAAACCAGATCCTGCAGGCTTTAAGATGAGTGCATTTCAATCCAGGTAGAGAAACCTCCACCATTGTGATATCTCGCGATTCTCTGGTGACTTGTGTTCGTGTTGCTGCTCGTAGTGTTGCCAAGGCGAAGAACAGCAGTGGAGTGCTTGGGGAAAGCGGATCTGATTAACTTTCCTCGACTTCTTATTACCATTTACTGCGTTCAACTTGTTACTATTTGTTAGGCCCAACCAGGGTTTTTTTTCCTGCCTGGTGGCCACTAACGCCCCAGTTACCTGCCCTGGGGGTTAGTGTATGTAACGGTAGTGTACGTTTCCTCCCCTTGCCGCTGCTGTCTGGTAAGGCGTGTGGTTTTGACAGCTTTCTTGATTGTAGGCCGTTTGTGATTCTTCTACTCTGGTGGTAGTGATTCCTTTCTCATTCCAGGTGCTCTAAGCACAGTATTCTGGGGGCGTAGTGCAGTCCGCCTTCTCCAGCTTTGGCGTGTTGTTTCATTATTGGGCAGGTACCTTCAGCAAGATTATCATTAGTCATTCGTTAGACTGCCATTAGTCAGAGTTACTATCTTGTGAAGTGAATGCAACTCTTGGCTGCCTATCTCATCTCTCGCGAACGTGTTTGTTGCCGGAACTTCCCAGAGGTCGATTCCTGGAGCACCGTCTGTGACTGGTCCTAGTGTTTTATTATTGTGTTATATATTACCATACCTTGTAATGCCTACATTAAAGGTTATGTATGCCTAGTTAATAGTTCCGGTCGCCTTCTGGAATAAATCTAGCAGTGTAAGGGTTGTGTTACAAGGTTACCGTCATCTTATTTCACCTGTTTGGTGATCATTTGCTTATTTCTTTGAATGAAACTTTGCTTGTATTAGCTGTTTTACTGCAGGTTTCTAAATTTTTTGTATAATTGCCGTTTCTGGCGTGTAAGTCCTTCAGCCGTGATTGTGGTCATTTGCTTTAAAAAAAACATTCGATATTTTATTTTAGCAGTAAGCCTTAAAACCTTATTTACTGCCATTCCTGGTGTCTGATACCTTCTGCTGTGTTTGTGGCAACTTACTTTTTAATATTTCAATACCTCTAAGCTATAATCACAGCGAGTTCTCAAACAACTTAATTTATTGCCATTCTTGGCGTGTAAAGCCTTCAGCCGTCATCACAGTGGCTTGTTTTTTTTAAACATTATTTGTATCTGTATTTTATGGTGATTTGCTAAATCCTAACGCACTGAAAACACTTTTTTTACACAGTTGTTTATTTCTTCTTTAATAACGTGTGGTGTTTTTTGTTTATTGTTGAATCTGGAGTTACTGTAGGAGTTTGTATTGCAATTTCTAGACGTCGGATTATGGGTCCCATACTTTTCGGCGAAACAATATGTGGTGTCACCGCCAGACGCCACACTTGCTAGGTGGTAGCCTTTAAATCGGCCGCGGTCCGTTAGTATACGTCGGACCCGCGTGTCGCCACTATCAGTGATTGCAGACCGAGCGCCGCCACACGGCAGTTCTAGAGAGACTACCTAGCACTCGCCCCAGTTGTACAGCCGACTTTGCTAGCGATAGTTCACTGACAAATTACGCTCTCATTTGCCGAGACGATAGTTAGCATAGCCTTCAGCTACGTCATTTGCTACGACCTATCAAGGCGCCATTACCAGTCACTATTGATGCTATAAAACATGTACCGTCAAGAGCGATGTTCACCAATTATGGATTAAAGTTAAGTATTCCAGAAGCTACGTACCTTTTTTGCTAGCCTCTATTCCTTTAACTGTTACAGACCTCACGCCAGCCTGCGTGAGCTTAAACGCGTGCTTTTCGGCTTCCACCTAGTGGCTTGGATGTCTTGCCAAGCCACAACACAATAAACGCACAATGATACTGCAGTGATATTCTGTACCAATTCATAGGAGAACTTAAGCGAAATACTGAATACTGAATGGTTATTTTCAATAAGATGGTGCAACCGCGCATACAGCTCGCGTTTCAATGTCACTGCTTGCTGATTTTTTTTTTTTTAAAAATCGCATAATTTCACAGGGCTCCACGATCGCCTGACTGACCTAATACCACCTGACTTTTCTGGGGTGCAGCGAAAGCAACTGTCTAGAAAACCGTCCCAAATCGTCGATGAATTGCAAAGTGCAATATCCACTTTCACTGCCTCTGTTACATAAGAAATGTTACAGCTTGTGTTTGGAAACGTGATCAGACGAATTGAATTGTGTATTCAACAACAGGGGGGACACTTTCGACGTTTAATGTGGAAGTTAGTAAGTAAAAATGAATAGTCAATAAATGGGCGTGAGTCGTGCTTCGGTAGCTCAGATGGTAGAGCACTTGCCCGCGAAAGGCCAAGGTCCCGAGTTCGAGTCTCGGTCGGGCACACAGTTTTAATCTGCCAGGCAGTTTCATATCAGCGCTCACTCCGCTGCAGAGTGGAAATCTCATTCTGGAAACATCCCCCAGGCTGTGGCTAAGCCATGTCTCCGCAGTATCCTTTCTTTCAGGAGTGCTAGTTCTGCAAGGTTCGCATGAGAGCTTCTGTAAAGTTTGGAAGGTAGGAGACGAGGTACTGGCAGAAGTAAAGCTGTGAGTACCGGGCGTGAGTCGTGCTTCGGTAGCTCAGTTGGTAGAGCACTTGCCCGCGAAAGGCAAAGGTCCCGAGTTCGAGTCTCGGTCGGGCACACAGTTTTAATCTGCCAGGAAGTTTCATATCAGCGCACACTCCGCTGCAGGGTGGAAATCTCATTCTGGAATAAATTAATAACTTGTGTTTCACTGAGTTTCATTTCGGTATATTCACTGCGGCATATGGCACGCACGGCTAACAATCATACGGCACTGCGGAGAGACTTTTTGAATACCCCGTATGACGGTGAACATTGTCGAATGCTTCCCACATTGCTTTTATAATGGAGGCACGAATTTCTACTAACGTTTTCCTGTCAAAATCTGCACGTTGTTTTTTGAACCGAGATTGCAGCAATCTCTGTTTCCTCGGCAGTTTCTGAATTCGATTATTAAACCACGGGAGGTCCTTTCATCCTTAATCCAATTACGTAGCACATACGTCTCCAGATACAAATTTACAATCAGTTGGACCATAATCCCTCTACGTCCGTCACACTGGAGTTAAGTGCCGCCCATTCATTATCTAAGTGGGATGCTAACAACTGCTTAGCGTAGTCGCTTCTTCTAGCATGAGCACTTCTACATCATTAATCCCTGTTTCTATACTGACACTGTCGATAATGTCGGGCCAGTTTGTTGGCTATAAGGCCTAAAATATTTCCATTGCATGTGGATTGCCTAACTAGTTGTTGGAGGTAGCTTTCGGAAAACGTGTTAGGAAGTACTTCACAACACGTCTGAATTTACCGCCTGCACTTTGGTGACAATAGCATCGATCACAATTATCACACTTACTTTCATAGTTGAAAATAAATGTGATAGAAGCAGCGACCTATGGAGAATAATTCCACTGGGGGAGAATAATTCCACGGGGACCATGAGACAGCTTTAGAAGACGTGAGGGGTAAGCAGTCCTCTCTTCCAACAATCTTCGAAATTCCGAATGCAGAATGTCACAGTTTATCCAACATGCAACTTCACGTAGCGAAAACTTATGAAGTTAACATATTCAAAGGTCCTAATAAATTCGATGTTTATGTCAACTCAGCTTCAAGATTTGTTTGGTTTTAAAACGTGTTGGAGCAATAACAAATGTATCCCTGGGGGAAGAACGAAGAGAATTTACAAAGGGTCGCTCCCCGAATGCTAATATTTTCAGCATTATCAAAATTCTAGGAAAACGACGTGGCCAGTGTAGTGACACATGTTACTATGATCGACTTCGAGAAAGCTTTTGATTCGGTTGTTAGAAAGAGACTGTGGACAATAATGGAGGAAAGAGGACTGCCAATGCATGAGTCAAAAACGTGTTTGAGGATTCCAAAATAACCATAAACACAGGCAGCTCAAAAACAGAAGCAATAATAACTATTGGTACCAGACAAGGACACTCTTTAACATGTATATAGAGAATCTCATACGAAAATGGAAAACTGCAATACCTAAAGATATTCAACTGGAAAGATGCTATGCTATATGCAGGTAATGTAGTCCTAGTACAGAATAAGGAATCAGAACATTCGGTGTATAGATTATATGAACTAAGAAGACAATCTGAAAATAGCCACCACTAAAACTAAAGTTATGCCCACAATGAAAAACACTCAGACTGAAGAAAAATTGTTATTGGTGACAAGGCATTGTAACAAGTCTCCAATTTTTATATTTAGGGTTTGGCATCAGCTTAAGTAATGAGAATGGTGTACAGAGTAAAATTAATAAATTTCACCTCATTATTGTGTGGTTTAAATATCATGAAAGAAGGATCTACACCTGAGAGAGACATGGAAAGACCAGAAGGTTTCAGATTGATCATATAATGGGAAGACAGAGATTTAGAAGTCAAGTTTTAAACGGTAAAATATTTCCAGGGGCACATGTGGACTTTGACCACAATTTCTTGGTTATGAACTGAATAAATTGTAAAAGATAGGGAATTAAGGATATGAGACCTGGATACGTTAAAAGAGCCAGACCTTGTTGAGAGTTTCAGAGGGAGCATTCGGCAACGATTGACAAGAGCAGGGGAAAGTAATAAAGTGGAAGACGAATGAATAGCTTTCATAGAAGCAATAGTGAAGACAGTAAAGGATCAAATAGGTAAAAAGACAAGGCCTGGCAGAAACCCTTGCACAACAAAGGAGATACTAAATTTAATTGAGGAAAGGAGAAAATATAAAAATGCAGTAAATTAAATGGGCGAAATGGAATACAAACTTCTAAGAAGAAAGTGCAAAATGACAAAGCAGAAATGGCTAGAGCACCAATGTACGGATTTAGAAGCATGTATCACTTGGGAAAAGATAGATACTGCCTACAGGAAAATTAATGGGGCCTTTGGAGAAAGACAAGCAGCTGTACGAATATCAAGACCTCAGATGGACAATCAATCCTAAGAGAAGAAGGGAAAACCGAAAGATGGAAAGAGTACATAGAGGATCCATACGAGGGAGACGTGCTTGAGGGTATTATTATAGAAATGGAAGAGGACGTAGATGAAGATGAGGTGGGAGGTATGGTACTGCCAGAAGAATTTGACGGAACACAGAAAGACCTATGTCGAAACGGCCCCGGGAGAAGATGACATTCCGTCAGAAGCTACTGGTTGCCCTGGGAAGACCAGCCACGACAAAACTTTTTTGCCTGGTGTGCAATAACATAGGCGAATTGTCCTCAGACTTTATAACGAATGTAATAATTCCAATACCAAAGAAAGCAGGTACTCACTGGTGTGAATATTACCGAACTATCAGTTTAATAAGTCATGATTGCAAAATACTAACACAAATTCCTTGCAGAAGTGTGTAAAAAGTGGTAGGAACTGACTCTGGGGAAGATCAGTTTGGATTCCGGAGAAATGTAGAAACACCCGAGGCTATACTGACGCAACGAGTTATCTTAGAGGATAGGTTAAGGAAATGTAAACCTATGCTTCCAGCATTCGTATACTTAGAGAAAGATTTTGACAGTGTTGAATGGAATACTCTCTTTGAAGTTCTGAAGATAGCAGAGGTAAAATATAGAGAGCGAAAGGCTATTTACAACTTGCACAGAAATCAGAAAGCAGTTATGAGTCGAGGGGCGTAAAAGGGAAGCAGTGGCTGAGAAGGGAGTGAGATTGAGTTGTAGCCTATCCCCAATGTTCCTCAATCTATACATTAAGCAAGCCGTAAAGGTAACCAAAGAAGCATTTGGAACAGATATTTAAGTCCAGGGAGAAGAAATAAAAACTCCGAGGTTTGCGGATGACACTGTAATTCTGTCAGACACAGCAGAGGACTTGGAAGAGCAGATGAAAGGAATGGACATTGTCTTGAAAGGGGGATATAATATCAACATCAACAAAATAAAACAAGGATCATGTAGTCTAAATAAATCAGGTGATGCTGAGAGAATTAGATCAGGAAACGAGACATTCACAATACTAGATGAGTTTTGCTATTGGCGCAGCAAAATAACTAATGATGGCCGAAGTAGAAAAGATATAAAATGTAGACTGGCAATGGCGAGAAAATCATTTGTGAAGAAGAGAAATCTGTTAACGTCAAAAATAGGTTTAAGTGATAGGAGTCTTGAAGGAATTTTTATAAGAATTGCAGCCACTTATGGAAGCAAAACATGAACGATAAGCAGTTTAGACAAGAAGAGGATAGAAGGTTTTGAAATGTGGTGCTGCATAAGAGTGCTGAAGATTAGATGGGTAGACCATGTAGCTAATCAGGAGGTACTGAATAGAACTGATAAGAGAAGAAATTTTCGGCACAACCTGACTGGAAGAAGGGATCGGTTGATAGGACGCTTTGTGAGACATCAAGGGATCACCAGTTTAGTATTGGAGGGAAGTGTGAGGGGTAAAAATGTTAGAGAAAGAGCCCAAGAGTTTAATACAGTAAGCAGATTCAAAAGGATGTATGCTGCAGTAGTTATTCGGAAATGAAGAGGCTTGCACAGGCTAGGGTAGCATGGAGAGCTGCATGAAACCAATCTTCCGACTGAAGACCACAACAGGAAAAACAGAAATTTAAACGAAACCTTAAAGAACAAGAGGAGGAAAGACACAATGTTATAGGTTTACGAAACAATGGCTGTGCCTGTCTTGCTACATGGTAGTGAATCTTTAGTGAAAAAAAGGAAGGTACAAATGGCTCTGAGCACTGTGGGACTTAACATCTGAGGTCATCAGTCCCCTAAACTTAGACCTACTTAAACCTAACCAACCTAATGACATCACACACATCGATGCTCGAGGCACAATTCGAACCTGCGACCGTAGCAGCAGTGCGGTTCCGGACTGAAGCGCCCAGAACCGCTCGGCCATAACGGCCGGCAAAAAAGAAAGGCAAAGGTAGCATACAATCAGTTCAAATGCGATTTTTTCAGGTCTTGGAAAGGTTGCCCGAAGAGAAATGGAGGCAACATCTTACCCGTATGGAAGAAGACAGGGTCCCAGTCATTGTAAATAAGTGCAAACCATCAGAAAAAAGACGCATTGGAAGACCGAGAAAAAGATATTCTTAAAAATATGGAAGTCGGAACAGGAGTATTGCCTAAATCTCGAAATTAGAAGGAGATGCAGTATGTATCACGGCAAGAAAATTCCATTCTTTTTACAAGTTCAGAAATCGAACTGTTGGTCAACCAAAAGATCACACCTGTATTTGTACCCTGTTGAGTAACGAGAAGAGCCATCCGGGTTGCAAGGCCACCCTCACCTGAAATATCGTACATATATTCTTTCTTTCCGGACATATAAAAGAGAATGGAAATACACTTAAGTTGCACACAGCTACCTTTCTCACGCACTTGGAATTGAATACCGCGAGTAGCGTGTCAACAGAAACAACTCGGCCTCAAGCACAGCCTAACTATATACGTACAGACGTAGCCCCTTGTCAGCGGAAGCTGTAGCCGCTTGCTGTGAGTGTGTACTGCCTGTTTTAACGACCGCTGTAGATGGGGGGGGGAGGGGTGGCATTAGCCATGCGCCACGTGCCGCTTGTTCCGCAACAAGTTGCCGAGCCGAGCGGCGGTCGCGCATGTGCACAAGTGGCCGGCCCAATTATCCCCGCCACGTGCGCAGGCCGGCTGCGGTGATTTATTTTCGCGTTCTCTGGCGCCACCCCTCGGCCGCTACGAGTGTTGACCGCCAGCAAGAGACGACAAGCGGTCACCGCTTAACGAGTATGACCCTGTGGGGAAAACAATAACTTCCACCAGCTATCCAGCAGTCTTGCCTTTCCTTTCGGTGGGATAGCAACATGAAATAAGTATTCATACAGTAGGTGATGACAAAACACGATGGTGTGTTGGGATAGTAAATCTCCCATAGCACCGATACGAATAAGTACGATGATGTAGCGTCAGATAACCATGTTCTTGGTAATAAGGCTTCCCGTATGCCATGAATCTATTCTGGGAGAATATATAAGAGCACGGTCTACGACAGGGCAAAATGTATTCGTACAGCGGACTACCTTCAACCAAACAAACGGCTGACGCAGCTCCGAAGTGCATGCCACACTGGTGTAGCCGTGTGGCGGCCGTGAAGCAACAGCACGTCGGACGTGGGTACCGTGGAACAGCAGAATGGGCCGCAAGGGGAAGGAAACGACCATTGAGGAACGAAACATCGTTGTCGCCCATATCTTCAACACAAGTCGTATGCCGAAATTGCGAACATCATAGGACGAAGCCGAGCGACTGTGCAATCTATCATTAAGCGATATAAGGACAGACATGTAGTAACGAACAGTGAACGACACGGTCGTCCACAGAAGCTTACAAGAGAGACCAGAATGCTTCTAAGAATCACCAAGAAAAATCCGAAAACGACAGCGTCGGCACTATCCGCATATATACATGACCACTTCCGAAAGGACATCACACCAAGGGCAGTTCGTACTGTTCTCAATCGTTCGGGCTACAGAGGCCAGGGTCCCGAGACGAAAGCGCTACATCAGCAAAAAGAACAGGAAGTGGCGGATGGAATTCGCGAAACAGCATGTCTCCAAAGCAGCAGACTTCTGGGATACTCTATTGTTTAGTGATGAAAGCAAATTTAATATCGTGCACAATGATGGTAGGATCTTGGTCTGGAGAAGACCGAATACAGACCTCGACCGAAACAACATTCAACCCACGGTGAAGCACGGAGGTGGTGGAGTGATGGTATGGGGCTGTATGTCAGCCTCCGGTGTCGGAAAATTAGTGTTTGTGGAAGGCACCATGGACAGTTTTGTGTATATGAACATTCTCAAACAGAAATTACAACAAAGTGTTGACGCCTTGGGTCTTCCTAGAAATTATTACTTCCAACAGGACAATGATGCCAAACATACGGCGCAAATTGTTCGGCTGTGGTTGCTCTATAACAGTCCACACGCTCCTAAAACACCAGCTCAGAGTCCGGATCTGAATCCCATCGAACACTTGTGGAGTGAGCTGGAAATACGAGTGAGAAAACACGACATCCGTAGTAAGGCCTCTTTGAAAGAGACTCTCCTTCCAGAATTGGAAGGTATCACGTTGGAAACTACAAGAAAATTGGTCCAATCCATGCCACGGAAGTTGCGAGAAGTAATACATCGAAAGGGTATGCATACGAAGTATTAAACACGTTCTCGCTTTGTTAGAAGTGTCATTTTCTGTTGGTGTTTGAATACTTAATTCACAGCGCAGTAGAGAACTTGGCAGACGTTTTTGTGTTTTGTTTTGTAAAGGGTTGTTCATTCTCGTTCTATACAGGGTGTTACAAAAAGGTACGGCCAAACTTTCAGGAAACATTCCTCACACACAAATAAAGAAAAGATGTTATGTGGACTTGTGTCCGGAAACGCTTAATTTCCATGTTAGAGCTCATTTTAGTTTCGTCACTATGTACTGTACTTCCTCGATTCACCACCAGTTGGCCCAATTGAAGGAAGGTAATGTTGACTTGGGTGCTTGTGTTGACATGCGACTGATTGCTCTACAGTACTAGCATCAAGCACATCAGTACGTAGCATCAACAGGTTAGTGTTCATCACGAACGTGATTTTGCAGCCAGTGCAATGTTTACAAATGCGGAGTTTGCAGAGGCCCATTTGATGTATGGATTAGCACGGGGCAATAGCCGTGGCGCGGTACGTTTGTGTCGAGACAGATTTCCAGAACGAAGGTGTCCCGACAGGAAGACGTTCGAAGCAATTGAGCGGCGTCTTAGGGAGCACGGAACATTCCATCCTATGACTCGCGACTGGGAAGACCTAGAACGACGAGGACACCTGCAATGAACGAGGCAATTCTTCGAGCAGTTGACGATAACCCTAATGTCAGCGTCAAAGAAGTTGTTGCTGTACAAGGTAACGTTGACCACGTCACTGTATGGAGAGTGCTACGGGAGAACCAGTTGTTTCCGTACCGTGTACAGCGTGTGCAGGCACTATCAGCAACTGATTGGCCTCCACGGGTACACTTCTGCCAATGGTTCATCCAACAATGTGTCAATCCTCATTTCAGTGCAAATGTTCTCTTTACGGATGAGGCTTCATTCCAACGTGATCAAATTGTAAATTTTCACAATCAACAAGAGTGAGCTGACGAGACTTCGCACGCAACTGTGCAATCACGTCATCAACACAGATTTTCTGTGAACGTTGGGGCAGGCATGTTGGTGATGTCTTGATTGGGCCCCATGTTCTTCGACCTACGCTCAATGGAGCACGTTATCATGATTTCATACGGGATACTCTACCTGTGCTGCTAGAACATGTGCCCTCACAAGTACGACACAACACGTGGTTCATGCACGATGGAGCTCCTGCACATTTCAGTCGAAGTGTTCGTACGCTTCTCAACAACAGATTCGGTGACCGATGGATTGGTAGAGGCGGACCAATTCCATGGCCTCCACACTCTCCTGACCTCAACCCTCTTGACTTTCATTTATGGGGGCATTTGAAAGCTCTTGCCTACGCAACCCCGGTACCAAATGTAGAGACTCTTCGTGCTCGTATTGTGGACGGCTGAGATCCAGTACGCCATTATCCAGGGCTGCATCAGCGCATCAGGGATTCCATGCGACGGAGGGTGGATGCATGTATCCTCGCTAACGGAGGACATTTTGAACATTTCCTGTAACAAAGTGTTTGAAGTCACGCTGGTACGTTCTGTTGCTGTGTGTTTCCGTTCCATGCTTAATGTGGTTTGAAGAGAAGTAATAAAATGAGCTCTAACATGGAAAGTAAGCGTTTCTGGACACATGTCGACATAACATATTTTCTTTCTTTGTGTGTAAGGAATGTTTCCTGAAAGTTTGGCCGTACCTTTTTGTAACACCCTGTATACCAGCATAGCTGCATAGGCGACTGGCCAATGTGTATAGTGCATATCCAATTCGTGTTTTTGGTTTCGTATTGTCAATAAAGGCAATTTACTTTTCACGCTCTAGTGTATGAATATTTATTTCCATTACTGTATGCGGATGGCGGTAGTACCGTGTACACAAGTGCGTTGGTGGAATCAACATTTATACTCAGGTTATTCATGCGAAAAGGCGTCCGACGTGATTGTGGTCACACAACGGGAATTAACAAACTTTGAACGCAAAATGGTAGTTGGAGGCAGACGCAAGGGACAGTCCTTTTCGGAAATCGTTAGGGAACTCAAAATTCCGCCATCCACAGTGTCAAGAGTGTGCCAGGAATACCACATTTCAGGCGTTACCCCTTACCACACACAATGCAGTGGCTGCCGGCCTTCACTTAACGACCCAGAGCAGCGGCATTTGGGTGGAATTGCAAGGGGTAACAAACAAGTAACACTGCGTGAAATAACAACAGAAATCAATGTGAAACGTACAACGAACGTATCCATTAGTACAGTGCGGCGAAATTTGGCATTAATGGGCTATCGCAGCAGACAACCGGCGCGAGTGCCTTTGCTAACAGCACGACATCGCCTGCAGTGCCTCTTCTGGGCTCATGACCGTACCGGTTGGAGTATAGACGAGTGGAAAACCGTGGCCTGATCGGGTGAATCCTGATTTCAGTTGGTAAGAGCTGATGGTAGTGTTCGAGCCGTGGGCCCAAGTTCTCAACAAGGCACTGTGCAAGCTGCTGATGACACCATAATGGTACGGGGCGTGTTTACATGGAATGGACTGTGTCCTCTGGTCTAAATGAAACGGTCATTGACTGGAAATAATCCTGTTTGGCTACAAGGAGACCATTATTAGCCACTCACGGACTTCATGTTCCAAACAGGTGTAACTTTCTCTACAAAAAAAAAAAGAAACAATAAACTTTACGATTGCGTTGAATGAATGTCTGATTGGTGCAATGAGTACTGAACTCGAATTGTCGTGCTGCGTGTTGTAAGTGCAAGTGGTGTGCTTACTCGCTGTTTATGTTAGCAAACTTTACACAAATTGATTGGGCAATGCAACTCCCAATACCAATAAAGCAATACAGTCACTGCAAAATACATTCAGCCCATTAGGTACTGAATCCTCTGGCCCTGTTCAAAACTGGTAACTTTCGTCCCTGTGCACACAACAAATAAACTAAATTGTCTTACCTCTAGAGCACAACGATGGAACGCGATATATTCTGGTCTCTCGTAAAAAAAGTATAAATGCTATCTACAGGCTCAGCAGTGTGCAATGCTGGCCATAATACTTTGAAATGCACATGACATTCTTTTGGCTGATAAACGAGAACATTTAAGAAAATCCAACTTCTTTAAAAAATATATGACCTGGACAGGGAGGCGGTACTGATTATGGTGAATTATTGAGCTTTTTTTAACAAAATTATATTGCAAGTTAAGTTTGCTTTTCAAAAACATCTGACAACTGAAGTTATGTTACTCACAATTGATTCACAAACAATGAGATTTAAACAGCAAGTATTATCTAAATCATTAAACCAGTATAAATGCATATCCTCAAATTACATATCGCTCTGTTAACAAATCTTAAAAATATTACAAAAGTGAAATATCTAACTAGCCTTTTTTTCAAAACGGTTTACGTACATTCTGGGGTTACTCAATAATTACCAACTGTCAGCCAACTCTATACCAACGCGCTGGCAAAACAAAAAAACATAATTATTTAACATCTTTTCCTTGTTTGCATGAAGATTTCTGCTTCCATGTTCAACAATATTGACAAACCTATATTAATCTAACACTCGGTGGCTTCGCACAGCACACCACAAGAACTGCCTACTCCATCGTCTTTCACTCACAGACAGCTACCTACAACTGTGCGCCCAGCGCTCTGTTACTCCACCACTACCATCTCAGACCAGAGGCAGTATCTTTGGCTCTACCGTCGCACAAAGTCAGCGATCGGCATTATCGAGCCTATCGAAGACATACATCGTTTATAGTATACTAGTTTCATTTTAATTTATTAATATCCTTATCTCATTCTGGTGGCAGATACAAGTGTTCCCCAGTAGACTTCTTTCACATGTTACCGAGGAACAGTTGTTTGCGATTCGTTTGAAGAACGTTCTGGGCAGTTCGAGCGAATGATTTGCCCACCCAGATCGCCCGACATGAAACCCGTCAACCATTTATGGGACATAATCAAGAGATCAGTTCATGCACGAAAATCACACACCGAAGGAGTAGAAGAAAGGGTTATGACAAATGTGGGCTTGGTACTAGTAATGAGAGAGGAGAAAGACTAATTAAATACAAAATGGTTCATCGGAGGTAATCAGTCCCCTAGAACTTAGAAATACTTAAACCTAACTAACCTAAGGACATCACGCACATCCATGCCCGAGGCAGGATTCGAACCTGCGACCGTAGCGGTCGCGCTGTTCCAGACTCAACGCCTAGAACCGCTTGGCCACACCGGCCGGCAATTAAGTACTAAGGAATAAAGAGATACACTTGAAGTTGCCTGTGACTGCAAATATTATGATAAAGAACAGCTCAGCACGCAGATCGGTTGAAGAGGAATGGGCATCTCTAAAAATGGACAATCACAGAAGTTGGAATGAAAACATAGGTAAAAAGAAGGTAACTGCGAAGAACCCATGGGTAACAGGAGAAATGCTTCAGCTGACGGCCAAAGAATGAAGTAAACAAATGTTCTAGGAAATTGAAGAATACGGCAATACAATTCACTTAGTAATGCAATAAACAGGAAGTGTAGAGAAGCTAAGACGGAATGGCTGCATGAAAAATGTGCAGAAATCGAAAAAGAAATGGTTGTCGGGAGGACTGACTCAGCTTGTAGAAAGTCAAAACAATCTGAGGTGAAATTAAAAGCAAAGGTGGTAACAATAAGAGTCTAAATTCCACTGTTAAATGCAGAGGAGAGCGCGCATAGGTAGAAAGAGTACACTGAATGCCTCTATGAGGGTGACTTGTCTTACGACGAGAAGAAAAAGCAAGACTCGATAGTGAATAGACAAGGGCTCCAGTATTAGAATCAGAACTTAAAAGAGCTTTGGACAACTTAAAATCTAATAAAGAAGAAAGTACTGACAAAATTCCATCGCAATTTCTAAAAGTATTGGGTGAAATGTTAACAAAATCACTCTTCACGTCAGTGTGTAGGATGTATGAGACTCGCCAGTCTCACTATCGGAAAAATATCATCCACACTATTCCGAAGATTGAAAGAGTCGACAAGTGCGAGAATTATCGCACATTCAGCCTAACAGCCCATGCATCAATGTTACTATCAAGAATAATACAAAGAACCATGGAAAAGAAAATCGATGTGTGTCAGATAATGATCGCTTTGCCTTTAGGAAAGGTAAAGGCACCATAGAGGCAATTCTGACGTTGCTCTTGATAATGGAAGCAAGACTAAAGAAAAATCAGACACGTTCATAGGATATGCCGACCTGGAAAAGCGTTCGACACTGTCAAATCACGCAAGATGTTCGAAATTCTAAGACGAATAGAGGTAAGCTATGGAGAAATACGGATAATACAGAATATGTAGAAGAACCAAGAGGGAACAATAAGCGTTGAAGACCAAGAACGAAGTGCTCCTATTAAAAAGGGAGTAAGACAGGGATGTAGCCTTTCTCCCCTGCTGTTCAGTCTATACATAGAAGAAGCAATGACGGAAATAAATGAGAGGTTAAAGAGTGGAATTAAAATTCAGCGTGAAAGGATATCAATGATACGATTCTCTGACGATATTGATATCCTGAGTGAAAGTGAAGAAGAACTCTACATGATCTGATCATTGTAGTGAATAGTCTAACGAGTACGGAATATGGACTGAGAGTAAATACAAGAAAGACGAAGCTAATGAGAAGTACCAGAAATGAGAACAGCGAAAAACTTAACATCAGGATTGGTGGTCACGAGGTAGATGAAGGTTAGGAATTCTGCTACCTAGGCAGCAATATAACCCATGACGGACGGATCGGAAGGACATAAAAACAGACTAGCAATGACAAAATGGGCATTCCTGGCCAAGAGAAGTCTACTAGCATTAAACACAGACCTTAATTTGAGGGCGAAATTTCTGAGAATGTACATTTGGTGCAAAGCATTGTATTGTGAGTGTGTAGGTTTTATTTTTTCAAGTTGCAAAATGGATTGATCGAACAAGTACCCTTTGGCTCCTGCAAGAAACAATTTCCAGACAGACGCTCCTAATGTACCAACAAGAACTGCTTGAAAAACATTCAGCTACAAATATCTTCTGGAGTCGTCCACTGTAAGGAAAAGACACAAAAATATTCTATATTCTTATGTAACTAGTGGAATACTTGGGTGCTGGAGTATTGCTAGTTAGTGTAAGAAAAACATTAAATGAACGAAAAATATTATTTATTGCAAAAAAATCTGAGAAATCAAGTGAAACTTTTTCTTACAAAATAATAAACTTCCGGTTTCTTTTCGGAACAGTAGATTACCTCTTATGGATAGGAATGCTATTATATTACAAAGTTTGGAAAGGTTCTTTTCTCCCTTTTCTTTAAGGATATTATTTACTTGGCAGAATGGCTGAGAGCCGTGCCTACACAACTTGAATAACTTTTCTAGGTACGGTCAAGGCTGTCACATGAGAAATGTAATGGAGTGTACTGTTATAGAGGACAGATGGGGCTCACATACACTGTAGCGCACAATACCGTGAGCTGCGACGACTGCTGCCTGCGTCGCTCGCTGTTGACAAATAACGCAACTATCTCTTTCTATCTGCATTGACCTTTGCCAATCAAACTCTCCCTATGTCTTGATGAAGTCAAGTACTCCTATCTGCCCCTAGTCTAATTACTGGGGTGATACACTGGTCAGATAATCAGTCCACCGCGATGCCACTCAATATTCGCTCACAGGCATTTAGCTAGTACTGTGTCCGTGTTCACACCGCACAATAAGTGTGGTGGTCAACACAATGAACAACGCTTAATCGAGAGCGACTCAATATAGAGTATCACTCCGACTCACTAACAACTGAGGTGCTCTCCCAGTGAAGTACTGAGGAGAGACTTTGTTCCTCGTTCTTTGCATACACGTACTAGCACACTCTCTCTCGTTACGTGTTCCCGCTCCAAGAGCGACAACATAACGGCTCCTTTTTTCTGGAAAAGTTGCATGGGTATGTCATTCGCTGTCTTCCCTCACTCCTGTGGCTCTTTGCATCAGAAATATTCGACCGTTCAGCATTGCTCTTAAAACGGGAGAATAACGTTTTGTTTAAGTCGACCAATGCAGAAATATGTAGCATCTCCATTAGGCGTATACTGTCCTCCTGTGAGAACTCCGTAACTATGCAGTCAGTTCGTTACAGAAATGCGTCTTCTGGGTGCTCCCACACAATGTAGCGGAATTTGCTTTGAACTCGAACACGGGGGTCGTTATCCCTTCGCTCTAGCAAAAGCTGTCTTCTCTCTGGGCGGTCGCTTTGGCTGAAGTAGGTATGTTGTTGACTCACCCCTCTGAAAGGACGGGCCTCCCAGCGGGCTGGTTGCCCCTTTAGAACGAAAATTCCTGTGGCCGTCATGTTGTGTATGCCAACCTCGGCTTTCAACCTCAGTGCACACTTGCAATTTACTTATTAGATTTGCATATCGCTTACATGAAGTCATACAAAACTGATTCTACCTTATCGAGTTTGGGTTTGAATGAAGCGTCTTGATGTGCGGAATACGATTGTGAGTACAGAGTATGTAAGATATGAAGGTCAGAAGACCACGCCACCTTACAGTATGATAATGAAATATGAACATGGGAAAACCCGAACAGAAGAAAATTGAAGTATTCGAGATGTGGTGTTACAGGATAACGTTGAAAATTTGGTAGGGAATGAGGAGGAGGAGGTTCTCCAGAGAATATGAGAGGAGACGAATATATGGAAAATTCTGACAAGAAGGTTGGACAGGATGGTAGGACATCGGTTAAGGCAGCACGTAATAACTCCCATGGTACTAGCAGGAGCTGTAGAGGGTAAAAGCTGGAGAGGAAAACAAAGATTCGAATGCATCAAGCAAATATTTGAAGATGTAGGTTGCAAGTGCTGCTGTGAAATAAAGAGGTTGGCACAGGAGAGGAATTGGTAGCAAGCTGCATCAAACCAGCCAGGAGACTGATGACTCAAAAGAAACAGTATAGCTCAATATTTCATCAGGGGACTTCCAGCGACTTGTTGAATCCATGCCACCTTCAGTTGCTGCACTACATCGGAAAAAAGGAGATCTGACACGATATTGGGAGATATCCCATGAGTTTTGCCATCTCAGCATAAATGTAGAGAGATCTAGAAGAGCAGGTACAAGGCAGAGCTGTATACTTGCTGACTAACAATTTGCATTGTTTTTAATCATTGTGGTAGCGTACATTTAGTTCGTAATGCGATGCATTCTAGAATCAGAAGTACTATGATGATGCCGCAGTAAGAGCTCGCCGTTCTCATTTAATTTATTTATTGGAGGCAGTGAAAATTTATTTTCAAGTTTGGAAGTCGGCTATGAGCACAGGCCAGCTCAAAACATTTATTATGCAGAAATGTCATGAAATTCTCTTCAAAGAAAAGACCAAGATTTGGATAACATTGTCTTTAAAGCATGTCCGTAAAGAAGTAGGTAAGAGTTGGACAACAAAAGACCTGTTAACAAAGAGAGATGCAACGAGTACATGCAACAATAATAATCATACTCGTTTGAACAGTCTGAGTAAGTAAAAATGGGTTTCTCATTACTACGATTATCCCACAAAATTGTCATTGGGGTTTACTGTAGAACTCTTGGGAGTCATTCAAAATTGTGATCACAATTTTTTTTTCATGGCCCGCCGCGTGGCCGAGCGGTTCTAGGCGCTACAGTCTGGAACCGCGTGACCGCTATGGTCGCAGGTTCGAATCCTGCCTCGGGCATGGTTGTGTGTGAAGTCCTTAGGTTAGTTTGGTTTAAGTAGTTCTAAGTTCTAGGGGACTGATGACCTCAGAAGTTAAGTTCCATAGTGCTCAGAGCCATTTGAACCATTTTTTTCACGAAATTCTGGAGAACTATTCAAATTTTGTACAGAGGGCTCTAGGACTACAGCACATCTAACAAGAACTCTGAAGAAACGTATATTTCGCAAAAGTCGAGTGCCAACTTCACATACCTCCTCCCCATCCCGCTAAGCCTAACTTATATCTAAGTTGCCTTTCTTTGGGCTGTTGAAAAGAACTTTAAAACCAATAGAAAAGAAGTGGTCGTAGAAGGGTATTTTTTTATGAATCCTTGGTAAATATTCCTCCACAGCAGAAATAAATTTCTAAATCTGCCGCGCGGGGTAGCCGCGCGGTCTAAGGAGTCTTGTCAAGATCCGTGCGGCTCCCGCCTTCAGAGCTTCGAGTCCTCCCTCGGGCATGGGTGTGTGTGTTGTCCATAGCGTAAGTTAGTTTAAGTTAGATTAGGTAGCGTGTAGGCTTAGGGACCGATGACCTCAGCAGCTAGGTCTCACAAGACCTTACCACAAATTTCCAGTTTTCTAAATCTTTGTTAAGTATTAAGAGAAAAAACCACTCTTTCCCATTTCAAGTAATTCCTGAACTATTTAAACCTTATAGCTCACCTGTCATACAGGACTGCCTAGACGTCATGCCACGGAAAACCGTTTCTTGCCTCTGAGATGTAGGCTACCTTACAAAGCATGTTGGTTTGTCATTCCAATACTTCACCTACACAGCTTGACTCCCGTGAATGGCTGCTTATAAGTCAAAGGTTGGGAAAAACATGGTTTTCGCCATATCTCTACTCCTATTACAGCTAGGAGGTTATGAACTCCACAATGCTGACACTCATGAGGCTTGATATTTCTTTGCCAAGTTTGATTGAAATCCATACAGGGTTTGGTAGGAGATGCCAGCCATACAGACATATATACACACTGTTTTACATGTACAACAGATGTAATGATCATGTTTTTGTAACCCACATAAATCAGTCAACTTCGTCAAGGAAGCTAACTAATTTCATATTATATATTCTCTCTGTTTCTACTTAAGTTTGTTTCTCTGGTTTAGAAACTAACTTTCAAAATATTGTTTCAGGTTCATTTTTCAACACGAGAGAAATTAGCTGGTGAGATAAACAAAGCTGGGCAAGGGCGAGTGGGACTCAAACAAGGGACCATAGGCCTTAGCATATTACATAAATTTCCCTTAAGTAGGGCACACACTACGAAAGTTCTGTATAAACTGAATTATGTGTAGAGATAGATTCTATAGGCTTTGATGAGTGAGACTGCGAGTATCAAAATACGCAACATAAATATTCGTATCTTTTGATTGCATTGACTTAGAGCTTCAATTTTTAACACCATCAGGAGACCATAGACATTTATATTTTACATAAATTTCAACTTTTTACCTTTGCCCGTGCCTGGGAAAAAGGTGACTTAACAGATGGACAACAAAGCCATCCTATATGGGTTCTGTTTTTACCGATTCAGGCACAGTACTTAAATTCTTCCAAGTATATATATATATATATATATATATATATATATATATATATATATATATATATATATATATATATATATATTCACACTCTTCAAAAAATCAGTCTTCACGTTCTACACTCATGCTCATAAATTAAGGATAATGCTGATACATGGTGAAACAACGCTCTGGTGGGCGGTTTGCGGGTTTAAATCACTTCGGAGTATGACCATGCTGTGCATTTGACCTGCGGTCGTCGCACGGTGGTGCTGGCAGCAGTCTACATACGCAGGCGTGTGTTGGTGCATCTCAGAACACGGTGCAGCGAGTAAGTGTGCTAATGGTGACTGTGTGTTGAAAATGGCTCAAAGAACGTATATTGCTGACGTTATGAGGGGTAGAATACTAGGGCGACTGGAGGCTGGCCAAACACAGCAGGTCGTAGCTCGCGCCCTCCGTGTGCCACAAAGTGTGATCTCAAAATTATGGCAACGATTCCAGCAGACAGGAAATGTGTCCAAACGCTACAGTATGGGACGTCCACAGTGTACAATACCACAAGAAGACCGACATCTCACCATCTGTGCCCGCAGACGACCACGGAGTACTGCAGGTAGCCTTGCTCGGGACCTTACCGCAGCCACTGGAACAGTTGTCTCCAGACACACAGTCTACAGACGACTGAACAGACATGGTTTCTTCGCCCAGAGACCTGCAAGGTGCATTCCACTGACCCCTGGTCACAGGAGAGCCCGTAAAGCCTGGTGTCAAGAACACAATACATGGTCATTGCAACAGTGCTCTCATGTTATGTTCACGGACGATTCCAGGTATAGTCTGAACAGTGATTCTCACCAGGTTTTCGTCTGACGTGAACCCGGAACCAGATACCAACCCCTTAATATCCTTGAAAGCGACCTGTATGGAGGTCGTGGTTTGATGGTGCGGGGTGGGATTATGATTGGTGCACGTACACCCCTGCATGTCTTTGACACAGGAACTGTAACAGGTCAGATGTACCGGAACGTCATTTTGCATTAGTGTGTCTGCCTTTTCAGAGGTGCAGTGCGTCCCACCTTCCTCCTGATGGATGATAACGCACCGCCCCACCGAGCTACCATTGTGGAGGAGTACCTTGAAACAGAAGATACCAGGCGAATGGGGTGCCCTACCTGTTCTCCAGACCTAAACCCCATCAAGCACGTCTGAGATGCTCTTGGTCGACGTATCGGTGTACGTCTTCAAACCCCTACGACACTTAAGGAGTTCCGGCAGGCACTGCTGCAAGAAGGGGAGGCTGTACCCCAGCAGCTGCTCGACCCCCTGATCCAGAGAATGCCATCCCGTTGTGCGGCCTGTGTACGTGTGCATGGTGATCATATCCCATATTGATGTCGGGTATATGCGCAGGAAACAGTGGCCTCTTGTAGCACATGTGTTTCAGGACGGTTTTCTCAACTTATCGCGAATAGCATGGACTTACAGATCTGTGTCGTGTGCGTTCGCTATGTGCCTATGCTACTAGTGCCAGTTTTGTGTAGTGCCACATTGTGTGGCACCACATTCTGCAGTTATCATTAATTTATGAGCATGAGTGTTTTTAAAATGTTCGCATTGATTACTCTTCACTGCTTGTAGAAACAAAGTAAATCAGTATCTAATATTATCCCCGGTACTATTAATAAATTTGAAATCATATTCTACACAGAAATGAATATCATCAACCTACCATCAATTTATTCAGATATTAATTTTACATTATCACAGCAAACAATAAAATGTACAGTTTCGTCATTAGATAAAAATGCATTTTCATTTTCTATAAGAGTGTCCCAGGTACACTTCTGTGAGGAGCGATCGCTTTCAATGCTTTTGCAGCTGGTGACCAGGAACTCTGCACAGCTCGCTCATCGGAGGCGTTAGGTACTCTCCTGTTGATCGCCAGTTACATGAAAAAGAAACGCTACACTATCTTATATAGTTACAAAAGAAGAATTCATCAACTTCAGAAGGTAATAAATCTTAATGTTTCGAGAGAGGTGCTGACGTCAGCTGCAACTGGACATTGAAATAATTCAATGATAACAGATGAAATTGTAGCCTGTTCCTGCTGTTCATCTGCTCTCTCCTACCGTACCATTGTACCAATATATGATCGTTAGGTTAAGTATGACATGAAGTGTTGACCACAGGTGTCAGGTTGCCACATTTACAGGCATATATAAATTTTCTAACAGTCTTATTTCATTTATGTGGTCATTTCAGAACTCAAATTATTCTACAGGTTCAAGTTCTATCATTAATTTCGTTCCGACCTTAGCAAGACTACAATACCTCTGCGATGTTTCGACTGTTACTAATCGATACTTGAACATAAAACGTTAACAAACATCATTTTGAAATTCCAGAACAACTTTCAGAAGAAGTGAAACCGGCTTTTCGTTGGTATTTATGGAATGAACACATGCAAATGTTACGAACATTTTCCTAGTAATAATTTTCATGATATAAGTAACTTTATAAAAAGTATTATCAACATAGTTTATGAATTTCAGTTCTAAAACTTCACTGTAAAACTTTATGTTGCAATGTGAGAGGAGCGAACTAAAGTTAATTTCAGTAACGCCAGCCTATATACACCACCATGGTTTTGTTTGTAACCCATAATTTTTCTGTTTCTAATAAAATAATACATAATGAGTGATGTATCAGGCATCAGGTCTCATTTTCCGACAATTTTTATGAGTCAGTTTTGTTACAGTTTTTCAATCGTATTACATAATAAATATGTAATTTTGAAAGAAAAACATGGCGTAGAAACTGATTTTTTAAAATTTTTTTTGGTAGTACCAAATCATTAGCTACAACGTCAAGAAATCAGTAAGTTGCAGTAAATTATGGTGGAGCGGATAGTCGCAAATTCTTTGACAGCTACTGCGGCATCTGAGATGACCGAGAAAGGAAGACTAGTATTTGCTAATTAACTGTTACAGCCCATTTCATTCCACACACAGACAGAGTGTCTGTCCTAAGAGTCATCAGGTGCATTTAAACCGGTGTTTCGACAGGTACATGCAATTTCGTTATTGCATTATGTAGCTGGAGTCAGCCCAAACAAACTGTGCTCATCACATCTTACATGCGAGACCCAGTATCGACGGAAAAGGTCGGTTTATTTCTCGTTACAAACGAAATGGTTTTTAAATCGGAATTTTACGTGCCCATTCGACAGGGCGCTCCCAAATTAGTCAAATGCGGCGCTTGTTTTATTGATGCGTTTTAACAGGGACAATAAAGCACGAAGAATAACCAGTACTCCAGGAACGACACCACCGCACTGCAACAGTGCCTGCTACGGTGGCAGGTTCGAATCCTGCCTCGGGCATGGATGTGTGTGATGTCCTTAGGTTAGTTAGGTTTAAGTAGTTCTAAGTTCTAGGGAACTGATTACCTCAGATGTTAAGTCCCTTAGTGCTCAGAGCCATTTGAACCATTTTTCTCTCGAATGGGCACGTAAAATTCCGATTTATAAATCATTTCGTTTGTAATGAGAAATAAACCGTCGCTTTCGTCGACACTGGGTCCCCCACTGAAAATGTAATGAGCACACTTTTTCTGTGCTGACTCCAGCTTTACAACGCAGAAACGAAATTGCAAGCCCGCATCTCGTGGTCGTGCGGTAGCGTTCTCGCTTCCCACGCCCGGGTTCCCGGGTTCGATTCCCGGCGGGGTCAGGGATTTTCTCTGCCTCGTGATGGCTGGGTGTTGTGTGATGTCCTTAGGTTAGTTAGGTTTAAGTAGTTCTAAGTTCTAGGGGACTGATGACCATCGAAGTTAAGTCCCATAGTGCTCAGAGCCATTTTTCGAAATTGCAAATGTCTACCGAAACACCGGTGAAAATGCGCCTGGTGACTGTTAGGAGAGATTCCCAGTATAGTGTAACAAATCTCGTTCAAGGTGTTCGGCGGCTGCGGGAACGAATGTTGCAAATGCGTTTATAACACTACGAGCCCAGACGAGCGCAGTATTGCTTCTAAACGTGAGGGCGACACTTGAAACACCTCCTTTAAGAGGTACTAGTGTCCAGTAATTTCTAAGACGTAACGCAATGAAGTAGTATTGTATTTCTTGTTAATGTGTATGCCTTGTGAGGTTTTTTCTCATAGTGCCGGATCGTAACCAAACGTTCGGAACTAACTCGCAAACGGCTCGTTTGCTGTCCCTTGTTTATACTGTCACCCATGTCAGTTTTCGTTACTAATTGTTTTTCACCCTGTATATTGTAATGTTCGTTATAGGCAACCTGAGCAGATAATAAAATTTGTTGAAAATCTTTCGAATCACATTATGTCCGAAGTCGGACTGATTCATTCAGATCACATAAGAAGCGCATCACTTTGGTGTGTGTGTGTGTGTGTGTGTGTGTGAGAGAGAGAGAGAGAGAGAGAGAGAGAGAGAGAGGAGAGAGAGAGAGAAAGAAAGATGGAAAATGGCTATAAGCACTATGGGACTTAGAACTACTTAAACCTAACTAACCTAAGGACATCAGACACATCCATGCCCGAGACAGGATTCGAACCTGCGACCGTAGCAGCAGGGCGGTTCCGGACTGAAGTGCCTAGAACCGCTCGGCCACAGCGGCCAACTAATGTCTGTGTGTGTGTGTGTGTGTTTGTGTGTGTGTGTATGTGTGTGTGTGTGTGTGTGTGTGTGTGTGTATGAGAGAGAGAGAGAATTACCTTCAAATTATTCGCAAGAGCTGCCTTGCAATAAAATAGCTTTCTCTCACGCCGTTAATCAAGACAATGAACACGAAGCATTTGAATTAACAAACTTGGCTGAAAAAAATCTATGACCGCAAAATTTAAAATTAAAAGTGCGCCTATTTCTGTTCGCACTTGCACGCCCGACTTCGTCAAATAAAAATTTGTGAAAAATGTAAATATTTATATATGAAGGTGGTTTATATGAAGACACCATCGGTGACCTTGCAACCCATTGTTTTGGAATGAAATTTCAATTAAATCACTACGCATATATGCATACAGGCGTTGATTACGTTAACGGGGACAAGTGAAAATGTGTGTCCCGAATGGGACTCGAACCCGGGATCTCCTGCTTACATGGCAGACGCTCTATCCATTGTTTTTTTTATTATTTTCATTTTTTTCTTTCATTTTGTCCGATGTAGTTCGTTGCGTTTGGTCTGGGCGGACGCCATAAGAAATCCGTTCAAGTTTATCATTGGTTCCTTTACTCAGTTTTTTTTATTACAGAGGGCGAACAGCCCTCTGACCGAACACGCTGAGCTACCGTGCCAGCTTCGGACATGTCCGAAACAACAGATGCCATCTTCATATATATATATATATATATATATATATATATATATATATATATATATATATAGTTAAGGCTCACCGGCCATTTGACCATCTACTTCTGCGTGGATGCACAAACAGTGCCCGAACTCTTACGGGAATCGGTAAAAAGACGCGAGTAATGAGTATAATGGGCGGGGTCACTATGAATATAGTACGGGTCGATAAGTTGAGAATGTGGGTCTCACGGGAGGCGTGGCAGAGATAAGTCCCTGCAGTCGCGCTATCTTCTGTGTCCTCGGTGGCTCAGATGGACGCCGGCATGGTAGTTCAGCGTCAAAGAGCTGGTTGGCCTCTGTAATAAGAGACTGAGTGAAAGGATCAATAACGAACGGATGTCATGTGACGCACACAACGATCACAACGAACAAAAAAAGAATGGATAGAGCGTCTGCCATGCAAGCAGGACATCCCGGGTTCGAGTTCCGGTCGGGGCACACAATTTCACCTGTCCCCGCTGACGTATATCAACTCCTGTACGCAGATAAGCGTAATGATTTAATTGTAATTTCATTCTAAATAATTATTGTTTCAGTAAGATGACTATAATGGCGTCCAAACAGATCGCGACCAAGTCACCTAATTATGTTCACCACAAATTCTTCAGTTGTTCCTTGAGATGAACCATTAAATCATAATAATAGGATTAAAATGATGTACCACAAGACATGGTTTTTATCGTAACTTGTTGTTTAAAGTAACTTACTTCGATAATATGTCGTTCAGTTACAAACCAGAGGTAAAGATAAGAACCGCTCACACGAAAGGCCTAAAAATACGTGAAGCAAAAACTACATATATTCTCTTTTCTTTTTCATGGAGAAAGTCAGCGTTTTTATGTTTCAAGTGGAATTACCATTCTAGTCCTTTGCTCGTAATAACAATATTATTTTCACTTCAATAAAACGTCACTTTCTCTTGGAACTCAGTTTTGTAGACTAAGAAAGAAAAGAAAAAATATAGCATTGAGTCCTTACAATACAATTTTTGTTTTTTCGCTTGGCGCTCCATGATAACGCTTGTGCCGCTTGCGCCTTAAACACACCTTGTCTCCCTACCAAGATACCCAAAACACACTCTACGGTCTACGTACTGTCGAAGATCCATCACTGGATAAAAGACGTATGTTTAAACCAACACATTGGGGCTCCGACTATCATCATAAGTAGCAGGCTCGACGCTGATCCCCCTTGAATACAGGATGTTTCAAAAATATTTCTCCCATTTCACAAGACTATATCTTTTACATCAATGAAGATATAAACTTGGGAAGAATTTTAACTAACGTATCGAAACGATAAGTTTATTTTGGTTCCAATTGTAAGCTGCCAGTTCGTGTGGGTGATGGTAGGAGCTCATACTAATGCAGCTAGCTCACTCACTTTGTCGCTCGCCCATTAATCACCCAATGTACAATCGTAGATATACTATCTGGAAGCCGGCGGGCCGTCGCAGAGACTAAGTCCGAGTCGTTCACTTTAGGAGGGACAGAGTGGAATTTCAGTCAAGAATTTTTTTTTTTTTTTTGTTCTTCATCTCTAGAATTTTATGTTTGAAATGGTGTTTAGATCTTGTTTATACCGCCTAACAAGCATTTTATTTTATTTTTTTAAATACCTACTTGCACAATAATTTGTGTGCTAGAACTCAATATGACTACAGTCTTAACTGTCAAACCGAGAAATTTTCTGCTAGCGAGTCCTTTCACATTTGTCGCTATCCATACGAAATAAGAATCTGAAAAAGGAGATTTTTTTGTGCTGGCTTGCCTGGTATTGCTTGGTTTAACAGCTTTCTGTATTCTCTTGTTTCTTTCTTTCTCTACACCTGTTTTTACACACATAGTTTGTGGTAATATTGTGTTATTATTACTATGAGAAAGTGATAAATTTTGTTAATAGTATTAGGATTATAATTATAAATTGCCTAGGCAAAATAAAATACTATTCAAACATTTTGTTTTGTTGGAGAAAATAGTGTAAAAACAGCGAAAAAACAAATTTATCATCTGTTATTTCACCACTGCCTCCTAACCTCAATAGGCCTACTGCTGCACACAAAGAAAATTGTTACCAATACAAACTGAACAATGTAAAGAATAAATATAATACTACAAATAGGGACAGTGAAGAATTTGAAATAACTGATATTTATATTTTATCCAGCGTATTCGGAACCAAGTTTTGAGCAAACAATGGAGTAGTGACAGCATAAATTTAGAAATAAACGAACATTTAGAAATGGCTGCAGAGCTACAGTTAATTTGCAAATACTGTAAATATAGTACTAGTTTTTTTATTGGTGTCATATTACTACTGACAATAAGACCAAATTGTACAGCTCCAATATTAGATTTGTATATGGCCTCCATTCCACTGGGAAGGAGAAAGCAGCCAGAGATAATGAACGTGACTCCTCCCAAAAATTTGGCAATTCTAATTACGTATTAGCGTCTGCAACTGAAGATTTTGCTAATGAACGTGTGAAAGTTGCAGTAGAGAAAGCAGTGTCAGAAAATATAAGACTGTGACAATGAAAGTGCAGCGTTTGGCGGTACCTGCCAAAAACAAGGCGACACTTCAAAGAACGGTGTCTACACAGCCTCAAGAGTGGTCACAGGCAAGGTGATTGATGTTGCTATTACTTCCAAATTTTGTAGATGTGTCAGATAGACAAAAATAACTTTATTAAGACAATTACACGGCAAATTTGAGTGGTAAAAATGGAGGCATGTAAATGGCAGGAGTGAATAAACGTGACATTCTCAGCTATGTTATGATATGCGGTACTTCACTTACTTAGGCGATGGAAACTGCAAAGCCTATAATGTTTTCGCATCCAAACCATATGGGCACCGGTTAGAAATAAGGAAACTTGAGTGTGTGGGACATGTGCAAAAAACTGAAACTGTTACCAGAGAAAACTTGTGTTAATGATAGCGAAAAAAATTGGGGGCAAGGATAGAGTGACAATCCCAACTATAAAGGGATCCCAAGATCATTATGGTTTAGCAATAAGACAAAATATTCATTGTGTAGAACCAATGAAGAAAGCCATATGGGTAGTAACTTCTCATACACTGGCAGACAATGATGAACCCCGACAGGAACTGTGCTGGCAGGTGTGGAAAGCTGCTGCGAATACAAAAAGGGTTTAGTAACTGGTGATGAAAATAATCATCTAAGTAGTCTACCTATTGCAGTTATGGAGGCAGTAAACGCAATATTCAAATACTTTGCAAACAGTGATCTTCTTCGGAAGTGTTTGCATGACAGGACACAAAATACAAACGTGTCTGTGAACAATTTGATTTAGATTCACTTACCCAAAAATGTGTTTGTGCTCATATAAAATTTACACTTTGGGGTGCATGATGCGACTGCTACTCTCAATCAGTGTATCATTAACAAATGTGGAGTGCTAGGATCTCTAGGATAGGTGTAGGTTGATCTGTTGTGGTGGTGAGAAATTTGATAGGGTGAAGGGAGGGGCTGATACATGAAAACAAACTAAAGATATGCTATTGGGGTGAAAGACAAACGAAAAAAGTGCCAAGACGAAATCACGATTCCAAGATGAAGAGGACCCTGATGACCCAAGCTATGCAGCAGGCATGTTTTGATGTCTCAGCTTTGGCCTCCGTTGTAAGTTTATTTTTTCAATACGAAAGGTATATTTTCCCAGTTGATAATATAGAAAGCCGAAATTTTCAGGATACACTCAAAGATATATTTTGCATCACCTGTAGCTACATTTACTACAAATAGAGATGTCTTTAACATTTCAACAATTTAACAATATCAAGCCTTTATAAGAAATAACACTAAATTCCTACATTTTCAGCAGTTATATAAGGAATGTATCTATGATCCCCAACAATTTCAAAACTTTTCTTTGCATTGTTTCTGAGATAATGTAGCTTATACCGAACATAAATCTACGTTCTCCAGAAAGAGCATTCCACTTCCCCTTAAGATGGCCAATAAAACGGGACGACCCTCAGAATCCTAAGTCCAGCCACAGGCACGATTTGGCAACACTGTAAGATTCAGAAGTGTCTGGAAGCCGTGTTGTGTTCTTCTCGATGTGTTTCAGTGCTGTGTCAGCTCGTGGTTTAGTGGTGCCAGCGCGGTAGCTCAGCGTGTTCGGTCAGGGAGCCGACTGCCCTCTGTAATAAGAAAACTGAGTCAAGTTTTCATCGATAGACGCTGAAGAAACATCATACGATGTCTGCACAAACCTGATCGCCCCAAATAAGAATGACGAAGAAATAAGTAGAGGGGAAAAGGGGAGAAAGGTGGTAAGCGTCGCATGATGTTGACACAGCGTCGCGAGTTCGAATCCACTCCTTCTTCAACTTTTCAAACCGCATTTCGGTTCCCTGCTAATTTTTTCCTGTCTGATGTAACCTCAAAGACAATTCTTCACATTCTAAAGCACCAGTAATAACAGAAACTTCGAAAACTAGTCCGCAAAACAGATTGTGGCTGCGTCAAGAACAGAACAGTTCATGCTCCAGAGTTTCCTAGCCCTAAAGCAGCCACCGGCTACGGGCTACTGGCCACCCACCTCCCGCCGTCCGACTATATCACCGCGGCATGGCGACATGAGTGTACTTATCAACTATCATTTTCTTGTTTGAAGTTATAGTAGTTATCTTGCATTTACGTGTTGAAGTTTGCTCGAAACTTTTGTATTGTGCTTGGGGTGAGTGCAATTGGGTAAGCCGGTCGCTGTGGCCGAGCGGTTCTAGGCGCTACAGTCTGGAACCGACTCGTGGAGATAACATCTTGGACCTACTGATAACAAACAGACTCGAACTTTTCGACTCTGTAAGCGCAGAACAGGGAATCAGTAATCATAAGGCCGTTGCAGCATCCATGAATATGGAAGTAAATAGGAATATTAAAAAAGGGAGGAAGGGTTATCTGTTTATCAAGAGTAATAGGAGACAGATTTCAGACTCCCTAACAGATCAAAACGAAAATTTCTGTTCCCATACTGATAATGTTGAGTGTTTATGGAAAAAGTTCAAGGCAACCGTAAAATGCGTTTTAGACAGGTACGTGCCGAGTAAAACTGTGAGGGACGGGAAAAACCAACCGTGGTTCAATAACAAAGTTAGGAAACTACTGCGAAAGCAAAGAGAGCTTCACTGCAAGTTTAAACGCAGCCAAAACCTCTCAGACAAACAGAAGCTAAACGATGCCAAAGTTAGCGTAAGGAGGGCTATGCGTGAAGCGTTCAGTGAATTCGAAAGTAAAATTCTATGTACCGACTTGACAGAAAATCCTAGGAAGTTCTGGTCTTACGTTAAATCAGTAAGTGGATCAAAACAGCATATCCAGACACTCTGGGATGATGATGGCATTGAAACAGAGGATGACACACGTAAAGCTGAAATACTAAACACCTTTTTCCAAAGCTGTTTCACAGGGGAAGACCGCACTGCAGTTCCTTCTCTAAATCCTCGCACGAACGAAAAAATTGCTTACATTAAAATAAGTGTCCAACGAATAGAAAAGCAACTGGAATCACTCAACAGAGGAAAGTCCAGTGGACCTGACGGGATACCAATTCGATTCTACACAGAGTACGCGAAAGAACTTGCCTCCCTTCTAACAGCCGTGTACCGCAAGTCTCTAGAGGAACGGAACGTTCCAAATGATTGGAAAAGAGCACAGGTAGTCCCAGTTTTCAAGAAGAGTCGTCGAGCAGATGCGCAAAACTATAGGCCTATATTTCTGACATCGAACTGTTGTAGAATATTAGAACATGTTTTTTGCTCGCGTATCATGTCATTTCTGGAAACTCAGAATCTACTCTGTAGGAATCAACATGGATTCCGGAAACAGCGATCGTGTGATACCAAACTCGCTTTATTTGTTCATGAGACCCAGAAAATATTAGATACAGGCTCCCAGGTAGATGCTATTTTCCTTGACTTCCGGAAGGCGTTCGATACAGTTCCGCCTGATAAACAAAGTAAGGGCCTACGGAATATCAGACCAGTTGTGTGGCTGGATTGAAGAGTTTTTATCAAACAGAACACAATATGTTGTTCTCAATGGAGAGACGTCTACAGACGTTAAAGTAACCTCTGGCGTGCCACAGGGGAGTGTTATGGGACCATTGCTTTTCACAATATATATATAAATGACCTAGTAGATAGTGTCGGAAGTTCCATGCGGCTTTCCGCGGATGATGCTGTAGTATACAGAGAAGTTGCAGCATTAGAAAATTGCAGCGAAATGCAGGAAGATCTGCAGCGGATAGGCACTTGGTGCAGGGACTGGCAACTGACTCTTAACGTAGACAAATGTAATGTATTGCGAGTACATAGAAAGAAGGATCCTTTATTGTATGATTTATGATAGCGGAACAAACAATGGTAGCAGTTACTTCTGTAAAATATCTGGGTATGCGTACGGAACGATTTGAAGTGGAATGATCATATGCAATTAATTGTTGGTAAGGCGGGTGCCAGGTTGAGATTCATTGGGAGAGTCCTTAGAAAATGTAGTCCATCAGCAAAGGAGGTCGCTTACAAAACACTCGTTCGGCCTATACTTGAGTATTGCTCATCAGTGTGGGATCCGTACCAGGTCGAGTTGACAGAGGAGATAGAGAAGATCCAAAGAAGAGCGGTGCGTTTCGTCACAGGGTTATTGGGTAAGCGTGATAGCGTTACGGAGATGTTTAGCAAACTCAAGTGGCAGACTCTGCAAGAGAGGTACTCTGCATCGCGATGTAGCTTGCTGTCCAGGTTTCGAGAGGGTGCGTTTCTGGATGAGGTATCGAATATATTGCTTCCCCCTACTTATACCTTCCGAGGAGATCACGAATGTAAAATTAGAGAGATTCGAGCGCGCACGGAGGCTTTCCGGCAGTCATTCTTCCCGCGAACCATACGCGAGTGGAACAGGAAAGGGAGGTAATGACTGTGGCACGTAAAGTGCCCTCCGCCACACACCGTTGGGTGCCTTGCGGAGTATAAATGTAGATGTAGATGTAGATGCTGCTACGGTCGCAGGTCCGAATCCTGCCTGGGGGATGGATGTGTGTGATGTCCTTAGGTTAGTTAGGTTTAAGTAGTTCTAAGTTCTAGGGGACTGATGACCTCAGAAGTAAATTCCCATAGTGCCCAGAGCCATTTGAACCAATTTTTTATGATCTGGCCTTCTCGACGCATTAAGTGTCCATACGACTTCGGTTTTCTTTCTTTGATCACTGCAACGATGTCCATCGAATTGTATAGCTCCTGCAAATTCACAGTTCTTTCTTTTCCCCCATTCAGCTCCATCCTTCACTGGCCCAAAAATCTGCCTGAGGATGGCATTCTCAAACGTCAATAGTTTCCATAGTTTCCCTTCCATCTTCTGGGTGATGGTACAGGTCTCTGCTCCATATGAGACCACAGCATGAATTTGTAAGAACTGATTTACTTGGGCTCTGGAAAACTCTGTATTTACTGGTTATTTTATGTTGTAGTTGAGTAGTATGAAAATGTGGCATTACATAAAATCGTGTCTTCGAAAAAACCAAAAATTATGTCGGCAATAGTGGAAAGAAGCATTTCAGTTATGCAGTATCATAAGTTTTTTACCCTTACAGGGCACCACGTTACCTCAGAGCTGCATTATTTGTGTCTCATTTAATGGGGCAGTGGTTGTTAGGACGGATAAAGCGTCTTGTGAGAAACGAGATTAATTACAACCTTATGTCACACCTTAACAGAAAATCACAAAGACTATTCCCAGGAAATTACACGAAAAATCAAGTGAAATCTGTGGCATCCAGCAAGTAACTGGTTGGTTACTGAATTGCCAAACTTATTCTGCTTTTACATAAAAGTTTTTTGAGTATCAGTTTTGTGAGTACTGTACCACATCATAATGTAAAAACTTCACTTTATAGTGGGTGAATCGTAGGTTTCTCCAGTAAATATTTTCACTTCATGATTTGGTACAATACTCATACAACTTTTATTTCAACTGACTCTTCCTGTGGAAGCCTACATGATTATATTATTTTGCTGTGTTTCCAAAATTCTGTTGTACTAGCAGCAGAAAGAGCACCAGTTGATGCGTTCCTTGATCGAATTCGGAAGTTACTACACCTTGCATCTCAAAGATGCAGCTGCCAAGTGTTGGAGTACCAAAAATATATGTCAGTAAGAATTATTTTTATTTCTGCTAGTAGGTTCAGGGATTATACTTAGATGCACCAAAGGCAAACTAACTGTAGTAAATGAATAGCTGTAACTCTTATTTTTGTTTTTCTGCCTTAAGATATTGAAAACTGAGAAGCTCATTCATCAAATGGAATTCACATTTTTGGAGCGTTCCAGTAGTTATACTGTAAATATTATGAGTATGCAATTCGTCTTTTCATGATTATAGACTTTACAAATATTTTTCTAAAGAATTCTGTCATTGACACTATCCCCTAAACAGCAATGAGCACATACATGAAAAATTCGTTGAATGTCATGTTGTTTCCTGCATGTGTTTGGTAAATATGTTTTAAATTCAAATTGTCCTGTTTCAATGCCGTAATAAGGTTAGCATTGCCTCTTACCAACTGCTTTGGAATCCTGGAATATGTCTGTCTCAAATAAAAGACATTGACTTTCATATTATGCCCAAGATTATTTGTATATTGGATCCTGTTTTTCCGCTACTACGAAGTCAAATATGAACACATTGGTTGGTTGTACTTTCTCAGATGGTGCAACATCACTACTTTCACTGTATGTCTGGTAGGTTACGCAGTGAATGCCATGCAAAATTTCCTGTAAGGACGATACTTGGGTTGTAATAGGAGTCATCTCAGGATGTGTTAACAGTGACAGGTGACAGAACGAAATTAGTCTTCTCACAGTCTGAGTGACGAACGATTCCTCTTCATCTCCCAGTTTCTGGTATCATTGCAGGACCCGTCCTTACTACAAGACCCTTGTGATGAGGTTGTTTCATCCACTCAGTCATTTAGTGATGGCTGTCTGCTTATAATAGTACAAGGAATAGCCTTCACCGAATGGTGTAACTGGCAGTATTGAGACACTCACCTTGCAACTACAACCATTTGTTAACTTCCAGAACGAAATTTTCACTCCGCAGCGGAGTGTGCGCTGATATGAAACTTCCTGGCGGGCAAGGGCCAGCTTGAAATGCTGAGACGTTGTAGTGGTATGCAGCAGAAAGGAAAAGTATTGACTGAGTCTCATGAGGTTGGGAGCTCATAATCAGTCCACTGATTACCTGCAAGGCCCTGTGCAACACGTCCCACGAGGGGATGAGCTTGTGAGCAGTCACAGGCAGATACTGCAAAGCTATGCCTTTGGGAGCAGGTGACGAAAGCACAGCATCATACGTGGCTCACAGTGAGTGCGAGAAAACACTTTGGTAGGCAGCAGTAGTGGCAGGCATTGGATCTGTATCAGAGACTCGTAGTGGCTGCTGGTGCGTTGGAACCCAGAGCATAATTGTCCATCGAGGGGTGGAGAGCTCTCCTAAGTGAGCGTCTGGTGGAAGACTATAAGCACAGTGTAACGCGGACACGTGACAGCACGGATATGAGTAGGTGCATGTAACTGCAATGCTACGTACAGCAATCTGCACAACATGTATCAGCACAGATAGCGCCCCCAGACGCTATGGCGACTGCAGGAGGGTTGGCCGTAACCAGTACGGTTACTCCTCTACTGACAATCATCCTCCAAGGTGTAGCAAGGGCTGTACCCGGCCCACAAAGCATATCCGTAAGTGTGGTGGCCAAATATGCAGGGATGCAGCCATGCATACAAAACACCTCTGTCACCACATAGTTGCCAGTGCAGACTGTCGCAATAACTTGAGTGAAACAACAGTACAATCAACTAACGCGTAGACAAGTGCATGAGAAGTTACCAATAAAATGCTGAATTCTTTAACGTGAATATGCATCCCATAAACACTGAACACTAGAACTCCAAAATCGACATGAACATCTGAATAAGAATATAAGTTCCATCCCCACAACTGCTTAGCACATGGTGCAGGGTCAGTCACATCCGAGGCACGAGAACAGGCAAAGCACATAAACATTTCACAAGGATTTCCAAAAGCTCAACGCATTATAAATGAATATACTGAACTAGACCACTAATCTACACAAAACACAACAAAACAAATACACCATTTCCACCTAGGGGAATGGCAATGGCTGCTGTCTGCAGAAGGTTATGGAGAATGCCATGCATGGGCAGGGCTTGGAGCGATATTTCCACAAAGACGCAACCTGACACCTGGAAGAACACGTGATGAGATCGGTGGCACCTACAGAGATGATCAGACCAGCAGCAGGGTTGGCAAGCATCCGCAGCAGCGGCGGCTGGGGCAGCAGTGGCAGCACTAGTTGGGATGGCCACTGCAGCTGTGGAGGTAACGGCTTAGGCATTGAGAGGGCCAGTCATCAGAGGGATCGTGGCGACTACACTCATGAGAGAGCTGGCCTCAACAGCAGTGGAACAAATTTCGTTCTGGCGCACTTTTGTAATAAAATTCATACGAAAAATCATTAAAATGATCAATTAAATCACTCTTCCCCCTCTCCCTTAACCCATTGTTCTACTAAGTGGCTTATAATCTCCTTGAGGTTGATTTGTGACCACCTGGGGATAATCTATCCTTCTGAGAAAACCTCCAGTCTTCCCCTTCCCCCTCCTTTTCCCTCATCTCTCTGTGAGGAGGGAAACTTTTTGTGTCAGACCATCCCCAGTTCCGAGCCTGGGAAATCTCCCCAGACCTCATCTCCCTGCCCCCTACATTTCCTCCCCTCCCCATCTGGAAATTGGCGGGAAAAGATTCAGTCTGTGCTGAGCTGTTAGACAGGAAAAATCTCACCATCGAGCGCTTGTGTTATCATGAAAAAAAAAAAGAGAGATGTTGTGGTATAGTATGCATTTTGCTGGATATTTTAGCTCAGTTGGGAACTATGTTATTGCAGTGTCTCAGTCTGTAGTCTCCTCCTGGGGAGGTCTACATTTACTTCTACATGAATACTCTGAAAATCACTTTAAGTGCATGGCAGAGGGTTCATCCAACGACCTTCTCAATTCTCTATTATCCCAATCCCGTATAGCACGTGGAAAGAACGAACACTTATATCTTTCCGTACAAGCTCTGAGTCCCCTTATTTTATTATGGTGATCGTTTCTCCCTATGTAGGTCGGCGTCAACAAGTTATTTTCACATTCGGAGGAGAAAGTCGATGACTGAAATTTCGTGATAAGATTCCGCCGCAACGAAAAATGCCGTTGCTTTAATTATGTCCACCCCAAATCCTCTCTCTCCTATTTCGCGATGTAGTACCAAACGTGCTGCTCTTCTTCGAACTTTTCTGATGTATTCCGTCAATCCTGTATGGTAAGTATTCTAAAAGAGGACGGACAAGAGTAGTGTAGGCAGTCTCTTTAGTAGATCTATTACATTTTCTAAGTGTCCTGCCAAAAAAATGCAGTCATTCGTTAGCCTTCCCCACCACATTTTCTATATGTTCTTTCCATTTTAAGTTGTTCGTAATTGTAATTCCTAGGTATTTAGTCTTTACGGCCCTTAGATTTGATTGATTTATCGTGTAACAGAAGTCTAACGGATTCCTTTGAGCACTTATGTGGGTGACCTCACATTTTTCGTTATTTAGCGTCAATTGCCAATTTTCGAAGCATACAGATATCTCCTCTAAATCATTTTGCAATTTGTTTTGAACTTCTGACATCTGCAAACAACCTAAGACGCCTGCTCAGATTGTCTCTCAATTCGTTTATATATTTTAGGAACAGCAAAGGGCCTATAGCACTACCTTGCAGAACGACAGAAATCGCTTTTGTTTTACTCGACGATTTTCCCTCAGTTACTACGAACTGTAGCCTCTCTGACAGGAAATCATGAATCCAGTCACGTTACTCTGACTATATTCCATAAGTACGCAATTTCACTAAAAGCAGCTTGTGTGGTACACACAATCCAGAAATACGGAATCAATTTGAAATCCCTTGTCAATAGTACTCAACACTTCGTGGGTGTAAAGAGCTAGTTGTGTTTCACAAGAACGATATTTTTAAATTCGTGTTGACTGTGTGCCAATAGACCGTTTTCTTCAAGGTAATTCGTAATGATCGAACACAATCTATGTTCCAAAATCCTGCTGCATATCGACGGTAATGATATGGGCCTGTAATTTACTGGATTACTTCTACTACCTTTCTTAAATATTGGTGTGACCTGTGCAACTTTCCAGTCTTTAGGTGTGAATCTTTCGTCGAGCGAACGGTTGTATATGATTGTTAAGTACGAAGCTGTAGTATCAGCATGCTCTGAAAGGAACCTACTTAGTACACAGTCTGGACCGGGAGACTTGCTTTTGTTAATCTATTTAAGTTGCTTCACTACTCCGAGAATATCTAATTCTACGTTGCTCATGTGGGCAGCTGTGCTTGATTCAAATTCTGGAATATTTACTTCGTCTCCTTTTGTGAAGGCATTTCGGAAGGCTGTGTTTAGAACTCTGCTTTGGCAGCACTGTCTTCGATAGTATCTCCATTACTGTCTCCTTTTGTGAAGGCATTTCGGAAGGCTGTGTTTAGAACTCTGCTTTGGCAGCACTGTCTTCGATAGTATCTCCATTACTGTCGCGCAGACAAGGCATTGATTGTTTCTTGCCGCTAACATATTTCACATACGACCAGAATCTCTTTGGATTTTCTGCCAGGTTTCGAGACAAAGTTTCGTTGTGGAAATTTTATAGGCATCTCGCATTGAACCGCGCTAAATTTCGGGCTTCTGTAAAAGATAAAAAAATCTTGGAGATTTTGCGACCGTTTAAATTCGGCATGTTTCTTTTTGTTCTTTCTGCAACAGTGTTCTAACCCCTTTTTGTGAACCAAGGAGGATCAGGTCCGTCGCTTGTTAATTTATTTGGTATAGCTAAATCTCTCAGTTTCTGCCGATACTACTTCTTTGAATTCAAGCCACATCTGGTCTACATATATACAGTTAATTTGTAAGGAATGGAGAATGACTCTCAGGAACGCTTCAAGTGAATTTTTATCTGCCTTTTTGAATAGGTATTTTTTCGTTTATTTTTCGAGGATTTGGGAGTTACAGTATTCAACATCGCTACGTCAACCATGTGTTCTCTAGTCCCTGTATCCGTTTTGATGCTCGTTAATAGCTCAAGATTATTTGTTACTAAGAGGCCAAGTGTGTTTTCACAAACGTTTACTAACCGCGTGGGCTCATGAACTAACTGATCGAAATAATTTTCAGAGAAGGCGTTTAGCACAATTTCGGATGATGTTTTATGCGTACCTCCGGAATTAAACATATACTTTCCCCAACATATGGAGTGTAAATTAAAGCCACCACCAACTACAACTGCATGAGTCGGGTACGTGTTTGAAATCAATCTCAAGTTTTTTTGAACCTTTCAGCAATTGTATCATCTGAATTGGGAGGTCGGTAAAAGGATCCTATTAATATTTTATTCCGGTTGCCAACAATTACCTCTGCCCATACTAACTTACAGGAAGTATCTACTTCAATTTCGCGACAAAATAAACTACTTCTAACAGCAACAAACACGCCACCGCAACCGTGTTTAGTCTATCCTTTCGGAACACCGTTACGTTCTTGGCAAAAATTTCGGCAGAGTTTATCTATGGCTTTAGCCAGCTTTCAGTGCCTATAACGATTTGAGCATCAGTGCCTCCTATTAGCGCTTGGAGCTCTGGTACTTTCCCAACACAGCTACGACAATTTACAACTGTTATACCGATGGTTCCTGCATCTAGGTTCTTCCTGTGTTCGGCCTGCACCCTTTGTGACTGAAGATCTTTTTGTGTTTCCCCGAGACCCTCTAACCTAAAAAACCACCCAGTCTACGCCACACAGCCCCTGCTACACATGTAGCCGCCTCCTGCGTGTAATGTACTCTTGATCTATTCAGCAGAACCCGAAACCTAACCACCCTATGGCGCAAGTCGAGGAATCTGCAGCCTGCACGGTCGCAGAAATGTCTGAGCCTCTGATTCAGACCCTCCACTCCGACCTAGTGGTCCGCAATCGGTCCTGTCGACTATGCCGCAAATGATGAGCTCTGCTTTCTTCTCGTAAGCAAGACTAGCAGCATTTACCACTTACATTAGCTGCTCGAAACCAAAGAGAATCTCTTACGATCCAAAGTGACACACATCTGGCTGAGCGACAGTTTCAGCCACAGACAGCACCTGGAACCTGTTTGTCAGACTAACTGGGGAGGCCTTACGTGCAGCCCCCTGGGAAGCTTTCGCCACCTGCCATGCCCCAAGGCGACCTCCCGCACGACCACAGGTGAGGGGTCAGTCTCAGTGTTAGCACTAACTGGGCTGGCCACTGGTGATGACCTGTCGGAAGATAGTGAAGTGCTGGACATCCGTTGGATCCCCACAGCCGCCCCACAACAGTGTTGCCATCCATGCAGCTTCAGTCTGTGAAACTGAAGCCATCACAGCCTGGAGCTGAGAGCAAAGTGTCACAAACTCAGCTCGCATCCGCACACAACAATCACTGTTCCTATCCATACTGAAGACCATGGAAAACTACACTACTGGGATAAACGGACTACTGGCATTTGCTGTGGAACTCTACTGATGACCCTGATAAAAACTCAGGAACTGTGTCTAATAAATTAGATTAATATGCAGAGATTCAAAAACCGAACTACCGAAGCACTCAGAGGAGACTAAATAATTCGCCCCTGATTAGGAACTTGTAATATTTCAAAAAATCGGTTTACTTTCCGACACAAACGAAAACGCGAGAACTGCGGCTATTAGATATTAAATTAATACGCAGAAACTCAAGAAACGAAAGTATCAAAGTACACAGATGAAGCTATACAACTCGCTCCTGGTTATGAAATCGTAAAAGTCACAAAATCGGTTACTTCCCTGTTGTTGCGTATGTCTCGGCCGATCGCTGCTGCTCAACAGTCATATGTTCAATGGAGGAAATGTTGAGACAGGAGATTAATAAGTATATTACCTAACTGAGGACTGGGTCCATAACCTCCTACAGCAAGAATGGAAGGAGGCGTTAATGGATGAGCTTGGGGTGAATACTGTTCAGCAAATAATGGTGATGGAGCATGATGCATTTTGCAACTCATAGAAGGAATATTGGAAGCCAGAAGTCATATACGTGTTACATTCTGTCGCGCAGCTCAGTGGTATGATACCGTGACGCAAGTGGGTCGGCGGAGCAACACGAAGAAAACACAGTGTCACCAACCAGTGGAAGACAAGACAAGAAGCAGCTCACCGCACGCCAGAGACTTAACATCAGATCAGTTACGCCAACCGAGCGACACCAGAATGTTCCACCGACACACTGTGGAGAAAGAACTGCGAACATCAGCGGCAGAAAGTCGTATTATCGACCATCAAGAGGCGACAGTGTGATGCACAGCCTGTGTAACGCAGAGCCTGTGTCACTCAGCGCCGCCAACAGTTCGGTATCGTGTCACCGCGGTCATCATAACAGACACTGTCGTAATACAGGTCGTCGTCTAGGAGGCGCCAGGGCGACACTGCCACCATAGTCATCACGCCTTGAGCAGTCAGACGTCTGTAATGGGAGTCATCGCCTGAGGTACATCGTGGTAACGCACTGTCACCATCGACCTAGGATGCTGCCTCTACAAACACCGTGATTGGGCCAGAGCCGGAAACCCTGGCCCGCCGACACCAGACAGCCGCCGCCAGGGGGGGTCGCTGAGACAGGGCGCTGACCTGTCCGACTGCCGCCGCCCCGCCACTCTCTCCAGCCATGATCATGACAGAGACCCGCGGCACGTGGTTCCAGCCCAGCGAGGCCGTAGCGCCACTGCCAAGGCAGCCGATTCCAGTTACGCCAGCGCAGCTACAGTCACAGCAGCAGGTGCACGTGGGAGCATCCGCCTGCCAACTTCGTCACCGCCGAGAATATTTCGAGCCGAAGCAAATCACGCCCACAGGACCATCAACAAACGTATTACAGTTGATCATTAAATGTTGTTACTCTGTCATCGAGAATCATCCGTGGACACACTTCCACCATCCTCGTCTTCATGCCCAGCAGAGAAACCACGTTTGAACCTGGCAACAGGCAGTGGGGTCCCGTGCCTGTTTACACTAATGTCAGGAAGACTGCTGAGCATCATGGAGGACTGGCCTCCTGGAGTTAGAAGTCAGCAGTACTGACGACCTACAACGACAGTGTGCCATGCAGCACAGGAAGGAAGTGTCGATTTCAGTTATTTTCGTTTCAAGCCTGTTGGGTTGTCCCTCTTCTTGTCTTTTGCTTGGGTATCTTTTTGTTCTTTCGGTAAAATTTTTTCTTGATTAAATTGTAGTCATGGCGAAGAAACTCAGCTGCTGAGATTATTGACCAACTTCTATATCAGGTAGATAAATTACAGATACAGGTAAATGATCTCAGAGTGATGGAAAGTGTACAGTCCATATCAACCCACCCACCCTGGATGGCACTGCTGCGGGATTGGTTACCTCGTTTTCAGGGAAACAGGAGGAAGGTGTAAGCATAGGCTTCCTTGGACATTGTAAGTATCAATAAAATTCTTCTGGGCGGTTGACCGCATTGTCAGTATATAAAACTGTCTGACGTTTTGGCCGCTATTGGAAGTGGCCGAAACTTTAGATAGTAGCCGAGAATAATTTTATTGATAGGGAAAAGATGTTTTATCTTTTCTGAAAATTTGGCTACAGCCGTCAAATTGGGGGAATGGAGTAAGGAGCGCTTGTTATGTGTTGCTAGAATGAAGTTAACGGTAGATGCTAGAGCACATATTGTGTGAAATGAGATTCTGAGGGAGGCTGAAACATTTGAAGATTTCCAGGAAGGGTTAATAAACACATACCGGAACAAGAACACGGTAAGATATTCTAGGGAGCAACTTACTGGGGCTTTTCGTAAGCAGACTGAATCAACTGAAAGTTTCACTGAGCGTATTTGTAAAATCAATGCACGTACCTATGAGCTACGGATGATGATAGGGTTAACTCGGTAATTTTGCAGGAATCAGAGCAGAGGGCTCTTGTTGCGTTTTTGAGGGGGCTATAACCGGAAATGTCAAGAAAAATTCGTTTGGAATTTCCTAAGTATTTGAGTGAAGCAATGGATACTGAATTATCATTAGAGGAAACTGAGTCTCGTGAACGTCGGACTGTGTTTAGTACAGATATTAAATGCTTTTGGTGTGGACAAAAGGGTCATCTACAAAGAGATCGCAGGCGGCAACGTTGCATGTATTGTAAGAAATTTGGTCTCACGGATTGGCAGTGTTGTAACAGAAATCAGCAACAAAGGAAGTTTCAATCACAGACGAGATGTTACAGGCAACAGTTAAACGGCGCAGGGGGCGGGATGTACACTGTGCCACGCTTCCAGTAAGAGTTAGTGCATGTAAGAAAGCAGTGGCAGACTGTTTTCTGACCGGCTATGTGGGGAGTAAACTATGTAAAATGTTATTGGATACCGGTTCTCAGGTATCGGTTTCGGGTAAGCGAGTATTTGGGGCAAATACGTTAAGGGCGTCACGCTGGACATTAAGTGCCGTAGATGGAGAGTATGTGAATGTTGTTTCAGCTAGGCTCTGCAGCAAGAATACCTTCACTGTCGCGAGGTCCGTCCCACGGCCAGGGGAAACCAATCAGACTGCATACAAGATCCCTTAAGGTCAATACGCAGGATCGCACACCGAAAGGTACAGGAAAGGTAGTCTGGATTGATGCCGATATTGACCTGCCAGTGAACTCGTTGAGCACCGTTGAACCTTTGGCGATAACGAAGTACTAGATGCAGTTAGTTGGTTTATATGACGTAGCGTATCCCACGTCCGGAGAGGTAGTGCGTGTCAGTACTGATAACTTTGGCCCAGAGGAAGTAAAGTTGTCGCAGGGTACCTAGGTTGCGAATTTGGAAGTCTTATATGCGGATGAACTAGACCGCGATTTTACAGCAGTTTACACAATGTCGGGAGGGTCTGTCGATTGGTCAGCGCTAAAGAGCACAGGATGGAGCATTAGTAGAAACCCTGTTGAGTGAGTACGTGGTATTATTTAATCCGTTGGGTCTACTAACGGCAACACCGCTTGTTCAGCTCCAAATTTCTAATGGCAGTGAAGCACTCGTCTACAATGACTGTATAGAGCTCCAAGGCATTTATAGCCGATCATGGAAGAGTTTTTAGATCAGCAACTTAGAGATGGCATCATAGAACCTACTTGTAGTCCCTGGTCTACTCCCATTGTAATTGCAAGCAAAAATTCATCAGTTGGTGGCAAAGAATATCGTCTTTGTTGTGACCGCCGGTTCCACAGCCAGAAAACAACGTCGGATACATGCTCTATGCCTAATATAACGGAGACGTTGAACAACTTGGATCAGTGTCTGTACTTTACAACACTGGATTTGTCTAGTGTTTACCACCAGTTGGAAGTGACGCCAAAGGACCGACCGAAAACTGCATTCTCAATACCGACTTGATACTTTCAAACAATCCTTTTGGAAGAACATCCGCAACTGTCCTTATAGCAGAGGTTGAAAATACCGCTTCAGTTGTAAATTACTTTATTTTAACACGACCAGTTTCAGTCTGTTATAAGCCCATCCTCAGGTGTCGTAGCTGTGCTGGGGTACCCGAGCCCCGTGTGCACCAAGCGCTTTGTGCTGGCTATGAGCCACCACCCTCCGAGAAGGCAGTGTAACGAACCATCAATCATATAGGCAAAGACTAAGTGTGCTCAAGGACCATAATGACCAATGATGTATGAGAGAGAGAACTGTGGTGTAATCAGTAGTGATAAGCCACAATATATAGTTTCAAAGGAAGTGAGCCTTTTAAATACGGTACAAGTCCAGCATCGGTAGAGGACTGCAAACCATACAAAGAGAGTCAAGTGTAAATAGATAATTTCGGTAGAAGGGGAATGTAGAGGGTCGAATGATTAGAGGGATTAAGTTAGTTAAGGGTAGTAGTTTCACAGTACTGAAGATAGTTAAAATGTGAAGGAATATTGGGAGCCAGAAGTTACATTCTGTTGCACAGCTCAGTGGTATGATAGTGTAACGCAAATGGGTCGGCGGAACGTCGAGTTAAGTAACACGAAGGACAACACTTTGTCACCAACCAGTCGAGGACGTGACAAGAAGCTGCTCACCATACACAAGGGCGTCAACATCGAGTCCAGTAATCGGGTCAGTTACGCCAACTGAGCAACACCAGAATGTTCCACCGACCCACTGGGGAGGAAGAACGGCAAATATCAGTAGCAGAAAGTTGTATTTAAGGACCAGTAACCAGTTCATCAGCATCGACTGTCATGAGGCGTTGGAGTGATGCAGAGCCTGTGTCACTCAGCACCACCACAAGTTCAGAGTCGTAATAGTCACTGTCGTAATGCAGGTCGTCGCCTAGGGGGCGCCAGAGCGATGCCGCCGCTGTAGTCATCACCATCACTACTATCAGACGCCGTCGGTAGACAGCCACCTGCAGTGCGTGTCATTGTCTGGGATGCATTGTGCTAACACAATGTTCTGGGACGCCGCCTCCACAAATACCGTGTCGGGGGTTGAAGTCGGGGCCCGACACCAGACAGCAGCGGCCACAAGATGGTCTCTGAAACTGGGCACTGACTTGTCCCACTGCCGCCGCTATCACAACAGAGGCTCATGGCACTTGGTCCCAGCAGACACAGTACGATCAAGCAAGGTCGTAGCACCGCCGCCGAGACAGCAGGTTGCAGCTGCGCCACCGCAGGTACAATAACAGCAGCAGGCGTGTGTGTGAGCATCAGCCGGCCATCTTCGTCACCACAGAGAAAATTATAAGTGGAACCAAACCTCGCCCAGAGGGCCGAGAAGCAATGTATTGCAGTTGATCAATAAATGTTGTTATTCTATCATCAGGAGCTACCCATGGGCACCATCCTCTTCCCCACACCCCACGTTCAAATCCAGTGATGGGCAGGTGCGTCCCATGCCTGTTGTAAGGTGGCAGATTAAGTGAAGGTCAGTTTCGCACCTTACATGAGAGTTTTTGTATACATCATAACGGGAAGGTGAATATGTTACCTGACTTACTTTGGCAGATTTGCCTATAAAAATGTACAGTACGCAATGCAAAGGGATGACACTCAATTGATGGGATAAACACATTTAACCTATATACTGCATGTTGATGAGCAAAAGGTGAAACAAGTGGCTGGAGAGAACAGTGGGTTTGGAAGCAAGCATGAGGGGCGCGTTACAGGAGTACAACAGAAAGCTCTTAAAGGCATCCCGTGGTGAGAGTCAAAGAATGGGCAAGGTGACTCAGCCAGGAAGGCAACTAGTGGGCCACCGGAGTGGTACGGAAAGAAGCTTTAGAAAACTGCATTGTGGAATATCCAAATGGATATGAACAAACCAGTGATGCAGTTGATCACATGAACAGCAAATGCTACACTCGTGATGTATGCGTGTAACTTTTAGGCGTCTGGAGCGGGCACAAAATGTCCGATTGACGGAAACTAACTAGGAAGGAGTGAAGTGCAGAGACTTAGACGCAGTTTAATGGTAGGGCCTTTGTGATTGGCAGAGAGAATTTCCACAAAATATGAGGAACCCTCCTATTGGTCGGGAAAAGCTGTGACATGGAGCACGAAAGGACCAAGGAGGGGGACAGTTTTGCTACGAGAAAGACAAGACCGAAAATTTCGGGGACTCTCCTCTAAACTGGCGCCAAGTGCAGAACGGGGCGCATAGCGCACTGTACGATGCAGAGGAGAAATTTGTGTGAACGCTGCGTTCACTGCGGCTGCTGTAACGTCGTTGAGCTCCAACAGCGGAGAAATGAACCAGCCACTAGTTAATTGTTCTTGTGAGAACTGAGAGGGCATTGTAATATGAATTCTGCTCCAGCCATGCGCGTGCATATCGCCATATTTTAAGACTAGGCATGAGTGCATGTTTTCTCGACTAATGAGAAACATAGAAGAGTTTCTGATGATAAAATCAGCAAAGGTTTTGATTAGCTTTTATAGGAGTTTCAGAAGACGAGAGCAGCCATGCAGACGAGAGCTCATCGCAGCTAAGGTAAATACTGCAAGCAGAGGCTTAAACTTGTTGGTTCACCAGCTTGTGTCTACTGTGAACTCCAGCAACCTTGAGTAATATTTTGCTCAGCTTGTCACAAAAAGTAACCATAGACATGATTGTCATCCTAAATAGTATCGAACTTAGAACCGGAATCGGATGATTTATCATAATATTGGCCACCTTCATGACGTTGTAGTAAAAATAATTTTGTAAAGAAACTTCTGGTTAAAATTTGATATTGTTGTGTTTCGAGTTCTTTCGATTACTCAGGACGGGATGCGTCATCTCCACAACTGTTCTCACATTTTCACGTTACAAACTTTGTAAATTCGTGTATTTCTTTGATAAAAATTGAGCATTAAAGTCAATTTGTTTACAGCTTAAACACCGTTGTGCTCTGTCGTAGAATAAAGATCCACTCCTTACCCCAGTCATTTATTCCACAGACGCTAACGCACTCAAAGAGTGCTTCTGCTGGCAATTGACGAAAGAGAAAAGAAGTGTCAGACTGTTTATACTTCTACTGACTAACAGCCTCCAAGATGAGGTAGGAGCCGCATGTGGCCCACAAAGCATAGCCGTAAGTTTGGTGGGCGAATATGCCCATATGTCCTATACACATCGCAGTGTATAGGACGTTTTATAGAGGAATGAGTAACATACATACAGTTCATACGCTTTTTTTATTTTACAAATTTGTACGTGTAGAAGGGTATATGAAAATACTGTGCCTATATCCGGCACAGTTATTTCACACATTTCCACTTGTACTGCACGGCATGAATCTTAGAGTTGAATGATGGTTTCTTCTGATGGTCAACAGGTTTTATGTGCCATCTCCAACAGACTTCTACAGTTTCTCACAAAACCGGTAGATACACAGTTGGCAGCTCAATCGACAGTCTACCATTTTTACCTACCACTCACTTTTATATCTCGGTTAGTAGTAAAATTTCCTAGTCGTCCACAGGTTCCAGGGTAATGGTGATTTCTAAAGTAGGGAAGCAACTTTATAAAATTTATAAAACAAACCCACAGCAAGTTAAACTTTGTCATAGAAATTACCTACCAAATACTTCGTTAAATTTAATGAAAACCTAAGGAAAACGTTTTTGAAGGCTGTTTGAAGGCTGTACTGCCTACCGCCCACCATGGAAGCTAGGATGCCCACTAGTCGGTGGGATGGACCAAGCTGACCACCACTGGTCTAGGTCACTCTCCATTGCATAGCTGGCAAGCGTTAGATTTTTAAGGGTGTGCTAATATAGATGCGTCCACTCTCTCTCGCTAAATATTTTAACTGCTTGGGGGAAGTCCCGTGCAGAGATTGTATGTTCAGCCAGACTTGAACTGGGTGAACATACCCCACGAGCAGCAAACACAGCAGACCTTCCAGGAAGGAGAAAATAGTCGCAGCACTACAACTTTAATAAAACAAGGCGCAGAAGCCACAGAAAGAGTCTCACCAAAACCTTTGATGAATCGGTAGAGAAATGGCACTCAAAATCTCCACAAGCTCGGCACAGGCAAATTCCAGAGTTTTATCGCCACCACAGCCACACCGTCTTTGTGGGATGTCTGTGCTCTGAAAAAGCCGTTTACCGTCGGCTCCAGACAGCGGAGGTAAGCACCCCGCAATCGCTTCTTCCAGTTCGGCCCTCAAATTCTAACTATCCTCCTTTGTGCCGGTGAAAGCTCCTCACGCGAAGAACCACCAAAGATCGTGTCCCATTAACGCCATCTAGAGATCGATTGATTGATGCGAGCCGGTGCGGCTCAAGTATCACCAAGGAGCTAGGCCGTCGGTCTTATTGGATAAGGGAAGGATGGGGAAGGAAGTCGGCCGTACCCTTTCAAAGGAACCATCCCGGCATTTGCCTGGAGCGATTTAGGGAAATTACGGAAAACCTAAATCAGGATGGCCGGACGCCGGATTGAACCGTCGTCCTTCCGAATTCGAGTCCAGTGTGCTAACCACTGCGCCACCTCGCTCGGCTTCATTCTGGACAATCCTTACAGAGACAAAGAGAAAGGAACTCTCATGAGAGATATAAACGGAAGAGTAGGAATTAGAGAATTATGTACGACAGTGAGAAAACATGGAAAGACAGAATATAGTGACAACTGAGAACGATTGATTGAAATTAGTGGACAGTTCGGTCTGAAAATTACCGACACATTTTTAACACGAGGATATTAATAAATAAACTTGGCAGCAGAATACCAGAAAACCTCGTTCATTAATAGATTACATTCTCATTAAACAGACAAGTAGTTTCAAAGCAGCAGATGTTAGATGGTATAGAGGAACCCAGTGTCGATCAGACTATTATCTAGTAAAAATGAAGAGTTTTTTGCCATGGAAGAATTTAAAGACTGATATTACCAACACTAAAACGAAATGAACTGAGAAAGCTCAGAATCTACCCTTCAATATTGACAGCCTGCAGAATGAAAGTAAATAAACACTCTTTGCTGCCAAAATGGAAAGGACATTGGAAGAATCATTTGAAGGAAGCACAGAGGAAATATATGAATACATAAAAACCAATGTTATAAATATAGCAACAGAAATGCTGGGCATAAGGGGAAACAACCACAGCTGTACAGAAGAGTGATGGTTAGAGGAAATAGGGGTTACAATTAAAGAAAAGAGGAGCGCATTCAACCAGTGACTGAATGATAAATCTGTAGCAACAAGAATAATCTCCAAGGAAAAGAAGAATGAAGTGATGAAAAACATAAAGATAGCAGTGAATGAAGCCAATGCCAGTGTCAATAGCGAACTAGGATTAGGGAGAGCGAAAGAAGCGTGGGCAGTATTAAAAGGGTTTCGACAAGAGGTGAAAGCCAAAACCAGTCGTCAACCGATAACACCAAAGGAATGGGAAAACATTTCCGGAAATTATTAAATGAGGATAGAGAAGAATCTCTTGAGGAAGGAACAGTGTAAGGAAAGGAACAGGAAGGGAATGAGATCCAAAGTTTAGAAACCGAGATGAGTGAGGTATTAAGAACAGGGAAGAGTGGTGAATCACATAGACCAGGCAGTATCAATCTGGAGTTCTTGAAACATGGTGCTGAAAGAACTGTGAAACGAATAACACAGTTACTCAATAAAATATTACATGGAGATCCAGTACCCAAGGAAATGAAGCTGAGATATAATAATACCTTATTTAAGAGAAGCGATCGCAAAAGCTGCTCGAACTATCGAGAAATTAGTGTTATAGACATATTAATGAGAATTTTTGGGAAAATAATTAAAAATAAGCTGGAAATAAATTTTAAAACCCAGGAACACCGATGTGGCTTCACAGCTGGTAGATCATGCGTAGATCATATTTTCACATTATGACAGATCTTACAGAAACATAGGGGGAAAAACAGGATTAATTTTAGTAGATTTAAAAAAAAAAGTGATACTGTCCCGAGAAAACTACTTTGAAGAGCATTACGTATGGGGAACTTGAAGGGTACTGTAATAGAAATTATACAATAAATATATAAAGATAACGTACGTCCAGTGAAAATTGGTAATACTCTTTCACAGAAGTTTAGAACAAGCGAGGTTCTGTCACAAGGCTGCCCCATGTTGCCAACATAACTTAAAATCTGTACAGACATAAGTCTTAGGACTTAGTCTCGTAAATGCAATGGGATGGGGCTAGAAATTAAAGATGGAGTTTATTTACGTCAGCGACTATTTGCTGATGTCCCCCCACACACAAACGACTCAACCCGAATCCTCCAGAATGAATCTTTCTCCTGGTTTCTTGTATCATTCGTGGGTGCATGTTTATAAGACATTATTTCCAAGTCGGGTGACTGCTGTTGCTGAAGTCGCAGCGCCTCACCTGTAAGGAGAATGAAGAATAAAGTATTAGGTAAGCATAATACATGTTACCGACTACATTTTTTATTCATTACCATGCTAAGACTTAAAAAACGAGCCGCTATACGCTTCACATGTTCACTGTCTGAGAGTTCTCACGTGAGTGGTTGAACGGTTTATCGATAGTTGTAAGTACATAGGTTTCGGTATAATTGTTAATTGTATGATTTTCGACACTAAATGCAGTGCTCAGTGTTACCTTGCAGCAAGGGCAACGACTGTATGCCTCCACTAGCTCATTTTATATGGCTGAGTAGTTAAGCCTTTCTACAGGAAATTATGCAGTTCTATTGGTGTTAGAGACTTCAAGTTTTAAGTATTCTTGTGTGTACCGTGAAGCAGTGCGGCTGCGTTCTGAGTCACATCCGCCACAATGCCCAACAGTGTGTGTTAGGGAGAAACGTGTCAACGAGAAATGCTTCGTTCCTAGCATCATCATCTGAGGTCATACACAAAGTAGGGCCATTTTGTTCACATGGCATGTAATGTGACATATATGTGGCACATGCAGCATATGTACGGTATATACGTGTTGTGTACATGGCAGAAGCGGTGTATACGTTGTAATGTTGTTGGTTTATTTTGCTATGAAAGCGGTGCTGATAGACAATAAAAACGGGTTAAAAGCTGTGAGCTGTCTGGGGAAGTTAACCTTGCATTACTGCGCAACTGTTTCACCAGGTATCCAGTCTAGCTTACCAAATTCCCAACCAGACTAACATTAATTATAATCTTTTAATATTCATACGACATCCGGTGATATATATATATATATATATATATATATATATATATATATATATAAAAGAGAATTTAAATAAAAAGGAATAAATCAGTTTATATTTGGAAATTTATTTTAACATTGATCATTGAAATTTCAGCATATTAAACTTGATTCATAACTAAACTGGTGCCTTATTTAGGATTGTGAAAATGTGAGTTTGTAATCTTACAGAACACATCAAATATGGAGCCAAGATTGGGAGACTGCATACAACACTGCATTCATAAAATAACACACAAAGAACGTTGAAACATATGCAAGAGGAAATTAACCACAACCAACCGATTCAATTTTCACCCAAAGAAGTTACGTTCGTAGCGCAATGCTGTCCGTCATGTAATTACCACACACTGGTATACTAAATTCATACTAACTCTCTGTGAAATCTTCCCGAAAAGAATAGCTGAGGGCTACTTTGATGATTACACCACATGCTTCACGTGGTCATCTTGGTTTACACAAAGAGTGTAACTTCACAATAATTTTGATAATTAAAATAAATTAGGTCAAAAAGCAATTTACAAAAGAAAAACCTCAAACTGGTTACTATCGTCTTACTATTAACCTGATGGGTCAAACAATTGTATAAGCACGTGGTACTGGTCTCACAAAGTACACCCCACGTGGGTTGAACATAAAGAAAAGTTGCTATATTGAAAAATATTGTCAAGACGAGACGTTATAATCTCACGCACATTCGCATTGAAGATTGATGATGCTAGTTAGAGTTACTGATCAACACGTGGTTCCACTTTGCTCACAAAGTAGTCACAAAGCAACTACCGGAATATATTCTGAACTTCACACTCGAATTACACTGCGTTGCAATTTAAGATAACATTAGATATTTTAGAGCTAAACCTGAAATAAAGGTGATTAAATTTTCAGTTAGGCTGATCTTAGGAAATCCATTGTCCTACGGACTTAGCAGACACGCGCTTAGCCGGAGATCTTACCACTTCAGACGCTCGCCGCGGACAGACTGCCGTGGTCCCTTCTTGAGGGTGGCTCACAAATACAAACGGAAGTGGCCAGAGAGGCAGCTTCCTATACCAACATGACAAGGGATGGACAGGACCATACTAAGAACAGAAATCTCTCTGCTTTTAGAAAGCGTAGCTACCTGTTCCGACGTTGGTCCTACTGTTCTCTAGCAGACAGGCTTGTCTGCTACCCTCAAGCATGCAACTACAAATACATTTGCTCATTCATCCTCTCACACAGAAGGGAAGGGGGATGACAGTATCTTATCATATACAGTATATAAAAGAAAGCGGATGTAAGTTCCGTATGAGACTGTGTGACTTGAATTATATATAAACTGTGTTTTAAAGTGTAGTAGTGTGACAGATCGTTCTTGTTTATGTGTAAAAGTAACACGTTTCACTGCTCAGTCTCCTCCCAGATAGTCAGAAACACCACAGTAAATTTAGAAGAGGAATTTATGCCGTAAATGACAACAGATTTAAGAAATTAACGTGAAAGGAATCCAACAGAGACCTTTCAACGCGGCATATAGTATGGCATCGTGATGACGTGGGGTCATATTTGAGTCAAACATAAAAAGTCCATGTGTGGGAAGCACATATAGATACTCTTGCTTGAGGATTGCTCGCATCTGAAAACTAGACTGGTCAGAGCGTGTACTTACACATATACATCCAGCATTCTCAATACTCACATGGTGGCTGTCTTGCATTGGGCAGGTAGATCAGACGGATTCTGTGATGAGTAGTAAAAGTTTATACAGGGCGATTCTAAATTCATATTACAGGCTTCTGTGAGTGGCAGACGTGACTTCGTGGACGCAGTTTTGATAAGAAAACCATGTCCAGAAATGTACCACTTGGACGTAAAATCAGTTTGAGGATCGGATCAGTTTCAAATTTCCCACTTCATGGTACACACACACACACACACACACACACACACACACACACACAGCGGAGACAGTGAGCTCTGACCTGTGTGCTATATTCGGACGAGCGCATGGCATGGGCAATATTTCGAGTACTTCGGTTCGCTTCTACGTGATGAAGGAAGTCGTCTTCAAAGTCCAGACTACAGCAGGTCAGTGGAGAACAACAGCCAATCCTCGTAGTTTCGAAAGTACTAGATTCTCGCAGCCGTTGTTGTTGCTGGCCGAATGTGTGGCGTGATGCCACAATTACAACAGGGAGTCCGCCTGCTTAGCTGGGTGGTAACGTGCTTGCCTCCCTTGCAAGCTGGCCCAGGTTCGATTCCCGGCCGGGTTGGAGATTTTCTCCGCTCGTGGACTGGGTGTTGCGTTGTCCTCGTCATCATTTCATCCCCATCACCGGTGCGCAAGTCGCCCTATGTGGCGTCGAATGAAATGAGACTCGCACTCGGCGGCCGAACTTCCCCGAATGGGGCCTCCCGGCCAGCAATGCCATACGCTCATTTCCATTTACAACAGAGTCTGATAACAGCGCCGTCTTCTCAGCTTGTGTGTGTACTGTGAAGTGCGAGATTTGACAGTGATCCAACCTCCAAATTGATTTGACATCCAAATGGTGCATTTCCGGACATGGGTTCCTTACCAAAACTTTATCTACAAAGTCTCCTACACAACCCCTTGAAGCCTTTAGTAGTAATTTTGGATCACTGTGTACATACTGCAATATAGCGTTTGAAGCCTGTAGTAGGAATTTTGGATCACTGTGCACATACTGCAGTATAAAGTTTTATCATGTAGCACAAAATTATGAAAAGGAAAGTTGCTACTCCCCATGGAAAGTTGCTACTCACACTATAGCGGAGATGCTGAGTCACAGGCGTGGTTTCAGCTGCCTGAGACTGCAGTCGTGATTGTGTCGTCTATTGTTGATGAGGAGCTCACTGGCCGAAAGCTTTATTTGTGACAGACTTTATGTTGTGCCTATCTGCGACTCAGAATCTCCGCTGTAAGGTGAATAGCAGCTTTCCATTTTATAATACCATACAATAAATATATAAATATAACGTATGTCAAGCGAAAATTGGTAAAACTCTTTCACAGAAATTTAGAACAAGCGAGGGTCTGTCACAAGGCTGCCCCATGTCGCCAACATTACTTAAAATCTGTACAGACATAAGTCTTAAGACGTAGTCTCCTAAATGCAATTGGATGGGGCTAGAAATTAAAGATGAAGTTTATTTACATCACCAACTATTTTCTGATGTCCAAGTAGTTATAGCACAAGACGGGAAGGATGCAAATTATACATGTAAATAGTTAGCAATGGAATACTGAAACTGGGGATTGAAGATTAATCATTAGAAAACAAATACCTGAAACTTCTTGGCAGATTAAAACCGTGCGCCGGACCGAGACTCGAAATCGGGGCATTTTATTTTCGCGGGCAAGTGCTCTACCGTCTGAGCTACCCAAGAACGACTCACGCCGCCTCCTCACAGCTTCAGTTCTGCCAGCACGTCGTCTCCTACCTTCCAAACTTCGCAGAACATTTCATCCCATATGAAAGGATGATGGATACTGAAATGTAGCTAAAAAAAATCATTTATAGAAAATTATAATTTCATGAATGGAAAAGGTACGTTCAGTTCTCTGGTTTTCTTAACTCCTCCCTTGTTTAAGACTCGTGTCATTTTTTGTTGTGTCGTACCTCATAGGGAACTTTGTATCCTGTGAAATGAGTAGAGCCTGCACCACGATCATTTATACTCTATTTTAAGAGATTAAATTCTGGACTTTATCGAAATTGTTACACAACTTGGACACTGATTCCCCATGCTACTGAGTGAGTACGTCGTAACATCGGGTACGTCGTAACATCCAAGACGACTACTCCACGGCGTACGAACATGTCTCTGACTATTTTAAGAATTTTCAGAGTCGACGATCGTCTGAATTCTGCAGAGCCACAGGAATTTTCTTCCAGGTGGAGTAATTAATTTTATACCTGGAAGAGTGGAAGACAACTGTGTAAAAATATTGGGGAAACGACTTCTCTCGCCCAATGATTTCCATTCAAGTAGCTAGATATTACTCAGTCATAATAATTTAACTTCAAAATTTGAGAAAGGGGAAGAACTTTCATGTCAGTTTCGTATGTCAACATCACTGCATGTGCGTGTGCTGTCATCGGTTGATAGGGTTGAAAATAAGAAAAAACAACATTTTATAGAGTATGTTTATTTATAACCAAGAATTACAGTAATAAACACTCATTGTAATGTTACATCCCTCGTGATTGCTTGGCAGTCCAAATAAACTCCATGTAGAAGGCAACTGCTGTGTTTCAGACAACAGTAGTCCTGCTTGCACTGTAATAATAATGAAGCTACATAATTACATACACATCTAACAATATTATGAACGAATGCTTACTAACAGGTATTCCTAGCACAGCTCTCAACTACTGCTTGGGTAATGGGAGACTGAATGGACATGTTAAGAAGAGTATGCGATTCCACTAAATGTAACACACTGTGTTAGGGTAATCAGTCAGGTAATCCATCTTCTTGACATTATGTTGCATTGTCATTATTTGTTGAACAATATTGCTCTTGTTAATCGTCATACGCTCCTCCATTGTTAAAATTGTTATAAATTTTCATTCTTGATGCAGAAAGCTGTGAATTGTTTACAACAAACAGACTTGTTAAATTGTCTCGTCGGTTGAATACGTAAGACGTATAGGTATGTACAGATGGCGAACAAATGATGGCGCTCATGCAGTGGAATTAAAATTGCTAGAAGGGTTGGGGGCTGAACTTGCACGGCATTGGACTAACTGTATGTGCTCTGGGTGCCCACATCGACTGGCTGAGAGCATGGTGACATTGATGCACACGCTTAATTTCACTGACGGTGGGGGGAGGGGGGGGGGGGAGAGACATAGCTAGAGAGAGGAAAGGAGGAAGGCGGAGGGAATTCTGGAGGTGTTAATGCCGAAGTCAGCGTTATTGGAATGACTACCTAAGTCAGCATTATTTAGAACTCTACTTCCTTCAGTCTGCTCCCTTGCATAGTAGGATATTTTTACGTACATCTGCTTCCATATGTTTTTGGTAACTTTCGGTGAATAAACTACCATTAAAACCAACGGTGTAGGAAATGTGTAAGGAGTGTAGAAAATTACAAGCAATATTTAATTCTTATTAGTAATCTGTTTTTTAGGGGGAATGAGATCCTGACCTCACGCCTCCTCCCTCCTCGCCCCCCCCCCCCCCCAATCACCTCCATCTCCCCTGATCTGCACCAGGCACCATTCTTCTCAACTCCAGCTCCTATTTCACAGCTGCGGCCAAACTGCTTTTCGTTTACAACCTTTTTCGCTGCTCTTTCTTCGTAGGAAGGCGACAGCTTACCCGCGAGTAGTTAATGCAGAAGCGAGCGCGGCGTCCTCGAATGAGTTTCCCCCCTGCGAGGTGCGCGGCTCCTTCGCGATGCTCTGGCTGCCCCAGACCGGGGGCTTTACCTCGTTTCGCCGGCAGCTGTTCCGTTACGAGCACAGCTAGCGCGGCGGGAAAGTATCATTTGCAGCCGTGGCGGCGGGCGATTCATCCCTGAGGAGCGGAAAGGAAGCGCTGAATGAGGCATTAGCGGCCGCTTAGCGTCGGGGGCGCATTGTGCCGCGGGGGTGGGGGCAGCGGGGGCGGTGACTCAGTCGGCGGCTGAGCCGGCGCCCGTAATGAGAGGCGGCGCTCAAAAACACGGCCGCTAAGCCGCTATTGGAAACCCGTAATCCCCCGAACAAGGAGCCACCGGCCGCCCTGGGGTAAACACTACGGCCGCACCGCACCGCGCCCCTCACACAGCCGAGGCCGTCTGCTGGTGGCGGGGTGGCGACAGGTACCTCGCCGAGGGGGCGTTGCCATCTTACACGATACGTGATACAAACCGCGACCGGCGTCATTACAGGGTGCATCGTAACAAGTGGCGTAAACGCGTACAGTTGAAAGTACACCATACTAGCCTACTTCAATAGCCCGGTGTAATGAGATAAAGCATACTGTTGTTATTCCGTCACTACTTTTAATGTAAACTATCCAGTCACATTAATGTGACCTCCTGTCAAAAGTGAGAATAACCGCCCGCTGCGGGCCGTGCGGGAAGAGAGTCATTGAATGAAATGATAATTAAATCAAGACCCTAAGCTGTCGAGAGGCGTTGTTATACATCAACGGGGAGAGTTGAAAATGTGTGCCCTGGCCAGGACCCGAACCCAGGCTCTTCTGCTCACATGGCAGATGCTCTATCCATCTGAGCCACCGAGGGCACAGAGAACAGTGCGACTGCAGGGATTTATCCATTGCACGCTCCCCGTGAGACGCACAATGTCGACACACTACATTCGTAGTGCCCCTGCCCATTACACTCATTACTCGCGGCAGACAATCTTACCGAGGCCCTTAGGAGTTCGGGCAATGCGTGTGCACAGAAGAAGAAGGTCAATGCCCGGTTAGCTTTAACTATACAGGGTGTTACAAAAAGGTACGGCCAAACTTTCAGGAAACATTCCTCACACACAAAGAAAGAAAATATGTTACGTGGACATGTGTCCGGAAACGCTTACTTTCCCTGTTAGAGCTCATTTTATTACTTCTCTTCAAATAACACTAATCATGGAATGAAAACACACAGCAACAGAACGTAGCAGCGTGACTTCAAACACTTTGTTACAGGAAATGTACAAAATGTCCTCCGTTTGCGAGGATACATGCATCCACCCTCCGTCGCATGGAATCCCTGATGCGCTGATGCAGCCCTGGAGAATGTGTAGGCAAGAGCTTTCAAAAGCCCCCATAAATGAAAGTCAAGAGGGTTGAGGTCAGGAGAGCGTGGAGGCCATGGAATCGGTCCGCCTCTACCAATCCATCGGTCACCGAATCTGTTGTTGAGAAGCGTACGAACACTTCGACTGAAATGTGCAGGAGCTCCATCGTGCATGAACCACATGTTGTGTCGTACTTGTAAAGGCACATGTTCTAGCAGCACAGGTAGAGTACCCCGTATGAAATCATGATAACGTGTTCCATTGAGCGTAGGTGGAAGAACATGGGGCCCAATCAAGACATCACCAACAATGCTTGCCCAAACGTTCACAGAAAATCTGTGTTGATGACGTGATTGCACAACTGCGTGCGGATTCTCGTCAGCCCACACATGTTGATTGTGAAAATTTACAATTTGATCACGTTGGAATGAAGCCTCATCCGTAAAGAGAACATTTGCACTGAAATGAGGATTGACACATTGTTGGATGAACCATTGGCAGAAGTGTACCCGTGGAGGCCAATCAGCTGCTGATAGTGCCTGCACACGCTGTACATGGTACGGAAACAACTGTTTCTCCCGTAGCATTCTCCATACAGTGACGTGGTCAACGTTACCTTGTACAGCAGCAACTTCTCTGACGCTGACATTAAGGTTATCGTCAACTGCTCGAAGAATTGCCACGTCCATTGCAGGTCTTCCCCAGTCGCGAGTCATAGGCTGGAATTTTCCGTGCTCCCTAAGACGCCGATCAATTGCTTCGAACGTCTTGCTGTCGGGACACCTTCGTTCCGGAAATCTGTCTCGATACAAACGTACCGCGCCACGGCTATTGCCCCGTGCTAATCCATACATCAATTGGGCATCTGCCAACCCCGCATTTGTAAACATTGCACTGACTGCAAAACCACGTTCGTGATGAACACTAACCTGTTGATGCTACGTACTGATGTGCTTGATGCTAATACTGTAGAGCAATGAGTCGCACGTGAACACAAGCACCGAAGTCAACATTACCTTCCTTCAATTGGGCCAACTGACGGTGAATCGAGGAACTACAGTACATACTGACGAAACTAAAATGAGCTCTAACATGGAAATTAAGGGTTTCGGGACACATGTCCACATAACATCTTTTCTTTATTTGTGTGTGAGGAATGTTTCCTGATAGTTTGGCCGTACCTTTTTGTAACACCCTGTATATGAAGATGGTATCTATTTTTTCGGATACGTCCGAAAGAACAGATAACATCTTCATATAAAGAGTCACAGAGGTACTGGAAAGTTCCGACATTGATGCGGAGCCATGCCTTTTCCACTGCCGTGACCCTAGGGATGGCGGTTATAGCCGGTTTCTGAAATAATCGATTTTAGGTTTTTTGTTCCTATTATTGCCTGTAATAAGCGTAGAAATCGAACAAAGATTGAAAAATTCTGTCTCCCTCAATTTCAAGGTACACAGAATCAAAATACTAACTTAAATAGCAAATAAAAGAAAATTTAATCCATCCACCACTCGCTGCTTTTCTCGAAAGCTGCAATCGGTTGGCTACAAATATTCTTCTATTGATTCTAATGTTTTTACATTCTGCTCAATAATCATACTGTAATCGGGAATCATAGCGTTATTGCGACGTTAAAAATAGTCAGTGCTAAAGGGTTAGAACTGAGGTTGAACGACTACTTTCCCTGTTAATTTGTTCTCTTTCAAGGGCTACAGTCAGAGGCATGTAATGTAGACACAGGGAACACGTCAGCTGCTTTCTGTTTTTATTGTAACTGTGAGGGAACTGTTAAGTTATAAGTTTTCTCCTTATATTATGTCACATGTACGTTCCGCCTTCTCCCGTTTCTAATCTTTTAAAGCAAATGGAGCATTTTTTACTTCACTGATACTGCACTTTGTAAGATACTTCCGGACTACGGATGGTACCATACTGTAATAAAAATGATGTCTGACGGCGACACTGAGAACCTACCATATAGACTAGATGAGGCAAGTCTTGCACATTGGCTGTACACGCGTTCCATCTGATAGGGCACGCCATATGGTAAAAGTGGTGCCATACTGTAATACAACTGATCTGACGACGGCACAGGGAACCTACCATATAGACCAGATGGGGCAAGTCTTGTACATTGCATGAACAGCCGTACCATCTAATAGAGCACGCCATATGGTAAAAGGTACACTATTGTCTCAGCAGTGTTGCACGAATTCTTATACCAAGTGTTTGTTGCTCGTTTCTGTCGGCATTAATATTACGACAGAACTGATGGTTTTTTCCCACTTCCTATAATAACGCAATATTTTTCAAAGCAACGTAAATTTTCGAATAACAATTAATCATTCTTTAAAAAAGGTTTATATAAAACGAAAAATTTTAGCACTGCTGCCACGCTTAATTGATATTTCGGTTTTTTATCCTGTTAGTGGTGAAAAAAAAAATAAAAACATCTCTTACAATCGAGACCAAACAAATACCGAAAATTCCAGTTACCGGTTCCGGTTTTAACCAATCTTTTTTTCCCAACCCTACTGTGGCCAGCTGCGCTAGGTTTCTCGGTTGAAGATCCAAAGCACTTATAGCCCGATCGAGGTGGCCTCATAGATTCTAGATCGGTATTTAATCTGGGGTGTTTGGTGGCTAGGGTAGTGCATTAAACTCATCCCGGTGCCCTTCAAACCACGTACGTACACTGTGAACTGTGTGAAACGTCCCCTTTGAACAATTTATATAGGACTGTGCTTAAACTGACACACAATATTTTTAGCGCAACGCAATCTGACTTTCAAAATTCCCTACTAAAGAATGGCCCTGACAAACATTAAACTATATCTTTCACAAATCACTTACCTCACAAAAATCTTCGCTGCTCAAGCTACTGCAATACAGCGAGCGCCACTACTGCCAGCTAAATAAAAGATTCAAACTATGGAAGGCGCTAACTACTCATAGGGATAGTTAGCAAATGAAAGATATTAATAGAGAACAAACAATGTATTTACCTTGATATCATCATATATAAATAAAGCAGTTCATGAAAAATTACAAAACTCCGCCATCTCTCTCCCCACATCCACCACTGCTGGCGGCTCACCTCCAACTGCGCAACGCTACGCGCTGTTCACATCCAGCTGCCGCTGCCCAACACTACAATGGCAGACAACAATGCAAACTAGCGACAGACTGCACACAGCACAGCCAGTGATTTTCATATTGAGCGCTACGTAACGTTGCCAATAAGAAAACATAAACAGCCTACTTACATAGAGAAAACATAAACAGCCTACTTACATAGAGAAAACATAAACAGCCTACTTACATAGCCCCCATGCTCCCCACAAAAATTTTTACAAATGGGATTGGGCAGTGGCCAATACAGATTTGAAAAAAAATTTTCATAATTACAATAACAAAGAGATCAAATGCACACACTTATTGATACAACGTTGGTCAAAAGCTAAAATTTTCTCACAGTCCATAAAGACAGTCCTAATCGTACATAACAGTAGAATAGCAGTGTTTTTCTCAAAGTCTGAGCAGTAAAAGAAAATGCACACGGAAGTAGTGGATTTCCATGCAGTCTTGAAGAAGTAGTGTTGTCCTTCCCACGGAAAGACAGTGCTGACTCGACATGCAGACAGGTAATGGGCCACAACAGAGCAAACCCACAGCAGAGTCAGTCGAAATTTTGAAGAGTATTGGTAGGTAGGTCATCACAGAGCAGACCCACTGTAGTCCTGGTAGAGATTACGGTATTGGTGGGCCATCAAAGATGTAGACCCACTGTAGTCCTTGTAGAGACGGCCAGCAGCCATCTGTTGCAAATGTGCAGGTGCACAATCACCATCGAAGAGTCTTGCAGAGAATATAGCAAGTCCATAAACCACCACTTGTGCACTCACAAAGTTTTTGGAATTGTCCTTAGAACGAGCAATGCTGTTATCCAGTCCCTTGCTGAATCATTAACACACATGCAAACACTATCAGTCCCTACTTCTCACATATTGTCCATATACTATGACCAACAGAAACGTGTGCAGTGAAATGTAACTTAATTGGAAGAACTGGTAACAATTACAATTTGATAACATAAAAATACAATAACAAAGGCACAAAATACATCATTAAAAACATAGTAATACAGATAACATCTGTAGTACAGGCTTTACAAAAGAATCGAACTAACATATACATCAGTGGAATTATGACATGAGTACATACATAAAAGATCACAATAATTTTTGAAACATCAACTTCACACATGAGCATTAAACAGAATAAATAATGTGTAAGCATATTTATAAGGTAAATAACATATTATTAATGCCAATTGTATTTGAGGATAAAAGTATTCCTCATCATAGTGAATGTAGCTTAATATTAAAAGAAGAAAAAAATTCTATGAAATTACACAGAGACAGGAAGAAAACAAATACACAAGGGTACACACACACATAGTGGGATAACACCAATAGGAAAGGACAGGGTTCGTTTTCAGTGTAACATTTGGTACTGCAGTCCAACCCAAAACTTCATATATCTTTCCTCTTATTTCATCCTTTGTTTCCACCAAAAAAAATTCTATCTAAGCATGCTTTCTGTATTTATATGTTCACACATTTCTTACCTCAACATTTATTTCCAAGAAAATCCTACCTAAACCTGTTTTCTCAATGCATTTCTTCCAATTCATCGCAACTCATTCTCTTAGAGGCTACCCCCTCTTAAGCTAACTTAAATCTACTGAGCTCAGATGCTAAGCTAAGGGACGAGGCAATGCAGCAGCACAAAATAAGTAACACAAACAGCAATGACCAAAAAATTGGAAAATTGCAAAGCAAGCTACAGTAAATCTAAATTAACAGATAAAATGCAAAATTACAACTAATATGAGCCAATGAGCAGCAACAAAAAAAAAATCAGTTGTAAAACTGGCTTAACAGAGTAATGTAATGTGAAATTTAGTAGCACTATGCCTGGCAAAAAGCAATAGCAAATGCAATAACTTATATCTAAACATGACATAGCTCAAGCAGAAAAAATATTACAGTAAAAACAACAATGCAGATAAGGGAAATGTATAATCACATCTTAATGTCTAAGTAATTAAAGTGGTGCACCACAAGAAGTTATTCTACCAAAAAGTTACCAATTACTTGAAAAGAAAATTATGAATGCAGTTACTAGTTCCTTCTTATTGTTCTTTCCTTTCCAAGTGCTCCTTTTTTAAAGAATGTGGATCATAAAATAATTATTTAATAGATCTGTTGACAGAAAGTGTTCACATTAGCAAATGCATTTTATTTTATAAAAGCAATGCTGCAACACAGCTGGAAAACAGATGTCAAATGAAATAAGCAACTACGAAAACAAAGTATAAAAATATCATTCAGTAGTCATGTGACATTTCATAAGTTAGTAGCTCTCAACTCTCGTAGAAAGACGCTTGTCGTAATCAGGTGTGCAGATGTACGAATATTTCCCATCAATTCATAAGCATTTCAGTAATTAGCACAAAGTGCGAGTAATCATATGTTTTCAAGTAACGAGGGTGTCGCATTAGCGATGAAAGGCACACCCTAATGGCTTGTTCTCCAGGTGTTTGACATGTCCCACGTCCCCTTTTTTTTTTCTACCTGTGCCGCTGAAAAGGGCTCGCAATAATGGCTTTTTCTCCAGGCGTCTGACACAGCTGGGTGCCCACGACGCATTACGTGCAGGTGGTCACTTAACTTTCGTACGGAAATATTTACCGCTACAGTGACAGTCATATATACAAAATTTCACAGGTGAAGAATTTACTTTGCAAATGTGTAGAAACAAAATCCTATGAATATAACAGTGTCCAAAAAATGTTCAGTGGCATTGTGATACATTCACACATGATTCACACATGTCATAACTCTTAAAGTACGATTCTTGGTTTCCAACATCCTTTTCCACAAATCAGAGTCCCTAAACACTACTCATTATTCCTTACCTCATTATACATAAACATATTCGTCGACACTTCTTCAATATTTCATCATGAGAAATACGTAGCATAATAAACATTCCTCAACAACATAATACACATCGTCGTTGTAATAATAACATCATAACACCTCAGTCAAATCTCAAAATCGTCGTAGCTTCCTCCAATAATTAAAAAAATTCTCTGCTCATGTCAAAAGTGTCATCTGCCTCAAACGTACTTTAAAAATCATAATCCCTTTACCAAATACATCATTCAAAGCTCTCATAGTATCACAATGGTTCCGAAAAAATATGAACAGTTTACAAAGTACAGACAAAATACAGTTTCATAAGTGTGAAGTTATCCAACTGTGTAATTACGTAAACATCTGTCACTGATATAGTAAAAATAAATGTTTGTCTCTCTCAGTTAAATGATCAGATAGCTGTGTAAATTGTGTGTTAGAGAAATATGGTACCGATGTGTAAAGTTGTATAAGCAAATACCGTATTAGCTAGGGTTCCTTGTGGTTGTCACACACATGGTACACAAAGTAGGCGTGTACCCCCCTGAGGATAAATGTAATTATGCCCTCAGGTGTTACAAATTACAGCAATGGAATGAAATGTATCACGGAAAACTTTCTCTGTAATTAAAAAATCTTTAAAAATAAATGTTTCAAGTACAAAATTAATCACTCAAATACGTGTACTGTAGCGCTAAATGTGCATCTTGTTGCAACATAATCTGTGTGGAAGTGTCGTAGTTATCGTCCTCCGAAAGCTAAGTTCTGCAGAAGCCAATGTACTTACCTCATGATAAACAAAAGTGAAATGCTTTGCGTATAGATATCATACTTATTACGCTTATTGCCGTGATGAAGAAAGTACTGTGCTGTAACGTATTGCTGTGCCACGAAAAAGCTGTCTCATTGTTGCTATACCACAAAAGTTACTACTAAAACATGTTTTTCTTTCCAGAAGAATTCAGAAAACTGTGCAGATATAAAACAGATACACCGCAAAAGTAACATTGTAAATTGTCACTCATTAGTAGCGTCGTGATAAAAATCGTGTAGCTGTCACATAAACTAACCTCTGTGTCATCTGGTATCTCTCAGAAAGCACTTTAAATACAAAATGTATTTTCAGGTAACCAAAATGTTGCATTAAAATCTCATTAGCAGTACTGGTAAATGTTCTAAGTATGTGAGCCTTATAGTCGTTACGTAATTGTGCAACAAACAAGCAAGAATGTACACACACAATAACACTGTGACGTCTGTTCACTATAACAATGCATTCGTCATTTCTGTTTAAATAAGTTCTCTTGGTTCTTGATTGGATATTGTACTTCAAACATTGTTGTATGTTAACAGTTTCTTAAGCATACTAGTAACGTGAAGTGAAACGTTTTATGGCAAAGGCAAAGTTAAAAGGCAGATTATCTGTCAATAAATGGTTTTACATGTGAAATGTGGTGTAAACCTTTACTCTTCATAGTACTCAGAGTTTGAACTTGAATGCAATTGTCAGGCGGTATACGTCGGTAAAGAATACTGGAATTTTTCTCAAGGTTAGCGTCTATGTTATTTTTCTCTGAGCCACCAGGCGCACGCGGCTGCCTGCTGTGCGAGTCATTGTCTGTCTCTTTGTTGGCGCGCGCCGTTATTGGGATTTGGAGACCTAACTTCTACAAATTCGCCTTGCCGAGAGGGCCCTGCTCTGTTTGAATCCCGCCAGTTCTGATGCAATTGACGTCTGTCGTTATGATCATATCGTCTGTCGTCATTTCGGTAGAATCCGTAGTTTCTTCCTTGTCCGTCACGTGGTGGAGAATTTCTCCCTGAATCGTAACTCCGCGCTGAACTGTTGCGTCTGAAGTTATTCTGTCTCCCCTGGTAATAATTGTTTTGGTTCCCATATTGTCTGTTTCTGTGGTTATCTCTGTCATAGTCATTGCTGCGGAGAGGTGATCTTTCCCTGTAATTATTACTACTCTGCCAACGGTTGTCATACGGGTGGTGTCTATTTTGGACACGATTTGTGTGGTGAGAATAGCCTTGTCGCGTCCAGTTATCGTTTCTGTCGTCACGGAATTGTGACGGATGTGACCTGTAGTGATTGTTTTCCTGTTTTCGCATCCCGCGACTGTCTGTGTCAATTTCTAATTCTTGTAACAGTCCCTGAAAAGCTTCAATGTCGTCTTTGCAACGTCCTGCTAAAATAATATGTCGTAAATGTTCAGGTAATTTGATTAAGCAAATGCGGATGAGTTCTGAGGGGCTGTATGGGTTTGAAAGATACTGATTCTTATGCAACATGTCTTCAAAATATTTGACAAGACTGGAAAATTCAGATTGTTCAAAGTGTTTCATCATCATGATGCTATGTTTTACACGGTCTTGTGTAGCTTGAGACTAATACGCTGAGAGGAAGGCATGGTAAAACTCTCCTTCACTGTGGCAATCGTGAATTACCGATCGCATTCTTACAGCTGGTTCATTCTCTAAGTAGCCACACATAAATTCTAACCTGTGCTCCAATGACCAGTTGGGAGGGAAACAATGAGAGAATTGATGGAGCCACGCTTGTGGATGAATGTCGTTGGCAGAATTCTTAAACGTTTTGAATTTACGTGTAGTAATGAACAACTTATAGTCAAAATCATCGTGTCGGCGAGTAGCATCTCGGTCATAGTTACGTCGTGTCGGCGGTTCCATCTCAAAATTCGGTGTACCTTGCCAATTTCTTTCATAATTACCGAAATGCCCTGTGTTATTATTTTGTGGCTTTTGCGTATTTCTAAGTCCCTCTTCCCGTGTTGGAGCGCGAGTGTCTCCTGAAATACGTAATTCTTGTATTACCTGTGTCAGCTGATCTTGTACTTCCCGGATTTCTCTTTGGTGTTGCGTATCAATTTGATTCAGATTTTGTTTCAGTTTCCTAATTTGTTCGCTCTGTTCTGTGTCATTAAAGACTACCGGTTTTGCGTCATTCAGATTATCATCTACCTTCGTAGATAAATTATTTAGCTGATCCGAAAGTTCAACTACTTTCTCTGATAATGAACACATTTCCTCAGTGTGTTTTTCTGAACCAAGCTTCAGAGTGTCCATTTGTGTTGAAATCGAATCTACTGTGTCCTTTAAGTTTTCCTGAGTTTTTGCAAGTTGCGTAACCGAATCGGTAGATGCAACTGAGTCAATTTTAGCCCACAAGGTCTCATGATTTTCATGAACAATGGTTTGCAGTTCTTTTATGGCTGCTTCGTGATTCTGTAATGCATTTTCATGCCGCGAAAAAATAGGTTGAAAATGCTCACAAATTTGTGTTTTTACGTCATTACACACTTTCTGACATTTCGATTCAATGTTATGTAACTCAGCAGTTAAATCTTCACGCGTTTGTTCAAGAGTTTGTTCCAATGAGTCTAACTTTTGAAGCTGTTGCTGTGTTTGTCTCTGATTTTGTTCCAGTGTGTCTAACTTTTGAAGCTTTTGCTGTGTTTGTCTCTGATTTTGTTCCATTTGTTGCATTAATTGCAATAATAATGTATTAGTGTCTGGAATCTGTTTCTCTACGCTTTTCGGCAGTGCATTTGCACCGGCAACATTCACATTTTGACAAGCAGAAAATGTGTCTTGACTTATTTGAGAAAACGGTGATGACCCAAAACCTGAATCTACAGTATTTGCGAAATTGTGTCCTGTCATTTCGGATTCCTGAGGCGAGCTGTTGCCGACCGATCGATCGATAATGCTTCCCTGTTCACTACCTGTTTCACTGTCTACACCACTGTTTGCAGCCCGCTCCATTTCCCTATTCACAATTACCAAATTACTACTTTGAACTTCAGTTAATTCATTACTCGGTGGCGCTAACACACTGCTTTCATTTTCACTGTCATTTCTCAGTTTACTTTGGAGCCTAGTGTTACGTTTTTCACACGCCATTATTGTCACAGTATTTCACACGACAACACAGAAAAACACAATTTGAAGATCAAAAATAAGAGAACACATTAACATAGCACTGAAAATAATATCTAGTTAATTGCAAGCGCAGCTGCGAAATACTTAGTGCAAATCTACATGCATGCCACAACTGTTTTACTATACAACAATGAAAGACTGCAACTACAAAGGAAATTCTCTCTATAATTACGCGCTAGCAATAAACAAAATCTACACTAATTACACAAACTACAAGAAAAATCAGAAGATTCCAGTGAGGTATCCTCGGCTAAGGGTCGACATATGAAACTTCCCCTTTGAACATTTTTACAGGACTGTGCTTAAACTGACACACAATATTTTTAGCGCAACGCAATCTGACTTTCAAAATTCCCTACTAAAGAATGGCCCTGACAAACATTAAACTATATCTTTCACAAATCACTTACCTCACAAAAATCTTCGCTGCTCAAGCTACTGCAATACAGCGAGCGCCACTACTGCCAGCTAAATAAAAGATTCAAACTATGGAAGGCGCTAACTACTCATAGGGATAGTTAGCAAATGAAAGATATTAATAGAGAACAAACAATGTATTTACCTTGATATCATCATATATAAATAAAGCAGTTCATGAAAAATTACAAAACTCCGCCATCTCTCTCCCCACATCCACCACTGCTGGCGGCTCACCTCCAACTGCGCAACGCTACGCGCTGTTCACATCCAGCTGCCGCTGCCCAACACTACAATGGCAGACAACAATGCAAACTAGCGACAGACTGCACACAGCACAGCCAGTGATTTTCATATTGAGCGCTACGTAACGTTGCCAATAAGAAAACATAAACAGCCTACTTACATAGAGAAAACATAAACAGCCTACTTACATAGAGAAAACATAAACAGCCTACTTACATGTGTGACACGTTGAATTGTCCTGCTAGTAGGTCCCTCTAGGTGCCGACGAAAAACAAACACCGAGCGAGGTGGCGCAGTGGTTAGACACTGGACTCGCATTCGGGAGGACGACGGTTCAATCTCGCGTCCGGCCATCCTGATTTAGGTTTTCCGTGATTTCCCTAAATCACTCCAGGCAAATGCCGGGATGGTTCCTCTGAAAGGGCATGGCCGACTTCCTTCGCCATCCTTCCCTAATCCGATGAGACCGATGACCACACTGTCTGGTCTCCTTCCCCAAACACCCAACCAACCAACCAAAAACAAACTGCGTTTAGAGGTGGACGTGGTCCCCAATGATAGATTCATACTTTTGTTGATCCATTGTGCCTTCCACAATGACGGGATCAGCCAGGCAATACCATGAAAACATTCCCCAGACCATAACGCTCCCTCCTCCGGCGTGGAGCCTTTCGACGATTGTTGGAGGGTGTATGGTTTCAGAAGTTTCATGCCGATGGAGCATAAAGCGTGATTCATCCGTAAAGACTCCTTGTTGTCACTCAGCGGTATTGGCGTACAAACTCCAACGTTCGTCACCCATTAACAGTGAAACTTATTAATAAAATTTTCTCTTAAACTGCTGAATGCTAACTCAATGTTCTTAAGCTGCTGAGTGAAACTGAACGTAGTGTCTCTTTACTTGCCTTTATAGTTTCAACACTGACCAACAGAATTTTCCCTGACTAATACAGCTCAAACTTATTCTATTCATTAATTACTCACAACATTCAACGGTAACGCCATCTGAGAGCTTTAAAATTAACTCAAAAGAATGGCCCTGAATAAGAAGAAATCCTAACAATAACCTATACATTACATAAGTCACTTACCTAAAAATAAAAGGCTCTAACTACTAATAGGCATATGGTAAGCAAAGGAAAGATTTTGTTACAAACCAGACAATGTATTTTTACCTTAATAATGTGACAACCAATTCAATATATATATACATATATATTGAATTGGTTGTCACATTATTAAAATATATCAGTAATAAATCTCCATGACGGACACACATTCAGATCGCCCGCTCGTCCTAATACTGCAAACCTCCAACACAGCTAATTATTAACCTCTAACCTCCATCTCTGCTGACTACTCACACTCAACTTCCATCACTGCTGGCTGTTCACCTCCAACTTCCATCACCGCTGACTTAACTTCCAACTGCTAGTCCGGTTCCAGGCGCTACAGTCTGGAACCGCGCGACCGCTACGGTCGCAGGTTCGAATCCTGCCTCGGACATGGATGTGTGTGATGTGCTTAGGCTGGTTAGGTTTACGTAGTTCTAAGTCCTAGGCGACTGATGACCTCAGAAGTTAAGTCCCATAGTGCTCAGAGCCATTTGAACCATTTTTGCTAGTCCGACCAGCCACAGGGTCTCTTACAGAGTGCGCACAGCGCTGTCAGAGTTATTAATGCAGAGCGCTACATAGCCCGGCCAACATACAGACGCATCAACTGCCTGCTTAAAACAGCATTCAACCAGGCACCTGCAGTGGAGGCCCATACACAGCAACGCTCGCTGAACGGTCTTTGAGAAGACATTGTTGGTTGATCCGCACTGTCAGGTGCTCAACAGTTGTACGTCCATTCCCCGTACGCATGTCCGGAGCCCTCGTTCACCTCAGTCATCTAAGGCCCGTGGTGCATCACAGTTTCTCGGTGCCTATTTTGGATATCGTCATTTTGCCATGCCACATGTCGTCAATTTATCTTAACTGTAGTAGCTTCAGTAAAGGTTTCTTTATTACAATGCTGAAATCTTGGGCAGCGTTTGATTGCACCGAAAGACACGTGAACGCTTTAATATTTCGCTCAACAGATAGAGTTGTTTCAGAAACAACAAAAAATAATTGCGAACACGTTTTTCAAAAGTAAGGCAGTGAATTTACAGGCTGAAACTAAGGAATTATATTGTTTCCAAGTGGAAACGAATGGTCTTCTGTTTCAGAGTATTTGTTTGTGACTAAATATTACGAATTGGATGATAAGCGTCATTATACAGCGGAAGGTTACCCTCATCTGTGGCATCTAGTAGTCAGTCCTACTAGATGATTGGCCTGCCAAGCGAGTGCTTTTATTATTCGTACATCAGAAATGTTTTCATGATTTATCATACCCACTGCAACTATGATTGAAATTAGAGCCCTAGCACCTAACAGTTAAGCTACAATTTATTCTCGTCTTTACTTCTTATCGCAACGGAATGGATAACGCATCTGACTAATAGCTTGTGCTCATTTCTGATGGACTCACTCCAACCTGGCAAGACCACATTTCCTTTCTGCGGCATATATTTTTGTGGTGTCACCGCCAGACACCACACTTGCTAGGTGGTAGCTTAAATCGGCCGCGGTCCATTTAGTACATGTCGGACCCGCGTGTCGCCACTGTGTAATCGCAGACCTAGCGCCACCACCAAGGCAGGTCTCGTGATACGAGAGAGCACTCGCCCCAGTTGTACGAGAACCTAGCTACCGCCCAGTTGTACGAGAACCTAGCTACCGCCCAGTTGTACGAAGCCTTTCTCTCTCATTAGCCGAGAGACAGAATAGCCATCAGCTAAGTTAATGGCTACGAACTAGCAAGGCGCCATTAGCCATACAGTGATTGAACTTAAAGTCTACTGTGTATCGTCCAGATCGATGTACTACCATGATATTAAAGATAAGTATTAAACATGCTCCGTTCTTTTCTTCCCAACATTAATTACGTATCCTGTTCCAGTACTTCACGCCCGTCTGCGTTAGTCTAGAGTGCCTTTTCAGCCATCTCAACTTCACGGTGTCGGCCCAGCTACCGACACAACATTGGCGACGATTTAAAGTGTTCTTTCTGATTGCTTACATTTAATTGTGTCATGGCTTCGCCACATTCTCCAGATGTACTGTCCGAATTTTATCGCTTGCAGAATCAGCAGACGCAGGCGTTATTGGATGCCCTTGGACAGCTCGTCCAGGGTCAACGTACCATTCCAACCGATGCGGCCGCCGCCGCTTCTTCGCTACCGCTGCCACTAAACGCTGTTGCACCTCCCTTTCGACCATACGTGGCAGCCGATGAGACCTGGCACGAGTGGTCTCGCCAGTTCAACTTTCATCTAGCAGCCTACAGAATTCAAGGTAATGAGCGGCAGCCGTTTTTGCTTTCTTGTGTCGGTGTGTCCACATACCGTGTGATAGTGAAATTGTTTCCCCGACGCGACGTAGCAACTCTGTCCTACGAGGAAATTTTGTCTGCATTAGATGCCTATTTCAAAGAAACAGTTAATGTGGTTGCAAAACGGTATACGTTCTTTCGTACAAAACGTACGGCCGGTCAAACTAATAGGGAGTGGGTAGCAACATGTGGTCCTCCCCACGGCGGGCGGAAGCCTTATCACACGACCGTTCGCCGATTTGCGGGGGAGGAATGTGGTGTCACCGCCAGACACCACACTTGCTAGGTGGTAGCTTAAATCGGCCGCGGTCCATTTAGTACATGTCGGACCCGCGTGTCGCCACTGTGTAATCGCAGACCTAGCGCCACCACCAAGGCAGGTCTCGTGATACGAGAGAGCACTCGCCCCAGTTGTACGAGAACCTAGCTACCGCCCAGTTGTACGAGAACCTAGCTACCGCCCAGTTGTACGAAGCCTTTCTCTCTCATTAGCCGAGAGACAGAATAGCCATCAGCTAAGTTAATGGCTACGAACTAGCAAGGCGCCATTAGCCATACAGTGATTGAACTTAAAGTCTACTGTGTATCGTCCAGATCGATGTACTACCATGATATTAAAGATAAGTATTAAACATGCTCCGTTCTTTTCTTCCCAACATTAATTACGTATCCTGTTCCAGTACTTCACGCCCGTCTGCGTTAGTCTAGAGTGCCTTTTCAGCCATCTCAACTTCACGGTGTCGGCCCAGCTACCGACACAACAATTTTAATCAAAGCTTGGGCATACTAGAAAAAAAATGGAGCTTATGGTATAATGCCTCAACAAAATGGCTACACACAACTCAATAATCAAGACCACCATTTGTTTCATATATCTCCTCTTTCATTATAATAAATTCTTTCACGCTAATGTTGCGTAATTTCTTGCATTACGGTTAAACACAATAGTTAAACAAGGGATTCTCCACCCAATGGGCATGACATTACATAAACATTTTACTATTCTATGGTCTCGTAATGTTTCTGTTTATTGCTTCTGCGCACTTTCTGGACTGGTAAGGAATCTTTCGCTACTTCATCCTCTCCCATACTCTCATAAGCTCATTCATTAGCAACATAACGAATTTACTCACTATCGGCCTGTACTAAGGAAAATCATGCTTGACGCACCGTATCTGAAACTAATTCGCTACTGTCTCATGCAAATCAAGCAGATTAAATATACAAAATAAATAACATTGGCAGTATGAAACACGCCTCAAAAACAAAATGTTTGGTTATCTACTTGTTCTGCTTTCCCACATCAATCAATAGTCATCCCAGATTCACACGTCACTGACCTACGTAATAAATTTCCCTACCACAAACTCTGGAGGATTTATACACATCTCCCTGTGCAATGCAACCCACATGGTGTTGCCGGGTAGATGATGGCTGACTCACTGTAATTCTCTCTCAGAGTATCAGAATATCAAGCTAGTGTCACACGAATGTGTCTCATAATGGAAATTTTTGGTATCTTAATTATCTCACACACGGATCCTCAACTGAAAGCTTGAACAAACCTTTCTATTTTTTCATTGTCTCATAGTCAGGTTGAGACTCACACTGTACTCACCACGTTGAAGTGCTTGTCTCTTATTCAAGTTCTGCACGCGCAGTTCTTAAATATTTTCAACTTAGATTTACACACCCAAGTATTTCTTCTTAGTATTACCACACGCAAGTATTTCATCTTATAATTACAACACTTGGTTTCCTTGTGACCGTTGGTCACTTCCGAAGAATCCTATGTTCCCCATGTATTTTACCTGTCTATCTTTTTCCGAACAATTCACATGAGCCTCTCATAAAAAGTTTCTGAAAAGAGAAATCATTATTTTTATCTACTCTTAAATATTCAACATGCATACCATTTTCATTTAAATTTGTTTTTATGGAGCACACATAAAACACGTCTTCACACCTCAGGAACCAGTGACAGAGTGCTGAAACATGGCCGTTCATCCGGTCATCGCGCGCTTCCACAGAAATGGGGGGAGGACCTTGCCACCATATTGGTCAGCCTCATCCCAGGCTCTCTAGTGCTCTGGTATACTTCCTCTCTTCCTCTCTTTGGTTAGGTCAAAGGTGACCAGAGTACTGTCTCAAAGAGGATTATAGAATCTACCTTCACTATCTGTGGTCAGCAGACGACCAACCATTCATTCAATTCACAAACATCACCAAACTGGATATAGGGATCTATTTTAAGGAAGTGCACATCTGAAAAATTAAATAAATAACTTGTCCTTCTTTCCTACATTGGTATCCGGCTTCGGTGTATTAAATAAAATGGTGTTACTGTACAAAAAATGCTGTTCTGACAAGAATAACGAAGTATGTTGTTGTACATATTTTCTATGTCGGGCAGTACTGTACTCTTTCAACAGTATAACCTAAAACTCCGTTAACATTTGGAAATTCGATATTTCACGGAATGATGTACGTGGAGAGGTAAGAATTTAGACACTTGCTTGGAATTACATGGGATTTTATTGAAAGCAAACAAGTGCACAAAATGACCAATATGTGGTGCTTCATATGATAATAAATCAATAATTAGCATAAAATTTTGTTTTTTAATAAAAACGATGTTCTTCATAACAAATTCTCAACATGTCTAACCGTCATCAGTGAACAGTACATGTGGTAGAGGGACAAAGCTGTGAACATCACTGTACAGGATATCAGTAGGAATGGTGAGAAATTGCCATCAGATGTTGTCCTTTGGCATCCCTAATGAGGTTCGGACGATCACGGTGAACTTGTGACTTCACGTAACCCCACAAGCAATAATCAGATGGATTGAAGTCTGGGGATCTGGGAGACCAAGAATGACGGGTGGCGGCTCAGCACGCGATCATCATCAAACGGTGTGCGCAAGAGATCTTTCACACGTATAGCAATATGTGGTGGAGCGCCATACTGTATAAAAATCGTACCTTCCAGCAGGTGTTTATCAGTCAGGCCACAGATTACGCCATTCTGTAACATATCGGCGTACGTCGGACCTGTCACGCTGACGATTCTCACGAGGCGTCACTGACGTGTTGCTCTCCAGCGCCATCTGTTGCACTCGTTTTTGCTTTCAATAACACTCCATGTCGTTTTAGGCAAGTGCGTCAAGTTTTAATTCTCTGTCTACATTATTCCGTGAATTAGTGCATTTTCAAATATTAACGGACTTTTGGGTCAACTTGTATATCTAGCACGTAAAAATACGTTGGTGCTCACACCTAAAACTTATGACTGATAAGATTTGAGACAAAAGAATTTTAATATCTAAATCGCTAATACAGTTTTCTTTACACGAAACGTTTCATATTACGCTTCTTGTCTTGATTTTGGTTCGGTATCTGTACTATATTAAGCAAACCTCATAAAACAAAAAACGAGTATTTTGTCTAAAAGACCCGAGTGAAAGAGTGACTGTTTGTTACCGTTTTGCCCAACCACATGTTAAAACGATAGCCACCTCTTTAATGTCGCGAACTTCAGAGGAATTTTGCTACTTATACTACTACATATGTAATACTAATACAAAACGGTGCTCAACTGTTAAAATCAGTGGTATGAAAATGATAGTATGGCATCAGTGGCCGGGAGTTCCGAGACGGGAAGATCGGCCGCCAAGTGCAAGACTTATTAAGTGCGATGCCACATTAGGCGACTTGCACGTTGACAGTGGGGATGAAATGATGATGAGGACAGCACAACACCCAGTCCCTGAGGGGAGAAAATCTCCCACACCAGCTGGGAATCGAACCCGGGCCCCCGTGCGTGGCAGTCCAACGCGCTGACCATTCAGCTAATGGGGCGGACAAATCAGTAGTTGTTGTCAGTTATTAGTGAGAAATATTGTACTTGGCGGCTCCACTTGCCACAGTGTGAAATGGCAAAAACTCGACCGGTTTGATGCTGTCTGTCACGGACTCCTGCGCCAACCTTCTCAGAGTAGCAGTTACAACCTACGTCCTCAGTATTTGCTGGATATACTCCAATCTCTGTCTTCCGCTACAGTTTTTACTCTCTACAGCTCTCCCTAGTAACACGGAGGTTCCTCTCTGATGTCTTAGCAGGTGTCCTATCATCCTGTCCCTTCTTCTTACCAGTGTTTTCCGTCTATTCCTTTTCTCGACAGTTCTGCGGGGAACCTCGTCATTCCACCTTAAATCAGTCCATTTAATTTTCAACATCCTCCTGTAACACCACATCTCAAATACTTCGGTTCTCTTCTGTTCTAGTTTTCCCGTAGTCCATGTTTCACTACTATACAATGCTGTGCTCCAAACGTACAGTCTCAGAAATTTCTTCCTCAAACTAAGACCTACGTCTGATGCTAGTAGACTTCTCTCTGACAGGATTCTCTTTTTTGCCAGGGCCAGTCTACTTTTCATGTCCTACTTACTCCGACAATCACAGGTTACTGTGCTTCCCGGCTAGCAGAATTTGTTAACTTCGTCTACTCGTGATCGCCAACTGTCTCGCTGTCCTCATTTCTGCCACTTCTCATTACTTTCCTCTTACTTCGAGTTATCTCAATCCATATTCTGGTACTCATTAGACTGTTCATTTTATTCAACAGACCCCGCAATTTTTCTTCACTTTCACCGATGATAGTAACCTCACCAGCGAATCGTAGCACTGGCATACCTTGTAATCCCACTCTCGAACCTTTCTTTTATTTCCGTCACTGCTTCATCGATGTATAGATTGAACAGTAGGGACGAAAGACTACAGCCTTCTCTTACATCCTATTATTGTTCCTTCTTGATCCTTGTACATATTGTATATTACCCATCATTCCCTACATTTTACCTATTTTTCTTAGAATTTGGAAGACCTTCCACCATTTTACAATGTTGAATACTTTTTCCAGGTCGACATATCCTGTGAACGTGTCTTGATTTTTCTTCAGTCTTGCATCGGTTATCAACCGCAACGTCAGAACAGCCTCTCTGGTCCTTTACCTTACCTAAAGCCAAGCTGACCGTCATCTAACTGATCAGCTTTCATTTCCATTGTTCTGCATATTATTCTTGTCAGCAACTTGGATGCATGAAATGTTAAGCTCATTGTGCGATAATTCTCGCCCTTTTCGGCTCTCGCTCTCTTCGGAATTGTGTGGATAACGTTTTTCCGTAAGTCGGATGGTATATTGCCAGTCTCTTACATTCTACGCACTAACGTGAATATTCGTTTTGTTTCGACTTCCCCCAATGATTTTAGAAATCCCGATGTTATGTATCCCTTCTGATTTCTAAAGCTCTTTTAAATTTTAATTCTAATACTGGATCTCCTATTTCTTCCCTGTCGACTCCTGTTTCTTCTTCTATTGCGTCATCAGAGAAGTCTTCCCCCTCATAAAGACCTTCAGTGCTTTTTCCATCTATCCGCTCTCTCTTCTGCATTTAACAGTAGAATTCCCATTGCACTCTCAATGTTACCTACCGCCTTTCCTTTTAATTCCACCACAGTTTTTTTTTTTTTTGTTTTTTTTTACTATGTTCTTAGTCAGTCGTTCCGACAATTATTTCTATTTCTTCAAATTTTCGACGCAACCATTTCACCTTAGCTGCCTACACCTGCTATTTCTTTCACTCCTACAGTACGTGACTGGTATTTTTGTATTCTTGAATTTCCCTGAATATTTTTGTTCTTCCCTCTTTCGTCGATCATCTGAAGTATTTCATCTGTTATTCATGGTTTCTTTACAACAGCCTTTCTTTTTCCTACGGTTTTCTTTCCAGCTTCTCTAATTACCCTTTATCGAGATGTTCATTCTTCTTCAAGTGACCTGCCCACTTAGCTATTCATTATTGTAGTATCTGTAACCTCAGTGAACTTGAAGCGAGTCTCTTCATTTCGTAGTACTTTCATATCCCACTTTTTTTTTGCGTTATTTCTTCCTGACTAATCCCTTAAACTTCATCATTACTCACTTGTGATCGTAGTCTGTATCTCCCTTTGGCTATCCTTTAAAATCCAATATCTGATTTCGGAATCTCTGTCTGACCATGATGTAATCTAACTGTTCCTCCCGGCCTTTGCAAAGAATCCCGTAACCTTTTCTTCTACTCCTCTCACTACAACCGCACTCAAATCCCCCATGACTGTCAGATTTCCATCTTCCTTTACGTATTAAATTATCCTTCAATATCCTCACATACTCTCTCTATCTCTTCATCTTCTGCTTGCGATGTCGGCATGTATACGTGAACTATTGTTGTTGGCGTTGATTTGTTGTCATTTCTGATGAGAACAACCCCACCATTCAACTGTTGACGGTAGCTCACTCTCTGCCCTACCTTCCTACTTGTAACAAATCCTTCTCCCCTTATACCATTTTCTGCTGGTGTTGGTATTACCCTATACCCGCCTAACCAGATATCCTTGTCCTCCTTCCATTGTAGTTCACTAACCAATACTATTTCTAGACTGAGCCTCTGCAATTCCGTTTCAGATTTTATAACTTGCCTACCGAGTTCAGACTTCTGACATTTCACGACCCAACTCGTAGAACGTTACGGTTCCGTTGGTTATTGAATATTTTTCTAATGTTTCCCTCCAAGAGATCCGGATTGGGTACTAGTAAGGAATATTTTGCCACTGGAGAGATCATCATGACACTTTTTCAGTTACAAGCAACATGCCCGTGGATACATATTATATGTGTCTAATTCAGTGGTTTTTATATCCTTGTGCAATCTCATGTCGATGATCACTGCCGATTCTTCCGCCTTTCAGAGGCAGGTCCAAAGGCAAGCGAGTGCTCTGAACCTCTGTGGGCTCCTCATCCCCCTTTGACAAGAACTTCAGAAAAGTGGAATTCTGAGCAGATTAAAACAGTGTGCCGGACCGAGACTCGAACTTGGGACCTTTGCCTTTCGCGGGCAAGTGCTCTACCAACTGAGCTACCCAAGCACGACCCAAGCCCCATCCTCATAGCTTTAATTCCGCCATTACCTCGTCTCCTACCTTCCAAACTTCACAGAAGCTCTCCTGCGAACCTTCCAGAACTAGCACTCGTGGAAGAAAGAATATTGCTGAGACATGGCTTAGCCATAGCCTCGGGGTTGTTTCTAGAATGAGTGTGATAACGGGGCGTGAGTCGTGCTTGGGTAGCTCAGTTGGTAGAGCACTTGCCCGCAAAAGGCAAAAGTCCCGAGTTCGAGTCTCAGTCCGGCACACAGTTGTAATCTGCCAGGAAGTTTGAAAGGTGGCTACACTGAGCCACAGCGCCTGAGTCGAGATGTGGCAGTAGTCTGTGCTTATCGAGATGTGGTAGCAGTGAGTCAGTGTTGAGATCTTGTAGTAGGGAGTGCTTGTTCCATGTTTTATGCAGTTGTTGATGGGCTAGACAGCAGACGTTGTTCGAATGGAGCTACTGTAATGATCAGAGTGCTTTTCGTCAATATATATGAAGGTAAAAAAATTCCCTTTTCTTTTTATTATTTCAATGTCTTAAATAATGCGTCATTACAGGTTCAGTCAACAAAGCATCTGGCTTGTGTTCTTGTATTAGAGTGTAATTCTGGTTTTATTGCGCAATTATAGTATTTCTATTTTTTTTAATTACTTCAGTATAAATGGTATTTAAAATTTCTTGTCTTATTGAAGAAGAACCGTGCCAGATGTGTACGTTGAATCACACTTCCACACACAGAACAGTTACACTTGTGCTTTGGTTTCGTATGTTTTATAGTTGCTGGGGACTTAATTAATTAATTGTGTTAACGGAAATTTTCTTTCATTCTTTGTTGTTATTCTATGCAGTCAGATTGCGTACTAAAACTAGTCAGGGCCAACCGTTTACGAGACCTCGTAATCGGACAGACAGCTACTAAAAAAGTTAAAAGTATTTGCATTTCATATTTATTTAATAAAGCCCCCATGCACGCTACGGCACATATTCACTTAGTGTAGTGAATCCCCTGAGGACATTAATAGCCGCACATTTTTTCCAGTTTGTGACTTAGTGGCCAATTTGGTGGAAGTGCGTACGTCAATTGATCTAACCATGAACATGGATGTATGTCGTTCTTAGAATTGCGAAAGATCTTAAATTTACGAACAGTTAAGAAGTGTTTATAGTCAAAGTTTTCTCCTCGTGGCGACAAAGACCTACCGCGTCTGTCACAGTCCCAATGTCGATTATTGTCAAGTTCGCGCGCCTGGCGCTCTCTTGTTGCATCCCGCAAAAGAAACAAATTACTTTCTTCAAACCCCTCTGCTATTTGTGATTCTAAATTTCTTCTGCTGTCTTTTCCTACGATTTCGCCTTCAATTTGTTTGACTTGCTTTTGTTATGTCTCAAATTCCCTTTTAACGCGTTCATTAAATTTTCCCTGATTTTCAACATGCTTATTTATGTTCTGGTACTCTTCGGTTTCTGCAAATGGCAATGCAACTGTATCATCCGAATCTCTGTCCCCATTTAAACTAAGACTTGTCAATTTATCTGAGATCTCCTCAACTCTTTCCGATGAGTCACCTATTTGTTCTTTCTGTTTATTTACGTCTTCCGTAAGTGTCGCGACTCGGGTTTCAGCGTTGACACATTTAGTAGTTAACTGTTCATACTGTTGTGTTAGGTTATTTATTCTGTCATTTGGTACGGATTCCTCGATTCTTTCAAGTATTTCTTCCTTATCGTGTGCACGTTGTAAATTTAACTCTGAAATTTTTTGTACTATCACATGATCTCTTTCTTCCTGTTCTCTATCCTGTTCTTTTGTCTGATTTCTAATGAAATTAATCTATTATTGCGAGCATTCAAAATCGGTTGTACTTCTTCTCTAATTTCTTTCTTTGATTCATCTTTCATGTTTTTGAAACATGTCCCTATTCGTGAGCCTAACTGTGTTTCCATTGTTTCCATCTCGGTTTTAATTGTTCCTATTTGTGAGCCTAACCGTATTGCCAAAGTTTCCATCTTCGTGTTAATTCTTCCTATTTGTGATCCCACTGTGTCTAACCGTGATCCCAAATTTAATATTGCACCCATCAACTGCTCCATATCAACTGGTTCAAAAATCCTTTCGCCCCTAACATTTCCCACAAAACCAGCTGTAAAGCTGTAAAGCTATCTGTGTTCGATACTATTCCAGAATCTTCTGTCGTTAATCTCGTATTCTGTGAATTTTCTAATTGAGAACAATTTTGAAATGGTCCCGGACTATCTTCCCGACTTATTAAATTGTTTTCAACTTCATCATTCATCATACTGTTCTCCTGTGTTGGCGAGTTCGCCATGTTAACAATTTCGTCATTCTCACTATTCATCATCTTTGCCTTTTTCATTGATCGCGTAATCATTTACAAAACATACAAAACTCGTCACTGTACGAAAATTACACACAATGACTCTTTATCTCCAACAATACCATTCACACGAAATGTTTCCCTCAAACACGATTAACGAACAACTGAAATAATTGCACTAAATTGTCAAACCCGTAGACAAGACAACAAAAATTAAATTCTGCAAAAAAAATACCATTAGAAGAATGACAATTACCAAATCTACACATGCAATATAGACTACAATTACTAAACTACGAATTACTACAACAATACTACTGTCTGCTATTTATACAATCAGAAGCATGCCAAGGGACGATCCGAAGCAGCGGTCGCCACGTGCATGGGGGCTTTATTAAATAAATATGAAATGCAAATACTTTTAACTTTTTTAGTAGCTGTCTGTCCGATTACGAAGTCTCGTAAACGGTTGGCCCTGACTAGTTTTAGTACGCAATCTGATTGCATAGAATAACAACAAAGAATGAAAGAAAATTTCCGTTAACAAAATTAATTAATTAAGTCCCCAGCAACTATAAAACGTACGAAACCAAAGCACAAGTGTAACTGTTCTGTGTGTGGAAGTGTGATTCAACGTACGCATCTGGCACGGTTCTTCTTCAATAAGACAAGAAATTTTAAATACCATTTATACTGAAGTAATTAAAAAAAAATAGAAATACTATAATTGCGCAAGAAAACCAGAATTACACTCTAATACAAGAACACAAGCCAGATGCTTTGTTGTCTGAACCTGTAATGACGCATTATTTAAGACATTGAAATAATAAAAAGAAAAGGGATTTTTTTTACCTTCATATATATTGACGAAAAGCACTCTGATCATTACAATATCTCCATTCGAACAACATCTGCTGTCTAGCCCATCAACAACTGCATAAAACATGGAACAAGCACTCCCTACTACAACATCTCAACAATGACTCACTGCTACCACATCTCGATAAGCACAGACTACTGCCACATCTCGACAGGCACTGCCAGTGGAGGCGGCGGAGTAAAACTCTTTGGCGCAATCTCTGGCGCTGTGGCTCAGTGTAGCCTCCTTTCATATGCCCTTCCTCCACGGGCCAGAATTTAATGGTATTTTTGCCAGCATTGGTGGTGAAAATACCACCAAATTCGTCCACAAAAATACAGACAAAAATAAAAGATAATATTAATACGTAAATATCACATACTGCTACATCTCGACAAGCACTGCCAGTGGAGGCGGCGGAATAAAACTCTTTGGCGCAATCTCTGGCGCTGTGGCTCAGTGTAGCCACCTTTCAAGTTTCATATCAGCGCACACTCCGCTGTAGAGTGAAAATTTCATTCTGGAATTCTTATGCTGTCAGTCTTTGGCTGCCACTGTTGATTATTTTTATTTAAAATTAAAGCAGTGGTGATGTTCGAACCCGGGATCCTGGACGTTTTGATTTTAGCCAGTGACGCCAGCCCTAGACGAGATGTCAAGTACGAAATGTACATTCTAGCTGATGAACTCAGCTTCCCCTGGATATTTATTTATAGCTGTGGTTCAAACGTTGTATGTGTAAATTTATTTTTGACAAAGATTCTTTGTATACAACGTTTGAACTAGTATGATTAGGGACATGAAAAAAGAACTTGTTTGGTCCACTAACACGAGAGACAGAGAGCTGCTGTGTCATGCGCTTACGCCTACTCTTTCAGCAGCACACATTACATCGAAGTCCGCAGCTCGTGGTCGTGCGGTAGCGTTCTCGCTTCCCACGCCCGGGTTCCCGGGCTCGATTCCCGGCGGGGTCAGGGATTTTCTCTGCTTCGTGATGAATGGGTGTTGTGTGCTGTCCTTAGGTTAGTTAGGTTTAAGTAGTTATAAGTTCTAGGGGACTGATGACCATAGATGTTAAGTCCCATAGTGCTCAGAGCCAGCCATTACATCGAAGTTATATTGGACTGCTGGCTTCCCTACAGACGACAGTCGAAGGCTACCATGCTGCAGTACATATCGCCACCAGATGGGCACTAAAGCACCACCAGAGCTCGTTGTCCCATGGATATGTTTTCCTCCGCCAGCCACGTCACCAGAAGCAAGACCGACTGTATCCTGCCGCCGAGGACTGTACTGGGGTCCCAACGCCTTCACTACCGTCCGTCCCAGCCTTCGCTTCCCGGAACCTGCAACGCAACCCTCCAGAAGTAGGCATGGTCCCGACACGTTGACCGATCACCGAACTTGTAATATTTCTGCGTTTGTCCCTTAACTCACCTTCGCTGGACTTAGAAAAATTCTCATTGTGAACTTTGACTCAAAAAAGTGCGTTGAGGACTTTGTTTCTGCACTAAGGGGGCCGAGAACTTTAATTCAAAACTTCGCTTTCTCCCTTACCAGGCCTTCAGCCTAAGCGCTGTTTTGTTCAAACCACAAGAGTTCATGACTGTTTTAAGACTTGTTTCCGCGAAGGAAGAGTATGTTCTCTGGCTCTGAGCACTATGGGACTTAACTTGTAAGGTCGTCAGTCCCCTAGAACTTAGAACTACTTAAACCTAACTAACCTAAGGACATCACACACATCCATGCCCGAGGCAGGATTCGAACCTGCGACCGTAGCGGTCGCGCGGTTCCAGACTGTAGCGCCTAGAACCGCTCGGCCATCCCGGCCAGCAAGAAATAATAATAAGACCAGGTAAACAAGAACAAGGGTCCATTACGACCGCAGTAGAGATTTGGTAACAAAAGAAAACGCTTCTCAAAAAATAATACGACTTCTCAGCCACTGATAGGCATACGCTTGGAACACACAGTGAATAAACGCAGTGGGATGTGAAAAGTATGCCACTGATAATCCTTAACGAGGGAGACTGAGCGTTCGGCTTAGCTGACCGACAGGTACGTTTGCTGGAAGGTCGTAGGTCCCGCTGCGATGGCTTCCGACAGGGCTCTGACTGAAGGGCTGCTAAGAGGCGGCGCATGAATTGGCCCAGAACTCCGTTGGATCGGACTCCTACGTGTTGGCTTGCGCCGTCCTACACAGCCGGGGCGCGGAGGAATTCGTGCCGATCGGGTAGCACTCATCTCACGCTAGGTGAGGAGAACCCTACGTCATAATGACGTAACGCTACGTCATCGTGACGTAAATAACCTAAATCGACTAAACGAGTATGTATATCGATCTTTGCAGTTGTACCGAAAACGTCAAAGCTAAATGTGTACAAACGAAGTGGCAGGAGTTGTGTGATATGCTCATCCCAGCTGAATGAATTGTTAAATGTAATCCCAACAATTTGCGATGTTATTGTGTCTTTCATGAACATAATTAATGTCTGAGCGAAGGAGCCATAACAAAATCAAAAGAAAGCTTTTTATTCTTTTTAAATCCGACGAATCGTGCATAAATCGTGTGGACAGAAAAGTGAAGCAATTAATTATTAAACTGCAATCCAAAGAATGTGGGATGTTATTGTGTGTTTCGTGAACGTAATGAATATCTGAATAAAGGAATCATAACCATAACGAAAGTTAAAAAAGTGTCTAGTTATATTTTCAATCCGATTAATATTGAATAAATCATGTGGATAAAAACGTGGAATAGGAAGAAATTAAAGTGTTTCGTATTTATATAAAAGCCAATGAATTGTACATAATTCATGTGGGCAGAAACGTTAAACTGAGATATTGAAGTGGTTCTGAAGACAATTCCGAATGTTGCTAGAAACATTAAACCATCTAGTTACATGTAATTTTGCCTTCGTGTTGTAAATCAACTAAGAAAGATAGTGAAATCTTTCAGGCTATCTTCATCGATCTGCTCGAAAGTTCTCTCATCTCCGTTAGAGCCCATGTTCAGAACGACGTACACGCTGGCAACACCGGACAATACGACAATGAAAGCACATAAACAAATAACAATGCAGATTCAAGACGCACACAACAGTCGATATATACAGAATGAACACAACAGAAGATAGAACAACTCGTGAAACTCATGATGACGAGTGCCTACGTCACTATGACGTAGGGCTCTCCTCACCTAGCGTGAGATCAATGCTACCCGTGCCGATCCAGTTCCGCACACGTGACAAGGTGGAGGAAATAGGTCACTTGCACGAAGGACCTCTGGTGGCGCTTGTCCTGCCATCTGTCGTCCTTGGGATTGACGCAATCCGGATAGGCAACGCCTTGTACGTATGCAGACCCGTGATGCTTCAGTGCCTGAAGGGTTGTCGATCATTTTAGGCGAACAACGGATACATGGCACTTCGCGTTTTCTTTTCCTGTGTTTTATGAAAATATTTGTAAAAACAATTTTTTGAGCAGTATTTCGGTTCGTTTGCATTGTAAGTAGCGTAAAAATTGAAAATTAAAAAGTTCCAAATAAGACTCGACCCCAAGACTCTCGGATTACCGTTCTGAACTCTTCCCGGTGCGCCAAACACTGCTTGGAAACTATTCTAACCCTAATGGCTCATTCCTCGTTCGACTCGCTCCAGAATACTTTTTTTTTCCAAACTCTTGACCATCTGGAATTTCCACTTCTGTCACTTTCATTTCTAGGTAAGTTCTACATTCCCTTTCAGACCTGCTTTTTTTCTGGCGGGAGGAAAATTTTTCTTTGTGTGGCAATGCTCTAAGGTGATTTTTTAATGATTTAAATGTAAAATTTATACAAAAATATGTTCCCGTTTTCAAAAGATACTGTGTACACTTGACTTCATTTTATGAACTAAAATAATTACGAAATATTCTCTCTTGTAATAAATAGTAAAATGACCATTCAATAATTATCATGCGAAACAACAATAACAACATACAGTTATACAGTGGAACATAGCGAATCACCGACATCCGTGTATTCTGATGGTTACGAGCTCTCGCACACTTCTACACTGAATCGCTAATATTTTCATACTGATGTCCAACAGTTGGCAGCATTTGCGCTTGATGAAAAAGTTGAACATTCACAAACGTGTACCTTAGGTTTCCATTAGAAAAATACTTCAGTCGCGGCTAAGACACAGTAAACGTTAATGTACACAGTTGTAGCCAGAGAGTCTGAAAGGGATATACCATAAATTTGGACGAAATCGATGATGCGAAGGCGCGGTCCCCGTGACAGTCGTTCTGAAAACAACGAAATTGAGGCTTCAAAGAAAGACCAAAGGGGTGTAGCTCGTATCCTGACAGTGTAAGGGGTGTCGGGAACGGAAATTGATCGAATAACGGCTCAAGTCTAAGGAGAGCACTGGATGTCCTTTGTAAGAGTCAAGGTGTGGAACAAGCGAATCATGAAAGAACGAAAGTCGTCGAGCGATGATTCACTGTCTGGAACGCCACACCATATTACCGATGCCATTGTCCGGTCGGTTGATATCCTCAGTATTCAAGACGGGCGAGCTATGGTAACAACCATTGCCGCGGAAATATTCATGCCATCAAGTTTCCCGAAGTGCTCACCCAATACTGCTTAATGGTCTTCAACCATCACAGGAAGCACGTCGAATGAGACTCTCTCTTGAACATTTGTAGCGATATGCCAAAGCAGGGAATGAGTTCCTGACGGTGGATGCGTGCGCGTGCTAGCTTTGTCGTCAGGTCGTTGTGCGAACATGTCCCTCTAGTGGCTAGTTCTGGACCTCAGCACTCTTATAGGGACCGCAATTTCTTCTTATATCTTCATACTATCATTTTACTCCTTCCGGTTTTTTTTTAAAGCGCCTTGTATTTAGGCAGCAAGGAAACTGAAACGCAAGAATAAAAGAAGACATAACAAAGAATTAGAGAAGCAAAAGCAACGTTCATGAATGGAAGAAAAATTCTTTGCTCAAACAGCATAATTTCTGGAACGAGAAAGAACGTAGTTGAGAGTTGTGTTTGAAATGTATCACTGTATGCCTGTGAACCATGGGCAACAGACAACAATGAAATTATATCTCTGGAATCAATTGAGGCATTAGTGCCGGAGACGCATGTTAAAGATAAACTGGACAGATAATACCAGTAACCAGAAAGAAATGGTGAAAAATGGTCGCCGGTCGGGGTGGCCGAGCGGTTCTAGGCGCTACAGTCTGGAACCGCGCGACCGCTACGGTCGCAGGTTCGAATCCTGCCTCAGGCATGGATGTTTGTGATGTCCTTAGGTTAGTTAGGTTTAAGTAGTTCTAAGTTCTAGGAGATCGATGACCTCAGAAGTTAAGCCCCATTGTGTTCAGAGCCATTTGAACCATTTGATTTGAAAAATGGTCGTTTAGAAGAACAACAGAGCGAAGAAGACACGAGTGGATCTGTCACGTAATATAACAACCAGTTCCTTGTGAATGTCCCAGAAGGAACGTTATAAGGTAAGATAGACCGAGGAAGACAGCGACTGGCATTTTTAAAAGAAGGTATACCTGATTCGGGAGACTCTAATTACGAATAAATGAATACGTTAGCTTCTAATAGATCCATATGAAGAACAGCCAACCAATTGAAAGATTGATGATGAAGACAGCCCTGTCAAGATGGGCGTGGTAAACACAAAACAGGAATGGCATTAAGATAAAGCTTTTTTTTTGTTTGTGACTGATAGCGTTATTCGTCAATGTCCCTTTAATTCCGCGAACGGTTCGAGTTATCGAAACGAGAATTTGAGCGAATGACAGTGCGCAGTGAGACACTCTCACCTCTTAAGGAGAAATGCAGTACTGCTTCAGCACGTTACATTTTACTACTCACTTTAGTCTGCGATGCAACGGGTCCCTGTTGACTATGGAAAGGTAATGATGAAAATATTTTATGATATCCCGACTGTGTGTCTTATACTTTATCCTACATTGTTGTTATGATTTACTCTCCCTTTTAGGTTCATAAATTTATCTCTGACATCGGTTGAACTTTCGTGTCGGATTCCACACCGTAATCCTAAATGTGCAAGACTTCTACTTTCAATTAATAATTCCTCTGACTGTATATCGTTGATTTCTTCCACATCTACAAGTTCGCCGCTTTTTAGTGAAAATACGGTAAAGAAAGAAAGATTGTTTTGTGCGATCATTTTCAAAAATCGTTCTAAAATTCAGCTACTGATTCTGTTCGTTGCCGAGACAATTAACCAGCTATACTGTTTAAAGATACACTCAATAAAACTGTATATAGGCTCTCTAAACAATAAATGGTTAATCGTTGCCTTCTGTATTAGCAATTACACTTCAAAATAATGTTTTCCAATGTTAATATTCCACAGTATTAATTCTCAGATGATTGGAGTGTGTACTTTTCATTAACATATCGTTTCTAGCTCTTTACTGTCCCTGAAACACCAGAATTATCTATAGTAAATTCATGTTGTCGAAATACACTCCTGGAAATGGAAAAAAGAACACATTGACACCGGTGTGTCAGACCCACCATACTTGCTCCGGACACTGCGAGAGGGCTGTACAAGCAATGATCACACGCACGGCACAGCGGACACACCAGGAACCGCGGTGTTGGCCGTCGAATGGCGCTAGCTGCGCAGCATTTGTGCACCGCCGCCGTCAGTGTCAGCCAGTTTGCCGTGGCATACGGAGCTCCATCGAAGTCTTTAACACTGGTAGCATGCCGCGACAACGTGGACGTGAACCGTATGTGCAGTTGACGGACTTTGAGCGAGGGCGTATAGTGGGCATGCGGGAGGCCGGGTGGACGTACCGCCGAATTGCTCAACACGTGGGGCGTGACGTCTCCACAGTACATCGATGTTGTCGCCAGTGGTCGGCGGAAGGTGCACGTGCCTGTCGACCTGGGACCGGACCGCAGCGACGCACGGATGCACGCCAAGACCGTAGGATCCTACGCAGTGCCGTAGGGGACCGCACCGCCACTTCCCAGCAAATTAGGGACACTGTTGCTCCTGGGGTATCGGCGAGGACCATTCGCAACCGTCTCCATGAAGCTGGGCTACGGTCCCGCACACCGTTAGGCCGTCTTCCGCTCACGCCCCAACATCGTGCAGCCCGCCTCCAGTGGTGTCGCGACAGGCGTGAATGGAGGGTCGAATGGAGACGTGTCGTCTTCAGCGATGAGAGTCGCTTCTGCCTTGGTGCCAATGATGGTCGTATGCGTGTTTGGCGCCGTGCAGGTGAGCGCCACAATCAGGACTGCATACGACCGAGGCACACAGGGCCAACACCCGGCATCATGGTGTGGGGAGCGATCTCCTACACTGGCCGTACACCACTGGTGATCGTCGAGGGGACACTGAATAGTGCACGGTACATCCAAACCGTCATCGAACCCATCGTTCTACCATTCCTAGACCGGCAAGGGAACTTGCTGTTCCAACAGGACAATGCACGTCCGCATGTATCCCGTGCCACCCAACGTGCTCTAGAAGGTATACGTCAACTACCCTGGCCAGCAAGATCTCCGGATCTGTCCCCCATTGAGCATGTTTGGGACTGGATGAAGCGTCGTCTCACGCGGTCTGCACGTCCAGCACGAACGCTGGTCCAACTGAGGCGCCAGGTGGAAATGGCATGGCAAGCCGTTCCACAGGACTACATCCAGCATCTCTACGATCGTCTCCATGGGAGAATAGCAGCCTGCATTGCTGCGAAAGGTGGATATACACTGTACTAGTGCCGACATTGTGCATGCTCTGTTGCCTGTGTCTATGTGCCTGTGGTTCTGTCAGTGTGATCATGTGATGTATCTGACCCCAGGAATGTGTCAATAAAGTTTCCCCTTCCTGGGACAATGAATTCACGGTGTTCTTATTTCAATTTCCAGGAGTGTATTATAAGACCAAAGATATACTTCTGACTTTCATCCCTTCTCATAATTAAATATCATGTCGTACACGCTCAGATAGTTAATTCCATAATAAATATCACTGAAATTATCTTTCTCTTTGGTAACTAAACTAGTACCGTTCAATGAATATTCTCAGTTTTAAAAAAGGTGACAGTGCCCGCGAAGATGAGCTATTCTCGATGGTTCTTTGAACACACAGTTCTTCTTTGTCTACGCCCAAATTTCCGTTTTATTTTTCCTAAAATAATAAGTTTGAAACTGCATCTTGCGCTTTAAAATAAGTGTCCAAATTATATGGAATTTCTGTGTTTGAAGGTAGTTATGACCTCAAGGTTTTTACTAGTACAGTGAAGCACATCAATGGTCGCATGACCTCCCCATGACATTCTTAACATACATCGATATACTGACATTCAGTGTCATTAGGCTGTTGAAATTCGAGTTGTTTTTTGTCCAGGCTTTTATCCATGCAGTTGCACTAATAAGACATAACACTTCACGTTTCGGCAGTGGATGTTACATTGGAAATCGCAACTGGACACCATAGACTTCAGTTTTTTGTAACGTTCCTAATGCAGTTCCAATTCTACTTTTTGTCTCTTTATTTCCTTCAGCCAGCACCCAAGGTAATTTGTTCCGCTTACTCTCTGAGGTATGTACCCAACCAAATTGAAAATCAATGGTGTTACAAAGTCGGCTCCAGTAGACTCCTGGATGTTTCAGAAGCAAGATATTTCTTCCGGTTTTCTACAAGAGAAAGTGGCATACATGGACCACGAGGTGTTGCAGGATGTTTGAATCAATGTAGCTAAACTTCAGATAATATAGATTAATATATCTAGCAATACTCGCATATCTACCGGACCTTTGATCCACTTTGGAACATCAGAAATAATGACGTCACAAGCCAGGGCCTCCTTATCACTGACACTATCACTCTTATCAATGAGGTTTCAGCCTTATCAGTGACGTCATTATTATCAAATGATAACCAATGCCCCTCCCTTCCTCCTTTACCACGACTCTCTTCTCATCACAGTCAAGTATTTTAGCGGCTATTAAAAAGAAACTGGTAATTGCAATGTAGCGGCAGCCATAGGATGAAACTGCCAATCAAAATCGAAGGTGATGGAACTGACTCAGTTGTGCTAGCGGCAACCTGAAAAAATTCAAAACATCGATAAAACCGAAAATGGTGGAACTAACACACTTGTGATTAACCCCTCCCCAGACTCTCCGCTCCAGACCATCTCAGCATAGTATCAACAGTCAGTTCCAGTCACTATCATAATCGATGTATCTGGAAATCCTGCAACAGTGTGATTCATAATTTAAATAATGAAAGTGATTTCATTAATAAATAATTTAAAAATTAAAGTCATATATAATTTAAGTAAATTCCAGCTTAGCATTTTAGTGGGCATTAAAATTGATATCAGAAATTAGTACCAGAGCAGTCATCTTGCGTGCGCTTGAAAGTATCCAAAGAATATGAATTTTTGCGCATTTTCAAAAGTATTTATTCAAAAAATTAAATAAAGCGTGTATCTTGCAGTATTTTCACATATAAAACAAGCTAGCAACACACACACACACACACACACACACACACACACACACACAGGCACACAATTTGAGGAAAGCAGCAATGTTTATCAGTTGGAACTATGGTGTAATGGCTCTCTAAAAATTAACTACGTATATTTATGGGCAACATTCCCTTCAAAATTCTGATCACTTCCTTGTGAGAAATCGGATCACTCCAATAACGTGTCTTATTTATCCACTTTTCAAAATATTGCCTTAAAGTACTCCTTTTACTGTTAAAATACTCAGGTTGATATATCTCTTTTCTTAATTTCTCTTGTTTATTCGACGACCAGTATTTAGCCAAAAAAAGTTGTTCAAACTCAGCACAAGTATGGTAACTTTCACTTACTTCGGCGGCCCATAATACGGCTTCTCCGGTAATTTTTGACATTATAAATTGAAGTCGGTCGTGTTCAGACCAGCTACGTGGAAATATTCTTTTGAAATTATTGATAAAGATTTTCAGATGCAGGTTGTTCTTTTCAGTGGAGACTGTTGGGAATTGTCTACTTTTAAAAATGCTATTCTCCACCTTTAAAGAAGACAAATTTCCTCGCTGACCAAAAGAATCATCATCTTTACCAACCGAAGCATCAACTTCCCAATGCAAATTTTCACCACAATTGTACTTCGTATTATCACATGTTCGGTTGTTTTTCGCCATATTCTCCGAACGTTTGTCCTCAGTCAACAAATTTTGTGATGACTTCGTTCTAACTCCGCCAACTTATGATTGGTTTCCTTTTGCCATTTAGGGAACTCATCAACTATTTTGTCTTTTATTTTCTGAATTTCGCTAGTGAAGAGCTTATTTAATTCATAATTTCTACTTAGGTGCTCATTGATATTTTCATTTGGCTGGGATCCAATAGTAGTCTTAACCTTGTCTACAATTTCATTTCCTTTTTTTTCTATCCATTCAGATAGATCTTCGTCAAGTCTTTTAGTTTGATCTACCAAATACTTGTCAATCCCCTTACAAGCATCGGACTCAAACTCGACTATTTGTTTCGAAAGCTCTTCTATCTGTGTGCTAGCATTGAAACAGCTACTTTCACATTTAACTATCCTATTGGACAGGCCATCATAACTCTTCGAAACTACCTCATATTTCTCTTCTACGTCACGAAGTTTTCCCATTAAATTATTATGTTGCCTTTCTAAGGTGTTAGAAAACTCTCCGTCTAGTTCTCCAAATTTCGCATTTAATTGAGTCTCCCAGTCTGTCTTTAATTCTTTCTTAGTATTTTCCAGTTTATGATCAAAGGTGTTCAGTTTGCTTTCCAAAGAATCCATTTTACTTTCTAATGAACCAAATTTGGCCTCAGATTTTTCATTTAACTTTTGATTGTCCTCTTTTAATTGCTTATTATCTTTTTCTAGTGAACCAAGTCTTCCATTCATTACACCCATCTGAGTATTTATTGATACCAGCATATCAAACATTTTTTGATTTATATTTCCATTTTGAGGATCAACTTGCTGATCTACTTCCGAAACCTCAAGATCTTTATGTTCTCCCACCCTGCTTACCTTACGTATCATTGTAGTTGATTCTCCTAACGGCTCTAAATCAATAACTGTATTAGTATCTGTACATGTCTCCTGTCCCACATTGAGCTCATGGGATGCATCATCCATATCCTCCTCACGTTCCTCTCTCTCTCTCTAATCATTACTCTACTCAACTGCACATTATCATGTATTCTTTTGGTTCGTTTTGACATGATTATTCCCTACCAAGACATACACTTCTTTTCACTATGTATTTATATATATTTATCTACCAAAATCACAAGTCTCAACTTCCTTTTTTTATAATTATACTGTTATTTTATTCATACCTGGTAGTATCGCTCTCTTTTAGCGATTATTGAAGAATACCTCTCTCATTGGACAGATTCACTGGCTGTTACAACATTTTCCAACTCTAGGGTTCGTGAATCCGGATGATAGTCGACTCGATGCAGCAATCCTCCTCGATCGAGCCGCACGTTGTGGCGCCACTTCTACCGTATTTTCCTTCGTCGTCGGCGTTGACGTTGTTACCGTGAGGCACCGTTATAGCAAGTGGAAAGGCACGTCGATCTTAGAGCATGAGATGTGGTAACCTTAAGTCATTGACAACACACAACGGTCACGGTAGCACCTGATTCCAGAATAGCTGCGGTAGTTACGATCTACGAACTACCCCCTCTTGACCAGGTCCCCAAAACTTAACTCGTAACGAGATCCCTTCGAAGCAAATTGTCATAACGATCGTCTATAAATGCTTCGTACAACGGTAATAAATGTTACAGTTTATCGAATAATAACAGATACGACCAAACAGTCTTGTTTCTTCTGTTTTATTTAACGTAACTTTGTTCACAGTTTTATTTCGCATTCACCACTCATTCACACTCTGATGTGGAGTATATGCGAGTGCCTGAACCCTAACTCCCAAGTTCCATCGAAACCCTTTGATGAACAGTTTTGATTGCTCGACACCAACAGTCAATGATAATGATACAGTTTTTCTCCTTTTCATAAATTGGAGCCCGCTCTCCGCGATATAATTTAAAAAAACGCTCTCAATACCGCGTCCCTCGTGAGATGCGTATTGATTTATCCCGGAATTGAGCGCCCTGTAGGTGTACTCAATTTAATGACCACACTTCGCTATCCGCGATTTCGTGTAACTAAATGTCCTTTTGTTAGTCTGATTGTATACCGTAGTTATTTAAATCTCGCCCCTATATTTTTTCACTACGCACAATTAGCACTTCTTTACTTCTTTATTTCTAAGAGTAAACGAAAAAAATGACGCCGTATCTTCGGCTTCGTCGATATAAAGCAAAACACCTCAACATGCCCAATTTTACCTCTTCTTATAGGATCGGCTACCTTATTAATTAATTTACTACATATTATTTCCAATAACACTAAACAGGTATCGTCGTTATATTTTAATTGTATTCAAAAGCATTTTATTATTATTATGACCGAACAAATCGCCCGGCGTGCGTTTTTAACGATAGCTTTACACTCGCCCAGCCTTTATTCATGCAATATTATATATAAATATACAGACAGGACCGAAAGATCGATCTGTCTACCGTAACCAATAGAGGCAAATACGCTATTCAAGTTCCGTTACCTCTATCTTGACTCGTATTGTTACAAAAGGAAGGCGTTTTGACGAGATTTTATCAAAATTTATCAATTGAACTGCATATGTTCACTGTACACATGAAGAACGACTTTGTTTACAAGCAACATGACCAAAGACAGTAGCACAGATCCAACAATGTCAAAGACATTGGTGTAAGAGAGAATCGTCATGTCAAACGAAAATTCATTTATAAAAACACATGCAAGTTGTACATAAGTATAATTACAGATCTCAAAAATTCAAACTTTTCACCAAAATAAAAAGTATTACATCTCATAATACCCAAGATGTGGAGCACAAAACACACATCTAACTACTGCTGTAATTTAATTGTTCTATAGGATTTTTAAAGTGCACATGGCATTTTTATTGGCGCTACTGATGAAAACTTTGACGTTTAGCAGTTCTTTTTAATGACCAAAGTTCAATGAGTGTTCCACATTTTGCAAATGCAATGAACCTTCAAATTAAATATTACCACATCTGAACTGTCGGTATAACTTATTAACAGACACAGAGCTCGCTTGTTGACATTACTCAAATAAATTATAGACTAGTGGACGATTGCAGGTTGATTTTTACACAACATTATAGTCTTCTAAATACAAAAAAAATCGTTTCAAAACTGACATGAGCATTACTGCAGGTATAACTTACAATTAAGTGCCCTTCTCGGCAAGAATTAGGATAGTAATTAATGCAGTGGAAACGTCTTACGCTCACAAAAAGTTGTTCGCCATTTATCCACGCATCTTGGAATGCGTTTAGCACAGCAATACGATCAGAACGCAAATGCTTGTTATTGATACATGAAATGGTAACGAAAACCTCTGGGAAGGTGGAGCTGCTACCCTCCCGGTAACAACCTCTTATCCTGTCTTGGTTCAATCAGCAACTTAGGAAAAATGTGGCTCAATGGAGTCAGTTAATCATTACTCATCCAAGCACTTCATTTCTCGTAGACGTAGTGCTCTAGTATACAACTTACCACTGAGTCTTTTACTTTATTTTCCACAGCCATTTTAAACTTCAACTAATAAAAATCAATGCATCTCGAAGTTCCTCTCCAATAAATAGTATTTCGTTATCACGTGAATTATTGCCAACGAGAAAACTAACTTCCCTACGAATTCATTTGGTTTATTTCAGTCGATACCTGCCGACATCTCACTGGAGACCATCATCCAATCGGGAACGTCACCTTCCTGGTCATAATCATCCTTTCCTTTGTTATCATTATCGTCATCGTCTTCCTCATTGTAATCACTCAGTTCTCCTTCATCTCCTCCAATATTTCCTCCTTTTGCTTTTATAAATACTTTGCTTTCTGTGGCCTTATCATATTTATTTTGGTCTGTCTTCTTTCGGAATAGCTCCGCAGTATGCGTAGCCGTTGAGAAATCGGTCTGATGTGAAGCTGAACTGCATGCTTCTCGAACCGCATCTCCTCCTCTGATAAAACATGACGAGATTTTTTGTATCAAACATTAGACAGACCTGAATTCGGGTCTGAAATTGTGTTTCCTCCCATGCCGGTAAGTATGTCATCATCATCATCTCTCTTATTCACTAACACTTTTATCTAATGCAGACTTATTGGTGTGGGCATATTGATAGCCCCTATTGGAAATTATTTGTCCGTAGGAAAGATATTTTACCTTATGAGTATTGGTAACCCTGGGACTTTTAACATAATTTTGAAGAGGTTAATTTTGGGAGGTTAATTTTAGCCAATATAATATATACTCCTCTCATTTGCATGTACTTTACTTTGGGAATTCTTTGACTTCATTTTCTTTCTCTTTGTCTGTCTTCTTTTGGAATAGCTGTCCCACTATTTGTAACGGTTGTGAAACGAGTTTAAATACATTTTCCAGTACAGAGTCAATTTCAGCTTGCTTTTTTTACAGCAATGCCAATTTCCTCAGGATATTTCGTCGAAATTTCAACATTTAAAATTAATCTAAAGTCTAGTGGTACTGAGAGGTGTCATGACACATGCATGCTCAATCAACAACTGAACGAACTAATATCAAACTTTTCTACTTATACCATTGTTCACACGTAGCGACCACTGTTCTGCCTCTCGGAATATGTTTGGAAACCGTCGAAAATTCCGGGAGTCCCAAACCCACCACTTGCTGACTCAGTTAGGAAATAGTTCCGAATACTACTATGTACAATATTTTGACAACTGCCTCGTCATCATCAATGTCATCTGACTTGCTGGCACGAATAAATCTCAACTTACAATTTCATTCACCATTTAACCATTTACCGTTTAACTCTTAACCATTTAATGTTTAACCCTTTAAGCATTTATCTTTTTAAAAAGGAATAAATGTATCACACAGACTTAAATCATGCGCTAATTAAAGAAATTACTCCTTCAAGGGGAATTAATGTATTACTTGTGAGCAAATAAGTGTTAGAAACGCAACAGACTGAAGTCAAAAAACGAAAACTGGAGCATATGGTGAAAGGGAAGAAAATAAACTGCTCGTTAAAAAATAAGCTATTGTAAATGTACCAAGAAGGCTTACATGTTATTTTCAACATTGTGCGTTGAAAAATCTGGATGAGGCTGGGAAATACAAGATATCATAATTTGCTGCAAATAGCAATGGAAAGCGGTCAAGTTTAGGAGCTGCCGCAAAAATTGGTGGATCCAAGGACATTTACTGTGCTAAAGCATACACAAAAAAAACTATTTGTAAACATTCTGGTGGAACGTATCACTTTGGTCAAGTTATATGTTACAGAACGTCTATCTAACAGACATTTCAAAGTATTTTTATTTGTTAAGTAATTTGGGACTGCAAACAGAAAGTTTTTGTCATTGTCTATGCATACACACGGCTACAAATTGGCACCGTGTTTCTTCAAGGTGGGTCAGCCGTTGCAGCCTTACCACAACTCTTGGCACCTATTGGGCATTCAGTTATTCCCTGCTGCTGTGTCATGGCTTGAAAGTGTCGGGTGCGCCGTATAAAAGAGCGTGCAGTGACAATACTGATGATGTCATCAAAGGTAAGGGAAGAATCTTAATATCGCTCTAATGTGGTATTCAGTCTAAGGTTGTGTGTCAAGAATGATACACTACACGAAAAAAAATAAACCAAGTTTGAGTTATGGTTTGAACGTTGTCAAATAGCACATGAAAAGAATAATTTGCAAACTAGAACGGAAACAGACCTACCATCACAGTTCATACTACGAGTGTAGAGCCCTGTACTGCAAGAAAGCAAGGGTGAGAATGTTGTTATGGGTGGCCGGTATTCTCCTTCTACAACACAAATGCACACTTGGATGAATATAGTTCTTTATTTACATGCACTGGAAACGTTACTTAACTTGAATAGAGTCCATGTGCTGTGGTACAAGCTCATCAGGAATAGTCCTCTTGCAACCTGATGTATAGTACAATTCTGGCTGAGGTAACTAGTCCCACTATAGTCACTAATCTGGTCGCCATGTACTGTTGTAGCGGGCGACAAACTAAACCCGCTCTGTGAGTAAACTGACAAAGTCCAAACTGGATGACTGAGCGAGTGATCGAGTGGGGCCATCCGGTCAGCAGCGGCGGCCTAAATACATGCTGTCGAGAGGGCGTTGGCGGCCTGTTGCTTGTGGGTGTGTCTCTGGCCCCTGTTGTGATAGGTGCGCCTGATCCAGCGCCTTCTAATCGATCTTCGCGCTTCCTCTTTGCCGACCAGTATGCTGGCGCAGCTTGCCACAGCACAAGGAGTACATGAAAATTCATCCTATAGATCTAAATAAGATCCATTAGCAGTGTTGAAACACATCATCCGCACGACGTATCCTAAACTGCAAAAAAAAAAAAAAAAAAAAAAAAAAAATAATGCACTGAATATTTTAGCTGTACAGTCAAATTTTTAGCTTCTGAGAGACTGTTCTCAAGCACTAGGATAAGATCGCTGTCAACATCTGCATAAGCCAAAGGGGACACTTATCTCATAAATGTCATTTTTGCAGCTTGTACACAAAAAGTTGTAGGGTATGTAATCTCAATTGGTCCTGTATGGTCTGCTTAATAAATGTAATATCAGACGTTTTTGTACGCTGCCTGATCAAAAGTACCCAGACACTTACTAGTGGACATTCATATGGAGTGTGTCAACCCTTCGTCTCTATGATGGCTTAAAGGCTACTGGGGAAATTTTTGAGATGTCAATGTTTGTGGAAGATGGCAGCCCATTCTTTCTCAAGAGCCAAAAACAGAGAAGGTAGTCATGTTGGACACTGCGGGCTGGAGCGATGTCGACGTTCTAACTCGTCCGAAAGGCATTCCATTGGGTTCAGGTCGGGACTCCGGGTAGGTGAATGCATCTCAGGAATTTGCTGTACTTAAACCTTCGCTCACATATGATGCTTTATGAGAGGTTTCATGATCATGCTGATACAGTCATCGTCTTCCAACCATTCCTCCACTTTACGCAGTACACAACTGCGTGATTCATCTCTCTGAATCACGCAGTCATCCACAGTCCAGTGGCATAGCTCTATGCAGCATCTCAGTCGTTGCTTAGCGTGGACTACAGAAGTATGTGGCTGATCGGGAGCTGCTCGACCACTGTACCGCTTTATTTTTAACTCTCCACCCACAGTTACTGAGCTATCTGGACTGCTGATAGCAGTTAGGAGCTCACGAGTGATTTCGTCCGCAGATTCCATGCGGTATCTTACAACCTTCCTCAACCTTCCTCCTCAGTGCTCGGCGTCTTATTTTAGCTGTAGTTGTCTCTCCGCGTTTCCAATCCACACCACGTCACTAACAGTTGACTTGGGCGGTTTTAGAAGCATGGAAATGTGCCGATGGATTTGTTACTCAGGTGACATCCAGTGATTAGTTTACGTTCGAAATCACTGAACTCTCCTGACCGAACCAAGCAGCTGTTACTACTCCTCCACTGACAACACAGCACCCCGCACCTCCTTTCATATCGACGGGTCCGCTTCTCGTGACATCTGGTGGTCAGTTTCGCATTACGTAGGGGTATGCGGATACTTTTGATCAGATATGTGTTGCCATTATACAGGGTGGTCCATTGATCGTGACCGGGCCAAATATGTCACGACGAAATAAGCGTCAAACAAACAAACAAAAATACAGCGCCATCTACCACAAAGCGTAAAAAGTGGTCCAACTAAAACATTCATATTCCCTTACGTACTACACGAATATGTAATAGAAAATGGGGGTTCCTATTTAAAATAACGCAGTTGATATCCGTTTGACCTATGACAACGCCATCTAGCGGGCCAACCATAGCGCCATCTGGTTTCCCCCTTCAAGCTAGACGAGTTTCGTTCTTTGTAGTTTTTTCGTTCGATGCTTATTTCGTGAGATATTTGGCCCAGTCACTATCAATGGACCACCCTGTATAAAGTCATAATTTAAATTTAATGTTAATAACGTCGTCGTTCTGGGGTCGATTACTATCGGCAGTTGATGTTTAAACATTGAAGATGAAATCGAACTCAACATCGATGATTTACCATAATCGCCCGTCCCTAGATTAAAAGCTTCATTGGGACGTGAGAACGTTGGGACAAAGGGTGCTCCTCAAACGTAGTTGGCGCAGCTTTTAGTTCTTCATCACAGAAAGAAAAAATTGAAGATTTCATTACAAAATACAAACCTTGTAATTCTTTTTCATTTTCGTGGTATCAACTCTTCCTGGTAGGCATGTCGAAGAGTCATCATTTTCATGAACCCAATATGGCGGAATCATCCCTTGTCCCTTGTCTTGAGTACTGCAACTCAGACAGGGTCGATCTACAAAAACAAAATAACCCTTGTCAAAAATGTTTCTTGAAAAAAAGCGGCCCTTTCGTTTGACATGTTATTGTTGCGATCTTCCTGTGTTGGGCTTCAGCGTTTGCGATTCTGTAATGAATTGCGAGTACACTGTCAACAAACGCCAAAGAGGAAGGAAAACGTAAGAAAAAACAAGAAGATGATGGGCGAGGAACATATCAGCCGCGTCGTCAGAGGTATTCCTGCCAAACGTTTTGGAGTCGACTGCAGTTAACACTGTTTCATTTCGCTCTTCTTGACAGGAATGTGTACAGGCGAACTGATATCTACCCCCATTGGTTGAAAGTATAATAGACTGCTACGCTTTCAGATTGGAACAGGTGAACAATAAGAACAGTTTCCCTCGAAGTTCTACAGAATGGAGTCAAAAAATATTCTGCAGCCCTAATTCACCACTTTATATTCAATTATGTGAAACACCGAAGGCCACGCAAAACAGTGCTTGACGAGGGAGCAAGTGGTGACGACAACGGCGCAAGCTCATTGTCTTCTACCCCTTTTTGCCCATGTCGTTTTTTGACCTTGATCTTTGACCTTGTTCTTTGACTTTGACATGTAACGTCTTTGATCAACACCTGTGTGTTAACCTGAGATATGGTGCTGTGCATGTTTTCAATGTTTTCTGCTTATTTAAGCCGGTATTATGGCGTGGAGTATCTTTTCCTGACATTCTGGCGTCTTCCCTGGTTAAACAGCATGCGTGACATGTGAAGTTGTTACAATATTTTTCGTAATTACACTTAATTTTTCAACTAATAACTCTCACGAAAATGTAATTTGAGTTGACATTCACAGTTTTCACTTTGTTTCCATTTCCGTGACAGCACTGTGATCAATGGTCGAAATCGGCTGTGAATAAATGTATTGTAAGACGGCCCAGTGTGTTGCCTTGCATTTCTCCAAGTCTCATTTTCAATTGCGCATACCATATATAATTAGTGCTGCAATCGTGGCACTCTTTCTTATTCACAGCTAATTTTTCTGACAAGAACAGCTTGTGTCAGTGAGAACTGTACGTTGAAAAATTTCTAATTGTAGTTAGCCTGGAAGGTAACTTTGTATGATGTCTTAGGAATCTTATGGGTATATACGTCTTATTGCATCCTTTCTATTTAAACGCTCATCTTTTGTCCCTATTAACAATACCAATTTCTGTACCTTTCATCCCACTGCAGGAGTGCCCCAGAGCTCCGTCCTCTCTCCTCTTCTTTGTCTACTCTTTACCTCCGATATGCCCAAACCACCCCCACCAGTCCTTCAGTATGCTGATGGCACCTCTGTCCTTCCCCTCTACGCTACACTCCTCAACGATCCCTCCAAATCGACCTTACCTAGTTTACCTCCTGACGTAACCAATGGCTCCTCGAGCCCCACCAAAGCGCAGGCAAAAATTTTAGGAAGGATCACCCGCATCTTCCATTTCCACGACTTTAGCCTTACCAATTACGATCGTCCTATCCAGTTAACTAGCGCACTAAAATATCACGAACGAACTCTCTATTGGCAACTAGCGTGGGAACCTCACCTACTAACTATCCAATAGAAAGCCCACAATAACTAACAACTAAAAATGGACTAAAACTACTAGCAGGATGAACTTGGGGATTACACACCTCCACTATTCTCCGAATTTACAAAATCCTGATCTGATCCATCCTCTGCTATGCTAATGTTGCATGGACTTTCGCCCCACAAAAGCTCTGTAGGTCCCTTCAAATCCTCGAATTCCATGCACACTGTATCTGTTTACCTTCCCTCATGTGGATCATCTAATTCCCACCCTTCCTTACCCACACTGAAAACCTCTGCATGTCCTTTACTATCCTCAAACTAGATTTCAATAACCATATTGTCTCCCATATGTTCACCAACTCTGGTATCCTGCTGCAATTTAACAAACATGCCCCATCATTCTTATACCTCCACACACTCCATATCCACGCCCAATGCAACTTGAACAAACTCCCTCTCCCAGACAATGAGATCGGCCCGAATATTTATCCCTCCTACCAACTTTAACTCTTCCCCATCCAACCCCCTCCACAACATGCCTCCTCACCCTCTCTCCCTCTCCATCCACACCTATCCCTTAACCTCTTATTACTGTTACCCAACCACACACCAAACTCCTCGTGACTCACTGTCTTTCCCATCTTCTGTCATCCCACTATCTATCCCAACACCAACCACAATCACCATAGTTTTCCTACCTAAAAAATAAAAAAAATAAAAAAATTCTTTCCTATCCACACCGCTCCTCGACCCTCCGGAATACATTTTCTCTTCCTGAAATACACTGCGGTAACAAAAGGTATGGGATAACGAGATGCACCTATGCAATTGGCTGTGGTGTCACGAACACAAGGTATAAATGGGCAATGCACTGGTGGAGGTTTCACTTGTACTGTGACTTATGTGAAAAGGTTTCCAACGTGGTTATACCGGCACGACCGGAATTAACTGACTTTGAATGCGGAAGCTAGATCTATTGAACATTTCATTTCGGAAATCGTTAGAGAATTCAATATTCCGAGACCCACAGTGTCAAAAGTGTGTCGAGAATACCAAATTTCAGGCATTACCTCTCACCACACTAAACGCAGTGGCCAATGAGCTTCACTTAACGACCGAGATCAGCAGCGTTTGCATTGAGTTGCCACTGCTAACAGACGAGCAACACTGCGTGAAAAAATCGCAGAAATCAATGTGAAACGGCGAACGTATTCTTTAGGACAGTTCGCCGACATCTAGCGGTAATGGGCTATGGCAACGGACGACAGACGTGAGTGCATTTGCTAACAGCACGACATCGCCTGCAGCGTCCCTCCTGGGCTCGTGACTTTGTCGATTGAACTCTGAATTACTGGGAAACCGTGGCCTGGTGAGTACCCAGTTCAGTTGGTAAGAGCTGATAGCAAGTTTCGAGTGTGGTGCAGACCCCGCGAAGCCACGGACCCAAGTTGTCAACAAGGCTCTGTGCAAGTTGCTGGTGGCTCCATAATGGTTTGAGCTGTATTTACGTGGAATGAACTGGGTCCAGCTGAACCGATCATTAACTGGAAACGGTTATGTTCGGTTACTTGGAGACCGTTTGCAGCCATTCATGAACTTCATGTTCCAAAACAATGATGGTGGGCCACAATGGCTCGCTATTGGTTTGAAGAACATTCTGGACCATTCGAGTGAATGATTTGGCCACCAAGATCGCCCGATATGCATCCCATCGAACGTTTATGGGACATAATCGAGAGGTCAGTTCGTGCCGTAATCCTGCACCAGCAACACTTTCGCAATTATGGACGGCTATAGAGGCATCGTTGCTCAGTATTTCTGCAGGGGACTTGCAGCGACTTGTTGAGTCCATGCCACGTTGAACTGCTGCACTACGCCGGGAAAAATGAGACCAACGCGGTATTAGGCGGTATCCCATGAGTTTTGTCTCCTCAGTCTACTTGTTTCTCATTGCAGGTCCTTCAGATTTTAAGTGAATGTGCAGTGTTTCAGTGCTTTGCCTACTAAAAATAGCACCACCCTGTGATTTCTTTTAAAAGGTCTATATTTTCGTTTTTTAGCTGTCCACCTTAGGTTTGTAATTTAAAAAAGAAAACCAGGCCCAAAGTGTTTGTCTCTCATCTTTGTTGTATTTTTAAAATGCTTTTGGCTGAAGAGTGGAATATTGTACCACTGACAGCCAACGCCCCGCCCGTACGGGGTGAGGGGGATGAATTAACGATAAAAGAAAAAAATTAGATGTACACTGAAAAGCAAAAGGAACTGATACACCTGCCTAGTATCGTGTAGGGCTCACGGAGCCCGCAGAAATGCCGCAAACCGACGTGGCAAGGACCCGTCTAATGTTTGAACTAGTGCTGGAGGGAATTAACAGCATGAGTCCTGCAGGTCTGTCCATAAATCCGAAAGAGTACGAGGGGGTGGAGATGTCTGCTGAACAGCACGTTGCAAGGCATCCCAGATATGCTCAATATTGTTGATATCTGGGGCGTTCGGTGGGCAACGGAATTGTTTAAACTCAGAGGAGTGTTCCTCGAGGGACGTGTGGGGTGTCGCATTGTCCTGCTGGAATAGCCCAAGTCCATCGGAATGAACCATTAACATGAATCGATGCACGTGATCAGACGAGATGCTTATTTGCGTGTCACCTGTCAGAGTCGTATCTAGACGTATCAGGGGTCTCATATCACTCCAAGCGCACACGCCCCACACCAGGGATTGATGAGGTCGTCTTCATACCCGTACAATGGTTCAAATGGCTCTGAGCACCATGGGACCTAACTGCTGGTATCATCAGTCCCCTAGAACTTAGAACTACTTAAACCTAACTAACCTAAGGACGTCACACACATCCATGCCTGAGGCAGGATTCGAACCTGCGACCGAAGCGGTCGCGCGGTTCCACACTGAGGCGCCTAGAACCGCTCGGCCACCCCGGCGGGCCTTAAAACAGTGTTGACGGGCCCAGGCGAGGCGTAAAGCTTTGTGTCGTGCAGTCATCAAGGGTACACAACTGGGGCTTCGGCTCCGAAAGCCTATATCGATGATGTTTCGTTGAAAGGTTCGCACTCTGACACTTGTTGATGACCCAGCATTGAAATGTACAACAATTTGCAGACTCTCTTCAGTCGTCGTTAGTCCCGTTCTTGAAGGATCTTTTTCCGGCCACAGCGACGTCCGAGATTTGATGTTTTACCAGATTCCTGATATTCCCGATACACTCGTGAAATGGTCGTACGCTCGTTCTCCAACTACGTTCAAACTCACTTAAATCTCGATAACCTGCCATTGCAGCAGCAGTAACCGATCTAACTGCGCCAGACCCTTGTTGTCTTATATGGACGTTGCGACCGCAGCGCCTTATTCTGCCTGTTCACATATCTCTGTATATGAATACGCATGCCTATACCAACTTCTTTGGCGTTTCGGTGTACATAGGAACCAATGCAAATAATATAACTGAACGATTTACATTTAATCACTCTCCCGAAAAATGTAAATGCTTGACAAGAGCTGTTTTTGTAATCAACTCTTCGGTTTGTCGCCTGAGTTTTCATTAACGGGGCGGACGGCAGCGAAGTGCGCGCGGTGCGACGGCCGCCCGGGCCTGTCGCCGCGGCGGCGAGCTGATCTTATTTGGTAATGCGCGCGCAGATTAGTTTTCGCCGGTAATTGGCGCTAGTTTACCAGCCGCTCCGCTCGCCTGCAAATCCGCCGTAAGCCCGCGCGCCGGCGCTAGGGCCAAATTAATACCGACAAATCCGCACCTCCATTAAATGCGCGCGCAATATAAAACGTAGCGCGGCGCAATGCAGTGTAACGGTTATGTACAACAATTTGCTTCGCGTTATTGCAAACCGGATTTAACGCATGCAAACGGCGCGGACTAGCCCGGGGCCGCGTAATGCTATTAGAGGGGGGCCGATGGGAGAGTGCGGGAGACGCCGGCGGCGAAACGTTGTGTATGCGCGCAGTGAACAATTACGCCCGCGGAAATCTATTTGGCTGTCCCGCAACCGAGTTATTTGCCACCGTGGGTTGCACTGATTCTCGTGTAGAAAATCAGAAAGAAACGTACAGCATAACAGAACACATCGATCTGAGTCCACACTCTCTCAGTAGCGACTACTCCACCGTACCTACAATTTGTAACACCAACACTGTGCAAAAACAGACATAATGTCTTATGGGATAACAGCAATCAGTGATTTTATAATGTTACTTTAAATCCGTCTTGATTGCAAACTTTTTTATTATTCATATGACCGGTTTCGGTTCATTCAGAACCATCTTCAGATCTGATATTTAAGTTACAGGAGTAACCCGTCCAATTCAGCAACTTTCACATGCTACGTCACATATGTATGTTCTGCTTTAAATGCACTCATATCAGTCTGGCGTAACAGTGCAGCGATACTTCAGAACGAAGTTCAACGAAGATGCACCAACTGCCAAGTCAATTCGGCGATAGAACGCGCAATTTCAAGTTTCAGGATGCCTCCGCAAGGGGAAAGCAACGGGTCGGCCTGAAGTTGATGATGATGATGATGTTTGGTTTGTGGGGCGCTCAACTGCGTGGTTATCAGCGCCCGTACAATTACCCAATCTTTGCTCAGTCCAATTTCGCCACTTTCCTGGATGATGATGAAATGATGAGGACAACACAAACACCCAGTCATCTCGAGGCAGGTGAAAATCCCTGACCCCGCCGGGAATCGAACCCGGGACACCGTGCTCGGCCTGAAGGGAGTGAAGAAACGGCTGAACGCGTGGCGAGTTTCGCACGTGGCTCCTAGAAGCCGACGAACAGAGCAAGCAGACAACTGAACATATCACAACTGACCGTTTAGAAGATCTTTAGGTAAGGACTGAAGCTGAAGCTTTACCTCTTGCTATTTCTACAAGCTCTGACCATCGATGACAAACTCAGACGCTTTGAATTTTCGGCCCAGTTGCAACAGCTTATGGAAGACGATGGGTTTTGGGAGAAACGCATCTACGGTGACGAAGCAACATTTTTTGTGAACGGCACAGTGAACAGTCACAATGTGCGAATCTGGGGGACAAAGAATCCCCACGCTACCGTGCGTCACATTCGAGATTCACAGAAAGTTAATGTGTTCTGTGAAGTGTCACGGTTAAAAGTTTACCGTCCCTTTTTCTTCTGCAAAAAACACGTGTTTCTGGACATGCTGGAAAATTGGCTCATGCCGAAATTGTAGACTGACTATGGGACATCGTCTACCAACAGGATGGTGCTCCACTCCACTTCCATCATGACTTTCGCGTATCCTTAAACTGGAAATTGAGGAACTGGTGGATCAGTTGTGATGGGGTTGATAATTAGTAATTCATGTCACGGATTCCACGCTTTCCTCACGTAACTCCATGTTATTTTTTGGGTATCGAGGTATGTGACAGATTCAGTGGTTTCGAACAGACTGATACAGACGTACTTCGCCGAACGTGGGGAGAGCCTGATTATCGACTTGATATCTGCAGAATCAGTACGGGCACCTCTGGAACACTTGTAACATATTAAAAAAGCTTTGCGAGTTTTTCTATGTGTGTACAAAGCCCTGTGACAATATGTTAAATAATATACACTCCTGGAAATTGAAATAAGAACACCGTGAATTCATTGTCCCAGGAAGGGGAAACTTTATTGACACATTCCTGGGGTCAGATACATCACATGATCACACTGACAGAACCACAGGCACATAGACACAGGCAACAGAGCATGCACAATGTCGGCACTAGCACAGTGTATATCCACCTTTCGCAGCAATGCAGGCTGCTATTCTCCCATGGAGACGATCGTAGAGATGCTGGATGTAGTCCTGTGGAACGGCTTGCCATGCTATTTCCACCTGGCGCCTCAGTTGGACCAGCGTTCGTGCTGGACGTGCAGACCGCATGAGACGACGCTTCATCCAGCCCCAAACATGCTCAATGGGGGACGGATCCGGAGATCTTGCTGGGCAGGGTAGTTGACTTACACCTTCTAGAGCACGTTGGGTGGCACGGGATACATGCGGACGTGCATTGTTCTGTTGGAACAGCAAGTTCCCTTGCCGGTCTAGGAATGGTAGAACGATCGGTTCGATGACGGTTTGGATGTACCGTGCACTATTCAGTGTCCCCTCGACGTTCACCAGTGGTGTACGGCCAGTGTAGGAGATCAGTCCCCACACCATGATGCCGGGTGTTGGCCCTGTGTGCCTCGGTCGTATGCAGTCCTGATTGTGGCGCTCACCTGCACGGCGCCAAACACGCATACGACCATCATTGGCACCAAGGCAGAAGCGACTCTCATCGCTGAAGACGACACGTCTCCATTCGTCCCTCCATTCACGCCTGTCGCGACACCACTGGAGGCGGGCTGCACGATGTTGGGGCGTGAGCGGAAGACGGCATAACGGTGTGCGAGACCGTAGCCCAGCTTCATGGAGACGGTTGCGAATGGTCCTCGCCGATATCCCAGGAGCAACAGTGTCCCTAATTTGCTGGGAAGTGGCGGTGCGGTCCCCTACGGCACTGCGTAGGATCCTACGGTCTTGGCGTGCATCCGTGCGTCGCTTCGGTCCGGTCCCAGGTCGACGGGCACGTGCACCTTCCGCCGACCACTGGCGACAACATCGATGTACTGTGGAGACCTCACGCCCCACGTGTTGAGCAATTCGGCGGTACGTCCACCCGGCCTCCCGCATGCCCACTATACGCCCTCGCTCAAAGTCCGTCAACTGCACATACGGTTCACGTCCACGCTGTCGCGGCATGCTACCAGTGTTAAAGACTGCGATGGAGCTCCGTATGCCACGGCAAACTGGCTGACACTGACGGCGGTGGTGCACAAATGCTGCGAAGCTAGCGCCATTCGACGGCCAACACCGCGGTTCCTGGTGTGTCCGCTGTGCCGTGCGTGTGATCATTGCTTGTACAGCCCTCTCGCAGTGTCCGGAGCAAGTATGGTGGGTCTGACACACCGGTGTCAATGTGTTCTTTTTTCCATTTCCAGGAGTGTAATTACAGCAAATTTGTAAAGTCGCTTCTGTAATTTATAATAAGCTTGTACATGTTGAGGTTAACGAACGCTGTTTTCTTCTCCACGAAGTTTTATTTGAAAGTGGATGTCTTTACAAATTTTATTCATGAATATGGAATAAAATATATATATACAAACTACAGGCACCTTCATTATCGCAGTACCTCACACATATTTTGCGGAACTGGCGACGATCTTTGACCTTAGTTTTGGACTATTTAACTGGGTTAACTGGGCTGTATACGAGGGGCGTCCACAAACTAAGTTCCCTAAGTTCCGTTTCTATTTCTATCTGCGGCAGCGCTACGATCGCAGTTCCGAGCATGCGCGGCAGTTACTCTGACTCAAGGAGAAGACATGTATGCCACTTTCATTCAGATCGCTGCTGCCGACGTGTGCTTTGTAGTGCTTCTTTGTATTGTCAACCGTAAAGGAAAATGCCACCGCGTGTGAAATCAGATCTGTGATTCTTTTTCTAGATGCAAAGAAAGTTAAACCAAAGGAAATTGATCGGCAATTCTGCGAGGTTTGCGGACAAAATGCTATGAGTGGTTCAATGGTTAGAAGATGTTCAATCAAGGATGTGATCAAGTGCACGATGAAGAACGAAGGTCGGCCGGGATGGCCGAGAGGTTCTAGGCGCTTCAGTCTGGAACCGCGCGACCGCTACGGTCGCAGGTTCGAATCCTGCCTCGGGCATGGGTGAGTGTCATGTCCTTAGGTTTAAGTAGTTCTAAGTCTACGGGACTGATGACATCAGAAGTTAAGTCCCATAGTGCTCAGAGCCATTTGAACCATTTGAAGAACGAAGTGGACGCCCGTCTGTGGTTACTCACGAACTGGTTCACACAGTTGAAGAGAAGATTAACCACAACTGTAAGTTTACACTTAGTGCCCTTGCTATGGAAGTTCCGCAAATCTCACGATCAATAATTAATGAAATTGTTACTGAAAAACTAAAATTTCGAAAACGTTGCTCACGTTGGGTACCCAAAATTCTTACTGAACAACACAAAAAACAACGGGTGGGCAGTGCACTTCAGTTTCTGACACGCTACAATGAAGAAGGCGATGGTTTTCTTTCCCGGGTAGTCACGGGGGATGAAACTTGGGTATCGTATGACACCCCTGAAACAAAACAGCAATCAATGGAGGCACACTTCATCCCTAACGAAGATTAAGACTAACCAAATCTTGACACCACGAAAAGTCATGTGCGACTTTTTTTGGACCAGAAAAGGCATTTTGCTGATTGATTTCTTACCACAAGGCCAAACAATTAATGCACATGGTTACTGAGAGACCATTAAGAAACTGCGCAGCGCAATACAGAACAAGCGGCGAGGATTACTGTCAAAAGGTGTTGTTTTTTTCCACGATAATTCCCGACCTCACACGGCGAATGTGACCAAATAACTCTTACGGGAATTTCACTGGGACGCGTTTGACCTTCCTCCGCACAGCCCTGACCTCCCTCCTAGTAACTTTCATCTCTTCTTACACCTAAAATCTGTCCTTGATGGTCAACACTTCTACGATAATGACGAGCTGAAAAAAAAATGGCTCTGAGCACTATGGGGCTCAACTTCTAAGGTCATCAGTCCCCTAGAACTTAGAACTACTTAAACCTAACTAACCTAAGGACATCACTCACATCCATGCCCGAGGCAGGATTCGAACCTGCGACCGTAGCGGTCTCGCGGTTCCAGACTGTAGCGCCTAGAATCGCACGGCCACTCCGGCCGGCCTGACGAGCTGAAAGAACATGTTACCACATGGTTGAATACAAAGGTGGCAACCTTCTATGAAGAAGGCACACAAAAACTTGTGCAACGCTATGACAAGTGCCTACAAAACAGACAGTTGTAGATTTTTCTAAAAAAAAATGGCTCTGAGCCTAATTTGACTTAACTTCTGAGGTCATCAGTCCCCTAGAACTTAGAAATACTTAAACCTAACTAACCTAAGGACATCATACACATCCATGCCCGAGGCGGGATTCGAACCTGCCACCGTCGCGCGGTTCCAGACTGTAGCGCCTAGAACCGCTCGGCCACTCCGGCTGGCGATTTTTGTACAATAAATATTTTTTCTGTGTCTGTACACGTTAGTTTTATATACCCAAATGGAACTTACTTTGTGGGAGATGCTCGTATCATGGTTAACTGGACCTCTCGGTTAAATAAGTGAATTACAGGACACTAAATATCAAAATTTACTGCAACGATGTCAGTAACAATGTTAAACGCACCTTTATCAATATACTGATGAAAAAATTGTTGAAATTACAGACCTAGTGCACCCTACATTTAGCCACGTCAGTGTGGTACCAGATCATGTTTTCATAGGTAGTCCCAGTGCCATATACTGGGTTGTCTTGTTTGGCAATTATTTCATCTGAAGGAACAAAAGTATCGTCTTCTCTTCCAGCTTCAGATTTTACAGTAGTAGCGTCTACTACGCCTGTTGCGGCAGTCAGTCAAGATTCGAAACCAACCAGTGATGTTACGTGTATCCGGTGCAGCAGTAGTGTCGAGTATGTGCTGTCTCAAATGATGGCAGATGTCAAACAGCTTCCACGTTAACAGCTAGGGACACCGTGTTTTCTATACGTGGTTGTTTCTATACGTGGTTGCTTATTCCTTGGTATATGCATTATACGTTTTGTACCTTGGATGCTTTTTATTTCAGTTCTGTACTGTCTGTCACTTCGGGTCACAGTAGTAACCAGTTCTATTCATTAGAATTATTCTTAGGCCCAGGAAAGATGTTGCTACTGGCTCAGCGTTCCTGTTAATCTGTTGTCACCTGTAACGATCCATTTACGAACTAGTAAACAACCAGTTATTTGCCAATTAAGATTTGTCAATCCAGTTCAATTTCTGTCTCAAACTGAATCGTAATCAAAGGTCGGTTAGCCTAAATTACGCTGAATCCAAGAAGTAGTGATCATGCTCTGAGTCAAAGAATAGATGATGATGAAGTCCCATACTCCTTGACAGAGCTTAGGGGAACGATGCGGGAGATCCGCACCGCCGTACTAGGCAAGGTCCTAGTGGAGGTGGTTTGCCATTGTCTTCCTCCGACCGTAATGGGGATCAATGATGATGATGAAGACGACACAACAACATCCAGTCACCTCGAGGCAGGTGAAAATCCCTGACTCCGAAAGCTAAATCTTGTCTGGATTTACTCGTATTGCTTGGCGAGACGTCAGAGGAACCGATGGTGTCCACGCTAGCGTTCTGTTTACCTCCCTTCTGGGCTAACAATCCTGTGTTGCGGTTTGCGCAGATGGAAGCAAGATTTTGCTGCGCGGGAATCACAGCTGATTCGACGAAATTCACTCTCGTCGTGAGCCAGCTTTTCTTTTTTAATGCAGTGGCTTCCATTGCCTTCTGCATCCTCATGCCGTTGATCTTTGTTGATTCTTCCGCCTTCAGGGGCAGTTTCCCACCCCTAGGACAACAGAGTGCCCTGAACCTCTGCCCGCCCCTCCGCTCTCTTTGACAAGGCCGTTGGCAGAATGAGGAGTGACTTTTTATGCCGGAAGTCTTCGGCCGCCAGTGCTGATTATTAATCAAAATATAAGCAGCTGCGCGATTCGAACCAAGGACAGAAGACGTTTTGATTACGCACCAAAGACGCTACACCAAGACCACGTATGCTTATGCAACTACGGGAACAAAATTGTAGCACACACAGCTTTGGTGAGATAGCGGCGCATTTCTTCCGGTGGGCGTAAATCACTATACGTGTCAAAATACAGCATGTTATCCTGTTTTCTTTTAACATCCGCAACCCAGTGCATTCCACATTCACCTATGACATCTAAATTTACAATTCCAGATTCCTTGTATTTCCAAATCGTCTTCAGCAAAGCATTAAGCATAAACACATCACGAAATCCTGTTATCATGAGTTTCTTTACGAAATTAAACAGATCAGTACTGGAGAGTGGTTGTATAGCTACGGGGTCTTTTTTTTTAATAAACAGCCCAAGCCTTCTCTTGTATGGTTTTAAATACAGCCATTTACCGACAGCAACGGCAATTTTTTTTTTTTTTCTACTGACTGGTTTGATGCGGCCCGCTACGAATTCCTTTCCTGTGCTAACCTCTTCATCTCAGAGTAGCACTTGCAACCTACGTCCTCAATTATTTGCTTGACGTGTTCCAATCTCTGTCTTCCTCTACAGTTTTTGCCCTCTGCAGCTCCCTCTAGTACCATGGAAGTCATCCCCTCATGTCTTAGCAGATGTCCTATCATCCTGTCCCTTCTCCTTATCAGTATTTTCCACATATTCCTTTCCTCTCCGATTCTGCGTAGGATCCCCTCATTCCTTACCTTATCAGTCCACCTAATTTTCAACATTCGTCTATAGCACCACATCTCAAATGCTTCGATTCTCTTCTGTTCCGGTTTTCCCACAGTCCATGCTTCACTACCATACAATGCTGTACTCCAGACGTACATCCTCAGAAATTTCTTCCTCAAATTAAGGCCGGTATTTGATATTAGTAGACTTCTCTTGGTCAGAAATGCCTTTTTTGCTATAGCGAGTCTGCTTTTGATGTCCTCCTTGCTCCGTCCGTCATTGGTTATTTTACTGCCTAGGTAGCAGAATTCCTTAACTTCATTGACTTCGTGACCATCAATCCTGATGTTAAGTTTCTACTACTTCTCATTACCTTCGTCTTTCTCTGATTTACTCTCAAACCATACTGTGTACTCATTAGACTGTTCATTCCGTTCAGCAGATCATTTAATTCTTCTTCACTTTCACTCAGGATAGCAATGTCATCAGCGAGTCGTATCATTGATATCCTTTCACCTTGTATTTTAATTCCACTCCTGAACCTTTCTTTTATTTCCATCATTGCTTCCTCGATGTACAGATTGAAGAGTAGGGGCGAAAGGCTACAGCCTTGTCTTACACCCTTCCTGATACGAGCTCAGCCTTGTCTTACACCCTTCCTAATACGAGCACTTCGTTCTTGATCGTCCACTCTTATTATTCCCTCTTGGTTGTTGTCCATGTTGTATATGACCCGTCTCTCCCTATAGCTTACCCCTACTTTTTTCAGAATCTCGAACAGCTTGCACCATTTTATATTGTCGAATGCTTTTTCCAGGTCGACAAATCCTATGAAAGTGTCTTGATTTTTCTTTAGCCTTGCTTCCATTATTAGCCGTAACGTCAGAATTGCCTCTCTCGTCCCTTTACTTTTCCTAAAGCCAAACTGATCGTCACCTAGTGCATTCTCAATTTTCTTGTCCATTCTTCTGTATATTATTCTTGTAAGCAGCTTCGATGCATGAGCTGTTAAGCTGATTGTGCGATAATTCTCGCACTTGTCAGCTCTTGCCGTCTTCGGAATTGTGTGGATGATGCTTTTCCGAAAGTCAGATGGTATATCGCCAGACTCATATATTCTACACACCAACGTGAATAGTCGTTTTGTTGCCACTTCTCCCAATGATTTTAGAAATTCTTGTGGAATGTTATCTATCCCTTCTGCCTTATTTGACCGTAAGTCCTCCAAAGCTCTTTTAAATTCCGATTTTAATACTGGATCCCCTATCTCTTCTAAATCGACTCCTGTTTCTTCTTCTATCACATCAGACAAATCTTCTCCCTCATAGAGGCTTTCAATGTATTCTTTCCACCTATCTGCTCTCTCCTCTGCATTTAACAGTGAAATTCCCGTTGCACTCTTAATGTTACCACCGTTGCTTTTAATGTCACCAAAGGTTGTTTTGACTTTCCTGTATGCTGAGTCTGTCCTTCCGACAATCATATCTTTTTCGATGTCTTCACATTTTTCCTGCAGCCATTTCGTCTTAGCTTCCCTGCACTTCCTATTTATTTCATTCCTCAGCGACTTGTATTTCTGTATTCCTGATTTTCCCGGAACATGTTTGTACTTCCTCCTTTCATCAATCAACTGAAGTATTTCTTCTGTTACCCATGGTTTCTTCGCAGCTACCTTCTTTGTACCTATGTTTTCCTTCCCAACTTCTGTGATGGCCCTTTTTAGAGATGTCCATTCCTCTTCAACTGTACTGCCTACTGCGCTATTCCTTATTGCTGTATCTATAGCGTTAGAGAACTTCAAACGTATCTCGTCATTCCTTAGTACTTCCGTATCCCACTTCTTTGCGTATTGATTCTTCCTGACTAATGTCTTGAACTTCAGCCCACTCTTCATCACTACTATATTGTGATCTGAGTCTATATCTGCTCGTGGGTACGCCTTACGATCCAGAATCTGATTTCGGAATCTCTGTCTGACCATGATGTAATCTAATTGAAATCTTCCCGTATCTCCCGGCCTTTTCCAAGTATACCTCCTCCTCTTATGATTCTTGAACAGGGTATGCGCTATTACTAGCTGAAACTTGTTACAAAACTCAATTAGTCTTTCTCCTCTTTCATTCCTTGTCCCAAGCCCATATTCTCCTGTAACCTTTTCTTCTACTCCTTCCCCTACAACTGCATTCAGTCGCCCATGACTATTAGATTTTCGTCCCCCTTTACATACTGCATTACCCTTTCAATATCCTCATACACTTTCTCTATCTGTTCATCTTCAGCTTGCGGCGTCGGCATGTATACCTGAACTATCGTTGTCGGTGTTGGTCTGCTGTCGATTCTGATTAGAACAACCCAGTCACTGAACTGTTCACAGTAACACACCCTCTGCCCTACCTTCCTATTCATAACGAATCCTACACCTGTTATACCATTTTCTGCTGCTGTTGATATTACCCGATACTCATCTGACCAGAAATCCTTGTCTTCCTTCCACTTCACTTCACTGACCCCTACTATATCTAGATTGAGCCTTTGCATTTCCCTTTTCAGATTTTCTAGTTTCCCTACCACGTTCAAGCTTTTGACATTCCAAGCCCCGACTCGTAGAACGTTATCTTTTCGTTGATTATTCAATCTTTTTCTCATGGTAACCTCCCCCTTGGCAGTCCCCTCCCGGAGATCCGAATGGGGGACTATTCCGGCGTGATGACTGGGTGTTGTGTGCTGTCCTTAAGTTAGTTAGGTTTAAGTGGTTCTAAGTTCTAGGGGACTGGTGACCATAGATGTTAAGTCCCATAGTGCTCAGAGCCATTTGAACCATTTGACTATTCCGGAATCTTTTGCCAATGGAGAGATCATCATGACACTTCTTCAATTACAGGCCACATGTCCTGAGCGTCTTGTGCCTTCTTCACTGTTTGGGTTACGGCGGCAGCTTCTGCCTCCAATGACGCAATCTGATGTAGCCCCGCTAACATTGGAATTAGAAACGGGAAGTCCCAGGTATTCGCAGAATCCTAATTATTTAACAAAACTTCTTCTTACTCCCTTCTTCCTCCTGTTCTTCAGCACACTGTTTCCCACTACCACCACTGATTGGATACAATTTTTTAATCATCCCATCGGTTTCTTCTTCTTCAGTGTAGGATGAACAGCATTCATTATTTGTTTGAAATTTATTCCAGCACACAATTTAAAACTGATATGAACTGCTTCATTAAATTTGAATGCCGCAATATGTTGTCCTGTTATAAACTAGCCAGTAGTTATAGAAGCTAGCTTACTCTCTGTCAGCCGGCCGGAGTGGTCGAGCGGTTCTAGGTGCTACAGTCTGGAACTGTGAGACCGCAACGGTCGCAGGTTCGAATCCTGCCTCGGGAACGGTTGTGTGTGATATCCTTAGGTTAGTTAGGTTTAAGTAGTTCTAAGTTCTAGGGGACTGGTGACCTCAGAGGTTAAGTCCCATAGTGCTCAGAGCCATCTGAACATTTTTTACTCTCTGTCAGATATTACTTCACCATTACTTCACCATTCACTCCGAAATACATCACGACATTAAATAACCAAGCCCAGATTTTGGTTTAATCGCAAGTTATTTATTGTCCACCATTCTTCTACACAGAATTAATAAGCAAAAATGCAAATATCATCCCAACTTTGAAAAACATTACTTACTGACTGTCCTTGCTCTGTACACATCTCAACCCACCCCCACTCTCTCTCTCACTCTCTCTCTCTCTGTCAGAACCGCCAGACCACTGACTGAAACAATGCGTAAGTGCTGAGGACACAGGAAGTCAAAGATACTCTCTAAACTTATCGACTAGCCGCAGAAATTTTACAAACCCACAGTACAGCATTATTATATGCAAAGGTTGATACTGGGAGAGAGCCGCTGACAGCATTTCACTATGCCTATGTCCCTTCTTCAAAATACTTGCTTGGTGTTATCGGCCAAACGTCGGTCTGCAGTGTGACCTTCTGCAAACCTTGATTTGCAGCATACACTAAATCATTCTCCTTGCCCGGCTCGTCAAGTAGATTAATCCTCCTATTGCCACGAGCCAGGCTTTTTTTCAGTTTCGTTCCAGGTCCACAGAAATTATATCCAGAAATGTGAAGTACAACTGGCAATTTATCGAGAATACTACCTCTGCTGATGCACTTCCTAGAACTCGCGGTACTCTACTGCACTGTCTGAGGTTTGCGCGCCCTGTCATATTGCAAATCACGAGCGTTCATTCAAATGTTTTATGTTGCTGGAAACCGAGCCATACAAGTAAAGCCGTGATTCCGTGACGTCTTATAACACACTTGCTCGGTTCAGAAACCTTCTGTAATTCCTCTGTGTAAAAACTCCCTGTGATTTCTTCACTATTTCGTTTCTATCCTCTGGAGTATTCTAATGAAATCACAGGCCAGCTACAGCTACTGACAGCGTAAGCCACAGAGAACACAGGTCACACGAACGAAATAACATCAAAAATTTTGTATTTGTGGGGATCCACAGCCTCCAGATGCTTAGTAAACGTAAACATCGTCCGTAGTAGACTGTAACGCGACGTTTATTTCATCGTGTGGTCGGCTAATTTCGACTAAGTGTCATTGTCAAGCATCTGTAAAACCGACATGGAGAAGCTGGCAATATATGTAACGATTTTTTCGTACTCAGTATATTTTTTTTAATAATAATTTGTGTATAGACATGACAGTTTAACATTTAGGACACTACCGACTAAACCACACCTTTGCAAGAACTATTATTTCATACTTCAACGAGACAAACAAGAGCATCGCTCCAACTGGTCCATTACTGAGCGATATGTCACCTGGTCGAAGTAGGGAGGATATAAAATGTAGACTGGCAATGACAAGGAAAGAATTTCTGAAGAAGAGAAATTTGTTAACATCGAGTATAGATTTAAGTGTCAGGAAGAATCGTTTCTGAAAGTATTTGTGTGGAGTGTAGCCATGTATGGAAGTGAAACATGGACGGTAAATAGTTTAGACAAGAAGAGAATAGAAGCTTTCGAAATGTGGTGCTACAGAAGAATGATGAAGATTAGATGGGTAGATCACATAACTAACGAAGAGGTATTGAATAGAATTGGAGAAGAGATATTTGTGGCACAACTTGACTAGAAGAAGAGATCGGTTGGTAGGGCATATTCTAAGGCATCAAGGGATCACCAATTTAGTATTGGAGGGCAGCGTGGAGGGCAAAAATCGTAGAGGGAGACCAAGAGATGAATACACTAAGCAGATTCAGAAGGATGTAGGTTGCAGTAGGTACTGGGAGATGAAGAAGGTTGCACAGGATAGAGTAGCATGGAGAGCTGCATCAAACCAGTCTCTGGACTGAAGACCACAACAACAACATGTCACCCCGTGGGTGGGCGCCAGCAGCCATCTCCGGGGACCCGATAAGCCACAGGCCTTTGGCTCTGTTAGTGCAGGCACCGTACCAGGGAGTCACTCACATGTGTTCGACTCGGCGGCATCGGCGGGCAGCATCAGGTGGTGGCCAGAGGTGGGGACTCGGGCATCAGCACAAGGACAACACTGCCACCGGAGGCAGATGCAGTGGTAGCGACAGCGGCAGCGGCGGCTGTGGCTATCACCTGGGGTGAGGGAGTGTTCTGACCACCAGTAAGAAGCCTTCTGCCCACCATCTTGCAGCAACTCGACGTCGCAGGACCTCAACAAGTCGCTCGAAGTCCCCTGCAGAAATGTTGAGCCATGCGGCCTCTGTAGCCGTCCATAATTGCAAAAGTGTTGCCGGTGCAGCATTTTGTGCGCGAACTGATCTCTTGACTATGTCCCGTAGATGTCGGGCGATTAGAGTGGCCAAATCATTCATTCGAATTGTCCAGAATGTTCTTGAAACCAATCGCGAACAGCTGTGGCCCGGTGACAGGGCGCATCCATAAAAATTACATCGTTGTTTGGAAACATGAAGTCGCTGAATGGCTGCAAAATGGTCCCCAAGTAGCCAAACATAACCATTTCCAGTCAATGATCGGATCAATTAGACCAGAGGACCGAGTTCACTCCACGTAAACACAGCCCACACCATTATGGAGCCACCAGCAGTTTGCACAGTGCGTTGTTGACAACTTGAGTCCTTGACTCCGTGACATCTGCGCCCTACCCGAAACCTACCATCAACTATTACAAACTTAAATCGGCACTCATCTACCAGGCCACGATTTTCCAGCCGTCTAGGGTCCAAATGATGTGGTCATGAGCCCAGGAGGAATGCCGCGAGTGACGCCGTGTTGTTAGCAAAGACATGTGGGTCGCTCGTCTGCTGCCACAGCCCATTAGCGTTAGTCGCATGTCCCATATTGATTTCTGCCGTTCTTTCAAGCAGTGTTGCTTGTCTGTTATCACTGGCGACTCTACGCAGACGCCACTGCTCTCGGTCGTTAGGTGAAGGCCGTCGGTTGTTGTGCGGTTTGTGGTGACAAGTAATGCCTGAAATTTGGTATTCTGGACACACTCTGTGTGTCTAGAAATACTGAATTCCCTAAGTATTTCCGAAATGGATGTCTCACGCGTCTACCTCCAACTACCACTCCGCTTCAAAATCTGTTAACTCCCGTCATGGGGCCATAATCAGGTTGTAAACCTTTTCACATGAATCACCTGAGTGCAAATGACAGCTCTGCCAATACAATACTCATTTATGTATTGTGTACTCTATACTACCGCCATCTGTATATTTGCATATCGCTATCCATGACTTCTGTCAGTCACCTCAGTGTATTTCCTTCGGGCAAGATAAGAAAATACGGCTGCGAAATTTACTTTTTTTTTATCGCAAAGCAATATGTGACTGTACTCTCAGAGGTGTTATGGGGTGATTTCCGTTGTCAGAGTGTGGTCCCCTTATTCAGCCTAAGAACTCTCTAAATGTGGGATGATATGAGCTCATTTCACATAATTATGTTCTGAGTACATTATAAGTGGGCTGCTTCTGTGTTGGCAGCACTGTGTAGCACTTTGCATTGGATCTCTGACTGCGCTTTCTTTGTAAGAGACTCTGTGGCTGTTTGGGCTCGTTGTTGGAAGTTAATCGCCAGTTGTGTTGAGCAGCTCGTGGTCTCGCGGTAGCGTTCTCGCTTCCCGAGCACAGGGTCCCAGGTTCGATTCCCGGCGGGGTCAGGGATTTGCACCTGCCTCGGGATGATTGGGTGTTATGTCGTCATCATCTCCATTACGATCAGAGGAAGGCAATGGCAAACCACCTCCGCTAGGAACTTGCCTAGTACGGCGGTGCGGGTCTCCCGCATCGTCCCCTACACTCTGTCAAGGAGTATGGGACATCATCATCAGTGTTGAGCAGTTGGAAGTTAGTCGCCAGCGGTGATGGAAGTACTGTTCGGCAGTTGGAGGTGAACAGCCAGCAGTGATGGATGTTAGATGTTAGATGTGAGAAGTTAGCATTGATGGAGGGCAGAGGTCTGAAGTATTAGCGTAGGCTAACGATTTGTACATGTTCGACTTGGAGATTGAATATTATTCATGATTATGTACCTTTGTACTAGATGTCAATGACGTTTCATATTCGAGTTTGAACTGGATGTCACATTATTAAGGTAAAAAATACATTATTTGGTTTGCAACAAAATCTTTCCTTTGCTAACCACATGCCTATTAGTAGTTAGTGGCTTTAGTAGTTAGAATCTTTTATTTAGTTCGCGTAGTAAAAATTTTTGTGAGTTAAGTGCTTAATGAAATGTATGGGTTATTGTTGAGAATTCTTTTTAGTCAGGGCCATTCTTTTGAAATAATTATTTGAAGTCAGGTTGTAATTTTTTTGAGCAGTCAGATAGCGCTGCGCTAGAATATTGTGGGTCAGTGTTGACATGATAAGAAAAAGTAAAGAGAAAGTAGGCTCAGTACGTTCAGTTTTACTCAGCTGGTTCACAATCAAATACCGTAGAAGTTTCATCTTCTCAGTCATTCTGCAATTTAAGTGCAGACACACTCATTTAAATAAAGAAGTTTCAACATTAGAGAAACAATTCGGAGACGATGACTGTATCAGAATGACAAAGCACGCTGTCATAAAGCACCATCTGTGAGAGAACGGTTTGTTGATAGTAAAATTCCTGAAACAGGCTGACCTGACTGGACTCCATCTCCTGAACCCAATGGAACACGTTTGGGATGAGTTAGAACATAGACTTCGCTCCAGATGCCAGCATCCAACCGTCTCTGATATCCGCTCTTGAGGAAGAACGGGTTGCCATTCCTCCAGTCTTCCACAGACATTCAAACACCTGTTTGAAAGTGTCCTCAGCTGATTCCAAGCTGCCATAAATGTGAAGGGTAGACATGTCCCATATTAATGTTCATTAATAAAAAAAATCTGTAAATTTGTGGTAAGATCTTATGGGACCAAACTGCTTAGGTCATCGGTCCGTAACCTTACACACTACTTAATCCAACTTAAACTAACTTACGTTACGGACAACACACACACCCATGCTCGAGGGAGAACTCGAACCTCCGACGGGGAGAGCCGCGCGGACCGTGACAAGGGGCCTAGACTGCGCGGCTAACCCGCGCGAGCGTTCATTAATAGGTGTCCTGATATGTTTGATTAAAGTGCGCGTCATTTATGACGGCGGCCGAGTTTAGGTTCGTTCTGCGCATCTGACGTGGCAAAACACAGTCAGCCAATGAACAGAAAACGACGTTGCCAGAGCTCGACTGCAGTGCAGAGCACGGATGAGTGTCTTCAGTTTTAGAAACGTTCAGTCATAAATAAAGTAATTGAACAAAAGCAGTGTATTGATAGCAGACTTTCTTTTATAGAAAGTTTGGAAAAAGCATTCTTTATACCAATTGCTTCATATTCTATTAATTAATTAAACCAAACAAGCAATAAGCCTCCTAATTCAGGCGCTAGCAAGGAAAGGTGTTTGTATCATTCTCACTAACCGCTTTTTCGCAATAAAGAACAGTGGTAATTGTTTATTTCCTATTGCACTTCGACGAAACGTAATTCATAACCATACCAACACTGTTTGTCGGTATTTTGCGTGATATTTTAAAGTCCTCCGGGAGATATTTTGAATGATGAGCTGCGTTAGTATAATGGTTATAAGTGTATGGCTGTTAAGCGAAAGGTTCTGAGTTCAAACCTTGGTTGGTGTTTAACATTTTCTTTATTTAAAAACAATATCGAAGTGTCTTACTTCATGAATTTTATTCGTTTGAATGTAATTTTTTGAAATTTCTAGTGGCAACTAAAATCGACCATACGGAAAGTATATGCTATGGACTTTTACCTCTGCAAACTCTTCAAAATTTCGTGCAATGGTTTACTACATCTAATGCTGCACAATAACTGCGTTGAACATCGAAACAAAATTAAGTCGTTTATGGGGGGAAGGTATCAGTCAAGAAGATGTGTAAAAATCAAATGTTTGGGCCAAATAGTTCTTGTGAAATCGAATGATAAATGTGTGTCAAAGCAGTCGAAACACCATGTGCCTGCACAGGCGAGCAGTGCAATGATGACACAATCACGCACATCGCGGAATGCGGGGAGCACGTCTCTGTAGCATCGAAAGGGTTAATGCGGCCGTGGTGGCTTTACTTCATAAACTGCGCGCTCCCCCGAAACATAAGTTTGCGAACTATACTATGGCGTTGCTTCTCTTCGCGCGTACAACTGGCAACGGAGCAATCTCCCGCGTCTAGGCGGGCATGCGCGAACCGCCAGGATAAAAGAATTGAACTATAGTTAATGTAGTGAGAAAACTTCACTGACTATCCTTCAAATATTAAATAAAAATCTTTCTGCACACCGTCACAACAGATATTTGTGACAATTACAGATTGTATTCGAACAAGAATTAACTGTTTTGAAGCCGGCCGCTGTGGCCGAGCAGTTCTAGGCGCTTCAGTCTGGCACCGCGCGACCGCTACGGTCGCAGGTTCAAATTGTGCCTCGGACATGGATGTGTCGGATGTCCTTAGGTTAGTTAGCTTTAAGTAGTTCTAAGTTCAAGGGGACTGATGATCTCAGATGTTAAGTCCCATAGTGCTCAGAACCATTTGAACCATTTTTTTTAACTGTTTTGAAGAACGTGGGGAGGTTAGAAACTGAACAAGCATTATAATCAACCTACCTATTCCAGACGAACCTTCGCAGCTCAAAGATAAATATATTTTTCAACATTCGACACAATTTGGACGAGGACAAATGAAAATGGGCATACAGTCACTCTCTTATTTTACAAGAACTGAACTAGTGACACTGTGCTATTGGAAGGAATACAGGAGTTCATTTTACATTTCATCCGTCAGTCAGAAGTAGAACGGCCAGACTTCATTATGATTCTGCCGTGCAGAGCCGCTCGTACAAACTCCCTCCAACAACTGTCGCCCCCCCCCCCCCCTCCCCGCGCACAAGTTGGCTGCGTCAGCCCGCGGTCAGAATCAGCTGTGGTTACGCGCCCCACCGCTGCAGCATTGTTCCGCCTCCATCATCCGCGTGCGCCTGCTTCCCATTTTCCGGTTGCTGCCCTACTGCCTCCCTGCACTGTCCTCGCAACGGGGGAATCCCAGGAGAGTGGGGAAAATTCCTCCGCTTCCCTCCCCCTCCCCCACCTCCAGGCCAACAAACCCCCACCCTCACTTCCTCCGTCGACCCAACCGGCGACGACACCCCCCACCAGAGTGACTCCAGCAGCCAATGCTCCCACCCCCTCAGCCCCTCCCCTTTCCGCCCCACCAGCGCACCCAAAACAAAACGAGTCAACGCGATGAGCGTCGCAGTTAATTCCCCCACGTTATTTAGTGAAACCGTAATTAAAATCTTCGAATCAGTTAGCGCTGTGTTTAGGCTCGAAATTCGTTCATTTTAATGACATTTCAGGGAGTCCGCGGTCTCCAGCGGAGCGACACGCCGACGAATAAATATGGATGGCGAGACGCGGCGCCCCACCGACTTGCAATTTCGCGAGCGCGATATGGGGCGCGGGGAGGAGGAGAACCGAGTTTCCGCCGAAGTGTTTTTCAATTATAAACTGGATCCGAGCACCGCGCGGGAGGGGGACGGGGTGGGATTGTGTGCAGTCGCGAAAACAATGCCCCGCGGATTCTCTACAAGTGCGGGGATTGGCTGTTTCCACGGCTATGGCCCAGAATAGCCCAGAAGGACTAATGCGCTCTCCAACGTGGTCCGTCCGAGCGCATCGTAATTCCCCGAAGGCGAGAGGGCCGAGTGACGATCTAGTGACCCTAATTTGTCCTAGTGCGCAATTGTTCACCGAATAGACGACGAAAGGTTAATGGCTAGCCATCTGCACACTGCACCAGCGCCTCCTGTAGCTTCCAACATAATTTGTGGAACAGCCTACCGTCGCCGTTTGAAATTCTCGGCAGTGGATGTGGATTCGCCTCCGGTACCAGTGTACACCTGCGCTGCCGGATACGTAACCACAATGCTGCAACTAAATCTGAATCACCGTGAAGAAAGCTCCGGAAGAATACGAATTCGAAGATATGTCTCGAAACTGAGCAGCACACTTATATAAAAAATGGCAAATCTCCTGTGTCTAGTCTTCTGGACAAATTCTGTGGACGCCAAGTGCCAAACAGACCGCACTTGGAGAATTCTGTCTTTTACTTTTGCAGGGTTCATATACACTGATGGAAAACAATCGAAACACCGAGAAGGAATTGTGCGAGACAAACGAAAGTTGGAAGGCCTGTTTCTACATCTGAAAGATCATGTCTGTTGAAATTTCGCGCCTGTCGCAGAAGAGTGGCGCTAGTAGTGCCACTATGAGGATGCAAATCAGATTTGTTTTAAATACACGCTATAACGTTCGGGAGCGTTAGTTGCCTTTGAGACTGGACGTGGTGATGTTAGTCGAGAATGCCTTTAATGCGGCAAAGTCGCTGTTATCGAACCCTAACTGAGTGTGAACGAGATCGTGTGATAGGGCTACGAGATGTTGCTTCTGCGACACTGCAGGAAAACTTGACAGCAATGTAGCCATTGTACGTTACGGGCAGCGGTGGTCGCGAGAATGTACGGTAGCCAGAAGGCCGAGCCCTGGCACTACCGAGAGGGAAGACCATCGTGTTCGGCGTATGGCTGTCGCACACTCTACTGCATCTGCAACAGCAGTTTGAGCAGCAGTTAGCACCACAGGGACACAACGATCTGTTACAAATTGGTTACTTCAAGGACAGCTCCAATTGGGACGCCCTGTAGCGTGCATTCCACTGATCCTAAACCACCAGGGGTGTGAAGCTCACTGGAGGGCAAGGTGGAGGAGGTCTGTTCCGTTTTCTGATTAAGGCTGGTTCTGTCTCGGTGCCAGCGATTGGTGTGTGTTGATTAGGAGGAGGCCTGCATCTGAACTCTCTGTGTGCTAAACACACTGGAGCCGCGCGGGATTAGCCGAGCGGCCAGAGGCGCTGCAGTCATGGACTGTGCGGCTGGTCCCGGCGGAGGTTCGAGTCCTCCCTCGGGCATGGGTGTGTATATTTGTCCTTAGGATAATTTAGGTTAAGTAGTGATGTGTCGACAGAAGTGCCGACACAGTGTTATTTTGAGGGGGCCGATAGGCACGCTATCTAACGCAGACGGGCGTGAATTCTGGAACAGGATAACTATTGAATGGTAGCAAGAAAAGTACGTAGCTGCTTTATACTTAACCTTTAATTATTGTTGTATACATCGTTCTTCTTGAGACATTTATACGATAACTCTCAAACTATGTAAGGCTAATGGCGCCTTGCTAGGTCGTAGCCATGGACTTAGCAGAAGGTATTCTAACTGTCTCTCGGCAAATGAGAGGAAGGCTTCGTCCGTATTGTCGCTAGCAATGTCGTCGTACAACTGGGGCGAGTGCTCGTCCGTATCTCGAGACCTGCCTTGTGGTGGCGCTCGGTCTGCGATCACACAGTGGCGACACGCGGGTCCGACATGTACTAAATGGACCGCGGCCGATTTAAGCTACCACCTAGCAAGTGTGGTGTCTGGCGGTGACACCACAAGTAGTGTGTAAGCTTAGGGACTGATGACCTTAGCAGTTACGTCCCGTAAGATTTCACACACATTTGAACAATTTGAAACACACTGGATCTACACCTGGAGTTCTGGTTTCACGTGCGATTTCGTATGACAGCAGGACCACCCTCGTGGTTATTCCACGCACCCTGACTGCAAATTTGTACTTCAGTCTTATGACTGGACCTGCTGTCCTGTCGTTCGTGAACAGCAATCCAGGGGGTGTTTTCCTGTTGGATAACGGTCGCCAACATACCGCTGTTGTAACGTGACATGCTCCACAGAGCATCGACACGTTACCTTGGGTTCGATCACTGATCTGTCTTCAAGTGAGCACATATGGGACATCATCCGACGACGAGTCCAGCGTGATCCACTAACTGCACTAACCGTCCCTGTGTTGAACGACCAAATGCAACAGGCATGGAACTCCAGCCCAGAAACTGAGAATGGCTCTGAGCACTATGGGACTTAACATCTGAGGTCATCAGTCCCCTAGACTTAGAACTACTTAAACCTAACTGACCTAAGGACATCACACACATCCATGCCCGAGGCAGGATTCGAACCTGCGACCGTAGTAGCAGCGAGGTTCCGGACTGAAGCGCCTAGAACTGCTCGGCCACAGCGGCCGCCCAGAAACTGACAACCGGCACCTGTACAAAACAATGCATGCACGTTCGCACGCTTCCATTCAAGTTTCTGGCTGTTACACTAGTTATTAACGTGCCAGCATTTCACATTTTCAGTGGCTCACCTCGCGCTTACATTAACCTGTGAGCTTCCAACTATAATTAATCACTTAAATATGGTACCTAGACATACGTATTCCTGAAATTTCATTGCTCCACGTTAATTTTTTTTCTTTTTTGGTGTTGCGATTTTCTTCCGCCAGTCTAATTTTTAATTTCTGTATTGACACCACGTAATCATTACCTAATCTTTACTGATGTGTAATTTTATTCATCTTTTTCCTGTTTTTACATATGACACAATATGCGTGTTTCTTGTGGCAGGATGATTTTGCTGACTATACTTGCCACTGATAAACACTACATTTGTACTTCCGGTTTTGCCTATTATGTTCATAGCATTAAATTTACCTTTTTTATCATAGCTTTTTTGTAAGTCTTTAATAAGTTATATCATGAATTTATTGAAAAAATTTACATTACCAATGCCAATACTGTAATTACTTACGCATACATGCCATTTTCAATGCCTACATTGTAATCGCTTTTGAAACTATGTCATAACGTCTCCACATTTGTATTCTGCACCTTATTTTGATTAACGTTTCAGTTAACAATTCCTCTCGTTTTGTAATGTTTAACACATAATATCCTACATAAAGTCTGTGTATTTTGTCTTATGTATTTATTTTCAGTACGTACATTACATAATATATGTTTCTATAGTTTCATGCCAGCATGGCACTCCATCGCTTTCAAGTGCATATAGTACATAACCGATATAATCTTTGCAAGCTTTCTTGGTGGTTATGCTCTTTCATCGCCAACTATTGTCTGTATGATTGCTAAGCCATCTGTAGATGGCAGTTGCTTTGTTTACCACTCAGTTCTCGATGTACGGTTTGGCTCCTGATTCCACACATATTGGAGCTATTTTTTCAGTACCTTATGTGTTCGGTTTTGTATGGTTTGTTTTCGTACTTCACTGTAAGTATTGACAGAAACTGCTGTCTCCAGTGCATATATCTTCCTGAGACATACATTTCTATATTGTATTTCTGTTGCATATGTTAACAATATTGCATGTCTTTGTTTTTACCACCGCTATATCTGATGATGTTGCATCGAAACGCGTCCATAAATTAATCTGTGACCAAGACCTTGTAACGTTGTTACTTTATTTGTGGTGTAAGCGGTGGTGATAGACAATAAAAGCGGGTTAAAAGCTGTGAGCTGTCTGGGGAAGTTAACCTTGCATTACTGACCAACTGTTTCACCAGGTATCCAGTCTAGCTTACCAAATTCCCAACCAGACAAACATTAATTATAATCTTTTAATAGTCATACGACAACCGGTGATATATATATAAAAGATAATTTAAATAAAAAGAAATAAATCAATTTATATTTGGAAAATTATTTTAACATTGATCATTGAAATTTCAGCATATTAAACTTGATTCCTAACTAAACTGGTGCCTTATTTACGACTGTGAAAATGTGAGTTTGTAATCTTACGGAACACATCAAATATGGAGCCAAGTTTGGGAGACTGCATACAACACTGCATTCATAAAATAACACACGAAGAACGTTGAAACGTATGCACGAGGAAATTAACCACAACCAACCGATTCAATTTTCACCCAAAGAAATTATGTTCATAGCACAATCCTGTCCGTCATGTAATTACCACACACTGGTATACTAAATTCATACTAACTCTCTGTGAAATCTTCCCAAAAAGAATAGCTGAGGGCTACTTTGATGATTACACCACATGCTTCACGTGGTCAACTTGGTTTACACAAAGCGTATAACTCCACAATAATTTTGATAATTAAAATAAATTAGATCGAAAAGCAATTTACAAAAGAAAAATCTCGAACTGGTTACTAACGTCTTACTATTAACCTGATGGGTCAAACAATTATATAAGCACGTGGTACTGGTCTCACAAAGTACACCCCACGTGGGTTGAACATAAAGAAAAGTTGCTGTATTGAAAAATATTGTCAAGATGAGGCGTTATAGTCTCACGCACATTCGCATTTAAGATTGATGAACTTAGTTAGAGTTACTGATCAACACGTGGTTCCACTTTACTCACAAAGTAGTGACAAAGCAACTACCGGAATATATTCTGAACTTCACACGAGAATTACACTGTGCTGCAATTTAAGATAACATTAGATATTTTAGAGCTAAACCTGAAATAAAGGTGATTAAATTTTCAGTTAGGCTGAACTTAAGAAATCCATTGTCCTATGGACTTAGCAGACACGCGCTTAGCCGGAGATCTTACCACTTCAGACGCTCGCCATGGACAGACTGCCCTGCGCTCCTACCGAGCGTGCTTCCCAGATACAAACGGAAGTGTCCAGAGGGGCAGCTTCCTATACCAACATGACAAGGGACGGACAGGACCATACTAAGGATAGAAACCTCTCTGCTTTTAGAAAGCGTAGCTACCTGTTCCGACGTTGGTCCTACTGTTCTCTAGCAGACAGGCTTGTCTGCTACCCTCAAGCATGCAACTAGAAATACATTTGCTCATTCATCCTCTCACACAGAAGGGAAGGGGGATGACAGTATCTTATCATATACAGTACATAAAAGAAAGCTGATGTAGGTTCCGTATGAGACTGTGTGACATGAATTACATATAAACTGTGTTTTAAAGTGTAGTAGTGTGACAGATCGTTCTCGTTTATGTGTAAAAGTAACACGTTCCACTACTCAGTCTCCTCCTAGATAGTCAGAAACGCCACAGTAAATTTAGAAGAGGAATTTATGCCGTAAATGACAACAGATTTAAGAAATTAAACATGAAAGGAATCCAACAGAGACCTTTCAACCTTCTACAATTCATTGTGTGCCAATTCTGAATGGCCTCTTGCCTCACAGATGGAAGCATCTGTCCACCGAGTGAAGAAAATTCCAAAGTTACTGCATTCGCACAGACCGTCAACGGAACGGAACGGTACGTCCAAGTCAAGAATTCTCGTTAAGAAAGTTTGGACGTTGACGTTACATTGGGGGGGGAGGGGGGGGGGAGGGGGGAGGGGGGGGGGGGTGGAGGCAGTTTCACTGCCCGCTAACATCGGATGTTAACAATTTTCGTTTTCTTTATTTTTATTCTATCACTTTGCAAGGTTTTCGCGAAGCAGTGCGAATGTTCAATGATGACTTGTTTACTTACTTTTTCCACTGATTATGCCTCAATAAGAAAGGCCAGATATCTGAAAGAGAGATGATTTAAGATTTACAGTATCTGACTGAGAGAACATCTATACTATGTATTAATAAGAAAATGAATTGATCAAGAAGTTTCCATTACGTCAATGTTTTAACACATGAAAAAGTTGTTTTTTATTTTTTTGTATTATAAAGAAAACAACACAAAGAAGGAGGTGAACAATGACTGTCTAAAGCCATTTTCAGTTTTCTTACACGTGTTGTCGGGCGAAATAGTTCATGTGCTGCACAGATGGTTTTGTTTCTGTGTTTTTGGAACCATCTGGGAACAGAATAAACATGAGGCGACACTTTGTTTTGTGCAACAACCAGCTTCCCCTAATTCTCCACACCTTATCGAAGAATAATCTCTGTAAATATGAATGAGTGAGAGTACGTGCCCTTGAGGAAACAGAGACTTTCATGTGCTTTCACGCAGTGTACCAACATTGCTAGACCTCTCCAGTGAGGCTTGACAAGGGGTTTATTTTAGAGTCAAAGCGTGAAAGGTGGCTACACTGAGCCACAGCGCCAGAGATTGCGCCAAAGAGTTTTATTCCGCCGCCTCCACTGGCAGTGCTTGCTGAGATGTCGTAGTGAAAAGTTCTTGTCGAGAAGTCGTGGTGGAGAATGCTTGTCGAGATGTGGCAGTAGTCAGTGCTTGCTGAGATGTCGTAGTGAAGAGTTCTTATCAAGAAGTCGTGGTGGAGAGTGCTTGTTGAGAAGCAGTAGTAGTGAGTCGGTGTTGAGATGTTGTAGTAGGAAGTGCTTGTTCCATGTTTTATGCAGTTTTGATGGGCTAGACAGCAGATGTTGTTCGAATGGAGATATTGTAATGATCAGAGTGCTTTTCGTCAATATATATGAAGGTAAAAAAAATTCCCTTTTCTTTTTATTATTTCAATGTCTTAAATAATGCGTCATTACAGGTTCAGTCAACAAAGCATCTGGCTTGTGTTCTTGTATTAGAGTGTAATTCTGGTTTTCTTGCGCAATTATAGTATTTCTATTTTTTTAATTACTTCAGTATAAATGGTATTTAAAATTTCTTGTCTTATTGAAGAAGAACCATGCCAGATGTGTACGTTGAATCACACTTCCACACACAGAACAGTTACACTTGTGATTTGTTGTTGCGTTGGTTTTATAGCTGCTGGGGACTTAATTAATTAATTGTGTTAACGGTAATTTCATTTCATTCTTTGTTGTTGTTCTATGCAGTCAGATTGCGTACAAATACTAGTCAGGGCCAACCGTTTACGACACTTCGTAATCGTACATACAGCTATTAAAATTAAAAATATTTGCATTATTAATATAATTAAGCCCCCATGCATGTGGCGACCCTGCCAGGATCGTCCCTTGGAATTCTTCTGATTGTAAAAATAGTAGACAGTAGTATTATTGTAGTAATTTATAGTTTAGTAATTGTAGTCTATATTGCATGTGTAGATTTGGTAATTGTCATTCTTCTAATGGTATTTTGCAAAATTTAATTTTTGATGTCTTGTATATGCGTTTGACAATTTTGTGCAGTTAGGAAGATTTCAATTGTTCGTTAATCGTGGTTGAGAGAAGCATTTCGTGTGAATGATATTGTTGATGATAAAGTGTCATTGTGTGTAATTTTCATATAGTGACGAGTTTTGTATGTTTTGTAAATGATTATGCGATCGATGAAAAAGGCAAAAATGATGGATGGTCAGAATGACGAAATTGTTGACATGGCGAACTCGCCAACACAGGAGAACAGTATGATGAATAATGAAGTGGAAAACAATTTAATAAGTCGGGAAAATAGTCCAGAACCATTTCAAAATTTTTCTCTATCAGAAAATTCACAGAATACGAGATTAACGATAGAAGATTCTGAAATAGTATCGAACACAGATAGCTTTATGGCTATGCAGAAGGAAGTTAGTTTTGCGGGAAATGTTAGAGGCGAAAAGAATTTCGAACCGGCTAATATGGAGCAGTTGATGGGTGCTATATTAAATTTGGGAGCATGAATGGAAACACAGTTTAGATCTGAATTAAAAACACAGATGGGAACAATGGAAATACGGTTAGACTCACTGGGATCACAAATAGGAACAATTAAAACAGAGATAGGAACAATTAAAACCGAGATGGGAACTTTGGGATCTGAATTAAAAACTGATATGGGAACAATGGAAACACAGTTAAGATCTGAATTAAAAACAGTAGGATCACAAATAGGAACAATTAAAACAGAGATGGAGACAATGGAAACACGGTTAGATTCACGAATAGGGACGTGTTTCAAAAATATGAAAGATGAATTAAAGAAAGAAATCAGAGAAGAAGTACAACCGATTTTGAATGCTCACAATAATAGATTAATTGCAGTAGAGACTAGACAAAGGGAACAGGATAGTGAACAGGAAGAAAGAGATCGCGTGATAGTACAAAAATTTTCAGAGTTAAATTTACAACGTGCACACGATAAGGAGGAAATATTTGAGAGAATCGAGGAATCCGTACCAAATGACAGAATAAATAATCTAACACAACAATATGAACAGTTAATTATTAAATGTGTCAATACTGAAACCCGAGTCGCGACACTTACGGAAGACGTAAATAAACAGAAAGAACAAATAGGTGACTTATCGGAAAGAGTTGAGGAGATTGCAGATAAATTGACAAGTCTTAGTTTAAATGGGGACAGAGATTCAGATGATACAGCACCATTGCCATTTGCGGAAACCGAAGAGTACCAGAACACAAATAAGCATGTTGAAAATCAGGGAAACTTTAATGAACGCGTCAAAAGGGAATTTGAGGCATTACGAAAGCAAGTCAAACAAATTGAAGGCGAAATCGTAGGAAAATACAGCAGAAGAAATTTAGAATCACAGATAGCAGAGGGCTTTGAAGAAAATAATTTGTTTCATTTACGGGATGCAACAAGAGAGCGCCGGGCGCGTGAACTTGACAATAATCGACATTCGGACTGGAACAGTCGCGGTAGGTCTTTGTCGCCACGAGGAGAAAACTTTGACTATAAACACTTTTTGACTGTTCGGAAATTTAAGATCTTTCGCAATTCTAAGAATGACATACATTCATGTTTATGGCTAGATCAATTTATGTACGCACTTCCGCCAAATTTGCCACTAAGTCACAAACTGGAAATTATGTGCGGCTATTAAGTCCTCAGGGGATTCACTACACTAAGTGAATATGTGCCGTAGCGTGCATAGGGCCCCGAGCTGTAGTGGTGCTATTTCCCTTTTAGTTTTCTGCACCGCTGCCTACTCTTTGCATCTGTCAAAACAACTCTTCGACTATCAGTCTATCTAGAGAATCAGTAAAGAATAACCGTATATGACGATTTTACCCAAAAGAGATTTCGGAAATTACCGTTTGGACTTACTGTATCTTCAGCAGCATTCATTCGTAGTTTAAACGAAATTTTACCTGTTTATCTTCGTGACAATATTACTTCATATCTTGACGATATTCTTATTGCTAAACATTCTTGGAGTGAACACAACAAAATTTTGGATTCATTATTACGTATTTTTGCACGAGTTGGCATTACAGTGAACTTGAAAAAATCTGAATTTGGTCGTTCTCAGGCGAAATTTCTTGGTCACATTATTTCTACAGAAGGTATTCTTCCTGATCCAAAGAAATTAGACGCTATTCGTAATTATGCTGTTCCTACCACAAAACGTGATGTTCGTAGTTTCCTTGGTGTCTGTAATTTTCTTAGACGCTTTGTTAGATTGGACGATTTGGCCACACCTCGTTTATGTGAACTATCTGGAAAGAACTCTAATTGGTGTTGGGATGAGGAAGCTCAATCAGATTTTGAACAACTTCGTGATGCTTTAGTTGCTGCTCCACTTCTTTCACATCCGGATTTATCTAAAGATTTTTGTTTGGCGACGGACTCATCATACAAAGGCTTAGGTGCACACTTATTTCAAGAGAGAGAAGATAACGGCGTTGTAGTACAGAAAACTATTGCCGATCTGTTCTTGCCAAATGAAAATTATGTCAAAAGGCTAAGCCGCCAACTATTTCTCACAGAGCACCATTGTTTCCTATCATTCCGGCAAAATTAAAGGACATGGCTGCAGTCGATTTGTTCGGTCCAGTGGTTCGTTTTACTAATGGTTTTGCGTACATTTTCGTAGTGGAACTGACATCAAAATATGTGTGTTTTACACCTTTACGCAAAGCAACAGCTCGTTCAGTATCTAACGCTTTCATCAAACATTTTCTTAAAGAAGTGGGTCATGTTGATAAGGTTACATCAGATAATGGATCACAGTTTCGCTCTAAAATTTGGCTTCGTACTCTACGGCGTCGTAAGGTTAAACCAATCTTCATTTCACTTTTTCACCCTCAATCTAACGCTTCTGAGAGATGGATGAAGGAAATCAATAAATTGTGTCATCTTTATTGTCATCAGAATCACAGAACTTGGGATCAGTATCTTCATATTTTTCAAAACATTCTGAATGAACTTCCTAATGACTCAACTTCTTTACCGCCTATACTGATATTAAAAAACAAAGCACCGACAAATCGCATTTCTGAAATCGTTCCTTTTCCGCCTTCACGGAAACTGCGGCATTCTGAAGTTGTCAACCTGGCTCTGGAAAATATTGCATCTGTGGCTGCTAGAAGAGAGAAATCAGCTAAGCGTCCTGGTCGTTTAAAAACTTTTTCAGTTGGCCAAAAGGTGTTAATTAAGTCTCACCGTTTGTCTCACAAAGGAAAGGGCTTGTGTCGCAAATTTTTTTTGCTTTATAACGGTCCATATAGAGTTCGCAAAATTATTCATGATAATACTGTTGAAGTAGAAACTCTTAAATCTCGGCGCTCTAAGGGAATACATCATATATCGAACGTTAAAATTTTTGTGGAATGACATACTTTTGAGACATCAACAGTTATATGTAAACACGCAGAGAGTACAAGGATACCGCGCCGAGTTCCGGCGGCGGCACAGACTCAAAGCAACAGTCAAGTCTGCGCGCCGCACAAGGCAGTCGTTGACCGCAAACAATTACTTCCTACGTCACGCGCCTACAGCTGATCGAGCGCTCAGTGCGAATGCACTGACAGCCGTAAACAAATACACAGTTTAATTTCTCTGATTAAATTCAGTATAAAGCTATAGTGACTTGATGAATTATGTTATTAACGTTCAGTATTTTTCAGGATACGGTTCTATAAAATATTTAAGAACTTCAGGTAAATTCTGTGCGTGTCCGACGTTAAGACGACTTGCTATAGAGAAAATTTCAGGAAGAATGTAATTTCGAAGAAGAAACTAATAAACTAAAAAGGTAACTATTATTCGAGTTTATTTTTCAGGTAACATATTTCCACTTAGGTACGTACTTTAGACGTAATTTGCTGCTCGCGATTACGTGATTTATACTTTGTGTTTACTGATTTTGACAATGATTATTAATGAACAGGATTGTTACTTGTGTATATTATGCATCGCTTGGCTGCACTGCTTTTTCACTGATGTCATATTTTTCTATTATGTGCCTGCTGTGCTTATTTATTTAAATTATAATTGTCACCTGATTAATCGTGCTGATGTGGTTAGGTAACACTTTGTGATTTATCTGCTTGCGCCTTCATGTTTACTTATTAAGATTACATATGAACATTTATTTGCTTATGCTGATATGATCCTAATGACCTGTTTATTACGTAAGATATATGTTTGCTGCTGTGCGTATGGATTGCATATTTATACATTTCTGTTTGTTGTCATAACTACTCTTTAATTTGGTATATAGAAATGCTCACATACTGTGTACGAACATGGAGTTTAGGTTACACTGTGGTATTAATTATAGATTGTTCGCTTGGCAGAGCCTCGTTGTAGGAATTGTGCTGCATCCACTTGTTGACATTCTGTTCTCTACTGGTATAATTACTCGCTATTGCATGTTTTGCTTACGCTCAGTGCCTTATATTTTTAAGATAGGAAAATGAACTGCTATAATTCGACATAAACGACATTAGTACAAGAAACTTCATAGAAGTCATATGAGCTGGAAGTTTTATGGAAGCTGTATACATTTATGCTAATAGGAAGGAAGCTAACGACTTGACATACCAATACTAGGTTTAGACCATTAACAATTATTACACTGCATTCTTCGTGAGCAATTGAAATAGCAAGTGACACTTGACACAAAAAATACTCCACATGTTTGCTTCTGCCATGATTCTTGAAGTGGTGTACACACTGTGAAATATTATGATCATTCACACTCCGTAATCGTACTTAATTACTGAGAGTTATTCGAACTTGTTAGAGGTCATGTATGCATTTCTTTTATTTTATGATGGACAAGGTAACCAAAATGTATTTTATGATTCATAATGAGTAGAAGATATGGGTCAGGTGGACTACACAGAGGTTGTGTGTGGACATTGTGTCTTCGGATTGTATGGGATGATGAACTGAAGTTTGCACTAGAATTTTATCTGTACTTGTTCGAGGAGACTGAGTAGAGGAAAGAGTTGTTATGGAAGTGAAATGATATTGGTGCTAAGGTTTATATGTATCGACGTACTGAAGAGGTATTATTGAGGTATTGAGATTGTGTGAAGTTGATGATTATTGGAGTTTTGGTGGACAAGAGGTAAGGTAAATGATATTGATGGTAAGGTTTATATGTGTCGACGTATTGAAGAGGTATTATTGAGATATTAAGATTGTGTGAAGTTGATGATTATTGGAGTTTTACTGGACAAGAGCTAAGGTATATGATATTGATGATAAGGTTTATATGTATTGACGTAAGAGGTATTATTGAAGTATTGAGATTATGTGATGCTGATGATTATTGGAGTTTTGGTGGATAAGAGGTAAAGTAAGTGAGGAGCATATTTTTTTTTTTGTTGGTTTATATGGTATAAGGAGGATGAAGATAGCAGACTAGAACACTCAAGTGGAAGGAAGATTGTCTACACACACTTTGTTAAATCAATAAGCAGTACATACTTTTTTTTTTTGGAGAGATGAAGTAATTGCATATCTTGGCTCACTGACAGTTGTTCAGCAACCGTACATTTTGATTTGGCTTGGCAAACATTGGTCTTGACATGATGACTATGACGTTGACTAACTATTATTGACTGTTATACACTGTGCCACTACTACTTGATACACATGATGAACATCAAATTTTGACAGAATTGCATTTACACAGTTAACACTATTCAATTACACAGTAGTACTTAAATGTGGATGAAAGATGAATGAGTGTGTTTTGTGTGTTTTCCCTTCCAAATCCCAGATAAGTGGTACCGGCTTATCTCCTAAATATTATTTTACTTGTTTGTTGTGGCTTGCACTGACACCCATAAATATTATAGGTTTACTGATATTTGTGCATTTGTAATAGTTAATATGACAATTATCTGATATCATTTGTGTGTTTATTATAATTTGTATGTTTAGTGTAAGAGCATTGATAATAATTTTGTAAAAGCAATTGTGTATGCATTCAAACTATTGTTCATGCGTGAACTGTCTGATTAGTGATGGTGAATATTATGGCCTGTAACCTGTACTTCTTCAGCATAATGGGTGCCACTTAGAAATGTTTAATTTCTGCTGATGAACTGTGTGATTAGTGATAGTGAATATTATGGACTGTTACTTGCACTTTTTCTACATGATTGGTGCCACTAGGACATGTTTAATTTCTGCTTATAAACTCTGATGAACAGTGTGATTAGTGATAGTGAATATTATGGACTGCTGTCTGGACCTGCTCATCATTGCTGGGTGCCACTGATGGACTGCTTCTACTGAGATAATGTTACTTGTTGTTGTCTGCACCTAACATTGCTGGGTGCCACTAATGGAACTGTTTCTGCTGAATGATGTCACTTGTTGGTGTCTGCACCTGTTCAACATTACTGGGTGCCACTGATGGACTGCATCTATTGAAATAATGTCACTTGTTGGTGTCTGCACCTGTTCAACATTGCTGGGTGCCACTAATGGAACTGCTTCTGCTGAAAGATGTCACTTGTTGGTGTCTGCACCTAACATTGCTGGGTGCCACTAATGGAAATGTTTCTGCTGAATGATGTCACTTGTTGGTGTCTGCACCTGTTCAACATTACTGGGTGCCACTGATGGACTGCATCTATTGAAATAATGTCACTTGTTGGTGTCTGCACCTGTTCAACATTGCTGGGTGCCACTAATGGAACTGCTTCTGCTGAAAGATGTCACTTGTTGGTGTCTGCACCTAACATTGCTGGGTGCCACTAATGGAACTGCTTCTACTGAAATAATGTCAGTTGTTGGTGTCTGCACCTGTTCAACATTGCTGGGTGCCACTAATGGAACTGCTTCTGCTGAATGATGTCACTTGTTGGTGTCTGCACCTGTTGACCATTGCTGGGTGCTACTGCTGGAACTAATCATTGAAAGCATTTTATGTGAACATTTGTATAAACTTATTTTTTGTGTATTGTGTAAACTATTATGTAAAGTCACATGTATGAAAGAAGTTGTATTGCTTACTGTATTTCATATATTAGGTTATTGAAAGGTCAGTGCAAAGCCAAAATTTTATCTAATTATTTGATATTTACGTATTAATATTATCTTTTATTTTTGTCTGTATTTTTGTGGACGAATTTGGTGGTATTTTCACCATCAATGCTGGCAAAAATACCTTCAAATTCTGGCCCGTGGAGGAAGGGCATATGAAAGGTGGCTACACTGAGCCACAGCGCCAGAGATTGCGCCAAAGAGTTTTATTCCGCCGCCTCCACTGGCAGTGCTTGCTGAGATGTCGTAGTGAAAAGTTATTTTCGAGAAGTCGTGGTGGAGAGTGCTTGTCGAGATGTGGCAGTAGTCAGTGCTTGCTGAGATGTCGTAGTGAAGAGTTCTTATCGAGAAGTCGTGGTGGAGAGTGCTTGTTGAGAAGTAGTAGTAGTGAGTCGGTGTTGAGATGTTGTAGTAGGGAGTGCTTGTTCCATGTTTTATGCAGTTTTGATGGGCTAGACAGCAGATGTTGTTCTAATGGAGATATTGTAATGATCAGAGTGCTTTTCGTCAATATATATGAAGGTAAAAAAAAATTCCCTTTTCTTTTTATTATTTCAATGTCTTAAATAATGCGTCATTACAGGTTCAGTCAACAAAGCATCTGGCTTGTGTTCTTGTATTAGAGTGTAATTCTGGTTTTCTTGCGCAATTAAAGTATTTCTATTTTTTTAATTACTTCAGTATAAATGGTATTTAAAATTTCTTGTCTTATTGAAGAAGAACCGTGCCAGATGTGTACGTTGAATCACACTTCCACACACAGAACAGTTACACTTGTGCTTTGTTGTTGCGTTGGTTTTATAGCTGCTGGGGACTTAATTAATTAATTGTGTTAACGGTAATTTCATTTCATTCTTTGTTGTTGTTCTTTGCAGTCAGATTGCGTACAAATACTAGTCAGGGCCAACAGTTTACGACACTTCGTAATCGAACATACAGCTATTAAAATTAAAAATATTTGCATTATTAATATAATTAAGCCCCCATGCAAGCGTTCTCATTCGTTTCTCTCCAAAACATTGAGATCCACCCCCACTGCCTTAAGTTAAGAATGGTCTTCACGGAGACTGTCATTGACTGGCCTACTTGAGCGGTTGGAAGATTTGTATTTAGGCGAATGAGAGCTTTTCCCGCTCTCCTGGCTTGTCGAATCCCTGCTCTCTTAAAACAAAGGAGTCCTAAGAGCAACTACCAATCATACCACTCATCGGCGTCTGGGAAGGTTAGTCCTAGACGGGATGCCGGCATAGTAAGCAAGAATTCCCTTCGGAACATGCTTTGGTACGTTCTGTGTTTGGGTTAGCGAGGGCAGATACTTACCTTTAGCTACGAGAATGCTACTCCAATTTCGCTAAATGTTCTGGAATATTTTTCATTTCGAATTATGGAGTTTTATCGAGTAATTCTTGCAAGTTATGCCTGTACCTGAGTTCTCCCTTTGTTCTGGACTTTACAGTCAACTCGCATACATTTAAAAGCAGTGTTTTTTTTTTCAATTTCATTGTGTGACAATATTGATGTAAATTAAGAGGGCGTGCTGAAAAGCAATATCGGTTGGTGTATTACGTGTCTTGTATATTACTCGTTTGACTTTCACGTTTCAATGACGCAAGTTGCAACCCTCTGCTGCTAGAAGGCCCCAAACTGCAGCGTGTAACATGACGCTGTGTAACGTAACTATGGCGGTGCGTGAGAAACAGGTTGCTTCTAATCGCGGTTTCTAACCACGGAACACGAGCATCGAAATGAATTCCGTGGATGAACGAAGTCACACTCAAGAACTGTTACATCTGCAACAATCCGAGCCTTGGCTTCACTGTCATCGGTCATCCTCCACACAGTCTCGACTTAGCCCCATTCGATTTTCATTTGTTTCCAAAACTTAAAAAACGCCCTCGAGGACTTCACTTTGACAGCGATAAAGCATTGCAAGCAGAGGTGATGTTGTGGTTCCGTCAACAAAGTCAAATATTCTACAGTGACGGTGTCAACAAACTGGTCTCTCGTTGGGAGAAATGTGTTCGTCGCCAGGGTGACTATTGAGAAATAAGTATATCAATATGAGGAATAAAGATGTAAAAAAATACGAGGTTTTACCTAAAAAATTCGGAGGCATTACCCCTCAGTATGCCCTCGTAATTCCTTGGTACAGCAGGTTGGTGAGGTTGCGGCTTGTGTATAACATAATTAAATTTGGCTACAACCTCATCAGATACATATGTCTTGGATGGGGTCCACCTTTAGCAAAACACAGTTTTGTTTTTTATTCCTAACATGTTTCACTGCAGATACAGCATCATCAGTGGGCTTTTATTTTATCGCTGCTAAACATAAAGTATGTTATTTACTGTTTGTATACATGTAAATATTAGTTTTTAAAATCGTAATTACAGATTTTCGAAGAAACACATAAAACTATGAATTCATACCTTTTTACCACATGGTGCGGTTTTCCTGATGTGTTATGTTTTTACAGTGACTGATTTATTTCTAAGTTTGTCATCTGCAACCATGTACAACTTAATATATACAAATTATTTAAGCAAAAAATTACGATTTGGGACCTGTGTGTGTGAGTGTGTGTGTATGTGTGTGTGTGTGTGTGTGTGTGTGTGTGTGTGTGTGTGTGTATATGTGTGTGTGTCTGTTTACATTATGTTTCACTTACGTTTCTGTTTTCCTCATCTTCTTCACTGTGACGATTAATATATTGAGCAGTCACTGTGCATGGTATAAGGCGTAAAGTATTTGTGTAGTGGATAAACCACCTGCATTCGTTTTACAAGCTGTAAGACCCACAACATTGTGTATGTGTTTATGGTAGTATTAGAAACATGTAGTTATTGGTATCTTCTGTAGTAAATATTACAGTCATAAAAATTGTGGTAATAGTAAAGCTCTTTTAAAATTAATGTCATGATCGAAAACAATCGAACCGTTCAGTTTTTACCCTCAGAACATTTCAATTTACACTCCCCCCCCCCACGGTTGGGATCCACTGATCTAAGTGAAGAGTTCAATCGAGCATCCATTTTCCTGAAAGTACGACAGAATGCGCCCTCTAACGCACCTGCGCCCCGCGGACCCGTGCACGAAATGTGAAGTTGTCGACGTCTCGGAGCGAGAAGCTACCGCTGTGCTCTCTTTGCCGTGATCGGTTAGATTATAGGATATGTACACTGCCGCACACAAGGCAGATCGGAATCCACAAACAAAATTCGATCTGCCACGGATACTGACGCGGGATACACTGCATTCACTTACAGTGAGTACGCTGGCATGCTTCTGTTGCTTGCCGAATGCCGACACGATGGCAAAGAAGCAGCCAAGGTTATGCTGTGAGGTATTCCGATCAATGAGCTCCACCTACGGAAACTTCGACGAACAACTAGTTCGAGAAGACGCGGCGGTAACAGATGAATGATAATGTTTGGTTTGTGGGACGCTCAACTGCGCAGTCATCAGAGCCCGTACAGAGTTCCAGTTTTGACAGAGTCCAAGTTTTACGCAATCCAATCTAGCAACTGTCACGATTGATGATGAAATGATGAGGACACAACAAACACCAAGTCCCCAGGCAGAGAAAACCCCAACCCGGCCGGTAATCGAACCCGGGAACACGTGCTGCGGACGTAACAGATAAAACCAGCAAGAAGTGAAGATATGAAAGTCTTTGTTTTAGATGCAATACGCCAGATCTGCGTGCCAGCTTACGAGAAGTTGTTGCTATCCCTGCTGACAGCCATACACTGAGGTGACAGCAGTCATGGGATACCTCCTAATATCGTGTCGAACCTCGTTTTGTTCGTAATAGTGCAGCAACTCGGCGTGGCACGGACTCAATAAGTCGATGGAACTCCCCTGCCGAAATACTGAGCCATGCTGCCTCTATAGCTGTCCTAATTCCGAAAGTGTTGCCTGTGCAGGCTGTTGTGCACGGACTGACCTTCCGATTATCTAACATAATGTTCCGACGCGATTCACGTCGGGCGATATGGCTGGTCATATCATTCGCTCGAATTATCCAGAATGTTCTTCAAAGCAGTCGCGAACAACGGTGGTCTGGTGACATGCCAGTGTTGTTTGGGAACATGAAGTCCACGAATGGCTGCAAATTGTCTCCAAGTACCCGAACTTAACCATTCCAGGCAATGATCGGTTCACTTGGACTAGAGCGCCCAGTTCATTCCACGAAAACACAGCACGCACAATTATGGAGTCTCCAGCAGCTTGCACAGTGACAACTTTGGTCCATGTCTACGTGGGGATTGCGCCACACTGGAATCCTACCATCAGCTCTTACCAACTCAGATCGGGGCTCATATGACCAGGTCACGGTTATTCAGTCGTCTAAACGCCAACCGATATGGTCACGAGCCCAGGAGAGGCACTGCAGCCGATATCATACTGTTAGCGAAGGCTCTCGAGTCAGTAGTCTGCTGCCATAGCCCAAGACGCCAAACTTCCCAGCACTGCCCTAACGGATACGTTCGTCGTACGTCCTACTTTGATTGCTACGGTCATTTCACGCAATGTTGTTTGTCCCCTGATGGACCTACGTTAACAAATTATGTTGCAGTGAATCGTCATAACATGCATTACTGAACCACAGAAAATCCTAGGTGTGTCATGTCGATCTCCAACTGCGGTGATCCATTAACCATTTATTCACTGTAATTGCAAATCACATAAAATCGAGTTCCAAATTTTAATTTTAATACTTGATGAATTGTTACTAAATTACTAACAAATTATTTTCTTCCAAAAATGTTCCAGTTATTAAAATACATAAAATGCTATTTCTAAATGCAATTTTAAAGAAATCATGAATGTAAAAGTAGCAAGAAACAGGGAATTTCATCTGATGGTTACCTGACTAAAATTAAACTGAAACTTCTCCCAATAAAAACCAGAAGAGACAGCAGAAATTAATTAAATATAATACAGACAGGCTCAACATCACCAAAGAGGTAATAAAAAATTTTCAGGAAGAAATTAAAGTAACTAAATTAGGGAAATTGGGAAGAAATATCGAAAGAAATCAACAGGGCAGCGAAAAATGAATTTGGAACAAAAATGAAGAAGAAAGTCTGGTGGAATGAAATCTGTGAAGAGCAGTCACAGAAAGAACAAAACAGTGGAAGAAATGGAAATGTTCTGGGAAGCCCGAACACCTTGATGAATTTAGAATGAAAAGAAAAGAAACAGCAAGAATAATAAAGAGTGCTAAAAGATCTTTTAAGAAATCACAACTTCTTGACATACAAAACAACATTGTAAAAAATAACTCCAGTAATTTCTATAAAATGTTTAAAAGTCAGCTAAAGGGCTACCGAGCTCCAAGTATTTGCTTCACAGACGAAAATGGTGAAGTAGGCCTAAGCAACAGTCAGAATTGTGAAAAACTAAGAAAGTACTTTGAAAAATTATTGGACTATGAAGAACCGACTGTAAGGTAGAATTTCCAGATCTCCATGAAAATACAGAAGCAACTACACAACCTACAGCAGAAGAAATTAAAAAAGCAATAAGTACCCTGAAAAACAACAAAGCGTGTGTAGAAGACTATATTACAGCTGAACTTATTTAATGGTCCCAGCCAAAAATTATAACTAACCTTCAGCTCATGTTTGAAGAAATATGGGAAGCTGAAAAGATACCAGAAGACTGGAAAGTGGATCTCATCCATCCCTTGCAAAGGAAAGGTGATAAGCAAAATGCAAATAGCTACAGAGCTATATCTTTGTTGCCAGTGGGTTATAAAATATTCTCAACAATACTACTAAACAAGGTAGAACAACGCTTGATAGCCATTTGGGAGAATATAAGAGTGGATTTAGAAAGGGCAGATCCTGCTCAGAACAGATCTTCAACCTAAAGTCCATAATTCGTCACAGACTAACAAACTCCAAAGATATAGTTGTAACATTTATAGATTTTAAAAAGGCACTGACTCGGTTGATAGGGAAACGCTACATAAAGTGATCAGAGAATTTGGTATCAAATCTAAATTAGCAAACCTTACTCCTGAAACGCTCACAAACACCAAATCAAAAGTAAAGTTTCGGGGTGAAATATCGAAGGCATTCAACATAAAAACAGGTGTAAGGCAATGTGATGGCCTGTCTCTACTCCTCTTTAACTGCGTACTAGAGAAAGTAGTAAGAGAATGGAAACAATAACAAAGAGAACAGAAGCTATCACAAATCAGACTGGGAACTAAAAACAATGGTACTGAAATTCACTGTTTAGCATTTGCGGATGATTTTGCCATTCTTTCTGAAAGCCTAACAAATGCTGGAATACAAATCAATCTCTTAGAAGAAACAGCCAACAAAGCAGGTTTAAGAATATCTGCAGAAAAAAGAAACTTTATGATAAACATAATAAATGCTCCGGAACTCCTCGCAACAGATGTTGGCCAAATAAAGAGGGTAAATAAATTCAAATATTTGGGAGAAATTATCCGACAAAATGCCTTAGAAAAATTCGCTGTAGAAGAAAAAGTACATAAAATGGAGAGAGCTTATGGAATAAGGAGGAATGTCTACAACAAAAGGTGTCTGTCCAAAAATTTGAAGATGTAGGACTACAACATAGTAGTAAAACCAGAATGTCTTTATGCAAGCGAATGTTTAGTGCTTAACTACAAATTACACAAACTTGAAGTCCTAGAAAGAAAAATCATTCGAAAAATACTTGGGCCACCAAAAAATGCAGAGGTATGAGAATTAAGAAGCAATGAAGAATTTTATCGCAACATAGATAACATAAATGAAACACTGCGAAAGAGGCGACTGCTATTTTTTGGACACTTATACAGAATGAACAGCAACAAGTTAACCAAACAGATTTTCAAATATCTGTGGGACAAGAAGTCAAAAATAGCCTGGATTCAAGAAGTTAGGAAATATTTGGAAAGAAACAACATAAGTGAAAAAGATGCAACAGAAAGAGGGATTTTTCGAGGCGAAAGTGTTAAAAATGGAAGGATTCCAAGGCAGGAAGGAGAAAAAGACAGGGTCAAAATGGTCCGTGGAGAGAAAAAGGATACATAGTGAAAACATGAAATAATACTGGAGGAAAAGGAAACAACAACAAAGAAGGAAGCATTGAAATTGGTGCATGGTCCATGGCCCAAACGAAGAAAGTAGAAGAAGAAAATGTTCAGAGGGCTTGTAAGTCCTGACGGGATTATACAGGCGAAGCACATTAAAGGATTGGGAAGCCCCAAAAGAATTATACAGCAAGGACTCTTGCTTCTCGTGATACTTGTAAAAACATTGCTTTTTTCATTAATACACAAAAAATATTACGCCCTGGACACTTTGAATTGGGTCTAGATTCCATCTTCGTAGATGAGAAAAGTTCACATCTGCCAATTGAATTGACAAATGTTGGCCAGTAAGATTCTGTATTATGAACTCGCACGTCATTTCATAGTGAAAATACTGCCTTTTTTTCTCCTTGGAGTTGAAAGAGGATAATTTTTAACATTTTTGGTTTTACCCTGGTTTTTGGACATTTGCTTTCCAAGTGTGAGTAAACCAACTGTAGTTCTACGTTTGAAATCAATCAATGGGAGTCTCCTTTATACGTCATAGCATGAATTACAGGAATTCACAAAGGCTCTTTCCAGCAGTGTAACAACAATCTGTATCAATACTTTTTTGTCTTTGTGTCTATTTCATAAAGATACGTCACCAAGTCAGCTTTACCTACTTCTTGTACACCTGTCAGTACCCCCACTTCAATCTTTGTTCCATCCTTCTGGGCTCTGTATACACTGCATACTTCATTTCACGATAATTTGACAGAAACTGAACACGCATGATTGTCACTCCCTATTCTGTGAAGTATTGACACGTACCTGAAGAGACACAGTTTGAACGTTAGCTCTTAGTTCATGTTTTGTAATATTTTGTGAAGTATCGTACTAGCACACGCCCAAAGAATTTCTTGCAGTACTAAGCATCATTCCATCTTCACTGTCATCCGTACATGTAGATACTGTATCAGTTGACTACGAATTTCTTCATCTGTAAGACCACTTCTGTAATAATAGACATAGCCTGAAACAAAACAGTGTCTTAATAATTTCATCAATGTTTTACAAGTCATGCATTGTTTCTATCATTCTTTATAAAATGAAATGCCATATTGTCCTCAACAAGGATATGGTTTTATATACAAAAGGTCGTGAAAGCAGGAAAAGCTTTAAACATCAAAGCAAAACAACCAAAAGTCAATATGTAAGGTGGTATAATAAAGTCAGATTCGCATCTTACATGAGAGCTTTATACATCACAACGGGAAGGTGAATATAACACGTAACGTAATTCGGCAGTTATGAGAACATTTGCCTATCAGTATATTATGCAAAATGAGATGAGTCAATCGACGGTAATTAACACACCATTCCTATACAATGCATGTCTTTGAGCAGAAGGTGGAACAGGCAATGCGAGTCGTTTTTAGTCTGAAAAGCCAGGCGGACAATAGCATAGTGAAGGCACGCTGCAGGGGTTACGATGGAAGCCACTTAAAGGGGTGGCAGGAAGTAGGTCAGCGACCCCGACCAGGCGATTCAGGTTGGTTGGTTGGTTGGTTTGGGGAAGGAGACCAGACAGCGTGGTCATCGGTCTCATCGGATTAGGGAAGGACTGGGAAGGAAGTCGGCCGTGCCCTTTCAGAGGAACCATCCCGGCATTTGCCTGGAGTGATTTAGGGAAATCACGGAAAACCTAAATCAGGATGGCCGGACGCGGGATTGAACCGTCGTCCTCCCGAATGCGAGTCCAGTGTCTAACCACTGCGCCACCCCGCTCGGTGGCGATTCAGGAAGGAGGACCTTGTGTAGAGGCACATCTGCACAAGGGACAAAGAAAAAGGTTTAGAAAGCTGCGTTTTGGAATCCCAATGGGATACGAACAAAAACTAGTAACGCATTTCGATCACATGTCCAGCGAGTGCGACACACGGAAAGGTCAATGTACTTTAGACGTCTAGAACTGGCATAAAACGTCCAATTGGCGGAAACGCACTGGGAAGGAGAAAAATACTGAAGTTTCAGAAGTAACATTGCGATTGGTAGACAGAGTTTCCACAAAATAAGAGGAACGCTCGTATTGGTCGAAAAAGGCCGTGACGTGGAGAATGAATGAACCCAAGTGAGGGAGGAAGTTCTACCATGAGTAGGACAAGAGAGATATTTTCGGGGACTCTTCTCTGAACTGCCGTCAAGTGCAGAACAGAGGGCTTAACTCTCTGTATGACACAGAGAAGAAATTTGTGTGGACACTGCGTTCACAGCGGCTGCAATCCAGCTAGAGATTAGCTGCAGCAACGCTTAGCTCCAACTGTGGAGCCAAATTAGTTAACTGTTCCTGCGAGAACTAAGAGGGCTCTATAAAATTCACGCTGGTCCAACCATGGGCGTGTATATCGCGACATACTAAGACTAGGGCTGAGTACATGTTTTCTCACATAAGGAGAAACATAGGGAAAGTTTCTGCTGGAAAGTTCAGCAAAGGCCTGATTAGTTTTGTAGGAATTGCAATGGGAGAGAGTGGCCTTGCAGTCGGCAACTCGTCGCAGCTTAAGGTAAATACCGTATGCAGAGGCGTAAGCTTTGTTGGTTCACCAGCTTGCGTCCACTGTAAACTCGAGCGGCCTTGGGTAATCTTGCGCTCAAATTTGTCACACAACTAACCATCCACCGTAGATTTGATTGTCGTCCTAAATAGTACCGACTTTGAACAGGAATCGGACGATTTTCGTAGTACTGACCAACATCATAATGTATGTGTAGGAGCAGTTTTGTAAAGAAACTTCCAATTAAACTTTCATATTATTGTGCTTAGGATTAATGTTCTTTCAGAGAGTTAATATTTAATAGTGTTGAGTATAGGATTATTTCGCTTTTTGATGTTGGCGAGATGCATTACCCATTGCGCTGTTTTTATGTCGTCGAGTTGAAAACTGTGTAAAAGCTGTAATTTTTGTGCTAAAATTTGTGACATTAAAATTGTCATTTCAATTTACACAGTTGTTCTCAATTCTAGAATAAGCACCCACTTTACAAATGTAATATCAGCTTGTGAAGTCACTGTCTGAACCTGAGGGGCTACTGAGTCAAAATCGTATTTTACGTTCTAACTGAATATTACGAGGTTACTGTATTGATGTTTTATCTAAATTAATAGAAGTATGTATAAAGGTAACTATACTGTCGGAAAAATAATAGCAACATCAAAAAACAATTATTGTAGAGTTATGAAATTTTGGGAATACGTATGTCTATGTACCACATATAAGCGCTTTATATTGCAAAACCACTGGTTAATGTGAGCATGAGAAAAGCTATCGCAAATGTGAAATACTTTAATAACCAGTGGAACCGCCAGAATGTTCAGTGCAAGCACGCAAACGTGCACGCATTGTGTCGAACAGGTGCCTGTTGCACTTGGTCGGTCAGTACAGGAACGGTTAAGGCTGTTTGTGGATCACGCTGGAGTTGTCGTCATATGCTGCCCCACATGTGTTCGATTGGAAACAGATCTAGGGATCGAGCAGGCCAAGGTGACATGTCTACACTCAGTAGAGCATGCTGGGTTACAGCAGCGGTATGTCGGAGAGCGTTATCCTGTTGGAAACACCCTCTGGAATGTTGTCCATGAATGGGAACACAACAGATCGAATCACCAGATTTTCGTACAAATTTGCAGCCAGGGTGCGTGGGATAACTACTAGAGTGCTCCGGCTGTCATGCGAAATCCCAGACCATAACTCCAGTTGCAGATCCACTGTGTCTAACACGCAAACAGGTTGGTTGCAGGACCTCAACTCGCCTCCTTCTCACCAACACGTGGCCATCATTGGCCCCGAAGCAGAACCAGCTTTCATCTGAAAACACAACAGACCTCCATCCTGACTTCCAATGAGCTCTCGCTTAACACCACCGAAGTCGCAAACGGCGAAGGTTTGGGGTCAGTGGAATGCACGCTACAGTGCTTCTGGCTCGGAGCTGTCCATGACGTAACCGACATGTAACAGTTTGTGGTGTCACTGTGGTGCCAACTGCTGCTCAAATTGCTGCTGAAAATGCAGCTCCAGAGCCATACGGCGAACACTGTGGTCCTTCCTCTCGGTAGTGCCATATGATGGCCCAGAGCCCGGTCTTCTTGCGACCGTACATTCCTGCCAACTCTTTCTGCAATATCGTAGAAGAAATGTCCAGCTTCTCGTAGCCCTACACACGACCTCGTTCAAACTCAGTGAGGTGCTGATAATGGCGTCTTTGTCGCCTTAAAATCATTCTTGACTAATATCAGTTCACCACGTCCAATTTCAATGGTAACTAACGCTCACGATCGTTGAAGCACGTATTTAAAGCAAACCCATTTTGCATCCTCGTAGTGGCGCCACTCGCGCCACTCTTACGCTACTGGTGCGAAATCTGAATAGAAATAATCTTTCAGATGTTGAAACTCGTCTAGCAACTATCGTTTATATCGCACAACTCCTTGATGTTGCGATTTTTTTCCGTCACTGTACATGTAAATTATCACTTCTCTCAGTTCACATATAAACCTCACTTTTATTTGCGTAACATTGCCAGCTTTATTTCACGCACAAAGCAGCAATTTACAGTACAGCTGTTCACATTTCAGGTTGACGTCTGGGCTTCGGAATGGCGTGGAGGCAATAGCGCCGATACGGTACTTTGTGCGTGGGGGGGGGGGGGGGGGAGGGAGGAGAGGTAAGACCTTGGGGGACAGATTGTTTATTTTTAATATTTTGGGAGATGAATGACGACTTGTAAGTAGCCATAAAAACTTCCATTTCCGAACTTGTTATAAACCAGCATAATATCGACTTTTAAATCATTTTCTTGAAAGGAAAATGCCATACAACACTGCGATTTTTCATTTCCCTTAGAGCGCGGGGGGGAGGGGAGGGGAGAGTTGGTGCCGTGTCCTTCACTTGCCCCCAGGTATGGGCACCCATCCATGCAGGTTGTACTGACATCCAAGCAGGAAACAAAAATTATGTAGTATGGGATATTCCGGTCCCTACAGGTCTAGAGTCTCGTTTGTTCCACACAGAATCTGCTGGGACTCTTAAGTGACGTCAGTAAATACACACATCAAATAAAGTTTTGCATCACCTCGGTTCCGAGTGTTCCGGAAGTTGTACAGAAAATTAGTATAGAGATCGACATAAACAGAATATCCGCCCTTTTTATTGCTCATGAAAACCGCACATTCCATGTTGTACCACCACACAGTGAGACCTTCAGAGGTGGTGGTCCAGACTGCTGCAAACACCGGTACCTCTAATACCCGGCAGCAAGTCCTCTTGCATTGATGGATGCCTGTATTCGTCGTGGCATACTATCCACAAGTTCATCAAGGCACTGTTGGCCCAGAATGACCTACTCCTCAACGGCGATTCGCCGTAGTGGTTGGTGGGTCACGTCGTCCATAAACAGCACTTTTCAATCTATCCCAGGCATGTGCGATAGGGTTCATGTCTGGAGAACACGCTGGCCACTCTAGCCGAGCGATGTCGTTATCCTGAAGAAGGTCATTCACAAGATGTGCACAATGGAGTCACGAATTGTCGTCCATGAAGACGAATGCCTCGCCAGTATGCTGCCGACATGGTTGCACTATCGGTCGGAGGATGGCATTCACGTATCGTACAGCCATTACGGTGGCTTCCATGACCACCAGTGGCCTACGTCGGTCCCACATAATGGCAAAGCAAAACAGTAGGGAACCTCCACCTTGCTGCACACGTTAGACAGTGTGTCTAAGGTGTTCAGCCTGACCGGGTTGCCTCCAAACACGTCTCCGACGATTCTTTGGATGAAGATATATGCGACGCGACACTCATCGGTGAAGAGAACATGATGCCAATCCTGAACGGTCCATTCAGCATGTCGTTGCGCCCATCTGTACCGCGCTGCATGGCGTCGTGGTTGCGAAGATGGACCTTGCCATGTACGTCGGGAGTGAAGTTGTGCATCATGCAGCCTAATACGCACAGTTTGAGTCGTAACACGACGTCCTGTGGCTGCACAAAAAGCATTATTCAACATGTTGGCGTTGCTGTCAGGGTTCCTCCGAGCCATAATCCGTAGGTAGCGGTCATCCACTGCAGTAGTAGCCCTTGGGCGGCCTGAGCGAGGTAAGTCATCGACAGTTTCTGTCTCTCTGTATCCCCTCCATGTCCGAAGAACATCGCTTTGGTTCACTCTGAGACGCCTGGACACTTCCCTTGTTGAGAGCCCCTCGTGGCAGAGAGTAACAATGCGGACACGATCGAACCGCGGTACTGACCGCCTAGGCATGGTTGAACTACAGACAACACGAGACGTGTACCTCCTTCCTGGTGGAATGACTGGAACTGATCGGCTGTCGGACCCCCTCCGTCTGATAGGCGCTGCTCATGCATGGTTGTTTACATCTTTGGGCGGGTTTAGTGACATCTCTGAACAGTCAAAGGGACTGTGTCTGTGATACAATATCCACAGTCAACATCTAACTTCAGTAGTTCTGGGAGCCAGGTTGATGTAAAAGTTTTTTTTAACAAGTGTATAATCCAATAACTCGAGAGCGATATGAGATTTCGTTCTGCTCTCGATTTCAAATAAAATTTCGATATTTTATCCACATTTCATGTACCGTAATATCTGAGCTGATATCAACCATTCGCAGAGTTTATGTAATGCGTTACTACATTTGCGAACTCTTTCAAATTGCTTGCAGTTTTTTACTTAATTGGATGCAGGTCAGTAAGAACGACGGATAATGAAAAGAAACTCAGTTCTATATCGACTGAAGATATCAGACAGTAAAATGTGCGAAAATCAATTTTTTTCGCCCGTTATTTTTCTAGAAATCGGAAGACAAGTGTATCATATAGGGCAGAACGTTATGTCTCAGCACAGGCACCACCATTTGGCGAGCAGTACAGCCATAACAGAAGTAGCGCGTAGCATGGAACGCAGGGAGCACGTCTGAGGCAAGGAAAAAGGCTTCGTTTGCAACTCTCTTGGAAATATGTAAGAAAATTATTTATATACTGGTTCCGATGCTATTTATCCATAAACTATTCTGGTGTACGAACCTTAAAGCTGAGAATAATTTTCACATGTTATGTCACTTCCATATAACATAGCTCTTTGAAACTTTAACCATACATAGAAAGAGCTGCTACAGTGTAGTACAGAAGGTAACTGAAAGAAATACAGAGATGAACAGAAATGACACCTGTATACAAAGACAGAAGTTGCACTGAACTCACCACGATATATGATGGTTCAAATGGCTCTGAACACTATGGGACTCAACATCTTAGGTCATAAGTCCCCTAGAACTACTTAAACCTAACTTAACTACTTAAACCTAACTAACCTAAGGACATCACACACACCCATGCCCGAGGCAGGATTCGAACCTGCGACCGTAGCAGTCCCGCGGTTTCGGACTGCAGCGCCAGAACCGCACGGCCACCGCGGCCGGCTATGATGGTTCCTTGGACATTACAAAGAGCACGACATGGTTATTAATAGGCATGTGATCACCGCAGGTGCCGTCCGCCCTGATAGCTGAGTGGTTGCCGGCACGGTAGCTCAGCGTGTTCGGTCAGAGGGCTAGCTGCCCTCTGTAATAAAAAAACTGAGTTAATGGACCAAAAACGAACAAAAAAAGTTCGGTCAGAGGGTTAACTGCCCTCTGTAATAAAAAAGCTGAGTTAATCGATCAACAACGAACTTAAACGGATCTTTTAAAAACAAACGCTGATTTCCATTTCCACGCCGGCACGGTAACTCAGCGTGTTCGGTCAGAGTGTTAGTTGCCCTCTGTAATAAAAAAAAAAAATGAGTTAATGGATCAACGAGGAACTGAAACGGGTGTCTTGCGACGTCCGCACCGAGCAGATGCAACGAACAAAAGCGAACAAAATTTTTAAAAAGTTTAAAAAATTAAAAAAAAGTGGTCAGCGTGACGGATTGCCGTCCTAAGGGCTCGGGTTCGATTCCCTGCTGGGTCGGGGATTTTCTCCGCTCGGGGACTGGATGTTGTGTTGTTTTCATCATCATTTCATCCCCATACGGCGCGCAGGTGGCCCAATGTGGCGTTGAATGTAATAAGACCTGCACCAAGGCGGCCGGACCTGCCCCGCAAGGGGCCTCCCGGCCAATGACGCCAAACGCTGATTTCCATTTCTACTTACCACAGGTAAATTTACCACAGCTCTGAAACAGGCTCCCATGATGGTCATAAGGCTGTTAAGGAGTTCTTCTGGTAGAACGTTCATTTCCTCCACAGCTGCTGTATGGTTGTTCGTGCATATGGACATGCTGCAATGCGTTTTCCCAAACACTCCACGCCACTCCAGGAGCTGCAATGACATGTATCCACTTTTGTTGGACAATTTACTGTTACCAGCTGGAGTCTACTCCCACTGCTGTTCCCACAGCCTTGGTTCATTGATAGTGACCGGGCCAAATATCTCACCAAATAAGCGTCGAACGAAAAAACTACAAAGAACGAAAATCGTCTAGCTTGAAGGGGGAAACCAGATGGCTCTATGGTTGGCCCGCTAGATGGCGCTGCCATTGATCAAACGGATAACAACTGCGTTTTTTTTTTTAAATAGGAAACCCCATTTTTATTATATATTCGTGTAGTACGTAAATAAATATAAATGTTTTAGTTGGACCAATTTTTTTAGCTTTGCAATAGATGACGCTGTAGTAGTCACAAACGTATAAGTACGTGGTATCACGTAACATTCCGCCAGTGCGGACGGTATTTGCTTCGTGATACATTACTCGTGTCAAAATGGACCGTTTACCAATTGCGGAAAAGGTAAATATCGTGTTGATGTATGGCTATTGTGATCAAAATGCGCATCAGGCGTGTGCTATGTATGCTGTTCGGTATCCTGGACATCATCATCCAAGTGTCCGGACCGTTCGCCGGATAGTTACGTTATTTAAGGAAACAGGAAGTGGTCAGCCACATGTGAAACGTCTACCACGACCTGCAACAAATGATGATGCCCAAGTACGTGTTTTAGCTGCTGTCGCGGATAATCCACACATCAGTAGCAGACAACTTGCGCCAGAATCGGGAATCTCAAAAAGTCGGTATTGAGAATGCTACATCAACATCGATTGCACCCGTACCATATTTCTATGCACCAGGAATTGCATGGAGACGACTTTGAACGTCGTGTACAGTTCTGCCACTGAGAACAAGAGAAATTACGGGACGATGACAGATTTTTTGCACGCGTTCTATTTGGCGACGAAGCATCATTCACCAACAGCGGTAACGTAAACCGGTATAATTTGCACTACTGGGCAACGGAAAATCCACGATGACTCCGACAAGTGGAACATCAGCGACCTTGGCGAGTTAATGTATGGTGCGGCTTTATGGGAGGAAGGATAATTGGCCCCCGTTTTATCGATGGCAATCTAAATTGTGCAATGTATGCTGCTTTCCTACGTAATGTTCTACCGATGTTACTACAAGATGTTTCACTGCATGACAGAATGGCGACATGATGAATGTCCGGCACATAGCTCGCGTGCGGTTGAAGCGGTACTGAATAGCATATTTCATGACAGGTGGATTGGTCGTCGAAGGACCATACCAATACCCGCACCTTCACCCGATCTGACGTCCCCGGATTTCTTTCTGTGGGGAAAGTTGAAGAATATTTGCTATCGTGATCCATCGACAACGCCTGACATGCGTCAGCGCATTGTCAATGCATGTGTGAACATTACGGAAGGGGAACTACTCGCTGTTGAGAAAAATGTAGTTACACGTGTTGCCAAATGCATTGAGGTTGACGAACATCATTTTGAGCATTTTATTGCATTAATGTGGTATTTACAGGTAATCACGCTGTAAGAGCATGTGTTCTCAGAAATGATAAGTTCACAAAGGTACATGTATCACATATGGAACAATTAAATAAAATGTTCAAACGTACCTACGTTCTGTATTTTAATTTAAAAAACCTACCTATTACCAACTGTTGGTCTAGAATTGTGAGCCATATGTTTGTGACTATTAGAGCGCCATCTATCACAAAGCGAAAAAAGTGGTCCAACTAAAACATTCATATTTCTTTACGTACTACATGAATATGTAATAAAAAATGGGGGTTCCTATTTTTAAAAACGCAATTGGTATCCGTTTGACCTATGGCAGCGCCATCTAGCGGGCCAACCATAGCGCCATCTGGTTTCCCCCTTCAAGCTAGACAAATTTCGTTCTTTGTAGTTTTTTTCGTTTGACGCTTACTTCGTGAGATATTTGGCCCGGTCACGATCAATAGACCACCCTGTATAAGGTAATTCAGTATGCTTCTACCATTATACTGTGACAATTACAGGGTGTTACAAAAAGGTACGGCTAAACTTTAAGGAAACATTCCTCACACACAAAGAAAGAAAATATGTTATGTGGACATGTGTCCGGAAACGCTTACTTTCCATGTTAGAGTTCATTTTATTACTTCTCTTCAAATCACATTAATCATGGAATGGAAACACACAGCAACAGAACGTACCAGCGTGACTTCAAACAATTTGTTACAGGAAATGTTCAAAATGTCCTCCGTTAGCAAGGATACATGCATCCACCCTCCGTAGCATGGAATCCCTAATGCGCTGATGCAGCCCTGGAGAATGGCGTATTGTATCACAGCCGTCCACAATACGAGCACGGAGAGTCTCTACATTTGGTATTGGGATTATGTAGACAAGAGCTTTAAAATGCCCCCATAAATGAAAGTCAAGAGGCTTGAGGTCAGGAGAGCGTGGAGGCCAAGGAATTGGTCCGCCTCTACCAATCCATCGGTCACCGAATCTGTTGTTGAGAAGCGTACGAACACTTCGACTGAAATGTACAGGAGCTCCATAGCGCATGAACCACATGTTGTGTCGTACTTGTAAAGGCATATGTTCTAGCAGCACAGGTAGAGTATCCCGTATGAAATCATGATAACGTGCTCCATTGAGCGTAGGTGGACGAAACTAAAATGAGCCCTGACATGGAAATTAAGCGTTTCCGGACACATGTCCACATAACATTTTTTTCTTTATTTGTGTGTGAGGAATGTTTCCGGAAAGTTTGGCCGTACCTTTTTGTAACATCCTGTATATTCTGCACATCATCATGATGAAAAGGTCAGGCAGCAGTGGGAGCAGCAGTGAGAGGACAGTGGCAACAAGAGGCCTCATTTCATTGATGTTGATGATGACAGCGTATCGTCATTCTCTCTTGATGAGGTGTTTGCTGTTTTAATGCTTCGTTTTGCAGAGGGTGAGCATTTTGCGCGTAAGTAGCAGTTATTTTTTGTGTGTCTGTACTTTCGATATTTATTGACTGTTCGATTGTTGTTTTAGGACTGATAACGGACGATAACGTCACCAACCAGGTGAACTATGACCCCGAGATGAGTTCTTAAAAAGACTGGATGATAAGCTCAATGAAGGGTACACACCAAAAACTCACTCGGGCGAGGTAGTGTTTCTACAGAAGTATATGTCTGTCAGTCTTTAGATTTTTGTGCTGTGGCCCGCAGCGCAAGCATCATCAGTGGTCACCCAGTTATGAGCAGCAGCAGCAGCAACTTTGCTGACATCCTGGCCATCGAGGACAACTTTTGCACCAGCTGGTTGGTATCTTCGTAGTCTTAGTGACGATCAGCTATCTGTCAGCAGCAGCCTATCTGCCTGTTCTGATAGTGAAGATTTTTGGTGGTTAGAGGCGCATTTGAAGCCATGGTCTTGCTTACCTGTATCCATAATACGCTTTGTATCGCGGTCCGATCCTTTTCATGAATGAGTATCTACCCATTCTGAAAAGGGTACTTTCCAAGATCTTAAACGATCTGCAGTATTCTGGTTTAAGTACAGCACTACGTTATGCTGTGAGTTCGCTCTCTCTTCTAAGGAAGATGTCGCCAAACTCAGAATTGTACATAAATGAGCTAATAACGGAAAGCCAATGCAGAGCATCTCAACTGCTGAGTGGTTTGAGAAATTTACTCTGTAGCCAACGCCGGATGTGCTCTTATGGCGAGAGATGTAAACACGTAATGCACTAAGGAGCATTATCAAACATGATCATTTTGGTGGTTCAAATGGCTCTGAGCACTATGGGACTCAACTGCTGTGGTCATAAGTCCCCTAGAACTTAGAACTACTTAAACCTAACTAACCTAAGGACATCACTCAGATCCATGCCCGAGGCAGGATCCGAACCTGCGGCCGTAGCGGTTGTGCGATTCCAGACTGTAGATTTTGGTGGTACAGGCGTTATGGAGTGTGTGTGTGTGTGGGGGGGGGGGGGGGGGGGGGGCGAACACGGTGCACTCACTGATCACCGTTATTGTGACACAGTATTTCTTACCCACGCCCAGGTTTTCCGGTGTGCTTTCGGCGCTGACTTCATTTCTGTCGATGACAATGCACGACCACACTGCAGATGAAGCAGTGCAGAGGATATTCGGCGAATATACTGGCCTGCCTGTTCCTCCTAACGAAATCACACAGAGCGTTTGTGAAATAAGAATACATTGGAGATAGTATTGAAATCTTTTGTTTACAGAACAATTACATAATAGGTTTACATATCTAATGCACATACAAACGCCGGCCGGGGTGGCCGAGCGGTTCTAGGCGCTACAGTCTGGAACCGCGCGACCGCTACGGTCGCAGGTTCGAATCCTGCCTCGGGCATGGATGTGCATGACGTCCTTAGGTTAGTTAGGTTTAAGTAGTTCTAAGTTCTACGGGACTGATGACCTCAAAAGTTTAGTCCCATAGTGCTCAGAGCCACTTGAACCATTTGAACCACATACAAACAATTCATCTTCAGCTCAAGGAGATGCAGTGGACAACATCCATATCTTCCTAGATTTATATCAGCGGATTGCTTGCAGACTTCATGTACCTATTAAAATTTCTCACTACCCTTCATATAAACAATCAAGCCAATATTATTGAAATTTCGAAGTATTTTCACCATACCTTCAAACATCATCCCTCCTTCAGCCCAGTAAATACCATGATAAATTCAACTTAACCGCAACACACTTTTATGCATTTTGAGTCATTTCATATCTCTGAAAGGTTTACTTCAAATAGACAGTTGTAGAAAACGTTGCGGAAACTGATCTCTCGTTTGTGAAGGTGATAACTGCGATGTCTTTAAAGACAAAACGTCAGTATTCGTCAAGGAAGCCTAGGACACTGATTATAATGTTTGCATTTGAAGTTCCTCGAGAAATGGTTTAATTTTTGTGCTACATCTATTATTTTATACAAGTTCCTCCACAGTTCTGCTAAATGGACTGTAGTTGACGATGCGATAGTGTAGTATTAAAATGAATGCTTCTGTGCCTATTGGGAAGTTTTTAGACACTTCAATTTGATATGGACGTCAGTAGGGTCATATTTTACACTTTTGTTCTGAATAGAGTAGCCTATAACGACAATAGGGCCAAATTCTTAGATTCCTTTGGATTGAAAAGACACCCAGCAATATCTTCACTCTCATAGTATGCTGGACAAAACCTTGCATAGATATGGAGAAGCAGGCTGTATACGTTACTGAACCACTGTTAATGTAAGTTGTCACATGGTTAAAATTCAAAATTCAAGCAAAGTTTTCCATTTGTTATATTACAGTTGTCGAATTCATTCGAATCACGCTTCACGTTCACTTTACTACAAGGTTGAATTGTAAATTTAGATAATTCATTATGTTTCTATTTGAACCAATGTTTCAACTGTCAGGATGAGTTTGGCAGTAGAGGATATTCAAATATCAAATGTTAACTGAATGCCAGATCCAAGTACTTTTAAAAGTTTCAACACTTTCATCGTTTACAGAGGCATGAGGCATTTTCCAAATTAATTCCTTAAGCACTACCTTGTTCTCTTCTGCACTGAAACCTTGGATATGTACATATTACCGTCCGTTCCCCTTCCTACTAATAAGTTCCTGCCTGACATTAATCAGAATCCTACTCATATGCTCAAGGTGTCTCATATGCATTTTGAGAGGTATGCACGCACTAAATCGCTTGTAGTCGTCTGCTGATCGAGGTTCCTGCATTTACTAAACCGTTCAAGTCGGATTTTGATCTGAAATGTATGTTTTTAGCGCTGATGTGGTACCTACATTCCTAGATCAGTTAATTTCAACATCACTCAGCTTGTATCTTATTTCTTATTTCTTGAAACAGGAAAGTGAATATGTTACATGTAAGATAGAATGCTGCTGTGAGATTTTTCGTAAATTTCTGCTCGAAGTATAGGAAACTGCTGCTTAAAATGGCGCTGGATGAGTATGCAAACCTTACCATTGTTCTCAAATGTTACTGAAATAATGATTTGTGCAAGAAGTATTCCCAATGAATGATTCGTTCATCTTATTCAACTCGAGCAGTTATGTTGAGGGCCGACATTTTTCTTACGTGGTTGCAAGCCCAAGGAATTAATGGTTCTTCAGTGTTAACACATTGTATTTCAGTTGTAAAGTAATGTGCTGCTGGCCACATGTGCTGGTTTTATACAATACAACCATCCTGCTTCAAATGTTGCCATATCACAATTTCTTCACCGCAAAAATCAATTAGATGATCGTTATGATCCACAACCCTCAAGATGATCTAATGTGTGAATCTTCACTGACTTCATTTGGCGTCTCTACGGTTTTATGTCCTGGTCTGGCTATTGGGTCGAATCATTAAATTGTAAGAATCAGTTCGTCTTTGAGAATGAATGGGTCCAGTATTGCGCTTTACGGAAATTGTGCTGACCACTGAGTGAGCTGATTCATAAAATTTACTCGAAGCCTTCTGCAGAATTTCATCCTCTGAGAAACCTAGAAGTGGGCCTATTGAATTTTCTTTTGTAAGGTGTGTTACATGCTCAGTAGTTTTTCTTATTTTCGTTTTATTGATTCTCACGCATAACTCGAAACGTGGTGCTGTCTGTTTTAAATATTTGTTTAAATCATCAGTGTCAAAAAAAATGGCTCTAAGAACTATAGGACTTAACATCTGAGGTCATCAGTTCCCTAGATTTAGAACTACTTAAACCTAACTAAACTAAGGACATCACACACATCCATGCCCGAGGCAGGATTCGAACCTGCGACCGTAGTAGCTTCTAGAACCGCTTGGCCACAGCGGCCGGCTCAGTGTCGTATATGCTGTGGATTGTATTGTATTGTATGTTAACCGGGCGCCTAGAAACGACGCAGAGGCTCCGTCCCCGCCGCAGTCGCAATGGTCCACAACCCCACGACGGCTACCGCAGTCCACTTCACCCCTCCGCCGCCCCACACCACCGAACCACTCTTTCAGGGTTATTGTACGGTTCGGCCCCCCGTGGGCGCCCCCCCTCCCCCCCCCCCCTCCTTCCAGGGAACGTCTCGCACCAGACGAGTGTAACCCCTATGCTTGCGTGGTAGAGTAATGGTGGTGTAATCGTATGTGGAGAAATTGTTTGCACAGCAATCGCCTACATAGTGTAGCTGAGGCGGAATAAGGGGAACCAGCCCGCATTCGCCGAGGCAGATGGAAAACTGCCTAAAAACCATCCACAGACTGGCCGGCTCACCAGACCTCGACACAAGTCCACCGGGCGGATTCGTGCCGGGGACCAGGCGCTCCTTCCCACTCCGGAAAGCCGTGCGTGAGACCGCTCGGCTAACCGGGCGGGCATATGCTGTGGGTTACTTGCACAACTTTACCATTTCCCAGGTATCGATTGCAGTTTGATGCTATGATATTAGGAATAGTGTTTTACATTTCTAAACTGATCAATGCAATACTCTAATCTCCTTTTCTTAGTTCGATCGGTGGTAAGTAATGTACTCTTAGTTACTAGGATTGCTCTTTTAAAGTCAAAGTGTATGACTTCGATCCTCAAGCTCGACTGACAAACTGTTATGTATGATTTTTTTTAGCTGTCAGGATAAAAAAGTATCGGTAACATTGAAAATTTTAGAATATGTGGTTACCGGTAAAGTAGTGTTGTAATTCTTATGAAGGCTGTAAGTCACCGAATAGTCACATTAGAAGACATTATTTTGAGTTCTTCTTCTAACATACCCACCCAGCGAGTTCCAGGACCTCCAGCAACTTCTAAATTTTCAATTCCGCGTTAATTGGTTTCCCACATAGTCTTGGGTAATATATTCCACATAAACACTCCATGAAATCTAGAGATAGTGATCTTTTTCGCGAATTTAAGAAGATCGGTATTTGTAAGCAGTCTTTTGGGCAGTATAGCTAGTAGCTTTTTTCTTCATGAACAATCCAAGCTCTTTCCTGAGCGGTTTTAAATACAGACCTTTCCCAATAGCTACGGATTCTATAATCTATTCTATCCTTTTGCCTCGTCAAGCTGCTGCTGTGCGTTTTCGACATTTTTCACTGTCCTGGCTATAGCTACCACGCCACCGTCCAAAAAACCAATCGCTGATAGCCTCATCATGGCTGAAATGATGAATGGAAGGATTCCGCCTCATGTGCTAGGCGGTGATATGACCATAGGCATTTAATCAGTTTTCCTTTTGAGGCCCCTCAGCTGCGGCCAATGATAACTAAATACATTTTTTAACCTCCCCAACATAGCCTTCTTCTTCTTATTCTCCAGCGAATGACGAGCTGCATTCATAACTCGTCAGTAATTTAACACCACACCCACTTTAAGTTTTTCATGCAGTGATTTATCTACTAAAAGCGTAGCGATATGCTGGCCAGTACCAATATCCCTTCTTGAACATACGAAGGCTATTAGAAAATTAAGGTCCGATCGTGCGCAAATAAAACTTTTTTTTTTACAATGGTTTCCATTTTGGGACCGATCGGACCTTACTTTCCAAATAGCCCTCATATGTCCTCGGCTAGGCTGACTAATATTCTGTCTACAGTGTGACGTCCTGGTGTATAGTTACGTGCTGCATATATGATATCGTGTCATGTGCTAGCCTCGTCTAAATGATTGATTCCATTGTCACCATGTGCAAGTTGCTTCCCAAGGATAGTTGCAGGTGTACGGTAGTTATACACTTGGGCAACGAAAGTCATGGACAGCGATATGCACATATACAGATGGCGGTAGTATCGTGTACACAAAGTATAAAAGGGCAGTTCATTGGCGGAGCTCTCATTCGTACTCAGGAGAATCGTGTGAAAATGTTTCCAACGTGATTATGGCCACACAACGGAAATTAGCAGACTCTGAATGCTGAATGTTAGTTGGTGCAAGACACATGGGGCACTCCATTTCGGAAATCGTTAGCACTGCCATGTACATCCGCTAACAAGGGTTTAACAATGTTTTTGTATTTCGAGCTTTTGGGGCAATTTGCTCCTGTTCCAATAGCTTTCCTATACAGGGTGCTCAGAAACAGTCTGGAACACTCGTAAGGGTATAGCAGCGTCGGTTGTACTGAGAAAGAATTATTCAGAAAAAATTCGATGGATTGAGCAATTTCGGAATAATTACCATTGAAGTCAGCCAATCAGACTATTGCATGTGCAAATTCTAGCGACCCACCAAATATAATTAGTATCAGTTGTTCTCATAGCGTAAACGACTGCGCTAGAGACTGCTTAGTCATTGGCTTGGGTTCGATCCTTAGTACCGTCCGATGTCCAACTTCGGCATCGCTCTCTGGTCCACTTTCAGGAAACGAAATGGAGAACACGTCTGGTGACCGTCACTGACGGGTGACTTGACTTTGCGCACACGGTGACCTGACTGGTTAATTTCTGTGCTGCTTGACTCAGAAACGGCGTAACGTATCGAATTTATTTCTTAACAATGATTTCTTAGTACATCCGACACCCTTACAAGCCTTTCAGACTATACTTTCCTAAACCGTTTGGAAAACCGAGCGAGGTGGCGCAGTGGTTAGACACTGGACTCGCATTCGGTAGGGCGACGGTTCAATCCCGCGTCCGGCCATCCTGATTTAGGTTTTCCGTGATTTCCCTAAATCACTCCAGGCAAATGCCGGGATGGTTCCTTTGAAAGGGCACGGCCGACTTCCTTCCCCATCCTTCCCTAATCCAATGAGACCGATGACCTCGCTGTCTGGTCTCCTTCCCCAAACAACCCAACCCCGTTTGGAAAGTAGTTTATTAGATTGAGTAACGCAGGCGTACTTTCAAATTCTCTATCACTGGTCTGTATTGCAATCTTGGTTAAACTTATAGGTTGCACACCAAGCACTCATGGTTTTTCCCTCCTTACTGTGTACCTTCAACCTATCCAACTATCACTGTAATGAAATCACCAATAGCATTTTCTTCTTCCTCTTCTTCTTCTTCTTTAGTCGTTGAGAGTCGTTCAAAAGATACAGGCCTAAATGTGTGCCTGAGCAACTGGTCTATATTCATACGCTCTCACCGCAACAGTCACAGTTTCTCTCGAATAGTTTCACGCACTTCTATGACTTCATGTATAATGGACATTCTTTTGTATCTTAATCGCACGTTGGAACTGTATACAATTTCCGTACACTCTTGTCTACCTTCGTTTTAATTATATTAAACATTACAGTTAAACTGTTTGCCTTCTTTTCATTTATACCAACCCTTGCAGTTAACTCATCAATTAACTTCATCTGGGAATAAGTATTTAATTCCCTGGCCCGTTTGTTAAATGCTTCAGGTCTAGTAAAACATTTAATTCAGTCACTGAGCATCTGCGTTTACGTGTCAACGTACTGTTGAATGTCCTGCCTTCCCCTCTCATACAGGTTACTGGGAGATACCTGTGCAACTTTGTCCATAGTGTAACATACAAGATGGGCCAGAAGCCATGATCGAAAATTAGTCAAGTAACTTAAGATACACTTTCATGGTTACGTGGATGTGGAAATATTTTCTAGGGTGAAGATAATGTTCCCTGCCCGCAGTACATCCACCTTCTGGTAGAGGTCACTCAAATTACAATAATGCAGGTGTCACTCCATGAAAATATGGCACGTAATCGTGTTGTTTCGCTTGCGGTTCAAGGTGATACTGTTGTAAACGTTTGTGTTGTAATGGCGCATACAAGCAGATTCACAATTGAAGAATTTTTTCTCCTTATCATATGGGTGCATGAAAAGGAACGAATGGGTGGGAGATATGATAAAATTAGGGAAAACGTTTTTAATCACTTCAAGAAAGAAGCTCTAACAGAGGCTAATCCTCATAAGATGGAAAGAAAGGCATTTGCAACTGGATCTGTGACAGATGCACCATGCAGTGCAGGACACAAGAAATATGACAGTGGTAATGAAGTCACAAAATGCTTCAAAATCGACAAGGAAGTGGTTAGCAGAGATAAACGTTCCCAGAAAGGCCATGTATCATTTATGGTCTAGATGAACAAAGAAGTTTACCATTCATTTCGATGTGTCAGCACCACTGAATTTAGTTATCATGATGTGAATTAACAGTGGCGGATACAGTAAATCTCAAGGAGGAGGCGCTAAAGATATCTTGAGCTACCTTTACTTTTACTGTAATTAAAAACAATCAAGTCACATGCAAAGTTCTCCAGTGACAGAGAAAGGCTTTCCATTCTCCTTGGAATCGTAGTACCTTATACCTCACCAGTAACGTTACGCTCTTCATCTCGACTCTCTTGAGGTTCATCGTCAATGTTTCCACTACAATCATTGTCTTTATGGATGTCAACGAAACCCAAAAATCTTTCGTGTAATTTGCCGTCACTATCAACATATCTTGCAGCTAAACTCAGTTGGGCGATATGCGCTACGTCCGTCGTCTCATCGAATATTATGTTGTAATAGCGAGAATATTTCATTTCCTCCAGTATTCTCGATAACATCACTGTTTCACAGCATGAGATATAGTAACAATGTGTTTTCAGGAATCTTCTCGAAAGTCACTATTACCGGAGACATACGCATCAATAATTTCCCATACCTAATTCGTAATACGAGTTAAGTATGGGATACTATTGTTACATTATTAGTAAAATTATTTTTACTCAGAAATTACTATGAATAACTATTATTAATACTTCACAATCAACTGATCACTCTCACTCTTGATTAATTATTCACACTTGCACTTGCTACAACTAGAACTTTTTACTTGTTCATTCTTCAGTCTTGGTATTTCTGCATCCAAATGTAAACTAGCTTCCTATCCGGCGAACATTCCGTATTTATAATGCTACATATCGAAGGTCCTCTGTACAAGAAAACAGTAGAATGTTCGCGAATTTTCTCGAACAAATGCCAGACACAATAACGTATCGAGATCACTAGAATGGCCGCGATATTTCTCGTAGGTATATGGTGCCAGACAGAAACGTATAAAAATACGATGACGCGGATGCGTGCTACATAGGAAAGTAAAGTACAACTACTCGGTAACTCGATTCAGTCGAGTCGACTGACGAAAGAAACAAACGAATAGCGTGCGAGCTGACTGGCGAGGGCGGCGCCCCTCGCATTGCGACCCCCCGGGCCCGCCACTAGTGAATATGCAGCGTGATTCGTGCAAACAGTTGGTTGCAGCTTTCCAACATTAGCGGCTCACCGTAATGTCATGATGACAGGTGAATGTCATGCATGTCTTAGCTCCCTGTCTTGAAATGTTTATGACTTGGTGAAAGACAAGCCTGAGAATTATCACTTCTGAAATACTGTGGTGGGCAAGCAGACGCGTATGGCAGTAAATCTAACTCTGAGCTGAGAATGATGATCAGCATACAGAGAGAGTCTGAAATACGTGTGAAGTATGCAGTAAGAATATTCGTTTCTTTGTTATTCCATTCTTGCATGTATCTACTTCTTGTTTCAATACAATTCCGACTGTGACATTTGCGATTGTTACTTCTGATCCATCCTGTATAATTACACTACTGGCCACTAAAATTGCTACACCACGAAGATGACGTGCTACAGACGAGAAATTTAACCGACAGGAAGAAGATGCTGTGATATGCAAATGATTAGCTTTTCAGAGCATTCACACAAGGTTGGCGTCGGTGGCGACACCTACAACGTGCTGACACGAGGAAAGTTTCCAACCGATTTCTCATACACAAAAAGCAGTTGACCGGCGTTGCCTGGTGAAACGTTGTTGTGATGCCTCGTGTAAGGAGTACAAATGCGTACCATCACGTTTCCACCTTTGATACAGGTCGGACTGTACCCTATCGCGATTCCGGTTTATCGTATGGCGACATCGCTGCTCGCGTTGGTCGAGATCCAATGACTGTTAGCAGAATATGGAATCGGTTGGTTCAGGAGGGTAATACGGAAAGTCGTGCTGGATCCCAACGGCATCGTATCACTAGCAGTCGAGATGACAGGCATCTTATCCGCATGGCTGTAACGGATCGTGCAGCCACGTCTCGATCCCTAAGTCAACAGATGGGGACGTTTTCAAGACAACAACCATCTGCACGAACAGTTCGACGACGTTTGCAGCAGCATGGACTATCAGCTCGGAGACCATGGCTGCGGTTACCCATGACGCTGCATCGCAGACAGGAGCGCCTGCGATGGTGTGCTCAACGACGAACCTGGGTGCACGAATGGCAAACTGTCATTTTTTCAAATGAATCCAGGTTCTGTTGACAGCATCATGGTGGTAGCATCCGTGTTTGGCGACATCTCGCTGAACGCACATTGGAAGCGTGTATTGGTCATCGCCATACTGGCGTATCACCCGGCGTGATGATATGGGGTGCCATTGGTTACACGTCTCGGTCACTTCTTGTTCGCATTCACGGCACTTTGAACAGTGGACGTTACATTTCAGATGTGTTACACCCGTGGCTCTACCCTTCATTCGATCCCTGCGAAACACTACATTTCAGCAGGATAATGCACGACCACATGTTGCAGGTCCTGTACGGGCCTTTCTGAATACAGAAAATGTTCGACTGCTGCCCTGGCCAGCACATTCTCCAGTTCTCTCACCAATTGAAAACGTATGGTCAATGGTGGCCGAGTAACTGGCTCGTCACAATATGCCAGTCACTACTCTTGATGAAGTGTGGTATCGTGTTGAAGCTGCATGGGCAGCTGTACCTTTACACGCCATGCAAACTCTGTTTGACTCAATGCCCAGGCGTATCAAGGCCGTTATTACCGCCATAGGTGGTGGTTCTGGGTACTGATTTCTCAGGATCTATGCACCCAAATTGCGTGAAAATGTAATCATATGTCAATTCTAGTATAATATATTTGTCCAATGAGTACCCGTTTATCATCTGCATTTCTTCTTGGTGTAGCAATTTTAATGGCCAGTAGTGTACATATTTATCCATATGTTTTGCTATACCTCCTATCGTGTTTTAAATACATCTTGAAAGTTCCGCGGGTATCAGCCGTCATTATCAATCAGCTGCCTCATTTTATTGATAACCAGAAAGCTGTACTGTGAGTGACTCCAGCAGTCTCCACAAATAAATCATAAAGTTGTAAATTCATCGAATTTTTGGTTCCAACGTGTGCCTGGTATATGTGTTTTGAATGTATATTATCCAGTGTGAATGCATTAATAAGGTTCACATTACCTCTTTTCAGTTGCTTTGGGATCCTAGAATATGTCTGACTTAGGTAAACGATCTCAAAATCTCACTGGCAGCCAGAACAGAAGCATTTCCATATTTGATTTCGATTATCCACCATGAAGTTATTCAATATGAATATCACAGAAGGTATTACTCCTTCAGGCAGTGCAACACCGTGACTTCTCGAGTAGTTGGTATTTGGAATGAAATATTGTTTTCGAAAATACATAAACATTCTCAATGTGAACATCATCTAGATGCATTAGCAGGGACGTGAGAACTTTATAGTCTACCCGCAATTACTGATCTGATACTGTCTTGCTGCAGTGGTCCATTCTTCTTATTCTGGTTTTACGAAGTATTCTCGGATCAGTAAGTGGCAGTAATGTCCTTGTGAAGACGGCCTTTTATCCATATGTTCATGTTGAACACTGTATGATAACTAGCATGCAAGTGTTTTTATAGGTAAAAAAACACATATGTCATACACACTTCATTTATATTTTTACATAAAATCAGATATATACAGGGTGTTACAAAAAGGTACGGCCAAACTTTCAGGAAACATTCCTCACAAACAAATAAAGAAAAGATGTTATGTGGACATGTGTCCGGAAACGCTTAATTTCCATGTTAGAGCTCATTTTAGTTTCGTTAGTATGTACTGTACTTCCTCGATTCACCACCAGTTGGCCCAATTGAAGGAAGGTAATGTTGACTTGGGTGCTTATGTTGACATGCGACTCATTGTTCAAATGGCTCTGAGCACTATGGGACTCAACTGCTGAGGTCATTAGTCCCCTAGAACTTAGAACTAGTTAAACCTAACTAACCTAAGGACATCACAAACATCCATGCCCGAGGCAGGATTCGAACCTGCGACCGTAGCGGTCTTGCGGTTCCAGACTGCAGCGCCTTTAACCGCACGGCCACTTCGGCCGGCTCATGCGACGCATTGCTCTACAGTACTAGCATCAAGTACATCAGTACGTAGCATCAACAGGTTAGTGTTCATCACGAACGTGGTTTTGCAGTCAGTGCAATGTTTACAAATGCGGAGTTGGCAGATGCCCATTTGATGTATGGATTAGCACGGGGCAATAGCCGTGGCGCGGTACGTTTGTATCGAGACAGATTTCCAGAACGAAGGTGTCCCGACAGGAAGACGTTCGAAGCAGTTGATCGGCGTCTTAGGGAGCGCGGAACATTCGAGCATATGACTCGCGACTGGGGAAGACCTAGAACGACGAGGACCCCTGTAATGGACGAGGCAATTCTTCGTGCAGTTGACGATAACCCTAATGTCAGCGTCAGAGAAGTTGTTGCTGTGCAAGGTAACGTTGACCACGTCACTGTATGGAGAGTGCTACGGGAGAACAGTTGTTTCCGTACCATGTACAGCGTGTGCAGGCACTGTCAGCAGCTGATTGGCCTCCACGGGTACACTTCTGTGAATGGTTCATCCAACAATGTGTCAATCCTCATTTTAGTGCAAATGTTCTCTTTACGGATGAGGCTTCATTCCAACGTGATCAAATTGTAAATTTTCACAATCAACATGTGTGGGCTGACGAGAATCCGCACGCAATTGTGCAATCACGTCATCAACACAGATTTTCTGTGAAAGTTTGGGCAAGCATTGTTGGTGATGTCTTGATTGGGCCCCATGTTCTTCCACCTACGCTCAATGGAGCACGATATCATGATTTCATACGGGATACTCTACCTGTGCTGCTAGAACATGTGCCTTTACAAGTACGACACAACATGTGGTTCACGCACGATGGAGCTCCTGTACATTTCAGTCGAAGTTTTCGTACGCTTCTCAACAACAGATTCGATGACCGATGGATTGGTAGAGGTGGACCAATTCCATGGCCTCCACGCTCTCCTGACCTCAACCCTCTTGACTTTCATTTATGGGGGCATTTGAAAGCTCTTGTCTACGCAACCCCGATACCAAATGTAGAGACTCTTCGTGCTCGTATTGTGGACGGCTGTAATACAATACGCCACTCTCCAGGGCTGCATCAGCGCATCAGGAATTCCATGCGACAGAGGGTGGATGCATGTATTCTCGCTAACGGAGGACATTTTGAACATTTCCTGTAACTAAGTGTTTGAAGTCACGCTGGTACGTTCTGTTGCTGTGTGTTTCCATTCCATGATTAATATGATTTGAAGAGAAGTAATAAAATGAACTCTAACATGGAAAGTAAGTGTTTCCGGACACATGTCCACATAACATATTTTCTTTCTTTGTGTGTGAGGAATGTTTCCGGAAAGTTTGGCCGTACCATTTTGTATCACCCTGTATACACACCCAAATAAGTAAGCAATTCTATACCCAAATCAAGTACTGTAGACTCATGCATAGTTCCGCGTAATGACATGCAAGTCTCATCAAAATATTGAGCTACATCTTCTTCCGTGGGCAGTGGAGTTTGTCATGACAGCTCTAGTAAATTAGTTCACAACGTTTCATAAAAGCTATTCACGTAAGGCTGCCAGCTCAGTCTCCAACCAAGTGCATGCTGTCTCGTGTAAGTGCTATGCATTAAATTCTGTTGGTCAGTCAATTTTGTTTTGTTGAAAAGTTTGATTGTTTGTGGGAAGTCATATGCAGTGATTGCATCACCACCCAATACCACTGTAGGTGTTTGAGTGTTTAAAGTGAATATGGCTGCAATAGCTACTGACTTGTCACTCGGCCAACACCACTCCACAGGGGTTAGTATCACTTTTGTACCACAATAATGTGGATTTTCAAAAATCACAGCTGACTTGAATTCACAATCAGACAACATTCTGACACTGGAATTTAGAATGAATGCCGTATTGGAAATGGATATTTACTCCTGTTGAAGGGGATACTCAGCTGCATCATCTGGAAATAAAAATGAGTTAAACCATGTGCATTTGCACATACACACACACACAAACAAACAGAAACACACTGACAATACTTACAGGATGTCAACTGTTTAGGTGGAGCCTGGAGTTTCATGTTAACTCACTGGTAACACATTACTATCTGATATCATTACTTATCGCTGGTATATATATTATTTTTGTAATGCAGTGTGGACAACTTTTTAAAAAAATTGTTGATCGAAATATCTGTTTAAATCTTATTCTGTTATTCCAACCTTTGGTTCGAAACTACTGCTACAGCCCTATATGAAACCTATTACAACTACAACATTGACTTTCATTCTACCATCTGTGCCACAATGACCAAATGTCTTCATTCACTTTTCAGGTGGAAGCTCGTCTGACAAGAAAGCTGTTGATCTAAAATGATTGTCTTCAAGCTTCTCTATCACCGATTCGAGTTCTACCAGTTTTGAATCAATGTATTCTCTGATTATCACATCAGAAGATTCATTTATTATTATCTGACAAATCATCTAGCGCAGATTGTGTCCAAATTTATACCTTAAATGGAGTAAATTGAAGGTATATCCCCAGATTCTCAACTAGTTTGTTTTTGCGTATCTGCTACAAATAGGCCTGAGGTCCATACAGGACTCAGTGCTTCCTACCTTAGAGGAAAAAAATGTTAATTTATTTTTCATGTTATCGCCTATATACAGCAGACCGAAACAGCACATCTAAGTGAATAACATGTCTGAGTGGTTTTCTGAGTTGCATAAAAGTAGATCAGCTACAAATAACACAAGGAAAATCCCAGAATCAGAAGTAACAGACAAGTTCAGATTGACTACTACCTGGGAAATATATATTTTGTCTCGATTATGAGTAGCAGTCCTTCTAAGTTTACTTTTGTGCCATAGAAAAGTAGATCAGTTATAGCAGTGAAAATCCTAGCAACAAAAACTGAGCGAGGTGGCGCCTGACTAGCACACTGGACTTATATTCGAGAGGATGACGGTTCAATCCCGCGTCTGGCCATCCTGATTTAGGTTTTCTGTGAATTCCCTAAATCACTCCAGGCAAATACCGAGATGGTTTCTTTGAAAGGGCATGGCCAACTTCCTTCCCTGTCCTTCCCTAATCCGATGAGACCGATGATCTTGCTGTCTGGTCTCCTTCCCCAAACAACCCAGCCCAACCCTAGCATCAAAAATAACGGTAGGCTCAGACACATTCAAAATTTGCCTTAGTCAGTCACCCCACAATTAGTGCAGTGCCTTCAGAATGTAGCTGGATGGACAGCCATCACAGCACAGTAGCTCACGGCCTGAGCTCGGTGGAGTGAGGCATATGGAAGCCAGATGGTGACGGGTGGGGAGGACAGATAGGGGAAGCAGCCCTTGATGTGATATCATGCACTGCATTGCGTGGCATGTGAAGTGATCTTCCACTAGCTCACATTAGCACCAAGACCGCTGTAGTGGAATGATGTGGCAGCCTGGGTCGGCAGTGGCGTGGCCCGAGGGCAGTGACTCATGGTGCATACGCCAACCTTGAAGTACACTAGGGATCTGCAGTGTGTACCTTGCAGGCAGCTCATAATTTGCTACCATGGATGCTCTCGGGCGTGCCTGGCAGCAGAGGTACAAAAGGGGATGGTGGTGTTGCACAGAGTGGTCCCTGGTGCAGTGTTTGTTTCAATAAAGGCAAAACATCCTTGCCGTACCCCAGCAGCTGTTTAAGCACAGCACAAGTAGACTTACGACAGGTCAGATCCAATCGTACAGAGACAGTTGTTTCAACAGGGACGTCAGAGATGAACTTTTTAAACTTAAGCTCGCTGGGATTTAACTCAGGAAAAGTGGTATGTAATGTCAGGGGAAAAGCTAGTGGCCATCTTGAATTCTATGTTTAGAACAAGTAATCCGACACCCATTCAGGGTGCACCAGTATTGCTATGTCCTCCATCTTGAATGCTGATATCATAGATTTGTGTCAGTATCTGTTGTCAGCCATATTGGGTCGCCATCTTCGATTCTGCCGTCATACAACTGCACCAGTGTCCTGGTCAGCCATATTAGATAGCCATCTTGGATTTTTTAATTTCACATCAACAGCACCATGCGCTATCTTGGATTTCCGGCCAGTGTTTACGTAGAACAGTAACCCTTCTTTCGCAGTGACAGGATAGGAACTGGGGAAAAACAGGAGCGTAATTAGGCTACTCCGAAATCCCTGTCAAATTTTGCATTTCATGACACTTACTTAATTTCCCGTCATTTTAAACATAAGGGAATTGACCTATAGCAGAGAGGGATATCTGACAACAGTGTCTGCCCTCATAAGGGAAGGGGGAAATCTGGCAATGTTGCATGACATCATAGGGGTACAGGAAAGGGGTGGCAGCATCATTTGCTCCCAAACACCTCTTGTTATACTACTACCAACGACTTTCCAGCAGTTGTCAGCTGCACTGCTGGAAGAATGGAAAGCCCTGCCCCAAGAACTCCTTACCAACCTTACAGCCAGCATAGGAGCATGTCACAGAGCATGCATGGCCATCCATGATGATCACACACCTTATTAAGAACCATGTCCTGCATTTCATAATGTTCAGGGGCCATCATGAATTGCAGTGACTTCTGTCTTCGAGTAAAGTATAATTTTGGCTCATCCCAGTACATACAGTACATATTTCTTTCAGTTATCTTCTGTATTACACTTAAGCCATTCTTTCTGCGTATGATTTGTGTTTCATTGAGCTATTTTACTTGGCAGTGGCACACCATGCACAAGTTACTTTCGTTAATAAATTGTGCATATCAGTATATAGTGTTTACACAGTTCTGATAAAATATACATCACAAAAGTACTAGCTGCGAGAGAAAGTGCTATTACTATTAACACCATCAATACTGGTAGGTATTTTCTCGTGAAAATGTAGACTGTTTATCTGAGCCAGTACACTTTAACCCTGTGGCGCATAGTGTCCACTACAGTGGACAGCTGTTAATGGTCGTTTCTGTGGCATTTTCAATCAGTCCTGAGACTGCAAATGCACACAGTTCATTGCAGTGGGCACTCCCTATTGGTGCTGTATCCTGCTTGCATTTTCAGCCTCATGACTGATTGAAAACGCCAGAGAATTGACCATTAAAAGTTTTCCACTGCAGTGAAATTCATGCACCACAGGGTTAATGTGACCTTCAGGTGGTTGTTAATTTTTGTACTACACACCTTTAAAGATGACGGCTGACAGCTGATCATTGAATCACAGGTATGTCCTACCCCATGAGGACTGCAGTGTGGTTCTAACTCGACATTGAATCATGGGCTTTTTGTGGTCTTGGCTGATGACCTCACGCCCCCGAGCACCTAGTGTGCCGCAAGATTTCACACTCGGCGAGTTGTTCTTTTGCAGAGCTGTAAAAATGACTGCAGTGTATTTGAGTTATTGTCGGATTTGTTACCCACTCTGATTGTGTTTGCACTCTGTTCTGACAGCATCTTGCGGAGGACTACGCTGGACTTGCAGTATGTTTTCGAAGGCAACAGGCGACTCTAACTTACGGCTCTGACAGCAATCAATTTAACTAGTAAACCTTCCTCTTGACTACCTGGCCCATGCGTCTACTAAACTGATTTTCCACATTAATTGTGTTTATTGTTGATAGCTTGCATTTAAGGTTATCACAGTTAACAGAATCTTAGTGAACCTAAATGCTGGAACAGTTAAACGAAATTACTTCGTCGGTATGTTGATGGGGTTGATCAAAAGTTATGGCACAAGTTTACTGATTAAAATTTGACAAAAATACATGTTAAGTGTGATGACAGCGCAAATATGCGACGAACAGTCAACAACCCTGTGTGGTGGTTGGTTAGCAAAGACTAAGGTTTGACTGAACTATTTGCTCTGGCTCAAAAATATGGATAACGCAAACTGAAATTATCTAACAGTGAATAGACCTTGATGGATTTATTCTACACAGAAGTTATACCACGTTGATGCAGCTGAAAACGAGTGGCAAAATTGTGATCTCGTTTGCCTAACAAGCTGGAGCAGCAATACAATATCCCTTCTCTCGAAGTGCGGCACTGCCTCAGTTGTTGGTTGTGATTCAAGATTCTGCAGAACAGCGATGTGGAGCACCTGTATCTCCCTATCACGGGCACGAAATATGCAAAGTCACGGCTAGCGATCTGTTAGGTGGATTCCAATTACCCTCTAACAGAGTCCTGAAATCTCAGCAGATTCCAGTGAGTGACACTCCCGTCTGCCGGTCATATCATTGACCAATGTGACTCAGTTATACGGCAGTGCACACAAGAGATCAAACGTCAAAGTAGCAGACCCGTTACAAATCCATATCTATATCTACGTGATTACTCTGCTACTCACGATAAAGTGCCTGACAGAGGGTTCAATGAACCACCTTCAAGCTGTCTCTCTACCGTTTCACTCTTCAACGGCGAGTGGGAAAAGAGGACTTAAATCTTTTGTCCGAGCTCTGATTTCTCTTATTTTATCGTGATGATCATTTCTTCCTATGTAGGTGGGTGCCAACAGAATGTTTTCGCAGTCGGAAGAGAAAACTGGTGATTGAAATTTCATGAGAAGATTCCGTCGCAACGAAAAACGTCTATGTTTTAATGATTGCCGCTCCAATTCATGTATCATGTCTGTGGCACTATCTCCCCTATTTTGGGATAATACAAAACGAGCTGCCCTTCGTTGAACTTTACCGATGTCATCCGTCAGTCCCACCTGATGCTGATCCCACACCGCACATCAGTACTCCAGAATCGGGCGGACAAGCGTGGTATAAGCAGTCTCTTTAGTAGAGCTGTTGCACTTTCTGCGTGTTCTGCCAATGAATTGCAGTCTTTGGTTTGCTCTCCGCACAACATTATCTATGTCATCATTCCAGTTTAGGTTATTTGTAATTGTAATCCCTAAGTATTTAGTTGAGTTTACAGCCTTCAGATTTGTGTGACTCATCGCGTGATCGAAATCTAGCGGATTTATTTTAGTACTCATGTGAATAACTTCAGAATTTTCTTTATTCGGGGTCAATTGCCACTTTTCGCACTATACAGATATCTTATCTAAATCATTTTGCAATTCGTTTTGGTCATCTGATGACTTTACAAGACGATAAATGACAGCATCATCTGCAAACAATCTAATAGGGCTTCTCAGATTGTCTCCTATGTCGTTAGTATAGATCAGGAACAATAGAGAGCCTACAACACATCCTTGGGGAACGCCAGATATTCCATTTGTTTTACTCGATGACTTTCCCTCTATTACTACGAACTGTGCCCTTTCTGACAGGAAATCATGAACCAGTCACACAACTGAGGTGGTATTTGACAGGCATCCAGTTTGGTTAGAAGACGTTTTTGAGAAACGGTATCGAAAGTCTTCTGGAAATATAAAAATATGGAATCAATTTGACATCGTCCGTCAACAGCATTCATTACTTCATGAGTATAAAGAGCCAGTTGTGTTTCACAAGAACGATATTTTCTGAATCTGTGCTGACTACGTATGTGTCAATAAATCGTTTTCTTCGAGGTACTTCATAATGTTTGAACACAGTACCTATATGTTCCAAAACCCTACTGCAAATTAACGTTAGTAATATGGGACTATAATTTATCTGATTACTCCTACTTCCCATCTTGGGTATTGGTGCTACTTGAGCAATTTTCCAGTCTTTAGGTACGGATCTTTCTGTGAGCAAACGGTTGTATATAACTGGTAAATATGGAGCAATTGTATCAGCATACTCTGAAAGGAACCTGACTGGTATACAATCTGGACCGGAGGCCTTGCCTTTATCAAGTGATTTAAGCTGCTTTGCCACACTGAGGATGTCTACTTCTATGTTTCCCATCTTGGCAGTTGTTCTTCACTGGTATTCAGGAATATTTACTTCGTCTTCTTTGGTGAAGGAGTTTCAGAAAACAGTGTTTAATAACTCTGCTTTAGTGGCACTGTCATCAGTGACTTCATTGTTGTTATGGCACAGTGACGGTATTGGTTGCGTCTTGCCACTGGTGTGCTTTATGTATGATCTGAAACTCTTTGGGTTTTCTGCCAGATTCCGAGATTTCGTTGTGAAAATAATTAAAAGCATCTCGCATTAAGGTACGCACTATATTTCGAACTCCTGCAACACTTTGACAATCTTGGGGATTTTCGTTCTTTTAAATTGGCATGCTTTTTTCGTTGCTTCTACAACAGCGATCTGACCCATTCTGTGTACTATGGGGGATCAGTACCATCACTAATTAATATATGTGGTATATATATATATCTCAACTGCCATCGATACTATCTCTTTGAAATATTTCCACATCTTTCCGACACTTACATGATCAGACCAGAAGGAGTGAAGACTGTCTCTTAAAATGCCATTAAGAGAATTTTTATCAGCTTTTTTAAATGGATATACTTTGCTTTCTTTTTGATGGTTGTAGGTGTTACGGTATTCAGCCTAGCAGCAACTGCCTTGTGGTCGCTAATCTCTGTATTTGTCACAATACTCCATAATTGAGATTATCCTCGGCACAGTGAGCTGTCCAAGATGACTGAGGTCAAATCTGTTGGGACAGCTAAGCTGTCACCACAGGCTCGCCAATCAAGACCAGTGTTAGTGCAGACTCACTCTCATGACAAGTGACCCAGTGCACCTCAATTACAACAAAAGTCAAGACCAGTTTCCTCTCCAGAAGATCCACTCCAGACAGCTGTGTGAATCAGAAGACCAAGTATCACCTCTCCTCATTTTCCATCAAACCTCGGTAAAATCCTAAAAGCACTTACCCAACTGCCCCCACAAGGGTTTCATGCCAATCACAAGACTCCATGAGCTCCATGTCTCCCCTCTAACTCATCAGCTCTACTCATCAGTGAATCCAAATCCATGTTAACAATATTCTTTTCTTTTCAGGAGAAGCGGCCAATCCCTTACTTGCAAATTCCCACACAGAGAGATGGAGACATTGTGCTCCCATGTTTTTTTTCCCATGACCACTTTAGGCAGCACATTATTCTGTGTTTCCACCAAGCTCTAAAATAAATAGCACATTTATCTTGGAGATCATTATTGGGGGAGCCTGAATCTTAGGACGTATCCGACCACGGGCCCTGACTAAACTGAGAGAAGAAAGAGCTTTTGTGTCCAAACATAGATCATTTTAGAGCCATCATTCATGTCATGTCCCTTCTAAAATTGTTTTGGAGGCCTGAGGCTTCCCAAAAACCTCTGCAGGCCATGGGATGCGCCAACTGACTACTCCCTCAAGAGCATCCTGTCCACAGTGAATGTGGAGACTCTCAGACTTTTATGGCCACCATTCCTGTTCACAAAGGCCATTTATGATGCTGTCATAAAGCGTTGGCTGGATGACCTAGACTTCTTTCACACCCCCAGCCTCTGCTGCAGCAAGAGGAACCTAGCAGGTAGGTCCAGGTAGGCCATTTTTCCTCCATGTTGACTGAATGCATTGTTTGCATTGTCTGCACACAGCAAGACAGCTTCTTGGCCCCAGCATTCTGTCCCATTAAGTGCTTTGAGATGTTCCTTTCCCTAACAGATGCATGTGGTTATCAAGCCCCAAACATTCACCATAAGATTTACTGTAAAATGACCAAATGCCTGCTTGTTCTCCTCTCCAGAAAAATACTATTCGAAGGGGAGTCACCATAAAGATCACGCTTACATTAACAATGTACAAGCGTCCATCACTGCTTGCTCATGCTGATAACTTGCTGTTGTCTCACAAACATGATGTCCTAAATAAAAAATCAACATTAAATTGTAGCCTTGAATATGAAGAATAGTGAGAGAGTGACTTGTCCTCTCTCAGTTGTATAAATTTTATGCCAGTGAGTACATATATGAGATTTTATCTGACAACGGGTCCTTGTGGACTGGCCCTTTTCAGTTTTCTGTATTTATAGAATTTCAAATGTTGTGTCTAGACTTCAGTTTCCTAAACAGTGCAATACAATTTTAAAAAAGAAAACTCAATAAAGTTGCCTCTAAAAATGAGATGGTTTTCCAAGTTCTGTGTACAAAACAATTCTCTGTACAAAAGTAGGTGCTTGTAGCTGAATGAGTAGCATAGAAGCTTCCTAATGGAAGTGTTTCAGGTTGTAAACTACATTACTTCACTTTCTTTTCTTCTATTTAAATTCTATACTTTTGTCCAGTAGAAATTACAATAAACAAATAGGCCTATAACAATTTTCTAATGAAAACAATATCATTTTTTTCACTTGTGGATCACACAAAACAAAATTTGATGCATACATTTAAAATGACTTTTATACATTAATAATAATCCAGAATGAATTTTCGATCTGCAGTGGAGTGTGCTCTGAAATGATACTTCCTCACAGATTAAAACCAGTTTAATCTGCCAGGGAGTTTCAGCAATAATACTGGTGCATTTCAAATGCTCATTTCTCCACAGAATGAGGGAAGAAGAAGTTAGTGGACGTCAGCAGTAAATTCCCACACAGAGAGATGGAGACATTGTGCTGAGTAATACTCAGGGAAAATGCAACTGCAGATGACCAGCAGATCTTTCTGTAGAGAAAGTGCAGCCTTTTGAATTTTTATTTACTAGAATCTGTGAGTTTACTACTGTGAGGAACACCTATCATGATATATGTTTGCCTCTCCAGTTTTACATGACTGTATTAGTTAGTTTCTGTAAACATCATTTGTCCCAAAAAGTATGGAAACGTACTGATTTTTTGATGGACTACATTGTCTAAATTTGTGTGCGAACAACCACCATCCATTATGAATGATATATCTCCCTGTCCTTGTTTGTAACATTAAGTTTCAGTCTCAGTTTTATCATGATCCAGAACACAAGACTTTGTTTCAGTTTCGTTGTTACTGTTTACTGTTGGCAAAGGTAAATTGTGAGCACTTATTCTTTTTTCGCATTTGTAATTGGTTGGTGGTGGACCGTTTACTGTAAATAAGCATCTGCTTGAAGGTATTTTGCTAAACAAATTGCCTTGATAATACTTTAGACTACAAAGTTTGTAGTCTCATGACATAGCACACATGCAGGTTTACTGTCGAAATTGAGACATTAGTATTTATTGTGGAGTTTTTCTTATTTAGTGTAATGTGTGTCTCACATTTAACTTTGTGGCCAGTACAACTTTAAATATGTCAAAGGTATTAATAAATTAACAATAATTCAATAATGACAGACAGCACTGTGTGATATATCAATGACTGTGTTGATCTTCTTTGGAGTTTGGACTGGTGCTTGTTGCTGGAGTGTTGCTCTCTGTCTTGCCATATGCAAATAAAGTGTTTGATATAAAAAATGTGTCCAAGCCTCACCCCAAAACTTCTTGCACTTGATAAAAAATGTCTCAAAGCAGCTAAATTTGTAGTACATGTGCTTGTTAGTTCTGTGATTTGGCTGCTGAGCAAGCTTCGAAGCTGAAGTACAAAGCTGCAGAAACAACTTAATCATCCATAATGAGCTCCATGTACTGTAGCATAAGCTGTGCCAGGAAGATGTATTATTTGTCCAGTGAGCATACAATATTTCAAAACACATTTACTAGCCTGTTCTTCACAATTTCATATTATGTTTTTGCCTCAGTGCAAGAGATACAGCAGCAGAGTTTGAACCTGGCTATTAAACTCTTGTACGTACCAGAGCAGTTTGGCGGAAACATGGCTGCCATACAGTAGCGATGTTGGTCTCTCTCTCTTTCTCTCTCTCTCTCTCTCTCTCTCTCTCTCTCTCTCAGCACTAGGTACCTGTTGTGTAACATAACATGCCATGTACCCAGAAGGCTGTTGATTTAACATTGAGTTGGATCTATGGTGGCAATATTCTGCTGTTCTTGAATATCCCTGAACTGGAGTAATCAGCAAAACTGAAACAAATTTTTATTGCTACTTTGGCTTGTTCGTAACCATCAAAACATTCACTATAAAACCTAATTGTTTTCAACTGGAGAGACACAAATGTTGCTCTTTAACAATGACAGCAGCTTAATTATGTATTCAGATATATAGCTGTCAGTTTATTATTCCACTGAAAATGAAAGATTGCAAGCTTGAGTTTCACACTTCTAAACAAAGTTTTGTCCAAAGCAAAACACAGTTCTGTGTATATAAAATGTTCATTCAAATTCCACTGGTATGCACTTGAAACAGCAAAGTTAGCACAACAGATGGCGCCGATAGGAAAGTGTAGTGACGCTTCTCTCTCGTTAAAAAGGCAAAAAATGAACAGTTCTTCGTGTAGAGAATGTAAAAAGCGTGTGATGAAGGGTATTCTGTGTATCAAATGCAACTTCTGGTTACACGAAAAGTGCGCGAAAGTAAATCTAAAGTTCGTCAGCGATGATTTTCCGTGGACATGTCACGGTTGTTTACGTGACGAAACGGCCGATCTTGTAAGTGCAGTTGATACAAAAAACGAAATTATAAAGTTACTACGAAGTGACATTGAGGCATTAAAAACCGAACTTTCAACCATCAAGAAAGAAAACGATACATTAATACAAGAAAAGAAGTCCTGTGTGTGTAAAAGCCATCAAACGGAAAAGCAAGAAGATCGCGAAAATACGAATGACCGATCGTACTTTAAAAACAACATTTCAAGTGTTCCCGTTGATGTCTCGGTAAACTCAGTAAGCCAAAAACCGGAAGATAAATATAAATGGAAGGTGGTGACATACAGCAAAAGGAAAAACAAGGCGACAGATACGCAACAAAAGGAAAATGACTTTTTAATAATTGGCGATTCGCTGCTGAAGAATATCGCTGTCCCCAATTGCAAGATCGATGTACGACCTGGCATTAGAACGCATCAACTCGGTAAACATTTTAAAAATATGGTAAATGCAAGACAAGATACTACAGAACCAGATTCTGAAACCAGACATAACTATAATGGGGTGTTTATACATGTTGGGACGAATTCGTTAAGGAGCAGCAGTGAGGAAGAAATGGCAAGCGAAACAAGAAACATGATCCGTACTGCAAGAAATATGTATGCAGGATCTCGTCTGATACTTAGCGGAATCATAAACAGAAGGTCGGTGAGTGAAAAATATATCGCCAAAATAAACTGTGCTCTTAAAGAACAATGTGATCGTCTTGGGGCAATTTTTATAGACCCAAACAAATTCCTATGTAAAAACTCACTAGCGAAGGATGGCTTGCATTTAAATAGACTGGGGTCTGTAACGTTCAGCAGAATGTTTGCAGATGTCTGCAAAATCATTAGATGCAAGGGAAACTAATATGGCCTGAAGGGGATGAAAAATCATACACTCCAGCTGGAAAAGAAAAATATAAGCACCATACAAAAAAAGACGATACTAAAGAATTTGCCCCAGAATACAGCTCACAACATGTAAACCAACAAAATAAAAATTACATAAAAGTACTTCATCAAAATATTCAATACTTTGGTAACAAAAAATTAGAAGCAGAAGTACTCCTGAGTGAAGTAAGACCAGACATATTATGCATAAGTGAACATGGACTAACTGAAAGTAAAATACATAATGTGGCAGTAAAGGACTACAAACTAGCTAGTTACTTCTGCAGATCTAAATATAAGGGTGGTGGCGTTTGTATATATATTAAAACAGGTACTCTTTCAAAGAATGTAAACAGTGAAGCTGCTACATTTCCCATAGCTAGAGAAAAAGACTTTGAAGTTACTGGTATAGTGGCAGAAGATTTTAGAGTGTTTTGTGTGTACAGGTCACCATGTGGCAATATTAGCATCTTTCTAAAAAAAGTTGCTAGCTTATTGAGAATGAATATGAAGAGAAATCTTATTATATGTGGAGACTTCAACATTGACATGGGAAAAGACACAAAAATAAGACAGGATTTTGAAGAATTGTTAATACAGCATAACATGAAAGTGACAATAACTGCACCAACAAGAGTGACTTCACAAAGTGAGACAATTATTGACAACATAATTACTAATATGTGTAACTATGAGTCACATGTAGTTCAGACAGAAATATCTGATCATCATGGACAACTAATCAGCTTTTGCAGAAGTAATGACACAGTATCAGAACCAAAACAAACAACCAAAGAAATTAGGATCATCAGTGAACAAAATATCAACATCTTTAGAACAATGTTAAGTAAGGAAACCTGGAATGAAATCCTACAGGCCCAGAGTGTAAATGAAAAATATGATGCATTTATTTCAACAATTAAGTACCATTTTAACGTAGCATTTCCCAAAGTAAAGAGACAAGAAAGGCATCAAGATCAAACACAGTGGATTACGAGTGAAATACTAGAACAGCGAAGGAAGCTTCAGGATGTGAGACGGATGGGCGAAGCTGAAAACTATAAAGTGTTAAAAAAGAAGTATAGAAAAACAATAAGAGAAGCGAAAGCAAGAGCAATTGACACCACTATAGCGAACTCAAAAAACAAGGCAAAGGCAGCTTGGAAGGCAATCAATGCTGAAAGAAAGGAAAAAGATGGGTCAAACAAAGAAGAAGGTATTAGGTCAATTAAAGTAGACAACACAGTGGTCACAGATGGTATGGAAATAGCAAACATACTGAATAATAACTATATCAGTGTAGTAGAAAACCTAAAATTGGAAAGAAATGGTCAAAAACAGAAGGGTATTAAGGTACCAAGAAGATCATGCAGTACTATGTTCTTAAGACCAGTCACGGAAGATGAATTGCGGAAAACTATACAGAAACTGAAGTCCAAGAAATCAGCTGGTGATGATGAAATATCAAATCATGTAATAAAGCTGGTATGTGAGGAGATAATAACACCACTGCTGAACATAGCAAACTGTTCTTTCAGAGATGCAATTTTTCCAGAAAAACTGAAGATAACGAAGGTAGTGCCAGTGTACAAGAAAGGGTGTAAGGATGATCCCAACAACTACAGACCAGTTTCACTGATATCAGGTTTCTCAAAAATCCTAGAAATGCTTATGTATACCAGATTAGTTAACTATTTGGACAAACATAACATTCTCATGACCTCACAACATGGTTTCAGAAAGGGTAAATCTACAGAATCAGCAATTGTCAGTCTAACAGAATACATTTTACAGTCCTTAGATGAGAAAAAGGTTGTCTCTGCAATGTTTCTGGATCTTTCAAAGGCATTTGACACCATTGACCATGAAATGCTGATACAAAAATTAAGCAACTATGGCATTCGGGGGCAACCAGGTGAATGGATAAAATCATACTTGTGCAACCGCAAGCAGTATGTATCATTAGGAAACTCATACCAATCAGAAACCCAATCCATCAAATATGGAGTGCCGCAGGGTTCGGTAATGGGGCCATTGTTATTTAATGTATTTGTTAATGATATAGGTGTTGAGGAGGAAGAAAAGAAAATATTGTATGCTGATGACATGACAATACTAAATAGTGACCAAAATATGGAACAGCTTGAGAGAAGAGCATACATATCTGCAAATGTCACAGCTCAATGGCTGTTGGAAAATGAACTGGTTATAAATCTAAAAAAGACTATGTATGCAGTGTTTAAAAACAAGGAAAAGGCTGTAGACATGGATTTAGAGGTTGACGGAACAAGGCTGGAAGAAGTAGAATCTGCTAGATTCTTAGGTATTCTTGTGGATAATGAACTGAAATGGAAAAAACATATTAATAATGTCTGTAAGAAACTGAGCTCTGTCATATTCTTAATGATGCAGCTATCACAGTATTCAGACAAGAACCTTCTGTGTACAGTGTATCATGGACTTTTCGAACCGTACTTACAGTATGGAGTGACGGTGTGGGGAAACTCAAACAAACAAGAGACAAAACGAGTGTTCACATTACAAAAAAAAGCAATTAGGACCATTTTAAGAAGAAAGACCTCTGAAACATGCAGAAACTGTTTCAAGAATTTAGGTATCTTAACTTTTTCATCATTATATATATACAAAACAATAATGTACATCACAAAAGGTAGTGAGGACTGGATTACAAATGCTAGTGTACACACCCACAATACAAGAAAGAAGAATGAAGTACGGAGCATACCCCACCGACTGGCAATGCTAGAAAAAGGACCCCAGTACTCTGGTATCAGACTACTAAGAAGTCTGCCCAAAACCTTGCAAGATAGTGTACTTCACAATGAATTTACAAAGAAACTTAAAGACTATCTCATTGAAAAAGAGTTTTACAGTGTTGCAGAATACTTATGCCATTAAATTTGTATATATTGTTACTCATTATCAGTGATGTAAAAATGTAAGCTAAAGGTGTAGAAAAATAATTGATAAAGAATTTTAATACTTTGACATGTCCTATATTACACGTACATTTACTGTACATGATGTAATCTTACAGGATCAAATAAAATTCAATTCAATTCAATTCAGCTTTCATAATTACAGCAGCACACCAAGGTGCACCATCTCAGTCTGTAATATGACACAGCTTCTAATAAAAGTGACATATTTTGAATTTCCTCTGTGCTCTTTAGTCAAATCTCTCATATTTTGTGCCTGTTTGTGTATTTATCAGGTACAATTCTGCTCTCAGTTGAGTGGCAGCTTTTGTTACGACAACAGCACATCAAAGTACACTGTTTCGTTCTGAGAGTTGACAAAGGTTCTCATAATGAGAAGTGACTTATTTTAAATTTTCTCTGTGCTCTTTAGTTTAATCATCTATTCTTCATGCTTGTGTGTGTATTTATCAGGCACAGTTCCATGTTTTATTAACTGTCTACCCATGGTCGAGTGGGAAATAGTTTCAAGGCAACGTGTGACAGGCTGTGATAAACTTCTTGAGAGGCAAACTGGGGGACCACTCAATTTATATGACAAACAGGCTTCAGATGTTATCAGTAGCTAACAAATACCCTGAGCTAGTTGGAGTCTCTCATCCTGTTCCAGAGGGTGCCTCTTGGCCTGCAAGTTCTGGGCAGTCTCAAAAGGGGGGGGGGGGGGGGGGGTTACTGGTGGAACACCAACTTTGGGCACATAATGGGGTCCTTTTGGGATATGGATGCTAAGGAGAGAAGGACTCAGTGTGCACTCTGTGTGCATACCAGGAGGAGTCATTCCAGATGTAGAACAGGTGCTTCTGGATACCACAAAGAACACAGGGTGCAGACAACTGCAGATTGTGGCTCATGTCAGTACCAGTGATCAGATGAGAATCTCTCTGGTTTTGAGCAGAGAGCTGAAGTTGTAAAGACTGCCAGTCTTGCTTCTGCTGCATCATCGAAAAAAACTGACTGTGGTCCTTTGCTACAGGTCTGAGTGAATGGTCTGAATCAGAAGCTCAGATGATTATGCAAGCAAGTAGGCTGCAAATTCCTCAATTTGTATCATAGGGTGGTGGCTGTCTGAATTCTGCTTTGTAGGTCAGGGGGTCCACTGCACACAGGATGATGCTACATGAGTAGTGGGAGCTGTGTGGAGAGGACTGGGCAATTTTTTAAGTTAGAGGGTCTCAAGAAACTACAAATATGTTGTCAGTCTAAAAGCACACATGGAAAACGCAGTACAAAGGTAGAAGCACCAACAATTGGTGTTATAGTTGTAAATTGTCGTAGCTGTATTTGGAAAGAACCAGAGCTCTAAGCGCTAATAGAAAGCACTGAAACTCAAATCTTTATAGGTAAGGAAAGCTAGCCCAGGCCAAAAATAAGTTCAGGTGAAATTTTTATGAAGGACCTAACCGTGTTCAGAAAGGATACATTGAGTACAGTTGTGGTGGAGTGTTATTGCTGTCAGAAGTAGTTTACCTTGTAGTGAAATTGAAGTAGATGGTTCCTGTGAGTTATGTAGTATGGGTAGAAGCTATACTTTAACAACTGGAATAAATTAATAATTTACTCCTCTTACCAACCTCTCAACTCAGATGATACAATTGCTGAATAGTTCAAAGAAGTCTTTAGTCTTATTTCAAATAGGTACCCCACTCATGCAATTAAACTTGGTGATGACTTGAATCTACCTTCAATATGGTGGTGAATTTGTATGTTTAAAGTTGATGGTAGGCATGCTTTATCTGAAAATTATTTTAAACATCTAGTACAGTTGCCCACTCAAAGTGTAAATGGTTACAAAAATGTACTTGACCTCTAAAAACAAATAACCCTACACAAATACGGATCATTATGATGAATACGGGGATTAGTGACCACAAGTGATGACACTAAGTACTATAACACCCAAACCCATCAAAAATAGAAACATTAAATATATATCTGTTTAAAAGTCCAAATAAAATTTTGCTTGACACCTTCCTATGAGTCAGACTGCATTTCTTCCATACTAACTATGAATGTGTAGACCATATACTGCTTAAATTCAAAGAAATAGTATCAACAGAAATGGAGATATTTATACCAAATAAATTAACAGTGGACAGAACTGACCACCATGGTACACAAAACAGCTCAGAAACACAGTTGCAGAAGCAACAAAAATAGCATGTCAGTTTTAAAAGAACCCAAAATCCTGAAGATTGGGAAAGTTTTACAAATGCTCGAAATTTGGTGTAAGCTTTGATGCACAACTGAATTCAATCTCGAAATCTGGCAGAAAACCTAAAGAGATTCTGGTCATGTGTGAAGTGCAAAAGTGGCAAGAGTAGTCAGTACTTTCACTGCACAATAATACTGGTGATGTTACTGGTGACAGTGCCACCAAAATTACTGAACATAGTTTTCTGAAATTCATTTGCCAAAGAAGATGAAATTTGTTTTCTAGTATTCAAATCAAGGACTACTGCCAGCAGGAATAACTTAGAAAAAGATATCCTTGGTGTAGTGAAGTTGCTTAAATCACTTAATAAAAGCAAGGCCTCTGGCTGAGGTTGTATACCTATCAGGTTCCTTTCAGAGGATGCTAATATAATAACTCAATACTGAGCAATTATATTGAACTGCTCACTTGTCAAAAGATCCACACCTGAAGACTGGCAAGTAGCACAGGCCACATGGTACTCAAGAAAGTAAATAGGAGTGATCTGCTGAATTTCAGATGCATATCACTAATGTCGATTTATGGGAGGATTTTGGGACACATATGGTGTTTGAATATTATGATTTACTTTCAGAGAAAATGATTTATCGACAAACAGTTGATACAGATTCAGAAAATATTGTTCTTTTGTATGTCCATCCTTTTAGCAGAATGTCTCTTGGATGACAGCTGTTTACTATCTTGACAAAAAATAAAAATACCTACAGCCATCCTTATGATTTTATTTTATTTTGTCACTACCAGTTTCGAAACTTCATTGCATCATCTTCAGGCTGTTTTGATGCGGTATAGGTGGATACGATCCCCATGCATAACCCATCAGTTGCCAGCCTTACTGGATTCGCAGATAATCTGAAACTCACGTGTCAGCACTCCAACCATCAACTGTCAACTCAGTTGACAGTTGATGGTTGGAGTGCTGACATGAGAGTTTCAGATTATCTGTGAATCCAGTAAGGCTGGCAACTGATGGATTATGCATGGGGATCATATCCACCTGTACAGCATCAAAACAGCCTGAAGATGACACAATGAAGCGTCAAGAACTGCTGTTGTTGTTGTTGTGGTCTTCAGTCCTGAGACTGGTTTGATGCAGCTCTCCATGCTACTCTATCCTGTGCAAGCTTTTTCATCTCCCAGTACCTACTGCAACCTACATCCTTCTGAATCTGCTTAGTGTATTCATCTCTTGGTCTCCCTCTACGATTTTTACCCTCCACGCTGCCCTCCAATACTAAATTGGTGATCCCTTGATGCCTCAGAACATGTCCTACCAACCGATCCCTTCTTCTGGTCAAGTTGTGCCACAAACTTCTCTTCTCCCCAATCCTATTCAATACTTCCTCATTAGTTATGTGATCTACCCATCTAATCTTCAGCATTCTTCTGTAGCACCACATTTCGAAAGCTTCTATTCTCTTCTTGTCCAAACTATTTATCGTCCATGTTTCACTTCCATACATGGCTACAATCCATACGAATACTTTCAGAAATGACTTCCTGACACTTAAATCAATACTGGATGTTAACAAATTTCTCTTCTTCAGAAACGCTTTCCTTGCCATTGCCAGCCTACATTTTATATCCTCTCTACTTCGACCATCACCAGTTATTTTGCTCCCCAAATAGCAAAACTCCTTTACTACTTTAAGTGCCTCATTTCCTAATCTAATTCCCTCAGCATCACCCGACTTAATTAGACTACATTCCATTATCCTTGTTTTGCTTTTGTTGATGTTCATCTTATATCGTCCTTTCAAGACACTGTCCATTCCATTCAACTGCTCTTCCAAGTCCTTTGCTGTCTCTGACAGAATTACAATGTCATCGGCGAACCTCAAAGTTTTTATTTCTTCTCCATGAATTTTAATACCTACTCCTAATTTTTCTTTTGTTTCCTTTACTGCTTGCTCAATATACAGATTGAACAACATCGGGGAGAGGCTACAACCCTGTCTTACTCCCTTCCCAACCACTGCTTCCCTTTCATGTCCCTCGACTCTTATAACTGCCATCTGGTTTCTGTACAAATTGTAAATAGCCTTTCGCTCCCTGTATTTTACCCCTGCCACCTTTAGAATTTGAAAGAGAGTATTCCAGTCAACATTGTCAAAAGCTTTCTCTAAGTCTACAAATGCTAGAAACGTAGGTTTGCCTTTCCTTAATCTTTCTTCTAAGATAAGTCGTAAGGTCAGTATTGCTTCACGTGTTCCAGTGTTTCTACGGAATCCAAACTGATCTTCCCCGAGGTTGGCTTCTACTAGTTTTTCCATTCGTCTGTAAAGAATTCGTGTTAGTATTTTGCAGCTGTGACTTATTAAGCTGATAGTTCGGTAATTTTCACATCTGTCAACACCTGCTTTCTTTGGGATTGGAATTATTATATTCTTCTTGAAGTCTGAGGGTATTTCGCCTGTTTCATACATCTTGCTCACCAGATGGTAGAGTTTTATCAGGACTGGCTCTCCCACGGCCGTCAGTAGTTCCAATGGAATATTGTCTACTCCGGGGGCCTAGTTTCGACTCAGGTCTTTCAGTGCTCTGTCAAACTCTTCACGCAGTATCATATCTCCCATTTCATCTTCATCTACATCCTCTTCCATTTCCATAATATTGTCCTCAAGTACATCGCCCTTGTATAGACCCTCTATATACTCCTTCCACCTTTCTGCTTTCCCTTCTTTGCTTAGAACTGGGTTTCCATCTGAGCTCTTGATATTCATACAAGTCGTTCTCTTATCTCCAAAGGTCTCTTTAATTTTCCTGTAGGCGGTATCTATCTTACCCCTAGTGAGATAGGCCTCTACATCCTTACATTTGTCCTCTAGCCATCCCTGCTTAGCCATTTTGCACTTCCTGTCGATCTCATTTTTGAGACGTTTGTATTCCTTTTTGCCTGTTTCACTTACTGCATTTTTATATTTTCTCCTTTCATCAATTAAATTCAGTATTTCTTCTGTTACCCAAGGATTTCTACTAGCCCTCGTCTTTTTACCTACTTGATCCTCTGCTGCCTTCACTACTTCATCCCTCAAAGCTACCCATTCTTCTTCTACTGTATTTATTTCCCCCATTCCTGTCAATTGCTCCCTTATGCTCTCCCTGAATCTCTGTACAACCTCTGGTTCTTTTAGTTTATCCAGGTCCCATCTCCTTAAATTCCCACCTTTTTGCAGTTTCTTCAGTTTTAATCTACAGGTCATAACCAATAGATTGTGGTCAGAGTCCACATCTGCCCCTGGAAATGTCTTACAATTTAAAACTTGGTTCCTAAATCTCTGTCTTACCATTATATAATCTATCTGATACCTTTTAGTATCTCCAGGGTTCTTCCATGTATACAACCTTCTTTCATGATTCTTAAACCAAGTGTTAGTTATGATTATGTTGTGCTCTGTGCAAAATTCTACAAGGCGGCTTCCTCTTTCATTTCTGTCCCCCAATCCATATTCACCTACTATGTTTCCTTCTCTCCCTTTTCCTACACTCGAATTCCAGTCACCCATGACTATTAAATTTTCATCTCCCTTCACAATCTGAATAATTTCTTTTATTTCATCATACATTTCTTCAATTTCTTCGTCATCTGCAGAGCTAGTTGGCATATAAACTTGTACTACTGTAGTAGGTGTGGACTTCGTATCTATCTTGGCCACAATAATGCGTTCACTATGCTGTTTGTAGTAGCTTACCCGCATTCCTATTTTCCTATTCATTATTAAACCTACTCCTGCATTACCCCTATTTGATTTTGTGTTTATAACCCTGTAGTCACCTGACCAGAAGTCTTGTTCCTCCTGCCACCGAACTTCACTAATTCCCACTATATCTAACTTCAACCTATCCATTTCCCTTTTTAAATTTTCTAACCTACCTGCCTGATTAAGGGATCTGACATTCCACGCTCCGATCCGTAGAACGCCAGTTTTCTTTCTCCTGATAACAACATCCTCTTGAGTAGTCCCCGCCCGGAGATCCGAATGGGGGACTATTTTACCTCTGGAATATTTTACCCAAGAGGACGCCATCATCATTTAATCATACAGTAAAGCTGCATGCCCTCGGGAAAAATTACGGCTGTAGTTTCCCCTTGCTTTCAGCCGTTCGCAGTACCAGCACAGCAAGGCCGTTTTGGTTATTGTTACAAGGCCAGATCAGTCAATCATCCAGACTGTTGCCCTTGCAACTACTGAAAAGGCTGCTGCCCCTCTTCAGGAACCACACGTTTGTCTGGCCTCTCAGCAGATACCCCTCCGTTGTGGTTGCACCTACGGTACGGCTATCTGTATCGCTGAGGCACGCAAGCCTCCCCACCAACGGCAAGGTCCATGGTTCATGGGGGGGAAGAACGGCTGTAGGTGTTTTTATTTTTTGTCAAAATATTGTTCTTGGTTCAAATGATTCAGATGGCTCTAAGCACTATGGGACTTAACATCTGAGGTCATCAGTCCCCTAGGCTTAGAACTACTTAAACCTAACTAACCTAAGGACATCACACACATCCATGCCCAAGACAGGATTCGAACCTGCGACTGAAGCAGCAGCACGGTTCTGGACTGAAGCTTCTAGAACTGCTCAACCACAGCAGCTGGCTATTGTTCTTGTAAAACATGAAATAGTGAGTGCTTTTGACAGGGGATATCAAATTATTTCCATATTTTTAGATTTCCATAAGGCTTTTCACAGCATTCCTCACAAGCGACTTCTAATCATATTGTGTGATTTGAAGTATTGTCTCAATTGTGTGACAGGATTCTTGATTTCCTGTCAGAAAAGTCACAGTTAGTAGTAATTGATGGAAAGTCATTGAGTAAAACAGAAGTCACGTATCTGCCATTTCCCAAGGAAGTGTTGCTTTTAGTGCACGCTGTTCAAGAGTGAAACAGTAAAGAAATAGCTTGAAGGTGATTCAATGAACCATCTGGCACGCATTTGATTGAATTATGTAACTTGAAGGTGGAGGGGGGGGGGGGGGAGAGAAAGGAAGGGAAAGGGAAGGAATTATTTGATATCAGCTGCATCGTGACCTAATGTGGTATCAGCAGTGATGAGTAAAAATGTGTGCCAGACCGGGACTCAAAACCAGGATCTCCTGCTTACTGTGCCATCTGGACACAGAGTCTGTCGCAAATGCACATACTGTTTCAGCATCCTTCATGGCTGACCCACATTTCCACATAGTGTCCTGGTCCATGTCCTCCATACTTGCTAATTTTTAGATTCCCCTATGATGTCAAATGAAATGTGCATCAGCACTGAAGATTGTGGATTCATTGCCCATCAAGACAAATATCATGAAATTAGATTGGTAGGCTGCTCAGAATAAAGCCTGTGTAATTGTATTCTCTTGACCTGACTGCTGCCCATTCTGTAGTGCTCTGTGACTCTATGGTATCATCTCTTCTCCAATGATGTTTTATGCAATGATGTTTTCTTCAAATTAGTCTTCTGGCATGAAATCTCTTCTTTTCTTCTCCTGATGTTTTTTACTCTTGTGCCTTCCTCTTCTATGTCAATTACAAAAGAAGTTCTTCTTTTTAAAGTTTTAGTAATCTGTAGCAACAATAGTGCTGCAGTCCCATCTTCTAGAATGTTCCAAGTTGAACTCATATTTCCTCGCAAATAATTATTTCCTCCATCTTGAAACTACTGCCTTGTATTTCCCTCTAACAATACTTTCATCCACCACAGCCAAAATCGTTCATTTTTCCACAAGTTAATGAAACATTTTACCAATTTACACTGAACTTGTGACCAACCCATCTCAACACCTATAAAATTTGCAATGTATTCACTACAGTGATACATTTAATTTGTTGTGTGCAATATTTGTTACGAATATTGTCTGTTTAACCAATATCTTTCAACAACATCTTATTTTTATTAAACCTTATTTTTATTACAGTTATCTACAAAATTATAAAGTCTGCTAAATCTGTGTAAAAAAATTACAGAAGGATACTTTTATAGGAGAGTGGCGGGGTGCAGCTTTGAATATTCTGCCAGGGCTGCAGGACTATCTCAGTATGGCCTCAGTATGGCCCTGTCTGGGATACAATAAGTTTTTTGTCACCTAGAAAATGTAGTTCTTGTGGCATGACACATATTGTAAACCACCCACTCATCTATGTCCCAAATGACAGTTTTAGTCTTGCTCCCCACTCCTGGATAAATTTATGTGGACACTCAGGCAAATAATAATCCACAAGTAGAGAATATCATCCAAGACTCAAGTATTTGTGAAAGTAAAAGCTTTATTTAGCTAAGTTTCAGGCATATTTTCATTGCAAGAATTTAGGTTTAAGCAGAGAACACAATATAATTTCACCCATTTAAGCTCAATTAACTTTTCCCTTATGCTCATCTTATTAGGTCAACTAAGGGCTGGGCAAAAGTCAAGTAGAGATGAAATTCCAATTGGAGTGTAGGGAATGTGAATCTCACAATTTGGACCAGTTGTTCTTCAGAGACATGCGGGTAACTGCCTATTATGGCTGAGGACATGACACTGGACGAAAGAAGATTACATCTTAATGTCCAATGTAGAGTGAAGTCACTAGAGTTGTAGGTTTATGAGAAAGTCACAAGCTATGTTACTGGAAGAAACAAAGGAGGCATCAGCATCCCTCCATGCCCTATCAAAATACAAAAAACTCTTCCCTGTGACCTTCATAAAGAAACTTGTACAAAGCCTTGTACTTCCAATTGTTGATAATAGGAATGTTTTCTTCAAGAAAACACATGATACTTAGACCTGAGACCTAGTGATGAATGTCAGCTTAAGATTCATCTGAGATGTACATCATTTTTACAATATATTCTGGGTATGTGCAGACAGGCACTGATGATTCCATATTCTCTGCCTACCTTACCATCTGATCAACATTTACAGTCCTTCCTAACTCTCTTCAGCACTAATACTTTTATCTACAGAATACACCAAGAACATTTCTACCTGAGCACAGTCATTTCCATCCCACTCTAACACACAGCATTCTTCTTTAAATACTTTTCACTAGTGGAATCTGGCTTTGGAATGATCTCCTTCACAGAAACAGAGAACTGATTCACACCTGCAGCTAAGGATTTATCTCCCAAAACAACAATTATGTCTGTACTTGTTTTTGGATGTATCCATTATCCCATCAGACTTTTCTCATTCCCAAATGCTTACAATGGCCCAGTTATTTCTGCTTCTTTTATTCCCTATAAAATATTAATTTAAAACAAAAGAGAGTATTTAAAAGGTTGATCCATTAGTGAGTGACAGATAAAGGAGGTCAATTAGGAAAATTCCTGTAATTATATGTTTTGTATTACTGGCTGGCAGAAAATATCTGAACCATCACCCAGTATGGCATAGTGTAGGACTGAGTACCTGGAAAACTAAAGTGTGTGCAACTGAGGCTGTGAAAAATGGGCATAGAATATGATGAGACAATGTCCATAGCCCGCACTTGTTTCCCAATAAAGAAAATTAACATTGTGTTGCAGCCTTAAGTCAGTCACTGCTTTGTGTTAAACTAGACCTGACAATAGTTGGTTGAACCACACTAGGAATGTTTCGACTTATTGTTCCCAGTTCTGAAAAAGAGATCTGGTTAGTTGATACAATGAAGTGCAGTGTCTGTAATTTTATTTCAGCATTAGCATTTTAAGGAATTTAAGTGAAAAGAAGGAGAAAAGGGTGCTGTCAATCTTTCCTTTAGAGGGATACAAATTTTTAAAATTAAAAGTCTTAATCAGTGCTTACATGTTCTGACACTTGTTTCTTTTTCTTTGGCATTCCAACATTCTTCAAGGCCTTTCACCTTGATTCAAACACAGGGCACTGTGATCTGGACTATGGAATTCATTGAAATTCTAGTGATCAAGACTAGTCCTCTCAACCTTCTCTGTCAATCACTGGAATGATCCACAAGCATGACCTCAAGCCCAGATGGCAGGCATCGTTTATTCCAAAGCATGCCAGAATCTGCAGTTTGGTTTGCACACTCCTCTCTGTGTCCACTGGAACAGTTTCTTCAAAATGCTGAATACTCCTCCATGCATACACACTGAGTGCATAAGGTGATTCTTCTTATCTCTATTACTTCTTTAAGGGGGTACCATTATTTGCCATACATTTGGACAGCTGATGATTAACAGATCTGTACCCTTTACCATTTATTTCCACTAAACACAGGGCATGGCAGTCTTCCCTACAGGTGAAGTTGCTGCACTGGCTAAGTTTTAGCCTCAGTTGGGAAGGTGTATGAACTTCATACCCTTCAGTTTGGACTGATCTCTGTCTACCTGTGTACCTACCACTGACTCATTACTCAGTGTAATTGTTGAGTAGATACAGATAATTTATTTTTAGAGAGGAGGCAGTATCCATAGGAGTGGACAGTACTTGAGGTGCCTTTAGTATCTCTGGTATGTGAGTCTCTGTAATTCACAGAACACACCTATTCGCAGCACCTTCCAAACAGCAACTAATTCGTATGTGCCTGAGAATAACACTCACAAAAGAGTCTGCATTCTTACTGGTGGAACATGGACTTAAATTGAAATTAATCTACTTTTTAATTTCAAGAACTGTTACATTACAAGCACATTACAAAGCTCCAGAAGCTGTTACATCTCAAGCATTACAAGTTTCTCTCAGGAACTGAAGCTACAATGCCTTAAAAAGTGGTATATGCTATAAGAAGAGAAAAAAACTAAGACAAAGTTTACTGGTTCCCTGATTGATCAGTTAAGAAATTTCATTACAACATTCACTATACTGCAGAGTGAAAGGTACACACTAAGAGTCTACAAGCAGTCTGTATTAAAATAAAGCAATGCTGAATGTAGAGAAAAGTGAGCACAATGGAAGTCATGTTGAGTATAAAAGGACATCATAGAATAAAACATTTACGTCTACCATGGGCAAGCCCCAGTGAAGTATATGCCAGAGAGGACTTCCAACTGTACCAGTTATCAGGACTTCTTCCATTCCATTCATGTATGGATCAAGGGAAGGATGGTTGCTTAAACACCTAAGTGTGCACCATAACTAGACTAATCTCATCTTTGTGAGCCCTCTGAGAGCAATATGTATGGCATTGTAGTATATTCTTAGGTCCATCACTTAAAGCTGTTATTTTAAAAAATTTTAAGTACGCTTTCATGGGATAGTTTGCATCTGTATTCGGATTTTCCAGTCTGTCTTCAGATTTTCCAGCATCTCTGTGATGCTCTCCCATGGGACAAACAAACTTGTAATCATTCAGGCTGCCTTTCTTGGTACATTTTCAATATCCCTTGTTGGATCTATTTCATACATGTCATCCACTTGAGCAACATTCTAGGAGGGGTCACACAAGTACTTTTGTGAGCAATCTGCTTTGTAGACTGACTGCATTTTTCTAGTATTGTACCACTGAACTGAATTCCCCCACCTGCTTTACTTACAACTCAGCCTGTGTGATCACTCTCGTCATATTCCTACAAACTGTTACACCCACATATAATTGCTAGTTTGACTGATTTCAGTTGTGTCTCAATGATATTGTACTCATAGGATACTACTTTTTTCATTTTGTGAAGAGCACAATATCCCATTTCTGAACATCTAAAGAAAATTGCTAAGCTTCGTATCACCTTTAAACCTTATTAAGTTCTGACCTGACAAATTTTGACACAACATTGCATTTGAATTGCACATGTTTTTATATACCTTTTGGAGTGTCATATACATGTTATTACAAAATATCTTGAAAAGTTTTTGACCAATTTACATCAAAATTTTACATGATAGCAGTAATACACAATCAGATGTACATAGGCTATAATTTTTTTTTTTTTTTACATGACAATTTGGTTTTACAGCTTATCAGCTTATGATTATAGTACTATTATAGAGGTTTGTATTATTTGAAACTTTGTAATCCTACCCATTCACAGATTAAAACTATCTGAAATACTGTCATTGAGACAACTATCCTCACAGATCCAGCAGCTGGACAGGTCTCTGTCATAGCCCGCATATCTGTGAAACCAGCTAATCTACCCATTCATTTCAAGTGACTGCAATTCCAATCAAGCTTTCATTTGAAGTAACAATAAACAAGGATCAATGTTAGAAAGAAGGGTAAGGGAACAGGCAAGGGGGAGGGAGGGGGTATGAAATAGACACTGAAAGGGCAGAGGCAGTGATAGATGGGCAGAGAGAGAGGATGTGGGAAAGGGTTATGATGTACATCCAATACCCATCAAGGAACCAATACCTCGTCAAGGAACAAGAGTGGCAGTATGTTTACAGTGCCGATAACATAGATAGCAAATATAATGCTTTCCTTAACACATTTCTCTTGCTCTTTGAGAGCCTCTTTCCATTAGAATGTTCTAAATGCGGCACTATCAGTAAAATGTATCCTGGGGTGGCTGACAAATGGGATAAGGATATTCATGTAGAACAAAACAGGATTTATATCAAAATGTTAGAAGTAGCTAGAATCAAGCTACAGTAGGCCATTACAAACAGTATTGTAAGGTACTGAAAAATGTTATTTGGAAGGCAAAGGGTATGTGGTACACAAATAGAATAGCTAATTTACAGGATAAAATTAAAACCATGTGGTCAGTTGTGAAGGAAGTGTCTGGTCAGCAGCACAAGGTCGACCTATAAAGTCAGTTCGTAGTAAAAATATTTTTTTTTACTGATAAATCAGGTATATGTACAATATTTAACAATCATTTTCTGAGCATTGCTGGTGAATTAAATAAAAATTTTGTTTCTACAGGGCATCATCTAACTCTGTTGGCAAATGCCTTTCAAAGATTGATGTCTGAAACACCCCTCTGTGATACAGACAAGGGGGAGATTGGGTCAATAATTAAATCACTAAAGACTAATGACTCTCATGGAGATATATGATGGAGTGCCTAGTAGAATATTGAAGTACTGTGCTGCACCTGTTAGCCCTGTACTTAGCCATATTTGTAATTTTTCCTTTAGGAATTGTCAGTTACCTGAACGATCAGAGTACTCAGTAGTAAAGCCACTTTCTAAAAATGGAGAAAGTCACAATGTAGACAATTCTATACCTATTTCTATGCCATCAGTGTTTGCTAAAGTTATTGAAAAGGCTGTGTATATCACACAATTTGCTATCAAATGTACAGTTCGGCTTTAGAAGTCATTTAACAACTGAAAATGCTATATTCTCTTTTCTCTGTGAGGTACTGGATGGGTTAAATGAAAGGTTTTGAGCACTAGACATATTTTTTTGATGTAACTAAGGCGTTTGATTGTGTTGATCACAAAATATTGCTCCAGAAGTTGGACCATTACGGAATACGGGAAGTAGCTCACAATTGGTTCGCCTCTTACTTTAACAACAGACAGCAAAAGGTCATTATTCACAGTGTTGAGAATGGCTGTGATGAGGGGTCTGAGTGGGGTATGGTCAAATGGGGGGGTGTCACAGGGATCAGTGTTGGGGCCACTTCTGTTTCTTATTTATATAAATGATATGCCCCATAGTATTATGGGTAACTCTAAAATATTTCTGTTTGCTGATGACACTAGTTTGGTATTAAAGGATATTGTGTGCAACGCTGGCTTGGTTTCAAATAGTGCAGTTTATGACATTAGCTCATGGCTAAATCACAGTAAGACTCAGTTTTTAAAGTTTCTAACACAAAATTCAACAAAACTCGTTGTTTTAATTTCACAGAATGGGCATATGATTAGTGAAACTGAACAGTTCTAATTTCTAGGTGTTCAGATAGATAGTAAACTATTGTGGAAAGCCCACATACAGGATTTTGTTCAAAGACCTAATGCTGCCATTTTACAATTAGAATGGTATCTGAAGTAAGTGATCGTTCAACACAAAAATTAGTCTACTTTGCTTATATTCATTTGCTTATGCCATATGGTATTACATTTTGGGGTAACTCATTCCATTCTAAAAGGATATTTTTGGCTCTGAAACAGGCGGTTCAGCAATAAGTGGTGTAAGTTCGCGAACCTCTTGTTGATCCCTGTTCACTAGTCTGGGTGTTATGACTCTGGCCTCTCAATATATAGAGCCTTTACTGTCATTTCTTGTTAACAATATCAGCTTATTCCCAAGAATAAGCAGCTTTCACTCAGTTAATACTCGCCAGAAATCCAACCTGCATTTGGATCGGACTTCCTTAACTCTTGTGCACAAAGGTGTGCAGTATATTGCTGCATCCATTTTCAATAAGCTACCACAAGACTTCAAAAATCTTAGCAGTAATCCAGGTGATTTCAAATCAAAACTGAAGGGTTTCCTCTTGGGTCACCCCTTCTGTTCTGTTGAGAAGTTCCTTGAAAAATTAAGTTGATTCTTATGTTATATTGTTGATTGCATTTACTTAAACTTATGGCTTGACTTCTTTTGGGTTCATAAACATTTTATTTTTATCTGTTATTACATTTATGTTTTAATTTCATGTACTGACACATCCCATGAGCTTGGAGATTTGCTCCTCAATTTGGTCCTATGGAACTTGACGTGTAAATAAAAATAAACAATAAACAGTTCCAGAAAATTACTCCAGTATCTTCTTCTAATATGCCACCACACAAGCTAGCATTGTAAAAACAAACCAAGGTTGCCACAAGTTTCCCCTGATGAAATTTCTGATATTTCCCTGATTTCCAGACAAGTTTTTGCATTTTTCCCTGACAAATTTTGAGATCTCAAGCGGAAGTAAAGACGTAAGTTGACAAAAAAAGACTTCTGCATTTCTCCCCCGTGTGAGCAAACATCTTAAGTACTAACATCAACATCTTTTGTAATGAACTGTTTTTAAATGCAGAAAACAAGCCAAATGGTATGTGTGTTTCATTAAGAATACTGTTGTTATTTTATTTCAATAAAATGAAACACATTTGGTGACAAATGTATGCATTTTGTTGGAGTTGCAAGACAGATTTAAAAGACCTTCACTGATTTCAGAAAAAACTTCAGAAAAAGTAGGTCTCTTGGAAGAAGTGTATAAGGCAGGCAAGAGTTGTGTATATCAACGCTGTAGGAGACCACCAATAACATGTTGGTACTACTATGTACGTTATAGTTGGTTATTAACCACAGTGATATGTCTATTATATTACAGGTATCGTCTGATTTTTCTTTCAAGAATAGTGTACAAACCACCAGCAAGTGCCATAATTTTCTTTTTCTTATCATCTATATTTTCTAATATATCAGTTATTTTTGAAGTGCCAAAATGTACTAGAATAAATAAAGTGTCTATAACACGCTGCACTGAACAATGTACTTGATGTGAGATACTCGCAATTCATGAAATCCATTGCCCATGGCCTCTGGCCTGCTGAGGAGCACCACAGTCCTAGATCCTTGGATAAACCACGAAAATCAACCGCATTATGCCACACACAAACAGACCTGGCCTGATTGGTGGGACTTGCAGGGCTTGCACTTTAGTGAGAAATGATGGGCTTCGAATCGGCAGGCCCAATCCGTTAAAGATACCAGCAGAAATGGCCTGTGGTTCTGGCCCATACTGAAAGTCCACTCATGTAGCCAGTTATTCACATGTCACAGTCACCATGTCAATAAATGAGACTGCAGTGATCAATCCATGCAACAGATAACTTGCACAAATACTCTGGGAATCAATACTAATGAGGATAGTTTGCAACTCGCTGCACAGGTGATCACTGAGCCACAGACAGAAACATAGACAAGACAATCACACTCTCACAACTAAATTTTCAGCCTTAGCTTTGTCCAGAAAATGAGAGCGCGCGCGCGCACACACACACACACACACACACACACACACACACACACACACACACACACACACACACACATTCGAACAGTCACTCAAACACAACTCATGCACATGTGACTGCCGTCTCCAGTCACTGTATCAACAATCTCTACGAATCAGATCCAAACAAATCATTCCTCACACCTCCGTGCCTGTTGTTGGCAGCTGCTAGGCTAGTGGCAGCACTGACTGCAAGCTGAGAAGCAGTAAGAATGAGGGAATAGGAAGCAGTGCATGTACTCAGATGCACCCAGCCAGTAATGATGGATGACATCTCAGTAAACAAACCATTTCATCTACTAAGACAAAAACAAGATTTTCCAGGGTTTTTCTTTTTTTTTTTTTTTTTTTTCAAATTTCCCCGATATATCCCTGATTTCCCTGACACTTTTGAAATTCCCTGATATTTCATGATTTCCCTGATTACCAGAACTTGTGGCAATCCTTTCTTTTCCATTTAACCAGACTGAGCCACAGCAATGCATGGCCATGTGGGTTTGAAAACCACAGTACTTTATTACAAATTCCACTGTTGGAGGAGGTGTGCAAGTTTGCAGTTTTGACATATTCAGACCATTCCTAGGGATGAAAGAAGTAATTAGTGAGGAACTGCTATGACAAACCAGGAAACAAAGAAACCCCAACCATTAACTTTCAAATTCACGTACTCAGCACTGAGCTATACATAAAACCTCACTGGATGATGGAGCTGTTCATAATGAGGCAATATCTAATTCCCAGACACATTAAAGTGAATACTTTCAGTTGAAAGTGGCTCATATTAGTTTCATCATAGATGACTGCATGGTTTAGAAAACACTAATTTGTTGATTACCATCACTAGCAGATTGTTCTCAAACTTACTCACAAGACCCTTTTCTCAACAGCATGGAAAGAATAACATTCAGAGTTACTTAATTGCTTGTAGATGTCTCTCTGGGTTTGTTTGCTTGTTTGCTTTCTGTATTAGGAGTCTTGTAGTTTGCCAATTTCTACCATGCAGTTGTCATCCACAAATAAAATTTTAACTACACTATTGAATATTAGCAGCAGTTTTAGTCCTAATATTCACTGCTGATTTTTTTTTTTTTTTTTTTTTTTCCCACAACCAGCACCTATGATTGGAGTTTTCACTAGCTGCATTTCCTACACTTAGTACTCCTACTTTGTTTAATATATTATGGCCAACATTTCAAATGCTTTAAGAAAATGTAATAATATAGGAATTACATATACCTTTGATGAGAGATGAAATCATTCACAGGAGGAGAAATCATTTATTGTACAATTTTTTTCCAATTTATATAATAAATTCTGTTAATTTTTGGATCAGTGTGTGTCCTCTAAGCTGTCTACCAATTTCCTGGTAATAGCAGGGATTTTGACCAATTTTCCACCCTTCATTTTGTAAATTTCTTTTAGTGCATTCTTGCAACTATGATATCAACTTCTTTAGTGAAATGTGCTGAGTACCCAAATTATTGCACAAACCTTCCTTTATTTGTAAGTATCAGACATGACACTCTTTTTGAAATTTTAATTTCTTCAGTTGTACTGTCGTCCAAAGTGCTGTGACTACAATCTTAAAACAGTATTACCATTTTGTAATCAATAAAACTAATTATTACTTATTTCTTGTAGATTTTCACCTTATTAAATTGCTTTATTAACTTTTAAATGGTTTGTCATTTCTCACTTCATAACATGTACCATTAACCACACATGCACTAGGCTCCCCAGCGCTGTACAGTTAGTGTTACTGCAGTACTGTAAGGCTACAGTTCAACAAATAGATCTTTTAGTTAACATTTAACTGGGTAATTGTATAGGGAAATGATTGGGAACTCATTGTGATCTTGTATCTTGCTTTGACAGCCTCCTCTTCAGGTTCCACATTTAATAAGTAAGCTGTCAGAAATACAGCAGTTTACGTTTATGCCTCCTCCAAGGTAGTTACTGCTGTTACCTAAATGTATCCTAAAAAACATGACTTATTGCAACATCAATTTGACAAAATGTTGCCAAATAACCATCCTCTACACATTTTCATTAATTATTTCAACTAAGATTCAGCTCCAAGTCATTTTGGCTTAGGCTAAACACAGTAAAGCTCCAACACTACATCTGCATGGCTACTCTACAGTTCACATGGTGTGTGCCTGGTGGATGGTTCATCAAATCACTTTCACACTATTTCTCTACCAGTCCACACTCTAAAAGCGTGCAGGAAAAATGAACATTTAAATCTTTCCATGCAAGCTCTGCTTTCTCTTAAATTTTAACATCAAGGAGGACATTGGAGATTCAAATTTCATGAAAAGATCTCACCGCAATAAAAAATGCCTTTGTTTTAAGATTGTCACCTCAGCTCGTGTGTCATATCCATGATACTCTTTCCCCTGCTTCACTATAATATAAAACAAGTTGTGTGTCTTTGTACTTTTTTGATGTCCTTGTCAATCCAACCTGGTAAGGATCCCATACTGCACAGCAGTGATATAGCAGAGAATGGACAAGCATAGTGTAGGCAATCTCTTTAGTAGACCTGTTGCACCTTCTAAGTGTCATGCCAATAAAACACAATCTTTGGTTTGCCTTTCCCACAACATTATCTATGTGACTGCTCCAATTTCAGCTCTTTTTAATTGACATCCTTTAGATTTTTGTGATTTATCGTGTAACTGAAATGTAATGGATTTCTTTCAGTACTCATATCAGTGAATTCACACTTTTCATTATTTAGTGTCAATTGCCGCTTTTCACACCATACGGATATCTTGTCTAAATCATTTTGGAATTGGTTTTGATCATCTGATGACTTTAATAGATGCTGAATGACAGCATCATTTACAAATAATCTAAGATGACTTCTCAAATTGTCTGCTAAATCATTTATATAAGTTAGGAACAGTAAAGGACCTATAATACTTCCTTGGGGAACACCAGATATCATTTCTGTTTTACTTGATGACTTTCCATCAGTTACTATGAACTGTGATCTTTCCAACAGGAAATCATGAATCCAGTCACATAACTAAGACAATATTTCACAGATACACAACCTGATTATAAGTCGTTTGTGAGGAATGGTGTCAAAAGCCTATTGGAGATCTATAAATAACGGAATCAATTTCAGATATCCTGTTGATAGCATTCAGTACTTCATGAGAACAAAAAGCTGATTGTGTTTCAAAAGAACAATATTTTCTGAATCCATGGTGACTGTGTGTGGCAATGGTTCATTGGGTTCCAAAATTCTACTGCAAATTGATGTAAATGGTATGAGTCTATAATTCATCAGATTACTTCTATTTCCTTTCTTGAGTATTGGTGTGACCTGTGCAACTTCCCCACCTGTAGGTATGGATTTCTCATCAAGAGAGCTGTCATATATGATTGTTAGGTACAGAGCTATTATATCAGCATACTCTGGCAGGAATATAACTGGTGTACAATCTAGACTGGAGCAATTGCCTTTATTAAGTGATTTAAGCTGTTTTACCACACTGAGGATATCTACTTCTAAGCTACTTATGTTGGCAGAAGTTCTTGATTAAAATTCAGAAACAGAATTTTTAGAAAACTGTATTCAGCAATTCCTCACACTGAAGTTTGTGCTAAATTTTGAGCTTTTTAAAACTATCCAGTCTTGGTAGTTTTGCATTCTTTTAAATTTGGCATTCTTTTTTATACTGCTTCTGCAATAGTGTTCTAACCTATTTTACATACCATGGGTAGTCAGTTTTGTCTGTTATTAATTTATCTGGAATAAATCTCTCCATCACTGTTGATGCTATTTCTCTGAATTCAAGCCACATCTGGTCTACACTTCCATAGTTTGGAAGGAATGCAGCTTGTCCCTCAGGAAGGCATCAAGTGAATTTTTACCTGCATTTTTAAACAGATATTTTTGCATTTTTTGGTGGATTTGGGCGTTACAGTACTCCGTCTCGTTACAATGACCTTGTGATCACTAATCCCTGTAGCCATCATAATGCTCTCACTTTGCTTGGGTTTATTTGTTGCTAAGAGGTCAAGTATGTTTTCACAATCATTTACACTATAACTGGGTTCTTGAACTAGACATTCACAATCATTTTCAGAGAAAGCATTTAGTATGATTTCGGACAATGTTGTATGCCCACCACCGAATTTAAACATGGAATAAATCTCTCCATCACTGTTGATGCTATTTCTCTGAATTCAAGCCACATCTGGTCTACACTTCCATAGTTTGGAAGGAATGCAGCCTGTCCCTCAGGAAGGCATCAAGTGAATTTTTACCTGCATTTTTAAACAGATATTTTTGCATTTTTTGGTGGATTTGGGCGTTACAGTACTCCGTCTCATTACAATGACCTTGTGATCACTAATCCCTGTAGCCATCATAATGCTCTCACTTTGCTTGGTTTTATTTGTTGCTAAGAGGTCAAGTATGTTTTCACAATCATTTACACTATAACTGGGTTCTTGAACTAGACATTCACAATCATTTTCAGAGAAAGCATTCAGTATGATTTCGGACAACTTTGTATGCCCACCACCGACTTTAAACATGTAATTTTTGCCAACATATCGAAGGTAGATTGAAGTCACCACCAAGTGTAATTATGTGAGTGCAACACCTACTTTAAACGTTATTCAAGTATTCTTTAAACTGTTCAGCAACTGTATCATCTGAGCTGGGAGAGTGGTAAAAGGAACTAATTATTTATTTATTCCAGTTTTCAACTGTAACCTTAACACATGCTAAGTGAGAAGCATAATCTACTTCAATTTTGCTACAAGAAGGACTACTTCTAACGGCAACAAACACACCACCACCAACTGTCTTTAGTCTAGCCTTTAGGAACACTTTTAGATCCTATGTAAAAATTTCAGCTGAACTTATTTCCAATTTTAGCCAACTTTCGGTATCTATAGTGATTTGTGCTTCAGGAATTTCTATTAGTGCCTGGATCTCTGGTTCTTTCCCAACACAGCTATGACAATTTACTACTATAATACCAATGGTTCCTAAACCAATGCTTGGACTGCGTTTGACCTGTACCCTTCAAGACTGAAATCTTTTTGTTGTTTCCCAAGACCCTCTAACCGAAAACACTGCCCAACCCATTCCACACTGCTCCCACTTTCCATGTAGCCTCTTCCTGTGTTTAGTGGACCCGTGATCCTATTAAAAGGGGCCTGATACCCCACCACCCATAGTGCAAGTCCAGGAATCTGTAGCCTATATGGTTGCAGAACTGTCTGAGCCTCTGATTCAGATTCTCCACTTGACTCTATACCAAAGGTCTGCAATCAGTGCTGTCAATGATGCTGCAGATGGTGAGCCCTGCCTTCATCTTACAAGACTAGCCGTCTTTATCAATGAATTGCAGTCTTTGGTTTGCTCTATCCACAACATTATCTATGTGATTGTTCCAGCATAGGTTATTTGTAATTGCAGTCCCTAAGTATTTAGTTGAATTTACAACCTTAAGATTTGTGTGACTTATCACTTAATCAAAATTTAGCAGATTTCTTTCAGTACTCATGTGAATAACTTCACACTTTGCTTTATTCGGGGCTGACTGCCACTTTTTGCACAATACAGATATCTTATCTATATCATTTTACAATTTGTTTTGGTCATCTGATGACAGTAAATGACAGCAGCATCTGCAAATGATCTAATAGGGCTACTCAGATTGTCTCCTATGTTGTTAATATAGAGCAGGAACAATAGAGGGCCTATAACATTTCCTTGGGGAATGCCAGATATTACTTCTGTTTTGCTCGATGACTTTCCATCTATTACTATGAACTGTGATCTTTCTGACAGAAACTTATGAATCCAGTCACATAACTGAGGCGATATTCCATAGGCACACAGTATGGTTACAAAACACTTGTGAGGAACAGTGTCGAAAACCTTCTGGAAATCTAAAACTATGGAATTAAATTGACATCCCCTGTTGATAGCAATCATTACTTCTTTAGTATAAAGAGCTAGTTGTGTTTCACAAGAACGATGTTTTATGAATCCGTGCTGACTATGTGTCAATAAATTGTTTTCTTCATGGTAAGTCATAATGTTTGAACACAGTATACGTTCCAAAACCCCACTGCAAATCGACGTTAGTGATATGGGCCTGTAATTCAGCAGATTACTCCTATTTCCCTTTCTGGGTATTGGTGTGACTTGAGCAATTTTCCAGTCTTTAGGTAAAGATCTTTCTGTGAGCAAGCGGTTGTATGTAATTGCTAAATATGGAGCTATTGCATCAGCATATTCTGAAAGAAACCTGGCTGGTAAACAATCTGGACCGGACACCTTGCCTTTATTAAGAGATTTTAACTGCTTTGCTACACCGAGCATAACTACCCCTACGTTTCTTATCATGGCAGTTGTTCTTGATTGGAATTCAGAAATATGTACTTCCTCTTCTTTGGTGAAGTAGTTTTGGAAAACTGTGTTTAATAACTCTGCTTTACTGGCACTGTCATCAGTGACTTCACCATTGTTATCACGCAGTGAAGGTATTGATTGCATCTTGCCACTGGTGTGCTTTCTGTATGACCCGAATCTCTTTGCGTTTTCTGCCAGATTCCAAGATAGAGGTTCATTGTGGAAATTATTGAAAGCATCTCGCATTGAAATATGCACTATATTTCGAACTTCAGCAAAACTCTGCCATCTCCAGGATTTTGCATTCTTTTAAATTTGGCATGCTTTTTTCGTTGCTTCTGCAACAGCAATCTGACCCATTTTGTGTACCATGGGGGATCAGTACCATTACTTATTAATTTACGTGGTATATATCTCTGAATTGCCATTGATACTATCTCTTTGAAATCGTTCCACATATTTTCTGTGCTTACATGATCAGGTTGGAAGGAGTGGAGACTGTCTCTTAAAAAGGCGTTAAGAGCATTTTTTCAGCTTTTTAAAACAGGTGTACTCTGAGTCTCTTTTTTATGGAACTGCCCAGATCTCACAGGCGGAGAGGCTTCCTCTAAAACAGGACAGCTGACTGCATCTGGTTCAGGATCTGTATCAACTACAGGTAGTGCTGTAAACCTGTTTGTCAGACAGATTGGAGAGGCCTTTCAATCAGCTCCCCGGAAAGTCTTTCACAGCATGCCACACCTTGGAATAAATTCCTATTCGACCAAGGGTGAGGGGTCAACCACAGTGTGGGCAGTGACTGAGGCATCAACAGTAGTGGATCAGTGGAGGACAAGTGCAACATGTTGGACATCCCTTGGATTCCCATATCTGCTCCTACATAGTGACGCCCACTGGCAACAGCCTAAAGCTGCATGACCAAAGCCAGCACCACCCGAAGCTGTGGGTGAAGGGTCACCAGCTCAGTCTGCATGCAAAGACAGCAATCACAGTCTCTATCTGTACAGAAGACAGCAAACCTCCACCCTACACAGTTATTAAAAGTGCTAGACTGTGCATAGTAAGCACACAAACATGCAAGAAATTTAAGAATTAAACTAATAACCACTCAGATAACTGAAAATAAGTCATGCCTATTTGGAGATCATAAAAATCATTCCCAAATGTGTGCTGTACTCATCTGTTCTGCTGCAGGAACGGAAGGAGCTGCCTCAATGAGAGCTCTGTGACATACCACAGTAACAATTGTAATTTTAGGCATTCGTTCCGTTTCACAGATCCACCATGAAGTGGACTGAGTCATGGTACAAACACAGCAAGAGAGGTGTTTCCACAATGGGGCATTTTCAAGGGGAGTTGGGAAATTGTGCACAAAAATTGCAAAGGTACATCTTTTATAGTCTGTGGGTGATGAGGGTGTGATTGAGTGGGGAAAACATCCAACATCAATATCCGATTTTCAAATACGAATGAGAAGATTTTCTGTTTCTGAGTACTTGTAGATTGCTACATTGGGAGTAATATGTCCAGGAGACAGGTAAGATTTTACTAATTGAAATCTCCTGCATAATATGTCCTTGAGGTGATTTCCTATGTTAATCAGAAACTAGTGTATCCCAGAAGTATGTAACAGTTACATTATTGGTAACATAAAGTGTACATAGTTAGTTTTTAGCATCTGCATCTGTTTGTTAATCTCTACATTGACTATTAATTATTAATTAATGTGGTTCAGCATGTTTTTAGACACAGTTGTCTAACATGATACATCCTAAATCACAATTTGTCAATAAGAAACACATATTGCCTTTCCTATTTCATGGTGAAGCTAGGCCTCTGGCAGCTAGTCAGTGGAACAGGACAACAGCTACAATAAGCCTATAAGGGAGATACATAGTGAGCCATGAGCACTCTGCCCTGTTATTTGGTTTTAAGTGTAAGATTAGCCCTGTATACTCTGCTGTATTACATTAAAAGTCTGTAGTATATTTCCAATTAGTGTATATTTCCAATTAGTAATGATTATGTTGAACTGAAAAATATTCAGTAGTGAAGTTCCATAATAAAATGTAATGTTATGGATTTGAGTCCAACAATGGCATCTTTGGAATGATAAATTCGTATAGCAGTGAAATGCACCTGCTGGTGATACTGTAAAACTCCAGTTGTAAGTAGCAACATGGATCTCTACAAATTATTATATTTTATTATATTTTTGTCTCTAGCTAAGATATTACTTTCCCTGGGCAATCATTCTAGGCAAGAACAGTTGCCGCCACATGAATGCTGAACTGGTGGACCACAGTCCAAGGACAGTACAGACTCCATACCAAGACGCAGCATACCCCAGCTTTCTCTCAATAACCAATCAGCAGGCACGTGACACAGGCCATGTGAGCGGCTCGCACATTTGCTTGCATAGACACACTCATGAGTCATGCTCTCTTGCATTTAGCCTCTCCTCTAGGGCAAATAACTTAAGTCATCTTCTGCTGCTCTCTCTCTCTCTCTCTCTCTCTCTCTCTATTCCCCTACATTCGCCCCGAAATATCTCCACCCCTTTCAAATATCTTTTTAGCTTTGGCCACACCCCTTGTTGTCTATGAGAGTGTCTTGTGGAACAACTCCATCCTTCCTGGTGGAACCCACTGTAAACCAAAACTGCAATAAAAACAAATATTATTTTCATTGTATTTATTTATGAATTGCTCCTGACAAACACAATCTCCATCCTGCCCACATCCCACTTGTCACCCTGTACAATACTATATGCAGAAAGAACTTCTGGGATGTTAGAAGCACAAATTACGGCAAATTTATGATGCATATTTCTACAATTTCCTAGGACAGCTATTATGTGTTCACATACGAGCTCCGAGACAACAGATAATTTACCTTTCTTTTGGTTCAGTTTCCATGCAAATAGTTGAACTAAAGCAACAGTGTTATGGAGTAAGTAATAATATACAGTTCAGAGAATAAGAGAAGCATTCGTGTACATCCTGGGCCAGATACACATAAAATTCCACACTAATTACCATGATGTAGTTATGTAAATTGTAGGTAAACTCAACACAGATTAATTCATGCACAGATGTTTCTTAAAAAGACACACAGAGGGAAATAATAGTACATTTAAAAATAAAGCCATGATATTCTAAGAGATTTGTCATATACATACACTACAACAAATATGAGTACTTCATTATGTTGAAAAGCTCTCATTACTGATAAAAACGTCCGCGGCTCGTGGTCTTGCGGTAGCATTCTCGCTTCCCGCGCACGGGGTCCCGGGTTCGATTCCCAGTGGGGGGTCAGGGATTTTCTCTGCCTCGAGATGACTGGATGTTGTGTGTCTTTCATCATCATTTCATCCTCATTCACTCGCAAGTTGCCATAGTGGTGTTAAAGAACTTGTCGAGCGGCGGCCAAACCGCCCCGCGAGGCATCTCCCGGCCACCAATGCCATACGCTCATTATTATTATTATTATTATTATTATTATTATTGATAAAAACTCTTACACAAAATAAAACATGTGCACCATGGGAATCTTTTCATTTTAAAATGTGAAAAATGGAACCTGAATTCTTGAAGTGTTAACCAAGCACTGAGTTTTTCTGGCTTATGTTCAGAATGGTGATACTGTGGTCCATTTTGAGTGAATCTGTCTTATTAATTGGTACTAAATCGATAAGAGACTATACCAGTAGGGCAGCTTTAAATTTTTAGAATTATAAAAACTGCCATGCAAGAAAACTGTAAACTCATACAGTAAGAAGTTTCATGGCTCTTTTTTTTTTTTTCAACTAAAAACACTTTTTCACCACAGTATGACATATAACACATAATGTAATGAAAATAAACAAAGTAAACACACTTTTCCACTGAAAGTTTCAGCATTAGCTGATTAGTTAATTATAAACTGTCAGCTGGCACTATTTTTACACTGAGTTTTGATGAAAAATACCTTTCGAGTGCATGAGACAATGAAGGTAATTTTGTTATTGCTTGTTGATTCTGGGAAAGTGATTTGATTACATTGAAGTGCTGTTAAAATCACTGACATCAGATGACTGGGTTCTGATATTTAGTAATTTATATTTTTAAAAGTTTAATTTTAGTGAATGTGCAGCTTTAATGTTAGCATATTTGTACCTCTAGTTCACACAGCCAAGGAAGATCTACAGCAGTTATCCACAGCCTCAGTGAGACTGCTTCATGTGCTTGTCATGACCAATTGGATAATGTAGTTTTGCTTAAGTTTCTATAGCAATGCCTCAGTGTTTCTTAGGTTCTAGGCAACTGTGGCTTGTGTTGTGGCAGCTGTTTCCACTTTTCTCTTGAAAGCTGGCAACAGTGCTGCTAGCTTTCAGTGATCTACTGTCATTCAGTGTAGTACAGCAATTACTGTATATATGTGTTAAATTCACAGTCAGAAAAAATATACATATAAATCTGTATACATACTCTGCAACCATTGTGAAGTGGGATGACAGTGGACATTTATTGTGATACCATATATTAAGGTTTCTGCCCATTCAAGTTGTGTATGGAGCTGTAATTAGTCTAATATCATCTTTACAATCCTTATTAAAGCAATAAATAGATCCTGAATAATATCACTGGATGCTTCATGTAATACTAGTTCTTTAACTTTGTGAGTATGCTTTCTCTGGACCATTTGCAAATATCTTCAAGAACTTGCCAATGTTCACATTTTTCAGTATTTCCATGATCCTTTCTCATGAGTCAAACAAACCCGTGACCATTCGTGCCAACTTTCTTTGTAAATGTTCAAGGTTCCCTGATTGTCCTATCTGGTATGGCGGTATTGTAAGAAGGAATGAACAAGTGATTTGTAAGCAGCATCCTTTATAAACTGACTGCATTTTCCTAATATTATGCCAGTGAACTGGACATCTGCCTGCCACCTCCTTGACCTACAACTGACTGAGCCTATGTGATAGATCCATCTAATTTCCTATGAATTATTATGTCCATGTATTTGAACGTATTGATCAATTCTAATTTTGACTCACTGATATTTTAGTTATAAGATACCATATCTTTTTTCCTATTTAAAGCAAACTGCCAATCTTTGCAACACTTTGAAATCTTATCCAGATCTGAGTTAGTATTTCTCAAGTTTCTCTCAGACAGTGCTTGGTCACAGATAACTGCATCATCTGTGAAAGTTCTGAGGATTCTATTGATATTGCCTGCCAGGTCAATTAATGTATAGTATGAACAACAAGAATCCCAATAGCACTCCCAGGTGCATGCCTTCTGTCGATGACTCTCCATCCAAGATAATATGCAGCAACCTGTCTACTAAGAAATCCTCAACCCAGTCACAAACTTTGTTTGACATCTCATACAATCACACTTTGTTAATAAACAGTGGGGTAACAAATCAAATGTCAGGAGTCATGAAATACTGCCTCAACCTGGTTTTCTCAAACCATGGCTTTAAGGAAGTCATGCGAGAAAAGCACAAGATGAGTTTCTCTTGATTGATGTTTTCAGAATTTGTGCTGGTTGGCTTTGGAGAATGTCATTCTGTTCAAAATACCTTATTATGTCTGAGCTCAGAATATCTTCTAAGATTCTACAACAGTTGGACACTAATGAGAATGGATGGCAGTTTTGTGGAGCCCTCACATTTGTTCAAGTGATTTATGGTATATAAGGATTAAAACTGGAGAAAACTCAGCTGGAAATTCTGTTTCAAATCTGACAGGGATCCCATATATCACAGCTTATGAGCTCAACAAAGGCCAAGCTTCAGTTTACTCACTTATGTTGCATTATAAGTAATAGTGTACACTGTAAACAGACTTCCATTGTTATGAATGTAGATGAAATGCAGCATTTTATAAATCCCTATATGGTCAAGTGAATGTTTAGCTCAGTGGTGCCCACATGTTTTCTGTCAGTTGGGGCAATACAGTTTCCCCATACATGCTGTTTAGAAAATGCTCATCATTTACTCCTATTGGTATCTACAAAGCATGTTTAGTGACTGATCTATGACAAACATAAACAAGCTAACAGTATAATTATAGTAAAACCTGTTTTTACATTATCAATGTTACATTTTCCCACCATTTATGTGATTTTCTATTGGTACTGTTGTAAGCCCTATCCTCTCAATTAATTTTTTTCTGCTACTACAAGTTTCACGATCGATCTTTGTGGAAATTACATCATGTAGATGCACAACCTGTAAGATAATACATTGACATAAAACTGTACAGTTAGTTTAGAATCTTAATCATTTTGTATTTTGTAAGAAGTATAGGTGACATTTTGAGGGACACTTTTAAAATGTTCCCACAATGTTTTGTCAACTGACAGCACTTTAAACTGCAATAAATCATCAAAAACAGTATTTTAATTTGTTTTCCCTCTTAAAGGCAAGTCATATAATGCACAAAACAATACACAAGAATCATTTCAATTGATGAAATTAGTTTTTACTAATTTCAGAAGATTCTCACTGACAAGCTCTTTCACACTCTCAGTTCTGTTTCTTAGAACATTAACAAAGTACTTGACTTTTCAACTGCATCTTTATGCCATTTGAAATTCACATACATTTTTGCAGATTGGTGAATTTTTTTGAATTGGTGTATGGATGGCTTATGAATGCATCATGATGACTGCAATGCATTATTTTTGGCAGAATAAGAACACACAACTTACAAAGTGTTCCTTTAGCTGCTATAGAACAAACCAACCATGGACATAATGATAACCAAACAAAATATTCTCTTTATGCCATCTATGACAGTTTGAAATAATAATTTTTTGTCAGGTTGCCATGGATCCAATAGTATCTGTTCTTCAGTTCATTTTCCGAAATCAGAATTGTTGACCAGGAAACTACTATTCTTTTCATCTAAGCACATGAAGCCAGCAGAGGTACTGGCTAGACCTATATTTTCATCATCAGTACAATTACTGCAATTTTGATTGGAGGTATTACAGTTTGATTCACCAATTTCTCATAATGTTCTGTCAATTTCATACCTATGAGGTACAAAAAAAACTTTTGAACGTCAGTCATTTTTTTCACTTGGTTCACTATGCTTTTATACCCAAAAATGCACACAATTCTATGTAAACGACATTCATGCATCACTGCTCACTTACAACTCATTGTGGACTATGAAAAATTGAGAGATAACTTCATTCACTGCCAACAAAACTCTCACATTGTACTTACCACGTGAATTTCATGACAACACATTGTAAATACATTCACGATCAAATGTGGACTTCATTTTCTATAGTCATTATGAAATTAATTAAATGAAGGCTGTCATAGAATACTTGCTCAATGAGAGATACCGACTGTTAGGCTTCATAGGTTTTTAGTTGGTTGGTTGGTTTGGGGAAGGAGACCAGACAGCGTGGTCATCGGTCTCATCGGATTAGGGAAGGATGGGGAAGGAAGTTGGCCGTGCCCTTTCAGAGGAACCATCCCGGCATTTGCCTGGAGTGATTTAGGGAAATCACGGTTTTTAGTAGTTCCAGTGATGACAACTTCATGTTTCCAGCAACTGCTACATCAAATTAGGGCCCAACAGTTGTCAACGATTATTTGAATTCTGCAGGTACACTATGTATGATCAAAAATACCCAGGCACTACTATATAATGCAGAATTGACCATTATGTGTCACGAGTGGCAGACTCGCAAGTATAAAAGAAGGTGGAGAGTATTGTGTTGTCAATAGCAAAGTAATAACAGTAGAATGGGACAGTCAGAAGAGCCAAGTGGCTACGAACGTGAATTAGTCATTGGATGTCACCCAAGTAACAAATCCATCAGGGGCATTTCAACTCCGCTAAAGCAGCCCAAGTTGACTGTTGCTGATGTGACTGAAGTGAAAACAACCATATCTAATCCAGTACCAGACAGATCTCACACACCGACAGACGGACCATCGGACATTGTGAAGGATGCTTGTAAATCATTGCAAGAAATCAGTGTAATGAATCACTTGTGAGTACCACAGTGCTACCAGCAGTGCAGCTAACACAATGATTGTGCATAGTCAGTTAAAAAGAATGGGGTATAAGCATTGAGAACCTCCTTGTGAGCCACACATATCTGTAGCCAATGCCAAGTGCACCTGGCAATTCGGTGGAAGGGTTTGAGCTTGGCAAATGCCTAAATAATGTTACTTGTCATCATGTGTAATGCCGACAATGAAGCATGGAGTGGGTGGTGTTGCAGTACAAGTTCCCCCCCCCCCTCTCCCCTTGTGTTTAGGATGTGATTCCCTTATTGCACTTAAGAAAAAGCTGACAGTGCACCGTGTCACAAAGCAGCATCTGTGCGGCAATGGTTAGTGGGAATAACATTACTGAAATGGACTAATCTGCCCAGAGTACTGACCTGAACCAAATGGAACACCTTTAGGATGAGTCAGAACATTGACCCCAGTGTACCACATCACTGCCTTCTCTCGTTTCAGCTATTGGGGAAGAATGGGCTTCTATTCTTCCATAGACGTTTACACACTTCATGGAAAGTATCCCCAGCAGAGTTCAAGCTGTCAAAATGACTAAGTGTGCACAAATCCCATACTAATGTATACTAATAGGTGTCTAGATACCTTCGATCCAATAGTGAATAAACTCCTATTGAGTATGTGTTCTTTTGCTTTTGGTTATCACGTGAACAGCCATTTGATGTGTAAGATGTGCTCACCTGGTGATGTGCGAACTGGGAGGGTGACTTTTTCGTTGCCTAGGAAGGTGACATTTTCAAGACAGAACTCTCACGTGTTATCTCAGATTTGTTTTTGAAACTAAAGGACAATATCAAAGTGCATGCTCCAGTAGTTTCGGCTAATGTTGGAAGACAAGCACATGTCTTAACAACAGATGTTCCCTCACTTTCAAGAACCTCTGCATGCTGACTGTCAAACATGGCATAGCTCTAAGATGGTTATACAACAATTTTTGTACATCTTCAAAGAATGAGATTTCGTAAAGAAAGCCATTGCAGTTTTGAATTAATAATCCTATTTGTAGTTTGAGTTCCTACTTCATAGAAAGTTTTTCATTATTGTAGTTCATTTTTCAACTGTGTTTTAATATGTTTATATCATTTTTACGTAGTTTTATCGGTATTTTCAGGTCATATTATTGATATTTTCCAGGTATTTTAGATAATAAAAACCCAGGACTTGCAGTTACAGGTCCTTTATCATATTCATAAACTAAATGACTTCTCACTAGGGCAGCTGCCCGCCCCCCTAGCTGGTGCCTCAGAATAAGCTAGCAGTAGAAGATATAAACAGCCGTTTTCAAGTATCAGATTTTCTACTTACAAGGCAGTGATCGAATAGTTTCCATTTGAGGGCATTGCTGCAGCATATACACTCCTGGAAATGGAAAAAAGAACACATTGACACCGGTGTGTCAGACCCACCATACTTGCTCCGGACACTGCGAGAGGGCTGTACAAGCAATGATCACACGCACGGCACAGCGGACACACCAGGAACCGCGGTGTTGGCCGTCGAATGGCGCTAGCTGCGCAGCATTTGTGCACCGCCGCCGTCAGTGTCAGCCAGTTTGCCATGGCATACAGAGCTCCATCACAGTCTTTAACACTGGTAGCATGGCACGACAGCGTGGACGTGAACCGTATGTGCAGTTGACGGACTTTGAGCGAGGGCGTATAGTGGGCATGCGGGAGGCCGGGTGGACGTACCGCCGAATTGCTCAACACGTGGGGCGTGAGGTCTCCACAGTACATCGATGTTGTCGCCAGTGGTTGGCGGAAGGTGCACGTGCCCGTCGACCTGGGACCGGACCACAGCGACAAACGGATGCACGCCAAGACCGTAGGATCCTACGCAGTGCCGTAGGGGACCGCACCGCCACTTCCCAGCAAATTAGGGACACTGTTGCTCCTGGGGTATCGGCAAGGACCATTCGCAACCGTCTCCATGAAGCTGGGCTACGGTCCCGCACACCGTTAGGCCGTCTTCCGCTCACGCCCCAACATCGTGCAGCCCGCCTCCAGTGGTGTCGCGACAGGCGTGAATGGAGGGACGAATGGAGACGTGTCGTCTTCAGCGATGAGAGTCGCTTCTGCCTTGGTGCCAATGATGGTCGTATGCGTGTTTGGCGCCGTGCAGGTGAGCGCCACAATCAGGACTGCATACGACCGAGGCACACAGGGCCAACACCCGGCATCATGGTGTGGGGAGCGATCTCCTACACTGGCCGTACACCACTGGTGATCGTCGAGGGGACACTGAATAGTGCACGGTACATCCAAACCATCATCGAACCCATCGTTCTACCATTCCTAGACCGGCAAGGGAACTTGCTGTTCCAACAGGACAATGCACGTCCGCATGTATCCCGTGCCACCCAACGTGCTCTAGAAGGTGTAAGTCAACTACCCTGGCCAGCAAGATCTCCGGATCTGTCCCCCATTGAGCATGTTTGGGACTGGATGAAGCGTCGTCTCACGCGGTCTGCACGTCCAGCACGAACGCTGGTCCAACTGAGGCGCCAGGTGGAAATGGCATGGCAAGCCGTTCCACAGGACTACATCCAGCATCTCTACGATCGTCTCCATGGGAGAATAGCAGCCTGCATTGCTGCGAAAGGTGGATATACACTGTACTAGTGCCGACATTGTGCATGCTCTGTTGCCTGTGTCTATGTGCCCGTGGTTCTGTCAGTGTGATCATGTGATGTATCTGACCCCAGGAATGTGTCAATAAAGTTTCCCCTTCCTGGGACAATGAATTCACGGTGTTCTTTTTTCCATTTCCAGGAGTGTATAAAACATAGTACAACTCTAGTGTGTGTGTGTGTATACACACTAACATGTAGGCAAGGGATTAGTGTCTTTTTGATGTGCAGGTGTGGAAACGTGAGCTATGGCGACATTATTACCAAATGCATCCAAACAGACTGCCCAACCATTGTGGAAAGGTGTGCCAAGTTCCATGCTGGTCGCTCTCCAACACAAGACACCGTTCAATCTGTTAGGCCAGTCACATCCATTACATTTGAGCACATGCCCTATAGTCCTGTTCTCTCCCCACGCAGTCATCATGTCTTTGGACCCTTAAAAAAGGCCTTGAAGGGTCTATGATCCCTCTCAGATGAGGACGTGCAGCAGGCAGTTATGAAATGGATTTCTTCATGCAGGAGGACACGTTTTTCACCTAACAGGTGTCTTCAACCTGATGCATCAGTGGGATGATTGCCTCAATGCTCATGATTTTGCCCGAATGGCATACTGATTCTGGACTGCATGGCCTTCAAACAGAAACTTTTTGATTTCCCCTTACATTTTACCACTTTAAATTGAGCCTTGCGGTATACAAATGATTAATAATAGTGAAGTAGCAGTTTCCTGTTCATACAGTTTTTCTTTCTACTACCCACTTGTCTTTTCCTGGGAGTTATCTTTCATTATGGGTCTTGTAAAATGAAATTAATTAATGAAGTACATTTGAGACAAGAACAACTTCAACAATAATCGTCTATACTTCTGAAACTATGACTACATTAGGACCCAGTTGTAACAGTATGTACCACTCATCTGTCAGATTGCAGTTCCAGGTCAATATAATTTGTGTGTGTGGCTTGTGCGTTTCCTTCTTTTGACCTGTTTGAAAGCTCAGCAATATTCAGTCTTGTTTATGTGCCTATCCATCACTCAGCACATCAACTACACAGGGTGTGCTTACCATTACCTCTTCCATTACTTTTATTCCACCCAGGACATTCAAGTATTGTACTCTGACTTTGTTGTACTGACTGTGTTGTGCATGACACATGTGCCTTGAATTTCCTAATATTATCTTTGTGTCACATGCCCTTGCAATCTGAAGGAATGTATAGGCATGAATTTTTTGTTCAGAAATTGATATCTACTTGTCTTGACAATGGCTGAAAGTATTCAGCTGAACAGTGTTACAAAGAATCAGTAATGGCCTGACCCTACACTGAAAAATTGTTGGACTATCCAATTCAACAGAAAACAGTCAAGAATCACAATGCTTTTGCTATCAGAGATATGCAGGAGACACCTTGAGTAGTACTGAAGGTGAGAGACAGGTGCTGGCTGACAAGATTTTTAACATGCCAGATGCTGTGGTGCCACACATCACTCCAACATTCCACATCCCACGTGTATCCCAGCGTCTTCCTAGCCAACAAATGATGGTCACAATTGTTACACTGTATTATAGTTTAGTGGTTACAAACAGGAAGCCATTCAGAGATCTTTTTTGTTATTCGTTTGCATGGAAGGTGATGCAGATGGATGCTTCTTCACGGTGGGACACAATTGCAGTATTACCATGAGCCGCAGTGCCTGCATGAGCTTTGTGTTTGTTCCATCATTCCACATCCCAGTTTGGAGAAGTGCGATGCACCACAAAGTAAAAGAGTGTACCATAAGAATGTATAATGTGATGGCATTACAGAATAGAAGTGTCCATTGAAATGTCAAAAATGTCACTCATTCAAATGTCAGATCTCAAGATGTTCATACAAGAAGTGTTCTCTGATATGTAATATTTACCACTGTGAGTGCATTATGAGATCCCTCAAAACTGGAGAGCAATGAGAATATTCATCTCTGTAACACAAGGTCAGTACTACAGTATCAAGTTGGTATAAACATTACCAAGATAATTACAAAACTTCAAAACTGAAAAGAATTTCGCTGCAACCCCAAAAAGAATTTCTAATAGAAGAGGAATTCTATAGTGTGGCTGAGTACATCAGACAGTGAGAAATAATAATACATAAAGCACAGTATGAGAAACTAGCATTAGAAAGTAAATCAAAATGAGAATCACTCATGTATAAGGGGCATTCAAAAAGAAATGAGCCAGAGTCTGGAATGCGCAAACCGATGGCAGGAGGGTAATATTGTGGCATGGGTAATGAGGTGTGGTTCCGACCACTGTGTGGAAGTTCACAGCCCGTCGCTACAGGGCACACGTGCACATCACATAACTATACAGAGCTAACAGCAGCATGCATCAATTGTCCAACGCTGCCAGTCACACTGCAAACAGTGACATGGAGACGTTGACAGAAGAGCCAAGATGGCCCCCTTCCGATTCACTTCCTGCAGCTCGGGAAAACAGTGAATGCCCAACATTACTCCCAAACCTTGACCACCCTTCACCAAGCGATCAAATCAAAACAACCAGGCAATCTCATCCGTGGGCTCATTTTGCTCCACGACAATGCAAAGCCTCATACGGCCAACACAGTCGCGGCACTCCTGCAGAAATTCAAAAGAGAGGTTTTCTGCCACCCTCCATACAGTCCAGACCTCTCTACCTGTGATTATCCCATTTTTGGTCAACTTAAAAAGGCTCTGAGGGGGAAACGATTCACCTCGGATGACGACGTCCAGCTGTACGTGCCCTGGGAATTTTATGGGACAGCCATTCACCACCTTGTGTCACAGTGGGACAAGTGTCTCAACAGCCAGGGTCAATACTTCTAACATAATGGTGCTGGCTTCTGTAATTATGCCTCCGGCTCATTTGTTTTTGAATGCCCCTTACACAATCAGAGATATTACTTCAAAAAATTTTACTTTTTAAACTCTGGTATTTTAAATCATTACAGACTTGTAATGCTATGTATTGTAAAAGATTATGTATTGTAAATTATTGTGCATTATGTACCATTATGAGTATGCTGTGCAAGTTATTGTGAGTATTTACTGTGTAAGATATTATACGTATATATTATTTAGATTGTATACGTAATGTGTATTACGTTACAAGTATAGAAGGCAACTTAGTGGACCAATAAAACCACAGTCATTTGTTCTCATCTCAGATTTTGTATTTGTTCTAGTTTTCTTTCATTTCACACACTTACAATGCTTTCCAATACATACAAGTAGCTGAGGGGATAGGTAGATGTTCAGCAATACATGATGCATATTAATTAGAGGTAAAACAAACACACAGATACAGATATACATTATTCTTACATTTCAAATTTTATCATGTAATACAGACCACACTTTAACCATCACACTTAAAATATTTCGTACTGACATTTTCTGTATACAAAAATTATATACATTCATACCAATACACAAGATGGCACAATAACTCAGTATTATAAGTAACAACACAATTAAGTAATCGGTTGTGTCAAAACTAAATCAATAATAGCAATAGATGCCAAAGTGTAATTTCAAATGGTACCTTATGTGGTACTAGCACAGCAGCACTCATTTAGTTTTTCACTGTAAAGTAAATTTTAATTCGTGACAAATGTACTTTATAACTATGTAAAAAAATTTTGCAGCATTGCTAGTGTCAGTTTCATCACTGTAACAATGAACTGCTATTATAACTATGTAGTGTATATGCATATTTAGAAAAAAATAAATAATTATCAATCTTAAATTTCAGCAAGAACATCACATTCTAAATATTTCAAAATGGGTCAACAATGATATATTTCTGTAACACTTGCATGTTCCATATTTATAATAATTTGTTTCTTTTTAATACTGTTGCTGAATTTGAAAGGACTGAATGTCAGACACATTTGACTGATATGCACTTCAAAACCAGAAAGCTGTATCAAGTGAAACATAATACAATACTTGTAACATTTACATCTCAACTTCAATAACAGTCCATATAGTGAGTAATTTCATGTATACTTACATAGCACACAAATCTAACTTGTGCAACCTATTTTATATTACCCTCAGTAAAGGGTCACGGAACCAAAATGAAAGCAATGGCATGCAAGTGATCACAAACTCATAATTTTGTGTTTTCATCCACATGTTTATAAAATCTGCTGGAACAACAAATTTTAATCACACAAAAATTATATAAGTAAGTAAAAAGATGCCATATACCAACACTCAGAAAAGATTATAGTTGAGTCTTGAATATTATGTTTCATAGTACACCTGAAGTTCTTTAGTATGCCACAGATATACATGGAATGTTTACAGTAGACAACTCCCAAAACATATCAACATAAATGCATAATATTTCATATGCCATTATGGGATACAAATTCCTTAAACACTGAACATCAGACAAACACAATCTCTCAACAACTCAGTCGTGTACTTTCATTAACATACACAAACACACACTCCAAAATGTTTAACACTCAAAAATAGCTAGATTCATAAGCTGCTAGACTGCAAGAAAATGCAAGGACTTTACACAGTCCTCTAGCGTAATAATTGCTGAAACATATAGTCATCAATGGTATACATTATTTGAACATCCATCAGTACAGACAAACAACAAGAATTTCATAAGGAGATGATTCACAGAGTAAGTTTAACACATGAAATCTCAAGAACACTTATTGCTTATGTCATTATCTTTCTGTGAGATAGGAAGAATGCGTTCAGGAAATGAACTCTCTCTGACAGGATAGCTACTATAAGAATACTATGAGCCATTAGAGAACACACACAGTTGCACTTATGTAAATGTTTTAAGATGCTCACTGAGCTTTTCTTTACTGATGTAATCAAGTGTAAACAAATATGACTACAAGATTATTTATTTCTTTGTAAGAGAAATGTCAACCATAAGGACAAATTGCATACTGAAACTAGGTAATTAAATGTGTACTTGTAACAAAGTTCCTTAAAGCAATATCGATAATATGGATAGGGCAAATTTCCTCACCAAATGGTAAGAAATGGAAATGTACTGTAAGTCTTCCTTGACTCAAGGTTCTGCGTGACTTTTCCAGTGTTCTTAAGCCTTACCAGTCTTTTTTCATTCAACACATTCCTCTCTTATACTAAAAGCAGCAGTCATTGGTTTAAAAGCTAGATATTTTATACCTTTCTCCATAGTTTTACATAATGCTGCTTGGTGAGTAAATATTCTCTATCCACATTACATTTTCAGTTCATTGATCAGTTCTATTACAATAATATCTGTTTGCTTAAAACTTAACTGGTAGGGAGCTTTACAGCTGCCTTCCATATGAGTTTATGTGACATAATGTACACTGAACAACATGGTTCCATTTTTGTGTTAATAATTCTACATCTAATTTATCATCTCTCCTGATTACAGTTCAGTAAATATTTGTACAGAAACACTGATATTCTACAGTTTCTAAATTCTCAATTATGGATTTAAATTAACAATTGTATTTATGAAATTGTGCAGTATTGCATCTAATAATCTAATATTTTATCAAATTGTTTGCTACAAGAGGACATACGCTAAAGCACTAGATGAAACAACACTGATAAAAAATATTACTGTATGTATTTATACATGAAAAATAATGGCCTTCACAATATCAAGAACAGGGTTTTCTCAAAATATATTGTCTGCTCTCCCCAATATTGTCAAGATACACAAGTCTAGAACACAAGTGCAATCCATTTCTTCAGCATATCCCGAAGTACAGGAGCATATAACTACTTGGCTCTTTTCAGTGGACTCACATGCAAACAATGACATCCCTGTCAAGTGATGGTTTGTGTTCCAAACATTAAGAACATTTCATTAAATGATTCCACCCACAAGTTATTCAACTATGTTAGAGAAAGTAGGAGGAAAGACTAAGAATTTCAAAACATTTCTCAATAACTATTGAATTACAACACACAACAATGAAAAAAAATTTCAACAGGAAACAAGCATATATCTTGCCACAATACTGAAGTATTTTAGAAGCAACATATCTCCATTCAGAGTTCAAAATAAGTAAGGTTTGAAAATACATTGCTTTGGAAGGTTTGATATTCTAATCATCTTTCATTTTCCTGGTTCTTTAGGCAATGTATACTACTGCAGCACAGGCATAGGCACAGGCAGAGAATTTCTTAGAAGGCTTAGTGTAAATTAAGAAACGAAAGAACAGAAAGTTAACAACAATACTGAGTTATTGCTTTCAATTTGAATTTGAAAACTGTTCTGGGATAAGGTACTTAGTCAAAAGAGCACAAATAAGAAATAAGTTCCAGCCCAGTTGTTCTTAAACAAAACCTTAAAACCTTTTTTTAAGATAGATAATGTTACTGTTTCCATTTAAGTTCAATATATGAATGAAGTGGAAAAAATTCTCTCTTGTGGACATTTTCCTATATAAAGAGATCACTCATTGTTACTAGATGTGTTGCACTGCAAAACAAATAATTAAGAAGTTCTGTTAATCTGCACTGTGTAACCTCAATCAACTGAGTAATGTTGCATGTCATTATTATGTAGCACACTTCAAACTTTATTTAAATGCAGGTGACATAGACTTCATCCAATGTGTTAAACATAAATATCATTTCTTAATAGATTAAGCAGTCTATAGACAATCAAATATAGGTTGTACACTACACATACATAACAAATTCAGTTTCACTATGTTTGTGGCACAATAAGATAAAAAATAAAATAAATAAATAAAAAAAAACTAATCAACCTTCCCTATGATTACTGCAGAAAATTATCCACATCATTAATAACCCACCGGGATACTTTCTGAAATTCCATCCACCTTGTCATCTGAATTGAAATTTTGAAAAAAAAAATTATTTTATAAAAGGACTGCAATTAAAATTTACAATGAAAGACCATATTACCAATGTGCTGCCTATCTGAGAGCTTACAATCCAACATTTTTTCTTCAATGTTCAGTTGCAGGAAAAACTTATCTTTGGGCCTTAAACTTTTCAAAATATACTTTGGCATGTACAAAAATAGAATTGCATTCACATAACGCATGATCAATCACATTGTTCACTGATTATTTAAAAAGAAAGCATTTACAGTGATTTTTAATGCTGTCTTAAACATGGCCACCAATCTATGTTTAAAATTCAAGAAAAAAAACTAGAAACTTGTTGGTTTCAAGCATTATAGTTTATTATTCTGATTTTAAACCACAACAGATGACTAGAAAGGGGTATGAATATCATCCATCACTAAAATCATAAAAAAATGTTATTTGTAAAAGCAATTAATGTTAGCAATCCCTCATACATTTGTGATGCTTTCATGACTGACTAGATTCCACAGTCAAATCTTGTCCTAACTACAGATCATGAGTGCAATTTCCTAGCTAGAGAAAATAAATTAAAAAATTTAAAATGAAAATAATAAAGAAGCAGTATGAAGGCAATATTAACATTTTGATTACTTACTGTTCTTTTAAATGAATCTGAACATTTGAAATACCCCTCTGAGACAATATGAACATCTAATAAATCTTAAGAATCATCTATATTTGAATAGGTCAATATCACAGATGATCCTGGAATGCCTGGACCAAGTTTCCCATATGAGGCTTCTTAAACTCTGCTTTCATTCTCAAGGAGTACTGAAGTATTTTCTTTCCTCTGTAGCTTTGTTTTATTCAACTTTCTTCCAATTTTCTACTGTTTAAGAACAATCATTTAGTTTATCATACCTGCAGAAGGCCCCTTCAAAAGAATGACAGCATCCAATAAAAGCTGAGCCATTCATTTAGCAAATGAAGTACCAGGAAAGAATTAAGTTGCTGTTTCCATAAATGCATGCAATGAGAAAAGAATGAATATTTTATTTTTCATCAACAAACTCATCTGCTAAATGAGTGGCACATTACCTTCATTTGAAGCTTTATTGTTCTACTAGAAGTTCTCACCAAGTAATGATAGTATTGTCTAAGAAGGAAAGGAGAAATGATTCATATAATATGAACAAAAAGTTTTTAATTATTTTGTGAATGCATCAATATGCAATGTAAAAGGGACAGCTGATACAGTTTCTACCACACTATTTTTCTCCACTATCACAAACCTTGTTGAAAGCTGAACAAAATTTGTAGTATTTTTTAAATATCCTGTTTAAGTACTATGTTAAATGTACAGAATACTAGACATCATTTTAAGAATAACAATATATCATTTACATGATGCAGCATGCTCCTACATATATTTTTATATTTATAGTCCATCTCTAAATTCATTATATTTATTTTTTATTTTTATTTATTCAGCGGTTTTTACTTACACATTACTTAAGGAAATGCAGACTTTTTCATTTTTAATGTGTTTCATGAGAAATTGCAGTGAAATGGCATGTGTATTAACTACTTGTAATACAAACACAAAACAACACAGATGTAACAGTCATATCGCAAGTTATACAATAATCTGTGTGCCTCAATTCATGTGTGTGTCATGCATACTAATCTTATTGTACTCACACTTAAGTGAGCATTGTACTAAATGAAATTAAATCACATGACAATGAGTTTGACCATGTTTTGTTTTGGAATGCATCATTTAAAACTAGCAGACATATGAGATTAATAACACAAATCTCATAAATATTTTTAGTTTTCATTGCTGCAAGGACTATCTACAACCCTTCTCTCTTCCCATTATGAAATGGTTTCATGAAGTATGGTGTAATATTACCTCTGTAACAACCATGTTCTTTTCCTTTTTGAAAAAGAAATGACTATGAGAAAATACTTGTACAAGGGTTATAAACAAAGAAGTACTTTTTCGAAAATTACTTCTTAATGCTGAATGCTCCAAGAAATAAAAGAACTACTTTTCCTAAATTGCTCATATATATCAGTTTATAGACAGCGAAGGTAGAGTACAAGTAATACCATTAGTGCTTAATTCATATTCTACAAGAGAATCAACACTGACAAGAACTTTCAGCAATAATTATTGTCCCTGCACTGTTTGAATGCAGTCATGAATCAACAGACTCTTAATCAGACTGACAGAACCAATACTGGGTATTAGCTCTGTTAATGGCCGCACCCCACCTAGCAATCAAGTAAATTACTCAAAGTGGGTACAGCCTTCACAAACAATTTCGTAATTAACAAAACACCAACAGAGCAATCAAATAGTGAAAGTACATAATACATGACAGTTTCCAACAGTCTTACCTAAGAGTATTGTTTTCTGATTTCACATAAAAAAATCTGCTTATTCCTTGGAACATTTCAATCCAAATAAATTGGTTTTATGAATCAGCATGCAGTATCGTTCATAAAATTGTATAACTGAAGAGCTTACTAACAATTACCAAGTATCTGGATGGAAACAACACACATGTCAATATGAGAACAGTAGTAACAGCTGCAAATTGTAGTTTAATACAAGAGACAGTTCACGGCAGAGGGACAATAACCTGTACGTAAGTTACAGGGAAATATCCAGTTCGGCCATTGACGGTGCCTTCATACCAGTTCTCATCAATTTTGTTTGTTAGTGTTATTGTTTCTCCTTCCTGAAAGTGAAATACACAAAATAACTGTTAGCAGATCTGTAAAAACATAGCTTAAAAAAATAACATTTCTACAGCTCGAAGTTCCCATTCAAAAATATAAAGAATAAAGTTAAGAAGATAAGAACATACATTTCAGTAATACACAAAACTTTCATGGAAGAAATATATATAGTACTTACACAAAACAGAAAGTTACTTCATTCACAACTAAAAGTAGATATTTCTTTTTAATTCTAACAATAGATTTAATAACAGACTTATCACCATTACTAACACATATAACTATTAGCTGTTCAAGCCTCCAACAGCTCCTAAAACGTAACTTTGTAAACAATTTAAGTTTTGAAATTCATTGACAAAGTCAAAATTATGAGGAATAATCATAATCATAGACATGTGCTTAAAATAGATATTGTTGCACTGTCTTGTTTGTTTAAAATAATGCCAATAAGGTCTACTTCTTCAGCTTGCATTACACTTACTTTTCTGAAAACTATGAGGATTACTGTGAGGAGCAAAATGAGTACTTTCACAAAGATATGTAGGAGACAAAGAGAGATGCTATGATTATTGGGCTGTCAATGAGCTTGCTGACTACTGACTGTGCTTCAAGAGTAACATTTCACAATCAAAACCAAAACAAAATTCTTCAACTGCTTTCTTTTAGACTCATGTTATCGGATTTTAATGCCATGTACAGGATTGTTCAGTGACTGAAAAAAATATTTGTTACAATGATCTCTGGCAACATGGCTGCCAGACTGGCAGAGAAGGCATTCTGCGTGATGAAGTTCTGTGCAAGACTTAGCCTGCGACCGTAGTGTGTGAGAAATTCAGGACCACATTCCAAAAAGCTCCACCTGCCAGACAATCCAGTTATTTGTGGGTACAGATGTTTAAGGAAACAGGATGTCTTTGTAATGGCAGAAGGAGTGGGTGGGCATCAACATCTGAGGAGAAGTTGAATGGATCAGGGAAACATTCCTCATTCAGTATTGTCTCGTTCAAATCATAAGCTAGGAATTCTGCAACCAATTGCTTGGAGAATGCTGGAAAAATGCCTCAAAACTCAACCATGTTGAATTCAGCTGTTCCAAGCCATTTCACATGGCAATAAATGTTTTCAGAAATGAAGGACTATTTTACCTGCAGGTTGATTTTCAGTGATGAGGTTACCTTTTACCTGAACTGTGCAGTAAATTAGAATAACATGTGGATATGGGGAGCAGAGAATCCCCACAGAGAACTGAACATGTCTGTGGATCTGCAAAGGTTAATATATGTTGTGCTTTGCCAAGGCAAAAAGTGTGTGAACCCCCCCCCCCCCCCCTCCTTTCCATAGGCAACAATCCGCGTGCTTCCTAACCTGGACATGCTTCTGCTATCGCTTATCCTGAAATTGCAAGAGGCCAGCGATGATGTCATTTCTCAACAGGATGGCACTCCAATATACTTTCACACTGATGTGCTTGAGCTATTAACATCATATTTAAATACTGAGAGTGAACATAAATTTAATATGATTTAGCAAACTGAACCACATTTGCAATTAAAAATTGAGAAAGAGAGAGAGAGAGAGAGAGAGAGAGAGAGAGAGAGAGAGAGAGAGAGAGAGAGAGAGAGGGAGAGAGAGATTAAAAGATGGAGAGTCTACTAAGCTCAATACTGGAAAAGTGGCTGGTGTAACCTGTAACATCAGTGTGACCATCACTCAGTTACACACACTGAAATACATATTTCCATTTTGGCGTCCTGTATTAAGTTTCCTAGACTTTTATATTTTACAATAAGCTACACTTCACGCTGCATCAATAACAAAAATTTTCGAAAAAATTTGTACAGCTTCAATCTGCCACATTTAAATGAGCCCTCCAGAGTCCCAAGCAGAAATTAGTTTTACTTTAACAAATTTCTGAATAAACAGCTTCAATCACCATTGCCCTTATAGGTTCTCTTTTGCAAACTCCGATTGGGTGCCTCCACTAGCAACTACAAACACTATCAACTGAATGTGGTTTGGAGACTTCCACATGAGAACACAATGTTGCAAGATCGCACATGACAATGTCGAGACTAGACTTCACTGACCTTGACTCTTAGGTGAACAGACTTTTGAGATGAAGTCCCAAATCCTTCCCCTTCCAGACTGAAATGCCCCCTAAGACTTCAAGAAACCAATTTAAAGATAATAATAATTTACATGATAGTATCTGCAAAGTCTGTGATCCTCACATGTTCAGCAACAAATTCAAAGTGCTCCATCAAACGCATCTTAAACATACAGACACAGAGACTAATGGCATTAATTTACCTTAAAACCTAGCTCTCCTGGGTTCTCTGGTTCAAAATCGTACAGTGCAGTGCAGCATGGCATTTTTGGTACAGCAGACCGTGCAGGAGAACGCATAGGAGATGGAAGAGGAGATGCTGAAACATGGCATTTTAAATATTAACAACCAAACGTATTTTATAAGAATTGATACAGCAATAACCATAATATTAAAAATGAATGATATATTGTAGCACGACATAATTTACTAACATCCTAAAATGTTTGTTATTGATGAAGTGTAAATAATAATTTCCGTTTTTTAACTTACCAAAGAGATCAAGGCAATGAAAGCAGTACTATAGGCAATTAAAACTAGAAGTAATTGCTATTCTAAGAAAGGAAAGATGTAGTGTCTCTTGCAATTAATCATCAGTATTCAGACTTGAATACACATCTCATCACAGCAGTAGCTTGCATGTGTTTAGATGTAGATATAGTAAAACTAGCTCAAAACAGAATCGCCTGGAACTAAAATAATTTTCCAAACTGGGCTGCCTAAAATTTGTCAGGTATCATGCACAAAAGAACAGTACAAATTTTTGATTACGTAACTTCACTCCAGCACAGTAGATTTTCATTTACTGTACACTGGAGAACAGAACACTGGACTATTACACTAACTGGTACACAACATGGCATTTCTATGTTTTTACTCGAACTGTAAATTCATTTATTATTGTATGTACATACATATTATTCCCATATTTATTTGCTTTACATTTCATTTTTTTTGCCACATATCAACGAGGGAATTTCCTATTCAAAATTGTTTTTTTATACAATTTTTTGCACCATATAATAGTTCCAACAAGTTGGGAGAATTTTTGTGGGCTGCAAATTCCATTACATTGTTTACGCATGCAATGGCTTCTTCAGGCATATTAATTTTTCTAGGGAGATCATTTTGTTCCTGTTCTTCTTCCTTTGTTTCTTCTTCATCATCCTCTGTGTTGCGGATTTCTATTAAATCTGTTGCTGAAGTGAAAGTGGAGTGAATTACAAAAAGTCATCACTTCAAATATAATCATCTGCACTACATGAAATGTTTCGCATTTTCATTAATTCAGCAATTGCTGCAACATTTTCTTGAACTTTGATGGCCACCAAAGCATCTTGTTTCTCACCCCTAAACCCCACTTTGTTGAAGCACTTGGTGACAGTTTCAGGTTTTATTTCCTTTACTGCCAAACCAATCCAATTTACTGCATCCACGACGGAAACTGACCATGCAAGAGCAAATGCAGTTTCAGCTTCTTCAACACTAAGAATAAGAGATTGCATCGGTAATGACCTATAACAACACTTGAATATGTAAATAACCCCCGGTCCATGGGTTGTGAGAGACTGGTTGAACCTGGAGGGAACCAAGTCAATTTCACGTTTGATAACATTACTTTCGGGTGGCAGGCTGCATTGTCTAGGAAAAGGAGAACTTGGCAACTTCCTTTTTTTCATTTTGGCATTGAAAGAGCCCAGCCATTCTTCCATAAGACCACTCACCATCAGCACCTTTATATTGCTTCGCCATGTGCCTTGAAGCTTACTGACGTCTATGTTTTTGAAACAATGCGGTTTTTCCACCTTTCCAATCACCAGTGGCTTGTCCATTTCATCTAACATGTTACCTCACAGCATTACAGTGAGTCTTTCCTTGAACACTCCTCCACCCGGGGCACTTTTCACCTCGAACTGATAGTGATTTTGAGGCAGTGCATAATAAAGCAGTCCCATTTCATTGGCATTGAACACACCTTTTGGGTCATAATTCACAATTCAGATGCACATTATTGTCTTCCATCCTGCTGCTACACTTTCCTGCACATCCTTAGACTCCCCACACACTTCATTTCATGCATTGTTGTGCCTAGCTTTGAAACTGCCCAGACATCCTGTGGATACCTTAAACTCCATTAATTCCAAGCTCTTTAGTGACTTTCAGGGACTCACTTTGCAACAAGGGTCCAGATAAAGTTAAGTTTTTTGCCTGCACACGTACGAACTATTCCCACATTATTTCATTAATTTCTTCATTTCCGGTCTTCTTTGCCTTTCTTTTCATCTGCCCATTCCCTTTCATCCATTCATCCTGAATCTTATCCTTGTTTCCTAAAGTCTTATAAATTTCTGTTTTACCGCACTTGAAACACAACATAATTTTGCACACAGGGAGTCAAGTTTGAATGACAAATACCATTTGTTCGAGATCATGTTACTGCATCTCTTAAAGAGCTATTAGACAACTGAAACTGGCAGAAAATAATGACCTTGCCAAGTAAAACCATTGTACAATGGAACAATACCCACCTCTTTCACTGCGCACATTGCAGCAGAGTGTTGGTAGATGAACAACAATGTTCCATTATGTGCTGGCATGCGTCAATAGTGAGGAAAACGTGAAAGCCGACAAGCAGAGGGCTGATGAATGAACCGTTTCCTTTGATGAACTGTGCTGACACTGAGTGTAACTTATTTGTTGTTGTACAGAGTGGTGCTGTTTTATGTCTACAACAGCAGCGCTGCGCTGCACTGGACCTCTTTTCTTGGTTTTGCGCCGCTTAACAGAAGTGTTAAAAGTAATATCCTTGTAGAGACATGATGATGTTTGGTTTGTGGGGGCTCAACTGCGTGGTCAGCAGCGCCCGTATAAGTCCCAATTTTTACACAGTCCATTTTCTTCACACAATCCAATGTAGACACTCTCACAAATGATGGTGATGATGATGATGATGATGATGATTATGAAATGATGAGGACAACACATGCCCAGCCCCCGGGCAGAGAAAATACCCAACCCAGGCGGGAATCGAACCCGGGACTCCATGCTCCAGAGGCAGCAACACTAGCCCCTAGACCACGAGCTGCGGACTTGTAGAGTCATGAGTAACTGATGAACTGTAATACAGTAGTATTGTATAGCCTCTTTTCTGCATTATACAATGAACTATTAAGTATGTTCTAAGATTTGCTTTCCATTTCCACATTAGGCACGTTCTGCATTATACAAAAAAACAGCATATAAAAGTGCAATGAATGCATCGGGACTGAAATACTTGTACGGTGTGGGCACATTTCCAAATTATACATGTGCCAATTTGAGCAAGTTTTAAATCCAGCAAAGAATTTAAGTAAGTATACTAATATCTGAATGTTGAGCATAGTCCAAAAATGATAGATTATTTCCTAAACAGTATATCAGAAGGTTCACGGAACGGAATAGTGCTTAATCACAAGACATCTGACATATAATAGCACCTCAAACAAGTCATTATAAAAGTTTTGATACTGAAGATACACTTTTAAAAACCAGAAAATCTCTTCTATAACAGCAGGTAAGTAATAATGGGAATATGGTAACACCTAGCTGCCACATAGCTTTGTTGTGACATGGCATTTCTATTTAAGATGGTTCAAGAGCTCTACCAAACAATCTCGTTTTTGAAAAAGAGCTGTGCAGCGGTCTGAAAGAGTACTTGGTGGCAGCTGTTGTACTTGAATTCATTGTGCTAGTTTCTCCCAAACAAGCTCTAATGGATTACAATATCTAAATAACCAGTCCATATGGAGGATATCTTCACCTCCAAAAACTAACTTCATCTACCAGATGAGCTCAGCACAGATGGGCATTATCATGTAGGAAATGTAGGACTGAACCAACTATTCTACTGTCTGAAAAGTTGCTCATACCATTGCTGTGCCTTATCTCTGTACTTCTTAGCATTTATTGTATTTCTCTGATGTCCAACTAAAATGTAAAGCCCAGTATGACCATCCAACATGACATCTGCCACTCCAGGAACCCATTTCCACCAAGCTGGTATTATTCTAAAGTGATCCTATGGCTACACTGATGGCAACTTTGCCTTCAGACAACTGAAAACTGTAGTATAGTTCCTGTGTGAAGAGCACATTGCTTCATTCATCCCTGGTCCTGTCTCGTTGCTGAGTCCAAGAAAAAGAACACTAGTGTTCACTACCATGAGCAGAATACAAACTACCAGATTTGCAGCCTACAAATCAACTGCTCTGAACTTCTTAAAGACAGTTTGTTGGAAAGCTGTAACTCCTGAGGAAATCACTGAAGATTAATATCTTGTACACACCATTGGATTTCATTACACACTTAATGCTACAACATATTTATCATCATCTGGAGTACAATCTCATTTGTTGACCTAGTAATGGCCTAAAACAGACATGTCCTGTGTCGCTGAACAGCCAACAAAAGCCTGAAATGCCAATATGTGTGCCTAATACACCTCATGCACACATGACCATTAACTCCAGCATCTCAGGCTCGAATGCCAGCATTCTGGCCTGAAATGCTGGAGTTGCCAGATGTGTGTGCATGACTTGTGCTAGCTTTTGTGTGTGTGTGTGTGTGTGTGTGTGTGTGTGTGTGTGTGTACGTGTACGTGCGCGTGTGCGCGCATCTCTCTCTCTCTCTCTCTCTCTCTCTCTCTCTACTGACAAAGGCTGTGGTTGAAAGCTATATGTGACTGTCTTTTAATCGCCTGTCTGCAACTTGACGTGTCCTCTTTATGGTAAGTAGCAATTTATCTTTTGCTACAAAGCTGATATTCCTACCTGGAGTTTCCATTGTTTGATTAATCTGTGTACCAAGTAATTCCACCCTGCAAAACAGGATTCACACTGCATCTTTCTATTGAAGATGTTGCCAGGCACTACATGCTGCTTACTGTGAAATAGAAAACATGATAGATAGCATGCGTCTAATGAATGCTTTTAGTTACCTCTGAATCATGTGCTTATTCAGAATAAGGAGTACACCTTCCCTGCACAAACAGGATTATTCCACTTTAAAAGAAGTCTTCGGGGTCACTTCGATCTACCACTTTTCCTGATTTTTTAACTTTTGATATGGGTGTAGACCACTACTCACCAGGGGAGGCATTAAGTAGTGGACTGACACATTAGTTGGTGAGATTTCAGACACAGTCCTTTCTCAGACCGCTAACAAACACACTGAGCTCTGTGCATATTGCTATTTATCTTCACAGTGCTGCAGCCTGATTTGGGCACAAAGTGGTTTGGAAGAACTTGTGGATGAAAGAAAATTGTAGCATAATACAGGAAGACCTGCCGAGGGTCAACACTGTGTAGGGAGTGATAACTGACCCTCAGCATAAACAAATGTAATGTACTAGAAATACACAGACAGAAAGACCCTTCATTGTACAGTTACACAATTGCAGAACAGTTACTTCCATAAGGTACCTAGTAGTATGCTTATGGAAGAATTTGCAATGGAACAGTCACATAAAGTTAATTGTGTGAGGCAGATGCCACACTCAGACTCATTGGAAGATTCTTCAGGAAATTTAGTCCATCAACAAAGGAAGTAGCTTAAAACAATCGTTCAACCAGTGCTTGAATACTGCTCATCAGTATGGGATACATACCTGATAGGACTGAGAGGAAGCAGAGCAGGTCCAAAGATAAGTGAAACATTTCTTTACACGTTCATTTAGTAAGCACAAAAGCATTACAGAGATGATCAACCAACTCCAGTTGCAGACACTGCAAGAGAGGCATTCTAGCATCACAGTGATTTATTGTAAAAGTTCTGAGAGTGTACGTTCCTGGAAGAGTCAACAAATGTATTTCTTCCTCCAACATATATCTTGTGAAAAGCCCATTAAGGAAAAATTAGAGAGATTGGAGCCCACAAGGAGGCTTACCGGCAATCGTTCTTTCCATGAACCATTCGCAACTGGAATAGGAAAGAGGGGGAGTAACAGTGGTACACAAAGAAACTTCCACCCCACATTGCAAGGTGGCTTGCAGAGTATACATGCGGGTATAGACGTAGATGGATAAAGAGCAGGGGCAGCAGTGTATATGGCTGGAAAAGATCACACAAGTGTGGAAAGCATAAGCACATACGGTGAGATGCTATTATGGTTAATGTATGGGATCATAACAAAAATTCTAAGATGAAAGACAGGAGAAGGTTGAGGATGCAAAGTGAGTGAAAGTGGTAAGCAAAGGAAGAAACAAGTTAGCTATTATAAAGCAGGAAAGTAACTGGAGCAAGGAAAGTGGGTTGGGTGTAATGATGTGTGAAATGGAGTGAGTATTTTGGAGGCAGGAGGGTGGGTGGGGGAGGGGGGGGGGGGGTGTCAGTAATGAGGAATATACTGGAGAGCAATATGGTTCAGAAAATTTGGTCTACTAGAAAATATACAGATTGCAAAGTAGCCCATAATAATAAGTGAACTACATTACCACGGAACTAGGCTATCTAGAGTCTTTTTCCTAATCCCAACCTTCCTTAACTACATAGGCAAGAAGTGCTCCTTGAACTTATTCTTCATTTCTATAACACCCCCTACCCTCTTCTAGCCTCGGTCTCCAATAACCCCTGCCAACTACTCCTGTTTGCACATCATCCACACACACTACCTCCCACCCATCCCCCTCTCCAATCCCACTGGCTTGCCACTCATGTTATTATTTTCCAGTTCTAATTAACCTATACCATACTTTGTTTATCCCTTGGGGTTCACTCTTAACACTCCAACTACTGCTTTACTTTATTCTTCAGCACACACTTGTCTCTCATTTTGTGCATTGCCTTAAAGTATTGGGGTTATCCATTTCCCATTAAGCATTTCATCAGTTTCAACAGCTGTACAATCATTTGTAGCCCCAAACCCAGTAGTTGCCACTCTCCCTACTGCACCCTTCTTCCCAGTATCAACCATAACAGAGACCATACTTGTCCCACTTGACAGCAGCACAGGAAGTGGAAATGGTGGTATGTATGCAAGTTTTGTGGGTTTGTTACGTTTTTGATGAAAGATTTTGGCTTTAAGCTAAGATGCTGTTTGACTTTTCCTAGTTGCTGTTTGCTGCTGAACATCTTCTCCACTTGGTGAGTAGTAATATATCCTCATACAGAGGCTTTTTTAAATACTGTATTTACCCGTGTATAAGGCAGCCCTGAATATAAGACGACCTCCTTTTTTTAAGAGGCTCGTTGAGAAAAATCTACTTTTTAACATATTCTAACTCATCAAAATTTCAAACTTTTATGAGGTAATGGATCTGTTTAAAAAGTTATCATTACATTCATTTTAAATTTATGTCATTTATTGACTGCCTACGTTTAGATGATACAGGCAGAAATAAAATAAATGAATTCTATTTATTTTTATCTTCACTGCCTTTTTTGTTTACTTAGCCTGTTGTCTGTGGTATCAACATTTTTAGTCATCATCCTCCTCCTCCTAACAGGACAGCTGTGAAATGTACATCTCTGTTGTCACAAATATTTAGCATTTCTTCCTAATATGTTGCAAATTCTGAGGTTGTAGTTAAGGTGGAACCCGAGAAAGCAGGACACCCCCCCCCCCCCCTTTTCCTGAACACATAGTGGATTTCATTTCTATAGTGCTGTGAGAATATTACAACATCTCTTTCTTTGAAACATATCATCCGCCCACTGCTCTCTCATTGGCTGTGTAGAACCAGCAGGTGACACACACCCAATCAACTCCATCATACTTCACAGTAAGCGTCAACAACATTGCTGCACGAAGTACGTAAGTACGCTACTGGTCTCCTTCTAGACTTTCAATATCTCCTGCAGAAATCTATGCTAATGTTGAGTATTTGTCCAATTTTAAAGACAGTTCAATTCTGAGTACAAATGGATCCAGGAAAACTGCAGTTTACACATGGTAAATGATCATAAAAAGCCAACGTACAACGAAACTTCTGCCTGCTCAACACTCCCCTCCCCACACTCATTGTACTTCTCAGCCAAGCTGGGTCACTGTTTCTCCTCCAATTTTCCGTAGTGCTGTACTTGAGCAACAGTGAAATATGGACGGCAATATCTTCAATGGCACAGGTCATAAATAACAATAGTAACTAATACATAAATAAAATATCACAATCACTATTCAGTCCAATTTTAGAACTTTTGCTCTTCCCACAATCTAGTGATGTATGTTCATACTATCTCCAAAACAGGTATTTCGGCTGTAATTTATTCTCGCGACAACAATTACAGTCCATTTAATATGATTTATTTCATTTATTAGACATTTCAGTTTGGATTAATTTTCAAACCTGATTAAAAACTGAATGATTTTCTCCTTTATTCTAACTTGTGTACAGCGACCATATTTCTCATTTGCAACCCACTTGGAAAGTTATTACTTTCTCATAATCAAATAAGATATTGACTTGGGTTCGGATTTAAGTTATGGTTTCTGAAGGATACGATTGTTGCCTCTGAATGTTATCTTTACTTAAAAAGCTGCAGCTGCAAAATGTATGTATACGGTGTCCATACACGAATGGCAACTTTTATTGCAAACCTGTTCAAATACAATGAAAGTTTGTAAGTTGATAGAATTTAATGTTATTTCCTCCTGCGTTTCACAAACTTGTCAATTTCCAACCAGACCATTAAATTTTTGTAGTGGCTAGGTCATAGTTTCTCGTGTATCCTTTGCACTAGTGCCACGGATCAACAAGACTGTTCAAGCAAGGTCAATACTGTATCAAGCGCTTTGGCATATCACCTATCAGGAAACCTCAAGCCTATTCAAATACTAGTACTGTTTGATATGCCCTACCCTTTGGGATAGTTAAAAACAAGAATTTTACACAATCTTAATTTCCAAAGCTTTATCTGTTAACATAAGATGACCCCTATTGTAATCTCTTAGACAATGTGAAAATGCTGAGTTCAGCAGCAATAGTTTAATCCGCAAATATAAGACAACGTCGTATTTTTCGAATGATGAATTTGAGAAAAAAAACCTCATCTTATAATGGGGTAAATATGGTATAATCCAGCATTCTCTTCCCATGTATGAAAAGGTCAATCATTACAACACACTTTCCTTTTAGCAGAATATTAACTTCATTACGAGTAAATAGAACAAACATGGCCAGATGAAGAACTTTACATGATATAATTACACGATGTTACTTGCAAAACTAAGAAACAAAGACAGTGTTAATTTTCTAATATCTATCACTAGGTGCACTACACAAAGAAGTCAATAACAACCAACAGCAAGTTCATCATTGTTTACACATTCATTACCTACAGAATTATATACACTTTTAATTATCTTTTTTAAGGGTTTGTATACTTGTAATTTCTTAGAGTCAGGTATTCAAGGTTATACTGTAGTTACTGCTGAAAGCCACAGTTTGTTCTAGTCTGCAATCACTGGCACTTCGTCATTAAGACACAAACAGAACTAAGTGTAGTGGACAAGAGCCAGCTATCTAACATATCAGGTGAACAATGTGGCACCAGACGAAGTGTCTAACGTTCAGTGATTGCAAGAACAGAGCATTCTGTTTTTGTTCTACAAGAAGTCTTAGGACATGATGTAATATGATTAATGGAATGATATGATAGAATGAGGAAGAAATGATGAGTAAAGATGCCCATCATTGGTGAGGAAAAGATAGGAAACTACTAGAAGAATGGAAAACAAACAGGTGTGAACAAACAGATTCTTAAATGAGCAAGAATAATATTTAAAAAATATTGCAAAGAAGTTTACCAAGTGGAAATACAGAATGCCACCAAAAGTTCGACAAGAGGCAGCAGTAAAATAGATTAGATTAAGACATGACAAGAGCCTTGGAACAAGCACTCAGTTGCTGAATTTAAGAGGCAATGGGCAAATGACCAATTAACAATGATGTCATCTCTTCCTCATATACACTTCATTAAATGTTTATTGGTAATGTTGATAACAGAAGGTATGTCATGATTAAATCCTTTTTAATGTCTTAGCTCAAAAAGATGTGATTCCCCTTAGTATTGGCTGTAGTACACTGGCCAGATTTACAAACACTGTTTTATTTTACCTCAAACACCGAAATGACATTCATCATAGCATGCAGGTGATAAATTAATGTGCAAAAATTCATGTTTACAATATGATGGCCATACGCTATTGTTTTCAAACATTATCTATTAGCTATACTGTCTTCAAAGTAAAGTTTCATAATATATTACTGTACGTTTCAGTCGCCAAGAATAAAAATTACCAACTTATTTGAGTAACTACTGAGTCAGTTCTGTGCCAATAACATCGTCTAACTATAAATTAAATGCCAAAATTCCAGGTATGAATGTTAAACACTGTATAACCCACCATATCAAAATAACAATTGTGGATAAAAGTCATGAACATTAACACATTTAGCTGACTAGAGAGATTATTTAAAAAAATCAGATAGACATTAGAGAACTTATGGTACTGACATTAAAAACTGCAATAAGGACAGATCAAATGGAGGTAGTGAGGAAATACTTCTAATAACGAATATAAGAAATAGGAATTCTGGTAAATTACTATGAACAATATGACAGACAAAAGTTGAAGAGGCTTAACCCATGACAAGAGCTGCCGTAAGGCAGAATACCATACTATTACTATGAGCAATATAGTGAACACATTATTGTAGTCAAGATGGACACAAGGCCAACTACCTTTAAAGTAGTAAAAATTTATATGTCTTCATGCTCTGTGGATGGAGAAGAGAGTGAAAGAATTTTTGAGGAGATAAACGAAATTATTCATATTATTTAGGGAGACAGAAATTTAAATTTGATGGGGAACTTGAATTCGATGGTGGGGAGAAGAGGAAAGATTGTAGGAGAACATGGACATTGGTAAAGGAATGAAAGAGCTAGCCACCAGGAAGAATTCTGAAGAAAGTACAATTTAATCATTGTTGATAGTTACTTGAAGAATCATGAAAGTAGGCTGTATGCATGGAAGAGATCTGGAGACATCAGAATGTTTCTGATAGATTATGTAATTGTATGACAGTTTTGTAAATCAGATTTTAAACTGAAAAAACTTTTCCAGGAGCAGACATGGACTCTGCCCAAATTTATTGGGCAAGTCAGAACTAAATAAATAGCAGAAAAGTAGAAAATTAAGGAGTGTAACTTGATAAACTGGAAGAACCAGTGATTGTTGATAGCTTCAAAGGGTCCAACAGGCAACAACTGATTGAAACATGGTAATGGCATACAATATAAGACAAATTAGTGGCTTTGAGGCATGAAATAGTGAAGTCAGCAAATGATCAAATAGGCATAACGACAAGGCTTACCAAGCAGAAATCTGGAATGGAAATTAAACTTCAAAAATAAGGAATAAAAACTTTGAGGTCTGCTGATGGTATTGTAATTCTGTGACAGATGGCAAAGGTCTTGGAAGATCAGTTACACGGTCATGAAAGGAGGTTATAAAATGAATAGCAATAAAGGCACAACAAGAGTAATGAAAGAGTCAGACAAATTCAGGTGATGTTGAGAGAATTACATGATAAAATGCTACATTTTGAGTTTTGTTATTTGAGCAGCAAGATAACTTAGTAAGGTACTGAGGAATAAAAGCACTAGCAAGAAAAGTGTTTCTGAAAAAGAGAAATCTAACACTATATACAAATTAAACCGTGTTTAGGAGTCTTTCCGAAAGGTACTTGTCTTGGTAGCCTTGTACAGAAGCAAAATGAGGACAATAAACAGTACAGACAAGAAAGAGAATTGAAGACTGAGTAACATGGTGCTGCAAAAGAATGCTGAAGATTATAAATACGGTACAGAAAGCTCCTGGTGGAACGTAAATAATTTAGAAGATAATGCTGAAGATGACATGCTTAAATCAAATAACTAATGAGGAGGTACTGAATACTACCTGGGAGAAAAGTAATTTATGCTATGCCATGACTAATAGAAGTGATCAGTCAACAGGTCACTTCCCGAGGCATCAAGGAATTGTCAGTTTGGTAATGGAGGGACGTGTATGGAGTCCACTTCCTTAGCTGAGTGGTCATCACTTCTGACTGTCCTGCAGAGGACCCAGGTTCAGTACCAGTACTGGCAAGGATGTTTCCTTAGTGGGAGGACTGCAATGTGAAGTAGCAGCTCCAAGGTCATAAAAGCCAACTGGTGAGGACAATAGCGTGCATACTACATGCCCACTCATAGCATATCTGAATGATGCCATATGGCAGAGGACAATACAGTGGCCAGTAGGCATTGTGCAATCCTGGGCCTAATGACAGAGTTTAGTTTATTTTAGGGTTGTGTAGGGGGGTAAAAACGGTAGAGGGAGACAATGGCTTGACTACAGTAAACAGTTTTAAACTGATGTACAAGGGAGTGCTGAAAAGTAATTCCTCTGAATTTTTAATGTGAGTACTTTTAAACCTTATTAAATAAAACAAAAAATTAACATTCTACATCTTCATTCTTCATGTCTATATATGTTGGCTGCACCTCGCTGCCCTACCCTCTCCCCACCACATCCCTGTACATCCCCACAAGCACCATTTTACTGTCCCTCACATCTACCCCACTCTCCCTCTCCCTCCCCACACCAACCTCCACCCAGACTGCTTCTCCCATCATGCATGGTCGCTCGCAATCTGGCCTCAGTGTTTAGCAGACTTTCTGTCATGCCTGTCTGCAATTCAACATCTCCCCTACATGGTGAGTAGCAATCCATACTTTTCATAACACTGTCATTATTTCATCCTGGATTTTCCAGTGTTTTATTTATTTCCAAACACAGACACCCTGGCAATAAACACCTTTCTCCCAAGAAGAGGCCACTTTGTTGATACCATCACTCTAGAATGTTTCACTTTGTTGACAGACCTACAATTTCACCTCTGCTTGCACCGCTTCATCACTATCCAATTGAAGTCCTCAAACGTGTTCTTTAAATTTTGAAAACAGATGAAAATCAAATGGGGCCAAGTTAGGACTGTATGGAGGATAAGCAATGACAGTTAACCCAAGGCGTCAGATTATTTCAAATGCTGCAGCACTCATGTATGGGTTGGCATTGTCATCATGAAGGAGAGGGTGCTCCATATGTGGACAAACTCTTTAAATTCAAAACTGCATAAACGCATGCTATTTCTCACACATTGACATAGTTATGTTACACCCACCATGTTAGACGCTACAATTCACAGGTCTTGTGTCAGAGAGCTGCAAATATGTAGAAATGAAGATTAAAGTTGTTGAATGTTAATCACCTTTGTTTTATTTAAAAAACTTTAAAGAGTTTTCACGTAAAAAATTTGGAGGCATTACTTTTTAGCATGCCCTCATAGGTTGCAGTAGTTATGCAATGATGAAGAGGTTTCCACATGAGACATTAACATGTACAGCAGCATCAAACTAGTCTTTGCTCTGAAGACCAAAACAACAACAGGGACAGATAACCACCTGCTATACAGAATGTCATCAAATAATGTCAGACAGAGGAAAAAGTGTGAGTGATGCTTTGATGAAAAATTTAACAATAGTCAAGTAAAATAACCTCTATATCTTATTTGTGTCTGTTCACAACTAATGTATCTTCCACATAGTAAATGGTTGCCTGTCCTCCAACCATTTTTTAACTTTCAACCAGAACTTTCATATTAAGACAGGCATAAGTACAATGAATTTGAAAAAGTAATAATTACATGAAGACCTGAAAGCAATTAGTTAGTTGTATATCAGAATAACAGACATAGAATAAACTGCACGTCACAGTTGATAAGGGAAAGAAAAAGACGAATAACAAAAAGGAAACCATGTTCTTGATTAGTTGCCCTGACAAATGTTGTTGAGAAAATATATATGGATTGTGAATGCCTGACAGTCAGGATACCAGTTACTTTGGAATAAGGTTGGGCATCTCGGACATATTCTGAGTCGTGGTCACCTTTGTGCTCGGACGGCAAAGACTACCAAATCCACCGGTTAGTCCCTCAACCGTTAGGGGTAAAACCCAATGGGACCTGGGGCAAGTAAGGCTAGCAACCTGCTTCCCTGGTGCTTCAAATATGATGCTGGCAACAATCAGAGCAAAATGCCTTGGACTTTTGGAGGTGATGGAGTCCCACCTCTAATTTACAAACCAGGGACTCCTAAGATATGACTCGGCAAACGAATGGTAACGAGATGGGGAGCTATTAATATCAATGGGGGCTACTCTGGGAAGGAGGTAGAGTTGCCAGAGGCTGCAAGTAAGATGGGGTTGGACATTTTAGCTGTTAGTGACATTCGAGTAAGGGGTGAGAAACAAGAAGAAGTGGGAGAATACAAGGTTTTCCTGTCAGGAGTCAAAGCACGAATAGCACAATGGGGTGTAGGGCTTTACATCAGGAAAGAAATGGAACCCAGCGTAGTTGCAATAAGGTACGTAAACGAATGACTGATGTGGATGGATTTGACAGTGCCTGGCAAGAAAATTAGGATCGTGTCAGTATTTTCGCATTGTGAAGGGACAGATCAAGATAAGATGGATAGTTTTTATGATGCACTCAGTGACGTAGTTGTTAGAGTAAAGGACAAGGACAGTGTTCTGCTCACGGGTGATTTTAATGCCAGGATTGGAAATCGAACAGAAGGGTATGAAAAGGTTATGGGTAAATTTGGAGAGAATATGGAGGCCAACAGGAACGGGAAACAACTCTTGGATTTCTGTGCCAGTATGGGCTTAGTAATCACAAACTCCTTTTTTAAACATAAGAACATTCACCGGTATACTTGGGAAGGCAGGGGAAGCAGAACTGTCTTTGACTATATAATAACAGATCAGGAATTCAGGAAGGCTTTGAGGGACACATGTGTATTCAGGGGATTCTTTGATGACACTGATCACTATTTAACCTGCAGTGAAATCGATATTGTGAGGCTGAAAGTGCAGCAGGTCAGGTCCATATGTAGGAGGATAAGAGTGGAGAAACTTCAGGATAAGGAAATCAGGCACAAGTACATAACAGTGATCTCAGAAAGGTACAAGTTAGTTGAATGTAGTCAATTACAGTCATTGGAAAAGGAATGGACAAGGTACAGGGACACAGTACTAGAAGTGGCTAAAGAATGTCTTGGAACAGTAGTGTGTAAAGGTAGGATGAAGCAAACAGCTTGGTGGAATGACACAGTCAAGGCAGCCTGTAAAAGGAAAAAGATGGCATATCAAAAATGGCTACATACTAGAACTCAGGTAGACAGAGAAGGTTATGTTGAAGAAAGAAACAAAGCCAAACAGATAACTGCAGCATCCAAGAAGAAATCTTGGGAAGACTTTGGAAACAGGTTGGAGACTTTGGGTCAAGCTGCTGGAAAACCATTCTGGAATGTAATTAGCAGTCTTCGAAAGGGAGGTAAGAAGGAAATGACAAGTATTTTGGACAGGTCAGGAAAACTGCTGGTGAATCCTGTTGATGCCTTGGGCAGCTGGCGGGAATATTTTGAAGGGTGAAAATACGATTATTAATGTTTCAGATTTCGATGTACAATGGGATAGGAATGATGATGGAAATAGGATTACATTTGAGGAAGTGGAGAAAATGGTCAATATATTGCAGTGCAATAAAGCGGCTGGGGTGGATGAAATTAAGTTGGAACTCATCAAATACAGTGGAATGTCAGGTCTTAAATGGCTAAACAGGATAATTGAAATGGCGTGGGAGTCAGGACAGGTTCTGTCAGACTGGACGAAAGCAGTAATCACACCAATCTTTAAACATGGAAACAGAAAAGATTGTAACAACTACAGAGGTATCTCTTTAATCAGTGTTGTGGGTACAATCTTCTCAGGTGTTGTTGAAAGGAAAGTGCGAGTATTAATTGAGGACAAATTGGATGAAAATCAGAGTGGGTTTAGGCCTCTTAGAGGTTGTCAGGACCAGATCTTTAGCTTGCGGCAAATAATGGAGAAGTGTTATGAGTGGAACAGGGAATTGTATCTATGCTTTAAAGATCTAGAAAAGGCATATGACCGGGTTCCTAGGAGGAAGTTATTGTCTGTTCTACAAGATTACGGAATAGGAGGCAAACTTTTGCAAGCAATTAAAAGGTCTTTACATAGATAGTCAGGCAGCAGTTAGAGTTGACGGTAAATTGAGTTCATGGTTCAGAGTAGTTTCAGGGGTAAGACAAGGCTGCAACCTGTCTCCACTGTTGTTCATATTATTTATGGATCATATGTCAAAAACAATAAACTGGCTGGGTGACATTAAGATATGTGAACACAAAATAAGCAGTCTCGCATATGCAGATGACTTAGTTGTGATGGCAGATTCGATTGAAAGTTTGCAAAGTAATATTTCAGAGCTAGCGCAGAAATGTAAGGACTATGGTATGAAGATTAGCATCTCCAAAACGAAAGTAATGTCAGTGGGAAAGAAATATAAACAGATTGAGTGCCAAATAGGAGGAACTAAGTTAGAACAGGTGGACGGTTTCAAGTACTTAGGATGCATATTCTCACAGGATGGCAACATAGTGAAAGAACTGGAAGCAAGGTGTAGCAAAGCTAATGCAGTGAGTGCTCAGCTACGATCTAGTCTCTTCTGTAAGAAGGAAGTCAGTACCAAGACTAAGTTATCTGTGCACCGTTTAATCTTTCGACCAACTTTGTTGTATGGGAGCGAAAGCTGGGTGGATTCAGGTTACCTTACCAATAAGGTTGAGGTTACGGATATGAAAGTAGCTAGGATGATTGCAGGTACTAGTAGATGGGAACAATGGCAGGAGGGTGTCCACAATGAGGAGATCAAAGAAAAACTGGGAATGAACTCTATAGATGCAGCAGTCAGGGCGAACAGGCTTAGATGGTGGGGGCATGTTACACGCATGGGAGAACCAAGGTTACCCAAGAGACTCATGGGTTTAGCAGTAGAGGGTAGGAGGAGTCGGGGTACACCAAGGAGAAGGTACCTGGATTCGGTTAAGAATGATTTTGAAGTAATAGGCTTAACATCAGAAGAGGGATCAATGTTAGCACTGAATAGGGGATCATGGCGGAATTTCATAATGGGGACTATGCTCCAGACTGAACGCTGAAACCCATAATCAGTCTTAAATGATGATGTGAATGAACAAAACAATAACCCGCAGATCAATATTCCTCCTACCTTTCAACATATTTATCTATGAGTCTCTCATTTTTTTAATTAATTGACTCAGTATCAGTAGCACATTAAATTCCAAACAAATCTGAAAGATACAAGAAAACTAATCAGGAAGACCCAAGTGAGACTTATTGGACAAGATGGAAGGGCAAGATGAGAAATCCTGATAACTTAGGAGTGGGGCTAATAGGAAAAGCTGAGTCAGAGTTAAGAAAATATATCAAATGAGTCACAAAGATGGAGAGTGGGAGAACTAAGTAGGGGAAAAATGTTATGGGAGGGGAAAAGCAGAAGAATTAACATGAAAATGGAAGACAAGTAAACAGAGAACAAATAAAAAAAGGAGAATAATACCACAAAAATTGCCGTCTTGTACAGCAAGTTACTGCCTATAATGTTCTGAGGATTTGATACTGTGAGGGAGTACCCAAGTAGTAAGTGTAGTAATATAAGCACTGATGTCAAATAACCACCATTTAGAGGACTTAGGACATGGTATCACAGGGGAAAGTACAATAAGAAAAAATTGTGTTTTTACAGGATATCTTTTTTGTTTTGGTGAAGTGGGTTCGGAGGAGTGATGTGGGGGTGGGGTGGGGGGAGAACATAGATATTATCCTTTTAAAAAAAGGCCACAGTCTGCTACAAGAGGACACATCAGCATGTAAGAGTTAAAGTAGTGTGTGGGGTGGCATTCTTCATAGATTTATGAACAAAACAGTTTTAGTCTTAACTTCATTTAGTTTATATGAACTTTTAGTCAACAATTATTTTCTAATGATTGAAACACACAAAGGGTTATATTAATAAAGATGAAAGATGTTTTTCTTAAGTGCCATGAGAGCTTTATGTAAGAGCATGCTCAACTTCACCTTAACAAAAGCCAGGTAGCAACTGCACTACACTGAAAATGAGACCCCAGATTGATCAAGAGCAGCAATAGGTGAATATAGCATGAATAATAAAATTCTTCATTACCAATATACTACAATTTCATCACAATTATCTTTTAGGTTTCTGTTTCACTAATATTTCAGCATATAGCAGTGATAATCATTCTTGCTGTAAGACTGGCCACCTCAGATCATTTAAACAACAAACTCAGCAATAGCAGTAAAAGTTGTTCAACATTGCAACTGAAAATAAAACTATTTTATATGAACTAACAATTGCTGAATCTCCGCCACCATATGGCTCCCTGAGGAGCAGCATCTTTAGCTACCCACCATCAGGTTTGGCAACCTGTAAGACGGGACTCGTGGAAAACTATGCAGACGCAGTGCCACTAAGCTAGTGCCCTATGTTAAATGAACCAAATTGTATGTACAGGAAGTCAAATGTGTACATGCAACATACACTCATACACTGCTCTAGACAGGTCATGAGAGTCTGTCAGTCCCACCTGGCCGCAACTATCCATGTTAATCCCAGTCCACACACTTCAGAAATCAGTCCACTGGTCTCACCTTCTATATCCAAAATGCCACAGAGGCTTCCAAAGTTCTTAGCCTGTTAGGGGACTCAGCAGGATTCCCACCTCCTGATGACTCCCAGGGTTTGAAAGGGCAGTGTGTTCCTATTACCCACTCTCAGCAGATAATCACGTGTCCATAATAGGTAAATGACACCTGGGACTAGTGACACAAACCTGCCTGCTCTGCATCTGTTCCACTTACGAGGAAGGACCACCCCTCTGTATCAGAGAGGTTTAGGGCAAGTGATGAGGACAAAGAAATTGAATACTACACTACTGTCAACTCCCTCAGGGCTTTAAAGTCAAGAGCCATTTATCCAGATAGCAAGAAACAGCCTTCTTCAGAGCTTAAGAGGCACGCATGATCCACCACACACACCTGCTTGGTTGTGTGATGTAATGCACCCTCCAAGCCTTCCTGGATGCCTGGACCTTAATGGGGGACATGTGAAAGAATACACGGGTATATATAAGGTAATGTAACTTTTACTGTTTGAGAGATAATTGAACCAAATTTTACACACATTGTCATTATGTTACTGGCTGTAATTTGGATTTATTTATTTATTTTTCAATTTTCTGTCAAATAATTTGTTCAGGATATTGCTGGGTACTTTTAGAACACAGAGTACCACATGAGGAACTTTCTCACAGGTTACTTTACTTATCACTTCCAAAAATATACTAGGTTATTCTCAGTAATTAGATAAAAAAATCTGTGTGCCAATTTTTTAACCAATGCAACAATTTTTTAACTTTATTTGTACAATACATAGCAATTTCTATTTAACAAAAATTTAAATAAATTTGACAGTAATGCACTTCGAATAATTTTGTACCACAGGAAGTTACTATAACATGAACAAATTCAGTGGCAAATTTTGCCTTTATATGTCCATGGGAAATGGAGAAAAAAATATTTTATCACCACTTAAGCCATAAACAAGTACCCTAATGCTGCCCATAACCATATATTTCGTCTTTTTGGTCTTCATATAGCTCTTTTCTTGTACTCTGATCCTTCTGTCACATGCTTCTGGCATTATCCTTCACTGACATTTCAGAACTGGCAATACGCACATCATCAATCTTCTTTAACACGTTTTGAGTGAGGCAAAATGCATCAAATACCCAGTCTCATAAGGATCCTGATTCTTCCATTGTTTCCATCATTGAACACCAGAAAAGCACTATATGAGGAAATTTTAACAATAGGAGATGAGCAAAATGGTGTCTTTTGGTGGCTCTTCTAAATCAGTTTATTAAAGCTTTTGTTCATGTTTTGTGTTCCACCATGTTTGCATTTCTTTAACAAAAAGTAATTAATTGCTTCATAAATAGGCTCGCAGCCTTCTGTACTCTACAAAAGTGTTCTCTGATTGCAAGAAATAATAAAATATTGTAAGAAATAATAAAATATTGCATATAAGGATAGAGTTGTGTACAAAAGGGGCATGGCACTGCACATTGAAACAAGATGGTTTTTACACCATTTGTAGCATGAATTACACTCTGAAAATTGGCAACAATACTTATAACAGGCTACAGAACTATCTGGCGGAAAGCAAAAAAATTCAAAATTTGTAACAAATTTTACATACATCCCCCCATTAACCAGAACAGAAGGCCTTGCTGTACTTTGAGTTTAAACAAGCAAATCAAGGGGTAACCATACTTCCAGCCAGGAACATGACCCAGAGGCCCACCAATCAGACAGAAAATCACTTCTTTGGTATCCAAAATAATTTTGGGCAAGTACTGACCTCTAAGCTCCATACATGAGGCTGTCTAAGATATTATGTGGTGTTTATATGATTACTTTCTTGGTTATGGACTCTTCCTTCCTCAGTAGCACTGTTACTTCTGACTCTCTCACTGAAAGATGTTCGGGATCTCTAATTAACCAATTAACCAGAGAAATAACAAACACAATATCATGTGTTTAGTTTCACTTATTTACAAATTTATTTCTACCAGAACCCAACTGAGTGGTGATAAGCAGCACTTCATTAGTAATTCTCATATGATCTGATCTGATCAGTCCAGTTCCCTTCATAAGGTTTATGAACAACCAAGATAAGCAACCTTAAAACTTTACATTAGGAAGAAATGTCATAACTTAGTGGTATATTATTTAACCAATTTATTACCGATGTCCACCATTAAACGACTTGCCATGATATTGCTCTAGTATACACTTAGTTCATACCTAACACTGTCGTGTAATCATCTGCTAATCAAAGTTCATGGGCCAACAACACTAAATATAGCAAGACACAATCAATACCTCCACTGTCCAACAGTGATGGTTTGACAATGCCACAACAGCAGTGTTAATAAAAACTGTTTTCCAAAATTTCTTCACCAAAGACAACTAGAAAATATTACAGAATTTGAATCAAGAACTGATACCTATATGAGTAACTCCTCAGTGTAGTAAAGTAACTCAAATCACTTAATAACGGGACGTCTTCCAGCCCAGAATGCATACCAATTAGATTCCTTTCAGAGTAGGCCAATATAACAACTCCATACTTAGCAATCATATACAACCACTCACCCTCCCTAATGTCAGTTTTCAATAGGATTTTGAAACATATACTGTGTTCAAACATTATGAATTACTTTGAAGAAACCAATGTATTGACACATAGCATGGATTCAGAAAATATTGTTCTTGTGCAATGCAACTAGTTCTTTATTCTCATGAAGTAATGAGTACTACTGACAGAGCATCGGAAATTGATTCCATATTTCAAGATTTCCAGCATGCTTTTGATAGCATTCCTCACAAGCTTCTAATCACATTGAATGCCTACGGAGTATTGTCTCAGTTGTCGAATTGGATTCATGGTTTCCTGTCAGAAACATCGCAGTTCATCATAATTGATGGACAGTCATCCAGTAAAACTAAAGTGATATCTTATTTTACAATCTCTGTTGCTTCATACATTCATGCATGTCCAAAGGAACAGACAATGATCTGTAGCTGTATTAATATTATGAAATATATTCACAACTGCGAATTCTGCTGACATCAGCTGTATCAAGTACGGAATTATTACCTATTGGTAACACACAAAACTATGTACCAGACTGAGATTCGAACCCAGATTTCCTGCATATCATGAGCAGTTGCCTTGCCCATCTTGGCTGTCTATATATGCTCCCCAGACTGGCCCACACTTCCATATGGCACACTGTTTATGGCATGTGATTCAATGCCTCCTTTATGTGTTGAGTAGCAATCTATTCTTTCCATATTATGATACACAGTTCTATATGTTTAAGCATCGTCTCATCTATGGACAGATGCTAAGAACTAGTGACACAGTAAATTTTGAGGTTTTTCTTCAAAGTAACATCTTGATGTCTGGTGTAAAACATTTTGCTTTTGTAGGTTTCCCGGTGCATTCAAGATATGATCAAACATCTCCCACTCTTGTCATGTTTTCTGAATTACAAACAGTTCACAAAAAATTGTGACGGAAACTGACACCTACATCTTCTTCCCTGTCTTTCTATTTTGTATCTAATGTCATCCCTTCCTCACTGATATACTAGTTTTCTGTAGCTGCTGTAGTAGCAGTCATTGACACAATTTAATTTCTTCAGACAAATCACAACTATTTTCCATCCACTCAACACTGTCAGGACTATAATAATCAATACTAGTTTCTACTTGCCTCTCAGTTTCAATACCTTCAGAATCTTGCTCTGAAACACTCTGCAAAAGTTCTAAATTTTCTATTACTTTCTCATCTGACAGCCTATGAGTTATTTTCAATACCTGCATTATTACTTACACACAATAAGTACTTGAGGTAAAGTGAGACACAATAATCAGCTCAGAAACTTCAGTATACATTGTAACATGTGGTCACAGTCACGTGAAACACAACTGAGCATTTGCAGTATGCCGGCCGGAGTGGCCGAGGGGTTCTAGGCGCTACAGTCTGGAACCGCGAGACCGCTATGGTCGCAGGTTCAAATCCTGCCTCGGGCATGGATGTGTGTGATGTCCTTAGGGTAGTTAGGTTTAAGTAGTTCTAAGTTCTAGGGGACTGATGACCTCAGAAGTTAAGTCCCATAGTGCTCAGAGCCAGCCATTTGCAGTACTCTCAGGAAACAAGTGCATAAACAAAGTTAAGCAGTCAAAATGACCACTACCATGGTTCTAAGTATACAATGAAAACTGAAAGCAATGAGTATAGCTACAAATCTGTAAAATCTACAATGCAATTTCTGTTGAGAAGAAATAAAAGTCACAAAATTTCAAAGTGTTATGAAAAAAAAGTGCTATCATTATACACAAATACTGAAAACAGTCAATTTGATTGCCTCTACCACTCTAGTGGTAAACATTAGTCTAGATTGACAAGTAAACAACTAAGTAGTAATTTTTGATCAGGCACTATGAAAGTGAAGTATTAATTTTTGCTGTACAAAAATTTGTGGCCTCTCACTGTTTTCCATTCATTTCTATGGTATTCTTGTTTTGGATTATTTTGTTTTAGTATATCCTTTCTCTTCATTTTTCCTCCTCTTTCCATTTTCCTTCACTTTTGCCAATGAAGGACCTGTCTCCTTCCGCTTGACTTCTGTTCTCTTTTCTTCACTTTCTATCACTAATTGATCAAATTATCATAACATTTGGTCAACTTTAAAGTACTTGTACATGAACTCTTACAACCCATTGTCAATTTTCATTTTCTCTCCGGCTTTCCTTGCATACTGAACAGCTTCTATGAGCAGCCTTTCCCCTATTTCTTTCCCTCTCTATTTCTCACCTGTAGGAACCTCTTCTTTTCAGACAAATCTGAAACTATAACCATCTTCTGCCTATGTTTCTGTTTATTACCTTGGTGAATTATTTATGCATTATTCTACACAAGGATTCACCTAACATTCAAATTTAAAGGTAAAAATACTATCACTGTCTATCCCAGTGAATTAAAATAACAAAATTTCCAGGTTTCCTGCTAGATGAGGCCATCAAAATAGAGTGATGCTTCAACAAGTACCACTCCCATCATCTTTTGGTGAAGTGAGATGATGGAAAAAGGAAGGAAAGAAGATCAGGATTTAACATCCTGTCAACAGTGAGGTCGTTAGAGACCAAACACAACTGTCCAAAGGAATCATCCCTGCATTTGCCTGGAGCTATTTAGGGAAATCACAGAAAACCTAACTTATAATGGTCGGATACGAATTTGAACCTTCATCCTCCCCAATGCGAGTCCAGTGTACTGACCACTTTGGGTGACTCTCATCGAAACATCATACCATTCTGGTGGATTCTCCTGGCTGGAAACCTGAGAACTTTATATTAGTCAGACAAAATACTTAAGGTATCTATAAGAATATAATATAACTACAGGAAGGCAGCACAGGCAATGCATCGTATATGGGGAAGAATGAACATGATATCACAAAACTGAAAAACACTAATCAAAATCAGGTACAAGATCATAGTTGGTAATATCACTATTTTCTATTGTATAAAAAATTGATTTTCCAAAAAAAAAAAAAAAAAAAAAAAAAAAATGTTTCAAGTATTCCAAAAGCATTGTGCATATTTGTAGGGAGGTGGCATTCAACAATAGGCTATTTACGCTTATAGGAAAAGGAGGAAAGAATCTTCTCTCTACCAACTTCACAAGATGCTTCCCATAAACAAAGACATATTTTTCATGCGTGTACGTGCAGAGAGAAGAGCTAGATAGAAAGAGTTTACCATTAGCAGAACGTGGCACATTGCCTGAGGGAAACAGCTCCAGTTGGTTCGGTTTTGGGTGCACAGGAGAAGAGGCCAGTGAAGAGCCTACACAAGACATCAGAAGGAAAGATACAAGGATATAGTTAGTTAAAACACACACACACAAACAGCCACTGATTTTGGAGAATTAGGGGCAAAAGAACAGATGCTATTACAGAGAAACAAGCACACAACAATAAAATCTCTTGAACAAAAAGGGTGAATGCAAGAAGAATGTCATAATAGTTTTTTGAAAAACTTTGAATACTTTTAGAAACAGATTTGTATTTACATGTGTTAAATAACATCAAACAAGCTTCTTTACACACACAAAGATATTAGAAGTGCTTGGATGTAATACTTATGATGACTGATAAAGCAGTGGCAAATGTTGTAACACTTATAAAAACAGTTCAGGTTAGTGAGGCAGAGCATACCACACAGCAGAAGTCAAACTACGTGGCTTAAGTCATACTTACAGTTCAAACATTGTAGAACAATTCTGAAATGTAGGTATGCAAGCAAGTAACTGGAAACACAGTCTTGTGCAACAATCGTATATATAATTCCAGTGTGTGCAGTGGAATGGTGCAGACAGTTAATGAAGTTAGTATTTCAGATAAAAACAGTTATGGAAAACAATATTAGATTTCACTCAAGTTCAAAATTTGACATCAAGTGCCTGCCAGTCTGGCCTGTGTGGCAGTGGATAGAACCAGATATGGACACCAAACACCAACACCATTCAAGCAAGGTGAGTGGGAGAGTGTTACAGAAACACTTATCAGCACCAACACCATTTCAAATGCAAAATCATAAATTTTGTATCACCTTTTACTGGTGGGGCATGCCAGGGATCAAATGGATCATCATGCCTTGCTCTGCCGTACTGACCCGTACTGGCTGCAGGGTGATGTGGATGCGTACCATTCAAACCATCTGTCAGGCCTTCAACATGCAAATCATGCAGAGTCTTTGGCACAAACTCAGACTTGGGTCGATTTGCTGCTTCCTGTTTCCTGCAAATTTAAAAGTAAATTTTAGAGACTGTTTTGTGTAAACTCGAAAATCTTAAATTAGGACATCCTACAAACAATAAACATGAACAATGAAGTCTAAAATTATAAAAATGTAATACTATATTACCCCTTGCTCCAGTTACCATTTCATCCTTCATGAATACTTCTACTGAATAATAGCAATTCACCAATAGCACTGTCTCCACAGGCACAGGGTACCTCCTTGTGGTTGCCACTTCTTTTGAATGGTCTATTCTCTTACATTCTCATAAAGTTAATAATCATAACTTTCATAAAATATTGTGCACAGATAAGGGAAAACAAGGCAAAAGTTTAGTTTCTTTGCTAATTTAAACTGAACTGAACTGACTTTATTGCCCAAAAATAAAGCATTTATATAAGTCTAAGGCTTGTATAAGCAACATCAATTTCAAACACAAGAAGGCACAAATGAGCATGTAATTATTAACTGAATCTTAAATAGTTCAGAAAATCGTATAGAAAAGACAATTGCCAATAAGGACTTTTCCTCAACAGTTAACAATCACTGAGAGGACAGACCACTAGTCAACTTAAAGAAAGAAGAAGAAAAAAATAACCAGTGACTATGTATATAAATAAGTAATTGTTACTGAAGAGCTTTTGACCTTAGTTAATTCTGATGACACTGTGTAATTGGGTAAATAGTGACAAAAGCTAAGAAGAGTGAAGAAGAAAGTGAAGAAGATGACAAAAGAATGTAAAGAGCGGAGAGGGAGATGGGAGAAGAACAAGCGAATGAGAAAGCAGGAGGGACCTGTCAAGTGGTGAGTGAAAATAGGAGCCACATTATATTATACAACAGGACAGAGAAGTAAATGAGGAGGGGGGGGGATAAGTAGAAGGATGAAAATTGAGCTTAAAAATTATGGGAATTGTGAAAGGGTAGAGGTTGAGAACAGAAAAAAAGTGTAGGTGGGAGGGAGATGTATGAGGACAGAAACTAATCAAGGATCAAGTCCTCTGACTGTATGTGCTAGAGGTATTCTTCTGTTTTTCAATTCTTCCCTGTACTGTGTACAACAACAAGGAAAAAAATTGTAAATATTATTTTTGAATGCCCGAAATTTTAAGTACATACAAATATGCTCAGATACTGAAATTTCAGTATCTGTTTACTGAAAGTTTCTATAATTTCATGAAATTGCTATCTTAGGAAAAGGTAAAAAAAAACTGCAGGTTTTTTGTAGTGTGATTCACAGAAGAATGAAGTCATAAATGAAGTAGTACATGCAAAAGTGTCCGTACTGCAGTTACTAAAAACATACTGTATAATGAGACATATCAGAAGATGCGTGCTGAAGAGTTGCATTTGTGGCATAAATAGTCTCTAGGTACACATGATAAATGCAATACTTATGCCTGGTAGCCTTAAAAATAATATATAAAATTGAGCCTGTACCTAACAAATATAATGCTAAACATATAAAAATTAACTTTGGTATTATCAATAATAAAAACCACAGTCATGAATGACACACTAATAAATTATTTAAATAAATATTAGTGGTTTGGTAAAACAGGGGTCCATTTCCGAAGTACTATATTTATTTATTTATTTATTTATTTATTTATCCATCAGAATACATGCCATAACAAAACAATAAAAATAAATAACATGGCCACAACCTGCCACAATAATACTCATTCTTAAAACATTCAAAAATAATTATTTTCGGGATGGTACATGCAGGGGACAAAAAAGTGGAAACACCGCAAGCTATGCATCTTTAAACATAATCAATGCAGAAGGTATCCAAGCCTGCAGGTGGTGCTGTTGTATTTGATCATGGACAGCATATATATGATGTCCTTAACATGTTGCAACTGTCAGTTATAGTCAGAACAGTGTTCTGCGTAGTTGTGAGTGTATTATGTTGGAACTCAGAGCATTCAAATGTAGGAAAATTGCTGGTGCTCATATGATGAGAGCTTCTGTAATTAACATAGCCAAAGTTTTCACTGTTTCAAGAGGCACTGGATCAAAGATTTGTGCCACAAACAGGGAAAGCAGAAAAACATAATCTGCTAAGTCACAAATACAGTGAAAGTGTGTATTGACTGACTGTGATAGATGGTCATTGAAGAAGATAGTGACAAAATATAACGTGGTAAGAATTGCAAAATCTCCTGCAGAACTGAATGTTGCACTCATGAACCCAGTTAGCACCAGAACAACATGAAGCAGCAAACTGGAGGGCAATCTGGAATGCTAGAAACACTTATCAGTGGGGCAAATGTCCACAACAGGAAAATGAGGTGCCAAAGACATAAAACCTGGACTATGGAGCAATGGAATAATGTCATACGGTTGGATTACACTTGTTTCACTCTGTTTCCAACTACTGTCCAAGTTATATATCCCAAGAAGAAACATGGTGGGGCTTGGTGATGATTTGGCCAGCCTTATCATCACATTCCATGGTGTCCACAGTTACTGTGCAAGCACATATTACTTCCAGGTATTAAGTGACCATTTCGGCTGATAAGGTCCCTCTCATTGTACAATGATTGTTCCAAATGGTAAGCTATGTTCCAAGACAACGAAGTCCCAATTCACACAACTCACACCATCCAGGACAGGTTCCATGAGCAAAAGGATGAATTGTCACATCTTGCCTGGCCACCAGTGTCACCAGCTCTCAATATTATTTAGCCTTTGTTGTCTAGTTTGGAGAGAAGGATGTTTGATTGCTATCTACCTCTGTTATCATTAACTGAACTTGCCACTAATTTGGGGGAAAATAGCATAAACTTCCCTTGAAAACCATACAGGACCTGTACTCATTCATTCTCAGATGAATGGAAGCTGCTCTGAATGCCAACCAATGGTTTTCTTACATTGTATTAGGCATGGTAATGTGTTTTTGGCATTTTGAATTTTTTTCCAAACCCTGTATGTCAGACCTGGCCAATGCTATCAACACCGTGAAGCATCAAATATGCATCCAAGATTTTTGACAGATAGAAATTCAGGTACAATGTTGTCAGAGCAAAGCACAAGGTCAGGCTAGCTTCACCCCGACAACACTATGTAATAAAAGCCTCACCGCAGTTGCAGAAGTGTATGTTTGGATGTCCGTGTGACGGTGTGTACAAATGTGTATATTTTTACCAGAAAGAGAGCAAGAAGCGGAAAGCTAGTGTGAAACTGTTTTCTGTTATGTGTTTCTATACCCCACACATTAGTCCACTATAGGTGTGTGGTTGTCTTTCCCTTATTTTACATAACAGATAAATTGAGTAGCCTACATTTCTGCATTTTGTGATTTGAATTCAGTTAATGAATAACACTGCTCTAGACAGAAATGAACATTTTTGATCATATGACCTGTAATTAATGTCATACTTAAGGCCTGAGAATAATTTTGTTTGACTGAAACTGATATTTTAATAAATAAGACACATCCATCTACTATGCCAAAGTAAGATTTTTCAAAAATATTAACAGCTGTAAACAATCACCTCCTTAAAATAACATAAGTATACCATTTAAACTTACTTTTCCAGGAGTGTTTCTGTAAGGCTTCTCAGAATTTCAACACACTGTTGATGGTAATCAAGTAAGGCTTCTGCAAAAGTTGCCAACTGTGAAATTTGCTCGATCTGAGAAAAAGAGTTGACATCAGTTTCAAGCACTGCTTTAGTAAGAACAAATAAATTAAAAATGTGAGCTGTAGTCATTAAACTTTGGACAACAAAACAGATTTAATAAGATACAAAAAAGGGAACTAATTTTCTGAATAAGGAGAGCTTCCCATGTTAAGGGTAGGAAACAATTTGTGTTACAAGAGAAGAAATAAACAATTTAATACAAAAATTAATTGAAAGTGACATGCTAAGAAATCAAACAAAATGAGAAATGACAGAAGTTGAAGAAATTAATTAAAATTTGTGCCAAGGCCAGAACTTGAACCTGGGTCTCCTGCTTACTAGGCAGACGTGTTAGCCATTACACCACAAGCAGTATAGGTAACAGCTGCATGGACTACCCCAGTCGAAAGTCCTCCCAAATAAAAACTTCAATTCATGACTTCAGCACATTTCCCCTTCTTAAACCATCAGTATTACCGAGGCTCTCCAGTATTGGAACAGTACCCCAGCTTTATACACAATGGGGAAATCCTGCCTGTACTTCAGGGTGGAGGTGATCTACAGATCTTATATAATCAAATTTTCCTTGAGAATTTGACTATATAACATGTATAGATCACTTATGCCTGATAAGGAATGTTGCAAATAAGAATGAACACCATTTCTTCCAACATACAGCAAGTTAATTTTTTTAATGAAGAAACTGAGGAAAAGGATCACATCAGTTTGGACAGGTAATTATTGACATGTTAAATTATACAGCCTCAATGTAAGTTGTCTACATGGAAGGCAAGCAAACTGCTCCAATTTCTGCTAGAAACTGTACCTAATTTTATATGTGACCAGTTGTTTAGCTGACTGTATAGTACTTGTAGCTGCTTTAGTAATGCTTTTTTGTTCTTGTTTTATTGCAATCACATTTCATGTAAACTGGCATCAAAGGTCACACTATTGTTCACCCAAAGAGACTAATCGGTCAGTCAGTGAGTCTCTCTCTCTCTCGCTCTGTGTGTGTGTGTGTGTGTGTGTGTGTGTGTGTGTGTGTGTGTGTGCGCGCGCGCGCGCGTGTGCGTGTTTATCCCCTCCCCTCCCCTCCCCCCCCCCCCCCCCCCCCCCACCCCCCCCCCGATCTGATCGAAAGACGACATCCAAAATGAGGTTATTAGAGATAGAGCAAAAACTCTAATTGGTAATTGGGTAAGTATGGAGAAGAAATCACTGGTATACTATTCAAAGGAATTGTCATGCCACTTGCTTTACATGATTTGCAGAAATTACAGAATACCCAAATCTTAGTGGCCAGATGGGGAATTGAATCACTGCCCTTCAAAATGCAAGTCCAGTGTCTCACAATACATGCAGGAAGGAAGGAAGGTAAAGAAAGATGGCTGGAAACTGCACAGAATGGAGGGAGGGGGGGGGGGGGGGGCAGGGGAGCATGGACAGAACAGGAAGAATTGTGTCCTCATGCACAAAGGAAGAGAGGTGGAGGGTGGAAGGAACTAGGGGGACAAGCCAAAGAATAAAGCAGTCATACTGTACAGGAGGGGAGTAGCTCGTCAATCGATTTAAATACTACTACTGTCACCACTACTACTACTGTCACTACTACATGGCAGTAAGAGAGAGAGAAAAAAACAGTACACAAAAAGAGAATATAAGCTGTCGACAGAATACACTAAACAAGACAAAGGCAAACACTTCCCTATAGGTAACTGGGAGAGATTTTGAGCTCTTTTCCTAGCAAGAGTACATAGACACAACTACACAGACATCCAAACGTAAATTCCCGTGGTGGCAGCAAGGCTGATTACTGAATATTAATCATTGAAAGCAGTTGGCTCTGTAGATGGAGGTGGAGAGGGTGTAGTGAAGGATGCATGAGGCAAGAAGGAGGTATGGCAGGGTGAGGCAGGTATTTCGCTAGATGACTCGATGGCTATATAACAAGACGATTGATGTTTGGAGGGCAGAGCATACTAGGGACTGAGAGAGGAAGAGGAAGGAGAAGGTGGTGGCATGGATGAGGGAGACAAGACAGTACATCATCTGGATGGGGAAAGAGTGGTATCGATAGAAGTTGAGGCAGTGGGAAACAAGATAGTGGAGGTTTAGGCTAGTGTAACTGCAAGAGTGCACGATATGCTGGAGAATCAATTCCTGCCTGCATAATTCAGAGAAACCTATGCTGGAAGGGAGTATCCAAATGACCTATTCAGTGAAGCAGCAGTTGAAGTCATCTGTGTTGTGGTGCACAGCACGTCAGCAACTGGAAGGCCAAAATTGCAGTTTGGCTGCAGCCACCGATGCAAGTGGACAGTGAGTTACTTGTCATGCTCACACAGAACACTGAAAAATATCTGCAGCATAACTCATTTATAACATGACTGCTTTCACATGTGGCCCTTGCCTTTTATTGGGTAGGAGATGCCTGTGACCAGACTGTGATAGGAGGTGGTGTGCAAGATATGGCACAAGTCTTGCACCTGGCTCAACAACAAGGGAATGGCCCATGGGATGCAAGATAAGGAACAGGATTGGATTAGGGATGGACAACGGTATTTTGTAGCTTGGGTGGGTGGCAGAACACTGCTATGGATGATGTGGGTGGGATTTTGGGAAGATATCTCTCAACCGAGGTCAGAACAAGCCCTGGTGAAGAATGTGGTTGTGCTTGTCAAGGCCAGGATTATACTGGGTGATCAGAGGAGTACTGGTTGGTAGTTGGTTACCAGGGCTGCTGGTGTCAGAGGAGGTGGGAGATCAGTTTATGGATGAGCTGAGAGCATCTATTGACAGACAGCATCCTAACCGGTTCACCCATAAACAGATCTCCCATGCTGTCTCCTTCTCTGACACCAGGAACCCCATCAAACAGCACTCCTCTACTCATCCAGTATCACCCTGCTCTTGAGAAACTCAATCATATCCTTTGACGACATCAATCATATCCTTTGACTACATCATGTTGTGCCCTAAATTAAAATATCCTAGTCAAAACCCCACCCATGCTAACCCAAAGTAGTACTCCATCACCCACCCAACCTACAGAATATCCTGTCCATCCCTCCTCCAATCCTGCTTCCAATCTTGCACCCCATGGTCATTCCCTTGTGGTCAACCCAGGTTCAAGACCTGTCAAATATATCCACCCACTATCTCCTATGGCAGTCCAGTCACAGGCACCTCCTACCTAATAAAAGGCAAGGCCACATGTAAAACATGCCACATTATGCATCAGCTATATTGCTATTACCACACAGCATTCTATGTGGACATGATAAGTAACTAAATGTCCACTTGCATCAATGGCCACCACTTAACTAAGGCAAGCTGCAAACCATCCAGGTGCTGCTAATCATGCTGCACACCACAACACTAATAACTTAAAACAGTTGCTTCGCTGCATAGTCCTTTTGGATACTCCCTTCCAGCATGAGTCCCTCTGAAGAACACAGGTGGGAATTGTCTCCCCAGTATATCCTCTGCTCTTGCAATCCCACTGGGCTAAACCTCCGCTAACTTATTTCATCACTGTGTCACCTTACCTTTTCCCTTCTCTCTTCTGTCCACACTATTCCTTTCCCATCCATTTAGTGCACTGCCTTCTCCCACCACTCCCCCCCTCCCCCACCTCCAGTGTCACTCTCTCTCTCTCTCTCTCTCTCTCTCTCTCTCTCCCTCTTCCCTCTTCCCTCTTCCCTCTTCCCTCTTCCCTCTTCCCTCTTCCCTCTTCCCTCTTCCCTCTTCCCTCTTCCCTCTTCCCTCTTCCCTCTTCCTCTCTCTCTCTCTCTCTCTCTCTCTCTCTCTCTCTCTCTCTCTCTCTCTCCTCCCTCTTCCTCTTCCTCTATCCCTTTTTCTCAAATCTCTCTGTCTCCCTCTTCCTTCCTTCCTTCCTTCCTCTCCTCTCCTCTCCTCCACCCTCCTCTGCCACACTCTATCCCTTAAATTTGTGACCCTATGAACTCCTTTACCCTTGCTAAGCAGCTGATGAGTCATCTGGTGAAATATCTGCCTCATGCTATGCTGCTACTGCCTCCCCTTGCCTCACATGTACTTCCCTAACCCTTCCCCACCTCCAGCTAGCCAGATAACTGGTTTCAATAATGGAAACACAGAAAGTAGTCTTGCTGTTACCGGAAGTGTGTACAGTTGTGTGTCTGTATAGTTGTGTATGTAAATGTGTGTACTCTCACTAGAAAAAGAGCAAGACCTGAAATGCTTGTGTTACCTGTTTTCTATTATGTGTTTCTGCAAGCAATGTACCAAACCTCCATAAGTATGTGGTTGTCTTTCCCTTATTTACAAATGTTTACATCTATGAATTTCCAGTTGTCAGTATAATATTTTTAAGAAAAGCAGTTGGCTATAAGCTATCATACAGTACAAAGAACACAGCAATCAGACACGAATTAAGAGAGCAAAGTATTAACAAATATATCTAAGAAGAATAGAAATAAATGGAGAGACTAATGTTACAAGAATGAAAGAAAGGAGAATAACTAAAATGATGATGAACTAGTGAGCAATAAGGAAAAGATCATCAGATAGACCAAGAAAGAGGTGCAATAGCAGAATACATACAACAAGAGGAGTAACAGGCAGAAGCCTAATAGATGAATAAAGAAAAAGGAAGGAATACGAGACGCCAAAAAGGAAGGTAAAGGTAGGAGGAAAAGAGATCATCAAATGGGGCTGGTAGGATGATAATGTCTGATGTATAAACAATCCAGTGAGGCCATGGGATATGAAGATGTACTGGAGGGCAAATCCCATCATCTGTACAGTTCCTGAAGCACTTCTTGTGTCTGTGGCATGTATATCACAATGGTTGCAAACCGCTGTTAAAAGCAATTGCACCGTGATAGATAATAGCACACACTGCAACCAGACCTTCCCCCCCCCCCCCCCCCCCCCCCCAGGGAATATCTGCAATGAATATAGCCATTTACCTCTGTGGATAATTGACTAGTTTTCATGCCTCAAAAATGGAGCACAATGTTTGCAATGGCATCAGAATATGTTCTCACAAACTGTTTTACATTTTACAGGATAAACTATAAGGCAACTCTATTATTAACCAAAAGAATGGTTTGGAAACTGCAGCACTTTACTAAGTATGGTGCTATGGCAGGCAATATGCCCTTGGCTTCTTCCAACCTTTGAGTTGACTCACACAGCTACTTATAGTTGGGCTAAAGTTTAATCTCGACTCAAAACACGGTCCAGCTTGGCATTAACAAAGCACTTTCAAAGGTGAAAGAAAAGATAAATGATAAAATGAAAGTCCCAGGCTTGGCCAAACACTGAATCCCCCATTTTTGGATCAGTGGTCTCACATGGGCCCAAAAATGTAGTTAAACTGTTCAAGTATAGTATGGTACTGCGTGCTTTGTGAAATAGTTGTTTGCGACTGGGTAATAATTACTGATGTACTGACAAGGGAGTGAGAGAATATGGTAAAGGAGATATGCTTGTGAATGTTAAAAAATTCAGAAATAACCATTTCCTTTTCGCATAATTGTCAGACACTAATCATTTTAAGATGGGTTACAATCTGTCATCTCGATTATCACGATAAATGCAGCCGTCAAACTGTCAGAACTCTTATCACCATGTCGCGTGGGGTAGTCGCGCAATATGAAGCATCTTGCCCCTGTTTGCATGACTCCCCTCATCGGAGGTTCGAGTCCTCCCTCAGGCATGGATGTGTGTGTTATCCTTAGCATACGCTAGTTTAAGTTAGATTAAGTAGTGTGTAGGCCTAGGGACTGATGATCCCAGCAGTTTCGACCCACGGGAACTTACCACAAATTTCCAATTTCTTATCACAATAAATACAAGATAGCTGACAAAACAGAAATGACATCATCTGCATTGCTAAAGAAATTTTTGTTGCAGCACATTTTTCAGCCTTTAACAATGAACTTACACTGTGCAAAGTTTCATAAAAATCTGTCAAACCAATGACAGCTGATGCACTGTTTAGTAAAAATGTGGTCTTGCATTATAGATTGTATACAAGACATGAAACAAATGAAACAAGACAGCTGCAATAACTGTATGTACAGCATCCATTTTAGTACACTTGCTCCTTTTACTACTCAGAACTTTTGCACAAGGATATCATAGCAGTTGTCATAGCAAAGAAACATAGTTCAATACTAAAAAACAGTTGTGCACTAATACACCATGACAAATAGTGCCTTAGTAATTTAAGTATTATCTGTGTGTCCAAGTTTTTAATAAGTGCTCTCTCTCTCTCTCTCTCTCTCTCTCTCTCTCTCTCTCTCTCTCTCTCTCTCTAACCAGTAAGTTAGAAATTGATGAGAAATACCCTACATTTGTACAGGCTGCTTAAGACCATCATAACTATATGGCAACAGCAATATGGCAGCAACTATTTGGCATGAGACAGCAATGTTCTCAAAGGTGCAACAGTAGAGGCTACACAGTGGTGTAAGTATAATTCAGTGAATAACCTTCAGTCTGTTCTTCACAGTCCCATCTTTGTCAACAAAAGCCTTAAAGAAATGATTTCTTTCCATACACAGTGAGAAATTCCTGCCACGTCGATCTGCTACCGTTTGTAAAGAATTTCTCTGATGGACAGATTGGTATCTAACAATTATTTTCTGGTTAGCACAGAATGCCAAAGAGTTGTGCATGCAACAGATTGAAGACTTTATCAAAGAAGGTGGAGTGGTAAATACAGATATTATAGTTGCGCCTCATGATGCACGATGTCTTATGTTATCACGAAGTCTGTGCAGAATAGATGCTTTATGTACTCATTCCATAACAACAGAAAGGAATGAGCCTGAAAATATTACATTTAGACTACATTATCACTAGTTTTGAGTTTGTATGTACTACAACCAGTTGAGATAGAGTATGTGTCAATGTGGCAGACACAAGCTACATTTATCCATTGGGAAAGTACAATTCTCAGTTTTCTAGAAAAATCAACAAATGCCTACTGCTCACCACAGTAGAGCCTCAATACGCATTTACTGACTTGTATTTTACATACACAATATATGCTGACATACAAACATCAAACCAGAAAATACAACCAAAAATTTAAGAAACAGTTTGTGTCTTGGTAACTGAATACACCCAATTGTAAGTCACTGTCATTTGAAAAACAATACACAAATAAGGCAACCATCTTAAAATCTAAACAGTTTTAAAACTCTTACCTATAAAACTAAAAAAATTCTCATTTTTATGTTGACTGAAAATGTTTTCTTTGAATCAAGTAAACCATGCTTTGCATGTTAATAAAATTGCCCACAGATTATTTTAAATTATACTCATCAATTTCTAAACAGTTAGTGTGAGGGTATGACATGTAGGTTACTGATTTTGATCAAGTTTTGTAAGGGTGTTCTATATTGAAAATAAAGAGGGACACATATTGGCTTTTTGCTAGACACTCCCTAGTTTTTCAACAACTCGAGGTCAAAGTTGATGATGGAAAATGGTATTTTCAATGATATGAATTGAAAGATTGTCCAAAAACATTTTTATTAATATAAAATGGAGTCCAAAGTTAATAATATTCGAAGTATTAACATTTTTTTGTGTTTTCATGCTGTACCTTGAGTACCTGTCATTCGACATGTCCAGCAGAGTGATGTCTGTGGTCAAGCAGTTAAGGCATTAGACTACCAAACTGCCGATCCATGTTCAATTCTTGGATGTGGCATTTTTTTCCAATCAATATTTTTTTTATCGTATCTGACAATATTCTGACAAAGGGAATACCTCCCCCCTCCTTTTTTTAATCAAGTAAGACATTTGGAGATGACATTAGTAATCAAATAAGCATATATAATGTACTGACAGTTATTTTCATCGTGTTACATGACCCACTACTTTTGTAGATTACAAAGCTCATCTCACCTGCATCGTCAAAGCAATACCACCAAAATGTATCTCTCTTTTTCAGCTGTGTACATTTACTACCTCCAACAGACAAAGAACTTCATTGCATGACTTCAAAATCATGTGACATCACAGCAGAGTAGAGGATTACAAGAGAGGGTGGATGCTATCAAAATTTATGCATTGGTCTGTAATCAGCTATCCATGTCTGTCTTCCAAGATATTTATTTTTTGCCTGTGTCTGTGGTAGGTTTCATCCCACTGTTTGCAGGAATGTTCGCAAATAGATGAAAAGTTAAGATTATGCTATGTATCATGATGAAAATAATATTCAATATGTTATAAATACTTATTTGATAATGAATCAATCCTCCCAAATGTTTTATCTAAAACAAATAGAAAAGATATTCCAATTACCACAATATTATCAGATATACCCAAAAATATTGAATAAAGAAAAAACCACAGTCAAAAATCGAACACAGACCAGCAGTTTGGAAGTTTAATGCCTCGACCACTTGCCCACTGACCTCACTCTGCTAGACATTGAATGACGTGTACCCAAGCTACAGCATGAAAACACAAAGATGTTAATAACTCTAACATTACTGGCTTTGGACTCTAGATTACATTAATTTAAAAAAGTTTGGTTTTAGATAATTTTTCAATGTGTATCACTGAAAATATGATTTCCCATCATCAACTTTGACTTCGATTTTTTCAAGAACAAGGGAGTGTCTAGCAAAAAGCCTTATTTTCAATGTAGAACATCCTCCCAAAACTTGATTAAAATCAGTGACCCACATATCAGACCCTCCCCCTGTATGTGACAAGCCATTATCACTGGTACAGAAGTGTCTTGACTTTATAAATTAGTTATAAGGTTGGTAGAAAACTCGCACAACAGTCTGCAAGTTGTTTAACACACTTCATTTTACGTTTTAGTTACAGATGCAGCTGCACAGATCAGTAAACATAAGAGTGGGAAAATGTTTAGCAACAACAGTAAACAATTTATCTTCCAAATTACAAGTGGATTAAGTTTCTAAATAAAATTTCAGTTAAGAAGTAGGTTGACAGAAAGAACTGGTTTTATTTGCTTCTGATGTTAATCTTTCATGAACTTCATGTCGTTGCCCACTGTAATGGAGATAAATAAAAAGCATGTTTCATTTAGTACCACACATCGTGAAGCAGAATTTGAAATTCACAACTCTATAAAGAGACATGATTTTCTCTACATGATTCACTGTTCTTACGAAAAATTTCAGCTGCTTTCACACCTTTAGCACTAAGAATACAAATCACAGTGTGTATTTCAGTTGACAGGATTCTCAATTGGGGGAGATATTTGAGATATTCACAAAGACAGGTAGACTCCCTGAATACTGGGGTGGATGATGTGGAGAAGTAGATTAAAGTACGAGCTTTCATGTAAAAATAAAATTGTTAATAAAAGTCTACTTGATTTATCTATTTATTTATTTTTTGAAAACAGTACTTACTTCAAAAACATGCCTCATATTACTTTTGTCATTGCTAATTGAAATGGGATGTGCAGTTTATTTTGTAAAATTACAAGGAGTCAGAATGTCTGGTCAATACTTACCTTCAGGAGGCAAAATTCCATGTACTACCAATAGAAACATATGTAAGTAGAAAAACCTATCTCAGCTTTCAGAACCATTAGTTCCTCAGGGAGGAAAGACAGAAATGTTGAGGGAGGTTAGAAAGGAGGGACAGATCACTTAAATCTCAAATCATCTGAATATCTCTCACCTTGGGGACTGTATACCTGTACTTCAAACGATAAGAGGAGAGCTCCGACAGCTGGCAGAGCAGTTGCCAGTATTCAACATGGATGAGCAGCGAGCCAGCAGTGGTCGCCCAGCACTACAGCAACACTGGGGCATTGCCATGGTAATGTAAACAAAAGCTAACGATCTGACTGGTCATCGTGGATGTGTGAAGCATGTGCGCCAAGGCCACATCAACTGTCAGAGCTCTTTTCTCGCTGTACGCACTGTAGCCCACATTTCTAACTTTCCCCATCTCATTCCACTTTCTTTTTTCAGAAGGTAATCAACATACCTGAATGCTAGGATAGTTTCTCCCCCCTTCTAACTGCTGTATGTGTCTGTCAGTGGTACTTGGAATTTCACGTCCTGGAGACAAGCCACTCATGCTGTCTTCTTATAATCTCACAGGTTTCTGAAGTTAATTTTCCTTTTGATATTCCTATACAATTTTCATAATTCTGCTTGTTGCAGATTAAGTGGAATGTTATTTGTACATATGAGGAAGAGCAGTGGACCCAGGACTCAATCTTGTGGAGCTTCATTAGTAATTTTACCACAGTTACAAGGCTCCTGCTGTCTCCATTAGCTGAATTACTTACTACAATTCACTGTCTCATATTTCTTAAATATAATAGCAACAAGCTGTCTGCTGCACAACTACTCCCTAAGACCTCCGTTTTTTCAACTAAATGTTAACAGTCTCCATGTGTAGATGCTTTGAACACATTAGAAATAAGATCAGCTAGAACTATTTTATTATTTAAGCATCAAAGTATTTGGAAGCTGAGCAAACAGCTGGGATTTTTGTTCAACAACACTTTTTCTGACAAGAATCCAACTTAAAATAGACATTAGTATTACCAAGTGGTAACTACAGAATACACTCACTTCCAAACTATTTTATAAAACAATTTCATTAATTATTTATGTGTTTCCTATCACTGTTCTTATATCTTTGAGAAAATTCCAAGTTACTTATGTCATTTAAAACATATTTATTGAGTGAGATGAATTCCTAGTGAATGAGTTGCGTTTCTAATCTGGAAGTTGTTTTAATGAGAACTAAAAGCACTTACTGCCTTTGTGCCATCATTTACAATTGTTTCATTCAGTTTCATGATAACACTTTGTTCTGTAGCAAGCCACCATTTCAATATTATCCACAAAGAAAAAATTACATTGCTTTATTCGTAATTTTTGGCTTATTGAGTATAATTTTTGTATTTTAATAACTCTTCACAATATACTGGATTAGTTTTATGGTATGCAACAATTATAACATTTCGGTTGTGTTAGCAAATATATAAACTTTCCTTTCCTATTTATAAGTATTTTTATCCCTGTACAGGGTGTTTCAGTGGCATTTCAAATTGCTATAATGATAAAATAATTACCAAATAACAATAAAACTGTATTAATGAAAGTATTAAATTTTATACTGGTATCTAATTTGTTGTAGGTATTGTCGTAGTCAACTTCTTGACATTCCTTGTCTCATCAAGTACTCACACAGATTCCTAGAGTTTTTCTCTGTGGTGCATGGTGGTACGTCATTTAACTTAGTTAAATGTACATCAAAATGCGAATGTGCAATTACTATCAGGAAAACATTTATTCATCTGTTTTACAAGTGATGATCTATGACAACATGATACATCAGGATTCTACTGGAGACTTCTCTTATAATTTTCTTCACAATAGTTTACTTCAATCCTCACTCCCCACATAAAAATTATCCTCTCACTTCAACAGAGAAGTGCATCCCCATTTCATAATAGCAGCAAGCAGCCATACATCTGTGAGTGACCCTTCATTTTAGTCATAAGTAACCTGTTTCCCTTCAAGTTTCCACAGCTTACAATAATTTTAACTCTGAATTTTTCATGGCACTGAAAAACCATGACAAAACTCGCCCTTTTACATGTTTTCGTTGTTCTTATTCCAGACAAGTGAACTGTAATGCTATGATCTCTATCTTTGGTCAAGCTGTTAGCTGCTATGTCTACTCAATATTCTTTGTCAAAACTCTTTAAGTGCAACTTTTTTTTCTGTTATAGTCCATTATATTAGGAGTTCATTACAACCCAACAAAAAAAATTGCTCTGTAGCTGCATGTCCATGCAACTCCTCCCAGTACCTTACAAATACTGCTCTTTCTTTCTATTTATACTCCCACTCCAAATGTTAATCCCTTTATTTTTCAGTTCTTCAGATCCACATTTAAGTAATGAGGAAAGAAGCTGGTAGATGTAAAGAATATATTTGAAATCTTACAAGGGAGAAGAAGTGTCCAGTAGTGAAATATCAGAGAGATCACTACACCACTGCTTCTCAAAATGCAACACTGTGAAGGAAGCATGCCAATAATATGAAAGTTACTGGACATTCAAAGCATGCTAAGATGCATTAACAATAAGAATTCTGAGTGGCAGAAAATGCAAATGGTGAGCAGCACCATTTAAAGAGTTTGTGTGTGTGTGTGTGTGTGTGTGTGTGTGTGTGTGTAACAGTGCACATAATGTGATGATACTCAGTGTCGTATTAAGGCTCAAGTAACATGGCTGACCACGTGATGTATCAAGCTGAGAGGGGCACCAGAGGCACCCCTAGTGCAAAATTTGTACACAGGATTTACCATAATCATAAATAACCAGAATAATAAAAAACTCATTTCAATGCTCAACAGACTTACATTTACTTTTAAAGGCCTTACCAAGAACTCCAATAATGACAGGTAATGTATGAGGAAGGGAGGGAAGAGGGGAGGGCGCCAAATTATATGTCGCTTGTGTGGAAAAATGTTCCCAAATGGACCCTAATGAGGAGACAGAAAAACCAGGCAATGACTGACATTCAAGGAGACAGTCTGTCATAATGCACAACAATACATGATGTGGAGAATAATTCTGGTGTTACAGAGACATGAGCTGAAGAGAACCACGTGAGTGAACTCTGACTGAGGATTATGAAATTCAGTAGTAACATGGAGTGACAGACACCACAAGGTTTCAGCATTGGAGCACTTCCACATGTGTGTCATTATTGATCAAAACTGTGTCAACAAATTGTTTTGTGCAGGTTCTCTTTGACACCAAATTATAGGTTGCTACTAAGAGTGTATCAACACTGACAGTGAGGCAGCAATTACCAACAAACTCACTCTAAATAGTTTTGATTCTCTTTGGAAGACAATGGTATGGTGTTCAAGGATACCTCCTGCAGTTTTTTTTATTGAATGTTAATGCAGATGAAAGCTAGAAGTGACCACCTGATGCTCCACCAAGAATCATGATCAACTTGTTACACCTAATTCTCAGTTCTACTAAAACTTAGGCCTTCCACATGTTAAAATAAATGTACAAGAGTTGTTAGCTGGTTGAAAGGAACATCTTCCCTGATCTCTTCATTCATCTGATATATTGCCCATTGGCAACAATCTAAATTCAACAAGTAACTAGATAATTATATGACTAATATGGCTAACTTTGGTCTATGATATAATCTATTTGAAATGTTATTCTTCAGAGACATACGTATTTTATTCAGTGATATAACATTTGAAGACTCTATGCCAATGCATGATAGTGATGTTGGGCATGTAATACAATTTTACTGCTCTGTACATTTAATCATTTCTTTGTATTGTTGTGGGGTCACACATCAACTAAATTTATTAATTTCTGATGATTCCTTCGTTGTGTTGCAATTTTCACAATCAGTGGTCTAAGATGCAGGAGACATACCGTCAGATTTCCAGAAAATATTACCTTTACTGTTCCAAAGATAGCAGAAGCAGATATCTGTGAAAATTAAATAAGAATGTTAGAAATAGTGAGTAACACTAAGCAGGACAAAAGAAGTGCATATGCTTATCAACTTCTGAAACATGAACAACTGGAATAGAGCTGAAAGTGAAAAAGAAGGAGTTTCATATTTAAGGGAGGTAAGACTGGATCATTAATTTTTAGAACTTCATACACAGCCCCTTCACCAGGAAGAGAGCAAAAAGCATCAGAGAGACTTACATGTGCTGGAGGAAGAGAAGACTGCTGTTATCCCTAAATTGGGTAAACTCATGGCTTCAGAAAACTGATATATATATATATATATATATATATATATATATATATATATATATATATCTCTGTGTGTGTGTGTGTGTGTGTGTGTGTGTGTGTGTGTGTGTGTGTGTGTGTGTGTGTGAGAGAGAGAGAGAGAGAGAGAGAGAGAGAGAAGAATTGTTTCATCCAATCGTTCGTGTTTCAGCAATTGGAACATATACATTCCTCTTCTGTACCACATAGAGTTGACCATTAAAGCCATAGCAAGATCAGTTTCATATCTCATGTGTTATAATCCTAACAAGGTAATCTGTGTATGTGAGAACTTGGAGCAAAAAAAGAAAAACAAGAAGACTAAAGAAGTAATGTTTAATGATCAGTTTGGGCTTTGGGAAAATGAAAATACCTGGAAAGTAGTTACAACTCTGTTTGGTAACAGGTGGTAGATTTGAGAGGGAAAGAGGGGGATAAGGCTGTTATAACTGCATTTATGAAACAAAGTGGCAATGACAGACAAAAAAACCAAGAATGCCAAGCTCATAGTGCACTACTTGACAACTACTACAGAAGAGTCATACACTGTGATGTACTTGCTGTTAGCATTGTACCTAAAGACTGCGCCAACTTTATTTATGTGATCCAGGAAGAATTACCCTAATGCTTTACAACAGAACACTTATGAGTACTCTCACCACAAACTATTCATGTCTGTAGTTACCTCCATATAGTTGTTCATAACTTTCATAGATATCTTGCCACATTAGATCCTCAATGTGATTTCTGTACCTTGAAAGGACTGAGATGGTGGCATCGTCTTTGCAACATTTCTCCTGAGGGAATTCCATCCATGTTCATGAGATTCAGATCCAGCAAATACACGGACGCACGAAATATCCAATTCTCATACATTATGGGCCAGCAGTTTGTGGGCATGGAGCTTTCCCCTGACAACATACCAGATGAATTCTACTGGATTCAGACGAGGAGCATTTGGTGGCCTCAAAGTATACTCCTCAAATCTCTACAGCATGATTCTGGCCTTATGATATGGACATTCATCCTGTGTTAAGATGCCATCATTGTTGGAGAAGACATCAAGCAGGGAGACAAGTAGGTGGTCTGCAATAATGTTCATTTAGCCTACGCCTGTCACGTGCCTTCAGTTACTACTATGGGTCCCATGGAAGCCAGTAGCAAAGAATAATACTGCCCCCACTGACCCACATCTGTGACACAGTGCACATTTCATGCAGCTATTTACCTGGATGTTGGTAGATGAGGACATGGCCATGGAGTGGTGCAGCAAGAAACGTTAATCAAGAAGCCACACAACACATTTTCATTGACCTACGGTCCAATCTCAATTATCCCGTGCCAACTTCAATCATCATTGATGATGTCATTAGGTCAACATGGTAATACATAGGAGTGGTCTGCTGTGGAACCGCATGTTCAAGAAAAGTGTTGAAAAGTGTGCTTCAGAACACTTGGGCCTGAATATACATTTTACTCTGTCATCAAACCTGCTACAGATTGCCACCTATCATGCTTTACAGAGCAGGCAAGCCTCTGCCATCCACATTCTCTGATGAGGCACAGACTTTCAACATGTTGCTGCCTACTCACAGTTTCATCGTCCTTCAACCATTTTCCACCAATGCTTATGACCTTAACACACAAAAAGTTGACTAGATTTCCTAAATCCTCATTCCCAGAAACCCAGCAATAACAATCTGCCCTTTATCAATGACACTTTTGTCAGTGGATGTCTCGATTTGTGGCCTAAGTTGTTGTTAGAATGATTCCTCATTCATCTCTGCGCCATTTATACATTTTCCTTATTGAGTCAACATGCCTCCAACACTTACCAGGTGGGCAGTGGTCATGACGTTTGGGTTCATCGGTGTATATAGCCCACTCCAATCACTATACTTCCTTGCCCAGAGTCTCATCAAGATCTCTCTTAGTATGGGCACTATTATACATGAACATTAAGTCTGGGTGAAGTACTATAAACAATCCAAATACAGCACTTGATTATCGAGAGTAATAGCTTTCTTCTGTGATTAACTGTGCTGAAAAAATAGTCAGTGCCTTGATACTGGGCACTCATGAACATGCTGTCCTAGAAATATAAGGACCAGAGGGACTAACCAAGTCTTTAATCATTCTTGCATAAGAAGCAGACTTGTTCATATTCACAATTTTCTCTATATGCATTACACCTTTCATGTTCTCCATGAATTACAGCGATATCTATTCCTTGGTAAAAGCAATTCTCTGTAGTTGTAAGAACGTAATGATTCCCATGTCTATCACATTTGCAGAAGTAGTGACAATTTACATCACCCAACTGCTCTTACATTATCAAAATTACTCATATTCTATCCAGTAGGATTATTTCATGACATACAGCAACAGAGCAGTTGGGAATGTGAAAATCCTATAGTTCCCAAGAAAACTGCTAAATGGTACACAAAACAGTTAAGATACTAGCCCAGTTTCTTGCTATCACATGCATATTATAAGAACAAGTGAATGAATTCAAAGACCAGTTTAATTTTACAAGTTGCTGTGACACTTAGTTTTGTTCTGAATACATGAAACATTTAAAAAGAAAAGAGGAAGAACTAAAAAACAGAATGGCAGAGTTAATTGTTAAATCAACGGGTTAATGAGTCAACAGAAATGTAAAAATAAAAGGCATAGCAGAAGTGAGTATAACAATCTACTAAGCAACACAATTTAAAATAACATGACAGGAGAAGTATAAATTTTGATATTTGCAAAGTAGTAATATGTAATATACAATGGAACCTTGCTTAACGAGCAATTCCTATAATGTGCAATTCACATAATGAGCAAAAAAATTGTAAAAAATATTATTTGCTTAACAAACGAAGTTCTGAATAATGAGTGATGACGATTTAGTGTGACGACACCAGCCATTCACGCGCGCTTGGGGAAATGTTCAATGGTATGAACATGTTTCATTGTCAGCTGCAGCATATGAGCAAGTCTTTAATACATACCACAGTCTAGGTTTAGTGCTCTTTATGCTACCATCTTAGTCAGCTTAAGGTGACTAAACTTGTGTTCACACGGTGTTTTTGTGTGTGCAAATTTTGATAACCTTTGTAGAAATGTTCCTGAAGCTAAAGCTACAAGAAGACGACCATGAGAGAAAGAAATGAAACATAAAATCACTGAGTAACGAAAACATGGTGTGAGTACTGCTGATTTAGCATGCACATACAATCGGTCTACACCAATTATCTGCACTATCCTCAAGAACAAGGGCAAGATTAAGGATCTAGATTCTTCACAGGGAGTGACAAGAGTATCTAAATAATGGTTTCATATTCTGGATGCTGTGAAAAGGTTGCTCCTTATATGGATAAATGAAAAGAAATTGCAAGGTGACATATTAACAAGAATATCATTTATGAGAAGGTGAGAATGATTTTCGCCAACCTCGTTAAGAAGACATCAGGATCATCAGCAGCTGAAGAAGTGTTTAAGGGAAGCCGCGGGTGGTTTGAGAAGTTTAAGAGAAGAACCAGCATCCAGTATTGTGAGATTGTGAGGGATGGCAAAGCATCCAGCTCAGACATTAAGGCAGCTGAGAACTTCATCAGCAACTTCAGTTCCGAGGATCATCTGCCACAATAGGTTTTTAATTCTGATGAGATCGGTCTATTCTGTAAGAAGATGGCGATGTGTACCTTTATAACAACAGAGAAGAATGCATTGCCCAGTCACAAGCCAATGAAAGACCATCTCACACTGCTATTCTGTGCCAATGCAAGTGGTGATTTGAAAATTAAACTGCTGCTTGTTCACCATTCAGAAACTCCTCTATCCTTCGAGAGTGTAAAGTCCAGAAGAGCAAGTTAAAAGAGATGTGGAGGTCCAACAAGGATTGAGCGACACTTCATCTTTTTTGTGATTGGGTCAATGAAGTGTTTGGTCTATCAGTGAAAAAACATATGCTTGAGATGAACCTGCCACTTCATGTCTTGCTTCTTGTGGGCAATGCTTCTGCCCATTCTCCAGACCTACAAGACCACCTCCTTGAAGAATTTCAATCCATCAAGATCCAATTTCTGCCTCCCAACACTACTCTGCTGCTCCAGACTATGGACTGGCAGATTAACTTTAAGGAGCTCTACATTAAATCATTCTTTGAGCATTGCTTTGAGTTGACTGAAGCTACCAACCTCACACTGAGAGAGTTTTGGAAATATCATGTCAACATCATTTTCTGCATCAAGATGATCAAAAAGGCATGGGGAGGCATTACAAGAAAACTCACATCTGCTTGGAAGAAGCTCTGGCCAGAGTGTGTTGTTGAATGTGATTGAGACATTTGAATCAGTACCCGTGGAGTCTGTAGTCAGTGAGATTGTACCTTTGGTCAAGAGCATGGAGCAGAAGTGTATAACAATGATACTGATGAGTTTGCCAAGAAATGACCACTAAAGAACTTATGTAGTTGCAGTGTGTTTCACAGCAGGAAGGTGTGGGGAGGAGTTCTTCAGAGGAGGAGGGGGAGGAGTTCTTCAGAGGTGGAGGAGGAGGAGGAGGAGGAGGAGGAGGAGGAGGCAGTAACAGCAAAGCAGCAATCTTTTGGCGCAATACGAGAAATGCTGAAAGCATAGAAATCTGTTGCATCATACATTGAAAACCATCACCCTAATAAAGCAATGGCTATGCATGTTACAAATCTATTTGACAATAATGCTCTGTTGCATTTTCACCAAATGTTGAAGTGTCAGCAGAAACAAATGATTATAGACTGCTTCCTAGTAAAAAAGAATTAGTTATGTATCATGAATACTAAAATATGTATTACTACATGCATAATTTTCTTTGAATAAATGGCATGAATAAGATAAAACTTTTAGTACTTTTTTGGCATGGAATGCATTATCTTACTTTACATTAATTTATTTGGGATAAATTGTTTCACTTAATGAGTGTTTCACACTACGAGCTAGGTTCGGGAACAAATTATGCTCAATATGCGAGGTTCCACTGTACAGCACAGCACTGCACAGAAGTAGAATAAAGATAGCAGGAATTCTACGCAAGCTGAAAATTCCAGAAACATGTATTGTAGAAGGATATTAAAAATACACGCGCACACCAAATACAGAATGAGATATGTTTTTAGATGATTGGCAAAGAAAAAACAATTATGGAAATCACATGTGAGAGTAAGATGAGAGAATCATTTAAGTATGTGGAACTACTTCACTGATAAAACATGCGACAGGGAAGAGCAAGAAAAGTGAGGAAGCTATAATGAAGACATGCAACATATATGTGTAGGAGGGAAGCAGTAATATAGTACAGAAAGAATTAGATGAGCCAGAGATCTTGTGACTAAATAGGAAACTAACTTTGCTTTAAGAAGTTAAAAAGAATGTACCGTATCCTAGCTCTGCAAGTTTAGTTTGAGGGGAACATCCAAAGAAGACTACTGGAGGAGAAAAGGGATTACACAAAAAATAAGTACAAGAGTAAGAGGAAAGCCCCTGCTTGGAAGAAAAAATTGAATATTTGAGACAATATATACAGGTAAATATGAGAAATATTACAATGATGACAAATGTCCTTGTATGTCCAAAATAATAATGTTTCAAGTAACACTGTACAACATTAAAAGCACATACAAATTCATTCAGATAACTTACACGCTAAATTGGTTTGCATCTTATTTTAATATCAAAGATACAAACAGAAAGTCATCAAATACTATTCAAGGGGCCAATCTACTCTACTAACCCCCCCCCCCCCCCCCCTTGCAAGATTCCATTAGAGAGTAAGAAATTCTTGATCCTGGTAAGAATATAACTTCATATGCAATATCTTACACATTAAAATCCAGTCAGTCAATTTACAATGATTGTCTCATGAAAAATTTGAAGCATGTTACTTGAAAGTGCCATGTGAATTGACACTGTAAGTTATCTGAAAAAACTGTATATTCTGTGCCTTGTAGCATCAAAATATGTATTCAATAACACTTTCCTTGTGCCTCTGCTATAACTTATTTTACTGTAAAGTACAGGACATGTTCCATACTTCCCACTATATTCAACTGTCTCCTACATAAAAAGCAAAAAGCACATTAGAAAGGATCATATGTATTCAGGCTCCAAATAAATAATGAAGGCTATTTTGACATGGAACTTACAACTGCAGAACAAAAAAGTTAAGCAAACTACTTCATTTACACATACAAACATAAAGGTAATGAAGAACAAATGGGATATACGTACACAATGACACTATATCAACCCCTGCTTACCTGCATATGTGCATATCTCTCTCTCTCTCTCTCTCTCTCTCTCTCTCTCTCTCTCTCTCTCTCTCTCTCTCTCTCTCGAAAAGGAGAGGAGCATAGAAGGAAAAAGACTAGTGGGTGCATTAGCAGAGAGTGGCGCACAAAGAGGATACGGGGACATGAAATGGGAGGAGGTGGAAATTGTTGGTTGGAGGGTATGGGGACAACAGGTTACTGTAGTCAAAGGCCGGGATAATTTTGGGAGTAGAGAATGCATTGTAAAGATAACTCTGATCTTTGCAGTTCAAAAAGGCTGATGGTGGAGGGGAGGATACAGATGGCCTGGGTTGTGAAACAGCCAGTGAAATTAAGCATGTTATGTTCAGCTGCAAGTTGTGCCGCTGGTGGTCCATTTTGGTCTTGGTCACAGTTTGGTGGTAGCCGTTCATCCTGACGGGCAGCTGGTTGGTAATCATAACAATACAAAAAGCTGTGCAATGATTGCAGCACAGCTCGTATATGAAATGGCTGCTTTCACTGGTGGCCCCCACCTCAGATGGAGTAAGATAAGCCTGTGACAGGACTGGAATAGGAAGTGCCGAGTGAATAGATTGAGAAGGTCTTGCATCTGAGTCTTTCACAGGGATATGATTGCTGTGGCAAGGGGTTGGAACTGGGAGTGGCATAGAAACGGACTAGGATGTTGTGAAAATTGGGTGGGTGAAGGAACACAACTCTAGGAGGTTTGGGCAGCATTTCAGGATTTTGGGTAGGATGTCCCTTATTTCAGGGCATTATGATAGATAATCAATGCCCTGACAAAGGATGTGGTTAAGTTGTTCTAGTTTAGGGTGCTGCTGGTTGATGAAAGGTGTGTTACTTAACAGCTGGTTCTTGGAGGTGGTGGGAGGACTGGGGGGCGTGTGTGGGGATATGACTGGGAAATCTGTCTGCAGACTAGATCTGGGGGATAGTGCCTGCCTGAGAAGTCATTTGTGATACGTTTGTGGTGACTAATTTACCCTCAATATGGTGGGAGACATACATATTTAAATCTGGAGGTACGCATAAAACATCATCCGAAATTGTGCTAAACGTATTCGCTGAAAATTATTTTGAGCAGTTAGTTCATGAACCCACATGAATAATAGTAAAAGGTCACACGAGTAGTAAACAGCTGTAAAAACACACTTGACCTCTCAGCAACAAATATTCCTGAGCTAATAATGAGCATCAAACCGGATATAGGGATTAGTGAGCACAGGGTTCCTGTAGTGAGATTGAATTTTGTAAACCCCAAACCGTCCAAAAATAAACGAAAAATATGCATGTTGAAAACAGCAGATAAGAATTCACTTAATGCATTCCTGCGTGACAATCTATACCCCTTCCAAATTAACAATGTAAGTGCAGACCAGATGTAGCTTGAATTCAAAGAAATAGCATCAAAAGCAATTGAGAAATATGTACCAAATAAATTAACCGACGATTGAGCTGATCCCCCTTGGTACACAAAACAGATCAGAACACTGTTGTAGGGAGAAAAAAAAAATGCCAAATCTAAATGACTGCAAAATCTGCGAGATTGGCTATCTTTTTCAGAAGCTCAAAATTTAGTGCAGACATCAATGTGAAATGCTTAAAATAGTTTCCACAATGAAACTTTGTTAGAAACCTGACAGAAAATCCTAAGAGATTCTCGTCGTATATAAAGTATGCTAGCAGCAAGATGTGGTTGGTGACTTCTCTGCATGATGGCAATGGAAATACTGTCCTGTCAACGACAGTGCTACAAAAGCACAGTTACTAAAAAAAGCCTTTCGAAAGTCATTCACCAAAAAAGACGAAATCAATATTCCAGAATCCAAATCAAGAACAGCTGTCAACATGAGTAACTTAGATGTAGACATCATTGGATTATTGAAGCAACTTAAATCACTTACTAAAAGCATGTCTTTGGTCCAGACTGTATACCATTATGTTCCTTTCAGAGTACGCTGATGCAAGAACTTCATACTTAACAATCATACACAACCGCTTGCTCAACAAAAAATACCCAAAGACCAGAAAGGTGCACAACCCACACCAATATTCAAGAAAGGTGGTACGAGTAATCCACTAAATTACAGTCCTGTATCATTAACGTTGATGTGCAGCAGGATTCTGAAACATGTATTATGTTTGAACATTATGAATTACCTTGAAGAGAATGGTCTATTGGCACATAGTCCACATGGATTTAGAAAACATGGATTTAGAAAATATTGCTCTTGTGAGACATAACTAGCTCTTTACACACATGAAGTGTTGAGTGCTATTGAAAAAGAATTTCAAATTGATCCCGTATTTCTATATTTCCAAAAGACTTCTGACACTGTACCATACAAGTGGCTTGTAGTGAAATTACATGCTTATGGAATATCATCTCAGTTATGTGACTGCTTTGTGATTTCCTGTCAAAGATGTCACGGTTCGTAGCAACTGACAGAAAGTCATCGAGCAAAACAGTAATGATTTCTGGTGTTCCCCAAGGTAGTGTTATTTATCTATATAAACAATTTAGAAGACAATCTGAGCAGCCATCTTACATTGTTTGGAGATGACACTTGTTTATCGTCTAGTCAACTTATCAGGAGAGAAAAACAAATTGCAAAATGATCTAGAAAAGATATTTGAATGGTGTGTAAAATGGCAATTGATTCTACATAATGAAAAGAGTGAGGTCATCCATACGAGTGCAAAAAGGAATCCATTAAACTTCAGTTACACGATAAATCAGTCAAATCTAAAGGCTGTAAATTCAACTAAATACCTAGGAATTAGAATTACGAAAATTTGAATTGGAAAACTGGTTCAAATGGCTCTAAGCACTATGGGACTTAACATCTGAGGTTATCAGTCCACTACTTAAACCTAACTAACCTAAGGACATCACACACATCCATGACCAAGGCAGGATTCGAACCTGTGACCGTAACAGCAGTGCGGTTCCAGACTGAAGCGCCACACCGGCCAGCTTAAATTGGAAAGAACACACAGAACATTTTGTGGGGAAGGCAAACTAAAGACTGCGTTTTATTGGCAGAACACTTAGAAAATGTGACACATCTACTAAAGAGGCTGCCCACACTACACTTATCAATCCTCTTTTGGAGTACTGCTGTGCAGTCTGGGATCCTTACCAGATAGGATTAACAGAGCACATTGAGAAAGTTCAAAGAAGAGCAGTACGTTTCATATTATCGCAAAATAGGAGAGATATTGTCATGAACATCATACAGGATTTGGGGTTGACACCATGAATACAAAGGTTTTCTCATTGTAGCAGAATTTTCTCACAAAATTTCCATCACCAACTTCCTCCTCCAAATGCAAAAATATTTTGTTGATGCTGACATACAAAGGGAGAAATGATCATCATAATAATATAAGGGAAATCGGAGCTCACACAGAAAGATATAGCTGTTTGTTTTTTATGTGTAATGTTCGAGATGGGAATAACAGAGAATTATTGTGAAGATGGTTTGATGAACTCTCTGCCAGGCACTTACATGTGATTTGCTTAGTACCCATGTAGCTGTAGATGTACATGTAAATACTGGGCAAGGAAGATTTTTCACTGCAGATATGTCATCCCAGATGGCCAGGCTGTATGAAAGCAATTTTTTGGTGTGGAACAGATGACAGTTATTGAAATGCAGGTACTGTTGGTGGTTGGTGGGTTTAATGTGAATAGAGGTGTGGAAGAAATCATAAGAGAGGAGGAGGTCAACTTCCAGGGAAGTGGCATGCTGGGTTCAGAAGCACCAGATGAATCATATGGGGGAGAAACTGTTGACACTGTGAAGGAATGAGGACAGGATGGCTTGGCTCCAAGTCCAGATCATGAAGATACCTTCAACGAACCTGAACAAGACCAGGGGTTTGGGGTTTTGGGATGCTAGTAAGGTTTCCTCTAAAGCAGGGGTGGCCAACTCATGACCTGTGGACCATGTGCAGCCTGCGGGGCGCTAATTCTTGGCCCATGGAGCTGTTTCATATGACTTACAAATTTAATTTTTATTTTAAGTAAAACCCCAAAAGGGCATTCCATCAAGTATCTTTCATATCATATCCAATTACAATAGGAATATCTCAGTTAATTGATTCAACTATTGTTAGATTATCATCTATGCTCTTGTTTGAAAAAACTCACTATGTTGGATCTCTTTCAAAAAGCCCACACACCATCTTGAAGAAAATATAGTTCACCTTGGCGATTTGCAGCCAACAATCAGGAGTAGTATGGACTGTGGAACCAGATACCTTTGCCGGCCAGAGTGGCCGAGCGGTTCTAGGTGCTACAGTCTGGCACCACGCGACTGCTACGGTCACAGGTTTGTATCCTGCCTGAGGCATGGATGTGTGTGAAGTCCTTAGGTTAGTTAGGTTTAAGTAGTTATAAGTTCTGGGGGACTGATGACCTCATAAGTTAAGTCCCATAGTGCTCAGAGCCATTTGAACCATTTTTGAACCAGATACCTTTGTTGCACTGCACGAGTGAGGTGAGTGCCAGACATAGCCAAAACATTGCAATTTAATTTTACTGCAATCTCACAAAACTATCGACTGTAAAGTTACGGCTCTTCACGTGTGTAAGTGGTGCACATTCGATTGTGATAGGTCTATCATCACTTCTGGTAAGTAAAGCCGACTTTTATCTTTTTACAACGTATCTGTGATGCCTGTCTTTAATTTTGGTAGGCACACATTTATTTTATGTATTAAGTTATGATGCGTAGGTACAACAGCCAGCATTAGCAATGGTTACTGCTTCAGTACCTTCCTTTAATTCTTGTAGTACAAAATAGATAAATACTTAATTGTAACAATGTGTTTCAACTGACGACATTTAAAGATTGTGCATTACAAACGCAGAAAAGGGGCCCTCATAGTGAAACTTCATCCACCTGCCTTTCTCTCTTACTTACAGCAACTAATGATGTTATCGACTTGGAAATAATGTAGAATAGTTTTTTAAGAAAAAATCATAACAAAAGAAGTCGAAATGGGGGTTGAAATTTTAAAATAAGGGTGCTAGGTTAAGAGAAGCACATGTAATTTTTTATATTTATGATAAATGACTTTCAGAAATAAAATATCAATTTCCTAAAGCAGTTGAATACTACTCTCAAAAATTCTCAGGAGAACAGACAACAAAGTTTCCCAAGAGTGTATAATACTCATAAGAAAGACCAACAACTCGATGAGCAGTGTGGCTGTGTAGTTCAATGCTAGACTTCCTTGATGATGGTTAGGCTTCTATTCCTCGGTGGGTTGTACTTTTAATCATAGGTGCACATATTTCCTTGAAGCACGAAATATATAAGATTGAAAAAAGAAGAAGCATTTGGGAGACTGGTAATATCTGGATTGCTGGTTCAAGTCTAGTTTCAGTCATTACTTTTATAGTTTTTTTCTGTTCAGTGCGAATACCTACATCACATAAAAATATGCTAATTAGCACATTTTTAATTGCCATTTTTGTGAAAAACTGCATGTCTTCTTATTTCTAATTACATATCTCTCACAAAAATCCACTTTTCATTGCAGATATGAATCCTTAATCACCCATCATATATATATATATATATATGTATATATCAAAAAACAAAGATGATGTGACTTACCAAACGAAAGCGCTGGCAGGTCGAAAGACACACAAACAAACAAACACAAACATACACACAAAATTCAAGCTTTCGCAACAAACTGTTGCCTCATCAGGAAAGAGGGAAGGAGAGGGAAAGACGAAAGGATGTGGGTTTTAAGGGAGAGGGTAAGGAGTCATTCCAATCCCGGGAGCGGAAAGACTTAACTTAGGGGGAAAAAAGGACGGGTATACACTCGCACACACACACATATCCATCCACACATATACAGACACAAGCAGACATATTTAAAGACAAAGAGTTTGTGTCTGTATATGTGTGGATGGATGTGTGTGTGTGTGTGTGTGTGTGTGTGTGTGTGTGTGTGTGTGCGTAAGGCTGTTTAAAAAAAAGAAAAACATTACAAATTAATCATTTTTTCATCTTCATGTGCTCTATGTTTCATGGAAATGCTTGTGGAACACGAACCTTTGTTTAAAAATTTACCACAACTGGGAACTGAAGACCACCCACATGACAGTTGGGCACCCTACCACAGAGCCACACAGCCCATCAAAACAGTCAACTTGCTTTATGGTGTTAAACAACACAGAATTTTTGAGAGTTGCATTGAAATACTTTAGGTAATTGACACTGAATCTGAACTTCACGTGCCATATACAGGGTGTCCCATTTATCTTGACCACCCTAAATAACTGTTTGTCCAGATGCAAATTACAAAATGTTTCAAGCAAATGTTCTTTAGCCATCAGGGGGACAGCAATCAGCATGATTGCTTTTGTTGTAGCTTTGCTTTTTTACAAAGATATGAACAGCGGTATGACATTTTTAAATGGCACCCTGTATTTTTTATTCGGTAATTCATTTGCTCTCCTAAAGACCTATTCAAAAATGTATCACAGTGTACCATTCACTGAAACACAACATTATTAATTACATAACACAACATTGACGTTGATGCTCCCAGTGCTTAGTGCAAGTACTCGGGGTAATGGAACACATCTACATGCTGACATTGACAGAGGACAAATGTAAACATAAGTAGACTGCACACCCATCATTCCATCAACCATTGTCAGTTGACGAGTTGTGCGAGTAGAATGTACACCAATGAAGAGAAGGTAGAAATGCTACTCATTTATCGGGAACGTAAGTTAGCAGAACAGTAACTGCAATACTGTTTTCTTATATACAGGTACATTTAGTACAGCAGTTTAGTCCTTTTAAGTACTGCTGTGTAGAGTAGGCATAAAGTAAAGGCTGTCCTTCCTACAAACTGCATCGACACAATGTTTCTTTCATTGTTGTTGTTGAAGGTAGGCGAAATGCTACGCAGTCAGCGGAACTGCACAGAGAGCAATATCCTGAAAAGAACTCACCTTCCCAACAGATGTTGCGATGCTTCAGGAAACAGGAAGTTTTAATCCACAACAATGCAATCATCGTAGCACTCACACAGACGAAGCTGCCGAAGTCACTGTTCTCGCTTCCATTGCTATGAATCCACATGTGAGCAGCTTGAACATGAGATTGGCATTCCTAAAACCAGTGTACATCATATTCTTACACATCACCAGTTCCATCCTTACCATGTACACCTACATCAAAAATTGCATGGGAATGATTTCCAGAATTGTGTACAGTTCTGTCAGCGGGCACAGCAGCAAATCCTCGTCAATCCGAACTTATTTTCCAATGTTCTATTTACCGATGAATGTTCCTTCTCAAACAAAGGAGAGGTAAATACAAGAAACATGCATTATTGGTCCAGCAACAACCCACAATGGTTTAGACAGGTGGAATATCAGCATCAATGGGAGATGCTTGGTACTACAATTATTGGCCCTTATTTCATCAATGGTAGTCTAAACGGCACAGCATATGCCAACTTCCTCAGATGAATTCTTCCTCCTCTTCTGGATGAAGTGCCGCTAAGAACCAGAATGCTTATGTGGTATCAACATGATGGATGTCCAGCACATAATGCCTTGCGTGCACGTCATGTTCTGAACCGAAGGTACCCTGCCAGATGGATTGGTCAAGGAGGAACAGTTACTTGGCCTGCTAGGTCTCCTGATTTAAATCCTCTGAACTTTTTTCTTTGGGGATATATTCAAGACGTCTACCGTGACATTCCAACAACTCCACAGGACATGCAGGAACGTATCGTGCTTGCTTGTAATTCTCTTCAGCAGGCAACACTGGAAGAAATAAATAATTATTTCATTCAATGCGTGCACCAGTTGATCGGTGTCCAGGGTCATCACTTTGAGCACCTTTGAATGTTCTACTCCTGGGCAGTGGTACAGGAGAGACAAAGTCAATTTTTTGTTATGTTTTTACTTGGTTTTCATTTGTTTTCTGACAACTCCAGCAAGTGGACGAGTTTGTGACCCCAGGCTCAAAGTCAATGTTGTGTTATGCAATTAACAACGTTGTGTTTCAGTGAATGGTACACCGTGATACATTTTTGAATAGGTCTTTAGGAGACAAAATGAATTACCAAATAAAAAATACGGGGTGCCATTTAAAAAAGTCATACCACTCTATATATCTTTGAAAAAAAAAAAAGAATACAACGAAGGCAATCATGATGATTGATGTCCCCCTGACGGCTAAAGAACATTGGCTTGAAACATTTTGTAATTTGCATATGGACAAACAGTTATTTAGGGTGGTCAAGACAAATGGGACATCCTGTATACAAAAAATTACAAAATTCCAATTACCTTGCGATCAATTTGTTACTTATGGTAAAAAGATATCTGTTTCAGTTCCAAATTTAAACATCTTTATGGCATCAACTAGTAAGCAAACAGAATCTAAGGAGAGGAATGTTACAGGGGAGTTGAGAACTTTTCAAGACACATGGACTGCAAACTATTTTTTGGTGAAACGCAAAAAAAACCATATGTCTGACACGCAATGAATCTGTCTCAATTCCAAAAGAATGTAACATCAAACAGCTTTACGAGACTAAACATGCAATTATGTTTGATAAGTACAAGGGACAATTTTGACAAGACCACATAAACGACTTAAAAAGGAAACTTTCTGCTCAACGGAAATTATTTACAAGGGTGAATTCAGAGTCAACATGCTGAGTTACGCAATAGCTCTGATACTGGGAAAAAAAAATCAAAGCCATTTTCAGATGGAAAAATGGTTAAAGAATACTTAGAGACCATCACTGACACTGTACGAACAGAAAGAAAAAGGATTTCTCAAAAATAAGCTGATCTCGCTGAACTATTACTAGATGTTGTAGTGCTTCGAGAATTTCCGCATAAATTCTAGAACCACTTGGCCTTCCTCCGTCTCGAACACACGATTTTAAATAGAAGTGTGAGAGAGACAAATTTGACCTAATGTACATTGCATGTTTGTGTATGTAAGTGTAAAAACAGTCACAAGCAAATTGTGGACGCAGCGGCCGAATGGCGGCCGACAAGTACCTGCTGTACGATCCATAGAGTTTCAGTGTATGTGTAGAGAAGAACAAGGAGTGTTTATATATTATTCTGTGCTTTTAGTGACTGTGATGATTGTTAAGGACAAATGAAGAAATTAGATTAGACTTTCAAATAATTCATGTGTTGGACTTGCTCGAAGCAAGACATGTTCCTAAATTACGAGTGGTTCTTAAACCAGCTCGCTTATGAATGTCAATTTAATGCATTTCTAAAGATTGAAATATGAGTGAAATATGAGAAGACAGAGATATTTACATGTGAAATGCAAGAATGTTATTCTGCATAATCCAATACATCGTTAATTAGTGAAAACATAAAGTTTGTATATTTACTCCCCAAGTTCCATCATCAAAAAGCATTAGAGCATGGCGACCAGTGAAAAGGACTCAAAAAACAGGAATTTTGAGAAGAAATCAAAGAAGATGATGTGATGTGTTGTCATAGCAACCACATATAACAAGACAAGAGAACTGTTTTGTGTAATTGGATTAAGTCCAAAAATCAAACGGAAAAATTTATGGGTAACAAAAGTTAAGGACTTTGAATTACCACATTTATCAACTGCATTAAAGCCTTTACAAGTAATAGGCAAACCCTTTGTAGTAGAACTCTAATTAAATGTTTACTTGGCCTGAACAACCTACTGTCAATTATAAAATGAACCAGGCAATAGGAATTTAGCTGAAAAGGCCCAACAAAGGGTGAATAAGCATAATGAGAAAGCTTAGAACCTCAATACAAGGTCGATGACCTAGTTCTAGTGAAACAACATCTTCAAAGCCCTGCTCTGAAGAAAGAGACACAGAAGTTTTTACAAAAGTATGAAAGACCGTACCGAGTACACACAGTACTCCATCCCAACACATTATTTTTAGCGGATCCAACAACTGGATCAGTTGTATACACCCCAGGTACGTTAGCATTCTGGGTTAACGGGCGGAGCGACAACCGTCGGATCCCGAGTTGTTTTTGGTGTTACTTCCAAAATAATTTCCTGCACCAAATTCCCTTCAAATCTTAAACTATTCTGCAATCTATTATTGAATTCCCGAACTATCCTATAATTTTAGTACTGAGAAAACTGGATATGACAACAAAATAAAAAACAATTTAAGAGAATCACAGATAAACAGTGATCTCTAAACGAACTGAACGGAATAGAATACTATATTTGTGTAAAAAGGTTATATCATGTAACTAATTGAACAACTGTTATACTATAGTGTACGGATTTTCTATTTTGTATAGAATACATACACACAAAGGAATATGAATACACAAACAATGAAATCACAGATTAGAAGGATGTTAGAACCACCAAGGTTGTAGGGAAGAAGATATATGTACACCCAGAGAGAGAGAGAGAGAGAGAGAGAGAGAGAGAGAGAGAGTGAGAGTTTGTGTGTCTTTTATTGTGTCTGTCTACCAGCACTTTCTCGTTTGGTAAGTCACAGCATCTTCGATGCTGTAACTTACCAAATGAGAGAACATTGGTATGCTGATAGAGCCAAATTTATTGTCTTTATCAACATACCAACGCTCTCTCGTTTGGTAAGTTACAGCATCATAGGTAGACATAGTATCTACCATGAGTAGAATAATATGGGTAGACATAGTATCTAGTAAGATTATAGAATTATAGAAGTTGAAAAGTAGAGGAGGACTCTAGGGTATTAAATGAGATACTAAGAAGTGAGAGGGAAGTGTAAAATAGATTTTTATTTTACCAGGAAATATTTAATTATAGTGTGCATAAAGATGTATACTAGGGCAATGAATCATGAGGCCTATTGCTAAGGATATAGGGCAGGTGTACCTACACAGAGATAGGACGGCCTGTGGCCTGATGAATAGGGGTGTTTCATAAAGGTGCGTACCTACCAGAACGGAAGGATGAAGTGAACTCATAGGGTATGGTATAGGTACTGATCCAAGGGGAAAAGGATAGCATCGTGACGGAAGTCACACATTTAATAGGAATTATTCTGGTAAGTTTGAATTCTATATATCACTAGCATTATTATGTTTTATGTGAATTTACAAGGGTCGAAAAATACACATTCAGTAGCCCAGAGTTCCTCCAGACTACAAACTACTATAAATAATGATACTAGTACAAAAAATAGTTCAAAGAATTAGAATAAAGAATAAAGTGTCATGAACACCTGGAGCTTATGATTGGAAACTAAAGGTTTAGTCCTCATGATTCCTAGATATAAGGAAACGAACTCCAACACTGATTGAAATGTTCACATTTTACAGTTAAAGTAAAATAAAAAAAAAAGGTATAGCTAAATAATAAGAAAAAGGGTATTCACAGTTATTGACAGAACGAGGTATACCATTGAAATATGAATTGTTATTATATGTGATATAAATGTACATAATGATTGTATATAAAATAACACGTGTTCAATCTGAAAGGAGGGGGGGAATATGTAGTGCTTCGAGACTTTCTGTGTAAATTATAGAACCCTAGAACCACTTGGCCTTCCTCCATCTTGAAAACATGATATTTTAAATAGAAGTGTGAGAGAGAAGAACCCAACCTACTGCGCATTGCATGTTTTGTGTGTGCAGGTCTAAAAACAGTCCCGAGCAAATTGTGGACACGGCGGCTGACAAGTACCTGCTGTACGATCCACAGAGTTTCAGTGTATGTGAAGAGAAGAACAAGGAGTGTTTATGTATTATTCTGTACTTTTAGTGACTGTGACGATTGTTAAGGACAAATGAAGAAATGAGGTTAGACTTTCAAGTAATTCATGTGTTGGACTTGCTAGAAGCAAGACATGTTCATAAATTATGTGGTTGGCAAACCAACACTATTGTAGATGTATTTATTTGAGCCTAATGCAAGATGAATCGGTTGACTTGCAAACTTTTGAATATTTATGTGAGAAATTGTGAATTTGTTCTTTGTGGAAGTTGAAATATACCAACACTAAACTAAAAGTATTCTGCAGGTATCTACTTACTTCATGAATAGAGAGATAGATAGATAGATAGAGAGAGAGAGAGAGAGAACATGTGGATGACACTGGAAGACTAACTGAAGATAATTTTAAAAAAATCATGCACCTGAGTTTATATTTTAATCTCTATCTTCAGGTAACTGCACAGATATGGCACATACTGCCCAAGTGGCAATTTATAACAGAGGTGCTGATGCCGATTTTAATAAAACAGAAGAATTAGTGGCATTGTATCCACTTAAGGATATTGTGAAGTCATGATATTTGTCAGAAGTAGTTATATCAACTAACTATCAAGGCTAACAACAGATGATGCTCTATGAATGGCTGGGAAACACGAAGTTGATTGCAAATGAGGCCAGCAAAACTGGCAATACATCAATGCTAAACTTTCACTGCATTATCCATCAAAAGGATTTATGTGCCAAGTCCCTCAAAATGGACCATGTCATGAAGGTAATTGTCAAAACAGTGAACTTTATTAAGACAAAAGGATTGAATCACTGTCAATTCTAAGAATTTCTGAGGTCTTTGGATTCAGAGCATGATAACATTTCATTTTATACGATAGTAAGAAGGCTAACCCATGCGAAAATATTGAAAAGTGTGTTTGATTTGAAGAAAGCAATACAATCATTCTGTGAAAGCAAGTCAAACAGACTCTTGGAGTTTGAAGATAAATAATGGCTTTCTGACTTTCCATTCATGGTCAATATAACTGGCCTTCTAAATGATGTTAATACTCAACTACAAGGAAAGTATGAGCTGATTAATGTCATGAATGATCTTATTTCCACATTCCAAATGAAACTTGGGCTTTGGGAACACACTTATAAACAAAAAACTTCCCACATTTTCCTACACTGTCAAAGTAATCAGACATCACACAGGTGGCAGCAATTAAATACAATTCTTTGATATCTGACTTTAAATATGAATTCAAAAATGGACTTCAAGATTTCAAGAAAGATTGTATACTTTTTTCTGTATTTGCTACGCCATTCTCCATAAACATGATTTCACTACTGGGACATTTACAAATGGAATGCTGCAAAATGCAACTTGATGCAACATATTTGGACAAGAAGAAATATCCAGCATTTTACAAACATTTTTTAAAAATGATTTCATTATTTGGAAACACTTACATGTGTTGACAGCTTTTTAGTCAGATGCATTACATCAGATCACAAATGTGAACATGAATTACTGATGTCCATCTAGAAAACTCTTTGCGTGTAGCAACTACTTCAGTTGACATCAGCACTGACTCATTGAGTTCAGTCAAACAAAGCCAGACATCCTACTAACAATGTATTTCATTAAATTGTATAATAAATGTTCTTTCCTCAGATTTGTTTTATTTTCTTTAAAGAATAAATGAATATTTCTTGCTTTTTTTGGTTCACAAAACAAAAATTGGTAATGCAGCCTGCGGGATAACCCCCTCTCCAAAATCTGGCATGCATGCCGAAAAGGTTGGCCATCTTTGCTCGAGAGGCCCATAAATAGGTTGGCAAAGGAGAGTGCCATGCTGGTGCCCATGGCTGTACCATGGATTTGTTTATGTAAATGCCTTCAAACGAGCAGTAGTAGTAGTAGTAGTAGTAGTGTGTTAAGATAAAGTTAGTAAGGTATATGAGGAATGAGGTGGTGGGGTTTGAAATCTGAAGGACATATGGAGATTACCGAGCTGTCAACATCAGTGCATATCCACAATTTCTGCTCTGTACCATGGTCTCCATGCATCATCACAGGAGAGCGGTCCAAAGATAAGCCACATCAAGTTGAAACCAATCATGACATATGAATAAAAGTGTTTTTATGTAATCAAGATTGTTCTATATAATATTTTATTACTACTTACTTTAGCAATCTAACCAGAAAAATCCAGAGTAAATTAGCTATTTGTGACAGATGTCAGCATGTAAAAGTCAGTAATCAGACATGTAGGGGATTTGTACAAAACATAATTTTTTAAAAAAAAGCCAGATGGTGCTTCTAGGTTTGACTTGTTTGCATAGTTACCAAAAACAAAAGGGGATTTCAGTTATATTTTTCTTGTGGTAGATCTGTTTTCCATATTCATGAAATTGTATTCATTAAAGAAGTCAGCCAGTAAAAACATAATTATGAAGATTAGAAAAGATTATTTTCAGAATATAGTTACTCTGAAAGCCATTCTTTCTCATAATCGACCTCAGTTCAATTCTAAAACTTAGAAAAAATTTTGTAGAGGAAGAAAATATACGTAATTTGTTAATCTCTTCTTAGTAACCTACAATGAGGTATATGAAGAAGGCACAAAGACCAAGTAGAGCTTATTACAATAAGACCTTTATAATTGGATTGAATATGAACAGTTTACAACACCCATCAAGTGGTTTATCCACATATGAAATCTTGTGTGATAATAAACCTGCTACTCTTGTTAATGAGCTAATAGAGTATCCAGCATGCAAGAGTCTTACTACCAAGGAAACGAAAAAAATAGTTAGGAAGACAATGGAGCAACAGGAAAACATTAGAAAGCAGAGACACAACAGGAAGTTAAAAGTGATACAATTTAAAACAGGTTATCTCATTCTTGTGAAAACTAATGGAAACCGTTGGGCACAGTAGACCATTTGAAATTTTGGAAACTCCTCATCAAAATACTTATAGGCTAATTTACCCAAAATAAAGGAAGTTGTTTTGACTGAGAAATATAACACAATTGAAACAATATGAAAAAGCAACCAATGCAGGCTGCTAAACTCGACTAGAGTAGTGATTGTAAGACTTCTATATGTATTGATTTTCTCCTTTCTCGTAACTAAAAAATTTTTTCCCTTAGGGAGGCATACTTGCATTGCATGTTATGCATGTGGCAAACACAAGTGGCCCATCCATGTGGCATTTACTTCTGTACTTCTATTTCCTGTGTCACATTTTCTCTTTCTTTCCCTTAGTGCTGTTGTGTAAGGTGAAAAATAATTATGTTCATTAGTCGTGAGATATTAGAGTGAAAGTATGAGAAAGTATGAGAAAAGATCTACATTGAGACTCTGTGTTTACATTGGGTAATTTGTTCATCTACCTTAACTTACATAAACATATCCCCTGATATTACCATGTAAACATGTATACTGCTACGCCGTGGTCACAAAGGTGATAGTGTAATACACATGTTATGTTTTCTTCTCCATGTCTTCAAGGCTTTTCATTACTAACATTATCATGTACAACATATAACACTGGTCATTCCAATTTCATGCATGTATGAATAACTTTATTGCCAATTTTCATTTACATGGTATATATGAATTTCACAGATTGTGCAACCCTCGCAGTCATACTGGTCTACTTCCACTCTGAAAGGTATATAACAAGCTATGAATTTTCATATGACCACGTGCCTTTCAAGTGAGAGTGACAGGCACACATCCTGTACTACCTATTGAATTGTTTACATACTTATCACTCTTTTACCTTACAAATGTCACTTATGTGGCAAAACATACACAAACCAATCATTTTGTCATTACCTAATGTCACTTATACATACACATACATATAATACCGTCACACTAGGATATCTCTCTCTCTCTCTCTCTCTCTCTCTCTCTCTCTCTCTCTCTCTCTCTGTGTGTGTGTGTGTGTGTGTGTGTGTGTGTGTGTGTGTGTGTGTGTGATCATTTATGAAACAATAAGCACTTATACAAATTGCCTAACATGCATGTGCAAAAGCCATATCACACTTGCATTACGTGCCTCCTTCAGACTAACTTGATGCTTGCCCTATTCACTTGTACATTTCCTTTCACATGAAGGAACTCTTACACAGATTTACACAGAATACTAGTACTATGTATAACACATTCACTTCCTTTTAACACTGTGAGATCAATGACTCACTTAACTACACCCCTGTATTAAGGTAAATTTTTTAAGTCATATGCATACTACACCAGTGCGTTTACACATCTTGCTCATTCATTACTTCCATCCTTATTTGATTCACATTTATTCCTTAATTTATTTGAGTGTTATTTTATGAAGAAACAGGTCTGCAGTGTTACATTTTTCTGCAATATCTTTTCAGTGATATATCATCAGTTTCTATGTTGAATGTGACTACTCAGACATTCTATATGCATGATCTATAAACTACCATACTACATTGCTAATATGCATACACACACTGTAATATTACAAATGGTTATGTGCTACTCTGTCAATACTCATTATTTTTATAACATAGTCACACAATAGATCCAATGCCCTGTTCCTCTCCCCACATTTACCATTGTCATTTCCATAACTAGAGCATGTAAATTACACATTCACAGTAAACAGCAATCTAACACTATGTGAAGATAAGCATCTCCACCATTTCTACACTTACTATTTTGTACACACTTTATGATTGCTATCTCACAGCCATTTGGCCACAGACTTCACATACGTAAACTTGAGAGGAGTACAAGTTATCAGGTTTCTTCCTTTTACCTACAACAACAGTTATTACAAAAACATTGAAACCTTTGTTTTCACCTATTTACAACCCTACACACACAAGGAATTACACATGCCTTGTGGATGATGTTACTCAATATTTTCTTTGCTGACTTGTCACTGAATTCAGAATTGTCTCACTACTCTTTAATTGGTAAAATATATCCCGTCCATATGTAAATTTATATTATGAGCATATTTATTATGAGGGGATGTCTTTTGACATTATGCCTGGCCTTTTCATACCTTAGCTATGTAATAGTTAACTTACTACCCTTTGAATGAAGCAGTCCTCATTTAACTTCGAGCAGTAGTTGTCAGAGCCATCTCTGAATGCAGCAGTCCTCGCTTACATTTGGAACAGTATTCATCACACTCATCTTGTAATGCAGTACTTCATGTTTAAATTTTCTAACTTACACTCTTTCAATAATATTCACAACCAATACTTCTAGAGACTGGAATTATTTCACAGATGTTTTCCTCACATTAGTCCCCATCAATTCCAAAATGCTCATTGACACATAAGGTGCTTTCCATGTAGCCTCTTACCTATTCCAAGACAATGCCCCCCCCCCCCCCCCCAAGATCAATCACTTGTATGAATTTACACACACACACACACACACACACACACACACACACACACACACACACACACACACACACGCACGCTTGTTGATTTATATGACAAAAATTTAGCTGAAAGCTAATCTACACACTAGACCATTAAAAATACTTTCCAAGAAATCATGAACTAAATCACTCACTATACGCACTATGTAGATGGAATGTATGTTTTTCAAATACTAATAAATTAACATGCAACTGTAATATTATGAAGCAAATGTGTCCAATACATGCCAGAGCAATTATACATACAATTTTAACTTAAAAAACGAAGAGGTGATTGTACAAGGATGAAATTCCTCAGACTAAGATTGTTTTGTCGATATACAATGTCCTAACGAGAAGGTTACTGTGGCTACTACGCATGACTTTTCACAGTTATAAAAATTTGTGATTACTAACATGCCATTTCCATTTGTCACTACACTGGCTTATGCTATTGTGTGATATGGTCAAACTTGAGATGAGAACACTAAATGATTCATAGTTCTGTTTTATTTGTGACCGATTGATTTGACAGGTAGTTTTGTGTGTTTACTGTAAAAACTGACATACTACTCACACTGCCATGTTGTTCGTACAAATAAATATGGTGACTAAATAATTTTGACACACAAGGATTTATAATAAAAAAATCAAGTAGCTAATCATTCTGCTCATTATGCATACTTATTTGCAAACCACATCCAAAGAACAAAGAGACCTGCACAATTCAGTTGTATACTTATTTATTAAGCAAAATTGTTAGCTGCTGCAAGTAGAAGCCTTGCTTTGTTGTTGCTCTACAGTTTTCATAGTTTTGACTGAGATTAACTGATACTGCAGTGTTTACCATCAGCATGCCACTGTAGAAGTTGTCATCACAGAACGAGCTAACTAAACTTGGATATTTATTTATATGACACAGCCAATTTCCAAAACTTCCTTTGTGTGAGACGGCATATGCCAAATTCTTAAGCACATTTGAAATTCTAGATTCTAATATTTTACTGTTTGTATTGCTTCTGTGTAATCATTCACTGATTGTGTCTGTTCTCTAATGTATCTTCATATATTATGAAATTTCAAACATTTGTAGGTGCCATGACAGACTCATACTACTATTGTCAGCTGTATGCCTAAACTTAAACAGTTCTCTTTCAGAAATTTCTGATAACAGCAGCCATACCCTCATTCAAAAACAATCATTTCCTAATTTCATTGTATAATTACTTGATAAACAGGCTTATTTTGAGACTTTTTTGATGTTTACAAAAGCATAATTTTGAAAATTTTTTAAGCTATGTGTGTCGCAAATCAGCATTTGTGATTTACAGTTGCAGTCAAGAATAATTCACATTGAATTTCAGAGTATATCAATGTGAATAAACATACATTTTTGAGATTTTTCAGAAGTTATTATTGTGTGCATAAGCTATTTCACACTAAATCAGCGTCTGTGGTTTAGTTACTGTAGCACATTTTATAACTAACTTATCATAATACATCTATTTCCCTTTCAAGAGGAGAGTATATTATCCAAAGTTATCATAAATTAAGACAATTTTTGAGTTTGTTACTGACTACAACCTCAAAAAGTTTTAGGAAATAGTAATTTTTCCACAGGTTTTTCTGCTGCCTTAATAGAAATCTCATGTTTTGTGTACTAGTTGATTCAGTTCTTAAAGGGAATTTGTAATATTTAAGGATAATCATCAGGCTTAGTTCAAAGTTATTTGTTCACAATCCTGTAAAACATTGCACCAACCACAGTGCAGTCCCACTGTGAGTGCTGTTCTCAAACAGAGGATGAGTTAGTTGACAATCGTACGCAGCTGGAAAACGCCCTGACTACTACCAAATAATATGCAGCTACTGCAAATCAGTGTGTTGGGGGAGCTTCCAGGAGTGGTGTACCACAGGCATCTCAAGTACTATCCTCTCCTGTGGATCGTGCCTCCTCTGCAGGAAGTATGGAATCTGGCATTACTCATCTACTTCACTGTGAGTAGCACGTCAATGGTATGTCTAGGCATCCTTTATAGGGTAGTGGGGATCACAGAGAACTCAGAAGGTTATACTGATAACCTTAACCAACAATTCTAGGTGCTGCCTTTCACTGAAACTGAAGCTGAGTCTGAGTCAGTGAGACACTCTTCATCTGTTTGTCCTGCGTCCAGAGAAGGAAAACGCAAAAGGTAGGGGTCTATTAATCATTGGCAGTTCAAACATATGGCGAATAATGGTAACTCTTAGGGAAATGGAAGCAAGGGACCGCGAGGATCAACAGGCACACTCAATGTGAATGCCTGGGAGCATCATTCAATATGTGAAGAGCTATTCTGGTAGCCATTGACGGAACAGAGTGCAACCAACTGCAGATTGTGGTACACACTGTAACAAACGATGCCTGTCGTCTGGGCTCGGAGGTCATACTTGAATCATTCCAGCAACTAGCAGAGAAGTTGAGAAGTCCTGCCTTGCACATGGATTTTCAACGAAGATCACAATATGCAGCATTGTCCCCAAAACTGATTGAGGTCCCCTGGTTCTGAATCGAGTCAAAGGACTGAACCGCAAACTCTGAAGGTTCTATGACAAGCTAGTAAGTGACTTCCTGGACCTGTACCATATGTATGAGAACTGTAGCTTCCCCCTAAATGGGTCATGTGTGCACTACACATCAAAGGGTGCTACCCAAGTAGCTGACTTTGAATGGGTTGTACACAAGGGTCGTTTGGATTAGGTAACTCTCCATCCAATCCACATAATTACAGCTGTAGGAGACCAAAAAGTATTAGCATAAGATACAAAGGAATGCCCCTCATGGGTGAAAGTATTAAAATCCTAGTAGTTAACTGCCAAATCATTTGCAACTAAATACCAGAGTGTGAAGTGCCCCTAAAAAGCAGTGAAGCTCACATAATACAATGTACAGAAATTGATAAGTATATATCAAAAGGACAGGCTAATGGGAATTGGAGGCAGTGAATTTGTCACAGTAGAGAAGTTACTCAAATTCACCAAGATTTGAAATTAAAGCTGCATATGAGACTGGGCAGAACTCAGAGGTGTGCATAAAATTGTAATTAGATCCTTCTATTGACCACCACACTCACCTCTTGATGCAACTGCAAACTTTAGAGAAAATGTCAGTTCACTTTAAGTATGTTCCCTGATCATACTGTGATCACTGGAGATTTTAATCACTCAACAATAAATGGGGAAAATTATACTTTTGTTAGTGGGAGGCATGACAAGATATCCTGGAAATCATTAACAAATGCCTTCAGTGAAAACTACCTAGAACAAATGGTTCAGAACTTCACTTGTGATAGGAATATTTTAGATCTAATGACAACAAATAAACCTAACCTCTTTGAGATGTCCATATCAAAAATGGTCTCAGTAACCACGGTACAGGGGTGACAACAATTATACAAAACAGATGGAAAGATATATATTTTCAGTGAACAATATAAAAAAAGCAGTAGTGTCCTGTCTCAATGAGGAACTTCAAACTTTTAGCATAGTACAGGAGCATGTAAAGGAGCTATGGCTGCAGTTTAAAAGAACAGTAGAACAGTTGACCATGCACCAGATAGATATGTACCTAGTAGAACAGTTCACAATGGGAGGGACTCTCCATCATATAAGCAGAGGGCTATAGACAGAGAGATGCTAAATGAAAAACATTTAGCTTGAAGAGAGCAAAGAGTGAAGCCTTCAATGGCTACTGTAGCAGAATTTTGTCTAATAATCTTTCATAAACTCCCAAATGAATTCTGGTCATATGTAAAGACTGTTAGCGGCATCAAAGTTAGTGTCCATCAGTCACGGATGAGACAGAACTGGAACTGAGGGTAGTAAAGCAAAAGCTGAAATGCTTAACTCTATTTTCAAATGTTCCTTTACAAAGGAAACACTCAAAGAACAGCCCCAATTTAATCCTAATGATGACTGAAATATATATTAGTGGCCATGGCATCAAGAAACAGCTGAAATCATAAAAACTGAACAAAGCTACAGAGCCCAATAGAATCATTATTTGATTCTATACTGAATTTGTGACTGATTTAGCCCCTCTTTCAACTCTAAGCTCTCATATATCCCTTGAACAAGAAGTCTTTTCCAGTAGTTGGAAGGAAGCACAGGTCACACCAATTTAACATTGACATCTATTTGTTACTCAAGCTGCAACATGGTTGCAAATAAAACAGTGGCCCACATATAGAATAAATTTCCTTTACTTTTTGTCTATGGTCACAAATTTTTTGACATCAGACTACCAGTTTCGGTCTATAATAACCATCTTCCAATCTGTTTTATAAAAACATGTCCTGATGTACTGCAGCCATAGTTGCATCGTCAAATGTTATACACAAAATCAGCACCAGCATCGTCAAATATATGTAAATAAAAGCATATGCAAGAGTCATCTTGTCAGCAGCACTACTGTTCGAAACAAACTGCCGTACAGTAGCCACAAGATGTTTGTCGCTACTGTACTTGTGGCTACTGTAAGGCAGTTTGTTTTGAACAGTAGTGCTGCTAACAATATGACTCTTTCATATCCTATATATGCTATATATTTGACAATATTGGTGCTGATCTTGTGTTTCACATTTGACGATGCCACTATGGCTGCAGTACATCAGGACATGTTTTTATAAAACAGATCTGAAGATGGTCATTATAGACCAAAACCAGTAGTCTCATGACAAAATATTTGTGGCCATAGATGTAAAGTAAAGGAAATATATTTGTTATACAATCAAAGAACATATTCTGAGCTCAAACATAATGAAGTACCGCAAACAGAATAGCCCCCTCCATGCCAACCAGCATGGATTCCAAAAACACTGATAATGTGAAACCCGACTAGCACTATTCCCACAAGACCTGCAGAAAGCCTTGGATCCAGGCAGTCAGGTAGATGCTGTATTTTTTGATTTCTGAATAGCATTTGACTCAATACCACATCTACACTTGTTATCAAAAATATGGTCATAAGGGGTATCATGTAAAATCTGTGACTGGATTGAGGATTTTGGGACAGGGAGAACATTGCATGTTATCTTGGATGGGGAGTCATCAACAGATGTAGAAGTAACTTCAGATGTGCCCCAGGGGAGCACGTTGGGAACCTTGCTGTTCACATTGTATGTTAATGACCTTGCACACAGTATTAATAGTCACCTCAAACTTTCTGCAGACAATGCACTTATCTACAATGAAGCACTATCTGAAAGAAGCTGCATAAATATTCAGTCAGATCTTGATAAGATTTAAACATGGTGCAAAAATTGGCAATTTGATTTAAATGTTCGGAAATGCAAAATTGTGCACTTCACAAAACAAAAAAATATAGTATCCTGAAACTATGACATCAATGAGTAACAGTTGGAATCGGCCAACTCCTACAAATACCTGGGTGTAACACTTTGTAGCGATATGAAATGAATTGCTCACATAGCTTCAGTCACAGATAAAGCAGGTGGTACACTTTGATTTATTGGTAGAAAGCTGAGGAAGTGCAATCACCCTACAGAGAAGACTGCTTACAAATCACTCATGTGACCCATTCTAGAATACTCCTCAAGCATATGAGACCCATTTCAAATAGGACGAACAGAGGATATTGAACATGCACAGAGAAGAGCAGCATGAATGGTCACAGATTTGTTTGGACTGTGGGAGAGAGTTGTAGAGATACTGAAGAAAGTGAACTGGCAGACTCTTGAAGATAGATGTCAACTAACTCGGGAAAGCCTACTTATGAAGCTTCAAGAACTGGCTTTAAATCGTGACTCTAGAAACATACCACAACCCTCTATATATCACTCCTGTTGGGACTGTGAGGACAAGATATGATTAATTACAGCACACAAGGAGGAATTTAAACAACCATTTTTCTCACACTCATATGTGAATGAGATGGTAAAAAACCCTAATACTCATATGGTGGAATGTACCCTTTGCCATACACTTCACAATGGTTCGCAGAGTATAGATACAGATTACTTGAATCCAATTTGGCACACTGATATAAAAAAGTGCACAGATCTTGTTACTTATTTGCCTAAACATCTGACTGACAGAAAATATTATGTTGTATCACTGATACACGCACACACACACACATTCGCATGCCATGTACAGTTTTTCCAAATGAATAATAATTTTCTATTTTAATTCATGTGGCTGTGTGCCACCAGAAGTCCACTATATCTGACTCATAAAGAATTAATGATAGTATCCTTAGACTGTTTGCCGATGATGCTGTAGTCTACAGGAAAGTAGTATCACATGAAAGTTGTGAACAAATCAATGAGGATTTGCAGAAAATAAATGCGTGGTGTAATGGCTGGCAGTTATCTCTCAATATTAGTAAGTGTAACTACTGCGTATAACAAGGCAAAAATCCCCATTAATGTATGAGTACAAAATAAATGATCAGTCTTTGGAAGCAGTAACATCAGTCAAGTATCTGGGTGTGACTATTTGAAATGATCTCAAATGGAATGATCAGATTAAACAAGTAACAGGTAAGGCAAATTCTAGATTGCGGCGTATTGGTAGAATCCTGAAGCGATGCAGTCCTTCAACAAAGGAAATAGCTTATAATACATTAGTTCGTCCAGTCTTAGAGTATTGTTTATCTTTATGGGATCCTTACCAGCTGGGTCTGATTCAAGAGATTGAGAAGGTCCAAAGAAGAGCGGCAAGATTTGTGACTGGTACATTTAGCCATCGCGAGAGTGTTACAAACCTCATAGGAAGTTTGAAGTGGGACACACTTGCAGATAGACGACGCGCTAAACGAAGGGGCTGCTCACTAAATTCCAAAATCAAATTTTCACCAAGGATGTAGAGCATATATTATTACCACCAACTTCCAAATCGTGTAATGATCATCATTCAAAGATAAGGGAAATAAGAGCTCATACTGAGGCATTCAGACAGTCGTTTTCCCCTCACGTGATCCGTGAGTGGAAAGAGGGGGGAGGGAGGGGGGGGGGGGGGGGGGGAATATGACTTTGATGCGAATTGTGCCCTCCGCCACACACCGCTTGGTGGCTAGCGGAGTATATATGTAGATGTAGATAAACATTGATTGTTTGTCAAACTTTTTCTTTATTAACCTTAGCTGTGCTCTGATTAGACACTTGGTAATGATGACAATTCATAATATCTTAGACTACCTGATGGGTTAAGGTGGAACTGCCTGGCTGAAGTTGTGTTTGAGAAATGGGACACAAGATGGTGAAACTTCACGTACTTGAGTTTCGGAGCTGTTCGCAAGATTATCTAGCAAGATTATCTAATGAAAGGCAGACATATGGGAGGTATTTACAAAAATTTTATATATTAAAACAAATAGATATATTAATAGGTTACTTATTATCACTATTTTGCCACACATCCAAAGACTTCTGAAATATGGAGTTTTGTAACAAATATCCCATTTCTGCTCTATGCATGGCTCGGCAGTCTCTCATATAAGTCTTGTGTGCAATCTTCTGGAGGGGGTGGGTTATGAATACATCATGATGTATCTTCACTCGTGTACGCATGATTTCAGAGATCGCACATCCCTACAGTTCACAGACCAACTTATAGAGGCCACCTGAGTCAGCCCCCTGGTGCACTCTGGTGAGCTAATAAAGAAACAGGATTATTTAAGCAATCGCAAACGAGTGCTCAGCCTATTCTGTAACCTGTATTACTGTTGTCCAGTCAATGTGTTCAGTGCTATGCCCAACCTGCACTTTGCTGTATCTTACGTGTTGCTCTATAAAGTACTATATTCCATAAATTGTGTTTGTTCTTGCTATAGGAGTTTGATACCGCATGAATCTGAGAATACGTCGTGACACAACATTAACTGAAAACAACTTTCAACATTATTTGTCAATACATCTGTTACAGTACTTTCAGTAGCGTGGTTAACAAGTCATGTTTAAGTGCATTCAAAATGAGCAGTCAATATAATTACAAAATTGATCAATGATGATATCACATGGTCTTTGTAACAACATAAACATCAACAATAATGAACTTTGTAATGTTTCCACTGTAAAAAGCATCTATTCAGTGAAAAGTGTGAGTATTATGAATTACTGTTATTATTTTGAAGTAAATTACCTACATTTCTACAATTATCGCAAGTCTTTATTAGTAAAAGTAATTCCGTATAATTTTACATACTATATCTATACAACTGATGAAGGTATTAGCAGAAGTGATGGGGCTTGTACTGTTATTAATTAATATGTGCTTGATTTTCACAAACTTAAAAATCATTAACAACAAAAGTTATATTTCTAATTATGTATCCTGTGTATTGTTCTGTTATAATGTTATTTAAACGTGTCATTGAAGACATGAGTAGTCAGCGTTGCATCCACTTTTGTGATGTCCACTATGTGCTTGTCCTGTCACAACTTGAGTGTTGTAATAAATAGCTAAAATTACACTTTAGTGAGTTGACTTTGTTATTCAGTACAACCTATGCTGCAAAAAAGTTCTGATATTGCAAAAAAGAAATCACAGCTCATGTTTAAATGTAAATGACATTATTTCATTGAGTTACATCACCCATAAATGATCTGCAGAAATTAAGTTAGGTATTGAAGCATACTCATAACAGAACAGTAGTATTTCAACAGCCTTATGTGGATTTTAATGACAATATTATGAAAATGATAGATTGCTACTCACCATATAGTGGAGATGCTGAGTTGCAGATAGGCACAGCAAAAGGACTATTTAACAAGTAAGCTTTCAGCCAAAAGGTCTTCTTCTGAATTAGAAAATATACACACATTCATGCAAACACAATTCACACAGACATTACCACTGACGGTGACATGAGACAGTGGTTATGTGTATGTGAATTGCATTTGCATGAATGTGTATGTATGTTTTCTAATTCAGAAGGCCTTTTGGCTGTAAGCTTACTTATTTAGCAGTTCTTTAGTAGTACCTGTCTGCAACTCAGCATCTCCACTATATGGTGAGTAGCAATCTATACCCTTCATAACAGTGTCATTATTTTATACTGGATTTTTCATTGTTTGATGAGTAGATTTGTGTACACCCATGTATGCAGTAAAGTTGCTACAGTTACGTTGTCTGTGTACTCCCTTCACTTTCTGTTTTAGGATCTTTACCAGTATGATTCAGTATAGTGATGTAAATCAAGTAGGGTGATTCAGTTTTTACTTTTTACTTCTCCATTGACAAAGCCTTCATTATTTTTTTTTTTTTTTTTGAACCTGTAAACATACAGTGTCTTTCACTTTATATGTAAAAGACTACTGAAAATAGACACAAAATCTGAAATACATCCTGTACTTTGAAGAAAAATAAATAAGTTGTAGTGATGGTACTATCTTAAATGAAATATAGACTATCAAATAAACCAGTGTTTCTCAAAACTGCAACACCAGGAATGACATATGTGATTGAAACGAATTTTGATTAGGAACATAACAAAACACAAATGATTAGGGTTAAAGAACTGGACAAAACCTGTGCCTTATATTCTTGCATGCTGCAATCACAGGTTCTGGTTATTTGTCAACCATATGCTAGCTGTGTTGAATGGGTGACATGTCAAGCAAAGTTGTAGACACAAGTGAAACAGCGGTGCCAACTGCTCTTCAAATGAGGCTTGAAAATTTCCCGCCACACATACCTTACATGGTCATGATAAAATACAGTTTGTAGAAATGAGTGAAGGGAGGCAGCATGGTGTAATTCAAAGCCTCCAAAAACAGCACTGATTCATATGTATTCAATATACAGGAATCACTATAACATGTTGTATCAATGGCACTTCACTTCAAACAATGATGTGTTTGTCTGCTAAGCCACTCAACAATGAAGGCTGCCATATTGCAGTCAGCACAGTAGCAGCAAACACTTCTTTGTCCATCATTGCAGGATGTTTAAAACACAACAGGTCAGAAATCATTATGTTTGCTTTGCCATTCAGCATGTCAGTACCGGCATTCATGTGTCTAGTATAATCTGAAAAGATTGAGGTTTCTAAACAATGGAAACTTACAAAATGCCAAGATACATGTGCTCCAATTTGTGCTGTATCATACAATGAAAAACCATCAATACAGATGCATGGTCTGTTGTGGTTGTGTGAACAAAGATACAGTCAGCCTGAGCAGTAGTTACATTACATGGTCCAGTACCAGTTCATTGCTGCATACAACTCTGTTGTATTCACCTGTTGCCATAGCGGTGTCTCGTGTACCAGTCAAAACTATATGGTGTGGTACACACACTTATCAGAGATAAGTTCTTCTACCCTGTTTGAACTCACTCACATGTTGATATTGAGCTTTAACACATGCATTCCACTTTGTTAGATGGCTCTTCAGGCCTGACCTTTCCAGTCACACAAGCTAATGCATATTTGTGCACAATCTCTCTGCAACCTTTATCAGCTGTTGCTACTGCTCTGGTCTAAACATCCTCAGGACAACTCTTTCTGGATACTGCAGTTTCCACTAATTTTAGTGCACACAGAAAAAAATTTATCTTACATCAAACTACAGTTGTAAGGGCAAAGGTCTACTTGAAAGAAACTTCTGCTTTAGAACGAAATAGGAAATTCATCTGAAACTTCCACCTCTCATGATACTCCAGAATAGGAGTGATACCAACAATTAAATGCTAACAGCAACAAAGATTTGTAATTCTGAAAAGTTAGAAGTGGTAAAAAGGGCAGCTGGTATGTTAAATATAGCAGAGATAACTGGCACGGAGAGAAGCAACTGAGGGAAGAAGCAACTAGAGAGAGAGAGATATACACAAGAGAGAGAGAGAGAGAGAGAGAGAGAGAGAGAGAGAGAGAGAGAGAGAGAGAGAGAGAATGATAAAATAATACAAGTGAAAAAATGCAAAAACAAAAGGACGAGGAAAAGATGAAGCTGATTGCAGATTGCTTTCCTTTTGACATAATAGTTCTTTCCGGTGATGGAGCAGGAGTCTTTAGAAGTAGTGCAAGGTTTTCTGTGGATGGTGGTGACAGGGATATAAATCACATGCTGTGGGAGTGGTTATAAAAGATCCTTCAAGGGCAGCAACCATGTTGAGGAGATTCATGGTATGAGAAGAAGCTACAACAAAGGTGTGAAGAGAAAAGTGTGCTCTGTTGACAAAATTGTGGCCCATCCCTTGCACATATTTGGTTAAGGCATTCAAGGCAATGAAAGAATTGTGTGATGAAAGATACAGTCTTTTCTTAAGGCAATAATCCTCTCAACATCATGTCACCTAGCATAACTTTGTTACTATCTTCCAGAACAGCAGATGCACAAAAGTGGCGTTAAACTCTCATTGAACTGTTTCTCAAACTATTTCACATATGCAGCATTTATTCTTACCTTTATGGACACTGAGTTCCTACACTATACATTACACTTTCTCCTTAATCAAATTCAGTACCTAGTTCATGCAGTAACACATGATTACACCTTACTATTTTGAATACTTAAAACTCTGCCCTCAAGAAAAAAGACATTACTATTATAATTAAGCTCTAATTCTCTGATCTTTCCAAAAGATGACTTCTTGCAATAATTATTTCTGTTACAAGCTTCCACATATTGCAAGTTCTCACAATCTTCTGTAGCAGTACTGCGTACATAAAAAATACATGGAATTGTAACGGTTTAACATTGTTAACCTTACTGTATCTCATATGACACCCAAAAATAAATTACAAATCCAGTGAACTAAAATTCAACAGTCATCACTACAAGAGAGCACAAATACACAGACAGCCAAAAGGAATGATTTTTTGTATGCTCTATGACATTAATGCAACTCACAATTATTAAGTATGTGTCTACAACAATCATAGTTAAGCAAACACTGGAGACCATACAGCTGAATCAAGACTGTACAAAGTTGGTTGCTGACAACTTGATTCAACTGTATTTGCCCCTTTTAGAAACTTCAATTTTAATCTATGACCTTCATTTTTTAATATGATACTCAGACAATGTCCCTTGAAGTTCCGGATAATTCTACGTCACATTATAACCTAGTTACTTTCACTGCTCTTAATTATATTAGCTAAAGGTTTTATTTTTAATATAAATAAATTTTAACATCAAATGTAATAAAAAGACAAAATAATAATATTACAAATTTAGCTGTTGTATTTAAAGAGATATGTATATAATCAGCATGAAGTTATCATTTGTTGTTTAGTAAAGGCACTTAAAACCAAATGTGTGTCATTTTATCATTCAACATATATTTCAGCAAAAGAAAAATCTATGTTTCTCTCAACAATGGCATCCTTCGCATAGTCCTCCTGTCAATTCCTCTTTCCGCCAACACATTCAGAAAGTCCTGGCAGTGTGTACATCAGTACGGAACTCAGATCATCTTTTTGTTCAGTGTAAGCTATTTACCAGCCATTACATTGGTCATAACCATTAGTTCTCTGCTCTGTGAGATGGTTCTTGTTACCTCAGCTTTTGCAGTCAATTACTTCTTCCTTCAGGTTCTTTTGCAGTCAATCACTTCTTCCTTCAGGTTGTTTACTTACGTCCAATAAAAGACTGCCTAGGATATAGTCATATTTCATTTCCTTCTCTTCTGCTCCTCTCTATATGCCCTATGATGGTATTTACAGTTTTGTCGTACTTTCTCCATAAGTGACTTTTCCAATTTCTTTTAATACATTCAATTTCATCCAGTAATTGCTTCTTTGTTCCTATTCTCCTCAACACCTCTGTTTGTCACTTTGTTTCCCCATTTTATTTTTTCAGTTGTCTACTATGACTACATTTCGCAAGTCTTCAACTACTTGGTACCTTTTTTTCTCATGATCCAACTTTCCGCACAGGGCTGTAAAACACTTCAGACACTTCAGTAATTTTTGCATTAATCCCATTTCCACACTGCTACAGAAAATCCTCCTCTTCTTAAAGGTTGCTGATTTTACCATTACTATTCCCTGTGCTGCACTTCCCACCTCCCCCCCCCCCCCCCCAAATACTTCCTATTGTATTTACAAAATTCTAAAATCTGGCATATAATCTAGTTCATCTCCAATTAGCCTAATTTTTACTCTTTCATCTGCTCCTACTGTCATTATTTTCATTTTTTATATTGATTTTCATTCCATAATATTTCTTGGTAGCTTTGATTTCCTCTAAAATTTCTTTGAGCTCTTTCCGTCCCTGGCTACGAAAACCTTATCCTCTGCATATCTCAAATACCTTATTCTTTAACCAGTGATTTTTAACCCTTGACCCTTAATAAACAGTGCTCAATCATATATATTGAATAGTGTACATAATACACAACAACCTAATCTTACACCCTTCCCTTATTGTATCCTGTTGTTCTCAGCTCCTTTCAGTCTCAACTGTTCCTGTTGTGAGCATCCACAGAAAGTGGATGGAGGACTGTAAAGCTACATGTAGGCGACAAAATGTTGGTAGCCCATGTCTCGTCACAGAACGTGGAGGCTGAAGGCTCTCCCTCACCATAAAGCAGGACACGTGCCTCTGGAAAACTACCCCACAGTACAATCCCTATGCATTCCCATCTTTTTCCAATAACATCATCAATTATGACTGCAGTGGGCATGGGAGGATCACTGTAAGTTAATGGAAACCTGTTACTTGGTCAGATTCACCATCTTTGTCTGGATACGGAGTCATCTGGGAGAACAGCTGCTCACAACACATACCATGTCATGAATGCAGGCTGGTGGGCAGTATTATGATGTATGGGACATTCACTTCTTCCACAGGACTATGGTAATAATTGAGGACACCACAACAGTTGTGGACTACATTAACATTACTGCAGACCACTTGCATCTTTTCATGCATGATGTCTTCCCCAATGGTAATGGCATCTTCCAGCAGGATAATGTTCATGTTGCAAGGTCAGAATCATGCTACAATGGTTTAAGGAGCAAGATAGTGAACTCACGTTGATGTCTTGACCACCAAATTTGCCTGATATGGACCCAATTAACTCTTCTGGGATGTTATTCGGGCACCATCTCCATGCCCACAAATCATCTGCCAATATTTATGAGAATTTCACGAGGTGTGTGTAGACATGTTATGCCACATATCTCCACAACTTACCAAGGACTTGCTGAATCCATGCCACACAGTCATTCCTACATTGTGTTCCAAAGGTAGACCAACACAATATTAACCACATGGTCGTAATGTTTTGACCCATCAGTGCCTGTATGTAATCTTTTGTTTACAAAATATAACATTATCTTGGCAGCATGAAAAATGAAGCTGACAGTTTTATGCTCACTGCATTTTCTGATACACTGTTTCTTTGTCAATGGGATCATCAATGGAGTCAGGAAATCCTCTGTCAATCCCTTAGAGTCATCTTATATTTCTTCACTCAAGCACTTCAATATTTCCCCTGGGGTCATATATGTTCTTATTTTTTTACTTTTCATTTGTCGGTATTAAGTTTGTAACAAAGTAAAATGAAGGAACCTCCAAATCCAAACAGTATGTTATAACTTTTCTGTAACTTAGTTAACAATTAATTATTGTTTAATGATGTTAGAAAAGTTTCTAATTTTTTAGTAGTAGTAATAGTAGTAATAATAACAGACAAAGAATAAGTTATAAAGCACAATATTAATCAGTAATAAGGACTTATAAATTACTTGCAAAACTAAAATAGTACTTACATCATTCTCTAACAAATTGTGCATTCCAACTTGAGCAAGTTGGAGTGATTCTGCAAATTTTTCTTCTGACATCTTTATTTCCTCATCTGTAATGTGAGACCCTATAGAGTAAGGATGAGTTGAAAATAAAAAAAAACAATATTTCAATAGTTTTCTCATATTAATAAACAGAAGTAAAGAAATTGAATAATAAAACAGAAGCAATGAAGTGACTTGTTGGTAGTTATATTACTGGTTCTTTCTCTACTTATACATCATTCAACATAACTGGAACACACTTTAGCTAACAGCTTTTTTATTCATACAAAGCATAATGCTATATAAAGATTAACAAATCATTGCATTTTCAGACTGCAAGCATTAATGCTCCTGCACAAATACAAACCTAAATCAGGCATGCCAGCTTCCTTACCACTGTTTTTAGGACTCTTAATTACTGGCCATCATCAACACTTTGTTCAGTGACAACTAACTGACCAAACTTGTCTGTAACACAAATAGAATGGAATCCCCATTGGGAAGTATAGGATTATTCATAGTATGCAAAGCATGCATGGCAAGATGAAACTACTCATATACATTTACAATGTAGGTAATAAGTAACTCAAGAAGCGGAGAGTCTTAAAATTGAGAGACTTGCATTTATGAGGATTCATATCTTATGGTTTCTCTAACAGCATTTCCTGTTCCACTGTTTCTAATTAAATCATAATAGCATATCATAAATCATAATGCCCAGATGTTAATGGAACATTATTCATATTTCTCCTCCAATATTTTACAAACCAATAAATAAATGTCATTCTCATGAAAAGCAAGAATCCGGGCATCAAAAACAATAATGCACAACACTCACTCATATCTCAGACTTTTGTATCTTGAGATCTTGTCACAGAGCACTAATGGCAAAATGGGAAATGAGAAAGAAAGGATTACAAGTGTAAGAAAGTTACGAAAAATCATTAATCACTTAGGATACCAACTAAAAAAAGCAATAAAAATAAAATGAAAGATGTAATGTACATGCTAGACAGTGAACAAAATTATTTAAGAAAAAACTGATTCAAGTTACAAGACAGTCAATAATAGACGGAAGACAAGTGCCTGGCCAAAGGTTGGTGGGAATAAACAAAAGCTTTTTTTTTTTTGAGGGGGGAAGGTAACAATGATACTAACAATACAAGCATAAACCTATTTAAAGACAAGGTGGAAATGACTATGGTCACTGCCAAATCTCAGGTCTCCATATTTTGCTGGAATGATCTTTGAAGTGATAGCAATTCTGAGCCAGACAACCCACTTCAGAATAAAACTTTGACTACTTATAATGATAAACTGAGCTGACGGAGTTATATGTGAAATGCAAACAGGGTTAGAAGTAAATGCAAATGATAAGCCATACATATACTTCAATAGAACTGAAAAGGAAAATAGTAGAAGAAAAGATAAAAGGGGACTATAACAAAAATAAAAACAGAAAAAGAGAAAATAAATATGAGAAAAGAGGTGTAGGAGAGAATGGAACACAGGGAGAAAAGAAATTGAGTGTACACACATGCAAATGAAGCAGATAACTGATATGAGGCCCAGGAAATAGAGGTAAAAGACGAGATGGAAACGAAGGGAAAAAAAAGAGGGGAAATTAGCATGGAGAAGAATTCTGTAATTTAAAATCAGTTGGATGGTAAGGTTTGATGGTAGCCATAGTTATAATTGTTAAGAAACTACTGATAATGGAAAGAAAGAAAGAACAAAATACATTGCATGCAGTTGCAATATGATTCAGTTAATCCCTACTTCACATATAAATAATGAAAAGAGAAAAGATAGCCAGTTGCCATGTAACTGAACCCTTGAGCAGAAGACAGGAACATAAACAAGATTAGTTAGGCTGCAGAGAGAGAGAGAGAGAGAGAGAGAGAGAGAGAGAGAGAGAGGTCAATTTGAAGAATGATGTTATCCAAAAGTGAATCTACAAGCTCTAAATCTTGTGTAAGTGCCTGTGTGCTGTTCCCAAAGCTCAACTATATAGTGAGTTGTTATCTGTACACTTTCTATTATTTAACTGGTCACAAGACATACTCTGAGATACCTCTTGGGATGTGGGTGCTTCTTCATAGTTGAAACACACAAAGTAATGATGTTTCAAAAACACAGAAGCTGCATCTGGAATATATTGGTGCCTGATAATCCTTAAGCATACATCAGAGTTACTTATGTGTTCCATAGATCATATTCATGATTAAAGTTATGCTGTGGAAAAAACTACTTGCTGGTCACTTACAGGTGTTTTTTTCTGGGTAAACGACTAATGGAATGAAATGATCATATGGCATTATTGGCTAGGAGACACTACCCAGGGCTGTTAGTGCAAGTCTTTTTCTTTGGTACCTCTTCAGTGACTTGTGTATCAATGATGCTGACAAGAACACAACACCCAGTCCCTACGAGGATAATATCTCTGAGCCCAGCCAGGAATCGAAGCTGAGCGCTCAGCATGGTAGTCAGCTGTGCTGACCACTCAGCTGCAGAGCTGCACAATGACTAATAATTTCTATTCAAGAATTCCTCTACGGTACAGGAGAAGATGTAAAGGAGAATCATCTTTAATGTACACTGATCACCAGCCCTTTGCCTTTTGTTTTGTTTTGTTTTGTTTTAATGTGCAAAAACAACTGAGGTCATAAGCACCCACATTGTAACCTTAGAACATCAAGGAGCAAAAGGAGTTAAAAGCGACTATATGTTAAGCTCTATCGACAGAAGGAAAGGCAGCTAAAAACAAGGACTTCCTCTTGAAGAAAGGCCCATAAAATACACTGTAGAGACAGCGGAAGTCCCCAAACCAAAGATTAAATGTCCTTCGCTTATTTCTACAATGGATAAAAGTAAAACGTCGTAAACAGCCCATGCATCATTCATTAAAACCGCCGATAACTCATATGGCAAATTTACACTAGAACGTAAGCAGTTAAAAAAAAGGCATTCAGTCAGGAAAAGGAAAACTGTCAAAGGTTGACGACAATAAGCACAAACCAGTGGGGGATCACCACTTAACAAATGGCTAAAAAGACAATGTCCAATACACAAGCTAGCTAAAATGATCTCGTGGCAAGAGGGCCAAGAGGATGTCAGCCAAGCCGCTGGGAGAGGTTTAATTCCCTGGAGCTTGGACCTGTGAGAAGACCAATGGTGATGCCAAAGTGACACCACCTGTCAACAGACGGCAACATGGAGATCACCCAAGGGAACAGAAGAGCTAGAAGGCGAAGGCAGGAGGATTGCAGCCTGAGCAGCAGCATCAGTAGCCTCATTTCCTATAAGACAGATGTGACCAGGAACCCACATGAACATCACAATGGCTCCCTCAACTACGAGTAAGTGGAAGCTTTCTTGGAACAGCTCTTTGCATTGGCATCTACTTTATGTAGCAGCAGAGAAACATAAGCAAGTGAGGGCATACATTTTTTAAAGAAATCCTCTATGAAAAAAGTGCTCATACATACTTTACATTAACCACCTAAACATTATGTATGTTTTTCATCTAGCAACATAGGTGATTTAACTTTCATCGTTGTATCTCTGCTATTTCTTCAAATTTGTCTTTTTTCCACGTGATGCAATAGTCTCCAAATATATCTTTACACACTCTCACATGCTGTACGTTTCTGTCAGTTTTATTCTGATTTATACTTTTAATGAAGGTGAATATTTTATATGTATACCATGTTTTATCTATTAGCATGAACTCTCTCATTTTAGGGTTTACATAGAATGCAAGAAGTATCAGACAAAGCTCATACTCACGAATGCAAGAGCTGTTGTGGAAGCTGATAACACACAAAGTGGGCAGTGGGAATCAAATTAAATGCATTGAAGTGAAATGAATGGATTGACAGATATGAAATCAATGAAAATGCAGTTACATTAGTCACGCTGGGAAGTATGCTCACACAGCCTATTGGTTAAGGTGCTTGCTCACAAAAAGCAGAAAATCTGGGTTCGTGTACAGCACAGATTTTTAACTGTCATGGTAAAGTAATGAATAAAAGAAGACTGCCAAAGGTTACACATATAAACAAAACACAAAAATTGTCTTTCTCAAAAGGCATTTATCTTCCTCAACAAATTACACATGACTTGTATCTCCGAGATGGCATCATTAAAATTGTGTCATTTCCTTTCTACTATTTTTCTTCCCTTAACTTTTAAGGAAGGATATCTCCTACATTACAAACTGATCATTCATACCCAATATTCACTTTGTCAGTGCTTGAATTTCCACACTGCATACACCACATAAAATTTCTTATTTTTCCTGACTACCATCTTAAACTGACCAACAATTTATAATCTACAGTTGTGCAATGCATACGAAATAAAATATTTTTGTCAAAAATTCTGTCACTAGAACTAAAGTAGATTTCTTCCCAATTCTTCCCAGAATTCATTACACAAAACATCATTTTTTAATCGTTTATACAGTCTATCACAATCTTTCTCCTTTCAAACATATGTAGGAAGAATTGGTAAAACCAATGTAGAATAACAATTACATATTTTTCCTGTTTTGTCTCTTAGTCTATCAATAACTATAAAAAATGATGTTCAGTAAGACAGTGCTGCATAACTACAACCATCTGCATATTAGTAGACACTGGCCGATTTACACTTGTCACTAAAATTTTAAGAAATTAAAAAAGGAAAAGTGAAGGAAGTACCACAACTTTTACATTTCACTTGCAAAAATAATTCTTTGGAGCTCTGTGACGTATTTAACATGAAATAAGCAGTGAAATGTTTTCATCTGAGCTTTGTACACTAAGTATGACTACAAAATCTTTGTAAGATATCAATGGTGTGCTTGAGGTAATCTACAAATATACACTGCTCATATTGTCTATAATAACAGGTTTGCAAATTAATGTGAGCAATAAATCAACTTTACCCTAAAACTGTTGTCCACATCTTTTTATGGAATATATGACACAAACCGTGGAAAAGGTAATGATACAAAAATAATTTTTCAAAAATGTAGCCTGCTACTCTGAGCTAATATGTGATTCTATGTGATGGCCACTAGTATTAACTGTTGCTACAGATATGGGAGCTCAAATACTATGAGCTTTTCCACATTTAAAGTTTTAAAATGTAATCTTCTAGCACTTCTGATAAATACAGGTTTGGATAATGACTAGATCATGTTTATGAACAAAAATTTCCAAGCAATTTAAATCTGAGAACAAGTCATGTTACAGTATGCATACGATACAAAGATACAATATGTGGGAGCTTTCACGTTCAGTGCCCGCACAAAAATGTTAAGCTCCAATGACAAACAGTCTCATTTAAATGCCTCAACTGCCAAATTCAACAAACAAAAAAAGCTTCTGATTAAAGGGTGGTCAGGTGAAGCCAAAATTATATGGGACACACGTACCCCCAATGGGGCTCCGAGCAGGACTCCCATATGGACTGCCATATGGACTACTGCTTAATCCAGCCTTCTTATGTGCAGCTGCTCAGGTATATAATCACACAAATAATAAAAAAAAACATTAAACAAACAGATATTAGATTCAAGTAACAAAAATACTTTCTGCAAAGAGCTGATTCTGAGACAAAAAGATATCTGTGGGCCATTAATGTGAAAAATACTTAGCTTTCAAATATTTCTCGTCACAAAATACAATAATTCACAGTTACTGATTTAACACATTTTAAAATGCAGTATTAAATATCCTTCTTTGTAATGATATTCAGAACTATCCAAGGTTTAATCCCTCATGTTCAAGTACAAGTTAATAATAATTTTTACTTCTCCCATTCATTCATAAATAATCTTTGCAAGTACCTAAGTATTCATGTGTGTTCTATGAGTTTCACTAAAGTTTCTAAAAGTTCCTGGAGTTTTTAAGTTCTTCCTACTTTAATTTGGTATCAATGTCTCAAGTAAGAATTAACAAAACAAAATATAGATACCACCAGCTGTACAAGAAATTCAGGTAATTGTGCAAAGCTTCCTCTTTTGATTTTAAAATTTTGTGAATTGAATAGCATTTATCCACAAAAATCAAAGCATCAACATTGCTATGCTACACTCCAGTGTACTTTTGCAAAGACTGTTTTTACTACCAAAAACACATATATTGCTCGGTGATCAAATTATTACATATCAGGTTACACAAAAATATAAATAGGGCCTTACTTATAAAAATTAGCATCCTGCTGCTATTTTATATAGAAGTTAGTCACATGAAAATGAGGCAGATGGAAAACATAAGTAAACTGTTTAATATTTCAAAAGTAATACCATAACATGATGGATGAGTAAGGGCTTCCGAGCAAAACATCTTTTGTGTACTCTAAACAACCTTGGCAACATTTGGCCTGCACAAATATTGAGATAAACTGCATCTGTAGCTGCCCATAACTGAGAAAGTGTTATCAATGCAGGATTCTGTGCACTACCTGACCTCTCGATTATGTCCCATAAATGTTTGATGGGTGGCAGAACCATTTACCCGAACTGTCCAGATTGTTCTTCAAACCAATCACACACAATTCCTCTCATATCTCAAAAACAAAGTTTCTATTAATACAAGGGTGGTCTGAAAAGTTCTTGGAACAGAATAGAAAAAAAAGTACTTACACCACTGAACCTTTTTTTTATATTTCAAAGTAGTCTCCTTGTAGATTAATGCACTTGGTCCAACAATGTTCCAGTGCCTTGATCCCATCTCAAAAATGAGTTTTCTCCAGGCCTGCAAAATAGTTGTCAACTCCGGCAATCAGTTCTTCGGTTGAAGTGAATCTTTGCCCACCAAGAAAAATTTTCAGTTTTGGGAAGAGATGGAAGTCTGAAGGAGCCATATCAGGTGCATAAGGCGGGTGTGGCAACAATTCATACCTTAGTTTGTATAATTTTGCCATGGTGACAGCACATGTGTGCGGGCACACATTGTCTTGATGGAAGATGATTTTCTTCCTTGCTAAACCTGGCTTTTTTTCGCATATCTTTTGTTACAGTATTCTCCTGTAATTGTTTGCCCAGTGGGGAGATAATCTACGATCTACAAACATAATCCCTTTCACAACCCAGAACACTGATGCCATCACCTTTCCTTCCGAAGGAATTGTCTTTGCTTTCTTTGGTGGTGAAGAATCAGCATGTTTCCACTGGTTTGATTGATGTTTTGTCTCTGGAGTATAGAAGTGCACCCAAGTCTCATCTGTGGTCACAAACCGGTGCAAAAAATCTTGTTATTTTATCCTAAAACGGGCCGAACATTGTTCCAATATGTCCATTCTCATGTGTTTTTGATCCAGCGTCAAGAGTCGCGGCACCCATCTTGCAGATAATTTTTTCATTTCTAATTCTTCAGTTAAAATGTGATATACTCTTTCAGATGACATCTGGGAAGTGTGAGCAATTTCACGCAATTTCAACTGGCGATCCTCCATGACCATTTTGAGCACTTTTTCAATGATTTCTGGAACAGTGTCACATCTTGGCTGACCACTGTGCGGTGCTCTCCCAACCAAATTTAAATTAATTTGTCCACTTGGTAACAGTTGAATATAAAAGAGCAGAGTCCCTCAGTGTATTCTGTAAATCGGCAAGAATGTCCTTTGCTTTCATACCTTTCTTTACAAAGTACTTAATCACTGTTCGAATCTTGATTTTTTACATCTTCTCAAATCACTACACGGGAACAACAGAGCCAAGTCACCACTGCAGCTCTCTTCCAAAAACACTGATGTGGCACGTGTTTACAGGTAACAGTCCAATGAATATCATGAGAACAACTCGTTGCACTAGTGCTGACTTCTCTTGGTGATTCTGAGAACTTTTCAAACCACCCTCATATTTTCTTCTCTGTTGACAAGTACTTAACTTACCAGTGTGAGAGAAAGGGTGGGGGGGAGTGTAACTCTTGAATCTGCATCTATTTGAAGGAAAAAGTTGTTCCTGTAACTATCAGATCAAGTCTATATAATTATGGAAACTGAAGGAAGGAACTAATGCATTGGGGTATTGGGGCTTTGTGCAAAATCAGTGACAACAAGTGAAAATATGTGCCAGACTGGGACTCAAACCCAGGATCTCTTGCTTACTAGGCAGTTGCGTTAATCACTGCGCCATCCACTGACTACCCCAGATGCCCCCAGCAGAACCACAGTCCATCTAGTGCCACCTATCCACATTCCCCATCAGTGTTCTCCATGCTTGCTAATTTTAGATTCCTTCAGCAAATCAAATGTAAATGTGCATTCACACTGATGTCCGAAATAAAACACACCAGGCATTCATATAATTGATTTGTCTTGATGGGCAATGAATTAATCTTCAGTGTGGATGCACATTTACGTTCGACCTCCTGTGAGAATCTAAAATCAGTAATTCTGGAGGACATGGACAGGGACTGCAGGTAGGTGGCGCTAGGTGGGAATGCGATTTGGCCAGGTGGTGAGCTGGGATAGTCTGCACGTCTGTGATAAACACTATGTCCAAATGATGCAATGGTTAATGCAACTGCCTATAATCTGTTCATCATAAGAATAAACCTGATGTAAACAAACACAAACGCAATGATTGGCCAGAAGCCGTAGCACAAGTACACTGGTGGTGCTACGCTCTTGGAAGTAGGTCCTACTTATGTATTACATATATTATTACTAAGTTACGTTAAATGGAACTTTTAAGATATTCAAATGTATTAAGATCCATCAATGTTTTTGTTAATCACGCTTTAGCTACATAGTTTTTATTTAAAAAATCATGTACAATCACAGTCTCTGCAGCGTTGTGCTCAGATTGTCGCGCTTTTTATGCGCAGTATGAAAATGGCTGAGGCTGCTTTCTGTTCTGTGGTGAAAAACGCACATGGAATACGGTTAAAAAGTGCCAAGAAATGGGCTGGTCTTAATGTTTTTCATAAATTTACGGAGATAATCAGCTTAGAAGTTTTGCCAGTGACTTTATGTAATACAGTTGAGTTATTGATATGAGTAACGCAGTCGATGGCGTAATGGCATGTGAACTAAATACAGTTAATGGTTCGTTGGTTCAGATCTCCCCAGTATCCCCCCCCCCCCCCCCCTCGTTCCATTTTAAATACCTACATCTCTTAATTACAAAACTTATCATCATTTTTTTATGAATAATGCACGATTTCTTGTTTCTAATTACATATTGGACATGAAATCCCGGTTTCCTTTTCAAATACAAACTCTTAATTATGGACGTTTTATGAAAGACTGTTCATAAAAGTTGCTGAAATTAAGAAAATTTAACAATTTAATTTTTTAAGGCAAACATGAAAAACCAAATCCTCTTTGTTTGGACTATGTCCATCGTTTTATACCACAGAGGTAGATAAGTATTGTAGAATCACAAAAAACAATCATTTTCACAGCATCGAGCAAATCATACAAATGCTGCATTTTTACATTTGCTACTATACAATTACAATATGAATCCAACGGAGCCAAGTTGCAGGATTTGGCAGGAGGGGTAACAAGATTGTTAAGCTGCCAGACGTACTGCAACTAATGCACGCAGCTTTTTCACATGTCACGACCAAACGCTGGCGGTATATAGAATGGCTTATCATAAAAGAAGAAGAGAAAATGCGGCGCCTGGCTGACTTTCTGGATTCTGTTGTTGACAGGCTCGTTATCAACATAGCAGGTGACATTTCAGAACTGAAATGTACTTCTCGGATTCGGATAAGGAAGGAGCTAAAAGATTACCAGACTACTAACTGTAATTAATACCTCCAGTGGCTTCAGTATTCAACAGTATGATGAAATCCCTGCAGTATGCTGTTGCATTACACACAACTCGCTTAGAAAAATTACCCTATGCTTAAGTTAGAAATTTTCATCACTTTTGTTTATAATTGCATTTCATGCTTTCCGTCTGGTCACCTAAGGAGCGCGCAGTAGTGCTGGAGTTCCTCTGAATATTATTTCAGTCTCTTTAAAAATTAAATGAAATTCGAAGCTATATTGTTTCTTTGCTTGTCTCTTTTTACATCTGAACTGCAATGTTCACACCATGCGCCGGTAAAGCTGTTGTCCCACCTTATCACACAGTCTATGTGTGTGTGTAACACAGCATACAGCATATCCTTATTATTGTACTTGACTGTACTGGTCACAGCTTGGCTTCCGCTCCACGCAAAACGAAATCCATTGAGATTCAAGCAAATGTGGAAGAATACATGGTGTTATGTTTACATCAGGTTTATTCTTATGATGAATGGATTATAGCAAGCAGATAAAGGGGCAAAAATAGATGGAGGGAGAGAGGGTGGGGGGGGGGGGAGGTCATAGACAGGGAGAGGAGGAAGGATGTGCTAGACAGAGATAGAAGGGAGAACAAGGTTAACATGTACAGTGGCGGTCAAAATAATAGAGCCACCTGGCAAAGGTTTGGAATAAAGTGCACATTTATTACTTGACATGTTTGAACTATGATGGAAACCATTACAACCGAGTCACATTGTACTATAGTCAGTTATATCGATAACACAACACAAAATAATCAGTAATAATCGATAATATTCAAAAGAATACCAGACCACAGGGTCAAAAAAATAGAGCCAATTGAAACAAATATATTGTACTTGATCTCAGTCTTATGAAACGTACAGGAACAGTCTTTTTTGCATAGGACTGCATTAGTACTTCGTGGGGTAACCCTTATTTTTGAGGATTGCCCTGCACCTCTTACCCATAGAGTCTACTAAACGCCTGCATTCGTCACTACTGATCGCATACCAGGCTCTCTGGATTTCTTCCCACAGTTTTTCTGACGATGTAGCTTTTGAGCGGTCAATTCTCTTGTCTAAGATCTCCCATAAGTTCTCAATGGGTGATGCGTCAGGGGACTGAGGTGGCCACTCTAATACTTCGATATTGTGCTCTTGAACAAACTGCCTTATGATCCTTGCAGTATGCTTTGGATCGTTATCGTGCTGAAATTTCCATTTCAGCGGCATTTCCTCTTCAGCATAAGACAGCATCACATTTGCCAAGATGTCTTTGTACATTTCTGCGTTCATTATGCCGTTGATACGGTGTATTGGACCAATGCCGTACCACGAAAAACATCCCCATACCATAACACTTCCGCCACCGTATTTCACAGTTTTTAAAGTGTACTTGGGATTAAATTCCTGGTTTGGTGGGCGGTGCACATAGACTTTTCCGTCTGAGGCAAACCTATTAAACTTGGATTCATCGGACCAAAGGATGTTCCTCCACCAAGTATTAGGTTTTTGTTCATTTCTCCGGGCAAAGGCTAACCTTTTCCGAACATTAGCTTGTGAAACATGTGGCTTCTTTCTTGCAATGCGCCCATTCAATTTTGCAGATCTCAGTCGTCTTTGAATCATTGAGGTTGATGGTTGAACATCATGTTCGTCGCTAAACAAAATGGCTTTCAGTCGTGGTGTTGACAAAAATGGGTCTTTCTTCACTTCCCTAGTGATGAGTCTGTCTACGCGAGGAGTAGTTACACGAGGTCGCCCCCTGTTCTCCACCTGCGGCTTTGTTTGTTTTGACCGTCTCATGGCGTTCTGGACTCGTTTTCGCGAAACGTGCAAGACATTGGCTATTTTATTCATGGACATCCCACTTTTGAACATCCGGAACATTACTATACGCTCATCTTCACTGGTATGCTTTGCTCTGCCCATCTAGACGAATGTAAACAAAACCACACGTCAATTTACATACAAAACAACTGCATAAAAATCAATTTAAAGGCACATGTGTAAAGCGGCTCTATTATTTTGACCCATAAGATTCTTACCTTTATGCCTCTTTTCACACGTCTAGCTCAAACGCTTCCTTTCGGACGACTAAAGATAGCAGCAACGTCTTCCCTGATGTTGTCTACAAGGGACTGACAACACGGCACTCGTGGCGATTTCGCGAACTAATAGATATCCTAGTTCTTAATCTCGTCAATAGAGGTGGCTCTATTATCTCGACCGCCACTGTATATCCTATTTCCGTACATATCAGAAACATGTGCTTTCTCGTTTCTTCCTTTTACATTTAACCAGACTGAGCCACAACAACACATGGCCAGGAACAGCTAATACGTAATGAAATAAGAAAAGCCATTCACTTGCAAAATACGAATGTACTTCAACAGAGAAGTCAGAATGTTGTAAGTAATAAATGTAATCATTGCAAAGTTATTGTGTTGTGTCTTCCAACTTGATGAATTTAATCACAGCTTATACACTTACTGGCAGAGGACAAACATTATTTGCGGAGTTCATGTATGGCCTCAGGGCAAATGGCAAGCAGAATTGTTTGGAGTAATGGAAGAAACGAAAATAGAGGTGTATTGGCTCAAATGAATTATACTTTGAAAGTGATGACACAAATTTGCAACAGTGGTCTCATTTCTTTTATGCTGTTCCTAGACAAAATATTTTACACTGGCGTGCAGGAGTAGTGTTCATCCACTGGCTTGGAGCTTATCAATTTTGATTAATATTGTGATAAATGACAGACACAGTCCAAGGTAAAAAAAGTCTTGGATTAAAATATCACATCGAGCAATTTCCAAGCAATGAAATCAGCCTCATTTCATTTCTTTATTGTGAATTTTTGTATACCATCCACTTATTAAAACAAGATTTGGAAATGAATGTTCACTATGTAAGAATGATTTGAAAAATAAATTTAAAGTGATGATGATGAAAAATAGTCATCTATTTTTACCTTTGGCTTGGCGTCTTCTCTTGCAGTCAAAATCTAGTCTTCGTCCCTGCAACTTCTTCCTGTGATGCTGTAAAAATATGACCAAAGCACAATTTAAATACAATCATCATGAATATAAATATGAAGACTGAAACAACAATATAATCAGTGTGGGATACTACTGACCTTAAGAGTAGTTTTTATACATCAAACAGATATGCCATTATTAGGCTAAGTCCTTTACTTCTCAACCTGTACAAACCAACATCATTGGGTATGTGAATATGAATGGAATAGTATGCATATTTTTTAGTATTTTATGGTTTATAGATCACATTTGTAATTGTAAGTGTAAATTAAGGCAGTCTGTGGTGTAGTTGTTATTCATTTGTTTATTCTGAAAAGCCAGCAACCAACTGCTTCAGCCAAGTCAGTCAGGTTCTAACTGCCACCTGTTACACACCTACAGAGCAGCTAGTTACATATTTAGCTTTTACTTTGTTTTCTTGGTATGTTATTTTTTAAATACCATGTATGTTTTTTCTATTTAAGAGGTGTAGTATTGCATTTTTGTAACTGAAATGTAGAGTTAGGCAGTCTGTAGCACAGTTGTCATTTCTTCTGAACAGCCCGCTACACAACTTATTAAGCAGTCAGCCTCCATCAATGACACGTCAGGAGCATATCAATTTGCACAATTAGATATCTTTGTGTTTTTTATACTTTACTTCATAAGTTAATGACAATGGATGGGTAGGATGTGTGCATGTTGCGTGCAGATGCCGGTGGAGATAGTCACAAATCACAAACAGCTGAAGGCCTTTTGGCTATGGTCAGCTGTTTTCCAGATTCTGCCTCTGGGTGTAGTGGTGGCGGAGAATCTGGCACATTGCATGGGCATCTCAGGTGCCACTTGTTTTGCCCATAGGTTCTGCTGCTGAGGTTCTTTCTAGTGTACCCAACATGATGGACCTGCCTTGACTATAGGGTGAGTGGTAGGTGGTGACGCATTCATGTCACTCGAGGTGAATGGCCAATGTGAATGATGGCAATCTGGCCTCATCCATTAACCATGTGAGTGGACAGGTAGCCACTCCTTCAGCAGTGTCTGAGCAGGAACATGGGGGAGGGGTTTGCCAGTTATTAGGAACTCCAATGTTAGGCCTGTTATGAAGCCGCTTAGGGAAATAGCATTCAAGGCCAGAAATAAATCTCACACACACTCGGTATGGCTGTCAGGTGGCCTCAGGCTGAGATGTGGAGGCTACTGAGAACCCAGGGTGCAGTCGTCTGCAATTGTGGCTCATGTCAGTATCAATGATGCCTGTCACTTGGGTTCGGAGGCCGTCTTCAGTTGATACAGGCATCTGGCGGAAGTGATGAAGGCTGCTGGCCATGCACCTGGGATGCAAGTAGAGTTCACAATTTGCACCATTGTTACCCGAGTTGGTTGGGGTCCTTCAGTTTGGAGTAAAATGTGGTGTCCCAACCAGGGGCTTTGTACAACGTATACTCCGTGACAGTGTTCGCTGCAGATCTCTGGACCTGTGTTATTGGCTGGAGAGTTGTAGGACTCCCCTCGATAGGTCAGGTGTGCACTACACAAAGGAAGCAGATATTTGGGTAGCAGAATAGTTGTGGATTGCATATCTTTTTTAAAAAATTAGGCAGCAGTCTGAGGTACTCTGGTAAACAGTTACCAGTTGATGTGCAGATAGTGAAATAAGACAGCATTGAGAGTAAAGGCACTTCGACTTTCAAAATTTTATCAATAAGTTGTTGCAAGGGTATAAGCAACAAAGTTCCTGAATTTACTGCCCTCTAGGAAATATGACACACACAAATTATTCTGAGGATGGAGAACTGGCTGAAACCCAAAGTAGAAACATCTGAAATATTTAGTGTGGAATGGAATGTATACTGGAAAGATAGATTAGAACAGTTTTGGAGGGGGGGGGGGGGGTGTTCATTGTAGTTGACAAAAATTTGTTTCTACTGAGGTCAAATATGAGTTTGACTGAAGTTATAAAGATACTTACAACAGGTCTAGGTGAAATTAAGTTGTTGGATGTTTTTAGCAGCAACCCACAACATTGCTGTTTCAGTTTTAGAGACATACAAAACAAGTCCATGCTTAGTGCTACAGAAATACCCAGATCATGCAATACTAGTTGATGATAACTTTAACTTACTAAGTGTAGACTGGGATATCTACAGATTCATTACAGTGGGTACGGATAGTCTTCTGAAATACTTATGAACACTGTACTGAAAACTGTCTTGGGCAGCTTGTTCAATAGCCCACATGTAATAGAAATAATGTAGACCTTGTCGCTACAAACAGCCCTGACTTCACTGACTGTGTCAGTGTTGTTAGCATCCCACTTAGGCAATGAATGGACATCATCTAGTTCCTGTATGATGGGACATAGAGGAATTACAGGCAAAGTTTAAACAGACTGTAAATTACAGTCTGGAGAAGAGTGTACAGAGTAAGTGGAGTAAGGACAGAAAAGACCGACCATGGTTTAATAACAAAGTTAGTAAAATGCTGAGGAAGCAAAGACTGTTGCACTCTCGGTTCAAAATAGAATTTGCAAATGATGACTTGCTAAAGTTAGTAGAGATTTGTACGTCTGTAGAAAGATCAACGTGCAAAGCATACAACAACTACCACTGTCATACATTAGCAAAAGGTCCAAGAGAATTATGGTGCTATTTAAAATCGCTAAGCAGGTCAAAGACTTCTACCCAGTCATTCGTCAACCAGTCTAATGTGGCATTAGAAGATAGCAAAAGGAAAGCTGAAGTTTTAAATTTCAGGTTTAAAAAACCATTCATGCACTAGAATCATACAAACATATCATTGTTTATCCATTGCACAGATTCCTGAATGGAGGGCATAGTAATAGGTATCCCTGGCTAAAGAAGTGACACAAAGAATTGAAAACAAATACGTCACTACGTCACTACGTCAGAATGGTAACCCAATACGGTTTTCACACAGAGTATTCTATGGTGTTGGCCCCTCACTTAGCTTGCATTTATCACAAATCTTTCACTTTGTGAAAAGTCCCAAGCAATCGGAAAAAGCACAGGTGACGTGTGTGTGTATATGAGAAGGATAAAAGAATGGACCCACAAAATTACAGACCAATACACGTAGCATGGTTTTCTGTAAAATTCTTGAATATATTCTCAGTGTGAATGTAATAAATACCTTTGAGATGGAAAAGCTCCTGTCCACAAATCAGCACGTTTTTTAAAAGGAAGGAAGGAAGGAAGATTGGGTTTACCATCCCAATGACATTGAGGTCATTAGAGTTGGAGCATAAGCTCAGATTTTGACAATGATGGGGAAGGAAATCAGCTGTGCCCTTCAAACAAACCATCCTTGCATTTGCCTGGAGCGTTTTAGGGAAATCATGGAAAAGCTAAATCTGGATGGCCGGGCGTGGGTTTGAACAGTCATCCTCCCGAATACAGTTTTAGAAAGCAGTGTTTGTGCTGAACTTTGGTTGTCCTTCTCTCACACTGTATCCCGCAAACTATGGATGAAGGGCAACATATTCCTAGATTTTTGAAAAGCATCTGACACAGTGCCCCACTGCAGACTGTTGATGAAGGTGAGTGGCTCTAAGACTTCTAATGCAATAGAACCCAGTATGTTATCCTCAATGAAGAGTGTTTATCAGAGACAAGGTTATTGATGAGAGTGCCCCAGGGAAGTGTGACTGGACTGCTAACACTGTCTAAACACATGAATGATCTGATGAACAGGGTCAACAGCAGTCTGTGGTTGTCTGCTGACGTTGCGGTGTACAGGCAGGTGTCGTTATTGAATGACTGTAGAATCATACCAAGATGATTTAGACAAAATTTCTAGTTAGTGTGGTAAATGCCAGCTAGCTCTAAATGTAGAAAAATGCAAGACAATGCATAAGAGTAGGGGAAACAACACCATAATGTTCAAACACAGAATTGGTAGTGTTCTATTTGACACAGTAATGTCAATTAAATATCTAGGTGTACTACTGCAAAGTGATATGAAATGGAACAAGCATATAAGGATTTAGCAGGGAAGGCAAATGATTGACTGCAGTTTATTTGGAGAATTTTAGGAAAATGTGGTTTATCTCTAAAGGAGACCATGTATAGAACACTAATGCAACCTATTCTTGAGTATTGCTAGAGTGTTTGGGATAACCACCAGTTCAGATTTAGGGAAGATATCTAAGTAATTCAAAGGAGACCTGCTAGATTTGTTACCGATATGTTCCGTCAACATATCAGTATTACTGAGATGCTTCAGGAACTCAGATGGGATTCCCTGTTCCCTGGGCAGGGGAGCAGGGGGTGTTCTTTTTGAGGGGCACTGTTGAGAAAATTTAGACAGCTACTATTTGAACATGACTATAGAATGATTCTATGTACATTTCACGTAAGAATCATGAAGATAAGATAAGAGAAATTAGGGCTCACACAAAGGCATATGGTCAGTCATGTTTCCCTCCCTCTATTTGCGAGTGGAAAAGGACAGGAAACGATAGCAGTGGTATAAGGCACCCTCCACCATGCACTATATGGTATTTTGCAGAATATGTATGTAGATGTAGACATAGAGCAGTGGGTTAATTTTCCTGTACCTATAACTGCTTCCAGCTCCTTTGTGATACCCTGAGTAATCTGTGATCAAGTCTGTCGCTTACAGTGCAAATGAAATGGAGAAAAGAAAGGTACTGGGATTAGAGGTCAACAGTATCTGTGTCACTGAATTATTCTTCATCTTTCTTTTTGCCATAGAAACGTGTAAGTAATTATAAGAAAAGTAATGTAGGTGTCAGAAAATGGCTGTAGAATTGTTTCAATGGCAGAAGTTTTAAGCAAGACTTCATCACCTAAAATTGTTATTATGTGAAACAATTTATTTTCATTTAATGACACACATCAGAAACACCAAGCATAGATCAAAACTTGTACTGTAACTTACCATTACTTCTTTCAAATCCTTTGTCTGTAGATGATGGAGTGGTTCTAGGAAATTCTGTTTAATGTTGTCATCCAAGGAATATTTTACATCAGCCATTTGTTTCATGGACTCGCCCATTTCACATAGTGCGGAGCCTGGAAATGATTATAAGAGGAGGAAAATTAAAGAAAGCAGCACAGAATATGTTGTAAATTGTTAAACAAAGAAATCTTCATGAAGGGTCATGGAGTGGGGACGGGGGGGGGGGGGGGGCCGTCGATAAATTCAGCGTAAAAGTAGCTATGGGGGGGGACCCGCAATAAATTCAGTGTCAAAGTAGCTGTGGTGCACATAAGTTTATTCATTTCTACTGGGTTAGAATAAATTTTAGCTGGCCATTAAGAACATTTGATAATATCTAACTTATTTTATCTTCAACTGTATATCCATCTTCTGCAATCACTGTTTACAGTTATGAGGTAAGGAAAACTGCTTAGTTATTTCTTCACTATCATCTGAAATGTATTGCTCTTGTATCACTGCCCCATCACATGAGATATATTTTAAAATTCACAACAGAATCAGTCTCAGATGTTAATCTTAATACAAAAGGCAGTTTGTGAGTTTTTGATTGATTGATTGATTTCTTTATTAATCCATGTAACAATTTACATTGTGTGGATTTCGTCAGCAAAATCATATACAATACAATATACCTACAATTATACACATAAAATTAGTATTTACACACATTTTTGAGGTATCTTAAATTAGTTTTATATCCTTGTGCAATTTGTAATTTTCTTATAGTACTGTACAATTTTTGATTACATATCATAATTATTTCCTCATGTATTACAATGCAGGCTACTTTAATTACACTACATGTTTTAATTCAGATAGTCCGTTACTGCGTAATAACTTTTATTTAATAAAAAAAATTTTAGTTTTGTTTTGAACTGTCCGATTGTGTCAATATCTCTTATTTTTTGGAGTAATTTATTATATAATTTAACAGCATTGTACAACAAGCTCTGCTGAGTTTTAACTTTATTTTTCCTCTCTAGATGCAGATTGAATTGGTTTCTAGTTTCATAGCTGTGTACTAATGAATTTTTCATATAGCAGTCAATATTTTTTTTTACATACATAACACTTTGAAAAATGTATTCACAGGGGACAGTTAGGATTTCCAGCTTTTGGAAATGTTCAAGGCAGTGAGCCCTACTGCCACTCTTGGTTATTATACGAATTGCTCTTTTTTGTAATTTGAAAACTATTTGAATATTTTTACTGTTGACTCCCCAAAATATTATTCCATAGGTAATAACAGAGTGGATATAAGAAAAATATACAGATCTGACACATGTAGTATCACAAACTGCAGTCAGAATTCTCAGAGCATAGCATGCTGTAGCGATTCTGTTACTAAGTATTTTAATATGTTCTTCCCACTTTAACTGACTGTCAACATGCATACCAAGAAATTTTGTGTAGTCTACACATTCTATAGTTTCATTGTTTAACTTAAAGTTGTTAAAGTGTGGTTTTTTGCAGACATAGAAGTTAACAGCATTTGTTTTTTTAAGATTTAGTGTTAGTTTATTATTGGATGCCCACTCACGTACACTGTTTAGTGTTTGTTCGGCTTTTTCTTTTAGTGCATCTGGTGATTTGTCACTGATTAGAACATTTGAGTCATCTGCAAACAATATTGTTTGTCCATGCTTGATGCTCTGTGGGAAGTCGTTTATGTAAATGAGGAATAGTACTGGGCCAAGGACACTACCCTGTGGGACACCTATATTTACATAATTTGGGTCTGAAGTATACTTTACAATATAGTTTGAGCAACTTGAAATATGTGAGATTTCAGTTATCTGTCTTCTATTTTTTAGATATGACTGGAACCACTTTTTCACAAGTCCCCTAATTCCAAGTTCATCTAACTTATTTAACAATATGTTGTGGTCTACTGTATCAAACGCTTTAGTTAGATCAAGAAATATACCTGTTGTGTAGTTCCCTTTATCTAATGCTTCTAGAATGTGTTTTGTGAGGTGTGCTGTTGCTGATTCTGTGCTTTTCCCTGATCGAAATCCAAACTGGTCAACAGACAGTAAGTTGTATTTATTTAAATAATTGATTAGCCTATCTTTCATAATAGTTTCTAATATTTTTGCAAAGCATGATAGTAGAGAAATTGGCCTATAATTTTCAATTATTCCTGCATCACCTTTTTTGAAGAGAGGTAGTAATTTCGCATATTTTAAATAGTCTGGAAAGTAGCCCTGCTTGAAAGATTGATTTATAATATCAACTAAAAGTGGAAGTAGGCTCTTGATACAGTCCTTAATTATAAAAATGGGGACTTCATCCAGACCAGCTGAGTTTTTGTTTTTCAGTTTGCTGACTGCTTTATAGACTTCTTCCTGTGTTGTAGGGAATAACACCATTGAGTGTGATACACCATTATTTGGCTTTTTGACCTGAGGGGCTGTTAGAAAATTTTCCTGTAATTTTATTCCTATGCTACTAAAATAATCATTTATATAGTTTGCCATATATATTGGGTCTTTTATTAAAGTCCCTTCCTCTTTGATTTTCAAGTTTGACAGATTCATTTTCCTGGTACCAGTTTCCTGCTTCACAATCTTCCATACTGCCTTATTTTTGTTTTCAGCAGAGTGCACTATTTTGGAGTTATGAGCTCTCTTTGCTGCAAACAATATTTTCCTATATGTTTTCCTATATCTTTTATAAAAGAGTGAGAAAGCAGGATTAGTTTGGCTGTGTTTAATGGAGCTCGGGTACTTTAGTGTTTCAGATGATTTTTTGATTCCTTTTGTGACCCACTTGCTTTTTCCTGCTGTTGGTAATGGACATAATACTTTAGGAAATGTTTCTTCAAAATTTAATTTAAACAATGTCATGAAATTTTTGAATTTTTCATTTGCATCTACCTCTGAGTATACTGAGTCCCATGTTTGTCCTGCTATCTGTTTGGCAAACTCATGTCTATTTTTTTTAGAAAAAATTCGTCTGTAAATATGCATTTTCTTTGTTTCTTTTGGAGCCACTTTTATATTAATGATTTGAGCTGAGTGATCAGATAATCCTAGCTCTGCTACCACCACCTCACAGTTTTCTTTGCCTAAATCTGTTAATACCTGATCAACAGCTGTCTTTGAGTATTTTGTTATTCTGGTTGCACTGTTAACCATTGGAACTAAATTGAAACTTTGAGCAAGACTTTGTAATGAGTCCCATGTAGAATCAGGATTCAGTTTATCCACATTTAGGTCTCCACATATGAGAATGTGGTTCTTTGGAGTGGATATCTTGTCAAGAACATGATTAAGTTTGGAGAAGAAGATATTGAAGTCTCCACTAGGAGATCTGTATATACATAAGATAATCAAATTCCTACACCTGTATTGGTCCCTGATTTCAACTGCTGCCAGTTCAAAATGTTGCTCTTCACTGATTACACATAAATCGCTTCTGGTCTTATACTGATAATTTTGTTTTACATAAATACAACACCCTCCACACTTCATAGAAGTGTATACAGATATATAGTTTAATGCTTACATGTGTGATTCATTTTGTTGGTCATCACATGAACACAACAGGGCAATTAAAATAATAAATATTTGTCTCAATTGCCTGTCTCACATTCTTTGTTTTACATATCCTGCAGTTTCTGTTTTTAGGTAATTAACATGTTTGTAGTATTTAAAAGGTCAGAAATTTAAAACATTTTGTTTGCAAATTAAAAACAATATCAAGACTATTCCTCAATATTTTAGTGCTTTGTAAGCCCCTTCCCCTTTGTTTTCTTGACTCTCTGGATCATTTTCAACTGACAAAGTTTCATTTGAATAAAAATATGTTATTTAAGGATGCTGTGTTAACAATAAGTACACACTCGGAAACTAAGTAAGCTAGATTACAAAAAAGAAGTTACTAACTATTTACTAACAACCTCACTGAATACAATCAAAACACTACCAATCCACATAATAACTAATATACAGAGTAGAATCTAATAGTAAAGATGAGTACTGAAGAATTTTCAATTTGTTCAGTCTTCCCTTCTGCAGCCTGTTTCTTTTATTTCTTTATCGCCAGAAGGAAGAATCTATAACTTGAAATACTTAGCCTAATGCCAATTTTTGAATGTGCCTAACTTTTCTATGACGTTTTTCCATGAACATAACTGTTTCTGCACTGTTTTTCTGCTATACATCATCAACAAATTATTTTTCAGCTCAGAGCTTTTGTTTCCACTTGGTATTTATGCAACTGCAAATGTTTACCTCTCTCCATCATCTCACAAGAAAGAAGTCATCCAACTATAATATTACATCGGCATTATGTGAAACACCAAATGAGAATCCACTAATGGATCATGTCCATGAACACAACAAACATGACAACATAAATATGACCAGAGAAAAATTTTGCCAGTTACTGAAACTTAAAAACAGTTCTTTCATCAGCAATTACTACAGAATGTATGAAGTGATACAAGGTTAAAGAGAGGGCAGGGAAACTTATCCGAAGAATAAATCAGAAGAAACAAATGAACAATTTATGACTGATCATGGAGTTGGGAGACTCACTTCACAGGTCACTCAATGACATTCCAATCCAGAAAATCATACTGCCTACAAAAAAATGCAGAGAAGAGGCTGTGAATATATGAGGGACTCTAGTTAGACAAGCCAAAACATTGCCTTACAACAGACACAGACCAGCTTCCCTAAAGAGAAGCTGGCATGGGATAAGAATAAGTGAAGTAGAACATATAGCTTAATCCCTTATCCATGCCAAGTAACAATAACTAAGTTAGTACCTATGTATACCAACAATTACTGAATCACTGAACTGAATTGTAAACAAAAGTAAAACTTATTGATTACTCCAAGTAGGTAACTGAGAGAAATTCCCAGAAACATTTTTTTCTTTTTTTTTCATGTTATTACAGCAGCACCTACTGAGCATAACGACATTACAATGATAGTGACTTGAGCTTATCACTGATCCATTCTGACCTTAGGTCTGGGCACCTCTGGAGCCTGAAGAATATGTAGCAGAGGTCAGATAGGTAGTGAAAGACTACAATGAATATGCTTGAAGTACTATGTGCATGATTATTTCATTCTGAGGCATCACATGAGAATCTCATGATATGATATAAACTACTCTAAATTATTTAACTTTAGGATAACACTGGACAACCAGATCACATTTCTCATGCACTAGTATATTACTGGTGCGTCAGGCTGAGTCAATATCTCCAGTATTTCTTTGCATTCAATTTAATCTGGAACATTTTGGAAGCACATTGTTTATTTATTTCATTACTCATTTTTCCTTCTGCTCCATTTTAATCCTACCCTATATATCCTCTATATCTTGTGCTTTCCCTATAGTTTTTAGTTCTCACCTTAATATCTTCATGGCCTGCAGCACACCATTAATAAATAGGAAACTGAACCGCCGCTGGTGTATCGACTATTATTGTCATCTGTTTTGTATTTCCTGGCCTGGTGTTTGGGGTGACAGTTGTTCTCTCCTCGACTTTTATGCACTTTTCTTCTTTAATTTAGCTGTCTCCAGTCTGCATTATTGCTTAATGAAGGAAATATTTTTAAGATTTGAAAATTGATATGCATTTTCTCTCACTCATATCACTCAGCACAGCTGCAGAAGCTCCTGTCCCAGTCACTAATTGGTAGGTGCATCTTTCCAGTCCCATGCGCACTTTGTACTTCAAAATCTACGATAAGTGGAATTAAGATTTTCTGATATACCAGTTATTTCTTGTCTACAAAGTCCCACTGATTTAGTGACAAGTAACCACATACAAAAGATCTTTCTATAAAGCAAAGTTTTTTTTAATATAGCTACTTACCGAAAAGAGAGTCATCACCGAGCCTTCTTCCATAGGTTACCATGCATTCACCAAGAACTCCTTCTGGCTGTGGGTATGTTGAGGCTTTTGCTTGCCCACTAAGCTTTGAGATTCCTTTAACAGCAGCCATCTTTGCTCTTGCTGTTGGATTAGGTTGCAGGAACTCCTTTGTTTTAATTTGTAGCTCTTCAACCAACTCGTAAGTGACATCTGTTTTCTATAGTAAGAATAGAATCAATGCATATAATGATCAATGATAACACAAAGTGAGGCATAAAGGTGATTAAAAAATTACATCCTGTGTCACAAATATACCACAAACTGAATGTTTTAGACCAAATAAGAAGTTATCAGAATTCATAGAGAAATAAGTTTCCACTGTATAACTAACAGCAATACAACTGTGTAGCTTAAGTAGGCGTTTTCAGAAATGGTTAATATTGAAATTCAAAATAGTGATAAACAGAGTTAAATTTGAGGATATTTTACATATTTACGACCATGCAACATGAAATTATGGCGAAAATTCAATAATACACATTGAGTTTACTGATCCAGAAAATGAGAGACTCACATACAGATGCGACTGATTCATCGATCTCCAGACATATCACACAATATTTTCCACTTCTGATAATAAGCTAATTGCTTGATTTATTTGAAAACATTTAGTGCAAACAGAGCACTACTCTCACAGATTAATAATGTTTTCAAAGAATATGTAGTACAAATGTTTTTTTGTAGACAAAGCAGCAATATAACCATACCAACAATTGAGGAAAATTCTTTGGGGCAGAGCCACAGAGGCATATAACTGGAATGTTGTATAGTTATATTCTTCCATCATCCTGATATTTTAACAATCTCCCCCCCCCCCCCCCCCTCTCCCCCAGATTTACCTTCATATCAATGTTCTGTCTTAACTACAAAAAAGAACCAGTCCTTCATCTTTGTCTATTCCTTGGCCCACACTCATATTATTTTCGTCTTCTTCTTCTTCTTTTGCCAATAATCTTACACCGTCTTACTTCACACATTCCTCACTAAGGAGGCAAGAGACTACAATAGTATCTTTCTTCAGTTTTCAGTCCCTAAGCAATTTTGGAAATGAAGTGTCTCATGACATTCTAGAATGAAGTATTATCCGGCTTCTTTCCAGATCTGTTTTAATATGAACATGACTGACAACTTCCTTCATTAGTCTTCGAAGCAAACGATTTTTATAAGAAGTCAGCACAGTAGCAGCCATGACAAAACGCTTAGCTTAAAATTGGCCAACCTTTGCCATTGTGATTTTACGCAGAAGTCTAGGAATTTGCCTGTGTTATAGATTATGTCAATCTCTATAAGAGAGAGACATAATCTGTGAAACACTCCCGCTGGAAATTTATGTGACACATTTCTCTGTAGTATCTAACCATAATGTAGACTACAACATCCATTGTTCTGGCTAATGTAACAGCACATTTTGATTGTGAGAGGTGACTTGATGAGAGAATGCCAGTCGTATACATAATTTTGTTGTTGTTGTTGTTGTTGTTGTTGTTGTTGTTGTCTGGTCATTTTAAAAAGCTAAGTAACAGTCAGCAATATGCACAGACATCTAGGCAGACCAATAAGATTTATTGTAGTGTCTTCAGCAATAGCAACTAGTATTTTTGTCTGGATGTTTTTACCAGTTTGTGATTTCGAATACAGGAGTTAGTTAATGGAATTTCTGATAGTGTACAGTTTAGTGATTTAGACTCTTTCTGTAAGGAATGCTCCGATCTATTAAGTTGGTGCTTAGTTCATAGCATTTTTGGTTTGCATGTAGGTATTCCAGTTGCTATAGGCTTATTTACCAAATTTCTTTTTTTTATTTATGGTTCACTGTTCCTATTTGAGTTAACATGTTGCCATTTTGAAATAGTGAGTGGAGCTGTGGATGTTAGAAAATGGAGTGCAATGAGGAGAAATTACAACATTTTGGACATACTCCTCTGTTTAAGTACAACAGAAGGGGGACAGCAGCAGAGGCAGCCAGAAACATTTTCACTGTGTGTGGAGAAAATGCCATTGGACAAAGAATAAGAAGAAAATGGTTTTCTCATTTTAAGAGGATCATTTTGACATTAGCGACTTTCCATGTTCAGGAAGACTGTTTAAACATATTAACCTACAGCAACCCATGTCAGAGTACTCGAGAACTGTCAAAAATGATGAACTATGATCTCACCATAGTGCGACACTTACATGCAAAGAGGAAGGTTCAAAAATCGAGTGTATGGGTATCATGTGCTCTAAGTCAAAATCAGAAAAATCAGTAGGTGGCCATATGTGTAACTCTGTTTGGTTGTCATCAACTGGTTTGTAAACAACACTGACTATTCCTATTCTGCATCATTACTGGTGATGAGAAATGGTGTCTTCATGCAAACATAATGAAAATAAAGGAATTGTTGAGCTCAAACAAAGCAGTAACTCCCTGTACAAAGACCTGCATGCATCCACAAAAGACAATGTTATGCATATGGTGGAACAGTGACAGTATGGTGTACTATGAATTGTTTCCCCAAGGTGTAACTGTCATTGCTCGCATTTACTGTAAACAATTGAGATGTCTTGAAGATGCAGTCCAAGAATAATGACCAGGAAGACTGCACAAAATGATGCTAATCCACAGTAACATCTACCTGCACTGTTAGACTGGCAAAAAACACTATACAGGAGCTGGGTTGGGAAGTCGTTCTGCATTTACCTTATTCACCTGATCTTACACCCTTAGATTTTAACCTTTTCTGCTCTCTATCGAATAACATTCAAAGAACTTCTTTTCCAGTAGAGCATGTGCTCTAAATGTGGCTCAACAAGTTCTTCATCTCAAAACCACGTCATTTCTACAGTTGCGGAATTGAACAGTTACGCCAGCTTTGATAGACTGTTGTAAACAGTGAAGAAGAGTATAGTATTGATGACTAAAGCCTTTGTTATGTGTACCTTTTGTGTTTACTAAACTTAGAGAAAAACATTATGAACTTACACATCAATCTAATACTTTTTTAAGCCAGATTATGTACAAAACTTTGTAGCGCACATGTCATTCAAAACTAATGCTTTTCTTTATTTTTCTGCATTAGCCTATAGCTTTTCCTATCAAGGAAGTGGTTAAAGTGGAAGTCAATCTGTCACGAGTCTCAATGTGAGCAAAAACGGCCAGGCCCATGTCAGCCCATGTTGAAATGAATGGCAAGCTTCCTGGACCCAAGGATTTGAATGAACTCCAGTTTGTCTTGGGAAAGATGAAGTATTATGGCTAACTTATACCAAATGCTGCACAGGTACCATTCCTCCTGGAGCAATTTTAAGGTAAGGTTGTGAAATTTCAGTGGTTCACCCTTTAACCGGGCAGTGTTCTTGAAGCTAAAGTAGTGTTTTAAGTCTGCTCTCTACCGGCACATTTACACTTGGAAAACATTTAGTCCTGGAAGAATCAGATGGTTCACAGTTTGGGATAGGCACTTTTCTATCAAGCAAGTGCTCCAAAGATACATAACATCCAGTTACATGTGTGTCTAAAACACTAACAGCTGCACAGATGAATTACAGCCAAATAGAAAAGAAGGTACCAGTTATTATTCACTGTATCAAGAAATTCCTTGTTTCCTTATATTTAACAAATTTACATCTGATCACCAACTGCAAACAACTGAGTTTGCTATCTGGTCCCTGAATGAACACACCAGATAAGATGGCACATCAGTTACACTGATGGGAACTGTTTTTGAGGAATTACCATTTTGAGATCCAGTAACAGCTCATTGCTCACTCAGCACCACCAACATCAACAACCTGTTTCATGTACCAATAGGTCCAAATCAAGAGCTCAATAAGAAAGAGGTATTTTGTTTCCAGCTGACAGAAAACATTAGGTATACAGTGGACAAATTCCCTGTAACAACTTGGTAATATGCTGGGCTTACAAACAAGGACCCTATGCTATGGAAAGTAGTGTGTTGCACCCAAAGCTATGGAACTGGCACTATGGACATATTTCTCAATGTATCACACACTCAATGTTAGACAAGAGGCTCTTCTTCTGGACAAAGAAGAGTCAAGAGTGCCAGATTGTGGTCCCAACTACAGTCTGGCATGTCAAGCTAGTGCAATGGTGAAGTTGGGGGATATGAAGTATGAAGGGACTGGGTATTGACACCAAATTTAAAGTGTAGTATATGATTCCTTTACAAGGGCAAAGATGATTTCCTTCCCCCTCTTCCCCAATCTCAGCTTATCTTCCTTCTCTCATAAACTGGTTGATGGTCTTTAAGCATTAATATTCCTTCCTTCCTTCCTTCAGCCACATGGCACCAACACATATCTGTAACTTACTGGTCAAATGAAAGATAAGCATATCTAGTCAATGCGTGAGGTGGAAGGAAAAGGAAAGTTGCCATTTTTATAGTCTGGTTAGAAAGAGATGAATGAGGGCCCTCTAGTTCTGGCCTGGCAGAAGTCAGTAGAGGCCAGTCAAGTTTGGTCCACTCACATTTTGTGTCTGGGTACTGCCAACCTCAGAGATCTAATACAGGACCTTGTGTATGTAGCCACTTAAATTGACTGTTGAGCTGAGTTGTTTTATGTCACAAATTAATAATTCTCTTGATGAGTGATGAAGTGGATCCTGACCCATCAAAAGTAGTGCCAGATACTCTTTCCACTCCTCAGAGAAACCAAGGGGTACTCCACTGGTGTCCAAAACATACAGACAAAAGTAACTTTCACATGATGTGCCACTGCAATGCAAGTAACACAGTCTGATGAAACTTGGACCATATATAGAAAGAACTGCTACAGTATAGTATATGAGGTACATGAATTAGATATTCAATGACAGGAATGAAATGACACTTTTATTCAAAGGCTATAATTATACTGAAGCTACTGCCATTTAGTCATCTCCGAGACATTACGAAAGGCAGGACATGGTTCCTAACAGGGTGTGTGACGAGCCCGGATGACAATAGGTGCTCTACAATGTGTTCCCATGCTGGCCACAAGTTTGGTGAGGAGTATGCATAATAGGGTGCTCCATTCCTCCACCAGCTCAGTTAACAACAGGTGGTTGGCCGTTGGTGCATGTGGATGTGCTGGCATCCCACGTGTGCTCGATGGCATTTAAGTCGGGGGAACAGGCAAGCCAATCCATTTGCCAAATATCCTCTCATTGCCAGAGCCCCTCTACCTACGCCGTCCAATGCAATCATGCTTTGTCAGTGATAAAAATGTACTGTTTCTAAGACTTGGAAGTCAGTAAGCTCATACAAAACCATAACAACTGGAGCACCAAAAAGATTATATTCAACAATGTTCTTTGATATACTGTATGTTCCCACATCTTGCCACATAAGGTCCATATTTATGTAATCCAGGTGTTACGGTGTGGAGAGACTGCATGGACCTACTGACCTCCAAATCTTTGAACATGGTACACTCACAATTCAACATTATTGTGACATTTTACTGCTTACCCAAGTATATTCAGGGGCGCATTCAGGCCTGACTTCCTTTATACGGATGACGATGAGTGACTGCATCAAACATCGCAGGTGGGGGAGCTCTCGGAGTGAGAGGATCTTCGGCGTTGTGACTGGTTTGCCTGTTCTCACAATGTAAATTCCATTGAGCACATGTCCGACGCCAGCACGTCCACATCCACCAAAAACCTTCCAGCAGTCATCAGCTGCACTGGTGGAGGGATAGAATGCCCTACCACAATAACTCCTCAACAAACTTGTAGCCAGCATGGGAACACATTGGAGCGTATGCCCTGCCATCTGAGGTCATCACGCCCTATATTGCAGTAACTTCAGTGTAATGATAGTTTTTGAATCAAAGTGTTATTTCTGTTCGTCTCATTGCATATTTCTTTCACAAAATTAACCTTTATTTTCATAGGAAGAAACCAATACCACAAATGAAGAAATTAGGAAAAAAATAAAAACAATCTTCCTTTTAATTTTGATTTCACTTTGGAAGCCATGGCGCATTAAGTTTCAACCAGGACTGTGCTGAGGGCATGGCAAGATAGGCTCCCATCACAGGTGCAACACAGAGAGATTTCAAAAGTAGACTCAAAAATTAATCATGAGAAGTACCATTCTCCTACCTCATACTGTAAGGGTTACCTCCATACCTACTGCTTTCGACAATTTTTCCTCAGAGAGGTCAAAATGATTTTCAGATTCTTTTGTTGATGCAATGTAATGAATTTGGTCCATTCTTGTTGCTGAATTTGTGTGCTCGGAAATTGCTAATGGTTTATGGTATATTTTAATCTACCAATTGGTGCAATGGCATTGTCTAGTAGGATTCATATATTTGTTCTTTATTATACATCACACTAAAACTAAAGTATAGTAGCTCAATAAACAATACAATACCAGTTTACTTTAATTTTTTTAGAAAGTTTATAGTGCATGTGATTTATTTACTGTAATGATACATTTAATTTGTAGTGTGCAGTATTTTATGTAAACATAACTCAATTAAGTAATTTTTTCATTTATAAAAAAAATGAGTGGATGCGGGGAGGGGGTGAACACAGATTTGGTGGTTCTGCCAATGGCAGAGGATCACCTTGGCACAGTTCTGTTTTTGACCACCTATCAGTTATCTTTGAAAGAAACTTCACATTTTTCTTGGATACAATCCCACGTCTCGAAACTTCAAGAATTCCTAAAACAAACTATAGTCCCAAATAACAAGCAAAAATGGGCCAAAAATTTAAGACATTTAATCGGAAGTACATACTGCCCCAGTGGTTCATTTCAGAACAACTGATAACAGCAGTAGTATAAACTCAAACTTACATTACAATAATTTCGATATACGTTCTTTCTCTGTCTGTTATCTGCACAATATGATCATTAGAAAATAATTACATTACAATCTCTTACATCAATCATGTAGCACAATCTCTGCACCAACTGTGCTGGTACTCAACGGCTTAACTTTTGTTTACCACTGTGCTTTATGGAGTGACGATTGATAAATAATTAATGGTGTCGCTGAATGTTTGGAGCAGCCAATGAGCCGACCAGTGACGAGCACAGGAGCAAGTTTCACCTGTGTGAGAAGAATACACAATTTACACGAAGGTAATGCTTAGGAATCCCCAGAAACTGGACTTATCATTAGGGACAGCTTGGCCCGAAATAAGAATAACCAACAGCATTTCACGGTATTCGGGTCAGATCACGTGACACCCCTCGCCCGCTACTCTGGAAACTCCATATTGGATTTAATCGTGGGGAAGGGAGACTGGGTTCAACGTCCCGTCGACATTGAGGTCATTAGAGACGGAGCACAACCTCGGATTGTGCCATGGAAGGGGAAGGAAATTGGCCGTGCCCTTTCAAAGGAACCATCCACGCATTTGCGTGGAGCGATTTAGAAAAATCACGGAGAACCTAAATCTGGATGGCAGACGTAGGTTTGAGTCAACATCCTTCCGATTTCATGACTTCAGTCTGATTAAAAACCGAAAGATGAAACTGCTGCAAGTGAAACGACCAGCAATGATATTTGTATTCTAGCTTGTAAGGAATTCTTTGCTGTTTATTCCAAATGTGCTGTATTTTCCGAGGGTGTAGATAGGCAGGAATGCAAAAGGACAGCTTAAATTGCTGCAAGTGAAACGTATAGAATCATAATTAACTTCGTCCAAAACAGAATGGACACTGAGGTTACGATGTCCAACTGTGATTTGAACCACAATTACCATAGTTCATGTTTCACGTCTCGCTAAATAACCACTTTTGGGCAAAATATACATTTAACTGTAGCAAGCAGCACTATTCTTGAAGGCAACCATTCAATACACTAACTGCTACTAATAGTTTTCAGTGAATCTTCGCATTATATGAATGTTCCAGAAGCAGAAACCGGACCAAGCCTTTCTCCCCTCCCCTTTTTCAAATGTAAGCAATCTGCTTTCGTAATGTCTGTCACAGCGTATGCAGAAAAAATGGCTCAAATGGCTCTGAGCACTATGGGACTTAACTTCTGAGGTCATCAGTCCCCTAGAACTTGGAACTACTTAAACCTAACTAACCTAAGGACATCACACACATCCATGCCCGAGGCAGGATTCGAACCTGCGAACTTAGTGGTCGCGCGGTTCCAGACTGTAGCGCCTAGAACCACTCGGCCACCTCGGCCGGCGTATGCAGAAAACCAAAGATAAAAAAGGTCTATGCCCGACAGCATACAAGCTCGTCTGAAACAAATCAAGCCCATTGGCTCTCGCTATCCTGAAATGCTATTGTTATTCTTGTTTTGGGCCGAGCTGTTCCACACTCACCACTCGACAATCTAAGTGCTATAAGAATCGGTGGCCGGAACGAAGAGACAATATATGTGTTAAATGAATTTAAATCCGGTGGCATTGCTCAACCAATGTGCAAACTGCAAACAGATATATACAGAGTGACGTCTCAATTTGCTGAGGTTTCATCAGTCAGCCAAAAAGAGAGCAGTTGGAAACACAATGGTTTACATATCACCAACTGTTTCCTTACTGTCTGGATTCTAAGAATAAACATTCAAAGCACATTTTCTAAAAGACTGCCTGCGTACATTGAACGAAGCAGACACTTTAGGAAATGAACGCGCAACCATGTTGAACATTATAATACTCCGTTTTATGTGAGGCTCCATTCAGTAAAATTGTCAGGATTCTGGACACACTAAATATTAGGTCAATTTTTTTGACCACCCAAAAGATGATAGAAACCTTACCCCTGGAATTTACAACATTTCTTGTGGGTGTAGCAAGTCATATTGGTCAGTTCTGTCTGATTATTTTATAACTTTCTCTAGTTAATTAATTAAAAAAGAGTGATTATTTAGAGATATTTGATTTGCCAAGCAACTTGCATTCTTCCAATGGGCAACCTGAACCTTCCCTTTCAAGGTAAAAGGTTGTTTTTTTTAGCGCTCACTGAAGTTTTATTTGCTTTTGTTTAAACAGTTATAATTATAGGGAAAGGCAAAGACGTACCCAGCGATGGACAAGGGAAAGTAGTGCCGAACCCTCCCCCCCCCCCCCTCCTCCGATCCCATAGAAAAAAAAACTTCGACATCTGAACTTCATCGCATACTGTCCCCCCCATACAAATAAACACCAAGTCAGTTTGAGTTTGAAGAAAGCCTAAAAATTTCCTCATTCTACGCGAAATTAATACGAGTTGCCGCCCTTCCCATTTTTAGATCCTGCGCACGCTCTTGGGCGAAAGGGATACTGACTGAAATTGTAGCGTAAAGGATTATAAATATTCAACAATTATCACTGCTTTTAATTAACTTAATCTAATGATAGAAAAGCAATGTTGCTGAAAATAATACCTTTTCCATATCTGTGAAGTCTTCATCCATCTGGGTGCCCTCGGCACCTCCCATTTTTTCTGTGACATACTGAAAGAAAGAAAAAATATTGTTATTACCAGCAAAAGTGAAACAACAGATCAAATTTCATGTATCGAAAACGAAGTATTAACAAATATTAACTTTTTTACTAGAGGTCATTCAAAATCATTTCCAACTACTGTGGCTGACGGGATTGATAATAATAATAATAATAATAATAATAATAATAGCAGTATCATATCTGCTCCCTTCGATAGTACGGGCTGTTTCCTCAAGAATCTCACAACAGGATCTTGTAGTCCCATACCAACAAGTATCTTAAGCTCTGGAAGCTCAAAATGCCGAAAATCTGCATAGAAGGATAGAAAGTAAATGCATACCTAAGAGGGAGGAGGGAAATGTGAGAGGGCACCCCCTCTCCACCAACTCCCCCCCCCCCTCTCACCAATTGCAGATCTGGAGTAAAGACTTTTTATTTATTATAGGATTCTCCTACACTTATACACACCGCTGGTTCAGGCATTCTAGCATAACGTGGACGACCATAATGATCGCCATCATGGTTTTAGCAATCGCTGCATAAAATATGTTTGTTTGACGGCTGGGTCGCTCGTTGAAATATTGTGCTGAAAATTGAAACAATAACCCGGCTGGACACCCGGAAATTCACTATGTTTGTTCGGTTGTGACACTGTTCACAGAAAATTACGCCATTTTTGCGCAACACAGATGCAAACGTTTACTGAACAGTGCTGAAGACGAGCCACCAATCTTTTTTTCTGTCAATTCCGCATACCCGATATTGTTCAATACAGACCCGACGGATGGAGACTTATCAATCTTATACGGCAGATCATTGGACTGATCCACGAAGTACACGGTTGTGTTATACACAAGGTTTGCTTGTTTCCGCCATAGCAAGGCCCCTCTGTGACAAAACGTCTGTCATCTTAAAGGTAAGGCTTTTAACATTAATACACGTTTTCATCCAGCTCATAGTCTACAGAGGTGATGATAGAATGGCTCATAAACCGGAGGAAGTGTTGGGAAGGTGTCAAGAACGTCTAGAGCGCCTGTAAGAGGCTGATCAAAACGAAATAGTATTGGAATAGAAGAGGGAACGAGAATTTTAGAAGAGGGCAAAGGATGCTGCATCTTGGCACGAGAAGGTGAAAAGGCTATAAGAAAGATAAAGAAACGTAAAGCAAGTGGAAGTGATGTATTACTAGCAGAGTTGTTTAAGAGCCTTGAAAGTATTGGCGCGAAGGAGTGAACTGATCTGTGCAATAAGCTACACGAAAAATGTGAATGGCCGGATGACAATCTCTCGGCAGTAATGATACCCATTGAGAAGAAAAGCAATTCCAGGAAATGTGAGAATCTTAGAACCATAAGTTTGATTTCTCATCAGCGAATGTCCTACTAATGGTGATAAAAGGAAGACTTCGTGGAAGACTGGAAAACTGCAAAGGAATAGTGTGGATTTAGAAGAAATGCAACTAGATTGTTGAGAATTATAGATGAGAGATACATTGAAGGGGGAAGAGAAGTTTACACTGTTTTAATTGACTTGGAGAAAGCCTTTGAGAGAGTACAGTGGAATAAATTAATGGGCATTCTAAGGAAGGATGGAGTCGACTAGAGGGATAGAAGACTCATTAAGAACAGAAAATACGACTACAAATTGAGGATGAGGTGACAAAAATCACAAAGGCTGCTATCTCTCCCCAATACTGTTTAAGTTATATTTAGAGCACATTAATTATCCGGAAATGTTTGAAACAGAAAAAATGGGCGCGAGTTGGCGGTAGCGGATAGAATGCATTCGAGCTACAGATGATCTGGTTGGCTGTTTTGGGGGAGGGAGCCAAACAGCGAGGTCATCTGTCCCATCGTATTAGGAAAGGAAGTCGGCCATGCCCTTTCAAAGGAACCATCCCTGCATTTGCCCAAGGCGATCTAGGGAAATCACGGAAAATGTAAGAAGAGGAAGCTTCTTTGTGGGTGCATGGATAGGGTATCCGAGGAAGAGACTGGCGAAGTGCTTTATATGGAGCGTGGCATTATACGGAACTGAGACATGGGCACTGAGGAAAGAGGAAAAAAGAAGAACAGAAGCATTCGAGAGGTGGATTTGGAAGAGAATGGAAGGGATACAAAAATGGTTCAAATGGCTCTGAGCACTATGGGAGTTAACTTCTTAGGTCATCAGTCCCCTAGAACTTAGAACTACCTAAACCTAACTAAGCTAAGGACATCACACACATCCATGTCCGAGGCAGGATTCGAACCTGCGACGTAGCGGTCGCGCGGTTCCAGACTGTAGCGCCTAGAACCGCTCGGCCACTTCGGCCGGCCGGAAGAGATACAATGGGTACACAAAGTGAGAAACTATTGAGAAGAATGAGGGAAGAGTGAAAAATTTTAAAGGTAATCTGGAAGAGAAAACACAAATGGGTTGGACATTAGATGAGAAGTGACTGTTCACTGACGGAGGTTATGGAAGGAACGGTGAATGGAAGAAGAACAAGGAGAAGAAGAAGTAGAAGATTCCAGATCGTGGACACCACAAGGAGAGAAAACAATTATGAGAAAATGAGGAACGTATCAGATGACAGAGCTGAATGGAGAGCTACACGTTAGGAACTACCCCAGGGTTTACTGATGATGCTGCTGCTGCTAGTGACGATGATTATGATAGTCTGTAGCTGGTTCAAATGGCTCTGAGCACTATGTGACTTAACTTCTGAGGTCATCAGTCGCCTAGAACTTAGAACTAATTAAACCTAACTAACCTAAGGACATCACACACATCCATGCCCGAGGCAGGATTCGAACCTGCGACCGTAGCGGTCGCTCGGCTCCAGACTGTAGCGCCTAGAACCGCACGGTCCTCTATTGTCATTTTTGTATGGTATCAGTTTTTCACTCTGAATAACCACAAAATTAAGGGTTCATTTATTATCCGAAGTTTATAGCACGTCACTAAAATTATAGCTACATCACTAAAATTTACTTTCTTTTCCAAAGAAGAGTGTGGATTTTTTCTCATTATATGGTGTTGCAAGATTATTGTGCGTCCTCCTGTTTTTAATCGTCTAAAGCAAATGGAGCACTGTACTTTAGTGGCACTACACTTTGTGAAATTCTTCCGGATTAGGGATGATACCATTCTACAATAAACTGATGTCCGAGGACAACTGCGAGACACTACGGCACAGACCTTGTGGGAGTAAATCTTGCAAAATGGCTCTGAGCACTATGGGACTTAACATCTGAGGTCATGAGTCCCCTAGAACTTAGAACTACTTAAACCTAACTAACCTAAGGACATGACAAATATCCATGCCCGAGGCAGGATTCGAACCTGCGACCGTAGTGGTCACGCGGATCCAGACCGAAGCGCCTAGAACCGTTCGGCCACACCGACCGGCGTAAATCTTGCACACTGGACGTAGATGCGTACCGTCTAACATGCCACGCCACATGGTACAGGTGCATTATTGTCTCTGCAGTGCTGTACCGATTCTTATGTCATTGTTGACAGTTCCTAACTGTAGGAGGTGTTATCAAAATAATGCTGATCGCTTTTCCCAGTTTCTATACTAATCCAGCATTTCAAAGCAATGGAAATTTTACGAATAAACATTACTCGTGTTTAAAAAGTTCTACTTAAAAATAAAAAATTTTAGCACTGTTACCCGGTTATAAGTAAAAAATGAAAAAATCTGTTATAACCGAGATCAAACCAATAGCGAAAAATACTGGTTATTCAGAACTAAAATACAGATATCGGTCTTAACGGCTCAGTTTTTCCCATTCGTACGTTGAAGGAGAGAGTGCTCCTCTTCCAATTAGAAACTCGATTATAGCACACGCATCGACATAATAACGTTACACACCGTCATGTTACAAACTACAATTGGGATCCCCCTAGCGGCAGTGGGTCACAATTGGCGTCAGCGATCTGGAGAAGTCGACCGAGTAATATGCACCACGTGTAATACCTCAGCCGATATTGAGAACAGAATAAAAAAAAAATAGAGGCACTACTTTTCACCACGACTTCGTACATAATCAAGCAAGAAGTAGGCGGTCGCATCCCACTTGCGCTCTGATAAAACAGGATGACGAAATGCTGCAGGTGGGCATTATTTGTAACCAGCAGCTATAGAGAACTGTCGCTGGCGCCTGCGTGGGACGTGCAGAAGCGGATAGCTTCCGCTGCTCGTTTAAAAGTGAGGGAGCGACGAGATGCCCACTAATTGCCGCGCCGCGCAGAGCGGGCCCGAACCCGGTAGGGCGCATCCCACGCGTAGCGCGGGTGGCCGGCGCAGAGCAGCGTGGGCACCAAATGTCAGACGGGTACGGCGGCGCGAGCAGTGGCCGGCGCAGGCAGAGACACAGACACAGACTCACACTCGGGTTCAGCTGCCGCTGCCGCCCGCGCTGTATCGACCGGTGGGCCCGCGGGCTGCACCCGGAACACCGCGTAGCGTCGCGCCGCGCCGGAGCAACTCTCTTCGCTGCCTGCCGAACCCGCGGCCCTTGCTCCCTGATGCCCTTACTGTTAGGACACCAATAGTAGCGAACTGCAACATCTCGCTTCCGCTTCTGTCTACCACCTGACATGCAACTACGGACCTGATCTCTCACGCGAAGAGAGCAGTGGGAAAACGTATTGCGTTGTTATAACCAAGTGCAGATGCTCCTGAACGTCTATTGTGGGCCTGTAATTACCGTGCGGCAGTGAAACTTGGTAGATATGCTGATGCGTTAATGCGGAACCAATTTACGCTGGAAAAAAACTAGTTCCAATTGTTGCCACCAGGTGCAAATCTGGCGCTGTACAGCATCTCGTCGACGTCCAAGGTGCACATATTGAACAAACTGTGTCGGCGGCGGTTAATACACTACTGGCCATTAAAATTGCTATACCAAGAAGAAATGCAGATGATGGCGGGTATTCATTGGACAAATATATTATACTAGAACTGACATGTGATTACATTTTCACGCCATTTGGGTGCGTAGATCCTGAGAAATAAGTTCCCAGAACAACCACCTCTGGCCGTAATAAAGACCTTGATACGCCTGGGCATTGAGTCAAACGGAGTTTGGATAGCGTGTACAGGTACAGCTGCCCATGCAGCTTCAACACAATACAACAGTTCATCAAGAGTAGTGACTGACGTATTGTGACGAGCCAGCTGCTCGGCCACCACTGACCAGACGTTTTCAATTGGTGAGACATCTGGAGAATGTGCTAGCCAGGGCAGCAGTCGAACATTTTCTGTATCCAGAAAGACCCGTACTGGACCTGCAACGTGCGGTCGTGCATAATCCTGCTAAAATGTAGGGTTCCGCAGGGATCGAATGAAGGGTAGAGCCACGGGTCGTAACACATCTGAAATGTAACGTCCACTATTCAAAGTGCCGTCAATGCGAACAAGAGGTGGTTCAAATGGCTCTGAGGACTATGGGAGTTAACATCTGTGGTCGTCAGTCCCCTACAACTTGGAATGACTTAAACCTAACTAACCTAAGGACACCACACACATCCAAGCCCGAGTCAGGATTCGAACCTGCGACCGTAGAACAAGAGGTGACCGAGACGTGTAATCAATGGCACCACATACCGTCACGCCGGGTGATACGCCAGTATGGCGATGACGAATACACGCTTCCAATGTCCGTTCACCGTGATGTCGCGAAACACGGGTGCACCATCATGATGCTGTAAACAGAACCTGGATTCATCCGAAAAAATGACGTTTTGCCATTCGTGCACCCAGGTTCGTCGTTGAGTAGACCATCGCAGGCGCTCCTGTCTGTGATGCAGCGTCAAGAGTAACCGCAGCCATGGTCTCCGAGCTGATACAGTAGTCCATGCAGCTGCAAACGTTGTCGAACTGTTCGTGCAGATGGTTGCTGTCTTGCAAACGTCCTCATCTGTTGACTCAGGGATCGAGACATGGCTGCACGATCCGTTACAGCCATGTGGATAAGATGCCTGTCATCTCGACTGCTAGTGATAGCCGTTGGGATCCAGCACGGCGTTCCGTATTACCCTCCTCAACCCAGCGGTTCCATATTCAGTCATTGGATCTCGACCAATGTGAGCAGCAATGTCGCGATACGATAAACCGCAATCGCGATAGGCTACATTCCGACCTTTATCAAAGTCGGAAACGTGATGGTACGCATTTCTCCTCTTTACACGAGGCATCACAACAATGTTTCACCAGGCAACGCCGGTCAACTGCTGTTTGTGTATGAGAAATCGGTTGGAAACTTTCCTCATGTCAGCACGTTGTAGGTGTCGCCACCGGCGCCAACCTTGTGTGAATGCTCTGAAAAGCTAATCATTTGCATATCACAGCATCGTCTGTAGCACGTCATCTTCGTGGTGTAGCATTTTTAATGGCCAGTAGTGTATTAATCTAAGTTGTAACCAGTGCTTTCGAGAGATTAACTTATATAACACAAAATCATTGTTACGACTGTCATATCATTACAGTGTAATAAGAAATGGTATATCCACAGAAACGTGGAAAAGATGTGTGCCTTCATCCTGGATGGGAGGATAGGGCGGGGGGGGGGGGGGGGGGGGGGTAATTTTCTCATGTCAGAAACTCCATATGTTGTTAGAAGCCATCGCTGATGTTTATGTTCCCTGTTTCAGTGAATGGTAATAACTTATCTTACTCTGTTTTAGCGCTAGGCAGGGGGGCGCTAATATTTGTTGACAAATATATCGCGCCACCGTCGAGAGAGCGGTTACTGCAGATGCACTCCGTTACCGAACATTGCAGGGACTGGGCTAATATTAGCGTAATATCGCATGCTTTTAAGTCGTAACAACAAACGTATTACTCACAAGTAATGTCTCTGCTTTTAGTGGCAATTTATTAAACTAATCCCCGTTTCGAATGCCGGCCTATGCAATAATTTTCATTCGTCGCTAGAACTTTTTTTTTTCTTTTCATCGTAAACCAGTTCCGATTTACGCAATAGAATATCTACCACGTTTCGCTGCCTTTCGGTAATTATAGCCCACAGTGGTTCTTTGTGAGTAGCTGCTCTTTAAATTACGAACACCTGCTACGTTGTTCTGTTGCTTGATGTCAGATTTTTACAGTGAGGAAAAAGCTCTGATTACAAAGAAAAATTAAGAAAAAATACATTTCATGCGCATCCAGAAAACTCAAGTGTATCGTTCCACAATACGGGGTGATAATATTTAACAAATATTTGTATAGTTAATGTGGCAATCAGTTTAAACAGGTTCGTAATTTAATGTGTGAAAGAAACTTACGTGCATCAGATAATCGTACTGGTATGAAAATAAAATGTCCACTGACATTTCAGTCTTTACTAAGAAATGCTGCGTTGATCACTTGGCACTGAATCACGACGTGTCGATCGCGTCAAAAGTCTCTGCATTTGAATGTGAATTTCTCTGGTGCATTTGAATTTCTCTAGAAGTTCAGTCACTGGATTGAGCAGAAAAAATGATATACGTCGTCATTTTACGTTAAAAAGGTATCCGTAGTTCCCGAACAGTTGTGCGCGTTTTTGGCTACAGTCAACCGTACTCCTGCGCTAGGCGTAGCGCAGGCGGAGAATCTGACGCGTCGCATGGGGCATTTCACGTGTCGCTCGTTTCGCCCACGTGCTCTGCTGCCATGGCACTTTCCGCAGGGTAGAGTGGCGGGTGGTTCGTGTAGCAGGTCAATGGCTATCTAGCCTCGATCATTCATCCTGTGAGTGGTCGATCTGAGCAGGCATACAGGTGGAGGGGGGGGGGAGCGTTACTTGTTATCGGGAGAGGAGGGGTTTGGTTGTTTGGGGGAGAGACCAAACTGCTAGGTCATCGGTCTCATCGGATTAGGGAAGGACGGGGAAGAAAGTTGGCCGCGCCCTTTCAAAGGAACCATCCCGGCATTTGCCTGGAGCGATTTAGGGAAATCACGGAAAACCTAAATCAGGATGGCCACACGCGGGATTGAACCGTCGTCCTCCCGATTGCGAGTCCAGTGTGCCAACCACTGCGCTACCCCGCTCAGTCAGTTATCGGGAGATCGGGAGCTCCAATACCAGAGGCATTATGGAGCGCCTTCTAGAAATAGCAAAGAAATCCAGAGTGCACTAGGTATGACTGCCGGAAGGTCTCATCCAATATGTAGAGAAGGCCCTGCCTGCTGCTATCGAGCTTGCAGAGTGCAGACGTTTTCAAGTTGTGGCTCACGTCGGAAAGGTCGACGCCCCTCTCGTGGTTTCTGAGGGCATCTTCAGTTCATACCGGCGACTGGCGGAAGTTGCGAAGATTGCTGGCCTCGAGCGCTGGTCGCAACCTGAGCTCGCAATTTGCAGCATTGTTGCCAGGGTTGATCGGGGTCCTTTCGTTTGGAACCGAGTGGAAAGTCTGTGATGGTCTTGCCTGCAATTTTTCTGGACATGTATTATCAGGTGCAGAATTATAGGACTCCCGAACAAGTAAGGGTGCATTGCAAAAAGGAAGCAGAAGTATTTGTGGAGTATAAATGGCTTTTTTAGGCTAAGAGGTATTCTGAATTACTCTGATGAACACGTCGACACGCAGATAGCGAAATCAGATCTCATTCAGGGTACGGACACTTCGACTGTCAAAACTATATCAGTAAATTATCAATGCATTAATAACAAAGTTCGCCGGCCAGAGTGCCCGAGCAGTTCTAGGCGCTACAGTCTGGAACCGCGCGAACGTTACGGTCGCAGGTTCGAATCCTGCCTCGGGCATGGATGTGTGTGATGTCAGGTTAGTTAGGTTTAAGTAGTTCTAAGTTCTAGGGGACTGATGACCTCAGCAGTTAAGTCCCATAGTGCTCAGAGCCATTTGAGCCAATAACAAAGTTCATCTACATCTATATCTACATTTATACTCCGCAAAACACCCAACGGTGTGTGGCGGAGGGCACTTTACGTGCCACTGCATTACCTCCCTCTCCTGTTCCAGTCGCGTATGGTTCGCAGGAAGAACGACTGCCGGAAAGACTCCGTGCGCGCTCGAATCTCTCTAATTTCACATTCGTGATCTCCTCGGGAGGTACACATTCGTGATTTCCTTGGGAGATATAAGTAGGGGGAAGCAATATATTCGATACTTCATCCAGAAACGCAACCTCTCGAAACCTGGACAGCAAGCTACACCGCGATTCAGGGCGCCTCTCTTGCAGAGTCTGCCACTTGAGTTTGCTAAACATCTCCGTAACGCTATCACGCTTACAAAATAACCCTGTGACGAAACGCGACGCTCTTCTTTGGATCTTCTCTGTCAACCCGACCTGGTACGGATCCCACACTGATGAGCAATACTCAAGTATAGGTCGAACGAGTGTTTTGTAAGCCAAGTTCCCGAATTTACTGCGCTCCAAGAAATTTGCCGCGCCCAAATTATTCTCCGAGCAGAGAGCTGAAGCTTTGAAATATTTGGCATATCATTGAACGTGTATCAGAAAGACAGCTTAGACGCTGTAAAGCGGTGGGGGGAGGGGCGAGGGGAGGGGGGTGTTCATTGCAGTCGTAAGGATATTGTTTCTAATGAGGTAGAATTTAAGTGACTTTTACCGGCAACCCAATTCTACCCTGACAGTTTTAGTCATTCAAAGGAAGTTTACACTCAACAGCGCAACAGCAATCAGGCAATATTAGTTGGAGGCGACTTTAATCTACCGAGCATAGAATGGGACGTCTATAGGTTCATTGCAGGAGTTACGGACAAACAGTCTTGTGGAGCACTTCGGAACACTTTTCAGAATGTCTGAAGCTGCTACTTCAACAGCCCACATGCACGAAAATATTTTAGACTGTGTAGCTAAAAACAGGCCTGACCTTATCGATGGTGTCAGTATACATACAGGAATTAGTGATCGTGACATCATAACGGCGATAGTTACTAAAATTAATGCATTGAACAAGGACGGTAGGATAGTATTTTTACTAGAAAGAGCAGATAAGCAATTGTTAGCATCACATTTAGATCGTGAATGGAAATCATTTACTTCCAATATGATGGACGTAGTGGAATTATGGGCAAACTTTAAACGCACTGTAAATCGTTCTTTGAAGAAATATGTGCCGGGCATACGGACTACGGTGGTAAAAGACCTACCGTGGTTTAATAACAAAATAAGAGAAAGCATTGATGACGACAGGTAAAAGTTTGTGGAGATTCGTGCGTCTGTAAAAAGATTGATGCGCGAATCATACACCACTTTAAGGGCGGTCAAATGAAAACCAAACACTTGCCACTACGCGGGCATGGAACGGTTCCATTCAAAAGCATTCACCAAAAGCGTTAAGACATATATTACACTGGGAGACGAGACAATTAATTCCTGTTCTGTAGAACGCGGTCGGCTGCTGACGGATCCATAACCGCAGCCTCTCTTGTACTTCCTCGTCCAACAAAATCCACGTCCACGCATGTCTTTCTTCAGGTCGCCAACGATGTGAAAATCCCACGGTGAAAGAGCCGAGCAGTACAGGGACGCTGAAGTGTTTCCCAACCAAATCGCTGCAGCACAGCCTTCGTCCAATTGGCAGTGTGGGGGCGGGCATTATCGTGCAATGGAATGATTCCTAGGCGCTTTGACTTTACGGCATATTACAGTTTCTTTAAACGTCTTCATAGCGCTGCACACTGATTATGGAACACGGCGAACAGAGGGCCCCTGCAATCGAAGAAAGGGGTCATCATGACCTCACCGGACCTTGAGTGAGCAGCTTTGGATTTCTTTGGCGGGGGAACTGTGGGAAGTTCCCACTGCTGGCTTTGCCGTTTGCCCTCGGCTTGTCGGAATGCTCAATAATGCGTTGTTTTTGTCGTGATCTTCAATCCGAAGACTGGTTTGATGTAGCTCTACACGCTGGTCTATCCCATGCAGGGCTCTTCACCTCCGAACAACTATTACAACGTTCATCTATTTCAACCTGGTTGCTACATTCATGTCTAGGTCTCCCTCTACAATTTTACCCCACTTTTTGTGTTCTATCAACCGATCCCTTCTTTTATTCAAGTTGTGCCATAAATTTCTTTTCTTTGCAGTACTCATTAGTTACACATCTAATCTTCAATATTTTTCTGTTGCACCGCACTTCAGTAGCTTCTATGCTCTTCTCGTCTGAACTGCTTATCGTCCACGTTCCACTTCCGTACAAGGCTACGCTACAAATACCTTCAGAAATAGCTTTTATACTACAGTGCAACAAATTCCTTTTTATCCACAACTCATTCCTTGCTCTAGCTATTGTTCATTTTATATTCTCTCTACTTTGGCTACCATCAGTTATTTTACTACCGAAGTACCGAAACTCATTTACTTTCATTGTCTAACTCCCTCAACATCGCCTGGATTAATTGTACTACATTCCACTACCCTTGTTTTACTTTCGTTCATATTCATCTTACTATCGTAAAACAAGGGTAATGTGGCGATGCTGAGGGAATTAGTTTAGTAAATTAGGCACTTAAAACATAATGACATTATTGTTGAATAATATGTTTGTTGTAACGACTTACGAGGGTGCGATATTACGCTAATATTACGCCAGTCCCTGCAAAGTTTCGTAAAGGGCTGTATCTGCAGTACCTATTCCCTCAACGGTGGGGCGATATATTTGTCAACACACACTAGCACCCTCCCAGAAAAAATAGTGTCAGACGTGTTATGCAACCCGCAATGTTACTGCTGCCCTTGAAAACCTACGCGCGAGATTTTCGTATTCTCTCGCTCGCTACGCGCAAACTATTAGCCCTCGAAATAAAAAGGAACATGATCTCTCTGCAGGAAATTTAATGTAGTTAAACTTTGTACTGGGATACGTTTTCGTTTGAGTTCGTGGTTTTCATGTTACTCCGGAAAAACGCACCAAAGTGACCTTCAAACGCACCCCCATTCCCACATTGAGCCCCCACCATTCAGCATTGTTTCAGTGCAGACCCTTCTACCACTGCACAAAAATTTACCACTGCACGAATTATTTCCCACACTCAATCTTTTTTTTTTAGGGGGGGGGGGGGGGGGGAGCAAAGGCCTTGCCGCAATGGTAACACCAGTCCCCGTCAGATCACCGAAGTTAAGCGCTGTCGGACTGGGCCAGCACTTGGATGGGTGACCCTCCGGTCTGCCGAGCGCTGTTGGCAAGCGGCCTGCACTAAGCCCTTGTGAGGGAAACTAAGGAGCTACTTGATTGAAAAGTAGCGCCTTCGGTCTCTTATTCTGACGTACGGCCAGGATAGCGGTGTGCTGACCACATGCCCCGCATCCAGTGACGCCTGTAGGCTTAGGCTTGGTCTTAGGATGACACGGCGACCGGCCGGTACCGTTGGGCCTTTCAAGGCCTGTTCGGACGGAGTTTGGTTTAGTTTTAACCTCCTTTTGGTCCTCACTGAATGGCCTCACTGCGCCGCTGGCTTAGTCGGTGAAGCTAATGTTTGCGTAAATTTTACCTAACAATTTTTTTGAATCTTAGTAGCATAAAATAAATAATTACCTCACTGTATTCGTCAGGCCTTCTGGCAACATAAATACTGTGCTTTTAAGGGATCAGTTTAAATCGAACTGACAAGGTAATTAGTTTAGTCTATAGTCTACAAAAGTCGTTTTCCTTTCATTACCCTACGGGCACACTTAAGCCAATAACGTTAACGAAACAGCCCATTATGCTGGTGGCGTAACAGCTCAGTCAATAGAGACCAAAAACGTCGAATATCGGGAACAGAGTAGTCAGAAATTTTTGTCAAGCTGTAGGAGGGAGTCTCACGAATAACATACTAGAAACCCTCGCTGAAAGAAGATATTTATGGGCCGAGCATAACATACTTAATACTAACAATAACCACTGGTAAAAAAAAAACACCTCACACACACACACACACACACACACACACACACACACACATACACAAAGGACGGACCCACAACAGAAAGAATAGCATCGTGTGGCGGGAGTTACAAACTGAATATCTTAGTTTATCACAACTTTACATAATTTGTTTTTTGGTACCAATCGTGAGATAGATGCTCACGTCTTGGGCCGCAGTGATACTTGCTTTGGGTCACATGCGACTCGTAGGCCACGGGTTGGGCACCCCTGCTATATAATATAATCTAACTGAAGTTGTTTTGCTTTGGTGTATATTACATGTGTAGGGCATTCTCTATTCCCCTCTCTATTTCTGTGTGCTTTTCCTCCTTTAGCTTTTTTAGACAGTTTCAAATCACTGTTTGTACTTTTTTAAGAACATGATATATATTTAAAATTAAAAGAATAACAAAGCTGTAGAACTTACAATCAGCTATTGTAAACTAATAAGCCCGCATTAAACAGTTGCACCAGCAAACGAAATTTTAAGAAAATAAAACGAATGAAATAACCTGCATCGAACTGCAGGAAGATCTACCTAGGATCAACGACTGGTGTATGGATATGGGATCGGCGACTGGTGCACGGATTTGCACTTTCCAAACTCGAAAATGCTATGCGGTCTGCTAAAGAGTTCACGAAGTTCGCAGAATCAGTAGGAAAGCGCGACCAAATGTTCCGCAAATCGGCCATGAAGAAGGTTGGTGGGGGGGAGGGGGCGGAAGCGCCTAACAGGGAAGCTCCAAATGAAAAGTACGAGCTGTTGTAATACAGGAACACAGCCGTCGAGATTAATCTCAGAGTTGGCTTCCGCCTGCAAGAGAAATTCCCTCGCCAGGAGCTTGCGACTGCTCCCACGAGGGGAACAGCCGAGAAAGTAACACCTTTTAGCTTTTCTTGATCTACCACGATCAGCGCCCAAAAGATACAGTGGACGGCCTGAACGAGTTCTTTCTTTCCACAAATAACAAACATTTCAAATCACATGCATCGTTCAGTAAGAAGTAGTCTCGTTTTTCGACTCTTTCTTTTAATATATACAGATAATTACAAAGTTCCTGGGGAAGATGGGATCATTGCAAACCCTCTAATTGCGCTAACGATAAAACTGTTATCGAACTGAGAGAGTCAAATGGTGCTCAGAAAGGCTAAACAGCGGACAGTTTTGTAGCAGTGTTTTCGATAAGCTTTCTGTATGTTTTTGAGGGTGCTGAAACCGAATTGTCGAAAGTCCCACCAAAATTTCGACCCAGAAATCGGCCGAAAATGGGGAAAAACGAATAAATGGCACAATTTTGGGTTTTTTCGCTTAAAACTCGGAAGTGACGCAATTTTCGGCGCAGTTGTGTATTATATGGAAACAAAGAGGATAAAATTTCCCGCAAAATAAGCATTCATGATCCCCTTTGTCACACCAAGTGTTTTGCATGCAGCTCATGTTGAAGTTAGCGCCGATTTCAAAGCTGAGGAGATGGACCATTTCAGAACACCACCGTACTTTGTTGCACATTCATTGCCGACTTGAATCCTCCAGTAGTGACGTGATGTTATCGTACTGGTTAGTAGTCGATACTTGCCGTGATGGAGAGCTAAGTTGCTTCTGAACGGGCACTGACCACCTCTCCTGATGAGCGATACCTGTAGCATCGAACTGTTTTGCACAGTTGAAGTCATTTTCAGATATCTGTGACAGCCTCGTTTCTTTTATTCAATCGAAGTACAATTCAAGATCTGTGTCTAGTGTTTGGTGGTTACCCTGACAAATTGAGCATCAGCACGAAGGAGAACGAGCAAGTGAGAAGGTCCCACAAGCACAGCTTACTAGAAACAACCTTCAAGGAAATGATGGTGAAGTGTGTCACTGATTATCTAATTCGAAGAACAAGAACCACGTAATACCATTATTAATGGGCAAACTGGCCAAAGGAGGCAGTGCTTCCAAGCAACCTGTGGAAGATGCCGATACTTTATCAAAACTCTTAGCCCCTAACCCCCCCCCCCCCCCCCACACACACACACACACAGTCAACCGTTGTAGTTGTTGTCATTCTAACAGGCCTCAAGCAACAAAATAACATATTTTGATGAAACCAGGGAGAGGGAAAATACCTCATCAGTTTTACGTTCCTCAGTGAATTGGCCACCCTACTAGAGAGAATATACCGTTTTTTGCATGCAGTTAGTGGCTGTGACACTACTTCCGCTCTTTATAATCAGGGCAAAGTGAAATGCATCATTCCACTAAAGAAAAACTCTGAACTACAAAACAGCATACAAATATTTAAGGATCCCAACACGGACAAGAGGCCTTTGTGCAGTGTGGTAAAGAATTCTTCATCACGTTATATGGTTGTGCAACAGACAGAGTCTCTGAACCACCTCGGATATAGAAGCTACAACAACTCTGCATTCAGAAACGGCATATTAGATGCAGAACAAATCTTGAATCTAAAATTGGCACTCGCCTATCAAAAACAAGTTCCCACAGTCCTAGGCTTAAAGAAAACATAATACTCAATACATAGACAAAAACTGTTTCACATTTTGGAGAAGGCCAGTTTGGAGGAAAATCCAGCGAAGTGATTAAATACACCTTAAGCAACACGACAACCTATGTCAAGTTCCGAAGAAAGCTCTCAGACACTTTCAAAATCAAAGTCGGAGTCGGACTGGGAGACGGGCTCTCCCCACTTTGCTCTTTACCTGTGTGGCAACGAGAAATGAAGAAGAGTGAGTGGAATACAACTGGGTGAAAAAAAAAGGAACAAGAGTAGATTCTTTGGCATTCGCACACGATATTGTGATATTATCGTAATCATTATTTTATTTATTGAACCTGAGTATATCGGGGGCCTTCAGGCCTTCTCTTACATCGGACTAGGGTTTCACATGTACAGTAGTTTTACTTCATAAATATCTACGAAATAACAATTTTAATATGACAAACAGTAATAACATGATTTTAATGTATGTAGAGGCAATATGAATAAACAATACTGACTAAAAACTAATGAAGTTAATATTGTCAGGCCTTCTACTACTGCTGCGGCTGCCAATGATGACAATAATAATAATGATAATAATAATGGTGGTGGTGGTGGTGGTGGTGGTGGTAGTAGTAGTAGTAGTAGTAGTAGTAGTATTTGCAGCAGCAGCAATAGCAGTAATAGTAGCAGCAGTAACAATAATAATAATAATGTAGTGAAGATATAAAAAGTATTTACCGATTTTCTGATATAGCGAATTCTGGGAAATGCAAGTTTAAATATACGCTAAGGATAACACACACATTCCTACTCGAGGGAGGACTCTAGCCTCCAACGGGAGGAGCCGCGCGAACCGTGGCAAGGCGGCTACCCCGCGCGGCCGTTGCTTTATTAGATATGACATTACGTGCCTTCTGAAAGTGGAGATGTTATTCAGTTCTCTAATATAATGTGGGAGATTCTTCCAGAGTCGGGTTCTCGCTGCAGAAAAAGACTTTTCGAGACAGTGGCTAAAGTGGCTCAGCGATGGAGTGTGAAAAGGATTTTTCTCTGATGGAAACGGGTGTTCTACCATGTTGTTCAGACAAGAGCATTCAGGCCGAGGAGAGATATGAGGGACAGTGTAAGTTGATAAAACAGCAGAGGAGACAGAGTGGAAAATCTCTGCGCGTGTCTGCACAGAAGCCAGCATGGCTACGCATATGGTGGTGAAATACGATGAAAGAGTCGAAAGTCACACATATATCGAACACAGGCGTTCACAACCAGTACCAGGCGCCATGAGCTTCAAATGGTTCAAATGGCTCTGAGCACTATGGGACTTAACATCTGAGGTCATCAGTCCCCTAGAACTTAGAACTACTTAAACCTAACTAACCTAAGGACATCACACACATCCATGCCCGAGGGAGGATTCGAGCCTGCGACCGTAGCGGTCGCGCGGTTCCAGATTAAAGCGCCTAGAACCACTCGACCACACCGGCCGGTGCCGTGAGCTTGCCTGAGAAAGACCTTGCCGGATAACATCGCTGTAAGCAATAACTGGAAGTATAAGGAATTGTACAAGTTTCTTTTTCAAGTCAAAAGGACAAGCTTTTACATTTTCGTAGAGCATGGAGAGTTGTTCATGCCTTCTTGCACATTGCAGTTACGTGTTCAGTCCAATTTAGATTCGAATCTATTATTACTCCTCGAGTCTTTGCTGAACACGAGAAGTTGATATTTGTCACATTTAGGGTTAAAGTTGGTGGGGATTCCCGATAATTCCGGCTGATGATCCTAGAACGATCAACCAGTACCGCTTGAGTTTTGGATGGCTTGAGCTTTAACCCTACAATCTATGCTCATTTTGATAGCTCAGTACTGAAATCATTAATAGCTGTCTTGAAGTTTATTGGTTTTGCCCTAACATACAACAGGAGATCATTAGCAGTCATGTGGTATTTGCAGTAGGATAAAACTGATGACACTTGACTGACACACAATGAGAGGAGTACAAGACCTTATAACGAAGCTTGCGAGGGGGGGGGGGGGGGGGGGGGGGGGGGGGGGGGGGGAAGGACGACGACGCCTGATACTATCTGTATCGATTGTGATTTTGTGGTGCCGGACACGACGCATTGCTGGCGAGACGTTAGATACGAGGCCGGCCTGGATGGTCGAGCGGTTCTAGGCGCTATAGTCTGAAACCGCGCGACCGCTACGGTAGCAGGTTCGAATGCTGCCTCAGGCATGGATGTATGTGATGTCCTTAGGTTAGTTACGTTTAAATAGTTCTACCTTCTAGGGGACTGATGACCTTAGAAGTAAAGTTCCATAGTGCCCAGAGCCAGCCGTTAGATACAAGCGAAACCATTGCACTGGAATTGGCGATAAATTTGTAAAATTGTAAAATGTCGAAGTCGACTGTGTCAAATGCTTTTCTGAAGTCTAAGAAGCACGTAACAGACGCCTCTCGTCTACCCGCGGCAAGCTTCAGGTGATCTGTTATCGTTACTAAGGCACATGTTGTGCTGCCAAGTTTATGGCCACATGATTGGCGTTAATCTAGTAAGTAGTCTAGTAAGTCTGGCGTGAGGTCAGTCGTTTGACGGCGCGTTTCGGGGCGGGGCCGCCCGCTGCCGGTGCGCCGTAGGGCACGGAAGCTCGCACTGGGGCGTATCGCTTTCCAGTCGGGTGTGCCGCGGCAGTCCTCACAGGGGAAGTGAAGCGTCTCTCATAGCCTCTCCTTCCCAAGTGGCTCTTTCCGCCTTCCCGTGGTGCCAGACGTTAAGCTTGGCATTCTGCCTTGCGTCAAAAGGGAGAGCTGCGACCCAACCCGATGCGAAAGCGAAGGGTGCGTGGCACAGGGGGAGCTGTGTCGAGGGACCGAACACCAGTCCCTTTCTGTTCGCAGGGCACAGACCAGCAGGTGCTCTGCATGCCGGCGACCTCGTTTGTCGGCGTGGGATCACGGCGCGAGTCGGCAAGGGTGCTTCGCCGCGCCCCTGGGTAACCGGGGCGTGTTCTGCCAAACCCAGGTGGTGGTGACATCGCCTGGGCCAGGTTAGATGGGCCCAGACCGCCGAACGACTGGGGGACCGACCCACCACCTGAGTAGGAGTGGGTCCTTGGCCTTCAGGTGGAAACTCGGGCAAGTAGGCGGCGAAGGGCGAGAGGTGCATCCGCCTCTCCGGAGTGCGGGGTGCACTTGCCGAGGAGCGTCGAGTGAAATCGTCGGCGACGAGGACATCGATGGGGACCAGTGCGCTGGCGACGGCGTGCTGAACCTGGCAGCTCTGGAGTGCCCTTGACCTAGGGGCGAGGTCGGTGGGCGAGCTGCAGAAGTCCCCCCCCCCCCCCCCCCCCATGCCAGAGGAGCCGGTCCGGGGCAAGAGACGGGCTCCCACTTCTTTTTATCACTCGTCAATCATGGCTGCTAACGATACGAGTGATACGTGTGCGCCTCAACGAGCTTCCATTGCGCCTGATCCCTCTCCCCAGGACGAGCAGGGACAGGCAATGAATGAAACAGTTATGGAGTGGTATACTCGGATAGCGTCGCTCATGGAGCAACAAATTAAAAACGGCAAGATAAGCCAGGCTGGTCTTGCCATTATTAAGAATGAGTTGGCAGCATGGGCTATTGCCCACGCCAAACTAGAAGGAAGGGCTGAAGAACTGGAAAAAGAGAATGACAGATTAAGGAGACAACCAGCTAAGACGTGGGCAGCCGTGGCTGCGCAAGCGCCCACAAAGCGCCCACAAATTTCAACTAAAGACACAATTGACAGAGTCACAAAGAGAACTGACACGGCAGTCTTCCTCAGGACACTACCTGGGCAGGACACCAGTGTCAAAAAGATCCAAGAATTATTTACCAAAAATATAGATCCTGTTAAAGACAAGATAAGAATCAAAAGAATAAAACCAAGCAGAAATTCTGTCATAGTAGAAGTTGCTTCAGAAAATGATAAAGAAAAGTTGCTGAACAACCAAAAACTGAACTCGGTGGTCAAATGCGAACCACCGAGGAAACGTAATCCTTTAGTCATACTATATAATGTACCATCAGTAATGACTAACGAAGAATTAATGGAAACAATCAGGCTGCAAAATTTCGAAGAGATTAATGAAGAAGAATTCAAAAACTACTTTAAATTAAAATTTAAGACTGGGCCACGGGGTCGTGATGTTGTTCATCACGTCGCCGAGGTGTCAGCACAAATGTGGCGAAACATTACAACAATGGGCAGAATATATATCGGCTTTCACGCCGTTAACGCTAGGGATTATGTCGTGGTACCTCGTTGCCACAACTGTGGTGACCTGGATCACGTCTTAAGGTTGTGCACCAGGGAGCCGGCATGCACTAAATGTGGAGAACATGGTCACAGCCGCAAAGATTGTAAGGCGGCGGCGGTCTGCATACCGTGTAGAAATAGAGGCAAGAAGTCTTGCGGAGCCACAGGCAGGAATTGCCCTACATATAGAATGCTGGAGCAAAGACTCATCTCCAGAACAGACTATGGCTGAGCCAGGTACACCAAAGAGGATGCCAAAACGGAAGTCCCCGAGCAAAAGGAGGAGGGATGCCGTGAGGGCAAACAGATTTAAGGATTTTCTGAGGTCGCTCTCCGGCGCCTCTAGAACTGAAATACAAGACAAAGCAACCCAGACTGATTTTCCAACAATGGACATTGGTATACAAACCAATCTCCCCCTCACGACTGAAACTCTCTCCTCTGAAAGCCGGGGAATAAAGCCGACATTACATCTACAACGGCAAGGGCATCCTGTGACTGTGGTAACGCCAAGAGACAATCACATAGTAACGCCAAAGGACAATCACATTAATCATATAAATCAATTACCGATTCAAGAAAATACAGTGACGAGCTCCTGCACGAGCACCACTGTACTAAGCTCACCAATTGTCAAAGTCCCACCAGTCGATCCGGTGAGGGTATACCCCAACTTGGAGTATACTATGCAACTGTCCAGATTGGAGCAGCCGGCAACCCTGACCACGGCCTTACGACATGTGGTCCGGGTAGGACATGAAGACGGCAGAAAGGTAACCTTCTCGGTTATGGAGGCTGTTGACAGGATCCAGCTAAAATCAGTGAATCTCCCTACCGACTTCGGAGCCTTGCGTGATCTACTCAAGAAAGTTTTTGACAGACGAGGTGAGAAATTTGACCTTAACGAAATTTACGAGCAATCAGTAATAGCACACGGACGAATTGCTTTCGACTGGAATAAGACTTGGCCACATGACCGAATACATACATACTACCCTTGATGACGAAAATAACCATTGGACAACTAAACAGTCATAACAGCAGACTCGTCATGCAGGAGCTCCGGAGGGAGGTGGAAGAGAGGAGATTGGATGTACTCTGTCTACAGGAGCCATACTCCCTGGCTGGAAAAATAGCTTTTGCCGCTGCAGGCTGGCAAATAGTCAGCACGGGAGATAACCCGAAGGCGGTGATTATAATCGCAAATAAGCTCCTCAGAGTTACCACACTGTCACAATTCGCAACTAGCCACTGCAACGTCGTGGAGCTTCAAACCCCCATGGGAACAATAATCCTCATTAACATGTATTTCCAATATGGGGACAACATAGAACTCTATATAGACCACCTGGCTAGAGTCACCACGGCGTTGCAGGGAAGAAAAGTAGTAATAACAGCTGACATTAACGCAAAATCCCCCCTGTGGTACAGTGGCACAAGGGATGCCAACGGTGAAAAAATTGAAGAACTTATAATGGCATCACAACTTGTGGTGGCTAACAGGCCTGGCAATCCTCCTACCTACGCAGCAGGGGGAGGACAGGGCACGAATATTGATGTGACCCTTGTAACACCAAATACGGCTAACCTTATTCAAAATTGGAAAGTCCTAGAAAATGCCACCACAAGCGACCACAACTTGATATCTTTTACCTTGGGTGAAAGAGAATGCCGCTGGGCCACGGGGTGGGAGGTGCAACTAAATTACAGAAGAGCTGAATGGGAGCGCCTAGCGAGGGAGTTTGACATTCCTCCATTACCGGAAGGTGACATGTTTCTAGACATAGACGTTGACCAAAGAACTGAGGAACTGGTGAACGCAGTGACAAGAGCGGTGAAGGCAGCCGTACCTACAAGGAGGAGGGCCATGGCGGCCTCTCCGTCACCATGGACTGCAGAACTAGGTGAACTACGTCGATCTGTCAGACGGCTAAGGAGGCACTACCAGCGCAGTGTCGTCTGGCAAGAACGCCAAAGGTGGCAGAGACTATACAGGGAGGAAAAACTGAAGTTCCAAAAGGAACTACGTGAAGTTAGGATGCGAAGTTGGGAGAATTTCGTGCTTAACCAGCTAGTCACGGACCCATGGGGGCTTCCATATAAGCTGGTAAGGGAAAAAATCCGCTCTCCTCTGGAGTTATCAACAGTCAGGTACGGGGACGGGATGACGGAGTCCTGGCAGGAAACTGCAGGGGTCCTCCTCCGGTCCCTGTTGCCTGACGACAACGCGGAAGGGGAAACAGAGGGGCAGAAACAACTCAGAAATGAAGATCAGGAGGAATACGATAATGAGACGGCTGTCTACCCTTTTTCAGAGGGGGAGGTGGCAGCTCATATAAGGTCATTGCAAAAAGGTAAAGCACCTGGGCCGGACGGCATTGTGGCGGAGGTAGTGCAGTTCCTGGCGCCTCAGTTAATCGCGCCATTAACGCATCTTTATAAGGAATGTCTCCGACAGAGGAAATTTCCGAAGAGATGGAAGACAGCAAATGTAATCATTATAAAGAAAGGAATAGATAAGGACCCTGCTAATGTAAAATCTTACAGGCCGATTTGCTTGTTGGACATTTTCGGAAAAATATTGGAGAAACTGCTGGCTGACAGATTGACGGCACACCGAGTGTTGTGCGGGATGAGCGACAGGCAGTTCGGGTTCAGGCCGGGGCGATCAGCATCTGATGCTATTGCCCTGGCGGCCGAGGTCTGCAGCTCGACCCCGCATAAATACGTGGTTGGCATCATGGTGGATATCAGTGGCGCCTTCGACAACGTTTGGTGGCCTTCGCTCTTCTCCTGCTTGCGGGAGAAAGAGTGTCCAGGGCCGCTATATGGTTGCCTGAGGAGCTATTGCAATGAACGGGAGGTCTGGTTATCATCATCTGGCGAAAGAGTCGGTAAGAAAATCACCAAAGGATGTCCCCAAGGCTCAGTCTTAGGACCCCTTCTCTGGGACATACATATGGAGCCGTTATTAGACAGATTACAACAGAGCGATGAGGTGCTAGAGGTGATAGCCTACGCGGATGACCTCCTCCTGTTGGTTGGCGGCCGTAGCCGCGAAGACATAGAACCAAAAATAGAGACAGCACTAGACAAACTCCAGAAGTGGTGCCAATCGACAAAGATGACGATATCACCTAGTAAATCGACCTACTTATTACTAAAAGGAAATCTTATCAGAAACCCGACTGTCAGAATAGACGGATCACCAGTTCTCCGACGACGAGAGACACGCTACCTGGGAGTTATCATTGATGAGAGGTGGAATTTTGGGAAGCATATTGAAACTGTCACCCAGAGAGCACTTCAGATATTAAATAATTTAATCTCCATAGGTCACAAAAGATTTCATCTTCCTCCACACCTAATTAGACTTTATCGTAACAGTATTTTAACCTCAGTAGTGGGCTACGGCTCGGGAGTCTGGGCGCACAGGCTCACGAGGGTTGTGCCCGCCATGGCGGTGAGAAGGGTTCAGAGAAGCATGATATTAAGATCCGTAGGTGCCTACAGAACATCTCCAGGGGGAGCCCTATTAATCATAATGGGACTCTGCCCCCTGGACATAAAGATTAGAGAACAGGCGGCTTGGTATTGGGCCAAGAAGGGAAATAATGAGAAAATAGTTGACATTATGGGTATCAGATTGAGGGACAAAAGAGAGATAAGGATAAGAGGGGAAGAGCTCTGGCAGGAGAATTGGGAGGCAGAAGAGACTGGACGAAGCACCTTCCAGTTCCTACCCGATGTGAGGGAACGACTTGGCATGAAGTACTTTGAGCCTACGCGAGGATTGATCCACTTTCTCACTGGCCATGGTCCCTACCCGACATATTTATGTCGATTTGGGAAAAGGGCGACACCAGCGTGCGACTGTGGCGATCCTGAGGGCACGCCCGAGCACGTAGTTTATGAATGTCCTCTCTTCAATGATATCGCCAACGGACTAAGAGACAGACTACCCAACCGAGACACACACCAATTGCTTAGACGAGAAGAAACGTTTCAGACCTTGAACACCCTGGCAAACGAGGTATCACGAAAAATATTAATCGACTATCTAGGTGAGATACAGTAAATAACGAGCGACAATATCCACCAACTGAGTCTGAGAGCCCTATTCCCATACCGCCTGTGCGAGGACTGGCCGACTACCTCTAAGTTGGGAACCGCCACGTGCAGGACTAGGGGGAGTAGGGAACAACTACCGATTGCGACACACACACCGGACATGACGTAGGATAGATTAGTTTGTAGGAATTAGATATAGGGAATTAAGATAGGGACTGCAGCGAATTAACATTGAGGCCCGCCCAGTGCCAGGGGCATGCTCTTCGGGGTTAGCTCGAAGAGCAGGGCAGTAAATAGTAGGTTTATATCTCTACTGGCACGCATGTGACGCTGCAGTAAATATATATATAAACTAGATTAGAAATAGGAATTAGGATCAACAATATAAGTAGATTAGATGCCCATTGTTACTAATGTTAATGTTAACTGTAGCTCACCTACTATTAAGTATATTAAGCTGCAAAAGTGTAAATAATGTATCACTGTTAGGACCCACTAATGCATTAAGGTAGTGGGTTAAACGTGTATGATTATAATGATTTTGATAATAATAAAAAAAAAAAGTAGTTGGTTAAGAATCGGTAACCAAACCACGTAACTACAGAGACAAACGTCTAAGCTGGCATACACATCTGTATCGAGAAGAGACAGAGTGAGACGAAAATCAATGCGGCTCCTAGACGGGTGCCAATAGAAGGGTGGATTTCAGAAAATGGAGAGATGTAAGTACCTAGGAGAACGGATAGGAACTGGTCTAACAGAAGAATAAGCAATAGGAGCACGAATAAACAAAATGAATTTAATTTACAAACAAACTGTGAACATCTACAACAAATCGAATATTTCGTTCAGTGCAAAACTGGGACATTACCAGTCAGAGATTCGGCCTGAAGCCTTTTATCCAGCAGAACGTCTGAACCGTGTAAGAACAGGAGTACTTAGAGAGAGAAGATTGATTCTCAGGATGATATTGGGACCTCGTAGAAAACAGGAGACGATCAATAAAGAAAGGGAGCGATCCATGAACTGCATAGTCGGATAAAGAGAATCTGGGACATCATCGGGGAAAAAAGGATTATGTTCTTCGGACACGTCCTTATAATGGACCAGGGGAAGTTGACACATCAAATACAATTTGTTGTGAACAAGATAACCGAGGTATGCTGGATCCAAGAGGTGAAAAGGGATGTGGAAGAAATGGGCATTAAGAAACGAGAGATTTACAACAGGGCGATTTTCAAATGAAAATTTCAAGCTTTCACAGCTTTCCCTGACGGAATTAGACCCAAAGCAATATCATCAAGGGAAGTAGAGCGAAGAAGTTTGCGAAGAATGAGGGTGAAATAATAATGGAGAAGAATAACGATGAGAAGAAACAAAGCTGACCGGAATTAACATGGCCAAAACATAGGTCGCAATTAATCAGCTGGCAGATAACTAGATAACTGGAAAAGAAGGCAACAGGGGGGGGGCTGAATGTATGCAATGATGAACAGAGCATGAGGCTACGGAGCATAGTTGAGGTGCTTATCGATGAGTAACTCACAACAGTGCTACAGTGCTAATAGTGATGATACAAAGCAGAGCAATGGCAACAATAAACAAAGCAAACATTGCATTATATCTACACCAACAGTTGCTGGAGTTGACATTTCGTCAGAAAAGAACACAAGGAACTTCATAGAGTGAGAGACAAGTGGCAGATGAAATATTAGCATTTCTGTAGGATAAGTCAGTGGAATGTGTGTTGTATATCCTCGACTGAGCGGACAATGCACATGAAGAATACAATGATGATGATACGTGCCTTACTAGTGAAAGTGATACTAAAACAGATCTCGCGCCATGTAGTCCATCATTCTTGTTGGAGAGGGAGCCACAAATCATGTCTCTAGTGATACGTAGGAAAGGACAATCGTTGTCCAAGAAGGGGGTTCTAAACATAATTACGTACACGGAAGATCATCCGTAACATGGTAAAAACAAATGAATAGAGTTCGAATAAGTCCGCAGCAATATCACCGTGAAGTGCATAAGAAAAACTATGCATATTCAACGGCGGACAAGGCGCACTCGTTACAAGAACTGGTGTTTGGGCGTTTCAGTTCGGTACAAAATACAGCATGTGCATGATAGTGACCTAATACATTGTGGACATCAAATTGCGTGCGACATAGATTACAATTATTTCAAGGGAAGCAATGGATGGTTGCGTAGCTTCAAACAGTGCTACAGAATTGGAAATTTGGCGATCACAGCATACTGGGAAATCGGCCTGTAAATCCCATCATTCAGTAAGGAATTAGTTTTCAACTCCGACCAATCGTGTTTCGAAGAGAAAATGCATATCAAAGGAACTTGAAAATTAGAGGAACCAAGAGAGTTGCATCAAGATCAACTAACATCAATGCTTAACACATTCGTATACAAATCCACAGACTGTTAATCGGGATAATAAATTGGGTGGAAAGTTATTTGTTGTGTTGCGAGAAGTTGAAGGTGTTCTGGCCGTACGATTCTGTCTCGTGTGCGTGATCTTGCAAGGACAGTAGGGAATATTTTCGTCACAGCAAGCACAAGTGGGAAAATGGGCGTAAGAGAATTATAACTATGGTATGAGCACTGCTTTTGGTCTGCTTGATTCCTGGTCTGCGAATAAAAATCATACTACTTTACATGAAACTACCCTCATGAAAAGTGTGTGATACTGCAATACATACACCTGGAACCACTTTACCAATTCAGCCTCTGGACTTTTTTTTTTCCTTGCCTATAAAATATGATCGATTATCGCACTATCTGCAGCTACGCCTTAAAAGACAGCCAGTTTCACGATAAGCTCCACGACATATTGGTTCGCATTCGGTTGCATGCCATCACATACCACCAGTTACACCAAAATGATTCTATGTGCATTGTTTAAGAGTGAATACCTAGCTGAACATCCTGCACGGGTGTAGCTCCCCAGGTCTTCGCCTTTCGTATTGATGGTGAGAACCTGTGTGATTACAGCGGCACACCATTTTTCATTCGGTGTTCACGGCGCAAGTTAGTTGTTTGTTTTGAACGTTTCTTGAATGTCGACGATGTCCATTTTGTGAAGTGTAATATATGCGTCCCACAGAAGGTCGATCTCTGCACTTCCCGGACACTCATTTTCTGTCAGCCTTCTCATGCACATGATAAGTCATAAGCAATTAACAATTTTCTTGTCATGATTGTTAACACGTTTTCAAGTGCGCCCTACTAAATATTGAACTTGCGACGTTGCACTCAAGGGGTCCCTTGTTTACCTGTTTCCCGGTCGTGCGACGGATGGAGAGGAAGACGGCGTGCCGGTGGCTCACAGCCGCTGGCAGACTCGGTCGGGCTTAGCGCGCCACGCCACGTGGTTGTAGTTGTGGTTGTCTGCTCAATCGGCCCCGGGCACACCTCTGCCCACGCGTCACAGCTCATTAGCGGCGCTGCCTGCAGCTGACATTGCCCTTCATTAACCGGCTTTGCCCCCGCCTCCCCCCCCCCCCGTCCCCGTCCCTCTCCACGCCTCCTCACGAAACAACCATGTATTACACCAGTCTCTGTCGCGGACGTTTTCACTTGTAGTCTGCCATTCTTTACATAAACGACTAATTTATGGACAACAGACTCCTACGCTCCCGTGTAATACAGTATACACAAATCATTTTAGAATAAACTGTCTTATAAGAAGGTAAACATTAGTTACGTAAAAGATTTTTTTTTTAAGTAATAGAATTCCATTAGTTCACAGTTCAGTATCTACACTACTGGCCATTAAAATTGCTACACCAAGAAGAAATGCAGATGATACACGGGTATTCATTCGACAAATATATTATACTAGAACTGACATGTGATTACATTTTCACGCAATTTGGGTGCATAGGTAGTACGCAGAACAACCACCTCTGGCCGTAATAACGGCCTTGATACGCCTGGGCATTGAGTCAGACACAGCTTGGAAGGCGTGTACAGGTACAGCTGCCCAAGCAGCTTCAACACGATACCACAATTTATCAATAGTAGTGACTGGCGTATTATGACGAGCCAGTTGCTCGGGCACCATTGACCAGACGTTTTCAATTGGTGAGAGATCTGGAGAATGTGCTGGCCAGGGCAGCAGTCGAACTTTTTCTGTACCCAGAAAGGCCCGTACAGGACCTGCAAGATGCGGTCGTGCATTATCCTGCTGAAATGTAGGGTTTCGCAGGGATCTAATGAAAGGTAGAGCCACGGGTCGTAACGCATCTGAAATGTAACATCCACTGTTCAAAGTGCCGTCAATGCGAGCAAGAGGTGACCGAGACGTGTAACCAATGGCACCCCATACCATCACGCCGGGTGATACGCCAGCATGGCGATGACGAATAGACGCTTCCAATGTGCGTTCAACGCGATGTCGCGAAACACGGATGCGACCATCGTTATGCTGTAAACAGAACCTGGATTCATCCGAAAAAATGACGTTTTGCCATTCGTGCACCCAGGTTCGTCGTTGAGTACACCATCGCAGGCGCTCCTGTCTGTGATGAGCGTCAAGGGTAACCGCAGCCATGGTCTCCGATCTGATAGTCCATGCTGCTGCAAACGTCGTCGAACTGTTCGTGCAGACGGTTGTTGTCTTAGAAACGTCCCCATTTGTTGACTCAGGGATCGAGACGTGGCTGCACGATCCGTTACAGCCATGTGGATAAGATGCCTGTCATCTCGACTGCTAGTGACACGAGGCCATTGGGATCCAGCACGGCGTTCCGTATTACCCTCCTGAACCCACCGATCCCAAATTCTGCAGAGTGTCATTGGATCTCTACCAACGCGAACAGCAATGTCGCGATACGATAAACCGCAATTGCGATAGGCTACAATCCGACCTTTATCAAAGTCGGAAAGGTGATGGTACGCATTTCTCCTCCTTACACGAGGCATCACAACAATGTTTCACCATGCAACGCCGGTCAACTGCTGTTTGTGTATGAGAAATCGGTTGGAAACTTTCCTCATGTCAGCACGTTGTAGGTGTCGCCACCGGCGCCAACCTTGTTTGAATGCTATGAAAAGCTAATCATTTACATATCACAGCATCTTCTTCCTGTTGGTTAAATTTCGCGTCTGTAGCACGTCATCTTCGTGGTGTAGCAAATTTAATGGCCAGTAGTGTATGTGACGTATAAAGGGTAGTCGAAGGAAAACCCATCACCGCCACAGCGGCTCCATAGAATGGTTCCATTCAAAAGTATTCACCACACGCGTTAAGACATTTATCGCACTGAGAGACGAGACGATCAATTCATGTTTGATAGAAGGTGCTCGACTGCTGACGGTTCCACAACCGCACCCATTCTTGCATTTCCGTCCGACTGAAACTAACGTCCACACATGTCTTTCTTCAGGTCGGCAAAGATGCGAAAATCACAGAGCGATAGATCCGTGTCGTATGAAAGATGTTAAAGTGTTCCCCAACCAAATGCTGAAGCGTAGGCCTTCGTTCGATTGGCAGTGTGGAGACGGGCGTTATTGTGCAACAGGATGATTCCGTCTGACAGCATTTCTGAGCGTTTTTACTTATGCCGTGTCGCAGCTTCTGTGCTCTGACTGTGGTTTCATGCACGAGGAATTCGACGAGAAGAGGGCCCCATGCAGTCGAAGGAGCTCATCGTGACCTTACCGGAACTTGTGCGGACAGCTTTGGATTTCTTTGGCGAGGGAGATTGGGCACGTTTCCACTGCTGACTTTGCCGTTTGCTCATGGGCTGTCGGAATGCTGTAGGACGAATCATCCTGTTGCAGTATGACGCCCGCTCCCTCACTGCCACTCGGACGAAGGCTACGCTCCCGCGATTTGTTTGGGAAACACTGCAACATCTTCCGTACAGTCCCGATCTTTCACCGTGTCATTTTCACATCTTTGGCGATCTGAAGAGAGACAGGCGTGTGCGTAGGTTTCAGTCGGACGAGGAAGTGCAAGAATGGGTGCAGTTGTCGATCTGTCAACGGCCGACCGCGTGCTATAAACAGGAATTGGTCGTTTCATCTCCCAGTAGGAAATCTCTTAACGAGTGTGGTGATTACTTTTCAATGGAACCATTCCAGGGTCCCACTGTGGCAGGTGTTCGGTTTTCATTTGATTGCCACTCTTATAATAAACAGCCAAAAAGTTATGATCACTGTCCACCACCGGATACGGAACGTCACCTAGTAGCGTTGCAGGCACGTGACATACTTATAATGAGATTCTCAGTAGCAGATAAAAAATTGAAGAGGCATACCAAGTACAGAATAGTTATGAACTAATTAACTGCTTAAAGGACATACAGGTTCCTGAAACGGCTTAAGTTCTCATCATTTGACATCACTAACCTCTATCCAAACATACCTGTCTATGAAACAATAGAAATAATGAAAAATTACTTGCTTAAAAACAAAAACTTGGCTCTACCAGAAATACACTAGTTCACTTCTACTAATACTGTGACATAACCACTTTTCTTTTAATAATGAAATGTACCAGTAGGAATATGACCTAGCTACTTTGGGCAACTGCCTTGCCAGTTTACTTGCCGATATTCTCATCAACAACACAGAACGTAAATTCTTTAAAGAAAACGCCAAGAGAATTAAAAAGGTATATATTATAAAAAAAATATGGAGATGATATACTATTCTTATTTGATTGTACAACAAGAGAAATTGATGACCTTGCTAAAGAAATGAACAAAATGCATCAGAATTTCATCTTCATTGTTGAACATAGGACAATTAAACGTTTAAATTTCCTGGGTTCCTCCCTACGTAGCTCCTCCACCAGAGAAAAATTTATGCATGCAGGAAACCAACATATGAAGAAGTCATAATCAACAAAACGTCATGCCACCCACATGAGCACAAAAAGGCTTCATACACAGAAATGCTCAACAGAATGCACAACATCTCTTTACAAACAGCGGCCCAAACTGATGAACTCAGCACCATTAAAACAACTGCTTACAGTAATGGCTGCAGTTCTAAATTATTACATGAGCTACATTTTAAAATAAATTCCGACATAAGAAACCACAAATAAACGCCAACAGCAAATAACATCACATCACAGCTAACAGAAAATATGTGAACAAGCTGTTTTTTTACACAAACCATCATATGAAGTTGCAAATCTTTCCTGAGGAACGAATATCAGAATCAGCTTTTTCACACATAACAAAATAAAGGACAGAGCCATCCAGAGTATTAAAAATAACACCAAGCCATACGATCGATCAGGAATATAAAAAGTTAACTGGAATTCATATTTGACGATGTACACTGGCCTAACAGAAAGAAATCTCAATTTACGATTTCATGAATATATGAATGTCTATCGTTTAAAAAACTTAAGCGAAACCACATTCGCCATACATGTACCTGAAGCTGAACATCAAGTGACATGAATAGCACACAACCTACAAATACTTCACCTGGAAAACAAAGGTAAAAGAATGGACTTAATCGAAGAAATAGAAATTTATTCTCACATATGTGCGTCCCCAAATTACATCCTTAATGACCAAGCATAGTTATCCAACGAAATGTTGTTTAAAAACTTCCATAACGTACTTACAGTTTGTACAACAACACACTAAGAACAGTCGTGAAAAACATAAAACTAATCATAAACAAAAGACCAGGTATTTCCGTTGTCACATCCAATGTGAGCCCATCCATTATATACTGTAGATCTGCAGAGTATGAAGTCAGTCTTTGTGCTGTTGTTAATTATAAAAGCCACTCCAACACGTGAAATTTATCAATTCTAACTAAAATGGGTATATTAATTACTTATAATTTAATTAATCATCAACACGACTCTTATTAAATAACCATACATAACACTCAGCACATTCACGCTAAGCAATTTTAATTTTTGGCCACAGAAGCTTCAATTAAATATACACTACTGGCCATTAAAATTGCTACACAAAGAAAAAATGCAGATGATAAATGGGTATTCATTGGACATATATATTATACTAGAACTGACATGTGATTACATTTTAACGCAATTTGGGTGCACAGATTCTGATAAATCAGTATCCAGAACGACCACCTCTGGCCGTAATAACAGCCTTGATACGACTGGGCATTGACTCAAACAGAGCTTGGATGGCGTGTACAGGTACAGCTGCCCATGCAGCTTCAACACGATACCACAATTTATCAAGATTAGTGACTGGCGTATTGTGACGAGCCAGTTGCTCGGGTACCGTTGACCAGACGTTTTCAATTGGTGAGAGATCTGAAGAATGTACTGGCCAGGGCAGCAGTCGATCATTTTCTGTATCCAGAAAGGCCCGTACAGGACCTGCAACATGTAGTCGTGCATTATCCTGCTGAAATGTAGGGTTTCGCAGGGATCGAAAGAAGGGTAGAGCCACGGGTCGTAACACATCTGACTTGTAACGTCCACTGTTCAAAGTGGCGTCAATGCGAACAAGGGGTGACCGAGACGTGTAACCAATGGCACCCCATACCATCACGCCGGGTGGTACGCCAGTATGGAGATGAGGAATACACGCTTCCAATGTGCGTTCACCGCGATGTCGCCAAACACGGATGCGACCATCATGATGCTGTAAACAGAACCTGGATTCATCCGAAAAACGGACGTTTCGCCATTCGTGCACCCAGGCTCGTCGTTGACTACACCATCGCAGGCGCTCCTGTCTGTGATGCAGCGTCAAGGGTAACCGCAGCCATGGTCTCCATGCTGCTGCAAACGTCGGCGAGCTGTTCGTGCAGATGATTGTTGTCTTGAAAACGTCCCCATCTGTTGACTCAGGGATCCGGACGTGGCTGCACGATCCGTTACAGCCAAGCGGATAAGATGCCTGTCGTTTCGACTGCTAGTGATACGAGGCCATGGGATCCAGCACGGCGTTCCATTTTACGCTTCTGAACCCACCGATTCCGTATTCTGCTAACAGTCATTGGGTCTCGACCAAAGGGAGCAGCAATGTCGCGATACGATAAACCGCAATCGCGATAGGCTACAATCAGAACTTTATCAAAGTCGGAAACGTGATGGGACGCATTTCTCCTCCTTACACGAGGCATCACAACAACGTTTCACCAGGCAACGACGGTCAACTGCTGTTTGTGTATGAGAAATCGGTTGGAAACTTTCATCATGTCAGCACGTTGTAGGTGTCGCCAACGGCGCCAACCCTGTGTGAATGCTCTGAAAAGCTGATCATTTGCATATCACAGCATATTCTTCCTGTCGGTTAAATTTCGCGTCTGTAGCACGTCATCTTCGTGGTGTAGCAATTTTAATGGCCAGTAGCGTATATAATGTATACACCTTACTGACTGCAGCAGAATTAAAAATGGTTAAAATGGCTCTGAGCACTATGGGACTTAACTGCTGAGGCCATCAGTCCCCTAGAACGTAGAACTACTTAAACCTAACTAACCTAAGGACATCACACACATCCATGCCCGAGGCAGGATTCGAACCTGCGACCGTAACGGTCGCGCGGTTCCAGACTGTAGCCCCTAGAACCGCTCGGCCACTCCGGCCGGCTGCAGCAGAACTTCCAGAACATATAAGTAAAATGTAACTTTTATCATCGATATAATTTCCTTGTGTAAACAAACGTATCAGCCGACAACATGGCGGATAATCCGATGTTTTCGTGAAAAATACAAAGAAAAAGTTTTTTGCGACGATTATAAAGGCGGCAAATTTGAGCAACAAGCTGAACAGAAAACAAGTACGTCTAACGATTAATATATTGTAAATACACAACCCGCTAAGTATAATAATCCAATAAAATTTTTATTCCGCACAAGGCAACTGCAACAACCGAATTGCAGTCGATGTCTTTAACGACGTGCTAACTGATGCTGTCAATATGTATTGAGCTAACTGAAGATAAAGCGCGAATCGCGTATTAGCATAAATAAAAATACGTAAAAGCGATTGGTTGCGGTGTTTGTTAAAATAATGTAGAAGAGGAGCAGAGGCCAATGGGGATTCACTCTAGCACGGGCAATGATATAAGCTACTCTGACAAAGGGCAGATTGTTATGGCCGGGCTTCTGGGAATCGGAGTTGCTGGTCTGCTGTTCGCGTGTTGTTGTCATGAGCTTCAACGGAAATTGGTTGAAGGACGGTAAAAAACGAGTGGGCGACAGACTGCTGAACGTCCACACTTCCACAGAGAACGTAAGCGTCGGAGTCTTGGCCACTCTGTGAAGTGGGATAGGCGGCGATCTGTGTGAGCACGCACAACTGTTTCGTGTTTCAGAGCACACCGTGCAGTGCACATTGTTGAACATGGGTGGCAGGCTGGGAGCTGTCCGCAGCAGATGACCCCTACGCGTTCAGATGTTGACCCAACTACATCAATTACGTCGGCAGTTATTCATTGTGAACAAGGACTGAGGCAATAAACCTCACGAAACAATGCTCTATTGCGGAACAATTACGAAACAATAATCAAAGTGATGAGAAGACTCTTCAATTCTTTGCACATCTATGAAAACAAAATTTTATACCCAGAACTTTGTGCTTCGGTGGAACACTGAAATTTCAGGGTAACTGCTTGGGAATCGCTGCCTTTATATACAGGTTGGCAGCTGCATTTGTCAGACGTCGGTGAGAACTGATGGCTCGCGTTCGGCTCTGAAACTTTAACGACGCTGTGCGGAAAATTTCGGTGCGCCGCTCTGCATCGATACGTCTACCGCACTATCGATTGGTGACGGCAAAAATAATATCCAGCAACCTTCTTTTGTGCCACGGGAAACCGCGATGTAGCCGGGTCTGTTTATCCTATTTGCTCAACACTAATTTCACCCAGCAAGCCACTGTATAGTGCATCGCGAAGGATATTATTCCCTACCGTCTTCTGTCCAATTCCATTCGTGTACTGACTGAGGGAAAGATAAGTACCTATACGTCCTCATCGTCGGAAAATCTGCGAATTAGTTCCTCGATTGCGAGGGCATTCACATCTGTGGCCGATGTTGATGGCCTTGCTTTCCGATTAGCATCACCGACGCCGGTGTCGCTTTGGCCAATGGCACCTTTTTATTACGGCAGGACGCGCCTCTGCATTTGGTACCTCTATCGCCAGAATTTCACGGTAAATCTGTGTTCAATTTAGAAGTTTTGTCCACAGGAATCGTCCATGTCCCATGTGCTTCAACTTCGGAGTACCTATCCAGTTCTCGGCCCATTTCGTTCGCACACCGTGATTCGCCTTTTTCCGTACCGCAGCAGAAAAGTGTCTGCAGGGAACCCAGAACACGTACTCTCCTCTGACAATGCGCCATTTTCGTTGCACAATGGTCTCAGAGTATGCCGACATGTTATCCCTGATTTTGTAATTGCATACTACCCGGATTTCTGTCTCTGTAAGTGGCATCTTCTTGCATTTATGCACGTTTACAAGGAACTGTCACTTAGTACAGAAAGTGCAAGTACTGTCTAAGGTACTGTACATCCCCTTACAATCATCCAGCGACGATGCTTCACAGTAGACAATAGTATGGTTAGCGAACAATCTTACAGTGTCGCTTATCGTATATGGCAAATCGTTTATGTGTATTTAAAACATTAGCGGTACTTACAGTTCCCGAAGACACACACGGTATTACTTTCTTTTCTACTGAACATCCGCCGTCTGAAACGTAATAGGCCAATTTGGGAGGTATACTGAACAAATCGGTATCACAATTCTCAGATCATTGACGGCAAGTCATCATCCAGATTCCAATTAACAAGATAATTACAATGTCAGAATCAGTGATCTCTGCTTTGTGACTTTGAAATACGAACATATTTACCCTACGAGACCCGGTCAGTTCGTAGGAACGTCTGAAAGTGTTGCATTCTGTTTCATTAACATATAGTGATATTGTGTAACACCGTATCGCTAATTGTCGTTTTTTCAGCCAAATTATTCACGTGAAGTTTGCAATAACATGAGCCTATTACTACCCGTCTCGGCAACTAATGTAGATAACAAAACTTACTAATTTTCAAAATATTTATGAGATTTTGTAAAATAATGAAACCCAATGCATATAAACAAATCGTGGAAAGATACTTTCTGTGTAAAAGACAGGCCAAAAGCTCTAATGAAATGTATATCGAAAACATGGTAGGAACGGTGTGCTTAATCTTGTTATCGTGTAATTCAAATGGCTCAGAGCACTATGGGACTTAGCTTCTGAGGTCATCAGTCCCTTAGAACTTAGAACTACTTTAACCTAACTAACTTAAGGACATCACACCCATCCATGCCCGAGGCAGGATTCGAGCCTGCGACCGTAGAGGTCGCGCGGTTCCAGACTGTATCGCCTAGAACCGCTCGGTCACCTCGGCCGGCTCTTGTGTAATTAATGAAATTGTTATGATCACTGATCGTTCTACAGATTTGATGTAAATTCATGTGATAATATACGAAACGAATATTAGCGATTGTAACACTTTTGCACGTATGTCAAATTACCTAGATGTGATATTTTTTACTGTACATCTAAAATTTGTAATATCAGTTATGAAGTATTTGTTTGGAAGTTTATTTAAGGGTTTGAGTTGGAGAGCTCGGAGTTCACTGTTGTTCTGATATGCATGACGGACCACAGATGTTGCTTTGAGTAACAAAATGCCATAAAACGTAAATCGGGGTATCTTTTACTTGATTCACTTAGCAATAGACATAGATCGAAATGCTATTCTTTTAAACACTTCCAGGACATCGAATGAGAAGAAGTTAAGCACCTGAACTGCACCACCCATCTGAATCGCTTATATTTCGTCGAATCTTAATTCAACAAGCTACTATCATTTTAACTGTCAAGAAATAAAATAACATTTGGTTAAAGATGAAGTTACGTCACAATGTTCGGTATAACACACTCTCTTCTATATAGCACGGTCGTCTCTTCATTATTAGTGGTACAGTGTCGAACGTTATTTGAAACTCTAGGAAGAAGCAATAAAATTTTTACCTACCTCTACTATTTTCAAGATATCCGTTACCCTAAATTCGTGATAGAGGTTTCCCTTCGCCCAGGAACATACATCACGCAACAGCTTAGTTACGTTGCGCACTGCAAAGTAGACAATACAGTGTTTTTTGTTTACACGAATAGTGTTCCGCTTAGTAACAATCGACGCATGTGGACATCACTCATATATAAGTGCACTGGAGTTTTAAGGTAGGTCCAAATGTGGAGCGGGCTGTCTACGGTATTATGTGCTTTTCGTTTGAAGGGAACACTCGTGTGACATATCCTGTAGCAACTACTAGTTTATGGCTCCTACCTATATTTGGAATACCAACCACGTAAGTGCAAGACACGATTATCTCTGACAAACTCCGGTGGGAAGAAGAGTAGCTGGAAGTGACGCACAATAAGTTGCGGTTGGTACAATCAACAAATTAGCTGAGGCCTAACTCCTCTCGACCACTGAGACGAAACGAAGTACTTTTCATTCGCTTTCGGGTAGGGCACAGTTTGATCATACATGCTTTCCAGCTTCGGCGAGAGGACCCTTCAATGTACGATGCTTGTGTCGTTAAGATTTCAGTATAGTGCAGTGGTTCCTAACCTTTCTTAGACCATTACCCCTGACTGCAACTAGAAATTAACTAGTACCCTCGCTCTTCCCCCTCCCCCAGGCCTATCCCCCACATTATCCATCTTTAGCATCTAACTAAACTGTAGAATGAAAGACGCGCGCGCGCGCGCGCATGTGTGTGTGTGTGTGTGTGTGTGTGTGTGATCTGTGGTGTATCGCGAGTGCTGCTCACAACTTCCTCTCATATAAGAAAGCTAACTATCCACAATAAGAGCAGACACTTGTTACAAAACACACTTCCCCTTCATTGCTCGTCTCTATCGCGGCACTTGCTTGACCTGTACACTGCAACCCCATTCAAAATCAACCAAGTTAAAACGTTTACACTATACTAGCTGTTCGTAAATCACTTGATTGCTATACTCCTTACTTATAAAATGGAGAAATAGGGGAAGACTTCAGGCTGTTAATGCTTTGTATGACCACAACCACTAACAGTAATAGTAGTAGATGCCAGTAATGAAGCAATTTCTAGACTCCTGCAGATACTATCCACAACTTCGACAGGGCATTTTCTTGAGATATTTGGCATTTGTTACGTTTATATCTCAGCTTTATCATCAGCGATGTACGGGACAAAGCACAACATGTGTGTGTAGTGGGTGGACTACGTGAGGAACCTGTAATCACCATCGCATTAATGCTAGTAGCTGAGAAAAAGTGCCGGCCGGTGTGGCCGAGCGCTTCTAGGCGCTTCAGTCTGGAACCGCGAGACCGCTACGGTCGCAGGTTATAAAACCTGCATCGGGCATGGATGTGTGTGATGTCCTTAGGTTCGTTAGGTTAAAGGAGTTCTATGTTCTAGGGGACCTCAGAAGTTAAGTCCCATAGTGCTCAGAGCCATTTGAACCATTTGAGAAAAAGTAATCACTAATAACTTATATAAACAATATTAGGGTCTTACAAAATGGTGATAATAGCAATGATCTTTTGAAAATAATTTAGTTTCGTGACTGAAACAGAATCGAACCGTTTAGTTACTATTCCTCCGAAAATTTCATTTTACCCCTCAGGGGTTGAGAACCACTGGGTAGAAGTCAGAATGCTTCAGTTAGTAGTCACTTGTTATAGGTTAGAGCCAACGTTAGCCAGCCGACACAACCGTATGAGGTACCCATTGTTACTGATGTGTACGGGTCACCTGGGTAGAAAGGCTCACACGCGTCGTATTAGGTTTAGGTGCTTCAAGGTGGACGGTGGAATTTTGACAGTGCGAACAACAAATTAGTGACACACAAATATAAATTTTATTGCGCTGTGATGCGTAGGTACGACTAAGCAGCGGCCTGTCAAGGCATTCATTACTGAATACAATATCAACAGGAATACGTCGGTCCTGGGCGCCACACAATCAACCACTGCAGTAAATACTTGTCCCTATCCGAAGGCTGAAGGCGACTCCACTTGTCTCGCAGGCTGACCTCCACTATGAACGGCAACCCCACACGAGAACTGTCGTACACGAACGCCGAACATGAACCGCAGTTGCTGCCTATGGCCGCAGCTTGTCACAAGGCGGAAGTCCATCTCATCTCATTGGCGGCGGCGCGGAGGTTACTGACTGGACAGCGCTTGTGGTTGGCGGCAAGCTTCAAAGCGCCGCCGGTGGCGCCAGTCTGAAACTGTCTCAGCGCGCCAGTCCCGGTTGCGTCCACTGGTGAGGACACAATATTTACCTCTTTATTACAATTTTGAACTTCACTCTGTTTCATCCTATTTCCTTTTCTTGTAGTTAGTGTACATAACTGTTGCAGTTACGATCTAATATTAAACAAATCAATACAGGCGACAATTCAGTTTCGATTACGAATACCGTTATAGAGCTGTTCTACCTCTGTGTGTGACTTATGCATTCACGGAAGCGTGAAGCACAGGTTAAGGACGCTAAGGTGTCCGTATTGCGGTAGGCAGGTGAGCTTGCGTCCCCCCTCACTGCTGCACACCCAGTTGCAAGCTACGGAGGGGAAGGGGGTGTCCGGGCTTCCTCTGCTCCCTGCAACCACCTCTGGCAATTTTCCCACTAATCTGCATCAGTGGAACGCACATAAACCTAGTGGAACTGGTTCACACTGAGGTGACAGCGATACAACATCGAAACATATCTATGACGTAGCGCCCAACCCAATACGGAGTGCTGGTGCTCCATGCAACTAGTGTCGTACGACACACAGGGAGGGAAATTTCAAGTCATCCGATGTGCCTCGGAGTATTTATTTATTTTGTACAGGTGAAACAAGTAACATCCGTCTGTGTAGTTAGTTTCTTAGGAAAACATTTGGTTTTCACGTAAAAAATTGAAAGCCATTGTTTCGGGATTCGCATCGCTATGCAGTCTATCTCATTCGATATTGAGGGAACTATTAGGTAAAAAAAATTGATTTTCTTCCCTCAACTTACAGCCTGACTTCAGAGTTTGATAATGAACTGTTTTTCTTTTCACTATTGCACGTAGTTATTGTTGTACTTCAAAGAAAAGTTAAACACTGAAACCTAAATTGTTATTAATAGTGGAAGGAGAGTCATCTCTCTTTTCAGGATGGAAAAAATATGCAAGGTATATATGGCGTTGTCCGCGACGAGGTTGGTGCTAAGTCCCACGTGCGCTATGGCCTGCTATGAGTTCACGGACGAGGCAACGTTTGTAAAAGATGGTACAACAAATTTCGACGAATAACACAATCCTCACGCTACGGCATACGTTCTCCCAGTTCCTCTTACACGTGCCGTCTACAGAGACTTCACTAAGAACACCCACGAAGACCTATTAGAAGATGTGCCACTGCAAATAAGAAGAAATATCCTGCACGTTTCACCGACCTCAATCTTTTGAGCGATTCTCTCTAGAGGCACCTTAATATTGAGAACAGTTCTTGCGAAACTCAACATCTACCAAATTTTCGATTTTGCGTGATATATGAATTCATATATTTTAAAGTGAGAGACATCGAATGCATTTGTTAAAATTTAACAAGACTGAACATATACCACATTAAACACGCGTCTATTGCAGTATTTGCAAAACTTAACATTTGCACAACACACTGTTTCGCACCACGTTATAAAGCAAAATACATCGTGTTTTTCCGCTTTTGTAACGACGAATTTCGATTCCCTCCAATGGCAACATTGTTTTTGACTGTTCAACAACAGCAAAACATTTCCGCTGGCTGTCTTTCTTTTGCAACAAAGGCTCAAGTTTAGAATTTGGTTGTTCAAAGACTAAACACCAAACGCGAGTGTAAACTTCTTATGTTACTTAAATGAAACAACAAGTTTACTGTTACCAGTCATTGTTTATCTATGTCCACGGCGCGTTTCAAAGGTTTAAACCTCCATCATCAGACAGATTTACATTTGTTAGTATGACATTTGTGTGTGTGTGTGTGTGTGTGTGTGTGTGTGTGTGTGTGTGTGTGTGTGTGTGTGTTGTATTACAATTTTTTGGAGGATCTTGTGGCACTGTCTAGTGGAGAAACAAAACACTATTTCAGAACACAGTGTTGGGTTTCTTTTGACAATAAATTAAACGTGTATCTAACGGTAAACATAAAATAAGTAAAATAAAGTACCTCCAGTGGTCACAGGATCCTTTCACTGTCGTAACACATCAAATGCATACTGTCATATGCCGTCGGAAACTATTGGGTTTGGGTGCATGGATCGTATAGCAGAAGAGAAAACATTATCACAAAGTACAAAGAATATACGTCCTAACAACATTATTACAGAATGAATTTTTTTTATGGATTTGAAGGTGTTGTTTGAGGTGTTGAATACATTCGTTGGAATAAATACTTCAAGTGGTATATAAAATAGTAAAGTAAGTTAAAATAGCTTAAACTTCATTCTCATTTATACAATCAGGTGAAGAGTTAGAAACTGTAAGTACAATAATCATATTGGCTAAGGTGGTAAAATTATACACAAATAACAATTTTGGTTGGGATTCATAGATAGATATGAAAGGTTGGTGGCAGAGGAGGAGGAAGAAAAAGAGAAAGTGAGAGGAGGAGAGAGGGGGGGAACGAGTGATTGTATCAGAGCAAACTTTACAAGGCAAGGGGTCTTAAGATTATATTTGTTACATATAATAACTGCCAACTACTACAGATATGTAGATGATACCATCATTTTAATCAATGCAACTAAAGATCACATAAGTGAGTTGAACCAGTTATTCAACAGCTCCCATGAAAACATAAAATTTTGCGATCGAGAAGCGTCTTCACCCTCAGCGGGTGACTGTGTGGTGTGCAATGTCCAGACACAGAATAATCGGTGCGATATTCCTTGATGGCAAGGTGACTACAGAACGGTACGCGAAGGTTTTGGAAGATGACTTCATCCCCATTATCCAAAGTGACCCTGATTTCGGCAAGATGTGGCTCATGCAAGACGCAGCTCGACCCCATCGAAGCAGGAGAGTGTTTGGTGTCCTGGAGGAGCACTTTAGCGACCCTATTCTGGCTCTGGGGAACCCACAGGCCACAGGCATGGGCCTTGATTGGCCGACATATTGCGATTACTTTTTGTGGGGCTATATTAACGACAAGGTGTACAACAATAACACCAAAACCATTGCTGAGCTGAAAACAGCCATTCAGGAGGTCATGGACAGCATCGATGTTCCGACATTTCAGCGGCCATGCAGAATTTTGCCATTCGTCTGCGCCACATCATCGCCAATGACGACATGCATATCGAACATGTCATAACCCAAATCCAAATCCGAATATCTGTAGTGAAGTTTACATGTTGAATGAAGTGTGTGCACGCCGTAGTTTGTAACTAATTTACGTTTTTTTTTTTTTTTTTTTTGCTACAGTTCAATAATTGTCACCCTGTATTTCTTTTGAAATGTACTAGCTCATACTTGTTACTCCAAAAGTGGAAAATATCTGGACTCATTCAATAGAATTTGTCTTCGTGTTAGGAGAGCTCATGAGAAAGCATAGTTGAACTATGTTTCATATTTATAGCATTGTACCGGTGCACCCAGTGCTTCCTTTTCTTTTTCAGGATTTTGAACTTTGTATAATGAGAAGCCGCAATAACGTCGTCTTCGGAAGAGCTCATAATTGCAACTGACAATGAAACATGAATGTGAATAGTGCCATCTTGTTGCTTATCGGACGGCGAGTCGCATCGCGTATCCTATAGCATATTGTATCGTCCCAGTGAGATCACGAGCGTCGCATCGATAGGCATCGCGTCGTGCTATCTTTACAGTACTGAAATGTGTATCGTACCGTCTCGGTGTGAAACGGGTTTTGTTTTCATCACAATGCCCGCGACACTTTTAACTGAATGTATTTTATATTAGACAGGGAGGCATAGGCAATAGTTGGAATCACCAACGATGGCGGTAGAGTTTAGGCTTGTTCTGCGCACCTACGTCATGCGTTCTCCGACAGCCAATGAGCGTTCAGTACTGTTCTGAGCGCTTTTCTGTACATGCCGTAGCTAGTTGTTTCCTATATTTCTGTTCCATTTGTTGCCAGTTGTCATAGCTGTGGTGATGGTAAATGATAAATTCTGCATAAGCAAGCGAGAGACATCATTTAGCTGGATATACGCTTTCTTCATGCGCAAATCACGCGCATACGCGTGCCTCAACTGTCTCTTGGAACAGACAACAATGCAATCCCCGTCCATGCCTCGACATGCGCGAACCATCGTTCGTCGATCGGGTTATAGTATACCAGCCGACCTGTGCTTTACTTTAGCGAACGACGAGGCAAACGTGATTCGACTTTTAAGATTTTGTCAAATGTCAGAGTTGCTCCCTAAATATTAGGGAGAAGATTTTAGTCCTTTATGAGGTAGCCGGCTCATCGTGATGTTTTGTAAGTGATCACTATCACCTTCACGAATATATTTTTCGTCTTTTACTCTACAGTTCACAGTTACCATTTTAGTAGCACATTTTAACATTGACAATTTTACATTATTCATGACTGGACACAACTAGGCAAGTGAATGTGAGTGAAAATGGGTGAAAATGATTAGAATATTAAGGACATTGTATTTTACGCATTTGTAGTTTTAGAGACATTCGTCTCAGACTATTTCATCAAGGGCGCTAATAATCTAGCTGTTGGAAACACTAAATCCACACACACATCACTCCCCCCTCCCCTTTCACACACACGCACACACAGCGAGAGAGAGGGGAGGGAGGGAGGGAGGGAGGGAGGGAGGGAGGGAGGGAGGGAGAGAGAGAGAGAGAGAGAGAGAGAGAGAGAGAGAGAGAGAGAGAGAATCTAACGGAGTCGAATCGAGTCATGTGATAGAGATGGGCGTAACGCATGTCTATCTCTCCTGCTCCCACTGCCTGGATATATTTAACCAAACGGTGGACGCATCTCTCGTATCAACCAAGGAAACTATATGAGTTTTCCTATTTGAGACGAAACTCCCCAAAATAGAACATTCAGCGTTTTCACGGAGACAGGCCTTTGCTCTTCAGTTAGCTCGCTTCCACACACACTGTCCGTTGATCTCCGACATACAGAACGCAGAAGTTGGTGCAGTATTCGCTACACTCTAGGGCAGCGACGTGACCAGCCATCTACTGTGTTTGACCATAGCCCCCCACACACTAACCGTGCTGGCGCACCGACAAGCGGTAATCCTCTTACCAGCAACGTGCTGCAAGCTTGCTGTGATAGGCTGTGGCAGCTTTTCGCTGAGTGGGCAGGGCAACTAATCCCCGATACGGCGCCCGGAAAACTCCCGTTGCTCGTTCTACAGCAAAAGGGAGGGGGGCGAGTGAATGAGAATAGGGGGAAGAGCTCTGCGAGAACTCTGCTCAGTGTCAGATCTACCAATAGTGGGTAAGCTTTTTATTTTACTTAAACTACATACATTTTTATCACTCGAAATGTGTTACTGTGGCGTTTCAGTCTCTAAACTGATTTTAAAAGAGTAGACTCCTGTGATAATCTCCTCAAGGAACTTGAAAAGCAGAAATGACCTTGGCAGGAAAACAGTGCTGAGTAGAGTGAGTGGAAATAAAATATCTCGTATAACGTCTCAATAATAAGAACTGACAATTTTTCAACTCAAATGATCCAATAGGACTCTGATGCTGAAACGCGCAACGACATGGAGGTCTGGTGAGTGGAGACGTGATGTGCCACACCTTCTACAACTGTTAACTGTAGGCCCTTGTTGGCACGCAGGGACGCTTTATGAAAACTGGACATACTTGTCAAAGAGAGTTAGCCGCGATCTATTTCGTAGTTTTACTCACTTTGAAAATGACAGTGTGTGCTCGGCGCAGAGAGAGAGAGAGAGAGAGAGAGGGGGGGGGGTGGAAGTGGTTAATAACGGCGATAAATAAGACGTCTGACAAATCACGTAAATGCATGGGAATTGCAGGCACATGACTTTGTACATCAGTGAATGGTCCATACAAATACGAAAGTTAGTCCACTGCAATAAGCTATCGGGTACAGACACCTCTATTATACGTAGACTTTCTGTGAATTCTATTGAAACCAGTCGTAACTGGTTTTAGACCTGGTGTTGCATCATGGTGTATGAGCTCAATTCGTTTGGTACCTGAAACCACATCGAGCGGGCGCCTGGTTACCAAGTAGTGACGTCGAGCGAGAGCATCCGAGAACGAAAATATGTTGCTATTGTCTTCAGTCCGAAGACTGGTTGGCTGGAACTCCCCAAGCTAGTCCATTCGGCGCAGGTATTTTCACATCTGCACAATTACTGACACTGCATCCCACCGAACTTGCACACCAAATTCAAACCTTGGTCTCCTTCTATAGTATTAACCCTGCTCACTTTACTTTATTACCAAACTAATTACTCATTAATGCTTCAGACGGTTCCTCTTCAAAATATACACACGCATGTTGAAAAGTAATGCCCCCGAATTTTCTATTCTGTTGTCAATATCGGCTGAGGTTTTACCCGGTTCGCTAACGGAAGTTGCAACCCTCTGCCGCTGGAGGGCTCCAGATTGTAGCATGTATCCTAGTGGTATGTAACGTAACTATCTCGGTGCTTGAGAGACCACCAGAAAACTGAACGCACAAATTCGGGCCACACACAGAGCACCCACTCCTTCAACATGCCGCACGGGGTAACCACGCGGTATGGGGGGGCCTCGCCACGGTTCGCGCGGCTCCCCCCGTCGGAGTTTCGAGTCCTCCCTCGGGCGTGTGTGTGTGTGTGTGTGTGTGTGTGTGTGTGTGTGTGTGTCGTCCTTAGCGTAATTTAGTTTCAGTTAGATTAAGTAGCGCGTAAACCTAAGGACCGATGACCTAAGCAGCTTGGTCCCACAGTCCTTACCATAAATTTCCATTTTCCTTCAAAATGACACTGCCAGGCCACATAGGACCGCTGGGAAATCTGAAATAATTCTATGCCTTGAGTTTGGTCATCAATTATCCTCCATACAGTCCCGACTTGGCCCCATCCGATTTTTATCTGTTTCCAAAACTTAAAGAACACCTTCGAGGACTTCACTTTGACAGTTATGACGGGGTGTAAAGTGAGGTGAGGTTGTGGCTCCGCCAACAAAGCTTTTTGATGGAACATATTAGAAATGAGTGTTATGATAGGCAACTGGCTGTATCCAGAGAAATAAATCGTAATGTAAACCATTGATGTAACTACAGATGAGACTATAGGCCCTTGAAACACGTCGTGAAAGAAAGTAAAAGTGGCTGACACAGATAGCTGTTTTAATATGTGTCAAGAACAGCCGCAGTATCCAAGTCGAAGTCCAATGCGGATGACATAGTGTTACTGCTAGTATGGCACAGTGAGTGTATACTGGAAGTTCACGACACGAGTTAACTGCAACAGTTTTAGCACATGCATTCATGACAGTCACGTTACTGATTCCATAGTTCGCATAAGCATAATAACAATGCTAAAATTATTTCGTGACTGAGCTAAAAGGAATCACAGCAGCAATTAGATACAGTATTTTAGCTTCCTTTTAACAAGTCGAGATAGTAATGAAGCTGGCTGCGGAAACTGAATGAATAAACAAATAGATAAATAAATACGGTTATCGGCACAGTCAAGTGAGAAATTCCGCCTTTAGACGGGACGCCCTCTACTCAGGAGGTCCGTACCGAAATACTCGTGGCCACATGCCGAGGCGAGCAGGCGACGGGCATATTTCAGACAGAAGCAGTACACGCAGCAGACCATTTAGGGAACTATGTAGCAGACGCCTCGTTTGAGTGTTCCAGAATGAACCTACGTACTAACGCAATCCTGCTATGAACAAAAATAAATTAAAGCCGTAGCACAGGAGATCGCTATATGCCAAAAGTCAGTAGCGATATTTTATACGACAGAAAGAGCACTTTCGAACGAAACATTATATACAGCCTGTTTCATTGGACACTCCGTATGTTTATATTACTGTAACAGAAAATTTGTAACGAGATTACGATGAAAAACTGTCAGTACATTCACTAGAATTTCAGGTTAACGTTTTTCAGCCTTTACTTTGTTGGAGACAAATAACGGCCTGTACATTACGTGTGGAAGAGAGAGATACCATCAAGGAGAAACCACGAGTGGTTAACTGTATTAACTGTATTACGCATGCAAACACGGTAAATTCCTAAGAACTTTTGGTCTAATGTTAAACCAGTGACGGGACTGAAGCCTCTGTCCAGACACAGTGTGACCATAACAGCATCGAAATGGGGGAATGTAGAGAGAAGGCAGAAATAATAAACTCTTATCTCCAAAACTATTTCACTGAGGCATGTCTTACTGCGGTTCCTCCCTTAAATCGTTACGTCAATGACAGATATCGAAATTAGTGCCCTCGGGATAGAAATGCAACTAAAATCAGTGAACACACGAAGAGCCAATGGACCTGCTGGGATACCAATACGGATCTATGTGGAGTATGCGAAATAACTTGCTCGTCTCGTATAGTTCAATTCTTTTATCTTGGCGGCTCGCGCATGCCCGCCGAGACGCTGGAGATTGCTGCGTTGCCAGTTGCACATGACGCACGCGCCAATAGAAGCAGCGCCAAAGTATAGCATAGTTCGCAAACTTACGTTTAGGGGGGAGCGCGCAGTTTATGAAGTAAAGCCACCACGGCCGCATTAACCCTTTCGCTGCTACAGAGACGTGCTCCCCGCATTCCGCGCTGTGGGCGATTTTGTCATCACTGCAGTGCTCGCCCTGTGCAGACACATGGTGTTCCCACTGCTTTGACACACTTATACGATTTCACATAAACTATTTGGCTCAAAAATTAGATTTTTACCTATCTTCTTGACTGATACCTTCCCCCCATAAATGACTTAATTTTGTTTCGAAACCTTTGCACGAAATTTTGAAGAGTTTGCAGAGGTAAAAGTCCATAGAGTATACTTTCCGTATGGTCGATTTTAGTTGCCACGATGTTGAGAATGAAATGTGGACAAGATACCTATATATTTCATTTAATTTAAGTACCACATAAGTGTCGTATGTAATATTGAGAAATATTCCACCTTTCGCGACTGTAACAAAAGTTTTACTTACACTGGGCACGTTTGGCTTTATTTTAAAGCACTTCAATCAATCAAAAGGAAGTAGACAAAATACATTAAACAAAACTGTGGACTTACAAAAACATTAGGACTTGAATATACCGTCTATCAGTGAAGTGCTCAGAGCTATGTCAAATATAATTTTGTGTGTGGCACACACAAACAGCATTTATTTGCTAAAGCCCGCAGCTCGTGGTCGTGCGGTAGCGTTCTCGCTTCCCACGCCCGGGTTCCCGGGTTCGATTCCCGGCGGGGTCAGGGATTTTCTCTGCCTCGTGATGGCTGGGTGTTGTGTGATGTCCTTAGGTTAGTTAGGTTTAAGTAGTTCTAAGTTCTAGGGGACTGATGACCATAGATGTTAAGTCCCATAGTGCTCAGAGCCATTTGAACCATTTTTTTTTTTTTTTTTTTTTTTTTGCTAAAACAATGATGAGCCAACACAAACTACGAAAGGTGACTTGGCAATGGAGGACACAAAATACAGTCCTCTTATGATGCTTCAAAAGAGAGAAACGCGTCTGGTCTAAATAAGTCGCTTATTGCAGTTGCAGAAGAGGGATATATTTCAATACCATTGGTAAAACTGCGACTGTGGAACAAAAACAAGAAATAGAACATGAATACCATTGTGTATGTGCCATACCTTTCACCGATGGAAGTGCTTTAAAATAAAGCCAAACGCGTCCGGTGTAAATAATACTTTTATTACAGTCGCGAAAGACTGAATATTTCTCAATATTACATACGACACCTATGTGGTACTTAAATGAGATATTGTTATACAGTAAATATTATATGAAATTTAGGTATCTTGTCCACATTTCATTCTCAACATTGTGGCAACTAAAATCGACCATACGGAAAGTATACGCTATGGACTTTTACATCTGCAAACTCTTCAAAATTTCGTGCAATGGTTTACTACATTTAATGCTGCACATCAAAACAAAATTAAGTCGTTTATGGGGGGAAGGTATCAGGCAAGAAGACGTGTAAAAATCAAATTTTTTGGCCAAATAGTTTTTGTGAAATCGAATGATAAGTGTGTCAAAGCAGTGGGAACACCATGTGTCTGCACAGGCGAGCAGTGCAGTGATGACAAAATCGCGCACGGCGCGGAATGCGGGGAGCACGTATCTGCAGCAGCGAAAAAGTTAATGAAGAGGCAAAGCACTAGAAATTTCATTCAAACGAATAAAATTCGTGAAGTAAGGCACTCCAATATTGTTTTTAAATAAAGAAAATATTACGCACCGCACAAGGGTTGAACTCATAACCTTTCACTTGGCAGCCCAACACCTTAACCGTTCCGCTACCTCAGCTTATCGAACAGTGGAACACCATAAGGACTCTAACACCTCACGCAACTACTTACAAACACTGTTGGTATGACTATGAATTACTCACGCTTCGTCGAAGTACAATAGGAAATAAACAATTACCGCTGTTCTTTATTGCGAAAAAGCAGTTCGTGAGATTGAAACAAACACCTTTCCTTGCTATCGCCTGAATTAGGAGTCTTATTGCTTGTTTGGTTTAATTAATTAATAGAATATGAAGCAATTGGTATAAAGAATGTTTTTTCCAAACTTTCTGTAAAATAAAGTCTGCTATCAAGACATTGCTTTTGTTCTATTACTTTATTTATGACTGAACGTTTCTAAAACTGAAGACACTCGTCCGTGCTCTGCACTGCTGTCGTTCTCTGTTCATTGGCTGACTGTGTTTTGTGACGTCAGATGCGCAGAACGAACCTAAACTCGGCCGCCAAGATATATGATGCGCACTATAGCAGCAGCGTACCACAGGTCGCTGGAGGAGCAAAGCGTTTCGAATGATTGGAAAAAAAATTAGATCATTCTCGTTTTCAAGAAAGTTCGTAAGCAAATGAAAAAAAAACTATAGGCCTATATTTCCGACGCGTCTGTTGTAGAACTTTGAACAAGTTTTATGTTCGCGTACTATGAGGTTTATGGAGAATGAAAATTTTCTCTGTAGGGATACACAATGATTCCGCAAACAAGGATCGCATGAAACCGAGCTCGCTCTGTTCGCGCAGACGCCCAGAAAGCAGTAGATACCAGGACCCAAGTTCATACCGCATTCCTTGACTCCCGGAAGGCGTACGCACTGCTGCCCAGTGAAGTAATTACGAGTGTAGGAATATCAGACCAGCTGTGTGATTGGATTGAAGAGCTTCGAGCAAACAGAACACAGCAAGTCATTCTCAACGGAGAGAGGTCTTCAGACGAAAAAGTAACTTCGGGCTTATCCGAAGGGAGTGTTATAGGACTATTACTTTTCACATAAATTATGTGATGGATAACGACGGAAGTTGTATGAGAATTTTCGCGGATTATTATTTTGTGTAAAGAAAAATTGGAATACTATAAAATCTCACCAATATGCAGAAAGACCTCTAGAGGGCCGACGCTTGATGCAGGGATTGTCAATTAACCTAAAACACAAACAAATGTAATATTTTGCGCATAATTAGGAGAAAGACCCATTATTCTATGAGGATACAATTGTAGAAAAATCACTGGACGATGCCACATCCATTAAATATCTAGGAAGATGCGTACGAACCGGTTTAAAGTGGACGACCACAAAACTACTGGCAGTACGGCAGGTGCAAACATGAGATTCATTGGAAAAATCCTCAGGAAGAGTAGTCCACACACAAAAGGGGTAGCTTATAAAATCCTCGTTCGAACAATACTGAGTATTTGACGTCTGACTGGTATCTGTAACAGAATTCCTAGAAGAGTCAATCAATCCTTCTACGTGTATCTCGTGAAAAGACCATGAAGTTAAAATTAGAGAGATTCGAGTTCACTCCGCGGCTTGCCAACAATTCTTCTCCTCTCTGATTACTCACGACAGCAAAAGGAAAGATGAGGGGGTAGTGCTGTGTGAGTGGCAGTGGTACGCAAGCGACCCCCGTCCACACACCCATAAGGTCGTTTGAGGAGTGTAGATGCAGATGGCTGAAAGTGGGAAAAATATCGCGCTTTATGCGATTAAAGAAGGGCATTGGAAGCAGTTAACGAGGGGCAGTGCTGGCGATGTAAGGAGATAAAGAAGTCCGTCAGCCTCATGCACAGGCACCAACGTTGCTGGTTCAAATGGCTCTGAGCACTATGGGACTTTACTGCTGAGGTCATCAGTCCCCTAGAACCTAGAACTACTTAAACCTAACTAACCTAAGGACATCACACACATCCATGCCCGAGGCAGGATTCGAACCTGCGACCGTAGTGGTCGCGCGTTTCCAGACTGTAGCGCCTAGAACCGCTCGGCCACTCCGGCCGGCCCAACGTTGCTGCTCCAGAGGTCACTGCAGGATTGTCTTGCGATTTTGACCTACCACTTTATGTGATTTGAATCATTCGAACAATGTCCTTCCTCTTTAAGAAATGGAAAACTAAAGCTCATGAAAAATTATGGGACATATGTAAAAAAAAAAAGAAAAAGAAAAAAGAAAACCACATCTCTTTGTTGCGAAGAGGCGGCCGTTTTAGTTTGCTGTCGCCTGCTGAGCTGTTGCTTCCGTCCGTTAGAAACCACCATCTCAGTTAATAACATGCTGATTTTCGTATTCATTACTCTAGTCAGAGACTACAGACTTGTCGAAATACTGATCGTACAGGCATAACCTGGTAACAAGATCGTATGCAGACTCACTAGCTGCAGCTTTGGAGTTTTACTCGCGAGAAAGATCCAGCTGATGAACTACAAATCTCCTACCGCACGATGGCTGCAAGCAATTAATCCCCACCACTACCGTTGTCCCCTCCGTTTCCATACTGTCTTTGCAGGCAGGAACCAAGTTATTCTGTATGCACTGTACTTAAGGCTATGAGATCGGAAGACTGAGTTTGCTAAAAATTGTAAATTGTAACTTCCCAAAATTATGAGAGTGGATAGAACTTACGTAGACGAGCATAAAAAACCATCACAAAGAATCTGAAGATATGACGAAACTAATAAAAAGATTCTAGAGAACCGTTGATAAGTTTGGGGCCCATAACAGGTAGGAGATAGAGAAGATCCAAAGAAGAGGAGCATGTTTCGTCATGGGTTCGTTTGGTAAATGCGAGAGCGTCATAAATAAGCTACTACAGCTGAAGTGGTGGCTTACGCTAAAGAACATGCGTTATACATCACAGAGAGGTTTATTGTGGACTTACCATTAGTATACATTCCGAGAAAAGTCAAGCAACACATTACTCACTTACTCAACACATTTCGGCGGAATCTGAGCTCAAATGGAGGCTTACATTCCACCATTCTCGAACGGAATCGGAAAGGATGATGGTAGGGATATGGGTGTAGATACTTGGATCGTCGTGATGAATGAGAAGAACTATCTGACGTCACAGGAGGCCGTGTTTCACTTTAGCGTGGTTGGCAACATATGAAATGTCAGCGTTCGGTGAGTGTGACTGCTATCATTAACGGCTGAATGGAGTAGGTACGTCCTATGGTAACAGTGTGGTGCAGGATTACTGTGTTTTCTTTTTCGAAACTTCAGGACAAAGCCACACTGGGTCTCGAACCCGGAATCCTACCTTTCCTGGGGAAATACCTTCCTGACTGAGCTGTCCAGCCAAGAAACGTGATCGCCCTCACACCTTTAGTTGTGCTAGTGCCCCAACCTACTTCTCATAGTTCACAGAAGTTCTCCTGCGTACAGTGCTGGACTATCATCCTGGAAGAAAGGATGTAGTGGAGAAATGCCTTACACAGGGACCGTACTACTAATCAAGGAATTCGCAGCCTAATGAGTAAGCGCATAGTTTCAGAAGTGAAAGGCCTCTGGATCGAATCTTGTTGCTGTTACTTCTGTTTTGTTTTTCATTCCGACTAACAAGATTCCTGTATTTATTACGACTATGCAAATTAGTAATATTTTATGATTCATTTGTTATTTTCATAATCTTTATCCTGAAAAAAGAAGAAAACTTTTAGTTGTATGAAGATTCTTAACTAATATAATGAGAACTTTCAATTAAATGCCGGCCGGTGTGGCCGAGTGGTTCTAGGCGCTCCAGTCTGGAACCGCGCGACCGCTACGGTCGCAGGTTCGAATCCTGCCTCGGGCATGGATGTGTGTGATGTCCTTAGGTTAGTTAAGTTTAAGGAGTTCTAAGTTCTAGGGGACTGATGACCTCAGATGTTAAGTCCCATAGTGCTCAGAGCCATTTTTCAATTAAATCCGTATTCTAATTTTATTTATATTATTGTATTTACATTTGTGACAGGTATCATAAGGAACACTGCACGAGTCAGATTTCGCGACTTTCCATGCATATCGAAATACATCACCGAATACGGGTGCAAACAACCTATGGTGTATGATTAACTTTTGTGTAGTTTTCTCTAGAAGCTACCTCTCTATTATGTTTGATGATGTATGCGCAGTTTTGTAGCCTTTTTATAAGGATCTTCGCCTGTCTCTAAAAAAGTACAGGCAGCGAGATTCGACCCAAAAACCTTGCGCTTACGAAACTAAGCGCATACTCGCTCCGCTGTGGAAAAAATTTTGAAGTCCTAATCGCGCCCTCCATACCTTGTCAATATGAATCAGATCGATAAGCGGAAGTTAATCGATTTCCTTGTTAGCCACAGCGTACAGGGTTGAATCCTAGTGTGGCAAACCGGCTATTCAGGTTCAGGTGTTCCGTTGCTTCTCTAAATCACGAAAAATAGATATTAGAATGGTTGTTGTGAGAAGGATACCGATTTCTTTCTCCAGGCCGAGCCTGCGATTTGCCTCAAGTGACCTTGTTACTGATAAGGTGAACCGTGATTTTCCTTCAATTGCTGGTCTTTTTACGCCCGGTGACGACTGGTGAAATACCAGTAAGGTCCCCACCCTCAAGAACGCCCACACGTTAGTTTGTAAAGAAGAGCCTGGATCTGGGGGGTATGGAGTATTTTCAACATTTAGGAAAACAAATGTCGAATTTTGAGTAGTCATAAAAATCCCAGTTCCATTCCTGTTAAATCCTATGTAATACCGACTTTCAAATCATTTTCTTGAAAGAAAGACATCTGACTACACTATATTATTTTTACTTTCTCTGAGAGCAAGGGGGTGGAGGCGCGATACCCTCACGTGCGCACACACACACACACACACACACACACACACAGAAGGAGAGAGAGAGAGAGAGAGAGAGAGAGAGAGAGAGAGAGGGGGGGGGGGGAGGGGGGCGCACAGAGAGAGAGAGAGAGAGAGAGAGAGAGAGAGAGAGAGAGAGAGAGAGAGGGGGGGGGGGGGGGGGGGGAGTGTGATTTATCACTCAAATAATTATGCTGGTATGGGCTTAATAGAAGGATAATAAAAAGAGGCTAAGTCACAAGTAATGATTCAGCCATTACTGAATGACGGGACTTCCGAAGTTTTTCGCGCGTGGTTGCCAACGAGGTTTTAGAGTGACCAATCGGGTCACTGCGTTTAATAAACAGTAAACGCAATATTCCTGTTGAGCGCCAAAAATTCATAATTATTAATTACCGCTTGGCTACAAAAACTGTAATCCATCATCAAAACAAATTAAAACCTCGTATTAGTAAGAGAACGAACATTAAGAAAGCTTTGAAAACTGCTCTGCATTCCAAATGTACTCTGATCCCTGAAAAACATGTATTACTTCACATACTGCCACACGCCTCAATTATTTCAATCGGCGGTGTCTGGTTTTGAAGCGAATAGTCTGCGTGTGTATGCGCTACGGAATGCGTCTGCTTTGTACAGTGCCCAGTGTGAGCATGGATTATTTACATGTGTGAGTTATTTTAGCAGCAACTCTGATTTGTCACAGATACCACCATAGAAATCTGTAGTCTAGTTTCCTCAGTGTACACTACGCACAAATACCCACTTTAATGTTCCCCCACTAATCACGGTTGCTGCTACTAACAACAACTGCGACAAACACGATGCATCTGAAAATGCTTATAATTGTGTTTCCTATTTGGTGCCACAGCCACAAATTTATTAAAAGACAATTGGATTTTCCTCCATGGCTGTTTTACGATCACAGCCAATTAGTTAACATGATCAGTTGATTTCGCCGAAGTGCCATTTTTATGTGCTTACTCATCACGTCTTAATTTTACACAGTCGTCTCTGCGGGTGTATACAATGCAAGCCTGTCATCTAAATACGTAACTTCTGTCGTAGCAGATTGGAACGTGTTCAGCGTTCCATATTCGTCAACAATTTAGTTAATTCAACCCGTGGAGAGCAGTATTATGCGCTATATACACTGAAGCGCCAAAGAAACTGGTATAGGCATGTGTATTCAAATACAGAGATACCTAAACAGGCAGAATACGGTGCTACAGTCGGCAACGCCTATACAAGACAACGAGTATCTGGCGCAGTTGCTAGATCGGTTACTGCTGTTACAATGGCAGGTTATCAAGTTTTAAGTGGCTTTGAACGTGGTGTTATAGTAGGCGCACGAGCGATGGGACACAGCATCTCCAAGGAAGCGATGAGGTGGGCATTTTCCCGTACGACCACGAGTGTAGCGTGACTACCAGGAATACTAATAAACATCGAATCTCCGACATCGCTGCGGCCGGAAAAACATCCTGAAAGAACGGAACCGACGATGACTGAAGAGAATCGTTCAACGTGACATAAGTGCAACCCTTTCGCAAAATGCTGCAGATTTTAATGCTGGGCCATCAACAAATGTCAACGGGTGAACCATTCAACGAAACATCATCGATATCGGCTTTCGGAGCCCAAGGCCCGCTCGTGTACCCTTGCTGACTGCACGACACAAAGCTTTACTCCTCGCCTGAGTCCGTAACACCGACATTGGACTGTTGACGACTGGAAACATGTTGCCTTGTCGGAAGAGTCTCCTTTCAAATTGTATCGAGAGGATGGATGTATATGGGTATGGAGACACATCATGAATCCATGGACCCTTCATGTCACCACGAGACTGTTCAAGGTGGCGGAGGCTCTGTAATGGTGTGGGGCGTGTGCAGTTTTAGTGATATGGGACCCCTGATACCTCTAGATACGACTCTGACAGGTGACACGTACGTAAGCATCCTGTCTGATCACCTGCATCCATTCATGTCCACTGTGCATTCCGACGGACTTGGGCAGTTCCAGCTGTACAATGTGACACCTCCCACATCCAAAATTGCTACAGAATGGCTCCAGAAACACTCTTCTCAATTTAAACACTTCCGCTGCCCACGAAACTCCCCAGATATGAACATTATATGTCTGGGATGCCCTGCAACGTGCTCTTTCGGATTTATGGACAGCCCTGCAGGATTAAAGGTGTCAGTTTCCTCCAGGTGTACCAGTTTCTTTGGCTCTTCAGTGTAGATCATGATTTTTTATGTTTACGTGCGTAAGCCACTATGGCTGTAGTGGTCTTTAAGTCGTTGGCGAGTAATGAAGGCGTCTACTATGATAGCACTCATACGCAATGCGTGACAAAAAAGTTAGGCATCAGGAAGACATGATCGAATCTCAACATAACATCATACAATTTCGCATCATCGACGGGAAAATCATTGCAACTGCAATTCTCTGCGGCAATTAAAGCAGTCAACACAATGCATTAGCGGAATTCGTGTTCAGTGTAGCTACCAGACCCACTAGAGCATAAACGGGCCGCCATTGTTGAGTGATCATTGTAAAAAAATAAGGAGTTTCCACGCCCACGTGTAGGACTGTGTTATCAGCACCTGACAGAGTTTGTTGTGGCGTCATTGATGCTCAACAAATGACCTGATGGTCGAAACGTGCAGTATCCAGATTTGTGAGGCATCTGGATACTATAGTGGCACGAAGATGAAGTAAATGGGAACATGACGACAGGGACATTCGCCTTGAAGGTCCCTGGTCGACGACGTCCGACAACCACAAGGTAAGATCGCCGTATTGTGCAACGTTGATCGGAGACCAGCCTAAGCTACACCAGGGTATTACAGTTCCTTACGTAAGCTGCCGTTAACACCACAAAAATGGCTTCGTTTGGAGTGCGGCGTAACCGGTAAGCAAGGACTGTTGATGAATGGCGTCTCACTGTTTCAGCTGTGAATCGCGGTTCTGCATTACCCTGAATGACTATCATCGACGAGTATAGCACCGATCTGGGGAAATGGCCCATTATTCCAATGTTTTGGAGAGGCACAGTGATGTTACTCCTACGTTATGGTATGGGGAGTCATCAGGTATGACATCAGGTCACGGCTGGTAGTGATAAGGGGGAGTCATCAGGTATGACTTCAGGTCACGGCTGGTAGTGATAAGACCACTCTTATAGCACAACAGCACGTCATGGACATCCTGCTTCCTCTTATGTTATCACTCATGCGACAATATAATGGTGTCGTTTTTCAACACGGCAATACTCGTTCACTCATGGTACTTGTCTTCACGAACTGTCTGTTGCGTGGCCTCAAGATCCCCTGGTCGGTCTCTGATAGAACATGTGTGGGAACTCAACTCCGTCCCAGTGTCAGTATCGGATGTGTCACGGACCAAATACAACATTTGTGTGCCAGTTACCCCACAGGAGAGGATACGAAAGGCTTTATGATACCCTTCTCAACCGAACCAGCGCATGCTTCAGTGCTACTTCATACTGATAAGCGAGCTCATACTGCTAAAGTTTTTGTAAATTTGACTCGATATTGTAATCACGGAAATAACATCAGATACCCCTCTCATTCCGTAATGTTTCATTTGCTTCCTGAATGCTTCAATTTTTTTCAAGCACTGTATTTAAATGACGCATGTGCTTTGCACACCACCACAATCAGCTGAACGGGTGAAATAAATGGCTGTGAACGTAGTGTAGCCAAGCTGAAAATGGAATAGTCTTCAATAACAATAATTGATAGTTAATACGTGTCGCTCTTCCGTACATTAAAGATGCGGTCTGCGTCGTCTTTCGGAGATGTCCTGAAGTGTCAGTTTTTTCTTTCACCATAACGGGAAAAACGACTCGCGCACACTGCGTTAAAAAATATGCAGCTCTGTTTGTGACGAGTTCAAGTACAATATTTTAATATACTGGAGATACAGCAACTCAGTACCATATAAAAATCGCTTTAAACGAAAAACCAAATCAAAAATACTACATGAGCGTGTAATTCTTGCTTCCACAGACATTACTTCCAACAGTGATGAGTCAAAATAAGATGACCACTGCCCATCGCGAGACTGAATCCGCCTAGAGGCGTTGCGGTCACTGACACGGTACGGAAGCAGAGACGAATGGGGAATCATACATGTCCTCTTGTCCAACTACCTTTCTGTGGTGTCCTCAACAATAGTGCGACCAATCTCCAGTCCAAGACACGGTAACACATCTCCGTGAACTCAAATGTTAATCACTGAAGGATAGGAATCGTGTTTTTCGCAAATAAGAATTGAGAATCGGCATTTGTGACAAACTGCGGAATGACTCTGCTAGCACCTATGTAAATCTCGCGTAGGCGGGGCGCAGACAAGATCAGGTAATTGAGGGCATACACGTAAGCACATAGACAGTCGTTTTTCCCTCGCTCTGTTTGCTAGTGGGGAAAGGAAATGACTAGTCGTGGTAGAAGATATCCTCCATTATGCAGCGTATGGTGGATTTCCATGTGCATATGCGAGAAATGCAAGCCCGAATATACACATCAAAAAACGTTTTGCATCACCGCGGTTCCCAGAACTCCTGAAGACAGAAGTTGACCGTGGATATTGTATCACAGATACAGTCCCTTTGATTGTTCAGAGGCCGTGCGGTTCTAGGCGCTTCAGTTTGGAACCGCGTGACCGCTACGGTCGCAGGTTCGAATCCTGCCTCGGCCATGTATGTGTGTGATGTCCTTAGGTTAGTTAGGTTTAAGTAGTTCTAAGTTCTAGGGGGACTGATGACCACAGATGTTTAGTCCTATAGTGCTCAGAGCCATTTGAACCATTTTTTGACCAGAGATGTCACTAAACCCGCCCAAAGATGTAAATAACCATGCATGAGCAGCGCCTATTAGACGGAGGGGGTCTGACAGCCGATCAGTACGTCATTCCACCAGGAAGGAGGTACACGGCTCGTGTCGTCTGTAGTTCAACCATGCCTAGACGGTCAATACCGCGGTTCGATCGCGTCCGCATTGTCACTTTGTGCCAGGAAGGGCTCTCAACAATGGAAGTGTTGAGGCATGTCGGAGTGAACCAAAGCGATGTTGTTCGGACATGGAGGAGATACAGAGAGACGGGAACTGTCGATGACATGCTTCGCTAAGGCCGCCCAATGGCTACTACTGCAGTGGATGACCGCTACCTACGGATGACAGCAACGCCACCATGTTGAATAATGCTTTTCCTGCAGCCACAGCACGTCGTACTACGACTCAAACTGTCCGCAATAGCCTGCATGATGCGCAACTTCACTCCCGACGTCCATAGCGGGGTACATCTTTGCAACCACGACACCATGCAGCGCGGTACAGATGGGCCCATCAACATACCGAATGGACCGCTCAGGATTGGCATCAAGTTCTCTTCACCGATGAGTGTCGCACATGCCTTCAAGCAGACAATCGTCGGAGACGTGTTTGGAGGCAACCTGGCCAGGCTGTACGTATTAGACACACTGTCTAGCGAGTGCATCAAGGTCGAGGCTCGCTGACGCTTTGGGGTGGCATTATGTGGGGCCGACGTACGCCGCTGGTGGTCATGGAAGGCGCCATAACGGCTGGACGATACATGAATGCCATCCTCCGATCATTAGTGCAACCATATCAGCAGCATATTGGCGAGGCATTCGCCTTCATGGACGACAATTCGTGCCCCCATCGTGCAGATCTTGAGAATGACTTCCTTCAGGATAACGACATCGCTCGACTAGAGTGGCCAGCATGTCATCCAGACATGAACCCTATAATATGTCTGGGATAGATTGAAAAGGGCTGTTTTTGGATGACGTGACCAACCAACCACTCTGAGGGATCTACGCCGAATCGCGTTGAGGAGGGGGACAATCTGGACCAACAGTGCCTTGATGAGCATGTGGATAGTATACCACGACGAATACAGGCATGCATCAATGCAAGAGGACGTGTTACTGGGTATTAGAGGTACCGGTGTGTACAGCAATCTGGACCACCACCTCTGCAGGTCTCGCTGTATGGTGGTACAACATGCAATGTGTGGTTTTCATCAGCAATAAAAAGGGCGGAAATGATGTTTATGTTGATCTCTATTCCAATTTTCTGTGCAGGTTCCGGAACTCTCGAAACCGAGGTGAGGCAAAACTGTTTCTGATGCGTGTGAACGCAGACGATAGGCAAACCTGCAACTTGTGCTGCTTTTGTAACCGACCACGAACGGAGCTTGTGGAATGTCCTCAGTATGCAAAATCACAACGGGGACAAAAGTGCGAGACGGTCGTTGAAGAGGATTGTGACGATAAATATGATGACAGTTGCAAAAGTCATTGCAGAACCGAATGTCGCACTCGCAAATCCTGTCAGCATCAAACCAACACAAAAGGAGGTGTAGAAGCAGTGAATTGCAGGAGACCTGAAAAACGAAAACCATTCTTCAGTGATTTAAAGGCCCGTAACAGAAAAACGATGTGTCAAAGCCATAAAATTTGGACTACGGAGCAATGGAAGGTATTTGGTAGGATAAGACTTGTATCACAGAGTTACAACTCCTGGCCAAGCTTACGTTTGAAGAGTGAAAAATAGTGTTAGTCTGGTGATTATTTGGCCAGCCATACAGTGCTGTTCCATGGACCCATGCTTGATCTGTAAGGTCGCATTACTGCCACGGATTATGTGATCACTTTCGTCGAGCAGGTCCGTCTCATGGTACAATGTTCTTCGCCACAGGTGACGCTGTGTTCCAAGACGACTGGGCCCCTCCCTTCACGCAGCTCGCATCATCCAGGACTGGTTTTGTGAGCACGAGGATGAACTGTCGGATCTTCCTTGGCCACCACAGTCACCAGAGCTCAACATTATTGATGTCATTCTTTGACATTGCCAATAGGGAGACACGAGATCTGTTGATTTAAAACATGTGTGGATAAAAACCCTACGTCAAGATCGCAAATATTCTTTATTGATTGCCGATTTCGGCTCGCTGACGAGCCATCTTCTCATCTAAAATGAAGAAAATTGCACATAAAAAGTCAACAATACAAAATACATTAAATGTTTTAATTTCTTTTACGCAATACACACCAATCTAAAATCTTTTCAGCGTGTTACAGTCATTACACATCGTCATATTCTTAGATCTAAGTCGTCCCAGTCAAATAAAAATAAATCATATAGGCATAACGCGAAGAATATTACAACATGATACAATAAAAATATGCAGAAACATATGGTGAATAACATGAAATATCTTCCGTAAAATGAAAAATCGTAGTTGATTATGTAAATTGACAACCTTAATCACTAAACAAATATTGTCTCAGTGCCTATTTTGCCACACAAATGTTCAAAACGATCGACAGCAATGATACTTACATTGCCCGTGAGTGGATGTAAACAAAGTATCGCTTCTAATGTTCGTAGCAGGAACACGGATATGTCTGTGTGACAGCTATCAGCCAACTGGCCGAGGTGTAGCTTCATAGCTACCCGAAAACACTAACTGCAAGATGGCACTACCATCCAACTAATTAAATACAGTCGTGACTCTAACAAGACAAAGGATGTTAAGATAATGAACATTTTTTATAAATTTACATTATATAAAAGCGACAAATTAAAACAGCACATTAGCAGTAAATAAACTCTGAGTATTATCCGTTTGTTAAATAATAAAAAAAATGAAAAACAGAAAGTACCGAATGTCAGGGAATTACGACTGGGGACGGAATATTATTTTAAATACAAAAAATATAAGAATATTACTGACCAAAAAATATAAATTCGTAATACTGAATAGTAGGAGGAAATAAAATCGTAAACCGATTTCTAGGTGCCGGATACAATCAGCTCGATGCATGGCTATGATATCCAACCAGTATATATGAGGGTAATCAACAGTAATAGAATATAATACCTAAAGACAATTTTTTAAGGTGATCTTATACTGACCTGTTTGTTACAGAATGTGACATGAATTGCTGACGTGTACAATATATGTCAAAATAAAATAAGCGAATGACTGACTAATGAGCAATATTCCAATTTATTTTGTAATATGTTCGCGACGTCCATCACATTCGAAGACTGAAATCCAGAAGCCTCAGGTTACGATGTTATGTCGTTTACTAATATTCAGTATTAGGAATTAATGTTTTTTGAACAGTAAATATTTTATATTTTTTACATTTTTTGTATTTCAAATAATTTACTGTCTCCGGTCATATCTTTGGAGGTAATTGCCTCACAATCAGTACATCCTGCTTTTTTATTTTTTATTATTTAATAACGAACGGATGATATTTAATGTTTATTTATTACGAATGTACTGTTCTAATTTTTTGCATTTATATAATTTAATTTATAAAAGATTTTAATTATATTAACAAATTTTGTCTTACTACATTCTTATTTTGTCTTACTATATTCAATTACTTGCGTGATGCTACAGCTCAGTCAGTTGGCTGACAGCTGTCACAAGGGACTTCCTTGTTCCTGTTATAAATATTAGAAGTGATAACCTGTTTACATCCACTCACGGGCGATGCAACTATTGTTGCTGTCGATCGTTTGTACACATGTGTGACAATATGGACACTGCAACAACATTTTGTTTAGTGATTAACGTTGTCTATTTGCACAACCAACTACGATTTTTCATTTTACGTACAATATTTTATATTATTCACCATATACTTTTCCATGTTCTTAGTGTGTCACGTTTTAATATTCTTCGCGTTATGCCTATATGATTTATTTTTATTTGACTAGGGCGACTTAGATCTAAGAATATGACGATGTGTAATGGTTGTCACACACTGAACAAAATTTAGGCTGGTAAGTATTTCCTAACGGTAACTAAAATATTTAATGTATTTTGTATTGTTCACTCTTTATATGCAATTTTCTGTACTTTCAATCACAAGATGGCTCGCAGTGGGCCGAAACCGGTAACCAACAAAGAAAATTTGTGAACTTGGCGTAGAATAGTTTTCCCCACATATTTCAACATTACTGAGCCATCCTCGTCTACTTTGAAGAGAAGGGTGCGTGATCGCTATTCAGCTCCACCGTCGTAACCTTGAAAATCATAGAAGACCTGTATTTATCCATTCCGAGACAGCTGGAAGTTGTTTAGGATGCCAACGGGTTTCCTACATCGAATTAGGCATGGTAATGTGCTGTGTTTGTGGGGTATCGATATTGCTGTGTGCCCCCTGTAGATGTAGAAATAATCCGCTAGCTACGCGTGTTAGGAAGCAATATACGCCCCCTGCTACTGTACACGACGAGACAGCCCGCGTGGTGCGCCAGGTCGCTGGGAGGCGGCGACTGCAGCAGCGCGTGTCTTCTGGTCCCGGGCGGTCTCGCAGCCCGCCGGCCTGGCCGGTCGCAGGTATTGATCAGCGCCCACAGCGCAACGCAGGCCGGCGAAGCGCCAGCTAGCCCACGGCGGCGCCGGTGCCTGGCCGCCTCGGTGCCTGGCCGCCTCCCCGCTGTACAGCTACGCACACCACGGCTTGCTCAGCCAGACCTACCACAACCGCCCAGCACACCTGTCGTACGCCACCTACACGTCCACTCACTCACGCCGCCTGCTACTGTCCACAGTAACTGACGACTGCAGGTCACAGGCAGCAAAGAGGATCTGGGAGTGACTCAATTAACTGCTGCTGGGACTCCAACGCTGTCCTAGCACGGGACGCAGACGTGGATGTGGTCGAGGTCTGTAACGTCACAACGTGGCATTTCAAGCCCCGAAGCGTGTAAGACTGGATCAGACACGTCACTGGTCGGTTGTTCCCGCTGCGAGAGTCGAAAGGGCGAACTCTACAAGGCAATCGTCAAAGTGCAAATTCCCCTACGCGCAAGTTAACGAACCTTGGTCGGCAGTCACAAATCCCATGTCCACTTCGTAAGATATTTTCAAGAGACGAACATTCGTCTCTAAAGTCCAACATGTGAAGACACTGAGCGACAGCAACCGCAATACTTGACTGATTCCACAGGTACGCTCCAGCAACTGATACCAGTAGAATAAACCGCTTACAGTAATTCTACAATTCTTTATTTGTGTACAGTGTTAATCTCTTATACGATTAATTATTTACGAGGGTTATTCGGAAAGTAAGAAACGATCGGTCGCGAAATGGAAAATACAGCGAAAATATAATGAAGCTTTGCACAATGTGTTGGGCACTGTGTCTAGTATGCCCGTCGATCGCATCATGTCGCTCTTTTCAGTTCTGAGCTCACAATGAGAACGTAAAGATGGTTAGAAATTAGCGTCTCCCGCCAATTATGAAGGCCTGGTGAAAGATTTCGCCTGAAGCTATGCAATCCACATAAAATAACTGTCATGCGGTTCGTTCTACACGACAATTCTCGGCCGTACACTGCAGGGGCAATGAAGATGCTCCTGCAGCGTTTCCGACGGGAAGTGTTTGATCACCCACAATACAGCCCAAAATTGGCTACCCCTGAGGTTCATCTCTGCTGAAATGAACCGCTGACTATGAAGACAATATTTTGACACAGACAACGAGCTGCAGTTCAGAGTAGAAAATTGTCGAAAAACACTGGCGGCTGTCTTCTATAACGAGGGAATTGAAAAGTTGGTACAACGCTACGACAGATGTCTGTAGCCAACTGTTTCAAATAAAACAGTTTTGATTTTCACTGTGGTTCCCATTTCGCGACCTATCGTTCCTTACTTTCCGAATAGCCCTTGTATTTCCAATGATGAACACCATAAATCTTACTCGAGTGAAATATGACTGGCCCCTGTTAACACTCTCATCATAACAGTAAGAAAATCAATTTGTTTGTGTTATTTGTAGTGATAATATGTGATTAAGAAATACCGGGTGTACACAAAGTCCGGGAACACTTTCAATTATTTATTGCACAAGAACAAAACATGGTACAGATGTCATACATATTATATTTTGAAGAGAAACTCTGAAAGATTTTTATTTTTACAAGCAAACATTCGATGTACGAACCATGAGTGACCCGGCAGACGTCAATACGATAATCGAATTCTTGCCATACCCGTCCGAGCATGGCATCGTCGACTGTGGCAGTCGCTTCCCCTATTCTCTCCCGGAGCTCTGCTACATCACGTGATGGAGGCGGTACATACACCAGATCTTCAATGTGTCCTCACAGAAAAAAGTCACACGGAGTGAGATCTGGTGATCGGCCACGCCATTTCATGAAACAGCTGTCACTTCACTTACACTGGGACGTTTGCTTCTCTTTGCCGGGCACAAGCAACCCGTCGTAAAGAATTTGTTTTGTCAGTTGTAAATGGCCTTCCTTGTTGGTGGCCTCTTAGCGTACTTGGTTCTAAACATCCGCTGAACAGCTGTAGCACACTTATCTTTAGCAGGCCGCTGTGGCCGAGCGGTTCTAGGCGCTTCAGTCCGGAACCGCGCTGCTGCTATGCTCGCAGGTTCGAATCCCGCCTCGGGCATGGATGTGTGTGATGTCCCTGGGTTACTTAGATTTAAGTAGTTCTAAGTCTAGGGGACTGATGATCTCAGATAGTGCTTAGAACCATTTGAACACTTGTTTTTGTCGAACTCTCCAACACCCAGAAAGCTCGCTCCGCACCTGAACTCGCCAAGTTTGCGACTAGCTCTGACTATCAGCAAATTACCAAACCACACTGTGGCGGTATACATGGAAAAAAAAAAACTTTCAGCGTTTCTCTTCAAAATGACATAGTATGATATCTGTATAATGTTTGGTTATGTCCAATAAATAATTGAAAGTGTTCCCGGACTTTATGCACACCCTGTAGTGAGATTATTGAAAATTCACAGTTAACAAACATGCACTCGTAAATATGAGGGGCGATCAAAAACTTCCTGTTTGAGATGTTGCTGCAGCGTAAATGCAACGTAGCACGACTCCGATGCGGCTATGTAACCACAGACATGCAGACAGGGGATTAGTGTGGGTTCGCGTGTTTCCGACGTGAGTGCGTTGTTGCAGGCGACCAAAGTCGGTGCTTCGACGATGTAGTGGTGTTATCCGTCGTCCCTTCGTCCCAAGAAGCTCTGCTGGATAGGTGATACTCTCCCTGTTCTCTGATTACTGCGACGAGGCTTCTGCTGTTGCTGATTCTTGATAACTACATCCCCATATCGCAAATTTCGTAACGCACAAGTTACGCCAACTCAAGTTGGAAACCACCCGCCCTATAGTCCTGATCTCTCAAATGTTCAAATGCGTGTGAATTCCTAAGGGACCAAGCTGTTGAGGTCATCGGTCCCTAGACTTACACAATACTTAAACTAACTTATGCTAACAGCAGCAACAACAACAACACACACACACACACACACACACACACACACACACACACACACACACACACACACACACATGCCCGACGGAGGACTCCAACCTCCGGCGGGAGGGGCCGCGCAGTCCGTGACAGGGCGCCTCAAACCGCACGGCCACTGCGCGCGGCTCCTGATCTCTCACCATGTGATTGTCGCGCCTTCGGCCTCCTAAAAAAGACCTTCAAAATCAGTGATTCCTGTCGGACGCTGATGTGCAGCAAGAGGTTAAGGACTTCTTCATGCAGGAGGACACGGTATTTTACCAAACGGGTATTTCAGGCTGGTGAATCAGTGGAATGATTACCTCTGTGCTCACGGGAACTTTGCCTGATTGGTATACCTATAGTGGATTGTATGGTCTTCAAACGGAACCTTTTGAATGCTCCTTAGATATTAAATATCAATGCAACCGACTAAGTTGCTGGAAAGCTGGAGGCCAAATAAATACAATAAATTAAGAAGGTCAGACGAGTCAGATTTTTGATTCGTGGAGAGGAACATCGTCAATGAGATGTATAACCGTTTTTAAGTCAGAAGCAGAACTCAATCACATGGTTTGCAGTTCAAGCTCATATTTGTGGAGTTTTGTAATATAACTTACGTCCTATGAATATATGCTGCCAATAGCTTGGCACGCTAGATACGCTGAAGTTAAACAACGTCGGTTTGTACCTGGATGGGCGATCACCTACGAACACTAGATTCGTTTCCTCACAAGGGAACCTCCCCATCGCACCCCCCTCAGATTTAGTTATAAGTTGGCACAGGGATATGCCATGAAAAACTGAACACAGATCAATTGAGAAAACAGGAAGAAATTGTGTGGAACTATGAAAAAATAAGCGAAATATACAAACTGAGTAGTCCATGCGCAACGTAGGCAACATCAAGGAGAGTACCAGCTTACGAGCGCCGTGGTCCCGTAGCTAGCGTGAGCAGCTGCGGAACGAGAGGTCCACGGTTCAAATCTTCTCTCGAGGGAAAAGTTTAATTTTTTATTTTCAGACAATTATCAAAGTTCAGGCTCTCACACATAATCAACTTCGCTCTCCAAAATTCCAGGGCATGTTCAGGTTTGCTTGGACATATGCACAATTTTACGGTCTACACACGGAAAAATTTGAAAACGTTAAAAACATGTTTTGACAGAGCGCAGGGAAAAGTGTGCGACTGTGAAACTGTTGCATTCATTTGTTGCAGTTTATGTGACAAACTCGTGTGTTTTCATCACTTTTTTGGGAGTGATTATCACATCCACAAGAAACCTAAATCGGGCAAGGTAGAAGAATCTTTTTACCCATTCGCCTAGTGTGTAAGTTAGGTGGGTCGACAACATATTCCTGTCATGTGACGCACATGCCGTCACCAGTGTCGTATAGAATATATCAGACGTGTTTTCCTGTGGAGGAATCGGTTGACCTATGAACTTGCGACCAACTGTTTTCGGTTCCCATTGGAGAGGCACGTCCTTTCGTCTACTAATCGCACGGTTTTGCGGTGCGGTCGCAAAACACAGACACTAAACTTATTACAGTGAACAGAGACGTCAATGAATGAACGGTCAGATCGTCACTTTGCGAAAGTAAAGAAAGTAAAATTCTCACTTAAGAGAGGACTCGAATCAAAGACCTCTCGTTCCGCAGTTGCTCACTCTAACCACGGGACCACGGCGTTCATCAGCTTATATTGTCCTTAAAGTTGCTTATCTTGCACATGGACTACTCAGTTTGTATATTTTGCTTATTTTTTTCATAGTTCCACACAACTTCTTCCTGTTTTCTCGATTGATCTGTGTTCAGTTTTTCAAGGCCTATCCACTGTGTCAATTTATAACTAAATCTGAGGGGGGTGCGATGGGGAGGTTCCCTTGTCAGGAATACCCAAGCCGCCGACGTGGCGTCCAACTGGAAGACTTGCACCAGACCGTTGACCCATACGACATTATTTTTTAAAAAGCGCCGTTTCAAAGCATTAATATATTGCCTCTGTCTCTGAAACGAGTCATTTTGATACGATTTTTGTAATAAAATTACGGGAAACGTCGTATTGATGGCTAGCGTATTTTCGTCTTTGGTTGTGTTCTTCTCATAATTTGAGCGTTATGAATGTATACCGTTTTAAGGCAACGGCGCACTGAAAATTAATCGTTCTTGGTACACAATTAAATAGATGTTAGTTAATGACATATAGCCGTTTAAAGCCGTTGTATTACGACGGTTCACTGTATGTAGTCAATAGAATCGCCGAATTGCGAACAGAAAGATTACTGGTTTGCGCACTAGTACCAGTAATTTTTTTTTATTCGGCTTCATATTTTCTAAAAGATTCTCCACGTTTCTACAAGCAGATATCTAATAAAAATGACCTTACGCTTTTAATAAAAAGTGAAACTGATGAAATAATTTTTATCCTTTATGGAAAACTACAGTAAATTTGCATAATAATATTTCTAATACTAATTTTTAAAGCTGGTGTTCTTACTGACTTTTTATGGAGCTTTCCTTTTTGTCTTTTATCATGCTCATAGTTATCGAAGTGTTTATAATGTATACTAGATAAAGAATGAAATGGGTGCCATAACATAGTCAAGGGAGAAAATGTGAACCTTGATAAATCTAATGTAGCAGTTCTCCGCGCATCCGTTTTCGTAAACAAACTGTGCTATTTCCATTTTGGATACAGCCGAGAAGTGCCGCTGGAGAGCGCTGCGATCGCAAATCACGATGAGGAGCACATTTCGTGTGAAGTACCAGCTTGTTTTTAAGCACCAACCACGGTGAAAACCACGTTTGGCGTGCTTCGCGATGAGAACCACGTTTGACGTGCTTCGCGATGAGAACCACGTTCCGTGTAAAGACGACTTAACGGTAGTTAGCGCCACGCTGTCTGTAGTTTACCCACTACCACTGGCGAAATATCAACAATCGCGATGGCCCCACAGATATTCATTTGGGTTACGACCATAGAAATTTACGGGCCAAAGAAATACTATGAATTCTCGTTCATGGACAGAATATCTGGAAAGTTCTAGCATGATAAACCAAGAGTCGGTCCATCCTTCCTGTAAATCAGAAAACAAAACTGCTGTTTTTGTACAAAATTATTAAATCGAGATAAGCTGCCATAATTTAACATCATTTACATAGTTTTAAATGCAGTGATTTTAGGTCATATCCAGTTCTCGTCCATAGGAATTTAAGATACTCGCCTATTTATTAATAAAAAGTTAATTACTGCAATGAAACAGGTTACAGACAAGTTTTTGTTGAGATAGGTTGGGCCTTCCACTGTAGTATACATGTTGTTCTTTACGTATGCCTGCAGTCATCGTTCCTCGCGTCTTATGGCAAAGGAGCTACACATTTTCAACGATGTTTATTCACAATAGTGGCTTTATTACACTCACAACCTATTTTCGCTAAGAGATACGCAAAGAAATGAGTAGTTTCAGAAACAACAGAGCACTCCGCCATGAAATTCTTCAGAGGCGAACGAAAACGTATATAGGGTGTTTAGAAATCCCCGTTACAAACTTCTGCGACTTGTGGAGGGGAGCAAGTACATTATATTTTGAATAGGAATACATGTCGTTCTACGATGGTTTCATATCAAGTGTGTAACGGGTCCACTTCTGCTGAGGGAAAGAGAAAAGTCTCAGAGCTGCTTGTCCTGGTATGTAATAGGAAGACAGGATAACGTGTACTACATCAAACAGTCACCTGATGTACCTTAACGTCTGCCTTGCGAAGTTTAATTTACGAGACTCCTGTAGACACAGAAAAAGACCTCCTGGCACGAGTTCTGGCAGCTGCACTGGAAACTAAGACACCAGGTGGGGTGGAGAGTGTGTACCGGAACGTGCCTCGTAGGTACAATGTCTGTAACAGCATTGGTGGTCGCCACATCGATCCGCTGTTGTAATGCATCAGTACTGTTCTGCACGTGCTGTAAGCTGGATTCTTTTTTGTTTTGGAACAACATAAACACATAAGGGTTTAAGTGTTAATACAAACAACTGTGCTTACGTGATAAATGGGTATTTCGTTATGTTTCCTTCCGAACTATTACTTAATAATTGTGTTGTGTCATGTGCAATTCAATCCCTCAAGCAGAAGTGGAGGAGTTAAACACCCACACTGAAACCGTCGCAGAGCGGAAACGATACGTTGCCGGACATAAGTTCCTATTCAAAACATTAGGTATTCATTCCCCTCTACAGGTCCTAGAAGTTTGCAATGGGAATTTCCGAACATTTTGCATACAGTTTTAACGGTGTTTCATTCTCATTTTATCGGACGGGCGTGTTCCTTAGTACTATTTTAAATAAATGTTGATAACTATTCGATGCATTCCATACAAGAGTTTTACGTAAGCACCCCAGAAAAATTTTACATCATCTGGAAATGTTGTATTCGAGTATGTGTCAAGTTTTTGTAGAAATCATTTCTGTCCAGAAAACAGATTCAATCTGAAAAACATCGTAAGGTGAAACAAAGCAAGAAGGACCAAATTTTGTATTTTTACAGAAGAGAAACTGAGTAACTGGAAGGAAAAATGTTAGAACATCCATCCCAATAAGCACCTTTGTGGGCAGATGCACTGTCATGTTGAAAGAAACTTTTCGTTTCTGTTATGAATGCCTCTGTTCAAGTAAATCATCTATCTGGTAGAGAAGACTTGCGCAGTATTCCTCATTTATTGTTTTACTCTTTGCATGATAATCAAAAAGAAGACTCTCTCCAATATCGTAGAAATCATTAGGCATAACCTTTCTGGCACATGAAATTATCTTCACTTTTTCTGTGGAGGTTTATCGTCGTCAACTCAACGCTTTGCTGTTTCGCTTTTAGCGTGAAGGGTGAACGAAGTTTTCATCCTCAGTAAATAGTTGTGACTATACGAGTCACAGTCTCCACTGAAATGTAATGAACTTAGATAAATGGTGAAAGATGCATTTTAAGTTGCAACCTTCTACAGTTGGCGGATGTGATCAAACAGTAGTGGCGGAAAGGGCCTTTGCTGTGCAAGGACTGTCCCTTCTGTTTTTGTTGGCCATGAGGGCATCAACTCTTGTGTAGGATAGTAACCTGTGGTACTGTGCAGACACAGCATTGCCACAGGAATGTTGGCAACGTGAATCGATACCACAGATATTAGCGTGAGCTCGCTCCAGTCAGCAACGAGGTACGGGATGCGGACCTGAAGACCACGCCTCCCTTCTCAGCACAGCGGCGCCCTCACGCTGAGGTCAATATAGTACTGAGCTAGCAAGGACTCAGTTCGAGGCATCAGTTACAGCAGTCAACATCATCGTCCTGGGGCAACGAATAGTCAAAAGTATCAAGTATCAGATGAAGTTGTAGTGTTGTTCAACATCATCGTATAGGAGCAACGAATAGTCAAAGTTTCAGACAAACTTGTAGTGTTGTCCACGTTGAACATTGCACTGCAAGAGAACAGTTTGTTAATTAGTGTATCAAGTGCCGGTTTGCTAGTCCATGACAGTTGTACTCTATCCAGGACTCCTATGGCAAAGGAGATTATCAAAGATACGTAAATCTTTTATTCATTTATGTGTTAAAGCGAACTAATATTTCATGTGTTCTAGTTTGATGTGTCATCTCAACTAGCAATCAAAGAACCCATAGTTGTCCCCGGACGAAAGTAGTTTCGCCTGGTCACAACATAACCTATGAGTTCAATAAATGTGTGTTCAGCGCAAGTGGACAAGTCTTACTTTTATTTCATCCAATCACGAAAAATATTTAAACATTTAAGAATGCTTAGCAATTATCACATCAAAAATGTGATAGAATTTCTTATACTCAAGCTCTTAAAATAAATTTGACTCTTATTCAACGGGTCTCAACATTGTTGCCAAATTAGATTCCGCATTTCTTTGTGATTTTCATTTAACAAATGCCGTACCCATTTTATATAAAGCTTTCTTTTAGTTAATTCCTTACTGTAAAACGCGCCATGCATTCTCTTCTAGTATGTCTACCGAATAAACTTTTCACACTCCTTCGGTTAAAGGCCGCTCAACAGAATTCTGTACATTTCATCGGTATTTTAACTTGTGGTTGAAGCTTGGGGACGTGCTTCACGTAAAGCACTTCAAGATAAGTGCAGCGGCATCTGAATTTAGTTGCCATTTCTTTCAGCTGTTCAAAATAAACTTCTTATATACCTTCAGCATCTTCGCATAAATTTCCGTTTGTGATAAATCGTCCAAAATCAAAAATTTTTTACAGCGCAGTCCTATCTCAGATTAACCTTTTTAACGTAACGCCGTGTAAAGCAAAGTATTCTGTGGCCTAGCTATCACCCTTAGCTTACTGCATTTCATGTTCCGGTATAACAAAGTAGAAGTTCCTTTGACATCAGCACTGTCTCAATGGTAGGTTGACAAAGTTTCATCGTCTTGACCTAAAGAGCGACTCTTGACTCCACGCTCCTCCTTTCGAGGGGAAAGCCATCTATTTCAGAGTATCTTCCTGAGTTTTTGACTAATTGGGTTACATTTACGCGGCTTAGTCTCGAAGTAAGGTCCCTTCGATTATGAAAAATTACTCGGTAAAAGAATCTTTTAGTGGTTGTTTTAGTTTCACACAAACGTTCTTCACTTTTCCACGTCATCCCTCGCTTCTATGCTATTTTGTCTCCCTCTAAATTGAACCAGTTGACGACAGTGGTCTCGAATGCCCCGTTATCTTCGAACTGTTTTCTACCAAACCAATGGCCCAAGTACGACGAGAAGCAAGATCAGAATATGAAGTGGGTGATAGAAAAGTTGTCGAGGAGTAGGGCTATCCTCGACGAAAGTTTCCTGTTCAATCGATTTCTGATGACATGTCTCAGTTTGGTGAGTGATTTGCAACTGACGTCAGCCGTAAATCTTCACCAAAGTTCCATGAAGTCAGCCAAAAAGAACGCCCTATTCATCCCAGAAAACAGTAGCCTTCATTTTTTAACTCTAGTGATGACTCGAAGATGGCTATTTCGGTTTTGCGTTTGTGTAGATTACGCAGAAAGACGGAGTTGAAGACCAACGGCATGGCGGAACTGGCGGCCCTGGTTTTAGATTAAATATCGACACGTAGCTTCTGTTCTCCACTATAGGGGCGGCTGAATATTAACTCACCAACACACCTGGCAAGCGCAACGCTTTAAATGCCAATCGCCTTACAAATTCAAATAACGACGTCGAATTGTCAAACGAAACTTCCCCAGGAGAGTAGAGTTAAATGCTCAGAATATCGCAGTGATGCCTCAATGATTCTGTGGGTGGCAAAAATTCGAGAAGAAAGAGTGAATAAATATGAGTAGCCACATGCAGCGTAAGAACTATGAGACAAGCTGAAGACCTTGAGAGACTAGAACAAGAACTGCGAGACATTAAATGGGATATACTGGTCTTTGACGCACGTACACAAGGAGAAAAGGCTCAGACTCTTCCATCACGTCACGACGGCTTAAGAAATAGTGGGGATGCTTCTGCAAATAAAGCTGCTATTCTAGTCAACACGAATCCCAAAGAATTCATATACAAGATGGTTTGCGTTCCTCCTAGAATGATATACAATGTTCTCAAATTGAACAAAAAAGTTACAGGTCATTCGAATTTACCTTCCAATCAACAATCCTGTTGAAGATAAGGTTGAGCGATTAAACGAAGATATCACTAAAGCAAAAGACTCTGAGAAGACACAACTGGATATCATCATGGGTGATTTCAATGCAAAAGTAGGACAAAAGAAAGATGCAGACCAATGGAACAATGATTACTTTGGGTTAAGTAGCAGGAATGAAAGAGATGAACGAATGAGAGAATATCTTAGAGCTGAAGATCTCTATTGCGTGAATGCCTTCTTTAAGAAGCTCATACAACTTAAATGGACATGGAAGAGCCCTGATGGTCAAAGCAAAAACAAATTGACTTCATTCACACCAACAAAGAACAGAAATGCATAAACACACAAATGAGGTAAGCAACCATTCCCACTTTGTGACTGGGGAGAAACAAAGCCCATTGGACGTAGAAAAATGCCACACAAGATCATACGATAGTAGCCGATACATTACATAAATACCCTAAATGTTCGTTTGTGACATTTTGTATGTATTCTTATACGTTACGTTAGTGGCTATGGTGGTCTAGCGGAAGGGCAGTAGACTTTGGTCCTGGAGGCACCAGGTTCGATCCCGGCAGGAACTGGGATTTTTGCTCATTGCAGACAGTCAGGACAGCCCCAGGTCTACTATGCCTGGTACCAAATTGGAGGATCTTTCTCAGGGGTAAAAGGCAGCTGGGGTGATAGGCCCCCCCCCCCCCCTTGCGTCTGTACTCTACCTGCGGCCAGGCCGGAGGGCTGTTCAGAGTTTTAATGTGTCAAAAAGCCATACAACAAATAAATTTAGAGAGCGCAGGGATTTGCCTGCAGGGGAGCAGCGTTCGTTAGAAATTAGAATTGTGGGGTTCGCAGAAGTCGCAAGTAATCTTTTCTTTACTTTTACGTGTTTCATTTGTCCAGCGGAAGCATCTTCAGAACTGTGGAAAAAAAGTGTGTTACACAACCATACAATAAGATAAATTCACAGGTGTATCTTACAACGTTATAAGTTACAACATTAGCCGAGGGCTACACTTTCAAGTATCAAGCTATGTATAGCGCCGCCGTCATACATAAAATTGAGAACGTTGGTTGTGTACAATTAACGTAAACTCTCTGGCCAGCTACAGGCGCATTCTAAGATTACAGAACAAGACACATAATTGAGCGAGTCAACGCCCTATTAATATGTGCTTTGGTTGAAACTACCTTATAGAGCCTAAAATAAAGCAATGCAATACAAAAAACTATCACTAAACTATGGCAAATATCCGCAGCTTTTTCGGGCATTCACACACACAAGTCTAAAAACCGTACCTGGTTGTTAATATAATTTTAAAAAGACATAGTAAAATTACAAATTAAAATTATAATTGCCACATTAGTTGTTGGTCGTTTTTAATGACCACTCACATATACGACATCCGCACGCCAACTTCCGAAAAAACGGAATTTATTTCTTTTTTATGTCAATTTAGAAGGTACTTATAACCAGTTATGAATGTTAGTAATGTGTTCATGCCCGTAAAAGTCGCGACCTTTTTCCGTGTTTATGATGTCAGCATTAATTGTCTTCCTAATTGGAGTCTGGTATAAATGCGAAAGTTCCGTGCAATTTGAAATTTGTTACCTTCATGAGTTTAAGCATACACGTACGCTGAGGTGACTAATATCGTGTCGGACCTGCTTTTGCCCGGCGTAGTGCAGCAACTCGACGTGTCACGTACTCAATAAGTCGCTGGAAGGCCCCAACAGAAATACTGAGCCATGCTGCCCCTATGGCGGTCCATTATTGGGAAAGTGTTGCCAGTGCAGGATTTTGTCCGCGAACTCGCTTTTCGATTGTGTCCCATAAACGTTCGATGCGGTTCCTGTCGGGCGATTTGGGTGGCCAAATCATTCGCTCGAATTGTGCGGAATATTCTTCAAACAAATCGCGATCAGCTGTGGCCCGGTGACATCGTGCACTGTCAGTCATAAAAATTCCGTCGTTTATGGGATGATGAAGTCCACGAATGGCTGCAAATGGTCTCCACGTAGCCAAACATAACCAATTCCAGTCGGTTCAAATAGACACGTAAATACAGCCCACACCTTATGGAGTCATCACTTGGATCCATGGGTTCGAGGGGTCTTTGGCACACACGAACACTACCATCAGCTTTTACCAACTGAAATCGGAACTCATCTGACCAGGCCACGGTTTTTCATTCGTCTAGGGACCAACCGATATGGTCCCGAGCCCAGAAGACGTGCTGCAGGCGGTGTCGTGCTGGTAGCAAAGGTACTCGCGTCGGTCGTCTGTTGGCATAGCCCATTAACGACAAATTTCGCCGAACTGTCTTAACGAGTAAGTTCGATGTACTTCCAACATCGGTTTCTACTGTTGTTTCACGCAGTGTTGCTTCTCTGTTAGCTCTGACAACTCTACACAAATGCCACTGCTCTCGGTCGTCAAGTGAAGGCTGTTAGCCATTGCTTTATCCATGGTGAGAGGAAATGTCTGAAATCTGATGAGAGGTAATGGCTTAAATTTGGCATTCCCGGGACACTCATGACACTGTAAGATTCAGAATACTGAATTCCCTAACGATTTCTGAAATATAATGTCCCATGCGTCTAGCTCCAACTAGCATTCTACGTTCAAGGCCGGTTACATCCAGTCGTGCGTCCATAATTAGTCGAAAACCTTTTCACATTAATCACCTGAGTACATATGACAGCTCCGCCAATGTACTGTCCTTTTATAACTTGTGTACGAGTCACTATCGCCATCTGTATACGTGCATATCGCTGTCCTATGACTTTTGTGATCTTAGTGTATATGTACGAAACATGTACGTCGTAAATAAATTTTAGTATATTGTAAATACTTTCCTTTCGACATATTGCACTCTAATAACTAAAGACGTAGGAGGAATAATGTCACCAGGCCTGAAGATTATGTTTGATATACATTAATATAGGTTAGCTTTAATGATATTAATAACATGCTACGTACATGACACACATACATTAACGCCTGTAAAAGTGGCAATTATAATTCAGTTTTTAATTTTAACAACATCTTTTGAAGACCAACGGCCTTGCCGTAGTAGTAACACCGGTTCCCATCACGTCACCGAAGTTAAGCGCTGTCGGGCTGGGCTAGCACTTGGATGGGTGACCATTCGATCTGCCGAGCGCTGTTGGCAAGCGGGGTCACTCAGCCCTTGTGAGGCAAATTGAGGAGCTACTTGACTGAGAAGTTGCGGCTCTGGTCTTTTAAACTGACGGTCGGGAGAGCGGTGTGCTGACCACATGCCGCTCCATATCCGCATCAAGCGACGCCTATGGGCTGAGAATGACACGGCGGCCGGTCGGTAACGTTGGGCCTTCCAAGGCCTGTTCGGACGGAGTTAAGTTTTTTACATATTTTGAAAGTTATTGTAATAAAAAAAACATACTTTTTAGCCTTGTGTGTATGAACGCCCGAAATAGCGGAGGATGTTTGTTAATTTATTAATTTTTTTTTTTTACTTCAGGTTTCACGAGGTAGTTTCAACCAAAGCTCAAATCGACAGGGCTTTGACTCGCTCAACAAGAAATGATATGTCTTGCTGTTTAATATTACAATGAATTTGACCAGAGAGTTTATGGAAACTGTTTATAACACACTTACTCCATTTTAAGCACGACGGCGGCGTTATACACAGCCCGATATCTGTAACTTGTGGCCCTTAGCTTCGTGATGTAATTTATCACGCTGTAAGCTGAATCTGTGAAATTATCTTATTGTATGGTGGTGTAACACATTGTATTTCCACAGTTCTGAAGATGTTCGCTTTGGTCGAGTGATACACGTAATAATAAAAAGTTACATGCGACTTGCGACTGCGCTGCAGTCTTAATCAATGAAACTACCTCGAACAACAGGGTAGAACAAAACTAGCAGGAACAATGATGAGGCGGAGGAACAGAAACGATGCGGAATGCGAAGGAAAGGCAACAACAACTGCACGATCAACTTTTAACGAAATTGCTAAAGTTCTGTGTAGTAATTGGAAACACGTAATGCAGTTTGCATCAGGCGCTGAGTGCCAACGGCAGAGCGGCTGCGTATTCGCAGTTAAGACACCGCCATGGCCGAAATAGCAGCCAAGGCTGCGGTGGGTGGAGAGCAAGGGAACTGCGGTTGCGCACCGGCAGCTGGCAATGCTCCGGGCGTGTCTTCCAGAGGCCGCTGGCCAATCGATTCTGAAGGCTCAGCTCCCTAGAAGTGGTGGCTAAACGTACGCCAGTGCGGATTAGCCAGTTCGAATCGAGCCAGCACTAAATTTTTAGTCTCCAAAATTTGGTCAGCGCAGGAAATTGGTAGGAGTATAGTCAGTCATTTCCAGACTGTGCATCGCTGTTCTGGTTACATTTGAGCTCGTGGTACGTAGTAATAGTAGTCATAAAAGCGTTATCTTCATCCCAGTGACCAGCTTTGAGACGGGTGTACTCATGTCTTAGCGGCGCCTTTGGAGCCACATCTGTACACTCATTGCTTGTCATTCTGGTCATTTAACTACAGTGCGAAACGTAAATTCGTAGGCTTTCAAGACCAGTGCCAACTGGAATAGAACTATTTTGGGTATTACGCAAAGTCATTATTGAACATTAAAATAAACACAGCACTGATCTATCGACCGTTTTTGCGCCGGTCCTCTTCAGGGCAAATACACTCGTTAGCCGCCCTGAAGAAAACCGCTCCAAGGACTGTCAAAGTGATGGTGGTAGCGAGTGGTTATAATTGGAGTGCAGCTACCTACACAGGTATTATTGTATTACTGTAATTACTGTATGGCAGCGAAGATTGGTAGACACGCTAATGTGTTAATGCGGAACCAACTCACGCAGGAAAAATATCAGTTCTAGTATTGGGTTTCAGGTGCAAATCAGGCGCTGTGAATGCTAGAAAGAGGTGAAGAAATGTTTCCGCATGTAATCGATCAGGAACGGGACGTGGGCAGAAAACATCAAACAACTGAGAAAGGCGTAATGTTGATTTTATCATTAACTGCCGCCTACAGAATTTGTTCGAAATGAACATCGGAGACGTCGATGAGACGCTGTACGGCGCCAGATGTGCGCCGGGTGGCCAAAACTGGAACTATTTTTTTTTTCCCGACGTTCATTAGTTCTGCATTAACGCATTAGCGTATCTACCGAGTTTCGCTACCATACAATACTTACAGCCCACATTGGACGTCCGTGAGTACCCGCACTTTAATTTTAACCACCCAGTACATTTGTTTCAGTGTTTTATAACGCCGTAGCGTAGCAGCCACACTGATATTATTCGAACAGAGGGATAAGCTTCAACATGAAAACGCTTATCAATAAAAGTAGTTGCTACTGTTGCTATGTTACAACTTGTCTTTGGGCATTTTGATAGTCAAAGCGTTAAAGTCAGTTCTCAGATTCGCTGATGGGTGTGTAGAATGAGGTGACATTGTGTCAAAATTTATAAGACTGTCCTGCACTACCGATGGATGACTTCGTCGCACTCAAAGATGGTGTGCAGAGCGCCTATTACGACAGACGATGACATTCTGGAAATGGTTCAGAGCTCAAAAGGTCACATCGATTTGGACGATGACGACAGCAGAGTCAACATTTTAGTTTCTGTGCTATCCTTTCTATTCGACGTGGCACTAGGAAATGGGTGGGGTGGGGGGTGGGGGGGGGGGGGCTGGCGGGTTCCTCGCTCGGTCGCTTATTACACCCGGTAAAGATCCCCGGCATTCATTCTGACAGCAGGCTGAGTGGACATGAGGCCGTACTGGCGAGATTGGAATGATGAAAAATCGCCGCCCCGGTCATGTGGTAGAGCCTAGTGCTGTATCCGCTAGGCCATCACGCCCACCTGCTGTACCTTCCTGCAAGAGTGGATTTTAGCACTATTGCATTACTGCACTTTAATCTCACGATATCGGAAAAGTAATCTTTTTTTTTTCCCTTCCGCCGCACTCTTTAATTTAACACGAAGGAATATTTCGCGTCTCCTCATGTTCGTGTTAAGCTTTGTCGCTGTATTAGACTGCACGCTACAGTTCATGGAAGCAAGATGTATAACAACTGAAGCGCCCGGGCAAGATAATGGTAAGCCGCATTAACTAAATTTTACAGCAGACACACATGAAGATTCAAAAAAAATTCATAAATCAGGAGATGGACATAAGAGGTATGTTTACTTTATTATAGGGCTCTACATACACAGTGTTTCATTCAAGTTACACACTTCTAGAGCTTGTAGGTACGACTTTGTAGATCGAGTTGTCTCTAGGAACCCATGTCCGGAAACGTCATCCAACGACAATACAGAGGGTCAAAGTTACAGGCACCAGCGCCTGTAAATGTATGTTATGTACATACAAGATGACTCGGTGATGAGGTTACAAACATTCAAGGATGATGGAGACGGATAAACGAATCAATTTGAGATAAGGGTCCCTGAGTCCAAAGTTACAAGCGAAAATCATTCTGATACCTCTGACAGTGGAATACATGTACTAGTACTGTTGTTGATAAGACTGTAGGGTAGGCAGCTTTCAGAGGTGGTAGTATGGACCAAGACAAGAAAAAATGTCAAGTAAACATGGGCTCCAAAAAGCATGCCTGAGAAGCTGTGAGCACTTGTTCATCTGTGCTAATGTGGAACATATCTCCTCTATCGAAAAAGCACTCATAGCTCTTAAGGTATGCAGTTTACTAGACCTTTCTGTTGTTTTGGTCCATGCTATCACCTCTGAAAGTTGCGTACCTTACAATCTCAGCAATAAAAGTACTAGTACATGTATTCCACAGAGAGGTTTTCACTTATAACTTTAGACTTGCTCGTTTCAGGTATAGGGATCCTTACTTCAAAAATTATACATTTATCCTTCTCCATCATCCTTGAAAGTTGGTAATATAATCACAGAATCATCCCGTGTATACATACATTTAGAGGTGCTGGCGCATATAACTTTGACGCAATACACACACACACACACACACACACACACACATACACACACACACACACGTGTATCACCAAAGTTTCAGTGCCAACATATGGCTCCACTGATTAGAACTGATGTTACTCTCAGCAAGTAATTCACTTCATCAACCTGCTATGCGGCTTCGTACTGGACCAGGCATAAATAGTATTCACTATGCACTGCTGGTATACAGGGAAGCTGTCGTAGCGGCCCCTTATCCTTCAGAGGGCCCGCACAACAGACCAGCACGGCGGACTGCCGACCTCCCTTCAAGGGCTCATATCAAAACATCGCAAGTGAATGTAAACATCACCAGACCTGTCGCATAAACACGGCACTACTTCGTGAAAAACCATGTGACAGAGACCCAACAATTGGAACTAAAGTGACTAAGTGTAGCACTCCGCAGAATCGGTGTTATAAGCACGCCACCAGAGTCAGACTGGCAGTGTGTACATACAGCCAGGACAGCTCCGGCCAATATCCACACCTAGCCCAGTAGACACTCGCCGTGGTCTTCTGTAGAAATTTTTATCCTGTTAGGAGTAACGCCACTCTGGAATTGTGTAGCGTAGTATTTTGCTTGTTGTTATTTCTTTTCATTGTCTTGTAACCACAAGAATTACTGTGTATCTTGTTGTTCTTGAGCCTGGAAATTATTGCGTTTTAGTTAAATAAAGTGTGTTCAGATTAGATCGTTAGTTCTTTCCTGCCGACCGCAGGACACTACAGAAGCAGTCCATGACGTCAAGCAGTTCCTTATGCTGTATAAGAATAGGACGACGACGTTTTGACGTTAAAGATCTTAATCCATTGTGTCTGTGTAGGACACGCTTCTTGACACTAATTTCGCCCAGTTCTCCGTGGACAGCGTGCTTCAGAAAAACTGAATCATGATTTGAGGCCAAAAATTTGAAAGCTGGAGCTTCTGGAAAGTTAATAGACCGTTTATCCGTTGGTGTATTTCTTTTTGTTGTGTTAGGACTTAAGCCTGCCTCCATACATGAGAAAAACATGCAAAAATTTCTAATAACATTACCCTACGAAACTATGCTGAGTAATATAGCAATTTAGCAGCTATATAATGGCAAGCTACAATAATCCCTATAATAGCCACCTAGTGATACCGATCACAAGTATAACATCATTTACGGATAATGCGGTGCAGACATAGACTTAACAAATTGTCGCACAGTTCGCTGTTCCATTAATATTAGTGTTATTCAGGATTACCACATGTGCCGCATTGTCATGATATACCGCATAGTCACATTCTATAATATGGCATGCCACAAAGTTATATTTTGTTGTTGCTTGCCTCTGACGATGATGCAATATCACATGGTTTTGGCTGATAACACACATTTACAGCCCTATCACTGCAAGAGGGTTCTCTCTCGATACAATTGGGCTTCCGTATCGGTTCTACAATGCATATTTTCATCTGAATAACGCGCGCTCTTTCCTCAACAAAATGCCATCTTGCTGTGGCTTATCATACTAAAGCACAAAAATGACGTGCTGTCTCTTAGTGTTATACGTAACAAAGTGCGTGCTGGCATCTTTTGGTTTCATCAAATACTACTCGACCAATGGCTTGCCATCCTCTCCAGCAGATAGGAAAAGAGTATAAATCTTCCAAAAAGCAATAGCCATGCTTAACCGCTTTGCGATACTGGAAATATGGCGGCGATGGCCGATGGGAGCGGTAACAATGATTCGCCGCCCACCAGGTATCTTGCCCAGTGTACCAGGACTCACAGTGCAAGATAAAATTTGTGCACAGACACGTGGCTGTCAAATTGGGCAGCTTTAGGAAGGCGATCGCCAAGAAACAATCATTCTTCAATTGCAATGATTTTCTTCAGCGATTGTCGTCGATTGCATCTGGCGCACCAACGACACAGGTTTTGCTTCCGAAAATTGGCACCCTTGAAATGACTGTGTTAACTTCATTAGTGATTCTCGAAGTTGCGCGGGGGAAATCCCAAACAACACTATGGAGGCGGCATCAACATGTCGAAAAGAGAGCATTTTTTATTCAGTTTTCTCCTTGATCAAATACCACTGAAGATTTAATACATTCGAACAAGCATACGTGGTTTCAACTTCATCGATATGAACACCTAAACGTTTTGAAGTTTCCACCCTAGTTATTATTTCCTCATTATATGTTACACGTATCATAGGATTCCTACCTCTAGAGGTGCAGAACTGAATAATTGTAATGTCTTACTGAAATTGAGAGTGAAACGATTTGCAGAATACTTTTAAGAACATTATTTACCATTTCTTCTGTTGTTGGCTACATGTAATACTAGTGTCATCTGCGAAAAGGATCAAGCCTGCTTCCTGTACATACGGGACGAAGTCTTTAATATATGCACATAAATAAACCGCTAATCTTTGATCACGTTCGCATCGCAGGTTATTTTTTGAGTGTTAGGTATTAATACGTTACAGGAACACAGTGGAACACAGTATCAATGAGTTGTATATATAAGAAGCGAGTGGGACTCCACAGAAAAGTGAAGCCGTCGATATCGACTTTAATCTAATGGAGGTAGCCAACGAAGCACTCGCTAGTCAAGCGCGCTCAAGTAGTATCGACCGGAGACCACTCACGCCGGAGACCTTGGAGGTTCACCACGGGAACCCAACACCAAAACAGCTGAGCCAAGACTCTGTGAACTGGGATGGCGGGGGAGCGTATATCGCAACCTCGTTCTTGTGACGTCTTATTTGTGCAATCAAAACGTACGGAACTACAAAAAATTGAAAATAATTACAACTGTATCGGGTATTTCCAATATATTACTGACGGTAATATACGATAATAGTATATGAGGTGGGCCGAAAAACTACTTTTTTTTTAAATATCTTACCTTTTAACAGAAATCGTACTTGTCTTTTGACCATCCCGTCGTAACTAGTTTTGTCTCGATGAGAAAAGATACGATGAAGTCACGTCTTTGGCCGCTTCTGGATTCGATATGTTTGAATGACATTCTAGACTATGTCGGTAAGAAGTTACTGTCGTCTCTTCTCAACATGTGCTGTGTCTATGTGTCCACTTGTAACGAACAGAGTGTGAAGTGAAACCACGGCTGGTACAAGTGTGCGAAAAGAGAACAGGAGTACTTTGAAGGAGAGAAGGACTAAACATTTGCAAGCTGAATAAAATACTATTATAAAAATTTCGGTAATTTTCTGGATAGACCTCGTAGTTCATCGAACTTCGGTAATTTTTTAGATGTACCTCGTAGTTCTACGCATCGCTATATTCTCGTTCCTTGGTTGTGTTTTCTCTAAAATATAGCATGATAAACTAGAAAGTGTGCGTCAGCTCCGATAGGCTGTATTATGTTGTATAAAAGCAACACGATAAGCAGCTAACCTCTACAAATGACACCATAATAAAACAGACACCCTGGTCCACGAGAGAAAATAGGTTCCGTGATTCAAGACTAAGACATAATACCTAATGGCCTCAACTGAAGTCGTTATGTTAGCATCCTCCATAATGATTTAGTTAGACCATGAAAGAAATGACTAAAACTCACAAACTAAGTCCAACTTGTACGGAAGTCCTTGTAGGACATTTCGTCGTCCCGCCCGCTGTGTAGGAACGGTATGCGTGTCAAATACCTGCACTAATTTGAAACAAAGGAGGCCTCTGGAGACAAAATCGTTTCATCGAAATCTACTCTTTTGGTATTATCCAGTAACAAATACTTTACTAGCAAAAAGGAATCTGAAAATCGATAACAGTAATAAAAATGCAAGCACGCGTTTTAAACTACCTCCAGTCGGTGAACAGGCCACGTTTGGAACTTTTTGCCGTACTCTCAAGAGATACCTAAACGCATTCACCATTTTTATACTTGTAGAAAAACTAAAAGTATGTCACTATTGTCACGAATAAGAATGCATTAAGTCAAACACAGCTACAGCGTTATTGTAAGAAATCGTCTCACACTTTTCGACCTAACCTTCAAATGGATGACGATACCAGACTAGCACAAAATCCTTAACAGATGAGACTACGTTTGAATTCGAAGGACGTTTGATAAATGCAGTGCAGCAAAGTTCCGTTCACGAAATCTAGTCATCGTCACTACTACGATATGAAACGGTGCATTGTCCTTGTCTAAGAGCTTCTGTCAATACATGACAATCCTCGTTAGTTTTTCATACAGCTGATACATACTTCAAACACTCAAATAATGCAGTATAATAGGTCCCACTGATGGTTCTGTCCTGTTACATATAATGCATAAAGATTGAGCCTGCGATCGCAACCAAACAACAATAACAATAATAATCCAACCATTAGCTTACTATGTGACGAATCAGTTTCTCTCTTCTTAGAACCATTCTTACCAGATACGACGATCACACACTCTGTGCTTTGAATTCTAGTTCTGGAATGGGAATCACTACCGTAGACGTTCTTTCAGCTTGCCGACTGCCTGGACATTGACGCCTCTGGTCGGTGTTTATGGCCTTCCTTGCCGCTCAACATCACCCACGTTTGTGCGGCGTTGGTCAAATTGTTGTCACCATGTCACTACAGCTGGACGCGACATTGCATTTGGGTCATATACCGCCACAATTTCGCGGTGAATCTGTGTGAAATTTAAACATTTTGCCCATTAGAATCGTACTGTCCCGCGTACTTCCACTTCGGAGAACCTTTCCAATTGTGCCATCTTTTCGCTCTGACACTGTAATGGGCCTGTTATTCATACCTCAGCAGCGCTATGTCTGCGGGAAACCCAGAACATGTACGCTCTTACGAAAAACGTCACACTTGTTGTGCAACTATCTTAGCGTGAGACGACACGTGTAACATATTTCCTGAAGTCCCTACAAAAATCTCAGACGTTAACTGCAAGGGATATTTGGTTCAATTTTTAGTTTATAGCTGCTACAAGAATGATGCTTAGCGAAAGAGATGTCGTACACATATCTGCCGCCACTTCATAACAAATTGGCTTGTTCATCAAACTGTTCTCGTAATGACTCTGTGGTGTGGCTCCGTTGTCCAGTGGGCATTTCGACATACTTACAGCAACTCATTTTTCTTGCCAACATCTCTGAGAATCGTTTAGTCCGTTAGAAATTTTCCTTTTACGAAAAAATGCGTTTCAATTTCAGTTCAACGTTTTCTGTGGAATTCTTTATTTTTACCTGCTTGAACAGTCCAATGGGTACCTGGGTAGGGGAAAACCTATCGAAATTTGTTCGACATACGTTGCACGAATATAGTTAAAGGAAATTTAGTTTACATCTGGAGTGTTTGTAGCGATACCAATCTCAAAGCAGTGTTAGTTACCCTAGCAAAAAAATACAGTTCAATTTTTTAAAGTGTCCCAACTTCGGTTACCTCATAAAATAAAACGCAATGTTGCAAGGTTTGTGTTCAGATCACTGACAACTTTCAAGGGCGTGGTCAGAACCGCATTTTATGCAATGTTTTTTTTTTACTGTATTGCAGAAAATGACAGCTGTCCCAAAAATTTTAAAAATGTTATTTTAAATAAAATAAATTGTTACTGTGAACATGAAAAATGTGGTTGAAGTATGTGCTTATGAACTACGAATGCACATATCTGATTCTCAGTAGAGACAGTATTTATTTGCAAAGTAATAGCCGGCCGGAGTGGGCGAGCGGTCCTAGGCTCTTCAGTCTGGAACCGCGCGACCGCTACGGTCGCAGGTTCGAATCCTGCCTCGGGCATGGATGTGTGTGACGTCCTTAGCTTAGTTAGGTTTAAGTAGTTCTAAGTTCTAGGGGACTGATGACCTCAGATGTCATGTCCCATAGTGCTCAGAGCCATTTTGTAAAGTAATACTTCTCATAAAATGCTCAACTTTTTTCAGGGGGGAGGGGGGAAGGGAATGTGGAGATGAAATTTAATAATAGTGATTTAAAATTACAAATCCAAATGTTTAATCGTCAATTTGTTTTCTCTCATTTATCACTAGTTTTATCTCTGACAAAGATTTCGGTATGCGGCAATGACATCTGCACTATTGTTCGGGCATGTTAAACTGCAGCCCTGTAAGTGACTGGCAAGTCAGTTCAAAGGCTGGAGGAAGGCAAGGGAAAAACATCACCTGCAGTACAATACCTACTATGGCACTGTGATGAAATAACTAACCTGAGTTTTGAGAACAGCTTTACGTGTTAAAGACGCAACCGCACAGGCACTAGAATTTTACGGGCGCGCGCAAGTACAGCCGGAGTTTGACAGATATCTTATACAGTTTCGTCGTCGTCGTCGTCGTCGTCGTCATGGTGGTGGTGGTGGTGGTGGTGGTGGTGGTGGTGGTCAACGTCGTCGTCATCGTCGTCGTCGTCGTCGTCGTTGTTGTCGTCGTTGTTGTCTACTACTTCTACTACTACTACTACTACTAGTAGTAGTAGTAGTAGTAGTAGTAGAGTACGTTGGTCTGGAAAACTTCATGACGAAAGCAACTTTCGCATAATGCGTCACTGCCAAGTAACAGAACTCCATGAAACTTGGACCATACACAGAGAAAAGTGGCATAGTGTGGTAGAGAGGTAACTGAAAGAAATTGTAATGATTTCTTGTGTTAGTGTGTTCCATTCCTCCACCAGTGTGGTTGACAACTGGTAGATGGACGTTGGCATGGGGACGTACTGCAATTCGTCTCCCAACGCATCCCATACGTACTCGATGGGATTTAAATCCGGGAAACGGGCAGGCTCGTCCATTCGCGAATATCCTCTCACTGCAAGACCTCCTCCACTACCGCTGTTCCATATGATCGCACAGTGTCATCCACAAAAAATGAGGTCAGGGACGAATGCACCGCTGAACAAACGCACGTGGGGAAGGAGTACAGTGTCACAATAACGTTGGCTGGTGAGTGTACCGAGTTCAACGATCTGATGGTCAGTACGCCCATGGTACATGATGCCTCCCAACACCATAACACCTGGGTCACCAAAAGGACCATGTTCAACAACATTCCTTGTTGCATTACGTGTCCCCAGCTCTCGTCCTGCATTGTTGTCAGAGGTACTGGTGGAGGAATGGGACGCACTACCACGAGAATTCCTCACCAGCCTTGTGGCCAGCTTAGGAGCACATTGTAGATCATGCACTGCCGTCGGTGATGATCACAAACCCTATTAAGAACCACGTCTCGCCCCCTGTAATGTGCAGGGGATCATCATAAATCGCATTGATTCCAGTGTAATTAAAGTGTTTGAATAAAAGCGTCATTTCTGTTCGTCACATTGCATATTTCTTTCAGTTACCTTCTGTACTGTATTGTACTGTACCAATTCTTTCTATGCATGGAGCAAGTTTCATCGAGTTGTGTTAGTTACTTGGCAGTGACATATCATGATATAGTTACTTTCCTCTTAATTTTGTACACGATTGCGGTAGTTGTAGTAGCAGGATGATGATGATGATGATGTTTCGTTAGTGGGGCACTCAACAGCGCGATCATCAGCGCCCATACACATTCCCAAACTGTACACACTCCAATCTAGCCACTTCCATGAATGATGAGGACAATACAACCACCCAGTCCCCGGACAGAGAAAAATCCCCAATCCGGCCGGGTATCGAACCCGGGGCTCTGTTATCCAGAGGTAGCAACGCCAGCCACTAGAAGAAAGTAGTAGTAGTAGTAGTAGTAGTAGTAGTAGTAGTAGCTGCATTAGTGTTGTCCATTCGCAGATCACTTTTACAAGGATATTGGACATGTAATGGTAATACCGTTTAAGAACAAGGAAGAAACATAGTTCATATATACAGTCATTTACATACTTAAAAAGTCTAGTTTGACAAGGATGGACACTTTCTCGGCCGTGGCCTTATGGTAGAAATCATTTGCCTGAAGTATTTTTAGACAACCACGGAAAACCCGAATCAGTATGGCCGGACGGGACTTAGAAGCTCCACCCTCCCGAATACACGGCCAATCGGATTAACACTGCGCAACCTCATTCAGCTTATCATTAGTTTATAGATTGTTCGAAAGAATTTACTTGATAATGTAAATAGCCAGTGACATGGTGTTCATTAGTTTCTCGACACGTCACCACATACACGAGCCAAACACTACACTTCTTCACTCATTTTCCAAAGCCAACAACTCCACACACTACACAAACATTATCAGCTGGCGCCAGGACCCTACCATGATTTTTCTTGCCATGTTTCATGTGATTACCTATTAAAGTCGCTCATCATCCCTCTCTAATGAGTGAGATGCTGAGCTCTTAATATGGATAAGATGTTAGTACTATCCACTGTTGAGCTTTGACATAAGGTTTTCCTGATAAGTACGAAAATAAAAGAAAACCTAGACTCAAACTGAAACTTCTTGGCAGATTAAAACTGTGAGCCGGACCGAGACTCGAACTCGAGACCTTTGTCTTTCGCGGGCAAGTGCTGCCAGGAAGTTTCATATCAGAGCACACTACGTTGCAGAGTGAAAATCTCATTCTGGAAACATCCCCCAGGCTGTGGCTAAGCCATGTCTCCGCAATATCCTTTCTTCCAGGAGTGCTAGTTCTGCAGGTTCGCAGAAGAGCTTCTGTGAAGTTTGGAAGGTAGAAGACGAGGTACTGGCAGAACTGAAGCTGTGAGGACGGGTCGTGAGTCGTGCTTGGGTACCTCAGGTGGTAGAGGCCTTGCTCGCGAGAGGCATAGGTCTCGAGTTCCAGTCTCGGTCCGGTTCAAATGGTTCAAATGGCTCTGTGCACTACGGGACTTAACATCTGAGGTCATCAGTCCCCTAGAACTTAGAACTACTTAAACCTAAGGACATCACACACATCCATACCCTAGGCAGGATTCGAACCTGCGACCGTAGCGGTCGCGCGATTCCAGGAAGTTTCATATCAACGCACACTCCGCTGCAGAGTGAAAATCTCATTCTAGCTTCAAACTGTTCAGTGGGACTCTCACGACAGAATTCAATGAGAATTGTGCTATTTATTTATCGTTAAAAAAATATGGCTGCATATCAACAAATCTGTCTCCTACTGGAAAGCTTTAATTATAAGGTGCAGTCAAATGAAAGCGAGACAGATGGAGAAAAAGTAAGTAAACTGTTTATTATTTTGAAAGTACTTGAAAACGGCTAAATCGCATAAAGACTATATGATGGATGTGTAAGGGCTTCCCAGCGAAACGTCTGCGGCGTAGTCGGAATAAGAGGCACGCCAGCTCCGGGAAAGTCATGATGACCTTTTCCTTTGACTGTATGGACTTGCTGCTCACTGATTGTCTGCATCACAGCGCCACTACTAACGCACAACAATACGTGGACACTTCACGAACTATGAATCATAGCATCAAGTCTGAACGCTCAGCATTGTTAACAGGCGGCATTATCCTGTTGCAGGTAACGACCGGCGATACTGTATATTGCCAAGGTTGTTCAGAGTACGCTGCAGATATTGCACCCTGTGACTTCCATGTTTTTGGTGCCCTGAAGAAAGACATTCATGATCGTCGATTTGCAATGGGCGAAGAGTCAATTTTTCAGACAAGCAAATGAGAAGATGGAATTCAAACAACAGCCTAGGGTCTGACGCCAGCTGATAATGCTCGCTTAGTGTGTGCAGTTGTTGTCGTTTAAAAATAAATGAACAGAGCAGTACTAGTGTATTGCGTGCGGTGACTAGTGTTGAGAAGTGAATGAACAGCATCGTACTGGCTTTTTACATTATGAAGTAAACTGTATGAAAAGCTAAGGCGATTTCTTTTAAAATAATAAACAGTTTACTTACTTTTCTCCATCTGTCTCGTTTTCATTTGACTGTCCCGTATAAAACGACACAGCAATTATTTAAATGGAGGGATGTTCAGTGAAGAAACAATAAGAACTTAACAAGCTGGAGCTATCAGTGATTCTGAACAGTAATGAGTCTGAGCACTTTCTAGACAGAAATTTCTGCTTGCAGACACAGCCGGTGGACTGGACCATATTATGCGGCAGATAGCGATCCCCAAAGCCGAGCGCTGCCTGGACGGTGGCAAAGAACCACGCACAGTGGTATCGACCTGTCGGCTGCTCGCATGCCAGGCTGTATAATGCAGCAGCCGAAGCCGACAACACGCACGTCAGCCGGCGAGTTCTCTGGAACGCCGTTCGGTCTGCTCCTTTTGTTTGCAGCAGGTTCAGAAGCCTATCCGTGCAATGCGTACAAACTGCTTTACGTTATTAACGGACGCTAGCATACATTACGGGTAAGAAAAGAATGGTCGCTGACTGTCAGGCAAGTAAAAAAATTGCGCAACATTTCCGAATGCTGCTCTCATCCAACGTAACAGGTATGTAATGTACATTACTCTTTTCCCGTACAGGTCTCCCAAGTGCAAAAACACAAACTCGTTGCGGGTAGTAATTAAAGAGGAAAAAGCTATCAGAGTAAGCAGGTTATTCTGCTTCTCGTTTCTATCTATCTGTGTATAGGCCCACAGAGACAATAAAACAATACGGTCAAACTATTTAGCAGTGTACCGCTTTGACTGGCGTGTTTGTCAAACACAGACGTTTATTAAATAAAACCCAGTTGCCTGCTAGGCTCCCTAGATGGCGGCCCGTACGCCTGCAGACATTTTGAACGACAAATATTGTGGTATTGGTGTTAATCTCGTAGTAACGTGAGTTCCATCAGTTGTGCCAACTACGATCAAAGAAATATATGTTAAAAAATAAAATATCACAGCCGTTACAGGAATGATAGACGTGTTACCTTTCCCTGTACCACTGAAACAGATGAAAAATGTAAACTAAAAAAATTAAAATTTACCCACGACGTGTGTGAATCATACAACCAACATTACATCCGTTAAAAAAACACTGTACGAATCGTCATGTAATTTCATACTGACCGACTAATCACCAACGCAATATCTCAAATTCCATAATAATGTCATTCCCTGTACAAGATGCAATGCAAGATCCATATCTTTGAAATTTGCTCTAGTTGCAAGGCATCTATAAGTTATGGATAATCGCTGAGCAACTGAAACAAGATTTTCGCGTGTGTATTCTATTTTGATACGACGTGAAGGATCACGGATCAGTAACGAAGAGATCAAGTTTGCATACTGTAACTGATAAAAAGGAGCAAGCAGTGTACATAAGCTGCGCACGTACCAGGGGCAAGGGAACCTTGTTTTATTGATAACACGATACTACTTCGTACACCAAAATAAGTTTCTTCAGATGACTGTTACATTTGAATGGAAGAATTACTTAATCGTAAATCTGTTACCAGACTGAGTAAGTCTTGATGCATATTACAGTACATTTTTGCCATATCAGTAAAGAGAAAGAAAGGAGAGGAGGGCGTTGTTAGATGAGAGAAAGAAAGGTCAGTGCGTTGAATCTCGTGGAAATCGATCTAATGAGGAGCAGGATCATTATTAAATATTTAGCATTTTGGTCACGGCAGGTGCAATCTTTTCTAGCTGATGTCTTTTGAGCGAATTGCGTGCCAGATGTCCTGACTGTAATTGTCTGTTTAGGCGACTGTGTGTGTGTGTGTGGGTTGTTTCTGTAACAGTAAATAAACTACGCCGTAACTTCTGTGTACACTTCGAAAAGTTTAAATCGCTGGAACTTGCCACATATCGGCTGTATTATACAGAAGACAAACTTGAGAAATGCGAACAACAGAATGGCGATTATCATATTCACCCTCACACACTCAATATGTATTGGTAATACTGAGATTAGCCGCGCGGGATCAGCCGAGCGGTCTCAGGCGCTGCAGTCATAGACTGTGCGGCTGTTCCCGGCGGAGGTTCGAGTCCTCCCTCGGGCATGGGTGTGTGTGTTTGTCCTTAGGATAATTTAGGTTAAGTAGTGTGTAAGCTTAGAGACTGATGACCTTAGCAGTTAAGCCCCATAAGATTTCACACACATTTGAACAATACTGAGAATATTTTATTCGGCATCAAAGCCGTTTGTCAATATTTCTAGTACTCAAAATGTGACAATACTCACCCGTCGATGACCATTATATTGAAGTACTGATAATACTATTGAATGTATGACTGCCCATTATTATTACTATACGACATTTCTATCCTTGCAGATGACACGCACACGTGTTGTTAGCAATGTGCGAAATGGCCAACATTGCTCAGACCAAAGATAGCAGCAGAGCTTTCAAAAACTTCTAAGTTGTACGGCCAATACGGAAGCAGTACTTAATGTAGCGAGCTGTGAGCGGAAATATCCGGAAACGCGTTCCGGGCGGAGTACAATGCGAGCACTTCTCCGCTCTCCCACGAATTTCTTCCGTTGGCTGAATTGAGACCAATCGCGGATCAGATCCAGCCCGCGGGTCGCCGGGTGCACGTTCCTGATATGAAGACTCAATCGGTTTCAAACTTAAAGTGAAGCAGCAAGCCAATCATATTTATCCGCGCAACTGTTGTGTCCTGACGTCAGACTGCTGCTCTCACCTTTCTTGTTGGTTCAAACACTATATCAATGCTGTGTCTTCTCAGTATTCTGATGAAGCGATGACTTTTTACGAATGGATGGAAAACTTTCCCTTTAGTTAGGCACAGAAATAAGCCTGGGACCACTGCGGAATACCGCAAAACAAAATTCACCAAGGGTGCAAATATCGTCCGTCTGATCTGTAGTGGTCTGGGTGGATACCTGTACTACTGTCGGGGTGACGCAGTGTGGAGTGCGATGGAGCAGGCCAGTCTGCAGGCTGTGCGCTAATTACACAACATTGGAGGAATAAGAATTTATTCATTTACAAACGTATGTTCTCCTGTGAGGTGACGCTCAGGCCAGGGCGGTGCCGCGTCGCGGCCTCGGAAATTGCTGATGCTATCTCAGCAAACTCGGGCGGGCGTTGCTCTCGGCGCGCGGGTCACGTAATCAAGGTGTCGAGCAGGTGGCAGGTCTCGGAGGCGAACGGCGTAGCGGCTACGCCGTAGTCTGTACGTCAGACGAGGCAGTCCAGGGTGGAGACCGCGAATCATCAGAGCACTCTGACGTCGAAGAGGTTGTGCTCCAGCAGCTCTGCACGGTGTGGAGATGGTCCACAGCGTAGTCCTTCCACCAAGGAGGGCCGAGGATCTCTATGACTGACTACAGGTACCAGTTGGGGACAGCAGCGGTTAGCGCATCTTCCGAATACTGCGACAGGTATATCGTGCGTCAAGGACGATCAGTTGAGCTCAAAAGCCATAAGCCTCCAGTTTCCTCATCAGTGGTTGCAAGATCGGCAGCTCACAGTGACAGTGTCTGGTAGACCAGACAGGTAGCAGTCTCGGAAGCGGAAGCCATCTTGGCGAAGCAGCGCATCACAGCATCGGCCTCGCAGCTGGTATACTGCAATGTAAAGATTGAACCAAAAGGCTCTGCAGAATGTGTATTTATTACCACTGATTTGAAACAGTGAAGTTACGTCGAGCCGCCGATGAGCGAATGTGACCCACTTTTCACGTTCATAAGTGGTCTTCACCGCTCTCCGATTAGCAAGAAAGGCTTTCAAGGGCCTCAGCTGTTTTGTGAAAATTTTACACATTCTTATGAAATCGAGCTCAGCTGTTACAGTAACGTCGTGACTTCTGCTCACGTAGGACATGTTTCTGAGTTCACGATTCAATCTGCCCATGGCCGCGCGAGGTGGGAAAATTTCTGCCGGATTTGTTCCATTTTTCGGAGTATCTGCTTTGCATCTGTTTGTCGTTTCATTACATCATAGGGCGCTCGCCTGCCCTGCTAGGTACTGGCTGGAGAGGACTTTGAGAAAATGCTTACATCTGTCTATATGAGAGGGTTGGGACTTAAATAGTGGGAACTATTTATTCGCAGCCGATACAAAATAGTTACATGTTTGCACCTGTCACTGTCCTTCAAAGTACCAGCGTTGTGTAGAACCCGTTGCCAGCGATGTGGAAGGCGTAGTATACCGTTAGCAGAGCCTGTTCTGTTGAGGGTGCGAATGGAGCTGTCTACTGCCTGTCGAATCTCCGGAACAGTTCTGAAGCGAATGCCTCCGTCAATGCACAGTATTACTGTTCGTTTTTGGAGCATCACCTGCGACCAGCTTTGCGAAACAAGCGGCGACACTTTCTGCGCAACCCATCCACCATTCTGCACGACAATGCGCGGGCGCATACACTGCAAGCTGTGGCTGCTCTGTTCAGTCGATACGACTGGGAAGTACTGTACCACCTAATATACTCCCCGGACTTAAGTCCTTGTGACTTTGATTTGATTCCGAAAATGAAGGAACCATTTCGCGGTATTCGCTTCAGAACTATTCTAGAGATTCGACAGGCAGTAGACCGCTCCATTCGCACCATCAACAGAACAGGCTCTGCTAACGGTATACTACGCCTTCCACATCGCTGGCAACGGGTTCTACACAACGCTGGTGACTACTTTCAAGGACAGTAACAGGTGCAAATATGTAACTCTTTTGTATCGGTTGTGCACAACATGTCAAAGAAAAGTACGTTTATTATTTGAGAGAAACATGATTATAGTTAAACCCTTAAAAATTCTCCAAGTAAGTAGCACATTACGAGTGGGCAACCAATTCTTATTTCGTTCTGCAGAAGGTTCAAAGAAGAGAGGCTCTGTATCGAAGCACCATAGATTAAGGTGACTATATATATATATATATATATATATACAGGGTGTTACAAAAAGGTACGGCCAAACTTTCAGGAAACATTCCTCACACACAAAGAAAGAAAATATGTTATGTCGACATGTGTCCGGAAACGCTTACTTTCCATGTTAGAGCTCATTTTATTACTTCTCTTCAAATCACATTAACCATGGAATGGAAACACACAGCAACAGAACGTACCAGCGTGACTTCAAACACTTTGTTACAGGAAATGTTCAAAACGTCCTCCGTTAGCGAGGATACATGCATCCACCCTCCGTCGCATGGAATCCCTGATGCGCTGATGCAGCCCTGGAGAATGGCGTATTGTATCACAGCCGTCCGCAATACGAGCACGAAGAGTCTCTACATTTGGTACCGGGGTTGCGTAGACAAGAGCTTTCAAATGCCCCCATAAATGAAAGTCAAGAGGGTTGAGGTCAGGAGAGCGTGGAGGCCATGGAATTGGTCCGCCTCTACCAATCCGTCGGTCACCGAATCTGTTGTTGAGAAGCGTACGAACACTTCGACTGAAATGTGCAGGAGCTCCATCGTGCATGAACCACATGTTGTGTCGTACTTATAAAGGCACATGTTCTAGCAGCACAGGTAGAGTATCCCGTATGAAATCATGATAACGTGCTCCATTGACCGTAGGTGGACGAAACTAAAATGAGTTCTAACATGGAAATTAAGCGTTTCCGGACACATGTCCACATAACATCTTTTCTTTATTTGTGTGTGAGGAATGTTTCCTGAAAGTTTGGCCGTACCTTTTTGTAACAACCGCCATGATCAAATACTAATTTGGCAACTAACACTATACGTGATACATGTGATATACACAACGTCTTACGCCGCTTGAGTTACTTGTCAGAGGAACGTTCTGCAATGAAAAATGTCGGTGAGGAACCTAACTGACTAGTAACGTGCTAAAAAGCATACAAAATACCAGCAATTCTTTTTCTTGGCTTTTATGCTTGCTTCGGGCCTCATAAATGCTACGTATATGTAAAAAAAGTACCGAACCTCGCTCTGTTCTTTCCCTCTGTTCCAAATTGGAAGTTCTTATAAACGTCCGTAAGAGCTGGTTCTCTAGTCAGGTAAAGGTGCTGGTGTATCACGTCCAACAGAATTATACACAGTAAAGACCTGTGGCGTCTGATTAAACATCGGTTTGATAACTGCTTTATTTGAGGAAAACAACACTTATAGATATCCCTCTGTATTAGAGAGAGAGAGAGAGAGAGAGAGAGAGAGAGAGAGAGAGAGAGGCGATACAAGATTACAGGAATCAAGTTTATCTGTGCGCCGAGGGGCTGTGGTACCCTCCCCTTCCTATCGTTATTCGCTGTTGGCTGCCGAAAAGCCGGTGGTCTGCTGCTGTCGCTCTATCGAATTACTGGGAGCACTCTCACTTTATTTCCCCTAACCGTCTTTTGCCGCTTCCTTCTAAATAATGAAATTACTAACGAAGTCATGCGAACGGCGAAATTCAGCCGCTCTGCTGGAAACCGCAGCGTGGTCGTCCTCGCGGTCTTATCGGATTATATATATATATATATATATATATATATATATATATATATATATATATATGTGTGTGTGTGTGTGTGTGTGTGTGTGTGTGTGTGTGTGTCGTTTGTATTTTCCTTTTTCCCCTTCTAGATGAGATGTACTTCATGAAAATGATGGAAGAAAAGCTAAAACTGCTGCAAGCAGAGAGAGGATTACAAAATTGTTTAATGTGAACACCACATGATAACATTAAATTTAGGCGTACAAACGTTATTTTGTGACCCGATATCATTGGCACAGTGACTGTTAAAAATGTATTTAACAATGGGGGATTGCCGGCCAGTGTGGCCGAGCGGTTCTAGGCGCTTCAGTCTGGAACTGCGCGACTGCTACGGTCGCAGGTTCGAATCCTGCCTCGGGGCATGGATGTGTGTGATGTCCTTAGGTTAGTTAGGTTTAAGTAGTTCTAAGTTCTAGGGGACTGATAACCTCAGATGTTAAGTCCCATAGTGCTCAGAGCCATTTGAACCATTATTTGAACAATGGGGGATTAATGATTGTCCTTCTTCGATTTCATTCATATTTACAGGACTTCAACGTCGGTGCCAAGGCGTTTTCTACAGCAGTACGACGCACTTCTCAAAAAAACTCTCGCCAATATATTTCAAGCAATTTATCAGAGCCCACACGTAATTTGCGTTCTGTTTAATGGAAAATACTGGCATTCTCATTCGATTAGTAATTAAAAATACAAAATGTTCTTACTAAAAATTATGATACAGTATTTGTTAATTAACATTTCGATTTCATAGGAGGGAAGGTTAAATATGAACTGGATTTTTTTAACTTTCCTGCAGGGGTTTCCAGACGGTGGTATGTGTACTACTGATGGTGCGCAGGGGCACTTCAGGTGACACGCGTACAAGTAAAAAAAGCAAGTATTGATATAAGTAAAACGATTGTCTTATATTACCCTCCTTTTTAAGCAAAATGTCTGCGAGGAACTGATTTATAAAAGAAGAAGAATGTTGATTGATGTTCTTTCACCACAATATAAATTTGAAAACTGACTAATTGCTGATTTTGAAGTCTCATTTAACGTAAAAACTTTGATTTGATTCTGAACTGTTTCGCTTTTCGGACTCTAATTTACTATTCTCCGTGTTCAGTTTATTACTCTCTTGCACAACTGGTTTACATTATTCGTGTCGTAAAAGTTTAATAAATATTTTAAACGTCATTCCTCTTTTACTCACTGAATTTTTGTATCAGAACCGTAATTTTATTTGCTACAAGGTAGTACAACATGAAAGCATGGACGACTCTGTGAAAAACTGCTTCCACGAACCTATACTGGTTATGATTGCCAAATTTCGACCATAGCATTTGACCTGCACGACCCAAAAACCGTATGTGTCTTGTAAGCACTGAGCAATATGGCGAAAATTATACTTTCGGCACTGTTTCCCACCCCTGCGGCAAGGGTAGCTCAATCTCACGGTTCGCTAAAAACTGAACAATCTATACTGATACCTCCAAATTTCTAAAAATGTCTTGGTACCTCTGCTTTATTGAATCAACCAAAACAAAAACATCCATTCTTCTACAGAGTCCCCAGACTTCACTAAACATTTTTCCCATCGAACTGTCAACTTCTGATGCCATCCGTGAAGAAAGATGAGGAACATGTGTGCAGTCACTTGCGCACGAAATCCTTTTACCGCTACGTTGACATCAAACTGTCCTTCAACTTCTTCTTTCAGGTTTTCAAACATGTGGTGATCGCAGGGAGATCAATCTGGATTGGAAGGATGATGTTCCAGAGTTTCCCAACGAATTTAATCCAGTTTTTCCCTCGTTAAAGCAGCAGAGCGTAGCCTTGCACTGTAGTGCAAAAGCGTCATCTTTAGGATAGGTTGCCGGTGTCGCCTGAACCAAAAGCCGGTAGTATGAGGTATTCTGCAATAAAGTCCTGTACGGCACTAATGTTATCTGGTGTAATGTTCTTCTGCGGTCTACCTACGTGGGATACGTTTTCCACAGCTACCCGTCCTGCCTCAAATGCTTTATGCCATTCATACACTTAGGTATTCGAAATTGTTTCTTCCCAAAACTGTACATGAAGCCTCCTCAAAATTTCCGCAAGTTTGGTGCCTTCATTCGCGAGAGACTTGACGATTACGCGCTGCGGAACACCTTTTGTATTTCTTGGAAGCACGTGACGGCCTGATTCGAGCGGCAGCGGTACACTAATAGCGGCATCACACGGCTATTCCAGACATCCCCACCATGATCCTGTCAAGGTCTCGCCCAAATTTAGGCGCCGGTTCATGCTGGTACACCCTAGTAACAAATAATTGAATTCAAATAGAAGCAAAAACTAATTAGCCATCAGCGAGAATCGAACCAGTGAATACTAGAAACCGAATGGGTATGAGTCTTATATTGCGGATACTTTATACATCATTGCGTCGCTGTTACATCAGTGCTAATGGGCTTCTTTCGTTCACGCTGTAGCTCCGTTGTTACGAGGCGTCAGAAAACTGTGGCGCTGCGGTTGACTCATAGACTTGCCTCTCTTACTAGGCTAGTCGTAACTTAGGGCGGAACATGACCACACAATCTTGCTGCTGTCAAGTACCACTAACAAGGCGGAAAGACCGATTGCACGGATCAGATGGCTTTTAACGAAGCTGTGTTTTGTGAGACTTTAGAGGGTGTAAGACGAAAATCAATTGATGCAAAGTATGTAACTGCAAGTATGTTCCATGTGAGAATGAGTTATTTCTGGGATAAGTTTCATGCTATAATCCACGCTTCAGACAAGGCACGTAAAAATTTCGTTCAGTGGAAACAAAATGGTTGTATTCCTTTTTATTGCACCTCCGCCATGAGAAAACATAGTGCTGCGTCAAACGAAAAATGGCTACAGAGGAAGGTCACTGTTATATCCCTGTGACAAAAAAGCACGCTATATTGCAACATCCCCTTAGAAAAATTAGTGAATTACTGTGCTGATAAACCCCTTACGTTATTTGATTTTCAAACAGCTGAGCAAGACTGAACGTACTCAGACATTTCTCTCTTTACTTATTCTGATCAACACTAAACTGACAATATTTTTAGCGCAACGCAATCTGACTTTCAATAATCACTACAAAAGAATGGCCCTGACTAACAATAACCTACACCTTTCATGAATCACTTACCTCACAAAATCTTCGTTACTCGAACTACTGCAATACAGCGAGCACCAATACTGCCAGCTAAATAAAAGATTCTAACTACTGAAGGCACTAACTACTGATAGGCATAGCTAGCAAATGAAAGATTCTGATAGAGAACAAACAATGTATTTACCTTAATAATGTTCAAAAGTCATCATCTATATACATCAGTTCATGATATCGAGTATTACAAACTTACTCTTTCTGATGGACACACGTCCAGATCGTCCGCTCTCAAAATTCTGCAATCTCTCTCCCCACATCCACCACTGCTGGCAGCTCACCTCCAACTGCGCAACGCTACGCGCTGTTCACATCTAACTGCCCAACACCACAATAGCAAATATTCCAACAATGCAAACCAGCCACTGACTGCACACAGCACAATCAGTGATTTTCATACAGAGCGCTACGTGGCGTAACCAACATAAAAACCTAAACAGCCGACTTACAATATCTATACTCATTTGGTCATGGGGCTTTGCGTTTATGGGCTAACAGCGAGTTGTGTAGCTTATCATTCATTTTTGTAGCGTCTTCGAAAATTCTTATAAATTTATTTTAATAATTAATCACCGGACATTCTCCGAATAGATATTAAAATAAATTTACAGCATCTTATATATATATATATATATATATATATATATATATATATATATACACTCCTGGAAATTGAAATAAGAACACCGTGAATTCATTGTCCCAGGAAGGGGAAACTTTATTGACACATTCCTGGGGTCAGATACATCACATGATCACACTGACAGACCCACAGGCACATAGACACAGGCAACAGAGCATGCACAATGTCGGCACTAGTACAGTGTATATCCACCTTTCGCAGCAATGCAGGCTGCTATTCTCCCATGGAGACGATCGTAGAGATGCTGGATGTAGTCCTGTGGAACGGCTTGCCATGCCATTTCCACCTGGCGCCTCAGTTGGACCAGCGTTCGTGCTGGACGTGCAGACCGCGTGAGACGACGCTTCATCCAGTCCCAAACATGCTCAATGGGGGACAGATCCGGAGATCTTGCTGGCCAGGGTAGTTGACTTACACCTTCTAGAGCACGTTGGGTGGCACGGGATACATGCGGACGTGCATTGTCCTGTTGGAACAGCAAGTTCCCTTGCCGGTCTAGGAATGGTAGAACGATGGGTTCGATGACGGTTTGGATGTACCGTGCACTATTCAGTGTCCCCTCGACGATCACCAGTGGTGTACGGCCAGTGTAGGAGATCGCTCCCCACACCATGATGCCGGGTGTTGGCCCTGTGTGCCTCGGTCGTATGCAGTCCTGATTGTGGCGCTCACCTGCACGGCGCCAAACACTCATACGACCATCATTGGCACCAAGGCAGAAGCGACTCTCATCGCTGAAGACGACACGTCTCCATTCGTCCCTCCATTCACGCCTGTCGCGACACCACTGGAGGCGGGCTGCACGATGTTGGGGCGTGAGCGGAAGACGGCCTAACGGTGTGCGGGACCGTAGCCCAGCTTCATGGAGACGGTTGCGAATGGTCCTCGCCGATACCCCAGGAGCAACAGTGTCCCTAATTTGCTGGGAAGTGGCGGTGCGGTCCCCTACGGCACTGCGTAGGATCCTACGGTCTTGGCGTGCATCCGTGCGTCGCTGCGGTCCGGTCCCAGGTCGACGGGCACGTGCACCTTCCGCCGACCACTGGCGACAACATCGATGTACTGTGGAGACCTCACGCCCCACGTGTTGAGCAATTCGGCAGTACGTCCACCCGGCCTCCCGCATGCCCACTATACGCCCTCGCTCAAAGTCCGTCAACTGCACATACGGTTCACGTCCACGCTGTCGCGGCATGCTACCAGTGTTAAAGACTGCGATGGAGCTCCGTATGCCACGGCAAACTGGCTGACACTGACGGCGGCGGTGCAGAAATGCTGCGCAGCTAGCGCCATTCGACGGCCAACACCGCGATTCCTGGTGTGTCCGCTGTGCCGTGCGTGTGATCATCGCTTGTACAGCCCTCTCGCAGTGTCCGGAGCAAGTTTGGTGGGTCTGACACACCGGTGTCAATGTGTTCTTTTTTCCATTTCCAGGAGTGTATATATGAGAGAGAGAAGAATTTCACTGCCAACCGATCAGTCATTATATTGATATGACGATGCCATATGGTTGATTATGTCATTCAGGCAGTTTGGACATTTTGTGGCATTCGAACTAGCGTTTAAGAATGGCTACAAAGCCGAAATTATGATTGTGTGAAACAAATGAATGGTACTGTTTAATGGCGAAGATTCGTTTCAAAAAGGCTTTGTATGTAATAGAAAAGCCTCGATTTCGCGTTTGTACTAGCGAACTCGGGTACTCGCTCTGCTTTCTGAGCGAGTCGAGTCGACTTGTACCCAACAATCAGGCGACGAGCGGGCAGCGGCGGAGACTCATGAGTCGAGCCTACGAGCACACGGAGACGATGAGTTCGGACATGACGTCACAGGACTCGCTGGCGAGATTAAACCGAGAGTGCGGAGATCATTTCTGATCTTTAGGGAGTACGCGACTTACGCACTCACCTACCACCGGCTCTGTTAAATTTTTTGAAATGTACTTAACAGCGCTCCAAAACTTTCAAAGGAGATTTTTTTTAGTTTTTTTTCATATAATTGCGTTGTGCTGCTTTAGGAAATTCGTGTCCGAGCACTGATCTTCAAACACTGAAGTATCAAGAAAACTGAAGAAGACCAATCCGTAATATCACCTTGTTAGACAAAACCAGACGTTATCAAATAAACTGAGCATGATGGCCATGAAAGTAACTATGAAACTCTCCGGAAAGTTGGAGTTTTCATGGTATCGACTCGCATTCAAAAATGAGGACACAGAAAGATAGTAAAAGTCGCCGAAGTGGCGTCCAATTGAATAACTTGCCCCACACCGTTGAGCCACGCGACATTATTATTTACAGAAATTCGTGATTTTTCAATGCTATGAGAAATTTACAGAAAAAAATATAATTACAAAAGATACAAGACTCTACAACATTTCGAGGTAAGCGACAGAGAGCGTAAGGGTCCTAACTACCTTGTTACTGGGCGCCGTATACATAATATACCGCCACCGCCATCTCTACCACCACAGTTGTATTACGTGTCATTACTCAGATTCAACAAGAACATAATGAAGGAAATGCTTAACGGCATGTTCATAATACTGACATAATTTAACCGCTATATAGTTTTACTATAAATATACGGCGAGTAAACAAACAACGTACACAAAATTTTATATTGTTAGAAGAGATAAAAAGGCAAGATATACCATCTTGGAAAGCGATGTGATACAAAGCTAAGCGTTACATATCTTGGTAGGCAACTAATTTCCACTGTTTCCTACTATAATCGCGATGGTCTTGTGAGCATTGCATCTAAGTTGACGAGGGCATTTATACGACCATCTGATGGGATTGTGGGACTTCATTTGCGGCAGAGCACTCAGGGACATTTGCTCCTTCCGCAGCATCGCACTGTACTATCAGATGCGCAACAAACTGCCACCGATTCGAATGATTTGACTTACAGAATATGGCTTGAACATTGTATATCAGAGGCTTGCCCCAGTCATTTGCCCACTTTCAGTACAGACCAGGTGAGAACACTGCAGGAGCCTCACCAGTTTCGTGGTACTAGTTTCAAGCTGTACGGACGTCACAATATGCGATGTGTGAAAGACGCTGAAAGTAACAACGTTCCTCAGTCTCCGGACACCAACTGGAACAAATCACTTTTCTTCATCCCCAGCATCAATTCCAAACCGTTTGCACGCGTCAAGCGCACTCCACGTGACCTGGGCTTTGGCGTCACATGACAGAGGGGGCTCGTTCTGCAGCGGATTATTCGCTCAAATGACAATCCTTGATGTGTTAGTTGCATGGAGTCCCGAAAGTATGAGCAAGACCGTCGCAGACCGCAGTTTCAGTTCGAACCGTGCGACCTATCGAGATATCACGGTTGACACGAGCATCGTTCTATTCGTCCACGAGATCCAACGGCATTAGGTTGATGCCGTACGCCTTGGCTCTACATGCTATTCGATACCGTTCCACAGTCTGTTAATGAATGGAAGAAGGAGCAAACGGAGTAGCGAACCAACTTTATGACAGAATTCAGACCTTCCTAGCGGGAAGGACTGTACATGGCGTTTTTATCTGCGTAAGATCGTCGAAAGTTAACGTAATTTCGGCCGTACACCAAGGAAAGGTTACATGGCCACCATTCTTCACGATATGTACTACCGATTTTGTGATTACATCGGAAGCTCTCGAGACTAGATGCGTACCGTGCTGCTGTTTACAGGACTTCATTACACATTTTTCCCATCGGACTGCTAACTGCTGATGCCAACCATGAAGAAAGAAGAGGATAGTCGGAAAGCAACGAAACTATTCTCGAGAGCTACTCGTCAGGTTGCGACGCTTAGCAAGTACGATTAATAACAGAGAAAGGGAAGTCCCAAATAAAAGCGGCGAGTTTCATCAAAGAGCCTCTTAGTAAGTGTGAGAGCGCCATGAAAATGTTTATCAAATTAAGTGACTAACATTAAAAGAAACGTACAGTTCTTCACAGAGAGATTTGCTATTCATCAGTGAGACACGAAAGGGGGAAAATCATGAACGATTTTGCAGAATACAGATGTAGATGTTGAGTGTAGGTAAGAGGTTCAATGTGACACCACTATTTTAACATATCTGGAAGTTTCGTTATTGCCAGCCGCGGTGGCCGAACGGTTCTGGGCGCTTCAGTCCGGAACCGCGCGACTGCTGCGGTCGCAGGTTCGAGTCCTGCGCCTCGGGCATGGATGTGTATGATGTCCTTGGGTTGGTTGGGTTTAAGTAGTTCTAAGTTCTAGGGGACTGATGACCTCAGATGTTAAGTCCCATAGTGCTCAGAGCCATTTGAGCCAAGTTTCGTTATTGCCGGTCATTATGATGTCTCTGACCAAGGTAAACTGCGTGACGGTCGCAAACTCGTCCGAGTTTAGGAAAGTGTCAGCGGGAGTGTAATGGGCATCGCAAAGAACAGCGTCAGTAACTCAATACTGCAGAGTCAAATCGTACAAGGGAAACGTCACGGGAACTCATTCTTCTTGAGCAAATTTGTTCCAGTTGCGAAACGCCAGCGTAGTAACATTTCCGTCGGCTTATGTGGAGGACGTACAGAGTTTGTATGTAGTATCGCTGCCTGTCTCAGGATCGACATTTGCCTGTTACGAGAGCGCGGTGAGTGATTTTTAGGTGATTATTATTATTATTATTATTATTATTATTATTATTATTATTATTAGTATTGGTTTGTTGGGTTGGGTTGTTTTGGGGGAAGGAAGTCGGCCGTGCCCTTTCAAAGGAACCATCCCGGCATTTGCCTGGGGCGATTTAGGAAAATCACAGAAAATCTAAATCAGGATGGCCGGACGCGGGATTGAACCGTCGTCCTCCCGAATGCGAGTCCAGTGTGCCAACCACTGCGTCACCTCGCTCGGTAATTGGTTTGTAGGGCGCTCAACTGCGCGGTTATCAGCGCCCGTACAAATTCACCATTCTTTGCTCAGTCCAATCTCGCCACTTTCATGAATGGCGATGAAATGATGAGGGCAACACAAATACCCAAGTCCCCTGGCGGAGAAAATCCCCAACCCGGCCAGGAATCGAACCCGGGACCCCGTGATCCAGAGGCAGTAACGCTAGCCATTAGACCACGAGCTGCGGATGTGTTTTTAGAGTCGTGTGTGATGTTTAGTTGTGGGCTGTAGGAATATTGGCGGAATAGCGGTTTATACGACGCTAACTGTGGCATTGTAAAAAATGCATCGCTTCCGAGTCAGCCAATCACGCCGTTGCGAGCGCAAATTTAAACGGCCCGCCAGAGACGGTGCGGCGAAGAGACGATGCGGCGAAACGTGTTCTTCATTATGTTTCCTAAAACCGAACAAGAGAGCGATACAAAAGTTGGACGGTAATGAGGATCAACCACGCGTCAAAGATTGAGCAGTCTCGTGCTCTATCATCTACGCCATGAGAACAACTGACACTAATTGTATCCGGGTTCGCGCACGCAACGGCTTGACTGACTGACTTCAATGCTAATTAAATCGGGAAACGGCGCAACGTATCGGATAATTTTCTTAACAATTGTTTCTCAGCACAACCTATACCTGCAAAACCCTTACAACTTTTCAGTCTGTTTATGACCATCCTGTTGCACTATGATAAGTACACTTCCGTTTTCGTGTGTCATGTCGCCGAGGTAACAACTACCTAACGCAATCATGAAACATGGACTAGGGCATCATTTGGTGAGCATTGTAGCTGAGAGAGACTATAAATTGTGTGCAGTTGGAAATCACTAATGAAGGTACTTTCATTCGTACATCGTGTAGCGAGATCGGCAACCAACCACACGTGAAAGATACCCCGCACGGTCAAGGTGAGCCAATGGTTGTTACAATGATGTTGACTGCCAAAATCAAAACTCAATATTCGCGCAGTGACTCAAATGATTGAGGTGCTAGCACATCAACTACAGAATGAATTAACGGCACGACAATACATCACAAGGTATTGCAAACAGATTACTGTGACATTATTGCATTATTCAAAGAGTTTGTGAATAGTGCAACCCATAGTTGCGTGTTTCTTGGTGAAATACACGTTGATCTTTACTACATACTTGTGGTTCCTCGTTATATGTACGCTAACTCGAACCTGTAGTTAATTACACGATTTCAGGACTGGGTGGAGATTGCAGCAAGGAGAAGAAAAGCGACGAGGGAAAAAGGGAAACGTGTGATCTTGGCACACGCTCGTTAAATATTCTCATGCAAGTGCCTGTAATTTGGAGTAGGCAGAATTGTCTTTCGTACACCCCTCCCTCAGCCAGTAAAAGCTTAATACCTGTTCCATTGTGTATCTACGTTTCGTATGGTTCTGTGTATCGCTCTTTGATTACCGGCGGTACACGGGCGCGGCCCGAAAGTTTGAGGGAAGGGTCTCGGGCAAGCTGCCCTCACAGAGACCGCACAATGCCCTCGCCCGGCACAAAGGGCGCCCTGTGTATGTACTCAGCGAGGCAAAGCCGGTCGCTAACCGTCGGTCCAAAGCAGTTTCGTCGTCTGCGGTCGGAAGCCACCTGGTAAGCTCCCACTGAAGCGGTGTTCTGTTTGGAAAGGTTGCCTCAGTAGTTCGTGAGAGCGCTACTAGGTTCGCAAACTATCGTTGTTTAGTTACGCCGTATCCCATAGTCGTGTCCCCACTTTCCTTTGAACTAGGGATGTTCGATGGTCATCGATATTCACGAAACATCAATGTTTCGTATTTCAAAATCGATGTTTCAATGTGGGTAATAATGTCCTTGAAACATCGTCACATCGATGTTACAGACAAAAACTTGAGGGAATACTGGAACATTGGCTACTGTTGTATCTAAGCGAGGACTCTACTTCGATTACGACAAGTTCGTGATTGAAAGAGTGCATGGAGGAGGTAGAGAGAGAGAGAGAGAGAGAGAGAGAGAGAGAGAGAGAGAGAGAGAGTCTTGTCGCCATGCAGCCTGGCACGCTTGACAAGCGTCTATAGGCATCTAAAAAAATATACAACGTGGCGCTCGAAAAAGAACTACTATTGTCTGGCGGCTGCCCGCGCTACCACTCGACTCGCCGAGACATCAGTCACAAGTTTATTTTAGTCGAAATACACTATCCGTCCAAAACGTCACGAAACTGATTTTATTCCCAGCGTTTAATGAATTACGGTGATAGTTTGAACGACCAGTCAGTTGACGGTACGCAGTGTTAAGCAGGTGTGCGGCCATTGTTGTGTTACAAACTGCAATGGAGCAACGTCTCTAAATCGAGTGTTCGAGACGCTCTCCAGAATGTGTGTCCTAAGTGCGTCCTGCACTCCTGAACAAAAACAACGACACTCAGACGCCTGCTGCGACTTGATTGAAATTGCAAACCTAGACAACTCTTTTCTGGAAAAAAATCATCATGGGCGACGAGATTTGTTGTTATCAATACGAACCTATCTTAAAACGACACACTGCAGAATGGTTCCCTGATGCTTCGCCAAGACTGAAGAAGGTGCGAATGGGACGCGCAAGTTGAACAATATCACAAAGAAGGACTTTTCTGAAAGTTTCACCCGATTGTGCGAACATTCTGGCGTTGTAGTCAAGTGAAGGAAGTCAATATAGAACACCTAAAGCATTAAAATACAACCTTCACTTTCTACATTATTTTTTTTAACCCTGTCTCGAAACTTTTTGGACACACGGGGTATAATATCTTTAACTGTTCATTCATCTATGCTTTCGTGGCTCAAGTAGTGTGGGCACGCATTATTTGGAAGATTTTTTTTATTTGCTGAAAATGATACTTCGCGTCACCTACGTAAAATTTCCGTTTATCATACGTAAGAGTACATCTGATCCGCGTAAATGTTGGTAACTTACACATATTTTGTGCTTGCCACTACTCAAATACTTTACTCCTTTCATTTCTTACTTTCAAAGATTATTATTCGTAATGAGTAACACTTGCAACTCCCTTTTATTGTCACGCGGACTGTGGTAAGACTGTGGTAACATCACAAATAATTACGAAAGGATATGGCAATATAAGGAAGTCGTGCTCGACAATTATCACTGGTAGAAACTGTTGATACCTTTCCTTAACACTTACTCCATATCACGTTAAATGTGGAATGTGCAGCGACAGTAAGAATCAATTTATACACGGGTCATCGTTGGAACTACCAACAAGTCGTAAAAGTCATTATAGTTTGTAGGCAAAAATTGAGAGTTAAGCAATGTTAATTATTGCTCTATTTACTGACTAATAAATTTGACGTTAAATGTATCTGCAAGCTCTTTTTTACGCCATTCCTACCTATTCATCACTTAACATCGATGTTAAAAACATCGACAGCTTCGATTATTAGCGGACATCAATGTTTAGAGGTCGATGATGTAATCGAAATCAGCACTGATGATTTTTCCAACATCGCACATCCCTACTTTGAACTGCTCGACATGTAATATGGGTTTTGTTTACCACAGCGATTTGAAAAAAATGGATGAAATGTGAGGGTTTTCTTATTTCATAGCCCCGTACATAGTAATTTTTGACACGCCTTATTCTGATCAGCTTTAAGCAATCATAGTTCGTTGCTACCACAGTTTCAAAAGAATGGATCTTCTTTTACTTCACAACAATGAGAGACGGACAGTACTCAATTTGGTCTACTATCTGAAGAATTACACGCACAGTTTACAGCAATATCAAATTTAGTGAATGCCCCTATGTCTGTAACTAAATCACTGTACTCGAAAACGTGTCTCACTTTCAGAGTTCCAGATGACCAAGCTTCGACCGTTCCTCCAATTATATTAACTAAAACCGTATTCAATATCCACGTCATACATTTTATTTTCTTCGCTCCAACCTTGCTAATTTTCAAACAAGCACCACTTACAAGCGTCCCCGTGTAAATGCCGATGCGCAGAATAATCTTAGAACAGTGAATAGTAATCATCATTGGTTGCATACAGTTTTTACTTAATAAGAGCGTAGTAACTCCCACCGGTCACAACAGTACATGATAAAGAATTGCAAAGGAGGCAATGAAACGGGTATACAACAGTACATGATAAAGAATTGCAAAGGAGGCAATGAAACGGGTACACAACCAGCACAGCTTAATAGGGCAAAAGGTTATGGTGGATTCAAACTGATATTAAACAGGGCCCAATCGTAATTTTACTGCATGATTATCCATCATGCACGAAACATATAGTAAAGCAGCAAACAGTGTTCTCAAAATGGATAGTGCGAACCATGGATGAATGGTAACAGGCAGGTTCCATATACCTAGATTTCCGGAAACCGTTCGACGAAGTGCCCTGTACAGACCCCAAACGAAGGTACAGATTATCCGATATGCGAGTGTCCTGAAGACTTGTTAATAAAACCCAGTACGTTTTACTTGGCGGCGAATTTTCATCAGAGACAAGGGTATCGATTGGAGTGTCCTAGGGAAGTGTGATAGGACTGCTTTACTTGCTGTATACAAAGAGAATCTGCGAATAGGATGCGCAGCAATCTGTGACTGTTGCTGATGACTTAGTAGTATACGAGAAAATATCGTCGATGAATCACTGTAGAAAGAGGGCGGAGGAGCGGACAGAGGTTCAGGGCACTCTCTTGTTCTTGGGGTGGGAAACTGCTTCTAAAGGCGGAAGAATCAGCAACGATCAACGGCATGAGGATGCAGAAGGCAATGGAAAGCTACATTAAAGACACACAACCTGTCTCCACAGGACGTGTGACCTGTAACTCAAAAATTGTCATGATGATCTCTACATTGGCAACAGATTCCAGAATAGTCCCCCATTAGGATCTCCGAGAAGCGACTGCCAAGCGGGAGGTGACCACGAGAAAAAAAAAAAATTGTCAAATGTGTGTGAAATCTTATGGTACTTAACTACTAAGGTCATTAGCCCCTAAGCTTACACACTACTTAACCTAAATTATCCTAAGGACGAACACACACACACACACGCACACACACACACACACACACACACACACACACACACACACCCATGCCCGAGGGAGGACTCGAACCTCCGCCTGGACCAGCCGCCAGCCGCACAGTCCATGACTGCAGCGCCTCAGACCGCTCGGCTGATCCTGCGCGGCCCATGAGAAAAAGATTGCATAACCAAGAGAGGAATAACTTTCTACGAGTCGGGGCGTGGAATGCCAGTAGCCTGAACGTAGCAGGGAAGCTAAAAAATCTGGGAAATGCAAAGGTTCAATCTCAATATAGTAGGGGTCGGTGAAGTGAAATGGAAAGAAGACAAGAATTTCCGGTCAGATGAGTATGGGGTAATATCAATAGCAGCAGATAATGGTGCACCGGCAGTAGCATTCGTTAGGAATAGGAAGGTAAGGAAGAGAGTGTGTTACCGTGGACAGTTCACTGGTAGGGTTGTTCGTATCAGAATCGACAGCAAACCAACACCGACAACAATAGTTCAGGTATACATGCCGACGTTGCAAACTGAAGATGAAGAAATAGAGAAAGTATGTGAGGTTATTGAAAGAGTAATACAGTATCCCACTCCGTAAACGGAAATGGAAATCTAACAGTCATGAGGGATGAAATGCAGTTGTACGGGAAGGAGTAGAAGAAAAGGGTATAGGAGAATATGGGCTTGGGACAAGGAATGAGAGAGGAGAAAGACTAATTGAATTTTGTAATAAGTTTCAGCTCGTAATAGCAAATACTCTGTTCAAACCTCGTAGGAGGGGAAGTATACTTGAAAAAGGCCGGGTGATACGGGAAGATTTCAGTTAGAATACATCATGGTCAGACAGAGATACCGAAATGAGATACTCGATTGTAAGGCGTACCCAGGAGTAAACATAGACTCAGATCACAATATAGTAGTAATGAAGAGTAGGCTGAAGTTTAAGACATTAGTCAGGAAGAATCAATACACAAAGAAGTGGGATACGGAAGAACTAAGGAATGACGAGATACGGTTGGAGGAGGAGGAGGATATTGGTGTTTAACGTCCCGTTGACAACGAAGTCATTAGAGACGGAGCACAAGCTCGGATTAGGGAAGGATGGGAAAGGAATTCGGCCGTGCCCTTTCAAAGGAACCATCCCGGCATTTGCCTGGAGTGATCTAGGGAAATCACGGAAAACCTAAACCAGGATGGCCGGACGCGGGATTGAACCATCGTCCTCTCGAATGCGAGTCCAGTGTGCTAACCACTGCGCCACCTCGCTCGGTACGGTTGAAGTTATCTAAGACTATACATACAGCAATAAGGAATAGCTCAGAAGGAAGTACAGTTGAAGAGGAATGGATATCTCTAAAAAGGGCCATCATGGAAGTTGCGAAGGAAAACATATGTACAAAGAAGGTAACTGCGAAGAATTCAATTGAACGAAGTACAAAAATGTTCCAGGAAACTCAGCAACAGAGAAATACAAGTCACTAAGGAATGAAATAAATAGAAAGTGCAGGGAAGCTACGACGAAATGACTGCAGGAAAAATGTGATGGCATCTAAAAAGAAATGACTGTCGGAAGGACAGACTCAGCATACAGGAAAGTCAAAACAACCTTCGCTGACAAATGCAATGGTGATAACATTACGAGAGCAACGGGAATTCCACTGTTAAACGCGGAGGAGAGATCAGATAGATTTAAAGAATACATTGAAAGCCTCTAGGAGAGGGAAGATTTGTCTGATGTGTTAAAAGAAAAAACAGGAGTCGATTTAGAAGAGGTAGGGGATCCAGTATTAGAATCAGAATTTAAAAGAGCTTTGGAGGACTTAAGATCAAATAAGGCAGAAGGGATAGATAACATTCCTTCAGAATTTCTAAAATCATCGGGGGAAGTGTCAACAAAACGATTATTCACGTTGGTGTGTAGAATGTATGAGTGGCGTCATACCATCTGACGTTCGCAAAAGCATCATCCAGACAATTCTGAATGGTGCAAGATCGGACAAGTGCGAGAATTATCGCACAAGCAGCTTAACAGTTCATGCATCCAAGACGCTTACAAGAATAATATACAGAAGAATAGAAAAGAAAATTGAGAATGTGTTAGATGACGATCAGTTTGGCTTTAGGAATGGTTAAGGCACGAGAGAGGCAATTCTGACGTTGCGGTTAATAATGGAAGCAAGACTAAAGAAAAATCAAAACACGTTCATAGTATTTGTCGACCTGGAAGAAGTGTTCGACAATGTAAAATGGAGCACGATGTTCGAAATTCAGAGAAAAGTAGGGGTAAGCTACAGGGAGAGATGGGTCACATACAATATAACAGCCATGAGGGAATAATAGTGGACGACCAAAACCGAAGTGCTCGTATTAAAAAGGGTGTAAGAAAAGGATGTAGCCTTTCGCTCCTACTGTTCAATCTGCATATGGGGAAGTGGTGATGGAAATAAAAGAAAGGTCCAGAAGGGGAATTAAAATTCAAGGTGAAAGGATATCAATGTTACGATTCCCTGATGACATTGCTATTCTGAGTGAAAGTGAAGAGGAATTACATGACCTGCTGAACGGAATGAACAGTCTAAGGAACACAGACTATGAATTGAGAGTAAATCGGAGAAAGACGAAGGTAATGAGAAGTAGTAGAAATGAGAACAGCGAGAAACTTATCAGGATTTGTGGTCACAAAGTGGATGAAGTTAAGGAATTCTGCTACCTAGACAGTAAAATAACCATTGAAGGACGGATCAAAATCAGACTAGTACCCCCTAATATCAAATATCGGCCTTAATTAGAGGAAGAAATTTCTGAGAATGTATGTCTGATGTACGGCATTGTACGGTAGTGAAACATGGACCGTGGGAAAACCGGAACAGAAGAGAATCGAAGCATTTGAGATGTGGTGCTACAGTCGAATATTGAAAATTAGGTGGACTAATAAGGTAAGGAATGAGGAGGTTCTGCGCAGAATCGAAAGGAATATGTGGAAAACACTGATAGGGAGAAGGGACAGGATGATAGGACATTTGTTAAGACAAGAGGGAATCACCTCCATGGTACTAGACGGAGCTTTAGAGAGCAAAAACTATAGAGGAAGAAAAAAATGGCTCTGACCACTATGGGACTTAACAGCTGATGTCATCAGTCTCCTAGAACTTAGAACTACTTAAACCTAACTAACCTAAGGACATCACACACATCCATGCCCGAGGCAGGATTCGAACCTGCGACCGTAGCGGTCGCGCGGTTCCAGATTGAAGCGCCTAGAACCGCTCGGCCACACAGGGTAATTCATTGTTAATTAGCATTAACACAAATCAACTAACATAATAGCAACTCGCTTGTCTTTTAACATATGCTCGGGACTGAAGGGGATAAATCGTTAATGCGCCGTTGACTTGAAACGGCATACGATCATAACAGGCAAGTTATAATACGAAAACAACGAAATAATTTACTGAGGGAGCAGTCAGAAATTCAATATTTATTGCTCAATACATAGTATTGCTCAATAATATTGTCCGTCTAAGAGCTGGATTACGGTTTGCGCAATACATTGACCGAGACTGCGGTGCCAGAATAGCACTGCCAGTCTAACCTCTACGATCGTGCTTCCAGCATTGTTGAAAGTGCAAGCAGAGGTATATATATGAACAATATCTTTTCTGCGTTCGTAAGGTGTCACCAGGGTGAGTTCGTTCAAACATTCATACTTCATCCATAAAGAATGGCCATAGGCATCGGGCTCAGCTGTAAGTTCTCTAACCATGTTAGTAAGGCTTTCCAAGCCACCTTTTCACCTCTGGCTGCTTCCTCTTGTTTTTCTATCTCCAGCACACGGCGATGGAAATCGCAATGCATGTGAGGTCATCATGGAGCAATGGCAATGCTCTAACTTACGCGTCGACGGCATAAATATTGCGCAGTAATATTGTGTCGTGCTTGGCCTCGCAGTTTCGCGCAATATATTTAGACATTATTGCGCAACAATTACTGAGCGCGTGAGGGCGCCCTACAGGCGACGAAAACCAACGTCTCGTTTGCAAAGTTCTTTATTTGTCGACTGCTATCAAGTTTCGTGGTCTTATCATTTTGACGTCACTTCCCAGTGACAGTGGCTTCTCCCAGAGCGGACAGAGGCGTCGGCGAGATCGGCTGGACAGGGTACAGCGCCCTCGACCCGCCCGCGCCCTTGTGCCGGGGACTGGTGGCGGCCCTTCGCGACGCGTCGTCGCGTCTGGCTGGAAGCGTGCCAGCTGGACACGGGCAGCCGGCACAATCGATCGCCGGCCCAGTTCCCCAGCGCCGGGGCGGCCGCCTCTCCCGCCTGCCCGTGCTGCGCTGTGCTGTGCCGTGCCTCTGGCTTCCTCAATGAACTGCGTGCTGCGCTGCGTTGGGCCGTCCATTCACCATTCACCCGCCACAACGGCCGTATCGACCGCCAGCGCCGCCCACGCGCTCCGCACCAGGCCCCAGGCCTACGCCGCGACCGCTAAAAAGAAGGCCACACGCCAAGTTTCTTCGACGCACCTGCTTTCCGCTGTCGGTCGCTCCAAATGCACCAAACCGACATGGAGCCGGCGTAAAATATAGATCGCGAGCGTAATTACAATCCTAGAGCTACAACACCCAAGCCACCATACATTATGTGGCGTTGGGTACATTCACTTCTTTCCTTGCCGGCCGCGGTGGCCGAGCGGTTCTAGGCGCTACAGTATGGAACCGCGCGACCGCTACGGTCGCAGGTTCGAATCCTGCCTCGGGCATGGATGTGTGTGATGTCCTTAGGTTAGTTAGGTTTAAGTAGTTCTAAGTTCTAGGAGACTGATGACCTCAGATGTTAAGTCCCATAGTGGTCAGAGCCATTTGAACCATTTGAACTTCTTCCCTTTCCTGTTCCAGTCGTGAATGGTGCGTGGGAAGAACCTCTGCTCATATGTCTCTGTTTGAACTTGTAAGTCTCCAAACTTACCTTCTTGGTCTTTTCACTGTCCAGTCACATTAATGTGACCACCTATCAACAGCCTGAAAAACAACCTTTTGTAGATGTTCTAATGTGTGTGAAATCTTATGGGACTTAACTGCTAAGATCATCAGTCCCTAAGCTTACACAATACTTAACCTAAATTATCCTAACGACAAACACACATACCCATGCCCGAGGGAGGACTCGAACCTCCGCCGGGACCAGCCGCACAGTGCATGACTGCAGCGCCTTAGGCTGCTGGGCTAATCCCGCGCGGCACCTTTTGTAGACGTGAAAGTGGGAGAGCCAATGAGGTTCTGAAAGCTACCGTGCTATGACCACCTGCTCTACGTTTCTCGGTTGAGGATCCGTGGCGCAAACAGCCCGGTCGAGGTGGAACCACAGGTTATGTGGCGTTGGGTACTTCGTGTACAACTACGTCGTGTGCAACATTCGCTTCTTCCCTTTCCTGTTCCATTCGTGAATGGTGCGTGAGAAGAACCTCTGCTCGAGCCTCTCTGTTTGAACTTGTAACTCTCCAAACTTACCTTCTCGGTCTTTTCACGAGATACACTGTCCTGTCACATTAATGTGACCACCTATCAACAGCCTGAATAACAACCTTTTGTAGGGCGGACCGCTGCGAGACGTGAAAGTAGGAGAGCCAATGAGGTTCTGAAAGCTACCGTGCTGTGACCATCTGCTATAAGTTTCTAGATGAAGGATCCATGGCGCGAACAGCCCGATCGAGGTGGTACCACAGGTTGCCAATCAATCCGAGGAGCCTGGTGGCCAGGGGAGTACGATAAACTCGTCCTGCTTCTCTTCCAACCACGCACCTACACTATGAACTGTTTCACACGTTGCACTGTCCTGCTGGTAGACGCCATCGTGTTGAGGAAAAACAGACTACAATGTAGGATGGGCATGGCCCTGAGAGACTGATGCATACTTGTGTTGATCCGTTGTGCCTTTCAGAATGACAAGATCACCCAGAGAATGCCACGAAACCATTCCCCAGGCCATTACGCCCCCTCCTCCAGCCTGTATCATTTAGACGATCCAATGGACATATGTCTGGCGAAGCACAAAACGTGATTCATCTGAGAAAGCCACCTGTCGAAACTCAATGGACGTCCAGTAACGATACTGGCGTGCAAATTTCACATTCGTCGCCATTGAACAGCAGTCAGCTTGCGTGCACGAGTCTGGCGCCTGCTGCGGGAGGCCACACAGAGCAACGTTTACTAACAGGTCGTTGGGGAGACACTGTTGGCAGGCCCTAGGTTTATCTGGGCGGTCAGTAGCTTAACAGTTGCAAGTCTATCCGCAGCCGTCGTTCACCCCTGTCATTTGTGGCCCATGGTGCAGCACAGTCCGCTCGACGCCGGTTTTGAATAGTGCTACTTTTTCGTGCAAGATGCACTCGAAACACGGCGGCACGAGAACGGTTTACAAATTTGCCCGTTTTGGCAATGCTTCCAGCCTTGGACCGAAAGCCAATGATGATATCGTTTTGGACGTCAGATAAATCGCTTCGTTGCCGCAGCACGACAGCGACTGCACTGTTTTCCGCGTCCCCACGACACGCTTTATATACCCTCGACAGATAGTGCTGCTACCTGCCGTCTGTGAGTGGTTACTGTACGCTGACATGGAACACAGGCGGTGGTCACATTAATGTGACTGGACGTGTATGTGCAGGAAGAAGTGCTAACAACAAACAGATAATTAGTCACCACCAGGACACATCACGCTAATGTCTTCTAATATCCCTGTAGCCTTGATAATGGCTTCAGTTCAGAGAAGAAGAGATAGTATCAAGGATTTTCTATGCTATTCAGATCGGGTGATTTAGAGAATCAGCCGATGTGCAGTCAAACACTGATGGGAACAACCGAATGAAAGTAACCGATTTAGTTAGCTGTTCGACAATAGTCCCTCATTCTGCTATAATTTTATGTATCGGTTGAATTACTTATTTATCCTTTCGAGGAAAACCAATCTGTGGGACCCACGAAATGGAAAAAAAAGGTCCATCGTGGCTTTACTCACTGAATTATTCAATCTTCTTTTTCAAATAAAATCAGTACATAGATTTCGGTCGGATGAAACATGTACTCGTTGTTTCAACTGAAAACTTCTTTTGGTATTTTAGTTGACTGAGCTAGCCATTCACTCTTCTATGTGAAACCAGTTTGTGGTATTTTCATTGATAGACCGAAAGCAGTGGTGTGGCAACACATAATCCCCCCTCACCCCAAGGCCGAGGTGAGATGGTTCAAATGGCTCTGAGCACTATGGGACTTAACATCTATGGTCATCAGTCCCCTAGAACTTAGAACTACTTAAACCTAACTAATCTAAGGACAGCACACAACACCCAGCCATCACGAGGCAGAAAAAATCCCTGACCCCGCCGGGAATCGAACCCGGGCGTGGGAAGCGAGAACGCTACCGCACGACCACGAGATGCGGGCAAGGTGAGATGTCGGCATATCTCAAGCGTGAATGACCATTATACAAGTTCCATTGATTATTTACTACATATGCTAATTCTTCTTTGCAACTTAAAGTTATCTCCGGAAGTGATTTTACGTATACTGAAATAGTCTTCAATTTAGTGTTACTGTCCGCAGCTCGTGGTCTAGCGGTAGCATTCTCGCATCCTGCACGCGGGGTTCCGGGTTCGATTCCCGGCGGGGTCACGGATTTTCCCTACCCCGAGATGACTGGGTGTTGTTGTGTTGTCTTTATCATCATCATTCATCCGCATTACGGTCGGAGGAAGGCAATGGCAAACCACCTACGCTACGACCTTGCACAGTCGGCGGTGCGGGTCTCCCACATCGTTCCCTAAACTCCTCGAAGTATGGGACCTCATCATCATTAGTGTTACTGTGTATAAGGGTGCGATTAAAAGTTTCGTTTCGAGGACCGCACACTGCAGAATCGCTATGCTAATCACACAAAATCGCCGTGAGCATTGAGACAATCATCCCACCAAAGCACCAGGATCAAGATACCCATTTGACAAAACACCGTATACTGCTGCGTGAAGAAGTCCGTAACTGTCTGCTGCAAATCTCCGGCCGACAGGAATGGTCGAACCTTAACGGCCTTTTTTATGGGACCGAAAGCTTGATAATCGCATGCGGAGAGATCAGGATTATATGGTGGGTGTTCGACTGTCTCCCATATGGGTTGGCGTACTTCTGCGTTACGACATTTGTGATATGGGAACGTGCGCATCACGATGCAGCAGCACCCCTTGTCGTAGTTTACCCGGATGTGTCGCCTGCCCCATACACATTCTTCGCTCTCCGCTTGATCTCTACCGATGTTTGTCGTTCGGCAGACTAGAAAAGAACAACAGCATGTTGATCCTATTGGGACACAATTGGTAACAACGTCACCATCGTCCACGTTTCTGCATTTACCGCACGTACTTCGGAAAGACACGAATGCCACAGTAATAACTTGTCTGCATGTCGGTGCTTGTATGCCGGCACAGGAGTCGCGCCACATTGCATGTACGCTGCAGCAACACCCTCAATCTGTAACTTTCTGGTCGTCCCTAATACTACGTTTTTCCTGTTGTAAGAGATTTTGTATCGTGTTAGTGATGCGGAAATGGCTAATCAGAGGGGAAGTTTGGTTGATCTCCGCAATGAGCTTACTCATTACATTTCAGTACTTTCACCTAATCCTAGATCACACTTTTTGAGCCTAGGATCCAAAATTGCCGCTCTGACACTGATGTCTGTGCTGTCTTCCCCATAAGGAGTCATCCTTGATAGGATCGCCAGTAGATGTTTGCTCAAAGCAATACCTGCTTTCGTAGATGGCGTTTGTCTATCACTATTCTGTGGCATCCCTGGGCCAGTTGGGCCACAATGCAGAAGACTGCCGAAGTGCTCTCCGGACATTTCTTCTGAACACAGAGATGGCGGTACAGAAAGGTCGTCTTTCAAAACGCCCCACTCTTCTTCCGCAGAACCTCATAGTTGACACATGAACATGTCATTTTGGGGGTATTTCTGATCAACACAGGGCTTTTCGTTTTAAGAAACTTAGAGTCGCGCCTGAAGGTGTCTCTTGTTTCAGGTGAAACTATCATTTGATCGTCAGCTGAACTTGGCAGTCTGCCAGTTTCACAGTGGCTACAGGAGTCCTTTTAGACAACACGATCATTTTGCGATATTTCCGTCTCAAGAAGCCAAGCGCTGCTAATGCAGGGTAGTCAGCACAACTGACACTACTAAATAAAGTGTGTGATCAGTGCAATCGAACTGAACCTTTATTGCTACGTTCACCAGAACACTTGGGTTGTCAGTGAAAAAAAACATTTTGACACTTATTCCCCAACTGCTGTTTAACACTCTCACTTTCGGAATGCGTCGATTAGCAACGTTACAGTGGGCAGAGCAGAAGACTGCACTTCGTGCTGCTCAACAAAGAAGACTGTAACTGTCAACAGCACTTGTGAATTTACTGTATGTTGATACACACGTCGGCAGTCATTACAACTTATTTCCTTTCTTTCAACTACATGAAAAATGAAAGAAGCTTACTTCTACCAGTACTACTTCTATATTCCAAAAAAGAGGTACTAGCGGAAGTGAAGCTAAGGAGGATACATGAGTTGTGCTTGAATAGCTCACGAAACTTTCGAGTTCCGGTCCAGCACACCGTTTTAATCTACAATAAAGGCTGAAGTGTCCATTTCACACGTCACTTAATCCCTTCCATGGGACGGCAGTCTGCGATCTGAAACATGCTCTGCACTCGCGAGTGTTACCTTCACAGGCTACGAACGTCAACGTCTCCATGTATGCACAAAATACCAATGGCTGACCTAAGTGTTTGTATAACGTGCGTCGTCTTGAGAGCAGTTATTTGTGTTTTGGTTCACATCAGCGTGCCCTCAGCCTTCACGGAAGAGCACCAGTGGAAAAGTTCCTTCTGAGCCTAGTTAGCCTTCTCACAGACGCGGGAACTCTGAACCTGGGACATCCACACGTCCGCGATTACGTCATCCCCTGACTCAGCGGCACACGCCGGCGAGGTTGCCCCAGGGCCACCGCCTGGAATCCTGACGCAGCAGTTTCGTCACAGTTCTGTACGCGCCTCTAAAGAACACCAATGACTATGCGCCATCAGTTTCCACGATACATTAACTGTATACTCTGATTACTTTCTGCAGCCTAGTTGCTGCTCCATTCTCAAGACCGAGCGTTGTCGGAACGAACCCTAAATAACATCAGGCAAAGTTCTGGATAGTTCCTTCAATATGATAGGCCAATGTTCTTCTCATTCTTGATTTTTATATCCCGAAATACCACTCAAAACCTATACGTTTCTTACGTCCTTCAGATATAGGCGACTGAAAAATCTTCTAAAATTGAGGTAATAGCTCAGTGGTATCAGAATAAAAGATGACTTTATTCTTCCGCCCTCGACTCGGCTACAGTTGAATCACACAGAAATGGTACGTTTCCACACCGCGCTCGTATCTTTCCTTTCTACGTCCATGCTGTAGCGCAATCAGAACAGGAGTTAATATTTTAATGTGTCTATATTTTTCCTGACTGAAAATATTTTATAATCTCTCACAGGAGTTTGCTTCACACGTAAAATTCCACGGCGCTGCCTAATCTATCGAAACAGTAGAGAAGTACAAAGATTTTGCCGATGCGAACGTACTCCGATAGCCTTACAGACAGACTGCCAGAGAAGATACGTATTGTTCAAACAAACTAGTGCCCTGTTATGGCCTCACAGTCTACAACATCTGAAATTTTAATCTTCCTGTAATTTTGACTAATATGTTTATACACAATACTCATCTATTTAACGCTTCTCGTTCAGTATTACCGAAAATGGTGACCCAGAGGTATAAAACCGGACTCGATGCGAGAGGATGGCGGTTCGAATCCCCGCCTCCGAATAGTTTAGATTTCCTGTTCTTTCCCGAAATCGATTAAGGCAAATGCTGAAATCGTTCATCTGAAAAGAGCACGGCCAATTTCCTTCCCTGCCCTTCCATATTCAGAACTTGTGCGCGGTCTGCCATGACCTCGAAGTCGATGGGACGTTAATCCCTAATCTACCCCATCTATCTCTCCCCTCCCCCCCCCCCTCCTTACTGTCAGAAAATATTAATTCTCAAGTCAGCAGGAAGAAAATCAGTCCTGTATTCTTAGCACAACTTCATCCAAATCTATACCCCATCAATCACTACAGCGTTTGATTCAAGGGGTACTTTCCATTGTACCATATATTAAAGTCTCTTCACGTTCTGATTGTGGATGTAGCATGAGAGGAATGACTGGCTGTACGCTATTAGTAGTCTAATACAGAAGTAGTTGTCACATTAATATTAGTTCGTGAGGGGATTAAGAAGCATAATTCCGACAAAATAGGGACTATGTTAGTTCTGTATGACAATTAGCGTAATACCATTGACTAACGTAGCACACGAAAAGGGGTCCGCAAATAGAGTACGACGGCGTTCTGACAAGTATTGCCACCGAATTTTTTTATGTGACAAGTCTTAGAGCTTTTTAAATAAAACTAACTTGTTAACAATCTACAACTTCATTCTTCATCTCTACATATTTGCAACCCTTGTCGCTTTAGGTCTGCGACTTGTAGCGTGTAACATGGTGGTTTGTAACTTAACTATGTCGGTGCGTGACAAATAGCGCGCTGTAATCGAGTTTCTAATTCTAAGAGTACGTTCACACATGTAGCATCCTGTCCTTCAGCATGAGAATGTCAGACCACAAATGAGCGCTACGATATCTGCAATAATCCGATGCCTCGGGTTCATTGTTGTCGATTATCCTTCTTACTGTTCCGACTTGGCCACATTGGGTTTTTATCTATTTGCAAAGGTTAAAGAACACCTTCGGAGTGTTCGCTTTGATAGTGATGAAGCGATGCAAGCAGAGGTGAGGTTGTGGCTCGTGAACGAAAGCAAACATTCTACCAGTATACTGACGGTATCAACAAACTGGTCTCTCGTTGGCAGAAAAAAATGGTTCAAATGGCTCTGAGCACTATGGGACTCAACTGCTGAGGTCATTAGTCCCCTAGAACTTAGAACTAGTTAAACCTAACTAACCTAAGGGCATCACACACATCCATGCCCGAGGCAGGATTCGAACCTGCGACCGTAGCGGTCTCGCGGTTTCAGACTGCAGCGCCAGAACCGCGCGGCCACTTCGGCCGGCTCTCGTTGGCAGAAATTTGTTCGTCCCCTAGATGAGTATGTTGAGAAATAAATATATTGTTATGAAGAATAATGTGTAGCATGTCAATTCGTTTTATGTTAAAGGCTTAAGAGTTGTCACATAGCCTAATAAATTCCGGAGGCAATACTTTTCAGCACGCCCTCGTGGAATCCTCCCAAGTTTAGGGTGTACACATAGATGAAAATCTGAACTGGAACAAATGAAGTTAAATTTAAAATTGTTCCAAAGAAATGGTTAAGTAATAACATGTTATTCTGAGACGCTCTTCTGGTCATTTTACGTAAAAACAAGCAACAAGCTTATGGAGCTAATGAAATACTGTAGTATAAAGTCGGTAGAATACCTAGAGAAAGAAGTGAAAAGTGTGAAAACATAAGACTAAAGTAAATAATCAGCGACGTACGTTGGCGTAGCCGCCAGAATGCAGCATAAGCGAGAGAAGTCGGAGAACTTACCTGCCACAGGGCTCTTCGACACGACGTTCAAAGATATGCATACGAGAGGCGTTCAGTCATCAGTTCCACTCCACATTAGAGCTCCTTTCTCCTTTTCGCTCTACACTCACCCTTACCCCTTCCGTCCTTCCTGTGCCACCACCCGCTGCCCACAACTTTATTCCTCATCCTCTGCCCTTCCCATTGCCTGTATTCCCACATCTGCTTCAGCTCCTACCTAAACTATATGATCAAAAGTATCCGAACACCCCCAAAAACATTAATTTTTCATATTAGGTGCATTTTTCTGCCACCTACTGCCAGGTACTCCATATCAGCGACCTCAGTAGCCAGTAGAAATCGTGAGAGAGCAGAATGGGGCGCTCCGCGGTACTCACGGACTTCGAACGTGGTCAGGTGATTGGGTGTCACTTGTGTCATACGTCTGTACGTGAGATTTCCACACTCTTAAACATCCCTAGGTCCACTGTTTCCGGTGTGATAGTGAAGTGGAAACATGGAGGGAGATGTACAGCACAAAAGCGTACAGGCCGACCTCGCCTGTTCACTGACAGAGACCGCCGACAGTTGAAGAGAATAGTAATGTGTAATAGGTAGACATCTATCCAGACCATCACTCAGGAATTACAAACTGCAACAGGATCCTCTGCAAGTACTATGACAGTTAGGCGGCAGGTGAGCAAACTTGGATTTCATGGTCGAGCGGCTGCTCATAAGCCACACAGCACGGCGGAAAATGCCAAACGACGCCTCGCTTGGTAGGAGCATAAACATTGGACGACTGAACAGTGGAAAAACGTTGTGTGGAGTGACGAATCACGGTACACAATGTGGCGATGCGATGACAGGGCGTGGGTATGACGAATCCCCGATGAACGTCATCTGGCAGCGTGTGTAGTGCCAACAGTACAATTCGGAGGCGGTGGTGTCATGGTGTGGTCGTGGTTTTCATGGAGGGGGCTTGCACCGCTTGTTGTTTTGCGTGGCACTATCATAGCACAGGCCTACATTGATGTTTTAAGCACCTTCTTGCTTCCCACTGTTGAAGAGCAATTTGGGGATGTCTTTCAACACGAACGAGAACCTATTCATAATGCACGGAGTGGTTACACGACAATAACATCCCTGTAATGGACTGGCCTGCACAGAGTCCTGACCATAAACCTACAGAACATCTTTGGGATGTTTTGGAACGCCGACTTAGTGCCAGGCCTCACTGACTGACATCGATACCTCTCCTCAGTGCAGCACTCCGTAAAGAATGGGCTGCCATCCCCCAAGAAACCTTCCACCACCTGATTGAACGTATGCCTGCGAGAGTGGAAGCTGTCAACAAGGCCAAGGTTGGGCCAACACCACACTGAATTCCAGCATTACCGATGGACGGCGTCTCGAACTTTTAAGTCATTTTCAGCCAGGTGTATTACCTCCACAGTTTACCCACCTAATAGTACCCTATCGCCTTACTTTTCTACCCAGTGCAGGTCATTCATGTGTGAAGTGTGTATAATCTTCGTACTTTTAGCTATCCGTCAATAATTTTTTTAAATTAAAACGTAAACAGTCTCCATATTTTCATTTGTTTATAACCTTTGTTATCTTTTGATGAATGTTCTTGGCTGTAGAGCGGAGTATTGTACCGCAGACAGCCCACTCACAGCCCATATGGGGCGTCCAGAACGAAATAAAAACATAGATAAAAATCAATGATCAAGGTAACGATTTATCAAATAAAGCAAAGTACTCAGTGGACACAAAATCGCGTTACCAATTGAGCACTTTTGCTGGCTCCTGCTTTTTGGCTTTATAGATTTCAAGCTCTTCGAATAAATCGAGAGCACAACCTTTTTGCGCTCTGTGGGGAATAAGTATACTTTTCTCAACGCTCCCTATAGTATGGCCGGTTTCTGCTAAGTGTAATCAAAAGGCAGTTTTGTTACTTGGCTGTAAATGTTCCTTAAACCTCACATTAAAAGGGCTGCCGGTTTGGCCGATATAACTATCACAATTATTACATTCTATCCTAAATCTGACAATGGTCTTAGCTGACCGAAACCATTAGACTAAGGACCAAAAGTTAGCCTAAGGACCGAAACTTTTGTGAGCACTGACGGAAATAGACGAAATTTATTCTACGGTCTAGTTTCAAGATCCAAGAACGTTACCCACCCCCACTAGATTTTAGCCTATGAACATGGCTGAACTGCGAAGTCTACAAAAAAAATAGTATACTTAAGACATGAATATATCGTTAGGATTAAGAACATTTCTGCCCTCATAAAACAATGCCAAGACGACTCCAGAAGAGTTACACGTGGTGTCGTCAAGATAATTCGGAAGTCAATTGAGAGAAGAGGCGAAACTGATGAAAATCAACTTTGAACTTGATCACTTGACTTTCTTAAACACCTTCTGTGGTCATCAGCTTGGGTTACATGCTAACTACTGTATTCCTGCATCAATAAAAAGTGACATATGTTACATGCAACGTTTTATTCGAATTAGTCTACGCTACCAGCTCCTAAAATGTTTACAATTTCTCCTAAAACACACCGTATAGCATAAAAAAAGGATATTCGCAGTGAATAAATACTAACTGTGACATTGTAGAAGTATTTTAATAGCCTTAAGTGGTTATGCAACAATATCGGCGACTACGGTAATGTATTTGGCCGTACAGGCTTCCCCCTGTGTTAATGGTTCATTTCGCGTGTATTACAGAAACAACAACGGTGACAAAGCCCTTAATCGCAGCTCTATATATAACGCTGCTACTGTGTCGCCAAACAGGCTTCAAAGAGCTCTTTGATTCCGCAACAACGTCGACACGACCCTGCAAAATTAGCTCTACCGGCGGTACCCTTGTCGGGCGAACGCATAAAAGAGTGGAAATTGAGTGGGCAGCGTTACAGTGTGTGACGAACGGTAACGGGACAGACACTGTTTTAGCGTTTGCACGCTTATGGAAATGGATATGAAGGAAAAGAAGCGGGTGAAATCATGTACCATGAGCACAAAGTGTACCAGAAAAAGAGGGAAAAGAGTCTTGGACCTTAAGGTTCACATGGCTCTGAGCACTATGGCACTTAACATCTGAAGTCATCAGTCCCCTAGAACTTAGAACTACTTAAACCTAACTAACCTAAGGACATCACACACATCCATGCCCAAGGCAGGATTCGAACTTGCGACCATAGCGGTCACACCCGGCGGACCTTAAGGCCTGGGTAACCATCAGTAACGTGTTGTACTGTCGCCTGTCTGAGAGCTAAGGAAAAGTTTGAAATTTAATCGTGTGGAGTGTATATTCGAAGTAATCTTGTTGCCGTTGATGACTTATGGGGGGCGCAAAGATACAAATGTGCTCGTCTTCGATAATCTCCACGTATCAACATTGGGGAATTTCTGTCATATTCCATCGCGTATTGAGTAAGGGAAAATGAGACACTATATGCCTCTGTAAGGGCCCTAATCTGTCTTATCTTATTCTCATTATCCTTACGCGTAATATACCACGACGGCAGTATAATGGTCGCACAGTCTTCCTCGAATACTAATTCTGTAACTGCTGAGTGCGTCACAACATTGCGGGCATCGGTGCGCGGTCGGGCCGCTCTACGGGGAAGTGTGCGCCGCGCTGGATCCGATATAGGGCTCAGCACTGCAGTGCCTAACGTCCTAAGTTGTCATCTCTCACAAGTAAGTTCTTAAAATGAAGTGTACTTGGAATATTCTCTATTTTGAAGTTTCTAAAACGAGATAATATTACAAACAGGCAGAATACGATTCCAGAAATAAAATGAATCACGTGACTATTGTCTTTTCGATGGCACTTGGAAGAGAGAGCTGCTGAGCAGAGAAGCGCAAAGCTACTAATCCCTAAAAACTACTGCTGACACTAAAAGACTCCAGGAAAACACTCGCCATTTCCAGTAACAAAAAGAAGGAAGACATTGGTTAAGCCGGAACCGAGTCACGGGCTGCGCCTGGATTGGCATCCGCAACACGAACACGGGAATCGCGGCCTACCAGGCAGTCGGAACGGTGCCTCGAGGTCACCAGCTGCGCCGGAAGCGAGTGCAGCGAACGCAGGGCGTCGATGCCAACGTGGGACAGACCTCGCTACTGCCCCGGAGACCGCATTACACCACCAACCGAGGAGTGAGCAAATGTCCAGACACCGTTCAGGTACTGTCTCAAGTTTATAAAATAACGAATAGGCACTCAGAGCTTTAGAAGTACCTCCGCACGAATTGGCTCAGTCAGCGGAAGTCATCCACAGACATTCAAGTAGCATCTGGTGTGCCCCAGAGGAGCGTAATGCCACTGCTGCCTTTGGTGGTGTACCTTAATGACTTAGCGGCGAGCACTGATTGCTATCTCAGGATTTTCGCTGATGATGCAGCTTCCTATGATTAAATTCTATCTGGTAAAAATTGCAGTAACATCTACATGATCTCAACCTGGTGCAATGACTGCACTTCCCTGCATAAATAGCTAGTTGCCAGAGTTGTGCACTTCAAGAAACGCGAAACTGTGGTATTCTTTGACTAGACAACTGATGAGTCACAACAAGACTGTTACGTGATACCAATGTTTCGGAGTAGTAACAATATATAAGGATATGAAAGGAAAGAATCACTTATGTTCAGTTACCTAATGTGCAAGTCAGGTTATGATTGATTAACAGAACGCTGAGATACTAGTATTTGTCAGTTAGTTACTTAAATGTTCCGCAAATACTTTGAACGACTATTTCGTCGAAATGATGTGCAACGAGTCAGTTTCCAAGATGATACATGATTAGTATCAGTGAATGGTTACATGCTGGTCATTTACAAGTTCCTAAATCGCACACTGGCCTACATTCAACATTATTGAACATATTTTTCAGTCCCACTTACCCTTCAGTTACACTTAAAGCAAGTTCTTTTTTAGCGCTCCGTACCTCAGTCGGTAAAAACGGAGCCATTGTAAGGTCATTTTGTTACGCGTCTGTCTGTCTGTCTGTTTTTCCGTCTGTTACGACTCCCATTTCTCAGAAAAGAGCAGAAGTATCAGATTGAAATTTATGTCAGGTGCTATGGTCTACGGTCCGTCGGCGGTGTAAATAATTTAACCTCCTCAGTCAATGGAATCATATATTCTGATACTCGCAAACTGGCTTATCAAAAACCATTAGATGAACAACTATCTATACGGAAATCGGAACCTGGTGGTCTGGTGGCAAAGCGCGTGCCTAGACACCAAGAGGTCGTGGGGTCGAATCTCTGTCGGACAACGGATTTTTCGCCCGCATCTCGTGGTCGTGCGGTAGCGTTCTCGCTTCCCACGCCCGGGTTCCCGGGTTCGATTCCCGGCGGGGTCAGGGATTTTCTCTGCCTCGTGATGGCTGGGTGTTGTGTGATGTCCTTAGGTTAGTTAGGTTTAAGTAGTTCTAAGTTCTAGGGGACTGATGACCATAGATGTTAAGTCCCATAGTGCTCAGAGCCATTTGAACCATTTGAACAACGGATTTTTCAGTCTTCGCTTTAGCCTAGCCTTCACCTCTCAACGACGTGTGGAGTCGCCAGAAACAGCACGTGATTCGTATTCGACACCAAACGGTAGGTCCCGTTTCCCTGGTTGGATAACTGGAATACGCTTAGGGGCACGCAAGTCGACAAAGTGACGTAAAATATAAAGACTTCCACCAGTCCATTTGGTCATCAGCTCACAGGAAATTATTATTACAGCAAGTTGTAAAGCTACTAAAAAATGCGTATCTTCCCTTTCCTTTCGTTCTTAGTAATAAAGGCAACGAATGACAACGGTTAAATGTAAACATTTACTAACATTTAATACAGGAAGTATCGCCCGTCTCTTATTTTAGCTGGTAAATTATATAACTTTGAATAAAAATTTTAATAAGTACTTTTTCACAAATGCCCAGATTTTGGGCATTTAAATCTGCTTTGGGTAAATTTCTGGCCAAAGGCCAATTTATAAATGTGCTGCGCACTGGATACTTGCCGGGCCCACGTCACTAATTACACATAAGTATTGCTGGGATTTCAGGAGACGATTGCGCGAAAACTATATGTGTCTGTTCGCAATAAATGTTACCTTATTTAATCTTGACGATAACCTTGTTCTATTTTCTTGAAGCAGTGGACCTCCAACTCAGCTCCACCAATTATATCGTGCGCACTTCTTCCCAGTCTGCAGAGGGCCGAGGCCTGTAAGAAAGTTGACAACTGCGTCAACTCACTACAAAACGACGTTACCGCCTCTGAAAGAACTCTTCTGAATTTTGTTGCTCAAACAGAATCAGTACCCAGCTGTGTGAGAAGATCTCACATTAACTCGAGCAACATGTATGGAGTTAATCTTATGGCATCGTCTCAAAGACTACATAAAGTACCAGACTTAAAACATTTCAATTGTTTTCTTGGGCGTTCACATTGCAGACAGCTCACCTTTCTATCTTCCCCAAAACACCGTCAAACCGCGACGCCAAAGCATAAGCGATCCCTTTACACCAGGTGGAGACGTTCAATTATTGTCGCGCTTTGTCAATGTTGTGTGTCCGAGCTTCGTTCATCATTTCTGCACATACCAATATAAAACGTGCACAGTTCCATGTTCGCTATCTACAAACTACCTTAAAAAGTTTTCTGCTTCCACGAGCATCTTTCGTCAGCCTAAGAGGATTACAGTGAAACATGTTGTTCCGGAGAATTTCATGTTACACTTCATTACGTGTGTGCATCCACTGAAGTCTCCTGCGTTGCTGCCGCCTGGTGAAGCGCGACAGAAGCACGCTATGGAAATCTGTTCACTGGGTTGCATATCTTCAGGCGCGGACTAATACGATGCGACAAAACAGAGATGACGACTTGTCTACATGTTCTGACACGCATGCAGCATAGTGGTACATCTGCAATTACGCCATGGCGCGTGTTACGAATCGAAACTTGTGCAGACTCGATACATGCGTATGTGTCATTTTCCTGTACGTCTTTTAGTTTTCACACTATCGTTTTCTAAAATCCCCAGAAGTATTTCTGAATACCCCTACATATACAGGGTGATAGGGGTGTAACTGTAGATATTTCTATTAGTGACTGAGAACATTATACTCAGAAACATAATGTCACTATTTACTTCCTTTACACACTAATTATAGCTATTAGAAGCAAAATGTTTTTAGGTTCAAGTAGCAAGAGCAAACCATTACCGGACGAGGTGCCGCAGTGGTTAACACACTGGACTCGTGTTCGGGAGAACGACGGTTTAAACCCGCGTCCGGCCATCCTGATTTAGGTTTTCCGTGATTTCCCTACAGCACTTCAGGTAAATCCTGGGATGGTTCCTGTGAAAGTACAAGGCCGACTTCCTTCCCTATCCTTCTCTAATTCCTTGGGAGCAATGACCTCGCTGTTTGGCCACCTCCCCCGAACCAACCAACCAACCAACCAAACATTAATGCTTATTTTCCCCTAGGCAGCGAGTCAGGTGTCAATGCGTTAATGCGTGGAAGCAAAACGGTTAGCCTATACTGTCAGGCCTAGTCCACTTAGTGGTGCAGTTACAACCATGCGCAACAGATAAGGTAGAATATTATGTAAAGAGTATTTGAGGGAAGACTGTTCAGTACAGAGAGAAAACAACCAACACACTGAAGTTTGTACGTGTTAAGGTACCAGTTACATCCTGTAACGTGAAAGTGTGCCTATCTCCTTGAAAGGCAACTACAAGATGAATACAGGTGAACATTATATATTATTCTCACTTCTCGCTTTTGTTTAATCAATACTTTCTTTCTACGTTATAAATTACCCAAAACTTATTCCTTGAGTAACTGATGCAGTTTCGCTGCATTAAAACAGCATCCTCAGGTGAATTACATATTACAGAAAGGATCTCATATAATACATATGACCTCAGTTAGTCCTTTGCTGTCTCATTACGGTTAGGTTGTCCTTTCGCTTGATATATTCTGCCTGACAAAAAAAATTCTCCGACACAGAAACTCTTGCGTTACAGGAGAACTACCACATCCATTCGTTCAGGGAAGTTACAGAACTACGCTAACATAGCAATACCCTCAACAAGAATGAGAGAGGCCTCAAGGTGAACGGATGATTTATTCTCGTGCTGCAATGAACGACCATTGTAGGTAGCGCGGACAGCACCACAACGGTAATGACCACGGAAAAGTCCTTGGACGTTGACGAGGCAGTTACCTACATTGACGGAAAAAAATTCAACGCCTGGAAATAATTAACGTACAGCAATGAAATTTCGGAAATACATTTATCTACGTAATATTTTAAGCGATTAACGTTGTCAGATCATAGGTTAATGGAAGCGCGAGAAAACCATTCGGAAATGTGAAATCGTTCTACATTAATAACCGGTGTAACAACCAGAATGTTGAATGCAAACATGCAAACGTGCATGCATTGAGTTGTACAGGTGTCGGATGTCAGATTGTGCGTTGGATTTCCATGTACTTGGTCTGCCAATAGAGGGACGGTTAATACTGGTTGTGGGTGACGCTAGAATTGTCTGCTCGACTGGAGACAAGATCTGGTGATCGAGCAGGCCAAGGCAACGCTATGTAGAGCATGATGGGTTATAACAGCAGAATGTGGGCGAGCGTTATCCTGATGGAAAACAGCCCCTGGAATGCTGTTCATGGGGCAGCACAATAAGTCGAATCCCGAGACTGACGTACTAACTTGTAGTCAAGGTTCGTGGAATAATCACGATTAGTGTTAATGCTGTCATCACACCCAGACGATAACTCCAGTACAGGTCCAGAGTGTCTTGGCCGCAGACAGGTTGCTTGCAGGCGCTCACCACGCCTGTTTCTAACCAACATACAGCTATCACTCGCGCCGAGGCAGAAGCAGCTTTCATCAGAAAACACGACAAACCTCCACTCTGCCCTCCAATGAACTCTCGCTTGACATAACTGAAGTCGCAAATGGCGGTGATTTGGGGTCAGTAAAATGCACGCTACGGGGCGTCCGGTTCGGAACTGCCCATCACGTAGCCGATTTGTAACAGTTCGTTGTGTCACTGTGGAGCTAACTGCTGCTCGAATTGCTGCTGCAGACGCAGTACGATACGCCAAGGCTGTACGCCGTACGCGGTCTTCCCTCTCAGGAGTGTCATGTGGCCATCCCGAGCCTCGTCTTCTTGGATTGTACCTTCTCGTGACCACCGCTGCTACCAATCATGTCAGTGGCTAAACGCCTGCCAAGACTTTTTGCATTATCGCGGAAAGAACATGCAGCTTCTCTTAGCCAAATTACGCGATCTCGTTCAAACTTGTTGAGCTGTTGATAATGGTGTCTTTGTCGTCTTTGATAACATGAATGCACTGCGGCGAATCTCAGAGGTAACTAACGCTCACGACCGTTACAGTGTGTACTTAAAGCAAACCTGATCTGTATCCTCATAGTGGCGCCACTAGCGCCTCTTATGAGACTGGCGCGAAATTTGAATGACATCTTTGAGATGTACAAACACGCCTAGAACTTCCGTTTATCTCGGTCAGTTCCTGCATGCTGTTGGGATTTTCTTCCGTAAGTGTATTAGGGATGGCGATGAAATTACCGGATTTCGGTTATGTCTTTTTTTTCAACGACCGCTCAGAATAAGCGGATTCTAGAATAATCGATCATTGATTTTTTATTACATCTTGTAATAAACGTAGGAATCGATCGCGGATTGCAAAATTCTGATTACCTCAGTTTCAATATACATAGGCTAAAAATATTAAATTAAATAAGCAAATAAAAGAAAAGTTAGTCGCCCACAGTTCGCTGCTTTTCTCGAAAAGTGATAAGTTGTTGAATACCACAAAAATCACCAGTATTCTCCTATTGATTCCAATTTTTTGGAACTCTGCTCAAAAATCATGTCGTAATCGGGAATCAAGGCAATATTTGGGCATTACGAATGACCAGCGCTAAAGGGTGGAAACTGAAGTTGAAGAAGTTTGTTTTTCGTGTTAATTTGTCCGTTTTCAAGGGTTCCAAGCAGATGAAGGCATATTATGTAGACAGAGGCAGCAGATGAACTACTTTCTATTTTTACCGTATACTATGAACAAACTGTTGTTAAGTTTTCAATTTATTACTGTCACCATAACTTCCTTCTTCTTTTATTATTTCACAGAAACGGCAATCAAATCTTTAATCTTTTAGAGCAAATTAAGCATTGTACTTAATTGTTGCGTCACTTCGTAAAAATATTTCCAGACTAGGGGTGGTGCCATTCTGCAACACAACGGACATCTGGCGACGACAGGGAGAAGGCAACGCATAGACCAGTGGGGGCACGTCTTGCACACTGCACATACACACAACAACAGGGACACTGTTCTCTCAGCAATCCTGTTTTGGGTTATCGACATTTCGATTTTTTGACTTGGTTATTAGTAAAAAGTAAAAAACACCTCTGATACCGAGACCAAAAAAACACCGAAAATACCATTTATTCTGAACTAAAATACCGGTATCAGTTTTAAACCGTCCGTTTTTTCTATCTCTGGTATCTAATCTGCGGCCGTGAGCTCGACTCCAGTCCACCACCAAGAACGGAGGGTGAATCTTTGACAATGCAGGTGACTCGTGCTGGCGAAACGTCAGAAAAATCATCAAACGTCGGTCGAAGAATCCGAGACAGAAACGAACATGCAATTTGTCAACAAGTGGCGACGAAAGCCTTAACGATTTTGTATCTTACAGCATCACTTTGCTGTCCGTCTGTCTGTCCGCTGGTTAAAAACCCTTTTTCTCACGAACGGGTAGACGTCTCAAGTTGACAATTATGTCACCAATAAGCTCTACGCTCCCTTGGTGGTGTAAAAAATTTAACCTTCTATGTCAATCCAATCAAATGATAGAGGCATTTACGTCACTTATTTTGATGCAAACTTACTCATCAACACCTACTTACTATGATAGGCAGCGTTGATCCAGAATTATGAAATTTGGAAGACAGTACAAGTAAAGGTAAAAATTCGAAACTGTTAGTTTTTAATTATATAACACGAATAAATAATTCTTTTGTCATCAAGATTCTCGTTTCCCGGGATGGCCGAACTGTCTGCATACAAGCACGTAATTAAGTTTGTACGGAACCCTCAGAGCGCACGTGGACCATCTTTTAAATACACTACTGGCCATTAAAATTGCTAAACCAAGAAGAAAAGCAGATGATAAACGGGTATTCACTGGACAAATATACTAGAACTGACATGTGATTACATTTTCAAGCAATTTGGGTGGATAGATCCTGAGAAATCAGTACCTAGAACAACCACCTCTGGCCGTAATAACTGCCTTGATACGCCTGGCCATTGAGTCAAAAAGAGCTTGGATGGCGTGCACAGGTACAGCTGCCCATGCAGCTTCAACACGATACCACAGTTCATCAAGAGTAGTGACTGGCGTATTGTGACGAGCCAGTTGCTCGGCCACCATTGACCAGACGTTTTCAATTGGTGAGAGATCTGGAGAATGTGCTGGCCAGGGCAGCAGTCGAACATTTTCTGTATCCAGAAAGGCCCGTACGGGACCTGCAACACGCGGTCGTGCATTATACTGCTGAAATGTAGGGTTTCGCAGGGATCGAATGAAGCGCAGAGCCACGGGTCGTCACGCATCTGAAATGTAACGTCCACTGTTCAAAGTGCCGTCAATGCGAACAAGAGGTGACTGAAACTTGTAACCAATGGCACCCCATACCATCACGCCGGGTGTTACGCCAGTATGGAGATGAGGAATACACGCTTCCAATATACATTCACCGCGATGTCGCCAAACACGGATGCGACCATCATAACGCCGTAAACAGAACATGGATTCATTCCAAAAAATGACGTTCTGCCATTCGTGCACCCAGGTTCGTCGTTGAGTACACCATCGCAGGCGCTCCTGTCTGTGATGCAGCGTCAAGGGTAACCAGAGCCATGGTCTCCGAGCTGATCGTCCATGCTGCTGCAAATGTCGTCGAACTGTTAGTGCAGATGGTGGTTGTCTTGCAAATGTCCCCATGTGTTGACTCAGGGACCGAGACGTGGCTGCACGACCCGTTAGAACCATGCGGATAAGATGCCTGTCATCTCGACTGCTAGTGATACGAGGCCGTAGGGATCCAGCACGGCGTTCCGTATTACCCTCCTGAAACCACCGATTCCATATTCTGCTAACAGTCATTGGATCTTGACCAACGCGAGCAGCAATGTCACGATTCGATAAACCACAATCGCAATAGGCTACAATCCGTCCTTTATCAAAGTCGGAAACGTGATAGTACACGAGGCATCACAACAACGTTTCACCAGGCAACGCCGGTCAACTGCTGTTTGTGTATGAGAAATCGGTTGGAAACTTTCCTCATGTCAGCACCTTGTAGGTGTCGCCACCGGCGCCAACCTTGTGTGAATGCTCTGAAAAGCTAATCATTTGCATATCACAGCATCATCTTTCTGACGGTTAAATTTCGCGTCTGTAGCACGTCATCTTTGTGGTGTAGCAATTTTAATGGCCAGTACTGTATTAGCACCATCAGAGAGCAAAGCCTGCCGGTTTTTTTCCTGTTACGAGGAATTCTGTATCAACGGTGGTAAAGCTTTAATTAATACGTGGGGAAGTCCTACGCTCACACGAAGAATAGGAATCTAGCGCTAGCACAAATCGTATAAAGGCCCCATGGTGACTAATGTTGATCTCACCACAGCACGATACTGTCATTTTGGTTATGTCTTCGTTCATGGCGATACGACATATCTTTCTATATGTTAATGGCCACCTATTTATTTTCAAGCACGAGGAAGAGGGTTGGGTTGGGTTCTTTTGGGGAAGGAGACCAGACAGCGAGGTCATCGGTCTCATCGGATTAGGGAAGGACGGGGAAGAAAGTCGGCCGTGCCCTTTCAAAGGAACCATCCCGGAATTTGCGATTTAGGGAAATCACGGAAAACCTAAATCAGGTTGGCCGGACGCAGGATTGAACCGTCGTCCTCCCGAATGCGAGTCCAGTGTCTAATCACTGCGCCACCTCGCTCGGTCACGAGGAAGAATTAGCCCTTTTTGCAGACTCAGTAACTATCTTTGTCAGTCCGAGAAAAGAAATATCTATACACAAAATACGGTTTTACTGTTTTTTTTTTCACAAAATACTGTTCAGGACCGGGTGATATGAAATCATTTTAATTTTAATCTAGGAGTGTACGTCCCAGACTAAACTATGAAACCCTCACGTATGCTTATTTGCTTTGCGTATAATGTAGCATCGTTGATGACTTCCTCGAGTTTTGCAGTACACCTGTACCGCTGCGGATAGCGTGGATCGACGACGACAACGATCGACTGATAGCGTTGCAACTTAGCACATATGTCACGTTAAAAAGCGCGAGTGATACATGTAACTGGGAGAGTATTATTCGAACACGTTTTGTTTCCCTGCAACCGCTGAATTCTCTGAAGCTCTGCAGCGGTGCTGCAGTTTGGCGTGCTTCCGTTTCCGTTTCCCGTCACATTTGATGTTCATAAAGTGGACTTCGTGTCAGTAACGTGAAACGGCTGTAGAACCAGTAAATGAAAAAGACACATTTGTTGTTTCTCGGAGGAAATACAGCATTATTATTCTGTTGTAATTTCGCAGACAAGCTGACGATGTCCATTTGTTCACGTTGGAAGTTTCCTAACGATTAACGAAACTGGATTTGGACGAACGCTTTATAAACAATCTTTTACATTTTTCTTATACGTGTGATATACGCAATCTTTGGTGTAATTACGTTTGTCATTTTTTTTTAAATGAGTGTAATAAGCGTTCTTCATTTTTTCTTTCTGTCTCCGGCTTTCATAAAGTTACTTTCTCTAGCTTTCATAAATGTAAGACATACTTATTGTTATCTTTAATCTAAATGCTAATAATTACCATAATTTTGGCAGATATTGGATTTATAATTTTCCTATTGAGTTATCCCACAACCTAAACTATTTGTGTGCCAGTAACCTGTGCTTCGTATTTAATTTTTCGCTGCGAAGCGTAAGTTCGGTGATGTGGAGACTACGCGCCATCACGTACTTCTACATGAATGATAACTTTGCTCATTTGAGAACTTTCAGACTTATTTGCTTTTAAAACGAAGTTCGAAGATTTATTGCTGTACTTTGCGATTCATGTTGCCACATTGTACTGCAATATTACACGGTCGCACATCACCCGACTTATTGCTGTCCAACAGCGTACACTGCGCCTGCAAATAAATCTTCAAACACAAAAGCTAACTAGAACAAGCGCAAAATCAGCTGTGGAGGGAGTCAGGTACAACGAAATATCATGTTCCTTTTTAGAAATTCTTTCATTAGCCATTTTCACTCAGAAAGCAGCTCTTTTAACATGTTACGTAGTGAACAAACTAACAATCTTGACATTTTAGATTATAGAGATTATGGGACAAATTACAACTTCCGCAGGTCGCGAAAAACAACTAGCATATTATGAATTAAAGATGAGTTAAGTACTACAGTACTCTTGTTGACATTGTTAAACCCACGTCAGTAGCTAAGAACTACATCTACCAATATCTTCCATATACACTGACGAAATGAGTAATTACCACAATACGATGAACTGTAATATCGATGGACAATGTTATTGCCTTTCTGGATTTACTGCAACATATGTTCACGACTCAAAGTTCTTCCCTACTCATGAAAGAGGTCAAATACTATCTCACTGTTAATCCCACTGTCCGCCAAATGTCTCAAGCATCCTTAAAATAAATAGCTAGCGATAGCACAAATCGTACTAAGCGAGAGCATCCCGACAATGTGGTAACAAGGAAGGAAACAATTTAAAACAGACATTTCGAAACAGATGTGGAACTTACTTTAGAATGTCGTTCACAAAAATCCATTGTTTTTGAACGTCATGTATTAGGTCCAGACCAGACTGAATCGCTGATGCCTGAAACCTATAAACAAAAATACTTTAAAAAGTAACCTTCACGACATTACTTTTACACGAGAGTGTCCGAGAGGTCCTTAGTATTTCTGGAAACTATTTACTTTGAGAATTTGAAAGTCACCTGTAATGCCAATTTTCTGCTGAATTTATGTTTGCATGTGGAGGTCTCAATAATTTCACTTCGTTAGAGAACCACACGAAATTAACTGATCTTCACAGAAATACAGGGTGGCCCAAGAGGAATGGCCAATATTCAGGGGTGTGACAGGAAAGATCATTCAAAGCAAAAAAGTGTAGTAAACGTGGGCTCTAAAAGGCACTTGTTCAGCAGAAGAGAGATGTTTCACAGTAAGGAAGATGACGAACTCTAATAGCTCTTAAGATGTCCATTTTACAGCCCATGTTTACTAGACTTTTTTTGTTTCGAATGATAGTTCTTGTCATATCCCTCCTGGAACACCAAGTATAGGCTAAACTATGAGAAAGGGTGTAGTTTTATTATGGTCTTTTTTGTTTCATTCTGGTACAGTGATGAAAACCGTGCAAGCGTAAAACAAAATACAGTACGTTGCACTGAACAATTTTCTACCTATTGTATCCCCTGGGGGCAGCATCGGAATACGCTTCTTTGTATTTTTAAGGACCAGGAAAGACAAACATATTTCAAACAAGGCTGTTGGGACACCCATCCGTAGTGGTAAATACAGTCAGAAGCAGAAAACACTGAAAATCATGGGAACCTCCAGCGAAAACGCTCAAAACAAGGATCGAATGTGTAGGCATCACATTACGAGCACCACTGTCTCGTCCATTGTATTTAGAATCGATTGTCAGCATTCAAAATTACGATATAGCAGGTCGCTTATTTGAATAAACATCAGGACAGCCTCTCTGTAAGAGTTAATGATATTTTTTCATGTACACCGCTGGGAAAAGAAACAACACCATCATGAAAGAACCATCCAACACTAACAAAAGTTATCCAACGCTTAAGTAGCGAATACAACTATGTTACAGCTCTAAAGTAATTTACGTATTGCTCCGACGTTCTTGTCTCTAAGTTAAGGAGTCAATTCAAAGAATTTCAGAAAATTCAAAGAGCAGTTGCTGTATTTTAGACTTGGTACCTGTTAGCTTTTGGTAATTTAGACTGAAATACAGTCTCTGAAATTCTCAAGTTGTAATGGATAAAATACGCGGAGCAGAAGGTTATTTACAACTTGTACAGAAAACAGACTGCAGTTATAAGTGTCTCGAAAGACATAAAACGGAACCAGAAATCGCGAAGGAAGTGAAACAGGGTTGCTGCCTGTCCCTTACTTTACTCAGTGTGTACAGAGTGTAATAAATTAAGGGAACCAATGAGAAATTTGCAAAGGAGATTAATGTTCTTAGACAAGAAATAAGAATTTAGAGGTTTCCCTAGCACATTGTAATTCCGTCAGAGATGGCAAATGGCTTGGAAGAAGAGTTTAAGGGATGGATAGTATCTTGAAGTGAGGTCTGAGATAAACATCCACAAATGTAAAACAAGGGTAAAGGGGTGCAACGAAATTAAATAAGTATTAGATGAGTTTTAGACAGTTAGATAACAAAAAGGCTGACGGCGGCGGTAGTGAAGGGGATATAAAATGCAGACTGGCAATGTCAAGAGAAGCGTTTCTGAAAAATATTAACCTGTTGCATCGATTACAACTAAATTCCAAGCACACCTAACTAAAAGTATTTAATTTTCAGTGTGGCCTTGTATGGGAAGTGACATCAAAATACATCTTGAAACTGATCAGACTGACTTCAAGTTTTCCAGTATGGTGGCTACAACAGTAATAAAATGTGGGTCCATTTTGATGTCTAATAATTTTATAAAAATTTTCCTGGATGATACTAAAAACCCTCGATTTACTAAAAGTAATATTTTATTCGAAGTCGGAAGTCTAACGTGTTTCGAATGTCAGGTCCCACAACATTCACCAGACTAAAAGCCGCTTTCATTCGAAAGGTTTTCACTGTTATTCAATCAACTTCGAATTAGAACTGAAACACGCTGGCAGGCAACGCCTCAGAAAGATATCAGATTATGTCTCCTTGACTGAATGTCATGATGTGTATAACGTCATCGTATCTTTAGAAGACATAACTTAGTGGAACACGTGCTTATTTGGAATTTTAATCGTTTACCTACCTCAGTGTTAATCTTCTGGACACCAATTTCCTTCTCCTACTATGATTCCTTCATGGTGGTACGGATTTATTTATTAACTTTTTTTCAGGAGCACAGCTGAACTGTGTCTTCTCCCTCTCCTGCCGCTGAACAATCGTACGGCCTATTGCGGTGGCGTTACCAATTCACACGTTTCTACTAAGCTAAGGAACCACTAAACGAAAAAAACCGGTTGCCCGATTATGTAGCCAGCCAGAACAGACGATGACGTTCACCGAGTTGTACTGAAGGCCACAAGCAGTTTCGGGACCAGCGGTGTGAAGCAATACTCTGTCTCGTACGGTCCTATTACAACAACGTGTCAGTATGTGGTATGGGTGTTTCTGAGGCGCATATGACTCTAGCTTACAGGCAAGCGCAGCTTCCTCGGAACTATGTAAAAGTATCTTGGACGTACGAGCTAAGTTTCTGACTTAAAAAAAAAAAATCGTTAATAGTTTTGTTGCCAAGAGGCGAAGCGCAATTGAAGTTGAAAGTTTCACTTTTGCTTGGAACTGCGTTTTGGTCGTCCGGATTTAGCTTTTTGTAACTCAGTCTATCACTTCTGGTGAATGCTGGAGTGGCTCCACAGACGAAACCTTCTCATTCTCCTTCTCAACCGAGTCGTTTCAGTTCTGATGACTATGATGCCAGTGACAGGTAATACTTTTTATTGTGAATAATTTTTTGTCGGAGTTTATTACTACACTGTAACCCTTCGATTTTACACGTCTTCGGTAACTATGTTAAAATTAGATCGTCGTTTCGGCGTTGTAAAATCCAAGGATTCATATAAATTAAGGTACCACCACTGAACGCCTGGCCTTCCACAGTGTCCTTGTTGCCGACGAAAGAATCGCCTTTCTGGTACCAGCGCCGTAGCGACGGTAACGATGAGGTGTTTTTCACACCTAAAGTCGGCGCACAGAGTTGGGGTTATCAGAGGCAAATGTTTGCTACTGCCGTGATTAACAATACGTTACTAGGTAGGTTACACACCGTAACGCAACTCAGGCCCAAAATGTTTGATGATGACCGAAATCCGAGAACCTTGCGTCTCGAGTTGACAATTTTTTTCCATCATTGGATGTTTATCACATCAGTCTCAATCAAATTGATCACTTCATCAATAACACAGTCAGCAGTGTGAGTATGTAGATGAAGGATTTAAAACAAGTACTACAATTCTTATTTTACCGCAAATCGATCTACCATCAAGATATATTTTCAGCTTGATGTTTTGCTCATAATCAATTTTCGGAGCCGAAAATTTAAATAGATGTACAAGAGAAACCTGGTGTTTTACAGCGAGGTTTACAAGGCATGCGAAGAGCAAATGTAATTTGGCGTACCTTTACGTTTCTACTTTCTTACATGGGAGCGCGAACCCATTCAATGGTACTTGGGCATAGAAAGCAACTTACGCTTGTTGCTGTTGGGTACGCCCAGAACCACTGTGCAGACTATCTGTTCCCGTCCGTGAAGAGCACGCGACCCCACCACTCGTTGGTGCAATTCTTATGATCTTGGAATTATCGCAAATGTTTAAAAACGGTACACTCATCGGTCAACGTTATTATGACACTGTACTTCTTTCCCGCAGCGTATTTTCACGGATACATTCGGCCGGAACTGCTTGTTTACGGATGTCAATGCGCGACCGCATCGAACAGCGCAGGTGGAAAACCTCTTGGAACGAGAGAATATACGCCGAATGGACTGGCCTGCCCGTTCTTTGGCTTAAACCCCCGTCGAGCACAGTTTTGATGCGTTGGAGAGAGATACTGCAGCACGTCCACACGCACCGACGACCATCCAGCAGTTATCAGTCACGCTGTTGGAGGAATTGAACGTCCTACCCCAACAACTCTCAACCAACCTCGTGGACAGCGTGGAAGCACGTTGCAGAGCATGCATTACTATGCGTGGTCATCAATAACTCTGTTAAAAACTATGCCCAGTCTTTTATAATGTCCACAGGACCATCATAAATCGAGGTGACTTCAGTGTTATTATTCATGAAACGGATTCGCAGCTGCAGATATGCAGAACCATCAGCTGTATAATGGAATGATAATGAAAATTTGTTCCGTACCGGGACTCGAACCCAGATTTCACGCTTACCGCGAACGGAAGCGTTACGTTAGGCTATATGTGCAGGCCTCACGGCCATACTGAAACTTACAGATATCATCAGTCATGTGTCTACAACCTGCACACGTACACCTGTTATGTATATTCCTGTACAGGGGAGATATGTTAATGGAAAGTTGCTTGTCAGGTGTCGGTGGATAAATACGATACTGCAGTATCTGTTTCGTTCAAGAATACGATGCAATGTGCCTTCGGACTTCGAGCGACCGACTTTCAATTAAGATGTCTCCCCGTACAGGAATATATATAATGGATGTACAAGTGCAGGTTGTAGACTCATGGTTGCCGACATATGGTAAGTTCGCGTCTGGCCGTGAAGCGTACACGGAGAGCGTAACGATAAAGCGACCGCTCGCGATAAGCGGGAAATCCAAGTTAGACTCCCGGTCCTGTACAAATTTTCCTTGTCGTCATTCGATTATATACCTGATGATTGTCCATATTCGCAACTGCGAATATATTTCATGTATTTCAGAAAGGCTGTAGTCGGAGCAGATGATGTTCCTTCAGACATACATGCATGTCCAAAGGAAGATTGCATCGTATTTCTGAAAAACACAGGCACTGCAACATCGTATCACTGTTATTATAATCTCATTGCTTTATTGCGTTTTACTTCCATTATTTTCTGTACCATAGTGAAGAAGTTCTTTCTGTATACACTATGTGATCACCAGTATCCGGACACTTGGCTGAAAACGATTTATAAGTTCGTGGCGCCCTCCATCGGTAATGCTGCAATTGAATATGATGTTGGCCCACCCTTAGCCTTGATGACAGCTTTCACTCTCGCAGACATATATTCAGTCAGGTGCTGGAGTGTTTCTTGGGGAATGGCAGCCCATTCTTCATGGAGTGCTGCACTGGGGAGAGGTATCGATAGTGGTCGGTGAAGCCTGGCGTGAGGTAGGCGTTCCACAACATCTCAAAGGTTTTCTATAGGATTCAGGTCAGGACTCTGTGCTGGCCGGTTCATTACAGGGATGTACATTACAGGCCGTGCACTATCAACACGTGCTCGATCGTGTTGAAAGACGCAATCGCCATCCCTGATTTGCTCTTCAACAATAGGAAGCAAGAAGGCGCTTAAAACATCAATGTAGGCCTGCGCTGTGACAGTGCCGATCGCCACATTGTGTACCGTGATTCGTCACTCTACACAACGTTTTTGCACTGTTCAGTCGTCCAATGTTTACGCTCCTTACATCAAGCGAAGTGTCGTTTGGCATTCACTGGCGTGATGTGTGGGTTGTAAGCAGCCGCTCGACCATGACATCAAAGTTTTCTCACCTCGCACCTAACTGTCTTAGTACTTGCTGTGGATCGTGATGCAATTTGGAACTCCTGCGTGATGGTCTGGATTGATGTCTGCCTATTACACATTACGACCCTCTTCAACTGTCGGCGGTCTCTGTCAGTCAATAGACGAAGTCGGCGTGTACGCTTTTGTGCTGTACGTGTCCCTTCAGTTTCCACTTCACACCGGAAACAATGGACCTAGGGATGTTTAGGAGTGTAGAAATCTCGCGTACAGACGTATGACACAAGTGTCACCCAATCACCTGACCACCGTGAATTCCGCGGAGCGCCCCATTCTGCCCTCTCACGACGTCTAAAGACCACTAAGGTCGCTGATATGGAGTACCTGGCAGTAGGTAGCACCACAATGCACCTAATATGAAAAACGTACGTTTTTGGGGGTGTCCGGATACTTTTGATCACATAGTGTACAGTCAAGTTTCATCGTGCAGTGTTACTTGGCAGTGGCACATCATCGAAAGTTGCTTTCGTCCTTAATTTTTTCACACCACTGTTTTGCGAGCTTGTAGCTTCCAACTAAAGTCAGCCTCAAATGGTGTTCCGGTTTTCACTTCAAAGAGCACAAGGAGTGATTACGTCCCTCGTGCATACCGTCTGGCTCCAATGTGAACTGTTAAGCGTATAGAACGACTACAGAAAAAAACGATCTCCTCTGTGACGACAAAACCTAATACTCACGCGCCACTGGGTATCCTCTTCCCGTCCCCCTCCACACAACCCTGTGCCAACGTCACATAAGAGAGCAACTCTAGTGACGCAATAAACTGGCTGGCAGACTGGCGACGAGAGCACTGCGAAACTCAATTAACGGAGTTTCAGTTATAATTAATCTCACTTTATTGCCGGACGCGGACGGGAACTACTGGGTCGTGGCTATTTGCACAGCCGGAGCTGGAACCGGCGCACAGCGGGATGGGTCCGCGACCGATGGCATAGCTGGAGCAATTACTCTGCGCATCGGCGAGGGGGGAGCGGATCCCCGCGGCACGGAAATGTAGGTCTCCTGACCCGGGACATGGAATAGTAGTAGCTTTATTCATCCGTAGATCTTCTTTACAAAAATATTGCAAACTAGAATAATATCACAATGAATTATCCGAGTCTCGCATCAGTTGAAGATTGGTAGATATTCTAATGCATTAATGCAGAACGGATCTTTCTTTTGCTACCGCCTCTATCCCGCATTGTGCGCAGGGTCGGCAGGGTTAAGTACGGATTTGGCATGGTTAATTTAAGGGGTGGCCGGATGCCCTTCCTGCCGCCACCCCATACCCCCCGGGACGGAATTAGTGTATCCTAGCTGTCTGCGCCTAGTGTAAATCGTGAAATAGTGTGAATGTGTTTCAAATGCCTGCGAGTCGTGGATATACACTGTAAAAAATTAGTTACAATTTTGGCCACCAGATGCAAATCTGACGCTAAGAAAGACGTGTAGAAATGTTTCATATATAATGGATTAGGAACGGCGCGTGGGAAGAAAAGGTCAAACAAGTGAGAGGGGCATAATATTGATTTTATAATTAGCTGCCACATACACAAGCTGTTCAATATGGGCACACGAGAGGTCGACGAGATACTGTACAGCGCCAGATTTGCACTTGGTGGCCAAAACTGGAACTAATTTTTTCCAGCATAAATCCATTCCGCATTAACGCATTAGCATATCTTCCAAGTTTCGCAGTCAAATGATACTTATCTTCGTGAGTAGCTGCACTTTAATTATAACGACCGAGTATAAGTGATTCTTACATATGATGTCTCTTTCGTAAAATGTATTTTAAAATTTTACGTGCTAAAAATGGTTTTGACATAAAATAACACACATTTTAATCCACTACATAAAATTGCTGGTAATTTCATGTATTATTCATACAATGTGAATCTGACAATCGTGAATCTGACAATCTCCTGACCACCTGTTTGTAAAATAAACAACGGAAGATAGGTAGATTTCAACCTCTAAATCGAAAAAAGGGAGCCCAACGCCGAAACGCAGCGCTCCCTGGCGTAAGGACCAAATCGGTTACAAAGGAGACGCTCTATATTTGTGGATGAGAGCGTTTAGTAACTTCCAACTAACTTTACATATATATCAAGCCTTTACCAAACATTTTCTCGCTGACATCTCCCACACAATGATGAAACGAAATAATTTTATCGTTACCTACACTTTCGCTGTTCACGCACTGGAACTGTCGCATTAGGCGTGACGTTTTAATTTATTGCGCCTTTACTACTAACTCTATTCGCAACACATTTTGCAGACAATATCTATATATGCCACTGAATGTACCTGCAAAATTATACCGTTGTATGACATGTAGTTATGACATCATATACTTTGAAATGGGTGAAAAACTAGATTTTCTTAACACGAAGAGCAAATTACCCAGACTCGACTCATCTTCAGACATGGAAGCTGGGTCCCAACAACAAATTTAAACTTCACAGGCTTTTGTTGGTCTTACAGCTGTCTGTGATACAGTGTGGAAATGAGGACTCCAGTGCCAATTCGCAGGTGTTACACACTGACAAACCATGGTTAGGCTCATAAACTATATGTTACTTGAGAGATATTTCCAAGTGGTCCTTGGTAACCTATTAAGCAGACAGAAGATACTTAATAATAGCCTTCCCCAGGGTTTAGCTTTGGCAACAATTCTGTTCAACATAAATACATCCGATCTCCCTGAAACAGGCTGGAGGAAGTTCATCTAAGCAAGTGACTTGGCTTTGGAAGAAGAGATACAATACATGAATACTTCAAAATATGGAGATTAACACCAAATCCAACGAATCTGGAGTTAGCTTCTTTCATCTTGACAACAGAATGGCCAATGTAAAGCTAAATGTCACCTTCAATGGTCAAGTCCTCAACTACCAAGACCTTGCAAAATATTTATGAGTAACTTTTGACAGAATCTTGTCATTCAAGAAATACACAGAAAACACTGCAGCAAAGCTCATACTGTGCAGTAGCTTGACACAGAAGCTGAGTGGTACCTCATGGGACACAGGAGGTACAACACTACAATGTTCCTCCTTAGGACACTGTGCTCTAAGAAGAAGAGAAATTAATTAAAATCCCGCAACTCCCAATGGACTATAATGTACCTGCACTTAGAATGAGCTGATTAAAATGCAGTCACCTATCATAATGGCAGAATCGCTGCAAGCAGTGCATTTTAACATGACTAGGAAGTGATCACAAATGTGGAACAGAAATTGCCCATGAGGTAATCAGACCCTCATAAGAGCCAGCATGGAACAACAACAACATGCTTGGAAGAGAGGGCCGGCCGCGGTGGCCGTGCGGTTCTGGCGCTGCAGTCCGGAACCGCGGGACTGCTACGGTCGCAGGTTCGAATCCTGCCTCGGGCATGGGTGTGTGTGATGTCCTTAGGTTAGTTAGGTTTAAGTAGTTCTAAGTTCTAGGGGACTTATGACCTAAGATGTTGAGTCCCATAGTGCTCGGAGCCATTTGAACCATTTGGAAGAGATGTAAGAGGATTCGTTCAGGCCATCGCATCCATCTAGAAAGCCTCCACCAATGGGGAAAGGCTTCATCTTCTGCATGTGACTGTGACAGAAATCATCTGATTATCACAAACATTGTAACAAGCTGTAGCAGATGAGCTTATCCTGGAAATCTAGAAGATTTCTTTGAAGAAACAGAGGCAGCCCCAAATGGCTTAACAATTTACGTATTACTCTGCACATGTAGTGTTTTAGTTCTTTTTATTTTTTAAAATTATCCAATTTATGAGTGTTACTTGCACTTCAGTTTATATTGTTTTTCAAAAAATGTTGTATATATAAAGCAGTGTGCAGTTTATAACTACTTAGCTCCAACAGGAGCAGAGGGATGGGCAAAAATGTGTTTTTCCAGCCCCTGGCATACAGGCATGTTATGTAGAACAGCAACGGCCTGCCAAATCAAACAGCTTGGCAGGGGAGCCTACAACGAGCTTGGCAGGGCAGCCTACATGTTGGGAGCAAGAAACAATTTTCTGAGCGCTGAGAAGTATGCTGCACTCTATAATAGGGGTCTTGTGTTGGAGTTCTATTCGCCTACTTTGCATAGCGGCCATTATGTCAGGGGCAAAGCAATTATTTTCAAGCCCCTGATGTGTAAACTGCTATGCATTACAGACAAGTTGTAGTAGTAGGAGTAGTAGTAGTAGCAGCAGCAGTACAGGGTAGGCCACATAAAAGTGGCCCAGAGAACAAATTTTTGGGGTACAAAGAAACACAGCAGAGCAAAGGATAAACAGTACTAACCTGAACACAGCAAATGTTAAAAATAAACAACGTTCATCTCTTGGCACTTTTGGGCACTTGACAGCAAGGTTCTGAAGGTGGATTGAAGGTGGACTGCTGGAACTGTTGCAATCTCATACGAAATGTTCTGCTGAAGTTCTTGAAGACTATGGTGGTTGTTGTGATACACCATACATTTTGGGCTCCCCGCACACACTGACATATCAGGTGACCTGGGTGGCCAATTAGAGTTGCAACGAGACTGCACTCTGCTAACAACTGTCAGGTACGCAGATTGCATACATGTGCTCCAAGGTTTGGGTAGCTCTATAGGCAGTTGCTGCATGCTATTGTAAGTAAATGTAAAGTCTTTTCCTCTTCTGTTAATGCTGCCTCAAATTCAAGTTCAACTGTATCCACACATCCAAGCCACTTTTATTTACCCCACATTTATTTTGGAGTATCAGGCTGCTTTGTTGAACTCTCTTGCATGGGCTATATGTACTGATAAGAATGGCTAGGGAAAGACTGAGATGGGTAAAGAGGAGGACAGAAAGGGGGGAAAATGAAGTGAACAAAGACAGGGGAGGAGCAGGAGATGCACGGGTCACGAGGAAGATGTAGAGGAGCAGTGGGCAGGTGTAAAAGGAAGAGGGCATGGAAAGAGAGAGGAGGAGGAGGATTTGGTCAGAGAAAGAGGAGAGAAATATATGGTCATAGAGAAAGGGTGGTGGAAATGGACAAAGAGGGAAGGGAGGAGGGGTTGAAGAGACAGAGAGAGGAGGAAGAGAACGTGTTCTCAATATATAGGATGGCAAGTATTGAACTATATCAAATACAATCGTCTTAACTTCTGAATGGTTTGTGTTAGGATGTTCAAACAGCACAGTTGGTCGCAGCGTATCATGGGAATTAGTGTGCAGATGCGTGGTTTGTTTTAGCCGCAAAGCCACTTTCATTTGGGTGGGTTCAACAATAAGTAAAACTGGCGCATTTGGGGGACTGAGAATCCGCATTTCACGATCGAGAAGTCTCTTCATCCTCAGTGGTTGACTGTGTGGTGTCCAATGTCCAGTCACGGAATAATCGGTGCGATATTCCTTGACGGCATAGTGACTACCAAGATTACTTGATGGCACAGTGACTACCAAATGGTGTGTGAAGATTTTGGAAAATGATTTCATCCCCATTCATCAAAGTGACCCTGATTTCGACAAGATGTGGTTCATGCAAGGCGAGGCTCGACCCCATCGGAGCAGGAGAGTGAGTGATGTCCTGGAGGAGAACTTTGGGGACAGCATTCTGGCACTGGGGTACCCAGAGGCCACTGGCATAGGCCTCCATTGGTCGCTATATTCTCTGGATCTGAATACAAGCGACTTCTTTTTGTGGAACTATATTAAACACAAAGTGTGGAGCAATAACCTCAAAACCATTGCTGAGCTGATGACAGCCATTCAGGAGGTCATCGATAGCATCGATGTTCCAATAGTTCAGCGTGTCACGCAGAATTTCGCTATTCGTATGCGCCATATCGCCGCCGAAGATGGCAGACATATCGAACATGTCAATACCTAAAGCCTAATATCTGTAGTGACGTGTACATCTTGAATAAAGAGTGTGCATGCCGTCGTTTGTAACGAATTTACGTTTTTTTTTCATATAGTTCAGTAACTGTCACCCTGTATGTGACGAATGCATACGTGGGGGAAGATGCGGTGAAATGGCTAGTAAATACATAATCCGAAACTAATAAAACCAACATCATTAGGGTCTTGCGTCTTCAACCACACAGGTTTTACATGCTTTACGTGAAATACTGAACGAAGTAACTCATTTGTAAAGCTATCACACGTTTGAAGCTCTTTTATACATGAGAGTTCGATTCTTTACAGAATGGGGGGGGGGGGGGGGGGTGCGGTTATTGATAGAGCTTTAGTAGCTGAAGACGAGTTACACGTCCTCGCGCTGCTGCTGTAGCTGGTGGTGGTGGTGGTGGTGGTGGTGGTGGTGGAGGTGCGGTCGCACCGCATGCTTGTCCTGCGGCACCGGGACTGGTGCTGAAAATTGCAGACGGCGGTGGCGGCAGGCAATTTCGGCGTCTGCTTTTGGGCCTTGGGGGGGGTGGGGGGGTGGAACACGGCGGCAGTAAGAAGTTGCGCCGTTACGGCAGCGGAGCAGGCCCGCGCCATCTGTCGCCTAGCTGCCGCTCTGGCTCGGGTTCTTCCTCTTTATGAGGGGGAGGCCAGGCCATAGGCGGGAGGCGACAGCTGCTACCGCGCCACGGCGAGAAACCAGACCTCCAGCCCGCACTCACACAGCCCTTCTTAACAGGAAGACCCCACCCGTTATGCGTAACGTATTGGCGCAGAGAGAGACTTCAGAAGGGGATTTCAGGAACGCAACATTATGATAAAATGACTAAGAGATTTTCTCCGCGATATGTTAACGCGTGGTCATTTGATCGGTTATAATTCAATGTTCGACGTCTAAACGCGCGATTTGAAAACACGCATCAGATGTCGAACTCAGCCCTATTTTCAAGTAAACACACAAATTATACGTTACTTTCACATATTATGATCGGATATTATACTGGATCTGTACAAGGAGACACACTTGAAGGCAGTATTATACAAAGGAAAGATGTTGTAGATACATATGAGATGGGAGATATGATGTTGTGAGAAGAATTTGACCTAGGTCGAAACAAGGGGCCATGAAGTAGAAGACATTCAGTCAGGACTTCTGACAGCCTTGGGAGTGCCAGCCATGAAGAAACTATTCCATCTGGTATGCAAGATATATGAGACGGGCTAAATACCATCAGACTTCAAGAAGAACATAGTAATTCCAATTCGAAAGAAAGCAGCTGCTAACAGGTGTGAAGGAAAAACTGGTAGAAGCCCATCTCCGGAAAGATTTGGATTCCGGTAATATGCAGGAACACGCAAGGCAAGTCTGACCCTACGACTTCTCTTACAACATAGGTTAAGGGAAGGCAAACCTACGTTTATAACATTTGTAAACTTAGACAACGCTTTTGACAATGTTGACTGGAACACTCTCTTTGACATTCTGAAGGTAGCAGATGGGTCTGCCGAACTCTGTGAACTGCATGTTAAAATCAGTGAATTTTTTGTCCAAACCTTTTGGTATTCTTAGTTTTAGTTGCACAACAGTACATGTATTTTTTAACTGCAACGTCTGAGAAAGCACGACGACAACAAACTCCTATTCGTTTAAAATTAAGATGGCCTTGCTTAACACACATGTGGAAAAACGGAGATCAGAATCGGAAATCTCCCGTTGCTAATTCAACATGGTCTACGGCTGCTAATCTTACACTATTATATCACGCTCTTTTTCTGACCAGTCGACTTCTTCTCCACATTTTTTCTACTTGTAATGCTGCCACACATTTCTGCTGGATGTCATTACTCACATCTGTATTAGTGACTAACCCAGTTCATGGAGTATGGTTCACGATTCGAGTTAACGATCCTAGTTGCAAATTGCCTGCCTAACGGCTTGCAGGGCAGCAAAAATAGGATTTTCAATATTTAACCTAATCGCTAACAGAATTTAGAAATTTAACAGGCTGTGACAACCTACTCGTTAACAGAGTGTCTTATGTCAAAAGTTTAACACAGTACGACACGTAGTATAACTAGCAACTATGTATAATCGTACGTCTTGAGGCAGCGTAGCTCACTAAGTGCAAACTAAACCCCCCCTCCACCCCCCCCCCCCCCCCGTATAATCAAAGGGCTCTGAGCACTATGGGACTTAACATCTGAGGTCATCAGTCCCCTAGACGTAGAACTACTGAAACCTAACATCACACACATCCATGCCCGGGGCAGGATTCGAACCTGCGACCGTAGCGGTCGCGCCCCCCATATATTCATTCAACATTTAATGACGAGAGCACTTAGCGACTTCCAACAAACTTTACACATAATTTCAATCCTTTACGAAACTTTTTCTCGGTAGCAACCACCCCAAAATGATGAAAGGAAAAAAGTTTATCGCTTACTGTGTCTCCGCTGTTCTCGTACTTTTAACTTCAGCATCTGGCATGATGTTTTAATTTATTACTTCTTTACTGCTGACTCTATTCGCAACACGGTATCCACAAATACCACGGTATGTAACTCAAAATTAGATCATTATGCGACGCGTAATTGCGGAGATATGACGTCATAAATATTCACATGCTTGAAAAAACGAGCTTAAGACGTTAACTCATTTGTAAAATATTCAGACGTTTGAAACTGTTTTATACACTGGATTTCGACCCTATTATCAACTGTATTAATTACTACACATATACTGGGTGTACAAAAAGCATGTAGACAATACTGTAGAGTGTCTGGACACCATGAAAAGAAACACTTCTTTAGAGATAACGCTGAAAGTGTCGTCCAGCTGTATCAACCCACAACTGGCATCTGCGAGCTAACGATTATATCTGCATCTACATATATTACAAGACCCCAAAACAGCTGTCCCTGTGTGTGGTCAGTGTAATCTCAGGGTCTATTATAGGGATTCCGTACGGTTTCGACTAATATACACATTGATTCACAAGGAAGGTTTGTTTTATTACCGCTAAGTAATGATGAGTGTGTAATAAATGTGTTCTTATCTCTTCCAAATTTAACTGGCGCTCGGAGTGACATCTCTCGGCAATGATAGGAGGTACGAGATGGACAGGTACATAAGAGCGGTATCTGGCAGGAAAAGCACTGAACAGCCTCCCCAACCTCAGAGAAAAGTTTAGCTTGGCCAGAAACTACACATATCTATAAATGTTACTAATTCAGTTCCCTGCCGCGTTTTTCTGTCTGTAGATGAAGGCTAATCTGTGGAACTATTGTAGGGGTTTTGATACATTAGTAAATTGATTAACGGGGAAGGTTTGTGGATCATTTATTATGCTGCGTTCGACAAGGCGTCCAGCCGCAGATAGTTACGGCTACCCGAGCGAAGCTAGGGCGGGTCGCTAGGGTATACACAGGGTGTTCCAAAATTATCTGTACCGCTTTGATCGGGTATACTTCAGGAGTGTGGATTGACAGGAAGATGTGGTTTGCGCCGTCATGTTTACATACACCTAAAGTCTTCTTTTTTCCGCAGGTTAGTTGTTGAAGAAAATGGTCTTGTTTACCATCCCTTCGAAATCGCTTCTCCGTGAAAATACTTATCCAAGAAAGTCAAGGAGTTGTTGATTGTATGCACCGTAGAATTGTCATGTTGAAACCATGTACACCATATATGGTCTGTATGTAGGGTTCAGTGTCCACTGTAGCATGAAAGAAAATGGTGATAACCGCCTGTGTGACATAGCACACCAAACACACTTCTACATCTACATCTACATTGATACTCCGCAAGCCACCCAACGGTGTGTGGCGGAGGGCACTTTACGTGCCACTGTCATTACCTCCCTTTCCTATTCCAGTCGCGTATGGTTCGCGGGAAGAACGACTGTCTGAAAGCCTCCGTGCGCGCTCTAATCTCTCTAATTTTACATTCGTGATCTCCTCGGGAGGTATAAGTAGGGGGAAGCAATGTATTCGATGCCTCATCCAGAAACGCACCCTCTCGAAACCTGGCGAGCAAGCTACACCGCGATGCAGAGCGCCTCTCTTGCAGAGTCTGCCACTTGAGTTTATTAAACATCTCCGTAACGCTATCACGGTTACCAAATAACCCTGTGACGAAACGCGCCGCTCTTCTTTGGATCTTCTCTATCTCCTCCGTCAGACCAATCTGGTACGGACCCCACACTGATGAGCAATACTCAAGTATAGGTCGAACGAGTGTTTTGTAAGCCACCTCCTTTGTTGATGGACTACATTTTCTAAGCACTCTCCCAATGAATCTCAACCTGGTACCCGCCTTACCAACAATTAATTTTATATGATCATTCCACTTCAAATCGTTCCGCACGCATACTCCCAGATATTTTACAGAAGTAACTGCTACCAGTGTTTGTTCCGCTATCATATAATCATACAATAAAGGATCCTTCTTTCTATGTATTCGCAATACATTACATTTGTCTATGTTAAGGGTCAGTTGCCACTCCCTGCACCAAGTGCCTATCCGCTGCAGATCTTCCTGCATTTCGCTACAATTTTCTAATGCTGCAACTTCTCTGTATACTACAGCATCATCCGCGAAAAGCCGCATGGAACTTCCGACACTATCTACTAGGTCATTTATATATATTGTGAAAAGCAATGGTCCCATAACACTCCCCTGTGGCACGCCAGAGGTTACTTTAACGTCTGTAGACGTCTCTCCATTGATAACAACATGCTGTGTTCTGTTTGCTAAAAACTCTTCAATCCAGCCACACAGCTGGTCTGATATTCCGTAGGCTCTTACTTTGTTTATCAGGCGACAGTGCGGAACTGTATCGAACGCCTTCCGGAAGTCAAGAAAAATAGCATCTACCTGGGAGCCTGTATCTAATATTTTCTGGGTCTCATGAACAAATAAAGCGAGTTGGGTCTCACACGATCGCTGTTTCCGGAATCCATGTTGATTCCTACATAGTAGATTCTGGGCTTCCAGAAATGACATGATACGCGAGCAAAAAACATGTTCTAAAATTCTACAAGAGATCGACGTCAGAGATATAGGTCTATAGTTTTGCGCATCTGCTCGACGACCCTTCTTGAAGACTGGGACTACCTGTGCTCTTTTCCAATCATTTGGAACCCTCCGTTCCTCTAGAGACTTGCGGTACACGGCTGTTAGAAGGGGGGCAAGTTCTTTCGCGTACTCTGTGTAGAATCGAATTGGTATCCCATCAGGTCCAGTGGACATTCCTCTATTGAGTGATTCCAGTTGCTTTTCTATTCCTTGGACACTTATTTCGATGTCAGCCATTTTTTCGTTTGTGCGAGGATTTAGAGAAGGAACTGCAGTGCGGTCTTCCTCTGTGAAACAGCTTTCGAAAAAGGTGTTTAGTATTTCAGCTTTACGCGTGTCATCCTCTGTTTCAATGCCATCATCATCCCGTAGTGTCTGGATATGCTGTTTCGAGCCACTTACTGATTTAACGTAAGACCAGAACTTCCGAGGATTTTCTGTCAGGTCGGTACATAGAATTTTACTTTCGAATTCAATGAACGCTTCACGCATAGCCCTCCTTACGCTAACTTTGACATCGTTTAGCTTCTGTTTGCCTGAGAGGTTTTGGCTGCGTTTAAACTTGCAGTGAAGCTCTCTTTGCTTTCGCAGTAGTTTCCTAACTTTGTTGTTGTACCACGGTGGGTTTTTCCCGTCCCTCACAGTTTTACTCGGCACGTACCTGTCTAAAACGCATTTTACGATTGCCTTGAACTTTTTCCATAAACACTCAACATTGTCAGTGTCGGAACAGAAATTTTCGTTTTGATCTGTTAGGTAGTCTGAAATCTGCCTTCTATTACTCTTGCTAAACAGATAAACCTTCCTCCCTTTTTTTATATTCCTATTAACTTCCATATTCAGGGATGCTGCAACGGCCTTACGATCACTGATTCCCTGTTCTGTACATACAGAGTCGAAAAGTTCGGGTCTGTTTGTTATCAGTAGGTCCAAGATGTTATCTCCACGAGTCGGTTCTCTGTTTAATTGCTCGAGGTAATTTTCGGATAGTGCACTCAGTATAATGTCACTCGATGCTCTGTCCCTACCACCCGTCCTAAACATCTGAGTGTCCCAGTCTATATCTGGTAAATTGAAATCTCCACCTAAGACTATAACATGCTGAGAAAATTTATGTGAAATGTATTCCAAATTTTCTCTCAGTTGTTCTGCCACTAATGCTGCTGAGTCGGGAGGTCGGTAAAAGGAGCCAATTATTAACCTAGCTCGGTTGTTGAGTGTAACCTCCACCCGTAATAATTCACAGGAACTATCCACTTCTACTTCACTACAGGATAAACTACTACGAACAGCGACGAACACTCCACCACCGGTTGCATGCAATCTATCTTTTCTAAACACCGTCTGTACCTTTGTAAAAATTTCGGCAGAATTTATCTCTGGCTTCAGCCAGCTTTCTGTACCTATAACGATTTCAGCTTCGGTGCTTTCTATCAGCGCTTGAAGTTCCGGTACTTTACCAACGCAGCTTCGACAGTTGACAATTACAATACCGATTGCTGCTTGGTCCCCGCATGTCCTGACTTTGCCCCGCACCCGTTGAGGCTGTTGCCCTTTCTGTACTTGCCCAAGGCCATCTAACCTAAAAAACCGCCCAGCCCACGCCACACAACCCCTGCTACCCGTGTAGCCGCTTGTTGCGTGTAGTGGACTCCTGACCTATCCAGCGGAACCCGAAACCCCACCACCCTATGGCGCAAGTCGAGGAATCTGCAGCCCACACGGTCGCAGAACCGTCTCAGCCTCTGATTCAGACCCTCCACTCGGCTCTGTACCAAAGGTCCGCAGTCAGTCCTGTCGACGATGCTGCAGATGGTGAGCTCTGCTTTCATCCCGCTAGCGAGACTGGCAGTCTTCACCAAATCAGATAGCCGCCGGAAGCCAGAGAGGATTTCCTCCGATCCATAGCGACACACATCATTGGTGCCGACATGAGCGACCACCTGCAGATGGGTGCACCCTGTACCCTTCATGGCATCCGGAAGGACCCTTTCCACATCTGGAATGACTCCCCCCGGTATGCACACGGAGTGCACATTGGTTTTCTTCCCCTCTCTTGCTGCCATTTCCCTAAGGGGCCCCATTACGCGCCTGACGTTGGAGCTCCCAACTACCAGTAAGCCCACCCTCTGCAACTGCCCGGATCTTGCAGACTGAGGGGCAACCTCTGGAACAGGACAAGCAGCCATGTCAGGCCGAAGATCAGTATCAGCCTGACACAGAGCCTGAAACCGGTTCGTCAGACAAACTGGAGAGGCTTTCCGTTCAGCCCTCCGGAATGTCTTTCGCCCCCTGCCACACCTTGAAACGACCTCCCACTCTACCACAGGTGAGGGATCAGCCTCAATGCGGGCAGTATCCCGGGCAACCACAGTCGTAGTCCGATCAGGGGATGCGTGGGACGAGCTGGCCGTCCCCGACAAACCCCCATCCGGACCCCCACAGTGATGCCCATTGGCAACAGCCTCAAGCTGTGTGACCGAAGCCAACACTGCCTGAAGCTGGGAGCGAAGGGATGCCAACTCAGCCTGCATCCGAACACAGCAGTTTCAGTCCCTATCCATGCTAAAAACTGTTTTGCAAAAAACGTCTGAACTAATCTACAGAGAGCGCAAACAAATCGACAAAATTTAAACGGTTATTAAAATACAAGATTGCCTAGTAAATGCAGTGTTGCTGCTACTTGCGCACTGCTGACACTGCTCGGCGGCGGAAGGAGACTAAGCGAAATTACACTATTCAGGTACTAAAACGCGATGCTACACTCTCAAATACTATAATACGCCCGAAATTTATGAATTAAACAATGCAAGTACCAAAAACACGCAAATAAATTAAGAATTAAACTATGTAACAAACGAGTGAGCTAGGAGTATACGACTTGCTGCTCAGCTGCTTATCCAACGGCGGCAGGGAGCACACTGACTGTGACCAACCGACACTGGCCGTTCAAAACAAAAACAGTAGACAAACGACTACGCGAATTTACACTATTCAGGTACTAAAACGCGATGCTACAACTCTCAAATACTATAATACGCCCGAAATTTGTGAATTAAACAATGCAAGTACCAAAAACACGCAAAGAAATTAAGAATTAAACTATGTAACAAACGAGTGAGCTAGGAGTATACGACTTGCTGCTCAGCTGCTTATCCAACGGCGGCAGGGAGCACACTGACTGTGACCAACCGACACTGGCCGTTCAAAACAAAAACAGTAGACAAACGACTACGCGAATTTACACTATTCAGGTACTAAAACGCGATGCTACAACTCTCAAATACTATAATACGCCCGAAATTTATGAATTAAACAATGCAAGTACCAAAAACACGCAAAGAAACTAAGAATTAAACTATGTAACAAACGAGTGAGCTAGGAGTATACGACTTGCTGCTCAGCTGCTTATCCAACGGCGGCAGGGAGCATAAGTACAGCTGACGTACAATTTCGAGCATTTACGCGACTGTCAACGTGAAGTCATCCCTCGTCCACCCAAAATAAATGATCGAGTTCGTACCCATCTGGCTTTAAAGATGGCATTGGACTCCCACATAAAATTACACGTTTTCCTTCGCTCTTACTTTAACAACTGGGGAATAGCATGAAATCTGTCCATTGCATCTGAGTAATGCCACGTCGACCAACTTTTCTGGTATAGCTCTTTAAGTCAACCACTTTTGGCTGAATCTGCCACGTTTCACTTCTTCTGGACCTTGTCGCACAGTTGTCTGTTCGTGGACCTAGTTGGCACATTCTTAACGTACTTTTCTGTGAAGGCATTCCGAGTCTCGGCATAGCTCGTGCATCTAACTTACTTTGTGGGGATACAGGTCCTCTGCCGTAATATGTAACCCATTCTTCGATTAATTAAACGAGGAGCATACCTGCAACAAAAAAGAAACATTTTTCCATAAGATTGAGTCACTTTTTGTACGTCACGTCAATAATTTTGTTTACATAGTAGGATACATGGAATTCATAAGGCATTAGCAGTAGAGTGTACAAGGCAAAAGGCCCCGACGCAATCTCGATTACATGTTGCACCGGATACGGTAAAGTAATTTTTAAGCACCACTGGTCCGGAGGAAGCTGGCAGTACGTGTTATGTACAAGCGTTTCGCTCGACCACAACGTGATATCATCAGGCGTACTGGCGGACTTACAGCCTAAATGTTCAGGAGGAGCGTGTAGCTGAGATAAGCGTGAGGCCATTCGGCGGAAGATCAAATGCAAGCGGATATTCTTCATCAACAGTTACAGGACATTATGGTCAAAAAGAGTGTACGTGGCGAAGTTCAATTAAAATGAATAAACTATGTTGTTTCCAGGAACCCAAACTGTTTCATCTCATACAAAGACTTGGTTCTCCTGTCAGTTTTTGCTGAGAGAACCATTTACCATCCAAGGTAGTTCTGTGGGGCACCACTAGTATTCGGCGCCTACTGCTACGAGACGCCACAGGGTTCATCTTTTGATGCAGTGGCCGGATCTGTGAAATTTTCTGAGTAGCATTCATACTGCTATATAAAGATGCATTTTCACTAGACCAGTGATTCCCAACCTAGAGGTAATTACCCGCTGAGGGGTAAAATGAAATTTTCTAAGAGAGTAAAAAAAAAAAAGGTTCAGTAGTGTTTGGGTCTTGAAACTGAACTATTTTCAAAAGATCATTATTGCTGTCAGCATCATTATTTCATAAAACTGTAATACTTATAAGTTACCAATAATAACATTTCTTTATTTCAAATACAAGCATTAACGTGTGAGACAATGTGGTGCAGATTACAACTTAAACGAATGTATGAACATCATTTGACTTGTTCCTCACGTAGTGCACCAATTGCAAGTATACTTTGTATTATCCATCTGTGACAGTAAAACTGTTACATTTATGCTTAAATATGTCATAAAATGCCTTCGCCGATTTGTATGTAGTTCTCACAATGGACAAGAAATGCTTCATTATTCACTTCGGTACAATAAACAATCTGATTGAGATCAGAACACAACTCTAATTATGCAGAGGCTGCTACATTGCTGTGCGGCAGTGTACCACTTCAGGGGTAAGGAGCCCAGGAATTCAGTGGCACACAAGCAGTAGATACAGTGTACACCCTTTGGCTAGATTGATTTTAAAATGGGGTTGCGGGGTGTGAGTGAAGGAATGATCACTAGGGAGAGACGTAATGCAGAGGAAGCGCGTTTTGTAATAAGTATCCACCATCAATGTGGATAATTAGCTTTCTTTCCGCAGGAGGAGTTGTAGGTAGCATTCGCGATGCATCGAGAATACTTAATCTTTTTATAAAAATAACGAAAATATTGTTGGAACTAAGCCATACCAATCGTCTCATTGTTTCATTATTTCAGGGTTTAATAAGAGACCTACGAAAAATAAATATCATTTATCTTCCATTATTTAAACAATAAAAGCGTCCAATGAAAATTCGTTTTCATTGTAAAGTTTAGTTAGGCGCTAATGCTGTTGGTGGGGGGAGGGTGATGACTGCACTCAGGGGTAACAGTCTTAGAAAGGTTGGGAACCACTGCACTAGACGGAACAGCCTTGTGCAGCACTTCCAGTCCTGCGAACCATTCTGCGCGAGGCTGTTTCGCAATGAGCCGCCCTGTAGGCTTTAGGGGGATAAAGTTTAAGTGTCTCGCTTCTCTTCTTTCGCGTAGTGTAAACGTCGTTCCTTGTTGTGCACGAGACACTGAACCATGGCAAAGTACACGGATAGTTCCCGATATCGTACTCTGAAATTTTACAGGGGTGCTGTAAACATATGTCCAAGCCGGTCGGGAATCAATGCCGGGCCAGCCGCATGGTAGGCAAACGCGTTAACCACTCAGTTAATCAGGCGGACTTCTCGTACACGAACTTTTAATCAGTTTCAGGCAGGTACAATTTCGCTATTCTCTCACGAACATTCTAACGAAATTCCTACTTCCTCTCCTCGCTTTGTCAAATTCATTTTGTTCGTTGCCTTATATTTACTCATACCCGACCTCACATCTTCATTTTTGCTGTTGTTTCCATTCAAATAAATTAAACAACTTCTCCCTAATCGTCCGTTAAGAAGTTCAGAACATCATCGCTATGGTGGAAGGCAACGCTGAGACAAGACGGATGCACAGAATGACTAAGCACACAGAAGCACTCTTTAAATGCCTTCCATAGTCTAACGACTTACACTCCGAGCAGTACATTGCGAATAGTTTGTTAACCCCATGATAGACAGCTATTTTAATGAAAATTTTAACTAAATGTTGAAATACTACAGATTTTACTAAAGGAAAGTTAAAATATTCCTAGACATTATACTATTAAAAATGCAGTTTATCATAATAATGCTCCAAGTTCAGGATGAGTGAACTCACTTCATTCTGGAGAAAGAAAAAGATGGAAGTCAGTCACTTATGAGGAGAAGTACAGCAGGAGAATCTACAAATGACGCTGGTTTACTTTAAGAATATATTCTAAAATCAAGTGAATATCTTTTACTGAACGACGTTAGACAATTACTTAATGAACTGGTGGAGGAAACAGGGCATGATATAATAACGATCATAATGAAGTGTTCAGACAGAGGAATTTGTTTTTAGTATGTAGACTGCAGTCGTGGATGCTTTTTCATGACTACGCGAGGAAAAGGAAAATTTCCAGAATCAGATGTGTAGATCGAATCGGCGAGCCAGCCTGTAAACGGGACATCAATGTACGTGGTCCATCCATGAAACAGGAAATAAGAAAGAAACACCGGTACTGAGGTTAAAAAATGTTACTTGATTTTTTCCCTTGTAATATGGAAATAGCTGTTCGTCGGTATGTTGTCGTCTCTGTTACTGTATTCAGTCCGAAGAGTAAGAGTAGTTTGACGCTCTTTCCACGCTACTCTGTCTCGTGCACATCTGCACATACATCCATACCCACTCAACCTACATCATTTCTGAACACGTTTACTGCATTCACGACTTGGTTTCCCCCCTACATTTAACACCCCCCCCCCCACCCACCCACACGCACACACACACACACACACACACACACACTACCCTCCCCATCGCAGAACTGATAATTCCATTATCCATGAATGTGTTCTATCACCCGATCCCTTCTTTTAGTCATGTTGTGCAGTAATTTCCTTTTCGATTTTTTTTGTACCTCCACATTACTTAACGAACTACCCATATAGTTATCAACATCCTTCTGTACTAACACATCTCTTATTCTCTTCTTGTCTGAACTGCTTATCTTTCACCTTTCACTCCCACAGAAGGCTACAGTCCAGACAAATCTCTCCGAAAAGGGTAACATAGAAATTTATATTCGACGTTAACAAATTTCTCCTATTCAGTAACGATATTCTTGCTGTTGCCAGTCTGATCAATTACATTTCTGCCCAAACAGTCGAACTCGTCTACTGCATTTAATTTATCATTTTCTAATAAAATGCCCTCAGAACAGCCTGATTTACTTCGATTACATTCCATTACTCTGGTTTTACTTTTGTTGGTGTTTATCTCATAACCTCTTTTCGAGATATTATCCACTCCGCTGCTCAGGTGCTATTCCGAATTCTTTGCTATCTCCGACAGAATTATAACTTCATCGACAAACTTCAAAGGTTTTATTTCTTATCCCTGCAGTTTAATTCCCCGATTAAATTTCTCATTGGTTTATTTTCCTGCTTGCTTATCGTGCAGACAGAATAACATCGGGGGATAGGCTACAACCAACACCGACTCAAAGGAAGGCCTCGGCGCTTGTTGGTGACGTCACGTCAGCTAGGCACGGCGAACGCCAGGACTGTTGCAGGCAGAAACGCCTGGGCGTGCTTATCGCTATAAATCTCTTATTTTTGGGCAAAATGTTTGGTATTGTTTTGGATTCTGCAGTTTTATTTAGATGAAAGATTTTCTTACTATCGTAAAGCTACAAATGAAGATCATAGTTCTGTATTACTGAATCCTGTCGAAACAAACGTAGATGAATATGAGAAGATGCTTTGCCCCATTGCAAGCTTCGGAAATTTTACATTCAAGTAATTATATTTACTTGATTCATTTTGTTATCTAAACTTACGCCAACCCCCTTACAATGAACTCGTTTCTTTTATTTATTTATTTATTTTCGTTTGACATCGTCACTGGAAATGTGAACTAATTTACATGTGTAAATGTCCAACTGTTGCCAGTCATTAGATTACAGTCGTTTTCAACGAAAGGAATTCAAAACAGGAAACAAAATAGCTTCATACATCGAAAATACTGCTGAGCTTAAACTTTTTTAAACATGCACATTAGAAAAGATAAATATTCCCCTCTTGCTACTGAAAAGAGAAACTTTATAAGATAAAAAAATTTTATTTGATAAAACAATTATCTCTCTTTTGCCTCTTCTTCTGTCCCCCACCCCGTCCCCCAACGTGTACAATCGCAAGACATTTCATGAACATTCAGTGCTCCTCACCCCATAGTCAACCAAGATACCTAAAGAAGAGCACCAATATGTTCACAGTTTCTTGTAAAAGCAACCCAGTACAAACGTAACTTCCTCAGATTCACAAATAAGGTAAAGAAGCACGAATTCTGTTGCTGCTGGACCATGAAGTTGTTTTTGTATGCCAATCCTTAAAATAGGTGGAAATTCAAGTTCAGGAGTACACTATTTGTTAAGAAGTGTAACGAATTGCCCAATTAATTGATTGCAGAAATCTCTCAGAACAGTGTGTGTTGGTCAACTACCGCCAATAGTTTCACATTTTCCTGTGTCAGAGAGGGAGGCACCACCATTATGAATATGCCTGCAACAGACCTGGCGTTCGCCGTGCCTAGCTGACGCGACGTCACGAACAAGCGCCGAGGCCTTCCTTTGAGTCGGTGTTGCTACAACCCTGCATCGCTCCCTTCTCAACTACTGCTCCCTTCTCATGTCCTTCGACCAACATAACATCAGGCCGCTTTCTGTAAAAGTTGTAGATAACCATTCGGTCCGCGTACTTTATCCGGCTGCCTGCCGCCAGAATTTCAGAGTGTGGACATACGTTCCCCTAAACAGCTGTGACTATTAACTGCCCTCTACAGCCTCCAGAAGAGCGTGGCAGGAACTGTGAGACACTACGTATGTGACAGTAGAGATAAATGTCCCTAACGGGAATGTCCGCAGAGGTGAGGTGCGAGAGCAGAGCGCGGCGGCTCCGGTGTCGGGACTGGATCGAACTCGATACGCACACTCAGTGGCGCACGACGCCGGTGAAAGCCGGCGGCGCCCCCAGGGCGTGTTTGGCCGTCGGCAGGCGGCTTTACGTAACACGCGCCGGGATGGCGACCGTGACCACTCCCCCCGCGAAGCGAGTTCGCTACCTGCACGGCGCGTCCCGAAGTACTGACGCATCTTTGGATAATTGTTGCGCATTTCCACTGATACAGGTTTTTACAAACGAAATTTGTTTTTCCTAATGTTCTTTCAAATTATTTTTTCGTTTCAATTTCATCGAATTTAATGTTTTCATGTTGCTCGTTTACAGAGACACAAATTTTTTGCAAATTAAAATTTATTTCCACCTATGAACACAGTAGCTTAATGCGAGTAACTTCACTTGAAGGAACAGATTTTTAACGCTTAAGGGGGGTAGGACGTGAAACGGGCCGACTTGGAGTAGGAGAGGCACCATAGGACATTATAATTTACACTGTCTATACTTTTACAAATAAATTCATAAAACTTTGTTAGCATGACCAGGAAGGATTCAGGATTCACACTCATAGCAAAAACATAGCAAAACAATTTTTTTTTTACATGTGAAATTTCATCATTTTTTCACTTAGTATTGGCTGCATTTGTTGCTGTAGGTACACTTTTCTTCATAAGTAAGAGAGATACTTCGATGAATTTTGCACAACATACAAACCATACTCACAGGTGTATGAAAGTCTAGAATTTCCCAAATCTGTTAAAAACTGTGGTAAAAATTGAGACAATTTACTATACAATTCGAGTGTTCTCTAAACACAAAGTTTAAAACATAACAGCCCATTCATTTTTCCATAGATTAAATAAATTCTAGAGTTTCATACACCTGCAAGTATGGTTCGTAAGCTGTGCAAAATTCATCGAAGAATCTCTCTTACTTTTGAAGAAAAGTGTACCTATAGCAACAAATGCAGCCAACAGTAAGTGAAAAAAAATCATGAAATTTCACATTTAAAATATATTATTTTTTCGTGTTTTTGAACTTCCACTGCTACGAGTGTGAATCCTGAATCCTTCCTGGTCATGCTGACAAAGTTTTACGAATTTAGTTTAAAAGAATAGATAGTGCAAATTAAAATGTCCTGTGGTGCCTCTACTTCTCGAAGTCGGTCAGTCTGACGTACTACCCCCCTTAATGCGAGTAACTTCATTTGAAAGAACTGATTCTTAACTACATATCTATAAATCAAAAAGCTTATTAATTACTTTTTCTTATTTCAGCAGGAACTAAAACTGGATCAACATGTCTCAGTTTACTAAATTCCTTGTGCTTGATAACGGTAAGAAATATAAAGCTTCTTTTAATTCGTTAATACAAATATTGGGAAGACAGTTAACTGTATTTTAGAAAACAGTTTCAAAATTACCTTATCTGACATATGTTAAGTAAATTGACAAAAATCCTTTATAAATGCTTAATCAGAAATATATTTTCATAAAATACAAAGGTAAGGGCGTGAAGAGTGTGAAGCGTATGCTTGAACTTGAATTTTCTCAACATTTAACTGATTTCTGTCTCTGATTTATTTTTTACAGATTTTTAAGATTGTATTAAATAAGATTTATTTCACCTTAAATTTACGTATTTTAGAAAAAGGCATGATATTTCATTGATTCTTCTTTGAATGTACATTTATGTCCATTTTTAAGCAATTTTCCGTGTAGGGGCTTTGTGGAGAAAAAAACAGAGTAAATGTACTGCAAGGCTGTTGTCAGAGCTTAGACCTTTAACAATATCCGTAAACTGTGATTTTCAGTTCAGCATCTTATCAATATGAGCACCAAAGAATTTAGAATATTCCGTTTCACTTACTGATTTATCTCTCGTGCATTATTTCTAATCATGTGGACAGGGTTTGTTTTATTTAGATTCAGTGACGGTTCATTTATGGAGAAGCAGTTAGTAATCAACAAGAAAATATTGTTTACATTTTAAAGAGTTGAAGTAACTCCACTAGGTATAATCTGACAATTCATGGCGTCTGATTTATAGTGGAAGATCATTTATATATAATAAGAACAGAAACGGACCCAAAATAGATCCATGCGGTACATCTGTAGTGGTTATTCATTCAGAAGATGCTTTTCCATTTGTAGACTTCTTGAGTTTCTTAAGGTAGCGTTCTGGAACGTTTTAATCAATTCAGTTACTGGCAAAATCTCGTGCGCTTATCAGAAAATGATTTGAGTGTCTTTGTCACGGTGTCATGTCTTTTGTGGTCACTAAACGAAATGACGAAATCGTATAATGCAAGGGGAGTGAACTTTTTCACGTACCATCCACTTTTGTATGTCTGTTAGTAGCAAAATTTTCTAACCGCCGACTCGTTCCATAATAATGGTGATTTTTGAAGTAGGTTGAAGTAGGGAAGTAACTTTACTTTATAAAATTTATAACGCAGAGTTTCAGCAGTTTAAAGCCTGTAATAATGATTACTTACCAAACGCTTTATATGAAAAGTTTACGAAAACCTAATGAAAGTTGTTCTAAAAACCCTACCGTTTGCCGACCACCTCGAAAGCTGGAACGCCCCAAAGAAGGCGGAGGGGGGGGGGGGGGCAATTTAACTACAATTCTTATAACATACCTTTTCAAGACACAAGGTTGAACCTTTGTGCCTGACTGAAAAGACCCGAAGAGACATGATAATAATAATAATAATAATAATAATAATGTCAAGTACTTTTCTTGCATACGCATTACTATGTAACAATTCCTAGTATTATTTCAGTTAAAATATTTGCAATATTACGCTAATTACATTCAATGAACAGTAAAGAACTATTTCTTGGTTGTACTTAGCGTATAAAACCAAAGACTTGGAAAAATTAATATCTGTAAGCCATTGATGTTATGTGAATTTTTGTTCTTCGATAATTGATAAACGATCTATCATTAGTTTTTTATCATGAAAAAGTTGAGCCTGCATCTTAATTCCAAGTGCGATTAAATTCTTACAAAATAAATCCTTTTGTGTAAACATTAATTACACACACAATCATTCTTACCAAGCGCTACGTTAACCAACATTGACCTTTTAGCTTGAGACTCCCTTTTTTATCGGTTTTGGTGTGGATCCTTTTGTTTGAAACTTTATGATACTTACAATCTGAAAAATATAAAATCAATTCAATGTACAAGATGATGACATCATGATTGGGAGTACCCGTGTTCAAATCCGAAACTGCCACATGGAGTTGGCTTCTCGTAGTTTTCCTTAACTAATAGACGCCACGATAAACGCCCTCTTTGTCGACGGGTTGTAAAGATCTAGGTAGATACACCTTATCTGATTACTAAGGGCTCAGATGGTGGGCCAGAGCGCCCGCGGAGATCCTACTAATGAGTCTCAATGTAACAAGGTAAGGTGTGCGTGAACTGAGCGAGAGAACTGTGCAGGGACATCGGTGCCGCGGCTGACCAGTTGCCCATTTCCGCAGCCGCAGCGTTTCACGAAAACGGATTTCCGAGAAGCGAGGGGCCCCAGCTGGCTGCTGGCGGCCGGAAAAGCGAGTTAAACGCCACTTCTCCTGTTAGCCCGCCGCCGCCCATTACCTTCCATTTCCCCCGCCATTTACCTAACGGAATCAGTCGCTCAGACGGTTAGGTCCTGCGCCACGGCCCGCTGACAACTTTGTCAACCCCCTGTCCCCGCGACGGAACACCAATTACCAGCTAACTACTGCAAGAGGACGCTTGCTCCAGCCCGCACTTTGCTAGTTACGCTTCCACAAAGAGTTAATTACTGAGTTTCTTTTAACAGTAACACTTACACAGTGTGACATACGAGTAATTCTACTGAACTCGTCGCTCTTCTCATCAATCCGAAATGGTATGAGAGCACTGCACTTACATCTGATACACTTCTGCTTCAAAAAACTTGTTTTGTAATGTATGTCCCAATTTTTTTACGTAGGCAGAGGGGTCAACACATACTTTCGTGCGCTATATATCACTCCGTCTTCAGGCCACAAGTGGCCTATCGGCACCATCCGACCGCCGTGTCATCCTCAGATGAGGATGCGGATAGGAGGGGCGTGTGGTCAGCACACCGCTCTCCCGGACGTTATGATAGTTTTCTTTCACCGGAGCCGTTACTATTCGGTCGAGTAGCTCCTCAATTGGCATCACGAGGCTGAGTGCATCCCGAAAAATGGCAACAGTGCATGGCGGCCCGGATGGTCACCCATTTAAGTGCCGGTCACGCCCAACAGCGCTTAACTTCAGTGATCTCACGGGAACCGGTGTTACCACTGCGGCAAGACCGTTGTCGTGCCCTATTTAGAATTGCTATAAATTATCCGCCACTTTCCCTGAAGACCTTTTTACTTATACGGTATTCACAGAGAAACCCGGTGTTGTCCGGGTCAGAATGGGAGAAAGCATGAGCGCCATTCCAGATATGACATGCATACAGATGTATAATTCACTAAGGATGTTATTAATGCAGTTCTCCTGCTGGTAAAGTCGTTTGGTGGCTGTGCGTGGCAGTGGGTCAGTGTGGTGGGCAAAAATCCGCGAAATATTGAGGAATAATACTCTTAGGAAGGCTATTTAATATATGACTTACGAAATTTATCGCATATGTGAAAATGTTTTTATTGTTTCTTGTATGCAATATACTGGTGATAGAGTCATCAACGCATTTCATCCATATCGTGGTTGGTGGAAGTGGGTGATTGTGGGTGGCAGATTCCCCAGTCTAACGCGCGATATGGCACACGTAGTTCTCTTATAAAAAGCTATATTCTCTATGACTCTTGAACTTTACAGTATTAGTGAATATAATTCGTATATACAACCCTCACTCTGTCCCATCCATACTGGCATTAACATTTTACGCAGACATATGAAAAGGATCATGCTCACGAAGAAAACATGAAGCGAAATATTTATCCGAAATCACTCTAGCGTACCATTAGATTATTCATTAGTTAGCTACAAGTTTTTTATATTTGAACCTATCTGGATTTTTTCTTTGTGTCTTTGTTGATAGTCGGTAATGTGTGATTGACGAAGACGTGCCGACAAATTAGAAACTGATGTATTTGATATTACACGCCGTTATTGAAGTCTGAATGGCGAAACCGCGCAAGCGTCGTATTATGTCAGACGAATGAAACAATAAACGCATTTTCATACGTACGGTAAAGCTCATAGTCACAGAGTATATAGCTTTTCCTAAGAGTATTTATTGCTCCATATTTCGCGGATTTTTCATCGCTGCACCCACCCACCACCAGGCACAGCGACCAAACTCCCTTACTATCAGTATGACACCAACGGCTATTTACCATCACATCTGCGAGTGGGTGGCAATGTGTGGTCCTTGAGAAAATTCTGTCAATGCGTGCACACACAAGCCTTTTATATATAGATATGGATCTGCTTTACCAGCTTTCTTTGTGTATTTCATTTGACATTTGCTTCCCTTTCTAGGGTTCCCTACCTCAATCTGTAAAAAGGGAACCCTTTACAGGATCACTCTGTTGTCTGTCTGTTAAAAGCCCTTTTTCTCACAAACGGGTAGACGTATCAAGTTGACATTTACGTCACATACTATGGCCTACGGCCCACTGGCAGTGTAAAACATTTAAGTTCCTCAGTCGAGTCGAAAGATACGGCCATTTATGTCACATATTTTCATACTCGCAAACTCACTCAACAACGTGCAATAACCTTTCCTGTGTATCTGATTATGGATAAATTTCGAAAAACTTGATAATAGCAACAAAATCCATTCCTTGCCTAATGCTTGACCTTTAACATTGCGACCCAGTCAGCCTGAGTGCAGAACTGCTCATCGTTATAACAACAGTCGCCTGCCTCCTGCATGACTTTATGTCACTTATATATCTACAAGTCTACTCTGCAAATCACACTTAAATGTCTGGCCGAGAGTTTACCGAACCACCTTCACAATAATACTCTGACATTCAGCTCTCAAACAACGAGAGGGAAAAACGAACATCCGTATCTTTCCGTGCGAATTCTGATTTCCCTTATTTTATTGTGATGATCGTTTCTCCCTACGCAAGTCACCGCCAACTAAATATTTTGGGATACGGAGGAGAAAGTTGGATAATGACATTTGGTGAGAAGATCCCGAAATTTCAATCAACCACTTTCTCCTCCAAATGCACAAATATTTTCTTGACGCCGGGATTTATATTATTGAAATTAAAACATTCCCGTAAATCTTGGAATATCTGGGACCGATATCTTGCCATTATCAATGTCGATAACACTCAAAATTGGTCGAAATTCTCGAGTCTCGGAATGTGTGATCTACCTATGTACATAATTACGTTTGTACGGAAACGTCAATGCGCGATTCCTACTCGCACGTGGCCAATTTTTAGGAATAATGTCTAATGCCAAGAACATTTATTTGAAGTCAGAACCACTGACCTGCCAAATGTTGTCCAGAAAATCGACAGATCCGACGGAGGAAGTAACGGAAATAGAATCAATAGACTGATCTCCATGAGCAGTGAAAGGAATATACAGAGCCCTTACTAACTATTTCACAAAATTTTACCAGAAAGGATTTAACTGAAATTAATAATTTAAGGAGCAACAGTGCTTTCTCCATTTATGGTGACATAATGGTAAAAGATAGGTGCTATGAAAGTTTGCGAAATTGGTAAATCAATGAGGAAATTGAGATGCTCTCCTAGGAATAAAAAAACGTATCTAACGCTGATGGAAGGGAACAAAAGTATAAATCGAGCAGGAAGTGTGGAGGAAACGTATGGTTGACCATAATTTTTGTTAAAGATACACCCTGATACTGGTTATGGAAGAGTCTAATTAATTTTAAATAAGTGACAGAAATTTGTTGGAGGGAATCAGTTTTTCTCTGTTTATTTGAGCAAAACGTTTCGCTCACAAGACAAGCACTCTGCAAGGTTTCCCGCCAGCATCCAGTCACCAACACAGTTGCAGGCGACGACCAGTGGTGTCAGAAAGGAGCTAATTAAATTTTGCTTGTATTGTACTTCGCATTACTGTAAAACTGTTTCCTGATGTTGTAAAACAAAAATTTAATGCGTGCGACGTCATCTAGACATTCAGTCGCCTTTAACGTGCCCATTCGGAAGATTATATATGGTCTACATTTAGCTCTGGCGAAGACTTGACTTAAATAATACTGCAGCAATATGTCAACAAATTGATACTATAAGAGAAAAATGTTATTAATTGTTTTAAGCTGAAGATGTATGTATTTAAGAATGACCTGAGGTCTCAGATTATGTTGAACCACATGAGTTTTTCACTGAGGTAATACTCAATGCAGTACTTGCAAACTGCTTCATAACTTTCTTTTCCAATACAGACGTTAAATACTTTACAATACCGAAAAACGAAGATCGTGGAGGTGTTCCGGGCCATTCTCTACTCCATTTTCGTATATTAAATGAATCTTCAATATTTTCATCTACTTAAGTGGCACGATCATCATATCGGAAGACGCCCTACGTGATGTGCTCACTTTCTTTATCACTGAATGATCACTTGAAATGCTTTCTTAGACCCAACCAACTACCTTCCCTTGTTCTGCAAACAGCGGACCCACTGAAGGAGGTAAGAATAGGATTTAGTGCCTTGTCAACGGCATGGTCATTGACAGTACAGCTTAGATTGTGGAAGGATGGAAAAAAATATACTGTGTCCTTTCAGAAGAACCGCAACGGTGTCACGAAAAACATTTATCATGAAGCCTTGGTGGGATCTGAACTGCCGTCCGCAGCTCGTGGTCGTGCGGTAGCGTTCTCGCTTCCCACGCCCGGGTTCCCGGGTTCGATTCCGGGCGGGGTCAGGGATTTTCTCTGCCTCGTGATGACTGGGTGTTGTGTGATGTCCTTAGGTTAGTTAGGTTTAAGTAGTTCTAGGGAACTGATGACCATAGATGTTAAGTCCCATAGTGCTCAGAGCCATTTTTTCTGAACTGCCGTTCTCCCGAATAAGAGGACACAGTGCATCACCACTGCGCCACGTTATTCGGTACCGGATATTTGAAAAATAAGATACGGCTTCCAGCCATTTCAGCACCTTGACCACACGCCTTTATTGTTTGAAAACACTCCAAATAGAACAGTTCCTGTAACGTTCTCATTACATAAGATGGTAACGTAGCTGGGAACAATCTACTACCTGACAGATCATACTACAGCGCATGCCATTAACTGACGGTAGTCCAGGTTATGGGCAAGTCATTTCCGCAGTCTCTGCTTTGCATTTACCTGATCGTAAAAGATTTCGCATTAGTAGCTATATCACGAATAATATGGTTATGTACTAGGGGACATGAAAAATGAGTTACACGAGCTGAGACCATTTCGCAAGAAATGTGCTCCATTGTCAGAAGAGTGTACGTGCTCTAGGTTTCCTGCAGACACAGGTCTGCTGCGGTACGGATAAAAGGTGCATCACAGTGTGTGCGAGTGATATGGCGGGACGACAGGCAACTTACTCCAGTTAAAAGCACGCAGGACAATACGATTCGCACGGGCAAAGCGTCTAACTTGCACCCAGGTTCACCGTGAAATTCTGGCGGTAATGGACTAAATGCAACGTCACGTCCAACCGTAGTGAAATGGCGCCAACAATTTGACCAAGCCCGCACAGACGTACGTGATGCTGTTATGGAAGGAAGACCATCATCGACATGTCCAGGCAGCCGAGGATTCGGAGCGGCTCTCGAACGGGTCCCTGATCATGTTATAGATCTCTATCGTTGAAGTACAAGTCCCCCCGTAATTCACAAATCGCAGTGTCTCACCCCCTGCATTCTCTTAAATACATGATGGCTTGTTTCTTACTACGAAGTGATAATCGTCTTAAAAGCTCTCTTCTCTGTCAATATTTTAGTTTTCCTTCGATATTTCTACGTAGCTGACCGAGTTCCCTTAGACACTCCCCAGGGTAATGACATTAGATAAATTTATTCTCAAAACACACCATACATTTGCTGCATAACAAAAGCACACCAAATGGGGGGGTGCCAACACTTTACCTTCACTGAAACTCTATGAACCGAGCGAGGTGGCGCAGTGGTTAGCACACTGGACTCGCAATCGGGCAGACGACGGTTCAAATCCGCGTCCGGCCATCTTGATTTAGGTTTTCCGTGATTTCCCTAAATCACTTCAGGTAAATTCCAGGATGTTTCCGTCGTGTGACAAAAATTAGCGAGTTGTTTAGACATTCGAAGACAATTATAATAGAGAAGATGTTGATTTGTTCCATTTTCAACCGAATGAAGACGTTCTGTGCTTGTCAACGCCGATTTAAAGATTTTTATAGACGACTGATAGAATCGAGGCTGTCAGAGTCGTCATTTGTGCTCTACGTAAGTTCAAAATGTGTGTGAAATCTTATGGGACTTAACTGCTAAGGTCACCAGTCCCTAAGCTTACACACTACTTAAGCTATATTATCCTAAGGACAAACACACACACCCCTGCCCGAGGGAGGACTCGAACCTCCGCCGGGACCAGCCGCACAGTCCATGACTGCAGTGCCTTAGACCGCTCGGCTAATCCCGCGCAGCTGCTCTACGTATCCTAATTCTTTTCCTCCTCACGGTATAAAAAGCCGAAACACCAGAACCAATGAAAATTAAGACTATCCGTCAACAACGACGAAACAACAAACATAGTAAGTACAGGGTGTCCGAGTTATACGCATAATAACATAAAATGTATCCAATCTCTATTTCATTTCTGTACGAGTGTTTTGCAGCACTGCAGGCGCGACATTTGCGACAGCTGCACGATTGCGATTGCGCAGATTTGATAACTACGAACTGCTTCTGATACACTTCTTTCTTGATAAGCCCCCACAGAAAAAGAATCAAGTAGCTTTATATCGGGGCCTCTAGGGGGCCAGGCAATCCATGGAATACCACTCCCATTCCAGCGATCTGGGAACTCATGATCCAAGAGATCCCTCACTATGTTCGCAAAATGGCATGGTGCGCTATCTTGCTGAAAGACCACGTCACGAGGAAGTCGTGGACAGTATTTAGCTCCAAAATGACTACGTTCGTTGTTGCATTAAATGTAGGTAACGCGAAGAAGAATGGGGCTATAATCCTGTCCTTCAACTATCCACACCACACATTCCCTTCTATTACTATGTGGTGAGGTTCAACTGTTCGTGTTTACCGATGCAGGACGACAAGGGAAAACTCCAGTTGGTTACAGGCAAGTCAGAACAAAAAATTAGAGAGAACAGTGTTCACAGGAGGGCGTTCGAATACTTTGTTCATTCCCCGTGCCACACTAGTTTTTCTACCCCTTTTCCGTCTCGTTCGCAACCAACAAGGCCGCTAGGGTGAGCACCTTGCCAAGTGTGCGTCCCCTCGAAACTGAGCTGTCACAAAGTTGTCTGTCCTGCAAGGTGTGGGTACGGCTATGTTCAACAGGTGCAGTATTTGGTGTCAGCTGAAGAAGGCAAGGCGCTGACTTGTCACGTCCGCGACTCTGCGCGTGCCCACGCCGTGGACTGGCCAGCTCATGACGCACGGTTGCGTCGCCAGACAGGCCGAATCAGGTCAAGTGGGACTGCCCGACCACACGATGGATGGCCGTCGCCTCTCCAGGCCACTGCACCTGCTCAGATTTTCATTGATCCCAACTTACTCCGCACACGCGACTCCAGGAATTCGCGAATGTACGGTTCACTGCCTAACGTCCTATAGCGCGACACGGAGTCTCGACTATATGATTCAGCTCACGGGCCCCCACCATTGAAAGGTGAAAGCGCTTGTCTGCTGTCACAGATATTGCGACACCTTTGAGGAAGTGTTCGGCAAGAAGTAAACTTCATTTAAAACACCGTTGACATTAAATTAATCTTTTACTCTACCCCAGGGTGTGAGATATTCTGAAACTTCCTTAAAGATAAAAGCTTTGTGGGACTGGAACCCGGGATCTTGCTTTTTGCGCGCAACGCTATTACCTACAAGTAAAGCCTGGTTTGCACCAGAGATAAAACAAGCGATCGAGACGCGTCTCTGGTGCAAACGGTAAGTGAGCGCGAGCGAACTGCATTTAGTAAAGTTCAGTAAGCCTTCTGCATCTACATACAGTACATACTCCGCAAGCCACCTCACGCTCCCGCACCGTTAATAGTTGTTTACTTTCCTGTTCCACTCGCAAACACAGCGATGGAAAAACAACTGTCTGCAACCCTCCGTATGAGCCCTAATTTCTCGCATCTTGTATTCGCAGTCGCTACGCAAAATATATGTCCGCGGCAGTACGATCGTTCGGCAGTCAGCCTCAAATGACGGTTCTTTCAATTTCCGCAATAGTGCCTCGCGGAAAGTGTGTCGTTTTCCCGCCAGGGATTCCCATTTGAGTTCCCGTGGATTGGGTGTCTGTGTTGTCCTCATCATCTCATCACCATTCGGGAAGTGTCGAGACTGGAAATGGAAAGATTTGGAACTTGTACGGGCGCTGATGACCACGATGTTGAGTGCTCCACAAACCATCATCATCACCATCATCATCATCATCACCACCACCACCACCACCACCACCACCACCACCGCCATTTCAGTTCCAGAAGCATCTCCATAATACTTGCAATACTGACGGAATCCATCGATAACAAATCTAGCAGCCCGCCTCTGAATTGTTTCGATGTCTTCCTTTAATCTGACAAGGTGCGAATCCCAAGAACGGGTCGGACTAGTGTTCTACATGCAGTCTTCTTTACTTTCCCAAAAGTCTCCCAATAAACCGAAGTCGACCATTCGCCTGCCCTACCACAATCCTCACGTGCTCGTTCTATTTCACACCGCTCTGCGAAGTTACGCCTAGATGTACGTAACTGAGGTGACTGTGTCAAGCAGCACACTACTGATGTTGTATTCGATCATTATGGGTGTGTTTCTCCCGCTCATCTGCATTAACTTATATCTTTCTACATTTACAGCCAGCTGTCATTCATCATCCGGTAGTGTTCACTCTTGTTCCGCTGGTTGTCGATATTTTAGCGAACCAAAAAGGAAGTTGTGTTGCGTGAGCAACGGACTGCTCTTAAGAGAATATAAAGTTGTTGACAGAAGTACACAGATATCACGGGTGATAGTGAGATCCAAGAGACCCACAGCACAAATGCCGAAGGAAGCGAAATATGATTGGTACGAAATTCACGTAGCACTCGAACGTTCAACAGGGATGGGAAAAAGACGCTGAATTAATTTGATTACATCAGGAGAGAATGGAATCAGTAAGCACAGCTTTGTATTTCTTCTAATTAAAAAGAAAAAGAATAAATTTTTCTGAGTGTAAACAAATGCGAATATGTATCCATTATGCTGATTAAAGTTAAACATACACGGAGGTCCAGACCATCCTCATTGCTAACGTACATGGTGGATGTAATGACGTGGCTTCAAAATGGTTCAAATGGCTCTGAGCACTATGGGACTTAACATCTGAAGTCATCAGTCCCCTAGAACTTAGAACTACGTAAACCAAACTAACCTAAGGACATCACACACATCCATACCCGTGGCAGGATTCGAGCCTGCGACCGTAGCAGCAGCGCGGTTCCGGACTGAAGCGCCTAGAACCGCTCGGCCACAGAGGCCGGCAATTAAGTGGCTGAAGTAACACATATACGTTAGAGATTGTTAGTGTTCTAGATAAATGAACAGGATTTGCCCAGGATGTCGTTACGTGGCCTCTCACAAACGCTGTACCAGATTTTATTAAGTAGCTTATATGGCAGGTCGTACGTACTAGAATATTTCACATTTATTAATCACATTTTACTGACATCTCCCTCAAACATACTTCAATAAAATATTTGAAGTGCTTCAAATACAGGGCGATCAAAAAGTCAGTATAAATTTGAAAACTGAATAAATCACGGAATAATGTATATACAGAGGTACAAATTGACACACTTACTTGGAATGACATGGGGTTTTATTAGAACCAAAAAAATAAAAAAGTTCAAAAACTGTCCGACAGATGGCGCTTCATCTGATCAGAATAGCAATAATTAGCATAACAAAGTAAGACAAAGCAAAGATGATGTTCTTTACAGGAAATGCTGAATATGTCCACCATCATTCCTCAACAATAGCTGTAGTCGAGGAATAATGTTGTGAACAGCACTGTGAAGCATGTCCGGAGTTATGGTGAAGCAATGGCGTCGGATGTTGTCTTTCAGCATCCCTAGAGATGTCGGTCGACCACGATACACTTGCGACTTCAGGTAACCCCAAAGCCAATAATCGCACGGACTAAGGTCTGGGGACCTGGGAGGCCACGTATGACGAAAGTGGCGGCTGAGCACACGATCATCACCAAACGACGCGCGCAAGTGATCTTTCACGCGTCTAGCAATATGGGGTGGAGCGCCATCCTGCATAAACATCGTACTTTCCAGCAGGTGTTTATCAGCCAAGCTGGGGATGATGCGATTCTGTAACATATCGGCGTACCTCCCACCCGTCACAGTAGCAGTTACAAAACCAAAATCACGCATTTCCTCGAAGAAAAAAAGCCCGATAACGGTAGATGTGGTAAATCTAACCCATACCGTGACTTTCTCGTCGTGCAATGGAGTTTCCACGACAGTTCTAGGATTTTCGGTAGCCCAAATTCTGCAGTTGTGGGCGTTGACAGGCCCTCGGAGCGTGAAATTAGCTTCGTCGGTCCACAACACGTTACTCAACCAACCGTCATCCCCGCCATCTTTTGAAACGCCCACACCCCAAATGCCCTCCGCTTCACTAAATCGCCAGGTAACAGTTCGTGATGCCGATGGATTTTGTACGGATAGCATCGGAGGGTACGCCTCAGCGCCAACCAAATAGTAGTGTATGGAATGCCGGTGCGACGTGCGACTGCGCGATCGCTGACTTCCCCGTGCATAGAAGAACCCGCTATCTCCATTTCTTCCCGAACTGTCGCAGCAGCATTACGCCTTGTGTTCGGTCGGCCACTACGGGGTCTATCGTCTAAACAACCTGTGGCTTCGAACTTCGAAATCATTCTCGCCACAGCTGCATTTGTCAAGGGACCTTTACCCGTTCGAATCCCATTCCTATGGCGATAGGATCGTAACGCTGAACTAGCACATTCCCCATTCTGATAATACAGCTTCACTAAAAGCGCCTTTTCAGGTAACGTCAACATGCAACGACTGCTGGCGCATCTGATTCTCTCTCTCATTACAGCTCCTTTTATACACGATTGTCATGCGCAGTCACTGACGTTTTGCTGTCCAGCGCCATCTGTCGGACATTTTGTGAACTTCTTTTTTTTTTTAATCAAAATATCCACCGGTATGCTGCCGGTCTATAGTGTCCAACGGGCACAATATTTCGGCGATCATACATGTCGCCATCATCAGGTGAACTGACGGACTGAGCTCCTGTGAACGTGCCGGCACGGAGATCCGTACGCTATGGCTGCTCAGAGGGAACTGGGTTCGGCCGAAATATTGTGCCCGTTGGACACTATAGACCGGCAGCATACCTGTGGATATTTTGATTATCAAATACGCCGGGAGAAACTCAAGAATCACTTCTTTTTTTTGTTCTAATAAAACCCCATGTCGTTACAAGCATGTTTGTCAATTTTTACCTCTCTATCTACATTATTCCGTGGTTTATTAAGTTTTAAAATTTATACTGACTTTTTGATCACCCGGTATGTCACTGCAGACATCAGAAACTACCTGAAATGAGGCAGCTAGTTAAGTGGGAAAGAAACACTAGCGTATATGTCTCCAGTTCTTAATAACGAAATTGTAAATAATAGCCTTTTTTCAGTTTCTGTCCGAGACGCAAATTACGGGCAAGAACAGATGAATGAGATGGATATGGAGGTTATAATATGAACATTACTAAAAGTAAAGTGAGATCAATGGGATGTAGTGGAATTCAATTAAGTGATGCTGACAAACAGATTAGGAGATGAGACACTACAAATAGTTGATAAGCTTAGCTATTTGGGCAGCGAAATAACTCACGGTTTACGTACAATGCAGGCTGGCTACATCACGAAAAATATTTCTGAATAAAAGCAATCCATTAGCATCTAACATCAGTTTAAGTATCAGGAAGTCTTTTATGAAGGTATTTGTCCAGAGTGTAGTCTTCCTAGGAAGTGAAATGTGGTCGACAAGAAGAGAATAGAAGCTTTTGATATGTGGCGCAGCAAAAGAATACTGAAGATTAGTCGAACAGCTTGCGTAACTAATGAGGAAGTACTGAACAGAAGTGGGGAGAAAAAAAATTTGCGGCGAAACTCGACTAAAAGAAGGAATCTGTTGATAGGACATCCTGGGGCACGAAGATATCGTCAGTTCATTAACAGAGTGAAGTGTGGGAGATAAAAATTGCAAAGGGAGACCAAGAGTTCAGGAGAGTAACCAGATTCAGATGGATGTAGGATAAGACAGTTATGCACAGGTTAAGAGGATTGAGTAGGAGAGATGCATCTAACCAGTCTTCGGACCGAAGGCCTTGTTCGCATGACAAAATTTTTGCGAATATTTTTGAAGGTACACTGAGGCAACTGGTACCCCCACTTTTCAGACAGAATCTTTTAAATAAACAGGAACGTATTCGCAATTTTTGTGCTCCGATAGCAGCATTTTTCCACTCGATCCGCGATCTCTTTCACAGCTGGGTGACAGTTTACCATTTAGCTTCCCAGTCAATCATCAATGCTCACGTATTTGAAAGCCACCTCAGGTAACGTAAGCCAAATCTTCAGACAACTGCTAGAGGTAATATCAAAACCTAGCTCTTTTGCAATTATTACCGATTAAATTGGCGCCTAGTTTGATGCACAAGTGATTGGAAAGAAAATTTTTGTAATAGGTGTCGTATTTCTTGGCCTTTCTGCTAAGGTACTTCCATTAAGAGCAGTTTATCCCAAAGCAGACAATTATTTAAGGTACCTAGTAATTCTATGGGCAAATATTCTAGCTTACAATCTTCGTGTGGGGTGCTTCTAGGCTGAAGCCTCTACTTTTATTTAGCATCGTTGCTTCCCCTCCATCACTACTAAAAGTTTGATCCGACATTGCTGAGGGCCCTGCAGCTGCAGAGACTGAGGCACCGTGTGTGCGCCCTGGACGGCGCGTTCCGGGAGAAGACGGAGTGGGCGACTCTCCGATAGCTGCAGTGGCCGCCGATACGGACGCCAGCGTGGGCGTCTGCGTGGGGCGCACACCTCGCGCATGCGCACTCTGCTCGGGGCTGCTCCGCCTACGCCCACCTCGGCTGCGGTCCTGTCAAAGTTGCCCTACAGCCGCCCCCTCACAGTCCCGCATACATCAAGTTAAATGCTTCGTAGCGTCTGATGAGAGTTTTCAAACTCTTGACAAGCAGAAATTGTATGACCAGACTTCGTTTCAGTAGCGCCTCGAGCAAAATTTTACCAATGTAATATAATGTGGTGACCTCTAGCCTTAGGACTTACAAAACAGTAATTGTAATAAATTGAAAATATTAATTTTACGTATATAAAATGAAATTTTTAAATATATCTAAGTTTTATAAAATAAAAAAATGTTGGCAACGGTTGGAATCGAACCCTGCCATACGAATTGCCAGTCTGAGCATTAAAGCACTCTGCCACAGCACGGTTACAGCAATAGTTCCTCAAAAATCCCTTATCTTGAACAATACGCTACACGCAGTTTCGAAGAAAAGTGCTGCCTGGTGCTGTGAGCAACATAACACTCGTAGTGTCGAAAGGGATGACGTCACACCAGGATAACCGCAGTAGAAATAAAGACAGCTACGTTCTATGTCTCAAGGTCTGTGGAAAAATAAGGTTGGCTGACTGTGACATGACTAAGGAACAGCACATGCCTCGTGGACAGTTTTATAACATGTGAGGCGCACATTATTGCGGTGTATTAATGGTCTGTTTCAGTTTCTTCTGAAATGTAAATTGCTATTCTGCTATTGTTACTGCTAAATTCTGTAATTTGTCCAGCTTCTAACCTCACATTGCTGATTTTTTTTTTTTTTTTTAAATGAGCATCTACTGCAACGAAACAAAACCAGCGCGAATTATAGCCTGTTTTTGCAGTCCTGTGTAAAAGTAAATGCTCGAAATGGACATATAATTTTTAAGTGGGCTCTGAGAAATGTTTTAACGAATTAATACCATCTATGTTTTTTTTTTCAAATTTCGTATTCATCAAATGTTTAAAAGAACTTCTATTAATAGGTAGATACTTTCGTTTTCACTCTAGAGATTATACAAGAGCCTTATTTGCAGAAAGCATTTGAATTAGCTAATCTAACTGAAACATCCTTCAAAATACCCGGATGGCAAACAAACTCCTTTTTGCCAAATGGAACTGTAGTTTATCCAAGAACAGAAGGTCGACACTGCAGGCAGAGGATGTCCAACTTTTTCCCTGAGAAAACTGTAACTTTTCTGCGAAATGGTGCGCAAAAGTAATTGGCTTGTATATGTCCTCTGTGACCCATCGCCCTTTTTGACTCTTATAAAAAACATATAATTTGATTGTTTTGTCAAGTATTTCATTAATTTCATAAAACACAACTGCATTTTTATTACTTTCTTCCTCGTGCAGACACCCTTTCGTTGATGAATACAGACTTCGAAGATATTTATTGCGTGCTCCCAATTTCATGTACTTATTTTTCAGAGGAGCAGTTCTCCTCTGTAATTTTGCTACGGAATTCTGTAAAATGGCTTTATCTGAATCACTTCAGCTGTAATGCACATTTATCAGCAATCTTTTTCCGTCGTGAAAGCTTTTCTAAGGTCTCTATGCTTCCTTTATGTATCTTACGTTCTGTTGCGCGTGCTGTGCTATCACTGGCGCTACTAATACAAGGCTAATTAAGCGATGGAAATGCATTGCTCTTAAGCGCTAGTTTCCGCGGTAAATTTAGCAGTCCCGAACGCAAGTCTCCAGCATAATCTGTTACTTTGAAATGGCGAGAGCATATTCTAGCACTTTCAACATTCATACCGTCTTTTCTACAGCATTTCGACAGCCAAATCTTCCGCAGATAGGCATTGCGTAGGAAACCATGAAGCACTACTTCTGTCACTTTAGTGTTGCGATTGTGAGAATCACAGCCAACAACGGCACAACCTGACATTGCTTACACACGCTCAAAACACTTTCATCTGTAAATCACTCACTGCACAAAAGCAACTAAGCAAACCGACAACGCTCAAGAAATTTCAGTCATCAACAAATACGGGCGCTCCACGCTGACGTCATGCGCACAATGACCGAGGCCTACGAGAAAGACAGGCCGCGGCGCGTACGTCACGAAAGTAGGCCTGCGCTCGCTCGCTCCACTTAGCAGACAAACTACGTTTGTACACCTGTTAACTCGTAACTAGGTGTGTACGTACAAACGAGAATCTTCTAGTGGAATCCGCTATTATGGAGATTACTGTTATTAGTCCTACAACGATCGGAGGTCCGTAGGCCAACTTATAATTTGTTACGGCTGTACTGGTTCAAATGGCTCTGAGCACTATGGGACTTAACATCTGTGGTCATCAGTCCCCTAGAACTTAGAACTACTTAAACCTAACTAACCTAAGGACATCACACACATCCATGCCCGAGGCAGGATTCGAACCTGCGACCGTAGCGTTGGCTGTACTGGGGTACAGTAAAATTAAAATCATGCCAAAATGATTAACAGTTGCATAAGGCACCACTTCTTGTATGAAATGAGGACTGTTAAGCAGTACAGACTAAATGCTATCAACAAGCCGTTATACCATTTATACCGAGTATTGATTATAAATTAAATTTTGTTGTAGTACTGTGAATCACTGAGACATCATAATAGCGGATTCCAGTAGAAGATGCAATTGTCGTTGGTACGCAGCTGCGAGTTAACAGATCTAGAAACGCATTTTGTATGCTGAGCTGAGCGAGCGAGAGTGTTCAGGCCTACCTTCGTGACGTAAGCGCGGCAGCCTCTCTCTCGTAGGCCGCGCACAGTGACAGAAATGCGTTTGCTTCTACGTAGCGTTTACTGCGCCCCCTGTCCAAATTGATGGTAGCACAGATGACCATCATTTTAGCACTCCACGCTGGTTCCTAGTTACCGCGGAGACAGCGCATACAGAACATATTTTCGTCCGTTTTATTTGCATACTAGCACGCATTCGAATAGAAATGACGTAATTTTAGTGCAATTTCCGGCTCGCGTTCCAAGAGAAATTGCGTAATTTTTGTGCGATTTCCGGCTCGTATTCGAAGAGAAATGGCATAATTTTAGTGCGATTTTTACAGCATGCCGTAGCACATTAGCACATGATAACCAGCCGTCACTGCTCGTTTCCTTTCAAATTAAAACTAACTGGAAATGATTTTTTAACTTCACAACGCACGGCCATCTGAATACTCGAGGAAAAATGAAACCTGGATTTTCAATGCAGTTCAATAGAGCGGCAAGTGTTTCTAATCATGTACAAGGCAACGCGGCATGTGCGTACTGCTCAGTCGGTAAACATGCTTCGCAGGTTTATAGTAAGCTTAGGCCGTGCGCACATAGTCACTGCAAGGCAGGAAGAGTTGTCACTAAAGAAAGTTGCTCGTTAATTGGCTTACACCACAGCGATGCAGTTCGAACACTCAGCACCTGTCGTGAGGGACAAAACCTGGATGATCTGCCTCGAAAGCCAACGGTCAACAACGCCAGTTCGCCCATTTAGACCACAGGATGTAGTGTTTATCTCTGAAACGGAATAACTCTTTCGTTTCTCTGATCGTAACAGAACTGTTAGAAATTGCTTTCCCTTTACTCCTTTTTTAAGGCAATGTCGCCGTTACTCTGTGACAACAATGAAATGCGACATCCTAGCAAAGAAAACAAACAGTTTCAGTTGTGAATGGATTTACAAGCAAGCAGGAGCGTAATGGAGTGCGCATATTTTTCAGTAGTAATTATTATTATTATCGTTACAGCGTCTGTTATTATCATTGTTACTGTTAATGCTCTTGTAATTATTATTACTACTATTGTTGTTATTGATTTTATTCAGAGCTGAGAAGGAACTGCAAGATGAAAAGGTTGTAGAGATGCTCATGATGTCCACTGATTCAGATACAAATTATGATCCTTCCTATCTACCACATGAGTCTACTTATTCTAGTGACCAGACAAACAACTAGTGGATGCTACTGCATTCCACAGCCAATTTTCTTTTCTCATCCTCGGAACACTTACCGTGTTATTGCTATAGACAGCGGAAGCTCCGTTGTAAAGAATGTTACAAAAGCTGGCAATGATGTACCTAGTGGACAAGTAATTCATCACCATCAGGGCAGGGAAATTAGATGATAATGCTGATGTTGGAAATAGTAACAAAACGAGGGTACGAAGAAGGGTAACAGTTAAATAGGAGTGGAAAAGAAATCAAAAATCAATCGACTGCATATAGAGCGTATATTTCTAAAAAGAATAGCGAAGTTCCTGCAATAAATGTGAAGCTGAAAGATTACTCTAAATGTCGAAGGCAGTGCAGTAGTTAAGTTTACTGGGCCAGACAGACAAAATATCCATAGAGCCTACTGAGTACTGGATTAGTTGAGCTACTTCAGCAGTACCTAAATAAGTTAGTGGAGGAAGAATTAAGCAAGATGGGAAATCAAATACGGTAGCTCACGAAGCAATAAGACCAAGAAATTATATCTGATGAAAGAAGCTGATACGATTTAACTGTGTATACGGTTTTTTCTTAAGACGTTTGACATTTCTGAAACCTCCATAAGAAATACTATTAAAAAAAAGAGATGAACATCACGTAACTGACAAAGGGACTAGAGGAAGTCATGAGCCAAGTTAAAGAGAGCAGACGAAAGTGGAGGCTATAAGGAAGCACAATGATATAATCCTGGGTTCGGTGTGGGGCAGCGGGGAGATGAATGGACTGCTGTAGCCTGTTGTGGGGTTGTGTACCACTGAGGGCTACGGCGGGGACGAAGCCTCTCCGTCGTTTCTAGGTCCCCGGTTCAATACACACACACACACACACACACACACACACACACACACACACACACACACAATGATAGTTTCCCTACCCTTCCTTCTCATTACAAGAGAAAGCAATGTACAGCAGATTATTTACCTACTGACATGACTATTAAGACAATGTATGAGTTACACCTGGAACAACGCCATGAAGAAGGAAAGACAGTGGAGAAATTGTGGTTGTATCTGCAAATATTCACATCAGAATTTAATCTTAATTTCCATACACCACGAAAAGTTACGTGTGATAAATGTTTCAAGTTTTCACATCTTTTGATTGAGGCCCACCGACAACAACGCCACTCAGTTGACACTTCTACCCACAAATTACAATGCACAGATGCTCTACGGTGAATGAACTGAACTGTTGGTTCTCTTGAGGCAAGTGTCGACCCATGCAGTACGCAACCCTATCTACACGATTAACTTCCGCCAACGGGCGTCGGTTACGAAGAGCAGTACGAACCTCCCTCTAGCACCTTAGTGTGCGAAGAAGGTGGCCAGGACAACACCTGGAATGGAACCGGGGTCAGTGACATCACGTTCTTTTCATTGAGGAGTGCTGGATTTTTCTGAAGCGTTGTGATCGCCGTGGAAGAATATGGAGGAGGCCAGGTACCAAGGTACGGGTTCTCCGAGATGGTGGGCCAATCACGTTTTGGCCTCATATAGGGTAAGGATGTGGAACGGCTTTCATCGCTATGGTTTTGTAATTTGACAGCTGTACAGTATTGGGACGGGATCATCCGACCTACTGTCCAGCCCTACAACAACATTTCTGTCTCCATGAGACAAGTGTCAATCGAATCGAATAGCTTGTGATACATGACGACACGAACCTGCTAGAGTATGCTTGAGACCAGTTGGAACTCTCTGTGTATCGACACAAAACACATTTACACATTGGACATAAGGTCCACTGCCTAAGAGTAGGGCAAGCTTGAGTAGCAATATCTCGACCATCTTGTGAACAGCAAGCCAGGGAGGAACCAAGCATGTTAAAAAGCACTAGGTGGAGCAACACAGTATACAATGTTGCCCAGTAATGGACTTCTATTTCACAGATGAACACTTTTGAACAGACTGCCTTCACTTAGCATACAATTTTTACACTGAAATCTTCCTTTTTAAATTTTATAAGGCTACTTCCCATGAATTAAATCCACATACGTTTCCACGTATGTAGGTGCTGCAGAACATTTTATGAACAGTTTGTGTTCCATTCATTTTTATCTTTTAACTAAGGACGGTAACTGTACATCGTGTTAACTGCAAGTTGGTCCATTGCCTGTGGAGTTTGCAAGGAGCGGAGGAAGCAAGCCCAGTACCCACATACACTGAAGAGCTAAAGAAACTGTTACACGTGCCTAATGTTGTGTGGGGCTTCCGCGAGCACGCAGAAGTGCCGCAACACGACGTGGTATAGACTCGACTAATGTCTGAAGTAGTGCTGGAGGGAAGTGACACTATGAATTCTGCAGGACTGTCCATTAACCCGCAAGAGTACGAGAGGTGGAGATCTCTTCTGAACAACACGTTGCAAGGCATGTCAAATATGCTCAATTATTTCATGTCTGAGGAGTTTGGTGGCCAGCGGAATTGTTTACACTCAGAATAGTGTTCCTGGAGTCACTCTGTAGCAATTCTGGACGTGTAGCGTACCGCATTGTGCTGCTGGAATTGCCCTAGTCAGTCGTAATACCAAACAGACATGATTGGATGCAGGTGATTAGACAGGATATTTACGTATATGTCACCAGTCAGAGTCGTATCTAGATGTATCAGGTGCCCCGTATTACTCCAACAGCACACGCCCCACACCATTACAGAACCTCCACCAGCTTGAACAGTCCCCTGCTAACATGCAGGGCCCATGGATTCATGACAGTGTCTCCATACCCGTACACGTCCATCTGCTCGATACAATCTGGAACGAGACTCGTCTGCCAAGGCAACATGTTTCCAGTCATCAACAGTCCAATGTCGGTGTTGACGATCCCAGAAGAGGCATAAAGCTTTGTGTCGCGCACTCATCAAAGGTAGACGAGTGGGCCTTCGGCTCCGAAAGCCCACATCGATGATATTTCGTTGAATGGTTCGCACGCTGACACTTGTTGATGGCCAGCGTTGAAATCTGCAGCAATTTGAGGAAGGGTTACATTCTGTCACGTTTAACGATTCTCTTCAGTTGTCGTTGGTCCAGTTCTTGCAGGATCTTTCTCCGGCCGCAGCGATGTCGGAGATTTGATGTTTTACCGGATTCCTGATGTTTGCAGAACACTAGTGAAATTGTCCTACGGGAAAATCCCCACTTCATCGATACCTCGGAGATGCTGTGTCCCATCGCTCGTACACGTTCAAACTCGTTTCAATCTTTATAACCTGTCACTGTAGCAGCAGTAACAGATCTAACAACTGCGCTAGACACTTGTCTTATATAGACGTTGCCCACCGCAGCGCCGCATTCAGCGTGTTTATGCATCTCTGTATTTGAATTTTTTATTTATTTATTTATTGTTCTGTGGGACCAAATTAAGGAGAAATCTCCATGGTCATGGAACGAGTCAATACATGAAATTATAACACGATAGTAGAAACAGATAAAATGAAATATAAAAAACATATTCAGGCGACAAGTCGTAAGTATAAATAAAGAAAATCAACAATGTAACACTGGAATTTGCTTAATTTTTTAGCTCTTCCAGGAGCTCCTAGACAGAATAGAAGGAGTGACCCATGAGGAAACTCTTCAGTTTAGACTTAAAAGACTTTGGGCTACTGCTAAGATTTTTGAGTTCTTGTGGTAGCTTATTGAAAATGGATGCAGCAGAATACTGCACTCCTTTCTGCACAAGAGTCAAGGAAGTGCATTCCACATACAGATTTGATTTCTGCCTAGTATTAACTGAGTGAAAGCTGCTAACTCTTGGGAATAGACTAATATTGCTAACAACAAACGACATTAAAGAAAATACATACTGTGAGGGCAATGTCAGAATTCCCAGACTATTGAATAGGGGTCGACAAGAGGTTCTCGAACTTACACCACATATAGCTCGAACAGCCCGTTTTTGAGCCAAAAATACCCTTTTTCAATCAGAAGAATTACCCCAAAAAATAATACCATACGACATAAGCGTATTAAAATATGCGGACTACTTTTTGTGTTGAACTGTCACTTATTTCAGATACTGTTATAACGGTAAATAAAGCAGCATTTAGTTTCTGAACAAGATCCTGGACATGGGCTTTCCACAACAGCTTACTATCTATCCGAACGCCTAGGAACTTAAACTGTTCCGTCTCGCTTATAATATGCCCATTCTGTCTGATCAAAATATCGGTTCTTGTTGAATTGTGAGTTAGAAACTGTAAAAAAAGTGAGTCTTACTGTGATTTAGCATCAAATTGTTTTCCACAAGCCACGAACTTATTTCATGAACTACATTATTTGATACTGTTTCAATATTACACACAAGATCCTTCACTACCAAGCTGGTGTCGTCAGCAAACAGAAATATTTTTGAATCACCTGTAATACTAGAAGGCATATCATTTATATAAATACGAAACAGCAGTGGCCCCAGTACCGACCCTTGGGGAACGCCCCACTTAACAGTGCCCCATTGCGATTGAACATCACTACCACTCTCAATAATGCGGAGAATTACCTTCTGCTTTCTGATCTTAAATTAAGAGGCGAACCAATTGCAAGCTACTCCCCTTACTCCATAATGGTCCAACTCCTGCAGTAATATTTTGTGGTCAACACAGTCAAAAGCCTTCGTCAAATCAAAGAAAACACCTAGCGTTCGCAACCTTTTATTTAATTCGTCCAAAACCTCACAGAGAGAAGAGAATATAGCATTTTCAGTTGTTAATCCATTTCTAAAACCAAACTGTACATTTGACAGCAAAGAATTTAAATGCTCCAGTAACCTTGTATATACAACCTTCTCGATAACTATAGCAAACACCGATGGCATGGAAATACACTGCTTATTCCAGTTTCTTTGGCGCTTCAGTGTAGAATGTCACGGGCTGAGGAGCTGTGCGGGGGGGATAAGTCCCACCTGCCTCTCGCAGTACCATCACCTTAATCTGTGCGTTATGTGTCGCAAAAGCTGAAGTCATGCACTTAGGTAAGAATAGCGTAAGTTGTCCGTAAGTTGAACTGAACTCCTCTTATGTATCTACATTAAAGATCCCAAATGCAACAATTATGTGCACTTATCACAAGGAAAGGCAAGGGAAAAAAATAGAGTGAAGCACAAAACTGAAACATAACAGACAAGTTATCTCACACAATACGGTCAGCTTCTAACGACTCAGTTCCAGGGAGCCGATCGGCCAATTTAACGTTAACACACGGTACGCGCAACATAGAAAAAGGGCACTTCAGAGCAGAAAAGACGTTTTTCTACCCGAGTGAAAGTGACTAAATTACAAAATGAAAATGGGCGAACAAACGACGACTAGACTCAATAAAGGTCGAGCTCTTAACGTTTATCTGCGTCCACATCAACTTTTTTTGGCATTTTTATACTGTTGTATCCCACATCGCTAACGTTGTGGGTAGTCTACCCTTCTGACATAGCGGCGTGTCAGTGTGCCTACGAATTGCATTCACGCGAAACGCAACACTTTTTTTTTTGCCACATTCGGTTGAAGAAATGCGGAATTCGTTGTGGAACATCGTGGAATATTCCCGCTTCAGCCCCTATAGTCTCATGAAATACCGGTAAGTGGCGGCGCTATGCGTAGTCTTCAACATGGCGTCTATAACACAGGTGCATTTCGAGCAGAGGGCTGTCATTGGGTTTCTTTTGGCAGAAAACCAGAGCATCGCATATATTCATAGTGACTTGCGGAATGTCTGCGGAGATCTGATAGTGAACAAAAGCACATCGAGGCGAGGCGAAGAGCGGTGAGGACTGGCGATTGTCACCAGGTGACATCAGCAGTGACCGCACTATTTTGCCATACATCGTCACGAGCGCCAATCTCGCACAATGACGACCTGAGTCCGCTTGCTGATCCAACAAGCGGGGCACACGTTCTTGCCAGCTGCGTAAGTCAATCGCACAGATTCAGTGTAGTAATCCACGCTGTTTTATAACTTGCAACCCAGCGAGTCAGAACACAGTTCATCACTTCGGCAGAGTTCATTATCAACCAGCAGTTTATCACTGGCAGCCGGAAGTCGTCTTTACGAGTTCTCAGACAGAGGGATCATCTACGTAGGCCGGAACTCGCATTAGCGGCATTCGGAAGAGAGTTGCGAGCATCCCGAATAAACAGCCCACGATGTTACAAAACACCATTTCCTTACAGTGACAAGGTAACTGTCTCTGGATGGGTTTTTACTTCTGGAAGAGAGTGATCGTTTATGGGACTTACTTCACACCCTTGACCGATTCATCCTGTGTTTAATCCGAACTAAACGTACAATTGTGTTTATGTTGCAGTGCACTTTTACTAATTACATTGTGGAGCAGTGTGGCATAACCTATACAACAGCGGCACAGTCGTACTGATTAACGAACGAACCTACTACCATTCAAGTAGTAGGAACCGGGAAGTGCACTCACAGGCAGCCACTGAAGAGGAACTTAAGCGTACCACACCGACCAGGCATTTCAAGTATCCAGGGTGCAAGGTATAATGTATTTTCTACGTTGGCTGACTCTCTGTGTGACTTCGAGACAGTGTCCTTAGTGAATCTTGAGATTATTCTATTCGGAACTATGCAATCAGATAATTTTTCTTGTTGGAACCTTTGGTACAGCTTATCTCATTACCATATGAAGTTGGCTAGAACAATAATCTCTCAGTAATGCGTACATTCCCGATGGCGCAGCAAAGTGATTTTCCACTGCAAAGATGGAACCCACTCTGGTCCACTACTGTTACTATGGAAAAGTTGAGAGCTACCCAGGAAAATTTGTTAAAGGGTTGGAAGAAAGGGACCGACGGTAAAACGACATCAAGAGGACGCCACTGGCGTCCCTGTCATTCGATCCAGCAAAAGCAACAGCGGGTACAGCTATGTAGACAAGCTAGAGCAACACTTTTAGCATATGGAACTTCAGGTAATGTAGCCAAACATGCTTTCTCATTATTAAACGCCGGGGCGCCGTTCTATACCTTGGCGCAGCAGATCTTTAGCTAAAAAGATTCGTTAAAGTTAGAATATACGGTAGTAAAGCACAAATTATCTGAATATTCTGAGAATAAGCTTCTGATGGCGGTAGGAGGCCATAAATTTTCTAGGGATGCGTTGTCATGTTGCGAGGACTCATTCAGGACTGTAAATTCAAGTGTGAAAACCAGGACTTTCTTATGGCAAGAGATCAGTTAGGAATACGCTTATCGTTCATCCTCCAGACACAAAATTGTGAAATGATCTTATTCGCCTGAATAATTCCAACGTGGCAGAGTGTTTATCGGGTATTCAAGCTAACTGAATAAGACGTAAAAAGCAAAGAAACCGAGACTTTCGGTAGCGATACACCTTTTAGTCGCAACGGTCAACGGGATGGTACAGTCTGCCATAGGTCTAACAATAGTTCCGCCCCTCAAAACAGGGGGGAAATCAAAAATCTGTTGATTACCAGTCTTCTGGGAAACAAGGTCACAACGCAGATGTTTGTCTATATAAATAACGGCGCACCGTCTGATACTGTGCTTGTGACATCGAAGGCATGGGCGAGCGAGGTGGGGCAGTGGTTGGCACACTGGACTCGCATTCGTGAGGACGACGGTTCAAACCTGCGTCCGGCCATCCTGATTTAGGTTTTCCGTGATTTCCCTAAATCGCTCCAGGCAAATGCTGGGATGGTTCCTTTGAAAGGGAACGGCCGACTTCCTTCCCCGTCCTTCCCTAATCCGATGAGACCGATGACCTCGCTGTTTGGTCTCTTCCTCCAAACAACCCAACCAACCAAATCAACCGCCCAACCGAAGGCATGGTGGATGAGTTTGAATTTAATGTTCACGATTTTGAAAATACTCGTTACAGTATTCTTCCACACGATAATAAGGAAATGTTGGTAAGGTGTTGAGCTACATGGATGCAACATCTAATTTCAAAAAATGGTTCAAATGGCTCTGAGCACTATGGGACTTAACTTCTGAAGTCATCAGTCCCCTAGAACTTAGAACTACTTAAACCTAACTAACCTAAGGACATCACACACATCCATGCCCGAGGCAGGATTCGAACCTGCGACCGTAGCGGTCGCGCGGTTCCAGACTGTAGCGCCTAGAACCGCTCGGACACTTCGGCCGGCCATCTAATTTCAAGTTGACATTGTGCCTCGAAAACTATCAAACAGTACTACATATGCTTTTGTTTGTGCTCCACAGTTATCCAATTTTCACGGCAAGATAAAGAATTATATTGAACAGACAGTTCAAATCAATATGTGAATCAAACTATGAAAATCAAATATAAAACCAAAAATGTGCAGACTCCGCTCCTAGTAACGCAAACTCATACAGCGGCTGACCTTATGGATTGGACCTTTTCCAGTAGCTGAGCTTCACAGTTCAAGGTTCAGCAAACACATCAAGGTCTAGGATGAGAATGTGGACAGTGCGCCGCCGTACTCTTCTTTGCCTGGGCCTGAGGTCAGGGAGACCTCCAATACATCGGACTCCTTCTGGGGATAACTGTTTCATTCTTGTGGACGCCTACACTGCCGTCAGGAGGAACAGTATGGAGACCCCTCAAATATTTTCGTCACAGTTATCGCTACAGGTAACGGCACCCAGTTCAAGAAGTTTCGCTGGAGAGCTTCTGTGAAGTTTGAAAGGTAGGAGATGAGGTACTGACAAAGCTGTGAGGGCGGGTCATGAGTCGTTCTTGTGTAGTTAGAGCACATGACTGCGAAAGGCAAAGGTCCGAGCTCGAGTCTCGGTCCAGCAAACAGTTTTAATCTGCCAGAAACTTTTATTCCCGACACACCATGATTTTTCTTCTGTGGAGGCACAGGTCGGGATGTAAGCGTAATTCAGTGAGTGACAGAAGAACGCTCGGCAGAAGCTTACAGAGGCAAGTGCATACTTCGTGCGGCCCCTGTTTTCCATTGCTTCCATAACATATATACAAACGTGTATTTTTTTAATGACATGAATAAAAAATACGTGAGCTTTTAACTGTTGCAGACAAAATATATCCTCGACAGGTATCTACGGAAATTTTTTACATATAGTCAGAACTAACAGCTTCTTCTGTAAGCTTTGTAAAAAAAATTTAGGCCCTTCTCTTATGAAGCATTAGCTCTCCATTGGCACGGCGCTTTACAAAAATGTTAAGGTGAGAGACTTCATCTTCATCTCAGCTCTACACATGTCTATTTGAGGACTTCCTAAATGCAAATTTAAATTTCCCTTGAAAAATGTTACTTGCGGTGACCTTTATCTGGGGATGTTTCTCCCTAAACAACTCATAACAGCACTAGAACGTTAAGTCTGGTACCTAAATATTTTATATCTATGCCTACAAAATGATTTCCTTTTGTGGAAAACTTTCAGTGCGTTGCCGGATAGACTCATTTGTTTCTGCTGGAAGGGCTCCCTTGACTTGCTAGACGAGCTTCAGTCACTGACTGAAGTCCTTATCCCATGTATAGCCTATTATAAATGCTAAAGCGTGTGTGAGTCTGTTCGTTACGCCTTCACGTTTAAGCGGCTGGACGGATTTGGATGAACTTTGGAATGGTGATACCCTATACTTGAATTAACACATAGACTCCCCTCCCTCTAATTCGAAAAAAATCGTTGTTCCCGTGGGATGGTCAACGTATTACTGTAGATTTCTGGCCCTCCGTACACACCAAGATAATTATGAGTTTTTCAATGCTAGGCGTGTCGCAAAAAGTCGTGAAATTATTTACTCCTCTTTCCTGTCACATTTTTTAATTCGCTACTAGGTCGCGTAATTTTTTTCCCGTAAGTAAACCAGTGAGTTGTGAGCAACACGTATTCAGTCAGGTTTTCCTACAATTTCAAAATTTACTGTTTTCTCCCCCTGCTCGATATCCCGCGGTTTGCTGGGCCGTAATCGCTCGCGCATCGACACCCCCAAAACATACCTTTCGTGATGAAACATAAGTGTGGATAGTGAGCTTCAGCATTAACATTTCTTTCCAAATAACTGTTTAACCGCGAGCTAAGTCGGCGGGACCCAGCTGGTAGCATTTAACTTACCAAGCATCTGACTGAGTACCTACTAGCATTAAAAGATGCGGCTACTTTCTAGCAACACGTCAGTGTGCTTATCTCCATTTTGGATATTTCCTGACTGAGGCCGTTTCAGCATGTGGCGATTTACAACATATATGTGTAATTTTTCTGTATTACCTATTTGCATAGCAATAAATAATTAAGGCAATTTTGTCATATGATGACATGGTTGGAGACCGTGGCTGTTATTTGAAGGCAATTGTTGATGGTGTTGGGACAGGAACCAGCCACAAATTTACTTTCAGTTCCCTTATTCAAAGGGTACCGTTACAGGTTTCGAATCGTTGTGGTTCATCTTCAGACTGTTTACACACTTTCCTTATAACATGTGGTGTGTTTTTTACACATTAATTGTCCTAAAATATAAATAATACATAATTATAAGCACGCCACACACAGATGGTTGCGTTACAATTTTCGTTGCATGTGGCTTACGTGAAATGCCGGTTTGCAGTGTTTGTTTTCATAACATTCGTCCAACAGATGTGAATACATTCCCACTGCATTCTTATTGTTGCACACGTAAATTTTTCTCACTGAACACTTTAGATTTGTCACTGAGGAGATTTCTACCACGCACCACATGTTTAGATACATACAAAGAGCTTACAAACATATGAGTATCAAAGATGCTATGATGTTGTTGTTGTTGTGGTGGTCTTCAGTCCTGAGACTGGTTTGATGCAGCTCTCTCTCTCTTGGCAGCTATGATATATTGTAACATTTGAAGATGTCCTATGTTTGGAAAGGATCATATTTTCACTTACGCAACTGAAATGCATTTTACACTAGTACAAAGACATTGATTTTTTGAGTTGATACTGTTACAGTAATTATAAAGTTGTTCCTATTTTTACTGTATAGGTAAAATAGTACATTAATTAATTACATTTAGCATCATGAGAATTATAGTAACATATAATTTGCTACTTGATCTGCAGATAGGCGTACCAATATTATTTGCTTTGGAGGTTGGAAAATAATTTTTGGAAATTTTTCAGGAAAGGGATGATAGCTAACTCTGTTTGTTCATTAAGGATATAGTCTGGGGTGTTGTTTCTGTGTGTGTATATTTCTATTTCTTCTAATATATTCATTGTGGCTCCTTTTTCTGCTAGATGTAAAATTTTTAAGTTGTTCTCAATGTTTCTCACTGAATGGTTTTCTTCAGCAGTATGGGATGCAAATGCAGATTTGTTCAATTTACCAAGTCTTAAAGCATCAATGAGTTCTTTGTATCTAATTTCAAAACTTCTGCCTGTCTGTCCAATGTAGAATTTTGAGCATGTATCGCATTTGAGTTTGTATATTCCTGATTTACGGTAGGGGCTCTTGGAGGTATTCACATCATGGATTACTTCTTGTTGTAATTTATTATTTGTGGAAAAGCTGATTGTGGTATTTTTCTTTTTAAATAACTTTGCTATTTGGTATGATAGTGAGCCTGCGTATGGGAGAGTAGCATATTTAGGTTTGGCTTCTGTGGCACACCGATTTGGCTTGAAGTGACTGCTGTGAAGTGGATCTGTGGTTTTTGTCTGCATTTTGTTGTGAAGTTTTTCTATTATTGTAGGTTTATATCCATTATTATGAGCGAATGTTTTAATTAGATTGATTTCATTTTGTTGGTCTGTGTCACTCATTGGTACTTAATTAATAATTAAGGTTTTCATTTGAATCATCCTCGTACATATGAAAGAAACCAGTGACGAGAAACGTAACATCACTTCCGGTTGGGAGCCGACTACCTCCTCTGAACTCGTCCCCCTCCCTTCCCGCTCGCTGCGCAGGGCCCCCTCTCGCCACTCCGGGACGCGAAACTCGTCACGACCGGAAGCTGGTGGTCGCCCGTCACGTGCGCGTTTCTGTGACGCGTGTGGCAGCGCTGGTGCCGGCGTCCCGCCAGCACGCCGGGTCAGGCGGCTGGAGGTGAGGTCAGTAGCGCGCGGCAGAACAACTGCTCACGTGACCCATCACGTACCGGTCAACTCGTCTCTGGCCCCGAGAGCCTGGTTTGCAGAACTTCCAAGAAATCACGGAGCCCGCTACGTCGCACCACCGTGGCACCAGCGTTCACAACGCTTGTGCCGTACAGTAGTCCTAAATGTGTAGATCAAGGGAAATCGATAAATAATACGCTACAACCATTTTAAATTTAGTGCTACAAAAGATCTTAAAACTGAATAAACACGACTGTGGCAGCATAAGTTACAAAGCTAATTCAACTGTAAAATCCTTAATTATTTCGTACTTGCTCAGTACCTAGCGTTATCCTGGTATGTATTTATTTATTTCAACTTTATCGTCTCCTCTTCCCACTCTCTCTGTCCATCTCCCCTTCCTCCTCCATCTCCCGTCTCTGTCCGTCTCCTTCTTCCCTAGTATCTCCTGAACTATGTGTCGGCCGGCCAGAGTGGCCGAGCGGTTCTAGGCGCTTCAGTCTGGAACCGCGCGACCGCTACGATCGCAGGTTCGAATCCTGCCTCGGGCATGGATGTGTGTGATGTCCTTAGGTTAGTTAGGTTTAAGTAGTTCTAAGTTCTAGGGGACTGATGACCTCAGAAGTTAAGTCCCATAATGCTCAAGAGCCAACTATGTGTCGTACAATGATATAATTTCGTAAGTACATACAGCATCATACGTGGATACCAGATATTCTCTACTACATGTGCTGCAAATAAAGTTAGTAGCAAAGAAGCAATAAATGTAAACATCATGAAGTCACACCAGATGCGACAGTTTTACTGCAAGAACAGCGAAAATTTAGTAAGCGATAAACTTTTTCTCCTTTCATCATTTTGTGGGGGCTGTGACCGAGAAAAAGTTTCATAAATTTCTGAAATTGTGTATAAAGTTCGTTGCAAGTTACTAAGTCACTACGTTCTCCCGTTGTAAAATACTCGATAAATGAAATCTGGGTATTCGCGCCTCATACCCTACACTTGTTTTTTACAGCCCCCCCCCCCCCGCCCTACTTGTTTGATAGGTAGGTGGTTCTTACCCCCACAATGATTCTTTCCAGGCATTAAGTGATATGTGTACAAGTTTGGTTGAAATTTCACCAGTGGTTTAGAAGATGCGGTATATACATGCATACATATACATCCATACATGCATGCATACTTAATTGTAATATTTTGTCCGTGATCTGATTTTTACGAACCTGTATGTTGCCCCAAACCATGTTCAAGTTACCGGCGAAAACCCCACGAAAATTCATCTCGTAGTTTTGAGGATTAGCCAGTTCGAAGACATTAGTATAGAGCAGGGGTTCCCAACAAAATTTTCTCGAGGACCCCCTCATCTAGCATGATTGATACCTTGTCATATCACAGTATCAAGTACCTAAAAAAGCCAAATTAAGAGTCTTTTTCATACATTTTATATTTTTGGTACTTACAAAAAACATTGACATATTTATTAGCTTAAAACTGCTCGTGCAGGAAACAGCCAACACAAAAAATCTGTTATCATACGAAATATATTTAATATATTTTTTATTCTAATAGCATCTTGCGGACCCCTCTGGCACAGCTCGCGGACCCCTGGGGTCCGCGGACTACCTGTTGGGAACCACTGGTGTAGAGTATGCAGAATTACAGATACAACATGACGTGGGATGCACACATTCCACCGTTTCGGAACTGCATGGATACCTCGTGAGAAGAACTCTTGTAAATTGAGCTTCTCGTGTACAACGGTTTTTCGCCTCTTCGCCGCTTCTGAAATGCTTGGCCACCAGCGTTTCTTTGCACCGTACAAATTCATGACTGACATTCAAGGCCAGGTCTGGTGAGTAAGGTGGGTTTTCGAGACATTCAAATTTTGTAACTTGTACTGCTGCTTCTGTTATACGGTTTGTATGACGACGCCATTGTCGTGTTGCAGCAAAATGCCTGCAGTCAGAAGTCATCGTCGTTTACTACTGACTGAAGGGTCAATGTGACTTCGAAGCAGATATGAATCTGAATAAATGGTCACTGACAAACCCCTTTCCATGTAATGCTCCAAAGTTACCCATTTTACATCTCAGAGAGTGAGCGTGAATTTTCATACAGATGGTACAGTGTGGAATCGTTATGGTAGTAACGAACAGCAGTGGCGCCACTCCTTGCTGAATCTTTTCGTTTCAGGTAGATAATAGTGCATCCAAGTTTCATCTCCTGTAACAGTTTTGTCCTGAAATCCATTACCTTCGACCTGGAAATTATGCCAAATGTCCTCGCAGGCATCTACTCTACGATCTCTTAATTCAGTAGTCAAGTGACGTGGCACCAATCTTGCGGACACTTAACTGAATCGCAGAACGTAATGGACAATACCGTATGGTGAACCACTACTAATATCATAAACAACGGTTATTTAGTTTACAGTAATGTCACCCTTTTCTACAAAAACTCTTCCACTGAGGAAATGTTTTAGTTAGTGCTTGCACAGTGCTCCTGGGCGCGGAGCTTCTTTCGCAGAAGTCACCCCCCTTTCTGCACAATTCGCACACTTGATGCGGGGACACCCACGAATCATTATGTTCATTCTGCGATACATTCGCGCATCCTTAAACAGCTTCACTACACGAAGATAACACGGCAAGTGTCAAAACAAGCGACAAACTGCCTCTGCTTATCCGTACCGATTCTGAGAAAACGACGATTAAAGTTTTGGATGTAAGTTAAGTTCTAACGAAGTGATGGCACTGTGGCTAGCGTCGCGGCTCCACACCTTTGCGCCCCGTGTTCAAAACCCAATTATTGTTTTTATATTTTTCATTTATCTTCTCATTTCCGTAGGTTGGTACACGAATTTTTCTTAAGAAGTTAATGGCTACATAGTCTGCGCTGTTGGTTGCTAGAGTACGTTGAACATACACCATCACACATTTATTATACCATACATATGCGTTTGGTATTTTCTGGAGTTATAATCTTCTTAAATTCTATTTTTGATTCTTGTATCAATTGGTATTTTAATTCTTATATTTTATTCTTCTGTTTATTTTTCAGGAAGATTTGGCGCATTCATTTGTTGTTTTATGCATTCGCGTTATAACCTTCCACGGACACGGGTAGATAAACTAAAAAACAGAGTACATGACAGACGTGAAGGAGGCACTGAAATATATGGAAAATGATTATGGTAGAATAAAAAAGGCTATAAAATTTAAATATCTAGGTAAAATAATACAACGAAATGCTTTAGACAAAGAAGCTAACCTCAAAAATGGCTCTGAGCACTATGGGACTTAACATCTGACGTCATCAGTCTCCTAGAAATTAAAACTACTTAAACCTAACTAACCTTAGGACATCACACACATCCATGCAAGAGGCAGGATTCGAACCTGCGACCGTAGCGGTCGCGCGGCTCCAGACTGAAGCGCCTAGAACCGCTCGGCCACAACGGACGGCAAAGAAACTAACCTAGCAAGGGCAAAGAAAATGGAGTGGCTTTTCAACTAACAAAAACACCTGTCTTACAAGAAATCTATTTCCATTAATGCAAAACTTCGGCCCTACAATACTGTCATTAAACCAGAACGCCTCTGTGCATCAGAATGTTTTTCGTTAAATACAGCCAAACAATCAGGTGAAATGAAAATAATCAGGAAAATCTTGGGACCAAAATATGGGAATGGGAAAGAAAATTAAGAAGCAATAAAGAATTTTATGAAAAAACAGAATATCAGCCACGATGAGGAAGAGAAGAGTTCAATTCTACGGAGACCTCAAAAGGTTAGATGAAAACGGGAAAACTAAAAGAATTTTTAACTACTCTGACAGAGACCCTAAAACATCAATGGCGTGGATAAAAGAACTTAAAACAGACCTGAGAGAAATGGAAATAATGGAGGCACAAATAGAAGAAAGGTTCAGAGCAAAAGTAAAAGGTTTCAAGGGCTTCCAGGAGAAAACAAAGGAAAAGAGACGTGCAATATCGTCTGAAGAAAGAAGAGAAAAGCATAGGGAAGGAAAGAAAAAATACTGGAAAGAAAGAAAGGATAAAACAAAGAGTACATAAGTTACTTCCTGTAAACCTTAGAAGGCCAAACCAATTTTTTAAAAATCAGTTTTGAACAGGAGGCGCAAACTTGTAAAACCTAGAAGCTAGTTCTGTGCCACTATAGCAGTTTATCGTGATGCGCATTAAAACGCACATGAAGTACCTCAAAAACTTTGATTGCCATTTTCTCAAAAACGGTGAAGTATCTACGGATAAGCTGAGACATGTGCTAGCTTATTTTGACCCCTCTTTCACTGAACAACGTTCATAGGAAATCGGATTATGTATTCGCCGTGTTCTCTTCGTCAGATCACTGCTCAACAATGGGGCCGCCGCCTTTGCACTGACATTCCTGTTGCGTGATGCAACTGCATGCTGCCAACTGTTGGTGATTTGTCGAAACAGAAATAACTTCTGCAAACTGCCAAAATGATTGTACAACATTTGAAAATCTCATTTCACTATTAAGGTTTAGATTTGAATTACCCTCGTTTTAAAAAAACTATAGGAGGTATGAAGTCTTACGAAAAACAGCTACCAAAAAAAGGTGAAATGTGTGTGATATGTGCTAACAGATTCACATGGTTAAGGCGTAGTGTACCTACAGAAATTTAGAACGTGTAGAAACTGGAGATTGAAAACCTTGTGTACGGTAGGTATACAAAAAAGATTTACATCTTAGACCATTAGGTTAGTACTCGTACACTTACCAACCTAGGCATAGAATCTGCCTCCATTTCAACTTTAGAAAGAAAGTAAAGGTGTAATCAACCCGACGGTTGTTTACTAGGCACGGTGCTAACGGAGGTAGGTGTTCTGACGTTTCTACTGATTTACCCAGCCATTTACTGGAGGACCCACAGTTTAACGGGCACTCCCAATCACCGAGCACCTCGGCTTTTGTCACATTAAAAACCATTGCCGAGGATGATAGAAGAGACAAGAGATACACAAAAATCCTAGGACCTACCAGGAATCGAATCCGGGACCTTAAGATCCGTAATCTGAGATTTGACCACTGAGTCACTTTTCTTCCCTCTGAGCCACATTACAGTAGGTTAAATGGATGAAAACTTTCTCATGTATAAAATTTCACACGTACTCGATGATCACACTAGTTGAAATTGGAACGAACTTCACTGGAAAAGCATACCTTTGTTTAGCAGCCAATGACCTCTTGTGCTTAGCATCCCAGGGTTTCTTGGTTTAACTAAAAATTGTGTGTAGCAGTCGCTGGTGAAATGTGAGGGCAAGCGCACAACCTGAATTTCTTAGACATCTACGTCCTCATAACACTTGCGTCCCGTCTGCTCCTGGCCTGATAAATTTCGACACCACGGCGTGATTTTCATCAGTCGGGTTTTGCAGCAGTGACATCAGCAATTATCACAACCTGAAGATGTCGAGCAGATGCATCGATGAAATATTGTGGGATTTACACAACATGATCCAGCGACAAACCCAAGGAGCGTAACTGCAACAGATCCGTCGGAAAAGCTTGTAAAGTCACATCGGGAGCCACACATATTATTGAAAAGTAAACGTATATACAGCCTCTCAACAAGAAACTGTGCGTAGTTAATCTGACGGAACGTTAATTACGGTAAAACTGAGAACACAATTAGCTGATTACCAATGATTGTTCGGATCGTAAAGCTTCGAGGTCCGTCTCGTTGTTTTGTGCGTTGCGGACCGTAAATGTAAAAACGAGTAGGCGACCCAGAACGAAGGAAGGGGCGTGGGGGGGGGGGGGGGGGAGGGGGGGGGGCAGGGGGTTGAAGCAATAAAAGGTGAACTAGCGCAGGGATCGATCGCACTTTTTTAATTTAGTTACAGCGCCACTGCAGTTCCCAACGGAAATGAATAAAAAAAGGAAAGCGATATTTCAGTGGGCCGGTAATCTGTGGGAGCATCGACCGCGCGTCGCAGATGCCAGAAAACAAACTGCGTATTTTATTTGTAAAAAATAAGACTAAAGGACAGAAACAAAATTCGAGTAACGTTCCATCCAAATGCCACAAAACCAATTTGGAGGGAGTAAAATATTTACACATCTGGCGCCAAAGCTCAAATTCAGCCGTGGCACCCATCAGGCTAAATAGATGAAATTAATTGCAGTAATTCTTTTGACAAAGAGCCTTTCACTCGCTGGAATTCCTTCTTTCGTGGGCAAAATGTTACATATTGATACGTTAGCAAAGCATGTAAACCTCCTCCAAGAGCAGATGTAAATCTTATAGCCCGCATCCGTAAGATAAACGACATTGAAAATTCATCGTTTTGGCAGTTTGACACATTCTGAAACAATTTGCAGTTCTTTATATGTACATCGTGATTGGTAATTGTTGACTACGAAGTGATGCTGCAACATAATTACAAACTGTGATTATAATGTTGAATGACAACATCCCACTGGGGCAGCTACTTAAGGAAACACACACACACACAAACACACGCGCGCGCGCGCACAGAGAGAGAGAGAGAGAGAGAGAGAGAGAGAGAGAGAGAGAGGGTGGAAGAGAGGGGGTAAGACCGGGTACTGAATATTGATTGCAGTTATTTCTGCAAGAAAGTAAGAAACATTTAACATTTACAGGTGTCCAATTGCGCGCCATTGTGCGCAGAACGCAGCAATCGCTCTTGCATTGCAAATATATTCCCTTGTGTTATGGCGTTGGGGTACACAAGTCCTGCTTATACGCTCAAAGCCAGAAGTCACGGGTTGCAGAATCAGGTAATCGCGCTGGCCTGAAAACAGATCAGAGTCAACCTCCCCCCCCCCTCCCCTCCACCCCTGGGATAATGTTAGCACCACATATTTTGGTGCGTTATTTGGTAAACATACTCCAACAACTGGGGAAGAACAGACTGAATATCCCTCATGCAGTCATCATTTCGCAGTCAAGCAGGCAATCTAATTGGACCAAGAAGGCAACCAAGAGTGTTCGCACATACCACAAACACAGTGGTCCCGCAATATCAAAATTTCAGTGCTTTTTTTTGTAATTTTTATATTCAACTGCTTTACTTTGTTATCAACAAATGAAGAGTGTAACCAAACACCAGCTATGTGCCATTTTTTTAAATAAATTCGTTTTCCCATTACAACTCATTTAGGTAACATTGCCAATGCTTCCAAGACATTGCTATGTGCCACAGTGGTTAATTTAGTTCATAAATTCGTCGCAAGATGGACGCTTTGCTATGCTACTCACCTTTAAGTACCAATATGTGAAGTGAAAAATGGAGGGTAATAGTTCGTGTGCTTTGCACGCAAATGTTGAATTTCGGGCGAAAAGAAGAAAGGAGGGTACACGACATAAGTTAGATGTGCAGAAGCTGAGAATTAGTGAAACAAACAGAACATCTACGATTGAGCAGAAACCAGAAAAAAGCCGCCAAGTCCACTGGTAAGATACATAACCCGAAATACTAACGCATTTATTGTTCTTGCAGAATATTTCCCTTTAATAGAGAATGTGGAACAGTTATTATTTAGAACTTTTAAAGCTGTATGTAATCTCTGTTCTTCTCTCTGTATAAGTTGCATACAAGTGTAGGGACAACTTCAGTAATGTGTTACCTCAACCAGAAAGAAAATTTATTTACTACATTTTATACACATTATTATACTATCGAGAGCAACTACGTGACGAGGTTAGTATAAATTGTACCAGTGCAGCGGCGAAGACATGATACGTACACAGTGTCAGAAAACAATCGACGACAGCCTACAGTTGCAGACTGCATCAGGTGGAGAAGGTAATGATGTCAGGGCACGTCAGCAAACGTCTATAGATATTTTCTGCGGCATCTAAATGCCATATTCTACCTTCCGATATGTTTTGTACCAGACAGTTATCATGCTATAGTTTTTTTGTCCATGTCTGGGATTTTAATAAATCCTAAATGTGCATGTGGCATCCATCAACTTACTGCAGCCTGAGGAGGCCATGAGATAGAGTCCTGCCTCGTTCATGTACTAAACAGTATTGACTTAAAAACACACTTGATATTATGAAGTGACAACTGCGCCGCAGAGAATAACAACAGGATGATGACCCTCCTTTTTGTTTATCTTGTGAGCTTGAAATCTTTGACTTAATCGAAGAACAGTTCTTAGTACCTGGCGGAGGTTCGAGTCCTCCCTCGGGCATGGGTGTGTGTGTTTGTCCTTAGGATAATTTAGGTTAAGTAGTATGTAAGCTTAGGGACTGATGACCTTAGCAGTTAAGTCCCATAAGATTTCACACACATTTGAACATTTATTCAGTACCTGGCCGTTGCTACTTGCCGCGTGATATGGACTTCTGGCTGACAGAAAAGGAAGCGGCTGTGCAATGCATTTGTGCCCGAAGACCTGCACGACACGATAAGATTTGCTACATAGGCTGACAAATTTGAAGTCGCTGATTTAACAAAATTTCATCAATATTCAGTCTGCTGCCGATTCCTTGGTAACGATAACGGTAATGGCGGTACGTTTCTCAGCAAGGAATTCCAGAGTCATAGAAGTGAAATATACCATGAGCGAATTGAGAACTTGGAAGAATATTAATACTCTGGAAAAGGGAGTGGAGGTTTCTCACACCATAAACGTAATATTCAACGAAATTGAAGGGCAAAGAGTACTTAGAAAGAAAAAATGAAAATTTCTTATCACTGAGAATAACTTGGGTCAGACAAATTTGGACTGAATTGAATTTTGAGTTTCTTTCAAATGGTATACTGATATTGAGACTGACACTACCTTTGGCACTTTGCTGATTTTTGAGTAAAAGGGTATACACACTTACAGATTAGTAGAGATTCGTGCGTCTGTGAAAAGATCTATGCGCAAAGCATACAACAGCTACCACCGTCTTACTTTGGTTAAAGATCTGGCGGATAACCCGAAAAAATTCTGGTCCTATGTAAAATCGCTAAGCGGGTCTAAGCCTTCCAGCTGGTCCTTCGGCGACCAGTCTGGTTCGGCAGCAGAAGATAGCAAAAGGAAGGACGAAGTCTTAAATTCCACGTTTAAGAAATGGTTCATGCAGGAGAATCGTAAATCGCACAAACGCACCAGTATGAATGACATAGTAATAAGCATCACTGGCGTAGAGAAACAATTAAAAGAGTTGAAAACAAATAAGTTACCAGGTCCGGATGTAATCCCAATTCGGTTTTACGAATAGTGTGCTACGTCATTGACCGTTTACTTAGCTTGCATTTATCACGCGTCTCTCTACCAGCGCTAAGTGCCAAGCGACTGGAAAAAAGCGCAGGTGACTGCTGTATAAAAGAAGGGTAAAAGAACGGTCGCGCAAAATTACACACCATTATCTTTGACATCGGTTTGCTACAGAATTCTACAGCGTATTTTGAATTCGAATATAACAAATATCCTAGTCCAAAAAGCTCATGTCCACGAATCAGAACGGCCTTAGAAAGCATCGCTCATGCGATACTCAGCTTGCTCTTTCCTCGTATGATGTACTGCGAACTATGGATGAAGGGCAACAGGCAGATTCCGTATTTCTAGATTTGCGAAGAGCATTCGTCACGGTACCCCACTGCAGAGTGTTAAGGAAGGTACGTACAAACGGAACAGGTTCCCAGATATGTGACTGGTTCGAAGACTTTTTAATTAATAGAACCTAGAATGTAGTCCTCGACGGCGAGTGTTCATCGGAGACAGGGGTAACATCAGGATTGCCCCAGGGAAGTATGACAGAACCGTTGCTATTTTCTACATATATAAATGATCTGGCAGGTGGGGTTGGAAGCAGTCTGCGGTTGCTCGCTGATGATGCTGTGGTGTCGAAGATAAGTGACTCTAGGTTGATACAAGATGACCTAGACAAAATTAATAGTTCGTGTGATGAATGGCAGTTGGCTCTTAATGTAAAAAAATGTAAATTAGTGCGGATGAGCATTAGTAGTGTCCTGCTTGACGCAGTCACGTCGTTTAAATATCTGAGCGTAACGCTGCGGAGCGATATGAAATGGAACGAGCATGTGAGGATTGTGGTAGGGAAGGCGAATGGTTGATAACGGTTTGTTGGGAGAATTTTAGTTAAGTGTAGCTCATCTGCAAAGGAGGTCGCATCTAGGACGCTAGTGGGACCTATTCTTGAGTAGTGTTCGAGAGTTTGGGATCCGCACGCGGTCGCATTGGAGGAGGACATCGAAACAATTCAGAGGCGAGCTGCTAGATTTGTTGGCGGTAGGTTCGATCAGCATGCAAGGGTTACGGATAACTTCGGGAGCTCAAGTGGGAATTCCTGTAGGGAAGAAGACACTCGTTTCGAAGAACACTACTGAGAAAGTTCAGAGAAGCGAAATTGGAAGCTGACTGCAAGACGATCCTACAGCCGCCAACAAACATTTCGCGCAGGGACCACGAAGGTAAGATTCGTGAAATTAGGGCTCATACGGAGGTATATAGACAGTCGTTTTTCCCTCGTTCTATCTGTTAGTGTAACAGGAAACAAAACGACTAGTTGTGGTACAGGGTACCCTCCGCCACGCACCGTGGCTTGGGGCATATGTATGTAGGTGTAGATGCAGCTATGTTTAGTATTTCTGCCTTTAACAATTCATACTATGTAAGCGACAAGCAAAACCATTAATTAAATAAAACAATCTAACTTCAACAGTCCTCCTATTTTGTGTACACTATATTTGATACAATTTAAAATGAAATTTCCTCGGCACATTTTTTGGCACTTAGCAAGTTTCTTGAGTTACACTCTTCGGTTACGTTATCAGCTTGTATAGGGCAGTGACTCGGCTACTGTGACGGTCTGTTCATACGTATATAGCCCTGATGTCTACGAGGCAAGCTGTATTTTTCCATGCTTCAAATAGTGGTGCAAAGCTGTTTCCATTATTGGAATAATCATGTTTATCTTCTGTGTACTGTACCGATTACGGGCAGAATCACACACATCCAATCGCGAAGTTGTAAACAGCGTCCTGATCCAAATGTGTAAATTAGTATTACAGTAAGTAGTGAAACATGTTGCGTTTTGTTACGAATGTTATTATTTCAGTAATCTCTTTTTATATCTGGAACTGAGACGATTGCTTGAATTTATTCCAGTTGCACTTGCTTCTCTGTTTCGTGATCATTTTTATGGAATACCAAAATCCTGTTCATTTCTCTACAAATGGGCATTAAGTCCCCTGAATAACAGTATTTGACGGTTTGGTGGATTTCTTCCTGAATGCATGTCTCACATTTCTTTATAAGCAATCAAGCTTGATGTAAATAAAGTAATAAAACGAAATGTCTTTGAGATTAAATAATGAGGAAGTAGACGTGTAAAGAATGTCTTTTTGTAACGGGTAAAAAACTGGGGGGGGGGGGGGGGGGGGAGAATATAGTACATCCAGCGTATAACACTAATTTGATTTGAAATGACAACTTATATTTAAGATACAATCTAAAAATTATGTTCTTGACAGATCGTCTGTCTGAAACTTTTGTCGCGCTGGTGCTGAACAACCAGTTAAGAAACATACGCAACATAATGTTGCATAATCTATGTGTAGGCAAAATAAAACGATTTAAATTGGTATTAGCACAAATGTCGAATAACAGGGTTGTAGTGACTACAAGTTCAGGAAATTATATAGACTGTCTGATAAAACGTGAAGTACACAGAAGACATGATCGAATGTCGATGTTACTTCGTACAATAGCATCGTCAGGTATGTAAATGATAGGAGTTGGCAGGCAGAATGACCACAAGAGTGCATTAGCACTGTTCGTGTTCAGTTTTGTTACCAGGCCTGGAACGCATGTAAGGGGCTTAATAACGTCAGGTGTTGAGTGATGGACACGGAGAACAGGCTTACTGGTATGTGTCACCGTTATCAGCACCTGACAAAGTTTGAAAGACGCCTCATTTTGTGTCTCCATTTGGCCGGCTGGTCGAATCGTGCAATATCCATATTTGTGGGCGTTTGCATGTGGCAGAGGCCCGACGCTGGACTGCATGGTAACGTGAAGGCAGGCATACTCGTCTTCAAGGTTCCGGTCGACCGCATCTAACCACCACAAGATGGGATCGCCGTATCACGCGGCTAACACCCGTGCGTGCCGTCAAGTAACATACTGTCTGCAGTATTCTGTGTCGGCCACCACCAATGACTGGAGGGTAGCAGCAATCGAAGTAGAGAACTACCATCCCATGCGTAGAATGCCGTTACCACTTCACCATAAACGGTCGCGCTGTAGTGTCTGGGGCGGTGCTGTGACCGGGAAGCAAAAATGACCAGGAAGCACAAACTGTCGATCAATGGCGTCGTACTGTGTTCAGCGATTAATCGCGGTTTTGCACTGCCCAAAGGACCACATTGGCGAGTACGGTGGTGACCTGGTGGAAGATCCCATGCTTCCAATGTTTTGGAAAGAGACAATGGTGTTACTCCTGGCGTCACGATGTGTGGAGCCATCGGGTACGACTTCATATCATGGCTGGTAGTGATTAAGCAACTCTTGACGGCCCAACGGTCCGGCACGGACATCCTGCGTCCGTATGTGTCACCTCTCACGTGTCGTTATCATGGCGCCGTTTCTCAACAGGTCAACGGGCCACACGTGTCCACGAACCTGTGCGTGATACTGAGGCACTCCTGTGGCCAACAAGATGCCCAGATCTTTCCCCAATAGAACACATATGGCACTAGCCTACATCTCAACACCGTCCCTGTGCCAGTATCCGGGTTGTAGGACCAGTTAGAACAGTTATGGGCCGGCTTGCCTCAGGTGTGAATATGTCTCCAAGCCAAAAGTGGTGGATATATCCTGCTGTGCAGTCCTAAAGCATCGACTGCTCACCGACCAGCGCAGCGCCGCGCACCAATGGAAAGGGCGGGCAGCGCCACACCTTCAGAAGACAAGGTTCAGCGCCCGCTGTCAACGCTGACTTAATCAGTCGCTCATCGCTGCTCTGCCTCAGTTCGGTCGCGGACTTCGAGAGCATAAATACTAAGTAAAACGACGACGTTACTTAAGACTGTTCTGCGAGTAGTAATAGATCGTCAATGTAATTGCATGTAGCAAGCACAGGAACTGTTGTTTCTTTCCTTTTTGGAAATAAAGTGTTATTACTAATCGGCATGTGATACGTACAGATAATTTTGGATTCCTGACACCAGTCATCTCAACTCCTCTCCTTCCTTGTCTGTGTCAGTGCTGACTACCACAGTAGCCGGCGCAACACCTACGATCGTGTCCTCCTCGGCTGGTCCACATTTTAGGTTAATACAGTTAACTACTACTACTACTACTACTACTACTACTACTACTACTACTACTACTATTACTACTACGTGATCAGGCCCGGTGGACCGCACGCATCTACAAGTTTCCTCCTCCACTGTATTCTGCCCATTGATGCTATCTGCCATCCGACCACATCTATTGACACTTGGTTTAAATCTTCATGGAGTCCATCCCTCCAACGCTTCTTGGGTCTCCCTGGCGGTCCCTTTCCTGTAAGTGTGAAATCCAGGAGCTTCCGAGGCCATCTGTGATCCTCCATCCGGCCACATGGCCGGCCCATTGCATTCGTTTGGCTTTGACAGTTCCTGCTATGTTGGGCTGCTGATATGGTTCCTCAAGCTCTTGGTTGTATCTGATCCTCCATTCCCCTGTATCTGCATCCAGAACCGAACCGAAGATCTTCCGAATCACTTTTCTCTCAAAAACAAGTAGATTATGGAAGTCCTGTTAATACGATTAAGGTTTTCAGAATTTTGTCTTAGGTACGAGGCAAATATAAAAACTGACTATCGCAAAAAAGTCAGTTTCAGCTTCCTTTATCCCACCCGCAGTTGTTTGGCTTCTAGATGGGTACATGAAAGAACTCCGTAAAAGTACATCTCACTTGCACTTAGTAAGATAAGTCTGTCATCAGTCAGATGTTTGATATGAACACCTCATTGCTCTACTAGGGATGGTTTTATCTGAGGTGGTGAGTCTTCGCCTTTTATTCAACAGACATACCTAGCCAGTTACATGCGAAACCTAGAGTTTGACTTAGCTGCTATTCGCGATGCATCATGACAGTTTTCACGTTAAAAAATTATTGCTAGAGATAAACACGAGATAACAGACAGAAAATTCGAACAGAAGATTAAACCTAACGGCATTACCCTTATAGTCTGACACGTGCCTATCTATCCATATCATATTAGGAATCAAAAATATACAAAACAATCAGTGGGTCTTGCTGCGCACAACTGTTTTGTCACTGTCCTCCTCAGGATTCCGCTAATGAGAAGGAAAGAAGGTCAATGACACGCGTGCCGGCGACGCTCGCTGCATCCGGGTCTTATCCCACGCTGTGATTGCTCCCGAGAACAAAAAAAGACGGCGCGGTCTATCTGGTTTCCTGTCTAACAAAAAGGACCAACAGCAGCGGCGCACCAACTAGCTTCTAACGCAGCGCGTGTGCTACAGAAACTACTGAGAGGACCCCGAGACAGCCGAGATGTCACCAGAATTGCTGGTTGTGCAATCGGATACGACAGGTCTGCGTTCAGTGTAATTATATACACAAAAAGCATCGCGGCAACCCCCCGCCCCCCCCCCCCCCCCCCCCACACACACACACACACAAACAAAAAAATGATGAAATGTTGGAATTTGCATACCATCGATGACGGGGACATTAGAATATTTTTCACAGGAACAGTCATGATATTTCCCTCACGCGATTTAGGAAAATCACAGAATCTGGACGACCGAACGTGAATTTGAACCAAAGTCCTCTCTAACTCGAGTCTAATGCCTATCACTCCATCACAATCGGTTCACACAAGTAGGAGAGATAACAATACTAAAAATGACAATAATACATAATTATAATGTAAAACATATTCAGTTCTACACAACTGGATACTACAGCAAATTGTAACTGTAACATATGGTGAGGAAACAATAAATCGCGTGGAAACTTCAAAATTCTTCGGTGTCCAAATTGATGAGAATTTAAACTGAAAAATCACACTTTGGAACTCCTAAAACAACACAGTTCATTCACATTTGCACTTACAATCATTGCAAATCTTGGGAAGAGACAAATTAGTAAGTCGACATATTCTGCATATTTTCATTCAGTAACGTCATAGGGAATATTGTTCTGGGGTAACTCATCTTTAAGAAAGAAAGTCTTCGTTGTTCAAAAACGTGCTGTAACTATAATATGTGGTGCTCACCCACGACCATCTTGTAGACATCGATTTAAAGAGCTGAGCACTCTGACTACTGCTTCACGGTATATTTATTCCCATATGAAGTTTGTTGTAAATAATCCACTGCAGTTCAGAAGAAACAATGATGTACAGAATGACAATACCAGAAGGAAAAGAGGCACTCATTACTGCACAATACAGGTGCCTTTAGCACAAAAAGGAGTGCACAATGCTACTATTAAAATTTCTGATAACTTATCCTGTGAAAAAGTCTAAATAACAGCAACTTTTAACCTGAAAATAAACTGAAAAAGTTTCTCCCAGACAACTCCTCCTACTACTCCGTAGAAGGATTTCTGTTATTGTAATACGTAAAGGGTGGTGGGTACCAATTACTGACTCACATCTGTATATTTAATAACAATAATTTTGAAATACTTACAAATATTTAGCATATAGCCATGTTTACAAAATTAATGGGCAATATGAATGTGAAATGACTCGTTCCATATAGTTATGATTTACCAAACAAATGTCTTTGGAACATGAAACTAACTGACCGAGAGAGGTTCGGACAGTAATCGCCGTTCTAGCGTGGCGCCAGTACCATTACTTGTGCGCAGAACGCCGCCATTGTCTCGTCTGCATGTTATCTGAGTCAGCAGGCGCCCAGCTGTGGAAGTGTGAAACTTGTTTTTTCATGCGTACGCTTGTGAAAACAGAAGCGCTGTAATTAAAAATCCTGCGAAATGTGAGCAATAATAAGATTTTTTCGGCGCAAAGTGTTTCAACACCAGACATTCAGCGTCAGATGTATACCGTAAACGGTCCGAACATTGGTAACTAAGCATTCGTGATGAGGAGAGGAGTGGGAGGTCTTCTGTTGTGAGTAAAGATCTTGCAAAGAAAATTGACGAAACAGTTCGTGAAAATCGAAGATTCATCATCTCTGAACTTTCTGAACAATTTCAGCAAAGTTCTATAACGGTTTTGTGGAAGGTTGCACCTATAACTTAGGCTATCGAAAGTTCAGTGGTCGGTGGGTACCGCAGTGCTCAAGAGGGCCACAAAATGAAACGAATGGTCTCTGCCTTAGACTGCCTTTCACGGTACGGCGCAGAAGGAGGTTTTTTGACGGAACTGTACTGCTGACGTAAGCTGAGTGACATACGAAAAAGCCGAAACGAAACAACAATCGATTGCTGGGCGTCATGTCAGTTCTCCATGCAAGCCGAAGGAAGCCCGCCAAACTTTGTCATCGTGGGAGGTATTGACAACTCTTTTTTGGTACACCGAGGGGAACTTCGCTGATTGAATTTATGGAACGTCGATCACTTCAGAAGACTTCAGAGACACTTCGATGAAACTTACGTGACCTACTCAAAATAAACGTCGCAGTGTGCTAACATCTGGTGTAGTGTTATCTGCATGACAACGCTCGTCCTCCCAGAGTTCAAAAAAACTCTAGAGGTTTTGAAGCAGTTCAAATGTAGATTTTCGATCATTCCCCATACAGATCGGACTAGGCGCCAAGTGATTTTCATCTCTTCACTTTCGCTCACATGAAATTGCTTGCGTCGCGGCACTTCTACGTCAACGACGACGGCGAACCCAAAATGCAGTGAAAGATTAGCTTCGCGCCCAGGCGGCATAATTTCATGACAAAGGAATTCGTATATTAGTGAAACGATATGGCAAATGATTAAATTTAAACAATTACTATTTCGAAAAATTACAAAGAGCTGTAGCTTCAAGATATTTATAATGATTTTTCCCCATGTAACTTTACTTTTTGAACTGCCCGCGTAGTAAGTAATTCGAGGAAAACAGGTCTGGAATAAATACAGAGGAAAACATGGAGTATTTTCACGATAATCTTAAACTAAAACAGCTATTAAAAGGTTGACTATCCAAAGCAAAGTGGGCTAAGAGGTATTACCCCAGCGACGACGTGTACTGCTTTCTGCTTCCGGGCTGAGATATACTGAGCGGCGGCACGAAATGCGACTTTGGAATTCGCAGTATAATAATCACAACAGCAGACCGTCAGTCCCTACAACAATAGTAGCCGCAGGCGACAATTACATACCATTCAATCTGGGGGAGACATCGAGAACAGTCTCACGTCAAACATAGAAACAGACACTGAGCTAATAGACTGGCTTCTAAAAAGACTGCACCCGAAACTTGCTAACGACCTCAGCCAGGATAATGTCGATCTGCAAGCATCGAACAACTGCTTGACGAATACAGGTTTGCACGCAGAAACTGACGGATTTCTAGAACAGCGATGCAAGATCAGGTCGCTGCAGCGACATGCTATCGGAAGTATAACCCGAAAGAGCAAGAAGTCGATGATAGCTACAGCAAGTGTGGTGATCAAAAGGAGACGGTATACACCAGTATTAATTACCGAAAGACTTTTCTCCATGCTATATATACGATCCTCTCACTGTTATAGGAAACAAAAATTTCAAAATTTAGTACAACCACAGAATAATAACTATAAAACAATTCACTGTAACAGACCTGATATGAAATAAGACTAAACAAGTCACCTTCCTCAGAGACATCGCTGTGTACCAATGTCCACAATTTGCAAAACATTTGCAACGAGAACGTGGCCAAACGCAGGGGCATGACAGATGAAGTAAGAGCCATTTGGAAAAGAGAAGTCAGTACACTTCGTCCCTGTGGTAATACCTCACACTGACGTTTGCCAAAATGGACTGCGAAGAATCTAAGGGACCTAAAACAGCATACTTTGCTGTGTTGGCTACCGCAGAAGGCAGTTTTAATGAACACCTGCAGAATAGTCCATTGAGTTCCTGAATAGCACTGGCAATTTAGTGATAAGTTGTTATTTAAACCTTTATAACAATATCAATACCGTGTAAAAATATATGAGCCAATCAATAATACTAAAAACACTAATAATACATGTGGCGCCTCCATTCGTTGCATTATTTCTACTTGAAGCCATCTAGGAAGCTTGCATGTTAATTTGCTGTTTCTTTTATCACAGGGCTTCTCATTCGACCTCACAAAGCCGAGAAAATCCCAAAAACTATAAGGAATTAAAAAAAGCTGGCTGATGAGGAAAAACAAGTACTAGATGCTTTTTAGACCCGTTTATTTTATTCTTCATTACACGTTTTGAGCTCTGCCCATCTTTAGATGACCTGATAAGAATACAGTAACAAATATTAAATTACATGATGTACATAAAACACAGGTATCTTAAATAAGCAGTGTATTTGCAACACATTTGCACAATAACTGTTTTTGATAGACCATTTGAACTAAGTGTTAAATGTAACATTCACAGGTGAGTCGAAAGCAGTCTGGAGAACTATGATTGTAAGAAAACAACAGCAGTAACTAGGCACGATGACCTAACAGGGGCAAAACTGAACAGATGAATGATAGGATCGGCCTCTTGTGCCTGCTAAGTAAACAATCTATCAACGGACGGCATGCTATAGATTATTGTATTATATTAATGAATAACAAACTGATTTAAATGAAGTTTTAATTTTCAGACATTTTAAGAAACTTTTTATCTAATTTTTTTATGTTTCATTCCCTGAAGCCGCCAATAAAAGCCACTGTTTATACCTCAGAACTCAAAATTTTCATCCAATTGAGTGGAATACTTTACTTCTCACAATCACGTCCTAGCAACATGATGTCACGAGACTGTTACAGAATTATGTGGAGAGCAAAAGGCCTTATACAAGTATCAATCTACAATCTCCAGAACTTTAATCTGCATGTAGTTGCGAAAAAACAATAATGAGATGATCAGTTCGCTACAAATAACTGCAACGTAACTTATCACAGTGAATTTAAAGGAACTTGGAATAAAAATTAAATCAGCTTGCACAGGTCAGGTTTGAACATGTCATTGAGTCTGAAATGTTACTTACGCCCATTCTTTGTTCTCAACGTTGTGACTTCAAAATACAGATGGTAAGGGAGTACCATTCCATCAATCGTTAACTGTGTTCCTTCGAAATTCCTTACAGTTTCTACAAAGTATTGTCCAGAGCCTTTATGTTATCCGTGAAAATGGACATACCTGCTTTCCGAGAACTGAGGTACGGTATATGACGGTTTCTAATCCACTGTCATACAGGAACTGTGTCTCACTAAGGAAACGAACATTCTTAAGCAGTTCAATGAATTCCAAATCCGTCAGTGTTTTACTGCTACAATGAAAACCTATTTGTGGACACGCTTTGTGGCATTTACATCATTCGTCTTACAAACGCCACTCTTGTTTAGAACCTGCCCACTGTCAAGCTATTTTTAGTTCGGTGGAAGGTCACTAGTGGAGAAGCGTAAACACTATGACCGTCTCTGCCTCACTGCCAGCTAGCAACGTTGTAATGTTCCACAAATCTTGTTCGCGATTTCTTGTTACGGTGTGGTGAGAGTTAACTGGTTTACCAAGAAATTACACTTTCTCAGTTAAAAACTGGCTGCCTGTTAACCGTTTTTACGAGCAGTTTCAACTCATACGTAACATTAACTGATTACTCGGAGCTGTCAGGTTATTTATGTTCACAGAACAAAGACTGGGCAAATGTTCTTGCACGTTTACTTCTGATAGAAGATTCTACAGATTCTATTCGTCACTAAAAGGAATTATTCGACTAAACCTGAAATAAAATACCGTCAGGAATGCCAATAAATCAGAAAACTTAGGATTCGATACAAATATTGATCGTTTTCGATTACTTTTACATGTGACCACACTCTCATCTCAAATTCTCTCTCTGGGGAAGCTACGTCTGTCTTACTCCGACAGTACCACTACTACTATAGTTACTTTTACTGTGAAGTATGAAGCCACAAATGGGCCAAGTTTGGTTGAAACTGCCACGACTTACAGACCTATGCAGGAACCACCCCTCACTCCCCATGCCCATATAACGACCAGAATTAATGCACATTCCGTCCCTCTTCGAAATAAGGGAAAGGGTTGGCATTGTTCCTCCACTGCTCTCGACCACACTGAGCAGTTTTCAACCAAACACGGCAGTTCGACTGACAAATGTCACTATCCCTACTTATTTAAAAATAATTTTGGCATGTAAGTAAATAACGGGTCAAGCGCCAAAAAATGAAAATCTGAGTTATGTAAAATTCCGTTGTAACAGCCAACGCCAATTAACATATATTCTGATACAAGCGCTCAGCGCGAAACAGTATTTACAGCTGTCACAAGATGGCACCCGCGTGAAACACCAACATCGATGTTCAAATAACGGGTCATGCATCCTCTGTTCTCTGTTATTGTCTTGGCGCGTACTTGTGTGAATTTTTGACAGCAGAAGTAGCTCTGTGGTTCGTTTGCAACAATAGGACACTGCTGAAGTAATTATTACAGATACATAATAAACAATATACAAAAATGAAAAGGAAAACTGAGCCAAAATGGAGGAAAAGAGGTAGTGCTCAAAGCGAAAGGAACAAATTGCGCAGCGAAGGAAAGGAGTATACTCGAAAAGACAGCACTATGGTTTCAGCTGAACAGGCTCCCAAGCACCAGGTAGGCCTTGATCGCCATTTCAATTTTTACTAAAAGAGTTGGAACCTGCAGAAGTTATGTTCTAGTAGTTTAATGCGTTTAATTTGTTATTGAAACGAATTTCGTATGGACAAAAATAATCGTTCTGATTATGAGGTTATAGTTAACTACTTTAATGAAATCATTTGCTTACCTGCAAATACCTAGGCATGTTGATTTAAACATATTATACATACTGCTTGAGTGTTTCAGGTCTCCTGTGAAGGTCAGTTTAAATGCAGACGCCTTGCATATGACCTGAAACTTAAATTGTTTAAGGAATTCCACTCACTAAACGATACAGTGAAGCAAAATAACTATGCAATGTCTCAATACATGTTTGCAAAGTGAAGAGGCGAAGGCCAAAAGTATATAATGATAGCAACGAAACTGCTCAGCTGCCTACTGACGAAGGTGCAGGACAACTGGTCGTACCCAACAAGAAAAACGTAACTATGTGTTAAACATTGCCTGATGGAGAGGGAGATGTAATAAGAGTATGTAAAGGAAAAATTATTGACGTTCTCGCTTTGACCAAAAGAAGAGTTCAGACATTAACGCAGTTGAAGCAGAGTGGTGAGGTTGTATATGAAGAAAAGCGAGGAAATATGACAAAACACCGTAAATATACAGAAGAACATGAAAAGCTGGTTGTTGCTCATATTAAAGCCATACCAAGCCAAGAAGGGCGCTTGTCAAAGGAAATATCGGGAAATAAACAACACTTAGTGAAGACCTGACTGTTTATCGTTTATTTAAGGAATTTAAAAGGCAACCTGAAGACACTAACATCATATACCGCTTCTATGCAAAAGTCTAAAGGCAAATTCTCCAAGCTAAAATTTCAACGTTCCTCAAGTGACACTTGTTCTACATGTCACCTTCTTAACGCCACATTGAGGTGTGATCCCAATAATAAAGACAATGAACTGTAGCTAGAACGCCATCACCGAAATGCAAAGAAAGCTATGGATTCCATGAAATCTGACACAATCAAGAGTCAAGAGCCTAATTCGGAAGTATGAACAGCTGCCATGGATGTGCAAAAAGTGATTTGTCTTCCTTCATTAAAGCACAGTGAATGTACTACCTATGACAGCTCTCAATTATTACAACTTTTGCATTCATGTTGGTGATAATCAAACCGGTCACATGTTTTTCTGGCATGATCCCGTATGTGGCAGGGGTGGGAATTAAATTGTTTCCTGTGTGCACAAATCTTTTACTTCGACACTTACTTGTAAAAAGAAACTAATAATTTGGAGTGGCAACTACTGTGAGCATAACAAAAACAAGATGATGTTTTCGTGAGTTCACCTCACAGCAAAGGGTTACTTCACGGAAATAGAACGCAAGTTTTTTGTGAAAGGACACACGTCTTGCAGTCGTGATTTTGCTCACTTTGAGAAACGAAAAAGGCTAACTGTGTGTGAAGTTCCAAAAGATTTAGTTCGCCTCATCACTGAAGCTACGCACACACCATTCATAGTGATATTATGCAAGAAACAGTCAGCCGCTGAAAAATATATGAATCTCACCAATGTGCATATTTCAAAAGCACAATGGATCAGACTGACTGCTAAACTGACTGGGGTACTGCAAGTTCAGTCAACTCTTAGTGAAATTGAAGATTTCAAGGAATATTACATCTTGAAGAGAAAGGTGAAGCCTTCGGATCTTCAACACGTGCAGCTGGAAACACTACACCGTGAATGTAGGCGGTCTGAAGAAACGAGAAGGGATTAGCTAAAGTGATATCATTTGTAAAAGAGGAGAATAAGTGGTTTTACGTGAAACTTGAGAAATGAGTGAAAATGGACATGATGGCACTTTTATCGTCATTTATTTTAAACCCATTGCAAACATAACGTTTCATTTTCTTCACATTTTGTGTAATTTTGTACTTAAATACATTATCACAGAATAAAAACACATGTGACAAGAAACCTGTATAGCTTTTGTGTTTGTATAGTGATCTCCAACATTTATACTGCTTTTGTTGAAGTGGTATACACATTTGGTTGATTATCTCTAAATCAGTGTTTTTGGCGCTTGGCCCATTACTTACTAACATGACACGATTATAATAGGATTTGCAGATCAACGACGTATATGGGTATTAATAACTAGTAGTCAGTTAGCTCTTCATTACGTAAGGGCAGCAAACTCGATTTTGGTCTTTACTTATAATACCGAAAAGCAATACAAAGAAACACTACCGACCTCAAGTACCGCACTAAACCGAGCGACTGTCACATTTGGATTTTCAACTACTATGTAATATGCCGTCCGCTATTACATCAGAGCAGTCTGGGTGTCTGACTGCTATGCAAATGACCAGCGTTCGATTCCTGCTACTGCCCCGGACTGTTCCTTCATGATTGGATTAGAATGCGAATTACTCAGCATCAAGAGAACAACTGGGTAGGTACTTGTACGGGAAGTAGCTTCTTCGGTGTGGAGTTGCTGACATCAAGCACTGCGAGAAAGATGAGCTGAGCACATGCTACCCCATTCTGAAGTCCGAATGAGGCAGTAGGCGCACAGCTGATACGGGGGCTGATCGACATTGTGGGATAACATGTGCCTCTGGAAGAGTTTAGTTTGTAAAACGTACAAAGCACGTACTAAAAGGCATGAGAACATTTCTTGTATAATGACGCGTAGGGCGCCTTATGCGTTTGGCGAAATGTAGATACAGATTTTTTTTTTAATTCGGCCCAAAAATCTTTCCTATCGCTTTTTATGAATCTACGGTTGTGATAAAAGTAGTGTTGTCACCCAGTGTTAGGGTCCATTATTCAATAAAAGGTTGTTGCTTGAATATGGCGTATCACATCTCGTATTTTTTGAATTAAAACAACAATAATTATCATGCCACGAGCAACCACGTAACATAAACTGGATTTATTAACGCCCACATCACTTGGACGTAAGATCGGCCTCCTGTACTCCATGTCTGATAAGAAAACATCAAAAATTGGAGCGAAAAATTGCGTTATTGTCTGAAATGTGTCCCACGAGAATAAATTCATTTGGCGTTTAATGCACAACAGAATAATGATTCCAGTAACTCAGCAAAGGTGACCCACTGGAGTAACGTGCAGAGCTGGAGTGAGCAAACTGAAGTAGTGAGCTGCAGAGGCAAAATTTATTAACCCATATAATCCTAGAAATTTGTTTAATACGGTGTCTCATGATTTTCACATATTTCACTTATTACTGACGGCAGACAAGAGCTGTAACAGTAATTTGTAGTTGTCAGTTCTGAAACGAGTTGGGTAGATAATGACCCGCATCGCCGGCCGATGTGGCCGAGCGGTTCTAGGCGCTTCAGTCTGGAACTGCGAGACCGCTACGGTCGCAGGTTCGAATCCTGCCTCGGGCATGGATGTGTGTGATGTCCTTAGGTTAGTTAGGTTTAAGCAGCTCTAAGTTCTAGGGGACTGATGACCTCAGATGTTAAGTCCCATAGTGCGCAGAGCCATTTGAACCAATGACCGCATGGACACAGTAGGCCGTGCACTACTACTGAACACGAATACTAAAAATAAAACATTTCACGCTAATCAGTGTTTATTATTACGATACTGATAATCAGTCTTTATTATTACAAGTTGTGACGTACTACATAATCATATTGATAGGCAAGGAACATAAAATATATCACTACGCATGAAACTCTGCAAAGTATTTCTCATGCAAATTTACGTAAAATTTGCGGCACATATTGACAGTTTTATTTTTACAAAGCGCACATGTTCCTCTGACGTGACCTGCCCAGAGAGGATAATATGTTGACCTTTTCGTATCGGAGCAGGGCCATTGTCGACCCTGTGGATGTATGTATGGTTAATCACAAATGAGACATTGACGAAAGTCGCGATTCTGACAGTCGGTGCTATTTTGAAAAGCGTTAAATGGGGTTTTTCTTATGATGAGAACATAGCGAGAAACACTCGTGAGACAATTTTTATCTGAATGTCAATCAATGGAAACGCTGCTATATGCCGATAAAGGGCAGTTATTCCTAGCTACGGCTATTTTCAGCGGAGTAATTATAACGGGACCGATTTCAATTCTGTCTGAAAGGACACGCGGCCGCCATTCACATGGAAGAAGCAAAAGGCCGTTTTAATGCCAGTACGCAGCAGATCGCATGTGAAGCGCTGCTGAAAAGCCTGGGTGGGCTGTCGGAAAACGGTCGATTGGCTGTAAGTAGCAGGCCCACACAATTTTTTTTCCTTCGAACTGTGCACAGATTAATTATTGTCGAACTTCAATTGCGCGCTGTACTCCTTAGCTGTGAAACGGTAAGTAGTCGGAGACTTGATTCACTCTCCACCTTGCAGGTCTAACAATAACAATACTGCTGGGACGACAGTAATAACAACTAAGAAGAAAATATTGTGCCGTGTTGTCGGTCTGGGATATTAAGGGTCTTTCATTAAGAATGATACTTTTTAAAACTTGAAAAACAAATTCACCACTCAACGGATCAAAGAAAACTGTGCTTTATTTTGATGCTACGACGTAGCAGTTATGCTCTGAACAAAATATCGTTCAAATGTCCACCACTTACGCGCACGGTGGCTCCAATCGTTAATCAAGCTGCCCAATAATAGTGGCGTAATCTCGGCGGTAGCCTGACGAATGTTCGCCTCCAAATGTTAGAAAGTTTATGGCTTGTCAGCATAGACCTGGAGTATAATGTGACCCCAAAGAAAAAAAAATTGTGAGTGTTAAATAACACGACCATGGCGGCCACTTCACACAGATCTACGTCTTGAGATGATCCGGTCGCCAAACTGCCCCCTCAGCAAATCGAGCTTAGCATCACCTGTGACCCAAATAGTGCAATCCTGCTGGGACCACATGTTTTCAATATCTATGGTACTGTTCCGGCCACAAGAAATTCGCGTTGACAGTAACGGTTCTTCTCTCTGCATCTACAAAGAATAAAAAGGCCAACGACGCCGACACGCCATAAACCACATCACAAAGTCAGTTTTTTCTGAACGCAATGCCACCTCATGGTCCACTCGTGAGTTCTTATCGCTCCAATATGAAAATTTTGCATATTGACAAAGCCACTCAGACAAAACTGCACCTCGTCTAAAACTCTTCAGTCAGGAGACCTTTGTACTGAAGCAGGCTCAAATCCTTTCGCACAATTCACCAAGCTGATGTTTCATATAGCCGTAACCGCTGAGATAGTCTTGAAACTGACACATCCAGCTCTCTTCCTCAATACTGGCAGCTGCTGCTGCTGCTGCTGCGATGTTGTCCTCACTTCGCGCTTTACATTGTCTTGTTTGTGGCTTCTCGACAAGTAGAGTCAAATCCCGATCAAACTTAGCCACAGTGCTGCATATTGACTGACTAGAGAAACGACAACTGAGCTGCCAATAATGGATTCTGAATGTTCAGGAAGCTTGAGTAGCTACATGATTAAACTTCAAACTGTATTGGATATTTTCACAACTGGAAGCACACAACAAAATATATTAGAAACCGGAAGTTAAAATTTTAAAAAGTATCATTCTTAACGAAATGCCGTTTATAGCACACTGACACCAGACGTCAGGTTTGGCGATGACGCCATCGTAATGAGAGACATCAACTACACATCGACGTCCAGTTCGTGTATATCAAGCGCAATATTAAGAACTACAGTTAAAAATAACTTTCATCCATGGAAGCGCAATACAGCAACCGCGATGAAATGAGCTATTTCTTCCATTCGGTCCCATATCTTCGTCTGCCTGTCTCACCATGCAGATTCCACACAACTGAGAGGAACGTGTGGCGCGCGCGCGCACGCACACACACACACACACACACACACACACACACACACACACAGAAACTCGCTGCCATGATTTAAGGTGGTGCCCTCTTTGAAAATTAGAAAAATAAGATTTCTTTGGTTTAAAATATTTTCTGTGATGCCTACTTTATTCTAGCGTTCATCTAGGTTCGCAAGAACGCCGTTATCGAGTTACAGTCTGATCTGTGAACAAGTTTCTCCAAAAACAATTCACAGTGGGAACAAAATAGTCGACGTATAACTTCAACGATGGTCTAACATTCATTATCGAAATTATACACATGATCGAACTTGAGATCGGACCATCCTGTTACAACTTCTGCAAAAAGCGGAATGAAAAGCTTATCGAACGAGTAGAGATATGGATGACACAAGCTGCTAAAGTGGCCGCAGGATCATTATGGCCACGAAGATGGTGAATGATCTGCTATTGAAACTGGAAGGGTTGCTGTATGGTCCAGGGATTGTTGACTAGAGGTATGTTTAACTCAACTACTAAAAATGTAACACAAAACTTCAATTGCGGTTTTCTCGCAACTGTATTCTTCAAACTGGCGGGAAATATAACTTGAGAACGGTACATATAATAGACGGAATTCGATAACGGCATTCTAACCTGAATTCTGTATTGGTCTGCTTAGCTGTTTTCCGATATCTTCAAGAGTCTGTTTCAGGCGCAAGCTTTTCTTTAAATTTTCTGGACGAAGAAAATGACATTTGTTTCAACATGTCACCATTTCCTAAGAACCAAAAGAAACCGGATTGTTGTCATAAAAAATTTATTGATGAACCTTTTTACAAAATTACTTCAGTCACCTTCAAAATACTCTCCATTACATGCGATGCACTTGTCAAGTCCCTTTTCCCACTCTTGAAAGCATGTTTGGAACTCTTCAAGTATGATATTGTCCAGTGCCCTTTGTGAAGCTCTTTTTACCGCCCCCACATCGTCATAACGCTCCCCTTTTAGCGTTTTTCTCATTCGTGGAAATAGGAAAAAGTCGCACGGGGCTAGATCCGGCGAATACGGAGAGTGGGGAACGACAGACCACCTCTGAGATGCCAAATAGAGGGTCACTCACAAGGCCGTGGGTGCTGGAGCGTTGTCATGACGCAGAAACCAGTCACCTGATCGCCAAAGTTCCGGGCGTTTCCTTCTCACATCCTCTCGCAGACGCCTTAAAACATCCAAGTAAAAGTACTGGTTAACAGCCTGGCCAGGGGGTACGAATTCCCGATGCGCAATTCCACGAACATCAAAAAAGACAATGATCATCCTCTTCACATTTGACCTCACTTGCCTTGCTTTTTTTGGTCTGGGAGAGTTGGGAGTCCTCCACTGGCTTGGCGCTTGCTCGGTTTCTGGATCATACCCGTAACACTAACTCTCATCCCCTGTAAAGACTTTGTTCAAGAAGTTTGGATCACGTGAATCTCTGTTTTCAAGTCCTGACACACATTCATGCGGATGGTTTTTTGCTCCTGTGTGAGAAGGCGCGCAAGAAATTTAGCAGCAACACGTCTCATGTGCAAATTCTCACTCAAAATCCGCTGGCACGAGCTCCAACTAATTCCTGTCTCTGCTGAAATTTGGTCGATGATCTTTTGCCGGACCTTTTCAATGTGTTCCTCATTTCGCGATGTTGAAGGGCGTCCAGAATGAGCTTGGTCTTCAACACACATCTCACCACGTTTAAAGCGCCCAAACCACTCGAACACCTGTGTGCGGCTCATAGCGTCCTCCTGGAAAGCTTCCTGAAGCATTTGGTGTGTCTCCGTTGCAGTTTTTTTAAGCAGGAAACAAAATTTCACACACACTCTTTGCTCTTTTAAAGTTGCCATAACTATTTCGCAGAGGTAACCCGACAACAGTCAGAAAAACACAATACCGCACGTTCAGCTCTACACTGACGCCGTCTGCACAGCTGTTTCATGAAGGTCTCTACTAACACCATCTAGCGTGAGAACCCTGAACTACGTCTACGAGTGGCAGCGCCCTCGGAGTCCGGTTTCTTTTGGGTCCCCCCTCGTATGTCAGCATCCCGATGCATTGTTCTACCTGTCCGGCAGCGCGTCAAGCAGAAGCACGGACCTCCGCAGCTCCTCGCAGCGGGCAAGGCTGGGCAGTGTGGCAGGAGGAGAGCACACGTCACGCCACGTCACCGTGCTGAAGCTGGGCGCTGAAAGCCCCGTCGTCGCCCATCGATCCCGCCATTACGCCGGCCACAATGGCGGGATTACTGCCTGCGGCGGTCCCTCCACTCTCAGCACGCCCAAGTTTCCACTGGATTACCTCCTTCACCGCGACGACAGATTCCCAGTTATCGCCACATTACTTCGCTTGTTCAGCTCTTCGGCAGGTACGTCCTACGTCTCTCTCTCTCTCTCTCTCTCTCTCTCTCTCTCTCTCTCTCTCCCCTCTCACACACACACACACACACACACACACGCACGCACGCACGCACGCACACACACACACACACACACACACACACACACACATACTGGCCAGTGCCATGTGGCGCTCAATCCCTGAACAAGTAAGTGCTACTGTTTCTTTTTCTTCTACACGATTTTTCTACTTCTTGTTGTTGTTATGGTCTTCAATCCTGAGACTGGTTTGATGCAGTTCTCCATGTTACTCTATCATGTGCAAGCTGCTTCATCTCCCAGTACTTACTGCAAGCTACATCCTTCTGAATCTGCTTAGTGTATTCGTCTCTTGGTCTCCCTCAACGATTTTTACCCTCCACGCTGCCCTCCAATGCCAGATTGGTGATCCCTTGATGCCTCAGAACATGTCCTACCAACCGGTCCCTTCTTCTTGTCAAGCTGTGCCACAAACTCCTCTTCTCCCCAATCCTATTCAACACCTCCTCATTAGTTATGTGATCTACCCATCTAATCTTCAGCATTCTTCTGTAGCACCACATTTCGAAAGCTTCTATTCTCTTCTTGTCCAAACTATTTATCGTCCATGTTTCATTTCCATACATGGCTACACTCCTTACAAATAATTTCAGAAACGACTTCCTGACACATCTATACTCGATGTTAAAAAATTTCTCTTCTTCAGAAACGCTTTCCTTGTCACTGCCAATCTACATTTTATGTCCTCTCTACCTCGACCATCATCAGTTATTTTGCTCCACAAATAGCAAAACTCCTTTACTACTTCAAGTGTCTCATTTCCTAATCTAATTCCGTCAGCATCACCCGACTTAATTTGACTACATTCCATTATCCTCGTTTTGCTTTTGTTGATGTTCATCTTATACCCTCCTGTCAAGACACTGTCCATTCCATTCAACTGCTCTTCCAAGTCCTTTACTGTCTCTGACAGAATTACAATGTCATCGGTGAACCTCAAAGTTTTTACTTCTTCTCCATGAATTTTAATACCTACTCCGAATTTTTCTTTTGTTTCCTTTACTGCTTGCTCAATATACAGATTGAATAACATCGGGGAAAGGCTACAACCCTGTCTCACTCCTTTCCCAACCACTGCTTCCCTTTCATGCCCCTCGACTCTTATAACTGCCATCTGGTTTCTGTACAAATTGTAAATAGCCTTTCGCTCCCTGTATTTTACCCCTGCCACCTTCAGAATTTGAAAGAGAGTATTCCAGTCAACATTGTCAAAAACTTTCTCTAAGTCTACAAATGCTAGAAACGTACGTTTGCCTTTCCTTAATCTTAAGATAACTCGTAAGGTCAGTATTGCCTCACGTGTTCCAACATTTCTACGGAATCCAAACTGATCTTCCCCGAGGTCGGCTTCTACCAGTTTTTCCATTCCTCTGTAAAGAATTCGTGTATTTTGCAGCTGTGACTTATTAAGCTGATAGTTCGGTAATTTTCACATCTGTCAACACCTGCTTTCTTTGGGATTGGAATTATTATATTCTTGTTGAAGTCTGAGGGTATTTCACCTGTCTCATACATCTTGCTCACCAGATGGTAAGAGTTTTTTCAGGACTGGCTCTCCCAAGGCCGTCAGTAGTTCTAATGTAATGTTGTCTACTCCTGGGGTAGATTAGTTCCGGCACAGACGACAATGGCCTTGTAAGATCAGTTGAAAATAGTACATAGTGACTCGAAAAGAAGTTATAGGACCACAGGCGTTCGCAAAAGGGTGGGGTGCAAATAGGTCACTTGCCCCCTCCTTGAATCTAAACCTTACAGTCATCACAAAATTCTCTGGATTTCTAGCAATGACTGCCCGCGGTCGTTCTGAACAGCCAATTTTGCACGGTCAAGCACGCTAAAGAATATTGCGTGTTTTTCGTATCGAGAAGCATAAATGCTTAAGATTAGATGGGTAGATGAAGTTACTAGTGGAAAGGTGCTGAATCGAACTGGGAGAGAAGATCTTTATCTCACAACTTGACTAAAGTAAGTGCTCCATTGATAGGACATATTCTGAGCCACCAGCATCCCTGTCACATTCTGAACTTTCTATGATTGTCTCTTTCTGTTTTGCTTCTGTTTTCTTTCTTCAGTCTCATCTGCTAATGCTACCCCATTACTTGCCGCCGCTCTTATTGAGACCTACCAACTTCTTCACACTTACCTTCTGTATTGCTGTCACACGTTTCTGTTGACGTCACTACTCACATTCGACAAGAAAATGAAGAGTAAACTGTTTAGTCCAAATAAGAATCGGGGCGTAGAATGTCAGAAGCTTGAACGTGGAAGGGAAACTAGAAAATCTGAAAAGGGAAATGCAAAGGCTCAATCTAGATATAGTAGGGGTCAGTGAAGTGAAGTGGAAGGAAGACAAGGATTTCTGGTCAGATGAGTATCGGGTAATACAACAGCAGCAGAAAATGGTATAACAGGTGTAGGATTCGTTATGAATAGGAAGGTAGGGCAGAGAGTGTGTTACTGTGAACAGTTCAGTGACCGGGTTGTTCTAATCAGAATCGACAGCAGACCAACACCGGCAACGATAGTTCAGGTATACATGCCGACGTCGCAAGCTGAAGATGAACAGATAGGGAAAGTAATAGTCATGGGCGACTGGAATGCAGTTGTAGGGGAAGGAGTAGAAGGAAAGGTTACAGGAGAATATGGGCTTGGGACAAGGAATGAAAGAGGAGAAAGACTAATTGAGTTCTGTAACAAGTTTCAGCAAGTAATAGCGAATACCCTGTTCAAGAATCACAAGAGGAGGAGGTATACTTGGAAAAGGCCGGGAGATACGGGAAGATTTCAATTAGATTACATCATGGTCAGACAGAGATTCCGAAATCAGATACTGGATTGTAAGGCGTACCCACGAGCAGATATAGACTCAGATCACAATATAGTAGTGATGAAGAGTAGGCTGAAGTTCAAGACATTAGTCAGGAAGAATCAATACGCAAAGAAGTGGGATACGGAAGTACTAATGAATAACGAGATACGTTTGAAGTTCTCTAACGCTATAGATACAGCAATAGTGAATAGCGCAGTAGGCAGTACAGTTGAAGAGGAATGGACATCTCTAAAAAGGGCCATCGCAGAAGTTGGGAAGGAAAACATAGATACAAAGAAGGTAGCTGCGAAGAAACCATGGGTAACAGAAGAAATACTTCAGTTGATTGATGAAAGGAGGAAGTACAAACATGTTCCGGGAAAATCAGAAATACAGAAATACAAGTCGCTGAGGAATGAAATAAATAGGAAGTGCAGGGAAGCTAAGACGAAATGGCTGCAGGAAAAATGTGAAGACATCGAAAAATATATGATTGTCGGAAGGACAGACTCAGCGTACAGGAAAGTCAAAACACCCTTTGGTGACATTAAAAGCAACGGTGGTAACATTAAGAGTGCAACGGGAATTCCACTGTTAAATGCAGAGGAGAGAGCAGATAGGTGGAAAGAATACATTGAAAGCCTCTATCAGGGTGAAGATTTGCCTGATGTGATAGAAGAAGAAACAGGAGTCGATTTAGAAGAGATATGGGATCCAGTATTAGAATCGGAATTTAAAAGAGCTTTGGAGGACTTACGGTCAAATAAGGCAGAAGGGATAGATAACATTCCATCAGAATTTCTAAAATCATTGGGGGAAGTGGCAACAAAACGACTATTCACGTTGGTGTGTAGAATATATGAGTCTGGCGACATACCATCTGACTTTCGGAAAAGCATCATCCACACAATTCCGAAGACGGCAAGAGCTGACAAGTGCGAGAATTATCACACAATCAGATTAACAGCTCATGCATCGAAGCTGCTTACAAGAATAATATACAGAAGAATGGAAAAGAAAATTGAGAATGCGCTAGGTGACGATCAGTTTGGCTTTAGGAAAAGTAAAGGGACGAGAGAGGCAATTCTGACGTTACGGCTAATAATGGAAGCAAGGCTAAAGAAAAATCAAGACACTTTCATAGGATTTGTCGACCTGGAAAAAGCGTTCGACAATATAAAATGGTGCAAGCTGTTCGAGATTCTGAAAAAAAGTAGGGGTAAGCTATAGGGAGAGACGGGTCATATACAATATGTAGAGGTAGAGGGAATAATAAGAGTGGACGATCAAGAACGAAGTGCTCGTATTAAGAAGGGGGTAAGACAAGGTTGTAGCCTTTCGCCCTTGATCTCCAATCTGTACCTCGAAGAAGCAATGATGGAAATAAAAGAAAGGTTCAGGAGAGGAATTAAAATACAAGGTGAAAAGATATCAATGATACGATTCGCTGATGACATTGCTATCCTGAGTGAAAGTGAAGAAGAATTAAATGATCTGCTGAACAGAATGAACAGTCTAATGAGTACACAGTATGGTTTGAGAGTAAATCGGAGAAAGACGAAGGTAATGAGAAGTAGTAGAAATGAGAAGAGCGAGAAACTTAAACCAAGGATTGATGGTCACGAAGTCAATGAAGTTAAGGAATTCTGCTACCTAGGCAGTAAAATAACCAATGACGGACGGAGCAAGGAGGACATCAAAAGCAGACTCGCTATGGCAAAAAAGACATTTCTGGCCAAGAGAAGTCTACTAATATCAAATACCGGCCTTAATTTGAGGAAGAAATTTCTGAGGATGTACGTCTGGAGTACAGCATTGTATGGTAGTGAAACGTGGACTGTGGGAAAACCGGTACAGAAGAGAATCGAAGCATTTGAGATGTGGTGCTATAGATGAATGTTGAAAATTAGATGGACTGATAAGGTAAGGAATGAGGAGGCTCTACGCAGAATCGGAGAGGAAAGGAATATGTGGAAAGCACTGATAAGGAGAAGGGACAGGATGATAGGACATCTGCTAAGACATGAGGGAATGACTTCCATGGTACTAGAGGGAGCAGTAGAGGGCAAAAACTGTAGAAGAAGACAGAGATTGGAATAGGTCAAGCAAATAATTGAGGACGTAGGTTGCAAGTGCTACTCTGAGATGAAGAGGTTAGCACAGGAAAGGAATTCGTGGCGGGCCGCATCAAACCAGTCAGTAGACCGATGAACAAAAAAAAAAGAGTGACATTTGTTAAATTCCATGTATTCATTACTATTACATATAATCGTCGTAATTATACACTGTGTCCCTCCTAAAGGTCACCAGGCGCATTTTCGTGGTGTTTCGGCGGCTATTTGTAACTTTGTTTCCGCGATGTATAGCTGAACTCGCCTAAAACAAATGACGTCCATCACGTCTTTCATGCGACGGCCAGTGTCGTCGGAAAGCGTCGGTTTGTTTCCCATTACAAATAAAATGATTTTTAAAGCGGAATGCTACGTGACCACTCGATAGAGCGGTCGAAAATAGTGTAGTGCGATATTCGCATTAACGAAACGTATTCACAGGGACAATAAAACAGGAAGAATAATCAGTACTCCAACTGCGACCGAGCACCACTGCTCCTCGGCGGCAGCAATCAGCTCTGGCAAGGATAGCGCAGTCGCTGCTGGATTACTAGTTATTCTTCCTGTTTTATTCTCCCTGTGAATAAGTTTCGCTAATGCGAATATCGCACTACACTATTTTGCGACCGCTCTATCGAGTGGTCACGTAGCATTCCGCTTTAAAAAGCCTCTTGTTTTTAACGAGAAACGGACGGTTTCGTCGACGCTAGGCGTCGCATGAAACATGTGATGAGCAGTACCTGTTTGCACTGGCTCCAGCTACATACTGCAAAAACCGAATTTGCAATATATGTGCAAACACCAGAGAAAATGCGTCAGGCGACTTTTAGGAGGGATACCCTATATATGCAGGCGAAAGGAGTTGCAGACGTCTAAAAAAATGAGATTGACAGAAAGTCCAAATTGGCTAAATAGGAATGTCTAGAGGACAAATACAAGGCTGTAGAAATAAAGAAGTTTTCTGGACAAAAGAGCTAAGTTGGCAGGCCAGTTCTAAGCAAAGAAGGAAAAGCTGACACATGGAATGGATACACAGGACGGCTGTACAAGGAAAATGAACTAGAACGCAATATTATAGAAAGGAAAGGGGAAGTAGATGATGATGAGATGGGAAATATAATAGTACAAGAAGAGTTCCTTGACATAACAATGAACGGAGAAAGTCAAAAGAGTGCCCCTCGATTAGACGGCATTATCTCGGAATTTCTGAATACTTGGCAGAGCCAGCCATGACAAACTACTCCACTTGGTGTGCAAGATATATGAGGCGGGGAAATCATTCTCAGACCCCTGGAAGAATGTAATAATTCCAATTCCAAAGAGGCACAGTTGCTGACAAGTGTGATTAATATCGGCCTGGTAGCCTCAGCAAGATCAGTTTGGATTCCGGAAGCATATAGGAACACAAGAGGCAATTCTGACCCTTCGACTTATGTTTAGTCTGAAGATAGGAAAACCAACATCTATAGCATCTGTAGATTTGGAGGAAGCCCGAAATAATGTTGACTGGACTACAATCTTTGAAATTTTGAAGGTATTATACAGATAAAAATAAGTAGTAAAAAGACATTTACAAACTGAACAGACTGCAATTATTAACTGAAGGACACACAAGGAAACAAGTGATTGAGAAGAGAATAAGACAGAGTTGTAGTCTATCGCTTATGTTATCCCATCTGTACACAGAGCAAGCACCAAAGGAAACAAAAGAAAAATTTGGAGATAAACTTACTGTTCAGGGAGATGAAATAAAAATTTTGACGTTTTCCATGGTACTGCAAGTCTGAGAGAGACGGATAAAGACTTGAAAGAGGAGTTAAACTGAGTGGATAGCGTCTTGAAACGAGATAATAAGATGAACGTCATTAAAAGTGAACTAAGGGTGATGAAATGTAATCGAAATAAATTTTTAAATCAGGCGATGCTGATGGAATCAGATTAGGATCTTAGCCGCTGGAAGTTCTGCATCAGTTTTGCTATTTCACCAGCAAAATGAATGGTGATGGCCGAAACATCGACGATATAAAATGCAAACTGGCGAACACAAAAAGCGTTTGTGAAAAAGCGGAATTTTGTTAATATCGAATATAAATTTGAATGTTTGGAAGACTTTTCCTTAGATATTTGTCGTGTGTAGTCTTGTATGGAAGTGAAACATGGACGGTTAGCAGCTCAGGCAAGAAGAGAATAGAATCTTTTGAAATGTGGTGCTACGTAAAGATACTGAAGATTAGGTGGGGGATGATCATGTAAGCAGTAAGGAAGTACTGAATGAAATTGGGTGAAAATGAACTTTATGACCCAACTTGACTTAAAGAATGGACAGGGTGATAGGATTCATCCTTACACATCAGGGAATCGTCAGTTTGCTAATGTAAGCAAGTGTTGGCGGGAGGGAGGGTGGGGCGGGGGGCATTGTGGCGGGAGACCAAGGGATGAATACTGTAATAAGGTTCAGTTGGATGAAGCTAGCAGTAGTTATACGGAGATGATGAGTTTTGCACGGCATAGAGCAGCCTGGAGAGTTGCATTAAACCAATATTCGGACGGATAACGCGAGTAACATGCCGAACTTCTGTGTCTTCCCGAATGAACCTTCACGCCGCAGCCAGGACTTCGCTGAAACATAACTTTCATGCAGATCTGAACTTTGAGCCAGGCAGAATTTGAATCAGGATGTTATTTTACCGCCTTTGCAGTACCCCAGTGAGCAATACCAGCTCACGTACGAAAAGACCTGCTAACTTCTCCATTCAGTCATTAACTCCCTACCTTTATTTCAGGACGTATTTTCAGGTGCCATCCATTATGCTCGATGTTTCGATTGCTGACGTAGTTGTCTTCGTCAGGCGATGCGAGAGACCGTGTTAGACCTACTCACTCCCTGAATTCCAACCATGGAATTAACTTTTGCAGTCCGCAGTCCGCTTCCATAGCTTAGTGGTCAGCGCGGCAGAATTCCATGCGCGAGGCCCGGGTTCGATTCCCTGCTGGGTAGGAGATTTTCTCCACTCTGGGACAGGGTGTTGTGTTGTCCTCATCATCATATCATCCTCATCGACACGCAAGTCGCCGAAGTGGCGTCAACTATAAAGACTTGCACCAGGCGACTGGTCTACCCGACGGGAGGCCCTCGCCAGACGACATTTCATTTCAACTTTGGCAGATATTCAAACGACATCATCGCCTGAAAGCCCAGCATAGTTATTTGTCCTTGTCAGGGAAGTTTCTGGGCCCCTTATATGATTACAGACGGATATGAATACGACATCAACAGCACGAAACATTCTAAAATGCCGTAGTGACCGTTCATGATGAAGCGACAGAGCACGTCTGCTCCAGATTAACAGACTTTAGCGGGGTCCTGATTGGCTCTCGGACGCTATTTCTAGCCTATGTACACTGGTTTGTAAACCACGATCTACCGTCTGATGGAGCTTCCCACGATGTCAGACATACAGATTCTTGCCTGACCCGTAGTTGTCTAATACATGATAGAACAATCAGCCATAGAAATAGCATTCTCGAATACCCTTCGAGCAACAAAGCTATATTTTGAGATCCGCCCGAAAGAATGGCAATTGGATGTACAAAATATGTCCTTTACCTTTGACTGCAGACGGTTTCCGAGATTATTTTATACTGAAAGTAAAAGACGATGTAATCAACGTCATATTTTTAAAATATTACTTCATAATGTTCTGAAACAGTTATCGCAACTACGCACCAATCAGTCATGACGGATTTACTCGTATGGAGGTTCCTTGCCTATACTGTGATTTTTCCCAATCGTCTCCTCAAAATCCTCTTACTAAGTGAGTTATCACCTAAAACGCAAAAAAAGGAAAGAGGAAGAAAAGTGTTTAACGTCCCTCGAGGACAGGTCATCAGGGACTCAGCTCAGTTTCGGAACGGCGACTGATAAACAAGCATATCCTTTTCAAAGAAACCATACTGTCATTTGCCTTAGGCGGTTTAGGTAAGAAATAGAAAAATAATTGTTCACATGGGATACATTTCTGCTATGCAATCGCTAATCTACTCCGACTTCATGAGTGCACTGAAATCCATCCACTGTCTGTATTCCCAGTGTTATTTCAGGAACTGCATTGCAAATTGACAGTCTCTGTATGGCAAATTGGAAATTTGTGGTAAGGTCTTATGGGACAACACTGCTGAGGTCATCGGTCCCTAAACACACGCACTACTTAATCTAACTTAAGCTAATTAACGCTAAGGATGACACACATACACCCTTGCCCGAGGGAGGACTCGAACCTCCGACGGGGGGAGTTGCGCGAGCCGTGACAAGGCGCCTCTGACTGCACGGCTACCCCGCGCGGTCTCTGTATGGCCTCCTTGGTCCTCCTGTAGCATATACGCTACACCCAAATTTTATTTTTTATAGCTCAAGGAGTCAACTAAACTCGCTGTGCCCGATTGAAGTATATACTTTACACCACGTGCTTTCAGTGTATCGCCTGTTTTCGTTTTTGCACGTCCCCAGTAGTTGGCAACATCTGCATAAAGAAAGCTGTTTATGCATTATCAGCATGTCTTCGAGAAATAAAGTTATTTTCTGTTTTTAGTATTTGTCGACTAGAATGTGTAATATGCTGATATACAATACACTGTCGAATTAGTGACTGTTTACTTCATCACATGAATTCAGCGATACAAATTAATTGAGGTATGACAAATGGATATAGCATTCTGGAACAGTCTTCATCAAAGCAATGGGACGACATTGGGCATTCCAGTGACATTGTTTTTAGAACAAATTAACGCATTAGTGCCTTAATTTAGTTTAAATAACTGTTGTCCCAAATATGAGAAACATCCCGACGGTTTGTCACTGAATACTGACTCTATATGAAAAAAAAATTATCGGAAATCCCTGAAGCATTGTCAGACAAGGTCGAAACAAAATAAGGAAAAAAAAAATATGAAGAGCACGACTTGCAATGCATCTGCGGAAGTTTATAGACTTGACTGCTTATATGTAAATGGTTACAGGATTTACGCTAATTATATTCCTTTAGTATATATATATATATATATATATATATATATATATATATATATATATATATATATATATATATATGTGCAGTGCCTTTATTGTATCCTGCTCTCATTAACACAGGCACATGGAACAGTTGTTTTCATATCATAATTTTTATTTCCTTTTCTGAGATTTTCAGCCAGTTCCTCATCAAACTAACAATGTAATTATCGCTGTCGCTATCTACAAAGGGAACAACTAAAAAACCTGCGACGGAGATTTTTTCAACGAGCGGCAGAGAGCTGATAATTATCCCTGCTGCCGCTGGAAGAAATTTTGATCGCTAAACATTGGCCGACAAGGAGAAGTCTGGTGTTGTGTCCTGAAGTGATGCATTATAACCAGTGCATCCTCAGTGCAGTTTTTGCTATTTTTTGACACTTCTGATATTTTCGATAATGCAATGAATGTCTGATGATCACGATAATGAGTGTATTAATCACGTAAGGGTAAATACCGGTGACAAAAATTGTATTTCATCAGTAGAATGCTTTAGGTCATCAGTGGGCGTTAGGGAGTTGATTGGGGAGTTATTTGTGATGGTTAAGAATCTATACAGATGATTCATGTGTAAGAGGATCTCACCCAGTCAGGCTTACAACAATCTGAAATGTACGGTAGTGTGCACGGTTTATGTACTCACTCTGATCGAGTATTGGGGCACTTACTAGTGGACATTAATACTGGGTTTGCCCACCCTAAGCCTTTATGACGGCTTGACATTTTCTGGGAGCACTTTCAATGAGATGTGTGAATGTCTGTAGAGTGGAGGGATGACAGCCCGTTCTTCCTCAAGAGCCGAAAACAGAGAATGTAGTCATGTTGGACGACGGATCCGGAGCGTAACCGACGTTGTAACTTATCCCAAAGGTGTTCGTTGGGTACAGGTCGAGGCTCAGGGCAGGACAGCCCATTTCAGGAATGTATTTGTGCACCGTCCATTGACTCACAGACGCTGCTTTATGAAACGGCGCACTGTCTTGTTGATACAAACAACTAAGTGTTCCTCTAGAGTACCCAATACAAAATGCTGTAAAATGTGTTCATGTTCTTCGGCATTTAGCATTTTCTTAAGCGCAAAAAGTCACGAAAAACATCCCCTTATCGAGACACTACTTCCTCCATATTTCACTGTTGGCACTGCACATCCATCGGTTCGCAACAAGATATGTGTGATTCATCAGTCGAAAAGACTCGTTTCCAGTCATCCACTGTTCAGGGCTATTGCTCTTTACGTCACCTCAAGCGTCGCTTAACACTCCGTGTAGCAACGCGCGGCTAACGAGGAGCTGCTCGACCAATGTACACCATTCTTTGTAACTCCCTACGCACTATCACTGCGTTAGCTGGAATGCTGGTAGCATTTCGGACCTCACGAGTGATTCTTTCAGCTGATTTCATGCGATTTTTTATAACATCCTCCGCAATGTTTCACGGTCACCATCCGTCAGTAGATGAGATCAGCCTGGTCCTGGTTTATCTGTGGTTGTCACTTCTCGTAACCACTACACACTGACATCCCAACAGTCGATTTGGGCAGCTTTAGAAGGGTTGAAATGTCCCTGATGGATTTCTTACCCAGATGACATCCAGTAACTGGCCTACATTAGAAGTCACTGAGCTCCACTCACCGACCCTTGTTGCTGTTACTGCTTCTCTACTGACTGCCTCGTTCTACCAGGTATACCGGTATGAGGTGAGCGTTAAGATACAAATGTGTCGATAGCGAACATTTGTTGTGAACGAGCCTTAATTTTTTTTGTTTGGTTGGTATGACATCCGTCAAAGATATTTAGTATACATCAAGTCATGGAACAAACAACATCATATGTTTTCATCGAGTTAACAATGTCGAATTTTGTACCAGAAAGTGATGATTTGCGGAAAGCATTCATTTTTTGTTTTCATTTGAGAAAAGGTGCTGCAGAGTCGCATCGAATGCTTGTCGAGGCATATGGTGATCATGCTCTATCAGAAGCAACATGCAAAAGATGGTTTCGACGGTTCAGAAATAATGATTTTGATGTAAGAAATGAAGAACGTGGAAGACCACCAAAAAAGTTCGAAGACGCCGAATTGCAAGCAATATTGGATGAAGATGATACTTTGAGTCAGAAGCAAATGGCAGCATTGGTAAATGTTGCACAACAAACAATTTCTGACCGTTTGAAAGTTATGGGAAAGATCCAAAAGTGTGGAAAATGAGTGCCACATGAATTGAATGAAAGACAGATGAAAAACCGAAAAACCATTTGTAAAATTTTGCTTCAAAGACATGAAAGAAAATCAATCTTGCATCGAATTGTTACTGGCGATGAAAAATGGATTTATTTTAAGAATCCTAAACGGGAAAAATCATGGGTTAATCCGGGACAACCATCAACATCGATTGCAAAACCAGATCGATTCGGCAAGAAGGCAATGCTCTGTGTTTGGAGGGATCAGAAAGGTGTGGTGTATCACGAGCTCCTAAAACCCAGTGAAACTGTGAATACTAATCGCTACAGACAGCAAATGATCAATTTGAACTATGCATTGATCGAAAAACGACCAGAATGGGCCAGAAGACATGGCAAAGTAATTTTTTTTACACGACAATGCACCTGTACACAAAGCAAAACTGGTTCAGGATACAATCAAAACACTTGGCTGGGAGCAGCTACCCCACCCGCCGTATTCCCCACACTTGGGCCCTTCCGACTACGCCGGCCGCGGTGGCCGAGCGGTTCTAAGCGCTTCAGTCCGGAATTGCGCGACTGCTACGGTCGCATATTCGAATCGTGCCTCGGGCATGGATGTGTGTGATGTCCTTAGGTTAGGTAGGTTTAAGTAGTTCTAAGTTCTAGGGGACTGATGACCTCAGATGTTAAGTCCCATATTGCTCAGAGCCATTTTGAACCGTCCGACTACCATTTGTTTTCATCAATGGAACACGCATTGGCTGAGGAACACTTCGATTCCTACGAAGAAGTCGAAAATTGGGTGTCTGATTGGTTTGCTTCAAAAGACGAACATTTCTATTGGCGTGGTGTCCACAAATTGCCAGAAAGGTGGTCAAAATGCACAGAAAGCAATGGTCAGTACTTTGAATAAAATGTTTTTACTTTTCAATTCAAAATTAGTGTTTCATTTTCACAAGAAAACGCTCATTTCATACCGGTACACCTGGTATACCTACGCGCCTGCCTTTCATTACATGTAATGATCAATACGATATTGCAGTACCTGTGTTATTCTGAATACGATGTCCAAAGGAACTTTGAATCATATTCAGAATACATGCCTGTCCAAAGCAACAGGCACTGCGGCGACTACCGCTCTTGGTAAGAGGGAAATCCGGGTTCGAGTCCCGGTCCGGTACAAATTTTCATTGTCATCATTCCATTCTATAGCTGATGGTTGACCATATTCGCAGTTGTGAATCCATTTAGTGTAATGATCAAATCCGTATTATACAGTGCTGTCCAAGTACTTTGATCACATAGTGTACATCTTGCGTACCGACCGCCAAGACACGGCAAGATAAAACAGGGCTCGTACGTCGTTTTTCCATCGCTCATCGCTCCATATGCGCGAGTGGAACGGGAACGGAACTGACTAGTAGTGATATAAAGCACACTCCGCCAAGCACTGTATGGTAGCTTGCGGAGTATGTACGTGTGGAGAGAGAGAGAGATTGAAGATTGATATTAGAAACCCTTTCGCGCTAATCATAATTTGAGATTCGCGAGCAGTTATATCAGCCTACTCCGTATGACGATAAAACTCGGGCGCCGTGCGGTTATAAATATAACAGGACCGCAGACTGACAGATACGGCGACGCACGTTTGTTTAAATCATCTGCAATGGCAATCGCAGCGCCGCCTCGCCGACTGCGCGGTTTTACGGCCCGTAAATCTGCCAGCGGGCAGCCAGACTGCGAGATCTGCCCCCTGCACACGCGGACGCCGCTTCGCCACAGAGACTGGCAGGTCGCAGACAGTGAATGAACCGTTCTCCACTCCACACGCGACTTCCCTCTCTTAGGTTAGCCGGCCGGGGTGGCCGAGCGGTTCTAGGCGCTACAGTCTGGAACCGCGCGACCAGTACGGTCGCAGGTTCGAATCCTGCCTCGGGCATGGATGTGTGTGATGTCCTTAGGTTATTAGTTAGGTTTAAGTAGTTCTAAGTTCTAGGGGACTGATGACCTCAGCAGTTAAGTCCCATAGTGCTCAGAGCCATTTGAACCTCTCTTAGGTTAAGTGAAGACTGTGGCGACGGGAAGGGCATCCGCCTACAAAGTTAAATTAAGTTTGCCTCGTCACGAAAAAAGCGGATGAACTCTTGGAAAGACAGACAGATTACAGTAAGGTGGATCGTTGTTATTCTTGTTGTTGTTGGTGGTGGTGGTGGTGGTGGTGATGGCGGTGGTGGCGGTGTTGCTGTCATCAACTTCAGTATGAACACTAGTTTGCTGAAGCTTTCCATGCCAGTATTTCCTGTGCAAGCGTCTTCCTCTTTTCGTAACGACCGCAACTTAATATCATTTGAAGCTGCTCGCTATGGTCATGCTTTGATCTCTCTCGACAATTTTGCTCCCCCATACTTCCTTCCCTTAGTAAACTGAAGGTGCCTCTATCCTCTAGAATGTGTGCTATCAACCAATCTCTTCTTTTAGTCAGCCTTCACTGTACACTTCATTTCTCCCTAATTGGATTCAGTACGTTCCTATCAGTTATTCCATCTACTCATCTCGTTTTCAACATTCTTCTGTATCACTACATTTCAAAAGATTCTACTTTGTTCTTGTAAGACAGGCTTATCGTCCACGTTTCACTTCCGCACAAGGCTAGACTCCAGACAGATACTTCAGAAAATACTCCCTAATGTTTAAAAAGTTATTCCATATTAACAAATACCTCTCTTTCAAAAATGCTTTACGTTTTGTAGCCATTCTGTATTTTATACACTTTCTAGTTTGGCCTTAATCGATTATTTTGCTGCTCAAAAAGGAAAATGAATCTACTACTTTTGGTGTCTCATTTACTAATCTGATTCCTTCACCATCACCCGATTTAATGTAATTACATTCCACTAGCTTTGTTTTGATTACGTTCATTTTATAACGCCTTTTCAGAACACTATCAATTCCGTTCAACTACGCTTCGAAGTTCTTAACTGTCTCTGAGAGTATCTGCCGCATGATGAACCAGACCGTACAGTACGTAAAGATGATCATATCTGCCGACGTGTTATAATGGTGAGTGACATCTCGTGCACAGAATTCTTGCATACTGCTGGGTCCGTTGCTTGTATACAGGGAAACTATACATCGTCGTTTACACTAGTGCTTTGTATGGCGATTATCACTTACCCGCGGCATCGTACACGTAAGTCGTAACTATAACATAAACGTCGCTACAGGTCGTACAAACTGTAACAGAATGAGTTATCTGAAGAGTGTCTCGTAGTCTATGGTGCGTACGACGTGTGTTGTAGAATATGATATCACAGTGGGTAACCACATTATAAAAAATTAAATTCCTCGCCACTATATAATACGATAATGGCCTGACTAAATTCTAAACCTTTCAATGTTATATTATGGTTAGGTTGTAAGTAGAGCTAGCATTTTTATGTAATTACATTTTTTCTTCGCTTTTACGCACCTGAAAAGTGTAAATATTCGTGAGTTACGTTACCAATGTCGATATTCTTCGATTTATCGTTGCACATTTTTACGTATTTTATTATTAATACATCAGTGTACATATTTAACTTGATGTCACAGGCCGTACGCTGTGGCCGAGCGCTTCTAGGCTCTTCAGTCCGGAACGGCGCTGCTGCTACGGTCGCAGGTTCGAATCCTGCCTCGGTCATGGGTGTGTGTGATGTCCTTAGGTTAGTTAGGTTTAAGTAGTTCTACGTCTAGGGGACTGATGACCTCAGATGGTAAGTCCAATAGCGCTTAGAGCCATTTGAACCATTTTTGATGTCACGTAAAATTACAGATTATTTATTTTACTCTTCTTTATATCACACTACAGCCTAAATCCTCAGCAGATCGCTGCCTTGGGAAAATATTTGATTACGACCTACCATAAATGTCGAAGACAGGAAGTAAATATTATTATATTCTAGTGCAATTAATTCCACTTTCAGTTGCTTAATTTTCTAAGATTCGGAATCTCTGCTCTCAAAAGCAAAGCAGATACAATAACAATACTGTGTGTAGCAATGTAATAGCCATTACGGTGGGCAGCAAATGGATTTGTGTGTGTTGTGAAGACTGGCATCGGGACAACAGTTTCTCCAAAAGGCTAGCGGCCTGTAATTTTCCGACTTCGAGCGATTTATATCGATTCAGAAGTAGGGAGTGAGTGCGCCACTCAAAATTGCCAAATAATGCTCTTTAAAGAGTTCACGACTGTTTATGTTGATGATTCCGAATACGACGTGATTTAAGAAAAATGACCTCTCATATGCAAAATGTCCACCCATGAAACAAATTTAGCCGCGCGGGATTAGCCGAGCGGTCTTGGGCGCTGCAGTCATCGACTGTGCGGCTGGTCCCGGCGGAGGTTCGAGTCCTCTCTCGGGCATGGGTGTATGTGTTTGTCCTTAGGATAATTTAGATTAAGTAGTGTGTAAGCTTAGGGACTGATGACCTGCTGCATCCAAATTATCATCTAAATTAAGATCTTTGGTTAAAAAGGGAAATGCTTTCACAACTGATGAACACATTGTGCCATCCCACTCGTGCAATAAGCAGATCGAGTGCTCCATGGAGTCCCAACTAGAAATATATACGTAATGATGTATACAAAGAACGGAGCAGTGCAAGCGTCAAGCAGCAATCGTTAATGACGCAGTTTTCCATTGCTGCGCCCATTGTAAATCGTTGCACTAATGATGTAACTGTTCACTGCCCGAAAATTGTTTGCAGTCAGATCGCGTTACTAAATTTGTTTCAAATGTTCAAATGTGTGTGAAATCTTATGGGACTAAACTGCTAAGGTCATCAGTCCCTAAGTTTCACACTACTTAATCTAAATTATCCTAAGGACAAACACACACACACATGCGCGAGGGAGGACTCGAATCTCCGCCGGGACCAGCCCCACAGTCCAAGACTGCAGCGCCCCAGACCGCTCGGATAATCCCGCGCGCCTAATTTGTTTCATGGGTGGACATTTTGCATATGAGCGATCACTTTTCTTAAATCAAGGCGTATTCGGAATTACTTTTCAAGATAATCCCATTTCTGAAAATCTTGCGGTAACCTTACAAACGTGGCACATTATCATGGAAAAATTCATTTCTGGGGTTCGGAGTATTTTGCACCAGCGTCAATAACAAACAATATCCTCCTCTGCCAAGTTCATTGGTGAGAATGAATGTTTCACTCTATTCTAAATGGACTGTGGGAAGCATTTGACCGGAGGCGTGGTGTTTTGTACGCCCACGCCATTCAGTTACAATAATTACTGTCGTTGTTTTGAGCATTTGCGCCATTATTTTTGTTACTCTTGCTCTCAAACATGTTCGCCTCGTATTCAATACTTACCCAGCGTCTGGCAAGCAGTCTGTAATTCGCTGATTGAAGTACTTGACCTCCTTCCCCTATACGAAACGCCCGTAGTGCCGCTCCTCTTTGTTCGCGTGTTATTCTCCGTTGAAACGCAACGACAGCTCACAATTGGGGCAACTGGATGATGGCTGCACGTCTACGAGGCTCTTCACGCAACATTCCAGGCAGCAGGCGCCGAACATTGTCGTCATCGCCATACGCTTGCGATTTGAACAACCATATGCCGCGTGTCTGTTTCGCTGCGGCCTTACTATCATTTTTTTTATCTTCCTATGGATCAGCTGGTATCACGCAACTATATCAATTCCTCTTTCTTCCTTGTTGTTGTTTCCCGTTTCTCCAATCCTCCATCTTCTCCCCACGTTGTCTTTTCCTTCCTTTCTTCTGTCCATGTTGTTTCCAATTTCTGATTCTTCTGCACTGAAAGCCTTCTAAATTTAGTATTTTATTCTTAAAAATGTTTCTGTCTCCTTTCCCATGCTTTGATGTTGTTTCTTCCTAGTTTTTTCCTTATTTCTGTAGTCCATGCTATTGTCGATTTCTTCTTCCAGGTATTCGTTTCGTTACGCCTTTCTTATTCATTTGCTAGAAGTTTCCAACAAAGATTACTCTTCTTTTAACTATTGCTTCTGATATTTTCTTTATATTTTTGTAGATCACCTCATTTCCAGACATCTTTAGTTTGTATTCAAAAAATGGCTCTGAGCAGTATGGGACTTAACATCTATGGTCATCAGTCCCCTAGAACTTACAACTACTTAAACCTAACTAACCTAAGGACATCACACAACACCCAGTCATCACGAGGCAGAGAAAATCCCTGACCCCGCCGGGAATCGAACCCGGGAACCCGGGCGTGGGAAGCGAGAACGCTACCGCACGACCAGGAGCTGCGGACTTAGTTTGTATTGCACCCATTAATTTTCGAATAATCCGTCTCTGAAGTACCTCTATTCTGTCCAGCTTATAGTTCATCGTTAGGCATCCACAGTCATATAAACATTCCGATCCATTTCTTATTGTAAACATTCTTTGTCAAACTATATTCTCTCTCCATTTCATTAACTCCTAACTCTACTGCAAATTTTTCTAGTTCATTTCGTTGTTTAGTTTCTCCATGGTACTTAAAGTTAATTACTCGAAATGGCTCTGAGCACTATGAGATTTAACTTCTGTGGTCATCAGTCCCCTAGAACTTAGAACTACTTAAACCTAACTAACCTAAGGACAGCACACACATCCATGCCCGAGGCAGGATTTGAACCTGCGACCGTAGCAGTCCCGCGGTTCCGGACTGCGCGCCTAGAACCACTAGACCACCGCGGCCGGCAGTTAATTACTCGCTTTATTTTACCTATTTGTGTTTGTATGAATTTTGGTGCATTTTTTATATTTGTCATGGATTTTGTTTTTTCAGCTGAAACTTTGAGACTACTTATATTTCTATTTCTCCCAAAAGATTTATTTGAATACCAGTGTCTGTCAGATTTTCTGAAAGTACTGCGAAATTGTCTGCAAAAGACAAGCAGTTTATTTTAATTTCATTTGTTTTACTTCCTGGAATTACTTTATTGTTTTTATTTCTTCCCTTCATACGTACTTTTATTTATGAAAGAGTACATCGGGAAAAACTGTTTTATTCATCCTCCTTGACCAGAATAGCGACCAGTACATACCTGAATAATAAACTCAAATGCAGGAGGCTCGACTTTCAGCTACGGAGATGGAACTTGCGAAGACGTCCGTTAAGACCTTGTGGTACGCATCTTGTGATGACGATGGGGCGGACTAGACATCTTCCGAACTGAACACCAAGTGGATTTCTCTTCTGCTTCAGTCTAGCGCAATTCGCAGCCTGCCAGCATTTTCATCAAATGGCTGCACGAGAGAATGTGGCGGTACAGTCACGATGAAGAGTACACAGTGTTTGTCATGAAACTCGCACTACTTGAGAGAGCCCCATGACAAACGAGTGATCGTAGATCAATGACACACCGTGGAAACATTTATAAGGACATGCTGAAGAGAAACGACGACTAAACCACTGATAGGAACACGATTTAATTTCCATATGTGAGGATAATATTTGTTAATTATGTACCGAGTTTACGGTCCAGGGTACAAACATTGCCCAATGTGACGACCATTTGTATTCACGACAGCCTGCAACGACACTAGAGAATGCTTTACTGCTGCCCGAAACTACGGTGGGCAATGTAACGTTCAGCTGCCGTGACACTGCTCGTGCACTTTTGCGTCCAGCATTCTCAGCCATGGCAACAATTTGTGGCGCAAATGGACGCCAGCCTCTCCCAGGAGCAATTCCCACAGCGCCATGTTCTTCTACCCTGGCGCGTAAAGAGGACCTCTCCCTATTCCTTTAATGCGTCGATACTGGCAAAGAGCAGTAACACTATTGCTGTTGTTTCGATCAAACAGCTTTACGTTTAAAACCATATTCACCTTCTCCACACCCATGTTGGCTGTCTGCATCTGTAATGCTCACTAATGCTTATGATTCAGCCGTATGTCGCCGTAACAGTAACGACACTTAACAGCAAGCCATGACACTAAAACTATTAACAACGTAAATCCTGCAGTTTACAGTCTACACGTCATTCCTACACAACTGGGTATCCATACAGTAAAATTTTCCGTCTACACTGGCTCGTCCTGTGAAAGATTAATTATAATCATCCTGTATCTTTCGGTGGAAACTGACTGCAGCTGCAAACTACGTACAGCGCTTCATCCCGTTCGTACTTATCAATAATTGCGAGCTCAAAGCGCAAATTACTTCCGGCACTGCAACGAATGTCTGCCTTGGAATGACCAAAAAAATCCGGATTTAAATACAGTCGAACATATTTGGTCATCGGTAGTTGGAGACAGGGACCTGCGTCGTAAACTCTTCGTAATCATGTTTTGCTATGTGGGAAAGCACTGGGCGACGTCAGTATATTTGTAGCCCCACAGTCCTGTCCATCGTTCGAAGACTCAACAAACTATTCGACAATGATGGTAGTATTTAAATGAAAAAAATATTTTTATTTCATAATTTATAGAATTATTTTTTAATTTTTTGTTGGCAAACTAATGCGACAATAGTTTTGGCCAATAAAGATTCAAGAGCCAGAGATCTATACACTGATAAGCTAAAACATTATGATCGTTTGCTTAATAGCTTGTTATCCGTCTTTGGAACGAAATACGTCACCGATTCTGCGTATAAGGTTCAAAATGGTTCAAAGCACTATGGGACTTAACATCTGAGGTCATCAGTCCCCTAGACTTAGAACCACTTAAACCTGACTAACCTAAGGGCATCACACACATCCATGCCCGAGGCAGGATTCGAATATGCGACCGTAGCAGCAGCGCGGTTCCGGACGGAAGCGCCTAGAACCGCTCGACCACAGCGGCCGGCTGCGTATAAGGGATCCGACAGTTTGTTGGTAGGTTCGTGGAGGTATGTGGAATTAAATATCTACGAACAGGTCACGTAATTCGCGTAAATTACGAGCCGCTGATCTGCGTACGCTGTGATGGCGCCCAATAGCGACTCACATGAGTTCCTTGGGATTTACATCAGACGAATTTGGTCGCCGAGTCATCTACGTGAGTTTACTATAATGTTCTTCAAAACACTGTACCACGGTTCTGGCTCCGAGACACGGAAAATTATACTGCTGAAAGATGACATCACCGTCGGGAAAGATATCAAGCATGACGGGATGCAGGTGGTTCGCAGCTGTCAGCGTGTCTTCAATTACTATCACATGTCCCATGCAAGCGCAAGAGAGTGTCTCTCATAGCATAATACTGCTCTCACCAGCACGTTTCGACCCGCCGTTTACCTCTATGACAGCGTTTGGGGAGAAGACCGCATGCGTGTAAGTATTTCAAGTGTTACTTCCTCTAGCAGGGCTGGCAGCACTTCGGCAAGAAAATGTGCCGTCTTTTATCCGTTATAATTTCCTCAATTAAGAAGGACCAATCATGAGATCTCCATTAACACCGCGCTAAACGTTCAAACTTCGGTACCTCTAATGTTCAACCTGCCTCAGGGAGTACGGATTCTCAGAAGCCCAATAATGCATATTTATTACTTTTTGCTTTCGACGATTTGCTAACGTAGCTTTGAAAGATTCTCTTTATTGATGAAGAAAGAACCCACGAGGATCATTTCAAAAGTCTACACACTGCGGATGCGAGACTGTGGCGTGATCAATGTAAAATTCGTAACAGTTGTGAGCGAGACTTGGGGCCTGACGGTCGTTTACGTGTTTCCTGGTTCGCCCGGCTGCGTCGTGAACTGAAAGCGAGTCAGGTCGGATTACACATAGTGACCAGCGGTTCTCCATCGAAATCGAATCTCTAAGTGGAAAGAACTCAAACGGAAATTTACAACGCTTTTAGAGAGGTGTGTGGAAATAGTGTAGCGGATCGTAGAACAGTATCATGTTGGTCTGCCCGTTTCCGTGAACGTCGGGTAAGCACTGAAGACAACCCAAGAAATGGAAGATCACCAACTGCAACAGACTACAAATGGTTCAAATGGCTCTGAGCACTATGGGACTTAACATCTATGGTCATCAGTCCCCTAGAACTTGGAACTACTTAAACCTAACTAACCTAAGGACATCACACAACACCCAGTCATCACAAGGCAGAGAAAATCCCTGACCCCGCCGGGAATCGAACCCGGGAACCCGGGCGCGGAAGCGAGAAAGCTACCGCACGACCACGAGCTGCGGACGCAACAGACTACACCTCTCAGGTTATTGTTAAAGACATTTTGAAAGAGGATCGAAAAAAGAATAATTCGAGGAAATTGTATTTGAGGCCAGAATGTCGGACACATCAGTTTACAGAATCATAACGGAAAAGGTAAAGATGAGAGGATTTGCTACCAGATGGGTTCCGTGTGGTCTGAGTGAAGCGCAGGATAGGTCGCAAAAGAATTCCTTCCATGTTATATCGAACAGAAGGAGAACGGTTGATAGAAGTAGCTGTTGACCTGCTGAGACCTGGATACAAAGCAATCAAAGGTGAAACTGATGATGGAGTCATAGCTACAGAGAGCTCCACGAGACATAAGTAACAGGCGCGTACTACAGGCTGTTTTTGCAAAATGTTCTGTGCCCGAAAATTCGTAAAAGATGGGCTGACGCGCTTGCAGCTCGTGACCTCAATTTTGCACGATAACGCAAGACCGCATATTACCCTGCCAGTGAGGGTAACGCTCGTCAAATATGGATAGGAAATGCTTGCCCATCTACCACATAGTCCTGATATTGGCCCACCAGACCTAGACTTGTTTGCCAAATTGAAGGAAAAACACCGCGGTAAACGATTTAATACTTTCAGTGAGGTGACCCAAGTAATCAAACAGTTCACCAATGAAGGTGCCCTATCCGGAATACAGAAGTTGCCAAAACATTGGTAAGCTGTCACAAGCAAGAACGGAGATTACATTAATCTCCGTTGTACAAAATATCTTTACAGGACTTTATATTAAAGTCCTGTAAAGATATTTTGTACAACAACATTATTTTCTTCATCCTTATCTTACAGCGTGCAGAACATTTGAAAATCACCCTCGTACTATTCTAATGTCGCGACAGAATTCCATACATCGTCTGCTATGTCAACAAATGCGGAAAAAGTGCGGCTGACTTATTCTACATCTACCATACTCCGCAAGCCACCTGACGGTGTGTGGCGGAGAAGCACTCGCAATTTCTTTGAAGCTAACGTGTGGATTGTGAGCAACAGCTGCCAGAACACCTATTTCGTTCGGCCTGCTCGCTGTAGGTTTGTTCCCTACCCTCTGCTTAAGTAATCAAGTGTCCAAGATTTTTTTTTATTCACTGTAATTGTCATTCTTGTTTCATCTTCAACTGTTCTCGTCACGTCCGTTCTGCATTCTCGGTAAAGAAGTACGGTATCTAGTTTCTCCTGGCTTGTGAAAGAAATTTATTTTCTAAAACTAACGAACTCTCTACAAATGCGAACTAAACGATGAGAACGGAAGCTGGTTTTTCCACTGCGCCCCTGAAGTACAGGTATAGCGATCACTCAACAGTTCCTTCCTTATTTGATGTGAGGTATTTCCTTTTTCAGATATGAAATTGTGAACTTCCGGGTACTACAGAAATCTAATTCAGGTTTAAAAAGGAATTCTTACTTCTACTTATTCCAATATATCAGAAACTACTAATAGTTGTCTGAACAGTGAAACGCGGTTGAATTGATCTCTTTTCAACTATAGTACTAGCAGCAGAAATTATTGTGGATCTATTAAAAAAAAAGAGAAGTCGATACCGATATCTTAGCAAATGAATATCTACGAAACTATTATACAAGTAGGTCATTTCGTGAGGACTTTCTCACAATTTATACGAGAGAAAGCAGAGCAACGGTATCCTGCAAATAGTTCCGGAAATATTTTGGAGGAATTGATTGTCGAATCATCGTGTATATAACAAAGAAAAAATCTCAATGGTTGCTCATTGTCATCTTATATCTGTGGACGTTTGTTTGTGTATTTAACCTGGCAAGTACTCTCTTAGATCTAACGAGGCATTTTTTCCAATTACACAAAAATATCAAATTGTGAACGAGACATATAGCTTGTTAATCACTGCTTCGCCTCTTCCATGCTAAAGCAGCTTAGTGTGTAGACAATGAAAAGTGTGTTTTCAGGGTTGGTCTCTCATCAACGAACTGTCTTTCGCTCTTTGCGACAGATTCACTTGGTGACTCCTGCCTTTTCTTCTTTCTTCCTGTTGCTTAAAAATGGTTCAAATGGCTCTTACCACTATGGGACTTAACATAGGTCATCAGTCCCCCTAGAACTTAGAACTACTTAAACCTAACTAACCTAAGGACATCAAACACATCCATGCCCGAGGCAGGATTCTAACCTGCGACCGTAGCAGTCGCGCGGTTCCGGACTGAAGCGCCTAGAACCGCTCGGCCACCAGGGCCGGCTTTTGCTTAAAATTCCGAATATGTAACAATATGTCACATAAACATCTCACATAGAGACAAGACTTCACTGGAATAAAAATAAATAAATAAAATAATTATCTACACATTTACCGTAATTAATAACTACCACAGACAGATCACGAAAACATTACCAATGTAATCAAATAATACGATGTGTCCGTTTTTAGCTAAAACTCTTCTTTCTGTTTTGATGTGGCAGTTCAGTACACATACGTTGTCAAAATTGTCGACTATGGACGAAAGAAGACCTGGAAACAGTAACTATTAGATCTTTGTTTTCAAGTTCTTTTTGTAAAGTATTTTGGAAGCTGGTGATCCCCACTGCGCGCTAACTCAAAGTCTTATCTGCTCCTGTAACGGTCACTGTTCGAAACAGAACTGCCCGTGGTGGTTAGTTTTTGAGTCAAGTCAACTCCACACACAAGGTAAGTTGGCACTATAATTCAAATATGTCACATTTCTATTTCTGTACTTCTAAATCGAATCCTGTATCTACTGATGTTTAAATTATATATACGTGGATGTGTATTCTGAAAATTAACGCCGAAAGCTCTGTGAAAAGCCTCAGAAGCATTGGCTGTTCTTTCAGAGCTTGTAGTGCTGGAAGTCCAAATTCTGGGCAGAAACCTAACAAAACAGCCAGTATAACCATTTACCTACATCGGTGTTATTCTATTTATAATCGGAAGATAGCCCTAATGCCTTTCCGAAATGTGTTTCCACCAACAACGATCAATTGTCATGTGCTCCACAGGAACGTTACAATCAATTTCCAACTTGCTAGTTACAAACGAGCAGTAAGAACCGGCACTCGTATCACGGCACTCTGAGAAAGTGACTAATGACGACAGTGCTCCCAACAGTACAGTGCAAATATTTTCAAGGAGCAAATAAACACTCGTGCGCAGTCGACCCGTTTATGACATACCTCATGTAATGCTGAAACTGCTCACGCGCAGTTGGGCAAACAATGAACCTTGTCCAGCGCAATCTCCACCCATCTAACGATTTTCTGAAAGATTCTGAGATCTGACCACTGGACTGAAACATTTACACCACTAACAACGGGAAATGCCGCCTCATAACTTCTACCGATAATCTCCACAACAAGAAAATAAAGATACACTTCAATGTCAAATGGGAAAGAGTGACGGATAAATACCACAGTCAAAATTGCACAGCCGTCAAATATTTCTCTCTCTCTCTCTCTCTCACTCTCTCTCTCTCTCTCTCTCTCTCTTTAGATTGGGAGAGGATTTAAGTTTTCCGTGCTTTCTCTAACTCGCTCAGGGCAAATGCCACGATGGTTCCCTTGAAATGTACAACACGTAATTTGCTTCCTTATCCTCTCCCAATCTAAAGAGAGAGAGAGAGAGAGAGAGAGAGAGAGAGAGAGAGAGAGAGAATATTTGACGGCTCATCAATATATGCCGCCTGGTGTACAAAATGAGGTAGTCCAAAAATGTCGCAGAGTAATAGACCACTGCAGTAATTGACTTACCTGTTCAACGTGAGGTAGACAACACGTACAATATGTACGGAAATCGAAGAAAAAAATTTGGAATGTAATTTGCTCGTTCTTGGAAAGGACAAAAAAAAACTATAAAACTGTGCACAAATTTATACAAATCTACATTCAGGAACTAGTTGCCAGTGTTGCAGCACCAGCAGAGCTCACTGTACTTAATATGGTGCTCGCTTAGTCCACTTTCTGGAAAGTCTTAAGAGGCATTTTATCCTCTGCAGAGACATTCTGGGGCAATTGCAGTCCTCTTTCTTTAAAGTGCTTGCTCAGTTATTTTTTTGTTCAAATGTCACGTTATGTGGATAATACTAATATACGTGGGATTGGTCACGTTTTATTAACACATCTGGGTCTTGAAATGCATGGTGATACCCCTACTATATTTCGTTCTGCTCTGTTAGGTTTCGACGATATCTGTTGAGTCATCTGGTTTCGTTGTATTGCTTGCTCAGTTGGCAGTTTGCGCCACAGGGCTGAAAACTAGTCCTTGTATTTAGCGGTAACGTCGTTTTTTTTTTTGCACTGTGACGTCGAAAGTACTGTGGCATTCTTAGGTATACAGTTACTTTACTTTCATAGCTGCTCTTTACTTCAGTTACTGACATAAGTAGTGTAATTAGCTTCGTACTATGATCAAATATCAGAAGAAATATAGTAACGCACGAATGGATTATGCTCTTGTTGTGAAATAGCTTGATGGAATTAGGGATAAAGTGAAACGAGAAGTGATCGAGAATAGCACACAAGCTGTAGAACAAGCTTGAGAGATATCTAGAAGTCGACGATAATTCTAGAAAATTCGGCGATTGATTAGGTCTGAAAAAGCAGTGATTTGATCAGCATTCGGTTTTATTTATTATACATCACAGGGTTAACAACATACTGAACATCTATGAAGTTATATTACTTGCGGAAACAATTTTTTTAATTGAGTAAAAAACTTCTGAGACTGAATCGCGTGTAGTGCAGAAAAAAGACGCATCTGTGATTTTTTTGAGAACAAAATAAATTAGTATTCATAGTGAATCTAAACGCAATAAAACCATTTTCATTCGGAAAAAATAAATGCTCCGCTCTGCAAATTATTAGCATAAATTAGTGGTTACGTAACTTACATAGCAAACTAGTAGTGAATTATTAATGAGTAACTAATTGGAATCTGATACGGCCCATCCATGTAAATGATTATATCTTTCACATAGTGAAGTAAAAAACTCTAAAAGTGACACAGAAAGGTCTGACTACAACCTGAATTACAAATTCCATGTCACTAATACTTGCCGACTAAAACTTACCGTCAAAAATCGAACTAAAAAGTAAAAATCGATTTTACAATCCTGGAAGCATGTAGCAAGTGTCCAGACACCAAACGAGATGCGAAGCACAGGTTGCACTGGCAGAGGTGAATAAGCTTCAAATTCTTCACAATGATTACTGTTTCTCTCCGTGTTAGGCCAACTGAAATTTAAGTGCGTCTTTCACCAGAGGCATTTCGCTTTTATTTACAAAGAATTTTCAGTGGTCATTCTGTGTATTGCAAACGTTATGAATGCAATTTCCAACCACCCCCCACCCTACCCCCGCCCACCTCTCTCTCTCTCTCTCTCTCTCTCTCTCTCTCTCTCTCTCTCTCACACACACACACACACACACAAACACGGAACTGTAGAAAAAAATGCACTGACAAGGATGGAATAAACACACCCAATGCGAAAAACAAATGAACAAACAAAAACATTGTGCTGAGTGCGGAAAAGTTGAAACTACAATACTACCTTTACGAAGAGAACTTTTGTAAGCTTCACAACACGTGTAAAAAACGCAAGTGCAGCGAATGAAAAGGAGGGTTTGTAAAAGGCGAAAAATAGTGAGCGTCAATGTGTAACCGGTTTGTTTCGACTCCAACCTCCATTGACAACGACAGAAAAAGCAGGAGTTCAGTAAACAAGAGGTGTTAACACCGGAAGTAAATTGTACAGCAAACTTATAAATAAAAACTATTTTAATCAATAAGGAGCAAAATTTAGAAACATTATGTGTAGCATGTTTCCAGAATGATCGCTGAAGATGCTTTGCACATAAAAGCGAAATGCGTCTGGTGAAAAACACTCTTAAAATATTCAGTAAACTTAAGACGGGTGAAAGCAACAGCACCTGATATACAGAGTAATCGAAAAGTAACTGTACACACTTCGTATGTGTAACGCATGCATCAAAATAAGAGTAAAACTTTAGATAAAGTTTTGTCTGAAATTGCTTTATTCCACAATTATGTAGTAAATTAGGGATCACAAGTGCAATACTAACAGCACAAAATTAATTCTTCTCAGAAAGCAAGGACACGAACGGAGCCGAAATTCAACTCAACTACATACTGTGAAATTACCACAGCTCATATTCAAAATGATGTCAATGATGTCCATGCAGATGAAGACAGTGACGTGCTCGACTTCTTGCTACTTTCGGAATACTGCAGGCTCCATCTCGTTCTGCACAATTATTTTCAGTTCGCTACTGTAGTTACGAAAAAAAAAAGGCTCTGAGCACTATCGGACTTAACATCTGAGGTCATCAGTCCCGTAGAACTTAGAACTACTTAAACCTAACTAACCTAAGGACATCACACACAGGCATGCCCGAGGCAGGATTCGAACCTGCGACCGTAGCGGTCACGCGGTACCAGACTGAAGCGCCTAGAACCACACGGCCACACAGGCCGGCAGTTGTGCTACTGTCTCAATTACAACGCCATACACAATGTCTGTGAGGCGGCCCCAGAGGTAGAAGTCCAGAGGTGAAGACCAGGAGATCTGGCGGGCCAAGGAACTGGTCCTGCCCGACCTGTACACTTATCGGGATGAAGAACTTTTGAGATACCCTCTTGCCTCCCGACTGAAATATGCAGGGGCACTGTCAACTAACATCAGTCAATAATCAGGGGAATACGACACGCCAACAGCCTCTACTGGTCCACGTTGTAATGCCTACCACAAGTGACATCATGCATCGTTGTTGTTGTTGTTGTTGTTGTGGTCTTCAGTCCTGAGACTGGTTTGATGCAGCTCTCCGTGCTACTCTATCCTGTGCAAGCTTCTTCATCTCCCAGTACCTACTGCAACCTACATCCTTCTGAATCTGTTTAGTGTATTCATCTCTTGGTCTCCCTCTACGATTTTTACCCTCCACGCTGCCCTCCAATACTAAATTGGTGATCCCTTGATGCCTCAGAACATGTCCTACCAACCGATCCCTTCTTCTAGTCAAGTTGTGCCACAAACTCCTCTTCTCCCCAATCCTATTCAATACCTCCTCGTTAGTTATGTGATCTACCCATCTAATCTTCAGCATTCTTCTGTAGCACCACATTTCGAAAGCTTCTATTCTCTTCTTGTCCAAACTACTTATCGTCCATGTTTCACTTCCATACATGGCTACGCTCCATACAAATACTTTCAGAAATGACTTCCTGACACTTACATCTATACTCGATGTTAAAAAATTTCTCTTTTTCAGAAACGCTTTCCTTGGCATTGCCTGTCTACATTTTATGTCCTCTCTACTTCGACCATCATCAGTTATTTTGCTCCCCAAATATCAAAACTCCTTTAGTACTTTAAGTGACTCATTTCCTAGTCTAATTCCCTCAGCATCACCCGACTTAATTCGACTACATTCCATAATCCTCGTTTTCCTTTTGTCGATGTTCATCTTATATCCTCCTTTCAAGACACTATCCATTCCGTTCAATTGCTCTTCTAAGTCCTTTGCTGTCTCTGACAGAATTACGATGTCATCGGCGAACCTCAAAGTTTTTATTTCTTCTCCATGGATTTTAATACCTACTCCGAATTTTTCTTTTGTTTCCTTCACTGCTTGCTCAATATACAGATTGAGTAACATCGGGGAGAGGCTACAACCTTGTCTTACTCCCTTCCCAACCACTGCTTCCCTTTCATGTCTCTCGACTCTTATAACTGCCATCTGGTTTCTCTACAAATTGTAAACAGCCTTTCGCTCCCTGTATTTTACCCCTGCCACCTTCAGAATTTGAAAGAGAGTATTCCAGTCAACATTGTCAAAAGCTTTCTCTAAGGCTACAAAAATGCTAGAAACGTAGGTTTGCCTTTCCTTAATCTAGCTTCTAAGATAAGTCGTAGGGTCAGTATTGCCTCACGTGTTCCAAAAAACTCGGAAATAATGCAGTTCAGACAAAACTTATTTAACATTTCACTCTTATTTTGACCCATACATTATACCCACGAAATGTGTACAGCTATTTTTGTACCACCTTGCATAACAGTTGCTGTGGAAAAAGGCATTCGTAGGAACATACCATGTTAATGAACAGTTACAGCCCAATACAGTTGACTACAATGGACACATCGAGTTAGGTAATCGCGTAACAGCCGTCTTTCACATTCAAACCCTCCTACGAGAACGTAGTATGGAAGCGGTCTCCCACAGGGTATGTCACTGCTTGTCAGTCACGATGGATGTATCCAACTATGGTGCTTGCCGGTGAGTTACAGGAGCGTGAGAAATGGGCGAGGCTGTACGAGCGGCAGGCGGCCTTACCTGGTTGGCTTTGTTGATCTGCTTCTTGAGGCCCGCGAAAGCCATGGCTGCGTCGTCTGTGCCGGCTGGAAGGCGGGACTAGGCGAGAGCGGCTGACTCTGCAACACAGCAGGGAGAGAGAGTGTATCAGAGCGCTGCAGGGACAGAGCCGGCATGGAGGCGCAGATTAGATAGCCGGCTACCCGGGCAGTGGGCGCTCTGCGCGCAGCGGCGGCCCGGCACCAGTCGTAGCCAGAAAACAAAACAAGTGGCCAGGCGCGCGTCATCCACAGGCGGACGCACTGACCCGCCTAGTATGGTGCGTGACTACCTTTGCCACTGAAAAATAGCACCAAGTTTCCTGACTTTCAACACCTCTAATAACAAATATATGTGTCTGATTTTACAACACTGCTTGTAATTAGACTGTTCACCTGTTTCACAGATATTGAAAGATGATAACTCCAACTGCTTTTCCAAAACAGAAAACAATGGTTACATAATATACAAATCCAATGACTGCGGAAGTCAGGAAAGACGTGTAATTTCATCTTGAACATTTACATATATGTGAGTTTGGACGTAAATGGTTTTCAAATAATCCTTTCACACCCTCTGGCTACTAGTATGTAAGTTAACTTTTACTGTGCCCTACAAGGAGACGTCCCCAGCGCTGCGATTAGCTCTTAGAAACTATCTATTCGATGACGTAGGCTAAGATCCTGTTTTTTCGACCACATTATTGCGGTCATTATATCTATTTCTCATTTTGCTCGAATTTCGTTTTACTTATAAACCTGTTTATTTAAATTTTCATCTACGTTATTTTCTCCATGGCGCAATAAGTATTTAGGTTATTTTTTAAATGTTTATATGACGATTACCGCGTAAAAAATTTCATATCTGATAACAAAAATACATTTTTCACACTATTTCACAAATATAAATAGATAAAAAAAATGGCTCTGAGCACTATGGGACTTAACTGCTGAGGTCATCAGTCCCCTAGAACTTAGAACTACTTAAACCTAACTAACCTAAGAACAGCACACACATCCATGCCCGAGGCAGGATTCGAACCTGCGACCGTAGCGGTCGCGCTGAAAATAGATCATTTCGTCTTTTGTTTTTCAAGTAATTGAATATTATAATAGATAAATAAAACTGAATTCATTTCAACAAAAAATCGAATTGGAAGGAGAATGTAAAGAAAAAATGAATCAAATGAAAAAGTTCATACGGTGATTAGAATTATGTAACACAGGAACAGAAATAACAAATCACATTTAAATCAATTAAATGAATAAAAAGAATGATCAAAGTCATTATTTCAAAATGGCTCTGAGCACTATGGGACTCAACTGCTGAGGTCGTTAGTCCCCTAGAACTTAGAACTAGTTAAACCTAACTAACCTAAGGACATCACAAACATCCATGCCCGAGGCAGGATTCGAACCTGCGACCGTAGCGGTCTTGCGGTTCCAGACTGCAGCGCCTTTAACCGCACGGCCACTTCGGCCGGCAGTCATTATTTCGACGAAGATTTAAAAATTAAAATTCATGCACCTAATGAGATTCGAACCCACACCCCGCTGCATGTGAAGCTGTGATCCTATCCATTACACCATAAAATGATTCTATATAAAGCAACCCTTATAACGCTGTCGAGTATGACAGAGATTTCGATTTTTTTTTCTTCCTACTCCTACTACTCGCAAACGAGGGTCCACCAGAATGAATAACTGCAGTGTTTGATAGATGGCATTTTAACCTGCATCAGTATACACACAGTTTCAAAAAACCAGTCGCCCCAATGGGGATGTCTTCTTGTTAGCTGCAACAGAAGTATTTTTTCCCAATGGAAACCGGAGTTAGATGTTTGTGAATGTTCATCTTCTTCATCACGCGCAAGTACTGCCAACTGTAGGGTATCACTACGAAAATACCAGTACGTCAATGTAGCAGTGCGCAGCAGCTCATGACCACCGGAAAAAATACAGAGATTTGTCTGGTTCGCTTTATTCCACTGTACAACTGAATATTGCTATTTTTATTTTGAATAGTAATTATTGAATGATCATTTTATTATTTATTAAAACAAAGATTATTGCGGAATTAGTTATTTTATTCCATTAAATGAAGCCAAGTGTACAAAGTATGTCTTGAAAACGATTACATATTTTTGTATAAATCTTGCGCCTAAAATCATTTTAAAAAATCGCCTAAGAGCATTACCACGTACAGAAAAATTTTCCTTCCCCCAGAAAAAATTCAAGTCTGAAAGGGTCAACGAACCTATTTCGTCTTGTGTTGACTCCCTCTTACTTTTTATTCAATGACCGATTCTATTAACAGACGGACGGAGTTGCAATGGGAAGCCCTTTTGCCACCCATTATTGCCAATAAGTTTATGGAAGATTTCGTGATACGTGCTCTGACGTCCGTGGCATTCTGTAACATGAAACGTTACTATGTTTTGCCTTATTTATATTGCTACAAATCTGCTTTGAGTAAGCAAAAGTTTCAATGCCTGTTTCATTTTTTTGTGATGCTTATAAGTATTGCGCCGTGTAAAACCACATATGCAGCACTGTTGTATAAACTGAGTTGCGATCTCGATAGTTGCAGTCGGACAGTGAAGATAGTCGAAAGTGTGCAGTGTCGTGGCGTGCGCGCGGTTTACCATATATTGTGTAATCGTGCTACACAGAATCACACGAAAATTCATGGCCGCTTTCTTATTTTTCAGTCACGGCTTAAACTAAACTTTAACAGGCACTTTATGAAAGAAAATGTTACACTGTGAATACTGTGAGTTTCGAGAAGTACTGTAAACAGCGGTGAAAACGCTTGTGCGAATAGACTGTGATTGTCGAGTGAGAACTGAACTGTTTGCAGCTAACCGAACTGCACAAATTAATAGGCTTTCAAGTTAACTGTCTCTTTTGCATCTTAATGAATTGCCACGCGATAAAACATTAACTGTCGCCGTGGAGACTTGCAAGCTGACTGTGACGTGTGGCACTGTTTTCGCCGGAACTGTACATTCGCGATCGTCATGGCTAAAGGTGTACCGACTGTAATACCGCGATCGGCGGGTGGAATTGAATTTGATACCGTTCTGAAACTGTGTTCGGGACGTTGATGACGGAGCCATGAGTGTAAAGGCGGGTCCACACTGAAGGCGCCGCGCCGCGCCGCACCGTGGCGTGCCGTGCTGCGCCTCGCTGCTGCAGCCCGCGCACAGCTGTACGAGGTGCATTCAAGTTCTAAGGCCTCAGATTTTTTTTCTCCGGACTGGAAAGAGATAGAAACATGCGCATTGTTTTAAAATGAGGCCGCGTTCATTGTCAATACGTCCCAGAGATGGCAGCACCGTACGGCAGATGGAATTTTACCGCCAGCGGCGAGAATGAGAACTGTTTTAAATACTTAAAACGGCGACGTTTTCCTTACTTGAACAGCGTGCAATCATTAGTTTTCTGAATTTGCGTGGTGTGAAACCAATTGAAATTCATCGACAGTTGAAGGAGACATGTGGTGATGGAGTTACGGATGTGTCGAAAGTGCGTTCGTGGGTGCGACAGTTTAATGAAGGCAGAACATCGTGTGACAACAAACCGAAACAACCTCGGGCTTGCACAAGCCGGTCTGACGACATGATCGAGAAAGTGGAGAGAATTGTTTTGGGGGATCGCCGAATGACTGTTGAACAGATCGCCTCCAGAGTTGGCATTTCTGTGGGTTCTGTGCACACAATCCTGCATGACGCCCCGAAAATGCGAAAAGTGTCATCCAGGTGGGTGCCAGGAATGCTGACGGACGACCACATGGCTGCCCGTGTGGCATGTTGCCAAGCAATGTTGACACGCAACGACAGCACGAATGGGACTTTCTTTTCGTCGTTTGTGACAATGGATGAGACGTGGATGCCATTTTTCAATCCAGAAACAAAGCGCCAGTCCGCTCAATGGAAGCACACAGATTCACCGCCACCAAAAAAATTTCGGGTAACCGCCAGTGCTGAAAAAATGATGGTGTCCATGTTCTGGGACAGCGAGGGCGTAATCCTTACCCATTGCGTTCCAAAGGGCACTACGGTAACAGGTGCATCCTACGAAAATGTTTTGAAGAACAAATTCCCTCCTGCACTGCAACAAAAACGTCCGGGAAGGGCTGCGCGTGTGCTGTTTCACCAAGACAACGCACCCGCACATCGAGCTAACGTTACGCAACAGTTTCTTCGTGATAACAACTTTAAAGTGATTCCTCATGCTCCCTACTCACCTGACCTGGCTCCTAGTGACTTTTGGCTTTTTCCAACAATGAAAGACACTCTCTGTGGCCGCACATTCACCAGCCATGCTGGTATTGCCTCAGCGATTTTCCAGTGCTCAAAACAGACTCCTAAAGAAGCCTTCGCCGCTGCCATGGACTCATGGCGTCAGCGTTGTGAAAAATGTGTACGTCTGCAGGGCGATTACGTCGAGAAGTAACGACAGTTTCATCGATTTCGGGTGAGTAGTTAATTAGAAAAAAAATCGGAGGCCTTAGAACTTGAATGCACCTCGTAACAGAGAGGAGAGCGCCGTCCGCGCCCCGCCGCGCCGCTCCGAGGCGCGCACTGAGTTCCAGTTGCAGCGCGCGCATGGTCTGGAGATGGGAGCGAGAAAAGCCCCGTCTAAACTGAGCGCGCGCAAACGCGCCACTTCCTTTGATGTACCGACAGCAGCCGGAACACTGCGAGGCGCGGCACGACGCGGCGCAGCGCGGTTCGTAGTCCACACTGAGCGTGCAGAGCCGCGCACAGCCGTTTTGCGCAGCGCGGCGCGCTCAGTGTGGACCCGCCTTAAGAGATGTCACTGACGAGCATATATGATGGATGCACACTACTACTGCTACTGCTGCTACTACTATGTTTAACCGGCCTGTGACCCAAGGAATGAACGGAGGATGATGATATGGCCAGGAGAATCATTAACTAAGCAAGAGCATGTACCCATAGCAATCCCATGACTGTTGGAAATACAATAAATACGCCGCCAGAAACGCCGCTGTCGTCACAGGCACAGAAAAGCTGCAACGCCAAAAGCACTCCTAGTAAAAACTGGAAGCATTTCATACATACTCAATTGTAATTTCTTCCTATTCCGTGACAAACGTTTCTCAGGGCTTGTTTTACTTAAAAATAAATGTAATTTGAATGAAGCGTGTTTGCTAGTTATGCTGAAATTGTTGACGGATTATTAACAGTAGTTATTACTATTTACTCCATCTTATTTACTGTAGTTGTTATTACATGTGTTTTACGTGTTCTTTTGGAGGGTCGTGCGTTTACGTATGCGGGTAGTACTTTATCGGGTGAATTTACGTATTTGTCGTGGTATGTGCCAGCCCTCGTGAATTGTGGCGTGCGCTATTACATCCCTGGCGCCGATCGATCATACCAAAAGCTGCTCGCTCGCTACGGGTACAAGGCACGCTACCGGCGGAAAGTTTGATTTTGACAACTGTCAACAAAGTAAACTGTGTTTACATTCAATAAGACGTCCTATTACAGTTTCTCATTACCAAATGCGAGTTTATTTAGCTATTTCAGTTATAACTAAACAAAATTACAGTAGTTTTCTTGATTATTTACGAATATATTTACTGAAGTTTTCGTGTTATATGTTCTTTCGGTGACTGTTGCCAAACGTGGTTACTTGCGTTAAGTCTGGATTTAAATAATCGTAATTCACGGTCGAAAATAAGCAAAGCATATCTGTAAGACCCGTTTTCTTCACATCGTCGTAGCAGTGAGAATTAGAACGACTTTTTAGAACACCTGAATTCAATCCATTCGAATGCTTGCTTCTAGAGAGAGGCTGAAAAAGAGTGGCTGCCTTTCTTTTCTTTGTCAGGAGGAAGGTTGATGGTATCTTGGGCCACGCAATTTATAGCAAGCCAACACACACTGATTCGTATCATCAGACTGACAGTTTTCACTATCCGGCTCAACATCAAGGGGTACTTGGTTCAAACGGCCTATGTCATCCCAGACCGTCAATGCTTGCCAACTTCGTTAGCCCACCTGGAAATCACCTTTCGCAAGAATGGTTTTAGTGAAAGATCAGAAGCGCATTGTGGTTTCGGCCAATCATGGACCGGGTGATGATGAAAACAACGAAGTGACACCGAAGTCTGGCCCTTTTGCTTTACGCAGGAATGACTGGTCGTATTCTGTGAATCATGATATGAAATGTGTGTTTCAACAGCCATTTAAAACCAGGGCCCAATTTCAGAGTGTGGAAAGGATGATCCTGGTTTGTATAATGTGCGTGTCTACCGTCTCCATCGCAGCTGTCGCATGTCACACAATGGTGAGAGCAACAGGACCGTGGTGGATCGCTGCACTGGGCATAAGAACAATACACGCTTACAACAGCGGAGCTCATCTGCAACAGCAGAACGTTGCCTTGACACCGGTCATCCTCTGGAATAAAACAACACGGAGAGTCTGGCATGCACTTCCCGCTGTTGGAAGAATGTTATTAAGGAAGCAAATGAGTTTAAATTAGCAGATAACCACGTAAACAGAGTTCGAGGTTTCTGCTAAAATTCCCTGCGGAATCCCGTTCCTTCTCCGGTCAAACAAGAAAGGGCCAGAGTAAATGCTACCTCACCCGTTTATAATTAGCACTCACCATCGATAATTTTTGAGGTGGGTCATTGATATTGTAGTGGCGCCAGCTTTTACAGTATGAGAGCGTGCGGTCTTCCTGCATATGCCGTATTATGGTTCTCTGTTGACGCAGCCCCGCTACCGAGGGTCTATATTTCCTTCAACAGCAGCACTCTCTCGCTGCATTTGCATCTCGACAATGGCACGTTGTGCACCAGTCGAAACATCAGCGGTTGTCGCAGATGTCAACCCGCTGCACTTCCGAAAGTTGTTTTTACATTTTACACACCAAGGGAAACTCAAGTTTAACACTGTCTTTACCATACAACAGACTTAGGCCTTTACGGAGCATAAGAAACTAAACGGAAGCTCTCTGAACGAGGTAAAATATCTAGAGGTATGAATAGAAAGTTAACAAACAATAATTCACATGTAGCAAATTTGTATTTTGAAAAGACAACTTCCAAAAGTTTATGCCATGAAACTGTATCATTGTTCTTTTCCTGAATCCAAGAAAATAACTTACCTAAAGAAGTACACGTTCACATGAAGTTAGCAGGTTGGGAAGGGAGTGAAACAGGGTTGTAGCCTCTCCCCGATGTTATTCAATCTGTATATTGAGCAAGCAGTAAAGGAAACAAAAGAAAAATTCGGAGTAGGTATTAAAATCCATGGAGAGGAAATAAAAACATTAAGGTTCGCCGATGACATTGTAATTCTGTCAGAGACAGCAAAGGACTTGGAAGAGCAGTTGAACGGAATGGATAGTGTCTTGAAAGGAGGATATAAGAAGAACATCAACAAAAGCAAAACGAGGATAATGGAATGTTGTCGAATTAAGTCGGGTGATGCTGAGGGAATTAGATTAGGAGACACTTAGGCCTAAGTGTTTTGCTATTTGGAGAGCAAAGTAACTCACGATGGTCAAAGTAGAGAGGATATAAAACGTAGACTGGCAACGGCAAGGAAAGCGTTTCTGAAGAAGGGAAATTTGTTAACATCGAGTATAGATTTAAGTGTCAGGAAGTCGTTTCTGAAAGTATTTGTATGGAGTGTAGCCATGTATGGAAGTGAAACATGGACGATAAATAGTTTAGACAAGAAGAGAATAGAAGCTTTCGAAATGTGGTGCTACAGAAGAATGCTGAAGATTAGATGGGTAGAT